>NC_088616.1:258393-5970893 GCF_036013475.1 Columba livia
TAACACCCAGCAGTGGATGGGGCTCAAGTCAAGGTGACCTGAGCAAACTCAGACACCATTACAGAACAGGAGATGGGTCTTTCTCTTCTCTTTCTCTTCTCTTTCTCTCTTCCTCTTCTCTTCTCTTCTCTTCCTCCTTCTCTTCTCTTCTCTCTCCTTCTCTTCCTCTTCTTCCTCTTCCTTCCTCTTTCTCTTCTCTTCTCTTTCCTCTTTCTCTTTCTCTTTCTTTCTCTTTCCTCTTCTCTTCTCTTCTCTTCTCTTTCTCTTCTCTTCTCTCTCTTTCCTCTTTCTCTTCTCTCTTCTTTCTCTTCTCTTTCTCTTCTTCTCTTTCTCTTCTCTTTCTCTTTCTCTTTCCCTTTCTTTCTCTTCTCTTTTCTCTTCTCTTCTCTTCTCTTCTCTTCTCTTCTCTTCTCTTCTCTTCTTTCTCTTCTCTTCTCTTCTCTTCTCTTCCTCTTCCCTTCTCTTCTCTTCCCTTCTCTTCCCTTCCCTTCACTTCTTCCCTTCCCTTTCATTCCCTCTTCCCTTCCCCTTCCCTTCCCTTCCTCTTCCCTTCCCTTCCCTTCCCTTCCCTTCCTTCCCTTCCCCTTCCCTTCCCTTCCCTTCCCTTCCCTTCCCTTCCTTCCCTCCCTTCCCCTTCCCTTCCCCTTCCCTCCCCTTCCCTTCCCCCTTCCCTCCCTTCCCTCCCCCCCTTCCCTCCTCCTTCCCTCCCCTTCCCTCCCCTTCCCCTCCCTCCTTCCCCTTCCCCTTCCCTTCCCTTCCCTTCCCCTTCCCTTCCCTTCCCTTCCCTTCCCTTCTCCCTTCCTTCCCTTCCCTTCCCTTCCCTTCCCTTCCCTTCCCTTCCCTTCCCTTCCCTTCCCTTCCCTTCCCTTCCCTTGCCTCACAGCATAGGACAGGCCGTCGTGGAGATGATAAAGGGATGTAAAGAGGCTGAAAGCCCCACCAGACATGAGCTCCTTCTTCCCTTGGCTATGGCTGTTGTCTGCACCTCTGATGCCTGTGAGGAAACACCTTGTCCTTGCAGCAGGAAGGCCAGCAGCAGAGCACAGGCTGGTGGGCTCCAGAGGAGAAGACTTTGACATACTGGGGAATGGTGGGCAAAGTCGTAACATGGAAGTAGATCTGAAGAGTGACGGAGCTCAGGAAATCTGATAATCCTTACAGGACTTCCTGCTCCAAGCACAAGAATGATCTATTTGAGAACCAGTGAAATGAAGCATTTATCTCGTGAGGGGTGTTTGTCTGAACTGATGGAGCTCCAGGGCACAAAGGCAGCACACAGGAGGTGGAAGCAGGGGAAGCTGCAAAGGAGGAATTTAGAAACCTTGTCCATGGATGTGGGGATGATGCCAAAGCCGCCCTGGACTTGGTACCTGCAGGGGAGACTGACGGCGGCAAGATGAGCTGACACAGCTTCTTTACAGAAAAAGACCAGGATAACATAGACCTGCTGCTGAACTTCGTAAGAGTAGAATCAGACAGGACTGAGGTTCTTCATGGCTTCTTTGCCTCCATCTTCACCAGCAAGGTCTCCTGGGACTTTGTTCCTGAAGGCAGGAGTCTGGAGAACACACCCAGCAGTGGATGGGGCTCAAGTCAAGGGTGACCTGAGCAAACTCAGACACCATTACAGAACAGGAGATGGGTCTTTCTCTTCTCTTTTCTCTTCTCTTTCTTTCTCTTCTCTTTCTCTTCTCTTCTTTCTCTTCTCTTCTCTTCTCTTCTCTTCTCTTCTCCTCTTCTCTTCCTCTTCTCTTCCTCTTCTCTTCCTCTTCTCTTCCTCTTCTCTTCCTCTTCTCTTCCTCTTCTCTTCCTCTTCTCTTCCTCTTCTCTTCCTCTTCTCTCTTCCTCTTCTCTTCCTCTTCTCTTCCTCTTCTCTTTCCTCTTCTCTTTTCTCTTCTCTTTCTCTTTCTCTTTCTCATTCTTTCTCTTCTCTTCTCTTCTCTTCTCTTCTCTTCTCTTCTCTTCTCTCCTTCTCTTCTCTCTCTTCTCTTCTCTCTTCTCTTCTCTTCTCTTCTCTTCTCTTCTCTTCTCTTCTCTTCTCTTCCCTTCCCTTCCCTTCTCTTCCCTTCCCTTCCCTCCCTTCCCTTCCCTTCCCTTCCTTCCCTTCCCTTCCCTTCCCTTCCCTTCCCTTCCTTCCCTTCCCTTCCTTCCCTTCCCTTCCCTTCCCTTCCCTTCCCTTCCCTCCCCTTCCCTCCCCTTCCCTCCCCTTCCCTCCCCTTCCCTCCCCTTCCCTCCCCTTCCCTCCCTCCCCTTCCCTCCCCTTCCCTCCCCTTCCCTCCCTCCCCTTCCCTCCCCTTCCCTCCCCTTCCCTCCCTTCCCTCCCCTTCCCTCCCCTTCCCTTCCCTTCCCTTCCCTTCCCTTCCCTTCCCTTCCCTTCCCTTCCTTCCCTTCCCTTCCCTTCCCTTCCCTTCCCTTCCCTTCCCTTCCTTGCCACAGCATAGGACAGGCCGTCGTGAGATGATAAAGGGATGTAAAGAGGCTGAAAGCCCCACCAGACATAAGCTCCTTCTTCCCTTGGCTATGGCTGTTGTCTGCACCTCTGATGCCTGTGAGGAAACACCTTGTCCTTGCAGCAGGAAGGCCAGCAGCAGAGCACAGGCTGGTGGGCTCCAGAGGAGAAGACTTTGACATACTGGGGGATGGTGGGCAAAGTGGTGACATGGAAGTAGATCTGAAGGGTGATGGAGCTCAGGAAATCTGATAATCCTTACAGGACTTCCTGCTCCAAGCACAAGAATGATCTCTCCAAGTACCCATGAACAGAAGCATTTATCTCATGAGGCTGCTCATCTGCACTGATGGAGCTCCAGGGCAAAAGGCAGCACACAGGAGGTGGAAGCAGGGGAAGCTGCAAAGTGGGAATTTAGAAACCTTGTCCATGGATGTGGGGATGATGACAAAGCTGCCCTGGACTTGATACCTGCATGGGAAGGGCAGCAAGATGAGCTGACAGAGCTTCACTTGCAGTAAGAGAATAGACAGGGTGAACATGGGCCTGCTGCTGAACTTCATAAGAGTAGAATCAGACAGGACTGAGGTTCTTCATGGCTTCTTTGCCTCCATCTTCACCAGCAAGGTCTCCTGGGACTTTGTTCCCTGAAGGCAGGAGTCTGGAGAACACCCAGCAGTGGATGGGGCTCAAGTCAGGGGTGACCTGAGCAAACTCAGACACCATTACAGAACAGGAGATGGGTCACTTGACCAGCTCCTGAACACAAGTATCGCTGTGCTGTGGCACCTGAGATTGCCAGGAACACCCACCTCTTGGTCCAGAGGAGTGTGACTCCTCTTGAGCTGTCCTGGCCTGTCTCCTCACTCACATGGTGATTTACTTACGCACTTTTCTGACATATTCAGTCTTTATCAGGAGATGCAACACATCAATATGAACTGGTGGCTGCTGATGCCACCTGTTCTGGAAAGGGAGAGAAGGGCGATCAGGGAAGGAAATAGAAGAAATTTGGCTTAATTGCTATTTATTACGGAAATGCTCTCTGTTTGGCTGTTCCTGAAATCTCTCTAATCATCCACAACAGACTTGAAGCCTGTAGGAAAATGATGCACAGAGCCTTGACTTGTAAGAGCATTTTAGATGTTAATGAGCCCTCTGCTGCCATGGTCCTGAACTGCAGATACTGAGAGAATGAACAATCCTCTAATGAAGTGAAAGGCAGAAGCAAACCCCAAGTTTCTGAGGGTGTTTGGGACCCCCACGAAGGGCCATCACTGACACAGCTGTGAAGGAAACAACCAGTGCAGGTCCCTGTCCCTGGAGGCTGGTGAAGGCAAGACTTGGAGACACTGGTTCCAGGTGGTGAGGGCCATGTGGAGGTGGCTTTGATGCCATGTCAGCCCTTGATGCTTGTTCGTCACCAGAATGGCTGAGCCCTGACCCCTGGGACCTGGCAGATATTTCTCCAATGTTTTTCAAGGCTTTTCCTGTGGTCGGTGTGAGTGTTTTGTGTTTTGGAGGTGGGTTTTATGTCAAGTGCTGCTGCTTTAGCTGCAAGGCTCTGGTTTTCTGTGGAGTTGGAAATGCCTGTGAGTTCCTCACAACTCATCCAGCTTCTTTCATACACCTGGCAATGGTCACCAATCACCTCAATGTCCCAGTCCCACATTTGCTTGAATCCCTATTTGGATCCATACCCATCACTGCAGTAGGTTCATGGATCCACCAGGTTCATGGATGATTCCTGAGGTCCATCCAAGTGTGGGCAGTGTAAGAGAGGAGCAGAGCAGGGTCAGCTCATGGGCCATGACTGAGCACAGCCACCCCAGCAGCAGCCGTTCCCCATCTCCCAGGCACAGCCATGCCCACAGCATGCAAATGGTACTGCCATACATGATTAGCCCAAGAGAGGCCTTTCTACCTTCCATATTCCCGGGAAAATCTTCCCTCCTGTTCCTCCTCCACCTGCAGACATCAACTGCTTTCCATTTGTGGGCTCAGACATGGCTGGAAGGGTTCACTGAAGCCATGGGCCATCTCATTGCTTCTCCCTGACATGCCCTGACCCTCTCCCACACCTACAATGGCCAATCACGGCTGCTCAGGCCTCCTGCTCTTCAGAAGAGGCCTCGAGCTTCTTGCTTGTTCTTCTTATTATAAACGTATAGGTTGTTCTTCTTATTATAAACTTATAAACTGCTTGTTACAAACTTCCTCCCTCTCTTCAGAGTTCACGGTGAGCTTTCTTGTCCATAACTGCTCCTTTATGACCATGTCTTACTAAATGGTTGTGTTTGTATGATCATTTGTGCAGAAAGGGCAGTCACAGGACAGCACCCATTATGCCAAAACTGATGCCCAGTGAAATGCCGTAAAGCCCTGATGAGTTCCCCCTGTGTCTGTGTCTCTCCTGGAAGGAGTCTGTCCCGAGAAGGGCATCCAGCTCCTGCCACTCTCTGCAGAGGCACATGAGCAGTGTCCATCACCTGGGGACACAAAGGGTGACATTTGCCAGACCACCCGTCATCTGAACCACTTAGATGTGTGCTTGTGGATGGGGTATGAAGCCTTATAGTGCAAATACCTATTTAATTGTCATTGCCAGAGGGGCTGCCACAGATGCAGAGTACTATTTAACAGATATTTAAATATAAGCATGTTAAACTTTTATTTTTCTTTAAAAACTTACATTCCTAGACAAATCACACAAACACCTGAAGGATTATTCATGCCTTTTAACATGATTATCCTCAGAAGGCCCACCAGCTTCACATCTCAGGAAATGGGATCCAGAGTCCAAGGGCAGGATGGTTTGGGCTCTGTGCTGGGGTCTGGAAACTGAAACGTGCTCCATCTCACAGCCCCCTGCCCTCCTTAGTGAGGGTGTGAGACATTCTGCCAGCTAGGGCTGAACTCACAGCCATGACCAGTATCTTATGTCCAACTGCAGCCAGTGGTGTCCTGCCAGCTCAGGACTGGAGCTTCCATTGCTGGAGGTCTTTAAAAGACTTGGAGATGTAGCGCTTTGGGACATGGTTTAGTGGTGGTCTTGGCAATGTTTGACATACGGTTGGACTTCACGTTCTTAAGGGTCTTTTCCAGCCTAAATGATTCTATGATTCTATGATTAGGGTTGAAACCATTTCAATCCCATCACCTCTATCTTCCCTCAGAGGCTGCTGTTGTGTGGCACAACTGTCCTGGCTCTCCAGGCAGGTTGGGCACTGGTTTGATTCCTGCATTGGCAGTTTTCCCCTTGGGTCACAGGGGTTTGCAGCAATCCTTTCAAAACCTGAGCAGGATGAGCTTTGGAGCCCAGGAAAAATGGAGATGCTCTGAAGGATGTTTTTGAACTCTGGTACTGTCACTAGTAACAGTAACGGGGAACTCCTTATTCTCACTGATGATGATGATAAACTAAATGTCTTTCATTTCAGTCCTAACAGTCATTCTTGCTTTTCAAAACATCTACTACACCTACGCAGTTGTGTCTTGAAAGACGTTCTTAGAATAATGCGTTTTCTCTCCTTATTTTTTTTTTTTTTGTAATCATATAAAGAGTACACCTCTTGGACAGAATTAACACAAAATCATGCATCTTTCATAACTTTTCTCTTTTTTCCCTGCTGTGAGGTGGAGGTGGCATAAGGGAATAGTTTCTTTTTGAGACAAAGGTGGCCAAGGAACAGATCCCAGGTCAGTGCAAAGGCCCGAAGGAAGCCAGAATCTTTATGTGTGTGCACTGACACACACTGTCACCTGCATTTCCAGTCTCTGCAGTCCCAACCGTGCAGCAGAGTCTGGAGTTCTGAGCTCCTTTCATCTGCCCTGTGTGACACGTGTAAAATGGAGCTACCCCAGTCCTATGGCTGGTTTGATTCTCTTCACAGCCTGAAGCACCACATGGGTCAGGAGACAACCCAGGATACCCAAACAGGACTCACATGCTCTGCTCTTACAGTTCAGGGGTGCCCAGGAATCTCAGCAGACATGTCACGCTGATATCTGGGTTCAAGGAGCTGGTGAAGAGCTTCGTCTCCATTTCTGTAATGGTGGCTTTGCTGCCTGGCTGCTGTGCAGGCTCTGTACATGGATGTTGACACCTCTTGAACAACCTGCTCTGAAAGGATTAACAAGGAGGGTTGTTCTTTCTGCAAGGGCATTAGGACAGCAAAAAAGACACTGGATTGGGGCAAATGAAAAGGAATGCAAAAGTTATGGTCAGGACTATTTGGGGGCACTTGTAAAGCAGCCCTGCACATGTGAATTATTCCTGTGGTCAGGGAGTACCTGAGAGCTTTGAAAACATGAAGGGGAAGGAAGGACAGTGCCATTCAGGCTCAAAGGGACCTCGAGAGGTGTCTTGACCAACCTCCTACTCACAGCAGGGTCAGACCAGATTGCTCAGGACTTTATCCAAACACATCTTGGTCACTTTCTGGGACAGAGTGAGTGCGCACTCCCGGGAAACAGCTTCCAGTGCTGGGCTGTCCTCATGACTGGAAAGTTTCTCCCTTTCTACAGCACCTTTCCAAGCCCAACCCTCCAGATTGCTTTTTACCCATCTACTTGCACACTGACACAGACCATAATATCCTATGTTGGACACAAGAATGTTGTGGGGGATGATGCTGAATGCCTTGCTGACTTCCAGGTAACAGACCACCAATGTTCTCCCCACATCCACAACCCTGTCCTTTCCTCACAGAGAGCAAACAGGATGGACAGGCACAACCTGCCCTGGATAAACCGCGTCACCTTCTCTTCCAGACACCCAGAAATGGGGTCCCAGTGGACATGCTCTGGGGCACAGCCCTTAGTTCCCCTGCTCACCCATTGGCCATTTTGAAAAGTGCACACAATGTGTGAGAGCTGCCAGTGGTCAGGGAGTCCCCCCAGTCTCCATGGGCTTTCACAGATGGTGGAGAGTGGCCTCACTGTGACATTGTCCTGCTGTCCCAGCTCCTGGGATGCTGCCCCTGCTGTCCATAGACTGGAGAGGATTGTGTTAGTTCCAGTGACTCCTGACTAGATCCCCATCCACTGCTGGTTGTTCTGCCTCCAGCCACAGAGGCCTGGGAGACCTTGCTGGAGAAGAGGGAGAACAAGAGGACACAGGGATTCTCACCTCTTATTATATTCATCAGTGGCCACACAGGGTCTTTGTTTCTCCTTTAACTTTTCCTGCAGTAGTAACAGCTCATTATGGGGCCCTTGAATTGCCTTACAGGTCTGGACTGAGTTCTGATCTGGACTGTTGCTGTGCTTGGAGGCTGCTGTCCTTGAGACCAGATGAACTCACTCCTGCCACCCTGCCTGGCAGTTCATTCCATCCGTGTCACAGCTCTGTCTGCAGCACTGACAGCTCCAGCTCCCCCAGTCAGGTCCCTGGCTGAGGACATTGCCTCACGTCTGGGCTGAGCCACCCCAGCTGTGGCACCAGCCCAGCTCTGACCTGCCACAAGAAACCTGGTACCAGGTGTCCAAGAGCCCATGTGTGCAAAAGCTTTGCTGCAGAGCACATACATGACATGACCAAAGACTGATGAATGTCTCTCTAGACCTAGGAGTATAAAACAAGAATAAAATGCCTGAAGTCATTCAACTGAAGATATTCCTCCCCCAGCTTGGAGGAATTAGATCCTTTGCTGTAATCTTCCTGGTGTCCTGTCTAATGATGGGACAAGAAAAGTTGATTCTCATACTAATTCATTGTTTAACACAAAGAACACAATGATGTGTGTCTTCGGAGGAGAGAATCAACATCACTGATTACTTCAAGTTGTTTCAAAGGATGTGCCCCTGGAGCCCCAGGGACACCTGGAGGAGCCCAGAGGGGTCAGAGAAAGGGACATCATGGGCTGCTCCTGTGTTGCTGAGCTGGGCTGGGCTCCTGGGACACAGGGAGCTCATGGCAGCGGCAGCACTGCAGAGAGACAGCTCTGCCCAGGAGCAGCTCCTCTGCACACGCAGCAGGGCTGAGGGCTCTGCCTGCAGCACCGAGGGCACAGGAGCCAGGCACAGAGATGGGAAAGGCAACATGGGGTGGAGGATGCTGAGAGATTACTGGGAGAGAAATCTTCACAAATATTAAGCCTGTGGCTGCAGGACATTGCATCTGCAAATCATGGCAGAATCTCTGATAGCTGTCACATTGCAGAGCCTACAAGAGATGTAAGGACAACTCTTAGAGATTCCCTGATGCAGAGGGGAGGATGTGCTGCAGAGCAGGGATTGCCTTCTGCACTGTCAGTGACAAAACGTGAATGCTGCGTTCTCCCCAGGATGGCTGTGGGGTGTAAATGTAAATGTGCAGGCAGGGGTGCCCAGGGCTGTCCTGCAGAGCAGGGTCCCTGCACCCCAGGGCTGTGCCGGGCAGGGACTCTGCCGCCTGCCAGGGTCAGCGCTCAGCCTGCCTGGGGAGATCCCAACAACACTGAGGGGAGAAGCTGTGGGGGGAAGGAGCAAGCCCTATTGGGCAGGAAAGTTGCTTCTGCTGTTGAAAGGGTGCCGTGTGGTCAGTGCTGCTCACAGTTCCAGATCACCTGCAGGATTTTTTGCGGCGATTAGGAATGATGCATACCAGGACACAGACAGAAATTCACCCAGAGGCAGAGATCTTGTTCAGGAAGGAGTGCAGAGCCTGGCCAAGCAGAGACCTGACCTAGGCCTAGGCTGCCTTCTTTATTCACCATTGACAATTTATAGGATTTACAGGTACGGGCCTGGACTAAGATGTTTACAAAAGGTGTTTTTTCCACTAATTGTTATTAAAAACACACTAAACTCATGTGATGTTTGTCTTACTTGTTTTTTCACTCATTCACAGACCAGGCCCAAGGACATTCACACATCCCATGCACTTAGGGGCGGTTATCTGGCCCGAGATACCATTCTCATGAGTCTGGGCTATAACTTTGTACAATTATGAGATACGTACTTCAAAGTAATTTTTCCAAGGCCCTTTATGTATTCTTAAGTTAGTATTATGTCTTTGACCGTCCGGATGGTCATGTTAGTGTTGATCTTCCTTTGTCATCCAGGTGGCTGGAACCGCACATCTTTCTTTCCCACATTTTACTTTCCAACACGGGTCCTCAAGGCATTATCTTAGAATCTCTCACATATGGCCAGTTGAAGAGCTTGTCAGAGGAAATAAGGTGAAGTGGGTGCACTCTGATGAAAACAAGGTTTCATACGAGTTTATAATTGTTTTACTTGTCTAGTAATACTATATAACAGATTTAAAGCAGTACAGAGAATGCCACATTGTACACCTCGTGTTGCAAACGTGAAATCCAGGTGTTGACTTTGCTCTAGTTGGGAGGGAAGCAAATACAGCAGTTTGGACTATTTATGTGATTCAGAGCAGCACACCAGACAGATGCGCTGGGTGCAGCTTTTTAATGCGAGACTTGCAGAATCAAGAGGATAAAAACCTCCTCTGCTGAGGCCATGACATGAGGGGCAACGTGTCGGGCAGAGTGACAGAGAAGACCCAGGCATCTGAGTGCTCGCACAGCAGTGGGAGCATGGACACGGACACACATATCCACACGCAAGCATAGCTTTGCTGAAGGGATTTACTGATTATGAGAGGGAAATGGCCCAGGGCTCCCAGGGGATCAGATGGGGTCATCCAGGGATGATTATCTCCTCATGTCGCTGGAGGGGGGACAGGACACGGCTGTCACCATCAGTTTCAGTTCTGAAATCAGAGCCCAAAATGAGACCTCCAGCAGAACTTGTGACACCTACCGCAGCCCTCTTCACTCGCCCGAGTTTGAGTCCCCCCCTGTAGAAAGACCATGAGACCTCAGTGGTCACTGGGATGCCCCAGTTCCAGCAAGGGAGGGGAGGACCAAAGTGCCCTCCAGTTCCCCAGACTGGATGTCCTCCAAGTCCACCCCACTACTTACATGCAGGAGAGAAGCTCCACTTGCTTCCAGCCATGCTCCTGGAAATGCCTATGAAAGAAGAGAAAAGGGTTGGTCTGGCTTGGAGAGAAATGGGGCTGTGGGTGGGACACAGGTGACACCAGCCCATCCAGGCCCGGGGATTCTCCCTCATCTGAGCCTGAAAATCCCTTTGGCTCCCCCCAGCCTCATTCCTCCAAGTTTCACCTGGGATACCTGTTCATGCAGGGACCAGGGCTCGGGTGGGAGAAAAGGATAACATGGGAATTTGGGGTCTCCAAGGAGGACGGTGGTTGGGAGGGACCCAGAGACAGGGCACTGGGGTGAACTAGCAGAACCCAAGGGACCGGGCTGGGGGTGTTGGAGGGACAGGACTGCATGGGATGCAAGTGAGGGGTAAAGGAATTCAAGGGGAGGGGACACGGGGAATTCAAGTGAGGTTGGTGGTGGGGGCAGGAGGAAGAGGACAGCAGAGGAACAAAACGCGGGGATTGGGAAAGTGTTTGGGAGGGGGTGTTCAAGGAAGGGGATCTGGGGACACTACTGCAGTGGACAGGATGAAAGGCAAAGGACGGAGGGGAAAGATGGAAAGAAAGGCATTGGCATCCATCAAAGGGAGGGCGTTTGGGGACCCTATATAGGACACAGAGAAGATCCTGAGGAGGATACTTCTGAGGGGCCCAAAAGGATGGAATGGGAAGGCCCAAAGAAGAGGGGTGTGGGGGCACCAAGACAAGAAACCGGTGGGGGCCCTCACTGGAGCCTCACCTGCACATCCGCCGGGGTGCACAGCAGGATGGTGAAGAGCAGGGCCACGCTGAGCACTGCGACCTTCATCTTCCTCTGCGGTGCAGGGAGTCCTGGGTGATGCTGGAGAAGGTGAGGGCACCTTTATCCCTCCCAGGATGACTCCTTGCCCCTCCCCATCCATCCAGCCCCCAGGGCAAAGCCAGGCTTGGCAGAGACACCCGCCCTGGCAATCCAACCTAGGTACAGAGTCACCCCTGCCTTGAGCACTGATCCAGCTGCCTTCCCTGGCATCAGCCCAGCTTCCTGCATGGGGCAACTGCACGGGGAAGGGCCCAGGCATCCACGGTGGCGAGGGGGGACAGGAGTGTGTCCCTGACAGCCAGACACCCTATGGTGATGACCCACTGCTCCAACTGGAAACCATCCTGCAACAGCCCCAAAAGCCAGATCCGCCCACCTCCCAGTGCCCCTCACCTCCCAGCACCACCATCTCCCAGCACCCCTCAATGCCCAGGCCAGTCTTTCCCTGTGGAACCCCTCTCAGAGGTGACACCAGCCTCAAATCTGGGGTCTCTAAGCACAATTATCTCTGAGCCTTTTCCAGTCCCTTAAATAAATGAGGGGCTGGGAGTCACTCCTCTTCTTGGGGCACCAGGGACCCCAGGATTAGGGAACTCTGGGAGGTGGGAGGACAGCTGGGGCAATGGGCAGTGTGGACAGCTGGGGACTGGGATCCTCAGTCCCTGGTGGCACTGACAATGGGGAGCACTGGTGAATCCTGGGCTCTGGGAGAGGAGGGCTGGGCTTGGGGGAAGTGCTGGGGTGGTGTCAGTGCCCAGCTCCTGCCCTGGTGAATCCTGGGCTCTGGGAGAGGAGGGCTGGGCTTGGGGGAAGTGCTGGGGTGGTGTCAGTGCCCAGCTCCTGCCCACACCATTTCCCTTGCACCGCCAGCCCCCAACTGGTCCAGTCTCCAGCCACAGCTGAGAACAGAGCAGAGGGAACATCCCCTGCTCTGGCTCTCACCTGCCCCTGCCTGGGGTCACTGTGCCCTCCCAGACAACCTGGGTCCCACTCTGCAGAGCTGATCCCGCATGGTGGGTCCCAGTGTCCCCGTCCCCAACAAGGCTCTGGCTCCAGCCCCGTCCCTTCCTGGGACTTGGCCACAGCTCACCAAAGGCCCTTGTCCCCACCAAGTGTCCCTTCAATGCCCCCATCCCCGGCCCAGGCCAGCGCTGTCCCTGAGCAGGACGTGGCCATCCAGAGGGACGTGATGAAGCGGGCGCTTGTTCCCAGGCAGCCGCTTGGAGCCAATTGCGGGACGGAGCTCCCCTGGCACGAGGAGGGATGTTTGCTGCCACAGTGGCTCCGATGAGCTCAGTTTGCCCAGGGCCCATGGCACAAGAAGCCCGTTCACCAAGATCGGTGCCTCACCACAGTGCCCTCTGGACACTGTGGGGCAGTGTGAGAGTGGGGGAATCGGTTTATTACTCCTCTCTGAGTCAGGAGAGCTGCTGGTGAAGCTGTCAGCAGCTGGTGAAGACCTTTTCCAGCAATCAATCATCATTACATTCAGGCTTTCCTGTCACAGAATCATCAAATCACAGACATGACCTTCAAAGCTCCCCAAGTCCAATACCATCCAGGTATCACAAGTTCTGCTGGCCACAGACCCTTGGAACTCCTTTCAAGTGACATTTCTACCCCAATTTTTAGTCACGACAGTATCTGTAAGGTATTTTGTATCTCAGCACTTTAATGGCTAAACATGGTAGATATCTGAACACGGCACTTGAGCTTCCACAACTAAACACTGTTCCAAAGGTTTTTTTGTTATTTCTTTGTCAGAGCACTAATGTGCACGTTGAAGTGTCTAGACTGTCACTGTTCTTTCCTAGAAACTCAAGTACTGTGGCTGGTACCTGTTTGTAATACTTGGGATATACGGATTGGCTGAAGTTACCTTCCTGTTTTGGTGGCTGACTGTTTAAGAACACAAACCTGGAGTACAGATTGCATGTTTCTGATGCTTATGTAGCAGAGACAAAATATCTGAGGAGTTCCTCTGCCACGGTTGTGTTCTAGATCTGCAACTCTTCATTTGTGACAAAGTAGGAATGTGATTTTGGCTTGGGGTTTTTTAGTTGCCCTGAATGTACCAAGAGAGAACAGTTTATACAAATAAATTGCCACATTCACTAGCCTATCAGAACATAGGCTTTTGATATTGAGGTTTTACAATCTGTTTTCACTGCTTCATGTTGGGTTTTACCTGAAGTTCTGATCACCTTTATTTTTTCTTCTAGAAGTCGAAAGGAGCCAGTGAGTGGAACATCAAAAGCAGCACGTAAAAACACATTCTCACTTTCTTTCTACACAATACACTGAATTCTAAACAATGTAGCCTTGTATTAATTTTCCAAACATTAACGTGATGTATTTTCCACTAAAACATAGGCTGTGTTGTAAATCCAAAGTGAGTAATGCCATGGTTTGCACAGTTCTGATGTGAATATTGGTGTTTGTGCCCAGCAAGACATTGTATTTCATATTGAACATGCCAGAATATTTCCAGTATGACTTTGTGTTGTACAGATAACGTCAGATCATTTTTAGATCATGCGGGTTCAAGGTTTGCACAGCTGAACGTGCTGCCATGGGCTACATCTGTCTGTCTAGAGCCGGTAACATGTATGTTTGTATAGCTTGCTGTGTGATTTCTGTTTCTTGCAATAAAAATCGTTTGGAGTGTAGTTTTTGCCATTTTCACATTGTGTCACTCAGCTCTTGTTTTTCAATGCTTTTTTTTGCCCAATGGTTTTTGAAAAAGTTATCAAAAACCACTGAGAAACCGTTATTGTTAAACTTGGTGCTGTTTCTTACTTCTGACTTGGGGGTTCAAAGAAATACCCAAACCAATACATCCCATATGTTTGGAGGACAGTTCTGTGCAGCTAAATTATTCCTTTTCTTATCATTAAATACTTGGGTATTTGTTCCTAAAACTGTGTAACAGAAGTGATATTGTTGGGGCACCTCTGAGTATATGTTTGTCTTGAATAGATGCCACAAATTTAGACACTGTTGCTCCACAAAGTGATATTCCGAAGATCTGCATTTGATCTTTCCACTTCATCTGATGAAGCAGTGGAGTTTAATAGTTTGTCTGCAAATGAAACTACCTAAAAGGCAGTGTACAGGGAACCTGCAGCAGGGAGCTCCTGATTCCCACCTGACTCCTCCAAAGGTCTCTCTTAAAAGTGAACAAAAGTCAACAAAAGCTGCAGCCCCTCCCTCCTGGGGCACTGCGGTGGGCGCCCCCCCTGGGATCACAGGAAGGTCCACGATCCTTGTCCTGAGTGGTCAGGGCATCGCTGGCAGGTGGGCAGGGAAATGGAGATAGGCTGGGGACGCAGAGACTGGCTGAGACATGGAGATGGACTGGGACACAGAGGTGGGCTAGGACACAGAGATAGGCTGGAACATAGATGGCCTGGGTCACAGAGACTGGCTGGGACATAGATGGCCTGGGTCACAGAGACTGGCTGGGACATGGACGGGGGCTGGGTCATGGGAACGAGCCAGACCCAGCACAGGAGCAGGGAGGTTGAAGCAGCTCCATCCCTGGAGACATGTGCTTGTCCTGGACATGCCAGCCATAGGATACATGCCCCCAGCACAGACATGTACCCATGGGACACACAACTGGCCCACAGGGACACCAGAGACACACGCACGCCTTGTGCCATCGTTCCAGTTTTATTGGTGGAGCCGTGGTGGTGCACTGGTGTGGCGGTGGTGGTGGCCAAGGCTCTGCCGGTTCCACAGACGCCAGTGCTGGGGTCGGCTCAGCGGCGGCGGCGCCGTGTCCCCCGCCGGCGGCGGCTCCTCCTGTACCGCCGGCGTCGGCTCTGCCCATAGCGGCGGCGAGAGCGGCTCCGAGAGCGGCTCCGGTAGCGGCGCTGGCCGCGGCGGCGGCGGCGGCTGCGGCTGCGGCTCCGGCTGCCGCTGCGGCTCCTGCTTCGCCGGTACCGGGCCATGGTGGGGTTGCCGCCGCCCTGTCCTGGCAGAGGATGCAGCTCTGCAACCCGGCCCTGCTTTTATAGGGGTGCCTGGGCGGGGGCTTTGTGACATCACCAGTGACGTCACAATGCCCCACTGTCGCAGTTGCACAACCCCCATGATCCGGAGCCTTCAACGGGGCAGTTGATGGCTCCTTAGCACCTTTTGTGCCCCACTGTGCCTGTCCCCACGTACACACTGAGGGTGGTACCAAGGCGCTCCCAGTCACATCCTCCCCTACCCCGGGCAGGGTGACTTCACCTCCACCAGCTGGGGGGACAGGAGGGGTGGGACCCTCAGTCGGTGACAGGGTCCTCAGCAAAGAAGGTGCCCAGAGAAGCTGAGAAGCTTCTGGACCATGTTGAAATGCCCACAGCCACATCTGACCAGACTATAGAGCGGGGCCCCCACCGAAGAGCCCCTTGGAGTGGTCTTCTCAGAGCAGCAGGTCTGTGAACTGGAGCCCTCCCCTTAGACTGGGACGCTGTCTAATGAGACTGCCTGGCACCGAGAGCGCCTCACCTCCTCCTGTGCTGGGTGGTTATTTTTCTCTACTGGATATATCCTGGGATGAGTCCTTGCCTACCCCAGGCAAGCAAGAGCCCTCGCCCAGCCCAGGTGAGTGATTGTTTCTTCGGGACACCCATGAGTGAGAGGCCTCTGGTTTTGTTTCTTGTGAGTGAATGTGGGCACATTGTTGATCCTTGTTATTCTTATGTTGTCATACCCAAATAACCTCCACAAGTGATATCTTAACCTGAATTTTATGTTGTTGGAGTGCTAAATAATTGTATAAACCCTGTTTCTAGTTTATTTGCTATACTTTCCCATCTAGAATAAAGTCTGCTTTGGAACTTGTTGTCTGCCTAAAACTGCCTTTTGTGGTGCCTCCGTGACACCCACAGTGCTACCCGGGCTCCATGGCTACCGGCCATCCCACTGCAGCACCGGCCCCAGGTCACCACCACGATGTGCTGGCAGGTCCCTGGTCACTGCCGCGGTGCAGGAGATGCAGGAGGAGCCCCTGGGCTGGCCGGAGCCCCAGGGGCGCGGCAGGAGGAGGCACCACAGGGACAGAGGTGCCGGTTGCAGGGCCAGTGGCAGTGCCAGTGGTGCCAGTGCCAGTTTGCTTGTGTGGCTTTTACTTTCCTGATTAAGCTGTCAGCCATTGAGTGTTATCACTTTAAGTCACAGAATCACAGAATGGACTGGGTTGGAAAAGACCTCAGAGATCATCCAGTCCAACCCTTGGTCCAACTCCAGTCCATTCACTATGTGAAAAATGCAGTTGTGATTCGTGCTAAGATGTTTAATGTTTACAGGTATAACCAAATGAGGCACGGACTCTGAACTTGGAAAAGGGAAAGGTGGTTAAGTTCTATGTAAAAAGTTATGAAGCTTGTTTAGGAAGTTATATTGATATTGGGAACTAACATTTTAAGGGTTAAGCAACTGTGTAATAAGGGCCTACTAACAAGCTAACATTTTAAACCACATTATTAATATCTAGTTTAGAGCTGTATGTAACTACTTGTGCTAAAAAAGTAGGACTTCATTAAATGCCGAGATAAGAAGTTTTACAGAACCAGCTGTGCAACCTTGAGGAGACAAGATAGCCAAGATTTACAGTAAGAAGGAGGCACCAGTCTGGTTCCAGTCGGTTTGGTAGCTTGGATTCCAGCCAGTTGCTCCTAATGAGCCAAAGGTAAAAAGTCCACTGTGACGAAGCTGAAGGAGCCTTCATCCAAAGACCCCTAAAGACCCTTCCTCAAATTCACCAAGTGACATTGCGCAGGCGCAACAGGGGAGGGTCAAGGAGGGGAATATGTAAATGGTTATCTGAGACTCATTTTAATAAAAAGCGGGAAAGGTCATGAATATGTATAGGCGTTCCTGGGTCATTATGAATATGTAATACCATACTGTATTTAAGCACACTTCTTATTGTTAAAAGTGTGCGTGTTGGGCGGAGTGAATCCCCCGCGCACCCAGCGCTGTTTTGCTTATGCTCTAATGAACACATGTTTAAGGAATACAAGAAATTGGATTAAATGTTATTTATCCATAGAAAAAGCGTAAGTTATTTATTTCAACTAGATCATGGCACTAAGTGCCATGTCCAATCTCAGTTTAAAAACCTCCAGGGACGGCGAGTCCAGCACCTCCCTGGGCAGCCATTCCAATGCCTGACCACTCTCTCTGCACAGAATTGCTTTCTCATCTCCAGCCTCAATTTCCCCTGGCAGAGTTGAAGCCCATGGCCCCTTGTCCTATTGCTGACTGCCTGGGAGAAGAGACCGATCCCCACCTGGCTAGAACTGCCCTTCAGGTAGTTCTAGAGAGTGCTGAGCTCAGCTCTAAGCCTCCTCTTCTCCAGACTAAACAAGCCCAGCTCCCTCAGCCTCTCCTCATAGGTCTTATGTTCAAGTCCCCTCACCAGTCGTGTTGCTCTTCTTCTTCTGATTCTCTCCTGATTCTGCTGGATATAACTATCTCAAAAAGCTATGTTTTCATACCAGATGGACTATGGGTGAATTCCCAAGGCCATTCCTTAATATTTAGGACCTGTGATTTATTATCTTTCTGCCACTGCTTGGGTTGTGCAGCAACTCCTGGGATTCTTTAATACCTTGCTGATGATCACAGTAAAATCACGAAGAAAACTCTGCCCCAAACCCTGAAACTCATGTGCTGTCTGGACATACTTAAATTCTTCAGTTCTAATGAACAGGGATTTTCAGGGAAGGAAAAAACCTCCCTGAGGTTCGTGAAACAAGACTCACAGTATCACTGTAATAAACAATTCTAAGAGTTAGAGATGTTTGTTCATTAAAGCTTCTTAAAAGGAAACGCTCAGGGGTTATTGAGTTAGAGATGTTTGTTCATTAACAGTTGTTAAAAGGAAACGCTCAGGGGTTATTGTGCAACACGGGAAGCCCCTGCCCTTTGTTATGCAATTGCCTTAAATGTTCGGTCCTCTAAAGGTGGCGGGGGGGCAGGGGTAGGTGAGAAGATAGATTAACTGCCTGACAACAGAGGACACATTCGCAGAAAGAACGAGTGGCGTGGCACTCTGAGCAACGAACCCGGGACCCTAGAAAAAGGCCGGAAGAAGTTTTTCCGGCGCGCCATTGGAGAAGCCAATCTCATGGCCGCCCAGCGCTGCCTTTGCTTATTGCGCTGAAATCCATCGGGAATAAATTTGTGTTATTCAAGTTAATTTTGAGTCTAAATTTATTACAGCGGGAACTCTCTGGAAACGAAGAGATGGACTGAACAGCAGAGGCAATGCTGCTGTTCGGCGGCATTCTTTATTTCATCAGCGCCGGGGGACACTGGGGATCATCCTCCTTCAGTTATAATTGTTAGTTATGATCGCCTTGTTTCTTACTGACAATGCATCTATTAAATATTAGTTACATATAAACTAAACAGTCTGGTTCTCATTAATGCGTTACTGAATCTTCTGTCTCCCTCTTGTCATACAGAAGGATCCAAAAATTGAAAAATAGCTCCTTGTTTTGCAGGTGCTCAGGAAGCATTTACTGTGTCCTCGGTTAACAATAGGTGCATGTTTTGTAAGTGAATCACAGTGTACATGAATTGAGCAGCTTCTCTTCACTCTCCATTCCCCGCTGCGCTCTCAGGTGGGCAGGCCCACTGGGGCTGATGCCCAACGAGGATCTTGACATCGGCAACTTAGAAGCGCTGGAAAAATCCCGCAGTTTCAGTCGGTCCCTGACTAACTTAGTTAGTCGGACCGACTAACTTAGATCTTAGACTACCTGCAGCAAATAACCCAGTTTGGCTGCAGAGAGCAGAGCTGCTCCTGGGCCGGGAAACCGCTGGGTCTGGGGGTGCAATGAGCTGTGGGGGGAGGAGGCAGCAGACGCGTGGAGGTGCCGAGGAAGGCAGAGGTGGTAGATTCGAGTCTCTGCTGGCTTGGAGTTTGCGTCTTTTTCACAGCCTCTCTAACGCTCTGCAGGCGTTTTGTGTTTGGGTATTTTGGACATTGGAATTTATCAGGTATGTGATTTTTTAACCCCTGTCTGAAGAGCCAAAGACAGACATCAACGTGCCGCGTGAGAAGCTGCTGCGGGCAAAGGAAATCAAGGCAAGAAAGAAGATCCCGAGGAAGAACCGCCAGAATGCTGAGCTGGAAAGAGCAGTGTGGCTCCGGACAGGTGTGTGCCCCGCTACCCCCTCCCTGCCCCGCGCTGGGTCCCCTGGTGTCACCTCCAGCGTTTCCCTCTCCTCGCAGCGCTGATCCCCCTCGACGAGGTCAGAGCTGAGCGGGGAAGAGCAGCAGCCCGTTCCACAAGCAGCGCGTGGCCGAGCACTGCACGGTGTTTCGTGACTTGTTCCGAGGGGCCAAGTTCACCCCCGGGTCACCTTGAGGGTGGAGTACAGCCAGGAAGACGAGTACGCCGTGCCGGTCTGCTATGGGAACATGGTGACTCCGTCAGAAGTGTGGGGGGGGAGCGGGGCACAGCCTTGTCCCCACAGTAAGCCTCTGTGGTTTCCTCAGACGCTCCCGATGGGCATTGTCTGCCCCGGGGGATTTTGTTTAGAAGGGTATTTGCTCTGTGATGATCCAAACTTGTTTCTTGGACGTGATAAAGACACAGCTTTGCAACAGGATGGCTGTCTGTCAGCAGGCTGATGCTTCTGAAGGCTCTGGGGGCTCTCCGGTGGAGCTGGATGACTTGGTGTCGCGGCCATGCCTGGTCTGTGCTGGGTCCTGGCCGTGCCCGTGACTGGTTCATGTTCTTTGCCTTGGAAATCATGACCTGATCTTAATGGAACGTGTTGTTTCAGTGACAGACATTCTGTTTTGTGGCTCATTTAGGCTTCCAGTCCTCCCGCAGTGTCATCCAAGGCAGATAAAGGCTCCCTGTGGACTGTGCTGCTCACAAATCCAGGTGAGTAGTGGGTTCTTTACAAAGAACGTGTTTAAACAGGACGGTTTCCCTCTGCTCTTGTTTGCTGCTGTTTCTTTTGGCTGCACGTGCAGAGACGATGCCGTATCATCTGAGTAGGGGTGTGTTACATATGCAGGAAAGATTGTAGCCTCCCCAAAGCTCTAGCAGTTGAGAGATGAGACAGGACCGGTGTCGCAGTGTAGTGGAAGCAATTCCCTGACTTGCGTCGTCTGTTTCCCCCCAGACTCCTCTCCCTCAGCAGTCTGCCTGGCAGGTGCGTTAGCTGCCACTGCTCGCTCTGGAAAACTGAGGCAGGGTGAAGCAGCTGACCGAGAAGTCCCTTTAATCTTGGAATGACCTCTGTCGAGTTCTCATTTGAAGCTCAGTCCTATAAGAACGAGTTACTCTTCTGCTAGGAAAGGATTGCTGGGTTGTCTTGAGCTGTCCCGTTGGTTCAAAGCGGGTCTGGGGGTTCTCACTTTGGGGTTGATGCAAACACCGGCCTCAGTTGTGCCAGGGGAGGTTCAGATTGGATAGTAGGAAACATTTCTTCCTGGAAAGGGCTGTAGAGTACTGGAACAGGCTGCCCAGGGCAGTGATGGAGTCACCATCCCGGGAGGAGTTTAAAAGACGTGTAGATGAGGTTCTTGTGGACATGGGTTAGTGCCAGAGTTGGGTTATGGTTGGGCTCGATGATCTTGAGGGTCTCTTCCAATCCAAACGATTCTGTGATCCTATCACGAAGTCGCCTTTCTCTGTTGCAGAAGGACGTTGAAGGGACGCGCACTCGGAGCACCCGCGCTGGCTGGAGTGAGTACCGCACAGCAGAGCCACGCTGCTGGGCTCAGGGAAAGCCCTGGCGGAGCAGGCAGAAACTCCTTCAACAGCACTCGGGAATACGGATTTGCTGAGACAGTTCTGTGGTTCTCTGGTGCTCCTGCCAGTGGCTGCTTCACGCCCATGTTCTGGGTCCTGCTAAAGACGCAGGAGATCAGGTGTTGCTGCTGTTTGCCTTTCAAAACGCTGAGTGTGATGTTTTTTCCCAGTGAAAGCAGCCTCTGCTTTCTTTTTGCTTGTCAAACAGGGCGTAGGTTACGTCACAACGGAGCCCAGAGTGATGTGTGATCCTGGGGGAATCTGCTGGCCCTAAGGGAGGGAAATGAACAGATATATAGTGCAGTAAACTTGTGTGTGTTCAGGATGAACATCCCAGGCAACGACATGCAGTCGCGTAAGGAGATCTGCAGTCACGTGCCCCCCTTCCCCGCCATGGGCGCTGGCTGCCATCGCTTCATCTTCCTGCCCTTCAAGCCAGAACCGCCCCATCGACTCCAGCGAGGATGTTGGCGCAGGCCCTGGTCACTGGGGCTGTTGCTGGGCGGTTCACGCTCTCTTGGCCAGGCTGTTCTTGCGTGTTCTGATGACAAGGTCGTGACTGCTGGAGGAGAGCAAGTTCCTTGGAGTCTGCAGGGTTGTTCAGGGCTGCTCTGAGTTTGTGTGTCACCTGAAGGCGCAATCCCAGCCCTGCAAGCACTGTGCTGTCCTGTTGCTTTAAACCAGGCCGTTAAGAAAGTGGGTTTTTTCCTGCCTGAAGCAGGAATGTGCGGAGGGCTGGAGAAGCTGGGAGAAGTTTCGATGTGCCTTCCTTTTCCACCTCTGCTTTACAGACTCGGGGGTGCTGTGGGGAAGTAGTTGCCAGCCAGAGTGCTGCAAGAAACGGGAATCACCTCAGCTCTTGTCCTTGTGTCTTGTTTCCAGCCACAGGCTCAAGATGTGAACCTTGCGCACGTGTGACTTGTACAGAAAGCACGAGGATGCGATGACCCCGGCAGGGCTGGCGTTTCAACAGTGTTTCGATGTTACATTCTATGTAAATGCCATAGAACAAATTGTGGCTACTGTTGTTTATCTGCTACAATTTCTGTAGCATTTTTAGACAATTTTAGAAGTCGACTCTCGTCAGGAATCCAGAATCTTGTGCTGACCTGCATATTGCTCCTTCTGCACGTTGTCCTCGATTAATGCTGACCTGAGGGATTTATCTGCAGCACAACACGGTGTAGATACTAAATCAGGTCTGGAAGCCATCTCGCGAGATGGATTAGCTCATCATTGCATCAAAAATAGAAGGAATGCTACTTCCTTGTTTCCTGTGCTTATGTAATAAGGCACATATGTGGTAGTAACAGAGCCCGTGGCCCCTGTACTTCATGTGCTTATAACAGAGTAAAAATAATTTGTTAAAATTAAGCTGGTTTCAGGTTTTCTGTTTTAATTACTTTTCCCTTTTGACTCTCTGTGTTTTTCTTTATCGCTGGAGCCCAACCCCACTCACTGTCCCGCGGCTGGGGACTCCAGACAAGGGGACACAGCCGCGGGGGCGGCTGCACAGTGGAACTCAGCGGACTTGGGAACCACGCAGCTGTGTGAGGATCAGACGCGTACAAAGCAACTTTGCTTCTTAAATGACGAGGATGATGTGCTTTGGTTTGGAAGACATCAGATTTGGGATGTTAAGGAAGCTGTAACTCCCTTGGTGTTTCCTTCTCCCCGCAGTGGGATTTCTGGTTCTGTCTGTCGAGTTGTGCTCCTCTCCCGCACCAGGTGCTGATCGTGGGGCTCAGGGTGAGGGGGGGCGGGGGGGGTGGGGGGTCCGTGGCCTTCAATAAGTTTTGTTTGGGGTTTTTCAATCACCTCTGTTGACACGTCGTATAAAAACTGATTGCTGCAGTGCTAATGAATGAACAGGAGGATGAGCAACAGACTGCAGAAATTGTTTGGCTTTTGGTTTATGGAAAAATTATGATTTAACTCAAAAAGCAATAAGATCTTGCAGTGGTCTTCTAATACCCAGTGACAGCTTTTTAATGTACTGGTTTGGAACTTTGAGATGATATCTGATATGAAGTGGCTGTTCCATTGTGGAATAGTGCAGGAGTAAACTCTTGCATTTCAGCATTCCTGGCAGATCTGCAGCTTGATAAAGACCTCAGGCTGTTTGGTTTAATCAGACTTTTGTAGATCCCACCTTCACTGCTCAAAGCACCGGCTGCCAATGTGTTTTCTGGTGCTGTCACTTCTTTCTGAGCAAAGACGGCAGAGGCAGCAGCTCTGCTGGTGGTGTCTGTTTGATTGAAACATGGGTGTCTACAGGAACTTTAACCTGAAAGCTCAGAAAGCTGTGGTCGGTGGTATATCTGTGTAATGTTTGTAGATTCTTCTGCAGATATTCTTATGCCAACGAGCACGGAACGTTTGTGAGTGTGACCTGCTGTGCGGTTAGAAGGAAGAAAGATGTGGGAGCTGCAGCAGCAGGAAGGCTGCATCCGTGTAAGCCGGGGGTGCAAACGGCACGAAACGGGCTGCAGCGGCGGAGCCCTCGGTCCCGGGCCGTCCCGGGCAGGCGGCGGAGCCCTCGGTCCCGGGCCGTCCCGGGCAGGCGCAGCCCGAGCGCTCCCGGCCCCGCTGCCGCTGACCCGCCGGGGCCGGGGCCGGGGCCGCGCTGCGGGCGGACAGCGCCGCTCTGCGGCCGCCGGCGGCTCCGGGCCGGGAGGGGGGGCGGGGCCCGGTGGCGGGCGCGGACGGGATTGGCTCCTGCGCGGGATGGGCGGGGCCACGCTGCAGAAGCGCGCGGGCCGAGGAGCGCGTGCCGGCGGTGCGGTAGCGGGAGCAGCGCGCGAGGAGCGGCGGGGCCGGCGGTGAGCGAGGGGCGGGCGGACAGCGGGGAGACTGGACGGGGCCGCCCCGGTCCCGGCTGAGGGGGGAGGCTGGAGGGGGAGGGACGGGCTGGTTTCGGCAGGAGGAAGGCGAGGGGCAGCCAGCCGCAAGAGCGCGGCCCCGGGCCGGGCCGAGAAAGGGGCGAGGGGGAAACACGCGGGCGGCTGTGAGGGAAGGGAGCCCGGGGCTGAGCGCTGCGCGGGGCTCGGGCGGGGCCGTGGGGCGGAGGGGGGAGCCCGCGGTGCCGCAGGGCAGAGGGAGGAAAGCGAGCGGGAGGGGGCAGCGCCGGGTCGGGAGCGGCGCAGGCGGGGCCGGGGCCGCCGTGGGGGCGCCAGGGGGCGCGAGGGGCGGGGGCGGCGCTGCCGCGGGGAGGGGCCGGGAACGGGGGGAGCGGCGGAGGAGCCTGAGGGCGGGACGGCGCGGAAGGAGCTTGGGCGGGAAAGGCTGAGGGACCTCAGGGAGGGGGTGACATCGGGGAGGCTTTGGCGGGAAAGGCTGAGGGACCTCAGGGAGGGGTGACATCGGGGAGGCTTTGGCGGGAAAGGCTGAGGGACCTCAGGGAGGGGGTGACGTCGGGGAGGCTTTGACGGGAAAGGTTGAGGGACCTCAGGGAGGAGATGGCGTCGGGGAGCCTGCAGTGGGCAATGCTGAGGTAGCTCAGGACAGGATGGCACTAAGGTGTGGTTTCAAAGGGAAATGCTGAGATACCTTGAGGAATGGACGCTGGGCTGGGAACTATGCACACATCAGATTGGTTCAGAGAGTGTTCATGACAGAAATTTGTGCAGTGAAGTATTCCAGCAAAGAGAGGGAGAAGAGCCAAACTTAGATCAGGCCTCCTAGGACGCCTGCAGGTTTGGGGACAGGGATGACGAGGTTGTTAATCCGGTCCTAACTGTTTCTTTCTCTGTCCCTCTCTTGCAGCACCTGACTGAATGGAGGAGCAAGTGGACGGGAAGCTCCTGCGCCACACACAGATCACATTTATTACTCTCGCCTTCAGAGACCCGGAGATCCAAACCGTTCACATGGTGCCTTGAAGCAGCCTGTGCTCATGCGCTTCTCCCAGGGAGAAGGCGGAATGGCAGTGACTGGCCACATTAAGCCACAGGGTGCACACTCTGCAGCTGTCAAGCCCAGCTCTGCGTCAGCTCACACCTGCGATTTTGCGCCGCACACGCGGATTTGAGTTGTCGCTGGTTGTCGCAGCGTTTGGCTTTGGTGAGGACAGCGTGTGTTTGTCAGCAGTTGGTGTAGGTGGAATCTTGAGGAGAAAGCGATATTTCCGTGCCAGAACTGGTTGGTGTTTGCATGGTATTGTGGTGGTTCTTCCCGCAGGCGATCAGTGCTGGAGTGTTATTGCAGGATGAGGGGATTTTGGAGCTTGTCTGTGAGATGCACCAGAGGCAGCAGTTGAAAGCGAAAGGCTGAGATTTGGAGGGTTTGTGGGTGGTTTTGGGCGGTTGTCAGTTGAAGAGTTGGCTGTTTGCAGGTGAGGTGTAGGGCAGAGGGTGAAGCTGACTTTGCCTGGGCGGCGCAACTGGCTGGGTGTGCAGAGCTGAGGAGAGCGGGCTGCTGCGGGTGACCCTAAAGCTGGAGAACCGGCCGGCAGCTCCAGAGGCTCCCGCTGCCGGGCAGGGCCGTGCAGGCCAGTGCCCTGGGGCACAGCAATGTGACCCTCCGCAAGTACCAAAGAGCAGGTGAGGACCGTGGGCATTTGTACTGAGCTGTGACATCTCTAACCCGTGACATTGGGGTCCAGCAAGTACCAAAGAGCAGGTGAGGACCGTGGGCATTTGTACTGAGCTGTGACATCTCTAACCCGTGACATTGGGGTCCAGCAAGTACCAAAGAGCAGGTGAGGACCGTGGGCATTTGTACTGAGCTGTGACATCTCTAACCCGTGACATTGGGGTCCAGCAAGTACCAAAGAGCAGGTGAGGACCGTGGGCATTTGTACTGAGCTGTGACATCTCTAACCCGTGGAACTGGGGTCAAGCCTGAGCAGGGCACATGCGGAAGCTGTGCTGCAGCGGAGGGCAGAGCTGAGGGGAAGGGCTGTGCGAGGGGCTGGTGCCAAGGCAAGGTGGGCTCGCTGTGGGGTGTGGGGAGGTGTCAGCCCTGGACTCAGCCCCTGTCTGACTGTAGTGTCCTTGGGCTGGTGTAGCTCTTCTTTCACCAGAGTGCAAAGTCGTTAAAACGACAATTTCACATTACAGTGTATCAGGCCAGGAGTGTTCTTATGTCCTGCCCTGATTGCCAACAGTTGGCACCCGTGCCATCCACAGGGGGTATTAATCCAGGAGGGATTACTGCCAATGAAGTACGGCCAGTGTTAAAGAGTCTCTTTGCCAACTTTTCAGTATCATTTTCTGGCGGTGAGGATGGGATAATCTGCCTGACCTCCTGTGGTCCCCAGGATCTCTGGGACCTTGTGCCGGCACCGGGGAATTCCTGGAAGGGACCACAGATCCTCGGACCAGCTCAGGACGCGGTTAAAACCCCATCAATGACATAAGGCACTTTTATTGTCTGGTTGGGTTGGCACGCTGCCTGTGAGAGACGTGGGTGACACCAGCGCATTGGGTCTGCGCATTCGCGTCTGCGCATTTTGGTAAACTGGGTAACTTAAAAAAAGAAAGAAATAAAAAATTAAAGAGAAAAATGAGAAAACAATACGGAAAAGAGAAAAACGAGGGAACAGTAATTTGATAAAGGTACCTTTAGTGATTTTGCTGTTTGTGCCTTAGCAATTGTATAATTGTTTGTGTCTTTAGTGGTTTGTTGTTGTTGTTACTTGTGTCTTGGGTGATTTTATAGTCCGGTACTTACGGTTCACCAATTGTCTATTATTGTGATTGTGAAGTAGGTAGTGGACAATTGACAGGAGGGATTCGGGAGAAATCCCCCCCGGGCAGTATTTTCTGACATTGGAAAAGGATCGTTTGCTGTTCAACAGGGAGTCAACCAGGGAGAATCTGATTGTATATTGTAATTAATGGCGGCCACTGTAAATAATATTAATATGTTGCACAGGTCTAGGTGGGTATACTTTGAGGTGTGTAGTATAGTAATGTGCTACATGTAGTATATAGTAAGATATATATTTTAAATCCTATATTGCCTATTACATAAGGCATATTACACAATACATAATGTTACATATGCATTGTCTTTATCCCCTTCAGATCCATTTGTTTTGAAAAAGGATAATCAGGGAAAGAAATGGAAACCAGTAAAAGGTTTGTTGAAGAACAGATATTGGTGTAGAATACACAGAGAACATGAGATCAAAATTGTCCCTCGGTCAGTCCAGGGTGGACGATTTAGACTGTATTTACCGTTGTAAAAACAAAGCTTTCCCCCCTTAATTTTTGTCACGTGTTGTAGTTAGAATTAATAGAGATATTGGAGCCCGTCCTAGCTAAACTGGAAAAAAGACAGCAGCCATGTGTATTTTAAAATAAAGATTAAATCAAGTCTGCTAGCTCATTATCTTTAAGTGTTTTACTGTGATTACCTCCCTCCCAAGGTTTTGTGTCTGTCGTATCAAGGCCTGACACCCATGGCCACAGTGGATGAATCACCATGGGCACAACACCAGGAACCCGCCTGTTTGTGTCCAGGATATCCACTCCAGCAGACACATTTTAGTAAAAGAGCACATCATGAAACTGAAAAACCCTCTAATTGTGTCATTATACACATTCACTGCTCTCTTTTCTACTTTATACCCGTTGTAGCTTTTTAAAATAAAACAGTTTGAAAAGGGTTTCTGTTTTGGCTCTGCACACGGAGCCTGATTTTGCTTTTCTAGGGCCTTTTATCCAGTTCACCACACTCGTGTGATCATTGCGCTGCATGTGGACAAAATCAGCCGTGCCCTGTGTTTCTCCTGTAAAATAGTAAGAACGCTAATATAATCGTGCCAGGAACTGCCTGCACAGGGAATATTTGAAGGAACCCACTGCTAATGTATTTTCAATTGGTACTTGCGTTACAGATTAGATGCAACAAAAATCCATACTTTCTTTTATCCTTTGCTATACAGGAGGTGGTTGAACTTTTCTATAGCAGATTCAATCACTTGTTGTAAAGCAATGAAATAAATAACTTAGGCTTTTTCTATGGATAAACAACGTTTAATCCAATTCCTTAATTGTATTCCTTAAACACGTGTTCATTAGAGCATAAGCAAAACAGCGCTGGGTGCACGGGGGATTCGCTCTGACCAACACGCACACCTTTAAACAATAAGAGGTGTGCTTAAATACAGTAAGGTGTTATATATTCATAATGACCCCAGGAACGCCTGTACATATTCATAACCTTTCCTGCTTCTTACTAAAATGAGTCTCAGATAACCATTTCCATAGTTTCGTCCTTGAACTCTCCCCTGTTGCACCTGCGCAGGGTCTCTATGGTCTCTGTGGGTGTCTCTGGGTCACTATGGTCTCTGTGGTCTCTATGGGTCTCCCAAGCTGCCAAGTTGACTGAAACCAGACTGGCGCCCCTTTTGCTGTCCATGTTGGCTGTCTTGTCTCCTCAAGGTTACAGCTGGTGCTGTAAAACTTCTGATCTCGGCGTTTGATGAGGTTCTGGTTTTTCTTAACACAATTGGTTACATGTGGCTCTAAACTAGATACTCATTATGTGGCTTCAAGTGTTAGTTCGTTAGTAGGTCCTTATTATGTGGTTGGTTAACCCTGAAAATGTTAGCTCCCTCTATCAATATAACCTCATAAACAAGTTTCAGAACTTTTTACATAGAACTTACCCACCTTTTCCTTTTTCCAGGTTCAGAGCCCAAGCCTCATTTGGTTGTATCTGTAAACATTAAACATCTCAGCACGAATCACAACTGCATTTCTCACAGACAGAAGTGCCTGAACTCCACAGCTTGCCTGGCAGTGCAGAGAGCAGGAAGTGTGGTGAGTCCTGGGCCCTTGGGGACATTTCACCCTGTTCTGTGTCCCAGTCCCTCCCTGCTCCCTCCTCTTTCCTACTGTGCCCTTCTTCCTCTTCATCTCTTCTCCCTCTGTCCCTCTGCTGCTTCCTCACCTATTCCTCCACCCTTCTGAATCTCTGTGCAGGGTTTCTCGTATCTCACTCTCCATCTTCACCCCTCTGTGTTCTCACCATCCCTGGTTTCTTTTTGTCGTCATTCTTGTCTGTTGCTCTGTCCTGCTCCGTGCCCCATCATTTCTCCCTGTATCCCTCTGTCCTGCTCCCTGCGCCTATACCTGCTCCTCTTCTTTTTTACTCCCTCTCTATCTTGCTGCCCACCCCAGGATTTTTTCCCAATCTCTATTGTACCCCCAACCCTTATTGTTCTTTCTCTCTCCTGCTCCCTCTCCGTCTTTCTGCCTGTCTTCCCTTTCCCTGCTGCTTCTTTCTCCATCTCTGTCCAGATTACTGCCCCTTTTCCTTCTTGATGTCTTTCTGTCCTGTTTGTCTTTCTGTCTTCCTTGCCTGTTCCCGGCCCCAACCCTTCTCACTATATCTCCCCTGTCCAGCTGGTTCTGCCTTTTCTTTGTCTTCTCTTCCTCTTTCCTGCTCCTCAGCCCTCTTTTCCCCTTCCTCCAGCTCATTGCTGCATGTTTTCCCTTTCCAGTCTCTTCATTTCGATCTGAACTTTGCTTTGTTTCTCAGTCCCTTTGTTCTGTTCCCTGCCTTTCTTTTTGTCTCTCCATCTGTACATCCCCCTCCCTGTCTTTCTCTACCCCCTTCCTGCTTCTCCTCCTCCCCACTCCCCACCCCTCTGTCCTGCTCCTCAGCCCTGCTATTTCTTCCTCCCTGTCTCATCACGGCTCCTTGTCCCTTTTTGCCTTGATCTCTCCATCTCTCCATCCTTTTCCCTGTGTGTTTCTTTCTCTCTGGGCTCCTCTGTCTTCTCTCTTGTCTGATTTGTCTCTTTCTAGTCCTCTGTCCTTCTCCCCAGCAGCTTCAACTGAATGACCAGGTGTCCATGCACTCTGGTGTTTGCTCATCCCTGCCCTGGGGAAGATCTGTGTCTGTAGGGCTGGGGATCATTTAGGAGCTGGTCTCCTTGTGCAGATGGCAGAGCCGGGTGCAGTTGTGGCAGAGGTTGTTCTCAGCTGCTGCTCTGTGCAGCTTGGTTCAAGAGCCAGCTGGGGGCTTCTTTGGAAGGGAGGTTTCTTGTTCTGTGCTTACTGCTCCTCGGGACCCTGCACAGGAGCGCTGTTGGGGTCTGCAGGGACGGGTGGGACCTGCTGTGATTCCTGGTGAATGTGAACTCAACTTGTCCTGATGGCCTCAAATGAAACCAGACTGACTGTAGATGGTTTTCTTCCCAGATCCCATTCCAACCTCCGTGCTCAGTGCTAAAGAACAAGAGACCTTATTTTTTTGTACTGCCACCAGATAATGGAAGTACAGTATAAAAACCATCCTTATGGAGAGATCTTCGTATTTTAGCCTTAGTCTAAGTGTCTCAAGTAGCTGGGGTTTTTGCTTGGGCCTAATCCATAAGGTCTTATGGCTTTCCTCCTCATCTGAAGACGAATGTCCTAGAAACTATGAAGCAAAAAAATGTCCTGCAGCCTAGCCTTGCCTTGCCTGCCCTTGCCTGTCCTTGCCTTGCCTTATTTCCTTCTCATCCTGTTCTCTGTCCCATCCTCTCTCACTAACCCCTTGTCTGGCTGCATGTCTCTTCTTTCCTCTCTTTTTTCCTTTTCTCGCACTCTCCTGCTTCCTGCCTCTTTTCTTTCAGTTCCTCCATCTCACTCCTGCAGCCCAACACTACTTTTTCTTCTTCCTTCCCTTTCTCCTGCTCCCTTCACTTTCTCCCTCTGTCCCATATCTTTCTTCCCGACTTGTCTCTTGGAGACTTTGGGCCACTTTGGCCCCAAGTCTGGGCATGGTTTGACCAGTTTTCAGAGGCCTGGCTGGTGACAGGAGGGACAGCAGGCAGTGACAGGCCCAGGGCTCACAGACTCCCTCTCCCCTAGGAGGCGCTCGGCTGCCACACCCAGCTGACATAGAACCTTTGTCACAATGCCCGCTACTGTGGCGAGGATGCGGTGACTCTGCAGGTGACAGGGACACTGCAGGACTTGGTGTCAGCTCAGCAATTTCTCAGTTCCCCAAGGACGTGGAATTCTGCAAATTGCTGCCTTTGCTCTTGAAAGGATGTCATCAGGTGGGTGTTTTGGTGTAATACGCTGAAAACCAGAGCAGAAAAGTTGAAATATTCCCATGAGATGCATGATCCCTGCACCAAACCACCATGACTCAGCCTAAGTAGATCTGCAGCTTATTTTTTTGTACTGCCAGCAGATTGTGGAAGTACAGTATAAAAACCATCCTTATGGAGAGATCTTCGTATTTTACGCTTAGTCTAAGTGTCTCAAGTAGCTGGGGTTTTTGCTTGGGCCTAATCCATAAGGTCTTATGGCTTTCCTCCTCATCTGAAGACGAATGTCCTAGAAACTATGAAGCAAAAAAATGTCCTGCAGCCTAGCCTTGCCTTGCCTGTCGTTGCCTGTCCTTGCCTTGCCTTATTTCCTTCTCATCCTGTTCTCTGTGCCATCCTGTCTCACTAACCCCTCGTCTGGCTGCATGCCTCTTCTTTCCTCTCTTCTTTCCTTTTCTCTCACTCTCCTGCTTCCTGCCTCTTTTCTTTCAATTCCTCCATCTCACTCCTGCAGCCCAATGTTGGAACAAGATAAGGACTCAGCAAAACAAGTCGATTCACTTTGAATCACGCTAAAGCCTTTTATTACAGAAACCAGCCTCCTTATATATGCAATTATATTCTAATCACGCGTCCACGCTCCAAGCATGGATTCGATAAATGAGTATCATGGGCTGCCCATGCGCTGGAGTCTCACTGATGATACGTCCGATGATTCACGCCACGCCAGGATCCCGGTGACTGAGGAACGCCCCTCTTTCTCACAGCAGATTCTGTTCTCAGCTTCTCGAAGCGGCCTTGAGATTCCTTTGAGTCTGACTAATTCAGCAACAAATCTTTATCTATCAAAACCCCTCCACACTTCCCCCTTTCTTTTCTTGAATTAGTCACGCCCCTTTAACTGCACGGTGCATCATTTTTGAAATATACTGCAACACAGAACACATGATTAACAATATAATTACAATTATATATAATGCAGTTAAACCTTACTTAATAAGATCAAACAAATACCTGCCTATTCTTAAAACCTTAATTCTATTATGACAACCTTATTAACACACTATTTTAATAGATTCAAAATAACCAGACAAATTAATACAATATATTCTCTTACATTCCTAAAAGATTTATAACTGCGCAGTTTATAGAGTAACATACTTAATATCATCAGCATATGCTAATAATTGAATTAATATCTTAAAAGTTATCTTAACCTATTTGAAAGATCAATAGCTTAACCTTAATATCCCTTCTAAAACTTTATCACTTGCTAAACTTAGATTACTCTGGTAGGGATATCTCATAATTTTATCTTATCTATGGATTGACTATCATAATATGACCCTTTTGGATCTCATGTTGATTGTTCAAATTGCCATTCTCCACAGAAGGTACACCACCTGCTTGCTAATAGGCTTCTAGACCACCAGGTCTGTGAGCATCTATAACACTGAATTAGGATCCATGGATTACATCTGAAACAGTCCTCACAACTTATCTCCCTCCTGTCCTTCTGCATCCGTTGAATCTTTGTTGAATCCACTTCAATACTCAGCCTGTAATGACACAAACATAACCTTTTCCCCAGGTTATCAATTGATGAGGCCTTTTTCATTGACTAGTAATTTGACCATAACTAATGTAGGTTATTTCTGATTTAGCATGGTTTTGGGTCATACTTGTATAGTATTTCATCACATACAATGCTTTTGACAATTGTTTTTGTGGTGTTTCCCCTACTTCCCCTCCTCCCCCCCCCCCCTTTTTTTTTTTTTAGAAAAACAAACAAACAAACAAAAAAAGTTCAGAAACAGATACAGACGTTGGACCTTGACTACGTACTCAAAATCACAAATCAAATTTAGAGGTTCCTCCTTAAAAAGCTCTAAGTAATTTAAAGCTGTGCCAAGTTCTGCTCATTGGGTTGAACCTTCAATAATTTTTACAGAATGATGCCAATTGTTATCTCCACACCAAACCACTACAGCTTTATGAGACTTCCCAGAACCAGCAACAAAAACTTTGCAAGTATGTAGGATCAGACCAAATACAAGTATGTCCTATGACCTGATGTTGAAGACTTGCAGATTCTGCAGCAATTTACATTTATGCATGCCAAAAGCTGTGCTGTTAAGAAAACCAGCTAGTGCAATTTATAAAGACATAGATTACAAATAAAAAAAAAATCAGAATTCAATTTCACAAATGGTACATATATGACAAAAGGATCATGGCCTATTAAGACTTAAATTCATTCCCTGCATTTTCTTAATTTGAGTGACAATTGGTATATCAGTCTGTTAGCATTCTCATCATACTGTCCCACAATAGCCACAGGTTGTTTCATAGACAAATCTGCAAGTCCAATCGAATGCAGTCAGCCTGTAACGTTGTCATAAATTCATTCCTCAAAGTTTCTAACTCCATTTTGGCTGTCATATTTATTGGATATTGTTTTCCCTTACCAGATCGAAGTCCTGTTTCAGATTTCTCAGTGTAGTATTTGCTTTATCAAAACATTGGCTGTTAATACTAGTGGAAATACAGCATTTGAAATTTCCTTGGAGATTTCTCACTTGCAGCAAGCAGATCTGCGCCATCCCAGCAGCTTCTTGTAGGCCATGCAACTAAACAGAATACTCAGAAAACGTTATTTGAGCTTACAATTTACTTAACAAATCTTAACCTAAGAGAGGTATAGGACTTTCTGGCAACTATAAGAATTCATGTATTAAAACTTTGTTACAAATTTGGCATTCTATTGGTCTCAAAAAACGGCCTTTCTTTCATTCTCTCCCATGACCTCAAAAACTAGCATGGTGAATTTACTAAGAAGTCTCTTACAACTAATTACCACAGAATAAGTCTATCAACAAATTTTTGGTTTGATTGTCCAGTTTCATTAGAACTGTGGATCTGCTAAGGATGCCTTTAAACTTCACCCTCAGACTGCTCCATTCAGTATTACATCGCGGCAGTGGGGGGGAGAGAGAACCCCCCTGTCACTGCTTTAAAAGCAGGCAGCCAGGTTTTTCCTTTTCTTTTTTTCTTTGCAGTTTTAGATATAACCAAGGTCACGCAGCTGGCATAATGGCTGGTACGAAGTAGGAGGCTCTGGAAAACTTCTCAGTTACAATGAGCTGCACACAGGCCTGGATTGTTTTGGTCTTTTGTTTTCCCATTTCATTCCAGCCATAATACACTTTATATGCAATTTCAAGTAGCTCAGCAATAGTTACATTCCTTATCTCCATTTACCTTTTACAATTTAGAGATGTCAAAAAACAGTATAAACCAGTATAACAAACATAAATCCATTATTCTATTTTTCCTAGATCCAAATCAGTTAATATTCTAGCAACTTTTAAATACAACCTCTTCCAAATTCACATCTATCATAGCATTTTAACAATTTAAATACTTTTCTAACAATATAAGCGATTACTCTAATGTGTAAGGATGCATCCTAAGGGGGGGCAAGGTGGAATTTTAGCAGTAGAACCGGTTCCCATTTTGTAATTATCTCCCCAAACAAGATTCTTTTGGTACCAAATATGAATATGCAAACTAAAATACTGAGCTTAGATGTGGAAAACAAATACCCAGTTCAAATATGCAGATGGATCACAGTCACACTAATTTAAGACAATATCTCAATTTTTGCATCGCACCTCTGGGCCGCTTACTGCTCAGCCAGGTGGAGGTACCTCTGGGTCTCCCTGACAAAATAGGTCAGTGCGCGCTGGAGCCCCATCGGCACCCGCCCCGCCGCAGCGAGCCGGACTGGGCAAGGTTTTGTTTTGTTTTGTTTTGTTTTTATAGTGTCTCATCTGGTGCGCTACAACTGTTATACCAAAACTAGGATTCTTTCCAATCCAGCACACCGAGATGAGACACAGCCTGTCACAGAGTTGCGCAAGTCTGAATGCTGGAATAAAGGTAGCATGCTGGAGAGGAAAATAACAGCTACTACACGCAAAATTTTACCATCACATTCACACAGTAAAGAACTAAATTACTCATGATCTTCTGTATTATCACAAAATGCACATTTTGAGTCAACGGATTCTCATGATTTAACAGACTGCGAACTTATTGTACCATATAGCACAGACCTACCAAAATTGCAACATGCTTAAACCGATACCCACAAAGAAAACAGGTTAATGAGGAAAACATTGTGCAGACTTCGGCAAGTTTACTGTGACCTGCGTGTTATCAGTTAACTCTCTCTCAGCTTGTTGAAGTTCAAATCACACCGCCTGTAAAACTGTCTGAAATGATTTAATGATTTCTTGTAGATATTTGTTTTGTCCTGCTCTTCTGGCCTCAAAAACAACATTAATGGCAACAAGATTCTATTCTCCGGACACTTTTCCCAATCATTTAACTTATACAGCAGCCAACACTGATTTCATTATTTAACAAGATCTTCCTTCCTTATAATTCCGAGTGCTTTCCTAAGTTTTAAAACACCTCCCAATACTGATTTTTTAGGAACACAACTGAAAACAATTATTCCTGACCCCATCTTGCAAGTAAAAACCTTGAGAAGAGGGAGGGAGGAGGGGAGGAAGGCACAGGGAGCATCGTGAATGGGAAAAAGCGGGGAGAAGGTTTTACAGCACACTTAAAAACAACTAGTAAAACAATTAACTCACATTCCTGACAAGCTGCTTGATTTTCAGATATACAGGAGCACATAATATGTACTGTAAAACTTGCAAATAACATGTTGATAGCAAACATTAGCATTCTCTACTGCTAATCTCAACACTAGTGCTTCCTTAGCTTCTAAGTTTTCGACCTGCTTACTGATGGCCTCTTGGAGGTCGTCAATAAATTGCATGTAATTCTCATTGGGACCCTGATTAATAGTTGCAAATGATTTGGCTGCTTTGTTGGTTTCAGACACCTCTCTCATAGCTTGATATGCAAGATCTGTTGACTGCCTCAGGATTTCAGAAACTTATCGTGTCTGTAGTTGTGGTGTGTCAATTAGTGTCTCTTCCAGGAGTTGTGGGATACCTGCCCCTTTCAATGAATCCCCTTTCCCGTCACGATCAGCATGACCGCGTTGCTGACTGTTGGATTCACTCGCTAATAGCTGATCTGATCTTTCACGCAGTTCTTTTGCCCAGTTCTTATCCGGCGACTGCTTCTCCTCTGGCATAGGAGTTAGAGGGGTAGAAGACGGTAAAGCCGGACAGGAATCAGTAAAAGGACTGATATTACACTTATTTACGACTTTAGCATTCTCAGCTTTCACCAGTTCTTTTGACAAATTATCTGACTCCAGTCCCTTGGACTTCTTGATCTCTCTAGAGTCGGGTAATGGTATAGGAGTCCATCCACTCGGTAATTTTCCTCCCTCCGCCTCAGACTGCTGTATCATCGGGGGTGCCGACGGCACAACAGGGGATGGAGTAGGGAGGGGTCAAAAGACACGATCTGGGTAAACTTCACAGTCATTTTTAGGTTTGTTATCAGGCTGCAATGCTAGAAAAATTCCGGCAACGGCGGCCCGCTCAGCCTTAAAGTCTTTTACGGTGGAAATTATAAGCTTCCAAGTAGTCGCTAATGATTTAGTTTCTTTATCATCTCCATTGCTGACCTTATTCCATAATTTCTGCCCTTTATCGTCCCAAAGTTAACATTTAAAAGCCTTCTCGTTTTCTCTCGGGTAGCCATTAATTCTATACCGAATTAACAGTCTACATATGTTACTTTCTTCCTATTTAAGTCATCTCAGAGAGAGAATATGCAGGAGGAGTTTAACTATGGCTTCTTCCTCAGAGGATATATTTTGCCCCATAACTTCACTCTTCCCTCCTCCCGCTCCCAGCCGCTCACCCTTTACGGTGACTTCTTCAACAAAATGCGGAACGTCCGTTCGCCTCCGCCTGGTCTTCAGTCCAGCTGATCCGCCTCCGGCTGGGCCGCTCCAGGCTTTTCCCCGACCTCAGTGGTACGTCGTTCAGAGTATCATGTCGGGGTCATCATTTGTTGGAACGAAATAAGGACTCAGCAAAACAAGTCGATTCAATGTGAATCACACTAAAGCCATTTATTACAGAAACCAGCCTCCTTATATATGCAACTATATTCTAATCACGCGTCCACGCTCCAAGCATGGATTCGCTAAATGAGTATCGTGGGCTGCCCATGCGCTGGAGTCTCACTGATGATACGTCCGATGATTCACGCCACGCCAGGACCCCGGTGACTGAGGAACGCCCCTCTCTCTCACAGCAGATCTTTTTGTATTTTCGGCTTAGTCTAAGTGTTTCAAGTAGCTGGGGTTTTTGCTTGGGCCTAATCCGTAAGGTCTTATGGATGGTAATACACTGAAAACCAGAGCAGAAATGGTGAAATATTCCCATGATATGCATGGTCCCTGTCGCGGTTGAGACGGACAAACGACATGGACCAAATTCTTTCAAGATGAAAGTGATAGGTGCCATTTATTGCTACAAGTGCATTTTTATACAATTCTACCAGTTCATGTGTCTTTTCACCATTGGTTACAAGTTACAGCACTAACATCTCATTGGTTAATTTTTCTGTCATCCATGTTATTCTTCTATCCCTTTCTCTCTCACGGGTACAACTCCATATCTCCGGATACTCCTTTACTCCCATCCTTCTCAAGGGTAAATCTTAATATCTTCAAGGCTGATCTCTGCTCCCATATTTTCTGTCAAGGATTCCACAGATCCGCTGCAGTTTCCCACAATTCCCCCTTTTTGTATTTGTGCTAAAAATGCTGCCCTCATTGTCCTCTGCAGGGCCCTTTGCAGCAGAGAAATCATGCATAGCAACATTAGTAACACAACCACAACAATCATCAAAACGATCAGTCCTGTTTTCACTACTGATAACAACCAAGCATGTGTGGAACGGGTTTTCCGGAGATGCCATAGCTAGGCATATGGAGTCCTGGCCAGTCACGTTGGCTAAAGTAATCCACATGTTGGTTTTTGTCTGTGCAGGCATCCAAGATGAAGCAGCTGCAGCAGTCATCATTAGGAAGGCAACACAGGTTTCACATTTCGCGCAGGCAACCATTGTGGTCCTTGATCTGTAGAGACACAAGCAGAGCCTCTCCCCCAGGTTAATAATTCATGTGGACCCGTCCATTGTCCTGTGCGCAAATCCCGCACCAACACTTTTGCCCCTGGACCCACCCTTTCTTGAGCTACTAACGAGGAAAAGTGACGTAGAATGGGCGGCATCTGGGCATCATCAGAAACCTGCAAAAAGTTGAAAACATATGCGACTTTATCCAAGCGTGCATCAGGTGGTTCACCCAACATTCCCCCTTTTTGTTTTAAAAGAAAACGCTTGAGTGTTCCATGAGCACGTTCCACAGTACTTTGCCCTGTGGGAGAATGAGGAATACCTGTAACATGAGATACTCCCCAGAGCTGTAGAAATGAAGCAACTTTTCGGGATACATATGCTGAGCCATTGTCTGTTTTTACCTGTTGTGGAACGCCCAAGAAGGAAAATGCACGCTGCCAATGACATATTACATCTCATGCAGATTCTGCAGTATGAGCAGTGGCAACGATAGCAGAAGAAAAGGTGTCTATAGAGACATGAACATATTTCAAGAGCCCAAATTCAGGTACATGTGTAACATCAGTTTGCCAAATTTGCAAGGCTCGAAGGCCACGGGGATTGGTACCATAATAAGTAGGAATATGCTGACCTTGACAATCAGGGCACGCAGCAACAATAGCATGTGCCTCAGAATTTGAAATGCCAAAGTGTTGTCTCAAGGCACGATAGCCTTGATGATAGAAATGATGTGATGCTATTGCCTGTTGTTTAACATCAGGAACAGGTCCTAAAGTCACTGCTGAAACTGGAGAATCTGCTTCTGCATTTCCTTCTATTATGAAACCTGGTAACGTAGTATGACTTTTAACATGCATGACATAATATTCATGATGACCCTTCTGAATTTCAAGCCATAACAGTTTTAAAATACCAAATAACTTCTCATTAGACACATGTCCCAATACAGCTTTATCCAACCATTGTACAAGCCCAGCCACATAAGCAGAGTCTGTCACAATATTCACAGGGCCAGGAAAGGCCTGAAACGCCATGGCCATTGCTCTAAGTTCGACCACTTGTGGTGATCCTTCCTGATATTCTACTTGATGTTGCCACTGTGGCCCATCCTTCCAAACAATGGCTGCCTTGCCCGTCCTTCCTGATCCCTCTGTAAATACTGTAGGTCCATTTACTGGGCTTGATTGATTCAATTGCTTCTGACCAAATCTTACCTGACTGCCTAATTTAATCACTGGATGTGAGGGCAAATGATAACTGATTTGACCCGTATAATTCATCATAGCTGCTTGTAGTGCAGAACTATTAGCCATACACCACTCAAAATAATCACTTTGCACAGGAAGCATGATCATTTCTGGATCTCTTGCCATTAATTCCATGCAACGTAATCTGATTTTAATAATTACCTGAGCCACCAGTTCAAAAAGACCTGGGGCTGTCTTTTTTGATTTGGCTGGCAAAAAGACCCACTCTAAAATATGTAGAGGATCTCCCCACTTCTCATGCCATTGTGCGATCATAGCAAAAGGAATGCATTGATCAATCAAAACAATTGCTTGTACAGACACTGTCAAATCAATTCTCCATACGTGCTTACTACTGATTGCTTGTTCAATTTTCGCAATTACCTGCTGTGCTTCTGTTGTCAAAGTGCGAGGGGCAGAAATATTAGTGTCTCCTCGCAAGAGATCAAACAATGGCTACAATTGAGAAGAGGGGATTCCTACATAAGACCTTACCCAATTGATCATTCCTGCCAATTTTTGCACATCATTCAGTGTTTTGATTTTTACTTGCAGTTTTATAGGTTGTGGTATCACTGTCTGATCCAAAATTTTCATGCCCAAATAAAGCCATGGCTGTTGTCATTGCACCTTCTCAGGTGCAATAACCAGCCCATACTGATTTAATGACTCACGTGCTTTATTTTCCATTTCACTCAATTCTTGTGGCGTTGCTGCGGCCAACAAAATGTCATCCATATAATGACAGCAATACCCTGATGGAAACAAAGCATGTACTGGACTCAGAGCTTTTGCCACATACCATTGACATATGGTAGGTGAATTTTTCATCCCTTGTGGCAGCACTTTCCAATGATATCTTTTCGCTGGCTCTCCATTATTTACAGATGGAACAGTAAAGGCAAACTTTTCCATGTCTTGTTCTGCTAAAGGAATAGTAAAGAAACAATCCTTCAAATCTATTACAACAATTTCCCATTGCATTGGAATCATTGTAGGAGAAGGTAAACCTGGTTGCAAAGCTCTCATAGTTGCCATAACCTCATTAACCTTTCGTAGGTCATGTAATAATCTCCATTTTCCAGACTTCTTTTTGATAACAAACACAGGAGTATTCCAAGGGCTATGTGAGACCTCTGTGTGTCCCGCAGCTAGCTGTTCCATCACAAGAGATTGCAGGGCTGTAAGTTTTTCCTGAGCAAGGGGCCACTGATTGACCCATACCGGTCTTTCGGTTAACCATCTTAGTGCTAAAGTGGGCCGAGAAACACCCTGCATCACAGTGACCCCTGCTAAAAATCCGTAGTTATCCATACTCCCCACTGCCCTAGGCAATCCCTCCCCCATAAATTCAGCAGGGCTGGGGCCACATAAGGTCTCACTGTAGCCCTTTGGTTTTCAGGATTAGCAATCACTATTGGTTTAGCTGACATCAAACTGTTTGCGACTCCACCCAGTCCCATCACACCCACAGTATTTGAAACCACGGGCCAAGAAGGAGGCCAGTCCTGTTGTGAAATTATAGTGACAACTGCTCCTGTATCAAGCAGTCCAGTAAGGGTCACCTGGCTGGGAACAAAAGCCTTCGTTATGAGTGTACAAACCATTTGTGGCCTTTTCTCTGACACTGTTTGAGACCAAGAAATAAGTGGCTTTCCAGTTGAACCAGGTCCATTGTCCCCACAAAGAACTTGCTCAGTCCTAGGAACAGAACTCAAAAAGGGCACAAGTTGAGCTAAAAATGTTCCTTTTTGTATTGTCACAGGTGGTGTCACTGTGGAAACCAAGGCACAAATTTGTCCTGTATAGTCCGCATCAATAACCCCCACGTGTACCATTAATCCTCGCAGGGTACTACTTGATCGTCCTATTAACAAAGCACTCAGTCCCCTGCCAATTGGCCCCCAAGCATCCAGGGGCACTTTATGCACCTCTTGAGTTGTTATAGTTACTGTGTGGGCGGTGGATACATCCATCCCGGCTGCTCCGCTGGTTTTTCCTGATAGTGTGTTGCAGAAGACTGCATGTGCACTGACCCCAGAAATGGATTGCCAGGGTTGCAAAGCGCTGTTGAAGGAGGCATTTGTGTCTGCACGCGCCCCTTCCCGCTCTTCTTGTCATTTCCCTGTGGCAGTAGCTGTCCGTTAGAATGACACCTAGAATGGCACTGCTTAGAAAAATGTCCCTTTTTTCCACATTTGAAGCAAGTTACTGAGGCTGTATCATAGACAGGTGTGTGTACAGCTTTTGAAGCCTGTTTGTTTGTACGTGGACTGATGAGTCTTACATGATCATTCCGACCACGTTCATAGCACTTTTGATACTGTGTTTTAGGTGCTGCCATAGCAGCAGCAAGTGCAGTCATTTTATGTTCCACTGAACCGACCTTGGCACAAGCAGTAATCATTGCTTCTAAAGTTGGATCCCCTGGCAAAGTTTCAGTCACTTTTTGGCAATCTGTATTAACATTATCACGAGCTAGCTGTTTTACTAGCAGTCCCCGGACATTCGCATCTGTCGAGGGTTAAGATTGCGGGGTGACAATAAAACCCTGGCAGATGTATTGTTAACCCCCCCTCCCCGCCCCCCACTTCCCCCTCCCTCTCCCCCCTTTCCACTAAGGAGAGACAATTGGGAGGAAAAGAAGGACAGAGTGAAGAGAGTTGGAAAAAATTAAAGATGTTTTACTAATGCTACTAATAAGAATAGAGAAAATAATACAAAATATACAAAACCAATCTTGAAAGTCTCAGCAACTGCAGAGCCGGCAACCAAAGTCCTGGATTAGACTCCGCAGCCAACCGGAGCTGGATTCAGTCTGTCACCGGCCTCAGTTCACAGGGACGACTAGCAAGGTCCTCTTCTAATGTCGCCATAAGCAGAAGGGAAAAGGCAAAAGCGAACGAGATCCTCGTGATCTCCCACTTTTATATGAAGTATTCACATGAATGGGATGTTATACACAGTTGGTCAGTTTCTTGCTCACTTGTTTCTCGTCGCCCCTCTCGCGAGATGTCCATCCGTGCTTATCAATAAGTTTGCATTCCATTGCCAGGTTTACCAAAACATGTGTCTGGTGCTCCAGGAAAATGCAGTTAATATGAAGGCTTTAGCTGACAGGCAAAATTCACTAAAAGAGAAACTTGTTTTTAACAAAACCAGGACACAAAGGTATGACTATATAATTTGGTTCCTTTCCACTTATTTCCGCTATACAGGACTGACCTTTTATTATCAATTGCGCAAATGTTTCTATTCTGGTAACTACTGATCATTTGCGTTGAATTAAGAGAAACAGCCACTCAAAATTCTGAGTGGGTCAGATTTTTTTGCCCACTGCATGATCAAAGCAAAAGGATGTGCACAGTTATTAATAATCATTAATCCTATTTCTTGTTCTGGATCCCATCTGTATGTATAATGATTGGAAATTTTTTGCATAATGTTCACTAATGCTTGCTGTACTTCAGCATTTGCTGAGTGTGGACCATCGACTCCACCTCCTCCCTGCAGTAATTTAGCAATTGGCAGTAAATCATCATTTGTAATACCAAAACAGGTACGAATCCAATTCAAATCACCCATCATTTTTTGAACATTATTTAGGGTCTGAATGTCAATCCTGATAGTCAATTTCTGCGGATGAACCATAGCCTTAGTAATTTCCCAACCTAAGTATTTCCAAGGCTGTGTTTTCAATGCTTCCCCAGCTAAGTTCATTGACTGATTTAATATTAGTGCAAGCAATCTAGCTTGTCATTGTACATCAGCAAAGTCTCCCTGACCTAGGAGCATATAAACCGTCGCTGTTTTTAATGGATCTCCGTCCCCCATTTCTAGATTTTGTATTGCTGCTTGCTGTATCAAATCATACCAGCGTGTTTGCCGGAGTAGCTGCTGAATTGGTGTTAGTATCATTTGCATCAACGTATGAGAATCTGAAGGAGTCATAAGATTAGTAGTAAAAATATTGTCAATAAATGCTTGAGTATATAGTGATTGTAACCCATGTTCTTTTACCGATTTCCTCGCCTCCTTAACTATTTCCCAGGGAAAAGAACCCCAGTAATTAGGTTTCTGTTTCCTGACATTCCCTGTACCCCCCAGTATTACTGGATACGCAGATGGTAAAACTTCCCCTTCAAGCAACGCATTTTTTATAACACGCTGCCACCTCGTGGTAGGATTGCCACCCACAGCACCTCCCACAGTTTCCATGCCTCTCGTACCTCCCACTGCCCCCCCCAGAATGCTTATCAGAAATGTTCTGTTCCAGTCTGTGTATTATCATGTCTTCTCTGTTCATTTCATCTTCTAAATAAGCTTGTTGAATCTGTTTGTGGGGGAATACAGTGGGTCCTTGGATTCCCTGACGGAGGGCATGGGAGCAGAAATTAGCCTTGAAGATATTAAGGCCTACCCGTGAGAAAGATGGGAGTAAAGGAGTATCCTGAGTATCCGGAGATGTTAAGTGTGGAGAGTTTTTGGGCCGTATGCTGTGAACAAGTCAGGGCTTGGGGTGGCTGTGGTGCACTAGGACCGCACGGAAGTAAACAGAAGCTGGTCTGCCCTCGACCCAGGCTGCAGGAGCGGCAATGCCATCGTCGCTGCGCATGAAAAGCATGTGGACAGTGCCCTACAGCTGATCACCATCGTGGTGGGGGGAAGAGTGACTGCAAGTGTAACCAATCGTAGCCTGTGCTTGCCGCATGGCCTTTCAGTATAGAGTTTATAAGGGTTGGAAAAATGTGGTCGCGCGGACATTGATATTCAGTGTTGTTAAGAGTTCATTTAAGGGTATTGATGTTAAATTCATATTGAATTAGACCCATTACTCTCGCCAGCCCGCCCATCGTGCTCAAAGAGGTCCTGCCGGCAATTTTGCATTCTCCACATCGTCTCACGACAGTTAAGGATGTACCCGTGAGAGAGAAGGGAGTAAAAGATTAACATTGCTGATAGCAAAAACAGCCAGTGAGATGTTACTGCTGTAACTTGTAACCGATAGTGAAGAGACACATGAATTGGTAAAACTGTACTTGTGGCAATAAACGGGACCTACTATGTGCATCCTGGAAGAACTTGGTTTATGTCATTTGTCCATCTCAACCGTGACATCTGTTGTTGTCTCTCCAAACTTTCCCGTTTCCGAATAAGCTCTTGGGCCCTTTAGGCTTATCAGGAAACCCAGGATGAATGGGAGGTTCAGGAGCAGGCGGTGTAGACATCAGCAGAGGAGGACAAAATAGTTTCTTCTTTGTGGAGTCGGTTGGTGCTTTTTGATCTATTTCCATGTCTTCAGTACACTGACTCTGTCTTTTTGATGATTCACCTTCCAGGGGAGGTGCAGACTGTTCCTCTATCGGCACTTCCTCTGGGAGTGAATGCTTTGTTGGATCGCAAGCAAAAACTTGCGACTTAATTGGCATTTGAGCTGGAAATGCCTGTTTTGAGTCACTAAGGCTCATAACAGTCATTTCTTTTGTAGCACTGAATGCCGCGAATGTGCCTTGTATAACAGTCTTTTCCGCTTTTAACTGCTTCAGTGTAGTAATTATCAGTTGCCAGGTGGTTACAAGGCCAAGAATATCTTTTTCTCCATGACCGATCACCTCCCACAATTCAGTTCCCACTTTTTTCCAAGTCTCTATTTTGAAAGCTTCTGATGGATCAGCAGGAAATCCATTGTCTCTGCACCAAATTAACAGTCTTTTGAGGTTACTCTCCTCATATTTCACCCCTCTCCTAGAGAGGATATGCCAGAGGAGATGCAGTATTGCTTCTTCTTCTTTAGATATATTCTGCCCCATCTCCTCTCGCCCCCAGCTGCTCACCTCTTTGGGTGTCCGTTGCAGCGATGTCGGATCCTCTGTTCCTTCTCCGTTGCTCCTGCAGCGATCAGTCGGGAGGCACGCAGCCCGCAGACCCGTCCCGGTCACCCGACTCCAGCCAGGGCTCGTTCCTCTCAGCAGTCGTCCCCTCGCAGTAAATTCTCCTTGCGGATCACGTCGGAGTCACCACCTGCAAGGGTGAAAAATCATGGACTCCACACAATCCAATGTGAATATAAGCGAAGCTGTTTACTGCTTGTTACAACTCTCCTTAAGTATCTTTTGACCTGTCCACGCGCTGTCCACGCATCAGAAGGCTGCTTGTAATTGCTCAATAGCTACTGTTCATGTGCTGCAAACGAATAGGTGATTGGATTATACATTTCTGCACAAACTCTAATATTAAGCAAAATGTATCAATGTTATAGCTGACTTGCTGACTCTTTTTTTCACTAGACAGTCTTTCTTTTGTTTTACTCAAGGTTGTACAAAGTCATGTAAGACATGTGGGCTGCTCGACTCTTGCTCTCTTGCTGGACACAGAGGCCTCAGAGGCCTCCTCAGTTCAGTTCCATACAATGTCCATTAACCATTAACCAAAATCCCTCAAATCTCCCACAATGTGGGGGTCAGAAGGGAGTCCCCCTGCAAAGAGGGGGTCACAGTCCAAAAATGTCTGAAAATTCCTGGAGGGGGATAAAACGTATTATACACTGTAAATATGAGTGTGAGAATTTCAAACAGAGACAAATCTGTCATTTGTATTTGTATATTGCAGAATGGTATTCATGTATATATAAAATGATTTTAAATGAAACCCCTTTTCTACTATAGTATATAAAGGATTTTACAATGTAAAAAATTTCTGTTGATGATTTTAAAATTACAACCATCTTATCTATTTGTAAATTAAAAAATGAAGGACTTGAAAAAGAAAAAAATTACATAGAAAACAATTCAAAATAGAAAAAAGTGTGAGTAGGTAGAGCTATGTATAATTACTACATGTTACATAGTCTAAATAGGGAATAAATATCATCTCTATATATTCACTCATACCCGTGTACATACCTTCCATTTATTAATAAGTGTAAATAGGTATCTCACTCTAAATATATATAATTGTAAATATGCCAAAATCTGTAAATCTGAAAAGATATCTGAGTGTTAAAATTGAAGTTTAAACGTATTTAAGTGTAAATAGATACTGGATTGGAGCGCAGCGTGGGGCAAACGGGGAGGGGTGATGATAGGCGGAGAGAATGGAAATTGACGTGCGTAGCTGGCCAATCAGATTGCGGAGAGGGAAGAGAAGGGGCGGGCCGTGGGGGAAGGCGTGTCCTGTGGGGTTCCCAACGCGCATGCGCAAAAACGGGTGCTGCGATGTGCACAGGGCGTTCTCGGCGGCCACGTGCGCGCGCTGTTGGAGCCCGGAGCGGTCCCACCACGCCGCTGTTTCTGTGAGGCCCTGGTGAGTGCCCAGCCCAGCCCAGCCCCGCCCGGCCTGCTCCGCTCCGTCTCAGAGAGCCGCCCTGGAGAGTCGGGTCTGGCAGCCGTGTTTTTGGGGAAAATATGCCCAAATTGCAGGGTCCTCACTCTGGTGCGCCCTGAGGAGGGTTCGTGGGGGTGGAGCGTGGGGAAGAGCAACCAATGGGATAGTGCGGTGGGGTGGAAAGCAGCCAATGAGAGTGCACCGGCTCGTTCCAGTGCCAATAGCTGCATCCTGCCTGTCCGTGGGGTCTCGGGGGTACCGGGGACAGGCAGAATGGGAGGCTGCGGAGCCTCCAGTGGCCCCCGTGGAAGGAGCAGGCTCAGGCAGGGGTGAGCTACGGTGCTAATGGCCGCTGCTTCTTCTCTCCCTCTCCCAGAGGCCGCGTTGAGGATGTGGCCCTTCGCTCCCACCCCGGGGATGCCGTCAGCTGCACCCACCTCGGGCTGGGACAGGGGAGCACATCCCATCTGTGGACGGAGGCTGCAGCCGCTGGAGCCAGAGAGGTTAGGGAGAGGTAAAGAGGAAGAAATTCAGGGCCGTCGGCCTGACGTCTGCTTCCTGCAGCAGGCAAGAGAGAGAGCCCCTCTCTCCGGGTGGCGTAGGGTCCCTCTGTTTGGCATGCAGCGGGCCAGGCCGCCAACGTGCGCGGCAGGGTCTATGCGCATATCCTGGAGTGGGACGGCTGTGTGGCAAGCGAGCCAGCGAGGCTCCGTGTCCCCGAAGCCTCGTCTTGTAGGAGCTCTGACACCCCAATGTGTTCTCCTAGGCTTGGGACGGCTGAGCGCCCAGAGTTATGGAAGAGGAAGGGAGGAGAGGAGGAGACGGGAGCATCTGAGCTGTTAGAAGCCTCCTGGCAGCAACTGAGAGCGAGAGCTGCTGTGAGTCCCTGGCCCTCAGGGTCTTGTCCCCAGCTTGTGTGTCCTAGTGCCTCCCTCCCCCTCTGTCTCCTTTTTCCCCATGCTGTCTCTGGCCCGTTCTTTTCCCTGACGTTCTTTTCCTCTCTATGTCTGTATGTACTGCTCTGTCTCCCCACATTCCTCTTTCCTTCCTCCTTTCCTTCACCTTCTCTCTCTATGCCTTTGTCGTGCTCAGCTTTTTTCATTCTGTATGGCACTGTTCCCGTCCTCGTTCCTGTTTTGAGTCTTCGTGCTGCTGCCCGCCCCCCACCCCGTGTCGTTTTTTGTTTTTTTTTTCTTTTTTTCTGTCCTCCGTCTCTCTGCGGGGCTCCTCATTCCTCTCTTTCTTCCTCCAACCCCCTGTGCTTCTCGCAGTCTCTGTCATTGTTTTTGCCTGTTTTTGCCTCTCTCTTGCTTCCCATTGACAAGAGGACCAAAAATCTTTTAGAAAGCCCTCGGCATGACATAGCAAGACTAGGCCTAACGTAACAGAAACCTAACAGAGAAAAACTAGCTCTATAGAGACTGGAGGTGGGGCAGAGCGGGATGTCCTTGGCTCACAAGCTGGGAAAATGGAATGTTCACTAAATGGAGAAAGAGCGACTTGAGTAGCAGCACAAAATGACAATAGGCGTGCTCAAGAAATGAGGTCAAGAAGCCGACACTGGGGCAGGGGGGCACCAGGCTGCAAGGACACTGGGCACCACTAGAGACCCTTGATGGAGACTCTGGAAAACCAAAGATGGACTGCCAGCAAAGGCGGGGGTTATGGAAAGAACTTCTGTTTAACGCATTAACTAAGCAGTAGAAACAAATGAATATGCAATAGGTGTATGTAATAAATACCAAGAAGTGCAAATCACGCGCATGCTCGATTACAGGAGCAATCCTCTGAGCACGCGGTGCGCTGTATTGAAATTGCCTGCTGTTTAACACTTTTAAAACAGTGTTAAAGAGTCTTTTTTTTGCCGACTTTTTGGTATCTATCAGCGTCCCGTTGTTTCTCGCTGTATCCCCGTGTCCCACTCCCTGCCCGTAGTCACGTTCCTTTCTGTCCCGTTGACCGTGCCAGGTTTTTTCCTCCATCTCCGCCCCGCTGCGCCAATTTTTTTCTTTCTCTGCCCCATTTCTTGGTGCTCTTTTGGTTTCTTTTCCTCTGTCCCTGCTGCTTTTTTCTCTGTCATGTTTTTTCAGATGCCTGTCCCTTTTTTCTGTCTTGCTTTTGAAGAGAAGCTGCCAAGTTAATGTATACTGTGATTAAGTTATAGAAGATGTACCCATCATTAACCAGTTGACATGAGGTAAATGCTTTCTGACCGCCTGCGCAATGAGAGGATATTTTTCACATTTTAGATCCTTCTGCATGACAAGAGGGAGACAGAAGATTAAGTAACACATTGTTTAGAAGATGAGGGCTTAGTTTATATTTAACTAATAATCAATAGATGTATTGTCAGTAAGAAACTAAACAATTATAACTAACATCATCAAATATTTCCTATGTATTGTATGTCAAACTTTTCAAAAATTGTAATACGTATGTAAGAATTGTGTGAATATAAGCATGCAAGAGCGTCCAGTCGTTGGAGCACTTACAGAGGACGACCCCCCGAGTTCCCCAGCGCCAATAAAATAAAGAATGTTGCTTAGCAGTACTGTTGACTCTGCTGTTCTGCTTGTTTCCCCTTTTCAGATGGTGAGCCAGCCAGAGGACCCGCTCTGCAGGACCCATGGAGTCAAGGACTCTCTTGGCGCACCCTGGGGATTTCTCTGGAGAGACTCCTTGTCTCGGCTGGATCATTGTGGGGACTGACAAGGACCTCTGGTAAGAAGTGTTTATTTTCTGAAAGTTGGGACAGTTCATGTGCTTGCAAACTATCCATAAGTCGTGATATGGAACTTAAGCAGCATAGTGTGTACGGGGTTGCTAGCAACTTAAAGGTATACGGTAGTTGCTGCGGAATTGTTTGTGCAGACAGCTTTTGGTATTGGTTGTTCCAGTACTCTGTTGTGGTGTAAAGCTGGCTCTGTACATAGCTGTAAAGCATATTGTAGTTTTGTTTAGTTCTTGGATATACCTTGGTTTTGACTATGCACTTGAATGCCAAAAACTACAGCAGAAGCTGCTGTGGCTTTAACTTGTAAGGAGTGCGAGTGTTGTGAAGCCATCTGTGTTGCAAAGTGTCCTAATTGCAGTGCTGAGTGTTAGATAGATTTGAGCTGTGTACCTGAATTGTTTTGTTTTGGAGACAGTGGGATAAACTTGGAGTACAAATTGTGAGGGTGGTATGTCATGGGTAGCTTTTAGTATTATCTGTGGAGTATTGATGTAAGTGTTAATAGTTATTGCTTGTATTTGTTACAAGATGAGCCGTGTCGTTCTGTGTAACGCATAATGGGAGGACAGCATAGTAGTGGTATTCTGATGAAGAGCCCGTTAGGGTGTATTTTAGCTCACAGGAAAGAGATTGGGGAACCACCTGGTGAAAATGTGAATAGAGAAACCTTGATGAAATCTTATGATCAGCGGCCATTGTATAAATTAGATGAGGAAGAAAAGTTGCCTCTTAATGAGACTTTGAGTTACGGTACTCTAATGTTATTTGTGAAGAGAGAAGGAAAATGGAGTCACGTTCTGTATGTTTTCCACTTTGCGAAATCCCTCAGAGTGGCAGAAAGAACGTGGTATTAATTTGACAGCACAGGATCCTTTTGTTTTAACATTGGAAAAGGAGCAGAACGGAGCGTGGGGGAAGCCAGTACGATGTCATTCGGCAGGTAGTAGAGGACGGGGTAGGAGAGGGCTTCCTAGGAAGAGTGAGGAGTCCTGACCTAGACCCCCCTTAAAATGGAATGAATGTGCTTTTTGCAGCGAAGAGGGGCACTGGAGATGGAATGAGCCAAAACTGAAGTCTGCAGTCATAGCAGAAGTTGATTGACGGGAACCTGAGGAATCTCCTCTAGCAGATCCACTGGTTATAGTAAAGCTAGGGAATTGGAGAAAAGAAATGGAGTTTTTAATTGATACTGGAGCATCTTATTCTATTTGGAACCAAGAACTGATACCATTAGATAAAGTTTGTGTAACTATAGTGGGAGATACTGGCCAAAAAGAGAAAGCTTTATATCAAATATAAGTTAGGAAAATAAATTGGAATTTATAAGTTCTTATATAGGCCTGGGTCTTCAAAACTGTTACTAAGATGAGACTTATTGAAACAATTGAAAGCAATCATAACATTCAAATGAGGGAAAGTGAGATTCAAAATAAAAGAACTGAGATTTGAATTGGCAATGATTCAAACTGGCAAGCAAAGCCAAATACCTCAGGAAATATTGGATCAAGTATTTCCAGGGGTACGGGCTTCAGGAGTCCATGGTAAGTCCAAGAATGCGGAACCGGTGAAAATTAATTTGAAACCGGGAGCTGGACCAGTCAGAATTAAACAATATCCTCTGAAATTAGAGGTTAGAGAAGGGGTAAAAGAAATAATTGGTAACTTTTTGCAATTTGGGCTGCTGATAGAAAGCAAGTCAGAATTTAACACTTCGGTCCTGCCTGTAAAGAAACCAGACGGTAAAAGCTATAGGTTAGTGCAAGACTGGAGAGCACTAAACAAAATTACTGCAGATTTACACCCAGTAGTAGCTACCCCTTACACATTGTTAAATAAATTATGAGATAATCACAAATGGTCTGCTGTGTTGGATTTCAAAGATGCCTTTTTCTGTCTTGCATTAGCCAAAGAGGGTCAGCAGGTTTTTGCTTTTGAGTGGGAAAATCCCGATACTGGGAGAAAGACCCAATTAACCTGGGTCGTGTTACCCCAGGGATTCAGGAACAGCCCTATGATTTTCGGAAACCAGTCAGCACAAGAACTTGACACCTAGGAAGCTCTTCCAGGAAACGGGACTTTGTTATCTCCTTACAGCCGCAAAACCCAAAGAGGATTGTGCGCAGTGGACTGTAAGTTTACTAATTTTCTGAGATGAAGCGAGCACCGGGTTTCCCAACAGAAGGCCCAGCCGATGCGGCACCGAGTGACTTATCTGGGATTTGAGATCTCTGGAGGACAGCGAGAGCTGGGGACAGAGCGAAAAGAACCTGTTTGCCGGACACCAGAACCAGCAACAGCAAAAGGGCTCTGGACATTTCTTGAAAGGACGGGTTGGTGCAGACTTTGGATTTATCATTATGGACTCTTAGTAAAGTCTTTGTATGAACTGTTAAAAGAAAACACCTCCAAGGTGAATCGGATGGGAGAAGCCAGGAGGGCTTTTTCACAACTGAAAAACGAACTGATGAGGGCTCCGGCCCTGGGCCTCCAAGATGTCATCAAACCATTTTGCTTGTACTCACACGAAAGGCAAAATATTGCTTTGGGTGTTCCAGCACAGCAATTAAGACCTCATAAATGAGCAGCAGTGGTCTGCTTCCCTGAGCAATCAGATGAAGTAAGCAAAGGCTGGCCTGGCTGTCTTGGAGCTGTGGCAGCCGTTGTACTCGATGTGTAGGAAGCTCATGAGCTCACTATGGGACAGAAAATGACTGTGTTAGCGTTCCCTGAAATACCAGGCAGGGTCGGTGGAACAAGGTGATGTAAATATTGCTACTACTAACATTGTCAATCCAGCCTCTTTCCTCAGTGGATCTGTTTTGCAGTCAGTGGCCCACGATTGCTTGGAAACAGCAGAAGCTGTTCACTCCAGCGGAGCGGATTGAAAGAACCAGCCACTGGAGGATGCTGAAGACTCCTGGTTCACTGATGGAAGCAGCTTTGTGTAAAGCTGAGTATGTGGTGACAACTACCCACCAGGTAATCAAAGCTAAACCTTTACCTCCAGGGACTTCTGCCCAGAAAGCTGAAAAAATTGCGCTCACATGAGCTTTAGAATTATCCAAGGAGAAGAAGATTAATATTTGTACTGATTCTAAGTAGGTTTTTAGAATGGTGCATGCCCTTGAAGCCATTTGAAAAAAACAAAGTTTATTAACAGCACAAGGAAGGCAGATTAAACGTGATGCTCCAGTTGCTGGAAGCTGTGCTGTTGCTAGAAAAGTTGCCATCATGCATTGCAAAGGGCCACAAAAGAGAAACACTGATCAGGAAATTGGAAATAAATTGGCAGATGACACCGTAAAACAAGCCACTGAAAAGACAGAGACCAATACAAAAGCCATGTCTCTGATCCCAGGTGGCTGTCTCCTCAAACCAACATCAGGAAACTGCAACAAAGAGGATAAGAAATTAATAGGAGATTTATGGCCAAATTAGAATTAGGGTCCAAAGAAGCTGTCACTGGTGACGGGAGAGTAGTGGTGTCTCTCAGTGTGAGGAGCTGATGCGCTATATCAAGATTAGATTAAAAGGTAAGAGTGAATTTGTAAACTCTTTGCGAACGAGTGACCCGGCAATGTGAAGTGTGTCTAGAAAACCATCTTAATATTGTAAATAAGGTACAAATAAGAACAATTGGACAAGGGAAATGTACCAGGACAACACTGGCAAATGGATTTCTCCAAACTGCCTAGAAAAGGGGGGTATCAATATTTGCTGGCATTAACAGATCCCTTCTCAGGTTGGCCAGAAGCATTCCTCTGCCGAACTAGTAAAGTCAGAAAAGTAACTGAAGCTTTGTTAAATGAACTCATACCCCGAGTTGGGGTACCCGCTGTGATGTCCTCCGATAGAGGGCACGTTGTGTTGCACAGGTAGTGCAGCAAGTCAGTGAAGCGTTAGAGATGGTTTGGCAGGTGCGCGCTCCCTACAAGCCTTAGGCAAGTGGGCAGGTAGAAAAGAAAGTGAATCACATAATCAAACAGCAGTTAAATAACCTTTGTCAAGAAGCTCACCCGGAGTGGAATCAAGCAGTACCTGTAGTGCTGCTCAGAATTAGAGTGAAGCCTTGAGCTGAGGAAAGCTTCTGTGTGGGAAACTGCAGCGGGTCTGTGGAATCCTTGACAGAAAATATGGGAGTAGAGATCAGCCTTGAAGATATTAAGATTTACCCTTGAGAAGGATGGGAGTAAAGGAGTATCCAGAGATATGGAGTTGTACCCGTGAGAGAGAAGGGGATAGAAGAATAACATGGATGACAGAAAAATTAACCAATGAGATGTTAGTGCTGTAACTTGTAACCAATGGTGAAAAGACACATGAACTGATAGAATTGTATAAAAATGCACTTGTAGCAATAAATGGCACCTATCACTTTCATCTTGAAAGAATTTGGTCCATGTCATTTGTCCGTCTCAACCGCGACATATGGTGACCCCAACATGATCCTGCCTGAAGAGGATCTCGCATGACAAGGTGACAGCGTGAAGCTGTGAACAGCTGAAGAAGATCTGTGGAGACGGAGCCCGGTACAGCTGATAAGAGCAGCCGAGGAGAGCTGCCGAAGATCCGCATCGTTGAAAAGACACCTCGCTAAGGAGTAGGTGAGCTACTGGGAACAGGGGGGGTGAAACTTATCTAAAGAAGAGGGTACTATATTATCCACATGGAAGCTGCTTCTGAAGAAGCAGGGTGTTAGCCTTCCGGAACTGACTTTAAGAAAAATGTTACTATGGGGCAAAGCACAAGGTTTAGAGGTTAATCCTGTGACAGCATTTAGTGTGTCACAATGGATGGACTTGGGAGATAAACTGTTTGATAGTGCTACCCAAGGGTCCAAGGAAGCAACTGAACTGTTAACAATGTGGGGCTTGTTATTAGATGCTCTGAAAGAGTTAAAACAGCAACAGGATAAGGCAGAGGCGGCGGAGGGGGATGGTCTTCCTGGCCCTTCTGGGCCAGATTCGGAGGAAAAGGCAAGATTAAGTACTAGTCCGACCCCCCGTTACTAAAGATTCGTCAAAACCGCCGAAGTCCACATTATCGGACACGGATCAGGATCCACGACACTTTCTTGGAAAGTTAAAAGGAATAGAGGAGAAGCGTATGTATGTGTGGCCCCGAGATCAGAAAAAAATTATGAAAGAGTCATATACACATGTGTGGCCCCGAGATCAGATAAAAGCTATGAAAGACTCACATGAAAAAACAGTGTTGGGTTATATACAATCTCAAGAGGGCCCCCGGAGCACCGGTCAGAGCAGTGCGTTCAACCGACTGCTCCGCCGTCATCAATCACGGCTCAAACCTCTGCTCTACCATCATCAAGCGCGGTTCTGCCGTCTGCGTCACCGCTATTGATCACAGTTCAACCCTCTGCCCCACCGCTATCAGTCGCGGAAGAAAAAAAAAATGGACATTTTCTTTCCTGTCCCCCCTTGCCTGGAGATTTAGGTGGGGAGGACCCCCCCGTGGTGAGCCAGACTGAGCCAAATAACGTAATTCCTATGGATTTGGGTCCCCCCAACCTGCCCCCGCCCCCCTCCCACGCTGTTGTTGAGCAAATTCCTGAGGGTGGGGGTAGAGTTTCAGAGCGTAAACTGAACTTACCAAAAAGCTGGGATTTACCCCCAGCTTCGATTACAGTTAAACCATGGGACCCTGTGCGTTTCTGGAAGAGGGTGAAGGCTAAAGCTCTGGAAATAAGAGACTGGGATTTATCAGAAACTATATCGGTTCCTACCCCTGTTACTGAGCCGCCACCCGTTGAACCTGTTGAATCTATGGCATTTCCCATTATATACCTTAACCCTGCAGGGGGGGAGCCCCATGAGCATGTTTCTTATTCCTGGAAAGTAATTCAAGATTTGCAAAAAGCCACTGCTCAGTACGGGCCTAACTCCCCTGCGGTTATGCAGCTGTTACGTTTGTTATTTATGGAAGCTATGACTCCCTACAATTTTTCTCAGTTAGCTCAGGTTATTTTTCAACCTGTACAGCTCTCAGTGTTTCGAAGTATTTGGCAGCAAAGGGCTGAGGCACAAGCAGTGATAAACATACACTTCCCAGACACTGATCCCCGTTCTCCTACTGGTGTGGATGTATTGATGGGCTTGGGGCTGTATATTGATCCGCGACTTCAAGCGCGATGGCCTCCTCTAGTGCTTGAGCAAGTGAAGGCCATAGGGATCCAGGCTATAATGAGAACAGCAGAGCTGGCAGAACCAAAACAGAGATATACTGCTATCAAGCAGGGTCCTAAAGAGCCGTTTCTTCTTTCGTTGAAAAATTACAAGCGGCTGTCGAATGTCAGGTGTTCGTTGCTGTCCTGGTTTTGTTAAAAAACAAGTTTCTCTTTCAGTGAATTTTTCCTGTCAGCTAAAGCCTTCATATTAACTGCATTTTCCTGGAGAACCAGACACATGTTTTGGTAAACCTAGCAATGGAATGCAAACTTATTGATAAGCACGGAGGGACATCTCGCGAGAGGGGCGACGAGAAACAAGAGACCAAGAAACTGACCAACTGTGTATAACATCCCATTCACGTGAATACTTCATATAAAAGTGGGAGATCATGAGGATCTCGTCCCTTTTGCCTTTTCCCTTCTGCTTATGGCCAACGTTAGGAGAGGACCTTGCTAGTCGTCCCTGTGAACTGAGGCCAGTGACAGACTGAATCCAGCTCCGGTTGGCTGCAGAGTCTAATCCAGGACTTTGGTTGCCGGCTCTGCAGTTGCTGAGACTTTCAAGATTGGTTTTGTATATTTTGTATTATTTTCTCTATTCTTATTAGTAGCATTAGTAAAACATCTTTAATTTTTTCCAACTCTCTTCACTCTGTCCTTCTTTTCCTCCCAATCGCCTCTCCTTAGTGGAAAAGGGGGAGAGGGAGGGGGAAGTAGGGGGGGGGAGAGGGGGTTAACAATACATCTGCCAGGGTTTTATTGTCACCCCGCAATCTTAACCCTCGACAGAAAATTGGCGCCCAACGTGGGGAAAAGAGAAGGGGGTAAATTTGAAGATTTTTGGCTTTTCTACTGCTCTGACGTACCTTTCAGTTTTCTTGGCACGGTGCCAACTCATAAAGTTGTGATACTTGCACGTCTGTTTGCTTTGGATATTATTTAGTTGTATTAAGGCAAAGTGAATTACACTGATTTAAAGATGTTATGGCATAAGTTGTATCAGTTATCTTCTACATTGTGCTCACTGATTCCATATCTGTGTTGGGCTTTCTTTTTAAATCGAAGTATTCATTATATAACAACAAGGAACTGGACAATGGTCATGATGATACTGTGTGGTTTGTCACTGGTTTATTTCATTATACTGCAGCCGCTAATGAATTTCTACTCGCTTCTGCTTTACCTTGAAAAGCCTCCAGGAGAGATTAAAGAGCAGTACGGCTCTGTGTTTGCTAACTGGTCGAGCAAATCTTTAGAAAGGCTGACTAACAATACTTTCGTTTTTTCGCTAGGACAGTTTGCAAATGTTTTAGAGAATTTTGAATATCCTTGGAGTTTTGATAGAACTGTGATGGTGTTATCTGGTTTGCTGAATGTGTGTCAGTTTGTGCTTCTGTTAAGAGAAATGGCGTTCAACAGGAGGTTTGCGTCTCTTTTTAGTCCTGAGATTTGCGGTGCGTCTTCGGAAGCTTTAGCAAAAAGCACTCCGAGCCGCTCGAGAAAGAGCAAAACAGCCAAAGCTGCCGCTGCAGCCACTGCCCCCACAACGGCGGCTTCGCAGGCTGAAGCTACAGCTCCTCCGCAGAGTTCCTCTGCCAAGGTCGCTGCAGATAACATTACTTCTCCAGCCTCAAAGGCTAACAAGGCAGCCCCCCCTTCTTCACACACTGGGCACTGTTGCTGCTGTAACCACTGTGACAGTCACTCAGACTCTGGAAATAAATCAAATGATGGTAAACCCATATCAGCATCAGTTGCTGGTTGTAAGAAAGTCACTAGAAAGACTACCCGTGCAGCAGATGATGGCACAGGGCCAACATCAACCCAAGGGGCACCATCAGGACAGGGAGGAGATGAAGTGACCACCACTCGGTCCTTTTCTCCAGGTGAGCTGAGAGATATGAGAAAAGACTTTAGTCGCCGTGAAGGCGAGAATATTTTAACCTGGCTGCTCCGATGCTGGGACAATGGGGCAGAAACAATTGAATTGGAAGGTGGTGAAGCCAGGCAGCTGGGATCTCTGTCAAGAGATTCCACCATTGATAGGGCAATTTCAAGAGAGTCTAATGCCACTAGTCTCTGGACCCGACTCCTGGCAGCTATGAAAGTAAGATTTCCCTACAAGGAAGATTGTATATCCAAGTTAGGGAAATGGAATACTATGGAGAGAGGTATTCAGTTCCTGAGAGAATTAGCTGTGCGAGAGATCATCTATTTTGGATCAGACAACCAAGAGGGGACAGACCCAGATAGAATCAATTGTACACGATCTCTGTGGCGCAGATTTGTACAAAGTGCACCCCCTGCATATGCTAAGTCATTGGCAGGAATGGTTTGGTCAGCTGGAGGTCTACAAGAGATTAATGAAATGATTGAGCAGCTCCGGAACTTTGAGGACAGCCTTGCTGGTTCTCTACGGGCTTGTGTCTCTGCTGTAGAGAAACTGTGTGAAAAATCTGGTGACCGATTTGAAAAGATATTGCAAGAAATCAAAGAACTCAGAGAAGACACATACCATTCACGACCTGCACAAACCTATGTTTCAGCTATTAGGAAAAGGCGTTTCCAATCTCGAGAGAGAGGACAGAGGCAGCCCACAAAAAGAGGTTCACTGTGGTTCTTCCTACATGAGCAGGGAGAAAACATGAATAAGTGGCATGGAAGACCTACCTCAGAACTTCAGGAACGAGTACGTGAGCTAAAAGGAAAAACTCCTAGGAAGGTGGCTGCTCCAGTTTACAAAAGGAGCAGAAGAGATTCTGATGCTCTTGAAGGAACCTCTAATTCACACCCAGAGACTGTGCAAACCAGAAATTAGAGGTGCCCTGCCTCCAACCAGGTGGAGGAAAGGGATAACAGAGTTTATTGGACTGTACAAATACGATGGCCTGGTACAACACACCCCCAGGAGTACAAAGCTTTAGTGGACACTGGTGCACAGTGCACGATAATTCCTTCTAATTATAAAGGAACGCAATCTATCAACATTGTTGGAGTGACTGGGGGATCCCAGGAACTGACTGTTGTAGAGGCTGAAATGAGCCTAACTGGAAAAAACTGGCAAAAGCATCCCATTGTGACTGGTCCAGATGCTCCGTGCATCCTTGGCATAGACTACCTCAAGAGAGGGTATTTTAAGGACCCAAAAGGGTATAGGTGGGCATTTGGTATAGCAGCTGTGGACACTGAGAAAATTGAACAGCTGTCTGATTTGCCTGGTCTCTCAGATGATCCTTCTGTTGTAGGACTGCTGATGGTTGACGATCAGCAGGTGCCAATTGCTACCACAACAGTGCATCGCCGGCAATATCGCACCAACCGAGACTCTTTGATTCTCATCCAGAAGTTGATCCGTCAATTGGAAAGCCAGGGTGTGATCAGTAAGACTCGTTCACCTTTTAACAGCCCAATCTGGCCAGTGCGTAAGTCTCGTGACGAGTGGAGACTAACTGTAGACTATCGTGGCCTGAATGAAGTTACACCACCACTGAGTGCTGCTGTGCCTGACATGCTAGAACTGCAATTTGAACTGGAGTCAAAGGCAGCTAAGTGGTATGCTACAACTGACATTGCTAATGCATTTTCCTCTATTCCTGTAGCAGCAGAGCGCAGGCCGCAGTTTGCTTTCACCTGGAGAGGCATCCAGTACACGTGGAATCGCTTGCCCCAGGGGTGGAAACACAGTCCTACCATCTGCCATGGACTGATCCAGACCACGCTGGAGCAAGGTAAAGCTCCAGAACACTTGCAATATATTGATGACATCATTGTATGGGGCGACACAGCGAAAGAAGTCTTCGAGAAAGGTGAGACAGTAATTCAGATTCTTTTGGATGCTGGTTTTGCCATAAAACGAAGCAAGGTCAAGGGACCTGCACGAGAGATCCAGTTTTTAGGAATAAAATGGCAAGATGGCCGTCGTCAGATCCCAATGGATGTGACCAACAAAATTGCAGCAATGTCTCCACCTACTAATAAAAAGGAGACACGGACTTTCTTGGGTGTTGTAGGTTTTTGGAGAACGCATATTCCTGACTACAGCCAGATTGTGAGCCCTCTCTATCGAGTGACTCGTAAAAAGAACCAATTTGAGTGGGGCCCTGAACAGCGACAAGCCTTTGAACAAATTAAGCGTGAGATAACTCACGCGGTGGCCCTCGGACCAGTTCGGACTGGACTAGATGTTAAAAATGTGCTCTACACCACAGCCGGAGATAATGGACTTACCTGGAGCCTCTGGCAGAAAGCACCAGGAGAAACCTGAGGGCGACCCTTAGGTTTTTGGAGTCGAGGATACAAAGGATCTGAGGCCAACTATACTCCAACTGAAAAAGAGATACTAGCAGCATGCGAAGGTGTTCGAGCTGCTTCAGAAGTGATCGGTGCTCAAGCACAGCTCCTCCTGGCACCTCGACTGCCGGTGCTGAGTTGGATGTTCAAAGGGACGGTTCCCTCTCCACATCACGCAACCGAAGTTACGTGGAGTAAATGGATTGCATTGATCACGCAACGAGCTCGAATTGGAAATACCAATCGCCCAGGGATCTTAGAAGTGATTACAGACTGGCCAGAAAGTAAAGACTCTGGGATGTCTCCAGATGAGGAGGAAGTAAAATGTGCTGAAGAAGCACCACCGTATAATACTCTTTCAGAGACTGATAAGCAGTATGCACTGTTCACAGATGGATCCTGTCGTCTTGTAGGAAAACATCGAAGGTGGAAAGCTGCTGTGTGGAGTCCCACACGACAAGTTACAGAAGCCACTGAAGGACAAGGTGAATCTAGTCAATTTGCAGAAGTGAAAGCCATCCAGCTGGCTTTGGACATTGCTGAACGAGAGAAGTGGCCAATACTTTATCTCTATACTGACTCATGGATGGTAGCAAATGCCTTGTGGGGGTGGCTACAGCAATGGAAGAGAAGCAACTGGCAGCACACAGGTAAACCCATTTGGGCTGCCACACTGTGGCAAGGCATTGCTGCTCGGCTAGAGAGCCTGCCTGTGAAAGTTCGTCATGTAGATGCTCATGTGTCTAAAAGTCGAGCCACTGAGGAACATCTAAACAACCAACAAGCGGATCAAGCTGCTAAGATTAAAGTTGCTGAGGTGGACTTGGCTGGCAACATAAAGGTGAACTTTTCCTAGCCCGGTGGGCCCATGATGCTTCAGGGCATCAAGGTAGAGATGCAACATATAAATGGGCTCGCGATCGAGGGGTGGATTTAACTATGGACACTATTTCACAGGTTATTCATTAATGTGAAACTTGCGCCGAAATCAAACAAGCGAAACGGTTAAAGCCTGTATGGTATGGGGGGCGATGGTTGAAGTATAAGTACGGAGAAGCTTGGCAGATTGACTATATTACACTTCCACAAACACGTCAAGGTAAGCGTTATGTACTTACAGTGGTGGAAGCAACCACTGGATGGTTGGAAACATATGCCATACCTCATGCTACAGCCCGAAATACTATCTTGGGCCTTGAAAAGCAAGTCCTTTGGTGACACAGTACGCCAGAAAGAATTGAATCAGACAACGGTACTCATTTCAAAAACAGTCTTATAGACAATTGGGCCAAAGAACATGGTATTGAGTGGGTATATCATATTCCATATCATGCACCAGCCTCTGGGAAAATTGAAAGGTACAATGGTTTGCTAAAAACTACACTAAAGGCACTTGGTGGTGGAACCTTTAAAAACTGGGATTCACATTTAGCAAAAGCCACTTGGTTGGTCAACACCAGGGGATCAACCAATCGAGCCGGGCCTGCCCAATCAGAAATTCTACGGACTGTAGAAGGAGATAAAGTCCCTGTAGTACACATGAAACATTTATTAGGAAAGGCAGTCTGGGTTACTCCTGCCTCAGGCAAAGGCAAGCCCATTTGTGGGATTGTTTTTGCCCAGGGACCTGGCAGCACCTGGTGGGTGATGCTTAAGGATGGAGAAGTTCGGTGTGTGCCTCAAGGGGATTTGAGTTTAGGTGAAAATATTCAATACTGAACTGCATGATGTGAATTGCCATACTAACAGTATTTAATAAGTGTTTTTCAGATCAAGACAGTGATGATGAAACCAGAGCTAGCTTCTTCGAGTGGCACCTGACAACTTCTTCGAAGTTGATGTCTTTAACCCACAAACAGTGGTCATGAGATGCACTTGTACCATTTTTCCTGCCCTGGGAGACTGTCGTGACAAAATGAACTTAATGAACTTTTCAAAGGATGGTCCACTGATTAATTACTCCTGTGTATATATGTACATATGTATATATATATATATAGTAGTAGTGATTAATTAGATTGTATTGATAGATTGTATTGATAAGGTTTAAGCATTCAGTGAATGGCATATTATAAGGGGTGGAATGTCCTGGTTTTGTTAAAAACAAGTTTCTCTTTCAGTGAATTTTTCCTGTCAGCTAAAGCTTCATATTAACTGCATTTTCCTGGAGAACCAGACACATGTTTTGGTAAACCTAGCAATGGAATGCAAACTTATTGATAAGCACGGAGGGACATCTCGCGAGAGGGGTGATGAGAAACAAGTGAGCAAGAAACTGACCAACTGTGTATAACATCCCATTCATGTGAATACTTCATATAAAAGTGGGAGATCACGAGGATCTCGTTCGCTTTTCCCTTTTCCCTTCTGCTTATGGCGACATTAGGAGAGGACCTTGTTAGTCGTCCCTGCGAACTGAGGCCAGTGACAGACTGAATCCAGCTCCGGTTGGCTGCAGAGTCCAGTCCAGGACTTTGGTTGCCGGCTCTGCAGTTGCTGAGACTTTCAAGATTGGTTTTGTATATTTTGTATTATTTTCTCTATTCTTATTAGTAGCATTAGTAAAACATCTTTAATTTTTTCCAACTCTCTTCACTCTGTCCTTCTTTTCCTTCCAATCGCCTCTCCTTAGTGGAAAGGGGGGAGAGGGAGGGGGAAGTGGGGGGGGGAAGAGGGGGTTAACAATACATCTGCCAGGGTTTGATTGTCACCCCGCAATCTTAACCCTCGACACTTTGTCAGCTGAATATTTGCAATGGGCATTACAGAATTGTATAGCTCTATAATCTGCAATGTTAGATTACTCAGGACCAATTAGAGTGCATTACCCTCCACATAAGCTTATGGTGTGGTTAGCAACATTCCAAATAGACTGGATGCCTCTTCTGTCTCTGAATCCGATAAGAGGTATCACTGTTTTTACAGATGCAGGAGGTTTTTCACAGAAAGCTGAAATAACATGGCAGGAAAAGGGAGAATGGAAGGACCTTGTGCTGGCTGATCTAGAGGGTTCAATTCAACTCTTAGAATGACAAGAAGTAATTCAAGTCTTCAAGATGTGGGACAAACAACCTGTAAATGTAGTATGCGATTCAGTGTATGTTGTATTGCAGTTAGAAAGAGCAGTTTTGAAGAATGTTGCCACTTTACTATAGTACAGACTATTTAAAATCTTATAGTACTTACTCAATCAGTGAACACATCATTATTTTATCATTCCTATCAGAAGTCATACAGGAATTGCTAGTAGCTTAGCTGAAGGTAATCAGCGCGCAGATAAATCAGTTGCACCTGCTTAGACGGGTTCTTCTACAGACAGTTTTGCTTAAGCTCGTTGCTCACATGATTTTTTCTATCAGTCAGCTAGCGTTTTACAGAAACAACTTCATATCCCTGAGACTGATGCACAAAACATTTTTTTTTCCTGTGCTGATTGTCAAAATTGCTCTGGTGGGCTTTCAGGAGGTGTTAACCCATGAGGTCTTGGGCCTTTAGAAATATGGCAAATGGATGTTACACATTTTGCAGAATTCGGATGTCTCAAGTATGTTCATGTTTCGGTTGATGCCTTTTCTCATGTTATCTGGGATACTGCTCAGGCAAGAGAGTCTAGCAAATATGTTCAAAGACACCTGAGGGTAGCTTTTGAGGATCTTGGTATCCCAAAAGTAATCAAAATGGATTATGGTCCTGGATATATTGCTCGGGCTACCAATCAATTTTTATCCTTGTGGGGCATTACCCATATGACAGGGACACTGCATCAACCAGCGGGGCAAGCTATTATGGAACGTACACATCACACCTTAAAACAGCTGTTGCAAAAACAAAAAAAGGGGGAGACCGGCCTGGCACCTCAAGAGCGATTACAAAAAGCAATATATGTTATGAACTACCTTAGGTTACCCAGGGGAGAAAAGGTTCCTCCCATGGTAACTCATGGTGCAGGTTTAATGGGAGGTTTAGAGCAAGTCAAAAAGGGACAAGCAAAAGTTTGGGTAAAAAATGGAGTTACAGGACAATGGGAAGGTCCATGGAACTTGGTAACATGGGGACAGGGATATGCCTGTGTTGTTACAGGATCAGGATCGCGCTGGGTTCCGGCAAAGTGGATCAAACCGTGGCTAGAAGACACTGCTCAGAGCACAGAAGTTAGAAACAGAAACGAGACGAGAGAAGCAGGAGCAGCGGTTATGTAGTGGTGAAACTGATTAGATACCTAACATATAGTTGGTAACATAAAGGGGGAAAATCAAGACTGACTAGTTCTAACCTATTGGGATAATATAACTGTTTTGATTATTCATACAGTAGTTCAATGATGTTATGGATTTTGCAAATTGTAGTAGGCATTACTCTAATAGTGCTAAACATAAGCAATGCTTTTTGGCTTCCTTCTCAGCCAAAGACTAATATTTGGATAACTTTAGCCAACATGACAGGGCAAGACTAAATCTGTTTAGCTACTGCATCTCTGAGCAATCCTTTTTCAACATGTTTGGTTGGTGTTCCACTAGATACCTGGCCTATATCTGGAAACAAGAAACAATTGGTTGGTGGTAAATATGTGACAGATAATTGGGACAGCTGGGTTGTAGACCTATCACAAGGAGATTTGGAACCTCAAGAAACCGAGTTACTAGAATCAGTAAAAATGGATTTCTGTTTATATTTCTGTTTCTATTTCACTTATTCAGGAAAAAAAACATCTCTCTTGTGCAAGTGGTAAATGCTTCATCACCGCAATCAGTTTTTGGTGTAATTATACCAGTCCAAATGTATCTAGGGCTACCAATATTCCTTTGAATTTACTCCCAGGAATTTTTCTAATTTGCGGAGATAGAGCTTGGCAAGGAATTCCTTCCTACATAAAAGGAAGACCGTGTTCTTTAGGGAGATTGACCCTATTGACACCAAATACATCAACCATTTTAATGAATAAGAGAGGAAAAAGAAGCATCCATGCCTATAACAAAGATTGCAAGGATAATATATAATTTTGGGGAAAAGGTGAAACTACAGCGTCTTCTATTTTTGCACCGGGAGTTGCAGCAGCACAGGCTTTGACTATGCTTAACAAATTAGGATGCTAGTTAGCAAAACAGACTAATGCTACTTCTTTGGCATTATCTGGACTTTTAGCAGATACAGATTCAATTAGGCATGCTATGCTTCCAAATCATGTTGCCATAGATTTTTGTTGTTAGCACAAGGACATGGTTGTGAAGACTTTGATGGAATGTGTTGCATGAATTTGTCTGATCATTCTGAATCAATTCACAAAGCATTAGAAGGTTAGATGACAGGACCCAGAACTTAACCTGTGAAGTCTGGGGTTTAGACAAGTGGTTGAATGGTTGGGGTATTACAGGATGGATTAAGGATTTATTGAAAAATGGTCTAATTATATTGATGGTTGTTTTAGTAATGTTAATGCTTATTCCTTGTATCTTACAATGTGTACAACGTACAGTAGGAAAATCCATGAAAGGTCTATGGTTGGTTCAAAAACAAAAAGGCATCATTGTGGGAGATTTGAGGGATTCTCTTGAAGTTAACGGACATTGTATGGAACTGAACTGAGCAGACCTCTGAGGCCTCTGTGTCCAGCAAGAGAGCAAGAGTCGAGCAGCCCACATGTCTTATGTGACTTTGTAAAACAAAACAAAAACAAAAGAAAGACTGTCTAGTGAAAAAAAGAGTCAGCAAGTCAGCTATAACATAGATACATTTTGCTTAATATTAGAGCTTGTGCAGAAATGTATAATCCAATCACCTATTCGTTTGCAGCACATGAACAGTAGCTATTGAGCAATTACAAGCAGCCTTCTGATGCGTGGACAGCGTGTGGACAGGTCAAAAGATAATTAAGGAGAGTTGTAACAAGCAGTAAACAGCTTCAGTTATATTCACATTGGATTGTGTGGCTTCCATGATTTTTCGCCCTCACACCACATCCCCGACTCACCTGCTCCCCCACCCACACCACCAACCCCTGGTCATGCTGGGGTGCCACAAGTGACACTATCAAACAAAACAAGGGAAATGGTCCCAACAGGCAGCTACTTACTGTCATAATGCCATTTATATATGTACATACCACAACCCCCAAAAAGTGGGGTGGCTCCCTGAAGAAAACAAAAGGGGGGCAGCACCCCAAACAGCCACAGCCCCCATCCCACAGGCCAGCAGCTGCTCCCGGAACGGAGGACGGTGCCACATCTCCCGCTCAGGCACTGCTCCCCCCATTCTGTTCCCTGCCTGGGCTGGGAGGTCTGCTGAGCATCAGGCATTCACAGCTCCCCCTCTGAACAACAGAAATTCCAAATTAGAGTCTCGCTCAGATTTTTTCTTGTGTAACTGTGAAATGTCAGTGCAGAGAATCTGTCTATGTCAAACACACATCAGTCCTTCCTCAGTTTTCCTTTGTTGCCTCTACCTAGATGATTTTCCTTTTCTCTGTTCACTTGAGCAGTCGTGGCTGTGCTGTGTTACACACAGGAACAGCCAACGCACACCAAGTGTCAACAGACACACTCCGCTGAGCTCAACACTAGCACAGATGCACATGTGCGACGAAATCAACACACATGCTTGTGGAGAGAAAGACATGTCACATGCTTGTGGAGAGACAGATAGATTCAGCAGGCTCTAACGAACACAGACTTTCAGGCACACTGTCCCCACACAAACAGGGTCCAGTCTGCAGGTATCCTAGACACTGATAGTCGAGCCCACCACACGTAACTGTGCAAAACTATTAAACATTTTAAGTAAGAAACCAATCTTTTACTTATGTAACTGTGGACTAGTTGTGGTTCCAGGAGAGCTGCTGACGTGGAGAGACTTGGAGCTCCTCAGAAGCCCCACTGAAACAGACTGCATGCTCTCTAAAATACGCTAGATGGCAGCAAAGACCGTGAAATAACGAACGTCAGGCTAACCCGAGGTTTATGCAATTGTTTCTTACTACAGATGCATTGTATGTTAAAAATTCCCCCACATTGTAATGAATATGCAATAATTCTGTGCATACAAGCACCACAAGAGTGTCCAGTTTTTGGAGCACTTATAGAGCATGACAAACCCTGGCAGAGCCCGACAGTACTCAATAGGGCCTGACAAATCCTGACAGTGCCTGACAGCGAACAATGGAGACTGGCAGGGCCTGACAGAGGCTGTCAAAGCACGACAGAGCCTGAAAGAGCTCAACAAAGCATTTCAGAGTCTGTCAAGGCCCAACAAAGCTTGAAAGACTCCAACAGCCCCAAAGGAGCCTGACAGAGCCTGACAATACCCAATAGTGCCCGACAAAATCCGACAGAGCCTGTCAAATCGTGACATGGCCTGACAGAGCCAAACAGACCCTAAGAAAGCCTGACAGAGCCCGACAAAGCCTGAATAATGGCAAGAAAGCCCAACAAAGCCCAACAAAGCCTGACAGAGTACAACAGAGTACAACAGGGATCAAAAGTGCCTGACAAAGCCTGATAGAGCCTGACAGGTATTGACAGGGCCCAACTAAGCCAAAAAGTGCCTGACAAAGCTCAACGGGGCCCGACAGAACCAGACAGAGCCCAACAGACCTCGACAAAGCTTGACAGAGCCCAACAGAACCTGAGAAAGCCTGTCAGAGCCTGATACAATCTCACAGGGCCCGACAGAGACAAATGGGGCCTGAAAGAGCCCAACAGAGCTCGAAATGGTTCAACAAATACTGAAAGTGCCTGATAGTGAGCAATAGAGCCTGGCAGGACCTGACAGAGGATGACAGAGTGGGACAGAGCAGGACAGAGCCCAATAAAGTGGGACAGAGTCCCACATTGCCAAACAAAGCCTGACAGAGCGTGACAGAGACCGACAAAACCTGACAGAGCCAAATGGAGCCTGACAAAGCCTGACAGAGCCCAACAAACCTGACAGGGATCAACAAAGCCTGACAGGGCCTGACAGAGCCTGAAAAAGACCATCAGTGCTCAACAAGGCCTGACAGAAACTGACAAATCCTGACACAGACCTACAAAGCCTGAAGGAGCTTGACAGAGCCTGAAAAAGCTTGAATGAGCTGACAAAGTACAACAGAGCTCAACAAAGCCAGTCTTTTTGAGGCTCTGTAAAACCTTCTCATGCTCTGTCGGGTCATGTCAGGCTCTGTGGGGTTCTGTCAGTCCCTGGCGGGCTCTGGCGGGCTTTGTCATGCTCCATAAGTGCTCCAAAAACTGGATGCTCTTGCGATGCTTGTATTCACACAATTATTGCATATTCATTACAATTTGGGGGAATTTTGAACATACAGAGCATCTATAGAAAGAAATAATTGCATATACGTAGGGTTAGACAGACGTTTGTTATTTCACGGTCTCTGCTGCCATCTAGCATATTTACAGAGAATGCAGTCTGTTTTGGCTAAGCTTCTGAGAAGCTTCATGTCTCAGGTGATCAAACTCTGCACGTTACTGGAACCGCAACTAGTACACAGTTACAGTATCACAGTATCACAGTATGTTTGGGATTGGAAGGGACCTCAAAAGATCATCCAGTGCAATCCCCCTGCTGGAGCAGGAACGCCCAGGTGAGGTCGCACAGGAACATGTCCAGGCGGGTTTTGAATGTCTCCAGAGAAGGAGACTCCGCAACCTCCCTGGGCAGCCTGGGCCAGGCTCTGTCACCCTCACTGAGAAGAAGTCTTTTCTCAAATTTAAGCAGAACCTCTTGTGTTCCAGCTTGATCCCATTACCCCTTGTCCTATCATTGTTTGCCACCGAGAAGAGCCTGGCTCCATCCTCATGGCACTCACCCTTTATATATTTATAAACATTAATGAGGTCCCCCCTTAGTCTCCTCTTCTCCAAACTAAAGAGGCCCAGCTCCCTCAGCCTTTCTTCATAAGGGAGATGCTCCACTCCCTTAATCATCTCCGTTGCCCTACGCTGGACTCTCTCCAGCAGTTCCCTGTTCTGCTGGAACTGAGGGGCCCAGAACTGGACACAATATTCCAGATATGGTCTCACCAGGGTGGAGTAGAGGGGAAGGAGGACCTCTCTCGATCTACTAACCACCCCCCTTCTAATACACCCCAGGATGCCATTGGCCTTCCTGGCCACAAGGGCCCAGTGCTGGCTCATGGTCATCCTGTTGTCCACCAGGACCCCCAGGTCCCTTTCCTCTACACTGCTCTCTAATATGTAATTTCCCAACCTATACTGGAACCTGGGGTTGTTCCTGCCCAGATGCAGGACTCTACACTTTTCCTTGTTAAATTTCATCAGGTTATTCCCCACCCAACTCTCCAGCCTGTCCAGGTCCCGCTGGATGGCAGCACAGCCTTCTGGCGTGTCAGCCACCCCTCCCAGCTTAGTGTCATCAGCAAACTTGCTGATAGTACACTCTATTCCCTCATCTAAATCGTTAATGAATATATTGAATAATATTGGCCCCAGCACTGACCCCTGAGGCACTGCACTAGATACTGGCCTCCAACTAGACTCCGCACCATTGACTACCACTCTCTGGCTTCTCTCCTTAAGCCAGTTTGCAACCCACCTCACTACTCTATTGTCTAGACCACACCTCCTCAACTTACCTGTGAGGATGCTGTGGGAGAATGTGTCAAAGGCTTTACTGAAGTCAAGGTAGACCACATCCACCGCTCTGCCATCATCCATCCACCTTGTTACATTCTCATAAAAGGCTATGAGGTTGGTCAAGCATGACTTACCCTTGGTAAAGCCATGCTGACTGCCCCTAATAACCCTCTTATCCTTGATATGCCTTGAGATGGCACCAAGGATAAGCTGTTCCATTACTTTCCCAGGGACAGAGGTGAGGCTGACCGGTCTGTAATTACCCGGGTCCTCCTTCTTGCCCTTTTTGAAGACTGGGGTGACATTTGCTTTCCTCCAATCCTCAGGCACCTCCCCCGTTTCCCAAGACTTGGCAAAGATGATGGAGAGAGGTCCAGCAATGACTTCAGCCAGCTCCCTCAGCACCTGCAGATGCATCCCATCTGGACCCATGGATTTATGGATGTCCAGACTATTTAATTGCTCCCTAACCCAGTCCTCATCGACTAAAGCAAACTCCTCCATTGACCTGGCTTCATCCGGGGTCTCAGGGGTACAGGGCTCCCCAGGACAGCCTCCGGCAGAGTAGACAGAGACAAAGAAGGCATTCAGTAATTCTGCCTCCTCTGTATCTTCTGCCACCAGCGCACCCACCCCGTTCATCAGTGAGCCTACATTGCTTCTGGTGTTAGTTTTATCTGCTATGTATTTGAAAAAGTTCTTTTTGCTGTCCTTGACCCCTCTCGCCAGCTGTAATTCTAAGGAGGCCTTGGCTATCCTAGCTGCCTTCCTACATCCTCTAACAGCAGCCTTATATTCCTCCCAAGTGGCCAGCCCCTGCTTCCACGACCTGTAAACTCTCCTCTTCTGCTTGAGCATACCCAACAGATCGCTATTCAACCACGCAGGCCTCCTGGCTCCCTTCCTTGACTTCCTTCGTGTGGGGATGCTCTGATCCTGAGCGTGGAAGAAGCAATCTCTGAATGCAATCCAGCTATCTTGGGCCCCTTTTCCTTCGAGCAGTCTTGCCCATGGGATTTCCCCCAGCAATTGCTTGAAAAGGCCAAAGTTAGCCCTGCTAAAGTCCAGGGATGCAATTCTACTTGTTATTCTGTTCCTGCCACCCAAGATGCTGAACTCCACCATCTCGTGGTCACTGCAACCCAGGCAGCCCTCAACCTTTACTGCTTCGACCAGACCCTCCTTGTTAGTGAGGATGAGATCCAGCAGTGCACCTCTCCCAGTCAGCTCCTCCACCATCTGCATGAGGAAGTTCTCACCAATGCACTGGAGGAACCTCCTGGACTGTGGCTGGCTGGCTGAATGGTCCTTCCAGCAAACATCAGGGAAGTTAAAATCCCAGTCACATAAGTAAAAGATTGGTTCCTTACAACGTTTAATAGTTATAGGGAGAGAAAGAGAGAGCATGGGAAATCTTGCCTTCTGCCTTCTTCAGTGTTGGAACCTAGTTGCTATGCCTTCTGTTTGTCCACATGCACACACGCCATTCCTCACCGAAAAACAGGCAGAAACCTTTCCACAACCACCCAGCTCTGTGCACCTAGGCTCTGTCAGGCCTTGTCAGGCTTTGTCTATCCCTGTCAGATTTGCTGGGCACTGTCAGACTCCTCTGGCTCTGTCAGGCTTTGTCGGTCTCTGTCAGGCTTTGTTTGGCAATGTGAAACTCTGTCCGTCTTTACTGGGCTCTGTCCTACTCAGATGGGCCCTGTCACGCTCTGTCGGGATTTGACTGGCTCGGTATAGCTTTGTGGAAATCTGTTGTTTTCTATTGTGCTCTGTCAGGATTTGCATGGCTCTGTGGGCCCTGTCGAGCCTTGTCAGGCACTGTGGGGCTTAATCAGGCTCTGTCGGGCTTAGTCAGGCTCTGTCAACACCAGTCAGGGTCTGTCAAGCTTTGCCAGGCTTTGTTGGGCTTTCTTCCCTTATTCAGGATTTATTGGGCTCTGTCAGACTTCGGCAGGGTCTATCAGGCTTTGCCAGGCCATGTCAGGATTTGACGGGCTCTTAAGCTGAGTCATGGCAGTTTGGTGCAGGGATCATGCAAATCACGGGAATATTTCAACTTTTCTGCTCTGGTTTTCAGTGTATTACACCAAAACACCCACCTGATGACATCCTTTCAAGAGCAAAGGCAGCAATTTGCAGAATTCAGCTCCTTTGGGGAATTGAGAAATTGCTGAGCTGACACCAAGTCCTGCAGTGTCCCTGTCACCTGCAGAGTCACCGCATCCTCGCCACGGTAGCGGGCATTGTGACAAAGATTCAATGTCAGCTGGGTGTGGCAGCCGAGCGCCCCCTAGGGGAGGGGGACCCTGTCAGCCCCGGGCCTGTCACTGCCTGCTGTCCCTCCTGTCACCAGCCAGGCCTCTGAAAACTGGTCAAACCATGCCCAGACTTGGGGCCAAAGTGGCCCAAAGTCTCCAAGAGACAAGTCGGGAAGAAAGATATGGGACAGAGGGAGAAAGCGAAGGGAGCAGGAGAAAGGGAAGGAAGAAGAAAAAGTAGTGTTGGGCTGCAGGAGTGAGATGGAGGAATTGAAAGAAAAGAGGCAGGAAGCAGGAGAGTGAGAGAAAAGGAAAGAAGAGAGGAAAGAAGAGACATGCAGCCAGACAAGGGGTTAGTGAGAGAGGATGGGACAGAGAACAGGATGAGAAGGAAATAAGGCAAGGCAAGGACAGGCAAGGGCAGGCAAGGCAAGGCTAGGCTGCAGGACATTTGTTTGCTTCATAGTTTCTAGCACATCTGTCTTCAGACAAGGAGGAAAGCCATAAGACCTTATGGATTAGGCCCAAACAAAATCCCCAGCTACTTGAGACACTTAGACTAAGCCTAAAATACGAAGATCTCTCCATAAGGATGGTTTTTATACTGTACTTCCACAATCTGCTGGCAGTACAAAAAAATAAGCTGCAGATCTCCTTAGGCTGAGTCATGGTAGTTTGGTGCAGGGATCATGCATATCATGGGAATATTTCACCTTTCCTGCTCTGGTTTTCAGTGTATTACACCAAAACACCCACCTGATGACATAATTTCAATTACAAAGGCAGCAATTCGCAGAATTCAGCTTCTTTGGGGAACTGAGAAATTGCTGAGCTGACACCAAGTCCTGCAGTGTCCCTGTCACCTGCAGAGTCACCGCATCCTCGCCACGGTAGCGGGTATTGTGACAAAGGTTCAATGTCTGCTGGGTGTGGCAGCCGAGTGCCCCCTAGGGGAGGGGGAGCCTGTCAGCCCCAAGCACAGTCACAGAGTCATAGGTATCACAGAGCAACAGTCACAGTCACAGAATCACAGATGTCACAGAGCTACAGTCACAGACTCACAGTGTCACAGACACAGAGTCACAGGTGTCTCAGATTCAGTCATAGAGTCAGAGTCACATAGTCATAGAGTGAGAGTTTCACAGTCAGAGAGCCACAGTAACAGGGTCACAGGGTCACAGATTCACAGTCACAGAGCCACAGACTCAGAGTCACAATCTCAGAGTTATCCGTCACAATCAGAGAGTCACAGAGTCACACAGCCACAGAGTCACAGTCCCAGGGTCACAGTCCCAGTTAGAGGGTCACAAATAGAGTCACATAATAAGAGTAATAGAGTTGTAGTCACAGTCATGGTGTCAAAGAGTCACAGAATCACAGTCACGTAGTCACAGAGTCGCAGACACAGACTCACAGTCACAGTCACAGAGTCACAGAGTAACAGTCACAGAGATACAGACTCACAGTCAGAGAGTCTCAGCTGTCTCAGAGGCACAGTTACAGACTCACAGAGTCACAAAATCATAGAGTCACAGTGACAGACTCACAGGCAGTCACAGGGTCAAAGAGTCACAGTGACAGACTCACAGGCAGTCACAGGGTCAAAGAGTCACAGTGACAGACTCACAGGCTGTCACAGGGTCAAAGAGTCACAGACCAGAAATGGTGAAATATTCCCATGATATGCGTGATCTGTGACTCTATGACTCTGCAACTCTGACTCTCTTTCTCTGTGACTGTGACTGTGAGTCTGTGTCTGTTACTGTGTGACTCTGTGACTGTGACTCTGTGACTCTGTGTCTGTGACTCTGTGACTCTGTGACTGTTGCTCTGTGACACCTGTGACTCTGTGACTATGTGACTCTGTAACATCTGTGACTCTGTGACTGTGAGTCTGTGACTCTGTGACTCTGTGATTGTGACTTTGTGACTCTGACTGTGTGACTCTGGGATTCTGTGACTGTGACTCTGTGACTCTGTAACTGGACTCTGCTACAGCTGTGACTCTGTGACTCTCTGACTCTGAGTCTGTGACTCTGTGAATCCAAATCTGTGAATCTGAGTCTGTGACTCTTTGACTGTGACTCTTCAACGGTGTCCATTCTGGAGTCACCTTTTATGCTTCTTCACCCCCCTTGCTTCCATTGTTTTAGACCAGTCTCCACCTTGATTTTGCAACCCAGGCTCATACTGTGCAGGCTCAAAAGATCCACGCTTTCTTTTGCCAGCGCTTACGTGTCCAGCATTCAGGGGTCTTTCTCTGGTCCACTGGGTGACCTCAGGACCCTTGGCGAGCTTCTGGGCATGCTCCTTTTTGTTGGCCATTGTTTGAGGGAGCAGGTGAGGGACATGTGTAACTGAGGCTGCAGGTGAGAACACATTCTTCTGGACAGCAACTATTGTTCCTGGGTGAAAGAGACCCTCATAACAATAGCTTTCAGGAGGCTGGGGCTCGTTTGGCTGAAGCAGCAGGCAAAGTCCACACAACAGCCATTGTTAGAAGGAGCCCTCCCATATTGGAGAAAACAGTTCAACACAATGCTTCTCCTTGGGCCTCTCTCCAAGTCATTGTCCATCTGTTCCTTTGGTCAGGGCTTCAGTTCTCTAAGTTCTTGATGGCGATGTTCAGGCAAATACTGCTCCATCTTCTGACCGACTCTCACACAGTCAAAGAGTCACAGAGCGGCATTCACAGAGTCACAGTCACAGGGTCGCAGAGTCACGGAGTCAGAGTCGTAGAGTCATCACAGTTACAGAGTCACAGAGTCAGAGTCACATAGTCACAGAGTCGCACTCACAGTGACAAAGTTACAGAGTCATAGTCACATAGTCACAGAGTCAGAGTGTCACAATCACAGAGCCACAGTAACAGGGTCACAGGGTCACAGATTCACAGTCACAGAGTCACAGAATAAGACTCACAATATCAGTCACCCTCACAATTAGAGAGTCATACAGTCACACAGTCACAGTCACTGTCACAGAGTCACAATCACAGTCACAATCACAGGGTCACAGTCCCAGTTAGAGGGTCACAAACAGAGTCACATAATCAGAGTAACAGAGTTGTAGTCACAGTCACGGTGTCAAAGAGTCACAGAATCACAGCCACACAGTCACAGAGTCACTGTCACAGAGTCACAATCACAGAGTCACAGTCACAGGGTCACAGTCCCAGTTAGAGGGTCACAAACAGAGTCACATAATCAGAGTAACAGAGTTGTAGTCACAGTCACGGTGTCAAAGAGTCACAGAATCACAGTCACATAGTCACAGCATCGCCGGGTCACAGAGTCACATAGTCACAAAAACACAGTCACAAAGTCACAGAATCACAGAGTCACAGATGTCACAGAGTCACAGTCACAGAGATACAGACTCACAGTCAGAGAGTCTCAGCTGTCTCAGAGGCACAGTTACAGACTCACAGAGTCACAAAATCATAGAGTCACAGTGACAGACTCACAGGCAGTCACAGGGTCAAAGAGTCACAGTGACAGACTCACAGGCTGTCACAGGGTTAAGGAGTCACAGAGTCACAGTCAAGGAGTCACAGATGTCACAAAGTCACAGACTCGAGTTAGAGAGTCACAGAGTCACAGATGTAACAGAGTCACAGTCAGAGTCACAGAGTCACAGTCACAGAGTCACAGACTCAGATTCACAGAGTCACAGATGTCACATAGTCACAGACTCAGAGTCAGAGAGTCTCAGTCAAAGAGCCACAAATATCACAGAGTAACAGTCAAAGTCACAGAGTCACAGTCACAGGGTCACAGAGTCACAGAGTCACAGAGTCACAAAGTCACAATCAAAGAGTCACAGACTCACAGAGCCACAGTCACAGAGTCACAGATGTCACAGAATCACAGTCACAGATGTCACAGAGTCACATTCACAGATGTCACAGAGTCATGGTCACAGAGTCGAAGAGTCACAGTCACAGGGACAGAGTCACAGTCACATAGACACAGTCACAGAGTCACAGAGAAACAGAGAAACAGAGTCACAATCAAAGAGTCACAGGGTCTCAGTTATAGAGACACAGAATCACAGAGTCACAGTGTCAGAGTCACAGGCTCAAATTACAGAGTGACAGAGTCACAGACTCAAAGTTACAGAGTGACAGAGTCTACAGAGAGAGAGTCACAGTGTCATAGACTGACAGTCACAAAGCCACAGAGTCACAGTCACAGAGTCACAGTATCACAGTCACTGTCACAGCATCACAAAGTCACAGTCAGAGAGTTACAGAGTCATAGAGTCACATAATCATGGAGTCACAGTCACAGACTCATAGTCAGTCACAGGGTCACAGAGTCACAGAAGACAAAGTCGCAGAGTCACAGAGTTACAGATGTCACAGAGTCACAGTCACAGAGTCAAAGAGTCACGGTCACAGGGTCACAGTCCCAGTAACAGGGTTACAAACAGAGTCACATAATTAGAGTAATAGAGTAGTAGTCACAGTCACAGAGACACAGAGTCACAGTAACACAGTGACAGTCACAGAGTCCCAGAGTCACACAGAGTCACAAAGTCACAATCACAGAGTCACAAAGTCACAATCACAGAGTCACAGACTCAAAGAGTCACAGTCACAAAGTCACAGACTGAGATTCATAGTCACAGATGTCACATAGTCACAGACTCAGATTCACAGAGTAACAGATGTCACAGAGTCACAGACACAGAGTTACAGTCACAGAGTCACAGTCACATAGTCACATACTCACAGTGACCGTGTTACAGAGTCACAGAGTCAGAGTCACAGTCACAGTCACAGTCACAGAGTCACAGGGTCACAGATTTACAGTCACAGGCGCAGACTCATAGATTCACAGACTCAGAGTCACAGTCAAAGTCACAAAGTCACATAGTCACACAGTCACAGAGTCACTGTCAAGAGTCACAGTGGCATAGAGTCACAGACACAGAGTAAAAAGTCACAGAGTCACAGTCAAAGAGTCACAGTCACAGCCACAGAGTCATAGATTCAGAGTGACAGAGAAAATTAGAAATTAGAAACTAGAAATATTCCCATGAGATGCATGATCCCTGCACCAAACCACCATGACTCAGCCTAAGGAGATTTGCAGCTTTTTTTTTTTTTTTTTTGTATTGCCACCAGATTGTGGAAGTACAGTCTAAAAACCATTCTTATGGAGAGATCTTTGCATTTTAGACTTAGACTAAGTGTCCCAAGTAGCTGGGGTTTTTGTTTGGGCCTAATCCATAAGGTCTGATGGCTTTCCTCCTCGTCTGAAGATGAAAGTGGGAGAAAATATAAAGCAAAAAAACATCCTGCAGCCTTGCCTTGCCTTGCCTTATTACCTTCTCATACTGTTCTCTGTCCCGTACTCTCTCACTAACCCCTCATCTGCCTGGATATCTCTCCTTTCCTCTCTTCTTTCCTTTTCTAACTATATCTGCAGCTTTTTTTTTTGTACTGCCAGCAGATTGTGAAAGTACAGTATAAGAACCATCCCTATGGAGAGATCTTTGCATCTTCGGCTTGTTCTAAGTGTCTCAAGTAGCTGGGGTTTTTGCTTGGGACTAATCCATACGGTCTTATGGCTTTCCTCCTCGTCTGAAGACAAATGTGCTAGAAAATATGAAGCAAAAAAACGTCCTGCAGCCCAGTCTTGCCTAGCTTTGCCTTGCCTTGCCTTATTTCCTTCTCAACCTGTTCTCTGTCCCATCCTTTCTCACTAACCCCTCGTCTGGCTGCATGTCTCTTCTTTCCTCTCTTCTTTCCTTTTCTCTCACTCTCCTGCTTCCTGCCTCTTTTCTTTCAATTCCTCCATCTCACTCCTGCAGCCCAACACTACTTTTTATTCTTCCTTCCCTTTCTCCTGCTCCCTTCGCTTTCTCCCTCTGTCCCATTTCTTTCTTCCCGACTGGTCTCTTGGAGACTTTGGGCCACTTTGGCCCCAAGTCTGGGCATGGTTTGACCAGTTTTCAGAGGCCTGGCTGGTGACAGGAGGGACAGCAGGCAGTGACAGGCCCGGGGCTCACAGGCTCCCCCTCCCCTGGGGGGTGCTTGGCTGCCACACCCAGCTGACATAGAACCTTTGTCACAATGCCCGCTACCGTGGCGAGGATGCGGTGACTCTGCAGGTGACAGGGACACTGCAGGACTTGGTGTCAGCTCAGCAATTTCTCAGTTCCCCAAAGAAGTGGAATTCTGCAAATTGCTGCCTTTGCTCTTGAAAGGATGTCATCAGGTGGGTGTTTTGGTGTAATACACTGAAAACCAGAGCAGAAATGGTGAAATATTCCCATGAGATGCATGATCCCTGCACCAAACCACCATGACTCAGCCTAAGGAGATCTGCAGCTTTTTTTTTTTATGTACAGACATGTGACCAATTGTCTCTTTAGGACTGCCCTGAGGGTGTTAACATAGTGCTAAGATTACTTATAAATTTTCATGCACACTCATTCCATACTTGCAATCTGGCGGGCTCTCTCACTTTCTGGTAGGCTCCGTTAGGCCCTGTCATGCTCTGTCAGGTTCTATTGGGCTCTTTCAGGCCCTGTCATGCTCTTTTGGGCTCTGTCACGCTTTATCTGGCTCTTTTGGGCCTTGTCAAGCTTTGTTGGGCAAGGTCAGGCTTAGTTGGGCTCTGTCAATTCCTGACAGGTTCTGCTGGGCTCTCTCAAGCTCTGTCTGGCCCTGTTGGGCTCTGTCAAACTCTGTGGAGATCTGTCAGGCTCTGTAGGTCGCTGTAGGGCCCTGTCAATCCCTGTCAGGTTTTGTCAGACTCTTACAGGCCCTGTCAATCTCTGTTGGGCTTTGGTCGGTCTCTGTGTGGCTTTGTCAAGATCTGTCAGTCTCTCTCGGGCTCTGTCAGTCCTTGTCAGGCTCTGTCTGGCTTTGTCAAGCCCCGTCAGGCTCTGGAAAGCTCTGTTAGGCTTTGTCAGGCTTTGTCATGCTGTGTCAGACCTTGTCTGGCTTTGTAAGGTTCTGTCAGGCTCTGTCTGGCTTTGTCAAGCCCTGTCAGGCTCTGTAAAGCTCTGTTGGGCTTTGTCAGGCTTTGTCATGCTGTGTCAGACCTTGTCTGGCTTTGTAAGGCTCTGTCAGGCTCTGTCTGGCTTTGTCAATCCCCATCAGGCTCTGTAAGGCTCTTTTGGGCTTTGTTGGGCTTTGTCATGCAGGGTCAGACCTTGTCAGGCTTTGTCAGGCTCTGTCAGGATCTGTCAGGATCTGTCTGGCTTTGTCATGCCTTGTCAGGCTCTGTCAGGCTCTGTTGGGCTTTGTCAGGCTTTGTTGGGCCCTGTCATGCTCTATCAGGCCCTGTCGGGTTCTGTCAGGATCTGTCAGGATCTTTTGGGCTTTCTCAGGCTTGTCAGGCTCTTTCATAATCTTTCATTCTGTATCAGGTTTTGTGGGGCTTTTTTGGGGCATGTAGGGCACTGTCAATCTGTGTCATGCCCTTTCGGGATCTGTCAGGCCTTGTCAAGCTCTGTCCAGGTCTTTTAGTTTGTGACAAGCTCTGTCTATGTATGTGGGGCTCTCTAGGGAATTTTTGGGCTGTGATGGGCTCTATTGGGCTTTGTCAGCTTCTATTTGACTCTGTGGAGCCTGCTCAGGCTCTGTGGGGTTTTGCTGGGCTCTGTCATACCCCGTCAAGCGTTGTTGGGCAGTGTTGGGTTTAGCTGGGCTTTTTTGATGTCTGTCGAGCTTTGTCCATCTCCGTTGGGCTTTGATGCCTTCTGTCAGGACCTGTGGGGCCCTTTTGCACTCTGTAAGACCATTTTGGGCTCTGTTGATCACTGTCGCAATCTGTCAGGCTGTGCTGGGCTTTGTCAGGCTCTGTCGGTGTCCGTTGGGCTCTGTCAATCCCTGTGAGGTTTTGTCAGGCTCTTTCAGGCCCTGTCAGTCTCTGTCAGGCTTTGTCGTTCTCTGTGTGGCTTTGTCAAGATCTGTCAGTCTCTCTCAGGCTCTGTCAAGCTCCTTTGGGCTCTTTCTGCCCTACCAGGCTTTTTCAGGCTGTGTAAAGCCCTGTCATTCTCTGTCACGCCTTGTCAGGCTCTGCCAGCTTCTGTCAGGCTTTGTTAGGTTTTGTCAGGCCTGTCAGGTTCTGTTGGGCTTTGTTGGGCCCTGTCAGGTTCTGTCTATCTGTGTCGGGCTCTGTCACTCTTTGTCAGGCTTTGTTGAGCTCTGTTTTGCTTTGTCTGCTCATTCAGGCCCTTTCAGGATAGGTCAATATCTTTCGGGCTTTGTAGGTCTTTGTCAGGATTTGTCAGTCTCTGTTGGTCCCTGTCGAGCACTGATGGGCTTTTCCAGGCTCTGTTGGGCCTTGTCAGTCTTTGTCGATCCCTGTTGGGTTTGCTGGGCTCTGTCAGGCTTTGTCAGGCTCCTCTGGCTCTGTCAGACTTCCTCGGTCTCTTTCAGACTCTGTCAGGCTTTGCTTGGCAAGGTGAAACTCTGTCCAGCTTTATTGTCCTGATCTGTCAGGCCCTGTCACACTCCGTCGGGTTTTGTCTTGCTCTGTATGGCTTAGTGGAGTTCTGTCATTCTCAGTTGTGATCTGTCAGGATTTGTATGGCTCTGTGGGCCCTGTTGAACTTTGTCAGGCACTGTGGGGCTTAGTCAGGCTCTGTCAATACCTGTCGGGCTCTGTCAGGCTTTGCTGGGCTTTCTTACCCTTACTCTGGCTTTGTTTGCTTTATCTGGCTCTGTCGGGCTTTTGCGGGGTCTCTCAGGCTCTGCCATGCCATGTCAGGATTTGTAGGGCTCTGTCGGATTTTGTCGAGCCCTGTTAGGTATGGTTGGGCACCATGTAGGCTCCGTTTGGCCCTAATGGGGTTTTGCAAGCTTTGTTGGGCCTTGTTGGGCTCTGTAATGCTTTGTTGAGCTCTTTCGGGCTCTGTCGGACATTGTACGGCTCTGTCAGGATCTGTCCGGCTCTGTCAGACTCTGTTGGGTTATCAGGCCCTGATGGGCTTTGTCAGGCCATGTCAAGCTCTGTTGGGCTCTGTCAGGCCCTGTCATGCTCTATGGGGCTCTGTTGGGCTCTCTTTGGCTCTGTTGAGCCTTTTCGGGCTCTGTTGGGCACTGTCAGGCCTTCTCAGTCTCTGTCTGGCTCTGTCGGGCATTGTCAGGTTCTGTCAGGCTCTGTTGGACTCTATAGGGCTCTATTGGGCCCTGCCAGGCTCTGTCAGGCCTTGTCAATATCTGTCAGGTTCTGTCAATCCTTGTCAGTCCATGTCGGGTTCTGTGAGGCCCAGTCGGGCCTTCTCAAGCTCTGTCGGGCTCTGTCGGGCCTTCTCGGGCTCTGTCAGGCTCTGTCAAGCCCTGTCAATCTCTGTCGGGCCTTGTCGGACTCTATCAGGCTCTGGCGGGCTCTGGTGGGCTCTGGCAGGCCATTTCGGGCTCTTTTTGGCTCTGTCAGGCCCTCTTGGACCTTCTCAGGCTCTGTCGGGCCCTGTTGGGACCTGTGGGGCCTTGTCAGCTTCTGTCCGGCTCCGTCAGTCTCTGTCAAACTCTGTCGGGCCCTGTCTGGCTCTGTCGGGCCTTGTTGGGCCTTGTCATGCTTGGTTGGGCTCTGTTGGGTTCTGTCAGGCCTTGTCGGGCTCTGTCAGGCTCTGTCGGCCCTTGTCAGGCTATGTCGGGACCTGTCAGGTAATGTCGGGCTCTGTTGGACCTTGTCGCACTCTGTTGGGCACTGTTGGGTCTTATTGGGCTCTGCCTGGCTCTGTCAGGCTCAGTCAGGCCTTGTCGAGCCCTGTCAGGCCTCGTTGGGCTCTGTCAAATCTGTCAGGCCTTGTTGGGCTCTGTTGGGCTCTGTCAGGTTCTGTCAGATTTTGTCAGACCCTGTTGGGCCTTGTTGAGTTCTGTTACGCTCTGTTGGGCTCTGTCAGTCTCTGTCGGCCTCTGTTGGTACTTTACAGACTCTGTCGGGCTCTTTCTGGCTCTGTTAGGCCTTGTTGGGCTCTGTCGGGGCCTGTCGGGGTCTCTTGGGCTTTGTCAGGCTCTGTCAGGCTCTGCTGGGCTGTGTTGGGCTCTGTCACACTTTGTCAGCTACTCTCAGGCGTTATAGAGCTTTGTCGGTCTCTGGCAGGCTCTGTTTGAGTTTGTCGGATTCTGCTGAGCTCTGTCAAGCTATGTTGGGCCCTGTCAGGCTCTGTCCGACTGTATTGGGCTTTGTTGGGCTCTTTCGGAACTTGTCGGGCTTTATCGCGCTCTGTTGGGCTCTGTCAGGCCCTGTCGGAGCTTGTAGGGCTCTGTCAGGCTCTATCGGTCACTTTCGGGCCCTGTCAGGCTTTGTCGGGTTCTGTCGTGCTCTGTCGGGTTTTGTCAGGCCCTGTCGGGTCCTGTCAGGCTCTGTCGGGCTTTGTCGCACTCTGTTGGGCTCTGTCAAGCTCTGATGGGCTATTTTGTGCTCTGTCGGGTTTTAATAGGCTCTGTCAGGCCCTGTCAGGCTATGTAGATCTTGTCAGATTCTGACAGGCTCTGTCAGGCTCTGTTGGGCTTTTGCAAGCTTTGTCAGCCTCTGTCGGGCCCTGTCAGGCTCTGTTGAGCTCTGTTGGGGTTTTTTGGGCTCTGTCAGACCCTTGGGGGCCTTTCAGGCTCTGTCAGCCTCTGTAGAGCTCTGCTGAGCTCTATCAGGCTCTGTCAGGCTCTGCAGGGCCCTGTGGGGTTCTGTCAAGCTCTGTCGGACTTTGCTGGGCCCCATCAGTCTCTGTCAGGCTCTGTCAGGCTCTGTCAGGCCTTGTCAGGCTTTGTAGAGCTTGTCAGATCCTGACAGGCTCTGTCAGGCTATGTCAGGCTCTGTCGGGCTTTTGCAAGCTTTTTCAGGCTCTGTCGGGCCCTGTCGAGCTCTGTCGGGATTTCTCGGGGTCTCTCAGGCTCTGTGGGGCTTCGCTGGGCTTTGTTGGGCTCTGTCGGGCCCTGCCAGGCTCTGTCAGGCCGTGTCAGGCTTTGTAGAGCTTTGTTGGGCTCTGGCAGGCTTTGTCCGGCTTTGTAGAGCTTGTCAGATTCTGACAGGCTCTCTTAGGCTCTGTTAGGCTCTGTCAGGCCCTGTTGGGCTCTGTCGAGATCTGTAAAGATTTCTCAGGGTCTGTTGGGCTTTGTCAGGGTCTGTCGGGCTTTGTTGGGCCCTGTCAGGCTCTGCCAGGCTTTTTGAGGCTCTTTCACGCTCTGTCAAGCTTTGTCAGGCTCTGTCAACCTTTATTGGGCTCTGTCAGGCCCTGTCGGGCTTTGTCAAGCTCTGTGGGGCCCTGTTGGGCTCTGTCAGGCTCTGATGGGCTATTTTGTGCTCTGCTGGGTTTTAACAGGCTCTGTCAGGCTTTGCCAGGCTCTGTCAAGCTCTGTTGAGCTCTATCAGGCTTTGTTGGGCTCTGCAGGGCAATGTGGGGTTCTGTCAAGCTCTGTTGGACTTTGTCGGGCTCCATCAGTCTCTGTCGGGCTTTGTCGGTCTCTGTCAGACCCTGTTGGGCTCTTTCGGGCTGTGTTGGGCTCTTCAGGCTTTGTCAGGCTCTGTCGGGCTTTGTCGGGCTCTGTAAGGGCTTTGTCGGGCTCTGTCAGGCTTTGTAGAGCTTTGTCAGTCTCTGGTGGGCTCTGTTGGGGTTTGTCAGGCTCTGTCGAGCTCTGTTAGGTTCTGTCAGATTAACTGGACTGACACACATTGCTGCTATACTCATGAATAATTTTGTTTGGGGGTTGATTCACATGTTGGAGTAAATAAAACCTCTGCATCAGTTTTAAAATTGTAACACTGAAAATTTCTGTTATCACTTCTCTGTTTTTTCTGAGAATTGCAATTAGCTAACAAATTAAAATTAATTGGACGATGTTTTAAGAGGTCTTCAGAGCTCTCTGGTCTTCCTCTCTCAGCTGTGCTGCTCAGGGATATGCCGTGATTTGAGCACCAGACATGCTGGAAGAGCCCTTGTTGACTGCATAGTACTCCATCTTCATTGGTTTTGGCCTTTGAAGAGGGAAGCCAAACAGAGCTGTGAGTCAAGCAGAAGAGCTGGTGGCAGCACTCTGCACAGCTGATTTTGGGTGACAGTGCAGCTGCCTGCTGGAGTGGGCTGGACTGACTCACAGAAGTGAGGAACACAAGTGGGGGAGGAAGATAAGAGCCCATCTGGGGTCTAGATGAGAGTTGGGCTCAGGGAAACAGACTGATGAGGTAGAAGGGCCTATTTTTGGTGGATCTGAGGACTATTTCGCTTCAGTCCATCCCTCCAAATTTTTTAGATAATTATAATCCAAGTGCATTGTTTAGAAGATAGAGGAATTATCCTAGAAATGGTTGAATATTTAAAGCTCTGCATCTGTTAGTGTCAGAGAAAAACAACCACTAGCTAGAAACCTGGATGCAGGGAGTTTACTTACATAAAGCAAAGAATGTAAAAGGTGATTTATTCTAACTAGGAAGTTTTCACTTGCCCATTTTGAAAAAGTCACAAAATCCAGTAAGGGCCCAGTCCTTTTTTACTCAAGCAAAATCCCTAATGGTAGTACAGTTTGTAAATCAGCTGGGGAAAAATGGTCCTTGCTTTCAAGCTTCTCAAGCATCTTAGATTTCTGAGCTTGAAGTTTTCAGAGCTCTCTTGCATCTATGGGCACATCTGGTGTATCAGAAGGGTTTTCTAAAGCTGCTTGGTGGGTCTGGGGTGGACTGCATTGAAGATGAACATCAGGGTTGTTGTTCTTTGTCTGGCAGTACAATCATTCTAACAAAAAAACAACAGACTGCTAAAATTCTACTCAGGTTTTTCACTGATTCATCATTATAATAAAAACCTGCAACTCAGCTGATGAAACAAAATGCAATGAAGTGGATTATGCACAGTTATTTAATTTTGTATGTATAAATATTCAGATCCATATCTAGAAGGGACAGAAGGGACACTGTGCTCATGTAAGTTGACTGCTTGCATAACACAGGTCGTGTGACTTCTATGAACCTGTCCTATAATATTTTCTTGAACACCAAGTCTTGCTTAAGAACAATGTATGTGTTGGAGCAGTTACTATAATTCCTTAACATTTCATGTCACGGTCGATCGTATGTCCTGTGAAAATACCCCCTCTTGAATCTTCATCCCTCAGCTCTTGCGGTCCTCTGTAGTTCCAGATCCTCAGAATTTCCTTGGTTACTCCTGGTACCTCGCACATCCTCCGACCCTGCATCCCACAGGCTGTTTCATCAGCACATGAGGAGTGCGGGGGTGTCAGCCTCTACACCTTCCGACTGCTGTGCTGCAGCCTTTGCCACCTCTAGGTCTCAATTGCCAGCCATATGCAGGTACAAAAATGTCCTGGCAGAGGTAGGTGGCTGTCATAAGAGGATGAGAGGAAAATGTCTTTCTGATGACAAACCTGACAGTCAAACAGGTTTTAAAAGGCTTCATGATGCTTCCTCCTCAGCATGATCCTCTGCAGCAGAGTTGCTGTGGGATGAATTACACTGAAGAACCTACACAAGCCCTTAACACGATCAGTTTGGTGTAGGGCACCATTCACTGAAAATAATGCCTGCAATAATGGGTTTTATCTGTGCTTGAAATTCAGCCAACTTGGGACTTCCTCAAGGACCCAGCTTTGTCTGACGGTGTGAGCAGCCATCAGAGTTCCTGGCTCACAGCGCAGTATGAGCTTGTCTGAGGAAAGGGGTCTTCTGGTATCATCAGTTCAAGTTCCCACAGAACATCAGGACTGTGTCATTCTATTTCTTACACATTTGTATTATCACTGTCCCTAAAAGACCTGCATTAGGCCAGAGTAAATCAAAGAGTCATAATTAAATATGATCTATTTTTTAAAAAGGGGAATGGGATAGCTAAAAATCACAGGAAGATCCTTGATACAGAAAATACTTTCTTGCTGTAAGCTTCCACCTTCACTTTTGTGCTAGGACCAAAGAGGTCTCAGAAGCTCATGGTTCTGCCATTCTGCACTTGAAAGATCTGCTGTAGCACAGCCTGTGCAGAATAAGGGCCTGGATCTATACACCAACGCAAGTCCTCATTACATTGTTCTCTTTTTTATGAATCCCACCTCATGTTTAGTTGGTGCCCTTTTCATATTTATTTCTTTATTTAGAATTACAGCCCTTCCCCATACTAACCATTTATTTTAAAATATTTTTAGGCTAAAGTAACCTAATAAATAATTCACAACAGTTGCAGTAAAGTAACTAGGATGTTGCTCCTTTTCCACAGCTACCCTACATCTCTGTCAGGATAGAAAAGAGCATCTATAGCTTAAAAGCAGTGTCTGTTGTGGGCAGGTCAGGCATTCGAACAAGTTTGTTAAAAAGGCAAAAGAGGTGCCTCAAATTTAATGTCATGAGTCTGAAGTATGACGGTGATTCAAATATTTGAGCGTTTCTAAGTATTTCTACCCAAACACCTATTAAATCTGTAGCATCTGTCAGATATGTTACTAATACCACAGGTAACGAAGTCATCCATGTAAGATTCTTATTTTTGGCATTTGGAGCCAACTCCAGCGCTATGACTGGACTGTCGTGCAGGTGAATCACTATTGTGCAGGTGGCTTGTGTCTTAGTGACGGGTGGTCAGAGCTACACAGAAAAACAGATGTTTGAATTCAGTACATTTAGATGTTGAGATAAATTGGTCTGGGCCATTTTAGGAGACTCACAAACACAGCTGACAATAAGTAATATTTCAGTGTGTGTATGGGCAGGCCCATTTTAAAGTAATAAACACACCGTATAAAATTCGCAAACCCAGCAGCCTGCATCCCTCTCTCAGGGCCTGAGCCTCTCCTCATTTCACTTAGTCCAAAATGTAAAGGTGACTTTCTGTAAGTCTCCATTTCACCTACACAAGTTTGAATTTAACACAGAGAGCTCAAAACTGCTTACGAGCTGTGAGGAACACGAAAAGCCTGTGTCAGCATCTCACTGATCTGCTACCCTCGCATCCCAACATCCATGCCCATCGCTGCCATGGAGCACTGCGCTGCCTTCTCCACGAACTGGAGTTAGAATCTCACAGCCCTATATTCCGAAAGGGTTTCTTTATGACTTGAATTTCTCTCCAGATTTGGCCTCCAGTGACAGAGAACCCATATTACATTGTTTTTTCAACTTCTGTCCCGTAACAGTAAGCAAAACACTACGTATTACTACAAGCACATTCATTACTGTGTGATGACCGTTATGAGCTAGATGTTGAACTAATGCAAAATCCTTTGGTGTTACTGGTGTATCATGGCAAATCAGCTGCAGAAAACAGTCTTATTACATTTAGGTGTAAAAGTATGTGATGCATGAAATGGAAGTATAATAGCTGAACACCCTTTACTAGGTAAGTAAAGGTGTTTTTTACTTCACAGAGAGATATAAGCAATGGTAAGGTAAGAATACCACAGGGAACCAGGCTTTAAGAGGTAGATTCCTCCAGGCCAGCATAAAACAAGGGAAAAGACTAGAGGTGGAAAAAGAATAATTCACCAAAAAGTTTATATTTTCTTTTCTAAATATTTAAGCAATGAGAAGAAGGCTGCTTTTCTGACAAATCAAATAAGTAACAGTGTGAGGGTTTATTCTTGTGCTCACACGCAGTAAGTGCACACCTTACTTATTTTGACATCTTTTATATACTGATTCCAGGCAAAAATGCTGTAACTTAATTTACCCTGCTGCCAAATTATATCATATAAAGGGATACACAATTCAGAAAGAAGCTGACACTTCCTCCACAGATAAAGGATTTCACATGGTGTGGAACTTTGTGTGCATGGTTTGTGAGTCCACCTGGGCCAGACACTCTATTTATCACAGCTTACGCATTTCACTTCTGTTGTAACTAGATGAAGTACAGTAACAGAACTGGGAGCACCACAGTCCCCCTCTCCCTGTACCTCCGGTGCCTCTGAGAACTGCTGTGGCAGTGGCACGTCCCCCTCTGTGAACTGGAGCCTTCAATGGGGCAGTTAATGGCTCTTTTGTGGGACCCGGAGTCGGTTGACAGGGTCATTAGCAGAGGAGAGGCCCAGAGAAGCTGAGAAGCTTCTGGAATGCCCACAGCCAGATCGGATCGGACTATAAAACAGGGTTCCCACCAAAGATTCCCTGTGTGTGGTCTTCTCGGAGCAGCAGGTCTGCTGAGTCGGAGCCCTCCCCTTAGACTGGAACGCCGTCTAAGGAAACTTCCCGGCATTGGGAGCGCCTCACCTCTTTGTTTGGGTGAGTGATAATTTACTGGATATGTCCTTGCCTAACCCAGGCAACTGACAGTTCACCCTGGAGTCAGAGCGCCCTGGTTTGTTTCTTGTGAGTGTGTGCATGCACACTGTGGATCCTCATTATGCTCATTTTGCTGCACCCCAATAATCTCCTCAAATGATATCCAAACCTTTATTTTATGTTATCAGAGTGCTAACTAATTGTATAAACCCCGTTTCTAGTCGGTTTATTGGCTGCACTTTTCCGGCCAGAATAAAGTCTGTTTTGGAACTTGTTGTCCGCCTAAAACTGACTTTGGGGTGCCTCCGTGACAGGAATAATAATATCTTATTAGAATGCTAAGGCTAGATAGGTAATAAAATTTCATAAAAATACAGACATAATTTCTTCAGATTCTCTGTTATTTTTGAAGTCTTTAGATACCTTTCTAGAAGATGGCATGAGACTCAACATCACTGGTTTGATCCAGGAAAAAAATCTTTGCTCTGCACTACACAAGGATTCAGACTGAATGATGTCTTCTATCCCTGCTGGCCATGAAGTCTATGAAACAGAATTTTTCAATTTGAAACCTTTCCATAAAGCTTCCTCCTCGTTCTAAATACACAAGAAGTGACAGCACGGAAGGAAGGTGGTGTCTCTCTTCCAGCTGCGGAACACTTTACTCCTTCAGCCCCAAATCCTCTGAACAAGTTCCCTTCCCCAGAGCATCCCACACAAACTTCAGTATGGACCCCAGTGTTAACCTCTCCTCTCTTTAAAAGTTTTTGTATCTTTTTCCTGCCTGAATTCCTCAGCTCCTTCTGCGAAGGTATTACTCATCTAAACAGATAATTATATTATAGGTTTACCCCTTTTTAATAAAAGAGAAATTAAATCCACTGGCTTCAGCATAAGGCTTTGAAGATGGGAGTTCTGTTCTGAATTTGTTCAGAAGGGGCAGATGACTTGTAACCAGCTTTTAAAGCAATTCAATAATCCCTGCTTATCTTTTACTCTGCTGCAGTGTTAAGGTCTATGACATCAAATTGAACTTTTTGCTGCATGTAATCCACAAAGACCCCATCAGAATTTCGTATAAAACCTGGCTTTGTTTATACACACAATAGTTAGATAGCCAAAGAACAGCTTTAATGTTTCTTAAGCCTTTGCAAAAACACAGCCATTTTTCAGTCAACTTGAAAGTCATTATTTCAGTCGAATTCAAGTATTTCCTGCACATCTCACTGGGTTTGCACTAGCAGTAGAGGCAGCAGCACAAGCAGAAAGCGTTGGCACTTCCAGTAGAAAACCAGAAGGGTGGTGCTGCATAGATCTCAAAGGTCATGCTATACAGAGAACTTAACGTATTGATACGGTAACAAACTACAGGCAGTTTAACCTTGACTGCAGTATGAAACTCGTTATTTTATGCTGTGTTACTGGATGGTTGTTTCTGGTGTGAAAAAATGAGAGAGGCCTTCTGGTGAATTTTCCAAGCCTGGACAGATGTATTTTGCATACCAGTTAGCACAGGAGGTACATTTGCATAAAAGATTTGCAGCAGAAAAATACATTTTGAAATTCTCATTTTATCAACTTCAGATTCTACATCTCCATAGCTCTCCAGAATAACATGAAGCTGGAACTGCACCTGATGTAAATGTCTTCTCATCCCAGTTGCTCTCAGAGAGAACTCATGACGTGAAAATGTCACTGGAATACATGCCTAGTAGTCATTGGCAGCATGTTCCCTCCCTTCTGAGCACCTACAGGACATAGAATTCTGTTCATCTTCCTGGTTATGGAAATCTGTACGTTCAGGGAGCAATAAGAACAGTGCAATTCCTTGAAATAGTCATAAAGCGCATATGACTTTTTGAAAGGGTGGTGGAGAGACATTAGGACAAGTCTTGCCCATCTTTTATTCTTTCATCCTTTTTTTTTTTTTTTTAAGAAATTCTTGAATCACTAGAAGAAGCAAACAAAAGTTTATATATGTGTCACACAGGGTCAGACTAGATTGCTTAAGTTGGACATCCAGAGGTCCTTTCCAACCTCAACCACTCCCTCAGCCTTTCCTCACACGGGAGATGCTCCACTCCCTTCAGCACCTTGGTGGCTGCGCTGGACTCTCTGCAGCAGTTCCCTGTCCTGCTGGAACTGAGGGGCCACAACTGGACACAAGATTCCAGGTGTGGTCTCCCCAGGGCAGAGCAGAGGGGCAGGAGAACCTCTCTGACCCACTGACCACCCCCTTCTAACCCACCCCAGGTACCATTGGCTTCCTGGCCACAAGGGCCCAGTGCTGGCTCATGGTCACCCTGCTGTCCCCAGGACCCCCAGGTCCCTTTCCCCTACGCTGCTCTATAACAGGTCGTTCCCCAGCTTATACTGGAACCAGAGGACAGGTCCAGCACGAGCTCAGCACAGTGTTTGCTGAGTTGCTGTCGTGCAGGAGCTGCATACAACAGATGATTCCCCCAACTGTGAATATGCAGCATCCACACTGAGGAACTCCAACCCAAGTTAATTACCTTCATTCTCCCAGTTAAGACAAAAGAGGTGCCAATGTATTTCAGGCTTGTACATCCTATGAAATATTTCATTTGCTATATAGGTTTTCATGTAGAACAAAGCAAGTTTGCCCCTATAGAGACGTGGTCCCTACAAACAGAGGACTTCTGTTTTCTCTGAATAAAACAGATTCAATGCCACTTTTTAGATAAGAAAACCATTTTTTTTTTTTTCTGCAAAACCAACCTTGCACTGATAACAATTGTGAAGTCCAACAACTGATGATTTAATATTCTATTCCTCTTTTTCTAGCAATTACAAGTTGCTTGAAAATTAAATTACAATTAATACTTCTCCCCAGTAAGGCAGTCTGACATGATGTGCAAACGCTTACACTGCCCTGTAAGTTGGTTGTTCCGAGAAGAGATGGGCTGGCAGCATGAAAATAATTAAATGCCAATAAACAATTGGCCTCTTTTATGAAAAACAGACACAAACACAAACTGTTCCACTGCTTATACTAACCAACAAATGTTGAGATGTTGAGATGACTAAACACAGCAATGAGGCTGCAGGGTGGGTTTACTGACTTCCATAAACTTAATTTAACAAGTGTTCAGAACTAGAGTTCTTATTTCTCTGATGATTCTTCATCTGCATTGAGCTTCTCTCTTTGGAGCCACATCAAGGCCGACTTTGCTGTGCCATCTCCGCTCTGCTGGGAAAAGCAAAGGAAGGTGGCCCAGACAAAGCCACAGAGCCCAGAGTAAGCTGTTCGCAGGTGAACGGGCACCAAAAGGAAGTTGGACAGCTGCGATGGAAGGAGAGAGAGCCCAGTTAGTGCTCCAGGTATGGTCTGGTCTGCCACCTACACACCCAGCACCTCCACGGACCTTTCACTGGCTTCCATACACCAGGAACGCATCGCATCAGAGTTTATGAGGAAGAAAGGCTCGCTGAGCTACCCTAAAACTCACCTGCACAAAAGGCCAGTACATCAGTCCCGTCTGAAATGAAAATGAACCATTTGTTATTCTTACGGGCTTGAACGACAAAGATTCATCTTTTCTTACCACATTTAGCAAAGGCTAAAACATATTTGAGTGAAGTTAATAAAAACTGTTCAAATGTAAGTCAAGTTGCTTAACTTACAGGCTGCACTATTAAACTTCTAATCATTGTCATGAGCCGCTCTGCTAGGAGTTTCTCAAATGCATTATTCTAACCCGTTTTAAATACAAAACTCTAAGCGCAGTTAAGCTTTCATAGTAACCTGACATCAGATACATAACCACATTTACCAGATGGGTGAAAAAAATGTTTAAATATGTGAACATTTGTTCAAGTCATGAATGAAAAATACCACTGAACACTATTTATTTCACACTTGCAATGCTCCTTCCAGTTACTCATACATGTAAGGCCTTTTTGCAAAAAATAATGGATAATTTACTCATAGAACATAAGGTCAATAGAAACCTTATCTTTTGAAAGGATATAGTCGGCACTGTTTTCAGAATCTTCCTCCTTAGGAATAAAAATAATCCTTTTCTATCCTACCTATATAGTTCCACAGTGTGAAGAAAAAATCTACATTACATCAGCTTCTCCATTATATTTTTTCTGCTAATCTATATTTCTTCTTGCGCCTGAGAAATCTTTACAGTTCTTAATTTGCTCAGCTCTGACATAGCACAGATTTCTTTTCCTGTAGATGTAGAAATGCAAACCAAAACCAGCTATTTTTACCAAAGTCTTCTTAAAAGAGGGAATTGTGTTTCTGAAAGTGAGAAGACTGTCACCGAAAAGTACAGGCTGAAAATTACTCCTAAAAAAGATATCTCTGTAACTAACGGTTTTAACAGGTTTTCACAAAAGTGCTGTCAACAGTATTGCTACCTAAACAGTTGTGTATGGGTACTTCTTTAGATAAAATATAGTACAGTCTTAATCAGGGTTGTGCTGCAGGGTTCTCATTCAAACAGAGACAGGTGTTCTGTACATAAACATTGTACATTTTTAAACGGCATCATTCCACCCATCTGGCAGCAGTGCCTGCTGCAGCCTGCCCTGACTTCAAATGACTGCTGGTACTTCAGCTTCCTACACATAACCAAATAACGAAGTAAGAGAAAGGCTGTTGGAGGAAGGAATATTTCGAATATTTCATCCAAATTGCTTGCCTCACCTTATAGGTATTCCAAAATTTCTTTCTACAGTCTGCAAAGATGTCCTCTTTCTTCTGAAGGATGCTCATACCTAGTGGCAAAATATTTACAACAGTCAGAAAAACTGCAAAGATTAAATGTTCGCTTTTTTGAAAGATCTCCACAGCTCTTCTCAAAATATAGCTTTGAAAGAAAAGCTGGTATCATTACAATGTTTAAATACCATTCTGGCTACCTAATAGTGCTCCATCATCTCTCCTCACCATTTCCTGGGCTCTCTCAGGGTTGGCACCGCAGATCAGCTGAATACCCAGTACAGATGGTGTATCACATCTGCTCCATGGCCATGGAATACTGTTACCAGTGCTCAGGCAGTGGAAATCATCTGGTCAAAGTACCTGTTACATCCATGAGATACACAGAATAAGACATTCTGCACATTGCTGAATTGCCAGAAGTGGCTCGGATCCTTGAAGGAGTTCAGGTGCCTACAGACCAGACAGTGGAAAGGGGCACCTATTTTTTCTTTCTTTTTTTAAATTTTGGCCATAATCAACATATTATTTTTTTACCTTCCCAAATATTGACATCAAAGCCAAACTCTAGAATTGACATCAGAACCGTTTCAAAACCTACTTGTTTAACTCTCCCCATACAGCATTCCAAAATTTTACACAAATTTTTGTTGATCTGAACTCCTTTTGATTCTAGGAATACACAACCTCACAACAGGCTCCCACCATTACACTCAAGATCAAAAGAAAAGTGGTATGACATATTAGTCACATGCAAACTGGAAATAAATTAACTGAATTAATTTCCATCCCATGAAATATCGTTTCAAGGGTTCAAAATAATAAACCTTTAAATGGTGTTTCATGTGATGAAAATCCTCAGGTGTCAAATTAAGACTACATCTTTCTAAGAGACGCACAGCTCTTCAAAGATCACCCACCTCAATTGGAAGATGTGACCGACATTAAGCAAAAGTACCAGACAAATGCTTTAATGAATCAATCTAAAATCAAAAGTGCATAAGCAGAGGCCCAAAGTTGCTTGGGCCAACTGAGGTATCTTTCTAGACATTTACACTCCATGAGGTTACCACCATCTCTCAGCAGATACATTATTTTGCTATTACACCATACTGCAACTCAGTTTAGGGATTTTTACTGTCCCTTTTGTGGTCCTTCAAATCCTTCTGGTGCTTGGGCAACTCTCTTACAGTCTGACACAGGCAGATAGGGGTTTGAGAGTAAATATCTGACGTTTGACTTCTTCCTTTGCTTCATTTCTCTGTAATCACCAACTAAATGATTTCCCTGTCAGGGTCACAAAACGCGCATCTCCCGAGGCCAGGCAGAGTGCCCACCTTGCTCTTCTTCACAGGAAGTCTAAATTAAATGAGAGCTTTGTTTCACACTAGTCGTACCTATTATTTTTCTTATTCCCCCATGCTTATTTTTGAAATAGATACCAGTTTTCTCTAAAGTATCTTCTTATTCATCAGCCTATATACTAATAGCAGTATGCTGTATTTCTACATATCCACACAGCAGAGGACGGTACAGTTTATTTGCTGAACTATTTCCTGACACGTGCAGCGGTTTGTGTTTCGGCAACGAGACAGCTGATGTTGAGAACAGAGCAGAGCAATTCCAGCAGACACGACCGGTACAATCATCGGAAGGTGCTTTGAATACGCGCAACTAACGACCAGCCCCGGGCCCGCCGAGGCAGCGCTGCGGATGTGTCCGAGCCCGGTGCCGGTGGCGCCGGGGGGGCTCCCCAGAGCACCCCGAGTCCGCGGGCCGCCCAGCCCCGCACCGGCGTGCTCCGGCTGCGGGAGGCGGCTCTGGGCGAGCCCGGCGCGGGGATCACGCAACCGCCCCATCCCATTTGGGGTGAAAAGCTCCGCTTTCGGTGCGCGCTCTCAGGACTGCACCCAGCTTGCGTGCGCCGGGGTTCCCCGATCGCCGTCACGGCGATGGCGGTGCCCGCACTCACCCGTGTAGAAGCCGAAGACGGCGGCGGGGGCGCCGAGCAGCTGGTCGCAGAGCACCTTGCCGAGCACGGCGGCCGGGCGGCGGCCCGGCAGCGCCCGCTCCAGCGCCCGCAGCCAGAGGTAGCTGAAGTTGCCGTGGAAGCCGAGGGCCAGCAGCGCCACCCGCCGCGTCTGCGCCCAGTTGGGCGGCTGCCCCCCCCGCCGCCGCCGCCACAGCTGCTGCGCCGCGTCCCCCGCCGTGAAGAGCCCCCCGTAGAGCAGCACGTTGCAGAGCCAGGGGAAGCGGCGCACCCCAGCGCGGAGCAGCGCCCCGGCCATTGCCCGCCGCCTCTTCCGCCTCCTCCTCGCGGGCCCGCCCGCCGCCGCGCCGGTCCCCCCGCCCCTCAGGGCTGCACCTGCCGAGGGGTCATCTCCGCCCGGCCTGTCGCTGCCCGGGGAGGCCGACACCCCCGGCCGGCCCTGTGCTCGGCCTCCCCGCGGCCGCGCCGGTCTCCGGGAGCGCTGGGCACCCGGGCTTCGGTTCGAGTGACTGTGAGTTCACTGGGAGGAAGGAGGTCACTGTGTCTCCTGGGCGTTGGTCTAGATGCACCGTGCAGTATTGCTGCAACAATTAAGTGAAGGCTGGGCACTGTTTGCTTATTATTTTTTTAATTATTTCCTTGTTGCTTGCTTATATGAGCAGCTGAGCACCTTACGGCTTTTTCTTTTTGATTTTGCTGTTGTTTTGCAGCCGATGTACGCCTGCAGTTCCTGGAGTTCACACTCTGCTATTGTGACAATTCAAGGAGAAAGCTGGCAGCGATGTATGTTTATTCAAGGGACTTGTGTACACAGCTCTGTACACACAGACCCATTCCCACAAAGCGGATGTGAGATTACAGCTGTGGATCTTGCGTGCTGCCTTGGCCATGGAGCGCGTCTGGGAGCTTCCCCTTGGTCCTGGCAATGGGCCCAGACTGGACCTAGGGAACCATAGGAGGTAGTAGTTCAGTCTGTGTCCTCGTAGTAACTGGAATTAACGTGTTTGAAACTATTGTGAAATCTTGCAGGAATTGCTATAAATAGGGATGGATGGCTTGTAGATTGAAATATATTTTAATCACAAAGTAGTGATAGAGGGAAATAACTAACACTTTAAGGGTGCCTAGCTTAGAGCTTTATGTAATCAATTATGCTGAGAAAAAACAGAACCTCATTGAATGCCAAGATAAGAAATTTTGCAGCACCTAGGTGTAAACTTGAGGAGACGAGATAATGAAGATTTACAGCAAAAAGGGGGGAACCTGTCTGATTTCAATCGACTTGGCAGCTAGGGTTCCAGTCAATTCAACATAATGAGTAAAAGGTTCGCTGTGACGAAGCTGAAGGAGCCTTCATCCAAAGACCCCTTCTCAAGATGGCACTGCACAGGCACAGCAGGGCGGGTCAAGGAGGAGACTATGGAAATGGTTACCTGGGACTCATCTTAATAAGAAGTGGGGAAAGGTTATGAATATGTATAGGTGTTCCTGGGGTCATTATGAATATGTAACACCTTACTGTATTTAAACACAGCTCTTACTGTTAGAAGGTGCGCATGAATGGTGGAATGATCCCCTTTGCGACCGACGTCAAATAAACATACCTGCTTTATAACCTTGCGAGTTGTAAAGTTTTATGACTTTATAGGTTGTAGAGTTGTTTCCGCGCATCAGTAGAGCAAGCTGCCCGGCACTTGAGAGGCGCTGTGTTGTGTCCGTGAGCTATCCTTGCCAGCTTGTCATCCAAACGCATAGACACGGCCGTGGGAGAAACAGAACATCAGTGATCTGTGCAAGTTGTGCTCTAAAATAACATAAATGGAAAAAAAAAAAAAAAAGTACCGCGAAATAGCTCCTGCTTGAAAGAACAGAAATAAAGCTCTGCAAAACAGGGTTTGGCTGTCTGGGGACTGCCTGTCCAAAGGGTTTTGGTGCCACTGGAACAAGCCCGTGTATACCGAGCTGACAAACCCCGGGGAGGCAGCAGAAAGGCCTGTGAAGGCCGGAGCCGGGTACTGGGCTGCACGACCTGCAGCTGCGGGGATTCGAACCCAGGCCAAGCCACCGCGGCGCAGCCCTCACTCCCCCCGGACGAGTCGGTGGCGGCCGAGGCCGCCCTCACTGCGCAGGCGGCAGGGCCTGTCATCACCCGTGTCGTTCTCCAGGACTGTTCCACCAGCTGGAGCGGGGGGGCGGGAAGCGGCAGCGGGCTGCGCGCCCCCCAGCCCTTGCCGTCACGGCGCGCGGCTCCGCTGCCCCGATCCCTCCCCGCCCGCCTGCCGCGGTGGTCTAGGCCGCGCCGCGGGGCGGGCCCGCCGCCGTTCCCTAGGTGAGCGCGTGCCCCGCCCTTCCCGCCGCCGCCTCGTCAGGGCTGCCAGCGTGGAGCAGCTGGGGCGGAAGTGCTGGCGGGGGGCGGTGCGCACCGGGAGCCCGCTGGTCATGGACGTCTCGCTGGAGAAGGTCTGCGGGGCGCGCTGGGGCGGGGGCGGCCTGGGGCACCTGCGGGCGGAGGCGGGGTGGGCCGGGCCCTGAAGAGCGAGCAGGCCCTGGGGGTCACGGTGGAGCAGCGGCCTGGGCTCAGGTGAGGGGGCCGGGGCTCCAGCCCGCTGGGCGGGCTTGTGCCGCCGCGTCTGAGTCGGCTTCACCTCACGAAGCCCCGAGTAAGCGGCTGCGCCCCCTCCCGCGCCCCGTCTGGCGGGGCTCGGCGACGCTGTGAGCGCCGGCTGCTTCTGGAAAAAGTCTGAACAACTCTCAGGAAATGTTTTAGGAATGGGTTGGTTGGTTTGTTTTCTTAAAAAGAAGATGGAGCTTGTTTCCTGGGAATGTTAGCAGGGTAGTAGACAAAATACTTTACCGTCTTTTTGGGTTTTATACTGAAAGTGTTTGCGGCCCTGTGTTTGCTCTCTTCTGTCCAGTGTACTGTACAAAGCATATATTAATTGTGTAATATCTTAAGTGACGAAACGTATTTTACCTCTGTCGGTGTCAGTCAGAATCTGGTGGGTGAGTTTGTGCCGCTGTTCGCGGCACCTGCTGTGCTGCCGGTCACCTGACCTGCGGGTGCGCGTGGAGTAATGGCTGCTCGCGCGTCCGTTACTGCGTGCCTCCCAGGACACGGTGCATTGGAAGTAATTTATACGTCACGCGTTTAGGAGACACTAATACATGCCTCCCTTCGCATCATCTACCAAACACAGTATGCTCAGTTTTATGTAGTGTTTGGAGTTGGCCAGAGAAGCTGGAATGGGATGTGCTCTAGTAAAATGAATAGTAAGGAAATCCAGGAGGTGTCTTTCTAATGTGGTAAATGAGTTGGTAGCAAGATGGTTTGATATGTTCCAATTCACGTGAAGAATACTGAGAGTATTTGGTTGCCTTCAAAAACTTAAGTTCTTTACTAGTGCTGACAAAAGTTACAGTGACTGCTGCTTGCTCTGAAAAGTTTTAATTATTTAAGTACAACTTAATGGAATACACTGGTTTGGAATGTTGTCCTTTACCAGCTGGACTCGAGCAGAATAATGGTACGATACGCCCTTATTTAAAGAAGTCACGTTAGTACAGGGCAAGTGATTGTCCTGTAATACTGACAAAGTCCGTGTAAACTTTGACTCGATCATCATAAGAAGCAATAAAAATACTGTGTAAGAATTAAATACCTAGATTTCTTAATACAATAAAAGTCTATGTTTTTGTTATTGATATTCTTGATATAAGGAACGGTCTATAATGGTGAGGGTCCTATGAAAACTTGCCTGCCTGGTTTTTTTTCAATATATACAAATAAATAGATGTGTCTAAAGAGTTTTCTGTTTTACTTCCTCTCGTTTCTCATGGCTTTTTTGGCCACGTATGATAAAAACTGTAGTCCTCTGTATAATAATATACCATGACACAATTGATGTATTTTAGTCACTAAAAAGTTAGTGTCCTCCTGAAATAGTTTTTGGTTAAGGCAGTGCAATCGGCACTTTATTTAGCCTTGAGCATGATCTATAATAAGTCTTCTCCCTAAATAAATTTGAAGTTCATCCAAGTTGAGGTGTTTATCCTCAGAGAATGTGCATCCACTTACCTTGTGCTTATTTAAGCATTATCATAATATATCTGAGAGTGTCTATTATTTTACCTCTGGATTCTCTCTTCCTCAATTATTTATACATGTAGTTTATTGAAATGTACTTTTAAACTTGTATTAATATTAACCAGAATTTTGTGGTTTTCATGATGAAAAAGGCATTTTGGTGGAATCAGCTAATTAGCTGTAGTGCACGGTGATATTGAATGACTGCAGCCCTTAGGTTCTTGCAAATGGAAAAAAACACTTTTTAGCAGTAACTTCTTGAGCATTGGGAACATCGGTATAATATCATGAGGAAAACCATTGTAGAATCTGACACGCAGATGTGCACGTGAACGGTCTTATAGCTTGTTCTTGCAAATTATCTTTATCAAGACCAATGTTTTGGGTTTTATAATGTATGAATATTGTGTGTCTCAAGTGGTATAATTAGAATGAATTTTATCTGAAATCCAGAAGGCTTTTTTGGGGTGAACTTCAAATTTAAGTTCTTGTGTAAACCTGTGTTAAATTTTACAAGTCTGGCAAACAGATCTGTGATTTTTTGTTTGTTTGTTTGTTTTAATCTCTCCTCTCCGTCTATATTTTGATAGACATGACCAAACTGCTGAAGGATTTTAACATTTTAAGTTTCAAATTAGGTGACTTTGTCGAGGTAAAATAGGGCGAATTCTTTCCTTGTAAGTACTTGCTGTCTCTAAAGCAGTGTTTTCCCTAACCTTGACAAAACTGGTTTGGTTTCTTGCTCAGCCTGTGCCTTTTGTCTTTTATTACTGCATTGAATACCACAACTTCCTGGTAACTTGGTGGAACAGTTGGATTCAACAGCCGACCTGTGTGTGAATCCTGTTGTGTGTTGGGGAAGTGTTAAAGATTAAAAGCAAATACCAGTCACAAAGTGGCTACTTTTCGCTTGTTATCTAAAACTTTTCAGAGCCTGAAGAATAAACACAGTATTCTTCTGGCTGAAGAATAATATTTTTTGTGATTAGCTTACTTTGAGAACAGTTTTTAGTTTTTGATGGTAAAGCTTTCTTCTAGGCAAATATAATAATGAAATACATTAAGAGCTACACCTGTGAGTTTTTTTGGGACGTTACACATCTGGTAACTCCTCTGGTCACTGTCACCAGAGTCACCTCCTGGGGTGCCAGGGGAGGGACTGAGGGCAGGAGCCAAGGCTGATTTAACATCTAATGCAGCTGTTTTAACCGCCTTGAACAGTGCGTTGTCCTCTGGTTCAGTTAAAGAACTGGTCCTCCAGTCTTTGTAAAAGCTGTTCAAGAGCATGAAAAAATATCCTGGTTGATACCGATTGGGCTTTTTACACACTTGTTCTCATTTACAGACTGAAGTGAAGCAACGTACTGCTTTATTACGGCATGTTATTAAAGTGTGTTCAGAACCCTTTATTGACTGGTCCATTGTTGCAACTTTGCCACACCTGTTTTTCTTGCTGATTTAAATAAGTAGACATTCTTCTTCTTCCCACCTTGCCTCTGTGCCTTTACTGATACGAGCAGAAGAGGAAGCACACATAAAATTCAGTATGCAGCACTAAAACCTTTGGTTTGGTTTTGATTTTTTCTTTCTCCCCATAATTCAAAGGAGAAAGTGGGTTGCTGCATGTCCAATTAGCAATTGGGGGGGGGAGGTTGAAGGAAAGAGATCCATTTTCCAATTAAACCCACATCAGAATTCAGAGACTTGCTGGATTTCATAGCCTTTTATGGAGTTTAGTGTAACTTTTTATGACTTTTTAAACTGTATTTTATGTATTTATTCTGACAGCTTATTGGCAGAAGGGTTTCATGTGCGTGTAATGACTAGTGAGACAGGCTGAGTCACAACATAAAGCAAATGCAGGTTTTGACGTCTCATGTAATTCTAGCAGGTGATTTTTGTGTTAGTAACAAACAAAATCTGCTCAGAGACCTGTTTTTTTTAATGCCTCTACACCTTGTGTCCTTATCTAAAATGTGTGATACTGAGGAAGGTTCAAGCAAATAACTGCCTTCCAGCCATCGATCATGTTTTATGGCAACCCGGATTAAAGTATGCAACATAGTCACAATCAGTAAATTACGTCTGGTCAATTAACTCCCTTAAAACCTTCCAGGAGCAAAATTGATTTCTTGAGTAAGATTTCTTTTCAGTGTTTCTTTGATGTGGTGCAACACTGGAGACTACTGAAAATGCGTGGAAATATTGCCAATTATCATATTTAGATTTTTCTTCTAGCTAGATATGTATACTCTATTCCGAGCATCAAATGCTTGCAGTGTATTTTTTAAAATCTGTGATGAGATCTTGAAATTTTCATATTTGTACTGCTTTTGCATGTAGTGCTTAATTACCTTGTGGACCTCATAACCAGTGGATGTTGTAGAAGCCAGAAGTGTAAAAAAGCATTTGTTGCGAAATGCTGGGAGTTCTTGTGGGAAAATATTACTGAATACTTGCCCTGTTCTTTTGTTCTTCCACTGAACATTTGTTACTGGCCACTTCTAAAGCAATGAAATGCAGAGAGCTGTCAATCTTGGTTTGACCCACTGGCACCACACCTGGCTACTGATTCTTTCAGCCACCTACCACTTGCTAGAATATGAGTTGAATCTCTAAATATTTTGGTAAAAATAGTCTTTGAACATGTGATAACTCAACTTATATATTTTTTTTCTTCTCTTCATCAGTCCTCCAGATGAAAATAGTGTAAGATGTAAATTAATCCCACTACCTTCTGTGATGACGTTTGCTTTTGTGTCTGAGCAAATGTCTTTAGCCAGTGTTGCACTGTTCCCATCAGCAGCGCTGGGAAGTGTGTCCGTGCCTTGAGGAGCACTCCCACTCCTTCTCAAATTTTGTAGCAGACAAGCTATTATATCCCTGCAGTGTGGAGAGTATAAGTTTAAATATTAAACTTGTTCGGGGTTGTTTTTTAACAACCACCACCCCTAGCACTTCCCAGCCTTAGCAGCAGTCCAAAGGGTTAAGTACCAGAGGTTTTGGTCTGCAGGCCCATATTTTGAAAAAGGGATGATGTTGGATTTGTGGAACCTGTGCTTACAGTGCATCTGGGAAGCAGAGGAAGGGAGAAGAGGCTGAAACAGGGTCAACTGAGCATCTTGGGGGCTTTTGTTCTTTAATGTGATGGGTCTTAGCTGTGGTGTTACCTTGTACCTCCATGAATAGGGCATATATATTTTTCAAATACCAACAGGTAAATCAGACCCTGCCAGCTCATACCTTTCTCATTCTCTGGAAGGCTCTAGATAGCTTCTAATCCTTTAGTGGATAAATGTTCCTGTCATTGTCACAAGCTGCTGCCAGGCTTCTTGGGTTAAGTGCACAAAAGAGGCATCTTAAAAGTAAAACCAGTTCTTTGGAAAATACTGCTTACTTGGCTTTACCATGTCACTGGGTCAGGGGAGCTAAGTTCAGTGATTGATTGATTGATTGATTTTAAGCCCTTCCATCCTGACAGGCTCATTAACAAGTATCTGTTGTTACTTGGTTTCAGCAGTGAAATTGGGATTTTTGACTGGTTTTGTGTAGCCAGAGGGCTGCACATCAGGCTGTTCTTAAACTGCCTGCTGCACGTCGGGTCTGCTCTTGGCTAGTTAAAGGGTATCTCTCCCATAAGTTAAGATTAAAAATTGGTTTAAATAGGAAATAAAATAATAAATATGTAATAAAGATAATAATGTAATGTTAAATAGAGAATAAATATAACAATAAATAGTAGGAAATATAAATAGGAAAACATAGATTTAGAAGAGTATTTGGATTAGGTGTCTTCTCATCTGTTTTCAAAACTGTTGTAAAAGTTTGTCAGGGAAACGCGAGTGGGGAGATAGGCAAACTGCCATTTGATTTCTGCCTTTGCTAGAGCAGTCTGAAACGACAATTTCTTGTGTTCGCTAGGTAAGAAATACTGGCTTTTTAAACCTCTTCTCAGAATTATCACTTCAACTAAGGGGCATTCAAATTCGTTAAACTGGCAATCTTAAAAAAAAAAAAAAAGTACTGTCAGTTCATGCAATTTTTCCCCCAAACTTGCATCAAAATGCTCAATGACCTAAAGCCTGCCTTGGTCAAATCTTTCCATGTTTAGCGTCCCAAACAACTTTTGTTTTCCTAGAAGTTGACTCTTGTGAGGATAGCATTGAACGTATCCACTGATTTCTGGGTTTTGTTGTTGTTTTTGTGATTTGTTTCGGTTTTCTGTTGTTGTGCTTTTTATTTTATACACACCCCGTTACTGTTATGGCAGAGAGGCCGGGTTTGGTTTGGTGAGGGATTTTTTGATGAGAACGGACTGGTGGGTCAGCTCAACTGAGGATGTGGTAATGGGGTTTTTTGGTGCAGAAACGTGAGTTCGCAGGTGAACTAAAAGGATAATTTCTAAATGAGATTTGCCACTGAAAGACTTCTCATTACATTTAGGTTATCAATCTGTAGAAAGATTAAGGTCTCTAGCAGGCTTTTGGTGATAATAGTTTATTTTGGACAGGACTGCATGTGAATTTTCACATTTAACAGAGTACTTGAGGTTTTATTGCTGGTGTAGAATGGTTATGAAAAAGAAAAAAATAGTTCAACTAAAGTGGCACATACTTAATTTTTAGCCAAAGTATTATAATGAGCACTTACCTGGAACACCTCCTGCTTCTCAGCTCCTTCTGATGCTCTTTCTTTCATTATTTATCAGACTCCAAAAGAGTTATCTAGAAATTAAATAGGATTTTGGGAAAGGTTCTGACTTCCATTGTCGAGGGGGGAAAAAAAAGTGGTTCCGTCAGCAACAAAATCCGCATCCCAATTGAGTTTTCTTTTGGGCTATTTTAGGTTAGCAGTATGTTTTCATTTTGTATATTTTGAATAACTTATTAAATGAGTACACACAGACTAATGAAAAGAATCTGCCTGATATATTAATCGTGTTGAGGATGTTGTGGGGACAGTAGTAAGATAAATTATTTTGGTCTTTTCTTAAAAGCTGTTATATTTTTCCCTGAAAGATGGTTGACCCTACTCTAGCAGAAATGGGAAAGAATCTCAATGAAGCAATGAAGATGCTGGAAGACAATCAAAGGTGTGTGCAAAGGATTATTAATGTCACTCTTGTTAAGCAGGAAAGAAATAATTTTCATAGCAGTATAATGTCCATTGTCACTTTGAAGCTTACACCTATATAAATTGCCATTGGTTCTCAATGATGAGATTTTTAAAACTAAATATATATTTTTTTATTCATGTTATGTAATATTCAGAGCAAGTCCAGCAAGTCTGTTTTTTCAGAGATGTTAGATATTTTTTTTCCTATTGCTGTGCAAGTAACTTTTAATTCGTGTGTATATATATATATATATATACATATATATATATATACATATATATATATATATATATATATATATACATATATATATATATATATATATATATATATATATATATATATGAGACTCATCTTAAGTTTGGCAATTTCTGTTAAAGAACTAAAAACCCCAAACTTAGCAACTCTTTGATAGAGTATGAGCTAGACTTTTTGTTGGTCTCTGATTTATTTATGAAACTGTTGTCAGTGAAATAGATTGCAAACATGTCAGTATGTATTTCTGCAAGTCAAAGTCAACCGCATATTTGATATTATAAAGCACAAACTAAATGCAATGTTTATTCTTGTGTTGTTAACTTAGAAAATTGGAGGAGGAAAATGAAAAGAAATATGCACGGAAGGATATTCCAGGACCACTCCAAGGCAGGTAGGCAAGAGCGATTTTTAGATAATGCTCTTTTCAGGATCTGTGAGATATGTGTAGCATGTTTGTTTTCCAGACAACTTCCGTATTAATGCAAACATGAACATTTACCAGGCCAGACATTATTTCAACTTTTTCCATGCTCACATAAGGGAGGGGAAGAAAAAAGATTATCATCCTGTTAACTATTTACACACACACAGCGGGAAAAAAAATAACTACTTGTGCTTGGTGACTGAAATTTTGAACTGTTGGACTTTAATGAAGTATTGGTGTATACAGCTGTGACTGAGACAAAGTAGATACAGATAAACTTGTGCTATAGATTTAAAGGTTCATTAAAACACCCAGATTAAAAAAACAAACAAACAAACAAACCTCCACCTTTTCAGCACAGCACACACTTTAAAAATTATATGGAGCTCTTCTGCATGAGGCAAATAAGATCATTGTACCTGAAAACTAAGATTGAAATTGCTCGTAGCATCTTTGGAAGAGGATCCTGCAGGAGCCAGAGCTCAGAAAATATTGCAAAATCTATTTGTCTTTTGTGTACATAATCTAAACTTGCTTTTGGGCAGAGACACTGAATTAGCTTCTTTAGGAATAAAAAGCAATTTCAGCTGTCAGAGGATAAGTTCTTACACCACTGTAAATTTTAGTTGGAATTATAAGAGTTGAGGTGTTGTGGGTCTTTTCCCATTTTACTGGATTAAAGTGCATCATATCAGGAGTCTACTGTAGCTTTTGTGTGCTGGAAACTAGTATTTGTAGGTAAGTGTTTAAGGGATGTGCTGAGTTTGTGAGCTGGAGCTGGCTGATGTGAAGATGTTTGGATCCTGAGCTGTCACCTTACTCTGCTGTGTAGCAATAAGCAGTTACATGTTGTCAAGTCAAACTTTTTATATTTCAGTAGATCTATTTTCCTGTGTGTCTGAGTTGATACCTACTGAAGTGTCCTACTATAATTAAGTAGGTTTTTGAATTAATTGGTTGATTCAGCAACCGTGAATGTGTTTTTCTGAGAGCAAGGAGCCACTTTTGTTTCTTTATTCAGCATTCTGTACAAGTGCAGCATTTTCTTCGTGTATTACCATGCAGTGTCCCAAATGGCCTTTTGCTCAGATGCTGGCACTTACCTTTTTTCCTTTTTGATGTGTTCTTTGTTATGTTTTTTCCCCTCCCCGCTGCACCAGTGGCCAGGATATGGTGAGCATCCTTCAGCTAGTTCAGAACCTCATGCATGGAGAGGAGGAAGAGGAAACTTCACAGGCCTACCGGTAAAGCCAATCTGATTGATTGTGTGTGGAAGATACCTGATTTTGTTATATTCTGATTATTATAGAACTTATACATTTAAGCATTTTAAAGTGTAAATATATTGTGCGAGCATGTAACTTTTTTAAAGGCAACTAACATTATATAGTGAACCAAAATAACACATTGCTCTTAAAATTATGAAGCTTTCTTCTTAAAATTATGCTTAATTATTCTTAGAATATTAAGCCTTTTTAAAATTATGAAGTTTTCAGTACTGATTACTAAACAGAATTATGTAAGGAAGTAGTTTTTTATTTGGCAGCTCATTTTGCTTTCTACTTTATGGAAGTTTTTTTCAAGTCCAAGTTCTTATAAAACTTAGAATACCAGTAATTTGCTTTACCATCTGTCCCTGTAGAGTTTAAAGAGGAAGAAAAAAGGGATAGAATTGGTTTCTGTGTTTCTGTAAAATTGAAATAGCACTAATCTGCAGAACATTATTGAAAACTAACATTTGAAAAATAGTTTAGTGATTTAAAAAAATTAAACAAAAACCCCTAACAAATAAAAAAACCCACAAACCAACAAACTAATGAAAACTATGCCTCTAAAGCTATTGATAAGTCTCCTGTGTTTCCTCTGCATGAGGAGGGACAGGTATGTGTTCAGTGCAGACTTGCAGCCCAAGTGCAGATAAGGTGCTTGGTTCCTACTTGTGTGAGGCTGTGAAAAGGGAGCTGAGGTGTTGTGAGCAGCCTGGCCAAGTGAAGCGCGAGTGCTTCTGTCTACACTGGCATTCGAGTATGTCAGACACTGCTGTAATTTACTGCTCTCTGCTAAATACTTAAAATTGCCTGACAACCAATTCTGCCCCTCTACAGTAAAAGCATACACACCTAAAGTGACTGTAATGTACATGACTTGTATTTAGCCGTGGTTTCTCTGTTCTGGCTTGCAGACTTCAAAATGTTGGTGAACAGGGACACATGGCTCTGCTGGGCCACAGTTTGGCTGCGTATATATCAGTGCTGGATAGGGAAAGGTTGCGAAAACTTACAACGAGGATCCTTTCGGATACTACACTCTGGCTCTGCAGGCTTTTCAGGTGAGTCACTGGGAATAGCTTATGTATGACTAGGTAGTGATAGTTGTTTAAAAATATGTGTGACTGGACTGAGGATGTCGACAAAAGAAGGTACTGTGCCACAAATTTTAAAATATTCTTTGAAAGTTCTCAAACATCACTTTTTGTTATTTTTAAAGAGACCTCTTGTTGAACAGCAGGAACTTATTAGTTACGTGGTTGCCATAAAATCCTTTTATAAGGGCTGTATGGTGGAGCTAAGGGCCAAAGTACAGTCACAGACATACAGTTGGTCAAACATTTAACTAAATTCTTGGTTCTTGAGGCATATTCTGCATTGCTGATGCTTGGGCTTACTTCATATTTTTAAAAGATGTTTTCAGTTAACTTCACCTTTGCTCTTCCTGGATCTTTTTTATTTTTCCAAGTATGGTAGGTGACAGTACTGAAATGTACAGTACAATGACATCTTTAATAAATGCCTGTTTCGTCATGTAGCGTAGATATCTTAAACTGTTCCATGAGAGAAGAATGGAAATCGGCTGTGTGGGGGTGCTGGAGTCAGGGGGGCTTCACTGATTAGAAATTCCTTTTTTCCTTCCTGAGGAAGAAAAACAACAAGAAAACTCCCAAACTTTCTCCCTCTCATGATGCTGTATCTTTCAGATAATCTTTCCAGTGCTACAGAGAAGATTTGGGTGTTTTTGTTTTGTTTTTTGTTTTAGCAGAGTGCAAGATGAAACAGTAAAAATGCAACTGAGGTTAACCCAAATTTAGTTGTTAGAGTTACGTAGAATTTTTCTTACCTTGATTGGCTCATCTCTATCAGAATAATTTTATAAATTCAATTATTATCCTTATCTGTGTTTGACTTAAAGATGTTGAAGCCTTGTGCGATGATGGAATTGCAGGTAATAAAGTTGCAGGTAATACAGCTGTTTTGACAAATGTACGCGTATATATAGAGTGTGTCGGTGATGTTTTTAAATGGCATGGCTAACAAAGAAATATCTCTGTGTTGAATTGAATGTTCAGTAACATTGTGATTTTGTGAGTATCTATTGGACTGTGGTCCCTGAGGTTTGGTGACCCAGGGGCAACAGCACTGAACAAATATGGTGCTCTCAGCTGCCTCGTGCTTCTTGACATTTCTGTGCTGTGAGCGACACCAGAGGAATTTCCCTTTGCCCAGGCTAGATCACAAAACCGTTGTGTGGAGGTGAAGTGAATGTTTGCATGTGGGTCATTCTGAAGTTTAATTCTGGAATACTATTTGTGCATCAGATAACCTGTGATAACATCTGAAAAAGTACATTTGTTGTTAAATGCTGCTCTTTAAATTGTGCAAGACCAGTGATTTGGGTGTTTCACAGAAATGCTAAAAGAAAAATCTGTCTGGCAAGTTGCTTAACAAATCGACAGACCTACAACTTCCACTGTTGCTGTTTCCTTGGCTGAAGGATTGCCCTCCGCGTGGAACACTCAGACCTTACCTCCTCTTTGGTTACTTTGCTCCTCTTTCTTGACTATAAGCATTGATGTGCTGATTTGAATTTGGGTAGAAAGGTGAAAAAAGTGGGGGAGGAGCAGACACCCATCCACCCCATGAGCCCCAAGAAAACATGCCTAATAAATCAGATTGCAGGCAAAATAACTATAAAATCATTAAAATATTCCTGGGGAAAAATATACTTATGTAACTCAGATATTTAAAACATCTGGAAAACTGTCTTGCAGTGTGCTGAATAGGTTTTACTAAATTGTGGTCTTGTTTTCAAATTCTTTAAAATACAAATTGTGTCAGTAATTTTGGGTATTGCAAAATATTTTGATTTGTCACTTCATAATAAAGTTTGCAGGTTTCTGCCCATTTACCATTTTTCGTGTGTCTCATTCAAATGTTACGAACTTTAACTTAGAGAATGTCAGGTTGCATTGTCTTTAAAATTAGCAGTACAGAATTTACATATGTATTAAACCCGAATGAAGCCTTTGGTGTGTTTCCTCCTTTCTCCACTCCGAGTAAGTAAGGTATTGAACTCTGTAATTAGGAACCCAGATGTTTTTTTCTTTCTTTATCTCTGAGTCTAAATGAAAATATGTATTAGGCTTCCCTCATTGTTAAGCTCTGCCTGGCTCCTCAAAGTTTCCTTCTACTCTATCCTGGGAAAATAGAAGGGTTTTTTATTTGTCTATCTGCTTTGTCGTCTTTTGAGCTCCTTCTGTGGTCAGTGTAATTTTAGTCACTGAACTGGCTGCTGGTTTTGGTGGTCATATTTACTCAGCTTTTCTTGCAGGTATGAAAATGGATCAGCATATTATCATGAGGATGACCGTGAAGGCCTCCTAAAAATCTGTCGACTTGTTATTCACACGCGCTACGAAGAATACGCAATAGAAGGATTTAATGTGCTGTATACTAAGCAGCCTGTCATATACATCAGTTCTGCAGCTAGAACAGGCCTGGGCCAAGCTCTCTGCAACCAGGTAAAGTGGATCTGTTGGGGCTTTAGCTGCAAGTAGAACTTACCTGGCTACGTATTGCCTGCTTGATATTTAGATTCAAACAATATATTCAGACTTTTCCTGCAAGAGGCTGGTATTGGCAGTACAGCGGTACACTACTGGCAGCAGTCCTGTCAGTTGGTTTGGGTCAGTGGAAGTTTCCCTTTCAATTCATGTGTCTGCCTGGAACTTCCACTGTTAGAAGTGAAGCTTCTTCCAGATTTTTCCCAACGCTCCTGTGTTCACTGAATACCTGTATCCCCAGGCAAGACGAGCAGGCGCTCTCTGCAGCTCTCATCTTTGCTTCATCAGCGTTCCTCATGAGCAGATTCCTTTCTTCCTTGTCTCTTCTTTGCCTTTCTATGGACATAATAGATTTTTATAGCTTATAAAATTATATATGTTTCTAAGGCTTAGCATGATGTGTCTGCCTGTTGAAACACAGAATGAAAAGGGGCATTTTGAAGAATGAGGAATGAGCTTTGCCATCAAAAATGTTGATTTTAGGAAAAGCATAACTTTGGTGATTTTGAAAAGTTAGTGATTTTTCCTCATGGTAGAAACAACAGCAATGTGACTGAACAGCAGCACAACAGAGTGGGAGAGGAAGCAAGTCTGAGGTGAAACCATACTTTGATGCCAGCCAAATATCTGCAAGCTAGTAATACAAAAATATTATCCAGTACATTGCTATTCCTTTATCAATTTTGATTTCCAACATAATTATAAAACATAGGCAAAGGAAGCAAAGTCCATGCTGGGAGTAACTTCAGTAGCTGTAGTCCCTATTCTATGATTCTCTATGTTTGAATTAAAACCATTTGCCTGGAAAAAATACTTTCAGGTTGCATTTACAGTCCGTGTTTCGCAGCAAAAATACAGTGGAAGGAAGAGAAATGTCCTTAATATTTCCAGTGAAAGGATCCTACATGCTAACTTTAAAACAAACAAACAAACAAACAAAACCAACAACAACAAAAACACCACACAAAGAAAAAAAACACAAGTGCTTGTATCTAAGTTGCATTATGCGTTACATAAACTGTTGATCATAGTGACAAAGACCCAAGCCCAAACATACTGGATTTCCAAGCACTGAGTTAATGCAAAATTTGTACTGCATCATGGCCCTGTACACTTATTTACAATGAACATTATAATTTTTTTAAGGAAAAACAGCGAGGGAGAAGTAGGCTGTGCTGATCCCGTTTCAAAAAGTCTTGTTTGCAATAGCAAGATTACCCCCACAACCCAGTGCTTTAAAGAAACTCGGTTCTTCCTAATTATGTTTAAAACTTGTTGGGTTTGCAAAGTATTTATTTCATGAATGTTTGTAGACTTGCATAAGCTAATTAAGGCTGTTACAGACTTTCGTTTTGCATACCTAACACTCCGTGCACTCATATTTTTTTAGACTTAACATGTGCTGATATTCAGAGTCAAGGTCTTAGGGCCTTTGTGTCTCAGGTCTTTGGCGAAGGCAGCAGAGGTGCTGCTAGCAGATTAAAAATGTAGACTGCAGAGAAATAAAAATGGTGTCATAGATGGAACTTGTCTTGGCCAAAATGCCTTTGAAAGTAGCTGATAAAAGTTCATTGGGGTGAGTTGGTGTCTTTGGTAACCAAGTGTTGTGTGTATTTATTGACCAAAACGTCTTGATACAAGAAATACTGGTAAGAATCAGTATTTTGGGAGCCTTTTGCTTCTGAGTACAGAGAAGGTCCTGCCAGTAACAGTGGTAACTTATCTTTGGTGTATAACGTAACCCGGCCACATTAGGTGATCACTGAACTTAAAAGTGATAGCGTGTTATCTTAGATTTTGAGAAGTAGTGTATGTGGTAGAGCAGACAATTGGAACTGAGTGATCAGACATTAATTCAGTTTCTGTTCAATGAAAGGATAAAACCAAACTAGTCTGTAACTGTAGTTCTCTTAATTTACTGAACCGTCTGTTCGCTGATGGGTATGATCAACTAGATTTCACTTGTCTAGTGATCTTCCAATTTAAAGAGTAAAATGTAAGAGACCTTGATTCCCCAGGCCCCCTTCATCGTTCTACTTCTGTGCCTGCTGGAAATGAGTATGTCTCACTTGTTGAACTTCCATCCTTTTTATTACAGCTGGGGTTACCCCTTTCTTGCATGTGCCGTGTGCCTTGTAACACTATGTTTGGATCTCAGCATCAAATGGTAAGTTTGTCTTCCTTGAGAGCTCTGGTTTTTTTAATCTGCGTTAAATGAATGTCAAGTATGTTGTTAGGAAAAGCTTATTAATGTACTTATTTCTTCAGCCTCTGTCTTTGGTGTTACAGCTGTACAAATCATAGATTGATATCTAAAAAGCCAGCGGTTTATATCTTTGTCTTGTCATTTGCAAGATACTTTTAGTGGCATGTAGTAAGGTGCTTTTTAATCCAAGATTTCTAAATTAGGTGTAGTCAGATGTACGTTTACAAACTACCTAATGTATTTGTGTTGTATTTTTCACAAATGCTTTATCTGACCTTCAGGTTATTTTACCTTTGAGAAGAAGAAACTGCAGGCCACAGAGACAGAACTTTGGAGCGCTGTCCATTTTCGTATTGTTTGACAATTCCGTATTGTTTGACAAAAATATTTATAAATGCGTATCTTTTTCTTATTGATAATAGGATGTTGCTTTGTTGGACAGATTAATTAAAGATGATGTTGAGTCTGGAAAACTGCCTTTGTTGCTTGTGGCCAATGCTGGTGAGTACTGTGGACAAACAACAACAAAAAGCCTCACACTACTTCATGAATATATAGGAAAACCAAATTAAGAATATATTTTCTTAACCAGCTTAGTAGTTGCGTGTCAAAAAATGTCGGGAAATATCTTAATGACCACACAATAAATATTTGTATAGAGGGGTTTTTATTTAACTGACTTAAGTTGGATTGTACTGCTGCCGTTCTGCTTATGTCAGTTGATGTATTAATAGGACTAGAACTTACTTGAATGAGTGCAAATCCCTTGTTGAAAATCACTTTCGTATTAACACGTGAGAATTTTTTAATGGATGTGGCATCAACTTTAGCTTTAAAAATCATATTCTTCTTCTAGTTAATTAAACAAAGCTGCTCACTGTTTAAAGTACAAATGAAGGTGGTAACTATTACTTGCTTTGCACTTGGAAAAACATCCGAGATGTTAATTTTGGTTTAGTTTCCTTTAGTTGAGGTCGTACTTGGAACATATCAAAAATGTCTTCTGCAATTCTTATCTGAGGCTGTTGGGTCTTTGAGTGCCTAGGACATCTAAATTTCTTAGTGTTTTTAACATATGTTGACAAGCCAAACAAATAGCTTTATTTTTTGTCTAGAATTCTGATTACTCCTAAGTCATGATGAACCAGATACAAATATTGTGTAGTGGGCTTTTTTTAAACATCCTCCTTTTGACAACAGTACAAGAGGTCCTTTTATGTCGAGCCCCATTTTGTGTGCTTACCCTTTATGATCGGTTGGGTTTTTTTTCCTTCTCAACAAAGGGACCCCAGGTGCTGGACACACAGATAAACTTGGCCGGCTGAAGGAACTTTGTGAGCAGTATAATATGTGGCTCCATGTAGAAGGGTATGAAACTTGACATTTATTTTGCATAACTATATTCATTAAAAAGCCTGTCTAATGGACAGCGTGTAATTTTATAGCTAACAAGCTGGTAGGGGCCATGGGACTATGTTTATTTTTGCCATATTAAGCATGTTATATGGTTATAATCTTGTCGTTATATGAGATACAGATCGTTGTACATACAGAGGAATAATTAATTGGAGTAGTTATTTCAGCATACGTTAGTGGTTACTTTTACTCAAATCTTATCTGCCCTTGCTTTGAAGAGCTTGGAATCCAAATGAAAAGGCCTTATAGGACAAGTCAGGGGAGCCAGTATACACTGATTATTGAGAATGAAATGAGTGTGGAAGAGATGACACTTTAATGAAGGTTGTCAGGAAGACTGCTGCAAGTGCAGGGTGCAGCATAACTGGGAGGAGGATTAAACCACGAGGAAAAGAAATTCCAAGCATTAGGCAATGTTCATGAAGACTTAATTGCTCTAAGGTTATTTTATTGAGCCCTGGACTCTGTTTCTCCTGGTATTTCATTATATAGTGCTATATTTGCAACTTAGTTATTTTTGATACCAAACTGATGCTGAATTATGGGGTAGTACTTTAGGGGATGATTTCCCCAGAGGTTGGACTGAAGCATTTTTAGATTGAAATGGATTTGGGGTTTTCAAGCTTGGAATACTAAGCAGCAACAACTACTGCACCAGTAATGAAAAATGTACAAACAAAAGTAACCTCCCTTTACACATCAACATGAAGTATTTAAACTGAAGGTTAAAATGCTGCCTCTTAATACATATTTAATATGTGCTAAAACTGCTTTATTTTTCTAGTGTGAATTTGGCAACTTTGGCTCTGGGTTATGTCTCCTCTTCTGTACTGGTATGTTTTACTCTATCTGGAAATGCAGCAACGTGCCCTATATTTTAAGGTCATGATCTAATCAAAATATGTATGGCTTATATTCCACTTATTGTAATAAACTTCAGGCTGCTACGAAGTGTGACAGCATGACCCTGACTCTGGGTTCCTGGCTGGGTCTGCCGGCTGTTCCTGCAGTGACGCTCTACAGACACGAGGATCCATCTTTGGTACGTTGAACTTCTCAGGCGTTTTTCTTGAAGATCTTGAGACTTCACTTTTAATTATGTCATAGTGTCTTGTTCATAAAAATCTGTCAAGGTTTAAAGCAAGGCCGCAATAAACCGTGGCAGCATCTAAATTATAATTTGCAAAAGCTCCCCTATTTAAGCCGTGACACATCCCATAAGCTGGCAAAAATGGAATAATTGAAGGGAGGTTAATAGCAGTTTGTTTTTGGGTTTTCCTCCGTAGTCCTTAGCAGCGGGGCTGACGTCGAGTCAGGCCGTGGAGAAGCTCCGCGCACTGCCGCTGTGGCTCTCTTTGCAGTACCTGGGCCATGACGGGATTGTGGAGAGGATAAAACACGCCTCACAACTGGTGAGCACGTTGTTCACGGACACTTTGCCGCTTTGAGTGGGGGTTTGAGACTGTTCCTGAGAATCCCCACCTCCTGATTGAACAGTCAGAGTCTCCAAGCAGACACAAGGTTCAGATTGCAAGGGTAGTACAAGCGGTATCCCAGTGCCTGTTAGAGGACACCATTGTATTTAGGAATGTTTTTATAATAATTGTTAATACACCTCTCTGATTATTGTAATGCATTGTAGAGGAAGCAACTAAAAATACTGTAGTTGTCGACAGTATAGGATATTGGTTCATGTCGTCTTACAGACAAACTATGAAGGCAGAGTAGAGTGTTTGCGGGAGGGATGTGCTTTTAATATCAGCCTATAAATTTTATTAGTTTTTAAAATTATAAATACTTCATTCTTTCCAAACAGTAAACTAAAATGATAATTTTTTTTTGTACAATGGGAAGTGCACTGTTTCTGAAGTTGTGTCCTTACCCCAGTAAAACTGACAGTCCAGTATAACATGTTTAAAAAATGCATTGTTTATGTACAGAACATTTTTCCTTAAAGGTACAGCACTTCCTGCAAGAAGGGCAGAATGGCAGGTTGCTGTAGTGGTTAATGAAGAAGCTGTTGGCACAAAAGACAGGAGTGACAAAGTGTTAGTCATTAAGATTTTTGTGGCATCTAAGATTGATCTTAGCTTTTATAACAGTCTATTAATAGTCTTAAAGCACAGTCTTTTCTAATGAAAATAATTTAGGAAAGCTATCATAACCGGTTGCTATGGTAGCTTTGCAAAAGTTAACTGTTCTGCTACACAGTGTGCTTTAGTTACAACGGAGTTGTAATATATCTGGAACTTTCTCAACAAAGGCACTAAGACTTTATTTTGATGGAAATCACTTTGTAGTCAACATTTTACTAAAAGCAGAAAATCTTTTTCCGTTATTTTCTAAACTTACAAATAAGAACTGAATGAATTTCCTGACATCTCGTAGGGTTTTGTTCAGAAATAGAAACTACAGTAATGACTATTTCATGTTTATCAGAATAATTTTCACCCTCTGAAACTGTGTGTGTCTTCCTTTTGTTTCCCTTCTAGAGCCAAAGGTTGCTGGAAAACTTGAAAAACCTGGATTTCATTAAAACTTCGGTATAGTTTATATTTAAGTTGGTTGTATATCTTAGTATTTGCTTGTTAAATGATAAGAATAACTTTGATTTTAAAAGTTATTTTAAAATATTACTTAAATCATAACCATTGTTATGAAGGTGCCTGGTATCTTTCTAGTTAAGTTCTGGCATTCAAGGAAATTACATGGCTTGGTTGTGTGTGACCTCTTGGTTGTATTTGTTCTGTTGCTGTGTGTTCGTGTACTCAGTGGAGCTGACAGAGCAACATCCAGAAATTGATTCAATTCCATTTAAATTATGGATTTCTTCAGCAATACCAGTGAAACGAGTGTTTTGTGAGCCTCTCTAATACGTTTGGGCTGCATCTTCCCCTGCTGTTGGGGTGATCCTGTGAACCCTGTGAAATTATACACAAAAATTAACCCAGATGAGGTGTTTACACCAGAAATAGTTTTAGAAAGTACCTCGAATGCCTTCATTCCAAATTCAGTTTGTGAGATCTCCCGTTCAACAGGGTTTCGTGATTTTATCAACCCCCCAATTTTAATTGACGCTTGATGTCAGTTAGAATCAGAAAATAGATTCAGCTTAGTTTTCTGGGGCAATAGATAATTCATGGGTCATTCTGAGTGACAATAACTGTTTCCGTAAAAATTGCTTTTCCAAGAGTATTAGTGGCCTTGGGAGATCAAGTTACTTTAGAACTTCCCACTTCTACTAAAATAAATCTTGCATGTGTAGGATTATGAAAAGTAGCCACAGATTTGCCTCCAGGGGCTGCCAAGCCTATTTCTCCTACCCCCAAAGTAGAATCAGTTATCATCAGTTATTTCTTCTGGAACTTTCTTGATGTTCTCCAATAATTCTGGGGAAATTTCCAAGAGATTTTTTTGGTTTTTCACACATTAATGTCTGAAAATACTTAAAGCTAAATAAACTATTTAGTACGGTATATTTGCTAATGAGCATTCTTAGGTTTCTTGCTATATAGTGCCCAAATTTTAATTCTGTGTAATTTGTATCAATACAATTCTGCTTTATTTGAATAATCTGAATAATGATTTACTTTCCCTGTGTTTGCTCGCAGTCCTAGAGTTAACTTCTGATACTGAGGCACTGTGATCATTGTTACTGCTGTCAAAACAAAATTATCTGCTTTGCTCAGCAGTCTAAGGAACTATATACTGTGTTAAATCTAAAATATGTGTGAAAATATATCTATATTTGTTTTAATTTTTAAGGTTGAAGATGAACTGAGTTCCCCAGTGGTGGTTTTCAAGTTCTTCTGGGAATATCCAAATAGAAGTATGTGATTTATTTAAAAACAAAACTAAACCCCCTCTCTTTATAGTTTAACTCCTAATTTGTGAAATTAATTTGAGGTAAATGTTCTGTAGTGCACTTTTCTTGCATAACAAGGTTTTAGAAAAGGTGTGAATGCTGGTCATGATCCAGTGATAGAATCCATACATGTGATAGCTGGTTTTTTTAGCTAGACTGCTGTGTTTTGAATTTCCATGGTAAGTCATGTTCTGCCTTCTTGAGTGAGGAGAGATTTGTGTGAGTTGATGTGGAGAGCAGCTGAGGGAGGTCTCCGAGGCTGCCAGCTCTGCTCGTGCTGAGCACAGATCATCTTCCTTGGCTCTGTTCAAACTTTCTGCTCCCGCTGAACTTCTAGCAGCTGGCTGCAAGAACCACGTTTCTGTATGTTACTGACTACGCTTGCTGTTGCAATCATTTTAAAAAGAGCAAGAACACGTTAGGAACGACTCTGGCAATAGTCACATACATAGAGTAGCCACATCGTACATGGCTCGGAGCAGAACATCCTTGGCCGAGTTTTGTTCTGTCAGTGACAGAGGAGGACATTGGGGGGTTTGTATCTATACACTCCGAGGGGGAAAGGTGGAATGTCCAGCTTCAGAAAGAAAATAATCATTTCGGTTGGAAGAGACTCTCAAGGTCACTGAGTCCAGCCATAACCCAGCCCTGTCCCTGCCCCATGTCCTGAGAACCTCATGTCCGTCTGTCCAACCCTCCAGGGATGGTGACTCCAGCACTGCCCTGGGCAGCCTGTTCCAATGCTCCACAGCCCTTTGGGGAAGAAATTGTTCCCAGATCCAGCCTCAACCTCCCCTGGCGCAACTCGAGGCCATTTCCTCTCGTCCTGTCACTTGCTACTTGAGAGAAAAGCTGGGATGAGACAAAAGTCTGCTACAAAACTTCATAGTTTTGTTACAAGTGTTGATTTTACTTGTCTGTGGATTTTTTGTGTTGGGCATGGGGGAGGGTGGTTTTGGGTTTTAATCGAATTCATGGTTGCACTTGGAAAGTAAACCTGTTCATCTTGGAGTGGTGAGCTGGTGAATTGCTTTGTACATGGATGCATTTATTTGAAAAGCTTTACTAGGGACATGTCACCCTCTTGAATTGTGAGGCTGTAATGAAATCTTTGGCAATTTCTGCATGTTTTTTGTATAATGTATAATTCTTAGTAGCATTTTTGTGTGCTTTATAGCAGAAAGTAATCGTTAAAACTTGATTTAAAAGTAGCTGACTGCATCAAATTAAATATTTCAGCCTGCTGTGACAGGATTTTGCTTTGTGAAAAAAATGTTTTTATTTCTGTTGAGGCATCTGAACCTCAAAACTGAGCAAAATATTTTATTGGTTGTTTTTAAAACAAATATATTTAATTCTCTGTTTTGCTTGTAGTATTTGTCATGTTCAACATACCTTTAAAAAAAGTCCTTGTTAGTTTGCTTGAGGTCCAGTACGTTGTGTAGATGTGTTAAATTACCTAGGAAATGTAATTGTCTTTTATCTGAATTTTAGGTTGCCTTTTGTTTAATTAGTTAAGTAAAAATGCACCCTTGTGATTCTCGTGTCTTTGGATTCAGATCAGACCTCACATGCTGCCCAGGCCTCAGCTATTCAGCACCCCATAATAAGCAATGAAAGACATGTTTATGACACTTTCAATCAGTGGGTAAGAATGGATGTTTTTTTCTCTTTTAGGAAAAAAGAAATGACAGTGGAATGCTTCCAGGGGTTCAGCAGTAATTATCAAATCTTTGGTAGATTAGTTTGACAACTATTCTTGATCTGTTATTGTTACAAGTGGGCATTTTGGTTTTAAAGGATTAATTCACTCTAAAGCAAAGTTGCTTTCACACTTCTCATTGTTTCACAAGTAATCACTACTGAAATTATGACTGCATCTGAGGCTTTTGGTAGTGGATTTTTTTCTTAAAGAGGATTAATTCTAGAAACCTGTGCTTTCAGAGACCTGAGTACACTTTGGGTCCGTTTTGTAATAATCAGTTTTGCAGGAACCTCTGACTTAGATGTGTAGCTCACCCTGTGTTTTGTGCCGGCAGCTGGGAGAGCAGCTGGCACAGCTGGTCCCAGCCAGCGGGGCCGACGTGGTGGAGCTGGAGGACGAGGGCACCTGTGTGCGGTTCAGCCCCCTCATGACTGCTGCAGGTAACATCCTCCTCTAAAAACTGGGGGTTGCTGTACAATTGTACAACAATCTCCTGGTGTAAACGCAGATAGAATCAAGAAACTCTCCAGTATATTCTCATATGGTGAGGATTTTTTTTATAAACAAAACTCTCTTGGCTTCACCGTTCTGTGCCTTGGCAGTGGGTGCATTAGAGGTACCTCAGCTGCCGTGGGTGACATTGCCTCCCTGCCTCTGCAGAGAAAGACTTTTACTCATTATTTTTTAAATTCAGTAGGATGAGCAAGGCAAAAAGATCTTTGTTTCTGAGAGTTATAAAATAGGAAGGGTAAACCATCCCTCCCTTCCTTTATCTCAGCTGCTTAACACAAGATGCTTGACCTTTCTACACAGGTGTTTCAACACTGAGATGGTCCTTGTGTCCACAATATAGCTACGTAATTAGAACAACTGTTTACTAAACCTGTAGGTTTTTTCTATAATTACTGATGGGGGGAATAAGAATCTGTATTTTGGAAAGTGTCTTAAATTTCATATTTAAGCCCGCACCATGTACATACTTCGTTTAGACTCAGCGGATGCATAGAGCACTTGGCGCAGCTCGGGGTGGTGCGTGGCATGAGAGAATCCTCCTGCACACAGAAATGTACATTTTTGAGTAAATCACTTGACGATGCTGTTGTGGTTGGTTGATTGTTAGGTTCCGTGCTGGTTTAAAACAAACAAACAAAAAAACCCTAAATCATTATCTGTTTGGCTACAGGAAGAGGAATTTCTGTGATGTAATGGAAAAGGGCATTGTCCTGATTAGTCTGCAACATCAGAAAATCCTTTTGATTAGCTTATTTTTATGAAATCCTTAGCTATCTCCATTTTGATGTATCAGTGGATATATAACTGCAGAAAAAAACACTGCTATATAGATCAAGATATTTCAATACTATCTGTAAATTATGGTTGACTTACAGACCAGCTTCTTTACTGATCACTTAATTCAGACATCTGTGTGTGTCTGTTCACTTCTATTACACACTAACACATCAGCTCTTTAGTTCTAGGAACTGAAATACAAGATGTTGATCAGTTAGTAGACTGCTTAAAAATGAAGATACCGGTGTTGACAAGTACGCTGCAACTGAGAGAGGAATTTGAGCAAGAAGTTAGAAGAACTGTTGGCCTGTTGTATATTGAAGATCTCAGCTGGCCAGGATTAGGTGTTGTAAGGTAAGTTTTTCAATATTTTCTTCATTATGTATTTGGATAGACTGTGCATTAACAGAAATGAATACGTGATCTCTTTAGTGGTGATTTGCGTGTATTGTTTGCTGGCTTGGTGCCCAGTTGAAGCTTTTGAGGGCTCTTTAAAAATTACCTTCTTCATGTTGCTTACTTTGAGATTTTTATTTTATTTAAGAAAAGCTGAGGAGCTGTTTTAGCAAAATTAGGGCATCAGTTCTAATATTGGAGGCAGCTTAGATTTTTATCTATTGTGAGATTCAAAAATATACTGAATAAAACCCTCCAAGTGTATGTTCTGATCCTTTGATAGAGGCTTCTAGGAAGGATTCTGTACAGTCAAAGCATCTGAAGTATAACCAATATATTATCTACGAATCTGTTGTGTTCAGTTAAGGCTGCAGCAGCAACCTCTTCCCACCCCCAAATCTCCAATGATAAGTGGCAGTAAACTTGTTGATCTTGTTTTGAGGTTTTTGATTTGTAAAATACCGAAATTTGTAGAAATCTGCTAAATGTGTATGTATTTTTGTATGTACTGTGAAGCAAAATCACTATCTTCTGGTTTGGTTTGAAGATACAACTATCACAGTGATGGGAAGAACGATGACAAACAAGAAAAGGAACTAGAAAAAATCAATACAGAACTTCTGAAAAAGTTAAATGAGTTGGAGTCGGATCTCACCTTTTCTTTGGGTAATTGCACTATCTAAAGAACTTCTGTTGGAGCTGAGTCACGTCACTGGCTGTATTAGAGTGGTTCAGGTCATTTGGTCATACGTTGTTACAATGCAGAATTACACTGCTGCGTACATGGTTATTGCAGAAACATCTGTAACTGTGTTTTCTCCTCACCCGTCTGAGCTCATAAACGTTGTGCGGGGTGAGCAAAGAGAACAGTTCTCGGGAATACTTGAGAAAACTGAGCGACGAGACCCAAACGTGTTTCTGTGTCAGAACAGACAAAAGCAGCAGTTTCGTGTGTGTAACCTGAGCCGCCTTGTTAGTGAAAAGCAGATCTCACTGAAAGCCCCTGGCCAGTTCACTGCTTTTTGGGGGTGCATTGAAAGCCTCATGTGACTCTTGTGATAATTAGCAGCACTTTCACACTTACATAGTGCCACGTTATAGCTGATACAATGTTAATTTGCTTTCTCAGAACTCTGACCTAGCTTTCAAAAATACAGTGCCCTAGTGAAACCAAGTAATGGGTAAATCACAGAAAGTAACGAGTTTGAGGCATATTCAACCCTGATACTTATTTTACAACTCATTTTCTCTATAAAATAGCCAATGTTTTTCTTGTTTAGATATTGTTTTCTCTTCTCTTTCTGAAAACCCACAGGGCTGAGCTTTTTTTTCAGCCTGCGTAATTTATACCTGTGTGGATATTCCACTTAATTACTGAAGGGGGGGGGGGTGGTATTAAGATTTCCCAATTCACAAGCATGCATGTGGTATCTATGGCAAGAATGTGGTTTTGTATGTGACAAAGACTTGATTCTCCCTGTGCTCACAGGTCCTGAATTTGGCGGGCAGAAGAACTGCGTTTATATTGGCATGGTGACCGAGGACCTGGACGTGTCCGAATTAGTTGAAACTATCGCAGCAACAGGCAGAGAAATTGAAGAAAATTCCAGAGTACGTATTAATAAATCAGAGTATTCCAGCACCTCTTTATTTTCCCTTCCACAGGTTTTGTTCTTTGTGAAAGTAAACTGTATTTGCCCGCAATAAACACTCTTAATAACTGTGGAAATAATAATCTGTGTCCACGTAAAGAGAACTTCTGTTAGAGGATTATGATATTCTGAGGGTGTCATGATTCATGTTCATGGTCCTGTGTTCATTAGTTCTAATGAAAAACTTTAGTAGTACTGAAACAGGCTCGTTTTATCACTAAAATTTAAGATGTCAGAACTAAATAAAGGGGAAGGTGGGGGCTGATTGCCAGCTGGGATTGAGATTGTTTACACCGTACCCTAAAATGTAAAAGAAAAAAAAAGGCTTAAAAATGGAAATTATGAAATTATTAATTTTCTGTTGAAGTAATAAAGCTGATGATTAATTCCTTTTTGTTAAAGGATTTACCTGATTAGAGTTCTTCAAATATTCTTTGAAGTAGAATCCCTAAATGACCAGTATTACAAAGGAAAATCTGTCCTTTCATTGCTCTGGTGTTGGGCATTTCATTTCCTCACCTGAAAAAAAAGAGGATGTCAGAAATTCTATTCCTGCCAATGGGAATATGTTGGGTTTGGCAATTAAATACTTCTAGCAGTGTTTTCTGGAGACTTTCTGGCCACTCCTGAAGCCCCTGTGCTGCTTTGAGGGTCAGATGGCTTGTTTGCCTGACTGGTTGAAGTCCTGGGTACTTCTAGAAAGCAAAATGGACTCTATAAACCTAAACATTCTTGCCAGTCAGATTCAGCATCTGACAAACACTTCTGTGCCGAGCAGATCTTTGAAGAATTTGGGTCACAAGTTCATTTCTAAGTAAAAGAAAAACATGACATTCTGTCCTCTGGGTATATCTTTTAAAAATCTTGCAGTCAGCCTGTACATTCTTTAATTTACAGTCATAACAAAATAGTGATTGCCAAATACAGTCTTAAATTAGAAAAATATCTGATTACAGTGTTTACATCCCCAAAACCTGAATTAAAAATACAATTTCAAGTCCAAATAATATCTATATAATAATTTCTGGTTTTTATTAGTTGTTGGAAAACATGACTGAAGTTGTTAGAAAAGGGATACAGGAAGCACAACTTCAGCTCCAGAAAGCAAATGAAGAACGACTTCTGGAAGAGGTAAGCCATACACCCAAGTTACCTGGGAAACCTGAGATAACTTGCCGCGCGTGGGCTGGCTGCTCACCGCTCGCTCTGTGCTCCGCAGGGGCTGCTGCGACAGATACCTGTGGTGGGCTCTGTGCTGAACTGGTTTTCTCCATTCCAAGCCTCACCAAAGGGAAGAACATTTAATTTAACAGCAGGTAGGACTTGGGGCACCTGCAGCCATGTAATGCTGTCGTTAGAACTGTTTCCAATTTTAAACTAAAATTTCAACACACTTTCTTGTACTGATTTGATCGTGAGTGACATAATCCAGCCTCAGGCTGTACAACATGCATTTCACTGTTTCTGTTACATTCCGTAAGACAATCTTCTAACCTCACTTGTACATTTACACTTTGTTCTTGTACGTTGAGTCACATTAAATAAAGAACTACATTAGACATTGGCATTTATTAATAGAGGAATAATTTATGTGACTTTTGGCTACGTATGCTGCAACAGGTTGGTGTTTACGCTGTGTCTGTAGATACATAAGCTAGCGGGGTAGCTCAGGTCTTGGCAGGTGAATCCTCTGGCGTGTGCTTGCAGAGCCGTTCTGGGGTGTCTGCCCTGCGGGAGCTCGATGTCACTGCCTGTCCTGGTTTCAGACCGTCTGGCTGCTGCCGTGTTGCTGACGTTCTGGTTTGCGTGCTGGGCGGTGTCATGTCTGACGGGACAAGCTGAGGACTGGTATCAACGTGGCCTTGAGGGAGACACTAATAAATGAAATATTACAATGTAGAAGACTCAGCTTTTACTCTTTATTGTAATTCATGTCTGGTGATGTGAAAAGACCTGTCTATAGCTTTTACTTCATTAAGACTGATGTACTGATATCATACTTTCTGAAATTAGAATTTTTCACTGTAATATCCTTAGAATATTGCTAGAACAAGCGCCTGGCTGGCTGGCTGTCAGCAGCGAGGGAGGATTTCTGCTGTAGTTGGGCCTTTCTGATTCCTCACGTGCCAACAGGGAGGTTCTTAGGTCAGAGAACCCAGGTTTCCCCTTGCAGCCCCACACCCCTTCCACCTGCACCGCTCAGCAGCTGGGAGGAGAAGAGAAAAGGAATGTCGGGGGTGTAGCAGCATTGCAGAGTGTGTGGGGAAACCTTTCTCATCTTTGTAAGGCTCAGCACTTGGAGCCCCAGCACTTGGGAACCACCAGTTGCAGTTTCAACTCAGCCCAGCACGTGCAGTTTCAGAAATGTGCAGTAAAAATAAGATTGCACACCTTATAAACACAGATGGACAAAAACCTTGTCTAGTTTGTGCTGTATTCAACTTAATAGTTTTTGCTTAACACGCAGGCTCTCTAGAATCCACAGAATCTACGTACGCATCCAAGGCCCAAGGAACAGGCACTACTCCGCCACCAACTCCTACTTCTAGCCTTGCAAAGCAAAGACTTCCTGGTAAGTTCCTACATCTTCATTTCTGAAATTTGCTAAAACCTCCTGCCATCTGAGTTGCATGACACAAACCCAGCATTATTTTCCATCTTTCATAATACCTGGAACTAGAGCTCATCGTCTAATGCCTCAAGTCTGCCTTAAAAACCTGAATTTAAACATGGCACAGAACACCAGCCCTGTTTGTTTTCTCCTCCTGGGAAGGAAATCTTCCTGCAGGGAGCTGTTACCCCATTAACTGCCTATGCAGTCTGGAATCTGTCTCTAGAATATTATGAGGTTATTGAGTTTTGAAAATCAGCACCTAACAAGCCAAAAGTTTTATTTGAAATAAAAGCATTGTGTATTTTAGCCACTGCATTTCTGTCGCTACCCAATATTTTGTGGGCAAAGTCATTCTCAGGTGAAGATCTAGTAAATCTGTGGCACTTTCTTTGTAGTTGCATTATCACAGCAATTAATGCCGATTTGCCTGTCAGGAAGACATAGTTCGAACTCACCAATTGAGCTGTTTGGCTTCCAGCTCGCAATTTTCAGTACAAGTTTTTATCCGCGAATGACCTCGCTGGGTGCGTGGGCAGCTTGGTGTTCAGCTGCGTTTCAGCAGTTTCTGTTCGCACAGAATGCCGTGAGCGCTGGTGCCTTGCGTACATAGCTTTAAGTACGTGCCTGTGTTTCAGGTACAAGCCAGCACCGAAATTGAATCTATTTCTTTGCAGTTATAAAATTCAGATATTTTCTTTGAAACTGAAGTTGCTCATACAGCATTTTGTATTTGCTGCCTTCATTGGTACCACATTCTTCAAACGCTTTACAGGCCAGAAAATTTTTAAAAGGTCTCTGAGAAGTTCTGATGGATTCAGCGAGACGAGCTCAGTCAGTCACTGTGATGACCTGGAGAGGATGGATCAGAGGCCCCCGACTCTGTCCCCTGGCCAGGAGCGAGGACCTCCAGAGACTGAAACAGCAGAGGAGCAGGAGGAGGTGGCACGGGCGACAGCTAAAGACACTGAGGACGTTCCGAGTGACAAATCGCCAAACAGCTCCACAAAGGTAGAGGAACAAGAAAGTCAGAGATAAAAGCCTGAGGGTGGGTTTCAGACTCTGCGGAGGAGGCCTGAGCCCCGGGAGCCCAGGCGTTAATGACGCATATAAAACGTGACCAGTGCCACACGCCAGTACAGTAATAACTACTGTAACTGAGTAACTGGGATTTTGCACAGACACAAATTCCCCCCATGGGACAGAGATTTGTCTTATCCTACACTTGTTACAGTTGCTTTAATCCTCTACATGTCCGTGTCACCAAAGTACTAGTGAAGTTCATCAACTGCTCATAACCGTTTGTAAAAAGCTGTTGGCAGTTCTTCCTAAGCATGAGTGTAGTTGCTAATGAATCAATCAGCCAAACCTGAGAACACAGGTGCATCAAATAATTGTTAAATGAACTAATTTTATGTTAATACACTTAAAAAATAATCAACTGCCAATTGTTTACCTTTTTGAAGATTTAAAATCCAGTTCAGCAGCTCCTGCAGGCGTTTCGCTCCATTTCGCTGCTTGTTTCCCCCAGGAGGGTCACCTGGCGGCTGTGAGCAGTGACTGCCCGGTGCACCCGTGTCCCTGAGCAGCTTGCTGCCACCTGCCAGTTTTCCCTGCTGCTGCGTGGCGGGACCCCGCGCAGGCCCCAGGGACGGCAGGGCATGAGTTAGTGATGCGTTGTTTGTTTAAAGCCTTTGCGGAGGATCTAGTGCCCGTGCATGCCGGAATGGCCGCGTGCTTTTGTCGCTGCAGCTCGTGGCCAGCGCCCCTTTTCCTTTGCACACCAGTTACAAACCAGATCACACTTGTCATGTGACCAGAGTTCTTTACGTTGTGTATTTTTAAAGCTAGTTGTAGTAAAGCTTGGAAAACCAGTACATTTATGATGGTTTCAATGCCTTTTTTTTTTTTTTTAATAACAGTAACTTACCTGTGGCAGGAATTGCACAGATTGAGAGAAATTATATGGGTTATCTACACTACAGCACAACTTCTTAATGCCTACAATGACTAAAGGCACAAGCAAAGCTTTGGGTAAATCAACCTCTAAGGTGGAGAAGTGTCCCCCTACCCCCAAAATTATCTTGCTGCGGATTTTCAGAGCCTCTTGTGTAAAGGAGCTCTTTGGAAAAGTTTCCTTTCCCAAAGATACACGATTTTTGGGGGAAAACCACCCCATCCCTGTAGAACCGGATCCAAGTATTGCAGTTTGCTTCATGTGCGTTTTGCTTGGGGTTTTTTCTGCCCCCAAAAGGTGAGCTGTAAGATGGGTTGTAGTGGTAGTAGGACTGACCAACGGGGGTTGGAGTTGTACCGGCACCCGATTTGACTTCCAGCTGCTGGAGCCTGTGTGGCGGGGATGTGACTGAGGGAAACCAGTGCAATGCTTCTGAAGTGCAAAAACAACTGCGTTGACTAGTCTTCCTTCTTGGGTTCTTTGGTGCAATGAAGTATGTTAATAAGAGTAATTTGTTTGGGATAAAGCTATCTCCGCAAAGATTAATTTTTAATGTTTTTATATTTGGAAGTGTTAAACCAGTAGTTTTGTTGGAATGAGTTTTGTTCTTTAGATACTTTCTGAATGTTTCAATAAAGATTCTTCAAATTATTACTCTTGAATTAATTAATTGCTGAAGGATAATTCCCTAGCTGTTAGTACGCGTTAAGTGTAGGCAACTGTCTTTCACTTTGTGTGGAAAATCGTTTCCTAAAGTATTTTAAATAGTCAATGTGATCAGTGCCCTTCCTGGGAGCCTCTGTATCTGCACTCATCACTGCACTGCAACAACAGAACATAAAGCCACATTCTTGCTTTAAAGTAGCAGCAATTCCTACATAAGCAATGCAGAAAAAGCAAGTTACTTCTGTCAAAATACTTTATTTTGAAAAGCACAGGAACAGTATTGTTTGTGACCAGCAATACGCCTTTTTGCAACAAATTGCTCTTCTCGCAAGCCTAGACTTCCCTAAAGCCGTTTGTGGTGTTTGGTTCCAGGTTACATCTTGTCGGAACAAACCTGTTCCCACAACCCTTCTTCATTTTTTTTGTAGATACGAGGTTTCCTGTCAGGAAATAGGGAGCGAGATGGAAATGGATGTTCTTTTAAAAATGTTAATGTAGATCTAATGTGGGAAACAAAGTGGGGTGGCTCAGCCAGGGGTGATGTGGAAAGATTCTGAAAAACAAGACAGGGGCAAGAGCTGCTTGACATTCAGAATACAAAGTTCTCAATTATTCTGCCTTTTAATAATCTTATTTCCCTCTCACCCACCCCAGCCGCTGCACTGTGGAAAGTTTTGACAGCCCATCAGCCCCCACCCACCCCTCTGCTCAGCTAAATGAGGAAAAAAAAGAGTTTCAGGTACCTGTAAAATCTGTTTATCGTCTTGTTCCAGCCAAAAATCCACATATGGGAAAGGCCTCCAGAAATATGGCCCAATGTGCAGCTCTTCTGTCTTTGCATCATAAACGTTAGTCAGCTGCAAGGACAGTGGGGCCGTATGCGTTAGACAGGGTGCACGCGGGGGAAGGAGACAGCTGACAAATGGGACTTTGAACTGTAACAAACCCAGAACCGCAGGGATTACGCCCGTGACCTGGATGTCTTTACAGAAGCTGTGCTGCTGGTCCCGTCCTGGGAAGGACCAGGCCGACCCCCAACCCCAGGAGCTCAGCGGGTTTCATCTCCACCCGCTCCTTCCCCTCCGCTCCTCCATCTTCCTCATGGGGTTTGTTACCGACAGAGCGTTACCAAAGTATTGCTCTCCTCAAACTCGTGACATTGTACGCCTAACTGGTCTCCCCTTCCAGCAAAAATACCCTTTCTTGCCATTGTTTTTACTCACTGTTGCTCCTGTTAAAACACGGGCTGAACGCAAATCCTCATCTGGCCCCTTTTCTGGGAAGGTCGCAGGGAAAATCTCTGCTGTTTTAACGTTCACAGCTGGGGGAAAACAGAATTTAAATACGCAAACAAGGGATTCTTACAAGACACTCGAAATGATCACATCCCCAACATGACTGTATTGCAGGAACTTTAGGCCACACCAAATACTCTTCTTGTATTTCTCTCCAGCCTGGACAGCATATTTCTATTTATTTTGATGTTGCTTTGGCAGAATTGCAATATTCCAGAACATTTTCAGAGTTCAACCAATTAGAAAAAATACAAAATGCACAACGAAAAGGTTGAATTCTAACCCCAAAGGTAAGTGCAGGAGCTTGATACGGGCCAAAGTCCAGTGAACCAAACGCTTGTGTTTGTTCGTGGCGCGTCCCTGTGCGCAGCTCCCCAGGCGCGGCACCGGGGAAACGTCTTCCTCCCTCCACCTGCAGCAGCAGCACTGACCGTGGAGGCCGGGCCCCGCCCCGGCATCAACAGCAGCCCCTTTACCGAAAAAATCTCAAAACCCAAACGATTACAGGAACCTAAGTGAATTCTGATTTAACTCACCTATTCCATAAATTATCGGAAAGTGAATATCCTTTTCTTCTCTGTCATTTAGTTCTGTAAGAAAAAAAAAAAAGTCAAACGTGTAGAATTTTTGATTCCTTTAGTTGCAGCATTCATTTAGTTGCATGTTAGCGGGGAAGAACAGGGTGGATGTTGCGTAAGGACAGAAAAAAAGACAGGACAGGCCGACAGCACCGCGCTGGGGCCTGGAGCAGAACGATCTCCGCCAGCACGGCCGCCTCCAGCCTCGTGCCGCTCCGCTTCCCCATCAGCAACGTGCGGGGAAAACACAAAGCAAAACGATGATGATGCCAAGTTTCAAAGATGTGAAAGTCACCAGCAGCGCTGAAGCGCAAGAATGATGGAAATACAACCCGGATGTAATAGAAGGAAAAGGAAATTACCACACACGCTGCCGGCAATAAACCATCACAGCTCGTTACGGGGGACTCTGTTCTTTCTTACAGGGCAGATAGAAGAGCCATGTGTGGGGAAAAAAAACCTACCTCCACTTGGCATTTAGCCAGGATACTTCAAAACCTCCGGAAACGTTTTCTTACCTGTCACGCAGAAAGTCACTAGATGAAGCTCATCGGGCTGGAGATGGAAGGCTCCTGCAGCACAAGGACAGCGGCAGCGTGAGACCGGGCGGGCGGCACGCGCAGGCTGGGCACTGCGGGCGGGCAGCTGCACCCCCCCGGGCAAACAGCAACAGGCAGAGCCGCTTGTATGAAGTTAACACCCGCGCTATTAAATGTGACGAAGACTTACAGCGAGTAGCGCTTGTAACAGCAAAAAATACACTAAGAGTGCTGTGCCACTTCTTATACAGACACTGGTTTAGCTCTGGCATCACAGCAGCTCTGCTTTAGTTCACTGCACATTTAAGACCTTATATTTACATTCCTTTTCCTAAAATATTACATACATAGTAAGCAATTCCAGTCTTTCATTAGCTGTGTTTTAATCATGCTTTTCACCATCCCACAGACCAGCTAAAAAACATTCTAATAGTACTACAGTGTTTTGAAATTTGAAATTCTAATAGTACTACAGTGTTATTGTTTCAAATTGTAATCCGATGCATGAAGATCAGAAGGTTGAATAAAACGAGTTAACCAAAATACTTCATTCTGTACAGAGCTCCCACAGCACCTGTAACGCAGGAATCGCCGGGTGCAACGGCCACAAGGGACCGTCCCAGGACCGCTGCCGGTTCCCTTTGGTTCGTCCCCTCCCCGTGCCCCGCAGCCCATGGCGCTGAGCGCGAGCCACAGCACGGACGGGGCTGAGCAGGTGCTTCATGTTCCAAATATCTTCACAAAGCACCACAGTCACTTCTCAGACTATACATTTTTTATAAACAGACGTCACGTCTTCCATCAGACAATTCCCAATGCTAATTAAATTTAACCTACAAAATTAATAGTAACTAATGAAGTCACCCACATCTATAGACGTAGACAGGGACAACGCTGGACCCAAACCACGTAGCATTTCAGCAGCAGAGCCAAGAACCAAGCCTGGCTGAGCTGAGCTCCAGTTCTACCCGCTGGAGCGTAAAGCGGGAAGACACGCCCAGCTCAGCGCCCCCATCCCACAGCGGCCGCCGCCCCAGGAGCCCGACCCCCCTCCAGCTCAGGTTCTCAGGTCAACACCCTGCAACAGGAATCCACATTTCCCGCCCAGAGAAGCCGGGGCTCAGGTCACAAACAAACAAAGTACCCGAAGTACCCACAGCCCGGCAGAACTTTTTGTCGGACATGAGAGTGGAAAAAATGCGAACTTACTAAGAAGCTGATTAGTAAGTTTTTGTGATAACTGCCTATCATCATTGAAACCTCCAACTAGGTGCACTTCCAGCCTGACAGAGATGGAATAACAGGAAACAGCGGTTAAAACGACATCCCAAAGTCAACAGCTTCACAACACAACCCCCAGCCCAGACTGCAAAGCGAGCAGTGGAGAAGCCTCACGTGTTGATGGTCATTCCCTTCCGAACGGCTCAGGGGTCACCCAGGAAACGGCACAGGTGTAAAAGGGAGGAGGGGCCCGCGCATGCAGTTCTGTCTGACCCGGGAGGAGCAGCGAGGGTCAGCGCCTCGGCTGTGGACTGGACTAAGTAACCACCTTCCAGTTCCCAATAAAGGGTTAATTAAACATAAAGACTTTTGCTCCTGTCACCTCACGACTCCTCTGGGTCATACGTGAGGTTCTTCTCTGAAAAGTGTCTATGTAAGGACAAGCCCTGACAAATCATGTGCTTTTAGAAACCAGATCTTCTAAGCTCAGTGAGTTCTTATCAAACTCTGGTTTGTCAAAGGGCAAAAACCTCCACATCCAGGAAGACGCTGTTCGCTAAGTCCCGTTTCAGAGCATTTTCCCCCGCTCTCCCACCCCTCTCCTCTGTGTTTGCTTGTTTGGTGTTTGTTTGTTGATGTTGTTTGGTTTTGTTTTCATTTCTATTTAATTCAGGACTTCCTAAAATCCCAGACAGATTCTCAGGTCCCAAGAGGAATTTACAAGAGCAATCAAAACCAAGTTGTTTGGAAGATTCTTCACATCCGAAACAGAATTTAAATGGAAAACTGTAAACATAACACTTTAGGATGGCAGTTTTACAGAGACACTACTCAGAGCAGAACTCTGTTTTAAGCCACTGTTAAAAATGCCCTCAAAATCATAATCAAGGAAATCATTCTAACTTTACGTGTGGTTCCTGATCAAGAGGTATTTCTTGCACAATCGCCTTCTCTGAGCCCCATATAATCACATAAGAATTCCCCAACCTTAACATTTGCAACACCCTCTGTGCAAACGGCACCCGAGAAGCGGCGCAGAGCTGACCTTCCGCGTCCCGTGGGGTCAGAGAAAGACTTCACCGCGCCCATGATGAGCGACACCTCGGCCTCCGTGTCCGACCCGTCACAGTGCGTCAAGCACGTGGCTCCGCTGCCTGAGGAAGACGTTGTTAGAGGCTGTTACGCTGCCGTTATTAAAATAACAGTCTACGCTACCGCAGCCGAGCAGGAGCTGCACCCAGCCCCTTCTCAGCCCTCCAGCAGGAGGTGCGGGCTGACCAAAGGAGGCGATAGCCTTGTCATGTGCCGCGTGATCAGATCACCAAAATCACGCAAAGGGTGCAAGTGCCCTCTTACCCAAGACCAGGCAACATCTCTGGCGTCTGAAATCCAGGCACGCAAGCAAGGATCCCTCTATAAAGTCTCCCGCTGTCATTGTTGTAACGCCAGGCCCCGCAGGCCCGAGCTGCCGAGCACGGCCACGGGAGCAGATCGCGTTTGGGATCTGCCACCGGCCAGCCAGAACATGAATCTCCAACACTGAACACCCCGACTCTTTGAGTAAGTCGCTCAGTTAATACAATACCTGACTTCTTGCAATTCAAGTTAATATAAACATAATTGCAGTTTATTTTATGAATGCAGCATCACCGAGTGATTATTTTTGGGGTGCAGGTTTTGTTCTGAATGCCCTCTAATGATACCTGTGTGTCGGAGCACAACTATGTGGCAGGTAGTCGCGTCATCTGATCCGAGAATGGAAACAGAACCTGTTTCGAAGGAGAGAAACGCCGTAAGGGCTGCGCTCCGAAAATCATCGCTCCGGGAGAACGAACATCCTGCTCCCACCTACCATCCCCAGGGGTGGTCACTGCGAATTCCCGCTGCTGGACGTAGAGGAGACCTTTGGGCTCCACGACGCGAGCAGGCTGACTCCTCAGAAGTTTTGCCTTTTCCTAAAGACAAACGATAACAGAGACTACAGCGGCTGAACTCTCAGGTGTACCCGTTACTTGACAGAAACATCAGTTCTGAAAAGCAAAGCGAGCCCGGTCAGAAAGAAACACACGTATTCTCTGTTATGGAATATTCCGAACTTTGAGAACTTTTCACTTTCCTGCCCCTGATCCAGTTAATTGTTAAATCCCACCATTCCATGAACAGACAAACCCCTTTATAGATGACAGAGGTACAACAAAGGGCAGAAGGACTCGGCACACGTTATATTAGACAATACCAGGGCTGATCGTGGAAGTTTAGTTAGGACAGGTGTCTGTTTAAGTCTAAAAGTTCCAGACTTTTACTGCCATGATCCAGCACGTCTATCCCGTGCCTCTCACGGTATCTCTGGCCGCCCTGGCCGCGAAGGGCAGAGCCGCGCCGCCCCGCCGGCCGCAGCGCATCCCCAGCGCGGGCTCGGGAACACGCCACAGGCCCACCACATCCGCAGAAGAAAACCTCCGTTTTCACAAAGAAACGCGTTCCCAGCCAGCTCGGCAATTCCTGGTGCAGCGTCCCCCCCGGGGCTACACGGACACACCGAGACGCCAGGACCTTCCAAAGTGACTGCTGTCGCTGTCGCTTTCGCCCGCACTTCACCCGGCACGGACCCGGCCGGGGGCTCCCGCAGCCCGGGAGGGCGGCCCGGCCGCCGCCGGTCGCGGATTTCCCACTCAACCCGCGTCTTGCCGCCGCCACAGCCGGGGAACGCGCCGCTGCGGAGCCGCGCTGCCCGCCCCGGGCCGGCCTCCCTCCGCCCGGGCCGCCCCGCTCCGCCCCCCGCGCCCCGGCCGAGGCGGCTCCTCCCGCGGGCGCCCCGCCGCCGCTCCTCACCTCGAGCTGCGGGTGGGCGCGGCTCAGGTCTCTCGTGGGCCGGGCCAGGTCGATCAGCTCCCCGTTCACCAGCAGCGGCATCGCGGGCAGCGCCCGGGCCCGCGGCGGCGGCTCCGCGTCCTCCCGGGCCGGGCCGGGCCGCGCCGCGCGGGCCGCTGGGAGGGGGCGGGGCGGACGGGGCGGGGCGGGGCCCGGCCGCCGCCCGAGCGCGGGCAGAGGCGCTGGAAGGATCGCGTCGCCGCCCAGCGACCGCAACGCGTCACGCAGCACAGACCCCTCCCGCAGCTGTGAGACACCCGCACATTGTTATGAAACGTCGTTCCGGAAGGAACCATGACAGAGCCGCGAGTTTACACACAAACCCGCGCCACCATCTCCCCCCCAGCAGCCACAAACAAATATTCAGGCCACCCCAAAGACGAGTTTTTCTCCCCCCTTCCCCACGTCCGAACACGAGAACCGCGGCAGCAGCAGCTGAGTCCAAGCCCGCGGGAGCGACACGCCGGGCCGGGCTGCCCGCAGCCAGCACACAGCCAGGAGCCCAGCTCTCAGGACAGGAAACAGCCACAGCAGGTACTTTCTTCAGAGGACAACACTGCGGGTCCAAGCAGCCGCAGCGTCCACAGGGCAGGCTCCAGCAGAGCCCAGCCCGTGTCCGTGCGCACAGCCGCGCACCAGGGCTGGCGGGGGCCGCGGAACACCGGGACTTCCGCACGGGATCTTTGCTTTAAGCCAGTCCCAGCAGCACACAACTTAACTGTGCAACAACAGGACTGACCGTCAACGGCTGCACGTATTTCGCTGTCGTGCTTTGCATCACTTAACGTCTTTTTTCCGCTTCACTGAGTTCCTGCACCACACAACTGGTGTTCGAGCGTGGAAAGCTCTGTGAAGACCCAGCAGCGGCAGAACAGGCAGAGGCAGCTCTCACAGGCCGTTCTCCCAGCCGCTCATGGCAGGACGTTTCTATTCCATGCCCGGAGAGAGTGCAGGTACTGCAGATGGAAGCCTATGGGTTACTGCTCAGGAGTGACAGTAAAGAGGACTACAATTGAAAACAAAACCCAAGTCTCAGTTTACCCTATGATGAACGAGATCCACTGCTGCATTCTTCAGTATTATCCCCGAAACTTCACTTTTGCTGTCTGTCAGAACAAACATCCTTACTGGAGAAGCCAGACCACACCGAGACATCCCTAGTTACACAGAGATGTGTTTCAAAGGTGTACGATTTGCACCGGGTGCGTCAATCTTTATTGGCCCTGAGTAAAACCATTGTCTCGAAAGCCTTCAAGGGCAGAATCTAAGGCAGGGGCATTGGAGTTGCACAGCTACTGGAGTTTAGTCCCAAATGCATAAAGTTTTCAACTAAATATACAAATAACATTTTTTTTCCATTGTTTATATTCTTGGTGAAATCTAAAAAGCCAGCAATCACAAAAAAAAAAGACAAGAAACCTGACACATGGACAACACAAAGACACCAGTGACACTGTTGCTTCCTTTCCAGGAGGGAAGACTTTCTTTTTTTGTCTTTTCAGCATTCACATATAAACTTCAAAACCTGAAAATAAATACCTGTCTCTGAGCGCTTCACAAGCACCCCAGAGCAAACTATCTACAAGCCATACATTCAGCTACTGCATTGTTTTCAACACTTCAACAATCACCACTTCTACAAGTCTGAACTTTCGCAGCTGGGAAAGTTGTGCGTCAGCAACATATCTGAGGAGCGCCAACACTCAGCACTGCACGCAGTGTCCAGCAGCGAACGGCTTTACCACACACGCTCCTACGGACAGGAGAAGTTTCAGAGATGCGTGCAGAGTCACGGCCAGGCTCGATGCACGGCCTCCCTCTCACCGACCAGAGCGGTGCTCTGGAACCCACGCAAGAGCAGCCGCAGTACGGTCTGAATACTGACAACGGAATTCTCATCCCCACACACACCCGTAGGAAAAAAGACCAGAATTTCACCCCGATATATAAAACTTTGTAGAGAAACATTAGTAAACAAAAGGTTTTAAGAGTCAGGAAAAACTATTTAAAAATCCTTGTGAAGTCATAGAAACCATTTCAATGTGAAACTTGTAAAATATCACCCTTATTTATTCTCTAGGCTTTTCTAGCAACATATGACTTTATCATAACATATCTGCAGAAATCTGATGATTAAGAAACAATAATTTTTCTTAAATGTAGTTATATAACGTCTGCCAGTTTGGAAAGTTGAGCTAAAGTCTCTTTACAGAGCAAAAAATTGCACACAATTTTCCACCTTTCTCTTCTGCTTCTCCACGCCGCTGGGGGTGCGCACACCGCAGTCTGGAGCGCCCGCGGTGCTGCTCGCTGCGCTCCAGCAACGGCATTCACAAAGAATTTGGAGCAATCCCAACCTCACCATCATTTTGAGGGGTTTCCCCTTTCAGAAAGTCATCATCTTCATCTTCAGAAGTACCCTGCATAAATTTAAAAGGATCAGTGACAGCAAAAAGATACTCCAGGTCTCTTAATTTCTGGCAGAAGTAATGAAAGCTGACATCAAAAAAGGTATTTCTAAAATCAATTCTGAAACGTTGCAATAATCCAATCTGCTAATCAAAATGTTATAGGAAAGTTTACGAAGTCACCAGTTAAAGCTACAACACCATGAAGTATTTTCCTTTTGTTATCACAGGAAGGAAAGACAAACGGAACGTTTGAAGAACTCAAAAATCTGACAATGGGACCGACTCCCCAGGAGCTTTAGGAGGATTTCAATCTCATAAAAGTTTAGTACACACATATGTACTACAAAAAGTTAATCCTCCAACAGAAGCAGCTGATAGAGATTGGGCAAAAGCTGAACTGCACGTTGATCAGGAAACATTACCCTTTTAATGGGTTTCTTCAGATTCTCAAGATCTTCAGCACTCAGCTCTTCCCAAAACTGATAAAAAGGATCAATAGTCTTCTTTGATCTGAAGGAGGAATTAAAACACAGAGAGAGTTAATGTATTCAGGAAAAATCGTATGTATTTCATTTTAATAATACAATATAAAAGGCTTGGCATTTCGATAGCCCTACATAGGGTTTTACAAACTATTAAATTAACCCCTACATAATCCCCAATTAATCCCACAAGGAAACAACTCCATTTTGCTGATAGGTAGAAATCACAACGGTTCACTTGAGGAGTTCTGATATAGTCGGGTCTCCTAATTCCCAGCTGGGTATTCTTAACAGCTACGTTATGCTCACAAATAAGCACAAATTTCTTCTGAATTTTTCGTATATTATATGGCTTCTTTAATAATTTCTCCTCCTAAGCAAGGTCTCCCTTCTGTGGAGACCATTTTTTTAAGAGACAAAAAAAACCCAGAATGGTGTCCTCTCACATTAAAAAGTGATTAAAGCATCACAGTGCTAAGCAGCTGAAAAGCTGCAAACAATCCACTATTTATTAAAAAAGCAAGATATTTAAAATCAGCTGAAGTCTCCAATCAAGAAGCAATGCACTCAAGGTGCATAAAACCAAGCCAACACAACAAAGAAATGACACAGCACCACCACAGCTCCAACAAAATATGTATTCACGTTAGGATATTTTAGAGGCTGCTTAAAACAAGGAAAACCAAAAGAAAAAGTGACCAAACATACTAACTAGATTTTCCAGGAAACTGGGTCCTGTTCCTTCTTCATTGCTATAAGTTACAGTGCGGGAAAATCGCAATTCAAAACTTTGACAATCTCTGTTTAAAACATGCAAGTGAAAAGCACTAAAGATCAGGGATGAAAGTGAACTGCAATAACACCGATGGTTTCTTGGTTTTTGTTCATTATTTTCTACAAGGCAGAAACAAGCTGATTATTTTCAAACTATACCTTTTGAGGATGTATGGATCAAAAGGGAAGAAACTGTCCAGTGGGTTAGTGCACGTCTGCACAAGGTCACCCCCGGTGCCGCTTCGAACAACGGGAATAAACTGCCTGTTGTTCCTCTCAATAATTGTGTAGCAGAATACCAACTGGTATTTCCTTTAAAAGGTAATAAATGAAAAGCATTTCTAGCACACAGAAAGAAGGGATTTCAGATTATATCAAAATACAAACTATATTTTTAACAAACATCACTTCTATGTTCCATTTTCCAAGCAATGTTGATTTTCAAGATAGCCACAAGGTCCAACACAAAGCAACTAGTTTCATAGTACTGTAGGATTTCATTGAAACTGAACCAGAAACAAACTCGTCACAGCTAGAATACGGGCAGTATTACACAAGTTGTCTCAGTTGATGCTCAATACCGTGCCTAACAAATCCCACGTTCCAAGTACTGTGCTGGTGTTACACACACACAGAGCTATCTATACTGAGCTGAAACTGAAACAAATGAGTAGGTACCTGGTAATGGCAGCAAACAAGTTCACAACAGAAGGTATACAAATCTTCAGGGGGTTCAGCTGACACATGACAATGCGCTCAAAATTTAAACTCTGCAGATAGGACAGACCTTGAAAACAAAAACAACTGACAAATATTGGTTATATAACACATAAGATGAACTTAATTTCTAAGAACGCCCAGTCTGAGCAGCCTGCCCTCTGCACAATACCACAGAAGCACATCTTAGGGTGCTCATTGGCAGCAGAGATCCAGCCCACACCACGTTCAGTAGAAAAGCTGCTCCAGGTAACAGTAACGTCTCACGGCTGTGAGGTCCTTCCAACACAGCCACTACACTCGTGCACCCCACAGGGACTGACAGAGGCAAAGGTCACCAAGAAAGATTACTAACTGAGGTCCACACTACAGTCAGAATTCAAACAGGCTCAGTAAGGGGGGCAGACACCAACGCTGAGCAGTTATCAGTGTTGTTTCCAACAGTGGGAGGGAAAAAAAAAGCCCGTTTAGCTTGGTAGCCCAACAGGTATACAGCACAACATAAACCGGCCACCCCGCACTTGACTGAACTGACCATTGCAAAACACATCAACAGCAAATGAAACACAATGCCGTCAAAATGTAATATACGCACCTTTCCTTAAGTTTCCATCCAAAAGTTGCTTATGACGGAAAATAAGCGTATAGAACACCGTCTGACATGTAGAATAAAACGGCCCGTGGAGAGCTACATCACAGTAAGCGTTCGCCCCCGCATCCTGATTATCAATGTATTTATGCAACCAGTTCACCAGGAGATCCAGGCATGCTTTGACTGTGCTATAACGGGGGGGAAAAGAAACATAAAAATAGCACCTGAAATGGTGTAGAAAAGATGTCAAACAAGTATTCAAGGATCCCAGTGGTTACAAAAACATCAGTAAGAAAACCTCAATGTAAAAAAGGAGATTCTGTTACAAGCTTTCTCCTTAACCTCAGCATAAAACGAATCAATGTATCAGTCCCCTACGATCCCCATCAGTGAAAGCACAAGATGCCAGAAGAGATAAAACCATTAACAGATGTTGTGACACACAGAGTAAACAATTAGAATCCTGGGCTACAGGTAGTACAGAGAGAGAAGCCTCCTACGTCCAACAAATAATTCCAGTATCAAATTAAGGTCAACGTTAAAGCCACCAAGCCCACCCTGAACAGCAAAATATGGAATGTGTACGTCAAAAAGAAGACACTCCCACCCATCTGCTAAGTATTTTAATCCATTTGTATCAAAAGGCTTGAACACTTGACTTCCCTGTCTCAGACCCTACATAAAATACCTAACACGGGGTGTTAAAAATATCTGCTTCTGAACATCAGATTCTGCCTGAAGTCAACACAACCTACCAATGCTCAGCCTTCCTTGGTAAGCCAAGCCTTAAACAGCAAGTCATGAATCCCTGCAATCATTAGTCTGCATCCTGTAAATGTAAAACTTTCCTGGAAACTTCAAGACAATACTGAAACAGTATTGTGGAAAGGACAAAGGAGACTATCGATACGGGCTTACTGGCAAAGCAGTGGGAAGAGCCGACCCACACTGTGTGTGCGCTGTGAATTCTGTACCTAGCCTCCGCAATCTTCAGAAATTGTTTGGCTATGCTCATATATCAAGACTTACACAACTGGAATAAATTTAGCTCTCGCCAAGAAGCTGCCAATATAACTCCCAGCAGTCTGCCTGATCACCGAAGGATTGTTTGGATCATGCAGCTTTTTCCAAAGATGGTCTAAAAATGCCTCAGCCAACGCCTGGAAACAAGACACATAGAAATCATGAGGGTTTGTGCCGATTACACTGTTTAAGCAACAGTTTTCTAATACTCAATTCCCACAATTGCCAAAGCCAAACCATTAAAAAATCTACCTATAACTATTCCTACGCATGACAGAAGAGCACTCTTTTCTGTGGCTTTTTCTGTATTTAGTTGTAAAAAGTAAACGGAATCAGAAGCCTGGGAAAAAGTCAGGAGCAGATTAATGTCAGGAGTGTTTACAAACAAGAGCAGTAAGAAGGTGAACATGAAGTGACTGTTCAGTGCCTCTTGTAGCAGAAGAGGTCAGGGACATCCAATGAAAATAGGGGGAAGCCCAATTTAAAGAAACAAAGGTAATTCTCCACCTTACATGGTTATATTGTGGAACTTTTTGCCACAGAAGTTCACGATGCCAAAATTCACATCAGTACAAAAAGCACAACATCATGACATATTTTCTCCTTGACTTTGTCTATCACGGGCCGTGACCGTGAAAAAACACGGCTCTGGCTCGGGAGGTCACCGGACAGCTGCTGGAGGCTGCGAGGGTATTCCAGCAAAGCACCGCCACGTGCTCTCCTCCTTCTGGTATTCTTTCCAACACATCCACTATCCACCCCTGTCAGAGACAGGGCATTAGCTTAGCTGGATCTTCAGCTATTCTTATGCAAAAAGCATGTGTGTTCTTATATTTATACAGTAAGAGAAAGAACCATACTTTGCTTGACAGAGAAGGGAGAATGGGGAAGGGGAGGAACAAACAGCAGACACCGATTGCAAACAGAAACACTAAGACGAACAGAATGTTTAAGATAGTTTTGGGATGCTGGAGCACTGCGTCTCAGGTTCAAGAGTCCAACTGGTTCTTGTAGAAGAGATCTGTTCACCAAGTTCCTGCACAACAGCTTAGATTCCATCTTTTTGCAGTTTATGAACAACATGGGAAGAACAAGCACATACAGAAAAACTTGAAGAAAGGATCAGAGAAGGAAAAGAAAGCAAAGATACTCATGAATTCTGATGTACTAACTCCAGACAAATGAAAGGTAATACCAGAATTACATCAGAAAACAACTATTTGCTGTAAAAACAAAAAAAAAAAAAATCCAAAAGGAGGATGCAGAAATGACAGAAGTTACTGAATTTTAAAAACAGCTTCTACTCACCAATTTAAAACTACAGATGTAAAACATGAAGTACTGTACGTGACACGAAGCATGGGTTGGTAAAATGAGCTTGTCAAAAACAGAAACCAGATCCCGATACAAATCCTTTGTCTTGTTGATATCAAGCTTATCTACACAACAAAAAAGAAGAGAACAAAATAAGCCATTTCATTTTTTTCCTGCCCTCGTGCTGTAGAAGTGGCATTTACATCCTTCTAAACCAGTAAGAGATATGTAAACACCACCAAGTTGACTTCTAGGCTTATCTGACATCTAAAATATATTTGTACTAATACCTTCCAGGACTTCAGTTCTACAGGTTTTTATGTTGGTGTCTATGTGTACACATACACATATAAAGCTGTCAGACACACAAACTCTGCAATAACGTGTTAATTCAGAAGAGCCAGAAGAAAACGCTAAGAAAAAAATTACCTGACTTACGTGAAGAAGATGCAGCAAAATAGTTTCTAAATATTCTGCTTTAAACATATAAATCTAAGAAATTCAAAGCCTTACTAAATGCCAGTGCAAGACAGGTTTTTCCTGCAACACAACAACTTGCTGTAGCAGTTCCAGTTGAATGACATGCCTGGTCTGGTTGTTTTAATCTAGTTCCAGCCCTGGTGGTTAGAAGGATCCTTAATTCTAATACTCGAAGCAATATAGTAGAGCAAATGATAAAACACTGTGGCTAACTGCAAAGTATTTCTGATCCTCTAAATTTTGTAGCACAGTGAAAAAAACCACATTTGGATACAGTGTCATATATATATTTAAAATGTCTGCAGCTAAAGACCAGTCCTTCAAAGCCAGAAATGCACCTCTGCATCCCCTGCCAGCAACAGTGCGCGGAGGCAGGAACAGGGACTGTAACTGCCCCCTGGCAGCAGCAGAAAGCAAGAATTCCTAGAAGAGGAATTTGCTCTTCTTACTTGTCAGCAAAACAACTAATCTGTTTATAGTTCAGGTGTTCTTACCATCCACATGGCAAACATCTTTAATATAGGAAAACAGGATGGTCATCAAAATATCAAGGCGCTCTGCAAGCGGATGGGCCATTCTCTCACTACTAGAAGAGACAATTGTGTTTCCTCTTCTTTCTTCATCCTCCTCCTGGCACACAAAATGGCAGTCAGGCAGCTTTTATACACACAACATCATAAACACAGCAAGTACAGGAAAAGTGAAACTAAATTTCTCCTTCAGTGATATGCTAAAGGTTTGTCTTGTTTTTAGAAAAGCAGTGTAAGCAGATTTATGTAAACTAAGCCAATCAGCATGAATTCTTTAATAAGCTTTTTGCATAGCTGCCGGTGTTTTCACACAACGAAGCACATCCGCTGCCATGTGCAGTGGGTATTTACATTCATGAAGCCAACACCTGAAGAACACATTCATTTGCCAGCTGTTCGGGTGTCAAGAGCTGCGCGCAGTACGGTAGCGAAGCAATAATGTAACGACAATTCCTACTCTTAGTTCACAGCCACCTCAAAAGTGAAAACTTAACCAAAAAAAACCAAACAACAACACAAACTTTTAGTAAAACAAGAAAGCCAACCATGTCAAAAAGTCCTTCCTCTGGAGACTTCTCCTCACTACCAGAGCTATTAGCAGTTTCTTCAGCATCTTCAATCTCTTGCTGTGGAGTACTAACCTGCAGTTGCAAACAAGAAATTAACTTTTCTAAGACTGTGACAACAACGTTAAACTTTTTTTAATTCTTTATATAAGAAATGACAACATAAGTAATTTCTAGACTAGATTTTGTCCTTGACTAAATAACCATTTTTAAAGGGAATTATGTGTAACACACACACTCCAAACTGCCTGAAGCTCTACCTCCAGAATACAAGCTTTCCCCACACTGTTACATGCTGAGGTTCTCCAAAATAAAACCCCTTCGTCATTCACAATTCTACCCCTCTTTTCTTAAGGCTGTGAATCTGATGATAAAGAAGATGGGTCACACAAAAAGCAGCACCGCTCTCTGCACACGAGCACCGACCACCGTGAAAGGGTTATTGTGCCTCTGGCACAGACGCCACGCAGGGTGTGACAGCACAAGCCATGCAGCTGCCCGCAGGTCCGGGAACACCGTCAGACGGGCAACAGAGCGTAAATTGGGTTGGTTTTATACTCGTGATCATGAGCACCACTGCAACATATTTTCTGTTGAGCTGAACACTGAAGCATATTTAATTTTTTACGCTTGTGTGTGTTTTAACAACAAGCTTCCCTAAAAAGTGATACAGAACAAACTTACATCCAACTTTAACAGCTTTTCAATAATAAGCTCCAGAATTTGAAGCCTCAGACTTGGAAGGTACACGGTAACTCGTAACAGGTTATGGACATAGCATTCCTGTAACACAAAATTAATTGATACCTATAATAACGTTAACAGAAAGTTCCATTTCTGCCAAGGATTTTTAGAAAACAAGCTCCTTAATTTATCTAAAGAGCCAAAAATAGGTTTAAACAGAATGTATTCAATCTAGAATAAATTAGTCTAAGCCAAACACTGTCTTCCAATTGTTAAACTGCATTATCAAGAACTTCTTAAACTACTACTTCCACGCAAATTTTTCCAACTATCTCTAGACAGAATGACTATAAATATTCTATAGGAAAAGTTATTCATTTCCCTAGGGGTTAATGTCTAAACTTTCTCTAGGAAAATTAAAACACGCGCATTCTTCACTGTATCTGCAAGCAGATCTAGTAGGACTGAAGTGAGACTGAATACATCTTTATTTCAGATCATTATAATACACCAGCAACAATCCCAAATTCCACAGGTAGGTCTCCTCAGAGTTGTTCTGATTACAGTTCAAACAGGTTAACGGACAAGTCCTGTGAGCGAGCATGTGTGCACCCTTGTATACACACACACACACACAAGATAATGTTGCGACTTTCATACAGCAAAACTGTCAAGTCCATACATAAAATGAGGTAAATTGCCATATTTAAGTAAACCATTGTCTCTTTGTGAATATGCATTATGACACAACCTTTAATTACATGAACATATATGATTTTTCCACAGGCCACCTGGCTCGTTCAGTACATCAAATAGATAGAGCGACTTTAATGAGAACGTATAAATAGGAAATAATTAACAACAATTCATGGACCATATTTTTATTACACTTAATTTGAACTTTGCCCCGAAAGCACGGTTATTAATTTCTTCACTACTTGCTCGTCACTGAGTTGCTAAATAAATAAATAAGAATTCTTCTCCTAACACCATGCGAGAGCCATCATCCCCTCGTTTTACAGATAGGGAACTGATGCCCAAAGTAACCTGGGTTAAAAAGAAGCGCAATCACAAAACTAGCAAGGCATACACAGACAGGGACTTCTCAGCACTTGATGAGTTTGAAACACAGCCTGAACTTGGCTGGTGAAGCAGGGCTCTGCCCTTCTGGAAAATAAAGTGCTGACATACCAAGTTGGAATAAGTAGATATAAAGATCACACGAGAGCCATAAACTGTTAAAAGTTTCCAGATTGTTTCTGACCATACATGAGCACTACACAAAAGATGTAATAAAACAACTTCACACCCTACACTAGTGGCAATTTGAATTTATCCTATAATGTCCACTGCTTTCTGTCTGCTTATCAATCCCCTGGTCTTCCGATTCACAATCCCCAGTTTTGAAAACAAACGAGACAGGCATCCTACCGTCTCCTTACTATACAACCCTGAGATTCAGCGCCAAAGAGGTCCCTCGTGTGCACTGATTAAGAAAGCAATCCTGTGGAAAAGATACGCAGTTATGTCATTAAAGATGAGCATAATGCTTATGCACAAGGAACTTAAGTACACTTGGACAACCTAATACTAAACAGGCACACCCATATGTATATTTACATGTATAAAAGTAACAAGAACCTTAACAATATGCTCAAAAATCTGCACTCAACACCACCAAATCAGTTGCCATATTATAGAGTATACTTATACATTAAAAAACAAATGAACAAATAAACAAAAATATTCCCAGGTCTTACCAGAGTTCTTTCTGATTTATTAATGAAAGGGAAGTTTTCCACAAGTATTGGCATGAGAAACTGTGGTGTCCTACAGTTAAAAAAAACACACACGAGAAATCCAACCCAAAAGTTATAGGTTATAATCACACGAGAAAATACTGAAGTTCCAGCACTCTGAAGATAGACTGACACAATCTTATTCCACAGTAACTTTATTTTAAGGTAAGCAATTGTATAAAATCTGTTTTTGCAAAGATCATCAAACAGAAAATAAGCTACAAACTTCCACTGTGGACTTGTCAGCAGCCACTTCAAATACGTGGCTATAAACATGACTTTCCCTACTTCCTATTTCCATTAACAGAATTGTCAGCTGCTGATGCCTATGGAAACTTCATGAGGATTGGATAAAGCACACCACCAGTTAGTGAATATTAGGAAAAAAGATGCAATGAAACTAAGTATTATACTTCCAATTAAGAGAAAAAAAATAGAACCAAACCAAACCCCACACAATTCATCAGTTCCCAAGATTTAAATCTGCAAGGAAAGGGCACACAAAGCCACAGGATCATATACTTACGAAGGAACATATCTTGCAACGGTTTGCAATGCTCTATGGCAAGTATTAAAGTTCTCAGAAAGGTCTAGAGAACAAAAAAAAGTACATTTGGTTAAAGAAAACTGAATCAGCAATCAGCAAGACCAGTTCATATCAACCGAACACCCTAAAGATTCCCAAGGAACTGCATCTGCCGAATGGCGGGGTTTATTGTTGTTTGCGTTTTTTGGGTTTGGTTTGTTTGTTTGTTCATTTTTGAAGTTGAACTTCCTTACTACCAAAATAAGCATGGAAAATAACTCCCAATAAAATTAATGGCATCACAATCAATAAACTCTGAGAGCACTGCAAACCCCAAGTTCAGGTACTGTAACGCGCTCTCATACTGAACACTAAGTGTGGAAACCAAAATTTAACCCACAATACACAAATATTTAGAAGATATGTTAAACCCCAGTTTGGAACTAGAAAAATATCTACCTAAAGATTATGCCTCATTTTCACAAAAGTCAAATAAACAAATAATTAGGCTTCCATAAGAGGCTTTTTTTAGCCAAACAGTGTCACAGGTAAACAGCAGAAGAGTAGTTGGGTCATCACAAGCAGAACTGAAATTTATTCCAGCGTTCAAGATAAGAAAACATGAAATTCTTGAAAGACATTTAGCCGTTTGTCTTATCAATAACCACACTAATTGTGCAGCACTTCTGTTAAAAATACCAATTGTATTTGAGCTTAACACGAGGCAGATGACAAAAAAAGCCTCAAGAATCCCCCAACCTATCTAGTTTTAGTTAGGTAAATAAAATGGAAATCAAACAACTCCTAATTTTTCTTTGGCTTTGAAACAATCTAGGATTAGGAATATTTTCCTGTTCCTACAGAACCTGCACCAACAGCAATGTTTTGAAAGTAAAAAAGCGTGGGTCACCATACCAACTTGAGTACAAGAAAGACTTTGACTTGGCAATTAAAGGATGTGATGTCTGTTCACGTTTTACACTACCTCAGCTAAATTAACTTTGTACAAAAGGAGCAACACACACTATATACTTCTTTAGTAAAGGTATTACAGCAGTACATGCCATACTGCCTTTATACTCACTTTCATCATCATCATCAGAATCTGAAATATCCACATCATCTTCTCTGACAGTTATTCGAGCTAGCAAAAAGTGAGATTATTATATCAAAATCGTACAAATCTTACAGGTTTCAATCCCAGATCAAACACACTCGATAACAGTACGCATCAGGACTAAAGCATCAAAATTGTCCACAAGACTTTCTAAATTGAGCAGAAGCTCATGAAAACACAGTTTCATTCACAGAACTAGGAGGTTCTCGAGACCATCTGACACAATCCTCACTGTAGCTCTGGTTCTTTAGTAACAACAACATTATCTAGTTCATCCTTTCCAATACACCTTCATAAATGAGGTCTGTATTAGCTACTAGAACATGCCTTCCAAAACCTAGGTGCAGAAAATTCTTTATCACAATTCAGCTATCCAAGTTAACAAAGTAATCAACAGGAAACACAAAACAACCCAGTTATTAATGGTATCACACGTTACAGTTGTACAGAATTTATCTAGTAAAGACATTTTTGAAGATTAAGAGAAAAGCAACATACGGGGGACAAACTGTGATACTATCATCCGGAGGCACGGCCTAAGATGGACAGTTTGTGCTGACACGAGATTGCCAAGAAAACCCAGGTATTCTTCCACCACCTCTCGGCTCCTCCTCAACCAGGGCAGCTTCTGAAACCAAGCAGAGACCAAAACGTCAAAGAAACATGTTTCGAGTACTATAGTCCTCATCTTCCCATATAACAAACAGATATTTACCAGCAAAATGCTGACCAGTTGTTCAAGGTCTTTGGTCAAATACACAACAGAAGCTCGAAATTCATGCAGCCAATTAATGATCTGGGCATCCTTGAAATAAGCAGAAAAAACAGATAACTATTCCAATAAACAGTATTACCTATTACTAGAAAACAACAAAAGCCTTAAAATAAAAAAGATTAAGACTGTAAACAGATATTTTATTCACATTAACATGCAAGGAATTTCTTTGTGTCCTCACCAATGAAAGATCTCAAATGCAAAAAGAAACGCACCCCAACTCCTAAACCAACAGCCTGCCTGGAAGACTTAAGTTAGACTGAGCAAAGCATGCAAACCTCAGAATATATTCAAAAGAAACAGCATTCAGTCTTAATCTTCTTTTTGCTCTAGTTCAAGCAGAAGTGACATTCAAGTATCACAGTATCACAGTATGTTTGGGATTGGAAGGGACCTCAAAAGCTCATCCAGTGCAATCCCCCTGCTGGAGCAGGAACACCCAGGTGAGGTCGCACAGGAACATGTCCAGGCGGGTTTGAATGTCTCCAGAGAAGGAGACTCCACAACCTCCCTGGGCAGCCTGGGCCAGTGTCTGTCACCCTTACTGAGAAGAAGTTTTTTCTCAAATTTAAGCGGAACCTCTTGTGTTCCAGCTTGATCCCATTACCCCTTGTCCTATCATTGTTTGCCACCGAGAAGAGCCTGGCTCCATCCTCATGGCACTCACCCTTTATATATTTATAAACATTAATGAGGTCCCCCCTTAGTCTCCTCTTCTCCAAACTAAAGAGCCCCAGCTCCCTCAGCCTTTCTTCATAAGGGAGGTGCTCCACTCCCTTCATCATCTTCGTTGCCCTGTGCTGGACCCTCTCCAGCAGTTCCCTGTCCTGCTGGAACTGAGGGCCCACAACTGGACACAATATTCCAGATGTGGTCTCACCAGGGCGGAGTAGAGGGGAAGGAGAACCTCTCTCGATCTACTAGCCACCCCCCTTGTAATACACCCCAAGTCTTGAAATAACAGACACACTGAAAGAGTAGCAAATTGACACAGAAAACTTTACACTGATTTTGACTGTAAACTCCGAAAGGCCTGCTAAAAATGAAGTATTTTAGAAGATGTCCTCTTTAAAGAGAAAAGGAACTTCATCTAGCATTATGATTCCCGCAGCATTCTTCTCGCAGCTTTGTTGTTTAATTAAAATGAAAACAAAGAAAAAAAGAAAAGAAAGCAAATGTGGTGGGTACACACAGCTATACAGAAGCATCGTGAAGCAAAAATTTTAGGTATAGCTACTTAATGCATTTGTACCTTACTGCTTAATTAAACAAGCTTTTAATGAGCAGAGAAGAAGGTAAAAATTCATGCAACTTAAAGGCTGTGAACGTAGGCGTGGTTTGATCTACAGAACACATCTGTAAAGACAAGCATCTGTGACCCGGAGTGACAGTATTTGGGACAAAGGCCCTGCCACAAAGCAAAAGGTTTCTCACTGCAGAGCAAAGATTCAGTAAGCACGAGACACCATTTATCAAGATCCCGCGTGTGATACACACACGCATTAAACAGACGATTGGGGTTTTTCCCAAGTAGAGTTTTAATTCTGACAGTTTCTACAAAGTAAAAAGCTGTTCAATGCAGCTAAACGTTTAAAGCAAAGGATCTGGGTAAGAGCCAGGATTACCTGTCTGACAATGATACACATCAGAACCCGCACTACCACAATTCTTACCTTTATGTCTGGATCTGACAGCTGATGCTTTAACAGCTCAAAATCTGTGGTCTCACCCTAGCAGGTGAAAGAAAAATGAGGAAATAGTCCTTCTTTTTTTTTTTCCCCCAGCAAAAGATAAATTTCATTAACACATGTGAACAACATAATATGGTTTGACAGTAACACGAAGAACAGGGGTGGGAGAACCCAACCCAGGCTGCAGCAGCAGTGACAGTGCTGGCCCTGAGTGACAACTGGAGCCACCAGCCACAGCGAGCTGCTCTCCCTGCTGACACAGCTGGGGCACCTCACACCCTCCAGGATGACCACAGAACCCCGGGCTGGCTGGGCTGCAGGACCTCCGTGGATCCCCAGCCCCACTGCTCATGCAGGGTCACAGAGCAGATCACACAGGTGGGTCCAGGCGGTTTGAATGTCTCAGAGAAGGAGACTCCACACCCGCTCTGGGCAGCCTGGGCCAGGCTCTGGCACCTCCCAGCAAACAAGTTTCTCCTCATGTCCAGATGGAGCCTCCTGCGTTTCAGTCTGTGCCCGTTGCCCCTCACCCTGGCCTTGGGCACCACTGAACAGTCTGGTCCATCCTCTGACACCCACCCTGAGATACCTATAAACGTTGACGAGATCCCTCTCAGCTCCTCTTCTCCAGCCTTTACACCCGTGACTGGGGGAGATCTCTACACTGGCACTCCCCCACAGCTTTCAGCTGCTTCAGGTTTCGCCCTTTGCCCAGACGCGGTTTGTGTGTGAGGACACGAGGCGCAGGGTCCCCGGCGCAGCCCGCGGGCACGGGATGGGACGGGTGTCCCGCTCACCTTCTGGTACTTGAGCAAGATGTCGGTGAGCGTCCCGCCGAACCGCACGGTCTTCCTGGGCGGGGAGCTGATGAACTCGTCCCCCCCCAGCATGGCCGCGGCCTGAGGGAAGGCGAAGCCGCGTGGGCACCCGCGGGCCAAGCCCCGAGCGCCCGGCCCGGCCCGGCCCGGCCCAGCCCGGGGGTCCCACCGCGTCCCCGGCCTGGGCGGACGGGCAGGGGCCGCCCCCGCCCCGCGCTCCGGGATCGGGATCGGGATCGGGATCGGGCCGCCCCGCTCCCAATTCCCTTCCCGCCTTTGCCTCGCGCTGCCGGCAGCGCGCTCCCTGCTAGCGGGGCCGGCGCCGCCGCGCGCCGCGCTCCTCACGCGCTACCCGCCCGCGCCGCCACATGCCGCTCCCGGGCGGAAAGAGAACGGGGCGCCCCGCCGGAAGCGGGCTGCGCTCCTCCCCTCGCACCACAGAGAGGCACGGATAGAAGGGCCGCGGTTTCTCTGGCCCCGCCGTCCGTGGTGCCGGCGGACCCAAGGCTATCGGACGGGCGGTGCTGGAAAGCGCTGTGTGAACAGTGCGAACAATACGTGCGCTGGACGGCTGTAGGGACTGCTCCTCCGCCCAAAACATCCTGCGTACACACACACAGATGTGAAGAAAAGCATTATCTGCGTTTATTTCCAAGGCCAGGGCGGGTTTTTTTCTTAATTTTGTTGTTTGTTTGAACACCCACCAGCTGACTGTGTTAAAGGATGCAGCTGCTTACAGATCACAGAATTCAAAAGGAATTACACATTAAATACCTAAAAGCCTCCAACAACTTTTAGAGCAACTTGGATAAGCATGAATGGAAACATGTATTTTTCACGCTGACTTTCAGTAACGTTCAATGTGCTCAAAACTTGTTAGAATTCAGTTGAACACACGGTGTGCGTTGCTCCAGTTCTCATGAATACGATGTTTGACCCCAGCCCTCTTACCCAGCTGTCCAGACTGGCCTGTTCTCCGCACAAGCTGCTACTGCACTAACGATCTCCCTTCCAGAAGTCACACCGAACAGATTTTTGTAGAATTGACGAATAATTTGATTTCTCTCTGGAGAAGACATTCCCATTTAACAAAAGTAGCCCACACATACCACATTTAAACCTTATTTGGACACAGTCTACATCTAAAGAGTCTCACAAGAAGCATTTAAACCTAGTTCCAAATCCAGGGTTTGGGTTTTTTTTTCCTTTACTGGCATCCGGGGTGCAGGTTTAGAGCTGGTTTTAAGGCTTAAACAGCTACCAAACACTCCTGTGTAATCACACGCCCGTAGGCGGAGTTCAGTAATTTGCAATTCTGGGCGTCTGCGGCGCTGTCCTGGAAAGAATTCCAGCTCCAGATGCAAATCCCACGTTCCCCTCCAGCGGACTTTGTGCCGCCCAGAGCTCCAGGTGATAAGGATGCCAGGAGAATGAAATAGTGTTAAATATTGGTTAATGTTTAACTGGTAATAATTCAGCCGCCCGTTTCTATTTATTATGAGCCTTTAGACCATATGAAACAGGAACTGGTTTGCATCTTCAAAAGGAAAGGATTGCAGCTCTCAAGTTACCATTGCTCCACAGCAAACACTTTTTATCTCATTTTTTAGACACACCACACTAGGAACATTCTAGAGCCTCTCTGCGATTAACATCCCCCTTTGCTGATGGCTCAGCTCCTACAGTCAATTTTTTAAAACATACCTACTGCTCATAACGGTAAATGTTTGAATGCCATGCAATTTTTGAGTGAAGTTGCAACAGCCAGCGAGATTCTAGCTACCATCTCATGCAACAATCATTAAGAATTTATATTGGATTTAAGATTAATTACATTGTAATCTACAGTGAACGCAGCGACCTGCTTGATTCACTCCACTAATTATAATTGCAACACTAGATCCACTTTTTCTTTTTTCCCAGCAGGCTAAATCTGTGGATAGCTGCACATAAAAGTTTTGGCTTAATTTAGAGCTGCTACAAATCACTCCACTTATATTTCCACAAGTGAATCTGTGGGGAATCAGAAAAAGCAATTAACCTCTGTTCAGAACAATGAAATGATGAACAGTGAGCTATAGGTCTTATAGAAGGAGTCTGTCTGCCTTTTGTGTTTACGTCAGCCCATAGTCCCAACACGGTGGCGTCACATTGCGGTTCCTCCAAAAGGCGGAAAAAATTGTACACGCCTCCTAAAAGAAGAAATTACATTACAGACCTTCAAGTTCATCTAATCTTGCTGGAAAACTAAGAACATTTGGAAAACATCTAGAAATTAGAATAGGCATAGAAAGGCAGAGTTACTTCAGTAATTCACAAGAGAACACTGATAGACTTTAAGAGCTCACAAGGAAGTAGAGCCACAGCATTCTCAGTAAATATTTTCCTCCAGTATTCAGTGAGGTGTGGCACAGAAACAAGCGTACGCTAAAATTTTAAGACCTACTCATATTTGTGCATGGTGGGCTCAGCTCTCAGAGTCAGCTCAAAAACACAGGAACCCATGAGGAATCTCTCCACACAAGAATTTTACGTATCAACAACTTTAATAAAAATCTTTTCCCAGGTGCTACTTCTCAGTTACATCTAAATGTAAATTTGTTACTATAATACATCAGAGTATCTGTTAATCAACAGGGTGGGGTTTTTTGCGTGGTGTTCCCCCCACCCCAAATCCTTCAGCATTCGGAAGATAACTCCCAATGTCACTGGACCAAAAACGCCTCTTCTTAGAGTCATCACACTACATCATTTGCAACTATGAAGAATGTACGGGTATGAAAACATCACTGGTTTTACTTGTCTACATATAAAATCTCAAATTCCAAGTTATTCCAAAATAATGATGCAACTTTACAAGAGTCACTGTAAATTGTGTATTTACACTATAAACAACTTCTACTACATTCGCAACTTCGCATCAGTATTTTAACGCAGGTATTTTAAAAGCACCCTTACAAACAAAAGTATTGCACTGGTATCATAAAAATTCACAGTAAGTTTAACTTTCAAACTTTGGTAAAACAGTGCAAGAGCTTTTCATTGTGCAAGAGCTTTTCATCCAAACATTCCCAGGTTAATAAAAATAATAATAATAATAATAAAATCTATATTACATGCTGCAGTGATTTCTGTGAATCAGGATTGCGTCTTTTTTAGCTCTTATTTCTTAAGAGAACTAATTTATGTTTTGAAATGGTAGAAAAAAGAAAAAACACACAAAAAACTATTCAGTCCAACACTGAAACAGGTTCATTTGGCAGAGATACGGCTCCATGTGTCCATTTGATGCAGAGTCCACAACGGCTGCAGAGATTATTTAATCACGAGGGAATCCTATTTCATTGAGCAGGGAATTCTCTTTCCACAATTTGCAGTACTTCCCCACCTTCAGAGGCAGTAACATGGGTAGTCGTGTCTTCAACAGACCCTGAAGATAATACATGAAGAAAATATTACTCCAAAATAGTCTTAGAACAAATAGTCATATAAAACCAAACTGTTATTTGAAGTCAGTCTTAAAAGTGTGACTGTGTGGACCTCTAGAATATTTTATACTCTGCGTCTCTTTTCAGGTCCAAGGATCCTACTCTACTTGTTATTCCTTTAATATCATTCATTCCATATCTTGAAAATTCTCACCCTTCTCACCCACTTCTACTTTATAGTTTTTAAGATGGGAAATCAGAACAGCATGCAGCATCCCATTAATACCTTCAGAAAGTGATTAGTGCCAAGAACCAGAAAATTATCCAAGTGACAAAAATGCACAAATGGTTTCTGTAAAGAAACCTCCTTACTAAGGCAACAGTTAACTTTCCAAATGTTTGCACTTTTTTGCTTTTAATTTAATGTTAAGCAAAAATGTGAAGTTAATGGCTCTGGGAGCTCTGCTAGTGGACAGTGGGGCAGGGTTGGGTTGGTGGTTGGTGGTGGTTTTTTGGGTTTGGTTTTTTTTGTGGTGGTGTTTTTTTCCCCTCCTCTCTCTCTCTCTCTCTCTCGACAACATCTGCCCAAACGTGTTTAACCCGTTTGGTTAAGGTCATAAATATCTCCAGATGGGGACAGAATTTGGTCTATCGGTAATGCATTATGTGATTCAGATGGTTGTTTATGAGTAGACATAAAGTACTTCAGACGAGCTTTCTTCAAAAGGGAACGCCAAATTATCTTTCGAGGTGCAACCATTTGTTACCCTTTTTTTACCGTGAAAGCTAAAATCAGAGAGTTCACGTTGCAATGTGCAACAGCGCTCCCCCTGTCTTGGTTCCTTCTGAATTACAATTACTAACGCAATTGTACTGAACTTTGTTTACTGTAGCATTAGAAGCTGCTGTTTACTTGGGAGAGCCTGTAATAAATCACTCCATACATCTGCCCCTGTAGTTAATAATAAACCACACGTTATTTCCAACTAACATTAGTAACATGTAAGATTTGAAATATTAAACAATAACGGATAACTTTCACTACTATAAGTTTATTACAGCAAAATACACACCTATGTATGCATGTTGAAAGTAGAACCATCTACAGAGATAGCATATTATCTACTGAACTCAATACCTACAATTGCCAAAAATCTTTAGATGAAAAAGGTAAGACATAGTCACTTATCACATGTCGTTTCTTCCCTGAAAATATGGATCTCTGTCAGTTCTACATCCATTTCAGGAAAAAAGTCTAAAGAGGAGAATGACTCATTTTCAACAGCCGGTTTTCTAATTGCAGGTATAAGTTAATAATAAACTAAACAGCAGCAACAACTCTCCTAGAGCTGTATTGCTGCTGTTCTTATTTCTTCGACAAGTTTTCTTTTAGGAAATAGTTCTCTATACTGCATCTCCCTACTGTTAGGACTTCCTCTCAAGATAACCACATGGCTTTCATGAAAGAAGACTATGAACTTTTCTGTGAACCAAGAGCAGCTTCAAAATGCAGTTCCTTCAGAAAAGGATTTTACATAGTGAAGTGAAAGTTGACCTTTTTTTTTCCCACTTAAGGCTTTAAGCTTGTTTTTCTTCCTAAACACACACACTGCACTCATGAACACACTAGGGACATCCTGAAAAGCTTGACGATCTTCAACAATGCTTCAAAGTCGGACCTAAACACTTGCTTTGCACATGGGACAGTAGCACATGTTTTTCAGATGACTGAGGTTCAAGACGAGCAGTTTAACGATTGCATTTATAAGTTTCAAACTATTATCTGCAACTCTGCCACAAAGTTAATACAAGTCACCATTGCACTTTTTCTGTTGTTGTTCTCCAAGAAAGCAGCATTTCATGTTGCTAAAGAGGGAGTTTCCCTCACCAGAGCTCATGTGGGCAGCGGTTAATGGCTCTTTCATTTCTCCATGCTCACCTCTGGCAGACACACAGAGTTACTGCCAGGATGGGTCAGGAGCACACCTGCGACCTGACAGACCCCACAGCACACCCCTGTGCCAACCCACAGACCCCACAGATCCCACAGCACCCCCTGTGCCAACCCACAGACCACACAGCACCCCCTGTGCCAACACACAGACCCCACAGCACCCCCTGTGCCAACCCACAGACCCCACAGCACCCCCTGTGCCAACCCACAGACCCCACAGCACCCCCTGTGCCAACCCACTGACCCCACAGCACCCCCTGTGCCAACCCACTGACCCCACAGCACCCCCTGTGCCAACCCACTGACCCCACAGCACCCCCTGTGCCAACCCACTGATCCCACAGACCCCACAGCACCCCCCTGTGCCAACACACTGATCCCACAGACGCCACAGCACCCCCTGTGCCAACCCACTGACCCCACAGCACCCCCTGTGCCAACCCACAGACCCCACAGCACCCCCTGTGCCAACCCACAGACCCCACAGCACCCCCCTGTGCCAACCCACAGACCCCACAGCACCCCCTTGTGCCAACCCACAGACCCCACAGCACCCCCCTGTGCCAACCCACTGATCCCACAGACTCCACAGCACCCCCTGTGCCAACCCACTGATCCCACAGACCCCACAGCACACCCCTGTGCCAACCCACTGATCTCACAGACCCCACAGCACCCCCTGTGCCAACCCACAGACCCCACAGCACCCCCTGTGCCAACCCACAGACCCCACAGCACCCCCTTGTGCCAACCCACAGACCCCACAGCACCCCCTTGTGCCAACCCACAGACCCCACAGCACCCCCCTGTGCCAACCCACTGATCCCACAGACCCCACAGCACCCCCTGTGCCAACCCACTGATCCCACAGACCCCACAGCACCCCCCTGTGCCAACCCACTGATCCCACAGACCCCACAGCACCCCCTGTGCCAACCCACTGATCCCACAGACCCCACAGCACCCCCTGTGCCAACCCACTGATCCCACAGACCCCACAGCACCCCCTGTGCCAACGCACTGATCCCACAGACCCCACAGCACCCCCTGTGCCAACACACTGATCTCACAGACCCCACAGCACCCCCTGTGCCAACCCACTGATCCCACAGACCCCACAGCACCCCCTGTGCCAACGCACTGATCCCACAGACCCCACAGCACCCCCTGTGCCAACCCACTGATCCCACAGACCCCACAGCACCCCCTGTGCCAACGCACTGATCCCACAGACCCCACAGCACCCCCTGTGCCAACACACTGATCTCACAGACCCCACAGCACCCCCTTGTGCCAACCCACAGACCCCACAGCACCCCCTTGTGCCAACCCACTGATCCCACAGACCCCACAGCACCCCCTGTGCCAACCCACAGACCCCACAGCACCCCCTTGTGCCAACCCACTGATCCCACAGACCCCACAGCACCCCCTGTGCCAACCCACCGCGCTCACCCGCTTCACCCCGCCGGGCTCTTCCAGCCCCAGACACCTACAGGAACCACGTTCCCTGCCTGCCCCCCCCCGGGCCATCTCTCTCCCTCCATTTCTTTCACCGCCAGACCTGAGAAAGGTTCTTTTTTCTTTTTTAACCCGTCGGCTGCGAGCGAGTGGTTTAACACAACTTTGTCTAGAAGCTGAGAAAACTCTCTCCCACCCCAGCCTCCCTTCCAGCGGTGACACGCCCTGGACCCCGCGGCCCCGGCCTCCCCGCTCTCACCTGCCGCCGTCGGCGGGGCGGCCCCGCGGGCCCCGGGCGCGCTGCAGCTCCAGCTCGGCGGCGGCGGCGCGGGAGCGCGGCCCGGGCGCCAAGGCGGAGGAGAGGCGGCGGCTCAGGCCGTGCACCAGCCCCCGCAGCAGGCTGTCCCCGCGGCCCTTGGGCGGCGCCAGCCCCACGTCGTCGCGCAGCTCCTCCGGCGGCACCTCCAGGTTGCCCGCGTACCAGAACACCCACCAGATGAGGCTGAGGAAGATGCCGATGCCGCCCGCGTAGATGAGCAGGTCGGAGAAGAACACGTCGGCGAACACGCCGGCCAGCAGCACCGCCAGCCCCAGCGCGTCGAAGGCCAGCGCCAGCCAGAAGGCGGCCACGCAGCGGCCCAGCCCGCCGGGGGCCGCCATCTCGGGGCACCGGCGGCGGCAGCAGCGGCCGCACCGCCGCCTCGGGCCGGCCGCACCTGAGGGGCCGGCCAGGCCACGCCCCGCCGCTCGCACCTGCGCGCGGGGCCACGCCCCCTCCGGAGGGGCTCTGGCCACGCCCCCCGGCCGCTGGGGGGAAGGCAGGAGGGGCCGCCGCCCTCACGGTCCCGTCGCTGCCGGGACCTTCCCTCAGCCGCTCCGGGCGTGGCTGACACGCTGTTCGCCGAGACTCGGTTCCCGCAGTCGGCCTCTCCCCGGCAGCGGCGTTGGGCAACGCCTGACAGGCCCCTTCCTCCAGGGCTCGCTTTGTGAGGGAGGCTGGTCTGCAGCGGCAGCCCTTGCAGGTGGTGGTGGCCGCCATTGCACAGGTGAGCTGAGGCAGCTGTGCCCGTTCAACTGCTCCCAGGTGCGGGAGGGTGAGGGCTCTGCCTTGGTTTGCTCGCACACCCTGGGAGGCTGCACTTCAGGAAAGGCGTCGAGGTGAGAGCACACACTGGAGACTCCACGAGCAGGCAGCTCTTGGTAGGCAGAGATTTGCAAGATGATTATAATGTGCATCTGCAAAGTCATATAGATCGCATGCTCGAAGAGAGGAGTTAGAATACAACTACAAGTCAACAAGCAGGAAACTAGTTGTGAATACGAGATGCAAAATCCAGCAAGTAAAGCAGTTATACAAAAGGCAAGGTCCATATTTCCGTCGACTCGTGCGTCGGTTGATGAGCTGGTCCTTGTCTGTAGGCACTCCCAGGTCCTCGGCAGAACTGCATTGGCTGTAGGCTCTCCTGCGCACACTCTCACAGGCCTCGTATCCAACAGTTTGTATAACGATGGGTGAGCCGTGCTGTTCTGGTAACGAGAAATGTCAAACCAATGGCAAGTCTGACAAGCCTAGGAGCATGTGCAGCTTCCATGTGTTTGTGGAAGTACAGCATGCCAAGAACCACGCTGCTGAACACGACTAATTCTCCCATGACAGGGAGTGCAATTGGCTTACTCTAATAAAACTACACACTCAATTCCTGCCATAGTGCTTGGTTTGCTTATTGCTCCTGCCGAACATTGAGGTCAAGACTGGGTGAAGCCGCTTCTTCATTCGTGACTGCCCATGTTACTGACATTATTCCATAAAATGTGTCCTTAGGAAATCACAAGCTTAAATCACCTCAAAAAGAAAAAAGTTAAAATTATTCTAAGTACTTCATCACTAAAATATCTTTCATTTTGAAACCTAATACCACTTCTACATTGGGAAGAATTATGGTACTAAAAAGCCTATACTGCTATTCTTCCTGATTATTTTAAAGTACCTTTTGGATTTTAAAGTTTAAACCTAGCTTCCATAAAATAACCATGGTTCTACTCCTGCCTCACATTATGCTGTTAAACAACCTTTTAACTTTTGTCCCTCTCAGAAGCATAAGAGATAATGTACCAGTTGTCCAAGATTCAGTGAGGGTTATACACCTGCTTAGTTGGAGGGGGAGGGTGGGGGCTTCATTAGAGTGGCTCTTAGGAAGTCCAGATAATTTTAAAATTACATACTTAATCCTTACAGCCACAGGAATTCTAATAATCATATACAACCCTATAAGAAGTAATCATGACAGTTTTGCTTAATCTGAAGATTAACAGAGAAGGCAGATCTAATTACAATAGTATAACAAATACTGAGAGAATTTTAAATAGAAATCAGTATAAATAGTCTTAACTCAGATTTTGTGGAAGAAGAGCTATTAAAGTCATGGTTCTAGCCCTGCAGCACTCTTACTGTGTGCACCAAACTTACCTCCCCCTAGGGCCCAAGATGTAATTAACTCCTACAAAATGAGTTCATGAACAAGTTCCTATTATCTTTCTGCATCTCTCCTGCCAAGACTTCGGTTTGACAGTATTCCGATATTTGCTTTATTAGTAGCTGTTATTCTTCCCAGTAACGCTGAATGCAAGGGCTAATCTGAAATGAAAGTTAAAAATGCGGTGATTTCTAGAGCAGAAGCTTGCAGACCAGCTACAGCCATCAACTAGTCTGTGGGGTTTTTTCTATACATGGTATTTTACTTCCGTGTTTATCTGTTCGTGGAAATTCATCTTTCAGCAGGACCTTAATATTTTTCAAAACAAGACGCTGTTGAAGTTCCTAAAGCATTGAATATGTCTCAAATTGATTATTTTTTTAAAAAAAGCACCCAGCCATATAAATCAGAGTTAATGTAGTTTCTAAGTTTTTCCTCTCTTGCAAAAGGAGTTCAGCAGACTTTCGGGGGGTGGGAAAGGCACTCCATCTGCACTAGAATAATAGCTGCAAGGGAGCTGCACTAGGTTGTTGCACCGTAGTAGTTTTAATTGCTAATACTTACTGCAGTCTTTCAAAAGACTTGCTTCCTGACTCCATTTTATGTCTGTGAAGAACATGAGTTAGTTCCCACTTTAGTACAAATGTGGAGAGCAAATGAGCAATATAAAAATCAATTCTAGTCAAAACCATCACTACTAAATATTTTGGTACTGTCTTTATAGTGTCTTTCAAATAAAAGCAAAGATTCCTTGCAGTAGCTTGTCCGCAATCTAATTAAGACTTTAGTTTTAACTCCTGCAGCAAATTTTAATAATAAAACAATACTTTTTAAAATGAGAATGTTGGTATTTTGAACGTTATCAACTTCCTCTTCCCTTCTAGCTTCCCTGCAGCCACTCTGCTTTCAGTACTTCTAAAAATGACACAAACTCACATAAAGTATTAACTTGCTCACATTAATGATACACACAAAAAATTTGGCCATTAGAGGGTCTCCACAAAGCACTTGGTGCAAGGATACATGAACCATGTAGAGAAAGTACCACTTGTATTCACGAGCCTAGATGTGCCTTGACAATTCCGTACTTTAAAATACTATTCTACACTGTGTCGCGGTTTAACCCGAGCTGGCAATACAACCACACAGCCACGCGCTCACCCCCTCCCCTACAGGAGAGGGAATCAAAAGGGAAGGGAGAAACCTGGATTGAGGTACACACAGTATAGTAAAATAACAAAATACTAATACACTACTAGTAAATATATATATATATATATATATATAACAGAAATAAAAGATACTCGAGGCAATTCCTCACAACCTCTGTCCACAACTGAGCAGCCAGTCCCAGCAAACTACACCTGGTCCTAAAGCCTATCCCAGAGATCGAGAAAAGAGAGGAAAAAGGCAGAAAAGCCCAGAGGCCTCTGCAAAATAGCAAAAGGCCAGACTAAACATCCCAACCGAAACTCCCCTGGTTACCCCCAGAGAGCGAACAGAAGAGAGAGAGCCAGAGAGATCAGAAAAGCCAAGCAGAAGGTCCCAACTCTCCTTAAATTGTTAGCATGATGCTCCCACTGATCAGTCTGGGTGTCAGTCCAGCCCTGTCCATCCGTCCCCCTTCCTCGCTGCCCCACACCTGTGGGCAGAGCTCGGACTGTCCTTGGCTCTCAGAGCAGAGCAATTACAAACATTAACTCTGTGCTGGGATGTCATCTGCTTGTTCTCAAACTAAGTCCCAAAGAGCATGCTAGCTATGAAAAGAAAGGCTTCTAACTGCATGATGCAAATGAACCCATTTTCAGTCAAACCAGCACAACACTCTTAATAAAGAAAAAGTTAACAGACAGATTTTTCTATTCAAAAACCCCAAAACCTTAACTAAAGACAAATAGTACTATTGAAAAAATTGCATAAGAATTTAACCAAAGTCCATTTTTAAAATTCAGAATTATGGGGCTCCTGATAGAGCTTGTGGTAATACAGCTTTATTATCAGACTGACCATTTTACTAGCCATAGCATAAAATGGCTTTTATAGTTCATTCCTCCATTCTTCCCACCTTCAATTTTTGAATAAAATAAAGATTGTAAGGTCAAAGATATAGTACCTTAAATAATTATGCAGATGTCTATTAACCTTTAACCTTCTCTTTCTGAAGTCAAAATAAATATTATCAGAATAAAAATGGTTGGTCTGTAAGAATTTATACATAAACATATGAGATTTTCTTCAGTCTCTTGATGGTCATTCCCAGAAATGTCCTTAAAAAGACTCACACATGACCAGCACATACCAGCTGTTCATCTAAGACCGAGCTTAACACTCACCAGCATTCCTTGCACAGTTAAACCAGCTCAGCCCTTGGGGGGTGTTTTCCGTCTTAGCTGCTTCTGCCAGCATAGAAAATCGTTATCTTTGTAGCAAGAGCATTTAAACCAAGGACCTGAAGTGGTGATTATAATGTTCCTTACAGCTTGCCAGTTGAAATTAATTCATTGAAAACAATTGTTTTACACCTGCTTTCTGCACTGCATCAGCAACAGGCAGAGATTCAACTTGAATGTTAGTTTTTCGTATTTCCTGTCTTGATCAGTGACATGACAGGATTTCCCAGGCCTCTTAAAAACGCAAGACAAACATTACGACAAATCGCTTCCTGGATAAACATAACAAATTTAACTCCATCATTCAGCGCTGATCTTCAATATTACAATCTGCTGAGAAGTTGCAAAATGTACCTCTCTTTAACAATGGTCACTTACTGTTTCTGACTGACTGTTGCCAACGTCTCCAGCTGAGGAGCCGTGATAGCTATAGCAAGTTATTAATATTACCCACTTATTTTCTGAATTTTAAATACACTTTTTTATTAGAAGACTACATTACTCATAGAGGAGAATAAAAATCACATCAGTAGTGTTACGTCTTCAACTGTCAGAATCCTGCACACTCTGCTAAATAAATGGAACCAATTCCACTATCTAGTATATATTTATTCTGCAGTGGGTTAGTTTGTAGCTGTGTCCATCAGGTGTCTTGCCTGGCTGTATGCATTCCAGCACCGCCAGGAACAAGGAGAGCCAAACTGCTGCAGTCCCAGCACAGACTGGTTCAAGGTGCTGCAGAATTTCACGGTGCCACTTGTTGATGCTGATATTTTAACATGAAATACTAGATACGACACCACATTTCCAGAAAGCAGGAGAGTTTTGTGTCTGTCCTTCACTCTTATGGAAGTGAAGTTCTGCGTTGCAGCCCAGCCTAGAAAGTGATGGGATTATTTTTGGACAAGATCAGATCTTTCTGTTAGCATGGATCTAACGGGGATCATTGAGTCAGACCAGCGTTTTTGGGTGAAATTGTTCCTTGATGAAAAAACGTTTATGGTAGGTGAGAAGAGGCAGCCATGGGTTACGGGAAATTGACACCATGGATCAAGCAGAATATTTTCATATTCTTTAGTGTTTCTTTTACCACTTTTTATTTTGCTCCTAATTACTTTCTAGGTAGTAAATCTATTGATACCAACGTCCTAAATAGGCCACAGGATAGTTTGGTTTTGAACTTTGCAAACTACGCTTGTTACATACTGTTGATTAATCATCTTGTCTCTTATGACCTTCTTCCTATTTGAATTGGAGTAAAATATTGCTAATAAAGATTTTTATCACTAGGATGTTTCATTGCAAATCTTGCCTTGTATTCTCATCCTGAGAGGGACATGAAGTAATCATGCAGAGAGCAACAACTTGCTTATTCTGTAACGTTTCAAATATATAAACTTACAGTTCTGCAGTGTATATTTTTCATGCCTTCATGGGACTGGTTCACTTAGCTGGCACACCTGAATCTCGTACACCCTTTGGTGCTTTTCAGAGGCAAGAAACAATAGGATTGCACCCAGCACGCAGGGATGCCCTCAGTTGTTCTGTTCGCAGAAATAAAGCCCAGAAGTGAAGGTAAGATTTTTCCTGATGGAATAAACGGTCAAAGCATACGATGACAAAAGTAAAACTCTGTGCTTTAAAAAAGAAACCAACCCCACAAACAAAACCAAAAATGAAACAACACACCCAAACAACACAAGCAAACACACACATGAATACCTTAGGTAAATATAGCTAGAGAATACATTAAGTTTGGCTTATCAGACTGTTAAATATCTGAAATAAGTTCAATAGATGTTAACCTCTTTTCATTATATTGAACAATTACAAAAAATAGCAGCAGCTATTTCACATTTTAAATTGATTGCTGCTTTCAGCATGCAGCTTCAGCCCTTGTCTGCTCAGTACTAAGCTATGCTTCAGGAAGACACCACTTCAAAAATGCTTCTCAGCTTTTCTTTCTTGGAACAGTCCCCTCCCTGACCTTTGACACTTCCAAAATTCGAGTGCCTTTAGTTTGGGCCAGGAAAAGAAAAGGTCAGAAATAAGACTCAATTAAGATTGCGAGTTTATTGGTTCCGGTGCAGCAGTTAGAAAGAAACACAAATGAATCATTCCAGGCCCCAGTGAAAAAAGCTCTTAGCATCAGGTCTCCTGAAGAAGGTATTTTACTTCACCAATATATTTGTATACTAAAAATTATTACTGAACAACGGTATAAAATGTGTTACAACAAACAACATTCATGCTGACTGTGGCCTGCACACTTTCTTGGGTGCTTGCTTCGGTGTTCTGGAAGACTTCTTGGCTGACTGTATTGATTTCCCAGCTTTGGGTGCTGCAAAAGACTTTGCTTCTGGTTTTTTGGGAGTCTTTTTCATCTCTTTTTCTTTTGTTGCTTCCCTTGGCATGCTGAGCTGCTTGGCTCTTTTCTGCTTTGGTGATGTCTTCAAGTCTGTACGCTCTTCTGTAACTTTGTGTTTCATTTTTGGAGCTTCCACAGCTAGAGGTTGTTTCTTCCTCTTACCAAGGGATGTTTTAGTTTTCTTGCCCAGGTTGTCGCCTTTTTCTGGACTTGGTTCCATTTTCTGTATTTAAGATACACACAAAAAAATTACCTTTCCACCAAAGAAACATCCTAACTGTGTTGCAAGAAGAAGGAATGAAAACCATTATAAATGCCAGACACTTTCTACCGACTGAACCGTGCCCCAGCCCAAACAACCTTTTCATGTTTCAGTCTGGAAGCAGAGGATCAAGCACAGAAATAATGATGAAGACAACGAAAGAAACACCAAAATAGTAAGAAAGTAAATCATTTAACAGATGCAAGGGTCCTCTTGGCCAGCCAAGTTCCCTGACCTCTGCTGGCAGAGCTTTAAATCACAGGCATGCTCCAATCATGAATGCAGTATAACCAAATTGAATTTTAAGTGTTATTGTTTTATTCACCCACGTATCTTTCCTAGATACTTGTTAAACGCGAGGATTATCAGTTGGTTGTGTTGCAGACATGTTAGTGATATGACCCACACCATCTCCAACTCTGGCAACAATACATCCACACAGTATTTCACGCAAGCTACTAGCTTTCAATTTGTATTACGTGATTGTTAATGTTGCATTCTAGAGAATGTTATTAATTTTTCTCAAGTTTTGCACTCCAGACAGAAGATGATACAATAAAAAAATACACTAAAATTTAATTTTAGAAGAAATTTTGAATTAAAATTTTTATTATTTACTTAATTATTTAGCTGTTTCTCGTTTTCCCTTTCTTCTGAGTTCAGGATTCTTATTGGACCTAGACAAAATTGCTGCTACTCAGAAAAATATGTAAAAGAACAATAAGCACTGGCTTCCTTTGTCTCTAAGACAAAGTCTGTTAAAAATTAAAACCCTCAAAACCAAAAGAATGCCAGAATAAACTGCCTCTTTAAGGCATCCCTCCCCATACTCTTGCTTTCATGATGCATTCACAAAAACTCCAGTTCACTTGAAGTGTGTTAACACACGCTGCTCCCTAAGAAGCAATGAATAACTTGAACAGTTCAAATCTTTAGCTTTACCAGAAACGCACATTTCTCACTACTAAACCATTACCTTCAGCTCGGCTGAGGCGGCTGTTTGCACAGGCACCAGCTGTGGAATTTCATCATCGTCATGATCACCTGCTTCTTGGGCTACTTCTTCTTTTACCACAAGTTCCTGGGTTGCAGCAGCAGCCACAGTATTAATTTTAGTTGTCGAAGTGACTTGACTTGAATTTGGTTTTTTCGCTGCCTTCTTCAGTTTCTTGCTCTTTCCCTTCTAGAATTAATTGGAAGTACATTTAAGACAAATCTTTATAACATTCTAAATGTATAACAATTGTTTTAATATGGTTAAAAATAAGATGGTCTAGGCAATGCTTGTTTAAATATTGTTGTTCAATAGGCCTGGACTGGTCAACCATATGCAGAATATGAAAGAAATGCATTACTTTCAGAAGGTTATTATGAACAGTTCATAAGGAAGCTATTTATAGGTAAAACAACGTTTACAGTCTCTGAGTTGAATATATATGCTTCAAATTTATTTTAGACAAAAGAACATACATCATAAGCAGAACTCAGTACAAAGGAATAGCTGATTATTTTCTTCTTTTAAAAAGTAGGTGAGCCCCCTATACATACAAATATGCAATTTTCTGAGTTATTCAGATGCCACTGATTAGCCAACAAAGAAGAGATGCATAGTCTGAATCCATGTATATGGTAACGAGCGTATTTCCAGAAGGCAAATACGAATAAACAGTGCAAGCAGAAGTTCTAAGAATGAAACTCAGCACCACACAGGCCTAGAAACACTCAGCTTACTGATTTCCAATCTGCTTTACAGCCTATCAGGCAGTTTTCCCATTATTTTATGAGTATTATTGAGTACTTGAAGCGCTCAGAGTCAGGAGCACCTAAATCGATTCACAGCCAGAAATGCCGGGATCAGCTACTAAAATGTTTAAGCCTAACGCATCAGGCACTACAATGCACAAAAGGACTAGTCATTCTGATAGGTTTTATTGAAAGTTTGAAGAATTCTTTTACCTTTACTTCCTTTTTTTGGAGAGACGGCTGTCTGTCAAGCTCATCCAAATTGGAGATATTAGCAGTAAAAATCGGAAGCGCAACTGATTTCAGTGTTTTGAGGTGAAGAATTTTTACATTTTTCCACTTCTGCAACAACAAAACCAGTATATTATGTAAAAATAAAGCCAAATTACGAACCACCTTGGGTTTAACGCAATCGCTCAGCAGTACCTTTGGGAGCTTCTTCGCAATCACCTTGGCTGCTGCAATTACGTTATCTAGGATCTCATCCGCTTTCATCCCAGTGTGACCGATACGGGCTGTGCTGAAAGAAATGAACAGTAGTATTTATATGTGGGCAAATACGCATACTTCAAGTTCCCTCGGTGCACTTAGGTGCAATTATCTTAACTTTCATAAAAGATGGTTGTCTATTGCAGAACTTTCTTGTAATAGCAGTCAGAATAGATTTACTTCTATTAACTTTTCCATACTTGGATATGCAACTTCTGCCTTATGTTACTAAGCATATTACCAGTTTAGATCGCTTTAGACGCACAATAAATGAAAAACCTTACAAGAATAGATTATTTTGGAAGTAGTTTTTATCTAATTTAACAGTAATGTTTTAGGATTCTTCACGGTGTCAGCGGGTGACAGTTGACTAGATATTCTCTAGGCATAAGGTAAAAAAAACCACCACAAAAAGGAAAACTCTACAGTAAAACTTAATCAGTAGAGCTACTGATTTCTTCCTACACGTTAATGTTCAAAATGGCCCATATCTGGAATGGTAACTCTTAACCTGTCTTATTCACATATTAATGGAATAAAATTGACTTAAAGTTCCTACAGTTAAGGTACAACTGCACTTCAAGTGAAGTATTAACTGCTCACACTTACTAGCAGCACCCTTTGTTGGTAACGGGGAGCGTAGTCCCCTGGATATGTTTTTGTAGCTCCTTAGCAAGATTTCTGGCTTTCAGGTTTACAGATAAAGGCGCCCTAAAAAACAAAGGAGGGGAAAGAAAAAGTATTTCCAAAACCAAACCCAAACCAAACCCAATCCAACCCACCCCAATTCCACCCAATTCCGTTAAAACAGAAATTAAAGACCTACTTTTTCCTTTCATAGAAGTGTTTTCCCAGATGTGAGGGCAAGAGCCTTCTGATTCGGTCATCAGACAGAAAGAGATCAAATCTGTTCAGGAGGCGACGCTTTGATTCAAATAGTTTATACTCCTTTTTGAGAGTTTTGTATGAGATGACCTGCAATGCAAGTAACAGTTTAGTCTCCACTGCTGAAAATACAGCCGAGAAAACTTCTGAGAACTGCAGAGAACTAACGACCGTAACTGACAGTCTGTCACGGTGCTTTTATTTCAGAATGCTGAAGACAACAAACAGCATACAGTAGGTTTTGTTTTAGGAATCAAACAATACAGATCTCTTGCACAACAACTGCAAATCACCACAGAGAACTTTAATACGTGGTAACGTCTAAATCAAGGTTATACACAACAAAAATATCTTCTAGTTTTACTGCTAGTGGCATAAGCAATCCAATCCAGCTGCAAAGAACTCAATTCTTCTTTCACACTGTTTTTCTAGTTGCTTACTCTAACTAAATACCGAGCATTTATCTAGCAGCTACATCTGATTGCCAAAGATTGTTTCAAATTGAAGGAATTCTTCTGAATAAATTTTAAAGTTTAGAACACATTTGAATAGTCAGAAAAAAATGTTATTTAGAGACTGCTGACTCAGAACCATCGAGATCAGAATATTAAACAGCAGGAAGAAGAGCTGTTTTCCCTTTTCGCTGGTACAAGAGGGAAGAAGTGACAGTACTGTACTCTGCAATCAGATTTCTCCCTTACCTGGCTAACGCTTCTGATCCCATTCTGGATTAAAAGCTTCTTGTACAGATTTTCAGTCTGCTCTGCTGATAAATTTGGTTCATCCTTCGTGAAGAGGCAAACCTCAGCTGTGTCCGGCCGGATGCCGTGGGGCAGGGGTCTGCAACGAGAACACGACGGGGACAGGGGATGGCTGAGAAGAGAAAGGAGTTCCTTCTAGAATGAGGTCTACACTGTCTACAGAGATCAACACCCAGTAACGAGTAACGCACAGAAACTATGTACTGAGATTCTGTTGTTAACTGCTAGACATCCTTGATGGCGCCTATACCTTTAACGCACACAGAAGTATAAAAGTTAAGCAATCATACACCATGGGTGCAGTCAGACACACCCCTGAATCCATCTGTCCTGCGGTCAGCACACAGGAGAAGTACCATCTGTTCTCCTCTCTTTATACAGAAACGGCCTCAAGTTGCGCCAGGGGAGTCTGAGGTTGGATTTGGGGAACAATTTCTTCCCCAAAGGGCTGTGGGGCATTGGAACAGGCTGCCCAGGGCAGTGCTGGAGTCACCAGCCCTGGAGGGCTGGACAGACGGACATGAGGTTCTCAGGACACGGGGCGGTGCCGGGGTGGGTTACGGTTGAACTTGATGACCTTGAGGGTCTCTTCCAACCGAAATGATCCTGTGACTCTGTATCATGGCTGCATCCCATCAACAGACAAGTCTTTGTGGCACCAGGGCCCAGATAAACAGATGTAAACTTTCTCAATACAGCAATGCTACAGTTTTAAAGAAAACTTACAATTCACATTTGCTTTTGGGTATCAGAAAAAAGATGCTAGGGTCTTTTTAATTATTTGGTGGTGGGTTAAGGCAAACAAAAGATTGAATTATTCTCTTTAAGTGGGAGATGAAAGGCACAGACCTGCAGCCAACACACCCACCGCTCCCGGCGGGCACGGCGCAGCACCGCCCACGGGAAGGTCAGGCCCCTTAAGCTCAGACCCAGCAAAGAGCTCCTCTCCAACCTGTCCCCACAGGGCCGCGGGTGAGTCTCTTACATTCTGATGACCTGAGCCGCCTGCGGGACCTTCCACACCGTCACCAGGAGGTGGATGTTTTCGCTCTCGTTCAGGAGCAGCGCGTCTCCCTTGGCCTTGCTTCTGGCGAACGCCAGCAGCGCCTCCACCGCCTTCTTCACCTGCAACGGCAACACAGCGGTTCGGAGCGGGCTCGGAGCGGGCCGAGGGCTCAGGAGCGGGCTGAGGGCCCGGCCCGCGTACCTGTGCGCGCTGCAGCTGCCCCGTCCCGCCCGCCATGGCTCCAGCACGTGTCGCCGCCGCGCCTGCGCACACGCTACCTTCCGGGGCAGCAGCGCGCGGGGGCGGGGCCGGAAAGGGGGCGGGGCTCTAGGCCCTTCGCTCCGCCCCCAGGGCGGGGCCGCGGGCCGGTGGCAGCGCCGGGCGGGGCGGGCAGAGGCCCCGCGGGCGCTGAGCGGGCGGGCGGCGCTGGGCCCGGGTGTCGCCCCAGGGGGAGGCGCTCACGGTACCCGTGGAGTGCTGGGCCAGCCCGGGGTGCTGCTGGGCAGCTTTGCCTCCCGGGAACACGTTTGCTTGGCTCGTGCTTCCAGCTGAGCATGAGCAGAAACTTGTTTGCTGGGAGGTGCCAGAGCCTGGCCCAGGCTGCCCAGAGCGGGTGTGGAGTCTACTGCACTGAGACATTCAAACCGCCTGGACCCACCCGTGTGATCTGCTCAGTGACCCTGCGTGAGCAGCGCTGGGCTGGGGATCCATGGAGGTCCTGCAGCCCAGCCAGCCCGGGGTTCTGTGGCTCTGTTCAGCTTGCTGTCCTCCCGGCCCTTCCCAGCCGAGCTGCTCCCCTGCCAGCCCTTCACTCCCCAGCCCACATCACAAGGGCCTGCTCTTTCCCAAATACAGATTTGCATTTGCTTTTGTTGAATTCCAAAAGGTTTGTGTTGCCTAATCCCCCCAGCCTGTCCAGCTCCCTCTGTACACATGCTCTGCCCACGAGGCTGTTGATGACTCCTCCAGTTTGACGTCGCCTGCAGATCTGATGTGTCTATGCTTCAAGTCACTGATAACGGTATTAAATAGAACATGTCATAGGATAGATCCCACTGGAACTCCACTTGTAATTGGCTTTCAGGGTGAGTACCAGCCCTTATCTCTCCCCTCAGAGCCCCACTGTCCAACCAGTTGTCAGCCATCCCGCTGGCCGCCCAGCCAGACCACAACATTTAGGGCATGGGGTGACTGCGGCAGAGTGCTGGGAGCCGTGCTGAGGTGGAGGTGAGCACCGTCCTCTTTCCCCTCATCTGCAGATCTAGTCATTCTGCCAGAGAGGGTGATGAGGTTGGTCAGAATGTTTTTCACTTTGTCCATCAATGCTGATAATTTTCAAGCACCTCCTCCGTGTGCCCAAAAATATCTTCCAAGGAGACTCATTCCACGATTTTCCCACGGACCAAGTGAGCATGACAGGTCTGACAATCCCTACATGCCTGAGCAATGTTTCTAGGTTACTTCTTTGCAGCCTATCCCTGATTTTACCTCCTGTGTCACAGTCTTTTCTCACTGGAGTGGTGTCGTAAGTTCGCTGTTTAGCCAAGACAGGTCCCTGCTACATCTGCTTGTTGTCCTGAGCATCAGGAGGGGCTGTTTTCATGTTGCGGGAGGCTGTCTTTGCAGACCTGCTGTCAGCGGCCCTGAGCTGCCTCCCCGCGACCCGGCCCACCGGTTCCCCAAAAGAACCAGCACCTCCCGCAGCGCAGGGGCTGTGCTCTGGCACTCGCCTTCCTCACAGACCTCTCAGCATCTTCAACTCCACTATGTCTGGGTTGCTACAATCAAAGCTACCACTGATGGTCACACGCCAAACCATTTCTTCTGAATGCGTGAGCAGCAAAGGCAGAACTGCTGCGTCTCCGTTTCAGTTTAGAGATGCATTGACCGACTGCATGGAAGCAGCTTGGTTGTGCCATGCTTATTCCTTCCAGTTCCACGCTGGTGAAGTGCATTTTGTTGAGATCAAATCTAGCCTGGAACTCTTCTGGCCGCACTCTCCCAGCGCGGCGTGCGCTGCGGCAGCTCTGGGGCTCTGGGTCGCGCAGCTCTGCAGGACCGGGGGCTCAAACACGACACCAGGAGCTTTAGTCGCTCACGCTTCTCCTCTCGATTTTTTCCTGCTCTTTGCCTTTTCCATGATGGCTTTTTCCTCCTCGTCTGATGTCTTCCGACAAAATCTGTTGCTCTGTCACCGTACCAGTGCAAAGAGAAAGGAATTAAAATACCCTGCTCTCTTGACAATCTGCTTTATGTAATGATTGATGTTTTCATTCTGCGGGAGCAACAGTGGAACGCTTGGTGGCTTCAAGACTTCCCCAGCCTTAGGAAAGAACTCTGTGGTCACATGTTGATATTGAAGATTGAAAACAAATCCTGGAAAATGGAAGTTTTAATTTTCTTTTGTGTGATTTGTACAAATGAAGAAAACAAATGAAACCGGCTAAGAAACAGAAAAGCTCTTATTTGTTTCCTTGTAGTCGTATGAAGTACAGATTAGAGAAATCGCTGAAAGGCAAAGGAGTAGCCAGAGGGCAGACTCATTGAAACATTTTTAGCAATGGGAGTACTTGTGGATATGACGCTAGCGGTGGTGCTTTTGTAACCTGATAATTGCATTAGCCTTGCTCCTATCTCTGTATGGGCTCAACATATTTTAGAGCAGCCGTGTTTTAATAAAGCATCAACATATTATTGTGACATGTTAAAACAAACCAGAAAAAATGAGAGGGCTGGAGCATGTCTCTGGCAATGGAGGAGCCAAGTCTGGTAAGACAGGACTGAACAGCAGGGCTGAAACGCGACCGCACTGGGGCAGCGCAGCGTCCGCATCATAAAGCTGAAGGGACTATTATTAGTGACTCAGATTCCAATTTTTAGCACATCAGTCTCATCCAAGTACGTTTTTCTGCAACATTTTAAGTCCGACGTGACCAAATGTTACTAGACGTGGTTTAGCTGACTTAGTATGGTCATTTTCTCTCAAAAGGTGCTCGACACAGCTAATAGAGCTGTCTTGGAAAAAACAGTTAATCTCTGGATAAGAAATACTTACGCTTAATACAGCATGCAATTAATACAAACTATAATGAGTGTGCTTTTGATTTATCAAGTTCACAAATAAATAGTTACACTTACAAGGGAATTACAAGGTTTGTCACTTCCATCAGTGTTATTGCTGTATGCTGAACTGCCTGCTCTGTCTGAACTGTAGCCCTCAGTTTATCTTTGATTAGGAAGGTATGTATTTTTTCTTAAGCCATTTGTCACACTTATTTAAATGCTAAGATTTAGAACAAAAAAAATAAAAAATCCAAGCCATTCCACTTCATTACTTATTTAAGGGGATGTTTCTATACATCCTTGATTTTGTACTTTCTCCCAGCAGAAGGGGTGTACAAGTAGAAATTGTTTCTGCTGTAAACAGGTCTTTGAGGCTTCTGATCATTCCCTTAGCGTGCACCCCAAAGGCTCCAGCATCAGGCAGACGGCAAAACTCCCACAAAAGTGGCACAAAGCATATGCAGAAATTAAACCAGGAGTGAGAAGTCTCTTACAAAAGAGGTTTCAGAAGACAAACTCCCCGCGGGATCTGGAGTTCACGCGCTGGTTCTCGTCAGCTGGTGTTCCTTTGCAGTGCTGGCGCCACCCCCAGCTCTGGTCCGCTACCTGTCAGGCTGCTGACAGCGCGGGCTGTCCAGAGACGCCGTTCTCAGAACAACAGACGCCTGTCTCAGCGGCACAAGCTGCAAAGCCTTCTCGTCACAACATAATCCTCTGCCTGTCGTCACTCCTGTGGCTCTAACAGGTGAGAGGGACGCAGCCTCGAGTGCCGGGTTTTCATCCAGCAGTCTGTCGTATCTTGTGTCACTCTTCTTCAGAAATAAGTGGATTTGTGCAGGTGTGTGTAACTGAGGGGAGATGTAGGAAAATCCAGTTTATGTTGGAAGTTGAGACTTTTGGGGAAGGAAAGCCAATGATAGGTGTTATTAAGTTACATATACACACAACCGATCTTGAGTTTCTTATCAGAAATTTCCATTTTATATTGAGATTAGACTCCTTTCTAGCATTTCTTAAGAGGAAAATAAACATTTTTTTCAGGTTTATAGTGCCTTAAAATAAACACAAGGAAAGAAACAGGTTCACAGTAGAAAATCTTCAGTACTGACTCCAGTTGTGTTGGTATACTTTTCTTTATCAAATCCTCTACAGGGTGCACACAACCAGAAGATTAAGAGCCTTTAAGTATCAGTTCAGGAAGCAAATAGTCCTGTCTGGAGTACATTTCATCTGCTTTATCATCATCACCATGATCCAAATAGTCTGCATTAAGAACCAAAAAGCTACAGCAATACAGAATCAAGTACTAGGGACATTGAAACAATCTTTTTTTCTTAGATAATATTCACAAATGAACACCTATGAAACCACTTTTCTCGTAACTAACATTATTTTTAATCTTCGGACTGGTGCCATGAGTAGTCTGAACCAGAGGTTCTTCACTGAGCAAATTTCACTGGGCATTTATGCCACTGAAAAAAGATAAATCTGTAGAGGGGCATAAACCCAGCAAAGATCATTGTGGATGAACCTCCCAGAACGGCTCTTCCTCACACACTAACACACCATGCAAAGATCCCCATGGATGAACCTCCCGGAGCGGCTCTTCCTCACACACTAACACACCATGCAAAGATCCCCATGGATGAACCTCCCTGGAGCGGCTCTTCCTCACACACTAACACACCACGCAAAGATCACTGTGGATGAACCTCCCTGGAGCGGCTCTTCCTCACACACTAACACACCACGCAAAGATCCCCATGGATGAACCTCCCTGGAGCGGCGCTTCCTCACACACTAACACACCACGCAAAGATCATTGTGGATGAACCTCCCTGGAGCGGCTCTTCCTCACACACTAACACACCACGCAAAGATCATTGTGGATGAACCTCCCAGAACGGCTCTTCCTCACACACTAACACACCATGCAAAGATCCCCATGGATAAACCTCCCCGGAGCGGCTCTTCCTCACACACTAACACACCATGCAAAGATCATTGTGGATGAACCTTCCTGGAGCGGCTCTTCCTCACACACTAACACACCATGCAAAGATCATTGTGGATGAAGCTCCCCGGAGCGGCTCTTCCACACACACTAACACACCATGCAAAGATCATTGTGGATGAACCTCCCTGGAGCGGCTCTTCCTCACACACTAACACACCACGCAAAGATCATTGTGGATGAACCTCCCCGGAGCGGCTCTTCCTCACACACTAACACACCATGCAAAGATCATTGTGGATGAACCTCCCAGAACGGCTCTTCCTCACACACTAACACACCACGCAAAGATCATTGTGGATGAACCTCCCTGGAGCGGCTCTTCCTCACACACTAACACACCACGCAAAGATCCCCATGGATGAACCTCCCCATAGCGGCTCTTCCTCACACACTAACACACCACGCAAAGATCATTGTGGATGAACCTCCCTGGAGCGGCTCTTCCTCACACACTAACACACCATGCAAAGATCATTGTGGATGAACCTCCCTGGAGCGGCTCTTCCTCACACACTAACACACCACGCAAAGATCATTGTGGATGAACCTCCCTGGAGCGGCTCTTCCTCACACACTAACACACCATGCAAAGATCATTGTGGATGAACCTCCCTGGAGCGGCTCTTCCTCACACACTAACACACCATGCAAAGATCCCCATGGATGAACCTCCCTGGAGCGGCTCTTCCTCACACACTAACACACCATGCAAACATCATTGTGGATGAACCTTCCCAGAACGGCTCTTCCTCACACACTAACACACCACGCAAAGATCATTGTGGATGAACCTCCCTGGAGCGGCTCTTCCTCACACACTAACACACCATGCAAAGATCCCCATGGATGAACCTCCCTGGAGCGGCTCTTCCTCACACACTAACACACCACGCAAAGATCATTGTGGATGAACCTCCCTGGAGCGGCTCTTCCTCACACACTAACACACCACGCAAAGATCATTGTGGATGAACCTCCCTGGAGCGGCTCTTCCTCACACACTAACACACCACGCAAAGATCCCCATGGATGAACCTCCCTGGAGCGGCTCTTCCTCACACACTAACACACCATGCAAAGATCATTGTGGATGAACCTCCCAGAACGGCTCTTCCTCACACACTAACACACCACGCCAAGATCATTGTGGATGAACCTCCCTGGAGCGGCTCTTCCTCACACACTAACACACCACGCAAAGATCATTGTGGATGAACCTCCCAGAACGGCTCTTCCTCACACACTAACACACCATGCAAAGATCCCCATGGATGAACCTCCCTGGAGCGGCTCTTCCTCACACACTAACACACCACGCAAAGATCATTGTGGATGAACCTCCCTGGAGCGGCTCTTCCTCACACACTAACACACCACGCAAAGATCATTGTGGATGAACCTCCCTGGAGCGGCTCTTCCTCACACACTAACACACCACGCAAAGATCATTGTGGATGAACCTCCCTGGAGCGGCTCTTCCTCACACACTAACACACCACGCAAAGATCATTGTGGATGAACCTCCCCGGAGCGGCTCTTCCTCACACACTAACACACCATGCAAAGGTCCCCATGGATGAACCTCCCTGGAGCGGCTCTTCCTCACACACTAACACACCATGCAAAGATCATTGTGGATGAACCTCCCAGAACGGCTCTTCCTCACACACTAACACACCATGCAAAGATCCCCATGGATGAACCTCCCCGGAGCGGCTCTTCCTCACACACTAACACACCATGCAAAGATCATTGTGGATGAACCTCCCCGGAGCGGCTCTTCCTCACACACTAACACACCACGCAAAGATCATTGTGGATGAACCTCCCTGGAGCGGCTCTTCCTCACACACTAACACACCACGCAAAGATCATTGTGGATGAACCTCCCTGGAGCGGCTCTTCCTCACACACTAACACACCATGCAAAGATCATTGTGGATGAACCTCCCCGGAGCGGCTCTTCCTCACACACTAACACACCACGCAAAGATCATTGTGGATGAACCTCCCCGGAGCGGCTCTTCCTCACACACTAACACACCACGCAGAGATCATTGTGGATGAACCCCTGTGGAGCGGCTCTTCCTCACACACTAACACACCACGCAAAGATCATTGTGGATGAACCTCCCTGGAGCGTCTCTTCCTCACACACTAACACACCACGCAAAGATCATTGTGGATGAACCTCCCTGGAGCGGCTCTTCCTCACACACTAACACACCACGCAAAGATCATTGTGGATGAACCCCCGTGGAGCGGCTCTTCCTCACACACTAACACACCACGCAAAGATCATTGTGGATGAACCTCCCTGGAGCGGCTCTTCCTCACACACTAACACACCATGCAAAGATCATTGTGGATGAACCTCCCTGGAGCGGCTCTTCCTCACACACTAACACACCATGCAAAGATCATTGTGGATGAACCTCCCTGGAGCGGCTCTTCCTCACACACTAACACACCACGCAAAGATCATTGTGGATGAACCTCCCCGGAGCGGCTCTTCCTCACACACTAACACACCATGCAAAGATCATTGTGGATGAACCTCCCTGGAGCGGCTCTTCCTCACACACTAACACACCACGCAAAGATCATTGTGGATGAACCTCCCTGGAGCGGCTCTTCCTCACACACTAACACACCATGCAAAGATCCCCATGGATGAACCTCCCTGGAGCGGCTCTTCCTCACACACTAACACACCATGCAAAGATCATTGTGGATGAACCTCCCCGGAGCGGCTCTTCCTCACACACTAACACACCATGCAAAGATCATTGTGGATGAACCTCCCTGGAGCGGCTCTTCCTCACACACTAACACACCACGCGAAGATCATTGTGGATGAACCTCCCAGGAGCGGCTCTTCCTCACACACTAACACACCACGCAAAGATCCCCATGGATGAACCTCCCTGGAGCGGCTCTTCCTCACACACTAACACACCATGCAAAGATCATTGTGGATGAACCTCCCAGAACGGCTCTTCCTCACACACTAACACACCACGCAAAGATCATTGTGGATGAACCTCCCTGGAGCGGCTCTTCCTCACACACTAACACACCATGCAAAGATCATTGTGGATGAACCTCCCAGAACGGCTCTTCCTCACACACTAACACACCACGCAAAGATCCCCATGGATGAACCTCCCTGGAGCGGCTCTTCCTCACACACTAACACACCATGCAAAGATCATTGTGGATGAACCTCCCTGGAGCGGCTCTTCCTCACACACTAACACACCATGCAAAGATCATTGTGGATGAACCTCCCAGAACGGCTCTTCCTCACACACTAACACACCACGCCAAGATCATTGTGGATGAACCTCCCTGGAGCGGCTCTTCCTCACACACTAACACACCACGCAAAGATCCCCATGGATGAACCTCCCTGGAGCGGCTCTTCCTCACACACTAACACACCATGCAAAGATCATTGTGGATGAACCTCCCCGGAGCGGCTCTTCCTCACACACTAACACACCATGCAAAGATCATTGTGGATGAACCTCCCTGGAGCGGCTCTTCCTCACACACTAACACACCACGCAAAGATCATTGTGGATGAACCTCCCAGAACGGCTCTTCCTCACACACTAACACACCACGCAAAGATCATTGTGGATGAACCTCCCTGGAGCGGCTCTTCCTCACACACTAACACACCACGCAAAGATCATTGTGGATGAACCTTCCTGGAGCGGCTCTTCCTCACACACTAACACACCACGCAAAGATCCCCATGGATGAACCTCCCCAGAGCGGCTCTTCCTCACACACTAACACACCATGCAAAGATCATTGTGGATGAACCTCCCAGAACGGCTCTTCCTCACACACTAACACACCATGCAAAGATCCCCATGGATGAACCTCCCTGGAGCGGCTCTTCCTCACACACTAACACACCATGCAAAGATCATTGTGGATGAACCTCCCTGGAGCGGCTCTTCCTCACACACTAACACACCACGCAAAGATCTTTGTGGATGAACCTCCCTGGAGCGGCTCTTCCTCACACACTAACACACCATGCAAAGATCCCCATGGATGAACCTCCCTGGAGCGGCTCTTCCTCACACACTAACACACCACGCAAAGATCTCCATGGATGAACCTCCCTGGAGCGGCTCTTCCTCACACACTAACACACCACGCAAAGATCATTGTGGATGAACCTCCCTGGAGCGGCTCTTCCTCACACACTAACACACCACGCAAAGATCATTGTGGATGAACCTTCCTGGAGCGTCTCTTCCTCACACACTAACACAACACGCAAAGATCATTGTGGATGAACCTCCCTGGAGCGGCTCTTCCTCACACACTAACACACCACGCAAAGATCCCCATGGATGAACCTCCCCGGAGCGGCTCTTCCTCACACACTAACACACCATGCAAAGATCCCCATGGATGAACCTCCCTGGAGCGGCTCTTCCTCACACACTAACACACCACGCAAAGATCATTGTGGATGAACCTCCCTGGAGCGGCTCTTCCTCACACACTAACACACCATGCAAAGATCATTGTGGATGAACCTCCCTGGAGCGGCTCTTCCTCACACACTAACACACCATGCAAAGATCATTGTGGATGAACCTCCCTGGAGCGGCTCTTCCTCACACACTAACACACCACGCAAAGATCATTGTGGATGAACCTCCCTGGAGCGGCTCTTCCTCACACACTAACACACCATGCAAAGATCACTGTGGATGAACCTCCCTGGAGCGGCTCTTCCTCACACACTAACACACCACGCAAAGATCATTGTGGATGAACCTCCCTGGAGCGGCTCTTCCTCACACACTAACACACCATGCAAAGATCACTGTGGATGAACCTCCCTGGAGCGGCTCTTCCTCACACACTAACACACCACGCAAAGATCATTGTGGATGAACCTCCCTGGAGCGGCTCTTTCTCACACACTAACACACCATGCAAAGATCATTGTGGATGAACCTCCCCGGAGCGGCTCTTCCTCACACACTAACACACCATGCAAAGATCCCCATGGATGAACCTCCCTGGAGCGGCTCTTCCTCACACACTAACACACCACGCAAAGATCCCCATGGATGAACCTCCCTGGAGCGGCTCTTCCTCACACACTAACACACCACGCAAAGATCATTGTGGATGAACCTCCCAGAACGGCTCTTCCTCACACACTAACACACCACGCAAAGATCATTGTGGATGAACCTCCCTGGAGCGGCTCTTCCTCACACACTAACACACCACGCAAAGATCATTGTGGATGAACCTCCCTGGAGCGGCTCTTCCTCACACACTAACACACCACACAAAGATCCCCATGGATGAACCTCCCTGGAGCGGCTCTTCCTCACACACTAACACACCACGCAAAGATCATTGTGGATGAACCTCCCTGGAGCGGCTCTTCCTCACACACTAACAGACCACGCAAAGATCATTGTGGATGAACCTCCCTGGAGCGGCTCTTCCTCACACACTAACACACCACGCAAAGATCATTGTGGATGAACCTCCCTGGAGCGGCTCTTCCTCACACACTAACACACCACGCAAAGATCCCCATGGATGAACCTCCCTGGAGCGGCTCTTCCTCACACACTAACACACCACGCAAAGATCATTGTGGATGAACCTCCCTGGAGCGGCTCTTCCTCACACACTAACACACCATGCAAAGATCACTGTGGATGAACCTCCCTGGAGCGGCTCTTCCTCACACACTAACACACCACGCAAAGATCATTGTGGATGAACCTCCCTGGAGCGGCTCTTCCTCACACACTAACACACCACGCAAAGATCATTGTGGATGAACCTCCCTGGAGCGGCTCTTCCTCACACACTAACACACCACGCAAAGATCCCCATGGATGAACCTCCCTGGAGCGTCTCTTCCTCACACACTAACACACCACGCAAAGATCATTGTGGATGAACCTCCCTGGAGCGGCTCTTCCTCACACACTAACACACCATGCAAAGATCACTGTGGATGAACCTCCCTGGAGCGGCTCTTCCTCACACACTAACACACCACGCAAAGATCATTGTGGATGAACCTCCCTGGAGCGGCTCTTTCTCACACACTAACACACCATGCAAAGATCATTGTGGATGAACCTCCCCGGAGCGGCTCTTCCTCACACACTAACACACCATGCAAAGATCATTGTGGATGAACCTCCCCGGAGCGGCTCTTCCTCACACACTAACACACCATGCAAAGATCCCCATGGATGAACCTCCCTGGAGCGGCTCTTCCTCACACACTAACACACCACGCAAAGATCCCCATGGATGAACCTCCCTGGAGCGGCTCTTCCTCACACACTAACACACCACGCAAAGATCATTGTGGATGAACCTCCCTGGAGCGGCTCTTCCTCACACACTAACACACCACGCAAAGATCATTGTGGATGAACCTCCCTGGAGCGGCTCTTCCTCACACACTAACACACCATGCAAAGATCATTGTGGATGAACCTCCCTGGAGCGGCTCTTCCTCACACACTAACACACCACACAAAGATCCCCATGGATGAACCTCCCTGGAGCGGCTCTTCCTCACACACTAACACACCACGCAAAGATCATTGTGGATGAACCTCCCTGGAGCGGCTCTTCCTCACACACTAACACACCACGCAAAGATCATTGTGGATGAACCTCCCTGGAGCGGCTCTTCCTCACACACTAACACACCACGCAAAGATCCCCATGGATGAACCTTCCCAGAACGGCTCTTCCTCACACACTAACACACCGTGCAAAGATCATTGTGGATGAACCTCTCTGGAGCGGCTCTTCCTCACACACTAACACACCACGCAAAGATCATTGTGGATGAACCTCCCTGGAGCGGCTCTTCCTCACACACTAACACACCACGCAAAGATCCCCATAGATTAATCTCCCAGAACGGCTCTTCCTCACACACTAACACACCATCAACAGCTTGTTCAATAACACGCCTCAGCACCGGAGCGTCTCGGGCCAGCGGTGCCGTCCCGTTTGAGCGGGGCCGCCGCGACCTCCCTTCCGCGCCTTTCCTGCTGAGCGCCCGCAGAGACCAGTCTTTGTCTGTGTGTTGCAGAATGAACAGTATTGCAGCACATTTGGAACTTTTTTTTACATTTAATTATTGTTACATGTACCAAGGCTTTCAGTTCAAGGACATACAGGGTCTTTAATTTATAATTTATGTTCTTATAAGTTACACCATGGCTCTACACTTGATCCATATCTACACTACAGACTTTGGCCAACAACAACAAAAAAACCCCAACAAAATAGCCCATGCCCCTCCTTCCTGCAGCCACCGTGGGCCCAGGCGCCAGGCGGGCCGGGAGCCGGCAGAACCGCCGGATCCGCGTTCCCGGAGCTCCATCCCAATTATTATGACGACTTTTCTCCTTCCTTTCCACTGCCGTGGGTGCACAGCTCTTTTCTTTTTCCATCTTCGAAGCCGCACACCACAGGTTTTCACAAAAGGAAGTATTCAAAATGGTCATTTAGAAAAGTTTATTACATCAGTGAATCAGCAAATAGTATTTATTTCTAACAAAGCCACGTCATCTTTATCATTTTTTCATCTACATTTAGCTATGCTTAATAGTAGTAAAAATGGGACTATAAAATGTAGAATGGAGATGAAATAATTGAGATGTAATCTGACTATTCAAATATAATGTACTTTCAGCTCTTCTGCCCCAAATGCGGCCAATTTGTGTAGCTTTATACCTTACATTTGTTTGTACAGTAAGTTTGTTATAGAATATTTCATACCCAAATTAAGACATCCTACAGATTAGCAGTTATCTGTAATGGTACAGCGCAGATTCTGTTAATGAACCTGAAATCAGCCCCCCTTTACAGACAAGGTGGTGGTAACCGGATTGATGGAAATGGCAATCAAAAGCACTAGATGTGGTAAGTAATGGAAATGCTCCAACTTTCTGTCTACTGGTATTTCAACCCGCGAGACGATGGTTCACTTTACTAATAAATACTAAATACTCAGTCCAGCCTCGAAATAACCAAGTTTTAGAATCCCTCCTCCAGTCTGCTCAGGAGCAGAAAAATTCTACTGGATCATCACGTAGTCCTTTAAAAAGACAAAGGTGTTGAAGCTCTGAGCATGTAGGAATTGAGTGGTGAGTATCACCAGAAAGGGGCTTTGCAAATTGCGAATCCATGAGCTGACTTCAAGAACAATAAGATATATGGACATCTTAAGTCAACGCAGAATATGAACAAGACAGGAAGTTTCTTTGGCTTTTTATTCCTTCATTAGTTTAAGATCCAAGGAACTGCGGGTTTTGTTCACTTTGTAGGAAAAAAAAAAAGTTACTTTTAAACTCTGATTTACCAAAAAAAATAAAAGCCCAGATATTTGCAGACATAATAAAATTTATTTAAATTCCATGCATGACGGTAGCTACAAGTGTAGTCATATGAAACTGAAGGACAATAACCTCTGTCCATACAATGTAGCTGTAAGTGAAATGAATGGGAGTTCCACAGTTACAAAGAAACAAACAAAACCAAAAAAACCCTAAAAAAGGTAAATCTGTTTCAGTTTTGAGTGATCTGTGAATTCAGATACAGCCGCTAGACTGTAAACTTTTGGGAGAGGAGATGGACTCACCACAATTGTACAACTGGAAGTGTTTCGTTTAAGACATTGTGAAGAGGCTCCGAGGAAACCTGTAACACTTTACTGCCAATCCTCTGGGAGATGAAAAGAACATCCATTAGCCGTCGTCCTCATTGTTAGAATCAGGACAGCAATTGCAGAGAGCCCACTTCCAAAGTGCAGCTAAACAGCGTTTTCTTACGCAGCTTCTTCAAGTTGTACTGAGTAAGGTTTATTTTGAACCAGTTTTGCTTTAATTTCTCACTGGTGCTCACAAGCTTACATTGCGTTTTGATATGCAAAAATTTGCAGACTGTACTTGATTCCGAGCCTCCCCTGTTTCGGTCTGTGCGAACGTGGGGGGATTTAGTCTTTCTCCCTCTCCGCTCAGACTGATCTTTAAACCAGCAAGGATTAGCCGGCCCTGCACGTTACAGACTGGGTGAACTGAGTCACTTACACAACTGGCCCAGTTCTCCCACAAAATGCAGCTCTTATAAATACTAACAGGCACTATTGCCAAAAATTCTCTTCTTTTTGCAAGTTTCACTGATTTACCGGTTGTTAGCATTTTTCTGCAGTTAAGAATTTAACAATGCTGAATTTTTATAATGACACAATATGTAGCTCCAGCCTTCAAAATTTACTTCCTGCATCTAGTAAGAGTAATGATGTTAAGTCAACCGAAATTTGCTGACGATATTAACAAAATGTAAAGCTAATGAAGGTGCCACATTTCCACGGATGTTTTCCAATTTTAAGGATGCATTCGACAAAGGGAAGGGGCAAACCTAATTATTTTAGTACAAACTTGGTTGAGTGCCCAATCGCCTCATTTAAAACTGTGTATGTGGGGAGGCTGAGGAGTTTAGAAAAGTCCAAGTAACCAAGTCTCGAGGTTACTGGAAAGTTAAAAAGCTAATGCAACTGCGTTACATCCAGGTAAAAAACATTATTCAAAAGCAATTCGAATACCGAAAAAGATTTCAAATTGAATAGTTTATTAACATGGTAGTCATCTTTGTAACATGTGCACACACACTCGCACACTCTGAATGATCTGCCTGGAAAAAAGAGGTCTTAATATATATGCTGGGGGAAATTAAACATTAAAAATCCTTTAGATTTTCATAATTATAGGCAATTATGTCCACATAACTTACAAAGCTATTGCCAAATCTTTCCAAGGAAGCAGAATTTGGGAGAAAAAAAAAATAATTTTGGGAAAATTCAACAGTGGCATAGCAGAGCTCTCAATATGAGAAAGCTGACATAATGTGGACCTTTGCTGTGAATTTGTCTTTGCAAAATATGGGGAGAAGTTTATCAATGGGCAGAAAATAAGAAGGCGGTGTGAAGTAGGCTTTGCAGAGTCGGTTTTCCTCACAGTATTGCGCGGGGTCACTGAGAAAAACGCTTAGTCCTTCTCTGGAACTAGTTTCAGAACTTTTCCAATTGCAATGGTCTTACCTAAACCAAGGAGACAAACAGGAGAGTTACATATATTGTGAAAAGAATGTGTAGGTCTCTAACAACCACCAAAACCCCCCCAGAAATACAGGCTCTCCAGAGTAATAGAAATACTGCCGAGAATAAGTTGTCGTATTGTAGAATAGAAGCACAATAAAATCTTAAAAATAGTAAAAGTGCTATTGTCACAGTAGAGAATACAATGCAGATTGCGGGAAGTCTGCTCTGCGTTCATCCAAGGAGAAGGCACAGTCATTCTACCCGATCTGCTTACTGCTTTTAAAGATAATGTATTTTAAACACATCCCACAGATCTACAAGTGTTACCGGGGTGAACACGAGTCGAAACCCAACATACAGCCCCCCTTGTCTTTTCTAACTCGAAACAGAGAAGCCGCGGCCCTCCTGGTGCAGGTGAACACCCCAGGACGCGATACGGAAACAGCGCTGGTCACGTTTCAGACTCAGCCTTTTGTTTCACAGTGCACACTATTCCTCTAAAATAAAACACACTTTCTGTTACTAGCAAGAACTCTGCACAATGACAACGATTTGCTCATAGTGATTTCCTCTAGATCCCAGGATTTTAAGACCTCATTGCCATGCATGGTCTCCTATTTCAAGCAACTGCATTTTTGCAGCAGTGAGTGTTGCTCAAGCAGCCTTACCCTCATCTCTTAAGGTGAAGCGACCCATCTGAGGGAAATCTTTGAATGTCTCAAGGCAGATAGTTCCTGCTGTCCTTAAACGGGCAATGCATACTTGATCTTGTTTCACAAAACGGGGCCGTGTCTTGCTTTTTTCTCCTGTTTTTTTGTCTACCAAGCAGATTAAGGCCTGGAGAAAACAATATTAATAGCTGTGAGTGCTACTTGTTGTGGTTTTTTCCCCAACAAAACTGAAGTGACCTAAGAAAGAAAATATTTAGAAATAATCATAAAAAAACCTGCATAACCAAGCCACACTTTTCAGGCTTATGCTAACAGATGCAGCTGGGCTCGGTTGTGTTACGGTACCGACCAACGATTCCATTCAGGGCTGGAGCTTCGCTGCATTAATGACTCCAGAGACGCAGGTGAGGGCAGAACCCACCCCAACCAGAGGCCTGTCTGTATTCACATCACGACTGAAACAGACACTTACTGTTATCTCAACTTCTTCAATACAGGTGTGGATGTGCAGCACAGCGTTGTAACCTGGACAGATAATGGATTTGTGCTCAATTATCACTATCTGTAAAACAATTACAAAAATGTCCTCGTTTCAATTATAAATGAGCAGAGAATAAGCAAATCTACAACTATACTGAACAATACATGCACAGCAAATTTTGTGAGAGAGACAAAGGAATTAAGTTGCTTATAATATGAAAGTATAAAATCAAAAAATTGGCCTGACAAGATTTTGCTTTTGTGCTTATAGGTGTCTAAAACTTCCACTGAGAAGTTACGTTCATAATAAATGATATTTTTAAAACTCAAATTAATACCATCTGAAGTAGATGTGTCATTGCCAATCTAGAGATATGGTATTGAATAACAAACGGGAACTGAAATGTCAAACTAGGTAACTTTGGATTGGGTGAAACACAAGCAAAATACTGTAATGCTTTTTAGCCATCCGTACAGCAATGCAAGGCCAGTTGTTCTACCTGGGCATCAAAGGTGCGTCCAGAATGACAGAGGTTGGTAAGATCACAGAGAATAAACCCGGGGAGAATCTCCTCCTCTTCAATTCCTTTCAGTCTGATCTTCAGATTTTCACCTGGGGCTACTGATTCAGTTTCTACGTCATCAGAAAGGATTCCAAGAACTTCCACATTGTGCTTAAAGAAAGCAAAAATGCAGCTTTAGTCTGGTACAAAATCATTTTAATACAACGGGATTTCAATGAATAATTCCATTACAGTTTAAATTCATTATATTCAGTTCTGCGAGATTTGGAACATCTGAAATATTTGAGTGATGAGTTAATAATATCTAAAATAGCATATTTAATCAAATGTTTTAACATATAATTCTATAGTATACACTCAATGGAAAGCACATTCCAAAAATATCTGCTATTTCTCAAAGTGAAATGAGTTTAAAACTTTTAAGAGATGAGAGAAATCATGGATGTGTATTATCTAAGAAGAATGCAAAAGCCACATTGTTGTATAGACTTGTTACATTCAAAATAAAGCAGTCTGGAAATGGACACAATCCAGGAAATCCTAAAATCCCCAAATTCTACAGGAGTTCCTGGAGAAGACGATAAAAACACCAAACGTACATTAACGAACAGTCTCCGAGCAAACACCAACAAGTGTTTCCTAACGCTCCTATATGTTGTAACCTCTCTTCTGATTTTCGTATCTTTACGCACTATGAAATACCGACAGAAAATAAACATTGGAAAGGCAGAGAAGTTACAAAGGAGTAGTTTCAGAGAGATCTATTGTTCCGGCTTCCTGAAGTTTTAGTTCAACCCTCGTTAGCTATCAAAGTAACTAAAATAATAGCGTGTCATCAGAAGCACTGGCTATTTACTGAATAGAAATTCTGTAACTGTTTAGTGAAATCCATTTATTGTTTATCAGGTTCTCATAATGAACCCCAAAATGACATGGGAGTCAGATGCACATCAAGCAGTTCTATAGAAAGCTACTGTCTGTTACATTACCTTAAGATCTGAAAAGCTTAAACTCAAATTAAGTCTGTTTCAACTTTGAGCAGCTCTTGGGAAAGGTGACATGCAAGTCAATCTAATTACCATATTGATTAGGAAATAAGCTGAAGATTTATTGTACATTTGAGTATTCAGACCTTTCCAGCAAACTACCTCAGCCTACAGAACTGGAAAAAGTGTGTGAGCCTAAATCAAGATGACATGAATAAAGAACAAAATTTCCAACCCGTTTTTCTAAGAAACCATCAGAAACAACACCCACTCGTCCATCTCTCCCGCTGTGTTTGCACATTCTTGTATTTGCAAATTCTTCAGGGCACCACAATGATTCCAACCAGCGATCTTATATCACGGAACAGCCACCTACCTGTACAAATAACCTGTGCTTAACCAAAGCAAACGTCAGACGTCCTGTCTGCAGCCTTTATTTTTTTCCTATTTCCCTTTGGGGAAGGAAAAAGGAAAAGGAAAAAAAGAGAGGAAAAAAAACCCCAAAAGAGCAGTTGGGTGGGAAGAAGGAAAGTTTAGAGCAACATTAACCCCCCCCGCTGGAAAACCGTTTCGTGGAGCAGTTGAGCTGTGTTTTACTTTGCATTTGTACAAATACACTGTGATGATCTGTAGCCCAGCAATTGAGTTTAATAAAGAGACGCAGCCTGAGTGCTGAACTCTGAGGAAGTGAACACACACACCTGGAAATGTCACCCATGTAACAGCCGTGTCTAACTGAGCAACAGAACATCTTCTGATTTGAAGTAATGATTACCTTTAAGAATCAAGCTCTATTTTAGGGTAGTAACATTTTTTTTAGTATCTGAACCTTACCATACCTTGTTTGGCATCATCACAAGCTGTTGTCCTTTGCAAATAGAGCCTGACTCCAGCTTCCCAAGGACCACAGTGCCCATATCCTTCATAAAAAGAAATCATTACACAAAAATTGAAAATAGAGAAGACTCTTTAGGAAAATGTTTATGATTTAACTCTGATTATTTAACCCTATGAAGTTATTTAGCACAGCTACACTTAACGTTTTAGGAACTGTTCTCATGAAAGATTACAGATTTTAAGAGGCTCATGTAATGCCAAAATTATTTACTTCCCCTCCCCTTCTACAGTTGGAAATGTAGATATATCAAAGAAAAAAAAAGAGGTAACTTCTAAAAATACAGAATCCCAGGCTGTTTGTGCTGCAGGACCTCCATGGATCCCCAGCCCCACTGCTCCCGCAGGGTCACAGAGCAGATCACACAGGTGGGTCCAGGGGGTTGGAATGTCTCAGAGCAGGAGACTCCACACCCGCTCTGGGCAGCCTGGGCCAGGCTCTGGCACCTCCCAGCAAACAAGTTTCTGCTCATGTCCAGATGGAGCCTCCTGTGTTTCAGTCTGTGCCCGTTGCCCCTCACCCTGGCGTTGGGCACCACTGAACAGAGTCTGGTCCATCCTCTGACACCCACCCTGAGCTACTGATCCATGGATCACATCCCTCTCAGCTTCTCTTCTCCAGCTGAACAGTCCCAGCTCCCTCAGTGTCTCCTCATCACAAAGATGCTCCAGACCCCTCAGCATCTGTGTCCCTCTGCTGGACTGCCTCCAGTAATTCCTTGTCCTTCTTAAGCTGGGGAGCCCAGAACTGGACCCAGTTCTGCAGATGGGGCCTCCCCAGGGCAGAGCAGAGGGGGAGAAACCCACCTCGACCTGCTGGCCACACTCTTCTTTGATGTGCCCCAGCTACCGTTGGCTTCTTGGCCACATGGACACACTGCTGGCTCATGGTCACCCTCTTGTCCACCATACAGTAAATAGTCCATTTACTGCTTTCTGAAAACAGTCCATTTATACTTTCAATCCTATTATTTTAATTTGTACCTTATATTTATCCACAATTGGCAGCCTGATTGGTCCATCAACTGAACGGTTGAAGTTTGGCAAATTATCCAGGTATGGAATAAATGGTAATCCACTAAAAGAGCAGAAAGCATTTGTTTCAATTTTGTGAGCACTCTTCTATTTTACAATTACTCAGAAAGGATAAATGCAGTCCCACAAAAGGAATGATTTTCATTTTGTCATCATTAAGAACAGTGACCTCTAAGACAGTCTGATCTATCCTAACCTCCCGCCACTAGTGCCCACGTCACCCTCACTAACATGTCAATACCCAGGCAGTGCATGTAGTTTTTAAGATACGTTACAGGTATATTTTAAACAAATCAATTTTTCCTTTGAGAATCTTGCTAGATGTGCAATACATTTTGTAAGTAGGATACCATAAGCTAGGTCCAAACATGATTTTCACTCATACGTTATAACTGCCACGAACAACACTGGAAAACACGATATCCAGCGAGATATGTCGCTTCTCACCAATTAGAACACAGCTTCAAGCAAACTGGTCACATCGATCACTCATTGTAGCAACATGTCAACTGCAACGTCACTGGAAAATTCAAGGGCTAGTAGAGCACTCAAACTCACCCAGCCAAAGAACGCTGCTAACACTACTACAGACTTGAATCTGCTGCCTTTCTTTAGCTCGTTGCATGGCCGTGTTCTTGCTGCCCTGACTGTATTTCCTCAAGCACTTTAAAACACAGCTATGATATGCCATGCTATACTCTCCCTAGCTTCACTGTACCATGTACTTTTATTGAAGTACCCCAAATATCGAAGTTGTTCAATTTCGGATACATACATATACCAAGGACAGAATTCTGACTGTTCTTTAAGGTTTGCTCCGGTCAGTCCTGAGCAGGGCATGAAATGAATATCCTTTTTGGGGTTGAAGCCAACTTTCTTCAAAAACGGGACCAGTTTCTCTTTACATTCCTCATATCTATTAAAATGACAAGCATATCAAGATAAGTTTCAATTATTCCAGCATGAGATAATACTGTGCTTTAAAAAAACCAACAACAAAAAACACAGACATTCGATTACCACCAGTTCAGTTATTCTGTGTGCAGAAAACCCAATAAATCTTAGTGGCCTATTTGTATCTCCTTCCCAGTCTCCCAGCACAACTTGGAGTTGTCCGTTCCCCCTCAGCCCCCTGCTCCACAAAGCACTATCCGTTCTCTCCATGTACTTCGGTCTCCGGGCCGGGGACGCAGCAGGAGATGCTGTAGCTGCTTTTAAGCGAGAGATCCAGGCGCAAAGAGCAGGACAGACAGAGCAGACGGGTACCGAGGTCACGCTGAAAGCTTTCACTTCCGCGGTGGCCCCGTCTCCTCCAGCCTCCTACATAATCTGCTATGACTTCAGGCTATTTCTTTCTCTTCGAGTTCTGCCCCCCAGCCTGCTTCAGCAGCACTCAGTCACGTCAGCAGGCTGGGGCAGCACAACCGGCCATGCCCTGTTCTCGGAAACGCGGCTGCTGGTGCGAGGTCGCTTTCCACAAGAACTGACACAATTCCTGACAGCTCAGCGAGCGCTCTGACAACTCTCCCTGTCACACTGTACAGGAAAACTGTATCCTGTCACTACACGAATATGGCTAGGGAAGGACTAACCCAGCTTAAAGGGTGGGAAGAAAGGTGTGAAAGAAGCCATAAAAAGACCTAAGTTCTGACACTGAGGAAAATTAAAACCTTTTAGTACATCTGAGTGTTAAGGTAGAAAACAACTAACTAATAAAAAGGATAAAGTTAAATATTACTTATTGACTTTCTAGTTATTTTTACCTGTATCATCACAAGGTTCCCCACCTCCCTACTTCTCAGGCGGTAATCACAAATCATTTTAATATATTATTTGCTTATTCAATCCAGCTTATCACAAAAGAACAACTCCAAATAATACAGTGAGGACACATAAGGTGAACAGGACAAGGCTGTTCTCACCAAACCTGAGCTCGGAAATGCGGCCAAGCAACCAGGAACCTGTCAAACTAAACTGCTGAAAACAGAGTCACTTCCTTTTAGGTTCAGTATAAAATTTCCAGGTCAACAACTAGACTATGATAGAATGCACGGACTTGTCAGACACGGCTGCACAGATCCAACCAGTCGAAAGTGAACGTTGTAAAGCAGGCTAGAACTTCAGGCTGAGTTGCGAGGCGGTGTCCCGGGCACTGCGCTTCTGTTCTCCCTGCAGTTTTGACAACCTCTGTCTTTAGCCCACCCGTCTACCACTCCTTCAGCAAAAAATGGGATGCAAGAAACCGCCTGACTTAGGAGCTATTTTCAGTATCTTTTAATGAAGATTTTTTTTTTACTATTATTGAACTCACCTTTCATTACTCCAGTTTACAGTTGGATCATCCATTTTATTAATAAGAACTATTAGATGTTTTACACCTGCTGTTTTTGCTAACATGGCGTGTTCTCTTGTTTGTCCACCTTTCTCAAATCCAGTTTCAAACTCTCCTTTTCTTGCAGAAATAACCTAATCAAAAATACACATTGTAATACAAGTTCTACAATTCCCTCAACAGAGCAACCAGCAATAGGTAATACTGCCTTACTCACAAATAGGTTTGGATTGTCAAAACTGGTAAAAGCTTTAAAAATGCACTGCTATATCCTCAATATTGCCCATCGTGAAAAGAATCCCATTACAGCTGTGGAAAATGTTATGAAGCTGTTAAGTTAATCCAAACCCCACACAACTTGGTAGACTTGAGATCTGAAAATGTTGCCCCTGTAACTAGCCAAAAGAGTAAACAAGCAAGCAAAGAATTAAAAGCGAGAGGCTTTATTCCACCATATATCTAAAATAAACGAATGTGATTTGTCCTTACCAGCACAGCAAGGTCAGCTTGAGAAGCCCCGCCAATCATATTGGGAACAAAGCTCTTATGTCCAGGGGCATCTAGAATAGTGAAGTGTTTCTTCTCAGTTTCAAAATAGGCACGACCCACTTCTACTGTTTTCCCTTTGTCCCGTTCTTCTTGGTTTGTGTCTAAGGCCCATGAGAGGTACCTAAAACAAAAATAAAAATCACAACACAAATATTCTAGTTTGGCATTAATTTCTTACTAAATGTATGTATGATGGTTTGCTCATTATAAAGTGCCTTTTTTTCTGCTCAACTATTCTAACCACCTCAGCATTACTGAACTTAAGCACCTCCAAGACCAACAGTGAGTTCTTCTGGAACATTCTGTGTCCACGCCGTGAGCTGCAGCGCTCGGTTCTAGCTCTCCCTCACATACCTAGAAAGATGCCATTCCAAACAATGACTTTCAATTGCTAAGCTCTCCAGATATGACCTAACCTCCAACACTTCCAGCTTTGCTCCGGTTTGAAAACACACCTCTGGATCAAATACAAACCAATTCCATCATTAACTGAAGAGAGAACTACTGTTACTAATTCTAATTTCACATATTAAACAGAAGCTGGCTATGAAATAGACACCACCTTTATTCACCCTATCTTTGATGCTTTGACCATATCAACTTACTATATTTTATTCCATTGGCCATTGACAAACAAGTCAGATTTAAGTTAGACAGATGAATTGAAATTTCAAAAAAGCTTATTTAGCTCCCTCAGGTTTTGTGAAAATTGGTGACTAGAGAGGAAAAAATTAATGCTCTCACGAAGGAGAAGAGAAGCAGTAATAGCTAAATGGAACTGACTGACCACAGCAGTGTTTTTTCCCCACCAGCAGCAGCTTATGAAGATCTTTAGCCTGTGTTTCCTGTTGCCTGGCTCGTGTTTGGAGACACTGTGAACTCAGCTGTGACCAGAGGCCAAACACAAACTTGTCCCTTCCAGCTCGAGAGCTTCCCGGCTCACAAAACCCACTAACCACTGGCAATTCTGGATCTACAGATATAGAATATCTTCCCCAGGCAGCAAGTTACTTGTCCATGGCCGAGGTCTGGCCAGCGCGCTAGATGGTTTCGGGTGGTACCGCCACCGTGGTATTTTCACTGTGATCCTGGAAGATTTGAGCCAAGCCAGAGGTGACGTTTTACTCAGCTTGCGAGAGTGAAGCAGGAATCTACGTGTGGCAGCTGGATGGCAAGTCCTTGTGACATCCAGGGTTTTTAGGGAAAGATGAATTTCTGACTCAAATGTCAAGACTTCCAACATATGAAGTGAGCTAACAAGACCTTTGATGATGACATAGGTACGTCACACTTTCTGTTGCGTATCATGACATATGTTAAAGAATAAAAATAGCATTAAAGGAGACACTTCCTGCAACTCATGCTCCAAAAGAGGGAGGGAGGAGGAAATCTGTTTTTCAAGCTGTCCAGGGATTTTGAGGAATGTCCTGAGATATTTATCACTTTGGTCACCTCCCAACAGGGGGATGATGCTTGCTTGATAAAAAAAAGATGTATGTCACCCTTTCCGTCCCCTTCTCTCGCACATCGTAAAATGAGTTCAGGCCAATGACCACCCCGAGTGCTCCATCGCCGCCCTACCCCTAAAGAGTCTTTAGCTGCTGCTTTTGCAGAGCCCTTTGAACCCCTGTTTTCCTCCACCATGGCCAAAACCAGAAAGCTTCCAAAAGGAAAAAACCCATTTCCCAGGAGCTGTTTGAAGGAGAAAGCAGGCTGCCAGATGTGCTGTACATACATGCGCATACACAAAACCAAAAGGCAACCAAAAGACAACAACGAAACCCAAAACAGACAAGAGGCCCCTAAAAAATCCACACATGCAAGCATCATCCTCCTGCCTGGGGGAAACTTAAGAACCATGGACCCCATCTTATATCTCATCTTATATGAATAAACGACAAATTGACAGCTGTGATCTCTGTCACATCTCTGCTGCTTACAGGTGAAAGACATCCAGACAGAACAAGCCTGGGAGCTGCCTGAGAAAAGCTCTGCCTTGTGTTCCCTCTTACCAGATGTTTCTCAAAGCATCGGAATGTAAAGCACTGATCAAAACAATCCAAAGCACCCCGAACAGCAGCAGAACCTGTTGCAATGTGTGTCGCCAATGCTACCGGGACAGGGACTAACACACAGGTTCCCGTTTTCAACACGGCGCAAAGAGAAAAGCACGATATTATCTTAAGTAAGTTCATACCATGTTTCTCTGTTTTTTTCTTTAGCTTCTCTTTCATACTTTTCAAGTGTTCTTTTGTCAACCATTCCTGTCAAATACCTAAGGGGGAGAAAAGCAAAAAGTGCAATTTCACATAAGCAGAAACATAGTTCAAAATAGTTAAGTACTTACGCAATCCTTACAGATTGCTTTGAAAAACTGGAGCAACCTGATGCGAGCAGCAGTGGAATTTTTTCTCCACAAAAAGCCGCGCCACTATCTGACAGGTAAAGGTACAGCAACATCACCCAGCACAAGTGTGAGGAGTGTCTCTTTCTTAAGCCTAATGGTAAAATGTTCTGCAGAGGCAAGTTTTGAAACGGAGCTACATCCGTTAAATCCATTTCTGAGACTAATCCAATGTTTCAAAATTAAGTAAGAATTGTGACAGGGGAATTTTTCACACCACCTCTCCCTCACCCCCAATTTCTGAAATGTATAGAAAAATATTTTCAGTTTCATTCTTTTTACATAGAACGAGGAAACCGCTATTTTAAAGGAGATCTTTCAGTTATGAAAAGAGGTGAATAGTGTACAGTTTTATTATATTAAATTTTTGTATTTTTCCCTCCAATACTTCTATCTCATCTTCTAATAACAGTAATCTAGTTAGTTTATAAAGAAAACTAATTATAACAGTACACAAAGGGTTAACGACAAAGTTGGTACAAGCAGCTGATTTTTTTTCTCCCCCTTACAGCAAAGGGATATTCTGCAAAAATGAAAGCCCAAAAAGGCTTTGGGAACATCAGAGGCTCGCAGGGGCGTTCCCAGCCGGCCGCTCCTCGTCCAAGGAGCCGCTCGGGCACATCAGATAACAACACGAGCATTTGCTCCGGGCTGAGCTACCGGCTTAAATGGACCATGACAATCCCAACATTCCAGTTCCGCCAAAACAAAACAAGCTGAAAATGCCAAGAGACAGACCTCCCACTTTTGCTGAGAATAGTATTTTAAAATCATATAAGCGCTTCGCGTCAGGATAGCATTTATATAGCATTTCTTTCCTCCTGTACTACTTTTCCTTTTTTATTTTTGAATCCGTAAGATGTAGCTGCATTTATTTACTTCTGTCTCATACAAATATTGCATCTCTAGATAGTTTCTAAAATACACTTAAAAGATTAACTATTATAATTTTATATTTTGAAATCAAATTATGCCTGACAGCATCAGCACCAGGGAATACGGATATTCAATTTCTTCTTCTTAATGTCACAAAAAAGACAAAGTTTAACAACGGATACGAAGCAGTTTCAAGGAGCATGTTAGAATTATGAAGAAAAGCAAAGTCGTGTTTTAAGAACGGGATTCAGTGTTTTGTAAATTTTATAATGTACGCTTTGGCATAGTTGTTTCATTCACTAAGTGAAACTCCTCTAAATATTAGATCTGCGGAATTAAGGAATTTCAAAGACAATAAGTGACTAAATTGACAGGGAGAGTAACGTAGTATTATAAAAATATTAATCTGTGCTGACTAAAGCCATAAGGAAAATATTAATCATTTTACTGAATGTATTTTGAGTTCACAAGAACAGCAAATCTAAACATGTGATTTGAGAGCCGCCTTACATGATCTGTCCTCCAATAGTCGACTTGCCAGCGTCTAAAATTGAAAAAAAACAAAGTCAATCACAATTTAAAAGAAAATCCTAAAAAATAACAAAACGACTATGAACAAGGTCATCTCATTTATTTCCAAATATATATATTTTAATTGTAACCTACATTTTTGGGAGTATCTCCCAGTTTCCCTTGTTTCCGTGATAATTCGTTGTCAATTCAATCATACTGAATTTGATGTTTTTCGCACACTCAGGCCTGGCAACATCCAGAGCAAAGGAGACCCCACCAAGCAGCGACGCAGCCACAGCGGGGGAAGCTCTTGCAAAACCCCCTTCTCGCTCGTCCCGAACTCGAGACGGGGCCGCGTCTCTGCCCGCTGCCTCCGCACTTCCTGCCACCCCATTCGCAATCTACCCCAGGATTAAGTTGCAGCACTTTTAAGGTGATAAGAGACTACACAAATAAAAATACAGAATTTACTGTAAAACCCATGATTCAATAATTCTTTTGTATTTTTGACACCACTTCAGATTTATCTGAAGCTTGTCAAAACTATTCAATTGGATGTTTTGCTATAAATGCTTCTTTTAACCCTGAATTATGTTCACCTATTGTCTATAGCTCTACATTTTAAAATATTTTGAATAATATGTTTTGAATTAAATAATAAGAACCCTCTGAAAATACTTAAAACAAGCAAAAATGGAGCACTGCTTTCTGATGTTGTTCTTTGGATTGTCAACACAGACAAGCGCTCAACAGAGCAGGTACTTGAGAGATCAGGAAGGCAGACACAGTTGGTCCAAGAGAACACAAGCGCTCTGCCCCCCACAGACATTCTGCAAGTACTCTAATTTTTCCAGAGCTGCTCCGTTAGAAGGAACACTCCCATTAGCCTCAAGACACAGTGAATAGATCCATTCCTACAAAGAGCAGGATTAATTTCTAATCCTCCGAATTCTAGATAATTAGTACACAGTGCAAAGATCCAATCACTTGCTGTTCGCTTACAGCTTACCTACGTGCCCAATGAATACTACGTTTACATGCTCTTTTTTAGGAGCACCCGGCGGTGCTACGACAGATTTCGGTTTTGGTATTTCCTCCTCCTCCTCCATCATTTCCTGAGCGCTCTCTTCAGAGGGGCCGGCGTCCCCCACGGGGCCACCTCCCAGCTCCGCTTCGCTTGGTTCTTCTTTGTGGTCCCATGACTCTTCTGGGGACATTTCTGTCTCTCCATTTTCCACTAAAAATTGACCAGGTAGATATATTCAGTTAGATAATGGAATTAAAAGCAACGGCTACGGTGAAAAGCCCCATCCCCAAGAGGCAAATGAACACTTCAACCATCCAGCCTGTTAACGTCTCCCATGGAGAAACGGGCAACTGCTGCTTGTTTCTGAAATTATTATTAGCAGGAGCTTTCAAACTCGCTTACGTGTCGACATCAGAAAACTATGATTCACAGGGCTTAAGAGACTTGTTTTAACAAGGGAACAGTTTTACCAGGAAAAAACAAATCTGAAGACCCACTCAGGCCATGATGCTGGTCCGAACCCACAGACAGACACACACTATCATACGGTTAGAAAGAACGGGAGGGACCATGGTTTCAGTTCTCTCAAAAGCCACACAAATACAAGGAGAAAGACACAATTTCCATGGTCCGATTGCTCGTGATACTGATCACTCCAACTCTTTTTTTTTAAATCACCATTTCATACATATTAATGGGGCTATTTTGTAATATGAGACTACTTTTTAATAAAGCACTGATGCTTTTTCAGTGTCCCAGTAATCCGATTGCACCTGTCAGTGCACACTAGTGTTTGATTAACTCATTCCTAATCGAAGTATAAAGACACAATAAAAATTAGTAAGGACCAAAAAGCAAAGGCTCAGTAAGATATTCTGCAGTTTTGTTTGCAACGATTCAGCAAAAGCACTGCAGCAGTGTTTTACAGCATAGTGAAATGGAACCATTCTCATCTTACCAACAGATTCTGAAATTTCCATGTTAACAGCAGCATTTGAGCCTAGGGGGAAAAAAAACACAACAAAAAATAGGAATCATTAAGGACACATATTTACCGTGATAGTACCAAGAACAAAGAAAAACAGAGCAATAAAATCAAGAAATGGATAGTTCAGATGTTTGAGCACTTGCCAATGCTATTTAATATACAGATTCAATTTTAAAAATCCTGCTTCATACAAGCTTTATGACCTTCAATAAACCACTTGGCCTTTATGTGCCTTGCTTGACTGGCTATAAAATTGTAAATAACCACAGACAACCACACTACGTTACAATAGTAGTTTGAGGATGAAGAGAATGAAGATTAGAAAAGGTTCATAGCCATCTTTAAAAAGGAGATGCTTTGCAATATTTTAAAAAAATCACATTTAATGGGGCTGTGTTGCATACTGTCAGAGCACAAAACCAATCACCTTCACAAGAGGCCATCTGCTCCTCTGGAGACGTCTCTACAGGCGCACCTGCAAAAACCAAACAACTTAACACACACTGAGGTATAACAGACCACCTCCCAACCTTAGCGCATGAAGCGTATTTCAGAAAAAACACCGGAAACAGTATTAAATATAGTCTCCAAGCAAAAATCCTTCCACAGAATACTGCCTGACAGTTGTGAAAAATACTACAGCAGTTCTAAAACCCATTTCCACACCTCAAAGGAAAAGTGCACGTAAAGCGAGTTTGAAAGGAAGCAATTTTTCTGTACGTAGTATTTACCGGCCCACCACTTTGGGGCCTGCTGGCTATTTTAAATGTCAGTATCCAGCTGGGGTTGCATCCAAAGGCAGGAGGCCTGCTGGCGCCACACTGCGTGGCAAGGTCCCGCCAGCCTCACCCCACAGCCGGGCCTGCCGCGCCGCCTTCTCACGTCAGCGCCGCGCAGAACACCGAGACAAGAGTCCAGAACGGTTCTTAAGATCTTCCGCAGTTATTAGGGATGCTAAAACCATTCGCATACCTGGCGAGTCTGCCAGTCCTCGTAAACACCGTAACACAGACAACATTACCTGGAGGGCAACCCCAGTCGCGTGCGTATCAAAGCCACAAGTATGATTTTTGGAAAGATCGCTCAACCTTCCCATGCACTAAACTATTTCCTGAGGTATAACTAATTGTTAACCCACTAAGAGTGGTATGTTCCCATTAACAATTAAACCACTTGATGTTTTGGGACATTATTCCTTGTGGTCAAGAGACCTTCTGTAATTAGCCCTAAAGCCTTAACCTATTGAGTTTTATCTTGATATAAATTCAGCTTCATAATTCTCTGAGACAGGATCACCACACTCCCATGTCGTATCATCCACCATCTGCACTCCAGGGTCCCAGAACCACAGGAAGGAAACTTTAAGAGAATGATTTAACACAGTAAGCAAGAGCATAGGAATACAGTATCTTGAGATTCCCTGTAAGAAATTGTATATTGCTCCCATTCCAGAGCTGGAAAATACTCAAATCGGCCCATTTCTGAGTGTGGTACGTGGGTGCCATGGTGGATGCTACGAACCAAAAGCCTCTGTTTTGTAACACATCACAAAATTGTCGGCTATTTCACACATACTATGGTTGGGATGCATCAATATTTTCATTACAAGATCGTTTCAATAAACTTTTGATTTCACTCGTGAAGTTTGTCCATAATGAAAAGCATTAAATGACAGGATTTAGGCACTTGGATAGAAACAGAAGCTCTACAAGTGGTTGAAGAGTGATTTAATTCCTTAGAAATACATTGTCAATCAACAGCATTCCTAATAAGCTCAGCTTTTACTTCCTGGTCTGTAATCCCGCAGGGATACAGACAGGAAAAAGAAGTTTCTTCAGAAATAACAGAGAGGAGGTAGGAAATTGTTAACCTAAACGTAAAATTTTGTATGAGTCTAGCACACAAGAGAAGCAATAAGTTTGTGTTTGAATCCTAAACAGTGCTAACGGCACGACAATCAAAAAGCAACAGACATTCAGTTACGATCACGGCCACAGATTGAATTTGGGTCCCTTTGGGACACAAGTGGCACACACGCTGTGAAAGAGGCCACTGAATTACACTGAACACACACTGACCCTTCCAAGCAGGAAAGGAGCATAAATCAAATACCCCCTCACCTCAGTGACTGTTTCCTTCTGATGAACAATTTCAGCTTGTGCCAGGCTATTTCAGGCACTGGTACAGTGCAAACAAGCACCCAGGAGAAAAGGCTGCCACGAAAAGCGCAGACCCGCCGCGTGCCACGAGGACAGCCCTGCTGAGCGGCACGCCGCCCGCTGCTCCCACAGCCTCGCGCTGCCACGCTGCGCCCTTTGTCGCCTCGTGTCAGCCCTACCGAACCTCCACAACGGGAGCTGCGCTGACCAAAAGCTGAACCAGCAAAGGACTGAGCGGCTCTGGGGAACAGATCAGCCGCCCAGAGAGGTGGTGGATGAACCATCCCTGGAGACACCCCAGGCCAGGCTGGACGGGGCTCTGAGCAACCTGAGCTGGTGAAGATGTCCCTGTCATGGCAGGGGTGGAACCATGTCATCTTTAAGGTCCCTTCCAACCCAAACCATTCTCTGATTACGGGGCTAATGAAACTGTTTGCACAACAGAGCACAGAGAGAGATCAAAAGGAAAAAAGGCAGTTTGAAAGAAGTGTCTGATCTACAAAACTTAACTCACTGTACAGATCATCTAAGTTGTTGCTCCTCAAATATGGGCACCAAGTTCCTTTGCAGGAATTCCTGGAAGGCCGAAAAAAAGCATGACACCCACCTTGGGATTCTCATCCCCTTCTGGATGTGCGATTTGAATACCTGAGTTCAGTACTGAGTTACACAGTAGTCATGTAGTGCACACAGTTTCATTCATTATGTAACAGATATCTGCCCCCCTTCCTTTTTTTTGGAAACAAAAGCATGAAGAGAATTACAGAGTAAAAAATAAAGGCCCAAGTCAAACACACAGAGCATGACAACCAGAATTTAAGAAACCTCAAGAGTCTTCACTAACAACAACAAATTACTTCAAGCACAAGTGCTAGAGCTAAACAAAGTATTTCTTATTCAATATTTTTAAATATACAGAAAGAAAATGTTTCCAGGAGTTGACTGTCATTAAGGCAGCTGTTTTGACAGTTAACTGAAACCCCAAATGATGTTCTTCCTGTCTCCGCCCTGCTGCACAGCCTATGCCCTGGTTCTCCAGTGGACACAGAGACGTACGCTCCATTTTTAAAACGCACCAACGTAACAGCAGCTTTGATGGTTTTAACACAACTCTGTAAAATTAACAAAAAAAACAGTGCTTGCTTGGTATCCAAAGGATTTTCCTACGTTAGCTTACTAAGAGACCCACCTTCTTCCTTCCCCAGTGAGGACACACCTCAAGTTTATCTTCTCTAAACCCATCATGCTTCTTCACAACTGAGTCTGAGAAAGCTAACGGGGATTTTCAGGGACCGTAACAAACCCCTCTTCCTTAAGGCCAAGTGTTTGTGCTCAGTTGATAACTTGATTTTTGAGACAGTCGGGAAATCAAGCTCTGTATTAGAACAGTTAAGGATTCCACTCTCTAACAAAGATCTCTCCCAACCCAGGGGGAATATAAATAAATAAATCATAATTTCAAAGCAAATCCAAACCTGAATACCTCCTGGATCTTCTAGCAGGTTAAACTCAGGACCTTAACATTTACACATAAAAGAGTAAAATTTACACATAAATTCTCTGACTGTTCTAGAGAACACATTTTTAATATTGCGTCATCTCTCCTAAACTAATTTTTGTACTTACATTCAATCAGTGTTATTTTCATATAGACCTCTTCAAAACACAGTCATAAATTTCACTGATTACATTTTGACTGCTTTATTCTTTCATAATTAAGAAAAAACCACCACAACTTTCTACCTTAGCTTCATGCAATCAGCTGCTTCTCTTGCTTGTGCGTCTCTCATCACAAAACAGGAGATAAATCCCCAAATTCTGAAAGTGGGACTGTAAAAACCAGACTGCTAATAAAATCCCCAAATTACTTTTGTTTTCATTTTAATGGGGCAACCAAGTTTCAAGACACCATCATGCTTTCAGGATGCTAAGCAGGCTGTCAGCAGACTCCAGGACAGCTCATCTCGTCCGGCTCCCAGTGCCCTGTCCCTTACTGGAGTCGTGCAAAAGCCACGAGCAGGACAAGTCACTCCAACAGAAGCGACACGGCTGCTCCGGGCTGCCTTCCTGGGGACAGCTCAGGTGTAGACAAAGGACGAATGTCCAATCCGCTGGCACCTTGACTTGCGGCACACAAGTGCATTACATCTGATCATCTGGGAGGCCGGGGCCAAGACACGGAGCCTCCTCAGCACCAGCGACTTTGGAAGAGGTTGTGCAGCTCATCTGGCTGGAGAAGCTGATGCAGAAGAACACTGCTCTAGACAGCCAAGTGATGACTAAAATCAAGATTTTTTGGATCATAAGAATTTATACCATTCACGATACAACACCGATTTGCTGTTCAAATTTACAGTTATGAGGTACTAATGGCAGCATTACCAACAACCCAGCTGTGAGGAAATCATCAACATATGGCTATTCAAATGTCAGTACGAGTAAATCACGTTAATCCTTTCGTATGACGGCTTCTTGAATAGCTGACTTACTAGTTTTAGACTTCGACAAGGCTTTCTTAGCAAGTTCAGATGCAAAGTGAAGTCTCTTGAGGACTCGATTGTTGAAGAGTCTTAAAACACAGTCTTAGAGAGAATGGTGTAAGCTAAAAGGTGACCAGTTTTGGGGAACAAAATGATGCAGATAAATCATTGTTCTGCTCTGGAAATTGCAGGTTTCAGAACTGAAGCAGAAGATATTGACACTCCTCCTTTTGTTTCCGATTGGCGGTGGCGGGGGGGGAATATATGGATAGCCCCGATAGCTACAAGGTCAAGAAAAATGAGGGCTTGGAAAATGAGAGTGATAGATGCTATAGCCATTTATTTACAGCATTTGAAGGCTGAGGCTGCCCAGCTGCTGGAATGCAAGGATATCAAAAGTGACTATTGCAGGCGAGCGGGATATTTAGGGAGTGAAGCAATCTCAAGGGCACTGCCTCTTAAGCCAGATGTTCGTTAGGCGCAAGTTGTCTAAACTGTAGGCACTAACAAGTATGTTCAGAAATGTACTTGGAGCGGTCAGGACAGCTACTAAAGGAAGCAGTAGCACTAATACCACCAGAAGGATCACTGCAGTCTTGTCTTACACCGCCTGCTATGTCTCACACCCTTTTTGTTCTTGTCAGTTTTGTACTAAGGACACTTTTCTTACCACAACCGCTGCATACCGCAAACCATTGAACAGTTCAGGCTGGAACGGACCCCAGGAATTCAGCCAGTTCAGTCTCCTGCTTCAAGCAAAGTCAAAGTCAACAGTGAATATTCAAAAGTGACCTCTAAAAAGAAGAACAACTAACGTGAAATATAGTAAAGCCCATACGAGGAAGCTGTGATAATTTTTAGCAAGAATCCTGCGAATATTGAAGAACAATGACAAAAACTGAAATACAAGAATGGAGGCTGATGCTGCATTTTCAGAAATTTTTCACTTCTCTCATACCTGAGATCCAAATGCTACTTAAGATTATAGAAATCTTATTAATCGGGGGGAGCGGTGGGGGAGGTTTGAACACCCTTACACCTCCAAACCATGTCCTGATATAGAAACAAACAAAAGTCACCAAAATGCAATTATGTCATATACACACTCACAAAATTAATAAGCCATAGTACAAAAATAAGCCATAGATGCTACAGTGCAGTTGCAATTAAGAATGTTTAGAGGCCCTAACACAATTTACTGTAATTTTATTGATTATCACGCCTTGCCTTGATTTATTGGAGTTTGCTAGTCCAGGAACTGCTGCCTGCTGCGGGTTTGGCCAGCCGCACAGCTGGTTCCCGCCACCCTGGCCACGCTCAGGAAGGATCTGGGTACAGCGCTGGCTGCTGCCGACAGAAGAGCCGCACGTCCCCGTCCCACCAATCCAACAGAATCCAGCCAAGACAGATTTTACACAAATGGGTTTGACTTGGGCGCAATTTGATAAAAGCAAGTCCTCGCAGCTAGGACGTTTGGAACATGTTTGTTTTAATCTGTTCCTTAGGTTCACAAATTTAAATAACATATGCTTTTTGCACGTAACGAGCTAATAATTTAATTCCAAACTGATTTTGAAACTATCTGCAAGCAGAAATTGTATTAGTGATAAACATTGGTCAGATACTCTCCATAATACACAATCTGCAATCCAAGAAAGTACACATAAACCAGAAGTTTTCAAGTCAGCTACTTGGAATGCAGGTCTCAGGAGTTTCCCAGTTTTAGAAAGTTAACGTCTTGTTCCACAAATAGCTTCTGTGAGCATTATTCCAGTGCTCCAAACATAAGTGACAGGAATTTTACACAAATTACTAAAAACAGGAATTTAGTGGGTGTGTGAAGAACCACCACTGCACTCTGCAGCCACGTAATGGGGACGAGTTCTGTGGAATCTCCCTCCATGCCACGCTGCTCCCCACACTTCCCTGACCTACAGCATCCTTGGAGGTACCAAGAAGCTGTGACTCCAACAGAACCTCGCCAAGAGAAAGCTCCAAGATGAAAAGTGTTACTAGAACTTAACTTTAGGCCACTTAAGTACTCAAACTGACACTTGGCTTTTTAGATTCTTCTCAAAAATCAAGATTATTTTAAATTCTGCCCAGTACAAGCCAGTATTTGTACAGACTTCAATACAGATGATAAATAGGAATGTTTTTTTCCTCACAATGTAATGAAGAGCGAGTGCCACGGAACACCTAATTCCCTGTGGGAACACAAGCAAACTGGGTTACTGAAAAGTAACCTATTCAGCACCATTGTCTGATCATGTGTTGCTCTGACTTATTTCCAGAGCAAGCTCCACCCAGTTCTTCTAGCCAGGAGAGCAGTTGACACCTTAGATGAATATCTGCAAGGACAAGACTGTCAATTACTTTCTGTAACTGAGTCCGTCAGACCTTAAAAAGTACAAAACCAGTATGATATTCCAGGGAAAAAAAGAAACTCTTTGGATTTCTGTCTGCTTAATCTTGAGGACATCCAAGTTAGTTATACAAGCTCAAAATTCGAAACCTTAAAGAAGATATAGAAGCAAGGTGAATTCAAACCAGGTAGATTATAGCACTACGTACGAATGCACTTAGCAACTAAGACGGAAGGAAAAGCTATCGCAAGCACTCGGGTGAGCAGGCAGCTTTCCGTAAAGTCATCTCTAGTCTCTGGACGGACAAAGCTCATCAGAGGACTCAGAAGCAGCAAACGAGCGGAGAAAAGGAGAGCGTGAAGAAACAAACGTAATGAGCAGGTGAGGAAATGTAGCTTAAATCCTACCAAAACAAACAAAAAACCAAATATCGCAAGTCTTAGAAGAAACCTTACAAAAGCAGCCAGGGAGGAAAAACAAAACTATTCTAACGCCGTTCAAAATCCCAAGAAAGTTTTCAGCCACAGTATAGATTACATAGTTTAAAAATGACCTGGATTCAGGTTGCGATGGCTGAAAACCACACTGGAATGAATTTTGAACACTATTCGAAGATGGATCAGCACAGCCTCCAGCCACTACTCTGCCTTCACACCTATGAACCTCAACATATACATTTATTCTAAAAGGAACCCCAAAGTCTGCCCATAGCTTCTTGGAAATGTATTTTAACGCACTCACATATTGCCTGCCTGCACAGCACATGAGCTACCATTTCTGATGAAAATCTGGAGTGCTAAACAGCTATAGAGAACACATAATCTAACATTCCCTCTAAAAGAAGAAGGGTATTAACATTCTGCTATGAAAATTTTAAAGCTTCATATATGAAAGTTATAGATTTTAGCTGTTAACATCTGATAGCTTTAGGTACTAAGGAGGACAGGGCTAATTGAAGATATTAAATCAGAACGTGACAAATAATAAGCCACAACCAACAGGAAGTCGTGACAAACATAATGTAACAAGTAGTCACTTCAGAGAAATTAAATTACTACAATCAATATTTGAAACACTAGCTTGTTTCATATTGTACAACTAGGGATACGAAAAGTTACAGAAAAAAATCCTGCCACAAAGTGAACCAGAATGTCTGACGTCTGGAAGGACCTTCGGCTTGGAGCCGGAAATTAGAAAGCAGCTCTCCTTTAATTTCACATACGCAAAGTAAACCTAGTATAAACACCAGTTGCCTACACGAAGATCCTTTGAAATTTAAAGCAGGGTAAATTTCAAGTGATTCTATTAACTGAGGCCAGCTGGACAAACTTCCTTCCCTACTACTCGTTTATCAGCACGATATCAGGAAAAAATAACCACTTGGTATAATCTTCAAGAGGACACTGAAGATACACCTGAGCCCCTGGCAGCCGAGGCAGTGCTGCTCTCCCCAGCAACACTGCATTCATTACCAGCAAACATCTCGGGCAAGCTCCCCGGCGCCGCAGGCAGCAGGAGGCCGGCTGGCTGTGCCATGGGCAGGGGCCGCAGCGGGCCCCGCTGCTCCCGAGCACCCCGCACCCCGGCCCGGCCGCCCGCGGCCTGCGACCCTCGGGGCGGCACCGCCCACGGCTGCTCTGCCCAGGCTGCGCTGCCGCCCGGCCCCCCCACGCCCCTCCCGGCCGTGCCCCCTCCTCGCCCCTCGCCGGCAGGACCGTGCTGCCGTGCGGACCCAGGGCCCGGGCGCCCAGGCCGGGCCACTCTCGCCTCCGGGCCCGCCCCGGCGCTGCCGCCCCGCCCGCGCCCCGGCAGCCTGACCCGGCCCGGTTCCCCCGCCCGCCCGCCGGAGGCCCCTCCGCCCCCGCGGGGCCCCGCACCCTCCCAACATGGCCCCCGTCCCTCCGGCCCCAGCGCCCACCGCCGGCGCAGCCCCGGCCCGGCGCGGCAGGTACCGTGGGGCGGCGGCGGCAGGCCGGGCGGGGGCGAGGGCGGCGGCAGGCCGGGCGCCGGGCCCCCCCTCAGGAAGGACGGCACGAACTCGGCGGCGTGGACGTTGGGCACGAAGGGCTTCGCGTTGACGTTGAGCTGCCGGCTGAAGGCCGCCCCGAGCAGCTCCTGCTGGGCCTCGGCCTCCGCGGCCGGCGGGGCGGACCCGGCGCCGGCGCCGCTGCCCGGCTCGATGTCCGCCTGATCCCAGCAGTCGGGAGCCGAGTCACTGCTGCTCCCGCTGCCGCTGCCGTTCGCCTCCATTTTGTGGCTGCCCCACAAGCCTCTGCGGTCCCGAAGCGTATCCCAGCGTCCGGGGTAAGGGGGAAGCCGGCGGCGGCACCGACTCAGCACTCGCTTCGGCGATTCCGCGTGTACCCCACCGCCCCGACGCCAGCGCAGTGTGGCCTCCCGGAGCTCCCGTACCCCTTCCCCGCGCCCGCCCTGCCGCCATTTTAGTAGTTTTCAGCTCCCCGGGGCTCGGCCCTGCGGCGTGGCCGAGGCGAGGCGCGGGGACTACGGTACCCATCGTGCCTTGCGCGAGCCCCCGCCGAGCGCCTCCCCGGAAGAGCTGGGAAATGTAGTCGCCCGCGTTTGCTGCGCATGGAGAAACTGCGATTCCCGTCAGCCTTTGCGCTCGGCTGCCCGTTCTGCCGTCCCCGCTTCCCGTTCGGGCGGAGGGAGGCGGACGTGGAGTTGGCGCGAACGCCTCAGGCGGGACCGGAGCGATCTGTCCCGGTGGGCCGGGCGCAGCGGCCCCGCGGGGCTCTGGGAAGCGCAGTTCGCCGGGTGGCGGCTCCACGTCCCCTCAGCGCACACGAGGGTGGTCTCGGGTGGTCGCGGAGGGAGACGCGCCCGTCGCGGGGGCTGCGGGGCCAGGCCCGGCGGGGCCGGCACCGCGCGGGGTTTCCCGCCTCCCAGGAGGATGCGGCGTCGGCAGTCGGGTGAAGACACGCTCGTTTTCGTTTCTATCTGTGCAAAATTGGACCGGCGCAGGTGCAGAGTGACAATAGGGCGACGGCACCTTGTGGGGTCAGGAAACTTCCCGAATGGGGATTTCCACCTGAGGGCGAACGCTCCTGCGCGTGTCCTGCCCTAGGTTGACAGAATGCGTTACAGTTAAAATTGTGGCAGTTCTGCAGCACATTTGGACTTGGTTGTTATCACGTTAAAAAAGTCCCCCTAAGCCAAATTCAGTAGAACTTGTCAAGCAGTGAGGCCCTTCGCTGGTAAGATTGTTAGAACTTATTAAAAAAAAAAAAAAAGCATCGCTTGAAGTGAAGTGTATTTGGAGGAGACAGGGAGGAGTGGCGGGAAAACAAGCGGAGTTTGTTCAGGAGGCTGCACGCGGCTGTGGAGTCATGTCTTGGAAGGTTCAGCAGAGCTGCTCAGGTGAGGCCGGTGCTCCGGAGGAGGGAGATCCTGGGAGTGCTCACACGCAGGACCGAGTCACCTGCAGCATTCGTTACATTGGAACACTGTGGGGCAGGCTGCAGAGTTGTTCTGAAAGCAGACAGGCTTAGAAGTAAAAAGTAAAGACCTCAATTTGGTACAAAATCGGCATGGTTTTGGTTGAAGAACTACAGCATTCTCCTGAAGTGGCGTTTATGTAACACGTTCTTGACAGAAGAACCAGGCAGTTTCTGGCTGACATGTACACCCTTTACAGGCAAAAAGTTCTACGTGGCAGGTAACGCACATGTGCCAATGAAAAAATGTGCTCATCATATTGAGAGAAAACACAAGTGTCTAAGGCAGCACTTGTAACAATGCCACAGATCATTCATTTTGAAATAAAAAACTGTAATTCATGATGAGAGGCCACACGCCTCTGCTACGTGGAAGTCTTTCCTTCCAGCACCAAGAGCTTTCCCACACCAGAGCCTGAGGAACGAGTTTTAAAGACCACCCTGGTTATTGTCTGGTGCAGAGTCCCACACTAGTTTTCAGACACACGTTGCCGAGGCCTCTGTAGTTCAAAGTTGAGTATAATTAAGGAAGATACTCACCTGTGTTACCATTGTAATATTTAGAATTTTGTTAAGCTGCAAGTAAGTTTATCAGCTGTGTGTGGCAGTCATGTTTCTGTTTGAAAAAAAATCATATGCAGTCCCACCAAGAGCTGGGAGAGAAGCAGGAGCAGGATCTGACCCTTTTTAGTGAGGGGAGTGGGGGAAGCACAGGTAAAGCTACAGGAGGAAGAAATAAGTTTCCTGAGCAGCTAGAATCATAGGGAACACCTCACTGTAGCACTCTCCACTTAGTAAAGGGTTGTTTGGATGTTTGTTTCGGTTTTGTTTGTTGGCTTTCCCTTTTCCTTTCCTTGACATTTATTAACCAGTAGGCATCTGATACATTTCATTTAGTTTGGAAACAAGGTAACACCATTAGGAACAAAGGAGTTCATGGGTTACTACTGTTGAATCTGTAGAATAGATCAAAGAACAGTGGAAACTAAGCTTTATGAATTCTGCTGATACAGTGGCTTGTTATTGTCCACTCTTAACTGCCATTATGAGCATTTAATAGCTCAGGTTTATAATGATGGCAGTGCTGTATTGCAAGCCTGTGTTTTGTTTGAGCCTTGTCACAGCCTACGAGTCAGGGAAGGCTTGACTGGGGGCGGGTACTATGCGGCGACGAGGAATGATTCATACAGAGTTCCTGTCAGCAGCGAGAGCAGAGCTGAGCCAGGCTGAGCGGATTTTTATCAACAGTTCTCAGTTTATAGGTTTACAGATACGGGGCTGGACCAAGAGGTTAGACAGGGTGTTTTTTCCAAAACGTTATCCCAAACACACCACACTCATGTTTTGACTGTTTTCAGTCACATTCCCATGCGTATCTTGTGGGTGGCGTTCTGACCCACTCATTCACACACCCAGGCCCTCTATATTTTGACTAGTTGCTGTGATCTAATTATGTTAGTATTATTTTTTCTTTGACGGTTGGGATGGTCATGTTAGTGTTGACCTTCCTTTATCATCCAAGTGGCTGGAATGGCACATCTTGCTTTCCCACAGTACTGTATTTTCATGGCAATTAAGACTTACCTTGAGATTACCGGCACACAGAACAGGTAGGAAGCAATTCCTCCATACACTTTGGCATTGCCTAAAAGGGCTTCTTGAAGGGTTTTGAAATGGAGCTTCATTCTGCCAGCTCATAAAGTACTGAGTTGTGATAGTGTTTGCTTTTTTTTTTTGGTGGAGAGGAGTGTGGGGAATGTGTGTTTGATCAGACGTATGTGTGTACTGCCACTGCTTCCAGGGGAAAAGAATTTCTTGTGTTATCCAACATTCCTTCCTTCTCTGACAGGTATTTATTCCCTAGGTACTTGCAAGGATATAAACAATTAGTCCACAGAATTTTGGAAGGTGCCGGATGCCCTTCAGAGTGTACAAACCTGTTTTGCAGGCTGTGTCGCTCATAGGAATTGTGTAAACTCAAACACTAAATTTTTAACAGGGCTACTAGTTTGTTTTTCCACTTAGGAACAGCTGGTTCTCAAAATAAAACTGAAGGGGAATCATGATAATTATACTGGCAACATATCTGCTGGAATGTTAGTAGTCATGTTCTCTTGAGGTTTTAATTAATTATAAAAGCTTTTGTTGTTTAAATCTCTTTTGCATCAAAATGTTTAGAATAAATATACTAGCTCTTCATTTAATAAATACTAAAAAAGTTTTTCTTATTGAGAGCCACCCATATAAATCCATCATCACATCATGACTGACTTAATTATCAAAGCGCTGCTTAGAAGAGGCTGGACCACCTCAGGGTGAACACGTGGAGACCGGGGTGCACAGGAACCGTCCCCCCCCGCTGCAGTTCTCCGGCCTGGCGCCGCCTCCCAGCTCGTTTGACTGTGCTGAGTCAATCTCATTACCCTGAGTTACAGAACAATCCAGTCTCTTTTTCCTCCTGGGTTGCTGAGATGAATCAACTCTTAAGAGATGATTGACAAACGCCAGAGCTGGCATAACGTAAGAATGGGGAACAGGACTTTGTTTGTAGTGAGACCAAGCTGTTTGCGTGTTAAACTATCTCAAGGTAGCTTCACCACTAGTTTGCAACCTGTGATAAGTCAATCCTATAGTGGTGATATGGAGCCCCTTGTTCATATGGTGTTAGGAACAGTATTCTGTACTTCAGTCGTAACTTTCATGCAGGGTTCTCGCAAGCATTGTATACCCTAGCAGACACACCTGTGAAATACCAATGTTTTAGTATCTTTCCTTTCTGCTTCAGTTCACATATTTCACTAGAAGGCTTCAAAGAGGTCAGCAGCTCCAAGCAGCTGGCAGCTCACCACCAGCAGGAGAGCTTCTTGAACTCCACAAAGCAGCAGCTGTCTGAGGCGGAAGGAGAGTGGCCTTAGGGTGCTGCCTTACGAGGGGACCGACTCAGTTTACCTTGAGATCAGGTAAGTTCCTGAGCTGCTGTAAAATGGGAAAGCGAGTGTTTGGCTGAGATTGGGAGGAGCAGGAAGAGAATAACACTTCCCTTTCTGGTGTGGCAGCAAGCTGAAATTCAGCTGACGCACTGTGAGCCATGCCCTGAAATGTAAAGGTATTCAAATATGTACATTAGTTATGCACTTAAATGAGTAGCCTGATATTTAGAATTGCTTTGAAGTCAGAATGAGCCCTTAGAAACAAAGCCAAAAGAACAGGTTATTTATCTAGGAGGAAGAAAAGACCAGAGTGGCAAGGTAAATCATTAAAAGAAAAATATAGGAAACTCTGCTCAGCTGTGAAAGTGCCACTCTGGAAGCTTAGCTCTTTATCTGAGGCTTATGTGAAGGAACAATCTCAAAAGACATTCTAGAAATCAAGTTTAGCATTATTTAGAAGAAGCAGTTAAATGGAGTTAAATGAGTCCAGAAAGTTTTTGTGTAAAACATGAATGAAGGTTGTACCTAAGTCCAAATGATAGAGCTCTCCTGAAGGAAGGCTACATCAGAGTTTTTCTAAATACTTTTCATAGTATTAATGAGGCCTGACACAGAACTGAAAATACTGAACTAGTTTAAGTTTGATGACGTGCCAGGAGATTAAAAATTAATATTCTTAAACTCTAGTAATTTCTTTTTTTCAGGTAGTCTGTGGAAATGTAGCTGAGAACAAACCCCACGCTGTTTCAGCCTCATGGGTTTTTCAAGAGCCAAGTCTACCCTCGGCTTCGCTGGTGTTCCTGAAAGCCTAAGTGAATTATAAAAAGGCTTTTATATTTGCACAGGACCATGTATAATCCAAAGTAAGATATCTTGACCTGGAATTGTCTTTTAACTGATTTGCTTGTTCTAACCCTGCTATTTAACAAATGCTGTTTTCAACCTATTACTCTCCCTCTGCTGGACACTCACATAATTGCTGTATTTGTGTGGTCTTACATTAACATATTTTAAGCTATTTGATTGGAAGAGATTCAAACAAAAGTCCTCTTTGGTTTTCCAAATGTAACACCATAGCGTAAGCTCTCTTCCACAGTCCATTTGTAGAATTACTCCAAGCTTGCAGAGGGGCATCCTCAAAGGACTTTAGCAACTTAACTCTTACACATTTCTTTATGGGTTGCTGCTGAGCACTTCTGAGCTGGTTCTTCTTTTTAAGGTCTCCAACCTAAAGTTAAAGCCTTTATTTTGGAGCGGTTCAAGCACATACTGCAGGCTTCAAAAAGGGCGCAAATTATTTGTTCTTACTTTAGATAGCAAGAGGAATACACAGATCCACACACCAAAGTACCAGTTTATGATTCTCTGTGTCCATCTCCTTACCTCTCAAATATTTAATATGCTCAACTCATTATTTTCCAAGGCAGTCACATGTCTCTCACTTTTGTATGTGTACACAACCTTTCTTTCTCTTGCTTGTGTATCTCTAGAAATCAAACCTGAAAGGTCTTGTTTTTATGAGCATCACCCCCTTTTTCATGTGACTTTAACTGGGGGCTCAGGGTTCTCAGCTGTGTGATCTATTGCTTAGTTAGCTGGTTGTTCAGATTTGAAAAATCTGTTAGTTGAGCACTAGCTAGTTCTTTGTCCCATATGTCTCTCTTTGAACGCACAGTCATTGCAGTTTACTCCTCAGACAGAATTTCTTCTATGGTTTTGACACCATTAACTTCCAGACTGATAAATAGTAGGGGGAAGGTGGTTTAGGTAAGCAGTTTTGCTGTCAAAACTGTTCATTATCTGTGGGGTTTTTTTTTTTGCTATCAAAGCTCAAAATAAAGATGGGGCTTTAGGTGTGCACATTGTGAAGAATCTATACATAGTGTCTAAACCTTATGACAGTTGAAAATGCTGTAAATAGCAGAAGGATTGCTTCATGTGGAAGGAATGTACTGAGCAAAGAACGCGCACCCAGGGAAGGGAAGAATGAGATCACTTTACCAACTGAGTTAGGACTGGAAAGGTTAAAGACAGGAGGGAATCTATTTTGAAGAAAGGCAGAGACCGTGTGGTTCTAGAGATCTGAAAGCCAGGTGTAGGACTGCTGGGAGGAGGCATCATGTCAGTTAAGATGCTGAAGCAGCTGAAAATAAATCCTGTTAAGTACAATCCCGGTCCCTGTTCAGCTGTTCTTCTGCTTCCGTCTTGATTAGCAACATTTTGATTATAAAAGTAACCTGCTACTTTGTTAGAGTAAATTTGTTTTCACCTATAAATCTGCTGGATGTGGAGAATAACTATTACAAGCCTGAGATACATGGATTCTCTGGAAATGATAAATGGCAACAGATGATATTTTTGCTCCCTGTGACCCGAGGTAATTTTAGAATTTCATGGGCCGGGATGCTGAGTTGATTGAGCAACAATAACTTTTAAGTGCCAGATCCTCAGGAGATGTTCTTCCCATGGGCTGTGAGCTAGTATTGTTCTAGCAGGGGACAAGTAACAAAGAATTTGCAATTCTGGATACCATCAAATTGTCAGTCCTGTAGCTTGATATAGAGGTTAAAAAAATGCAGAAAAGGTGGCTGGCATTTAAGGCGGGGCTTACAGTCTCACACGGGTGCACAAGGCGAGTCCCCACTGTTAAGCAGAGTTCAGCTATACCTCATATAATTTTTCTAGACTCTGTTAATAAAAAGCGTAGTTGTGAGATAATGAAAACGTTGAAAATACCAATGCAGGTTGTTAATGCAGAGTATGTAACATGCTGTTTATTCACACCCTCATTGCAGCGACCGCCTGACGTGGAGAAGCTCAGAGTTGCCATGTCCGCCGTTGGGTTCCCTAACATCTTTAGGCCAGATCTCTTATACATGTGGTAAGAGTTTTATAACACCTGCATTTCATATGGGAAGTTTTACATGCTGGCTGGCTGGCTCCAGGGACGTGAGAATAGAAAACCAGTTCCATGTGGGATTTTCATGTGCTTTCTTTTCCTCTTAACTCTCCAGAATTCCAGTTGAGGGATCATTTTGTCCATTAGAAGTCTCTTAAGATTTTGGTTTTGCTAATGACTAAAGCAAAATGGCATTATTGTTATGAAGAAAGAATAACAGTGTCACGGGATTTTTAAAGCTGTTCTTCTATAGCTAGTTAACATTGTTGCAGAAAATAATTACTTCATTATGAAACTGCGAGAATGAACTAGTGAGCTTGTTTCTAAATAGGACTAATTATTCCAGAATAATTCTGTGACAGTTTTTTTTATTCTAGAGAAAGCAATTTGCATGGGGAAATATTCTGGAATTCCAGAGTTTCCATCCTGTCTTGAGAGAGAGCACATGCTGGCACTGCGATGCTGTACAGAGGAATTTGAAATGGAGTAACGGTGCGTTACTTAAACTTATCCACAAACACGGAATGACTAGAGAATTTGGTTAAAATCATCAGAAGAAAAATTCTTGTTAGACTTCAGTGTATGCCACACATAGGTGTTCATGCACATTTCTTTTAGTTTTAACTCCATTACTCCTGTTGGCATTATACCTCTGAATAGTTTCAGTTTGCTTTGTCCATCTGCAGAGTCACTAAAATAGTAGTATGTGGGACATGGTTTTTCTGACACAAAATGAAGAAGTGAAGAAAAAAAAAGAAGTTTACGTTCTGTATAAACTATTGCAGCAACATTAAAATGTCGCTGGCATTCTAACAAGTATTAGATTAATCCAAGCTTGCACGCATAATTGTTGTTTTATGCATTGTCCTTAATACTTATACAACTGTGTTGGCACATGTGCAATGTCAGACAGATGAAAAGGTACCTTCTTAGCCCAAAAGGTTTCTAGTCTATTGACGCTGCTTTTCTGTGCTATGCACGTCATCTTTTCCGTAACTTCCTAGCTAAGTAAACTTTGAACATAGTAAGGGATATAGAAGCTGTCTGAGATTTAGTTGACAATGTTTATACTCTTGTTATTTGAATTACTATTTTTAAGGAACATTTTTCTCTTCAGTTGTTCTGTTCTTCAGTCCTTTTTGGAAATAACGGATGTAGCAAGAGCAACATCACTCTTTTCAAAGCAGCGGTCTCATTAAAATGTGCTGAACCAAACAGGCAAAATCCTCATTGTTCTTGATTTTGCACTGTGCCCAAATGACATGAAACATTGTGTCTAAAAAGAGCATTGTTCTGTGCAGCTTGTAAAAGCTAATGAGCAGGATGAATCCTTTAATAACCCCTTCCTTTTGTTTATTAGCACTGTGTACCCCATTCCTGGAACAGCTTATCTCCTCCCAGCCATACAGTCAAGGCATACACTTAACAAAATGTGGATTTCTGAAGATAACCCTTTCAGAAAGTTTTAACCCTTTTTTGAGACAAAATTGTCTGTAAGACTGGTGTTCCTTGAAGTGCAATAACTTTGGGGAAGAAATAGTGGTGGGTTTTTTAATGTACATTGATGTCACAGATTTTCAGGCTTGTTGTGATGAGGTGATTTTAAAGGACTTTTTTCTTTGGATTTTTCCTGTAAGCAGCTTTAGAGAACTGGAGGGAACTCAGACCAAGCCTGTACTTTAAGGCTCGACAGTGTAGGTCAGTTGCCTGAGCAAGTGGAAAAAAAACCTTACATGTGCTACCCAGAAGAGCTGTGCCAGCACAAACCAACCCGTGTAGAAGCAGCTACACAGCCAGAAAAATTCCTTTGTCAGCCTCGCTAATGTTGTTTGTGAAGGGAGTGTAATAGTCCTAGCAGAAAACCCTCTTTCTCTTGGTAAGTGCTGTGTAATTATGCCAGCAGAATTTCTGAAGTACAGTCAGGCAAAAAAAAGCTGGCGCAAGCATGAAGAGAGAAACCCCAAAGCTGTGTCAGAACAAAACTTTGTTGTTGAAGCTGTGTGTGCTAAGTAGACCTTAAGCTCCTGTTCTGGGAGAGATGAACTTAAATCTTTATGTTCGATAATTGACATAATAGTGTTACTTGCTTTGGCTTTCTGTTCAGAGTTTTCATTTCATTATTTCAGTGTTGAAACTCACAGTAGCTTTTTTTCCCAATGAAAGAGTGAAAGATAAAGTTCTCCTTACCTTTTTCTGTCACACAAGTAATATCAATTTGACCTATGTTAAAAATGAGCACTGACAGGGACTCATGGAAGTCTTGGGCTTCTCCGGATGTTGAAGGAAGCCAACAGGGAAATTTGGGTTGCTGGCAGGAAATGCTCTGGCTGGATGCTCAGTGCTGGGGATGCAGCTCCAAGTCCTGCGTCCTGCTCTGAGCTCTTTGATTTCTTGAAATCCTCTCTGGTAGTTTGACACCCTAGTAGAATTGACAGTATGCTGGAGTTATCCTTCTAAACAACAAATATAAGCTTTACTGCTTGCAGATGTGGAGTTGAAGTTCAGAGAGGAGTTGCCAGTGGTCGATAATCACGTAAGGAGAGCAGAGAAGTGTATTTCACACTGGTCTTTCTAGACTGTCCCTGGGTGTCACTCTTGAGTCAGACTGAAACATTTCCAGAAGCAGATCTGAGAATTGTTCTCCCTTTTCTTTTTTCTGTTGTTTCCACAGCTGGCACTTTTCCTCTTAACTTTATTTCCCATTACTCTCCACAATGATGTCAACTCCAGCGCGCCAGCTTAACTTGTCTGAATTATATTATTCTTAGAGGATATATTAGGGTGGTTTTGAGTTTAAGTTACAGTAATATAACTGCAGAAATACCTCCCTGGCAAGCCTTTGTGCATTTACAGTTAAATGACCAATTATTATATTTGATAAATCCTTTCTTATTTTGTACAACTCTACTAATTTCTGTGATCCTTTTGGAGCAGCATCAAGTGACAAGGAGAAAGCATTTATTAGTATCAACCTGTCACTGTGTGGGGAGCCAATGCAAGCCCTGTAATCCCCAAGCTGAAAAAAAGCTGAAAGACAATTTCCGTGATAAATAAGCTGTATATTTATTATTCCCTAAAGGTAAATATCACCGGAGGAGATCCATCAGTATCCAGTCATCTCAGACTTTTTTTTGGGGGTATGTGTGTACACAGCCTACACAAAACAAAATAGTGTGCTTCTTAGAGGATCTAATGTGTATTGTACAAGGCAGTGGATAAATTATTAACATAACTACAGTTTCCAAGTAACAATATCCTTATCTTCATGCCACTTAAAAAATTGATTCTTAATGCTTCTGGGTTTTGTTTCGTTGGTTGGCTGGATCCCATATTTTACTTTATAAACAGCTTCTGACTTCAGGTATGACATCTCTCATGTTGAAGCCCGTTGCTATAGTACGCTTCTCCCAACAAAGTGCTTAAAGGTTTGGTGTGGTTTTTTAATATTAACTTCATCCTGTCAAAGTTATTCAAAAATGAAGATTGCACAAGAATCTTGTTAAGATAGAAAATGTCTTCCTTATTCCTGTAGCACATCATTTCCCCAAATCTGTTTCCTTGCAAGTGCCCTCATCCGTCTACATAGTAACAACTATCAAATACATTTTTTGTGCACTGCAAATAATCCTCTGTTGAATGAGGCAGCTTTATCTGGCACAGTTTGACACTTGTTTCTGAGAGCAAACACCACGTTGTTGAAATGGTCCCCCAAAATGTAATTTCACAACTGCTCTGTAGATACTTCAGAAGTTCTGAGGAATCTCATGTAGTTGGTGAAAACAGCAGGTGAACCACAGGATGTAGATTTTGGAATAACGTGTGGTTTAGACGTGTAGGAAGGTCTGTCCCTGGGAATTATTGCTGATCAAGATCTCCTAATTCTAAGCCGGTTTTCAGCCCCTGGAGAAGTAGGAATTCTGAATGTTAAGGTGTGCAGAAAACAAAGGCAACAAGCCATGACAACTATGATTCCTCACAGTTTTTCTACCATTTGTCACCTCTGTTTTGTCATTACATACATCAGCAGAAATAGATATATAGCCAAGGAGAAAAGACTATGACTGGTATGGTGGTTGTTTATATGGATGACACATTAGAGACCTGTTATGATCACTGCTCCCCACTTTCCTATGTGTGAAAAGTGCATTGCTTAATAATAAAGGATTTGTGTTTTGGGGCACATCTATCAAAAAAATTAGTTTAAAGGCTGTAAGCTTTGGAAAATAGTAGTCCAGCTGTAGGAGGAAAATTGTCGCTATAAGAGACAGCAGTATTCTCCAGAGCGCTGATGAAATGAGCTGGATTTAGCTCTTTACTCAACGGGAGGTTTCCTAGAGTTGGATTGAAAAGATGAGACTTCTTATTTACTTCTGTGTCTGATGATAAAGGTATTTGACCTCTAAGTAGCCACATAGGACAACGCTTTCTGCCAGAAAGTGTAAGCATATCTGCCACAATATCTTAAGACTTCATACACACAGTGTCAAATAATTAGACACAAATTAATTTCTACTGTACTTAGAGTTTGACAGGGTGTTTAAAATGAAGTTATTGTCATGTTAGTTCACCAAATTTGTACTTCTGTGGTGCACTTAGTTTCACATCCCCAGTAGCTAATCAGCTGTTTATCTTTCTTTTTGTTCTGTTTCTGGCCTTTTCCAGGTCCTAGAGAGTAAAACTCTATAAACTCACTGGATTAACAAATCGAAGCTGCTTGCCATGTGGTCAGGTAAGGCCCAGAGCCCTTGTGCTTCAGAGCAGTGCAGAGTGAAGAGTAGGACTATCCCTTTCACTAACACCAAAACATTTAATCAGCTAACACCAAGACATTTAATCAGCTCTATATAATCTAGCCACATCTTTGGTGACTTACAGATCAGCCTTACTAATTAGACATGAATTCTCTTTGTGCCAAAATAGTCTGACTCAGAATATATCTCATTATATTTGAGTGACAAAATATTTTGTGAATCACGGTATTGACACTTTTGCATATCATACAGCAGCTGCATTACAGTACAATGAGAGCATGCTGGTTTGGAGACACAGCTATTTTGCATACACAAGAAAAGCCATTGCCAATGAGTAAAACTAGATGCACTTCTTCTGGACTAGGAAAACAGAGGAGAGAATTTAATAGCAAAAAGTAAAGTAGTTGTGAAGACTCTAATAACACTACCTATGGTAGGAGTTATATCCTGTAGTTCCCTTCATTGTTAATGATCTCACAAAGCAGTGTCAAGTCTTACACTCCTCTCTCTAATACGTTTCCCAAAAGTCCTGTATTTGGGTTACATCTACTGGGAAGCAGCTCTGCCTCAAGGTGAAGGTACTTATGTAACATCAACAGATCATCTTAAAAATGTTCCAGATAACAGCACTGAGTTTACAGTATGCCTTGAGAATCTCTTTTTTAAAAAAACTATTATCTAGTCCATGCAGTTTCTTCCAAACTAGTGTCAGTGTTGCTCTGTCAAAATGTATGCAGAAGGTTATGGCAAGGGGAAGAATGTGCATTGCCTGGTGGACATAAAACTACAGAGTGATTGTTGTCTGCTCGCTTCCACTGCCCCTCTGAACTGCTTTGGATTACCCATGACACCCTCGGTACGAGCAGCAGCTCTGGGTTCTTTTAACTGACAGCATCTAGACTTCAGTTACTTTTCCACAAATATTAGCTCCTTAATCTGCTTGAGAAAAGCAATGTTGATTTAATCACGAGTTTCAAACTTAGAAATAGAATGTGTATCTTACACCCTACTGGAATGGTATTCCTTTTTTTTTATTTTCAGATCATCCAGAAAGATACAAGGAAAGGGAAGGAAAGGGAAGGAAAGGAAAGGAAAGGAAAGGGAAGGGAAGGGAAGGGAAGGGAAGGGAAGGGAAGAGAAGGGAAGGGAAGGGAAGGGAAGGGAAACAGGGTCCACATTGTGAATTCACAACTCTTTGTTTCATTGGGCCATCCTAAATGGATTCAGACCAGTCCAGGCTACCTTAAACTTATGTGAGTTATTTAACACAGTTGTTTGAAAATTGAGAGGTGTTTTGAGAGCCATCTGGTTTTCTAGAAAACATTCATCACATCTTTGATATTTGCATTAATAATCTCTTTCGGAATGTATCTTACTTGCAAATTATCAATCATGTGTTTTTCTTTGCTTTAGTAGAGTGCAGAAGCCTGAAATTTGATTTCAGACTTTCTTTTGAACCTCAAAAGAATCTGAGCTATAAAACTGGTCATCTTTCCAGAAGGTTCTTTGAGGGTGTCACTTCACATTTCAGAAGCGAGATTTGTGTTTCAGGGATGAAATCATGTCTGCATCAAGTGCATCAGAGAAAGTACTTTTACTGTTTGAATTTAAATGGTTGTTGTGTTGACGACTTCAATCCATTTTCCATGGAATTTAGAAATCATATTTGGGTACGGCACTGGTGGGCATAGAGAAGCAATTTTATAAGCAGTGGGTGTAGCCATTCTAGACATGTCTTATTATTTCTTTTGTTGCTTTTAGATCCACATTTCTCTCTTTAACCCCATTCTTTACAGTTTTTATGAATAGTACCATATCATATCAAGTACGTGTCAGTTGTAGGGTACATTACAGTAACCAGTAGAGCAGGAGCGGGGTGCTGGGCTGCGTCACAAGGGCGTCACCACAGAGACAAAGAAGTCATTATCCTGCTCTACTCAGCGCTGGTCAGGCCACACCTGGAATCCTGTGCTCAGTTTTGGTCCTCGCTCTGCAAAAAGCTGTGGACAAGCTGGGGAGGGTGCAGAGAAGGGCCACTGAGGGGATCCAAGGACTGGGAAGCCACCACGTGAGGAAAAGCTGAGAGAACAGGGCTTGTTCAGCCTTGGGAAGAGAAGGCTGAGGGCAGACCTCAGGACCACGTTCCAGTATTTAGAGGGTGCCTATAAAGCAGATGGAGACTTCCTTGTTACAAGGAGCCACATGGAAAAGATGAGGGGTGTTACTCCTCCAAGTTACTCCTGGGGAGAGTCTGATCGCACACAAGAGGGAAATGTTTCACAAAGCATTCAGCAGCTGTCATATAGTTTGAAAGTTTTGGAATTTCAGAGCTGGCAATTTAATAATTTTCACACTACATATTCAAATTTCGTATTATAAGCTATAGATATTGCTATAAAAATGCAAGAACAAAGGGAAGTTACGGCATAGGAAAATATTCTATTTAAGTAATATTGGAAAGCATTTCACTGAATTATACTGATAAAAGATTAAAGCATTTGACCGAGCTTGCCTGTCCTGAAATTCACTTCTCATACCTGTGGGTACCATGAAGATACTTTCAGGAAAATTTGCCTTCTTCAGACCACAGTTGAGCATGTGATTGTCCTCTCCAGGACTGAAAAAGGCTAAACACCATCTTAAAAGCAAAAACTCAAGTTGCTTTATGCATAAGCTACCACCTGGTGCTTCACGAGAAACAGGAATGATGTTCTAGTGACAACTTGGGGTTTTTTCCCCTGGAGCGTGAATGTATGAAGGGAGTTAGAACCAGTTTTAGGACTTCAGCACCACCATTGGCTTCCTGGCGAAATTTTTTGCATTACCCACTGTCTGTATCCCTATTTTCTTTTGTCATGCCCAAATCAGGTATTGCCGATTCCTGTTTATCCACTAATCTTGAACAGGGAGAAAAGCCCACGACAGGAAGCCTCCAGCCGTGCACCTGGCCTGCAGAAACGAGGGCAGAAGCCATAAGAAGCAGTTCCATCTGCTCCAGACGAGAATGCAGATTGCCTCGTTGGGCCGTTCCACTCAAAACAGCTCGTGTATGCCACGTGGCGCAGTTCGTGGGAAAGTAAGTCGCACACACAGTGATGTGCTATGAAGTTATAATTCCTTATACAATATTTTTCTGTAGTCAAGAAAGCAATTAAACTAATTGTGTCAAGGAGAAATTTAACTATAAATAAACCTGTAATTCTCATCTATCTGTGGCAGTGATACTGGATAAAGGCAGTTACTGCAACTTGATAGAGATTACTGGTTAACTTTCTATCTCAAATACATTATACTAGATTAAAAAGTCAAGATAACGATTAAGCTTTGTAAATTATATTCATTGTGGCAGTCTGTTGTTAAGGCTTTTTTTTTCCCGGACGACACCAGATGCATTTACACTCCCTGCGTATGCACAGACAAATCTGTGCACGCCCAGGGTGCCCCATCTCCTGGCTGGGAAGGAGGTACCGTGTGCCCTCTGCCACAAGAATAAAACCTGTGGCCCACCTATTTTTCCATGCCGGGTACTACAGTTTTAATAAAGTGACAGTTCTGCCTTGTGGAAAAATAGGGGGAAAAACGCAGGTAATGGTTTGAATCAAAACTGTAAAATATTCATATAGCACTTTCATGATTAGAATGTAATCTCATTGAATTTCTTATGTAGCTATGGTTATAAGCAAAAAAAAACAGCTAAAACCCCAAAAATGAACCAAGTAAAAAGCCAACCAAAGCCTGACAGACTAGATAAATGAGGCCAGTTTGGAATTGAGGAGCAATGTCCCTGGACTGAATCTCTAGGTTTTGCCTTGGCATTATAACAGAAGGTCTTAGATGTATTTTGTACAACACAATTATGAAGTAGTTGTTGAGCTTGCGCTTTGACAGTATCTCTTTTAAAATCAGAAACCCATTCATTTACCAAAAGTAATTATTTCATCTTCCGTGTGTTCTGACTATTATTGCCCATGCAGGGAAACAGGTCCGACGGAAGTTCTCTGAGGCTGCAGAATGCGGCAGTGGAAGATGAAGAAGCCGCCCTGGTTGTATCTTGCTGCTGCTATGCCCCCGCCTCTGGTTTTTTCATCCTAGACTTCTTGGACTGGGGCAAAAAGAACAAAACGTGAGCATTGCATAATCTGCATATTACAGGAAAAGATAATTACTGTGGGCTATCACTGTGAAAAACCCCACAAAATTCTAAAGACAAGAACAATTATTATGGACTCCTGTTTGGAGATGTTGCATTTCTCCAGTTCGTAATGTTTAGCACCTGTTCAAGAAATGTCATCTATAAATAACCATTTTCTGTTTCAGAAGACGCTATTTACATTGAAAATTATCTTGGTGCAGCTGTTCAGTTTTTCTACAATTGTGAACTGCCAAAAAAGGAACAATAATTCCTTGGGGGCCTCAGAGCTAAATCCTTTTTATTTAACATGATAGTACCTAGTGCAGCTGTGATGCAAGTCAAACTATTATTGCTAGCTGTTCTTAGATCTGCCAAAACTGAGAACAGAAAAGCCCTTTGTAGATGGTCCTCACTCTTTTACAATTTCCGTGGCTTTCCAGTTGCATAATTACTGACCCTGATGGCACCCTGCCCCAAAAACGAATACTTTGATAATTTGCTGCTCTCTTGTAAGCCCTGTCATCTTCGATGCTCTAGCGCACCGCCGCCTTCCTGTGAGAACTACTGTGATACAAGTAAGTACTATTTCTGCAGAACTTTGTGGCTGTGCTGGGCATTTGCATGTTGTATTTTACACAGAATTGTAAACAGGAAAAAGTAAAGACATCAAAAACCCGCAAAGAGTTTATCAGAATAGTAAATGGGCTCAAAAATGTTAAAGATTTATGCAGTGGGTCCTGTATGAAGAGTAAATTTTTAAAACTCTCAAGCTTTACTTGAGCTGTCACTCAATAAAAATAGAAATTGCTCCTTTGATATAGAAGTTCTATATGTCGGACATGTTTACTGTTCATTGGTTATTGTTTACAATTAATTTAATGCATCTCTTTCATTTCCTAAGGTATTGATTCAAGCGGAGTTCTTTGGATTTGTGTGGGCTTAGGAGTCATTTTAATGCTCACTCTGTTCACCTTAATGGTCTTGTTTAAATGGAAGCCCCTAAAGCAACTAAAAGAAAAACTGAAAAACACAGGTGAATAAGTAAGATTCTTTATCAAATAGTTTTAGATCATTGTACATTTTAGCGACTCTTACCATGTATAAATTGTGCATATAATTTACATTCCAGATTCTGATAACTGTCTTCAGTGGATTATTTTGTACTCCTCAAATAGTCTCAATGAAGTGTTTAGGGAATAAAATATCCAGATGATAACTTGTAAAAGCAGCAATCTCTCTTTGTTGGCTCTGGATCAGGCCAGGATTGCTTTGTTGCATATTCACACCTGGCTTACTTGCTGAGGTTTGAGAAATCATTTATGAACCCTCCATAGCAAAAGATATTTATAAGGGTTTCATGCTCTTCTCATAGAACGCGAAAGAAATTCTACTCAGGTAGGGGATACACATTCAGTATTAGCTCTCCATCTTATAAGAGATGATATAATTTTACTTAATATTCTAGCCTGTGAGAAGTGTATGTGGCATACCTTGGGAAGGTGGCAATTAGTTTTTACCTTTTACAAATATTTGTGTCGTGTTCAGCCAATAAATAACTGATTATAAAATATGTGTTAATTACTTAAATGCTTATCCTCAAGTACAGGGTACATATTGTCATAGAACAAAAGATTTTAATATATAACTACATCTTAAAACTTTCACTGAGGTTAGTATATAGTTGGAACATCACGAAATGTGGCTCTTTATTAACTGTACTCCTGATATAGCACGATGTATGTACTGAATGAACTTCTCAATGCTTGCAGACTCTTCTGTGGAGCTGAATACTATTCTGAAGGCTCATACTGAAAGCAGTGTGGGTGCAGGAGGAACGAGACACCCAGTTCCAAGTGAAACACTGATGTATTCGGTGGAAGAGTGCACCTGCACTGACTGGGGCTTGGTAAAGACTCAGCCTGGCTGGGAAACTTCATTTCCATTACCAGCTACAGAAGAAGGAGCTACTGCGCTAGTTACCACAAAATCTTTTGATTATTGCAACTATGTTCTGGGTGCTGGGTGACTATGAGAGAATATTGGATCTCTTTACTGTGTAACGAGTTATTCCAGTATTGATCTTCATACTTGCAGTCAGTGGAGAGGGCTAGTACATCATCCTTACAGATGTTCATCGAGCTTTCATTAATATTGTCATAGCATTTCTAGTTCTAGTATCTCTTTGGTCAAGTATTTCTACGTTATTGTCAAGTACTAAACTAGTTATTGGCATTTTTAATTTCTGAAAGTCCCCATGTAGGCTGGCTGTTTCTTCCTTTAGAGACTGTATCTACTTATGCTGGGTATATACAAACCCATCAATAAACAAGTTTGCAAATATGTATTTTATGTTAAACTCAGATTTTGTGCCAAAAATTGCTTGATGGTACACAAGGAATGTCCCAAGAGGCAGATGAAGAGCCACGTTACATCCCTAGTCTTCTAAAGGGTAACTTGAAACGGGCCCTAGGATGTTGCACAGGAGTGTTGTCCCCCTGTTCCGATGGGATGGCTGGGTCCCCCGGGGGGCTGTACCTGCAGTCCCAGGGCATTGCCTTTACGTGCCAAGTGTTTTGCAGACTATATTCTAGAAAGATTTCTTTCTATTTTACTTGTTTTCTTACTTGCCCTTGTTATACATACAAGGACTGCTGATTAGATGGAGTCATGCCAGGCTAGTTCGTAAAACTAGCAATGTCCTTTTGTCACCTTGCCTCCCAAGCATTAGTGCTACTTTCCTCATATTAGGCCAATTTTATTCCTGGAAACCACAATAACAGAAGCAACAACAATCCTTTTATTTGTAGTTAACTTTCTGTTTCAGGTTCTGCATACATAATGAATTAAAATGTTTTAAGGGTAGTGAATTATTGCACAAAATCTGTGAACAGGAGGCTGGCCACGCAGTGTGGGCTGGTTATGAGTTACCCGCGCGGGTCTGGCCACACACAGCCAAAAACTCTGAAATACACCAGCAGAGCTGTTGGAATTATCGTTATGGCTTTTCCTAGGAACTCCTTTTTGAAGACCAAGCTGTGCTGTGCTGTGCTGCTCCGCAGCGCGCGGGGCAGGGCCGGCACACGGCCGGCGCGGCTGGGACAGCGAGCGACGCCGCCGCATTCCGGAACGTTACCTCAGGGCTTCGCCATTTGTTTGGCACCGGAGTTTCACAATGTCGGTGCCGTTTTTTGTCACACGAACCGCGCACGGCCCGCAGCTGACACGGCCCCTGCGCCAGCACAGAACGTGCTTCTCCTCCGCGCTCTGCCCGGGGTTGCCCCGCCCCCCGCGGACTCTGCCCGGGGCGGGCGGAGGGATCGCGCGTTCCCGCCAGCGCCGCGTGCTCGCGGAAGGTTCGCTGTGGGCAGGCGCGCGCCACAGCCGCCCTGGGCCGGAGCCGATCGGCCTCGCGCCTGTCCCGGGAGGGGCGCGCGCCGCAGCAGCCCGTGAGCGGAGCCGCGGGCCGGGCCGGGCCGGGCCGGGTCTGGTCTCCGCCGCACCGCGGGGCCGCCGCGCCGGGCCGTGTTTACCTTCCGGGGCGCCGGGGCGGGGTTCCGGGGCGGAGTGTGTGCGCCGGCCGGCCCAGCTTTGGGCTGTGCGGGAGGAGGGCGCGGGCCCGGCGGACGGAGGGCGCGGGCCCCGCGGCCACCATGAGTGGTGAGTGGGGGGCGAGCGGGGCCGCTCCGCCGCCATCGCGGGCTCGGTGGGGCCGTCGGGGCTCTGGGGCGCGGGCAGAGCTCGCCCGGGGGGTCCCGCCGCTCCGCTCCCGCTGGTCCGGCGTAGCCCTGTCCCCGCGGGCCGAGGCCCCTTGTCCCCCCGCCTGTCCCCGCCGGGGCCGCGGCCGTGCCGAGGCACGGGGCACTTCGGCCTGTGTGCCCCGCCGTGCGCGGCAGAGCGCGGCCGTCCCTGCGCCACCGCACCCTGCCCCTCGGTTGGGCTCCCGACGCCCCGGAGTGGCGATTCACCTCGCCCTCAGTCCCTGCCGCCCGCCCCTGGCCGTGGCGCTGTCACACGGCGCGGGCGGGGGCCCGCGGTCCCGCAGCCGTGCGGAGTGCCAGCGAATGTCCCGGAGAAAATTATAGCAAAGAAACGATAGGAGCTCGCTGACGTGCAGCTGGTGAGAGGCGCGGCGAGTGGAACAGGCGGCCCCTTGCAGTGTTTGAGGTGTGTCGCTGTGTCGCTGCCCCCGCCTTGTGTGCGAGTGCTGTGTGTGCAAACCTGAGGGCTTTGAGCTGTATTTCAGAGCTTTGCACGAGAATCCAGACCCATAGACTTTAGGACCGGAGGAATCAAAACCGCTTGAGTGGGCTGGCACGGAGAGGGATTTTGTAGGATGGAGTAAGAAATTGTAATAGATTTTTCATGCAAAGATATACTTAGCCTGTCTTAAAACACCTTGGCAAGGGTTTGTTTGGGTTTTTCTTTAAGAAGTGTTTAGTAAATGCTTTCATGGTTCTGCTTGTACAGCTTCAGTAGTGGAAGTTCCAGACAATACTGCACCTGAAAATTAGATGGTATGTTTTTCTCCCACCCCGATTTAACACATGGTGAGATCTCTTGCCGAAGGTAGTAAGAAAAGAATTGAAGAGTTAACGGGAGTAACTAAATGCTGCACAATTTATGGAGAGCGGTCATTTCCGAAAATGAAACAAAAACCGAAAATTAAAACACTTCAGTTGTACCTTTCTCTGTTTTGTTCTCACCTTTGTGGTAAGAATGAAACAAAATATTTTTATTGAAGAAGAGCTGAGGGGGGAAACAAATATTATTGTGGGAAAAACTGTTAATTAGCATTGTGAAAAATGTGAGTCACAACCAAGTCTTTCAAACCATGGGAAAATGATGTTTCTCACATTTCAGATTTTAACATGATGTAGACCAAATCCTAATTCCGAAGATTGGAAGAGTCAGCATTTTCATATGGAAAACCTTAGCCCTTCAATGACGAATTCAGGCCGGGACCAGCTTTGTACAAATTTGTGCAAATCTGAGCCTAAGTCTTCCCAGGAGAATCATCTTTGGGAGCTCTGTTGGAATTGTGTGTCTCAAAAGCCAAGGTGGCACCTCTTAGAGTATAACATGTCATCGTGTAGTTATTTTTAATACCTTTAATTATTATTATTATTATTATTATTTTTAAACAATGAAGATATACAGGTTTATGAGGAGAGAAAACAGTTGCTTTAACTAGAATAATGGCTAAGGTGACGTTAAGGCTGGTGGCTCAGTTGCATGGCAGACCTCCCCATGTGCAGCCCTTGCCAAGACCTGTACGACTTTCCCAACAATTTAAATTAGCAAGTGAAAAGAACACTATTTTTTCACTGTTATACAATACGGTATTTTTCCAGAATAACCTAAGTGGAACAGATCAGGAAAGAGAAATGTGTGTCATTATCCGGTTTGTTTCTGATAAGGTAGATGGCAAATGTTATCGTCAGGTTTAACTATGTCCTTTTTGTAGTGGCTGTAACAGCACTCTGCAGTTATTTCCCTGCCCAGTTTTAGCCCTTAAAACTAAAAGGGTTGTTCCTAACATATAGATAGAACCTCCTCTTTCCCTAATGGCTATAATTATTTTTAATGTATATTTTTTAGCTACAGTGTATTTCTCGATGCAGTGAAGGTAACTTCCAGTTGATTTGAGCATTACTTTAATATTACTAATGCTACTTACTGATTACATACTCACATTTTATTGAACAGCGTTGAATAGGCTGAACTTCAAAGGATTCTGGGTTTATGTACTTGTAACGAATTAGAGGTGTCGCTTGTTTAATGACGGTTTCAAAACACATAAAAATGTGTCTAATTGAGGATGAGGCAGTAGAATTATCATAGTGTGGTACCAGGTAGTATTGAAATTGGGTCTGCGTGTGTTTTATCTTAAGAACCCGTACTAGAGCGAGCAAAAGGAATTTCAGTCTGAAACGTCGCACACAAGACTTCAAAAAGTATGTAAGAGCAATCTGAGCTGTATTTGTTCGTTTGTTTTAACCTATATTCTACACGTGGTGCTGAAGAGGGCTGTATCTGTAAAGAATGGGTTGAAAACCCTGCTCTCCTTTACTTGCATAGTCGGTTTTCTTCCGCGGTGGGTGTGGACATTGCTGTCAGGGTATGGAGAGCAGTTTGTTTTGAAACCAGGAAAGCGTGACTGTGAACAGCAAAGTATGTCCAGGGTCCCAGGGCAGGCGCAGCACCTGAGCCTGGTTTTAACCCTTTGTGACCCAGTACGTGCTGATGTCTCTAAGTTTCTTACTTTTGCAACCTTATGTTTTCACCATTATTTTTAGACTCGCGTAAACTTCCTTTTTTCTTGCAATAGTCTAAATACGGCTTCTTTTTCCTGAGTAATGCTGTTTTGATGCTTTCAATGCTTTGCATTTGTCTGCGTATTACTGTAGTCATTACCACTCTTCTGAGTCAGTAGAAGGGTGTTTTGGTCAGTGTGTAGTACACTGCTAGTCCTTAAATCAGCTGGAGTTGATGACACTTAATTGGTGCTCTTGTCTGAAAATATGTTTGGGTGTTTTTTAAGACTTAGTTTAGAAAGTAAAGACTGTAAAAGAGCAAAATCTTAAATAGAGTTGGTAGAGATTTATTTTTACCTTCCATCTTCTTGAAACAAAACCATTGCTAAATAGCGCTACATGTTCTAGGCTTATTACAAAGAAAAATATATCCGCTGCTTGAAAAAGCACACAGCTCGGTCTTTCGGTTTTTAAAAAGTGTTAGACTTTGTGAATGCTCTTTTTCTCCTGCCTGCAGCGCTTCTGTGTTACGCGCAGCACTGGGTGAGTGCTGAAGACGGGCGTTGAGCAGGAGCCTCAGCCAGCCCTCGCGCTGCACACTGCGCTCAGTCCACGTAAACTTAAGGCTGTTTGTTACGACACACTTCAGTGTTTTAGAGTGTCAGTTAGCACAGCGATCATCCGTAGGTTTGTTATATTTATGCTTTTTTTTATATATTACTCACAGTCTGGGATCTGGTTGCAGATCATTTCTGTTTTAACAAATAGACACAAAGATGCCGAAGAGATGTGAATTTAAAAACTAACATGTATTGTATTCGGAAGACAAATTTGACTCACATACTTAGTGTTTTCATTTGATAGATGTTTTTCAGGTTCCAAAATTATTAATTACATGCATTTGTTCTGAAGTAGTCTCAAACCGTTCACATAAAGAGAAATGTTGCATTATGCCTATTCTCGCAGGTATGTGAATAGCATAAGACTATAGAAATAATTAGTTTTGAGACAGTACAGAAAATCTGCAGGTTTGGGTATATTCGAGGTTACTGTGCATGAAGGGTTGTACTAAAAGTTGGGATTTAATTGCCTCCTGTATGTTACAGTTATTTATTATAAGGCATTTAGATGCGTTGGCATGTCTCTCCTTTCTTTTGGCAATGCACGCATGGTAAGAACAGTGAATATAACGTAATAAACTTCTAATCTCTGAAGGAGCACGAAGTGGAGTACTAGAGATCGTATGAATTTAACCTTATCTTCACAGTGGCATAACTGGCATAGGTGTTTGGAAGTGGAAACCTTCTTGGTGTGGGGTTTGTTTCTGGAGTCCTTTATTATCATTGACCATAGTTTGCATCTTCACCCGAGTATTCACGTGTCAGAGTGTTTGCCTAACAGAACCAAACCTTGGACATCATGTGTCTGCACAGTTTGAGCCAGAGTACAAATTCGGAAGTAGAACTTCTTGAAAATCTGCTGTAATCAGCTAAGTAAGCATTGTGAAGCTTACTTAGCCAGCATCCACACTGGCACGTTTTTCCTGTTGTTTTCTTTATTCTGGCGTTGTCTGTCGTAGACTTATTGTGGCTTTTTACTTCTCCTGATCCCATATTTAAGATGAAACAAAGTCAGAATAATTTTGGCAGGACAAACTCCGTCCCCTCCTGCAGGTTTAGGAGCAAACTACTTGGATGATGAAGACGGGAGATTCTAGGTTTGGGATCTCGCAGTGTGGGACAGCAAGGGGAAGGGACACAGGTCTTGGATGTCATCCCTGTTTACTGTGGGACAGCAAGGGGAAGGGACACAGATCTTGGATGTCATCCCTGTTTACTGTGGGACAGCAAGGGGAAGGGACACAGGTCTTGGATGTCATCCCTGTTTACTGTGGGACAGCAAGGGGAAGGGACACAGATCTTGGATGTCATCCCTGTTTACTGTGGGACGGCAAGGGGAAGGGACACAGATCTTGGATGTCATCCCTGTTTACTGTGGGACAGCAAGGGGAAGGGACACAGATCTTGGATGTCATCCCTATTTACTAGAGAGCTTATCGTGTGGTTTGTGATTTTCAGTATCTGGAGGAACTTGTTCGTGCGAAGTTTCAGTAATTGGCTTTCAGTTTACACTTATATTAGTTGTTTGTTCTTTGAGAGGAAAAGAAGAAGAGAAGGAATTTAATTCCAGAGAGGCCACTGAGGTTTCTCAAGGGTATTTTGACTGAGAAATAAAGAATAAAGAAATTATAGAGGTGATGTAGGTTAATGAAACAATACATTTTGCACATATTCATGCTTCTGACAGGCAAAGTATTATGGTATTTGTTGTTTAAATGATTGAGAAACTAAAGGTTGTCTTGCGTAGTTGCTTGTATAGTAACAAACTAGATTTTATAGCCGTTAATCAGGAAGAACTATGCTGCAATTTATTGTACCGGTTCCTCTCTGCTCACCTGGCTTAGAACTCTTTCTGCAGTAAGGCTGGTTGGCACTCGGAAGAGATTCCTGCTGGCTCCTTCTCATTTTCCACTCTTCTCTTGTGCGATGATGGTATTTTACCCTGGTAGTTTTCCCAGTGCGAGCCCCATCATACATCTAATGCAACCACCAACAAAAAAATGTACATTAAAAAGAAATCTTAAACTAGGTCAATTCCATGATTGCAATATGGCCCCATGGGTAGTTGTGCTGAGAAACTAGGTGAAGCTGCGCGGATTATGCGCAATTATACTATGGCTGGTATTGCTGCAATATACTTTATATCAGGAAACAAAAATCTTGCTAAAGTAAGACCCTAGATGATATTTCAAGCAGTATTTCTGCATATTAGAGAAGGGATACTTGAAACCTCAAAGCACAGACTTACATTGCATCGTTTTACTTAGAGAATATACGTTAATAAAGTTAATGGGATAACTGGCATGGGAAGGGCCCTGGTGTTGTCTCAAATGTATTTTTCTTAAAAACCTCTGGATTTTAAAATGATATAGTTTTGTTGAATTTCAGGTTCACAGAACAATGACACTAAAAGACAGTTTCTTCTAGAACGGCTACTGGATGCAGTTAAACAGGTGAGAAATTCAATACATACTTCCAGTACAGAAATTCAATACATATTTCCAGAGAAAGTACAGAATACTTTCTCTTTGTTGTCAGTACCAGCAGGAACCCTTTTTGCCCTTTTTTCTCCTCTTTGCCAGGCACAGAAGAAATCTTGTCTTTCACACGGTACCGCTAAGGCTTTGTGTCTGCGAGCAATCAACTGTTATGCAGTATTTATTTAAAATTCTTGCTCTTGACATTGTATTTGTAATATTCATATGTGTTATAAATATATATTTTAAAAGTATATTCTCTAATACATATATTTGTACTACTTATATGGCTGAACTAAGTGTAGTGTGCTGCAAAAGCTAAATTGGTTAACGTTTTACAGCAGCGGCTTTTTTTCTTTACACTAGGATTTTAGTGAATGGTTAAAATACAAGATGGGGTTTATTGATATCTGTATCTGTATGTATCTGTATGTATCTGTATGTATCTTGAATCAACATGGAGTTCAGCAGGTAGAATTTCATAGACTGGATTCAATTTAGGAGAGCTTGGGAGGCAAAAGGATGCCTCAAAAGTGGCTTGTGAAGAACGATTCTTCTGTGATTGTAGCACTGAACTGAATAGGAGCAGTGTTTGCTTTTGTGGGTGTACGTTTAAAACTCCATAGTAGTAGTTTTTACTCCATTCTAAGTTTATTGAAGGACCTGCAGGTGTGTTGTTCTGGCTGGTAAGAAGGTATTTGAAGGGCAAGAGTAGCCCGTTAGTGGAACCTGATGCTGTAAAGCACTTTGTTTGCAGGCTGTATTTGCCGGTGCTTTGTTTTGTGCTGCTTCCTTTTTTATGACTTTGTTTCTTGTACGGAAATATTTCAGAATATTGAGTCTGTTAGCGTAACAAAAATTTCTTTAAATCTTTTTATTACAGTGTCAAATACGCTTTGGAGGAAGGAAAGAAATTGCTTCAGACTCTGATAGCAGGTAAAATAGTCTAAGAAACTTTCCACATGCTTGGATTATGTATTATAATGACATGAAACACAACACAAAATACTTGACATGCTCAGAGAAAACCCAGTTTCTTTTGTTTACACATACACGTAATGGGACTCTGAGTTTTGTTTCAAATTTGACACATAACAAGGAGTGTTCTTCTGTATGGAGCTACAAGTGCTCAAGTGGCTGCAGAGCTCCTGACAGAGCATTGCATTCTGAGGTCTGACCATGACACTGGGAGAACTTGTCTTCCCTAACACCTCTTTTCAAATGAATGCGTGTTTATTACTAATGCACCTCTGTCAAGTGTGTTTAACGCGTAGGCATTAAGAACATTTTTATTCTCATTTTTTCTTATTCCTGACATGTTTTAAACCTGTTTTTCTTCTCTTTTTCTGTACAAGAAGTTATTCCTTTTTATTAACGTGAGTTAAAAGAATCATTTTAGTTCCTGTTAGTTGCATTTGTTCTTGGATATGGCACTTTGCTTTCTAAGGCTTTTAAGAAGAGGACTGGTGAACAGACATCAGTGCTTTTTGTAACCTGTTGTGTCTTTCTCAGACTCTGTCCTATTGAAGAATCTTGGACAAATAAAACACCAGGATCAAATGCAGTTGTCTGTTGTCCTGTTTCTTATATACTTGAAGTTTGACTCTGCCTTTTGGGAAGAAGTTAATTATCTCTTGACCATTTATGTATGATGCCAAAATTCTCTCCAGTCCCCTCCCGATTTGGTCTGTAAGAACGTGTTTGAGCACGTGGGTTCACGACGTCTGGAAAGCCAGCGTAACGGTTCCCTGGTACTGAGGGGCTGTGAGGGCTCCGGTATCTCCTCAGGGCCCCTGACTGCAGCACCGCTGCCTTCCGCCGCCCTTTGAGCAGCGCCTGGTCGTCATCCAGTCCTCTGAACTGATTTAATAAAAGAAGAAATAGTGCAAAGTGAGAACTTTCTGCCATTTTAATGAGTTAAGTCAATAAAATATCTGGTGAATGCTAGAGCTGCTGCAAGATGAGGAAGATGACACGGCTAGAAGCAATGGGAAGCGCAGAATAGGAGGAAGAAGCAACAAGGGCTGAAAGGGCAAACCTGTCTCCATTTTATCTTTACTGCTTAGCTTATGTGAGACAATGTATTGATGATATTTGCCTTTGTAGTAGATTGTGTAAGCTCAGCTAGAAGGAGGTACCTCCTATGTAGAGCAAATTGTCTGCATCTACAGTTTCTGCTTTGCTGCTCAGTTTGCTTGGTCATCTGAATGATGCCCTTTAATATTTGTCTTCTGATAAACAGAGTTAGGATTCCAAGGATATAATGCTGGCCAAATTTTGCTTATAAATATTTTCCTTAGAATTCAGTGGACATGGTGAATAATGGATCGTAGCTAGGCAGTTTCAGGATTAAAAAGGAAGTGGAAATTGCATTAATAGCTTCTTTTTCAAAAAAAAAGCCATGGTATTTGAGGTTGTTACTATGCTAAATATTGTGAGATAATCTTGAAGAGAGGATAGTCTGAGAATTTAGCTAAAAATCTAGTAAAATCCATGATTCTCCAAGGTTTGTTCTCCCAGTGTTTTGTCTTTGAGATTATAATTGTTCAGAGTTCTCGATGTCTGTGTGCGCGAGACTTCTCTATGCTCTTCTGTATTTCTTTAACACACCCTCACAACGCTCTCTAGCAAATGCACTGCGTCTATTGGCCATTGCAGAACACCTTGAAAAATTGTTGAAAATGTTGGTTTACTTACTGGCTACATTTCCCTGTAAAACGCTGCACGGTTTTCTTGCTGTGGTTCTCAGTGCGTGTGGATTTTTAACAACACGAGCACCTGGTTTCTGTTCCGCTTTTTCTGAATTGAAAAGGTCAAGTAGATTTTAGTTTGTTTTGTTTTTTTTCCGGGGGGGTTCATGTGTCTGCTGAAATTTCCACTTTAACAGCAGCAGTCTGGTAAAAATTAATCACAACTGCTCCACAGTCATCTTGGGTATTGTTTGAATTCTGTTGTGCTTTATTAGTAAAGGCTTCCTAACAAAGCAAAGTTTTCCTGACATAGATGTACTGGAAAGCATTACGTGTTAAACTATCTTCTGTCCAGGGCAATTCTAGTAACTATCACAGTATCACAGTATGTTTGGGATTGGAAGGGCCCTGTAAAGCTCATGCAGTGCAATCCCCCCATGGAGCAGGAACACCCAGATGAGGTTACACAGGAAGGTGTCCAGGCGGGTTGGAATGTCTGCACAGAAGGAGACTCCACAACCTCCCTGGGCAGCCTGGGCCAGGCTCTGCCACTGAGAAGAAGTTTCTTCTCAAATTTAAGTGGAACCTCTTGTGTTCCAGCTTGATCCCATTACCCCTTGTCCTATCATTGTTTGCCACCGAGAAGAGCCTGGCTCCATCCTCATGGCACTCACCCTTTATATATTTATAAACATTAATGAGGTCCCCCCTCAGTCTCCTCTTCTCCAAACTAAAGAGCCCCAGCTCCCTCAGCCTTTCCTCATAAGGGAGGTAAATATACCTGTTTTTCTGCCAGTGCTCCCCTTGTGCTTTTTCGGGACCCTGAACAGAACTCTGTGCTGTACTCTGTACTGGTGGAATGCCTGAGCACAGTCCTGTGCCATTCCTTCAACTGGGTTTTTTACTTGCTTGAGCTTAGTTTAAGTATCTGTCCTTCCTTTGAGTAATCGGCTTTGGCAGCCAGGTGACAACGTGCTCAAAACTCAAGTATTGTTTATTTGATGCCAAAACTAGAATTTAGAGGAAATAAGATTTTGAACAACAGATGGCATTCATGTCTGTTTTATCTTAAGCCTTACTATTCCCTGTAGGTTACAATAATATCCCTTTGGCAGACTGAATTTTAAAACTTTGCTGGTTTTACAGTGTTTCTATTTGTATGGAAAGTGTTTTATTGACTGGATTATGTTTAAAAAAGAAAAAAAAAGGAAATTCATAAGTAGTATTGTAAAGAACAACGTCAAAACCTGAAGATTCAACATATCTCCTAAAAACCCCACATCTTTCTTATTTTCCTGTGCCTAGGATTTCTGAAGGGCATTAAGATGTATGTTTAATTGTTTTCCTAGGCTTGAATTATAGTGTACAAATTAAGAAAATTGTCTATTAATTGTATAGGAAGTTGTGGCATAATTTCAGAAAATCATTTATTGCATGTGGTAGTACAAAGTATATTGAAGAAAGTGTAATTACATCCATGAAAAGTAGGTAATCTGCAGCTGAACTAACGTGACTGAGAAGCACGAGAACAGGTGAGGGCGGTTTCTCCAGCTGATGGCCGGTTGTCCTGAATGTAACCGTGCCCCAGCTTTGTCCAGTCATGATGAGGCTGAGCGGGTCAGGCCGTTTGCACATAACGAGATGAATGCACACAGGGCTCTTTCACTACACATACGATAATGCTTGACCTTTACATTTGCTGTTCAGAGATTTGGAATAAACCTGCTCTATGGAAACATAGTTGATTGCTCTTTTTGCATGATTTGTTTAAAAACTGTGTTGCAGAGTCACTTGTTTGTGCGCTCAGTTTGAAGCTGTGCTGCAGCACGGTCTGAGGAGAAGCCGGGGATTGGCGTTAACTGCGGCAGCCATCAAACAGGCAGCGGGTTTCTCCAGCAAAACCGAAACAGGTAGTTCGTTAATCACCACTGTTCTGTTTTAAGCAGTTGATACATGCAAACATGTGATACAATTTCTAAATTGTAAAAACTGCAGACTGTTCACAGTATCACAGTATGTTTGGGATTGGAAGGGACCTCAGAAGATCATCCAGTGCAATCCCCCCATGGAGCAGGAACACCCAGGTGAGGTCGCACAGGAACATATCCAGGCGGGTTGGAATGTCTGCACAGAAGGAGACTCCACAACCTCCCTGGGCAGCCTGGGCCAGGCTCTGCCACCCTCACCGGGAACAAGTTTCTTCTCAAATTTAAGCGGAACCTCTTGTGTTCCAGCTTGATCCCATTACCCCTTGTCCTATCATTGTTTGCCACCGAGAAGAGCCTGGCTCCATCCTCAAGGCACTCACCCTTTATATATTTATAACCATTAATGAGGTCCCCCCTCAGTCTCCTCTTCTCCAAACTAAAGAGCCCCAGCTCCCTCAGCCTTTCTTCATAAGGGAGATGCTCCACTCCATCATCTTCGTTGCCCTACGCTGGACCCTCTCCAGACTGTTGGTAGCATACTCCACTTGGACTCACGCAGTGCAAATGGTTATTGCTTTTTTAATCAAATTTAACTTTCATACGAAATTTCTCTAAAAATTTTGATGTTTGGAAATCTGCACTTCCTACAGTTCCATCATGAACCGTATCTTTGGCAGAGTTATTTTGAGTCCTGGTAGGGATAAACATTGTGTGATGGTGCTGTTAATTTTCTACTACGACATTTAAATTCTGAACCTCATCTTTGTTCTTTAACTGCCATATTCTATAGCATCAGATATGTTTAAGTTCTAAGTATAGATGTCATTTTAAAAATAAAACTTACATTACTTATGTTGGTTGGGTTGAGTTTTATTACTTTCTCCACGTTTAAAGGAAGGATTCATTCATTTTTGTTGCCTTCTCTTCACCTGGAAGTTTCGCTTGTTTTTTATCGAGTGTATGAAGGTGTTAATCTCCATCAGTTTTGTTGTGAAGTTTGACATGCAGTGTCTTTTCTCTTGAACATGGCACACAATATAAAGAAGTTCCTTTTTGGCATTTGAAACTGTCAAGTGTAACATGTAATGCATAGTGGCGTTTTGAGCTTTGTTTTAAAAATATATTCAGTGATACTAGAATTGTTAATATATTTTGACCTCCAGCCATAATTTCCATTTCCACCAGACGACGGCGTATAATGGATATCATGTTAATTCAAAATGTGTAGTTTGGTGTGATGGTGTTTTTAAATTGCTATAGCAAAGGACTTGTTTCCTGTGGATGATGGGGCGAAATGTTGGGTCTTGGTTGCCGACTTTCCTGCTAATGGGTTAGAGCCGGCAGACTTAGGTAGCTGGGCAGCTGAAATCGCTGTGGTTTTAGAGGAGCTGCCACGTGTCCCGGGTTTACCTATTTCACCTAATAAAGGGCAAGACTCGACACTTTGTGGACTCTATATGAGCAAGTAAAAATTCAGCAGTGTACCCAATCCTTACAGGCTTTTCAGCTCTTCTGCGTGCTTTTTTCCGCTCTGGTGTGTGTGGGATGCGAGTTAGGTACTCTGTGCTCTCTTTCAGCCGCTGGCTGGTTTCCATCTCTTTCATCGCTACTGATGTGGTTCTCTGCTTTTTATCTCCCCAGCTTGCCATTGAGAGCCTTATGCTTTGGGGTAGAGAATGTGCTCCCCTTTTACGCTCTCTCTGATTCATGCAAATAACGTGTCTTTAAATTTGAAGACATTACATATAATTCTTACAATTTTTTGCCTGTTAGTAGCGCCAAGGGTGTGTAAAATTTTTGATCCTGTCTTTTGGTGGTCAGGTGTATAAAGGTGCGTCTCTGATACTTGGGAACTTAGTAACAGTTTAGTGTGTTTGTGTGTATGTGTCGTATTTGGGGGCTTCTCAGTGAGATGATGTGGAGGAAGAGGAGAAAGTTGGGAAAGTTATCCATGGTTGGGGAATGGAAGAACCTTAGGAACCTTAAGCAATGTCTGGAAGTTTGAGAACAAAACCGTGGATGCTTCACAGCAAATTTAATGCTGTAGAGTGACTGAGAAGCTGGTTTTTAATGGAAATAGCTGGGCTCCACAGCATTTATCTTGGGGAATTACAGTGTGTGTTCTTTTTTTTTTTCTCTGAAAGGAGTTGCAAAGTACTTTATATTTTTGTCGCTTTCAGGCAAAGGGATCTGTCAGACATAATCACAGGTGTCATCTTTTTCGTTAACATGGTGGGATGCTGCTGTTCGGGCTATGCGTTCAGGCTCTGGCAATTGAAAAAGAAAATGGTTCAGCAGTAGTTCTTGTTTGAAATTTACAGATATTTCATGGCAAGCTGTAGTTTCAAATGGCTGTAGGAAATATAGCATCATTTTGTGTCTAAGAGCTTCAGCGTTTTACGTCGTTTTCCTGAAATGGAAATAAACGTTTTAAATAAAAGCTCCAGTAGTAGTTCTTTGGAACTATGACTTAAAATCCTCTTTAAAATATTTTAATTTTAAAAATACATACTCAAGTAAACAAATTGCTAACATCAGTGTGGTTAGGTATCGATTGGTGGCATGCTCACTACAGCCATACACAGCTCCTGTAATCTTATATTCAGCAATCTAAACAAAAGCAGCAAATAATAGAACTGTATTCTGTCTTTAGTTTGTAACAGTATGAGAGTCTCTTAGTTTGATTCCAGTTAAGGTTACGTGACAACACCACAGCTGATCAGTCTCCCGGGTGGCTCCTCGTGGGTACCGCAGCATCGCTGTTAGATGGTTGTCCTCTTCTTCACCCTTCTCTTCTGCAGGCTGAAGCAAAATTTTGTCTTTGTTGCTTATTTTTTTTGATTTTTCAGTAGTTCTGGTGCTGCGTATTGCTTTAGATTAATGTGCATGCTTTGATGCTGTAACTGTAGGATAGCATTATTAATTTACAGATGCTTCTCTGGATACAATTACTGATGTAGATTTTTGTTAGCTCCATCTGAGAAATCTGAGGCAACTGCAAGAAAACCTTTTTGTCTGTGTTTGGGGACAAGGCAAGGAAAGTATTTTAGTGGAAAGAGGTATTGCCGCCCTCTAAATGGAACACTTTCATTTTTTAAAGTAACATGAATTTGTCATTTGCATGTCTGCAAATTGTGGAGCTGCCTGTTCCTTTGGACAGAGCTGCTAACGTTTCACCATCACCAGTAAGACAGAGTTCTGAAGAACCTTTGTCTTTTACCTAATGTATTCCCACCTGAACGTGTGAACCTGTTCTGTGGATGAAGGACTCACTTAAGTGTTCTTTTAAATGTGAATCCTATCGGAAAATGTAAGACAGAATCCTTCGGTGTGTGTTTGGCTTTGCCAATGAGGTGAAAATTCCAAGTGCTTAAACAGCCCAAGTTCTGCAGAAATAAATAACCTGTTTAACTGGAGATGGTAAATGATTTACCTTTGTTCAAAGTTATGTAACATTACCTGCTTGTTTTATAAAATTGCAAGGAAATGCATTCTGATAAGAGCTTAGCATTTTTGGGTGTTTTTAATATATATATATATATATTTTAATTCCAGAGCCAGCGTTCTGGTACTATGTGAAAGAAGTTCTGAACAAACACGAACTGCAGCGCTTCTACTCTCTGAAGACAATTACTACAGATATTGGTAGAGGCCGAGCTTGGTTGCGCTGTGCATTAAATGAGCATTCCCTGGAAAGATACATTCATATGCTGCTTGCAGATAAGAATCGACTCAGGTACTCAATATCTTGGTGATGCAGGAAGCGTATTGACAAATGAAATACTGAGATTAAAAAAAACCCCAAACAACCAAAACCCACAGCTTTAATACTACACCTTATTAATTGCTGTGCTAGGGAAGCCACTTAACCTCATACTTCTGTTTTGTGTGGGTTTGAAATTTTGGCAGCCAAAGGTAGTGGCTTGTGCCTCTGTCAGCCTGTGAGCTGACACTGGCGTCACTCTAGCATGTGAGGATACGCGCTTCTATCCTCAGCTTCATTTCCATCCTCTTTCTGAACTCCATTCCCTGTTCTTTCACCCTCCCTGGGACCTGGACACCGTGCTTTGGGGCGCTCCTCTCGTCCCATTCAGTAGCGCACAACTGCAGACTTGATCACACCCGGTCATCGGCGCAAATTGTCTTGTGGAGATGCCCGTCCTGTGAGGAGAGGCTCCAGCAGCCAAGCAATAGGCAGCTGCAGGTCCCCTGGAAGTGGTTATGTTCCAGTTTGTGGACCTTCTTGTTGCAGAATTGCTGACAATAAGTCACTGTGCATGGTGAAATCCTGAGGTGCTTTGGATGTGCAAAATGCACTTAAGTTTATACTTGAGTCCTACCTTTTTGTTCATACATCTTCAGTTCCTTTTCTTTTTGAAAGTTCAGAGTATTTTCCTTTTTTTATCAATAATGGTTGAGCTTGATCAAGTCCAGTGGATCCAGCAAAAAGGCATTCTTTCCATTTACATCAATTAATGGATATGCTGGATACGATTGTTGCCGGAACTGAGCTTGTTACTACCTCCTTTTCATGTTTAATCTGTTCCAGTCCTCTGTAGCTTTCTTGCTGTCAAGGTTTAAGGCAAGGCAGCAATAAACCGTGGCAGACGCTCCCTGTTATCCCCTTTACCTCCCGCCACCCCTTCCTTTAGATCGGAAAGATGATAAGAAAGATAAGGGGAAAGGAATAGAGACTTAGACTTCAAGTTGGAGAGTTTTAAAGGGTTTTACCAATGCTACTAATAAATAGAGAATATATACAAACATACAAAGGCAATGTCAGGTGGTGGGTGCGGAGCTGCGTCACTGCGCAGCAGAGCTGGGGCTGCGGGGCTGGCGGCTCCAGCAGCTGCAGCTCAGGCCCCGGGAGTCCCGGGCGGGACTGCCCAGCAAAGCGGAGCCTGGCTGCAGGATGCGGGGCCTGAGGGCTGTGGATCACAGACAGACAGACAGACGGGGCCTCTCTGGATGCCGGCCGTGGGCCAAGAGAGACAGACCCCGTGGTCACCCTCTTATATAGGGGTATGACGATTATGGGATGGAATACTTCCGTTGGCCAGTTCTAGTCACCTGTTCCATCCACCCCTCCTCAAACACGCCCCTCTCACAACTGAACGGGAAAACTTATCAGTCTTTCTTGGCTACCGTAGTAATAAATCTAAACACGAGCTTCTTCAGCATCCCGTTGGTCTCTTGTCAGCACCGAGTGCAGCATCCTAGGAAAAATATGCAGCTAGAACTCAGAGGAGTACAGCCACCTAGAAGAACTGAGCTGAAGGAAACAGCACTGAAGGAGAACCGGTCTGGTTTTTAACAAAACCAGGACACTTGAAGAAAGCTTGAAATCAAATAAAGACATATGAAACAGCAAAGGAAAAAAAATCCTGACAACCATTGTGAGGAAATTAGTGACTTGGATTTCTGTGTCTAGTTAGTCTCGTGCTTGTAGCAATACTTACACAGTGTTAGCGTTATCAGCGCTCTCTGCATTGGACATGAAATATTATTTCTAAAAAGGCTTATTCCAGAATATTAATGATTTAAGTGTTATCCCAATTCAAATGAGGTTTACAGACTCAGTTTATGTCCCCAATTCTTGTCTGTTTTGGAAACTTTTAAATGAATGTGTAACTTGTTAAATACAGGTTGAGGGTTTTCTTGCTGTCTGCTTCTATGTTAAGTGAATTTTCTTACATCCAGATTCCTAGTTGACTCTAGGGTAGTTGGTGTGTTTTGGGATGTTTGAACTGATCCCTGATTCGTAGAATAACAGAACGGTTGCAGTCAGAAGGGACCTTAAAGCTTGTCCAGCCCGCCCTGCGGTGGGCAGGGACATCCTGTGCTACAGCACGTTGCTCAAGGTGAATTGGATCGTTTTGGTTGTGCTCATGTATTCTAATAATTTATAAAATGGCTTGGTAATTATAGTCGACTGTAGCTATTTAAAAACATCTATGCAGTATGGCAATAGGTGTAGTGAAATATTGTGACTGCTAATGCAGTATGAACCTCCTTGCCCTTGGTGGCTTTTTTCTCATTAAAAAATTGCAGAGCTAAGACTGAAAATCAAGTACTATTTAGCACTTATTTGATAACTGTTCAGGCAGTTCTATCTATTTCAGGGCTTCAGGGAGTTACTGTGATAGAGAATTTGATCCATTGGTATACTCATACATACTTTTCAGAGTTTTAATGTCTTTAAGAAGTGGAATATGTATTAATATAGGACTGCATATTCTTTTTTTTTCCTTTCAAAATTCTAGTGTCTTCTATGAAGACTGGTCTTTCATGATGGATGAAGAACGTTCTAGTATGATCCCTACGATGGCAGCTGGTAAGACTTTCTCTTAAATGGTGCTGTTCTGGGAAAATATTTTGAGATGTTTCAGGTTGTGAGGAGCTTCTCTAACACCCTCTTGGCTAATGTGGAGAACGTGTGGCAGACGCATGTTCAGGGTGAACAGTCAAGGTGTTGTGCCAGTTTATGCTATGAATTGGTGAACTGTTCAAACGCTGGATCTGGCCTTCCTACAGTTCAAAAATCTTTCACCTGAATTTTCTAACTCCTCATCAGTCCAGGCTAACTTCTTAAAAAAATCTAGCTGATTTAGAGAACACAAAGTGATTTATTCCTGAGTAGAAGAGAGCAGGGATAGGCTTTTATAGTAACACCCAAATTATAGGTAAATCCATGGGAGGAGAGTAAGAGTAAGGAATGACAGCACAGAATTTACTTTTCTGGAGTTTGACCACAGAAGTGATGTATTATTACCTTTTACACCCATTTTCCCAGGTCACGTGCTTCATTCTACAGGATAGGGTTCACAGGAGTTTTTCTTAATAGAATATAGGAACCAACAAGTATTAAAGTTGCACTGGGTTTAAATAAAAGGTTAAAATAAACGAGCTCACAGTGCTTACTGCTTATTTAATGTGCAGCTGAGCAGCCTTCAAGGTAAGTTCAGAACCGATTGCATCAGCTCGAATATAACCTAAAACTGAAAGAATAAGAATTCATGCATGGAGAGTTGTGGGAAATTTTGGGGGAAAAATGTTTTATGCATCACAGCGTTGTTAATTCTTAGGTTCTATGTTTGTAACGTTTGTATGATGTATATAGTGGCTTTTTGTTCTTTTTTTCCTCTTTCATCTGAAGGTCTGAACTCCATTCTTTTTGCAATCAACATAGATAATAAAGATTTAAATGGGCAGAGCAAATGCACACCCACCGTGTCTGATTTGTTAAAGGAATCGACACAAAACGTCACCTCATTATTGAAAGAATCCACTCAGGGCGTCAGCAGCCTTCTCCGAGAGATAACTGCATCGTCTGCCGTCTCCATCCTGATCAAACCCGATCCAGACACTGACCCTCTTCCTGTTCTCTCGAAGACCGTCAGTGCTGGTAAGCGTTTTTGCAGTGCTAGTGTCGTTCAGGAAAATATTCAAGTGTGTTTAAGTAACTTTTCAATTAAATTTAATTATTATGGAACAAAAACCTTAAAGCTAAGTGCACTACACGTACAAACCGGTTGAGTGTGAAACAGAATTATGAGGTTTTAGAAATACTAGTGCGAATACTGGATGATCAACGTGTATTTTGGCTTTCTGGTTTCCCTGTGAGAGGGAAGCTAAACTGTCTGATTGGCAGAGTGCTTTGCTTGTGACCCAAATTTCAATTTCTTGATTTTTCATTTTTAGTATGTTTTCTTTGGGCACTTTATCAGTCAGTATCTGCCGTATATCTGTTGTTATAGATCAGATAAAAATCTTAGCTTGTCATCTTCTTCAAGCAGCGCCCTAAATGAAGTGGGTTATTACCACAAAGGAAAATTGACTCATGCAAGAAGCCTCTAAATGTGTTAGTGGTTCAACTAGTTTGTAGGATGTTAGTTACTAATAAAGAGCCAAAGTTCTAATCTCTTGTAATTTGAAATTGATCAAGCAAAATGGGATTTTCATTATACATTTTCAGTTCCCAAAATGGCAAAGGAGTATCTTGTCATCTTTATTTCCAGAAGTTGAGGTAAAAGAATGTTTTGCTTTGTAAAGGTGCAAAACTGCAGGAGATTCTGGGATTTATGTGCTTTTCAATGAAGAAACAAGGTTTGAGTTTTGGCTTTAACGTGTGAATGCTGTCTGGTGGGAACAGAAGTTGAGATGAAATCTATTTTTTATTGGCATTTAAAATAGACTTTGTCTCAAAACACAGTTCTCTAAACAAAGTTGTGGTAAAGCTTTTGTTGTTTAGCATTTTAAATGAGATTAAAATAATAGGTGATACTTGACTTGGGATAACTTTGTTAGTATAGAATAGGCTTGCGAGGTGAAAGAACAGAATAACTGAGCACATACTGCACATGACTCGACAGCACAATGTATGTGTCCCGTACATGTGTATACGGGATGTGTCATGTACAACTTAAATAAAGTGTCACTTAAAAAAATGGCGTTTGTTCAAGTGCCATTGTATGTCGAGTGTTAGAGCAAGTCAGATGTTTTCATTAAAGTCTGTGTTCTTGGATGTTATTCTGTTTGCATCCAGAATGAGTTTTACTGTCCTTTTACTCGTGGAAGTATGTTAATGTGTTGTGTGGGTCTAGAGCAGCTGGGCTTGAGTTAAACAACAGCAGTTGAGGCCCGGTGTGAGTTGTCCTGGTGGGTAAGTTTCTGATCTTTCTTAGAGTGCGTCACCTTTGCGAGGTCATTCAGCCTCGTGTGCACGGTGGAATCAGTGGGAGTAGGTAACCATGTAAAACTGAGTGCTGTTACAGCAGAGATGTGAGGTACTCAGAGAGGGTTTATTTCTAGACCAAGAGCTAATTACCTGAGGGAGTGAGCAAGCTAAATTTTTTCTTCTGAGAGCTGGCTACTCAATTTCCAGAATCCAGACAAAATTCACTTTATTTGATTGCAAGTTGTGAATTTAGTTTGTGTTTTGAGTTTGTTACTTTTAGTTTTTCTCCCCGGAAGCATTTAGTGTTTTTCCTGTTGCGTGGACACACTCTGCAGTATCCGTTACCCGTAGTCTGTGCCAGAAGGTGGCAGGAAGGCTTTCTTTTACAGGTCATTTTATAAGTCTGTTGATTTTTTTTTCCAGTTCCAATTGAATACTGTTACGAATGCACCTCAAAAATATGTTCTAAAATCTGAATTATGTAAGGAATAGAAAGTAAAGATGGTAATTGGAGATTTATAAGCTCATGTATGGAAAGATAATGAAATACCTTGTAGATCTAAGTGTTTTTCTTTACTAAACTCATGTAGTATGTGAGTTCTAAGAAAAAAACCAAGTGTATTACATTGTTTCTCTTTTGTAAACTATGTGAACCTTTCTGTTGGTATTAGATTTGAAATATAAAAAAGATCGAAAAAAGAAGAAGAGAGTGACAAACATTATCTCATTTGATGAAGAGGAAGATGAGCAAAATTTGGGGGATGCCACAAAGACGTTGACTACCGGAGAAAGTTCAGAGGAGAGTGTAGACAGAGCTTCGGGTTTCGCGTTGCCCTCGTCCGAAAGCACTGCTGGAAGAAATTGGAACGGGAATGGAAGTGACCATTCGTGGAGGAGCAATTCAGTGTTCGTGAACGGGGAGTACGAATACCAGAAACTAGATGTGAAGAGCATCGATGATGAAGATGCAGATGAGGATGACCTGTATGGAAAAGTGTTAGGAAATAAAGACACAGAAGGTGAAACTGAATCTTCTGAAAAGTAAGTAGTGTTGCAGGCGCCTGTGGTAAATTTTCCGTGCTTCCCCCTGTCCCACCCTCTCCCTCCTTCAGGAATACTGGCAAATGTATGGAACTAACTGACCTATACGTTTTAGATTTTTTTTCCTCTCTTTTTTTTCCCCTTTTCCATTGTTTAAACCATTTGGGCCACTGTGGTGACGGGATTTTGCCTCTATGTTCCACTGAAACCCCGAATTTTGAGATTTCAGGCTTGTTCTCCTTGAAGTTCTCAGCTGTTGAAATTCTTGCATGATATAGCCAGGCTATGACACTCACCTCTTTGAAGTTCCCTTGTTCTTAGTATGATATTAACTCTATTTTGGCTTCACAGTAGAAGCCCATATTTTACACAGAGTAAGCCTGTTCTCATCAGAGTAGGTAGTTAAACAAGACAAGACACAACTGAGAGAAAAATAGTTTTAGGTACTAATCTGCCCTCTTTGTTTTTGACACAGAAATCCCTTTGGAGAAAAAGAGGCAAGCAGCGTTTGCCTTGTCTGCTTTGGAATGGTCTGATGTTTAATGAATTTATGTATGTCTGAACCAAGAAATGGGCAGGCGGATTGAAAAGAAGACTTGTGGTACCTCTGGAAGAAAGATAAGCATTGACTGGATAAATAGGTTGTTTTATTTGTATTTTTTGTGTTTAAATCTAGGCCTCATGAAGTAGGCTCATGCGATTCTCAGATATGCAGTTGGACTCCGCTGCAGGTCCTGAATGATGACTCGGATGTTCTGTTTCCTGTTAGTGCTGTTGGCTCTTACTCCCAAACAGGTAGGGATTTCAATGGAGCAAATTCCAGCAAACTTTGTAACAGAAGTTCTAACATGGGACAATTTTGAGAAATAATGGGATTGTGAGGACATAGGAGATATTGCACAACTGGGATGGGAGGTTCAATTAAAGTTTATTCTGGATCTGAATCAGAGTTCTTGATTTGAGTAGATATTTAGTTGAGGATGATTTATTGATGTCAGAATTAACCAGAGTTTTTGTTGGGATTCAGCTGTGATCTTGTATGGTATTTTATTAATGTTTAGGGTGGTTGAATAGAAAGTACCCTTATTCATTTTCTAGATATCACTAAGCTGGAGGGAGCTGCAAGTGTGTTTGAGAGTTTGAATTCAAATTAATCTTGACAGATTGGAGAAAGTATCAAATATTGGATGCAGTTCAGTAGAAGCTGTTATCTATTTATGTACAGGATGAGGAATGATTGGCTAAGGAATACTTCTGCAGAGGAGGATACGGGAATCATAGAATGGTTTGGGTTTGAAGGGATCTTCAAAGGTCATCTAGTCCAAGGCCCTGCCATGACAGGGACATCTTCACCAGCTCAGGCTGCTCAGAGCCCCGTCCAGCCTGGCCTGGGATGTCTCCAGGGATGGTTCATCCACCACCTCTCTGGCCAACCTGGGCCAGGCTCTCACCACCCTCATGGCCAACAATTCCTTCCTCATGTCCAGCCTGAATCTCCCCTCTTTCAGTTTAAAACGATTGTCCCTTGTCCCATCACTGCAGGCCATGGTCAAAAATCTCTCCATCTTTCATATAAGCCCACTTTATACGTTGAAAGGCCGCAATGAGTTCCTGGAGCCTTCTTCTGGCTGAACACCCCAACTCTCTCAGCCTTTCTTCATAGCAGAGCTGTTCCAGCCTCTGATCATTGTGGCTCTCTGGACCCGGCCTAACAGGTCTATGTCTTTCTTGTACTGTGGATCCCAGAGCTGGATGCAGTCTTCGGGGTGGGCTCTCCTGAAAGCAAAACAGAGGGGAGAATCACCTCCCTCAGCCTACTTGCCGTGCTTTGTTTTATGCAGCCCAGGATAAGATTTGCCTTCTGGCCCGCGAGCACCAATTGCCAGCTCATATCTTTTAATCCGCCCATATGCTCACGTTGTTTTCTGGAGGAGACTCGCTGTGGTGGGTCGCCAGCTGACAGGGAATTTGCAGGGCTGTGCTTTGGCAGTAAAAGCACAGTTTGCACAGACACACGGAAAGGAAAGTGTCCTCTGTGAGTATCTGCTCGGGTGGCTCTGCGCTGGCTCAGCTGCAGTGCGGTTTGTATTTCGGGGTGCTGCACTTCCAGAATGATGAGGACCGTTTGGAGAAGATCTTGAAGCAAGCAATGAAAATGGTGAAAGGTATGGAAAAGAACACCTGGTGCTTTCCCAGTATCTGTATTGGTACTGAAAACAAAAAACTTCCACCTGCCACCCCCACACCACCCCTCCAAGTTAATATTTTGCTAGCAGTTCATAAAACATTGCTTTTGTAAAACTTTGGGACTATATTCTCATTTCAGTGACCGCTTAAAAACTTCTCAGTGGCATTCAAATAATGGTTTTGTTGTAAAATATTTCATATTTTTTGCGTATACCTTATATGTGCCAAGAGTATAAATGGACCATTAATTGAAGGCCTGTGAAAAGTGTAATAAAAATGTGAATTGTAAAATAATGCTGTACTGCCCTCTGCTGTATTTTAGTATGTGTACTTTACCTCTTAAGAGATGCCAGTGGTTAAAAAAAGAAGTATTTTTCTTTCTTGTACTCCTACATTTTTCAGTTTACGAAGAAATGGATTTAGAAGACGTTATGTGGTTTGTGGCATAGCGTTCTCTTAAATTGTATACAGCAGTTGCTAGAGGAGGCTGAAGGCTGTCACGCAGGCTCCGTTTGGGCGGGCGGAGGGACGGGAGTTGTGACAGCTGCTGGATGCGGTGCTGGCTCGGGCAGCGCTGGGCTCGGCTGCGGCTCCGCCGTGCCGGCTGAGCTGGGGCAGCTGCTGCTGCGGGTCAGCCCGGGACCCGCCGCTCTCGTTGTTATCATGCCAACGGTTTTGTTAGAACATGCTAAATGAGCTCTTGTAAAATATATGGATTAACCCAATATTTTGGTTATATGTCTTAATAGAGATTGTTGCAGTGCTTCAGGGATGCGTCAGGGCGTACATCTCCATGTACCTAGTGATAAGAAAACCCGAGTCAAAATTCAGTTGCTTGGAACAGGAATGGAGTATGCATTTTAGGAACTGAGCTTCAGTAAGCTCTACAGCTTAAAAAAATGAGCTTTCTCCTCCATAGTCATTCTGAAGTAACTGTAATTCCCATTAACATTTTTTCTAGAACTCCAGTTTTTCAAATTCTGTGCTATTTTAGTCCATGATTTTAGGATTGTTTTACGGTGACTTTGTAACCCTTGCATAATGCGATGCAGAAAACATCAATAAAATGTGATTTTTGGTCCTTTCCACCTGAACTAGCTTAATGACAGGCCCAGTGGTGAGTGTATTTTGATCCTGACAGTTATGGATCTGTGGACAGATGGATATTATCTTTGCTTTAAAAAAATATATACATATATGTATATCTATCTGCCTGATTCCTGGTGCTCGGTACAAAGGCATGAGGAGCCAGAGAAAAGCCCCGGGGCTCTGTTGGGAGTGCGTGAAGGGCCAGGGTGTCTGCAAGGGTTCATGTACTGGGGACTAACCACAAATTCTTTGCCTGCAAGTCACAAACAGATTTGTAATGACTACCAGATGCCGTGTGGTGGTTCAAATTCTGGCGCTGGCAAAAGTAACTTCAGTAAGAAGTCTCTTCCTAGCTTCGCACCATTGTTATCGGTGTAAAATGTACATCCAAAGACTAATTTAGGAATTGTGCAACATTATTGGGTTTTTTTCCTAAACTGGTGGCTGTGTTCCTAAGTGACTCTCACCCTGAATGGCAGCAGGATTGTCATGTGCAGAAGCCAACCTTGGTGAAAGAATTTAAAGTGTTTAAACACTTCAGTAAAGAGGAGTGTTTCTACTTAAAGATGTATTTCTCTTCCTTCTGGTTTTGTTTTTATTTTATAAGTACTGCTAACTGAAGAAAGCTAATGCTTGTGTGTTCTACTTTAGGTAACTTGGAGAATGGAGAGGGGCATGAAAATGTTCACACGGTAGAACTGGTTCCAAGAAGATCTGATCTTCCTTACAGGTACATGTTAAATATGTTTTCTTAGGAGAAAAAAACCTTCACCGTATAGCTGCCAACGTATTGTTGTTACGTAATGGATCGCTGCTCCGTACTGGAAAACAAACTCTTCATCACAGTACTTTTGCACATGTTTGGAAAGACAAATGTGACAGTCTATGTTTCCCTTTTTACATCGTTTCATATGTTGAACTTTTTCCTAATTCTCTTGAAGAAGTCGTGTAGTCATGTGGAATGACAGGCAGGCTTAGCCTCCTGGTTTTGAAAACAGGCTTTATGTGGGTTTCTATGTTCTTGTTTACCGCATTCCCCGTGGCCTGTTGATTTGGATCTTTTTGTCTGTATTCTCAAATCAGCCTCACAACAAATATGTTAAAGGATAATTAAACATAAGCTGATTGAATGTGAGTGAATATGGTGACAATTTTAGTTTCTAGCATGCTTTTTTCTTAAGTTTTGAATTGAGGATTTTGTTTGCGTTTATTGACGGTATTGTGCTTTGATGACTAGAGTGGAAGTCAGCCATCCAGCTCCAGTGAATACTTTAAGCAACGTGTTGCCTTCAGCTACTGTGCCAGAATCCATGACAGTTAGTAAGTACTTCCTTGATGTATCTAGATTGATGGCATTAACTTCGAAAGTTCTATAACTCTTCATTGCTGTTTTTATTTCAGTAAGATCTGTTTAGAGGGGCATACAGCACTTCATTTTTGACATGTTGGCCACATTAGCAATGACTGCTCTAAAACGATTTTCGACTCGGCAGATCCCAGGTTATGGTTGGTTGCAGCTGGAATGGTGTTAGCTTCTCTTTGTCCCCCGTATACTGAATGTGTTAAATGAACAATAATGATTTAATTTGATTAAAATCTTTAAATCTCAGCAAGCCCTGAAAACACTGGAAATGGTTGATTCTGATGCAATCTTACTTGTTTTGCCTTCTTTCCTTAATGCCTACTTGGAAAAAAACAAAACACCAAAAACCAAACAAACTTGGAACTCTTTCTGTGTGTGCTCAGTCTGTGTTTTGCTATGGAAATCTGCTCCAAACACAAATATTTGCTTTCATAAGCAAAAATTTTAGTTAAGGTGCAGTACAGTTGTATTTTCAGCGGTGTTAAGAGCCTTTGCTGTAGAAGGAGATTAGTAGAAGTACAGGCAGTTTGTTTACCCCATCTTTAATATTTTTTCTTCACATAAACTTGTAGAACAGAGACTTAGTTGTTAAGCTGACTAGCTCTCTAAACATGTAAGCCAGTATGGTTTGTTTTCCTCACCGTACAGACAGTTTTTGGATATAGATTCTTCCTAAAGCTCTGGGGGGTGTGTTTGTTTCTTTTTATAAATTCAAATATGCACAAATTATAAATCATGACATTTGGGAAGTTAGAAGCAAAGAAGCCAAGATTATTTTCTGAAGTTGATTTATGAAATCATCAAAATGAATGAACCCTAAAGATACTGTAATCTCATGTTCTAATGTCATGTTCAAATGATATCTGTGTCACCGTATGCTAAAGGAGGTCGACCACACGTTTTTACCAGGTGCTGTTGGAGGCTGTGGCACGGGCCTGCTGGAAAACTCTTTCTCAGAATCATAAAATCATAGAATCGTTTCGGTTGGAAGAGACCCTCAGGATCACCGGGTCCAACCATAACCCAACGCTGGCACTGACCCGTGTCCCTGAGAACCTCGTCTAAACGCCTTGTAAACCCCTCCAGGGATGGTGACTCCAGCACTGGGCAGCCTGTTCCAGTGCTCAAAAACCCTTGCTGGGAAGAATTTTTTCCTAATACCCAACCTCAGCCTCCCCTGGCACAACTTGAGGCCGTTTCCGCTTGTCCTGTCACTTTTTACCTGGGAGAAGAGACCAACCCCCTCCATGCTCCAAGCTCCTTTCAGGCAGTTCAGAGATCAGAAGGTCTCCCCTCAGCTCCTGTTCTCCAGCTGAACCCCCAGCTCCCTCAGCCGCTCCTTTATTGTAGCAGGAAACTAGTTTGAGACTTTTAAGTGACATAAGTGAAGGTGTAGGTGGGGTTACTGTTGCAGTTACTGTGGTACTTTGGTCACTGGATATTTTCCGCTCATGTTATTACTACAATATCTTTTCATTCTTACATTTTTTATTCTATTTTTCAGTAATAGGATTTTAATGGCAAACTGTGATTTTAGCGCACCCTATTGATTTTCTTGTTTTGTAGAGGTATTGGGTACCAGCAGGGGCCGCAATTGGTCTCCATCAGTTGCTCTGTTAGTCCCTATGTGTAGTTAAGACAGCTATAAAATAGAAAGGAAATCTTGAGATTTTTCAGTTCCTGGTGCTCGATTTGTAAATGAAATGAACCATAGGATCAAGAGAAGCATATATGCTGTCATTAGTTTCCTCTTTCAGATAAGGTTTTAGTTGAAGGAAGGGGGGAACTATGTCAAAACGAATCTCTAAAGCCAGTAGAACACTTAGTAAATAATTGAATTATCATTGTAAGTAAAATTCAGCTGACTATACATGTAAGTTAATACCTTTGTAGGAAAATGCTTCTTTCCAGTTCGTTGTTGTTGGCCATAGATTATCCATACAGGAAGAATTCCAGGCTATGACAAAGCCAGAAGCTGAACCTCTTTTTCTGTGTTGCAATTAGCAGAAGAATTATTAAATGGTGAGGCTTACAGCTTGGTTGCATAGCAACTAATTCTAACACATCAGGCTAGAAAAATGGAATGCAGTAGTGCAGTGAGAAAAGCTGCAAGGTCTCCAGTGAGTGGGGCTTTGTGCTTCTTACTTCAAAACACAAAGCCTGAAATGATTTTTTTTAATCTATTCTCTTCCTGCTTCCTTTCCAGTTTACTAGTATAATACCAGCCTTTTCTTGGTTCTTTTGATAGGCAGGCTGGAAAATTATAAGGAGCTGTGATTCAGAATTCCTGCCGTTTTGAATAATTTTCCTGAATTCATGTCCCATGCTTTGGTAAGGCTTCGGTTAACTTAGCAGCAGATGCATCTCCAAAAACACTAAAACCACTCAAGAGAAATCCTAGTCCATGGAGTCAGAGTTTCACTGTGTGTATTAGACATAATTTGAAATTTTGCACTATTTTACAGATCATTATGATTTTATAAAGAATTAAGTTTGTCAGAAGTTGTATATTTATGCACCTGAATAGGCGCATAAATATAAAACTTCTGACAAACTTAATGACATGTCCAGTTTAAAAACAATGATATTTCTTTTGTCGTATTTGAATGACAGACAACTTTATGCCTGCTCCAGTTGTTGTTAACAGCCTTGTTTTACACCAGGAAGCCTGTCCTGCCAGCACAGCTCTCCTCGTTCTGGGTTTGCAGTGGGAAGAGAGGACGTTCCAAACCTTTCCGTTTAGAAGGAGGCTACTTGTGTCCTTCTTTACAGCCTTCTTTACAAGGATGCTATTTACGTCCTTCTTACAATGGACCTTTTAGTAAGGTACTTTTTTAGTAAATAATTGGGAACTTCGTTTTTCCACTATCATTTTCCTCAGTTTTTAAAGTTGGCTTGACCACAGAGGTAAGCGAAGGTTAGAGCACTGTACATCACTCCATATTTTTTCATATATTCTGGAGAAACCCCCCAGTTTTTATGAGGACTGAAGAACTTGACCGAATAATCAAACCCGTATATCGTATTTGTATCCTGTCTGTGTGAATAAATAAGGTGGGTATTTTTGCACTTTTTCCTCTAAATGCTTCTGATAGCGGGTTCCGTGGCTCCCCTGGCAGCGCGGCTGTGGAAAGAGGTTGCATGCGTTTCATCACTGAGGAAAAAAGCTGCACTTCATCTTCCAGATCTCTTGTTTTGGTCGGGACCGTTCTGTACACTGGAAGGCCAACACTGCATTGCCCAATTTATTTCCTGCTAAAAATTGCCCTATTAACAGTGATACGATAGGATAATATTTACAAGACTTTAGAGCACTGAATAAAGCCTTGATAGGCAGCGCTCGTGCAGGCAGCTTAGGGAGCATGTTTGGAAAGGTCAGGCTTGGAGATGCCACTGGTCTGCTGGACGTTCTCGTTGTCTCCACAATTATCGGTGTAAATCTGCACTCAGGAAAGTAACAGATGGTCCTGTGGGCTGTTCCCAGGCTGCTGTTCTCTCTGCGGTTGTGGGGGAGTGTGGCGGGACCTTGTGCACACCCAGAGACCGTTTGACAGCTCCTGCTTAGAACAGGTGCTTAAAAACCATGCTTGGCCCGTCCGTGGTGAAACGGCACAAGAGTTGTGATACTCCCGACTGTTCTGGGGGTTGCTGGGAAGCTGACGGGTGGTTCTTAAAGCGTGGCACTTGTGTATTCCAAGCTCTGAATGTGGCCTTAGAAAAGTTTCGTAGAAGCTTGATTTGCATGTAGGATGGAAGCGAAATAAAAATGTTTTAGAGCAAATATTTGCTTTTTAGTAATTAGCTGCTACAGATTAATTTCCACAATAAAAGATTTTTTTTTTTGGTGTTTTAAAAAGTGAGGTTTAATATGAAAATTAATTCCTTGAGTTTTATGTTATCTTATTTTACCGATAAAGAAACACCTGGCTTGGAATTATTGGTTTGCACATGGAAATCCTTTTTTTAAGAAGTTGTTGGAAAAATATCTCTTAAGATTACATAATTTGAAAGACTTCACTAATTATCTTATTATATCTTTATGAAATGCTGATTATCACTTGAATTTTAGCTATGCTGGTGTTGAAGGCTGATCATTAGTAACAGTAGTGTGTCTCTTTCAGTTAATGTTACTTTACAGAATGCAAATGACATACCAAGCGCAAAGCAGTTCAGAAGTAGCACATAAACTCACACATAAACTTCATCACAGAAACACGGTGGGATGACTCATATGGCTGCAGTGCTGCTATGTGTGGCTACGAGCTCTTCAGAAAAGATAGGCAGGGTAGGAGAGGTGGAGGGGTGGCTTTATATGTTAGAGAGTCACTCGACTCTGTTAAACTTGAGGTCAGCAGTGACAAGGTTGAGTGCCTGTGGACCAGGATCAGGGGGAAGTCCAACAAGGCTGACATCCTCATGGGTGTCTGTTATAGACCGCCCAACCAGGACGATGAAGGAGATGAATTGTTCTACAAGCAGCTGGCAGATGTCTCAAAATCAACGGCCCTTGTTCTTGTGGGTGACTTTAACCTGCCGGATATCTGCTGGGAGCTCAATACTGCACAGAAGAGGCAGTCTAGGAAGTTCCTAGAGTGTATAGAGGACAATTTCCTTCATCAGCTGGTAAATGAGCCCACCAGGGGCAAGACCCCGCTAGACCTACTGTTTACAAACAGAGAAGGGCTGGTGGGAGATGTAGTGGTTGGAGGCCGCCTGGGGCATAGCGACCATGAAATAATAGAATTTTCAATACTCAGAGATGCAGGGAGAACCATTAACAAAACCTCTACGCTGGACTTCCGGAGGGCAGATTTTTGCCTATTCAGAAGTCTAGTTCAGAGCATACCCTGGGAAACAATGCTTAAAAACAAGGGGGCCCAGGAGGGTTGGACATGCTTCAAGCAGGAGGTTTTGAGTGCACAGGAACAGGCTGTACCAGTGTGCCGAAAGGCTCGCCGGCGGGGAAGACAACCGGCTTGGCTAAACAGGGAGATTCTGAATGAAATCAGAAATAAAAAGAGACTTTACCGACTGTGGAAAAAAGGGCTGGCTACTTATGAAGAATTTATGGAAATAGCTTGATCATGCAGAAGAAAAATCAGGGAAACAAAAGTGCAATTTGAAATTAACTTGGCCAATTCTGTCAGGGATAATAAAAAGTCCTTCTTCAAATATGTTAATAACAAAAGGAGGGGCAAGGAAAACCTCCATTCTCTGTTGGACTCTGAGGGAAATATAGTTAACAAAGATGAGGAGAAAGCTGAGGTACTTAATACCTACTTTGCCTCCGTTTTTACCAGTAAGACAGGTGGCCCTCAGATCAACTGGCCTCTGGAGGTGGTTGACAGAGATAGGAAGCCAAATAGCCCCCTTGTATTCCAGGAGGAAATAGTTGGTGACTTACTGAGCCATCTGGATCCTCACAAGTCTATGGGACCAGACGGGATCCATCCTAGGGTGATGAGGGAGCTAGCAGAAGAGCTCGCCAAGCCGCTCTCCGTCATCTCCCAACAGTCCTGGCTCACTGGCGGGGTCCCATATGATTGGAAATTGGCCAATGTTACCCCAATCCACAAAAAGGGCTGCAAAGCTGACCTGGCAACTCCAGGCCTGTCAGCCTGACCTCGGTGCCTGGCAGGGTTATGGAGCAGATCATCCTGAATGGAATCACACAGCACCTTCAGGATGGACAAGGGATCAGACCCAGCCAGCATGGGTTTAGGAGGGGCAGGTCCTGTCTGACCAACCTGATCTCCTTTTATGATCAGGTGACCCAGCTGGTGGATGAGGGGAAAGCCGTGGATGTGGTCTATCTGGACTTCAGCAAGGCCTTTGACACTGTCTCCCATAATATACTCCTGCAAAAGCTGGTAGCCCGTGGCTTGGACAAGTGCACTCTCTGCTGGGTTAAGAACTGGCTGGAGGGCCGGGCCCAGAGAGTGCTGGTGAATGGGGCTGCATCCAGCTGGCGGCCAGGCACTAGTGGTGTCCCCAGGGGTCAGTGTTGGGTCCAGTCCTGTTCAGCATCTTGATTGATGATTTAGATGAGGGGATTGAGACCATCATCAGCAAATTTGCTGATGACACCGAGTTGGGAGGGAGTGTCGACCTGCTGGAAGGCAGGAGGGCTCTGCAGAGGGATCTGGATAGACTGGAAAAATGGGCTGATTGCAATGGGCTGAAGTTCAACAAGGCCAAGTGCCGGGTCCTGCACTTTGGTCACAACAACCCCCTGCAGCGCTCCAGGCTGGGCACAGAGTGGCTGGAGAGCAGTCAGGCAGAAAGGGACCGGGGGGACTAATGGACAGGAAGCTCAACATGAGCCAACAGTGTGCCCAGGTGGCCAAGAAGGCCAATGGTATCCTGTCCTGTATCCAAACTAGCGTGGTCAGCAGGACAAGGGCAGTGATCCTTCCCCTGTACTCTGCATTGGGGAGGCCACACCTGGAGTGTTGTGTTCAGTTCTGGGCCCCTCAGCTCAGGAAAGAGATTGAAGTGCTGGAGCGGGTGCAGAGAAGAGCAACAAGACTGGGGAAGGGACTTGAACACAAGCCCTATGGGGAGAGGCTGAGGGAGCTGGGCTTGTTTAGTCTGGAGAAGAGGAGGCTTAGAGCTGAGCTCAGCACTCTCTAGAACTACCTGAAGGGCAGTTCTAGCCAGGTGGGGATTGGTCTCTTCTCCCAGGCATCAGCAATAGGACAAGGGGCCATGGGCTTCAACTCTGCCAGGGGAAATTGAGGCTGGAGATGAGAAAGCAATTCTTTGCAGAGAGAGTGGTCAGGCATTGGAATGGCTGCCCAGGGAGGTGCTGGACTCACCGGCCCTGGAGGTTTTTAAACTGAGACTGGACATGGCACTTAGTGCCATGATCTAGTGAATGGACTGGAGTTGGACCAAGGGTTGGACTGGATGAGCTCTGAGGTCTTTTCCAACCCAGTCCATTCTGTGATTCTGTAGTGGTGGAGCAGCCCTCGGAGCCTGCGTGCTCAGCCCTGACCTGGTGGTTCTCTTGGTGCTTCTTCCACATCTTCTCTGCTACTGTACTCGACCGAAATTAGCAAGAAATATTGAGTTATCAAGTGTGGTTGCTTTTGTGGTCCTAAATTAAGCACTGTTTTTTTGTCCTATATGTAATAATGAAATTTGGAGTTTCTGCGTTGCTGTGTCTCTACAGCATTGTCATTTCTATAACTCTCAGAAAAAATAAGGCAAATGGAGATATTATAAAAAGCATTTCAACATCTTGTGTTTCAAGAGGCTTTTTTCTTCTTTTCTGCAAACCACGGTCTTTACCAGAATTTTGCTTTCATGCTCTACTCACTGATGTGTGTTGGAGAGGGGAGGGAGAGAGGATGGGATTTCAGCTGTCCACTCATGCACAAGGTTCTGGTTGGAATAAGGGAAAGAAGAGTAAGTTATTAGGCAAGTTAAGGTTACAATTTGAATAGGTTGGTAAAATTGGGAAAAATGGAGACAATTTATAATAGCTTCATTGTTTAAATGTTAATAAATCAGTACACGTGTAAACAGACTTGAGTATGCGCACAGGCAGTTGTTGTAGGGTTGTCACCCCGGCGGGAGTGCAGAGCAACTTGTCTGAGCGGCAATGGCTTTAATTTATTGAGAGTCAGAGGAGCAGTAACAGCTAACTCAGATCACGCATTGTCATATTTTAATGACACTGGTGAAATACTTAAAATGCCAGTGGCTTGATGCTTTCTTGAGGAAGATTCTGAATTCAGCTTTATAGGCAAAGATCTTTGTGTTGTTATAGGACCTGTATCCATCATGATGTTTGCTAGAAGCCTTTCAAATATTTGTATTTCCTGTGTTTATTGAATATCTGGAAGTCGGAATCTGTTGTAGATTAGACAACTAAGTTCTAATATTATCTGTAAATGTATAGTAAATAGTAATAGTACAGCTGTACAGTTACATGCTAAAACCGTAGTAGCAGGACTCCGGGTGCAGCAGCACTTTGAGCTGACACTTTTCTGTGCGGTGCTGGACTTCTCTGGTGTCACCGGTAAAGCTGACCCTGAAGAAGTCTTAGAAAAACCCTGAAATTCTGTCATAATTAAAAAAAAATATTGTTGATGTAATGACAGAAAGTATTTTTAAGGTATTTATAGGAGATAAAAAGGTTTTTGTAGGAAATTACAAGATGCAGAAATCACATCGTCTTGGAGCAGCAATGCCATTGCCTCTGCTCTGGCTGCTGGAATAGTTCTGTTTCCTGTGGCAGAATTGACAGCGAGGAAAGAAGCAATTTGAAGAAGTTAAACAAGTAACAGTGTGTGTCATCAGTATGCACACAGTGAAAAGGTGCATTGCCCCATATGTCTGCGATTACAACAAACCAGCTGCAGGCACAGCAGACTTGGAAACATTTGTATTAAAGCCAGCTGCAGACTAATTTGATTTGATCGGTGCTTCTGATCCTGTGTTAAATAATACCATTTTGGAAAGGTTGCTCAAATTAGTGATGAGATTAAGAGCATTTTATGTGCTTTGCTGAATAGCAAATGACGTTGGCATAATCTTAAACATGTTGCTGAGTTAGGGCCACTATGACTTTTAGATCTAAACTGAGCAGAAATACACACAGAAATTAATCCTTTTTTGTCCCTTCTCTTTAGATGAACTTCGTCAAGCTATTGTGGCCATGATGAATAGAAAGGATGAACTGGAAGAACAGAATAGGTAGTCTTCTTTTTCTAATCAAAAGGCACTATAATTAAAAAAACCCCAAATGTTAATACAAGCTGTCCTTTGTGTAAAGCTACATGTAATCCTTTGGATGTGTATTATTTTTCTGTGAAAGGTAAGCTTAATACTTCAGTATTCAACAGTTGATAGCGAAGAGTAATGTTTGCAGGTCAGCTTTTTGCTTTGAATTCCGATCACCTGCTGCTCTTTGCATTTTGGGAGCTTTTGCCAGTTACAGTGTTTTCAAACCCAAACCCTGAAGCCAAAAGATTCTTAAGATCTCTTCAGATAGTTTTCCAAATGAGTAAAAGTTGGTTTGCAGACAAATATTCAGGCAATTTCGTTTTCCCTTCTGGTGCAGAAGTGATGCAGGATGTCTAACAGTGTTACGCTGGGAGTGGCTGTCATTGTGAGAGTCTTGGGGCAAAATGATGATGTAAATGTAAAAATGATAAGTTACTTATTTAAAATGCTATCAAACCTACTTTTTGGGTGTTTAGTCTATTGAAACACATCATTAGATGAATGAAAATGCGGATGTATTCAAGAGATACTTTTGTTATGCTCTAGTAGGATTATTTTGGTAATTTACATTTTCCTATAGATATTTTAATTTTTGTTTATTTTTTTTTCTGACGTTGAGACTACCAACTGATCCCATTTTCCTGCCTCTTACCCTCCCCACTCCCATAATTGCAAGTTATTGCTCCGTTCAGCTTTGCGGGTTTTTTGGCAGAGGACGGGGATGCTTTGGGCCTTGCGGTTGCGTGTCATGCTGCCCTTTGCTGTCTCATCCAAGTTTTAGGCAGAGCTCCGTTGCAGAGCTCTCAGCCAGGACAAGACCCCTACCTGTCTCCTGCTCTTGCTAGGAAATACATTGCTGATAGATTGTTCCTGAGATGTATGGGCTTGCACAAACCAAATTATGAGCTGCATTCTATAATAGATTCTTTCTGCATGGTGGCACAGTAGATACCAGGTTGTGCTTTGGGCATGTTGATGAAATTGTAATACAAATTAATAGTAAGCACAACTGTTTTGATTGGGTCCTTTTTCCTTGTAACTTTTCATATCTTTGTATAATCAAATCAGCAGAATTTATTACATTGAGTAAAGAAACTTCAGGATGACATTAATGGTGTCATTCAGGCACCTGCTCTGCGATTCATAGTGTATCCTCTAATTACTCGGTAGTGTTTGCAGTGTTCTGACAGGGGCTGCTGCCTCCTTCCAGGTCTCTGAGGAACCTGCTGGATGACGAGATGGAGCATTCGGCAGCGCTGCGGCAGGAGATGGACAACTGGAGACGGAAAGCGGCGGAACAGGAGGAGCGACACGCCAGCAAGGTGCAGGCCCTGGCCAGGTGAGGAGCACCGGCAGCGGCACAAAAGGGACAGCAGTGGGGCAAGGGAATCGGAAACTCCACGTACACGAAAAGGAAATTTGCAAGAAGTGTAGTTTTCAGGAGAACATACGGGATCTAGGACTAAAAACACCATGGACTTTATTTGAATTTAAGCCGAAACAAACTTTGGGAGATTTTCTGACAAGTACAGTGGGTCTGTGTTTTTTGTTTTGTTAAGTGTTAACACGAAGTGAGAGTTTAAAATGTTAGCAAAACCACTGTTACAGCTCCAGAGGAAAGACTATTAGTGAACTGAACTTATGAAATCAAGTTTAGTTTTAAAAAGTAATTAGACTAATATTAAGAAACATAAGCCATGAAAATAGCAGCAGTTAGATAATGAGACTAGCTACAAATGAATACATATATGTAAGGTAAATGTAAGAGGCCTTTTCTCTCTTTACGTATCTATTTTGTCCAGTTTTAACCACCCCTTTTTGAAAATTTTTATTTTACTTGATATTTGGCTGATTCTTGATATTGGTGTCTGCCCAATATCAATGTCCTGTTTCTTTTCCTTCTATTGGATATGCCATAGCCTGGATGGTGTTGAAGTACCTGGCACTGTCTGCAAACAGTATTTTCCAAACCTCAAATATTATACAGTCATGAAATGTAAGGGGGCGAGGAGGGGAACAGATCTGCAGCCAGTGAGGTCTTGATTTGGAGCCTGTTTCATTTTAATTGTGCTCCACTGTATTTCCTCTGGTAGATGTCTTCTATAGTTCCACACTCAACCTTTCATGACGCTTTCTGTCCCCTGTGCAGCTGAGGAGGGGGTGATGGAGCAGCTTTGGGCACTGGGTGTCCAGCTATGGTCAGCCCCCTGCAGAGTCAGCTGGAACAGGTTGCTCAGGACCATTTCCCGTGAGGTTTTTTCGCACCTCCCTCTACAGCCCCTCTGGGCAGGGTTGTTGGCAGTGACCCACAGGCAATGCTCTTCCTAACGCGCTGCAAGCTGCTGTTGGCTTGCTTTGCTGCCAGGGTTGCGTTGCTGACTTGTGGTCACCTTGTTGTCCCAGATCCTTCTCTATAGAGCTGCTTTTCCAGCCCCCAGCACGTCTGGTTGCCAAGGGCTGTGCCTCCCCAGATGCAGAACTTTGCATTTCCCCTCCTTGAACTTTAAGGGATTCAGCTGAGTCCAATTCTCCAGCCTGTCCAGGTCTCTCTGAAATGCAGCACAACCATTTGGTGTATCAGCTGCTCCTCAGTTCTGCGTTGTCTGTGAACTTGCGGGGGGTGCCCTGTGTCCCTGCAGCCGGGTCCTTGACAAAGGTGTTGACCAGCATTGGCACCCGCCTGCCTCCAGCCTGACCCTGTGCCACAGCTCTGCTGAAAGAAAAGCATTTTAACCTGCCCCTTGTCTCAATGGGATTTAGCTTAAGAAAGACTTCTGAGGGTAAACGCTGCTGTAATAGTGTGATTTTCTTCTTACAATTCTCAATAAGCTCTAGAGTAACCTGTGATGCCTAAGACCTCGGGGATGATTCACATGTATAGTAAACAACAGACCCATCCTCGATGTTAAAGTTAAGATGAGTAATCTGTGCCTTCTCACAGGGAGAAGTGTTTGTTTTCTGCGTGCGTGGTGTCAGTCGTGAAGAACCACAGCTGAGATTCCTATAAGCTTTTCATTGCATAGCAGAGCTGGTATCTGAAAATGAGAAATATAAAGCTTGACATATTTTTTTAAAAAGTATTTAGGACATTACTAATTCTGCTTTTGATGACACATCAAAGCGAACTACTCACTTTGGGGGAAGGAGAGATGCATAAGTGAGTTGGACATTCACATGATGTAGGGCAATTGAAACAATGCAAATACTTCACATTTAATATTTGCTTTTCAGGTTATAGGAATTACATATTCATATTTCTTTGACTCACTTCCCCTACAGTTTTAGAATTTGCAGTGACATAGGGGTGAATCAGATATTTGTCAAGCACATACCTTCTAAAAGAATAGATAAGGAGCTTTTATAACAAGATCTAAAGAGATGCTCATTTAGCCTAACTCGTTATTTTTAAACAAGTTTATGTAATTTCTCTTCCTGCTACAGAGACTGAGTATGTTGTGTGAATTTTTCAGAAAGTCAGTTTACCTTTTCACATGAAAACAAATGTTGAGAGCTGCTTAGGTACAACAGCTTCTTGTGTCACCCGTTATTTTGGACTTCAGATGCATTTCTTTAACGTTTCATTGCAACTCATTTTTTAGCACGTAAGAAAATTTGCTTATAGTTCTGTGGGAATCTAGGTTTTGTTGGTTCACGTGGTACACTGTAGGTGATGCTGCTGCGGTGGTAAGAGGAGTACATTTTTAAAAATAAATAATATTTTAAACCAGGAATTTGGGCAAGCTGAATAGTTTGAAGAATTTGAAATAACAAAAATGTTGGAAATGCTTTTTAAGTGCTGTGTAATAAACGTGGTGAGAGGAAACTAGGTTTCAGGTATTTCGTAATAGTGAAATCTCACTGTTTACCTTGAAAACAATTGATCACATGACTTGAATAGAAAAATTTCCTCCATTGTAATATTCCAAGCATCTTACATCAAAGAAAATCATCCAGTAACAATCTGGCTATTGTATTTTCATGAACAAGTGTGCTTCAGATTACGAGCGCTGGTTTTTATGCCTGTCCCCAAAGCTCCTGCAAAGAATCGGGCGCAGGTGTCCGTCGGTGAGCCGCTCGGGGGTCCCCGGCCGTGCCGTGCCCCTGGGCTCCTGGCAGTGCTAAAGCTTTTCAATTGAGGTTCCTTTTTTCTGTGTGGAATACCGTTACATCCCTTTACGAGGCAAACACCTTTATTGAAGTTGACTGTGAGACTTCATCATCTCAGATTGCATATTTTTAGACTATTTTCAGAAATGTTGGAGGAAAGTGTTTTACAAAGGACGGGCTTTGTAGCAAGAAAAGCAGATTGAAAGAGGTGATAACGCACTGTGTAGGGAAATGGAGCTGAGAATGTGACTATACTTACCTTACACTTTTATGTACCTTCTGTTTACTGTGTACATTCCATAACCTAATCTGCCTCCTCTTCTTTAGTGCCTGTATTATTTAAGACACGTTGCCTTTGGATTTGGCACTTAATCTGTTTTCCAGCACTTCCCAGAGAGCCGTAGCGCTTCAGGGTGGGCGAAATGACGTGCTGTGCGTGTTGCAGTGATGGCGTGACTTACCTTGAGCAGCTGCTTGGAGAGAGGAACAGTGTCTCTGGTCCCTGCTTGTGAAAACTAATTGGACTATTCCTATATTCAGTGACTCTTTTTTCCTGCTTGGTTAGTTGGTGACATGTCACAAGTTATTTCAGAAGATAAATAGCTTCATCTTATGTCTTATCCACAAAGCCATTTTTTGCCTTTTCAGGTGTGATATCAATGCTTGGATAGAGCCCTTTCATAGTTTAAATTTGAGCACAGTCCGTGTTGTGAAGCCACCATAAGAATAGTTTTGTGTTGATCGTGGACATGGCGTTTCTCTTCCATGACAAGCAGTTAAATTTATCTCATTATTCCTCATTACAGTTTTTCTCAGAGATTGGCTTTGTAGTATAATCGTATATAGTTCCACTTCTATGAGTAATAGTTTTTATTTTTCTTATTTCTTTTAGGTTATATATGATTACAATTAATTTTGCTCTTGTACCTCCTAATAGTAGGAACATAGGCTAATTCGGGTTGGAAGGCAGTCACCCAGCCCAACCTCTCTCTCTCTATATATATATAGGTTCTACGTATTCTGGCAGTGCATTGTTTATTTCAATTCATTCTCAAGATTCATGCAATTCTTTTATTATTTGGAGATCTGGTACTTTTACAGTGTTTTCTAAACCACTAATGCATTGGTTGGATTTAGTTTTCTGTAAGCCTGAATTTAGAGATAAGACACGTGTTAGGAGTAAGCTGCACAGAAAGCGCTTGTTAGCGTCTCGTGGTTGTGCCAGAAGCGCGATTGCCGTGTTCTTCAGGCCACTGGAGTTGAGATACGGGAGAAACGACAAAGCGTTTTTCAGATTCTTTTCAATCCGTGCTCATTTGACAGAAGCCCCAGGGGGATGTTTGTAGCTTTTTCAAGAAGCAGGTGTGCTGGGTCTCTTCCTCTGCAACAAAAATCCTAACTTAAAGTTTATTATATTATAAAATTATCCGTCTTACAATAGTTTTGATTTTCTTTTAGGCAAGATTTTCTCAAATACTAATTTTTAAATAATAAACTTGAGAGCAAGTGTAGTTATTTTTGCTTCAAAATTAGGCAGGGAATTGAAGGTATTTGGCAACTTAGTTTCATTATATAATCAATCGTTACTTGTCATTCCAGATAGTTTTCCAAAAAGCGATAATAAATAAGCAAGTTGTTGCTCAGGTGTTCTGTGGCTGTACACCGTTCATGAATATTTAAAGAAAATTTCTTTTCATTAAAGATGATTTTGTTTCCCTATTAGTATGATCAGTGTCACTAAACATTGCAATTGAAAAGTAAATGCTTTACTATGAATGTTTTATTTCACAGAATCACAGAATCACAGAATGGACAGGGTTGGAAAAGACCTCAGAGCTCATCCAGTCCAACCCTTGGTCCAACTCCAGTCCATTCACTAGATCATGGCACTAAGTGCCATGTCCAATCTCAGTTTAAAAACCTCCAGGGCCGGTGAGTCCAGCACCTCCCTGGGCAGCCATTCCAATGCCTGACCACTCTCTCTGCAAAGAATTGCTTTCTCATCTCCAGCCTCAATTTCCCCTGGCAGAGTTGAAACCCATGGCCCCTTGTCCTATTGCTGACTGCCTGGGAGAAGAGCCCAATCCCCACCTGGCTAGAACTGCCCTTCAGGTAGTTCTAGAGAGTGCTGAGCTCAGCTCTAAGCCTCCTCTTCTCCAGACTAAACAAGCCCAGCTCCCTCAGCCTCTCCCCATAGGGCTTGTGTTCAAGTTCAATTTCCTCGCCTTGGCTAAAAGGACACCTTACCCTGGTCACGCCAGCTGGGTGCTGCGGTGTCACCATGCCATGGGTGCTCGAAACAAACCGGCTGACTGTTGTTCCTGTTCCTGACCTTGGCTTCAGTACACGAGTTCAGTGGGATCCTTCAGGTTTTCCTATAATTTGTGAATACATACAGTGGTTTCTGGTGAATCTTTCAAGTATCTCTGACAATAGAAATATTTACAATTGTAGGGATTTTATGAGATGGCATCTTCCATTTTAGAAAATTGATGCGCGGAACTCATGTATCAGGTTTTGATACTTGCATTCCTCTTTGCTTGCAGTTGTTATTTTGTACTGATTAATTACCATAATTACTACTGTTTTTTTCTCCTGGTTTTGAGCAAAGACACTAACAGCTGAGAGCGGATACACATAAATTGGTAACACTCTGATTTATCTTCAGGAAAAGTACTAAACCAAAAGCTGACTACAGAGCTCAGTTGTATCTGAAGTCATTTCACTGGATGAAAATGCTATAGGATAAAATATACTCTGCTAAAAAAGACCGATCCTTACTGCATTAGTTTATAAAAAAGATGTTAGTGGAACCTGGAAATACCTTTATCTGGTTTTCTTTGGAGAATAGTCACAGAGCTACAGAGAAACTCTTGCAGTTGCTTGAAAAAGCTTCAGATGGCACAGAATTTATCGTGCTGTTGTGGGTGTGTGGCGCTGATACTTCGCTGTCCTTACATGTGCTTGTGTTCCTCTGGTCGTATTTTGGAGAGATTGCAGAGGGAAGTCTGCTCCGTCACAAGCTGAGAAGCTGAAGCAGTAAACCTGGGGAAGTGCATGGGTTTTTCTTTGTCTTGAAGACATGGAGTTTCAAAGATGTTTCACTAATCTGCTTCTTATGTGTACCAAATAATAAAAAACCACAAAGAGGCCTGGGGAGGAGTTAAATTCACATTTCATGGGATGCTTTCTTTTTTTTTTTGGGGGGTGATTGGATTGCATTTTTTTCAATGTAGCAATTAATGCGCAGTTTTCTAGTTTTATAGTCAAACTACCAAAGAACAGTATCATTGTTCTGCTGGAGTAATCACCGGTGGTATAAAAACTGATCAACACCACACACTAGACCTGTGCCATCTGAGCCAAAAGAATCATTTGGAGAAATAGTAGATTGTCATCCTCTGTCCTCGAGCTGACACGGGGTAAAATTACATATTCTCACTGTCTTTCAGCTGCTTATTGACAAGGGAGAAGTGACCATGCAGGGAAATGTGTTGTGATGAGGTTTTGGAGACGGTTGTGCTTGTAGCGGCATCGTTCTCTCTGTTTCCCGTGGATTTCAACCTGATTTTGTAATCATTTGTTTTCCTCTCTGTTCCTTGACCTTGCGCTGCCAGCCTTGCCCCTCATTCTTCGGCACAGGCTGGGGATTTTTTGGAAGCGGCTGGGAGCCCTGTGGTGGTCACTGGGCTCATCGCAGGCTCACGGTTTTGCTTCAAGCCGGATGGTACAGTTTGGAAAAGTTGCAAAAGGCACGTTGGGGCCTTCACCTGGAAATGTTTCACATCCTTGACAACAGGGAGGAGTCCTGGCCCAGGTGGACAAGAATTCCCGCAGATCTGACCCTTTGCTCCTATGCAGGAGCTTCTCCTATAAAATACTTGCTATGAATATCTGATAGGATGCCTCTTGAACTCATTAAAGACTTTTTAGGGAGTGTTTGCTATTTTTTTTTAAACATTCTCTGATAAAATGTATCAGGATGGGCTCTCTTTGGCATCTCGCTAAATAACGGTAATGAGAAAGAGATTTCAAAGAAAGAGAAGTAATAAGATGATAAAGAGGCATATTAGAAAATTGTGACTGGGCCATAGTGTCCTGGTTTGAATTTCAGTCTTGTATCAAAAACCCGAGTGAATTAGAGACTTTCTGGAGTTCATCTGTACTATATCAATTTTGATTGGATAGGCACAGTACTGAAAAATGGATGTATTTTTTTCCCTGCTGTCTCAGTGCAGACAGAAGCACTGAGACCGTTCCCAAAGGCCGAAAGGAGATGTGTGTGATTACTTCTTCGGAATCCTTAAAACTCCATATATTATAATTGTAGATAGTTCTTTCCACGCAGACATATTTACACTTCTGGCGAGAAATCTTTTTGTCTAGCTGTCAAGCTATTCTTTTTCTAATGAACGAATTATTTAGACTTGGTTTAATATAGTATATAGTATTTCTGTGTTTCTGATTGTTTTTTCCTTAATCTGAATAGCAGTGTCCAACTCTGTAAATCCCAACTTGTTCTTTGTAGTCTAGGAAACGAAAATTATCATAAAATGCATAAAATCATCAAGGACTTTTTAAAAATGTGATAGTTGGGTAATCAATAGTTTCTTCTCAATTATGTAGCAACCTCCTGCTAAAGGATTGAATAAAACTGAGGTTACATCGTTCAGAAAACTGATTTGAAATCCATAGAAATATGTATATTGTACCAGTCTAGGGTTTTATTTATAAATATGGCATTGCTCACAACAGCAATTTAATTTTCTGTGTGTGTATATATACATATATATGTACATTTTGTGTGTTATCTGCATGGTATCATAAGGACCATCAAACATATTTGTTTGGCTTTCTGAATACTTGTCATTCTTAGGTAAATTCCCATACATGGAGTGTGCTGCAGCTGTGTATTCTCCCCTGGTGTTTCTTGAAGAGTAGAAGTTGTCTGAGTGCGCTCTTCCGCAACACGTTTTAGTTACGTTTCTCCTGTGGAAACACTTCTGGTGTGCGTGGTTAACTCAATGGCCTTAGGTACGGAGTTTGCAGACGTGCCATTTGTCAACTTGGATTCAAATACAATGGTCAGAATCCATTTCATTTCCCCCAGATAGGAAGCTGGGGCGTTTTGTGGTGCCGGGCGCCATGACAGCACGTGCTGTGCGAAGGAGGATGCGCCTGGCGCAGGCACTGCGGTGGCCGGGCCCCGGGGGCGCGCTGTGCTTCTTCCCCGCTGGTTCCCGTTGAGGAACGGTCCGTGGAGGACTTTCCCTTGCCTGTGGGTGCTGAAGTGCTGCCATTTTCTTACGCTGGAGTCGGTTTCTAAAGCTGAATTCTTATTTGTTTGACATTAAATACGTGGACAGCTAGTAAAATGAGGATCTAATTTTATACTGGCCATTCGAATTTCCCTGGCTAGTATCACGTCCTTGTTTTTTCAATCGACTGTTGATTTAGATAGACTGTATCATTTTTCTGCCATCAATGTAGCGTAGTGTAGAACATCTAAATTAAGCGATTGATGAAACCTTTTTGGTTGTGAGATGATCTGTTTCACCGAGTTGTTTGTGTGGCCCTGGAAAACTAGTTTTCCTGGTGCTCTGCTGTTGATGTAACGTGTAGGTCATTGGTTTTTTTGTCTTGATAAACTTAGATAAAGCTTCTTATCACAGATAATATGTTTCTTTCCATTGAAATGGGCTTTCCTTTATATTGAGAAAACACTAATATTTATTTATTTATTCTGTTCTTTTTATCAACAGAGAAAATGAGGTGCTGAAAGTGCAACTGAAGAAGTATGTAGGAGCTGTCCAGATGCTCAGAAGAGAAGGTCAGACAGGGGAAGGTAAGGATGAAATGAAGGGGAAGAAAAACCCCATACACGCACAGGCTTTGTTCTTCTGTATGTGACCGCTGAGCCAGAGGTTTATGGGAGGTACAGTAACCACGGGCTGCCTGGCAGAACATCAGCCTTCCCCTTGGGAAATACCAGTGTCTGAAGAGCTGCCAGTTGTGTTTCTCTGAAAAATTTAATGAAATAGAACAAGGGCAAGTGTAGAGTCTTGAATCTGGGCAGGAACAGCCCCAGGTTCCAGTGTAAGTTGGGGAATGACCTATTAGAGAGCAGCGTAGGGGAAAGGGAGCTGGGGGTCCTGGGGACAGCAGGGTGACCATGAGCCAGCACTGGGCCCTTGTGGCCAGGAAGCCAATGGTACCTGGGGTGGGTTAGAAGGGGGTGGTCAGTAGGTCAGAGAGGTTCTCCTGCCCCTCTGCTCTGCCCTGGGGAGACCACACCTGGAATATTGTGTCCAGTTGTGGCCCCTCAGTTCCAGCAGGACAGGGAACTGCTGGAGAGAGTCCAGCGCAGCCACCAAGATGCTGAAGGGAGTGGAGCATCTCCCGTGTGAGGAAAGGCTGAGGGAGCTGGGGCTCTGGAGCTGGACAAGAGGAGACTGAGGGGGGACTCATTCATGGGGATCAATATGGAAAGGGGGAGTGTCAGGAGGATGGAGCCAGGCTCTTCTGGTGACAACCAGTGACAGGACAAGGGGCAATGGGTGCAAACTGGAACACAGGAGGTTCCACTTAAAGATGAGAAGAAACTTGTTGGGGGTGAGGGTGGCAGATCCTGGCCCAGGCTGCCCAGGGGGTTGTGGAGTCTCCTTCTGTGCAGACATTCCAACCCGCCTGGACACCTTCCTGTGTAACCTCATCTGGGTGTTCCTGCTCCATGGGGGGATTGCACTGGATGAGCTTTCCAGGGCCCTTCAACCCCCGACACTCTGGGTTCTGTGAGATGTGTCCCTGCTGCAGCTCTGCTTGGGCTGCTGGCTGTGCGTGCTCAGCTTTGGAATGCAGATTGGTATCACACTTGTGTTATGTGATGGCATAATGTCAACTTACTGCTAAGTAGAAACAATCAAAAAGTCTTCGCTTTCCTTGCTGAGTTTTTGCCCAAACAAATGAAATAATTTAGATGAAAATGGGGTTAACAAGAGATAATTATAAGCCCAATTCACCTCTTCCAAGGATGACAGAGTAATATCTCCCAATAGTGAAAATAAGATATTTGATTTCTTTTCCTTTTGAGAAAAAATACCATTGTAGATTTTGGTACTTGTTTGGTACTTTACAGATCATTTTTTGGTAGATGAGGTGGTCTTACCTTTTTTCAATAAGAAACTACAGAAAAAGCTATCAGATAAAGATTTGATATAAAAATCTGTGAAGTAATGTTGTATGGGAACATAAGCATGATTATCTTGAGGAGAGAAAATTTAGTATCTCTAGATGCTACCGTTAGTGTTGTTTTGGAGACCAGTATCAGCCTGTTTGAAGTAGACTCTGTATTAGACCAGACATTTTACTGTCTTTGCTATGCTGCTCTGAGTACTGAGCAGATTTCACATCTGAGAGATAACGAGTTCTCAGCACCGTGACCTGTTTGTCGTCAGTGTTGATAGAAATGTTGATGGGGGGATGAACCGGAGTCTTGATCCTGAATCATTTTCTGACGGGGCCTGTGTTTCCACTGACCACAGAGGCGTTTGGGCGGCGCGGTGGCTTTTCGGAAATGGACACCATCTGTCCTTTCTTTTTAATTATTTTTTTCAATTGTCACTATTGTGGTCACGTAAGTGACTATATGAATGATACTACATTAATTCTGCTCTTAAGGGCTAGTCACTATACCTGCCTGGAGTTGCAAAACTTCATTCATCCTTAAAAGGATTTTGGTTCGTGAGAGCACACGTTTTTAGTTCCGACTTTGCTGGAGCGTAGTCATTCATATTAAGAATTATTCACGGAAACCATCGCTTAAGCTTCTTATAATAGCAGAAATTATCCTTCATTAGATACTGACAGTTTACATGATGAGTATAATTATAGGAAAAGAAAAAATATTCCTAGGCTAGCTATATTCTGCCATGTTAAAATTGTGCAAATTAGTGAGTGATAAGAATAGAAACTGGGTAGGACGGTCAGATTTTCTAGATCAAAAAGGGGGATGGAATAGGACCAACGTTTCTACAAATGAATACACGTATGCTTTGTGCTCAAAGGACATCTAATCAATCCGCAGCGATTTTCTGTGATATTTATTGTTAGTGACCAGAATAAATTGCAGCTATGTGCACTATTTGTAATATTTTTTCTCTATATTCTAACTCCACACATTGTATTTTTATAAAACCGAATATGTTTTTTTCTTAGCTACCGTTGGTGGTTTATGTTATATTTTGAGTCGTACTGGGCCCTCTAACTCGAAAAAATACTTCAGGATATAAAGGATCCCTGAGAGCTGATACATTTACATACAACACAGGAGAGAAGACCAATGAAGTTCGTTCTTGTAGCGGGTCTATGGGAACAATTGCCCCCAGGGTTTACATACACAACTTGCTGCATCTCATTGTACACATTCATATTTTTCAGTTGTGAGCCTTCATAATTAGGAATATTTGCATTATTAGAAAGAGCTATTTGTACTTTTCAGTATATGTATCATTATGTAACTTAAGGCAAATTATTGAAATCCAGTTGTGATATAACTTTAAGTGACTGTAACAACTTGTCTTAAGACATTTTGTTCTTAATTAGCTTATATGCTTGAAAGAATAACAGAGTGTATCTTCAAGACCTGTTTTATTACTGTATCTGAGATTGTGACAATTTTGCGAAGAAAATAGAGTGAAGAAACTACTGTTTTCTCTGCTTTTGTCATTTTGAGTTGAAATCCTTGTTGGTTTCTCGTGGATTAGTTTGCACGCTCCCAGATGAAGGTTGTTGCCTTGTGAGTGGCTTTGCCCGTGGCCAGGGCCATGACATCGGGCGCTGTGGGAACCTGGCAGCGCCTGGCCCTGCTGCCCTGGGTGCTGGTCTGTGTCAGGGGGCAGGAACACCCACCTCGTGTCACTGCTGCCCCGTGTTGTCACCGTGAGTAATTCCAGCAGCGGTTAACCTTCTTCCAAATGGTAGCAGCACAAAGCTCTCACATGCATTGTAGATTTTGGAACGTGGTGTGTTTAGACCTTCAGTGAAGATGCTTTGAAAGAGTCAAAGTAAAATGAGCTTCTGCTGTTACTTTTATGACTATAAATAGAGAAGCATCTACATTTGCTACAATAATCTGATCAGATGCTATTGAGTATGGCTTTTAAGTAGTTTCCTAAAATAATAAATGAAACTCAGCATACTTTGCTTTGTGATGACTAAAAAACCCAAACAAACAAAGAAAACGCTCAGCAAATATGATTATAAATAAATTGTCCAAGAGTCAGAACCGGGTCAAGTTTAGAATATCACACCAGCTTTCAAAAGGAATGATCACTGCTGTAGACTGAGCAGATAGTGTTATCTAAATACTTACTAAATGAGCATCCTGATTTCTCAGCCGTCAGCAGGAGTTGTACGCGTCCCATTTTCCAAGCCTGCTTACATACAATAATATCATGTATATGAAAATGCTGATATTAGAAATTCGTGGCTGAAGACCTCCAAGCAAGGTTTACAAGCAATAGCTCTTAAGATAACTTCCAGCATTCACTTATAATAATAATAAACCTGTGAATGTATGTATTCTTACTCAAAGTAAAAATCAGTTCCCAGGCTCAAGAGTATTAAGTCAGATGAATTATGGTGTCTTCTGTCTCCATTATATAGTGGTTGTATGTGTATGGTTTAGGTTTTGAGAAATGGCAAAAGCATTTGTTAAACCTGTTTTACTAGGGGTTCTTTACTTTATATGTGCTAACTTGTTTTTTAAGAAATTCATGATCTGTGAGAAGAAGTTGAATTGGACTTTGTGTAACTTGGAGGAGACTTAGAATAGGCCTTAAAGTGATCATCAAGTACATAAATGAGACCTGGGAACAGGAACAGAATAAGCTGTCGTTTTCATTCACTGCAGTTAAGAAAAGAACTTATGGGCTTAAATGGCAGGTGAAGGACATTTAATTAGCTATCAAGAAAACCTTACTGAGGAGAACACTTAAATTTAAATAGATTGTGCAGGGAAGCATGAAATCTCCATTATTGGAGGTTTCTAAGAATAAATTAGACAATTAACTGTCAGAAATGAAATGACTACGGCTGATTCTCCTTTCCGCAAACTCATGAAATACTAGATTGTATTTATGGAATGTCCATTCTCAGCCCTATTTTCTGTAATTTCTATGATAGGTGGGTATTTTTTGCAAGTAGTACGAAAGAATACTTTGGAAGAGAAGTAGAAAAGAGACTTGAAAAAGAAGCATAGGCTTAGTTTGCAAAGGCTTTGGACAGGAATGCAGTTGTACCTGCATCTCTCAGCTGCTTTTGTTTGCATTTCCTTCTGTTGAGGTACCTATCTCATTATTGCTGACAACACAGCTCCCTGCAATATTTGGGTTTTAGGACTTGTGATACTGTTTAATATCACATCTTATTTTTGTCCTTCTAATAATTGTTTCTTTTAGAGCTATTACTTCTAAACAGGTTGTTGTAGATGTTTGTGTAATGTAATGTTTTAATCTGAGGCGTCTCTTTGTTTTAGTTCTGCCGAACGTTTGGAGCACTGATGGTGAATTTACTATTCCAGAGCAAAAGCCAGTAGAAAACAATGAGGAACTCGCCAGCTCTTACGAAAGAAAACTGATTGAGGTAATGTGTGTACGGCACAAATTTTATGAAATCATACTTGTAGTATAACTCGTGAAGCTGTAAATAGTTTCTTTGCTTAGTTCTTTTTCCCACTAGTGTGAAAAAAGTCTGATTTTTGCTTTAAAAGAAAAAAAAATAGAAATATTTAATGTTCGTGCTTCTGGAGTTAAAATACAAATTTGTTCATTCAACTTCAAAGCATCTTTAAAGCAATTCACATAATTAAAAATACTTTTTCTAACAAGGGTACACATATATGCCTTGATATAAAAGTGAAGGTTTTAATAAATAAACAAGTTCCTTAATCTATAAGTGACGGTGGTGAAGTTGAAAGCATCATGGCCAACAGGTGCCAGGTATTGTATAAGTTGCAGTACACACAGGCACTGTTACAGCACATACAGGCACTGTTACAGCACATACAGGCATTGCTGTTACGCCAGTTGAGCTTTACAATTAGAACATACTGAAAATGTAGCTTTTTCTGTGCTTTCATACTGTTTTCTCGTGGCCAGGTTGTGTTTCATTTTTGTATTCCGTTCCCATGTAGCTTATTGAATGTGGCACTGTGGAAATGGATGATGGAAGCTGAAAGTTCTGTTGGTATGATCATGTTAGAAAAAGGTCTTAATACGAGATTCGCTCGTGAGACTGATGCAAAATTCATTAAAGAAAAAAAAAAGAAAGATTAGGGTTTCATCCTAAATTTAAATACAAATTATTTTCCAGACAAAAGTAATGAAATTTAATATCTAATACCCATTTCTCCTATTAAATATTAAATGAACATTTTAATAAAAAGTAAAACAATTCTCTGTGTCTTTCTGTTGCCCAAAATACTCTGGAATGGGGTAGTCATATTAACTGATGAACATGAAGATGACTAAAAATACAGGTGATACATCAAAGAGATGAATACAGTTCTTCTAAAACATTCATGCTTGGTTATCCTTTTCTCACAGGACCATGTGAAACTAATTCTCTCCCCAGTGCAGCCCTTGGGCTGAGTTCTTCTGACTCCTTTCCTCTGTTCTGTACCTATCAAAAGAATATCTTAATTAAGAGCACAGGTAAAATCTCTTTCAGCTTTCACAGCATCCTCCTTAGTTCTCCCGAGCTTGTTGTGTGTGTTCAGGAAGGTGCTGCTGACACTGAGGCTGTGAAAGGCACCGGTGACACAGCAGTGGGTGGAACCACTGGCAAACCGTGTTGGAAAACACTCTGCATCCGCGTCTCACCGCTCTGGAACAGTATCTTTACATGGCAGAATAGGACATCACCTCTCTAACAGTCCAGATGTATTTACCAAGTCATTCCTCCCTTTTCTCTCCACAAATGAAAGGTGTCAAGTCTTATTTTCAAAGGTTGCCCTACATTGTTTTCCACATTGAAGACTAGGATCGAAACCAAAACCGCTCTTGAATGCTGGTCTGGCAGTTCCAATCAGCTTGAACTGGGGCTGAAAAATGTTTGGACTTAGGCAGCTTACCAACTGTTATTTTGTGCCTAGTAGAGTGTTTCAGCTGAAGACAAAGATTCCCTTGAATTTCTTGGTAGCTCAGGATGTGGAAGTTCCCCTCCGGAGAAATGACTGGCTGTCAAGAGAATCAAAATAATAATGGGTTTGCTGAGAAATTTGAGATTTCTTTCTTTCTCTTTTCCATTGGAAATGATTTTGTTCATAACAATGAAGAATTTTTCATTTTATTAGCAAGTTTGTAAAAAAGTTCGTATTTATCAAAGTTCTTTAATTATGGCATGTAAACAGGTTGATTTAACCAAGTGGACAGAGAAAACTTGAAACTAAGAATTCTGAAGGAGTAAAGAAACTTAAAGAATCTTAGAGAAACTTTTTACTGAACAGTATATTTAAAACAGTGCTAGGGAAATTTTTGTGGAAATTCTGCTTGATTTTTTACTGGTGTATTTCCTGTGCATAGTAGTGAAACATCTATCTAGTTACCATGAGTTCTAGTGCACACCCGCTTGGAGCTTGGTGGGTACTGGGAGGTCTTTGGGTGCCTCTAGCAGTTCCCATCTCTTTTCCGATGTCATATGCTTTGCGTCTAGAATGCTATTTTGTTTTCAAAGAGAAAATGGGTCGATTTATACAACTCTCAAGCCATGAATAATGAGGTGTGTTCAAAATCATCTTAAGATACGTTTCGGGCCATTTCTTTGCATTGTTAGCGTAAGTTTGTTGTACGTAAGGTAAAAATATGTTTCATTTGCTTTGTCATGCTGATTTAATGTCTGTCAGAGTAACATCACCCGTTTTCCTGTGTTGGACCGAGGGAGAGACAAACTCTTCATAGTTTGCATTGCAACTGAGCTCAGAATGAACAATTACTGGAGACTTGCTGACATGTCAGACCTGATATGGCTGGGGATTTACCATGAAACAGAACAAACAAAAAACTGAAAACAATCGGGGTGGTCAGATCGTTACCTGTAAAACATTGTTCCCAACTGGTTTGTTCTTCCCTTTGTGGCTGCAGACCACTAATGGACTTGTAAACATATATAATTAGGGAGAACACAACTTCAGCTTGCTTTGCGCTTTCAGCCTTTGATAATTTTGTACTCTCTTTAGGAGTAATTTTAGTGGTGGACTTTAACTTGCATTTCATCAAAGTCAAATTGTAGGTTATGCTCATGATGTACAAAATTGTATTATGGGAGAGCTCCATTAAAGACTCAATAAATGACATTGAATTTTCAGCTTTCTGGCATACACCGTTCCTGCCAGAGTTGGCAACGAGGAGCCCAGCTCCTCTGCTGGAATAACAGGCTTTTGACATACTGAAACTTGTATCACGATATATTAACCCCCCGTTGTTCTGCAGAAACGCTCATTCTACAGGAATAATGACCGCAAACCAGTTAAAACCAAAATCCTTTCCAGCTCTCTAAGGCTTTCCTCGGAAAAGCCTGGTCAAGAACCATTGCTAGGAGTCAGAATTTTGCTGCATGAGGAATTGCTCAGTTTTTCAAGTAAAGCTCCACAGAAACCTGCAGTTTGCCTTTTAATGAGCTTGTGGTTTTCCTAAAGCTCAGAGGCTTGGCTTTTTCTGTGATAGGTGGACTATTTTATTTCTGTGCCTGTCACCTGGATCTCTGAGCACTCGGTATGTGAGGCTGGAAGCCGTGTTTCCTGACCTGGAAGGTGCGTACGCTCATCCCGGGAAGCCGAGATGTGAACCACTTTGTTCAAATAAATACTCTCAGTAGATTAGAGTTGAGGGTTTCTTTCTGAATATTAGACATTCATGAGATCTGACATGTGTCTGAAAGGTTAAGCTTAATGTTTTTTAAATGCCTGACAAATTATGCAGGTCTTCTGAAAAGTTAAATTGCTTCAAACATTTGAAACAATATCTACGAAAGGTAATTTTGGATATTAAGCCGAGCTTTCACCATGCTGGAGAGTTTCCCTTTGTGAATTTTCATGCCTTCTTTCTTGTTGAACCAGTAGTTGATCAGCCGGTTGCATCCTGAGGCCTCAGAAGCATTCTGCTGATGATTTTTACTCAAACTGCCTTCTAGATTTTTACCTTCAGTCTCCTCAATTACATTTCAAAGCACTTGAATGGCTTTAAGGTATATTGAGGTTTTTTGAGGGAAAAAGAACAAATTTACGGCATGTATCATTGTGGTTGGGTAGGTGGCTTTTTAAGCACTTTTAGACATTTGACCTTGCAAAAGGTAGCTTTCAGTCTTAAAAACATGGAGATATAAGTTAATTTCACTTACATTTATTTTTTACTGAGAGTTTTTCAGCAGTATGCTGTCAGATCATTAGAGTGTCTAAATATCGGAGGATTTTCAAATGTGAGAATATGACTTTGTTCATGGTGCAAATACACGAGGTTTGGGTTTTTGTTACAAAATCCCATCTCACATAAAAAGCTCTCTGGTCAGGGAAGGTACCCAAAATCTCTCGAATCTTTGCCAGAATGTCTCAGTGTCTTTGTAGAATTGTCTCTCCGTTTAGTGTAATGGGTACCAATATACTGTAATGGATTTCTTTCCTATGCTCTGGATTGAGATCCTGCAGTGGGAATTTTGATGATACAGCAGTTTTGGTCACATCTGCATAAAGTGCTGGTTGTGTGGAAAGGCTGTGACAGCCACAGAGCAACTTGGTTACCTGCTTACAAACCCCAGTCTGACTGTGAAGAATTGTTTGGTTGTCAGTTTTTTTCTGACGCTTTTCTTCTAAAATTCATTTTGATTTGTTCTTTCCTTACTTTTGATCTCCAAGTGGTTCTACATATTAAGCTGAAAGCCTTTCACTGTGTTAACAGTGTGTGCTCTCGCCTGTTAATGACGTTCTAAGCCAAGAATAAGAAGAAACCTTTCTTTAAGAAATAAACTCTGAAATATCAAATAACTTAGCTGAGAACTTCCCTGAGCACCATTTCATTGGCCTACGTGACCCATTTTATTGGAAAGCAATGAAGATAAGTTTAGTGTTCTTTGACAGGGTTCTGTAAAGACATGGATTTTTTTTCCTGTATATTAAAATGCCTTCAAACAATTATAAAATAATAGCACTGGTTTGCTTGGATTTAATGTTTTCTCATAGGAGAGAATTGAAGAATAGCCTTTTGTGAAACAAACAATCTTTGGCCCTTGTTAGCATTGAATGAACAGTTCAAGTTTCTCTCTTGCGTTTGTATCTCTCCTGTCAGTCGATTATTTACTAACAGCTGCTTTATTAACGTCCTTGCATTCGGCACAAGAACTCCTTGGGGGGTGAATGGGATGAGTGAGGCTTTTGGAAGTGGTTGGGTGTTCTCGTTTTCTAGCGTACGGGCGGCGGCATGGCCTGCGGCCTGGCTGCCGGGTGGGAGCTGTGCTGAAGTCAAACAGGGCTGCAGCGAGGCGCCCCCCTTGCAGCTTTCGCCACTTAAACTGTCACTGAGATGCAGGGAGATGCGGTTGCATCCGGCCAGTGCTAAAGGGTAGACTTCTGTTGTGGATATTAAAAGAATTTGTCTTATTTAATAAGGTCGTGAAATACGCTTTTCTATATGTGTATATTTATTTTCTCAGTAACAATTTCTGTTTAAAAAAAAAATAAAATGGTTCACTTCCAAGGGTGTGCAATGTGCAGTTTAAGTTGCCAAGTGCAATCGTAGCACAAGTGAACTGGCAGGAACTTTTTTTGTGTGCAACTCGTGTAATATAACACATAGTTCTCTGAATGCTGCGTATAGGATCTCCTTGACAAACCAGTTCTGGCTGAGGAAGGTGAACAGGTTTGTGAAGCAAGGGCAGTGCGCCCGTGGATCAGCACACCCTTATCTGCGATCCGCCTGCTAATGTGCACGCTGGCCAGGTTTTAACATTTTTAAACTTATTTCTGAGTCACTGCTGTTACTATTCAGTTATTGGTAAATAACCATGGTGAGGGTTAAGCACTCTCTTTTGCAAGTCCTACAAGGAAAAAACTGTGGTATTTATGGTGAACCATGGTTATTTCTTGTCTTACCTCTTGTGTTTTAACTGCTACAGGTAACTGTTATCAAAGCAAGATTTCAGGAAGAGGTGGTATCTTTAGTTATATCGAATCACATACCTGGGGAAAACATGGACACGGTTCCTCGGGTTAAACACATGCTGTGGTTTGTGTTGCACCCTTGGCAGCACTGTCAATGTCAGTGGTCAGTCTGGTGCTCCAGTCCTGCTCCTGTAGCCCAGGGCACCTGCCCCACACCTCTGATGGGACAGAAGTTTCTGTGTCCGTGGTGCAAACTGGTTTGGGAACCTGGTTTGGCTGAAAAAATGTTTTTGAGGTATTTTCATTCAGATCACTTTCCTCATCGGACTGACAGTCCTGCACACAGCGCAGATGGCAGGGAAGGATATGAAGAGCGGCAGAGTTTTGGGATCACTGCTGGAGACCTCCATAGTGTAAAACCCTGGTACGCAAACATCGAGGTACATCTGAAGGATGGCAGCAATTGCTCAGTCTGCTACCTGTGCTAATCTGGTGTGATCTGAAGGCAAAAAGGCAGCTGAGGGACAGTGAGATAGAGCAAACGAACGTCTGTGGAACAGTGGAACCACAGATGGACGTGGCTTCAAGCAGCCCTCTCCCAGGAGGAGCCACTGGCGCCCAGGAGGGGTGGGAAGTCTTTTTATCATCCTGGTCCAAACATGGCACGTGGGGATAACAACCAGAAAACTGGGATGAGAAAGAAAAGAAACATTTCTGTTACGCTTTTGTGGTTCCACAGTCATTAATAAATAGTGGATCCGTACACTGTCAGGTCAGCTGAGCTGACCAGTTGGTTTGGACTAGGGATGGAACCACAATTGCATTGTGTAGCTGAAACATAAAACGTGCCGGTCTGTGTTTTTGTTGCATCTGTACAAGTGACGGGGGGGCAGTTACTACCTGGTCTAGAGTAAAGCCTGCGCGGTAAAAATCAGTCTGTCTACATTTTTTTTAAAAAAAAAATAAATCATCGAAGTGATTGGCACTAGAGAAGTAATTTCACATGCCATAAAATACTATTTTGAACTCATGATTTTTAGTACCCAATAACAGTATTAAGGGTTCTCTTGGAGGCGGGCTGTGGAACGTTTATGAGAAGTTGTCTCCGATAGTAACTGTGTCTCTGTACATCATTGCTTATGTTGGATTATCCTTATGAACGTTGGTTGTCCATTCAGAGTATTTGGTGTTGGCTCATGAAGATAATGCCGGTAACGGGATAATAAGTTGCAATTGAGAGTAGCTGTCTCGGTGCGGTAGATGAGGTGAAACCATCCTCCAGGTGTGAAATGAGAAGGTAAAAGGATCCAGGGAAAGAGATAGTGGTGGTGGTTGTTAGAAATTTGTGTAGATCTTTTGTCCTGGGCTTTGGCTTTTGCTACGAGGATACTTGGAAGGATGCAGCAGCTGGAGACATGCTCATTTTATCCCTCTTTTTAACATTTCTTTTATCCCTTTTATTAACGCTTCCTAAGCTCATTATCCTGTGTATCTGATTTTACTTTTGCTGGTTATTTTCGTTTTTGCTGGCCAGACACAGGACTTGCCAGAGGAGAGTTCTTCCCGTCTTAGTGCTCTTTTGTGTGTCAGGATTCATCTCAGTAAATACTGGCGGTGCTGTACACGCCTGACAAAGGCTGTGATACATCGCAAGCATTAATATATAGTTAGCATCTAAGTGCACAATTCCTCATCTATTTTGAGTTGAAAGCAACAGCAGCTTTTCTTCTTGTTGGTTTCAAGGAATTGTGACTTTTGCTTACCTTATGTAGCTACAGTCAAACAAAAATAAACCCCAATCGAGAATCCATACCGCAAAATAAAAGAGAAAAGCAAACCAAAACAACCCAAACCAAACCCTGTTCTTACACGGAGCTGTCACTCTGCCTTGAACCAGCTAACGTTCCTGCAGGTGGAGATGTCAGGAATACAAAGTAGAAGTTTTGCAGAAGAAAGCAATGACTGAGCATTTCATGGCTGTAGCAATGGATTTGTCTGAACTCTCTGCCATTTGGGGTTTTACTGTTTTTCACTTCTAGAAAAACAAAATTATTAATATTTAATAGGGTACCTGCTCTTTTTTTAAAGACCTTTGGCATTATTTCTGTTGGGGGAAAATGCAGCAGAATGTAGAGTTTTGAAAAAGGGCATTTTCTCATGGAAAAAATCCACCCGTGCTTCACGGAGAGCAAAAGGCAGCACCGTGCAGTCCTGTCTGGAGCTCCCTGGGAAATACATTGGTTTGCATTGTGTGATGATTGGAGGAACAGATGCCTGTACCTGACAAGGCATCATTCTTTCAGGTGTGCCTCAGCCAAAAACTTTTGTGAATTTTAGCTGCAAGTTATATAAAAAAAAGAGTTCTGCTAAAATGCTCTTAAAAAAAACTTATTAACTTTTTATTGTTGCAAGTTCTTAAAAGTCTGTTTCTCTACAAGCATGTCCTTCTGAGACAGACTGTATATTGATACGCGTTGGGAAACGTTCCTGGCATGCTTTGAGTGACCAGCTCGGCCCTTTGCTGTGGCACATGGAGTGGAAGTGACCTTGGCCATTTCTCTGGAAACGGCTCTAAAACGTGGTGCTCTCTGGCCAAGGGAAACTGAGGGCATTCGCACTTTGATTTTCGGCTTTAAACATGTTGTCATGAAGAAAAACAACTGTGATGATTGAAGTCCCAATAGGGAAAAGTGTTGCTTAAACTTCAGTGTAGAATGAACAAAGGAAAATGTGGTGACATAAAATGTAACTGAAAATATACAATTATAAGGAGACCTCTTTATTGGTTTTGGCAGACCTTGATGCAGGAAAAACTAGAGGAACCTACGTTAATATAGTTATTCAGAAGTAATATCCTATCACTACTTTTGGTTTACTGTATGGTAATACGTTTTTGTTTTGACAAGTAAAAGTATTGAAGTAACTTAATTACTAATAAAAGTGATTTCCACAAGTAGCGTACCTGACAGTTTGTCCTTTTGATGATATATAGCAAGTGATTTGCTGTTCTACTTGCTGTTAAATTTTCTTTTTGTTATTTAACTTTGCTAGGGACACTTACACATTTTTATAATACTTGCAGTGTTTTGAGAGCACTGTTGAATTTCCATGTTAATCGAGTCTGCAAGTAGAAATCTATTTCAAGAGCATCCAAAGGGGGAGAGAAAACAGTAAGATATCCCGTCAGATAGTTTGGACGTTGTTCTGTTGGAGACAGGCATTGGAAAAGCAGTTTACGTGTTTGAAATCATGTTTGCTAAGTTTTGCATCCATTCGTAAATTTGTATATTGCTTTTGATAACCAATCAACCAACTATCAGTACGATGGTTTTGCTCCATGTGTTTGCAGCAGTAGCGTCCTGCGTCGCCTTGGGTGAGAAACACAAGCAAGTTTTACCACCAGCCCATGTTCTCTGTAATCACCTGAGATCTGCTAATGAAGTGCTTAGATATGGCACCACTCACTTGGAATTGCAGTGAATGCTTAAGCCAATGCGGAGAATAATTTATCCAAAGTTGATGACATTGTTATTACTTTATCTAGTAAAGATTTTATTTGGTGCATAAATGTTTGTGATTTATGAAGCAAAACTACTCGCTAAGTGGCACCTACTGGCATTAGTTGTAACACAGTAGTTCATATGGGTTTAGATATCTTGAAGTCAAAGAACCTTTTTTATCAAGGCTGAGATGTGAATACACAGTGTCATTACTTGATAGTGTGGAAGTCCCAATGTTGAGACTTTGATCAGGAGGAGCCAGAAAAGAGGATCATGGTGAGGCAGGGAGTTTAGTTTTTCTGATGGGATTAAGTGCAACAGAAATGCTTGACAAGAACAAACCCCAAACCCATAAATTAAAGCTGCTTTAGTACACTATTATTATTATTAATAACAATAATAATAATAATAATAACAAAAAAGCTTTTGATTGTGGAAACTATATTAATACTGTGTTAAACCTTTGCACTTCAGAAAGTGAAGAGTGCAACTAAATGGTAATTATGTGTGTTGCCAGCTTTTTGTATTGTGATGGATAAGATAGAGCATCAATATTAATCTAAAAGTGCTTACATAATTAGGCAAACAAGTAAAAATGTTTGCCTGTTTGGGTTTAAATTAATCTGTGAAATCTTTAGATTTGTACTTCCTGATAGTCCCATTACAAGAGAAGTTTGTTGTTACATCAGTTATTTTTACTGTTTTTTCAGAAATTTGCTGAGCATTTCAGAATAGTTTGTAAATTCAGAATTAATGAGATATATCGGACTAGAGAAATCATATCTGGGCTTAGTTTAGCTCTTTTGCATATATGACACAGTGATGAATTACTGGATTTGAAAGACTCCCTGTAATATAAAAACAAATTGGAGAAGAATACTTGAAGATCAAATCAGGTATAATTGTTTTTATTTTCAGTCTGTGATGTCAGCTCCTGGCTTGTCGAATTGAAGCTGTTTTTTCTGTTTGCTTTGATGCTGTGAAGGATACAGGTTGTCTGGAACAAAGCACTAAATTAGAAGCAAGCACTAAATTAAACACATTGAATCAAACTGCTTTATCTTGGAGAACTTCTCTGGGGAAGGGGAGGGCAGAGCGGTAGCTGAAGGAAAGCACGGAATTCGTTGATAGCAGTGAATTGCTTCCAGAAGGGGAACTCTGAGCTCTGGGGAGACCGGGCATAGTCCGAGTCCCGGTGCTTTCGTTGAAGGGCTGATATTCATCTGACTGTCCTGAGTGTGGCCCCGTTCTACTGGCCTTGGCTGGCGCTACGAGGAGGCGCTTCAGGAGTTGCTGTCACCTGAAGAACTCGTGACTACCGGTCAGGCTGTGGAGTCCCGCGGTGCCCACCCGTCCCTGCGCTGCGTTCAGCTCCTCCTGGGACACCCGCAGCTCCTCTGGCTCTGCTCTTCTCCGAGAGCAGCTCTCGTCAGTGCGACAGGAGTTCTGGAAGGAGGATTACCAGGAAACTTCTATTATAACACTGGGGTTTTCTGAAGAGTCTTTCTTTTCCCTTGAAAATAATACTACAAATCCTTTTTGGCTCAGATTGCTTTGCTGTAAGACAACTGCCCTGCCGGGTGTATCACGTACTGATTGTTCATCCATCAGAATTGGAACTTCTGTTCAATTTTATAAAGTAATGGTTCTGATAGGAGTAGCTGAAGATATTGCTGAACACAGATTTTAAGTTTCTTTTAGCATTTTCCTGTTTCTGCTTGTTTCCCCAGCACATTCTCTTGATGATAACATGTTACTACTACTATTTAGACCTTTGCCATTTGGGAGCCCTTGTGTCGTGGGGGAGTAATTTAGGGTTCTGTTCACTGCAGAACACCGTTTAGATTTCTTAAAGAGAATTGCAACTTAACAGGGTTCGGTGGTGGGTTCGCTTTATTATTTACTGCATGGGGGAAATATGCCAAGCCGAATGCTGCTGACCTTCCCTCCGTTGCCCATACCCGCTTACGAAGCAAACTGTCAGGTGTCTGCCCTGCCTGGTAACCGTTCCCTCTGGAATCTGTGTCCCGGAGCTCCGGAGACAAACTCCCAGGCCAGGCCTGTACCCATCACGGTGCAAACCATCGGGATTCTTCTCTCCCTGATAACCGTTCGCTCTGGAGTCTGTATTTTAGAACTCCAGTAGCAAACTTTCAGGTGAGGCCTGATAACCGTGTGCAGGCCCAAGCTGGGTACCTGTGCAGAGCTCCATCTGAGCATAGGAAACCATAACCTTTTATATCTTTACAAACCATTCACACCATGATTCAGTGCCGTAGCAGTGTTTCACTCGGGGTCTTCTTGCTTCTCATTGGATCTTCTCTGATTCCACATGGGCCCTTGTTTTGTTCAGCTGTGGACGTTGGTTATTGTCCATAACCGTGCAGGTACTCCTTGGTGTGAATAAATCCTTTCTTCTCAGTAAAGTGCAAAATAGACCTTATCTTGCAAGTGTTCGGTGTAGTTTGTAGTTGCGTTTGGCAAATATGAGCAGAACTTTACAGCTTAAAATTTGAGCAGATCTAGCTTACCAAGTAACATGAAGCAAAGAGTATACTGAAAATCATAGAACCTTATATCTGTAAATAATCCGTTATATTTAGTATGCATCTGCTTAAGCTAAATGACTAATATTGGACTTAAATTGGGCTCATCCACTGACCTGTGAGTAGTAAAATCATTGCCATACAGCTCACTTATTTAGCAGGGAGAGCTCAAAGGGGCTCATCCAGGCTGTCGTATTTGCAGAATGAAGTGGTTGACTCGTAGTCAAATTGCGCAGAGTAGGAGAAGTCTGCACGAGACTCCCTGAACCCACAAGCTACTGGTGTTCAGTTCCCGTTCTGCTTCCCTGAGGGTCTCCTGGCAGGAGTTCTTGGCTGCGGCTCAGGCCGTTCCCCCTTCTGGAGCCTGGACCAAACTGCTCTGGTTTGGCTTGGGGGCCGAGTGCACCCGCCACACCTTGTACTTTTGGAGCTCTTCCCTCTTAAGCTGTTGGCTTAGACTTTAGTTCTGTGTAAGAAAAATTCAAGAGCTCAATATGATCTTTAACCTTGATTTGAGTTTTATTGTTCCTTGTTTTCTTGGCAGGGAACCAACTTAGACATGGTTTGCTCTGTATTAAAAAAAATGAATCGGTATACTTTTCATCCTTGTCATTCATCCAGGCCTGTTCACTGTCATAAACATCCGGCATCAGTTGGTACTTTCTTGATGCTCTGACTCAAAACCAGAGAGCACATCCATAGCCAGGCTTTGTGTCCAGGGAGGCCGCAGGGTTCACCTGTGCACAGCGACTCCAACCACAGCCTCACTGTGCGATCTGTGCTCCTTTGACCCCTTACAGATTTGCCTGCCGTGAGTGGACTTCTACCTCCAATCCTATTAAAACTCCTCATGAGAGTGCAGAATGTATTACACATGGCTAATTGACAAGGTATAATGCAGTTTGTGCATTTTGTGTAATTCCCAGTTCAAAATATTGTGATTAGTTGGTAACTGTTGAGTGCTCTGTTCATCGAAGGATTAAACAAAAGCTAGTAGGTGTTTTATTAGAATCACTTGCTGTAGGATATCCTGTGACAGGAATGAAGTTGGACGTGGAGATGTAGTTTGTCCTATTGAATTCAGTACTGAAACCTACATTGTATGAGTCAAAATTGTTATAACAGTTTCTGTTCTTAAGGTTCAGTTCAAACTAGTGCATTTCAATGAGATGCACTACTTGGCAAGTATGGTAGAATACAAAATATAAATAAATTTGATATACGTGTAAGAAATTAAATAGTGTGTTTGTTTTTCCTTTTTCAGTTTAGAGTACAGTTACCTCTTGGCTTTGTTTTTCAGGTGGCTGAGATGCACGGGGAGCTGATCGAATTCAATGAGAGGCTGCACCGTGCTCTGATGGCCAAAGAAGCTCTGGTGTCCCAGATGAGACAAGAACTGATTGATTTGAGAGGGCCGGTATGTGTTCGTTTACTGCTATGTAGAGTGCTGCTCTGGAATGAGCTCAAAACCATTACTCATGATGAAATAAAATATATATTGTCTTATAAGAAATACCAGCTAACAACACATAGGTCAAGAACAATACTTGGCATTTTTCATAGTGTTTGATTCTCTTTAGCAGAATTAAATGTAAAATAGATATATTCAGACAATGAAATTGTTTTTTACCAACTACTGCTTCACTTTGGCTTTTTTGTGTTAAAAGGCTGGGTTGAAACTTGAAAATGAGCAGGGAAGAAATGGAAGGAGCCAAGCGTGTTCCCGATAGTTGCTCATCTTCTGCGGGAGGCATATATTGATAGTTTTTGTTCATATGATTACATTATATTGCTCCTGACCTTTTTGTTTGCACTGGGAGCATTTGTACCTATTTCATCATAACAACTATGCAAAGGGGCTGATGACAGTTCTGTGTATTAGTGAAGCGGGATTTCACCTATAATTTTCAGCCTTTTGGATGGAAATAATCACGTCGTTGTGTTTAGAAATGATAAATCACGTGTAGTTTCTTACTGGGAGATTTTGGGCTCTGTGTCCCTGTTCAGAGAGTTCGGTTTTAACTTTGTGTCTCCATATCCTAATCCAGTAGTTAGATACTGATACTACGTTTTAATGTATCAGATAGCAAGAGAAACTTTTTAAGTGGAAGAACTTTGGTGCAGAACTTCTGCAGGAAACACAGAGGACTGTGAAACACAAAGTGTGTCTTCACACCCGTGTGCTCCCTCATCCCCTTGCAATGTCTGCGTCGCTGGTTTGTGTCACAATGAGCGGCACCTCAATTGCCATCTCAGAATCAGTGACCAGTCTGTTTCAACGCAGACGTGCAAGCCCTGGAACTCATTCATGTCATCCTTTTCCTTATGGCCGAAGCCCACACTCTATTTTTGAGGTTTTTCTGAAAAACTTCTCCTGAAGGTAATTGAAATCACTGAGTGGATCTGGTCCTTTCTTTTCTCTGGCAGGAATGGCTGAGTTGTGGCTGAGCCATATCCCTCTTTTCTTGTTTTGTCCTGTGTGCTGGGAGGCCGTGAGCTGGTTTGTCAGAACATCTGGAAGGAGATAGTCCCTTATAAGTTTTCTGTTGCTTTGCAATAAATAAATATATATTGCTTTACAATAATTAATAGTATATATTGAAGTTTCTTAGGCAGCAGATATTCTGAAAAACAGTAATATGCATGCAAAATACATTCTAGAGATACACTGAACCAATATTTAACTAACGTAGAAGCTGTCTCTGCAAGTTCACAACTTTTAGCTGTTTTTCTTCATGAAAACACACTGTTCTGTGTTATGCTGTACATTTTACGGTATATAAAGGTGAGAAGATATCCTTTTATGTTTAACTACCTTTGAAGTATGGTAAAAAGCTACGACGGTTTCAGTTCGAAATGCTCTTTCAGTCTTGTTTTCTGCCAGCTGTGTTCTTTGGATTCTGCAGGTGTTAGTCCATCTTTGCCATCTTTATGAACCTCTGTAGCTATTTAATGTTTCGTAAGAACACAGCTAAAATAAAATACTCACATGTCTTTCTCTTAATGGAATGTTGGTTGCAAAAGAAAGTGATCGCTGGGTTTTACGTGCTTCATCTCTTCCCATAAGTTGTTCATACACACAATGTACTTTGTTTTAGCATCATTGGCTTATAAAGGCCCAATAGTGATGCTTTTTTCCTGTGTTTTTATGCTTTGCGGAATTACACACTTTTACAAACCGCCACTTCTTTACACAACTGCAGCAAATTCTAACAAGAAGAGCTTGCAAGGGCGGCATGTTCATAAGCCTGTTGCACAGTTGTGTATTTTTCTTTTATTGTTACTCAAGAATAGTTTTTATTGGCATTTAAGGAATTGAATGTTGAATTGTAATTTCCTTATAACATTACGCTCTCTTAATAGAAAGCATAGTAACCCATGTGTGCAAATTATTTCTGTTTTGTAAATGTAGGTCCCTGGAGATTTGAGTCAAACATCTGAAGACCAGAGTTTGTCAGATTTTGAAATGTAAGTTTCATAATACACACATTTTCCTCTTCATACCGTCTTTAAGGGAAAGACGAATAAGCAAACAGGTTCAATAATTTAATTTGCCTACATTTTACCCAGTGACTGAATTCTGAGCTGTGGTGTTCCATGGTTGAGGAGTACAAAGAGCTGCACAGTCCATGCCCTGGTGTAGTTTTCAGTAATGTCGAATGCCAGAAGTTTAGATTTCTGAGCATTCTCTTGGAGTGCTCTTTCAGTGCACCAGGTCTTGGCATTCTAACAAAGCACCAAGAAGTTACTGTTTGCTGTTGCTTTGGGTGTGACAGATGGTAGATGTTATTCATAATGTGATGGACTTTCTCGTTTTTACAGAGTAAATCTGAATCAATGCATACAAATAGTACTACAGAAAACCCTCAGAGAGCCCAGCTGGTCATCCCAGGCCATTCTACAGTGTTGTGATTTGGAGCCTTGCCTGTATTAGTCAGACTAATGAATCGAGCGTTTTGTGGCTGAGGGGTAAAAATGTAGCTTGTGTCTTGGAATCATAGACATTTGGAGATGAATTACAAAGGGCAGATGGAAATGGCTTCTCCACAACTGTGCAGTGCTCTTCTCTTATGTAATGAACTCATTTTTTTGCTGAGTTTTGTGGACTTAAATGTTGAATTTGTTGAAATGAATAGTTTTGTATCATCAAATGATGTCAAATACATGCTGTAAAAACAAACGCGACACAAAACAACAACAAAAAAACCCAAACCAAAACCAAACAAACTACAACCAACCACCACCAAGAAAAAACCCCAAACCAAAACACCTGCAAAGGGAGTTGTTTCAGTGCTCCTCTTCTGCTGTGTTAATTTTAGGGAACAATTTGGATACAGCAGGTATAAAAGGTTTAGACAGAAGCACAGTTCTTCTGATACTCCATTGGAAATGTTAAGCTGCTTCGTTGATCACTTTGATCATTATCTAAACCACTGGAGGTAACTGCTTTGCTTTTCTTATACATAAATATGATTCCCCATTTTACGTTCTTCTCTCTCCTCCTCAGATCGAATCGTGCTCTTATTAATGTTTGGATTCCCTCAGTCTTCCTGCGTGGAAAAGCTGCCAATGCATTCCATGTTTATCAGGTGAGTGATACATCTTAACACAGGTTCTATGTAAAAGTTTCTGACTGAAATGGCACATTTCAGTAATTTAAACATCTCAGTACAATTTCATTAAAGATTAAGTAAATGAACAGCAGCAGTAACTTCATATATATATTCATCCGTAGGGTTGTGTTGATTATTCAAATAGTATATTTTAAGAGTTGGCTTTTATGGAACCCCAGGTTCCAGTATAACTTGGGGAATGACCTATTAGAGAGCAGTGTAGGGGAAAGGGACCTGGGGGTCCTGGGGACAGCAGGGTGACCATGAGCCAGTACTGGGCCCTTGTGGCCAGGAAGCCAATGGTGCCTGGGGTGGGTTAGAAGGGGGTGGTCAGTAGGTCAGAGAGGTTCTCCTGCCCCTCTGCTCTGCCCTGGGGAGACCACACCTGGAATATTGTGTCCAGTTGTGGCCCCTCAGTTCCAGCAGGACAGGGAACTGCTGCAGAGAGTCCAGCGCAGCCACCAAGATGCTGAAGGGAGTGGAGCATCTCCCGTGTGAGGAAAGGCTGAGGGAGCTGGGGCTCTGGAGCTGGACAAGAGGACACTGAGGGGGGACTCATTCCTGGGGATCAATATGGAAAGGCTGATGTGTCAGGAGGATGGAGCCAGGCTCTTCTGGTGACAACCAGTGACAGGACAAGGGGCAATGGGTGCAAACTGGAACACAGGAGGTTCCACTTAAATATGAGAAGAAACTTGTTCCCGGTGAGGGTGGCAGAGCCTGGCCCAGGCTGCCCAGGGGGTTGTGGAGTCTCCTTCTGTGCAGACATTCCAACCCGCCTGGACACCTTCCTGTGTAACCTCATCTGGGTGTTCCTGCTCCATGGGGGGATTGCACTGGATGAGCTTTCCAGGGCCCTTCCAACCCCTCACATTCTTTGATTCTGTGATTTATTACTTGGTATTGAATAACAAGGTAATAGTACTGGTAATAAAGTGACAGCATTGGCCAGACTGTACACCAATTCAATATTAATCACTGGTGCCTTCTTCAAAATGCATATACATGTTCTCTTTCAGTTTGGGGGATATCAGTGACCAGAAATGTTGCTGACATGGGTTCTGCAGTAGCTCACTCACAAACATTTGGAGTGGTGCAAGAAGCCTTTGCTCTGTGGCACTGGCCGTGTCCATCCTGTGTTCTGAACTGAGGCTTTGGCTCCAGTCTGCCTTGTAGTTGAAGCATTGACATCCTGAATGTTTTTTGATTCCTGGATCCTGCGTTTCAGAACAGTTATACCCTCCATGGATAGAATAGAAGGGCCAAGTTTAGGTGCTGTCCTCTCCCAGGCTATTTGCATTTCTTGATGTGTGGGTTATTAGCAGCTGCACAATTTTCCCCCTTTTGTTTCAGCCACGTGTGCTTAGCTCTGAGCAAGATTTCAGAAGCTTTTAAACAGTCCTCTCACTTTCAGTAATGGTTTTTGTAGAGTTTGGAATCATTTATGAAGTGTCGGCAGATAGTTGAAAAATACAGGAAAGCACCCATATTTTGGCCAGTAAAAGGCAATGAAAAATAGCTAATGGAAAGAAAACCTGGCAATATTGAACAGTTAGTAATTTGTTCAAAAGCATTGAATAATCACTCAGATTCAGGTGTGCAAGTGTTTGTGGAAGCCTAACGTGTTGACAAGTGTGATTATTTTTGTCTTTCTGGCTCTCACACATTCCACCATTCGGCTGTCGCTGGCTCCACGTTCTCAACCCCGGAGCCAGTCTTGCTAAAGCATCATTATCCCACCACAACACAGCTCTGGTACTCTCATTATTTTTTGCCCTGAGGGTGGTGAGAGCCTGTCCCAGGTTGGCCAGAGAGGTGGTGGATGAACCATCCCTGGAGACATCCCAGGCCAGGCTGGACGGGGCTCTGAGCAACCTGAGCTGGTGAAGATGTCCCTGTCATGGCAGGGGGGGCACTGGGGGAGCTGGGGAGGTCCCTCCAACACAAACTGTTCTATGATTCTATGATGACGTTGCAGTTCTGTGACCACTAGAGGAACTCTGGTTTCTCCTGCTTGTTTCCTAGGTTGTTGCTTTCTTCTTTTCATCCTGCTTTGTCATTTCTTAGGTTTCTCTTGCTCCTATCACCATGCACCATTTGCTTTCCACCCCATCCACCATTTCCTCACCAGCCTGTAGGCGAAGCTGCTCCTGTCCCGCTCTGTCAGATGGATTTAGTCTCTGCTAGCAGTCCCGACCCTCAGAGGGAGTCCCATGGTGTCGGTGGCACCTGCTGTGCAGCCACGTGTTGATGCTGATGCACCAGCTCCACACAAGCCCCATCCCTCCCTGCAGGGTCTGGAACACCAGTTGAGCCCCTGTGTCCCCATCCTTGTCCCCAGGGCTGTGTGGTCACCCTTGAGTTGGTGGTTGTCTGTGTGGATGGATGAGCAACGAAGGGTATTTAAATATACTATTTAAAAAGCTTTTGGTTTTAACAGTTCAGTCTTTCCTCAAGCATTTTTACATATAGACTGTTGATAAGCAAAAGCTGGAATATCATGTACCCCATCATTTTTTTTTTCCATTTTTTTTTTCTTTTCCCTCCTGCAGTCGCATAGAAATTTTGAGTTTCTGGCAGATAACTACAAAATAAGACAATTCCAGAAAATATTTGGTGTCTGAATGATGAGGTCTTTTGTGTTTGCATCAATATGACACCTGAATTGCTACAGTTTTTAGTTATAGCTGCAGGACAGATTGAAGTGAAGGCTCCCAGTGAATATCCCTTATATTTCCAAGTGCATTTCTGGCTATTTAGGTTTGGCACACTTATATAATGGTACTGTCTGTACTGCATTAATGTTGTGTCTTTTTGATGTTACTGATACCTGGTGTTATGTGAAAGGCAGGAGAGGGGGGATATGACCCAATACTGATAACTCAGGAAAGCTCATTTGGACGCAGTGAGCACAGTTCCACGTTTCTTTCATATTTATGTGAAATGTTAATGTAATTTGTAATTATCAAATTGTGGGTGTGCATTGTTGCAGTGAGAGACTTACCGCAAAGAAAAGTGATGTAAAATCTTTTCTGTGGAAGCTGTGAATAAGAAGTAGAATGAAACTGTGGCTTTCCCAGTGTTTACCAGTGAACCGTCTGTTCTCACACAGGTTTCCCTCCTCATCTGGTTGGTTGGGAAAAAGCAGAAAAAAGTCAGTTGTTGCAGCTGTTTGTGAGTGAGCAGACATTTCACCTATAGGAGGCTCTTCGGGAAGAGGAGACGCGGTGGTAGATGAAGGAAGGGGAGGAGAACTGGTTCTTAGGTTCGATAGTAACATTATTACTGTGTTTGCTTTAAAAACCAAAATGCTGCCAGTTCCAAGGTTCAATGGCCAGAAAACACGTAAGAAGACATGAGAAAGCCCCACATAAGCACATAAGTGCTTGCAAAAGGGACATGGAGGATCTGCGTGTATTGCAAATAGTTGTATTTTTATCAACAATTTTAATGTTGTTATTCACTTTTTCAGTTGCATCCTCTTTGGTTGGATGGGGAGAATCTTTTTTTAATTATTAAACTTGCTTTTGTATTTTGAGTTTTGTTAGTGTTGTTGCTACGAAGACATGGCCCGGAAACAGTTTGTTTATAAAGTTGCTATCTAATACTTTTTTAAAGTAATAAAGTGCGTTGCATTAAGGTATATTGGAACTAGATTAAAAAAATAATTCTTTGAAGGAATTTAATTTCTTTTTAATTTTATTTGTAGCTTGAAATCAGACTTAATTACTAAAGGGTTCAGTACTTCTTATGCCATTTGACTGTACATGATTATATAATACAAATGGCATCATGAAAGCCTGGGAAGTATGCAGAACTTGTATACATTATAGATGTTCTGTACATTCTTTTTCCATAGGAGAAATCGTGTGATAGGCAGAGTTTCCCGCTCCAGAAGGGGTTCAGGGCTCTATGCAGCAGCTGCGGGGGTGAGCGGAGGGTTGGGCTGAGGGTGTCACTCCAGTGACTTGAACCAAACGTGGGTCTTTAGCGTGCTTTTGCACACCGTTGCTATTTATCAGTGGCATGGCATTGTAGAAAATATGTTGTGCTGGTACAGAGCGGGTTTAATAGCGTTCATCCATTACTCATCATCAACGGGAAACAAAGAACTTGTGATGGGAGGGTATGTCTCTTGAAGAGGAAAAAGGAAGCAAAACGTCATCCCAAGGTTCTGAAAGACTGAAAATTCCAGATGGGCAAAAAGATGATTTTGAGAATTTTATGAATGTCTACGATATATCCTCATAAAACTGAGCGTCCATGATGTGCGAAATTCTGTTTATTCTTATAACTTTTGAAAAATGTACAGGTTCTTCTGAATACGCTCTGTTCGTTATCTCTTCACCATAGGAATTTATGAGACAACCATAATGTAAAGTTGGAAACGTCTGTCTAGAAGAGACGTGGAATGTCTTTGGTCAGACTAGTTTGTCTTTAATTACAGGACAGCACAGAGTATCACAGAATTCCTCTGAGCAATTGTGTATTTGCTCAACTTTGTCTTTTAATGTGTAACAAAAGTGAGCAAAAATTACCTATAGAATTGACCTAAAACTTATATAATCCTTATTAAACTTTGAGCTTGGTACCTGCTGAGGTCTTTCCTGGTGGAAAGGTGCAGGAATGGTGTTCCTACCAGTTTGTCATCTCAGTAGCAGGAGCAGCACTGCGAAGAGTATCTGTCTAGTAAATAACTTTCTTTTTTGCCACTGCACATAAAAAAAGACATTTTCCTAGGTAGACATACACGCTGTAGCACAGAACTGTGGCGAAATGCTTTCCATGACTGTCACATCTCCGATCACACTTGTAGTCATGTGCTTGCTGAATTATTCTGCATTTTATAGCTATCGGGAAAGCATTAATTTATAAGACTTCAGAATAGCCTCAATAACAGCACTGTGCGTTTATCTTGTTAAATCGCTGCCAAAACATGTGCTCCTGATTACAGGGAATTTGATTCAATGTTGAAATAGCGGAACAGGGTATTTACTGGGCTACCAGTGTGCAATGAACAGGCAAGGGCTGGCGCTGACAATTAGGATAAATGGCTGAGCTCATTTCTGAGTCCTCATAGTCATAAGAAACGTTGTTTTTGCTTCTTTATCATTTGTTTCTCCAGTGGCACAATATGAACATTCATATATAACTCTTTGTATCAGCGACGTGAGAAATTGCTTGTTGTATACCAATGTAAAGGAAAGTGAGAATTCTCAGTAGCAATATTGCAGAATGTTGATATTGTTGAGATCATTACCAACATCTTTTGGAGCCAAAATTCCTCTGTGAGTGCTTGAGTAACCAGAACTTGAGATGTGAAAATGAGTCTTGCTTGTGCGGGTTAATTCTGAGAAAAAGATGTCAAAGGAGCTTTGTAGAAAGCTGAAGTGTGCAAATTGGACCAGGCAAGGCACGAGACTTTGGTTTGGGGAAGCATCCTTTTTAGATGTGCTAAATACTGCTGACTGCACCTAAAGCTGATGTGAAATTAGCCTAAAGATGCTTGGCCAGCCTGAAAATTAGATCGTATGCGTAATACTGTTAAGGTAAGATGTTGCTGCCAAATGAAGACGATACAAAAGGACGTGGAACTTGACCGTTGCTTTTCCAAATGCAGTATTTTGAACATGGCCTGATTTCTTCCGCATTTACTGTTATTAGAAAGCTAAAGAGATTGCCCTCCTCTCCTGTCACGAGCCATCTTGTTCGCCTTTGCCGATGGAAAATTGTGTGTCTCTGGAGCATTTCATGTGACGGAGAGAGGAAGGCAATGTGGCGGTGGAGATTTGCTGTGTCACATTATTGCTGATGCACTTTAGAATTTTTGTGCCTCTTCTGTCCCTTTTTGTGCATAAATTTGTGGGTTTTAGCAGAAAATAAATTGCTGCATAGGTATCACGTGCCTTGGAAATGACTGAAAGAGAGTGGAAGGAATTGCAGAGCCCCTCAAATAGCTTGGAAAAATATGAATATATCAGTTCCACAGTATCTGATGTCTTTTCTTTGAGTGAGAAATGCTTCCGAAGAATACAAGAATCAGGAGGGATCAGTCTGGGTAGCTGTGCCTCTTTGAAGTCCTTGTCCGTTTTGCATTTGTGCTTCTTAAACCAGGAAGGTAAGTTAATGGCACGTTCCCGGGGCAGCGTGCGAGGAGACTCCAGCAGGAGTTGTGCTTTAGTGCTTGCTTTTTGTTTTGTTTTTTGAAGCTTAATGCAGATTTGTAATGCTGTTTTGAAGGGCGTTTCAAAGCATTTCTCTTCGTGTCACCTTAACATTTCAGTGTGTTTCAGAGGTTATGTTCCAAATCAGTACATCTTCCATCCTTAAAAACCCCAGGTGTTATTCTGCAGTGAATACAGAAGGAAAAGTTTCCGACTCAGCCTACTTGTCACATAGTTTCAACCATCAAATAGTTTCTTGAATTTCTTTTAAGGATTAAGGATTCTGGACAAGCTCAGAAATAAGGTTGTGGACTCTAAAAGCAAGCAGCATTTTGTAATTAACCTCATTAGCTGTGGAAATTTTCATCAGCCCTCTGTGTCTGCAGAGCTCCCTGCGCTGGGGCAGTGACGTTCAGCCGCCAGCAGGGGCTGGGGGTGGTTCTCAGGATTTAAAGACAAGGTCTAGAAGCAGCCAGATTTTCTGCTGGTTGGCCATGAGTGAGTTCAAGGGGACAGTGGAGAGCAGCAGGTAGAGCTGTGCTCACAGCTTAGCACTAAAACCGCCTCAGGAATTAACAGAGCCAGAGACTCATAGCATCCAGGTGTGGATGTTACAACTGTTAAATGATATATAATTTTTAGTGAAAAAGCCAGTTAGAATGGGATGTGCAATTAAGTGCAGTTATTAAGTTCAATTAAAAAATATTTTTTCACTTGTTTTCTGAAACATCACCGTTTCACGGTAACTGACAAACTTTCAGGTGACTAAAATAAATGTGACTGCAATAAATAAAGGCAAAAAATAAATGTGCTGTAGGACTTTGAAAACTAAGCAGCCGTTCAGGGCTTTGTTTGTACTGTGAATAGTTCTCTGAGGACAAAGATCCCGACTGAGAAGAGGTGGCTGTGAGTCTGGGGGTTCAGCTTTGTCGTCACTGACTTGACCTGGTTGAGTAGAAAGACGGAGAGAATTGGTGTTTCTGGGTGGGTTACCAGGGCGTGGTGTGGAACGTAATGGTCCTTTGGGTTCCATTTAGGGCAGGGTAAAGGAGGGTCTGGGAGCTTCAGAGAGAGCTGGAGATGGAGTATTTTGCTGCAGGAACGAAACAATGTTGAAAAAACAAAGGGTTTGGATTCATCAGGATTTGCATATGTATCTGGAATAATGGGACTTCTGACAGGAGAGGTGATGTCAAATGCAGGACGCAGTTACTGGCACTTGAAGATCGTAGAATTAATGAACTGAAAGGTAGAGAAAGGTTTACATGGAAATAATTAAACTCTACTGTAAAAGGAACAAGAAGGCCCAAAATTGACTAGTGCGTATGGAACTAAAAAAAGGGAATGAGGAAAAAGTGAAGATGGTTTAAAAAAAAGAACCACAAACAAACAGCAACAACAACAAAAAGCCTAAAAGGGACAGGTCAGATGGTTTTCAGGCATAATCAAGATCATTTAAAAACTTGGATGTTGCTCAGAGGAAATGCATAACCCGTTGTAAAAAAAGAGAGAGGAAAAACAAGAGGGCTGGCTAAGCAGTGCAATAAGGGAAGTTGTCAGAAGTAAACGAATACATTTTTTTAAATTAAAGAATTTAAGTAATCTCCAACAAAAAATTGAGGAAAATACACATTCTGGAAGAAGAAAAACCAAAGAGAGATAGAGTGTGACAGGGCTCTGACACCTTCCAGAAGGCACAAAGCTCATGCTCTTTTCTGTCCGTGTCGGGAAGAGGCACTTGCTGAAGCCAGGGGGACAGACGCTCAAGCGGCAGAAGGTCACAGGACGTTAGATAGTAACAGAGAAATGCGTATTTTGAAATCTCTGTTCACCGTGGAGTTGTTATGGGATATTCCCGTTCTGGATTATTCCTTGTGTAGAATTAGCAGACTGTCTCTTTTAAACGAGATACCAGTAGAAGATCTTATTGAACAAATAAAGAATACATCTCCACATGCAGTTGCCCGGGAATTCAAGGATGAAACAGCTGAAAACTGACTGATCAATACCTTCCAGCTCGGTACCGGAACATTTTAAAGTAGGTAGTTTGACACAGTTTTTAAAAGGGTTTAAGGAGGTCTAAACCCAAGTTGTTAGGAATCGTTTGGAAAGGGATAGAAGAACCGACAAGTATTGTGCCATGTATGATCCCTGGCTGGGCTGCCTGCAGCTCTAGTCCTCTCCAAAAAAATATAAATTACAACGGGAGAGAACTGGGTGAAAATGAAGCTTTTTCATTTGAGGTGCACATTGGAAATGCTCAGCCTGCAAGAAAGGCAACTGAGAAGGGGATAAAATAGCAACCTTTCCAATCATGAAAGACACGGGGAGATTTTGAACTGTTTCAAAGTGCAAATTGGCACCTCCATTGAAACTACCAGCTTGCAGTTTCGAAACAAGTGCACGAGAGTGGTTTTTTTCCACAACACAGAGCTGGGCTGCATGACATCTTGCCACAGAGCTTGTGAATACTGAAAGTTTACACGGGTCTAGAAAATAACTGAGCTAATTAAATTGAAGAAAGATCCATCCCAGCATAAAGACGTGGGAGGTCCTGGTGCAGGATGAACTGAACGTGATTGCCCTGCAGTGCTGTGCTAAGAATGATGTAGATCTAGAATGGAAACCACAGGTCTGATAAGGACGTCTCGAGCGCGTTCTCCTGCTTTCGGACGCGCCTCCTCTGTACTTGCTCAGCTTTGTTTTGCTTCAGGTTTATGTCTCGACTACTGTCTTGCCGTTCATTAGTGTTGATGATTTGCTAGTAGAATTAATTTTGCACCTGAGCAGAAAGATTAATTGGATGACCAGCTGATGTCCTTATTACGAATCAGCAAGTCGTAAGGATTATTTAGACGTTACTGGATGAAGCGATCCGGGTTGTGACTGGAGCTCACGCTAATTTGTTGTAGCAATATCTTCTGGCACAAACATCAGAACAATTATGTTTATATACTTTGAGTCCAAAAGGAGCTTCGGAGGTTTATTCTTTTACAAAGTTGGTGATGGCTATTAGGAAGTGGTAAACTCATTAGTTACAAGCACCAAAGGACCTAGCCACAGACGAGGCAACTAATGCAATTTGTACAAAGTAACAGTTGGGAAGGCCTAGTCCTTTAAACAGACTGTTGAAATATTAGGCGGCGTTGTAAAATCAGGGTGATGCTGGTAGGGTCTGCTCTTAGAAACATCCCGGCTCCTCTGAGAGCTGCTTGCTCTCTGCTGGCCGCTGTTGGGCTCTGCCCGCCTTTCCTGCGAGGCTTCTCTTGCGAGGCAGATGTTGCTCGGTCCGCCTACCATTAGAAATTAATTTCTTGTCTAGTTTGTTCACAGCGACAAAGCAGAATCCAGATCAGAATGGGAAAAGATATCTTTGCATTTACATTTTACCACTAGATGGTGATAGTTAGTTGCAGTATCTGTAGTGCCTGTGAAGCAAGATGATTATTGCAATAATATTATTTTATCATATTTCTCAACTGTAGAGTATCTTATTTGCTGCATACGTGCGGATTCCACTTCCCTGTGAAGTGTACAGCAAATGCCATTAGTCATGCCTTTTGTTGCTATAATTACCAATGGCTGACACTTAATATAATGAAACTGAGATTTTGTGATTCTTAAAGTGATATCAGTATTTCAATGGCTACTTGCCAATCTGCCGTGTTTGCAGAGCAGTAAAAATTTGAGATGGTACCAAATAAGATTAAAGATAAACATGCTAATCAGACAAGACTGTAGCTATTTGCATATGTATAGAACCCCCTAAGATTATCATCAATAAACATTATTTTCTTACTTTTTATTCCTTTGACTCTCTTCAGTCTTACTGTTTAATACCAGCCAGTCTCTTTTCTCGTAATATTTCCTTCCGTATTGCTGTAAAGGCTGTCCTGCTCTCCGCTCTGAAGGAGGAGCAGTGCTGTTCCGGGGAAGGGGCTGCACACAGCACCCGGCCGCTCCTGCTGGGACCCAGCGCCAAGTGCTGCCGCAGAGCAGGAGCTGCTGCTCCCGCCTTCTGAGGGGACGGAGCCCAGCAAATTACCTGGGTGAGAGGTGGAACACTGAAAGCGCGGGCTGCGATCTGACCATGCACCTTTAATTTATACACCGGCCAGCATAGTCTTGCTATTTCATCAAAGGTATAGATATCTTAACAATGGAAGACAATGGATTGACAGTTAAAGTAGTTGAAAAGTAGGTAACAAATAGCAAAGATTAAACCTGTAGCTGAATTTCTTTTCCCTGATGTATGAGGAGTTGGATTACTTTAGCAGCTGCAGCACTGAACAAGGAAAAATGAGAAAGAAATAGTCTTGTAATCATATTCCATCTCGGAGCAGCTCAGGGTAAGCAGAGAAGAAAATGGCCTAGAACGATGGGGGGAATTTGAGAGGGAGGTCTGGTCATGGTGTTCGCAAAGAGCCGAAAAGGTGAGGGTCTGCAATGGGGCCTGAGGATGTGCCAGAAGCGTAAAGGAGAAAACCTTTTAAATAGCTGGGATGGAGTACTCAAAGATGAGACACTGGAGACTTGGACAGTTATTTAGTTTTCTAAAGGAAACTGTAATGCATATTAATACATTGATGTGCTTATAGAAATGCTCATCTGGGTGCAAAAAATACAAGGAAAATAAAAGTAGAGTTTCAGTTCTCAGATTATTTTACGTGTAGTACAGAAAGAAGAAAATCATTTGTATCCAATGAATATCTAGAATAAATAATAGCTATCTTACTTGCAATCTAATTGGGGAGATGTTCGCCTTTCCCTGGGTGGAGCACCCAAAACATCCTGTTTGGAGAAAAAGGCAACAGTTCTGTCATTTGGCCTCTAACCTCTTCTGCAGAAACATCTCCTTGCAGTGCCTGTCGTGCATTGCAGTGGCTGCGTCAGTTCAAAGTGCATGTTTGTGAAATGACGTTAATTATTTTTTGGTATTACAGGCAATATTTCGCTGTCAAAAGCAACTCATTATGTTATTGAGTGAAATCTTCTGTGCCGATTTGATCTGTGTGCAAAATAAAAACAAGATATTGATTCCATCCAGCAAAACTGTAGCCGTGCTGTGTTTGGTCTTTAGTGTGCAGTCACCGTAGGGCTGGTTTGGTGAACACACGAACACCGCGAACGTCGCTCTGCATGGAAGTGGTACACAACGTTTTTCTGTTGAGCATTCAGCAATATTGGCTGGTTTGAAGGCTCATGCTTTGATGCGCATTCTCTCATAACTGATGAATATTGTTCATTTTCGTGAACTAAATGTAAAGAAGCTGAAGATTTAACATGACAAAATATGTAATAGTATTCATAGTCTTTGTGCAAGCAGATAAAATGGTCTCGTTGAGAGAAAAGCTTGTTTGCTCTAATTCCTGTGATATGTCTATACATGGAAAGGCACACAAAAGCTGCTGGTATCACAGCTGAAAAGTTGCATTGTTCTGTTTGGTTTTCATTATTCTTCAATGGGATCCTTTTCAAAGAGGGAACTTGCCCGTAAACGCAGTCCTGCAGATGTGTCAAAATAGAACTTGTACTTGTATTCATTCCTCACACTTCGAAGGTAAAATTCCATTGTCCTGAAGTAAAGTGAAGAAATGTAACTTAGTTTCTTCTTTGCCTTATGCTTCCCCTTTGGATTCACACCTTTGGAGTGCAGCAATAGTTTTGCTAAAAGCTGCCTAAGTAGAGGGAAGTCGTCAGTGCTGTCCCCAGAGCACATTGTGCCACGGGGAGGAAAGGCAGTTCCAGCCTCCTGAAAAAGAGTATTTCTTCAGTTGTAAACTTTGAACAAAATCTTTTACATTTAGTATTCCTGAGTAATTAAGATGTACATCAAAGTTGAGTTAGTTTTAAGAGTTTTTAGGACTTTATTATCATCAAAAATCAATATTTGAGAACCAGAATCCAGACGCTGATCCCAGAACATGCCTGCACCTCTACTTAAAAGGAGTTTTCTTCTTTCCACAGAGAGACTACTCCGTTATTTGTTTAGGCTACATTAGCAATACGCAACAAAAGCACCGACAGTTTTGTTTTCTGGAACTGTTGTGGGTTATAAGATTAGTTTAACCAAATATTAATAATGACCTGGGAGTTGTTGCAATGAATATTCCAGGCTTCTTTAGTGTCTAAACCACTGAACTCAGTAGATAAATTTTACTGATGTTAGTAAGTTTTGCTTTATAGTTCAGAGCACTGCGTTTGTTTGTTTGTTTGGGAGTTTTTTCTGTGTGTTTTATGATTCTTGTTAAGCTCGGTTAGATAGTTGGGGAAAGCTTTTACTGCAGGGGAGATCCCGTCTCCCTCTGTTCCCAGCTCTCCATCAGCAGTTCCGAACCGGCCCCGCAGAACCCCTGTGTTTGCTCCATGGTCCCTCTCCATAGCGGAAGCAGAAGGGGATTTTTTTTAATGCCTTTTCGTAGATTAATTTTTGTAAGAAGAAAAAAGAAAATATCCTTGAAGACTGGTAAAAGATAATGTGGATCGCAGTGGGCTTGAAGTATTTTAGCAGATAATTTTAATAGTTTAGAAAATATCTGGGGACATTACAAGTATTGTGGTTTTGAACTGGCATGAAATTATGATTGTTTTATGATTACATATTACAATATATAACTATTTAAATTGACTATTTCAAAGGCAAGGTGGAAAGGAGATGCAAGGTTTTGTTGGTAGGTTCCGGCTGTAAGAAGGAAGCTGAAATGTTTGCGGTGGGAACTTTGTCCACATCACGTCCTTCCGTGGGTTTTGCTGGCCTGTCGCACCCGGCCCTCAGAACGGCTGTGCGAACTTCTTGTTTGTTCCAACCCTGCTTTGTCCTTTCTAGGGGAAAAAAGAGGTCCAAGTGTCTTTCTCCTTGTATAATGTGTTCTCCCACCCCCGGGCGCATGTTCAAATTACCAGTCTTAGAAGACACATCAAATCCCTGTAGGAATCAAACATTGCTTTATCCTGCTGAGCGCCAGCAATGTGCTTAACATACATATGTTCTCTTTGCATGAGCAGCTTTGATTATTCATCTTTTCATCCTCTTTTATCTTAATCTGTTCTAGCCAAGCAGATATTCCTGTATCTGAAGCAAATATTCTGGTTTTACAGGAACATTTTATGGATTCTTCACCAAGAACAAAACTCTAGCAAAAAACTAAAGCATCTCTACAAGTTCATATCTACTTTACTTTTTCTTGCTGTACAGAGTACTGAAGTAGAAAGGTAAAACTATGGACCAAGGGTACTCCAAAATTATTTAAAGTGTTATTTAAAAGCAAATGTAGACAAAACTTTCACCAGCTGAAGGAAGTATCTTGGCTGACTTAACATTTTAAAACTAGCGGTGTCGGTTTGTGGGTTGTGTTTTTCTGTTCATGTGTCTTGCGTTGTCTGTAACAAACCAGTCAGAGCCTGGGCAATGATTCAGAAGTCAGACGTGACAAATGAGAGGATCTCCAGAGAACTCTTTCATACTTGTGAGGGAAGGGAAGTTAGACATACAGGAATACAGAACTGAGTTTTAAATTGCTCGGGCAATGAGACTAAGAGTCGTCCTTTCAGCTTTCTGTGACGTGCTGTAATTCTATGTCTTATGTTAAGGTATTTTCAGCAGTAGAAAGTGGTGCCGCCTGAGGGTGCAGCACGTGCATCTGGGACACGCACACACACAAGTGTATTTGGCATCTACAAATTCCGTTGATTTCCTATTGACAGACCGTGAATGAAATTGTGGATACGTGGAGGATGATGGGAATAGGTCTAATGACTTTAAGACAGTTTCAAGCCACGTGTCTCAAGTGGTTTGATTTGGTATTATTTCAAAATTTTGTCTACAAAGATAACTTTTCCTGTGCTGAAGTGTATGGTCTGTATTTGATTTAAATGAAGATAACTTGTATGACTAGACTAGAACAAGTTTATCTGAAAGAAATCAATATCTATGTACAGAGAAGAACAGGAAATAAATATTTTTTATCTAAAAACTAAACCTATGTGTTTTGCAGTCCTTAAAAATCTCAGTTACAGCGCACTGTTTTCCTTAATTAGTTAACTATGGGTTCCAGCTTAACAGGTAATATTGAACTGCATGATTCATCAGATCACATGTGCAAAGATAACTGCTTAGTTCAATTAGGATTTCCATATTAAATAAATTGCTTAAAAGTAATTTAAGCGTTTTGTCGGCAATGCCTCCCACAGGGAAGCTGAACCTGAATCTTGGGAATACGAGCAAGATTTCACATGTGTGGATGGAAGCGGGAATAGGCAGGGGGAGCGGAGAGAGCTGGGCAAGGAAAGCATATTTTATATAGTTACTTTAAGTTAATTTTATTGAAATCCTGAAAAATACTTGCGTTTTGTATTTCCCTTCATTTTTCTTCAGAAGTGTACTGAATTGTTCCAACAGATGGTCCTGTAGGTGTTTAATTATCTTTGTCCTGGCTTAATTTTCAAAATGCAAAAGAAATCTGAACACTTCTTGCAGACTTATTATAGTGGTTCCATCATGACACTATCTGGATTATTGTTACCAAAACCAGTTGAATTTTTGTTTACATATGCATTTGTAATTCACACAATAGTCTGAATCTCTTGTATTTTTGAATGTGCTAATTTGGGAATTATAGTATTCATTTTTTGTCATCATCGTGAACCATGAAGAAGTATAATAGTAACCAAAAAATGTGCTTGTTATTCAATAAAATCCAATATCATGAATATTTTCTACAGTGAAATATTGTAATTTGACAGCATTTGCATGGTATCTGCATGGCATGTTGAGTTTGGTTGCAAGGCAGAATTTGAGCAACTGGGTGTCTGTAGAGATGGGACTTGTGAAGAGCTGCAGGGGCGGCTGCAAAGCTGCCTGCTGGGAGGAGCCGGCCAGCGCCCCGTCTCGGGCACACCACCAGTCCTTACGAAAGGTTGTTTTTTCTAAGGACTCGTCAAATCTAGAGGGGAAGGACCATGTGCGTGTTTCAGTTGTGAGGAAGAGCCACAATTCAAAGTTGGAATCAGCCAAACCCAGACTGGGTTTTGGGTTTTCCCAGGATTCCCACAGATACAGTTGTGACTGCTCTCGGTGTGCGGCTGTTGGTGTCACTCTTCTCCTCCGCTGTTCTCCTGCGTTACTGGGGTGTGGGGGGAGCGAGGCGGCTCCATTGGGGATGCAAAATACCAAGATCATTAACACACATGTGACAATGAATGAGCTCCAGATCCTTCCGGAGCAGCTCAGGAAAAGGTCGCTCTGGATCTGGAGTTTTGAGGCTTGGTTTGTTGTTTCCGACTGGTGCTATTTCAGCATCACGGCGGGTTCCTCTCTGGAGAGGAAAGGTCATTCCCTAGTAATGACTGAAATCTCAGCTTGCTGTGAGAATATTGCACTTCTGCTTGGAATTTTCCTAGAGAATGTGAATAGTTAGCATGTAATTGGTAATATGCTCTTGAAATAATTAAGTCGCAGACAAAGACAGAATCACAAAAACTACAGCTGTGTTAAATTATACTTAATGTCCTATATAAGCAGAAAGAATGAACTCTGTTTATTTTCCAAACAATAAAATTTCTAGTTTAGTTTTCTTTTTTTTTTTTTTTTAGAAAGGAAATTATGTTTCATACTTTGGATAAAATTATGTTTTGCAATTCTGATTCTACACAGCTCATGTAGAAAGTTGAAAGAACTGTGTTGAGTACATAGAAATCAATTTTACAGTAGTATTATGTTTTTCTTGCCTTTGGTCACTGGCTGGTGGAATATGCTGGAAACCATGGTAACAAAAAGTGCTACCGTGGTTGCCCGAGAGTCATGTTAAAAAGAGCAAGCTATGTTTGTCTTTATTAATATAATAAAAAGAGAGGAGAAGAGGAGTAGAGGGAAGATGAGAAAGAGGAAGATTAATGACTTGTACAACAGAAACAGCAAATACACAGTGAGAGAGGGATCTGGGATCTGGAACTTCTGGTCCCATCGCATCACCCATGTGGAGCTGTTACACCACGAAGCTTTAAAGAGTGAAAGAGATACATTAATTCAGCGGTTTGTCTTTAAATTATTTCCTTCCCTGTCTGTATTTTGCAGGTTTATATTAGGATAAAGGATGATGAATGGAACGTCTACCGAAGATACGCAGAGTTCAGAAGCTTGCATCGTAAACTACAGAATAAGTACCAGCAAGTGAGGACTTTCAACTTTCCACCAAAAAAGGCCATTGGAAACAAGGTACTTACAAGAACTCGTTGTGTCAGTAGAGCTGCTTCCCCATCCACACATGCACAAAAAGAGGCGACTGGCAGAGATTTTTTACTCCTGCTAGACAGTGCCGGGTATTTTTGTACAGACTTTGCCCTCATCAGCTGCAGATTCACTGTTGGTGTAGTTAATGCATCGATATTTCCACTCACTGAAAAGAAAACTGGATTTATAACGTGAGTGATTGATGACGTACACAGCAGACAAATGCACAGCCCCCCCCAACTGTCCTGGACAGCTCTATACATAAAGTGTAATTGCTACTCCATTCTTTTCAATAAATGCCAGCAATTAACACTGATCATTAACTCATTAAATATTTCTGTAAACTTTAAAAAGTATTAAACTAAATGCCTTAAATTTCTGGTGCTGCTTGCCAATTTCAGGTTCTCTGAACCAGCTTTTTAAAGGCATTTGCATGCTTAATTCCCATAATCTATGTCTTTGTGTTTTAGCTCTCCCATTTTCACAGTATCACACAGTATCACAGTATGTCAGGGGTCGGAAGGGCCCTGAAAGCTCATCCAGTGCAATCCCCCCATGGAGCAGGAACACCCAGATGAGGTTACACAGGAAGGTGTCCAGGCGGGTTGGAATGTCTGCACAGAAGGAGACTCCACAACCTCCCTGGGCAGCCTGGGCCAGGCTCTGCCACCCTCACCCCGAACAAGTTTCTTCTCAAATTTAAGCGGAACCTCTTGTGTTCCAGCTTGATCCCATTACCCCTTGTCCTATCATTGTTTGCCACCGAGAAGAGCCTGGCTCCATCCTCATGGCACTCACCCTTTATATATTTATAAACATTAATAAGGTCCCCCCTTAGTCTCCTCTTCTCCAAACTAAAGAGCCCCAGCTCCCTCAGCCTTTCTTCATAAGGGAGATGCTCCACTCCCTTCATCATCTTCATTGCCCTACGCTGGACCCTCTCCAGCAGTTCTCTGTCCTTCTGGAACTGAGGGGCCCAGAACTGGACACAATATTCCAGGTGTGGTCTCCCCAGGGCAGAGCAGAGGGGCAGGAGAACCTCTCTGACCTACTGACCACCCCCTTCTAACCCACCCCAGGTACCATTGGCCTTCCTGGCCACAAGGGCCCAGTGCTGGCTCATGGTCATCCTGTTGTCCACCAGGACCCCCAGGTCCCTTTCCCCTACACTGCTCTCTAATATGTAGTTTCCCAACCTATACTGGAACCTGGAAATTGGAAATGGAAATTTCTGTGTTTTCCTGTTGTATAGGGATTTTGCAACAAATACAGTAAATATTGTATAGTATATATGTAGCAGATATCCAGTACAATGTAGTTTAATCCTTAATCACCAAAACTTTAAAGTGTTTGAGAGCTTAAGTACACATTGCAATAGAAATCAGAAATCCAGACTGAGAAGTAATCAAAGGCGTTTTTCTTTACAGTGTAGAAATGATCTGAAAAGTTTATTTAACTATCGCAAGTAAAATATTTGAGATTTAAATCATATTTATGACAAAAAATGCTGCTTAAATCAGCATTCATGATGTTAATCAAATTTGTTGGCTTTTATGTAGGATTTTCTGCTTTTCTTTTTTTTCCCCGTATTATCACTGAGTGTTTGTATCAAATGTCTTCGAAGCACCAACCATAGTGAGCAGTGTAGTTATCGAAAGAATGCTGACATCATGATTATAATAACAAAAGATCTTCCTGACGTTTTCTTTGGCCACATTAACACATGTATCAGTAAAATGCCAGAATCGTGCTAATTATATCTGTTGCAGCTTTTTCTGTGATAGAGAAATCATCATTGCTGATTCATATGGAGTAAAACAGTTTCTAAAGCACATATATGAAACAAATATTTATCAAATCATTAATTGCATTCGGATGTCAGCGGATGTGGATTGTGACTGTTTAAAGGTAGTACGTGTGATCTGCCGTGGGATATTTCCCAAGTGTTCTGTACAGTGAGCAGGTGGGCTTGGCACACAGGAGAGGAGGGATGCACAGAATTTGCAGTAAGTGATCGTGATATTAATATATATGGAATTTACCAATAAAATGTGTAGGTGTGTTTGCTTGGCATAAAGTCCTGGGTTAATGTAGTTGTTCATTGCCTACTAACCTAGGAAAGGAAAGAACTTCTCTGCTTATTTCATATACTAGAAGATTGTGCACTTCTCATTGCATTTTTAGTGGATAGTTTTGTAATAGAAACAATGTATTTTCTTCTTTGTTATATAACTGATTGTGGAGTATCAGCCACTTCCATAAATTACAAAAGCCTTCTTTTAAGCTTTTTTTGATAGTCTTTCGTCCTTAATTTCTTTAAGTACTAATTGAATTACAACTTCAGTTGCACATTTTATGCATACAAAATTATCAGTTGAGCAATTCATTAAAAAATTTGCATTGCTTATTCTTTCTTTAGCTTTAGGCCAAAATTCTACCTTCATCATGCATAAACCCACAATCGCTTTGTCATATCAGATCTCTGAAAAAATATCTTTTCTTTACAGTAAGAAATGGTGCCATCCATGGCACTCCTGAAGGACTCCTTTGATGAGACACAAGCCACTTGTATCATTGGCGTTGATTAGCAATTCCACTTCTGGTTACCTGCTGCAAATAGCTTGCAGGTCATAAAGTGGGGCTCTCACATCAGCTTTGCAACGTCCTACCTCACTTTATCCCACAAGAGTTTATGGCCACAGCACGTTTGTGCAGAGGCAAATCTTTGTGCTCTAGTGGTGCTGTTTTCTGTACCGTCTCATGGTGTGTGTTGCCTTTGGGAGTACTACAGGGGTTGTGCTGTGTGGTGGTTGTGCTTCAGGAACAGTTACCCTGCAGATAGAATGGTGGAATCATTTCGATTGGAAGAGACCCTCAAGATCATCGAATCCACCCATTCCCCACCCCTGGCACTGCCCCATGTCCTGAGAACCTCATGTCCGTCTGTCCAGCCCTCCAGGGCTGGTGACTCCAGCACTGCCCTGGGCAGCCTGTTCCAATGCCCCACAGCCCTTTGGGGAAGAAATTGTTCCCACATCCAACCTCAACCTCCCCTGACGCAACTTGAGGCCGTTTCCTCTGCTCCTGGCGCTTGTTCCTGGGGAGCAGAGCCCGACCCCCCTGGCTCCAAGCTCCTTTCAGGCAGTTCAGAGATCAGAAGGTCTCCCCTCAGCTCCTGTTCTCCAGCTGAACCCCCAGGTCCCTCAGCCGCTCCATCACACTTGTGCTCCAGCCCCTCACCAGCTCCGTTCCCTTCTCTCCACTCACTCCAGCACCTCAAGAGTGTTCTTGGCATGAGGGGCCCAAAACTGACCCCAAGGTTTGAAGTTTGGCCAGCAGATCCAGCAGAAATAGTCACCCCTTGGCACGCACGGCTCTGTGGGGCTCACTGGGATGTGTCAGTGGCCCCGAGGTGACCTCCTTTCCGTGACAGAGCAAGCTGAAGTCCTTGGAAGGTTTCTTTAATGAGTTCCTGTGGGAATGTCTGTCTTGGAATGTTGTAGGACTTGCAGTTCAGGATGAGGAATTTGTGCAGCATGTTACACATGCAAACGTTCAGTCTTAGGCTTGGTTAATATTTGGTAATATGTTTGGAAGAGATGGTGTCAGTGCTACTTTTTTCAATACTGCTTTTTAAATATTAGTTCCATTTGCAAGATGCTGTTAGATGTCAATATAATTTTTTTCTGTCTGATATTAGTTTGTCCTGGTTTTGGTTAAAACAAGACCAGTTCTCTTCTAGTGAGTGTTCTTTTCCAGCCAGGTCTGCTCTGGAGCAAACACTGTCCAAAAGCCGTACAGCCGGCCTCAGAAAAATGCAGTCGCTTAGAAGAACCAGGACATAGCTAAACTGTTTTTAATAGGATTGTTGCTGGCTTCCTGTTTCTAGATTAATCAATACAATCTTAAATCAGTGCCTAAAGAGCAGTTTCAGTACCTAAATGCTGCTGATAAAAGTATCTCTATTTACTTTACATCAATCTATGGTTTTCTTGTCCTTTACAAATCCTCAGTGTTATTAGATGCCCAAATAACATATTGGTAAAACATAGTCCTCCGTGTGGAAATGGCTAAAAATCACTATTTTATGGCTTTTGGGAAAGGGTGTTGCGTGTTTTTGTGTCCTTCAGGTCTGCACCTGAACGACGTTATTCATGGTGTAGCTGCAACACGCTGCATTAGGTACGGGGAGGCCAGCGAAGGGGATGCGCTCGCTCTGAGCCTGGTGGCACTGGCACAGGGTTTGCTGTGAAAAACACCTGCCTTGATACGGCACTGGATTTAGTGTTCGGTCGTGTCTCGGGTGGGGGAACCTCCCGGAGCAGAGCAGGACACCGTGTTCCACAGAATCCCCACAGCGGCTGGGTCACCGAAGACCCGCCGCTGGTTCGCTCTGCAAAATATCGGGGCTTTGAGGAGCGAACCTGGCCGGGAGAGAGCGACGGACAAACAGCTGTGGAGAGCTGGGCGTCTGAATGCAGAGCCTTCCTGCTTGCGGGAATAGAAATCAGACAGATCAGGGGCTCGAATGCAAAGTTGCAGAGTATGAGACAGGGAAAATACGAGAAGAAAGCAGAATTTCAGCTGAATGAGGATTTTAAAAAGTGAGAAAATGAAGTCTTTATTGTTGCTTATATATTGTCATCAAGTAGCAGTGAAATATGAAAATATTGAACAATTGTAAAGCAATAGATTAAAAATCTAATTTTTATATTAATTCTAATTACTATGTTTTTCATGTATTTTTGACTTTGCCTTAGGTTGGGACAGTTTATCTTAATAGTTCATGATCTTTCAACAAATTATGTGTGTAGGATTAGAAATTGTCTTTAATGCTCGAGGAAACGTAAATGTAATATACGGAAAACAGGTTAGTAGAAAATGGACAGAGAAGAGGGAGGAATACTGCTTTGCACAGCTAACTAATGCCAATTACAAAAAAGAGTGTATTTGCCTTTCAGGTTGGTAACCTTATTTTCTGTGTCTCAGTTTAAACATTTGAATACAGCAAGTTAGAACTGATGTAACGCTATGAAAAGAATAATTTGATTTATAAACATTGCTTTGAATCAAGTCAGAATGCGTAATTTAATTCCTGAAGGAAAAGAAACCAGTAATGCTTGCAAGACTCCGTGGGTTAAGTCCTAGTCCCCATGTTTTCTGCTAATGATCTTTCAGTGCTGGTAGCAAACAGTTGTCAAAATCTTTATAAGTAGTCCTGGTAAGAATAAGTGTTCTTCCTTCACTTTATCCATACTTTGTTTGAGCAAAAACACGATACGTATTTTTCTCTTGTTGCGTGTATAAGAGAAATGTCATATACTTATTGTATATTTTTGTATTTCTTATTTTAAACTACAGATCATTTTATTTAAAACTTAAAGATCTGAACTGTATGTTCTTAACACTTGAACGGGTTGATTTTGTAATTTTAAAACGTGCTCCCCGTGAATCAGCCTGGTTTGTGGTTTGCTGAGTACTTTGTGTGCAGGTGTATGTAGCGAGGCTTGTATTTCAGCCTCTGGTGTTCTTGCCTGAAGTGGCTGTTTGCCTTTCGGTGTTTTCAGTGCCCACGGGGATGGTCCCGGGGCAGTCGGGGCCGTCGTGGCCGCTCGTCCTGGTTTGTTCTGAGCTCTGGTGTGTGCTGAGCTGGGGGAGCTCAGAGGCGCTTCACACCATCCTGGTTGCGGAGCATTTGCATGGAAATAGAGCTTAACTGTTTTCATTTAACATGTGCTCTTATATTTAGCTTCTGAACCTATGTTGGCATTTTGTTGTTGTCTCTTTTCTTGGGAAGTTGCTTTCAGACTAATGCAAGTAATCATATGTGAGGTTTTACTGGAACTGTTATTCTCATTTTTTGAACATTGCATTGTCCTTAAAATCTCATTTGCTACTTGTGCATTGGGCCGATTATAACAGTTAAAGAATGGATTTTAGTAAACACCTAACTAAGTACCCCCTTGCAAGGGTAGTGTCCCAACAGAGGACACATCGAAATAGAAAAGGGTCTTTGCTTCCCCCGGAGATGTGAGTGCAGGGCCGGTGTGAGCGCGCGGGCGGGAGCGCGGCAGCTCTCGCCGCTGTGACGCGCGGCGCGGCGCGCGTGGCTTCCCGGCACACGGCCGAGGCCCCGCGGGGACAGCACACGGCGCTTGTCTGGGCTTGGGAGGGAGTGACTTTGCCGTGACTCCTCAGCTGCACGGGAGGAACAGGGCAGAAACCCAAACTAGGGTTTCAGTCCAGCAGAAGATGTTGAGAGCAATGTCATTCATCATGTTGATCCCCTGCAACTGAAGTCTGGGGGCTGTTCTTCTGGCCGTAGCTTGTTCTGTGCACAAATGTTAGTTGAATAATGTTTTCCTTTTACCTATCAGTGACTTAGCTAAACTGTAGATGATTTTATGTATATGATTATTTTAAGAGTTTGTAAATATTATGTGTGTGTATCTTAAAAGATACCTTTTTTAATATAAACATACATACACGTGTATGACAACATCAAAGACAGCATTTAGGAAGTTGGGTACTGGAGTGTGTCCTGTAATTCTGCAAGTTCTAGTTGATCTTTCTGCCATTTATGTCGGTGAAAATCCTTTTTTTTGCTAATGGTGCGTAGCTTCCATTTTCTTTTTCTGCTTTTGGATCCGTGTCTGGTCCGTTTGCCGGTTGCTGACGATAGTGAAGAGTTTAAGATGTGTAGCAGGAGAACTATTTTAGGATTAAAAGGTATAGAAGCTAAACATTATTTTGCAAATAAAACAGAATACAGGCTTTATCTTAGGCTGATCTGCAAGTGTCTAAGCTACAGTTCTGGTGCTTAAGATTTCTTGTTAACTTCTGTGGCGGTGTTTTCCTGTGGGAAGGAGGAGGGTAAATGCTCCTGGCTTGGGCTGAGAGATGAATGATTTCATGATAAAGCTGTTTGGGAAAAAAAGTCACGCTTGTATTGCTGGTGTTTTTCAGAGACCATGATGCTACATCATTTTCTTTTAAGGTTATTGACGTATTCAATAGAGCTGTTTCTGCTTCCTCAGGAAAAGCTCTGTGTGTTTGCCGTAAGTCACATTTCCAATACAGAATATGAGTTCAAAATTCAGTGTTTGTTGCCCTGTGCTCAGCACCTTACATAGTTCGTATGCATACATTAACACAGGATGTATTTTGCTGCTGTGACCCAGTGACACTGTGAGATCCTGTTGCCTCCCAGATGAGCATCGCGCACTGAGAGCAGGGGGGAAGCCTCCTGCATCTTCCCTCCTGGGGAGGAACCTCTGCTCGTGCTGTTCCCGTAATACCCGAGACCATCACACGTGAATGAAAGCGCTGCCAGTAGCTGCAGACTGACGTGGAAAATCACCGTAGTGATTTAAAGGAATTCGTTCACATTCGTATGTCCAATGTACATTTTATCGCTGTGATAGCAAATGTAACAGTTAAGGTACTGGCAGTGCTTGAAATACGTATTTTAAGATGGGAAGTGTAAGAAATCCTGTTTAACAGGTGGATCGACAGTAACAGGACAACCATGGAATGCTTCAAGATTCAGAAAGTATCTCAGGGACAGAAGTAATTTCATTTTAGGCGTGGGTGGTTTTGTGCCCTGATTCAGCAAAGCACTTTGAGACACCCTAAAATTTGAGTGTTTGACTTGCATTGAAATCAGAAGTACAGATACATGTGCTTTCATACTTCCTGGGGTTTAGTGGCTCATAGAAACTGTTCTCCATCAGAGGAGCTTGTCAAAGCCATATGGTCACAGGGAGCTGTGACTTGGGAAGCAAGTAACACAGAACTTGTAGCTGATGCCTTTGGGGCAGTGGGCTAAAGAATGTTTCTTAGGACTAAGCTTTGATGCCTGATACTGCATGTAGAATTAGTAGAAAATTGTGACTCTCAGATGTTTCAGCATTGGAGTACTTTTATTAGAGGAGAAAAGCTTTGGAAATATAAATCCTTAAGTTATATATTAAAAATTTGAAGTTAAAGATTGCTTTCATTAATGCTTACTTAATTTGATTTTTGGATGATGCGATATAGATGCTTAAATTCTATATTATTCTTGACTTTCAAAGTAAGTACATTTTAATTTTCAACCCTCTTAGGGGACTTAACTAGTATATTGAGTTATTTGCATAAGCTATTTTGCCTTGTGGGCTTTAGGATATAGCTAATATAATTGACAGGCATGTTGTGCAGTGGTGTGTTTGAAAAGAAAGGGGTCCACTGGTATTGTGTTCAAATCAGGAAAGGAACTCAAATGAACCTTCTATGTACAGCCTTATGTGTTAGTTCCATAACACTGTTTTTTATGGCATCCTAAAGTCATAAAAGCAACTTTCGAAGTTCACCATGAAAAGTTCAGTTCTCAAAAAAAGTATGAGCTTTACATAACCATTGATATCAGATTAATACAATCTAGTTTTCAAATAGGTGACTTAATTGAAGTACAGATAGAAGTAAAGTCACAGTAATGCCGAAGCTTTACTAGAGCACAGCCCTGATGTGACACTGTCACCCGCACGCAGTCATTGACGTTCTGGATCCGGATCCTCTGGGCTTTCTGCTGGAAAAGGCCGCAGTGGATGTTTTATCTACACGGCACGGAGAAAGAGTGTTTGCTCTTCGTTGCCATCGCTTGGCCATCTCGCTGTCTAAGAGAAGAGAACTAAGTCAGCAGGAGCCGGTTGGCGTTTGCATGACGAACACTTGCCCGCAAACAGTTCCCGTCGGGCCGGGTGACCCGCAGGCTCCTGGGCGCAGGGCAGAGCGCTGGGCTCCGTTTCCGTGGTTTATTTGGGAAGGGAAGGAGTTTGCCCGCTCCTCCTTCAGCGCATTTAGTGTGCACACTCAGTGCAACGTTGCCTGAAAACAGGGAATCAAGGCTTTTTCTTCTCCAGTTACAAAAATCTGCTCTTAATTGCTGCTGAAGTTTAGGAAGATGAACACAGACTGTTTAGGGTGTTTTTATTTTTGCTGTCCTGTAATCCTGTAGTTAAGCAATTTATTCTAACGAATCATTGAAGACAGAGACCACAGAAGAAGTTCAGACAGTGGTTTTATGTCATGACATTGGGGGAAAGAGCGAGCTGTGATTTACATGCTGCCTGGACAGCTGCTGGATACAAATATGGCAGTTTTATAACAACTCGTGCGGCACTCGGGTATTCTGGTACCCTGCTGGTGTAAAATGAAAATACAAAAATAATTTTCTAAATGTATTCCTTATTGTGGTGGTGATGCTAAATTACCTGGATTAATAAATTTCCTTTCCAAGAGACCTTAGCAGGGACACCTGATTACAGAAATAAAGTTAAAACCTCCTTTCTCTGAGCTAAAACTTTACCTACATTTTTCCATCTTTCCGTACCTATCAGTATGCTTGATTTTATCCCCCACAAATGTACCGTTTTATAAATATAATCAAATTCTAATCTTGCTTGCTATACAACAATTACTAGTACTAAACATATTCAGTGTTAATTTTTAAAAAGGAAGAGAAAATGAAATACCGAATCCCTCAGATCATGTGAAATGCGGAGACACTTCCCGCGTGATAAATCTGCTTTTCCCCATTGTACCGTGTAATATCTTTATGTGAAGGCGCTATCCACAACGGGCACTTGACATCAATATTCCTCGTTCATTCCGTTCTTATTGTAGAGACCAGAACTGTCGTATCCGACTGCGTCTCCGTGCAGCGTCTGTTAACGGAGCGTGGCTGTGGGCGCAGTGCAGCTCAGAGCTGGCCTCGTGTCTCGCGCTGTTGGCAGCCGGGATGGTGAACTGCTGGAGGAAGGAATTCTTCTGGAATATTGAACGCAGTTTATTTCACTCGCTGAGAGGCTCGAGGAGAAATTGTAGTTTTTCATTAACCTGTTTATGGGTTTGGCTCTTTATCATCATGATTTTTTTAAAATTAGTATATTATTGTTAAGGGAAGGCATCACTTTAAGCGTGTACACTGTAAGCTCTGTACGTACCTTGTTTTTAAAGGGTTTAGTTTGGTTTTTTTTGTTGTTTTAAATGTAGAGTCTCTTTATTGATCTTCAGAGCATTTTCAAACTTACTAAAAGCAAGAGGTGAAGGCAGAAAACGGCAGCGTTGGGAAGCAGCGAGCTGAGACACGTTTTAACTGGCATTGTTGGCAGTTATTACTGTCATATGGGCTACTGAAAGAACTGCTCCGCTTCATGTGCCGTTGTTGTGGTTTACAGATTCCCCTGGATAAAAATCAAGGGTAGGCTGGTAACACTTGGTCTGAGGAGAAAACAGAAAGAGAACTTCCCTGTGTAAGAGCTGAGCAGAAGACGAGCCCTCGGGGCTCTGCTATCCCTGCTCTTTCCTATTGATGCTTTTCACTGAGCAGTTGGTTCCTGACCACGTGACACATTGACACATGGTTGGCATTTCTGTCTTTAAATAACAAAATATTAATATTTAGATAACACTGCAATTTGTTAGCATAACATTACTAATTGAGCTATTTCTCTAATGGTGGCATTGAACACAACGCTAACGATGAATCAGCTTTAGGGGTTTTTTTGTTGGTTTGTTTGTCTGTTTTCATATATTTACTCATTTTTAACACTTTTTCTCCAAGAGTATTTTGAGAAGTTTAGGCTTTTGGATGGATGATATTGCTCACTTGAAAATGCTGGGTGTCTTAGGAACCACGCGTGGTTCCAGGATTCTGTGAGTGCCTGAGCCCGTGCAGGACACGTACAGGACACGGTTTGATTGAGATTTATCAGACGGGGGAAAGAGTTATCACAATCAAGTGGTGCGTTCTGAGAAAGCACAGACAAAACCTTAGCATGGCTACAAACCATAGTAGCGATCGCGCTGGGGTCTCTAAACTACCCTTTTACTCAAACTAAGGCGTTTTTCCGAAAGCCCCGTTTGAACCAGGCCCAGCGGGGCTGCAGCAGCTCTGCCGCAGGCTCAGGGAATTGGGAATGCGGACGTTGTACTGCTGCACCGACGTTTGTGCCGGGCCGAGCGGGTTTTGCAGCAACACCTTTTCCAAAGAACTCAACCTAGAAGTGTCACTTGCGTTTGGGTGTCACTGAAATGAACCCGTAGCTGGAGGTGGAAACTCATCAGCTATTTTAGTAGAGAAACATGGAGTAATAATTTCAGTCACGTAGTAAATCTCTGTTTAAAGAAGGATAGATTTCTTTTCAAAACTGACAGCTCCTTGATTTCTTCTTTGTATCTCATCTTCTTAAATGCCTTTTTGTTCCACTGAACAGTAAATGTACAAAAAAACCTCCCAGTGTGGTGGGAAAGGTGGCAGTTTTGTGCATTGTGTCCCCGGTTTTGTCGTACGACACCAGCCCGGTTCTGCCGTACGCAGACTGGCAATACAAGCAGGATGCAGATTTCAAGCTCATGTACCATCAATAATTTAGAGATTATTTTTATATAATATTTCTAGTATTTGGTATATTTAGTATAGTTGGTACTGGAAACTGTAGCACTGCAGAACTGTTTGGTGCTGCAGTCGTTACTGAAGGGCAGCTGTATTCGAGCCATGTTTACTGTGACCTTCGCACAGGTGTCAATTAGCCTGGAAAAAGTAGCACTTGCTATCTAACTGGTTTTTAATCCCATACCAGTAAGAATGACTCAGCACTGGAATGTTTAATTAGCTCCCGTTTCAGCTGCTGATTCCCAGCTTCATTTGGAGGTTAATGGTTTGGTGTCTTGTAAACTGACAAAATCTGAGATGATAATTTTGTTAAGACTGAGCAAGATGGTGAGAAATATTAGGCTGCACTAGAATAACTTGAGTTTATTTCTGCATTTGCAGGTTCATCTGCGCCAGCTGTGTGTAGGGTGAGGGGCGCTCTGTGGTGTCAGAGGCTGATGCAGCTCGCAGTGAAGTCCTAAGGCGGGATTTCCTTTTGTTTTGCTGGAGCTGGGTTAGAGCCTGAGCCGGTTCATTGTGCGCTGCCAGCAGGAGGGCAGTTAACGGTCGATAACTGGTAGAAGATCAGGAGCAGTGCGTTTTGTGCTGATGGCAGCAGCACCAAACCCAGAATATTGAAGTGTTTTGTTGGTCCCTAAATCATGGCAGGTGACCGTGGCCGTGTCACCACCGCCAGCAGCTCCTGCTGAATACTTGAAACATCTCAATTGAGCTGTCCCATTAATAATGAAGAGTGTCGGTGTTTTGCCATCTGTTAGGTACTAATGGTGTATGTAGAGACCAGCAGTTGTGTGAAACAATTTAAACTGCAACTTGGAATGAACTTGGCTTGTAATGAAAATCTCCAAAACAGCGTAACATAAAATATGGTACGTCAGACGCTGCTTTGTAGCTTTATAGCTTACCATCATCTTCTAGTAGCTGTTGAGAGGCTGTAAGATTTCCATTATGCATTCTCATTTTTAGATATTTGCAGTTTGATATTAGCATTTTGCTGTGGGCAGAAACTTGGCAAATGCTCGGTCAAAAAGAATTTCACGAAATATTTTGGGAGACATTAATTTCAGATTAAAAATATTTTCCCAGATGTGTTTGGATGGTTCTGCAATCTGAAGCTGTTTTGCTCGTTAACTGAAATTTTGTGGATTCTTAATCAAAAGCATTTGCTCTTGAACTGTGGGCTGGGAAATACTGTTGACAGGACTTTGTGCAGAAACAGCAGTACCTTTATTTCCCAGGAATTCTGCCTCCAAATTGCAGGTGAATGCTGGTGTATTAGATCTGGAAAGAAAGTGTCACAGTTATTCAAAATTGATTTTTACAGCCACATTTGGAAGAACTCACTGGTTTTTGTCCAGAGCTCCCGCTAGGGCTGGTCTTCTTAAAAAAAAAGCAACGTATGTGATAAAGATGGGTAAAATTCATAAAGCACTCCTGCAAATCAAAAGAGGCGTTTATGAGGCAGAGAAAAGATCTTCGTTGGGATTCGGATCCCAGCTGGTCAAATGACTGCCTTGATGATTCTTTTTTCTTGTTAGAGACAAGACGTGCTACTAATTCCTGTGACTCACTCCAGTTCTTCGGACATTTTTCTTCCGTGAATTTCAGAAAATACCTTTGATCTCTCTCATAACACCCATGCATGGTTTTGAGAGCAGGTCTCCTTCAGCCATCTTAGCAGAGATCTCCAAAGTGCGTTTATTTAGTCCTGTTACTTTATGTTCCCATATATGCATTTATTTTCCAGAAAATGAAACTATATCATCTAACCTTCAATACTATGGAAGTGTAAGATTTTCTTGCAAAAGTCTATCTAGTTGTAATTTTAATGAACTGACTTTGTCCCTGAAGTGTGATCGCATCAAGGACACGTCAGGCTGTGTATCGAACCTGAGTTTGCTGCTCCCGTGTGAGCAGATCATGGATGTTTGTATTGACAGGCACAGTCTCCTCCAGATACGCACGGGAAGTCTGGGGCTTATTCACTGAAATGAATCCGAATCAGACTCTTTCTCTTTGCTTTTTGCTTGTAAATAAAAACATTGCTTAGGAGTTGGAATGTAAACTACTAACTAGATTTCAGTTGTGGATGATTGGGTCCAATGAAAAGAGGGTAAGTTACTTTCGTATATTTTGACACTGAAAAAAACTGTCTGAGCTTTGAACCAATTAGGTTTTTCTACTACCACTTGTTCTATTTACTGTGTTGTGACAAAAACCTCCTGGCAGTAGCAACTGGGTGGTAAGATAATTCCTCAGAGTAGCCGACCTGCTGTTGGAAACTGCCTGTTGAGTGACCCAGTGTGACCTACAGCGAACCTGCCCCTGGTTTGCATGGCATCTGGGGGCCAGCGGCCTCAGAACATGGTACTGAGTTTGATGGCAGATCGCGCAGGGCTTGCTTTAGAGATCACGTTTATGTCAGAATAAAAGAGCATTTTTAACTGTTCTCAGGCTGAGTTTAATTGCTGAGATTTTCTGCATTTTATTTGAATAAGTGGCAGAAAAATGGCAATATAAGCGCTAATTTGATCAGCTGTAAACAGCACAACTGCATTCCCTAAGCGTGTGCTGGCAGTCTTAATTAGGAAACTCCTTTGTGCCATTATTATCTGTAGTTAATGAGATTCTTTACAATATTATAAGGGATAGAAAGTACCTGTACTCACCACTTTGCTTCTGTGTTTGTAGCAAAGTAGTCCTGCCTGTGAAGGAAGATGTATTTATTTACATACAGGTACAGCACAACAGTCATGCTAAAAGAATGCAGCTTCTGCTTGAGAGCAAATTGTAACGTAATTGAAATAATTTCCCTGAAAATACTGTCGTTGAGGATTTTTGACCAAAAAGCTTAAGAACTGAAAAAGTGCTGATGAATGTGGTACAGAGATTTTCTTGGGGGCTTGAAGGTGGAGCTGATGGAGAGTTCTCCTCCCCCCCTCCTCCAGCCGGGACAGTCTTGTGTGCCCAGCGTCGCAGTATCACAGTATGTTTGGGATTGGAAGGGCCCTGGAAAGCTCATGCAGTGCAATCCCCCCATGGAGCAGGAACACCCAGATGAGGTTACACAGGAAGGTGTCCAGGCGGGTTGGAATGTCTGCACAGAAGGAGACTCCACAACCCCCTGGGCAGCCTGGGCCAGGCTCTGCCACCCTCACCAGGAACAAGTTTCTTCTCATATTTCAGTGGAACCTCCTGTGTTCCAGTTTGCACCCATTGCCCCTTGTCCTATCATTGGTTGCCACCGAGAAGAGCCTGGCTCCATCCTCATGGCACTCACCCTTTATATATTTATAAACATTAATGAGGTCCCCCCTCAGTCTCCTCTTCTCCAAACTAAAGAGCCCCAGCTCCCTCAGCCTTTCTTCATAAGGGAGATGCTCCACTCCCTTAATCATCTTCGTTGCCCTTCACTGGACTCTCTCCAGCAGTTCCCTGTCCTTCTGGAACTGAGGGGCCACAACTGGACACACTATTCCAGATGCCAGGGCGGAGTAGAGGGGAAGGAGGACCTCTCTCGATCTACTAGCCACCCCCCAGCTCCCTCAGCCTTTCCTCATAAGGGCGATCACCACCGCCCACGTGGCCACAGCTCTCAGAGCCGAACCTGCTCCACAAACAACCACCTCTCTGGCATCTCCTGTGTGGGACGCTCGCGGTGCTGTGCCCGGCGGCACTGAGTCGTGTCCCGCGTCCAGCCCGGCCGCGCTGCTGCCCGTGCCCGTTGCTGCTCGGCGCTGGAGCGCGGGACGCGGCAGCACCGTCCTGCTGCTTTCAGAAGGTGTCAGTTCCAAGAGTTTTCAGACTTCCTTTCTCCAGTTAGCGGTAAATCGATTAACACTAGAATCGCTCGCTACACAATTTATGCGGGAGGTGTGTGTACGTTGCTGAAAAACAACATGACTGATAGGTTTCTATTTTCACAGTGAACTTGTTTATCCCATGTATAAATGTGAAATGGGGCTGGACATCTGTGCAAGTTCAGATCTAGAAAACAAACAAACAAAAAGAATCTGTGTGTGGTTTGGAACTTAATTAAGCAGCACAAGCACTACCTAAGTTTTTGAAGCCTCTGAGTATTCGTGTCTTCAGCAATTAGAAATGTTACAGTAATCACAATTACATGTTATTTAAGTAATCACATGCAAATAAAAGCCAAGAGCTGAAAATATTTCCTTAAATTGTAAAAACTGAGGCTATTTTTAGTATACAGGATTAGATGCCAATATTTGCAAATGTACCTTGGTTGATTATTTTTTTTTTAATTCTATGAATGTAAATCACTACTTTGAGAAATGCCATTCAGAATCTTTCCTCATTTTCTTGTGTCTCCTGCAAATGTTCTGTTGCTGCGAGCGCCCGCGCTCCCACGAGCTAGTCTGGTTGGTCTAAGGAAGGAATAATCTTCCGAACTGCACCCCGTGCACAGCAGTGTGGCTTGAACCTTTTTAATACAATGAATTTGTTCGGTGTTGTCAAATGTATTTATGGTGGTTGTCATTCTTCAATGGCTTTTCTCACACAGATAAATAATAGAGGTTGGCTAGAGACATCTAACAGATAACAGTCTTCCTTGTAGAGCTGTAATTGCTTTGTAATAACATCCTCTGGCGTGCAGAGCAGGTGAGCAGAACATCTGTGTTCCTGAGATAGAGCACAAACCAGCCGGCACCTCATCTAATGGGAACCCACTGGCGTCTCATGTTAGGGCAACGCGTGGACTTGATATTGCAGTTCACTGTAACTGGGATCCCTCACGGCAAAAAGCCGAAGTTACGGAATGCGTGGTTTCTGCTGGTTTGTTCGACTGTTCATTTGTAAGTCCCTCAGCAGGATGTAGAGTTTATAGCATTATTTTACTTTTTGGGGCCATATAGTATAAAATCCTGAGATCTTAAATACCACAGGAGCTTCAGTAAAACAGTTTTATGCGAGTTGTGATATAATCTTTAAAAAAGCAACCTCCTCCCTTGTGGAGTTTGTGTACCCAGCATCTGAAAGGTGCGAGTTCTGAATGGTGGGAATAAGTCGGTATTTCCTCCTGCGAGGACTGGGAATTGCGTGTCTCCAAACCAGCCGCAGTGATGGCTGCAGCTCTGCCTCTGTGCCTGCCCAGCACTGCGGGGAGGTAATTCTGGTCCATAAAGAGATGTTCTGCAAAGGAGAGAATCGGGCATCCTGCCAGGGATGTTCTTGTGAAACAGCTTTTTATGAGGTTGTGTGATTTTCCTTCATCTCTGGGACGGACGGAGGCAAGGACGGCTGCGCTCCCCGAGCTTACAGGTCTCTTCCAACCAAAGTGATGTGATGGGTCTGTCTTCTTCATATATTGCTCATATATTTCTGTAGATGTAATAAACATAGATCATCAAAAGGTCAAATGTTGTGCTTATTAGGGCTGATTAGCTGCAGTATAGAATTGAAAAACACATTCTTTGCACCATTTATATTTTTTCCTTTCTACTTTTAGGATGCAAAGTTTGTAGAAGAGCGACGCAAGCAGCTACAAAATTACCTAAGGAATGTAATGAACAAAGTTATTCAAACTGTGCCAGAATTCACAGCCAACCCCAAAAAGGAGACTCTTATTCAGCTGATGCCCTTTTTTGTGTAAGTACCTGTCAAGTATTCAAGAATGTATTAAGCTTTTTTCATCACAGTTTACTTTAAAATATAATGCCAGCATCTCCAAGATCTTTAAAACGGTGGTTTTTTAAATAGAAGGCTCCTGTTCAAATTATAAGTTGTTTTGTCATATTTAAATGAATATGTGACATATATAGTATTTTTGTTTATTTAACTGGTGACTTTGAACAAAAATCACTGTGTAAATCTTGCAAAACTACGTAAGTGACCTCACAATTTGCATCCATACGTACTCTTCAAACTTTAGGTGGTTTTGGTTTCTTTCGTTTGGTCTTTTTCAGGTTTGTTTGGCTTTTTCTTTGTGTGGGGTTCGTATTTTTGTTTTTACATTTACTTGGGGGTATGAATGTGGAACACTGTTAGGGTCCTTACTGACCAAATCAGATATCAAGCTGACGAACTCTTCCTACATGAGTTTTGCTGTCTGCTGATGCAAGTTCTGATTTCATTCACGTTCACGTTCATGTCCAGAAATAGTCCAACACGATCACCTGTCAAGAGTCCCAAAACAAACCCTTTGATATACAATCAGGCAAGGGATATAATCTACTAAAATCTTTCAGTTTTGCTGAATAAATTCTTTATCGTATTTGTAAATGATATTTAGAAGTATTTAAGAAATAATAATGAAAACATGTTTTTGAAAGTGTTATCTTATTTCTTTCACTCATAATTTTCCAGTGTAAGGGTTTCTCAGTCCTACACCCGTACAGATTCTGTATGGACCGAACACACATTCCCAGTGACCCGTCACGTTACACTCGCTGCCCGGGGACTGCGCGTCCTTGCCAGCAGAAGCACGCACACGTGGCTCCAGTACTTGCATGGGCTTGTGCAGAGTTTCAGATATTCAAGTTTAATGTTATTTCAAGAAAGCCACATTTGTTAGAACGTGTCGTAGAGAAATGGAAGGATGCCAAGATGCATTTTGTGGCATTCATGCTTTTTCAGTGTTTCCTGGATTTGAAAAAGCAAAAACCAATTGGATGAGACATCTTGATGATGTTGTTATAAATGGCAAAGTGATGTTTGCAGGGACAAACCTCTCTGGAGACTCACCTGCTTCTCCGTGAGAACCTGGTTTGTAGAACTCCACTAAGGACTGTAAAGACTGAAATGGTTTCAAGTAGTTGCAGTTGAGGGGCCCACACGTGGCTCTCCGTCGGGTTGTTTTAAAGCTGTTGTCCTTCGTGTTGCTCTTCATTTTCTTTTTTTAAAGAAGAGGGGGGCAAGTACGAAATACATTTGCAATTGAATTTTCAATTTAAATAATTTTTGCTCTTCCTGTCCAATTAGGTTTTATTTTAAGGTGGTTAAATATAGCTGTGTGAAGTACGAGCTGATAATTTCTTTTCAACTTCATTCCGTAATTTGTTGCTTTAAATGTAGAGCAGGAAAATAAATTCTATTTAAGGTCGCATCTTCTCGTTGGCTTGTTCTGATTGATTATCCCGAGTTCCACGCAGACAAGTGGCGATGCAGAATAACATCTGTAAGTTGAGGCCAGATAGTTTTTCCTCCTCAACCAGTTATTTATGAAAGAAATTCAATTTCAAGCTTTGTGAGTATAAGTTATTTTAATAAATGACGATTATGGTTTCAGGTGTACATTGAGTTGCTGTAGTAACTATCATTACCTCAACAGTACAAGCGGGCGCAAAACCAGCAACACAAGTAATATTAAAATATGACGGAAGTGGACAACAGTTTCAAGCAGAAGCTCTTAGATTAGGAAATACTGTAGATACTCTAGTTAGAAATCTTAATTTGAAGCTTTGGCCTTAATTAATGGAGAACTTATTAACAGTAGCAGTTCAGTACCTGAACTGTGATGCATTATTGACATGTTTTAACCAAAATGGCTTTGGTTTCAGATTTTTATTTCATGTCAATTATTAGAATTTCACATATTTAAAAAAAACCCCAAATCTATAATTAGTTGTACAAATGAACATTGACAATACTGTGAGGTGATAACCATGAGGTGACACCCTACTGACGTACTTCTTTTCAGGTGGTTTTTTCATTTTAATACATGGGGTTTCAAGAAATATTTTATCACGATATCTTTTTCTTCTAGTTTCAAAGATGACATTTCAAGAATACTTTCTTTATAATCTCTTAGCCACTTGTGTTAAGAACAGGAAGGGAAAACAAATTTCCCCTTATTCCTCAGCCTTAAACAATTGACTTGCTTTCTGATGGTTAATCTCATCTCTTTTGAAAGTGTGTAAGTAGAATTTAGATCTCGTGTTGTTGTTTATTAGACAAAGTGCCAGGTATGAGGAGCCGCGCAGGGAAAGATTCGCAATCACAGCACCATGCAGTGGGTTCTGCACTGATGCTCAAGTCAGGAGAAACATCTTTACCCTGTTCTGCTGATGTAAAAGACCCCAGCCCTAATTCTTCTAATAAATGTAATGAGCTGAATGAGAAAGGTACAATTAATTTCACAGAAAGAGCACAGTCTTATTGAGAAGGCAGCATATTAAAGCAACCTGTTTTCTCACTATGGTTACAGTTTAGTACATGAGACATGGTGAGAAAGCCCTGAACTTTCAGGGAGGGGATCTGTTCAGGTAGGTGTGCTCAGCGCCGTTAGTCAGCAGGATGTGACCCGCTGCGGTGCGCGGCGTTGGTGCCGACCCGCTTCGGGTGGCGCTGCGCCGCGGGGTGCAAAAAGCATAAGGTGACTTTTAGAGGGGCTTTTGCATTCGGCAGTTTAATAATTCTCAACACATCCCATGAACCCATGGAGCACAGTGGATTTGAAAATACTCTCTATCCGGACTTCGTGGCAGAAAAGTTCCCTCACAGACACGTCTGTGAACAGATCCCCTTGGAACTCGATCTGCAGTGACGTGTCTCAGCGCTCGCGCTCAGCTCGGAGCGCTCCGTGGAACCCGTGTGCTGCAAAAGCTGAGCTGCTCAGCCAAATGACCAAACACCTCATCTGCACTGACAAAATGGGCTTTAATGCATTTTTCTGCTGAGATACCTCTGCCGCTAGAGCAGCAGTGTTAAGCAGAATAAAGATGCTTCAGACCGTGATAGAAGGAGCACGTTTGAGAAGGTATTGTCATTGCCGGGCTATCATTTCAGTTCTCTCTCTTTATTTTCTGAGCCATGACCTGGCACTGTTGGTAAGAAAAACAATCTAGAAGAAAATGCGCTTCATATTGGCAGCTTCTCCGCGATCGTCCATCCTTCATGGATTCGGAGCTTTGTCAACAGGAGATCTTGAGCATCTTGGACTCTCTCAAGTGTTTATTACATTATTCAGTTATTACCTTTGTACTGTTCCTGCAATTCTTCTGTTAGGCTTAATAATATTTTCATATACAACATTGTAAATACATATAGTAATTGTGGTATATTTAATTTGTGTGGTATTGCAGATGTGTGCATAGTAGCTGGTTACATCTTCATTAATGAGCGGGTTAGTGGTTACAAAACGGTGAGATATTAGTTGCAGGGCTGTGCTGTGGAGAGCAATGATATCTCAGTCTGGAAGTAAAAATCACAGTCTTAATATGCATTACAAAAATCTCTAGGGCATTAGATCTGTCTGTTAGGAAGCAATGAAATATAAAATAAGAAAAATAATTACCTGGATTTAAAGAGTTTTTTCTCACTGCGAAATTAAATGAAAAATCTCATCAAGCTTATGTCTGATTAGGCATCCTATAGATAGAAATTACAGGGTCAGTTTTAATTAATCACTTTTAAGATCTGATTTAGGTCCTAGAATATGATTATAGTGAACAGAAAACAATGTCTCCGAAACTGAATCCACTGCTTATTAAATGCTGGGAGGAGTATTGCCTGACAGCTTGGTTGGGAGGTTGTTCCCCTGGGGATTTCTCCTCTCCGAGTGCAGAGATTTCATACAAACAGGCACAGAGCTGATGAGGCAAAACATTTTAATTGAGCTGTATGAAGTAGCCTGTCACTGTTACAAAGAAATAAATTAATTTTCTTTTGAAACTCAGAGTTAACAGTTTGCAGTAAAATAGCGTGAATCAGTTTGCTAGCGTTCCTCTTCAGCGTTGTATCAACTGCTTAATCATGGAGATGGAATTTGGTTTGATTCCTTATGCTGTGAGCTGCCATTCACATGTTCTCTCTGTGGTCAATCCCTATCATTTTTCATCTCGGTTTGTATATTTTTCAGTTTTGCTGCTGCATTAGCTCAGTCACAGGTTTGGTCAAACAGTTTCCTTCGTAGTCCGCTTTCATGTCCTAACGTATAAAAAGAGATTCTGGCTCTGCTAGTTTCCCTCTTTACATGTTGAATAACAAATTATTTGTGATATTAAAATGAACATCACAAGTCAAATTTTCCAGTCCATGCAGAGCAAAACTTAAATCAAGAATTGTCTCTGCTGCGTTGATTTCTCCATCTGCTGGCTGGCGAAGGCCAGGCTGGTAATCCTTACTGCAATTAACAGGTATTGGCACTCATGATCAGTACATTACCGATAAATAAAACTTGTTATAACAAATACACTTGTGTTTTAATCACATTTTTACCAACCTGTCTGAAAAATATCACACATTAGCTCTTTGCTAATACGTACATAAGATCAGGAGGGATCTTTGGTAACAAGCGTCACAATTCGTTGGACCGTATAACCGAGTCTTTCAACATAAATCATCGTAATAGGTCATATGATTTCAAGTATGTGAAATGCTAAAATGTGTAAAAAGTTGTGAAAAGAAACACTGAAATGTCGTGATATTCCATTTTTCTATCCCTGTGGTTTCTGTGGCAAATGTCCTCCGTTTTTACAAGATAAAGATTTTCTTCCCATCATCCTCATAATGGGCACAAACTGGAATACAAGGAAAATATGAAAAGCTTCTTCTTTACTGTGCAGGTGATGAAACTCCCTCCTGGGTTCCCCAGAGGCTGTCGGTGCTCCGTCCTGGGCAATACTCAAGTCTTCAGGGGCCGCGGCGTGTGCAGGGCCGGGCAGGGGCTGCAGAGCTGCAAATCCGCGAGCCCTGAGCCTGCCCCCTGAACCGGTGTTTGCCACGAGCGCTCGGGAAGCGCCAGCTCACGGCGCGGCTCTCGGGGCGCCCGCGCTGCGCTCCGGCGCTCGGCAGCGCCGCTGGACACGGGTGTCGCCACCGCGCTGACTCTGCCTTGGCGCTGCGAATGTTCTGATGAAAAGATCTGCGAGAGCACAAGTTTGTTAATATTTTCACAGGTGACTGTGCTGCGTATTTTTTAAATCTTGTTTTCTAGGCCACAGCTCCATGTTTAAACCGTTTCTAGATAACAATGAATTATAAGTTCTGCAAGCTGCAGGGCTGGACATTTGTTCTCTGTGGTAGCTGCTCACACACGCTCTTTAAAGACAGTGGAGAATGTGCTCAGTAGGCCAGCAGGGAAGAGGCCCGAGCGGGTTCTGCGGGGCGTGTTTGAGCGCAGAGGAGTCAGCAGCTCTCTGGGGTGATTAGAGGATTGTCTTGTTCAAATAAAAAAAGCCGTCAGCATTTTGCTGCCTGTCATTCCCGGCAGCGTGTTTGATGGCAGAAGCCGCGTGCTTAGGAGTTTGGTGTCAGTTATCTTCGAGTCACCGAGTTAAAGTGTAGGAAAGAATTCACTATTTCTAGCTCGCTCTCATTTTGTAAATGCTTTTTCCCTCCTGGAAGGGGACGTTTTGCGAAGCACGGTGACAGTCACACGTAACGACTGACAGGCACATTTCGGTTCCAACCAGTCAGCCTCTGCCCTGGAGATGTTCTGCTAAGGCTCGTTCGGCACCGAGCAGCGTGCAGAGCCAAGCGCCTGCTTTTGGTCTGGCAGAGCACAAGGCTAAAATAACGAGGAGGAATAGATGCTTGTTCGTAATGGAATGAAGAATTTAGACTCGGTTTGGATTTTGAGGTTTCTCATATGATCTCTGTCTCAGTTGGAATTGTCAGTCATTGAGAACATTCACATGTGTACATTAAAGGTATGAGAGGTCCAAAAGTGTTAACTTCTATGCAGTACCATTGCTAGCATTAAAATGTTGCTTTCAAACATAAATGAAATAAATATTTTAAGAAAATCAGTGAGGTTCCTATGGATGTTGTATCTCTGAGTTCATTTTAAAGAAATTGAAAATTGACCCTTTCAAAGTTACTTTCCAAATATTTTAGAGGGTTAAAAGCATTTGTTCAGAGGTAACTACAAACTCCCAGCTGCATTTCATTCCGCCGCCGCAGCTCCGGGCGAGGGGCAGTTTGCTGGGCGGCGGGTACGGGCACTGCGGTACTGTGAAGAATTAACTCAAGCTTCCTCACAAAAACATCTATGAAATACTTTTAAATAAGGTCTTTGAATACATGGACATTAATGTATTTACGTATCAAGGTAGAGGAGAAGACTTTAGAAGTGTTTTTCCTGTGTTCTTAGCCAGTGACAGTATTGAGATGGGGTTTTCATGGAAATTTTAAAGGAATTTGAGGCTTATAAGTTTCTCTGTTTGCAGGACTTTAAATCTCAATATCATATATGGTGAATGAAAAATGTTTTTTGTAATTGTATTCTGCTCATGCCATGTTCTAAAATTCTCTGCTTCATTTTATGGTTTATGAGGAATCAGTTTTATAGTTAGAGAGGTTTCTAAGATACTCTACCGATTTCGTCCCTTTAGGACTCGCTCAGCTGGACTGGCGGCACCACATTTATAGCAGCCATAGAGCTCTGATTTAATGAGCTTTGCTGGATGAAAAGCTGCAACAGATGATTCCGTGAAAAAGCAAAATGATTCTAAAGTATGATTGTTTAGCATGTAAACAAAATAGCAGAAATGATGGTTAATACGGAATTTCTGCATTGAAGGAATGGGAATCCCTCCTCATGTTTGAATTCTGTACTATCTGTGCATGACATAAATAAGCAAAAGCATGCACATACACGTACTTGTGCACCAACCCAGCAGTGTTTCTGTTTTAAAATTTTATTCTGCAGAAAAGGTTCGTTTGGAATATTTTCAGGTATTGCTCTGTTACGTGTGAGTGCTGGATCCCTTGGCGGGATCCCTGCTGTGGGTGGTCTGTGGTGCTGGGTTCGTGTGCGTTGGGCGGTGCCCGCCGCGCGACGCTGGCGCTGGGTGTGCGACCAGCCGTGCCGGCTCGGCAGCTGCAGCGCGGCAGCTCTGGGCGGCTGGAAATGGGACGGCGAAGCTGTGGTGTGTGCGGGATGTGCAGCGTGGGCGGTGCCCGGTGAACAGCACCGTTAAACACAAGCGATCCCTGAATGCTGCAAAACAATAGTGGTGCCAAGGAAGGAAGTTTTAAGTGCAGTTCTGAATAGATTAATTTCTCAAAAAATGAGCTGGCAATGGCAGGGCACTTCTTAAAGCGATTAGCGCATGGATCCGTGCCTTCTGTTGTAACAGGATCCTGGCATTCTGCGGTGCCGGTGCCGGTGCCGGGGGGTGCCCCAGGGCCGGTGCGCTGCCCCGTGCCCGCTGCTCCTGTCACCTGCGCCCTGATCAGCTCTGGTATCTCTGTCTGGGTTCTGCTCTCTAACAGTAAAGCCAGCACTCTGATAAAGAGGAATATAATTGCATGAATAAACTGGGAATAGCATTTGCTTAAATATGTGACTTTTAATTAGTAAAGTACCTCCTAATGCCTGAAACATGCTAATGAAACTAATTTATTGCTATGTTAATTGATTGATCTACTTATAAAACTATACAGAGACGTTGCACAATATTTATCTTTCAATAGAACTGTGTTGCCAAGCACTGATGATTGGTGAAGTAAAAATAGCTTAGATATCTAAAATTTGATTAGCGTGTTCAGATAATGCAGAAGGTTCCATTGCAATAATGTACTGTTCTTCTGTGGAATTTTTGCTGATGGTAGAATTAAAGTATTTGAATTGGAGCGGGTTGTTCTTAACAACCGTACAGTTGACTCACTGGTGTTGTTGGTTTCTGCATTCCTGACTTAGTTACTGCCAGTTTTGGTTTTAGTCTCTCACAGGCTCTGGGACTTGACAGCAAACTTAACAAAAGCATCACGCCTGTTCTGATCGAACCGAAATGTGAAGGAGTTGGACAAAAATTCTGTGGTCAAAGTAGATGAGAATTCATCCGTCCATCTCTTCTCCCCTGCAAGAGCTGTGTTATGATGTTGCGGTGTCTTTTCTTTTGGCACGTGTTTCCCTGCTCTGAGTAGCTGAGTGTTTGTGAATGTTAGAGGAGAATGAGGGAGGAAAAAATGTATCAGGAGGCACAGAAACAGCGATACAGGGGGAAGAGTGAGTGGGGGATGCTCCATGGTGAAAGGAGATGGTTGAATATAGTGAGGAAGTACAGAGAAATAGTGGTGAGAGGCTTCTTAGACGCATTTGGCTTTGTAAAGGTGGCTTTATCTAAACAAATGAAGATGATGTTACAGCTGTAGTTTTCAGTTTTACAGTGATCTGTCCGGAATTGGAAGGGTTATTTGTGAAATAATCAAAACTTCGATCCCTGCACTAAAACCTTCAGTCATTGGAAGAGCGTGTCAAGTGTGTCAGTCGGCACTGGTTGCAACGCTGCTGCTCCTCCCCGTGTGGTGAAGAACTGTCCCGCATCCTCCTCTTTTGTTCAGACCTAAGGTTTGCAAAGTGATTTCTTACTTTAGTACCAGTGGTTAGTCTTCTGGAATGTCTGAATAAATGGTAAAAATCTGTAAATTGAGCTAGGAAAAGACAATTATCTCTGGAAGATGATTGCCTCCATAATGCAAATTATAGCAGAGTTTTATTCTGTTGTGTGTGAAAGACATTGTAGGAGAGCCAAGGGAGCTCTGTTTTGACTTGAGTACATTATTGACCGAGTCTTAGTTTATCTTTGAGGGTTTTTTCAGCACACTTAGGTCAGAGTGTGTGTATGGAAGAATGCTCCCTTGAAGCTCTTGTGGAAGATGCCACCCGTGCTGGGAAGAGTGACGTACCTGTGCCAGCAAGAAACGTCATTTGCTCTTCTTCCTTTTGATCCCAGGGGGCAGCCTGCCGTACAGAGATGCTGCTAGAAGTATCGTGGAGAGAAAAGCTCCCTAGTCTGATTGTGACCAGAGCAATGATAGATCCAAATTTGTGTTCATGTTCTCCGTGTGGGGCATTCTCAAACTATTTCATGTTTGACAGAATTGACATCTTCCCCATCAATGCTATTGCAATGTGCAGTTTTGGTAACCATTCTGAGTTAATAGGTACACACCCCAGCCAAAGAGTTTCCAGTCCTTGATGTCCTGATTCCGGGCGGGAATCACGGCAATACCGTTGGGCTGTGGATGGAGGTGAATTCCAAGCCCCGTCAGCCCTCGGGATCCCTGCTGGCGGCAGCTCCGTCCTGCTGGCAGGAGTTTTACACAGGTTAGTGCTCAAGTGACTACTCGCTAGAGCTTGAATGACAGTTTTTAATGAGGAAGAACATTATCTGTAGCTCCTAATGATTTACGGGAGGCGTGTAAAATTATCAATGATACCTGCTTTACATATAAGCGTTGTGATCCTTTACATTTCAGATCAAGATTTAAGCAAAGTGAAAAGTTAGAGTCAGAATATATGTTTTAATAATTTTAAAACTATTGTTTGTGGTTGTTAACATTTTCTCAATTGTTAAAGTAAAAAAAGACTAGAAACTCTGTTTGGTTTTCTTGGTACTTTATTCCCCTCCACTGCATTTCTGTAGGTTGTATTACTTTTTCCAGTGGTTGGTCTTATTAAGAGAAATGTGCCAGCAGTGCCCAATGTAAACGGGTTTTATGGAGGTGAAAGGATCTATTTCCCTGCTCACCTCTGACTCCTGCCCACCTGTTTTCTCACTCTGGCTGACACTTTCTTGCTCTCCCGTGCATTTCCAGGCCTGTCACTTTGAGGCCGTGCTGAGCAAGATGTGTTTGAGTGTTCGGTGTCAGTACCATTGACAACATCCTTCTGAACTCACCTCAGGGTTGAGTTGTTCCAGGCCTGAGACGCCGCAGAGAAAAGGTGTTTGTCACCCGTTTGCCTTGGTGTGATGCCCAGGAAAACTGGTCTGTCACACAGCAACTCCATAACACTGAAAGGTTTATGGGGTGTATTTATGGCCTTGTTACTGGGTCTTGCCATTAAAAAAACAATCAGCTTCTCTTGCACCAGTCACTGTCTCAATAAAGACAGTGAGACTTGCTCTGCGAAGTCAGTTGCTGTGGATTGTTCAGCAGGCCTCACAAATAGGTATTTATGAGCATGTTTCCATCAAGCAGATTTTTTGTCATGCTTCCTTGTATTCAGGGTCACCTTTACAGTGCCTTGAGAAGAACGATTTAGTGTATCCTGTACTAGAATTGAATACTGTCCCGTCACCATTGGAAGCATTTGAAGGCTTGTGATCTTTTACACTTGCCTCATAATAAACTCTTGATTAATGCTGCCCGGGAAAATCGGAATGTTAAACCAGGCAGCACTGATAGTCTGTGTCTAAAGTTGCTGAAGCTGATGGGGGACAGGATATGGTATGGCATTTCTTTTACACGTGTGGAAACGTACAAGAAGTATTCTCCATCATATGGTTTAAAAGAATGGGGCAAAAAATTGAAGCAAGTAGATTGACAGTAACAGTCAGAAAGCACTTTTATCTGTTGCTGTTTGTAACTAATTGGTATATATATCATTTTCCTTTAAAACACACAACTTAGAAAGCTCTGAAACAAATTGAGATCATGTTGAATAAGCCATGTTCAGTGTCCCAGCCGACTTTAGTGCTGTACAGGATGAGCTTTTATAATAACTGATGGCCTGTTTCCATCTGCAAATAACAACCATGGCTCTAAGAAGTAGTAAAAATGCCACGTTGCCTACCGTGAAAATATGAAATCATGAATTTACCTAATACTTTTTCATTTATCGCCTTTATAACATGCACTTGGAGTTCCTTTTATTGCTCTACTATGGCTGGTTCCCAGTTTGTACAAGGGAACTGTTTTGCAGAACCATTTTTGGTAGTCTGGGCAGCCGGGGGTGAGATGGGATGCTGGTCAGGTGAACTGGGAACTGCTTATCGAGGTGCTTTTGACTGTTCCGTTGATTGGGCCCCAGGAGTCGTACCACCACTTTCTGTCATTTTCCCTCCCAGTTAACAGCAGGCTCAGTAACGAAAGAGCATCCTGAGAGAAGAGTTGTCGTTCTCAGTAGCGCTTACCTCTTCATCTTGCTGTTTTACTGCTGGGTGATGAACTCAGCAAGCCATTAGCAAGAGGGAGGTTTTCTGACCGGTGGAGCTGATGTCCCCAACGCGCTTGACTCGTAGCGGTGCCCCAAGAGGTGCGGAGTGCTGGCAGCAGAGACCCTGCGCCCTCGGGGACCAGCCCGGCGCACTCGGTCCTTCGGTCACAAGGGAACTCACTCCGGATTCGGGCGTTTGGCAGCTGCAGCAGTTGTGGCTGGAGCCGCAGAGCGGGCTCCAGAGCCAGCGAAGGAGGGGTCCGGGCTGAGGCTGGCCAAAACACAAATACATTCGTAATTCTCTTCTTTGCTGTGCAAGCAACGTAGCATTAAACAGAAAAGAGACTCACAAAACTGTAATTTTGATCTCTGCTGTCACTGTTTTCCTATCTTACTGTTCTCAGCTCTTATTTTAAATTCACATTTCTGTAAGTCAGGTAGTAATATAACAAATTGTTAACTTGCACCAATAAAATCAAATCTTTAATACATTTCAGAATTAAATCGAAACAGCTGAGATTGTAAATTATCTTGAACACAAAGAATTTAGTTGCAAGACTGATGCATTTGAGCAGCAGTTGCTGGTATCCGGCAGTGAGCAGCTGCTGCGGAACAGGAGAGGGGCGGTTGTGCCTGGGCAGACTGGCCAGCGCCGTCCTGGGCTCACACTTCTGCTGCTGGGACCTGGTGTTTTTAAGACTGAGCTTTCTGTCTGCGTGCCGCGGTTGGCAGGCTCAGTCCTGCCTCGGAGGTCGCGGGTTTTCCTTAGTTCTGGCGGCAGCAGTGACACAGCAGCCCCACTCCTCTGAGCTGCGGTTGGACACCCCTCGGTCAGCTGCTGGGGTCACTGCAGCAAACATCAGCCCGGTAACTGGGAGTAACACTACTCAGGACTATAAACTGTTAAATGTAATACATAACCAGTGTCCATTCCCAAATGTATCTTACACAGATATGAAGTCAGTTTGTAGAGCAAGACAGATATTTAAAATAAATGTGGAGAACCCTTCTTATTTTAGTAGGAGGAGGTAACTAGTAAATTTTGAGACATCCAGCCATTGCACTGAGGGAAGACACAAAACCCTTTGCAGAGTTCCATAGCTTAGGGACTAAATGTGAATCTGCTCGTTTTCTGTTGCCCATCAACAAAACCGCATCATTCCTATCAGTATATATATACCGAATGTTCCTCCAACTGGCAAGTGTTTGCCAAGGTGGATTTGGTTAGCTAGACCATAAACTATTTAGCATAATAATCACACACACAAAATCCTACTTCTGTCCATAAGTAATTCATAAACAATAGGTCCCGTATTCTTTAAAGCTCCTTAAGCCAGTTTTGAACCTGGAACAAATTTTTGCATCTGAGCTATGAAAAGTGGAATTCTGGAAATACTACTAATAATATAATTAAGCGTGCAGTTCTTCAAAGTACCCGCCCCGTTCTTGGTAGCATTTTGCTATAGAATAAGGTATCAAGCAATGAGTTTCCCTGGTTTTGCTCTTGGCAACGTTGACAGCCACCTTGAACCCTTTTCTTTGTAATGTGGCATGATTTTCCTTAGTGAATAAAAGAATGAAGTTGTTCTTGTCAGGCTAGCCATACGATCGCTTTACCTGCCCTTCAAATACAAAATCAATGTATGTTCCTGGTAAGCATTGTGGTTTTGTACCAGTATGCTCACTTTACCCTCTTTTTACTGTCTATCAGCACTGGTTAAGGTATTTAACCAGTGACATATCGGAACAGAATTTAACCCAAGCTGTCATTATCATGCTGTGTCAGGGTGCACAGCACAGCGTCTGTGTTCCAGTTAAAGTTGAATTAACAACTGCATAAAACCAGAAGGGCCCGGATCGCAACAGCAGGGAGTCGTTCCCCGGAGTCGTTCTTCTAACTGGAGTGACTTGTCCAGTAAGAACTTTCAGGTGAGGATTTCAGCCTGGAAAAGTGTCCTGAAAATGCCTTAACCTGGGGGTTTTCACACAATGTGTTTCGGAAGGTAGAACGGTGGAATGAAACCGTGTCATAGCCTCAGCGGGACTTCCTCGCAGAGCTTGGGCGCTCTGATTGAGGTCTGGGTGGCTGAAAACCTGAGAGTCAACAGGAGCTGAGTCGACAGCGTAATAAAGAAAATGTGAAATGAGGGCAAACGGAAACATGAAGTAGATGAATTGATTCGAAAGAGAAAACTCGGTGTGCGGGTTGTTAATGCAGGAGAGAGTTGGTTTGAATGGGGAGCTGGGAGAACGACTCGACTTCTGGGCAACAGGCCTGACTCAGCTTCGCAGAATCAGCTCAGCACAGGAGTGTATTGAGAGGAACGAGGCGTGCAGGGGAGGGGAGAGGAGCAGACGGCGGGGAGGGCACTGGGTAACAGACTGGTGTGGCTGTTGAAGTGAGTTAATAAAGAAAGAAAAGCTGGAGAAGGTGGGGAATAAGAGAATAAGTGAGCAGAGTAAGAGGAGAGGAGTGCTATAAGAATAACAGAAGCAAGAGACGGACTGCAAGTAGAGAATGTATGTGAAAATGGGGTGGAAAGGAAGATGGTGGGAAAGAATGAGAAGAAGGAAACATAGAAACCCTCTCTGCTATGGGGTTTATTTTCCTTTCCTGGAGCCCTGGCACACAGAAAGGAGCCGTTTCACATAGCTGACAGGGATTAGTGTTCCTGGAGGTTCGGCAGGGCCAAGGGTTTGCTCACCCTGCGGAGAAGGGCCTGTGTCTGTCCTTTGGAAACAGGCCTTGAACGAAAAACATACATACATACATGCATACATACATACATCCATACATACGCGATTCTGGTATTTTCAAAGGTTCTCATTGAGTATAAAGACTCAGCTCTGCCTGGGATCTCAGTATGAGAAGGTCTGGTGCAATTTTTGCACAGTGCCTTTTTGCATAACCTAGCAATTAATTTAACTTAATTTGACTAAGGAATGCCAGGGGTTTTAAGCTGATAGTTTTATAAGGATGATCCTGTTTTTTTCTGAATGTCGGCCAGGTGATGTTCACCAGTTGCAGCCGGTGTGGCTTGACTCACATTTCGCGGTCATCCCTCCAGTTTGAACTCTTTTCCAGTGCTGTGAAGCATCTCCTGAATGCCGAGGCTGAGCCGAGGGTCAGTGAGATCATCGCGTCCCAGGAACGGGCGACTAGAAGCCGAGCTGTTGAACTGAACTTTTACAGACTGTTTCAAGTTCTTTTTATTTAACTTTTGTCTGCCTCCAATGAAGAAGATACTTTTGTATCTAACTAAAAATTAAGATTTCCAAAATGCTGCCGTGCATATTTTAGGCATCTGAGAAATCTTTCAGCATAATTTAGGATTTCTAGATGTAAAATTCCACTTTTTTTTCTTTTTGTTAGTAGTAGAAACTTAGAAAATGGTAAGTAAATGTCTTCCGTCTTCTGTAACTTAGTCATCCGCATAGTGCCATGAGGATGGAGCCAGGCTCTTCTCGGTGGCAAACAATGACAGGACAAGGGGCAATGGGTGCAAACTGGAACACAGGAGGTTCCGCTTAAATTTGAGAAGAAACTTGTTCCCAGTGAGGGTGTCAGAGCCTGGCCCAGGCTGCCCAGGGGGGTTGTGGAGTCTCCTTCTGTGCAGACATTCCAACCCGCCTGGACACCTTCCTGTGTAACCTCATCTGGGTGTTCCTGCTCCATGGGGGGATTGCACTGGATGAGCTTTCCAGGGCCCTTCCAATCCCAAACATACTGTGATACTGTGATACTTTAAAATCAAGTTTTGCTCATGTAAGCATTCAGTAGATTCTAAGGTAATTTATATGTTGATGTTTTTTCGTGCAGCAGTATATATACACTACTTATCCTGAACCTTAGAACCTGTATTTCCTCAGTAAGAAACATTTTCCTTGTATTGTTCTAAAACTCTGTTGTTTCTGTTTATTGGTATCAATATACTCTAAGCTGATACATAAAATCACAAAATGTGCATGTGTGGGGCATATGTGCATCCTTACCAAATTCCATCTGAGTGGCAATTCTAATACTGTTTCAAATACAGCCGTGTACGGGGCTGCTGTGCTGTTTCTCTCGGCCCGAGGAGCGAACTCGATGGCAGAACGAGGGATCGGAGCCCTGGCCCAGCGCTGCCGTGTCTGCTCCGGCTCTGTTAGTCCTGGCTTTGCTGCTCTGGGCTCGGGCTCAGCTCAGCCAGGGTGGGGGCAGCTCAGGGCTCGCCTCTCTCTGGAATGACGGTCGGAGTGCTGAGCCGTGAGCTCTGCGGCGGGGTCCTACACTGACATGTTTTGGTTCTCATCCCAAGTGATAATCAAGAGTTGCACAGTGTAGCTGTGAAGATGGTCCAGCGCAAAGCAGCGTGCTAAGGGAGCTTTCCATGGGCCTCCTGGGCTGCGGCCGAGCGAGGACATGGCACGTTTTTACATTTGAAGGAGACTGACATCTCTGCAGGATCCACAACAACTTGTAAGCACAGGGAATGTGTTTCTACGTGACTGGGTAAGAGATCTTACAGGGCATTTCCTTTCGTCCTTCCCTTCCTTCAAATAACAGGAATTATCAAAGAAGCTTCAGGGGTTTTTTTCTGTTAATAAACAAGTAGACATGATTTATAAAGGAAGCTCAGTCTAATAACTCTTGTTTGCAATTTCCAGTTATTTCTTTTTACATTGAAAACCGGTTTCTGGCACGAATACTCGAGTAGGTTTCTTTTAAAGGAATTGCTCCAATAATATACCTAATTTAATGAAAAAGGGGTTTATTTTCCAAGCGTTTCCCTAAATTCTCTGGTAAGTGAGAAGCCTGGACACCGTTCCTGGTTGTGCTCCGGGTCCGTAGCAGAGCTGACCTTCCAGAGCAGCCCCAGCCCGTCGCTGCAGCGCGCCGAGATGCTGTTGTCCCTCCTGCCTGATGGTGTCAGCCTCCCGGCGTGCGGGAGCTCTCACGCCTCAGACTCCCCAAGATGTGTGTTTCTGTCCCTTTTCAGTCAAAGTCCTACCTATTAATATAATGTTCTACAATGGAAACAGAGTTTTCAATATAAAAGGCCCACAAACATACAGAATATTATTCTAATACGTTTTTTCTTTAGCATCCAAGTCATCAGTGTGCACCAGACTGGCCAAAAAATGGAAGTGAATGTTTTTATTTGATATGAAGATGATTTTTTTCTCAGTGTAATTTTAAAAAGTGTTCAGCAGGTGAGATACACTACATTGTCTCTATCACAGTGATAGTTACTAGGATGAATACATAATGGTAAGTGTGGATGATAAGAGCAATTTGTGGCATTGCTGTTCAAGACTGTTTCAGGAGCCTCATTGCTTCATGTGTCACATCTACAGCCCACAGATACCTCTGACATATCTGAATAATGATCTTTTCACAAGATTTGCCCTTCTTGAGCCATTTTCCTGCCCACTAATTTACCTCCTGGGCAGTACAGTCTGATATCAGACTTCATGGCAATTACAAACCTGAATTAATTACCCTTGTTTGCCGTGGCAATAATACTGTTAAGGAATACAAGTTAATACAAGTTAAACAAGATCACGCTTGCCCAAATCTACACAAATTCCCTGTAATGAAATTGGGTTTTCAAAGCTTAAGTTTTGGCCTACTAAGTCCTGCAAAGCAGTTTGCAGTATTTATTCCTCATCTGCACTTAAACTAGCTGATCTGTAATTGCTTGTTAAGTTTCGCTTTATTGAGATGGACAGTCAAATGTCAGCGGCTGTAGCTGAGGTTGTGTAACAGCCAGTTCAGGAGAACTACAGGTAGGGGAAGGGAACCATCTGCAGGTCTCTTACAGAACACAAATGCACCACGGGCAAGCGTTCTGGAAACGATTCATCTGAACATGTTTTTGAGCTGCCATGGGGTCGGTCAGAGCGATCTGTGCGGTGCGGGTGGGCACGAGAGCGCTGGGATCCGTCGTTCCCGCCCGTGATCCCGGTTGCACCGGCTGTCCCTGCGCTGTGCAGACACGGCCCGAGCGCCCCGAGGCCTCCGCGCGGCTTTGGGAGCAGCAGAGCTGGAACAGCCCAGGACAGTTCCAGGAGGAAAGTTTTCCAAGTTACATTCTCCAGACAGCCCAAAGCAGATACCAGGCGGTGGAGCACGAGGGCTTTGAGGAGACAGACTGCACTGTCTTTATGGACAAGGTCTCATAGCCCAAATAACTTTTAATGGTTCTTTTTTTGGATTTTTTTAGTCAGGATTTGAAATGTCCAACTGCATGGGGATGTATTTATTTAAATATATGCTCACTGAACGAATAGAAATGGAAAAAAAATCTCTTTGTAATATATTTAAATTGTATTTCTAATAAATTTGGAAGTTGCATATTGTGCAACTGTGGCATGTCGAGGGGTTTTTGAAGCCGTGCTAGTCTATCAAAGGGTGAGGTTATCCTCGCTTTCTTTGATGTGATCAGAGGAACGTCAGGGCTTCTTACTTCAGCCAGGCTGCATGGTAGAATATGTCACTTAAAACTACAGTAGCCTGGCCTGGGGGACATCACCTGGACAAAACTTGGTCTGGAGATCCATGAGAAGTTCATATCTCTAGTTAGAGAAATATTATACAGAGTTGTGAAACGGATAGACACAGTCTGTAACAGATAACTCCAGGGACAAACAACAGTGGCTTAAATTGAGAGTGTGTGTCCAAGAGAAAGTCTGTGACTTGCCATTTCCAGCTTGAATTCTGTTACAAGGGCAGCTTGATTAAGATGTTTGCCAGCAACGCAGACCATCTGAAACATCACTTTTATTCCAAGGCTTCCTACAATGTGGAAGACGGGCAGAAACGGCGGAGCAGTGCGTGAACACTTGCTGTCCAAGGCAGCTCTGCCGCCGAGCAGGACCGCGCGGGGTCGCGCTCTAGGAGCCGGGGCTGGGGGCACGAGCTCCCGGGCCGTTGTGTCGCCCCTGGCCAGGCCCCTGTGCAGAGCTGATCACTGGAGGTGGAGGGAAGGGCCCTTTTCACATTGGTGGCTTATCTGTGACATTTGCAAACGTTTCTGGCGCAGGACGGCGTCTGGCAGCAGTTTTGGCGCGGTGTGTTTGTGTGATGCGCTGTGGGGAGTGCGGGCTGAGCTCCCCCCGCAGATGCCCCGACATGTCTGCGCCTCGGTCCCGTTGCCATTAAGGAATCTGATAGGGAGGAAAAAAAGAGACGAGGAGAACAAGTATTGAAAATACATTGTTCTTCAAATCAGTGTGTAAATATGCTCCTATGTGTAAATTTTACATAATTACTGGCGGGTTTTAAAAAAAGTAATTTGCTAATGAAGCAACACGACTTTAAACTTTTTCTCTTCATGTAATGGTTAGATTTGGAGTATTGCAAGAAAAAATATTCTGTAACGCTTATTTCATTGAGAATAAACCCAAAGATTAAGTTTAATTACTTTTCCACAGTAGCGAAAGAGGCTTTGCCAAGAGATGGATATAGCAGCTTTATTTCTTTCTCTTAGCGTATGAAACAGTAAGGAATGCTCATGAAAACGTGGTTAGAAAAATCTGTTTATACATCTTATATTGCAGTCTTCCAGTGCTTATTCATAGTCCTTTCTGCGCGGCACTGGCAGTAATAGATAAATGGAGCCATCCATTCAAATACATGAAGCAAATCATCTTCATAAGGGAGGTGGCTTTGTGCTCGTGCGTGTACTTGGCTTTAATCCAGACCATAACAAGTTTGTTTATGCCAAACTGCTCAGTTTTTCAAAAGGAGGTGGGTTATTTCTTTTCCTCATTTGAACTTGTATTGAAAAATATTTCCGCAACCATCAGTTTCCCATGTGAAAACAGCGTGAATTAGCTACAGGCCATCACTGAAGCTCAAAACATCCTACAGAAGCTTTTTGTTCCTTGGTTTTGTTCATCTGCCAGCTATAAACATAGCCCATTCAGTCCTGTTGTATTTCAGATGCTATTTTTGTGGTGTCGTTTCAGTATATTGGGCACTTCTGTTGTGACAGCAGAATCCGTGAACAGTTAACTGAAGGATTCTAGAAAAACTTGGTGTAATTATGGGCACTCATCTATTAATAACAAAAATTAATGGCATGCACACATCCTTCCCTGCAGTACCACTTCACGTCATTAACAAATGAGTAAAGAAACTGACTGTTGCTAGTGCTTTAGGAATATTCTTTAGAGCGCTCCAGAGGTCTCCAAGTACATTCTCTGTAGGTACAAATGAGGCCAGATGTCAGTTCAGAAGCGCAAAATGGCCTAAACTGTTGAAGTCTGTGCAGAAATAAGCGGCTCGGTGGCGCTGGCACAGCCGCCGTCCCCACGCGTGTGGCAGCGGCCGACCCTGACAGCAGCCCGAGTTCTTCGTGGATTTACGGCGCGGCTGTGGGTGCAGCGGAACGCGAGGCTGCTCTCGCCCGGGGTGGTGTCAGGAGAGCCGCAGGTTCCCTGGTGCAGATCTCCGTCGGTTTACCGCGCTGCAACAGCCGCGTTTCAGACAGCGGCGGCCGGCAGGATTGGTGCGGGGATGGCTGGTGTCACTGCCTGCCAGAGCAGGAGAGAGCCGTTTTAATTCAGTCTTCACCTGTAAATTACACAGGCCCCTGCAGTTTGATTATACCTACTGCAGCGTGAAGGTTTATTTTTAGATTAAGTGTAACACAATTACACTTAAGAGTTTAGCAAAATACGTGATATGTACTAAGAAGAACCACTGATATGTGGGTCTGCAGAGATTGCTCTTCCCTGTAGCAAATGTTAGAAATCTGTGCCTTGTAAACAGTTTGCATAAAACTGCTTAATTTCACAACTGCAAAATGAGCCAAAGAGCCTGTTTCTTGCTATTCCATCACTATTTTAATTCTGAAAGCTGTTTTCTGAAATTTTATTCTAACCTTTAAGAACTCATAAATTGATTCTTTATAAGAGAGTTCATTTGTTAGTCTTAATGCAGTTTCTGGCTAAATCATAATAAATATACAGAACAGCTCTGAATGTCCGGCTCCTTTAAAAATCTTTCAGCAGAAGACTCCTGTGCGTTAAAGGGATAAATCCCAAAGCGCTGGCTGTTGAGAATAGTGAGGGATGGCCAAGGGGAAGTAAGATGGGGCTGGTTTGCATTGCCAGGCAGACTGAATATTTTATCATATTTTTACTGTTAGTGCTACAGCTGAGTGAAATGCATCTAAATCCTGAAGACTCCGACAAAATGCATTGCCCGGCTTTTCCTAAGCTCTATGCATAAGGGTGAAAACGCGCCGTGTCTGACTGCAGAGCGTTGTCCCTGCAGTCAGGCTGCCGTGGATCGCATCCGGAGCTGCAGGGCGCAGGGTCCCGGCGCTGCGGCAGCGCAGGAGGAGCTGCCGGCACCCGCTGGACGTCGTGTCTTCTGAGACTTCTCTCCTGCTGCCTGCCCTAACAAAGATAAAACTCTGCATCATCGGATTGCCTTCTGGCGCTGTATACGTTCATGTGGAATACTGACCTCTCCATACAGATGCTCCATTGATTTGTTCCTAAAGCAGGGGAAGTGATACTGCAGCACCTTTTTTAGTTACTGTTTAGTTCAGAAGTCATTTAAGGACATAAAATGTCCTGTTCTCAAGGCTGGCACCAAAATCTTCATGTGGCCAAAAGCCACAACACTCAAGAGAGGAGGAACGTCCTAAGGGGTCTGTGGGTAGAAGTGGAAAGTGCCTTTGTTGTGGCCCCGCAGTTCCCGGGCGGGTGAGGCTGAGCCGGGCCCAGGAGCGGAACCAGTGTGGCAGCTCCCGAGTGCCGGGCGTGATCCCAGCGCGGGGCCGCGGCACCAGCACCTCCCGCCGCTCGCCGCCGGCCTCGCCAGAGTTCCCGAATATTCCGGCAAGGAGCAAGCTTGTTGCAAATTTTATTTATTTTTATTTTGAACTCATTGACATAGTTGCATCTGTATTTCAGAGGGACTGAGATGATATATTATACTTTTTAAAGATTCTGATTCTGATGATACCTGGAGAACTGACCCCAAACTTCAGGAGCTCATGGCCAGCCAGGTGCTGAACACTTAACTCCCCCTGGAGTTCCATCTCTCTTCCTGTTAGCATGATTTCGAGTCCTAATTGAAGAAAGGATGAGGCTATATTTATCATTGCTTGGTTATTTTCTTACAATGAAAATAATTCATGTCTGACTAAACAGAAAATGGGATTCTTTTGCCAATTACCGTGTTTCTTTCTGCTGGCGGCCTGATGCTTGTGTAGCTCGTGCCCAGCCCGTCAGCTCTGGCGCGGCCCTGGGGGCTCCCGCAGTCAATGTCACCCCCTCCTTGGTTGGCTTCCCTGTCGGTGCTGGGTTGGATGTAAACATTAGTCCTCAGCTTCGCTACCAAGAACAAAGTCAGCGTTTCCCTTGTTATTCTGTTGACAGTATTCAGTTCCGTACTTTATTTACATATTTCCCCAGCTTGATTACTTTTGTTTATTTAGAGAGCGCGGGTTTAACTCCACTCTGCCAAGCCTCGGCTCACTGCGATGGTGTTTGCAGGTGCAGGTACATTATTTTCTATGTGCTATCCAACTCTGTCTGTTTGTTTGCTGGTTTTTTTTTAAGCTTAGGGAAACTAAAAAACATAGGCTAAAATTAAGAACAATCTAAAAGCTCCCAAAGGTCGAGAGTAAGACCTGTATTTGTGAGTGTTTAGGTCATGGATCACTGTTAGTATCAGGCTAATGGTTGGAGTGCAGGAAGGTGCCCTTCATACTTAAAAAATAAAAACAAAAAGCAGAAGGAGTGATTGCTGTAAAGCACTGTTCTTCACTTTTATGACTGCTAACATGTTTTCCAGCAGTGAGTTATGATTCTGTAGGATTCTAGGAGCAGTTAAGTTTGTCCATTTTTCACGTTTATAGCCATTATTGGTAACATGACATCCGTTCAAACCCGGATCTGTCCCTGAGCACGGTCGCGTCAGCTCTCTCCTGCCTCGTTGCGTATGTTAATACGGTGCTGTAATCTTCATGAGAAATGAAGATACTTGAGAGAAGCAGCTGATACCTCTTAACTTGATGGAGCAATTAAAACTCAAGCACTAGCTTGGAAGATCAAAACAACATGTTTTGATCACAACTCTTCTTTATAATTCCATTTGCTTTTATGGTAATTTTAAAAGAAGGGGGTTGTTCTTAAAAATAACACTGGTAATTGCTTGTGCAGGTTGTTCTTTATGATGGGCACTTGCAAAGCTCCAAGCAATGCCAGCCAAATTGCATTATTCCATGGACACTATTGGAACGGTGTTGGAAAGTGTCAGTGCTGCTGCTTGGGTGGAAATGTCCTTGTGGGGCTGACCTGGAAGCAGAGAGCGGCGGGAGCAGGAGGGGATGGAGCCCTGGGCAGGGAGCAGCGGCTGTGCCGGGCGGGCACCGCTGGGGACAGACACACAGACGGCGCTTTGCTCCCCGGGCAAACGGGACCGAGGTGCCGATCGCCAGAGCAGGAGATGAAACGGCTGCGGCGCCCGTGAGGCCGAGTTACCCGGGCTGAAGGTTACAAGGGAGCCGTGGTGAAGTAAGGCAGGAGTGCACAGCGAGTTCCAGTTGAAATTTCTCTAAGTATGCTAGTGAGCTCACTATCAGGTAAATGATAGGGATGAGCTGGCAGGAAGAAATGCTTTCAGCTTTCAGATTTTTCTCTGTGATACTGGCAAAATTAGGCAAATCAGAGGAGATGGTGAATCCTTTTTTTTCCACTGCTTGGCATGGAAGGTGGTTGACTTTTTGAGCTTTTTGTTGTGTGTAAACTAGAGGTGGGTAGCTCATGAGTGTCAATACAAACCTCCTTTCACTGGCTTCTCACATGCTGGTGTCTGAGAACACAGTCTGCAAACTCTGTTGTTGCTTCCAATGCAAATCACATCAGTTGCGGGCTGTTCAAAAGCTGATTTGGTAATAGAAGTCGTCTCCATTCCGTGTCATTCTTGCGTCAAACAGGCGGTGAGGCTGGAGGAGGCAGCTCCTGGCCCGTCCCTGTCACACGGGAATCGCTGCTTGCAAACCGGAGCTTTACTGCTTTTATTTTCACATATATGATACATTGTGAATCCTGGTGCACATCTTCTGGTTTTAGTTACCTCAATATTTTCAAGAAAAAGGCATCCTAGATCTATCTCTGCTTTCCTTAAAGATGATAATGACAGTACTAGCAGGAAAACATAAATCCAGGTATTGACTGAACACTGTTCTTCTGAAAGCAAATCCTGTGTTTTGTTACTGTATCAGCATCCTCGGAACATGTTCTGCTTCTGAACCATTTGTTCATTAAATCACCTTTCGGTAGGTTGTTCTGCTTACACAAAGTCAGCCAGCCCGCAACAGAGCAGAACCTTGGCAGTTTTGGGATGGAAATGGATCCAATAGCCAAACTTACTGTCCTTCAACTAATCACTGAAATTATATCAATTGTAAATAAACAGTGTATTGGGGTGAACTTTCTCTGACAGGTGTGTTCAGGGGTTTCTGGCTGTCTGGTTAGTTGGACAGGGATCGCCAGCCCCAGCACCAGGTGGTGCATTGTGTTATTCTGGCTGGGGCACCACAAAAAACAGAAGGTGTTCCAGGGTGTAGATGTCACGTTGCATTGGAAAGCCAAGGAATGAGACTCAGACATAAATTAATGAAAGGTCGTTTTAGAAAGTTCTGAGCATTTCCTGAATGAGAGTGTATTTAATCCAAAATAATCATAGGTATTATTCATTTTACAGGATATAACGATTGGATATTAAACAGTTACTGTACAGTAACCATCTTGTTATGCCAACTTGAAAGTAAAGTTGGTGGAAGAAAAGAAGGATCTGATAATCAGAATTACGTACAGTGTCATGGTTTACAGAAAAAATCAAGTATCAATGTAGATGATACTTATGGACATGCTGGTATGGAAACAGATTTGTAGCACGCGAATGTTCAAGTTAGGATCATTCAAATGATAACAAATGGAAGCATGTTTATGTGTTTGTAATTATTTCACTGCAAGGAGAGACTGAATAAGTCGTTCTGAACCCTGTGCTGTGCTGTAGAAGTGTGTATGTGGAAGCAGAATTAATCAAATTAATCAAACAGTTGGCTAAAATATTAGAGTTAATGCTTTTCATTTGGTCAGTTCAGATCTAATCTCGATAGGAAGTGATTATCCAGTTGTTAACCTGGCAGCTTTGCTGTAATAATGCCTTCAGGACTGGCGGTGTCCAAGGGTACTACAGGGGGATTATCCCACCCAGATCTTTCTGTCTCTTCTGTTAATAGCTGACTATTTAAACAGCTCTACTCAGCCATTTGAATTAATAGATGGAGATCACTGTTTCTCATTAATAATCATATTTTATTTCTACAAAATTGGGAGTGATGGCAGGAATGTGCCTCCAATTATTTTCACACTTCAGCAACTGGAAACAAGGATTTTACCCAGATCACTGCAGGCTAGGAGTTACCAGAGTGTATATAAAATTATTTGATGAAGTCAGTCTTAGTTAATAATGCCACTAAGCATGTGTTTTAGCTGATTTTAATTGGCAGGAGAAGATGCTGAGATATGTTGTATGGGCAAGTCAGAATTAGTTCTCATTGTCTAATACGGATCTCTTAATACAGTACATTGTTTAATACCGCCTTTTTGAGGAGGCTTCCTGCCCGCATCCAGTTACCACATTGAATATTGCGGTTATAACCAGGAATTAGATTTATTATCATGACCAAAAAAAAAAATATTAGTAACACAAGAAACTGGCAAAACAGAGTCGCCAAGTTTAGGTGTTTTTAATACAATTAATTAATACAATTAAGCAAAACTAGAATCATGAGTGTTTCTGGAGATTCATTTCCATATGAGATTTATACATATATATATATATATATGAAATACCTGATCCTGAGCTTTGCTCAGGATGGGCTCCATAGATGGGCTTATTGCTTCCCTTCCCTTCCCTTCCCTTCCCTTCCCTTCCCTTCCCTTCCCTTCCCTTCCCTTCCCTTCCCTTCCCTTCCCTTCCCTTCCCTTCCCTGCCCTGCCCTGCCCTGCCCTGCCCTGCCCTGCCCTGCCCTGCCCTGCCCTGCCCTGCCCTTCCCTCCCCTCCCCTCCCCTCCCCTTTTCTCTGATCTCTGGCTGGTGTGAAAGAATTTCCAAGTGCAGACATGTTACACGATTTTGATAAAAACCTTTTCTCTCTAATTTTATCCTCAAAAGTAAAGAATGAGATGGGAAATAAATTTCTTCATGTAAACGTTCACAACATCAGCTAAGACAACACCACAGTTCCTTATGCTAATATGTAAAGAAAAGGGCACAAAATGCAGTTTACACTTTGATAGACAGGGAGCAATAAATGAAAGGTATGAATAAACTAGAAGCTGATTAAAAGACCAGTTATTTTAAGCTATTTTCTATAGATGCACCTCAGGCAGAACTTGACACCAAGACAAAATCAATGCAACTGAATTGGGATCCAAACAAACGCTGGGCAGATCGATCAGAAATGCTTTAAAGCTCAACAGTGACCTGGTGGGCAGAAGGAATTGATTGCCTCAGCCGGCTGCTTTTTTCCTCAGAATGGGACAAGGTGAGAATGTAGACGAGAACTTGAGCCTTTAATACTTGGCCATTGCAGTGCTGAACAGGGTCAAGCGTCCGGCTGCCTGCCAGACTCAGCCTAGAAAATTAAACCCCGTTAAGACTTCAGTGGCTAAGAAGGTAATGGGATGAAAAATTTTGTATTAAAACTGAGCAGGTGTAACTCAGACAGGTTACTCATTGTTACTCAAAGAGTAAGCGCTTCCCACGGGGACTTGGGGTGGCTGTTCTGGAAGAGTTGTTCTACAATAGCTACTATCTGGTTTAGATTTACATATTTTAAATTTGTATTTTAGTTTGAGTAAAAGCACAGGTCAACCCTACCTTAGCCCCCCAAAACCAGCCTGGAGACTGTTCTTGCTGAATGAGACAAATGAGAGGCTTTGCAAACGCTGTGTGTAGACTTGCTTATTCCTTCCTCCTCCGCCCCAAACAGATTGGCAAAAACTGATTCAGAACAAGTGTCTCCAGTTCATCTTCATGGGCATTTGCCAGAAATACTGACAGGATCATTTCAAGGTCTCCATATGTCTGCCTGAAAGTTCATGGAATATCGGACCTGTTGAACTGTCAACAGGTTTAAAAAGGTGTTAAAGGTTGTTTAGTGCCAGAGACTCGTTAAGTATCATTTGACCTCAAGGCCAGAACTATTAATAAATCATTAAATCTAGTAACAGGAGACAGAAGAGATGGGAGATTAATCTTTTTCTCCTACTCAATTACCATGTATTTTGTGGGGGTTTGGGCATTTTTTGTCCCTAGCTTTAGGAGTTAAAATTTCTGGGGGTTATTTGAAAGTCAATGTTTTAATTGTAGAGTAAAAAGCTGGAGCTGAAACAGTCGAGTGAGATGGAAAGTTTTCTCTTCAGGTTTTGGAGGAGGGAGGATGGAAAGGGGCTGAAGATACATACTTTTAAATGTATGACTACTCAACTTTTTTTCCCCGTACAACATCTGTTTCCATGGAGCTGATCAATTGAATTTCAGCTCTAGTTTCCTTTCTCATGCTGGATGCATGAAACAGTTTCTGTAAACCTCCATTAGAATTTGGATTGTCATTATAAAAAGTAGCTAAGACATTTAAGGTAAGTTATCTCTAATTTAGTTATTAGATGTATCTCCTTCTGAAGTAGCATCATTTAAATTAGTAGAATTACTTGCAATTTTTGTCCTCCGTTCTCAGACATTGGTGTTCATGTAATTATCCTGAGATCACCTTACTAGCTCAGCCATGCTTACCAGGGCAGACTGATACTAATTCGTACCTCCTCCGTTTAGGGGAATTAATTTGACACCTTTGCAGTTTTTTCTTTGAATGGCATTTTTGCTCCAGAAGGGACAAGTGACACTGATGTCATTTTGTGGACACACCAGCAGGAGGAGCTTGTGGATTAAAATGTCTCTTCAATAAAGCAATCACCAAATTCCAGCAGTCGAACCGAACACTGGGCTTCCTTCTGCACTGAGTATCTGTACAGTGCTGCCTGCCTGGTAAAGCTGAATTGCTATCAGCAGTGGCCATTATGCTGGTAAATTAACCTATTTTAGATCTAGAAAATCTCAGTGAGGTGAAAATTTAATTTTATTCCATTGCACGTTTGATATTCAGATGCTTTTATGTTCACATTTTCTGAAAAAGACACATTTTAACCCAGAATCACACCCCTCTGAAGCCAGTACCCCACGCTCCGCTCTACAAGCATTAGAGTATCAACACTGCATCACTGCAATTTTATGGATTGTGTGAAAATAATGAGTAACAATACTCATGTTACTAAAAGAAATCCATGCTAATGAGCACAGCTGAAATCAGATTCACATGATCAGAATTCTCTACAACAACGTGGATAGCATTGCTGAGTTTCAAAACAAGAAACCATCAGACTGGGGTTGGAAATCCAATTATCCTTGGCTACCAAGGATACATGCTAAATTAATTTTTAGAGATTTTAGTGACAAGGAAACTAAGGAATTAAAGATCTGACTTGTTAATCTTGTTATTAAAGAACAGAAGGATGTATACCACAGGAATTTTATGCCATTTTTTCATGTGACAAACGTCCTAGTTACCTAGGAAGAGTAAATACTGTAATAGGAGTGCAGTGAATTTTAAAGTATTATTTTAACGAAGGTTGTTTTAGACTGATCTGCTCAGAAATGTAGACAAGTAACATACGCTGCCACTAAAAACCAGAATTTTGTTTTCTGTTTAGTATCTGAGCTGGACACATGTTTCCTATACTGATGTGTTAATTGATTTAGTGAGTAGGAGCCAATGTGTGCACTGTGGTCCCAAAGCACTGGCCCCCAGTGCACAGCCCCTGGGCTCTGGTGCTCCCCACCAGCACCGTGTCCGCAGCCCCAGGACGGGTCCGAGGCCTTTGCTTTGCTCCGGGCTGTTTGCTGCGGGGCTGCGAGCGCTCAGGTGGTGCCGGGACACGCCGGGACGTGCCCGTGGCGCTGGCACAGAGCAAGTTCAGTGATGCTTTTAAAATAGAGCTGTATTTGTTTCATCTGGCAAGAACTGCGCATGAGCGATTCCTCCCTGACAGTTGTTAATGCACTCTGAAGATGGATATTGTAAGGTTGTTTTTAACTTATAAAAACAAGTTTGGCTTTGTACGCTCTGTAATTTTATTGCTTAGTCAAGTTGCAAAATGCAAAATTTAGTTTTATTTATTGATCTGTATGTAAGCAGTATAATTAAAAACCATGTGGAGTCCTCTAAAAGAATGGCAAAAGTACAACACTATCCCTTTATACTGTAGTTTTCCAAGGAGTCTGTAGCCTCTGAATATCACCTAGGTAAGCCGGAATTTTCTGTTACTGCTTGTTGTGGAACTTAATGTACTTCTTCTCGGAGTCTTTTCCAAAAGGCTCGTTCATGTAAGACTATAGTCTGTTGTGGGTCAGAAGAGACAGAAGAATTCCCAACAGGGATGTATTACTAATGTACTTCATCATGTAATGATACATCCATCCATAATTACAGGATTGTTAAACAGAGCATCATCCAAGCTCTTGTCTAGTTTGCTTGTACTTTTATCACCTCAAAATGCTTTTCCCACCATTTCTGAACTGCAACTCATAGAGATGCGCTTTTATCCTGTAATTGCAGTCTTCCATATTGAAAGTTCTATTATTTCTCATTTTTGAAAGAGCCCATTTGTACTTCCCCATTGAGACACCAGTAGAAAGAACGCAGTTCTGTGTAGCTGAAGAAGTGTGCTGTACTTTGCCCTCATGTGCCAGGCTCTCATAACATCTGCTTTTTTCATGTTTGGAATAACTACGGAATAATTTACATGTAACATAAACTGGCTACTTCTGTCTTTATTTCTTGTCTTCCTAGTGATATTCCGGCTTCTGGAGAACCGGTAAGCAAAAGCAACCACTCGAGAGCGAGCGCGCGCTTCCCCAAGCTGTCCCGCAGCCAGCACAGAGAGCCGCGCAGCCTGGAGCCGCAGAGCGGGGATCTCTGACCTTCCTCCTCATTGCCCATGCTGGCACCACGTACTTTAAGTCATTCCCCCATTCCTTCCTAGCCTGTATTTATAATTTAAGCTCCTGAAGAGACTACAGCTGCATCAACTTAAATCCTGCAGAGAGACGTTCATGGCTAAGGGTCACATCCTGATGAGTGACTTTGGAAGGCAGTCATCACTGCTCAAAGCAGCCGAGGGCTCTTCAGCAGGCTCGGCAAACCCAGAGGCATTTGCTTTGTTGCGTAAAGCTGCACTGCACATACTCTCCTTTGTTCTTCTGAAGTTCTTCTGTTACTATGAATTCCTTGTTTGTATTGTGTTGTCTCTTTTTCTACGTGTACGCTCTTCTGTTCCAGCCAGACATGGGTATCATGTCGAGACCACCTTTTCCTTAGAAGAACAGTTGTGATTATCACTACTTAATATGTCAGAAGAATGTGGTTTGAAGAACCTCACTAATTTATTACCTTTTGTAAATAGAAAGACTGGGCATTTTTTTTGAATTGTAAACCTCTGACACACACAAAGGTTTTTTAAAAACTTGACAAAGTAGATGACAAGGGAAAAGCATTACAGGTGGAAAATAGCTTTTGTACATTTCTAGTTAGATATGCTCAGTAGCTTTCATTTGTGGGAAGTAATTCTTAATAATCAGAGAATGTCATAATTTTTTAGGAAATGTCAGTCTTGCTGTAAGGCTGGGTGCAATATTATTGATTTCTACAAACCACCATAAGGATACACAAAATTAGAATGGTACAAAATAGTGATTTCAAGACTTGGGTTCTGTTTTGTTATTAATTTGTGCTGATGCTACAGAACAGTCCATCATTAACAGGGCAGCATGCGAGTCTGATTCATAAAACCCTCCACATGGTGATACTTAAACATTGCCTGTAATGAAAGTGCCTGTTACCCATCACCTCCTATTGAAAAGGAATTTGTAATGGTACTGTTGCAAGAGTAACTAAAAAAATGGACAAGAATTGTTACAAGTGATGGAAGTCCTGACATGGATTAACTGGAATCCAGTTCAGTATCCATTAGCTGCACTGCCGTAGGCAGTTAATTATATGTTAGCTATCTTCTCTTCATTAAGTTTAAGCAGTGTACATTCAGATTTTTTAAAAATTGTATTCTGGTTTTCCTTTGTGTAAGAACATCATTTTTCTCAGAAGTTATTTTGGATAATGTTACTTAAATTGATGTATCTTGTCATTTTATTATCCACTCATTGTATTAAATTCTCATGTCAGTAGATATTGAAATTTAATATAACCCTGCCGAAAAAAAACAGGCCAACGATGAGGAACAGATTTTTACCTTAGTGCTTTACAAAAGTTGTAGCAAACTGGAACTTCTGTTCTGCAAACCTGTGACCGGCGTGGAGTGTTTGGCAGGTGAGTGGTCCGGTCGTGTCCCGTGGCACTTTGGAGCGAGTAGGGGCTCCTCCACACGCTGTCTGACCGCGGGCCCCAGCTGCTGGGTTCCTGCGTCGCTTGGGGATCGCACTGAATAGCAAAGGTGGCAAAGAGGAGTGGAATGCTCTCTTCAAGTCAGAAATTTCAGTAGATGAAATACCACAAAGTGGAATCATGTTACGGAAATGAAACAATACTTCTCAGTCAGTAAGAGGTCTCATTTACAAACTAAATAGATAAAGAGAAAATCCAACAGGCCTGCCTGGGAGCTGGCTGATGTGTTTTTATTAGAAGATGAATTATTGTTGGTGTTTCGTGTAAACTCCAGCGGGATATTTATTTGAGGAGAAAGGAAAGTGAGGAGCTTGTCAGTTAATGACTCTTTGAACTCTTCAGTCTGATACACTGCTGATAGTTTAGTTTGTCTTTGTTGGAAAGAAAAGCAGCTATAATGATGGTCTCACTTGGAAACAATTCTAAATTCATTTTTCAGAAGTGGAGACTAGTAGAAATATGTAGAAATATGACACACATCTATTAACACTGAATTGCAAGTAAAACTGAAAAAAACCACTGTGGAAACCTTTGTGGTGTTTCTGTCACATGAAACTGTTTTCATTTCCAGGAAATAATTCACAAGTGGAAAGTACTCCATATTCAAAAAGTTGCAAATGATAAGAAATTCCACTTAGCACAGACTGAATTTATTTTTTCCAGTTGTTTAGGAGGAATTTTTCTATCTACATTTGGCTCTTAGAATGATTAAATTCCTGATTATCTTGCTTCTTGTAATTCTTCCTGTATGTATGTACATCACAGAAAAATACTAAACTTGTTTTCTCTGCACAAATTATTCTTTGTTAACTTTAGCTGAATTGTGTATCCTAAGATTACACTCAGCAAACAATGTTGACGTTGTGATACAAGATGCTGTAACGGGGGCATTACTAATCCATTTAAAAGCTCATCTGTGGTTTCTCCAAAATCTCAGCAAATAATGCAATGGAAGGCGTTCTTCACAAGACAGCGTTCCCACTCGATTCACCGCGCTGTTAGGAAGTGCAGTGGGGCACTCACGTGTCTTCCATATGAATGCCCACGTTTTTAGCACCTCGAGACATTCTAAAATGCCCCATCTCTGAGAGAATTGTTCATACCTGTCACTAATTCCACTTCTATTTATTTACCAGAATCAGCAAAGACTGTTGAAGAAGGTTGACTAGCTGGTGTAAGAATCCCAAACAGTTTCAGTATTCTTATAAAATACCTGTAAGCATAACAATGATTCTGTCAGTTGAATGATTTTACCAGTTTCTCCTGTGTCGCCCAGTTCCATGCATGTAGTTACAATATTTGTACAAATGCAGTTTCCTTTGGTATTGACTGGTCTGTGGATGCTGCACAATGAGCCGACGGGTTCCGCCGGTCCCTGTTGGCCCCGCGGTCCCTGGGCCAGGCTGGTCCCTGGTGCTGTTCCACCTGCGACCAGGCCGCGCCAAGGAATCGGTACCATCATTTAAATTCCATTCCTGTTTTATCTTTAGACATATTAAGTCCCTAGGGCTGCTCATCTGGAACTTTAGTGACTATTCAAAGTAAATTGTAAAAATAAGTGGTGCTACTTTTATTTTAATGGTGTTCTCCAATCACACACAAAATGAGCAATTTCCTAAGGAACACGGGGCAGGCAGGACTCTGGCGGCTCTTGCAGATGTGATTGTCTATCAGTATTCATTACATAGTGACTGCGGGTTTTCAGAATCTCATTTATGTAGAGATTGTCATTCATTACAGAGAATGCATTGTATCGACTTGGCTTTTGCATTAAATCAAGTTTCTCAATAATGATAATAAATTTCCAAGGTTTATATGAGGCAGGATATTGACATAGTCATAAAGGCTTAAATTGATATGTCCATTAAGTTGCATACTCTTAGGAAGATTAATAATTTCAAAGCCAGTTTTTTTATGGAATATATCATAGGTGTTATTACTGTAATCAAATTATACTATTTTACAGAATCTACTGTAAGTCATAAACCATCGTGATTGGATTACTACAAGTATTTAGAGAAAGGCCATTAAAAATCACTGGCTCAAAATGGTGACCTCTTGCTAAAGTGCATTTTTTTTGTTACAAACTAATATTTTATTGTATAGAACAATATCTGCATAGCAGCTGTAATTAATGAGTAAGAACCTGCTAAGCAAGGGGGCTGACTGCCTCAGAGCAGCAGGCTCAGGAGGAGACCCCAAGCGATCTACCGACACTGTCAGGACACAGAGATGATTGAAAAATCTGGTATTTTGTGAACAGACCCAGTTATTAGTGCTTTCTGAGAGGGACGTCACTCTCTGCACTTCAAAGCACACGGGCATTTCAGCTCTAAGTTTCCTGCCATTTCAAAGGCTCAAACTCCCCGCCTCAAAACATCCAGTATCTTGTAATTCTGAGGAAAGATATCTATGCCTGTGGATAGAAAAACAGTGACCTGCTGGAAATAACTATGAGAAACCTGTGCAACAGCTGTTTAAGAAAACTACTTGTTCACCAAATTCTGCTCCTGTATGCCCTTGCAAATCCCAGTGACAGCACTGAGCTCCTCTAGCTGGAGCTCTGGTATATATGAAAATAAAGCTGTTTAACATGAGAACACAATTTTCTCCTTGGAAGCAATAATAATATTTCTGTATAGGAACTCAGTAAAGAATTTACCTCCTTCCATTTCTGTAGCTTAGAATATTTCAGTCACCACCCTGCACCACATGGAATATTAATTTCATGATTACTTAGTTCTTTCAGTGGTTTCTTAACATTGCATATTGAAAGAATCACTTTAATATATTAAATTATATATGAAATATAGGGTAGCTTTAAAAATATCAGTTAACCTGCTTTGTATTTCAGCTGTTGAAGGGAAGGTAGAACACTTGCTCTACACAGTGGTCTGACAGTACATTTCATTTATTTCTTTTTCTGCACTAACTGTGCTTTTATGGTCCAGTTATAGGTAACTTAGATTAGTTATAAAAATTCTTTTTAAAAATAATGAGCGCATACTTCTAATGAATAACAGTGGCATAGTTTTTGGTTACTAATGGCATGAATTTACACTAGAAAACAGCACTGAAATGTTAGAGATAAATGAATTTTTGATTTACAAATTGCTGCAAATATCTGGACTTTAAAAATATGTGTTTTGTTGTTGCATCGAAACAAAGGTGTTGCACTTCCATGCAGGGAAATCACTCTCCTTAACCAGATTTCAGAAATGATGTCCGTGCAATGACAGAAACTAAACTGTGGTAGTGGGTTTTTTGAGTGTAGTGTTAATCATTTAAGACATTAAAAATTATCACAGTATAAATGTGATTGAAAACCTGATTCTGAAAGGCTGCACTTTCTTTCTTATTAACACTGAGATAAATACGAAGTATCTTGTATGAGGGACCAAACCTGTTGGCAACTGAAGCAGCTGGATTTCCCTTTTCATGGCGGGGGGGGATTTTTTTTCTTCCTGTTAAACTGTAGAAAATATAGTATTAATTCTGAAGCATATATATGTACAGTATTCACATAAATATTAATAAACTGTTTGTAATATTATTTTAACTTGTTATGCTAAGGTTTACATTGTAGAATTTTTAAGCAAATGTATATATATATATAATTTTCTGAATACTTTCATGTATTTTTTTTAATATCCTCTGGTAATTTTGTTGTAATCCAGTTGGAATATGCTACTTTATCAAGAAGAAAATAAAAAATAACATCTTTTCTTGTTTGAAGTAGAGCATGCTTACATCTTGTTCTTTTGAGCTGTTTTGTAGCTGCTTCTGTGATTTCTGTTTGTGGTGGTGGGTTTTTGTTCCAGTGTGTTTCTAGAATGATGTACGTAGGTATCAGGCCTTGATTTGTTCGTCTTTGTATTTCATCATATGAGTAGCAGTATTTGTTGAAAGAAATCTTGAACATTTCGGTTTATAATCACAGATTAATCGCTTGCACAAGCAAGAAGGAAAACAATGCCATGCAAGATCTGTTCTGGCATGTTGCTGCAACAAAACATCAGTACTGAAGTTACACGGGATCTACTGGGAATTAAATGGCCTAAATATAATTTCAGTATAGCTGGTGTACTGAAGTACAGATCAGGAGACTGGGATCTGGACTGTTTTCATGTCTGTGATGCTGATTTGCTCTGGAAATTTTGCTCTCCCTCTGCTTTTATTGCTTTTTTTAGAAAGTGAGAATTTCCCGTCCGTTTTGAAGTCTGAAGGTCTGCGATACGTGTACAAGCTGATCACCCCTTGGAGCGCGGAGATTTTTATGACCCCCGTGTCCAGTCGGAAAATGTTCTGAGGAAAACTTCACTTTCTGCTCATGGCTGGAGAGCAGGGGGTGCCTCTTCTCCACTGTTTCTGCCTGTGCACAATGAGCCACGCCAGAATCTTATAGGAAAAGACTCTAAAAAATCCCTTGAATGAAGGGTTTTTGCAAGGATTGACTTACCATGCTTATATAATTCTGTGATTTTTTTGCCTTCCTTAGATTCAGAGTCCACATAGGTATGTTTGATTTCCTTTTCTTGGTATATGACACATATGTATATTCAGCCTGACACTTGCCTGGATGCTTCCGTATCACGTGAAGACAAGCTGCTAGATTTGGATGCTTCATTGCAAAGGAAAGTTTTAAATTGGAAGCATGGTATACATTTAATCATCTTCCACTAAACAGATAAAGCTGCAATTTAAAAAATATAGTGTTAGTAAATTGTGTACTCACGGAATAGTCTGCTGATTAATTCAATTAAAGTTCTTCAAGCCACTACCATTATGAGAGATCTAATTAGTTGAACTGCTCATGTTTAAAAAAAAGAAAGGGTTGTACAGAAAGACACTGACTGTAAAATTCATAGTGACGTTGAGGTATCTGCATCTTTTAGAACCTGCGGTAGGTCAGGTATCTTCACAGGTGTTGGATGACAGAACTTTTATGTATTGGCAGTCCATGGGGTTTTGTTGTTTCTAAGCAAACGGGGATGAGACTTTGAACAATGCCAATACTGATACTAGCTACTAATAGTTACAGAGTATAAGCTTTTAATATCTCAATTATTTAAGATCTTAAGCAAAATTATGCCGACAGAGTTTTAGTTAATAGTTTCAGGCCATAGTTCTTTTCCATTTCTGTCTGCTTGAGGTACCGGACCACAGAGAGCCCCAGGTTACTGACGGGGACTTGTCTTCAGACTGTGGCACCGAAGATCTCACTGTGCCAGACGCAGAGTTCAACACTGTACAACCGGTATCTGTTCTCAATGGGTGTTTCTTGGCCACTTGAGCGTTTATTTCCTGGTCTCCCAGCATGTCTGACCCTTTGAGCTGCTGTGGAAAGAGTAAAATCGGATCATCAGGGGAAAGACAACTAGATTCAAAAACCCAGGCCAGAGAAGGCTGAAAAGGGTTTGTGCAATTACCCTTATGTGCGTGTGACAGAACCAGCAGCTAGCTAATTGAACCACAGCCCATGGCCTTGTCCGCGGGCTGAGATGCTGCTGCTTAATTACCACTTTAAAAATCCCATGAAGAATAAGATATCTGAAGGGACTGATTTTTCCACGAATCCAGGCAAAGATTCAGGTTGCATTTGGGGACTTGTAGTGGCTTGGCATTTCCATGGGGTGGGGTCCAGAGAGTTTAAGCTATTCCCAAAATTAAAGTAATAGATAATTGGTATTTTGGTATCTTGTAAGTCATGCTTGATGTTGTTCTAGAAAATCATCATGCAAACTATGGTGTGTGTTTACCGTGCTTATTTTCTGACTTTTTCTTGCTTTTTTTTTATATCTGCATTGTAACAGCAGGCTTTCATTATGTGTGGTTTCTAAGTACCATGATGATAACTTCACATTTACTTTCAATTCAACAATATCCGTGCCATTTTCAACATTTTAAAATTTCCCACTATTTTAAAGTCGCTCAGCAAGTGCATACACCTCATCCAACATGCTGTATTTGCCATTGCTAGGCACGTCTTTATTTTAAAGTGGTCTTATAGCCCTACTCATACACAGCTTATAATTGTGCCATTCACTCAGGCCACTCCTGGCCTGCCCCGCGAGCCGTGCTCCCCGGCGTGCTCTGCGGAGCCGCCCTGCCGCTCACTGGCTGCCTCTCGCCCTGCCGGCTGAGCTGCCGCACAGGTTGCCTTTTGTTCCCATCGCCAGGTGTGCAGCGGCTCCGGCTCACTTGTTGGATGTGAAGCTTTAGATACATTTTTTTGTGCAATTGGACTTTTGCTCTTTACAGCTTCTTGTGTTGAGCTTGTGGTATCTTTGGAGTGTCTGTTGGATCACAAAGACGTGCCCTCCCTCAGTTTTCTAAAATTCATACGTCTGGCCAACTCATCCTTACATAGTGCCTCAGCTCTGACTTCATTTTCCTACTAATAATGTTTTCATAATTAACTTTATTCTTAGTGTTGCAGGTGTTCAGAAACAGTTGAGGTAGATCAAGGATTTGTTTTACTCAGTGTCTGACTTCTAGGTCATCAGCTTTGCGTGATGAAACCCTCTTTATAACAATTCCAACTAGCAGCTGCCAGAGCTGTCAAATGCAAGGCCTTTCTTTGGGAATTATTGTAAAATAGATTTCACATTCATATTATATAGCTTTACTCTTTGAAAAATATTTCCAGGTTAAGCTAACATAGCAAGAAAACAGCTAAGCAGATTAATATTAATTTTTAAATACCTTTTTGTTTGTTTGTTTTTTCTTACTTGGTTCCCCATTTGTTTCAAGTGCTAATTCATGTATGAATTAAGTAATTTACATGTGTGTCAAGTGCAGTGACAGTTTCTACAGCTCAGTTTCTAGTAGGAAACTAAATTATGACTATGAATGCTCCCAATTGTATACCTTACAGGAGAGGTAATTTTCAGCAGTGGAGACCCCCAGGTGCCTTTGGAAGTGGGCACGTAGGCTTAGAGAGAAGTAGGAAAGGAAATACGATTTAACATGGTTAAGTAACTTTCCAGCTACCAGTCAAAGCAGGTAACACCTCAGACATCTGTCATCAGAAATCCGTATCTTGTCTCCATGGATGGACACATGCAAGTCTGCTTCTTAACTATGAGACTAAATGAAAAAATCAGTATGTCCTTTCTGTTGTGGTATTTAAGCTGCTGAACGGTTTGAGGATCTGCTTTTCAGATCTCAGCTTTACATGCACATTAATACTTTGTAGCATACAATTTAGCTCTTCACTCGGGTTTCTCTTGAAACAGCTCAAATTCTCTGTAGGCTTTTGTTTAATAGTGATGGAACACACACAGTTCTTTGTGCATCCAGAGCGATACCTATAGCTTCAAGCAGTTACTAACATGAGAGGCATTTTGCAGTGATACTTTAATTTCAAACAATGTATTAGGTATAATTGGCATTTTTAGAAACCATCTGGTTGGTATTTTTAAGGGTGAAAAAAATGTGTGAATTTGCAAAGAAGATACATGAGTACCTCTGAGTAGTTCTACTGTATCAGAAAATAGAGTGTAATTGGATACTAGAAAAAAGGGAAAACAAAAGAAAACACACATTCTGACACATCAAGAAGCAACAGAAAAAGGACTGTGGAATTTGATGTAGGAATACATTAAAAAACAAATTCTACTACATCAAACTGCCACCATATGTTCCATGATGAGATACAACGAAGCAGATAATGTATCTGTTATGGGTTCTGTCAAGCCATAGGACCCTTTGGATATGTCAATAATTAACAAATAACACCTGTTGTCAACTGCTGTCGTTAATCAGCACGGGCGAGGTTCCTCTCCCTGCAGACAGAGGAACCGGGATATCCTGCTTTCTCTTAGAGACTGGAAATTTCTTTGACCACGTCGCTTTATGCAGAATTCCTGCTGAGATGTAATTAACGGGAAATCAGGCTGTGCAGAAAGAGCAGAGCACAGCGAGATTGCCAGTGCAGTGCTGACTGCGAATTTTGACTTACCTTTGGCTATTTTTCAGTCAGATACGGTTTTCCTGACTGCCTTAATGCCCTACTGTGTATAGAGATTGCACTTTGGGAGTGGATGAGCAGCCTTTTCAGATATGCAGAGAGACTAATGATAGCCCACTACCGCATCTACAGATGCAGAACAGATTATGTTCTTGTTTTGTAGTCAACGGGAACGCAAAAATGTGCTAAGTCAGGACTTGTTTGACTCCTTGCTTACAGAGAAACTGCCAAATACCATGCAACCTTGAGAACCAACACCAATATAAGGCAAACTGAAAGAGGGCAATTTGAGGTCCTGAGGAAGCTGTTAACAGAACAGAGTCTCAGAGCCTGTCTGAGCTGCAGCAGCAGTAGCAGTCTGCAGGAGCTGATCTCTTTATCCTCCCCATTGCTGACCACATCCTGTCCTGAGAAGGTCACAAGATTCCTCCAGACTAGGGGACTGTGGGATGTAGTGAAGCAGCTCTGTGCCCTTTAAGTGCGCCTAGTACAGAGGAATGGGGATTTGCACGTCAGATCTGACTTTCATTCCTATCCACATGCTCAAGGAACGGTTTTAATAGAGATCTTAGAAATCTTGTGCTGGAACAACTTGGAGTAATGAGATTTTCCTTTAATCTTCATTAAGATGCATTACACAGATAATTCATTGCATAGATAATGCATAATCTAATTAGGTAAGATAATGTTCAAAACCTTCTAGTAGGAGGTGCTTAAGCTGGTAAATAATTTTCATAAGTGTAAGTAAATCTGTTTAATCACAATTGGTTGCTGCTGCAGGTGTCACTGTGCTGATGTAGTGTGAGTTTTAAGCATCTCCTCTGCTCCTACCAGGCTGGTCTTCATGGCACAGAATAATTCGGTCTCCAAGATTATGACTTTTCTCTCTCCCACTAACTGTGATAATGGAATACCAACTTTACACAATAACTGTTTTAACTAAGACATTATAGTATCAAGTCTGTGATATCAAGGAGCTAGACAGTGCGCACAGTCTCATTTTGAGGAGCAGCGTTACCTTCAGCCGTGGTTGCTCTGCTTTGCCAACACAGGAAATTATCTTGCTTCTCTGTCCCATTTAATGGGGTTAGGAAACATGCAGCCAAACACCTCTCTTTGTTCTTGACCCATGACTAAGTTAGGGCTGAGAAATCTCACTTCAAGTTTATCTTTGCCCATAGACTGTTCTGATATCATTTAAAGAACAGAGACCCCTTCCTGAGTTTCATATAAATACATTATAAACGTCATTCTCTCTTGTTGCTTGTTAACTCATGAGGGAGTCGCATCTAGACTCCTGCTGCCTTGGCTGTAGGAAGGGTGCTAAAGAGCTGAAACTGTCACTGAAGCCCACAGAGGTACATTTTTGGTTGCTCAAAAAGGAGGCACATAAGATATGGAAAATATTGTCTGACCTGACAATGTAATTCTATTTAAGAAACAGAAAATGTGCTGGATAATATATGCAGACACCTCTGTCATGAAGCCTCATGTGGTTTCACACCCAATTATGTGTGACCACCTTTGGTTACCATAGCAATTCTCTCTTAATTAGAAACTCGCCCTCTGCTCATGGCCTGTTTGTGCTAAAGCATGAAATTCAGATACAGACTTAGGCACTTGATTTACTTGTTTATATATTGACGCTAACTTACTGTGTCAAACGACTTCTTTATGCAGCAGTATTCTGTTTCTTTGACTCAAACACTGATTGGACTTGTGAAATTTTTCAGTGTGTCCTTGACCCACTTCCAGTCCATGTATAATGGGCAGGCAACACCAAGAGAAGGCCGTGGTGTTGGAGGTGTTAATGTGCGTACTAACACAATTAGTGAGGGGGAGGCAGCTCTCTCACTGCTACTCAGGTGCTCACAGGAGAAGGACCCTGTCTGAAACCTCCAGCCTGCTCAGGCTCAAAATGTTTTTACAAAAAATTCGAAGGAAAGGAATCTCTACCCATATGAAACTGTTTGATAATATATGAACTTGGCTTTATTTGTGTCCACCATGGGGTAAAATAAAAAACCACCAGAGGGTGTTTTGATGACAGACAGAAGAGATTTATTCCTGATCTTATAAAAATAAGATAATGAGGATGAACAGTTACCTGCAGTGTTGAAGACAATTCTAGAACTTGGGCATCTAATCAGTGCTCGGGGCAGAAGCTCGAAAGCAAAGGTTATGATCCTAAACACCCTGTCCTGTAAATCTAGGGAGAACAAAGACTCCTGATTCTTGGACTCCAGTCCAAGACTGTAGAGTCACAAATCTCTGTGGTTTCTGATCTAAATGTAGAACCTCAGAGTTCAAAGACCTCTTTCTAAAATAAAACAAATCTCTCCCCAAGCAAAATGCTCCAGCACAGATAATTGTTTTTTGAGGGGACAGGACAAGAATAGAACACAATTCAGAAATTTACTCAGATAGTACATTGATAGGGCAAATATAATAAGTTGTTTAGCAGAATAGAAAAGTATAGAACAAACCAGAATGAACTCATGCATTACAAGGTCCAGAGAGATTGTTTTTAACTTTTGATCCACTTCTAGCAATTACTTATGACATGCAAGGAGCCCAGTCCTTTAGTCTTTAATCTAAAGTTCTTGGGCTATAAGATGTTCAGGATTGCACTTTGAAAATGTATTTGACATAAGATATGAGAGCATTGAGAGAGAGAACATGAAACATTCAGCTTAAAACAAAAGATTACCCCATCTGCTATCTTTCACAAAGATCTCTTTTGTATGTCATGAAGCTGGGTTCACCATTTGCATAAACTCATTAGCCAGGTTCGAGGCTGATGAGGAGGAATTTTCACTTACTGTATGCTCGGAAGCTCATATAAACGCTAATATCATACCTTGCTAATATATATATATCATGCTGGATAGCAGAAGGAAGAGTAATTTTGCCATATAGTATATTGTACTGTGTCTCTGAATTCTTGCTTAATATACATTCTTGGTTACTGCTCACAAATACCACTGTTGCATATGAGCAGGACCAGACAAAAAACAGCAAAAGAAATCCAAAGCAATTTCAGCTTTGTGGTCACAAGAAATCAGCCAGATGATAGCTGAGCTCTCTCAACTTCTGTTTTTCTGTTTAATGTTTCTCCCAGTTTAGGCTTAAATCTAATACTGAAACTCAAATACTGGATTCAGAACAGAAACCCAGTTGTTACTTTTTTGAACATGCCTGGCATGGACCGAAATGGTGTTTTTAATTTAGTCTGTCTAAAAACATATCTTAAACAAGTAATAAATAGTTCTTAAGAAGTACAAGTAAATTGGGCAATAGGCATCTATCTTTAATTACAATTTTGCCTTAACGATTGTTCTTGAGTCAGCTATGTAGCATTATTACCATAAGAAAACCAGTCTATTTTAAAATCTAATGTCACAGTGCAATTGATTTAAGTAAAAAGAGATTATCCAGCAGCTTAACTGAGTATTAAAGAGAGCAGTCAGCTTGTATACACGTAAGTTTGCCAACATTCCCAGTATAAAACAAATGACTCGTTATATGGTATCTCTGTTGTGCCTGGATTCTGATTTTCTATGAGTCATCTCTTGATTTACTGAAATAGAATAAGATGAGGAGGAGAGTCAAATTATAGGGAAAAACATCTGCAAGCTGTGTAACGTCCAACACTGTTCTAGAGAAGAATCATTATTCAACTCCTCTGTGCTCTTTACTGGCTCTGAATTTCACATCAGATCCTCCTGCCACTGGATTTCTCCTACGGGGAGGAGTTTTATAAAAACCTCATGCATAACCAAGGTCAGTTTTCAGTACCACACAGACCATAACAGTCTTTCTCCTTTCTGATTACCCTTCTCTATTGAATTTGTATTCATCTATAACTGCGAAATTGCACTGTAAAGGCATATAGCATGTCTATATAATGAAGGGGGTAAAAGCAGTTTTCTATTATCACCACATTAAGTTGGGATTGGATTTTGCATTATGAATTATCATCTTATTGCACATAGTGCTAAACAGGAAAGTAATGTTCCATTTAGATGTAACTGAGCTGGAATGTGAGTGAATTTTTAGCATTTGAATAAGGGAAAGGAAGGGTGAAAGAGGAGGAGGGAGCACATCTAACGTTTTGTGGTTTTTAGGTTATCTATCTCCAATGTATCACATCCTACAATTGTCATACAGAATTTTTTTAACAGAGAGGTAGAAAAACCTATGCAGTACATTTTACTATAGCTGGCATCAGGGACAGTTTGAAAAATCCTTAATTGTGACATTCAGAAAAAGAAATAGCAAGTGTGTCCCACAGAGAAGTGTCAAACATGAGAATCCTCCAGCTGTGCAAGGGCTGACCACATATGGACCCATTTCTAAAGCAGTATAAAACCATACTACAGAGATATATTCTTCAGGCTGAAGCTTTTCCTCAAGACTCATCCTTTTTAAATTATTTAGAGTATAAGGATCATCAATAAAATATCAAATAAGTTATCTGCTCAAGAGGAGCACTAATGTATTAATGTTAATGCTAAGGTTATAGTTCTATAGTATTTAGTGCAAGGTAAGCTAGCGTGAAAAGTATTTTTTTAAATAACTGCTAATAATTTACCTTTGCTTTGATTTGTAAAATCTTTGTGTTTCAGCTGTTCATTGTTACATAACTGTTCCCCATGGTCTCTGAAAGTCAGGTTCAGTCTGAGGTTAAATTGTACCTTGTCAAAGCAGGGATGTGACCCGGTCTGAACGACTCCTATGACTCCACTTGTTTTCCTGCTTTGTAAATCTTTTGGCTTTGTGTACATGCGTGCGTAGGAAGAGAGCAGATGTGAGGGAAAGGTCAGGGATGCTGTGCAGTCTGGGAGGCTTTCTTTTTACTTCCAGGAGATTTAGATGCCTCCTTAGTGCAGATACATAAAAACATGCCTCAGTGAACATTAATGTTGTTTATTTTAAAGCAAAGTGTAAATTAGAAAAGAAAGAAAAAGCACGAATCAGGTAACATACACATACCATATAACATCCCAATCCAGTGCTGACCCGTTGTCAGTGTAATATTCACCTGACAAAAAGAAGGTGCCCTCACATACAGACATATCTTCTGTATCCATATAAAAGAACGGAATATCTGGAACAATGTTGAAACTGGCAAATGGAAAAAACTGGTGTGAGTGCGTGTGTTTATATACACACATACATACACAAAAGATCCATCCTTACCACTAATGCAGAATCATACATCTAAGAACAGTTTATAAATTACATGTTCTAGATGAAAGAAAATAAACGTGAGTCTTTTTGCATTTGGGAGTTCAGGTTACGAATTGTCCCAGGTTACAAGGGGAGTCAGTGATATAATCAAGTGTCCCTGCATGGCCCAGTGCAACACCAGGCAGAGATCTCAGTGTGATCCCTAGAGCAGTACAGCTCAGGGACGTCCTGTCACAGCTCTTTTGCTTCCAGTGCTAAGGATAACTAGAACGTTTTCCTTCGGAATCAAATCTGCCACCAGTTCCCTCATGTAGAAATGGAAGTCATGAATTCTATAGACTCCTTCATTCTTCTCCATCCTGAAGAAGTGAGTTAGAAGTTCCTTAAGGCTATATGTTTGTAAGTATAATATCTCTCACAGTCCTTACCTGCCTTTGCTAAAATATTTGGAGTTGATATAAGCATTTTACAGTTTCCTATAAGTACCTATTATGAAAATAAATAGTGGGAGGCAAGTCTTTCTTTTTAAAGAAATTTTTCATACCTTGACCAAAAGATTTCAAGCTATAGAAAAGCATCTCTTCCAACATGGTTTAATATGACCATTAAAATCTTAGCTGATAATAACATTGTCTACTGAGAAATTTTGGCTTCTCATTCCCAATTGCACCTTTCGATTTATGTTGATAATAATGGCATTTAGCATTTCTGGAGTTCTTTGCATTGCACTGAAGGATGCAGTTTGCCAATGCACTAGAGAGCAGAGAAAAAAATTGCTTCTTTGTGGCTGTACATCTTTTGCTAAACTTTAGTAAAGTAAATGGTGTTGAATTTGACCTTAGAACAAATGGCAATCCTTTGAACAGCCCAAGTTCAACTAGCTATAAACAAGGGATGAGTAGTGTTCATTTCCCCGTTAAAGATGGGTTAGCTGAGTACACAGTATTTTAAAGTCAATGCCACCATGGATTAACTGTACTGTACGCTGAGAGACATTGAGGAGGATTCCCAGTACTCGATTTCTCCAGTTGTGCCACATTCTGATGACAAGCACACAGGAAATGCCATCCATGGGCTGAGCCTACACCTCCTTCTCACAGGAAAAAAATGCCCAAGTAGCTTTGCCCAAGGCAAGAGTGTCAAACTGTAAAAATGCACATTTATACAGTTCTAAAATTTAATTCAGCCCTTTGAAGGCAACCGTGAGGCTGATGTGGCCCCCGGTGAAAATGAGTTTGCCACCCCTGGTCTAAAGCATAGCCCAAGGTAACTGTTTGCCTGCTGGGTCTCTTGCTGAGTTCTCTTTGTCTCCAATTTGTTATCTTCCTTAGAGCTTTACAAGGACTTTCAATTAAAGAAAAAACAAAAAAAGAAAGAAAAACACAAAAAAAATCCAATTTATTACATTTATGCCGGTGTGGAAATGTTTCCCAGCACCAAAATTTATTTTCATGTTTCCCTCTGTGTTTTAGCCTTGTTTCTCTACATCTGGCAAACATAGACGCCAATGGCTCATTTTGGAACTGGATACTGTCTGATGCTTTTCTCTCTCTGGTGCCTGGTTTGTGCTTACCTTACTCATATGTTCCTGTATTTCAGACTTGCATTGCCCAGTGTGGAAAGCAATTTGTCTGGCCTGCTCGCTGGCTGAGCACCAGTGCACACTTGGTGTCTGAAGGATGCCTGTTCTGGAAGGAAACAGAAAAGGTTGTTATGGTCTCCTTTAAAAGGAAGGCTGGTATCTAACAAATGTGCGGGTGGTGCTATCTTCTTGTGCTAGTGCAAGAAAACAAAAATGTGCTTATACATGGACACTGAGTAGGAAAAATACTGCCATAGACTACAACTGGACATGGGCAGCTGGGGATGCATTATTTTGGAGGGAAGAGGGAAGAGACACTGCATCGGTAAGTCATGGAGCAGACAACATATAGCCCGGATTTAACGAAGTATGGTCATTTAAACCCGGCCTCACTATGAACCTATATACCAGTTTTCCTTCTTTTATTCTCAAGGAAACAGCAAATTTTCATGAATGGGGAGAAGGGTCTAGTTTTGAACTAATGAAAACTGAAATACAATTGAAAGTAAGCTTGAACATTCCAGGAACATTTAATTGGAAATGGCAAGTGGGGAGTCTGTGGAGAGCTGCAGTTGTTGCTCATGTGATGTTCCCTGTTTGCAGATCAGATATCTCATAGTAGTTGATTAGTAGAAATACAGAAATAAAAGCAAACATCTTTCGCTATTTTTTTCTGTAACAAAGTTGTGCCTGATAAAAGAGGCACTGAAACTTCCACTGGTAAAATCTGTCCGAACATATTTCTGCTCCAGTTGGCAGCTGGAATAAAGGATTTCCAGGGTATTTCCAAGGATTTTTAAGAACTTTAGTTCCAAGGTTAAGCGTGCCTCACTTTGAGCACTTACATACACCCAGTACTGCATGACAGCAGACATGAATGGCATGAAAAAAGTAATTTAGGGAGAAAAGTTTTTTATTCAGCTGTCATGCAATTTGAGCATAGAGGGCACTGGCATGAATAAATGAAAGCAATTTACATACGTATATAAAGAACACAGTATGAGATTTGTGTTTGTAAAGCGGTGAAATGTACTACAGAGGCTTTTAAGTGTGAAAGAAAGGCATCGGAAGCAATTCTGAAACATATAAAGCTGACTGATTGTGTATAATGCTCCTCCAAAAAGAGCCACATGAGAAAATGAGGCATCAGTAAAGGGTATTGTAAAAAAATATTAAAGCAGTATACCAACAGCAAACCTGTTGCATATTTAGTCCAATATTTACGAAAGGGCTTATGCTCTAGAATTACATTCAAGCAGTAAAACTGTGGGACTTCGTTGTCTCCCACTATTCTTCAAATTGAAGATACATTAAACCACTCCAAAAACTTCTTCAGGTGGTGAATTCAGATAGGATTCAGATAGTGAGTTATACTCAAAAGCATTCATAAACTGCATGAAGCAAAATGGACTTCCTTTCAGCAGGAGAAATGGATGCTTTTCCCCAAGAAAAAAAATCTAAAAATAAAATCAGAAAGTTCCACTCACATTTGATCCATTTTTTTGTATTCCTCAGGTCACCTTATACATAGAATTAACACAGTACTAGTTGTTGACAGAGATTTATAAAAATGAGCTCCATTATTTATTTCTTATGATGTTGGTGAAAGGAACATGTAGTGGTTTCTGCTTGAGATTCTTGCATTTCTATCTCCTTCAAACAGTATTTTTTGCTTTTCATATCAAGCAAAATGGCCTGCTTAATTCTGACACAAGTTTTCAGAAAGTAAAACAGATGCACTCAAACAGTTGTGTAAATTGTTAGCTTCAAGAATCTCACCAAATTAAAAGTCCATGTTGTAAAAATATAAAGTAGATACACACTAGAAAAAAGTATGGCTTAAAGTGTTTAGTTTTTAATGTATAATGAAATACAAATCAGATATATATTGTCCAGTATGTAAGATTTTGTAATCATATGAAGAACTCTAGCTTCATGTCAATAAAGACTCCATCTATAATTAATTTTTAGTAAAACAACGTAATGTGTATATTAATATTTTAATATAGTAAGTGCTCAAAGAGACAAAAGAATGTAATTTTGGTAGGCGAAGATACGGGGATACCGCACCTGCTGGCCAGATCTTAACTCCCCTTGGGGTCCTGAATTTGCGGCACATTAAGCACATTCTTAAGGTTTTTCCCTATGGAGGAAGGCGCTTAACCTCAACCTGAACTATAAGGTTAACACTTTAATGTTTTTTCCGAGCATGGTTCCTCTTCCAGATTTTTGTGCCATTTCAGTATGGCATTATCTGGCTAGTGAAGCAATGGATCTGTTTGCAGTAAGAGAGGAGCTGAGGAGCCGGGTTCACAAACCCACCTGGTATCACAGTTCTACCCCCAGTTTGATTTTACACTGAGTGAAATTTGGCTATAGCTGAAATTTAATCATCTACCTGAAGACCACGGCAATACCAAGACTAAGGCAAGACAAGAAGGTAGATTTGATGGCCTTTGTAGTGTCAGGAAAACTTCTGCAAGGGACCGGAAGCAGCAGTAGTAGCCAGAGTGGAGTAGCCACATCCATTTATATTTGAGTTACAACTTGAGTTACAAACTCAGAAAACTCAAAAGAGAGCTTTAGGAGTGCTCAGAACAAGAGGCACATATTATAATTATGGCTGATCTGCATAAAAAATGGAGAAAATCTGAACTGTAGAGCTCAGTCTGTTGTGTAAACCAAAAATTGCCTTGAGGAAAAAAACTAATAATAACTTCCACGTTAGGAAGCTTAAGCTATGATTTAGTGAAGTTAAAATTTATGTAATCCTATCATCCTTTATTAAATACTGGAATTAATATTGCTTGAGAAAATAAAAAGTTAATCAATATCACACCTATGAAAATGAATACTACTCCCACAAATAATATGAGCAAAAAGCAGCATGTATATCTTAATCAGAGAACACAAAAGCAAGAGCTCTGGGGGAACCTGGAGTGGTTGTCTAGGAAACAACAACAAAAAAAACCCAGTCTATGAATACTGCTGTTAACAGGCAGTCAAGGTTCATCCAGACAGAGCAACTTTGCAAGGGGCAAATTCTGAGAATTAGCATCTCTTCTGACAATTCCCAAATAACATAACGTTTTTGAAATGTCGCATAATTTAGACAAACAGGTGTGATTAGACAAGCCAAAAAGCCTGTAGCATTGGAGACAGCCTGAGCCAGTCACCACGCCTTGCATACAAATCTTGGATTTTTATGAGTGGCTGATTTTTCTCAGACCATCTTCACATCCACAGGTAGATAAACACTGTCAAGAATCTGAACCTGACATATTTATTGTAGGTGTTAAATCTGTGCATGGTACATATACGACAATATTGAGAGCCAGCCCATAGTATTGTACTTTCCCAGTTCTAATAGGCTGGTGGGATGAGGCATCGGCAAAACATGATTAAAATGTATATATTTGCTCAGTTTTTAATTTCATGCACATCTTATGTTTCTGCAGATGAATCTGGAATGTGCAATGACTGTGACACACCATATCCTTTTATATCAGATGCCCCTGGGTTTTGTTCCAATCAATTACCGGTTTTACTTGTGAAAGGCAAATTGGAAGTTCATGAACAAAAATTGAATCTGCAAATTATCTTACCATCCTGGATATCTGCAGTGTCCAGGAGTCAGCATTAAAGGATGAACTTTGTAAATTGGCTGGTCAAACAAGCAAAAAAGCACAGTGTTTGGTTTGTTGCTGTTGTTGTGTTTCCTTTCCAACTTGCAGCAGGACAGTACTATAGAAAGTTGAGAAACTAAAAGTGTTGCTGATAGCAACGTTTTTCCTGTCATCTTCAACAGGTACTTTGCATCAAGGATATTGGTACCTGAAAAAAGTCTTTTGACTGTAGTGAAGGCACAGTTACCTGTGTGATATTACAGACAGAGTGAGTGGTCTCCTCTCTGAACAGCAGTGTTATCTCCACAGCGCAGGAGGAAAGGCCGTTATGATAAGGGGTGCTCAGCAATGCCAGTTTCCCTGACACATTCCTGTCATCCTCCTGAACTTCATCTCCTCTCGGAGACCTGTCGGCCACACCAGTCTCACAGGCACGGGCATTAAGCAGGGCTTAAATCTGGCTACAGCAAGAGCAATATAGATCTGTCAATGCCGCAGCTGGTTAGGACACGGGCGGCATTTCCTCAGCCCCGTTAGCAGCTGTTCGGGAGAGCTCTGGGGCCCGGGCTGGGCCGGTGTGAGGGCGGGAGCGCACGGACGCGCAAGCTCCTCCCGGCCCGGCAGCCGAGCCCGCCCTCGGGGGTGCGAAGGAGGCTCTGTGCCCTTCACCCGCTCTCTTTTCCAGCCGAAATAAAAGTTTCAGCCTTTGTCAACAAGCTCTCCTCTCCGCAGAAAACATCTGCCGCCTTCTCCGCAGTGGAGGATTTTCTCCTCAGAAAGGTCACCTCAGCTCCAGCCGCCAGTGCTGGCTGCTTATCAGGGTTTCTGTGGAAACTTTTCATCAATCCGAAGTCTTCCCATACTTTATACCGCCAGGGTGCCCTCCTCTAGCAACCTTTCCTAAATTAAAACTTCACTGTCTGTTTTTTTTTCTCGGGTGGACACCTACTCCACCCACAGCGGTTCAGTGACCGGCACCGCGTTCCGCGCCCTCCCCGGCGCGGCCGCTTGAAGCGCAAATGGCGGCAGGGCCGGAGGTGCCAGGTTACGAGCCCAGCTCGGGGGAGCCGGCGGCCTCTGAAGAGGCTGTGGCGTCTGTTGTGTAAGTACCTCTAGAAATGATGGCTTAAAGCAGATTCCAAGGCTCCTTCCTCACAGATGTCGTGTGGGGGCGTCCGCATTTCCCTCCCAACAGGCCTGGGTGTCCTCCCGGCGGTGCTGGGTTTCTCTCACAGGTGCCCCGGTGTCGTCCCGGAGGTGCCCGGGTTTCCACTCACGAATGGGTGTTTCCTGTCCCCGGTGTCGGCCGGCGGTGCTGAACCCCGCGGGGGCTCAGCCGGGCAGTTTCCAGAACCGTGTGCGGAGGGCGCAGCCCCGGCTGCCTCAGCGGCGCCTTCGCCAGAGCCCGCCCGCCTTCCCCTCACCTCGTCTGCCCCGCAGGACACTAATGCGACTGTTTTTTTAAAAAAGGAGCTTTTAGCTGTAACTCTTGTGTTGCCCTGAGGTGATCTCACCATGGGATACAGAGCTACATGGGGAAGACACGCTCAGGAGAGCGGTGAGGGGCTGCTGCCGGGTGTCCGCTCCCCAGCGGGCAGCTGCGGCTGTGCCGACATCTGTTCGGCTTCGGAACCAGGCGCCAGATGTTTAACGTTGGGTGGGAAATGCCACAGGGCTCTTCACTGCCCTTTGCGGCATTTCCCTTCTGATTGCCTCGCTGCTTTTGTTCTTCCTTTGCAAACTAAATGAGGGAGGAACTTGTGAATTAATAGAGGAGGAGGTGTCAAAATTTAGACCATTTTTTTTTTTCTACTATTTACTCGCTTTGCAACACTTGTCACTGAGGGAAGTAGTATAGTTATTCATAAAAGATAAATCCTGAAAAAAATTCTGTGACTTTTGATGCAGGAATTATTGAGGCAGAAGGTTCTGGAGGACACCTGCAGTTTTCACCCCTCAGAAGGTTGTGGTGAGTTGTCTGCATTCACTGTTAATGCCATTAGCTCATTTGCAAAGGGTTCACTTCTTTTCTCAAAAGCCCACAGCAAAATACTTGAATTAACTTAATAATTAGGTTTTGAAACTGATAGTCACTACTTATTTCTAGATATGTATTTGTGCTGTTGATGGAAAGCCTGAAAAAGCTTTAAAACTATCCAAATGTCTTAACTCTTCAAAATTAAGCTAGAAACCTTTGTCCTTTCTATCCAGTCCATGTTATAGAGTGGATGCCATTTTGTCTTGGAGTGAATTTGTTTCTCCCTTGGTATTTTACTTCTGGCGCTCAGCTGCCAAATTAAAATGAAGATTGCAACCATGTACCTGAAGCTTCCAGGCCTCAGAAAGTATTTGATTTGTGGTATGGGACAGGTTTAAATTCAGTTATTCTTTAATACAACTCTAGGTAGCAGCCCTTCATAATTCTTTAGCCAATTATATCTATCTGCTTGCAGGTTACCTATCATATGTGGATTTATTTAATTGTGTGGCACCCCATCAAGCTGTTAAATACAATTGTCCTCAACTTATGATAAAATAGAGAAAGACAAACCAGATATTAATAACTTTCCTGGTATGACGGATGGGACTGCAGTAAGAGTATGGTCTTTATGTTTCAGTTTTGCTAATATGATATGGATCAGCATTACAAAATAAGCTTACTAACACTGTGGATAAAGAGCAAGTCATTGGCAGGGCAAGAAGAAGAATTTATGAATACCATTTCCTAATCCTTCATTCTAACCACTAAACCCCGCTGTCATTAAGACCTCAAAAACAGTGCGCATTGTTATTCCTAAGCAGTCACAGTGTATTTTTATTCAAGGTTTACATCACGTATTGTAATGTATTATGGAAGATGTTGACAAAGCAGAATTTCTTAAACAAATTACAACCTATCATGCCAAGTCTGCTTTATTTACAGCGTCTGTGACTTAGTAGACTGATGACACTGTCACTTGTTGGAATTTATATGTGGAAAAGGCTACAAATGAACCAAGTCTCTTGCTTCGTAGTCATGTGCAAGGAATGTACTATCTGGCATTAGGAAATCATAACAATGTAGGCACATTATTTTTTACATGGCCCTGGAAGAAATTTTGCCCCAGTGTCATTTTTTTCTATACCTGTTTCTTTATTGAGGCACATGAAATATGCATCAGATACCGGTAAATGTACCTTTGGTCTGTAAATTTCTGTAGGAGAAATACTGGGAGAAGTCTGACCCTGACCTTCTTTCATCGTGAAGGGTTTTGGACAGCCTCTGTCTTCGAAAAAAAGAATACAGAATTCCTCTGAATGTGAAGAGAATGAAAAATAATCTCTGTTCGGACTATGAGGAGTTACTTAATTGGATCTCAGAACATGTCGGCAAACAGAACTCTCCAGTGTCTGCAGTAAAATGGCCTAAAACATCTTTCATGGCTTCTTATTTTCTGTTGATCTGCAGCTTAATAGCTGTGGAGCGAGAAGATCCCATGTGGTTCAAGCTCCTGGTGTCAGTTAATAGTGGTGATTTAAAAATAAAAGAAAAAAAGAAAAAAAAAAACACGCTAAAACAAATGAAGAAGAATCCCCCATTCCTGTGCTAATGGGTGAGTGACATCCTGCAGGCCAGCAAGCTAACTGTGGCTGATGTAGGTAGGAAAAAAGTGTGGGGAGCATGTAGAAAAGTCAGGTAGGGTGATAACCCTCACAGAAAACTAAACATTGCATTTAAGATACATTAAGATACAGTGAGTACAATAATAGTCTCTGTTGCTTTTAGATGTGGGAGGATAATTCATCCGTTATGATTCAGGGAGCAGAGGCAGTCACAGGCCATATTTTCTCATTGAGTATTGATGGGATGTATTTGTACACATGGGCTGCGAGTGTTTTGGATCATTATAGCTGTGCCTCTTGTGAAGTGTAGGTGTTTGCATTCCTGACTTGCACAGAGCTGTGAGGGCTCAGAAAAAACAGTCTCTGTTGAATGTGCGTGTGCTTTCTTTAGCAGAACCAGGAATCTCTGCCAAGCTCTTGAGTAACGGATGAGGCTGATGAAAGTAGTAAAGATGTAAAGGTTAAATAGAATAAGCAAGGTAGCACAGTTTCTTGAAGGCTGGCTATAGGGAAGTCCAGGGCCCTTCACAATAACCCAGGACTGTATGTTTGTTTTCATCCTCTTTCTCCTGTGTGAAGATAAAGGTTCTGTCATTCCTGTGAAGATCATAGAAAGGGCAGTTTTCTCCCTTTGCTTTTCCTTCTTTACTGCTAAATTAGAGACACTGGGATGACTTCTCTGTAGAAGGCACAACTCCACCCCATATTTCCACATTTTCTATACTTAGAAAATCCACTTTTCTATTTCTCTAGGAGCTTGAGATTTCTTTAGTGTTTGAATATGAAGCATCATTTTCTTTTCCTCATGTGAAGACTCCGCTTGATCTTTTGGCCAAAGTGGGAAGGAAGGGAGGGAGGAAAGAAAGGAGGAAGGGAGGGAGGGAGGGAAGGAGGGAAAGAGGGAAGGAGGGTGGGAGGGAAGGAAAGAGGGAAGGAGGGTGGGAGGGAAGGCAGGAAGGAAGGAAGGGCAGCACTGTGAAGCATTGGGGGCAGGCATCATAGCCTTGTGGTGGATGTTTCCCAAGTTGTTGAGTCAACACTATTCAGGATCATTGCTCGGACCCCACCTTTGCATGATTTCATACCCTCAGCGTGACTTTTCAGATTGGTTCTAGACTTACCTAGCATTAATTTTTAAAAGATAGCTCGTAAACAGAAGCAAACCTGCTGTCCGTGTCTTTTACTATCAGAAGAAAAGGTACAAGTAGACTGTGGAGACCAGGAATTGTAATTATTTTTTTTTTTTTTTTTCCGCAGGTTCTTTAGCATTTACAGTTACTGAGGTGATTGTTATTGAAGAAGTCCCTAGACTTTCAGTCTCTCATAGGGTTTGTCTTCCATATGTTTGGAGTGAGTGCGAGTGAGATTTCACAAGTATGTCTGTTGTTAGTTTTTGGACTCCACGTTTCTTAGAATTTTCATTCTTGCTGTGGTTAGTTGTAGCAAAGAATGGTTCTCCTTCCTCTTCTCTGTCTCTTCTGTAGAGCTTTGGTGTACGGTTTCTGCAGTGATTTGTCAGGCTGGTCTTTTCTTACACTAGAAATACTTTTGAAGCAGTTCTGAAACAGCTAATGCTGATTTAATTCTGACACTGTTGGTAAGGGACACCTTGTTTAGATAGATTATTTGATCATAATGCTGCAGAACAGAAATTCACATAATATTTCTTATAAAAGAACTTCATGTCTGTCCTGGTTTTGCTAAAAACAAGTTCCTCTTTTAGTGAATTTGCCCGTCAGCTAAAGCTTCATATGAGCTGCATTTTCCTGGAGCACCAGACACATGTTTTGGTGAACACAGCAATGGAATGCAAACTTATTGATAAGCACGGATTGACATCTCGCAAGAGGGGCAACGAGAAACAAGAGACCAAGAAACTGACCAACTGTGTATAACATTCCATTCACGTGAATACTTCATATAAAAGTGGGAGATCATGAGGATCTCGTCCCTTTTTGCCCTTTGCCCTTTTCCCTTCTGCTTATGGCGACATTAGGAGAGGACCTTGCGAGTCGTCCCTGTGAACTGAGGCCGGTGACAGACTGAATCCAGCTCCGGTTGGCTGCAGAGTCTAATCCAGGACTTTGGTTGCCGGCTCTGCAGTTGCTGAGACTTTCAAGATTGGTTTTGTATATTTTGTATTATTTTCTCTATTCTTATTAGTAGCATTAGTAAAACATCTTTAATTTTTTCCAACTCTCTTCACTCTGTCCTTCTTTTCCTCCCAATCGCCTCTCCTTAGTGGAAAGGGGGGAGAGGGAGGGGGAAGTGGGGGGAGGAAGAGGGGGTTAACAATACATCTGCCAGGGTTTTATTGTCACCCCGCAATCTTAACCCTCGACAATGTCTTTATAGGGTTCTTTGTTTTTTAACATGTGTACACGCCTCCAAATATTAGGTTTTCTAAACCATGAACTGTATGTGGTAGCACACATTCCATTAGCTCTATTTGCTTGTTTTTCAACAGTAAACTAAATATGAAACTGGAAATGGCAAACAAAAATTGTAAAGGAAGAATATGTCATGCAAACTCTGGCTTCTGGGGAGGTGGAAGGAAAAGGGGAAGAAAATAAAATATCCAGATTTCCTAAATGCACATTTAATCCCCTTCTTGCCTGTTTTGAATGTGTTGTAGAAACTAAATCTCTATTTCCTCATATGCCTTTGCTTTCCAGCTGCCTTGCTTTTTATGACACATGCTGGATTCAAATTAAGAGTAAGCTTTGTGACTCCTCTAATCTTTTATTTCATATTTGCATATAAACAGTAAGTATACAGCCCCAAAAGGAATGCTAATATTGAATCTATGTCATAATTAGTATTAAGACATTTAAGAAAAAAGAAAAATGGATTTACAGTTTGCTCTAAAACATTCTACTGAAGCAGCTATTTATCATTGTAGATATTAATTCAAAGTTATAGTCAGATGAGTGGTGTTTTCAGAGATTGCATAGTAGGGATGAAAAGAAATAAGCCTCCCTTTTGTCGTAAGCTTCCCTTGTGACTAATGTGGACTGTCTTACTTTGTACTGTGGTCTTCTGAGATATCACATCGGATTTGCGTATTCATCTGTGTAGCAGTTATACCGTAAAATGTTTTCAGCCATTTCACAGACCTGCTAGTAACAAGAAGATGTTGATCTGTTTAAATACTACAAGGCAAACCGTCTTTCCATTCCTGTTGTTTTCAGCACGGTGTAGAGTCAAGGAGACCCTTGATGTATTCTTAGAATTATTTCCATATTCTTTAAATGCTTTGCAAGTTTATATAATTCTTCTTGGGTGTTCCTGGTTTTAAAAAAAGAATCTCATCCTCCAGAAATTTCCTGTTGTTCTCTTACAAATTTCTTTTAAGATGAAGTAACGAAAATTAGATGTCTCTCTCAAGGAATTTCCTTTCAGTTTAAAAACAATTCTTAGAGCAGTTGCTTTTCGATAGGCTCTTCCCCAGGGCTTGTTAGCCGGAGTGGGTCTGGTTGTCCTGTGAGGATTGTGTTTCACGTCCTAGACTTTCCAACCTGCTTACTGCTGGTGATAGACCTTTCAGACTCTGCATCTTGTAACATTTTCGCAGTGAAGTGTACTGAGAAAATTTTCCTGAAAATAACATTTCTTTTACGCAACCTCAGTACCTGCGTACTGGTGAGTGTGCTAAATGAATTTGGTTGTGTAGATCCGTCCCAGTGGATAATGAAACTCTGCTGTGTGGGAAGAGAGATCACAGAATCACAGAATCGACTGGGTTGGAAAAGACCTCAGAGATCATCGAGTCCAACCCTTGGTCCAACTCTAGTTCGTTTACTAGATCATGGCACTAAGTGCCATGTCCAATCTCAGTTTAAAAACCTCCAGGGACGGCGAGTCCAGCACCTCCCTGGGCAGCCATTCCAATGCCTGACCACTCTCTCTGCAAAGAATTGCTTTCTAATAGCCAGCCTCAATTTCCCCTGGCAGAGTTGAAGCCCATGGCCCCTTGTCCTATTGCTGACTGCCTGGGAGAAGAGCCCAATCCCCACCTGGCTAGAACTGCCCTTCAGGTAGTTCTAGAGAGTGCTGAGCTCAGCTCTAAGCCTCCTCTTCTCCAGACTAAACAAGCCCAGCTCCCTCAGCCTCTCCCCATAGGGCTGTTGGTCATTTTTCTGTCCATTGCTCGGGAGTCCTTTTGTTGATCATAACATCAATAATAGTAAAAATGCACAGAAGACCTTGTCAGGTGACTATGCATTAGCATCCCTGTAGTCTTTGTTTTCCATTTGTGCCATCGAGATCTTGTTTCTCATGGCAGTGGTATTAGGATTTGCATGGGAGAGCCTTATGCTGCACTGCTGTGTGTTTTTCTCAAGCATCAGCACACAGCCCCCGTGGGCTACAGCATTTATGATGGGGAAAACGGCTACACTGTTTGTTGAATCTTTAACAACATGCTGCATTTTTCCGGGAAGCATCTTTGACACACAGCAGGATGTGGCTGTAGCAGATGAGTGAGCCCTGCCTCGGTGTGAGGGTAGGGAGAGAGCCATTCTGTTCTGATCTTTGCATTACCTACAGATTTCACATTGACCTTTTTCTCCTTTGAGCTGGAAAGGAACCACCTGCATATCTGTTAATTTGATGACAAGTTTTGACTGCTGCAGATGGGCTGAACAGGATTTGACCCAGGAGCACATGTGTGAAAGGTGATACAGTCTAGTGCTTATTCTTTTGGCAAACTGCTTTGCCATATGATGAGCATTCAGTCAGACACTCTTGATAAGTGTTGCTGCAAGTGACCTAGAACTTTTGTTTCTGTTGCTTTTATAATCAGGCAGGCAGAAACATTTGCTTTGATCAGTCATCTTTCTATTTTCTTCTTCCATTAGCCCCAGGTACCAGCTTTTATCATTTCCCGCAGCTCCATGCAGACAAACACTGTAAACAAGTAGTAAAGTGTCTGAGTCATCAGATATCGTTCCTTGGGGAGTCCTGCAGAAGAGAAGCGGATTCTTATTTTTTGTTGCAGTTGCTGTGCTTATGTTAAGAGCCCCATGACACTGATCTGGTACTAATTTAGAAACAAATTCATAACCAGATGAAGAAGTTGAGGAAAATCAGAATGTTTGTAAATCTTCTGGTGCATCTTATGTACCTGCTAAATAACAGATACATATATAGCAGTAACTCTTTCTTGTTGGGTTTCAAAGCAAAATGGGAAATAAGTGCTGTCATTAATAACTACTAATGTGCATGTTTATTATATTATGCTAAGGAAGAGTAGGATTGTGAATAAACTAATGTTTTAAATGACAAGGGATGTTTTCTGGCTTGTGCCTTAAGTAAAATCTTGTTGCTGTGACAATTGCTGGTTTGATGCCTTCCCAAATGCTGCATTCTCAAGTGTCTTCTTTTGATGAAGAATCCTCAACAAATTCCCTCCAGATTTTCTAGCTTCTGCCATAACACAAATTACGTCTTTTTTTCTCCATTTCTACTTGGTACTCTTTGTACTGGAAAACAGTATCCAGAGTCATACGTAGATAAAGTACAGAAATGTTCAACAGAAGGTCCATAAAATGTGCAAAGACTGGCCTTCTTCCAATCTATTATTTGCTAAGATGACCTTGCAAACTTGTGATGTTTATGTATTCCAGATGTTAGTTATTTCTACAGTTGAGAGCTATCTAGAAGTGTAAAATAAGGTCAACATCAACCCAATAGAATATTAAAAAAAGTACTTTTTATGTTCAGAAAGCATGAAGGCAAATAAAGCACGATGATAGCACACTAGTGTAACTGAAACCAGATTTAACATCAATATCAGATGGTAAATTATTAAACTGAATCCTGATTGTTGTCCTCTGCAGCTTGTGGTCTTAAGAAAGCGGTAAGAGCTGAGAAGAACTGTCAGAAGTCCTTGGCTTGTAATAATTTTGCAGTGTCTCTGGACTTGCATTGCCCATGGCAAGGGCAGGGACTTAAAAAGAAATCTAGTGAAATCCAGGACAGAGGGAAGAGGAAAAAGTAATAAATATGTAATAGCTGTGATTTTTCTGTGGGGAGTTGAAATTTACATGCAGCGAATGGAGCAAGAACCGCAAGGATTGATTTGCTACAGATTTCAGGAATTCCCAATATTGAGATTTATGTTGCTGGGTGAGGCCTGACAAAGGACATAGGTGCTTTGGTGACCCGTTTGTAGTGAAGTAATTTTCGAAGGCCAGTAGTAATGTGATATCTCCCTGTCCATGCTGCTATACACAGATCGTCATGTAATCCATCTGGTGTGGAAACAGTAAAGGCAACTCTGCTCAAGCTTCTTGTTTTGAGAGAAACACCACTGTATTATTCTTATCACAGTCTAATAGACACGTATTTCAGAGCTTGCTTACCCTATAGTGCCATCATTGTCTTATAAGAAGGGATCAGTGAAGTCATTCCCTCATGCTATAGCTGAAAGTTATTGGTACTTAATAGTGGTACCCAGTTTCCCCCTAAATAAGACAGGGTCTTGTATTAATTTTTGCTCCAAAAGTTATTACTTTTTTGCATGTATAGCTGCCCAGACACTATTTAAATTAACTTTTAAAATGAACTGTATCTAGGGCTTCTATTTCGAGCATCCTCAAAAATCCTGAAAAATCATGCTAGGGCTTATTTTTGGAGTAGGTCTTATTTTTTGGGAAACAGGTTAGTAGCTGCAAAACATACATATGTACGTGATGTGATCTTCCTCTTCAGAACCATCCTCCTAGTCCAAGGCTCTTGAAAGCAATGCTATTATTTACAAGAGCCTCATGTGTCTGTGCGTGTGTGCACTCTCCAGACAGATAAGCTTTTGGTTAGTACTGAATACCACTACGCAAATTCCCCCAAATAAGTTCTCACTTACAACTGGGAAAAAAAATCTAAAATAACAAAATTGTGAAATATGTTATGATCTAATAAAATTCAGGATGTTTCCCTGTTGTTTTCCAGAAGTTTTCTAGCTCGGAGAAATGTAGTATTTATTCTACCTAAAATTTAAAAATGCAGCACTCACCATGACTAATAAATGCCAAAAAACAAATATAGATCTTAACAGCTATAGATGGCCCTTTGCTAAGGCAGAGTGAAATGTATGGAATACTGTGCAGAGTCTGGCTTGACGTGGCAGGTGTCAGCAAGCAGGCACTAGGAAGCATTGTTGAACTGGACTAATGAATATATGGACCACAGCTCTTCATTTACAACCTGAGGCAAGAATTTAGCTGGCAGAGCATTGAGAAATATGTTACTTTATAATAATAAGTAGCTTATTGATTGTTACAAGAGCATTGCAGAAGGAAGACAAGAAGGATATATATTGAGATTACTATTAAGCTGTTTAGTTTGCTCTGTTTGAATTCCTGGTAGTAAAGAGACAGCATTGACTTTAGGATCATTGTTAATGAAACAGGCTAAAATGGAAAAGACAGGAAGGAGTGAAATTCAGATCTAAAAGGAATTATCTCAGATGTTATATTGGGGCACATATTTTGTCTTTAATGGGATGATTAAAAAAATAAGGCTTGTGAAATGCAGTACTATGAAATAACGTATTTCTGTTCTAGCACAGTAAAAAAAAGTTTTTACGTACATTTTAGAATTTTTTATATGATAGCACTTGTACATGAAGTTGGTACTGCTCCATTTGCTGTATCTTTTGCATTTTGTAACTCTTTGTTTGCACAGCATCTAATTTCTGTTGAGGAATGCTCCTACACTGTTGGTTCGTTTGAATAAATACCTCAAGCTCCTTGACTTCTGAACACACAGCTTGTAAGAACAGACATAGCACTAGTATTACGTTAGAAATAGGCTGAGCTCAATATGGCAAAAGAAACTTCTAAAATGTATGGATAGCACTGCATTATTAACTGGGAATGTGTTCCTCTCAGTAAAGATCTTGGGATACTGAGTTTGATTAGGCAGAAGAAATTGTAACTGGTATGCAGTCGATGGTTATCGTCCAAAGGAAACCTGCTGGTGCTGTAAGAGCATCTCTGCAGTTAAGATTTGAGTAAAACAGCCATGGAGTGTTTATCCATCATGCTGGATTTCAGAAATAAGAAGTGGGAGGAAGTCCCACTGGTAGTATCTAAAGAGAGTAAGTGTATGATATGTACTTGACAGCAAATCCAGCAGGTGAGAAATGTTTATTTAACTAGAAAATTATTGAGTGTGACAATATCCTTCCTGCTTCTCTTGAATTTGACATGCTGTGCCGGAGTGTTTGCAAGCAAAGTACTTGACATTGCCAACCCCAAACATGTAAAAATGAGTCAGGTCCCCAAAATCATGATCAACTCGACATGTTAAAGAATGTTCTTGGTGGGTTTTTTCATTATTTTGGGGGTATATGAGCTAATGTATTGCAGAAAGATGATCTTCGTAGGTTATTTTAGGTTATTTTCAGCCTGTATAGGAATCAGAAACTTCAAAATACAGAAGCCAGCATTTTCACAAAGAAACCTGTGAAGGGCATCCCAACCCCCCAAAAGCACAGTCTCGATGTGTGTTATATTGGTTAGCAACGGCTGGCACTCGACCAATTGTTCTGGTTTCGTTTCTTTTCCTTTTATAACCCATACTTTGGTAATGTACTCAGACTAATGTCATTTCTTCATCTAGATTATAGTATTGAAACATTTTCCAGAAAAGCTTGGTTGTTCCGTTTTGAACCTCTGGGAATGAAAATGACCCTGGGAAGAGTGTGTCAAGGAGCAAGGTCGTGGAATCTCTCAGCTCTAAACTGGGTTGATATTAGGGAGTTCTAGTAGTACCTTACCCATGGGCAGACACACTGTAGAATACTGCCATTTTCCTGTGCTTTACTGCTCTGTGACTTTGGAGTTCATGTGAAACAAGCAGACAAATAAGAAAAACAAACAGGGAACTTTCATTTCTCTTTTTGCACATGTATGTTTTGTTTCTGACAAATTTATCTGACGGCAAGTCAGAATTTCTTAAGGTTTGCTTAAGGTATATACTCAATGCAATCTGGATCTAGCTGTATAGACTTTTAATAGATATAAACGGCTTTTTCCAAAAACCTCATCTTGACAAAAAGAATTGGCAGCCAAAATTGTGTATGTCTACAATATTAGGCTTCTAGGAGATTAAATACAAAAACACATCTCTTTTTTATTGCATGGATTCATACATCCTAGAAGTTGAACACCATGGGTATACACGAGCTATGATCAGACTAGCATTCTCTTTGAACAAATAAGAAAGGCAGGTTTTAATGATACTAATAGAAATAACTTGCTAACAAGTAGATGCTTACAAAATAACCTCATCCCCATCTGTCACAAAGGGTTTAAAGCTCTGTTTTCAAGTGGAATGGAATTTCCAGCCTGAGATTCCAGGTTGTTGTAGATGTTGGGGCTTGTGTTTGTGTGACATTTGGTTCCAGCTTGCCAGCTTAAAGACTAATAAACAAATGGCTGCAAAACAGCATGGCTATCCAGAGTGTGAAACCAGTGTGGTGAGACTTTTAATATCGTTTTATTTTCTTTAACAAATTGGAACAGTAAGTGGAACTGCAGTCAGAGGGTGCCAAAGTAAGATTTTATTTTTCATAAATATTTTATGCTGGGTGTCAATGGAAGAAGAGGTTATGTGCTTATTTCATCTCAAGTACATGCATTGAGCAGCGTTTGGACAGATGACCTCCAGAGCTCCCTTTGAAAAGAAAATTGTCTCTGTTTTGTAGCTTGATGTATCAACAAAGCCTGTCTGTCTGTATGAAATGAAATGAAATCATGTTTCTGGCATATTTGCAGGCAACAACATGCACAAGTAGGAATGTTATAGGAATATTAAGGAGCGTTCTGTTGCCTCCAGAATACTTCTTGCACGTTATCATATCAGGACTCAGTAGTGTGTCAGAATATATCATGGAGGTCCAAAAAGGACATGCATAGGCCATACCCATTGAAATAGTTCCAACAATGGTAGTAGGTTGTGCTAACTTTCATTATTTGTAATTTAGCCTTTTCAGGATCCTCCCAGTCCAGTACCTGTTTAATAAAGCATATTCTTGACTTTCATCTGCTTCGTATCCTTTACTCCCAGACCGTGGAGTGACACAATCTGGGGGCTTCAGCTCAACCTGCTGATGCTAAAGCCTCCCGTTGGGAGCTGATGTCCCTCCCAACCCCTTGCTTACCGAAGGACTTATCACTGGGTTTGTGTGCCTGGGATCAAAGTTTTATCATAATTTGTCTTGGACAGAAGCCTGCATCTTGGAGCCCGAAAGTGTTAAATTTTTGTGTTGTTGTTATTTAGTTTCTAATGAAATTCAGCAAACCGAAGTAACTGGCAAGCTCTTGGCTTACTTGAGACTTGTATTCAAAGGAATATTTTACTGAATAGCAGTGTGAAGGACAGCGTAACCAGTCGCCATGTGACGTAGTTCTCTAGCTGGTGTAGGAGTATGAAATAACGTCAGTGAGCTAAGGTTACTTCTTTTTCTCTCAACACATCAATAAATAGAAGTATTACATGTGCTTAGAGCTCTGATGGGATTATGTCTCCACAGGATACCAGAATTTAATGTGTTGCCTAGAAGTGTAACATATAGTATTAAGCTCTTGCTTACTGTGTTTGCAATCACTGTTGGGGTGAAAACTTGAGCTGACTCTAAAAATAACATACATTTTGTTTGTATTGTACAAAAGGAAGAACTGTTCACTCATTGTCACGAAAGAGGTTTCACAGTCAATGAGGAACATTGTAGAAGCATAATTAGTCAGATGATGGTCTAGCATATGCAGGTAGAATCTAACAAGTTTATTAGTGTGTCTGGAATGAGTCGATGTGGCAGGCTTAATATATGTTTCGTATAATGGTTATGACGAAGAAAGTAACCCAGTTTGATTTTAGTGTCCAGGAAGCCAAGAGAAATTGTCGTTTTTTAAGAACAGTTCAAATCAGTGAGATAATATCAAAATGAGGCCTTGCAATATTCTAGCCTCATTTTTGCAGCATCCAAAGAAGTAAAAATTCCCAGGAATTTTGTAATTTAGTTGCGATCATAAGCAGACTTTAAATTGAATTAGAAGTGAAGTTCCAGATTATTGTGCCCTATTGCATCTGTTAGGCTTCTTCTTTTTTCCATATTCAGTTCTGATAGCACTACATACAGACAGTTCTTGTATGTACAAAGGAGAAAGCCATTTGGAGGGTGGTGATTATGTTCATCCTAATGGATGGTTGCCAAAATTACTTTTCCCTGGGTTCTTGCCCTGTAATTCTCTGTGAACTCAGTGATAGTACAGGTCAGCCCCTGTTCAGATGAAAACCGCAGTGTCTGGAGATGGGCATTTGAAAGCAGAAATGTGTAAATATTTTTGAAACATTTAAATCTCTGTGACAGCATTTGGTTTCAGAAGTGCCACCTTTCATACACACATCCATTTTCTTCTCTCACCTTGCAATGTAAAAACAACCAATATCTTAAAGAATTGCAAATGCTCTATTGTAGGACATAAATAAGCTGTAATCATCAGACAATAACCTGCAGTTAATCACTTCCATTCCTGTTCCTTTGCTCTATACCACAACATGGTTACTGTAGTTACTGGCTACCTTAAAAAGCATTATTGTGGCGCTGTGCAGCTCTCTTGGTGTTCACAGTAGAGCACTGAACCTGCAGTAGCTTTTCAGGTGTGGCCGAGGCTGGCAGCTGTGTTAGGATACGTAGTTCCGTAGATCAGTTTTTCATGTCATGTAACATGATAATTGTTTGCTGACTTTTCCCCCAAAAGTCCTGCTTTCACTGCAGCACTTAAGTGTGATGGAACCACAGAGTCTAGTAGGGATAGCTGGTGCTCAGCTGACTGAAAACCCAGTCAGGTACTTACTGGAACAGAATGAAAAAAATCAGGTGCTTGTCATGGGACTTTTAAAAATGGTAAAAGTATTTGGCAAATCTTTTCCAAGATAGGAAACCATCTTCTTCCATTGGCCCTCCCAAGATCTTCCACTAGGTAACTGATGTAGAGGACTAAAAGGGAGGGTGGTGTGTTTGTATGTGTGATAAAACAATGACAGACGCAGAACTTGAAAAAATATTGTGCAAACATTCTGGAGCAGCCAAATTGTTCTGCTGTCCTCTCTGAAACCGTATATACACATTGTCCTCCAGATGTGCTGCCTTATCTTCTCTGCAGCCTGCAGCTGGATGGAATTGCAGGGAGACTGAGAGTGCTTTGGCTATTTGCACAAATAAATGTGTCAGGATGCAAATTCTTACATCCACAATTGTGGTGATAAATAGGTTTTCTTAAATAGGAACAAGGCTTGTACAATTCCTCTGTATGATTGGGATGTACTCTGCAACAGAGAAGTGTTAACGCTTCCTATTGCTTTTAACATTTATGCCTCATTTTGACTGTGGGTTTCAGTCTTTTGAACAAATACTTTTGTTCTGCAACTCAATCATCCAGCTTTCTTTTGTTGTATGATATCACCTGGAATGGAGAGAAAATGAAATGTTTACTGAAAATTGCTATCTGCTGGAGGTGCATTATCAGATCTACTTTTCTTGAGACACGTGTTGAAAAAAGCTTCGTAAAGATTGTTACCATGTGCAGCTCATTGACAAGTTTTATCAATACTAGTGTGGAGGCTCTCAGCCGTTCTGCATAGATGGCTGAAAGAATGGTAGCTGACAGAGATGTCTCTGGGGTGCGTTGTGCTAGACGGAAATAGTAAAGAGGCTCTGTGTCTTAAAGCAGACTAGGTAAATTTAAAAAATGTGTTTGTGTTGAACATAACCACGAAATGAGCTTTCCCTTATGCTTTCTTCGTGCGTGTGCATACTGTTCCAAAAGAAATCTGCGTTGCTCTTAGGACAGAGTGCTCTGTGTGGCGTGGCAGTGCTGAAGAGGGACAGTGACCAGTCTCGCGCTGAACAACCAGATGATCAATGTGCTTTATCAACTGCCTCCAACTGTAGAATGCTCTGGAAGGGACGGGACTTCTTTGTCTTTCAGAAGGGTTGTAAGCATGTTCACCAAACTGATCATCTGCTCTGGCCTCAGCAGAAGGAGGTATGGTGATTTGGGCTGCATTTGCTATCTCAAAGCAGTATTTTGCTTTCTTGCTCTCAGTTTCCCTTAAACACTATCATCCAGCAGAACTGGAAAACATGCTGTTGGAAGTGAAGTCAAAAGCACAGAGTGAATGCAAGCCTACAATCTGAAGTGTACCTCACTGGGGGTTTATCTTTGTTAACACACGGTGTAATTTACATATAAAGATGAGGGCGAGTTCTAATTATGGATTTACTGAATATGACATGTTATAAGATAATTGACAGCTAATTAGTAACTTCCCAAGTAGTTCAGCTTTTGAAGACCTTTTGTAATCAAATATGAATTTCAAATATACCCCTTTGTATCTAACTTTATGTAGATTATATTTTCAGTGACCTTTAGTAAAAAACACACCAGAATTTGAGGGCTCAAAACGTTGACTTGTACTTTTGTACTAATTCCTTTAGAGTAAGCACAAAAGCTTTCATAAAAGGTTCAACAATTTGTTTCACTAACCAAAATATATACATAAATGTATAAAAAGGATGTTGAGGTCCTTTATAAAGGTTATCTATAAGGATAGAAAGGATATACATAAAAGGACAAGAAATTATCTCCTTTATAAAGGATAAAGTTATTATCCTTTTATCATTGTTCTGTAGCTCACATAACGTAGCCTTGCTATGTTACTCTAGTTCTTGGTTTTGAGGTGGCCACTGCTTATTTCCCCAACTGTCACCGAACAGTACTGTAGGTGAAAACTTCAGAAGAAGTATACAAAGGCTGAGGAGCCGATTTTCCAGCCCTGGACACGCTACTTACATCTTAAAACAAGACCATTTTTGCTACTTGCATGGCTCCTGGTATTAAGAAAAGCTAGCACCCTGGCTGCTTGTCAGCCAAACACAACCTCTTGGAGGATTTTGGCTAACGGTGGTACCTAAAGACATATAACTATGGGGTCAAGGAAGCAGTTGTGGGTTTTGAGCGCTTCTAGGTGAAAATGCTCAAATGAATTAGTTGACACTGCAAAATTCACAAAATGATCATTTGAGGAACGTATTACTCGTATGTGTGACACTGCAAATAACTTACTCAACAATTTGTCCAAAACATATTATGAAATGTGTTCAATAAAATATTGGCATAGCATTTGATTGGCCTTAGTTCAGAGTCATAATGTCCTCATTTACAGGGAGGGTAACAAAGTGAAATAGCTTTCACATATATTGGTTGATGCTGAGTATTAGGTATTACATTTTCCCAGTACCTTTGCTACTTTTACATTGTGCTGAGTGAAATTTAATGTCCAGGAGTAGAGATGATGACAGGCTGACATTGCTGAATACAACCCTTCCAGACAGTTTGATACCAGGTCAAGTAATCAAATTAGAATATTTCAGAGGATTACCGAGATTTTAATTTCCTCCTCCTTTGATGTCACTTAAAAAGTGGCTAGCAATTCCAGCACATCAAAATGTTTCTGAATAATGTTTCTGAAGGCTTTTAGAGTCTTAATTTGAGTGAAACTTGGTTCTACTTTGTAGAGGCTGTAAGACTGTTCAAATTCATACGGTGTTTTTACTAAAACGCTTTCTGTGATAAATGGTTATTTTTATCAAGTCTTCTAAGTGCATTAAAAAGCATTAGTCACATTTCTTGTTCAGTACTCATCACCGAAATATTAGCTGCCCAGGGCTGAGGTGATACAAAGGTGCAGAGCACTTGACTGCTCAGTAGTACGTTACTTGCTGTCATGGTACCGGTTTTCAGGGCGGGTTCAGTCGAGGAAAATTCAGTCTGTGGAAAAAAATCTATCAGTCTATCCTTTCATCTTTCTTCCTTCTTCAGGCTCTGAATGTGGAGAGCTGGCCGGGCAGTTCCCACAGCTATTTCTGGACATAGGTGTTAATTTGAAATAGTTACATTGAATCTAGGTTGACACCATCAGTGTCTGAATTCACAGCTTATCCTGTACTGCCTGTAGTGCTTCAGTGTCTTATACTGTAAGAAATCCTAAGCACAGTTGGAGACCCTGTTAAGTGTCTGCAGTGAAAAGGCTGGGCATAATTTCCTTCTCTGCTAGTATTAAAGTAATGAGTCAAAGATGAGCATAAACATTGAAGAAAAGGTTTTCTTGAGTTCCCCAGCTGAGAAATAAACGGTGCTGACGGATGCACTCTATATTTGCTAGTTTTTCTTGTGCTAAACAATGCAGATTTCTTTTTTTTTCGTTTACCTTGACTGTTGTGCTGAGAGATTTCACAATTAAGCCTTTTTTTCCCCCTCATCTGGCAAACCCTGATGTGCACTTTTTGAAGAAAACAAGTTGTTACAATTTGTTTAGGCAACCTCTTTCCTTTGGCATTGCAGTCTATCAGCCTGCTCCAGTATTTTCCTACAGAGAACACAGCTCATGTTTAAAGGCACAGATGGGCTGACCAGTCAGTGCAGAATAATAAAGATATAATAGGCATTCATCCATGCTGTCAAAACAATAATTTAAAAATGCCTCAAGGTTTGGAGGGCTTTTTTTTTAATACTAGGATTTACAAATATTTTGCTTAAATGTTTCAAGTAATTTCTACAAATACACTCCTGCTAGAAACTTCTTGCAATGGGCCATTTCTCTAGCTTGCCATTAGCATTGAGATAAAGAGGACAATGAGATAAACATCTGAGAAGAAAGCTGTAAAACAAAATATGGAGACAGCTCAGAAACAGCCACGTGAGATCATCGTAAATTGCAGCAATTCATCTTTTGCTTGTTGAATGTAACTTTAAAATAAAATTGCGAACTTTTATCTCAGCCCATGAGGCTGTGAGTTCAAAAGGTAAGAAATAAACCTTATCATTAATTGAGTATTACATTAGTGATTTGTGTACTCAGTGACACTTTCAGAACTGTGTTTTTTCTCACTGGCATACAGTTCTAGATATCTTCCGTATCTTTCAGGGTAAAAAGAGATTTATTTCTCTTAAAATACAGGAAATTGAAGATTCATTAAAATTAAAAGTTGATCATGTTGGCCGAATCATTCCCTTTAAATATGTTTATTATTTTGTAGTAAACAGTAATATTCACCAGTTAGTCTGTGGTGCATTAGAAGTACATTGGGACGGTGTACTAACACGACTACTGTGAGTGAATTATGACATGTCAGTTTTAATATTATGCTGAAAATTTTTGAGTGCTGCTACCAAGCATCAGTTTGATCTCTGTCTCATTAACAGACCTTACTGAAGATGTCATTCGTTCAGGGTTAGTGGGAGGAATATTTAATTAATATCCTTTGTGCAGTGGTAGTTGAGATGGCAAGAAGCCACCAGCGAGGTGTGTGGGAAGATGAGTCGGCATTACGCTGTGCCTGGGAGGTGAAGGTTCTCACTCAGTGTGTGCTTGAAGGTCCCTTGTTGCTTGTCTTTGAGGCAGAAAGTGAAGACAGCCAGCGGAGAAGGAGGGAAGCCATCAGTAGTAATGCAGGGGATTATCTCCTCGAGAGAAATGGGCATCTTTCCATTATAAATAAACAGTTTTCCAGCAAAAAAATACTTAGCTTGAGTAATCAGTTGCTCCAGCTGAAGCAACCAACTAATTGCAATATTGGCTAGTAACTTCACCTAAACAATGAGGTCAGCCTCTGTCCTGCACCCCCGCCCCTCCACACCTTGGTTAACCAAGATCTGGGTGTAGAGCTGGAATCTCAGCCTCTGTCAGGTCTCCGAGTCTGACACGACTCTGTTGTCTGGTTTCCTGCCAACTCCAGTTTTTGTGCTGAGGCTCTGTCAGGCTGTGTCCTAGTTTCAGAACAATATCTTCACTATGTTTCAGTCCCCAAGGCCAATATCTACACCAGATTTAATTAAAACTGGGAACGCTAATCAGCAGGTCTTCCTGGAACTGTGAGATTTCTGAGACCTTGACTGCAGTCACCATCCCACAGGTAAGTGGCTTTTGCCTTCTACCATTGTGGGAAACATGGAAACAATGCTCCTGGATCACAGATCCCGGAGTCTGCAGTGCCAGTGTTCCTTATGACTGAAACTGCGGAACAGTGGCAGCTTCATTTGGGGACAGTATGTCTTTGAATACCTCACTTTAAGGGTTGCATAATTCTATATCAAATACCCTTCCTACATTTGCAAAACATAAATAACAGCAAGACTTCATACTGATGAATATGTGTCAAAAAAAGGACATTGAATAATTTAATGCCCTTCTTTGTGATGGATTAGAGCACCTGTGTGCATGTAGTCGATACCTGTGTCAAGGCCCCGACACCCTGATGGTCAGATCACCTCACCAGGTGGATGTGTTGCCCTTACGGCCTGTGTAACCGGATTTGTATATTAAAGGAGGATGGGGAAGTAGGTAAATGTCCTGAGCACAGTAGTGCCAACTAATAGGTGAAGTCAACAAGGGGAAGAATTATTTACTTTGCTGCTTTAAAGAAAGAAGAAAGGGGCAAGGAAGAGAGAATCAAGTGGAAACAGAAAGCAATAAATGTAAGTGCTTACATTTGCATTGCTATAATGGTGTCTAAGAGTATGGAAATGTCATGGGTTATATTTTACTTCCATAGGAAGTTTTGTGTTTATATTTAATTTCTAGGAACCCAAGGGCAAAGCAAAGCAATTAAAATCTTCATGACTTAAAAATAAACTTCAGAAGCTTCAAGTAAAATACCTTTAGCTGATTAGTGGTACAATGCATCTTTAATGAGAAATAAATTAGGATTGCATTATTTCTTAGGAGGATAAGGAGAGGCAGTAGATATCTACAATGATAGTAGAAGGCTTAGAAATAATCTAACACTATGAGCTGCTTTTCTAGAAAAAGCAGGAAACTTCTATGTGGCCTATTGCACAGATAAGAAAAGCAGTGAAGCAAATAAATTTGTAAAAGTCCTTTCACTAAAAAGCTTATTGTGAGGTGAATTTTAGCATAGTAACATCACTCTTTTCATCTGTTTAAACTCATCCCTTTGATATGTATCCATGTTTCTCTATTTTTGTCAAATTATTAATTTGTCTTGAAGTTCGATTTTAATGCAAACTAACTTATATAAGAAGTGCAGGGGTAAAATTTATACTTAATTTTGAATGGCTCACATATAAAATACTACCTCCTGTATGAACCAACAGCAAAAAAAGTTCTATTAAGAACAGGGCTCAGAAATACACTTTATGAAATATTTCTTCTCACTTATCCTATTGTGGCAGTGTGCCATATGAAGGGAATAAGAAAAGTTCTTTGATTGGGAAGATTGGCAGCATTTACGCTTTTAAATCAATTGAATTTTAAATATACATTTATTGTCTGGGTTAAATTGGTGCACAGTAAAAAGGAATGCTCTTCTCTAAACAATAATGGGTCTATTTCAGCTCTCAAATTGGGTCACAGTAACAGACAGCGTTCTCTGTTCTTTTTCTCTCTTGTTTTCCTCTCTTTCTTGAAAAAGTGATTGAAACTCTAATCATTACTGCGTTGAGGCATGTACTCATCAAAATAATGTTTTTCTTGAAGGCTAGATCCTCTGCCTTATCCCTGTTTTTGATGGTATTATATTGTGAAACACCTTGAAGAACAATGTCGAAATCTGCTGCCTGAACCAAATCTGCTGAAACACACCGAATGAGAACAGCAATCCCAGTTACTGCTGGAGTTTATGTTTTGTAATGAACACTTCACCTTCTGTATGGGACTGTGGTAAAATGAAATAAATGAACATGATTAATCTTACACTATTCCTAAGCATGCCTTTTAGTCAAAAAAAGGAGGAGCAGAGTGGGGGGAGATGACAATACTCGTCTACAAAGCCCGTGCGCTACATTACTTCAGTTAACTAGGTTGGGTGGAGTTGTGTGGAAGGTCGTAGCTGTTGCCTCGTTTGTCAAAGCAGGAAGGCTTTGGCTCAGCTGGCGTTTTCACTGAAACACGTGCACGCTTCAAAGGACGTGATGGGGTCTGTGGAGCTGTGAGGAGATACACCGTGAACATCGGGCAACTGGGGAACCTATGTTCTGTATATAATGTATATATACTATTAACCAGTGCTCAGGTTGTTGTTAACAGTGAAAATATCTGGATGATGAGTTCCTGTTTGAGTATCCATGTTTGACAAATGCCGTAGACCAGGTTGGGCCAGTGCTGTGGTGGGGGCTGGAATGAGACCTGCTGGGAATGGTGACTCCTTTCTGCAGCTTGGAAGAAATGAAGGAGAAAGAGGCAAAGGGAGGAGGCCTATGGTAGGGAAGTCTTCCTATCCATCTCCATTTCACTGTGGAGAGGGGTTGTAAATTAATTGCTGGCCCAAGGTGGGGCAGAAGAGGTTGGGTAACCTGAATGAACTGTGCTTTGGTGGAATTAAAGAGCTGTGAGAGCAACAGTCTTGGTCAAACCAAATCAGAGTGCCAATAAGTGAGGAACCCAAGGCATTATCTTCTTTAATTAGTGTCTGGATTAAAGTTACACTACCTGGAATGGGTTTAATGCACGGTACTCTACGTTTCTGTGCAAATGTGTGTGCATGCGCTGCTCCTGTTGCATGCTCCTTACAAACAGAGCTGTTGCTGTGAATTCTCTGCACTGCTGATGATCTGGGCAAAGGTACATTTGTGCACGGGAGCAAGGAAGTGCTTTCTTCCCAAAGACATGAGGTAGTAGTGCTGACATTGTTTAGACTCCAAATCTTTTATAGAACATACCAGGCTCAATAATCTTTGGATACTTATTAGCTTATCATTTTGGGTATAACCAGATCTGTGACTGCTTTTTGGCTTCAATTCTCCTCTTTACACATAACAGGATTTTCTGTCAGTACAGCGCAGGGCTGAAGGGCTAAGAAGACCTTTGTGTTGTTGCGTTTTGTTTCAAAATGAGAAATGAAAATATTTAATGTGAAAAAATGAGTAAGAATTTTTAAAGTAAAACACATATCTTAGTATGTTTTTTATTAGGCAATTGCTGAGGTAAGCAGTTCTGCTGGGAGCAGTGGAAGGCCTGTGCGAAAGGACACCTCGGCCTCTTTGGAGAGAGCATGGCTGGTCTAGAAGCTCAAGTGTGGGGCATCTTTAGCCTTTGATAGATCCAGGATAGCCCAGGGATGTTGGATGCAAATAAAAATGAACCTTAATTTTAACAGCTTAAGATTCCTACAAATATTTTCTTTTTCCTGCCAGAAATCATCTAAACAACCTGAGCAGCCACATTGTTCAGAGAGATTATAATTTGTCTTATTTTGGTTTATTTTACCTTTTCTGGTATATTGATTCTTAGGATGAGTTTATTTTGTTGCCTTAGCAAAAGTAGATATTTTCTGAAGGGCAGTGGGTGCTGGGAATGATAATACAGGCTATGGTTAGTTGTGGGAACAGTGATCAGAGAAAGGGGTTGAAGTAAATATTAGTCACATGACATGTAAGGTTTGAACTCAAGTTGAAGTTGATAGTTGCATAGCATAAGTTACAGATTAAAAAAACCTGTCCTTCAAACCTTCACAAATCAGAAGCAGCTGTAACATCGGTGTGCAAACAGCTGTTCTGTTTTGTTTATTAGGTTGTTGTCCTGGACACCCAGAGCACGGCTAGTCCCTATATTTGGTAGCCTTCATGCAAAAAACTAATTTTGGTGATTCAGAAAAATCAGGTGCAATCTCTCCCAATGCCCAGAGGCTTCTAGGCCACCCCTTGGCCTTCCACATTTGCAGAGGAGGCGTTAGGTCTGGAGAGAGGTGGACATTGCCTCCTCCATGGTTAGCCTGAGCTCAGGTCGTGGTTATGAACCATGTCTAAGTGAACCACCGGGACTGTGGCAAGAGTCAGTAGAGGCATCTACAGGGACAATTCAGTCCATCCATCTCTCTCTTCAGCTGCAGGACAGGATGAATTCCCTGCTGGAGTTACAGATCTCCAGCTATAGGAAGGAATCTGGCTGACCAGACTGGAACACAACAGTTGAAGTAATGTGAGGTTGCTCCATCTGCTCCTCATGAGTTGTGACAGCCCAAGACTTGGAATTAATAGAAAGGCAAGAATAAGTTAAGCTCAGGCTTTCTAAAAAAAGACAGAAGATTCCTTGTCTTTATGCTATGTCCTGTTAGCACCCTTGTGGCTCTGGTGCTTGCAGTGTGCTGAGGAGCCGTGGTCTCCTGTGGTAACGCACTCGTTGACTCACACAGACCCAATACAAGTCCTTGGGTTCCCAGCTGGGGTGCTGCTGACACATTACGCAGAACGCTTCTGGACAGGCTGGTTGCTCCACGTGGGACCGCTCATCTCGCTTCGTTAGAGCACCTGAGCCACCTCCCTACATCTCTGTGCCTTTTTTTTTGTATGGAAACAGAAGAGAAAGCTTTGAATACACACAGATAATGCCATTACTGATTCATTTAAAAGGCTGCACTGTATTTTTTTTAACAACAGTACACCTTTCTAAACAATGTTCAAGAAAGAAAGACAGGGATATATTTAGAAGATATTTCAATTGCTGGCTACCCAGAAAGGGACACACCACCACTATAATTTTGAATAGGATGAGGCTTTAATGGGTCTCCTAGAGGAGAAAAACAGCTGTTTATTAGTAGAACTCTATTGAATACCTGACTTTGACAAAGCACTAATGGGGAAATTACTTCCAGTGAAGCAAAATGTCAATTAGAAAAAGTAATGGCTCTCTGAGTTGTGGGGTTTGTGGGAGTTTATTGTGTGTGTTATGTTTTCTTATTACGAGCAGTGCTGGGTATGTTATTCTTATTGCTTGAAGAGCTTTTGGGTTGTTTCTGTGGCCTTCGTTCTGTGAGGGTTTCTTGTGTGCGTTTGGTGTTTTTTTCTGTTTGGTTGGTTGGTTTTTTTCCCATTTGGTATCTGCTGCATTGGAGCTGGATTTCATTTAGACTGGAGGTTAATTTAATATCCTGGTCTAATGCTTTCTCTCTATGATGTATTTTATTTTTCCATTTTTTTACAGAATATTTTCCAATGTATATGTGTCCAAGAGAACTGTGTTTGCACGTATCAGCTTTGAACCAATAATTACTAAAACCCCTTTACTGGGGTTGGGGAGTCCTTGCTCCCTAATAAGAGGAAATAATTTTGAGTGATAAACCAGATAATACAAAAAACTTTTCCGAAAAAGCGCTGCAGATCTTTCAGTGTTGCAGACCTTGCTGTGAGGCTGTTGTTAGCTGCGTGGAGCTGCCATGGGAATGAACGTAACCGCGGTGGGGGTGGCAGCTGCCACGTGCCCGCTCGCCTGCCAGGTGGCTGTAGCCACAGTCACGTCCTGGCCCTTCCATGCCTGGCCATAACAAACTTTCTCCTATTAGCTCTGGTTTTAGTAGTTGTCTCATCTTTTTACCTCTACTGGGTGGTACAATGTTTCAGTAGTGGGTCATGGCAGCTGGGACTGGCAGCCTAAACCACCCGGCTTTATGTTTCCATACCTGCCAGTGATGGGACATCTCATGTGTCAGCATCAAGTAGGAAGAGAAAGAAGTTCCTCATAACTGTAGAACAGCTTTGAAGTGGGAACGCCCTCTTTACTATTTCCTAATGCAAATGCGCATTTCTACACGGAAACTGTTCCTCAAGAAATAACAGGTGATGTTAGGGTTGGCTTGGCAGCGAGCTGTCTGATAACTAATATATGTATGAATGTTTCCTTACTTTAAAGGATATTCCTGTGCTCAAATGGTAGTTGCAAAGAAGGCTTAATGAGAGCATTAAGGAAAGAATCTTATTCACAGCATTAACATTCACTGACTTGTTAGCTTGTACAATGAAATACGTAGACAGGGGAACTGTGCATTTTTGAGCAGTGAAATGTTTAGTTTTTAATGCGTCATATATTTGCTTATGTTAGATGTGCCTCTCATTATTTGTTCTCAGAGAAGAATAAAAACAGCTACTTGAGGATAATGTCTGGTAAAATCAGACACCAGAAAACCAGTTGCTGTGCTAAGCAAGCAGTCTTTGAAGCAGAGTGAAATAGGACATTCGCTCTGCGAACTGGGATGGATGGTGGAAGACGTTACTTCTGCCCCTGCTCATTCCCAATATTTTATGTGTGATTAAGCTTTAACAAGACGTCAAGCATTTATTTTCTGCCTGTGATCTCCAGAAGCTGAACACTGTAGTCCTATCAAAATATTGCCTCTGTTAAAACTTGCAAGATTAGATACTGAAATCAAATGAACTTAAGACAAGCAGTATGCAAACAGATTGTAGTCAAGGCTAAATAACCTTTTTGGAAACATTTGGAAGAAGCGTGTTATTAAATTCGTTGCTTGCACTGAAACTGGAAAACTGAGGTTGATCTCAAAGCCTTTTGTTTTTAGTAACTTGCCTCCTGTTCATAGGTCTCCACCTCAGACTGTACTTAATTAGGTAGCATTTGGTTACCTTCACAGGTTGCTCTGGTGTTCTAATATGAATTTTCCGCATTTAGTAAGAGTCATAGGGATTATCAGCCGTTTAGCTGCCTGTGGGAAACCAAAATGAATCGTGGTCACTTGATCTATTCCCTCTCTGCCCATCCCCTTGAGTCCACAGAAATGAATGAGGACTCGCTCTCTGTTCCATCAGCAGTTTGAACTTTCAGTGACATCTTGCTTTAAAGTCAGATGCTGACAGAGCTACAGTTATCAGCCCTGCTGGAAATACAAAAATAATGTCCTCAACATCAAAAGATGTTTTCTTAACTGATAATTAGTGTCTCCATGGGTAGATTTTTTCATAATTTAACATAATATGAATTACTTTTCTTTACAGAAACAAGATGAGGCACTGTGACCACAAGGACCTCTGCCATTTCAAATTAGTTAAGGCATCAGTATTAATTCTAAATTAGCTAATTATACCAAGAAAAGTAAGCAAACAAAATTTGTCATTTATGCTGGTAAAAAACCACATTCCTATTTATTTTTTGAACTCTTTGCTTCACACAGTCATGTCCAGCAACACACTGTGGTTAAAAATCCTTCCCGCCAATGTTCTATGTAAACGAGGATGTGTTTTCATCTGAATTACACATGATTGCATCCACTTCATAGGAATGAGAATTTGGGTGGAAGTTGTCATTCAAACTAAAATATTTCGAAACAATGTACCTTGCAAGGGAAATGGATTTTTATTTATTATCCCACTGTCTCAGATTTCAGGATGCCGGAAAGTTTAACACGTACGCTCACTTAGACTGGGCTTGTCCAGGCCGTGGCAAGAGGAGCAAGCGTTGCGGTGCAGCGTGCTGCCACTCCTTCCTGTTCCAGGCTGGTGAAGGGAATTCCGAATTTGCTGACAATTGAATGAGCTGGAAAAGGTCCAAGCACAACAGCGGCCATTCCCTCCTTCCAGCCAATGCCGTGGCCGGCAGAACAGATCCAACCTGCACACGACCTGCTCCTCTCTGACATGTTAATTTTCTTCCTTTTGAGACTTTGCAAGGTGAGAACCAAAACAAGTGTTTCCCATGTTTCAAATATAAAACCTGGAGAATATTTTTCCTCTGCCTGTGAAGTTAATCACATTTGTCTTTAAGAATATACGTGGGGTTTTCTCCTTTACCATCTGGTTTGGTAGCCAGTAACAGCAAGTACATTACTTAGTGACTACCTGGCCTTCCAAAGGTGGGGCAGAGCCTGCACAACCTGTGTAGCTACTGTTGGCTCCCAAAATCCTACCCAGGACAAGAAGGCATTTAACAAAGATCAGCAGCCCAGCTTCCCTTACTTATAAAACTCCAAACCAAAGGCGATGTGGTAATATTTTTGGACGTGAACTTAACCAGATATATAATTAGAAATCACTATGTGAAGGAAGATTTTTGGGATATAAAGAAAACTTTATTTTTTTTTTAATTGAACTTCAGCTTTGTACTTAAGTGATATTTTAATGAAAATATGTCACAGATTTTTTTATGGTTAAAAGAACCTTGAAAAAAGTGAAAAAAAGTAAAATTAAAATGATGCTTATAGAAACACTTCTTTTGTAGTACAATGTAACTCTGAAAAGAAAATTTTAGAACACTATATATACCACTAGCATTAGCATTTTCATATTCGTGGAAAGACCTTCTCCCAAAGTTATGCTTTGATCTCCCAAGCTTCATATATTTAGTTAAATTATATCCTTTAATAAACAGGCATATTACAAAAACTCTTTAAATGTTTCCTCCATTCAGCTTTACAATATTGTGCTGGAGCAGAGAACATTCCATGCTTAGATTATCTCAGGTCCCTCCGCTCCTCTTCAGCCTTACAATTTAAATGGACTTAAAAGGTTTAAATCATAGATTATTCTTCTCTCTGCAAAACATAAACTAGCATCCTCTAATCACTGAAGTGGTTACTTAGCTGTGATTACTAAATAGCTTCCAGCTTTACAAGACCAAAGTTTAAAAGCAGTAAGTGGCTGAAAAGCTGTGGAAGTACACAGATTCTTAAAACCAGTGTCTGAACTAATGGGTGCTTCACTGGCAGTGAAACTGCCATCTGGGTACTGCAGGTACCTCTTGCAATGTCATCTCACCGTTGATTTTAGTTCTTGTTTCCCAGATGTTCTCTTGAAAATAAGACTGTGAAAACATTCAACTGAGCAAAACCAGGCAGAGAAGAAAAACAAGATCATGGCCTTTCTGTCCGCACTGACCATGACTGTATGCAGGTCACTGCCACAGGACCGCAGTGCGCACCGGGTCCGGTCCAGCTGCAGGCACAGCTGTTTCACTGGGGCCTTGACATGCTACACAGGTCATTTTAGAAGCTGACGAGCACCACAAACCAAGCTTGGAGGAGCCTCCTGGATAAACTGTTGTGACTAAAATGTAATGACAGTGACTCTTGAGTACAGCATTTCATCTCTCTCACCATATTCAAATATCTGTGATGTCCTCTAGGGAACGATGTTGTATGTGAGTATACATAAAAACATATAGAATGCATCACTTTTTCAGCCAGTACTGTTTGTGTTCTTCCCTCTTCAGGTGCTGAAGCTGTGCTGTCTCTGTTTCTATGTAACCTGCGGCATGGATTATAACATGTTCAACTAAATCCTTAAAAAATAAAAGCAGGTATGTGTTAATTACACAAAGACTTGGTTTTGTATTTAACAGTGAACAAATCAGATATACTTGCTAAAATAAAAAAGGTGGATTGCAGCACACAAATTTATTTTTATATCATTTATTTTTAAAGACTTACTCCAGTGAAGAAAATACACGTCTTCGGGTTTTCAATTATTATTACAGTAAGGCACTCTTAAATTGCATTTGGAAATCAAAGCTTTCCCATTGTCTAGTAATCAATGAAGTGACTTCCGATAACAGTATTCTGGACAGAATATTCTCCCCAAGCAATTATTCGAACTTCTGAAGCTACAGCAGAAACATATGCTAATTGAATGGTAGTTAAATTTCAAAAGGAAGACAGTCCATATCTAGTTTCTGTCAGTGGCATCTATATTAGCTTCATTTATAGACTCTTCATTATATAAAAGTAGGATACAACAGAAATCCAGGCTGTGACTGCTGTCCTCTTGCTGCTGGCTCTGAAGAGCTGAGAAAATGAAAGTATGGGAAATGGGAGAAAATATGACCTCCAGGCAACAACACCTGGTGCAAAGGTTGCTAAAAGTCAGTGCGAGTCTGGTGATTGCAGAACTTTGGAGATTTTTTTATAGAGTGAAAAAATTCCACATTTCTATTATACAAAGTGTAACAGAAATCACAAAATATATTGATTTTAAAATGCCCTCTCAAATATAAAAGTAAACCAGACTTGTGTTAGAGGGTTATCTCAAACTCCAGCTCTCACTCTTTGATACACTTTCTCTCTAAGGCTTACCGAGGAGCAAAATAAAAATTCTCAGAACAGTTCTTACCATATTAGTTCTGCTATTCTTCCATATTCCTCATAGGTCTCATTTCTAAAAGGAGAAACAACTTTCTCGTGTTTTAGGATAATAAGCTGGGAGCTGTTCTGGGGCATGGTGCTCAATCAGAAATGACTCTCCCAGCCTGGGGAAACTTTCTGAAACTTTTTATTTGTCTAATGTGGAAAAAAACAATCACATCACTTGAGGTAGCCTAGTTTTGCTGAGCAAGCAGATCTTGCAGCTCCTTCTCCAGGCCATGGCTGCTCAGGTCCGTTAAGCTGTAGTATCTGTGAACAATCTTCTCAGCCGTGACAACCACCACGCGAAGCCCGTGTGTGTCTTCTCCCAGCTGACATCCTATTGCTGATGAAACCACCATCTCCAGTCCTTTGTAGGACCCTCCCGCATTCCTGTGGTAATGTCCAGAAAATACAGCTTTAATGCCTGTTTAGAAAGAAAAAAGAGAGTATGTTTTTAGTTAGCAGTTGCAGTTTATGTATAAAACAAGTTCACAGTTAAAGATACTGCTGAGGTTATATGCTGAGGGTTGGAGAGAAAGTTCTAGAGCAAGTACAGCTACAGGTGTCATGTTTACCTTCATTCTTCAGTGGTTCATAAAGCATAAAATTATAAGTAAACCATTTACCTGAACTTGCACTTTAAACAAATAATTAGTAAAATAGTAGTAAATAATACCTAATTAGTAAAACCTTTATTCTGTTCCACTAGCTCTGGTTACTGCACTCTGACTCGCTGAGGCTTACTGAAAAGTGTGGTTGTCATCCTGCTCCTCCTTTGGCTACAAAGCAGGAACACTCGAGAGGAACCTGATTAAAGTTAGAAAAAACGTCCAGTAACAGATAACTGCCTAAAGAATGATGCTACCGAAACATGAGTGGAAAGCCAAGGAGTGTGGAGCTGTGTTTGTCAGTTAACATGCAGAAAATTCACTAATGAGACCTTAAACCTGTTTACCCAAGGCCAGTCACCTTAAAATTATAAAAAAAAAAAGAGAAAGGCAAGACAAATAAAAAACATAAATGAGAAGATTATTTGTCTTTTATCAAAGACACCAGGGGTTATCACAGGTGGAGCAGAGCCAGGTACATCAAAGAAACCTAATAAGCAGAAGAGGTTGTGAGTTATGATGAGGGGAAGAAAGATGAGAGCAGCCAAAAAAGGAAAGGTTGACAACCTGCAAGATGAATTTACAGTTACCTAGTATGGGGTACAAACAAGGCAGGTTTCTTCTGATTCCCTCTCTATTTTTAATGACTTATGGCTGCTCCATGTCTTTCTCCTTTAAAAAAATAGACTATTTATATTTTGGGCTGTAATGTGGTAAAAAAAATATCACCCTATTATAAACTTGAAAAGAAAGAAATACATTTGATCTGTCCCCAAAATACGCTATACTGAAAATTTCTGGGTAGGTCACATGCAAGTACCATCAAGACTTGGTCAGGAGCAGAAGAAAATGACGAGCAGCAGCAGGTAAAGAGGACAAACGTACTTCATGGTTAAGGCTTTATAAAGTACTTGGTTGAATCATTGTCTAACTGATCAGCCAGACACATGTTTAAAGAAATCCAGCTGTTCTTCCCCTTCTCTCAGAATATCATCATTTAACAAAAAAATCAATTTGCAGATGCTGTCTGATTTTGACCAACTTCTAAAGACGATCCATATGCCATGTCTGCGTCTATGCGTCTATGCGTCTATGGCATTTTTGCACAAGTTTTGAAACAATTTCAAATTAAATTAAATTGTCTCATCCTCACCTCCCAAGCAGTAATTTGTACTATTTGTTTATTCTGCCTTGCAAAAATAAACAAATAAATGAGTAGAAGCTGCATTCTCTACTCCGGCCTTTCTGACTGTCTTCACAGATTGAATTCATGCCACCGAATAGGTTATTTTCTCCTTCCCATTTGATGTAATTTTGATCCTAAGTACTTATCTTTCACATCAAAGTTTGTAAAACCATTAACAGCAGAGTCGAGAGACTAGTTTGTTCCTAGGAGAGAACGAGCGGGTCCTGTCCAGGTTGTGCCGGCGTCCTGTTCGCGCGCTGCTGACGGACACGGCTCCGCGCCAGCCAGCAGCGCTTGTTCTTCAGCAAGAGTGAAAAAGCATCAGCTTTCTTGCTCTTTTGAGACGGTGCGTATTTTATTGTGAATAAAAATGCGGGGTTAGTATAAACAGCTAATTTTACAAACAGGTTTTGGGATTCATTTTTGGCATGATCAGTCTAAGATCCTTTAATTCCAGACTATTACAGCTTCCTGAAGCTGCATCTAATGCTATTTTTTACTGATGTAAACACAAGAATTACTGGACCAGATGCCTGAAAATACTGAGAATTTTGTTGTTCATCATCAAGTGCAAAACATTGTGCTTAATTTTATATTTTGTTACAGAAAGTGTTTAGGTCTGGTATTGATTTACAATACTAATAATGACAATTCAAAAAATTTCAAACCCACCTGAAGGATTTAGATGTAATTTTGCTACTGAAATACAATAAATTGCGTTCCCTAACCATAATGACACTTCGATGTTTCTACATAAAGCATCTGAAAATATATTAAGTTAATGCTGAGTGACTCAGAAAGCACACTAAGTATTCCCTGACAACTCCAACTACATAGCCAGCAGGTTATCAAAATAACCAGCTACTTTATGAAACAATCTTTCCTATGAGTTTGCTGTGTTGGCTAAAAAACTGCTGTGCTATAATGGAAAAATATTTCACTGGCACTATTCTATAGATGCTGTACCTTGCTGAACATAATTTATGTTTATATTGAAAAACAATTTAAGAAGCAAAGGTGTGACCGTGTGTCTGTTCTGGAGCAGGACAGCAGAGTGAGCTCAGCACAGCTGGGGACAAGTGCCAGGTGCTCCCCGGTGGCACTTGTTCCTCTGCTGTCTGTGAATACTCACTGCTCATCATTACATTTCCAAGCAATGCTTTGAGCATTACAGATCGAGGAGCAAGCCTGGGAAGATAATGCAGCCATAGACACTGTGGTGACAACACCAAACTTCATTTGTTACTTTTCATATATTCCAGCAACCTGCCATTCCATGCTTAACACAGAAGGTAACACGTGTTCCATCCTGTTCAAATGATAGGCCAGAGAATGGGTAATTTGTGAGATGCTATAACTTAAATGACTTTTTTTTTTTTAAAAAAAAAAAGGTAGCAACAACTGATTTTTGCCTTCAGACAGCAGAAATTCTGGAAGAATTTCTGGAAGAACAGAGGCAACTTAAAGGCAGAGAACAGTGATTAGGAACACATTACAACTGCACAAGGAAATCTTCAGTTCTCTAGCTAGAAAAACCTTCCACCCTTTCTCCCCCAGTAGATTTTGACCTCTTTCACTGTGATCACATGCAGAGGGAAGTAGGCGAACCTGTCTTTAGACAGCTGACTGCATCAATCCTTCGCTTTTGTGCGAGTGATTGGAAGACTGATATAAAATACATAAACTAGGCTCAAAGTATAGTTAAAAATTAAGCAGCTTGAAAATCAAAATATAAATTATTCTGCTGTGTGCCTGGTAAAAGCTACACAGGCTTTCATATTTCAACAGTCAAACCCTTCTCAAACAGCAAATGACTCAATGTAGAAAACAGAATTAAGTTACCTTTACCGTGAGTGGAGACATATGGTCATCGTCAGCTAGAATGTGTCCGTTACCCTGTTTTATTTTATCAGTACTAATTCTCTTTGTTTGGTGTAACTTGCTTATCTACCTGGTGTATCCACTTGTAAGTCAGCATAATAATTTGGAGAGATTGCTCTGACTCAGCTGCAGGAACCCAGCAAACACCTCAGAAGGTGACGGTGGAGCAGAAAAGCCCTGTGACACAACGGGCCCTTTGCAGAGATCCTGGACTATCTAGGTATTATTTGGATCCTTATAATACAAAGATGTTTAACAACTGGTGCTACAGTCAGTTTGAGAGCGAGCAGTCATTTCTCAGCTCCTGCCACGCGGCTTACTCTTGTGACTGTCTAACGTAACATGCTGTTCCGTTCCTTCCTTAGAGCTGCCTGTAACGGATCCACGTGCGTCGCACATTCTTGTCCTTCAAGCACTTAACGAATAACCAGCAGTCTCCAGCAGTGTTCTAGATTTCACGCTCGGGCACGCACCTCGTATGGACCTGACTGCATCTTGGTCATTATTTTCCACCTTTTCTGCAGGTAAGCAAAACTACTTGAGTCTATGAAAAGGTTGGGAAAAAATTACAATCACAAAACCATAGAGAGGTGTAAACCCATCTGACACATTTCAGTAAGGGCAATAAGTGCTCCCTTTTTTTCCTGGAAGCTTCTGTGTATATAAAGTAGCATCTTCCCCCCACTTTGGAATTAAAAGTGGAACAGAAGCTTTGTATCATCATATATGTAAAACAAACCCTGACATAGAGTTTCAGTGTAATTAGAGGATATGAAACTAATAAAGGAACTTTAGTCATGCTGTAAGAAAACCAAAAATCTTCCCTTGTCGGAGAATTCAAGGAAACCTTTTGAGAAACCCATCCACGACAGCAGAGAGGCAGCAGACAAAAAGTTTCGCCCACAAATTGCGCAGCTTTTTTCTTCTTAGGCAAATACTGCAGCTTCACCACAGTTACGTTTAATGTCTGCTGTCTGCACTCAAAAAGGTATTTTGGTACTGAACTGAAAAGTTGTTTGTTAGCAGTGCAAATATGATCCCTGACAGAGCGGATGTGATTGAAAACCTTTTTATCTCCGGCTGGCGGTGGGAAGCAGATGCTGCCTAAACAAGCTGGTGTTTCTGGGCACTGCTGATCCAAATTCCCCTTTCAGCCTCTGTGTGTGACCCACATCCCCAGTGCACCGGGCGGCTCTGCCTGCTCAGCATCAGCCCCTGCTGGGATTCGGTATCTGCCTCACACACCTCCCAGGGAAAACTCTGCCCAGACTTTCCGTTTTCAGGTATTCTCTGTTTCCACTGCTTGTATTAATCCCTGTCAGTGTCGTGTTACAATATGTCACATCTTGAACAAAGAAACGAATGGGTCACCGCTGTGTATGAACACAAGTCTAACTGACGTTGTTTTTTCTTCAATACACTTTTTGTTCACTCGACTGTATTCCACTCACTTTTGTTAGTTAGCAGAAGGAAAGCTGAAGCAGTCAGTGCAATAATACTAAGATGACAAGCAGGCAATTTACTTTGCTCTTGCTTTTGATCTTAAACATAAAAAGAATCTTAGAGATGTATGCACTCAAATTTAATTTATTCATTTCAGATGTTTTTCTGAAGTAATACTGTCAAGTTCCTGGCAGCCGTTCCGCACCCCGTGTATTGTGGTTTGGTTTGTCTTCCCCTAAACTCTGTGAGAAAAGAACAGTATTCTGGCAGGCCCCACTTTACAGCCCACTTTCAGGTATCCCCAGGTCAGTTAATGCATCCAGCTGCACACATAAAGGTACAGTCCTTTCCCATGGCAAAAAAAAAGTAGGTAGAACAGCTATTTGTTTTTAATCCCTGGTTTCTGAAATAGCAGTTGGGAAAAGCTTTGATAGAAAAGCTGTACGAAACACTAAAAAAACTGCCATGTAAATAAATGTCCAAAGGATGGCACCTTCACAAGCATTCATTGTTTCATTTTTAATGAAATCCATAGTAATTTGAATTTAAATGTGACTGGAGGTTTCACAGTATCCATTAACCAAAAAAGAGCAGGATCCATTACTGCAAGACACTGTTCATACCTAATGGATTATTCATTAAAAGAAAAAAAGGGATTAAAATCAGAATAAAGTAAAAAACTCTGCAGATAGTTACTATAACAAAAAAAAATCCATTTGTGATCAGAGCGGGACTGGAAGCCAGAGACTGAGATGGCACCATCCGGTATGGGACACCAGGTCTTGCTCTGTCTGTTCTAAAACTGGACTTGGATCACGAAAACAGCTCAGACCAACACGCCTCCTGCCCGCCCACCAAATCGGAGTTTTCAGACCCAATCAATCTGAAAAAAAAAAAATCTTTGTAAAAAAGGGTTTAAATGCAGGATTTTATTCTGATTTTAGTAAACCAAAGATGTTCTCCTGCCAGCAAGCAATTTACCATCATTTTCTGATCAAGCACAAAAAAGTCCTTTTTAGTTCTGTTCCGACAAAGCTGAATCTGAACAACAACAAGATTTACTGTTTCCAAAGATGTGATCATAACTCTTTTTCCCCGTGGAATAATGCATTCCTACTAAAGAATGAAATACATACCCATAATGGTCCAAGAACCCAAAGACGCCTTTATAGCGTAAATAAATCATGACATCACAACCAACAAAAACATGGACTGTTCAAGAGTCGTCTGAAGAGATCCAATCCTTACGTATGTTGATAAGCCTTAGACTCTTCATTAGCTTGACCGTGAAATGAGTTAATAACTGCACAGGTTTGAGGCTGATTCACACACTGCATTATGTCACTTTAGACTGTAAGGCTACAGAGCAGCTTCGGCAAGGCAAGAGGGGAGTGCTGAGGAGGGTAATTAACAGCTGCTGGGATTTAGCGTGCTGCCTTTGCTGCTATCCGTATGGTCACTCCTAAACAGAATCTTCAAAGCATAACTCACTTTTTAAAAAATTTCAAGCAAAATTAACCTGGTTCCAAGTAAAAAACATGATGCAAACACTTAGCTCATGGTTTCTATTGCAGACATTTCTCAACGGGAAATTCCAAAACGCCTTTAAAGACTCACACCCACCCTGCGGTGCCTGCTTTCTAAAGCCAGCTCATTCAATGAGCAGTCATCGCAAGAGCTTCAGTGAGGTCTTGTTCATTTGCATCTTTCTCAGTTCCCCCTCTGGTAAGATGGACAATTTTTACTGGCATTTCCCCTTTTCACCTGGTTGTCTCCTCAAGCTCTGTGAAGCAGAAGAGCACGCTGTACTACACAGGGCTTTTCTTCCCGAGATGGGGAATGGGGATTGTTAAACTGACTCACTGGCCTACGAGGGAAAGAGATGTCAACAAGGGTCTGAGATTTGCTTTGGATGCTTCATGGAAAAGGGATGACCAGGCCAAGCAGGCTCAGGAGCACCTGCACGTGTACAACCATTGCATCCTCACAGAGTGCAGCAGCTCTGATTTAGAAGGAATTCTTGTATGTAATGCTGACAATCTTACAGCAATTCCAAGTTCTCAAACAACCCAAAGCAGAATAATGTTTTGAAAGAAACCGATTCCTATATGAAATATTTACCACCTTTTTCAGACCTGGTGATACCAAAAGAATTTTGAAAGGAAAGTTTAGCTACCCCAGTGGTGTTAGCAAGCTGTTGACTTCATTCCTGACAAGAACCAGATGAGAATATGAAAAGAAACAACATAGTGGAGATCATGCAGAAGGCAGTTTCTTTGCTGGCAGGAGCAGCCAAGGTTATCTTACAGAATTTTAAAAGAGCGGCGTCTTCTTCCCACAAATTATCACTCAGACGAACCCTTCTAAACACCAGTTCTGCGGCACCAGGGAAAATGGTCAGCATGATTTTGACATAATTGCACTGGAAGAGAACAAAGACATCTTCTCACTGTGTCTTGTGGATGATGTCCCCAAGAGTGATCACAACCTGTATATTCCATGACATGATGCTATTGAACTGTGATGGACTTTTAAAATTTTGTAATTTTTTTCTCCTCTGTGTTCTTTTATCACATAAGTATTATTTGAAATACAATAGCTGGCCTATCCGCCCCTGTGAAGGCAGGACTGAGGGGAGAGAGGGGGGTTGGCCATGTCCCTGTCCCTGTCCCTGTGGCAATCAAGCTCCTGCAGAGTAGGGACACTGAGGATAACGGGACCCCCAAGCCTGGTGACAGCAGGCACAGGACACACGTGCTGTCAAAGACCTTGGTTAAAAAAAAAGTAAATACAACCAAGTGTGCTCTTTGGAAGATCACTCAGAAAGCTTATGCTGTTCAAGTATTGCCATAAGCATCAGCCGTCTCCCCACAGAGTGGGACTGCAGTGACAACGGGAAGGAGGAACCTGCTTTTTCCTGCTGAGGTTTCCTCTACCGAATTGTGAATGTGGTCCTCAGTGTCCAGCTGCTGGCGGTCTGAGCTCTTACACCAGCAGAGTTCAGCAGCTGGTAAGAATAGAAGAACTGTAGTGGAACATTGTACATGACAATATTAACGAGACGTGAGGTGACAGTACCCACTAACTTGCTATAGCAAGTCAGAAGAGAATAGCAATGTTAGCAATGAAGAGAGGGGAAAACTCTCCAGTGCAACTAAGATTTTGTGAAATAGCTCCGTTTTCCTAACTTCTTGAAAAATGTGATGTTTGCTAGCTTAAGAAATACAGACTAAGTTCCAATCTCAAAGGAAATCTAGTTGCAATGATTACAGAAATCCAAACATGCTAAAACAGGATGGAAAAGAATGCACCCACATTTATCTTGAAATATTAAAAATAATTTCATAAAGAAACGTGCACCTAGAAAACAATGTTTCTCACACAATCGGATGATACTGGGCTGGAATTCAGACTTGAACTAGTTTAAATTCATGGGGTGCCTGGTTCCAGGTTCTGTAATGACACTCACTCCTCTGCCGTGCTCCCAGATAGCCCTGGATTCGGAAGCAGCTGTTTTCCAACTCCAGTTCTGATGTACAAAAGCCATTCTGAGGCAGGTTTCCTGTGTCCAAAGCACAACTGGCCCAGACTCGGTTGGAAACCAAACAGCTCAACCCAGCACTATGGACAGTGTAAAAATATAGGCAGAAAATTACTAATACAAAAATAAACCGAAGCAGATTTTCCAAATTAGGAAGAGAATGCCTGGAATAATCAGCACAGGCAATCAGTGCATGCTTTATTTAGACTAAGCCTTCAATTAAATAAATGCTTTTCTCAGCAAAAGCAAATGAGACTGTAAGAGAACGAGAAGGCTAAATTAGTGCAATATGAATGACATAATAAATATGTAATGGGTACAGGACAGACCTTGCTTTTCCTCCCATGCACTCTGTAGAGAATTTGGGGAAAAAAGTGGTTCTGACTGAGCAATGAAGTTTATCACATGGTCCAGATTATCACCTTTTAAATGCTGATTAATGAACTACTTTTTACAGTAACTGCAGACACGAACCAGCGTTCACTGCTTTTCAGTGCCAGGTTTCTGGCTCTCCATACCGTCCAGAGGTGAGGTCCAAAGCAAACAAAAGGAGGCATTTCTTCACACAGTATGAACCATGAACTTCCCTTCACAGGCCACTGTGAAAGCTGAGTTTTCAAAAATCAGCTGAATGAATCCAGAAAAGAATTGCTAAATTGCACTATATTGATAACATGAAAATGATACAGTAAGTCCCCCAAAGAAAAATTGTTGGAGACGGGAAGAATACTTGGAAGAAATACTACTCCATACTTTGCTGGCTTGTGCTCTGCCCATGGTTTGGCTTGTAGGGGAAGGAAGAGACTGGGCTACAGGAATTATTGTGGTCTAGTTACTGTGCTTTTATGTTAGTTGTTCAAGTTTAACAGTAAAACTAGGTTTAAAATAGAATTACACTTATTGAAAAATCACTGCTTCACTGGCCAAACCTCTCACTCAATCAAGGAGAAGAAAGAGCATATACTAGCAAAAGCTGATCTTGTATATGTCCCCAAAACTACAGGAGCTGGAGAGGAGCTGCAGTAAATGGAAGCAAATAGGTGGAGAAGCAGTTCTGCAAAGAAATGAAATTGTACCGAGGGAAGAAGCCGAGTGTCATCAACACGCTAGTGCCCTTGCAGGAAACAAACCAAGCAGGAGCCAGGTACAGGGAGAGGCCACTGTAAGAGATGTATGTGTGTACAGCCATGTCCCTACGTGTGTAGACACATCCTTTTTTTAAAAGGCAATGTTTCTGGCAAACACGACCATTTAAGTCACAAGGATAAATTGATCCTGAGCACTTCCCCTGGAGTATCAGGCACAAACTGGCTTTTCTTCTTCCTGTCGCTTGTGGCACACAGCTGCTTTCTGGAGTGCTGAACAACGCGGTCGGTTCAGCTGTAATACCTGTTCTCAGAACAATTTTGCACTCCAGAATGATGTTCTTTCAGCTGCCCTACACAAGCACACATTAACCACAGGCATTTTTTACTGTACCTTTTTCTCTCCCCTGGGCAGGTGGCGTACATCATTTTTTCAAGACTCCAGTGTTACACAATGAATGATAATATTTAGTAGTCTTTGTAAACAAAATCTCTCCTGTGGAACAGAGTTGATTTTATCTGACTGCAATTGGAGAGTGCTCACATCAGCCCAGCTGCCCAGCAGCTGTCAGAGCAGCCAAGAATAACGCGAGAGCATCAGTCAGAGCACAGTTAACCGAGCTGTTCAGTGCCCGGCAGTTCTCGCCCCGCGCTCCAAAAAACCCCCAAAATCCCACCAACAGTAGAAGGAAACAGTCCCCCTGGTGTCGGGATCCACACCCTCCATTTCATAACCTCTTCAGTCAGCCTTATATAACAACATTACAGAATTATTTGTGTATTATCCTAATTGCTTCATCGGACAAGTAAATAAAATAGAACTGCACAATTAGGATTTACGGCACGTAACACCATAAGCATCTTAAGTTTCCTTTGTAGACTAAAGAATCCAGAGCTTGATGCCACTGGTGGCCAGTGTCTCTGCGTAAGTGGGAGGCAAGATAGTACTTTGTAAAGTATATCTAGGACAAAAGTCTTTTTATATAGGACAACACTGAACGGAGCCAGACAGAGAAGGGTCTCCGTCTCACTTGTTTTTTCCCTGTATAATCAGAGGAGAAACAACAGGCACAGCCAGAGGGTGATTCCAGCTCACCTAATTAGAGCACTGGTCTAAATAAGCCGTTAAGAGGTGCTCTCTGTAGGTCACTTGGTGCTTCAAGTTAGTTTTTTTGAATGCCTCTTGTGACCTCTGAGTGCAATTTATTTCCTGGGTTTGTGTCGAGGGTTAGATTGCGGGGTGACAATCAAACCCTGGCAGATGTATTGTTAACCCCCTCTTCCCCCCCCACTTCCCCCTTTTTGCCCCTCCCTCTCCCCCCTTTCCACTAAGGAGAGGCGATTGGGAGGAAAAAAAAAGGACAGAGAGAAGAGAGTTGGAAAAAATTAAAGATGTTTTACTAATGCTACTAATAAGAATAGAGAAAATAATACAGAATATATAAAACCAATCTTGAAAGTCTCAGCAACTGCAGAGCCGGCACCCAAAGTCCTGGACTGGACTCCGCAGCCAACCGGAGCTGGATTCAGTCTGTCACTGGCCTCAGTTCGCAGGGACGACTCGCAAGGTCCTCTGCTAATGTCGCCATAAGGAAAAGGGGTGAGATCCTCGTGATCTCCCACTTTTATATGAAGTGTTCACGTGAATGGGATGTTATACACAGTTGGTCAGTTCCTTGGTCACCTGTTTCTCGTTGCCCCTCTCCCGAGATGTCCCTCCGTGCTTATCAATAACTTCACATTCCATTGCTGTGTTCACCAAAACATGGATCTGGTTCCCCAGGAAAATGCAGCTCATATGAAGCTTTAGCTGACAGGCAAATTCACTAAAAGAGAAACTTGTTTTTAACAAAACCAGGACAGTTTGCTACTTTTTCCACCTAAAAGTGAAGCTTTCTCAGAGACACGACGCAAACCCCAACCAATCCTGGTTTGTTGTGTGCTCTAGGGAGCAAAAAGATGTTTTTATCAACCAAAACCACAACCCAGTGGATATAACAGATTTCAAAAACTTATCTAAGAACAAATATTGCTTGTTTTCCTTACAGACTATACTAACTAAATTTATTTTGTACTTGCTGCTGAGTTTCCGAAAAACATGTCTGTGTCTACAAGCCAGATCACATCACACCATTCTTACACAGTGACGCAGAGATATCCCGTTGGGTCACTCTGCCTGGACCACCAGCACTTCATTTCAGGGTTGCAAGAGGTTGATCTAAATAAGTGAAGTTGCGAGTATTTAAATCTAAATTATCTTAAATACTGACAAAGCGACTCAGAGGCAGCACTATCACTCACTGAGTGTATGGGCTTTGCCAAAATCAAGGTCTCAATGGCAGTAAGAAGAAAGTATTACTCCCTTGTCGGCTTTGATTACACAACCAAGAAAACAATGAAACATAGCATATGTTGTCTGGTAAATTTTAGAACAGCTTTCGGCACTCCTGCTTTGATTTGGTGCTCAAATACATCTCAGCTGTGGATGTGCAGAAAAGCTGCTTCGCCCTTTAATATAATAGTGCTGTCCTATGGGAATGGCTCTCAGGGGAGAACGGAGGGATCACGCTCTTCTAACGAGTAAAGTATTACAAGTTACAGCACCTACCATCACAAACATAATGAAAAAATACACTATTTATAATAATGTCAGGTTATTTTCCCCCCTACGTACAAACTAAGTATTTTTAACCGCATCTGAAAACTTGCTTTGAAAACATTTAGATGAACTTCAAAAGTTTTAATTAAAAAAAGCTGGAGACTGCAGGGATTTCCCTCTGCATCTTGCAGCTCGCTCAGACAGAGCACCTTTACTCTTCATCGCCCTCTGACCAAAAATGTCTCAAATTTGTTGGTGAAAAAGCAGACAATAATTTAGGCTTTATTCAACAGAGCCCTTTTAACCAAGTTCAGACATTTGCTTAAATGTTGGAGTTCATTAGGGCCATTAAGAAACAGTTATTACTATATTGTGTTAAGTAATGTAAGTAATTTCAGTGTGTCAATGATGTTTTTCAGGACAAAAGATTGTCCACAGCTGAAAAATAGCCATACTTTTCAAGAGATAAGGAAAAAAGTCTAAAAAAACCCCTAAGAAAATTATACTGGAATGACATACGTAAGAAAGTGATTAAAGTGATTAAGGGAGTGGAGCATCTCCCTTATGAAGAAAGGCTGAGAGAGCTGGGGCTCTTCAGTTTGGAGAAGAGGAGACTGAGGGGGGACCTCATTAATGTTTATAAATATATAAAGGGTGAGTGCCATGAGGATGGAGCCAGGCTCTTCTCGGTGGCAAACAATGATAGGACAAGGGGTAATGGGATCAAGCTGGAACACAAGAGGTTCCGCTTAAATTTGAGAAGAAACTTCTTCTCAGTGAGGGTGACAGACACTGGCCCAGGCTGCCCAGGGAGGTTGTGGAGTCTCCTTCTCTGGAGACATTCAAAACCCGCCTGGACATGTTCCTGTGCGACCTCACCTGGGCGTTCCTGCTCCAGCAGGGGGATTGGACTGGATGATCTTTTGAGGTCCCTTCCAATCCCAAACATACTGTGATACTGTGATACTGTGATACTGTGTGAAAAAGTATGTCTTCTAGTACAGAAACTGCTTAATATAAAAACGAATTTATTCCTTAAGTTTACTGAAGACACACGACATGCAGACGAGATGTTTGGCTAGACCACGACCTGGGTTGTTTCTTTTCCCTACTGAGCTGTAACCGAACCTGTTTCTCAGCCCTATCCAGCTCTACAGCGCAGAACCCGCGTGTCCCGCAGCAGAGTCCGGGCTGCAGCACAGCGCGGGTTTGGCGCCGGGTCAGCCACGCAGCGCTGGGCTGGACCGTGCAGCACGGGCAGCTGAGCCTGAACCTGCGCGGTCCGCACATACGCTTTCACTGAAAACATAACCTCTGTTCGCACCTCACTTCCACTGCCACAGAAATCACTTTTTCAAGGACAATAGTTGTTATAATGCATTTGAATCAAAAATGGGCCAGGAGGATTTCTTAGACATGCAGCTTACAAGTATGGTTTAACTTCACATAGTAGTAATACATATTTACAAGTGCCAGATTTCCAATTTATAAATATTTATCATAAGGACATGATTTTATCTTTAATTAGCCCAACTGTTAAGGACACTTCTAATGTGAGAAATAGAATTCAGTATTTCGTACCAGATGTAGCCTCTACAGCTCATCTTTTATCTCTGCTTGTAAGGAGCGGAAAGTTAAACCCAAAACACTATGTAAGATGTGATTAGAAGAGAATAACTACAGAATATCTGGGCTCTGAATTTAAAATAATAATTTTCTGAAGCTGCATGCCTCACTTCAAAGCACCTGTGCAACATCACTATACTTGAAGTGTCTGATTTCCTGCACTCACCCATATGAACTTTGTTCATGGAAAGATCTGAACTACTAGATTGTCCACCCCCTCATTGCGGATCTGCATTTGACACTTAGAAAAAGGATAAACGTGAAAACTGGGACAGCTCCAGGTCTGATCCAGGGTTATCAATGACTGCAGTGTGGTGCCCATAGAGTTGCAGCCACATTGCCAAACACAGCAACTCCTAAAACACGCACGTCATGTGGAAAGTTTTCATAATTACACAACAAACCTTGTGAGGGGTTGGAAACACAGAATTCAAGTGCAGAGGTGGAGCGTGAGGGAGCAGAAGGAAGGGAGGACGGGGGACGGGTCAGGGGAGAGGAACAGCAGAGTCATTTAAAAGGCAGACTCACTTTCTTTTTCAGAATAAATAGTTACACCAAATATGCGCTAAGGGGCTGGCTTTAAACTGCAAGTCACAATTAAAAAAAACCCCGACAAATGCAAAGCAAATATTCTGTGTTTTAATCCTCCAAGAATGTATGAAGTGAACTGGAGGAAAACCGCTTTCATGTCTGAAGAAATGCTGAAATCGATTACTCATTGGCAGAGAGTCAGCAAATAAGCAGTGTGGTTGCATATCTGTGCACCATCCTGCCCTGAGAAGCGCCTGTTTGCAATCCACCCATCACACTCTGTGGTCTTACAAAGACCGTTCTGCCACTGAATAATCAAATGGAAATGGAGCGCACCCGTTACTAAGGAAACTCAGAGCCAACTTTTGATTCAGCTCATTTTTCTCAGCGGTCAGAGTTACACTGAACTGCTTGTTGTGTTCACTTAATTAGCAAAATGTTTGATGATTGGATTGTGAATATTACCTACTGACTCATCTAGTTACAATATAAAATAGCAAGCAAAAGATGACTGTTTAAACGTGTTCATGAAGGAACCAAACGCATGTTATTTTGGGAGGATTTTAGGGATGGGAACGCGGGACACGCAGAAATGCAGGAGGGAAGGTACAAGTGCGGCGCTGGCACAGAACAGAGTTTGGGATTTTCTTCCACAGAGTTGTCTTGGGCTGCTGGCTTCCCATTCTCTCTTCCTATCCCATCATTTGAAGCCTGCCCAACTTCGGTTAAGCCTCTGGATACACACCAGGAGAATCAGTTGGAAATAGCCCTCTAAGAAATGTGATCATGTAACAATGATAAATGTCACACTGGTAACATTTTGCATGATTTCTTTTACCTCTTGATTAACTGTATTCCCAGTACAGTGTTGCCAAATGTTACTAAAGCAGCCGATGACAGAGAACTCCAGCACGGAAGGCTCATGTCCTGGATCCAGCCGTAGGGCACAGGCTCCTGCTCTCCAGGGAACCAGGACAGGTGTGCGCCCAGTCACTGAGCCACCCAGCTTTCAACAGCAACGCCTGCCGCTGTATTAACACTAGCACCAACAGTTTACATGATATGTTGAGGAATTCTCTCCTTAAAGGGAAGGAAAAAAATAACCAACTTGTAAATCTTGATTCTGCAAATACGTCATCCCCTGGAGAGCCCTCACACTGCTGTGAATTTTGGCCCCACTGATTGGAAACGGTAGGAGATTCAGAGCTTGGAAATGAGGCTGCTTTTGGATGAGCCCAGGCTTAGCAATTAGGAACCAGATCAGCGCCAGTTTGCATTGTTCAGTGATCCAAACTTCTTACAGATCCAGAGGAAATGCCAGAGCGGTGTGTGGCGGCAGGAGGCGCGGAGGGACGAGCCCGCCCCTGGAACGTGCAGGGAAATGCCAGGGAACGCGGGAACAGCGCGGCAAGGAGCTGCGTCCTGCCCCCATTTCCATGGCACTCAGGTTTCACCACACCGAGCTACGGGAGTGGGTACAATCCACTTGGTTAACGCATGCTACCCCGCTCTTCGTCCCAGAAACGGCCATTATTAGTAAAGGATATGCAAAGGATTATCTTAGCAGAGCAAGACTTTTTAACACTGCATAAATCTGGAGTACATTACACTCTTGGTTTAAAATTGGCTCAGTGTGGGAGAAAACAACCTCCAAGATAATTCTGAATTTTGTTTCCACGTCTTATGTAAAAAATAAATACTGTATTTTTCTCCTGTGGCAATACCTGACCTTCCACTCCTTAGGCAGGAAAAGCTCAGGTTGTTTTGCATCTGTCAGTACTTGCAAACTGGAATCCTTCACATTTCTTTTAAAGAATTTTTCACTTTTAGTTTTTTACTTTTCACTCAAAGTTTTACAGTTTGTTTGGTATATTTTACAAGTGATTAGATATAGTTGATGATTTTGACCTACTGGGAAGAATGATGCTTATAAGCAGTATCTAAAATTCCTTGAAAACAGTACCATTAAAATTAAATGTATCTTGTCTGGCGGCAAAGCCATTAGCAATCTGAAACAAAAATTCAGAAGTAGGAAAATCTGAGAAAATACCTGCTTTATGAAACTTTTCCATTATCTCTTGACGGACTGATTTTTCCAAGTTGAAATAATCATGGTCCTCATCAGGTTTCCTCAGAAACAGAGGGATGTGCTGAAATACTATGATGTGTTTGCATCTGTGTTTCTCAGCCGCAGCCAGTTGCCCCTCGAGCCACAGATCCTGGGCTCGCTTTAACTCGGGGCATTTGGAAGAATCGAAGTATAACTGAGAATTCAGCACGAGAAAGCAAACCCCTCCCACCCAAAAGCTGAAGTAATCATCTCCCCAGGTCCTGCAGTAATTCTCGATGCTTTCTTGGGTTGGAGTATTGCCGATATCATGGTTTCCACTGACGAATACCAGCGGGATGTCCTGGTCAGTGTTCTTAAGAACATTCTTTAAATCTCGCTCTTGGTCCTTTTTCCATTGAGTTCCTATAGAAACAAAGAAACAAACACATTTTAGTGTTCATGCTAACTTTTCCTACCCCCATTGTTAGCTTTTGTTTATGGAAATATGCACAGTAAGAAAACACTCGTTATTAGATGTGATCAGGATAACAGGCAGGGATCTAGAACACATCTCCACTGTAATACTGTGTGTCCACTCAGCCCTTTCCCTCCCTCATCAAGTACTCGGCCATTTTCACTCATTTCCTCAAGCCGGGCTCTGGGTCAGAAACAAAAGGTAACACAGCGGTAGGTGACAGAAGGGACAGCGTTCTGCACCAGAAAACTTAACAGCCTGATTCTTTTCACCTATAGACCGAGGATCTGGCGAAACAACACAGCCAGCTGGGATGGTGTAACAGCCTCACACGGGTCAAAACCCGGTCAGCTTCTGGGTGATGTTTTATGGCTGTGCAAAGGAATTAAGTTTGGTGGTGGTGGTTCCTTCATTACAATAACTACTTGAACAGCAAAAATATGATTATTGTCTTGTGGCAGCTTGTTTATATGATGAGCCTGTTCTACTAACGAGCATGGTGTTAATTGCAAAGAAGGGTAATTGTGAACTTTGCTAGTTTTTCCCCGCATTTCTGGTTTTCTATTCAGACGCATGGCCAGACAGTTTCTCTTCTGGTGGTCAGGAATTTGTCCCTGCCTGGGAAGGCTGATCTAATTGCTGGATTAATTTACAATCACTGAAATAAAAAAGAGAGAAAGGATTTTTTTCCAAAAGCAGTTGTTTTATTCTAATGATCACAGAGATTTTTTGAGAGTTCTCTAAACAGTAATCTTTAATCAGAGGCCATTGATATGTTTCTTATTCATGAATTAAATAGAACATTTTCAAGTTGTATTTTGTCTTACAATACATAACATCTATCTAACATGGGTCCATTTTACAAATAACAACTGCATTTTTGAACCAAGAAGTTGTAACAGGAGTTTTACAAGAACTCTCAAATCAGATTTATAACATTCACTTCCATACTGGAGGTCTCTGCAAATCAATAATGTATTTTTAAATAGGGTTCTATTTTTGTAACTACACATATATATTATACATCGGGATGTTTTAGAACGGCTCCTGTAATGTAACTATGAGATAAAAGATTTTTTTCTCCATGTTCCTTGAAAATACTTACGATCGATATGTTGACAAACACTGACTCTTAGTAACCATGATTAGCGAGGATTTCAATTCCTTCTCCACACCCTACAGTTCCAGGCTTAAGTACAACGTTATCACTGTCACTAGAATTCTGCAGCTTTAGAAAAACACTGGGAGAAAACCATGAATACTATGTCTAAACCGTGTCTACACGTACAGACAGCTGCGGGAGCTGCCGTGTGGCGCAGAAGGTCAAACTCCCTGTTCCTGGCTGGCCAGGGCAGCCGGGTGCTGGCGTGGAGAGACGGGCCTGGGCCCACCGGTGTACGGGGCTGCCGCCGGGCCAGCCTGTCCGGTGACAGAAAATATCCTCATTAATGCCCCAAAACAACAGGGCAAATGGCATCTCATGTTACCGGGAGGAGCTGGATTTAAAAAAAAAAACACATTAAAAAAAATAAACCTGGCACTCTTTGTTGTCCACAGGTAGGGAACCTGAGGAAGCTGCTTCTCCTGCCACCGCCACCTTCCCGCTGGAAGAACTGGACGTTCCAGGCTATAGAATAAATACAGGGCCGGGAAAAGACGAGGGGAAGGCTCTGCTAAGATAAACCCATCCCACCGTGCCACCACCTTGGGAAATCCAGCTAACAGTTTGTGAGCATAAAGACATTTCTGCATAAGTTACAGGAATAATTTGTAGAATTATGTATACCTCTTCCCAGTGGTGAAATTCAAGCTCCAGAGACTAACACTTAGATTAGATTTGTCGACAGCAGGGCACTGGTTCCCTCATTTAATGCAATATTATTTCTATAGCAACAGAGAGACATATTCAGTGTTTCATTGCAGAAAACAGATTGCTCAAAATGGAAAACAAGGCCCCTGCCCAAAGAGCCTAGGAAATCATACTAAGTAAAGATTATTTTAGGACAATTGTATCTTGGCTTGACCTTTTCTTGGTAGAAGGTCAAAACAACTACCAAAGTAGAGAAATCCACGAAAATAAAGTGGGAATAGGGAGATTAATCTCTGTGTGCCCCAGCAGCACCCACCGCCCTGCAGTGCCCCAGACACCCCCTCTGGTAAGGAACAGATAACAAAGACTACGGAGACAGAGTGATCGAGAAAAGCCGGAGGCCACTAGAAAACTGCAGTGGCCACTGCAATAGCATAACAAAAAAATCCCCTTTAATCTCTACCAGGCAGAGAGCTAGCTGTAGTATTTAATTACGCAAATTATTACAAAGGACATCTTTATTTGATGACATGTATTTCTTTAGCTTAGATAGAGGTTTCTTGTAGGTGAATGGGAAAAGAATATAATGCCAAGAGGCAATGTAAAAAAATAATTTGGGGAGTGTCAGGGTAGATGTAGCGGAAATTAATTTCTATTCTGTTTATCCTGGCACCACGCGCAGCGGCTGTTTTAAATCCCAAGGTACGCTATTCTGCCTTTATGCTACATTCTGTAAATGCAGTCTTGCCTGGAGACAAACAGCTCCACAAACTAACAGCCCATAAAGGGCAGTTTGGTTTTTACGGAAAGCGGGAAAGAGAGAAGTGCTGGTGCAACTGCGCGCCACGCTCTGCAGCTTCCCGCTCCGGCCGCTCCCGAAAGCTGCGCGATGTCAGCGGAGCACAAAGCTGCCACGGCAGCGTCTCTGCCGCATGTTGTGTTGCTGCTTGCCTGAGCACTGCCAGTGCTCTGCCCTGCGTTGCCCGAAGCAGCTCACACAGCCTGCCCTCGCTCACCGAAAGAGCACATTTAAACAAAGTACTTTCAAAGCATTCTTGCTGAAGCTGGCTTCAGTCAGCAGAAGTAGATACAATCCTTTTGCTACTAATCCACAGCTGCAGTTTACTTTGGGATTCCACAGAACAGAGCGAGGTGTTGGGTTTGGTTTTTTAATGCACCAGCTATAAAAACAACTTGCAGCGCTGTTTACCCCCAAACCGCACCTCTGCAATTGCCAGTGGCAATTTTTGCCTCTGAGGCAACTCTTTGCTTACAGTGACCTCCACCAGCACTGGAACATTTCCCCCGGGTAGTGCAAACGAAAGATTAGCAATCAGTTAACAATAGCACCCACTGTTCTCCTGCTGTTAGAGGAAGGGGGCTACAGTGGCCTTCCAGGTGGTGTCCCAGGCAATCCAACCGCTTTCAGCCATCACAGCTGTTGGTCAGAAATTCACACCGGAGAAGCCCATCAGAGGTCAGTCCCTCAGTATTTTACGTGATGCTGCTGCATTTGAGCATTTCAGCACGGCTTGGACTGGAGGATCTTCAGAGGCCTCTTCCAAGCCCTGCTGTGATTCTGCACAGGACCAGCTCAGGACCAGCTCAGGCGCGTCCAGGGTGAGGCTGCAACTTAACAACATGGCAAAATGGAGAGCAATCATGTCCTGCATTTCTAAATCACTCAGTCTCAGTATTTCAATGTATCTTAAAAGTGTCCCAAACTTAAGCGGAGTTGCAAACACAATATTTGAAGGAAATCACAAATTTTCAGTTTGAAAAAGAAGAAAGTTAAAAAGAAAATTATTTAAACATGAGCTGTTATGTGACCGACACTCTTGAAAAACCCTGATACAATAACTGGAATCTGCCTGGCAATTAACCCAAGAGACTGATGATAAAGAGAAGGCAGGAGCTGAACTGTAGATTGTAATGCTATACAAAACATCACATAGAAATAGTAACTAAATTTGATAAAAGCAAAATGAAAAATGTCAAAACACCACCAATGCAAATGGAATTTATAAAAAAATTGGGCCCATTCCTTCTGTAATTTATTATAATATTAGGAGAATTACTGTGACTTCAGAAGACAAGAGGCAATGACGACTGTTATAAATAAAAGACAGATTGGTGTAATGCCTTACAGTGCGTTACAGTTGCTTTAATCAAAGAGTCTAATTATTTTGTGCTCTTTCCTGTTCCTGAGATGTTTGGGGGTTGTGTTTGGTTTTTGTGTGGTTGTGGGGTTCCCCCCCCACCCCTTTTCATTTTTTCTTTTCATGACTGAAAAGATCTGTCAGGCCACCCGGTCCCGTCTTACTAACTCCTGTTAGGCTGTGCTCTTCCTTGGGCCTGGTTTTAAAGTCTCCCCTGTAGCACCTGCCATCATGAAGTCACGCAACACACGGCGGCATTCCAAACAACCGCATGCACACGTGTTCATAAACCCGGGATGGTCATGCTCTGAAACAGGTCTTTCTGTCAGTCTGGGCTGTAATAACCTGTCTCCTCTCTCTCGTTCCAGCATATGTATTTCTAACATCCAAACAGCCTCAAAACAATTTTACGATGTGCAAAAAATTATTACACAGTTTAAAATAGTGTAACTATGACTGTATTCGCTACTGGACAAACTGACTACTCAGTCTGACTTGATAAAGAACCTCATGTCATTAGTTCCACTGCAAAGCGGGAACTGAAATACTCGTTAGTCTACAGCTGGAAGCGATTCCTGGTGCATTAGAAACAAGTAATAATCTGAGATGCAGAAAGTGACCACACTGAAGAATCTTCCTGCATGAAAACACAAATTAAATTAGAGCTCTGGGCACTGAAACAAGAAGAAAATTTAACTCCAGCTTTAGCTAATAATTAAGAATTATTACATTAAAGCAATGACAAAACCCCCAAAGCGAACAGGGCTGCCTGTTTGGGCTCAGCTGCTCCCAGAGTCAGGACAGCAAATGCCAACGTTGTTCTGAGTGTCGGGCACACAGGTGCCCACTGAACAGCCCGGTTTGTGTCATTTACTGTTCACTCTGCTGTGAAAACGGGAATTATGCTTCACTTTGGCACAACTCTGCTCCCCTCATCCCCCCGCGTGTCGGGGCTGTCACAGCGGGCACAGGCCACCGCCTCGGCCCTGCTCCCATCAAATCACCACAGGCAGGAAAACCGACCACAACACTGCAGGAGTAATAACAACAAGATTAATAAAAAGAAGCTGAAGGTACAAAAGTCTTGTTTCCAATAACTGTTCGTTTTTCAGAGACCTTCTTCAAACACCTTCTTCAAACAACTGCTGTGAGAACGTTACAGCTCTCGGAAGCTTCCATCATATTTACAGTTCCGTATTAAGTACTTACAGCATGACTTTGAAACACTAGTCCCTTAATTCTGATGAAACTGTCCTGTTAAACTGAGAAATATTCAAGTCAGTGTGTACAATTGCTTAAGAAGAGATGCACTTTTCCTGGCGTCCAAGGCATCGCCTCCCCTGACCAAGCCACCTTTGCTACCAGAACGAGGACAGAACAGACAGTATCAGCGCGGGTCAGCGGTTCAGACAGACCACAAAGGGGCTTGGCCAGTTGTGTCTGTGCTCTGTGCTCGCGCTGCCCCGGGTGCTCAGAGCAGAGCTCACGGTCCCAACGGGCTCCAGACGGGAATTATCCCGCCCAGCCCTGCCCAGGAACACCACGTCACCCTCCACTGACCACAGAGACTTGGCCGCTTGGAAAAGACTTGGGTCAGCTTGATTAATTGAGTCAAAGTGACGTGGGCTAGATCTCCTGCCACCAGCTTCCAAGGGAGAAGAAGAAAATACGATTCAGAAGGACGGAAAGGCCTGCAGATGTGCCTTTTAAAAAGCAAACACTTCTCAACCAGAAAGACAGTTCTAGTCGCCTCGTCCAGCCAGACCTGCAAAACCCAGAGCACTGACATCGTCAGGTTCCTCCTGACAAACAGCAGGTCCAACTCCAAGAGAACAAAGGAGGCAACGAAGATTCCACCACAGATATATTTACTGTACAAGGTGCCACAAAACTAACTCCCTGTAGATGTCCACTCCATTGTACACATTTTCAACTGTTCACACAGAAGCTGAAGTGCTAAAGCTGAGAATATGATACGCTAAACTAAAACTTTCTGGGTTGTTAAAAAAGCGAGAAAAGAAATAATTTGACTTTAAGAGATTAAGTTTTTACTACAACACGGAGAAAAATCTAACTAGGCTTCCATATATATATATATATATATATATATATATATATATATATATATATAAAATTTAGTACTACATTTTCAGTACTCGTACTGAATCTAATACTTGTACTGATACTTGTATCATAAAAGTATATGATTCGAGACAATTGTCTAATTAATTACATCTCAAAGATTTTCATATAGAGAGTTCTTGTCAACAGGATTCCTTAGTTCAGCTCTGGACTGGACTAGAGATTATGGTCTAAAGGAAAAATAAGTATCTGTGTGCTGAATATTAAATATTTGCTTCTGACGGTCCCGTGGTTTCTTCACAATCCAAGACTGCAACGCATTGTCAAACGTGCATGGAAAACACCGCAGGTTTCCCCGCTCGTGGGTTGATTAGAGCAAACTTCACACTAAGCAGTTTGGAGGCTTTGAATGTTCCATTAGTTTATGCCAGAATTACTAGAATTTTACTAGAATTACTATAAAATGTTTATTTATGCAGCCATAGTGACATTTCTTGAACTAGGTATTATTGGAAATAATGTGCTACTTACCCAAATTCTTAGACAATATTAACATTAGCGTAAGAGTCTGGAGAAGAAAACAGCTAAGAATCCTTTTCCTTTGGGCTCCATCCTACCCAGCACATCAAAGCTTTTGATCAGTTGCAATAGCAGAAGAAATGGCTGCAGTGAGTTTATTTAGAGTAAGCTACCTTCTTGTCAGGAAATTGGGCTAAACTTAAACACTGCTCATGTTATGTGAGATGACAGTACCAAAAAAAGCCCATTGATGAGTCAGTGACGTATTAAAAAATTACCTTGCATTCAACAAATAACATTTTTACCTGATTCCATACAAACATTTCCAAGCCACCGCTGCTGCTTTGCACTTGGAAGGTCAACCTGGGCCTTTTCCACCTGGTGCTGTGTTACAAACCCCCTAACAGAGGTGCAGGAGCTGGGACTGAGCTGCCAGTTCTGCTGGAGCTGTGCGGGACAGCGGGACACGGTGGAGCCGCGTGGGACAGAGGGACACGGCGGAGCTGTGCGGGACAGAGGGACACGTTGGAGCTGTGCGGGACAGCGGGACACGGCGGAGCTGTGTGGGACAGAGGGACACGGCGGAGCTGTGCGGGACAGAGGGACACGGCGGAGCCGCGTGGGACAGAGGGACACGGCGGAGCTGTGTGGGACAGAGGGACACGGTGGAGCTGTGCGGGACAGCGGGACACGGCGGAGCTGTGCGGGACAGAGGGACACGGCGGAGCTGTGCGGGACAGAGGGACACGGCGGAGCTGTGCGGGACAGAGGGACACGGCGGAGCCGCGTGGGACAGAGGGACACGGCGGAGCTGTGCGGGACAGAGGGACACGGCGGAGCTGTGTGGGACAGAGGGACACGGCGGAGCTGTGCGGGACAGAGGGACACGGCGGAGCCGCGTGGGACAGAGGGACACGGTGGAGCTGTGACAGCAGGACACGGCGGAGCTGTGCGGGACAGAGGGACACGGTGGAGCTGTGACAGCAGGACACGGCGGAGCTGTGCGGGACAGAGGGACACGGTGGAGCTGTGCGGGACAGAGGGACACGGCGGAGCCGCGTGGGACAGAGGGACACGGCGGAGCTCTGCGGGACAGAGGGACACGGTGGAGCCGTGTGGGACAGAGGGACACGGCGGAGCTGTGCGGGACAGAGGGACACGGTGGAGCTGCGTGGGACAGAGGGACATGGTGGAGCTGTGCGGGACAGAGGGACACGGTGGAGCCGTGCGGGACAGAGGGACACGGTGGAGCCGTGCGGGACAGAGGGACACGGCGGAGCTGTGCGGGACAGAGGGACACGGTGGAGCCGCGTGGGACAGAGGGACACGGTGGAGCTGTGACAGCAGGACACGGCGGAGCTGTGCGGGACAGAGGGACACGGCGGAGCTGTGACAGCAGGACACGGCGGAGCTGTGCGGGACAGAGGGACACGGCGGAGCTGTGCGGGACAGAGGGACACGGCGGAGCTGTGACAGCAGGACACGGCGGAGCCGCGCGGATGGAGCTCTCTCTGCACAGCCCCGCTTTGGTTAGTCAGCCGAGCAGCCATCGCAAGCGGCAAAAAAGAGCAAATATAGTAAAGGTGACGTCCTTACTGTCATTTTTAAGCTGGAACCACCTTTGAAGACACCATTTTTTAACCTGCCTGTTAAACAGACAAACACGAGCATTCATGCTCTTGCCTTCTAGGTGTGAAAGGGATTTTCTTTATTTTAAGAACTATTGTATTTTTAGTTAAAACTAAAACTTTACAAAGTATCTCCTTATACACACACTACCTCTATATACACACACTACCTCTACATACACACACTACCTCTACATACACACATTACCTCTATATACACACACTACCTCTACATACACACACTACCTCTAAGACTAGGAGAGCAGCTTCATTTTGTCTGGCTAGTTTTTTTTTAAATTAATGTTCCTTTGTTTTAACAAAATGAGTTATTTAATGGTAGTTTAAAAGCAACAATAAGAGAAATTCACAGCCAGATTTACCGTGGTAAAATCACTTATTGAGAAAGATATTAAGAATTCTCAGGCATTTTTTCCTTTGAAGAGCATCTTACTAATTCACTGTATATAACATTAAGAACTTGTATAGGACCTGACATTTATCTGTAATTTATTCACTTCACAAATGTATAAATGGCAGCTTGTGCATTTGCATGCAGATTTCAGCATTACATTCATAGCCCATCGTGTGCAAAACCCACCAAATCTCCCACCAGCTCCGCTGCTGAGATGTGAACAGCTGGTTCGGATCTTCCGCGCCCCCCTCAGGCACAGCGATCTGCCCTCCACAAGGGCTGAGCCCACTGCACAACAGCTGCAGATTCACAAGGTGCTACACTGAGCATCCATCAAATATTTCCTAAGAAGGAAGAACATAAACATGCAAATGACTCTGGACTTTATCAAAGATAAGATAATGAGTTGTGAAACTCAATATTATCTCAATGTTCTTTTTTAGTGGCTCCAAAAGCAGCTGATGGGTAGGACGCCCTGGGAGGCTCCAGCTTCAGCTCCTCCTGAAACCAGCTGCTCGCTGACCCTTCCTGGGCAGGCCCAAGACTCTTTTAAGTAAGAGAATTCAGAACATTCACGACAGGTTTAATAACGCTTTGACTAGGAACATTTGCTATGGCATGTGCTTTTCCCTTCATTTAGAAAACTGAACAAGTTAAAGAGTTTTCTCAGAGTTACCCTGTAAGGCAGATGTTTCTAATCATGTGCTGCAGGTTACACTTTAAGGTTTAGTATCTATAAAAATTACACTTTTAGAGGAAGTCATATTAGTGCACTCAATATTTAACAGAAACAAGAGACAGAAATATTCTGGACTGCGGCAGTTGCACATCAAACTTGGGCACGGGAAGGAGGCTGAAGACAACCCAGTTGGTAATTCTCTCAGGAGAGACGCCGCCCTCAGATGTTGCAGTGATCATGAACAGAAATGAAGCCACAGCACTGTCTGGACACTAGAACCATCAGCTCTCCTGGTCCTCAGCTCTGAAACCATCTATTCTGAACGTAAATAGGTGTCAGAGCTTATCAGAGGTACTGATTGTATAAAAGCCAGCATGCCCAGCTCACCGTGTGTCCTGATCATCAAGCAGAAGTCAAACAGAGAGGTGCTGATTTGAAAATCATGTCCCTTAACTGCTGCCTCAATATGAACTCAGAATGCCAATACTTGGCACCTGCTTTTAAAAATCTTGGTGCATATCATCACCTGTATTGTTATATGACAAAACCCTGTCTGCACGGCAGACAGGATAGGGTACATAACTCTGAGGAGACGCAGCCAGCAGTTTTGCTTTTCACATAAAGCGCATGGTGTTGCCCAGAACGGTAATTAGTCAAACTGAGCGGATATGCTTTACTGAGGCTTTGCGGGGGAGTCAGAGGGTTAGCGAAACGTGCGGCATTTCTGGGGGAGGCGCACACAGCGAGCGGCGCAGCCTGCAGAGCTGCCGCCCGGGGAGCAGGTCTGGGCAGAGCAGGAGCCCTGGGGACCCCGGGGACCCCCGCGCCCCAGCCGCGCCGGGCCTGGGACACGGGCAGCAGAGAGAGCAGAAAAGGGAGGGCGAACGTGGAGGGATGCTGAAGCACCTTCAGCAGTCTTACAGTGATTCTGTGATGGTGACAATTTGCTCCCAAATTCTCGGTCTTTTCACAGGATACCAGACTTTCTGGGTAGCCCGTCTCTTTCCACCCCGCACACAGATGGTGCTCCCAGGCACGGCTTTTCCTCGCCACAGAGGTGCCCTGCCCTGCTGCTCGGCTGCTTTTTCCCGTTACGCTTAAAGCAGGCTTTCTCTAGCTCTCAAAGCCGCGCTGCCTCAGTAACCAGTAACAGACCATCAATGAGCTGCTCATACTTTGGAGACCTCTGTTTTCAGCTTGTCTCTCTGTTGTCACAGCCTTTCCTGTTGCAGCCGATCACAGTAACCACGCAACCCCGGCCCCAAGCTCCAGTTCACCCAGTGAGCTCCAGTAACCGGCTGCCAACAGCGCTGGGACCACACCGGCACAGTCACCCCGGCACCAGCGTCACCAGAGCTGCGGGCAGCGGTGCCAGCGCTGGCACTCCCGGGATAATTAACATCCTCTTGAAAAACATGGCAGGTCTTGAGCAACAGGAAAGAATGATCTGGCATTCCCGGAGGATCAGGGGTTTGCCGTGGGTTTAAATTGACACCAGCCGATTCACACCCGTAAGTGGCTGTAACGCACCTACAGAACAGGCTGTGGAAAACTGAACGTACAGGATCCATCTCTCTGCAGAGGATCACTGCACACCACAATTCGCTTTCTCCATCAAGATCAGCAGACATTTGTTCCCTCCTGTTGAGTCCCTAAAGCTATATTACAAATATAAAACTGTGTGTCTTTTACGTTGCCTCAGCAAATGGAACTCTGTTGGATTAAACAGCAGTTGTTGCTACACTGCTATTGTTTTTAGCACGTTTACATTTTACAGACAGATACGGAAAAAAAGATATGTAGCTGCCTCAGCTGCAATGGAGACGTTCAAAAAGCTCCTTCAGCTGCAGCCAACCATCCAGCTCCACAGGTGCCTCTGTTTTCTGTCTGGAAGTTCTGGCACTTTCTGTTGTGCTCACGGCCTGGAACATGCATTAGACAGCACAGTGAGAAATGAAAACACGTAACAGACACAGTCCTGGGAGATCTGTGTCCAACTGCAGCCCAAAGAGCAAGAGACACTGCAGGCACACCAAGGAGCGGGAAGAAAACCCTGTCAAATATGACTGCAGCTCTGTAAAGCTGATTGAAACCATCACGTTTTAACTTGTTCCATTTACAAAAAGAGACATTTATAAAAGCGTGTACATTTTATCGTGCTTCAAGGTACCGATACTCTGACCAACTCCATCTTGTTACCCTCCCGTAGAAGCTTCGGTTGGCATTGGTGGGTTAAACAAAAACTAACTATCCAAAAAGTTGCACAAAATTAAGGTGAGAAGTAATGTCCCCTGTAGACAAATAGACACTGTACAATTTGTCTGCCAGACTTTAACAGATTGTTCAGATGTCGATCCAGTAAGGCAATAAATACCATAGGCACTGTGTCCCTTCTGCTGAACCAGTTCTGTTCTGATCAGGTCATTGATCAGTACTATTCGGAACACAGGTCACTGGGATCAGTGTTTCATTTTTAAAATCTTCAGTTCATTCCAAAAGCTTCATGGGACAACGTGCAAGTCATGAGTGTATGTAATCTTTGGGTACAATGGACCTGACTCCTGTGTCTTTACCATGTGAAGGAAAGTTTGCCTGAACGGGACAGAATTAGATCATCAATATTATCTGAACAGCATGTGAAGATCACAAGTTTTACATATTAATTGAAATGAGAAGGTCTAGGGAGTGAGGTAGATGCCTGTTCTAAATGAAGGGGAACATCCTCCCCGACTGGCCTTGTTTCAATGGAACCTGAAATGCAGGCACTCCAGTGCTAAAAATGGTGAACACCAGAGTCCCGGTCAGGTGACTTCAATGCACGCTTAACATGAAGCTGGCACTTCAAACTGAAGTTTAAAGAAATGTATATCTGATAGATGTTAAATGTATATTTTGTGGCACTGATATCACAAACAATATATAAACTAACCAATTATTTGATCTGAGAAAACAGAAAAATATTGTAAAAAGTTTACAGTTATGACACTGTTTTCAGTTTCACTACAAAAAGGTGCTCTAAGTAACACCTCAGCAACCTTCTCCTGTTTATGTTTTTCTTTGGAGAATAACCAAAAATATCTGATCCCTTAATTGAATGATTTGTTACATTTTTGACACCGGCCTAGTTCATAACATCCCTGCACCCATTTCCATGCTGGTGTGGCTGGTGACCAGCTCTGTGCTCTGACACAGACGCAGCTTCAGTCTCATTCTCTCCAACCACCTTCTGTCCATTAAGGTGTAACTAGTTTGTGTCTGGGGGGGAAATGCCATTTTTACTGCAGTGTACTGCATTAATAGCACAAGATTTGAAAGTTATTTCTGCATGTATGTGAATGGAAGAACACATGCAAAAATATAAGTTGGGGAATGACCTATTAGAGAGCAGTGCAGGGGAAAGGGACCTGGGGGTCCTGGGGACAGCAGGGTGACCATGAGCCAGCACTGGGCCCTTGTGGCCAGGAAGCCAATGGTACCTGGGGTGGGTTAGAAGGGGGTGGTCAGTATGTCAGAGAGGTTCTCCTGCCCCTCTGCTCTGCCCTGGGGAGACCACACCTGGAATATTGTGTCCAGCTGTGGCCCCTCAGTTCCAGCAGGACAGGGAACTGCTGGAGAGAGTCCAGCGCAGCCACCAAGATGCTGAAGGGAGTGGAGCATCTCCCGTGTGAGGAAAGGCTGAGGGAGCTGGGGCTCTGGAGCTGGACAAGAGGAGACTGAGGGGGGACTCATTCCTGGGGATCAAGATGGAAAGGGGGAGTGTCAGGAGGATGGAGCCAGGCTCTTCTGGTGACAACCAGTGACAGGACAAGGGGCAATGGGTTCAAACTGGAACACAGGAGGTTCCACTAAAATATGAGAAGAAACTTGTTCCCGGTGAGGGTGGCAGAGCCTGGCCCAGGCTGCCCAGGGAGGTTGTGGAGTCTCCTTCTGTGCAGACATTCCAACCCGCCTGGACACCTTCCTGTGTAACCTCATCTGGGTGTTCCTGCTCCATGGGGGGATTGCACTGGATGAGCTTTCCAGGGCCCTTCAACCCCTGACACTCTGGGATTCTGTCATATATATTTATATGAAAACAATATCAATGCTCGCTCTATCAGACAGACAACCATTAAATATATATGGCAAGCTTGTCCAATGCTAAGGAAACATTTTAAATAATAGAATACAAGTAGTCAATGAGACTTTGTCTTTAGCCTGGATCCAAAATTCATATTTTGATCACATACATTCTACAAAGCTACTGTCCTTCCTCACAGAGCCCTTTACTACAGTGTTGCAACCACCTGAAATAACACGGAGTATCCTGGAAAGCCCACAGGTATTCCCAGTGTTCTGGGCAGCAGGAAAGGCCGCTGTGAGAACAGTGCATACGGGTTGTATCCAATGCGGTAAATCGAGCCGGGGGAACGCAGCACGTGTAACTGGAGCTAAGAAGGAGAAGTCTTTAAAAAAAAAAAGACTAAAAGTGTCCAAAATTAGTAAGACCACTTACAATATTTTATCTGCTATAAAAGGAATAAAAATCTAACAAAAAAGCCCCACAACGCCAGAGCTTGGAACGAAAAAGAAAGCATGAATAGGCGCAACTGCTTATCCCACTGTGATCAACCTAGAAAGCAAGAGGGACAACTGCTGCTGAAGCAAATGAAATTGAAGTATAGGCAGATTACTTAAAACAGAAGAAGTACCATCATAATTAATTCAGTCGGCAAGTAGAAGAGCAGACAACAGAATTCTCCTATTGGAGTTCAGTTTATTTCAAACACAACGGCTTTGTAGCCCGCCACCCCTTACACAGCTGTCTGGATCGATTTGTTCTTTCCAAATGGATATTAAAAAGCAACCCAAAAGGTGGATCCTGCAGAGAAAAGACCTTTGAAACAGCAGATGCAAGCGATGGGGCGTCCTCCTCCGCGTCCCGCTCCGCCAGACGAGGGATTCCGGAGCAGAGCACCACGCGCACACCGGCCCGCCCGAGCGAACCAGTCCTTCATCAGGATCGACTTTGTTTCAGAAATGGGTTACAACAGCTTGAAAGCCTTTAATTAAGCGGTTTAATAATGTAAAAGAAAGGAGGAAGAAAAAAAATAGGAAAAAAAATTCACCACTTCTACCTAATTGACGGAAAAGGCTGATGTCAGCTTATGTGGCACTGAATGACCTGGGCAGGAAATGTGTGCATTAGAGATTATGCTTGCACCTAACTAAAGGAATTAGTATAAGTGTTCATAGGGTACTTCAAGTGCCGTAACACTCAGTTCTAGTGATTTTGATTTCTTCTAATTAACATACACACACAAATGAACCTAAAACTACAAGCATAAACATTACTTGCTCACTGATCCATTATTACACTGCTAACAGATCAAGCTTAATCAAGTTCTATCAGTTTTTTCGATTATACACGTTATTAGCCAAGTCTCGTTTCATTTAGTCTCTAAACAGCTACATTTTATTACAGTCAGAGCTGAGTAAAGTTTGCAGGCTGGCTGTCTTGTTCTTTCACCCGTGTAAGCAGAGCAATTAATGGAAAATAATTAAACACCTGGTCTAAAGCTACATCACATAAAGGACTTTGCTGGCTAGAACCGATGTCTATCACGTTACTGACAGCAACAGTATCATCACAAAAATGCAGTTTAAACAATTTCCTCCAAAGGAATGCAGCCGCTTAAAAACAGCTGCTGGAAGCTCAGCTTCCCAAGCCCGTGTCTCCCCAGCGGGGTGACCTTGCCTGCAGACTGCTGGGCCCTCCGCTGGCGCAGCGAAAGGTGGGCAAATGCAGCAGCTCTTTCCTGGACACGGCCCCGCGCTCGAGGTTCGGGATGAAGAAGGAACCACAACGCTTCACGCCAAAGTGAAACGGGAAGGACAGGCCAGAAGGCAGGCGGGAGCGTGCCCTCGACGTGTGGAAGCAGCTATCCTGTGGAACAGACACCGGGTTTGTTGAGCTCCCGGGTTGGGATCAGAGGGAAGGCTGAGCACTGCGAGCGGGGTTTTGCTACAGACCACCCAAAAGGGGCAAAGAGCTCGATTAAGTCTTCTCTAAAGAACCTGAAAAGCCTCCAGATCACAGACCCTGGCTCTTGTGGCTCAACCCAGCTCGCCGACAGCTGCGGACAGCAATCCCACAGCGAGCCCGCGGTCCTGCCGCTCCCCTGGGCGATAGCTCAGCACCCACACGGCCGCAGCTGCGGGGCTGACGCAGGGAACTGGGGGAGGCAGCTCTGAAAGGCAAAGTAGTTTGAGAGTTGATGTGTCTCCACACACAAGCACCTCTTAATACAAGAATGGTCCTTAACAGTAGAGTATGAGGAGAATGACTTGGCTAATGGGGAATTCATGCCTGAGTACCAGTGGAAAAGGATGTATAAGAGAGATGGAAGCAAAGATGCATTTGAAAAGAATAATACTGGAAAACCACCTGGGCATGCAGGGCTGGTGCCGGGAAGACCGAGGTTCACCAAGGGCTGACACAAGCAAGGGACACGATGGGCAGCAAAGGCTTTGACCCCTCCAGCAATGAACTAATGAATGAACTAAGAAAACCCAGGCCCAGCGCTAAGCGGGCAGTGACGAGTGGCGGGTACTCGGGGCTGCTTTTGCCATCCCGAGTTACGATACACTAAGTTAACATACGCAGGCGTCTCCAGGAGTAAGTCTTTCATCCCCATGTGGTATCTAGGTGTAAGTATTTCGTTTGTATAGATTACTTCCAGTAACACCATCGCACTATATGGTACTGCTTAACATCCTTCATTATGCACAACAATATTAGTGTTACCAGGAATAGATATCCTATTTTTGATTATGTAATCAAGAAAAACTTCTGAAAATAATATTCAGAGTACAAACTACTTTTAATCAGCAGCTAAATACCAAGATACTGGTGCTGATTACTGCGTTGCTCTAATGACATGTGTAATGGATTCCAAGTGCTGGGCCTGATTGCTTCCCAGCTGATCAGGATTCTGCTCATGGCTCCTAGCTGCTGAAATTCTGACATTTCTTGGGGTTCCTTTGCAAAAGGTTTCAACGCCGCTTCAGCTAAATGGTTCCGGCACTTGCTTTAAAACAGTCAGCAGGAACTTTACGCTTAGTACCCCAGGATAAAATGTTTTAAGAAAAGAGAGGAAGATCTGGGAGTTTTCTTCCTCCCCCTTTTCATTGACAGGCATTGATTACAAAGCAGTATAATCCAAATAACTGAACAGACATTGGCCAGAGGGCTGTAAAATGCGGTGACCCATAGCTGATGGCAGCTTTCCTCAGGAACCACACGGCAACACAGCCGTGCTACGCTTTGATTAACGCTGTTGTTTTCAGTTTGAACAGAGCTGATATACACAAATGATTTAAAAGGCACTTTGAGACATTAAATAAGATACATGCGCCAGCCAAGTTCACCATGATGAATCAATGTCTTGTCTCATGCCATTCCTGATTTTTGCCTACTGAGAAAATGAATTTTTAATATTTCGTTTTATTGAACTAACGTGACAAGGGAACTGCCACAGCAATTACTCTTGTAGAGACTCCTCCGTGGAGAAGCAGGAGGTGACTGCAGTAGCGTTTACTGTACACGTGCATTATGGAGCGTCCTTGCTAGAACAGTGAAAATACTTAAATTACTCCAGGAAAAGAAACATTACTACTAGTCTTCAATCCTGCAGACACTTATACGTTCAAGTTATCTGAAAAGCTATTTGCTATAAAAAATCTTATTCTCTCTCTGCTCTATTTCATTAGTGTAGCATTGCTGAAAGGCTTCTTACAATTTCAAATATTTGTTGTAACAACTAAAGAACGTGCTGGCAAATTTCAATATTATTCTTACAGTTGTGAAACGGAACTCTTTCTAAAATGTTTTTAAGAGTTTAAGCAGTTGCTGACAGCTCTTTATCTCACTTGAAGTCAGAATTGTTTAAATGGATTAGATAAAGTATGAAATCTGAAGCATGGTATTAGCACTGCAATTAATGGAGAGACTCGGGCCGTATGGCAGTGAAATACAACGGCCCCTGCTTTGTACCCGAGTCACAACCAAGACAGAAATACACCGAGTTCAAACACATCCCCATGGGAGAGATGTAAGAAGCTGTCCCCGTGAGAGGGAGGCCAGCGCAGTCCCTGGGCTCCGCATGCAACGGGGCAGCAGACTTGACAACTTCCAGCAGAAAAACATCCCCATTTTGGTAAAAGAATATGCAACAAATCAGTTCTTACAAAGCAAACTTCTTGGCTTCTTAATGCCCGTGTCTCGCCATGTGTCATACGGTAACAGCTATTAACAAGCCAAACCAAAGAAACGGTCAGTAACTTATTGATAAGACATTTTTAAAAGAGGATGTGAGTTGCCTTGCTTTAAAATATCTTTTCTTTACATTTCCTTTAACTCTTTTTGTGTTTTGAAGGAATTTCTATTCCAGAAGCTCAGTAAGCAAGAGGAAAACGTAGGAAAAAATATTTGAAAAGCTTATTATTTCATTTCCCAAATACACATTCAGACAGTTTAGAGTGTTGTTTCAAATTCTTTGAGATACAGAGATTTAGTTTCCTGCTGTATGCCGTATTTTCTGTCTCCCTGTCCGTCTAGGCAACCGGTCAGTGTCAGTCCCCAGGTATCTGCATCGCAGCGATTCACTGTTATCTCATCAGGTTAGACAGAAAGACAAATGGCTGACCGCAAAACGGTACTGATGTGTACAATTTCGTTGTTAAATTGTGCTTACTTGTTTACCCACTCACAGCACAGCAAGCCATTTGTGTAAATACAAAGGCAGTAATCAAATAAGTAATTGTTCCAGTTGAGTATTTTAAAATTCCTTTTAGCTGTACATTTCCTTAACTATGTTCTAGGACTATACAGTAACACAGGCTTACAAAGTATTACCCTCATTTCAATCAAGAAGACATTATTAGATTTAAAATATGGTGGCTCAAGTGATGTGATCTTATCATCATTTAGGTTAGAAAAGGCCCTCAGGATCACTGCGTAATGAACTGCTCTTGGTGGCAATTTCTTGGACATTGCACTAGGCAGCTTCAAGTATTTTACACCACACAGCACGGATATCAGACAAGGTAAGTGAGCTCAGCACTGCAATCCTGTTCAGTTTCTTTTATGCGTTTGTTAGCAAAGTGAATATATGATAATGTTTTGCAAAACCCTGACAGGTTTGTATTTAAAATACTACCCAAGTCTGAGGCATACACTGGTGAAAGAACAATAATGACTACAGAGATCCATTACTAGAAAAGAAAACAACATAACACCTGCCACAGGGAAGACGTATTTATTGTACCTGGCCATTCGGTACCCAGTAGAAGTCAGAAGAATGCTGCCTCTCTGTAGTTCACACTTCCTCTGTATCAACAGAAGAGCCTTAGAATAACATTGTTTAAAGCCTTCACAGACAATAGGACTCAGAATTTTACATTGTTTTATGAGCCTTTGAGAAATTCCCAGGTAAAATAAAATTAGCTTAGCTTCCTGGATCACTTAAATTTGTGAGTGAAAGATCCATTTCAATAGGATGTAGGACACCTATTATTTGTCCTGAATCGTTTTCCTCTTACAAGGGATACCGAACATAACATACGTGGAATGAAAACTTATTAAAATCTCTGCTATAGGAAGGCCAGATGATTCTTAGGAAGAGATTATTTTATGATTCTGCATTAAACCTGTACTTCTAAGGTTAATGGAAGAACATACATGAATAAAGCAACCGCATAATGGCAGACTTCACATTACGATCCAGCTACTGAGGTGTTACACAGGAGATTCTACCGAGCTCAAAGCTGTTGTTTCTTACCTTTTCTCACTCTATCACTGAAATTGTGTTCTGGTCAAAAGAAAGTCTGTGGCCTATAAATGATGCCAATCAATTTGAACCATTAATTTGACAGTTACGGTATTAAAATCCACTTTGCGGGATGCTGAAGGAATCAATGCCAGGTCTCTCAGATGCTCGGAGCCCCGCTGTGCAAACACGAGCAGGGAAGCGCCACCCCAGGTGCAGGGGCCGCGGAGCAGAGAGCGCGCCCAGCACCAGGACTCGCACTCAGCTCCGCCGGCATGGCCGCACGGCCCCGGCACGGCGTCCGCCGCTCTGCGCCGCGGCACGGCTGCCAAGTACAGCGCACGGCGCTCACGTCTGCCTTCCGACCACCTGTCAGCTACTAACGTCACGTCTTCTTTCACTTCCAAGAAGAGTATTTGTCTTCTTAAAGAAGAAAACGTTACCGGTCTGTTTGGAAGTTGTAACCGTCAAACTTTGTAGCCCACCTTTCCAGATGGTCTGTTGTTCCTCCTCTGACCTTGCAGACACACACTGGTCTCGGAGTCCCACGGCAATGGGACACGCAGCTAAAACTTGAATTTACTGACTTTTAGCATTTTAGTAATTTAAATATTAAAGCAGTCAAACTTATTAAGCATTAGAAAGCCAGAGGACACTCTGAGCTTCACCCACTTTAGGCAGTCAAAGAGACACAGCTGTTTTTTATTCTTGTCTTGGCGCTGGTTTTCCCCAATGGCTGGAGTCCCCATTTGTCTGCTCAAAGCAATTTGTTTAGAAGAAAGAATTTTACCATGTCTCCTTAGGACTTTCATTTCAAAGGAAATTTCCTCAGGCCCACTGAAAAAAAGCAACTAACTTACAAAAGTCCATCCCTACAACGAATGATACCGGGAACTCGGGTGAAAACAGAGTAGTCTCAAGAACCATCTACAAAGTGCACTTTTTTCCCCAAACACCAAAGCAGTAGCACATCAAATCCTACAAAAGAATATTGTGAAGTCAAAGAAATTAAATTAGCCTTGTTGCTAGTCTGAAATATTAAGAAAATGGAGTTGTTATTCCCATTCCACACTTTTAATTGTCATACCTGGCATGCCATGGACAAGGTCTCTGCACAGCACAAAGAACTTGGGTTTAGGGTTCAGTTTGTTAACGGCCTGCACCGCTTGCTCTGCTAATTTGATTTCTTCTCCCCACTCGTCATCTCCGCTGTTGGTGTCTCCAACCGCCCAGGCTTTCATCAGCCCAAACTGAGGGTCTGCTCCCTGGATGAAGTAGAAGGGCCCCTTCCATTGGTGCTCGTCCGCTAAGGAGAAAACAAGAGAGAAAACAAAACAGTTCAGCACTATGGAAACTTATAGAGAGCAGGAACGCTTCCACACACCGTGACACCGATTGCTCTTCACCTGCGTAAGCTGAGGCCGCTTTAATCAAAATGCAGAGTTCTGTAGCCATTCCTGTAGGACAAATACAAAGGCAGAAGTGCAAAATTTTCTTCTAACAAATAGCTGCAATAAATGCAAGTATATTAATCTAATTATACCACATGGTAATTACAGACTGACTAGAGGAAAAGTGTGTGAAGAATTTGGCAACTAGTGCAGGAAATTACAGGACTACAACAGAGCACAAGTGTATAATGTTAGATTTTAGTTGGTTCTTTTAAGATTCCAATTATTGCTTCTTTAATTAACACGTTAAAACACACGCATTTCACATTTTATGGTTCCAGTAGACTTCTCCTTAAATTATTAAGGAGTTGAACACTTTTTCTCCTTATAGAAGTTGAAGGAAGCACATTCTTTGGAGTTAGAACCGAAGCCACTCAAAAGGACCAAATAGAAAATCCAGCAACACCAGAACTGGCAGCAACAGAGAAAATCCAAATTCAGAACCACCACAACAGCTCCCAAGACCTGTGAGAAAAAGGTGACAACTCGGAAACAAACGTCCATGGGCAGAGTCAGTGCAGAACGTACCACAGAGTTTGTACAGCTACCCTTTCCTTGTATGTTTGTTTCTCTGATACTACAATAAAGTACCTCAAAAGCAGCGTGATACATGCGACTGCAAACACACTGAGAAAAAAATAATCTCAACGCTGGGCAAAAAAAGCAAGAATTGCCTACAAATTAAAACCTAGCCTTATGTGTCAAGTTGGAACTGAAGTACAAACACAAGTACACTGCATTTTCTCCAGCCATCCGAACACACTCACCCGCAACCCCAACAGCTCAGTTTGGACAGCTGTATTGGGGTTAATACATTGAGCAACAAGACTGGGGAAGGGACTGGAACACAAGCCCTATGGGGAGAGGCTGAGGGAGCTGGGCTTGTTTAGTCTGGAGAAGAGGAGGCTTAGAGCTGAGCTCAGCACTCTCTAGAACTACCTGAAGGGCAGTTCTAGCCAGGTGGGGATTGGGCTCTTCTCCCAGGCATCAGCAACAGGACAAGGGGCCATGGGCTTCAACTCTGCCAGGGGAAATTGAGGCTGGAGATGAGAAAGCAATTCTCTGCAGAGAGAGTGGTCAGGATTGGAATGGCTGCCCAGGGAGGTGCTGGACTCACCATCCCTGGAGGTTTGTAAACTGAGATTGGACATGGCACTTAGTGCCATGATCTAGTGAATGGACTGGAGTTGGACCAAGGGTTGGACTGGATGATCTCTGAGGGCTTTTCCAACCCAGTCCATTCTGTGATTATTGACATTTTATTAAACAGCATTTAAACTGCTAAAAACACATTGACATCAATCTATAGCTGAATCTAAAATATATATATATATATATATAGCAAATATTTTCAAATTAAAATATAATGCAGATATATTATGTCAGTCTGATCCAAAACACAATTTGCAACAAAACTAGCCCTCCAACAACAGAATATAAGCAAGCGGCACGTCCACCGCGGGGGGTCACTTTTTGTGTCTCTCAAGTGATCTAGAACCAGAGCTTCTCCCGTTGCGAGAAGCGGGGGGCGTTTCTTTCAAGGGAGTTGGAAACCAGAGCTCAGGATCCATCTCTTGCCCCACGGATGCGGGGGACGGGGGGGTGTGGGCAACCGCAGGAGCTCTCCTCACTGTCACCTGTTGCTGCAGCACTGCAGCATTTCCAAACACAGCTTCTACAGTTTAGTTGAAGTAACATTTAATTTCTGAACAAAATTATTTATAATCTGTTAGCATTGTCAATTCACAGTATCACAGTATCACACAGTATCACAGTATGTTTGGGATTGGAAGGGACCTCAAAAGCTCATCCAGTCCAATCCCCCCATGGAGCAGGAACACCCAGATGAGGTTACACAGGAACATGTCCAGGCGGGTTGGAATGTCTGCACAGAAGGAGACTCCACAACCTCCCTGGGCAGCCTGGGCCAGGCTCTGCCACCCTCACCCCGAACAAGTTTCTTCTCATATTTAAGCGGAACCTCTTGTGTTCCAGCTTGATCCCATTACCCCTTGTCCTATCATTGTTTGCCACCGAGAAGAGCCTGGCTCCATCCTCATGGCACTCACCCTTTATATATTTATAAACATTAATGAGGTCCCCCCTTAGTCTCCTCTTCTCCAAACTAAAGAGCCCCAGCTCCCTCAGCCTTTCTTCATAAGGGAGATGCTCCACTCCCTTAATCATCTCCGTTGCCCTACGCTGGACCCTCTCCAGCAGTTCCCTGTCCTGCTGGAACTGAGGGGCCCAGAACTGGACACAATATTCCAGATGTGGTCTCACCAGGGTGGAGTAGAGGGGAAGGAGGACCTCTCTCGATCTACCAACCACCCCCCTTGTAATACACCCCAGGATGCCATTGGCCTTCCTGGCCACAAGGGCACAGTGCTGGCTCATGGTCACCCTGCTGTCCACCAGGACCCCCAGCATCATACCAGCATTGCCATATTCTAAATAATAATCATGTATTCTATACATAGAAACCTTTATCCATGCATCAGCTTTTAATTCTGAAGTGAAATTAACTTTTCCAATTATGTAACTTATTCAGAGGAGTGAAATGATCATCTCTCCATAAGTTTGCAGTACAAGCCTTATGGAAGCAGCTGAATGACACAGTAATTTAGGTTTTTATTTTCTATGTTACGTGGCAAAATATGACAGCGATAAAAAGCAGGTTATGCGCTGCGAAGGCACTGTTTGCGCAGAGAAATCCACGGGCGGCTTGTAGAAGTGCAAAGATATAGAAAAAAATAGTTAGGGAAACTTGCATCAGAAGGTCTATATAGAATAAAACTGGGAAAAAGGAAAACAGGAGCTTGTTTTGGAGCAGTGGCACTATCCTCAAACTCTTTAAATGGGAAACGCGCTCAAATCCTTCAACAGCATGGCGGGATTTTAACTCCTGCCCCTTTCCCAGCAGCTCAGTGGACAGCAGTGATAATGTTGAGCAAAATCTACTTCTTTTGTACTGATTAATTAGAAGCCAGTGTCTTCTTACCATGGTGGCCCAGGGAGAATATAGATGGATTATTGTTTTTTGCTGCCTTATATTCACGCCAATGCAGTAGTAGCTTCTCAGGTTCTAAGTACCTGGGTGTTCCCAAGACCGCACAGATGCTCTGGTTTGAGTGGGGGACGGTCACGGGAGGCAGAGAGAGACTCTGAGAGATGCATTTGAGAAGAGAAGTCGAGTCCGCAGACGGAATGGAGACGTGGCAGAGAAAGGAGAAGCAGAAGATGCAGGGGTGGAGGTGAAGAAGAGTGGGGAGAAAAGGAAAGAGACAGGAGGTGAAAAGAGAAAGGAACTGAAAGCGATGCAGAGGTATATGCTATATTCTCCTGTAGGAAAGAAAAAGATAAAATGAAGAAAGCGAAGCAGGGACAACAGAAAAGATCCAGGAATCAGGGCTGCATAAGCAACATTCACTTAAAATTTTAGATTAGTTAACTGGTCTTAGTCAAATAATTCAGTCAACAGCTATCATCGATTTATCCAACGCTTACAAAAAATACCAGCAAGGTCAAGTATCCATTTTCTACTTTTGCCTTGTTATTTCATTTCTCCAACCAGAAAACCTATTTAAAACCAAACAAACCTAGTTTAAACACACCAAACTGTGTTAGCTTATTACTTATCAAGTGGTACTTACTGATTTAGTTCAGTACTTACTGATTTCGGCCCCCCAAAACCAAAAGAATATGTGGAAAGAAAATAACATATGGAAACTTAGTTTAAACTTACAACTTAAATTTTTGTTAGTCAGGAATGTGTTTCAATTACTATAAAATACCATTAGAAAAGCAGTATGTCATGAAGAGAGCTGTGTCGGTACAACACCACTGCTGGAAACTTGCCCCTGCACCCGCTCTTCAGCCTGTTCCAAATTCAGCTCATCACGAAAACCTGTTGATGGCTGTCACAGGTCTGTGTGCAGGGTTCAGGCCAGCTCTCCTGAGCTGTGCACGGCACATCATCAGTTCAGCCAAAGATTAAATTGCTGCGACTAGTGCAACTGGGGCCATTTTGCTGCAGGGCTGCCCCAGCGCCCCTCAGCAGACCAACACGGTCACCGTGAGAAACAGAATGTAAAAGCGTCATAGATGGATCCAAAAGTCTTTGGCCCAACAATCAAATGATTTATAAATGGACTGTGTTCAGATAATTATTAACGAAACCCCTGTACCCCAGCTCTCTCCCTCGCCAGCTAGTTGTGAGCACCCCCAAGCAGAACAGCTGTAGGTCGTGCAAACCAACCTCATCTGCTTGAGCACACACGAAGTTGTTTGCACGATTTTGCATCAAACCTGGCTGAGGTGGAACAGCAAACCGCGCTGGGCACACGGGGGTGGGGGGAACAGCTGGTTTTGCAGTGATCAGACCCAGGTCCTAGATGTTACTCCATGAGGTTTCAATTAAATAGCAAGTACAGTTGCCATCTTCCCTTCAAATGTAGCAAGCAATGACTTTCATGGGAATGATATCAAAAGCATCCTTCTTGCTAAGAGTTTCAACTCGCAAGCCTTTTGGTGAGCTACCTAGCTGTATTACTCAAAATGCATGCTAGGTAAAGCCATAGAAGATGAGGATCCAATTAATAAACCATTTTTTCTGCCTTCTCTCTTGCATTGCAACATTGAGCAGAGCTGAGAACGCCTGCAAATTGGCTCTTTGTCCCTGTCAGCACAGGGGCTGTTTGCAACTTTCTGAATTTGCCACAGCAAGAAGAAAACGCAAATGCCAGATCAAAGTCGGCAGATTTCTCGTGGAACTGATGTACGTACAGCTTCCCCTCCTGGAGGACAAATAACGTCTGCGGAGCTGCTCTTACACACTGAGCCACACAAAACTCCTATCCCAAATCTATTTTGCTCCCAGGCGTCCTCAAGAGCCGCACAGCTGATGGCCACGGAAGCAGTCCAACGTCAGGACAAGTTGTTATGCTCAGTTTCAATAGCTTCCCACTCTTTTTCTGCTCCCATGCATGCCAACATACGGAGAGAGGATCAATGTGATGTATTTTGAGCAGCATAGGCTGAAAAATGGTGCCAGCTTCTAATTTTGTCTAAGGATTAATGCTGTGAAGGGTCAAAGTGGTGAGCAGCAATTCACAAGAGAAAACCTCAGCCGTGTATTGTGGTCACACACAGACAGACACTTGAGGGACCCGGGTGGGACCTGAGCCTGCTCGTCGGGCCGCGCCGGGCTGCTGGGACCTCTCCGCATTGCTCGGTTCCAGCAGTACATCGGTTTCGTCCTCCTCTGCATTCTGTGGCATTTCATGGAAACAAATGAGTTATGAAAAGCTACTCCTGTGCACTGTCTCTCTATAGACAGTCTCGTATCAGGGGAGAATGGACGCGGACACTCCGAGTGCTTGCTCAGCACACCACGGGCAATTGTAAATACAAACCCACCCTCGTTGTCATGTTGGGTTTGCCGAGGGATTCACTTCACTTCTCTGAAAGATCACAGAATAGCAGAAATAGGTACAGGGTTCCTGCCCTGAGCTGTCACTGCCTACAACGTGTGTCTGTGACTCTTTCCGGGTAACACTAGAGAAGGAGCACAACACTGGTTTTCTACAGAAGCTACAGGCAGGAGGGACAATGGAATATTTTAAGTTAAGGCCGTATTTCTACATCACAGACAATACAAAAGGCAAAAACTCTTGCAATTGTTTTGCAGTTTATCTTTAAAGGAATTAATTTTCATTCCACTCAGTCCTGGAATAGCTTGAAAAACAACAGAGGACTTGCACCAAGCCCTTAATAATTCCTTGTTTAATATTAAAACATCAAAAATTGTGGCTTTGAAAACACCATCAGTATTGTCTGTATGTCCAAATACAGAAAATGTCAATCTAATGAAGTATGCATTCCTTTCAGCTGTGTTTTCCATGTGTACCTGACAGAGCCCCAAAGATGCGGCTACTGGGGGTTCTGCCAAATGGCCAAGGCAACCTGTTATGGAAGGTGCAATTTTCTGCATCAGGAAAAAACCTTTCAAAACAGGTATCAAAATACATTTTTCAGAGTGCAAATAAAACACTTCAAAATAGTAATTATGGTAGAAATTACGAACAGTCAGCCTAAGCTACAGAGTTAAGGTCAGTAGAAACACTAACTGACAGAAAACAGTTTCTCAAATAAATTAGGCAGTGCTACTATTTTTTAAAATATATACTTTTAAACTTCTTAGACAACTGTCAAGGTGGGAAAAGCCCCCTCAGATCCAGTTTACCTGTACTGAGGGCTACAGAACGCTCAACTCTAGTCATGCCTTTATGCCCACTTCCAATTTAACACATAAACTCATCACAGAAACTTCCCGGCCCCAGCCTGTGGGTGTGAAGGGGGGTGGTTTGCATAATGACAAGGTGAAGTCACAGAAAGTTGCTCAAAACCCACATAAAAATTTGCCTAATTCATATGGAGCTGGAGACAGTATTGGGAACGGAATATGCTAGCTGGGAAGCAGTTCTGATCAGCGCCCAAAAATATTACTGTTGAAGAGCTCTAGAACAGTAATCGCAATGTGCCAAGGTCTAACGCTCATGTGAAAGCAAGAGAAAAAAAGAAATCAACTGCGGCTGTATTAAATTTGAAATGAAGGTGAATTCTATGTAATTACTACGCTTTTTAAAAGTGCAAAATCACTCAACAGCAACACGGAAGCTGTTCACACTGTCCCAGAGGCTCAGACCATATGCACAACATTTACTAAGAACTTCAGCAAGACCAAAAAGAATCCAGACTGACTGAACAACACAAACAGCAGCCAGACGGACACCAGGAAGAGCAGGACAGCACCCTTCAAAAAACTAACGCATCCAAATACAGTAAGCAGGGAAGATTTTATACCCTGAAAGGTTAGATATGAAAGTCCAAGAAGCAGAGCTAAAAAAAAGTGGAATTGGAAATTGCAAATAGCATAAATCTGAAAACTAATGAAGCCCTTTTTAGAGGCATTAGGAGCAGGTAGGCTGACATGTTCCACACATGCACGATGCCCCCAAAGACAAAGGCAGAGCAGAAAAACAACAGAGATTTTTGTACCCACGTTTATTGTGAAGGAACTTGTGAAGTTCCAGAGTTCTTCAGAACGCCAGAATTTTTCTTTACAAACAGTGCATCAGATCTGTCTCAAATCAAAACAACAGTAGATGATTCAAAAAATCGCCAGGAGCAGTAGCAAACCACTCCGATGGGGTGTCGTCCGCACGGCTCCAGAGCGCAGACCAGCCCCGGGGTTCCCCCGTGCTCAGAGCCCTGCGGCAGAGGCGGGAGGACGGCCGGATCACGCCTGCGTTCAGAAGGGTTTCCTGAGCAACCTGGTAAAAACTGGCGTCTGCACAGGCACGTGAATGGAAACGGTAACAAAGACTACATCTACTGCACTTACTGATTCTTTAGAAAGAGTAATCGGCAGCTTTTACACGGACAAGGGGAATCCACTTGATATCGTCTCCAAGAGGTACCTGACAGTTACACAGCAAAGACTCTTACGGCAGCCAAGCCATCTTGAAATGTGAAAAAAAAAGTCCTTGTATGCATTAAAAACTGGTAAGAAAAAAAACCAAACAACTGATAAGACACACAGATGCCACCTGAGTCTGTACGGGGGCCTATATTGTCTAACAAATCCTAAAAAGTCTGTAACAGTGACTGAATGGCAAGGAAGTGTAATTTGCCAAAGCGAAGCCATTTGGCAGTATGAAAACAAGGCCTGGTTGTGAAGAGCTGCGGAGAGACTTCACTACGCAGGGACTGCTCCGGAAAGCAGATGAACCTCAAGGCAGAGAAGTGCAGGAGAGCGCACACGGGAAACACACACCCAGCTTCATATCAACAACCGCCTCATAGCACTCGCTAGAACTAAGACACCTCAACATCCAGTGATGGCATAAAAGCAGAGGTGGGAAAGGAACAGAGAACAGAGCAAACAGAACAACAGGAGAGGCAACTGAACAAACGTAAAGAGTTTGCAAAAGGTTGGTGAGGGAGGCATGACACAGAAACACAAAAATCACCTGCGGAACTGAAAACGCGAGTGGCAGTGCTGGTTACCCGCCTGCCCCAGGTAAAGGATTGGGAAACATCAGCTGGAACAAGCACGAGAGGGGTTCAAAACAGAGACACTTCTCAACCGGTTAAGTTGATGGTACTACTGCTTGTTTAGTTGCTTGGAAAAAGTGCTCTACCAACTTTCACAGAAATTCTTTACACAGCACGCGACTGGCACGCTCGGGATGAAAAACCCAACCCAACCAACCAACCAGCTCCCACAAAACAAACAATGGTAATTTCAACAAACAAACACAAATCTGACAACAAATAAAACAAAAAGCAAACAACAAAAAACACGAAAAGCCCACAACCAAACCCCACTCCAAATGCACCATGACTACCTGGGAGAAGCAGTGGAGAGGACAGAATTTACCCAAACCTATGGCCCCGCTTCTTCCCTGCAATACTACTAGAAGCCATCTGAAGCATAATTTCACATGGGTAGAAAAGACAGAGAACACATTAGAATGTAAAGCCAAAGCACACAGAGGGCTCTTGCCCATCAAGCAGGGTATTTATGCAGTGTTCACCACCACGCCCCGTGGATTACATGGATAATTTAGAGCCCTCACCTTGAGCTCCTGATCACACCTGACGGGTACCAAAAGTAGATGACAGCAGGCTACAGGTTCAGCCTCCACATTCCGTGAGAGCAGACTGAACAAATTACTGACACGGGGCAGGGTGTGGAAGACTGGTCTTGCAGAAAGGGTGGTAAGAAGAAAGGAAATCAAGCTCTCGGTAGTGCCTCTCAAATTTTCACACAGTATCACAGTATGTTTGGGATGGGAAGGGACCTCAAAAGATCATCTAGTCCAATCCCCCTGCTGGAGCAGGAACGCCAAATGAGCCCAGCTAATTCCTGCCCCAGCATCCTTTTGCCCCTGCGAGATAAACCTATCCCGCTTGACACTGTTCGGACTGGTGACTTATAAAACCAACCATTATCAAAAAATCCAAAGCCCTGCCTGTAGCACCAGCCTTGGAGCCAATCATTTAGACACTGAACTTTCCTATTGCATCCCACATCGTTACTTGAAGATGGAAGGAGTGAAGAGAAGATCACTTGAGCCCCTGAGTCTTTCACCATTCTTCCCAAGACCTTGAAATCGTTCTTCATTCCCCTCAGACTATGGGAAGCAGCTTCCTCCCCATCTGTCTGGAAGACCAGCAGCGGGTAGTAGCCTGTCGGGTGCACCAGTTTGGGGAGCTCTCTAGCTTTTGAAAGAACACAGTGCGCCAAGCCACACCAGTGGTAGTAAAGGCTCTGTGTAGCTCTGTGTGGAACAGGAGCGAAACCCGAGGAGGAAAGCATCAAAACACAGACAACTGACTTTCATCTTAAACTGCAAGAAACTTTGCCTCAGCTTTACGAGTCCTTGGTTTTATTTTTTTTCCCAATCATTTAGCTATTAAAAGGTCATGTTGAACTTTAGCCTCTTAAGAAAGAGCTAGAGTAAATTATTGACAAAGAAACATTGTACCCAAAGGTGGTAGCTGGACTGGGATAGACTAAAAAGTCCTGAACAAGATTAAAAAAACACAGTTGGTAAGAGAAGTCTTAATTAATAAAGAACACCAAACAAGGACACTTCAGGAGAAAGAAACTCATGTGGAAAAACATACCTAAATGAAATTTTTCTTCCATGTTTAAGGCAATTTTCAAGAAGTACCTCAATAAAGCTTGTGTCCATAGCAGTGTAAAAATTTCTGAGCACCCCTTTTGTTAAAATTTCACTGTACAGTTGATAGAACTAGATGGCTTGTGTGCCATCTGTCCCCTCAGCAAACGCTAGGCATTCTGTTCCAAGCCAACCACACCATCTGCAATTAATAGGTTGCCAGAATGACTGTATACGTGTATTTCACATGCTCAGACTTGGTGATGTTTCTTTATTTGGCAACAAGCAAAGCCAAATATTTCCAATGAAACCCAAGAACACACCACATAATGGTTGGGATTGAATAGCCTTGTCCACCTCACCAAACCAACACAATTCATAATTTATAAAACAAATAAAAGGAAATAAAATACCTTCTGTGTGTGGCAAGAGGAAAACATTTCCTAACACAGAGCTAGTTCTGGACCTCAAAAACCCAGGCACACCGCAGACCCTTCAGCCTTGCGGGAATTTTACGAGCAGATGAGACACGCAGACGTTCACACCCGGCCCCGCAGGCCCAGCCGCAGGGCGGGCACCAGAGCCCGGCAGCGGCCTCGGCACCTGCGCCCGGGAGCGCCGAGTCCGGCGGGGCCGTGCAGCGAGTGCAGCGGCCCCGCAGCCCAGGGCAGCGGCTGAGCCGGCCCGGCCGGGCTCGGGGCTGAGCGCCACCCGGGGGAGGCCGAAGCACCTGAAGCAAAGGGATCGTGTCCGCACCTCTCTGGTGCCCGCGCCGTCCATTTGAGGGGCACGAACAACGAGCTGCCTGTAAGCCGGCGGGTGCTCTGCAGACACAGCGCAGTGCTGGCACCAACAGCTCCAGAAGCTACGGAGGCGCGGTTCAGCGGCCCTGACAAGCATTTGACACGACAGTGGAGCCGGACACCGCTCGCCCGCTGTCCGCGGAGCCGGACCCACCCGGGCGGCCGGCAGGACGCGGGACCGGCGCTTCCCGGCTCTGCAACCACGAACGCGGGGACAAACCCGGCGGCTCCGGGGCGCCCCAGCTCCGCGCTCAGCCGAGCTGGGATCCCTGGGCCGGCCCAGGACCCTTTCCCGCTCCATCCGTCTCCCCGTCCCCGGCGCTCAGCGCCGCCCCCGGGCCCCCTCCCGGCTGCGCGGCGGCGCACGGAGCCCGCCGGGGTGCGCAGCCCTGCGCCGAGGTCCCGCCCGGCGCTGCCCCGCGGCCCGTACCTTCTCGGAAGGCGGTCAGAGTCCTGCCCCGGGCTCTCACAAACACGTCGCCCTCCGCCGCCATCGCTCCTGCCGCCGGGCCGCCGCTGCCGAGAGCCGCCGCCTGGCCCCGGGCCGGCCAGGGGTCGGCACCGCCTCCGCCAGGGGCGGTGCCTGGGCGGGAGAAGCCGCACCGGAGGCCGAACGGCGGGCCGGCCGGGCTGAGCGGGGTGGGTCACGGAGGGTGCCGCCGGGCAGCTCCGGAAGGAGCGGCTCCCGGGGACGGGCGGGAACGCGGCCCGGGGGGCGCTGAGCTGGGGGACTCGGCCCGGGGGGCGCTGAGCGGGGCACCCGGAGCCGCCATGTTGGGGAGGGCAGCGACATGGCGGCCGCGGGGCCTGCCCCGAGGGGAGATGGCTTTTAAATGAAGAACAATAAAAAATAACAGATTTCCTTCATTTTCTACTGTTTCCTAACCTGTGAACTGAAGCGAGCCGATGTTATCTCGCAGCGTTGGCAGCCTTCCCCGGTACCTCCAGCGGGTGTTTTCCAGGCCAGGTTTCCTCAGTGTTAACTGCACTCACAAATCAGGCGTCACCGCCACCTGCTCTTTGAGGGAAAAAAAAATAGGAGAGGCAACTGAACAAACGTAAAGAGTTTGCAAAAGATTGGTGAGGGAGGCATGACACAGGAACGTAAAAATCACACGTGGAACTGAAAACGCGAGTGGCAGTGCTGGTTACCCGCCTGTGGCAGGAAAAGGTTTGGGAAACATCAGGTGGAAGGAGCACAAGACAAAACCCCATGGAAAAGCAGAGGCGCCGTGAGCGGCACCAGGCTGTGCACCCGGGTGGTGATGGAGTATCCAGGCAGCCCTTGGGCGAGGCGATGTTTCCGTGGTGTCGGTGGGACTGCGGTCCGTCTGCCCTGGCAGTACCAGCAGGACGGTGGGGTGTGCGCCCCAGGCCGACAGCCCGCGGCTCTGTGCCGGCGACGTGCGCGGTTCCCAGCGCCTCCGCACTCACCGTGCAGATCTGTAGCAAAGCACTAGGTAAGCTTCCTGTTGCCAACTAAAACACGTTGCTATGGCTGGGTTATTTTTCCACCTGTAAAATGGGGGTATTATTATCCACAAATGAAAAGTTTCATTCCTGCTTGTAAACTGCTTCGCGATCATTAGATGGAAAGTGTTAGAGGAGATCTTTTTTTATTAAGCTGTTTTTGTCAGTTCCCCTCTTTATGAGGCAGCATTTGGCCCATTAGGCAGGTAAATACTAACAGCGTTTTTGAGTCTCGGGTGCAGCCTGTCTGCATAGCCGAACGCCATCGCAGAGCGGGTGACCGTGCTCTAATGCTGGAACTGCTCGTGCTAACAGAGGAGCAATTGGCTGGATGATCCAAAGAGATTTTTGACCTTTTCTGTTTCTTTTCCATTTTCTTCTCATCTGCTTAATAGGGCTGAGCAGTCATAGACCAAAATATATGAGTGCTGCATGACTTCAACTAAACTCAGGATCAATTTTGCAAGTAAAATACCATCAAGATCGGCGAAAAAAGTGTGGAGAGGACATGACTGGTTTGGCGAGACAGCACACTGTAGTTCTGTAGCGCAAGGACCTGAGCTTGTGATCACACTCCAAATTACCCTTGTCTCCACCTGGGTGTGTTGCTAAAGGCAACGGTTTCTCTGAAGTCAAGGTGTACACATCCAAAAGGCTGAATCAGCCCTGGCAGAGATGTGGATGCTAAGATCTAGATTGATCTAAACCTCTGTCATTTCACAGCTCTTGTTTCTAGGCGTGTGTAGGGGGCTCCGTTCTGCACGGTTCTGCTGCCAGGGCTGCATGCGTGCTCTGCGCAGGACGGGCGGTGGCTGAGCCTCGGGCCGCTCGGCTCCCGGCTGTGCTGGGTCGCCAGCGCGCCCGGGTCGCCTCGCCGGCGCGGGACCCCCCGGCGCTGCGGCGCGAGCAGCACCGTCTGCTCTGGGGAGGACGCCACCAGATACTCCCTTTTTGTAATTTAAACACATTCTCCGGTGATTTTGCAGCCTGAGTGCAGAAGTGTTTTCATCTGCAGAAATAAAGCAACATTTGCATATAAACGTGAGAACTGAGGATGGGGAGCGTGTGTGCAGGAGGGGGATTTCTGCTCCCTCCTGCTTCCTTTACTCTGCCAAATTTGAAGCATGCATTTTTGAAGCCAAGATCATGGACCAAATGCTATATAACTAAACTTATTTTACAGTGACTAAATAGTTTAAAGTTACTACTGATCTATGTTAGTTTAATTATAGATTTTCATGGACTTATTCCAGATGAGGCCTAGATAAAGCGGCAGAATTTTGTCATAGGACTTGATTTGTTATATGAAGTGTCACTAATATAATGACACTGAATAAATATTATACAATACCATGTGTCTGATTTTATTTATAGAATATTAATTGAGAATATTTTTACTAATTTTAAAAAAGCTAGTGTGAGCGTATAGAGGAGAATATGCCATTCTGGAAGAGCATGCAGTGTATTGAAAATAAGACAGATAAAACCTGAGAAATGGAGGCATTAAAAAGGAAATGCTGATATAAAGTTTAGCTTAGTAATGGCTGCGATTAGAATAGCGCAGATCTGAGGAGCTGAGATCTTGTTCTAGTATGCATTAGATTATGCTGCCAATCCTTACAGTTCTTAACAACTTGGAAATTCTGAAAAATCCAGTAGCAGACACTCTGTTTCTTACTGCAGTTTAAAGTATGATTGTATGCACTTCAAGCGACCTAGATAAAGTACTAATAAAACAAGTAATTCTAAAATTTACTATATCTCTGATGAGCAATTCCTATAAAAAGAAATAGTCAAAGCTGTGCTTGAAGGAGAGAATCCTTTCTCTATTCTCAGCAAATGGCAAGACAACAAATTGCAAAAATGGAAGGATACAAAAGGTGAAAAGGACACAACAGGGTTGGGCTAGACATTGAAATTAAAATTACAAAGCACAGACAGATATGCAGATTTGAAACAGAACCATTTTACTCTTACACATAGAAGAGAACGACTATCTGCCATCTGGAATTCAGGGAAGCCAGTGGAGGCTGGAGGTGTAAACAACACACACAGGATTATCAACATCTGTTTTCAGTGCATGCTGATGTATCTGAGTCCTTGAGGGATAAGTTAGAGAAAATGAGAATTAATAAAACCTGATGATATAAAAAGGATCACATAATTGTATTTGTATAGAGACAACATGGACTTATGCTGAAAATAAATAATGCATACAATGTATGAAGTCTGTCTTCTATTAATCTCTTTTTCCAGCTCCTGTAAGTCCTGTAACAGGACAGCGTTCCTAGCAGATGTAACATTTTGGAAGGTTTGGCATATGATACCCCTCCTATTTTTCTCCCCAGAACAGCTGATGGATAAAAATTAGTAAGTTTTGAAAACTTACAGTAGTATCATAGTAGCCCGCTCTGTCCCTGTCTCCAGTTCCATCACTGAGAGTAAAAGACTCCAGGATGACGATGTCAGTATAAATAAACAGAGCAATCTGAGCCTAAAATGTTACAGAATGATAAAATTTAAGGTCTGCTTCTTTGACATTTTATAAAAACATAAATCACAGAACCCCGGGCTGGCTGGGCTGCAGGACCTCCGTGGATCCCCAGCCCAGCGCTGCTCCCGCAGGGTCACAGAGCAGATCACACGGGTGGGTCCAGGCGGTTTGAATGTCTCAGAGCAGGAGACTCCACACCCGCTCTGGGCAGCCTGGGCCAGGCTCTGGCACCTCCCAGCAAACAAGTTTCTGCTCACCTTCAGTCCTTCAGCCTGTGTTGGTCTCACTGAATGGCAGCACAGCCTTCTGCTGTATCGACCACTCCTCCCAGTTCTGTACCATCAGCAAACTTGCTGAGGATACTCTCTGTCTCTTCATCAAGGTCATTGGTGATGGAGTTGAACAAGACTGGATCTGGCACTGACCCCTGGAGAGCACCACACACTACGAGCCTCCAACCGGACTCTGCACCCAGCCAGTTCTCAGCCTGTGCACTCATCCAGTCGACGTGTCCTGAGCTCGCCTATGAAGAGGTTGTGAGAGACGGTGTCAAAAGCCTTGCTGGAGTCAAGGTAGACAACATCGACTGCTCTCCTCTCACCTACCCAGCTGGTCATACCATCACAGAAGGCTGGCAGATGGGTTGATTTCCTCTTGATGAAGCCATGTTGACTACCACTGAGAACCATCTTTTCCTCGACATGCTTGGAGATGACATCCAGAATGAGCTGTTCCATCACCTTCCCAGGGTTGGTGGTGAGACTGACTGGCCTGTAGTTTCCGGGCTCCTCCTTTAGTGGAGTAAATGAATTACTACACCAAAGAGTGCTTATCAGTGTTTAAAAAAGGTCCTGTTAACATTTGGCCTTGATACCAAATGGTTTTCTATTTTCAGAATACCCACAAAACAATATAAAAATATTAAAAATGTTTTGCACAAACCACCTCAGTAATATTGTTGACCAGGACCACTATTTTGTTGCTAGGAAGAGAACAATGATGACATTGATTATTTCCACAGTTAAGAATCCACAATGTAATTGATTTTTATCTGACTCATTTAGTGTGGGCAGGCTCCATTTGTTCAAGAAACCTGTAATATATTCCTTGAATCACTGTAACTATGAGAGATATAGAAGTTGATGCAATGAGTTAAACACACTATTTAACTCCATTTGTTTTGCACACTGAATTCCCATTTCTGACACAGATACAAATTTTATCTAGATTAACTGGTCGTTTTTGTAAGGTGTCTCTTTCATTTTGCGTGCTGCCAAATATTCAAGAGCTCTGCTTTATTCAGGCAGCCTCCAGTTCTGGCTTTCCCTATCCCGAGATTTCATGTTCGGGTACACTGAGTATTTGTACCTTCCATTGAGTAGCTGAGACCTCGGCTGCCAGCAAATTCAAAAGTCATGACCAGTGATGACTCCAGAGAACGAGAAAGCTGGACCAGAAGCAATTGTGTGTATTTTTGACACATTTGGTGTCTACTTCTGAAGAGCCGTGGCTGTTTGGGTCATGAGTTTGTATTGCAACTGCTTGACACACAAATATGCATGGGGGTCCAGCAGGGCTAGAGCCAGGAGAAGAAATCCAAGCTTTAATGGAAATACTGGCTTCCAAAATCATGCAGAAAATTTGTGATTGACTGCCACCTCATCCTGAACTAAGAACTTTATGGCCTATATGTTCTCTATACGTGCTGAGTTCTATGTAGGTGAACATCCAGAATTATTCCAGTCAGGACTGGACAGAATTTACCTACTATCTGAGGTTTATGATTCCTGCTGCTCATTGAGACCTGGCAGTCACAAATGGAAGGGAATTAGGCACACAAACAGATCTGAAGAAATTATTCAGTGTGTAAGTACATATATATATATATACTCATATATATATATATGTGTGTGTTTTTAGAGTACTACAGGCTTCAGGTGAATACAGTTAGACTTGGTCTAAGAAGAAAATCTAGATTTAAGAGCCTTTATTTCACATCTAGATCTAAAACTTGAAGTTGTTGGACTTTCCTTATTTTTAAACAAACAGATTTTGTGTTAATGTACAAGCAAAAGCAGCAATCTGGCAGCAAAAGCAGCACTTAGTTTATGCATCTGTAGGCATGACTCTCAGATTCCTTTCTCCTTCTTTGCTGATAAATGACATTTTATTAGAAAAAACTAAAACCCCAGATGATCATTACCCACAGTTGCTATTTCTGCCAAAAAATCAAAGAAGCAGCAGTCCTTCAAGTATTAAAATTCAATAAACAATCAGGGCACTTTGATGGTATTTTCAGCTACACATGCAGCAACGACATTCCTGGTTTACTGTTACATTAGTTAACTCAGAATGCATTGAAATAAACTGGGCAAATCCCTTTGTTTCCTTGCTCAAAGCAGAAAATTATTTTTCAGACTGGAAAACCTCTTTTTTACATTACACGCAAACAATTTGGGGTTTTTTGAAAAAGCTATACTTCCTTTTCTTCTTTTCTTGTATAAGGAGAATTCACTCTCTTTCATAAAAGGGGAATTTATTTTTTGTCACCTAAATTTTCACGGGCTCTTTGCAGCGGGCTTGTTTAACCAAATATGGTTTTGACAAGCACATGTACATCCCCATTCTGACAGGACATAACAAACTGGGCATAAAGAAACAATGACATCAGATTACTCTGAGAATGCAAGAGGAACCGCTGTCACGGCGCTTTGCAAAGTGCCCAATGCAGCCTTACCAACAGATCGCATCAGCAGCCCCGAGAATCTGTGCTTAAGTCCCCTCAGAGCTTCAGAGAACTCTTGTACACGTTTGTATTCACTCACGCTGTGCTCCAGGTTTGGCATGTGAAATAGATCTTAAAATTGACTTTACCATCTATGATGTCACTAATACAGCAGCCACTGAACTCCCCGGAACAGGACGACTATGAAGGATGCATCTCTTTTGCCACAGATTTCTAGAAAGCAGAATGTTTTTCAGTAATTAAAGCTGTGGATGAATAAAAAACGTACTCCGCAGAAAACAACACAGATTAATTTAAGCATAAATGACCCATTTAAGTGTGTTTGTTTTTTTTTTTTCGCTCAAGTAATGGCTGAAGAAAATGAGTTCAGAGACCGATGAAGGATGCTGAATAGGTAATTATTTCTATTACAAACCTCTTAGTTTAATTTGTAGGAAGTATGATTTGAAAATTAAACAGTACTTGATTTTCTGTGCTCCAGTGTGGACTCTTTCAGCTGTGCATGGCACTTTGGTTTCTCAGAATTTCAAGGCCCTTTCCTTTTCCGTTAATGATAGTATTAGATAACCAGAAGGATCCATTTTTCAACAGTATTATCTCAGCAATAAATTACATTTTCCACTTCTCTCAGGTTCCTGGTCTAAAAATCCAGAGGTGTTTCACAGGCCTTGGGTAAACAGAGATGAAGATAAAATCTGGACACAGGTAGAAGCACACGGAGGCTGATTTATGAGCAAAGACATAACGTGTGCCACAAAGCTTCTACTTTCAACATTAAAAATAGATGAGGACAAGACTGCATGCCCTGCAAGGCAAAAGCAATCCACCTGTTTCGTACTGGCCCTGCACGACTAGTCTCCCCCTTCACTGTGTTTGTGATGATTTTGTTCAGATTTCTTCCAGTTGTACTTATTCATAACAATGAAGTCAATGACAGCAAACACTGTCTGTATTCCCATATATTCTTTTAATTTTTTAACCCTCCAATACTTTGCAAATCCCTCTTACATTTGTAACAGAGTTCAACGTCCAAAGATAAAAAAGCAGACTTCAATTGACAATAGAAAAGTGGCTTTACCGCTTGTTAAATTTCTTCTGGTTTTAAATCAATGGAGAACAAAAAATTTATTTGTGGAAATATTGCTTGGTCTTTTTTATACTTTTCTCCATTTGCTGAAGAATGATCACAATAAAGATACATCCCCTGTACAGCAGACAAAATCAATGAATCAAATAAAGCGATGACTTGGAACCATTGAAGATAATTCTGATGTTTGCCAGTTGGTTGCAGGCAAATGCAGCAGAGAATGTACAGAAGTGATATTTTCTGTAGGCTAAAAATGAAAAGAATGCTACATTCAATGCTTAGCAAATCTACTCTGCAGCAAATTTACCAAGTGACCTTGTAAAATGAACTGCTCCATCCATCAGACATTCCAGCTTTAAAATGGGGTAAAACTGAGACCTGACCACTCTGAAGGCCAGCCAGGCTGGTTCAGCAAGCGTGGTGGCCACTGAAGCTGCTCGGGAGTCAGCCTGAGAGTGGCAAATTTCCTGATGCCGATCCAAAGAAAGTCGAGAGGCTGAGGCTGTTTGTCTCCAGCGGCAGAGCTGTCACGAGCCGTGTCCAACCCGGGCGTGCTGACAACAGGCAGTCTGGCTACAGACCCTTGATCTTGAACTCACTTGCTTTGTAGACTGAGATACTAGAATGGACGATAAAACAGGAACAGCCTAAAAATAGTGAAGCACGATTAACATTTTTGTTGAACACAGTGGGATGGCTTCATCAACCATATCTTTTTGTTTGTTTGTTTAATAATTAACCGTGCCGAATTTTTCATTAAAAAAAAGCACAACATTCATACGGTGTAATTATTAGAGTGCAAAACACATTTGAATTAGAACAAGATAACTTTGTCATTGGGTAGGTAAATTCATAGTGTCAGGAAATGTTCTCCTCCCCAGGTTCTAGGAATTATGTGCCTAACATTCCCTTGCAGCACGCGGTACAAGCTACTATTAATAATATATCTATAGCTGAACATAAGGTATGGAGGGAGTATTTAAAATGTTTAGTTATTCAAATGAAGGAATTAATTGACTGTGCCTTTTTTGCAGCTCCACAATATTTCTAAATATTAGAAGAGCTCAGCGTGCTGGGAAGAATACAAGAGCATAAGAGGAAATAAAAACTAAAATAAGTGGAAGCCGAAAACTTTTCTAATAACTGAAGCTATAGCATACACACTGTATATGCTGTCATTTGGAGTTATGCGCATGATTCAAAACCATTATACCTTCCTATGTATGGAGGCTCCTGAATGAAAAGAAATCTGTTAAGAAAAAGACGAGCTTATTATTCCTAGCAGAGTGCTGGCTGGTGGTGTTTGCATATTAACAACCTTGCCAAGGCTCTCACGGGATGGCAAGATGGTCAGTTGGTGTTGGTATTTACCAGTTAACTTTAATATCAAGAAAATATAAATTTACTGTCTTTTAATTAAGTCTGTAGCACACATGAATTCATAGTAAGATGGGTGGTTATGCATGTGTCTCTTCCCTATATATCTTTTTTATGTCAGTATCTTGACATGAATGGAGGAGCTCTTTTAATGGAAAAGGTACATCACATTGAACTGCTTATAAATGCAGTACAAGGCTTTGATCTTTGGTGGTTAGGCCGAGACTTTCAAGGGCTGTCTCCCTATTCCCATTTCATGATGAGTTCCATAACTCAAAATATTTCAGTGAATGCAGTGACCTTTTGAGTTGCAGATGCCACAGGAGTTGTATTGTACTCCAGTGAAAACCTTGAAGAAAGGCCTTGAATGTGAACAAGTAATCACTGATTGGAGAGCCAGTGGAGTATATCTAGTGTTGGTGTAGTAGTACTCGTATTTGTCCTACCACTTCAGTTTTGAAAAGCAAAGTGAAGTCCAAATGATTCACATTCAGGCTTCCCGTAACAACTGTAAGGAAGATGATATTCTGCTCATGAAAGAACCTCTTCTTTCTTTTTCTGTCCTTCCTTATGTTAATCTGAAGGAGCTTCTTCATCTCTTATTAATGGTTTCTGTTAAGTAAACAAAACAAAAACAACAGAAAGAAATCAGGGACAAGTTCTTCTTATGCTGAGAAGATGAAAGTAGGATCCAGAGTCCAGATTCTTGAACTGATCAGGAGGAGGCACCTGCTTGGTCTCTCCTGTTGGCCAGCGAGCTGCCATGGGAGCCCGGGGGGACAGACCGCTGGGGTCAGCACGGCCTCGGGGCCTGTCAGGCTTTCCTCTCACCCTGCAGACTTCTAGGCTCATCCTTCTGAGGAATCTAACTCTCCGTATGTCCTGTCTGGAGGGCTTATGTATCTGAGTTTGCACTGGAGATTCTTCGCAAGTCAGGCATTATGGAAAAACAGTGTAAAGGCTGGCATTGGGAACACAGCAACTAGCTTTGGGGAAAAAGCATACCTATATATGTAGACACAAAATGTGTATATAATAGATAAGAGGTGTGATCGATGAATCTGATTCAGCGGGTGAAGATCTTGATGTACTATGCCTATTTGACATACAAAATGTGATGTAGTACTGTATAGCAAGCTGCACTTCACTGCAGTTTATCCTGTATACGACAAATTTCTTGCATTCCCGATTCCCAAATGACAGTACCTTTTAGCCTTCATCAGTTCTCAAGCATTTCTAACCTAGTCTTACCTGCCACCATATTGTTTGATTATTTCTGTGAAAAGTATTAAAGAATTCTGAATTGGTGAGAATTTGCCAGTGCTGAACTTTTGGCAAAATAGCATTCATTATTATACTCCCAAGCTTACCTAGATGGAGATGATTACATTCCTTGCCGGAAAAACTGATGGAACAACAACGATTCTGTTTGCCTCTAGAAATCTTCAAGGCTAATTTGGCTCAAGAGAAAATCAAACTTAATTGGAAACCAGATTGATTTACATATTTATTTTCAGGCAAGCTATAGTCAAAGTTTAAATATTGTTAAATATAAAAGGTACAGCCATATAAACAAGTTATTTATGCAAGTCAACATATTTTCACTCATCTACCAAGAAGGAAGAGGAATCTGTGCAGAGAATCAGCATAAAGACTGTGTAACTTTTGTCTGCCCTGAGCCTTCTTCCGAGGATTTATTTGGCACTGAAGTGGCTGTTTGCGTATGGCTGCATTTCTTTGCCAGTGTAGGTGTTGTAAGCCAGTATTGCGAAACCGTAGTAGGGATCCTCCCACTGTGCATTTTAAGGCATTGAGAGATCTGTACACGCTTTGTTCATGCACTGGGTGTGCTACAATACTTGAAGTCCATTTCCCGTAAATAAGGATGGGAAGCTTGTCTAGGGACAGACTGGGGAGCCCTGACTTGAAGAAGCATCTATGACCTTGCTGTTGGCCAGAAACAATGGAATAATAAACAGACTGGCACTAGAATTTCAAATCTTTCCTTTTGGCTTCCAAAGCCGGAAGAAATCTGTGCAGTTCTGGTACTGCCCTCTGTTCTGGTTTTCCTCCTTGGGCAAACAGCCACCCTTTGCCTTCATAAAAGACTGATGATTTTTTTGACTAACAACCAGCAGAGAATATTTGCTTTTAAGGCTTCTGCCAGGTTTGCTTAATTGAACTCTTTGGATGAAAAAAGCTAGCATAAGGCCACGCTGGTAGTCTCAAAGCTCTGATTTTCACACTTTAGCACTAATTTGCTTCTGTATAAACTTTAGTTAATCAGATTTCTGCAACTCAAGCAAATAAAGAGCAAAATTAACCCTGGCTGAAAGGAGTCTTAGTTCCATTTAGATCCGTTAGAATTTCATCTACTAATATCCTCCCAGTACTTACTTACATCATCCAGCTTCTGAAATATAACTGTTTTGGAAGCATCCAGGCATGTACACAGATAAAGTATTTTGGTAGCTAAAATCCATTCAAAATTAATTTCTCAATGAAAAATGTTTTATGCTTAACTCCTAATATATTGAATGGCATATTCAGAAACCCTGGAGACTGGTATCTGGTTTCCCTGCAACAGAAAGATCAGCGCCTTGGCCATACCCGCTCAGACTGACTTGGAACGATGCTGCCAGCAAGGCCACAAAGCCAAGTGCAGTGGCATTCCTGAACAACGCAGCTCTCAGGAATTTGGAAATCCAAATTAGCAATGCTTACTGTTTGAAACGCAGTGTTGAGTGAATATCCTGAGAAAGGTTTTGTAAACCAATGAGGTTGCGATTGTTTTTCACACTTCTCCTGTCTCGAAGAAAAGAGAATTGCAATATTTCTGGGTTCTCATACAGCTCCATCCAGCACCTTCCAGAGCTCAGTCTGTCTCATCTTCTGGATTAAAAACAAACGAACAAACACCAACCAACCAAAACCTCATCCTTGCAAAAATCCTATGTAAATAGAAAAAGTGCAAGATAGAACTTAACTTAGAGGACTTTCTGTTTGATCTTCTGAACAATAAATCGCACCTGAACAAACATAATAATACCATTCTGGGTAAAACTTACCTAAGATGACTGAGCAGACAGATATGAAAAATGTATTTTTGTCAAGAAGGAGAACTCGTATTTATTTATTTATCAGCTAGGGTTTTAGAGGAGTTTTTTATCAAGAGAATAATATACCATATGGGTGTCATTTCTGAGAACAATCATGCACCTCTCTCATATAGTCTAGACTAAAAGTGAAGAGAGCATTTTGTGGTTTCTGCAAGTAAATTCACAAAGACCAACAAGACTTAACAGATTTTTAGGACAAAATCATAAACTTGTTGTGGTGAGCACCATGATGTGTGGGGGAGGAGGGAGAAGTGCCAGCTGGATCCGTCATCTATCTTGGCAATTATACTGTGTTCATCACCATGGTATCAGAACACCTTTACAAGCTCTAAGAGTAATCGCAGCAAAAGATCTCTAGTTTCTCCTCACGTCCTAGGAGGGATGGCTTTGTTATTCTCATTATTATTATCACGGAACAGGTAGGGGGAAATAAGGGATTTCACATTTTATTCTTAAGGAGCTGAGATTTGTCATTGTTCCAGCACCATCAGGGAACAAACTCCACTGCCATATGCCAGCTGCCGAGAAAATGTTGTGTGTTCTGGTGTCGAGATGACTCTCCTCTTGTCCCAGAGGAACACAGCCCCGGTGAGCGGGCAGGGAGGCAGCGAGAAGCAGCCGCGGTCCCCTCGCACGGTCAGGGCAGCGAGGCTGCTCGGGACGGACGCGGGCAGGGGGGAGCACCAGGCTCGCCGCGCACGCTGCGCGTTGTGCCAGCGGCTCCCTCGGCACCGGCGCCAGCGCTGCCCGGACACGCCGCCCTGAGCTGGGTTTGACCAGCACCCAGCCTCTGCACCGGACCTTAAACGTTAAATTAAATGCCAAAACATTCTTTCCTTACGTATTTCTATATTCTGTCATATAATAGGCATCAGAATGTGGCCCTTACCTTTGCTATTTTTGGCTTTAACTTTTCGTGTGGGTTTTTTTGGTCTCCTTTAGACTTTGGTTTTCCTTCATTATGAATAACATTAGCGTAGTAAAATGACCCCATTGAAACAAATGGAATTTTATGTCCTACGAAGAGCATCTCAATGAGAATAAACTTATTAAATCTTGATCCTTAGAGTGGAATCTTCACTCCATTGAATTTAATGGTAATATTCCTGTTAACATTAATGAGTTGAGGCTTTGTCCTTTGCACGCAGCTGTCAGTCGGTAATTAGTGACAACAACAGACCTAATACCAAAAAGTCCTTTGCACTGAGATGAAAATACCGAAAAGTGGCCCCAGGTTCCGGCTTTGCGTGGAGGATCCAGTTCCGATCTTGCTGTGCAAGTGGGGTTTTTTTAACTCGAGAGACACATTATGACAGCAACAAGTGAGATAATTTGGCATTATGAGATATCTGCTCTTTTTCACTTATGGTCATTTTATGTGTTCAAATACTTGCATCGTTTATGTAGGAAAGCAATCCTATTGTTCAGCCATCTGAATTATCTGTTTCTCCATCCTATTGTCAAGGCTTACTTCAACTGTTCTAAATTGCACAGAAATCACATGCCATTTCCTTTTTAATTATGTTATCTTTTCTTTTTAAAGAGGAACGATCACTATATTCACAAGGAGAATTTGTTAAACTGGAAATTCATATTTAAGCCTTCAAGGTGTATATAAATTACACAATTGATGTTAAAGCGGCCAGCTTTCTGTCAGGCGTGTGGGGGCGAATGACAGACTAATTCCCACACACACCCAAGGAAATTGTGAGTTGTCCTTTTACCAAGTGTTCAGTTACACCTGGCCCTGTGTATCTATTATTTCCATATTATATAGAAGCATTCCTTTTGCAGCTGCTTTACATTTTACTCCAATGTTACTTGCCTATATAGATATACAGATCGAATAATCCATTCTGAAAACTGTACTCTCAGGTGCTAGCGTTTTGTATTAAAAATATTTTTAACCTTATTGTACTCTGCAATTATCTCCTATATATGTGTTAAGGAGCAGATCTCCTAAATATGCTATTAACATTAGATTATATTTAGCAGGTTAGAGATAATCTGCTGATTTAGATAAACACTACAACAAAAAGATACTACTAGAACCTGCCATCAGCATCTTTTTGCACCACTTCTCAAGACTCCCTAATGTGCATTTCACATTGCAGTTATAATCCTTTTATTTGTCCCATTATTTATCCAGATGTGGGATCACTGCACTTCCACAATAATAATAAAAAAAACCCTCTAGGCAAACATGTTACAAAACCACACACACACACGCACAAATATATATATATATATATATATATATATATATATATATATATATATATAAAAGGTTCTGCTACACATTGTTTACTTTCAGCATTTACTTTTCAGTTTGCTATTGACTTGTCGCAAAGAGCAAGGAGACTGGATTGATGCCTTTTCATTCAAGATGGGTATAGCAGAATACCTAGATAGATGTTCGGGATAGATATTCCGTATATGTAGGAATAACAGACTTGCACTGTGCTGAGAAATAACAAGGTTGAATTCTGTTAACATTATCAGAATGCTCTCTAGAAAGAAAACACAAGAAATGGCATTTACTTTTCTACCTTGAGATCTTCATGGTTTTTTGATCTATTTGTCAGTGTACCTGGCTGATAGATTATTTCTTCTCAGTTGTTACCGTGCCAGAGAACAAGAGATGCAAATCCCTTTGGAGCAGATTTAGTACTGCTGTTCACACCGCCCGTCAAGTGGAGTCAAGAAGGGACAGTTGTTACCAGCTGCTTAAAAGTGTGGTCTGGAACGTTGGATATGTATTTCTGCACATCAACAGTTTTTCAACATATGTGCCCAAATTTAGTCTCTAAATTCATGATTAGGCTTTCAAATATGTGACCCGGTTTTCAGAAGTACTGACCACTCAGACATCTGGTGATTTCAGTGTAAGCTGTGATTATTCAGCATCTCTTCAAAAAATCGCCCAGTGCAGTTTCCATTTTAGATCAGTGGAAAGGCAGTTGTTGAATTTAGTAGATGTTGAGTTGTCCTGTGGATATTTAACCTTTGGCAGCCACATCTGACACTCTTGGCCAGGCACGGTAATCACAGAAGTGAATCTGATAGCTACATGAAAACTGCAGTGTCATATAATCAAAAAAGTATCACTAAACTTGGACCATTATTACTTTCTTGGTGCCTCTTACTTCATCTGTCTTGTGACTTACCATTTTAAAATCCTGAGCATCTTTTAACAGTTAGCATCCTTTAAAAATGGAACTGTCAGATAAATTTTCTTCTTCATAAATCTGAAAGTTCCTGCATCTATATATTATTACTATAAGTAAGATACAAAATACATCAAGCCTCAGATGGGCATGTTGTGACAACGATGAGGAGAGACATCATTAAGGCTTATTATCAGGGAAGCACACTAAAAAGGTCTAATGTTCAGTAAGAACTTTTGATTTTAGTTGCCTGACAGTACATTTTGGAAGATGTGCAAAATATATGGTGACTAAAATCTTCTTGTGAGTTAAGTAATATAGGAACTTTACATTTCTGTGAAGAGCAAGTTCACTTTGGAGGTGTACAGCTCACTTGTATAGCTCTCAAGGGTTAACAGTGCTAAAACTGACTGACAAAAACTGACTCACTACCGTGACTTCTTCCTGCCCTGGCTGTCATCCGTGCATGTCCCAGGCCTGGAGCACACACATTCTAGACTAAAACTTGTCTACCTCTTCATATCAGTTACCAAGGAGTTTTTAGAAGAGGTGTTGGTTATATTAACCCAGCTGTTCTAAGATACACCAGAGGATTAGGAAATTTTCTCTGCTGTGTCTCCTCTTGTACGTCTGAGCACAGCTGCTCTATGCTCAGGCGCAGTATACAGCCCATTATACTGGCTTTAACCTTGAAAACGTTTAATGCTATTTTAGATCTGTTTAGAAAGGCTTCCTTTCTGCCTTGAAAAGTTGAACTCATGGGAACAAAGGTGGCTGGATTTTCAGTTGGAAGGATACAAAAGCAGTTCAGGTTTTTTTGATCCTCGGTAGCCTTTCTTTTCTTTTTTTGTTAACAAGACAGAACGATTTTGTCGGCCCAAGTTTGGAATGAACTGCAGAGCCCCCTCTGCCAGCTGCAGTAATCCTCAGACACCTGGCCAGCCCGACCAGACCTAAATTGCATAGCAGCCTAATTAGCAACAAGTGGAAACATACCTTGTTCACAGGCGCTTGCAATATTATTCCAGCTCCAAAGTAACATCAGTTTTGCCAAGGAGAGGAACTGATGGCAGCTCTCCTTGTTGACACGGTTGTGCAACAGGCAAACCTGAGGGCACCACTCGTTTTTTCAGCTATGCAGCTGAGAGCTGCTTTAGACATTTTGGCACTTTTTTCCGCCGCTGCACACTGAGGACGTGAGCAGTATACGTATGTTCCTTCTTGTGTATTTGCAAGTGCTCCCTTTACCTTCTAAATTTATCTGATTTTTTTTCTGAATTTCCTTTGCATTAAACTGAAGCTACAAGAACTCTTGGGATTTCATTAAGTCCACTCCAAATGTGCATGTGGTTACTGCCTGTCCCAACTCGAGCAATTACTACAGTTTTGGTTTTACAAAAAAGGCTGAAGAGAAAAATATTAGGTGATAATGATAATTTTTACATTGTAGAATTGCAATAAATTATATTGCTCCTCAGTGAGCCGTGAAAACGAGTCTCTCGTGCTTTTTTGTTCATGAAGCACCTCCCGGCTCGTTAGGATCTCTTGATGGTGATTGCTTTGCTATGTGCAAACTGTTATTTTTTTCAGACTTGATGACAATAGCTAAAAAATACTCAATGTTTATAAGGTGTTTGAGTTAAAGTTACTATGAACTCATGGAATTATAAGAACAAGCTCATTCTATCCCATGCTGTATGTGCATCTTTTTTAATGAAAAGAGAAAATTTAGTTTAAAAGATGCATGCTCAATAATCATAAAAGGAGAAGTATATTTAGTGTCAGCAAACTGCAGGCTGGGATTTCACACGTTGCTGCACTAATATGATACTAATGGCTGCAGTTATTGGGTAAAAGAACATAGGCTGATGAAGTGTTAGCTGTGTAACTAAAAGAAACGTCTACAAGCCATTGGGACCGTGCTGCCAGTTGGCCTGCTATAGCAGAACCATCACCTCTGCTGCCTTCCAGCTGCAGTCATTTCATATCTCTACATCCAAACACCCCATTACAGTATGAAACCACTATCGAGGAAACAGATATTGACTGCTACACTTCAGTTTCCACATGACTTTTCTTATCACAAAATACCTTTCCCATCAATACTGCCTGAGATCAGGCCTGTCTAGCTGTTCTTTTGACAGATTTTCACAGCTCTGCAGTGTCTGTTAATAACAATGATTGAGCTATATGGCATTTCTGGGGAATTAATGGTTGGCTGGAAAGCTCCATTGACTCGGTGCTGAGCAAAGGACTATTCTCTCTAGCAGGTAATCAGTCCCTGGGAAATGCTCTGAGGTTGCATCAACATTGTTGTTATGAACAAAAATGAAATACAGAATTTGGAAAATGATAACTGCAATTGCTCTGTATGTTCTAATTGTTCTATATTCTTCAGATTTATCACCGTCTCAACATTCAGGTTAATTCATTAAGGTTGACTCCTAATTTCGCTCTTTTTCAAACTCCCATATTTGTTTTAAAAACCTTGCAAGAATCAGTTCTAAGAGTTTATACAATTAAACACATAATTGAACATGTATAATGCACAAATACATATATAGAGTATGTGTATATGCATGTATATAACTTCCACTGAGACATGGCTACACATGGATGCCACAGGATTTAGCAGAAAAAAGGCCTCTTTTCCACCTTCAAGTTGAACAACAAGCATTGCCATTGATCCACATGTGAAAGTCTCAGTCAAAACAAGTGGAAGAAATTAGAGGAAAATATAATGGGAATACTCCATTTTGTATAAGGTCTGTGCCTACAATTAATTATTTTGCTTAACTAAATGAATATGTGCTTGAGTAAAGACAACTCTGTAGGTTCTAGTTGAAACATCATCTTCTCAAATGTTTCAGAGGCAAAATACGTTCCTTATGGGATAAAACTGTAGAAAAGTAGGTGATTACTACTTACCTTAGAGCAATGTCAAAAAGAGAAGTCTTGAAAGTGGAAGGTGATGGTGCTAAACTCGGAAATCTTCCATGTTTCTCACTTGATAAAGACAACTGAAATAAATTAGAAGTTTATTGACTGACTTCATTGAGAAAAGCTTTATAAAAAAATCACATCATGACCCCAGATGCGGATCAGTACTATGTGTGATACCCATTCCTCTCAACTAGTTCTCCTGTTTCCATTATTATACTTAAAGGGTTTATATTTTGATCACACAGGTGTCCTTACAACTCCATGCTCTGAAGTCATTAAAACACTGATACAGGTCTAGGAAAAAGGGTTTGTGCACTGGTCTAAACCAACCAGTTCATTATTAGAATTCTAAGACACAGTGTGGCTAAAATAACTTCTCTGCTAATATGACTAACAGGCACAGAGAACATAACATCTGGAGGAGTAACTTATGATTAGCGTAACACGATTTGTGGATTGCGGGTTCTGTGGGTCTGATCCAAAGTCTTACGGTGCCATAGGAAACATCTTTTTTTCCAAGGAGCTTCAATGACCCTCCTGCTTTCCCCAGGTCTGGGCTCTCAGTCCAAGCACGTGCCACTCAGGGTCAGATTCTGATCGCATGGACCTAAATCCCACAAATTCTACCCCAAATCCTTTGGGCTTTTATTTTTGATATAGGGCAATTCTTAAGGAAAACTCCAGGAACTCGATGAAACGAGAAACTTGTACCATACTTACTCAGGATTGATAGCCCATAAAATAAATAAGTTTTTGATCTTATTATTTCTGCATATGTATAGCACTAATCATGCAAAATATTTAAGCAGCTTTTTAGCAGTCAGATCAACAGGGAAACTTGCATAATCTTACATGTCTGACAGGACTGGACCTTAAATGTCTCCAGATGCAATAAGTATGGAACAGATTCGTTTCATGCAGAGTTTTCAGCACAAACTGCATCACAAAGTGTTAAATAATAAATAATAGGAGAGAGAAGTATACACAAGGGAGGAATGATATGATTTCAGAGGAGACTTGAAAGGGGATGTTGATGAGGTGGAAGTTTTAAGTATTAAATATTAAAACCCAAAAAGGCTGGGTTTGGCTGGGACTGATTGTTTTTCTCCGCTGAGAAATAAAGGGTCTTCCTCACCTCCCTCCAGGACAAAAACGCAAGGCTTACTGTCAGGCTGTTCAGTGGAATCATCACTGTACTTGGAGTCTATTTTTAAGAGAAGGCAAAGGATCGCAATTAGCCAACTGCAGCCCTATCCGATTCCAGACGTCTGCTTTGACCTCTGCCTCACCTTTCTGTGCATTTCCCGCTTGACGGCTCCGCATGCAACTGGCCCAAGTTCCTCAAGTGCGGCAGCAGCACAGCCCGGGCGGGAGGGGGCGGGCAGGGACCGGCCCCCGCCCCGGCCCCTCGGCCCCGGGACCGCGGGGCTCCCGCGGTCGTGACCCCGGGGAAGCTGGAGGCTGCTCTGAGCACCAGCCCGCAGTTAAAACGCGCCATAACGGGCTCATTTCCTACATTTGGTGGCAGCATAGTATTCAGGATGATACTATCGCTACTTGCACAGGTTACTGCCAAAGCAATAGACGGGGGTGAGAGAGTTAAATGACAGGGATGGGGAGCGAATTACTAAAAAGTCTTTCGCAGAGTCAGTTCTCTGTTTGGGGGAAGTTATTTTAATTCTGTGTCTCGCAAACAACCCGCAGCCTCAGCGCGTCCTCTGAAGCCAGCCTGACATTCTGACAAGGGTTTTGAACAAACGATGCGGAGGGGCAGCTCATGTGCAGCAGACACAATCGCAGCCCCGCTCCGGAGCGCGCGGTACGACTGACCCCGCACCTGTGCGCAGCGCGCCGGGCCGAGGGCAGCGCCCGCTCCCGCCCATGGCTTAGCCGCCGCGCGGCCCCATGGACACCGCTCCGCCGGGCGGACCCGCCTTCGCCTCACAGGTAAACGCTTCTCCGGAGGGCGCCAGCCTGCCGGGGGAGCAGCCGGCGGGAGCGCTCCACTCATCGGCAGAGCGGCACCCTGCGTTCCTCGCCGAGCCGCCCGCCTTGGCCAGAGCCCGCGGGTGCCCGTGCGGGGTGAGGCCGCCCCCGCTCCGTCTCCCCCACCCTGGCCGTTACCCCCCTCAGCGGGAGAGGACGGGGGGGGACGCTCCCGCGCTTTTGGAGACGCACCTGTGGGGAGCGTCCGCCTGGGCGGGAAGTGTCTTATGTAAGGGATGGCGGGGAGCGGGGCCGGCCCCGCGGCGGGGCTGAGGGGAGGGGGGAAGAGCCCCCACAGACGGGCCGCTCGGGAGGGGAGGCCGCTGGGGGGGCTTCCGACAGGGGCGCTCGGGGGGCGGGGGAGAGGCCGACGGGGAGCGCTGGGTCTCTGCGCGCAGCCTCCCCCGGGCGCCTCGGCGGAGCGGCCGGGCAGCCTCGCCCTCACCCGCACGCTGCCCGCCAAGGCGCGTTTCCCCGCGGCGGCAGCCCGTCCCCGCCGGCTGGATGCCGCGGCGAGCCCGTCCAGCCTCCCGCGCTCTGCCCTGGCAGCCGTCGCCTCCCGCGGGCTCGCCCGGCCCCAGGCGGAGCTCGGCGGGCGCCGTGGCTGGCTGAGGGAGTTGTGCGAGAGACCGCGCCGGGCTCCGCTGGGGAGCGGAAGGTGGGTGCCCCGGCGCCTGCACGCCGGCACCAGGCGGCGCGGGGAGGCTGCTCGCTCGCCCTCTCTGCCGCTTCCCGCCCCTGCAGCGCCCTCGCCCCAGCCCTCCCGCCTCGCGGCCCCCCCACGCCCCCTCCCCAGCCCCAGCGCGGTGCCGGTGCTGCCTGCGCTGCCTGCGCTCCCGCCGCCACCTCCGCCCCGCGCCCTCCTCCTCCTCCCGCGCGCTCCGCTCCACAAGTGCCGCGCGGCTCGGGGCGGAGCGGGACCAGCTGCGGGCGCTGCCCGGCGGGCGCTGCCCGGCGGCCCCGGCCCGGCCGCGCTGTCGCTGTCCGCGGTGCTGGAGGAGCGCGGCCCCGGCCCCTGACGGAGCCCCTTTATGTGCAGCTCCCGGCGCAGCGCGGCATCCGGCAGCTCGAGCGGCGGCGGCGGCATCGCTGAGCCGGGGCTGGGCGGCAGAATGGAAGGCTTTATTCGGCTGCTCTTCGGCTACTTGGTGGCGGACCTTCTCACGCTGGTGTGTCGGGCTCAGGAGAAAGCTGGCCAGCAGCTGGGGAGCTTCGTGGTGCTCTCAGGAGGAAACCACTCCAGCCTTGGGGAACAGTTAGACCCTTCCGAGCCACCTCCCACACCAGACTTCTGCAGGGGCTACTTTGACGTGATGGGGCAGTGGGACCCCCCCTTTAACTGCAGCTCGGGGGAGTTCATCTTCTGCTGCGGCACTTGTGGCTTCAGGTTTTGCTGCAAGTTCAAGAAGACAAGACTGGATCAAAGCACCTGCACAAACTATGAGACGCCGTTGTGGATGAACACTGGGAAGCCTCCTTCCCGCATAGATGATCCTCTGCACGACCCTACCAGGGATAAAACCAACCTCATTGTCTACATCATCTGTGGGGTTGTGGCAGTCATGGTGCTGGTGGGGATCTTCACCAAACTAGGGCTGGAGAAGGCACACAGACCCCAGCGGGAGCACATGTCCAGGTAAGGCTGAGTGCCAGGCAGCAGGGCCTCCCTTCCCCGCTACTTCCCCTCCCTGCCCCTAAAGACGAGACGTGAGCCCATGTGTTCCTGCTAAACAAACAACTCCTGCCAGGCAGGCTGCATTGCCCTGCAAGGCGACTGAGAGACCAACCTGGGAGAGCAGAGCTCCTGTGGTTCCCCAAGCCCAGGTTATCAAAGTACAGGCGTACTGAGGAAGATGAGAAATAATTGTGGAGTCTGCCCAGACAGCAGTCCATTTTTATCTTGCAGTGTCTGACCCTCTCCCCAACAAGATCCAGCAAGTATCCCTGGATATACTGTGCATGACCAGGAAAACAATCCTGAAAACAGCAACACTGAATTATAGAAAGATCGATGGGTTGTTTCTTCCAACTGTTTCAAAGCTTGGAAAAGGTTTTTAGTTCTCAACAGAAGGATGTAAACAAATGTCATCTCACCCTCCCTCTCCAGCTGCAAAATGGTTTTGGCAGGACCTTCCCTACTCCCCCAATCCTTGTGAGTGTGTGAGCTATTTGTAAAATTTCTAAGCTGTAAAAATGAGCCAGGGTAGAAGGGGAGAGGGAGACACAAAAAGGAAAAGCTACTGTAGAATTTCTTAAGATTTTTTCAGTTGCTGTTGAGAGGTAAAAAATGGCATGTGAAAGTCTTGTCTCATCCATATATGTGTGTGTTATACTCTGTATCCACAGTGTAATAGCTGAGTTACATCAAAGAGAACCTCCCCCACCTAGAGTCGGGCATGCTGCGTGCCATCTACTCCAGATACGGGCTGCCTAGTGGTGGAGAGGCAGGTGGGCAACTCAGGACAGAGCCTGATGGCTTTAACAGCATCTTCCAAACCCAGGGTGTCACAGCAGTTCAAAATCAAGACATAACACATTTGTCAAGTTTGCAGTCTGTCTGATCCTTTATGCTAATCCCAGGCACATGAAAGTAAAGCAGATGGGGGGAAAGGCATTAAAAAAGGCAAACAGCTCCATTAAAGAGTCTAAATAAGATTCCAGCATGTTGGGCAACTTTAGTGATGATACTGCAATTAAAAGGAAACCTTCTCCTGGATGTGCAGCGTGGCAGAAAGCTTCCTTTTGTCCTGACTGGTAATGGTGTGGTTCACAATCTTTAAAGCTTAGATGAAGAGTCATCCTTTGAAAGACAGTCCAAGAGATCAACTCAACACCTGGAGCCTTATTTTTCACTTGAAGTTTCTGCATGACTTTTTGATTAACTGTTTATCCCGAAATGAACAGAGAAAGCCACACAAATACTCCTGCAAATGCATTGCCAGTTCACTAGCAATTATCTGCTATTTATAAACTGGCTGATGTGGATATGCTTTTACTACTGAGGAACGTAGCACATTGCAGAAATTTTAGTCAACTTAGCGTTGTATGTCAGTGATAATTCTGCAAAGAAGGTTTTCTTCAGGCAAGATTTAATCATCCTTTCGACATTTTGAATATTCTCAACTACTAAATTGAGAAAAGGAATACCTGGGACTCAATTTGTTTTTAAAATCTTACTCTTAAACTAGAGAGCTTGTTTGGAAAAAGCTCTCCCTTGCTGCAGCCTCTTTCTGTAATGTCTTCATGCAGGCAAAAAGAGGCAAGGCTCACAACAGTTAAAAAACCAGGACAGAGCGAAGTTGTAGCCATCTCTGCTTATATATGGCTTAAATAGGTCCTATTTCTGTGGGTACAAATATTTGCTATCTAAAATACAGGTATGAAATATTCTGTCTTAGTTAATGGAGATAGAATTATAGGGGATTGGAAAATCATTCTGAAATCCTTCAGTCCTGTATGCATGAAGATTAGGTTTCTGAAGTGGTTCTTAGAAAAGGTCATCGGGTACTCTGATTACTTAACAGTGTCTGAGATCTTGCACTTTTCTCGCCATGCAAATGTTCAAGTCAGTATTATATAGAAACTTGAGAAGTCATGATCACATGGAACAACAGTCGCCCACTCAGTACACATAATAGCTAGTCATGTTCTGAAAAAGCAGCTCCAGAGCTGCCTTTTTTTTTCTTTTTGTTTAAAGTTCTCACACTCCTTTTACAGCTGTGGGGTGGGCTTACCTTTAATTCCAAAATGAATTAGATTTGTAAATCCCTTTGGCAATCTAAAAATCTGTTCATCGAGTGAAGAATTGAAGTAACATCTTGTCCTTGAATGTGTGTTTAGCTAAAATATTCAGTCCTAGGTCATTTTACACTGCTTATGTTCTGAAAAAAAGGCTACGATGCTTAAGAAATAATTTATCTGTTTAAACAGTTAATAGTACCAACAATCAACATAATACGTAGCCTATAATCAGGTTCACCTTCTTTTATAACACTTATCACTATAATATGAAAAAAAGAACACTTATGATTTTTTTTTTTCTGAACTGAACCTTATTAATCAGCAAAAGTGCAAAGCCCTGAGGATGTTTGGTGGGCCAAACCAAAAGTACTAAGTGTTACTCCATTTTGGCTGGCAGCAAGAAACACAGAGAGGCTGATCTGTCATCTCTGAGCTCAGATCGTCTCCCTTCCCTTCCCTTCCCTTCCCTTCCCTTCCCTTCCCTTCCCTTCCCTTCCCTTCCCTTCCCTTCCCTTCCCTTCCCTTCCCTTCCCTTCCCTTCCCTTCCCTTCCCTTCCCTTCCCTTCCCTTCCCTTCCCTTCCCTTCCCTTCCCTTCCCTTCCCTTCCCTTCCCTTCCCTTCCCTTCCCTTCCCTTCCCTTCCCTTCCCTTCCCTTCCCTTCCCTTCCCTTCCCTTCCCTTCCCTTCCCTCACCAATGGCCACATGAAACACTTGAATCCTCTTCGTTCCTCTGAACAAACTCCCCTATGGAAGGGACAGTCCTGGTTATCACAAAAGACGATGCATAATGTAAACCAAATCTTTTTTTTTTATGAGGGCTGATTTTTGAAAAAAAGTGAACAGAATACAACTGGTGTAAGTTATATATTTCCACTTCTGATTTACTAAAAATATGAACAGAGACCTGACACATGGGAATAGGAACGCTGACTTATAAATAGGAAGCAAAACTGTGCCACACTTATTAATTCCTTGCATTATTTCATCTTGCAGTCAGCGGATGTGCTGTTGAAGACAGACACTGGTGTGTGTGCGAGTGGCACCGTGTTAACAAAGGAAACTTCACAGGCTTGGCCAGCGTAGTTTCTATACACTTGTCTTTCATTACATTTTGTTTACTACTATACCAAAACAAACCAAGAACACTCCATTAATTTCACTGAACTTTCCTGAAATATTTGACAATGAAAACACATTGGGGAAATGCATTTATTTAGTGAAAACAATCCATAGGAAAAAAAAATCTCTATTGGACAAGTCCTTTTAGGAAAAAAAAGAACAAAATTTGCCTTTTTTATAGAGCTTGTTACTTCCTTTTGTTTGGAGAAAAAAGGCCAAGTGTGGCACTGTTGACATTTTCTTTCTGGTTCGATCAGTGCTTTTCAGTGGAACACTCTCACTGTTGGCATGCAACTGTACATCTGGAAGATGAAAATGGAGAGGGGAGTACACTATTAACTCTACATGGCACATTTGGCTTTAGACATCATATGATAATGTTTTGTTTATATCATTCTCCTAGTTTTTAAATGCATTACTTGACATTAAAAGGAGATAAATACTCCCTTCAGCTACAGTGTCCAAGAACTAAGCAGTAATGGTCATATCCAAACAGTGTAAGTCTTCCTTTAGCATCCTGCTTTCCAAGAGAATGAAGGAGTAAGATGGTAGATGGGATCAACTATGGCCAAGGGAGTGACCGTGGCAGGATTGCGCTAAAAGGTGACAGAGCTGATCAGCCTCTGGGAGCAGCCCTGCAAGCTGTTGAGAGCAGCGTCTTCTTGCTGCTTAAATTGATATCAGTGGGACTCCCAGGCCCCATCAAACTGGAGAACCCTCTCTTTAAAATGAGTGGAAAGGGAAAAGCTCTACTTCTGTTTCGTGCAGGAGATTTGTCTGTAAATAAAACCACACCTTTGCCTTCTTCCCTAATCCTCGTGGAGAAAGCGCAAACAAGCCAAGACCTGAAAGGACAATATTTACAGTCATGCAGGAACGCTATAGCTTCTGGTTTTCCGAAGCAACACTTCTGACTGTATGTTAGCGGCCCCCAAATGTCCTGAACCATCTGAGCTCTTCTTTCTTCCTTCACAATGTGCTGAGCTCATGAGTTAAATCTTTTGTTGACCACTCAAAAGGCAGGTACCTGGGGCCAAGAACAGGCTCACTTGCCAAAATCCTGGATCCTCTGCATGGAATTATTTCCCTTATTGGTTTTGACCTGGTTTTGGAGGCAAAATATGACAAGTGACCTTTCATGAAATAACCTGTCTTTCAGCTTCTTCAATATTGTACTCCTGAGGGAAATGCCTGGCTCCACATGGTGTATAACACCCCAAAATAGTATTACATATCCATTACATTCTCTATGTCAAGAGAAATGCTTAAGTTTGGTGATACTTGGGTAGTTCTGGGCCATGAACTCCCATGTAGGTAACATTTATCCGTTTTTGTAATGCTGCAGTCTATATCAATACACAAAACCTGATGATATTGCTACTTGATTAGAAGTTTAACTTGTACTTTGCATTTCCTAAAAAAAAATATTCAAGATAGTAAAGGTGTAGATAAAGACCCTCTACATACATATAATTTTTCAATGGTACCCGCTCCAACAATTTCTACAGATAATTAACAAGATGTAAATGACGATATTCAGGTGAGACAAACGCATGAAGGCATTATAACAGCCTGGTGGCCTATGTAGAATTTTTTGAAGTAAATGTCTATTCAAGGATTTTGTCACATACTGGGCACAACCCTCCCTTTATCCATTTCATTATATGGCAAATCCCTAAAAGAACAAAATGCGGGTACAGCATTTCCTTTGTACTTCAGTGACACAAGCTGCTACACGTTTATAACTCTCCCAGACATCAGTGGAAGATAATGACCAGCTCTGTGTTACATGAGCTCTTCTGCCCTGAGAAGATTGTACAACGGTGGCTAACACAGGATGAACAGGTGCTGTGTTGTTAAAAATACAACTTGATGGGCAATAATTCATTTTTTCTTAATATAGTGGGAACTGGACAGCTAATTCCTTAAAACCCCTTTGAAAACAGGCACCCTGAAATGGTAAGAAAACTTAGTTGGCATTTTCACAGACAGGCAGTAGTTAATCTGCTATCATACGGGGTGTTACTTGAAGTGCACAGTGACCAGTATTTACCATCAGATTAAGGGCAACGAGGAAAGCATTTGTGAAAACCTGCTCTCACAAAGCTGGGAAATACTAATCCGGGCACTACGAGGTGTCGCAGTTCTGACTCCTCCATTGAAGTTCGGAGCTTTCATTTGCTTTTCCTCCCTTCCCAGAAATGTGTCCACCTGCCTCTGGAATTAGAATTAATGTTGATGTCAATAATTTCTTTTGTATAGAGACATATTTGCATAAATTGACTAGGTATTAATGGCTTGGGTCCCCACTTATTTTAAACTATGTTTTGCAACATAATGCTTTCCTTTGGCATCAATTTCTACATACCTTTGTGAGATCTCTTCTCTTGAATTTTTATTATTCTCCTATGTAGGCCAGCTCTGCTATTTCTGCTGTATAAGCACTGCTTCAAATGGGAGCACTGCTCTGATACCATTAATCATTCGGTTACTGTCTTCTGACCTTTTACAGTATCAACAGTGTATTCTGTAACATGTTGATCACAGCTGTAACTAATATTTTAATAACATAAGGCCAGCCATAAACACAATGAAACATCAGTGTAATTCAGCTGTGTACCAAAGCAATGTTCCTGCAATGTGAATGCAAGATCCAGCTCCCGATTCCTTTCTGTCTGTAACTTAAATGAAGCTACTTTTTAATATTTAAAAGTGCAATGCTTCTTGATCAAGAAATCAGCACGTCACAGAAGTACAGTGGAGGAGCTAGACAGCGCTTGCCATGGCTTTCACCAGTGAATGCGCTTATTTTTATTTATTTATTAGTTTATAAACTAGTCTTTCTTGATGCAGTATCTGGGACACTGTATATAATTTTGCAGAAAATTAAACTAAACTGGGCACAGTGCCCAGAAAATGCATCCATTCCCTTTAAAGGAATAGCTCAAGGGCTCTAAAAATTCAAACTAGTAAAGCAAAAAGGAGGCAAATAATGGTCAGTGATGCACTGACCTGAACAGAAGCGACCCGGGTAACACACACCATGGCTTTCCTTTGCCCGAGGCAACTGCTCCTGCAGGTGAGCCAGTTATTTTGTGCGGCACAGCAGTTCAGCTCCCTGGCACGGACCTGTGGGCTCATCCTGCACCTGCAGGAGCCAGCGCTGAAACTCCACAGCCCGCAGTCACACACAGAGTTCTGCCATGCTGAGAGTTTCAGAGCTTAGAACTTAGTCTCTACCTCCACAAGGCTGACTCAGGTGTGTGCGCTACTCTGTATGCCTAAGAACGGACTTAGGCTCAGCAGGACGCTCGGCAGTGATGCTAGTCCTTAGAAAATACACCAGAGTGGGATGAATCTGTCTCTGTCTCAGATAGTTACTGCCTGCAGCTCTGCAGAAATAATCCGCAACCAGAATCAGGTTGGGCCTGGCCTAACTGTTAGGAATCCTTTTACTTGGTTCCTCTTTGCCAGCATAAAGCTTTCATCCTGGCTCTGAACTGGCTTCAAAGCAGAGAGGAGAGTTCCTGTGCAAGCTTTGCTCCATCTTAAGGACCAGGGCGCTCATAGACGTTAGAAAAGACATTTTCCATCTCCCCTTCTGGATGAGAAAAACTTAAATCCCTCATCATGAAGAGTACTATGCCTGCTGGATTTCTACAGGAAAATCAGGTGACCTTTCAACATTGGTGACATTTTTGGATGAAAATGGCCAAGACACCGCATTGTGTGGTGCTCTGCGCAAATGCGAGTGTGAGGATTTACTCGGACAGGCCCTGCTGGTAATGCAGATGTGAAGATAACTAGTTAGTTGGTGACAGTTGTAGCCAGGGGCAGGGTGCTGAGGTGCTCAGCTTAACCGAGATGGCAACGTGGCTGAGCGCATGCGATGGCAGAGCTCAACAAGCCTCAACAAGCTTCAATTGTGTTCCTACAAAGCCAAGACAGCTAAAGAACTCGATGTGTTTCTGTGTATTCCTGGTAGCACACTGTCTAAGACAACCTAAAAAGAGCCCCAGGCGCCAAGTCTCGCAATGAATCTGATTCTGTGATTTTGCTGTGAATCGAGCTGGTTTCTCCAGCAGACGTGACGACGGACTGCATCTCAAACCGAAACAAAAGGGAAATATATTGGTAACGCCTTACAGATTTCGCAACAGGTTCACTCTGATTTTCTTTGGTTTCCAGGGCTCTTGCTGACGTTATGCGACCTCAAGGTCCTTGTACAACAGATCATATGGAAAGAGATCTGAACATTGTAGTTCATGTGCAACATTATGAAAACATGGAGACGAGACCTCCTCCAAATAATTTACGTAAGTTGCATTATAACTTTATCTATATCTGGAATTCTGGCACTAAAATGAGCGGTATGAAACAAATATTGCTGGATATCAAATGAGGATAGACAGTACATGGGTTCTTGCAAATTAGAACTATTCTTTATTTCAGAATGAGAAATATTTAGGATTTCCTAGTGCAAATAGTGCAACACTAAGAGAAAGCCGTTTCAAATAGAAAAAATTAGTTATGATATGTATTTTTAATGAGTTGTCTTGGTTGACTGATATTGGTTTTGTATCTTCGTTTCCTCCTACTTGGTGTTTTTGCTCAGCTCATCGAGCTATGCCTGATTCTGTGCTTTGTTGTGCCAAAATACAAACGGTTAAGCTTACAGTGAGATTTAACAAGATATTTCACAGGGCTGTAACATTCAGTAGGAAAGCGGTCTCATTAGGCTGTTAAATAATCTCCACTGGTAAAATAAATACTTTCCTGGAGAGCATCAAGTTGTATGTGGTTTTCACTTCCTCAGTTTTTCCCCCTAAGGGAAAGGCAAGAGGAAGATTATTGTTTTGAGTTTTAAATAATATTTCGGTGATGTATCTGCTGTTACGTGTTTATGTCATTGAAGGCAAGGAAAAGGTGAACCTTGGAGCTTTAGAGGAAATATGGTGGCATTTCCAGTGGTTCTGATGTCCTGGGCTTCTTATTTCTCAGTCTTGTATTAGAACACAGTGCAGATCTTTCTCATGCTTAGATACATATTGCTTTTGTGATGAAAATTTCCACTGCAATTTTAATTTGGGTATATATTTCTATGTTTTCTATTCATCCATATCTTTAATATATGTGTACATATATACAGATATATACATACATGCATACAAGTGATGCATAGTTTTTTTACAAATTCAAGATCTGTATATTTATAAAAGAAAAGGGTCTGGTTCAGGCATGTTGGTAGGCAGTGGATGGCTGTGTTCTGTGCTGTAGATCAATGCAGGTGTGCATTTTGCTGCAACTATATTTTTAATGCATAGGTATTTGAATTTTGTAACATCTCAGGTATATGCACTAGTCTTTTCCTTACCTAACTATAAAAAGCAACTATAAAAGTAACTATAAAAAGCAGAAAATTTGCTTATATTGGGACACAGAATTAGTTTTATTTGGACTGCACTATGTGGTTATTGTAAGATTTTACTGCTTTTGGGGGAAGAGTGGAAAAACAATGGGGGAAAGAGCAGAGTCCTGTGCAGCACACAGTCCTGATACTGCTTTGTGACAGAGGCTAACTCTGGTTTCTTATGCGCGTGGTTAGTGATTAGTAGGAGAGGATTAAAGCTGTAACCTGTAATAAAGACCCCACATGCAGTGACGTGTGGCACCTCCTCTGTCTGCGCTGCTCTCCAGCAGGGTGCTGCCACCTGGGCCTTTGCCGTTCTGCGTGCAGAGAGGCAAGTGTTAGATACGCACACGTACTGCAGCATGCCATCCCCTTTCTGCCAGGGCACTGACGCTTCTCTCTCAGTCCAAGGTGCTCCAGCCCCTGGGGCTGAGCCCGTGAACTTCTGGAGGTTTAGGGAGGACGGGCATATGCGCTCTATCTCTCTTTGCTCTGTGAATTAGCTCTTTGCTGATCTCTGATCCTTCCTGTGACCATGTTTTCAAGAAGAAAGGTGCTAAGAGGTAATGAAGTTTGGTTGCAATCCATATTTTCTCTCATATTTGGAATGTTTCTTTAGAATCCCAGTTAATGAAGGAGCTTGAAAGTAGAGAGATTCTTACTGCATCGATTTGACCTAAATTTTGATTATCATCACACTGAGATATCTTGCTTAAAACTTTGTATAGTACAATATATGGCATAACTCAGCAGGTCTTTAAGCTCATTGTTTCTTGGGTTTGGATTGAAGCCTTGCTTCTATAAACTTTTGCATCGACACGCAGCTCAGAGGGTGTCGTTTCTGCATCAAGGAAGAAAACAAATAGACGTATTTGTGAGTACCTTAGGATCTTGGCTTACGATGGCCCCAGACACCCTGTTTGCTGTGGGACAGCCCCGGCACCGCTGCCCTTTGCAGCACAGAAACACAAGCGCTGCTGCGCAGCTGAGCCGGCGGGTGCTGAGCGGCCCCGGCGCTGCGCCCCGTGCCGCCCGGGCCACCGGCCACGCGGAACCCTCAGAACAAGCGGCTCCACTGGGAACGGCCTCAGTCTCAGTCAGCTTCATGGGTTGAGTCAATCGTTTGGCTTGTTCAATGCAGACCTTCGAGTGGTGAAATTACTCAAGGCATTCTGTAACCGGTGTGACATACATTACTGCATAGCAAGTAGATCATTATTCTGTACTTGTTGCCATTATATTCCCTCATAATCTCATCGAAAACATGACTAAATGACTTACTAGAATTACCCAGAACATCACAAACGATTAAAGTCTGTTGAGAGCATGTGCCTTTATGGTGCAGAAAAAACTTTATAAAGAAAAGACAGTTTTTCCAAGTCCATTATCCCAATTTGTAATTTTATAGTGGAGTTCTGAAACACTACAAGAGTGGATATTGCTTGTGGAGACTTTCGCAGTGCAGCGTTACCTACTAGTGATGGAAAAGTGACAGGATTTTTGGGTACTTTTACAAGCAAATAAAACAGAGTGAATTGCAGCTTTCATAGAAATTCTATTCCAGATCTTTAGTTATACGGAGAAAATGAAATGGTACAAAATTATAGCATCAGACACCTTCATATGCATTTTTAAAGTTTTCTAAGTTACCGCTTTCTAACTACGACCACCTCAAAATGAGACTCAAAAATTTGACACTGAAGTACTTTTCACATTGGTCCACAGATATGGAGAGGGCAGGAGGGATTTCCTACGTATTATGTACCCCTTCCAGATTTGTTTAGTATACTGAAGACAAACAATTGAAAGCATTATTAAAAATGCTCTAATCTGAACGTTCATTTGCTCTTTCTGGCCCCTTGAAAGACATTTTGCTGGTGCTGCCAAGCCGTTCCGAAAGTGGTTTGTGAAGGGAAGCTCTGTCAAAGTGACAAACTTCCCATGATCTCTGACACTGCAAATGGATGTCTTTTTGTTCCTGACCTGTTCTTTACCAGAGGACAAAGATTGGCTAAGCTTGCACAGCTATTCACCCAGCCCAGCAGTGCAATGGGAGGCCACAAGCAGAGATCTCTTCTCGGCAGCTTGCATTTTACCCGGTTTCTTGTCTCTTCTTTTTGTGAAAAGAACGGCCAAATTGGAGGTTCTGGCAAAACACAGGGTTTTTTCTTTGCCCATGTAAATCCAGACAACCCAGGTGTTTTTTAGTCAAAGCTGTTTTGTCCTTAGTGGCCGTTGGTCGTCAGAGTTTTTTCCGGTACCGTGCTTTACTTAGGATTACTTTTCCATTATTCCCCTTCATTCACGCACATTAGAAAATTGTGGTGCTTTCTAAACAAGCAGCAGATATTTACCAAGAATCAGAGCATTCAAGTTTCCTAACATGGACTGTTAAACAAAATAAAATGAACAAACAGAGGGCATTTAAAAGTTATATTAAAAACATAAACCCAAAGGCAAACCTTCCTGCAGAATTTACTTGTTTTGTTTCTCTCTTGCTTCCATGAATCTTAAGAAACCAGATTTTCTTTTTTCTTTCTTTGCACTTATTGTGATAGAGGCAATTTATTGAGCTTGTTGGGATTCTAACACGGGTGCGGTGGGAGTTAAGAGGCTTTGCAGCTACATCCTAATTTCTGAAACATGATTACTGCTATTATTCCTAATTCATAATCTGCAGCAGCAGAGTGAAACAAATACTTAAGTGAGTGCGATCCACAGTCACTTTTCCTAATGATCAGTAAAAGCTCCGTCACTCCCTCCTCAATAATAACAACTGGCCTTGCACTAGTACATTGAAAGCGTTTGTGCAGACTCCCAGGAGAAAGGTGACTTTAAAGGGAAGCCAGTTCTAGATTATGGCAGTTTTAAGACGAAAGATTCTATCTTTTAATTAGTTGGACATGTATGGATTATTTCTTCATTTTGAATTTAACATTAAAATACAAAGAAGTGAATTGCAAGCGCACCCATTGAAAAAGGAAGTGTTGAACTGTGTCAAATGGCCAATTTCAATGGTGGCCAAGGATTTGCAGCACATGTGATTAAAATGACTTTTTCTCTCCTTAAATATATGCAAGGGAATAATGTGTTTGCTGCTGCATTTGATTGTCTGTTGTCCTGGATACTCGCTGACTACAAATGCTAATGCTGAAGACAAAGCTGAGACATTTCTGTAACTGGTGCCTTATGATAAGTTAACTTTTGTTAGTTCTTTGGTTCTCTGTTGACACAGCAAGCATTTAAGCAGGAGGGTATTTTTTGAAGTTCTTGCATATTAGAATAAGTGTTCTGTATTGCAAATTCCTGTGCTTTCCCCCATTTCTGTAAATAGAAGCTCAGTCTGTTTTCCAGTGAGAGAAACTGTCATTAGTTTGACACTGTGAAAATACAGTTAGAATTTGCAAGAGTTTTTTGCAGTCTCTTTCATCTCTACTGAATATGCCTTTTGTTGTTGTTGTTGTTGTTGTTGAATACAGTGGTCTTGGCAACCTTATTGTTTTTATATTTAACTTGCATAAACATGTTTATATCAGATGATTCATTGTATTGCATTGCATAAGCGTAATTCCTGTGGTTGCTCATTGGAAATAAGCATACAGGCATATTAAGAAACCTGAGTAAAGAGAAGGACTATTCTTTGAAATGCAAAGCTTTTGGACTATGTAGAACATGATAAGTAATTTACTCAGTAAGTGTTGGAGAATGAATTGCACAATATCGGAGTGACAATGTGCCTGGTGACAGCGGCCTTGAAATGCTGCTAAAACCTTGTTTGGCCGGGGCTGCAAAATCCAAAGGGCTGGGCAAATAACTGTCTGTTTGGCCTCGTTGCTATCCAGGTTGTTGATGACAGTCAAATGCTCTTTTTAAGGCCTGGCTAGATACATAGGTCTAGCCCAGAGGAACTGGACTATGTTCTCCCTAAGCTTTAACTGGCAGTTTGCGACCTCCGTTAGGAGTGTGTGTAGCAGAGCTCTAGCCATGCTTTATACACAAAAAGATGGGCAATACTAAGAAGTTTTCAGCTAAGAAAAAGCGTTTTAGCTCAGTGACAGCAGGAGGAGGGAAGAAGCGGTGCCGATGGAGTGCTCCAGGCAGTGCCAATGGGGAGGACAGGATGGCTCGCTCGGCTGGAGAACGCACTTGGTTCCCAAGACACTCCAGTGCTGCCACAGGGGGAAGGGACCGCGCGTAGTAATACCGGGAATTTGTTTCCATTTAAAGGCTTAGTCTTAATTAGCCGTACACCGCCAGCATGCAAAACCTCATTTTACTGAGGTTTCTGTGATCTATCCAGGAAGAATCTTAACACTAGTCCAAAAATGTGATAGTTCAGATTAAATTCCTGAGCTGAAAGCTACTAGGCTCATGTTAACCCTGGGAGAAGGCTACTTATTACATTTTGATTGTAATATACAACAGGGAGGACAAATTCCACATTTGAATTATACACTTCACAAAACTAATCATTCAAGAAAAGGCCCACACTGCTATCACCAGCCATGTCGAAGGAAATATGGTATTTTTTAAATATAATTTCTCTCTGAGGTTAAAACCAGCAAGCTGCTTTGTCACAGCTATCTTGAGACCGCTTTTTAAACCTCTTTAAATTAATTTCTAGATACTGACTTCAGCTGAAATTATGCTACCAGTGGAAGTTCAAAGCATTAACAAATTGGAGATATAATTTTTGTTAATGTAATTACAGCTATAGCACTGCAATCAGAGCCCAAAAGCTTCCAAGCTGAAAACAAAGTTTCCCATATAAACTTAGAGCCTGAAGATGCATTTCTCTTGCAACTCAGTCAGTCCCTGTAAGACAGTAACATTTAATCAGTTCTGAATGTGTTTAGCCTCACAGTCATTAATATAAAACCAGTTCTAATTTACATTCAGATTCTACTTCAGCTGCATGATGCTGATTTATAAGAAGATGCCATGAAACTTGTTGAAACACCACTGAGTATTTTCAAGGAAGTTAATTACAACCTGAGAATGAGAGCTTCCCAGTTTGGTGAGGAAAGACACAAATTAAAACGAATGAAATATCTCGTTTGTCATTGACCATTGTACATTTCATCAATTAAAAAGCCCCACAGGATTATTTTGAAAATTTAGTATGTGTCATACATAACAGCTTTTTATTAACACCTATACCAGTCTTCACCAAGTGCAATATGTCAGAACTCTAGCAATGTTCCTACAATGCAATTAATTCCATGCATTTGGAAAAAAAACCCACAACCTAAAGTAAAACACAAATTTTTACACGAACAAGGACTGAGGGATTGCATCCTGGCTCTATAATCAAATACATCTGTGAATTTAGCATCATTATAGATGTTCTGAGGTCTCTTCTGTGTTCTGAAGTATTTCTTGTTAGCTCAGTCTTCCTGGACGCTCTAGGAGCCGGGTTTGCACCTGCCTGTGATCTGAGGCTCTGGGACGTGTTTGGAACCGTCCTGGGCTGCTCCTCATGAGCTCTGCTCCATGCACTATTTCCATTTGGACTGAACAATGACGTTTTCTCTCAATCTTTTTTCATTTATTGTACAATAAGAACAATTAGATTAGATTACTGCCTTGCATCCTATCATTTACTTCTAGTCAGCTTTTAATTCAGATAAATTTGACATATCTTAATAAAAACATTCATCAATGTAAAATGTATTTGGGAGAAATACGGTTAATCACTGGCATTATCCTTTAGCAGCAACAATTAACATTATGGTAATAAAATTATTTAGAATATATTTTTACACTTTACAATGTAGTTTAAAAGGCTGGGTATTTAATAAAACAAAAATTATCGTCATGACAGAAGAGAGCATTGCTATACTAGACTGTTATACAGGCAGCTTTGAGTGGTGCAGCAGTGGACTTGAGAAGCACATCTAAAGGATGAGACTCATGTGCTGTAAAGTACTTGGAAATGTTGTCCAGTGGTACAGGGATGTATTTACAGGGATGTATTTACAGGATTCAAAATTGAAACGTGGCTTAGCTTTGGAAAAAACAGTTGTGTGTTTCTCTTGTGTTTCCACTTTTGCTTCCATACTATCAGCATAATTGTTTACTAAGGGTTTAGTTCCACAGGTGTTTGTTGTTAGATATTGATAGGTCCTGCCATCAAATACTCACCTGAAAACAAAGGCAATGCTTAGAAGAATGAGGTCCCTCAGCTGTTTTGGCACCTCGCAATCTAAGTTTTTCTTACTGCATTTCATTAGTGAGGTGCTATTCCCATTATATAATACTCAATTTAGTATCTAAAATGGTATTTTGTCTTTGGACAAGCGCACTGAATAGCAGTATTCCCAATGTTGAACAACTTGCAGTGCACAATCCTCCCACTGTCAACCACACCTGGCGGCAAGACCAGTCGTCGATGCTTCACGCCTGTTGCAATTTCTCATGTCACTGAGATTCTTGATGTCAAAAACTCATATAGGAAAAAATGTGAAATACGAATTGTGTTTTGAAAAAAACCAACCAACACCACCACCTTTTTATGGTTGTATCCTGCCAGATTTTAGCTCCTTCAAATGAAGAGGATAGACTGAGATACCTTTTTTGTAATGACATGAGTCACCTCGTTGGAAGTCAAACATCAGTACCTTTTGCTTTCCCTGTTGGTTTGTCAACACTGTCACACAAACTCCACTTGCCTCTTCCACGCCAAAGCAATATTGCTTTTAACTGTTGACTTACAGTTTAATCATCTCTCTAAATCCATTAACTCCCACCCTCATATTTTGTCTCAAAAATCATAGATTTGTAAGACAAATGATAAAAACATAAATTCATTAATACACCCGTTTCTGTCCATCCATTTAGATGCAAGCATTAACTATTGCAAACTGATAAACAGCTAAACAGATACATTTTTTATCACTCTGGCTCTATGAAACTTTGATACTATATTTTAGCTGTTAAAATGGTCTTATCAGAACTGTAACATTCTGTAGAATGACTCCCCTCTTCAGCATTTAATCAGTCACACAACTTTGCCAAGCAGAGTCTGCACAGTGGTTACAAAATAAAGCGGAGGAGATTGGCTGCTTATGTTGAAAAGCTCGTGAATCCACCTCCCGGTATCACCAGGCAATTGTGATCGGCTGATCAGTCAGAACTCACACGTTTCAGTCTACAGTTTCAATCATAAACGATTTTTAGTACCTTTGTTCTATGTTCTCTGCTTTATATCATAACTTTCCTTGAAATGTACACACTGGCTCTGACTCCAGTTTTATTATCACAAGATAAAGTCAAGAAGGGAACTGAGTGTGTTTAATATTTATGAAATAGCTTTGTCGTTGATTTTTATAACAGAAACTGTAGTTGAAAAAGATCTCTGGAACCATGATACAAAACTACGTAGATAATTATTCCCAGATGAATACAAAGTGCATTTTAACATTTTCTTAGGTATACTAATCAATTTAATCTTTAATTTTTAGTTACCACATTGAAATAGGTTTTAAGAACCCTCCAGTAACATAATTTTTGTTTTAACTCATACATGACCTTGCACCCGAACTTAAAGCTATAGCTATACTTCTGATCCTGTGAATTCATAATATAATCTCAAATAATCCAATTGTCTTTTACTATCCACTCCTTACCAGTTAAAGGGAAGGCACGTTTGATAACAGTTATAGCTACACACACACGATGACACACAAAAGAGCATCTGTGACAAAACATGGACACTATTTGAGTGCGCAGTTCATTTTGCTGAAAGGACACAGAATAGGCCGCTGGGAGGGCTTGTGCGGACCCTGAATCCTCAACCACCGAACCTGGGCACAAAACGGAATTGCAGGTGGCAGCTTTCGCTTGGCTAATGGTCTAAAACATCCCTGAAACCTTATGTGAGTGGAGAACTGAGGGCTGTGTCACTGAGGCCGGGGGTCCCAGTCAGCCCGCCCGCGAGGGCCGGCTGGCCCAGCACAGCCCAGCGCTCTGCCGGCCCGGCCAGCCGCGCTTGCCCTTCTAAAACAACACGCTTACAACATTTGGAAGCAAATTACTAAAGAACGAGGCCTACCAACAGCGTTCTGCAAACAGCTTCCAAAAAGCAAAAGCAGGCCTTCCAGCACGATTCTCACCCAGGACTTAAACTAAGGCAGCTGCTGGTTTATGTAGTTGCTGTGCAACACGCTCCAGCAGCTCCTGCTGGGGGCTGGGCTAACCATCACCAAGGGCATTTTTTCCTAAAAGCTTTGCTCTGCCTCATCAAATGACTAACTCTAGTTTAAAGAATATATTTTGCATCTATAATAATGGATTAAACTACCTCTCATTTTTTTCCAAAGGTGAAGGTTGGAGAACTATAATTCTCCTATAGTAATCCAGGTTGTTGTTCAAGTTTGAAGTTAATTTCTGGACAGCCAGCAGAACTGTGAAGAAACATTCCTTATGCCATCTCAAAACCAAACCTGACCACCCCTTTGTTAAATGAACTCCTATCAGGATTTTTTTAATGCAAAATCATTTACATTTATGATTGGTTCTTTGCCATCATTTTATCACTTGATTTTTCTTTGGTTCTTGCTTTCCGCCCTTCTTAAGGACCTCCACTTAAAAAAGAGGTCTGTGCAAAGGAACAGTTTCTCTCAGAAATAATTGGCCCCAGCAAAGATCTGGAAGAAACCATAGAAAATCGGGAAAAAAAAGCACATAAGTTGTGGGATAAGACATTTAGAGAAGGTTTTTGCATGGATGTTTCACTAAAATAAAGATCTCTTTAAGAGTTATAATGTGAAAAAATCACTTAAACCAGCCACCTCTTAATTCTGTAGTTTGCGTCTGGGGTTTGTCTTGTGCCTGCAAGTTCTTCCACCAAAGCCAGTAAACTACAGTTTTCCCTTGGGACCGCAGTGTGCTGTTCCTTGCCCTTGCAAAGGGACGGTTGTGATGACAGGGAGGCCAGGAGCTCAACCTGCAGTAAAATCTTTGTAGCAGAAGCAGTAACAGTTACCAGAAACTTCTGCCTCTTCAAGAATACCAAAAGTAAAATTATTTACGCCTCTTTGAAGATGTCCACATTTTAGCAGATATATTATAGAGGATAAGTATATAAAATGCCATTTATATTGCTAGGTTAGCTCTTTCTCTGATTTGTTAGTTATATAAATAATTTAATGCATCCAGCTAAAGAATTACCTAAGTCACTAATTCTTTTTCCAGCTGTGATCCTACACCTCTTATAAAGAGGTCTAAATAACTATATGCAAATGGATTAGGCTTCCTTCCTCTCACAGTAAGCAAATTACAATAGAGGAGAAATACCAGTGCTGCAGGATTCTTTTCAAGCACATACGGAGGACACACTTTCTAATATGATGACCTTGCATTGTCATAATCTAGCATTTTGAAGCCATTAACATTTACTTGTGAAAATCTGGTTTGAAATATTTATTTCCAAGCTACACCTTATTTCCTTGGTGACACCATTTCTACAAATATCGAGACATAAATGAAGATGCCTCTGGAATGAGAGCCACAGAGCTAGAGTTATGCTGCAAAGTATGAATCACCTATCTGCTCTATGCATAGGGAGAGACTTTCAGATTTTGTAAGCATCAAAATCACCCAAACATTTTTAGAAAGGAAGACAAGTGGTCCATGAAAATCTGGTCTCTGTAACTCAGTCCATACTCGTGTCCACTTTACCACCTCTCACTCCTCTCCGCTCCAAGCCCTCTGCGTCTCAATGACCTGTACGCAGCCCCTCAGGTTCCTCTGGTGCTTCTGGATTTTGTCTGGACAAAGAATACTGCTCTCTGGCTTCTTCAGATGCACCCATTCTGGTGTCCATATACTGACTGATGAGCAGACTGAACAAACCAAGCAAACACCTACAGAGTTTGTACTGCAGCCTTTTGTCTCCATGCAGCCATTTGTTTTCCTAACAGCTAGCAGAAACATCTCATCCTTGAGATCTCAATAACACCAGAAGGAGTAAATGGGTTAAAAATTACTATAGGGAGTAGCAGATAGCTAGACAGAAAACATTACACTAGCCTTGTTCTCTTTTAAGAACAATAAATCTAGAGTTATTTACTGAGTGCAATAAAATGCTACAGGGCATTGTTAGCAAGAAATTTGGATCCATAAATCAAACAAGTATTGAGATAGTGCTCTGAGAGTCTGTAATCATCAAACAGGGAGATCTAGTCATCAGAGGCTGGGAATGCCAGGAACACAAGAAAAGAAGGATAGTGTAATCCATGGCACATCCCCTTCCCCGTGGACCAAAGAAGGTATCAGGATGATTCATAGAACCGTAGTGGTCTGCAGTGTCTGAATTAATTGAATAGGAAAGTCTGAAGGGAGTCGGAACATGTCAGAAGATCAGATCATAGAAGAAAATACAAGCTCAAAACGTGGCAGATGATTTATTAATTGCTAATTATTCTTATTTTTCTGCTTTACATGATATTAAGTGTATGCTAGAAGCTTCCAAGTGGAAAATCCACACAATAGTTAATGCAGTTCAAAAGCAGCATTAATCCTCCTTTATGGCTTGCAGCACTCTTGGGAGAGGAGATATTGCACAGCTTCAAGGATGGAAAGTCGCTGGTGTTAAGCAATCTGAGGCTAACGAGCAGATTACAAAGGGAGAAGTCCTAAGCGCATATTCCCTGTGTGAAATCTGTGCACGTAGAAGCGGATTTAGTTTCCCCATATACCTGTAGCCTATATAGAGGTTGAGATCTTGCGCCCTGGAAGTTGGTGAGCATGAGTTAGTAATTCTAAGAAGGCTCTTCTCACGTCGTTACTGACAAGTCTTTTCAGCTTTGAAGGAACTAACAGAGGAGGAATAATTTTATCTTAATTATCATCCCAGTAAATGAAAACTAGAATATATGCGTGTCACAGTCCAGCCTCACAGGCCTGACTGGATCCTGGCAGTCAGTAAGGCAGGATCGATATCATCTGAAGAATCCTTTATGTCATGATCAATACCCTGTCATCTGAAGAATCCTTTTGAAATATTCTCAGGGTAAGTTGCCGCCACAGGGTTCACCAGACGTGACCTGCGGGACAGATGTGCACGTGCGGTGCAGCCGGCCTGCTCTGCCGGGGCCTCCAGCCTCAGTGACAGCTCCCAGCTCGCTCATTCGCACCACCTTTCCTCCGATTTAGACCTGCAGTGCTTGTTTCCATTGCGCACAGGACTGAAACAGGCACATGCTTCCTTTTGTGCTGAAACAGTTCCTGACACCGTATGAAAAACAGTGAGGCCTTACAGCTGGAGCTGTGTCCATGCAAAGCAAACCTGAGCTTTTCTCAGTCTGACTGCGAGCTGAGCACCTCTGAGCATCAGATTATCTTGGTGCTCCCCATTGCAGAAAGGTGCTGCCGACGCCAGAGCAGAGCTGGCTGTGGCCCAGCATCCAGGACTGTCATACTGATGGGTCGGTACCTCTGATGGGATAGCACAGATTGCTGCTGCCACAGCCGTCCGAAATGGGATCCACTGTTATCACTGCCCGGCAGGGCAAACTAGGTTTGACAAACTACAGTATGTAATATCAGCAAGCCTGGCAGATCCAATTCACGAATGAGGATCGGCATAGCCTTAACATAAAGAAGTGCCAGATGAAAAGGGAGCTTGCTCAGAGCGGATGTATTGAACGTAGGGGATGAGAGGAGCTGTCAAAGGAAGATGACAATGAAGAGCCTCACTTCACAAGGAAGATGTCAGAAAGCACACAGAGAGAGTGGGTTCAATTTAAAATGCTCCAGAGATTCTTTTTAGAAAAACGATTCCAAATTTCGGGAGTAGGTAGTGTGTAACGCCTGGAGCTGCCTACGCAGCTCCCCGAGCGTTCAGATCAGAGCTGCAGAACTGGCTATCCCGGGGGAAACCTGCGCTGACCGCTCATCTGCTCCTCTGGTAGCTGCTCGGTTCGTAACCATATTATATTGTTCATTTAGGCCATGGTTAAATGATATCAGAAAGAGAACAAGCGAAAATGAGCCCGTAACCATACTAATTTTACAACAATAATAATGATTATTTACCCAGCTGTGACTCAAAAGCAGGCCAGTCTCAGTTCCCACGCCCCAAGGAGTGTGGAGTGGATGGTATCATTGTTTCAGCGCAATCTCTCACTCCATCTCTTTCTCTCCCATCAAAGCTTTTCTTGCCTTCATGTTTGTGATTCTGCTTTTCTCCGCCTGACAGTTGTAATGAAGATATGCCACAGTCAGTGACAAGGCAAGTGTTCTAGAAAAATTCTGCCAGAAGAGATGAAATGAAATCTCTAATACCTGACATCAGTTTCTGGAAGTGATCACCAGTATGTAAATTTCTGTCATGCTCTGTAACTTATAGAAAAAAGTATTTGCTTAAAGGTCATCATTAATTAAAAAATCAATGAAAACACTTCCATATGCATGGAAGAAAATAGCTCACTGTTAAAGTGTCACTGCAGCATCAGGATCCATAAAGGTGATATGGGAAAAGACAGTATGTAGTCCCAGTTTCAATGCCAGCTGTAACTGAAAAAGTGTTATGGATTTTGAAAAGCTTGAAGTTGTGCTACTCGACTTAGAACACATGTAGGTTTTTAAAACAAATAATTGTGTTTTCTTACATGCGTTTGACGTTCTTATCACCTTGCAATCCTGCAAGGCTGTTTATGTTCTGCAGTGGAATATGACATTCTCTTCTCTCCACATCCAATTTCTGAATTAAGGCCACTTACGTACAAAGTATGTGTAAGCTGCCACAGTATACACAGCAACATATGTTAATATATATACACCCCCATGTGCTATGTAATATGTAACGTATACAACACATTATATTCTCTGTGCACCATTGACAGTGCATCAAAAGGGTAAATGGAGGGTAAAATAATGTACGTTTTCCTCAGCTGTGTAAGCAATCCTCATTCTGCTATCGCCTTGTTAGCAGGGGAAGATCCTATTGGTTATTAATACAACTTCATATGAATATAGAAACAAGTGCCTTCTGAGAGATGCATTTTCTAACATTATCTGTAGATCCTATTACAAGATTCTCCAAACTAACTCATTGCATATTCTGAAGCAATCAAATGTATTTTAGCAGTGACAGCGTGATCTCTCCATCCATTATTTACAATGCTTTGTAATTATGGTAATAATGGGCACAGAAAACTAAAGAAATTTGTACCTTCGTATCTTAGGAATTAGTATAAAATAATGTGAAAGTGACAGTAGGATACCGATCCTGATGCAAACGCAGAGAAAGTCAGGCATTGTATTTCATTGTCTTTGACAGTCTTTGAATTCCATCCACTATGTTTTAAATAAATACGCTTGAGATGCAACGATATAATTTGTATCAGCATAATACTATAACAATTTCAGAAATATAATACAGCAAACACTATCCTTGTTTACATAATCAAGATATTCCCATCTCATAATCCAAGGATGCTTGTAACAAGCTGTTGTATCACTTACATTAACATCATTACCTACCCCGGGTACAGCGAGATGTGATTTAAAACAGAAGCGACCTAGCGCTGGGGATAAGGAAGTGCTGATCAAACCCATGAGGATTTCTGGAGGTCACCACGGGCTGGCGGGCGGCCAGGAGCCGAGCTGCTGCAGCGGAACCTGCCGTGTCCTGCAGCGCCGGGCAGCGCCTGTTCAGTAAACACTCCAAAAATTAACAATTGGTACTAATCAGGAGCTCATTTCGGGGGGGAGAATGGGAGAACCTCAAGTTTTCTAAAATGCTTCAAGTGAGAGTGTTAAAATAAGACTGGGGAAGGGACTTGAACACAAGCCCTATGGGGAGAGGCTGAGGGAGCTGGGCTTGTTTAGTCTGGAGAAGAGGAGGCTTAGAGCTGAGCTCAGCACTCTCTAGAACTACCTGAAGGGCAGTTCTAGCCAGGTGGGGATTGGGCTCTTCTCCCAGGCATCAGCAATAGGACAAGGGGCCATGGGCTTCAACTCTGCCAGGGGAAACTGAGGCTGGAGATGAGAAAGCAATTCTTTGCAGAGAGAGTGGTCAGGCATTGGAATGGCTGCCCAGGGAGGTGCTGGACTCACCGGCCCTGGAGGTTTTGAAACTGAGATTGGACATGGCACTTAGTGCCATGATCTAGTGAATGGACTGGAGTTGGACCAAGGGTTGGACTGGATGAGCTCTGAGGTCTTTTCCAACCCAGTCCATTCTGTGATTCTGTGAAAAATGTAAAATTACTATCCAGGCTAATTTATTATTTTTAATGCAATTTGCTAAACAAATTAGGTTAGTTAACAATGGTGGTTCAAAAGCTGTAGAATCTGAGTGTATGAAGAAACTCCTTCTGTTGAAGTGGATGTAGGAATTGACAAAAACATTGTTGTGAAAAAAAAAAAAGCCTTAAAGGACTGGATGGTGATTAAACAGAATGCGGAGCTTGTCACATCTGGATCCCCAGTTTAAATGAAGTAAAAATAACAGTGGGCAGTTTGTAAGTTTGCAACCTAAACTCTCTGTCACTGGATTTCTTATTTCTCAGAGCATTAGAGATTCTGGAAAGAAAGGAGTTTGCCAGTTTAATAGAGTCAGTAACTTTTTCTCTTCAGCAGACAGACTTGCTAAAACCAGAGGGGAGAGCGTCTATTAGCACATGTTTGATTTATGAACACATTAGGTCTTTGAAATGGGCATGTTAGCTGCATTGACTGGCTGAATTTGGGGTGGGATGGTGACTTGGGGGATCTAATGCAGTGGCGATGGGGACATGTCTTGCTCAGCCGCGGGTGTCCCGGTTCCTTCTGCGACACAATAAAAGGGGAAAGCGGACTGGTGAGACCGGGATCCCCCAGCAATCCGCTGGCCTTGGCCAACCTGCGCCTGCGACCAGCTCTTCGCTGCGCGCTGGTGGATTCAGAGCTTGTAAAGAGGAAATGACTTCTGTTAGGTGTAGGATCTATACAGACACCTCTTGTATAATTCAAGTCCTGTAATTTTACTCAGCAGCTCCTGTAATGGGCATGTGGGCTGTGAAGCCGAACTGCTGCTGTCCTTCTGTACTGAGGATTGTATTTTAGCAACTTTTTATTTTTTTAATGATAAATGTTTAATTTGTCTTTACTTGCTTTGGTATCATGTATTAATACAAACCAGAAATGTAAAAGATGCTTATAATCCTGACAGTTCTCTTAAACCCTAACTGATAGCAGGAAAAATAATACTGCTAACAGAAACAGCATATACTGAAGATTTTGCTTTCATGAGAATGCAATTAGAGCTTTTCCCTTAAGCTAACAGGATAAGTAACTATACGAGGAAGTCCACAGACCCAGTGAATGTGCAGAGCGAGAGAGTTTGCTGGGTGTTCACTAGTCCATGTGTAACAAGGCGGCAGCTCCATCTAGTTCCTACTGGACAAACATCTCCCCCAGAAATTCCTCTTCCTCCCCTCCCCCTGCTGCACATGTGGAAGTTTCAGCAGCAAAGCCAGCACAGAATTAAGTGAGACAGGGCTGTATTTTCCAAGCTATTTTATTTTTCATTCTACAGACAAAGATACACAGACAAATAAATTCCTATCACACACATGGCAGTGAGATTCAGGACATCAGTTGATTTCCTGAATATCTGTGCGTGACTGATCGACTCACAGGCCTTTTGCCAAGTGATTCTATGAGATCTGTTCTGATATTCCTGAACCTTGATATAAACAGATTAATTCTCTGTCTCTTGAGAATAAAATAGCATTTTAGAGTTTTCAGTAGTTACTGTGATTCCCGGATGATAGACTTGCAATAAATGATGTACAGGATGGACCACAGCTCTAATTAATTTTTTAGAAGATGTTGAAATGATTCCTTAATACTAGTAGTTCTTCTACAGAAAATGTAGCACACATATATGTAGCGTAACAAAACCAAGCAGCGAATCCATGGTAGTTTGGTACTGCACAATTATTGTTGGCATTAATTTGGGGTGTCTTATTTTTGGATTGTGCCTGCACAAATAATGCACTTCAAAAACCATACTGACATAACCTCTGCAGCAAACCACAGCCATGTGTAGCTCCCGCTGCTATATATACAGCCAGCAGGAAACTGTCGGTCTTTGATCTGTAATATTTCAGCTTGACCTTGGCCACAGCATGGACCATTTTTGTAATGTACCATCTACAACTTATGGAAATGTTTGTCAGGCCCGTTCCTGCCCAACTGCACCGCTTGTCTGAGAGGGGCCAGAACTCGGTGCGGTTGGCCACGAGTTCCCCACACCAGCATTGCTGGGCGCTGTAGGGACAACTGGGGGTTGCACTGGGAATGTGGCAAGGAAGGAGGAGAACAGGACATCACCGAAGCTGTCCACGGAGCAGCAGCCTCAGGCAGGGCTCAGACTCTCTGGGAGTCAGGATGGCCGGCACAGCTTTGGTGCCGCCGTAAAGCACGTTGTGACCAGAGAAAATACAGAATTAGGATGTAAATCAGAGAAATTCAAATGACACTTTTCAGCTTTTCCTTTAGTTATGGACAGTCCTTAATGATTCTATGATTCTGTGATAATGACAATGAGCTCTAAATACGACATATACAGTGCTATGGATTTAGGACCCAACAAAGGCTAGCAGCAATTTCTCTTTTGTTTTGTTTTAATCTTGACATATTGGCAAAAATATACAATTTTGAAAAGAAATTCTTAATGGAGGGGCTCTTTCCGTATGAAAAGATTTCAAGCACTGTATATATTCTTCTTTCTCAGGAGACAATGGCTGCTGACTCTGCAATGAGTTCTGCCACAGCTAAAGATTCGCAATTCTCTATTCAGTTTCTAAATCTTTTCATACCTGCTGTGTATTTTTTTAATGTCCTCCAATATTCTTTCTAGGGCCTACATGTGCTCGCTGTGTGCAGCTGATACTGCTGATCTAACCCAGGATTTATACTTTTTGCCCTCATTACTTGCAGGTTTGAAACATTTAGCATAGTTGGAACGGGGGATGTCAGCTGGCATCCTCTTATTGCTATAAACAGTCCCTACTGTTTGGAATGTATTTTAATTTGCGGGCAATATCTTGCTAACCCAGCCGACTCTCACTTCCCTACATAATTTTATAAGCTTTAACCTCACTCTGTGCAATCTCTGTAATTGTTCAGATGCATAGTGACTTGTCATTTGCATCCCATGAAGCTTTTATAACACTAGCAACTTCAATTAAATGATGCCACTTGGCTTCATCATACTTCCTCCAAAAGATCTTTGCCATCAACATTTCTCCAAGTGGTAATTCTCTTGAGATTTCCAGAATTTATAGGTCACAGGTAAACCAGCATGTTCTCTGCAAATGTTAATGAGTTTACAAACTGCTGAGTATTATAATGATAAATTTGATCATGTTTCTCTACTGACTTTACCCACTCTTGGCACTGTAATATTTTTATGTCATATCTGCTCTCAAGGGGCCCAAACCAAAGCCCATTGAAGCCAAGGAAAAGCGGTGTATGAAGAGGAGCAGCTTTTGGTCAAGCCCAAGACAGTCAGTGCTGTAAAAACACGATCCGCGCATGTCCGGATACACAACCGACACCTCCCCGCACCACCGCCCGGGACCCAATCTCATCTTCTTTGCAGCTTTCCATCTGATCAGGGAATCTATTGAAGTCCAAGCAGTCTAGGCAGCTGTGTTGAGTCAGATAATGTCCAGCTTCCTAAATAACAGGGACTCATCTAATATCTCTTGATGGCCCATCAGTGTCATAACTCAGGTGGCACCGTGGGGGTTTCAGAGAGGAGGACGGAAGGCCAGCAGCCGGCATTTCTAAAGGCCGGTCCCTGGCCAGGCCTCTGCTTCTGCCATTCCTCTCCTGCTTTTACAGACACTTCCGCCGAGCTTCCTGGCCACGGTTCGCTTTACAGAGTACCTGCTGTAGCTGCCAAGCGTGTGCGTTGGCCAGGGCAGCGCGGGCTGTGGTGGGGAGGGCACAGCGCTTCTCAGCATCGCTGCTCATACTGGTACCAGCACAGAACTGTACTGGGACATCTTGCCTGGGTATTTGAATAGAAATAGATAGAAAAGTGACCTCTGTTTAGAAAGTCCCTTATTTCAGGTTTGTTATCTTTTGTTTTGTTATGGTAAATGATGGCATTAATATATAACATTTGAAGTGTTATAAACCAGACCTACCATTCCTTTTAGAGAGGAGCGAAATTGGTTAAACCTGTTTTGTGGAACAATTTTCTACAACAAGGTAACTTAAAAATACGAATGACAAAACTAACATGTTTTGGATGGGAATCTCCATGAAATACAGACCAAATCCTGCAGATACCTAGTGGTAACATATTAACTATCCTTGTCACTGAAAAATGTGTCTTCAACACCAAAGCCCCTTGGGTTAGTCTTCAATCAGAAGGCAAACCACAAAATCACTAAACCCGTAAAAAAAAAGATTGTTCAGTGTTCCTTGAAGCTATTAGGATACATACGTGAAAAAAGCTCTATTCAATAGTTCAGTCAGATACTCTCCATTATGTCAAACTTTAAAATCCATGTGACCTTTTTTGGTATAGAAAATTATTGAAAATCTGCCTTGCCCCTGACATTTAAGTATGGGGGACTATACCATTTATTTGTCAAGATAGATAGAGATTAATGGAAGATGAACAAAGTAAGGCAGACTCTTGCAGAAGCAATTTAAATGGAGAGAAAGGAATGAATAATTAAGATGGCTCCTGCCTTTTTTTTTTCAAGTCATTAAGTTTACTTTTACACAGCTTAGGGACTAATAACTAGATACAAATTATTATACTATGAGCACCTGTCACCTCTGCCAAATAAACTATTCTCTGTTAACGACATAATTTTTTTTAAGGGTTTGGGTATCATACTGCTGAATGTCACTTGTAGAAAAGGTTATTATCTAACATGAGTAAATGTTAGCACATCTACTAAGTCTTCTCCAAGTATCAGGAAGTTCCGTTCACAGTGCCCACGAGCCAGGTGTTTGTTGTTTGCCACTTGGGGGGTGGCTTTGGAGGTCCACTGAGCATTTAAATCATAGATTTTATGTTTGGTTGAAACTGGTTTTGAAGTGCAGGCCCTGGCATGGCCAGGTGTACCTGACGCTCAGCTAGATGACTCTTTCACAGTTTCTGAAGAGCCTGCTGTCATGGTAAGAAAAAGACACAGAAGATGACTGTTCCCACTTTCTATTTTCCATTTTTTGCTAACACTCTGGGACAATGAGTAGCGTGAGCACAAGTCCTTTCTTTGCCTCCTCAAAGGACAATGTTAATCCTTCCTTCTCCTATTCCACACAGCTACAATGAAAAAATACAAAATTACTCAAGTCCTTAGTATCAGACAAAACTAAAAATACATTTTGTGATCTCAGACTCTTGTATTTTTCTTTCCTCTAAAGCATACGCTCTAGTCAGTGTAATACATCATGGAAAAACGTTATGTACCCTCCCTGTACTTTCTAAATATCTGGTGAAATGGCTTTTTGACTTTTTCAGGGCGCAGGATGAGTGCGCAGTGTATTCACAGAAAAAGCTGTATGTGGGATTTCTGAGATGCTATTGATAAGCGCCATTCATTTTTTATTTCAAATTTCTCTGGCCCCTAGTTTTCTTTTCTCTCCTGCTGTCTGAGTTCAATATCAAATCACTTTGCAACCCCACAATGCTGCTTCAAGCTTTAAAAAAAATGGACCTCAGCCAATGCCAGTTTTGGGCAACTATCCAAAATTCCACACCAGCTACCCAGCACAAAGTAACTTTCATTACCTTTGTGTCACGCAGACATGGTTTTCTGTTTCTTCTCCCCATTCCCTTGAGCAATGACCTCCTTGTCTGGGTTGCCCTCGTCTAGGAAATGTGCTAATTGTTATTACTTCACTTCTCAACATGACTTGTGTTTAATCCTGTTCCCGTTAAGTGCCGGAGCGGCAGTTCCATCGTACATCGTGTGCTGTTTGGAAAGGTGAAGCACCCGTGCAGCTCCAGGCAGCACATGGTGCATGATCCCCTTAGCTCTTTGTTTTGAAAGTGAACATTAGGAAAACGGGATTAATTATTTTCTGTTTCTTAATGTATTAGAATTTCTGTCCTAGTTTTGAGAGACAGTAGAGCCTACCGGCCACAGTTCTGACATCTTTAAACACAACTTTGTTAAGGCACTAAACCAGTCAGCAGCATACACAGCAACGGCAATGCTGGCTGCTTCAGACAAGGTTAGAAAGTGTGGGTCTCGAGTCTCCAAAATCACAGCTCCGCACTGTACCAGCCCGGATTCTGTAAACACAAATAAATACAGCCAACAACCTAGTATTCCAACATATGCTTAAACCAGAATCTATTGTATAATGAATTGTTCGAGTTAAAATAAGTGAATAATTGCATTTCATGAATGATTAGTGGATTTAAAAATATTTCCAAACCAGTAATTTTTAATACCTACTTCATATGGCAAGATAATTACATCAATGGGGACATCAAATAAGCAGTTTAAGGTCATATACCATGTACTTCTGAACAAATTTATGGCTATAGTTTACTACATCAGTGACCTCACTCTCAAGTAATTGTTTCTATCTACAGTGGCCATGGCAGCGTTTTCGATACGAAATATCAGAAGAATTATAAAAGTGACGAGGCACAAATATTTCTCAAATGATTAATAGGCTTTTCATGTAGTCTGGAAAAAAATCAATAGTCAAATGAATCTCAGACAGAGAACTCTGAGATTAGCTGACAGATCCTCTGCTAAACAGCAGCTGATACTTCGCGGTTTAAAAAGAAAACAGAAGTGCTGCATGGATTACTAACATTTCAGCAGAACTTTCCCGTGAGTTAACTTTATGACACAATGTTATCGAAAATATTTCAGCCTGTCTAATTCCATGTTATATGGCACTGGTGAACATAATTCACCAGCTGAACGTCTCCACCCAAAGCTCTGATGTTTCTGTCTAGTGCTTTTCAATAAACAAGCGTTTAGTTTGGCCAACAGGTGACAGCGGATGAGATGCTGGTTCACATGGAACGTGCTGGTACCCTGGGCAGTAGGTGTCAGGGACACCCATACCGAAAAGCTGTTCCGTATGAAGTAGGTCAAATTAGGAGAGAACTTGAGCTGGAAGTAGAAAACAAGTCTTCTGGAGTAGAAAGAACTTGGTTATGCTGGATTTAAGAATGCCATCCTGCTCAGCTGTGAAACACTAGCGCTGCTCCTCCAGCTCCTGCAAAGCCAAGCCAAGCAGAACTTTGCTTTTTGAGGAGATTTTGTTGAGGACTATGTGTGGTTGTGTGCTTTCCATTGACAGTGCACCCACAGGTTTTGTTACTGCTCCTTTATTAAAAGCATGATAGATGGAATCATTAGCTGTGCAGATTATTTTCTGACATAAGAAGAGCAGCATGTTGTGGTGGCTCAGGGGTGACCATCAGCTCTGGTATCACTCGGCTCCCGTGCGGGTCCTCCCTTCGACCCACTGCCAGGCCCCGCGCTGCCCCGGCTCCTTCCGTCTGTCCTCGGGATCACCAGCTTTGCGATCACCCTGGTCCCACGGTCCTGCCATGAGAATGCAGGCAGTGGTGCTGGCGTCTCTGTTGAGTCCCTCAAACTGTTCCTCTCCTGCATCCTGGTGATGAACATTCCCTGTGAGTGTTCAGCTCCAGTTTGACTGCCAACTTCTCTATTGCTTCCATAAGCCTGGGCAACTATTTTTACCATTAAGGAAATAAATGAGCATGGGAAGGAATCACAGAATCCCAGAGTGTCAGGGGTTGGAAGGGCCCTGGAAAGCTCATCCAGTGCAATCCCCCCATGGAGCAGGAACACCCAGATGAGGTTACACAGGAAGGTGTCCAGGCGGGTTGGAATGTCTGCACAGAAGGAGACTCCACAACCCCCTGGGCAGCCTGGGCCAGGCTCTGCCACCCTCACCGGGAACAAGTTTCTTCTCATCTTTCAATGGAACCTCCTGTGTTCCAGTTTGCACCCATTGCCCCTTGTCCTGTCACTGGTTGTCACCAGAAGAGCCTGGCTCCATCCTCCTGACACTCCCCCTTTATATATCTGTAAACATGAATGAGTCCCCCCTCAGTCTCCTCTTGTCCAGCTCCAGAGCCCCAGCTCCCTCAGCCTTTCCTCACACGGGAGATGCTCCACTCCCTTCAGCATCTTGGTGGCTGTGCTGGGCGCTCTCCAGCAGTTTTATCGAGGAGTATCACCCTCCTCCTTCCCACCAAGCACAAGAGCATCGCTGTGTCACGGCTGCCTTCTAAGTGTGATTGAAGGGCTGGTGCAGCTTCAGAATGACTTAGCAAACCCCTGGGTGTGCAATTGGAGCTGGACCGGTTCCTCACCCCCAGCCCCATGTGCTGGGAGAGCCCGGGGCCACGCACAAGCTCTTCTGTTGGCCTCCCTCCACTTCTAGCTGTAGGCAGCTCATATTTCTTCTGTAGACACAAGGTTTGTTTTCAATAATTTAGTGTCGTTCTGAGTTTGAAATACAAGAGAAATATGCCTGCTAATCAGATTTGAGCCTGGAAGTGGGCACCCCTAAATTAATGGCTATTTTCTTAAGGACTCTTAATTCTTTTAAGGACCCCTGAATTCCTTTCTTGCTGATTTCCCAATAGCTCAGAATTAAACAAAGCAAATCCATTCGCATATTTCAATATACCAACAGAAGCTGCCTAGTGATAAAGTAATTGTACATTAATCCTGTGTTCTTCACCTATGTATACAGACATAATGGACTAGGCAAGTAATTTTTCCTAGAAGAGCTAATCAAAGGTTTTAATTTAATCAGTTCATTTTATGTTCATCTCTTCTGTTTTGTCAGCCTAATACACATAATAAAAATTTAATCTCTTCATTGTTTTAGTAATGTGAGCCACTATTTTACAATGAGTACTTGACAGACAGCGATAGCCAAATGGAACAACATGTTTGCTTGCCCTCACAGGGATTTTAGATAACTGTTCTAATCCTGTGGCTTAAATAAAATAGTTTATTTCCTCAACAACATGAGGGGCAAACAAGAGAAATTTGAGGCTTGTGTTTATCACCCCTCCCGTCCTGCCCAGATTTTCTGGTAGTGGCTTAGAAACCTTTCAATATGAATAATTCCCAATATGTGCATAAATTTTCTACTATGCTGCGGTTCTCTTGAGTCTCCTAGGAGCTCTGTGAGGCTGGCTTGGGAAAAATAGTTCTATAAAACCCCCAAATAGCCCTGTTTTTCTCACTGAAAACCATTAACAATCATCAAAATAGTGGTCAACAGAAATGAGGTTTCAATCCAACAGGCATAAAAGACTGAATGGGAAACAAAGTGATGTTTCTTTCCTGGCCAACCGAGCACCCGTGGCGGTCTCACGAGCCTGAGAAAGCACCTCGAGGCGACAGCCCCAGCGGTGCCGGCGGGAGCTGCCACGGAACACGCCAAATCACTCAATGGTCCCCTTGCTGTGGAGCTCAGGGATCAAAAGAACAGTTTCTTGCTTCCTTTATCTTGGAGGACACAAATGTGGTCTATTAGATTATTTTTGCCCGTTCTTTCAGCCTGTGCAGGCAATCAGGCAGCCCTGGGGAGAGCTCAGCGTCTCAATGGCCACGCTGTGCAAAGTGGGTATTCAGCATTTCCATTATAATGTTTTACACAGTGATGTTTTCTAAATAAAAACAATAGGCTCCTTTCCCCTCTTTTGTTCTTTTTTCCCCTGTTAAACAAGCCTTTCTAATGGCATTTTTATAAAAGTTGGTAACCTTTGAACTTATGTTTTTACCATCATTCATAGCACGGCCATTATCAGCATGGAGCATACTGGTGAGAGAGGATCTTCTTTCCATAAGGCTTTGCTAATAGCATATTTCATAAAGATGCTAATTTTAATTAATTGAGCAGATTAATAGCAGGACATTAAATGCAATCGTCCGATGGATTAGAAGAAGCCCGCTAAGGCATTCATATCGTATGCCAGGACCCAGACTAATTCAAGACCTGGAGAGCTGAAAGCCTCCTTTGTTCTGTATGTAGACTACAAAATGCAGCCCCTTGACAAACACCAAATTACAAACCTGCTGCATTTGCTGTCGGAACAGCTGCCTGCAACTAAGATCTTTTGCCACCAACAGTACACAATGAGAGTGGAAACAGGAATACACTCAATGACCTTGAAATGTAGTCACGTGTTGTTGTCCCTCACATTTTATTTATTGGTATGAAAGAATTAAACCTGCTTTTCTCAAAAAGAAAAGTTCTTGAATACCATACTATTTTTCTCTATGTGTGTAGTTACTTGATACTGTTTGTATTAGCTGTATAAAATATATTAGATGACTAAATATTGTGCTATGACACTGTGTGTACACACATATTTATCCATAAATTCATATAACAATAGTCTTACTTAGACTTCAAAATGTGAACTTACCTCATTTTCAGAGAAGTTACCAATCCCTGGTCTAAATACACCATTTTAGAAAATATTTTTCAAACTGCAGAGTGAAGCAAAGGAATGGCACTTCAAAACTACATATAAGTTTAAAAACAAGACACTTCACGTCTTGCTGCTAATAGGCTCTCTCTCTTATCTTCTAGTGTTGCTCTATAAAATTGTCTCCTGCATTATTCAACCCTGATTGTAAAAATGCTGGTTTTTGCTTTGGCTGCCACAAGGTTCTTTGCTCCAGCCGTGATGGAGAGGACAAAAGGAAGCAGCCCGGCACAGAGCAGCTCCCGCAGCCTCGCCGGGTGCGCGGGGCGCGAGCAGCCGCACCACGTACCGCGGGCTCCAGGCAGGAGAACTGGCACTGCGGCCGCGCCGGCATGGCCACCGCGCTGCTGCCCGCACCCCCGACGAGCTGCGGGTCTCCTGAACACCAAGGTTCCCAAGGTTCTTGCTACTGAAACCAACCCGTTCCCAGCCAGCTTTCCAATTCTCCCGTTCCCAGAGACTGTCCTTGTTGCAGGGAACGCCTATGATACCAGCAAAATACGCAAGCCAAGGCATATCAGCTGGCTGAGTGGACTGAGACTGCTGATTGTTATTTAGCAACTTTGTACAGGTGCTACCTAAAGTAGATTATATAATAGCTTACAGGAAAAAGTTAGAAGGCTTGACTTCAGTTCCTAAAATTTTTATAACTGACTTCATGCTTTCTAGTAATGCGGAGCTTGTAATCCTATTAGTCAGCTCTCATTTTCAAGGTACACTAATTGGAACACTAGTATTATTTTTGCTGGAATCCGTGGCTTTGGCAGGGCCAGTTTCAGGTCCTCTCCCATAGTTTGGTGTCGCCGTGCTCCCGTAGCTGTGGGTGATCACAGGACAGCAGGATGGGGCCAGAGCAGCCCCAGACTGCGGAACCGCCGCCTGCCGGCTGGCATTGACCCGCAATCCGTTGTTCTTGTGTGAGGAAAGACACCCCAGCCTTCCCAGCCTGAACTAAAGATAAACCTATATACACAGATCATGTTTCTGTATCACATGTTGGTTGGATCAGCGAGGGTGCTCAGTGTCAATTTAGAATATTCACAAGTGAGTTTTAAAAACCACAGCAAATGGGGATCCAACGTTAGAATCATAGAATCATTTCAGTTGGAAGAGCCCCTCAGGATCATCGAGTCCAACTCTAGCACTGTCACCAGAGAGGAAAGAAAAGTAACAGACAGTTTGGTCCAGGCCACTTGTTTCAATAAGACCTTTATTCCTATATTGTGGTGCACAATAACATGTGGAGGGTCATAGTACAAACCTGTACCACGAAATCAGTCATTTCAGGATTTCCTGGCTTGCTGTTTTAAGGGAGGATCTCTACATTGCTGTAGCTCATAGTCTTTACAATGATGAGCCCATTTTTAAGGACTGTGGCTTTTAAGAGCCTTTTCTTATCTCTTTCACATTCTTGTCACACGTTTAAGGTTAAGCTGGCTTTTTATCTCCTAGAAGTTGCACGAAGACACTGATCAGTGTTTTAGTGAGAAATTAGGGAAGTTATAGAATAGATTTGTGTCAGCACCCTGGAGCTGGAGTCAGTGAACTGACTCTTTTTGGAGTGGGAAGAGTTTTCTAACTCAGAGAAAAAAGTTCAATAAAAAGCCATTGCAGTAGCCATCTTATAGAACTATAAGCACATAGTAATCACCTAAATTAATATAAATTGCATTCAGTGGAAAAAAAAAATCTAAGAATCAATTACTTAGTAAGTTTTTATGTACTTTAATACTACAAGTCAGTGGCTTCAAATGTGGGAAAAAGCTACTGACTGAAGAGGGGTGGAAGCAGCATATTACCAAATATACGAGACTACCATGAGTGAGTTCATTTCACAGACTGCTATAATGGAAGGTTTTGCTGCTATTGAGCAAAAATTATTGAGGTACTTTATTAAAAAGCAAATAAATAACATCTCATTTATTTTCTGAGGACGTGTGAATAAGAAGGTCAGTTAAAAAAACAATGCAAGTCACTGTTAGTCCTTGGGACTCATCCTGTGAAGTGCTGAACAAACACTTACTGAATAAAATGAGCCTCACTGAAGAAAATTCTAATTAGAATAATAGAGCTTTGATAACTGCTATGTCATTAAACATAAACTGGCTTTAAACTAATTGTATTTGCATTGTATTATGATTTCTACTAATGAATGCATTAATGTTTATAGTCTGCAAACTCTTTTGAAGTAAAATATTCAAGTCTATGCCACTTAATCTGAAGTGAAATGCCCTTTGAACACAAAGCTGCACGGCACTGGGGAAGAGTCCGGCAAGGGAATTTGTCCCACATGTCACTGTTGAGGGTTCAACAAAACCAAACCACAAAGAACCCCGAAACAGCACAACAACAGAAAACCCCCCAGCCCAAGCAACACCACCGCCCCAAACCACCAATCCTCTTAAAAACAACCCTCTCCATCCCCACTCCTCAGGCTGACCTTGGGCACGGGAACGTTTCCTGAAGGCAAAAACTGGGAGGAAGGCAAATAGACACAAACTCGTTTAAATATTTGCACCAACAGGTGTGCATTATTTTCTAGTTATTGCTTCTATGAGGAAAAACGTTGTAAGTTATGAAAATCAGGCAAAGTTCAAAAAGCATACAGTACTAAAATCATTTGGGAAGGATTCTGGGTTTAAAATCTGCTGCTTTTCTATTAAAAATGATTGCCTAAAGCCTGTTTTCAGGAGTTTCCATTTCCAAATTCAACTAGACTAAAATAAAGTAATAGATTAATTATATGCCAGCTGACCATAAATTTTATTTCAGAAACTAGATCATCCAATTTTCTGATTCAAATATGTTGAATATTCATTGGCATCCCATAATTCTGGAAAGGAAGGCAAGGACATGAGCATCACTTTTTGCCCAGATAATTCTGAACAGCTGGGAACCTGAAACTCCTGTTGTCAGACACTCCAGCCCATTCCCCAGGGCTCAGGATCCCTCACCCGCCACAGGACACACCTCACCCTTTCCATCCCCAGCATTTCTTGATGATCCGTGTCACTGTTAGGCCTTTCAAGATAATCCTCGTTTAACTCACTGATACCACACTAGTACTGATACTTGGGCTTCCAGAAATGTGGACTCCGTTGTCTTTTTGCCTTGGCACCTAGTGCAGGTGTTTTACGCGATGTGAGTAGCTGCTCCGTAAGCTCGGAGCAAACAGAACCCTCTGTGGAGGGCGCTTGTCTGTGGGTTGGGCTCAGAGCTGAACGACACCTGCTCCAAAAGCCAGGGCTTGGAGGGGGTGTATTTACACTCGGCTGGTACCCTCGGCCATGGGAGGGGAGCTGAGGATGGTTATCACTGTCACAAATGATGAAGCCAAAGGTAAACCAGGGAGTTTCTTCACAAAGCAGTGCCTTGCATTTTGAACTATAAAATGGAAAAAACAAAACAAAACAACAAACAAAACCCACAAACATCTAATGCCTTTTATTTATTTGCTGTACACATTTTACTTGTATAGCTTGCTTAGCCCTTTGAGTATCTTTGACTTTGGAGCTTTTGACAGTTTTCAGGTGCAATCTAATGCTCTGAGGCCACTGCACGGTGTGATGTACAAATGCGGGGCACCCGCAGCCGCGGTCCCTGCCACGGACACTGAGCGGGCTCTGCTGGGCCTGAGGAGAAAAGCCACGGTGGACCCTCCGCTCAGCAAGGCTGGTGCCTGCACCACGTGCCGTTTACTGCTTGGTGCAGGCGCCTGCGTTCCTTTCACACTCACCGCAGACCTGAGTGCCAGGGAACTGGACATCTAGGATGAAATGATAAATCGCCTTTTTTCTTCTTAGATATTTGTCAGCATCTCCAGGGAAACTCACTGGTAAAGAAGTTGAGAATCTCCAGATGGACATTAATATAATGCTGGAGTTAAAGTGGTGGAACCATCAAGTCTCCTGGCATTTTAAGAATGACAATTCAGATGTGCCCACTGGTATCAACATACATTACATGCTACTGAAAAGTCAGGCTGTCTCCATAATGAGACTTTCCTTTCTAGAATTATGCTGTGCATTCCACTAGAAAGCTGTGCATAATTGCATACTGTTGGTTATTTTCAACAAATGTAAAGCAACATAACCAAATAATACTGTAGTTTGAGTGTAATGACTTATTTTTACTTTTTCTGCTTTCAATATCTGCTAATTTTTTCTGAAGTGCTATAAATCTAAGACAGTGCCAAGAAGTTATTTTTCAAATGAGCGTGCCTCTCTCACACATAAGAAATACAAAGTGTGCTTTACTTATTTCATTACAGTGCCGTATGGATCTCTATATAAGTGATTTAATTCTTCAAACACACAAACAGCGTAATCCCTGTTTTTAAAGAAATAGTTACATGTCCTAATTCAGGATAAAAACGTAACCTTACTGCAGCCTGATGAAAAGCATCCAGCCTGCCTCCCTACAGCATTCTGTTTGCATCAGAAGAACTCTGTTCACTGAGCTGAATTGAAGCTGTGATTACAGCAGTGTAGGAAAAAACGGTGACAAACATCGTTTGTACACCACAGATGTAACAGGTGATCGTTTTTTCATCAGGAAGAAGGATACAACACTACACGTACTTAGCACCTGATCACAGAGACAAAACTTGTTACTGCTGTTTGCAAACTGGCCAAATGAGGGCAAGGGGTTCTTACACCTTCCAGGGGACCAGCAGAACAAAGGTGTATTGATGCAAAAGGAGCTGTGGAGGTGAAGAGCTGCGGCGGCGGCACAGCCAGCCCAGCCCACAACCTGCGCTCTGCGCTTCCCCAGCCCCTGTGCAAACACGCAGCAAAACCTGCTTTCTGGAGCCTATGGATGTCTTAGATGAACAGAATTCTTCATAACAAATAAAAACCTCCTGTTTTGAATGGTGGGTTTAATAACGAGATGGGAAATGTAAATGTTCTACAAAGATTAAAGGTGACAGGAATACATTCGAGTTCAACAGATTGTCTTACGGTGAAAAATAACTTTGTACAATAGTTTAAGTGCTGAATAAAATCTTTTGTGACAGAAATTACCTACAACGGAAAAATCGAAGGAGGCATGTTTCCAGTGTAGGGCGCATATATCTGACATACTGTAAAATTCACAAGTATTTAATTGTTGCATTCGGAAGATAGACGCAGCGAGCGCTCTGCGGCTGTCAGCCCGTGTCCTGTCCCATTACGCTCTGGGGAGCCCAACGTGTCCAAAGGCACAAGCGGGCTCTGCTCAGTGGTGACCCACGAGCAGCCGGGCCGCTGCGGCTCCAGGGACAGCCCGGCTGACGCTCTGCAGCCGTGGGCACGCTTGCCCCTGGGCCACTGCACCTGCTCTGTGCACACCCTGTTTCCCCCAAAATAGGCCCTAGCGTGATTTTCCAGGATTTTTGAGGATGCTCGAAATGTAAGCCCTACTCCAAAAAAAAGCCCTAGTTACAGTTCATAAGAAAAAGTCAATTTAAATAGTGTCCGGGCAGTGATACATGTAAAAAAGGCATCTTTTGGGGCAAAAATTAATATAAGACCTTGTCTTATTTTTGGGGAAACAGATTGTCTTTGGGAAGAAACAAGAACGTAATGGATGATGAAGAAAATAACATTCCTGCCCATAGATTTTCTGTCTTTTATGAAACGTGTCATGACTGGTGGATTCAGATACATTGTTTTTTAAAAGTAACTATTTTTTCATATCCGTATTATGAAAGAAAAATAAACAGGATTCACTCTAGTGTATGGGACACTTTAGAAGATGATTTGAAGCAGACTGATTACAGTGTATCAGTCTAAATCACAGTATACATAAACTAACTCATATGAAATATTAATCCCCTGTTTTCAGACCAAAGAATCAATACACAGAGTGGAAGTTAATTTTTTCCATGCACTCAAGTAAAAAAAAACGAAGACAGCTCTATATAGTTTTAGGGTAGTTCTGGAATTTGACAATTAAATTAGAACAATCAAAATCCTGTTCCTCCAAAATAAAAGCATGAATCTTCAGGAGTAAGCACTTGACTGCTTTCTTAAATATAACCTATTTTTCACTTGCTTCTTGCAATGCTAAATAAAAACATAAATAACTTAATTGAAAAATTAAATTAAGGAGAATCAATTTGTGACAGATTTATGAAAGCATGTAATTGCTCTTACGCAATATCGAGCAGCCATACTTCTTATTTAAAAAGCAGTTTTCCTACATGATCGTAGTGAGTGATTCCAGAAATATCACTTGTTCTACTTCGGTGGTTCTGGATTCTCCCACTGACACCCTAGGCCCACCCCCGTGACGCTCAGCCCTGCGTCGTGCCCTGACGACGATTCCCATTCATTCCTGGAACTTCTTGATGCGCAGGGCAGATGTTCTCTGTGCTTGAGCCCTCTGGCTTTTCCCACTTGTGTTGCTTCTGGGCACTGAGTACAGGTTTCAGCCCTTTGTCTCTAGGTTTTAAGCCCTGAAGCTATGCCCTAAAGATGTGGTGGTGCTCCCGGTGCCCCCGCACGCCTGCGGGACAGCGAGCACCAGCACGCTTGCCGCACTCAGCTGTTGGCCTCGACGAGCAGAATTCACGCAAAGAGTTACAACTTTTGGTTCAAGTTTCTAAAAAATACTGTATGAACCAGTGTCTGATAAACAGGGTTTCACTGTGCTTTGAAGCAGCAGAGAAAGTGAGGCAGGGCCGTTCAGGCAAGCTGCCAAATAGGAAGGTCAGATTTTTCAGCACAGACAAGACCCTTAAGCCCACAACTCTACTAGGAAACAGAATGAACTGGGAATGATTTGCTTGAGGTGAAAAGGGATGGCAGAGCAGCACTGCAGCTGCTCTCGCAGCTCAGCGCCGCCGCCTGAGCCGGTTGTTGGGACCAGCGCGTGGGCTGTGCCGGTGCCAGAGCGCGGCCCCTCTCAGCGCTGCCAGCGCCCGCTTGGACCTGCCGGCATGGCAGAAAGGGGGTCCCGGCACATTTCAACCAACATGCCCATGTTAATGTAAGTCTCTTAGGAACCTCCACCCTCACTGGGTGTCCGCTGCCCGCTGGGGCTGGGAGGGTGACGAACCGCAGAGCTGTGCCCAGCGCTGAGCAGGCGCCGCCAGCCTGCGCCAGGCCCTTCTCTCCTCCCGTCTGTTCACTGCAGCGTGGCTTCTGCGCAGGGCGGGACCAGGACTGGGCATTTAAATTGCTTGTATTTTCTTTTCAAGGCAACATTTTGGCTTTTTCTCTTTGAATATCAGTTATTCAAAAATGTCAAAGACACTTTCCAAGAAGAAAAGAAATATCTCTTTTCCTCTCTCCCTGTCCCTGTAACCACACACACAGAGCTATCTTTCTCTGTATTCTTTTCTTATACTGAGAATAAGCATACAGGTTGGGGATATTGCTTCATTTGTTCAGCCAGTTTTGCAGAAGTGTCCTTGGCATTCAGGGACAAATAATTCTTTCCAATCAGCAAAAAAGAGACAAAGAGATAATCCAATACTGCATTAGATTTGCAAGCAGCTCAAGGTCTTATCAGGCTAAAAGATCTTTTTACAAAGAGAGGTAGAGGTTTCTCAAAGAAATATATAGAACATGCTAAACTTGAAGTAATAGTTGTAACACTGGAGACAGCAGAGCAGAGGCAGTGCTTGATTTTCTTTCAAATTCTGATGACCTTGACACTGTAATTATGAGCAAACAGTCCATTATGTCTTTAAAAAGACTATAATTGCCTCTACATTTCTTGATTGCCAAGGAAAGAGATTTTGATAATGATTTATCAATTACTTGGAAACACCTAATACCAAGGTTAGTTCCAAATCCGCTGAAAGGAAAGCTGCCAGTGTACTTTCCATCCACCAGCCTTGGGCCAAGACAGGACTTACGGCAGCACGTAAGAAAATACAGAGGCATAGCTGCCATTACCTATCTACCAACAGATGAAATTATGCATTTTTTTTTCTGTATCGCAAACGATTTTGCTCAATTAAGAGTAAAATACATCACTGAGTTAAGCTGTAAAGCAGAAGGGATTGCTCAGGAACAGATCCAGGGACGCGGCCTGAAAGTGCCCCCCGGCCTTTCTTCCTCCTGCGTTACTGCTCCGCATTTCACCAGGTTTGACCAGAGCCACATTAACCACTTGCATGTAACTGCCTGTGCTGTTTCACTCCAGTTCATAGGTACTTATGCCCTTTTAAATATTTTTTAAATAAAATGTTGAGCCTTTTAAATGTTAAGAGAACACCCTTAAAATGAAACAAACAAAAGTGGGAGATTCTACCTCCCTATAGTTTCACTCCCTTTATGAATGAAACTTGCTCCTTTTCATGTATTTTTTGACATGGCCTAAGCCAACAATATCTCTGCTTAGCAAAAGATTTAACCCTTATACCAAGCAGCTACAATTGTACCTCATAAAACAAAATGCATCTCCTTCCAGGGAAAAGAGGTAAATCAGCTAAATGGGTTTGTAAAGATTCACTTGCTTTTGCAATACCTGTCTCACGGTTTATAATTGTCAGAGGTATATATAAAGATACCTTCCACTTTCTTCAGGCCTGCGTATCGGAAACACCCAAACATCTGTATACGAAATTTTCTGATTACTTGAAGAATAAATTCGAAAGCTTTTCGCAAAAACAGTGAAATAGAATAAAATACTTCTTTAGACACAGATTTTGTGAGGGAGATGCACATTTGCAGCATTTTTAGGTTTTTGGAGTTCCTTTGATTCTAACACTCAAACACTTCATGTCAGCCACGTGTTCGAAGTACTTTGTTAAATGTAGACCTGAACAAGAATTCTTTGGCTAAGAAAGCCTCATCCAATGTTCCACTTATGAAATCAAACAGATCTTGCCTCAGCCCTTTCTCTTCTGAGACAGAAAACCCCTGTTTCTGCTTGTAAAGCGACTGGTGTCAGCGAAGTTTCCGAGGAAATGAAGAGCTGTAACACAACATATTCCTCGTGAGGTGAAGTTCCTAGTCAAGAGAACAATGCTGTTTCCAGGTCTCCCGTGTTAAGCTCTTCAAGTAAAAACAAATCTAGTGCCAAAAATAAGATTCAGACACTGGTCCTGCACACGTATATGAAAATAAGGGTGGTTAACGTGTCACTATGCAATTCACTAGGCTTTGCAAGCACTTGCAAGATGTGAATAAGGTTCAAAAATCCCCATCCTTTTAAGGAGCAATTACTTGTTTTTAATTTGCTCAATACTAGAAATAATAAGGATTTTGCTGCATTTAAGGAGAAGGCTTAAATTGGTTTAAAAGACATGAAAACACTTGTATCTATGGATTCCAAAGCAAGTCCACCGACCTCAGCAGGGGTGCATCCTCAGGCTGTGGAGGGGCGGGAGCACAGCTGGACAGCACTCTGACGCTGCCGCACTGCCAACAGCTGCAGTTTTGAAAGGAAGTATTTACAACTCTCTGCAGCGAGCAGAGAACCCTCCAGACAATGCAGTGAGACTGTGATCTGAGCCGCTTTGTGACGACACCTGTTACTCTCCTTTGGAGGGACCTGGATCTGTTGGGATTTGGGTGGGCTCATAGTTACCATCCCTGTCACATAACATCCATTTTGGATCCTAAGAAACCCTGAGGTTTATCCAAGTATGTAATATATATTATACCTTTTAATAAGCAAATCTGGAGTTTAAAAAAACAGCTTTTGCAGCCATCTGGAAGTCTTCAGCGTGTCTTTGGTCCTCTTATGTCCACCCTGGTTCATGCCCAGGCTTTTAGCGAGCTCGTTGTTCCTTCTGCTGATCCTGGAGTTGCCATTACTTTCAATGGCTTTGTTTCCTTCCACCAAACCCAGAAGTTTGGCAGTTACACTCTACCACAAAATCCTGCTCAGCTCTTCATAAAAGGGGTAAGCGATACAAGTTCTGCTGAAGACCTGAGCCTTGTTCTTGGTTCTTTTGGCAGCCGCTGTCACCGTGGGCAGCGCTGGGAGAGGCCACGTGCCACAAGAACTTCCAAAGCTTTTTCCCCCTCTGGGCAAGGAGACACAGTTTGTCTTAATGGTTCCAGATGGCTACTAGAGAAGAGCGCTGCTTAGCTCTATGGCATTGATGATCATTCTCAGAGCAGGCAAGCAGTAATTAATGGATTCCATCTGTATCTGCATTTGGGCAGAGGGTGATTTATAGTGACCATTCCTACAAAGCAACAAAGGGCATAAGATGCATAATCAGCCCCGATGGGCTCTGTGGTGTTGGGAGCCCGACAGCTGACAAGGCTTTCCGTAAGAACATTAAATGCAAGTGAAGATATTGCAATGAACTTACTAGAGCTTGAATTTGTAAATACAGAACATATATGTAACCTCGCTGTGCTATTCAACTGTAAGAATTACTTTATGACAAAGTCTGCCCAAATATAGACAAACTGAAAATAGTATCTGTGTGATTTTCCATTAGGAGCTCGCATCACCTCAGATAAGTGAAGCACTTTATATTAAGTTTAGCATTTAAAATCAAACCAGAGATTCTCTGTCAGTGACCTATTTTAGGAAATGCAGAGTGCGAGATATTATGGTGCATATACTGAAGTCGTCTTTCATTATTATTTTTGGAGTACCTATTATTCTGATAGGTTATTGCGATTACATGTTCATGAAAGAACAATATAACTTTTTCTGGCTGTTACAGAGGTTCCAGTATTTACTGGAAGTCAGATCTTCTAGGCGGGAACCTTTGAAGACTGTTCAAAACTGAGTCTTGTAACTGTCACTATACATGGTCAGAGTTACAATCCATGTTGTGTGACATTCTTATTTGGAGTCATTCGGGTGATGCAAGACACTTTGTAGGATTTGCATTGGAGTTCTCCGAATTAGCAGTTTTGGAAGTTGTCCCCTTGATGTTGGGCAGCCCACCAGAGAACCAAGCTCTTCCCATTTAGCTGCTTAATCCACAAAACAAGGTCTGTGAACAGTTCCTTATTTCCACAGGGCAATTTCCACAGTATTGAATTACATAGTTTTGATGCTTTTCGTTGTTTATTTCCGTAGTTATGACTCACTGTATCACAAAAGAAGCATTTGAAGGACAAATGCAGAGCTGTTCTTGTTAGTGACGGTGGTTTTTCCTCAACGAAAACTTGCTGGGATTAGTACTTGAGTGGCCATGAGTCCCAGACTGCTGGGCAAATTTCTCCTTGTGAAGTTTGGACTTTGGTTCACCGTATTTTAAATGAGTCTTTCTGAATATTCTATGCATTTTGAATAGAAGCCCAACCAATTCTGCAAGTGGATTCACTTGATCACAAACCTGCTAAAAAGAGCCTAGTGAAGATTTGATACTTGAAGTTACCCATGGGAAGGCCAGCACTCTTTCTCATCCAAAGGCAGACACAGCTCTTGCTGTTATTTACCACTATTTCGCAGTCCCAGGACTAAACAAGTGACTACTGTATTTCAGCGTAAGCCTGTCTATAATGAAAATAAACTTGCAAGTAAACTATTCTGGCTACGCTGTAGTAACAGCTGTCAGATTGAGCAGCACTTTGTAAATCACCTTCTGCTTAACATGTGAGTGCTCGAGTTATTTATAACTATACCATGTAAACGTCACAAAGGATGTTTGGTGATTCACAGATGATAACAGAGAGCAGACTGTGGGGCAGAGAGAGCAGCAAGGGGCTTGGGCAGCGCCGTGTGGAGTCCTGATCGCTCTTCCTGAGCCGTGCCCAGGACAACCAGCATCTCCACCGCGCTGGGCTTGTCCTCGCTGCCTGCAAACCCAGCGCTGCTGAAGCCAGCAAGAATTTTGCCCTTGTTTTTCTAAAAGCCAAACTTGCACTGGTGGCTTTATGTGACAATTAACCCTACATGAGCATAGCACAACCAAGTGAAAATTGCAGCGTGGCAGGTTTGTGTCAAGTGCAATAACTCCTCAGGTTCTGTCTACCTGTGAACCATCAGGTACCGCTCGTACATATAACTGACATAGAAGCTATTTTGCTAAATAGATGACAGCAGAAAACTGCCCAGGGGTTCTACCAGCTCGAGGGAAAACAGGCAGGTTCAAACCTGTTCTGGCAAACTTGCCTGAAATGGTGCAAAGCAAATGTATTTCTAATTTGACAACTGTGATCTCTTTAACATCCAGGATTTTCACAAAGTTAGCAAAAACATAAATAAAAATGTTCAGTCTGTCAGAATATCCTAGGAAATGAAGTCCCATGCTATTTAAAGCTCAATGAAGTCCAGCTTTCAAACAGATTGGCTCATCCTTTCAGCTTTTGGGCCGATAAATTCTCTGCTGTGAGGATGAGGACGCTCACAGCTCTGTGTTGAGAGCCGGCCTTGGAGTTCACTGCCACGTGTAACATAATTCAGGACAAATCACAGGGGTTTCCTCAGACTTCCAGAATGTGTGTGCACTGACTCTGGTTATATGGTGCTGATTGGTGGGGAAGGGAACTTAGCAATATATTTAATATTTATATTTAACCTGAAGGCCTTCGGTTATCGTGTTGAGCATTGTTCTTGTGCCTGGTGGCCTTACACCTCTCTTGTCTCTGGGAGATAGCATTGTGGATGATTTCAAGGACAAAAAAAGTACTTAAGCCAAAATTCACAGTGGTAAGCTGTCAAGGTTTCAGGCAAGGCGGCGATAAACCGTGGCAGACACTCCTTGTTATCCTCTTTACCTCCCGCCACCCCTGCCTTTAGATCGGAAAGATTATAAGAAAGATAAGGGGAAAGGAAGAGAGACTTAGACTTCAAGTCGGAGAGTTTTAAAGGGTTTTACTAATGCTACTAATAAACAGACAATATATACAAACATACAAAGCCAATGTCAGGTGGTGGGTGCGGAGCTGCGTCACTGCGCAGCAGAGCTGGGGCTGCGGGGCTGGCGGCTCCAGCAGCTGCAGCTCAGGCCCCGGGAGTCCCGGGCGGGACTGCACAGCAAAGCGGAGCCTGGCTGCAGGATGCGGGGCCTGAGGGCTGTGGATCACAGACAGACAGACAGACGGGGCCTCTCTGGATGCCGGCCGTGGGCCAAGAGAGACAGACCCCGTGGTCACCCTCTTATATAGGGGTATGACGATTATGGGGTGGAATACTTCCGTTGGTCAGTTCTAGTCACCTGTTCCATCCACCCCTCCTCAAACAGGCCCCTCTCACAACAGAACGGGAAAACTTATCAGTCTTTCTTGGCTACCATAGTAATAAATCTAAACAGGAGCTTCTTCAGCATCCCGTTGGTCTCTTGTCAGCACCGAGTGCAGCACCCTAGGAAAAATATGCAGCTAGAACTCAGAGGAGTACAGCCACCTAGAAGAACTGAGCTGAAAGAAACAGCACTGAAGGACAACCGGTCTGGTTTTTAACAAAACCAGGACATAAGCAAACTCAGAAATAGTATCAGACCTACAATTGATAGCCATTACAAATTTTAAAATTGGTGCCCATTAAGATTTTCTTTGTAGTGTAACAGAAAATCTACAGCTGCATCCAGATCTTCCTTCTTTCTTTGTTTTCAATTTTAGTTTTTTCTTTTCCATGTACTCCTCTATTTCACTGATGTTTTATGGCAACTCTCAATGAAATCATATCACAATAAATTTCTCTTCTCAAAGCACCTTTAAAGGCTCCTACTGTTACCTGGTAGCTAATGCAAATCTAATCAGCTCGTCCAACCTAGGTTTTCATTGCTTGTCTAAATAACAGCTCGTAGTTGCTCTTGGCCAACATAACTACTGTGTAAAAACTTCGAGCTCCAAACCCACCTACAAAACAAGCAAAGAAACAAAAACCTCACAGGCTTTATAAAGGCAGAGACAGTCCAGCAGATCCCGCCGAAAGAGACCATCTAAATGTTATGTTTATTTAAATCCTTCACACTCTTTCTTCGAAATGAAGAGACAGCGTCCACACATCCTTCACAGTTCATTAACCTCACCAGGATGCAATGGCAGATTAATCAAAACCGGTGCAAGGAGCACTGTCCACAGCTGACTGTAATACACAGAGATGTCTCAGTGCATTTCTTTGGAGAAGCATGTTTATCCAGCCGAGTATCTTGAAGGATTACATTCCAGACACAGGCATCCCCAGCATTTGTGCAAATGCAAAGGATCTTTTGTCAAGAATCCCATTGTTTTACTTAAAGTAACTCAGTTGTTTAGGGAAAAAAGAGTCTAGTGAAGATTTGATACCTCTTTAAATTTCACCCAGGTGTTAATTTATAACTTCAGTGAGATGAGAAAAAGAGATGAGATGGAGATGTCTGCTGATTAAATGTCTCACAATTAAATAAAAATGAAGATTGGTATTAGAAAATAGATGTATTTGTACAGCTTGACAATTGAAGAATGCATATGAAAAACTGCAGCTCTGGATGTGCCCTGGAGCTGGCAGACTAGCTGCGGCACAGAAGTTTGGGAAGAAAAACGATCACAGATTCTTTGGCTCAGCTCTCAGCACTTTGAGTGATGGCTGGAGATCAATCCCACAGCTGCCGCAGAAGGAACGCCACTCGGGGTGTTTGCGTTGCTTTCCCTTTCGTCAGGAATCAGATTTTCTAAGTTACATGTGATCAATCACTGGTTTAGTCATTGTTTTGCTGGTTTGTGTTTTTCAAGCAATAGATATTGACCTTTGAGCTTTTGAATTTTTAATGCAGTTTTAATTCATAGTAGTTCTCTGCCCATCACTGATATATATATATATATATATATATATATATATATATATCTTTCCCGTACCATTAGAACTGCAAACAGAAGTCCACACAACAAATCTGGAATATGTCCATGAAACAGAAACATATGAAGCTTGAAACACTTGCTTAGAACAAATACATTTTAAATATTAAAGAGGCATTAAGTAACATCGTAATAACAATAACTTAGAACTACACTTTCAATTCTTGCAATGGCATGCTCCAGACTGTGTCTAATTTACTGTATTTATTTGGTTTAAAAACTCCCTTTCTTGTCTCCTCTCCTCGCCATTTGGAACATACATTCATTTTGCTGAAGGATGCATCTGTCCTAGGAGACCGAACCACAACAGCCATTCCTCAAACTGTGATTTTCTGTATGCTAACAGCACAGCTAATGTGCTTATCTTAATAAGACATTTTCAGTGTCTTAAAACACCCCCAAAACCACTACAAGAAACCCAAAAACTTTCTAGACTTTCCAGACTAAAATACAGGTGTAGCATTCAGAGCACACTTAAAGATAAGGATTATGCTTTGGCACAGGTATTACCCTACTAAACTACCTAATTAAACGCAAATATAAGACACCAGCCTGCCCCTGAGTTTCCATGAACTGAGCAAAGCACACCAGGCTCTCCCACCATCACCCCCATCACCCCCAGCACACACCTGGCTCTGAACTGCACCCACCCATCCACCCCCAACAGGCACTAATTAAAGCAAAATAGCATTAGGCTTCCTCTCCTTTTTAATGAGAGATCCTGCGAGTCAGTAGATTGACAAAACCAAGGTACAGCAGGAGGAAAAAAATCAAGATGGGTTAAAATGTGAGAGTTCTATGAAAACAAATCTGCAGTCTAGAAGTAAGGTGATATCTCAGGTGTTTGGGCTGTTTTATCTGATCTTTAGAGTCTTTATTCAAGGAGGATTCTGCCACCAGTATGGACTCTATACTCTCATTCTGAGTAATAGGAAGATTTGGAAACTGAGAACTTATGCTTAAAACATACATATTTGACAACATTTTTTAATAATTTTCTCAAAATTCAAAGAATCTGTATATTGATACCTGTAGAGTTATTTTGTATTTTAAATATTTTTTTTGCTATTTTTTCTTTTAAGAACAAAAACAAAAATGGGGAAAAGTAATTTAATTTTAATTCCTGTGTTGTTGGGATTCAAGTTTAACTGATTCAAAGGGTGGCAATGTATGCTTGCAGCCCAGAAGCTGCATCCCCAGCCTGTGGGCAGCAGGTCTGAGGGGATCCTGCCCCTGCGCCCCGCTCTGGTGAGACCCCCTGCAGTGCTGGTCCAGCTCTGGGTCCTCAGCACAGGACACACATGGACCTGCTGGAGAGGGGCCGGAGGAGCCCCAGGAATGACCCGAGGCTGGAACAGCTCTGCTGGGGGACAGGCTGAGAGAGCTGGGGTGTTCAGCTGGAGAAGAGAAGCTCCGGGGAGACCTTAGTGCACCTTTCTGGAATGAAAAAGGGCTGATAAGAAAGATGGGGACAGAGTTTTGAGTAGGGCCTGTTGTGATGGGACAAGGGGTGATGGTTTTAAACTAAAGGAGGAGATTCAGGCTGGACATGAGGAAGGAATTGTTGGCCCTGAGGGTGGTGAGAGCCTGGCCCAGGTTGGCCAGAGAGGTGGTGGATGAACCATCCCTGGAGACATCCCAGGCCAGGCTGGACGGGGCTCTGAGCAACCTGAGCTGGTGAAGATGTCCCTGTCATGGCAGGGGGGGCACTGGGGGAGCTGGGGAGGTCCATTCAACCCAAACTGTTTTATGATTCTATGTACATGCCAGGGAAGACTGTTTCGTGGATGTGTTTCCATGCTAAGCTAGCTGAAGGGCAACTCTTCCTGACTGCAGCTCTTTCTTAAAAGCTGTGTCTCGAATCTGGTTCCTCACAAAAGGAGGATTAGCAGAGCAGGAGACGCCGGCTGTCCTGAAAGGCAGTTCATGCATTGCATTGCATTAGACTTGTTTTCAAAAAGACGAGTAACAGAATCTCTTACACTTTTTGCTACTATGCTGTTTTGCCTCTTTAGCTTAATAATAGCTGTATATATCTTATCCCTTGTAGGATTTTTAAGTACTAGGGAGCGCTATTAACCAAATGTAGCAAAACATTGCAAAACAGGAGTGCGAGGAATGTGGACAAGATCAGCTCAAGTTTTAGTCACATGAATCACCATTTCCTTATTCTTAATCTACAGTTTGGTGTTAATCTGTGGTTTGGTAAGGCCCTTTGTTATGTGTACCTGCTGGACAGAAGCAGGGCTGGGGTCGTTCCTTGCCTAGCCTGGGTCTTGGTGAAGGAACCAGGAGCACTCACTGCCCCGGCACAGCTCTGCTGCTTCTCACCCCCACTCAGAACATTACTTTTCCTCCCCTGTCCTGTAAGATGAATCAGGTAGGAGGGTTGTGCAGGCACTACGGAGGTGCAGGGACACATGTCCCTGTATGAGTTTTGTCCCCTGAGCTGCAGCAACAGGGTTTGTGCATCCCCAGCTCACCCTGTGCGCAGGATCATCCAGCGACTGCGGGGCCTTGAACCGGCCCTGGAGGGGAGTTCGGCTTCCCCGTCAGCAGACAGGAAGGCTGGAACACCTGACCAGCAAAACCATCGCCTTGAAATATTTCTTCATTAAACTCTCCTAGAAGAGGCCCTGGTTCTCAAACACTGTGTGGCGTAAGGCAAGAGCAAGACTCTCTTTCCCAGCTCAGGAATTGTCTGAGGAGTGTTAGCCTTTCAGCTACTGGGAAATAATCAACAAAGAAAGTTGCTAAATAGCAAATACTACATCAAAATCACTTTACAGTTAGGCATGTGGAATGAAGAAATCTATGTTTATGTGTTCCTGTAGGTCTTTTGTTTTCCTGTGTTATATTTCTTTACTGTATGTTTTCCTGTTTACGTGACATTGCTCTTGTAAAACAGAGCAGAGATTTTAGCCAACTATTACATATAGACTCACATTAATTCATGCTGAATATTTTAAAAATATCTATATTTCAGCAAGATGAATTTTTAATATGGTAAGCACTGAATTCTCTCATATAGCACTCATTTTTTCATTCGTCACTTCTACAGTTTTCTGCCTTTCAGCCCTGTAGTTTATTTGTAGTTACTAATTGTATGTACTAGTAAAACTTGCCTATAGGTTCTTTGTACAACTAATGTTTTGGGGTGATAATAAAAAATAACCTGATCCACTGTCAGAAATGTAAAACGTTAATGTTCCTCTACTATTGCACACTAAAAATGGAAAAAAAGTGAAGATCAGTCATTTAATGGAAACACATATTGAAAAAAGAGAACTGCTGCACCACCCGAGGATTTGGTTCTTGGCAAACTCCATTTGCTAAATGAAAAGCTTTTAAAGTAAAATGACCGAGTAAGCCTTACTAACATGTAAGAAGTGAAGTTTTATTGTTACCTTTTCACAGTCTGAGAAAACAGTTTCACTGATTTTAAGTGAGTCCCTTTGCTTTCAGGCACAGGACAGATCAAATGCAGCCCGATAAAACCCCAGCTCACTCTGAAACAAACATCATTACAGAGAGCTGACGATGATAAACGCAAAACATGAATACTTTGGAATTAGGACACCAGAAACTATTTGCCAGAGGTGAAATGGTCTGCCACAGACAAGGGAGATTTAACCACGAGTTTGAGTTGCTCACAGATCCATCCTCCGGCTCTGTGTGTGATTTTCCTTTGTGTTGTCCAAAGATGAACCCTGGAGTGCAAATGAGGGTTGGGATTAGCTCTTCCTTATGCTACCGGATATTTTTTATTGTACCATTACTGGCATTCTGGCCTTTTTTCCATTTATCTAAGCAAAACGTATAGAGAAGTTAAGCAAGAAATATCTTAATTTGTAAACTGGAACTGTAAAATTATTCTTTCCACCCACAAGGAATCTACTAGACGGATTCCTTGGCATGTTCTGGCCCAGAGATCTCTTTAGCCAGGCCAAAGGATAACAAGACACCGCAGACAGGCTGGTGTTTCAGAAAGCGGAAGCTGTCAAGAAGAGCACACAAGTTAAACGTTTCAGATCTTTGTCAGTATCGATCTGCTGGGGCTTTTTTATTTGAGGTGAAAAATGTTTTAGAAGATGAAACAATGATTAAAAACTGGCCTGGATATTTATTCAGGAAAGTTTTCTTGGGCGGCTGTGTTTGGGCGCTCTGAGCTGAACGGCGCGAGCAGGCGGCTGCTGCAGCGCGGGAGACGTGCAGCGTTTGCTTCCTTATTGGTGTTTTCTTTCTCATGCCATGCCTCTGTCTGTCTCGTGGGAGCTCCAAGTGATCGGCCACAAACTCTACTTGATGATCCCTTTAAAAGCAGTTTGCTGTGCTCCCGTGGAAAACCAGACTGTCCTTCAGGCAACGCAGCATATACAAAATGTGATGGATTTGCTAAAAATGTGCCTTACCCTCTTTGAAGCTGCCTGTAATTACATATCTAGGGAATAGTTTGATGTTTACATTTTCAAGTATATGGCTGGCTGTATTTAATTTTTTTTTCATCTTTTCCCTTCCTTGTTGCACTTTTTGTGGTCATAAATTAAATTATATAATGTTACAAACAGAAGGAGGATCGAGAGCAAGTCCCAGCAGCCCCGGCACAAGAGGCCGGCGCCCCGTGGGGCAGCATGAGGTGGCGGGTGTGTCCTGGGCCTCGCGGCGAGCGGCCAGGCCCGGTCAGAGCATTCTCTGGCTGTTTCCCATCGTGTGGGGTGCCCAAGGGGATCTGCTGACTCTCCTGACGTCGCTTCTTGGGGAGAAGAGCTGGGCAGCTGCCACCGCCTCCCGCCGCAGCCAGACCAAATGTCTCTGGCTCAGTAAAGCTGGCTCCGGGCCCTTGGGCTAAGTTCCTCTCTTGGATCTAGGAGCATCGATTCTGAAAGCCTTAGTTGGTTTCAAAGGAGATATTCCAGATTTACACCAGCTTTTCCTGTGATCAGAGGCCAAAGTGAGGTCTAGGGTATGTAAAATAAATCCAGGCTTTTGGTCTAAATTTATAAGGTTCCTTTATAAAGCATTCAAACAGATGTATCCTCTGGTTAAAAACACGTTTCAGCTGACTTCATGTTTGTCAGCCATTCAGTAACATCCTAAAAACCTTCTTTTGCCACTAACGCAGCATTTATTATTTATGTAGTATTTGTGTATACATGGGAACAGTACTATGGAGATAATTTCAACTACAAATTTACTGTCTTCTTTTCAAAAAATAATTGTGGCTTTATGATTTTTCTTGAACTAATTTATTGCTTTTGCAAACTTTCTCTAGAAATTTTAATAGAGTAATTTATATTCTTCAGGTTGGTAGTTAATTTTCTTCACGCAAATAGACTGTTAATGCATCTTCATGGTTGCAGAGATGAGCTCCAGATAACGGCCTCAAGGAACTGCGCGCTCACATCAGTGGGATTTTGGTGTGTTTCTGCAGGCAAAACGTCACTTTGTGTTGTTAATTCTGGGGCAGCATTTGTTTGCACGTTTTAGTTTTCAATGTCTTGATTATTAGAATTAGAGAAGCTTAATGATGCATATTATAGTTTAAGTCTTTGAATACTTAACATTTTCATTAAGTATTTTCATGTATTTTCTGGAAAAATTCCTGCTATTTTATCAGATGCTTTAGTGGATGGCTAGTATACGTGCTGCTTTGTGCTATAATGGACACAAGCTGTTAGGGACGGCAGTTAGGAACCCGCGACATTTTGACGAGATGTGCTGTTGGCGTGTCTTCATTTCCTGCTCCCAAAATGGACCATTCTCGAACCTGGAGGCAGGAATCTCTGACAACGAGGAGTTGCTGGAAAAGAAAACACATCCCGCATGGTAAATGCTGCCTCAGAAAATCACATTACAGCTTTGAACCTCTCCAAGGTTTCCTGTCCTCCTCTCATTAAGCAAGGCTCTTAAACTAAATTTTTCATAGCCATTAATTTCTTATTTTCTAGGTGTCTGTCCTGAGCTTAGGTTCTGATTGACAGAAATGCTGAGCACTATTTATTGCAACTGAGATGAATAATGGTTTGTAATTCGAGCATAAAGAGCTTTATTGCTCTAAACACCATGTTCAGAGCATCTCAGTAGCACACGCCAAAGTTAGGGGACACTTTTGACCTTCATCTCTCTGTCCCTCGATCATGTGCCAGCCCTTATCTGGCAAGAGTTTGTGAAGTTAGATTAATTAGTCATTGTGAAACCTTCAGAGGCAGTAGAGATAAATGAGACAGGAAAGTCTATGCGGGAGCTGTTTCTCTTCTGAGAAGTTTTGAACAGGGAGAAAGAGACAAGACGGGTGCTGCACGCAGCAGGGAAAGTGTATCGGGAGGTGCTGAACCGCTTCTCGTGAGAGCTCTGAAAGAGACAAGGGGCCTACGGAAAAAGTGCTGAGAGATGATGAAAGTACAGCTGCACAGACCATCCGACATTTTGGCATTTTCCAATTTTTAAATAATGATTTTGCAATATTTGCAAATTTTCTCTGAAGTGAAATATATATCTTAAATGGTCTCTAATCACACATTTCACTCAGAGCTTCCGCTGTGTGCATATCTTCATTACTGAGAAAATAAGGTAATGGAAAACATCTATATTGCAAGGAAAAAGTCTTATTTCATTTTCGTTAATATAATGGAACACATTTTCTATAGAATTATAGTACTAGAACCACTGCAGCTTTGTCACATATTTTGCTACATTCCTTTATTTTCACAGGTTTAAAGCTTGGCGATAAGCCTAAGCTAAAAAACTAAAATATGAACACTCTCCCCCGTTATCTTTCCAAAAATTCAGATTCTCTAGTGCCAAATTTTTAAGTTCCAACTCCATGAAGTTTTCTTCTTTCTAAAAGAAGGGATGTGCACTTCTGATCCAACGCTTGCCATTCAGACACCAAAGTGAGGAACTTTTCTCCTGTTCCCTTCAAAGAGATTTAGAATCAATGAACTTCAAAACTGAGAATACAAGCCAGTTGAGAAAAGTTTTGCTCTGGTTAAAACCCAGTTGAAACCATGGAGCCAGCAGGGCTTACGGCAAACTGGGACCGGGCCAACGGGGCTGAGTCGGTGCCCAGCGGGGCTGGAGCCCGTGGGGACGTGTGTCTGTCCCTGACCTCGCTGGGAGGTTGTTCCCCAACTGACTTCTCTGCTCGCTGGAAATCTGCTGCTCATTTATCTGCTCTCAGTTTGCAAACAACTGGGTTTGTGCTGTCCCTCCTTCCCCCGTGGTATTCACTTTGCAGATATATTTTCCAAGAGTAATCATATTTCCTCACAGCCTTCTTTTGTTGAGCTAAATGAGCTGAACTGTTAAACTGCCTCTTGCAGAATCAACTTCTTGTGTCTGTTCTTTTGGGAATGCCTTCTCTGCATTTCCCGTGTTTTGAATTCAACATTTCGATACGGCTGTCCAGAGCAACACTGTAGAGAAAGTCTTTCAAATACTTCCATAGTGACACTGGTATTTCCCCTTTGCCAGCTGCAAAACTCTTCATTTGTACTTACAAACATAGCACTAGTGAGTAAAAGGCGTGTTTTCCACAGCCGTGGCATGTGAAGGGTTACGGGTATCCTAAATCCAACATGCCCACAACTTCTTCCTCATCTGCTATTCCAGCACAGATGAGAAGATGGGACAGCACCTTGAAGCCAAACTGTTGGGACACAAACGATACGCAGTGAAACTCTGAACCAGGCCTGAATTTTCCTCACCAGAGTCGAAGCAACTCATTCTTTATTGCGAAAAGAGCAGAAAACAGCACATAAACACATAACCTGCAGGAATGGGCTGTAATATTTAAAACTCTTCTGAAAATTTATGGTTACTGCCTAGTAATGCCAAAAGCAAAATTGTAGAAGTAGAAGTGAGCTTACAGAAAGTCACGTTTCTGCCGAATGCATCGGACGGGGAGGGGATGGCGGGATGGGAGCGGGATTCAAGTTCCGCTGCTTCTGTGTAATTTGGGGGACATGGGGAGCAGCAGGACCGTGGGCGCTGCCCCCCGCCAGCGGCCCTGGCTGCGGATGGGACACTTGGTGTGCCTGCAGAGGCTGCAGGACCAACTGCGTCCTCCCCATGCAGCCTCGCCAGCACCACCGCAGGAACTTCGCGCTTTAATGCCATTCATACACTGAACACTATGACTCTGAATTGTGACAACTGTCCATTTTCACATAATTAAGGAGGGCTTGATGTAGCAGAAAAAATGAACGTGTTTGCCCTTGTGCTTGCTCCTTTCCACCCCCTTGTGAGAAGCAGATATTTAATTTGGCCAGATTCTCTATGAGGGAAAAAGTGGTGCTCAGACACAGCTGGAACCTGAACCTTCCCGTTTTATCATGGCAGAATAAACAATAATTTTTCATTAAAGACAAGAAGTATCTGGTCAATGTGTCAGTCTGAGATACTGTTAAAAATGTAAACAGCCATGGAGGTTCAAGAGGAATCTGTATATACGGCATGCTCCGGTTGATGACAGAAATAAATCCTTTACATACAATGTCAAAGGCAGAATTCTTCAGCCTACACAGACACAATGAAAAGCAGGATGATCCTAGGTGGTATTTTTAAGTCTGTACCACTGCTCAGGATTACGCAATCATTCATTTGACTAAAGAAAACGAGAGGCACAGAGATGAGGAGACCAAAGAAAGGGATGAGGACTTCCCGGCAGCCCAGTTTATTAAAGGTACCAAAATATTGTCCGAAAGGACCATACAAGTAAGAGAACAGTGAATTTAGTGAACCATGAAAAACATTGTGTCAAGCCCCATGGTTCTCTTTTAGCGGTTATATGAAACTATTCCCTTTGTGGGGACTTTTTACACTTTTAAATGAATGGTTACAATTATTTTTATTCTTGATAAAACCTACATATCCTGTGGGCAGTAAGGGCACAACTCTGTCTTTGGGAAAGAAGTTCACATGTTTCTTCTTTGCAAAAACATTTTGCTGCTGCCAGCCAGTTTTCATTAATTTGTTTAAGCCAGTGATGGTTTTGCAAGTTAAATGCAGAATGACGTTTTAGTTTGGTCAGCCATGCTGCTGTGTGGATGGATGTTGGCAGGGCTGGCACTGGCAGGGTGACACCGGGATGGCCTCTGGACCCCAGCACACCAGGTGAGAGCAGGTGTTACTGGTGTGATCTGTCTGGGGGTTGTTGTCTTGCTCCAGCGGTGAGTGCAGGGCTGCCCACAGACACCCCCGATGGCACCGGCCCCATGGTTTCTGTACCTTAATGGTCCTTTTGCATTTCCCGCCTTTTCACCACCCACTCTGCCCAGTCTCCTCCACAACACCCACCAAATCAGTTTTTTCCCCACTGCTGCCAGTTCTGCTACATCTATCCCAAATTTGCCAGTTCTGATACCATTACCTAGGTGATCTGGGCCTTTCATGGCCTCAGCGTTGCAGTTCCCTCAGTACCAAGAGAGATGTTACTCCCCAAAGGTCTCCCAACACCTCCCCAGCTTTCAGTCACGCTTGGCCTTCTGCTCAGTTCCTCACAGCCCCAGTGGAACCAGCCATCCCGCACAGTGCTGGTGAGATCCCCAGTCATTTTTTCACACTCTTATCAATCATGTTCAGCAATTTCTCACATAATGTCCAGGAATTTTCCATGTTCTGTTCCCTTATCTAACCTTGGGCCAGAGCTTAGTCAGTGGCCTAGTTATTTGCTCTAATGTTCATTCCCTAAAACACAGTTTCAATATTTCTTTTTCCCATCCTTCACTGAATCCAGATAGATCCTCTTTAGCTCCTTTAATTTTCAAATCCCACTGTGTCATTTACCTACAAGCTTCTTCCTCACTTATCTTTCCCCCTGCTCAGCTGATCCACTTGTTCCCTGGATTAGGGCTGCTGCAGGATGAATTTTTTCTCTTCATCTCCTCCTATCAGCCTGATAAAATCTAAAGACAGTTGCTGGCCTGAAAGAAATGTAGTTAACTGCAGAAAGACTTCAGCAAAGAGGGGGGACAACAGAAGTGCTTATCCTGAAACAGTGGCATAGCCACCATTCTTCCTCATCCTTAACCAACTCCCACCATCGATTCCTGAGTACAGAAGTACAGACTGATGCAGGAGAATAACTATGCTTTTACATTTACATGCATATTACAGGGAAGAGCTAGTATTGGTTTAAGATTAAAATAATCAGGTGTCTTTAACCTGAAGCGCCTTTATTATGAGTCTGATGAGGAGCAGCTGAGGGACCTGGGGGGTTCAGCCTGGAGCTGAGGGGAGACCTGATAACTACCTGAAAGGAGCTTGGAGCCAGGGTGTGTTGGTCTCTTCTCCCAAGTAATAAGTGACAGGACAAGAGGAAACAGCCTCAAGTTACACCAGGGGAGGTTTAGTTTGGATATTAGGAAAAAAAATCTTCCCCAAAGGGCTGTGGGGCATTGAACAGGCTGCCCAGGGCAGTGCTGGAGTCACCAGCCCTGGAGGGGTTGAAAAGGTGTTTAGATGAGGTTCTTAGGGACATGGTTTAGTGCTGGTGTTAGTTTATGGTTGGACTTGATGATCCTGAGGGCCTCTTCCAACCAAAAAGATTCTACAATTCTATGACTATTTTTCCATAAATTTCTAAAATTTGTGGCTCTGAAGGATTTCAAGTTAGGAACCCAAAACCCAACATATCCAAAATAACCACAAACTAAAGATTTTGTTAGTAACAGTGAAGTGTTGCACACACATTCCTATCTATCGCCGTCTCAGTGCAGTAGTGAGGCAGATGCAGTGCTCTCCATGCAGGTTTTTGTCCACTCCAAGCAGAGCTGAGGCCGCTCAACAGCAGCAGGAGAGGATCTGCAGAGCAGGAGGCGCAGCACAGCGTGTGTGGAACTGGATCTCGTACTGATGGGACTATGTGGGTAATTAAAGCAAGCAGGGAAACGGAAGTGATAATATAGGCATAGGATGTCTCCAGTAAATGTGAGATGATGATACTGTGTTGGGATGAGGCTTGTCATTTTCTCCTTTTCTGTGCTCCCCCTCACATTTATACAGTATAACAAAGATTTGAGAAAGTAATTATTTGGATGTCATTAATGTCTTCTGGCCATAAACACGCATTTTGAAAGAAAAAATATATAACTTTTGGATGGTCTGTAATGTGAATTTTGATGATTCAGAACTTTCAGTTGGTTTCATACAACTGAAATCTCAGCCGTACCTACAATGTTTCATATATAACCATATGTATCATTTCTCCACCCTGCCTAATTTTTTAAAAATTTTTTTTACTCAGCCAGTGCATTTTTTTCCATTCAGTATGTAATTCTCTGTGTCATGTCGAAGCGGAGCAGCCATGAGGTGGTTCTGCCTCTTATTCAGATGAGGCTGCATCCTACTGTGTCATTAATTATCCAGAACTACAAGAACATCCCCTTTTTAACTGCAGCGTTAAATTTCATCATATTCTGAACACAACCACATTAAAAACCCCACACTAAATGCAAAAGTAATGCTGTTCTCTCTCAAATGTGCCTGAAATTTCACTACCACAAACTTTTTATAGATGCAAATCTCTCACTGCTATCCCTTATTTACAGTGGTCCAGGGGGATAAAAATTGAATTGGAGAAAAAGAATAAAACACAATTTGTCATCTTCTCTTCAGGCTGAGCAGCCCAAGTCTGGCTCTCCGTTCTCCTGGCCTGGTCTAGGAGGAGAAACCTCCTCAGTGGGATGGCTCCAACGTGAGCAAACCCCGCGGCAGCCCAGGCTTTTTCGTGCCAGCACGGCGTTCTGAGACACCTTTCCTGGGCAGCCACGCTGCGGCACGGGGAGCGGCTGTAGCTCTGCCTGAAGCGACGCTGTTTCTTCTCTGAAGTCAGCTAAAGCTGGATCAGGGACTCGGGAAAAATGGTTCATCGGTGGGCGGGAAAGCTGACATGAGCATTGAGTGAGGGGCCTGGGATGAAACAAAGTGCCACCAGAGGTTCTGCTGAGGCTTTGATGTAGCTGGAACAGGGCTCCTTTGTTTTCTGTTTGTAAAAAGCTCCCCTGCGGAGTTTTTGTTTGGGTTGTTAAAATCTGTTTAACTCAAAGAGCTGACAATGAGCACTTGGGAGCAAAACCGCCTCTTTGAAAGTCTTTTTGCTGTTCGAGTGTATTGGCCAGCCCTGCCAATTTATAGCTCTGTTAGTTCTCTGCTCCAAAGGCTGCTTAAGCAAACAATTAAGCTTTGCTGATCACTCTGAGCACCAGAGTGGCAAAATACGAACTTTCTCGATAGCCTAGAAGATGCCCATAACAACATTTTCTCCCTCGCTGTTCCCCATGCTATAGTGACAGGCAGCTCGAGGTTTCTGCTTTAGTAGTCAAGGGCAACCTGTGCTTAGCAAGGATTTCATTTCTGATGTGTCAGAGCCCTGGACTAAGAGCAAACGAGTATGAAAGGTGGGTGTTGTTTTACGCTTTGTGTTCCTTGAGTAAGGCCATCGCTGTTGAATGCCAAACACAGTCAGGTTTGATCGCCGATCAAGGTCATGACATGTTACCCCACACTAACTGATCTGATAAGCGTTGCTCATTCTTTCCAAAATAAACTAATGTGGTCTCTGCCTCATGCTCACTACATTGGCCATCTCTTACATTTGCCAAATAACTGTCTCACTGCTGGCTGCATCTTGTGCATTTAATTCTGAAGCAGGAGAAATGTTCAAATGCAGCATAGCAGCCAGAGGGTATTTATTAGATCTAACTATTTATCTGACCTGAGTATTTATCTGATCTGAAGTGGTCCTGGCAGTCTTGGTGACCTGTGTGGTGGGACGCCCACGTATCATCTCAGCTTTCAGACTGGGCAGCCCCAGCATGGGATTCAACCTCCAAGCTCATGCCTGTGCCATCCCGTTCCTATCTAACACAGCCTCATCAAATAAGCTGTGCAGTATCTCTACAAGCAGGAGAAAATTTGCTCCAAGGTGTATGCCACGGTGTGTGTTATCAAAACTTACTAGATGGAAATAGTTCATAGATAAGGAATCTGTTGTGCTAGGTTCAAAATAACAATACAGAATTAAAAGATGATCTGGAAAGTTGTTCTGAAAGTCTTCTGGGGAACTGGTGAGATCTTTCCCCCTGTAAAACCAGAATGATTGGAAGGTAGGCTCTATGTGAGCACCTGGTTTTTATATGGGAAAACATCTTTGAAAGAAAGGAAGCCGAACTTTGGCAAGTTTTTCAACCAGTTCTAAATGTAATATTTAGTAAATTCCTTCTCTGCTAGATCGTAGACTGCCTTTTCCTTTCAACCTGGGCCATCTGGACTATTCTCATTCCAGCCATGTCCTACAGCCTCTCCTCCACACTCTTCTCTACTCCAATCTACTCAGGTTGCCACAGCCAGAGAGCCGATGGGCACGATGGAAAGAACAAGCACCTCCTACTTGCTTTGGTACCAGTACTGCTTTTTTCCCCCTAAAAACAGTAACAGAAAGAAGTGATTGAGAGTGAACTCTCTATGCTGTAATTCTTTGTGTAAATGAGCAAAAGGGCCCTTTGATTTCATCTTGGTGCTCAAGTTCCCGTACAGATCTGTACGCACAGCTAATTGCTTTTACTGATGGTTACAGAGCCTGTTCCCACTGCAGAAGACACTGGATGGAAGGTCACTATATAGCGGTTGTTTGAGAAAAACAAAGACGGAATTTTGCTTAATACAATTATTTTATACTGCTTTTATCTACCAAGAGTGGCAGCACTTTTTAGAACATTTGGAGAAGGCAGGAGGTGTTTTGTGGGAAGTAGTAATGAAAAATTCATGAAGAATTAAAAATAGTTGGATTTTTTGGGTTTAATTCAGAATCTCCTTATATTTCCCTTAGTTTCCTTCCCTATTTATATTGAATATAAACAAAGAACATGTTCTAAAAAAGATAGATGAATGAGAATGAACTAGAGTGAAATAAGAAATAAATCAAATAATTTCTAAAGTAGGTGGTTAAACCTTAAACCTGTACCTAAGCGTCACAATGGTCCAACTTGCTCAGATATTCAGACCATCTCTAGATTTACCCACAGTTGCAAGGAATCTGTGGGTGATGAACTCCCCCGGAATCTGTCCAGTTTTGTTTTTCACCTGAGCAATGACGCTGAGGCTGTAGCTGCATCTGGCTGCAGCCGAGCCTTCTGCTGAGCCCGCGCTCCGCTCCTCACGCCGCCTGAGCAGCGTTGGTGTCACCCGGCGGGGACGGGAGGGAGAGGGACGGACAAAACGCAAGAGCAGCGATAACTGACGCTATTCTGAATCGCGTTATCTGGGAGATCTGTTCAGCTGTCGCCCATGAGGTGATACCAAGAGGAGCAGTCAAAGTGCAGCTCTCCAGCGCAGGCACCCACCACCCTCTGTTACGATTATTCCCCCCGATTTACCCAGGCGTTTCTAAGCCTGCAGAGCCGCAGGAGCAGGAGAGCAGAGAAAACACTGCCAGTCCTTACAGGCCTGGAAAGAGAAGCCTGTCCATCCCTTTGAGCCAGGCTTACGTGGTGCCAGAGTGCAGGGGCAGGAAGATGTTCGGAGTGATGTCCAAGCTGGTCTCTCTTTCTATGACCGTACCTGGGCTTCTGCACCATGCCCAGTGTGCTTAGGCTTCAGCAGAGCTAAGCAAACGTGCCCTCTTTTCTCTAACTTTCTTCTATTAAAATAAAGTATTTGGTCACAGTGACCCAAACAAAAACTACTTGGTAGTTTCACATAAAGCTGAACTCCAAAGAAGAAAACCTATTTCTACCTTGGGTTACTATTTCTCTGGTAACTTGTTCAAGGATATTTGCAGACAGCTATGAAAAAAGAACCCTGACTTAGGATAATCTTTCAACCTCTAAATTTCACAAAAGCTTCAGAGTTAATATTATTTTTGCTTGTTTTCTTTTTCTCACTATAAATACGATGAGCAGAAAGATGTTGCCATGGTGAGATTTTATAATGTACTTAAAAGCAGTTGTTAGTTATGTACCACAGAACCACCTTCATTTATGTGTGACTTGTGAGGATATGTAAAAAATCACCCCAAAGAAGAAGATAGTCTCCTGTCTCAGGTGTTTGCAATACTTATTTAAAGTACAGATGCCAGAAGTATTTTAGCAGGCACTATATTATTTGGAGACCTATACATTTACAGCCAGAAAGGAGAAATGTGACTGAAATACACCTTACACCTAAAGTATCATCATTATCTGAAGTAAAGCTTTGTAGTAAACTGGATTAGAGATTACAAACGAGAAATTAGGCAGAGCTCTTGCAATCCATGTTAGCCATTGCTACACCATCTGCTTGCGGACATTTTACTTCAGACCCGCGTGGAATGCAGCGGTTTTGCTTTGAGCACTATTTTGCCCTGGCAGAAGGCAGAGTTTTCACCGATCACCGCGGCGCAGCTTCACAGCTCCTCCTCTCAGGACAGCGCTGGCCCGGGGCAGCGCGGCGCTGCGCTGGGGTTGTGCTGCTCCCAGAACAGGCAGTGCTGTGTCACCGCGCTTGTCCTGCCCGTCTCACACCCGCACCGGGGAGCAACCAGTGGGCACGTTCTAACAGCCCAGCGCCCAGCAAGTCCCCATTCACCTCCCGTCTGAACCTGGAGGCTCACTATCTGCATAGCCTTTAAGTCTGAGAGAATCCTGAGGCTCATCTGAAACAGATGACACGGGCTTGTGCCCTGGAATTTCCCCATGAGTTTGAGAGCACTGAAACGTGTGGCACACCTGTGGCATGGCCATACTGGGACTGCTGGGACAGAGCTCAACAGCTCCCACTAGAGAGGATAAACTTTAATTAACAGCTCTTGGAAACAAATGTTGTAAGCGGACACAGTAAGGTTTTCTCGCTAGCTGAGCCCATCCTGTGCGTATCGCTGGCTGAAATAAACGTCACACCATTCTGAGTCTCACTGGGAACAGCAAAACAGAGCTCAAAATAGTATTTTCAAAACTGGATACAGTTATAGCCTGAAGAATGCTGTGCAATTGCTTTCTTGGTATGTGAGCTCAACTGTGTGCCAAACAGTGCTGCTGTAAAGAATTAACTCCTTTAATTTCCAAAGAAGTGACTCTTCCGAGGTCTGGACTTGGTTGTGTGGCCACAAGAGCCGGGGCAGCAGCAGGAGCCTGCCTTCCTTCCTTCCTTCCTTCCTTCCTTCCTTCCTTCCTTCCTTCCTTCCTTCCTTCCTTCCTTCCTTCCTTCTTTACCTCCTTCCTTCCCTCCTTCCTCCCTTCCTCCCTCCCTCCTGTCCTTCTTCCCTTCTTCCCGTCCTTCCTCCCGTCCTTCCTCCCTTCCCAGACATATATATGTGTATACACACACATAATATATTGTTATCTACTTATGCTATATTGTATGCATATTTCTGGAATCTACTAAGATTTCAAAAAGTTACATGGATTTTTCAAGCCAGCATTTCAACCGTGAACACCGCGCTACTGCTTTGAAAAGGTGAAAACGGGGCTAAACAGACTTCCAGCACCAACCTAAAACTGGAGCGCTCTTCTGATAGCATTTCCAAGGTTGCCTGGTCTGTGGGCTGTATTTGAGAGTTCTGAAATAGTTGCATTTTTTAAAAAAATCAAATCACTGGTTACAATCACTTTCAATACTTATGAATCATTTAGTTCAAAAGCAGGTACTCGGTTAATGACTGTATGGTATATACCTCCTGTGAAGATAAAACCTAAACACTAATTATTGTTAATAAGTGGTATCGTATAGGAAGGTTAAATATCCTCCAAAGGATTACAAGTGGGTGTAAATATTCCTGAATGCCTGTGATCAAATGTGTTTCCAGTCAACGCGACAGGGATTGCGCTGTTGTTGCAGTCCAGTGACACGAGCCAAAAATGTGCTCCAAAGTTAAGAGCTAAAAAGAAGAAAACTATAATTTTAGGGGTAGGGGAGTTTTGGCGTGTACGTGATGACTGTGTACAGATACAGTCCAGTCCTCACTCGCGAGTGGAACCATCCACACAAACAGCTACTGCTACGCTACCCACTGGTGATTCTTTCTTTTGGTAAAGCTGCAGTTTCTGCTTAATATTTAGCATTCGACATATGGATAATTACCGGATATTTCTATAATCATGCACGATGGCCTTTGACATTTGCGCTGCTGGGATCAGTGAGAAAGCTGGTGTGGACCAGTCCTATGGGGTCAAGGCACAGGATGAAGTTCTGAGAGATCAGTTCAGATTCTACCAGACAAATATGAAATGTTTCATTTAATAACCATCTGACATAAATGAGCCAAATGTGCCTAGAGAATCAGGAGTCACAACTCCTTTTAGTTTTCAGCATATACCATTAAGAACCCCCAAATATATTTTGAAATACTGTCAGGACAGTATTTTACACAACTTTTATCTTCTCATTTTTTACTGACGCAAATGGAATGGCATTCACTTTTGCATAGTAGGGGAAAGACATTATCTATAGCAGATGTGCATAATAATTATTTGTTTATAAACTCACACGTTTCCCAATAAGCTGTTTTAAAGATTTAGTACAAAAATGTAGTATTGTGAACTTAGAGAAACAAAGGAGGTTCCTGTCATGCCAAGGCAAGAGAGCTTTCTGATAACACGCGGGGACATCACAACAGGGAGAACAGCAATCGCCCTTCCCTGAATTGACCTGATTCACCCAAATCCACTCTAACGATGATCTAAAAACAAACAAACAAACAAACAAACAAAACCAATCAAGAAGAAAGCAATAGAAACATGGCTTATAGCTGTGCAAGGCACTTGTTGAATAATCTTTTCAGGTCCAAACACCCTTCAACCCTTCCTGTGTTTGCGTCAAATAAATCCATTTATGTAGTGCTGTAGGTAAAACAATAGGAACCTGGATCATGTATTTTTCAATTCCATCTGAACACATAGGTACTAGCAAGAACATACAAATGGATAAATTAAAACAAAAGAAAGAGAAAAAGTTAAAGTGACAACACTGGTTATGCAGAAAACTATGCTCAGCGGGGTAAGAAGTTTCCAAAAGTTCAGAACTGTGTATTCCTTTATGAACTATGTATAAGCTGTAACAGCCCATTCCTAGCGACATGCAGCTGTATTTGAAGTATCAAACCAAGGACATTTTGGAGTTACGAGAGAATAGAAACAGTTAGAAAAGATCTTCAAAAGTGCAAGTTGATATATTTTATTTGTGGCCATGAGAAATGGTTGCATCGATTTTTTTTCCCCCAAAATTTTAAAAGAAGTCACTTTTGCAAGGGAACGTTCCCCGTAGCCCCAGCGCTGAGCAGTGTGGGGGCTGCGGGGGGGGGGCAGGAGAACCCCGGCTGTGACACCCGCGCTTCCCGCCAGCCTGGGCTGTGACACCCACGCTCCCCGCCAGCCCAGGCTGTGACACCCACGCTCCCGCCAGCCCGGGCTGTGACACCCGCGCTCCCCGCCAGCCCGGGCTGTGACACCCATGCTCCCACCGGCCCGGGCTATGACAACCACGCTCCCCACCAGCCCGGGCTGTGACACCCGCGCTCCCCACCAGCCCAGGCTGTCCCTGCGCAACAGCTCCACGGGACACACCACCCGCAGCGATGCCCTCTGCGCTCCCCTGCCACATCACCCAGCGGCAGGGCAAGTCAGTGACGGGTTCAGATCCACACAGTCGGGAACGTTGGGTTTCCTTTTCCAGCTTCCCCTGACCACTCTCACATGCACTGGCCAATGTCCCTTTGTGACACGGGTGGCAGGTCCAGCTCCCAGCGGGACGACACACAGCACAGCCCACCCCGGTGCAGGGACACCTCTCTTCTTTCCCTGTCCTGCCCGCTGGCTCTGGGACACCCCTTGGTTTGTATCAGACCACCAGGCTGTGAACCCCCCCAGCTCTGCGGCACCGATTCTTCACTGGCTCTTTTTCCTCTGCTCTGCTCTGCGAGAGCATGAAGACAAGAAATAGCCTTGTGGAAGTTAGAATAGCAAAATGGAATATAAATATGTTCCACACTGCAAAATACAAATAATATTTTGAGATTACTGTTGTCTTAAACCAATAATCCCTTCAAAATAGACCGCTAAATAACCACATATCTACATGCAAACACATGCAGGAACAGGCAGAAAAGAGAAACATATATAACGAAATAAACACCCTGTGCCATGCATTCGCTTTTTTCAGTTGCTTAGACTAAATCGAAACCATGAGACTTAGCATATTATATATGAGTATTTATGGATACACTATCTATTCGCACTGTGACGTACACACACATTTTCGTACCCGTAATTTCTACACGTATGCATCAGATATGTGCCCTATTTTTATCCTGTTGTACAAATAAAGGGAAAGATGATCACTAAGCCATTTCCCCAACAAATGAAACAACGAAGACAAAAGCATTATCTCTGCGGCCATCCATCTTGTGTGTTATTTGGCAGAAACGGCAATGTGGTTTTCAATATTGCCTCTTTTTTGTTGTTGTTTTTTGTTGTTTTTTACCCTGTTTTAGCAATTTTGAAGTCTTTTCACAAGTGGCAGCAGCATTGTTTTTCCCTGGTTTCACCCAGTGCGTCGCAGCGCGTTGCCATAGCAACGGGGGTGGTTGCTGGGGGGCAGTTGCCAGGGGTCTGGCCGGTGGTGCCGCGTTCGGGGGGGACACTGTCACCCCTGCCCAAACACAGAGCGTTTCATTTGTCACATGCGAGAAGTCGAACGGAAAATTCAGTGGGTTATTTTGAAATGAGGGATGTGCGAGCAGATTAATCTTGCAGGAGCAGAAGATTTGGGGTTGCAGAGAGAGAGGAGGGATGAGGAGATGAACTCCGAGTGCTGCAATGATTCAGTACCGGTGCAGATTTCTGCATCGAAAGCCTTGCCCGTTGCTGCAGCGCTGATTGAAACACGGATGACAAGGGGATGCTGCTCCCAGAACGGGACAAGTGAGCACCCCCGTATGGAAAAGCCCATGGGAAGGTGCGACTGCTGCCGCGGCCCTGGCAACACGGTGGCCACGGCACGTTGGTAACACAGCAGCCGTGGCACATTGGCAACACAGCAGCCGTGGCACGTTGGCTGCCGTGGCTCCAATTAACCTGTAAGGCAGCCACACCTCCGAGAACCTCCCAGAAGTGCACTGGGTGAGTCAGCCCGGCATTCGGTGCCACACGCTACATATTCGGTGTCTTCAAGGAACTTCATCTTACCAAACAGCTGCAGAGAGAATTACACGGTTCTCTTTGCCCTGAGGTTTCTTTTCTCTGTGAGCAGTTCCATTTCTTCCACCGAGCTTTAGTGCCCGGTGAACTGGAGCTGGATGGTAAACTATTGGGGAAGACATTACAAAATCAAGTGCAATGAGCCTTCAAAATGGCTTGGGACTCCTAATTGCTCTGACAATACTTCTTCTGGTATTAGGATGAGAAATAACAACAGATTGGAAATGCTTTTGAGCAGAGCAAGGAAAAATAACTGCTAAAGGAAACAGATAATGAAGCTGCACTAGCAGAGGGTGTCTCAGCTGCCTCTTGTGAAAAAACTTGTTATTATACAATTTCTCCTCCTTCCCAAATAGACTGATTCAAGTAAGAATTTGCATTGGCTGACAATAATCAATATTTCTGTCTCCAGTCTCCTTTGCAAGTGCCCCAGAGTAAAGTGGATAGATAATTTAACTCTTACTAAGAACTACAGAGAAATTCCATGAAATCAGTGCAAGTCATTATCAAATGAGGATTTTGCCAGCCCTCCAGCAGCCTCAGCTGAGCCCATCCTGAGCGCTGGTGCAGCCGCCCGCTCTTGGAGAAGCTTTAGAGTGTTTTCTTATTTTTTAATCCTTGCAAGCACCTCCCCAGCGGAATTTCTGGATCTTCTCACTGATTTTCTGATTTCCATTTTGAATGCAAACTGTTCACTAGATGGTTTCCAAAACACACAAAAAGACTGTCCCTGTTTGAGGAGCTTGCAACTGAAGACAGAGCATTTAATCTATTTTAGAGGAATCAACACTGAACAGTTCATACGCAGTTTGAGTTTAATGTAATCCAATATGAAATAAGAGTCAAATTAATTCCTTATCATTAGAAAGCTCATCACTGCCATTGTATTTATGTTTCTAAAGTTGGAGCTTTGTTCTTTTTATATCTCGTATTTTGGCTTTGACAAGCCGGTGTAGCTCTTAGGACATATTGCAGATGTCCTTTGTGCAACATGACCCGGTCTCACACTCTGGCATTGCCTTTGGCAATCAAGAGTGAAATAAATATATACACATGACTCAGTGTTGTCACCGTGACTGGTGTGCTAACCTCACTCATTCTTTCTGTCTGTCTGTCGTAGTTATTTCTAGGGCACCACACTACCCGAATGCTAAAAATTGTCCTTGACAGGAGCCGAACCCACACATGCTCCGTTTCTGAAGCAGCAGCGTAATTCCTGGCACCGGAACGCTGGTTCTAATTAGGGAAGAATCAATCTCACTAAGTAAAACAATTGACCAGCATGGCAGCCCCACACTTGCAGTGGGCTCACCCCAAAACTTGGCTGCACTTCCCAAATCCTGGTACTTGATCCAAATCTTTCATTTTTTCTCCCACACCCACAACTCTTTTTTTCCATTTTAGGATCAGGGAGGGGACCTAAAATACTATCAAATGCGTATTTCTGGTAGGTCTGAAAGCAAGAAATGCAGACATTCTGAGGAGCAGTGGGCTGCAACCCATATCCTCTGAATTTTATATAACATTCCACATAGTTGGGTACTTGTCTGGACATTTTTTAGATCAGTACTTCTTAGCAAATTTAAATTTGGGATTATCCCCAGAATCCTAACTTGTTCTGTATTTGAGAATAGCAAACACAGGAAAATGAACAACTACCATGTTTGGCAATAAAAAGAATATGTTCCTATTTTGATGATAACAGCAACACGAATGGCAAACGGGCAGAGGCTTGTGCTCTTGTAATTTTAGTGCGCTCTGAAAGCAGCAATGTACGTGTCATTACAGGGGAAAATGACTTGGCTTCACAGACGCATCTTCGCTCAAAAAATGATTATGTTTTTATTGCAGGGTTAAACGTATTAAAGATTTTATGTGTTACAACATCACTGGAGAAGGGACACTTGTAGCAGGGGAGGTTCACACAGCATCTTCTATTTGTTTGACAGCAGAACTGACATGCGCCTCGGTCCTTTTCCCGCTGGGTTCGATGTTTAATCATTCCCCACACCTTTTCCAGTTTGTGCATAACTAAGTGCTGTCCTAATCTGAACATCTAGCAATCATTAAGGAGGAAATTTTGTGCAAATAAAGTGGCTTTTTCTATACTCAATGTGATAGTTAATGTCACGGCTCTATCTACAACGTGATGATTTTAAAAATGAACACACATTCTAGGTCCTGTTGAAGGGAAGACAGTCATTTCACCTACAATTTAAAACCACGGAGCAACTGGGAATACCCAGCGTTGCTCTTTCCCTGCACACCAGAGAGACTGAGCCTCAAAACTTTGATTTGGAACCGGAGCCTTTTTTGGAACATAGATGCCAGGTGTCTAAAATGATTGCTTTGAAACCACCCCCAATCTTACCCTGTGTTGCATGATTCCCTTGTTATTTTGTAACCTTCCTACTGAAGTTCAGCTGGTGAAACGGCAGCAACAAAATGACCAAAGAAACCAGACTTACTATGTTCTGATAACATTTTGGAGAGTGAGCCGGGAAATAGTTGATAATGCACGCGAGTATGGGCTATGGAAAGAAAATCCAATTTTTGAGGTCAAGGCTAATAAACAGGCGGTTCTGAATATAAGAGGGAAAAAGGAGCTTTTCTATATGCATCACAATCTATATCTGATAATGATCTGAATTTTGATGGAAATTGGCTTTCCTGGGTAATCAGGAGTGCAGTCTTTGCACGGGATTGTGTCACTGTTGCCCCGACGAAGTCCCTGTGTAATACTGCACCCTCTGCAGCCAACCCGGTGGAACCAAGGGCTGCCCTCACACCCCTCGGAACAGCAACCGCAGCCTGTCCATCCGCAGCCTGTCCATCCGCAGCCTGTGCATCCGCAGCCTGTGCATCCGCAGCCTGTCCGTCCGCAGACTGTCCATCCACAGTCTGTCCATCCCACAGCCTGCCCGTCTGCAGCCTGTCCATCCGCAGCCTGTCCATCCGCAGCCTGTCCATCCACAGCCTGTCCATCCGCAGCCTGTCCATCCGCAGCCTGTCCATCCGCAGCCTGTCCATCCACAGCCTGTCCATCCGCAGCCTGTCCATCCGCAGCCTGTCCATCCGCAGCCTGTCCATCCGCAGCCTGTCCATCCGCAGCCTGTCCATCCGCAGCCTGTCCATCCCACAGCCTGCCCGTCTGCAGCCTGTGCATCCGCAGCGCCCTCTCGCCCATTTGCAGGCTGTGCTTTCCTAAATATTGCATAAGATGAAAGCCCAGGGAAGACTGGGGTGACTCGTGCTGGTGCTAGTGGGCTTTTCTGTAGGTCCCAGGAGGGGGAAAAGAATTAGAACAGACATCATTAACCTCCTTTTTTAATCATCATAATTTTTTTACCTTCGTAAGTTACCTTCTTTTTTTTATGATTATATACAATAAACCCCCTAGAATTTAACAAAATACTTTCCAATGCTGGTGGAGAAAAGAAAAAAAAAAAGAATAACCAAAATAAAGCAACCCTTGCCAGTCAGAAGTGCATGAGGTACAATGAGTTCCGGGAAGTGCTCCTGAGGGCACCGGAGCCCCGGAGAGAGTGTTCCCAGTGGGGGGAAGAGAAGAAACAGAAAGGAATAACAGAAAATATTCACGGCACTACATTTAAATGTCACTTGTATTGACATTCAAATACAGCAAACACACTTTTCTTTATCAAGGTTTGAGTGCTTAGTATCTTCTTCTCAGGGAAATAAATTTCACCATTGTATCAAATAAGATGTAGAACAACCCCAAAACCACTGATCACAAGAATGGTGGAGTCACCATCCCTGGAGGGGTTTACAAGGCGTTTGGACGACGTTCTCAGGGTCACAGGTCAGTGCCAGAGTTGGGTTATGGTTGGACCTGGTGATCCTGAGGGTCTCTTCCAACTGAAACGATTCTACAATTCTATCAATTCTATCCAGTGTGTTTACAAAATAGTGTAAAATATTGTGCTAAATTTTATGCTGCAGTGATCAACAGTGGAAAATAACTAGAGCTACAGAATACTTCTGAATCCTGACAGGCGCAGAGTCGGAGAGCACCAGCGGGCACGGCTCCGGAGCTGCCGCAGCCAGGCTGGCCCGGGCACAGCTCAGGCAGAGCGACTCAGCAGATGCAGTTGCTCGTGCAAATATTCCATTTCTAAAGAGCTGCGTAGACATTAAAATGTAAATCAACATGAAACAATTACAGCATTAAAAAATATACATTATTCACAGGTCCCATTCTCTTAACCATGGTTATAAAGCAATCTGGGAACTAATGAGTGGTAAAGTAGCCAATATTTTTTTCAGCAGGGAAGCAATTGCTCCATGTGGCTCCCAGTGCCTTTCAGCACTTCTATTCCATATATTTCTTTTATTTTATTTTAAATTGTGCAGTTTCCTCTGTTCTTCAGCAGCACAGTCTGCATGATGATTAAAATCATTGCTGATGGAACAATCTCAGCCTTTACGTTAGCTATAACTTCATAAATAGAAATATGCCAATATTATTCTATACTTGCCCATTACATGAATGCAAAGAAGAACATCTTCTGACTTTCTAAACATTGTTTTCAATTTGCCTAAAGTCAGTATAAATTCAGACATTTTAATTACTGACAATCTTGATTTTGAAACAGCATGAGACGAGGAGTCAAGGAAAGTTTCCACAAAGATTACCGGAAGGGAAAAAAAGAGCAGGCAAAATGACTAAACAAGATGCGTCCCTGTAAGTGGGAAGAATTAGCAACAGTCCCCTTAATTTGTTACTAAATTACTTTACATATTATTTTTACACCAGTCACATCACTCTATAAGCAACAGCGTTTTTCCAGATGACCACAGACTCCAGTCAGTATTGATCCCGTTTGGCATTAGGCTGATCTGCATACAGTGAATGACATAATAGATCAAAGGAAAAGCCCCCAAGAAATCCAAACTGAATCAGCCTCCCACTGCCCAAAGGATGGATATGGCCAAAAAAGAGTCATTTTCCAGTTCATACAGAAGCTTTTGAAACAATAGGAAGAAAAATATATAATGAGGGATTCATCAACAGAAAGCATTTGGAGGTTCTGACGTGATCAGACATTTAACAGCAGTTCCTGATCTCCCGGTGCCACCAGCCAGCTGGGCAGGACCACGGTTTCTGGGCAGCCCCTCTGCAACTTCAGCACTTGAAAACGGAGATCATCAGTTAGGACACAAAGATGAAAAAAGTTGCTTGTTTTTCATGTGTTAGCAGCCAGTGCATAACCCTTCAATCTCATTCTTCCACACAGACGACAGAGCAGATCAGCAAAATCTTCCCTGCCTTGTAACGAGTTAAGTTGTATTTTATAAACAAAAATCCCACTCAGGCATGGAAAAGGAAGAAAGAAAACACTCCCTTTTTTTTTTTGAAAGCATCAAAAATCTCTTAGAATGAGCCCCACATTTGGAGCTGACACACCGGGTTAGAAGAGCCTGTGCAAAGGAGATGCTGGAGCTCCCAGGAACCCTCCGTGGGCGAGGGGCTGGCAGAACGGAGCAGGCGGTCCCTGAGCCACGTCTCGGGAGATGCTGCACACGGGCAGCGGCTGTGGGAGCTCTGGGGCTGGAGAGATGGGAGCTCCGTGGGGGGCACCGGGCAACATGGGGCATCTGGAGCACAAGTGTGATGGAGCGGCTGAGGGACCTGGGGGGTTCAGCTGGAGAACAGGAGCTGAGGGGAGACCTTCTGATCTCTGAACTGCCCGAAAGGAGCTTGGAGCCAGGGGGGTCGGGCTCTGCTCCCCAGGAACAAGCGCCAGGAGCAGAGGAAACGGCCTCAAGTTGCGCCAGGGGAGGTTGAGGTTGGATCTGGGAACAATTTCTTCCCCAAAGGGCTGCGGGGCGTTGGAACAGGCTGCCCAGGGCAGTGCTGGAGTCACCATCCCTGGAGGGCTGGACAGACAGAGATGAGGTTCTCAGGACATGGAGCAGTGCCAGGGGCAGGTTGTGTTTGGACTCGATGATCTTAAGGGTCTCTTCCAACCCAAATGATTCTATGATTCTATGATCCAGCGCAGCACAGCCAGCCAGGCAGGGAGGGGACTGTCCCGCTCTGCTCAGCCTCACCTGCAGCATTCACTGTGTGCGGGGCTGGGGACACAGGAGAAAAGGAGCTAATGCTGCTGGAGAGTGTCCAGAGGAGGCTACAAAGTTGGTGAAGGTTTGGAGGGGAAGCCAGATGAGGAGCAGCTGCAGTCCCTGGGTTTGTTCAGCTGGAGCAGAGCAGGCTGAGGGCAGAGCTCATGGGCTGCAGGTTCCTCAGCAGGATCAGGAGGGGCAGGGTGAGCTCTGCTCTGTGACGGTGACAGAGCCCAGGGAATGGCAGAAGATGTGCCAGGGAGGGGCAGTGGGACATGAGGAAAAGGTTCTTCACCCAGAGGTGCTGGACACTGAACAGGCTCCCCAGGGAGGTGTCACAGCCCCAACCTGACAGTGTTCAAGAAGAGACTGGACACCGTCCTCAGACACACGGGGTGACCTGTGGGGTGTCCTGTGCAGGGACAGGAGTTGGACTCTGGTCCTTGTGGGTCCTTCCAGCTCAGGACATTCTGTGATTCTATTCAAAGGCAGGGATGTGGAGAGTAGAAGAGCTGAACCTTCAGTGCAATGAACATAGTGTGGTCTGGTGGCTGTGAAAGGAAAAGTGTGGTGGGATGGAAGGAAAAAGACTGTACAGTAAATGTCAGTGGTCAGATTCCTCAGCCTGGGCCTCCGTGGGAGCAGCACCAGAGGACTGGCCTCAGGGGATGTTGGCTGGTCCCTCAGCGAGCTCTGGCTGTGCGTCCCCATGCCTGCCCACTGCTGCAGGTCGCTGCTGTCCCCATGGCCATGTCACAGGTCTTCTCCCAAATGTGTGCTTCACAAAACTGAGCACGGACCCAATAGTTCATAACTGATAACGATTCCGTTTGGAAATGGCAATATCTGCAAGTCTTACATAATCTAAAGACAAATCGATTCTAAGTGTATTAGTACTTTTAACACTTCCAAATTCTGAGTTAAATGCTGTACAAATTACAAAATCCTCATTTAATTACTTTAATAAATCTTGTTTACAGATGACTGTGAGAAACAGTGAAAACCAATCCACTTTGACTGTTCTCTCTGCAGTGCTGACAAAAACAGAAAACATTTCTTTTTACTATGGTCTGGAAAGTGGAGAAAAAAGCTTTAATTGAATATAATCACAATATGCTAGCAGCACATGTTATTTTCCCACTATTATAAGTTGATATTTTTAAGTTTGTGGAAGGATTTCCTTTTGTAGGAAAGGACTTTTGTTTCACTTATTATGGAAAACAAATGTTGACTACACACTTGGTAACATATTTTATTTTAGTTTAAAAGACTTGTGTTTTAAACACTATTATCTGTCTTATAGTATCAACGTCCAAGAGTTGCACAAGTTCATCTGTTGCAACCATTTTTAGTGTTTAGTGATCAAAACACAGAAGATTTCAGCCCAGTCTGGTTACAAAACATTGGCCGCCCCTGGGCCATGCCAACCAGTGAAACATCCTGATCTTTCAGCGGAAAGGCAAGGATGCCACTGAAGTGTGGAAGAAACACAACACGGGATCGCCAGTTGTTAATGGCACTCAGAAATCAGCAAGTTCCATAGTTCACCATTTTTATGTTGTTCATATGACACTGTACCCTTGTCAACATGCTACTAAGAAAACGATTTCTACACTTCCAGTAAATAAGCGTGAGAGATAGGAGGCAGCTGCTTCTCCCTATTCTGAACCTTTGGGTGATACTTTCTTCCCTGTTAGGGTCTGATCCAGAGCTCACTGTGCTCTAGAGAACGATTCTCATTGACATTGCTGAAACACAGACCCTTTAATCCTTAGAGGAACATCCACCGCCAAGTTAAATGTTGATTATAAAACACAAGACTGTTTTCCACTTGGGCTCATTACTGTTTTCCTTCTGGAAAGCAGTTAAGCTGAAACATGCTGTACATGGCATAATACAGAGACAATAAGAAAAATGTTTGGCTGTATGTACATTCATAAAATGTGAGGATCTAACCTAGAAAATACAAATTCCATTAGCATTCTTTTCAACTTCCTTCCCAATACATGAATTAGCAACTTACCTGGGAACCGAAAGGATACACAAGCTCTGCAAAATGGGTAGAAAATGGGCTGGTCCAGCCAAAATTAACAAGCACTATCTCTGCCATAAATACCAGTATAAATCTCATGGTGTGTGAGGTGTGCCGAAGGACAGGCTACTCAGTCGTCTGTTTATACTGTCATTCACTAAGAAAATACCTTCCAAATCTCTCTTTTGAAGGTGTAATTTCTGATGCTGTACCTTTCAGAAAGGAGGATATCCACTATAATGGCCTTTGTCCTTTCACAGTCACGTAGATGCTCTTACAGTACACAGATTCAGAAGACTGACTCTTTCAAGTATGGTCTTCTGATTTAAACTATTCAATTATTTCAGCTATTGACTTACAATTCTTCCTGACCTAGTTCCACCTGAAGCACATCTGTTGCCAGCACTGTCTTTCTCAGAAGTGCTCCTTTTGAGGGCTTCATAAGAATAATTATGAATACAGTCGGTTTCTCTCAATGTATTTGGAGATTATTTCAGCACACAGAAGGCTTTTTGCACAAATGAAAACAATATCCAATTAATAGCTGACGTATTATTGTAGGTAGTAGGGCATGGTATACACACACAATATGTTTCCTAATTACTGCTCAGTGCTATTAACATCCCATTGCATGTGCAGTGTTACAGTTCAAAAGCATTTTAAGCAGCCTCATTTTCTTCAGGCTTGGCACAGCTCTTTTCTTTTGATTCCTGAAATCTGAACCCTGATCTGAGGAAGTGAGGGCTGGGGACATTTCCATTGTTCTTCAGTGATGAACAGGATTTGCATTCAGATGAACCGAAAAAAAAAAACCAGAGAGAAATGGCCTATAATTAAGACAGTGCATACAGAGATTCGTTGATAAAAACTCTAAAGGCCAGCACTGGGCCCTTGTGGCCAGGAAGGCCAATGGTACCTGGGGTGGGTTAGAAGGGGGTGGTCAGTAGGTCAGAGAGGTTCTCCTGCCCCTCTGCTCTGCCCTGGGGAGACCACACCTGGAATATTGTGTCCAGTTGTGGCCCCTCAGTTCCAGCAGGACAGGGAACTGCTGGAGAGAGTCCAGCGCAGGGCAACAAAGATGATTAAGGGAGTGGAGCACCTCCTTTATGAAGAAAGGTTGAGGGAGCTGGGGCTCTTTAGTTTGGAGAAGAGGAGACTAAGGGGGGACCTTATTAGTGTCTATAAGTACATAAGAGGTGAGTGCCATGAGGATGGAGCCAGGGTCTTCTCGGTGGCAAACAATGATAGGACAAGGGGTAATGGGATCAAACTGGAACACAAGAGGTTCCACTTAAATTTGAGAAGAAACTTCTTCTCAGAGAGGGTGACAGAGCACTGGCCCAGGCTGCCCAGGGAGGTTGTGGAGTCTCCTTCTCTGGAGACATTCAAAACCCGCCTGGACATGTTCCTGTGTGACCTCACCTGGGTGTTCCTATTCTGGCAGGGGGATTAGACTAGATGATCTTCTGAAGTCCCTTCCAATCCCAAACATACTGTGATACTGTGATATTTTAAAAGAATTCTTAGCAAAAGAAAGAGTTCAAGCATGCTGGAGCCTTTCCAGTCAGGCATTTGACAGGATATTGCTTTAAGTGACCCAGGTGGCACCACTGCACCTAATGCACGTGGGCTGAGGAGGCTCAGAGCTGAATGGGCTGGAGTTCACCTGTACTGGTCCCATAGCGCCTCTGGTAGAGCTGCCCCTACTGCTGGCACCAAGCTGAAAAACTGGGCTTTGCTAAGGAGATATCCCTGCATTTAAAATATCTGGCAATGATAGAATAGGCTGCCCAGGGCAGTGCTGGAGTCACCATCCCTGGAGGGGTTTAGATGAGGTTCTCAGGGACATGGATTAATGCCAGAGTTCAGTTAAGGTTGGACTCAATTATCCTGAGGGTCTCTTCCAAACCAAATGATTCTAAAGAGATTCTAAAGATAGGTACCTTTTTAGTGGAAGGGAAGTTGGAGCTTTCAGAAATAAAGAATAGTGTAACAAAAGTTCTGGAACATGATGTCAGTGGTCATTCTGTTGAAAATTAACTGGCCCAGGCTTCCCAGGGAGGTTGTGGAGTCTCCTTCTGTGCAGACATTCCAACCCGCCTGGACACCTTCCTGTGTAACCTCATCTGGGTGTTCCTGCTCCATGGGGGGATTGCACTGGATGAGCTTTCCAGGGCCCTTCCAACCCCTGACACTCTGGGATTCTGTGAAAAAATGTGATGCCTAAGAATCAAACTCCACGAGGAGTCTAGAGGTGGGAGGAACCTTTGTGACAAACATGAGTGATCAAAGTTGTCCAGAAAACTCTATTTCTTGGGTATAGTACTTGATCAAATGTAATTAACGGGACCAAACAGTTTCTTCAGCACTCACACAAGCTAAGGAGAGGAGACCATTATTTTGAAAATGAAATCTGTCTTTAGCACCCCGGAGTCTGGTTTGTGTTGGGAGGAAGGGGAGTCCCGACTGCTCTGCAGTCACATTGACCCCAACACATCAAATAATGACTCGGTGCTACCAAGAACATTGATCCAGACATAGACTGGGACATACGAGGAACTAATAGGAACTTGAAACAGTAACCAGAGTGTTGATATTTAAGTTTCAATATTGTATAATCTTTTTAGTCCTTTTTTCCCTAGGAAGACGCTGCTCTGCAGCAGGCAGGGTGGTGTCGGTGTGCCTGTGTGGTTTTGGTGTAGGTCTGTGAGTGCTTTCTAGTGCATCAGTCAGAGGCAATTAAGCTGTCATAGTAGAAAATCAGAGCATTATCTTCTCAAGGAACATTTCTTAACCATTACTCAGGTATTTTCCTTTTCCTTGCCATCACTAGGAACACAGGATCCTGTTATTTAATCACTCATTTCTCCTGGAATGGACCTGAATAACTAAAATGTCCTGATAAATTTTAATGATAGGCTATCAGATTTTTTGTGATAATATTTTTCTTCATGGATTATGTTGGCTTGTTTGACCTTCTTATAGAGACAGAGTTTAAAAGCTTTACATGTTTTTAATAGCCATTATCTCTAATTTCAGAGCGTGCAATACACATAATACTGGCAGAATTTCTTAATGATTACTCGGGCTGTGCATTGGGCCAGCGGCCCCTGAGCTTATTTTGTCCATGTGTAGTGGGCAAGAATTGGGTATTTTCTCCTGCAAATAAAATCCATTCGACCCACCTGATCTCCACAGAATGTTATTTGGAAGCCCACGGAGTACAACCCAGTTCCTGTAAGGCTTTGGAAATCCTAACAGAAAATAAAGCAAAAAAAAAAAAGCAGACCGGTTTGCCAGCGTGTGTGGGAGCAGAGGGATATTGGCAATGGTGGTTGGCACAGCCATACTATTGCTGCACTGTTTCATCTCCATGTGGGAAAGTCTGTGTCTCAGCGACCAGAGCGAGCAGGACTGCAACTCACAACACATCACCCCACCTTTATCGTGCTTTACCTAGTAAACAAATACAGACATAGCTAATAAATAGGAATTACTGCTTTTAAGAAAAATATACAAAGAAACCTATTAAACATATTCTTTGACAGCTGTGAAACTTCCCAGTCCTCAAGCAGCCTTCCTTGGAATAACGCTTGCAGGAGCTCTGCTGTGCTCCAGTTAGGTCAGATTATCCTGTTCCCAGTCTGTCATTTCCCAAAGCAATACTGCACATTTGTGCTTTTTCCCACTTTGGAACTCTGCATGAAAATATTGCAGTTTTCATAAATTATACATTTGCAGTTGGAGAAAAGCATCGTTTGCACCCCTTGTATAATCCAAAAATGACTTCATCCAAGTGAATCTCAATGATCATTGTTCCTGACAAATGGTGCTGGAGCTCTGTATGAATTGTCTCTATGACTTTTTTCTATCAGTTCCAGTTATAAGCTGGTTTTCTATCTTTCTGTGCTTTAAATTCAGGCTGCAATATGGCTGATAGGGTTTTTCTTCTTGATCCAAACTTTAAAAGAAAAAAGATGCTTTAAACGTAACATAATGTTTCTACTGAAAATGCATTTGCCAAAATAGCATCCAGTTCTTTCTTATGTAGACATGTTATTCTTCTAGGACGAAAGTGAATAAAATGCGGAAACAAATCTGTTTCAAAAATTCCTAGCTTTGCTTGGTTATTCAGTTATCCTTGTTCCTACTCTAAATTCCCATAGTTTTATTTTACATATAAGCTGATCTGCAGAAAATGTGGGTTCAGGTAAAGCTGGGCAAGCTGAGCCATGGGAATTCGTGCATTCTCCAGAGGGCACTGACAGGTCTCGGTCCTGTCCCTGCCCCCGCAGGGCTGTTCTGTTCACATTTATTGAGTGTGTAGCGAACACAGCTGAGAAAATTGTCTGGTGGTTTGATCACAAACCCACCCACCTGTTCTCATAGAAGGTCCTTATTTATTCATCTAGGTTTGGCTATCGTTGTTAAGAAAGAGTAATTCACTATCAGTGTTAAGAAAGAGTAACTCTCTCCTGCACGTTGACTGCTTCTTGCTGAACTCGAAGCTAACCCCCCATCAGAGAGCACTGGAAAATACTGAGACAGTTTGTTCCTTTAAATCCTTTCCTAATGCTTGCTTAGATCTGAATTATCCTGCTTTTCATTTAATTCAGCAGTTCTCACAGATACTACCTGTTGGTGGATTTATGGTAATCCCATCGAGTATTAACAACTCAAGTATTTTTCAGCAAACGAGATGTTAAGTGTCGTGATATTTGGAATAACGCAGTACAGTACACTCGAGCATCCTTGTTTTAGGAGCTGCTGATCTTTCCATGAGACACTGTTTCTTCCATTGATATTGGAGAAATTGTCCACAGACTTTATCTACACTTAGTTGAGATGAACACAGTATGTTACAATAGCACGACGACAATCCATGTACTCACATAGGGTAAACATATGGGATAAGCAGCAGTCCTGTATGTTGAGCGCTGCGTGGCTCGGGTGCACCCCATGGATCCCCTAAAGCTCGAGCAGCTCTGCCATCGGCCCCTCTCGCTTGGTGCCCTGGAGGTGATTTATATCAGGGAGTTTCTTTGTTCTCTCTTTGGGGAATATTTCCTAAATGGATATGAGATAGTTCTTAGCAAACAACTGCAGTTCTGCTTTTAAAGAAGAGAATTATTTTGCTCACTAAAAACATGGAGCTGAAGGTAAGTTATCAGCTCATGTAAATCAGTCAAGCTCCATTAACCTCAGAGGAACTGCATCAAATTAGCCAAGCTGAAGACCAGAACCTTTAATTATTCTCTCTGTAATAGACTTCTTTGACCTTCTGCTTTAATGCTATGGCCACTAGACAGTTTTTAAACCTCAGCTTTTCATAAGCAACTGGGATTCACTCAGAGGAACTCAGATATTAGATGCAAATTAAAATGTACATTGGGGATTCTCTTTGTACACTTTAAACATCTAATACAACATTTAGACTTTTCATTCCTGCTCAGATGAAAAACATTTCTTTCCTTACCTGTATAGTTTAATTGAGGCTGCTTTTCTAACCTTATTATTTCTAACTGAAAGTAATAGTAACAGAATTTTGGTGTGCATAGATTTAAAATATTCATTTACAAAGAAAATAAATGCTTTTGCCTAGAATTTAGAATAAATTATCACAGTCCTGTCGGCTTTTCAGAAGTTAACGTCTCCTTTTGTTCCTTAAAGGAAATGGCCAATGTGAAAAACTTAACTAGCAATGGGCAAAATAATAAGTAGTTCACAAAAGGTTATATTTCAGGTACTTTGTTCAAGATCTAAGAGCTGTTAGGACATCAGATGAGCTTCCAAAAGATGAGGCTGTTCAGGGTTCACAGTGGGAGGTGTCCCAGCCCTGTGGCACTGGTGCCACTGCCGCCTCCTGGCATGGCCGCTTTCCTCTGCTCCCCATGGGACCAGGACCTGCTTCCCCACGCTCGTGCTCATTCCCTTCCAGGCCCCTTTCTGAAGGGACTGTGGATTTCTTGGAGAGGACACCTGGCCCAGCTGCTGTGGTATCTCACCCTCAAATCCACTGACCAGGCAATGTGGATGTGGATCCTGCCACGTCCTGTTTGCTCCTCCAGGGACAGACTCTCACTAATGGTCCTTGTGCCCTCACACGCCCTCACGGCATCCCGAGCGATGTGTAACACACCTGGCATCGCACAGCAAAAGCACAGCCTTAGGGCATTTCAGGCACGTTGAGTGCAAAAGCTGTATTAAATAGCCATTATGTCTGCAGGTGGCAGGGGTGCTGCACAGGAACACTTGCTCTGCAGGAGGGCTGAGGACTGAGCCCCGCTGCCCAGAGTGGCTGCGGCAGCCCCCAGCGAACTGCACAGAGCGGCTGTGGCAGCCCCCAGCCCCGCTGCCCAAAGCAGCTGTGGCAGCCCCCAGCCCCGCTGCCCAAAGCGGCTGTGGCAGCCCCCAGCGAACTGCACAGAGCGGCTGCGGCAGCCCCCAGCCCCACTGCACAGAGCGGCTGTGGCAGCCCCCAGCCCCGCTGCCCAAAGCGGCTGTGGCAGCCCCCAGCCCCGCTGCCCAAAGCGGCTGTGGCAGCCCCCAGCGAACTGCACAGAGCGGCTGCGGCAGCCCCCAGCCCCACTGCACAGAGCGGCTGTGGCAGCCCCCAGCCCCGCTGCCCAAAGCGGCTGCGGCAGCCCCCAGCCCCGCTGCCCAGAGCGGCTGTGGCAGCCCCCAGCGAACTGCACAGAGCGGCTGCGGCAGCCCCCAGCGAACTGCACAGAGCGGCTGCGGCAGCCCCCAGCCCCACTGCACAGAGCGGCTGCGGCAGCCCCCAGCCCCGCTGCCTAAAGCGGCTGCGGCAGCCCCCAGCCCCGCTGCACAAAGCGGCTCCGGCAGCCCCCAGCCCCGCTGCACAGAGCGGCTGCGGCAGCCCCCAGCCCCGCTGCCTAAAGCGGCTGCGGCAGCCCCCAGCCCCGCTGCACAGAGCGGCTGCGGCAGCCCCCAGCCCCGCTGCCCAAAGCGGCTGCGGCAGCCCCCAGCCCCGCTGCACAGAGCGGCTGCGGCAGCCCCCAGCCCCACTGCCCAAAGCGGCTGTGGCAGCCCCCAGCCCCGCTGCACACAGCTACGGGAGCAGAGCGGTCCCAAACAGCAGCCAGAGTGGTCTCTGAATTGGGGAGCAAGCTGACTGATTGCTGGGAAGTGGAGCAATCATGGGCTACTGCCCTGACCCTGTTCTCAAGTGCTACCACAGATAGAGTTAGTTTAACCCAGTGGTTACTAGTGCTGAGCATGGGGATATAATTGAGCTCCAGGGTCCCAAAGGACAATACTGACACAGCACGTAATGAATCAGAGATGTGACACATCCACTAGAACCACTGCTCATGTCAACTTAGGGCATATAAGCTGTAAGTTCCTATTTTGTCCATGATAGTTACCCACTCTTCCAGGAGCAGTGTACACTAAAAACTCATTAGTGATGTGATGCATTTCACACCAAAGGCATCGTTTGTGTTACGGAGGAACACAGGACAGCTGTTTCTCCTGCAAACTATGGAAGTTTTTCTCTTGCTCGGTAAGGCAAACAATATTGCTGCTTGAAACTAATAAATACTGGCAAGATTTACATGATAAACTTAACTAATATCTTTCTGGGAAAGGATAATTCATGTTTCGGAGAAAAGAAATAGGACTTCAGCAAGGCCAAGTCTGATATGATGCCGTGTGTACAACTACTATTTAAGATGGAATAGAGGGAACCTCTTAGAAATGTAGAGTGGATAAGAACTGCAGGTCATCCTGAAAGCAGCTGTCAGGCAGCAGGGACTTTACACGGAGAATTCCAGGAGGACCAGTGCAAAGGTTCAGCTTATTTGATCTTTTCATCAAATAAATATAACAAAACCTAGGAGACTGCTAATTGAATCTGCAGATGACAAAAGGTGAGAAGCAGATGCCATATGGGAGACAGCAGTATCATTCAAGAAGAAGAGTGATCTTGAGAACTGAAATAACAAAAATCAGATGGATTCTGCCAGTATAAATCCCAGTACCTGGGGACTAATACAAAGTTTTGATAAAATCTAAGGGCTGTTTAATGACATGTGATGTATTCATGCTCAGATCCAAGGCACCGAAAAGCCTTCCTGCTTACTACTTGATGCAACTCTGGTCATTAGGTTTTGCACAAGCAAGATATACCAGTTCAAAGTGCAGCAAGTGTAGAGAAGGACTATGAGAGAGGTCAAGGAGAAAAAGAAAATAGTATCCATTTTAGAGAATAAGATGAAAAGGTGATGCTGTGGCAACCCAAGGAAAATCACAGCTGAGCAAGAGGCAAAACTGCTTTTGACATAAATGTATTGGAGAGAAAGACCAAGCAGAAGAGCTGTTTGGGCTAATGAACAAAGTTGGTACAAGTACAAACTGGTGTAGACTGGCTTTGCATACAGAGGTTGCAAATAATAGATTTCTAATCATGAAAGGAGTGAGTGTCTTTATTGGAGTAAGGAAAGCAATTGGCCTCAAAGCAAATGTCAGCTATTTATACCAGAGTTGCCTGAGAAAGAAAACGACTGGATTTGATAATCAGAAAGTCCCATCCAATCTCATTTCATGCTCCTCTGTGGTAATGTAGTGATGAGAGAGATGGTTTCATTTAAATGCTGTAGAGTATTTGTTAGATGTAAATGTCTAACTTCATGTCTAAATTCTTGGCCATGGGGAAGGAAATGTGAAACACCTTCTATCTAGAAGCTGAAACTCTCTTCTGTATACACTTGGATCAATACAAGGTTATTTCACTCCTAAACTAAACTGAACAGCAGCGACTTCTTGTCAGGACAAATTAAGTAGTGGCAAAGATCTACTAGTCTGTGCATCAGCTGTGTATGTGTTTCTTGCTGGTGCTATATTTACTAAAAGCTAAAATACCACAATATAAAACGGAAGCTGTCAGGTGGTTTATGCCCAAAATTCAAATCAACCTTGAAGTTTGTACAGAATGTCCTCCACATTTAAGCTATATGTATTTTAAATTCATAGGCTTCTTGCTGAGGGGGAAATCAACTGGCAATAAATACTGCTTGTATTTTGTATTCTGCTACTGCAGTAGCTGCAGAAGGTACCTTGATTAACTGGAAAAACTACCCTGACATCATTAGTGCAAACAGAAAAGCAAAGGGAAACCACACGCGTTTCCAACCAGCACCTGACACCAGGAATTCTCTGTGCGGGTGTCTGTGCTGCAGAGCAGAGATCCCGAATTGGGACTGACAGCACAAACCTGGGACTGAAGGAGGTGTAGCAGATGGACAACAGGAACCAGAATGCATATTCCTATACGCAGTGCCACACGGATGTATAGTCCCACTGCGCGCAGAGCGTGAGCTGATGCTCAGGTACCTCCGCAGAGCTGGGGATCCTCAGCCCGGGCTCCCTCCTGCGGGAAGCGCGCCCGCGAGCTTCAGAGGAAACTTGGCACTTGGGTTCACCTGCAGTTCTTCATTTAAAGTGTGTAGCCCAAGTTATAAACCGCAGTTTCGCATGCACAGGATCTACTTGCCTAATTAGGAAAAAATGTGGCTTTTAAAAAAATTATGAGGTGATCTAGTGGTTGTCCACAGGAGAGGAAGCAGAACCACCAATCAGACCAGCCAGGCGTACCAGTCCCTTTCTTATACTATGAGATTCCTTCAGTAAATCCATGCTCAACAGATGAATTTAGGGACAAACTAAACAAAGAACAGAGGTACCTACAGGGGATCCTCAGAATTTCAGTAATTAAAACTAAAGGCAAGAGCAGATAATAAAAACAGAAGAAAGGTGCATTTTTTGAATGGAAATTATCACCCATTTTCTGAGACAACAGCCACTTTGTTCTGAATCCACTGCCATGCGAGTCAAGCCCCTGCACCGACAGCCCGGTCAGCGCTGCAGAGCACACACGGACCAGGGACACGGGGGCACTTCTGCCTCCTCTAGAAACTGGAAATGGCAAATAGAGATTCAGAGGGAAAGTATGACAGCGATGGGGTGTGTAAGTTATGAATGTTGCAGGTGCTGTAAGTGCAGTAGATGCAGATGGCGCTGGGAGCAGCGCCGGGTCCTGCACACCAGGCCCTTTGCAGGTGTCCACACGTGAAGCGGAACCAGAGCAGGTCCTGCCTGGCCAGGGCGCCGGGGACGACCAGGAACCTGCGCTGGCCTGTGGACCAGCCAGCTCTTCACACCATTCTGAGGGTAAAGAAGCACTAACATTCCTAAGCATCTCATTTACAACTGTTTTAAGGACATTTTATGTTAATAGAGCAGTCCAAGGGGCCTTTAATGTAAACGCTGGCCTGCATCTTGGACACTATTTCAGCTCATGCATCTGTACAATAATAAATACTTAACTACCTTAATTGTTTCGGGCCCTAGTTAATGATGCGTGTAAAGTGCTCTGAGACCCCTTGGATGAAAGACAGCACAGCAGAACAAAGTACAGAATGTATTTTGTGAAACATCATGATTTATAGACCGAAATACAGCAAAGAACGAGGATACCAAACTGCCAGGCATGACGGAGCTGCCCGTGTCCCTGTCCCCCGGTCTCCCGCACTGTGTGCTCCTGCTACTTAGCTCAGACTTACATGGTTGAACAGCTGCTTTTATTACACTTGGACGTGATGCACTGGTGCACTCAAGCCTGCCGGCGGTGCCTGGAGACACGAGTATTTGGGAACCACAGGTGCAGCGGCGCAGAATGCGGAGGCTTTTGCTGGGTTGCTCTGTGCATTCTCTGCATGCCCTTGCTCACCATCTGCCAGGGAATACATGCAGTTCCCCGGGCTGGCTCCTGCCTTGGCACCGAGAGGAGGAGAGACGGGTCCTGGCTCCGCTGGGGGTCTGTCGGAGGGGAAGCGTCTCCCCAAACCTTCAGCAGGCTCAGCAAAAGCTCCTGTCACATCCAAGCACCGTTTGCTTCCCAGCCCCCCCAGCTCCTTTGGTGCTGTTCTCACAATTTGAATTAGCAACTATTTTTATGACCTCTTCTCTTGTAAATGTAGCAACCCTAAGACATTTTCCAAACATTCTTCAAAGCTAAAGATTATTTAATCTTAAGAAACAAATTGTATCGCAGCAACGTAGAAGACAGACAATTCCTGGGCCACTAAGGCCAGGATGTCTCTCTATCTAGCCGTCCATCCATTGAAAGAAATACAGCTCCATAAAAGTCTGAATAATAAATGAAAAGAAGCCCAAACAAAACAACCAAAACCAAAATAAACTCTAAACCCAATACACCTTGTGGAGATTGCAATTCAGAAGTAAAGCTTTTGTTGACCAAAGTAAAATGAATTTACTTAGAGAGTTTGTTTCTGATGAGAATATCACAGAAAGGGACACTTAAATGTATGAATATTGCAGTAGTTAATTTGGTCTGATTTTGCTTACGTGTCACTGTCTAGGCATGTTTTGAACTCACACCCCTGTAGTAAACTTGCAGAAAGAAAGATCTTTTTAAACCATTCTATGCATTTTCTGGCCTTTGAATAACAGCAGGAAGAGACGGAAGTACAGTCACATTCAATGAGTATTGATATGAATTGTTGCTGGAGGAGGACTGGTTTTTAACAGAGGCCTGTAATTCTGTAGGTGAACCGTGTTGCCAGTTGTATTAAACTAAATCAACATCTTGCATCCACAACTCAATGTGGATTTAACTCACAAGACAAAACCACAGTCCCCAGTAAATCTGAGAGTGACTGAAAAATGCCGCATGTGGGCCTCTGTACAGCAGGGTAACTCTGCTGAACACCGTTCTCTCTGGCCCAAGGGACAGAGAAACCTTTTGGAGCCATTCTGTAAGTTTTGACACTGCGAGTACGCGCAGGGCACTTGGAGAGGCAACGGCGAAGTGCTGAGCTTTGCTAAACCTGGGCAGATGAAGCGTCCTGTATGGTTCTGTATGGGCTGAGCAGGAAAGCTTTGCTCTTGCCAGAAGGCTGGTCCCGCGCTTGGAGAGTTCACCAGGCACTTTATGTATGCACAGGGAAAGACCCTTTATAAAGAAAAACCCAGTGTTCTCATTTACATTGATTTGAATGAGGAATAATGCTATAATGAGTTTAATGCACAACTCAGGACAAGAGTGTGGAATATAATTTCCTTTCTTTTATTACAACAAAAATGTTTAAGACAGATCTGGTGATGGGGGCCTGAACCTCAGTGTAATATGCTATATGTTCGCTAGGCAAACCAAGGAAATATAGAAGGAAAGGAATAAAGAGAATGATGCTTGTGGAAGCAAGGTCATTATGTAGGATCGATGCCCATTTGGACAACTCACAGATGCTCCAATGTTCATATGTAATTCATTTGAGTGGTTTAAGAGACACTGGAAAATCGATACATGGACATTCTGTTAAGTGCTTAAATGGCTATAAGGAGTGTGCATGCTGTTTTCAAGCATCTGACATGGTAAACAGGCAAGAATTCCCTTCACTAATGTCACCAGTTATTGGTGGCCAGTAATTATATGTATGGTCTCTTTTGGTTATTGAGTGGAAATGATTAAACCTGTAAAATCTGAGGTCCTGAAATGCACAAGACTACATCACCTGCTATAGAAGGTATTAAATTATTGAGTAAAGGAGCTGTCGGATTGGTTTTGTGTTAACTGTGAGGGAGCCGTCCTATTGCTATTTTGTGAAAACTCAGGAGAAAGAATAAAATTGCTCTGTGTATTTATTTACCTTGGGCTATTTCTGTCACCACAACTGCAGTGACACAAATTTTCTTTTCATCAGGAAAAGACAGAGAACTCACAACATGGCAATTTTTGGCAAGCTTAACCAAGTACAAGAAAAGCTTTTCTTGTCACATTTCCAGGTCTTTCCACAGTGTTATCTGTATAGTAGATGATAACAGCATGTGCCACGTACAGCCGCATCATACAAACAAAAATATATACAATAGCAACTGTATGCTGCAAATTTTCAGTGGAAAGCTTTTTCTGCCTAATTAGGCTGTGACAAAGTGGCTGCTTGCATTTTCACCTTCAGAGAGCTGTGACTTCAGTATTTGTAGAGATGGGGAACTTCATTTCTAGTGTGGATCACCGTAAGTAACATACCCCTTAGGCACCAGTGAGTCTTGGTGCCCCGAGCCCTTTAACTCTATTTGATACACTGTAAATGTTAAAAAATAATGAAACAGAATCATCAAAGATTTTTTATTTTGGTAACAGAAAACGGAATGTTTATGCCCATCAGTGAATAGACTCTGAGTTTATCCTGGTTATATTAATCCCTAAAGAAGTGTAGGTCAAACTATGAAGAATTTTCTCATGCAGTTGCAATTCAGACGCACAGCATACAATCCTTTTAATTAAACAGGGAAGAGCAAAATAAAGAAACATCAGCTGTATTTTTAGCTTCTGTGGTTCGTTTCCTGTTTGATTACCTACCACATTAAAAGGACATTATATGCTGGGTGTCTTATTGTCACATGAAATGCTGTTTTAAGCAACTACGTGGAATAAAAAAAATCACACAAAGGAACCAAAAAGCTTCACCCTGTTCTGTGCCTGTGTCCGGCTGTGGGCAGACAGGTCCCGAGATGAGAGATGTTACCCATGTGCACACTGAATTTTGGCTGCGAGTTTGCAGCACTGGGGCTCAGGCGCCACTGGGGGTTGGCTGCACGTTGGAAGCCCCACTCAGAACATCACTGCTGCAGTGCGGGTGCTGGGGCTGCCCTGGACACAGTGCTCAGAACATCACTGCTGCAGTGCGGGTGCTGGAGCTGCCCTGGACACAGTGCTCAGAACGTCACTGCTGCAGTGCGGGTGCTGGGGCTGCCCTGGACACAGTGCTCAGAACATCACATCACTGCTGCAGTGTGGGTGCTGGGGCTGCCCTGGACACAGTGCTCAGAACATCACTGCTGCAGTGCGGGTGCTGGGGCTGCCCTGGACACAGTGCTCAGAACATCACATCACTGCTGCAGTGTGGGTGCTGGGGCTGCCCTGGACACAGTGCTCAGAACATCACTGCTGCAGTGCGGGTGCTGGGGCTGCCCTGGACACAGTGCTCAGAACATCACATCATTGCTGCAGTGTGGGTGCTGGAGCTGCCCTGGACACAGTGCTCAGAACATCACTGCTGCAGCGCGGGTGCTGGAGCTGCCCTGGACACAGTGCTCAGAACATCACTGCTGCAGTGCGGGTGCTGGGGCTGCCCTGGACACAGTGCTCAGAACATCACATCACTGCTGCAGTGCGGGTGCTGGGGCTGCCCTGGACACAGTGCTCAGAACATCACATCACTGCTGCAGTGCGGGTGCTGGGGCTGCCCTGGACACAGTGCTCAGAACATCACATCACTGCTGCAGTGCGGGTGCTGGGGCTGCCCTGGACACAGTGCTCAGAACATCACATCACTGCTGCAGTGTGGGTGCTGGGGCTGCCCTGGACACGGTGCTCAGAACATCACTGCTGCAGTGCGGGTGCTGGGGCTGCCCTGGACACAGGCCGCGGCGGGAGCCGCGGTCACCGCTGGGGCGGTACATGTACCTGCCATGGATTTCTGACCAAATTCTAAACATAACCGTGTAAAGGAAGCACAGCTCTCAGGCTGGATTGTAAGATTACATCCTTCACGTTTGAGAAGCACAGTTGCTTCATGATCAGAGAATTGTGAACGTTGTTTGGTCTCCTAAATCAGTTGCTAAATAGAGTGGGGCTGGCTCACTGGTGCCGTCACTTTTGGCAGTCGTTGACCTCTTAATGTGTGCAATAATCCCTTTGCTCTGATCTGTAATTCACATGCACTTTCTTACATGCTAAGGATCGGAGCAGAGAACTGTTCTTTGTGGTTTCCTAGTTCAACTGAACTCTTCTTTTCTACCATAAGATAATTTTTTAAAGTTATGAAAAACTACTAATTTGAAGGAGCCATTAAAAAAAATGTCTTGTATCCCAACACCAGGGCTGATAGGATTAATCTTCCAGTCATGATGATCTAAAAAATGTTAAAGCAACATGCCTTTTTTTTTTGACTATGATTGCCCACTGTACAGTGTTCTGTGCTTCATAAAATGAAAACCAAATGCTACAGATTTTCTGTCCTAAATCAAAATTTTGATGTAGAAGCAGATGTTCTTAAAAGGCAATCTGAAAAATTTAATAAACCTTCATAAGAATAAACAAAAAGAGCAAAACCCCTAAAAATGCTAAAGTCTTTATCTCCAGAAAAACCCACGGCTGAAATATCATAAGCATTTTTCAAAAAAGAATTCAACATGTTCTTCTCAGGCTGACCATTGTATTGCAGAGACAAGAACATGAACAAAGACGAAGAAGTCCCATGTGTCCTACAAATGGGACAGCACAAGGCCCCGCTCCCACGCCGGGCCAGCGGGGGAGGCTTATTGACTCTGCTGGCATTAAGCACATGAAAATGAAATTGTGCAAGTGCTGACAGCACCAAAGGTAACGGCCAGTAATGCAAATGATCCAACACTTGTGCTGCTCAGGGTTCTCCGGGCACAGAGCGGCTGTCAGCACCGGGTGTGCGTCACCAGCGCTTTCGTACTTCAGTAGGAAGCTTCATCCTATTTCTCTTCTGTTTGTGGGCCATTGCTGGTGCAGCACAGCCCCACTCCGCTCCATGGACACAGTGTGCCACTTCTGACGGATGATTTATGTTCAAATTCTTAAAAGTAAACGCATTTCTCTAGTTCAGATTCTGTACCAGGAGATAATATTTTAAAGGATGGCAGTTCTAGTTATTTGCAGTAACTAAATGCATTTATCTTTATTTTTAAGGAAGGATTGAAATTTAATGATGGTGCATGGTAGGAACTGAGAGATTTATTTACTTTGTTAGGAAAGATTTATGAAAGTCTTGTTATGGGAGAGAAAATGACTGCACCTGAAGGTGAATCATTGCACACAGTTTAACCACAGAACATCTTAAGTACCTGTAAAAATATAAATGACAGCTTTAAGGTTCCGACGGAAAGAAACAAAGTTGAGACCGCAAATCAGCTGGGAACACATCAGTCATGACTTTCCTGAAGCTCAAACTAAAGCTAAACTTTTCCCTAGCTTCAAACTAATTCAATGAATGTTTTACCCTTTTCTCCATCTGTTATAACACGGGAAACTTTTTCTTCCAAGTTTCGAACCAGGACTTTAGGAAAGATATGTTTTGGATAAAATATTTCGTACGAATCCTAGATCCCTGGTCACTGGAGCAAGCCAGCATTTGGGGAGTGCTAAAATTCAGATCTGTGAAGACTGTTCCTGAGGCTACCTACTATAGACATGGAGCATTAGAGACAGTTCTGTTACCATTTCTTGTTAGTGACTGGCAGCAAGGGGACAAGGAGCAGCCCCCAGCATGGCTGGCAGCGAGGAGAGGGGACAAGGTTCAGCCTGAGCCCCAGCCGGTGGCAGTGGGTGGCAATAGGTGGCAGTGGGTGGCAATAGGTGGCATTGGGTGGCAATAGGTGGCAGTGGGTGGCAATGGGTGGCATTGGGTGGCAGTGGTGGGCGGCAGTGGGTGACAGTGGGTGGCAGCGGGTGGCAGGGGGTGGCAGTGGCTGGCAGTGGGTGGCAGTGGGTGGCAATAGGTGGCATTAGGTGGCAGTGGGTGGCAGGGGGTGGCAGTGGGTGGCAGTGGCTGGCAGTGGGTGGCAGTGGGTGGCAGTGGCTGGCAGTGGGTGGCAGTGGGTGGCAATAGGTGGCATTGGGTGGCAGGGGGTGGCAGGGGGTGGCAGGGGGTGGCAGTGGGTGGCAGTGGGTGGCAATAGGTGGCATTAGGTGGCAGTGGGTGGCAGGGGGTGGCAGTGGGTGGCAGTGGCTGGCAGTGGGTGGCAGTGGGTGGCAGTGGCTGGCAGTGGGTGGCAGTGGGTGGCAATAGGTGGCATTGGGTGGCAGGGGGTGGCAGTGGGTGGCAGTGGGTGGCAATAGGTGGCATTGGGTGGCAGGGGGTGGCAGTGGGTGGCAGTGGCCGCTGCGGGCCGTCAAGCAGCAAGAGCAGGGGAGAGCGGTGCGATGCAGACGCTGCCTGAGCAAGGCATTCATCTGGGAAGTCACACACTCATGAGGATTTCACAGGGTTCTTAGCATCTGCTGGTGGAACTTCATGTTGCTTCCTGATTAATTAAGGACTTAAATAATTAATTAACTTTTCTATTAATTACCATTACCTTGTAACAGTACCTCATCTATGCTTTTAAGGGACAGTAGTTATGGGGCAGAAAGTCCAAGACTCTTTGTTCTTCCCATGTGCAGCTCCCATCAGTGCTGCCTGTTCTAACGAGCACTTGCAATCCCAGATGTGGAACAGCTCGGTGCAATGCACTGGAGAACAGCTCGGTGCGATGCACTGGAGGACAGTTTGGTGTGATGCACTGGAGCACTGCAGAACAGTTTGGTGCGATGCACTGGAGGACAGTTTGGTGCAATGCACTGGAGAACAGCTCGGTGCGATGCACTGGAGGACAGTTTGGTGTGATGCACTGGAGCACTGCAGAACAGTTTGGTGCGATGCACTGGAGGACAGTTTGGTGCAATGCACTGGAGAACAGCTCGGTGCGATGCACTGGAGGACAGTTTGGTGTGATGCACTGGAGGACAGCTCGGTGCGACGCACTGGAGGACAGCTCGGTGCGATGCACTGGAGGACAGCTCGGTGCGATGCACTGGAGGGCAGTTTGGTGTGATGCACTGGAGAACAACTCTGTGCGATGCACTGCAGAACAGCTCGGTGAGATGCACTGCAGAACAGTTTGGTGTGATGCACTGCAGAACAGCTCGGTGCGATGCACTGGAGGGCAGTTTGGTGTGATGCACTGGAGGACAGCTCGGTGCGATGCACTGGAGGGCAGTTTGGTGCGATGCACTGGAGAACAGCTCGGTGCGATGCACTGCAGAACAGCTCGGTGCGATGCACTGGAGGGCAGTTTGGTGTGATGCACTGGAGGGCAGTTTGGTGTGATGCACTGGAGGACAGCTCGGTGCGATGCACTGGAGAACAGTTTGGTGCGATGCACTGGAGGACAGTTTGGTGTGATGCACTGGAGGACAGTTTGGTGTGATGCACTGGAGGACAGCTCGGTGCGATGCACTGGAGAACAGTTTGGTGTGATGCACTGGAGGACAGCTCTGTGCGATGCACTGCAGAACAGTTTGGTGTGATGCACTGGAGGATAGCTCAGTGCAGTGCACTGGAGAACAGCTTGGTGAGATGCACTGGCACCTCCCCGGGAACCAGACCACCTCCTCACTGGTCCTTCCAGCGGGATTTCCTAACACAGTAGTTTCCTAGCAGTCTGCCAGGTAAAGAAAGATTCCACGCAGCATATGAGCCTTTGCTTTTGCTCCTTCACTTAAAGAGGATGCTTTCAACAGCTGAAAACCACCGGGAAGGCAGAAAGATGAGCAAAGCTGTTGTTGATGCCATTATTGTTCAATGACTTGGAAAGGACAGCAGAGGGAGTTTTATCATCTTAAAGCGTATTCATGCTGTGTCCTTCTCCCTGATATGTGCTTTAGGTTACCTTTTTGTAAGGGTGAAGAAATTCTGAACAGAACATTTTTTTGAAGAATAGAAATATTCAGATGTAGGTGCTGGAATATGGAAGAAAAAAACAAGTAAAACAATGAGCAGACGAGGTTCTGTAATGTGTGTGAAGTCTGCAAGTCAAGAGCACAGATTGCGCTTTGAATAATGCATTTTGTATAGAAAGCGCTCCAAATAGCTCAGCAGAGAACACAGTGTGTAAGTAAGACAATTAAGCAATTTTACCAATTAAGCTATGGTCTACCTCAAAATGAGAGTCATTATTTACAGCTGAGATTGAACACTGATATTTATGAAACAACATCTTTGCAGGGCAATGGAAGAAACCTATTTCTTCACAATACATGTAAAAAGTAGATCAGCCTTGGGTATGAAATAAACAATAGGCCCGAATAGTCTAACCTAGATAAATAAACCGTGTTCACACTCAAGGATCCTACTACATAAGTGGCCTAATTACATTTTATGAATCCCAGGGAAATAAAGTGGGAGCTGCACTCAGCATCTTTGAAAGCCAAATCATTTTTATTTAGGATGCCTGAATGATGTTTCTGAACTCTGACGGCAGCTTCAGCGTGTGCGTTTGGGGGCACATGGCCGGTGGATGCAACCGCAGCGGGGATGGGGGTGATGTGGGGAGCTCCGGCCTCCCCGGAACAGACTCCTGGGGTGCCCAGGTGTGATGGGGGGTCACAGGTGCCTTCCGCTCCTGAGTTAATCTGTTCCCAGAAGGAAAGAGCACAGAGAGATGAAGCCTCAGATATTTAGTAACTTCAATGAGAATTTGATGGTCCTTTCCAGAGCCCAGCCAAACCACAGGGTGAGCAGCAAGACAAACCAGCCAGACAAAACCTCCGGATCCTTAATGAACTGAGACAGTAGCGTCTTCTTCCTGTCACTTGACATGACGGAACAACGCTTGGGACATGTTAGAAAAAAGCTTAAGATATTTTATCAGTCAGTGCGAAGGACTTGCTGAGCTTAATCATTTAAAAAACCAGAACTTGGTAGTTAGCTGTCGTACTGTATGACTGCATGCCACGAGCCAGGCACATAATACACCATTTCTAGTGGTGTGTATTTAAATAGAGAAGATGGAGCACTGAACAATTCACATAGAGCATGAAATTATGAAATGAAATCATGAACTCTTGCTTTTCAAATTATATTTTTTACAATTTGCTGGACTTTTCCAGTTTCCTACTTTGTTTTCTTGTAAAAGCTAACTCAGCTTTGGAGATCTTTTGATTTTAAAATTCACTTTTTGACCCCAAAAATCTTTCAAATAAAAAAAAACCCCAACCAAGTCTCTAATCAGGATACCAGAAAGACAGATGAAACTCACAGAATAAGGAGATCTATATAGAGAGCAGTACATTTTCAGAAAATGTAAACGAGCAGATGCCAGACTAACATTTAACCTTTCTGTGATTTCACACAGTGGCAAAGACTAGAAATAAACTGGTGAAAACAAACTGACTCGCAGTGCTTGAGAACACCTGCCTCGGACTCCTCCTCTGCTGTAGCTGCGGCTCAGAGATTGATTAACTTGGAAGCACAGGCCCAGATATAGGAGTCCTTCTGGACACCTTTTGTCCTGTCCTGCCCACACACAACAGCCCATCCAATGTGGCCAAAAGGGGGAAGATCGTTACCGCATTTCTTGCTGTGGTTGGTGCAGGAGCACACTGAAGAGCAGGAGGCACCTCCGCAGTGTACCCGAGGCTGTGATTACATCCCACCTCTGAAAGATGCTGGCAGAGACTTCAAGTTCCAATTACCATCAGGTTGGCAAAACATTGATGGACTTTGCTGGCAATAGCGCTTCACCCAGAACATCTGTTTGCACTATCATAAATTTCACTAGAATTAAGCAAATCCTATTCTCAGTGACAGAAGGGGGCTGAGTCCCTCCTCCTTTTTCTTTCAGATTTTTATTTTATGCTGTATTATAGTAAATATTTAATAGTCGTATGTTAGTAGCTATTTTACTGAAATGTCTCTCTGTCGAGGAGCAGCACAGAAGTTTTCAGCACAGAAAGCTTTTGATCAGAATCACAGAATGGTAGAATGGTTGGGGTTGGAGGGACCTCTAAGTGTCACCGAGCTGCAGCGCCGCTGCTGTGGGCAGGGACATTTCTCTTTCCCGGTGAGGGGACACTCGTGAAATACAAAAAATGTGTTCCAGGGCAAGTATTTACTTAAATGCTCCTTCAGTGGAGGATGTAAATCCTTTTAGCTGGCTCACAATTTAAGAGACTTCAAAAGGTAGTCTTTGAAGTTTAGAAAAGGCCTTTGAAGTGGATGAATATGCAAAAAAGAAATCAGAGTGTTTAGCACAAAGTACTGAACTTCATTAAGTGTTTTTGTCAATTAGAAAATACAGCAGTTTTTGCATAGCAAAGAGGGAAATTAGGATATCCTCTTAACAAAGACCTGACAGAGCCTCTGAAGTTACGCAAGGGCTACAGACTCAGACGTGGCCCCGCTGGGAACACACAGAGCACCCACAGCACTCCCTGTGGAGATGCAGTTTGGACAATAATCTGTGTTTCTCCCAGCCCGTTTGGGATGTGCTCCTGCCCATGGGACAGAGCCCGGCTTTGCAGTGCCCTGGGCAGACCATGGACACCAGCACTGAGCTCTGGACTCACCAGGGGCCATGCTCTGCTCAGGCAGAGTGCCTGAACTGATGGCACTTTTGTTCAGCCTCTAGGCAGGAGATGTACTTGGAGATGCATTATTCTTTGTGTTTCATTAAACACATCTTCTGTCTCTTCTGGAAATAAACAGCAGTAGGTTGAAATGCCCCTTACACTTTTGATTAATGGACTGACTGAAGGAGCACTGATGGCATCTGAGATGGAGACAGTGCTGCCAGGGCACAGAGATACCAGGAGTCAGCCTCTCCAAGAGAACACGTGGGAACAGCTACTGGGGCGACGTCTGTGCACAAGGATGTGCCCTCTTACACATCGTAAGCTATGGGTACCGGAGGGACATCGCCTGCTAGAGGCGAGACATAGTGAATGGTTTCATGCTCAGGCCCTAACAGACCAGCCTGCAGTGAACAGGAGGACAGGTGCCACCAAAGTCCATCCTTTTCTTCCTTATTCAGTCACAATAAGAGACTATGGGGGAAGAGGCAGAACAATATTCTTACAAGAAACCTTTAAACCAGAACACAGTTTACGTCAACAGTTTCTGCCTATAACTCATTGGTAGCTACAAATACATGAGTAGCTGGTGAATTTTGTTATTTTGAACTGGGAAACTTTCCCAATCTGGCGTTTCCGTCTGCTTGATCAAAGCACTGAAGTGACGTGTTTGGGCTGCTTGGGGCTGCTGATTTTACAGCTCCTCATTCTTTCTCCCTTAAGTAAGACAGGGTAACTAAATGAGACATGTTTCTGATGAAAGTGCTTCTATCAAAAAAGAGAGATAAGAGTGCTGTTACTGTTGATCTGTATATTGTATTGCTGTAGCACCTACATCCTCATGAGCAGGAGCTGTCGCAGAGAATCCCACCCAGCCATAAGAAAGACAAGAGGAAACAAACAGGAAACAAAGGGAGAGTCCAATACAACAGTGAGACCATAGCTGGTGAAAAGAAGAGGTCAGAGCCCACCAGCTGCGTAAACACTTGAAATGTTCTGCCATCAGATGGGAAAAAAGGCTTTAGGATGGGGTATGAAAGCAGAAAACAACCAGCTCTGAGGATGCTGACGGGAAGCTCCTGCTAAGCGTGAAGGTCGGTGCTTGAAAAACCAACACGAGTTATCCAGCTGATGTTACTGGTACAGGAGCGGCTGGGTGCTGGTGTATTAAGAATGTCAGGGCCGACAGCTGAGACAAGGATATGGCATAAAAATTATGTGATACATGTTGGAACATTTTAAGATGTTCCCAGGTGGGATCCCTTGATAAATAAAGAAAAAAGTGTCAAACATCACTTCTAAAAGGAGGAAAACAACACCAAAAACATAAAGAATCACTTATTCTAGCACTGAAATAGGGAAAATGTGCCTGACAAAATGAACACTGATCCCTCAGATTAATTTCTTGCCCATATAAGAATATGTTTTAGGGAGTAGCCAACATCTACGTAACACTGGTTTTGTCTGTTGACTGTCATAATACTTCGGGCTACAGCAAAGGATAGAGTTGGCAGAGCTGAAAGGCAACAATAAAAAAATGGTGTATTTTTATGGTATTTTAGTCCAGACAAGAACAGAAGGCATGAATGTACACACAATAGAAACGACCACAACGTTTGCAAAGCAGAGTTACTGATAGCTCAGACTCAGGACGGAACCAAATCCGGGAAGGATTAGATACAAAGATGGAAAAATCTGGAGGTGGAAACCGAGAAGTCCGAGAGTCCTCTCATGGTAGGCAAACCTGCATCCCTGCTCGTTAGAGATGAAAACCAAACCTCATCAAAGCACCGATCTGTTAGGCTGTGCAACACAACGTGTGTTTAGACAGCTGCCCGGCATAAGGCCTTCCCTATCACCCACACTCGGTTTTACAGAGCTAGCTGTACGTACGATAAAGAAGGTCTTGGAAAGTTAAAAAAAAATGAATTTGCTAACACCAGGGGACTTTTAAACGTCTCAACATTTTTACATTTCTAAAGAATACCTATGTGACTTTGGAAAGTATCGTTTCATGGATATTTTTGTAGCAAATAGTAAGCTAGCCTACCAAGTGAGCAAGGGATTTGGCTCTGACTTGCTCATATAAATTAAGAGCTGTAGGGGCAGAATGTCAGTTTGTGTAAACTGTTTCAGCTGTGGTGTCTTCATATGTCACACACGAAGGGAGCACAGAGGGGTGACGCTCGCGGAAGGTCTCACCGCGCTGCCCCAGGCTTTTTGGAGGAGGCACAAGTGGAAATGCTCAGCATTTGAATTTGCCCTGTGCCAACAAATGGTATTTAGATCTTTCGAGGCGCTTGGATCACAGAGAAAACCACCTGAAGGCCATGGGTAATATGTTTTCAGTAACTGCCCTCTAACTTCAATGTGCCTCTCACCACTGAGTTCGTTATTGCCTCCTCCTCCTCCTGTCAGTCCCACTCAGCCTCAGGGACCTTCACCTTTCTCTCCCTGCCCGCCCTCCTCTCATAAGGCCAGGCCTTGTTATTTTATGACTCCTTAAGTGGTTCCTTTTGCTTGGGAGCATCTACTTTCCAAATCCAACTCTATCCTACAGAGCTGAAATTGGAAAGTATTTGGACAGGATTAGTTATGAAGAAGGTGAAGATGTGCAGTCAGACTGCCTGAAAATTCACCATTTCTGATGCCACCCAATTAACCAGACTAGATTTTCTGTGGAAATATTAGTGTATTCACCCATTTAATCCTGTTAATTTTGATAAGCTTTTGCATGCAGATGTCTTGATTCTTAGGAAATATCAGCCATAGCTGTGCATATTACTTAATACTTGGAATATTATAAGAAGTTAGAGTCAAGTCCTACTTGCTTTTGAGTTCCTAGCAGTTATGTCATTGATGATAATAAATGCAATATCAGGCCCTGGTATATTATTTTTGGCCAACCTATATGTACGTTTGTGTAAACGTACACAATACATACCATTTTCACTGAAATTGCTTTCCTTTTCCTACAGCCAACTGATACAGCTCTGACTCCTCAGTCTCCAATTTTCAAGTCAGCTATATCTACTTTTTGACTTTCTGAGCTTGCTGAATCATTGCAACGTATGAGTCATGCTCAGCATTATTGTATTATATTGTCAGATGTGAGAAAAGAAAAATAACACCATTTATCATAAACAAAGATTTGAAAATTTATCATACACAAGCAATGATCATGTATTCTCAGTAATATTGTTTTATATCGGAAACTGTCACAAAAAGATCTTACTGTTTATAATAAAAAAGTTTAAACTCTGCCCAGATGAGTGATACATTTATAGGCATTAACCCACCATTTATCTTTACTACATCTTAGACAGGAGCGTTTGAGGTCCCATGTAATTGATGAGGAAGGGAGGTTGTCACTTAGTGACCTCGGGCACATCTTTTCCTTTCCCTTTTTTCACTCGCTGTGCTCCAGGTCACCTTCCACCCCAAAGGCAAAGGCCTGAATGGGGTAAAGGGAGTGTTACTTGTCTATAAGGCAAAAAACTTTATGAGACTATTTTACACAACTGTTGTACCTAAAATATGCCATTTCCTTGAGACAGGACAGAAAAAACAGCCTTTAAGGGAGAAAAGGGAAACTTAAAAAACTTACTATGAACTGGATGGTTCCCATGCCTATAATTCTTTCCCATTTGACTTTGGTTTCAATTACTTCCTACATTTTGGAATTGTAACTATTCCAAACATACATCCGCTATAAAACAAGCCAGTTCTCTAGTACATATTAGAGTCATACTGACTCTCGTTCGGTGTGAACATTCCACTGAAGGAAATAGACTGCTTGTCTCCTGAAGAAGGTCCAGGGTCTAAACCAGTGATTTTGGTAGTTTAGGAGGAGCACTGCCTTATGTCCAATATACCAGCCACACTGGTGTTACTCAGCAGAAGTTCCCCAGCCATTGGGACTATTTATCTGTACATCTCCGCACAGCCCTCCCCAGGAACCTCCTGCGCACCCCACAGGACTCGCCTCCCTACGGGCACACGCAGGCTTTGCTGCCACATTTCCCAAGTGTTACGCATAGCACAAGAGGGATGGAAAGGACCCTCCTCAGTGAGATCCTTCAGGAACAAGGAAAACAGAGAATTCACTTTCCTCCCAGCAGTCAGCCAGGCCAAACTCAGCCTTACTGCAACAACGCAGCACTAAACAGTTTCCTTCCACCACTCCCAGACTCTAGCAGATAGTAGATATATTTTATCCTGCCTTCACCCGAAAAGCTGAAAGAATTGGCAGCACTAGCAAAACATAGAAAATACAACATGTGATTAAACATAGTCTTATAATGTATTCATACTAACCGGATAAAGGCACTTCTCAGTTTCTGCACGCTTAGTTTTGCAACCTTAATAATCTTCTAACATCTCTGCCTGTAGCCTTCTCTGAAGCCAAAATGTCTTATTGAGTGATAATTATTGAAGCAAAGGTAGTATTACAAACATTTATAAGGTAAGCCATCCTGTACGGGTTGGTCACAGCCAGCGCATCCCCATTACGCCTACACCAGCTTGGTATCGACACTGTTACTAAGCTGCTCTAGCCTTTTCACCAAGGGACAACCAAGGTGACTATGAACCAGAAGAATATTTTCAGCCTTACACTTCTAAGAAGCATTTCCAAGAAAGACATTTAGTCACAGCCTTGTGTGCAGCCTGAAGTGACGGTCGGAACAGCAATACTAATATGAGCAAGCTCCTCAGACTTTGACTAATTGCTGAGTGCTGGCTGCTCAGTTAGTGCAGTCTGAGCCCAGCCACACACGTACGAGCGGCTCTGCAGAGATGTGAATCAGAGCAAGAGCAATTAGTGAAACAAAAAAACAAACCCAGAAGCTATTAAAAATAAACCACGTGAGATTTTTTGAACTGAATTGTCCAAAATTATGCATCTTTAGTCTTTGCCCTGTGTCTAGTCACTCACAGAATGAAACATGAACAAATTCTCTTTGAGAAAATAGGCATTTGTGTCTAGACTCTTGATTTGCACGTGTCAGTTAAGGTTTGTGTGTAGAAAATAGAAAACGGCATGTGAACACTCCTGGCTATAGGCTGTGATATTTAGCTGCTATTAAGATTCATAAATGACTGAAGGTGAATGTAACACAGCAGCATAGAACTAAATACCAGAATATCCATGAAAAAAAAATGCTACTAGATTGGAAAAGAGAGAGGATAAGGAACAAGAAATCCATGTGACATTTAAGTACAGAATCAAATAGAAAATGGAACACCTCATCAGCTAAAACAAAGTTAAAGATGTTTCAAATGGCACGGCTGCGGCTGAACCCTCTGCTGCTTGACAGAGAAGCAAATAATATTAATGAGGCCCCTAGCAGACATTTCTCCTAAGTTTTGTGGGTCATGTAGGGAGCGCTCTGAGGAGCACTGACCAGCAGGAGGTTCGGTCGAGATGCTCGAGGGCTGGGACAGACTTGGGGTTGGGACCAACAGCCACTCCCGCGGTGCAGCGAGGACACACTGAAGTCTGACACCCGGCCCCAGGAGCGTCACCCGCGGGGCGAGAGGACAGTCCTTCCATCCCCACCCGTCAGACCACAGCTACCACAGCACCCACCCAACCCACCAACCACCCTGCGTCAGGGGAAACGAACCTGCTATTCCCAGAACAGCAAAATAAACCCATCCAGACAGTTTGAAAGCTGCAAAATATGAAAGTGTTATTTGAGACATGAACGTTAATCCCTCAGGGTATTTCCCTGCTTCATCCTCCTTTCCTCTACTTTTCCTCAGACTTTCAGATGCTTTATGAAAAAGATGAAAAAAACCTTAAAAGTTCCATTTTGGACTGAGAGCTCCTTTCTTTCTCATTGCCCCAGGATATATTTGATTCCAATAAGCTACATGAAAAATCTATTTGGGATTTTCTGATACTCTCTCTGTCCTGACCTATTACTGTAGCCTCTTTCAACACTCTGTGAGGACAGCAATGTAATAAGTGGGTATTCAGAGGCTCCCTGCGTACATGGAGCTCAGATGCAGCTGCTAACCGTCAAAATTCAGGTTGTTGCTCACGTTGAGAGGTGTGGGGGTTTTGGTGTGGTGGGGCTTTTTTAAAAGTTATATAGGGAGTATTCATACAAGGATAAAAAATGCTTAACAAACACTAAGTAAACCTTCAAGACCTCAAGCTTCATAGGTATCTTGTCTGACAGGGAGTGATACAACAGACTTGGTCAGAAATCCACCAATTTTTAAATTGGAACTTGGTAAATCATCACAATTGTTTCAACTCATCTTCCAATTTAAATTTAATTTTAAATGGCACTTCTCCACATTAGGAAGAGTGTGGGCAGCAGATTAAAGGAGGTGGTTATTCTCCTCTACTTGCAGTGGTGAAGCCACGTCTGGAGTGCCCACATCTGGAGTGCACACATCTGGGGCATTCACATCTGGAGTGCACACATCTGGGGGGCTGTGGCCAGTTCTGGTTTCCCCCCACCCAGGCACCAGACAGGAATGTCCTGGAGCCAGTCCAGCAAAGCTCAGGAAGATGATTAACAGTCCACAGCAGAGCTGAGAACCAAATGCAGCTTTGTCCTGAACTGCACCAGCATTTCTCAGATTTTAAATTTCTGCTAAGCTGGGATATGGGCTATATCCTGCCTTCCCATAGCACGTCTGCTTGCTCTCAGAGGGGAACATGGTGCTTCGTCCTTCGGGGTTACTCTGCACAGTCTTATTTCCACTGCGCTTCTTCCTAACTGCAGGTCAGCAGTGAGTTTCATTATCCTGCAAGTGTTTGCCCTCACACAAATATTCCTTGCCACCATCTCTGGTTATCTTGAAGAAAGATAAATTAAGTTGACATGAGAGTGTAAGTGTTGAGGGTTTAGATTGCAGGGTGACAATCAAACCCTGGCAGATGTATTGTTAACCTCCTCTCCCACTCCCTCCTTTTACCCTTCTCTCTCCCCCCTTCCCACTCAGGACAGGCAATCGGGAGGGAAAGAAGGACAGAGAGAAGAGAGTGGGAGAAATTAACAATGTTTTACTAATGCTACTGATAAGAATAGAGAAAATAATACAAAATATACAAAACCAATCTTGAAAGTCCCAGCAACTGCAGAGCTGGCACCCGAAGTCCTGGACTGGACTCTGCAGCCAACCGGAGCTGGATTCAGTCTGTCACTGGCCTCAGTTCGCAGGGACGACTCGCAAGGTCCTCTCCTAATGTTGCCATAACGAAAAGGGACGAGATCCTCGTGATCTCCCACTTTTATATGAGGTATCAGGTGAGTGGGATGTTATACTCCTTTGGTCAGTTTCTTGGTCACCTGTTTCTCGGTGCCCCTCTCCTGAGATGTCCATCCATGCTTATCAATAACTTCACATTCCATTGCTCTGTTCACCAAAACATGTGTCTGGTTCCCCAGGAAAATGCAGCTCATATGTCAGCTTTAGCTGACGGGCAAATTCACTAAAAGAGAAACTTGTTTTTAACAAAACCAGGACAGTAAGGAAGGAGGGAAGTAATAAATAACAGAGCAGAAAATAAATATATTTAAGCGCTGCAGTATGCAATGGGTCTGGGAGAATTTATCACTTTTTCAAAATAAAGAAGTTTTCTGAAAGCAGCTGGGTGGATGCTGTCACCTCAGTTTTCTAAGCATTTCCAAATTAACAAATTCAAATTTTGTGTTGCTTGATATATGGAAGGTTCAGCTTATAAATGCCTATATGTTTATTGATTTTTCTAGTTCATTCTGTCCTTTGGGGGCTTCAAAATTAAAAGAAAAAAAAAAAGTGAAAGAAAGATTTTCAACAGGTCAACCTTTGGAATGAAAGTTCTTTGTGCACAGACAGAACTGTTGTGCTGCCCCGAGTCCCTTCAGCCCAGCGCCAGTCTCGCTGGGGTTGCTCCGTGTTTCTCGCAGTCTAAGTCTGTCTCTCAGGGGCTTTGGGGAAGTTCCATCCAAGTATCTTACAGGGAATCTCCTCCTCACACCGGAGCACCACAGGAATTCTGTGTATAACTGCTTTAAAGTTCACATTTTGCTGTGCTTTTTTTAGTAATTTAAGATTTTTTAAAATATCTATTTGAAGCCTTTGCAAGGCTAAAATCTTTATTAACATCTTGCTTATTGTAGATCAGCTCATTCAGTTATTGCCATATACATAAAATGGTATTTACTTATATACACCGCCCATTCACACAAATCCTTTCTGGATATACTTCTGGCGAAATAATACATTCGATTAAGTTTTAACTCCCTTCATTTTTCTTTGCATTTTCATAGACATTTGAAATGTTTTGTTTTTAAAAAACCCTCTTTGAACTCATGCAAGAGGATTAGTCTTTTAAATTGAAATCACACGCTAGGTACATGTGAATTAATTAGCAATGGAGTACCTTTCAAAGGGAATGAATTCATTCGTGACAGAAGTCAAACCTCTCCCTTACAACATATTTTTCTGACTTCTTCATAGTGTTTTTCTCTTTTGGGCTCTGGCAAGTACTCAGATACAACTTTACCTACTTCATAGACCCACTGGGGCAGAAAAATCATTTGCAGAGACACTTGACAATTGGTTACACGGCACCATACAAACTCCTGTCTGCACAGACACTACGTGTCTCCACGAGAGAGTCCTATGGTTTTGAACTCAATAAAAACCAGAGAACCTCAATCGGGTATTCAAGGAACTGGCTCAAATAAACCCTTGGATCCCGGTCGTTATGCAAAAATATGGTGATATATACACAGATTTTTGGCTCTATTTTGCAGGAAACACTGTGACTCAATGCAATTTGGAAACCCCCTTACTCCTAGAATTCGCAATAAAGACTAATTTCTTATGAGTGCAATTACAAAACAGTTATTTTATTACTGAGTATTCAGTGCCCAGTATATTATCACTTGGAAAGCGAAGTATTTCAGGTAAATGGAGTCACACAATGTGCAGGCATCAGCTGCTTAGAATTTAATTATTAACAAGCTTAATCTGTACCGCACACACCATTTAAAAACCTTATTTCCTTTCTCTCAAAACACGAAGTTTTCCTCACTGAGGAAACAGTTCCTTAGGTACACGTTCTACTCCGTGTCTCTTTTTCCTCGAGGTCCTACAGAGCTCCCCTGCCCAACGCGCAGGGTTTTGTCTTTTGTGCTCTTCCCTATCCATCCCACACTTCTCATTTCACTTTGGAGACCACCAAGCAAGCAGTCCCTCTAGACCGTGACTGTTGGTCTTCTTACCTAGGACTAATTTACATTAAAATATGCATATGTGTTTTAAATAATTTTTCACTAATCTCTTATGCCCATGAATATTATTCTCATTTTTATTATTCATTTAGATATAAAATATTAATGGAGTTTTATTCACAAAGTGGCTTTACTCTGAGCATCTGTCCTCAGGTAAGGGATGACAGTGAGGAAAAGATGTTAGTTCTAGTTTATTAAGTCTGAGATTTATGGGGTTAAAACAAGCACTTTGAAACTCAATAGAGATGGAGGTTTCAGGGTCCATGATTGCTGCTAAGCTAGATGCCCAGTAAAAAATTGACTTTACCTCCAGTATTTCCATATTACTCCTTCTTTAAATGCACTATCAGTGCCCTGATCTTGGAAGGTCGCCCCAGTGCCGAGCGGTGTCTGTCTGGGGCAGGAGCTCTCACCAGCGCTGACGTTTCTCTGCCCAGGGCAGACCGGGCCCCGCGGGCACGTCTTTCCAGCTGGGCTAATTCCACAACTATAAGAGGTCAGGAACACTGCCCGAGCTATTTCATTGCATGTAGGATCCTGATGTGATAATGCACCAGGCTGGGGTGACACAGTGGAGCATGTTGAAAACATGTGAATCCTTCCTCCAAAATCCCCCAGGAGGAAGGAAAACTTGCGCCAGTCACAAAGCTCTTTGGGAAGAGAAGTGTGATCATGTTTCAAAAAATCCTTCGAGTCAAATGAAAAGTTTCCATTCAAAGGACTGGTAAAAGACCAGGGAATTGTGTGGGGAGTTCAGCAGGTAAACAGAACTGTTCAGAAAGTTGACTTGGCATTACTACCAAAGTTAGAGTTCAAGTGGGAGCTTAAGTAAAAATAATCTGACCTGTTTTCTTTTAGCCCTGTTCTTCTAAGTCTGCTTACCACTACAGTTCCTGCTTTGAAGGAAACCCCTGTTTTGACACTTTATCCTAGACTAATGGTACTTTGCCAGTTGGCCATATTGTTTGCATGACATGCCGTGATAAAACCTGTGGGGAAGACATGACTCTTAGAACAGAAGTAGACAAACATTTCCTAAAACTAGTCCTCCTCAAGTTCTGAGGAATCCTGAATGTCAAGCAACCTGGCTTTTTCCAAAAGGTATGAGTTATGCGAGGCTGCTGATACCGGGTTTAGAAGACGTATGTGTGATTCATGGCCCAGATGCAGATCCCTGATATAGTGCAGCAGAAGTTATTTCATGTCGTCGGTCACAGTGCCCTATCTGATCAACGGGAACAGTCACAGAGCAAGTTGAGAAACTCCCCTGAATACAATGCAGCACTGAGATAAGCGAGGATGCAAATCAAATAACCGCCCGGATAGTTCTGCACTGATTCGACAGCATTCCTTTTGAGCTAACTAGACAAATATTTCAAAATCCGATCTTGTGCAGGAGAGGAAGCTCGGAGCTGCCCTGGTAATGGGCCTGTGTGAGATCATGTCTAACCCGTCTCGTGGATGATCCGCCCCAGGGTACCAGAAGCACTGCAGAGTGCTCCACATTGGAACAGGGCACTGCATGAGAAGTGAGGTTTTTTCCTTAGATGAAAGCAGCAGCCAACCTCCCGATGGAGTGAACGACCCATGACCCACAATAAACTAGATTTAAGATAGGGAGGAACAGCTGTGTAGCCTTCAACAGGCAAGAGCTGAGAGAAAATACAACCATTTCTTATTAGCCAAATTAATATAGTGAAGAGCAAGGTGAATAAATGCTTTTCCACAGTGGAAGGATTCCGCAGACAGCTGAAGGATGGCTCTACACGCAGTGGATGACAAGAACACCGCGGCTCTCCCTCAGTCCGTATCGATGAAAAATTCAAACAAAAATGTGAAGCAAAAGAAGGAAGCACTGCAAAGTTACAGCATTCGGAAAAAAAATGGAGGCATTCAGGAAAAGTTGGTGTGCTGCTTAGTTCAGGGATGGCAAATTAACTCATCTTTACAACAAGAGAAGATGTTTAAAGAAGGAATGGATAAAATAGGACTATATGCATAAAGGGATAAAAGTAAAAGGGAAATTAAGAAACAATGATGATGGACCCAGTGACCTTTGCTGTTCCAGTAATTACAGTCATTATGTTCCTAAGTTATACAATTCTCTCATGCTTGTGGCTTCAGTTCTATGAATAGGACCCTTAGTATTAAAGTAAATCGGGACTTGCGCTATTTTTGGTTCTAAGCTAATAATTAAACAAACTAAAATAACCCCTCAACACTCTACATTCAAATCCTTCTCCCATGACTGAATAATAGAATGAGTTACAAGCTGCCAAGTATGGAGATATTCAGACATGAGGTTACTCCTTTGTGCTAAATCTTCCCGCTGTCTGTACACACTTCAGCAGGAGGGTCAGTGATTCAGGCTGGGGATTTAAGAACATGATGTTGCCAAAGCCAAGGGTTTAAAAATTAGTTAGGCCTCAAAAAATCAACAGAATCCCACTAGATCAATTTAAAATATGGACTATTTAAAAAGGATACATTTTGGAGGTCTTCTTCCCCCTTTCTAGATTTTTAAACTGCTATAAAACATTCAGTCTTTTCTGTGTGAGGCCCCAAGACCCGAGTGACTGATCTCTCCTCTCCCTTGCTGCTCTGTAGATGAGTCTCTTCTGGAGAAGAGCCAGGGCTCTGGTACAAGTACAATTTCAGAAACTGAAGCTTTAGACTTCAGATTTTTAAGGACATTTAAGCACCTAAATATGAAGCCAAAATTCTAGTGTGACCTTGAACAGGAGCTTATAAGAAAGATGGGGACAGACCTTTTAGCAGGGCCTGTTGTGACAGGACAAGGGGTGATGGTTTTAAACTAAAGGAGGGAGACTCAGGCTGGACATGAGGAAGGAATTGTTGGCCCTGAGGGTGGTGAGAGCCTGGCCCAGGTTGGCCAGAGAGGTGGTGGATGAACCATCCCTGGAGACATCCCAGGCCAGGCTGGATGGGGCTCTGAGCAACCTGAGCTGGTGAAGATGTCCCTGTCATGGCAGGGGGGCCACTGGGAGCTGGGAAGGTCCTTCAACACAAACTGCTCTATGATTCTATATACAATTATTTTAAATAACAATAAAGTTAATCAGTGATTTTAAGGTAGTAATTATTCTGTATCACAGTGCTGCAGCTCCTGCTCTGGTTCAGCCTTGCAGCAGGTGGGGGTTTCCCATCGCGCCATTCTCACCTCCAACAGATGGCAAGATGTCTGAGGCCAAGACTTTCCAGGAGCAGGAGTAGCTGTCAAAGGAGCACTTTGAACAGTTACAAAATCTGGGCTCTGCTGAGTCACATCTAACTCACAAACAACCTATTTTTCTCACTACACAGTGTCCTTTTACTATTATTATATATTTTTCCTGCTACAATAAATGGTTTTGAATTCAATGGTGCAGAAGCTTTATTCATTTCAATGGCAATGGGTAAAAGATTGAAAATACTACGTAGAGCCCTGTCTGCTCAAACCACTGAAGAAGATCATCCCTTGAGATGAATCAATAACTCCATTATGTTTTCCGGCCAAGTTCTTGTTATACAGTTTCCTGTTATAATGGTAACAGGTTCTCTCTGAGCAGATCCAAAGGCTCTTCTTCAACACAATCAGCTGTTATTTGGTATTCACTTGTACAAGTTATTTGCAAATGGATCTCTGATTCCTACAGAAGCTCCCAGCTCTGATCCCCCCCGGTATCTTTGTCCCTCCCTGTTGGCAAACACAGCACTTGCTAAGAGCACAGCAGCTGCTTTGTCTGTAGAAACTGGATTAGTTAAGGGAACTGACAGGCCAGAGAATTTCCATGTTGACAGAGATTTTTAGTTTCAAATGAACGAAAGGGTCTGTGGAACAGGGCCTGTGCATTTAGGTGGGTTGAGAGGTGGAGAGAAAATGGAACGAGTGCTTTGTATCTTCAGTTTCCATGCAGTTTAAAAGCATTTTGACTATTTTCAGACCCTGTATCACCCATACGGAGAACTTTTTTAGGCAGCAAGTTTAAAATGCAATCAAATGCTGTACGATTATTACTATTGCACAAAATCCTACAGAAAGACAGCAAACTTTCCATTAATTTCAACTACGGCTTTCCATTTCCTACCTGCCAGGATGCCATGGCTGGCTGCACAGAAAGGGGAGTCTTGTACCATCACGGGGACTGGCGATTATATAATGTTACACATTAGACCAATTCCATCAGATGCACAGCGTCTTTTAGGTGACAGAAAGATGAAAAGGGAGTCTGTGAGATAGTCTGAAGCATCAAAAACCGCAATTGTGAAAGCACACACTCATTTGAAGCATCACAGCTGATTTTGCAAAGTTCTACAGTAAATTGCTATTGGTACGTGTTCCAAACCCCAGAAAGGCACAAATCCACCTCAGCTGGTAGGCATCTGACACTATATAATTCTTTATTGCTTTGGTTTGGGTGTATCTAAAAGGTATAAGGCACTGTATTTCGGAGGATTCTGTTTTGAAATCAAGCAGTATATTAAAAAAAATTATTAGAGAACATTTAACGATTTTGCTAAAAGCTGAATGGTCACTGCATTGCAACAACAATCTGTGTAGAAATTTCAAGCCAACATGACATGTACCAGCTACAATATTATTCTAATTCCATTGTCACAAGAGATCCCAAGTAATATAATATAATGCCATATTGACTGACTCTTTAGTACAGCAGCATTTACAATGGGTGGCACTGAAAAGAAAGAGGTTGTAAACCTTATACTGTGGCATTTTCAAATTGACAGAAGTGATGATTTAAAAGAACTGCTACAAATATTACAGCTGTCCAGAGACATTCCAGGCATTGAAACATTAACATTGGGAGATCATTTATCTGGATAAAGCTTGACATAAACTTCTTTAGGCTGAAAAAGCTCACCTCTTAAGATGCTTTTCTGAACAATGGGACCCAGATTTTCCAAAGAGCTCAGCTTTTATCTAGACTTTCAAATAAACCAATCAGATACTAAACACTCCTTGAGGAAAATGTAGGTCCCAGTTTTGGCTGGGATGGAGATAATTATCTTCCTAGCAGCTGGTCTAGTGCTGTGGTTTGGATTTGGTATGAGAATGGTGTTGATAACAGGAGGATGTTTTAGGTGTCGCTAAATAGTGCTTATACGAAGTCAAGGACTATTCAGCCTCCCATGCTCTGCCAGTGGGGGGATGACAAGGAGCTGGAAGGGGACACAGCCGGGACAGGTGACTCCAACTGGGCAAAGGGACATTACACACCATACGGTGTCGTGCTCAGTGTATAACCCAGAGAAAAGTTAGCTGGGGGTTACTGCTTGGGCACAGTCTGGGTGTCAATCAGCAGGGGGTGAGCAACTGCATTGTGCATCACTTGTTTTCTATATTATTTTATAATTATAGTTATTATTTTATTTGTTATTAAATTGTTCTTATCTCAACCCCTGAGTTTTCTCACTTTGCTCCTCTGACTCTCCCCCACTCTGTGCTGCTGCCGCTGGGGTTCAACCACAACCACAGCAAAACAAGACAAGCAGCCTACCCCCAAACCACCATGTACTCTGCATTAGAAAAACTTAGGAAACAAGTACAGAAGTAGAGATGGTCAGGCCTTCTATGAAAAATATGTATATTGACATGGAAACCTTTCCTACTATTGACCTTTTTTCAACTGATAATGTTTCTCAGATTCAGAATGGGTTCAGATGCAGTTTTTGATATGCCAGATGAACTGGACTGTGCAGCTACCAGATACTCTGGGATAAAGATTAGGCTCTGGTTTCTATTTTTCCAACAGCAACAACCACCCAAAAAAAGCAGTAAAAGCTAGCAAAAATTTGTCATTTGTCGTGAATGAGATTTTTCCATAACTTCTTATTTTAGCCAGCCCTGACTGTGGAACAGCATGAGAGATGAGAGAAGGGAGAAGCAAGGGTTAAAACAGAGGTAGCAGTTCTGCCAAGACCAGCAAGCACACCCATGTTTGGGAAAAGCAGAGTAATATTCCGGTTATACCCATGTATTTTCCAATTGAACATTATATTGAGCATAAGGGGGTTTAGCTCATGTGCACACAGCAGGTATAATCTCATTCCAAAACTCACAGATTACATAAAATACCCATGACTGCACATTGCAATACATCCTTCCCCATATTTTCCCTACTTCTATAGGACACTTCTGGCTTTCCCATCAAAGAAACAGATAAAATAAACAGCTAACATTTTTGCCTTTAATAATATATTCTGCCGTTGTGTAAGAATGTATTTGTAGGAGGAGGAAAACAGCTGGGAATGTTCAATTCCTGTGAAAGCAGATTTCATCAAGATTTCAGAATTGTTTTCCAGAAGATTTCTCAGCATTCTGTGCTGCTCCGAGAGACGTTTCAGGATAGTGCAGAGGCTCCAGGACATGCAGAGGGGCTGAACGGCTTTAGAAGCAAGAAATCCAAACATTCCAATAACTGCAGCACAGTGGTTCCTGTGCAAACAACAAATAATTCAAATGTTTAAGGCAGCATTTTCCAAACCACAGGAGCTGATCAGCTCCTTTTCTCTCCCTGGAGCTGGACGAGCTCTGAGAAGGAGCAAGTGTCTCACTTCCATTCTCTGTGCTGGGGCATCCGAATTGAAATGTGGAGGGTGGGAAAGAGGAACAGATTTATTTTAGGGATGGGCACAGGAGAAAAATACCTTGGGGAACTTCAGTATGTTTCTTTTGAGCCTAGTGACCACATCACCACTCAGCTTAACGACGAACATGTGGGTCAAACCTGTTTCCACATTCTCTGTCCCCCATTCAAATCAGCAACTTCCTCCCTGCCAGGGTGCTTGGGCAGAGGCCAGCCCAGACCTGCACAGAACTGCGACTGGGTCATCCAAAACTCACAAACCAGACCCAAAATTCCGGCTGCACGAGACTAGAAAAAGAGGCTGGAAATAAGGTATATGAAAGTGTTGTGTCGAATGGCCAGTTCATTTTAAAAGCAAAATACTTGAAATACCAATAGTCTACTCTACAAAATCAGTGACACAATAGTTTTTTTATTGCTATCCAATGATAATATATTATTTCCATCGCTAACTGTATTTACTGTATAGGACTTCTATGGGATTTAATATTATAGCTTGTTCAGCTACAGCAAGTGTTGGCAAAAGATTTATTTTGAAACACTCTTGTACCATTTAAAGAATTTTAATGCAGTAATTTCTGCAGCATGACCTGGTTTGGCCACGGCACTGAAACTTATGAGCGAAAAGCATAACCAGAGTTTGGTGCATATAGAAGGGTGAAGGCTGAAGTTTAACCAGAACTTACTTAGTTCTGGGTACTTTCAAATGAAGCTGGCCAGCCACAGGACATGTATATTTATGCCCTTGGAAGACTAGTTGGTGTTCAATGTCTTCTTGAATGCCTTCTACTCAAAAAAGCAGCTTTTTTTGGGAGGAGATCAAAATGTTGCCATGCAATGATGAGCAGTTGAAACGATGGCATTTTTCCCAGAAAGTGTGATTATTCAAGGATTTGTCCAACCAAAGGACAAATAAATTATTTGCAAAATCTTTGTGAAAAACCTCAATCTGATCAGAAATCTCAGGATTCTGTTTTTCCTTGATAAATGACACATTTTAAAATGAGAAGCAAAGTTCTATTTGTCAAAATCTGAATGAGTGACTGCTCTTAAAATGTTGAAGAAATGTGAAACTGTGGAGGCAATACAGCTAATGAACCATGCGAAAGCATTTGACAGATCTCACTTTCTGCTGTTTTCTTTTGAAGACAAAAAAAAGGAGGTGTTGTCAGGACTCATATACTTGAATAATAGCGGTATTTGTATAGATTTCCCTTTGCATTTCTCAAGCTGTGTTTTATTTTTTAATCTAATTTTATAGAAAAAGATTTTCATTATCAAATTTCTTGGGTTTATATCAAATTAGGTACCATGGAGGAAGTCACTGAATGGACATTAATTCATATGACTAATGTGGCCAACTCACCCCATACACCGTAGCACTATGCACCCATACTATCTTGTGCGACTTGGATTGTTGCCTCCAGAATTATGAGTTCAACATTAGAGCTTTCAAGAGGCTGCATCTGTTTCTTTAAAATTAAATTTTAGCAAAAGTATTCCATCAAAATGTTTCTGAATAAGAATAATGGGGCAAAATTAAGGTGATGCCCAAAGAGGGTTAAAGCAATGTGTGATACAACAGGCAGGAGTGTGCCTTCACAGGATCCACTGAGGAAAACGAAATCCACCTTTATAAAATTATTTCATACTGTGATTAACGTAAAATACTTGGGATAGGAACAGCACAAGAACACTACAATGGACAAGTGTTGCAGTTCAACGACTACACAGAACATTTTTGCTATCAGTTCTTCAGGATTTTTAAGTGGAACAGAAGTGTTTTTGTTGAACTGCATTATGAACAAGACAGCACTAAATTGCATGAAATGAAAACCTTCATTAAAACTTCATGGAAACATTGCAAAAAGCATATAGCAACCAGCTATGGAAATGTAACAGCCAGAGTGAAACTGTGAAGTCCACTAAATGCAAGTCCTGAGGCTTGTATTACTGATTCACCCAAAAACTCTGAGCGCGAGCAGCGCACATGGGGATACTACATGAGATAATTGCCCTCTGAGCGTCTCTGAAGGTATTACAATAGATTTACTGGACCAATACACACGTCACACTTACACTTATTTAATTTCCCAAGTGAGCTCTAGCAGAGCATTCGTATTTGAATAACACTGACAACCTGGGGCTCTAAAAGCTTAAGAGTCATGTAGAGATTTACCCGGGAAACTTAGTTAAAAAGAGTGATTGGAATTTATAGTCAAAACAGTACTGCCCCCGGCTCTGAGGGATCCTGGAGGTGTACTGCATTCTGCTTTGGGCTCAGATTTGGTAAGAAAAGAAAGCACATGCACAGACCTATTCTTATTCAGGTCAGTTTATAGAATTTCAGAATAATTCAGGTTGTGTTTACCTTCAGAAGTGCAAAGCAGGGTGAACTTAAATCCTGTTGATCATGACCTGGTTTAGTCAAATTTTCGGTTACTCCAAGGATGGAGATTCCACAGCTGCTCTGGGCATCCCGTTCAGCACATCCCTCCTCAGACCCGCTCCTGGTGTGTTCTCGGGAAGCGGAGCAGCCCGGTCCCCAGGCTCTGTCCCTCACCGCTCTGCTGGCCGCCCCTGGGCTCACTCCCCTATCCCAACACCCTCTGTGCTCTGGGGAGGCTCCGGTTCGACGTGAGAGTCCAGCTGTACTTTTCTAGGTGTGAAAAGCAGAGGAATAACCACTTTTAAACCCCGTTTAAGTCACTGCACCTGCCCCAGCTTTTCAGGGAAGGCTTTTTCAGCCAGTCCTGTGGTGCCTACAGAACAAGTGAGCTGGTGAAATGGCTGCAGCCTTTTGTCAGACAGTGGCAGAACGAGGAGACTTTGCAAAAAAAAAAATACATGTTTCAAGGTCTGACTTATGCAACAGGTTCCCTTAAAGGAAAATTGGAAGGTCAGAGCTGCAACTGTTCCTCTGTCGCCTCTGCCACCTGGGGTGGGATTCACCTTCCTAACCATAGGCATCTCCTGTCACTTTAGACACCTTAGAGTGGTGCCACCTCCCTGGGCCCAGCAGGCAGACGCAGGCTTGCAAAGCCTGTGCCTTTCCAGAGGGGCGGCTGGGGGTGACTGTCAGCAGTGGTGGCTACAGAGGCCACCAGACAGGCAGGGGAGCCAGGACGGACACACAGACCCAACACCGAGGACCTCTGGGACCTGTGCCCGTCCAGCAGCCACAGCTGCTCTGGGACAGGTTTGCCTTTGGGACATTCACGGTGTATGGACAACGTAAGACATTAACCAAGCACAGATAGGTGTGCAAGACACGGAGAGCTGGCTGCAGCAAACCTCACAGCTGCTCCGTCCTGCAGAGAGAACATGGGGGATGGTTCTGTCCCATCAGAGCTGTTGGCTCCTTCCCGCTGCCCGGGCAGGCTGGCGGGACAGCTTGGGGTTCATTCATCCCAGCTGCGCCCAGCTCTGGGCATCTTGCACATGCAGCCATTGCTTCAGCATCGCGACATGCAGATAGGAGCTCTAAGTGCCTTTGACGTTTGCCTTTCGCAGTAATGTAAGTACACTATTTGAGTTGCTATTTTTTATGCTGCTTTAAATGACGGTAGTATCAGAACTGTGCTCTGAATACATCATTTTACAAAGAGAACGTTACTGCAGTAAAATGAAGGCTTCAGAAGAGCTTGCTGCAATCTAAAAATAATTATTCTATATATTTATTCCGTGTAGCTTATTGTTTATGCTCAGTTTAATAAACAGTTTACAAAGTATGACTAATACCAAATAGTTCAGACAGTATGATGTCTCACAAACTACACATTCCTGAATAAAGCTCCACCTGTTAAAAAGCTAAGCAATGAGTACAAAATCACAGATAAAAGTAAAAAATCACTCCCTTTCCTCCGCCTCCAACCAAGTAACTATATCTGAGCAACTAATCAATAGCCTGATAATGGAATACAAAAGTCACAAAGATGGTACACACAGATGAGAGAAGAAAAAGCATATTACATACTTATCTGATTATCACATGAATAACATTTTCATGAGCGTATCTCAAGGGAAGCATTCGCATTTTTAAAGCCATAATCCCTTTTATACAATACCTACACTGATTTTTTTTTTCAGTTTCACAAAAATTCAATAATTCGTGAGCACTTTAATTTCAGAGCTTCAGTCACTTTTTAAAGAGACTTCCAATCACCATAAGTCACTTCCCAAACATATTTTCAGGGTAGTAAAAACTAACAGGAAGAGGTATCGCGATGCAGAAGGCAGGAATGTGATTGTAACCTCTTTCCACAATTAACAGCGCAGCCAGTAATGGGTATCACGCAACTGTGGTGCTCTGCCACTCCTGGGCAGACACAGGCTGAATTCTAACGGCACTGAATCCCAGACGGTTCTATAGAAATGTTGGAACTTTGGTAGACTTGACATTTATTTCTCAATCCAGCAATTGTTTCTGCAGCATCAGTCTCTCAGCAGTCAATACCTCCAGCCAGAAGGGACTAGTTAGTAAATAGTGGTTCTTGGTAAGCTGGAAACACTGTCTGTTCAGGTGAAGCTGCAGACATCTTGGTTTCCTTGTCAGGATCATTTTCAGACTCAGAATCTTTTTAAAACAAAACATTCTTGAGGGCCATGAGACTATTAAAGAAGGCAAGGATCAATGATACTCCTGAGAGTTTCACTAAAAATAGTTAATAGGTTGATTAAAAACTTCCATCTGAACAGTTGTCTCTGAGGTTTCAGTGATTACTGAGTCACATCATATTAGAGTTTACAAAATGCTTCGGAAGGGGTTTTAAAACTTCATTCATCTCCTGGTCCCATCTGTGCCATTGTACAGAAATGTTTAGGGGCTGGCAGGCTCCAGTAGAACAGCAAACTCTGAAACTGCTGCAAGTTGCACTTGCTGAATCTTGTGCTTGACATTTTGCAACACGCTGGAACACAGTAACGAAAAGGCAGTTAGACAAATTGCATTTAATCTGATGAGGATGCAGTGTATGCTAGTCCTTAAGGCCATTCAGTGTGGTACACTGACAGAGCTGACTCTGGGACACAGAACACCCATCAGAAAGAGAAATGAATTCCTGGGCTCAGGCTGGGAGCTGTGGCCAAGCTGCCATCAGAGCAGGGGACAAACGGGAGGGCTTCGCTCCTGGCTTTTGCTCCTGTCTCAACTCTTTGTTCCTGTTGTCAACACAATGCTTCCAACGAATTTAAGTGGTGTGTAGAGAGAATCTACACATGGATACAAAATGTGCAAAGAATCAGAATCCCTTCTCCCTCTCCCTGCCCATTACAGAGGAACTAACATTGCAATAAATCCAGTAAATCTCTGTGTGCTGTACATCTCCCCAAGTACTGGGCAAGAATGCATTCTCTTTTTCCCTTCCCTTCCCTTCCCTTCCCTTCCCTTCCCTTCCCTTCCCTTCCCTTCCCTTCCCTTCCCTTCCCTTCCCTTCCCTTCCCTTCCCTTCCCTTCCCTTCCCTTCCCTTCCCTTCCCTTCCCTTCCCTTCCCTTCCCTTCCCTTCCCTTCCCTTCCCTTCCCTTCCCTTCCCTTCCCTTCATATGAGATGCACAGAAGATATATGTTTGCAGATGCATACTGCATACAACCTCAGCAGCAGAGTTAGCAACAAAATACATGAGCTTTTCTATTCTAAGGCCCAAAGGCTTATTCCACTTCCTAACATTTTTCCTTTCTTTCCTTCACATAAAAATGACATAGTCAACTTTTAGCCGTGAATGAGTTATGAACATCAGCAAACAGACAGATTAGGCTGCGATGCTCTGAACAGATGCACTTACAAACTCCACTGACCTTTGACAGGATGACTGATTTTGCTGAGCCACCATTTCTTGTGCTTCATGTGCTTATTGACACAATGAAGCTGAAGTTGGACGCGTTGAGTTTTGTCAGCACGAGCAGCGGAACGCGGAGCTGCAGGGCTGTCTCAGCGAGCCCAAGCCCACCCTCCCTTGCCTCATTACCAGAGCTGTAAATCTTGCTGTGAGGAGCTTGAGGAAATGCATTTTGTTGAATCTAAAGAGTGGGAAGTTAGTCGAGCACGTAATGCTTCCCAAACAGCACGGTGACTATCACAGCAGCAGTGCTATAGGAAACACAAAGTGATTTCAGGCAAGGAAAGTGAAACAAATATTTTGGAAACATTGCTCAGACACAGCAAGACGGAATGACTTCTGGCAGTAACTGCATCTGTAAGGAAAAGGTATACAGATTGGTTTGTGGGTCTTTTTTTTTTTTTCTGCTTAAATAACCTTCCATTTTCCTAGCAAATGTAAAGTGGTTTCGGCTTCCCTGCTACTCGAACAGCCCTTTATTTATATTTATGATCCTTACTCAGTCTAATACTAGCAAAAAGAGCAGTGAGGCAAGAGCAGAAGATCAAATGTTAAATAGACTTGGTATGAGGCTACTTGACCTCTCCACCCCTAAGCTCTCTCTTTTTCTTGACGCTATCCCATATCTCTTATACCAGCTTGTGTCTTCCATGAATTTCCACTGATCCCACCACTCTTCCCACTAACACTTGACAATAATGGCCTCAAACTCAGCTCCCTGTGAGTGTTCAGCTCCAGTTCGGCTGCCACCTTCTCTATTGCTTCCATAAGCCTGGGCAACCATTTTTACTGTTAAGGAAATAAATGAGCATGGGAAGAAACCACAGAAACCCAGAGTGTCAGGAGTTGAAGGGCCCTGGAAAGCTCATCCAGTGCAATCCCCCCATGGAGCAGGAACACCCAGATGAGGTTACACAGGAAGGTGTCCAGGCGGGTTGGAATGTCTGCACAGAAGGAGACTCCACAACCTCCCTGGGCAGCCTGGGCCAGGCTCTGCCACCCTCACCAGGAAGAACTTTCTTCTCAAATTTAAGTGGAACCTCCTGTGCTCCAGTTTGTACCCATTACCCCTTGTCCTGTCACTGGTTGTCACCCAGAAGAGCCTGGCTCCATCCTCCTGACACTCCCCCTTTCCATCTTGATCCCCATGAATGAGTCCCCCCTCAGTCTCCTCTTGTCCAGCTCCAGAGCCCCAGCTCCCTCAGCCTTTCCTCACACGGGAGATGCTCCACTCCCTTCAGCATCTCGGTGGCTGCGCTGGACTCTCTCCAGCAGTTCCCTGTCCTGCTGGAACTGAGGGGCCACAACTGGACACAATATTCCAGGTGTGGTCTCCCCAGGGCAGAGCAGAGGGGCAGGAGAACCTCTCTGACCTACTGACCACCCCTTCTAACCCACCCCAGGTACCGTTGGTCTTCCTGGCCACAAGGGCCCAGTGCTGGCTCATGTTTATCCTGCTGTCCACCAGGACCACCAGGTCCCTTTCCCCTACACTGCTCTCTATCAGGTCATTCCCCAACTTAGACTGGAACCTGGGGTTGTTCCTGCCCAGATACAGGACTCTACACTTGCCCTTGTTATATTTCACTAAATTTTTCCCTGCCCAGCTCTCCAGCCTATCTAGGTATGCTTGTACCAGATGAGATCCTTTGTTAGTTACATCTGACTTTTTCCTGTAGTGTTCCTCATTCTATTCTTTACACATTATGCAGACAAATTAGATCTGCACAGTGAACTTGAGGCTCTCGGCTTCCTGTGCTCTTTTGTTCTCCAATTCATCTGTCTCTGAGTTCTCTACCAGCACCCATCACCATAGAAACCGAGCACGTTTCAGTGATTACGTTTGGTGTATTATATAAAACTTCAGATATAGTAAGGAAGCTTTATGAAAGGCTTGCAGGTGGGCCTCAGAGGTGATGAGCACCTGAAGGTCCATTCCGCGGTGAGCCCCTGTGCTCTGTGCGCCACGTCACCTCGGGTCTGTCAGCACTGGGATCTGTTGGTGCCCTGAGATCTGCTGCCATGGCTGAACCTGCTGTTCCCTCAGAAAATCGGGATCAGAGACAGGAGAAGTGGCCAGGGGCCAGCAGCTGGGTCAGAACACAAAGTGGGCTGCCTATGGAAAACTATCGTAGGAAGACATCAAGCCTCTACCTGCACTTGAAAATCCTGTAGCACCCCTGTGAAGGGAGCCGCGCTTGTCAAAGCGATTTGCGCTGTGACTGTCTTCAGCAGGCTGGCAAGCCTAAAAAAAGGTGTTTTCTCTGTGGACACAGGGACAGCAGCCGCCCAAGCAGTACTGCTATTGTAACAGTATGTTGTCAGCATTGCTCTCAGCATGGAAAAGGATCTTAGCCACTACAGTACAGTGCTATCTCCTCTTTGTTATCTTACGTTCGTTATCAGCAGCTCGTTGCTCATACTGAAACTATTCAAAGGTCAGGCAGACTGTGATGGGATTCAGGCTCTTACCTGGAGCCAGGAGACAATAGACTCAGATTTATGGTGGTCTCCATGTTACGCTTCCGTTCAGCAAGATATTCAGACACACGCTTGACTAAGCGGATGACTAATACCACCAATTGTAGGCTCTTCAATGAAAAAAACCCATCAGAGACCCAGCTCTGCTACTCTTACCAACCTGCCAGAAGTATTTGCTTGTTGGGAATCACAGTGTAACAATAAAACCAATAGTAATGTGAATATTAATTGCACAATCAGCCCCAGGTATGCACAAGAACTTCATGGATGGGCAATTCCATCTGAGGCTGCCCATAGGTGCTGTGTTCCTGCAACGTGCCAAGAGCTGTGGGAGGAACACAGCTGCCCATATATTTCAGCTTAACAAAACAGATCATCTCAAGACTATTATTACAATTATTCAAAGTGGATGAAAAAGTGATCCTTAATTAATGGGAATGATTCAGTGTGTACTTTTGTGGAATACCAGTCTATACTTATTTTTGAACCATAAGATAAAAACTGTCAGAGTTGAGAAGTATGTTGCCTAATTCATTTTGTATGGAATATATTACTTAGAACAATAGGAAGATGGAGACAGAAAAATATATTTAAACAGGAATATATGTCAGTGTTTTCTGGTCAGATACATGAAACTTCCCCAGTTTGGCACAACAGATGTATGAATACCAAACTGATGTGCTCCAAATTTTTTACTAGAAGATGATTCCATGAGGGACATTTTAACCTTTTCTGGAAATATTTTGTATTGCACTAACAGCTTCGATATTTTTTAATATCTTTTCTACACAGCCATTTTTCCTGAGGCCACTGTTGTGTGAGCCAAGAAAATGCTTCATAAGCATTAAGTAAAACCATTTACTAATTCCCAACAAGTTACACAGAAGTTTCATTTCACATGAGATGGTGCTCATGTCATCAGCATTTATGTAATTCTCTGGGTCAGAATCTGTCCTCATGTGAGTGTTCTCTTTTTTCCAAGGTAAATAAGAACAGCTCAGCTCTGAGTGAATGTAGAAAATATTATTCTAAGTGCAGTATTGAAAGAGTTAAACAAAGGGGGAGAAGACAGTGTTTTAGTGCAGAATCCAAACTATATTAAGGTAAACAAATCCTGTTTGTCACCATTAAACATGCATATGAAATCTGATAGGTGATTAGTCACACGACACATACAGTAACGATTTTACCAAATAAAATATATCGAGTAGTTACACATTTTGATCATTTATATTAGTGAAAGAAGTTAATGATCTAAGCAGCTGACTTTAAATATCTGCCTCCAGGGAAGAAGGTACTTTAGATATAGGTTGAAAAATGATCCACCGCACCATAAAACAAGCAGCCCCGGGTCAGTGTCTGACATCCATTTTGTACCGGCACAAAGACTTGACAAGATTTAGGGCACTGCAAAGCGGTCGCCAGCACGTGCACTCAACACGCACCGCTCCCGGGATGCAGCACAGCGTTCAGAGGCAGCCACGGCCGTGCTGGGGACGGCGATGCCCAAGTGGCGCAGGGCGACGGTGATGGCGATGCCCGAGTGGCACAGGGCGACGGTGATGGCGATGCCCAAGTGGTGGAGGGTGACAGTGATGGCGATGCCCGAGTGGTGCAGGGTGATGGTGATGGCGATGCCCAAGTGGCGCAGGGTGACAGTGATGGCGATGCCCGAGTGGCGCAGGGCGACGGTGATGGCGATACCCAAGTGGTGCAGGGTGACAGTGATGGCGATGCCCGAGTGGTGCAGGGTGATGGTGATGGCGATGCCCGAGCGGCGCAGGGTGACGGTGACGGCATCCCTGGCGTTCAGGAGAAAGGAGCAGATGGACAAAAGCCATCGGAAGCTGGAGCTCTTGCTCTCCCCGTTCTGGGGGAGCTCCTGTGAGCTGTGCAGTCCCAGACACAACCTGCGCCTCTCCAGTGCTGGAAACCGGGCTGGGACCAGCAGTCCCAGCTGGGCACTCCTGTCCTTTGGGCGGCTTCGCCAAATGAGAGGTGGGGCAATAGCTGGGAACAGCCCTTCCTTCCTTCCTGGAAACAGAATCATCGTTTGTGTCAGAGGGCCCTTCCCAGCTACCCCAGTGCCCCCCCTGCCATGACAGGGACATCTTCACCAGCTCAGGTTGCTCAGAGCCCCGTCCAGCCTGACCTGGGATGTCTCCAGGGATGGTTCATCCACCACCTCTCTGGCCAACCTGGGCCAGGCTCTCACCACCCTCAGGGCCAACAATTCCTTCCTCATGTCCGGCCTGGATTTCCCTCCTTCACTTTAAAACCATCACCCCTTGTCCTGTCAAGGTAGAGTCTTTCCTCCTTTTTTGTGAGATGGGATGAGGGTGAGGCAATTTCAGCCTAAACTGGACCTTACACTGAAGCCCAATGCAGGTGTCAGTGAACATGACCACAAGTGCGGCTCCAGCCGCAGGGGTGAGTGCAGCAAGGCCAGCCCTGCCTGCAGCAGTGACAGGGACAGGGACTCCAGTCGGCCACAACAAACTACTGCAACCATCGAGGCAGACAAAACCCCTTTGTTTACAGATCGTGGATGTCTAGTGGAGAAAAAAATCTATAGACTTATAATGCAAGTTGGATACCATATATTTGATGTAAAAGTTGAGGCAAAAATACTGGACATCGTAGCATCACCTTTCCAAATACAACCAACTATGATGTATTCTTAGCAATTCAGCGAAGAATTCAGAACAGCGGAGATGGAGGTTTATAACAGATCAGTATCACTTAGTGATATTGGTTTTGTCACCTTAAGAAACTTTCCTAGAACTACCTGTTTCATCCTACTCAGTGCCTAACAACCATTTCTTCCCCCTATTTTTTTTCCTTTATTTGCTCTTAGGAGTTAATTGTATTGGCAATATCATTACAGGGCATCAGCAGCTTCTGATCTCTGCTTTAAAGACACAAGATCCTTGCAGAGAAATTGCTCAGTGTGAAGCAGGATCTATTTGGGTAACATGCAGGAGATGGACAGCTGCCTTCAGCACAGAGGCTGCTCTTCTGTGGCACAAACAGGTGATTATAGGACCTGAAAAAGGAGCAAGAGAAAGTAAAAAAATCAAAGCAGGATGAAGACTACATTGAAGAAAACCTAGATCTCTCTTTTCTCAGTGTGAGGGAAGATGGTGGATAGGTCACAACATAAGACTCAGGTAGAAAATGAGCCCCCTGACTTCTGAAGAGAGGAAAGAAAAGAATGGGGTTGCAAGGCTGTGAGACTGGGTGCTGGCAATGCAAATCACTGGGGAATTAAATGAGGCTGAATTTCCTGTAATGACACAGAGAACCTTCTGCATTATGCATCAGGAGACAGAGGGGAGCACAGGGCACAATTCAGTTGTACTGTCCGAGGCAGAATAAAGCAACTAGAGTCGGTTTATTGATCTAAAGAGGAAGATAAAGCAATAGGTGTAGATAGGAACATTTCTCTTTGTTAGTGTCACGATTCCAACGTATTTATTAACCATCCGACTTAGAGACCATCTTCATTACTGCCGTAACACCATTCTACTTACACCCATTACTCACTCGGACACAGTGCACTCTAGAAGCACAAAACACAAGGAAATATAAATATCACTTCCATGCAGTTTAACAGCCTTTTCATTTGTCTGCCTGATGGCAGGGACTGATTCTCCATTCCTGCTGATGGAGAGAAGGCGCAGTAAATCTGGAGAGCTGAGCAGCAGCACATTTGGCACTTGAGCTTAGAAAGCATGATGTAATGGGGGTACTGATGAGTCCCTCTGGGCTTAGAAATCTTTTAGAACTCCCCCTTCTTCTTTTTTTTTTTTTTTTTTTTTTTTTTTTGTGTAACAGCTTAAAACACAATTTAGTCACCCAGGCATTTTATCAGCGTTTGCTGAGTTTAAGTGCAAGTCCACCTGTGACAGCATTTTGTCTGCCAAGAGTACCTGTGTCATATGATTCACTAGACAGAAGACAAAGGAACCGTTATCAAAGGGCAATGTCAGTGCTTCCTGAGCAATAAAACTCAGTCTCATCAATAACCTGCACCCAGAGTCCCCAAAACTCTCCCAAGAAACAAATAAAAAATCATTGGCTGTTGAATCAAGGCTTGATAGGATTGCCAACGAGAGCACTGCAGAGCAGAGCAGATAAACAGAATCACAATCACAATCACGCAAGGATGAACAGAGCTCACTGCTATCTTATCATAGCAGGATTCTCATCACAAAAAATAGCCTCATTAGATAGAGCTCTGTGAGAGAAAAAAATGAGTCCCACAAAGGAAAGAAAAATTCTATTTATGTTTAAAAAGGAAAAAGACTCACCAACGCAAACTGAAACGAGGATAGCATGATAGGCTCAGTCCTGCAGGTATTTTGTATAAGAACTTCTGGCGCCGTGCAGTACATAAAGCACCCATGGGAACACACACAGCATTTGCGTGTGCTAGAAAATGAGAAAGGAAATGCCAAAATAAGAGCAGTGAGAGACAGAGCAGTGCTGGAGGGGCAGTGCTCGGGGACTTGTCCTGAGCCCCAGGCCCGCTCCACGGTCAGTGTGGCATCCACAGTCCCAGGCTGCCCTGTGCTGTACCTGCAGGTGGTACAAGTGGAGGTTCCATTTCTCCCACTGAAAGATAAGTGATCAGCACAGAGATGAGACCCAAGAGGATACTGGTGCTCCCCTGGCCCACCAGTCTTTAGGATGTAAATATACACCAAGTGGCAAGTGTGTGGTTGGGGTCAACCAGGAATGGAATGACTGCCACCAACAAACATGATGTTGTCTCGCCATGACTGTCCTACACTTCGCTAGCTACTACGGTATTGTCTGTACTGTGGAGCACAACAGATGAGTTATAACTCATACGGATGTAGTTCCATAAAACATTTTCACCTCAGAAGCACAGCCAACCTGCCCTTGTCTTCATCACTTTGCTCTCTCCCTGTATTGTTCTTTAAGAAAAAGATAATTAAAGAATTAAACCTGATAATTTCATGATCCACTTTAGTGTGCAGACCCACAAACAGTTGCATCTGTGCAACTGAGTGAATGGTAAACTACATCATGGCAGGAGAAATAAGAGACTGGGAAGAGTGGGAGCATTTGAAAGAGGTTTTGGTGGCAATAACAGTTGCAAGAAAACGTACGAAAGATGTGAGCAGAATTTGACTTTGTCTATTTTCTTTCTACTGAAACTAATTACAATAGAAGTGAAAAGATGAACAGGTGAGAACCTCCAACTATGCCAAAATCCAAGCATTTGAGAAACGAACCAAGGGAAACCGGTAATTACACTCCCTGTGCATTAGCCGTGACAGCATGTTAATCTTAACACACAGCTCAGGGTGAATAAACAAGTGCAAAGAAACGAGATGTGAATATAGCTAAAGAAAGAAATGCTTAAGAAAATTGCCACATTTATTAACTATTTGCTCAGAACAGATTTATTTCCCACTAACCCCTCCAAAAGCCCTGGATCTCAGAACAGGTATAGGGTAGAACTTGCTTTCTCAGAAATTGATGTGAAACCGTAACGTTTTGTTTCAGAAGTTCTGTGTAGGCTGAACTAACTTTTCTGATGCTGAGGACCAGTATTAGAATTATCACAAGAGCTGAAATTTCTGGTTGCTAAGTTGCACCGACCTCTCCCGAGGAGTACACTGATTATCTAATGGATCTTTCAGAAAAGCAAGAATGCGAATCAGCCATTTGGAAATTCATACAGAGTCCTTTCAGTAAAGGAGTTTCAGATCTCAGTGGTTACAGCCAATAAGTAAATGTCATTCTCAGATGGGCATCAAAACCAAATCTGAGGAAATCTGTCACTTACATCTATCACCTATAAAAATATAAGGGCATGGTAATTCATGTTGATTTTAAGTCTTCTACCACCACTTATGGTAACTATGCTTGGACACTAACAGCATTTGGGGAGCTGTTTGTGCACATTCTATATCAACCTTATGAAATGTGTAAAGCAGATGGAGTCTCTCTGCTACCGCAACTTAAACACCCCTGTGGCTCCCATTTGTCAAATGCACACATTGCACAAACATCCTGATTGCCTCTGTCATCAAGGAAACCATAACGCCCCGAGCGCCCACCAGAGCCCGGCTCAGCCCCTGGGCACGCGTGGCCTTCCTGGGGCCAACGTGCGGGAACAGGAGATGCTCACACCACGTTTTTTTTGCAAATTTGGGTAGCCGAGCAAACGAGACAAAGGTGCAATGGGTGAGCGTATTGCCATTTTATCTGCCACAGCTGTGTGGCTTCTTAATAGCTCTGCTCTCCACCGCTGAGCTTACGATTTCCCAGTTGACTTTACTGCTATATTTAACCAACTAAATATAGACAATACTTGACTCAGATTTGTAGAGTGCCAGTGCACTATTTCTCACAAGGCAAGCATGCCAGCAAATACATTTTATGCCCTGGAATAATGCCAGGTGGGGTGTCTAGGGATGTAACCCCAGAAAGCCCTTGGGGTGTCCCCACAGCCAAGGGACAAGGGGCTAGGATGGGGCACCCACCCCAACACCGTCACCAGGGAGGCTCTCATGCCATTAACCAAAATTTCCCTAATCTAATTCTAGTAATGACATTTCCAACATTTCTGATTGTATAATTATGCACTAGGCTAGTGACAGGGGAGGGTTATTTTTAATAGGACGGCAGCTGATGGTGCATTTAAAATATTCTGGTTAATATTTCTCACTGTAGTAAATACGGGTTTACTGAAGTAGCTGGTTTTTCCTTCGTAGCAGACTGAGTGTTTTCGTCCCCAACTCCACCTCCTAGAGCTCCCAGTAGATGTTTAGTGTTTGTGCTTTTATGGACAGCAGCAGGTGAGCTGCTTGGCTTTGCACCCTGGTTTGGGTGCAACGCGACAGCCGGGCCGGGGACGCGACTGCTGCTCCTGCTCATCCTGAGAAGAGAGCTTGTTCCTTCTCCTTGTTTGGCTTGGAACAGCACAGGAAGGAGCAGCACGGTGATCACAGCCCCTGCACATGCCCCCCAGAAGAACCCCTTGTTGCGGTGCAGTGACCTGCATGGGGAGCACTCTCAGCAACTGGAACCTGCAGGGTTCAGTGTTTGCTCTCGGCATCAGGCCCTTTGCTGCTGGTCTGCATCGTGTCCTTGCACCTCTGCAGCCAGACAAACCACTGCACAGTCTATGCCTGCGAGCATCAGATTCAAATTCTCTTCTGAGATAATTTCTGTTTAAAAAATAATAATTCTTATAAGTGCTAAGACTTGTCACAATCTTGCCTTAATTATAATTTCAGGTTTTCATTTTTTTCTGAGGAACTTATAATGAAACAAGCATTATATCTGAGCTTCTTTTACTTTTCAGCTGTGGTAGTATTAAAACACACTAAACCATCAATATATTCTGTAACATGTTGTGGCACTTTGCTATTCTATACTTTTCTTTGAAAATGAGATAAAAAAGAAAATATTAATGTCTTATTTGAAGTATATTTTATGCATTAAAAATACCGCAACTCAAAAGGGCTCCATTATTAACAAACCCCGAGGGAGTGCACATGGTTAACAAGGTAACTAGATTTCTCAGTCTCTGCTGGAGCAGAAGGAGTGTTGATTCAGTGTTAGCTGGAAAAACACCACAGATAATGCAGAGAGCGAACGCAGCACAGACAGGAGACAGATTTCCATGGATCTGCAGCTGGATCGGACAGGGATTGGGTTCCTTCGATTTCTCATATATTACCTTTGCTGCACACTTTCTTTTACACAAGGACATTAAAGTAAATTGCTGGGACAAGGATCAACCCCATTTACCAATTTCATTGAACTCTGCATTTGACTTGTTTGTTTGTTTGTTTTAACATTTAATGTTTTGACATTAAAGAGATTGAAGTGCTGGAGCGGGTCCAGAGAAGAGCAACAAGACTGGGGAAGGGACTGGAACACAAGCCCTATGGGGAGAGGCTGAGGGAGCTGGGCTTGTTTAGTCTGGAGAAGAGGAGGCTCAGAGCTGAGCTCAGCACTCTCTAGAACTACCTGAAGGGCAGTTCTAGCCAGGTGGGGATTGGGCTCTTCTCCCAGGCAGTCAGCAATAGGACAAGGGGCCATGGGCTTCAACTCTGCCAGGGGAAATTGAGGCTGGAGATGAGAAAGCAATTCTTTGCAGAGAGAGTGGTCAGGCATTGGAATGGCTGCCCAGGGAGGTGCTGGACTCGCCGTCCCTGGAGGTTTGTAAACTGAGATTGGACATGGCACTTAGTGCCATGATCTAGTGAATGGACTGGAGTTGGACCAAGGGTTGGACTGGATGAGCTCTGAGGTCTTTTCCAACCCAGTCCATTCTGTGATTCTGTGATTTTATTTTAACTAAAAAAAATTAATATTTTAGTATGAGCCTTAGGTCTGACTTGTGACATATCCTGGCTAAACATGGTTGCATAAGAACTGCCATTCTGAAGAGTGGAAGGCAGACTGTACCTTCCGTGGGATTTCATGTCATCCGAATGGCACAGAGCAATGGCCATTGTTCAACTTTTATAAAGCATGTGCTTGAGTTAAGCCTGGGCCTTGACTCGGCTAAGAATGTGGTATCAGACTATACAACAAAAATAACAACAATGTAAAAGCAAAATCCTTAAAGTGTGATATTTTTTTCTATTTTTCCTAATTCAACTGATAGAAGCAGTCATAAAAACCATACAGCTATTAATTCCAGCATATAAGCATAAAACATTCTGAAAAAAAGCTTTTGCTCTCACAATGCTGCTCCTCTGTCCATTTGCCCAATGAAAAAGGTGAACTGCTGAGTAACTAGAAAAACAACTGTCGTATTGTAAGCTATTATATTAAGTGTTATTTTTTTATAAAAGTCCAACTACTTGAGAGCACTTGTAGAGTTAAGTTTTGTACCAAAAGATAACCTAAACATGACTCAAGAAATAAGTTATGCCATCAGTTGTAGTAACCAATATGCACTTAGACAACAAACCACAGCAACACGCCGTAGGGCGGGACGCTGACCCTGTGGAGCTCCGAGCTGGACGGGCTCCAGGGCATGGGGACAGCACAGAGATCAGGAGTGCAAACCCCCCGTAAATCCCTCTCCCACACAATCAACCCCTGAGTACTGGCACAGCCTAAGTACCTATTTATTTTCAGTGTTTCTAGTGTCTTCGTGTTGTCAGGGAAACTGATAACATTTCTTCCTACCTGTGCAACAAGGTAGTTTTTCCAAAACTAATGCAAAAGCCACCAAACTCTTTTCCTAACTCCACTCATGCACCTCAGGGAACTAATACTCAAGATTCAACTGCAGGTACTTTGATACTAAGATCTCCAGTGTACAATATATATTTCTCAGTAACAGATTTCAAAAGAGCAGCAGGGCTTTCCTCTCCTTCCATCCTGTACTGCTGGGTAACTTTTATAACAGGTAGTCACGGAATAGGTAGGGATGGCTCGTCATTTTGTGATCTGGTCAAGTGCTTCTTCAGTGAGCACTTAGGAATTATTTAGCAGTGCTTTAAAAATTCAAATGTGTTTGATTTATCAAATAGCAGGCATCTGACTTGAGCGTTCCGCTCACAAGCGGGCGCTGAAGCAGATACACGAGTGCTTCTGCAGCGGCTGCCGGGCCCGGACTGGGCCCAGTGGGTCCCTGGCACTGGGAGGACCGGGGCCACATTCCCCTCAGCCCAGCGCCACCCCTGCGGCAGCGTTTGTGTCTCACCAGTTCTCATCTTCACAGCTTCACCTGTCTATAAGTCATCAAGAGACGACTGGGAACGCTGCTAGGTTGGCAAACCGAATGTGCTCTTCTCCTCTTGTGGAAGGAGTAGAAAAGATTCACCAGGAGCAAAGGTCAGTCAGCTGGGGCACTTCTTGCTTTTGAGCAGCAAGTGTTTTCACATCCTTCCACCCAAGTACATAAAGCAGCAGCCAGACTTCACCAATTAAGCTTCATTTCAGCAGCAGTTATGTGGCTCAGAAGGAAAGAGGTTTTCTGAAGGAGGGCATGTGGACCTTACAAACACGCACAGACTGTCACACAGAGAATGGATCAGCCTGTGGATTTGTAACACAGGACCTTCCTTTTGACATGTAGTAAAGGGAAGTTAGATAAACAGATTACAAAGAAAACGAATGTAAGAGAAATCAGTGGAAGAATAAAGAGGAGGGGTGCCCTGGCAAGTTCATGAGCTGTCTGTTCCTAAATGGAATCAAACTGTTACACTATCTGAATCCGGTTTTGTTTAAGCACGTTGCCATCGCCCTGCCCCTCTGCAGCCTGTGGGTACGTGCACACATAAAAACCTTCACTGTCTCACTCTCTTTTTCTGACAATTAAGAGGTTTGGGTTTTTATTTTAAAAAAGGTAGCATATCTAATGCTGAGTCTTAACAAATACTGTTTTAGAAAAAAAAACTCAACTAAGTTTGAAGCTGGAAAGATATTTTCCTTTTCAGAACTCTCTTATAAATTCTCTGTCCTCTCATAGTCCATCTGATCCCTAAAAGACAGTGTAGCAGACAGAAGGATATGGAAAACAGAGGGGATCAAACTAATGGGGATGCTCAGTCATCCACATAGGGCGGTTGTCTACCTCTGTTAGAATGCTCACTTTAAGAAATTCTAAAAAATCTCTAATATAGACATTATATAAATTTCAATATTACTGTTGCCAAAAATTATCAAACACTGACACAGAAGAGCAGGTACAGGGCAAATTTCTGTGTTTGTGAAATGCATTTTTCACATACAATTTGTTGGTATTTATTTGTAGTTTGAGGTGGCTGTCCCGCTTGCTTAGACCCACGGCAAGCCCCATGAAAGGCTTTTCTGCTCTGTGTCAATTTATACACCAATGTGAAGTTAATCTCAGTTCACTGTGTCCTTTCATAGGTATCATAACTCATCTTTATGATGTTTTTCTCAGCTTGCTACATCATGCGTACCTGTACCTATCAACCCATATCGAAGGAGTGTAAGGGCTGCATATCCCTATGGGGAAATGGAATAGAAAATAATCTTTCTTTTTCTAGAGATACAAACTCACCTTTTCCAGTATGTTATTATGTTTGGGCAGTATTATTTCAAAGCTACAAGCAACAGCAGAAAACGGGTTATCGTACTAAGAGCTGCATTTTTTTGTCAGGGCATGATGCTGCGTATAGAAGTAGGGTGCTCTTATCTTTTGAGTTACAAGGATTTACCATGCCACAGAAAGCTTCTCCTTACAGCTTCCTCCTTGGATGGACTGTTCTGATATTTTACTGCACTGTCATTATATTAAGTATCAATAAAGTCCAATTCTAGAAAGAATGTAGGTTTTACACAACATATATTAATCGGGGGGGAGAGGAGGAGGTTGGTCACACATTACAGAATCACAGAATGGACTGGGCTGGAAAAGACCTCAGAGATCATCCAGTCCAACCCTTGGTCCAACTCCAGTCCATTCACTAGATCATGGCACTAAGTGCCATGTCCAATCTCAGTTTAAAAACCTCCAGGGCCGGTGAGTCCAGCACCTCCCTGGGCAGCCATTCCAATGCCTGACCACTCTCTCTGCAAAGAATTGCTTTCTCATCTCCAGCCTCAATTTCCCCTGGCAGAGTTGAAGCCCATGGCCCCTTGTCCTATTGCTGACTGCCTGGGAGAAGAGACCAATCCCCACCTGGCTAGAACTGCCCTTCAGGTAGTTCTAGAGAGTGCTGAGCTCAGCTCTAAGCCTCCTCTTCTCCAGACTAAACAAGCCCAGCTCCCTCAGCCTCTCCCCATAGGGCTTGTGTTCAAGTCCCTTCCCCAGTCTTGTTGTTCTTCTCTGGACCCGCTCCAGCACTTCAATCTCTTTCCTGAGCTGAGGGGCCCAGAACTGAACACAACACTCCAGGTGTGGCCTCCCCAATGCAGAGTACAGGGGAAGGATCACTGCCCTTGTCCTGCTGGCCACACTAGTTTGGATACAGGACAGGATACCATTGGCCTTCTTGGCCACTTGGGCACACTGTTGGCTCATGTTGAGCTTCCTGTCCATTAGTCCCCCCAGGTCCCTTTCTGCCTGACTGCTCTCCAGCCACTCTGCGCCCAGCCTGGAGCGCTGCAGGGGGTTGTTGTGGCCAAAGTGCAGGACCCGGCACTTGGCCTTGTTGAACTTCAGCCCATTGGAATCGGCCCATGTTTCCAGTCTATCCATTGGCATATCAAGTTTCATAACCAAGATTACAACTGATCTCAGGTGAAGGGACACAGTGCTAGAACACTCCCATGGAATTCCAGAGGATGGATCTGTTCCTTTGGGTAGGACTGAGTGATGTTTACAAGCGGGTACACGAGCCTAAGAGCTTTTCCCAATGGAGAGACTCATAGAACACCTCCCCTGTCTAGTCACCCGGCCCACCAAGAGAAATGAGAAAATCATGCTTAGCATACCTTTTTCATCATTCTGTAATGTTTCTGTATGTAGAATCAAGAACCGAGGCTGCTGCCTTTTCCTTTACAACCACACCAGCTTAGAAACTCATCTCTGTTTGAGATAACGCAGTAAAGCAATAGGCATAGGTTATATCTCTTGGGTGATACACCAGATAAACGAACTGACAAAGAACCAGTTCAAGCTGCTACACGGGAATTGATACCTGGCGAAGCCGAAATGAGAGAAGCATGGTCCGGAATGAATGTCAGAGCAGAATTTAAACTTCCCTGGGCTGCTGCCAGTGAGGTGAGGCCACTCGGTGTGAGCAGTGAGCGGGTGATGCCCAGAGAGTCGTCAGTGTTAGCAGCATCAGGTGGAAAATGGAAATTTCCCACCATTTCCTTTGTTCCGAGTGCAGCAAACCCAACCTTGGCCTCCGGCACCCTGTTCATGTGAAGGACCTGTGGAGTCAGCAGAGCTGTACCTGGTACTGGCGATGGGACTCCTTGGCCCTGGTATCTTTACAAGAACCTCAATGACAGCGACAGGAAACCTCTGTCTTGTGGGGAAGCACCAATCAATAAGTCTTTCTAATATTTAAGAGTATTTATTTCCTGTTATAATTTCTCAGGGTTTTTGTTTGTTTTTCAGTTTATCCAGTGGAAAGCTCCCTATCTCCTCCAAGCGCCAACCTCTCCTTAATGTTCTGTGGTGGGCCAGGCAGTGCAATACAAATGGACGAAGTCTTTTTGCATTATTTTAAGAACAGTATAGAGCAAGAAGAGCTACACCTTTTCCTCAATATGCCCTCTTGCTGTAAGAGAAGGAATCCAGGCCATTCCATGTCCCACACGCCAGGGTAAGCAGCAGTGATGCGGGAGCCAGAGCATTTACCCCGGATTAAAGCCGAGTCAGGACCCCCAGGCACATGCATTTGCTTTCCCTGAAAATTAACATGCACTCTATGATACTTTACCCTCTTTTAACTTCAGCAAATTATAGGCTTTATGGGGGAACATTTTCCAAGGAGCAAGTGAGTTGAGGTGATGAATCTCAATTATTTGCTAATGAGATGTGTAATTCCTAAGTACCACTTGGAAAATGTACCTCATACTGTTTGAATGTATCCTGTGTTCTCTAAGGGTGAGGCAATTTCCCTGAACCTTGAAATGAGCTGGTAGAAGGAATCAGTGCTTCATGCTTTCTGGGAAAAATCTAAATCACAGGGAGCTATATCGAAGTAGCAACTGGTGTGGGCAGGGAATGATAATGGTGTGAGGCTGGAAACTTTATTTTAGACTCCTGCGTAATTGCACCAAGAAGAGAATCTCACCGATACGAGGCTGAGAAGAGGCAAAAGTGAATGTGCTACCATTTATTTACTTATAAATGGAACAGACAGTTCAGAAATTGAATGGTTGTGCACAGCTGGTCAAGTATGGCCAGAAAAATAAGCAAAGAAAGAAAGGGAGTGGGAGAGCAAGAGGCAGAGAGAGGGAAAGAAAGGAAGATTACAAGTAGAACCACCACAATGGAAATGTGCCCATAAAATACGGGAGTACTAATGTGGAAGATGCACAACTTCATGGAAGATAACTAAAGGAACTAGAAATAGAATCAAACAAAAATAAAGTCATATTATTAAGCAATCTGACAGTAATTATTACTTTGCTTATTGGTTAAGTGTGTTTGCATAGTAAATATAGTTTTATACATAAAATAAATTGAAACATTTTGGCTTCGTAATATTAGAAAAAGACAGTAACATCTGAAAGCTCAGTTTGGCTGCTCTACACTTCATTCAAAGTGTCTTCTCCTCCGATGTGTCACTGTTGTTAAAACAGCATGCCCAAAAAAGGCAGCAATCACAGCACAAGTGAGAGCTCTAATAATTAATAGCAGTGATGTAATTACATGATAAGTCTGTTTCTTTACTAAGAACCAAAATGTCACTAGGAACAAAGGCTTTGCAACAGACTGTTTAAACAAGTTAAATAAGCTGAAATAAAAGTGCTTAGAATGAAACTTGTGGAGATAAGCATCAGTGGGCAGAGCCGTTTCTTCAGTATGCGCATTACCCAAGCGATTCATACTCCTGCACGCAGCTGCTCCGGGACAGCTCCCGTTGCTTTGCAGGTTACCCTGATTTGCTTTTGCAGAACCATCAAGAGAGATTTTTGGAAGATCCAGTATCAGCAGATTGGAAAGTATTTGGGGGATGAGGCCAAGATAGCCAAATCACAGAATCACAGAATCGACTGCCCTTCAGGTAGTTCTAGAGAGTGCTGAGCTCACCTCTAAGCCTGCTCTTCTCCAGACTAAACAAGCCCAGCTCCCTCAGCCTCTCCCCATAGGGCTTGTGTTCCAGTCCCTTCCCCAGTCTTGTTGCTCTTCTCGGGACCCGCTCCAGCACTTCAATCTCTTTCCTGAGCTGAGGGGCCCAGAACTGAACACAATACTCCAGGTGTGGCCTCCCCAATGCAGAGCACAGGGGAAGGGTCACTGCCCTTGGCCTGCTGGCCACGCTAGTTTTGAAGGCACCTCTCTGAAACCACGGCTTCCTCTCTGGTACCACCACCATCACATGTCTGCCTCATGCTGAGTGAGTCCCCACTGAAAACTGGTCCAGAGCACTGTAACTCCCTTAGAGAAACAGAACTGCTGGGAATCTTGTGTCCTCTAATTCACATTAGTCCCAGTCTGCCCACACAGTAAAATTGAGTAATGATATGTTTTTAAAATGCATGAAAGGAAAAAAATATTAAAGTTGCACTTGTTGTGAATTTTGAGGTGATAAATGCAGTAGATTAAAGTGAAAATATGTTTATCCTCTTCTGTTTTCCATTTGCTGGCTGTTCTCATACACGTCACTTGCCCTGCAGAAATCTGCGATAATGAATTCATGCATGTTTTCTCACATTACACTTTTTAAAAACAAATAGCTGTCTGTAGGGTTAGCTCTTTCCCTAAGGCTAATTAAGAGTTAAACTAGTCTGAGAACTTATCTTTGTAAATTATAGCTATTGTATGCTATTAAATGTCAATTACTGGGGTAAGCTGATTCCTACCACATATTTATTAAGATTAATTTACAAGGTGTATTGAAGGAATTATTGAACATTTAAAAAATGTTAATAGATACAATTACTAATAAATCATCCTGACAACAAAAAAAACCCCTCCTGTTCTTCAGTAAGACCACGAAGCTCATTAATTCTCTCAGATGAATCTCTGACTGCTCTGTCAGACACAGAACTAGTGGTTTTAGCTGTTGCGCTGCAGCAGAAGGGTCAGGACTGCACAGGGCTGCAGTGTCCGTGGGGTGATGTTCAGTGTCTCTAAGGTGTTCAGACACCCTTCCCGGGGGTGAGCAGCCCAGCCGGGGGCACACGGGAGGACGTGCCTCTGGAAGCTGAGTGACAGGAGTGGCTGCGGAAATTCCGGTGGCAAAGAGGAAACATTATTTCCCAAGTCTGTTGTCAGAGTAGATTTTGAGTATTTATTCCATCTACACATGGAGACTTGAGGGCATGGGTGACTCTGCCATTTTGTCATTTACAAGCAATCCCCCAACACCTACAAGAAAACACCATGTCAGGGAACCGGCTTTTTCATTTGTTTGTTCATTTTATTCTTCTTTTATTGCTGTGACCTTTAAAAGTAATTATTTCTGTGGTTTTCATTTGATCCTTTACGAGTTGCCCTCTCATCTGCCCTTCCCTTCCCTCCTTCTTCCTTCCCTCCCTCCCTCCTTCCTTCCTTCCTCCCTTCCTTCCTTCCTTCCTTCCCTCCCTCCCTCCCTCCCTCCCTTCCTTCCTTAGTCTCCACACAACATTGTCAGCGGGTTCATTCCTCTGATTTTTCTGTTGGCCTTCCCTTGAAACATATTTTCCTAACATTTGGTTCTCTATTAGCCTACGTCCCTGAAAACACCAGCACATGATTAATCAGGCACTGATCTTTTTCTCTTGCTCCCTTTATTAAACCATTTGGAAGGCTCTTCCCTGCTGCCCCGGCGACTCCTCTGCAGCTCGGAGCTGGCAGCTCTGCTTGTTTTTCCTCGGGTAATTCATCTTCTTGCTTTCTACGCACAGTTACTAACAAATCAATCAAACTCCTACATTTGAATTTAGTAGGAGCCTCGGACGGCAGGCTACGCTATTCCAGCTTGTATGGAAAAGGGACATGTGAAAAAGAGACAGAACTGTTCCCTCATTTTGTTTGAATGGCAACGGCGATTTATTTAAGTCTAAAACTGCCTGGAAATCAGAGGCACAATCTCTTTGGTGTAGAAATACTTAAATTTACTATTAAAATTTTTGGAGGCTCTTCATATAAAGATGAATCCCTGGGATGAAAGCACAATGATGATAAACTTGTTCAAGATTAATTGGTTATAAACATCAGTACAATTAAGGAGCATGCAGACTACCAGCACATTACGTAAATATGGAAAACAATTCCATTTTAGGTGGGATGATTACTGTAGGTGGCAGAATATGTTTCCTTTCTTTTTATCAGCCAAGCCAAAGTAGCAGGGAATTTAACATATTTCACCATAATATTGGGACACTAGTGTTAAGAAACCATTAAATAAAAATATTTCTCTGAGGTATTAATTAGAGAGGCTTTGGTTTACCCTCATAAACCTTTTCACATGCTTTTTCTTAGAAAGGTCATTTCATAAAGAGCTGAATGTTTGCAGTTCTGGGTGTAGAAACCAGCAGCTAACGGGAGAAAAATACCAAATGAAAACATGGAAATAAAATGGTGTTTTTCAGCTGCTCTTACACAACACTTCTTTAAACACGCAGCCGCAGCGTGTGCCTCACGGCCCCGGGCGGCCCGTCCTGGGGACTCACGGAGACCCGGGGTTCCTCTGCACCAAGGGCTGGTCCCCGGGCTGTGCCGCACGGCTTCGCTGCTCTTCTCTCCCTATTCCTTTTAAAAACAAGTGGGGGAAGGAAATTGGGCCCAGTGTAGATTCACACCACTTGCAACAGGCGTAATGCTTGTGATTGTGGCTCTGACCCCATCAAAATAACTCTCACACTCCCGTTCTTGTGCACGCTGAAGAGAAAGCCCAGCTGGCTGCCTTCCCACTCAGCCTCTGCAGCATTGACGCCGCTTGCTCCGGCAGACTGAGTCACCGGACACGTCCTCGTGTCCCCAGCCCCCAGCAGGCCCTCCTGCCGCCGTGAGGGGACACGAGCAGCCCCGGGCTGGGAGGAACCGGCGCTGCCCTGCGTTCCTCTGGCCCTGGGGAGCAGCGTCCTGCCAAAATGCAACACATCGTCTGCTGGTCCCAGCCCTCCTGGCTTCGGCCCGAGGACAGAGCTCGTCCCCAGCCCCCATGTGAACATGGCCATGCTGCCAACCCCTGGGAGCCCACGGGTGACTGAAAATCACTCCTGCAGCCTGCACGAGAAAAGCCACTCTGGTTTAGGGGACGGCAGAGAATGTGTACCGAGCATATCATGCACAAATAAAACCCACTTGCCATACGGGCTGTGTTTGCTCCATTTGCAAGAGAGAATCGCACCCTAGCACATAATTTCAGGTGCATTTTTATACTAAGTCCCAGGAGAACAGGGATGACCTTTGACTGAGCTACCTACGAAGTGCCGCATTTGGCAATTCAGTGGAACTCCTCTCTTACAGTAACGAATTTACAAGCACAATAGCACATGTCAGAACAACGACCTGCAGGACCTGTAAGTCCGGCTGTAAGCACCCTCTGCTGCCCCCGCAGTGCGTCCGCAGCAAAAGGAGACACATTAGCTGCAGCAAAGTAATGAAGTTTAATGATACAATTGTGCATTTGCCTTTAATGAAATATAGAAACATTTTTTTTATATGGGCAGAGTGCTTTCTCACCTATAACACATAAGCATCATTTGGAAAAGAACTGATAATAATGAAAACTAGAAAACCAGATTCAGGAAGTCAGTATCTAGTTTAGAATATTCTCCATGACTTTTTTTCTTTCTGATTATTGTCATTATTTGTTTCTAATAACAACGGGGTCCTGACATTCCCTTTCACGTCTTTGAGTAGTAAAATCTGATTTGAAATATTCCGTTTCTTTCACGTTTGTCCTGCTTGCTCTGTGCCTGGAGGAGGCTGCTCTGAGGGCTTACGGGACAGACACTGTCTGTCGCTCCTTCCTTCCCAGTCCCGACAGAATACATTCCGTCCCATAGCTGCTGTGAATCAGCAGCTTAGGCTGATTGGAAAGGAGTCCAAATCGGTGAGCAAGTGACATTACACAACCAGCTACAGCTGGAGTCTGCCCTGCTCTTCTTATTGAGCCCTATAGGTCATCAGTGTCTCCTTATTACGTCTCATACTCTTGTCTGTATAGCAAGCAACAGACCGTTGCTGTTCACAGGCATACATATCAAAGCCGTTCTTCTCCCTCGTGTGTATATGTATGCATGTGTGCATATAAGCAGTGAGTCTGCATCCGTCTTCACCAACCAGCTTTGCACAGTGGGGTTCCTGGAACGGAGTCAGGGTCTGGTTTGGAATGTGTAAGCAACAACAATTGCCAAGATTATCTTTTTATTATCCTCATTATCTTAGTCACATGCATGGCTTTTTTCCACGTGGGCTTTTGTCTGGGAGGAACTAGAAGCGATCAGGCAGCCGAGAGCTACGGGAGACAGTATGAGATCAAGCTTTGCGCTTGTAAAAAATCAAAACGAAGCCTCTGCTCATGAAACATCAGCCACAAATTTGGTGTCTGTTTGTGACAACTGAATTAGAAACATTTTTCAAACAGTTCATTTCTACATGAAGGCTAAACTTGTAAAGGTCAGCAGAATGCTGAATTATTTCCTATTAAAACTTCAGTTGTTGAAGGATTCTTTTCCAGTGTAACTCGATTTTCAAAAGATTATGCAGCTTTTCTTATATTAATTTTTTTCTGCTCATGCATTTGCCAGGAGAGTATGTTCTGCACTTTGGGGTTGTTTTGGAGGTAGTAGCTGCAAGACAGAGAAATTCTGGATACACATTATTGCTCAGTAGTGGCGGAATGTGCATCCTTTTGTTGTTGTTTACTACCAGAAAAAAACCCAAACAAGTCAAAACCAAACACCTAACAGAACGGTTACAACTACGAGTAACAAAGCAATGGAAGCAGATTATGCTTTGTGCTTGTAAGGATTTCGACATTTCAGGGTTTGGTTTCCTCCTGGCTCGCTGAAAGCGCAGGATGTGAGGGAGCTGCTGGGGAGCCGGGCTGGACGTCTCCTGGGTCTCCGCGGATGGGCCCGGGGAGCAGCTCGAGCTGTTTCTCCCCCACCAGTGCTGGGCCGAGGTGCTCGGCAGAGACGCTGACAGAGACTGATAGAACTTTCAAAACCTGCCCATTTTCCATCAGCCTTTAGTTAAACCCAAATTTCCCCTGGGTGATGCTTTGATCTGCACAAATCAGCACTCTCCACTCAAAGCATTTCTGTCCAGCTTTAGCGGAGGCTCCAGATGACAAATTCCATGAGAGCTGGATGCCCGTCTGCATCAGGCTCTGCAAATCCAGCCTCCCCAGAGCATCCCCATCCTGTTCTGGGGACGCCGGCCCCATGCCACGGGCGTTAATGTGCTCGGGATCAGCGCACAATGGATTTCACACTGGGAGCAACCAAGAGATAAACAAAGGCATGCTTTGAGACCTTTGTAAATAGTCTGTTTCTAAAGGCTTGGGACAAGAGGAAAACATTATATTTACATGAATATACAATATTTATATTTTTAGTCCTCATTTTATCCTTGAAGAATAAAAAATTTACTAATGATTTATGCTATTTAGGAGTGGGGAAAAACATGAATAATAAATGTCATCAATGCTAGCAGCAATTATAACCGAATTACCCACAGACATTTATTTCTGGTTATTTTTCCCCTCACTGATACTACTACAGGAAAACATGAATTCACAACTGAATTTAACATAATTTTACGTAGCTAGAATTAAGACAAAATATTTTACTTACACAAGGGTCATGATACTTGTATTAAGTTGACATTCAATAGGTTGTTGTAGTTGCACTTTGGTTTGAAATCAGAACAATTCATTTGAGACTCATCAGCATCGAGCCATGAGCCTCAAGTTTTACTACAGGGCTTCGGGCGTTTGCACAGACTCCTTTAGCTTCAGATGTTTTGGAAAATAGAAGTGAATTCAGAATTTAACATACCCTGAATCCAGGATTCAAATGGCTTGTTCTGCACAGGGTGGCCGACCTTCCCAAGCAACCACTTATTTTACCTTCATCCTTCCAGGCTCTGTGTGTTTAATTCTTTCAATGCCTATAACATTCATGCGGCATTTCCAGCTGTATTCCCCCAGAACTCACACTGCAGGTTTCTGCTGCCAGCACTGAGTTCCAGTACGACGGGAGCCCCGGGGACACCCCGGTGCCAACACCCGCGCCGCCGCTGAGCCCGGGCACAGCCTGGCTTATGTGCCCAAAACTCCTCTCAGTTTTACTTAGAAAAGTTTCCTTTTTACAGTAAATATATCAGGCTTTCTTCTTAAAACTGAAGTGGCCATAGTTGATTTCAAATCACTTTTCTAAAGCGCGGTTCTCATGTTGTAGCTGTGGATCAGACACGCGGGGTGTTGACGCTGTCGGTGCAGTAAGCACAGCGGCAAAGTCGGAGCGGCGCCCTGAGCCTCATCCCTTCCCTTCAGCTGAGAGCATTGCTCTCATGTGAAACGCGTTACACCGCCAAAATAGAGATTTTCTGTGAACCACGCACGTATACAATCCCCGGCTACAATATATCAACACATTTAAACAGGTTTAGTATTATGCAGCTGCAAATGTAGGAGTGGGTGGTTGTCTGGTTCACCTCTAACTGCTGCTAATGTACAATTGTTGCCGAAACTCTTCTGTTTTCAGAAACAATCACAACAATAACATACAAGAGCAATATAATGATTTAGGTTATTAACAGGCACTGTTACTTAAGGCTATGTACAGCCATATCATTTTGTGCTGTTGATATTAGCTCTGATATTGCTTAATTGAATTCTGCTTAAAAATAGGTATGAACTAAAGCTGTTCGGAGGAGGATATACGAAGATTTTATAACATGTTTTCCAGTGCCTCATGCAAATCTTGGCTATTTCCCTGCATAATCAGTTTGTGTGGTTGAAGGTTGAACTGCGAAGGGCTGAATCCTGAAAACAGCAATTCCTGTAAGTGCTGAAACCCGGGGTTTTCTCCAACCCCCATGCAAACAGTGACATAATCCACCATAAGGACTAGACTGAGGATATGTGGTCTTCACGCAGAAGAAGACCCGGGTGCCCGCGCAGTGCCATTGTGTGGGATGGATGGAGGTGTTTAATGTGTTGTGCTCAAGCGCTTTTTATCGAATGGGTTCCATATGGAAAATACAGTATTAGGGGTCTGCTCTTGTCCCTTCCTGCCCTCAGCGCCACTGCACGTGAATCGTGTACCGGCACACACGACGCGGTTACGGGGGGTTCCCAACCTAGCTGCGACCAGGCAGGCTTGGCTTCAGAGGGCCCGGTGCTGGGCTCTGCCAGACCCAGCTGTGCCCGCTGATATCTGCACCCAGAGAGACTGCACTAAGCTCGGGTTTTACACGTTCAGGTTTAAAATACAAAAATACCCATCCTTTACAGTGTTTGTGTTATCTTGTTGTTCACTAGCTGACGTCAGTGGCTGAGCGACGGATCCCTGAGCAGACAGGTATAAAATGAACAAAAAGTCAGCAAACTTACTGCCAGCAGAATAACTCACTCGTTACAAACCACAGCACCTGTTTTCACCTTTGCTCCATAGAAAAGCCTCGTATTTTAATATCCTGAAGCACAGATGCAGAGATCACTTGCAAAAAAAAAAACAAAACAAAAAACTTCTGGAAAATAGGTGTTGATTTCACTGCCTCTTTCTCAGCTTCGGGCTTAAGTGGTGCTGTCTTAGCTGAGCAAATCTCACAAGCCTTTGTTCTAAATGCACAGTAGGAAGCCCAGGTATCAACATGAGCAAGGACTGACCTGGCTGGGAAGCGACAACAGGTAACATTCCAAAACAAAGAGATACTCATACACATCTACAAGACAGAGCGCCTACAACATCCAAATTGTCCCCCACTTACATTCTCTTTATCATAAATAAAGGTTAAGCTCTTTCACCAATCTCTAGTCAAGTGGACTGATGCATGTATAATGAATTACAGAAATGCCCTTTGTGCCTCTACTATTTTGCAAAAAAGAATAGCTAAGCAAAGGGTGCTCATCCACCCATGAGGAAAAACAAAAATAAAGCATAGCAAGACAATCTTTATTCTCTTCTAACTGAATTTCAAAGAGAAGAGACAGAAAAGTCCTATTACATTTTTTAGTCCTGCCAAGGCCAAATAGATTCATAATCGACGGTTAAGCACATTTATCTGCATTCTGGGTCTGTCTGAAGAGTGACAGACCTTGCAATTTGTTTCAATAAAGGGGGCAGCAGTTGACACACACAGAGGCAGTGCTGTGGTTTTATCCATGGGACAGTTGTACAGATTTCTCCACTTTACCCTCATTGCAGCAATCCACAGAATTTTTCTTTGAAGTCTTTTCTAAGTTTCCCCCATTGCAAACATTTTTTAAAAACCCCAATAAAAATATGGAGAGAAGCTGGACACATTTCTATTTTCCAGGCTCTTCATGGCTATTGTAACTTTAACATCCATAACATTCAATGAAATATGGCCAGTGTATAAGTACATAATATTTTTTTCCTACAATCTTCTGCAAGATTTAGGATTAAACAGCATTTAGTAATCGCAGTGTAAATCAGATGGAGTATTCAGAACAAAAGCTGTTCTGATGCCCTATCCTTTTGTGTGTATATAACGTTCTCTGCTTTTGATATTCAGTTGCTCACTCCAAATTGCAAGGACAACCTGTATTTAACGAAAAGCAAACTCTGTTTCAAAGGTATTTTTCATTTATTGGGGATTGTTGACATGAATTCACCCAGCACTAGAGGAGATAACAAACCACCAGCGGTTCTCTGTAGGTATGTGTGATTCTCCCAGATATGGAATTTAACAAAACAGATCTTGCTGCTAAAATCAAATGGGGGGGTTACTTGTCCACGTACTTTCTGTGCGGTAAGAACAACGTTCTAACTATTTGACAAAACGAGGCTGTAGGATACCATCATACATTTCAAACTCTTCTTCCCATTTAAAGTGGAAGCAGTCCTACTAAGCTGCCTCAGCACCTCGTTTTCTAACCATACGTGAGTCCATTCCGGCGCATCGAGCAGCGCTAGCTGCCCTAAACTCTGTATAGGCCAGTTAATCAAAATGAAAAAATGTTGTATTATAATAATTCTCCATCTGCAAATGCAAAAAGCACTGGCAGGAGTATATGAAGTGTTTCCAAACAATATACTAGATACGCTGTTCACACTGCCGGTCTTGGTGTGCCTTCCCCATGAGTTCCCAAGGCCGTTGTGGTGTGGGCAGGAGCCAAGGCACTGCACTCCGAGCCCACCGCTACCGCTTAACTACAGGTTACCTGTTTTCTCCTTGGAAAGAGAGAGAAAGAGGAAAGTTACTCTGCCAGTCCAGCAAAGGGATCACCGCAACCATCAGCAAGAATCACCCTTGGGTGAAACATGACAGGTGTTTAATAGGTCATAGAAATGTTACATGAAAGATTGGAACATAGTGCAAAAATCCATAATTAAAATACAGAAGGGAAGATTAAATGATTGCTAGGTGATTTATCTTTAATTATGCTGGAAAGGAACAATTAACCACAGTATTTATGGCTGCAAATACATAATCGAGAGAGAATTTTCCTGAAGTAGCGTTGATTAAAGTTGGAGGTAAAACATAATAAAGACAAAGGGAAACACATTTACAGCATATTGAGTTTCTGTGGGAAGTTTGAGTAATGATCCATTATTGTACACAGAGATTATTTACAGTAACACGCTGCGAGAAGCAATGGTTCTGACAGAATTAATGCAAGGACAGAGCCCTCGGTCACAGAGGAGGTTCAGAGCGTCCCGCAGGCTCCCTGCGGGCAGGGACTGTGCCTTTTGCTGCCCGGCAAATCCTTAACACATCAGGAATAAATGAATAACAAGAAGATCGCATGGGAAAGTTTTCATAAGAATCTATGTAGCACTGAAAGAGTTCATTGCTTCAGACAGGAAGCCTGTCGCTTCGGAGCAGAGCCTTGCGGGCAGGTGACAGTCCTGGGGACGGCGCCCTGCCCCACGCCTGGCTCCCGGGGGCACCACTGTGCCCAGGGCCCACCGGGGACTCTCATCTCAGCCGTCATAAATGAAAACCCACAGCAAACCGGGGGCCTCGGCGCCTGGCTGGATGTGACACTGAAGGCAGAGAAGGTTGAAGCTTTGGCTTCCACAAGATTCAGAGCATGATGCGACTGGAGGAAGTATAGGAAGGCTGTTGCCAAAACAGTTTTTCTACCGACAGGAAAAGAGAAGGACAGCACAGAAATTCGACGTGTGTGTGCCTGGCAGGAGTCCACACAGCCTTGTTCTTGGGAGACATTCTGAGAAAGCTAAAGAGGCATTCTGCAATTCATTTAAAATAGTGTATGCAGAGTAATAGGTTGTAACTAGACATGTCTGAGAATAGAAGAATCAGTTTTCCTTTTGGGTCTGTACTTTATTTTTGAGAGGAAGAGCTGCACTGTGAAAGACCAGTGGATGACAACAGTCCAGCTAACAGGGAGAGAGAAATGACAGAAAAGGTGATATTCTAAAGGGACATCAATTATCTCCCCTATTCAGCCTACCTTCTGACATATTTCACTTTGGGCAGGTAGCACTGGGCAGGCACTCAAAATCTGTCCTGGGCTTGTTCCCTTGCCAAGAGACACTTGAGTTCAACAGCACTGTTAATTAGCATCACTGCTAAATAAACTGTCCCAGTCCCCAGTCATCGTTTTGTATCAGCTAATCATGGTTTTTAAAGGAATTTACATTTGAGTAGTGGCACTGTAACAAATTATTGAAACCCAACACCCTGTATTTCTGTTCGAGTATCAATTTATCAAGAGGGAAAAGGTCCAGTTTTGAAAAGTCTCTCGCATTCAGTAAACCTGTCCAACTTACCCCACTGAAAGGTAAAGGACTATGAGACAACAGCTTTTTATTTGCATTGTAACTAAACAAACAAAGTAAAATCCTTCAGTCAGAAATGTCAGTCATCAGTCCATTGCCTCATTTAGGAAAGGTAATACTGCATGAACACAGATCCCAGTGAGAGTGGTTATATACCAGACTCAAAATAATGTTGCTATGGTTTAACGAAAGACAGGACCAGAGCTCGGGTAACTATCATCAGGTAACAACCACTGCATCTCTGAGGCGTCTGTGCAAACATAACCCACGCTCATTTGTATGGGACTGAGAATTAATTTAACAACTCATTTTTTATTGAGTGGCTTTTGTGAAAAGGGTTGTCGATGTCAGCTGCTGTTCAGTGACCACATTACAAAACACAGCTCTGAAAGAGAAACTAAAAAGCAGTTGGTATCATCAGGAAGGTCAAAAGCGATGAATCTGGTGAGAGGTTCTCAGAGGGGCACACGGCTCCCACGCAAGGCTGGGGCCCACGGGCTGTGCCGAGGGCAAGTAAATGCACCGACATGTGCACTGTGTTCAGGTTATGAAAGGTTCTGTGAATCTAATTCATCAGCACCGTGGTTGTAAATTAAACAGCGATGAGGTATCACTATAGAAGACATGCTGAATTACTGCAATCCAGTTTCTAAATATTGGCCTAACTCCATTAAAGTAGGTGTTCATATAATATGTGCAGACAGAGCTTCGGAAATGTTCTAAATTTGCCTGAGTCTGCTATTCTTGAAAAGTCTGGGTTTCACTGGGAGCAAAGTGAAGGCTAGCCTGAGCACTGATCAAAACTTCGCCCAAATTAAGATAGCTTTCAACGTACCAGGTCTAAATTTGTATACTTTTGCCTCCACTTACAAATTATACAATGCACCCATTTGTAGTAAGTAAGACAGAAGAATAAATAGTAAGCAAACAGAGTCCATAAAAGGAATAACCTAGGAGCTGAGAGACTTCATAAATTAATCACATTTTTTTCTAAATTCCAAAGAAAAGAAAAGAAACTGTCCAACAAGTAGTTTATGGAGGCCAGTTTCTTTGCTGGAGACTCACACTGCGGGAATTTATGTTATAATCATATGAGCTGGATACCTTTTATTTTAAATCGACTTAGCAGCAATTAGAAGGGAACCATCGTCTTCCTCTGTTTTTCTTGCCGTTATGCCACAGAAGGGTGGCAGGTCCCTGTAACTTTGTCTTCTCAAACCAGAAATGTGAAAGTGGGAAGAGAGAAGAGCAAGTGGCTGGGGAATGTGTCTGGTGGACCATGTGGACACAGCTGCACCGGGGAAGCACTCCCGTTCTGCAGCTTCAGGTTGGCTTGGCATTGTCGTTCTTCTACACAACCAAAAAGCACTGGTACAGATATTTTTTACCTTCCAAGAGGAGGAGGAGTAACCTGTGCAATATGTAGAGACAACCATATATCTTCCTCCTGCTGTAGCAGTCTCCTTAAACACAGCCATGAAAAGGAACAAGATAAACCATTTGGGATAGAATGAGGGACCCAGAAGGCCTCCCCCCACACCTTCGCAGCATGGCGGTATAGGCAGCCAGGATGTGCAGGCTCCATACACCTTCAGGGATGGAGAGAGCTGGAGTGAATGGTGAGGTGAATGGTGCGTGTAACCTGTGCTGAGGCGCGGGGAGCAGCAGCCCCCGGACCAGCCAGCAGGACCAGGACAGGACTGCGGACACTGTTCTCTCTGTCTTGCCTTTTTAGCTACAGCTACGTGTCCAAAGGAACTGCAGAGGTTCCTCCAGCTGTGCTGCCCCTCGCAAGCCCAGGACTGTGCTGGCGGTGGCGCCAGCGGCTGCTCTGGAGCCAGCATCCCCCTGCCTGGGCCAGAGACCTCACCCAGCACCACGATGGTCTGGGCGCCGGCACAGAGACAGGATGAGGATGGCTCAAAAGCCAGTATCTTGGCTCTCCAGACGCAAGGTAGAGACCGAAGAGTCAGGCTGGAGATGGATCCATACCCTAATCCTGGCTCTCTGGCACAGTGCAGATGTTTTTCAGGGCAATGTGGCCCAGACTGCTCTAAACTCAAAGAGAAGACATGGCTGAGGATGCCACACAGCCAAGCGGTCATTCCCCGGACAGATTACAGGGAGGAGGAAGACACAGAAAAAGGTCTAACATAGGATAATGTAGAACAGAAATAAGCGGTAAAACCAGAAAAGGCTCTAAGAGAAACCTGGCCAGACAGTATGACTCTCTCACAGGAGGAACTGAAGGGCTCAGGTTTACCTCTGGCACGGCAGATCCATCCTGATTCCCACCACTGCACAGCTGGAGGATTTTTCCAGCTGTCCCTTCACATCAGCTGCGTATCTTGAGGAGCATTCTTGACTAAGCAGCTTGCCTGTGATAATGTAGCCCATTATGCCTTATTCTCAGAGGAAGAGAGCAACCGATGCCTGGCCTACTGCAGTTATTTTGGTAACTGCTTCCAGTGAAGACTATTTAGAAGAAAATATTTGCATTTTGGCAAAGAGGTTGTAATAGGATGAATAATCTCAACCTCTGCTCAGGTGGCTGAGGTCTTTTAAAAGCTATTGAAATTTCCTTCTTCAAAGCAATAGGATTTTCTCATTTATTGAAAGATACGTTCATCATTGTCCCTTTAACAGCAGAGTTACCACCCTACAAAAGGCCGTTAAAATGCAAAAATAGAACTAGGTCATCTTTATTCTGCACGTCAGTGTATGTGCATGGACGTTATTGATCACAGAAATTACACAGAAGAGGTTCTTAAAATAACACGGGGTTGAGACAGCAGCTATCAGAGTTGCCTTTTAAGTCTAAAGGTTCAAAATGAAATGGGAACATTACTGAAATGGTAAAAAGGGAAATAACATTCCTGTTGATACAGGATTGCCTGTGGCCTAATTATGGAGAGATTTTCTTGCCTACCTTTCCTCCACTCTCAAATCTACTTGGCACTTCCTTCAATAGGTCAGTATGTGCTTCATCAGTAGAGAGGATCAAACAATGAGAGGATGGAGGAAGTACCTTAGTAGACCTTTGAATGATCCTTAAGTTAATTTAGAATACTAAAATTAAATGGCATCAGGTGATATGATGTTCATTTCCTCATCAAGCTGCAATTTAAAATCAAATAAAGAACCTAGGAGTAAGTCCCTTCCCCTAGTAAACACCTGGGGAAAAACTGCAGGAAAAAAATGGACAGATATTCTTCCCTGTTTCTCAGGATAGGTTCGGAAATTCACAACTTCGAGTGCAAAAAGGAAAGTATTTTTTAAGATCTATTTTTCCATTTTCTCTTTCTTCTTGTCTCCAGTGCCTGAGCATGAAACAAACAGTTATTTTGCCTCTTGCTGCTGTGCCATCGGTAGCTGTGCTAGGAAATATTTGTGAGTAATGAGAAAGTTACAACCAACTAAGCAGTTTGTGGCCACTGCCAAGGATGTAGCACGAGCTACAACCCCGAATTCTGCCACACGCTGGTCCCAAAAAGAGCAGTGAACCGTGTAAGCAGCCAACTCGTGCCCCTTCTCAAACCAGAGCAGGTTCAAGCACGTTTTCTTTCTGGGGAGAATGTCAAGCTCTGTAAACAGGATATAAAGCTCCCAGTCAGATCTGCAAGGTACCGCGATAACCTCTTTTCTCGGCTGCAAGGTTAGAAGTAATTTACTTTAAAGAAAATCAGTTGGACACTTATCAGCTTTATATTTACTCTTATAAGATATCCTTAATCTACTTTGCTTGCATTATTATATTTCAAGTTTCACTTCAGAGGCCTAAATCAAATGAGATGGGCTAAAAATAAGAGCAAAGTTAAGAACATGCCATTTCCCCCCCAAAGATAGCACTTTCTTTTCAAAAGAAGCTATTTGTCTGATCTTCTGTCTCACCTGATTTCTTCCCCTGAAACTCTTGTGCATATATTTGAATAAAACAGCATTATCTAAACAGAAAATAATGTGAATCCAGCAATTATTGAAATAACAATGTGGAACACATCATAACTAAGCAGCTAAAGGTTAAACTACGTAAAGGGCCAATCCAAATTACCGTGGCTCTTATAAATGCTCATTTATGTAAGGCTTAGTGTTGATTAAAAGAGAACCATATATAGGGCTCAAAAATACGTCATTTTTGTTTAATTTTTAGTTATTAAATGCTCACATCTAAAGATTCAAAGAACCCAATTGTCCCTTTTAGAAGACAGTGTTTCAGTATTCACTAGAAAAGGCAATAGTTTCAAGACACAAACCCAAATTAGCATCAGAAAAGGGAAGGTCACACCTGAGGACAGGAAGGGCAGGTTTCAAGAGTACTCGGAGAAATTATACCATGTTTCTTCTTGATGGCCCTGAAGGATTCATCCTGCGTGCTTGGAGAAAGGACTCGAGTCCTCTAAGTGCCATTATCATTAAGCGCTCACCCAATAGATGAAGTTCTGTAAAACTATTAAAGAAAAGGCTGCTCTCAAGCCTTAGAAGAGGAGAAAGAACACAAAATAATTTAGTTCATGAATGAAGGGACAGGGAAGGGAATGAAGGAAGGAATAAAAATCAGCAATTCTTGGAGCACCTAGTCAAAACGTGATCATGAATAACAACTAATACAATTTTGTCAAGATCAAATGGAGCTAAACCTAATGTTAGGAAACAGACTGCCTTAGCTTATTGAATTATTTGGTATACAGCTTCTTATAGAACTTGTTTAGAAACTGCTTATACAGAATTCCCTCAGCCTAAGCATGTTTGCTTAGCGTAACTTCTGCAAGCTGAGAACTTCTGAACTTTCTGCTTCCTTAAGAAAAAAAGGCCTCAGAGTGGCTTCTGCTGCTAAAGAAGGGGAGCTGCATCCCTGGAGATAAGCAAACGAGCAGAACAGCATCTCAGAGAAGATGAAACAGAAGAATGTTTTGGTTTGCCATGAACTATTTTTCTCCAGCTGCAGGTACAAAACAGCAACTGAAGGTCAGGACTTTGATTGATGGCCAGCCTGGTGAAAATCATAGAATCACAGATGGTTTGTGTTGAACGGCCCTCCCCAGCTCCCAGTGCCCCCCCTGCCATGACAGGGACATCTTCACCAGCTCAGGTTGCTCAGAGCCCCGTCCAGCCTGGCCTGGGATGTCTCCAGGGATGGTTCATCCACCACCTCTCTGGCCAACCTGGGCCAGGCTCTCACCACCCTCAGGGCCAACAATTCCTTCCTCATGTCCGGCCTGAATCTCCCTCCTTTAGTTTAAACCATCACCCCTTGTCCTGTCACAACAGGTCAATGAAGAACCGGGACACTGCAGACCCTAATTTTGCAGTTGGCCTGGAGTGACATGGGGCAGGGGTGGATTGTGGGGGTACAACTGTCCAAGTTTCTGTTTTGCTGAGGGTCCCTCTTCAGGATGCACCCACTTTGAGCCATGCTACACCGTATCTCACAATATTTATTTAAGAAGAATATCTGGAATCAATGCCTGAGTCACTAAGCAATTTCTTTGCATGACACCCCTTTGGATGAGGGAAAGCTATAGATATAATCAATCTTTATTTTTAATAGGCTTTCAGAAGGTGTTTCTAGAAGATAGGAGCAAAGTGGTCTAAAAACTGCATTCCAAGAATAGTCCCCAGTGATTCTTATTTTTTTGAAACGGAAGGATACATCGAAGAGAGTTCTGCAGGGATTTATTCTGTCTCCAATACTGTGCAATACTTTCATTAAAAAAGAGAATGATGGGACAGAGCATACAGGCACTTATTAAATTTGTGGACAACACCAAGCTGGAAGGGATTTCAAAGGCCTTGAAGGACAGAATTAGAATTCAAAAGATCCTAAGAAGCTGGGAAAATGGTGTGAAAAAACAAGGTGCATCCCTACTAAATGAGATGCACGTTTCTATGTATAAGAATAATCACGTAAACAAACCCAGGATAGGAATGAGATGGTAAAGAGCAGTCTGACATAAAAGGATTTCTGGGCTTTAGGGGATTGAAGGCAGGAATGGATCAGTGCCACCATGCTGATGCCAGAGAAGAAATGGTATGCTAGGGTGCATAAATAAGTAGAGATCCCACAAGATGTGAGAAATATGAGAAGGTCTGAAGTGCCAGACCTCAAGAAAGATGTGTTCAGAAAGGCCAGATTTCTGAGACCTCTAATCATTCTGTATGAGAAGCCTGAAAGCATTCTTATTCTGCAGCACAGAGACTTCAAAACACGGGAAGTGCTGCAGCCCAAGGGACAGTAATCATCTGTTCCTCCTGTCCCTGGAGAATAAAACAACTAGGGCACTTCACCTGCTTTAAAGGAGATGTAAAACAGGTAATAGGGCAAGTTCTCCAATGGTGAGGACACCACTGGAAGGGCGTTAGGACTGGAGCAGACTGTGCAGGTCGGCCCTCACCGGAGGCTTTTTAAACACGTGATTAATATCTGCCAAGAGTAGAGGTAATGAGAGGGGTACAGGATAAATGAGGTGATCTTTTGAAAAGCCAATCATTTGTATTTTCTGTGATTCTGTGCAACAAGATAACATGCATCCTACTCTGTAATCCATGAATTCTGTTCTCCACTGTTCTAAAAGATAATGAATTATGGCTGTTTCTCCAAGAACGTAACTCTAATTCTTCACCAACCTTCTGAGTTCTTTCTCTGAGTGTTTGTTTGCTTAACACAAACTAACAAACCAAAAATGGCACTGACATTAATAAGACTTGCACATGTGGATCAGGAAAGAAGAGATCCAATACTGGATATTGCAGCTTCACTGTAGCACACTGATATATTTTTATCTCTAGAGAGACTCTGAAGGAATAAACTAAATTATGCCAGAAAGTAAAAAGCACACTGGTTCTCCATTGCTGGGCCAGGTATATCAGGAAAGAATATGCTCAGGCGAGATACATATTTAAGGAAAATATTTCTCCAAGCCCACATTAGCTGGATGATTAGCTAGTGAAATTGTCCTTTGCCTTTGCTGACTGAAGGGGAACAACTTCCTTCCAATTTTACCTCTCCCTCGGCCTGAAATGTTAACTCTTCAGTTGCCTTTGCCTGTGAACAATGTGAGGATCCTCCAGGCAGGTGTTACCCACAGCCGTAGGCAAGACCACCAAGTCACGGTTTAGACTTAACGGTAAATAACAAAGACACAAAGCTGGTAACATTTTGCTTTTATAATGTTTATACTATCTAGTCTTTTCCTTCTAAACAGTTGGTATATTGGGACAGCTAATACGCAAACTAGTGGAATGCTTGAAGGAAGGGAATTTTTAATACATTCAAGCTGTATAAAATATTATACTTATTGGTCACCAATAACCACTATGGTAAGAGAAAACAATAAACAAGTAAGGCATACAAACACTTAGAATAAATATTACAATGACAGGCACATTCCCATTAGGTAAAAATGTTGGAATACAAGTAATTTAATAGAAAGACAAAACAGGTAAAACAAATAATCTGAGCTGGCTAGTACAGCTTAGCAGACTCTGTTCATCTCTGTGAAAACGCACAGAGGTATTTGATTTGTAAAACAATACCTTATGGGAAAGTGTAAATTACAATCTTCCAGGCAAAAAAACTTCTGTTGTGTAAGGCAAATTTGCTGGATGCATCTTTTCCTAATTTGCATAGCTAAGGATATTTGCAGTGCTCAAAGTGTGTATAACTGGTGGGTTTAATTAAATTCTCAACTCTGCTACTTGAGGCAAAAGAAGATGAAGAAAACCAGAACCGTGGGAGGCAGCGAGAATGCAGCACCGCTCTGCCCTCCCACTACTGGCGCGGGAAGCTGATAGGGAAGCAAGGTCTTCATATCTCAAGAGTTCATCTGCTTATTGCCTTCTTAAAGGTTATAATCCTCCGTTTGTGAAGCCACAATGGGTTGCTCTCGAGAAGATTACAATGTCACAAATCCTATCAGAGGATTATAAATCTGTCAGGTTGTGAGTAATTATGAAGGAAAAGCAAACCTTCAGAAGACACAAAAATAACCTTCATAAAAGGAGATATGGTGTCACGTAATAAAAGTCTACATGGAAAACCAACCTCAGACTGTAAAACTTCTGCAAACCAAAAGCCCAGAAAATGTTAGAAGCGTGTGAGCGCGACGATACAGCGCTGGGCCCCAGGGAAATGAGAAGCAGAAGCCAGAGGCTCGCGGGCAGCTCAGCCCCATGGCTGGCGTTGTCCCCCTGCCACCCCCGATGGCAGGGGAATGGTGATGGCAGAGTTCTGCTCCTACACACCTGGATTCCAACCGGCAACACGGAGGCCAAACCTGAAACACGATCTAAGGCCCTATCTCCGAACCCATGGCAACCACGGAGAACTGGGCCCCTCACAGCACCAGAGAACGGAAACTTCAGTCACCCACTCTTGATTTAACTGATACACAAACATGCAGTTGTTCCCTTCCCCATTTGTAACCTGTCCACACAGAGTTCGGAAGAGCTCACAGGCATGAGATTCTTATCTATATAAATAATGCCCAGAGATTTAAACATGAGGTGGCGGCAGCACATTCAGTAAGGAAAAGGCCCTTTTACAGGAGCAGTGCGTGCACTACCTGCCGGGATTAGACGGCAGCGGAGCTCCACCCCTCTTTGGTCATACCGATACTAATTTCCCTTCTTTTGTGTTTCACACCTCCCCCCCTAAATCATTATTCAAAGAAATATAATCTCTGACTTTCACATAGGTAAGCACCTGAAGGATGTAGACAGAAAATTAAAGGGGTAGAAGGGGATTATTTTGATTGTAAAATTAGTGCTGTCCTCATCTGCACTTCAGACAGAATACTGAGAATGAAGAGTCCATCTGCTTGCAAGTGTGTGTAGATAGCATTGCCTTCCTCAGACAGCAGCACAGAATCCCACTGCACTGGAAGGAAACCTGGGAATTCCACCATTCAGAAGGAGGCCGGGGCATGTTTGAACAGCACCAGCACTGAGCACCCAGCTCTGGGGTCTCTGCCGTTCTCCTCTCCTGCCAGGAGAGCCCGCTCCTCCCATGCCATGCACCACGGGCACTGTGCATTCCGTGACCTTCTTTCCCGTGTCCAGACGAGTGACGCTGTCTCTCAACGTCAGCTCCTGAATCTCCCTACCATAATGCCTTCCCATAAAGACCGCATCCACAGTATGAACACAATAACCTTGTTCACCAGTTCTCAAATTAGATCAACAAGGTGCTAAGAGCTGTTATGCCATTCTCTCTCTCGCCAGTTTTCAACTTGCACCAGCAGGAATGTCGATGGTCCGTCAGCGCTGCAGCCAGGATGGCGTGCTGACCCTGCTCCCCGCTGCCAGCACCGCCCACAGCACCGCTCCAGAGCTCAATACCTTCATCAGTCTGGCAGTGGAACTGGGGATGATCCTGTGTCCAGCAGTTTTCTATTCGGGGGAAAAAAGCTTCCCCTCAGAAAACCACTGAGGGTATCCGTATGTGAAAGGCCATGCAACCTCTACCATGGAAGACAGCACCAGACCAAGGGGTTAATCACGTTGGCAGTGAACAGAAAACACACAGAGGCCCTCACGTTCAGCGGCAGCACAGAGAATCAAGAGTAGAGCACGTAGCACGGGACTAACTCCTACAAGTGCTTGGTAGGACAGAGGAAGGCGCAAGACAGTGTGTTTGATGACAGGCATTTACACTGTAGACTGTCACTTCCATTAAACAGAAACATTTTTTTGCTGGTTGCAATGCCATCCCACTCATCTCAGATCCTTTTTGTGACGGTGATTAGATGGGTAGGTTGTCTCTGTTACAAGAACGTTTCTGTGATACGGCGCAGAGACGGAACAGATGACTGGCTAGTGTAAATTGCCATGAAAAGACACATATTGTCTCAGAGCTATCATATTTAGGGAAAATACGACTACTCACATGACTCGTGCATCACTGATGAAAAATCAAGAAGTCTGCATATCATAAGGGACAGAGACTTATAGGGATGATTTACAATACCATCATAGACAGAGTAAGATTTTCCGTGTGTTACGGAGGGTAGAATCTCATCTCAAGCTGCATTGCAAGGCTGCAAGTGTAGAGAAATGGAAGCAGTAATGATCAAAGCTTGGAAAGACTGCCAGATGAAGAAAGACTGAAAGAAGTGAAATTATTTACTTCAAAAAAGAGAGAAATATTTGAAAAGTGGGAAAAAAGCATGTGAAATAATGAATGGTACAGAAGCTGGATTGCAACCGTCTGTTCTTGCTAAAATACAAAATGAGTTAAACTGCAAGATAAGAAACTAAGATTAGATAATAGCAATACTTTTCTATTTAGGGCTTGTACTAGGCTGTGGAAAATGTTGCTGCAGAGCGCCGTTAATTTAACAAGAGCTGAAATACCATTTTACCACTATGTGGAGAACAAGACCATGCAGATTTATGACAGTTAATGCAAACCAAAGGGTATAAGAAGATTGCTGTTTTGGCGCATAACCCCTAGTGCAAGGGTAAGCACACACCTTTCAGAGACCATTTTGCATATAAATACCATTGGGGCCCTTGCACTCTCCCGTCACACATCTTGTACTGGACAGAGAGTGGCCCCTAAACTGGAAGGACCACATGTGTTACGTGTATGTCTATATTTGCACAAATAATCTAATGGGTGCGCAGCCTGATTTTGACATACCAGCTGTTGCAGAACATACCCTGTACACTCCTGCATGTAATGATGCTCTAGATGTAAGAATATCCTTGAAAACAAAACATTTAATGCAAATTCAAAGGAAGGGGCAAAGAATCAAAATAAAAATACAATGACAATGGCAATACAATACCTACAAAGAGAGAAAAAACTCAGGTTATCTAGGCGTAGGAAAATGCACACACACACAAAACCTCGGAGAAGGTCAGTTCAACCACATCGGGACAACCTACAGAGCGGCAAGAGCAAGTGTAGAGGCCAAGGATTTGAGTTTCACCCCAACAGGAGGATCAGTCCCAAGAATGGAGAACAATCCTATTATCCAGGGAGGAGCTGGTCTGGAATGAATTACTTTGCAGGCATAGTCGAGTTGTTGAAATCTCACAGCTTTCATCATCTCTGGGATTTTTCAGCAATAGCACCTGCAGTTTGTTGGTTAGTCTTGTAGGAATTGTGGTTGTATGGATCTGTGATGCTGGATGAGCTAGTCTTATAATTAAGTATAATACACTCAAGAACAAAGAGGCAAATCTGCATGTTGGTGGCAGTGCAGTTAGGGATGGGAGGGGAGCAATTTTAGATGGTATTCTCTAATCACTCATATCTATCCTGTTTTCATAGCTATTATTTTCAATTTTCGTCAGCTCAGGGCATATCTTTTTCTCTTGAGTATCTGAAAATGCTCAGCTATTATTATATTTTGCTCTGAATTTTCCTTTTTTTCTCCCTTGACTTCCCAGTCTTCTTTTGTCTGTCTTGTTCTCATTTCTTTTGTATGTGTGTCTGCAGGTGGCTTTTACAGCAAAATCTCCTCTGCTTTCCTGCCCTTCCCCCATCCTCTCCCGTTGTTTCACTGCATTGCCTGTCTCATTTCTCCTTTTCCTTATGGCTGTAACTGCTCATTTACTAATAGATTCCACTCTGTGCCTATGCAGTTTTTTCATATTCCCTGTCTTCAAGCACCGAATCATTGAGTTCAGGCTCCTGAGAGGGATGAGTCCCCAGGCCGGGCTGCAGAGCAGGTTCCACTCTCAGGGCTGAGGAGCAGGGGGACAGTGGCTGAGCTGGAGGGACGTCCCTGGCAGGTTGTTGGCTCTCAAACAGGGCACAAGCTTATTATTGCTACAACCTGCCAGCATCCCTCCTCTAGCCCCCAGTATCTCCCATAACCTTGGCAGCTTCTTGACAGGAAAAATGAAAACTAGGTGAACAGCACAATTTATTCTATGAGCAACACAGAAAACAAAACAAACAAACAAAAAGTTTGGCGGCTTTTGCCTTGTCTCACACATTCAAACATGTGACCGTGGTGTGTCAGGTGTTTCCACATTGGCTTCTTATTTGTATTTAATAATTGCTGCGATGCCCATTCCTTGATTTCTGAATGAAATGCATAAATTAGATATGACACTGTCTTAATTGAACGGAGTGCAGCGTAACGGCAGCAACCAATTACATTATTGTTGTCACCATGATGCACACAAAAGCAACTCCAAAATTCACAATCGGGGAGGGGTGGAAACAGCCCAAAAAAGCCCTTTCACTTGAAAATTGCAGTAAGCTGTTAGTTGTGACATCTGGATACACGTTTCAACTGCACAGGCTGAGACACAGGTCAAGATAACAGGCGGATAACATAATGATCAGTCTTTGTCAACTGCTGGGACTGTGAGCAGGAGCGGAGGCCCTGGCCTTTTCCAAAGGCTCATTGTTGGTGGCTGGGATGTAAAACCCACTTTCTCCAGCTATAAACTTGTGCAGCTTCTTTCCAGTTCTAGTTTTTTATTCCATTTGCCTCCCACAAGCTTTTCTCTACCTAGACCGCTAAAGGGGGTAGCAGTGAAAAGCACTATTCAGCAGCTTGCAGAACTTCTTTGCTTTTCTTTTTTCCTGTATGTCTCATTTTCTGCCCAGCAGACATGTAGCCTTTGTGTGGTGAGCTCCAGCATGCTTTATCATACTCTTTCTTTTGGGCTAATGCAGCAAGACAAAGAGCAAACCATTAACACTACATCCAGAATGACTCCTCAGAGTCTTGGGAGGCTCGGGAGCAGCCTGGCGTATTTCCTCGCTTCAGCAGAAAATAAGATATGTTGGGAATATGGCAGGGTTTTTACAATATCACCATTGCTAATCAGGTCTGACTATTCATGCTAGAAGCTGTGGCACAGACAGTTTTTTGACTCTTTGTGATGTTCATATTCTCTGTCTTTTACAAATAAATCCCTAAATTGGCAGTGGCACAGTGCAGCTGGTTCCATGAACACCGTGCTGGACAAGGTACCCGTGTCAGGTTGCCAACAGGAACGTATCAGCACAGCCACAGCTCTCAGGTTCAAGTTCTCCCCATTCAGTGAAGCCAGGTATCTGCAAATTTCAATCACAGATATCTGGTTTGTAAGTATGAAGGATTTAACTTGGCACTAGAGGTCGGTGATAAATCTGGTAGGGTATTTTTTCTGGTTAGACTTTCTTCCAACTGAAACCAATCCCTTGCATCGCAAAATACTTTGAATAATGCAAGAGATTATGGTTCACTCCCAAAAATTTAATGCTTACTATTTTTTTCCAATGTCAGGAAAAAAAGTCAAAATCTCAAATTGAAAAATCTCAAATTTCACATTGAGATCTTGTGAAGTAGTTGTAGACAAATTTGTTTATTTTCTAAGGGAATCCTTATTCAGTATTGCTGAAACTGAAGCAGTATTTATAAGAATAAGACAACACTGCCGAGGGCAATACCTTTTTTAGTTATAAATGTGGCTTTCCCAGAGCGAGTGAGGTCAGCCCAGTTTAATACCTCCTGGTTGCTCAGGGCTAAGCCTGGTCTCCCCCAGTGGTTAGACTTACACTCCCCATCACTGTGCCTGTTGCAGAATTTGCATTACACCATTGTTAACTTTAATTAGGAACATTTCCTGAATAGCATCCAAATATAGGTGAATTTCTCCATCATCATTACATTAACTATGTGTGGAGAAGACAATGCAAGCATCCCATTTGCTCACATATTTCTAGAAACCCAAAGATAAAGAATCAGCTCACACACAGTTTAGTAGGCTTGCAAACAAATTCAACATTCACCGATTACAGCCATTTAGACTAAAATTGAGTATGTAAATACTGAGTATTGAGACGGATGTATATATATCAAGCTGAGATTTTCCTTTTAGGTCCTAGGAGTCCATTTCAATGGGAGTCTCTTTATAAATAAGAATCGTTCTTCAATATAGTTAAATGCATTTTGCCAGAGTTTGGCCTTTTGTTTAATTTACTTTGCGCAAATGGCCAACTGAATAAGTAATTTGAACTGTGTCTTCCATGTGATAACTTAGTCTTGTGTAAGTACCTGCGTATGAGTGAGGGGCACTGTGCAGTCAGGGCAGCACTGAAACAATGACTCATTAATTTGCTTGAAGTTCATATTTCAGGAGAGTTCTGGGCTTTTAACAAGACAAAAGAGAAGTCAAAGATGATGTGGAAATGGAAAACATATTTCTTTACATCTTCATAAACACTCAAAGAACCAAACCCCAGCAGCATTAGTAGCCCAGCAACCCAGTAACAACGGAGTTTGCCACTGAACACCTGGACCTGATTAATTTCCCCCCGTTCCTTTCTGGGTGAACTTTCTTCACTATGCTTAAAGAGATGACTGAATAAAAATGATAGGTCTAAGTAACAAACACAGCTAGAAAAACATCCTGGTTAACCACACCTTGTTTACATCGGTTTTGCAAGTCTCCATAACTGCAAGTCACTTTGGCAGTGAGCATAGAAATACCTGTGCTCCAAATACTCCCACCCCAGTGAAATCATGATGTTTGACAGACTGAATAATAAGTGTCGCCACAAGGGAACTTCTTGTAGTAGCATCTACGAAGTGCTGATTTAGCTCTACTCAGAAAAAAATGAGCAAGTGAATGTGGTTGTAAAAGGTTGACACCTTCCTTATATTAAAGGTCCCACCCATATCTTTTAGAGCTGCCTTGTTACCAAAATGCAGCTGTGCTGGCATTGCTCCTCAGAAGTGTACTGGCAGGTGCAACCGTAAGAGAGACATTGGATGTCCATACAGATGGTTCGGAAAGCACGGTCAGCTATTTTATGGTTTAAGCTGTTAGCGTAAGAGGCTTTCCTGAGCTGTACTCTAGAGATAGAATGGGAACAGAATAGGATTTCTTGAAATCTCGCTCTAAGAGAAGAGTCACTCTACTTAGTTACACCAGACACACTAGTGCTAGAGCTGAACAGAAACTTACTGAGCTTCTACTTATTAGAAAACAGCGATTCATTAAAATCACAGCTGTTTCTGTGAAAGGGCTGACTTACCTTTCAAGGTAAACCTATCAAAAAGGATTCAGAAAGTGTTCCAGCACTTTTTTTGGGGAATTCTAGAATAGAACAGTTTCTGGTTTTCAATCCAAGATAATGCTTCCACCTTTTAAAAGTGAGCCAACTTATTTATACATACATATATATATATATATGATTTTGAAATTCTAACAAAATGTTTCTTCCAATCTGGCACAATATTCGCAAAAAAAAAGAAGTCCAAGTTCAGATTTCATTTGTTTGTTAAAAGGAAAAGAAAACCACTTACTGCAAAACTCCTTTGTTATGGGAAAATTATTTCTCATCCAGCTCAACCTACTACCCACAACCGGTAACAGCAAGAAGAATCATCCTGTTATTAGATGGTAGCACTTCTAGAATTCTTCCTGCGTTGCCTCGAGGTGCCCTCAGAAGGTGTTTCCGTGTGTGTGGGAGGAGGATGTGATTGCTCTGCTCCGCAGAGACTGCACCAGGCAGCAGCCACAGACAAGAAGAAAGTTAAACCCACCCTCACTCTCCTTTGCTCTCCCAGCAGTAAATCTGTTACCTGGCTCCAGAGCTCCTGCCCAGGTGCTCAGCTTCATTAATGAGCTGTGGAAACCAAGTGGCTCAATTTGCTTAAAATCTTGGCAAACTGCAGGGAGATTTGGCTCCTGACAGATCCTGTGGGCGCTTGGGGCTGGTCCACTCCCTCCATCACAATGAGGCTGCTTCCCCCCAACTGCCCCACTTTCTTTCTCCACAGTCATAAGCCTGTGCTTGATGCTGGGGAAGTTACTGCGTTGTCACCAATTCAGCACCATGGTTTCATTGCAGGAGAAAAATGCACATGTCTGTGATTTTGGAAGCCATGATAAGGTCCTAGGATTGACAATCAGCTCCAAATATCTCAAAATACACAGCCTGGAGAAAGATTCTGCAGAAAAGATATGCTGTCCATGTTGAAATCTGTTGAAATTCAGGTCTGAAAACTGAGTGCAGTATACAATTCTGATCAAACTTTTTAGAGGGTGGAACTAAACATCAAAAATAACTACTGAATTATGGTATATCTGTGCAGGTTTAACTGAAATTGAGTTAATTTTCTTCATGCAGTTAGAACCTTTTCTTCTTGGTAGCTAGCAAGGTCTTTTGTTTTGGATTTAGTGTGAGAATAATGTGATAAAATTGTTTTTCCCTGAGATAGAGTTAATGCTTTATTCTCAGTAGCTAGACTGTGTTTTGGAGGAGATACATATTGTAAGAACTCACTGATATTTTGGCTGTTGCCAGGGAGACCAAGGATTTTTTCAACTGTCCAGCTGCAGGTACAAAATAGCAGCTGGGAGGGAGAAGAATGGCACAGCACCTGGGCTGACATCCAGGCTGGCCAACAAAATATACACCACCATTAGTGTCATGCTCAGTATACCGCCAGAGCTATATACATATCCGCCTAGTTATTTCAGTAGTTCTGTTTGGGAGCTCTGTTTGGAGCTTGGTGTTGGTTCGGCCTTTTGCCATTCTGCTGATAGGCAGTTGGCTTTTGGCCTTTCTGCCTTTTGCCTGGTTGCTCTCTCTGGGATGGGCTGTTCGGGACCAGGGTGCTCTCCCTTCTGGGACTGGCTGTTCAGCATGGACAGAATTTGTGATAGACTGCATGATCACTCATTTTACATCATTTTACATATTTATAATTATTTTGTTATCTTATCAAACTGTTCTTATCTCAACCCACAAGTTTCTCCCTTCTCCTTCGATTCTCTCCCCTATTCCACCTGGAGGGTGGGGGAAGTGAGTGTGCGGCTCTCATGGTCTTAGTTGGTAGCTGGGATCAAACCATGCCAATATCTGAGAAAGGGAAGTATCCAGGCTGTATTCGCTACTGCAAAGGAACAAATCAACTATAGAACAGATATGGAGTGAGTGCTGGTATAAAATGGTACATAAGAACTAATTAGCTCCTGCTTTTAGGTATGTCTGCTAAAGAAAACATTATCTTGGTATGACATTGGGAAGCCTACTGTCAGGGAAAAGGAGAAAACATAAGGACAAAGTGTGAGCTTTGAAGAAATTACCTAATGATAGTCATGAGTCAAAATTGCACATTCTACACTGTGGGGCATGTCTACAGAACACAACATAATGCTGTGCAAATAACCAAGCTGGTGCTGGTATTAAAAGCAGTGTAACTGCATTTATGCAGCAGCCTGCCTGAGCCAATTTAAATTAGCCTGGCTATTTAACTGCACAAGCTACCTTGGGATAAACTTCAGGTTTTGCTTTGTATCCTAACGCTGCAGTAATTCAGTCTTTATGTTGGTGTTCAATTGTTTTGAAAACCTATTTCTTAGTTCAAAGATCTTTTTCATACAAAAGTTAGCATCTATTGCTACAATCATTCACCAGCCTTTAATCAAGCCATTAACTGTTTGAAGTACAGGTTTGCTGTACTCAGACTCCCACTTTGCAGTAAATAATGTTTTGTTGCATTAAATCTCATGACATATCCTGTCTAATCTGTACTGGATAATGATGTTAAAATCTTAAGACTGATTTTTTTTTTTTTTTTCTTAATGCTTGTCGATTTTCTTTAATACAGATCCACCACAGATGAATAATGTCATGCCAACCTCTCCCCTCCTTCCTCAGATGGCACATCAACATTCATATCCCAGCCTGGGACAGATCACAAACCCATATGAGCAACAGCCCCCAGGCAAAGAGCTTAACAAGTACGCCTCTCTAAAGGCAGTCGGTAAGTAAGCAGCACGACGCATGACTTCTCCTTCAGATCAGTCTGCTGCCTTTGCTTTGGCAGCTGACATTCTGCTTCCAAGCTAAAAACAAAGTCTTGCTCATCTGGATACTTCACGATAGAATTTCATACAGAATATCATGTTAGTTGGAAATGTATGATAAATTCACAGGGGGATTATAATTAGCAATAAGAAAAGTACATGTAAGAATTGGTTATCATATGCATGTGTGTTTGTATACGCACACAAAACCACACCGTACCTATTGTACACCATTTTTCAGCACATTTAGCCTATTTGTTTGCGTAGTATTCAGCCCTACTTTATGCCCTGAATATGACTGTCTATGCATTTTGGTATGTATTTTCCATGCCTTTCTGCACAAACAAGAGAGAAAAACACCAGATATGTTGTAAATTTAAAGCATATAATTTAGACAACTACTAAGTACTTCCAAAAGGAGAAGGTACTTGTACACTTCCAAAATAAGAGCTTTCACATTTTCTGCAGAATGTGCATTAGTAGGTCACTGGAGGAATATTCTGAGGCCTTATGATTTCGAACAATTAGTGCATCATAAAGCTCCTAATGAAGATCCCAGTGGTGGCTGTTTTCTGTACTGATTAATATCACAGACTGTTATTTTAAGCAAATGGGAGAACATCCTCAACGAAACAGTTCTGGGGAGGGAAAAGGACAACAGCAGGTAAAGGCTTCAACATCATTTTCAAATTGGAACCGTAAGCGTATAATACTTTTCAGCAGCCTTAAATACCTGCTGCACACCATGTGCAGACAGAAAGCCTTTACCACCTTACATTTTGGGCCCCTTCTAGACAATAATACATCAAGAACTGGGGGGTCTATTCACAAACATCTTCTCACTAACCCTGGCTCAGCTCACGCGTGTGGATGCAAACATCATCTCCCCAGGAATGCAGAGCAGCATCACGCTGCACATTTCCAGACAGCTATTTAGCTCAGAAAAACAGCAGAACAGCTGAGAACATTCTGACTTAAGAACCTAGTAGTCATCATGCCAGAAAATGTTTGTATCACAAACTGACGTTCCTTTATCTGACCTCCAGGACAGCAGACCTCTAAGGCAGACATCAAAGTCCCATCTCAAATTGTTCAGCTTTGCTTTAGCTTGCCATTTTTGTCTCTTACAAATGGCATTTTTAATCTGTTTATAAAAGACAAGGGTTAAGAGCTTTCTGTTGAATGTTGAATACAGACAGTTGCTTTACAATTCCTTCTTCAAAAGCTGATACTGTGTAATGATGTGGTGATTATCACCGATTTATGCACTGATATCAGGCTTCTTTTTTCAGATGTCAATTTAGGCCAAGCCAATCATCAAAGCTAAAAGGTACTTAAGCATAATAAAATGAGAGATGAAATACTCAAAAGAAACTTCTCTCATCTGCTCAAGAGCCACTGAATGTACTTGTTTCTTCAAATTATTAAATTAGAACTTAGATATTTCTTGGGTGTCTGAGTACAAGTTTTTAAAGCAGCTCGATTATAACCATACAGTTAAATCAACCTTGAAAGATTGTGCACTTCAGCTCCAGAAGCTGTATAATGCCTCTCAGAATCTTAAACTAAATTAAACATAACTCTCAGGGACATTTTCTCCCAGGATTGCACCATCTTCCCATGCTTTTCCCCTATCCTTTCTAACCCCTCTCCCTTTTTTCCCCATAGAGCTACTGGTCTCAGACCACATTAGCCCTGTTTGATATTCAGGTGAGTTTTCACAGGAAAAGTACAAAAGTGCTGCATTGTTATCCAATCTTTTCAGCAGAAAAAACAATAGAGATTTTGAAACTGTTATACATCCACACTTTTTGTCTGGACGTATGGCACAAGAGTTGAAAACACTCAGTTTTTAACCACTTTCGGACTCTCAAGGACATGATTCCTCCCCAGAGGGACCTCTGGAGTACATCCCAAGATCACAAAGAGATTTTCCACGATGTCAGCGGGCCTGGGACCACGTGAGGCACAGCAGCCAGCCCACACCCGCAGAGCTCACACCAGCTTCAGCAGAACTCTGAGAAGAAACTGCAACAGGCCTACATCAGGCTCACCATGATAAATTTAACCTGACAACATCTTTGAAGCAAACAGACACAGACTGAGTTCCCCCTGACCTGGTGTTCATGTCACAGGGTGGTGGCATTTTCATATGCCAACATTCATTCAGAGTTGCGTCTGCGGATCCCCACAGCAGGTTAATGAGTACGTGCAGCCTGTTTCCCTTTCACAGAACCCCAGAGTGTCAGGGGTTGGAAGGGCCCTGGAAAGCTCATCCAGTGCAATCCCCCCATGGAGCAGGAACACCCAGATGAGGTTACACAGGAAGGTGTCCAGGCGGGTTGGAATGTCTGCACAGAAGGAGACTCCACAACCTCCCTGGGCAGCCTGGGCCAGGCTCTGCCACCCTCACCAGGAACAAGTTTCTTCTCAAATTTAAGTGGAACCTTTTGTGTTCCAGTTTGCACCCATTGCCCCTTGTCCTGTCACTGGTTGTCACCAAGAAGAGCCTGGCTCCATCCTCCTGACACTCCCCCTTTCCATATTGATCCCCATGAATGGGTCACCCCTCAGTCTCCTCTTCTCCAGCTCCCTCAGCCTTTGTGCTCATTGAGAGTGTCTTGAGGGTCGATTCAGAAATTTAGTAAGGGATCTGTTCTACATTTCCCCCTGTGTTTAAGGCAAACCATATTCTTTTCAGTGCCTCTTACTCTGCATGATCCCATTGTAGTCCACTGTGCTTAATTATCTTCTTTAATGGGGGTGACGGTGGAGGAAGAAGCATTCTCAGTGCTTTGTAGTAACTGTAGCTATAATACATTAATATCACACATCATAAAGTGGCCATAAGTGGTAAGAAGTTTAGATAACTGAAAAAGTGATGCTTTACCAGAGGCAGTATTAAATTAATTTCCACACAGCTGCTTTCTTCTGAACTACAGATGTCCTAAAAATTTGGCTGTCTAATTTTAGAAGTGAGCTACTCATCCCTCAGTGACTGGCTGCTGTGAAAATTCAGTTCATGGAAAAGTAGCGAGTCATAGTAATCTCTGTTCTGGATTGTGTCCAGGATCTGCACTAAATTCAGCACCTAAGACCCAAATGCTGGTGAAAACAAGAGACAACAGTGCCATTGCTATTAATTCACATTGTGCTACTGAAGGAGGGTGACCAAGACCTTGGTAGTGAGGACAAGCTGATCCCTAGGAAGCGATTTTAAAGCCAGACCCTGAACTCCAAACCACATTGCCTGGCAGAGTGTAAGGTGGAGCTGGACTGTTTTGCACGTGTGCAATCCAGCGTGTGCACGGCAGAGTGTGATTCAGCACAACAGGGGAGGAGAGAGTTGAAAAGGCCAATGTGGGTGTATTTTATTTAAAAAGAAAAATGCTTTTATGTGAACCAGTTCAATGTGCACAGCCAAACCCTTACACGCTCAATGGAAGAGGATATTTTCCTCATTTCTTGTTAGGAATTTCTTTATTTGTTGCAGCCTCCAGAATTCCTTAAGTACTGAGCAGCGGCTACTGACCAAATTCACCTTTTCCTCTTACTGTCCGCTGGCATTTACATCTCTGAATAATGCAAGGACATTCTGTGCCTATTTTATATTCTCAGATGAGTGCCTGGAGTACAAGTTAATAGTGAGTTGAGATTTACTTACTGTTTTCCTCACTGCGTCAGAATTTTACTCTCCTTCTACTTCAACACACCCACCACTAGGGAAGCGTCAGCAGAAGGCAGAGGAGCCCTTGGAAATGAGACAGAGCAACACGCACTGCCTGACGGCAGAGAGAAGCCATCCGTTCCCTGGCATGGCTGCCCTGACTGACGGCTGCCCTCTGTTCTGCCGCTATTTGTCCATTTTTGAGCCAGAGACTCTTTCTTCAACAGCAGCATCTTTGTCCCACCAAAGGAATGTCAGAGACTGTATCTGAGGGAAAAGGGTTCCCAAGCTCTAAGACCGGCCCCACCAAAAGTGGTCACGAAGTGTTGTGTGGCAAACACCCAGTGCTTAGACATTTCAGTTTTTTGGTCACCTGAGACGACGTTTCCTTCAGTGCTTGTGAAGTATTTTATTATTTATGTGAAAAGTGCAGAAAGAGGTTTTTATGCATAAATTATTCTCATTTCCAGTTCATCAACCATGTTTTTGCTCCATGCTTAAATGATTATTGCTCACTTAAGCAATCCGGACATGCCTAAAGCTACAAGCGGATGGAGATCTTGTATCTGAACACCTTCATGAAATTCGAGTCCCAGGACACACAAAGGCAGCTCATCACAAAGCTTTATACACATCATTTGAGCACTCACTCACAAAGCATGAACAATCCAACTTCAAATTCCACTCTGCTAAGGTGTAAGAGTTGGAGTCGCTCTTGTTGCTTAATAGGAGTTTGGTAGAGCTCAAACTGACCTCACTGTCCTGAGGTGTTAGATTTCCTCAGTCACATTGCTCTGCGGGCCTGGCTCACTAACAGGTAATTTTCTTTCCTGAGTTTCAAGGAGTGCAAAGTGACTTTCTTTAGATTTTCTTGGTGGAAGAATTTTAAACTACCCCAAACTTTCTAAAGCCCTGCATGACTGGGAGAAAGATCGATCAGCTGCTGGAGAGGTGCCCAGACACACAGGTCAAAACTGAGAATACAAGTATTTCTACAGTTCAATATGATTTTTTGTTTCTTTCATAAACTTTCTTCTTCCCCCCTTTACTGTCTCACACGCACACAAACCTCTGAGGAAATGCCTGGGCATGACTGAAGAAGAGATGACTCAGCCAACTTACATTTTTGAAAAACAAGCACATACAAACCAATGGACAGAATCCCTCCCTGACACTCAGACCCAGAAAGCCTTCAGTGAAGCTGGGAGTTGTAGTCTCCTGTGGGATGAAATCAGATCTAATTGATTGGATATAGTGAAGCTAGAAGGAGGACATAACTGGCAGCACCATCACAGCTCGGAGCCTCCAGCTCCCAGCATTTCTTGAAGCTTCACAGGTCTATCCCAAAGGAGACGTCAGACAGGGCTCCAGCTCTGCCTGCAGCTGCACAACTGCAAAGTGAGATTCTGCAAATATGACACTCAAAGAATAAATATCTCTTGTTTAGGTCGCTGTTATGTAGAAAATACTGTGGCTGCCTGTGTGCCAGTGCACAAGGCAACATCTCCCTCAGAAAGGTGCAACATGTGAGAAAACCGTCTGGTTTGTCCTTCACATCTGCACACACAGAAGGATCCAAACAGGAAGATCACCAGAAGGTTAATTCAAAGGTGCTACCTTTGAACCACCCTTCTGTCCTATATGAAATTTGGTGGTGCCTTCTCTTAAGCTTCAGATCTTCAATTTCCATAGAAATTACTGTGACTATGCTGATACAAGTCTTAGGAGAACAGAAGTGACTTCACAACTGTTCTCTAAGAACCTGAGACCTGTCTCACCACAACATGAGGTTCTGTACTGTCTCCTATAGTTCATTGGGCTCTGGGCTGGAAAGAAATACTGTAATTGGAAAAATGGAAACACACCACAAGAGAAAAGGCTGTTGATACAGTCAACTCATAGAAAAAGTACAACTACAGAATTATTGGACACATTATATTTATGTTACTTTACTTTCCTATACCAACCACAGTATTACACTGACAGGTAAATATTCATATTTCTTCGTGCTTTCATTTCGAAGAGTAAAGAAATTTTAATCTATTACTTCCATGAGCAGTTGCACAAAAATGGATTAAAAAAATCTGGGACATGGAAGTAGCTCCCTGGATGTAACACCGTGAAAACAGAGAGGAAAGTACAGACTAATGCATCATTTGTCATATCCCATATCCAGAGGGTGATTCAGTTAACGATTTCATCTATCTAGAGGTATGTTCAGTGTCATGGACAATGTGCAATCTGCCCGACTCAACTCTGAACTATGGGTCTGTCTCAAGGAAGTATGAGAGAAGAGCTCGGTATCTTTTTCTTACTGCCATTTACTTAGCCCAGTGCGGCTGGAGAACTGGAAGCTTTTCAGAGTTGGTTGGTTAAGGAAGCCTTTCACACTTTAATCCTTGCACCCCCTGCAGGCGCAGGAGCAAAGCCCAGCAGCACCACCAGCTGCTCCCTCAGCCGCCCCTGCCCCGCGGGACCAAGTGCCGGTGGCCCCTGTGCCACCCGCGGCTCCTGCTCAGACCCCCAGACTTCACATCCTGCCCGAACTGCAGACTTGCAAGACGTTTTCTTGCTTCCACTAAATCATTTAATTGTTTTCTCTGTTATTTACCAAATTGGCTTCTAATACCCGCAGGCACTCTGTCATAGGTAAATAAAACATGCTTGGGGAGCCTCGATCAAAATATTTTCCTATTATCATCCAGCACACTCATTTCTTACAGTGAGGTACCCGTATTTAATTATAAATACGCTGTTTGTGCAAAGCCTCAGTATCTTGAGCAGGATCAGCTGTATCACTGACATTCTTTTACAGCCTTTAAAAAACCCCAGGATTTTACTGCAAAATCTATGGGGCAATATTGTTTGTGGGGCTGGGGAATTCTGCTGCAGGTACCGAGACATCCAGGCGGCCGCTGCCCATTTCGTCCTCTAGCAAACAACCCGAGCTGTGGAAGGGAACTCCTCAGGGATCCATCCGTCTCAGTGACATCCAGGCTGCTGGCAGGAAACTGCAAGCAGTCCTTATTTTACAAGAAGTAGCTTTAACACCGAAATAAGATGCTCTTCAACATTTCCATCTATGTCAGGGGTGTCAAACTCATTTTCGCTGGGGCCACATCAGCCTCACAGTTGCATTCAAAGGGCCGAGTGGAATTTTAGGACTGTATAAATGTAGGAGTAGTTACATTTTTATTGTCCTAAAATTACATTCGTCCCTTTGAACACAACTGCGAGGCTGATGTGGCCCCCGGTGAAAATGAGTTGGACATCCCTGATCTATGCTGTCACATTTTTAAGATTTTAGCAACCCACTGAACTCATGAAAGAAAGGAAATCATAGCTTCAGGTCCGTTTAGTTTAGGCGATCTCAGGATTTTTAGGTTTCTGGCTTGGATTCACACCCAGTGCATTTGTTTTGTCTGAATATGGTCCACTGCCTGGTTTTATGCTGGAAGAAGAATATTTATAAGGATCTATTACATTCTTAACCTATTTTTCATGCCAAAATAGCAAATTTAAATCTGTGCATCCTTAATTCTTATTCGTGAAATGTATACTATTTCCACCCATGTTCCCTACAGTGGGTTCCCTACAATGGAGAAACAGCCTTTGTTTTCTTGTTACCAGCATGTATTTTGAAACAGTGAAAATGAAACTGTCACCAATGAAGTAATAGACGTTCAGATTAGAAACACCACAATTCATCAGTTATACCTCATAGTGAACCCCAATCTTTCCACTAAATCCTAGGTTGGTTCTCTGGAAACTAATTGATTTGTTCAATCCTTATTATGTGATAATGAATCAAAATGAAACAAAAAGTAATTTTCTCATGTTTATAATGCACGGTGGGCATATCTAAAGTAACAGGAATGTGTTGACCGCTAGACAATGCCAGTCTTTGCATTTGATTTAGCGTCCTTTGCTTGTCTTTGTCTCTGAAGACTGCAGTCTTCTGGGGTAATGACCTACAGTAACCAGCTTTCCTTCCATCTCTTGGGAGCAGTGATGGCCACAGGAAGGAAAGCAGTCAATCTAAATCAAGCATGGGTTATTCAAGCCTATTTCTATGAAACATTAATGAATTATGCATGAGATTTTTTCACACATTAAGTGATGTGAAGACATGAGTGAGCAAAACTTTATGCTTAGGCAATACCACTAAATAAAAATGAATTTATGAAAACCAAAGCTCAGCTCACAGGAAGAAAACTCTAACAACGTTAAGCATTTTCACTTGCAACCCTTCTTAAATGTCCTTCTTCATAACTGCTTTATTTTGCACTATAAACATGTATCTACATATAAACATGATTCTCATTCTGCAATGCAATGTTTTAAATTCATTATTTAACAGTAGAGGTTGATCATGAAAATAAGACAATGACTCTGAATACTTGCAGATGAATAGCAGCACTGTGGGACCCAGCTGAAGTCTGGATTTAATCCGCAGTGTGACTTGCACGGTTCCAGCCGTGGAGCCTGCACATCCACTGCGCTGCTGCTTCTGAATGTACTCCACACATCTTTTTTATCCTGGACTATTAGATGTGCAGATCATTTCCAGCAATAATTTTGCAAGAAGAGTTTCCTACTGGTGGGATGTCCTGCAAGTGGCTCTCGGCACTGCCAGACCATCAAAACTGATGACCAAATCCCCCACAGACATTTTTCAACAAAGTAACAGAGATTTTGAGAATCTGTCTTGAGTTCATCTCAATTTTTAAATACCTGCAGCGCTTAGAAAGTGTTATAAACTCAGCATATGGAAGTCAAGTTCTAAACTACTGCAAAGTACCAACTTTGAATGAATTCTGGGGAAAAAGTCTTGAAGAGGATTTTGTTAAATTAAACATTTCTCTGACTTAAGGCTTGAGGGAAATACTTTTATTTATTGAGTAGTCTTTCATGCTGACAGTATTCAAAATAAATCAGGTTATAATAATTGATCCAGGATTTTTTATTTTTTAAACTCAGAAGGTGAAAATGAAAAGTAGCTTCTCAAGGAAGGGCTTTGATTTAAATTTTCTCAAGAACTGAGCAAAGAGTAACGGAATGAAGCCATTCTGAAATCCTACTACAATCAATACACTTAATTCAGGAATACATTTAGGAATCTTAGGCTTGGGACACAAACTCGGTGAGAAACAGACTTCAATTCCTATACTCCATTTCCCATAGTTCCACTGATTCACATTAGGGTTATTTCTGTAGGAGGTGTCGTGGTCTAACCCCAGCCGGCCACTGAGCCCCACGCAGCCGCTCACTCAGCACCACCCCCCGGTGGGATGGGGGGCAGAATCAGAACAGTAAACGTGACAAACGCATGGGCTGAGATAAAGGCAGGTCAGTAGGTAAAGCAAAAGCTGTGCAGGCAAGCAAAGAAAAACAAGGCAGGCAGGCAGGTGCTCAGCCAGCACAGCCCCACTCCATCGCGGGTCATGGTGACCTGGGAAGATAAACGCCATTGTTCCTGCTTCTTCCCATAGCTTTCCATACTGAGGATGACATCATATGGTGTGTGATGTCCCTGGGGTCAGTCGGGTCACCTGTCCCGGCTGTGTCCCCTCCCCGTGCCCCCCAACCCACTCGCTGTGTGAGGAGCTGAAAAGCCCCTGACTTCTCAGCAACAACTAAAACATCCCTGTGTTATTAACATCATCCTCACACCAAATCCAAACCACAGCAGCAGACCAGTCACTAGGCAGAAAATGAATGGGCTCTACCCCGGCCAAAAGCAGGACAGAAAGTGTTATTTCTTCAAGTGCCTCAGAATCTGCCTCCATGTGGACGACAGAACATCAAACTATCTCATCCAAGTCTGTTTGTGACGGGAGCATTCAGGTTTGGCCTGGCAGTTTTAAGCAATCAGGAGGATTACTTTGTCGCAACTCAAGTTTACTTAAGTAAACAAATAATACTTTTTTTGTGTTTTAGCCAAATTCAAAAACTCAGAAGCTTGAATACTCTTCAGCTTTGTACACAGATCTATGTCAACAGCAGTGTGAAGTTCAGCAGAATTACCCATGAATACCAATGAAGACCAGTAAGACAACTGATAGGAATGAATCCCTTATTAACAATACAATATAAATAGCAGCAGTTATCTGTCTGCTATTTTGGTTCTGCAAAGGATGTTCTAAAGACAGTAAATGTGGTTAAGAGAGAAATTACACTGATAAAAGCCACAGAGATCATTGCATTACTCCTACACATTCATACTATAATAACAAAGGGCTCGAGGCATGGAGGGAAGAAGAGCAATAATGCGATTTCTAATGCACACAGTTAATTTTTCTAGAAGTCCTTCCCCTCACAGCTTATTTGAGGAAGGATAAGAGGAAAAGAAAAACCTGATATACAGTTGTTATGATACTACAGCATTAAAAAATAATCACCACGAAAATACCAGTCTGCTCCATCCTAATGCCAATATTAAGTGCAACGGGTAATTTTTCTAGCAGGAAGGTTCTAGGCTATGGGAGGGGCTCCTGCAGAACGTTCCTGTCCCTGGAAGGACCTGCCCCGGTGGGCAGGAACATCTGCAGCTCGGAGCTGCTGGGGCTCATCTCCACCAGCGGCGGCTGCGGTCGCAGTTCCTGGGGAGCCCAGCGCTGCGAGACGGCTGAAGCCTCGTGTGTGCGCTATTAAATATTCATTGATGTGAGCTTCGTTACTGATTTCTCCATGTGAGTCACCAACGCTTCTGCTGTGTGCGAAGGCTACTCGGTCCTGCTTTGCCGTTGAGTTGGCCCCATCTGTGTGAAAACCTTAGACACTGATTTTCTTCTGACACTGCAAGGTTGACAATTGCCAGGGAACACTATTTCTTTTCAGTTTGACACACATCTCTGGTTTGGAAACCTCTGACAATTATGCACAAGACTTCAGTAATACAAATGCTGCACAGTCTAATAGGAGGGGGAGAGGAGGACAAAGAAAGGAGAAGAAAAAAACAGAACCGAATGTGTGCAAGTACAGCTATGGAATTACTTCTGATTTTTTTATTTTGCTTAATAACTGTATCTTTAAAAGGATTCCTTCTGGCAAAAAGAATAGAAAAAGATAACTTGCTAATAGAAACAACTTGTGCCACAGCTAATTTTGGAAAATGAAATCAACTTCAATCCGGAATGATTGCTAAAAATTCTTTAAAATTATAGCAGTGAAGAAACAGATCAAACAAAAATAACTCCTGCAAAAAGATAGTTATTACATCACTGGGACGTTTTTCATTTAACTGGTACAATTCAAAAAGCATTTAGGCCTCACTCTGTATTCAGAAGTAATAGTGTAAATCAAGCATGACGCCAGTTGACAGACAGAAAAATGCAGGTTTATTTCAGTACTAAAAAGTCTTAATTTTATATTCAGAGACTTGAACTGTATCTTCTGTGTTCTCACGCAGCTTTCTACATCACCGCAACTACTATTTGTAGCTGATTTGTAGCTGGTTCAGACATATGTTTAAGAGTTATAACCAGCAGTATACTAAAAGAAACGAAAACATCTAATAAAAAGTATTAAAACTGAAAATGAAATTCAGCACATAGAAGAATGCCAACAGCCATGTGTGAAAAAATGAAATTAGGTTCATGCTAAGAGCAGTTATTACAAATAAATGTGGTCAGGAATATAACAGCTTTTCCAGCCAACGTTAAATAAGATAAATTGACACCTTAAGGAAAAACAAACCCACGTTTTTAGATGCCGAACCCGACTTCAGAACACGGTGCCATTTTCCCGAGGTGACCCGTCCCGTGCCGGCGGCTGCGCCAGGATCCCTGTCCTCAACCAAACCAGGGTCCTCACTGACCAACAAGGTTACAGACAATTGCCCACTGTTGTTGATGCATGACAGCACCGCTGCAAACCTTTGTCACAATCAGATTTGTCGGCACTGATTTGCTTGAGAAGCATTAAGAACTCCCCAGTGAAAGAGCGAGCAAGGTTCCCCAAGGAAGAAGTGCAAGAAGCCGGTTAAGCAAATCTCCGAAGTGTTAACCTCTTTGGCTTCGGACAGCGTCTGTAGAAAGCAAGCTAAACCCTCATTTCCTATAATCAGTTTATGCTGCAGTCTTGCTTTATTCAGAAGTTAAGCATGACAGCACGACACCTTAGAGAGTTCCTATTTCAAAAGGCAAGTTTTTACCATATATATAGGGTTTCCAGTAAAACTCAAACTGACAAATATGCCTAAATGAGATAAAATGAAATAAATATTTCACAGTAGAACTTTTCATATTTATTTGCCATTGTAGATGCCATGAAAGAACATGAGCTTGGAGGCCTTTAGGAAAAAAAATAATGAGCAAACAGATTTACAGTTCCAGGACAGCCACTGGCTGCATTTTCAAAGAAAAGCCAGAGATTTGAATACATAATTCTCTCAGACTTCTTTTGCAGTTTTATCCATTGGTTCAAGGGTAGAACTGGCAATCTGACTTCCTTCTCAAGTTTATAATTCATTGCACGATACTGAACCAGCAATTTAACATCTTGATGCTTGAATTTAAAATGTTAAATCACTTGAGGACATAACCAAGTAGTGGGATCTTTGTCTATTTGCATGCAACAGATTTCAGGTCTCCTGAAAACATTTTCAGTTTTAATGTTAATTTAACATGATGTAGCCACCATTTGTTTCCAGGCTGACAGAACCTATTGATTCTGGTAAATCAGAAAAGCTGTGATTTTCTCACACAGGTCAGATACAAGTATTCTGCACATCATTGGCCTCTGCGCTGGGTACGATGTGTGTGTGTCTGGAGTATTTTGAACAAAACCAAATCATGCAGCGCTTTGCAAAACTGAACCACAAATATTGCCACTTAATGCTATGTAAATCAATGCAGTTGGTCTCCTGTGTTCAGGGATATACAAGGTCCCGCACACGATGTGCGATGCCCGAGGAGTTAATCACATTCTGTCTCCGCATTCCCAGCCCAGCAGCAGCTTTCACTGCCTGCGGTGGATCCAGAGACCAGCGCTGGGACTGGAGTTCTGCTTAAACAAGTCTAATTACATTCCTATCCTAAACCATTCCTAATGCGTTTCAAAACCCAGAAATATTCTGGCCCCTTCAGCCTTTCAGAAACTGTCATGAAAGTAATCGATAGAAGAGGAGAAATGCTTGGGCCTACATATTTATGTTTCGCCATGTCTCACATCATGAAAATAGAATTTTATTTCAGCGGGAAAACAAAATGCACTCTTGTGTCTGGAGGTGGACGAGCTCTTTTCTAATGACGTCTGCAGAAGAAAAGTTGACATAGTATGCCTTTTCTTGCCTGGTCTCTCTCCAGGTGATGACAAGAAATGACTAAATAGGTAAAGTGGTAAAGGGGCCACACAGAGCCACAAAAAGGAGGTTCTACCAAAATTATGAAAATAATTTAATTGCAGTTCTATGCACTATGCAGTTTTCTTTACCTCTATCAGTAACAGGGAACAAAAATCATTACAAAGAATCCAGACATAAAATATTATCTTCCTTTTCAGAATGTCTTAAAGAAAGGCAAACTGGAGTTAGAAATTTGGAGGGAAGAAAGGTAAATATTTAGGACAGAAATCAATGCATTGCAGCCCACAGGCTGAATTCTGCTTTCTCAGAGCTCTATACAAGAGTGGAGAAGGAAGGATGCAAAAATGATTTTAAATGGCCTTTGCCCTTTCTTAGAATCTGGTGTGGTTTAAAATTGTGCCGCCACGAGCAGCCATTGAGCAGCCCCATCCCTTCCTCTTGGGCACATCTGTATCTATCACATTGCCTGACCCACCACGGGCTCTATCTGAACACAGTCGTGTCTACCTGCAACGCCTGGCTGTGTTCTGTTTTCCAACAGACTCCATGTTATACAAAGCAAATTGTCTCCCTGACACTTGGTGAACCCCTTCATTCAAAAGATGGGTCATTAGTTATTTGTTTTCTTGGACGGAACACACTTTTCAGTGAAATTATTGGATCCAATTCATACCTGGGGACAGCTAATCTGAACTCAGTCATTGCTAGTTTTTTCCCCTCACCCAAGAAAACACTTGTGTCAGTGTAGAAATGATAGATCTTTGATTTTCAGACAAACTCGTGCAAAAACTCTCACATAGAGTTGGCTTGTATCTTGGAAGCCTTTGAACATATTGTCTGAGCTGCCAACTTAGGGAAGCAAATGAATAAGCAATCCCACATCCAGACTGGATCATCTAAAGCACCACCAAACACATCCTGGTACCTCCCGGGGCAACATTCTCGTGTTGTCTTTGAAGCAGGATTCATTACCCTTTTGGCTTTCCTTCATTTTTCACTTTCATTACTCAGAGAGAGAAATAGAAGGTTCCTATAGCTTCAGGTAACTACACTAACGTCTCAGCAAAGTCATGGCTGTAGGAGAAGAGCCTTGTTATAAACTGCTAAATACTACAGAGGGATAGCTTCACTGTTACACAGAAAACACCTGCAAATAGGCATTTAGTGTATTTTAGCTGTTGTCTCGAGTGTCACTGGAGTCATTTCATTGCTATCCTGTTTGCCAGCACCTTCCATTGCCTCGCTTCCTCTATCTCTAAGCCCTAAATTTGAAATATAGTCTCTTTGTGGCTAGAAAAAGCTCCGCATTTCACAAAATAGTTCTTAAAATATGTTCAGATAACAAACAATTCTGCGAAACATCTACTGAGAAACAGGGTTCCCTATGTATTTTTGTACCTTCTGACTGACTGCAAGCTCTGACTGAAGCTTTTTGAAACACCTTTAGAGCTTTCATAAGGGCTCAGTCCTTTGTGGATTCTCCTTTCTTCCTTCAGAGGTTTCTCCCCACTCCTGGGTACCTGCTTTCTGAAAAGCTGTAGGACATCATTATCTTTCAGGATTCCACACTGTGAGAAGTGCTGCAAGAATCCAGAGCCATTTTATGGACCCGCAAAGATAAGAGGATTGTCAATGAGGGAAAGAACCAAAACTACTGCTTCAGAATTACCCAAGACCTCCTTATTCAGCTGTACTTTCTACACAGAAATGCCTGTAACTGCTATATTTATAAGAAAAAGAAAACCTGACACAACGCTAATGTCTGTTTACATGACTTTTTATGCCAAAAGTGGTTACACAAACACCTCGAAAACTACTTAACTTTGGGAGCAGAACAATATTACATGGCTTTAGGGCCACCTCTCAGCACATATAATATACACTCAAATAAGCACACATTGAGAAATTCCAGACCTGTTACAGCCGCAAGCATTTTTGCCACTGATTTTCAAGAAAACACATTTTCATCCATGGTATTTACTCAATAAGCAACCCACTGGTTTACATGCTTCTGTTATATAACTGTAGATTATAAATAAACATGTGAAACTGCCAAGTTTGGTCATGGCCAAACATCAATCAGTGAAAGAACAAAGCTTGTCTCTGTTAGTGACAGATTTAGGCAGAATGGTGAAACTCAAATCAAAATGCATGATCAAAAGCCTATTTCCTTCTGGCCACCTCATCCCAATAAGCCCAAGCTCACCCAAGTTATTCTACGCAATGCCGGGGCCTTGCTGTCCCAAGCAGCCTGGTTTCCAGTTCCTTTCAAAATCAAAATTCAAGGAATAAGGCAAGGGTCTCAATCCAAGACATTTGATGCAGATACTGGAAAAGTCAAGAGCAAAATCAGGATGTTGTGGTCACTTTCTTTAGGGCATCATTGGATTCAGATAACAGGGAGGAGTGGAGTGATCCATCTTTTGGATGGTATGCTCATGGTTGTACAACTCTTCCAACCGAGTGGGACTGAAATCCCAATCTCCATTCCCTGCCCAGCAAGGTGCATGGTCCCCACCCCAATTCACATCCTGATCAACCTGTGCTGTGGAGCAGAAGAGAACTCAAGATTTATTAGTCCAGGAAGACAAAGGAAGAGAAAACATCTCTTTAGCTTAATAGTCAAGGTACTCGGCTGGGAGGGAGAAGTCCTGCATTTGATCCTGACACTGTTTCTGGTTTTTTTCAGCTATTCATTTCACGCACAGCAGGAACAAAAGCCCAAGTTCTCCCTCTATCAGGCACACGCTTTAGGTTGGAAAAAAATTCATATTTCAACATTTTTTTCCAGATGAACAGCTACAACAGTAACTAAATTTGTGGGTGCATTACCTTATAGGAGTACAAGCCTTACAAAAATATTGAAACTGAGAACATTTTTATAATTAGCTGCCAAGACTGGAGGGAGGGAACACAAAGAATAACACTCAGAATTAAAGCCCTTCTTTTACTATTGTTCATTTGGCAATTTTGCAATTCTAATTCTTTACTCCTTTTGCAAACATGACAGTGATATCTTTAAATCCCCTTTTTAGTGATTTGTATAGAGAAGCCAATGGAAAAGGCACTTGAAAACTCAGTATACTCTGCGAATAGCAGTTAAACTTCATAACACTTAACTACCTCCTTCAGTGTCTTCACAGCTCATTTTACAGCTGGAGAAACAAAAGCAGAAGGGAAACTGAGTCCTGTACCCAGGGTCACATGATAAATGTGTCCTATAACGCTCAAATATCTCTTTGCATGTTTAAAGTCCACAAAATATTGCAAGGAGCTGGTTAAGAAGAAAAATGAACTTCCTGAGATTCACAGTTGATTTTTGAAGTAGTCAGCATCAGGATGCTATAAATACGCTTTTCTTGATAAAATATTTGTTACAAAACCATGTTCAATATCACATTTTGAATCTTCTCTGCTTTGAAAATCAGAAGTAAACCCCCTGTTTCTGCGCTGTACTGGCATCAGGTCACAGCGGTGTTACAAACCCCGTCCTCTGGTCGCTGTGCGGGACCGAGGGCTGCTCAAGGCTTGCCAAAAGCCCTTTCCATCAGCTGAACAATTTGGTTTTATCTATGGGGGTTTTCTTGCTACAGTGGTGTTTCCCTGCCTCTCCAGTTGTGCTACATGTACCTATATGTAAGGCTGCATGTGCATGCTGAAAGAAACCTGTTTTAAAGAGGTTAAAACATCAGATTAAGAGGCTGCCTTTCACTGTCAGCATTGAACTCCTAGGCACACATTCGCAGGCAAAACCCTGCAAACCGTTATTTGATCAGGACAAACACAACCAGCAGCTCTCCCACACACATCATCGGCCATTCGTCACACGTTTGCTGCTTCCTGCTTGACTTTGCTGATGAGGATTTGCAGATCACAGCCTGGCTTGTCCTCTTCAAGCCCCGTTCCCAGAAAACAGTCGGGAAGTCTCTACAAAAGGGACGACGGCCTAAATCAGTTAAAGCAACTTTAAAGTAACCATATTTGCAGAATCCATCATCTCACTTTCCGTATGATCTTCTGTAAGAAATCAAAGACCTGACCATTTGACAGGTAGGACGGCACAACCAGGAGCACAGTCCGTCTCACAGATGTGTCCCAGGAACAGTCTCTGGGAGGACACACTTCTCTGTGAGGACCATCGCTCTGGATGTGTTTGGAGATCTGAGTAATAGATCTGACGTCTGGCAAAATCCAGGGACCCAGGACCATTGCTACCAGCAGAAAAAGGTGTGAGGGAGAAAAAATAAACAGAACCTAAGGAGCCCGTTATGGCCTTTTTCACGCAGCCACACGAAAGAGAAAAATGGCATGAGGAATCAGGCAATGCAAATTTCTGCAATTTTTGGTCATTATTTACATAACTGCATCACCATTATTTTTCTAAACAGAAGTCATTATTTACCTTGCAATTGATCATCAAAGATCTTGGTTGTATAAAACAAATTGCTGCAGCGTAACTACAATAAAATTAAAAGCACAAACTTACAATTTTACTCTATCCTTACATGAGATCAGCTTAGTTTTTAATTTTTCTATGCAAATCAAACCAATTTAAATGTGAAATAGGCAGACAAATGTATCTATATTAGGAGCTGGACATAATTAACTACGCTGAATTTAAATCATATAAGCTAGCATGACTTTTCATATATAGACAAGTTCTCAGTCATAAGATGTAGAACGTGGCTCCCCTAACCAGCTGGCCTGCAGTGCCTTCAATGTAAACATTTATACAAAATAAATACTTGCCTCGATGTTCACAATGCTTTTCCCGCAACTGTTTTTCTCATTTACTGATAACAGATTAATGAGATATTAGCCATACAGACTGCAATTCCCTCCTGGTTTTATTCAACTTGCATGTAATACTGTTTTGTGGCATTCAGTGTATATTAACACATCAAAAGGACGAGACACATTTAGAACCGGAAAAAGCTCCTACAAGAAGAAATAGGTACAACTTCTTGACTATTCAGATGACAGATCTCCAAATGATACAACTCAGCCCAAATCAAAGCAGAACTCCGCAGGTACTCTTTGTGACACGTTACAGGTCTATCAGCAATTGCGGCTGCACATCCTGTACTGAAACTGGAACAGGCCATTATCTACATTCTGTCGTTTGTTTCAAACGAGACAGATGGAGATGGGTAAAGCATACAAAGCCTAATTTTACAGCACAGAGAAGAGTAATTTCAGTACATTGTGAGGAAACACCCCTTTAAGGATAAAATTAAGGATTTAACAGCAAAGTCCAGTTACACAATCATTATACAAAAAATGTCACAAGATGATAAACGGCAACTGCTCTTGGTAATGTTCCTCCCTGTTGAGGGGCCAGGACAAGGGGGGTGCAGAACCGAAGCCTGATCTTGAAGATTAATGTGGTGCTCATGGGGATTTCACCGCCTTGCGTGAAGATTCGGTTCAGAACTAGAGAGGAGAAAACTCGGAGTGCAACAAAAGCCTCCGAGCCATAGAGAGAGAAAAAGAGGGGAAATAAACAGGAACAGTGCAGGGAATTACAAACCTCCTCATCATGCAGGCAGGAGGAGCTGAGCTGCACAGACAGCTACACATACGAGACCTGTGCAGAGAAGCCTTACCTGGCACAGCTTCAAGGGACAGGGACGGACCCAGCCAGGGCACAGCAAAAATCAAACCTGGGCTGACACAGCCACATTCCAAGCACATCACTCCTGATTAACACAACACCACGTTGGTTGATCTACAAATTTGGCACTATCTTAAACCAAAATCTAGACTTTCAAAGGGGTAAATAAGCCCTCTTTGCATAAAAGGCTAGCTCTTAAAAAATGAAATTCAGCTAAGCACCCCTTAAATCCCCGCTAGTCAGTCTCAAACTGAAGTGAGTTGCTGAGCTGCTGCAGAACGCCTTTAGCTTCCTGAGCACGGTTCATACTTTTAAGCAAGGCCAAATAAATGCCAGCAATAACAACAATCAAACTCGAGCAAAAGCATGCACTGGAAGACACTCGTCTAGGAAACTGCAGAGGGCAAAATCCTAATTTGAGAACTGCAATGCGGTGATTGTTGGCAAGGCTATTGCTGTTTTTCTTAGTGGCACTGGCCCCAGAAAATTATGTCAGAACCTGGAATTTAGGATTTTCATTGTCTGTAAAATCACAGGGTAAACACCAAACCTTCAGCCAGCCAAAGTATTTTCAGCCCCATAAAGCATTAGTGAACTTCCAGCCATTCAGAAGAACAGATTCCAGTCTTCATTTTGCCCTAAGGCATTATTAAACAGAAATGGGTCCACGTCATACACCGTTAGAGCTTAACCACTGGCCTGGTTAAACACCCGCGGGACACTTTGCATTTGAAGGGATTTGCTCTCACACAACAGGGCATCCCAAGATGCCCAAAGATTTCCAAGGAAGTCTGCATACTTCCTAAAATCCCTGTGCTGCATGAGATGAGTGGTAAGACAGGTAGGACCCATCCCCATGATGTAAATGTACAACCTGAGTAATTTGGGGCAGAAACAGTCTTTTGTTAAAGGGCAACAGGTTTTTGTCTGCCTATATGAAAAGCCTAACATAATAGTGTTCAAAAACATAGTACGGAGAGAAAGTAAGAGGTGGGAGGTGGCTTGGATTTCTCCTGATGTACCTGTCACTGGATCTGGTCCACAGGTGTAACTGTGCATGACCTGCTGTAAACCGTGTAACATTTTTCTGGTGTCCAACTGACATTTTTTGTCCCCTCCCCTTCTGAATCCAAATAGCTGACAAAGTCAACGATGACTTCTACACCAAGCGCCGGCACCTGGCAGAGCTGGCCGCCAAGGGGAGCCTGCCGCTGCACCCCGTGCGCCTGGACGACGAGCGAGCTTACACCATCGACAGCGGCCTGACCAAGCAGAACGGGCAGAAATCCAGAATGGCCAAGATCCACACGCACCCGCTGGGCTACAACTCCCACTACAAGACCTGGGATCCCAACGACCAGTCGCTCAGACGGCAAGCCTACAGCAGCAAGGGCAAGCACGGCCTGGGGGACCCCACGTTGAGCGACCCGCTGACGACGCGCAGCCAGCACTACCTGGGCCCACAGCCATACTTCATCACCAACAGCAAGACAGAAGTAACTGTTTGAGTCTGATTTCCTCTTTTCTTTCTTTCTTTCTTTTTTTTTTTTTTTAATGAAATCCTTTAAAAACCACATGGAAATCCACACACAACACAAACACTCGACTGAAAGGCAAAAAATAAATTTAAAAATATAAAACAAATTTGAAAAGAAAAAAGGGGAATGGAAAGAACTTCCACCTGGACACTCTTGGTATCCAGCCAACTGTGGGCCGAAGAGTGGGTTAATACCATGCAGCAATACACACTGAAGGCTGAATTATAAACTCCATTTGTATTTCACAATGGAACACAAACCCTTGTGACTAAATTTTTTTACTTGAAACTAATATCCATGATGAGAAGTAGCACAATCTAGGGAAACTTTATGTCTGCTTAAACATTTACACTATGTTCCTGCCTTGAGACAGAGGAAGAAAGAGAGGACGATATACTGTAATATATTATTTCAGAGAGAAATTTTGTATAAAACCTATTAATAATCACTAGACCTGTGAAAAGCCAAGAGCAAACATCTTGGTACAACCCCTAACATCTATTATTGTACTTTCACACCATCCTATAGAAAGCGCAAAAAATATATACACAATAAGGGATAAAGACTCTTTCACAAGAAATTTATGAAGACTGTTATGCATATGGGACCTTTCTGGCTGGTAGAGAATTCTGCAGGATGATAACAAACAGCAGAAGATTTTATTTCAGTTTACTTCATTTGATTTGAAAATTTTGGGAACCTCCAAAATCAGAAGAGACATATCATGCAACACAGAAAGCTGCTGGGGGAATAAGGGCATCAGAATATTCCCTCTCAGTCCTCCTGTTTTCGGGCAGATAGTAAGAAATCTCACTTTGCAGACTGTCAGGACTTTTTCTTCACCTAAATGTTTTGCCTATCTTCGACTGCTTCAGACTGAAATTAAGCGTGGGTGGTGCCTTTTCTGTATTACTATTGTTCAATGATGGTCTTGTTTCTCCAAGTGACCCCTCTGTTCCTTTAAGCTATTTCCTCATGTTTTGGTAAGGATGATAAGGGCTCTGCCCTGCTCAGCCTCCTCTGTCTGTTCTGAAGGGAAACTGGACGATATCTCCATGCCGTGGTTGCACAGCCAAGACTATTTAGTTAGCCCCTCCATTTTCCCAATTTAAACTTTTCCCCTCTAGTCTCTCATTTTGTATTTGCTTTTAGCCATGGTAGTTCTTCACAGTTCAACTAAATGTTATATGGTATATTGTCTCTATTGTTTGGCTTTCTATAGTGACGTTCCCTCTTGGTGGACTATTTGGCGGAGGAGGCTAATGGACTAGCCTCAAACGTCAAAGAGATCTGGGTTTAAACTAAACAAACATTTGGACTCGTGGTCTTGACTGTGGTTCTGGTGAGCTGGATGCCTTGTTTGTACGAGTAAAACCACTCTTGAATTGGGCACAGGTAGCAGACTCGCAGTCCTGGGCCTCTAAAGGCTCCGGCACATCCGCAGGGAGCCGAGCAGAGCTGGGATGGGATGGTGGTGCAGCACCAGCCCCATGGCACGCAACACTCTCAGTCTGGCACTTAAATCCCTGCCCTTCCCCCCAAACAAGTCGTTTGGCTAAACCCTAACTAGCTATCTTAGTACAGCTGCGTTCCCGCCAGCTGTCAGTTCCTCTGGAGATTAGCTTTGGAAGAGGATGCGAGGAGGAGTGAGAACTGGTGTGTGGTAAGAAGAATTGGAAGTGGCACTTCTCGCTGTACTCGACTAACTGGCAGTGTTTCTTCTTAGTCAGGATGCAAGGGCTAAGAGTTTGAGGTGTGGTTAAATGGAGAGACCATTTTTTTAGCTATACCAAGACTGATTTGCATCTTGAGAGCACCGGCATCTCTCCATAATCCTGCTGCTAAATTGTACAATCATTTGTTTTAAGACTATCAAAAGTGGACAAAGCCCACGGGAAAAATACTTTGCACACAACCCAGATTCTCCATTATCTTACTTTTATTCCTTTAATCTTTATTGCCTTCACAACTGGCTGACTTAATTTGACCCTTTATGGAATGTTGCTGTTAATCCATATGCTTCAGATACACATTACAGCTGCACTCTAATTCACACAGGTTTCGTGTAACTTGAGCATATTTTATGTGGAAATATTTTAGTAACTGTATGTTCTGTAAGTAAACCCGTGTTAATACTTGTTAACTACAGAGTTTATGATACCAATAATACTTCCTACAATAAAATGTTTGTTTGTTTTTTAAGAATGTTTATTTGTAAACATATGTATTCACTACATTAATATGAATTTCTTACCTGGCAATAAAACTGATTCTATGTGAATCCAACTTGATGGCTCATTCCTCAACTTGTATCATTGGGACAATTTCTGAGTATTAACTGAGCTCCTGGCTCCCCTCACTGCAGGCAGTGGGGTTCATCTCAGCACAAACCAGGATCTGAGTGCCACTGGCAGCCTCATGAACAAGAGGTTCTTTGGAAAGCAGCTGTATGTGTTACATATGTGCAATGCCTGTTACAGACAGTGTCACATATTAAAAATACATACAAAGCTCACACATCTTGCAAACCTCCGTGTGCCCTGTGAGCCTCCAGGCACCACAGACAGCTGTGGCACTTCATCAGTTAATTGCGGTTTGGGGAAGGGCAGAAAGGTGAAGCGGGCACAGGGCCGGCTCCTGGGGCTCATGAACACACGGGAGTTCAGCAGTGAGCTTCAGCCGCATCCCACCGGCGGAACTGGCCAGCGAGCACAGATGGAACACTGGTCAGTATCGCTTCAAAACTTTGATATGTTCACCACACAAAAAACTGTACACGAGATGTGTGTACCGAGCCTGCTGGAACAGAAAGTCCTTTACAGGGTTTCAGTACTGTGAATGGCTTGTAAGTAAACTTGACAATGAACAGAACGTTGGAAAAGGGGAGTGTTTGGGTACCTCCTTCGCTTTGCTGCAGTGATATTGGATGAATTTCAGAGGAAGAAATTAAGAACTGGGATACCCGGCTTCAGAATCAACTTAGTGCATGACTTGGTGAAAATTCTGATTCCTAGGCAGGCATGACACGTTGTCAGAGGGGAAACACCCATTCAGAAGTGGCTGCAGTTAGCCAACAGTACAAGTGTCTCATTTTCTTTATGTGCCTTTATGGGTACCACGAATTAGTCCATAGAAGACCCCTTCTGGTTACATGAGCATTTTCCTGCCTCTGGCATCATTACGAAAACACCACCATTCTGCCAGGGGCTCAGGAGAGACAAATGGACTGTGGCCACAGCACCAGAAACGTTTGGGGCAGCCCTGTGACCCCCAGGGCAGGCTGGGGAGCCCAGGGAGCACAGCCTAACCCATGGCAGACAACTCGCTGTTACAGCCCCACCAACAACCCACCCCATTCCTATTGTTTCTATCGGCAAATTCCTGAGTGGAATCATGGATGGCAAAAAGAACAACTGCTTCACTAGAATGCCTCTACATAGGATTTTGTTCATCCAGATACATGGAATAAAACCTGCAAAAAAAGCTCTGCATTTGATTTTTGTGTTTCTGCATGTTTTTTCCTCTTATGTTAGCCTGAAACTTTTGTTGCCATGAGCAAGAACTGCACTGGGCTCCCATAAACATTTTTTCCATAGGTCTCTTTGATATTAGCACAGATGCACCACACTACAAAGAAAAATGCGTACTGCTGAGAAATGAAGGTGTTCCATGTACAGAGCTACGGCATCTGGAAGTCTAAAGGTTATTTGCCTGAGACCCCTCTACCCTGGAAACACTGTTCTCGAGACTAAAGCTTTGGAGCACGATCCTCGGCTTACACAAAGACGAAGGCGACACCGTGAAGACGTGGTGACTCATACAAACACAGGATCAGGTTTCAAGACATTCCACACTGTACCTACAAAGTGTCTCCAGGACTCAGACTTCAGATTTTAATAGATCTGGGAAAAGATTCATGCTTTGCTCTATTCTTATAGAATGGTTATTGAATTTGGGGTACTAAATAAATAACCCTAGTCCACAAATCCCTTTTGCACACAATTCTGCACACTTTATTTAATCCTGGTCTCTATACTTAAATACATGAAGGACTTCCAGTGATAAATATAGTCTTTGCTGTAATTATATAATCTTTCTATTTGGCATGGATAATTTTATTTTGCTAAAACCAGTTATGACAGGAAGCATTACTGTATTAGATTATATCATCTCATATATCACCCAGAGCTGACAATGTGAAAATAGGATGAGTACCACATTACTAAAAAGGGAGCATTGTTATTTTTGTGAGTGGTAAAGTCACATTATTGTGTCTATTGATTATTTATGACTTCAGATATATTTTGTCATTTATTTCAGCATTAATATAACACAAATATAGTAGTACAGAATCCGTGCTACCTTGGGTATGAAAGTTGCTTTTAGCCAAAAAGGACCAAATGCAAGCCCTGTTTATTGCAAGTTATACAGCAACTTGCTCTCTGTATTGTTTCTAAAACACCAATACATGGTCAGTGAGAAACAGCTCCTGGGATACATTAAAATTCCAATTAAAAAAAAAAAAAATCCTATATTGGCTCAATAACAAATTCCTAAAGGGTTAAAACTATTACTAAAGCTGTTCACTGTACTAAGTGTCAGCAACTACTTTGAAAATTCCTGGTAACTAATCCTCTAGAAATGAGACTAGTTTGGAAGAACAAAATTGGAGGTTTTCTAATTGTAGATAAAACTGATTAACCAGTAGTTCAGCAGAAGAGGTAGCATATAACGGCTTAATTCCAAAGGTGACCCGGAGCCACGACAGCGTCCTGTGTTACAAGACGTGCAATACATTTACATTCTGTTCCCACCGGACTTTGCCCCTCTCGCCCTGCTCTGCAGGTCCCACGGCTGCCCACGGACGAGCAGAGAAGCCCAACCCAACGGCTTAGAATTCAAACTCAAGCTGATCTCCTGTGTTTGCCCATGACATGAGCAGCGCTTTCTCAACAACAGGCTTAGCATCAAGGGGAGGAGGCATTAGGAGAGGCAAAGGAACAGACTGTGCCCTGTGGATGTGCTGTTGGCAGCTGGGGTTGTTGCTCTGCTCCAGCAAACCGCGCCGGCCGCCCGGCTGCCTCTCCTGCTGCACCCTGTGCAGGACCACGTTCAGGATGGCAATGGCAGAGGAGTGTGGCTAATGAGGGAAGATAAACTACAATGTTTCATGCCAAACCACTAAATCAATTCATTCGAATAATGCGACATAATAGCACATTAATCTCAGCCTACAGACTGGAAAAAAAAAAGAGCCAGCAAATGCTATTACAGCTAAAACCCCAGGGGAAAACTTTCAACGTAAACACCAACATAAAGCTCTAATTTGAAAAGTGGCTGTAAAAAACAGTTCTTGGAATTCATGCTTTAGAGGTTTCCAGACTCAGATTTGCCCAGCCTGCAAGTAAGATGTGTCCTCATACCTGCCAACTCAATCTGGAACACGAGTGTTAAACCAGGCTTTTCCTCCCCATCCAGCTGCATTAATGGAAGTTGAGACCAAATTAGGATACTGATTACAGGCTGTTTCTGCACAAAAGCTGCCATCAGACAAATGCAGATGATTGGACCTTGTAAACACTTCTGCAGAACTTGCACCATGAAGAATTTGACACAACTCACTCAGCCGTGCTGGTCCTACCAGGTTAGCAAAACCTAAGTCAAATGTATTTGTCACCAGTGACAACAGAGTACACTTTTTGACCCTGGAAGAAAAATCATTCCTGACTCTAGTTCTTCTGTGTCAGAATCTGCCAAAGAAACACAGCCTGGACAGGCCAGGGCTCCCCGGACAGGCCCCCATCACAGGGCTCCTCTGCAGCAAGATAACGGTGTGGCTCCAAGAGCAAACTGTTCTCTTCAGTAGCATTTAATTTCTCACCATCGGAGTTCAGGGTCCCTTTCTGGGAAGCAGAAGCTATGGATTCAAGCTTACCTGAGGCTGAGATAGGTCTAGAACCCCAATCTATCACCGCTGCTCTGGTTTCACAGAAGAAAAAGGAATGAGATGCTATGATACTTGTAGCTAAGTGCATAAAGCAACGTTACAGTAAACTTGGTCCTTCCCGGATGCACGAAGAGGCTCTCTGTACCTATCTTTCTCTGCAGGTAACTTGAGGGCAATTTTGCAATTTTTTTCCCTATCCAGGGCTTTAACAATACCCTCACACTGCTACACACACAGTTGCACCTTGTCTGGTTAAATCAACACTAGCTTCCCTCGCCTAGCAACTTCACCCGCATTTAAATTGGAAGCGGCATCACTGCTTGTTAACAGGGGTTGGTGTTGCAGTGGCAGAGTTCATCTTGTGCGCCTGCCCGCCAAGTGCTGTGTGCATCCCTCACGATAAATAGGGCTGGGAGCACAAGAGGCTATCAACAGAGATGACTTCAAATCAAGAGAGAATGTCAGGCAGCGCTGCTGCCCAACCTGAGCTACAAATGAGAGCTGAGAAATGGGAATAACCACAAGCCTGTTCAGTGGTCATTGGCAGAGTTATTTTGCCAGGGAAACCAGTCGTACCAAGCAGCAGGAGTGTCAGTGCAGCCACTAACGCTCCCTGAGCAGAAACCTTCTTCTGTTTACTGCATGCAGGTGCTGGCCTCATTTTCACTCTCTGGTATTTGGGCTCACACTAATCACACTTTGATCACAGTGGTTATTATTTGAGAGACTTTTGCCAATGTTAGTGTATCTAATTCCCTGAAGTAATTGGTCCCCAAGGGAAAGAGCACTTTACCTGCTACTTACTCTTTTAAGCAACAGAAACGTTGCAAAAGTATCATATTTGTGCTCTTTTTTCTCTGCCACAGTGAAGAGAAACTAGGTTTTGCTTCGTCCTTTGAGGGGCGAAGAGAGCACTGAAGGATTCCTACTTATCTGTCTCTTTTCCAGGCAGTGTTACACTTCAGAGGGGATGTTTCATGCACACTCTGCAGGCGACAGCGCTGACTACTGAGCACAGAGACAACCCGTTCCCTCCCTCAGGTACTAGGAATGAAAAAAATCATGCACCTGGCAGACACAAAGGTACAAAAGATGGACTGGACTACTGTGGCGCCAGCACTGGCTCTGGTTCAGGGGCTGCTTTCCGCTTCCCGTTTGAAGAGGTCAGGAGAACCGCGCGGTGTTTGCAAACCTGCCGCTGCCCAGAGAACTCCTGCGGTGTTCCTGAGCATCCCCGCGGCCAGCACCGCACCTGGGCTGGCGGTGCCCATACGGCTGTCACAGACTCAGAAAAGACCGTTCTCCGTGCACACGTGTGCACAAATTTTACAAGATTCTCCACATCAGTCACTTGAGCTTTGGAGCCTGACTACCTAAACCAGTTTGTGTTTGCAACATTGTCAATGGGTAACACTGATTGGGAAAATCCATCTAACTGCCTCACATCACTTTTGAAGATGGTATCTATATCCCTAATTTACTTTAGTGCTTTTGAAAATGAAATGCTAAAGAATGTGACATTCTAAAGAGACAGTCTAAACTTTAGGGATGAAAAGTGTCCTCTAAGGCTATAATGCATTTTACCGTTACTGCTTGGGGAATGATAAGAATGATAGAGAGCAACTTGACAGGATCCATTAAGGCACAGGCAGTTTATGTACGCTATTATGTGCAAGATCCTGCACAAGTCTGCCTGTGCAATGCAAACTCTTCTGGGTTTTACTAACAGTGATTTAGAAGTGCGTGGGTTGGTTTTTTTGTTTGTTTGTTTGTTTTTCTGTTCTAGAAGGTGCATCTAAAAAGTGCGAGGCTGAGAGTGCTCATAACAAAGGTGCCCTGGTGAACGCAGCGATAGATACAACACTGTACAGCATGACTCTAATCACAAAGGCCCTGATCCCACACTGCTGAGTTAGTGACACGCTTGTCAGTGAGCAGAAGACCAAACCCACAGACAACACACATTCATGCTTCCATATGCAAAAGTTTTTAGGCTCCACTACAAGTGAATGTTTTCAATCAGACCCCAACTAAATGGTGTGGGAAAGGAAACACAGCAGGTAACATGAGAGGATCGCACAGATCCTGGACTTGGTCACTGCTCGGACTGCAGTTCAACACGGCAGGGATTGCAACATTGCTTTGGAGCAAAATGCAGTTATCCTGCCAGATCTCAGCTACCTGGTTGTCTTGTAACCTGGACACAGCCCATAATGAGTAGGGAAGACTCCACCCTCGAGGCCGTTGCTTGGCTTCAATGTGCATGTTGCAGTCCTTGTGACACACAGCTGCTGCAGCCAGGAGGATGCTGGAGCCTGCACAGAGTCAAAGCGCAGGTCCTAAGCTTACCACTTCCTACAAACAGCATCAAAATATATTTAATTTTGAGGCCCAGCTCCAATTTGCTTGTGATTTGCTGCCTAGCTTCTTTGAAAATCCTGCCTTAGACACTCTTCAGCTTCCTTGACGTTTAGTTGATACTTGGTTGTTTACCTGTTAAGATATTTTTCATGTTTCTACACAAAATAGTGCCACACTAAATACCGGTATTCATCACGCTGTTAATTCATGGTGCTCAATTTATTTTATTACTAATTGATGATTTTATTAGCTGAGATATCGTCCTCCAAATACAGCAGTATTAGATGAGTGTTCAGCAGGAAACACTTATCAACCCCAAATCTCCTGACAATCACAGTTCAGCTATCTTTGGGGTTGCATTTCCTTGAGAGGTTAGTAATAGAAAAAATTACTCTCTGAAAAGCTCCTATAGAGAGTACAAAAGCTATTCTGCCATTTTCAACGTTTCTTTTCGTAATAGGAAGAGAAAACAAATATTTGCAGAAAGATTGTGTCTGTGTGAAGTGTGAGAGAACAGGTGGAAGAGAAAGGATGCTACACTTAATTAATAAGATGCTATCGAGTCTTTACCAGCTTGAATCCCATTCCCCTTATCTATAACATCACAGCCTCTATCACTGTATAGTAATACTTTCTCACACAAAAGTACTAGAGAGGTTCAAGTGGAGCCAATGCATTTAATCAACTTCAGGGAAAGACAAAGCTGACTTTCCAATAATGACTTTCCAATATGTTTTACATTTATTCACTCTTCAACAGTGACCTTCTAGGATAGGTCACAGTTTCAGAAAAAGATAAGATATAAAGCTGCATAGCTATTCTTTGTAAAATATTGCAGTAATAAGTAGCCTTGAGAATTCTTTCCTGTTGTCTTATCTGAGAATGGGAGGAACATGTATTGCATCTCATATACATATATCTGAGAAAAGAAGCTAAAAGAGACACAAACGCATACAAGACAGCACGGTGTGCAACACCTCCAGTTAATGCTGGCACATTACAGAACACATGCAACTCTGCCTTAATATGTTAAGGGAGACAGAGGGAATTGCTTTATAAAGACATCGTGTTACTTTTTTCTCTGTCCTTTGCATTGGCTTTGGGGTTTGGCTGGTTGAGTTTGGTTTAGTTAATATCAGAATGGCCATATTCCCGTCAACAAACAGAAAACTGAGGAAAACACAGATTATCATAAACGTCCACTAGGTCAAGAGAAAGGTTATGAAACTGAAGAGGTGACTAAGGCTGCAGTAAGAAAAAGTCTCTAGAATTGATAGTGCTGCCTGTTAATAACTACACAAGTTTTACACCATCTGCTAATTTCCCCCTTGTCAGCTGCACAAGGGAACCACATGAGAGATACCATAATAAACAGAGGTATTTTTTCCTCTCTTGGAGATCATAAGTCTCCAGAACCTGTGGCATATATGTTCACTTACACTCAAGCTGTTAATATATACAAGTGAGAAGAGAACCAGTATTTTTATCAATGTGAAACAGCAGCTGAGACAGACAACACAACCTCCGCAGAGGGACATATCCATATGTTACACAATACTGAATGCCAGAAAAATAATACAGTGCTGGGGCTTCTCTTGGAGAGCTCTATGCAAAGGCATTTTAATGAGAGGTCAAAAAAACATTGACCATAAAGACACTGCGAAAACTAACATGGCATGAGATCTTAGAAAAAAATACATTTGGAAAATACATGCTCTACATTAATCCCCAGACCAGCTCCTATTATCCAGTTAGGACACACACCACCTCCTGCCAAAGCCCTGCTATGCATATACTGTATTTCTTGATCTTTTCTGTTGCCTAGTAAAGGTTTTTGAATTTCCTGCCAATTCAACCCCTGAAGCACAGATGGGAATAAAAAGCATCTTATCTTCTAGCATACTACTCCATATCATGTTTTCTACTATTTTCAAGCTGTACAATCTCTCAAGCTGTATGACATGCCTGTTTCCCTTGGGAGACTATTTCACATCCACACAGAATCCTAATACCCCTTGTGCATATTCCTGAACGTAAAGCTTGAAGCTGTGCTGGAGAAAGGAGCCCCCTGCTCTCATCTGTTTCCATCTCATTCTTTCTGCAGAAGGAGGAAGAATTGCCAGCAAGCTGTTTTAAAGGTTTCTCATCCAAAACTTCAGCCTGACGGAGGTGCTGGCGGGGAAGGAACTGCTGGCACTACGCTGGTGAGCACAGAAAGTGTGCAGATCTCTGTCCTGAGTTCACCCAGGGACATCTTAAAGGTCAGCTGCTAATTGCTAATGGTGAGGCCTCCAATCAAAAAAATGGGAATCAGCAGTAGATATCATACACGTTATCAAGACTTCTGACTCTGGCTCATGTCACATTTTCATTGAAAAATTGGGAAATGTGTGTTAAATTAACCTGCTGTGAAGTATGACCATAATGGAATAACATAGCTATCACTAACACTGTAATAAACCACAAAGAGAAATCAAGCAACATTCTTTAAAAGTTTACTTTAAAATACCAAAGCATATTTGTATTTCATTGTCTAAGTCAGTAAGGAAAAGTATTACTTTTACAGCTAACGCCTGTCAGCTTATAAAAGGAAAGCAAAATAAGAATCAAACCTGTTCACCGTATAGCATGGTGGTATGAAATAAACAGGATGGAGCACTGAGGACTAATGCATGTTATCACATATACACACAATTACTATATATTATAGATAGGAATAATGACACAGACTTACAAGTTTTTGACTAACAGCTCAGGCAGCAGTTCTGCAAAGCGTGGGGCTGGGAATTACAACGCCATCCAAACCTACCATGAGTTAAGAAATTCAGACAGGCCAAACAGGGAAGTCACATACAGTAATCTTCCGTCTCTGCTGAGATGTGACAAAGCCCCAGGTAGAATGAACACCAAGCAGAGGGGTAGAGAAAACAAACTGTGAGAAAAAAAATGAACAAATTAAAGTTGTTTACACTAAAGAGCAGACAACTGAAGAGAGATATTATGTACAGATTACATAATTCGTAACAAAGAGTCACTGAAAGGAGGATAAACCAGTTCGTGTCTAATGAAAACAGAACACAAAATAGTCAGGTCTCATCTCCCTGGAGAAGGGCAGGAGCTCATCGTAGGATTCCAGTATGTACAGGGTGGTGGTTACAGGGGGTGGAGGATCTTCCTTCTCCAGAAGACAAGGAACAGTGGGGTACAAGTTGCACCAGGAAAGGTTTCATCTCAATATATGAAACAAATTATTTTACAGTGCAAACAAGCAATTAATAGAACAACCCCCATCACTGGATGTTTCCAAGAGGTGAATGGAAAGAATGCTGGACAATCTCATCCAGGCTCCCCCTCCCTGCATGGCTGCACCAGATGGTCTGTCAAGGCCCCTTCCAACCTGGGCTGTTCTCCGAGTCTTCAGCTTCTCTGCAGACACCACTGGCAGCACAGAAAGGAACGACACATGTAACCATCACTGCTGACACTGGCCCATTGAGACTTAACAAACACAGAGGATTTTATTGTCTTTTAAGAAGACACCATATAGTCAGTAACTGTCAACAAATGATGTTTTAGATGGCAGCATGGAGCTGCTTGGACTATGTATACTTTAGAAATACAGTCCGTTCTCCAAAGATCTTTTGTTTAAAGTAGAATTACCGAGCAGACAGAAGCTAACACTGAATGAGTTCCAAGGATTTGCTCGATTTACACTACAGCAAAGTCAGTAATTGCACCCAGGATTCTAATTATATCCAGCCAGGCCTCTCTTCCCCAGGAGAACACTGTGCTCTACAGGTCCAGCATCCTTCTGCCGCTCCCTAGAGGATCTGGTTTTGATCATTTATCTCAATGGACTTCAGCATTATCCTAATAGAAGGTGGCAGAGACTCCAACAGCAATTTCAGAGTGTTGCTGGTTGGATGACAGCGTTTGTCAGAATAGTGTGAATGCGAAGCCAAAGGGGATCAAAGCGTTGGTGAGGAAAGGGGTCTCTGATGTAGAGAGAGGGATCTGATCTTCGTATTGTCTTTAGCTCTTTTCACAAGGCAAATAAGTGATGCCAGGAAAGGAAACAAAATCGCAAACTCACTTCAGAAGTGTGAGAGGAAAAGAGAAGGAAAGACTGAGGGGAAAAAAAAGGTAATGGGAAGATTCTGCGCGTAACTCTCCAGCATCTCTGTAACCCTCCCCAAACTACTTTTTCTTTCACAACCTGTCTAGATGGAAGTACTGTAAGATGGGTTCCAGCCCCAATATTCAAATAATGGCAATGAGGGAAATGCAAATGTGGGACTGAGTGAGATTTTCAGTACCAATAAGTATTTCCCGTTATGACTTGGAGGACAGACTACACTTGCAGAAGAACTATTTTGGACAGCAAGAGCTCATAAGATGTGACTGGAATTCAAATGGTCTTACTGATCCAAGCTATTTCAGACCACTGCAGATCAGCAATGGTGTTTGCAAAGTGCTACTAACATGAGGAAGTGAAAAACAGGCAAGGTGGGAAATGATGGACTAGAAAGCTTTTCTGCAAAAAGTATTTTTGAGTTCTAATGTCACAGAGAATATGAACAATACGATCCTTCTACTCCTATGGGTAAGGCTTCAACTGAAACAGCATGCAGAAATTCATACACAAACTCCAGAAATGAGAAACAGCAACCGGCAGATGATTAGAAATCACATAAAATAAAACTCTGTTATTTTAGAGAGTATTTCTTCCTGTTCTCCTAGAGAAAAGACAGCTATGGAGAGACAGGATTACATCTATGTAAAGAGTTGCTGAAAAGAGGAAAATAATATACTCCACTTGAGACAGGAAAAATATCTACTTGGTGTAAGGACAATTTAGTCAAGTATTAGAAGAAAAACCTTTTGAATGGCGTGGAATGACAAGCAGTGAAATGCATTATATACAGAGGCTGTGGAGTTTCCATTGCTAAATTGTTTTAAAGAAACATTGAACTGATTCTGTCAAAAATGATTTAGATATTGTTGAACCCTTCTTGAAGACAAAAGATGGACTAGATGATATTTGAAAGTCCATTACACCTGTTCTTTTTTCTTCAAGGCCCACAGCAAAGGCGGAAAGGAGGTTTTTCTCCCATTTCTTTCATCGCTTTGCAGCAGATGGAAGCTGTAACTAGTATAATAAAGGTATCTGAGGTTTCCCCAAACTTCGGTGTTGTTACACCGCGGTTGCAGATCCATGCGTGATGTTCCCTACACAGACTTACATAGTAGCTAAAAGCACATAAATCCAGACACACTATACACACTGTCTGGAAACAGAATCCTGCAGCACAAACCATTTAAACTGTGTTATTATGTGTTACCAACACCAACTTCATTCAGACGTTCGACAGTAGCTCTGTCACTCCATGTCCTCGCTCGGCAGTCAGCCCGTCTTTGAAAGGCCAAACCCCTGAACTCCAATGTAACATCCCACACAGTCGGTGTGATCTCAGAGCTAAGGAAAGAACCTGCCACTATGAGACAGCTTACCGCTACAATCTGAATACATCTGAATTCCAATAAAGCATGTGAAAAGGTAGAAGAGCACAGAAGGGAGGTAGAAAGGTTTTGAACCAATAAGATTTGCCTTCCAGAAAAATATAGGTTTCATTTCCTAGTCTGAAATGGACTTCCTACATCATTTAGGATGAATCAGTTCCTTTGCTGTGCTATTAGTTTATTTTAAAAGTGAGGATAAAAATAAGCTATCTGTAATTTGACTGTCAGTTCTCTGGGACAAATAGTCCAACACATACTGTTTAAGACAGAAAGGAAATAAATATATTCCCAGTTGTTCCAGTAGTTTGTATCCAAGCCATAGTCAGTCCTGGGAGACACGCGTAGGGTTAAAGCTCCAAACAGAGAAATTCACTGAGGATTTTGGCAATGATATCACTGTGACCAAGAGTTGGCCTTAAGATAAATAAATGGGCTTTCAGTATTCCCTGCAGTCATTTGCTGTCCCTTGGCACCGAGATGAAATCATAACGCTTTGTAATTACAGATAAAAGGGATTTGACATGAGAGCTCTCAGAACAAGCCAAACATCCTGGAAAGTGAAAAAAAGACCCAACAACTTGCTTGCGTGCTCATTCTCCAGGCTCGAGAATAACCATCAGGACAATTTTCTTATTATTAGCAGCTGTTCAGAAATCAGTACTAGATTCATTAGTTAAATCAGTGGGCTTTCCCAGACAAAAAGAAAATTATGGAAAGAGGAGAGCTGAGAATAAATTAGCCAGACTGTAACAATGTCACAAACACAGCTCTGGCGTGTGGAAACTACACAAACACAAATGCCACAAGCAAAAGATATATTTCAAGCAGAACTGAATAGCTTGAAGTGTAACCTCCCATTCCTCTGCCAGCACAGAGGATGGACTCACCTCCTCCAGCAAAGTCTTCTCTGAGGGAGATGACAGGGGTGCAACCAAAAAATAATAAGGAAACCTTATGCACTGCTGTATCTGTAATTTAAAATCAGCTCTAAATTATATTTGAGGAAATGTGGCCACCACCCTACAAAGCACAGGATGAAAAAAGGTGGCCTGGAGTCTTTGTATCCCTGTTCTCCTAAGCCAAGATCATCATCCATACAAGAAAATTCTTAATAACCACCACTGTAACCCCTGGTACAACAGTACACGGCAGTAAGGTTTAAAGCCAGCAGTTTGAGGCTGGTTTGTTGTGCACATTCAACACCACAGAGCTCACTGTGCTCTCAGGGTTAACAACTGACTGTTTGGGGCAGGTTTGGAGCTCTGGGCCGCTGTCCCATGTCAGATCTTGGCTGCAGCGTTTGTTCCAACCCGTGAGGCTGACAGACACGACTGCTCTCTTTCAGGAAGCTCCAGCGACCCAGGCTATTGCTGTCAACCCACTGCAGAGAAAAGCACTACAAAAATATCAAAAATATCAAAACTAGCGTGGTCAGCAGGCCAAGGGCAGCGATCCTTCCCCTGTACTCTGCACTGGGGAGGCCACACCTGGAGTGTTGTGTTCAGTTCTGGGCCCCTCAGGTCAGGAAAGAGATTGAAGTGCTGGAGCGGGTCCAGAGAAGAGCAACAAGACTGGGGAAGGGACTTGAACACAAGCCCTATGGGGAGAGGCTGAGGGAGCTGGGCTTGTTTAGTCTGGAGAAGAGGAGGCTTAGAGCTGAGCTCAGCACTCTCTAGAACTACCTGAAGGGCAGTTCTAGCCAGGTGGGGATTGGGCTCTTCTCCCAGGCAGTCAGCAATAGGACAAGGGGCCATGGGCTTCAACTCTGCCAGGGGAAATTGAGGCTGGAGGTGAGAAAGCAATTCTTTGCAGAGAGAGTGGTCAGGCATTGGAATGGCTGCCCAGGGAGGTGCTGGACTCACCGGCCCTGGAGGTTTTTAAACTGAGACTGGACATGGCACTTAGTGCCATGATCTAGTGAATGGACTGGAGTTGGACCAAGGGCTGGACTTGATGAGCTCTGAGGTCTTTTCCAACCCAGTCCATTCTGTGATTCTGTGAAATTAAATGTAAGTTGAATTTATATCAACAGTACAGATGTGCATGTAAAAAGCACAGCCCAAAGTCATACTTACAAAGCATGCCTGTATACATTTTTATTGATGAAGCAGAAAAACTGTTTAAAAATCTAATTGCAAAACCTCACATTTGCAACAGGAAAAAACCAAGCACGTTAATTCTTTTAATAGTGAGTTCACCATTAGAAATGAGGACCACATTAGGAAACCCAAATTAGCAGTAACTGTGATTATTTTATCACTTATCCCTTTCTAAAATAAAAATTAAAATACTGTTTTCTAGAATGAGCTGTGTCCTCTCAGGTTAGTTGTCTTTTAGATGTGAAATACTTTGGCTTACATAATACAAACTACAGATGTGACCGCAAACGTGTATCTGAAAACAAGTCATTACCTAGACTGGGACTTTGCGTAAGTTTTGGTCATTTTCTTTCTGCTGTCAATGTTTTCTTTGATGTTGTTCAGCCTTGCTGTAGCTGTTTGTATGAGAATCATGGTCTTGAGTTTTGTAAACCAATGTCCGGGCCTCTACTCATAGGGTTTCGTGAGGTTTGTTGAAGGAGGATCATTAAATAGGGCTTTTATTCTCATTTGTTCCGGTGAGAACCCACCTCCCTTGACAGACTGTGGGAGATACTCCCATGTGTGCCAAAGAAATAACATATTTATTTTATATTATTATTACCAGCCATAGACAATCGTAGTCCATAAAAACTCTGGAACTGGTTGAATAGAGATATAAAATATAAAAAGCACCCTAACATATTACTCCAAAACTTAGACATAGCTTGTTGATCTCATTACAATACAGAGTTGGTCACTTAGTATTTATTAATGTAAATGTAAAACAATTATTCAGCTATTTCACAGGGAAAGCGGTGATATTTGCTGAACAGTGCTGGCAACCACAATGTAAATAGTTTACATGCATGAGCTTGACTCTTGAAAAGAAACAGCAGTATAAATTAGATCAATATTTTCAAAATCATTGTAATTTCTAGACAAACCTAGTAAAATGTTTCACTTTAGAGGTGTTTCTTTCAAGGAGAGGCAGCATCACAGCCTAACGTAATCCTTATGGAGACTCTGCTCCCGAGCTGCAGGATTAGCTCCCATCTGATGGCTCTTGCTCAGCATCGGCCTCACATCTGACACTTATCTGAGAGTTAAGGGCAGGGGCTCTGTACTTAATGCTCAACGTGGCCTTAATCATCTTATGGCACTGGGCTCTAGCTGAGATAATACCCTTTTGAAACACACGGAGTTATTGAAGTCAAAAGGACAGCATCTGAATTAGCCGCGTTCCTCATCCCAATACAACAAACTGTGTCCGCAGGCCGAGCTCAGGCTCTGGGAGAGATTTTCTGCCCACTGTTGATTTCTGCAGCAAGACGCTTGTGCTGCCATGACTGTTGTACCCTCAACAAAAAGAAAAACTACCTAAAATCTTTTATTCTGTGGTCTGCTATACTATCTGATGCTGCATTAATTTTATTCATTATTTACATAAAGTATTAAAGCAATAGAGAGTAGGAAATCCTAGCTTGTGTATTAAGTTGTTCCCATTTCTACATGTACCTGTACACAATTCTACATGTACATGTACACTATCTTGTAAGCAAATGAAACGATAAAGTTGTAAGGCAACTGCAGACTTACCAATATCACTAAATATTCTTTTTCTCTCTCTTTTTCCCCTCCCTTTTTTAATATAATGCCATTCAATACACATTCTGAAAAGGAAAAAAGGAAAAGGGAGAGCAAGCGTGTAAACTGCAAAAGGGGAGAGAGAAGCAAAGAGCCTTTTTCCAAGCTGTATCAATAGCTAATCTTAGTTTTCAGAGCAAAAGTGGTGACTGGTAACAACTGGTGGGTTCTGCAAGGCCCAAGCAACTTAAAGTCATCTGGGATCACTCAGTAGATCTTCATAAATTTTCATAACTTGTTGACATATTGTTCTTGTTTCTGTAGAATTTTCAATTTCTATTAATCTTTCTCTTTTTTTGGTCGTAGATTCTTAATCTAAACAAAACTACTTAAGTACACATCTTTTCTGGGGAAAATCATTACCACAGTGTTAATCAGAAGAAGGAACTGCACCATACATAAATACATTCAAAACGATCAGTCTCTTCACTCTCTGTAAAACTGACGCATGGTAAGGAGCATATTGCTAAAAAACTGTGGAAGAGGCTTTCATTTTAGCATGACATTTTTCCTGAACTTTTTAATGGCTACAAAACTGAAAGGAAAGCTGCATTCTGATCCCAGGGGGAGCTTCCCCAACTGAAATTCAGGAAATCATGTTCACTCAGGGCACAAATGATCATTTTTTCTGTCTTTCTTTCTGTTGATGCTCTGTAACTGATAACAGAGGTAAGCAGCCTGTCAAACAGCCCCCTAAGAATGACTTACAGCCATCTAACCAGCCTGTGAGCTTTCACACATGAGATTCCTCTTTATTTCAGTATTAGTTCTGTGCTTTTAAAGGTTGAAAAGTTGCCTTTAATAAAATGTTTTGACTTCTGCACATTTCTGTAGATGAGCTCTTCATGGCTTTCTCTCACCACACTTTATCTTCCCACAAGTGACTTGCTGCAGCTTGCATGCGCTCTCCTGCTCTGTAAGCACTAGCAGAACACACAGCATTGGATAAGACATAATCCCCAGCTTTAATGGAAGGTTGCAATGACGACAGATACTTCATAAATGTCTAGAAAGATGGATAACAAGTCAGACAGATTGAAAAAAAAATAGGCAGTATCAATCCACATAATATCCTTCCCTGTCAAGAAATGGGCCACCTTAAGTGTGTGTAAACAGCAATATTATTCATGGTTACACCACAATGTAATTGCTTGCTGGATTTGAATGAGGTTCCCCTGAATATAAATGAACAAGGTATAGGTAAAAGAAGCAGCTGAAGCTAGAAATCAGAAAACTAAAAACAAAAATGATCTAGTCAGATACACCACCTTTTATTGTGTGTGTGAATGATTATTAAACAAATGGATTTACAGCACTAGCCAGAGTGAAGTACAACGCACACAAAAACCTGTTTCCTGATCACATTCTGCCCATGTACCTCAGCCTGGACACCCAGCGTTATTGCCAGCGGAGCCCTGAGCCGCTTTTAAATATAGTCTTGAAACTGCTTCAAACTACCAGAAGAACCGGTGATTTTTAGTAAGACAGACAATTTCAGAACACTCACATACTCGTATCCCTTTGTGTCGAGGGAAATTTCATAGCCAGGCCACTCGTGCTAGAAGGCATCAGCCAGGCCTGCCACATCTTTGGTATGGTGATTATTAACTGGAAATTGCAACAAGGAACAGAAGGGAATTTAATCTGCCATTGTCAGTGTATTGCCGTGATTTGGAGCAGACCCAAGTGAGTAGCAATGTTCGACATGTAATTCCCTTGTTCTGAAAACAGAGCAATAGGATTATGCCTAAATCTTTTTCAAAAATTAACTGCTGAAAATGCAAGAAGCCCAATATGTGAGGTGATCTACCCAAACAGCATTCCTGGATCACACTGGGCTCTGATGCACCACACACTCAAGATGGGCAGAAACCAACACAGAAACTCTTGTGAAACTGGGGCGAGAACATCTGGTCTGAGGCAGCTGGAGACGAGAAGGCAACCACTGCTCTGGTGGCCGGTCCAGACATGATGAGGGGTGCGGCACAGCAAAAACAAGGGAGCAGCCTCGAATAGATGGAGAAAACTCCTATCGGTGAAAATAAATGGGGGCAAGACACTTTGTCTTCTCCCAAAATGAGCATCTCAGTGTGCAGCAGGCAGCTGCAATTTGGATTTCTCTAGGGAAACCAAGGCTGTCTTCCTCCTCTGTGAACATTATGACAACGTTAATAGCAAAAGACAACAGCAAAGACTAAGCCCAGGGAGCAAGAAAACATTGACTCCACCCCAAGAGAAGCGTGTTGGAGTGGCGGTGGCAGCCGCAGCCAGGGGGTTGGTGTCACAGCCACGCTGCTGCAGAGACCAGCTGAGCTCCCACCTCCTCCAGCCCAGAAAGAGCCAAACTCAGAGTAAAGAAAGGCAGACTCGGATACCTGCTTTATGAAACATGATCACTTTTGATTTGGTATGTTAGAAAATATATTTCATCATTTTGAAATAATTCTGCTGCAAGTGTTCAATCTTTATAAAGTATTTTATTCACGTTTTCTAAATTTAAAAATGAAAAGCTATTATATGGAAAATTTAGATATTACTTTTTCTGTTTAATTGAGACCAATGCATCTGAGATTTCCCAAAAAACATAAGGTGAAAAATTATTCCTAAATGGCATTTTCCCACGAGTGCTTTGTTTTAACTTCCAGGCAACTTTTGGGTATAGCTTTTTTTTTCCTTGCTAAACGTACAATTGATCCCGGCTCCTGACAGAACGGTACTCTGAAAGTCTCCATGTTTAGTACCTAAACAGGGTACTTGTATCCTAAAAGAGAACAGCAGCTCATACACGCCTAGCTTGCTTTCACCTTTTTTTGAAATATGGGCAAACTTTTGAAAAGCATCCAAGGATTCTAAAAGTTTTCATTTACAGTAGAATATACCTTGGGCTCAACTTAAAATCTTATTTTTCTGTTTGTTTTTATTTTTTAACCCCGGTTGTGCTTGTTTCCTGCTTTATTTGGGTGGCAAGCTGTGGATTCATTGTACGCTGTCAGCTGAATTGACATTTTGTATGATTCAAACCTCGACATGACCTCCTTCTGTAACGACAAGAAACACTTATTCAAAAGTTTCTGAGATCTTGTTTCACAACTTGTTCAAATGCAGTGGGGAAAAAGGAAGCCAAAGCCATTTTTACATCAATACTTGCAGGAATTATTCAGACTCCACATGGTACAACTTTGATCACAGTAGATGATTTGCGTACTGTCATCTTCCAAAAATATAAAAGCTACAATTACAATTGGAACGTAAAAACGTCTAAGATAGATAGGAGGGAAAAAAAAAAGGAATTGACGTCAATTTTAGTGAGCGAAGTTGCAATTTGGGATTTCAATGCTTTCAAAACTTGCTGTGCTTAAAGCAAGAAATTCTACGGCAGATGGGATTCCCAAAGTTAGTTCTCAAATGCAGAGGTTAATTTTAATTTTATTCACTCAAATGTTAAATCTTGGACAAACATTGTTAAAGAGATTAAATCAAATCAGGCATAAAAATTTCAGGAGAAACACCTGTGACATCTACAGAGTTGCAAGGTTTGAATGAATACATCTAGACTAAAATCTATTATTAAAGCATTATAGATAGCAAATGTTGAAGCAAGGAGATAATCCTGAAGCAGTCCAACAGAAAGACAGGGTCAAGGGGAAAAAGCACTTGAACAGCAAGATAAGAACAGTAGAGATCACCCTAAATCTTCTCTCTCATAATGGGCACAGAAGCTCAGAAGCAGTTTTGAGAGCAGAATAAGAAGAGATGGAACACACTTTCCTTGTGTCCCTCTGGCTTCCAGCGCTTTGCAGTTCAGGATCTGCTGAGCCAGGACTGACATCTTTCTGCTTAATGGTTCTCACTGGATTCTTTTTCTTTCATTAGGTTTCCCTGTCACTTTTTACACATGTACATTTTTAAGACTGTCAACAACCCACAGGAAGGCACGTTGTAGCACTTTGTATTGTATGAAGAATCAGCCCTTCTTGCTTGTTTTGCATCTGCCTGCCGCTAACTTCACTCGATGCCCTCTGAGCATTTTGAAAGATCAGTTGGATTTGGGCTGAGATGAAGCTGTGAACAGAAGATTAACTATTCTTTATGGAACTTTATGTTTACTTGTTCCTTGTGTTATCCTTACATTTAATGCTCAGTAAATGAAAATTTGTGTATTTAAAAAGGTAAATTCATTTAAAGCTTGAGGTGACAAAAAGACAAAGAAGTGAGGAGTGCAGGAATGCCAGTGCAGAAATAGTGAAGAAAGCTATAGAGAAATGCAAACACCCTGTCTCCTAAAGCAATCCTACCAGTCCTGTGGGATCCCAGTCTAGAGCTTTTCCACTCATGACCCACAGACATCTAAGGGCCAATAAACCACTTCTATAACCTCCTAAAAAGGGAATGAAGAGAAGCAAGCCTCTCATCAACAGTTTCACATCTGTCATGCAGAGGTCCACTTCGAAAATCTGACCTGTGATTTCAAAAAGACTGCAAAACCCATTCTAGTTAGAGCAGAGTGGCCAGCTGTGTGGTGGAAAGTCATTAAGCTTGCTGAGCTACAGGGAGGCTAATGAGAACTCCTGGACATCACTGTTTTAATATAACAGCTAAAGGATTTTCTATTCAGAAAGGGACATGATCTTTCCCTGCCACAGATCAGATCTCCCCCAGTGCCGGGAAGCTCACAGAGATGGCAATGCTTTCCTTTTACCCTGCCATATGGTCATTCCCTGGACAGGGAGCTATTGGAGAACAGGTGGGAGTTTAAACTTCAAAACAAGATGGCCAGAGCAAGAGAAACAAGTTTAAGGGTTAAAGTTCTCAGTTCCTTTGGTTTCCTTCCTTAACCTCCCCATTAAAAACAGAGTCAAGTGGCTCTCAGAAGAGTTTCTTTTCCAGTGCGACACTGATGTGAACGAAAGGAGAAATGACAATATCCAAGTCAATGCGATGTAAGTTAATTAGCTCCTAAAGAGCTTCGGGATGTCAGACCTCAAGCTATTAAAGATAAATTTTATCCCTTTTCATTAAAACAAAATAAAATCTTTAATGTCCTTGTTTCCAAGGATCTCTGATGGGAATGGGAGTTTGGCAGTAGCTCTATAGCTGTCAGCCAAGTCATCAGGCAAAGAATGTTAGTTTAATAATGGATAAATGGCAACAGATTTAAAGTCAGCAGGTATGTAACCTAGGGACATAGAAGCATTAATTAAATGAGTAAAGGCAGGCAGAAGCTCAAGAGGAAAAACCTGAACAAGAATTTGGGAAGCACTGATAAGGCTTGATTTTCTCCCTGCACAGCTTGTGCCGCCAGCAATTCAGCCCCTAAGATGCAAGAAAGCTGTGAAATGAGCTATCAGAACACTTGTCAACCACTGGACAAGCTGTATCATGGTCAAAAGGTACTTCTAGGGCCTGCAGGAAAATAATGGAATGAATATATGATGTAGGATTATCAGTGACTAAGCAACTGCAGTTTCGATTATTGCAGCAAAGCGGCTTAAACAGAAGGGGGAGAGCGATAATGGGTAAGTTAAGGATTATAATTCTTACTCTCTTTTCATTTCAAAGACTTTTTTTTTTGTTTCAATTGCATTTGGTAATTTCCATAATGCGGGAGACTTTCCGTATTACAGAGAGAAGACCATTCTGCACATTGTTAATTAAAGTTAGACCAGGTGGTGCTCTTTTTAATTCCGAATCCAGGGGTGTGAAAGTTACATGGGCAAACAGGTACATGGTTATCACTGGAGACACCTGTTCCTCGCTGAGGAGGATGAGACACAGGATGAGGGAAGAATAACCCAGCTTACAAAGAAATCTGATAGTTGTCTCATTTATTAAATGATCAGTAGAAACAAATCTAAGGGAAGTCTTAAGGGTATACGAAGTCAATGTATATGTGCATATATTTATACATGTATATATACATATCTATATATAAAGTACGTATGCAATTTGTGTGGAAACTACTTGTTTTACATACAGAAATAGAATTAAAAATCCACCAAATTGTCAGTTGTCTGGAATCTTTGTTAATGGTCTGAGCAAGAATGACTAGTAAATGAGAATTAACTTTCATCCTTGGTGTAAAGAATCTGTACCTTATCAGTTCAATTTGCAAGCAAATTAAACACATCAGTACTTGTTCTATGGATATAAATCTGCCACCTTATCATGTGAAGAAGTGTTTTCCATCTGGTTAATCAATATGGAAGATTAATGCTGTCAGCTCCTTAGGTCAAGTGAAATTAAATTAAGATGGTTAAATGTAAGATACATAGTTGTTCATGTTCAAATGTGTCTACAGAGCCAAAAATACTAGTGTGGAGCAGGAGTCTGTGTTTCTATCTCTACACGTTTTCACTATATGAATGTAACACTTTTGGAAGGATCTGGCTTCATATCAACTTTCGGTGGAACAAGAGCAACACAAAGAAGGTCGTTTGACTCTTGAGAAATGAGGTGGAACAAAGAGAGCAGGGAATGAAGAAATATTTGTCTTATAAAAAGAACATTTTTGAGATTTCACATGTTCAAAACCTGACTGATCACCATGATTTCTTGAAAATCCTTGCATTATGCTCATTATTTCTTCTCAGTTTACACACGCATATAAGTAAGACAGAAATGTAACATGAGAGTAAAAAATAGACCATTATAACATAGCAGCTGAAAATGCAATTGGGTTCTCAAAGCATTATTACTTCAGATTTGGTTTATTACTAGTAACATAAAATGTATATGCAGTTATCAAAAGAATGGGTCTGTCATTACTAGTATGTGGACGAAATCCTAATCTGCATTGTTAGTGAAACTGTGGCTGATCTAGAACCCTAATCTGGAAAGGGTTCTGCGTCCTGCGTTTTTGAAGAGGTGGAACTGGGCAGAGCGGCGATGGAAAGAGGTACCTCAGTGACTAATGCAACCACCTCAGAACACAGAGACAGATGACAGATTTCTACAAGAAACCCTTTCTTAGGCACTTCCAGCAGTCCAAATGACAGATATTTTCCATTCTCTTCTCCGTATCTTAATGTGCAGCCAGAAGAGGATATTTTTCAGCATGTTACTTCTCTATGAAGCCCTCAAATTGAGGGAGAAGTTCTATGCTTCAGTTATTTAATTTATTCATGAAATATTTTGCATTTCACACTACGTCCCCCTCCAAATAACCCCAAGCAAAATTAGCATAAAAAGTGGTGTTTGAGAAAGGTCTTTCAAACTCTTTGCACTGCACTGAAAACCTCGCTGAATCAGGAAATTCACTTAGTCAGGCTTTGATGCTGAGAGTCTCAAAGAGATTTCTCACCAGCAGAAATCTTCTATTACTGAAGAGTTTACCTACAGAAAACTAGATCACAACGGTTCCAAGTGCTAATTAAGTTCTGCACGTGAAGTTGCTCCACCTTCATAAGCACAAATAATGAACGGATAGATTTTTTAATAAACAACTTCTGTAACAGGAAATTAGAAACGTATATCCCTATTGAAGAGAAAATAACAGCAAAGCTAATTTTTAATTCACCGAAACCAAGTCAGTAGTTTAGTCAGAAGGGAAGAGGATGCATCAGTTGCTTGTGCAGTAATAGCAAAACTAATCTGCATAGGCACGTTGTCCAGAGCTCTCCAGAGTCCAAGTCAGAGGAAACAAGATGTGACAAAATGGAACAGCTGCAAATGGAAAAACCGAAAACATTTGTGAAAAGGTTCAGTAGTCTTGCTGCAGACTAATCAGTCACCTGGTAAGTATGTGATCAACACACATGGGAATTCCCAGAGTATAATAACAGGTAGATAAATTGGGTGATACGCTTTTGCTGGTTCTGCTGCTGCAGCTGGAAAGCAGCCATTCGTTCTGGTGGTGACAGTTATAGCCTCTGGCCATCACCACTAATTAAATCGCTAGCTGTCCTATTCTATTTTTTCCCCAGATATAGATGTGATCAAAGATAGAACAATAATAAAGAAGGAACAGGAAACTAGATTCAGGTAATAATTTTAAAAGCAAAGTGAGGTAGCCTGGGACATTAATGCAATCCCTTGGAAAACAAACCATGCCTCTGCCAGGAAAAGAGGTACAACAGTGTGCGAGGTGATGTGTTTATGACCATCATGTTGTCATCAAAACCTCCTGCCTTTCGTAACTCCTGAAACTACTAGTAAATGCATTGTACACATACACATGGGAATAGTTTATGGATAGTATGTTTATCAGTAATGTATCGTCCACAGGTTATTACAAGTTACAGTACAGCCTCTTTCAAAATTAGGATTAATTGATTCTATTTTAAACACTCAGAAAAGACAAGCACTCTTTGAAAAACAAATCACACTCACAACATTACTTATCCAAACCCAGGGTCCAGCCTCACACTTACAGGACTCCATACATACATAAGCTGCAGTCCAGTGCTCAAACCCTCTCCCACCCACCACCACGTGTTTCCAACGATAAACACAAAAGTTAAAAGGAAAAATCAAGTTAAAATACAACATGAAGAAATTGGTATTAACATATCTTTGTGGCTCCTTAGACTACAGACTGCATAGTACAACAGACAGAAGAAACTGTCAGCTGAAGTGGTCCACCTGAGTAAGGCCAATTCCCTTTTCTAAGGGCAACACATTGCTTTTCCCATGTGGCATGTGGATACAGAGTCACAGAACCCCAGGCTGGTTGGGTGCGAGTACGCGGCTGAGGAAAACATGCAGGCCGACTCAATGTGAGTGATAAAGCATGATTCAACTTTATTGCCCGAGATAGTGTGCATTTATACCAAATACCATAATTATGCATACTTGTCTCTATCTAATAGGCTAAGCACTAAAAGGTTACATTTACTTACTCCACCTACTTGGGTTTAGCTAGCTATGCGCATCCCGCATTCTTCTGACTCTTATCTCTTCAAGGATATCCTGACCCTGCCTTAGTACTTTTCCGTTCCCCCCTTTCCCATGGCCTAATAGACAAGCTAACTAAGGCCTACTTATGTCAACTAAAACGGGCTCCGCTCGTACAGTTGCTCGGTGGACTCATGTCCACGCTCCTTGAGCCAATCCCTGACAGTTGGGTTGCAGGACCTCCGTGGATCCCCAGCCCAGCGCTGCTCCCGCAGGGTCACAGAGCAGATCACACGGGTGGGTCCAGGCGGTTTGAATGTCTCAGTGCAGGAGACTCCACACCCGCTCTGGGCAGCCTGGGCCAGGCTCTGGCACCTCCCAGCAAACAAGTTTCTGCTCATGTTCACATGGAGCCTCCTGTGTTTCAGTCTGTGCCTGTTCTCTAGCACAAGCTCCCCTTTGCAGGCCAGCTCAGGTGCCAGTCACTGCTGGACACAATTCACTCCTCAGGTGCTCCCAAAACCCCGTGTCACTGCAGGATGCTCCCTGCTTTCCTTTCTTACACAAGGAGTACAGAGCTATGTGCAAATGGGGGCCTACCAATAGAATAACTTTGAAATTAAAGCTCTGACACAAACCCAACTTTGACACAATTCCAGCAACTTCAGGAGTGACTTTCTTTCAGACAGGGGTGTTTTGACTTCAACACACTGTGATGAGTTAAATATACTAGTCTAAGAAATGCAAGACAGCAAAAGGGCAAATGCCACTGTAAAGTGTTTCTGCATGTTATTCTTCTGTCTGAAATACCCTCACATGCAACACCACTGAGGAAAGAACTCAGACAAAAAAAGATCCGTGCCACACCAGCATCGGCGCCTTTCATTTCCAGAATGATTAACTACAGTGCCAGTAAGTGCAATAAATGGCTTGAGGATTTTCTTTTCCTTCCTCAGTGTAACAGCAAATCTTCTGCATGGTTTCTGATAACAGACTGCCTCCTGACTTTTTTCGGCTAAGAGCCGCTGTAATAGCAAAGTCACTGGAACACAAGTATGTTACAATAGGGAAATACTGTAGAGACAAGACAGACTTGAAGAAAGGTTATGAAAAATACTGACAAGGCCAAGAGATAACAAGAAATTGTAACACCCTAGTAGGGATCAGCATGTGGTTGTGCCAGTTTTCATATAAACAACAAAGTAATCACTATTGTCCTAATCTTTGGCGCAACATCCTTCTTTCAGAGATTCATCCTGCACAGACAGTTCCAAAGTTGCTTTGAACTCTCCAGGTTTCCTTCTCCAGCTGAGCAGAAAGAACCCCTGACAAATACTTGGTTGACCATTTTTAGCAAATCTGAAGTTCATCCAAAACTAGCATTTCAGCAGGAAGGGTCTTGGCAAAAGTTAACGCCAATGGAACGCTGAATTATACAATAATGAACAAAACACAATGCAGTCATCTCACACAGGCTAGCTCCCATTTGATTTTCTGCTCATTTTGCTCAAAGGTACTTCAGATTTCACCTCGCCTTTCACGAACCTCGCTAGACTGACGGCAGCAGATCTCTGTGTCAGCACCCAGCGGGGAGTCTGTCTGTCAGGAAGATGATCTGTCTGCTTCAGCCTCATGGGTTTGATCCAGTACAATTAGGGATGCTTAAGGAAAAGGTGGAGTCTTCAAGACCTGAAGCATTTTATAATAGGACATTATCTTTAACAGGCTGTAGTACTACATCTTCAGTTTTAATCACCAAGAACTATCTTGCTGCCTATTCCTTCATGGAAGAGAATGGTGGCCTCCATCCATTCTTATCATATTTTTCTTTAAAAGTAAAATAAAGAAAAACACATTAAAGCACCTCACTGTACAATGCAGAAAAATAATGAAAAAGAATGAAAAAGTAAAACTTCAGATTGAAAGTGGGACTGTAGATCACTAGTACAACTTAAAAAGGGAAACAAAGCATCACTTAGGGAGTGAATCCTGCACTTTAACCATATTAACTCCCAACCTAATGTCCTGGCACACTTTTTTTAGCTAGATGCTGGAGAGCAGATTTAGCACAACATGCTGCCATGAGCCTGAGCAATGGGCACAGGGCACATTCAAACTGCAAACGCCTGTTGCTGTGCTGGGTGTCTAAAAGGAGGGTCTGAAAAATACAAAAAGGCGTTCCTTGCACAAGAGCCCTCTAATCTGCAGCAATTTGGTCACTCTTACTTTCCCCTGGTAGGTCTCTAAGTATTGATGTATCCTCAGAGGAATTTTGCAGCTTAAGACGCCACTACCGCAAGCTGCCAACCTCAGCCTCTCCATCGAGGTTCCTCCCAACAGTCGTTGAACAGGAGATGCCAGCCTGTGAGCTGGGAAAGGTGAGCCGTGCACACGCGTCCCGCTCCGTCAGCTCTCCGTGGGCGTGCTGACCCACGCACAAACGACGTGGCTGGAATGCCAGGAACTCCTGCAGCAACATCCATCTGCATCTGAAACACCAGCCTTAGCACAAAAGGGGTTGTAAAGTATTTTAGCTTTGGTACCACGAGATATTAAACCTATAAGCACTGTGTCTGAAATTAGCATGACAATATCTATACTAAAGATGGTACTTGCTGAAGTACTTTGCTGAATTAGGATTTAATACCTTGCATATTGGTATTTCTAAAGCAATTAATGAAAAAAAGCTAGAACATAGCAGCACAAACCCCCCTGGGAGACTGCATTAAGTGAAACAATCATGTCGTTGACACATGGTTTCTGTTTCTAATGAGGCATGCCAACTAAACAGAAAATAAACGGATCCAAGCCCTGGTACTTCCAGACATGAAATAATGAGTCTCAGGACAGAAAGCGCTATTCCCCTGTGAGCTGACCGTCCAATGGCTCACAACAGGCTCCACGTACTGCATGGCAGCTATGGCCACAGCGGACACATAGGCAACAGGCCTGACCTACTACGGAAGGTTTTGCATTTTGTTTAAGGGACATGTTAAATATACGTCCATATGTCTTCCCTCCTGGCTTCATAGCTCCTATTAAAGTGCCTGATGCTGTGGGGGTTCAGACGGCTGGAAGACAGGAGGTTTTTCTACACGCAACTACTAATGTCACCCTTTGTTGACTCAAACATGCACAGACCCAGGGCTCAGGGCTGGCTAAAGACATTCTGCAATGCGGCCAAAAACTGGGCAGGTGATGGTGACACTGGTGCAGAGAGATACAGCCCATGCTCGGTCCCCTCTGCAAGGGAACATCACACTTCCCAGCGGTTCCAGCAGTGGCTACATTACCAATAGTTCCTAAAACATCCGTTTAATGTTTTTTATTACCCTGTAGACACAGCAGCAATAATTAATTCTGAAAGAAATAGCGCCTGAGGGTCTGTAAAGCTACACTAAGGTTCCACTGATCCTCAGTATGTGTGTTATCATACACGTCTATATCTGTAAACATAGTATAAAATATGTATATATTCAATAATATATCAATCTGCAATGCAAACTTAAAAAATGCAACACTGAAAGATAAATTAAAATATATCTACATTTACTCCCATCCCAAAAGAAGCAAAATGTAAACATATTATTAAAGGACAGATTAGCATGTCTAATTCGATGGAAATTAGAATATAGATAAAAATGTAAAACTGTAATTAAAAGAATGAAGAGAGAACATTAATAGGATGAACCATACACTCTAATCAAAGTGGTATGTAAATCCGTAGGCCTGTTTTCAAAATGACTAAACAAGGAAAAACATACAGTCTGTTCCTGGGAAAGGATTGGTAATAAGCAGTTATAGTTATCACACAAAAACTGCTGATAGTTTCTAAAACTTGTTAGATATCTTTTATCGTTTACAGGTACATAGAGGAAGCAGAATTTTTTTGTTACAAAAACTGTTGAATATATAGGCAATTATGTTTTTCTAAGTTCTCTGGCTACAGATTCAAACTGTAGCCTTATATTACCCATTTTTCCCTTTTAGTCAAAGCATCTCAGAGTATTTGCATTTCTAACTACTGAAGAAAAGAGTTTTTGGTTTCAAGTTAGAAGCACAGACATTCTCCTGTTTCTTTGTGCAGTATATTTTGGCTGAATTTCAATCTGTTTAGAGCATGTTGAAATATTTTCATGATATAGAACAGTTTGGTCAAGAGTTGTCTAAATCAATCAAAGGTGAAATAAAAAAAACCCAAAGAAAAGGGTTTTTCTGTCCCTGACGCTGATGCAGAAGATGCATTTCCCGGAGAAGAACCATCAGCTGCAGTCCTGAAATAATGAAATCTTTTTATTTTGAGGAGAGATGTATATACTCATCGCCATGGTAACGTTGTTTTGCATTTCACCAGTTCTAACCCTGGACCGTCTCCGTTGCACCCAGCAGTCACTGTCTGCACGGGGAGCCGCATGAGCGTCAGTTGTGTTTGCAATCCTCTCACTCCAGTTTGGTTCCTCTGGTGATTGCTTGCTTTTAATCAAGGTTGCTTTTTTAACGAAAACACAGACATGTAGCCAAATGGCTCCCACAGTAACTGACCTCCCTGCAGTACAACACAATTCCTGCTTTGTATCCGGTGAGTCTTCTTGCTGCTGAGCAAACAGATTCTGACCATTATCTAGTCAACTCCATTTAACTCCAGCTAAAAGAGCATACCACCCATACAGACGGGTTTAGCCACACCGATGTTCAGGATCTCAGTTTCAGAGTGTCTTTTGGGAATCGGTAGGAAATCTAAACCCATCAGAAGCGTGTGCATGCACACACGATCCACACACAGACCGGAGGGGCATTGAGCAAGCCGTGATTCCAACCACCGCAGCCAAACCGTTATTCACTTGCCATGGTCACAAGGCAGCACCCATTTCATGTTTTGAAAATTGTTCACTTTACAGAGAAAAATGACTACTGTACAAAGTACAAATGCAGCATTGGGTTTCTTTTTAACCCATTGAAGGAGTATCTTCTGGTGAAGCTGATTTTTGTCATTTACTACTTTGTTCCTAACAGATTTTTCTAGCAGTAAAAGTGTACACGTACTACTCACAAAGATATTTTAAAGATAAAATACAGCTAGACCTCATAATGTAGAGGTCATAATTAGACCTCATCAACTAGAATCAGGGTTTTTATTACTGTATGTGCACTGTTCTCCAAAGAGAAAGTGGTGATCTCACAGCTACAACTTCTTCCAACAGACTGGGGACATCACTGGATTTCCAAAGCCCAGACACCAAGAAATTGTTCTCAGGCATAAGCCACTTTTGGGGCAGGTGTCCTAACAACACACTAACAGTTAATTCCTCAAGAACTGGCTTAAGGTCGGACAGGAGCTCTCAGTGAAAGGAGCACAACTGGCCCAGTTTCACGTCTGGATTGCCGGGGGTGCAGAGGTGCAGCCCCAGTGGCGTTGCTGAAGCTCCCCAGATGCCCACCTCAGCAGAGAAGCCCGTGGGATCAAAGCTCTGCCTTCAGGGTAAGAGCAACAAACCCATTTCATGGATGACTTGAATCAAACTTGGATGCAGAAGCGAATCGTTAACTCATTGTCTCCCTGTGGCACCACTATTTGTAAAGCCACCTCAGATAGACCACAGGGTAATGCAGGCTGGAAGGGACCTCGAGAAGTGTAGTCCAGCTCCCTGATCACTACTTCCTTCTGCTCCTCTTTATGAACCATATATATATATATATATACACACATATATATATATATAAACATACAATCACAGTTCATTACTGTATGTTGCAAACAAACCCAGTTTGAGAAGGAGATTACATTCAAGGACACTGTTTTGCTCTGAGTTAAGGAAAAAGCAGCCCTGCTGCCTTATGGAAAACCCCCCCATCTAATACAACATGCAAAATAACATGGAGCATAAAGCGTTAGCTTTAAGGCCATATTGGCTTTTCTGTTAGCAGCAAAAGTGAGCATAAGAGTTAATAATAAAAAATTAAAACGAAATAAATATGCTCTTTAATGAACTAATATATGTGGGTAAGGTAACATCTGCTACTTTGTTTATAACAAATGTGTCAAACATTAGATATGCCAGCATTCATGCACATGTTCTCATGGAATTTGGAGAATTTGTTTTATTCACCCAGTAGAAAATAGAAGATTTTTTATGACATGGCAGAGTAATATCAGACCTGAGAGTGCTCGCATGGAAAGGTACAATTTTCTTCTTAAACAAAGAGACAGCCCTTCTGAAAACTGATGTTAGATGGTTACTATAGAAAAGCAGCCTTAAGTGATTCGTGAACAAGGAAAGAATATTTTTTTTTAAGAAGTTCCAGCCTACTTTCTACGTGTAAACAAAATTCAAAGTCAGCAGCGGTTAGGTCAGGATTTACCTGGGAGATAGTGTGACTCTGCCGCTCCCGTTGTGTTTCTTTTCCCCTGCCAGATAATCCCAACTGCAAAATCGCAGCATTTCCCAAGCCAGACCTGCTGCCACAGCGGCTGTGGGGACATCCCTGCTCCTTCGCCAGCCTTCTCTAACCCCGCATAGAAATTCTGGGGAGGAATGAATTGCAGTGGGTTTGGTAGTGCCCACCTTGGATGGTCAGCAAGAAGATTCTATGCCAAAGTCTAGTTTTTAGAGTGGTAAGTGAAAATCTAAGGCCCATAACAAGAAAAGTGCCCTTGAAAGGAACTGCAAATAGATCAAATGCCCATGCTCTTTAACTACGGAAACTGTTTACAGACATTTATTCGCTGCAATGGATAAGAAATCTTGAAAGCTTGTTACATCCAGATTGAACATCTAACGAGAAACTAAACCAATTCCTCCATTTTGTCTCTGAAGTTCAACAGTTCATATGGACCAAAATGTGCTTTTAACTTGCCTTCAGCCCACAAACCAGAAAGCTGCTAAATAATAGAAACACAAAAGCCTAAGAGCCAATTAAAAAAAGATTCGTTTAAAATAAATCATGCCTCGCAAGATTGCTAACGTGGAGTGATTGTTGTTGTTGTTGTTTAAGCTGTTTTCATACCAAATATTTCAGCTGGTTTATTCTGTTAAAACTTTCTATTTTTATTTTTTTTACCGTTTTTATCTCATTTTGGATGGACAGGAAACCAGAGTTCACTGGAATGATCTCTCATAGTATTATACTTACTTCTGAAACACTTTTCTATGAGGATTAAAATTGCTATGGCTGTTACTGCCTCTAAAAGAATATCCAAGGTCAAGCTGTGGCAATAACATATGGCAATTAACCCATGATAAATAACTTTGATAAGCAGAAAAACCCAGTGAAAACTGCATTTAAAGAAGCACCTCTATTGTGCAGGAAAATAGGGAGCTTCATATCACAGGATTTTACTTAAGAATGAGAATAGCAGAACTGTCAAAGTTGTTTGGGCACTAAAGTGCTGAGCATAATAAGGACAGATGGCTGGGTGTGAGAAAGGGGTTGCGAAAAATATAAATGTTCTTTATAGTATCTCATAAGCAACCCCCAGCTCTTCTTGAAGCTCTTGCTTCAATTGTACATAGGGACTGAAAACTGGGTGCGAACAGAAACTTCAGGCTTGGCTGCTCAACAGGCTATCGGTGTAGGAAGGTCTCGACAAGCCGCAACGATCTGTTGCACGTTCACCTTGTGGTACAAAAGGAGTTCCACTTGCACGTGGAGATCTCTTTGCATCAATGGAAAATACCTTGCACCGTTAGGGAGAAGAAAAGCAGAGGAACAAGCCAGGACTGTCAAGATCTCTATGTGAGTAACCAGCAGCTCTTTGGTGGCAGGAGGACGAGGAGGCCACAGGCATAAAAAATACTGTGTGAGAAGTTTCTCACACCGGCCCTGAATATTATCTGGGATATGTGATTGTTACTCATCAACCATATTGTCTCTTCTCGGCAGCCCAACCCTCACTGCTTTGCTAACAGTCTTTTCAAATTAATATTAAAAAATGCCTACAAGCTCCCAGTTACTGCTATTAAGCTACACTTCAGCTCAGTTTCTTCAGAGAACTTGTAATCAATAGCGTTTTCAGAACATGGAATAGAATGTTTTTGGACAAAATATAGATATGAAACTTATTACTCAAATTATTCCAAATCTACTGACATTACCAACATACATGCCTTCACACCTGCACATACACCTTCAGGCATGGAAACTACTTTAATCTGAAAGTACACTTTCTTGATTGTTTAATTAAATATCTGTAATTTTTCAAGCTCTGTTGTGACACCAGAAAGTATTAATAATAATTCAGAGAAGAAATTATTTTCGTTTTACATACTGTGTACATTAATTTGTGTTATTGATTACTATTATATGCTACAGTGTAAGTTGTTTATAGCCTTATGTACAAGTACATTCATATTTTAAGGGCTTTTCATCACTTGCTGTTTCTGAATATTTTGAGATATGAACAAATCTTTCACTTTAAATATCTGGACTAGATGGGTCTCGGAATTTCTGCTGGTTTTTGTTTGTGCTCCCAGAAAATTCCCCTAGAATCCTCAGGAACCATCACTGACTTCACATTGTTTGAATGTAAATATGTTTTTCCTAGACAAACAGAGTATGATTTCTGAATGCTTTCACGTATTCTTCAAGTCTAGCTATTCTTCCCTTCCCTTTGTAATAATTGAATTTACGGATAAGAATACAACATACATTTTTCTAGTTAAAATGCTTTTCTCTTATCAGTCACATATGAAGTCCTGGCCCCACTGATACAGATGGTAAAGCTCCCGCTGATCTATTTTGTGTGGGCTTCTATAGTCTATATGTAATTAACTCAGTCTTAGTTATTAATAGCCACATCTCTTTAATAGTCCAAACAGCTCTGCTAATCTCCAAACATCTAATGATAATTCAAACAGCATGAATTAAAAAAAAAGCATGCTGACTATAAGAGAAAAGCTGTGGTAGTAATAATTCATCGTACATCTTATTAAGTTATTATATTTATGCTGCTGCCCATTGTAATTTAACATCAAATTATACCCAAATAAACTAGTCCAGAAAGTTTGTTACAACATGAGGAGTTGTAAACAGTACTTTCCTTGGACGAAACACAAATTTAAGCAAAAATAGCATTGGATTTGTGCTTTTCATGTTAAAATAATCCAGGCTAAGGAAAAGGCAATATAACTACAGCTGCAGTCATCCCTTTCCTCTCCGTGCTGCCAAAGGCAGAGATGCTCCAAAATGCTCATGTCTCTGCTGCTGAAGTAAATCAGAACCGCTTGGCACGACCATCGCTGTCTTCTACGGCCGCTGTACAGGAGGTAAGGGCATGACGCTCAATTTCCCAAATATCAGAGCAATTGGATGAGTCTTCTGAGATGCAGGTGGAATGGCTGCCCAGCTGTCATTTCCCCTCTACTTCTGCACAACAAAATGGAAATGCATTTCTAAAATCTTGTTTGGGACTGTAGATCACATACAGATGGAACCCAGTTCACAAACTCACGATAAACACAAAATGCGTCTCGTATCCTACACGCAAACTAACACTGAGGAAAGCTATCAGCAAGTTACTCTAAAGTTTAAATGAAATTGTTTAAAATGAGATATTTAAAACTTCAAATGAAATTGTGCTGCTGTGGATCAAATATAAGCTGTATTTTGAAAGTACTAGGTCAGAATGAATTGAAAGATAATTGCATACAATAAAAATGAGACAAGAAGCAGCATTTTTACGGTTATAGATTTAGAAATTATCCACTAATTCTCCCATACTGGAAAACAGCATATATCAACGAGAAAATTGAAGGAGGGATAGACTACAGCTTCAAAACAATTATCTAACTATAGATGTCAGCAGAGACTCTCATGATTCTTATAGAGAATACGGACTATTTAATGAGGATGCCTGCCTCAATGCTCCACTGCGTTTTCACTTAAAGATATAAAGATATAAAGATATCAGAATAATAAGACAAACCCATGTGTTAGGTGAACGTCTCCATCAATATCCAACAGACCCGGCTGAGCTGCAGCTGGTCATCCAAACACACTTTGATTGCCATATGGCAGTAACTGAAATTTGCTGTCTTCTGTCAGGGCTGCTGTGCTAAAATAATGTTTAGACTCCCTTCACTGATCATTTGAAAGGAAGAAAAATGCCAGATCCCTGTGCTGAGTGTCCAGGTTCCTCTCTAGTGAACTATTTAATAAAATCTGGAGGGGATTGAGGGTGCGGGTCAGTTAGGGTGCTATTGGAATGAGCGAATCTTGAAGAACAGCTCTCAGGACACTCACAAACGGAACACATTTGTTTAACAGGTACTGCCTCACAGATCACAGATGTAATCTGGTGTTGTAACTACAGATTCAGCACAGACACAAAGGTTTACTCCATCAACATGACGCTTATGAAATGTCAGGTAAAAACACAGGGGAAAAAAATATGCATAGCACATCGCAGTCTCAACCAGCACTCACGTCTATCACCTCGTGACAGATTCCTTTCCTCCCAGTTCTTAGGATGATATAAAGAGAAATGAGTGAGACAAGTCCTGGGCTTCATCACCGTATGAAGAAAATGCTTCCCAAGAGCAAGTTGAAGTATTTTGATATAAAGAGCAAAAAGTCATAAACATTTTAAAATGTTTCCAGATTGTTCAAGCCAACTATATTAATATTTGATGCATTAAAAATAACCTTGCTGATCTAGACAGAAAACACTCAGTATTAGGGAAGCAGAATATTTAATAGAAGTGTCAAAGAAAGGACCGAAATTTGATCTCTAAATCACCCACTGCCAGGTTACAGGGAGATTCGCCTGGTGTCTAAGAACCATAGTTGCAACCTCCCCCTTTCAGTTTGATGTTTATTTCCCTAAGACACAATTGTCATGTGCTTGGGACATCTTAGTCACCACGGATTTGTGAACACTGCATATGTCAGAAGAAAATACCACTGGTGGGACTACCACAGCCAGCGTGTGAATGTCATTGTTTTGAGCTAACATACACAGTGGGAAATCTTAACCAAACTAGTGGGAATCAGAACTGTGTCAAAAAGCAAGGAATTAATCATTCTTTTCAATGATTTCTATTGTCTAGATAAAACCTCTCATTTTCTTCTTTCTAGATTAATTTCTCTTCTGTTTCCTTCCACTTACTGATGCAGCTGGAAAAGCTGCATTAAACAGTGACTTAACTCCCTCACTGGAAAGGGTTTGCTAAAGTAAGGAAACCACAAGCAAAGATCTGTCTGAACAGTTAGCAGGGAATATCTTACGATAAGAGACATCCTTACAGTCTAGTGCCTTTATAAAACAGACATACAGCTGCACAGCGTGTGCCACATAAAGACTGTATAATGATGTTTAGATGAGCTACAATATGGAGCTCTCAAGACAGTTTTGAATTTGTTTCCAATATGAGAAGGGTGAAAGAAGCCAAGAGGAAGAGATGACACAGAACACAGTGGGTTTGCTGTTTAATTCATGAAGTAAATCCTTCTGAGAAAAAACACGTCACTGTTGAAGAATTCTGTCCCATTCTTACTATTATAACGTCTGTATCTATTGAACTCTGGTATGTACACCTGTAAAATAGAAACGTAACCTTTCTGCGGGTATAAAAACCTGTAAAAGGCTTCCACGTGATGCTTACAGTTTGGATAACTTCTCGAAACAATTTACATGAAGGGTTTTATAAAACATGTTCTCAAAAGCACTTTCTCACTTGGGAAAAGGAAGAACATTTTTGCAAAATAAAGTAGGATCATTGTGAGGTAACTGAGGTTTTGAAGACTGTTTTTAATGACTGGCTCGAGCAAATCCTTGTTCAAAACCAACATCCATGTACATTTCATTAGGCACAGTAACACTGTGAGGACACTGTGGGTCTGGGAGGTGTCCCGAGGTTTTTCCATGGAAGGTGCAGTATTCATGTAGCGATCACAATATCTTTACTCACTGACATGGAACCGCATTTGTGTGCAAGCCACAGGTATTTCTAAAAGCAAAGTGATCAACTGAAAAGCTTAATTACAAAGTGTTTCCTAAATCTTTACAATTATATCCAACCAGCCTTATAAAAGAAAGTCTTGGTTTAATTGCACCTCAATAAAAGTCGGGTATTTGTTGGAGTGATGAGTACAGGCCAGAGCAGCATCTTTCAGGTGAGAATGTGTCACCATCTTCCATTCTCAGCAGCTCTGAGGTCCCTGCGCATCCCCCATAAGAAAAAGTGAGACTCTTTCCTTTTTCTTCTTTCAAAAGAATCCACAATGGCCAGCAAACAAGGGCAGTATTTCGAGTTTCCCATTCATACATATGGCTGAACTCAAGTCATAGCTAAAGAACAGCTTGAAAGAATGGACTGATACTCAAAAATACAGATTTCCAATGTATAGTTCATTGTGAGTGAGAATTCAGTACACTGCAAATGATTTAGGTAGTAACTGTTAATACCCACAAGTGTCACGGCCCCAATGCTCCAGCACAGAACAAAGTGTCATAGTTGAAGAATTAAGTAATAACTTGGTTTTGAGTCCCTTAACATAATACTTGTCAAAGTGTTCAAGTCATTTTTACAATAATTTGCCACGTTCCTCACCTAAATCATCTCCTCTTGGTGTTTTCTAATACAGACAGACATTGGCTGGACCTTTGCAAAGTTCCCTCCAGCAAGAGAAACATGAGCAGAGAAATCAGGTTAGTGCATGGACAAATTTCTAAAGAGTTCTTGTGACAGCTTGCATCACAGACCTAATTCCATTTTTTTCCCTTCAACTTGTTAAATAAATGCCCTACAAGTGCTGGAATACATTCAGGAGGAAAGAGGGAAAGAAAGAAAAAAATTACCATTGTGGTGATAATACAGGGGCAATTAGGTCTCTGACTACCACATAAATAGGTAATGGAAGGAGGCAAGGGTCAGACAGACATTATTGGAAGTAATTTAAAATTTACTACACTACGTAGAATCAGAAAACTTGTCTGATTAAAACAAAGTCGTATATCAAAAAGAAATCTAGATTATAGTATAAACTCAAAGTAATAAATGTTTAATGATATTAATCCTCATACCTCTGAAAATAGATTTATCTGCGTTTCTTGAGGATGGAATTAATTCACAGATCTTTCTTTTAAATCTAAAACTGAAGTGTAAATTTAGTTTTGTTCCCAATGAATGAATCAAAACATCTTTATTTTTATACTTCATTCTCTTGATCTCTTAGATTTGCCCTGAAACACTTCCAGAAAATATTCAGCCTTGGTAAGAGAATTCCATTCACCCTCTGAACTCTGACGAAGTTCATTAGGAAGCTTTGCACTTGATGGGAACACCAAAACTTCTACTGGCCATTCTGTTCAGGTGCATAAGAACACTTTCTCTTCGCTCAGAGCAACTCCATTCATGCTTCATTCAATCTGACCTTTGCCGGTAAAGATAATGTACGAACTACTTAAATGTAGCTGCTGGGATTTCAGAAAGATCTTGTCTTTGTACTCCTCAAATACTGCACTCCACAAGAGCTTTCAATTTGCCATCACAGCACTTAAGCATCTTGAAAAGCTTTAACCAAGTCTGTGAATTTGAAGGACATTGATTAAACTGCATAAAACTATGTAGATGGTTTCACTCAGAATTTAAATAGCTTATTTCATGTGTCTTAATTCACCTTCACTGTAATTTAGAGCAAAGCAAATTAAGATAAACTTAATTATGAGGAAGGTTGCCTATACAGAGATTTAGCATTGTTTAAGCTGCTAAAAATAATTCCGTCTCTGCACAGCCATTCTCGCAGGATGTGCCTACGTGTTACATTCTCCTCGGTGGCAAAACCACTGTCAGAAATGGCCACGGTCCTCCGACAGCTTTTGCCCAAGCCGGCTGTACTTGTCCCCCGCAATGCAGTTTGTCACACACACAGTTGCGAAATGACCCAAACTGAAAATAACTTTCCGAAGCGAAGCTGCTGCCCAGAGCAGTGTAAGACACCACCTCAGCTCGCTGCTCATCCGCTGCTTTTCCTTCTCCGCACTGACTGATTTTTGTTACGGTTCATTTTAACCTCCTCCTCCCCTCTTCATGCATGCTGGTGTTTTCTGTGCTTTAATTACTGCAAAGCACTTCTGCGACTTACACTCAAGAGCTTTCTCAGATTTTGGGATTTGATCATAACATCTCTTCTAATGGCAACTTTCTCATTTCACACCATTCACCTATGTGATGTATTTGAGAGCAAGGTAAATGCTATCAATTGGGCTCATCTGTGTCTAACCACAACCACACCACGAGCTGCTGCGCGAACCACTTCATCCATTTTCACTGCATGTGAGCACTAGAAAAAAATAATTCAGATTATGATGCTCTTAAAACATATCAAAGTATCTGAACAAAGATCACCTGTGGTTGCTGTTAGCATTACAATTCTTTGGTGCTTCCAAATCCACACAGTTGAGGACTATTTTACATATAAAGGAGTCACCACATTATCACACGTAACTGCCAAAAGGTGCTTCAAAGGTGTGTTTAAGCCCATTTTTCTTTGACCTGCAGCGATTTCTAAAATACATGCAAATTTCGTTGAAGTTGTATATGACTTTAGCTCACAGCTTCTCCCAGAGAACAAAATCTATAAAAGACATCACGCTTGCCAGATTAAGGGTTCCTGGCTAGAGCTAAAAGAGCTCTAGCTACCGATGGGAAACACAAAGCTAAGCTTCAATTTCTGCTGGAATAGGTACAGAACTTATCTACATTCACAGTAACCTCTTCAGTATAATCTCTCAATATATTCTAATACGCGGGAGGATTCCATGGCACGTGTTTTCATATTTGAAATCCAGTTCACAGCAGTGAAATCATGCAGGTAACTCAAGAGTCTGATACTTCTGGTCCATGTGGGATAAACTTTAGGCATTTGTGTGTTTTATATATTGCCACAGATGCCTTTGCATCCAAGCTGGAAAGATGTATTTCATATAAAACTTGAGGCTAAGGCAACTCCGGCAATATATAAAAAGCATGAACGCCTGAAGTTTACCCCACACATTTTTAGACAACCAGAGCAGACACAAAACTGCCTTCTCAAAAGTTACAAGTTTCCATCAAGACTGAGTGTTTTATTCAGGTTTAAATAAATCCCAAGCCTGTTTCTCAAACTCTGCCCTTGCTATGCAGAGGCACATAGGCTGTTTATAGGCTGAATCTGAGCGGTCCTGCTTTAAACGGGGAGTTGGAATGACCTCCAGGGGCCCTTTATGACCCATACTGCCCCACAGTTCCACACGTGGCCGTAACTGATGGCTCAGAGAGGAGCTGCTCTGAGATCGTCATCGTTCTGTTACTACCTGTTCAAAACTTCAGGGAAAACACCATCGCTGAACCTCTACCTGCACGGGCCTTTTTTCCACCTTATCGATGCTGCCACATTCACTGTGCCATGGGGATGTGTCAGTGAGGCCAGTTGGTTTGGCTGTGCAAAGGAAGCCTTGTGACTTGTCACACTTAAAACTGTCAGAGTCCACAAACACAAATATTTACAAATGGAATGAAAAACCAACCAATGTTATTACATGACGTTTCTCCTTGTGCTCGCTTAGCATCCAAGGGTGAAACAGTATGCCTAGAATATCACCACAAAACTGAATCCTCAGTGTTTTCCCTATCAAAGTCACCACAATGTTGCATCTATATTCCTTTACGTGTAGGTTTTACAAAGTGGTTACTAAATTTGCCACCCTAGCTGCTGCTCACAGAGAAGGAGTTTTTAATCAAGCCTTTTAAGCAAGGGGATTCAGTCCCCAGCACAATGTGAAGATATATATACAAGAGCTGTGCTCAGAGTGTAATGCAAAAACAATAAGCTTGTCTGGTCTGAGTTTAGACACAGACACATCTATTGAAGAAGGTTCACTGTATCTTTTTGTTGTTGTGTGGTTTGGATTTGTTTTGCTGTTGTCTGGTTTGGTTTGGGGGCATGTTTTGTTTTATTTTTTGCCTGTGCAGGCATTGTCTCACATCTTTCGGATAATATGTTTCCTTCTCACGAAAGCTTTTATGGGAAAATATACCTGATGAAAAATGGACAATAAAAAGTTTGAGGTTTTGACATCTGATAGTATTGGTTCTTCACAAAGTGCTGTGCTCAGCAACACTCTGAGAAGTCTGGCTACCACTGATTTTAATTAAGCAAGGTTTTCCAGAGGCTTTACTATCTTTTATTCCTACCTTTGCCTAAATTTCTCCTGATTAAGATGAAGAATGTACAAAACAGTTTTGCCGTAGAGCAGTAAAATCTAACACAGGAAAACCCACCACCTTATGCCAGTAGAGCTTTTTTGGTAGTAAAAGTCTGATTTATACTCTTAGGAGGGAGCAATTTCAAGTAGAACATTTCCTTGCTGCTGGAATCTGAAGTCACAATACCAAGCCTGCCGTGTGGCACTGTGCTTCTCTTGTGAAAACAGCTGTAAGGTTTGCAGTGGTTCTGCTGGAAGGCTCTCTTAGTGAAATCAGATCTCAAGCCAGCGGGGAATCGGGCCTCATGTGGCGCTGACGGGCTCTGCCTCAGCTGGACAACACGGGCCTCGCTTTTCCTCTCATGTGTTTTACAGCAAAACACATCAATGGCATTAATGCTACCGTAAACAAACGGGGTCAGATTCAAACAGCTTATACCATTCAAGACAGCGCAATAATTAAAATTCTGTCCATTTAATAGATTATTGCAGTGACATTTTTACAAGAATCAATGTCCTGGCGAAGGTCCTCCTTGTGTTATTGACTGCCTTTCCACAAGTCCTGCCATACACCTTGTTTGTCATATATTGATCAGATCCTAATGTCACTTACAGAGAAATAACTTAGTTATAATGAATAATACTTGAAGTTATTGAAATAACTCTGTGTCTACTCAGGCAAGAGCATTCAGAGTCAGGACCACTAGGCTGAGTCAGTGCTTTATTTTCCCTCATTGCTCCTCCTTAGTTAATCTCAGATTTCTGTATTCCAACACTGGAAGCATCAACAATAGTTTACAATGAACATTACCTTACTAAGCGAACATTGAATTATTACACAACTGAATTCACTAATAGTGCTCTCTAAATACTTAACATGAAATAAGCAGCGTTGGAAACATTATGTGGCTCAGGTTTTCTAGGGTTTCTCTAATTATTTCTGTCATATACTTCAGTTGACTTGCATTTGATTATCTGTCTCCTAATCAGAAATCTAGACATCTTCATGTGACAAAATAATAACAACGAGAATACAACATTATTTAATACTAAGTCAGTTCAGTTGAGTTTCAAAAACTTTAAATTTTATTTTTCAAATGAGCTCATTTGCAAGCAATGATACACCAGCTTCTCCTGCTTGTCCCTCAGTTCTGTGTCACCCATCACAGCAAAATCATTAAAAGATCAAAATTTAATTGCACGGAAATTAAGGTCACTGAGAGGCATACAAAAGAAGCCATTCCTTCACACAGATATGGAAGCTTCTTATTTGTTAGGTTACCATGACGTTTGAAAAAGCTTATCACTTGCTCACAGAAAAAGTAATCATTTGCATGAAAGCAGGATCTCCTCCTTCCCCTCTACTCTGCCCTGGTGAGACCACATCTGGAATATTGTGTCCAGTTCTGGGCCCCTCAGTTCCAGCAGGACAGGGAACTGCTGGAGAGGGTCCAGTGTAGGGCAATGAAGATGATTAAGGGAGTGGAGCATCTCCCTTATGAAGAAAAGCTGAGGGAGCTGGGGCTCTTTAGCTTGGAGGAGACTAAGGGGGGACCTCATTAATGTTTATAAATATATAAAGGGTGAGTGCCATGAGGATGGAGCCAGGCTCTTCTCGGTGGCAAACAAGGATAGGACAAGGGGTAATGGGATCAAACTGGAACACAAGAGGTTCCGCTTAAATTTGAGAAGAAACTTCTTCTCAGTGAGGGTGACAGAACACTGGAACAGGCTGCCCAGGGAGGTTGTGGAGTCTCCTTCTCTGCAGACATTCCAACCCGCCTGGACACCTTCCTGTGTGACCTCACCTGGGTGTTCCTGCTCCAGCAGGGGGATTGGACTGGATGATCTTTTGAGGTCCCTTCCAATCCCAAACATACTGTGATACTGTGATACTGTGATCTCAGCACGCAGTGTTGATAGCGAGGTTCCACTGCTGATCCCTGCTGCAAAGCCTGCCACAGGACACCAGGATAGAATTGTATCTTGGCTGAGAGCTGGCTAACTGCAAACCTGAATGTGCTCTTATTTTAGAAGAGTACACAATTCATTAACATCAAGGTTCAGCAAGTAAAGGGAGATTTTGCTGCCCTCCTTGTACTGTAACCCCTCCAGGGCAATCATTTTGCATCAGGAGAAATGCTGCATTCCACAAGCGTGAGATTTCCTGCGTGGCTGCCATGTGCTTCAATTACCACTACTGTACATCTAGAACAATTTCACCACAGTACAAACAGGGTACCAAATACAATCCTTCATGCTCTTGTGTGTTGCTACGTAAGAGACAGTGAAACAAAAGGTCTGATAGTTTGTCTCCCACTGTTCAACATTAATGTATTTATAGTCAATTAAATAAAAATACTTTCCAATGATGATACATAAGAAAATAAATCCTACTCATTAGAAGGCTGAAATGGCAAATATCACACACCATGCTGAGAAATTTGCTCATTTAGATGTGCTGACCTCTCTTTCCTGAGCATGGCAAGTCACTAGAAGTTTTGGGGAAGTTTATAGATCCATGCAAACCATAGTTTTGTCACTCAAGGCTACATCTCAAACCAAACCTCCTTCCTTTTTACCTGACCAGGCAGTAAGGATGAAACAATTGTACATTATATAAAAGATAATCTAACGAAACAGCATGTTACTCAGTGAACTTAATTATAAAAATAGGTTCCTTTCAGTCACAGGTTTCAGAGATTAAGACAGCTAGAAATTCTCCTTCAATATGGAGTGTCCGAACACCCAAACTGATGTTATCCAAAAGAAAGCTCAGGAGACGCTGCACAACTCAGGCTGTTTGCCAGTGTAGGCCATCATGGAATTGGCAGAGAAGTGGCAGACCCTGACATTTGAAAAGAGCTGAAAACAGAGAATGAGCCTAATGAAGAGGTGGAATGTGGGCAATAAAAATGTACCCACATCACATATGCCAAGTAAATAGAAGAATGGCTGGTCCCTCAAGCTTGGGTCCCAGGAATACAAAAAATTTGCACAGAATCAGCTGGTGTGTGCACTGTGACAGCCAGCCTGAAGCTGGCAGCCAATTCCAAAGGTTACTGACTGCTAAACCTAATCTAAACCAAAGCCAAACCTATCTGGAACAGAACTAGATAAGCATGTGCATGAGGGGGGTAGTTACTGAAGAAAAAGTGCAACATACTCAATACTATTCTATGTCTTTTTACTTCAGATCACAGCACAGAGTCTGAGCAAGTGAAACATCCATAAGGAAACTCAGCAACCCTGACTTGGGAATTAGAGACTGGTTAAGCTCAGTCGCCTCAAAAGGGAGAAAATGTAGTTGCAAGACATGAGGGCAAAAAACTCAAACAAACCCAAAACTACACCACATACCACTGCCCCCCTGCCAGTGCCCCATCCAAAGTGTTCTGCAGGAGGTCAGTCCTCTATGAAGCAACTACAATTTCTGGGGAAGTGCAGTTGTGTCCCTGCATGGGGAGCACAGTGTGCCCTACAAAGTGACAGAGGGCAAATCCCAGCGCAGGGTGTTCTCGTGCTGCACGGGGACTCACAGGAAGGACGGCCGGGGGTTTGTGCAGTCCAAGAACCTTCTCCAACCTGAGGCTGGAGAAACCATACCTGCTTGCATGTCCCAGCATGGAAGGGCAGCAGATGAAGCTCCCATTCCCCTCACTTCTGTATACAACTTCATGCTCCACCATCAGTTCCCTGTTTCAGACCACACCTGGAATATTGTGTCCAGTTGTGGCCCCTCAGTTCCAGCAGGACAGGGAACTGCTGGAGAGAGTCCAGCGCAGCCACCAAGATGCTGAAGGGAGTGGAGCATCTCCCGTGTGAGGAAAGGCTGAGGGAGCTGGGGCTCTGGAGCTGGACAAGAGGAGACTGAGGGGGGACTCATTCCTGGGGATCAATATGGAAAGGGGGAGTGTCAGGAGGATGGAGCCAGGCTCTTCTCGGTGACAACCAGTGACAGGACAAGGGGCAATGGGTGCAAACTGGAACACAGGAGGTTCCACTTAAAGATGAGAAGAAACTTGTTCCTGGTGAGGGTGGCAGAGCCTGGCCCAGGCTGCCCAGGGAGGTTGTGGAGTCTCCTTCTGTGCAGACATTCCAACCCACCTGGACACCTTCCTGTGTAACCTCATCTGGGTGTTCCTGCTCCATGGGGGGATTGCACTGCATGAGCTTTCCAGGGCCCTTCAACCCCTGACATTCTGGGATTCATTTCCACAACTTCCCACCTCAAGGAAAAGGTCCCTTGTGTCTCAGGCAGTAATTCTGTCTGAAGCAGGGACTGCCCCTTTGTTCCGCTGACAAACACCACTGTTGTGTCTGATCAAGGCCTCCAGGTGCTGCCCGCACTACAAATAACTAATAACAATTTAGAATCATTCATTCCCTGGTGACAGATTGTTCTCAGTTTGTGTTGCCAGGATAGATCACTGTTTTCCAATACCAGTTAAGAAAAAATGGAACAAAGGTTTTAAGCATTTTTGCTTCTTCGCATGATAAAGATGGGGGGGTAGGGGGGGAAGAGGTAAAAGATGGAAAAAACAACAGGATATTACAAGGGCTCTGGGACTCTTCTTTTTCAGCCTGTGCCTACGTAAAGCCTCGATCAACACTAGCCCCTTCACACCTCCAAGAGAGTGTCCCCCTTACTGACCTGATGGCCACTCTGGTCTCAGAGCTCACTCACCAGCACTCCTCCAGGAACTGCAATATTTCCCCCACTCTGACCCACGGGTAAACTGGGACCACCTGAACAGGTCTGATTTTTGACCAGACCACACAGCTTCCTCAAGGGCCAGTAACAACAGCGATAAGCCATGAAGCCCTCCTTATATCAGAGCCATGTTTGTAGAACTTGGATAAGACATTTCTAAAACAAAAGACAAGTGTTTTGGGGGTTTTTCTTTGGTTGGTTTTAGTTTGCGGGTTTTTGTTTTTCATGCAAGTGCTTCAGGTTCACATGGCCCTATAGGAACTTATCTTCTCAATTCAGAAATGCACCAAAACTTCATAGCATAGAACTTCTGGCAAAATAATGTGTTATCACCTCTTAGAAAGGAGAATTTTGAATTCACCAGCTGTGTAGTTTTGGGGGCTATTTTTGTTTGGTTGGTTTTTAAACTTGCACATGCACACAAACTCCCAGGAAAGTCACCTTATTGCTACTGAGAATTAGTTTCTTCTCTTGACCATAAAATAAATCAGTGAATTGCCTTTATGCAGGGAGTTCTTACAACACATAATAGTTTTTCTTTGCTGCCCCAATTACATAAAATATTAATAGGAGGGAGGTTATTGTATAACAACATCAACAGTTACATTCAAATTTACATCATTCCTGTTGAAGGCTTTTAGTACTTGGTATTAATTTCACCCATTTCTCTGCAACACGTAAAATTCTTATGTATTAATTCATTCAGATAATCTAAAGTGTCTTCCATAGAGAAGTCTTCATGTGAAAATTATTATTTATGAGGTGTCAAGTGAACGGTACTACAGCTGTAAGGGACTATTCGGTACAGACATGCGACACATTAACTTTTAAGAAACTGACATGCCTTGTTAATTAGGAATGCCAACACTTGACGTTTTTATTTTCAAGAACATTGATTTATTACAGACCCACTTAATTTTGCGGAAAAAGCTGATGCTAGGAATTCCAAATCGCAGTCCACAATGGTGGGTTTCCAGCCACAGTGCAGTACAGTTTCAGAACACTTTATGTAGAGCAAATAGATATAAATGGCATGCACAAAGCCCTGGATATCTAAAACTCTGAGTAAGCACAGCTGTGTACAAAAACTGATTTCCATCCACATTCCAATTCCTCATTTCCCACCTGGGACTGTGCAAAGCACTTTTTAAGCAGTCCTTCTAGTAGCTAAAAGAAAACCATCGTTTCCCATGCAGCAGACAGAGCTATGCCAGTAACTAGCGCTTGCCTTTTTAATTTTATTCTTGTCAAAATAAAAAATATGAGATAAGAATACAAACAGAATATACACATTCCTGATTTTCAAAATTATTTTTATACCTGGCAGTCCTACCTAAGGAGGGCTGTTGCTGCACAGTGAACAGATTTCCTTCTAAAGCTGTGCAATTCCACCAGAAAGCACTGATCAGACAGACTTAGGAGTATTTTTTCCAGAAATCTTAGTATTTCCCCACACCGAGGTACCTAAAACATTGGAGCAAACTGCTTTATGCATCAATGCACAAAACTGGAAAAGCCCACTGATTTCAACCATTCTACAAATTCATTTTGTTCCCTGACCCAAACACTTAACAGCATCATGTGACCAACTTATAGCCTCCCAATAAATAAATCATAGTGGTCGATACATTCACAGGCCCACAGTAATAGACATAATACCAACTCACATGTCAACGTGGAGTTTAAGTGAGGAGAGGGCAAGTTACACACAACGTGCCACTGAGCAAAGACCTACACCAGCACGAGGAGGGGACGCATTCACTACCCGGCGCAGAACTCAGGTTTCACCAGGGAACCCTCCAGTCTGAATAAAACAAGAGCTGACTTATTCATGTGGTTGTGTCATAGTTTATATGAAACTTCATGTTATTTTTCAATGTGTAACAGCAAGTTTCTGTGTTTGAACTTCTATGTTATTTATGGGGAACACGAATGCTTCTGCAAAACAAACATAGCAAAACCTGCTCATAATGGGTACCAAAGGGAATTCTGCTTTTCAGCTCTTCGTAGCAGCTGGTTGAATAGAGCAGGGTAATTAGATTCCAGCACTCAGAGGGCTGAGATCTACTGACTGTGAGGAGTAGTGCTACCCTGAGTAAAGAAAGAGACATGAATAGCTCTGGCTCAAAGGATACCTTGGACATATCGACGTTGTCTTTATGAGGTATCAGTTTGTTAAATTCCCCCTGTGCAGGATGAACAAGCAAATCTTCTGCTGGGGCAGGCTTAGCGTGCAAAGAAAGTAATGGAGAGGCCATTTGAAGCATCTGGAGCATCTCTTAGCTTGAACATCATATGGGAAGAGAAGGTTCAAGGGAAAGATGCAGTAAGAAATGCATAGAAAAAAAAAAGTGAGAAAAAAAAAGACAAAAAAAAGTGAGAAAAAAAAAGACAAAAAAAAGGAAGAGTCTTCCAGACTTAGAAAAACTAGTCTACAGACTCCTCTTACACCTTCTTTAAATCCAAATTATTGCAGACTATTCTATAAAGAACTGTTGTATTATGGCTGTGTCTACACCATAGGTTTCACCTGTGTGTCTACAAGTGGTTTTGCCCAGATTACATACAATCCATTAATTTACTTTGCTAGTGCTTGCTGTCATTTGAGTGCAGGAGTTGTTAAGTGTCCTTCTGTATTTAGAAGGAACATTATCCCACAGTTCCACAGGGGGAAAATAATCCTTGGACATTTGGCACAGAGGATGTTGCAGTTTATCCCCAGAGACACAGGTGCGGACCGACCAAGTGAGAGCACAGCCGCACGGGAGGGAATCTGTCCAGACTCCACGCCGATCACACAGCCCAGTTGTGTAGCAGACGTACCTTCAGCTTCCTCACCATGCTTATCTCCCAACAGTTCACTTGGGAAGAGGTGCAGGAAAATGTTACAAAAATAAAGTTTTGCCAAGAGTCTTTCTGGACATCACTAGTTAATATCAAAAACTACTGAAAGTAAGTGGAAGATGAAGGCACCAGGAAGAACAAAAGGCACACTTGTCTTTTTTTCCTGTTGATGTTGTGAGACACAATTTCAAAAGGGTTTATCTTGAAGCATACAGACACACGCTAGAGCCTGGGCATAATTATTTAGACTCACTGACTCACAGATGTTACCTTTAACTGGTTTGTCAGTTGTCATGCACCATCTGACAATCATGCTGAAGAGATGAAGTACAAGCAAGACTGCACATGTACTTTCTAACTATAGTGCTGTACATTGCACCGCAGTGACTGTCAGAAATCGAAAGAGCAACTCTTCAGGTAGATTTTTGCACAAGGAAGACGTAAACCAGTAGTGCCACATACTCAATAAGGCACTGGTCTTCTGGTTTGCCTACCGGGGTTTAAGACCAGAGATCTGCAGAGCTACCATAATTAAGCTAAAGTGCCAAGGGTATGAGGGATTCAATATCAATATTTTGTGGTCAGACTATGAGGGTTGTATCAAATAAGCTTTAGCAGAAGTCTGTGCTTAAGAGACAGTTAATCTAATCTTAACAGTATGGATATTTCAAGTCATGACGTGTTTATAAAGCTGTAGATGTCACTAATCTAAAGGAGTTCGCAGACACTCTGGAGGAACAGAATCAAAAACGGTTTCGAAATCTGTTTGTTGGAGAACTGCATCCTTTCCATGTGCTCTGTGACAAAAAGAATCAAGACTGACAGACTGGAAAACCTCTTGCTTTGCTGCAAAAATATCAGTGCCCCAGTATCTGCTCCATTAAGCCCATCTCTGCAGGTATTTGTTCTGCCCTGCCAGCAGGAGGTAAAACAGGGAGTCAAAATGATGCATCCTAAGCAGCACTAAACCATACCTCAGGATATTTGTAGTAAATACAGAGTCATTCACTAGTTTATTTTACAGTTGATGTAAATTTCTATAGTGACAAACAACAAGCTGCTTAGGAAGCAGAGCAATGAAGCATTACTGCCTGTGAACAAGGAGACTTGAATACTGCAATATTCTTGGTTCCATGTAATCACCTGAGCTATTATAAACTAGCACACCATGGACACTTATGGAACTATATTCAGACACATGTTCTAAGCCACTTTCAGGTTAAATACTTCAGATAAAGTGACAAAAGGAAATCCTACATATACAAATAACATTTACAATCAAGACATGCTGGTACTACCATTATTTAGATGTGCAATGACAAAGAGTAGAATTTAAGTGAAGCTTTAAAGAAGAAATGCACATATAATCCTAATATAGTTTATTGCTTTTCACCTATTTCCTGAAAGAGGCTCTTGCAATATTCACAGCCATGTATTTAACACTGTGGCAATGCCTAGTGACCACGATTAAGGGAGATAAGCATAGTCAGAATAATTAATCTTCACTAATTCCTATAAGGAAAAAAAAAAATTTAAAGAAAGAAACCCTGCACTTTTAGCACATTGACCCCTAATATGTGCTAGGAACTATAAAGTAATTACAGTTGTGTAGAATACCTTAAAGAAATACTGGCTGAAATATTTCTAATTTCATTTAAGACAGCAAACCATTGAAAGCAAACACTTTGCTCAGAGAACATGTCAAATGTCACTCCTTGAACACAGGGCTTGAAGGTGACCAAAGGCGCCTTTCAGCTGGGCAGTCATGCTCCCAAGTGCTTTGTGTTTAAGAAACAGAAGTCAAAGTTTCTGAAATGTGGCTGAACTAGACACACCACATGATCACAGTAATTCTTTTAAAAGCTTTGAAATGCACCAAGAGAATCAACTTGATTTCCTTTTTGTATGACTAGATTTTAACTTCTCCTGTGCCAAAGCAGGGAACGGTTCTGAAAGGTGCATTTTTTCCCCAGAGTGGGGGGCATGGCCGGCTGTTTCCAAAGGTTCCCCTAGATCACTTTATCAACCTATATTTTCAAATCAGCTCTTAAAACGCAGTTTCTTCTCAGGACAATCTCAGATTAAATACGGTCTGTTCTACTTCAGATTGCTTCCTATCTCCACTTTTCCCCCCTCTAATGTTTAATCACAATGTAAATGCTGTCCTGTTTCCGATAAAGCACTGTTAAGAAAGGGAAGCAGAATTTGTAGCCTCAACTTTATTTTACTTTACACTAAGTTTTCCCAGTCACCAGTGCTCTCACCTGCTTTGCCTCCAAGGGTATGTACTGAAGGGGGAAATGGCCTTTCCGATGGCATCGGTGACAATCGAGTATTGGCATGCGCTAGAAAAGCATCGTGACACCAAAACGTACCTGAGAGGCCAATTTCCCCATCATTGGTATCCAGCTATTCCTGTTGCAGAGCTTAACCCAAGCTACAACAGCGTCAATCTTTAAGTACAGATATAATTTCTAGATATATTCTACATTTTTACTGCAAATTAAATTCCCAAAAGAGCCCAGGCACTTTGCAAACTATGTGCACTTCAACAGCTTTTGATGTAAGAGGCAAGTAAATACATATCAGTGGGCAGCAAGAGTTATGGGTAACTGTAATTTAGCTCCAAAACCTATCAGAAAGAGGTCTCCAACACATGTAACTTCATTAAAATGTAATTCAATGCTACCAGGATGTGAGCCATGGATTTTATAATGTCGTACTTCAGCACTTCCTGACATTTTGTAAACTTAACAACTCTGAAACTTCAGTGTGATTAACATGTTAAATACATCCACCACAACACATCTTAGCTCAGTTAGGGACAGTTTACATGGTCACACCTGTGCCATAGAAGCATGTCAGGTTTGTAGACATAGAATGATTTAACAAGCTTGTGGTAAGAATTGTACCATGTTTTAATACAGTCACACATTTCTAAGAAATACTTAATCCACTCAGTCTCATCAGATCTCGCTCTGGCTCTCAGTGGACACCAGCTCCAAAAAAGAAAAACAACCAGCTGGCTGAAACATGATTGTTCTTTTGTTATGAGCTTTGGCCTTTTTCTGCAGTGAGGTATTCAATATTCAATGAAAAAAAACCCATGCTGTCTCTGTCTCCAACTTACAGATTTTATAAACAGTTGAATCATCACAAGGTATCTTTGGATAAAGACAGACTGCATAAAAACTCACAAGCTGTTTTCAAATTTAAGCGACGACAGAAGTCCTTGCAAAATAAGTTAAACAAGCAGATTCTTCTATAGTTGCATGCTTTAAAAAAATATAAATAAGAAATCATCCCCTGAATCTCATCTCAGTTCAAGAGAAATTAAAATTCTTTTACCTGAGAGCTCCTTTTGTGCTGTTCTGCCGTGTCGCGGTGCCACTGCCTCCTATCGGCTTCTTTTTGCAGGAACCTTCCAGTCATAGGGAGTACAAGCTCCTAGTGATACCAGAAGTAAAACAATTTAATATTTTGTTATTTAAGGTACTGAATTCAAGTTCTATTCTGATAATGTAATTTACACAAACCAAGAAAAACATATCCTGGAGGATACTCAGAATATGTCGTATCAAATTAAAGCTAAAGGCAACCCCCCCGCTTCTGCTTTCTAAATGCAGAATGATTCCATGGTAAAAGTGCACGTTCCTTCCAAGGAAAAAGCTGACACAAGAGACCCAGGTTACCAACAGATTGAGGGAACAGTGAATTAAAGACTTCAAGATGAATCAAGATTCAGAAATGTAATTTGGATGATACAGTATCTTTGGGGTTTTCATGAAAAGGAACATAAGGAACATACGGACAATCACTGTCAGCTGAACATCTAGATATGATGGGATCACTGAATACTCCTGCACCTTTCAATCCTGCTTCATCACACTATGCCCAAGAGGTACCTTCCAAATAATTCCTATTAGAGAATGAACTAATTAACTGAGCAGAAAGACATTCAGAAACTCCTGTCAGTGTAAGTCAATGATTAAATCTGGCACAGGGCTTTTAATGTTTTAAAAAAATAGGTAACATTTTCAATTAGTGTAGATTAAGTGTAGATTTAGAGATTTCAAAGGCTTTCTAACAGTTTATATGAGCTAGGATCTGGACAACTGTTTCAGGTCTTTAACGAAACATTATTTCATAACAGATGTTAGTCTCCTTTGTTTCTAAATCCAAAGGCAAGGAAGAATACCTTCCAAAACAGTCCTGCTAACAATTTTGCCTCAAGGGAGAAGAGGGGAAAAAAACCCACCAAAACAACATACTTCAATAAAAAGCAATAAAGAAAAACAGTTTCCTATTCACAGGAGCTAATTACGTTGACTAAAAAAAATTTTTAAAAAATCAGAAATTACTTTCAGTAAAATGCAAATAGTAGCAGAGGGAGATAAGTAAAAACCCAAGAGAACTGCCTGGTGTGATTTTGCAATCACAGCTTTCAGAAGCAGAGAGCTGAAAAATAATAAAAAGTACGTTGCTTTCCAATAACACAGAAATAATAAAGTCACAAGCAGCCAGGCAGCAGAGGCAGAAAATGGGTAACCAGAGGAGAGGGACTGAACCAGCTTTTAGTAACACAGTGATAAAAAGGAGATAAAATGCAGTAGAAAACACTGATGCAAATAAGTATTTGTAAACACCAGATAAAGAACAGCTGAAGGCAATAACTCAGGCTATAACATGGCTGATAAAGCAGCCCTGCAACATTCTAATCACCTACAGTCCCCGAGCTCCTTTTTTTGTGAGGAGCAAATAACTCATTGTTTTGATAGAGCAGTAAATTTCATGCATAATTCTGAAGTGCTGAAATAAGATGCATCCCTTAGGAAAGCAGACAGTTTCCAAGTAATTGAGAAATGGACATTGAAAACAGAATTACAATGCAGTTTGGATAGAACAACTCCCATATGGAGAGGTTCCTGCAGAGTGGGACGTTCTTATTATTGGACTCCTCTTGCTGCCCAGAAGCAGCATCGCTTCTGCTGTTCACACTGGTAATTTCTGGTCATTCCACCCCGTCGGTACAGGAAGAGGGGATGCAACGCAGCAAAAAGACAATCAGGTACAGCTTATAGGAAAGATGTGCAGGGTTTATAGAAGTCTTCCACAGTCATCTGCAGGTGCACATAAACTTGGGCAGAGGGTTTCCAGACAGTATGTGAGCATCTTATCTTGCTTCCTCCCTAAAAAGCATGCAAGTCTTAAACAGGTTTTACATCTAACCAGTCTCCCACCCATCCACTTTACCAAACAGGCCCCTCAGTACCCACCGAAAGGGCACATTGATCTACCTAATAAGAGCATGGCCAAAGCCCAGAATGAAATGTCACTTCAATATTATTAAAAACTGTCCCTAAGCATTTGTCTTCATTGTGTTTAAGTGATCCTGAAGCATAGAGAAATATGTGGATGGACGTTGGGCCAGTAACAAATTCAATAACAACAGGATACAGATGGATGACATAAATATGTTGGAAACAAATTAGACACAATAAAATAATTGAACATTAGTCTTTGTATAATTAATTTGTTCTAACTGACATTAATTGCACCTTTCCTCTTGGATTTCTGCAAAGCTATTCTCAATCACGTAGTTTCTAATTTGCCTGAAGCTTTGTGAGGAAGCAGCATGTGCAATAACACAGGGCGATGCTTCCCAGAGCTCCTGCTGTTACACTCTAAACGATTCCTCTTTGCACGGGCTCATCCCTCTTTTCTATACATCTGTATTAGAAGCACAGCCTTCACACTTGCTAAAGGCTTTTGTCATCTACAAACTGTATGTAGATGACTACATACTGTACACAATAGATTAAAGCTAGCGTCAGGAAAGAATCAGAATCCATAGCTTTGAGAAGGCATTCTAGTTTTTGCTATGCATAAAAATATCCCTGCATACTCCCAGTAACAGAAAATACAAGAACAAGTCCTTCTCTGAGTATTCGGCTTTCAGATTGTCCCAGATCCTGACAAACAGCACGCAATTAAACCAACAAGATCAGAAGGAGAACAGAGCAGGCATCAGATTTCTAAACCTCTCTGGAGGGTGCCATATCTGCACACACGGCGACAGGACTATTCCCTTTACTTTGGTGATTATGCTGCAAACTGTTTATAACTCTCTCCTAGACTAATAAAAACCGCACTGGAATAGCTTTGCCCATCAAGAGCCTACAAGCTCTTTATGCACAAACTTTCCCTTTCATAAACCAGATTCCTGACTGTTGGAAGGTTTATGTGACAGCAATATTTTTTGGTGTGCATCTGGCAAAAGTGCAAACACTGCAGTTGGCAGAAGATTAAATTTTACCAGCTAGAGCTATGTGATATTTTATTGCAGGTACCTTGGTAAAATTCAGTTTTGGTCACCCCAAAACTCTTTATAAATTGGCAACCATTCTCACCCTTATGAATTCAGCCTTTTGCTTCCTTAGCTGTAATTAATTCTAAGAGAAGTCAAGTAAAACACAATTAGGTGAAACTAAGTAAATTTTAGGGACTCATTAGTCTGTAATTCTATGTGATCAAACATAAGATTTTGGTTCTTGACTGTACCTAGTGAAATGGAAGAAAACCCAACAACCCCTCGGTGTGTGTGTGCAGATTTTAAGTTTTATTAAGTATCAATCACTTATTAGAAGAAGTCCTGAAACGTAGCAGCAAAATTTCCTCATCTTGAATAATTTTGACTGATAGAAAGATCTGGACACGGTGTCTACTGTTGTTCTACAAGGAAGAAAATATTGTTTCATAGTGTGCTGTGTGTGATTAAGTGTTCTTTGTAACCTTGAGTGTTTTTCTGCAAGATTCCTGCCAATTCAGCGTGGCAGCAAGTCTCCTGCAGAAACTGCAAATGGAAATAGAGCTGTAACCTAGGAAGCCGTTCCCCGCTGGTGCTCGCCCGGCTCCAACTGAAGAAAAGTCAGTTATAAGAGAAGCCACAACAATTCTCAAATTCCAAAGCCAAAGACTGGGCAGGTATCAAGTCTTAACAGGCTGAGCCTCACTCTGCATGTTTGAAGGTAAAAGTGTCCCCCTGCACCATGGCACAAACCTGCCCCACTTGCTCATCTCTTTGGAAACTGTGTAATTCAAATATTTTCATTGGATACCCACCATTCAATCTGAGTAACAGTTTTTCCCTGCTCCTAATTAACCACAATTTTCTGGTTCAGTTGAATTTACATTTTCCACAGGCCCTTGAGAAGTGAAAACCTGAATACTGCTGTTGCCACAAACCAGTTTGCCTTAGTTACGGTTTAGTTGTGGCTTGCTTTATGTGTGAAGTGACATTAGGATGAGAGGTACGCAACAATTATTCCTAAAGCCACTGGAGCTGGGTTCTGCCACAATATTCAAATCTTCGGCACTATTTCAAGCATATATACAGGTTTTATTAAATTTACATACCTAGTCAAGCATTTAAAGGCACAACACAAGCTTAAAATCACCAAATATTAAATGTTCAATGATAATTTAATCTTGTATCTGTAAAACATGCCGTTTCTTTTTGATCATCGTGTCTTTAAAGAGACATGGAGCAAAATAAGCCACATGTCACTTGTTTGATTAGCAACCTACATCATTGGATGCATATGTTTTTCATCCCGTTGTAGAATGTGCAGGTTGACAACAACAATGTTGTGTTTCTACTGGTTTCTTACAGACCTAAACCACATGGGCTGATTTCCAAAGACAGTTTCTTAACTGCATTCACATCCTTCTGTACAGCGGTGTTATTAAGAGAGTAACAAAAGCAAAACACTAAAGGTACTTGAAATAGTGGCTTGAAATCCCAGAGAAAGTTGTAAGACTAAGGTTGATAGAGGGACAGAATATCTTTTTCTTCTGCCATAGCTGGGCCGGTGGGGGAAATCCAAAAATCAAGATATGAAGTACTAAATTCCTTTTGAAGGGATAACACAGCGGCATCCGAGACTGCATTCTGCTCTGGTTTCACGTGAGTGTCTGGTGGGGTTTCTCCTCACTATAGAGTGCAGGTCTCCCTCACTCTTACAACGCAAAAGTTAATTTTCAGATCTTTTACCCCTTCAGTTACTTGCAAAGCTTACAACTGTGAAAAAGATTTCCCCTAGTATTAGGCCAGCAACACTAAAATTTTAATTGCCTATAAAAAACATTAACCTAACAAATAAACTTCTGGCATTCATTTCCATCTCCTGTGCAAATTTTGTCATAAGGATGGTGCTGAAAAGAAGAAACTATGATTGCTGAGTTGCTAAAAAACGCTTTAATGTTTTCAGGAGGCATAGGCCTGAGTCACTTAAGCATTTAATTCCTATTGATCTTCATGGAACTCAGGTACCTCTATTCCTTCGTGCCTCTGAGACTTGCATTCTTAAGGCCTTTCAATCATAGTGAAAAAATGTACCCTATCACTTGCTAAATAGGTTCACTCTGGGTCATATTTATGTCAGCTTTCATATGGGCAACGCTAGCAAAGAGAACAGCAATCATTTTCATGTAGCTTGGGGCTCGAAACAAGCTCTCACTTATACAAGAGTAAATTCAGGGTAATTCCATTTACTTCATTTGATTGGATCTGGCCTCTTTCCTCTGACACTGCCTGTGGTAAAAAAACCCAAACAACTGTACTGTAACATTTTTTCCCCTCCAAAATAAGATTGCATTTTAAGGGGAATGCTTACTAAGAGGAATGTCAAGGTTTTGCACCGCTTACAGAGACTGCTAGCCTCATTATATGGATATTTGAGCACCAGCAACCAAAATTATTTTTTGTAAAATGAGAGCGAGATAGTCATGCACAGATGTAACACTTGCCATAAAATACCTTCCCCTTACGCAATTACTTTCCCCTCCCCACCTCCCCAAAAAGAAAATGAAAGTCTAAACACACAAGATGCCTGTAGTTATGTCACCCCATAAACTATATTGGCAAGGGCAGAAAGATCTGTGCTAAGCATTAGTACTCCAGCAGTTAAGAGAAAAGGATAAGTCAGATACCTAAACACCTTTTCTGGCAGAGTAAATGGCTTTTACTTCTCTGTTTGTTCTGCTGGGGCTCCTTCCAGCAGCATCCTGCCAGGCAGGAGCAGGTGTGCAGCTGCTCCCGCGCCAGGCACCGCGTGCCTGGAAAGGGGAGCCAATTTTAAGCACTTGCACACCACCTTCAATCATCCCCTTAGCAGAGTCTTAAGTTCGGCATATCTTTGCATCGCTACTCCTGAACATTTTGGTTTTGCTAATTAAATATACAAATATCCCATAATAACTTACTTACAGTTCCCTGTGATAATTATTCTTTCCACTGAAAATTATGGCAACTGGAATCCTCTGCACCGCAGCACATACTGTGTACGCCAAGAAAGAAATCAAAATGTGTCATCACTGTTGATAGAAGGATAAATATAGTTGAAGTCAGATTAATATTTCCAAGATTACTCATTTCTACTTCAAAAGAGAAGCAAAGATCATGTGCAAAATGACAGCTACCCATCTGGGACTAGAAAAGTCACCATATGGATGTCTTTTTGCTAATTATAGATAAAATTTTGAACTAAGGGATTTAAAAGTAGGGATCTGACAGTTCAAAAATACACTTCCTCTCCTCCCTCATTTAGGCAGTGCTTTGGTGCTGGCTAATCAATTAAGAAGAGCATTGGACCACATAGATTTGTTTCACCTTTAAGGGAACAGTTTTCTCCCACTTCATGTAATGCGCAGTCATATTTGCAGCTCAGTTAAAGGACATTTATTACAATTCCTTCTTTCTCAGATCAGACGAACCTCTCTAATCTTTCAGCCCAATGGCTCACATATCAGAGGCCATGAGACTGCCTCACACATTGCTGCTTCACCTACAATATTTCTACTTGAACTACATCATATACACCTGAAAAGCATCCCAAGTGACTCAAAAGACATTTCAATAACAATTATCACCCAAGGTAAATTCTTCCAAGAGCAATTAATCTACATAAATTATTAAGTATGTATTCCTAACATTGTGCAAGTTAGTTCCTCTTACACTACAAGATTTTTTTGTTGTATTTTGTCTGCTGAATTGACTGATTGTGTCAAATTGCTGAATTGGTTGCATGTATTTGTAAACCAATCACATTGTTCTCCAGCCTTTGCTTTGATGAGCTAACAGAGCGGGCTCCTTGACCTTGGGAGATGCATCCTATACTTTGAAGTAGGGCAAAAAGAGCTCCTCTAAACCCTGAAGCTTTTCACCTCCTAGTACTTTACCCATAGGAACCCAGTCTGAGTTCTGGTTAACACACAAGTCAACACACCACAGGCATTTTTTCATGCTTTTCTTCTCCCGTTCTAGTAAAGACTTGCGTTCTGTTCATGCTTAAACAAGCACCTATCACTGTTATGCACAGCATTAGTCCCTGTACCTGCCCCAGACACACCTGAGTATCTACCCCTGGAGATCACCAAGTCACCTTTGAGATCCACACTTCAGTGAGACTGAGGATGAAAAGACAGGTAGAAATGGTAATTGTACCTGACATATTTAGTTTCCTATTTGAAAGGTCGCAATTTCCCCTTGCAGAGCACCCAGGTGTCTCGGAGCTGTTGTTTCCAGGGAAGCAGGTGCCTGCAGGACTGGGGAAGGTGCTTTGAGCAGCTGCTGAGCAGGGACCTGCATTCCAGCTTCTGCCACTCCCTGCCCTGACAGCTCAAGAGGAAAAACAATGCAAAGAAATAATTGCATTGTAACTTCACATTGCAATGTAAATAAATAATTCCTTTACTTACATAACTTTTAATACAGGTGGCACAATGACTGTCTGTTGAATAACATAATTCTCAATTTGAGCATTAAATAGGTAATCCCTTATCCCAAATACGATTCTTATCCCACCAAGGAGCTGATACAACACAGCATTTTTTCCTCCAACTGCAACACTACATCATTTAACTACAAAAGTTAGCTCTGTCCTCATCACTGGAGCCTTGTTTCCAACCACATTGTTACGAACAACTTAGTAATTCATACTGGATCCACGCCATGAAATCTGGAAGCTTAACCACGCATAAAAGCCTTTTGCCCACTGCAGTCGCACTCCCAAATGCAGCATGTCCATCCCCACACAGACCACAACCTGCAAAACCATCTCGTGCCACTTCACTCCCTATTAAGTTTTCCTCGTCTTACTGTGGAGTTTTCTATCCTTGCTTTCAAGAAGTAAAACTACAGCACACAAATTATTTAGTCCTTCAGATAAACCAAAGAGCCTATACTTTCCTAGAGAAAGTGCAGGAAGCTTGTCTGAACAGCCTTCCAAAGGATCATCTAAAATTCAGCTTTAAACTTAATCTAACATCCATCCTATGGACAAGAGCTCTCTTCAGCAAAACAAACATATGACGATGTACTAAAATTCTAGGCTTATGTTCTGAGCTATTTGTTTTTAAACACAAAACTAACATGCACCTGCCCTACTTGCACTCCTCACAACACCTCAGCAGCCATCTTAGCACACCAGCCCCACCACATTCACACTCCCGCTGGTATCCCGAGGGCTTTTCCCCTCTCCTCATGCCCTAAAAAACCACCAAGCCATCCTTCTGTACTTACCCTACTCTCAGCTGTGGCTCTCTACAACACCCCAGCTCTTTTTTGTCCTTCGAAAACCACTCACAGACAAAGCAGTTTCACGCAGCACTCACTGTGCATGGTACAGCTATGGTGGCCCAGCAGTCCATGGAGCCCTCCACAGCTCACAGGGGGGTTGGCAGCAGGCACAAACTCTTTCTTTTAAAACTTTTCCACGGCTCCAGGGACAGGCTCCAACTTCTCCTGCCCAACACCTCAGCACAGGTGCCACCCGGAGCCCTCCCAGCACCAGCTGCTCCCTCCCCTCACACCTGCTCCTCATCCCTCACAGTGCTCCTCATCCCTCACAGTGCTCCTCATCCCTCACACCTGCTCCTCATCCCTCACACCTGTTCCTCATCCCTCACACCTGCAGCTCCTCATCCCTCACAGCTGCAGTTCCTCATCCCTCACACCTGTTCCTCATCCCTCACACCTGTTCCTCATCCCTCACACCTGCAGCTCCTCATCCCTCACACCTGTTCCTCATCCCTCACATCTGCAGCTCCTCATCCCTCACACCCACAGCTCCTCATCCCTCACACCTGCAGCTCCTCCAGTTTGCTTTTGAAAGCTCCAATTAAATTATGTTGTGTTGATTTAGGATTTGTGGCACTGCGCTTTTAAACACAGCTCTGAATTGGGTCTGGAAACCTCAGTGAGAGGCACAGGGAGTCATGGGCCTCACAACAAGATTCTTAACTATAAGTACGATGATCAAAGAGCTGCCTAAAGGCAGCATGAACAAAGATGTTCAGGATAAGCTCCTGAAAAACTTACCTTTCATGAGAGTCAACAGTTTATGTGCTACTGAAAGGCAGCATCTTGAAGTGTGCAAGGCCAAACTTGAAAGAACTTAAAGGTTTGGTTTTGCTTTAAAAGATCTGTGGCTGCCATCTCTGCCTTGTTGCATTCAGCAGAGTGCTAATGCAGAATAAGGGAGTCAAAGACAAGTCTTGTCACTTATCTGAAGAAGTAGCAGTAAGAACTCACTTTTCTCACCTTTCTGATGAGCAAACTTTTCATGAGTCGTCTGGGCCGTTCTTTACCCCTTCCATCAAAGCCATGCGGCTCTGTGCACGGTCCCGTCAGACTGAGGGGGCTGGAAAAGGAGCAGAAGGGTGCCCCGGCGATGCAGAGCGCGCCCCCAGGGCAGCGCCGGCAGGAACTACCGCCGAAAGAGCATGAACTTCTGTATCCCCCTGTCTGGGTTTTTGCTCTACTGGGCTGCATTTTTAAACCACAGGACTGGACAGTGGATCATGCTTTAAAGCAATTACCTTCAAAACATGGAAACATTTTAGTAAAATGTTTTATGTCAACTGATAGGTGTTGCAAACCGAATTGAGGGATGTTAACATCCTATTTACATGTTTCCCTGAGATGTCAATGTGTTACAACAGGTTAGTTCTTTGCTGCTTTTCACCAGATTTAGTTTGCTTAGGATGGCTTTTTTTTTTTGCATTCAGCTGGAGAACCATTAAGACTAAGTGAGAAATTTCACATGGATTTTCTGCTAAAAAGAATACCTCTCCTAATTCGCTGATGCTGTCCTTTGTCTTAACATGAAACTCGGGAAAGAAGGAGGAAACCCTTAGAAGAACAAACAAAAATCCTATCCTGTCTGCTGATATTGGCATTGATGGAGTTAAGGGACTGGCACAATCAAGTTGTTTATCTGCTGAAAATATGAAGCACAATGTGAATCATTACAATATATTTGAAAATGAACAACAGCATATGCTTATGCTTCCTTAAAATTAGCTTCAGGCCACTCGTTCGTATCCCATGATACTACCAAGCAAAAGAAGAAAGTTTCTATATTGTAATTTTTCTTTGGCAGTGAGTCCAAAAGTGCACAGATATGCAATGAGAACTGCTTGAGAGAAAACACATTCGAGGTTCTGTTCTACCAGAGCTACTAGTAACACAGTCACTTAAACACACTAACTAGAAAGTCTGGTGTTTTAAATGTAGAACATTTAAATGTAGAACAAATGATGTGAATTTAGGTCTTTTTTGATACAATACTAACTTTCTAAATATATGCAGATATATTCAGGAGAACAGGATGCGAGGTACCAATCTGTCCATCCATCAAGAGGGGTTGGCAAAAAGGTTCTCCAGAACAAACAGTGGGGCGTACGTGGTGGGGGCTGTTTGTGTGTGTTACCAGTGTACAAAACTTAAATGACAGACAAATCGTGCATTCTGATGTACTGACCCAAATTAGAGCAATTAACAGACACATACCCTATTCAGCATGTTTTTATACTACAGAGTTAATGCTATTATACATAGCTACAGCTGAGGCAAAACATGTTTGCAAGCAAATACAAAATGAAATAATGAAATCCTGGAGAGAATATTAGAATATCAGCCCAGATGAAAATCAATATACTTCATCTTAGTAAAACCACTCATAAATTCATGGCATGATTCTTTGCCTTTGCTCAGACTAACAAATATCAAAGTAGTTAGTATCTGTAACTTGTACAACAAATAGATTTTCTTTCATAAAACTTTAACTGGTAAGGGTGCCCTACATTCAACCCACCACTCACACCCACAGTGAATATAGAGTCACAGAGTCATAGACTCTCGTGAACTGGAAGCGACCCACAAGGACCATTGAGTCCAACTCCTGTCCCTGCACAGAACAGCCCCAAAACTATACATTATATCCTTATTTTATATAGGCATATATATATATATCTTAAAAGGAACTTATTTCTTAGATTATACCTTGTGCCATACATCATGGCTACTAAGTACCACTTCTAACCTGTATTACAATAATTCTTTTGCTAACAGGTTATTCTGATGATTTTTTTTTAACTTCAGTATTATGTACTATAAAGAAAAGGGAAGAGCCCTGCCTGCAGGGAAGAAGTATTTGTTTCTCTGCTCACTATAAATAGATTTTGATAATTTTACAAGATCAAAGGTTTTCTCTTTTGCTTTGTAGGACATTTCTTCTCTAGGCAATATTCTCAAGTTTTATGTTTATTCTAACTACAAGAATCCTTATGTGACATCATGCATGTCCAATGTGCTTTGCAGACCTGTAAAGTCACAAAATGGAAAACAATGCACCTGTCTAACAGACTGGCTGAACAACAGGAATTACCTTCAGGCATTCTGACTGCTTGCACAGCAAAGGAGAAACAAAAAGTCGGAGCGAGCTGGCAGCCCAGCAGCCCCACATGCCAGGGCTGGCGCGCAGCGGGACCGGGTGGCCGCACGCCCGTCCCTTGCGTGGAGCCAACGCCAGCAGAGCCACTGATGAGGTGATAAAGGTTCCAACGTGGCGCTACCTTGAAAACGTGCTAACTCCAGCCACCACGGGAAATATCAGATGTCAGCAAGCATAAGGTACTTGCAGGAGGGCTGGCAAACAAAGGCCTCTCATTAATCTCTTGCAGATGAATGATGCCGTTGCTACAATCTCACACAGGTGTCGAAGGAACCAACTTGTCTTTATTATGCAGAGTAAAGAAGCCGCACTGAAATCAGAGAAGCTGCCACTGGAGCTGCACTCTCTCTGTTCTCAGTGGAACGTGTCTTGATCTCCTCTAGCGGAGCTGGAGGGGAGGCGGAAGCTTCACTGGGGGAACCTATTTCTCCTCTGCAGTAACCGAGAATTTTATAGCTCAAGCAAGAATTCAGCCCAGCGTCTAAAAAAACTATAAATGCTAGTCTCAGTAAGTACTGATTAAGCTTTTAAGAACTATGAGAACTTTAATTGTGTATTTGTGTGTTTGTGCAAATGTATTATTATGACAATTAACAACAGTTTCTAGCTTCAAGCCATGGCTGTGTATGGCAGCTTCTCTGGTAACTAGACTCCAGTGAAACAGTCCACACACTGTCCATTGAACAGAAGGACGATACTGCCCAGGCTTAGGCAGGAGATCAGAACCTCTTCCTCCTCTTGTATCCATGAAACAACTTTTGAGTATACAATGTGTATTCATTTATGATTTTTGCTTTCACCTGAACCTCACAACACTGTGTACATCACTCATAACAGGTGACCACAGCAACAATGACATTACAATGGGACAGATTTTGAACAACTTACTTTTGCTGCTTAGTATTGTACCAGGGAACTAAGAAATATTGGCCTCAAGGGTGCCAGAAGTCGACACCTTCAGTTTTCTTTGTTTTTATTTCCTGTCATTGCTACTATTTTACATAAATGGAAATGCAACTGCATCAGCAAATCAATATTATGAAATCTAGAAGAAATAATCATACTTAGATATTTAATAATATTTTAAATTTAAATAATTGAGGCTTTCAAAATTGTATTTTTGAAATGCATACGAAAATCCAGCTAGGGTGGTATGAAATATAATCAAGGTAATAAAAATAAATACTATAGTTTGGTCTGCTGTACTGCCCAGCATCTACACATTGAACAGAACACTATGAGGTGCTACACATGGACATTGAAGAAGCTCAGATCATTTGATTGCTGCCATTTTCTGGCTAATTCTTGGAACTGATGTGTGCTCATGTAACAGAAAGTTATCATGATGCAGAATGTTGTTCAGCAGCAGCTCCAGACTGACAAACAAGTGTTACCCCGAGCTGGCACTATTGTGCTACAAGCTGGTGACACAGTCTGACCTAGAAAACAAGTGACGTTTGACCTGGCATCTATGTCACTGGTGTGGATGGACTCTGCCACTCAGAGCTGGCAGCCTGTGCCCTTTTTTTATGCATATAGCCTGAGAATGGATTTCTACAAGAAGCTCAATGAAAGTCCAGTGTAGTTTTGCAGATCAATGGAGCCAAAGCCAGAGTTCAGAAGACACCCACTTTTGACCACTCATGTAAAATGCGCTTCCAAACCCTTGGTTTCACGAACAGCAGTGGAAAGTTAAGGCTGCCATTCAATTAGCTATGCCTTGTAGAATAGTCCATATAAAATTATCCATTGTTTTGACACCCATGCAGAGTTTCATGTCAGTGGGTTAAACCACAATTCCATTTTTGTATAACCATTATTCCTCACTGGTATGTGATGTTGCCATGATGGTCTCAGAAAGAGAAGTCAAGGGCTGCTCCTAAAAATCTGAAGCAAAGTGACTGTGCTTTAATCCAGGGTGTTTCAAGCTTCCCATGAAAATTTAATAATTTTTGATGTTTCAAAGAAATATCTGAGTTAACAAGTGCTTGTGCCATTACTCACATGTATTCGAGTGTGTGACATTGTTGTCATTTCTTCTTCCATTTCCACTCTCTGGAGGACATAACAGAGAGAAACAAAAAATTCCACAAAAATGTCTTCTTGTCCCTACAGGCTGGGGACAAAACAATGATAAACATACACTTCAAGACATGAAATCATTCAAGGAAGCTGTGATTTAAACTTTCATCTACCTCTTGCTGCTACAGTTGGCAGACAACAGACACAGCAAACGGGAGACAGTACATAATGTGTGGCTTAAGAAAGGGGCTTTGAGTTCAAAAGTAGGGAAAATCTTCAGATCCAAATAACATACAAAATAATCTCAACACCCCAGAAAATGGTCAGAGAACCAAGAAGCAGGTAATGGGATTGCTCTGTGCCTTCTGTCAGGAGCCTTTTCTCACAGGATAGAAGAAATGAGCTTTTGAGCAGATGGAGAGAATGGAGTGGCACGGTACATTCTCTTTCGAAGGAACCTTCTAGAAGAGTCAGTATAAGTCAACATAATTTCCGCATCTATATAGCTTGAGTAAGCATAGCCTATTAGTGCAGGATGATGTAACCTATGGGAAAAGAGGCTTGAAACTGAGGGAAGATGAAAGAAGATGCAAGATGAAAGAGCTACAGAATATGGTGTGCAACTTACACCATTATTCCTATCACCTCTGTCCCCCAGCTCTCATAGATTAGGAGTGAAACACCATCTACTTCTAAGTATGAATATATTGAAAGAGCCATAGGCAGCAACCAGGGGAGCAATGAAATTGGACAAGTATTTGAAGGATACTTCAAAGAGCTTTACCCTAAAGAAGAAAATTTGATATATTTTTAATCTGATTTTTTCCTTCTTATGGTGCATTTGCACCATAAGCAAAACCTATTTCACCTTCCTTCTATGCACTGAGGCACAAAACCAGCAAATTTGGGAGATCACCTATTATATCTTGCTTCTATTACTCAGTATAAAAAAATAAACTTCAATATTTCATCGCAGTTTCCAACAGAACTCATTACACATACTATTTTATTTCCCAACTCTCTCAGCATTAGTAAATCATCCCATTGGCCTGTCTGGCTATTTTATTTACCACCTTTAAATACAAGTCTAGTTGGAAGCCCCCCTTTCCAAATCTATGTTTAGAAGGTACATTCATGGGATACAAAACAAAAGCAACATAACATCTTCCTTGTATTTAAATGGCATTTATTATGTAAAGCTGTGTGACCTTACCCTTTCATATGTTACAGAACTCCCTTCCAAATGCAAGTCTGTATCTCCCTTCCCAGTATTTACAGAAGCCTCCAATAGGTGAATACAAAGCAGATCAAAATACTTGTTTTCCTGGACATTTTTTTGAGCCTTCTACTGCAATATCCATCACCCTGCAATAGAATCTCTGCCATGAGCTAAAAAAAAGCAGCAACTATTTTACTGGCAGGATGGCTAAAACAGAGCTGTTCAGGTTACGCACTTACCGTGGTAATAGTACAGACTGCGTTAAAGAAGTTAGGACACGGAAAGTGATTGAACTTCTGTTATTTGTGTCACTTATTGACTCCCAGATACAGAACCTGAGAGAGCAGGAACAAGGTGGGCAAAGAAGATTCTGCATCACATATCAGTGTTTTCCATCCAGCTACATGACAGATGCTTATAAAGCTTTAAAGTTCTACGGCTGTTGGCAAACAGCTAGCTCAAAAATAGTAATGTTAACCCCACTGTAACTATATTATTTCCTTGTTCTTGTATGTAAACACTGGTGTGGGAAGAAACCAGGCCTTAACTCCATAAAAACTCCAGTGTACAGAGGCACTTTCTGTGCCGTTCTCCAACACCTGGTGCTTGGCCACTGCATCCCCGCTCCTCACGGTGCCTTAGATCTCCTGTCCCTGTGGAGAGCAAGTTCTCCCTCCTCAGACACAGCCCCAGCAGCGCGTGTGGCTCTATAACACCTTCCTAGTTTCTAAATATTTCACAGATCTCCAGGATCTTGTTGCTGAACAGCTCAGGCAGTCACAGAAACAGCTAGAGACAAAATTAGGGCCAACATCTTGTGAGCATCCGTGCCTCTATAGGAACCACTCAGCTGAGGCATTTGAAAATGTTAATTTGTTTTGAGGAACACTTTTTTTTTTAGCTTGTTCTGACTTTCCCCCCCCCCCCCACATGCTACAATATTTAAAGGACATTAAGACTTTAACAGTTGGTGTCTCATATCAAGGCAAAAAGAATGTACTTTCAGCTGTCTTACTTTGTATGATACTTTTAAAGAGCGTTTATTATGTGCAAACAATTGGCAATTCAGCACAGAATTGTGATTGTTTTTCCAAAGGGTAAAGAGATTTCTTTCTTTGGATTTGTCATTCTTTTCTCTCAGTATACTTTGTCCCTCTCCTCTGAGTAGCCTCCAAAGCTCTGACTTTACACCCATTCCCATGGCAGGCATTCTATACCAATTCTGCACCACACGTACAAAGGCGCTTGTGAGCCCCACCAAACGTAACTCCGAGAGGACATCCCTAGTTTGTATGCAGTTTATAAACTGTTCTTTGAGTACAGATGGATTTTAAAGAAATGAGAAAAAGACTAAATGAAATGTAGTGATGATTTCAAGTCTGATCAAGTGAAAGTAAAGGTTGAAAATTCCTTTACCAGTCTGTTCACATAGTTCTTCTCCAAAACAGCTGTCAAAAGAGAGGGTCTAATAAATAACATTTAATCATAGATTCATGGCTCCTGTACAGAAAAGTGTAAGGCCAAGAATGAGACAGGAATGCTGGTCACAGGGGGACAAATATATCCCTGTTGTAATTCTACTGGAAGCTATAATCTTGAATTAAATCCACAGAACACAAACTTGAAGAGATATTTTGGTAATAATTCTGTAGAATATTTTATGAGAGAATGATTATTCAATAAACATCAAATGCAACTGATAAGTTCAAACTGCCTCAAAAGATCTTCTCTGAAATAAATAAAACTAACAGAAGTCCCTGTTCAGAACTATACTCCCATATTTAGCTTTGGGAAATGAAAACCTAACCTCTCTCATTAACCTGTTAAGTAGCTTTTCACACTTGCAAATTGTCAGGAGCCTTTGTAACACGGACTTGTCTGTACCTTCAGAAGCTAACACGCCAAATAATCACAGGAGCATAGCCCGGATCACTTAATCCGCTGTTTTGCAAAGCCTTCAGCTTCAACCACTGATTGTTCAATGTTCTGTTCTCCAGAATATATTCACCAACAAATCCCAAGAGCCTGAGAGTCCCTGCTAATTACCCCCATGGTATCTGTTCCTCTCCCGGGATTCACCTCCGCTCCTTCTACATGGCCAGTCTGTGCTGAGCACTTTGCTGAGATCCTCTTGATCTAATCCAGCCCCTCTCCTCTGCTTCCCCAAGAGACTGAGACCAGCTCACCCCAATCTTCTTTCCAGAAAATAATAAGACTGATGGAGAAAAAATAAAGCAAAAGCAGTGCCCTGCAACAGCATGTCGAAGTCCTCCTGACAGAACAGATCTGTCCTGTTCCACAAGACACGGGTATGAGGGCAAGGTGACCCACTTACTCCAGGGCCTATTTCACCCAGTCGCTGGGGCTTTCGTAGGTGCAATCACAGTACCAACCATTTATATAATCAAAACACAACCCTTCAACCCAAATAACTCGGTATCTTGTGGAACATTAACAGGAATGATCATCTGTCCTAAGGGTGAAACAAAGCAAGTGTGAAGTCCATCCTACATCCTCTGGCTGATTCGTACTCCTGAGCTGGGCCGTGCTTCTTGATCCAGGTCAATCCACAGCATGGAGAAAAGGCTTAATGAGCAGCCAAAAAAGCTGTAGCTTAACTTTGAAAAGATCTGTTGATAATTTTGGGATGCCCTTGCAATAGGCAAGGATGACTCTCTATGTGACTATAGCAAGTGCCTTCTAGAAAAGTACTGCTGATGTCTAGGCTGGGGTATTTAAAAACAAGATCGACTGCAGGTTATTTTGAAGTATTTCTGCTTGTGAACACTAAAACTGAGAGAGTTTAAACTAAGAAAATGCACTGACTTCATGGCATTAGTTTCCCCTTCAACAGAAAATTGACCAGTCCCCTTGAAATTCCCAACAGTCAGGCACAGAGAAACGCAAAAACAGTGATGTGAAAAGTTAGCTAAAAGAGATTCACATTCTTTCAAAATTGCTTTCTATCTTGGAAAGATTTTAAGATGACCCAATTTGCTTTCTGATTAACAGATTCCTTATATTACACCTAGATCTCTTGCTGGTCCTCATAAATATGGAAAGACTGTGGGTGATAAATTAATCCAAACGATTTAGTCGTTAAGGCACTTCATCATGCTGGAATGAGAGTTCTGTTTCTCCAAGATTTTATGGTCACTGATCCCATTCAGTGCCAAGACCAACAGCTTTAAAAGAATCCCAATCACATTGTGGTTTTATAAAGGTAAAGCCCATGGTTCCAAGCAGTTCCAACTACGCCAGCTGATGTTCACACACTGCATGGAGAAAAACCTCTGCCCTTAGACAAGTTTGGCTTTTTTTACTTTTTATTTTTAATTTTTTATTAATACCCGTGGGAAAGGACAAGGGACTGGTGAAAAATCTGGGGGCTGACTAGAGAAGATGCCCTTGACTTCAGAGCTGGGTGAATACTTCAGTTTGAAATCTACTTTTTTACTGAAAAGATCATGTGTAGGTCAGCCTGAGCTTGGTTCACCCAAACTTGTTTCCATTTGTTTCGAAATGTTTCATAATTGGAATTAAGAGTTATTCTCTTGCCTATATTCTTCTCCACCCTACAAATAAACTGAAAAAGTTCTGTGTCGGGTTTTCCTCAGCTCCGGTCTGTCACATCACTCACAAGACTGCTCCGGATGTCTTGTTCAATAAGCACTTTCATTTGGGATTTTACTTATGCCAGGTATACTAGCATGTCTGATTTGGCTTATTTTTAAGACAAATTTTCCTGTTACATGTGATTTTAAAGCAAAATCAATCAACCTTGTATGCATGTAGTGGTTCACAGCTTTTGTAGCTCTGTTCGAAAACGCAGCAGTGTGAAATGCTCCATGTTCTTTGTTCACATTGTTCCTTTCAAACATGACAGGCGAATGAGAATAGTTTATTATTGATGTTGGCCCATTAAGAAATCTGTTTTATGCTTACACTGGCTGTGGTATATTGAGGCCATGGAAAAAATGACAAAAGAGACCCATTTTCCTGTGTTTGAGTCTGCAGACAGTATCCATTTTCTAAGCATCAGGCAACACATCATCAGACCTCCGAGCTTTGCTTTTCATATCCCAAATCTCTAGTCAATGCACGAAAAAGTAATTCTTAGTTAATAATAAAGGCTTAAGCGACTATCCAAAGGAAGATGGAAAGACTTGCAAACGCAATATCATTGGTAATCAGGTGGGGAGGTTTTCCGAACCCATTTGTGCATCTCCTCCTGCCCCCAGGAGCCTCACACATTCCTATGCCTGCATTATATTTATTGTGCCAAATCCACCACGGTGTAATTATCCTAAATTTTATTGAATATGATGGAAGTATAGTAGATACAAGTTGACACATCATTGTATTTCCTCCTATTACTTGTTTTATTACTTGTTTACTTCCTCACGGTTACTTGTTTTAAACCTTTACGCCAAAATATGGAACCTCCATTTACCACAAAAGGGCACAAATCTCTAACATTTTGAGAACTAAATTTTAAAATTCAAACAAAATGCAGTGGGATTCCACTTACCTACACTAAGTCTATTCCACTTAGCTACACTAAATCTATTCCACTTAGCTACCTTAAGTCTAAACTTTTTCTTTTAGATTTATTTTTACAAGAACACTATATGTATGTATATATAGATATAAATATATATATTGCTGTTGTTACCAGTTTAATGTTACCACATAACCTAATTGCTTAAAAAACAAAGAACAAACAAAAAGCCTCTCAGGTCTTTTTAAAAAAAATCTAACAGACTACTTTCAAACCATGGAAAGCATAGAGAAAATTAGAAATGTCTCATCTGTTTTATGCTTAACTGGAAATTAAAAATGTTGTTGCAATTATGATTTTATATTTTAACTCTGAAACAAAAATTACTAGGCTTTAAAAACTAAAATGGCTGAGTTATTAGAGTCTGTGAGCTGCCTGCTGTGCCCAGGCAGTGATGTTTTCTAATGTGTATGTCTATATCAACATAATGACGGCACCATGCTTCAGATCAACTGGATACTAATTACAGATTTACCTGATAGACTGGAATGGCTCCCAAGGAGCTGTTGCACTCTATTTAGCAAGTAAGTGATTCTCCTAAAAGCTGCATAAGGACTTGTAATGCTAAATAATCTCATCTGGATACCGTTTTGTAACACGCTTTTTTATGAAAAGTTTTGATGAGCTTCAGCTGGTACCTTGCAAAGTTGCGTTGGACAAGGCAGGGGCTTGGAGATCCAGACTGCGGGGCTTTCCTTCAACTCCTGAAGCCTGTTTGCACAGAAGAGAGATCACAGCGCTTTAAGCAGCTCCTCAAACGTCAGATCTAATGTCTCCTTTAACACTGGGAAAAGCAAGAGTTCTCTGTTTCATGCACTACGAGAACTAGGATGCATCCATTGAAAGAATATTCGACAACAAATCGAGTCATTCTTCAAACAACACATGATTAAATTGGATCTCATGACTGCAAGAGATTGTGGAAGCAAAAAGAAGAAGTTTGTTCAAAAAAGATGAATAAAGACGAGCAGAGGGAGCACAGATGCTATCACAGACCATCACCATGGTCTGGTACAACTTGGTGGTCAAGACTCATCTAAAGTTCTTGGTTTTTTGAAAGTAAGAGGATGGGTCGATGGAATAATGGCTTTAAAGGCTTCCTACTGGTTGTGGCAGCGGTTGAGGCGGGTATGGAGCCTACTGTGTTTGCTGAGCACACACAGACGATCGCAGGCTGAGCAGGGCCCGGGCTGTGAGCTCTACTCAGGGCTTACACAAACTTGGAAAGCCTTTGAAAAGACTAAAAAAGACAAGTTTTAATGACTATTCTCCAAAGAGGTGATTAATTTATTCATGACCTGTTACTAAATACGCAATCAGTGAAGTGTAAAAAAAGGTTTTATACTCAATATAATTGCCTGCCTATAATGTAAAAGCAATAATGAAAACACCTACAGTAAAGGCTTGTGAACCCTGTGTGGGATATATGATCCCTTTTTCAGTGTAAAGCAGAGAAATTATTCTGAGCCAGAATCAAGAAGAATTGGACACTTGCTTACACTCCTTACATCTTCTTGTTTCAAAAGCACGGTAGCATAATCAATTGTTCCCACTTCATTTGGAACACTTACAGTTCCTATTATGAATCATCACTCTCCTTGTCTATCACTTAAAACAAACATGTTTTGCTGTTCTTTAATTGTTCTTGTCTTTCAGGTTTTCACTTCTGGATAATAAAATACACATCACTAATGATGCTAAGTAATTTGGTGCTTTCTGAAATACGTACCCTGGGCAAATAAATGAAAATTACACCGAAACAAATTAAAATGCAATACAAAATACACTACAGTTTACAAATGTTGTACTCAGATTACATTCTGGACAAACTCTTGTCATTTGCCTCGGCTGTTCAATATCTTGCTCCACAGGAAAATTTGACATTTGTCTTGAAATAACTTACATTGCATCGAACCTGGCAGCAAAAGCCATTGTGCTCTTCTGGGGCTGAATTAAATCACTGGATAACTAGAGGAAAACAAAGAGAACAGCTGAAGAATTGTTGCAGAATTTTCATAAGTATATGGTGGTACTTACCTTTAATGCTGTACGGTCCTTTTTCCTCAGAAAAAAAAACCCTACAAATGGTTAATACTCTCTAACCCATCATTACAAATCAGATTCTGACTTCAGAACACTAAGTAGTATCTTATCCCTTCACGGTGAGATTTATTCAACAGAACTAATCTGAAAATGAGGTAGCATTCAACATCAGTAATTATAAGCCTGCTCGCTCATTTTCCACAGGTACCTCTGGGGTTTGTTGCAGTGATTTTTGGCTTTTGTTTTAAAAATGACTAGTAAAATAAACATATGACAGTGAAGTGAATGAGACACGCTTGGAAAAATGAGCAAGGGGCAGGAATAGCCATTGCTGCTAGCAAGGATTCCCTGACCCCAGGGACTATGGAGTAAGGCTAAAAGATGACAGTTCTGCATAGCATTTTGCTTAGGAGGATATACTTCATATTTACCTTTTGTTATTTATTCTTTATAGGGCGTAGGTCTGTATTTTGCTAAGCTTTAATGGTTCGGATCTTCCTAATTTCCTTACAAATAATCACACCAAAAATAGCTCAAGAAGTGATTAATGGGAAGCTCCAGTTTCTTATTATTGCTGACTTTATCTAATTACTGCACGTTGCTTTCCACTCCGATATACACACATGCATATAAAAGCCTTACACCTTCCCTCAGAAAAAATAAAATGACAGTAACTCGTGCAATCAGATTGAGTGTAATAGGATTATCTTTTCAATCTCCTCGCTGAGCGCCTCCATGCATGCTTCTTCAAATCAATAGTTACACTTCATAAAGAACTGTAAAATGCATAGCTATTAAGAACAAGAAAAAAAACCTTGAAACACTATGTGCTTTTGAAGTTTATTTTCAGTAAACAAAGTCTTTTGCTTTTTCTGTAAAAAAAAAAAAAAAGTGGGGGGAAGAACAGATTACATTTTAATGCTACAAAAGCTTTAAAAATGGGATTTTCTAAGGAATCCGAGGAGATCAGGCACCTACTCCCTTAAGCCCCTTTGAAAATTGCAGCATTTATCTTCAGAAGCACTTAGAGCAGCTGGAGGGAGCCTGGCTGAAAGAGCCCATCAGGATTTTGTAACCCTGAAGTCATGGAGATTGTGCCACCCTCTTGATTTGCTGGAGCTTTTAAGTAACATAAGTGACATTTCTGTTGCGAAAATCACAAGTGTACCCCAGCATGCCCTGAAAGGCGAGGTGTGAGGAGAGCACATTCTGAGCTTAGAAACGAGGAGAGAAACATGAGCACAGGTTCTCAGGTTGTGCAGGTTCCCAGGTTGTGCAGGTTCCCTGGTTGGGCAGGTTCTCAGGTTCGGCAGGTTCTCAGGATGGGCAGGTTCTCAGGATGGGCAGGTTCTCAGAATGGTCAGGTTCTCATGATGGGCAGGTTTTCAGGTTGGGCAGGTTCTCAGGTTGGGTAGGTTCTCAGGATGAGCAGGTTCTCAGGTTTGGCAGGTTCTCAGGATGGGCAGGTTCTCAGGTTGGGCAGGTTCTCATGATGAGCAGGTTCTCAGGTTCGGCAGGTTCGCAGGATGGGCAGGTTCTCAGGTTCGGCAGGTTCCCAGGATGGGCAGGTTCCTGGGTTAAGCTGGTTACCTGTGAGATGCACGGGCCGAACTGTCCTTGAGCCAAGGAGCCCCATCAGGGCCCAGCACTGCTCCACTGCTTGTCCTGTGCAGGGAAACAAGGCAACAATGGAAGTGGCTTCTGTGCTGTCTCCTGCCGAGATGGGGAGATTCACTAGGAGGCTTAACTGTGTGCTGGTATGACTTGAAGGCGCACGTTCCCAAGGACAGAGCTGCCTCAGCCTGCGCCAGCCTGGGCATCCCCGTTGGAGAGGACACCCCGAGCTCCGCGAGCTGGTGGGACTGGGAGGAACGGGGCTGAGGGGGCTGGGGCCTTCAGCTGGACCTCTCAACGTCAACACTGTGTTAACAGGAAACAGAGCTAAGGTTGGGACCTTCCCAGTTGTTTGGTAATGCTGGGGAAAAAACATCCCAAGGATCAGCCGGTCACATCCACTCATCCCGGATACCGTGAGGGGAAACAGGCTGGAGGAGAATCGTAAACCATTTGTGAGGGGTTCTTCTAAGTTTTATTCTTTCCCAAGAGCATTCCTACTGCACCAGAATTCAGAAGCAAATATTCTGTTTTTTTTCCATAGAAATTTGAACTAAATATATTAAACAGAACTTCTTGCTTATACACAGTATCATCATTAGTCAATGGACACAGAGTCAGACTTTCAAAAACTGTACTTTGGAAGAGGCACAGTGAGTGCTACTAATAGTTCCGTTGAACAAATGGAGATGTGTGAAACCTCTGACTAATTCAAATTGATTCTTGCGCTGACAATGGTATATGTTTGTAAAGGTTTAAGAACATTGATTGAATTTGTTATTATAGCTCACAAGCCACCAACTGTTCCTCTCAAATATATCTTTGTTCTGTTTCTGTATGGATGGAAAGATGAGTTTTCCAATATGTCATTTGCATTTTAGCATTAAAGAAAACAGCTGAACGGTATATATAATGATACAATACGGGAAATATATACACTTGCAAAATGGGAGAAGTGCATTGAGCATATATGTCTCAAATGTTAAGAAAAGTAATTGATCTTATATTAGAGGTCTGATCCTTCTGCAAAACATGCTGCATTCGATCCCCACATAAACATGTTCAATAAACAAATATATACCATTGCATCTAAAACTGGTGAAGTCAAGCCCAGAGAGCTCCTTTCATGCATCATTTTTGATTGTCCTACTTTGCTCTGTCAGGAACAGCAGCGACAGCTTAAGCATTAAAGCTTTGTGACATTGCAACAAACCAAACAAAGCCTAGTTGCACATTTTGGAATTTATTTAATAACACATTAAAACATAAATGGGGAGTTTTCGGCATTCTCAGACAAGAGCAGGCATTGGAAACTCTTTCCAGAGATGATGTTTTCCTCACATAAGGATTCTCACTAGTTGAGTAGAAAAACCATCCTCGATCGCCAGCTCCAGTAGCCGGGCTGGCCAACACAATCACTGCACATTCTGTCAGCGCATTTCCTCCCTTCAGCTTTACTTCTCCAATCTTTTTCAATATTGTTAAAATGAGCAATCATTCGTGATTCATACTCCCAAAAAAGGCAGAAACCAACAATTCCCAGTGGCTATAAATTATTAATGCAATTGTGCCAACCACCCAGAGCTTAGTGCTTTTAAAAATGGAATGAGATTATCTGCACAGTTATTTTCAATCAGATTCATTTCTTATTAGGGGGCATTATGCATATGGCTTGCTTTCAGAAAGCTATCTTCTTTAAAAAAGATTATTGCACAGTCATTTCTTGTGACATACTATGCAAGCTCTACACTTAGATACCAAATCAATATTTGTTTCAGGAAATAATTATATGTAATGGGTATTTTCTTTTCTAGATAGACTGATTCTTTCCAATGTAAAAGCCTGTTCTGTTCTCAGTTGTTACTCCCATTCAACCCCCCCTGCTTTGAGCTGGTCCCAATTTGCACCAGTCTAGCAGATAACAGACAGCGCTGGTGGCTGCACTGTAGCATTTATTTTCTGCAATGGCTTTAACAGGCTGTAATAAAAAAGTTTGCAAGAGTAACTGTACAATGGATCTGGCAAAACACAGCTGGGGTATATGGCTCTCGCAAAAACTACAAGCTAGAAAATCTTCCTTTCTGGTACACAAAAATCTAAAGAAAATTAGACGAGAGCAGTGGAGATTCAAAGAATTTAAGTCTAAAGGTTGGGTTTGTGGAATCCAGAGGGTGGTCAAGGGAACGATTTTCTTTGACAAATGCTGTTCAAATGTCTGTTAGATTTTAGACTGTCCTGTCAGGGCCTGCTCTAGAGGGGATGGGGAAGACACCACATGAACTGCAGAGAGAGGATGATTTTATATTTACTGTTGCATCTTGGAAAACGGTCTTTGTTCTCCCAGCTCCACACAACAAACTCAGATTGTCCCAACATCACACCATGATGTCCAGGACTCACAAACACATGAAATGCAAAGAAACTGCAAAACCTCAAGTTGCGGGAGCAGAAAAGTTATTCTTCTATTCCCCTGAGTACGCCTGGCTAGCAGGGTGGAATCTGACCTGCGCTGTATTCAGATAGTTTGAGAGCTGAAGTACTGAAATCACAAGGCTAAAGACACTGATTCAAAGCACATAAGCATGTTCCACGTAATGGGACTTAAACATATTCTGAGTCAATGAGAATGTCAGCAGAAGACCCTGGCACATGCTTAACTGCCTCACTTAATCTAGATCAAAAAGCAGCTCTCACTTTCTAAGACCCCTGCTTTTTTGCTCTAAGCATTAGATTATTTTATCTCTTGCATTGATGGAAAAGGTGATCTTTAAAGCACTGAGCTGTCAAAATACTGCATCAGAATTTTGCTATATTATTTTACATATCTCATCTCCGTATTTCAAGTACTGGCAATCACCATATTGAACACATCTTCTACAATATGGAGAACTGTCTGATTCCTGCGGTCATATGCCATGGTGCCATTTAACAACATGTATTCCCATCTGTGAATTTGCTTTCTGGCATTTGGCTTGTACTGTATTTTTCCCATCTAAAAGTCTGGCAGGAGTTTCTCACTATTATTCTGATAAGAGTGTGGGTCAAACTCATTCCACTGTGAATGTGCATTTGTAGTTGCCGGGAGTGAGTGATTGATTGGTATCAGGCAGCAGTGTCTTCTCCTGTTACATTTCTGGCATGTTAGTCTGTGGGTAATCAGTTCCACTGAGTGTCAGTCAAACCCACCAGATGTGACTCTAATGGAGAGCTGCTAGTGGCCGGATGTCTGTTTTGTCACTGCTGTGGCTGGAGCGCTCATAACAGTTAAAAAAATGAAAGAAAGGAAAAGAAGGAAGGGAAGGGAAGGGAAGGGAAGGGAAGGGAAGGGAAGGGAAGGGAAGGGAAGGGAAGGGAAGGGAAGGGAAGGGAAGGGAAGGGAAGGGAAGGGAAGGGAAGGGAAGGGAAGGGAAGGGAAGGGAAGGGAAGGGAAGGGGGAAGGAGGGAGGGGATAGAGGAGAGGAGAGGAGAGGAGAGGAGAGGAGAGGAGAGGAGAGGAGAGGAGAGGAGAGGAGAGGAGAGGAGAGGAGAGGAGAGGAGAGGAGAGGAGAGGAGAGGAGAGGAGAGGAGAGGAGAGGAGAGGAGAGGAGAGGAGAGGAGAGGAGAGGAGAGGAGAGGAGAGGAGAGGAGAGGAGAGGAGAGGAGAGGAGAGGAGAGGAGAGGAGAGGAGAGGAGAGGAGAGGAGAGGAGAGGGAGAGAGAAAGAAAGAGGAAGCAGGTAGCTTAGCAAATGTGAGGAAGCCATGTTTAGAAAGTAGCTGTCTTCATAAATCTCTGCATTAAGATATTTAGCCAGCTGATTTTTTCATTGTGAATTAATCACAGGACTATCTGCCCTTGTTTAATCAAAAAAGATTCATGCAAAACAGTACTTGGGATTTTTTGGTATGTCCTGTGGGGGTGAAAGAGTGGTTTTATTATTAATTTAGTTATTTAAATGCTTAGCAGTTCTTGCACACATGCATTATGAATAATCTTCACCAAAAACACCACAGAAATCTGTCTCACAACTATGCCTTGTAGGCAGAAGCAGAGTCCCATTAAAGTAAACACTGTCATGAAGACAGAAAGGATGATTGTTCTCTCCCAAAATAAGCTTAAAACTCAGTCATAGGGTAGGACTGAAATTATTTTCATTTAATTAAAAACCATAAATCCATCCAGTTTTAGATCCAATATGAATCAAAGACTGCAACTTGAAATACCCCAAGATTCCTTTTCCATCCTGGTTTATATCTGAGACTGGCCCTGGCCATTTGACAACCAGCAGACTGGAACTTCCAGCTCATACTTATGACAAATGTGGTTAATCAAAATGCAGACATTTAAGTGTAGGGATATTTATTCAAATTTAATCTTTAGCAATTGTGCATCCAGTTCTTCTGGATCTAAACTTCATTTATGGATCTGAACAGACCTAATATAACTTTTTAACAAAAGGTCAGTTATTTCATTGCTGTTTAAGATTATCTTGATGTTTTACTTACCGTATAAACAGACTTCTATTGTGTATTTGCCAGCCTTTCAGTAGCAGTTAAATCTGCTGCCTACACAGTTCACTTCTCCTCTTCATTCAGTAGCTTCAGCAATATTATTGGTTTCAGCAGGATTTGGCTTCAGAAGGCCTGTTGTTTGAAAACAAAAGCAGAACGTGTAACACACGCAGCCAAACTCACTGGAACCACCGCGACCACCCCAGTGTGTGCAGAACCGAGCACGGGAACCAAACGGCGTCCGTGTCCCGACGCCTCGCAGAGAACGAGCTCGGAAACTGCCTCCGCATTCGGAAATTTTAAAGCATTAAAAACATATTTCCTATAAATAATTATCAAATTTCAGAGTGAACTTGGAAGGTGAGCTTGTTTCAGGAATTGCTACAAATCACCATTTTGGTTTTTAGACTTGATTTTTAATAAGGTAGAATTGATTAATGCTATTGAAATTGAATCCAATATTGAATTACCTTGGAAATCCCAGGGTATGTTCTTGTCCTCATGCAAATCTATAGCTGTTGATGGCTGACAAAATTTATCTTCAAACCTATTCCAAATTTGGCAATTAAATTGATGCACATGATGTCTAATGGAGGACACCTGGAAGAGAGTTTTTGTAAGTGACAACGCAGAAGATTTTTCATTTAGTTTTTAAGCAAACTATAGCTTAAATCAAGTATGAAATATAAACCTCACAATGAGAATGGAGATGGTGATTGTGCTTCATTTTGATCACGCAGTGAACATGACCCTTTCTCTACTGACACCTTAGAAAAGATACAGATATACATCCCATATAACACACAAATTGACCTCAATTCACTGACCTAAAACATTTATATGCTTTTAGTGCTTTTAATTTTCAGTGAAAATGACACAGTGTCTCAAACACATCCCCAGACAGCATTATGTTTTTACATTTTATTAATAGGTCAAGAATAGATGAAGATCACAGTAATTGGTCCTAAAATGATTGTTCTACTGAAGCACATTTCATAAACTAGAAGCAAACTTGGGTTTTTTTGGCACTTTTCTGATTGGTACCAGTGATTTGCTTTTCACATTGCTGAGATACAATTTAAAGAAGAATTCTGAGGAAGAAATTCTACTCTCACCTTCCCCACATCTTCCTTCAGTTAAATTAATAGCGCGGAGAAATGTAGAGAAATTACGAATTATTCTAAGGACTCAGAATTCAGCACATATTATTTTTACACGTCTTGTGTGTAAATGCATACATGTGGCTGTATATACGCACACAATATACTCCACGTTTTTTTATGTGTGACTTCCTTGCACCGTAAATAGACAGGACATAATGAGCTGTGGCTTTAATTATTCCTTGTAAGCAAATATAGCACAGAAATTTGGCAAGGAGGATACTGGATATAGATAACATTGATAATGCCAAGAAAAAGGATCTAGATGTGATTTCAGGAAAAAAAAAAAGAGCAGTTTGGCAGTAAGGATATTTATAGCACTGGATGGATAGAAGAAACGTGGAGCTGAAGTGAGGAAGTCGAAGGCAGCAGTGAAGGGGAGGGAGGGGAAACGCCTCCCAAAGACAACGATCACCAGGACAATGTGCCCAGCAACGCCCCTCACATGTGCTAGAAAAATGGAGCACTGGACAGGAGAGTTTCATAGCACACAAACCTCCATAAAGGGGCAAACGAACCATCACCGAGCTGATTTTGTCCCGCTATGAACTCAGGGAAACGCTGCTTCCAGTCCCTTATCAATCCACCTGTCCTTGCCCGTGCTCTAACAGCAGTTCTGCAAAACTTAATTAACTGGGACCTATAAAGTCCTGCAAAGTTAATATTAAAGCGGTCAAGCAAGTGCAAACTATTACTATTTTTAATAAGGAGACCTGCTCCTTGGAAAGAGATAAAGTTTTACTGCACATTTAGGAATGGGTTAGGCCCCTAAAAAACAAATAGTGAAGGAAAAACAAACTCAAACCCCATAGTTTTAATTTGAGCCTCCCTTAATTTAAAATCTGCAAAGAGAAAAATAACTGAAGAGATGAAGCATAAAAATGTAGTAAGCGTTTTGTACTGTATGTAATAGTTCTTGAGTGCAACTAAAATACAAAGGAGGAAGAATAGCAAATTCTAGAATTTAATTATAAAGGGTTGCAAGTGTTTGTCTATCAAACTAATTCCCTTCATATGCATGTTAGGAAACCTTGTTGATGTTCTCAGAGGTGTTATTTCCAGGCTGCCGTGGGGAGCGCGGTGTCTGCCCCTCACTCAGGTGGTGCTGCAGGAGAGCGGGGACGTCCTGCCCTGGAACCCCCGGACACGGCTCTGCCCCCGTCTGCACAGGGAAGGGGACCAGCACAACCAGATATCTGCTACACATCCAAGAGGATATTAACAGCACACACCTACAGGAGAACAAGGCAGATACTGTGTGTAACGCTGCCTCGGCCAGGGGCAGGTACCGGCACAGGTACCAGCACAGGTACCGGCACAGGTACCAGCACAGGTACCGGCACAGGTACCGGCACAGGTACCGGCACAGGTACCAGCACAGGCAGCGACGCTCTGCAGCGCAGCATCACCAGACTCGGTCCTTAGCGCCTTGCTGATAAACCTGTGCTTTTAGCTCAGCAGCAAGCAGACATGCCCTTTCAAACTGCCACTTTACAGCATCTTCATCGTGAGCTACTAGTAGTGTGCTGTTCATACACATTTTTTTCCTATGTATATATTCACATCCCTCCAACAACAACCTGCTCTAATGACTACCTCCGAGTACCTTCAAACCGCTTGTCTCTGGCATCTTTTTATCCTTCCTGGCCAGCTGATCAAGTACAGGAACATCAGCGATTTTTGTCAGACCCGCGACATTAAGAGTGAGATTTCAAAACACGTCAAAGGATGGTACTCAGGAAATGCTTTACTGAGGCTGACTTACTTCCTAAACCCAGCAAGTGGTTTGGCTGCTGCATTTACATCAACATCCCCAGAAAGCTGACGGACTCTCATGTCAGAGAAGATACAGAAGCTTTTACAGCTCTGTAACTGTTTTGTTCTTTAGGATGCTCTCAGTTGATCAAAAAACCTCCCCCAGAGAAGCAAGCGGTTGGGTTGTGTTGTGCCAGTGCCTGTGCAGTGTCACTTGGGCAGCGCCTTCACGTGTTCTTTCTGCCTGGTAGGTACTCCATGTTTGCGTTTGATTGCTCTCACCTGCTACAGCTGGTAGTTGGCTTTCTAACAACCTCTCGAATGCCCCGTGTAAGGGCCTGGGTGCTGGGGACAGCGTGTGACACGGGAGCATCGCACAACGGAGCCTCTGCGGGACCTGCAGATCACAAACTGTGAGTGCTGAATGGACCTGTTGCAAGTAGCAAAGTATGAGCAAGGAATTTGTAACTAACATTCAGAACTCTTCAGCCCCGTCCTGTTTATGGCTAAAACTTTTCAGGTCTCCCAGTCCAGCAAATGAATCAGGTAGCGGCTTTGCTGCTCAGCAGTCCCAGGTACTGGTAGGAGTGTACTACAAATCTGTCTCAATGTGTGTCTTGTAATAAAATGCAAGAAAGTTAAAACAAATGTAGTTTTTTATAATGTTCTTACTATGGTTAGGGACACTGAATGATAGCAGTTAGTGTTTTTCATTCGTTATATCTTGTGAAAGAACTAAAGGGGCTTAGAAGCCTCCTGGCCTGGCTATTTAGCACCAGTTTTTATAACATTTGCTTCTCTACAACACACTCCTAGCAAACTGTCAGATACAAGTGTAAATCTTGATGTAGCTACATACTAGCCCCTTTGAATCATTCACATCATCTCCTTTGCTCCTCCGCATGCCATCTTCATCATATGTGAGCATGCATAGTATTTCCAAACGTCTTTTGGGTTACCACGAAGGCCAATTCATGAGAAGATAATGTTTGCACTTAAAAAAAATTATGTTCACTCATCAAGGTTTTACTCATACCTGAAATTAATTAGGTGTCGGTCTGAAAAACAAAACTCCAATAATATGTTAAAAATGAAACACAGCACTGCAAGAATTTCCATGCTCACTAACAGACATCACAAAGTACGACTCTGGGCTTTCCCCCAGTCCCAGGATCAGTATTTGTTAGAGTTGTTGATTGTCGGATTACAGAAACAAAATAGACATGAAAAATAAGGCAGGAAAAATACACATCACTCGCATCTTTTGGAGTGTCCAAGCACAAAAACAAGCATCCAGCTGCTCTGTTCGCATCTCAATTAGTGATAATTAGTCAGTAATTTGAAATCCTAAAAGCATCACATATGACAAAAGATTATTTCCACTTTGTGACTAGTCTCTAACTGCTTAGATTGATTAGAAACAAAACCCAAAAATCTTTCAGCTGCCTAGGTAACACATTTCCTCATGTTCATTGCTAAATTTCTAGAAAAAGTCTCTCAAGAGGCCTTGAGTAATTAAAGAGGTTTTAATCACCAGGACGCTGTAGTGAAGGAGGGCTGCTAATGATATGCCAGTGTGCTCAGTACTAGATGGAACATAAAGGCAGCTACGGATCTTCCTCGGGGTGATCCCTTCTGCACACACAGACAGCTAACCCAGCAGTGCAGAAACAGCGTCACAGCGCAGGAGTTCTCCTGTTCGAGTACGTGACCGACCTACTGCTAGAGCACGTCTCCGGCCGCCCGTTCAGCTCCACGTCAGCACCCTGTCTCACTGAGCACCCTGCCTCACTCAGCACCCTGTGTCACTGAGCACCCTGTCTCACTGAGCACCCTGCCTCACTCAGCACCCTGCCTCACTGAGCACCCTGTCTCACTGAGCACCCTGCCTCACTCAGCACCCTGTGTCACTGAGCACCCTGTCTCACTGAGCACCCTGTCTCACTCAGCACCCTGTGTCACTGAGCACCCTGTCTCACTGAGCACCCTGTCTCACTGAGCACCCGGCCATCGTTGCCACCACATCAGGCTCCTTCACAATCACTCATTGATTTCCCTCTCCTAACTCACACCCCATTTAGCAGAACATTCTTCCTTATTTCCAGCTGGGGAACTGCGGTGACAGAAAGACTGTGGTTAAATTAGAGATTCAGCTCCTGCCTCGCAGGTCAATCCCGCAGTGCTGGTCCCTGGTCCATCCCGCAGTGCTGGTCCCTGGTCCATCCCGCAGCGCTGGTCCCTGGTCCATCCCGCAGTGCTGGTCCCTGGTCCATTCCGCAGCGCTGGTCCCTGGTCCATCCCGCAGCGCTGGTCCCTGGTCCATCCCGCAGCGCTGGTCCCTGGTCCATTCCGCAGTGCTGGTTCTGGGTCCATCCCGCAGTGCTGGTCCCTGGTCCATCCCGCAGTGCTGGTTCTGGGTCCATCCCGCAGTGCTGGTCCCTGGTCCACCCCACAGCACTGGTCCCTGGTCCATCCTGCAGCGCTGGTCCCTGGTCCATCCCGCAGCACTGGTCCCAGGTCCACCCCATAGTGCTGGTTCTGGGTCCATTGTGGGTCCGTGGATTCCCTGACAGAGGGCATGGGAACAGAAATTAGCCTTGAGGATATGAAGGCCTACCTGTGAGAAAGATGGGAGTAAAGGAGTATCCGGAGATGTTAAGGATGTACCCATGAGAGAGAAGGGAGTAGAAGAGTAACATGATAGCAAAATTAGCCAATGAGATGTTACTGCTGTAACTTGTAACCAACAGTGAAGAGACACATGAATTAGTAAAACTGTATAAAAATGCACTTGCGGCAATAAATGGCACCTACTACTTTCATCCTGGATGAACTTGGTCTATGTCGTTTGTCTGTCCCAACCACGACAGTCCATCCCGCAGTGCTGGTCCCTGGTCCATCTCCACCTGGTGTCCTCGCTGCTGCAGAGACAGGACAGCAAGCAGGAGTCCCCATTGCTGAGAGGAACCGCAGGAGTGCTCTCAAAACATCCTGCAGTAAGGCTTTTCCACAGTTCTGCCACATCCTAAATCACGTCATTGCGCAGAACATTTTGTGAACCTTCTGTACCAGAAGAATCTGCAACCACCTGCAGTATGTGAACACAGAACTAACATTTATTTCATCTGTTAGGAATAATGGTGATGTCTTAATGCCACAACGAAATACCACAAATCAAAGCAGCAATTAATCACAAGTGAAACCACAGGGCTGAAGTCCATCCCATGCACCCACAACACACACACAGGATCAGGAGAGGAGACAAATGAAAAAAGCACACACAACTGAAGCCCAGGTAAACCCTGGACAGAGGTGGAGCACAGTGTAACGCCCCTGCGCTTTGGGACAGACACGTCACGCTGCAACCAGTGCGCTTCAAAATCAGCGGGTGATATATAAGCTACCTGGAAATAAACTGACAGCATGTTTGATGGAGTTTAGAGGAAAAATACAGTGGCTGCTGCTGAATTTCCCAAGTCAGAGATGTTGTCCTTGCCACAGCTGGGAGGGATCCAGATGTGCTGCTGGAATGAGAACACAAAGCAGTTTATCTGGGCTCTGAACCTCTTCGCAGGGAAGCTGACTGAAAAACTCCTGCCAGTTTAAGGAGACGTGAGCAAAACTGATTCCTAGTTTGTGGTTTTATCATATATTTTCTTAGTTTTCATATCTGATACTTGCATTTTAAATTAAAAGTCCCTTTGTTAGGCTGAAGTTACTGTGTGCATTTGTGATGTTCACAAGAGGCAACCTAGAGTATTTCAACCTGTATCTAGTGAATCATATATTATTACTGGATCAAGATGGTCTATTATCTCTTATGGGACAAAAACCTGTGAATTATAAAACATTAAATAAGCCCAAGAAGCTCATTGCCTCTAGCAGAAGACAGGTAGTGGTACAGATAGCTACAGCTCTCTCTAGCTCTGGAAAGCATGAGTTTCACCACTATTTAAGTCCCTGGCCTTTGCACTTCAGGTAGGTATGTTGTGCCACCCACACGAGTTCCTAACCAAAGCCTGAGTTCAGCATGTGTGCACTATTTCTGAGCCCCAAAAGACACTGCAACATTTGGTACAGCCAAACATCTTGCTTAATTCATTATTCACTATTTAAAATTTTGTCAGAATTCCAGGCATGAAGTGAAAGAATAAAAAAAGTAAGATGAAGAAGTTAAGCAATCACACACCACCATCAACAACATAAATAAATCAGAGAGCCCATATGCTGAAATTCACGAATCCAAATTACATGGTGAAAATCTTACACATGACAGAAAAAGCACAAAGCCCAGGATAAAAGCATAAAGGGGCACATTTCCAGTGAGCAATGCCACAACTAGTAATGCCTGTAAGTACATGTTTTTGCTATGAACATGTAGCTTTAGCGGTTGTGACAGTAAACATCCCTTCCTGATGCTTCCTGGAAACTTCTGCAACACACCGCTGACCGGGGACACACAAAAAGCTTTGCTGTCAAAGCTCCCACCAAACCCTGCGATTTCTGTAGCAAATGACAGCTTTTCCCTTCCCAAGGCTTCACCGAATCAAGAGGAAATTCAGCCGTTCCGTAAGTGCTGGGGAGCGGGGCTGGCGGAGCCCAGGGCTGTGTTCGCCACAGTCACAGCCTCCGTGACACATCTTTTGTAGCTTTGGCAACCCAGCTTTAATCTTTGTATCACACCAGCGACAAGGTGAAAAACCAGCACTCTGGCTTTTTCATTTAATAGATTTGATTGACTTAAAGTTTCAAACCTGATTATAGGTGCATAAGGATATTTAGCAGGTATTACAGGAGTCTAAGGAGAAGCCCGAGCCGGCGGATGGCAAACCAAAAGTGTCTGCTTCAAGGCAAAGGGAAGATGTGGGAGCTGAGGGACAGGGTGTCTACCCGGGGGCAACAGCAGAAGTTGCCCCTGTAGAAAGTGTGGCCAGCAGGCCCAGAGCAGTGACCGTCCCTGTGCTGGGCACTGGGGAGGCCAAACCCCGAATCCTGGGGTCAGTTTTGGGCCCCTCACTACAGGAAAGGCCTTGAGGTGCTGGAGCGAGTGGAGAGAAGGGAACGGAGCTGGTGAGGGGCTGGAGCACAAGTGTGATGGGAGCGGCTGAGGGACCTGGGGGGTTCAGCTGGAGAACAGGAGCTGAGGGGAGACCTTCTGATCTCTGACCTGCCTGAAAGGAGCTTGGAGCCAGGGGGGTCGGGCTCTGCTCCCAGGAACAAGCGCCAGGAGCAGAGGAAACGGCCTCAAGTTGCGCCAGGGGAGGTTGAGGTTGGATGTGGGAACAATTTCTTCCCCAAATGGCTGTGGGGCATTGGAACAGGCTGCCCAGGGCAGTGCTGGAGTCACCATCCCTGGAGGGTTGGACAGACGGACATGAGGTTCTCAGGATATGGGTTAGAGGTGGGCAGTGTTGGGTTAACAATTGGACTTGATCTTAAACATCTTTTCCAACCAAAAGGATTCTATGATTCTAAATGGGCTGTAGCCACCAAACAAAATGATGTTGTTGTCAGGTAGACTTAGAAAATGAAACTACAAAGCTTTCTTAGCAAAGATGAGTACCACTGACTTGATCAAAGTACAAAGGATCCAAAACACTTCTCAAATTCAAAATACAGCTGACTGCAAGTCATGAAGGTGCACTTTGCTGTAGCAGTTCAGACAAGGATGCAAAATTTGATAGGCAAGCACCCTCCTCTGAAAGGATACAAACCTGTGATGCTGGCGTTTGACACACTTCTGCAAAATTTTGCACGGAAAACCCTAAATATTAATTGCTCTGCGCTGTCACTGAATAAAGTTTTAGCATAGCAGTCCTAGGGAAATAACATTTAATAATAAATTATTTATAAACTGCAGAGGGTTTCTATAATGAAAATATCACCTACCATAAAAGTTAGGTTTGTTGTTATCTGAGGGGACTAGCTAAAATTATTGGCAGAGTATTAATAGTGCCACCAAGTTGGAAACTGTAGGTAGGAAAAACACAAGAGAAAATAGAATGTTATCAGAAACCTTCAGGCTAGAAATCTGCCTTTGAATTCCTGAATGTGTGATAAAAAGAGTTATATAACACCGTTAAAACTCAATAAACAAAGCCTGTCTGCTTAGGAAGCCAGAATTAGACCATTTGTTTCCCATAAGGAGGAATGTTTAAAGTTATTTCTCTGTCAACGGTAAAATTATGAATAAACCTATTGAAAAATATAGAATCTGTGGGAGTAAAGAATATGCTTGGCTATAACTTCACTTTTGTTTCACTACAGAAGTATTGCTAGTTAAATGTTCCTCTATCTTAAACTGTCGCAGCTGGTGAGATAGCTCTCCGTTCTAATCACCCACAGAGCGGGAAAAAGGCGCAGGGCACTGAAACCAAACATCGTCCTGGCAGCCCAACCACCTCATTTGGTGAAAACCTCTGGAAAAGAAAACCAGCTTTAGCCAGCTTAACAGTGTCCTCGTTGGCTGGTAATGACCTGTTGTAGAACTACCTGTGTTACTGGAAAATGTAAAGCTTTTTAAAATTACCAGAGGTCATAATGTAGGTTTACAGTATTCTCTTTTCTTCAAGCAAGTGAAAATAAGGGTCACGGGTAGCACATATAAGTGGCACTCAATCTTTTAAATACATCCCTGACTGCAGAAAGTGGCCACATCTGCTGCTCAAACACAGTTTGAGTGTTCAGACAGCATTACGAGCATTGGATGAAAGGTGCTATTTAATTTCTGCCTCTCTCTTCTGCTGCACACATAAACCGAGCAAGCCCAAGAGCATACCCGTGATTCTCACTCTGGAAATGAGTTTTGTAGAAATCACAGCTGACCTGACATGGGCAGGTGTATGAAGGTGTATGAAGGTGTATGAAGTCTGGTCACTCAGAGGGGTTTTGTTCCCCACAAATAAGGGAGAGAAGATGCTGCTGGGAGAGGGGAGCAGTAGCAGAGAACACGAAGGAGCAAAGAACATGAATAGGCAGAGAACATGAAGGAGCAGAGAACAGAAAGGGCAGAGAACAGAACGAGCAGAGAACAGAACAAGCAGAGAACACCAACAGAATGAACAGAGAACACGAAGGCGAGCAGAGAACAGAACGATCAGAGAACAGAAAGGGCAGAGAACAGAACAGGAGAAGAGAACAGGAACAGAACGGGCAGAGAACACGACCTGGATCCGGCAGCGCAGCCGAGCGCGCCCCAGCAGCGCCCCCTGGGGGCAGCGGGTGCGAACTGCGGGGCAGCGGCAGCACGGAGCGGGCGGGGAGCCCCGTGTGGTCCCTGTGGAGCAGAGCGGGCTGAGCACCGCCCCGGGTTGTGCCTCCCAGCACAGAACAGACACCGACACACTAGAGCCAGCTCGTTAGGAGGCTGGAGCATATAACGTACCTGGAGATCACACCATCATTTTGGTTGGAAGAGACCCTTAGGATCAAGTCCAACCACAACCCACCCCTGGCACTGCCCATGTCCTGAGAACCTCATGTCCGTCTGTCCAACCCTCCAGCACTGCCCTGGGCAGCCTGTTCCAATGCCCCACAGCCCTTTGGGGAAGAAATTGTTCCCAGATCCAACCTCAACCTCCCCTGGCGCAACTTGAGGCCGTTTCCTCTGCTCCTGGCGCTTGTTCCTGGGGAGCAGAGCCCGACCCCCCCTGGCTCCAAGCTCCTTTCAGGCAGTTCAGAGATCAGAAGGTCTCCCCTCAGCTCCTGTTCTCCAGCTGAACCCCCAGGTCCCTCAGCTGCTCCCATCACACTTGTGCTCCAGCCCCTCACCAGCTCCGTTCCCTTCTCTCAACTCACTCCAGCACCTCAAGGCCTTTCTTGGCGTGAGTGACCTGAAATTGATCCCAGGATTCGAGGCTTGGCCTCCCCAGTGCCCAGCACAGTGGAACAATCACTGCTCTGGTCATGCTGGCCACACTATTCTTGATGCACACCAGGGAGCTGTTGGCCTTTTTGGCCACCTGGGCCCACTGGTGAAGCTGATGAAGTCAAAGCCACGGTCTTCTTGGGGACTCGCAAAAGGTCAATAGTGACAAGACAGAGCAAATCAAGTACAACCAGATAGACTAAAAAGGAATTTTCAGAGTGAGGGTAGTCAACCATTGGCACGAACCTTGAAGGTTTTTAAAACTTGTCAGAACTAGACATAAAGCAACCTGGTCAAGCTTCAAAGTCAGCCCTGCTTAAAGCAGATAACTTTCAGAGGTCCCTGTCAACTTAAGTTATTCTATATTTTTAATTTGGATATAAACATGATGTTTCAACAACACACCACATATCAGAGCATCTTCCCTCAACTACTTGGAAAATAAAAGGAACATACTGGCAAGAATGTAGTGTCATCGTTGTCCAATTTTCATTTGTGACTTTCCTGTACAATGTTAAAATATATCTCCACTGTACCGTGTGGTAGTGTTGCTGTAACAGTTCCTTCATACTAGCTAGGAAGAAGGTCCAAAAAGCTACATTCTAAAATCACCATTTTGCAGTGATTCCCAAAGAACTCAAAGTTCAATAAGTACGCAAATAACAATTTCAGCGAAGCTGCAGAACAGTCGAGCTCTGGTTTACTCGACTGCTCCTTCACACCCTTCCTGCAGTGCAGCTCCTTGGAGAGCCAGCGTGTGGCACAAAGAGGTGGAAACAGCACAATTCCTCCTCCTGGGAGGAGGGAGGCGAGGAGCTCCTGGAGCCGCGGACGCGGGGCAGGAACAGCCCAGCTCCCCCGCAATCACTGCGGCCTCAATGGGGCTCCAAGGCTCTATTCCGCTATAACTAGTTTTTACTTATTTATTATATTACATTTACTTATTATTTATTTGTTTGTTTGTTTGTTTATTTGTTTGGTTGGTTGGCTATTTATGTATTTATTTATTTGGTTGGCTGGTTATTTATTTATTTATATCTGTTTTTATTTGTTTCTGTTTTGCTGCCCCATTACACACTGTAGAGAACAGGATTCAACACATCAGCAACCTTAAGTCTGAGCCGTTACAATGGATAGAGTCACTTTTTTTGGAGAAAATACACTGAATGCAATTTAACCCTTAAAATACATTCACAGCTTGGACATGCAGAGGTGTGCCAGTTCAACTGAATGTGTGAGCACAACATTTCCATGTGCTGTTGCAGGGAAAATCCTACTGAGACAGCAGCAACACCCCGTGTGCCACCACGTCCTCAGCACAGGAGCGATCACTTGCGTGAATATCACTGCTCGCTCTAAGAAAGCAAATAAGCACATGAAATAACTGAGGAGGGAAGGAGTAGGAGGTTGATGTGTAAGCACATCCTGTGCTGAGCACAAGCAGCACTGACTCAGTCCTGAACGCCTGGACCGCGATTCGAACTGAGCAGCCCTGGTCTGTTTGACCCTGTATGACTACCCAGGAGTCAACAAGGAGAATACTCTGCACAGCTGGAGTCTGCTTTGAAAACATGACATTCTTTGTCTGAACCATGGAGTTTTAGAAACAAAGAGTGCAGATAACAGAATCTGAGATTTTGTTTTTTGAGAGGAGTTGTTTGCTTATTCATGAATAAAATAATTTAAAATGAAATTACATAGGCAGATTCATAAATACTGTATCAAAGTCAGAGGTAGGCAGACATGTATTTTGCTCGGATCACACTCCAACAGGACTCGGCTTTTGAGCTACTTTGCAGGGAACAGCAAAATACTAATCACATCTATATGTTTCATGGCTTAAATAATTAGTGTTGTTTCCTTCCTACCACTGATGTTACCAAATCCAAGTGCCAGGGTGCCCTTGTTCACCTAAACCGGCACTCGTTCACATTAACAGCAAGACATCCACCACCTTCACCAGATCTTGAGCCAGACTCTATGAAAGCAAAGCGCGCACAGCGATGTTTGGGACTCTGCTTGGCAAGTATTGATGAGGCTACTGTCCTTCCATGGCTTCTTTGCATTTGGTTTTAGCAAGGAACCCCAGCAGAGGGATCGCGGCAGAACAGGGTTAAGGACGGGGTTACCCTTCTCATGAATTGATGACCTGTGGTTTGGGAGCAGCCATTGGGCCTCAAGAAATAATTCCATCAAATTAAAACCAGCTTTGCGTAAGAGATACTTGCCACTTTGGTTCTAACTCATGCATACTCTTTAAATGGAAAACAGAATCATTCGTGGCACAAAATTCCTTACAGAATAGGAATTTAATTGCAAGTCAAAAGCAGGATTTAAGTTTGTTTCTGATACTAAATGGTATTTATAGAAATGCAACAGGGATATATATGTGTGTCTGTCATGAATGCAGTGAGAGACTGTTTTATCTGCAATAATTTGTTTCAGAATTTATTTAAGTATTTTACCACTATGCATCCTCTGACAACTGGAAAATAAATAAGATGATGATGCATTACTTCCCTGCCCGGAAATTAGGGAGTATTATTAACACAAGTATTCACGAAGATCTGCTAAAAGATGGTTTATGCCTGAAGGCGACTTTTGTGTGTTTTATTCAGGAGAATTTTGTGTGTTTTAAGTACGATGATGATTTTATGACTCAGGCTTTTAGAAACGTCTTAATGAAACTAAAAAAAACACTTTTGCCCAACATTTTTAGTTCCATTTGAGACTACTTCCAACACTGGTGCTTTTACAGCAAGATCCATTACGTCCTGGAATGGATACGTTATTTGAGAAGTTCAGAATGGATCCTAGTGGAGTTTTTAACAGAATGTGAATGTTACCATCCTCCCCACCCATGTCTGATCACAACAGACAAAACCCCGTGCAGAGCTTCATGATGAACAGCAAATTAAGTGAAAATTTGTATTTGTCCTCAAATTATTTTTGAATCAGTAATAAGCTGCAGAGCTTTAACTTGAAAAGTATGTTGGAGAGAGAAATTCAGCAGCTCGGGAGAGGAGGAATCTGCTCAGGTGAGCTCAGCTGATGTTCCTCTGCCCAGGGGCCCTTAATCTCCATTTGTACAGGGGTTCCTCATCACGAACACACCGCTTACACTGGAGCACAAGAAGGAATTCTCAGTCCTTCTCACCAACCTTTCTCCCCTTTCAGTTAACAGTGAAACATGCACTGAGACCAACAATGGAGCTCAGGTGCCACGTATCCATGGGATCGCACTTTCTTCTTCCCCTGCAAACAGCCCGGGCAGAACCCGGCGTCCCCAGCACTGCCCAGTGACCCAGTCACAGCCGCTGCTTCCCCATCCTACCCAAATGCCGGTGCTGCTTCCACCTGAAAACACGGCCCAACCAGCACCAGCCGCTCCAAGGGAACCCTTCTCCTGCCCTGGGGACATTCCTTTGTTCCCAGCCTCTTCTCTCTCCCACCCCCTCATCTAAACTTATTTGCTCCTGGCCTCACATCAAGCTGGAACTGTGGAGCATAGCTAATACATAAATTAGGGACAAACTTTCCGCTGTGGTCCCAGATCAAAGGTAGGAAGAGCTGCGTGACTGCGGGGCCCAGCCGCGGCGGGTGCTGCCCCTGCCCCGTGTGCACATCGCCCACGGACAGACTGAAATACTGAGCCTGCAGCACGTCAGGAAATATTACATCAAAGGAAGAGAGTAAGAAATAAACTGACATTTTCCACAAAATAAATAGCTTACCATTAGCATTATATAAAGTGTTGTGACAAACTTAATTTTGGAATTATTGACAAGAGCCTGGAAGTTAGTCTTTAATCATGAACTTTTCGAAATTGCCTTTCAAAGGCAAAGTCTCCACTCCTGTTCTCTCTGGCACATTTGTTTTCCATTTTGGATTTATTGGCACAGAAATCACCCAAATCACAAAGCTGATCTTCAGTCACCACTGCAGGGCTTTTTGGAGCTGTTTGGGCTGTTCAGAGTTACTTTGGTTCCTGTCATGGAAAACCATTACTCCAATCTTTCTATTAAGAGCCCCCAGTTCACAAGAAGCTTTTCACTGGATGCCAAGTTAGCCAAGGCTGTGAGATGAATCTGCCTTCTTTTAATGTGAACATGCTACACTTTGAAATACAGAGCTCAATTTTATTTGAAAGTAGGCTTGAACGGGCTAGAAGTCCTCAGTAGAGAAAATTTGAGTTGGTGGGCAAAACAGATTAAAATAAAAAGAGTTGATAACAGATCTACTGCCCTCTGGTTAAACCCTCCTTGGGTGAAACTTTTGCTTCCATCATCCCTTCCAGTACAACACATTTCCATGGCTTCTTGGTTTGCAGTGAGCTCTACCAGCTCCTCCTTGATTACAGCACACGGAAAGCGGTACGTGCCTGTGCCCTGACTCAGCTTTTCTGCGATGTGCTCCCATCACCTCCCACACCCCTCGCCCCTTTCTGTTCCAGCCGTGTCCCCTGGCTCTGCTCCAGGGACATCTCTGGGCCACTGGCTCGCAGTGCCCGTCAGCTCCCCTGGAGCTGGGCAGGACTGAATTCATCTCCTGACCCCGCCAGACACTCCGCTGTACACAACAACTGCGAACACACCAACCGGATATACCGTTTATCTACCACATGCACATAAAATCCAGCATGCTATGAAGAAAAACACGTTAAAAGAGTTTAAATACCTTCTTGAATAGGGCCATGCCTCCGCAGATCTGAAGTCACCAGGACCTTCTTCACCTTCTGCAGCAGGACCAACCTGCGCCAGCTGGAGGAGATGCTGAGAGCCCCACTGCCAGTCTCGGGTACAGAGGTCAGTGACTGCTGGTACCGTATTTGAGCCATTTGAGCCCTCAATTATAAGGGCTTGAATATTGACTTTTATCTGAAGATGTGATCAAGCATTTACCATAATGGGATGTCTCTCCAGTCTAAGATCAAGTCTTCCTTTCTAACTAGGTTTATCTGCCTCCTAACTTTAAAACAACCTCTGAGATCTGAGACCATAGCAATGTAACTTAACAGTATTAATACCAAAGCAATTTAGTATCTGCGTGCTCTGAGCCTAACACATGTTCAATGAAAGCATAAAATCCAGCACAAAGTACCCCTGATGGTGATGGCTTTTATACAGTAATTTAGCAATTCAAACACAGATCTTCTACCTGACACTTGCTTCTTATTTCCTTTCCTCCCTTTGTTTTAAACTCTTGCATAAAAACTAACCAATAATTCTCACAAAACTCTAGGGTATGGAAACATTGCCTACCTCATTATCAAAAAGGAAAAGGGCCCATGTAAAAGCTGACTCGATCAATGACAGCAAAAAATTGTCAGTAAGACTCAAGACTCAGGAACTCTGAGCTCTTATAAGAGCATTAAGCAAATGGGTTTGTTGGACAATGGCTAATGTGAAGGAGGAGGAAAGCTTCATTTGCAGCTTGCCAGCTCAGCATTGAAGTTAAGCTCAAAACAAATCTGAACACTAGAAAAATACCCTCATAGCCAACTCAGATCAAGAAATGGTTTAAACATAAAGGAGCAACCAAGAACCCAGTTTTTGAGCACTTTTGGAATTAATTTATAAGATCAGTTGGTGAAACTTTATGGGACAAACCCTGTGACTGGAGTGGTGGTGGATGAACCATCCCTGGAGACATCCCAGGCCAGGCTGGACGGGGCTCTGAGCAACCTGAGCTGGTGAAGATGTCCCTGTCACGGCAGGGGGGGCACTGGGAGCTGGGAAGGGCCCTTCAGCACAAACCATCTGTGATTCTATAATCAAATCAGTATTTCTCAGGTACTTCAGAAACAACCATTCATATCTAACACTTTGAAAGTCAGAAGAGGCACACACAGTGCAAGGTTCACATCATGAATGTATTCTCTTCTGATTTTGAAAAACAGGCTGTAACTAACAAGCATTCATTCATAGAACATAAACCTCTTCTCAGTTGCCTCTGAAACCAAGCTCAGTGCATTCATTTGGTAACAGCTTCAGTATTTACAAGGGCTACAGAATCAAAATCAATTGTTCATACTTATGTTCTGAATTGTGGGGAAAAAAGAGCTTTTGACTTCTAAAATTTTCACACTTTCAATCTAATCATCAAGAAGAATAACTGCCGGTATTTTGAAGATATCAATATATTCCTGCTGGTATATTATACTTTCCTCCTCTCTACAATTGTTTTGGGGGACATTTCAGCCATGATAACTGTAGTTTTAAATAACCTAACATCCAGGAAGGGAAACTAAACATAAGTAGCACGTTTTGCTTAATCCACAGATTATGTTTAGCTACTGTGAAGGTCTAATTTCATTCTGTTTGTTTTGTGAAGGGAAAGAATCCCCAACATTATTCCTTTCCTGATCATCAGGTTCTCAAGGAACAAACAGACAGCCATAATCACTGCAAAATAATTCAATACAAACAAAATATCATCATTTAACAAATGAAGTCATCATTTTGTTCTCCTTATACAGTTCACAACACTTTGTGTTATGTGCTCAGCCAAGAAAGACCCACGTGCCTGTTGTACAAGATCACACACAGGCAAGCACCAGGCACCACGCTCTCCACTTCTTCACCAGCTCGCATCCTCGCCAAAAGACGCTGCTACAGCCTCATTTGTTCCTGTTCATTAAGAGTCTGTCTGTCCACAAGATGCCATTGATATGTCTGAGTTAGTTGAAGCTGGACAGCTTGCCAGGAACTTACCTGTGCTTCTTACACTAGACGTCAGGCACAGGCGGTGGCCACGGGACAGCAGCAGCACGCGGGGGTTTGATCTCAGTCATCACTACCAGAGAAAGAGAATGCCATTAATCAAAATTGTACAAGTATAGTGACACACAACTAAGTCTCAATTGCCATTGACATCCATAACTATGTATTTAGGACAAAGTAATTTACTCTTATTCTTAAAGATAACGAGTCCTGTAATGGTTTATCTCTTCTGTTCCTACCCAACACTAGAAATCCTCCATTCAGCAAAAAATTGCTTATAATCTGGCCAAATTACTTAATGTGAAGTGTCCCTTGGACCAAAGTTGGATCCTTCCTCACTTCTCTCTTTCGAAAGCAAAGAGAAAAGAGTAACTGAGAACATTTTCTAATAAATGGCACCACTTTAACACGTCAGTGTGGAGCTGACCAGCTTCATCAACCCCACTGCACCGCGGCCGCATCACGTTGCAATGCTGAATGCACTGCAACAAAAGCCAACCATTTATTGGAAAGAAAGTGTCTCATCACTGAGAAGCTTGTCCCCTTGCTGCCTTGCTTCAGTTCCCATTCCTTCCTGTTTTTTTTCTGTGGCTTAATGAAATCCCTTTCCAGCCACCTCAATGGTTCTAATGTACAGGACACAAATTATTTTGAAAGGCTTGTAGCAGAACATAAACACAGTTTTCAAATGCCAAGACTCTTATCTGAGCTTTTTAAAGCTTACGTGTCTTTGAAAACGCTGCCAGTGCTGGCTGAGAAGGCACATAAACCCAGCCGTGTGCGGAGAGGCGGCCGCGGCGGCACCGCGGTGACACTGAAATTCTCCGCAGTGTTACCATGGCCTTCAACCGCGGGCTTTGGGGAAGACAATTCTGTAACGCCACATCAGCACGAGAGCCTCTTGTTCTGAATGCTGGATGCTCTTGCACTCTTAACCAAGCCACTTATCTTGCTACCAAGTTGCCTTGAGCATTTTTTCAAAGGGATGCTCTTCTATTCAACTAAAGCAAAGGAAGTATTATTAAGTATGATAAAATGGACAGCAGAAGTGTTATTTAAACAAAAGAACCTTGTATAAACTGCTTAATCATAAGAAATCAAGCCAAAGAGCCGATCGGCAAATCAAGTATAATATATATATATTGGTGCTTGCTAGCTGAAAGTTTTGTTACAAGCACCAGGTGAAAGACACAGAGTATGATGGTCTTTCATTCTGCAGAAGAACAGAATCGCTGTTCCTTAATTTCCAAGTTGCCAGGGCTCACTGGAAGAAATACGTTTAGCAAGATATGGAAGTTGCAATAGTTTTTCTTCCACATCAAGAAAAAAAAAAACAACAAAAAATCCCCAAAAACACACACACAAAATCTCCACAAAATAAAACAAAACAAAAAACAACAACCAAACAACAACCAAAAAACCAACCAAACCTTCAGTATTTTCAGGGAGAGCACAGGACACTTTGCCTCCTCCAATATCACATCAAACTCTCCACCTCTTAATGTGTCTTGTTTGAGTTTCCATACACTGCAAATATTTAACATTATTTACCCTAAAGCCACCCCTGTACACTGTGATGCAGAGTAAGTAACCAAATATTCATTCCTTCTGCCATAGGTGATTTGAAATTTATTTCTGGGTATATCTCACATTTCCTCCTCCTGGCTTAGAGGAAATTATATTTGTCAAGAACTGGAGGGACTGCTCCTTTCCATCAGCCCTTCAAATAATATCCAGAGCTTTGTGCAACAGCAATTAAAGAAAAGATGAGTTCTGACACCAGCCTTATTTTTTATAATTGCAAGAGAAAATGTGAAACTCAGATGGGTCTTGTTAGTGCTAAATGCACTCCTACTGACTCCAATTTGTTTTGTTCTATTAATTTATCATCTTACATTTGGAATGATTTTATAGTCTGCTAGGAAAAGGTCTCAGAAGCATAAAGTGGTGAGATAATAGAATAAAGATGCAGCTAACTGTGATATTTCAGAGCAATTTCAGTACCACTTGTGAATACGCTACTATTCCAAACAGAACCCTGCAGCTCTTCATGCCCACAGCATCTACACCATTGTTTGGTATGAACAAATCTGACAGTGTCGGTGGCCAAACTCATTGAGCCCCATCCACGTGAGCCCCATCCACGTGAGCCCCATCCACGTGAGCCCCATCCACGTGAACCCCATCCACGTGAGCCCCATCCACGTGAGCCCCATCCACGTGAGCCTGCGACCCCCAAGGCAGGTCGGGCTGGTGAAGACCCTGTCGCTTGTTCATCTGTAACCAACCTGTCAACAAGTCTATCAAGTCAACCCTTGAATAGCACATGCAGCAAAATAATATCAGGACTATACAAAATGGTGAAGGTATTTCTTGAACACTATAATTTAGATTTAACCTATAACTTGCTTGCTATTTAGAATATATATTGTTGTGGTAAGTTGGAACTGTGGCTTAAGCTGCATGATGATGCGTTGTGATTCGGGCTGAACGCCACGCTAACCTTTGAGACCTTGAGTGTGCTTGACTGGTTTCAGGATTCTCAGGATGTGTGGCTGTCTTTTCAGATGAGAAGTGAATAATGGATTGCTTCATGCTTCTCTTATTTTATCTACTGAGAATTACTGCCAGCTGCGAGTAAACAAAGACCACGTGAGGGATATTGTGATTTACAGACACTTGTGCTTTCCAAGACAATAAACAAGTGTTGGACAGCAGTGTGAAAAACGCGCGTCAGTCACTGAGAGGTGAACAAGGTGAATGTTTAATATCCTTCATGAACTTCTGCAGCACCCACAAAAGCACCAAGAATTACAAACTCAGTTACACCTTACTGATTGGAGCTCTAAAAGAGAGTATATGACCCATAAAGCCAGCTGAACAGGTTTTCCAGTTGTTTTGGTTTGGTTTTCCATTTATTATCACCAGTGGTCAGCAAAGGCAGCTCAGCGGGTGGCACAAGTCCCTCTGGATCAGTGACACCACATCCCCACACCGCTTGTAAGCTCTGTGATGCCACAGATATCGCACCACAATGACGAAAAACTATGTTTTTAAGTTAGACTCCAGACACTATTAGAAAAATCTGTTATTTACTAGTATCTTTGCTACATTTCAGCTGGAATTGCCATGCTCTCTAAATTCCCTGGTTTATTTTACTGCACTTTTTTTTCTTCCTTAGCATTGCTGTTGACCCACTTAAGGACACCTGACGTTAGAAGAGGCCTTGTCTCTGTGCATAGAGCTAGAGTGAAAGAGGCACACATATAGTGAATTCCCGTCATTTTTGCAGAAAATATTACAGGTAAATGCAAATATTTGCGTGTGTTAAGATACACAGAGACTCATAAACTAGTTTATTTGATAACAATCTTTATATTGTTTCGAAAAATATCGGCTATGCTTTTAAGACTTCATAGGATTAGGAGAGTAAAAGCCCCACATGCTACCCAAGAAGCTCAAGTGGGAAGGGCCGGGAGATGTGGTCATTCCTCACCCAGCCACACTCCATCTTTTTTAAAACAAAACAAAACAAAACACATGAGCAGAAAACAATTTCTGTTTGGCAAGTATCATCATGATGACAATCACCTACCCGAAGGTCACAGAACCCCGGGCTGGCTGGGCTGCAGGACCTCCATGGATCCCCAGCCCCACTGCTCCCGCAGGGTCACAGAGCAGATCACACAGGTGGGTCCAGGCGGTTTGAATGTCTCAGAGCAGGAGACTCCACACCCGCTCTGGGCAGCCTGGGCCAGGCTCTGGCACCTCCCAGCAAACAAGTTTCTGCTCGTATGTCCACCTGACCAAAAAACCCAAAAAATCAAAAACTTAGAAAATGGAAGACATAAAAAAAAACATTTTTAGCATAAAATATTTCAAATGTGTTTGAAGTGCTCCAAATCAAAAATCAATGCAGAAATACATTCATTGTTGGAATGCCAGCAAAAGGAATATATGGAGGAAGCCAAAGCATCTTATTGATTACCACCAGCATCCAGCTGCAGTTCAAAGCCACAAAGATGTCCATAAACACCCCAGCAGTGTGGCTGAGGTGGCCCCAACATGGTGTGGCTGGCAGGGGGAGGACAGCACCCTGGTTTCTCCCTGTGGGAAGGACAGCACCCCAGCTTGTCCCATGGGAAGGACAGCACCCCAGCTTGTCCCACAGAAAGAACAGCACCCCATCTTGTCCCATGGGAAGGGCAGCACCCCAGCTTGTCTCACAGAAAGAACAGCACCCCATCTTGTCCCATGGGAAGGGCAGCACCCCATCTTGTCCCACAGAAAGAACAGCACCCCATCTTGTCCCATGGGAAGGGCAGCACCCCAGCTTGTCCCCATGGGAAAGGCAGCACCCCAGCTTGTCCCATGGGAAAGGCAGCACCCCAGCTTGTCCCATGGGAAGGGCAGCACTCCAGCTTGTCCCTGTGGGAAGGGGCAGCACCCCAGCTTGTTTTCTTCTTTCACACCGCAGAACTCTGCACTGGAAACCTCTCCCAGATTCCTCTGAGCTCCCACCAGGCTCCAGCTGACCCATCCAAATGGACTTTGCTCTTGTATGAGCAAGGGAAGATGAAGCCCATCTTCGCTAAGACGTTCCTGCGGTCATTAATGGATTTGCCTGAGTCCCTGTGCTTTACCTTGGTTGAGGTAAATATTTCTACACTTGGTACATTCCTGAGGATCTTTCCGGTAAGTCTCGTGGAATCACCATGGTAATATTCTCCACTTGCAGTAATTATGCTGATATATCCTCTCTGAAGACAGTTAAAATCTGCAGAAATAAAAGTAATTATATATCAGTCAGTGTAATACAGCTGTGGACAGCTGTAAATAAAGTGTTTACATGGGAATGGAGCCATTGCAGAGCTTTAGAAAAGTGTGTACGAAAGGCAAGAAAATAAGCCTGTTCCAGTTTGTTAGAATATGCAGTTTAATCCATGTAGAAATCTTGTTCATCAGTAATTATAGAAGGAGATAAGACTCTTCTCAATTAAGATCAGGCAGAAAATGCTTTCATTTAATGTGCTCTGAGAAGTATCGCATCAAAAATAATTAGAGAGAGACGTAAAAACTTTGGGATGTTTTAAATATATACCTCCTTTGAAATGTAGAAAAGCTTCAAAGAACCATCAGGTTCTGGCATGCTATGGAAAGAGCATTTGTATTTAAAAACAACAAGGCCTTTCCCCTCATTTCATATATATTTGACAGAGCCACTCAAAAATAATAACAGAAAAACTAATTTAAATTCCGACATGATTCTTTGGATAATACTTTTAGCTCAATGGCTGGAATCATTAGGAATGAGCGCGTGGTAAACCCTAGATTGGGAACATGACACAGAGGAGTTTCTGTCAAGCTTTTCCAGTTATTAGTCTTCTTGTCCTGGTTATTTATATTTCCTTCCAGCTCACACATATAAGTAATGCAGTAGGAATTACAGCGGCACCAGCTCGGAGCACCCTGTGCTGGCTTTCGTTTCCCCCTTGATGAGTTTATACAGGAGACAAGAATGCATTTTTACAATCTCTACTCATTGCTCGTGCCTCTGGTAACCAGTCTTCAAGGCCCACTCTGACTCATTAACTAATCAATTACACACTCGCTAATCTGTTTTATCCAAAGATAACAAAGGAAAAGGCATGGATTTCTTTCTACTACTTGAAAATTATTTTCTTAAAACCCTGGTTACACAAACTCGTTCCTAGCCACGGCCCCCCAGCCTTCCATAGGAGTTTTCCAAGCACCCGTGTGAATTGGTTTTGATTTGAAGCACCGATTGTACTCACTCAGTGGGCTGTTTGGCATGATATGGATTGGCTAAGCACCGTCATCAACTCACTCATTGTTCACACCCGGTACCCCATTATATAATAGTCATGGACTGGAGACAAAAGAAAAGCCAGAAACATGGAGATTAAAGACAAACATTGATCAAAGATAGAAAGGGAACTGCAGACAAACGAAAACCTGTGATCAAAACCTGATGGAAAGGGACATGGGGAGATGTGAAAAAAGGAGAAGAAAAAAAGCCGCAGCTCACTGCTTCAGGATATCCTGCATGCTTTTGATTCTCTACCAGTCTCTAATCCAGCCATGGTTAAGAAAGAAGTATATGAATTTCTCTACATCCCCTAGGGATAAAATATCTTTTCCTGGATATCTTATCATTAACTCTCCCTTGTCCACTTTGCTGTGATGTTCATCTTCCCAACAATATTTTCAACCTGCTTTGCTGTTTGCAAGAAAGAATTTTCTCCTGTTGCAGTTACAAATTTCTCCACAAAGCACGTGTGTTACCTCTGACCAGATAAACTCCATCACCAGCCTTATGTCTGCAGCACTCCTGCTGCAGGTAACTCTCCATGGGTAGCGGTGGAGCCCGCGCCAGCCGACAGCTCCCGCCCCGGGAACAAAGGCCCCGCCATCGCTGTGACACCGGTTCTGCAACAGTTAATCAGAACATGGAAAACCTGAGGTTTATTCCCAAATAAATGAGCTGAAACCACACAGAAGAGGGAAATGGACTTTCGACCCATATGATAGCCCATATGCTATCAGTTGTAAGCATAATCTGTGGTCTGTTATTCGCGCCGCAGCTTTTGGCCAGAAATAGGGTCATAGCACATGTCCATGCCCCGAGGGTGACGGGCACTCTCAGAATCCCTGCGCTAGTACAAATAATTGCTGTTGATTTTGGCTGCATGACAGCTGAACCCTGTTACTGCTGGCAGCTCCCAGGACTGCTCTGCAGTGACATCCCCGTCGCTGTCCCACTCCAGGACTGCTCTGCAGTGACATCCCCATCGCTGTCCCACTCCAGGACTGCTCTGCAGTGACATCCCCGTTGCTGTCCCACTCCAGGACTGCTCTGCAGTGACGTTCCCATCGCTGTCCCACTCCACGACTGCTCTGCAGTGACGTTCCCATCGCTGTCCCACTCCAGGACTGCTCTGCAGTGACATCCCCATCGCTGTCCCACTCCAGGGCTGCTCTGCAGTGACGTTCCCATCGCTGTCCCACTCCAGGGCTGCTCTGCAGTGACATCCCCATCACTGTCCCACTCCACGACTGCTCTGTGGTGACGTCCCCATCGCTGTCCCACCTCCAGAACTGCTCTGTGGTGACATCCCCATCACTGTCCCACTCCAGGACTGCTCTGCAGTGACGTCCCCATCACTGTCCCACCTCCAGAACTGCTCTGTGGTGACATCCCCATCACTGTCCCACTCTGTTTAAGTACTTTCCAAACGAAAATATAATTATCCTCTTTTATGTTTTTCAGATGATTTTCTAACCCTGACTGGCCAAATAATTCTAAGATTAGAATATCTTCAGGGTATTACTCATCAAAGGGGTTAGTTAAAGCAGCCACATGGATTTCCAAAGATTTCAGGCAATCTGAAGCACTGCCACCGGAATAACTTTAGTGCACAGAACCTGAGCCTGGTTGACGTTGGCATGGACCTCTGGACCCCCTGCTGAAGCAGGGCCACCTCCAGCCCCGTGCCCAGGACCACGACCAGGTGGCTGTTGGTCACCACTCACCTTCTTTGCCACAAGGGCACATTCCTGGCTCATGCAAGTGTCCAAAACCACTGGATCCCCAAAAAGGGGGAGCACTGACTTGGTTTGCACAGGTTCAGGCAGAAACAATTGCGTCTATTTGAAGAGCTGGCAACATTTTTCGTGTGAGGACATCTTGTGGCTAACATTCCACATCATTGGCAATAAGCCATGTCATAGAACTTGGCTGCAGAGAACTGGAACATCAGGAGTATTAAATCACCCCTTGTGCCAAATATATGTCCTCTTTTCACATTTAGTCTTGGTTCATAAAGATGGAATCAGAATCAGGAGGTATATTTGTAAATGAAAACTATATTTAAACACCCAGAGATATTTTTGTGAGATCATTTCTCCTGTGGTAGCATTCAAAATATTCTGAGTTTTGCTGGAGATATTTTAAACTTCCATTGTTGCAATTAACGGCTTGTGAGTTAAGTATGACACTGGCAGCTATGGGATAAGGAACTGTTAACGCTGCACCACTGATGAGCCCTATAAATGGCTGAATGTTTGGGAGATGGCGCTGTAGCTTCTGTTCTGGGGACACGTGTCTCCACAGGGAGACGGTGCATATCACAGAATCTTAGAACCCCAGGATGTCAGGGGTTGGAAGGGACCTGGAAAGCTGTGCAATCCCCCCCTGGAGCAGGAACACCCAGATGAGGTTACACAGGAAGGTGTCCAGGCGGGTTGGAATGTCTGCACAGAAGGAGACTCCACAACCTCCCTGGGCAGCCTGGGCCAGGCTCTGCCACCCTCACCCCAAACAAGTTTCTTCTCATCTTTAAGTGGAACCTCCTGTGTTCCAGTTTGCACCCATTGCCCCTTGTCCTGTCACTGGTTGTCACCAGAAGAGCCTGGCTCCATCCTCCTGACACTCCCCCTTTCCATATTGATCCCCATGAATGAGTCCCCCCTCAGTCTCCTCTTGTCCAGCTCCAGAGCCCCAGCTCCCTCAGCCTTTCCTCACACGGGAGATGCTCCACTCCCTTCAGCATCTTGGTGGCTGCGCTGGACTCTCTGCAGCAGTTCCCTGTCCTGCTGGAACTGAGGGGCCACAACTGGACACAATATTCCAGGTGTGGTCTCCCCAGGGCAGAGCAGAGGGGCAGGAGAACCTCTCTGACCTACTGACCACCCCCTTCTAACCCACCCCAGGTACCATTGGCTTCCTGGCCACAAGGGCCCAGTGCTGGCTCGTGGTCATCCCAATAACCACTACGTACCACCTGGTGAGGACGATAGGAGTTTTGTAATGTACCCAAAATACTGCTGCCATAAGATACTGCTGAGAAAATAGAATTTGTAACCATAACACTGGCTTTAAAGCACTTCACAAGGTAAGTTAGTGCAGCACACATCTGGTCTCTGCACTTGGCACCTCAAAGAAGCTCACAGAGTTTGATGTGCTTCAAAAGAACCACAAATTCTTCCTCCCCTTTATCCCAGATACCCTTGTGATGAGTTTTCTAGCGCTGGCAGACATGAAGAAGTGATTATATCAGACAAATTTGTTTGTATCAATATTTGCCTTCATAAATGGAAACTTTCATAGCTCTCCTAGCAATGGGTTGCGGAACATTAGGATCTCAATCTACAATCTGATGATGAAAGATGAACTACACAGTTAATGATTTAATCAGTGCACTGTGTTAATCACAAATGAAACAGAAATCAAGAGGAAAATGCAATATAGAAATAGTGCATAAGGACCAATCCTGCTTGCGTTATTCAGTGGGGCATTCCCGCTTAGGTTCAGTGGGACCAGCTGCAAGGATAAGCCAAGCAGCATTTGATCCAACCTATATTATCTCTGATACAAATATTTAGATACTCCTGCCTGTAGCATATTTTATAATATTCTCATTATAGAGAAGATTAACTCTATATCAAAGGAACAATGTTAGAAGCTCCTAATGGAATCCAGAATAGTTGCAAAAAATCACTTTTTGGAAATGTTCTCATTTGGGCTGCCTCATTAATCCCTTTAATCACAGAACTCACATTTTAATTGCAGACAGTACTCAGGCTCCCAAGTAACGGGAAGCGCAGCTTCCTCCACCGCACACAGTTGCTAAGGCCCAGATGCTGTGGGGCGAACGCTCTGAACGCGCGCACAGCCAGGAAGGACGTTCCCGCCGGACAGCTCGGCTCCCGCTGCCTCGGGCAGGCTGCCCCGGCTTCCCCACGCAGGACAGCGTTAGGAGATTGACCAAAGGAAGGGAGCGAAGCTCACGCTCATACCTATAACCGTGACCGTATTCACGACAGCTCCATACAACCCCTACATCCTCATGCTTCCCCCTAAACCCATGTCCCTTTCCCTCCGCACCCGGAGGGAAGGCAACACTCCGGCTTTCGTCAGCTTGTGCACTAGGGACTGCTCCAGATAAGATGACTTCAACAAACCTGCAGCTTTTGTTTGGTTTTCCACACAGCTCCAGGACCAGCAGGGACACGTTCCCCGTGACTTGGCTCTTCTCTCCCGCCTCAGCCCTGTGCCTGCTGCTGCTTTGGGATGTACCTTGCCACTGGCTCCCAGCCTTAACTGTGAGGCCAAGTACGTTTTGCTAAATATATCTGGCACCAGTTTGAGCCAGTAACATAAAGAATGGTAAACTTATTCAGATAAAAATCCTAGGAGTGATCAGCATCTAATTGTGGCCCAGGGATCTTGTCCTGCCCATATGTGCAGGTAATGCAAGGAGACTTCCCCTGCTGGTGGTCCCAGCGTAAGCCGCTCAAACCCACGACACCAGCTCACTTTCAAACAATAACCATCATTTTAAAACCCCCACACAATAAATAGAATTTTACAAAAATGTAATAAATAGATGAGGTTGAACAAGAAACCAGAAATGTTCACCTCAAACTCCAGCTGTCAGGGACAACCCTCTTCAAGTAAATAAATAATACCCTGCGCACATACAGACGCACTTTCCTTCTCTGTCTTCCTTAGCTCTCGCCTGAAACTAGATCCAGAAATGGGTGAACACAAACTGTGAATCTGTATTCGAGAGTCAAGCGTTTTTAAGATAATGTGGGTATTTTTAATTGTGCAAAATCTAATCTGAACTGAACATTTTTCCCCTGTAACACAAGTGGCATATATTTATACATACATATAAATTGGGAGTGTGTGTGTGTGTGTGTGTGTGTGTATCTACCTTGCCACAAGGATGTATTACAAGCAATTAAACCCTTGATAATAAATGGTTCATCAGTCCACAGGTGATGTGCTATAAGTGATTGCTGCTGTAGGTAGCAATCATCCGGTGCAATTGCTGGAATTACAAACTCCCTCGGGGCTGATTGGATTTTATCAACAAGAAGCAATGAAGTAAAAAAGTGTTTGGGGGTGAGTTTTTTATCGTGTAAAACCTCGTATTAGAAACGTGCCCATGGAGATGAGTGCATTTCCCTCCAAGACACGGCTTCCCCGTGACCGAACAGCCGGGAACGCGGAACCCGCTCCAGAACAGCCTCTGGGACCAGAGGATATTCCAAGGCAAAGATGAAGTTAAATGGCTTTTCCCACCCCCACAACAATGCAGGCAGCTCTCACGCACACTGAAACTGCTTTCCCCTGGGCAGAGCAACATTCCGTAAACCTGTACAGGGACTGAAATAACATGATGGCATTTAAATTAAAGCACAGGAGCTAGTTACCATCATCACTCGGTAAATCTGTCAGTACAGTTTATGTATTATGTTGGAAATTATGATTTGTCAGACCACTCCACTAGTTCCCCAGATAGCAGGAACTTCTATGTATATTGAATTTCAACAACTGGTACACATGGAACACTATGTCTACCTTTTAATAAAATCCTTGTTGTTTAGAATACTATCCTTTTTTCTGTTGTTTCCTTTGTCACAGAATTAGTTTTCTTTAATCAGATATCAAAGCAGTAAATACATCTGTAACAAACAATATCCATCAGAAATAAATCCAATCTACAACACCAAAATCTCTCTATTATAGTCTAACACTTCCATGTCACACGGTTTCAAGTTTTGAAAGAAATCCATTTCTTGCTAACCTCTAAATGTTTTATACACTAATATTGTTACTTTCCAAAAGATATTTAGTGGAAAAAAGGACACCTGAAAGAGTATAAGCAATCAAAATACATTTCAAGTTGACGTGTAGTAGCAGTACTCAGATTCTTTCATTTTCCTCATGAAAATTCTGCTGAGCACAAGGTGTGCACCAGCTTCACTGGGCAACCGGACCACAGCCCAAGTTTAAAAAGTGAAGCACCAGTCTGATTTTATTTTTCAGTTGGTTGTTCTTGGTGTTTGTTTGGGTTTTTTATGACTGTGCATCAAAATCCTGAGCCAGTAATCAAACACCACTACTTCCAAAGGTTTTACCAAGCCCAAGTTGCTCAGAGCAGCTGCTCCAACCGGGAGAACCACTGAGCCAGCCCAGGATGCAGCCCACGGGCTGGGAGGGTTTGGAACTGGAGGGAAGGGAAAGTAACAGAGTGAAAACTGGTTTATGAGGATGCAGAACAGCAATATGGTGAAGTGCAGATACAGCTATAGACACAACCTTAAAATTATCCCCAATTATGTAGTTTCAGTGTTGCTCTGCTGTACCGATTTGTTTGTATCTACCTACACTACCAGAGCCAAGAAGGCCAAACACAGTAACCAGCGACATTCTGCATCCCTCTTTGGATTTTTTTCAGGCAAAAATATTTACTTTTCCCACACAAGTCCTTTCCGAAACTTCACTCTCACTGTCAGGAACCACCACCTATCACGCCAGCTTGTTTTATATTTTCTTTTCATACTCCTGTTAGTATGATTTTGTTAATCTGTTTTTATCTCAGCCCATGAGTCTCTCCCTTCCCCTTCGATTCTCTCCCGACAGCGACCACGTGGCTGTTGTGGTTTTCCCCGCTAGCCGGGGTTAAACTGCTCCAGACCACCGCTCATCTCCTGCTGCCCACATGGGAAAAACAACAGCTAATTATACATCATCATTTAAGAAGAGACAATAATTATTTATACAAATTAAAAAATTGTTCCCCCTGAATGCATCTGTGTCTTTATGTAATACCCCGCACCTGTCTGCTGCAGCACTTCCTTCTCTTTTTACTTCTCCTCCTTTTTTTACTTCTTTTTTCAAAGCCCAAATGAAATTGTGAGATATTTGGGATGCAATTTTTTTAAACACAATCAATACACACCCAGATGCTCTGACAAACAGTAACAGTAAGAACTTGACATATATAAGACAAATTATGAGACCTCTGAAAGCACAACAGAGGCTTCAACGAACGGGTCATCGCTGTTAATTTGATTATGCTGACACTAGAAATCCCCTTGCAGTGCGCAGCAGCAATTCCAGTGTACTCCATTAGACAAGAGCACATTCATAGCAAAAACCCAACAGCCCACGAACCAGCTGCACTGCAATTTCAAACCACCGATGTGCTCGCTTTGAGGAGGTGCTGAGGAAGAGGATGAGGGCTGTTCGGACAGAAGCAGAAAACTTACTGCAAAAGACAACTACAGAGCTGTCTGAAAAGCCCTTCATTTGGAGGCAGGACGTGCTGCTGCTTCCAGGGCAGAACTACAGGGGTTCAGGAAAAAATATAGGATAGTGGCTATTATAGACAGAAATTCCACCATTATAGAAGTAACTATTGGAGCACCATTCATTCTCTTGAGGAAAGACATTTATTAGCATTATAGACAGGTATTATGAGCCAAATTAAGAAACTGAGGGCAGAAAAGGATTCTCCAAGGCCTGCATCGGTACATTAGCAACCCGAAGTCTGTACCACAAGTGGTTCTCCTGGGTTTCTTTAGAAAGAACCAAGTATTGCACATAATATTTTCAACACCACAGTTCTTTGGAAAAATAGTGTGCATGTTCCACATCACCCGGGTGCACTTGAAATGTGAGGCTTAAGAATAAAGACTGAGGGAAAACGAGAACCAAATCAGAAAGCAGCCAGAACCTGTCACTGTCTTCCTTTATTAAGCACAAACCGAAGATAAGTTACATCTAGTTTTAGTGAATCTTTCCTAGATTTCTAATTTTCCCATCTAACATTAGACATACTTTTAAGAATCCGAAAGATGAAAGAGACAGGAATATAAAAGGGAGAAACAAGAGAAGAAGGAATCCACATAGTCACTGCCTGTCTGACTCAGAGCAGGGAGAAGGAACTTATAGTTTTCTTCTTTCAGCCTTTAGCAAAAGAACTGTTCCTGGAACAGATTTTGTCATTGAGTATCTTTATATCTGCTCAATAATTTGAAGCACAGACCTAAGGAGGTTCGTGCAGGTTTGTTTATTCTGAAGTTCTGCTGCAAATCCTCATTCACCTTCCAAAGCCGTCAGGGTGAGGTGACAAGTGCCCGCGCCCCACACAAGACCCAATGCTGCAATCGCTGCCCAGGTTACGCCAGGTCCCATTTGCTCCGTGATTTAGGCCTTTTCTCCACTCAGTACTACCCATGGAACCCTGGAATCATGGAAGGCTGCTACTAGGTCTCCCCAAGCCTCTTCTCCCCCAGGCTAAACAAGCCCAGTTTCCTCAGCACAGTCTCGCAGGGAATTCCCACTCCCTCCCCAACCCAATAAGCTCCACGGGGCTTCCTCACCTTCAGTCACATCACCCTTGCACTGGGGACCCAAAAACAGCTGGGAAGGATCTGTGGCCATAAATTAGATTAATACCATTAATTCCAGAGGTCTTCAAATTCATTGGGCTTAAGTTGATGGAACAAGCAGCTATCATGACCTGAGAGATCAGTTCACAGACATCATGTGTCAAAACCAATGAATTCAGTAATTTTAATTCATCACATGCAACCCTAAAACCCAGGACTACAACCGGCTTTGGCACACACAGCCATCTGCCCAGGGAGAGAGATACGCAGCATTGGGTCATGACAGGAGAAAGAGGGGAAAAAAAGGGCAGCAGAAATTTCTTCCGGCTTCGATATCCGCTGCTTATTTTAGTATGCCAATGCACAGATGATTAATCCAATTAATTAGCATACACAAGTCTTTTTCACTGACAAGCTTCCTTAGTGATCATTTTACAGGTGACCTTCCCATCCCATCCCATCCCATCCCATCCCATCCCATCCCATCCCATCCCATCCCATTCCATCCATGAGCTGGAAGCTCTTCTACTCTTTTGTTTTAATGGAAGCTACGAGTGTGGGGGACTATGGGGGGGGGTCCATGGATTCCCTGACAGAGGGCATGGGAACAGAAATTATCCTTAAGGATATGAAGGCCTACCTGTGAGAAAGATGGGAGTAAAGGAGTATCCAGAGACATTAAGTTGTACCCATGAGAGAGAAGGGAGTAGAAGAGTAACACTGATGATAGCAAAATTAGCCAATGAGATGTTACTGCTGTAACTTGTAACTGATACTGAAGAGAAACATGAATTGGTAAAACTGTATAAAAACGCACTTGTGGCAATAAATGGCATCTACTACTTTCATCCTGGAAGAACTTGTTCTATGTCATTTGTCTGTCTCAACCGTGACATACAAGTCCAGCGATTATTTGATATCTTATATCAATCTTGTCACATCCACTATTCATAGCAGCATTTTTATCAGAAATACTAATGCACTTTTCTGGGTTTGAGGATTATGGGGTGATCATAAGAGTGTTCCCCCAGATTTCCTTTGGTAGTGACAATACATAATAGTTTGTTTCTGTCCTTTTTATTTTCCTTGGGTTTTAGTTGTGGCAAACTAGCAAGCAGTTCTGAGTGCTTTCAGGGCTCCAAGGGGCACCTGGGTTTCTGGATTTACAAACTTCTGCATAACTGATGTCAACTGCAGCTGGCAAAAAATGCCATTTTGATCCCAGACCAACCTTCCCATTTGGAAATCAGCCGTGGAAGAACCGCCAGCAGTCAGTCACAGCATTTTCCTTGTGAAGATCTCAAGACGTTGACGGTTCCTGCAGGTCCCCGCACAGGAGCGGGAGGAGCCGGTGCTCCGGTGTCCTGGGCCGGCGCGGCGCTGCTCGGCCGAGCCCCGCTGACCGCCCTCATCGGCTAAATCTTCCTTCCTTCCTGTAAGCATGTGGTTAACGTACCGTCCGCACCCATGCATAATGCATGGCTATGGATTGAATATTTCCAAAGTTTGGAGGCATTCAGCTTAGGCTGATTTAGGTCATCTGTATTAAAAATATACCTATTTATGCAGAATTTCCCTTTGAACAACATGTTCAGTTGTGTCCTGTTAGGATGCTAATTAACATGGCAAGGCATCATGGCAAGGCACCAAGGTGCTAAATTATTTCTAAGTGTTTGGAATTTAGGATATTTACTTTCTTCAGTGATAAGCAGCATAAGCCGTATCCAGCAAAACCTGGAAGCTGTTGTTTGAAGTGGTATCATTTTGAAAACCACTTCAGCAGCATAGCAGAATCAGGACATTTTTAAGGAGTGGGAGGAGGAGAGATCCTATATGAGACAGAAAATATTTTCACTCTCTCCAAAACTCAAGCATGAGTGAAATGAAAAAAAGACAAATATTTAAATTAACTTTTTGAAATGTATGATGTATTCGGAAGAACAGACTTAAAAGCTAGTGCTAACTGATGAAGGGGTGAGCTGACATTACCTTTTTGGATTTATAATAGCTTTTGAAAATTCAAGCTCAGAGGCATCAGAACAGAAAAACCAAAGTGCATCAAGAAGATGGGTCAATTAAAAATCACAAGAGCTTTATGGAATTAGTGAGGGCAGCCACACGCTCTCCCCTTTCTGGAAGCACTCCAATTCTTTAAATCAGATTAGGGTCAGTCCTAATTGTTTCCAGCTCAAAGATGCGTGGTGTTTATTTGCTGGGTGCCTTCTTCTCTGACTGATTAGCTTTCTGAAGATTAGCTGCCAGTCATTTCTTAATGGCTAATGGGAGGTAATTAGCTCACAGCGTGCCGCAGTTTGCACGGCCCAGAGAGCTTCCTTGGTTCAGCTGAGAGACGTGTTACAGAAGACATTACAAAGAAGCAGAAAACCAGCAGAGTTCCTCAAAACAAGTTCCTCCAAGAATTGAGATCTTTTCAAAATATACTTTACAAATAGAATACGAAGAAGATCAGTGTGGCCTGAACTATGCCAGAAAATACTACAGAACATACTACCAAGTGGCTGCAGAAGAGTTTCCTTAAAAATAGCGTGGCATCTCCCACAATTTTCATTCTCTGCGGTATTATCTTTAGTCTTTTTCTGATATTAATAGAGAACAAACGGTGATGCATGCAATAAGAAAACTGCACTTTTTAGGGTATCTTACAGCATTATTTATAAAAGTTTCTTCTGAAAGCAGCCTCAAGATAAAAGCAGCCTGGAGACAGCAATATGCGAACCAGGGCATTAGACAGATTCTAATCAGAAAGCCATAATAACAACAAGTGGAAGAAATCATCATTTCCCACAGAACGACACACCTGGTTCCCAGTTTCAGGAGATAAGGGGGAAGTGAACCAGAGCCCGGAGGAAGAAGCAGGACTTGTCATTTGAGGCTAACGGAAAGACCAGCTCCTCGAGGTAGGTCCAACTGCCCCTTAGACAACAGCAGCAATGAAAATCCCCTACACATTCTTCAAGGAGGGCGACTACTGGAGGAGCTAAAGCGCCTGAGCAGTCATCAGAAAAATCAGCCGAGCATCCTCAAGCCAATAATGACATTTGTGAGGTTACAAGTGCTGTTAATAACATATTTCTCATTTTATTTCTCTATGTGTGTTCTATTACCTAAAGCAAAGGATTTTCAATAAATCTCCCAAGTGAAGCTGGGGGTTGGGTTACCCTTAGAACGGGGGTGCTCGTGGCCTTGTGCATACCATGAAAACTCAAGGCACTCGAAACCTTTTAGGGTGCTCATTCCCTGGGAATGGTTGAGACAGGTATTTGTACCAAAGCAATATTTCCTATTAAAAGAGCAAGACAAGGAGCTGGGTGAACACGACAAGCGCACAAGAGGCTCTGCCACGCGCCTTGCACAGATGTGTCCCCAGCGGGTCAGAGAGCTGCTGCAGAAAGGCAGAACCTCTGACTTTAACGGACTTACCAATTATTGAATTCAACCACAATAGTTAAGCACCTACCATCTTCACCCAGCTCATACTCTATTTGCTTTTTCCCTAGAGCTACCTATTGTTAGTGTTCGGTAAATATATACAAGAATAGCTTAGAGGAGCCCATCTAAACACCGCAAGTCAAATATATTCACCACCGTTGTGAGGAACCAAGTTTTAGCTATGGTTCTCTTGTTCCAGCATGCCCTGGTCGTCGTATTAAACTAGAGTGGAAGCCTGCTAATATGATTTGAGAGAAAACTTCTTCCATAAATTTAATCTCAATCCCTATTTTATTATGCACAAAACTTCTGGTACTTCTTACATAAAACCCATCACACAATACGTGTCAACATCCAGTGACTCAGTTAGTGGGTAGGTGGGAATATGTGACAGGTAAAATTTGTTAACGGAAAGCTTAATGAGAGTATCAAACAAAATACCTATTATCATTAGGAAGGACTGAAATATTTTTTAAATGATTACTAAAAAAACAAGCAACATATTCAAATGTGAGATGACGAGTGAAAAGGAGAGTATTAAAAGTTACTTCACCATAGAAACATATGATGTCATTGATACACAAGAATATTGTGGTTGCCTTAAGCTATACCCAGCTACAAGTCTTTGGGCTGCTATAAATAAGGTTTCTTAAAGCTCGTGGATTGGAAGATAAAATGAACAGAGTTTTTAATCTCAGGAGAAATCACGGTTAAACATTATAATTACTGAGACCAGCTATTTTAATATTGTGTTAATTTTAATGACCTTCTTCATCAAAAGACTTATGAAAAGGATGACTAAACCCTAAATGGGGAGAGTAAAATGTATTCTGCTTAAACAACAAAGGATTTCAGGGATTCATGGCTCATGTTTAAAACTCAACACACAAAGTGATCTGACTCATAACTCTCTTCTCTGCAATGTTAGAAATCTAGGGAGATACTAAAAATTGTTAAGCAATGGCAGGGAGAGCAAAGGATTTAATTAAACCAGAGTGTAATCCTTTTAAGGAATTTCAAAACTAGATCAGCAGCACTATACAGAGTAATCTGATCAGCTTCCTTTACTACCTCTCTTCAAGTCGTAATATCACTACATTAAATATTAATCACCTTAAATATCCACATGCCAAATTCTTGTCGAGAATTTCATTATCTCATGTCTCGAATATTGCAGTATCTTCTTTCTCTGGCCTCCTCCCACCCATTCAGATTAGTGCTGCAAAAACAGGTCACTTACCAGTAATTAGACTACAAGCATCCATAATGGATGGGAAAAGGAAAAAAAGCAAAAAAAAGGCATTTCTCATGGTGAATATACCCTTCCTCTTGGAAGATTAGCTTGAGGATGTCACCCCATGTCTGCCATTTGTCGTCGACCTGCTCGACAAAGCTGAGCAAGCGGTGCAAGGAGGCGTCCTGGACATCCGACCACAGACAGACACACAGCAGGTGAAACACCCGCTTCAGAGCTTCCTGACAGGGTGACAGATACACCAGGGAGCGTCCAACAGCTGAATGTACACAGCGGTTCACGGCTGCACGGGAACTGTGATCTTCCCAAGCGGGTAAGACAAGTGGGGCTGCGGGTCACAGGGGTGAGTGCGTGTTAAAAAAGCATAACTTAAAATGTAGAGCGTTCAGAGAAGTCACTTTTTCTCTTCTGCAACTATGAAAGGTGAGAAAGTGAAAGAACAAAATACTCTCAAGGAAAAGAAAAAAGTACTGAAAATACTGAAGAGACAAACTAAGCACCAGAAGCATCAGTGCCAACCTATAATACAGTGGAAAGAAATTAACACTGCTAAACTTTCTCCATCACTTCCATTAGTTTTCTTTTCTCTATTCTGCAGTTTTTAGGGTCATTCACAGCCTCTTCTCAGTATCGGTCTGTACTGACAGATCATCAACCACGATGCTCACCCTCCAAACCTCACTAATTGTATTTTCAAACAAAGTACTTCTGTTTCTCTGAAATCATCTTCACATTTAGAATAATTCTCTTCATGAAGACCTACAGTCATGATACTCCGCTAAACTACTCAAAACTGCTCCTTCCCATGGTACTACCAAAGAACTTGGATGTAGTTACGCTTCTTACAGCTGGAGGAACTCTTGCCTATCAAAATGAGTGTTACTGATGACATCTCCACGGCGTTTTGAAGGCAGAGGCGCCCAACCTCTGCCCATGCTGTGCGATGAGCACAAGCCAGCCCCAGTCAGATGCCAATGGCCATGTTACCAAGGAGCTGAGCGTCTCCGCAGGACTATTTAGTCTGGGCTTACACCAACAGACGTGGCCTCTGGTTTGGAGCTGGCACGCAGGCGGCTGGGCTGGGTCTGGAGGAGACCACAGGCACACAACGCTCCTTCTTCCCGTGATCAAGCAGAAATAGTTACATTTAAAGTTACACTTAAAATATACGGGTAAGAACAAAAACTAAACTCTCCTGAGTTACATTTCCTCACTGAAATAGAAATACGCAAAATCAATATTTTATAATATTGATGTATAAAGTACTAACTCCTGTCATTCAAATGCTGAGCAAAAGATTCCATTCTGATCTATGCTAATATTTTAGGTTTCTTGTTTCCAATGCAGATGTTACAGGTCTGCACATGGTCTACAAGGAACATTCATGCTGGTATTAATGGTGTTTACACTTGTGGTCAAGAGAAGAATACAACTGGTAGAGAAGACCTTTTTCCTTTTAATCCTGGAGATGCTAAAAGCCACTGTTATTTTAAATACAGATACTACTACAGCTGCTCATAAAACAACCACAGATATATTTCTTCACCTTCTCATAGTGCAGTAGGGTAGGTGAGTTTTAATTAGCTTTTCATGTTGATCTTCTCTGTGTTCTCTACAACTTAATTCCCTGTTACGGCTTTGGAAGCTGCATCTACGCTGCCACATGCAGATCCGCGGCTCGGCCAACACCAAGTGCTCCAGCTACCGGGTCGGTGGCCGTGTCCCAACAGCCCTGTCACAGCGCGAGACCCCAGCAAACGCAGCTCCCCCAGAGCCGTGACAAAGCCTGACAAAGGGACTTTCTGCCCCCAGAATCCAGGGCAAGTTTTATGACAATTGGTGGAAATGTGGAGGGAGAGAGATGAGAAAATAAACGGAGAGCTCTCGCTTTTCCTGTAATTGTTGCACTGGATCATGAAATTAAAGTCAGCAAGCAGGAAGGACCCTGTACGGATTTCCAGAGATACTGCTGTTCTGGCTAATTGTGTCAGCCTGGAGTAGCTGATTAGCATAATTAATCTAGGCTTCTGATTACCCAAAGGAAAGAGATGTTCCTGGATGCACAGGTGAAATATAATGATTGCGGCTTCAAGAAGCAAATATACAGCAGCTGGGAAGTCAGAGCAGTTCAGAGACCTGTTGGCTCGTCTCTCGCTGTCTTCTGAAAGCGCCTGAGGAGAGCAGGAGGGTCAAGCCCAGCTCTTTGCTGCCGGGTGGTGGAGTGGGACTTGTTAGTGACAAAAGAGCCGTGCCAGTCACCGGTACCTCAGGATTGCCATGTTACTATGAACGGTCTGTAGTACAACACTTGGTGGTCTCCAATCAAAGGTGGGTCCCTGCAATGCCCAGAAATCACAGGAAAGTCCTAGCAGAGGCTTGAAGATAAAAAGCCAGGAAATGAGAAAAGGGAGGTTAAAAACCTGAGCTTTTGCCACCATAGTCATCAGAGAACTGCAGCTGGACTCCAAAACATGTGTGACCCAAGAAGTCAGTCTTTTCTGTAGCCACACATCACAAGAGCCCCTGCGTTACATTCTGAAAAGAAAATGTCCCTAATTTCACTAACTGATTTATGCTGTTATTCTCCACCTGGCCTCAGATCTAACCTAGTCCTATCCTAAGTGAAGGCAACTGAAGGCACAGACTATAAGTATCTGGAAAAGAAACTTCACTCTCCAATGAGATGATCCAGTAACAGTGATGATGCTCCGGTTGTATTCTGTCAAGTCACAGAAAGAATATATTAAAAGCTCCAGATAAGCAGTTAAAGGATACATTTAGATTTTTTCATTGACTCTCATGTTTGTCCTCAATTAGAGATCAGGAAAGCTTCAGCAACTGCAACAGCTGAAAATTCAACTCAATCCTTTTACTGTTTTCCATTATCTCAGGAAGCGATGGACGGTTACATAGATCAGAATGACAATATAAAGTATTTTTTTATGATTACACATGAAAGATTTCTTAAGAAAACATCGTAACAAATTTTAATTTAATGAAAGCTGTGTTACTGGAACCCCGTTTGTTCTCAGTCTGGGCACCGATGATGAGACATTGCTTATTCCCATCACCGCTCTTCATCTCTCACCAGCAGAGAATAAGTGTGATATTTTCACTCAAACTCTCTGCTAATTCAGCGCTTTGCTCTCTGTTGATAGCGCCAGCAAACAGGAGCCTCATCAACTGCACACGTGACTGGAATTGCACTTGTGTTGCTGTACAAGCCACCATGCAGCCAAGGCCAAGAAACCCCAACATGTTATACCCCATCAGGAGTCCAGATCATGGAGGAAAAGCTGGATTTGAGCTATTTTCAAATACAGCAGGTACCTTTACAAGGTCCTCATGTCCTTAGCTCCCGCAGTCCTTTTAAACACAGGCTTATCAGCCAAATAGAGTTGCATCTTTTTTGCCATCTTTAAAAGCCTTTTGAAAAGCTTATACAATTCTGTCTTTGGGCATGAACTTTTAGATAACAGAAATGAGGTTTCATTCCACAGGAATGAACACAAAGGAAGAAGATAAATGAGACTGCAGGAGTGGATTTACCATCGAGCAGCAAGTTCTCTCACCTCCAGTACAAGGAGCTGCTGTAACACGTACTGCTCCAACACACAAAACAGTCTCATCACCCAAACGTTTGCTGACGGCTCGTCCTGTTCAGGTGCAGACCAGGGCATCGTCCCATCCTGAGGACAAGCTGCAAAGACACGCAGTCAAACACTCAATGACAAATATTTAATCAAGACGTGCACAAGAGTTGCACAGGTGAGCAAAAGCCCCTGCGGCAGCGGTGCAGCACCGGCTGCAACACGAGACGCTTGTCCCTCCAACCCGGCTGCTCCCAGCAGGGGAAGGTACCGGAGCATCAGCAAACACATCACCCTGCAATAAAAACCGCCGACACATTTGAGAAGTTCATTAAGATGCAGAAATGTTTTCCTAAAACCTTTGTGACTTCTTCAGTGAATGAACTAACAGCTTGTTCTAAAATTCGGCAGAACAATAAAGCAATTTACAAATTTACAATTTACTTTACCGTCTAATGTCCAGGGGGTCAGCAGGCACAGCTTGTTCATTAAAACCAGATTCACTGCCAGCCTGCGCTGTACCTGCTGCTACTCAGGATGCTACTGAAGTCTCTAAACCTTAACTCTAGGGATAAATAAATGCGTGCCTTACAACAGCACTTTGCGGTACCCTCGACCAGAAAAGACGCTGTCCTTTCAGGCGCAAAGCTCCCTGCTCCTGAGAGGACGGCACGTTTTGATCCCCAGGAGCGCCATTTCCAGGAGAGGTCCTGCAGTTGCTGCACACCACACCGCAGTTCTGCGGCGACCGGATCAGAGCAAGGAATATAGTCTGAGAAACAAGTGAAATCAAGTGGCATGGGATTTCCAAAAGGGCTTCCCCTTTGCTTTGGGGAGACAAAGCATCCTCCTGCTCAGGACATGGCTTGGCAAAGTGTTCTGAGATAGTTGTCTTGTCCTAAAGCAGGCAGGTTTGCATGCTTTCAGACACCTGCTTAATTAACTCCTTGCGCACAGTTTATGTAGTTATTCTGTGCTGGCCAGGATCTGCTTGACTTTCTGAGTATCGTGCCGAATGAAAGGGAGACGTGCAGGAAGGAGGAGAGGCTTGTGCTGGAATGTGCTGCCAGGGGTGGTTCAGTTTTGAAAGGTTCACAACACTGCACCATTTTCCATGTTAAATGGAGCTACCTTATTTTAGACCCTCAGAAGAGCTTAAATCAGAAGAGGACATTTCCCTAGGCTAATGTACTAACCTTCAGAGTATTAGCTTTCTGAAGTCAAGCATGAGCTGCTTTCCTGCGGCTGGAAGGAGCCTTTGGGTTCATCCAGAGCTGGGTGTCTGATGAATTAACTCCCGTCCATCAAGCACGCGTCACACGCAGCCCGTGGCTTCCCCAGGATAGAAACTCTCCTACAGCTCCAAGAGAACCCAGGAGGCCAAGCCCCGATCACACGAGTGTCTGCTCGCCACAGGGATGCCCGTGCTGGGCTCCCCGTGTCCCCAACAAGCGCCGCTCTCCTCGCCCCTGCCCGTCCCTCGCTCAGCTCAGGTGCGTGAGGGAGACAATCAGCACCATTTCCTAAATATACAACTACTTTTCTCAGTGCTTATTTTCAATGAAGGCAACTATTCATATGCTGATGGTTTAGCTGGTCCACAGAAAGATCTGGATGGACAACAGATCTGCTAAGATTAGGCAGCATGGTAGTAACAGAATAACTGTGCTGTTCATATGAATTGTAGTTAATTTTTCAGTGAACAGTTCACCTTTCTCTTTGCTGTGCTGATGAGACACCAGAGTATTATAGGAAATAGCACGTTCCATGCCAGAAAAGCAATTCCATTTTCAAAAGCTAGAACACTTGGGCTAATTAGAGTGGCTCAGATACTTTGATCAGAGATAAATTAAGGCTTTGTATGCGATCCTGCTCTTAGTTAACTTCTTTTACTAAATTCCCTCCCTAATGCTTTCTAATTTCACATGGGGTGGAAGCGGGAGGGAAGATGAAAGGAAATTTTTTGAATCAACTTGCTGTAAATTTAAGAATAGTTTGCTAAGTGTTTGTTTGGCTTTATAAGAATATATTATGATTTTGTTTTATTAACACCTTGTTTTATCATCGCATGGTATCCAGAGCAGTAGAACCACAATGCATTGGGTATTTTATGCCCCGTTCCACATGAGTTGTTATTCTTTCGCTGCAGTGGTGAGGCCGGGGCCCACGGCTCTCTCGCAAGCACGACAAGTACCAGGCATCACCTGTATCAGTCAATACCACATTTCACATGTGAGTAACTCTATTATATTTAGTGGGACAATTTTGCACCTAAGGAAGCCTTCTAGCTGTATAAGTTTTTAGGCATCTTCAGTTTTCCTATGCCCTGCGTTTCAATGTGCTTGCTTGTTTTCCCAAGCCTTTTTCACTACTTGTACTGTCCAGATGTAAATCCAGGGCTTACATGAGAAACAATTTGAGAAAGGCTGAGGAATTTCATGGCAGTGAGAGAAATAATTCCACCTTACTCCAAAACTGCCTTGGGTCATATTTATATAGTGGCATCTTTTGTGATAATGAAAAAAACACAGGAAAATACATGTGCTTGGTTATAAATCTAGCAAAACTTAACAACTGCAAGTTCGAACACTCCTTTTTCCCATCTGCATGCTTAGCCAGTTGTGAGTCTATCAGAGCACCTGGGCTCACATTTCTGCCATTCCCTTGTTCACACCAGTCAATTCTCACTGAACACCAAGGAAAACACTGTCTTAACTAAAATGATATAGTAATGCTCTTTTCAAAATTAGAACTTGAGGTCTAGTAAAAGCTGCAAATATCCACAGAAACACATAAAGGCTCCAAGAGCTCCCCACAGTAAACCTGCTCCTCAGAGATCCCACATGTGGCTCTTCATTGACTCAGTCCCTGCTGGCAGAGGACGGAGCTCCAGTACTTCTGAACATCATGTTCCCTTTATAGTCAAGTGCCCCCTAACAGTCTGAATCCTTCAGCCGTAGAATGAAATTGGGGCTGATGGGACACAAATCCCAGCTACTGCCAAAGGCAGAGCCCTCCAAGAAATCTGGGTGCGCTCAGAACACATGCGACAGTCCCAATGACAAATTTCAGGCCCCTGAACAACCACAGTAAGAAAAATATAACATTAATAATGTTGCTGTTGATTTGTTTGCTTGTTTGTTTAATATACAAACGCCATTTGTAATTTTTCAGAAAAAGGAGTTTTTCCATCTGGAACTTTAGGCTCTGACACTTGTTGGACGTAATGGCAGAAGCAGCTATACAGATCTGATGCTAATGCAGTGGGTACCAGCACAATAGATGCTTAGATACAGAAGACAGACAATATGTAAAGAAAAAATATAGCTGTGTGTTTTTGTATCCATAAGACTTGTGGCTGAACAGTCGCAGGCAGCGCACAGGCAGCGATCGTACCAGGCAGCTGCAGAAAGGCTGGAGCAGGGGGAGCAGCAGGGACCCAGCTCCCGTCTCAGCAGATGGTTCAGCTCTGCCGGGAATCCTGATCCACTTTCTGCACTGTGTCTAGCAGACTGCGGTTACTCCCATGATACAAAATCTGCTATTCCCATGCTGTAAAATCTGCGATGTGTTTTTCCTCACACTTCCTATTTCTTCACTTCCATGTCAGAGCCATGAGGTATCTTTTTTTTCCCCCCTCCTTTCCTTCCAGCACTGGGATTCTTGTATTTTCTTGGCCCAGCACATTAAGGAAGGACCAGCTTTTTCCATTGGGGAGGAAGGTTTATTGCACCGTGACACATCGTACATATTATTGCACAGCTGAGCAGAGAGGCTACGCAGCAGGGAAGCAACAATTCAGAAAAATTCACTGTGTTGTAAGTAAATCAGTCACCAACACACCCGTCTATCATGTCACTGGATTTAATAAAGTAGCTTGCTATAATTTTCATTGTCATGCCTTTAGCACCCAGTAGTTTTCCTTGTCTAAACTGGGCACAAAGCTGTTCTCCGGGGTTAAGAACTACAGAATGACGGAATCACAGACTGGCTGAGCTTGGCAGGGACCTCTGGAAACTCATCTGGTCCCACAGGGCCACCTAGAGCCAGCTGCCCAGAACCTTGTCCAGATGGCTTTTGAACATCTCCAAGGAGGACTCCACAACCTGCCTGGGCAACCTGGGCCGGTTCTCAGTCACCCTCACAGGCAACAGGTGTTTCCTGATGTTGATCCACAAAGGTCCCTTCCAACCCCAAACATTTTATGATGTTCAGACAGAACGTGCTGTGTTCCAGTTTGTGCCCATCACCTCCGGCCCTGCCACTGGGCGCCACTACGAAGAGCCTGGCTCTGTCAAGACAAGTAAGTTAAACAGTACTCCCTGAAAATAAAACAAACAGTTTCAGAACAAATATGAGGCCTTGGTACTTATTTTAAAAATGTTCTTTAAGCTTCAATGATTGTTTGCTGTTACCCTTACCTACAGTCATGCTGAATAAAGCTATAGCTAAATGGAAAGTTAAATGTATTCATGAGGTGTTAACGTCTATATCTGCACCTTCCCTTCAGGTGCTTTGATACACTGCAAGATCCCCCTGAGCCTTTTCTCCAGCTGAGCAGCCCCAGCTGTCCCAGCCCCATCTCCCGGGAGATGCTCCAGCCCATCACCACCATCAGGGCCCTTTGCTGGCCTGTCCCCAGCAGTTCCATGTCTCTGGTGCTCCAGGTGTGGGCTGGGTCAGGCAGGCCATCTACATGCAAATGCAATTTCCCAGCAAATAACAATTGTAGCTCATGGCAGGGCTCCTAAAGAACTGTGGAAATACTGCCTGGCTGCTGGCTCCACCAGGGCACATTTGGGTTTGTGTTTCAGCTCCCCAGACGCAGAGCTGTCCAGGGGCAGCACTGCGATATCTAATTCACACAAACACTGTTTTCCACACTCTCAGACCTGCTTTCCCCCACTTTCGGCACGGTAACTCCTCACTGAGGACCACACTGTCTGTTAGCCCGTGTTCACAGACCTCACAGACTCTGAGCAGCAGTGATTCAATTAAAATTCACCATGTTCAGTATGGCTTGTAGCACTAGAGATTTCAAGTCCTGAGCACTTGCTGTTTAGCTGTAGTTAAGCACACTTGACAGGCTGTAGCAGGGCCGCGGTTTCTGGCAGTGCCCAGCAATGCAAGAAGCTGATGCAAAAGTCATTTTCCTCCGTTCTGTCAGCCACACTAATCGTCTCCTTCCAGTTGTGCTGCCGTGCCACAGGCGGCTGCTTTTCAAAGCCTGCGCTGACACAACGGCAACGAGACACCTCGTCCCCAGCTCCCCGAGCCCGCCACTCCCCGCTCCCCCGGCTGAGGAAAGCTGCACGACGGACCAAGTAGGACACTCTGTGTCAACTCAGATGATGCAAACTCCGGTCATGCCCAGAATACAGCAATGTTTATTCACCAAAATGACTTCTTCCCCAGTTATAAGGAAAACATAAGCATGAAGTGGTACTAAATCCTTCAGGTTATATAGTTATTGCACATATATCTAATATCCACATACTATAAAGTGCATGTGCACATAAAGAGGTATTTCTATTTAATGAACAACTTCAGGTTCAGCCAAGCACATTATACACAGTGTCTGTCACTGGCATTTGTTTGCAGTCCATGACAGGTTACAGTCTAAACCCAGAGCCAGAATGAACGCTGTCATATGCATCGCGCATGTGGGAGTACCTCAGGTTGTGCTGATCTCCCCGGAGATTAACACTGTGATCAGCTGAGAAAACTTGGAGCTATAAGACAGAACATTTCGAGCTTTAAGGACTCTCACGAAGAAGATCCTTGCCATGTTAGGAGATGTGCGTTGCTATCATCCACAGCACGTTCGCAACCCCGTCCTTAGAGAGAACTGAAATTTGTAAAAAGACAAATGCACAAAACAGGAAGAAAACCCCTTTTACTGAGATTTCTGAAACACATCTCTTGTTCTCTGTGCACTCACTGATGCCATACTAGATCAGATGACCCAACACATTCTGTATATGGGAATGAAAACCACATGCAATATGCTGAAATAACAAAGAATTCTTCACCATACAATTATGTTACAACTGAGAGCAAATGTTTTTTGCTTTCTTTTTTTCCTTAGACAACCAGGCGTCCTTCAGCTTGCCCATAGCAACAATAAGCAAATGCCCAGCAATGTCATTAAGAAAAAGACAACAAGAAGAAAAAAGCTATATTTCAGTGAAAACTGACTTTTTTTGTTCCAAACACTCATTTCCCAAGCGCAAATGTGTTCACTCCCTTCCTGCTCCATTTCGCAATGTCAACGAGAGGAGAGATCTGAAGTTAAAATGAACGCAGGAGTCGATTCTCAAGAACAAAAAAGAAACAGATACTAGTCTGCTCACACAGCCCATAATATTTTTGGCTTTCCCTGGAGATCACATTGGAAAACACCTCGTCCGTTAAGCCCAGTGCCCCTTTTTGTTGCAGGCAGCGATGGCACGCGCTGTCCATCACCAATTCATCGTGGGCAACCCTGGGATTCACGCGACTGCGTCTCCCCTTTCCCAGAGCAACGCACCCATCACAGCCAGAAACGTCTCATCATTTCTACTCAGGATTTATTTACAACCGGTGCATTACAATTTGCATTTGTGTTATCTTTTAGCTCAAATCCACCTTTTCACTCGCTGGTATTTAATTTCTTGGTATATTTAGGGACAGCAATGCATTACAGGCCATACTTTTACAGTTTTATGTTAGACTGGCTTTTCCTTCACAGTTAACCCAGCAGATTTTTCTTGCAACCACTGCCCAGGATGGCTTCAAGTACCCAAGATTCAGTCTACAAGTGTCTTTTACAAAAGCACTAATTTCTGCTGTAAAACTCCAACAGCTCCTACATCGCATGCACATTTTTGCATTTTTATAGCACGCAGCAGCTAATAGTTTCCTTCTGATCAGCACGAAGCCTTCGCACAGTGGTGGGTTTCTGACTCTTGATTATAATTGCTGAGTCTCCAACTTCAGCGGATTTCTCTGTTCTCACGTGCTCTATTTCACCCTATTTCTATCATTACAACCCTCAATCCCATCCATTCTTTCCTCTTTAATATTCTACTACTTCTCCAAATTGATGTCGTCTTCAAGTCTGAGTTATAAGCAAATTAATTAGCACGTTTGTACTTGTTATGCCAAGATCACAAGAAAAGTTTCTTGGGAATTCTAAATGCATCAGTTGGGTACTTTCTCCTTTGCTGCCACTGACCTTTGAACGTTTGCACATGGGTGTGCACAGATCCTCAGTTCTGCACCCGAATTCATCATTTTCTATTTGGCATTATGTTTCTGAAATCCAGACTGCTTAAACTCTGTCTCAGTTATCTCCTCAAAAATATAGCTTAAGATCACCTGATTCATCACTGGCAAAGGAACAGCATCTCATATTCTGCTTCATGTTAACGTTGCTATTTATTTACCCTTATTGCTAAAAGACATTCTGAAGACTTACATTTTATGGCGAGTGGAGCACGGAGCTCACGCCGCCTGCCTCACTTTCCTCCACCATTGATTTCTCCAGAGCTCCAGCTTTTGTAACACAAAATCTACCCTTCTTATATTTCAGTTTACGGTAAGCAAATTTTAACTAGTAGTTTCCTGGTCTATTGTATCTTATACGAAAGCAATTCTATAATATCCTCATTAATAATAAAGAGCACAGCCAAAATAGAAAGTTTCTCAGAGATTCAGCGATTGCTTTGAGAAGAAATGTGTCACCTATCCCACTCCAGAATATCTAGACACGGCCAAATTTATTCTTCAATCTACGTTTAGGAAATCAGAGTTTTCCACAAAGGACACAAAACCCAGTAGTATAAGTCAATATTTGATCTGTCACCCCATCACATTACAATGCACTAAAAATACAATGGGATTAATGCTATTAAAACATCATGTCTCTGAAGAGAAAACGATCAGAAATACAGAAGGAAATGTCCCAGAATACTGTTCTAGGAACAATGAATTTTTAATCACGGCCTATTCTCACGAGGAGTGAGTGTTTCACCAGCTCTGTTAAGCTGTGTCATAGGCTGAGAGCTTGATATCAGCTCTATAAACCCTGCTACCATGAACACAGATTGCAGTTACGACCACAGGTGTTCATATGTGCATATGACAATAAAGACTGAATGCTGGTTTCAAATAAAACTGCACCTAAAATCCACCTTTTCATTTTCCCAGAGAATTTAAATGTTTTTAGATAAATAAACAGAAGAAGAATATACAAATAATGACAAGAATAGGTAAAGAGGTTGAACATCATTGTTGGGAGTAGGTGGGATCCTATAAAACAGCCCCGTAATTCATGTTATTTCATCCAGCATCACTCACGGCATTCAGCTCTGTTTGACTGGGGAGGTTCTCAGCTGTTCAGAGCATTTTACTTCTCTTTGGGAAGCCACCCTAGTTCTGCTGAGGAAATGAAATCGTTCCAAGACCGAAGCTACTACAGATCGTCCACAATCCTCTCAGAATGCTGCTAACACACGCTTCCCAGAGATCCCACCTCTGAACTGCTTTTTGCAAGCACAGAAACGCCATTTCAGAAACCTGAATTTCTGAGCAGCTGAGTCTCACTAAGGACTGGTCTAAGCACTCCTCTGTGATCCAGCATGAAAACAGAAACAGGACTTCTGATTGAGACCTTAAGGCAAACAGCTATTCCCTATAGCTCAGGGGAATATAATGAAAAGCAGTAATCAGGAATTTTCCGTTAGGAGGAGTTTTCTTCAAAAGATTTTTTTACTTTTTTAGGAACTGCAAATTATTCAACATTTCTTTACAACTACGATGAGATACAAGTTTGCACGATGGTTTTGTTCCTCTTTAGGTACGTACTGTTGTTGAACTATCCAGAACTTCATCTCCTGAGTCCATCCAGTGCTAAATGAACTTTCCCAGCTGTGGCTCACTGGGAATACTGATATTAAAAGTTCACCATTTCAAGTGTAAATATTGCTGTCCCAAGATAGCTGTCAAGATTTGCAAAACTTGTAGAGATTAATAATTCGTGTGATTGCTGAAAATACATCGTAAGTCATTAAAATCTACTCTTCTCCAGGTTTACTGGTAGGGATTTGGCTAAAGAAATTCTGATTTCTAAAAGGCTTTAACTGAACTGACCAGACTCTCTTCTTCAGCTCCTGCAAAGGAAACTACTGGAAGATTTATGGGGAAAAAAACATGGGGAAAAGACTGGACAGGAATTAGGGCGCTATTTTGGAATAAGCTCAGCAGGATCCCAGCCAGGACCCTTGGGGCATCACCAGCCTGGTCCAGGGAATCCACCCAGGATTGCTGCTATTTTAAAAGCACTAAACACACCTTTTGAAAAAAACAATCCTAAATACTAGTGCCTAAGGACAGAGAACTGTGATTGAAGTCAAACTTTAGCACTTCTCTGTACATTGTTCTTTAATGAACACGCTGAGCCGCTTCAGATTTGTGTGTTCGGATTCTTGTAGGTTTTTTTTCTTCTCTTAGTTAATCTCAAGGCACAGGGAAAAATTCTGGCCACACACGAGAAAGTGCCGTGGATTTTTCTACTAAAGAGGTTATGGGCAATAATACAACTGTAATGGGAAAACCACAGCCGAAGGACTCGCAGCACCACTTGTCTCCTCTCCTGTGTCTTTCACACTCTGTTCTATGCTAGAAAGGCCATGGGGGAAACGAGGTCCTGAATAGGGCAAGAAGTTACAGAAGACAGACAATGAATCAAAGCAATCAAAAGAATTTATGACATTAGAGCACAAGCACAAAGGCTTTCTTGTTTTGAACCGGAGTTTCCTATGCTGTAAAGCAACTGCCTTCACCTAAGTGGAGTGTTTCTCTTTAAAGAAAGATAAATCTCTTCTTCTGCCTTTCAAAACTTGAAGTTTTGATCAAAGTCCAAAGTACATGACCTGTAACATCAGATGAGAAAGCAAATTTGTCTTGTCCCGGGGGAATTCTGGAGAGCTGACTCTGTCTCTGAACCCCGACCACAACTCCGCACACAGCTCTCCCTCTGGAGAGATTAGAGATGTAAGCACACAAGATAAATGGAAATCACTGCTCAACCTGCTACCACAAGGTGCTAAGATACTGCGATAATGAAGACTTAGGAGACATGAATAGAATTTGTTCCTGCAAATTCCTGACCTGCAATCAAGTAGCACTTGAGAGACTGGAAAAGAGGTAAAGCAAAAAAAAATATATATATATATATATAGGGTAGTAAAATGTAGTTTTAAGGCTCCGTCTATAAGGTTCCCACTAGGTTGTGCTAAGAATCAGACCAAGTCTTCAGAATAAAACTGAAAAAGGCCAGACAAACAGCATGTGAATGTCACAGTTTCTATCTGCCTCCAGCATTTAAACTCTTTTAGCATCATTCACAGGCTTTGTATTTGTCCTGCTCTCAGCAGCACAACCCAACACACGCCCTTTCTGTTGCTATACCGCAAACCACAAAAATAAACAGAACAGAAAGGTAGGTTGACAGAAAGATTGGAATGTTTAACTGCTGGAGGGCAGGTATATATCTTTTACAGTAATACCACTAAACACAGTCTACTCTGCCTTCTGAACGGTAATGAAAAAAAAGGCATTTGTAGTTTCAGGTGCCCTTAAAAATATTGGCTTTATATGTCTCCTGCAATAACACTGCCAAAATACACCACAAAGCTTTCAAAAGTTTAACTTCTGGCATCAGAGAATTCTTACGTAAGTCCTTTTGCATCCAGCACCAGGAACCCGTTTGTACTCCACAACCTTCGGGGTTTGCTACACGAACTCTGAGCTGCTGTCATTGCAACCAGCTTCGGCTCTGAAAAACACGACGAGTGTCAAATATCTCTTTATTTTTACTCTCAGACATCTCCTACAATGAGAACGGGAGTCAAGTTTTCTTTATATTGTAGGGATCATATTTCTGACATGGTGCACTTGAAGCAAGGAACTGTATTATGTTTTTCTGCATAAATCAAAGCATGTCGCTAGATCAGGAATATAGGAACTAATCAGCAAGATGCAACTCCTTTTAAATCATCAGAAAGTCTAATTAACAACTGTAGAGTATGTACAGCACTTCAACCATGCATCGGGCAAGGGGAACGGAAGAAGGGAAGGAAGGACATAGAGCAGGGAAATATCTCAATTTCTTTATAGTGAAGAAGGACTCTTCAGGAGAGAAAAATAAGATAGTTTCCTGCCAAAATAGCTCTGTTCCAAAGCCTTGAAACCTTACGAATGGAAACATCAAATCAGTGCTGCTGGGGAGCGGGTTCAGCCAACACAAGATGTGCCCCGTTTCCTCGGGGGGAAGCAGAGCGCAGGTGGGGCCGCAGGGCGTGCGCTCCAGGGTTCCGCTGTGCGGGGTTTCACTGGAACCGGGGCTGCCCCCTGCACCCCCAGCACAGCTACAGCCCCAAATCCCAGCACCCGCACGATCCCTCCATGGGATGTGTGAGCAGCTGCTTGGCCTGAGCTCTCTTTCCTGTATCCAGCTGTGGAACCAGACACCCCCCGCCCAGCAGGGTGGGCTCAGTCTCCAGCCTAAATTTGCTTCTCTGCAGCATCATGGCCAAGACAGAAGCCAAGAGGCCGCTGGCCGTGTGGAGCGGGGGAACCTGCCCAGCGCGATTCCCGAGCCCCCCGCCTCGCTGGGTCTGTCCTCTGGATCCACAGGAGCTGAATTGTCACTTCCAGCCCAGGAGGAACGTTGAGGGTGGATGGACCATCACCCGGCTTACGACAGTGCGGAGAACATTCCTGAAAACCCCCTGTTCTCTGTGTGGGGTTTAGACCTCGAACCAGAGCTCCATCAGACCAGCTCCCGCGGTGTTGCTGTGATTGGCTGTTGGGAAACTCTGTACCATCCATTTAATCTCATTATCAAGCACACTGTCTTACAGAGACACCACTTATTCAACTTAGACTCAAAAGCTACCACTTTAAAAAGCTACAGGAAGCTCTTTAATAGATATCAATTCTGGGTAGAACTTCATTCAAGTAACAATATATTTTATTTCAGACTAATCTATTCTTTTTTTAATAACAACAAAAAATACAAATAAATACTTGCAAGCTTTCATCTGGACTGAATTTTAAACCCTCTATTTTGGGGGTTGCAATCCAGTTTATTCACTTGAAACAAAAGCTTTCGCAAGTGAAAATAACTAAACCTGAAAGGGCGCATGGGGCAGTAGATAAAGCAGTGTTTGCACTTGAAGTATTTGAGAGGCCATCTTAAAATCTCTCAGGCTTAACAAGGTTTATGCATCACAAAACAGACAGGATGATTCGGGAAATTAATCACACAACACTAATCGGGTGAAATTTCTCCCTGTTGCCTATGACCATATGGAAATCACCAAAATAGAACGTGGATTTAACTAGTGCAGAGGTTTGTTCTGCCAAGGTCTAAGTTCAAGATTAATTATCACTAGTAAATTAAAAAGGTAGATATTAAGTGCACTAGCAATGATCAATTCTTAGTCTAAAAAAGATCTTAACAATTTCTCAAACACTCTTGAGCAAAATAATAAGTTATTTAAATAAAAAAAAGAAGCAGCAGCCACCTGAAGCCCATTGAAGTATAACTCGGAGGCAGGACAAAAGGCAGATTCGCATTGCCAAGAGCAGGGCTGGGCAGCTTGGAGCCCTGGGCTCCTGCTCCCGGACTGCGCTTTGCTCTGCCAGATCTGCCCTTCGCACTTCCCCTGCTCCGAAATCCAGCTGCCAATGGGAACATCCAGATCACAGGGGAGCGCTGGGGAGGATGAGCTCCCTGGAGAGGGAGCGGCCTCTGCACCCCCTCAGGTCCCTGAGCATCCTTTTCCTGAGGAGAAGCGCTGTGATACAGCGAATCCCGCCGATGGGAACAGCGGGTTCCCGTAGCAGCAGCTACAGTTAGCACACATAGACAAGATTTGTTGTTCAAAATCATTTTAACAAAAATCAGCCGATTTCAACACCAACCCATCATCAAAATAGACAATTTCCAAACTCCCGCTCCCTAGTTTCCTGCCTTCCTTGTTCTTCTCTCTCCAGCTGTTCGGTGGCTTGTTGGTTGGTTGGAGTTTTTTTGTTGTTTGGTTGGGCTTTGGTGGTTGGGTTTTGGTTTGTTTTTTTGGGGGGGGGGGGATATTATTCCTTGCTTTTATATAATATAATATATAATATATAATATATAATATATAATATATAATATATAATATATAATATATAATATATAATATATAATATATAATATATAATATATAATATATAATATATATATTAGATAATAGATAATAGATAATACATTATATATTATATATAAACCAAACCAAAACACAAACACTAAAACCCAACCAAACATATTTTTTATATATATATATAAATATAATATTATATATATGACATATTTTTATATATAATATGTTATATATAATATATTATATATAAATAGATATAATCTATAATTAATATAATCTATATTATATTATATTATATTGTATTATGGTATATTATAGTATATTTTATATAATACAAAATAGAAAATAGAATATATTACATATTGCATACTATATATACTATATAAAATATATAACACATATAAAATATATATGAAAATATATGAAATATATATATTTTTATATTTTTAAAAAACTTTTAAAAAATCTTTTAAATTTTTTAAATCCTCTTCAAGTCTGTGTAATGTTTGGAGGTCTAATATGAGAAAAACCCACCACACCAAACAAACCCACCAACTACACCAAACCAGCCGAACCAAACCCAAACAGCCCCAACTGTGTCTGTGTTCCTTCCTCGTAAACCTCCGCCACAGAACACCTGTCAAAGCACTGAAAAAAGTCGCATTCACCTCAAAAATGGGATGAAAAATGGAGATGTTCCTGTTAAAAATGTATATTCTAGTATTCCTCTACATTAATATTGATTCAAATATTAAAAACTTTTATTTTAAATTCCTATTAATATTTGGGGGGGACAAACAAACCAAACACAAAGCAGAAAAGCTTGCGAAGGAGAAGACCCGTGAGAACACGGGCCCAGCTCTGGAATGGCATGTCAGTCCCACCATAGCCTTTCCTAATGGCCTTCGCAGCAAATACACAGTGCGGCACGCCGGACTATTGAAACGTTAGAGCTAACGCAGTGGCTGGTGTATTCACACAGTGGTACGTGTGGAGAGACTCCTCTCTGTCACCATCCCCAGGCTTGCTTTTATGTTCTTATAATCTTACGATAAATACCGGTTTAGTTCTGGAAAGCTCGGTTTCTGGCCCACAATCCAGGACGGAGTTTCAGAACCACCAGACGCAGTGTAAGGATCCTCAGGAGTCTCCGTGTTGCTCATTGGAGATGTTACAGACATTTTTGATTTTAAATCTAGAGTTGCCTTTTCTATGAAAGCTCCTCAAAGGACGCCTGGCCCAGCTACACAAAGCACTGGAAAACACTGACTTGACTCTGACAGCTTTTAGGGTGAGTTCACAGGTTCAGCAGAACTTGGAGAACAGTCTTGAGTTCTCCAGCTGAGCAAATACTTAATAATTCATACATACTCTTGAATCCTTTACCTTGAAGATTCTCCTGAATCAATCCCATTTGAAAAGCTGCAGGTCTTTTTGTTTTTCTTGAGATGAACTCATTTCTTCATCTCCTTTTTCTGCCTTTTTTTTTTCCAGAAATAAAACCCACGAACATTCTCTCTTTCATCTGTTTCCAGTGCGTTAGCAATGGCGCTTTCCCCAAAATATATATAAAGTTAAATTTGAGGGGGCAAACCTTCAAAAGCAATCTGAAATTACATAAAACCTCCATGAAATCTACAGATCTAACTTCCCTATGAGTTTGCATTTTTGCCTTCTGAGAAGGGGCGAAGACCCCTCCACTTTTCTTGTAACACAGAATAACTGCACCATGTCATTACTGGAACTGTAATACATATGTGCTGTCGATTCTTCAGAAAACACCTAATGACTAACCATAAACCCTACACCACGCTGAAGGAATGTTACGTATCCGGCCATTTAGCAGCAGTAACAATCCATCTGTTGTGCATTATCGCTTCCATGAATCATAAACTTAAGTTTAAATTAGGTGATTAAATAGTGCCAGAATTCACTTAGATGTTAAAGGGATAATATTTTGTTTGTGGTTCCAGCTGTTCACCTGGAATTCCATTAGCTGAAGCTTGGGACACAACTCTGTGAAAGTCACTTCATGTCTGGAAATGAGCACCAGGTTTTGTGTTTAGAAGTCAGAAGAGTAACAGAGTTTTGGAGATACTAACCTTGAGGAAATGAAGGTAAGTTGACACCATCCCAAGTGATGTCTAAGCACACTTTTGAGTGGTAAAGTATAAAAAGATGATGATTGCTTTTCCCATTGTGTTCCTACTAGCAACGCACACTGGTCTTTCCCTTGTATCCTAATATTGGGAGGGGTGTCATAGGTCTGAGTGGTGGGATGGTAACACCACCTTACCAAAAAATGTTGAAACTGTTCAATTTCCAACATGTAGGGTTTTTCCAGATGCTACAAAATTCTCCCTTTCACCTTTTTACTAATTAAACCACAGGCAGATTTTCTATTGACTTAATGCAAGCAGAGAAAAAAAACCACATGCTTTTTCAAATAAAAGCCAAAAACAGTGCTTATGAAGCACTCTGAGAGATTCAATGTTTTTCCAATGATTGCACTGCAGTATCGCTGGCAGCGGTATGCCATGAAATAGGATGAACTCCAAACACGCGTTACCTGTTGCTTCCACTGATATCGTTTGCGTTTGTTCACCGCAGCCCTGCTCTTAGCGACTTGCATTTGACAGCGCTGTGAGAGCAGGGGACTGTCCTTGCAAACCACAGCTCCTGCCACCCAGACTGGTCCATATTTGAGCCCGGCGCATCGCTGCTCTCGCTAATAAGGACAGCGAATAAGGACACTGACGGCCTGCAGCCGGACCCGCGCCCACCTGCCTGTCTGAAGTTCCCAGGACGTACAGAGCTCGTTTGGGCTTTGAATTCCTGTCACCTGCAGTGTTACGGGATCTTGTGACAGCTCATCCACAGCACATCAAAAGCTGTGGGGCTTGATGGAATTTCTGATGAAAAAGTCCTGTAGGACGCAAGAGAAATGTAAACCAATATAGGTCATATGTTTTAAATGTCAATCAGCTTCATAGTGTAACAAGCCTTTTTAGTACTGCAGCAGTTGGACGTGACATTTTTGTACCAGGCTCTAAACCTACAACAAACAAGCTCTGTCCTGCGGAAGGTGGGAGAAGCGCAGAGGAGAGGGGACCTGTGCTGGCTGCCCAGATCAACACGAGACACAGAACACGGGAGTGCTGAGCTCTCTTTACTTCTGGGTGCTGCAGCGGCAGGAGAAAATTCATGTTCTAGCTCAAAGTATTAAACAATAAACAATAATTAACTTAAACCTCTCTAAGGCTATCAGCATGTGAAATCAATGTTTGTGTCACTTGTCTTAGCTCATCTAGTGCGTGAAGCTTCTTCCTAACTTTAAATATCAATACACATGTGCAGCCAAAGCCTAGTTCAAAAGCTAAGAAGTCAACAGGAGTCTTCTCATTGCCCTCAGCAGGCTTCAGGATACGTCAGCAACTTGTAGCTGCATGAGAAGGGGGCAAGAATTCACCAGTACTTTGTTCCAAAACATGACTTAAAAAAAAAATACCAAAAAGAAGCTGAAGAATGGGGACCACATAACGTTTGGCTAGATCGATTAATTGCAGACTGTAAATGGTGTCTACTCACAGTGCAGAAAACCTGCGCTTTCAGAAGAATGAGGAGGAAAGAAGAAGAATAAGGCGTAGAGTCTGCTCAACTGCAGAGAGTTGGAAGGGTGCCTGTTCCCTAGCACTTAGTACAATTCTGTGCCTGTTACATAATCTGCTGCTTAATAAATTTACCCTGACAAGGGAAGTATAATCTTCCCTGAGATAGATAGTGTGGTTATTATCTTCCCAGGATGATGAATCTGCTTTCTTCTCTATGGGAGAGGCGAGAACAGAAAGCAAGCCCCAGCTAACCAGTGGCTGGTGCCAGAGCTCCAGCCTTTTTGAAGTAAGCGTTACGGATTTTTATTATAAGGACCTCACAATGTTGTCTTTGAGCTTCTCATTACTACTCCCTGGATTTGCAAATTTTATTTGCTGCTAGAAAACAACAGTTCTCATTGCATTTGCTGTAGGCAATGTCAGAATGTCCCCGTCCAAATGGCTCATCAGCCTCGTGCCCATCGCTGTCAGTCACGCCACAGGCACATCACTAAGGCAAGACCTCCTGGAACGCTCTTACAGCTGCGTAACTGCCCCAGAGTGACGTGCGGCTGCCTGCAGCACCCGATAAATTCACAGTCTACTCGCTGTCCAGTGCGCACTGTGCTGTAAGAAAATGCTATTGGCAGGTGTAGATACAAGGGGTGAACAAGGCTCTGCCCTTTGAATTGCTTGTCTTTTAATAACTGTGCTGGGAACGCAGAATTAACCGGTACTATAGAGCTTTAATGAAATTTAGAGTGAAACGCCACTAACGTGCATAGATCCGGGCTCTGACAAGTCCTGTAGAATGGGCTATTCAGGCCAAGGCAATGACTGGACAGCATATGTTTGGTACCTATGGATTACAGCTGCACTGAAGGAAACGCTGTCACATACCAGCACGGAGCAGGCGCCTGTGATTACTTTGCCAGACAACGCTTTGATTTGCATACATTGTAGTCCAATTAATTGCATATTTTAACTCTACGTGACTACAATAGTTTGCCATAAAAATAAGCTTTATAAAACTGAAGTACACACCAGCACAAGGCAAAACGAGACAGGAAACCAAAGCTGAGAGACTCATTCATTCTTGAAATCTTTCCATCATAAAAATGGAGGAGATTGTCAGTCTTGAGCTCAGTCCAATAGATAATAATTTAGAGAGAAGTGTAGCACCCTGAACTTCAAAACAGAAGATTGTACATGAGATGGACAGCAAGAAGAGCCAGCAAGCCCTAATGCCAGCAAAATCTATTTTCAAGGATGTGGCCTTAGCAATAGGGGACAGAGAAATACCGCGAAACTTATCAAAAGTGCAGCACTTGTCTGTAGAATTGCCACTGTTATCTCATGAAATCTCAAAAAAGCCCCAGTTCTATAGAGCTGATGGAAGGCTGGGTATACTTTTCAGAATTTTGTCAAATTAGCCCTTCTATCAGCTCATCTGAGCGTTGCTGTACCATGTTGCTCAATAAAAAGGACATACCAGATCTAGCTCTGAATTCTCCGTTCACACAAATCTCCCTGTGTTTTCCTGACTGATGGTGTCATTAGCAACTACCTTTAATGGCCAAAAAAATGTACTAAACCATAAAGAGAATATCTGTGCCAAAAATATTGTGGGTAATTTGATAGAAAAAATGATAAATGGGTATTTGAAGAATAAGGTAAACTCCTCGTCGGAAGTCAGAGCAGGGAACCTTCTCTCCTGCGTGGGACTGTTCCAAGAACCAAGAGCGATAAGGAGGAAGCAGAAGACGGAATATATTTTAGATCTTGAGCTGTAACTGAACTGTATAAATAAATAATACCAAGCTACTCACTTGCTTACATTGCAAATAGATGCATCTTCTGTGCCCTAGATCCTGTGTATATATTTAGATGATTAGAACCAAATAGAGCAGGAACTGTCTCTTACCCAGAAGGTCCATTCAAAGGTAAGCGCCGATGTTCTGAGCAGCACAGCCGGCCCGGCCGTTGCCACTGAAGAGGTGCAGAACCTTCGGTACCTGGTTTTGGCAGAAGCACAACAGTTTCAGCAGAGATTCCTGAGAACCTGCCCAGCTTTCCTCTGCTGTTCTAACAAGATGCTACCAGCCGCACAACCTTTTTTATTTCTGATAACACACAGATACATTTCTGCCAAGACAGAAAACACAGAGAACCAGATGATTCACTGAAAAAAATGCAATAAAATTATGGCACAGAGAATCCGCCTCTCAGTCTTGTCACAATCTGCCAGGTACGGAAGTCAAGACGCACACCTCATTTCCCACCCCAGGTTCAAACTCTGGGCTCTAAATAGCTTTTTATTTCATTGTAGATGAAGGGCGAAGAGACACTTCCAGTTTTGAAAATTAACGTTTTTCTCCTTTTAAAAAATTCAAAGTTTATTCTTGAGACAATATGGAAACGATCAAGGAAAAACTCCTACAAGCGAGTTTCCTACTTACCCTTTGTATTCTAAATATAAGGAAAACACAGACATCTCTCTTTCCCATAGTTCTATCCCAAATAACTGCTCACAAAGCTCAGAGAGAAAAGTGCAGCTGTGTGGATTATGCTCTTTCAGGGCAGCAAATCTGCAGGCCCAAGTTCTCACAGCTGATCTACATTTGCTTTCCATCTGCAGTCATTTGGAGACAAACTGGCAAAAGGTAATAGTCACTATAAATAATATCATCTTAAAATACTCTCATAGAAAAAATGAGTAGTTATTTTTACTCAAAACATTTTAATATAACACGAATTTTCAAGATAATAAAGACAAACTCGGACAAAGGTGATAAATCCCTACCTACCGCAGCGTTAATCAACACAACAGATAAACAGGCACCTTACCAGAAAAAAATTAGATGTTATAGTTTAAGTTGACTTCGTGTACCTCAGCATTAATACACGTAGACAGAAATACAAACTGTTGTAAACATGACATCATCTGCAGTTTGTTTTCCTGGAAAAGTCTGAAGAAAAAAATGAAAGCTTCTTGCTAATGCCATCTGTATCCTAAAAGAACTGGAGAATTTACACTATACACATGTGAATACTCCAGCACTGGAGACTATAACATTCAGACAAAGATATTGCACAAAGTTCTTTTTGAAATACTGTGTGCATCGGAGCCACAATCCTATTTTTGAAACCACAGTTTTGATTTTCCTTGCATTCTGTCTCTTCCTTTGTAAAGCCAGGCACAGTTAGAAGCTGTACAAGCAGTAAAGCTGTCCTTGGCTTTGGCTGCTTTATTTTATTACATTATATCCCATTCCTCCCTTACTAAAAGCCACTGAAACAGGACTGACTGTCTTTTGACAGAGCTGCCGCCTGGTGAGCTTGCTTGCTGCTTTGTTTTCCTGCCCGTTCTGGAACCAAATGACCCTCATCATCAGAGCAGCATCACAGGTTACGTTGGTTATTTCATTTATTCAGGCCAGGTTGAGTACAATCTGCGAGGAAATGTTTTACCCTCGCTCTTATCAACGAGGGCTGCTCCACATAAACCTGTCAGGTTACCCAGGCTCAGGGAAATTTACTGCTCAGCTCAAGGGTGGCGAAAATGAGGTCTTGACAGAAATCCCCAGCGTTTGCTGTGCAGAGCAGCTCGGTGAAGAGCTCCAAAGAGTCTGCATGTCTCCATTCCCACAGAACTGGCCTCGTCCCTCTGCCACCGCTGGTTTCCTGTGTCAGGGTGGGTAGTGCTGCCTGGTGGCAAAGAGGAGGCAACAAGGCAGCATAACACAGCAGAGAACTTTAAAATGACACATGGCATTAATTGATAGATGCCTTTAGCAGCTCCTGCACCTGTTAATGCCAATGACACCGAGTCTCCCAGTGCGGGAAACACAGAACTCAGACATCTTAGAGGTGCTGTCTTTATGTAGTTATATCAGTAGAGGACCTCCACTGTAGATATTGAGTGGAGTGACTTTATCAGTAGACTTAAACTACTGTTTCAAGCATTATAAAGGAGTACAACTAAAAGTGTAGACTCCTCTCCTGTCCAGAGGCTCTGTGAGCTGTGCCCAGGCCACCACAGCCAAACACATCATGAGGATTAGACACCAAACAGGAGCAAACGTTAATTTGCTCATACGAACACACAGAGCTGACTTGAACAGTAACACAAATTATGGACTTCCCAGACTCTGCTGTTAATATTGATGAATCTTCAGTAATGAACCATACAGGACTTGCAGCCTTTTTGTGCAGTTTTGAGCTGCTCCCATCTCTTCAGCAGCACCGCACGATGGACACACACAGCACGGTGTGATGGACACACACAGAATCACAGAATCAGGGAACGTCAGGGATGGGAAGGGACCTGGAAAGCTCATCCAGTGCAATCCCCCCATGGAGCAGGAACACCCAGATGAGGTTACACAGGAAGGTGTCCAGGCGGGTTGGAATGTCTGCACAGAAGGAGACTCCACAACCTCCCTGGGCAGCCTGGGCCAGGCTCTGCCACCCTCACCGGGAAGAACTTTCTTCTCAAATTTAAGTGGAACCTCTTGTGTTCCCATTTGCACCCATTGCCCCTTGTCCTGTCACTGGTTGTCACCAGAAGAGCCTGGCTCCATCCTCCTGACACTCCCCCTTTCCATCTTGATCCCCAGGAATGAGTCCCCCCTCAGTCTCCTCTTGTCCAGCTCCAGAGCCCCAGCTCCCTCAGCCTTTCCTCACACGGGAGATGCTCCACTCCCTCCAGCATCTTGGTGGCTGCGCTGGACTCTCTGCAGCAGTTCCCTGTCCTGCTGGAACTGAGGGGCCACAACTGGACACAATATTCCAGGTGTGGTCTCCCCAGGGCAGAGCAGAGGGGCAGGAGAACCTCTCTGACCTACTGACCACCCCCTTCTAACCCACCCCAGGTACCATTGGCTTCCTGGCCACAAGGGCCCAGTGCTGGCTCATGGTCACCCTGCTGTCCCCAGGACCCCCAGGTCCCTTTCCCCTACGCTGCTCTCTAATAGGTCATTCCCCAACTTATACAGCACAATGTGATGGACACATGCAGCACGGTGTGATGGACACATGCAGCAGCACACACCCCGAAGGGCACTGCTGAGCTTCAGAATACTGAAATCCAGCACCAGACAGCGGTTCTACCAGACGAGGGTGTTCCTGGCCACTGGTTACTGCCACTTGTATTCACCATACACCAGCCTGTTAGGTCATGGGAAGCGCTACTTTATGTACCGTGATTCCAAAAATCATGGTTCTCATCCTCTTCATATTATGATTATCTCATCTCTGCACTTGGTCTTTCATCTCACTTCTCAACTCAGAGTTAGCTTTGGTAAAATTAATGAAGACCTGGAAAGGAGTCTCAGTACTTCAGTTTGACTTTTGGCCTTTGAAACCCCTCTGAAGAACGCCATGTCATACCATGAGGAAAAACTATACTGCAACAAGGGTGAAATATTTTTACCATGGAATACAGAACACTACTCATTTAAACAAGTAAATACATATGGGAGCATGAGTTAATGAGAAAAAAAATCTCAGTATAGAAAAGCAATGGAAGTGCGGTTTCCCTACACTTAAAGACAGTCTGCTGCCCCCAAAGAAGATGAGGTGCTGGTGCTGGTTTGGGTTTTTAACATTTTTAGAGAGGTGCAGAAGGTATCTACAAACTTAATTTAAACCTGAGTTGGTATGAGTTGAAAATACACTGTGCTCAACTCACCATTCATGCCTAAGTCATTTCTGTGATAATGAAAAGCAAAGGTACCTACCACAGCAATATTAGCTGGTCTTGAGTTTCTTTACCATCAAATACTTGCCAACTCTTGCTGTCCTGAGCCTTCTGTATGTAAAGTACATCAGTGCAGCTACTACGGCCATGTGGTACCGATTATATGCGTAGGCAATACATCTTTATTCGCTCAGACTCAAAACACCAGCTGACGTGCTTCTGAGCTCTGAGAATACCACAGCACTTACTGCCTGCTTCTCAGCCCGCACAGGTTAATTGAATTATTCTTCTGAGGAGACAGAACGACTTCACTTTGGACATGAAACAGTAAACAGCCTTTTCCAAAGTCATCCACGTATCCAATTCTTTGAATCAATGATAATGATAAAAGCTATCACTTCTGAACAGAGTTATGGCTCTTTCATAATGGGTGTTGTTACCAAAGAACTTGTTTGGCAAGCCATCTGACACAATTTAAAGGAGAATACATTTAGTTTTTAGGATAAATGCAAATTATTTCCCATTCTTATGTTGTTTGTTCATTTTGGCTTTCCATTTATACTGCATACACCTCTTAAGAACATTCACTGTTCAGTCAAACACTGGCCTCTCTGTTTTTCATCTCTGTTCTGGGGGCTCTACCTTGTTGCTTCTTATTATAATCTCAATTCAATAAATTTTTGATGCACTGTCACTGAAATCTTCAGCTCATGAGAAACAGGGGCTCCCCATTACAAATAATCATCTTCCTGGAGGAAAACCTTGTACACTGATGTTTAAGGGTATTGATATATTTTCAAATGTTACTGGGTTTAATTTCAACTAGATCATTCACTGTGATTGACAGATGTTAACCCCCAGTACCACAGCAAATTGCAATGTAAAACAGCAAATCATGCATTTCATCCTTCTAATTTCTACTAGAGGCTTTAGGTCTTCACAAATTTGATGTATCAGCAATAGTTTCCTCATCCGATCACAGTAGCTCTGTCCTTCCTTGGGTATTTAAACTTCAGCAGAAAGGTAGAAAATGCCCACATTGGATGGATGTTTCTGCCACACACAGTCCTGCAGCCCTGGACTCTCACACTGGGCCCGGCCCAGCTCCAGCTCCAGCTCCAGCTCCAGCCCCAGCTCCATCTCCAGCCCCAGCTCCAGCTCCAGCCCCAGCTCCAGCTCCAGCTCCAGCCCCAGCTCCAGCTCCAGCTCCAGGCCCCATCTCCAGCTCCATCTCCAGCTCCAGCTCCATCTCCAGCTCCAGCTCCAGCCCCAGCTCCATCTCCAGCCCTAGCTCCAGCTCCAGCCCCAGCTCCAGCTCCATCTCCAGGCCCAGCTCCAGCTCCAGCCCCAGCCCCAGCTCCAGCTCCAGGCCCCAGCTCCAGCTCCAGCTCCATCTCCATCTCCAGCTCCATCTCCAGCTCCATCTCCAGCTCCAGCTCCAGCTCCAGCCCCAGCTCCATCTCCAGCCCCAGCTCCAGCTCCAGCCCCAGCTCCAGCTCCAGCTCCAGCCCCAGCTCCAGCTCCAGCTCCAGGCCCCATCTCCAGCTCCATCTCCAGCTCCAGCTCCATCTCCAGCTCCAGCTCCAGCCCCAGCTCCATCTCCAGCCCTAGCTCCAGCTCCAGCCCCAGCTCCAGCTCCAGCTCCATCTCCAGGCCCAGCTCCAGCTCCAGCCCCAGCCCCAGCTCCAGCTCCAGGCCCCAGCTCCAGCTCCAGCTCCATCTCCATCTCCATCTCCAGCTCCATCTCCAGCTCCATCTCCAGCTCCAGCTCCAGCTCCAGGCCCCAGCTCCAGCTCCAGCTCCATCTCCAGCCCCAGCTCCAGCCCCAACTCCAGCTCCAGCTCCAGCCCCAGCTCCAGCTCCAGCTCCAGCTCCAGGCCCAGCTCCAGCTCCAGCCCCAGCTCCAGCTCCAGCTCCAGCTCCAGGCCCAGCTCCAGCTCCAGCCCCAGCTCCAGCTCCAGCCCCAGCCCCAGCTCCAGCTCCAGCCCCAGCCCCAGCACCAGCTCCAGCCCCAGCTCCAGCTCCAGCTCCAGCTCCAGCCCCAGCCCCAGCTCCAGCCCCAGCCCCAGCCCCAGCTCCAGCCCCAGCCCCAGCCCCAGCTCCAGCCCCAGCCCCAACTCCAGCTCCAGCTCCAGCCCCAGCCCCAGCCCCAGCTCCAGCCCCAGCCCCAGCCCCAGCTCCAGCCCCAGCCCCAACTCCAGCTCCAGCTCCAGCCCCAGCCCCAGCCCCAGCTCCAGCCCCAGCCCCAGCTCCAGCCCCAGCCCCAGCCCCAGCTCCAGCCCCAGCCCCAACTCCAGCTCCAGCTCCAGCTCCAGCCCCAGCCCCAGCTCCAGCCCCAGCTCCAGCTCCAGCTCCAGCCCCAGCCCCAGCTCCAGCTCCAGCCCCAACTCCAGCTCCAGCCCCAGCCCCAGCTCCAGCTCCAGCTCCAGCCCCAGCTCCAGCTCCAGCTCCAGCCCCAGCTCCAGCTCCAGCTCTAGCCTCAACTCCAGCTCCAGCCTCAACTCCAGCTCCAGGCCCAGCTCCAGCTCCAGGCCCAGCTCCAGCTCCAGCTCCAGGCCCAACCCAGCTCCAGCTCCACCTCCAGCTCCACCTCCAGCTCCAGGCCCAGCTCCAGCTCCAGCTCCAGGCCCAGCCCAGCTCTAGGCCCAGGTCCAGTCCCAGGCCCAGCCCTTCTGTGGGAGACCCAACCCACAGCTGGCTCAGGCCTGGCCTGGGCTCTGGCACCTTCAATAAGGGATATTCTCCTTCCTGCTTCTCAATTTTCTACCACTGAGTGCTTCCACATTACCGAGTGAATTCACGTGTGCTTAAAAACTGAAATGTTTGACTTGAGAAATGTTTTAGTTAACTAAACTTAAGACGGCTAGTGCACATTCACCCTGAAAGAAAAGTACTGGCCTAGGCACAAGGAGAAAATCAGGAATAACCAACCTTGGATGTGTCTAAAGGGTTCACAAGGCCTACAGCTAGATCTTACTTGAAGCTTTTTACTCCCTTCCCCAGCAATTACAACCATTTAGGAGTCTGATTAGAATTTTCTTCTAGAGGCTCATTTTATAACTAGGCCCAATTTGATTCATATCCTCCACCCGGAGACTAGAAATCAGCCATCATTATCATCTCACTTCCATTTAGAGACCAAGAAAAAAGTCATCAATAATATTCTTTACAAATTGCCAAATCATGGCCTTCATTAGAGCCCACTTGCTGTTCCACAAAGGCATTAGAACCCACACCAAAAAATGCCCTTGCTGTGCCTGGTATTCGAAACCTTCATCATCAGTGAGCTCTGGGGTTATTTTAACCCTTATTTCTCTGGTTGTCCCTCACATCTGCCAATAGAAGTTTCAAGAAAATGTTTACAGAAGTAACTTTCTAAAACGTTCTATTCTATATATAAATGAATAAGAAAAGCAAACCTAAAAATAAGGGTAGCATACTATGACTAGTTGGTTTTGTTCTGCTGTACTCAGAATTTAATATTCCTAGGCATAAACCCATGGCTCTGCATGATACCATATATGTATTTCAGGACAGGAGTGTTAACATTTGGGGAAGAAAAAACAGCAGGGGGGGTTGGAACTAGATCGTCTTTAAGGTCCCTTCCAACCCAAACCATTCTATGATTCTATAATACGCAATCATCTGGGTTTTAATGATCAGTTGGACTGGTAAAAGAGAGAGGAATGAGAAATTTAGTTTTCAATTCATTTTCAAATGAGTAAAATAAGAATATCATCAGGATCCTACAGATATTTAGCATCTTACAGGACATAAGCAAAGGCATGAAATGGTCAGAAAAAGATGGATACCTAATCCACAGAATAAATATAACCAAACACAACTGGCTTTTTGATGTAGACTGAATGGAAAGCAAAAGCTTATTTAAGGTTAAAGCAGAGGTGTCACCCGGCGTTTACAGGCCTGTAAAGCTCACAGCCTCTCCCTCTCCCGGCTCATTTTCCTGGATCCTGCCTTCTTCCAAAAAGCTCTCCAAGGATACATTTATTTCTCCCAATTCCCTTTACTTTTTCCCAGTCCCTCTACTCTCCAAAACACAAACTGAACCGCTTGACACTTCCATTTCTAGCACTCTCTTACTCTTTCTGTATATATTCCTACTGTCTTAAGCGACATGAGGTGTTTTACTATAGCCGTGCTGCAGCTGCGTCCAAGGGGCACATCCAGCCCAGCTCCGTGGGCTCCAAGGAAGCTCCCTGGAGACCATGAACCTGCGGCAGGACTGAAGGGCATCCCGGCACATCTGCGCTGCTGCGGCTGCCCAACTCGGGGTACCACTGGAATGGAGGGCAAGGGACACCGGAGACCGCAGCGAGGACAGAGCTCTGTCTTCTCCAGGGTCCCACCGTTTGCCTCCCAGACCCTTCAGTGCTCTGCCACCTTTGGCATTTTGGCATTGAACTTGTACTTGTACAGGAGAAAACAAACAAACAAAAACTATTACAAGCCTTCCATGAACTTAAAAAAAAAAAGGAGGATGCCTGACATGAGACCAACTGGACTGGATGCCCAAACAACTGAATTTTCAGAGAAAATTGTATATGTTCTAACTGTTTCAGCTCCCATCTTCCCACTTGGCTGGCGCCCGTCAGATCCCAGCCATCCCAGGGTCTGGTGCTGTCTCCTTGGAAAGGCATCTGGTTCGTGGCACAGCTTTCCAAACGGAGCTCTGGAGCAAGCCAAGCATCCTTAATGCCTGTGCTGCACTTAGATGGAGTAATCTCTATCACTTTTGGATTCAAACTTGTTCAAACTTTGCCGTGGAGATGATGATTTAGAATTACTTTTGCTCCAGAGAGCTCAGGTCAGTTTAGTAGTTGGTGCAAATTTGAAGCTGGAGTAATCGAACATGGAAGGGCCAAGACTATGCAAGGAAATCCTGCTCCCAAAGTCAAAGCTCTAACTGAGAGAACAAGTAATCGAGCATGTGAGAAAACGTGTATTTGCTTTGCAATTGTTATTCTTCCAGGTGGTTGTTGTCACCTCACCTGTGCAGCCCCCAGCACGCAGGGCAAGGAGCCCCTTCGGCTCTCTGATGGCCGCACACTGCTGGGAGCTGGAAATGCCATTAAAAGGAATGTTTTCCCTTCTACGACTAAAAAAATGCCCTTCTCTCTTGTCTGCCTCAGTGTTTAAGCCATTCAAAGCAAGGAAAAATGGGCTTGAAATTGCCCATTTCAATCTATGATTATAAAGTAGTATATCTAAGGCTACGTCTACATGACATTATAACCAGTTTAATTGATTTCATGGAGAATTAGTCCATACTCCAGAAGATGTTGGAGAGGATTAGGCAAGAAAAAGAAAACCAACATGAACAGCCCTTTGGTCTTTACAGCAAGTACTCTCAACCCGTCTGTTTTAATCGGTGATCTCTATTAATATTTGCAGGAATAAATAAATAAGAAGCAATGGTAGCTGGCAGTGATAGAGTTTTCTCCTTTGCCTCTTAAGACATCAGCGAGTTGCAGAGGGGAGCAGGAGCCAGGTGAGGCCGCAGAGCTGGCTGTGGGCAGCACACTGACACTGCTGTCCAGAGACCAAACCCTCACCACGTTCAGTACGTCCAGCTGCACCAGCCGCCTTGTCCTGTCCCCGCGCTGAACCCCTCCTGCCAAGAGCAACGGATTCTTTCCCATCTCTGCACCTGCGGGCAGCCTACACTGGAAACTGGAAGTGGATTGAATGCCTCCTAAGAACAAGTTATGATAAAATTCAATGTCTGCATAGAACAAGAATATTACTCAAGGTTTGAGTGCCATTGAGTTCAGTTTGAGAATGTCTGGGGACTAACCCAACTCCATCTGTTGTAATGCACTACAAACCACGCAAATTTTATGCTACGTAAGTTTGACTTTGCTCTGTCCCGCTAATATCTATTCTAGCCCATTCATATCAACTCTAATAAGCATGATGACTGCAGAGAACTTCCAAAGACTTCAAGTTTGGAGTTACAAAGCATTCCCATTTGCTCAAAACAGACAGCACTTGCAAGTCTTTCTGGCCACAATGTAAATGATGAGTTTGACAGATATGGATAGAACGACACTCAAAAAGACATTTCTTGTCAAAACATGAACATTCCTTCAATGTCTTGATTTGCTGGTGGTAAATTATGTTCGTTGATAATGCAATTGTATACTAGTTGTTAGTACTAGCATTGCTAATGGTTCACCATTAATTTGAAATTAATCACTGTTATCTTGTTGTCACAAGAACTTCCTGGCATTTTATTTTTCTTAGGCAAACCACTAAAAGTGGTTTATTCAAATGGAAGACAGTAACATACCAAGAGATCCGTGCTCCTAATCAATCTGGCTGACAGTTTCGCATTTTGAATACTAGATGTTAGGAAAGGAAGCAAGCTGGAATTCCTCCGTAATTCTGTGGGTAGTAAAGCACGTATACAACAGCCATACAAGAAGGTAGAGATGATGGCATCAATGACATGTTCTCTAAAATAGATATCACAGAAAGATATGTAGCGGATATGACACAAACATACCATACTGGTCTTGATATTTTGAATCTTTTTATATAAAGCTTAGTGGTTTGGGTTTGCTTGTTTGTTGTTTGGTTTGTATGTTTGTTTTTAAATCCAAGTTCAATACAAACATCAGAGAATCACAGAATGGTTGGGGTTGGAAGGGACCTCTGGAGATCATGCAGTCCAAGCCCTGTTAGCACAGGGTCAGCAGAGCAATCACACAACACAGGACCATGGAATCATAGAATCATTTGGGTTGGAAGAGACTCTCAGGATCATCGAGTCCAACCACAACCCACCCCTGTCCCTGCCCCATGTCCTGAGAACCTCATGTCCGTCTGTCCAGCCCTCCAGGGATGGTGACTCCAGCACTGCCCTGGGCAGCCTGTTCCAATGCCCCACAGCCCTTTGGGGAAGAAATTGTTCCCAGATCCAACCTCAACCTCCCCTGGGCAACTTGAGGCCGTTTCCTCTGCTCCTGGCGCTTGTTACTTGGGAGAAGAAATCAGAGTGGTTTATTATGAAAGTATAGAAGTCATGTATTTTGATATGAATTCTCAGTATTTTCTAAACCCAATGTTGACAATTTAATGTAGAATTTTATAAGAGTTATCTGCACTGAAAACTACTTTGCTTTAAAAGTTGCAGTCTGCTCATACTAACAAACTGAGGATTCTGATTTGCGTGGAATTTTGTGTATCATAATCTAAGGTTTGAATTTATTCCTTCAGAAATCAGGTTCACTCTCGTGAGTACCCAAGACCACGAAGGTGAAGCTGTTGCTGCGCTGCCCGGCAGCCGGAGCACACCCAGCAGCACCGGGAGCCCTGAGACTTAGTGCACAATCACCACGGTGCTGTAAGTGTATAGCATCGCTTCCGGAGCGTTCACTCTGTGTCGAAATACACCATTAACAACTGTTTTGCAGATTGATGCCAGGCTGTTGAAGTGTTCGCCGACTCCGTGCTCTGTGTTTCATATCTAAGTGTGTCTCGGAGACAACTCGTGCAGAGCATCCAACACAAACAGGTTGTAATGATAGATCAGTACTCTTCCTTAAATTCTGATCTAAACCAGGATTATAGGCAAGCTGGACGGACTAATCTCAGTGCAGCTTTTCTGGCTCGCTGTGCTACCTACTATTAAGGGATTTTTACATTAGTGCCTCGTGACATTTTAATGGAAAATAATAACATCATGCAACGACCTGTGTAACTGTGATTCAGGAAGCACAAATATTTCTGCAATGTTCATGCTCAAACATCTTGTGAATTCTAAAATTGCTGCGGAGAGAATCAGCCTGTAAAAAACCCCCATCTTTGTTCCTCTCTGTTGTTCTAAACTAACAGGCTGACTCTCTTGTTGAACATATCTGTACTGCTACCATATATATTATTTCAGGAAGAGAAGCTGATAAATGCTTAAATCATTGAAGAGAAAATAAAAGGGAAATTAAGCAAAACAACTTCTCATATAGTCTATAAAGGGTTGATCAAAAACCTGTAGCAATACCGGGCAGCAGGAATACACTGTATTCCCACAGAGACACTTTTCTTTGTGTGGTGGCTACTGGAGATGTTTATGGATTATTTTTGCGCAGAAAATTCAAAGAGAACTCAGATGTTTTTCACTAAATAAAACAAGTCTAGAGTAACACCGTAATAAGAATGTGTGCTGAACTGACCTACTGGTGACATTAGGATGGAAACGTAACCTGGTTCTACAAGAACATTCTGGAACTTGCAGCACAATAAGAACAGACTAAGGAAGCATTAAAAAAAATGTTATCAGTGAAGGGAAATTTAAAAAAATGGAATCAATAGAAAATCTAGAGGAAAAACATGTTTCCTTGCTTTGATAGCACTTAAAATTATAACAATGCTGCTCAGCTGAATCCATACAAACGTGAGAGCAGAGAAAGATGTCGATTTACATAACAAAGGAAAGGTCGTTTATTGGGGTAAAACGAAAATACCCTGAAAAACATGGACTTGAGGAGACAGGCTTTAAAAAAAAAAAAAAAAGTTTACCAAATATAACCTTTATCATCTAAGATGTAACGAACACTATAAAATCAATACACTGGTCTCAGGTATGAACCGACTGAAACAGGATGTGGGTCCACGCGTTGCCTAAGGAAACAGTTACACTCAATGAGACAGCATTTTGATTTTTCTTTTTGCTAACCTTGTGCATATAACAGCACATGGCATATACTGCATGTTTTTCCCATGTAAGCTGTTCATTCTCATTGCTTATGTTAGATTTTTAATTTTTTTTTTTTCCCCAGCTGCTTATTTCTAACACACAGGAAGCAAAAAGGCAGGTCCTTGTGCAAACGTGTTCATCACAGCTCCATGCAGAGCATTTTCCCTTTGGAAAGCTCTTCCTCTCAGCTCGACACGGAGCCCCAGAACCCAACAATGCCTTGAGCCATGCGACGTTCACCCCTGGGAACAGCCCAGCTCAGCTTTCCCGACCCTGGAGCGGCACCGGTCTCTGCTGCACAGGTCCCAATAGAGGCTGTAAGATCTGACTGGGCTGTACTGGCCCTGCTGGTGGCTCCAGGGGTGGCTGGGGGCTCAGGGGATGCTGCAGCATAGAATCACAGGATCCCAGAATGTCAGGGGTTGAAGGGCCCTGTAAAGCTCATCCAGTGCAATCCCCCCATGGAGCAGGAACACCCAGATGAGGTTACACAGGAAGGTGTCCAGGCGGGTTGGAATGTCTGCACAGAAGGAGACTCCACAACCTCCCTGGGCAGCCTGGGCCAGGCTCTGCCACCCTCACCGGGAAGAACTTTCTTCTCATCTTTAAGTGGAACCTCCTGTGTTCCAGTCTGTACCCCCTGCCCCTTGTCCTGTCACTGGCTGTCACCAAGAAGAGCCTGGCTCCATCCTCCTGACACTCCCCCTTTCCATATTGATCCCCATGAATGAGTCCCCCTCAGTCTCCTCTTGTCCAGCTCCAGAGCCCCAGCTCCCTCAGCCTTTCCTCACACGGGAGATGCTCCACTCCCTTCAGCATCTTGGTGGCTGCGCTGGACTCTCTCCAGCAGTTCCCTGTCCTGCTGGAACTGAGGGGCCACAGCTGGACACAATATTCCAGGTGTGGTCTCCCCAGGGCAGAGCAGAGGGGCAGGAGAACCTCTCTGACCTACTGACCACCCCCTTCTAACCCACCCCAGGTACCATTGGCCTTCCTGGCCACAAGGGCCCAGTGCTGGCTCATGGTCACCCTGCTGTCGCCAGGATCCCCAGCACGTGTTACCCGTCTGAGTGATGACAAACACTTCAGCCACAAGCTCCCACCCAAAAGGCTCGATAAATGCACCAAGGTCTCAGTCCATCTCCTGTAAGAGACACTGCACAAGAGGGAAACAGAGTATTTCCTCCCCGACTACAGGTGTTAGAATTACCTTGTGTACTGAACCCCAGCAGCCCCTGCAAGGCAAGTACTGGACAAGAAGCCCAGGATCCGAGCTCTTATTTGCCTTTAACTAGTTTTCATCATCCCCTTTGTGCACAGGAAGCACCAACCTCTCATTAACCTTTCCCCGTTCCCCGTCCAGCAGCGAGTCCTGGTCCCGAGGAGGGGTGTCAGCAGAGCCCGCTGTGTGCCCGTGACTGCTGTCCTCAACAGGGGATGCCATCAGAGCACGGATTGCTGTCCTGTAATTCAACGAATGGATGTGCTCCTCCAGTAATTTCTTTAGTAATGACTTATCTAAAGTATGTTCTTCTGTAATTGAAATTCTACAGTGTACAGTCCAATATTAAAATACATAATTTATTATGGCATTTTCCATCTTCATTTCATTACTTTCCTTCAATACGATGTTTTCATAGTCACATTTTTGATTCGTTTTATTGGTCTCAAAGTTGCAGGGAAACTTATAAGCATTCAGACAGAAAAGTGTGCTATAAACAGAGAATAAACCAGAGCGGAGGACATAGCAGGGCAGTTACTAACAGAAACAGAAACATAACTTTTTACTTCTCCAGAGGTAAAAAATTGTCCAAAGTAGTAAAACAACAAAATAATCTCCACTATTCCCCTACTTTATGTAGTCAGTGAATTGTAAAGAACAAGTTAACAATCCTAATCAGCATTCTTGCCCTCCAACAAGTATTCCTGAGGGAACAGTGAAAAGAAGCACAATATCTTAGGGAAAAACTGAAAAGGAAATCCTGAAGGATCCATTGGTTTATTATTTTCCTCACTAGAAAGCACTGCAGACATCATCTTCATTATCCACACAAACTCTTTTCCTGAACAAATAGTTTAGCTAGGTAGTAAAAATCTTATCATAAAGTTACTCCAAATGGGGCTGGAAAGGATAATATTCCAAAAAAAAAGATTGCAGATGAGACTGCTAATCAGTCTCTCAGTGGAAAAACAAAGTTTTATAAATTAACTGTACTAAGGTATTAGCCTGAAATCACATGTAGAAACTGATGCGAGTTCTCAGCAAGCAGAATATGATCAAACTTCAAAGCCCTGCGTGCGGTGCCGACTGGTGCAGCCTGGTGCCCTGCTGGTTTCCCACGGGGCAGAGGGGAAGGCGCCGCCTCTCCAAGGGCAAAGGCGCTGGTTGTGTGGGGCCCCGCGCCAGCGCCGCTGCTGCGCTGAGCTGAGCTGAGCTAAGCTGAGCTGAGCTGAGCTGAGCTGAGCTGGGTGGCAGCCGAGCGGCCACGCAGGCGCTTGCTCACTTCTGCAGCGCAGAAGGGTGAAGAGAATCGGGAGAGCAAAGGCAAGAAAAACTGCGGATCAGGATAAGGTTTAAAAAGGGAAGGAAAATGATTGTCCTGGTTTTGTTAAAAACAAGTTTCTCTTTTAGTGAATTTGCCTGTCAGCTAAAGCTTCATATGAGCTGCATCTTCCTGGAGAACCAGATCCATGTTTTGGTGAACACAGCAATGGAATGTGAAGTTATTGATAAGCATGGATGGACATCTCGCCAGAGGGGCACCGAGAAACAGGTGACCAAAGAACTGACCAACTGTGTATAACATCCCATTCACCTGACACTTCATATAAAAGTGGGAGATCACGAGGATCTCGTCCCTTTTCCTTATGGCGACATTAGGAGAGGACCTTGCGAGTCGTCCCTGTGAACTGAGGCCAGTGACAGACTGAATCCAGCTCCGGTTGGCTGCAGAGTCCAGTCCAGGACTTCGGGTGCCGGCTCTGCAGTTGCTGGGACTTTCAAGATTGGTTTTGTATATTTTGTATTATTTTCTCTATTCTTATTAGTAGCATTAGTAAAACATTTTTAATGTTTCCAGCTCTCTTCTCTCTGTTCTTCTCTCCCTCCCGATCGCCCGTCCTGAGTGGGAAGGGGGAGAGGTGAGGAGAGGGGATTAACAATACACCTGCCATGGTTTTATTGTCATCCCACAATCAAACCTCGACAAAGACCAAAACCAAGCCTTTCAAAGGAAATTCCTCACCATGTCCCAGCAGCAGCCCGACACCCGGGCAGAGTGAGGGCCACCGTGGAAAGGCCAAACCCTCTTACGTGCATTGCCAAGCACAATGTTATGTGGCACACAATATCCTCTGGTCAATTCAGGTCAGCTGTCCCGTGTGTTTCCCCTCCCAGCCTTTTCCCACTGTGCAGTGTGGTCACTGGGGGTACAGGACGAGCAGCAGAAACACCCAGCACTGTGCAGGCACCGTTCAGCAATAGCTAAACCACTGGAGCGAGACTGACACGCTGTGTGTCACAAATGCAAAGCCCAGCACCACACCGGCTACAGGGAAGAAAGGGAATTCCATCGCCAGCGGCCCCAGTGTAGTGGGATCCCGCACCGGTCCAGCCCCGCAGCTCCCCAGCCCCACACTCGGGGAGAGTTTGAGCTTAGCGAGAGTCGACAGCTGAGTTTAGGAATGAGTAATGTTGTGCTTGTAGAAAGAAAAGAGCATCTTGAAGGTTATGTTTTCTGCTGTTTCAGCATGTGTAGGTCAGCTGAAAAGATTGCTAAGAGCAGCTGAAACCAGATAGCGGTGTTAGGCTTTTGTGCAAAGTCCCTGTGACTTAGGGCTTTAACTTTGAGACATTAAGTATTTAATAGACTCCGTTTATCTTTCCTGCAAAATAGTTTGAGGACATCTTTCAAGTTCCACTTGATCACAAATATTCTTGACTTTCGAAAATAGAAGCATATATATTTGACAGACAGTCTTTTTATTTTCAGTTTTATATCTCTTTGTATCAAATCCTGGCAACTGTGGCAAAGGCTTAGCTAAAGAATATTATCTGCTACTCAGAAAGCAAACCTTTCCCCACTTTCAATTGTAAATGACTTTCATAATTGCAAGTGAGTCTCTCATTTTTCCTCTAACATGTCCTGCTCCGTGAAAATCAATATCTCATTATCCGAGCCATAAGGTGCAGCAATTCTGGATCAGAATGCACAGCAAGTCTGTCCTCCCCACTCGTCTGGAACGATATGAACACAGTGAACCTTGATTCAGTGGGAGTTTTGCCCATCGACTTAATGTAAAGTTATTTAATAGCACTGCGGGTTTCATTCAGGGTAGGAATAAGTTTAAATAACCCAAACTATCTATAATGAAAGCATCCTATTCTGCTAGCTCATGCCAAAATTATGGGGACTTTTTGCTTCTTTCCAATAACTGCTGGAGTAAGTTTTGCACAGAGGATTTCAAAGCAAACATTGCCCTAAGCTACAACTCCTTCATCCAAAATAAGACGTTACTTGGAAGGTGTTTTAAGAACACGAACCAACGGCAGATGTACTGTGGCTTTTGCTCCTTTCCAAGACATTTCAAACCCGAGCCCATCTCCTCGGAGGCAAGCAGAAGGTTTGGCAATGGAAGCCAGCACTTCAGACTCGCTCTGCTTGACCTTCTACCTTCAGAACACAGAGCGGAGAGAAATCAACAGAGCTCGGGGAACAGCGAGTGGCCCCGGCTGCTGTCGGCACAGCCTGGTGTGCCTTTCCCTTCCCTTCCCCTCCCTTCCCTTCCCTTCCCTTCCCTTCCCTTCCCTTCCCTTCCCTTCCCTTCCCTTCCCTTCCCTTCCCTTCCCTTCCCTTCCCTTCCCTTCCCTTCCCTTCCCTTCCCTTCCCTTCCCTTCCCTTCCCTTCCCTTCCCTTCCCTTCCCTTCCCTTCCCTTCCCTTCCCTTCCTTTCCCCTCCCCAGCCACAGCACGGCTGCAGTAGTGCGCGATTAATTCTGCTTAGAATGAACCTGCATTCCACAACGCTATGCCACTAATTTTAACAGGTAATTATTTCAACCGCTTGAACCCCTTTTTATTTTAGATGATTGGCATGAGCTTCTCCCATACACTTGGATACTTCAAGTAAGCTGCTCATCTTGATTCCTTTGGAAGTTCCTGAACAGGAACCTCGTGTTCACCTGAGTTGTTTTAGCCACTGTCGTTAGGATGAGATGAAAGGCCCCCTACCCATTAATTAGGAAGGGAATCAAGATGCCTAGCTTACGCATAGATACCTACACCTAAAGATCGAAGAGTCTCACCCAAATCTCACTTTCCCTAAAGAAGGAGTGGAATCCGCAGGAAAGGGCTCATGCTCCGAGGCTGTCAGAGCCCTCACTGGCCCAGCACACTTTGGCATTGAAATTCTGCAGCTCCTGGTTGGGCCCCTGAGACAAACCCACACGTTCCGCTGCTCAGACTCCAAGCTCAACCAGCAAATCATTTCGTTTTACTATAATAAGTGTTTACTCTGGGCTTTTGTCAGATACATTTTCTTCAAAATATTTTGTTGAGCACCACCAGTTCACCGCCGGCACCTGAAGTGATGGCAAAAGCTCCTATGCTGAGATCATGTGTAAATAATCAATAAAAATTAATTTCCTTCAGCAGAGAATATTATCCAAACATGTGATATGCACCTGGTCACAGTTAAAACTTGATCCACTCAGATTTATCTATTTACCCCCTTGTCTGTACAGTCTTTATGAATGTTTTTAGAACAGCAAAAATGAGAAGCAGCATAAGCTCAGGCGTGACACCATTACTCCTGTTTGCTCAGGAAATACACATTTCTCTTTACAATGGGATTTCCAAGAGCCTTTTAGCAGACACTGGATCTTGACTCGGCACACAATCCAGAACCAAACACATACGTAAACAATCAGCACATCTAAACAATCCTGCAGACCATATTTTTCTAGTGAATGAGACACCCAGAAGGAGTTTGGCTTCTAAAGTGCTTCTGAATATCTCTTTATTTTTTTCCAAGAACCACATCAGTTTTCTGCTGTTCAGTAATTTTGCTGCTGAGGCACTGTGCACAAGGGCCAATTACACAATCCACGGTTTGGTTAGTGTGGGCATGCAGAAAGAAAGGAGAAGAAAAAGAACATTCCTGCCCTGGTGAAGCCTGCACTGCAAATACAGCACACTAAAGACAGGAGCTAAATACAACAGACAGAATGGGCAACGCAGAAAACCAGTGATTACAAAAAAAAAACAGAATCCCAGAATGCCAGAATGTCAGGGGTTGGAAGGGCCCTGGAAAGCTCATCCAGTGCAATCCCCCCATGGAGCAGGAACACCCAGATGAGGTTACACAGGAAGGTGTCCAGGCGGGTTGGAATGTCTGCAGAGAAGGAGACTCCACAACCCCCCTGGGCAGCCTGGGCCAGGCTCTGCCACCCTCACCGGGAACAAGTTTCTTCTCAAATTTAAGTGGAACCTCCTGTGTTCCCGTTTGAACTCATTGCCCCTTGTCCCATCATTGGTTGTCACCGAGAAGAGCCTGGCTCCATCCTCCTGACACTCCCCCTTTCCATATTGATCCCCAGGAATGAGTCCCCCCTCAGTGTCCTCTTGTCCAGCTCCAGAGCCCCAGCTCCCTCAGCCTTTCCTCACACGGGAGATGCTCCACTCCCTTCAGCATCTTGGTGGCTGCGCTGGACTCTCTCCAGCAGTTCCCTGTCCTGCTGGAACTGAGGGGCCACAACTGGACACAATATTCCAGGTGTGGTCTCCCCAGGGCAGAGCAGAGGGGCAGGAGAACCTCTCTGACCTACTGACCACCCCCTTCTAACCCACCCCAGGTACCATTGGCTTCCTGGCCACAAGGGCCCAGTGCTGGCTCATGGTCACCCTGCTGTCCCCAGGACCCCCAGGTCCCTTTTCCCTACGCTGCTCTCTAATAGGTCATTCCCCAACTTATACTGGAACCTGGGGTTGTTCCTGCCCAGATTCAAGACTCTACACTTGCCCTTGTTCTATTTCATTCAATGTCTCCCTGCCCAACTCTCCAGCCTGTCCAGGTCTCTGATGGCAGCACAGCTTCCAGTGTCAGCCACTCCTCCCAGCTTGGTGTCACCAGCAAACTTGCTGACAGTCACTCTATTCCCTCGTCCAAATCGTTGATGGATATATTGAATAATACCGGCCCCAGCACTGCCCCCTGAGGCACTGCACTAGATACAGGCCTCAACTGGACTCTGCCCCACTGACCACGACTCTCTGGCTTCTTCCCTTCAGTCAGTTCACAGTCACCTCACTACCCGATCATCCAGACCGCACTCCCCCAGTTTAGCTGTGAGGATGCTGTGGGAGACTGTGTGGGATTATTATCTCCATTGAAGAAGAAGAAAATGAAATAAGTAGTCGTGAATAATTTCACAGAACCACAGAATGGTTAGGGTTGGAAGGGTCCTCTGCACATCATCTGGTCCAACACACCTGCTAAACCAAGACTTTCAAGACTTTCCTTATTGAGAATATGATTAAAAAATTCCAAATACCCATCAAAACTCCATGAGGGTTTTGACCCATTATGACCATTTTCAGCAAGACAAAAGAATCATCACTAAGTGGGGAGAGAGAACAAACAACTCAGCATTGAGTCATTTACCATTAAAACCTCCATGCAGCTTGGCTGTGTCCATGACACGTGTGCTCCTGATACTTTGGTAAAATTAACTTGAACTTGATAGCACTTCAACATTAGTCTTCACCTGGGTGGCAGAAAATTAAAGTCTAGCGTGTGCTCTCACGGCACCCAGAAGAGCTTGCTTATTTCTGGGTTGACAAACTACCACCTTCCTAGAATTCAAAAGCATGTTCGCTCCATCTCGGGATTGACGATGGGCAAGCGGGACAGGAAGCTGAGTTATCACAAGGTACGTGCTCTACACAGCTTTAGAAGATGAAAATAGTATCTAAAAAGAAAATATCAAAAAAATGTTCTTCTCTGACAAAATCTGTAACACAAAGTTTCTTCAAGTCAAAAGGTGTCATTAAAGGGCATTAAAGCACTAATGTGATTAATTAATGTGATTATTAATAGTTCACAGAGCAGTGACAGTATTTGTAAAGTCAAGTTCAACCAGCCGCCACACAAACCAAAAGGAGGGGGTTTGATAGTTCTTCCTTTTATTCCTCAGAAGTTTACAACAGAAATAATAACTAGTATCTATCATTTCTTGGACATTTCTGAGGAAGGTGGCCATATCTGAGTTTGGGGTTTTTGTTTTGGGGTTTGTTTGTTTTAAACTTTCTGGAGTTTGTTTTCCTAAACCTCAGATTTCCCAGAAACTGCACAAACACAAGGGAAATTTAATTAAAAGCACAGCAGCTTCAGGTCTCCTGAAAACCTTTCTAATTCTCTTTATATATAAAGTTTTTCTGCTGCTAGATTACTTCCCCTGGATGGAGCAGGAAGAAAGCTTAGAGCAAGCAGATGGTTTGAGAGGTAATCTACAAACAAGAATCAGCGGCCTGATGGACTACACACGGCTGCTGCGTGCCTACAGTGCAGGTGGAATCTAATTTACAGGCTTGTTAATTTGTTCTGCAGGAACACTTCTGGAAAAGAAGAGCAACTGGAACAGAAGGTCAGAGTAAATTCGCTAGTTGACCACAGAGAAAAGAAATGGAGTCCAAAGGCGATCGGTGGGTTTCTTTAGAAAGGTAGAAAGGTGAGTATCCCACAGTCTCCTCTTTCAGGCCCAGACTGAGGTGTTTGCACATTTAGACCCGGACCAGCTTCCTCCTCCCACGTCCCGGTTTTCAAGTCTCCTGGCCCCGTCCCAGCCTGTGAGGAGGGAGGTGACACTGCAGGTGACACTGCAGGGACTGGAACCAGCGACCTTTCACCGTGTGACCCCAGCTCAGAGCCAGCCCTCTTCATTAATACTGATAATGGTCTTTATAATAAGGAAAATCATCTAAATGTTTCCAAATTTAAACTGCTTTCTGATTTCAGTGTAAAGCTCCTACTTCCTATATAAAGTTTCTTCCTGTACAAGCTCTTTCAAAACCCAACACGCCCAGTTACCTTCCTTTACTCAATGCTTCCTGCATAGACAAAAAAGAACGAGGATTTAAAAAACCATAGATCCAAATGAACCAGAGACAGCAGTTGGTCAACAGGGATTTCAGAAGAGTAACTGATTTACAAAGCAGCATGGACACAGACGTAGAAATCCATAGTTCCTCTTAGGAACGTCACGCGAGATTAACTCCTGAGAGCAGGGCTCTGGTTATTTTCTGGTGCTGAGGAACGCTTCCTCTGGCTGGATAAGCAGATATCGAGGTCCCAGGGTGAACACGCTTGGATTCCTCGCAGTGAGAACACACGTTACTGCTACCAGTGTAGCCGGATCACCCAGCAGTGCCAGTACATGGGAAAAAAGGGTGAGCCTGTGGTTCTTCTATACCAAATATTTGCAAAAGATTGAGACTGTTCTCCAATTTGTGATATCCCTCATATAAAATAAGTCTGGCCGAAATCATTGACTGTAAGGAAGTTATCTGTGTCTACATCCAATGACAGCATCCATACTATGAATTAAGACATAATTAATAATGCCATAACAAATATTTCTCTTTAAGAATCTCCCCACCCTGGTACAATAAAACTAACACAGAAACACAGGGTGTTAAAGCAAGGCCGGTGTCTCCGTTAACCACAGTGCAAAGTGCCGGCCACCAGGAACGTGGTAATCTGCAATTCCTCTCTGCAGAAAGACACACACATGTCAGAGCAGCGCGAGCGCAGCCGGGCCGGTGCCACGGCTTGCAAGGCCTTAGGAATAACAGCATTTCCATCATTTTATTCTTTTTATGTAGCAAGAGAAATGAAGCGGTTCGGCACATTATCAATTAAATCGAACAACCTGAACCTGGTAAGTTTGAGGCCCTCACAACTTAGCACGGCTGGCCTAACTCTGGGAGGGAGGGGACCCCCAGCACTGGCAGCTCCGCTCCGGTCTCTGCTGCCGCTGCTGTTGAGGAGCTGTTGGGGCTGCAGAAGCCAAAGTGGTGCCTGTCTGCACATCCGCCACCCGCCATCACAGGGGAACGAGGAATCGGTCAGAACGTTATTTTCTTTTTTAATTGAAAAATTCTTTTCAGGTAGACCTTGATGATATTAAAAATAAGGATAAAGTGCCTTAACAGGGAGATCTCTAGCTATAGCTTGCATCACTTCTATTTGCAAGGCTTTAGGAAAGAATGTAACTGTTGCCTAAGTGTGTGGAGACAGATCAGAACATCTATAACATGTCATGTTGAATATTAAACCCAGATTACTTTTCCAGAGATTACTACCTGGCACTACCTACTTTATTAAAAAACAAAACAAAACAAAACAAAACAGAGAAACTTTGTCAGTAATATGATAGGACTTGTTAGTACCAAGAATCACCACAAAACGGAAGCTAACACTCTCGTCAGTGCCCCCCTGTTTACTCTTGTGCAACCTAAAAAGTAATTCCTGGTTTGAACACCTCTGAAGCAAGAGAGTTTTAGAGCTTAAATATGGGGGCTTCATTTTCTCTAATAAAGAATGGAAATCACAAAACTATATTGTTTTCTCCTGCACATTTTTAGTTGTCATCGAGATGGACGTTTGCTGTACACCACAATTTTTATCACCACCAGCATCTCTGTTTCCATTCGCCCAATCATTTATTGCTGATCAAATCCCAGCACTGCACACACTGTAAATCTGAAATACAACACATCTTTACCAAACCTCCCACTCTTCTTGGCGCTGCTCTGAAAGATGTATGAGCAAAAAGGCCAGACGGAAACATTCACACAAAGCAAATTTCAGGCCGTAACTCAGATTCATTCCAGCCACTAAACCTGACTCACTGAACAACAACTCAAAGTGAAACTACCTGGCAGGGAAAGTACGTCCTTGCAAAACGCGAGTTGTCACCACACACTATACATTTGTACCTTATTTATTTATACCTTATCACTCTCTACAACTGCCTGCAAGGAGGTTGGAGCATGGAGGGTGTTGGTCTCTTCTCCCAAGCAGCAAGCGATAGGACGAGATGAAATGGCCTCAAGTTGCGCCAGGGATGGTTCAGATTGGATATTAGGAATCATTACTTCACAGAAAGGGGTTTTGGGCATTGGAACAGGCAGTGCTGGAGTCACCATCCCTGGAGGGTTGGACAGACGGACATGAGGTTCTCAGGACATGGGGCAGTGCCAGGGGTGGGTTATGGTTGGACTCGATGATCTTGAGGGTCTCTTCCAACCCAAATGATTCTGTGATTTCAGATATTGAACCCCTGGTTAGTAAATATTTCGTGCATGTTAGAGCGCACAGTTTCAGAGAATCCACAGCATAACATATCTTCTTTACAAAAAAACAACAGTTTTGAAGTTGCAGTTGTGCTGGCAGTTGCCTGGGGAGCGGGAAGGGACAGCTAACACGCTGCTGGTTGGGGGATACACAGTTCATTTGCCTTCACGTACTCACTGAGCCATAGACAAACAGGTTTGCTCTAAATGAGATGAAAAACTGTTTAATGCCATTAGTGAAAAAACCCACCTACTTTGCCCATTTCACCTGCACCCACAACACACCTGCTGGCAGGACACACTGTTTCTTTTACTTCAACAACTTTAAAATCAAATCTAAATCATTTCAGTGCCAGAACTACTTCAGAAATATTTTGCAAAACATTTCAAACAGGATAGCTGTGTTAAGTGGAATTTTCCTCTATTTTTGCTTCACTGACACCTACCGTGCAAAGCCCCAAGCAAGCGAGGAGCAGCGTATTCTCAGCTAACTTCAGCTCAATTAATGCCAATTCTTCCTTCGGAGGGCCATGGCCATGAATAAATTACCACTCTTCATAACTATGCAAATCTATTACAGTTCATTAGCTTCTTTTGAGAACACTATTAATAATAAAAAGTTGTATAAAAAAATTGCTAGAAATAATCTCTGTTATATACTGGTTAAAAATCTGGATACAGACCCAGCAGGATGTATTTTCTGCTTGGTATCTAAACTCCCATTGCTTGGTATCTAAACTGCCTGCTAAGAGTATTTAATAGTTCTGAGCAAGTATGAAAAAGAAACCAGGTAAATTTGAATACATTTAAGGAAGTTTTAAAACTCTGGCAAATTAAAGTAGAAATTGGTAGCTGACCACTTTGCGTTGGTATTTCTTCCATGTTTAGAGTGCAATATTGCAACCCGATCTTTCCACATTAGATTTCTGGTGAAAGAATCTTCTTTCTGTACAGCACAGGAGGTTAAAACCTTTCAAACCAAACTGAGCTGAGGACCGGGCAGTTAAATAACAAACCTCACCCTTCTGTGGGTTTGGATTGCAAAGGTTGTCTCTAATAGTCTTAATGGGACTTTTTTGGTCAGGGGTTTCAAAAGGTCACCGTATCCATCAGCTGACACCACTGCCCCAAGTAATAAGAAGTAAGTTTTATTATCAGTCAAATTAACTGGCATTTACACACTAAACACACCTGCAGTGGCTTAGTAACGTATTCCAAGACCTCCCGTTTTTGGGCGGCTGTCTCGCAGCGCTTATGGAGTTAGCACACAAGTAGCTGCCGGACTTGTACTCGGAAAAACATCTAATGGGGCTTTTGTCATCCTTCTGTATTTGGCAGAAGAATGTAGGTGGATGTAGATGTCTAATCTGCAACAACACTGCCCGTATAAAATGTGACATCTGCTTTTCAGATATCTTTTTCTATGTCTTTTTCACAGTGTTTAGTTTCTAAACTAAAGGATTAGAATTTTGATACCAGCTCCAATATTTTACCCTTGACCTGAGAGCCCTGGGAGCCGTCCTGACGATGAACCCCACCAAGCGGCTGGGATCGTATCCCCTCACAATCTTCATAAAAGCAGCATCAGCTACACCAGGTACCTCTTTTAGAGGCACATGAGTTGCGCTTCTGACGAGCTCAGTGATAAGAATTGTTTGGAGTGATGCAGGGACACATTTCTACTTATCAACCTATGTGCAACTGTTATTCCATCTGGGTGTTTCAGACAAAAATGACAAATGGGAAAACAGAGCAGGAATATAACCGTATTCTACTGGAAATGGCAGTGCTTTGGCAGGGGTTTGGCTTCTTTTAAGATGTTCGTTTTACCATGACAATATTATTGCAACTTCTATGATATGCCTTTCCTTCTGCTTAAGGAAGTGATTGTATTTCCGTACAGCATACCACACTGGTGAACCAGTGGAAAACACAGCCCACAAACACATCAGAGGGCAGTATTTTGGGCTCCAGTCCAACTCCTGCCCAGTTCCACCAGCCGCCCAGCGCCTTTCCTGCACTCACAAGGCACAGGCTCCTCAGAAAGGACATGGGAGCTGAGCATAATCTATCTTTTGCAGCATCCTGGTTCTGTTAAAAACCAGACCGGTTCTCCTTCAGTGCTGTTTCTTTCAGCTCAGTTCTTCTAGCTGGCTGTACTCCTCTGAGTTCTAGCTGCATATTTTTCCTAGGGTGCTGCACTCGGTGCTGACAAGAGACCAACGGGATGCTGAAGAAGCTCCTGTTTAGATTTGTTACTATGGTGGCCAAGAAAGACTGATAAGTTTTCCCGTTCCGTTGTGAGAGGGGCGTGTTTGAGGAGGGGTGGATGGAACAGGTGACTAGAACTGACCAACGGAAGTATTCCATCCCATAATCGTCATACCCCTATATAAGAGGGTGACCACGGGGTCTGTCTCTCTTGGCCCACGGCCGGCATCCAGAGAGGCCCCGTCTGTCTGTCTGTCTGTGATCCACAGCCCTCAGGCCCCGCATCCTGCAGCCAGGCTCCGCTTTGCTGTGCAGTCCCGCCCGGGACTCCCGGGGCCTGAGCTGCAGCTGCTGGAGCCGCCAGCCCCGCAGCCCCAGCTCTGCTGCGCAGTGACGCAGCTCCGCACCCACCACCTGACATTGCCTTTGTATGTTTGTATATATTCTCTATTTATTAGTAGCATTAGTAAAACCCTTTAAAACTCTCCAACTTGAAGTCCAAGTCTCTCTTCCTTTCCCCTTATCTTTCTTATCATCTTTCCGATCTAAAGGAAGGGGTGGCGGGAGGTAAAGGGGATAACAGGGAGCATCTGCCACGGTTTATTGCCGCCTTGCCTTAAACCTTGACAGCAAGAAAAATTCAAGTGAGTTACTTTCTGTTACGCTAATGTCAAACAACCTCTCAAATATAAAACATTAACCATTTCAAAATGAACAAGCACCTCCCAGCAAACGCAGGTTGGTACGACAGCTGCCGGAACGGATCAACGAGCTGGTTCCTGCAAAATGCCATGCAGAGTTTCAGGTAGTTTATATCCAGGGGTGTGGGGGCTGCTGCACAGCAGGGTTTAGAACAGTTTGGAAAGAATTTCACCGGGGCTTGGGAGCTTTTGGGGATTTTGGGGGCTTTTTTTTTAGGTTTTTGCAGGATCTGTGTCACTTCTAGACCGCACTATCAGACAATTCAAAATACTAATTCTCATTCTCTACTGAGTTCTACAACAACTTTATCTCTCGTATTACTTTTCATTAAAAAGCAAAGTTAATATATTTTGGGCTGTTTTCATTTCAGTCTCCTTTCCAATGAATTCATTTTGTAGCGACCACCACCAACAAAAAAGTATGTTTGCTTATTATAAAACATAGAAGACATGATTTCGATTTTTCATTGCAAAGACAGGGCTAAGAAAACTTTCATGACCGCAAGTAGAATTTAGACTATTAGACCAACACGAAGCAGGTGGATTTATATTTGTTCTGCAGTCAACAATGTCACTTTGTCACAGTTACATTAATTATAGGCCCTAGATAAAAAATTATCTTGCCCAGCATATTTTTATCAAGTATTTATGATAAATAAGCTGTGTCAGTCAGAAAAGCTGGACAGATTATTATATTCAGACGGTCACTCAGGGGGTATTGTACTGAAAAACTAGTGCCAGTAAATTGTTCTACTTTCAGCTTCTTTTGTGACTGGTAGGGAATAACCATATAATTAGGTGGCAACAGCGGCACGTTCCTCATTGGAAAGTGTTCCCTGCTAGACAGCGACAGTTCCACGTTTCCACCCAGGTCTGCAGTCCAAGGCCGAGGTTTACTCAGTTTCAGCTCCGCTCCTTCAAACATCACACTGAACGTGAACACAGTCAGATCTACACCCTATTTATGGATGTTCATCCTACGAAAACATTCTAATTCAGATCTTTTTGCATTGGCAAAACATATTATTCACAAATCACGAATGCTGTGGTGTTTAACTCAACCTACAAAACACCTGGAGACTCTTGGAGCTAACATCATGCGGTGGTTTAAGGTCCTGGGCTTTCCTACCGCTCACAGCCACTATTTGACTCCAGAGGTCCATAAGCACAACCACACTCACACAGCTTGCACTTGGGCAACGGGTAAAGGACAGCGGGGAATGCTAGTGTAAAGAGGACTTCCATTGAAATTCTACACGTAAATACCATAATATTCAGCTTATCCCCATTTTACTCATTTTTTTCACTATGGCTCTAACATGTTGGATGATTTTTATTTTTTGCCAATGCTTTTAAAACATATACACTTTGTTGGTTCTGTATTGCACTCATAAAGCAATAAAATAGATGTTAATGCCAACTACCCATCTGGAGGCCCCTTTTTACTTTTGCTATTTTCTCTAGAAGAAAATTTTGCGCTGAAGACTGAAAACTTTCTGGCTCCTTCCCAGCTCAGTTTCCACAGCCGTTCATTTAACCCTTTGATTTTCGCCAGTATTCTCCCTCTTCCATGCCTGAATTTAAGGGACAAAGCATTATTTGGAGCAGCTCAGAAATCAGTCATGTGGCTCGATTAAAGGAAACAGCAGAATTACGAAGATTTCTCATCTTGCTTTCCTATTGCAGATTGCCCATCAAAGACTGAATCAGCAAGACTTGACAGCTCTCCTAATAACGTTTTCTCTGATGGAATTCTGCTCCAGTGCAGCCGGCAGCACTGAGACACAACGCCTGCCTGAGCTGGCGACCGGGCAGCCTGGTGCTCACACGGATAACTCATTTTTAACTCCAGCCTGCAATGTGCCGTTTCCAAACAGCGCATCACCCAACCGCACTGCGAGACGGACGCCGCCTTCAACTGCCAGCACACGCTGCCCTGCGTTAACAAGTCACAGACACCTCAGGTTCTCTCTACCCAGATATTTCAAAATAAACGCAACCTTATCAGCTTCATTTTTCCAGCATCATTTGGCATTTTGTGAAGTCACCAAGGCCACTGAAGATGCTCTCATGCTCTTCATCTTCAGTTTCTCGCTCTTGGTCAAGAATACCATTGAGATGATGTCACAGAATCACAGAATCCCAGAGTGTCAGGAGTTGAAGGGCCCTGGAAAGCTCATGCAGTGCAATCCCCCCATGGAGCAGGAACACCCAGATGAGGTTACACAGGAAGGTGTCCAGGCGGGTTGGAATGTCTGCACAGAAGGAGACTCCACAACCTCCCTGGGCAGCCTGGGCCAGGCTCTGACACCCTCACCGGGAACAAGTTTCTTCTCATCTTTAAGTGGAACCTCCTATGTTCCAGTTTGTACCCACTGTCCTTTGTCCTACCGTTGGTTGTCACCGAGAAGAGCCTGGCTCCATCCTCCTGACACTCCCCCTTTCCATATTGATCCCCAGGAATGAGTCCCCCCTCAGTGTCCTCTTGTCCAGCTCCAGAGCCCCAGCTCCCTCAGCCTTTCCTCACACGGGAGATGCTCCACTCCCTTCAGCATCTTGGTGGCTGCGCTGGACTCTCTCCAGCAGTTCCCTGTCCTACTGGCCACCCCCTTCTAACCCACCCCAGGTACCATTGGCTTCCTGGCCACAAGGGCCCAGTGCTGCCTCATGGTCACCCTGCTGTCCCCAGGACCCCCAGGTCCCTTTCCCCTACGCTGTCAAGCCAAGACATAGTATTAACTCAAAATTATCTGAATTTTCTGTCCTTAGTATATCTTTTATTTTACATACTTACTCATGAGTACAAATACACAACTAAAAGTTTGTTTCACCTATTCAGCTCTTTCTTGCGGCTTTTCTTTCTACTGTCAGAGTTGCTAACATCTCACACACACATGCACCAATATGTCTTTAAAACGAGTATTTAAAACACCATACATCACTACAAAAGAGATCACCTCCACATGGTGGCCAAGTCTCCATCTCATCAGCACAGCCCAGACAGAGGCACAGGGAGCGGTACCCGTGTCCCTCGGAACACCTGCCCCCTGTGGATCCAGGAAACCCGAGGAGCTGGGTTGCTTGGGAACAGCGCACGTGAAGCCAATTTACCCATCACAAAAGACTGCAGCAAAGCTGACAGGAAAGTCATGAACATCTCATACTGCAGGCACGAGGCAGCACAGAGATCAAGATGGGTAAGTGTCGTATTTGTAAGACAAATAAAGGAAAATTAGCTTGCCATGCAGAAGAAGGAAAAAATCGTATTACTAAGGCGGAAAGCACACTGTACATGAGCACCTACCATTTTACCAACTAAGACATCCTAATTAGATTTCTCACAAGAGAACAGCAGTAAACCTTTTATGTTGGCACACCTGTCTAAGTTTATTGTTGACATTTTAAACCCTACTGCATTTTTACAGATAAGCACAGGTGGCGCTCGGTGCCATTTGATAAACCTTCTCCCCGTAGCCCTGATCAGAACCATTTATGCTCCATTCAGCCCACAGACACAGACGGAGGAAGGTTCAGGAGACGTGCAGGTCCCTGGCAGGTCGGGGGGAGACAACTACCTGCGAGTCAATGGGAGCCAGGAGTCAGTTACTACAACCAGATATGTATAAACCTTTAACCAAAACTCCCTGTATACTCACAACCTGCTGAGCTCGCTAACCTAAGGTTTGAGGCTTCAAGACAAACTTTTTTCCAAAGTTTTCGTGCTATTAATTTTCAATCAAAGGACAAGCTAACAGTTTGCTGGTTCCTAACCGCTGCCTCCCAGTGCTTATCAAATTCTGCCCACCACAAAGTAATTCTGGGGTAAACTACAAGGAGTCAGAGCATCAGCTAAGCTGGGCTATCACCCCTTTTCAGGTGCTAATGAGACTGTGATGATTTTCACAAGTTGCCTCATAACAGCAGAGCTTGTTTTGTGTTGCTGTCTCCAGATAGCTTGCTGGGTAACACCAGCGGGATCAACACAGGGACTCTGCAAGAAGCAGTTCACTTTGCATCCTAGAGATCTAAATGGTTTTAAGCTTAGCTGCCTCACCTGGAAAGGAATGCAACAGAGGCAGAAATTCCCTGTCCAGCCTGTCTGGGTGGCAGTAGCTGAAGGCCGGCAGGGAAGACCAGCAACGTTACTGGTCAGCTTCATGGTACGGATTGGAGGGCAACCTCCCAAGAGACTTTTCCTGCCACCTGTGCTGGTGATGCAGCTCCAGCTGGTGTGGCCACCACTGACGTCCCCACACATCCTGGAACACCAATGGCACCATCCTTCTCCACGGCATGGCTGCACCAGCACTTGGGAACCAAACAGTACCTGTGAACGGCTCACACGTGTGCAGATCTGTTCTCTCCACACATCCTGGCCCCACCAGCCCCTCTGCTACCCGCAGGCCCCAGCCGGGTGTTGAGAGAGGTTCTCCTGCCCCTCTGCTCTGCCCTGGGGAGACCACACCTGGAATATTGTGTCCAGTTGTGGCCCCTCAGTTCCAGCAGGACAGGGAACTGCTGGAGAGAGTCCAGCGCAGCCACCAAGATGCTGAAGGGAGTGGAGCATCTCCCGTGTGAGGAAAGGCTGAGGGAGCTGGGGCTCTGGAGCTGGACAAGAGGACACTGAGGGGGGACTCATTCCTGGGGATCAATATGGACACCTTCCTGTGTAACCTCATCTGGGTGTTCCTGCTCCATGGGGGGATTGCACTGGATGAGCTTTCCAGGGCCCTTCAACCCCTGACATTCTGTGAGTCTGTTTTTTTTGCCAGCACTGGTTTTCTGCGTTGCCCATTCTGTCTGTTGTATTTAGCTCCTGTCTTTAGCGCCCTATATTTGCAGCACAGGCTTCAGCAGGACAGGAATATAATCCTTCTTCTCCTTTCTTTCTGCATGCCCACAATAATCCCTGACATTCTGGGATTCTGTGTTTGTACCGACCCACGGCAGAGCAGCCCCAAATCCCCGCTGCTTCCTCAGCTCCCCTCATATGTGCCAGTGCTGCTTTTCTTCACAATGATGTTTAGTGTTGCAAGAAACGTTACAAAAAAAGTAATTTCTTTCTAACTTAAACCAACTAAGATACTTTCATTATGGCATTATCTTGCATGGAACTTCAATTTCCAAAGAATGTCCGCTAAAGCATTCCAACTCACAGCAAAACAACCAAGTACACAAATTGTGTTATTTAAACCTGTCTTGTTTCTGTTTCTCTGTACAAATTGGGTGATTTCTACACGTGGTGAAAGAGATGATGTTCCTGGGGGCCCTTACAAACGAAAGGCGTTACAGACGTTCCTGTCTGACTGTCCCGCTCTGTGCAGCCAGTCCGGCTGGGAGCCGCGCTCTGACGCGCCTTCCCCAGGGCTCGGAAGGCACGTCGCTCGGTTCCAAAGCCTGCAAGGGCCTCAGCCAACAAACCCACATTCACACGTGCTGCTCAGGACGCTGGAATGTTCGCACACATACTTTTTAACATCATAGATGAATACACCTCTACTTAAATAAGTGTGGGTTTATATTTTATACTGTTTTAATTGGTTCCAAGAGCCAAATGTATCACATCTCTTCTCTCAAAACTGCAAGTTCTCTTTGCATTTTCGAGAGCAGACGTGTGGTTACCCAGAAGCTTTAGATATTCAGGTTATTAAATATCCCTCCAACCAGCTTGGCGGCAGTAAAATGTAAACGTGCATCAAGAAACCCAAAGTCAGAAAGTTTCCAACTGTTTAAATTATGAATAAATATTATTTCTTTATTCACTGTTATCAAGACAAAACCAGAAGAAATCTTTTGAGAAGAATGCTCTAGATATTCTAAAACAAATAAAACCCCAAAACCAACCAAACACAAAAAAACCCAACCCAACAAAACAAAAAAGGTGTGAGAATGGAAGCTTGACAACTCTAATCAAGCATTATAATCTCATTTGCATGTTTGCACAAGAGGACATGAATATGCAACTGTAAAAGCTCCTGAAAATAAAACCTGCTAAATAATGAACTCCATTTATTTAACATGCTGACTGCCCTTTGCATGGCTTTATTTGTTAAGAAAGCATGCTGTTTAGGCTCACAATAAATACCTCCAATATTATCCATTAAAATGTGATCACAGCAATAAACATCCTTCAAGAACACCTGTTTATGGCGCACGAAGCTGTTGATTGTGATTTAAAAAATATTTTAGGTACTTTAGATTCAACTTATTTTTTAAACAGTACTATCTTTTCCTTCTGTGTTCAACTATGAGATTGTGTGAGAAAGGCATAAAAGCAAAGCCAACTTTGTCCCTAAAGACTATGCCAGACATCTGGAGAAAACAGAAGCCATGGAGTGTCAGGAGGAACAAGAGAGGCAACAGTTGGCAAGAACCTTCCTCCTTTCTCATGATCCTCCAGTCACTTTCCATGCAACATATAGGTTATGGTAGCACCATTGCTGAGCTTTACCTTACTACATGTGCATGGGCGGTGCGTATCACTATGGCCATCTATGTCCTGCCTCCCTTTCCTTGAGGGATATTTAGCCTCTGAATTCCAAGTTGCCTTTCACTGGGTCATTGGATGTGCAGTCCTGTCCCACGAGGCTCCCGCAGTCAATCCCAGCAGCTCGGCAGGACGGCGCTCCACACGTCCTCCCCCCCGGGACCACCGGAGCTCATTCCCAGCAGGTCTCTCTCCCAGGTATTTCAGAAGCGAGCAGTTGCTCAGATGAGATTTTAGGAAGAGGCTCCTTATGGTGACGCCCCATCTCTGTTTAAGCCCTTGGTCCAGCGGGTGCCTCCATCAGGCTCGGAGGAACCGAAAAATCTCCACCGGTTTGAGACTTTCCATCTCCACTGGGCAAGACCACGAGCAACTGCGTCTCATTTTCAAGCTCGGCCCGCGTTGCTTTACGCAGGGGCTGGACTTGAACACCTCCAGAGATTCTCTCCAGCCCATTATTCTATAGAACAAACAATTCCTCTTTGGATAGTAGAGGAGAGGCCAAGAAAGCACTGGAAAAGGCAAGGACGTGCTGCAGAGCCAGAGGAACATCCCGCGAGGTGCAGGGACCGTCCTGCCGCGGGGCCACAGGAGCCCAGCAGGTCCCAGTCCAGCTCCGATGGCTTGCAGGGACCTCCACACATAACGCATGGGAAGCATAGTGATTTTCAGTGTTCTTTTTCTTTACAATTTACTGGCCAGCTGAGAAATCTCAAGAAAATTTTCAACACAAGCATCACAAGAGAAACCAACTAGCTTAAATATTTGACAGCTTTTCCTTTGAAAATAAATGTCTTCATGAATCCAGCCAGCCTTCCAGGCTGGTGAGGATAAGGTATTCGTCAGTTGTGGCTGCCAATGGTCCAAAAACCCCTCAGAAACCTTGTTTAAAGCCTCTGATCAATTCCTTTTCCTTAACAGCAATACAGAGACTCATCAGACTGCCTTCCCTGGCAAGAGACTTGGGCTCTTTGAGGGATAAGATTGAAGACAAAGCTCACTACCTCTCATTCCTCCACTGGCAATTAACAGCTAGTGGTTGTAATACTATTCAGTTTGGTGACAATGTTTTCAGAGTTGAATGTTATCTAGCAACAGGAATGAGGTCAGGAAACTAGATCAGACACGTTACTTTCTAGTCTCTTTTCTCGATCCTTAAACTTACTGATGCCAATTAGCAAAGCACTAATGAACCTCTAACTATATTAGATGGCTGTGGCATTTCCTAAAACAAGTCATTTCCAACCCTAACTCTCTAAGAAAAAAGTGAATTGGATCGTAATATGCATTCCGGTTAATGAGGAGTATTTAATGCATTTCTCTTTGCAGGGTGCACAAGTGGGTCACAACCGGATAATTGCATTGACACTTGATTGCAGCCACTCTTCAGAGCACTGGTGGGCTGTTCATAACCCAGTTATTGTACACACAGCTCTGCTTCTCATTTCACACCATAGTTCTGTGTAGTGACGATTGACTCCTAGTAGCTTTCCGTGACTCAAGTCTCTTTATTTCGTACTACCGAACTCAAAAATGAAACTGCACGGAAAATTTTCAGCTATGTTAGCATTTGCTTTCATGGAATCCTGGTAGCCTTCTGGCTGAAAGCTGCCTCTGGGAATCATTGAGGCTGGGCCCCCGATGAAGGCAAAGGTGATGGTGAAGTCCCCTCTGGTTGCCCATGGCCTTGGCTGTTCCAGTTCTGCACCCCATGGCAGCTCCATCACTGCCCGGTCTCGGTGCGGAACACCCGCATTCCCCCACGAAGAGCCAGACAAGGTGCTCTCCTTGGCTTTGGCTTCTTTGTTTTTAAATGCTTTTCTAGTACTTCTCCAGTATTTATTTCTTTTGCATCAAATGAAATGGAAGTCGGAATCGCACACCAATATTACTAAGCTCCCCAAAGTAATTTTCTGCCGCAGGGAAAGCCACACGCTCTCCGGTTCTGTGGAACCCGCTACCCAAACGTGCTTAGTAAACACCCCAAAATGCATACAACTGAGTCCAGTGAACAGGACCAGATTCATGTCTCCTTATATAATTAACAATTTCAGCTTACATAATATAAGAAAAAAGTGTTATGATCTATTCAAGCAAAATTGCATTGGCTCAAAACATGGGACACCATGGAACTACCTTCCATTTTTAAACTCTTCATTAAGAAAGCAAAGCCTTTATTCCCATTCAGAAAAGCTTTAGTCATAACTCCCACTAGGCTTTAAAGTTACTTTGCTGCTTTTCAGGATTACATTGAGAGAGACTCGTCATTTACCAAAGGAGATATTTCCTACCCCTACCTTTGCTTATGAAGTGAGACCAACAATTCGCTAAGTTAGCGACATCTGAGCATCTTTAAGCACCCAGTGAGCGAGCAGGGATCCCAATCACTCCGGGTTTGGTTCTGTTCCCTCACCTGCCACAGGCCATGGCTTTGGCAAGTCATAATGTTTTTAAAACCTTAGATTCTGATAGATAATAAAGGCATGGAATAATGCTTCTCCAAACGTATACTCGTCTTGAAGATGTTAGATAACATTTGCATAACACTCAGATTTTAGAAATCTGGGTTTATATTAATAACAAAACTTTACAGAAGATAACATTGTTAACAGGAGACAGATCAGGAAAATTCAAATAATCAAGAGACATTCAATTTATGGATTTAATCATCATATTTATTTTACATTGCCCTAATTCTCTGAAACAAAAGCCAGTGTTTCCTTTTCATAATAAAGGGCTTTTCCCACACGTTTTGAATGTACGTATCTGGCTGGTGCACACAGGGATGGCCGTGGGAACAGCGAGGAGCTGGACTCCGGTTTCAATCTGACCACCATTCAGTTAGCACTGCTGAAAATATATCACATTTGATGCAGAACTAAGAAGGCTGTCCCTTGGCCAAAGTCACGAAATAGCGGACACTTTCCCTCCCGCCTTCTCTCCTCGACACATCAGATCATTAATTGCTGGAAGAAGCAAGAAGCTGTTACCATGAAACTCAAAAGGTTCGGCAGGCACTGCGTTAATGCATCGGACTCCTGTGGCTACACGGGATCCACAACAACGTGCAGAGGACGACACTTGTCCGTTCAGCCTGAAGCCTGGAGGAACTCTGATAACCAAATCCCTCACCCTCTGATAGAAAAGCAGATTTTGATTTATAAAGAACCAACAGATGGCTCAAATGTCTGAATCGTGGACATCTTCAAATGTTTGTCAAAAACCTGTCACATCCCATCTCAGCATAGATTTGCTCAGGGTACAGAGCTCAGTTCAAATAATAGTTTGAACTTTAGACATACGATAAATTTTGGCTTTAATTTTCTGCTACTTAAGACTGACATCTTGAGCTACGGACAAGAAAGATACTAATATCTTTTTATCATTACAATCAGTGTTCTCTACAGGACAGACAGCCAGGGAAGGGCCTTTTGTAAAAGAAATACAAATATGAATGTATCTTTTCCCTTCGAAGCCCAAAAAACTGTTTTCCACAAGCATACTGACAGCAAACCTAAAATCTGTGTGTGAAAGCTCTGATGGAAGGATCAAGATCATTCTTCTCTTTCAAATTCTTTATTCTTTTCACTGAAAAGAAATTCTGTAACGTAGTGATATAATGGGGAGAAATTGCAGGGGAAATATATAAATATTTATCTCTCTAACTGAAACTTCAAAAATGAGGAAGAAGCAAACTATGCTGAAAGGTCATGGCAAGCAATCGCCATCCTTTTCCTCTTGATAACTCAGTTATTCCTCCCGTTGCAGTCACTGAGATATTAGTGATTAAAAATAAACTGTCACCACCCTAAATTATCTGTGGTAGGTTTATGGTAGTAGAGCTTAGATCAACAATGGCCTGTTCCTTCCTAACAGCCTGACCTTATTTGCACAGTCACCTTCTCTTCTGCCCTGTTAGGTGATGGAGAACACGGTCAGAAAACAGACAGTAGGACATATAAGACTCTGCCCTGATCCTTATCAGTTTGTTTTTTGTGAAACCGTGATATACAAAATACCTTGATCAAAATTTTCCTGAATCTAAGTTCTTTAGCTCTGAACAGCCCATGTTGGCCTCAAACTTCTCAGGCATTATTTTATAAAAGCCTATGCCAGATCCTGTTCAGCATCCAAGAACTTTGAGATCCAATACAGAACTGTGGTGAGAACTTCTCAAAATCCCTCCAACAAACCACTACAAGAGCACTTAACTAGTGACGGAACACAAGATTATAACGAGACCAGATTTCAATGCAGTCTACATGTCCAGCTGTTTGGTAACTCACATTGGGACCTTTCATGCAACGATGCCAAATTACAGCACTGTCTGCTTACCTTGTTATTTCGATGCCAGGTGTGATGGGGCAACGGGAACCCCAGAAGGAAGGTGGTAACACAACCTGGGTGTGAATGGAACTGAGCACTCACGGAGAGGCAATGCTGGAAACAACCGGGTTCCAATGCACAAAGAATAACTCAGTGCTCAGGCTTCACTGAATGGATGAAGATCAACATCAACACAGAATTTCCAAAGATTGTATGTGTTAAACAGTTACAGAGAAGTTAAAATGCTATTTTATCTCCATTTCTTGCAGATGTTGTCAATAGAAAAATATATTAGAAGTGTATGGATTTTTGCAGTCTCTTCTTCCTTCCAATTTGATAAAATCTCTTAAAATACAGTTTTCACAGCCCAGTCCACTGACTTCAGTTGTCTGACTTACACTTGCTAAGAATTGGATGCTTCCAGGAAATCTACTATATCTTTACAGTCATCTCTATGCATTTCAACGTAGGTTTAAAATGCTAATGAACCAAAGAATTCCTACATTTCCCAGTGGTGATTTCTGCTGGTTTCCTGTTTCTCATTTGATTGGCCTCAGCAACCACCAGGTTAAAACATTATTTCAAATTAAGAACACATTATCAGTCCCAGAATTGCAGCTAATCCAGAGCAACACAGAGTAATAACTTGCCTAGATAATGAAATCAATTGTCAAGGTCATTCTGTTGGATGAATAAGAGTGATAGTCCTAAAAAAGCACTTGGTGAAACACTTAGTGGTAGATGAGGCATGAAAGAGTTTTTGTCGGCACGCCTCATTCAGCAAGACAAACATTAGCGGAGCATCAGACTGTTCTGTGCTGATGGGTTTGGATGTTGTTCAGCCGAACAACGAGGTGGTTACTCCAACAGCAAAGTCCAACCCGCATGGCCGTGCCTCCCCACCGCTCACCCCAGATTAATAACATGCTTTGACTGCAACTTTGTTCCCATCAAACCATACTGTGCTTTCCAGCCTCAGGTACCACATTTTCATGATACCGTCTATGTTTTTCTTATGTATTTATAGATACATCAAATATTTATTTCAACCAAGCACAGGTGTGTTTACTCATAATACCCATTTGTGTTCAGAGTTCATTTCTATTATTATTTGAGACAGAATGGAACAAAGGAAGACCTGCTGAGTGGGGAAAAGAGCCTCACCGCCACCCCTTGGGTAGTGTGACTGAAGGAGACAGCACAGACACACTGGATAACTGTTTAGACCAGGCTTGGGTTGGTGGTTTTAGGGTGGGGGATTGTTGTTGTTGCTTCTTTGTTTGTTTAATGTATTTTTCATAAGGTGCTTCATCTTTTTACAAAATAAAGCCTCGTATAAACACATACGCATTTCCTATTTAAATTACGGTGGGTTTTTTTCCTAAAAGTAGCTGTTTTCAAACAGGCAGCACACGAGAGCTCCTCACTACAACAGGAAAGAACAAGGACGGCCTGTTTCAGTCAAGAAGTTGCCCACACAACTACCCCAAACTTTCCAATATTTTTGGAAAAAAGCAACAGGAGGAGAAACTATCAAGGGCCCAATACTGAAGAAAATAGAACATTTCCCATTCCACTGTGAAAATCTGTACGTCCAGCTGGTTATTCTGAGAACAACCACCCAAAGCTTCCTCCAACACAACAACAGGCACTACCAGAATTTTTTACTATCTAACGAAAAACACGCAAACCCATTCGGAAGCCAGTAAAGGAAGCACCTCTACAAAGCTGAAATAAAACATGATGTTCTCTGGTTATTTTGCTAGCCTGAGTGTTGTCCTGTTGAATTCTGCACCTTCCAATGCAGCACAGGTTTCCTTGTACCTTTATCACTCCAAGAAGTCACCTCCCAGCACACAACCATTTCAGCTGCCCTACTGAAGACCCAGAGCACTGCCAAAGAAATGCACTTTATAACCAGAAAGCATCATGTACCTGACACACATATGTAAAAAGCAGTTAGAGGATTAGAATAATTATATTAATAAAGAAAAGCCTTTTGTACTGTTGGCATGGTTATCCACAAAATAATTTGGACTTGGAACAACATGAAATGTAGCGTAATTGCTCATCTTAAAGCTTTATCATACTTGAAGTACACCCATCAACAGTTATTAGGAAATTAAACAGACTTCTTATATTCAGGTTTTGTTTGCTGAAACTTCTGCTTTGGAAGAAAGACATTTCATTGAGATTAAACACAGATCTATTGAGCATGACTCCATTTTTCACTCCCAAATGTGTCCCAGTGGAAGAGTTGAAGATGATGGATTACACTTCTTCAACTGGCTACTACATACCATATAACCGAAAAAAATGTATTTCAATATTGGCTTTCTTAAAGAAACAATTGAGATGTGCAGCTGCAGAATAGTGCACGCTCCCATCGTGTCATTTGCTTAATGACATTTGCTTAATGACATTTGCTTAATTAATACAGAAAGTGCATTAAAATGTAAATGCCTAAACGTGATAATCTTGACTTTACATAGACCATCAAAATCTGAATATAAGGACTGTATATGATAATATAATATAATATAAACACCATAATAAAGAAAGTATTCCAGAAGTAGTATTGTTTAAAAAATTAGACTTATCTTTAAAGGTGACTGTACTGGAGGAGCCAACAAATGAATGCCTTTCCTTGTCCCGTCGTTTTCGGTATTCCTTGGCCAATGGAAGATGGCTTTTCTCCTTGTCTTACGGTAGCGTAGAACCTATAGCCCAAGAGGGAATATGTGAAGGATCTCATGATTAATGTTTCCAACCTTTTAAATATCTTTAGCATACATTTCTACAGAACATTTCTCCAGGCAGCACAATCCTCAGTCTAGAAAGCAGAGCTGAAGCTAAGAGTGAGAAGAAATTTTATCCAAGGCCATGGAAGACATCCTAGACCACCACTAAACTCCGCTATACTAGGTGCGTGAACATAAGGCCAGTTCAGAGTCGGGCTGTGTCCAAGCTGCAGTTCCGAGCCTGAACCGCGGAACAGCTGGACTGGGGGGACAGTGCAACAAAAATGCTGGACCTTATGAAAAATACATTAAACAAAGAAACCTGTCAGCCCACAGAGCCAGGCGGTCACAGCCCCGCTGCACTGCGCCTGCACCCACCAACCGCCTCAAACACATACACAAATACACTCGGAAAAACAGTTTCACGCCATAAACAGCCGGGGGGCTTTGGTTTTGGATATTTGGCTTCAAGGAACAGAACCAAAATAATTAATAGGTGGAAAAACAAGAGTTCCCTCACCTTCATTTCACCGATCAGCCCTATTAAAACCTGAGGCTTCTATTTGCTTCACTAGTAGTAGACTGAGGGAATGCAGAAGCACCAACCCTTTGCAGAACAGAGCCGCACATGGGCTGTTCCGCCTGCTGAGGAGAATGCTGCAACCCCTGGCCCCATTTTATACGGATATTACAGAGGAAGGTTGTTTCCAGATGCTCTAATATGTGTGTTATGATAAATAGGTGTTTTCTGCACATTCATCATTAGACTTCTTCCAATTAGGGGAATGAATTTTTAGTAATGTTGCTTCCTATTACAAGAAACTACATTGTGTTTCCTCTCATTAACTCTCGCCATGATACAAATATTAAAGATTCATTTCTTTTACTTTGCTTCTGCAAAACACCACATTTATAAAGGCATCATAAATAATATATATGATAGAATAACTTATATTTACTGCGATTTCGCTTTTGAGAGAAGAGCGTACTATCCACCCAGTTTCAATTCTGAATCTGGAGAGTACCAGCAAGTCACTGGTTTTTAATAACGGCTTTTTATTAAAAGAATTAAAAATTTATGCTGGGAAATGTGTGTACGGATGGATAAGCCCTGAAGACGCGGGTGCTGTGTGGACAGCCCGCCAAGGCGGCGGATGCACAGAGAGCCGCCTTCCTGCAGCGCCCGCAAACAGGGCTGGGCCGCAGCCAGCAGAGCCTTCCGAAGGGTCACCCGTGTGGTGGCAGCCTGGGCTGTGCAGCCGCAAGCCCAGCGTCTGTCATCCATCTGGTTCTTGCCAGGTAGCAGGTGAATTCCTGTGAAGGAGGCTGACACATCAGATGGGCTCTTGGGCTCCTTACTGGCACTGACCTACTTGTAACAGAGGTTTCCTTTATATTGGAGATTGTGAGAGTAATTAGGTACAAACACAGCTAGAGACATTCTTGAATTCCATGTAAAACAAGACTTTGATCAAGGCTCTGAACTCAAAGAACCACCAGAATGTGCAAAACAAAGAGCAACGAAAACACCCCATAAAGGAAAGAGCAGCAGCGGCCACTGAAGGGCGGAAACCGGCGGAGGGTACAGAGCTCACACACACGGGGCAAGTGCCAAAAAACTCCACACCTTTGTGTTTATAGAACGTTTTTCTGTGTGATTTCTAACATAGATAATATGATTTCTCTGGGAGAATGGGAACCTCCCACAGCACTGCTGTTTTCCAGAGAAGAAAGTTTCCCTTTTCCCACACCTGGAGCAAAGTTGTTGCTATCGCAGCATGTTGTTGCGGATTATAATTCTTGCAGTATTAATGATTATTTTGTCTCTGTAACATTCCTTAACTGTGACACTATATGGAAAGAAATCACCTTGTGTTTGTGGTAGAACATTATAGGTTAAAATTTCAGGTTTTTACCCATTTAATCTGTTAAGTACCACAAGAGACACAGTATCCTACTTAACCCTCTACTTTTTAGCGATGCAGCACAGCTTCTAGACCTCAGATCTCAATCTGTTTAACCAGTAGAAGAGATGATTTGTAACAAGCTAGCGTTAAAAAATAAGTGTAAAAAACCAGTGAGTGTACAAAACCCGCAAAGGAATTTGAACTTCACAGAATAACAGAATCATAAATCACAGAACCCCAGAATGTCAGGGGTTGAAGGGCCCTGGCAAGCTCATCCAGTGCAATCCCCCCATGGAGCAGGAACACCCAGATGAGGTTACACAGGAAGGTGTCCAGGCGGGTTGGAATGTCTGCACAGAAGGAGACTCCACAACCCCCCTGGGCAGCCTGGGCCAGGATCTGCCACCCTCACCGGGAACAAGTTTCTTCTCATATTTTAGTGGAACCTCCTGTGTTCCAGTTTGCACCCATTGCCCCTTGTCCTGTCACTGGTTGTCACCAGAAGAGCCTGGCTCCATCCTCCTGACACTCACCCATAAATACATACAGATCCATTTTTGTTTGCATCTTTTACCATGCTCTTACAAGATGGTAATGCTTGTGGTTCACGCAGACACACTTTATATGCCATATGAAATGGGCCTTTCATGGTGTAAGCAATGCAATTTTGACAGCCTGAAGCTTCGTTAAAAATGCAAAACCCATCCAAAAGAGGTGGGTGGATACGTGGCGGGGATAAAATGTGTGATCTAACAGAGAAAGGTCTATCTGCTTCTTCAACTCTGTAATGATATCATTACACCAACACCTAAAGGCTTCCCTGATAAACAGCATAGACAAGAAGTGCCGGTAAGAGGTGCCAGCAGCTCCAGCAGAAGTTGGGAACACCAGAAGCAGCACATCCCTCCGCCAGAAAACTTACAGCAAATACGCAGATAAGAAAGCAGAGACCCTGTACTCAGTTATTTTGTTTTGGTCTGGTTTGGTTTTCTAAGGGAAAAGAGCGATAGATTTTCTTAGCTATCAAGATGATGTCTGAGATAATCTGATTCGCCTTTAAGTTACTGCTGTTCAGACAGAAGGCACTCTTAAGAATCCTTCATTTTCTTAGTCTTCTCCCTGCATTTATTTCCCTTTCCATCTGTAACATTCAGTAAACACAGCAGCTGTCTGCACTCCATCTAATCTGAAACACAGACGTTTCACTCTCAAACATTCTGTGCATGTGTTTTGAAAAATAAGTCGTGTAATATTCTACATTATTTAAAAGCTTTCATCATTCTTTGAAGGCTACTGTAAACAGTAGCTGCAGGGGACTTCATTTAAATATATTCACTTTGAACTGCAAATCATGTGTGGTAGAAAACAATGACACGTTCGATTGTAACCTTTTCTTCCCTGCTAACTGTTGTTTACAAATGTTACAAAATCTGTTTTAAAATTGAAGGGTATGTCAAGTTTCAGGCAGTTAATTATCAGTGTTAGAACAAGGACCGTGGGCTCAGAACACTTGATGGGCCTTGGGGGGGAATTCAGCAGCATTCGGATGAGGAAGGATTGCTCCGACCAAACGCACAGAGCGGGGGAGCAGCCACCAGGACCAGGATTGGGTGGGACAGGCGGCGGAAGGCGAGGAACACTTCATTTCTTTCTAAACATCAATATTAGCTTCACAAAAAGGCAGAACGGCGGAGCCAGCCCTACTCACCAACTCAGTGTCATTTCATCCCGTGCTGCATGTGAGCATTTTGGGATGTAGCCTGATGTAGCCTGAGTTTAACACAAGAGTGTCCCGCACTCAGCGCCCCAGGGACTGCAGGACCTGGCAACACGAAAGTGCACAGCACCTGCCCCAGGTGCCCCAAGCACCATCTGCGGGACCACGCAGAACAAAGACCTTCTAACAAATTTCCTGCTAATAATAAAGTCCAAAGGTGAAAGCGATGATGTGTTACAGGTCTTACCAACTTTGAGAGCCCAGACCATGTGAATCTAGGTCACTACGTCGAAAGCGCATTCCAAAAACGATTAATTCCATTCACTACTGGCAAAATCACTTTTCGATGTTTAATATGTACATTTCATTAACCATCACAGAGCAATCGCACATTAAGTCAAACACCAGTCAACCCAGGTCTAAGATTAAACAACATACTTTCATGTATTGCTTTCATACGTCTACTCGGAGAAGCAGCACTGTCCCATAAAACAGTGCTATAAACCCACGTGGTTTCACAGCTAAGCCTTGTTTAAATTCAAACGTCTCTCTCGCTTTATGAAAGGCAGCACAAGGCTCAAGGTTCGGTGAGGACTATGGCCCCACCGTGCTGAGACTGAAAGAAAAGGAGAGGCAAGAGAGGCAGCTCCAGCTGCCCACGGCCGGGGCCAGCCTGACCCCTCGCATGAAGGACGCACAGAGGTGCTGCTGTAAATATATATCAGTTTCAGTTTTGACACAGAAATCAAAGATGAAAATCTAAGTTCTAGTAATCAGAATTGGAAAGTAAAATGTTCTGGCTTGAACTTGTAGCCTACGCTTCTTTGAGAAGCTCCTTATTTTAAAGAGCAACACCTGGAAATTCAACAGATTTATCATAGAATCACAGATGGTTTGTGTTGAAGGACCCTCCCAGCTCCCCAGTGCCCCCCTGCCACGACAGGGACATCTTCACCAGCTCAGGTTGCTCAGAGCCCCGTCCAGCCTGGCCTGGGATGTCTCCAGGGATGGTTCATCCACCACCTCTCTGGCCAACCTGGGCCAGGCTCTCACCACCCTCAGGGCCAACAATTCCTTCCTCATGTCCAGCCTGAATCTCCCTCCTTCAGTTTAAACCATCACCCCTTGTCCTGTCACAACAGGCCCCGCTAAAAGGTCTGAGCACCTTCTTGCTCTTTCATACCTCCCCCTTTACCACAGAGATGTTTTTATTCTGAAATAAGAACTTATTTTTCCAACTTACCATTATCTGTCTCAAAACTTAGAATATTAGACTGCCTTAGTTTAGGTCAGAAGAATACGAATTCAGTAGATATTATTCCCTCCTATGTCTGCTGCTTGTTTTGTTCCACTGCTCTCCCTTTCTCACATTGTAGTGCTGCTCTCGGGGCTGCAGACCAAGCTCGGAAAAGCTACAAAACAAATCCTAAGGAAGATACGCATTAAAGAAAACCATAAACTTTCTCACATGGAAAGCTGTCAAAGAAATCAGGCACCGTGCCAGCCCTTCGGCACAAACCCCGCGTGCTAATTTCATTAGATTCCCTTGAAAATCTCAGCTAAACAATCGGTGTGCACAGCAGCACAAGCTTTTGTGGGTTTGTCAGAGGTACGTGTTGCATTGTGTTTAGTGAATGCACGCGTGCGGGGAAATACAGCACTGCAAATGAAAACGCTCCCGTAGAAACACATCAACACCAATTTTAACTAACATTTTGGCAACAACGACTTCAGAAGTGTCCTTGGATCAAAACTCTGCACAGATAGCTGCTTTGTGTGCATCAATGACTACACCACTGTGACACTTTTTGAGGTTTTTTTTGGCCAAATGGAAAGCCTTTCAACAATACTGCTTAGACAAACTAAAAACTATTAGTGGAATAAATGATTTTCACTCTAGATTCCAACTACGGATCATCATGTTAATTTTTTGGTATCTTCCTTTAATTTCTGCACAGACGAGCAGTATTTAGCCCCCATGGAGGGTGTAAGGATCTCATGACTATTTGCTGGGCAGCACGTGCAGCCCGTTGCGCGGGGCAGAGCCCAGGCCTGGCTGCAGCACGCTCAGCACCCTGTGCCGCTGCAGCCCTCGCGCTTCCGACCAGGACAATGCCACATTTTCAGCTTCTGTCCCCTGCAGAAGTTGTGTCCTGCACCTCTATACTTCAGGCAACAGCCTATAGAATGTGTTAAGTGTTTAACAGGACAGAATGCAATCATTGAATAATAGTCTGTTTTTTCCCCTCAAAAATACAGTATTTTTGCCAACAAATACACCTTTCATTTTGCATTAGCGGTTTGACTCTCATAACTGCGTAGAAAGCCTGTGAACGCCACAAGAGGATCCCGGAGGCACAGAAAGTCATGGAAACTCAGGAGCTGTGAACGGCCAACAAGAAAGGGACCTACCTAACCATAAAACCTAAATATTCTTCCACCCATCCGCCAACAGCAGGGAGCTCATTTGCTTGGGTAAGAGCACTGGACAATGGAAGGCATATTAGCCCTTCGTATCATCAGCGTGAGGATCAGCAGAGCATTTTAAATATATATACAAATATATATATACATACACTGCGCAGGTGCAGAGTTGAAGCAACTGCAGGATTGTCCAGCAAAGCCCCCTCTGCACGACCTGTGCAACAGTGACCATACAGCAAGTGTGATAACAGAAGCAGAGCTCTGTACAAACAGCAAGCACCAGGAAACACCAGGCAGATCGCAGCAGATTCCTACCCAAAAGGCTGGTTTACCGCTGAATACCAACAAACAAAGTCTTACAACTAAAACTTTTCCTAAGCTGAATAACTTGGGTGCAAAGCACTGATACTTTTTTATATCTGTCATTTTATACAAAGTTCCCTAGATTCAAAAATATCTGTTCTTCTAGTCATTCATTCTACCCAAGTGCCATGATCTAGTGAATGGACTGGAGTTGGACCAACGGTTGGACTTGATGATCTGAGGTCTTTTCCAACCCAGTCCATTCTGTGATTCTGTGTTTTTAGAAGTGTATTGCTTTTTTTTTCCAGTTTATTCACCTGTTTTAACTGACTAAAATTATAATACGATAGCACAGGTTTAGAACAATTTCTTTCCTTGATATAAGTGAAATCGGAGAGAACCTTTAGGTTACCCACAAGTCAAATCAGAGCTGAGAAATCTGTTCTGCACCCTCAGGCCAAGCCTCTGATGGAAATGGAGATTCTGCTGCTAACAGTATATTCAATCCAGGCAACCTTGCAGAGGTGAGCAAAGGATCCAGATTAAGAAGGTTTCGTTTCTTCATTTTAATTAAATCGCTTGGGATCATTTAATATTTTTATTTCCCTAACACAAATCATTCATCCACAAACTGGCTGTAAACATCACTGTACACGACTCACAGATCAGTTCAGATTTACACCCGTGCTTCACAGGGACAAGTATCTGCCTCATGTTCCAGCCCCACTGACATGTACATATATGTTCCTAAATCACTCTTCCCTTCTTGAACGGAGGACAACATCTGTTCTAATTCAAGTCATGCTGCTGCATTGCACCAACACTCTCAGTGCCCAGTCCATGTATCAGAAAGGCCGGAGGGATGGACAGGTCATCCTCATTGCCAGCAGAGCCACGTGGCTCCATACAACAGCACTTCATCTCGGAACCTTCTATTTGCAACCTTAACTTCTCTCTAAAGTGATATTTTCTCTGGAATACATTCTTTTGCACAAATACAAATACAGTCAGAAGAGTATCCCAATATTTTTCCTACGTCTACCTGCTTCCTTTTGAAGTTAGCTGTCATTTGTTGGCTAACAGAAGAAACAAGACCGTTATTCAACGCTGTGCCCTGCTCTGCAGACCAGCAGCACCCGGCACTCGTGTTGCCCGCCCGGCCACCTCCGTTCCTCTCAGAACCTTCATGTCCCGCAGGAAAACCCCGAGAACCCGCCTCTCACGTATCTTACACAAAAGCTCTGAGACAAGTGCTTGCTTTAAAAGATGCTTGTAACTTCTTCAGGTTTCCTTTCCAATAACTGGATTTTCAGGGGCCAAAACAATGGTTGGTGTTGAATCAAACACACTTTAATGACAGAAACAGCACATTTAAGTTTGTTTGAACCAAACATGAACATACTATTTTCCCACTTGGTCACCAACCCTAAAAAGTTCACTTATTTTGTAGAAAGCATCGTACTTGCAACATGATTCTGTACTTGTAAATAAGCTCACCCTGCAGCTCAGTGATGCAGGATGAATGTGCCATGGTCTGGGTACGTACCTGCACTCTTGGCTTCCGTGTACCCCATGTTTATCATTTCTTGCCTACCAATGTAAAAGAAAATCTGGGACTCTCTCTTTAGTTGGAGAAACTTATTTGGTACCAATACCTTTCAGAACATTGCAAAGGAAGGGGTGATTCCAGATGAGTCCCGGGCAGCAAGGAGTTCTGTTTCAGCCCCTCTATGACTCGGGCACTCTGAGGAGCTGCAGACACTGTCCAAAAGCACGCCGGCGTTGGTCACAGCTTCAGCCTTCACACGCCACTCACACTCACGTGTGTGCTGGAATCTCCGGCTTCTGATTTGCAAGATGGCTCCAATACATTAAACAAAAAACCACCTTAATTTCCCATTCTCTTTAGAAAGATAAGACCCTGAAAGCTAAATAAATCATTGGAAACAGCCATGTAAGTGTTTCACTATTTGCAACCAGGAATTGCTTTCTTTGGCAAAATCTTAAATGAAGCATTTCCCACCTGAAATATTTCACAAGAATTTTGTAAAATATCTTGCCTGAATAATACACATAGCATCTTAAATACACGTATATTAAACATTTACAAGGATGTGCATCATTTACTGCCCAGATCAAGATGCAAAACGCTCACAAACCCCCGACGCAGCCCGGCTGGTTCCAGGGCTGGCGGAACCGCCGCTGCGGCACAACCAGCCGCTCGAGTGTTGGATCAAAGCAAAAACCCTCGGATGTGCTTCCATACAGCTCCCGTGCCCACAGAGAGGATCCAAATGGGTCTCTCTCAGGGCTTATTTTGCCTTATTAAGAGTTATTTCAGAAAACGAGAGATTTGTAACAACAATTTGTGCTTCAAACTTTAGGAACAGGAACATCCAGAACTTGTTTCATAATCTAATTTCTAACAGAAATTGTATATCAGAGGCATTAAATTTAACATTAGAGAATCTGAGCATGCATCCCCTAGTTCTTTCCATTGCACAGCCAAATAATACAGAGTGATAAGTATACACGCTATTAACTGTTTGACCACTGAAATTCAGAGTCACAGTGTTAACTGCAAAATAATTAAAAGAATGCAAATATTATATGGAAAGTCATGAACTTCCACTGCCCCAGAAGTTCAGCAGATCCTCCTACACCAGCAGAAGTATTAGAAATGTATTAGATGTGTTGGAAATAAGCCAGTGAGAAGTGATATAATACAGCCTGATTTCCAGTGCCTCATTTTAGGTCAAATAAAGCAGCTTTCCATTCTTGCTTCCAGTGGAGGCACTAACATGGTCTATCTCCCATCTCACAAAATAAAATACATTTCAAAAACGGCAGGAGGAGGGTGGAAATAATATTTCTTCTGAGATTTCTGCCCTTGAAAAACATCTAAAATTGGTCAATAGCTTCAAAGGTAGGGGGCTGAAAAGGAAAAGGAAGACAAGCAGGTAGAGAGAGACAACCTTCATAAACCAGGGCTAAAACACTTATTTCAAAATACAAGCCTTTTCAAATCTATCTCATACATATGAGACGAAACTTGCTCGTTTATGTAAGTTCTATAAAGTCCATTGGCTGGATATGCAGCAGGTTGGGCGGGAGCTCTGTGTGTGTTCAGGTTGTCTGGCAGCCCTTCCCATCCCCTTTGGACGTTCCAGGTTCCACGGTGGCTCACAGTGCAGACAACAGCTGAGCCTGGAGCCCCATCTGCCTTGGCAGGTGTCGCTACAATGTTTGCCCCCTGCAGTTACTGAGAGAGCCTTGTGTCCTGGTTTTGTTAAAAACAAGCTTCTCTTTCAGTGAATTTGCCTGTCAGCTAAAGCTTCATATGAGCTGCATTTTCCTGGGGAACCAGATCCATGTTTTGGTGAACACAGCAATGGAATGTGAAGTTATTGATAAGCATGGATGGACATCTCGGGAGAGGGGCAACGAGAAACAGGTGACCAAGAAACTGACCAATGGAGTATAACATCCCATTCACCTGATACCTCATATAAAAGTGGGAGATCACGAGGATCTCGTCCCTTTTCCTTATGGCGACATTAGGAGAGGACCTTGCGAGTCATCCCTGCGAACTGAGGCCAGTGACAGACTGAATCCAGCTCCGGTTGGCTGCAGAGTCCAGTCCGGGACTTCGGGTGCCGGCTCTGCAGTTGCTGAGACTTTCAAGATTGGTTTTGTATAGTTTGTATTATTTTCTCTATTTTATCAGTAGCATTAGTAAAACATTGCTAATTTTCCCAACTCTCTTCTCTCTGTCCTTCTTTCCCTCCCGATGGCCTGTGCTGAGTGGGAAGGGGGAGGCGGGGGCTGAAGGGGGAAGGAGGAGGGCAGGGGGGGTTAACAATACATCTGCCAGGGTTTGACTGTCCCCCTGCAATCAAACCTCCACACCTTGAAATCAGAACTAAGTGATCTGAGTATCGTGACAGCTGCCTTTCTTCATTGGACCTTCAATAATCCCGATAAATGCCACCTGCTGTATTCATACGAGCATACAAGATTTAGACAGCAATGCTTTAAATATCAAAATTATCAATTATGTCCCCATGCATGAAAACATGAACAAAAATACTACGAGGAAGACCTGGAGAAAAGGGCAAGGCTACCGCGTTCTGCCCCTCAAAGGGGAAACCTGCCGAGGCATTTGAGCAGCACCTGAAACAGCAGCTTAACTGAAGACTCACAGGACATGAACATATAAGAATATTCGCATTTCTGTAGCACAGAGTCACGGTGCAGGAGCCCGTGGTGGGTGCCCGGCTTTGCTGCTTTCACCCTCCACGAACAGGAGACACGAGCTGAGCGGATTTGGGGCAGATGGAAACTTTTAACCAGGCTTCAGGTTTGCTACAGACACTGACGGCCTTGGAACACTATGGACTGTAGTTCTCCTTTTGGCTTATTTTTCCCTCGTTTGCCTAATATTCCATGATGACATTTTTACTTATTTTCTTTTCTTTCCTCATAAAACTGAAAACCTTCGCTAGGAAAAAAAAACAAGTGCACCAAACGATAAGCCAAAAATAGAAAAAATCTTTAAATCACTCAAACAATTATTATTTACATTATAAAGCAATCTACATAAATTACACAATAGCAAATAGTGAACCTTAAATGTTTGTGAATGATGGGATTTCAATCCTCAGTTTTCCAACACAGTTTTCAGTTCTTGTAAGTGTTGAATTTCAATCCCAGAAGTAACTGGAAGAAAGATTCCTACCTTGCAATGAGAATTTCTCTCTTCTACGTGATTCATCATTGTATATGAATGATAAAAACACTGCTTTATCTGGTCTTACATGTATTAGATTTTTTTAAAATATTGCTTTTTGTACTACCCTGGTATATTGCAAATATTGGCACAGTAAACATGATAAAGAATTACAAATAATCAAAACTTAAACAAAAGCAACTCAGATTAATGAGTTTTATAGGTGACTGTTCACCTCGTCCAGATAGTGTTCCTTTCCACAGAAAAATTAATTTCGCAGGGCAAAAGTTATGTATTACTGCAGGAAATTCCATGCCCTAAGGACAAAGGCATTAGGGGACATTCATGTCTGAACAACCACTAACAGTTGCTGGCACTTCTCCCTCACAATTTGTTTTCTTCATGGAGGTTCCTCCCCACATGACTCAGTATCACCACACAACACTAAAAACCTTCAACTAGAAGGGGAAGCCACCGCACAGGCAGGAACGGCCGTCACAGCCCCATGGGCACACGCGGCTGGGGGGGCAGCCCCACAAGCACCCGCAGCACAGAACCCCAGGGATGCTCCACAGGCACTGGGGCCGTGCGGAGTTCCCATCACAGGCCTTCTGTGCTCTTGTCACTGAATCCCAGAGTGTCAGGAGTTGGAAGGGACCTGGAAAGCTCACCCAGTGCAATCCCCCCATGGAGCAGGAACACCCAGATGAGGTTACACAGGAAGGTGTCCAGGCGGGTTGGAATGTCTGCACAGAAGGAGACTCCACAACCTCCCTGGGCAGCCTGGGCCAGGCTCTGCCACCCTCACCGGGAAGAACTTTCTTCTCAAATTTAAGGGGAACCTCCTGTGTTCCAGTTTGATCCCATTACCCCTTGTCCTACCGTTGGTTGTCACCCAGAAGAGCCTGGCTCCATCCTCCTGACACTCCCCCTTTCCATATTGATCCCCAGGAATGAGTCCCCCCTCAGTGTCCTCTTGTCCAGCTCCAGAGCCCCAGCTCCCTCAGCCTTTCCTCACACGGGAGATGCTCCACTCCCTTCAGCATCTTGGTGGCTGCGCTGGACTCTCTGCAGCAGTTCCCTGTCCTGCTGGAACTGAGGGGCCACAACTGGACACAATATTCCAGGTGTGGTCTCCCCAGGGCAGAGCAGAGGGGCAGGAGAACCTCTCTGACCTACTGACCACCCCCTTCTAACCCACCCCAGGTACCATTGGCCTTCTTGGCCACAAGGGCCCAGTGCTGGCTCATGGTCATCCTGCTGTCCCCAGGACCCCCAGGTCCCTTTCCCCTACACTGCTCTCTAATAGGTCATTCCCCAACTTATACTGGAACCTGGGGTTGTTCCTGCCCAGATTCAAGACTCTACACTTGCCCTTGTTCTATTTCATTCAATGTTTCCCTGTCCAGCTCTCCAGCCTGTCCAGGGCTCTGATGGCAGCACAGCTCCCAGTGTCAGCCACTCCTCCCAGCTTGGTGTCATCAGCAAACTTGCTGACACTCTATTCCCTCATCCAAGTCTTTCACCCACTCACATCTCTATATATCGTAGTTTTCATTTCCCTATTCCATGATATTTTTTTCAGCTACATTTAGAGGAATTTTTCACCTTTCTACTCCTTTTTTCATACTCTCTGCCAAGGACATGGTGATAAGGTTGTCACAGTAGATTTTAAACAAGGCAGAAATTAATTAGCCAGTCCCTAATAAACTACCCATTTACTTCTGCTTTTTCAATGGGCAGAGCATCAGGAGTTTCTCCCTCTCCGTTCAGCAATAACTGTGCCACTGCAACAACAGACAAGCTCAGAACAGAACTACAGCCCCAAACTGGGAACACCCAATACTGTAGCCACAGACTAAGTGCAGACTAAATTCAAGCCACTTTATTTCCAAGAACAATTAAAAAATTAACATTTCCCTCTTCAGTAACCATGTGAAATAAAGCCATGTGCATCACAACCAGCTGTAATTCCCTTCCTGTGATGCGATTCCCAAAGTCACTGACACAACACATACGTTTTCACCAACCTCTTCACGATTGTTCCTACTGCAAAGAAATGGTGGAGGAAAGGTTCTTCACTCCCTGAACCCAATTACTTAAACAGCAGGAAATTAAAGAAAAAGAAGTCTATTCAAGTTGAACTGTAAAATGGCATTGTTATTAATCCATTTAGAGACACGTAGACCAGCTGAATGCGAAATCTCTGCGATGCCAGTCGCAAGTGAACACAGTCAAACAGGCACAACAGCACAGAACAGCTGACATTTCACAGTTCCTGTTCCAGGAAATGAAGGGTAAACAAGCTTTCTCCTGTGTGTTTAGAATGGCTGATAATGTTTATTAAATTTGTGAAGAGTGACACTGCAAACAGGAGATCAAACCAGGGCTTTCAGATAAAGCTGCAGGAGCAATATGAACACTGGAGCACAGCCCCAGCGCTGGCAAAAGCAGCTCGGAACAGGAGCCGGGGCTGAAAAGCCTTTTGGAGAGCTCTCCTGCATTTGACAATGTGCTCTCTGCTCTTCTCAAACCTTAACGCTTTGACATCTCTGATCACTTGATTCCTTCTCAGCTGCCTTCAACACTTTTCAGCCATTCCCCCAGCTCCCGGCCTTTCACTGAGCTCTCCCTGGATCTTGCTGGCTCTCCCCCGATGTGGCTCTGGCTCTCCCCCGATATGGCTCTGGCTCTCCCCCGATGTGGCTCTGGCTCTCCCCCGATATGGCTCTGGCTCTCCCCCGATATGGCTCTGGCTCTCCCCCGATATGGCTCTGGCTCTGCCCTGATGTGGCTCTGGCTCTCCCCCGATGTGGCTCTGGCTCTCCCCCGATATGGCTCTGGCTCTCCCCCGATGTGGCTCTGGCTCTCCCCCGATGTGGCTCTGGCTCTCCCCCGATATGGCTCTGGCTCTCCCCCGATATGGCTCTGGCTCTGCCCCGATATGGCTCTGGCTTTCCCCCGATATGGCTCTGGCTCTCCCCCGATGTGGCTCTGGCTCTCCCCCGATATGGCTCTGGCTCTCCCCCGATGTGGCTCTGGCTCTCCCCCGATATGGCTCTGGCTCTCCCCCGATATGGCTCTGGCTCTGCCCCGATATGGCTCTGGCTTTCCCCCGATATGGCTCTGGCTCTCCCCCGATATGGCTCTGGCTCTGCCCTGATGTGGCTCTGGCTCTCCCCCGATGTGGCTCTGGCTCTGCCCCGATGTGGCTCTGGCTTTCCCCCGATATGGCTCTGGCTCTGCCCCGATGTGGCTCTGGCTCTGCCCCGATGTGGCTCTGGCTCTGCCCCGATATGGCTCTGGCTCTGCCCCGATGTGGCTCTGGCTCTCCCCCGATATGGCTCTGGCTCTGCCCCGATGTGGCTCTGGCTCTCCCCTGATATGGCTCTGGCTCTCCCCTGATATGGCTCTGGCTCTCCCCGATATGGCTCTGGCTCTGCCCCGATGTGGCTCTGGCTCTCCCACGATGTGGCTCTGGCTCTCCCCCGATATGGCTCTGGCTCTCCCCCGATGTGGCTCTGGCTCTGCCCCGATGTGGCTCTGGCTCTCCCCCGATGTGGCTCTGGCTCTCCCCCGATGTGGCTCTGGCTCTGCCCCGATGTGGCTCTGGCTCTGCCCCGATATGGCTCTGGCTCTGCCCCGATGTGGCTCTGGCTCTCCCCCGATATGGCTCTGGCTTTCCCCCGATGTGGCTCTGGCTCTGCCCCGATGTGGCTCTGGCTCTCCCCCGATGTGGCTCTGGCTCTCCCCTGATATGGCTCTGGCTCTGCCCCGATATGGCTCTGGCTCTGCCCCGATGTGGCTCTGGCTCTGCCCCGATATGGCTCTGGCTCTGCCCCGATGTGGCTCTGGCTCTGCCCCAATATGGCTCTGGCTCTCCCCGATGTGGCTCTGGCTCTCCCCCGATATGGCTCTGGCTCTGCCCCGATGTGGCTCTGGCTCTGCCCCAATATGGCTCTGGCTCTCCCCGATATGGCTCTGGCTCTCCCCCGATATGGCTCTGGCTCTGCCCCGATGTGGCTCTGGCTCTCCCCCGATATGGCTCTGGCTCTCCCCCGATATGGCTCTGGCTCTCCCCCGATATGGCTCTGGCTTTCCCCCGATGTGGCTCTGGCTCTGCCCCGATGTGGCTCTGGCTCTGCCCCGATATGGCTCTGGCTCTCCCCGATATGGCTCTGGCTCTGCCCCGATATGGCTCTGGCTTTCCCCCGATATGGCTCTGGCTCTGCCCCGATGTGGCTCTGGCTCTCCCCCGATGTGGCTCTGGCTCTGCCCCGATATGGCTCTGGCTTTCCCCCGATATGGCTCTGGCTTTCCCCCGATATGGCTCTGGCTCTGCCCCGATGTGGCTCTGGCTCTCCCCCGATATGGCTCTGGCTCTCCCCCGATGTGGCTCTGGCTCTGCCCCGATATGGCTCTGGCTCTGCCCCGATGTGGCTCTGGCTCTGCCCCGATGTGGCTCTGGCTCTGCCCCGATGTGGCTCTGGCTCTCCCCTGATGTGGCTCTGGCTCTGCCCCGATATGGCTCTGGCTCTGCCCCGATGTGGCTCTGGCTCTCTCCCGATGTGGCTCTGGCTCTGCCCCGATGTGGCTCTGGCTCTGCCCCGATGTGGCTCTGTTCTGTCTCTACCACCTCCTCTGCAGCAGTTTTTCAGCTGTTTCCTTTCCTGCCACCACCGCTCCCCCCAGTCCCCGTTCAGCTCCTGTCTCTTGCTCAGCTGCTGTCTCTTGGTTCCCTTGGCTGTTTTCATTCTCCTTTCAACTCCCACAAGCTTTCTGAATTACTTCTCCGTACCTGCTCTGTTATCCTGTTTTATTCACTGCTTTCCTCTTTGTTACACCTACTTCTTCCTGCAGCATTTCACTCCATCACAGCAAGAGCATTCCCTTTGGATTCTGCACACACAATATTGTAATTAGACAATTATTTCTCCTTCCTGTCTCCAATCTTCTTTTTACCACTCTCTACTGCTTAGCACTCTTCTCTTTTAACTATTTGCTGTGTGTATTTTGCTGAGACAAACAGATGTGATCAGAGAATAAATCACATAAGATGACAAAAAATAAAGTAAAATGAAAGAAGATGCTGGAGGAAGAAAAAACAAACCCTTAGTTTGAAAAAAAGGTAGTGTTTTGTGTATATTTTCATAGCATCAGCGAATGAGAGGTCTGCAGCAGAAGGCAAAAGACTATGTAATGCAAACTTTCCACTAAGGACTGAAGGATATAGATGTAATTTATGACAGATATTTATCAAACCTATTCTTAACAAGCAACAAAGGAAACTCTATAACCTCTGTCGTTAAGACTGCTATGGTGCTTTCCTGCTCTTACTCTCTCCTAAAAATATACAATGTGACATTTGCCTGGATCCACAATGACTTCGACTCCATAAATATTACAAAAAGTCCCACATGTGGCTTAAAAAAAAAAAATAGGATATTTCAGAATGATCTTAAACACATTTTTAACCCACTGACGATAAACTACCTCGGATTACTTTACATCCGCATAGGATAGGAACATGTATACAGGCAATGGAGTTATTCACTACTCCCTGCCCCATCAGTGCTTGTTGGCTTGTGCTGCTCTCATGAGACCAATTGTCCCTGCACATCCTTTCCAGCCCAGACCCAGCAGTTCCACGCTGGCTCCTCACAAGTTGTCCTTTGCTCCTTACGGCTTTGGGTTAACGTTGCAGTGGCTGCAGAGTGACGTGAACCAGGGTGAAATTCCTCCTCTCGTTCTCCATGGGCACCGGGGCCCGGGTTTCCCAGGCAGAGCCGCTCCGGAGGCTCCGGCGATGCGGTACCTGGTGCGATGGCACCGGCGGCCGCTTCTCCCCACCCCCCCTGGGCATGGAGCCACGAGCGACCCAAGAGCCGCCCGTCCTGTCGCCTCCTCTCTTCTGACCACGTAAACCTGCTGCATTTCGTCTTTCTTCACAGGTCTTAATTTCCAATTTGTTCTTCTTTGAAATCTGTCAGCGTATTTGACGTCTCCATGTCAGACATCATCAGCATGATGTCCACATCCAAGCAGTATTTCTGCCTCATTAGCTCCAAATAGCACAGATTAATTACCTCCTGTTTCTTACATACAAACCTCTCTCCAGCACAACCCGAAGCGAGCTGGGCTTTGTGGAACGCGCAGCCGGGATGCGGCGCAGCGGGTCCGCGGTCAGCCCGTGCCCGCACAGGCCTGCCTTTGGCATCGGGACAGCGTCCCCAGGTCCTTCAAGACTCATTTGAGTTGTGATCCTTCCACAAGAGCTCTCTCCCCAATCCACCCTTGAAGTCTTCTCTCCGTTCCCAAATCACTAACAAGCACAAACCCAAGGACAAGCTATTCTTACAGATTCATGGAAATTCTGAGTGTCATTTCATAGTCTTCATAGCCCTGAATCGGTTTGCCAAACAACTTTATACACCAGTGTATGAACCCCAATAAGTAAGAAAGGACATGATACTTAAATCAGCAGAAGCAATATGTTCAGTACACTGTTTTTTCAGTAAGTTGGATACAAATCTCCAAGCTTGGCCAGATGCAGACTGGAGCACAGGCAAAGCAAATGAATGAACCAGCTAGCATTTGGATTCGAATTAACTAAGTTCACCATCCTCAATTTCCAGTTTCCAAAACTTCGTACTACGAAAAAGTCAGAAATATTCCCTTTGAAAGATACTCATTACAGTGTAAAGGTCAAAATATACTGTACGCCATTAAACACACTTCCAGAAATGCAATTTTGTTGCATATATAACCTTCTCAAGAGCTTATAGTAGCCTCCAAAGGGGTAAGTTTCACCAGCAGTGCACTCTCGGTGCAGATCAAGAGCTGAACTCCGTGCTGAAGTTTATCATGGAAAAGCTTCTTTTTGCCTGATAGACAGAAGCATTTAGAGAAACGATTAATTGCCATGTTGTACAGAAGTCATACCTGGGACTGGGATTAAATTAATCTGTGAACAAAGGAGAGGCTCAAATCAGCTTATTTACAGATCCCACGTTGACTTATGCTATATCACATCCTATACTTTCGCATTAGTTTTGTAAAGTTCATAGCAAACTTGTGCAGCTCATAATAATAATTCAGAAAACTCTTCTGAAAAAGACTCCTAAAACCAGCTTACAACCTTGGCTACTCAACCTGAAGCACTTGCAGCAGCTCATTTCCAGATGGGAGCCTAAGAAATGGAAATTTCATCTTCTGATCTCAATATTTCCCTCTATAAATCAGAAAAAAAAAAAATAATGGAGTATCCAGTTCAACTAAAACATTTCATTTCAACTCACTGAGGAGTCTACAAACACGTACTGTTATTCTTTACTATTCACCTAGAGCTCCATAGTCTCCCACTACTAATAAGAAATGTTCTAGATACAATTATCCAAAACTGGCTTCACAGAAATAAGCTACCCGTATCTAAACAAACTGGCTATCGTGGCAGAACAGAGCCCCAGTCACACAGTTCTCATTTGCTTTGGAATGTCCAAAGACTGTTTAGGCAGATTGTAAATTCATGGGGTGCCAGCACAGCATAAGAACCAAAACTTTTGCTTTTTCCTAATAAGCCGGTGCCTATTTGAGTGTTTTTCTCTGTCTAGCAGGGGCACATTTGGGAAAGCTGGTATCAGGAGACTACAAAGGCTTTAACCTTGGAAATTAATCACAGAATCACAGAGTGTCAGGGGTTGAAGGGCCCTGGAAAGCTCATCCAGTGCAATCCCCCCATGGAGCAGGAACACCCAGATGAGGTTACACAGGAAGGTGTCCAGGCGGGTTGGAATGTCTGCACAGAAGGAGACTCCACAACCTCCCTGGGTAGCCTGGGCCAGGCTCTGCCACCCTCACCGGGAACAAGTTTCTTCTCATCTTTAAGTGGAACCTCCTGTGTTCCAGTTTGCACCCATTGCCCCTTGTCCTGTCCCTGGTTGTCACCAGAAGAGCCTGGCTCCATCCTCCTGACACTCCCCCTTTCCATCTTGATCCCCAGGAATGAGTCCCCCCTCGGTCTCCTCTTGTCCAGCTCCAGAGCCCCAGCTCCCTCAGCCTTTCCTCACACGGGAGATGCTCCACTCCCTCCAGCATCTTGGTGGCTGCGCTGGACTCTCTCCAGCAGTTCCCTGTCCTGCTGGAACTGAGGGGCCACAACTGGACACAATATTCCAGGTGTGGTCTCCCCAGGGCAGAGCAGAGGGGAATGCTTTGATTTTATTCTGCCATGGATTTCAAGCCTCACAATCAACATTACTGTCGATCTATTACTAATACTAACAAAAAAACACCTTAAATTGTGACACTGATAATCAGTAACAGTTCCAAAGACTGGCTGATGCACTTTTCATCACCACTGTCTGAACTGGGTGCAGAGTTTGGAGCTGGGTAACCAGGGGATATTCAAACCACAACAGTTCCGTGCCCCATACGTGCAGCACTGGGCAAGTCTGAGCCCTGAAATCCACCCTGCACGGCTACACGAAAAGCAGAGACATGCCATTCAGCTACAGAGCAACTTAAACTGACAGAAACAACCAACAGACAGCACCTGGGCCCTCCCAGTGCAGGGGAAGCCCTGGCAAAACACCCCTCCCAGCACTGGCTGAGCTCCCGCAGCAGCTCTAGAGCCCACCCAGCCGGGGCTGAGCGCCAGCCTGGCTCTCGCTCTCCTTTTCCCCCATTTTCTGAGAAAAAGGAACAATTCCTCTCTACAACAAACTGAGCAGAAGCCTCGACTCGGAGCCAGCAGAGCGGTCACAACCTCCCTCCGCCACCACTGAAATGTTCCTCCTCCCACGGTGAATCGACAAGACGTTGACGGAGCCTCTTCATGCTGCAGTTACAAGTCTTTCCTTTTTCTCCACAAATTCTCCCACCTATTATCTAAAATCATAAGGATAAGAAACTGAAACTTGGGTTTTGACTAGGAAAATATTTTATACTGATCCTGGGAAAACCTTGCTTTAAAATTTAAAAATAGGGTTAGACGAGAGCATCGGTGCAAGATGCGAGTGTGTGGACGGGAGCGGCGTGGGAGGACACACACAGCAGCTCCAGCAGGAGGGTCGCTCCAGCTACTGCAGTAAGACTGGAGTCAATACAAAGATATCAGCGTTTTGATCAGCTATCATATTATCAGTTATCAACATTGCCTATGACCAAATGTGCATTCATCAAAATGTGAATAATACAGGCAAATTAAAAAATGCCAACTTCAGCAGTGATTTGTTTGAAGATTTAGTATGGTTATTACTTTGGCTTTTTGATACCCTATTATATTAAATGCGTTAGTGTTATTAATATGAACGTGATTACTTAGAATACTTTAATAATTATATTGAAAATGACGTATTTTGCAATATCTTTTCAAACTTTGTGACAAAAATGCCTCTTCAGAATTCTTCGTAACCTCCTTTTCAAGGACCGTCTACATTCTTAATTTCTATTTGAGAATATAATATATTTCAAGTTATTTAACTTTCTGAAACATCAACTCTACAGAAAAATACTGAATGCAAAGTTCATGGATTCTTGGGATGTTTCTATCGTTCAGCTGTGGAAATGGCAAATTCTTGTTGCCAGGAAAAGAAAATACAATGAATAGATAAAATGTTCTTGCAAATACTTCAAACGGAGATTAGCACAGATTCAGTGATAAAAAGGAAGTAGCAATGAAAGATTTAATTCATCCGATGAAATAAAAATAGCTGTGTTGAGACTTAAAAAAGAAGTGCTAAAAAAATCTGACTAGTTTTGACATACAAACTTAATTACACTCTGATTTTTTTATATCCGTCTAAATGCGGATCCAGGGGTCTATTTTTAAAGATCAGTTCTTTTTCAGAATCAGGCAGACCCTGCCACGCTCCTGAGAGCCTGGAGCCGCCGCGCTCCCCGAGCCACGCGGCTCCGTCACCTTTCTCACGGCACAAAGAACCCAACTGGAGACCACGCTCACTTTCCCTTCCCTCGGCACCCGACCCAAACGCGTACAACCGCCTTCGATCCGGAGACAACGCAGCCCAGCTGCTTTAATGCTTTTCAACATAAGCTTCATATCGGGTATTTTCTTGAATAGTGACATCTAGAAGTGACAAATATATAGACAAATAAAATGTGTATGCTCACATGAGCAATGTGCAATGATGTCTTTTGATATTCCTTTGCAAGTGAAAGTATAAGTTAAGTTGTACTGGTCCATAGGTTTTCATGTCTGTCTTATTTTGTCCAAGATACTGCTCATGACATTCCTTGTTTGCACAAAAAATATGGTCTAATTACTCACTTAAAATCAGCTCTTTTAAGACATCTTTTCACTCTGCGGCTTAGATAGATACAGTCAATGGCAAACATCAGAAGGGGGTGAGAAGCACAAACACAGCTTTTTAAGACCAACTGTCTCCAGAAATGACTTGCACACAAACACCTCAGAACAAGTTCCAAAGACAACAGATAATATTTCCCCTAAAAAGACAATTATGCTGTGTTTAAAGGGTTCCAGGAGAGTCTTCTGCAGGTTACTAACAACTCATCATGCCAGCCCGAGTTCTCCCTCCCTTGGGCAGAGGAGCCGGCGCTGAGGAACAGGCAGAGCCCCCAGCCCTGCGAGGGGACGAGGCTGCGACGCCACGGGCAAGGACGACACGTCGCCAAGCTCAGAGATGACGCAGGAGGCGGCCACAACTGTCGTGACAATCTACACCAAAACCACCCAACCCTTGGTACAACAGTCGGTACTTCTGCTGGAAAGCTCAAAAAAGCAGCCAAGGTGAATTCCAGCGAATTAATTTCTGTGTTCACTTCTATTAACTCTACGGCAAGAGGGTCAGAGTCATTCATGACGTTTTTAAGTGTTTCTGTGGATGCTACTCAAGTCGTACATTTCTCTTTCTAAATTTCCACGGCTTGCAAGAGCATGGGAGGTTCATGTAAAAAAAACTTCACAGTCCGATCAGTACTAATGACTGTAACAACTAAGGTTGCCAGTGCAATTTCTCACACCCAATTTTCACTCAATACGCATTAAAAAGTCACTGTCACCTCTGAGCGACAGCGTAATGAATCATCACCAGGATTCAGAACAAATTTCACAATTCGGCAATCAAAAGACATTTGAATATTCTACTGAGCATTTCAGAGACTGCAAAAATGATGGTTTAGCATTCTTGGGCAAACATTTCAGCAGCAGTGGACGGGGCTGGAGGATGTTAGAGCGCAGCGTGTGTGCTAAGGAATGCACGCCTCAAAAAACAAAACCCACCCTGTTGCTGACACTTTTCTTGTAAGACTCAAACCAGACTGTGTCTCAACAACAGCACTGCAAGTTTAGTATAAGCACTACTGTAGATACAATCCAGCATTGAATTTACAGCTCAAAATGTATTTGGAATTATTCACTAAATATGAAAAGACTGGTTCTTTAATGTTTGATCTGCCTGTTTGCCCGCGATGGTGTGGGAGGATGGAGGAGCTTGTAAGGCTGATTGTGTGCCGGTGCAGCCCCGAGCCCAGCGCCACGGGCAGGGGGACAGCTGTGTGACACCCGGTGACACCCAGCAGCGAGCCCCGTCCCTCTGCAGAGCCCGCTCAACCCAACCCAGGGCAGCACAGGAACCAGCGCTGCCCCGCGCTGAGTCACAAGCACAGCACGGGCTGCTCCGGGAAACCCAAGAGCAATCCACGGGGACAGGAGAATGGTGACTGCCACAAAGGCTCTTCCCCCAGGCTCTCCGTGTCCTTTTCACTGATACCGAATACATTTCTAACTCATCTTGTTCCATACAACAGTACATCAGAACAAGAAATTATTCATTTAACTGTAGATAGTTTCCCAGGTGAAAACCCCAAATATAGTTTTAATTTCCATATATCTCTTTCTTCCATGTATAATTTTTTTATAGTATTTTGGTACTCTGTCACTGGTTTATCACCACGTCTCATGCCAAGCTTGCCAGCGAAGGGGCCTTTTCCTGCACAGATGCACCGATCCCACAGCCAGGTCCAGTCCTGACTGTTTACACAGCAGCACATGTAATTCTTATGATCAATAGAATAATCCCATTAATGTCCCAAGTGCAGTGAACAAATCCAGATCAGAAAATGGACCTGCCTACTACGGACAGTCCCCAGAAAGCTGCTTATCTTTATTTTTTCAATCAACATCAGCAAACAACTTCCAGGATATTGACACTTCCTTGCAATTTTCCACTTTTCCATGAATGCTTTTTAATTTTCTCATTGTCGTCACTGAAATAAGCTTACTTAGAGCAAATCTAATTCATGGCAAAGCGGGTTGTTGCAGGAGTGTGAGTACGCACCACCCGTTTGCCCACGGTGCCACGAGGCACAGCGCGTGTCCCCAGCAGGACACAGCAGGATGAGCAGGGGCTGCCCCGGCCCACTCGGGGTTTGCACGGACACCTCCCGACAGCCAGGCAAGCAGGGAGGCAGCACCCCACGCTGATATGACTCGGCACCTGGGCTCCGTGCTCTACAAGCACTCTGGGCTCCTGGGTGTTTTCACCGTTCCAGATTCCTTCTCCTTCACAGGACACAACGGGAACCTGGCGGCTCAGGATCTCCCACTGAAGTCTTTGCACAGACAACACCACAAGCAGGAAAATCCTCTCTTCACCAGTACAGCAAGATGATGATAAATTCGCAATTAATTTTAGATGAAGAAGAGATACAAATATTTACCATTTGCTCATAAAGAGGAGCATCAATACAACTATTCAGGAATTGTTTTGCTGTGCTGGAACAGAGATTAATATTTCTGCCCGGAACCACAGCCACTGTAGTTTTCACCATGACAAAAAGCATTACACAAGACATTCTTGGGAGGTTTCCAAAGTCCGTTCATTCCCCAGACTTCATAGCTCCTTAATCCCCTCACCAAATGTACGCCTTTAGCTGCAGGAGACATCTGAACCGAGAGCTACATCGTATCTTTAGTCTAGACAATTAATTAAACCGCCAAAAGTAATGCACACACAGCAGGAAACATTTTTCAGTTCCTTAATAAAAAATACATTAATGTATTCAGAAATATTCAGTCAATTACAGCTACAACCAAGAGGGATATATTTAAAAGAAATTAGGTTTTCCATGTTAAAAAAATCATATGCCGCACACACGCTGCTGAGGGTGCAGAGCACAGAAATGTTACCGGTTTGGCCTCCCCCTCTTTACAAACAAGGCAGATGCCAGCACGGAGAACATTTCCCGCTGATAAATGCGTGCAACGTCCCTTCATTTGAAGACTGTGATGTTTTTTGGTGGAAGCACCATGCACATACTGGAGCAGAAAATCTGGCACTTGGCTTTACATTTTCACACTAGTTTTGTAGATTCTGCGAGATACTGAGCATCTTCTGATTATCTTTTGCAAATATGCTGTTAAACACACAAAGATTTACCAGTTGCATATCAGGGATTTCAAAGCTTCTCTAAGTTTAATCCTGTATAAATGAAATAATTAAGTTGCAATGTCAGACACCAGATTTCAACACACCATGAGAATTCAGTAACCCAATTAGAAACAAAGGGAACAATTAACACAAGAAAGAAAAAGGAGGGCCTGGAAGAGTGAGAGAAGGAAGCAAAAGGCAAGAAGCTCCAGTCACTATGGGTGCCCCTCTAGACTGAATTTTTGTGTTAGGTTTTAATAAAGTCATACATACAAAGCGTAGGTCCATCATATGCTAACATAAACACATATGTGCCATGCATACAGAATGAGTCCTGGTACTCTCTAAGGACACTCCTGGTCAATGGACAATCCCATCCATGCAGGTCAGAACATCTCCCATCTCATCGCTCCTCAGACACCCCTGTCCTGCTGCGCGGCTGAAGGAGACGCTGCAGCACCTGGAGTCTGATCTGAGTCTCTGACAGCTCGGACGAGCTCATCTGGAGCTGTTTGGAGAGGAGACTGAGGGGTGACTCATTCATGGGGATCAATATGGAAAGGGGGAGTGTCAGGAGGATGGAGCCAGGCTCTTCTCGGTGACAACCAGTGACAGGACAAGGGGCAATGGGTGCAAACTGGAACACAGGAGGTTGCACTGAAAGATGAGAAGAAACTTGTTGGGGGTGAGGGTGGCAGAGCCTGGCCCAGGCTGCCCAGGGAGGTTGTGGAGTCTCCTTCTGTGCAGACATTCCAACCCGCCTGGACACCTTCCTGTGTAACCTCATCTGGGTGTTCCTGCTCCATGGGGGGATTGCACTGGATGAGCTTTCCAGGGCCCTTCAACCCCTGACACTCTGGGTTCTGTGACCGGCACCACTGCCAGCCGGGGTGCTCGGCTAGTGCAAGTTCTGCGTTGCTTTACAAACAACGGCTGTCAGTAGTGCAGCTGTACAAAACTAAATTGATCCCATCTCTTAGTGAGCAGCACACATGATTTATGTTGCAACATAAAGATTAAGCCTCTTTCTTGTTTAATTAGGATTTGTCTTGTAAAGTGATGGATAAACTTGTCAACTTACTGCTGTTGATTATACACTTGAGGGACTGGTTGGATAACTTTAATGTAATGCAATTAATTATATTTTGAAGGATTTGCACTGAGTCAGCCTGAAGTCATCCTAGAGGCTTTTAGCAAAGGGCTGGCCTTTTCCTGCCCCAAGCGCAGGGCGGAGGGACGTCTGGGGGCTTTTCGCTCTTGGAAATCAAATGTGAAAGAACAAACAGCTACTTCAGAGCACTTCAGAATGTAACAGAGCCCCTTCTAAGTGAAATAACTTCTCTGGCATTTCTAGCAAGCCCCTACCTTATAGAAATGATTCATTACATTTAAGTGGCATGTTTTCTTATTTTGAGCATTCGTTTCAAAACTTTAAAGATGCCTTGTCAGATCAGCCCTAGACACTACCTATTAAAATGTTACGTTACACTCGATGAAATATAATTATAGCACTTTTGACATCTTTATGTAGCACACATGTTTAAGTCATATTTTCCTGAATTTATTTTTCTTTAATATAAGAATAAGTTCAAATTATAAAGCTTTAAAGAAGCAATAATATGTCTAGCTAAAATATAATTTGAAAATTGCCTATAGAAAACCACACTTAAATCTGTTTTTGAGGATCTCAGCCTAACTAAATACACTTCGGAATGGCTTCTCACCCCAAACTAATGACATTGCTTCAAAACAAAGCAGAAAATATCACTAGTCTGTCTGGCAACTGCTTATGCAAACTGTCCAGCTGTTGCAATTAATAACAAAGAGTTGAGGCACATCATTCTAGGAGAATATTTCCAGATTGACTGACAGACAGATAAATAACCTACTGACCACTTACTAGTTCTAGAACCTGAAGAATTTGCTATAAGTTTAAACTACAGAACAAGTGGCCGATCTCTCCGTCAGCATCAGTCACAGCAACACAAGCTCTGCTTGAAGACACAAGTATTTGTAGCTGTGTAAGTGGACTTTCCAATAACACTGCAGTAGGATGTAGTCAAAGTTTACCAAAAGAACAGTCATTGTTATTTCCTTTCGCATCTACGTGTTCTTGGGAAACACTAGTATTCACTGCATCGCAACAATGATTGCTGAAACGGAATAAAATATTGTGTGTAAGTGTGCATGTGTGTTCACAAATATCCTGTCACAAAAACCACATTGAATTACATTACTCTTAATATACACATGCACTCAAGTATTGACGCCTTATTCCAGCACCTTCATCAATGCACGGCTTATCGTTGCCTCCATCCTTTCATGGATGGAACTACCAACGCAAAAAGGGTTGAGTGGCCATTTCCACCAGGAGCACAGACAAACCCGGAGGTTCCTGTGAGGAAACACCCTGAGGTACCACCACAGTCCACGTGCGGGACAGAACACAGCTCTGGGACAGGCAGGACACACGGCGGTGTCCCCAGCGGCCCCAGCGCTCCCCTCGCACCTCAGCGGTACCTGGACTCACATCGCCGCCCGGCCCCTCTCAGACGTGACAATTCCAGCATCGGTAACAAAACGCTTTGTGACTCAGATATTGGTGGCCAACCACCACTTCACAGCTTCTCCACAAGATTAAGCAGTCCTATCTCCTATGGAAAACAAAAGTCATGCCAGTCTACATATAAAAGGCAGTTTTCCCCACTCTGCTCTCTCCAATTTTGCCTTCTTGCAGTTGAACCTTCAGGGCTTTCCTCCTCTTCTATTCTTTGCCAAGACGAGGCTGTTTCTTTGCTATGGGGCTCCCTGGAGCCGCCGGGGAAGCAGATTCAGTCTGATTTGCAGGAATTTCAGCATATCTTTGTTGCACACTTTCTAGATACATATTGTAGCTAATGCCCCGTGTAAATCTAGTCCTTGAGATTTCAGCTTGGCAGGCTTAAAAACCACACATAATCTTGTGAAGGGAAGTGGCTCTTTGTGCTGGGACACCAATTACAATCTGCGTAGTGCATTCTGTCAGCTTCTGCTGGGAAAAAACACCTTTCTTCCAACAAGTACTTCCAAATCTTGATCACAGCAGCTACTGTACAGTCACACTAAATTAGAAGTTATACTTCTATGAACACTATAAGACAGTTGTAGTTGTGTTTATTTGCCCTAAAACATGTTTGTTGCATTTACTACACTTTTTTTGGACACCTGTATTTCATGAGAAAGAGTATTTTGATGACTTTGTTACTTAAAGTAAAAAAGCAAGCACACAGACCTAGAGCAAGGTAAAGTACAAACATAGAACTTCTGTCTTCAAGTAAATTAGAAAAAAATGGGAAATGAAAAAGCAATGAAAAACGAAAGCAATGGGTGGGCAGGCATCACTGCAGCTCGGGAATTACTAGAGATCTTGAATTTCCCACCCACGTGCACTAAGGCACAAGCCCTGCGGTCACCACAAGTGCTGAAAGCTGCTGCTTGTGTTGCTGAAATACCTGATGGACACTATAACCAACTCCACCTGCAGCTCGCCCAGATAAATCAAGAGTAAGCAGAAAGTTCTACACAAACAGTACCTATAATCTCTTCTCTCCTCTTGTTTTTTAAAGAGAAACTTTAACAAAGATGTATATGTCATTATTCCACTCCACCTTCAGTCCCATGCATACGTTACATTTCTGCCCTCGGCATCATGTCTAGGTGGGTTTCCAATAACCGCTCCCAATATCCAAGATTTGCTCTTCAAACAAGCAAATGAAAACCCACTACCAACAAGGAGCCCAGAAGCTCAGCGCATGCTTCAAAACAGAGCGCGGGAGGACACGGGCGCCAGCAAGAGCGCAAAAATGTACCAATCAAACCGCAAAAATGCAATTAGGATTCAAGACTAGAAATGCAAAAGGTGAGCTGGTAGAAGTGGAGATCCTGGGGTAGAAGAAACTAAGGATCGTGAGGCAGTGAAGAAAGGGTTTGACAGGAGGTTTAGTGCTAGGGAAAACTAGAAGAGAAGGGGATCAGGGGTCCTGGAAAAGAGAATTTGACGGGAGGCACTGAACAGGTTAACTCTGATGTATGGGGTGTGCTGTTGGGAACTGAAGATGATGTATTTGAGGCTCAGGAAGGGGTTAGGAAGGTCCAAGAACTCCCAAGGGGTCAGTAATGGGAACACGAGCAGACTACCTGCAAAATCCTCGAGGGTACTCGAGGCAGCAGGGACGGACAGATTGAGCACCCCCACCATCCAGCACTCCCAGGCTGCCCTTCTCCCCTATGGAAACTCACAGCCATCATGTTTGTTCTCTAATTTAGCCATTAAAGTTGGCAGACAAGCGGGCAAAAAATCCATGGGCTGTACAGTCAGGGAATCCCAACACACAAACGTGTGAGTGCCCCTGGGTTAACCGCAGCCCAGCTTCCTTACGTTACCCCAATGCAGGCAAAGCAGCTGAGCTGGTAAACACGGCAGCATTAGCCCAGAGCAGCAGCTGCCACGGCTCTTGTGAAGCTGCCGTTCCCACCGGCAATGCTCAGCTAACTGCTCCCCAAAACAGGCAGGGAATTTGGAAACTTCTTGTAAGTATTTATTATATCTACAAAGATTGCAACATGGCTTCCAGTCCAGGTGAACACACATACACCTGGTTTGTTATTGTCTGTGTTTCAGCTCCCAACACAGGGTATTTTTGTTCAAGCTGGCCTGGATTTCCAGTCTATAATACCAGCCTCGGCAGCCTCATCAGCACCCCTGTGCACTTGGGGCCTACACAAAACATTTAAGCTCTTTCCTAAGGTCTGAACAACCAATCTGCCTTGTACAGGTTTATCTTCACCCTTAGCTAAGGGTGGCAACATAGGTCACTCCCCACGTGAGCCCACAAGGTGTTTTCACTTCTATTTCCACAAATGTGAGCTCTACAAAGGCCAGCTGGGGACTTGTTTCAATATACTTGTCTAAAATGTGCAACTACAAGCAACAGAATCTCTCCAAAGTCTGTGTTCAATTTACACAACATGTACTCGTAACTGAAAAATCATCTTTGCTCTCAGAATGCTTACTGGACTCTTTTTGGCCATAATGGGTGTTTTAGGATCTGTGCTTTTAACAGTGTTGTCCCACAGACCGGACAATCTTTCCAAAGGCTTTACTGGAGGGTGGTGACTTGGCACACAACCCACCGCTCCAGTCGCAAATGCTGCTGCAAAAAACCTGTGACAACCAGAAAAAGCAAAAGAGAGGAAGCTCCTCAAAAACATAGGAATCCAGCTGTAGGACTAGTGTTCAACTCTGTTTCCATGGCCATCTTTTTGCACCAGTAAACATTACACCAGATTCCTGGAGACGGCCAGCCTGGCCAGCTTAAAGCCAGAAACAAAATCACTCCCTATCACACTCAGGCCCAAGAGCCCAGGTAATAAAGAGGCGACACATCACCACTTTTCTGCCCCATTAACTTCTGTTTAACTGTGTCCTGAAGTAATTTCTGAACATAAATTTAAAACTTCCATATATAGTGTTTTTTTATTATCAACATAGAAAATGCACACCAAGGTAGACAATTTGAAATAACCTCCTCTTAACTGGATTCCTCATTAAAACATCAGTGTGAGGTTTGGGTTTAAAAAAACAAACCCCAAAAACCACACCGCCACCACCACCTCATTGATTTCTTTTTCCATTCCTGTAAAAGCATAACATGAGGCTAAAAAGAGGGAGGGTTTGATTATTGGTGTAGATCTCCTGCTTCATTCAATACAAATGAATGGAAAAGGAGAAGATTAACTCTGTGTGTACGTGCATTGATAATCCTTACAAATTCAGCGAGTGAAAGAAGAATCCTTGGCAAATGAATGGGACCAGAGTAGCTTTTCTGGTGAAGTGTCAGTATGAGACAGATGTTTTATAGGTTCAGGTAAGATAATATCTCCTTTTCATTGCACAACAAACTGTCTGCAGCTGAGCTACTTTTGATTTACACCGAAGCGTAACAGGAGCATCTGGTGATTGCAGCTCATGTTCCAGTGTGTATGCTGCTTATTGCTGACAGTGGATAAGTATTTATCATTTGACCGCAGTCAAATCACCATGAAACAGCAGCTTGCGTGTTTTTCTTCATATTCCCCTCCTCAGATACACTCTCTCCAACTTCTGCCTCTCCAGGCGTTTCTAGCATTATGTACAAAGAATGAGGCACTAAACAAATGTTCTCTATGAAACCTTCTATAGCTGTGGCCATTTAAACCAAAATTTGCAGAAGTTCATCTGTGACAAAATTTTCAGAGTTCTAGTTCTCAAAATGACAAGAAGATAACATCACGAACTTACTCAGAGCCCTCCCTCCCAACTGATCTAAAAAAATTACTAACTGATCCTGTGTTACCTGCTGTTACAGAGGCACTCGAGGTTAGTTTAAGGGACAACAGGGTCTAAAACAACTTGTATTAAACTGGTGAGAAACAGGGTTTAGCACTCCAAAAGTGACTTGAATACAGGTTTGGATATCAGTTGAGGGGGCAGCAACTAATACAACAGGAGGTCCACAGTGTGCATGCACGTGGCTCCACCAGCGTGTCACCCCGCTTTCCAAACTGACATAAACATTTTGTACAAAAACTGAAAAACCTCTTTTTTATTCCCCTCCACTAGTTCCTGTCAGCAATTTCAAGTAAATCAAACTCACCCGTCACAATAGCTGCATTAGACTCGCTGATGAATACAAAAAAAAGGTATTCTAAACTTTCCAGAGATGTTTGGTATATTGTTAGTAACAGGAATATTTTATTTCAAATAACTGGTTGCTTACACATAAGTGGGAATGTGAAGTGTGAAGATTAGGTCATTTCAAAGCCAAGCTCAAAATAAAGAGAGAATTTGTTTATCTGGGTACCTTGATCTCATAGTTACTATTGGAAAATGCAAAGTTTTCCTCAGTATCTATTTGGTAAAGCAAAAAGGCCAAAGCAGCTGGGAGTTCTAAGCAAAGAGAATTGTCTGCAAAAGAAAAACTGAAGTACTGTTGTACAATTCACTCTATAAAAATACCCACATCACAAGCCACTTAAGTTCACAGGGCAGATGGATATTTATGGACCTTTTCTCATATATAATTATAACAATTAGAGATTTGCATAATCTTTAATGGTAACCTGATTTCATTCCTAATTTGACTATGATTTTGTCAATCTAGATGACCAGGTATTGTCCCTTATGCTGCATCCCAAAGTGGTCCTGAACAACAACTTGAAAAGCAAAAGCAGTTTCTAAGGTTGTTTACAGAAAGACGGAGCACGGGGAAGTGCAGCACAGCTCGCTGTCCTGGAGCGGCCACAGCACAGCCCTGCGCACCCCGGCGGCTGGGAGAGGTCCATGTCAACCTCAGTCAGTCGGACAGGAGGTGAGGATGGTGAGCCAGAGCGACACAACAGGAAACGCCTTGGTTTAATTGTAACCAACACTTTTCCCTTCCCGGTCTAAAATCTGTTCACTACTACCTGACAAATGCAAGTCCTCGCATGCTTCTGGAATCAAAACCTGAAGCTATTCTCTATTAGGATAAGTATTTTGGATGTTACATACTCAGTTTAAGTCTTTGTAGGTGATTAGGGTGAAAAGTAGGTAGCATATGAACATAAAACAAAGGCAGATGGACTGCTGGGAATTAACGATGAGTTGCTTAATGATGAGCTCATGCTGAGTTCTAGTCAGGACAGCGATTGATTCCTTCTAGGTTCTTCCCTGAAGGCTCTATCTATCAAACGGAGCCTCTCCAAACCACTTGACTAAACTGCTTGTGGCATAAAGATTTTCTTTCATGTTTATCACTGAGAAACTAATTGATCACTTGACAAATACTGGTGGCTTTTATTCCATCCTCAAGTTTCTCATGAATCAAAAGCTGGCCATGTTGACGGGTATGACCTTTACTTTGTGTGCACACGACCGGTGCCGAAACAGGGGTTTCAAATGTCAGCACTTATTCCTACCTAAAAACAAAAGTGTTCAAATTACTTTAGAAATCATGAGTCTCCAAATGAGACACCAGCAAACACCTGAAAAATGCAGGTTATTACTATAAAATGACAACTATATGACAACTACTATGGATTACTCAACCCACTGAAAAAAAAACAATACGTATTGCAGTAGGAACACAATATTTTGTATGCAAACTTCCAAAACATTATCACTTCTTTCCTGCCAGCACACCTCTGCTTGTTCCCTTTGCAAGGGAATCTTAATTATAAATAGTTGTTTTTCTATGTTTATCAGAAAAGTAAGCTATCTCTAAAAACTATTCCCCTAACTATAATGCAAGACTATTTTCTCTGCGTGAAAACAGGCAATGCATCAAGCTTGGAATGACTCCCAAGTGCTATTATCTTCAAGAACCACATTCAGGACACGCGACGATCCCCAGAGCCAAGTCACCGGGCTGCACCCCGCATGTCCCGCCGCTCCGGGGCGGCTGATGGGAGCAAAGGGACACGTTTAGCAAAACCAGTTAATCCTTATGATTAACTGGAGGAAAAGGTGGTTTTACCACGTTTCAATTTTCCTCTAACTCATTTTTCTCTAGGCAAAGAAGAGTTGTTTTGAACAGCGAAATCTGGCAGACAGTTAACCTTTATTTCAGAGAGATAAATTTGTTTTTCATCACAGTTTATCAAATCAGCAATTCAGCTCCATAGATCAACACAGCAGGAAAATTTTATCAGGACAGAAGAGGATTTTGCTGAAACAGATGAGCTTAAAATAAGATATGCCTGCCTCGGCAAGGAAGAACGCAGAGCTTTTCAGGGTGCTCCAACACGGAGAGCAGGAGCAGGCAACTGAGAAGAGGAAGAGTGGCCTGAACCGCCACAAAGCTTCTCCTGCAATCTCGAAACACAGGGCAAGGAGCCTGTCTGTTGGGGATGAAGGAACACAAACCCTGTCTCATCACAGGCCTCTTTCACTGCTTCGCCTGACACAACAGCAAAAGCAAAACACAATAGTATTGTTGTGGTAATTATCAGGGAAGGACTTACAAAAGCAAGTGTTAAGCACAAAAAGCTTGAAACAAAAATAAAAGTAAACTTTGCTGTGCTAAGAAGAGACAAGAGGCTGAAAAGCCTTAGAATTTGTGGGTACCAGGACACTAAGATTGGGATTTATCATTAGTTCAAATTGCCTACGCGTTCAGCAACAGTTAATACGAACCAGATCCTCCGGTTTCAGAGTAGTTTGTTTAAATCTCACAGTATCACAGTATGTTTGGGATTGGAAGGGACCTCAGAAGATCATCCAGTGCAATCCCCCCATGGAGCAGGAACACCCAGATGAGGTTACACAGGAAGGTGTCCAGGCGGGTTGGAATGTCTGCACAGAAGGAGACTCCACAACCCCCCTGGGCAGCCTGGGCCAGGCTCTGCCACCCTCACTGAGAAGAAGTTTTTTCTCAAATTTAAGTGGAACCTCTTGTGTTCCAGCTTGATCGCATTACCCCTTGTCCTATCATTGTTTGCCACCGAGAAGAGCCTGGCTCCATCCTCATGGCACTCACCCTTTATATATTTATAAACATTAATGAGGTCCCCCCTCAGTCTGCTCTTCCCCAAACTAAAGAGACCCAGCTCCCTCAGCCTTTCCTCACACGGGAGATGCTCCACTCCCTTCAGCATCTTGGTGGCTGCGCTGGACTCTCTCCAGCAGTTCCCTGTCCTGCTGGAACTGAGGGGCCACAACTGGACACAATATTCCAGGTGTGGTCTCCCCAGGGCAGAGCAGAGGGGCAGGAGAACCTCTCTGACCTACTGATCACCCCCTTCTAACCCACCCCAGGGACCATTGGCCTTCCTGGCCACAAGGGCCCAGTGCTGGCTCATGGTCACCCTGCTGTCCCCAGGACCCCCAGGTCCCTTTCCCCTACACTGCTCTCTAATAGGTCATTCCCCAACTTACACTGGAACCTGGGGTTGTTCCTGCCCAGATGCAGGACTCTACACTTTCCCTTGTTAAATTTCATTAGGTTATTCTGCACGGCCTGCTGCTCCATCCTCACCACCCCACCCTGCCCGAAAACAAACACAGGCCTGGCCGAGCCCTTGCCCAAAGAAGATTTGTTTCTCAGGCTCTCCAGACACACACTCAAACTACAGGAAGCAAAACCACACAGTTAGAACGAGAACTATAAAAATGTAAACCTATCCAAACAGCAGTAAACTTTCCTCTGGAGAAAGGATGAACCATTTTCCTCCCGCTTGCACATCCCTGCCTTCCAACGCACAGCCTATGAGTTACTCAGGCTTTCAAAAGCTACAGCCCATCTTCTACAAGCAGCTGGCCCCAGGTTTCTGAATCAACCTTCCCCTCTCCATTCATCTGCTCACGAGACACACCTGTAACTTCACACTTCAGCATCCCCTGAAGATGCACTTGAAAAGGGGCATCCATGTTATGCTGTAAGAGCTTGGGCCCTGCTTTTCATCGCAGCTACACCACATCTTGACAAATAAGTTCACCTGCCTATTTTTACAGGTTTTATTTTTTTTTTTCTAGGTGTTATAGGTAAATTACAATTTTAGTACTATAATACTGTCCTGGTGGACTACTCAGTATTAACATCTGAGCAGTGTGGCATTGGTCATCGCAATGGAAGTGCTGTATTTACACTTTGCCGTGTTGCTTCCTCCCATGGAAAAGACACCACGTTGTTGTCTGGGCTACAGAAACAGAGAATATGTAATCATCATGAACTAACTTTTACATATTTTATTAAACTGGAATTCTCAGTATTATTAAAGTTCATGGCTGAATATGGTTTCCTCCCTGTTAAAACCAAACTTCTGATGTTGTAGGAATGTAGGTTTTAAATTATTCCAGAGTAAGCTGTGCTTTACTATTTCCTGGTTTTCGGTGCAGTTGCTGCTCTTGAATAGCATCCTTAATACACCTTGAGGCAAAAGTTAAGTCAGCTGATTCCCCCGAGTTCTCAAGACAAACACCATTTGGGGAATGAGAATAAATAGCTCCAAGAATCTTGAATTATTGAAACAAAGTTACATCTGAAACATTTCTTCCCGGTGTCTGTTTTTCCTCTTCAGAGTTATCTGGTGATGGAAAAAGAAAAAAAAAACAACTATTCTGACTCTTATTCCACATCAAGATGCCTTTTTCTTTACCCAACTGAGCATGGAAGAAGCAGCTGCCGGGCAAAGCCAAGGAGGGAGCTGGACGCGGGTCCCATCCTCCGGGCACGTCCCGCGGGGCTGGGACCATCCCGGACAGGGACCCAACCCACACGGGCACGTGGAGCCCTATGGAACACGCTACAGGTCAGCAGGACTTACAAGTGGTTCCCGACTACACATCTGTAATCTTACTGTACAGTTCAGGACATGTTGCAGCATGAAAGCAAACAGTTTATGAACAACACCGCTCTGAGGAAAAGGAGACTGCAAGAAGTTGGGTAAGGGTGTCATTGCTATCGACACAGGTGGACAGCGAGGGAAACTGCTTATGGTACTAAAAGCGTATTATTCTCTTTTCACGTAATTCTTCATACCATCAATTTCCTCTGTGCTGAAAGACTTTAGGCGAGGCCTCATCATCTAACAGCACTGTAGATGAGCACGAAGAGAAAACTGATTATAGGTCAGATGCTGAAGAAGATGATGAGAATAGGAACAAAGGAGCAATGACAGGCGGTTACCATGAACACCACAGATATTATTTCGCTCATTAATTGCTCATTACATCCCATTAAAGCAGCTGTTCCTTCAACTGCTCCTGCAGAAAGCAGCATAATGCAAAATTGTGATTCACTAAGTGTAACAATGAGAAACGCTTTAACAATTTAAGTAGTAGTGCTGTGTTAGGCTTGGCTGAGTCTAGGAGGGCAGCTGTCAGAATTCTGAGGAGCTGCTCAAAGTTCTCTCTCACCAAGCAGAACAGGATAATTCTTTCAAAGGAGAATCAAAAAGCACTTTGCAAATACCAGTGATTTAGGCCTCGAACACCATTGGAAACGAAGCAGTATCATCTCTCTGACAAAAAGGCATGTTTCCTGAGTCATAAGTCATCTTAACACTCCTTTTGCTGCTCATCACAAAGGCGCTGTTCTTCAGCTGACAAACACAGGTTGCTCTCACCTCATCTCTCTGCTTTCCAAGCAAATCTGAGCAGTATGCGAAGCCTGTGACCTAACTAGAGAAACAGAGATGTGAGCACAGCAGCACAGGGGAGGGGGAGCATGTGGGGAATTATGCAGTGAAAATACGTAACAAGTCTCTCAGCAGACTGAGAAAATAAAGCTGTGAAAGACAATAAAGCCATGAAAGAGATACAATCAGTTCCAGCAGGACAGGGAACTGCTGGAGAGAGTCCAGCGCAGCCACCAAGATGCTGAAGGGAGTGGAGCATCTCCCGTGTGAGGAAAGGCTGAGGGAGCTGGGGCTCTGGAGCTGGACAAGAGGAGACTGAGGGGGGACTCATTCATGTTTACAGATATATAAATGGTGAGTGTCAGGAGGATGGAGCCAGGCTCTTCTGGTGACAACCAGTGACAGGACAAGGGGCAATGGGTGCAAACTGGAACACAGGAGGTTCCACTTAAATTTGAGAAGAAACTTGTTCCTGGTGAGGGTGGCAGAGCCTGGCCCAGGCTGCCCAGGGGGGTTGTGGAGTCTCCTGTGCAGACATTCCAACCCGCCTGGACACCTTCCTGTGTAACCTCATCTGGGTGTTCCTGCTCCATGGGGGGATTGCACTGGATGAGCTTTCCAGGGCCCTTCAACCCCTGACACGCTGGCATTCTGTGATTCTGTGATGAGGCAACCAAAGAAGAAACTAATTGTAATTTATAACCCAGAATTGGCTTATTGCATTATTTTATTGTTTTCTTTAATGGCTTCCAGTAACACTAGCAAATATTTAAGAAAAACTTACTCATCTATTCCTGAATCTTGTCCAGTAGCAAAGTGATCCCAGAGCAATGCGATGCACATGCAGCCCTGCTTTCCTTTAGCAATAATAAATCAATTTGGAGCTGATCTGGAAAGGTCTTTTCCAGAGCTCCCCCAGCCTCCCAGGTCTACCATGGCGTGGATTTTACTGCTGTAGGAAAGAGCGGCATCACAGTGTTGACAGGACCTTTCAGAGGTTGCTGTTTGGCTTTTAAGCGTGTCTTCCCATCTCTGCTGGGGCAGCTCCAGCCAAGCCTGGAGCACCAGTGGGTCCATCAGCCCTGGCCAGAACGTGTCTCCTCAGCAGCGACTGCCTGCAGATCATCTTTCATAGCACCCCTATTTAAACTGTACCTTCAATTACCTTTTTAATGTAGAAAATACACCTTCAAGCGGCATATCAATTAACTATAAGCAGTACTTGTAAATCATCACATTGTCTTACACTTTTCCTATTAAACCTAAAGAAATTCTGAGATGAACTACATAGTGCAGAGTTAGGGTCACATTCTGATCTGAATTTAGGTCATTGTCTTTCATAAGTGGCACTTATAATGGATTCATTTATAAAATGACATATATCCTAAACTGTGCGGTTTTTGTTGTAAATCATAAACCTTGCTGCAAGAGTGGATGTATTTGTACGATCCATTACAATAATGGATTCATTTATAAAATGACATATATCCTAAACTGTGCGGTTTTTGTTGTAAATCATAAACCTTGCCGCAAGAGTGGATGTATTTGTAGGATCCATCACAGGAGCCGCCAGCTCCGAGCGGCAGGTGGTCCCATCTCAACCTGCCATTATATATAGCATCCGTTACTGACATGGGGAGAAGTACAAGTGAATCACCCATCACCAGAAAAATTTATAGCAGGAAAACACCTGCCTTCCCACCTGTTTCTTTGCGTTCCTTTGTGCAGTTAAAATGTGAGCTTTAAGTAGCTATATGTTAAAATCCATAGGCTGAAAGTAAGGGTTTGTTAAATACAATAAGAATTAGGAAATAACTGAGAACAGCAGCAGTGCCTTGAATCAGTTCTGAGAAACCTTTGTCTTGTCCAGAACCCCAGTTATCTTAATATTTGAGTTCCCTTCTGATCCCAGTTACTCAGTGACGCGTGTGGCTGCTCACAGTGCAGGAGGAGCTCTGGGTGACCTCCCCCGCGCTGCTCAAAAACAAGCACTGGATTTAGTTTTCCGTGCAGTCATAACATTATACTGTCATTTGGGAACAGTGCAAAAAAATACACACGGTAGGTGTGGAATTGCTCTAAAAAAAAGGTGAAAATTGTGCAATTTTACGATATAATTGTTAGCATATCAGGGCTTTGTTTCTGGGGCAAGGAAGCTAAAAGTAAAAAAAAAAAGCAACCAACTCATAAAACATTAAAGATCTTGGTCTATACATAAAATACATCCAGCTATTTTAAAAGAAGTGATTTGAAATTAGAGATTTTTTCTCTCTTCATCGACTTGTCATGTCAGTCGACGGGCCACAGCTGTTGCTAAGAGCACTCGGGAATTTGGGCAGGGTAATTATAACAAGCACCTTTTCTTCTTCGAGAATGAAAAATGACGGGTGAATTTGCCGCCTGCTTCATATCCAACGGAAGGAGGATGTACAGGCACAACAGAGTCACTGCTTTTGCTTCTAACTAATCTTGCAACTCTCTTGACTTTGGCCTTTATTTAAATCCTTATCTAACTATAAAAGCATCATCCTCTATATTTTTTATAACAGGGTACTCGAATATGGGGCAGCAGGCACAAGTTCTTTAAAACATGGCTACAGAAACAGGAATCTCCACATAATTTTCTATAAAACTTCAGGTAGACGCTACAAAATAGTTTAGGAATGACAGATTTGCAAAGTTGCAGCAAATGCCAATAATATTGCATGCGTTAAATAAATCTTTCTCAACATCAATGGCCACTATCTTGCCACGAACTTCAAAACGGCCTATTAGGCACGTATAATTCACAGTAAGAGGGGAGATCTGCCAGCTTTTTCCAGAGATTTTTTTCAGGTATCAGATTCAGTGTCTCCCACGTGTGAGCAGCAGGGAAAGAAACATTTTAAAGAAAAAAAAAAACAAAACAAAACACACCAAATAAGTGCTGCAGTTGGGCAGGAAAGAGATTGAAGTGCTGGAGCGGGTCCAGAGAAGAGCAACAAGACTGGGGAAGGGACTGGAACACAAGCCCTATGGGGAGAGGCTGAGGGAGCTGGGCTTGTTTAGTCTGGAGAAGAGGAGGCTTAGAGCTGAGCTCAGCACTCTCTAGAACTACCTGAAGGGCAGTTGTAGCCAGGTGGGGATTGGGCTCTTCTCCCAGGCAGTCAGCAATAGGACAAGGGGCCATGGGCTTCAACTCTGCCAGGGGAAATTGAGGCTGGAGATGAGAAAGCAATTCTTTGCAGAGAGAGTGGTCAGGCATTGGAATGGCTGCCCAGGGAGGTGCTGGACTCACCGGCCCTGGAGGTTTGTAAACTGAGATTGGACATGGCACTTAGTGCCATGATCTAGTGAATGGACTGGAGTTGGACCAAGGGTTGGACTGGATGAGCTCTGAGGTCTTTTCCAACCCAGTCCATTCTGCGATTCTGTGAAATTATGCCCTGCATCTGAGCTTCTGTATCTGTAAAGCAGCGGTAAGAGCTGCCAGCCGTTGCAGAATTGCTGTAGAAGGTTGCTGCTGAGCGGGGATCGCTGTGCACAGCCCAGGCAGGAGCCGGCTCCAGGGGCAGCGGAGCCGCTGCCTAACGGAGCACAGCGACAGCACACACTCAACACGCCTTTATTCCAGGAGGAAAACCACAAAAGCAAGTTTCAATTTCCTTCTTCTTGAAAACAGTGGAAGTAGAACAGAATGGCAAGGAGCTACTGGAGGTTTGATCAAGACCTTAATAGTTGCATTATTGCAGAAAAACTGACGCGTTCTGTAGGGTTTGCCTTTAACCTTTTGGTTTTATGTGGAATTGCACTTGCAAGCAGCAGGACTTTCCCACTGGCCCTGTGCTAAGACATGGTTTGCTGACAAATCTAACAAAGAAATCCCATCAGATAAGTGACCTCTGGTGCAATCCAGCTATTCCTGCTCTTGTGAATTAAGCCTGCTTAATTTTTTAAGAGATACAGCAAAAATAGTGCAAGATCATAAGGCTCCTTGCACCATATTGGTTTTAAATTCACTAGCAATGTGAAAAACATTAAATAAAAGATTACTATGAAAGTTTCCAAACAAAATCCTATAAAATAATGCAATTAACATTACTATTTTAATTACAACAAGTTGATGAAATCTTTAAAGATCTCCCTGAAGAGACTTCTGCTGAGGACATTTATCCTAAAGCTCATTTCACCCCCAGACAATGGTCTCAAATAAGTCATTTGTCCTTTAATATTGCCACATTTGTTTGAACGGAAACAATATTTAAGGTAGAACAGGAAACCTTCAGTTCCCCCAGCACTTCTGTTTAAAGTCATCATAACACAGAGCAGACGACCGTCTTTGTGCACTCCCCCTAAGAGATGAATTATAACACTTGGAAGAAATGCTTTGGAAAAGACGCTTTCCTTCATGCACAAAAGGAGCATTCACATGTGACTTTGTTCAAGTTGTATATCAGAAATCCGCACAGAATATGGATTCTAACTATTCTGAACAACTGCTACTAATAATTTTCAGTATTACTGCAGCACCCCGGCCTCCAATGAGCATATACGTCTATACAAGGTCACATAAGCCCTTTCCTTAACCCTAGATCACCCCCTCTCTGTGAAATTGTCACTTCAATAATGTTTTAAGGGATCTAAAGTGCAGTTTCACACCAGATCAGCTGTGCTCACTGCAGTGCTTGCTTTGATGCACTCTACTGAGTGGTTTTTAAAATTTTGTCTAAACTATTACAGTAATATTTTGGAGTTCAGTCCTTGATTTCCACTCCCCGCAGTCAGCAACACCAAGAGACAAGTAACAAAGAAAGGAAACTCTCAGCGTGGGCTGGTTTGTGTAGGGAAGTGGCTGGGACAGGTGTTGCTTTGCTGCTTCTGTCTCTCTCCAGTCTCCTCTTTTCCCAAACAGTCTTTCTTCAGCAACGAAACAAGGAGTCATTGCCAGCTGCTCAGGAGGAACCTGCAGCATTTCATCAAGGTAGATATTTCACAGAATCACAGAATCCCAGAGTGTCAGGAGCTGGAAGGGCCCTGGGAAGCTCATCCAGTGCAATCCCCCCATGGGGCAGGAACACCCAGATGAGGTTACACAGGAAGGTGTCCAGGCGGGTTGGAATGTCTGCACAGAAGGAGACTCCACAACCTCCCTGGGCAGCCTGGGCCAGGCTCTGCCACCCTCACCAGGAACAAGTTTCTTCTCATATTTCAGTGGAACCTCTTGTGTTCCAGTTTGCACCCATTGCCCCTTGTCTTGTCACTGGTTATCACCCAGAAGAGCCTGGCTCCATCCTCCTGACACTCCCCCTTTCCATATTGATCCCCAGGAATGAGTCCCCCCTCAGTCTCCTCTTCTCCAAGCTAAAGAGCCCCAGCTCCCTCAGCCTTTCCTCACATGGGAGATGCTCCACTCCCTTCAGCATCTTGGTGGCTGCGCTGGACTCTCTGCAGCAGTTCCCTGTCCTGCTGGAACTGAGGGGCCACAACTGGACACAAGATTCCAGGTGTGGTCTCCCCAGGGCAGAGCAGAGGGGCAGGAGAACCTCTCTGACCTACTGACCACCCCCTTCTAACCCACCCCAGGGACCATTGGCTTCCTGGCCACAAGGGCCCAGTGCTGGCTCATGGTCACCCTGCTGTCCCCAGGACCCCCAGGTCCCTTTCCCCTACACTGCTCTCTAATAGGTCATTCCCCAACTTATACTGGAACCTGGGGTTGTTCCTGCCCAGATTCAAGACTCTACACTTGCCCTTGTTCTATTTCATTCAATGTTTCCCTGCCCAACTCTCCAGCCTGTCCAGGGCTCTGATGGCAGCACAGCTTCCAGTGTCAGCCACTCCTCCCAGCTTGGTGTCATCAGCAAACTTGCTGACAGTCACTCTATTCCCTCGTCCAAATCATTGATGAATATATTGAATAATACCGGCCCCAGTGCTGACCCCTGAGGCACTGCACTAGATACAGGCCTCAACTGGACTCTGCCCCATTGACCACGACTCTCTGGCTTCTTCCCTTCAGCCAGTTCACAGTCACCTCACTACCCGATCATCCAGACCGCACTCCCTCAGTTCAGCTGTGAGGATGCTGTGGGAGAATGTGTCAAATGCCTTATTCAAGTCAAGGTAGATCACGTCCACTGCTCTGCCATCATCCATCCATCTTGTTATGTCCTCATAAAAGTCAATGAGGTTGGTCAAGCATGACTTCCCCTTGGTGAAGCCATGTTGGCTGCCCCTAATGACCCTCTTATCCCTGATATGCCTTGAGATGGCACCAAGGAGAAGTCGTTCCATCAGTTTCTCAGGGATGGAGGTGAGGCTGACCAGTCTATAGTTACCCGGGTCCTCCTTCTTGCCCTTTTTGAAGACTGGAGTGACATTTGCTTTCCTCCAGTCCTCAGGCACCTCTCCCATTTCCCAAGACTTTGATCACGTTCTCTACAAAGTTTTCGGTATCTCTTCAAAACTGCGTGTCATTTTTGTCCAAGCGCAAGCTCAGGGTGTGGGGATCTCCTACGAGGGTCCCGCACAAGCAAACCTCTCCAAGCACTCAGCTGGTCGCTCAGGTTGGCAGTGCCATGGTACCAGCTGGACTTGATGACCTTAAAGGTCTGTTCCAACCTAAATGATTCTGGGATTTCTCACGCGTAACACAAGTGCAGAACTTAGCCAGGAAAAACAAACCAATATTGGATTATTTTCTTGTCTATCATATAAATACATAAGAAAAACTTACAGAGAACCTCTATAAAGAATCAAATCAGTGGATATATACACAGTTAAATATTGCAATCGTAATCATTCATACTTTCAGAAAATAGCATATACTTTCCGAATGTTGGTCAGATTAACTGCATGGCAGGTTGGGATTTTTTTATTTTAGATTTCATCGTTCTCAAATGTTATATTACACAAGCTTTCCAGAATGTGAAAGGGAAGTAGGGATGCTCACACAAGCAGCTCAGTTGTAACTGTCCTTAGTAGGTTCTTCATTCATGCATAACCATGGCCACTTAAATGCTTTTAAAGGAAGATTGATCAGTATAGGCAAGAAGCACAGCAAATAAGATGCTGGTATTTTCTTCATTGGCACCTGCAGTCCTTTGAAGGATCGGCTGCACACTCTGCAAGTCGGGATGCCCATTAGTGACCACCTGGAAAGCAAAAGCTCCTTCTCCATAGGACAGGTACAATTGAGGAGATTTTTCCTCTCATCGCGCTTAGGAAATGGAGGTTTTAAAGAAAGCAGGGATGGAAGAACAGGCCAGTCCAATCAGGAGGGGAACTTCCCAAGGGGAAGTTTGGATTCAGATTCTTGCCTGTTGTTTGACCCACCGCCGGAACTAAAGAGCATCAGGCTCTGCCGCAGACCAGGGCTCAGAGAGCAGCCGACGGCTCCTCCTCTGGACCGAGAACCCGGACGGGTTTGCAGCCTCTGCTGCCAGACGCAGGACGTCTTTTCAAAACTCTGCACACGTTTTCCACTTGCATTATTTATCTTCTGTTTCACTAAGTTCTAGCCAAATATCAGAACAGCACAAGCTCTCAGAGGCCGTCGGGTCCCCAGCTCAATGTGTGTTTTCACGCTGAAACCCACAGCTCTTCTCATTTTGTCTACAGACTATTTGGCAACTGGGAAAAGCAGATCTTTAATGATAACAATAGCAAAGCAAACTATCTTTTTTTCTCCACATAGATAAGAGCAAAATCCAGCCAGAAAACACAAGTGTGTGCATACGACCTAGATATCTAAAGCAAATGCACCAAGAGTGGGAGGTGATACGGAACCTCACAACTAGAATGTGGCAGAGATTCTGCAGGACACCAGGCACACTGCACAGCTACGGCGTGTGCGCTGTGTCCTTCCAGAAAGCCTGAGCCAAGAGACCAGCATTTCTGACACTACACATAATACCGCAAAGATTGTCGGGGGAAAGGAAAACGAAAAAAGGAGGGGGATGGTAAAATGCAAGTCCCCCACATTTACTGATCTTGCTTCATCTTGAAGGGAAAGAGAAATCTAGCAGGCAAATCACAGCTGCCTCAGAGGCAACGAGTGGAAATGTTTGCAAATGCTCCCCTTCGCGTCCACCGCAGTCGGCACTGAACAGGCAGTGAGCACCAACACTCGGACTGTTAGTGCACCCTCATCGAATACACGGCCTGCAGGGCTGCCAAGGAGTTCAGCACTGTTGTTTTAAGACAGTTTGTAGCTATTTGAGCTCATTTTCTTCAAGAAGATCCTCAGGCAAAGTTGTAATCTGTGATTTTGTGGAGGGGAAGGGAAAATGAAAGCGAGTTGTCAGTTCAAAACTGCCCCTGTTTCTGGCCAGTCTTAAATATCCAAGATGTAATTGTGCTATCCACAATTCCACACACCTAGCTCCATTACTTCAAAGCTTTGCTCTGTAGAGACAGTGTTTTTCCACCACCCAACAGAAAGGCAGCATGTCTGAATACAAAAACCAAAAGAATCATTAAAAATAAAGACATTCTGAAAAGAAGCTCACCTTGCATCCTTTATAGCACGCTGGATGAAGCAGGGGCACTTTCAGAGACCAATTCTGTGTCAGCCACCTCAAAATGCATTTTCGCCTACATTATTTCACACGTTACACACACACACACGCTCCTTCAGAACGTTGTCACACGAGCCGCCGTGGCCGGGCGGGTGAGCTGCACCGGGACAAGCAGCTCCGCACCAGAAAACAGCAAACCAGACCGACTTACCAGCTGAAGGTTTCTAGGCGGACACTCTCACACTATTCATCTTAGAGGCTGCTGTTCGCTTGGGAAATTACACTTGTGTGAGAAAAATGAGCGATGAGTGCAAATGAGTACAAAATCCTGCTGGCTCTGCTGGTTTACAAACCTGGCATTTCTGTGACAGACACAGAAAAGTTCACAGATACATTTCTTTCCACATAAACCTGAAGTGTCCTACATTTTGTTCAGACCACACAAGTACATCCATTTTTCAAAAGAAAATACCTTACCTATCTGGAATATCCTTTGCCTGTTCAGTGCATTTCCACCCCCGCCTCCCCAAGAAGCAAAAGTCAGCAAGGGAATTTTCCTTTGAGAACAGAGAATCACCAGTCAAGAAAAACGCGGATGCGAATCCACTTAAGTGTCGCTCGGCACAGTTCTCTGGCTGTTAGTTTGTTTCTAGAAGATTTGCATAGCCCCGCAATCAAAGAACAAACACTGGAGTGTCACAAGTCACGAGCATGTTAGATGTGAGCTCAGTTTTTACTGGCATCACTATGAATACAAAAGCTGAGAGCCTCTAGACAACCTGCAGCTGTTGTGCCCAGTGCAGGCCCAGAGGAGCCAACATCACGGTATCGTTCAATATCACCTGAGAATGTGGCCCGAAGGGACAACAAGGTACTAGTTCACAACAGCCAGGAACTCCCGAGGCTTCAGAGAGCTTCTTGAGAGTCATGAGCATCTGGAAGCGTGCATACAGAAAGATAGATTTACAAAATAAATATGTATTTTTAAAAGTTTGCAACATTTTGATTATACAAGATTAAGATAAAACACTATTATAATCCCAAACTGCCATATTCACTCAGGTACCACTGAATTGATGCAATAGGTAAGCAAATACTGCTTGAGAGAAACTAACTCAAAACATATTCAAGAATCCTTTGTTATGATGCTTTGGGATATCTGACCAGACCTGAAAGTTCGTTTATTCACTGCTAATGAGGTGAGATGACTCAGACGGAAAGCAGGCCACCAGGTATTACAGCTCAGATCCTACCGAGTATAGACAAATATTAATGAAATGTCTGAAAGGAAACAAGGGATACAGAGAAGCTTAAAATAAATGATCAGGCAAAGAACATCACAGCAAGTGTCCTAAGCACTGAAACCCCCTCCCGCCCTACCATCTACCAAAAGACTGGGAAACCTTTGCATGCGCGTCCTCTACCTGTTTCTCAGAAAAAAAATCAGTTAGTTTTTCAAGGCCACAATAAAATAAGTGTTTTCCACATTGCTACTTACTTTGCTGACACGTACCCTAAGCGCATAAAATACCTGCATGCCAGGTAGGAAAAACCTGCTATTGAAATTGCCCAAAAGAATAAAATCCACAGTGAAACAAAACTGTGATTTCCCATACTGCTATCGAGTCAAACGTATGGGAAAGCTTTAAGCCTAATATCTCCTGGTCAAATTACAGCAAGATGTGAAGCTCCAGGAGCAACGTAGATGGTGTGCATGTTCTCCTGTGAAACAATTGGTAGTTTAAAATCAGTAATACTATGGGGAACTCGCTCTATTTGCCCTTATTCCCAGTTCTCCGGGCACTTTACTGTCTACATCCAGTACCATATATTGCCAAGCACCCCTATGCCAGAACAGCTCAACACACGCCGAAGAGGAAAGAGAATGCTTGCCAGGTCATGTATTCAGTCCACTAAAACATCTAAGACTATCCACTAATATCAAAGCAGTTTGTATTTCTAAAAAACCTAAAATATTGGAAAAGTTACACTAGCAAATAAGATACGCTGACGTGAAAAAACAAATCTGAATTACAGATAACGAATGTAGGCACAATGCTTACTAATGGGCAATGCACTGAGGCTCAGGAGATGACCTCTTATGGCAGCTTTTAGACTCTAATCAATGAGAAACAATTCACGGAATTCTGGTGAAGTTTTTACTCCTTACTGGCAAAGGTGTTTCAAGTCTCCGGATTTAAATTATAACACTTCAGCAATAAAAAAACATAAAGGTCAAAATGAGAAGGGTAGAAGGATCATGAGAAGTATAGTAAATAAAATCTGACATTTAAAAATTCTCAGAATGATACTATTGTGTTCTTGCACCTTGTAGTCTCCGATCTTTTAAATAATAAGGATTTCTCTTTTGCAAACAAGCAATTTACATCAAAGTTCTTTCACTGCTTTCAGATAAACTGTTGGTTCACTGCACCTACGGATACTTCAGCAAACGGTTTGGTAAAACAGGACTTAAACAGGAGACCAGAGCAGCTGGTGCAGGAGTCCATGTATCTACATTATATGATGTTCTGCTCAGTCCCATCCCCAGGACTGAATGTTTCCATCATAAGCACAATTTGAAGCTGTTCAAACAACAAGGTGGTGGTTTGGACTCTTACGTCTCCATTAGGTGTCAAAGCAGAGCAGGATTTTTGGTTTGAATTCTATTGTCTGTGCTTAGCTTTGGAAAACAAACAACAAAAAGGAGTTACGGGCTTTCCCATGGTATTCCAGACAAACAGAACTGAAAAACAGCACTACTTCTAAATATGAAGAGCTCGTAAATCTCTACTTTTGGTCTGATGCTTTTTTTTTCAAGATTGTAGGGAAGCACCAAGGTTCTCAAGCCCCACCAGGGAGTTTAACCCCATAACTACCACTGAAACTAAAGATAATTGCCTGTCCTTGATATTTTCCTTTTCCCCTCCAAACTATCACCCCTAAACCTTGAGCTCAACCCTGATGCTTTACTGAGCAAAACAGAACAATTGATCCCAGACGGCTCACACAACCGTTCACCACTCAGCTGTGTAGCAAAGGTCATTTTTCCACCCCAGAGGAGCTACCTGAGCAGAGCAGCGGGCTGGGCTTCGCTCCGGGCTTGTAGAGCCTGCCTGAAAACAACTGACCAGCAACGTGCAGCAGCGAGGGCGGCCAGGCCAGGCCTGGGAGAGGCTGCTGGACCAGACTGGGGAGTCACGGCCTCCAGATAAGGAGAGGCGACCAGTACAAGCCAACACGCTTCTGAACAGTCCGTGCTTAGCACAGGAGAAGCCATCTCACAGCAGAGCTGGTGGGGCGGTGCGTGGCGGGAGGAGCCGCCGCTGTGCACGGCAGGTAACGGTGCTTTCTGCCATCGCTGCAATGGCGTGGGAATGAGAAAATGAAGTGTGGACAGCTCGCAGTTCACACGGTAAGAAAAGGTAACACAACTCAAGTGCAGTGAGGCAATTCCTCCGCAGTTACTAGTGCCCCTGTGCTGGCCGCACAAACCTTGTGTAGTCTGCAACACATACCAGTACTGACCCCTACACGGACTGGATAAGCCATCGCCTCTTTTCCCATTGTAGGTAAAGCTTCTTTAGCTGTAGCAGAAAGATTAAAGATGCTGCTTTCAATGGGTGCTACTGCCAGATTAACCTTCAACCAGTGTCCTACTGAAGAAACATTTGGGGACAGCTGCTAATTCATCTTCACATTAATTTAAAGTCTGAGGAAAGTCAGCCAACTTTTTGTTTCCATAAATTCATGTGTTTCTTATGAGAACTCACGTATATTCATGATTGCTGTTAAAACTGGGTCTTTATTATGTAGCTGTGTCACTGGTATTTTTTGTACATACCTTTGCAAAAATCGGGTAGGAACTCTCTGATTTGGGAAAAAAATACTGCAAATGGATCCTCTGCCCATTTCCATGAATAGTAATTTATATAGATACAAAGAGGATACAGTCAGAATCACGCACGCTCTTAGGCCAATCTAACTGAAAGAGAATGCCATGCTGGGGAAAGTGGGCGATATTCTCGAGTAGTTTGTAAGAGACGTGCGTATTCCAGCGCGTTGCCCTGGAGCAGCTTGGGTCCCAGCTGCCATCAGAATCCTCTGCTTTAGGAGCTGGGTTTTCCATTCATATGGGCTGTAAGAATGGGACAGATCACAGATAACAACTGAAAGAACCTCGCAAGAAAATGCATCATCATCAAGGAAAAGCCGATATTTGAGCTTGGGTTCTCAATGAATTCTCAACAAGCACTCAGTTGTGGAAGCTGCTCTTTTGTTCCTGCCAACCACTCGAACAAAAGCTCACTGGGGAAGTTTTAACTAGTGCTCTCCACACACAGGCACATTCTGCGAAGTATCCGTCCCCGTTTGTTGAACATACACAATGCTTTTGCACAGCACTGTTAGCACTGCAGCCTCCATGATCTTGCTGGAACCACTTCTGTTCTCTCCTGGGAAGGAGGCAGAGCTCAGTCTGGGAACATTCAGACCGTTAGTGTGCAATAAAGGAACCAAAGGGACTCTGAGCTCCTTCGTGACGATAGGCTTGTTCAATGACTACATCCGCACTGAGTTCTGCTCCACCTTAAACCGAAATTAAAAATGGCACAGAGCAAGAATGAAACAACACCGTGTGGGAAGACAGGGCAGATCCCATAAGGATCTATATGCAATACAGCTACTGCACATCCTCAGGAACTACAGCCAGGTGACAAGGCAATCGATCCCATACGCCGAGCTTAGATAGAGAACAAACTCCTAAACTACAGCACCTGCATTTTTAAAAGACAAGAGGAACTCAGCACCATGTGCTCTGTGCAAAGAAACATTTGTGAGACAAATGTGATCACAGCGGGGGAAGGACCAAGTCACATCCTCTTCCTTTCTAAGGGATATCAGCATCGACCAGTGAGCTAGCCACTGCTAGGTTGTGTCTTGGATAAAAAGGGAGGCCTCAAAACCCTGGGAAAAAAATGTTCTATTGGATATATTTATGAAAATGTAATTCCATTGACTTCATCGATGTGAAGATTCATACTTACACATATCAGTTTCCTTAACTTCTTTTACAATTAGAGTAGCAAAGATGCCAATAACTAAGCAGCCAAAACACACACTCAAAGCACATCTCTGGTGCTGGTTCCCTCAGCTGCCAGTGGAACACAAGTCCAGCACTTTGGGAAAACATCTGCTTATGTCAGCTATTCTGGACAGATGTTCCTAGACATCGACCTCACGTGAGAGCTGCTGCTGAGCTCCAGTCACTGCTCTGACTCCAGTCTGAGTCCCGCAGGGGCACAAACAGTCCTGGTGTGCCCACAAAGAAACGGATCCACGGGCACAAGGCAGCGACCGGCCCGGCCACGTGTCCTTGGGGACCGCCAGCAAAAGGCAGACTTGTCATTCACCTCCTCAGCTGGCTGACAGACCGCAGCTTCTGCATGGCACCTCAACTCTTTACAAGGTGTTTAACTAAGCACACAAAAGACCCATTGGTTTCTTTATCTTTCCCTTCCCGGGAACAGCAGAAACATTTCCTAGGTTTTGCATCTATGGGAATGGTAAGCCAAGAAGTTTTGCAGAGAGAGAAGGCAATTTCCACTTCTTTTCTCAGAAAAGGATTCCATTTTCTACAATACTATTTTCTGCCTTTTTCTTCTCACAGATTTTTATGCTGCCTCTACAAAACCAGAGTAAAAAAATATATCCCTTTCAGTTAGGTTCAAATTCAGTGTGTTGCTGTGTCACAAAAATATTCCCTCTGCAAGTCTGTTAGAAACACGAGTCTCAGTATATCAAGATATATTAACTTGTAATATCTGCGAACGATGAAGTGAAGGAATCATATATAAACTCAGCAGATTTTCAGTCATCTCTCCCTCCCAAAAGCTTTTCGTGTCCCTTTTGGCATTTGGTCATGGTGGGGATGGAGAGCTTAAACAATTATGCCAGGATTAAATGCAATTTTTCTATCCGTTCATAGTGCTGGTGAGAAGACAGAAGAGTTACTGTTACCCACATAATAGTGCCTGTTATCATACTATAACACGGATATAAAACCACTTAGTCTGGCCAACACTTATCTTAAATACAGAACTGTTTTCCAGTCCCCAAAGAAATGAAAGGAAGAAAACAAACCATTCCATACCACAGAGAGCAGTACAGACATGAATGCCCACGTCTCCTTTAAGATGTATTTATTCTCCGCTTTGTCTTTGGCCAGCTCACTCTCCACTCAGAGTATTAAGCACTCAGACAGCTGGGTGCAGTTTTGCTAATAAAGAAGAGGACATAACCAGACGTACAGAGTTATAATCCAGGGACTGCGTGATACAAAGGACACGCGGAATTCGTCTGATGTGACAATTTTCTGTTATTGTTTTGGGATTACAACAAACCTGCGGCTAAACTCATTGTGCCAGGATAGTTAAGGCTGTGTCAGCACTTTGCTTGTAAACCTCTTTTCCAGTGGATTTATTGCTAAATAAAAAGTTTTTCAGGGGCTGAAACCTGGCCTGAAAGGCTGCATTTATCTCTAGAGACTGAAAAGATATACACTTTATCTTAATGGAAGGGAAGAAGAAAAGCTTGCTAGCTTGGGATAGATAACTTTCCACTGCTAATATTACCAGCGCCATGCATATTCTCCAAGCTTTTAAAAATACAGGGAAAAATCCTTTGTTCACATAGCTTCATTTCAATTTGGAAAAGAAAATTCCCATGCAAGCCATCTTTGCTTGTTACGGAGATTTTCAATTTCATATAGCACTGATTTTTCCCTGGATATCCAAATACAGTGCTGAAAGAAAGGCCCCGATTATACCCTCTGGTTACATAAAAGCCAAAAATAGTCTACAAATTACCCGACATGTGTTTATTTTTTAACAATCCTCTTGTGGCATGCGTTTATTTCTCAGTCGTACTAGTTCCCTCTACATTGGTGGTATCGAATTTGGCTGTATTTTGGGTTTTATTCTTTAATATGGCCGGCCCTGCCAACTCCTATTGGATCAAACAGCCAAGCTGGCTTCACTCTCATCGCCAACAGCAAAGGTCTGAGTCTCAACAAGCCACTTCTGCAAATTCACCCTAAGAAACGTGTAAAATGAGAGGTTTCTCAATATTGTTCCTCACGGACACCTGCGCTGGTCTAGAACTTCCCATGCAGTCCAGAGGTGCAATAGAAAGCTATTAAACCGCTCAAAACGCTGGCACAAGCAAAGAAGTGCAGTTGGCTCTTGTGCAGCTGTATCACTTGTGTGTGCCAAGAGGAGTAAAACTTACAAAAAGCCAAAATCCTCTATTTAAGTCAGTAATTCAGCAGATAAAAGCAAAAGATCTGAAATGTAGGAGTTCAATTCTAATCAAGACGTTTCTTTTAAAGAACAACTTAATGTCTAGATCACCAGTTTCAGCCTTGTGACCTACTGGAACATGGGCAGCAAGAGACTGCAACCCTCACACCTGGTTTAGCAAAGGCTTTGCACAGCCCTATCTCGTTCAATTAAATCCTTTCCTAAAAGCTTTTTTCTTGTACAACTGTACAGTTTTGGTCTTTTTCTTTCTAACTTTTTTCTCCTCTCCCCATTCCCTTGCTGTAAATACACATTTGAGATGAGAGAAGAAATATTAGAGAGGGCCGACTGAACAGTGAATACTGCTTAAAGTGAAAACGCTTTGACAGAGTCGGGCAGTAAAGGACTGGAGCCACAGCACACTGGGGATGAACGCTCTTCATGAAGTGGAAAAAGACTCAGATGAGGCAATAGAAACTTGCACTATTTTTGCTTCGGGATGGCATGTCAGCACCCATAACCGCCTTCCAACTCAAAGGGCACTCAGCCTTCACAGTTAGGACATCCGTGTGTGTGTCCAAGACGCTGTTGCAATGAAACGTCTCTGGGGTCCCTGCTCAGCCGGGTACCTGCCCGCCGGGTCTCCTGCCCGGTCGCTGCCCTCTTGTTGAGCAGCATCCGCTCCCTGTGCTGCATTCAGTTTAAGGCAGCGAGTCTGCTCAGTCAAGCTTGGCTCAGCTCCTCAGAAACAGCTCTTTGAATTGGACCCTTGTGCATTTATTAAAGAAAAAAGTGCATGTCTGCACACACTTTTCACAGCTTAAAATTAAACCAAAAAGAATCTGCTGTTCATGTCAGGCACTGGCACACCACACAACAGTCTCCCTTTGCTGTCAGAAATTCTTTTCTTCATTTAACTGACATGCACTGCCAAATGAAGTTTGCAAAGAAAAAAATTAACACACTTGTTATTGGAGAGAATAAAATGACAAATTATTCTAATTTGGGATTTTTGTTTTAATCTTTCGCAACTATAGCGATTCAATCCCATATTAAACAAGCATTGCAACAAAGAATGCTCTAATCAGGAGGTTGTTGTTCATCACAAACACAGATGAATTTTCAAATTGGCACAGCGCTGGGCCATCAGCATCCAGAGACTTCTGGGGATGTTGGAATCCAGGATCTTAGTCTTCTACCTACAGAAATACTATTTAAGCCACCAGCATTAAGAACACATCGTACTGGTACTATTTAGAAATTCAGTAAGAATTCATGTGTCCTAAGAGCTGCTATTCAAACAGAAGGAAAAAACAGTTACATTCAAACCTGATGTTTGAAATACACATTATCAATACAACAAAGTATTGGGAGACTGACGTGGACTCAGGGCCCGACATCTACTAACTGAAAGCAGGTGTATTATGGAATCCACCTGGAGCTGGCAGCACCAGGTCACATCCACCAAAGGGTTGACTATTACTACATCTACTTCCCTAATTCTTAATGAGCTTGAGCTTCTGGCCGATGACAAATTCTGAGGCAATTTTAATGCCCTGAGAACATCATGGTGCCTGACAAGAGGCAGAGAGCCGTGAAGCCATGTGCACTGGGGCTCTGGGGATCATGAGAAAGCGCTTGGAGCTGCACAATGGAAGATGCTATCAGAATTTTTTGGACAGTCCTTTCTGCTCTCCCATGGTGCATCTAGCAGACACATTCATAGTGGAGAAGTATATCCATTATATACACACACATACCCCCTTGCATATATAGATTGTACAGCATCCATTTTTCTTTTGCTGCTATAGCTTTAAATATATGACATCCAAATAACATTTGTCTTGATTTTGTATTAGTTAGCTAGGGTTGTAGCAAAACTTTTTGTTGGCACAGGACATCAATTCGATATGCGGAAACACGAGCCTGCCATGGGAAAGGTGTGAGGAACACAGAGGGCACTGACAAGCATGTTTATCCTGCCACCAGTGCCTCAGTTAGAGGTCAAACCACCATTCTTGGACTAGAGTGGGTGCTTATTGCTGAGTTACAACCTTAGTATCCAACGTGTGAGGTTGTTACTGCTAAAGGGTCCTAAACGTGCTGTGGCTCAGTGAAGAACTGAAATCACAGTTACAATCATTCCTTTCCCCTCCGCTTATGCTGCAAAACAAATAATTAATCCAGAGAGTTTAAGTGTGCGCAAGAGGATGCTGAGGTGGTATTTCACACGTTTTCAAGCAGCCACATACAGGTGTTGGCCCCTCGTGGCAGAATGTGCCAGCAGAGCGGGAGCGCGGTGCTGTGTGGTGCTGTGCTGCGTGGTGCTGTGCTCTGCTGTGCAGTGTGGTGCTGTGAGGTGCTGTGCTGTGCGGTGCTGTGCTCTGCTGTGCAGTGTGGTGCTGTGCTGTGCTCTGCTGTGCAGTGCGGTGCTGTGTGGTGCTGTACTGTGCGGTGCTGTGCTCTGCTGTGCAGTGTGGTGCTGTGTGGTGCTGTACTGTGTGGTGCTGTGCTCTGCTGTGCAGTGTGGTGCTGTGCTGTGCTCTGCTGTGCAGTGTGGTGCTGTGTGGTGCTGTACTGTGCGGTGCTGTGCTCTGCTGTGCAGTGTGGTGCTGTGTGGTGCTGTACTGTGCGGTGCTGTGCTCTGCTGTGCAGTGTGGTGCTGTGTGGTGCTGTACTGTGCGGTGCTGTGCTCTGCTGTGCAGTGTGGTGCTGTGTGGTGCTGTACTGTGCGGTGCTGTGCTCTGCTGTGCAGTGTGGTGCTGTGTGGTGCTGTACTGTGCGGTGCTGTGCTCTGCTGTGCAGTGTGGTGCTGTGTGGTGCTGTACTGTGTGGTGCTGTGCTCTGCTGTGCAGTGTGGTGCTGTGCTGTGAGGTGCTGTGTGGTGCTGTGCTCTGCTGTGCAGTGTGGTGCTGTGCAGTGCTGTGCTGTGCTGTGCAGTGTGGTGCTGTGCTGTGCGGTGCTGTGCTCTGCTGTGCAGTGTGGTGCTGTGCGGTGCTGTGCTGTGCGGTGCTGTGTTCTGCTGTACAGTGTGGTGCTGTGCGGTGCTGTGCTCTGCTGTGCAGTGCTGTGCTCTGCTGTGCAGTGTGGTGCTGTGCAGTGCTGTGCTGTGCGGTGCTGTGCTCTGCTGTGCAGTGTGGTGCTGTGCGGTGCTGCGCTCTGCTGTGCAGTGTGGTGCTGTGTGGTGCTCCACTGTGCTGTGCGGTGCTGTGCAGTGCGGTGCTGTGCTCTGCAGTGCTGTGCGGTGCTGTGCAGTGCTGTGCAGTGCGGTGCTGTGCTCTGCAGTGCTGTGCGGTGCTGTGCAGTGCTGTGCAGTGCGGTGCTGTGCTCTGCAGTGCTGTGCGGTGCTGTGCAGTGCTGTGCTGTGCTCTGCTGTGTTGTGTGGTGCTGTGCTGTGCGGTGCTGTGCTCTGCGGTACTGTGCAGTGCTCTGCTGTGCGGTGCTGTGCAGTGCTGTGCTGTGCTCTGCTGTGTTGTGTGGTGCTGTGCTGTGCGGTGCTGTGCAGTGCGGTGCTGTGCAGTGCGGTGCTGTGCGGTGCTGTGCAGTGCGGTGCTGTGCGGTGCCATGCTCTGCCTTCGCCACGCTGCTCAAGACAATACATCTTTCATTTTTTACGTGCCATGGCCCTGCACGTCACTTTACCCTGGAAGAATTAGTCCATTGCTCACTACATTAAAAAGTCACTAGCTCAGTGTTATTAAGTGCTCATTTAAAGTAACATTTGTGATCTGCCAAACTACTTAAGAGCATGCAGTAAGAAGTTCTGAGCCATTAACAAGCTCGCCGTTCTATATAATCAGGAGGATGGGTTTAAATAAAAATCACTTTCAAGTAGGGGAATGATTAATCATTGCTGTTCCCCCCTTCATTTGTATTCTTAGCAAAAGTTGTCAACCTTTGTCCCGGCATTAACAGCGAGTTTTATGTGACGGTACCTGGTATTCTTAAAATTGATTAATTAGCAAGGCCACATTTTATTTGAAAGCACAGAAGAGAGTCACATTTTCATTCAGTTCCCTAGGGAACTAATTATAAGGTCTGCTCAACATACATCACAACAATATCTCCTATATGGCACAAGTAATTATTTAGATACTGTAAATATCCTTCCAAATATTTAAAACAGAACTGCTTCAGCTATTTGGAAGTTTCGGTAGAGACTGGTGGGACGTTCCAAACATTCCCTGCTCGGGACAGACAGCAGCTACTCAACATCACAAACACCTAAACCCCGCAATGGGAGTTTATCGCACTCACCTCCGAACCAGCACAAAGGAAAAAGAAATTGAAGGAGAACGTAGTAGTAAAGATTACACAACCCTTACAAAACAAAGCAAACCCCACCACACATAAATGTTGAACAACTCCATGATGTTTCTCTCCCCTAGCTACAGGGCAGCAGTTGATTGTTTCTTTTCTCCACCAGCAGTGCACTGGAACCTGGCACTTTCACCGCACCAAAAATAAGAGCACAATATGCAAAAGCACATCTTTTAGAGAAGCAAAAACCCTTCCTGCCCATCTGCCACCAGCCCTGGGGCAGGGAGAGGGGGCCCAGGGCGGGCAGTGTCTCTGACTCACTCACTGCTCATCGCTCCCAGCGGCTTTAAGAGTCGAGTCCCATCATACGAGACATACAAAGACTTGAAAAGAAGTTCTGTGTAGCAGCACTTCCAGTCTAGAAAGGTTAGACAGCATGTGAGAGAAAGAAACCAGTCCCTGTACCTGGGCAACCGACACACAGAAGATCCCCTCAGTGGCACCAGACTTTTCAAGTCTGTACCAAAAACTTAGTGATTTACCGCTCCTGATACACACACACACACCAACACGATTTACCACTCCCGATACACACACACACACCAACACGATTTACCGCTCCTGATACACACACACACACCAACACGATTTACCGCTCCCGATACACACACACACACCAACACGATTTACCGCTCCCGATACACACACACACACCAACACGATTTACCACTCCCGATATAAACACACACCAACATGATTTACCGCTCCCAATACACACACACACACCAACACAATTTACCGCTCCCAATACACACACACACACCAACACGATTTACCGCTCCCGATACACACACACACACACCAACACGATTTACCGCTCCCGATACACACACACACACCAACACGATTTACCGCTCCCGATACACACACACACACCAACACGATTTACCGCTCCTGATACACACACACACACCAACACGATTTACCGCTCCCGATACACACACACACACCAACACAGCCTGGAAAGCTGCACCAGCTGCAAAGGAGCCGAGTAGCTACACCCAAGTCAGATTACTGCTTTCTTGGCTCCTGGAGTTCTCAACTTGCTTGGGCTGTGCTCTGATTCACAGGGTTTGGCCCAAAGGCAAATTTTAGGGGAGGAGGGGGAAGCTACTTGATTGGCTCCAAAACTCTTGTAAATTGGCTGATCCAGCGCACAGGAAGGCGGAGAACAGCTTCCATAGCAACACACACTCTCTCTGCTCGCTTATTTCTAGGGCATCTGTCCCTGCCCGGGCTCCCCGAGCGGCGCAGGCACTGCAGGCTGCTCAGACGTGGAAACTGCCGCCCCCGTCGCTCCTCAAGTGCATCTGGATGGTTGTCACGCAGCTTGCGAGGGCAGGCAGCACAAAACCGCTGCTCCAGTTGATTAGAATACAGATTTGTATTGCCCTGCATCTCCCAACCAGACTTCAATGCAGGCTACAAACAGAGGAGAAAACACCCTGCGAGAGCCCGGTATCATACTTTAAACTTTCTGAAGCCAGACAGATGAATTATACCAGACCATGCTGGCTAGAATTACACAGCAGATATTTCCACATGCAAGCAGAAGACAAGTCTTTCCACATCAGAAAACAGTCTTAAATATTTCTAAAATCTTCCCCAATCCACTTTTTCTGAAGCTATATCAAATCCTTTTAAGTATTCATTTACCTCACCTTCACAACATAACCAACAGCATAGCTTGAAGTCTGACATACGTACCAAATCACAAAAGCTTGTGCCATTGCAATGTTTAGTTAAAATTACTGTATTTAGTCTTTTAAGATTGTCTTCCATTAGTCCTCAAGTTACACAGTATCTGTAGCTCTCTCGAATTTCGTCACCTTGGCAACACCACTGCATGCAGGAAAACAAATCCCAGGAAAATAAAGATGGATTTATTATCTGTTATACAATGAATTTTTAATTCTGAAGCTTCTATTTGATGTTCCAAGGAATGTTGCAATACCTGAGAAAAAAACTCTTATTTTCTTTTAGTTCTGTATCTGAGTACCAGCAATTGTAACAGGGATTTTGAGGATTATGCACACAGATAAATGAGGTCTGATAAGCACGTACAACAACAAAAACACAGGACTTCTGGAAAAATATGAACCGCATTTGTGCGAAATGAAATTTTAATGTTAAATACTGCAGGTAACAGAAAAGCAGCTTATTATTTTAAATGTCTGAAAAGCACACATAGGAGAAAACACCAGTTCCTAGTGTTCTCAATAAGAGCTCTAGGACATGTCAGGACCTACTGAAATCAATAAGAATTAACACTATTTACTTCACAGGAGAAAAAAACAAACCAGAACACAAACTTCTGTGTTCTTGCCGTTTAATATTTTGCTAAAACAGGCAGATCGAGGAGCTCTAAGTTGTTTGGTGTGGTTTACAGTGAACACTGAGGAGGTCACCAAGCATTCCCATCAAGCGCACAGTAGTAGTTTAAATGGTTTTGTCTTTGGGGTATTTTGTAGTCCGCTGCCATATCCACCAAACAATGAGTCACTGCTGAAGAAACAAAATGTTCTGCATCTCAGATAACAAATACATTAACTAAAAAAAAAAGAAAAGAAAAAGAAAAGCAAGTAAGAAGACTTAATCTGAAAAAGAAGAAAACTCAATTTGTTGTTAGCTACTCTTTGTCCAAAGCAGGCGGTGCGTGCTGACCTCCAGGGCATGCAGCACACTCCATTTAGTTGTAATGGGATTTGGGAAAAGCCAGAATTTGATGAAACTTGCAGACAGCAAAACTTCACAGGACTCTGCAATTTTTCCTATTGCAAGGAGTTTAATTGCTTTGCTCTCACTAACGCCAGGGTTGGTTATGGTCTTGGAAATGGCTTTCAGGGGTCAGCAAAAGGGCTAAAGAAAGTGGGGAGACGTGGTGTGAGGACCAAGGGGAAGTGTCGGCGAGAGACACTTTTAAAATAGGTCAGAAAATTCTCATGGTGGGAATTCTTCAGAAAAGCACCGAGTCCCCGAGTTAACACTGTTCTGCTACCAACAATGGCTAATGAAACCAGGAAAAAAACAAAATAAAACACACATCTCATCTCGTTCTGATTCCTGCCAGCACAGGAAACCATCGCTTGCTGCTGCTTCGTTAGCTCCAGAAGCAAAGATCTCTGGCAATAATTCTGTCCTCACCGATGGGCTAAGTGAAAATAGCTACCTAACCAAATTTGAGTGGTTGGGGAACTTGGTTTTAAGTGTTTGAAAATATAAGCAAAGATATCTTAGGGAAAAAAAAGGTTACAAAAGCCATGCATCTGTACAGCTGTATGTCAGATGTATTACCCTTATGCATCATATAATAGTCTAAGGCATATGCTCAAGAATTTATTCCACAAGACCAAGCTCCGAATGGCACGCAAGGCAGGAGGCCACACTATCTGTGATAGCAACAGACACTGCGTAAGCATCACTCAGCCCAAGCATTGACGAAACTGAGGTAGAAACCGTCTCCGTGAGGCCACTTGAGTGTTTATGGTGCATACTAGCAGCACTGCACAAGCTCGGCCCAGGTTGCTCCGGTGCCAAGCAGCCGTTCTGTGCCGAGGAGCATGTGCTGGGCACAGCCAGAACAGCAGAGCCGGGGCTGCCGAGGCCAGCACAGCAAATCCCTGCAAACCCAGTGTACCTGCACCATCACCCACCGGCAGCCCTGTGAAACCTGCCCCTCCTGCCTTCCCCTGAGCCCCTCACTGGAACCACATGGAAGTGTTGCTATTGTCTGCCCTGGTTTGTATGTACACCAGGCAATCCCACACAGCCGGCTCCACGATCACAGCAATCATCCGGAGTAAGTTAGAGAAGCTACTGCAGAGCTGTAACAAGTGGAAGAAAATCGTGGAAGTCACTCTTTCAACCATAATATATGTTCAGCTTGTTTGCTAAGCTTAAAAGCAAGCCAAATTAGATAGTACAGAGATAGGGCCAGCAACTCATAGCAGATATGAAAGGGTAAATGGGTTTGTATTAGCTGTTATAGCTCACTAATTGTTATTAGGAAGAAAGGTTTTATTTCTCCTTTACCAGAAGTAAACTCTGTTGTTCCCTGCGCACAAAGTTTGCCGTTCCCGTGCCCCGGCAGGGAGCCCGTTTGGAGACGTCCCTCGGCAGAACCGCGGTCACCGCACTGGGTTTGCCAGCGCGGCTCTTCCCCGGCACACGCGCGGCCGGAGCAGCATGGCGGGCAGCCCGGGGACACGGGTGGGGACCGGAGGGACAACACGTGTGACAGCAGCTGCGCTCGGACACCACACGGAGCCTTCTCCCAAAAGCAGTAGGACAGCAGCGCTGAGCAGAGCAGAAGCATTCGGCCGCTTTGAGAAGAAAACACGCGGCTCTTCCAAATGCCCACGAGTGGCTTTAGTATTGAAATGTTTTTCTTTCCAAATCCAGGATGTAATTCTTAAGATTATGTTAGAGAGAGAAACACTAAAAAACCCACATCAAGCCCTAATGGAAATGCTTAATGAAAATAACATTTTCATCATCTGAAAGTCAACCTGTGCTCTTTCTAGCTTGGTCTAAAGAGACACACTGTAAATTCACTCATAATTCAATATAAAGATTCCAGACAAGGCAATTCTCCAAATATTCTTCATGTGTCTCTTCTCAAACCTCACTCAAGCTCTAAAATCAACCTTTGTTGTGCACAAGCTTCACTATGGCTCTCAGAACAGGACCAAGCTTAACTGCTACTTAATAGATTGATTGCTATCATGAAAGCCAGAACAGAACTCCTTCCTTTTATGCTTATGTTGGTTGCCAAAGCTAAGAGAAAAAACACAGGAAAAAGACTATACAGTAGCTAAATCTCTAGTGGAAAGTAAAAGGCCATAAATCATTGTTAAATTATGAAAGCTAATTTAAATTTGGCCACATTTCTGGCAGACCAATGTTCTGTTTCTACAGCTGTGAGTGCTCTAAACTATACTGTGAATATCCATTTAAACTCTTAAATCTGAATGAGGAAGGTGAATTCAATCCAAATGATTTTCACGCGGTGACAGTTCACTTGTATTCACTTAGGAAGCACACACAACAGTATATACTGCCACTGGGACACTATGCATTTGTCCTGGTTTTGTTAAAACAAGACAAGTTTCTCTCTGAGTGAATTTTCCTTTCAGCTGAGTTCTAAGTAACTGCGCTTTTCTGTATCTGGCTGCACGTTTTGGTAGCCATAGCAATGGAACGCAGGGTCGCTGATGAGAATGCACCTCGCATATTTGCAAGGAGGAGTGAACTGAACGGGTGACTAAAACTGACCAACTAAGCACTCCATCCCATCCACACCATACACCACATAAAGTGGACACCACGAGGGTCTCACTCACTTCTTCCATCTGGGGAGGACCCTGCCAGTTGTCCCTGCAAATCTGAGGCCTAGTGACCTGAATCCAGTTCCGGTTTTCTGTGGAGTCCAACCCAGGACTTTGGGGTTGCCCTGCAGGTGCGGGGCAGCGCTGAGCTGTGCTGGGGAATTCAAGATTGGTTCTCTATATCTTGTATTATTTTCTCTATTTTATTAGTAGCATCAGTAAAACATTTTAAACCTTTTTTCCTCCTATCGCCTTTCCTTAGTGGGGAGAGGGGGGCTGGAAGGGGTTAACAAAGCATCAAAAGGAACTCTGATAAAAAAATTGCAAGCATCTTCAGAAAATCCAGTGGCAAATTACATCATCTATTCACTGTCAATTAATAAGAAAGAACCAAGACATTTGAGACAAATTAGTTGAAATAATTCTCTGCTTTAAGTTTGAGAGTGTTTTCAAGATCTCATTTCTAATGCACTTGCAATGTGGTATTTTTGAGAGACCCAGGGAAGAAAAAGGTGTTACACTATGACTTTGTTTTACCATTATAAGAATAAACCAAATTATCCCATTGAACAATCACAGAATCATGTGACTATTGAAACCCTGATATTTCTGTTCTGCTGTTCTCTGCAGGTGTAAGAATCAAAACATATGCCAGCAGCACTGCATTCAGAATTGATGCTTTTCAGTTAAAATTGATGATTCAATATTATTTAATTCATGCTACCAAGACCCCCTGTACACAGGGATGGTCTATACACACGAATTTAGTATGTACCTGGTAGTTAATGGGTGTTCTAACAGAGTTTTGTTGTAAAATAAATGTAAAAAACCAACAGTACACTCCAAACAAATAATCTAATTACACTGACATTACTTAAAGCTACTTAATGCTGACTTACTGCCATATTTTTTCAGATGTGTTCAACTATCAGAAATTCGTCTTTTCAGCAACCTGAGTGCATTCAGCTACCCTAAATACATCCAAAGCATTATATTTTTCAGTAACTATATGTTCTATTGAATACTTTCAGATGATGGCTAAACTCTCATGGATGGTGGAGAGGTAAGGCCATGCTTATATTCTCCAGCGAACTGCTGTACAGCAAGGAACCCACTCACATTTCCCAGGTTCCAGTATAGGTTGGGAAATTACATATTAGAGAGCAGTGTAGGGGAAAGGGACCTGGGGGTCCTGGTGGACAGCAGGGTGACCATGAGCCAGCACTGTGCCCTTGTGGCCAGGAAGGCCAATGGCATCCTGGGGTGTATTAGAAGGGGGTGGCTAGTAGATCGAGAGAGGTTCTCCTTCCCCTCTACTCCGCCCTGGTGAGACCACATCTGGAATATTGTGTCCAGTTCTGGGCCCCTCAGTTCCAGCAGGACAGGGAACTGCTGGAGAGAGTCCAGCGTAGGGCAATGAAGATGATTAAGGGAGTGGAGCATCTCCCTTATGAAGAAAGGCTGAGGGAGCTGGGGCTCTTTAGTTTGGAGAAGAGCAGACTGAGGGGGGACCTCATTAATGTTTATAAATATATAAAGGGTGAGTGCCATGAGGATGGAGCCAGGCTCTTCTCGGTGGCAAACAATGATAGGACAAGGGGTAACGGGATCAAGCTGGAACACAAGAGGTTCCGCTTAAATTTGAGAAGAAACTTCTTCTCAGTGAGGGTGGCAGAGCCTGGCCCAGGCTGCCCAGGGGGTTGTGGAGTCTCCTTCTGTGCAGACATTCCAACCCGCCTGGACATGTTCCTGTGCGACCTCACCTGGGCGTTCCTGCTCCAGCAGGGGGATTGCACTGGATGATCTTTTGAGGTCCCTTCCAATCCCAAACATACTGTGATACTGTGATACTGTGATACATTTAAGCACTTATTGAAGCTCACTTCCCAGCATATTGGACATTGTCCTCAGGAGAGCAGAAAACATCATTTCAGCAAACATGATGCTTTCATATAAAGAAAAATATTTTAAATAAAATCATCCACAACACCTTTACCCAGTCCAAAGCCAAGAGAAAGTGTCACTACAATAAATAAATACTTTAAATGTAACGTAAAACCCATTAATATTGTGAAAAGAATATGTCATCCTTTTATTTCTGTTTAAAATCAGAACCAGAACAACACACCTACCAAACTGCAGACTCGTGTCCTGGCACAAGCTCAGCCGACAGGTGCAAATCAGAGGCATTTTGAACTGCTACTCAATGATTTCTCAGTAGCATTTGTCACACTCAACTGCAAAGAGATTAAAACCACCAAGGAACAGAAACAGCAAAGGAGAAACAGTGGCCCCAATGATAAAACAACACTTCAAGCTGTTGCACTTGCGCGTCAGTAACTTGTAACGCACTTTGATTTGGAGACATCATACACATAGGGACAGAGTCGAACAAACGACAACATTTAGAGGACAGGAAACTAAAGAAAGATCAAGTCAAATGAATTTGAGATTCAGGTCACCAGTACAAAATGGAAGCAGCAGCAAATGTCACCAATAGCCACACAACTGTCAGGCAAACCCTGCAACTGAGAAAGGACAACCTGAAACAAACTGTCAGAGAAATTTCGTAGTACCCAACTGTACAGATGAAAGGGTTCTTTTCCTCCAGTTAACTTGAACTGAAATGGATGAAGGAGAATGACTGGGGAAAAAAAACAACAGCACAATAAAAGGGACAGAGAGTTCAGAGAAGGTTGTTCAAGTTGCCGCAGACGCAGCTGGATATCAGTATTGCCAGAACAAGAAACAGACATTCCAAAGGACAGGAAAATTAGATTTAGAAAGAAGAGCACTGAAAGGAGCAGGATGAGAAAGAGCACAAGCAAGACAGACATCTTCGTGATGCTTCCCCAAGACTAGGCTCTTCAATTATTTTGAGAAATGAAAACATCAGTTAGATCCTCCCAGTAAAGCTGTCCAGAAATAATCCGTGTTTCTCAGTGATCAACTAGAAATATCTAAAAGGGCCCTGATATTCAAAACGTCTTTAATGCCCTAAGGAAACACTTAGTTTTTATATTTTGTTGATAATCCAGCACTCTACAGTCTTCACCAATGACGCTTGTTTTTCCAGGTCGAAAATCCAGCTGTAACATAGTTCTACATCTATCAATAAGCAACAAGAATAAATATAATTTTCCTGTGCTTTTTTGATGACAGGGTGAACTTAATGACCAGATATATCCTGCAGCTTACAATATCCCCTTATGTTCAAAATAAAGTTGAAGTCCTGCGAAACACACATGTAATCAGGGGCTAACGTATGCCAGCAGAGTCTCAGAGGTGACACCGTCCCTTCCCGGTGACACTGTGGGTGTGATCAGCGTTGCCCCAAAGAGCTGCAGAGCCACAAACCCCCTCGCTGCGCTGTAACTGCCTCGGCCGGCTGCGTCTCCCACACTGGTGCAGCTGGAGTTCAACAGGCTGTGGAACACTTCTGCATGTCATGAGGGCACACAGAACCTTCCAGCAGATTAAAGCAACATTCATACAACACTTACAAATCTTCAGATGATCGATATGTCTAGATCTTGTTTTACAAAGGAAATATTTAAAGAGTAAGGAAGAAATCAAAAAGGAATCTTACAGTGTGATCTCATATTGCGGGGCATTGGATGTCAATTCCTCTCCCTTTTGAACACCCCCAGGAAAAGAACTCTTGAGACCAAGTGGAGAAGATTAAAAAGTGATCCCGAAAGGAGATTTCAGCACTGACCTCAAAGCAAAGAAAAAAATGCAGTTTCTTAACATGCTCTCTGGTTTAATATTTCACTTTTACAATGTTCTGCTTCGCTGCTACTGAATGATGGAAAGGAAACAACACAAAGGCCCTTTGGCATCCATGTCCTGGGTTTTTTCTGTTACTGTACGACGAAATGTCAGAGCCGATCATTAAAATTGTTGTAATTCAGTCCTGCAGCCACCAGACGTGCAGCTGCAAACAGAAGTGGGATCAAGTGTGAAGATTCCACCATGGGCTCAACTTGGAGGGTGAGGGAAGGAGGAAAAGAGACAGGACCATCTTGTTTGAATAATCTAACTTCCAGTTATGCCCTTTTCTGTGAACACATAATTGCAGCTTGTGATTAACTCATTGCAAAGAAAAGATTTTCTGTTTCCCCACTCCTGATTAAAAAATACAAAAATAGTTGGAAATGTGTAGAACCGAAAGAACTGATCCTGGCTGGTGACACTCAGAAGCTTGACCGTCAGCACCAAGGAACCATGGGATGTACATCCATTCTCCAAATCAAACGGCGAGATGAGCGGAGACATCAACTATATAATCCTTTGGGATTTTGTTGGGTTTGTCACTGGGCAATAAAAGCAGGACCTGCCTGCTCGCTCCTCCTGTTGATTTTCTCTCTTCATGTTATGGTTATTGGTTATTGGTTTGGGGTAACTCTTTTGAGTTCTGGACCCTTAAAAACACACTCAGCTAAAAAGCCCTGATTTTGTTTTCTTTCAGCCTCAAAGCAGCTTATGTCAACTTCCTATACTCTCCTTTGGGCTGTTCTGCTGTATCTTTAATTCAAATTATAAACAATCCCTCCACAATAAGAGCGACCTCTCCTATTATGTGTATTCATCTGTAACAAATCGCCACCTATGAGCCTGTCCTCGAAGTATCAGGACCGCAGGAATTCCACTGCTGTCTAACTGTGGTTGGCAACTGTGCTGTTTTCCCTATGTCAAAAATCGCCTTTTTTATTGTCAGGATGCTTCTCTTGTACTGATGGTGCTATTATGAGACTGTAAACAAGAGCTGCTGCGCTCTGATGTGATGTCGACTGGCTGAAGGTGTGTGTTCTTTGCCAGCTGGAAATTCCCTTCCAGTCACAACAGGGAAAAAAGATCTTAAATAAGCCCCTGTCGGCACTGCAAAACCTACACCTCCCGAGCTGTGCCAGAGTTTAACCGTGAGCATTTGAAGTCTACCAAAACCACGACTGAGGAAAGAGGTAGAAACAGACAGCTTGCACCGCCTGAAAGGACAGGAAGGTTTTAGAGTAAGAGCGGCTCCAGAATAGGGTTTAAAGAAAAAGAAGCTGACCAGCTTACAGCGCGTGTTCCTCACAGTCAGAGGCGAAGCCACAAGGAAGACACTTGGAAAGGTTTTTCCATCTTAGTAGCAGCGAGCCCTTCACAGCCATAGGCTTGAGAGAAGGTTTTTTGTGGGCAAATGAGGGCTTTTACCATCACAATTTAGAAACAAAAACCATGGTAAGGACGCAAAGTGAAACCCAAATCCTCAGTGATTCATTTCTGTAAATGTTTGGAATTGTGAATCAAGAAAGACATTAAAAAAAACCCAAACATTTAGATGTTTGAAACATTAACAAAATCTACATGGTCTAATCATCACTGTTTGCTGTAACATCCTCTCATATTAGGCAAATACTAAATCCCTTGGCAGTATCTATTTGGGGATGCAATATAAAAGGCGTATCACAGATCAGCAGCACAGTGACCCGTACTGAGGCACTGAATTGCTGTTGGCCGCCCAGATCTCCCCAGCCGAGCCGCTGCCCCCTGCCCGTCCCTCGGTCCGTCCCAGTGCAGGGATGCTCCACATGGACCCAACAGCCGGGAGAGCACCTGCACGGGCTGGGCAGGAGAGACGAGCCTCGCTCACACAGGCTGGACATTGGAACCTTTAAATAACAGCTGAATTGTAGAGCAGAGGGAGATACAAAGAAGCATTCAGAGAATCACAGAATCCCAGAGTGTCAGGGATGGGAAGGGACCTGGAAAGCTCATCCAGTGCAATCCCCCCATGGAGCAGGAACACCCAGATGAGGTTACACAGGAAGGTGTCCAGGCGGGTTGGAATGTCTGCACAGAAGGAGACTCCACAACCCCCCTGGGCAGCCTGGGCCAGGCTCTGCCACCCTCACCCCCAACAGGTTTCTTCTCATATTTTAGTGGAACCTCCTGTGTTCCAGTTTGCACCCATTGCCCCTTGTCCTGTCACTGGTTGTCACCAGAAGAGCCTGGCTCCATCCTCCTGACACTCCCCCTTTCCATATTGATCCCCAGGAATGAGTCCCCCCTCGGTCTCCTCTTCTCCAGCTCCAGAGCCCCAGCTCCCTCAGCCTTTCCTCACACGGGAGATGCTCCATTCCCTTCAGCATCTTGGTGGCTGCGCTGGACTCTCTCCAGCAGTTCCCTGTCCTGCTGGAACTGAGGGGCCACAGCTGGACACAATATTCCAGGTGTGGTCTCCCCAGGGCAGAGCAGAGGGGCAGGAGAACCTCTCTGACCTACTGACCACCCCCCTTCTAATTTCATTCAAGGATGGGGAACTGTCCTGGTTTTGTTAAAAACAAGACAAGTTTCTCTTTTAGTGAATTTTCCTTTCAGCTAAAGTCATCTTAGTAACTGCACTTTTCTAAAGTAGGATACATGTTTTGGTAGACATAGCAATGGAATAGCCATGGAATGCAAGGTCGCTGATAAGGATGCATGTCCCATAAGTGAGAGGGGCATGGAACTGAACAGGTGACTAAAACTGACCAACTAAGTATTCCACCCTATTCACGTGATACTTCATATAAAAGTGGGAGACCACGAGGATCTCATCCCTTTTTCCCTTCTTCGACTCTGGCCAGCATCTGGAGAGAACCCTGCGAGTCATCCCTGCGAACTGAGGCCCAGTGACAGACTGAATCCAGTTCAGGTTTGCTGTAGAGTCCAACCCAGGACTTCTGGGTGTCTGCTCTGCTGCCGCCAGGACTTTCAAGATTGGTCTTGTATAGTTTGTATTATTTTCTCTATTTTATTAGTAGCATTAGTAAAATATTTTTAACTTTTTTCCAGCTCTCTCTCTCTTTGTCTTTCTTTGCCCTCCTATTGGCTGTACTTAGTGGGGAGGGTGGGCTATGGCGGGTCATGGGGGAGAAGGGGTTAACAAAGTATCTGCCACTGTTTATTGTCGCCCTGCAATCAAACCTTCACAGGAATTAGATGGTACCCATTTTTCCAGTAACAAAGTGTCATCAAGAAGATGTTATTCTGACTAGAGACATCTTTCAAAGATAATAAAAGAAATTGTAGGCAAACCAGGCTCAGTTTGCTCTTGGGTTTTTTTTTCGTTGTTGTTTTGTTTCTGTTTTTGTAAAGGGTGCTAAAGAAAAGGCTCCAGTCCAGGAGTGACATTTTCTTTAGCACAGGCTCCGTTTGTCAGTGACGTTGCTCCGAACCCGCTGAAGAAGCGCCGGGGCTGCTGTGAAGCACAGGCACCGGAGCAGAGCCAGAGAGCAGCGTCTGACACACGGGGCGACCAACCACCCCGGGGAACCCAGCAGGAGAAGGGAGGATAACTAGCACGGAGCGCGGCTTTCAAGGGCATTTCACAGGAAACCTGCCTTTTTTGGCCTTTTTTGTATTTCTAAATCGGCGTTTTAGCGTACTTTTCTCTTGCCTGCTACCTCTTTATTTCGGTTATTTCAAATCCTTGACTTACTGTTGTGAACCTGGACAAAGTGCTTATTTCTGAGCTACAAGAAAATGGAAAATCCCCTAGGTTTCTGGGCAAGGGTTCAAAATGATATTAAATACTTGAATAATAGGCCCTAAAAATTGAACTCAAGCCCACGTTGCTGTCAGTCAAGACCTTGATTTGTCTGACCATCCGCTTATTTTCCTGACCTTACTGTCATACATATATCAAACAAAATATATGAACTTCTGAGACACTGTCTGTCTGCAGCTCCTGCCAATTTCAGCTTAGATTTATGAAGATTAAATGTTTCAGACATCAGATGTGTTCTAAATTTGATATTTTCTATACATATATCTTTGATAACACAAAGATTCACACATTTCACACACTTTCTGGCAATGGAGAGGCATGGGTTTAGGATCATTAAATTAAAAAATAATAGATATAGATATAGATAGAGATAGAGATAGAGATGGAGATGGAGATGGAGATAGACAGAGATAGAGATAGAGATAGAGATGGAGATGGAGATGGAGATGGAGATGGAGATGGAGATGGAGATGGAGATGGAGATGGAGATGGAGATGGAGATGGAGATAGAGATAGAGATAGAGATAGAGATAGAGATAGAGAGATAGAGATAGAGATAGAGATAGAGATAGAGATAGAGATAGAGATAGAGAGATAGAGATAGAGATAGAGATAGAGATAGAGATAGAGATAGAGATAGAGATAGAGATAGAGATAGAGATAGAGAGATAGATATATAAACAATTGTGTAGAGTACAACTCATAATGAATCTCAACCTTTCCCAGCCAAGCAGAAAAATATTCAAAGCTGTAGAAGTTTCCCAAATACAGTCAGGTTCTTGAACATTAATCAAAGCTTAGCCTGATTTAAAAAAAAAATATTATAAACTTGCACATAGGAGTATTTCATAGCAATACTTGCATTGCGCAGTTTTCCAGCAGACTGTTTGAAGACAACTTTGAGGTCACGCAACAGTCCATTGAAACACACACTGCCCTGGGAAGCAGGATGCTGGGATTCTTTTCCAGATAAGACCTCAGATAAATCATCAGTCTCTTTCCTTTCATGCTCATCACCTGGTTTGTCTACCACAATTGTAGTAATCACACGTTTCTGCAGTGACAACGGCCCTTCCAAACTGGCTAGAGTCTATATTCTCTGGTTTGAGGCTGATTGTAGCACTAAAACAGGAATCAAGCGCTGACGCAAAGGCCAAAATCTGTAGCCTGGCTACCAGAACGCAATCTGAGGGTACGCAACACATCTCATGGGCTCTCTTGCCAGATTTGGTGACATAACCCTTTCTCAGTGTGTGCGTATACACAATAATCTTACATCTCATGGCATTTACGTGCTCCACCATTCAAAAAGTTCCAAGTTGTCTATAGGATAATCTGGTTTTGATATGTCAGTTTTACTGTGCAAAAAAGATTTAAATTATAGTCTGATATAGAAAGGATGTCTACTGAAGAGATAAAATATGCTTTATTTAAAAAAAAATCAGATTTATATGAGATTTGTATATTACCTTCTAACTAGCTGTCAAAGCAACCACCAAAAGAAATATCTTGAGATAGAACTGAGATTGTGATGCTGAAATGGTGAGAAAGACAAGGGTTCACAAGCTGCAAGGGCAGGCTCTGTCAGCATCTGGCTCTCCTGTTCCCAGATGTTGAGACAAAGGTGTGCAGAGATCCATCAGGAAGAGAATGCCATAACCACCATCCAAGTATATGAAGGAAATTCCAATGTTACCAGATTATCTTATATAGCAGAAATTGTCTCAGCTGCTATATCTTCACAGAAAAGGAACAGTGATCTTTGTACTAAAAAAAAAGTCAACGTTTTTTAATTCGAGAAAGAACCTTCCAAATAACAGTACAGATGGCAACACATAATATGTTGGCAGGTATTATAAGGCTCTTTTCTTACTGCTTGTAACATTTGCCATCCTTTTGTCTGGGAAGAACTGACCGGAACAAATCACAGAGCCTTACAGAGAGTTCTGGTGCTCACCAACAACTTTTCCAAGGTGCCTCAGACCCAAGTACTTGTTTTTCAGATAGCAGATGCTTAAATGTGCCCATTGTGGAGTGTATTTATGAGTAACTACCAGGCTACATAACAAATATGTACATATTTTGCATCAAGAGGGAAAGTAAACACAGCGATTCTGCGAGATATCAGCTTGCATGGTAACACGGAACAGACTTCACGTGGCCAAAACTGTCCAGGGCAAGAGCTGGATCCCACGGGTGTATCCACAGTGCAGTGCTTGCAAGGTAAAAATACCTGCGATCTCAAGTCATGCCTCGTGATAGAACCGAGTTTTCTCTGAAATTACATGCATGAAAGTGTTGGAAAGTAAAATACGGGAAAGCAAAATGTGCGGTTCCAGCCACCTGGATGATAAAGGAAGATCAATACTAACATGACCATCTGGACAATCAAAGACATAATATTAACATGATAATACATAAAGGGCCTTGGACAGATTCTTTTGAAGTACGTTTCTCATAATTGTAAAAAGTTATAGCCCAGACTTGTGAGAATGGTATCTCGGGCCGGATAACCGCCCCCAAGTACATGGGATGTGTGAATGTCCTTGGGCCTGGGCTGTGAATGAGTGGGAATGTAACTGAAACAAACATAACATGAGTGTGGTGTGTTTTTAATAACAATTATTGGAAAAACATCTTATGTAACATCTTAGTCCAGGCCCATACCTGTAAATCCTATAAATTGTCACTGGCTAATAAAGAGAGGGTCTCAGCCTGGCTCAGCTCTCTGCTCGGCCTGGCTCTGTGCTCCTTCCTGAACAAGATCTCTGACTGTACATGCATCTCTGTCTGCGTCCCGGTACGCGACATTTCTAATCGCCTCGTGAAAGGGTACGGCAATAAAAGGCAAAGTTGAATAAAGTTGTAAAGAGCCGGAGCTAGCTACAGCCTGCCTTTGGAACATGCATCCCTCCTGCTACAAGCTGGCAAGCGAACGTCTCTCCCGGCGTGAGGCACCACGTGCACGGTTTGCACTGCTGGGCTTTCCTGGAATAGCTCGGGACACAGTCAGGTGGGGGCATTGGCAAAGGAAGAGAGCAAAGAGGTCACATTCACAGGAATTCCAAACTATCTTGAATTCTCTTTAAAAACACTGTCAGTCTATATTCCTGGAACTGGCCCTGATAGCGAGAGAAGAAAAAGGTAGCATACAAGCCACTTCTGATATTTTCAAATAACTCTTCTTTACCATGGCATAAAGCATCCCCCTTCATCACAGCAGACAGCACAAGGATTTTGTCCTTTCACATGGTGGAACTAGGGAAACATAAATTTAAGGAGCTGATCTAGCCTCCTGACGCAAGATTTCCCCATTACTTAGTGGGATCACTGCTGAATCCTCGTTTCCTACTATATGCAGTTCAGATATTGTATAACATTTAATCACACATTACCTTGGTAATATATGTTTGCAATAACTACCCATTTTCTTTTTTATGAAAATGTATTTTTTAGTGATAATGAAGAGATATCATGACTAAAAAAATAATGTAATTTAGATCTAAACATACAATATTTAATAAACAGTGTTACAGCTATCTGCAATTCACCCATTATACCAACTCAACCTTTTGGTTTTCATACGATCATCATTTCTCAAAGGCAAGTGCAGAGGGAGAAGGTGGTTCCCTGGAGGGTCTCCTCATTTTCACAAGGAGCTAGTATCTTTCTTTGAGGATAATATGAACAACACAAACAGTTCATTTTAGAGAAATTTTACTTTAAAACCATCACCTCTTCTCTTATCACAATAGGCCCTGCTCAAAAATTGTGTCCCCGTCTTTCTTGTGGGCCCCTTTTAAGCACTGAAAGGTGCACTAAGGTCTCCCCGGAGCTTCTCTTCTGCAGCTGAACACCCCAACTCCCTCAGCCTGTCCCCCAGCAGAGCTGTTCCAGCCTCGGGTCATTCCTGGGGCTCCTCTGGCCACCCCTGAAGACAAAAGGAATTTTCAAACCAAACCACGTTACCATTAATCCCAAAGTACAAACTCTTTCATGTCTGTTTCAGTTCTTGAGCAAATTCACCTTTTGTTCTAAACATAATTTTTGAATGCAGCTACAACACCAGAAGGCTCCATACAGAAAGATATTCTAACCCAGAAGGGTTGAAATCCTGTTTATTACTTTACCTCTTCCATCAGCTTCTGTTTGGATAAAGTGCAGAGACCAAAGTGAGAATTTCTTAATCACAGTAGGGAATAGATAAGTTTAGAAACAGCTGATTATGCATTTCCACAAAGAGAGGAACCTAAAACCAGTCAAGGTATTTAGCAGATGGACTTTCAAAACCAAAGGGTACCTGCATACGAAAGCAGGCAGCTTAACATTCACTCAGCTAAACGTGAGAGACTACAACAAAAGTAACTCTGCCAATGGATCATTTGAACACAAAGAACACTGGAGCAAATTTAAGTGCAGTAATAACTGGAATTAAATCTAGAACCTGTGTTTGAATGAGCTCCAAGGTTTGCATCATCAGCTGCTGTTTAAAGTGGTTTCCATGTTATTCTTTGAAGCTATGTCTTACCATCAGTAATTAAAACACACAAATAACCAAAACCGGATTGTTGTTCTTCCCTGTTCTCTACACATCAAGCATCCGTTGCCATTGCCCAGGCACACTTACCATTGCCACAGCGGAAGCCAGTGCACACGACTCCAGTCCCAGTTCCCTTGCGGCAGCACTTCAGCCCTGCCAGACAAAAGTATAAGGATGCACAAGTTAGAACATATCACACAAGAGATTTCCTTTTAGCATGCATGAATGCCTCTAATTTTCTCCTTCCCCATGCCCTAATTTCTTATCAAGGAAAAACATTAATAGTGACCAACATTGCAGTTTCAGTCCAGGTATCAAGAAAATGCTCTTTCCAGTACAAATATGTAACATATTTTCAACTTATAAAACCTTACAATTCAAGGATCTCCTTCATGAAGTTTCATCATATTTAAAGAACTGAACTGATAACAGAACCCATAAAGTCACAGCAACATGTTTGTGATGGAATCACAAATCTGATTTGTGATGTGCTGTAATAAGGCACATCGCCCATGCTGAGGTGGAGCTGCAAGCGTCTTTAGTAACTGTTTGTAAAGGAGACAAAAATAGACCTTCTAGAGCCATCACTGAAGGAAAATAAAAAGCTTTCCAACTTCAGAAAGGAAGAAACAATTAATTATTCCATTTTCTGAAATACCGAAAATATCAAACCAGTGTAGTCCCTGGTGACTGTAATTCTTCATGTCAGAATTCAGAATCACATCACGCGTTTGGTGTTTGTTGACTTTGAATAAATGAGGTTTCTTTCTTCTTCTGGAATCTGGGAAGCAGACTCTATTCATGTGCTTTGTTCCGATCCCCATTTTTGGCTGGCACAACTTAAATAGCGCATTTCTCACTGAAAAGCTCCTTCGTGATGACGAGGAAGAAAGTTGCGGTTTTTCTTTCTATTTTTCAGGTCTCCTTATGCTTATTTAATGAAGCATAAATATGGATGGCACCTTCATCCTTGCATCACTTGAAAACATACAAAAATACATTCAGCTGCAAAAGCACCTCTTCCTTAACCAGGCTTTAAATAGTTCCCTTGGTTTTCATCATTATAGAAATGTATTCTTCATGCATGTGGGCCACTCCATCTCCAAAAATCTGTACACATAAGTTTATCACACTGATTCCAGAAAATGTACAAGGGAAAACATATGTAGCAGTTAGAACACAAAAACCCTTTCATGTAGTAAAGACACAGATATTATTTTCTATTATTTCATTTTCACTTCTCATTAGAAGAGTGCCCAGTATGAATTTTATATGTTGTTCTTTCCTCTTTAACCATAGCTAGCTCTGCCGCCTGGGCCCACATGCGATCTGCCACACCTAACAGATCCGGCCACTGACACCCTGCCTGGGCCTGTTGCCAGGGGACATGGAAAGCATTCCTTGTCATCCTCGCAGAAATATTATGCACAGTGTTTTACCAAAGAACATTCCTGTTCATCCACTTCAGTATCGCTGGATGCTGCACACCGACTTGTAACATTCCCCTGCTCCTGCTCCACCTCCTGCTTGCTATGTAACTCTCCTTTCAGCTCACTCCTGCCCTTTGCCTTTTCTATTGCTTGCTTAGTGTTGGCTTTTTGTCCTTTTTTAGGCTCGTTTCCCCAGGCGTCCTGGAGGTGCAGAGCCAGCGGTGTAGAGCTGGAGGAGCAAGAAGAGACGTCTGCAGGCAAACCCTGACGTGTGCCTGCACACACACCTGGCTACACAACTTATCCAGATCAGCCTGGATAACATGGCAAATTTCACTAATATTGACCAGGCAAACCTATGCCCACATAGAACTTTTTAATTTTGTAGAGCCCTAGTTGCTTGTGATATTTAAGAGCAGTATTCATCAGCTACTTACTACCTGCTTACTAGCGGTGAGGGGCTCCCATGGCCAGCAGGTTCCTGAGCTCCAGCTGCCCTTTGGCTGCAGCCGCCCGTGTCTGCCCAGCCCAGCTGGTGCTAAGTGCCTGTTTTGTTAAATAGAGGAGGCGTGCATCATGCTCCCTAAACACGGTTTGCATTTGGACATATGAAACACCCAGTTGCATTTTAAAAATACCTCTTTGTAACACACTGTGATCTCTCTCTACTCTTTAAAAAAGGATCATAAATACAGTTATTAACAAAAGTGACTGAACTATAACATACAGACATTACAGGTTTTTAAAGAAAAATACACTGAAATTTAAACTTAAATTTACTGTTTGCAGGACCTCCTTATAGATCAGAGATGATACTTCATCTCTTACCACCACAGACTATGAAGAGTTTGGTACCTAAGCTGGTAAAACTGACATCGTGATTCCTAAATGGAAAAAAAAAAACAAACCAGATTCTACAAGCTAGAATTGAATCATCTTAGAATTATTTGCCCTCAGCAGAAAACTTCGGTTTCCACAGCAGTGAGGCAGTAATCTCAAGAAACATCCATGCATACTTTTATATCTGCATTAATATGTATCTGTGTGCATACATAACATTGCAGCTTGTTTGTGTGTGCAGACATATCGACACAGACCTCTATCTGTCACAAAGCTAGGTGGTGGCAATTGTGGAAATCCATATGTGCATCTTATTCTACATGTTCTTAGAATACATCTTTTACAAGTTTATATACCAAGACCATAGCAAAATTCTGCATTAAGTCATGCAAAGCGCACTACACTATAGTAATGCAATATGGAACTAGCTCCTTAGTATAAACCGTTTAGTTTTCAGTTCACACATTGATCCAACAAAGGGGCCCTATAAAAACTGTGTTATCAAATACTATTAAAGAAATCAGCAGCTTTTGTCATGTCTGTCAGGTTACAGCTGCAGAAACACATTGAAAATTGCCCCTGTCTGATAAAACATCAGGAAGCACACAAGCACGTCCCCACCTCTTAGAGGAGAAGAAGAAAACCAAGGCACAGCTCCTGTTTCCAGGTGCAAGGACAGGAACACAGGGAAATCGAAAATCTGGATAGGTGTGTACATACAAGCATACAGATAGGAACGTTACATTCCTGCCTTTCAGACTCAGACTTCTGGTTTTGCAACTTTTTTCCTTTGGAAGGATTAGAAAAGGGAGGTAAAGCAAACTACAAACTTTAATTTTCATCTGTTCGATTCACACCGGTATAAAGGTGTGCATAAATACCTAATAAATACCACTCAACCTTTTTGATTCTTAATATAGGCTCTTTTGTACCTAGTTCTTGAAACTATTATCTTTGTAGCACTACGTGCTTTTTCTAGAGTTTACAGAGTGCAAACTTTGCTGTGTGCCAGATTAGGAAACTGCTGCTACAATTATACGTTCTGATATCACCAAAAATGTAAATAAACGTTTGATAAGAGTCACACCATTTTCAGCAATACAGGCTGTACCGCAGCTCACACCAATAGAAAAGAAATTATTAACTGGAAAAGCAAGTTCTGTTCTAAATAAATAAAAATACATTTCGAGTGAGGGGGGTTTCATAAAAAATACAAAGCTACATTCATCTCGTGTGACTCTCAAGCCATAACCCACGTCTGGAGGCATATCCATATTTTAGCAAGCTTGTACTGTACTATGTAGAAGCATGAAGCTTCCAGTTTCATGATTTAATAGTGAAAGATTACATATTTAATAGTGAAATATATCCTGTGTTTCTGTTACAAAGTTCAGGAAGAGAAATGATTAGGAGATGGTGCTAAGCCACTGGCACACATCCCATCTGCCAAAGGCGCTCTGTTGATGGGTTATTGCTATTTCTCAGCATTCTGCCTGTGTTGGTGCCCTTTGGAGGTTCAGCACATGCGAACAGGCAGGACAGAGGCGGCACCGCGCAGCGTTGAGCCCCAACATGGGAACGAGCCCATTTGTTCTTTTTCACTCTTGGCTCAAAGTTATTATTACTCCAAGTAAGTGAATATTACAATATAACTGACTGAGATGATTCAAAGCAGCTGCCCCAAATCTTTTCTATGGAGAGATGTAAAGTACAGATACTTCAGTCTCTTATAATATTCTCCCTCACTTCTGCATTTAAAACCCTCATGAAATCACATGTAAAAATTGAGTGCCTTGCAAACTTCTCCTAAACAAAAGGAGCTCTGTCATTCCAGTAATATTTTTAGCAAGATACATGAAAACAATGAAATGTTGCTATTGTGACTGCCCAGCATCGCTCCAATCAGTGATTTAGGATCTGTAGCTAAAACGAAGGGAAGAATTTTCACCAGGAAGACACCACTGACCTCCTCCATGGGTATATTTACTACCCAGGAGATTCTCTAATTTGAGTGAAGAGATTTTAATCAATTTGATATATTTACTCATCTATTCAAAACGTAGAAAAATGGGAAGGCTGCTTATCAAGGTGCCCCCTTTCTTTAACGGAGGATATTTTGATCTCCCAAATTACCAGTTAAGTTACTCTCTTGTTTTCTGTCTCCTCATACAAGCAGCTTCATCTATATGTGCAAACAGCTCGGATTCCATTTTTCGTCATAAACTCATCAGTGAACAGGGCTCTCTCTGCTCTGCTTATTTTGTTCTCATCCAATGGTTGGCACAAGACAATCCTCGCAGCAAGGCTGGGAACGGAGAAGGGAAGGGGACGCTCCTCAAGCCCAGTGTGCCCCTGCCTTCTGCTCCCAGCTCAGCAGACGCTCCCGAAGGACAACGGCTTATGTCCTGGAAACAGCAACACCTAATTCGCCAAAACTGATGGGCTGGCACAATGCCAAACCAAAACCAAACCAAAACCACAACAAAACCCCACAAAATCCCCAAACAAACAAGCCAACCCACCACATCACCAAACTATTTTATTCTTCCGCCCTCCTCTCCAACTCTTCCACACAACACCCCTCTCTTTTCAGTTATGAACTCTCCTTTGTAGCTGTTAACTTTAAAATACTTTATTTTAAAACCCTGCACACAGAGTGTGCATGTTGAACGCCTTTCAGGATTAAAAACTACCATGTTGTACAAGTTCTAGTCTGCACTTCTTTGTCCATTTTCCTTTTGTGGTTGTAGAATTTTCAGCCATAATTCACCATACCCCTGCAGCTGCCAAGGAACCGCAATACTTTGCAGAAGCAGAGTTCTGTCTCTTTTTTCAGTTTCTTCCTGCAAAATTGTTAACTACAAAAGTGTAGTTTTCTAAAGAGTAACTCAAAATTATTTGCATGTTGTAGTTTTGCCTCCTGACCTGTGCTCCAATGCTTTCCAGAATAACTATTTACTTTTACTGCTGTGGAATACTACTGAAGCAAGTAAAGACTATTATTTAAATCACTTGGTGGTTATTATTCACGAGTTGTGTATGAGAGTACATTGGTCTTAAAAATAAATAGATTAAAAAAAGAAAAAAGATGATGAACGCACTACTGAGGAGCAGCTGTATCTCCAGCGGGCTCTCAAAGTCGCAGACGTGCTGGGTGAAAGGTCCACGTCGAGTGTTGCAGACGTAGCTCTTGGTTCTGATAAGTGTTTGCATATCAGGCATTTTTCTGAACTGCAATAAGGACCAATATTCAAACCCATGCAGCACTGAGCACACGCACAGTGGACCCAGCTTTGAGCAGCACGTTAGACGAGACGGTTCCTGAGGCCCCTTCCCATCTGTGAGCCCAGAGATTTGGCTACAAAACTCACACTGACTTCAACAGGAGTGGAGTTAATCAATGCTAATTATATCTCACCTGATTATCAGAACTGTTGAGCATCTTCTGGCTCTCCAACGAATTACAGAATCCCAGAGTGTCAGGGGTTGAAGGGCCCTGGAAAGCTCATCCAGTGCAATCCCCCCATGGAGCAGGAACACCCAGATGAGGTTACACAGGAAGGTGTCCAGGCGGGTTGGAATGTCTGCAGAGAAGGAGACTCCACAACCCCCCTGGGCAGCCTGGGCCAGGCTCTGCCACCCTCACTGGGAACAAGTTTCTTCTCATCTCTAAGTGGAACCTCTTGTGTTCCAGTTTGTACCCATTGCCCCTTGTCCTGTCACTGGTTGTCACCAGAAGAGCCTGGCTCCATCCTCCTGACACTCCCCTTTCCATATTGATCCCCAGGAATGAGTCCCCCCTCAGTCTCCTCTTGTCCAGCTCCAGAGCCCCAGCTCCCTCAGCCTTTCCTCACACGGGAGATGCTCCACTCCCTTCAGCATCTTGGTGGCTGCGCTGGACTCTCTCCAGCAGTTCCCTGTCCTGCTGGAACTGACATTAGTAAGAGCAACTTGTCACTTAGCACTTTTGAAAAGCAGACCACCTACCAATCCTCTTAGATACAAGTTATTTTTAAGTATTTGTTATTTAAAATATTGATCTCCATATAAATTCTCGTCAGAATATACATGGAAGTATCAGGATTTTATGCATGTGCTGTTTTCTATTTCTGGATTGAAATAATGTTTCCTGTCAGAAATATCTTGTCAGGTGTTTCCTGTGTCATTGCCATAGTTGAAAATAAGGGCACAGCTAAAACATCAGGAAAGAGTTTATCAAAACACACAGCTGAATTGTCTGCAGGAGACAACCTGGGCATCTTTTTTATTTTCCTATACTTTTCTACACCTGTATCTCTTGTTTGGTAAAAATATATCTGAGTAAAGTACTTCTTATCTTCCATTTTCCTCATATTCTCCCTCCTATTCTACACCACATAGTTATCATTTTTCTATATGCAGGGAGATTTTTCCGCCAGATCTCTGAGGCTGAACTTTTGCCTTTCTACAAAGAGGAAGATAAAATACAGAAAGGAAGGAGAGACGATAAAGATCCAATTAAGTTGTATTGAGTGAACAGGCAAACAGGTATTACTGAGCAGGAATCACCCCTCCAAAAAGTCATATATTCTTTTGATGACAATTAATTATACTTTTTGAAATATCGCCATTCTAGTACTCTAGACAACAGGCAAGAATATTTCATTTCAAAGAAAGGAGAACATGGCAACATCCGCTGTATAAGAGAATAACATAGATGAGAAAGCACATCTATGAAACATCATAGACAGCAAACTAACCCTGCAGCAGATTCTTCCAGCCAACCGAATATATAAAGGACGGGGTTTGAAGGATTTTTGCACTCACTCAAGCTAAAACATTCATGGGCCTGCAATATTAACACAGCACCACAGTGATTCCCAGAGACAGAGCCCTGGTGCCCGTCTGGGACGCTCCACTCCAAGCTGACACGTCCCATTACAGTCCCGTCGTATTTACACAGCAATGTGGGGCACTCCAAGGGCTCAGCTGCAATGTTGATCAAGTATCTGCTGTACGGTATCACAGAATCACAGAATCAGATTTCGTACACTACACAGCTTCAAAAGAGCTCCTCTAAAGTGTGAAAGAAGTGTACATTCTAGAAAACAGAGGAAGTGTTGTGGGACTGAGCTATCTTCAAAGGCTCCACCAGCAGAGCAAGAGCTCTGAGTTCACCGTTCAAGAAAAAATAGAGAGATCCTAAGAAGCCTTTTCATCCATGAGCCTGAAAATTCCACCACTGCTGTGGAGTCCATGTAAGCGAAAAATTATTCCTGAGACAAAATTCCTCCTGCTGAAGGACAACAGAGAACTCAGGGCCTCTGGCACACATGTAACAATTAAAATTGTGCCATTTAATTCTTTCTCTCTTCTTCCTTCTCCCTCTGCTATTTAACCCAACCCAGAAATTCTCATTACACCTACTGTTAAGAATAGTTACCCAACCTCAGTGGGCAGGATCTTGTAAATTGAGTATATTGCTTCTCCAAATAAAAAAGACATCTTGAATAAAATAACCAGATGCATAACTCATGCAAAAGCTCCCTGAAAGTTCTGGAAAAAGTGACTCACAAAATCCCTGGCTCTCTTTGTGTCACGCTTATGCTACAGTAATGCTACTTGTGGAGTCAAAGAGTTGGAGTCACCTCTGTGTTCATACAAAGAGTGTGTGGCAGAATGCAAATCCCCCTCTCTGCCCCTCCCTCCTTCGCTATGGAAGGAGCAGACACATCTCCCTCTCTCTGCTGCTTGAGCCTGACAGCTGCTTTTGTTTGGCCCCAGAGCCCCTGGCCAGGGCCGTTAAGAGACAGGAGAAGGGAGCGCAGAGGCACCAGGGAGCCGCTGGGTGCCCGGGCCAGTGTGGGGGATGTTTGGAAGCGCCAGGGGCACCCACAGCCAGTGTGGGGGTGCAGAGAAGCTTCTGGAATGCCCACAGTCAGATCTGATCGGGCTGTAAAAACGGGATTCCCGTCGAGATTCCGCCCCTTGCGCGGATCTCGTGGAGCACGAGCTGAGCCGCTGCCGCCAGGAGCCACTGCCCCCCCGGGACGGAGACTCCGCTTGCCTTGCCGCCACGGTGTGAGGAAAAGTAACCCTCGCGGGATTGCGAGTGTATCTGCTTTCCGTGCACATTTGCATGTGCATTTATACTTTCCGTGCGCATTTGCACGTGTATTTATACTTTCCGTGCACATTTGCATGCGTACTTCCCGTGCTCAATATGAGCACGTGTACAAATTAATCCTCACAGAATCGTGGGTGTATTTTCCTCCCGTGCTTCCACATAAGCACGTGTAATATTCCATGCACATTTGCACGTGTATTTCTCCTCGCAGGATTGCGAGTGTATTATAAATTTCCCCTCGCAGGATGGCGAGTGTACACTTTCCGTACTCAGTACGAGTACGTGTGTCCCTTTACAATAACCCCACACCGTGTTCAGGCAGGTGTGGACTCTGCCCGGACTCAGGGGCGGCTCCGGCATTGTTCTGGTGGAGCCACGTGCATGCACTCTGGGGAACTCCTGTTGTATTAGTTGCTGACCCTTCATAATTTTCCTCAACCGATATCCGAACCTGTATTCAAGTCACTTTTGGAGTGCTCAACCCTGTTTCTCACCAGTGTAATACAAGTTGTTTTGGACCCTGTTGTCCCTTAAACTAACCTGGGGGGGCCTCCATGGCAGAAGGTGTTCCCGATGGGCACGGACAGCCCTGGGGATCCTGCACACAGCACAGCAGGCACTACTCAGCTACGTGTTCATCGCAGGTACAGCCTGGCTGCACAAAAAGGCTGCTCCACAATATATAAGGCTCATCTTAAATTGTTTATGAGTACGTTTCACCTTAGCTTGGATATGGAGTTACACAGATTACCTACATTCAGATTAAGAGTTCTTTGCCTCTGTTAGTTTCCACAGGATTTCAGGAATAATCTATGTGTGAACAAGTTGAAATTGGGAGCGAAACTGAAATATAACTCCACATAAGCACATACAGTCAGACCCCAAATATATGGGACTTCTACATCTGAGTCCCAACATGAAATGAACTTCCTATTTAATTTACAGGTGAATAAGCAAGCTGCTTCACTCCAGTTAAATAAATTGTTATGTTCCAAGACACCATCTTCAAGTACTTTGTCTTCTTTCAATGCTACAGCCTGATAAGTCCAAGATAGCTGCAAAGCACCTAGATGTATATTTTTCTTAGCCGGATTATCAGAGTTGATTTTTCCTACCCATGAACTTTGAGTATCAACTGTATCAACTTCAGCTGAGCCCACAGATACTAATGTTACTCATATGTTTGGGTGCCACAGTGAGAGGCAACCTAGTGCCTCTATTTTGGTGTCTGTTTACTGGATACATAATTACAAGCAATAAGTACATGCATCCTTCTTAGAAAACCACCTTTCACACTTTATTATCACGTATTAAAGCCTACTGCTGGCTTGATTGAAGTGTGTAGGCTGCACCGTACTTACCTGCAAATAAAGCACCTTCATTTGGTTCTAAAGGCCCTTCAGCAGCTCTCCCTGTTATTACATGCCTCCTTTTCATATTATGGATTTCACACACTTTGCTGCTTTTGTGTTTCACTTAAAATCTTGTTTATTGGCGGCACAAAAGTAAAGCCTGACTAGTAATGTCTGCCTTTTTCTTTTTGTGCTTTCCCTCATGGGATGCAATTCAACTCAAACTGTTGATGTGAATTATTCATTTCTGAAAACCTTTCACGTACGCCTGAACCAAGCAGGTTCTTACATTTTCTACCCTTGGAAGGAGGGGAGGAACCAGATTACAGGGGTTCCATCCTTTGATATATATGATTTAATGACAGAATATATGTAACCATATATTTTAAGCAGATAGTGTTGAAGTTATAAACCGTATCCAGACAGACAACTGTGCCTGGCCAAAATCTATTTTCTACCATGGGATCACAGGATCATTTCTCAAGACTTCTTCAAATGTAAGCTTGTTTTTACAAACTAAACACTGTTACACCTCAAAAGTCTCAAGACAAACACGTAACAAAGTACCGTAGGTAAACCAAGATATCTGTATGGTTACTTTTGTTTAACATAAATTAAAAATGCATGGATTTGGGACATATTGTTTACACCTACATGGTGCCTACAGTATTTTAATTTCTTTGAAAAATAAGTCATTCACTTCACCTGCTTTCAGAAATAGATAATTAAAGAGGCAGCTCTAGTAAGTTTTCTAATATCTAACTCTGTAACAAAGTTTTTATCCACAGACTGCAAACTCAGTAACTGTATGTCTCCCTTGTCTGTGTAATGTTCATAAAAGCAATAATTTTCTTTAGTCCTATTTTAAAAATGAGATAGGTCAGCTCACTATAACAAAAAACACATTAGAGCTTAAGATTACGTGAAAACATAGTTATCATCGGCTATCAACTATTTCCTTCGGCTTTCCCATTTCAGTAAGACGTTTGCCACAGGAAAGAAGGAGGTGGACAGTCAGCATTGCTGGAATTAGGTGTTTGAGGGGTTTTTTCCAAAATTGCCCTCTGTTAGGTAAACAAACTGAAAGACTGCTAGATGATCTAGTGTTATCCTCAGGTTCTCCAGCAGTGGATATGGCTTACATATCAGCTTATATATATCCATACGCACACAAGCCCCAAACGATGAGGATTCGGTTGTGCATGTGTATTTCTGCAAGGTTCAGTCCAATGCAGGTTACCGAGTTCTGATTGCCTGTTTTGGAAGTTAGAAAACTTTGCTTTCCATGTCAGTTTTGCAAGGAAATAAATTCCGCAGATGCATGGCAGCCTGTCAGTTCTCATCCTCTCCCTCTTAACTTTTGAATGAATTGGCTAATTTTGATCAAATTTGACAAAAGGACCTGGTCTCAAATACGTGAAGTTCCAACAAGTTTCCATGAGAACCGACAGTTGAGTAGGAGATGAAGACTGACATGAGTCTTCCCAGTGAGGAAAATATTGCTGTGTAAGCTCAGCAATTATCTATTACGCTTGACATACCCGCAAGTGGATCATTGTGTATATATCAGCCACACAATCCACTTGCATGTAATTCGGAAGCAATCACAGGTCTTGTGTTTCTCAGCCAGCCCCGAGGTGGGGAGCAGAGGAGTGCTTGGTGATGTGTTTTGCCATCACCCGAGAAGCTAGATTTTAGCAATGACAAGAAAATGAAGCAGGGAGCTGTATTTTGCTTGGACAGAATCTCATCTGAACCCAAGCTTCAATAAATACACTGTAATCAGATGAAGGTATTAAAGTTTGCAACCTGGTTTTAATCATTAACCCACTATAACCCAAAACAATAAAAACCAGGAAAAGATCAGAAAATGTCAGGCTTACTGTGATTAACAATGTTGCAAACAGGTTTCCATTTGTATTCTCCAGTGCTAATTCAACTAGGCCAGTATCCCTGAGCGCTCCTGAATCTTTGCACACAATCACCACTCCATCTAGGAGCCCACAGTAATTACAGAACCACAGAATGTCAGGGGTTGAAGGGCCCTGGAAAGCTCATCCAGTGCAATCCCCCCATGGAGCAGGAACACCCAGATGAGGTTACACAGGAAGGTGTCCAGGCGGGTTGGAATGTCTGCACAGAAGGAGACTCCACAACCTCCCTGGGCAGCCTGGGCCAGGCTCTGCCACCCTCACCAGGAAGAACTTTCTTCTCGTCTTTAAGTGGAACCTCTTGTGTTCCAGTCTGTACCCATTGCCCCTTGTTCTGTCACTGGTTGTCACCAGAAGAGCCTGGCTCCATCCTCCTGACACTCCCCCTTTCCATATTGATCCCCAGGAATGAGTCCCCCCTCAGTCTCCTCTTGTCCAGCTCCAGAGCCCCAGCTCCCTCAGCCTTTCCTCACATGGGAGATGCTCCACTCCCTTCAGCATCTTGGTGGCTGGCATAAGTTGGCATTCCCCAACTTATACCCTTTCTAGCTGGCTCCACACAAGCTCCATTCGTAATTATACAGTCGGCACTTGGATTGTCAGGGATATATCCCAGGTTGTTATCACCTCAATAACTTCATTCTCTAAGATTCTTAGTATGTTGTGGAAAAGCTCTTTTACCTTTCCAGGTACCTGTCCAGATGATCCTTGGCCCACATTTAACAGAGAGAATCACAACGCTGCACCATCTTTGCTTCTGTTCGGTTCTGCTGATGCCAGCCCTGGCTCTCCAGTTTCCAACGTTTCTTTCCTGTGGCCTCAACCAGCCCCGCCAGCGCCACATCAGGAACAAAAACAAGCCCGGCTCTCCACCCTTTCTCCTGGTTTCTTCCCCTGCTTATTCAGGAAAAGGATTACGTCACCTTTTCATGCAAAGGCATCACACCAGAACCTCACGTTCTGTGGTCTTTCTACTATGAATCCTTGATCTCCTCCAGTCACTGCTTTCAGCAACAGTTTTCCATTCTGTTGATGAAATCCTTTACTTACATGTGCTCTCACCTAATAAACACTCCAGAACTGGAGGCCCATCAATGTTACTGAAAATACTTGTCTGAATTATCATTTAAGCAATTGTATTCCTCCCTCATCCAGATGTTACAGAGCATAAATGATAAGGAATCATTCCAAAGAAATCTGCATTGCAGTCATCATCAAAGAGAGTAAATAAAAAAAGGCTGATAGGAGACCACGCACTAGGCAAATCACTGAGATCTTCATAGAGAAAGGTAATACATTTATTTTTCTTCTTCTTCTTTTTGTTTTTTTTTTACAATATAGCTTTTCTTCTAGATTCAGAGGCCTTCATGTTAAATTCAATACTTTTAGCACCCACACGACCATCTAGAATTTAATTGCAGCAGTTCCTTAGCACCTGAGTAAGAAAGCAATGATAGATCACTGTGATTCTCCTGTCCTTGTACAGTAATCAAAGAATCATTTACTAATAGACTGAATGGCTTCCAAAAGCAGAAATCACACAGCTCCATCTTGTGGAAGATATAATTCCTTGTGTAATGTCATAGCTCATCGACTTCTGCCTTTGTTAACAATTAGCTTTAGATGGTTTTACTTCAAGGGTTTAGGAACTGTGGATATTTTCTTTAATGTGTAATTTACATAGCTTCATCAAGAGCAGGAACACCTGCCCAGTCTTTACATACATATATATCCTTCTGTTTCGTTTTATTTTCCCGTAACATTCTACCAAACGTGCCCATACTTCAACAGCTCGTGTTTCTACCAAGTGGTGCAGAATCAGCTACTTCATTTTATTCTTTCTGTCCTCTTTCTTGGTTCTGTAAAAGCCTGAACATCTTACATAAGTGTCCTCAGTGAACATGTCATAGATTAGCACTAAAAATCTTTGATTATCAGCCTGGTGGTACCTCATAGCAGGAAGCATTTGCAAGCCAGTTCAGGTGGCACAAAAGCACAGGGCAGCAGTTTGTCTCATCCACATAAATCAACCGAGAACTCCGATCTGAAATGTTTCCATAATGTAATGCTACTAAAATTTAATTTAACGAAAATTTAATGAAATATAACAAGGGAAAGTGTAGAGTCTTGTACCTGGGCAGGAACAACCCCAGGTTCCAGTATAAGTTGGGGAATGACCTATTAGAGAGCAGTGTAGGGGAAGGGGACCTGGGGGTCCTGGGGACAGCAGGGTGACCACGAGCCAGCACTGGGCCCTTGTGGCCAGGAAGGCCAATGGTACCTGGGGTGGGTTAGAAGGGGGTGGTCAGTAGGTCAGAGAGGTTCTCCTGCCCCTCTGCTCTGCCCTGGGGAGACCACACCTGGAATATTGTGTCCAGTTGTGGCCCCTCAGTTCCAGCAGGACAGGGAACTGCTGGAGAGAGTCCAGCGCAGCCACCGAGATGCTGAAGGGAGTGGAGCATCTCCCGTGTGAGGAAAGGCTGAGGGAGCTGGGGCTCTGGAGCTGGACAAGAGGAGACTGAGGGGGGACTCATTCCTGGGGATCAAGATGGAAAGGGGGAGTGTCAGGAGGATGGAGCCAGGCTCTTCTGGTGACAACCAGTGACAGGACAAGGGGCAATGGGTGCAAACTGGAACACAAGAGGTTCCACTTAAAGATGAGAAGAAAGTTCTTCCCAGTGAGGGTGGCAGAGCCTGGCCCAGGCTGCCCAGGGGGGTTGTGGAGTCTCCTTCTGTGCAGACATTCCAACCCGCCTGGACACCTTCCTGTGTAACCTCATCTGGGTGTTCCTGCTCCATGGGGGGATTGCACTGGATGAGCTTGCCAGGGCCCTTGCAACCCCTGATATTCTGTGATTCTGTGAAAATAAACCAAGTCGTAGCAACTTTTACCTCAGATGAACGAGGTAGCCACAACCATTATGAAACCACAACATTATGAAAAATGTCTTCCTGGAGGCCGGAGACAACTGTGGGATTGATCTTCATCCCTTTGTCACAGTGTCATTGTCTGTGAGAGCCTGGGAAAGGCCTGCCCGTCAGAACGAACCCATTCCACCCTCCTGTGTTAGATCAGCGCTGCAAGGACACAGAGCAAATGCACATGGATCATTATTCTTTGTACCTCTCTCCAGCCACTTTAGATAATGATGGCGCCATTTACTGTAAAAGGCAGATTGCAAATGTAAGATGATATCAGGAACGCAAACTTAGACTTTTAGAGAGACAAAACGCCACTAAGAATTTGTAAATTTCTGAGCAATATGGGCCTCTTTTAACAATGGCAATTATTCATCCCCTTGTGTTTTAATATTTATCCATCAACTGTCATTAAACGTTACTTTTATGGGAACAAAGATAAAAGCAACTTTTAAAAAAATCCACTGTGCTCCAACAAATATATACTCTGTCCCCACGTAGTTATTATTTCCTTCATCCGTGACTTTATTGGCAATTATTCACCAAGTTTTACACTTTCTTTTCATTCACCGTTCAGTACATACAGTGACCAGGTCATCACCATCACGTTTGAGAATGTGATGGAAAAGGAATTTTAACAAAAGATCCAAATGTTACAAAACTCTGTATTTAACACCAACAAGTCTCAAAGATAGGACCCAAAGACTTACTACAAATGTAATGGTAATAAAAATTGCTGAATAGAGGATAATCAACTTGGAAATGAAAAATCATAAATCATTCAATGATATAGTATTTATACATAAATTGCTATGCCATGCTATCAAGAAAACTCTTCTATTTTTGGCTATACACTTAGGGAAAGCATATTAAAACATGTCTATCCACAGAGGTCGGCAAACAAATCCATCAAGAAGAAAGTTCCCTGGTCTTCAGTGTGTATTTCATGGTAAAGACTTCACAACACATTTTGATGCTTGGAGAAGAAGGCATTTTTCATAAGTTGCAGTCTAATGTAATACTTCTCGATCAGATTACCCCAGCCCACATCCACTGACGCTTTCGGAAAAAGCAGCGAGTAACGTGACTCGTGGGACTCTTCGTGGGTGACTCCTGGAACATATTTCCCATTAATTTACAACTGAAGTGCGTGAGTGGTCACAAATGACCACAAACATTCCCTCGAGTCTTCTAATTTAATTAGAAGGATAAATGATCTTAAGTATTTTCATCTGTTTTAATTAATTTTAAATTAATTTTCAGTGTGAGAGCCAGAAGCCCTAAGAGAAAAAGAACAGATTTATGCGCAGGGGCTTCTGCTGATCTTCAGATACACCAGATCTGCATGATGAATTTCAACATGATAACCAAAACCGGCTGCTTATTAAAATACTGGTGCGGACAACAGCCAGAGGCTGTCTGAATGAACACATATAGGCAAAAAAATGCAGTAGAGAAAAATCTCCTAAAAATCACTCGAAATCTGTATTTTTAGCTAACATGCCAAGACTCTTGGGGGAAAAACCAGAATGGTGCCGTGATTCCTTCTATACAAAGCATATTCCATCCCCTGGTGAGATGATTTGTCACCACTTCACCCCTCTGGATTCCCCTTCCATTCTGAGAACCATTTTGGCAGGTCCTCTCCTCTGGTAGACGTCAAAGTAGTAACTCCAGATATGACCGACAAGAAAAACACCTCATCTCCTCTGCTGACATTCTTCTACCGTAAGAAATTTCAGGAACAGTATCGATTTGATTTCTTTTTACTAAGTCTTAATGTAATTTTTGTTTCTCGGAGAAGTACTGGTATTACTCTGAAACACTGAAAACCAAAATCTACCGAAAGTATGAAAAAAAGAAGCAAAGAAAAAGATTTTCCAAGGTTGATATCCCACCAATATCTGTCAATCCTGAAAAGAAACAGCTGCCTCTGAACGTAGGTGGATGCAATAAAATACTTCAGCCTCTGTATCCAGTTGGTCTTTGGACCATGATCCACAATCTGCCAATTGCTGCCAATTAGCGCCAGTCACGGCAGGTTTTTCTGGGATATGGACACCTACGCAAAAGAAATTGGGCTGATATTAGCAATTTACTTTGCATCTGTATCTAAAGAACTTTTGTATGACTTTGTAACCTTCAGTTACTACCAAGATTAGCCAGGCTGAAATATTAATCTATAGATATGAAAAGCGTTTTTCCCTCATAAACCAAGCTCCATTGTGAAGCTGATGGCTTTTCAAGCAAGTGCCCATAGACTACTGCCACAAAGATAACTCGTTCAATAGGAATACAATTATTCGATTCCCCAAAAGTAGGGGATTAAAAATGATGTTAATTAGGATAAATATTAAGAAAGTATTAAAACATTATTAAAAAACAAATCAAACAACAAAAGAGTTGCTGAATATTACCAATGCTACAAATACTACTTTGCAGTAATACTCTGTGTTACGTACGGTGCTAAGAAGATGCATAGTTGTGCACTGGCTGCCAGTAGTAGTCTGGTGCATTTAATCACACTTAACCCTATGTATTTTCATTACTTCGATGCATACCATTAAAACTCAAATGCTGTCAAAACATGGGATTAGAAATAATTTACTATTTCCTATTTTAGATTGAAAAATCTATGGCTGAACGTTACCTATGAGGCAGGTCACTCTAGTTAAAGACAGGACAAAGCACAGTACAAACATTCCTGAACCTGCTGTGTTTCCCAGTCATTCATTTATCTGTTCCTTTGCCAACACACCTGTATTCTGAAGAAGGCACTGAAAACGTAATCCCAAATTCCCTGGTAGCCTACATGGGAGACCTGACTGCAGGAGGAATCAAATGTCAGACTTAGGGCGGAGAGAATTAAAATTAAAATGCCTAGAAGACCTGCAGGTAAATCATTTTAATATGAAGGCTCTTGTATTATCATGCATTATTATGAGTATGTTTCTTTGGATTCTAAAGTACTTTAACCAATGTTCAAGGGTTTTTAAGAACATCATTATATACCTTTGTAACAGGATTATGAACCTTTCCAATGGGGTCATTTAGTAATGTTTCAAAGGCTAAAAGGTTAGATCAGGACATATGTTCCAAATCTCTTTAAAATATTTCAAAATCAGAAGCCCTGCCCAATATGCATTGCCACATTCACAGCGCTAGCATTCTTTGTGAATTTTACTCGTATCTTTATTTATATATATATATATATATATAAAAAACTGTTCTCCCTCCCCACTGTTTTCCTATGATGAAGACATCTGCACAACTTTACCCAAAAGAATTTAAATAAAATTAAAATAAAGCTACAAAAAATAAAGCTACATATACTAAAGATTGAACTAATTAGTTTAACTTAATTTAGTGAGCAACAGTGTTGAATGATTTAAAAAAACCCCTTAAGTTACGGTTGATCACCTCTATGGCAGTTTTGTAACTACCCCTTATGAGGAGTTTTCCTTTCATTCGAGGAACAAGAAAAATCAAAGCTGAATCAAGAGGGGCTTTACAGACTTGTAAAAGCATCTTACAGTTGCATCTTCCGTTTTCTAAATTCGTGTACAGTGGGTCACTCAGTATTTGGCACAGGTAAGTTTATTTAGTGTTCAGGTATATATACGTGGAAACTAACTGATAATGTGAGTTCTCAAATGAAGCTGATATTGCACTTACTAAAGACAATGTTAGTGATACTGTGTTTTATAAGATAAGTAAATTCAGAAACCTATAACACACGAACTCAACTCCCAAGTCCAGAAATCAAATGTGTGCTTGGTTTAAACGGAAAGCTTGACATTGAATTAAGAATATTTATACAGTCTATTAAACACTGAAAAAAGGCCAAAAGTTTTTTAAAAAAATAGAATTATCAAGCCTGGACTGTCACTTCTACATTCTACATTCTAGAACTCATGATCTATGTGAGAGACTGGAAGAAGGTGGGTGCTCTTAACATTATTCCAGATAATCTTCAAAATAATCTATATTTCAGACAGCTTTTGACTGTTCAGCAATATCATAAATGATTAAGTAAAGATATAAGATGTTAATGAGTTGCAATAATTTTAAATCCAGTTTTCAATATCCTCTAACAGAAAGGCTAGGAGTAGTTGGCAACACAACATTGCAGGAAGGATCTATACGTGGTTCTCTAAATACTGACATGAGGGTTCTATTAAGAGCCTCATATGAGGAAAACGCTTTCCAATTTTATTTTTTCCGTTCCTTAACTGCACACATTCCAACAGAAAAATTCCCTCTCATTAATGTTCACCACTTCCCAATACAAAAATACAGAGATTTACGTACAACTGAGGACCCATTAAAATGCAAAGCAAAATAACTGAATGAAGTCTCATTTCCTTTGCAACTCCATACTAACTAAGGACAAATTTGGGAGGCTAATAAAGCATTCCTGTCGGTATCAAACAGCACATGAAAAAAGAATTGCCTCAGATGTACGTGAAGTGCTGGGGTGCAGCAATCAGAACTGAGTCAACATGGCAGCACAGCTGAATGTTGGATGAGCCAAAGGGAAAATCAGGGATGTTCTCAATTGCCTCTCTTGGGGGAAACAGTCCTTTGGCACCCGTGTCAGCCTGCGGGCTGGCAGAGCAGAGACTCTTCTGTACGGTGCTACATGAAGCTTAGGCTCAAACAAAATTTACTCTTTTTTCAATGTTTTGTACCGACAGAGGAAGGATGAGCAGGTTTATACACAGGGTGTGCAAAAAGCTTTCTAGTCAACAGAGGCGGCCAGGGAGGTGTCAGGAACACCAGGGCAGCCCCAAGGGCAAAGGTCTGTCTGACAGGCAGCTCTTGTGGATGCCTGGGCAAGAGTGAAAGCACAGCCACCGTATGGTGGGTCTTCCTGAGCTTAGGTCTTGGTATTTCATGGCTTTGGGTGTTTTATAACACCATTACTTTTTAAAAACCCACGTAAACTTCTAACATCAACTGTCTTCAACTTGAAAAGGGGGCTAGGAAGTTGAAGGAAGCAAGGCAAGAGGTCTGGAGCAGCAAAAAGGGGAGGTTACAAAGGGAAAGAATTCATGGGATAGGACGGCAAAGAACAAAAGGCATTGGAACAGCAGCAGCACTGGGAGCAAAGGATGCAAAGGCACTCGCGGCAGAGGTTTGTCCCATCTCTCCACCATAGCGACTGTAGGCTCTCCAGGATGGTAAGAGCCAGCATTAAGCACACATGCTGACAGCACGGGACGGGCACACTGGAACCTGCTGCAGCCTAAACAAGTGTTAAGAAAGGGGCACAGTGAAACGCAGAAAGAAAATCAGTTCAGACTTCACTGGAGGTATTTTTAACTGTATGCATCTGTACGGGGTGCCAGACAATCCACCAGCGGATGTATCACTCTAACCTCGCTCAGCCACGCAACCCTAGATAAGTCTTGCCTGTTGTCTCTCTCCCCATATGTACATCATTCTGAGAGGAGTCGCTTCCAGCAGTTGTTGGGTTTGGAACTAAAATGCTTCTTTTACAGGGTAGAGGGGAATGAGAAGTTCTGTGAAAAAACTCCAGAGCGGAGATGGTGGTTGATAACAGCACAAAGAAAGATGGGAGGGCAGACTTGGTACATTAAGAGTGTGTCAAAGAAGGCACGGCAGAAGTAATAACAGCCATAATGAGCTATTAATGCTACTGAAATGGTACCATTCATTTGTCAAAATCAATATGCTTGACTGTAGACTTTCTTGTCAGTCTATACATTTTGTATATATGCAACTCACAACTCAGCAGTAAATTACTGCAATTAACTGATTCTTTAGGATCCATGGGAGCAGCATGTGCACATCTCATGGCAGAGTCTAGAATTCAACTCCAAGTTCTTGTCTGAAATGTTTGTGCAAAGTGAGTGGCGGTATGTGTGTCACAGCAAGGCTTGGAAAAGTACGTTGAGCTCATTTCTTAACAAACACCTCAAGAATCAAGTCACCATTTTCATAGACCAAATACAGACACTAGATGAGAATCTTAGCTTACACGTAAAATGTTTTTCATGCTGTTCCTTTTTAGTTTTAGTAGCACATCCACTGTGAAACTAGCACCATTCCATCTGTGAAACTATACAGAGTCAGACATTTTACCTCACAACAAATCTGCGTAGCTCACTACTTTTTGGCTGCATGAGTACAGAAGAACTTGACACAAAACAAACTGCAAATAATCAGATGTAAGACACAACTCTCTAGAAGAAAGTTATATCCCTTCTTTTGTTAGTAGAAACCAGACCTCAAGTGTCAATAGAGGTTGGCAAGGGAAGAGAGGGCAAAATATAGGAATGACAGAAACTAAGAGAGATTCCACAGTACAAGACCTGCCAGGAAACAGCAAATAATACAAATAATCCACAGTATTAAATTTGACAAAGTGTGAGAAGAGTCAAGACAGACATTTATTTCTGACGCAGAACTCCAATAGTTTCTATGCATGACACAAGCTCTTCTGGTTTTCTTTTCATAACTTCCCAGTGAACCACTGGGCACTTGCCAGTGCTGAACTAACTGACAAATTACGATTGCTCTTCTTGTTTGTAAAAGTTACTGTGCAGAACAATTAATTGTTACTACATTACTATAGTATAATTTAGAAAATGATACATATACAGTGGACATAATGGAGAATTCTGTCATAACTAGGAAATCCTGTGAATAGATCATTCAAGGCAGCACAGAACTGGACCCAATCAGTACTCACTTTTTAGGTCGCAGTGGAGTCTGAACATCCCAAACAGTGCTCGATCCTCTTCTGTCAGTCAGTGCACAGACACAAAATGACGGATTTTACAGATGTCACCTGACAAGCCATTACTATGACACTACTCATTCCATTTGACTCCACTCTGAGGAACAGCAAAATTAAGCGTGTCCACAGATCCCAACCGCTCACAGCTCAAACTGTGCTCTGTCTGCTTGAAGACAAGGCCCCGTGAGCAGAAATGGCTGTTGCACTCATACGTGTTCCATTAAGCTACAAACGTGGTGAGATAATAATGGTATTTTTTTAATTGCCAAATTACTCGCTATGGTTTTTGGAAACACAGTAAACATGATTAAGACAGCCACTCCCTTCTCCCAAAACCTCAACAAATCCCCCTTACAGCTCCTTAATAAAGTTAGAACTTGGACTATTCATCTGGTAAATATAAAAATTCTTGGAAAAAATGAAACAATGAGAAAGCTGTTCCATGCATATTCAAATAGTTGTAATTGCTATGGAAACCATCTCTAGTAATTCAGTCTTTGTCTCAAAGCGTCAGAGGCAAATCATGATACAATGACAGCAAAATAAAATGTAATACTGCCTAAGACTTCAAAGCTCAAAATTCAAGAGAAAATTAAACCACTGTGTAGGAAAAGCCTTCATGTCCTTTCATCTTCCAGCTTCTTTCTGGAGTATATTTATGTGGATGAGCTCTTTGGTATTATTTTCTGCCTGGGCTTCCCAAATAGCTACTAAAGTAGCACTGAGGGCTGGCAGAATAGCTATAGTTATTGTAAAAAGAGGATATTGTTTCCTTAGTCTATTGTTTGAGTAATCATAATTTTAACCACCCTTCACTACCAGAAATTTTGGGAAACCTGAGAATGTGCAACTCCATTCAAGCAATGCCATTCATTTGCAGGCTCCAAGAAGACAGATAACAGGGTCAAAGAGGGTAATGGGGTCAAGAATTCAGACATCACCAAAGACAGCAATTAGCTACAATGCAAATAAAGGTAAGTAAAATGAGAAGGTAGTATTTGTACACTGAAAAAAAAAAAAAAACATTTATTTTAGAATATTATATGCCTTGCTTTCATGCCTTGTAAATGAAATATTCTCCATTTATTTTATTGTATTTGTACCACACAAGCGTGTTAATGGGTTGTTCAGAACATTTGCAACATCTCCTCTTGTTTCCCTGCAGCAGCCTGCCTGCTCTTACACCCCAGGTGAGCTCACAACTGTCCCGAACCAACCCCAGCACCTATTGCTGAGTTTTACTATACCGCTTCGCAAACTCATTTGCTGAATAAAATTAGTAAATGCAGTACGCATATACCTACTTCTCCGAATTATGTTGAAGCACCAGTAACTTCTTCTTTCTAGGTACAAAATTTCCAGAAAGAATCCCATCTCGAATATTACTTGAGAAGTGCATTGAATTTCCAACACTTGCCACTTGCTTCTCTTTTTTCAGGTACATCCCAGCCCATTGCACTCTCATAAAACAAAAGTCCCCAAACACTTTCATTTATCCAAGGTTTTGCTTTTATAAGCTACAATTTATGCTTTTTAAAAAGTTACTTTATTTGGTTTTACGGTTTAATATTAATCCACCAACTTTATTTCACAAATGTGAACTGGCAGAATGTGAACCTTCCAGGTAATTGTGTCATGAGATCACGGCCTTTTTTCAGAGCTCTTGTCAGATATAAAGCTAGATTCATCGTACCAAACCACACTCCGGGTTTTCGGGAGAAAAAGTGACCAAAATACACAGCAAGTTACACACGCCGTTAAACACACTTGTGCACAGGCCAAAATAACGTTTAGTTCTTAAAACTATTTCAGAAAAAGAAAAAGTTTGTTCATAAACCATTGTAAAATGTAACACCAATATAGCAAGGATATTGATTTTGCTTCTCTAAAATCCTTTACTAGGTTATCATTGTCAAAGTTAGCAAACTAATGTATAAAAATGGTACTGGTCAAAATGTCTAAAAGGAAAGAAACATGTAGTGTTTATCCTTTTTAGACTAACAGAAAAATAAAACAAAGTTTTGCTTCTGGCACAGACTGTTCACTGTGGTTAATAAAAATATTTTTTTCATCCAGATTAATACATTAAAGTAAAGCCTCCTACAGAAGGAAAAAAATCAGACTGAAGCAAACACAGGGAATGCACAGAAAACACCGGCTAGGATTACAGCATGGAACTCTGGCATGGCAGAGGAAAACGCCCAAGAAACCAGGAGTTAGAGAGGGGAAGGCAGCAATGGAGAACCTCAGCAAATGAGTCAGTGTATCTGGAGATCACTAGAAGCACGTCTCTGTCTGCACACAACATATTCCGATTCAAACTCGAGTTTCAGGAAAGCACCACTAGAGACTTCTACATTGCAGCACCCCAACAAACAAACAAAAAATTACACCACGTGTGCACTTCCATCAAAGAAAGAAATGTAGTTATCAACTTGATTTTGCACCAGCATTAGAATTAGTTTCCCACTTTATCTGACATATTGTCCACACATCTGGATCTGAGAATTCAGGGGTTTCCTTCTCAGAGATGTGTCCCAGCCCTCTACAGGCTGCTTGAAGAAAACTCTGGAGCTTTAGTTCTGTCTGCTTTACATTACACAGAATAAACTGGGTAGGAAAAGACCTCAGAGCTCATCAAGTCCAACCCTTGGTCCAACTCCAGTCCATTCACTAGATCATGGCACTAAGTGCCATGTCCAATCTCAGTTTACAAACCTCCAGGGCCGGTGAGTCCAGCACCTCCCTGGGCAGCCATTCCAATGCCTGACCACTCTCTCTGCAAAGAATTGCTTTCTCATCTCCAGCCTCAATTTCCCCTGGCAGAGTTGAAGCCCATGGCCCCTTGTCCTATTGCTGACTGCCTGGGAGAAGAGACCAATCCCCACCTGGCTAGAACTGCCCTTCAGGTAGTTCTAGAGAGTGCTGAGCTCACCTCTAAGCCTCCTCTTCTCCAGACTAAACAAGCCCAGCTCCCTCAGCCTCTCCCCATAGGGCTTGTGTTCAAGTCCCTTCCCCAGTCTTGTTGCTCTTCTCTGGACCCGCTCCAGCACTTCAATCTCTTTCCTGAGCTGAGGGGCCCAGAACTGAACACAATACTCCAGGTGTGGCCTCCCCAATGCAGAGCACAGGGGAAGGATCACTGCCCTTGTCCTGCTGACCACGTTGGTTTGGATACAGGACAGGATACCATTGGCCTTCTTGGCCACCTGGGCACACTGTTGGCTCATGTTGAGCTTCCTGTCCATTAGTCCCCCAGGTCCCTTTCTGCCTGACTGCTCTCCAGCCACTCTGCGCCCAGCCTGGAGCGCTGCAGGGGGTTGTTGTGGCCAAAGTGCAGGACCCGGCACTTGGCCTTGCTGAACTTCAGCCCATTGGAATCAGCCCATTTTTCCAGTCCATCCAGATCCCTCTGCAGAGCCCTCCTGCCTTCCAGCAGGTTGACACTCCCTCCCAACTCAGTGTCATCAGCAAATTTGCTGTTGATGGTCTCAATCCCCTCATCTAAATCATCAATCAAGATGTTGAACAGGACTGGACCCAACACTGACCCCTGGGGACACCACTAGTGACTGGCCGCCAGCTGGATGCAGCCCCATTCACCAGCACTCTCTGGGCCCGGCCCTACAGCCAGTTCTTAACCCAGCAGAGAGTGCACTTGTCCAAGCCACGGGCTACCAGCTTTTGCAGGAGTATATTATGGGAGACAGTGTCAAAGGCCTTGCTGAAGTCCAGATAGACCACATCCATGGCTTTCCCCTCATCCACCAGCTGGGTCACCTGATCATAAAAGGAGATCAGCTTGGTCAGACAGCACCTGCCCCTCCTAAACCCATGCTGGCTGGGTCTGATCCCTTGTCCATCCTGAAGGTGCTGTGTGATTGCATTCAGGATGATCTGCTCCATAACCCTGCCAGGCACCGAGGTCAGGCTGACAGGCCTGGAGTTGCCAGGTCAGCTTTGCAGCCCTTTTTGTGGATTGGGGTAACATTTGCCAATTTCCAATCATATGGGACCCCGCCAGTGAGCCAGGACTGTTGGGAGATGACGGAGAGTGGCTTGGCAAGTTCTTCTGCTAGCTCCCTCATCACCCTAGGATGGATCCCGTCTGGTCCCATAGACTTGTGAGGATCCAGATGGCTCAGTAAGTCACCAACTATTTCCTCCTGGAATACAAGGGGGCTATTTGGCTTCCTATCTCTGTCAACCACCTCCAGAGGCCAGTTGTCCTGAGGGCCACCTGTCTTACTGGTAAAAACGGAGGCAAAGTAGGTATTAAGTACCTCAGCTTTCTCCTCATCTTTGTTAACTATATTGCTCTCAAAGCCCAACAGAGAATGGAGGTTTTCCTTGCCCCTCCTTTAGTTATTAACGTATTTAAAGTAGGACTTGTTATTATCCCTAACAGAATTGGCCAAATTAACTTCAAATTGCATTATGTTTATGCTGCAGGTTTAAACTGCACCTTTATAAAGAATCATTTACTCCATACCTCTTCAATATCTATATTATCTTTACTTACATGGACTCACATGTTTAGAATTCTGATTGCTTTCCAGGCTGGAAAAAGGTTTAAGTCTTTTTTTCAAGTCTCACATATCATGAGACTTTTTTATTTGTGTAATTCTTCATTAACATACAAAGATTTTATCTCAAAAACAATGTACTAGTTTTCTTCGCAGGAAAATAATTATATGATTGGGACATCTGTAGGCCTCACACTTTCAAGGACCTAAGAAAATGTTCAACGGTCAGATGAGATTTTTGAGTGTTATATTTGTAAAACATTTTATCTGACTAACCTACAAACTCCCTGCAAACATCCACTGCAGGATAAAATGCAGCACGCGAAGTTTAAAAGTGATTCAAAGAACTCTCGGAGCTCAGTAAAGACAATTTACTATTCAGGCCTAAAATAGGAAGCCAGCCTCAGTCTTAACTATGAAATTATTATTGCTGCTTCATAATTAGAGGTTCCCTACAGGCTCCGAAGAATGAAAGCCAACAGTTTTCTCACTACTTTAAATTGAGTTTTAAATATCATTAAAAATAGAACAGATCACACATTTGTAATACTATCTTACTAAGACAGAAATCTGAGAGGTGTGATAATTTGGTACGTATCTATTAATAATTTTTCAGATAGAGTTAATGAAAGTAAAGAGAAGAAGAGACATATTGATTCGAAATGCAAGGAAAGATGTAGATTGCAATTTTGATTTTTGTACTGTGTGATAAATCCTAGGAAATTCACTTGAGCTTATAAATGCTCCAAAGATGTTCCAGATACTATATTCTAAAGAGAAGTTTAGCTTCCATGAGGTGTTTCTGGGAAATACGACACAGTCAAACTCGGATGTAAAAGCCAACAATCACTGAAATAAAGAGAAATTATCACAATCCCAGAACTGTTTCCTTTGGGATAACATAACACTGATGGCAGGTAGCATTATTTCTCACTTTTAACTACCCAAAATGAAAACATTCTAGGAAAATAGTGACATCATACTATAGAGCTTCTATACATTGTATTTTCACTCAGACACCCAGTTTTCTTTCCTACAGGCAGTTAACTGAATGGCGCTCACTGAATGGCAGCTATGCAGATGGCCATTTTATTTGCCCACAAGTCCTGTTCTACGTAGCGTAGCAGAAACAGGGATGAGCCTTTTCCTTTGTTCAGAAATCTAAATCTCTCTGCCTAGGAAACTGTTATCTAAAGTAAGATGCCATTTTCCTGGCTTTCTTGAGCAGTCACACCCACACGGTGCATTGCAGGAGGGTTGATACCACTGGGCAAGGCATGAATCCACGGTGTGAATTTCAGAAGATCGAGCCTGAAAGGTCAGTCCCGATTTCCTGGGCTTGGTTGCTGTCCATGTCTGGATAGCCCCGGGTTCTAGTAACTGTGGATCCTGACAGCTCATTTTTAACCCTCAAATTCCCCTGAACACATCTACTGGTTCAGGAAGCACATCAACAGAATGCTGTGTAACCGTGTAAAACTGCTGCCCTTGCTGCCTTTGCTGTATGTATTCTATAAAGAAATGCTTAGAGGAATAAAAAGTTCCATACATTAGGAAAGTTTGCTTCATGTTAACTTTATGTTTTCATTAGAAGTCGAGGAAAAGTTACAGAGGTATGATTCCATCTTGTAGAGAAAATCAGAATATTCCTTCAGAGAAGAATCTGCAGTTGCCTTCAGTTATTAAAGGGTTAAGTAATTTATAACCAACCATACATCAGCAGCAATATTCTGTTTCAATAATAGGCTACAAGCACTCTAATTACAAATGTCTATCATGTAAAAAAATATTAATACTACTTCTACAATTTTCAAATTAATATGAGAAGGTTTTTAATTGTCATGTTAGTACATTGCTTTGCTAAACTACTTTTGTACCGGGGAAACAGCAAATTTGATAAAACACCACAGGAAAAACATTTGTATAAAACCAATACTTGATACTAACTTTTAAGATAACAATATTTTACCAGTGAAATGTAGAAATAGTCACAATATTATCTCTTGTCTGTTGTATCCTCAGGACACTGCTGCAGCAATGGTTTTGCTCTATACTTTATCCAATGTTATCTTGTTCCCTTACATAGCAAACACTGGTTTGGAATACAGCATTACAAACAATGACTAAATCTGGTTTACCTACAAAAGCAAATATGCTTCGGAAAGAAAAGCACATCACTCCTTCCGACATGGGCTGATGAGAACAACAGGCTGAGGTGCAAATTACCTCCTTGCCAGCCTGTTTTCTTGGAGCCTGCAGAGCACGGTCTTCACAATGCTGCATCAATCTTATCTTACAGGGTTTTCTCTACAAGATCTTGTGCAAGCTCTTTGGAAAAGTAACAAGTTGATAGAACATTTCGGTTTTGAGCAAGCGGAATCTATATTTTCGTAAAATACCAGTTCTAATCCCTAAATTTTATAACTCTTCTATTGGACTCAGGAGGATAAATAAATACTTGTTGAGCTACACATTCCAGCAACTCGTGTCACATATCTGCAGTTCAGATGAACAATTTTTAAGTAATAACATTGCAAGACCATTTCTTTTCACAAAAAAAGTACTTCTAGTAGCACTCCGAACATGATGTTTTTCATCAATCACTTAGGGTCCAGAAACACTAAATCTTAAACTAAAATTTCAACACCAGATTTGCATTGTCACTGCGATACAACCTGTCTGCACAGGCCACAACGGCACAAATGTTTACGCCTATGTAATACTGCCTGTAGACATCCATGCTGAAAAACTCCCCATTGCAGCATCAACTGCTCCTTCTTTCGTTAATAATAACGTAGTTAATTTGTAAAAGAACCACTAGCAAACGAACAGCTAAACATGTCTGAGTATGACCACGTCCCTTAGAAATGTATGATAGACTTGCACATAAGTAACATAATAAAGCACTTCACCTATCTGTCATTTTTATATATTACTACAATTAAGAAACCTCATTGTATGCCATGACTTTTACGTCTAGAAACTATTAAAGTGGAATACTCTACGGTCACTAAGATGTACAAATAGAGGGAGGAAATAAAACAAAATCAAGGTTGTTCAGGGTACATAAGGACAAACTGTACATAGCTTTAAATGTTTAAATGTAGATTTGTAGTTGTGGAGAGAAAACCACCATAGTTTCCCCTCTACTCCGCCCTGGTGAGACCACATCTGGAATATTGTGTCCAGTTCTGGGCCCCTCAGTTCCAGCAGGACAGGGAACTGCTGGAGAGAGTCCAGCGTAGGGCAACCAAGATGATTAAGGGAGTGGAGCATCTCCCTTATGAAGAAAGGCTGAGGGAGCTGGGGCTCTTTAGTTTGGAGAAGAGGAGACTGAGGGGGGACCTCATTCATGTTTATAAATATATAAAGGGTGAGTGCCATGAGGATGGAGCCAGGCTCTTCTCGGTGGCAAACAATGATAGGACAAGGGGTAATGGGATCAAGCTGGAACACAAGAGGTTCCGCTTAAATTTGAGAAGAAACTTCTTCTCAGTGAGGGTGGCAGAGCCTGGCCCAGGCTGCCCAGGGAGGTTGTGGAGTCTCCTTCTGTGCAGACATTCCAACCCGCCTGGACATGTTCCTGTGCGACCTCACCTGGGTGTTCCTGCTCCAGCAGGGGGATTGCACTGGATGAGCTTTTGAGGTCCCTTCCAATCCCAAACATACTGTGATACTGTGAAATCATTGACAGCTGCTTAAGTTTAATTCCAAGTTTACTTAAGACAGAGCACACTGATGACACTTGCAGTCATACCTGCGGGGACGGGGCGGCCAAGGGTCGGGAACTGCGGGTCTCGTGTCCGCTCAGTCCCATTGTCAGAACACAGCCCACATCTGCTCTTAATTGGAGTTCATTTGTAACCCAGCAAGCAGATGTCATGTTGAATTTTTACAACAGCTTCCTTAAAAAGAATAATTAGGTTTTCCTTTACAGGGGAAATATTCTTCAACCTGTGAAGAATGTTCTATATGTAGACTGGAGAAAAATCTATTTTGGCCAATTGCAAATTACAGACAGTGCCCATTTCAGAACCAAATATTCTAAGAGCATGAACAGAAGTGGCTACAAGATAGCTTATAATAAACTTCCAAATCATGGAACACGTTTTTTTCAATTTCCAATTAATCTTTACACCTGCAGATAAATATTAGTATTTGTATTTTTGTTCTTTTTCTTAGAAAGGCAGTTTGTCCTTATTAAAATATATATGTAGATATATATATATATTTCCTTGGGAGCCTGGATAACAAAACTACACACTAATTCAGACAGTTTTGTTTCAGTAGTCTTATCCTCCAACAGGTCTTTGATTTTACTAAATATGTAACAAAAAAATAAATCTATACCTATGATATGATATAGGTAACTCTAATAACAGGACTACAGATGTTAATCTCTTAAGTTTCATCAGCTAATGAGTTTTGGAACTAGGATGTTGATAAATCTAATTGGAGATAATTAATCAAAATGTATAAAGGATTTGATGTCAATGTAGTAGACTTTATTCATTAAAAAATGGCTTTGTGGGAAATCTCAAAATGTGACGATTTTTAGGTTGTTTCAAAGAAATTGGCCCTAGTCTTCTAGCTGGCTGACACAAGTGAGCTTTAGAGCACCCTGTAAATCAGTCAGAGGCTTTTCGCTGTAGACAATGGGGCTGATTAGGCTAAAATCCAAACAACAAACCAGGCCAAATGCACAACAAAAAACCCACAGCTAAAAATATTGAGTTTTACTAAATACAAAGATAGGATGGAAGACAAAATAAAATGTTGATGCTTTAGAAATAATATAAAACAAGTTTTGCATAAGTTATCTACAGGTTGGTTTTCTTCTCACAGGGAGTCCTCCCCAGATCTTTACATTATCAGTAACAGAAGTTTATTAATATGACAACCAAGAACTGGTTTTCAGAAAAGGTTGTTCTCATTACACAAATGGGCTGATCAATGACTTAGTTGTGGTTTCTTTCATTTTTCTCTTCCCTAATAATGGATAATAAATTGTCAAAAATAATTTTTTAAAGAAACGAGTTGTCCAAAGAGAAGATCCATATTAGTGTGGGTGATCCAAATAACGAGTGAATCAAATAATAATCCCACAGTGATTCATTCTATCGCACAACCATACAATGAATTCACCTTTCATATAGTGTTGATACGATGAAGTCAGTAGGTCTGTTAATGCATTTTTAAAACATGTCAGTAAACGTCTTCCTTGGGCAGTTGATCATGGGCTGTACCAACCATCTCACACCATCTGTCAGTTGGAAAATGGCCTGTAATTCGTGTTTCTTTACAATTTTATGTGGAATGACACTCTTAAAGTTACTCAAAATGTTTATTACATATTTACAGAAAATAAGTTTTAAATGGCTCAAAATTAAAGCAAGCCTTCATTGTTCAATATAGAAATGTATCAGCATGTACTCCCCTGAGTATCATTCTTTTGGCTTACTATTCCAAACCCTAAAATTATATATTATACCTAGTTCTTAGACAAATTTTATTTAACCTGTTCCTATACAGGTTTTTTCTTGTGTTTTTATGAATACTTTTAAAGTATTACCCTAATATTTTGCAAAGAAAAAATACAGAAAAAGGAACTGCAAGACTTAGGTCTAAATTCTGTTCTTCTAAGGTAACAAATGATAGCCCTCTACTGGCTAATAAATTTATAAGCACAAGGAGTACATTTCGCAACAATTTCACATTAATACTATCTTTAGTCAAAGTAAAAACATATAAAAATGTGTACACTATAAAATAAAATCAGACTACAGGGATGCCTCAAATACTGTATTTGGACCATTAGGAACAACATTACTTCCAATTCATGTAGGAAATGGTAAGTCAAGGAAGTGGCTGTTCCCAAATTACATGGACAACGCTACAGAATCCTGTAATTCTTTGAATGAAGAGGCAGCCTTATTGGTCTAGAGCTTTCCTCAGTGCATCCAAAACACTGATAAATGTTAATTATGATCATCATGTTATTATGTAAGAATTTATTTTGGTTAGTAAAATGACCTGCAGGCCACAAAAATGAAATGTTGTCCGGGTAAAAATACTGGTTTCCTGATATTTTATGGCAGGGTGTCCAACTCATTTTCACTGGGGGGCCACATCAGCCTCGCGGTTGCCTTCAAAGGGCCGAATGTAATTTTAGGACTGTACAAATGTAACTGTAAATGAGTTGGACACCCCTGTTTTATGGTCCAAAATAAGTTTTAAGTGCAAATGTAAAAGAGTTTAGTAGCAGCCAACCAAAAATGAGAACCACAGTACAGTATTTGGTACAACAGTTGGCAATATGATCCAATTTGCAAAGAAAAAACTGTTCAGATATCGGCATAAAATTTCAGAAGTATGGCACATGCATGAGCAAAATCAAGAATAGTCCCAATATTTTATTAATTTCTGCCAGTTTAAATATATTCCTTTCTACTTTTCTCCAAGTCCTTCTACTGCATATTAAAATGCAAATATATATGTCATAAAATAATTTCAAATTGTCCTATATTAAAAGATTCTATAGCATAATCCTGACCCTGTGGCAAATTTACAAATGCACTGTAAAGTGCATCTTCATTAATGGTGTCAACTTGAATAAATACGCAAAAAAGAGAACATGTTAGCAGCTCTACAATTTATTTTCCCTCACTTAGAAAAAAACAAAACAACCCAACAGAACACACCACACTGCACACTGCAAGCGCCAACACGTGACAATGTGAAACAGAGAACTGAGGGTGTTCATCTGAGTGTGTCTCACTGCCATGATGATGGCATTTTACTAGAAGAGGGTGATATTGGGAATTAACACCCGGTATAAATAAGAGATTTGGAGCATGTTCCACACGTTCACATGCTGGAAGCAGCAGCCGTGCTGTTCCTCTGCCACTGACCCTCACAAAGCCGCCGTTCTCCCCCTTCTGCAGCAGAGGTGATTCCGACCTGGCACAAACTCCGTTCATCTCATAATCATAGAACCATTGCAGTTGGAAGAGACCCTCAGGACCACCGAGTCCAACCATAACCCAACTCCAGCACTAACCCACGTCCCTGAGAACCTCGTCTAAACACCTTTTAAACCCCTCCAGGGATGGTGACTCCAGCACTGCCCTGGGCAGCCTGTTCAATGCCAAACAGCCCTTTTGTGAAGAACTTTTTCCTAATACTCAACCTGAAGCTCCCCTGGCGCAACTTGAGGCCGTTTCCTCCTGTCTTATCACTTGTCCTATCTCCCTGCAGTGAGCCCAGAAAAACTGTTCATTAGAGGGGCTGGAGATGGGGTAACTGAGCAGTGTCGGTCACTCAGCCAGTTCTGCAGCCGCTCTGGGTCTCCTGTGGCACAAACAGCCCGTTCGGGGACACTGAACCGTGAGGTAACAGCAAACACTGAGCAACCAGCGCCCTGGGTGAGGAATACGGGCTGAAGTTCAGTCAAGCTTGGTTGTGTTACTTAAGAAATGCAACTAATTAGTAACAAAGAATTCATAATAAAGAGAAGAGGAAAAGCTCCCATATCTCGTGTTCACGTTTGCACTGTGCTCACACACACAAACACACAAGGGGGACAGGGGGCTGCATTCGCCCCAAATGAGCACCCGTGGGGAGGCTGGATGTCGCGGTTGAGACGGACAAACAACATACATCAAGTTCTTCCAGGATGCAAGTACTAGGTGCCATTTATCGCCACAAGTGCATTTTTATACAGTTTCCCCAATTCATGTGTCTCTTCACTATCGGTTACAAGTTACAGCAGTAACATCTCACTGGCCAATTTTGCTATCATCTATGTTACTCTTCTACTCCCTTCTCTCTCAAAGGTTGTATGGGAATATAGCGGAAGAATGGCGAGGAGATTGGTTAAATGTAAATATGCTCAAGTGATTTGCAGCTGTCTGTAGAAAAAGCACATACATCACACTAATTGTTTTACTGACCTTGTGTGCTTGACGAGTAGAACCTCTGTGTTAGATGACATAGGTCTGTGAGAAACTCCAGGCAGCTTATCACCATGTCCGGGATTCCTGCTTTGTTGTGAGAAAGAGCAGAGGCTGCGCTTGCTTGAAGCCTTGAAATACAGGCGAGCTCAGCAGGCCCCGGGATCTTCTACCAGGGCTGAATTGCTGCAGCGCCCGCGTCCCCCTGGTGTCACCTCTGCCTGGGAGCTCAGGTGCTACTTCAGAGACCCCCCAGTAGAGAGGTAACTAAAATAAAACTTGCTCTTTGCAAGGCATTCGTGGCCTCTGGCTCTTCTTGCGACGTGCCTGGGTATGCGCACACACGGGTACATCCCTTCTTTCTCACGGGTACACCTTAATATCTTCAAGGCTGATCTCTGTTCCCACACCTTCCGTCAGGGATCCCGCGGACCCGCCGTGGTTTCCAGAGCTGGAGGGCAGACACGTCCCGTTCCACCGCCACTGTCCCGGTGTTTCTGGGCCCCCCTCGCCCGCCCCCGCAGCTCCGCCTCACGCTCCTCGCGCTCGAGGCGGGAAAACTCGCCACGCGCGCCGCTGGAGGACCGCGCCGCCCCGCTCCAGCAGGGGGCGCCGCCTCGGCTGCCGCGCATGCGCCGCTGCCCCGCGGCCATGGCGGCGCTCCTGGAGCACGAAACGCAGATCTTCCTGGAGCTGCTCCAGCAGGACGGGCTGCTCATCTGCGCCCGCGGGCTCGGCCTCGACCGCCTGCTGCTGCGCTTCCTGCGCCTCTACTGCGAGCCCACCAGCCTGGTGCTCGTACTCAACACCAGCCCCGCCGAGGAGGTAAACGGGGTCCTGCGCCGGCCTGTGCCCGCCCCGCCTCTTCCCCCGCGCCCGCCGCGCCGCTCGGGTTTGGGGGAAGTGACCCTGTCAGTGCCCCGGGCCGGGTGGGGCGGTGTGGGGCCGGTGGGGGGCCGGGCGGGCCGGTGAGGGGCCGGTGGGGGGCCGGGCGGGCCGCGGGTCCCGTCCTGTGCGCTACGTCCCGGGCTTTGCGGCTCCTGAGGAGAAGTCGTCAGACCAGACGCGTTTGGGATCAAATCAAGGCCCGAATTTCTACTCATGCAGCACGATGGTGTCCTAGTAGTAATAACGAGGTTAAATAACCTTATCTACGTAAGCTGTAAATAGTAGAAATCAGTGAGTAGCCAGCGAGCAGAAAGGGGTGAAACTTGCCAGCAGGTTTGTTCAGAAAATGCTGCTGTGTGTTGCCCGGGACCAGGGAGAACTCCCCCATCAGGAGGTGAGGTTCTGGGGATTTTTTGTCGTGACCTGAGGTGAATAAATCCCACAGCTGTAGTTCAGAAGGTTGAGCTTGATGTATGTGCCCTGCCTGCTGTTGTTGTCCTTGGCAGCCGCTCAGTGGACTAAACAACGACCTCCTCCCAAATTCCCTGTTAAGTCGGTATTAAAATTGCCTATTATCTGAAAAAGAGCTATTAAAATATAAGAAAAGGTTTAAGTATTGTGTAGCTAGTACTGAGGATACATAGATTTTTAAATCACCCTGGATGAGTCTGAAACTGGACAAAGCATACCTAAGCAGAAAAAAAATAATGATAATTCAGACCTCCTTAGGTAGTATCTTATACTGTCATGCTTTTAATGTGTTTTCAACAGCTTCTCAAAATTACCAGAGTATGTATAATTAAAGTTTGATCAGTTACCACAATGAAGTGTTGCATTTTTATTGCATTTGGTTTAGGAGTATTTTATTGATCAGCTGAGATCAGACGGAGTTGTTCATCTTCCTCGGCGTGTTACCAATGAAATTACAAACAATACTCGATACGAATTTTACACACAAGGAGGAGTCATCTTTGCAACAAGTCGAATCCTTGTGGTAGATTTCCTTACCGACAGAATTCCTGCAAACCTCATTACCGGTAAGAATTTAATGAAATAAAAGTGAGACTGTTCTGTTTGAAAATATACAAAGCTTAATTCCATAAGAAGAGTTCTACTAACCGGTATTGAGGCTGAAGAAGTATTCCTTTTTTTCCACACAAAGACTGAGATAAAATGAGTAGATATGTAGTTTGTTTGTTTGGGGTTTTTTAGTTGTTTTCTTTGCTCCAATTAGTTTGCTTGACTTACTCATACCGTTTGAAAACATCCACATTATTTTTAGATATTGGATCATGCGTTTGTATGGCTTTCTGATATCAGTAGCTGGCTACAAAACAAATGAGCAGTTGAACTACGCCCTTGACGTAAAAAAACTATAAAATTCAGACTGGCATTCAAAGGGGAATAATTGAACTTGGGGAAATAGCGTCCTGTGGTCTATAGGACACTGGCCTGTGATTAAAACTGATTGTAGATGCCATGTTTTGTCAACAATGCACACTGCCAATTTTTTGCATGAACAAAGTTCTCCTCATGCCTTTTCCTATCAAAAAATAGCAATATCATACTAATCTTTGTCTGGATGCACCTTGGACACTATCTGAATAGCAGTATTTTGAAGTAATGCTGTAACTATCCTTGTAAAGATTTTGGTTATCGCTTGGCACCTTTTTTGTTGTTATGTAGGATTTATACATGAAAGATGTGTTTTCCTCTCATGTTCTGTTCACCTACTCCCCCAGCCACTGCTATTTTTATGTTCTTGTCTAAGCTGGAAACCCTGGAGAGTTAATAAAATAGATATCTAAGAGCCAGGAATACAAGAATATTTTACTGCTATTTTTTAACATCTTAATGGCTATATATATAACTGAGTATTGAATGCTTAGAAGAATGTAAGTTTCCGCTTCAGAAACTGTATCCTGTTCCTTTTAGTCAGTGTGTTAAAAGCTCCAATCTGTGAAACAGTTTGAACAGTTTTATGCTGGAGCCGAAGGACACCAGATTTGTTAATTCTGGTATTTCTAGGTTAGAAATGTGAACACATTTTCTGGGCATTTTCTCATCTTCCCCTTGGCTGCTTCCTCTCTACCTTTTTGCCCTACCAAAGAGGAAGGACAAAAAAAAACAAACTCCAAACAAACAAAAACCACCACCTTTGGACTTTGCCAGTATGAAAAGAAGAAATACATTGCAGACTTGAAAAATAGCCCTGTCCTAGAATGATAGAATGACCGTTGTACTAGTTTTTGCGTTGCCACTAGAGGTCAGTGTGACAGCAGCCTCCACAGACCTGCTGCATTTAAAATGTGGGTGACACCGAGTTCTGTCGGAAACGCATATTACCTGTGTGTGACAGTGTACAACAAAAGCTTGTAATAGTGTTTCTTGAGGAGTTACCATGCACATACTTCTTTTTATTTTGCTAGGTGTTATAAATGTTTATAAAATTGGTGTAGAGTCACGTGTGAATTAACACCTGATGAACTCATAAATTCACCTAAATGAAGGTCAGAAATGATCACTGCAGTAAAGAGCTATTATTCCTGGTGCTTTTGGCCAGACAGAAATGATATACTTAATAGCACAGTAAAACTGGTGCAAGGTGCTGTAGTAAAGCATGGCAAGTTGTTTCTGGCAGGGCTTACACAGCACTATGAGCTCACTTCAAAGCAGGAAGATTGACTGAAAGCAGGGAGGCATTAGGGTAAACACAACGCCTGTGTCTCCTGTGAGGTCCTTGCGGAGTCACAAGACAAACTGGAGGATGTTTAATAATCAATGTGATCTTTATTAGGTCCTGAAAAATTTGCTTCATAGGAGAGATGCAAGAATATCTAGACAGAAAAATACTCTGTAGTGGATTATTGCGTGACTTGATCATGAATGGCAGCAGTTACACGGAATTCTTTTTCTTATAAATGCTTTTTAATTTACAAAGCAAATGCATGGCAAAAACAATGGCTGGGTGCTGAGTTGAAGAAACTTGTTACAGAAGTGAAACACACTGTGAGTTTCAGCTTCTGTAGCTACAGTGTAAAACCTGTGATGTTTGATGTCCTTTGCTGCCATTTTTGAAAGGCATTTATCATTCACTGGAAGCTGTGAACAGATAAAAGTACCACAGAGGCCTCACTTCACTGAGGGGGGGTGAAAAAAATGTAATGTGCTATTTAGCACAATTAGGCGTGAGTTAAAAATAAGGCTTGGTTTTAACAGGGCTTGGCTGAGTGAAGTGCAAATCCTGGAAGTATTCACCTCAAGCACTTAATGTAGTTAAACTGTTGTTTCACTTTCTCAGTACTAAAATGCATCTTTTTTTCTTGACACACCCATGGCCATGAAGGAAATTGGAAGTGTACTCACACAGTTGATGGTTCTTTCTGTCCTCAAGTGTGAACATGAATATCAGAAGGTGTAGAAAAGCAAAATAAGTATTTTCAGTAGTTCTTTGATTATGTAAACACTTGGACTATTGCCAGTGAAACATACTTGACAAGTCTGTAATTCCAGAACTTCTCTAACAAAATAATTTGAATATCACAATCTTGAACAAACCAAATTTTCTTTGTTGCAAAATTGTGTCTTGCTTTTTCTTTTACCCTTTTCAAAAGGCTCAAGTTTTGCCTCAGGAGTAAAGAAGGAGTAAAGAATTTTCTGAGATCACAGAATGGACTGGGTTGGAAAAGCCCTCAGAGATCACCCAGTCCAACCCTTGGTCCAACTCCAGTCCATTCACTAGATCATGGCACTAAGTGCCATGTCCAATCTCAGTTTACAAACCTCCAGGGACGGTGAGTCCAGCACCTCCCTGGGCAGCCATTCCAATGCCTGACCACTCTCTCTGCAAAGAATTGCTTTCTCATCTCCAGCCTCAATTTCCCCCGGCAGAGTTGAAGCCCATGGCCCCTTGTCCTATTGCTGATGCCTGGGAGAAGAGACCAATCCCCACCTGGCTAGAACTGCCCTTCAGGTAGTTCTAGAGAGTGCTGAGCTCAGCTCTAAGCCTCCTCTTCTCCAGACTAAACAAGCCCAGCTCCCTCAGCCTCTCCCCATAGGGCTTGTGTTCCAGTCCCTTCCCCAGTCTTGTTGCTCTTCTCTGGACCCGCTCCAGCACTTCAATCTCTTTCCTGAGCTGAGGGGCCCAGAACTGAACACAACACTCCAGGTGTGGCCTCCCCAATGCAGAGCACAGGGGAAGGATCACTGCCCTTGTCCTGCTGACCACGCTATTTTGGATACAGGACAGGATACCATTGGCCTTCTTGGCCACCTGGGCACACTGTTGGCTCATTTTGAGCTTCCTGTCCATTAGTCCCCCCAGGTCCCTTTCTGTCTGACTGCTCTCCAGCCACTCTGTGCCCAGCCTGGAGCGCTGCAGGGGGTTGTTGTGGCCAAAGTGCAAGACCCAGCACTTGGCCTTGTTGAACTTCAGCCCATTGGAATCAGCCCATTTTCCAATCCATCCAGATCCCTCTGCAGAGCCCTCCTGCCTTCCAGCAGGTCGACACTCCCTCCCAGCTTGGTGTCATCAGCAAATTTGCTGTTGATGGTCTCAATCCCCTCATCTAAATCGTCAATCAAGATGTTAAACAGGACTGGACCCAACACTGACCCCTGGGGACACCACTAGTGACTGGCCGCCAGCTGGATGCAGCCCCATTCACCAGCACTCTCTGGGCCCGGCCCTCCAGCCAGTTCTTAACCCAGCAGAGAGTGCACTTGTCCAAGCCATGGGCTACCAGCTTTTGCAGGAGTATATTATGGGAGACAGTGTCAAAGGCCTTGCTGAAGTCCAGATAGACCACATCCACGGCTTTCCCCTCATCCACCAGCTGGGTCACCTGATCATAAAAGGAGATCAGCTTGGTCAGACAAGATAAGAAGTCCTGTACAAGTTTGGGGGTTGGTTTGTTTTACTTTGGTTTTGTTGATTGTTTTGTGTGGGTTTGTTTTGCTTGGTTGGTTTGTGTTGCATTTGCGTTTTGTTTGGTTGGTTTTGCTAAAAATGTATCATTAACCCAGTTCTGTTCTTTGGGGATTCCGTGATACTGAAATTGTGGAATTGCTTGGTTTGAACTCTGGAAAGTTTATCCAACCATCACTTTAGAAGAATTAAATTGCTATTGTACTTTATTTAAGAAGAAAAAGTTAAAATAATAAGTTTTGAGGAAGAAATCTATACAAAATTGGAGCTTTCTTTACTTGCAACTTGAAAACCTTTATTTTGCCAGGCATTTTGGTATACAAAGCGCACAGAATCATTGAGTCCTGTCAGGAAGCATTTATCTTGCGACTTTACCGCCAGAAGAATAAGGAAGGCTTCATTAAAGCTTTTACAGATAATGCGGTTGCATTTAACACTGGCTTTTGCCAGGTGGAAAGAGTGATGCGAAATCTTTTTGTCAGGAAACTTTATCTGTGGCCAAGGTAAGGCACCTATTTACTTCATTGGAGAGTTAAACGTAAAAGAAAGATGAAGGATATTACAAAGGGTTCCAGAGAAGATGAGGTGTATGCAGCCACACTGATAATTTGTGTTCCCTCTTGTATTCCAAAACAAATTGCATCTGGTTTTTGACGGAAGACGTAGTCTTAAAGATGCTAAATTTCTGTATGTATTTTTCAAAATAGACCAAAATTAAATCTGTAAAGAGCCGAGCTCTATGGTATAGCTCTCCTTCTAGGCAATAGAAATCACAGCAGAAAGTTACATTGCTAATAATTTAAGAAAAGCTGCACTTGATTAACCAGATTACTTAAGCCATGAAGTAGCAGGAATAGAGTCTGTCGGTTGTGCCATTCATGGAGGTGTTTGTTTCCAATTATGATGAAACTCCGTGGTCTCTTTCTGCTTGTCGTTGGAAGCCAGGAACGTGGCAGGATCTGCTAGTGGATCCACGTGATTCCAAAGCATTTACGGACCCTTTCCAGTTCCTCTTTTACGAGAGTTTTTTTGTTTAATAGTTGTTACGTGTAATAATGATGTGGAATCTAGTGCAGCAGTTTCCCGCGGATCGTTCAGCAGCACTGCAGCCTCGCATCACTAGAACGACCACAGTTATAATTGTGGCATAAGTGGTTATCTGAGGCTGTTCACAGGACTGCAGAATTCACATCAGTAGAAACTGATTTATTTTGCAATTAACTTACTTGTTTACATTTAAAACAAGCATAATTGTAGTTTATACAAACTTTTGAATAATTGCAGGTTAAGCAAACCATCCATGTAAATCCTAATAAGCTGTTTTCCTCTTAGATTTCATATAGCAGTGAACTCATTTTTAGAGAAGCATAAACCTGAAGTGGTGGAAATCCATGTGTCGATGACCCCCGCTATGCTCGCCATCCAGACTTCAATCCTGGACATTTTGAACGCGTGCTTGAGAGAACTCAAACGTTACAATCCAGCTCTTGAAGCAGAAGATCTATCTTTAGAAAATGCTATTGGTAAACCTTTTGACAAGGTAACTGTTTTGATAGTTTTGCTGTGTCTAACTACGGGGATGTAGATTTTCAAACTGTCTGCCATGCAAACAAAAATATTATTTGTAAAATAAAGAACCATCATCACCTGATTTTCTCCCATGACATGTTTATTTGTGGTACAAGGAGAGAAACTGTTCATCTGTAGTAGTGATGGCGCAGTTGCCAGGAGGGTTTTTGGTGTATTTGTATTATTGTTCTTCATTTCCAAAGTCCGTGCAGTAAGAACATCCTGATTCATGGTGTGTTAGCAGTATGAAGATGGCTGATTTCCACTCAGAATACTGCAGAGATAACTATGCAGTTATTTCCACGCAACCCCCTTGGTTTTTTCCTCCTGAATTTCCTGCCTGCAGTTTTTCTTTTCCCCAGTAGCAGCACTGTATACAATATATGACATGCACATGCATGTATCTGTCGTATCGTTTAATCCTAACATATGCCATTAATTGCGTGTGCTTAATTTTTGGCAGATATGCAACGTTTGTTGTACAAATGCTTTCTGTAGGGTAAAATCAGAAACTTAAGCCGTCATAGTGAAACATGGTTATTTGTTACCCGTGATTTAATCTCGATGTGAGCCCTTCTATACTTTAAATATTTTGAAGTATTTTTCTTCTGCTCTGTAGGTTGCATGTCTGCATGGTACTTACCTTGAAAATTCGATACTAAAGCTGCAGGCCAGAACCAGTGAAATAAGGGTATTTTTTATTGTATGGGAAGAAAAGCACTGAAAGCACTAAGTGATATACATCTGCTAATTGTTGAAATGTTTTACATAAAGGCATCTATGCAATGTTAACTTTGCAACAAATGATTGCTTATCTAAACAAATACCTCACAATCACATCTTGAATTGGATATGGTTATTAACTTTGATATAGTGGCATTCCCTAAAAAGGAAAAAAAATACCATATATTTGACATCCTGAACTTTTCAATTTATATTTCCAGACAATACGTCACTATTTAGATCCTCTCTGGCATCAACTTGGAGCTAAGACGAAGTCTTTGGTCCAGGATTTGAAGATACTACGTACTCTGCTACTGTACCTAACCCAGTATGATTGCATCACTTTCCTTAATCTTCTGGAGTCACTGAAAGCAAGTGAAAAAGCTTTCGGTGAAAATTCAGGTAAACGCTGAATAACCGTACAAGTTAATGGGTGAAACAGGGAAATGTTGACTTTTTTAATTAACATTCCCAAGCATAAGAAGGTATCTAATTAGGTTTTATATAACCAGCCATAAGGACGTAGGTTTTTATTGACAGATAATGCTTTCATCTTCCCACTTAACTGCTGTTACTTAACAGTGTGAGATTCGCATGACAGTTCTGTCTTGTGTTAATCTAGCGATTACACAGCAGGCAGGTAGCACGGGTGTTCCAGAGGAGAGCTTGGGGCTTTCTTACTGGAAAGGATTGAAACACTTACACGTCGCGAGTGTCAAACTGCTGCTGCGTTCTTTTCCTCTTCAGGTTGGCTGTTTCTGGACTCCAGTACTTCAATGTTTGTCAATGCTCGAGCTCGAGTTTATCGCATTGCAGATGAGAAACTGAATCAGAAAGCCAAAGTCCCTGAAAAAAGTGATGTAAAGAAGGAAAATGGTACTGATCGTTCCTAATCTTGAGAGTGTCACACGATTTCAAATGCTCTGCATATTATTACTTGTGCTATGATTCCCTGCATGGTCATACACAGCCCGAGATCTCAATCTGTTAGCTGGGATAAGCTTTTTAGTTCAAAAAGCATATAATAAACAACAAAAAAGAGAGTCACAAAGAAGGGGTTCTGAGCTTGCTCAGAGGATCATTGGGAGAGATTCTGTGGAATTGTTTTGGAACTACATTGGTGTTTAGCTTGACCTTTTTTATGTGAAGGGGTAGGAGGCTGCTTTTGCTTTTATCGAAAATACATTCAGGAGTTTCAGAACTGAAGAATGAGCGAGTATTTTAACTTTTCGCTTCACTAAAGCACTTATCACCATTTTTACATGTTTCTGTCCAACCCGTTAGCATAGCAAGTTGCACATGTAGGCTGCTGAATATCGTATTTGCCAAAAACCATCATGCCATTGACATCTAACCACTAATTTAAAGTTCTGAAGGGTATTTTGGCTGTGGGAGCTGCTGTGTTCACTCTTTCTTTGTTTCAGAACTGAAAAGGGAACTGGTTCTAGAAAGTAACCCCAAATGGGAAGCCTTGAGAGAAGTACTGAAAGAGATTGAAAATGAGAATAAGAACAGTGAAGACCTTGGTGGTCCAGGTGAGAGAACATTAAACGATGTGAATTTTCTACTTGACTTTGGAGAGAAGGAGCCTAACTCTTTATTGTAGTTTACTAAAGAGCTAGTTTTAATAGTTTTTGGAGCTAAGACAACTTTATTTAGTTTTGCATAGTATATGTACACATAGTTTTACATAACCTCCTCTTTAGTTCTTGTTCTAAAGGCGAAGCGCTGTTGCTTGCTCTGCAATGCTGTTTGGGAAAGAACATGTATTATTACTAAAAAATATTTTAACTTACGTTTCAATATTGTATTGACACCTTAGTCTCAAAATCAATTAAACTAATAAGGTGGACATTTATAATAATCGAGGTACCATTCACTTGTTTCTCAAGTTTATGTTAAAAAGAGAAACGGGGGTTCTGTCTTGTGCCCTTTCCATCCCTCACATGCTTCCCATGGACCTGAAAATTGGCTTTTCCAGGAGAAGCAGCTAAATGGGGTAGAAAGCAGAAGGCAAGTGTGTTTCTAACTAACAGCTTTGCTGCCTTTCCTATTTTAGGGCTTTTTATCTCCTGAAATTTCAGCAAGCTTTATTTTAGGAAATAGTAAGGGTAAAAAAGCGCTCTGTTCTCCCACCCGCAGTGTTCTGACTCTGGATGAGAACTGGCTCTCTCACCTACTGTTGGAGGAGTTAATCTGAGTCAGCTTGTGGAAAATTGTTGTTCAAGGCCCACAAATGTCGATAATACTGTGTGAAACTTGTATTTTTTAGGCTCTTCAACACAACTGCTGAAGGCTTTAAATTAGAATGGTCTAAGTTATGTTCTCACTTATTCCACGTTAATTGTCAGTATGTTCCAATACATGCTGTATCTGCCTCACTTCAGATGCTCAAAAGGAAAACCTCACTAATTTTTATAGCGTAAGAATAACAAATGCTGAACTTCCATTTAGGTTCCCTAACCTTGTTTGGTACAAAACTTCACGCAGTTTAGACTCCCTGAAAGTCCAGAGCAACTCTGACAGCCAGACTGATGGCATTTGACAGGCGTGCGTCAGGAGCGTTGAAAACCATTTGCTCTAGAGGTGTCTTGTAGCTGGGTGAGAAGTACAGCAGAACAGCTAATAAACATGGTATTGTTTCTTGACTGCAGGGCAAGTGCTCATTTGTGCCAGTGATGACCGAGCCTGTGCACAGCTCAGGGAGTATATTATTGCTGGAGCAGAAGCTTTTTTAACAAGACTGTACAATAAAACCTTCGGAAAGGATGAGAAAGCTGCGGAAGTGTGGATTACGGACAGAAAACCCGTCAAGTCCAAGGGAAATGCCAGAGCAGACGCTGGGCCTCAAGCCAAGAAAGCCAAGCTCACCGCTTCTTCAAAACAAAATAAAAACAAGAAACAGCAAGAGCGGACTATAATCCAAATGATGGGGAAAGCTGAGGAGGAAAAGAAAGAGGAGGTAGAGGCAGAAGACAACAAACAATTAAGCAGCAGCCCAGAAAGTAACACCGAAGAGACCGTTCCTGAGGACTTCCATGTGAACTTACCCTCGGATTGTTACTACGGCATTTTCAAGGACCCGCTCACAATTATTCACCCGTTGCAGGGTTGCACTGATCCCTATGCGCTCACTCGGGTACTGCACGAAGTAGAACCAAGATACGTTGTGTTGTATGATGCAGAACTGACCTTTGTTCGGCAGCTGGAGATCTACAAGGCGAGCAGGCCTGGGAAGCCTTTGAGGCAAGTTCACTGGATCATGGCAGTTTCTTAACCCTTAGAATGAACACACTTTACTTACTACAGTTGAAACACCATTTATTTGCATGTGAAATTATGACCTCTTGAATTATAATGCTTATTACTTTCATCACCTCATTAAAATTATTTGCATAAATTTAACAGAGCACTTGCAGTGTTGCAGTCAAAGATTTGTAGATATGCAACAGAACTGAAAATGGAAATCAGTTGGGCAGTATTTAGTGTGTCTGTACTTGACGTGCAGGTAAGGACTCTAGTGCAGGTATAAATAACAGAACTCACAAAGTATATTGCATGAGGATAATTACTGGGTTATTTGTACATTTTATTCATTGCCTAATCAGCACGTGTTGTATCTACCTCTAGCATCATATTCCCACAGTTCAGAGCGAGAAAATCAGATGCAGTCATGCAAGTGAGGGTTAGGAGATGCAGCGCACGGAAAATGTAATAGGAATAAAATCATGGAATGGTTTGGGTTGGAAGGGACCTTAAAGCTCATGTGGTGCCACCCCTGCCATGGGCAGGGACACCTTCCGCAGCCGGGGCCTGCCCGCCCTGCAGACCCTTCCCGACTGTCAAAATGTGTAACACCGCCCTTAAAACGTATTGAAAAAAAAGGACTGCGCTGAAAAGCTATAGGCAATTAATTCCTTAAGGTAATTAGTAATTCTTTTATGTTCCGTGCAAATCCCCGTTTGTGGAATAAAACTTCAGTTGTGGGTGCGTTTATCTCTGCAAGATAAATGACAGCTTGTTCTTTGCAGAACCTGTGATTTCCTTGTGCAGATATATCATTTTTAAACCCTGGCTGCTGCTGTTCCTAACCCAGGGTGACTGCAGACTCTTTAGTTTGTTACAAATATTCCAGTTAGAAGTGTCCCTGTCTTCTCCATTACGCCTGTTCTGTGTCCCTGCTGGAGGTGACTGAACCTCGGCCCGCGCTGGCTGGGTCGCAGAGCCCCCGTGAGGGTGGCTGCGCGGGGACACGGGAGCTCTGGCTGCGGGAACTCCTGCTGCCGACTTTGGAATATAGTTACAGAAAACCTCGTGGGTTTTCACTTGCCAGGCGCTTACTGTTACTGATCTTAAATGCTGGTTGTGGTGTTTTTTAATTGAATATGAATCTTTGTGGTTTTTCTTCCCCTCCAACCCTACAGGGTTTATTTCCTCATATATGGGGGCTCAACAGAAGAGCAGCGCTATCTCACAGCTCTGAGAAAGGAGAAGGAGGCCTTCGAAAAACTCATTCGGTAACAAAATCAGTTTATTACCTTTATTATTGTTACATCGGTTACATTTTAAGTAGAGTGAAGGCTTTAAATAAACTTTTAATTCAATTGCTTTTCAGATGTTGAGCTTTCCCACTGAGAATCAACACACAGTCAAAACCTTTTCAAAGCACCTGATATTTTACTTATTAATTTGGGGAAGGGGGGGGTAATATTAAATTTCAAAGGCTAAACAGCACCACTTGTATTTTTCCTAATTGTCTATGAATTTCATTTCTGGAAATGTGTTTTGGTGCGCAGGTAGCATTTCTTGTAAGATATCTCTAAGTTGTTTTGGGGAACAACAAAATCCTTTTCTTAGCCTACGTAAGACAGCGTTTTTCCTGATGGTGTCTTCTCTCCGGGTTGTGCTGCTGTCACTAGTTGATAGTCCCTTTGTTTCATGTGCCTTGAGAAGTTGTAAAAATAAATCAGATGGTAACAAGTGCTAACAAAAATTAAAATAGAAAATGAAAATATTGCATATAGCCCAGCAACCTGGAAAAAGTAGTACATTGCGTTTCTGAGATTTGCATGAAGTATTAAACTACATATAATTTTACATCTGGCTGAAGGTTATGAAATTATTTTGATCTATTTTTCTGATGTAATTGTGGGTTTTGGTGTTTGTGGGTCCTTAGAGAGAAGGCTGGCATGGTTATTCCTGAAGAAAGAGAAGGAAGAGACGAAACAAACTTGGACCTCACCAGAGACGCTAAACCTGCCTCTGCTGCTGCTGACACGCGCAAAGCAGGTGAGCGGCTCCTCAGGCTGCTTCGCAGCTCCGAGCCTCGAACAACCTGTAGCTGTTGTGTTTAAATCTGTCCAAAGTGTCTGGGTGGTAGGCACGGCGCAAACTGACTGTGCGGTCTGGGTGGTGCGGAAACGTTATCTCCCGTGTTCCATCGACCTCTGTGCAATGACAATGAATCGTGTTTCTCATTGAAAAGCAAATATAGATTAGTGAAGCGTTTTACCATTAAGACAGATACACCTGGATTGTTTCTGGGCAGCTTGCTGGCTATGGACTGTCTAGTAAGATGATGAAGGGAGTGGAGCACCTCCCTTATGAAGAAAGGCTGAGGGAGCTGGGGCTCTTCAGTTTGGAGAAGAGGAGACTGAGGGGGGACCTCATTAATGTTTATAAATATATAAAGGGTGAGTGCCATGAGGATGGAGCCAGGCTCTTCTCGGTGGCAAACAATGATAGGACAAGGGGTAATGGGATCAAGCTGGAACACAAGAGGTTCCGCTTAAATTTGAGAAGAAACTTGTTCCCGGTGAGGGTGGCAGAGCCTGGCCCAGGCTGCCCAGGGGGGTTGTGGAGTCTCCTTCTCTGCAGACATTCCAACCCGCCTGGACATGTTCCTGTGCGACCTCACCTGGGCGTTCCTGCTCCAGCAGGGGGATTGGACTGGATGATCTTTTGAGGTCCCTTCCAATCCCAAACATACTGTGATACTGTGATATTGCTTGCAGGGAGGTGCAGAGACATTAAAACATGAAAACTGAAGCCTGCAGACAGTCAGAGGTGGTGTTGTCCTTGAGCAAGTAGATGCTGGAGACTCCTTTTGGTCTTGGGAAAACAGCTTGCCTGGGGAAACACCTGTAGATTGGGGGTTTGTCTGCTTGCTGCGAAATAAAGCATCTTTTTTCTTCTGTTGCAGTTATAACCACAGCTTTGTTCCTTTCCTCTGACATGTATACTTCGTCTTACAGCTCTGCCACTGTTTGCTTTGCTATCATTTTTGGAATCCTGCTTTCCTTTACCATATGCTCTCTCATCTTTGTTGTTACGTCTTTTGTGGCCTTGATGCTTCAGTTTCTTCGTGTGATCTGTAGAGGCTAAAGTTTAACTCCTACAAAAAAATGCCATATTTCTATGGGAAACAGCTGGAAGTAAAAGGGCCAGTTTTGTTATCTTGTTTTGCAGGCAACTTAAAGATTTTCCTGATGTACTTAAATCATTTTCATCTACAGTTTAGCGTATTTCACTGTCACGTATACAAAGCTTATAGCAGGTAGCATGATTGTTCTCTTAAACTGCAGAGCATGCTCCATGAACTACTGTATATAATTAGACATTGGATTTTTCTCTATAACAGTGAAAAACTAAGTAAGGTCTGGATTTATGATACTGCTGAATTTGAGATATAATTTGAGGTGTCGAGTCCGTGTATACAAGCAGAGTCAGGAGTCAGAAGCATTATTTACTTGTATTCATTTTGCTCTTTAGGTGGACAGGAACAGAAGGGTGTTCAGCAAACTGTAATAGTGGATATGCGGGAGTTCCGGAGCGAGCTGCCGTCACTGATTCATCGGCGCGGTATCGACATCGAGCCGGTCACTTTGGAGGTTGGAGATTATATTTTAACTCCTGATATCTGTGTAGAGCGGAAAAGTATCAGTGACCTGATTGGTTCCTTAAACAACGGCAGGCTGTATACACAGTGCGTTTCTATGTCCCGTTACTATAAGCGACCGATCCTCCTGATTGAATTTGATCCTAACAAGCCCTTCTCCTTGATTCCACGAGGCTCTCTGCATCAGGAAATTTCCAGTAATGATATTACTTCCAAACTAACTCTTCTAACGCTCCATTTCCCGAAGTTACGGATCCTGTGGTGTCCCTCTCCCCACGCCACTGCTGAACTGTTTGAAGAGTTAAAACAAAACCACCCCCAGCCCGACGCAGAAACAGCGATGGCCATCACGGCAGATTCTGAAGTCCTTCCCGAGTCAGACAAGTATAACCCCGGTCCTCAGGACTTTCTGTTAAAAATGCCAGGAGTTAATGCCAAAAACTGCCGTGCCATAATGAACCACGTGAAGAGCATTGCAGAGCTAGTGACGCTGTCAAAGGATGAACTCGCCAAAATTTTGGGTAATACTGCAAATGCCACGCAACTCTTTGAGTTTATTCACCTGACCTACGAAGAGGCAATTGCTAAAGGAACAAGCAAAAGGTGACTCATGGGATTGTTCAGCGTGGGGCACAGATAAGCTTTTCTTGCACAGAACTTTGGCAAAGTGCGTGAAATGGTTTAACAAGTGCCCTCTAAGATAACCAGCTTTCTTGCTAATGCTGTTCCATCTGTTTTAACATTTGAGTTAATTATTACTGAAGGCAAGTTTCAAGAGGGAAAAAATGATTTTAATAGAGAAATGTCAATTATTTTTATTAAAGGATGAAAAGAAAAGAAAAGAAAGCTACAGCACTTTAACCAACTTTGTGATACCACTCAATGAACTAAATTAAGTTCTTCACCAAGTCCTTAAGAATTAAATGCTAAGACTAATTGATAAAGGTGTTGAAAGTTAGGTCTTGGTAAAGCTAAAAATGTACCGTGTTTTAATTGGCTTCTGTGACGTGCCACATGATCTATCACTGCTTCTGCCATTTTTATTAACGTCTTACTCTCTGGAAACTGCCGATTTCCAGTTGACAGTGACGGAGCGATTGAAAGACGTTGCGGTCTTTTGTCAGGAGTTCGTTTAGAACATACTTGACTCAGTCAGGAATTTGAGAGCATCGTCATAAGCCTTTGGCACAGTAAAGTACAATTTTATGGTATGTTCTACATGATATTTTCTTGCTTTACTGGTAGTTACACCTTGTATTTTGACATTCTGAAGTCAGTACAGCTGCATGTTGATGGATTTTGCCTCCCTCTGGTACAGGCTGGGTAGACGGCGCTGGCACACCGCAGCCCAGCTCTCAGCGTGCCTCACTTATGCTTCTAGGACGCCTTATTTCTTTTAATCAGTTTCGATAGCTCTTTCACCTTATTCACTTGAAAGTGGAAAATCATTGGGCCTATTCCTTTATACCAGAATGTATTTCCTCTGACAAAATGCAATACTTTTTAAAGTAAGATTTTCCAATATTGTCTTCTTTCTGTGTCCTATTGCACTTGCATTTTTATGTCTTAAATAGACCACCTGTCAATAAACTCAGGAAAGCTATTGGCACCTGGAAGATGAAGTTTTTTAGCATTCCGTGTAGCATAAAGCATAAAGCAGGGAAGTGTTATGCTTTCGATAGTTGGTCAATGTGTATATTGTTGAAGACATAGATTCTGCACTGAACTTTGATATGACGACTATGTAACAAACTGCGGGTGCCAGCAGGGCTGGGGCTGGGGCTTTGGGTGCTAATGTATTTACATTGGCTATTTACAAAATCTTTATCTATAATGACTTGCACATATGTATTTGTACAATTCTAATGCTAACAACAGATTAATATAATATCCATCATTAAAGGAGGAAATATTGATTTTTCTCTATTCAGGCGCAGTAAAAACTGTGCTGTGCACTTTCAGTGTTTACTGTGCATTTGAAGTGTGACCTATGAATTTGTTACCTTACAGTCTAGGGCTGCGCTGTGACAGATTTCCAAAGTGAGCAGTTTTCTGCAAATGCAAATTTCAGTATTAAATATATCCATAACTAGATTAAAATTTGTTCATTGTCTTGCTTGTCATTTGGCTCTATTGTTATTAGAACATTTGTATTTTTAGTGTGTGATTTATAATCCACATCTCAGGGTTTCTATTGCCCTAGATTCTAATTTATTTAATTTAATATAAGAATTTGTCTTTTCATGAGACTTTTGCTTATTCAAAGCAATAAGCTCCAAGTTCAGGGTTGAGAACACCTGTAAAGTGGTGCTAAGAGAACAGAAAATCAGAGCAAGAACACAGCTGTGCTGAACACGTGGCCTGTAGAGCCTGGTTCAGAAAGGAGAGCTGACCAGCCTTTGTGAACATGTCTTGTTTTGCATTTGCATCATTAAGACGGTACATTAAGATGTATAAGGTGAAAATAAAGGGTATATGAAGAGGGTATAAGTTGTAGCTGTGTGTTACACGCTAAATCGTGATCACATAATGCAATTAAATAACTAATATTTGCTAAGTATTTATATTTGCCTTTTGTTTATGTGTGTGGAATTTCTGTAAAGTTTTTTGATATTTTTTTTTCAATGCAGGGTTTGGCTTTTTCTTTAATTAGACCACCAGTAATATTGCTGTACGTTGTTATTGTTTCTTGGTGATTTGGCGCTTGACTTTGGGTTGCACATCAGTGGCGTGTCCTGGGGGGGCTGGTACAGGCAGTGCACAGAGCTGCAGGGGCCTTGTCTCCTGAAACACCCAACCAAAGGTTCTCCTGGATGGAGGCGCAACAAGGTGTTTGGGGGAGCGCTGACATTCCGTGGCCTTCTGGTGTTTGTCAGCTTCTGTCACCCACGGGGATGAAATTCTGTATGTCGTCTTCTCATTGCTTGATGTTTTGACTTTGGGATTTTTTTATATTAAAAAAAATAGTGCCCTCAGCTTGGGAGTGTCTCAGGTTCTTTCTCACACATTTCAAAGTCACTGAAGATGTGAAACCCATGGCATTTATAAACTGTTGGGAAATAAGTTAGTAAGCTGCTTGTTCCTGCAGTTTGTCCTAGGCTTTGATTGCACAAAGTTTCTTCTAAAATAACAATAAAACCAAAATCTCTTAGGAATAAATGCAGGTTAATATACATTAAGAAATACACTTGGCAGAGGATGTTGCAGTTCTGTGCTGTAGTTACGCGGGTGCTGCTCCTGGTGGTGGTGACCTTGGTGTTCCAGCTGTGCTCGCAGAGCAGTCGGTCCCTTTGCCCGCAGGGTTCTCTGCCTGCGCTTCCCAACCACAACCAAGCTGCTTGTGCTGCGTGAACACCTGGAGCAGGGCTCTTCTAGTTCCAGCTGTGTTCATCGCTTTTATTCATCCTTGCAAGACTTTAATGCAAACCAGTTGACCAGATATCCACACTGCTTATAAAACACACAGCTATACTGTAAAAAATGGACTCTTAAAGTCCCAAGGTTTAAATGTGAGGATTTTTGTGAACGCAAAGCTTTCCCATTTGCCAAGTTCAACCACAAATAACTTTCAAAACTAAAAACTTTTGTCTCTTAAGCTTTCCTTAGTCATCCAGAGTTCCAATTCTATGACTGTAGAAAAGAATCCAAAAGCAAACATCTGACAAAAAATAATTATTAAATGCATACATTATTTATTTGCCAAACAGCATAAAGGAATGTAACTGAGGGATTTGTCACGTGGGCTTACTGACCATTTTTATTTCGGGCTCCCAAAGCTGGGTGCTAGCGAGGTTCACGACCCTTTCATAAGGGCTGTTTTCTGTAGGATGGAGTTCTCCTTACTCAAAGAGAGCCTGAATTAGTATTCAGTTGGTCTGTTTTCTACAATGTGTGGTTTTAAGAAATGCAAGTAGGCTCATAAACCAGAAAGTTTGAAAACGATTGCTCCAGGATTTTGTAATACTTTGTAATTATAACTTATTTCATGTGCTCGCTCTTTCTTGACGTAAGAGCAAGAACTTCAGATATATGCAGAGTTACCTCAAACTAAGCATAAACCCTTCTATGTTTTTCATAGGAAGTCCTTAATATCTACCTAACTGGGAGCTACTTTCTTGCATTGGAAATACACTCACTGGCAATATATGCACTGATTTTTCTTAATTTGCAATTGCATACACTTTTTTCCTAAGGTTTTCCGCATTTTTCTATACTTACCCTTTCCAAACTTCCTCTCTCAAATACTGTTCCTAATATCCTCTTCCACAGCTGGCTAGCAACCTAGTCAAGAATAAGACATAACTGATATATATATTTGTCAATAATATTTCTTGCTTCTCTTTTTTTTTAATTTCCAGTTTATTTTAAGTTCAGCTTCAAACCATGAAAATAATGTCCCTGATGTGCAAGATGAGGGGGGAGAGTTAAACATCAAGAATCTTTCTTGATGTTTATCAGTTAAAAGTGACCGAACTGCTAACAGCAAGTTTGGTGAAGCTACTCGTGTAATTGTTGGGTAGATCTCTTGTAAACTGGGGTTGCTTTTGTCTGCTTATTTTTAAATCAAAGTTCAAGTTCTAACATGTATGGATTTGAAAGGCCGGATGCTCCATCTGGTACAGAGTGATGGCAAAGACACAAAGTATTTGGTAACAGAAAAAGAACCTTTAAACCTTCCGGCCCCGCTTGTTTCAATTGTTACAGGTGCATTCTGAACAATGCACTTTCTGTACAGCTCACAGAACGGGACGCTCTTGGTCTGTAGGGAGCGCTGGTCGGAGCCGCGGGACGCTCCTCACGCAGAGGTGCCCCGAGCGGGAAAGTGCAGATCACAGCCCCAGTCCAGAGAGCCTGCGGGACGAGTCCTGTCCGCACCAAACCCCAACCCACACCTGGAGACGTTTGAGCCACCTCGCATGCAAACCTTGGTCGTGAGCAGCCTGGACAGCCAGCCTTCCAGAGGGGAAAGGTGTCCCAACCAAGGCTCCAACCGCAGCAATCAATCTGCTGTGTTATACTTTGTATACCTGTTACAGTAAAATGGGGCTTGTTAAATATTAGCGTTGTACTGCACATCACTAGCTGACAGAAGTCATGATCAAGATTTTAGTTTTTGCTTTGATAGTTCCTTGACAGAAGGTTTGAATGATCAAATACTAAGTTATCTGAATTTTTTCCATAAAGTGTTACTGATATTCAAACCTACTGCATTTTTCTTTCTCAACTCCATCAGGTTCTTTGGGATCCCTGACATATTTCTAGTGGCTTGAATAACACATGCATTATTACCCAAATAGAAGAATTTCAGCTGGTACCCACCAGGAATCTCTGACTTTCCTTCACTCTTTATCAGCTTTGCCGATAGCGTGTAACGTGACACATCCGCGTTTGCACATGCACACGGGGGATCTGTGGTGTGGGTAACACGAGCCTGCACATCTTCAGTGTCCGCAGCTCGGAAAATGACCCTGACAGAGTAGGCTGAGCCCAGCCCCGCTGCTATTTATAAACTGTTTGTTTAATTGGTGGACTGCACCAAGAATAAATAATGAGGTAATTCTGAAGATCATTCCCAGAACAGTCAGCTGCGATTGTCTCTGCAAGTCCGAGCTGTCTCCTCTCCGGGGTTTGGTTAGGTTTGGTTTTTAAAGCGTTTCGTTATCTAAAGGTGAACAGCTTCTATCTCAATGCAACTTTAGGAACAGTACAGTATTTCAAGAATGAAGCATTCTGCATGGGAGGGTTTGAATTGTTCAGTGAATGTTAAAATTGTTAGAAGTTCAAATCCTGACATGGGATCACAGATTCTAACCGGGTTGGACATGAAGTTCAAATCCTGACGTGGGATCACAGATTCTAACCGGGTTGGACGTGAAGTTCAAATCCTGACATGGGATCACAGATTCTAACCAGGTTGGACATGAAGTTCAAATCCTGACATGGGATCACAGATTCTAACCAGGTTGTACGTGAAGTTCAAATCCTGACATGGGATCACAGATTCTAACCGGGTTGGATGTGAAGTTCAAATCCTGACATGGGATCACAGATTCTAACCGGGTTGGACATGAAGTTCAAATCCTGACGTGGGATCACAGATTCTAACCTGGTTGGACATGAAGTTCAAATCCTGACGTGGGATCACAGATTCTAACCGGGTTGGACGTGAAGTTCAAATCCTGACATGGGATCACAGATTCTAACCAGGTTGGACATGAAGTTCAAATCCTGACATGGGATCACAGATTCTAACTGGGTTGGATGTGAAGTTCAAATCCTGACGTGGGATCACAGATTCTAACCGGGTTGGACATGAAGTTCAAATCCTGACCTGGGATCACAGATTCTAACCGGGTTGGACATGAAGTTCAAATCCTGATGTGGGATCACAGATTCTAACCGGGTTGGACGTGAAGTTCCTTCCATGCAAAATGGAAAAATAAAAAAGCTTTCAGGTACTGAAGTACTTTCAGCCAATACGGGAAGGCTGCCAGCAGATGTTTTTCCAAGCTGTTGTACAGACCTTATTTACCTTGAGTAACAACCTGCACTTACTGCACTAGCTATTACATCATTATTTAGCAGTTCTTACAATGTACCTTTTAGGAGTCAAGAGTCTTTCTCCAAATGCAGGCAAATAATCCATACACCAGACTATTCTAACTGTCAAAAAAAAAAAATAAAGGCAAGAAAATAAATTCAAATGCCAGTAAACAAGATTATTATCAAATAAACTAAACATTAAATTAGATTTACAGTTATTTACAAAGCAGCAGCTTAGATTCTAGCTCTATTTCATTTTATGAAAGTGCATTGTAAGAGTAATCAACCTAAGAAGAATTGTTGTTTCCCAGGCCTTATTGCTTGTAAAGGTTAAACTGACTTCTGTGACTGTGCTTATTAACATCTGCTCTGGCTTTCAAGCTTTCCATTAACATGGAGACAGCACAAAATTGTTGGTAACACTGAAGGATTTCCCATAGATACCAAAATTTAATTCATTTATATTAAAATAGCATTCAAACACCTACATAGGTTCCCAACAGATCATACATAGCTGGGACCCACTGTACCCATTCTATGTAACAGGTAATATCACTCCATCGTGTATCAGAATACTTGCTCATCAAGGCTATCCCAGTTGTTATAATCACAAATCCGCTTCAGTTCCTGGTGGAGCTGGGAAGACACCCTCCCATCTGGCTCCTGCCCAGCGCCAGAGGAACCGCGGCAGGCAAGGCAAGCGAAACAATCTTTTATACAGTGCACTCTTTCAGAAAATTTAAATGGTAATCACCTTTATTAGTGCCTATTTACACCTTGGTAAATACTCTTCTACTTTCTTTGTAAAAAGGATTACCTTTTCTGCTTGTTCCAATGGATTTTTGTGCCACTGAGGCACATAAGGAGGGAGGGAGGAACTTCTAAGCTCTGAAAACTCAAGTCCTAAAACATGCTTTCGTTAAGTAATAAGCATAATCAATATACAATGACAGTCTTTACCAAAAACCTAATTCACCCTGAAGTTTTCTCAGCTCTGTATGTGGGGAGAACCAGCCTCCTCACTTGAAGGTGCTTTGCTTCAGGGCTGAGAGGAAACAAAGAAAACGTAACTTTTCTAAATAACTCCCTCACTACCTTGTGTCAAAACTACATTTTAAAAGTTGCAATTTACCCCCTGAAGAGCACAAACATCCCAGGGAAGACTTTTTACCACCTGTCAGGCAAGATTTCATCTGCTGGAGTCTACCAATTGAATACGAACACAAATCACCGCTTCCTTAACTATTTACGCAAGTTGATTTTTCGGCTGGGTGTAAGATGCTTGTATTTTAAGCCTGCCAAGTTGATTAATGACTTGGTCAACGTAAGTCTTGGTTCACACGGAAAGCATCTGCAGATAAATAAACCAAACACTACTGGCCAATTTATAACATTGTATTTGTGCTTCCACTCTGTGCATGCTGAATGGTGGCAGCAGCAACTGAATCAAATGGGGACTTTACAGCTTCCCAAACACCACAATCTGAGAATATTTCATTAGAAATATTTATAAAATAAATTTCTCAATCTGGGATCTGATTAATTTCCTAGGGAAAGCCAAACTTAGAAGTAAAAACAACCCTGTGCTCTTTGAAAGCATAAAAACAAAAAGACAGCTGCAGTCACGCTGCTGGGACCCAGGTGTGAGAAGCTGCGGAGGAGGAGGAGTTACAGCAGGGTGGGTGGTGAAGGGTCCTCGTTGAGACAAAAGTGTGTGCTTAATAAAACTACCATGGACAGAACGGGCCGTGTGCGGCGTCCCGCTCCGCGGGGACCAGCACACGAGCGCTGCCGGAGCCTGAGCTGACTCACGGCTGCATCAGCGGGAGCGTGGGTGACAGTAAAACTGGGTTACACGACCGAGCCAGTCACATCCTCCTAATCCCAAGGAACAAGCAGAACAGATCCATGAAAAGGATTGTGCTTACAAGGTAGGATGAACATGAATAATTAATTTTCAGGGAGTGCAAAAAGATGTGATCACCTTCAGATTTTCCCCATCTGTTGCTAAGCAGCATTCCTTAGTCACAAGCTTTGACTTACAAAATGAACAGCAGCCTCCGCACATTTTGCTATTTTTACATTTTAAACTGTTCTTTTGCCAAGCTTTCGTTATAACTACATTTCAAAATGCTCTGGAACCAAGTAAGATGATCCCGAGATCTCTGCATCCCTTGGGAAAAGGTCTCAGTCACGCCTGGGACAGGCGGCCATGGGCTCCCTGGGCTGCAAAAGGAATTAGCAGTGTCCACCTCCCACGTACCACAGTAAGAGCTTTCTGCCTCCACATGAGAAACTGAACTTGCATCATGAAAAAGGCAAAAATTCCATACATTTGGTTTTGTATATTCACCATCACTTCCAATCTGCACAAACAAAATCTCAGAATTTTTCCCGTGGTGGTGGTGGTGAATTAATTGTATTAATTCTCTCAGGCTGTACAAAGGATGCTGTTCCAACAATCAGACACCCATTCGATGTTCTGGGCATGCTGACAAAAATTAAAATTAAATCAACTACCTCTCTGTGTGACAAATTATCTCTCTCATTTAATTAGAAGTAAAGGGCTGGCTGCCAGTGTTCCAAAAGAAATACCAAACATTCCCACTGCAAGCAGCCTCTCCTCAAATGCTTTGATGTATGACCAGAAATTACAGAAATCCTCATTTTTGAAGACCAAGAGAAGCAACTGAGAAAGCGTTCAGGATCTTCAACAAACTGTGGGCTACGGATAACCCACACTTAGCTCCCATGTCTGCAGTTTAAGCACATTACCCTGGTAACCCAGTTAAAGTGTGAATTGACTGTTGGCTTGATCTTCTTTGACGTTCACGACAAGAAGAAATGGCAAAGCAGAATGCCATTGGCAGTCCTGTGGAGTGCACGGCTTGGAGCAGAACATGCCTTCCAAGGAGAGAAAAGACACGTTCAACAGTTACAGCATCCCTTTTCCTACATTTCTACAGAAAAGGCAGAACGTTTTTGCAGGATCTGCTAATCCAGCACCAAGGTGATAAATTATACTCTTTTCTTGCTAGTCTCTCTACTGCAGAGCAGTAAATAAGATGACAGCTGCCATCAATAGGGGTTTTGCCATTTGTTAGGGGTTTTTTCCCCTACTGGCGAGAGACTGACTGGAGATTCTGGAGTCCTCTGCTGAACCACAGAATGTATCTTCAGCTCACGAGAAAAACACTTCCCAAAGGGATATCCTGAAAGCCTCCCCAGTCCCCTGGGCTACCTGCAGCAGCCCCGAGTGCCACACAGCTCCCAAGAGCTTCCCTGCAGCCACGGCCCCAGCACACACCCAGCAGGCGCTCCGGGTCCTTCCAGATGCCTCAGCACTCACAGAAGAACATTCTACCGGCCCCATGATCCAGCGATAGCCCCCAAACTCTGAGCAGCTGCATTATGCTGCCTGTTTAGGGCACTGTTTTGGCAAGGAGTAACACCTATTGAAGAAGCTTTATCACCTATTGAAAATAGCTTTAACAACCCAGGCATCTATAGTCACTGACTGCCTGGGAATAGCTGTAGATCTAGACTTTACATCTACATGAGGATACATCCCCAGCCAAATTATTTTTGCAGAGAGGGTCAACAGTGCCTCTCTCCCTCTTTTTGTATACCTGGGGGAAAGAGAAGCAGAGATGGGGGTTTTTAATCTTGATCAACCTCTTTTTCCCCCCACCAGCTGCTGAGTAAAAGGGCAAGAACAGAACCTGCGGCCTATGGGTAGATGGACTTTGTCACCAACTCAACGTCCTGGCTGCAAACCTCCCATTTGTGCAGAGCTGCAGAACCACGGCTGAGCAGGGAAGCACGGTGGCCTCTGCACCCGACGAACAACAGGCAGAAAAGTCCAATGCGGGCAAAACGGATCAGTGCAGGGGATACGGTACCCCGTAGGAAGAAATACCTGAAAAAATGGAAGCTGCTAGGAGGATTAGAGGAAAGAAAGAATGGAAAGATTTGGATAAACTATATACCCAGACTACAGCTGGCAGATTGTAACAAACCATTTTTTTGAGCCATACTTGACTCCTGGTTTCTGTTTTTTAGGTGATAGCGTAACATTTATATAGTAAAACAAAAACTCAGTTCAAAAAATATAGGAAAAAACTGTGCATGGTAATCTTTCAAACACTACAGATACACCTTCTATTCAGGTATATACAGAAAAAGCTAGCCAGAGAAAAAGTTTAGGCAATCGAGTTATATTTAATGGCAATGACTGCTTCTTAGACAAAACACTGTTATAACGACCTGCACATTAATATCACCATTGAAGGCAGATCAAGCACAGACTCCAGTATTTCTCATAGGTTAAGAAGAGGCTCAAGAACAGCATTCTAGTTGTATTTATTTCTACTCTTCGAATTTCAGAAGATTACAAATATTTTCAGTTTTCCAGAAACAAAGATATTCAATGAAGGTTTGCCTTTACTGTTTGCTGGTTGGTTTGTTTGCTCTTTTAGCTGGAGAAAGTAAAAACATAGGTTCTAAGCTTTTAACCTTAGCATCATTGACATTCAACCATCAAACACAAATTTAAAAATGGAATTTAAATGCCACTGGTAAATATCTATTTCTTGTGACAGACTATTCAGGTTTCAGTGCAAGACTGAATTTACAATTAATAGAAATAACTGATGTTTGTTAGTGCCACAGCTTAATGTAATAAAAGACAATGTTCATGAGTTATAATTATTTTCTCAGATGTAACCCTAAGTGTATTACTGTTTTCTTCTACAAGAACTCACTGATGCCCTCCAGTGAGCTCTGTTCAATAAGGTCTGCACCACTACACCTGGCAATGGACAGTAAAGCTGTCTGCAGGATCCCTGCTTCCAGACACCGAGTCGCCTCCGTATCATCACTGGGCTGGAATCATTGTGGGTTTCTCTAGAGAATACAGAAAAATTACGGCAGAGATAAAGTCAGCCTCCTGTTCCTGTAACATGGCTGTTTCAAATTATTAATGATTTATATACTTATTTGAAATTACTAATTTAACCAGTTATCGGGTGGGAAGATTTTGTGGTTTTTTTGTTTTATTCTTAGCTAGTATGCTGAAAAAGTCTGTCTTTTTTGTTTCAATTTCCTTGTCATACGGAAATAAGAACTGGCACTGTGGTTTCCACTAAAAGTCCATCTAGGCCAGCATCCTCCCTCCAAGAGCAGCCACACCGGGACACATCAACATTCCCACCCTTTGGTTCATGTTGGACTCCAGGAGTTGTTCCTCTGTGGGAGAATCCCCTTTGGAACCACGCTGCGATTCCATAAGAGCCTTTGGAAGAGGAGTGCGAAAAGCTTGTTCAAATCCAAATGACTGTATCACCAAGTCATGTTCTCCACTTCCCCCTCAGTTATTTCAAACAACTTGAAGAGACCTTTGGAGAAAGCTCTTTGGAGAAATAAGTCATTTTTACATTGCATAGCATGTTTTGTCAATCTTATTTTGATCTCAGACCTTTAAGGAATATATTGGAATATAATAATTACTAATATATGACACTAATAGAAGCCATAATTCTCATCCCAGTTTCAAAATAGTTTACTCACTTGTAAACTAACCGCACTACTGTTCTGTAATCCTGCAAGTTCCACAGCAAAATTGTGATATTAACTCAATGAATCCTACCAAGAAATGAAATAGTCCCCATCGAATACGTAGTTGACAATTGGCTTTGACAGCCAAGGCTGATAATTGCATTTATTTTTCTGCAGGTAGTCCAAATCTTTGAGGATATAACTTGCCTAAAATGATGAAGGAGCACAGATGACAGATATCTGCAAAAGCTAAGATATTGCCTACTTACAGACCTACTTAAGGAGAGATTTCTTTCTTTGGAAAGTGAAAATATCTCCAATATTACTAGAAAGTTTCCTCTATATCTTCCCTTTCCCTTTGGCTTGGACATGACCAACATTTTCTAACAAACAATTTCTGCAGTCATATTTGTTCCTTTGTGGAGTGTGAAGAAAAATACCTGGGGCAGTGAACAAGTATTACAGAACGCTTTTCTCAGCATTTGAATTTAATAACATGTAATTAAACCTCTTAAAAGTTAATCATTCAATAAACGTTGAGCAAAAACCCTCATACCCTATGTACTAATTGCAGCCTCAACAGAAAAAAGCAAAGTAGTTCAAGTGGTGCTCCTGGGTGAAGGCAGATGTGCAGAAATTATCTGAAACTCTTGATTTGTAATCTCATGTCCAGAAATGTATGTGAATATATTCTTTTTAGTGCTTCAGAGAAGGTATATTTCCAACATGTTCTAAAGCAGCATTTAAAAAATTCTTAACAGCTCCAAGATATTCCTACGCTTATAAATAACAAAAAATAAATAAAAATACTTATGTTTAATATATTTCATTTCCATGGTGCTTCTGTTTGTAGAGAGGTGTAACTGTGATACACTCCATCTGAGTGGGTGCCAATTGTGGTTGGCAAGGTAACCTCTGAATAAAAGCTCATCTCTGAAACAGCATAAATCTGGCTGTGTTTTAAATGAAGTACTTCAGTTATTTGTGTTAGCAGATACAGGCTTCAAGTGCTTTCTTGAGACGGATGTTACGAATACCTCACAATGCCTGAAGATTAAGATAATGAAAAAAAACACTTCTTCAAAATGTACACTAATATTTTTCTTAATTCTTCGCTAGAGCTTACACAGAGTGTGGCTTTATTGGGTGGCGCATATGAGCTTCCTCTCCAGAAAGCCAATGTGGTTCTTGTATAGAGTTACCAAATATTTATACAGCAGGAAAAGACCTGCAGGACACAGGCACTGTGAGACAATCTTTCTATAAACAAAGCAGCAAGTTATTATTGACAATTAGTCAGTCAGGTGGGCTGGCTATTGCATCAACAGCACTGAAATTCCATGTTCATATCATGGAGTGACACTGTGGTATTCTTAACATTTCTGGACAACAGTGTCTTCTCTTTATCAACCTATGTATGGGCTTGCTGGTCTAGGGGACATGTACTAAAGCCTCTCTTTTCTAGTATGCTTGAGAAAAAGAACTCATGGAAGGATTTTGGAAGACATTTCAAATGTCTTCATGGTGTAATATATAAGATTTTTACAGGTATATCTCAGACAAGAACACTGATGATTTTACTGCTACTGCTTATTTGGATATGACTTATACGTGTAAGACCACACAAAAGTGCATGGGTGAATTTGATAATTCTTGGGCTAATTTAAAATTAATTACAGAATACTTTTATTGTGCTTTAAATAATTGTCTTTACTAACAAATCTGAACACAGTGTTTATATCTGTAGAACAATCAAATTTGTCATATAAAGCCTGTACTAGAACTGAAAAGCATCTGCAGTTTCTGAATAATTTCTAAAAAATGTTTGGCATTGTTTCATTAAATAAACAGTTCTTCCCTAAAATATGCAGCTTACAACTGCATGATGAAATACATATTTGTTATAAATCACAACAAATATTTTTATTCGTGCCTTATTTTGGATATGAAAATGCTGCCATTGTGTCTCTGCTCTCCATGCTCAGCGGTTGCCGCAGCAGGACGGGTCTGGAGCGGCAGAGCTGGCTCCGTGTTGGGCTCCAGCAGGACCAGCCCCGCACCCGCCACCCCCGCTGCGCCGCTCACCAGAGACCAGAGCTCCACCATTGCTGGGGACAAACGCTGCGGCTCTGGAGGAACCTTTCCGTCATGAGAAGGAAGAGCTGTACGCGTTCATGCCCAGCACAGGACAGGTGGTGCCCAGGAAGAAGAGCTATTGTGTGGAGCTGGACAATTTTCACCAAGGGATTTTACAGCAGAAACTGTTTTCAAGTAGTTATTTGCTGCTTTAAATGTGTCCTCCTTTGCACTGGCTGCTATCACCACGTTGCTTTAAAAAGCACAAATATCTTCAAGAAATTACTGTCAACTGTTTAATCTCAACCTTTTAACACATCATTGTCTCTGATACTTTCTTTTTGGTTTAGGTTTTTAGTATCCTACAGTATTCCTTACCATGGAAGGTATTCCATAGTATGAACCACATCTATGCCCTTCTACTCAATTAACTGACAATAATTTAATACACACGGCAGTTGAAATAACCAGAATAATCCAGACTGCGTTGTGACAATTAAGAGATTTTGCACCTCCTGCACCATGTTCTTGTACATGCTCATTTCCCCATATTCCACACACTCTGTACAGAGGTGATCTGCATGTCTGTGATACTGGAGTTATTTCAATGCTCATACACAAGACAGAAAAATGATTTATATGCTATTGTCACCTGAAATCCCAGCTAAGCTTTTTACATTTCTGGTTTTTAAATGTGTTGGCTAACCCGAAGGAAAAAAAGGTGGAGAGGCAGACTGAACTCTGTCAACATAATCCCTCTGTGGCAAAAGGGTGTCTTGTGTTTTTAGGAAAACAGAAAATAAAGAATTCTTTGTGAATGGAAACCATTCCAAGACGATTAACACAGCAAATATTTGAGTTATTCAGTGCGTTTGAAGGAGAAAAAAGGCATCACATAATTTCTTTGGCATAATTATCTGACATCTCATCTTCAGTACCATTCACACCCAAAATTCTTGGCTAGAATTACATTATAAATCAGTTTTCCCCAATTACTTCTGGGTTTGCGAGTACCGTTGATTTTGTAGGTGAGGATTGTTTTATTGTTGTTTAATTATTCATTTTCCTACAACTTTATAGACCAACTTTTAACTCCCAAAACATTAAAAAAAAAAAAAAGATGTTATAGGAGAGGGCAGCACCAAATACTTGGTCGTTTTGAAGGATAATACATGTTCCAGGCATGGTCATTGGGATGACTTGATGAAGCCTCCTTGATTTGTCCTTAGAGAGTACACGTAGAAAGTAGAAATGTGGCTATCTTGGGTTGAATCCCTGGTTTGTGTTAAAACACAAATACTGCTGAAGAAGAATCTGTTTGTAAATGTTTTTAATTACTTCATCCATGCAAAAAGGCCTTGAACTAAAGGTATTGCAATAGCTGTTCCACTGCACTGTTCTCTGTGACTTCAGTCTCACCCAGTTCCCTGTTACATGCATATCCATTACTTTTTCTGGTTTTGCCAACAGCAAAAGCTGTTTGGTCTTATGTAATAATTTGTCCTGAATTTAGAGTATCATTTCTCTCAGTTTGAGAAAATGATGTTTGGACACAATAGGCATCCACTGAATTAATATGTTTACAATTTCTCTGCCTTAGCTTCGATAGTTTTAAGACCTTCTCTGGATAAAGTAATGGCAAAGCAAGACTAAGATCTTAATCTCTGTGCCATTATACAGCTTTTTCCCATTTTCTTAGAAATCTGAAATTTCCAATAAAAATTGGTTTTATTCAATTGCACTTTAACTGTTTCATAATCCCGATTTGATTAATTAAATGCTACTTGGTCAATTGAATACTTAGAATCACAGAATGGTTTGGGTTGAAGGGCCCTTCCCAGCTCCCCCAGTGCCACCCCTGTCATGAGCAGGGCCATCTTCACCAGCTCAGGCTGCTCAGAGCCCCGTCCAGGGGTTGGGTCTCACCAGAGCGGAGCAGAATCCCCCTCCACCTCGTCACGTTGCTCATTATGTTGCTTTGGATGCAGCCCAAGATAAGGTTGGCTTCCTGGGCTGCAAGTGCACGTTGCTGGCTCATGTTGAGCTTCTTGTCAACCAACCACCCCAGGTCCTTCTCCTCAGGGCTGCTCTCAACCCATTCTCTGCCCAGCCTGCATTTGTGCTTGGGATTGCCCTGGCCCGTGTGCAAGGCCTTGCACTTGGCTTTGCTGAGCTTCACACGGGCCCACCCCCACCCCTCAAGCCTGTCGAGGTCCCTCTGGATGGATCCCTCCCCTCCAGCCTGCTCATCCATCCAATCCGTGTCTCTCCAATTTGGAGACAAGGACGTCCTGCAGGACAGTGCCAAACAATGTCAGTTGCTCTGCCCATATCCACCAACACTGTAACCTCCTCACGGGCCACTAAATTTGTCAGGCACAATCTGCCTACAAACTATTTGTAGTTGTTCATGTTTCTGGTTTTAACAGCAGACTCACATCTGAACTATTTTATTTGAAGGATACCGGAAATAAATCTGGAGCAAATTACAAGTTTTAATGAGATCTTTACACAGTTCATTGGTAGGTTTTCAGGTCATTGCTGGTTTTAGTTTGTTTCTGAAATGGGATAAAATCTGATTAGCTAACTGTAATCTAGAGGAATGTAAGAGATATGCAGCATGTTTTAAAAAGGAAAACAAATAATACTACTTTCAGCACACCTAAATAATTTGAACAGGTAATTCTTCAGATGGCAAAGCATTAGTTTATAATGAAGCACATCAGAATGTTGTTTAGCATCTCAAAACCATAAGAAATTTAAAACTGACTTGTTTTGTTTTAATGAATGCATGTGTCCCATTTGCCTGTGCTATCACTGATAGACAAACAGGCTGAAAAACTCTTTGGAGGAGGGAACCGGCTTTGCTTTGTTCCCACGTACCGTAAGCGGGTTGTAGCCTCCTGGCAGGCTCCGGGACACCAGCAATTTGCAAATGATAAAGGAGCTGTATCAGACCATTGCACTGAGCGCAGCTCAGTTCTTGATCTGTGAGCTGAAAACAACACAAAGCAGAGCTGCATAATTGTGGGCCTAACGCGGTGTACGTATGGAACAGGACTAGCTCCCTATTCCTAAAAATCCATTTGTTAGTAAGATATTGGCTGCTGTGAGCACAATGTTGCACGATACCTGCAACAAACTAACTATAGTGTGTGTACATACTCATTCGTGCTTGCAGAATAAATGCATTTTTCTGTTGCACGTTGTCAAGCATTCATCTTCAGGTTTCTAACACCTCTTCCAAGATTTTTTTTCTGCTGATTGGTTTGACGTTTGATCCAGTTCAGTTGCATTTATAGCTAAGCCTGAAGGGAAAATCCATGACTTATGACTCCCATCTTGGTTACGTGTGTTCTGCACGGCCCGAGCTGAAGCCGTAACTCCGCGTTTTGCGCCGGCCGCCCTGGCCAGCGCTGCGGGAGCCGTCCGGGGAGCGCTGCTCCCTCAGCCCCGCCGGCCCTGCGCCCCGCCCCTCCCCCGGCCAGGTGTGCCCGGAGAGACGAGGTACCTGAGAGCGGAGAGCGGGGCGAGGGGCCGCGGTGAGGGAGGGGCACGGTTCGGTTCGGTCCGGCTCAGCTCGGCCCTGGGAGGGACCCAGGGGGCGGCTTGGGGTCACCCCACTGGGGCGGCGCAGGGAGCAGCACCAGCGCGCGCCCCCTCAGCCGCCGTTCCGCGCGGGACCCGAGGGGCGCGAGTTCCCGGATGCAGCCGCCCCGCCCCCCGCCCCTTCCCGCCTCCTCCCACACGCTGCACAGTGCCCGCGCGCGCGGCCTCCCGCCCGCGGCCCAACCGCCGGGGCGCGCGCCCGAGGGCGGTCTCGGCCGTGGAGCTCGCGAGAGGACGCGTCCGCGGCGGCGGCGAACGGTGAGCGGTGAGCGGGGCGGGCGCGGGGGGCGGACGGGGCCGCCGCTCGGCCCGGCTCCTGCGCGCGGGGCCGCGGGGGAGCGCGCGTCACGTGGCGGGCGGGGCGGTGGCGGCGCCCCCGGCGCGCGGCGGGTGACCCCGGGCTCGGGGCGGTGGCGCTGAGGCGAGTCCGGCCCCGCGGTGCCGCCGCACGGCCCGGCCCGCTCCGCTCCGCTCCGCTCCGCCTGCCACAGCCATCTTACCGAGGCTGCGACGTGCGGGAGCGCCGCACGGGCCCCGCGCCAGGAGGGGCGGCCAACGTGCGCTGGGGGCCGGGAGCGGCGGCCGCCCCCTCCCTGACAGGATCCCCGCGGGGCCGGCTGCCGGGGATGCGGCGGCGGTGGCACTGCCGGCGGCGGCACCTCAGCCCCGCGGGGCCGCGCAGGTGGGCCCGGCCCGGAGCGGCGCTGGTGCCGGCTCCCGCACGGTGCCGGCTCCCGCACGGTGCCGGGCTGTGTCTCCCGGGAGCGCTGTCCGGCTCGGCCGGGCTCACACTGCTGGGTTTTCCTGCTGGTGCATTGCGGTCACTGATTTATTTTTTTTAATTATTATTTTTTTGGTGAGGCACACGAACTCGTGGGCGAGGTGCGGGGCCTGCGGGGGGAAGGGCGGGACTGCGGGGCCCGGCCCTGCAATCCGTGCGTTGCTTTTCCCTGTTGAGCGCAAAGTCAACACCTCTGACCCCGATCCCCTAAGTCGTGCAGCCGCAGAGCAGGTTCACTTGCTGCTGAAAGAGCAGCTGCACGAAGAGCAGGGACTGCTGAAGGATTTGTTTGGGGTTTTTTTGTGAGATACACAGATTGTAGCTGGCACTTGGTTAATCATCTTCGTGTGTAAAATAACGATGGTGCGCACAGATCTGTGTGTCAGCCGCAGGTAATGGGTGAAGTGGGGTGGATGAAGTGGGTGGGATGGAGGCAGGAGGCGCAGAGCTCGTGCCAGCGAGTGCGTTTGTCTGTATTCCGTTCGCACGGGTTTGTGCTGGTTTCTGAGGTCGCAGCGCAGGAATCTGCAGTCGGGCTGTCGGTGCCGTCCAGAGGACACTGGGACTGCACAGCTGCAGCAGGGAATAGAGCTGGAACAAAAACTACAGGATTGAAAAGTGGAGGATTTGTTTAATCACGAAGTAAATATCAGAAAGTTATCTTTCCAGGCATATTTCACAAGCAGCACTGTGAAATCTCGCAACTTTGCTGTCAACGTGTCTGAAAGATTTAGGCTCGCATCAGTCACCTCCTAAGAAAAAAAGCAGCTTACGCTGTGCCGAGTACAGCGTGTTCTGGAGTTGGTGTTTATGGGAAGGTGATTACGCTTCTTCCTCACGCTACCTCTTTACCATGGAAAGATGCCCAGGTTTTGAATTAATTGATGTTTTAAAGCTCTCAACAGAGGTGCAGCTGGCATTTCATAAGATTATTTTCTTAATGTGTGATGTTTTATTTATTTCCTTCCTGAAGTTTTCTTTCCTGTGTAATGAGTTAGGGCGAAGGATGGTTTTGTGGTGTAACTTAAAACTTGACAGAGTGCTGTCTGATAATCACACCAGTAATAAGAAAATAAAAACATCTGAAAGTCCTTGGGGTGTTATTGGAAATGCAGAACAACTTTCACCGTTTGGCTGTACTTGGAGAAATGTAGAACACTGGACTTCATGATACAGGAGATTTTTTAGGAGCAGTCACACAGTAACATGAAAATTGCCTTAATATTTATAATATTGAATTGTGGGATTCTATTGAATGAGTTAGAAAAAAGCTTTAAGGGAGGTTAATACACAGATACTCAGACAAATTTAGTGTTTATATGTGTAAAATATTCAATAAGTTGGAGCCCTTGCTTGTTAACGTAGAAATCAAATTAGATAATTGATGAAATTATGGATTGGTATGGTATTGGATAGGTAATGTACCTAGTTGTGGTGGGGGTGGTGTTTTTTAAACAGTGTTTAGATAACTGATTAAATAATTATTGGAAGAAAGAGGGAATACCTTTTATTGTGGGCCATTTCTTTTTTTAGGCCTTTTTGGCATTTCCGTCCTGTAACTTCTTCCTCGTGTGTTTTGATTTGGTTTTTTACCTCTTTAATTTTTGACCTCTTTCACTGGTATGTATAGAAACCATAAGTCAGTGTCAGCCTTTAGGCATGCAGACCTTGAAAAGAAAAAGAGGAAACCCATAGCTGCTGGGATTCATCTCTCAGAACAAAAGCAACATTGTGTGGCTGAGCAATGTATGGGACCTTTTAGGATGACACCTGTGGGTTCAAAGCCAGAACTGGGAAAACCCATTAATGTTGTGTAAATGGCATTTAATAAATGCCAGCCTTAAAGACGCCTGTGATTTAAAAACAAAACCGAAAAAACCCCAACAAAACTAACAAAACCAACCACCACAAACTTTTCACTTTAGTGTGCAGTTTCCATTGACAATCAGATGTGTCTGTGTATGCATATATGTACACACATACTCTAGAATATACTAATAAATGAAATATATCAACAAATGGAACAAATATGCTTTGACTTGTCATCATAGTAAAAAGCCAAAATGTAGCTGTGAGCAGTTTCCTTTTCCTTTATAAAGGTTCCTTCGTATTTGAATCTCTCAAAAACTAAAATATATTTCTGTTATGAAATGAAGTTGTAGTCCATAGATGTAATTGGCACCTAAACTTCCAAGTGTGGAGACATGCCCGCCGTCAGGAGTCGTGTGGGCTGGGACTGCCCCTATGTGCTGTAGGTGAGTTCAAAGGAGGGGACAGTGCACTCTAGCACTGTTATGCTTGCCAGAGGTAACTAGAAACACCAATAATTAGTGTGTTAGAATCTGAGTATATAGTAGATGCTAAAAAATAAGCTCATAGCAAATTGAAATGAGTTTACGAATTTTAACCTAACAAAGTACTTTAACGTCACAAAACTGCAGAAATGTATAAAGAGCAACTTGTATTCTGGAGGTGTTAATTTCTTAGGTGGAATAGAATATGTGACTTTTAAAATCGAGAATCCTTGTTGCATATTTGTGATTTTTGTTTTTTCCTGTCTTTCCAATTGCCTAGAAATGTGCTGAAACAGACACTACAGAAGGAGGCCAGAGATACAAGGTGAGTGTTGTATCTTAAAACATTTAAAACTTTCTGAATACAGGTTTTTGTAAAGTTGCTGGTTTTTAGTGAGCAGTGTATCGCTTTAAATTGCACTGGTTTTATAATCCTGTTAAAATGGAAGGTTTTCCAAGAGAGATGTTCTCATACAAACAGGAATTTGGGGCTCTGTAGTACCTATGTTACATAACCAAAGAGCAAGTTATTGTGATGTTTTTGCTTTGCCATTTGATGTGAGTGTTTTTAATCACCTCTTAGAATTTTGTCTTAAATATTCTTATGTTGATTAAATGATATTTTCTCTTTTTTAAAGGACTATCATGCTTGCAAGCCTTCACAGATTACGTTAGACTTGTTCTAAACGTTAGTACTTTTGGTGTTGGTAGGTGCAACTTTGGCCTCTATAGCACTTTGGTTCTTTGTAGCAGTGGTTCTGCAGTGCCCCAGGCCGGTACCAGCACGGTGCCAGAGCACAGCCCAGCGCGTCCACAGGACCCCCAGACCCAGTGTGCTGCATTCGGGAAATCCAGTTAGAGATGAGGAACAGAAGCTTCTTTCTTGAAGGGAGTAGCCAGGAGAGTTTAATGGCTGCTGATAGAATTCTTTTTCAGGAGATATTGGGAAGGGACTCAAACAGCTTAGTGAAATAAGGAACTGGGGTTATGTTCATGAAAATGTTCTGGTTTGGAACTGTGTGCCTCTGATGTTCAGCTGGTAGTGAAACCGTGAAAATTCTGTTCCTGCCTCTGCTGTATGGGAATATAGCGGAAGAATGGCAAGGTGGTTGTTTAAATGCAAATACACTCAAGTGACTTGCAGCTGTCTGTAGCAAAAGCACATACATCACACTAATTGTTTTACTGACCTTGTGTGCTTGACGAGTAGAACCTCTGTGTTAGATAACACAGGTCTGTGAGAAACTCCAGGCAGCTTATCACCATGTCCGGGATTCCTGCTTTGTTGTGAGAAAGAGCAGAGGCTGCGCTTGCTTGAAGCCTTGAAATACAGGCGAGCTCAGCAGGCCCCGGGATCTTCTACCAGGGCTGAATTGCTGCAGCGCCCACGTCCCCCTGGTGTCACCTCTGCCTGGGAGCTCAGGTGCTACTTCAGAGACCCCCCAGTAGAGAGGTAACTAAAATAAAACTTGCTCTTTGCAAGGCATTCGTGGCCTCTGGCTCTTCTTGTGATGTGCCTGCATATGTGTTCACACCTGCCTATCTTTTATATGGGGAAAAGAGCTTTGCTGAGGGGGCAAGAGGGGTTGTTTTATTTTCAGAATAACTGAGACAGCCCATCAAGCTTAAAGCCTCCTTGCTAATTTCTCCTGAGGCCCCTCTAAGGTGAAACAGACAGAGCATTGGCTCCACCGCTACAGAATCACCCAGGCACTTTGCACAGCTTGCGTGCTGAGAACTGCTCCGGAGAGCAGAGGACAGCACCATGTACAGAATTTCCTGGATACACACAGCAGGTGGGATGTATCTGGAGCACCGATGTATTCCAACAAACCCCAGAACTGTAGTGTTAGGCAAAAAAATTAGCACTGGAGACACTTAATGATGGGGGAGCTTCCTTTAACCTGGAGGGAATGGGTGTTTTAGGGCTGCATTCAGGCTACGTGAAGGTTTGATTAGACTTGGCAAAATCCAGTTCGCTTCACATCCTGCTTTAGCACACCTGCAACCTCTGTTTCTTACTGTGAATATATCTGCTACTTTTTTTAGAAGCATGCCTTAAAAAAGTAGTTAAACAACTGGAATTAAACCTGTTTGCACTTGACAACCATGAAAGTTTCATGTTTGCTTCTTTAAATGAAATTATTCTGTGTTGCATTGAGCACAGTGAACCAGTGCTCCTGGCATTGTTTCTTAAGCATTTTTATCACCCGGAGTTCAAGAGCCTAAATTGCATAATATTAATAACTTTTTCAAACTTTTCTTGTGTGGTGGAGATTGACAGCTGCTGTAAAACCACGCGTCAGTGTTGCTGAGGCTCTGCTGGAGCCACAGCCACAAAAATCTTCCATATCCTGAAACTCCAAAGCAGATGCACATTACAGAATTTATTAAAGTGCTCAGAATACTGTTATTAAATCCAGATGTTAATATAAGAGTTTTGCGTTTGTGCAATAAACTGGATCTCTGTGACTGTTGACTCAATAGACAGTATTTTAAGATTTCATATTTGGGTACTTGGCTAAAGCCATTAATTAAATGTTTGAAAACTTTCTTAAACCTGGGCATGGCGCCAAAAGCAACAACGTGAGAGAAGAGTCATAGTTAAGCTCATTTTTGATCTTCACACCAACTTGTGAAACACAAATGAACAGAACACTGATTTTCTACCCTTCTCAAATGGTGAATTTACTAGATAATTAGCCCTGATTTCTATCCCTGAAAAGGATGGACCATTGTGTCTTTATTTTCATATTTAGTTTCTAATGTTAGAAGTCTGCTGGAAGGCCAGGGAACAGTTGTTGAAAACTTGATTTAAAAATTTTAGAGACATTAAAATTAGTTTGTCAGTCATTCTCTATTATAAATATAAAATAGTTAGCTCCTAAAAATTCAGCAGAGAAGCTCATTAAAATAGAGTTCAAGTTGTTAGTGGATTCCACTAAAGTCCACTTATTACCCGTAAATGGTTCTTATATCTCATGAAGTTCTTATATCTCACGGAGTGGCGAGTTCGTCTGTTTTCTATGCAAAAAAAATAGATGAGACACAGAATTCCAGCTACTGCCACTGTGACGAATTACACTGCTGGAACAATCCCTAATTTCGTTCCCCTTTTTTGAAAATGAAATGTGGTGTTTGGTAAAGTTGTAATCCAGCAAAGCGGCGAGCATGTGTTGATGAGACTCAGTGGGCTGCACAAAGTTGAACACATGCTTAAAGCCTTTCAGGATTTAGAACCACATGTTAGTAAAGCTGTAGGAAAGTAATAGTTGTGACTTAACATAAGCAAAGCAATCTGTGAATGTCACTGCGGTGGATGTATTCCTGCGTGCACCACAGTGCTCTAAGTGCACTAAGGGTATAGTTATCTCTTTTTCATTGATAGGTGTTGAGTGTAAATTGTGGATTATGGTTGTAGTAAGTATTTATACTTAAATCTTATCTGAGAGAACACACTACCCTTGTTTAGTGTTTTAAAGCGCTGCATAAGTTGGATGTATCATCAGTCATTTAGTATGTTGTGAATTAGGCATCTTTTCTTGCGCGTTTCGTTCCTGTGGGTGACTTTGGAGGTGGGAAAGCACAGGGGTGTTTGTGCGTTTAGAACCTGTCTGGGTGGTACTCAGGCCTTGGAACGTGGATTTTGAAAAGGGAGCTTGCTGAATATGCTGAGATGACTATACAGAAATTAACAGGATCTTTATGTTCATTATGGTTCACCTGAATTGTACCGCTTGCGTATTATTTGAGGAGTTTTTGAATGGACGAATAAATCTCTGTACTATTTTGGAGCGTTTGATTTTCTTTGTCATATCATGTTACTTGGTAGGTTATTTTTTTAATATTTTCTCTTTTAAAAATATAGTCTTAGAAATATCTTTCCTTGGGAAAAAACAACTCAAGACAGGTCACCGAAAGATATTTGCTATGAAATTAAATGCAAAATTGACAGTGAGGTGTCAATGGCCGTTCTCATTTGTAAGTTTTTCACTATTACGAAAGTGGTGGGGTTTTTAGTAAAATTGCAGAATTAAATGCCTGTACTCCAGAGGAGTAGATGAACTCATACTGATTGATGTAGTTTTGCAGATCTAGAAGTTTTTTTCAGGGAAGAAATCTAAAACTGAAATATAACATGCAAGTAGTGAAAGTGCTGCTAATACTTGATCTCGCTGAATACCGAAGAATTGCTCCAACAGCAAAGTCCATCGGTTAATAGGTTGGTTATTTGTAACTTACCATTATTTCTTTTAAAATTTCCCGTTTTTCTGTAGTTTGGCTTGTGTGGTTTACGTAAATATTGAGAATAATCACAACTTCATCACACAACTGTGTGTGAAGTTGTAGAAATGGCTGTAAACCTCTCAATTTCTAGTTAGGGCATTCAGCACTGTAATCTCATTTGGAAATTCTGAACAGCAGAAGTATTTTAGGATCTGGTTTATGAGGGTAGTGCTGACTTACTGTGTTTCTAGTAAATAATTCAGGAGCAGTTACTACTTTATTATGCAGTAGTATTTCTGAATTTGTATGGGTTATTTGCAGTAACACTTCTTTATGTTCATGTCAAATAATACAGCAGCGCTCAAATACTTTCCCTTGGTGGAAGGTGACAGGTTTACCGAGCAAATGCTGTCTGTTTCTGCACAGTGGTTTTATGGTTATAGGAATTACAAATCTTCCAATGTGAATCAAGCTTTAAATAATTTGCCATACGTCCGTAGACAGTTTCAACCAGCTTTCTTTGCTTCTCTGACCAAGAGAGTGCTGGTGATTCCTGGGCTGGGATCAGCGCGGTGAGCGAGGCAAACGGCGCTGGGTTCACCATCCCACTGCTCCTTTACCAGCTTGTGGAAAATATGCCTGGTTTTAAAAACTTGTCACACGGGACTGGGGAAACAGGTGGAATCTCTGGGAAAGGGTGAAATGCAGATGGGAACAACCTCCTTCAGCCAGTGCTTCATCTGTCTGCCTCGAGAACGTTCTGAGCGGAGGTGGAACAAACAGGACGTGTGAACTGGGGGATGGATAGGACGCTGGAAGGTACTTTCCTTTCTGCAGACTGAGCCAGATTGATAGTTGACGGGAGGCTCTTGAACACGGGCACAGTTCTGAACCTGCTGTTCCTCAGATTTGGGGCAGTACCGGGCCAGAAGAGGGAGTTTGGTAGCATCCTGTGGGCTCCTGGAGTGTGCAGGAGGGTGAGCGCTGGACAGAGAGTGCACAGAGCAGCTGGCAGGGCTGGGGGGTTCACCGGGACACGGAGCACCGGGAACACAGAGTGCAGTAGAGGGAAAGCAGGTACTGCAGTGACCTGGGCAGGAAATGAACTGGGGTCTGATGCCACGAAAAGTAATGAAAATAAGCCGAGAGAAAAATAGGAACCTGGGCTGTACTAATTATATCTTAGTAGATAATATTTAATTAATATCTTGTTTTTATCAGTAGTTTTCCAACAGGGTTTCTAATAGAAATCTGTGGTATTTCTTAGCAAAAATATTCTGAATACTGTTCAAAAAAGGCATCTTTGAGGAAAGAGAGGCATTGCTTAGATTTTTCAGTGATTTTTTTAATTATTGTTTTTTTTACTGATTTATTCATGATTAAATACATTTTGTGTTTTAATGTTAGTAAATGGATCTAACCAAAGTATTTGAAACATACTTACCCTAATAAATTACATTTGATAACTGTTAAATGATGGAAGTGTCTTAATATCAGAGTGTATTTTCTGTTATGCTGCTGAAGACCAAAATTGTCTAGTATACCAATAAAATTAAAATTGTTATGTAGGAGAGAAATAATGGCTTGAAGTATTTTTAGGCTCATGAGTTTGTAAATTGACTGTTACTCTAGTTCTGAGCTGTTGATGAAAGAAATGCTCAGCGAGAGCTGGTTCATTAGCATGACGCAGAAGGCTATTAGCAAAATATAATGAAAACTGTTTCAGCTTGTGTTTGAAGGATGTTTCTGTCTCACTGAAGCGCATGAAGTTCACTCCACATTTGAAGCACCTTTTCAGCTGAGAGAACTGCCACGTGGATCAGGTGGCACACACTGCGTTTTGGTGGCTCCTGTCCTTGCACCCCGGCCACGTTTGCTGGGGCTCAGGACGCTCAGGTCACTCAGCAGCGGTGCTGGTTGAGCTGGTCGTGCTCCCAGGGTGATGCTCAGAACCACAGCCTGGCTGGTGACAAACCTCTGCACACAGGTGGTTTCCATCCCGCACAGCCCCAGGTGGCTTCGTACTTCTAACAGGTGCCCTTGGACCTCATGAGTCCGTAACTGTGGTTTAATTTCTCTAAACTTTTGAAGTAGATACTCTAGTGGTGGCAGGTGACCTATGCTGAATTAAGGAATAACCTTTAGCAGGAGCTGGTTAAGCTTTTTACTAACGAGGCAGTGATGCACCGGAGCTTTCTGTATTACAGGGGTGTCAAACTCGTTGTCACCGGGGCCACATCAGCCTCACAGTTGCCTTCAAAGGACATTTGTACAGTCCACATTGATCCCTTTGAAGGCAACCGCTGATGTGGCCCCGGTGACAATGAGTCTGACGTCCCTGCTACCTTAGTGTATCAGACTTAGTAATGGTCCTTTTTAATTCAGAAATAGCCTGTTCTTTAAATTGGGGTGTTGTGGGAGTGGTTACAGACAGTCTGGTTTTTTACACTCAGCGTGTCAGTGTTAAATTGATTCTTTGTGTTAATTACTGTAATCATAAATTTCTAAATATAATTTTCTTTCAAGGTGTTCTTTGGGAATAATTAGTCTTAACTGATTGAAGGAAATAATTTGTTGCAGTCAAGCTTCCTCACTTTTAAGTCTCCACATGTGAAATTTATCTTTAAATACAAGAGGCCTTTTTTTCTGTGTTGATCAACTTCGCGTTGAGTGGTTCTTGAGATCTGAAGTATTTCTGAAGGCCCTCACGTTTCTTTCTTGATCAGGTTACTGCCATTTCTGCATGAAGACAAGACTATTTTCTCTCCTTTATAATGGAGGGAGATAAAAATGATGATTTTTTTTTTTAAGAAGTGGAAGGTCTAATGGCTTTTTTTGCTTCAGGTTGCATTAGGAGAAAAATTCCAAGAAATACAAAATGTAGATGTGTCACAGCTGTTAAGTGCAGCAGTTTGTGCAGACATCTACTGTAAGCAATTCTATGGTTTCCATCTCTCTCTTTTTTATTTATTTATTGTTAAACAAGCAGCTTTGTAGGGAATGAAATACTGGACCACACAATAGTTTAACAGATAAGGCTGCTTTGAAAGTGGCTTTAGGCAACATAAACTCCCCTGACCCAGAGTTTCTGCCCCATTAGTCTTCAGCTAATTTCAGTGTGGAAAATGGGATCCAAGTTCATTTTAGCTTTGGAGATCGTGAGAAATTGGTTCTTAAAGCACTGAGGGCATGTACTGTGGATTATAGCATTAAACTGTGTAGAACACTAGAGTTTTCAGGCACTGTACTAATGACATGCTTTTTCTGGTTATTTTAGAATACGGGTGTTGATCTGGGGATTGAGCTTGATCACTTGTAATCTTGGTGAGATTCCTTCCTGTGGTCTTACCCTGTTCACAGAGAGTGTTATTGGCCTTGTTAGAAGAAATGTTCTTCATTTGAGAAGGAAAAGTTTGGCTTTTCTTTACTAAAGAGTGTTATTTTGTCTTTAACAAAACGTATTCATTTTTCTGTCAAAGTCATAATATTATGTTTGTGATCTATCTTCATGCTTAATTTCTTATGTTTAGCAAGGTGGGGGTTGTGGTTTTGTGGTGGTTTGTTTGGGTTTCCTTTGGGTTTGGTTTGTGGTTTTGTTGTTGTTTGGTTTGTTTTCCTTGTACCTGAAAGTCTGTGCTTAAACGCATGGAATTTAGCCTTCTTTTAGCATGCATCCTTATTGTATCTATTTAAAAAAACCCTACTTAAGTTCTTAGGAAGATACTTCAAGGTGTGAATCTATTACCACTGATAAAACTGCATTCCCATTGTCACCGTTGTATGAAAAGGTGTCACTCGAAGGGCTGTGGCTGTTGAGCGGCGGTTCGGTGGGAGCGGAGCTGAGCTGCTCCCAGCGCAGCAGCAATGCCATTTGTAACCTGGGTCAGGTGAGGACTGAGGAGGGAGCAGGTTGTTCTCAAGCCACCAATCTAAACGAGAGCTGGTGTAGAAGTGATGGGACAACTCTGCTCTTTCCCTTTTAAGTGCTTTTTAAAGCTCATAATAGAAAGTAATACTTTTAAGCCAAGCAAACAAACTTATTTGTCCAGTTCCAGTAGCAGCTTTGGCTATGTGAAGTGAGAAGTATATTGACTTCATTCTGACTCTAGGCTAATTACAAATATCGTGGAGAATAATTTGTGTGTGTTGAGTAGAAGAGTTGGCAATAGCAAGAAGTGGTATTATGGGACTGCCAAAATTTTGTGCCACTGCCTCTGTTGAGAAAGATGAGCATTTATAGCCACACAGCATGTGTGTGATGAATACATGTATTTGATGTATGTGCCTAACTGTGAGTTACCTCTGAGAGCACTAGGAGAGCCTTCCAAATCCCATGGTTGGAGCTTGCCCAGTGGTTTTGTCTGAGCCGGACAGCAGCACCATAAAAAAATCGTCTTAAAACTTCCATCACCTTCTTTAATTAGCCCTTAATCATACTGTTGTTGCTATTCCATACATGCCACATCATCCAGTGTAAAGTGAATTGTTGAAAAGGAGAGATGGTCCCATGAACCATCAGGCACATTAATTGTTTGGTTCTAGGCCTTTGTTTTTTTTGTAGTTAAAGGAAATAGAATAGAGGAGAAGGTTAAATGCTTCTAATAACTTGCAAAGTGGAACCAGTCATTTGGGCCAGCTGTGTTGTAATGCTCTGCTCTGCTTTTACAGGCTGGTTACATGATCATAAATAAGAAAAGAATATAAAATAGAGTATTTTAGATAATCTCTAAATATTTAGCATAAATCAAATAAAGAAATGCATGGTAAATTGCTGCTTAAGATGTACAGAAAGTTGATTTTTATATTTTTTTATTTAACCATTAATCTGTCACCTTCTGAGTTTTTCTTTTGTCCATTAGCGGGTTAAATTTTACAAGTTTTAGTTTCAGCAGTTAAGAGCAACAAGTTGACTGGTTTCCATGGGAGCTAATTCAAGTTATTGTTCGCATTGTTAATACCTGAAAGTAGCTGTGTTGGTACAAGTCAATCTGCAGGAAAAGGTTTGTGAGGAGGATTTTCTGGGTTGTCCCGAGGTTGTGAGCAGGGGCTGTTGAGCTGATTATCACCTGCATGTGCGCACCGACTTCAGTTCAAACGTCCTCATTGTGATAGTTGCAAGATCCCCTACATTGAAGTTGCTAGTAATCTCTGTGCTACATTGATTTGAATTCATGTCAATCGGTATTTAGGTTATTGCTGAATGTCAGGAATGAGTTAAATTCTGTCCTATAGAAGGTGATGGTGTTTTTTAAAAGGTCATATATCAGTCTTTGCTACACCAAATGTTATAATAGTAAGGTTTTGCTAATCTCTGTAACGGCATGTGGGCATTAAAAAAAGCGAAGTATATATTTTTCAAGAAATGTCATTTAAGAGCAGTGAGTGTGTAATGTCAGTGATGCTTATGAAGAAGCAGGCTGGACAGGAAGCAGCCCCGCAGTTCTTGCCCTTGGACCTGCATCCCAGCGCCTTCCTCGCTCTGTTCCCTTCGAGGGCTTGGGATACAGGCACGAAAATAACCACAGCAGCACCTGCGGCTTACTCATCCATGGGAACAGCTTGAAGGAGCCGAGCAAACAAATGAAATCACCCAGGAGTTCAACCTTTCCTAAATGCTCTAGGTGCTCTACCAACACGTGTTTTCAGAATAGATCAGCATTTTGGCTATCGAAGGACTCTGAACACATAAAGGAATTGTTAAAGATTATGATCCAATTTATTGATAAAACTTACTAATTGATTATTTTCTGAGCTGTCAGAACACGTCTTGCAAAAAGCCCTGTGTATTTCCTCTTCTTTTTTTAAATAAATGCCCACTTCTGGGACATGACATTAAAATGTTGAGCAATCGTATGATGTGCTCATCTAAATATTTGACCCTTCCCCCAGACCTGAGCTGTCAAGCGCTTTTATAGTACCAAAATGAACACTTGTGGTTTGATATTCTTTTAGTGTTTTCAACGTCAGTTCTGTATGTAGATTCTGCTGGCCACACTGTTTGTTTGCTGGCCACAGAAAACCGTGGAGCACACGTTATCTTACTAACTCCTTCCACAAAGTTCTGTCATAGCCCAGGAGAACAGACCTTGCTTTTTGGCAGGTAAATCTGAGTCGCTCTTGCAATTATTTGAACACTACTGCTGAGCGCTTCATATGAAAACTGACATTAAGACCTTTTGAGTTGTTTCTGAGTGGAATTTGAATAAATTGCTTCTGAAATGATATGTCACGTTTTATTGGATAAAAGATTTAATTTAATTGTGTAAAGATCTGTGAGGATGAGAAACCAGAAGCATCATTTGTTTGTACACCATTAATGCACTTGGCTTTGGTTTTTGTCTTGCTAAATTTAGGTATTATAAAACAAACCTTGTGTTGTTTTCTAAGCTGATTTGCCACCAGTGTTGATGCAGGCATTTTTAATTTTAGTAGAGTATTAAAGCAGATGTAAAATATTGACAACATCATCTTCATAGTCTGAAAAATAGGAATGTCATGTCTAGATTTTTTGGAGCACTTGTAAATGTTGTATTTCCATGCACAGTGTGTGTGCATGACATCTAAACAAGATGTTACTTCATCTTTTACCTTTCTAGTTTAAAGTATTTTTATGAAGCTGTTTATTTTAATGGAACTAGGGAGGATATGTGCTGGAGGAGCTTCGTGTTTATTTAATCAAGTTAACCCAGCCGAATGACTCAGCACTGCCTCAGTATGAACATCCTTGACTAACAATATCCACAAAAAGGATGAGATGAAATGAAATTGATTAAAGGTGATTAAAACATAGCTGAAGACTATCTGGAAATCCTTCACTTAGGACAAGTCAGAGGACAGTGTGTATCTCTTACACTTCCAAGTGGTGTTCCTGTTGCTGCGGGTGCTGGGGCAGAGCTGGGATGGAACCTCAGGTGGAGCTGAGGTAACGTCTTCTCGTGAGCCAGAGTTTTCAACGGGAGTTAAATCTTTGTGACCTTCCTGCCACAAACAGCACTGTACGTTATGCATAACGGAGCTTCTGCTTCCGAAGCATTGTGTGTGCAGAGGTCTGGCTGTTCAGGGCTGCTCTGGGTTATCCAGACGCACCAACAGGCAGGAGCTTCCATACCTGGTTTGGCCCTGGGTGAGCACATCCCTGTAACGTGATCGGACAACACAGGTCGTGCTCTTCTCTGAGGAGCCTGGTTGTTCACTGTCTTTGAAAGGCAGCTAATCCCAGACTCTGCTTTTGCATTTGCTCCATCAGACAGTTTGTTTATGGATTTTTGGTGCACGTTGCAAAGTTATTTTCATAACTGTTTCTTAAAGGCAGATAGATTTGAAAAATGTTATATAATCATCAAACAATTGAAACATTACTTCCATCTAAAGGGATTTGTTTTGTTTCAGTGACTTGAATATGACGCTTATTGAACCTTGGTTTGCTTTACTTAAAATATTTGTAAGAAGTTTAACATCTTGGATAAATGTTGTAATTAATTGCCATTTTAAAGCTCACTAAGTGCGAACACAGAAGGTAATTGTAGTATATCACTTCAAACATTTTTATGAGACCTTGAAGTATTTAAACACTTCACAACATTCCTGTGACTTAATCAGTACAAAGACTTAAGATTTAAAGATTTCCTTCTAAGAATTAGTAAAGAGAATCTCATTGTAGCCTTGTCAAATTGCGGACGGTTCTAATGACCGTCGTGCTTCTCGGCACACCAGGGCCTCAGCCCTGCCCTACGCTTCTGCACGTTGTTTCTAAAGAAATGAATAGTAACAGCTTCTGATCATGCATAATCCAAGCTGATTACTCATCGTTAGTCAGCTGTTGATATTTCTCATCTTTTTCTGCTTTTGTCTTATTACCTTTGTAAAAATAGCTGTATGGTTTCAGTCCTTGTTGCTATGGATTTTACCATAACATTTGTCTTCGTTAATTAATACATCAGCACGGTATTTTAACTGTAGGATTGCAATTTGCCTTTCAATGTAATAATTGAATATCATTTTTAATTTCAAAGATATATATACATATATATATATATGTATATATATCTATATATACCGCACCCCAAATACGTTCAATGCGAGAGGTTGTGTGAGGAGCTGACGGCAGGATTTGCAGGAGACACCGAGTTGGTCTGCAGTGTCAATGCCGTTTCTTTGGGAAAAGGAGCAGCAGCATCACTGTGTGAACTGGAATAGTAAAAAGCTGAACATTTACAAGACTTTTTTCATGCAAAATGTCTTTTGGTTTTTTAATCCACTGTGGAATACATCAGATGAGGGCCTCAATCTCAACAGCATGAGCGTTGTTCTTGCAACAGAGGCAACCTTAATTTGAGACATTTTCTCCAATTAGTGAAATTATGATGTCTAATATGAATGAGACTAACATTCAGTTAACTTACTGATAACCTGGATGATTATTAATAGCAAGTACTTTCCATGCTTATGTTCATTTTGTACTCAGTCATATAATTTATCTTTACTGGTTCCCCCTTCAGCCCCCTCCCTCCCCCCTTCCCACTCAGCACAGGCCATCGGGAGGGAAAGAAGGACAGAGAGAAGAGAGTTGGAAAAATTAACAATGTTTTACTAATGCTACTGATAAGAATAGAGAAAATAATACAAAATATACAAAACCAATCTTGAAAGTCCCGGCAACTGCTGGGCCAGTACCTGAAGTCCTGGACTGGACTCTGCAGCCAACCGGAGCTGGATTCAGTCTGTCACTGGCCTCAGTTCGCAGGGACGACTCGCAAGGTCCTCTCCTAATGTCGCCATAAGGAAAAGGGACGAGATCCTCGTGATCTCCCACTTTTATATGAGGTATCAGGTGAATGGGATGTTATACTCAGTTGGTCAGTTCCTTGGTCACCTGTTTCTCGTTGTCCCTCTGGCGAGATGGGCCTCTGTTCTTATCAGTGACCTTGCGTTTCATTGCTGTGTTCACCAAAACATGTGTCTGGCTTTTCAGGAAAATGCAGCTCATATGAAGCTTTAGCTGACAGGCAAATTCACTAAAAGAGAAACTTGTTTTTAACAAAACCAGGACAGTAGTGTTCAGAATTTGGGGAAAAAGGTATTCGGGACAATTACAAAGGGAACCCAATAGCTTTTCATGTAGGAATTTGATAAGATCTCATACGTACAATAGGATGTAAGCACGGCCGAAATGACACTGTGCAGATACAGTGTGTGCTGGTGTCTGCCAGATGGAAAATGCTGCATTTTAGAGGTGCAGAGAAAGCCTTGTGTCCTGGCCGAGGAGCAGACACCAGAGCTGGTGTTGCTCCGGCAGCTGCCGAGATGCGTTTCCTGCAGCCAACACTGCGATTTGATTTCCCCGTCGCCCTTGCTGGCAGGCAGCGTGCCAGCGGGAGCCGTCCCCTCAAAACATCGCGTCTTGCTGCTCGGGGAGGCAGGAATTTCATCCCCACTCTTGTCTCTGGGAAATGACTCTCTTGGCTCAGAGTAACCGTGTTCGGTGAGCTGGGTGTTCCTCTGGATTTGGAATGTCTGTGTCCAGGTCCCACTTGTATTGATCCTGGGGAAAAAGGAGGTTTTGAGCTTTCCGAGGGTTCAGCTGCTGGGACTCGGCTCATTTGAAGATTAGAAATTAGCTTTGCTGTATGCGTATCTGTGCAGTGGACAGGGGTCAAGGTTTAAGGCAAGGCGGCAGAAAGAGAACTGGTCTTGTTTTTAACAAAACCAGGACAAGAGGGCCAGCAGCCTTCCCAAAGCGCGGCTCTTGGCCCTCTTTACGAGATGGAAAGAGGAATTGCCAAGTTAGTCTCATGCAGTGACTTGGCCCATTAGCTTAGATACAAATCATTGTTCAAATTGAAGTAGTATTTGAAACTGTAATGGTCCTGTAAATGCCCGTTACCACTTCGGTGTTCCAGATCGTCCTGTCCGACGAACAGATATTTGAATCTTTCTGGCGTTGACAAGACAGGAGAGCTTAATGCAAACGGCCTTGGTTGGCAGCTGCTAAGAGGACCGGCCGAGCGTGATTCCTGAGCTCTTGGACCGGCTTTTACCATGTTTCCTGACACACTGATGAAAACAACAACAACAACCACCACCACACTCACCATTTTGCTATTTTATTCTTCTTCCCACTGCAGATTCTGGTGTATTACAGACTGCTAGCTGTATAATTTTAGATTTACTGAGTTTTATAAATGGAGAAACTTAAACCTTGGTAGATTTGACTGCTGTTATTCACACCATGATTCTGTAATAGATTCTGTACTGGAGCCTGGTATTACTAATATTTAATCTGGTATGACTACTGATAATATTTAATAATGTGTATAGTGACCTAAGTTCCTTGCAGGTGTAAATGAGTGAGCAGTGTTGAAGTCAGCACTTTGATTTGGCCAGAGTTTGAATGCTCTGCAATTCTTCAACCTTTTTTTTCCAGCAGATTTCTAAACTAAAAGCTGATTTACTACCTGTCATCCAGATTTCACAGCTTGTGCAGAAAAAAATACCAGTTCTAGTGTCTCAAGTGGCAGAGAAGTATGGATTTCGCCCCCTTCAAAGATGTTTTTTTTTTTTTCCTAGGGAAATATACTTTGTCTTTTGAAGGTAAAATGTTTAAAAATAAAAGTAATGTTTGTCTTCAGCAGATCAGAAGATAGCAACCGCCTACCATCTGTGAGAACACTTACATAAGGCCCGTGCACCGCTCGGGGTTCTGGGCCAGCTCTGAACTGAGTGCCTATGGCTTGTCAGACAAACGTCAATCCCCTGCAGGCCCCCGCACCGCTGGGGCAGCTGCTGCTCTGCTGAATTCTCTTTAAAAGCAAACAAACAGGAAAAAAACCCACAACAAAGCGAACAATAACCCACCACACACCCCCCAAACAAGCCCCAGCACAGCCAATCCCCAAACCTGAAATCCTTCGGGACTGTTAAAGAGTGGAGTAGTTCTATTTTTGTTTCTACAAATCGGATGCTGTTATACTTTCCAGCAGTTTAAAAGTAGAAATGCTTTTCATACAAATAGAATGAAGGTTCATACAGCTTAATGAACCTTTAGATGTCTCAGTTTCAAGGAGGGGAGTGGAAGCCCCTGACGTGACACCTGATTTCTGTCAGATCAGCCTTGTGGAAAATGGCGCTTTCTTGGGTTATGCAGAGTAGAATGTTGAGAATATAGCAGTGTGGGTATTAATTTTTTAAATGTGTTTTTCCTGGACGTGTTTTTACTGTTGAATTTCAGTGATGCTCATTAATGCACTTTTCTGTACAGGTCTGCTTAAAGTCAGGGTTGCATAGGTAATGGTTACCATCTGTAAATGCAGATGGCAAACATGAAATAATCCTTCAGGACTGAGGAGGCTTCAAATAAACCAGAGCAGGCACTGGTGGTGGTATATCTGCATGCGTGCTACAGCCTGGTTCGGTTTTGCTTCCTAGAGACCCGTTCCTGTGAAATTCTGTAGTGGTAGAAGTTGGTAAATGGATAAACAGTGGATGTTTCTGCTTGTGCAGGTTTTTGTTTATGAGCAACCTTGGTTTTAATGTTTAAAATTGTTTATCCAAAAAGATTTCAGACAAAGAATTTGTACTGAGGCTTTGCTGTGAATTGGAAACTTTGAAATTAGGGTTAGAGTTCTGCGTTGGAGAACTTCGGGTTTAGATGTTTCCCAATGCCCAGGTTTGTGTGCTGCGTGAAACCACAGGAAAAGCCGGAATCTGAGAGTCGCGCTCAGCAAATGTCTGTGGGAGAGGAAAGGAGAAAGGAAAGGAGAAAGGGAAAGGAAAGGAGAAAGGGGAAGGAAAGGAGAAAGGAAAAGGAAATGAAAGGGAAGGGGAAGGAAATGAAAGGGAAGGGGAAGGAAATGAAAGGGAAGGGGAAGGAAATGAAAGGGAAGGGGAAGAAAAGGGAAGGGGAAGGAAATGAAAGGAAGGGGAAGAAAAGGGAAGGGGAAGGAAATGAAAGGAAGGGGAAGAAAAGGGAAGGGGAAGGAAATGAAAGGAAGGGGAAGAAAAGGGAAGGGGAAGAAAAGGGAAGGGGAAGGAAATGAAAGGAAGGGGAAGGAAATGAAAGGAAGGGGAAGAAAGGGAAGGTTCCATGTGGAGGGAGGTCAAGGCCTTCAGGCCCAGGTTGCCCTCAGGTGCCGGGTCTCCAGCTTTGGAGACGTCCAGGCCCGGAGCAGCTGGCAGCCCTGCGCGGTTGGGCTGGACCCGGGGGCTCCAGAGGTCCCTTCTCACGTGGTTTGGTTGGGTTCACACCGCAGATTACGCGCATTTTGTGGGAGAAGTCAGCTTGGTTTGAGTTGCACTGCAAAGTTGCCGTCGCTGCCATTTAATGTGTTGCATATAATTCTTGCATGCCTCTTTCTTAGTTGAATCTGGACAATAAAACCACAGTTACCTACATTCCTGCAGCAAAATGAACATGTAACTAGTGTAGCAGAAGTGATGAAAGTTCAACTGGTTTAATTTAAAGAAAGATCTTTACTTATCCGTCATGGGGACAAGAGTTGTCAAAGCTAACATGCCGCAGACTAAATGTTTAACCTTTAGTACAAGGTGTTTCTATTAATTTCATACGGATTTAATGGCATGAATACAGCTAATGTGGTTTAATCTCTTGGAAAAGCGACTCCAAGGCGTAACTCAGAGCCAATAAATTGTGGATGAAATGCTGTGAATATGAGCTTGTAAGCAGCTAAATTTTCACTTACATTCTGCTCTGAAGAGATTTCTTGGTTAATAATGTACTTCATTCGTATGGGTGAGTGGGCGTTGGAGGAGAGTGTAATATCAGGAGATCGAAGGAGAGCTGGGTAAATTATGCTTCTAAAAGCTAAGAACAAAGAAAACATCTTGTATAACAGTAAGTTAATGTGTCTTCATTTGATGTGAAAGCATCAGTTGGTAACTATGGAAAATAATGAAAAATATGCACTTAACCACGGTAATTGCTCTAATGAGGCATACATCGAGCAGTACTTGCTTATATTTCTTATTTTTCACTTGGTACTTTCCACAACATGATTCTTTAGCTGGTTTTGTAGTGTAAACCATTCTTTGGTCATCATGATCATTTTTTGTCATTTTGATTTTTTTAAAACAGCAAGTGTCTTTGGCAATAGTTGGGTATAGTCATTGGAACATGTTGCATTTTAATAAACTTTAAATACACACCCAGCACGTGCAGTATTTATATTCAGCATACCCGAAGTTTGGAATCTGAGATCGAATACAGGCAGCAGTGTTTCTTAAGAAAAATGACTAAAAATAAACAATTTAACAGTAATAAGACATTTCTGTGCTTTTATGGATCTTCATGAATTGGTAATATTTTATATTGTTTGAGTTTCTAAGAATCCAGGGATAGACTTCATTGAAGTCCGTATTGATTTATGGACATTTTAATTACTTGATAGAGTTCTGTGAGCTGTAAAAAGCCAGTAATTCATACTTCAAGTACCACATTACTTATAGAAAGGAAAGAAATAATGAAGTGGGACTTTTATTCCACTCTGTAGAGTATTTTACAATAAGTAGCTAGTATTCAATAAAATTAATTTGAAAATAATTCAGAGCAAAAAGCCTCCCTTGCTGGGGAGGTTGAAGATGAACTAATTCCAATAGAGTTCTTTGGTGGTGTGGAGTCCTGTATTAATACCAAAGTTGATTTTGGTGCAAAGGGGAGTTGTGCAGTGCTTCAAAATATTAAAAGCCATTTGCATGTTATACATTGATTCAGCATTCTCTAATATAAGCTATTGAACAGCAAGAATGTTTGGGTGATACAGAGGCTGTGTCGCTTGTTAGAAGGAGCTTCCAAAATCCCTATTGAGAGTTAACGCTTTGTCATTTTTCTGTCAAAGTGAGCAGAGAAACTGTCCTGACTGTTAAACTGCTTGTAAATACACTGCTTAACTATATTTTTGCAAACCTGTAATATTTTGATATTTGTGGAAAATTAGTAGATAATGTGTACATCACTGCAAGTTGAAGCGTTTTGTGCGGGGGAGCTGACCAGCCCAGGAACTGAACACCGCAAGTGACGTCTGTGTGTGCTGTTTGTCGTTGGCAGGTGCGCCGCTGCCGGAGGCCGGGATGGAGGCGCGCGGGGCGCCCAGCCCGCACAGCGAGGCCGTGGCGCACGAGCTGCGGGAGCTGTCGCTGCAGCCCGGCCCGCAGCTGCCGCCGCTCACCGAGCGCAGGAACGGTGAGTGCAGCCCCCGCCGCGGCTCCGCCGGGCCCGCAACCGCGGGCGCTCCCTTCGCTTCGCTCGCGGTCCGTTCGGTGATGGACTCGTGATGGTTCGTTTACCTTGATCTCAAAGAGCAAAGTTAAGGCAACCAAAATGCCAAGGGGTTATAATTCAAACAAACAGTGTTACTTTGTTTTGCCCGTAAAGCGGCACGCGATAGAGAAAAAAGGGAAAGAAAAAGGTGGGAATGAGGATTTGCTTACCACCAGACGAGTCCCAAAGGTGTCCCTCTAGTCTCTGGTCCCGTAGAGTCCTGCCAGTCCTGTGTTGTGGTTCGGGATCCTCTGGTGGGAAGATCTTAACGGTGTCCATTCGAGAGTCATCTTTTATGCTTCTTCACCCCGCCTCGCTCCCATTGTTTGAGGCCAAATCTCCACCTTTGTTTCGCAATCCAGGCTTAACTGTGCAGGCCCAAAAAAATCCCTGTTCTGCATGCCAGGACCCGTCTGCACCTGCATGGCCTGCGTTCATGGGTCTCTCTCTGGGTGACCTCAGGCCCCTTGGCGAGCTTCTGGGCATGCTCTTCTTCATTGGCCTTTGTTTGAGGGAGGAGGTGGAGAGCAGGTGTGACTGAGGCTGCAGGTGAGAACACATCTGGGTGGCAGCTAATGTCCCGGGCTTGGAAGGACCCGTGTAACGATGCCTTTCAGGAGGCGGGGGCTGGTTTGGCTGAGGCAGCAGGCAAAGCCCACACAGCAGCCATTGTTAACAATAGCTCCCCATGTTGGAGAGACCACTGCAACACAATTCTCCTCAGGGCTCGCTCCAAGTCGTTGTCCATGTGTTCTTTATGTCAGGGCCTCAGTTCTCTCAGTCCCTGATGACGATGTTTCAGGTAGATAGTGCTCCATGTTCAGACCCACTCGTAGCACATCCCCTCCTTGACTCTTCCAGCCCCGCCGTGGAAGCTCCACGGTGTTTGGTGGGAAGCCCGTCCTGCCAGCTTGTCGTCTGACTGCAAAACCCCAACTGCAAGAGTCTCCTGAGGCATATAGACTTGAGTTGTTTATGCTTCTAAATAGTTTTAAAACCTCAGCTACTGTATAATAGAAGTATTAATCCAATATTTTTGAGAATTTGGATAATTATCGAGAACATGGGTTTTTTCTCCACAATAATAATACAGAATTGAAGTTGCACATTGTATCCCAGAAGGTTTAATTGACCACCTGGTTTAAGGTTGAACAATGAAAGAAAAATAAGATTTACATGCTGGGAATCTTTCCGGTGTCTTTCCTCGTTGTTGATGCTGGCGTGGCAGTTTAGGAATGACGGGTTTCCAGTGTTACAGTAAGGATCAGGCAGAGTTAGGCCTCAAGCAAGGCTCATTTTTATGGGGGAAGGGGCACAAACCTTTCATTTCTATTTGTGGTGTCTGTGTTCACACTAATATCTCCTAATAATGGACACTTGTTTTCCAATATTTGTACTAAATAGTGGGAACACTGAAAGTATGTAAATGAAGCATTTGGTTTTTGACACATTTTTAAAATCAGTTTAGCTATTAATTCAGTTTTAACGGTATGAGCATTATTAAATAAGAAGAAAACTATCTGAATATCCCAGCTTTACAGCAGAAAAAATGGGCTATCCTGAAACAGAGTTTATCAGTTAATGTGGTATTCAAAGCATTTTAAACTAAGGGACCTGTTGCTTGTTTATTAATATTTTGGCTCCTTAGGAATTATTTTTTGCAAGGCAGAAAAAAACCCTGTAACTTGAGAGACAGTAATTTTTGTTGGCTACTATTTGATATCCAAGTGATCTCAGGTATCCCTAGAAGCTTGTTTTAAGATAGCTTACAACATTTTACCTTTCTATCAAGGTAGCAACAGAAATATACCTTCAAAGAAACCTATTTCATGATGAGACCAGGTGGGTTTTTTTGCATCCCGTGTGTAATTCTACCTCTGGAAAATTTGTCTGGGTTTTTGTTTTGTTTTTAATTGCCGGTAAAACCGAAATGGGTATCTGTGTTGAGTCTTAAGTCAAACTTTTCATTTCTGAAGGCTATTGCCACAAGAACGCACTCAATTAAACAGGAAACCTCCCTGTAAGATGTCAAGCTTGCAGATTTCTCTTGGACAAACCTTGCTGTGACTGTTCAGTATGTATTCACTTCATTTCATTGTTTTGTTATCCTTGTGCTTTTAGTAATAAAGATAGATCGCCAAACAAGCAGTAAGACCAGGTATGCAGCTTCAGCTGCTATATTCACTGGTTTGGTCTTCAGTCTTTCATTTTTGTTCTTGTGTATTGGGCAGTTGCTTCTTTTCTTGGGCATTCTTCCTGTAACTTGAAAGTATTTTTGTGCTTTCATGAATTAGTGAAGTAATTTATATGTAAGTTTTGTATTGTCTCCGTTATATAATCTGTGTCTTTTTTATTTTCCAAAGAAAAGCCAGTGGCAAGAGGTTTTAATGCTTAAGGGCTCTGGTTTGTTGAAGTAACGGAGGAGATTTTCATAAATAAAGTGGTAAGGGAGAAATGAATAACTGGAAAAGCTGCCTCTCAGCCCTGTGTGCCAGCGTACTTCAGAGCCATTGCCCCCTTACGCTTCTCTTTATTATTTACCATAATTCCTCTGATGACTTAGGATACTTTAGAGCGTTTCCCGCAGTGTGGGTCAGGCCTCCCACAAAGATTTTGGTGTCTTTGAGGAGGTTCCCCGCGTCCCCACCGTGGGCCGCGGCCTCCCCGCCCGCGTCGCCTGCCCGGGCCTGGCCACAGGCCTCGCTTTCAAGGGCCTTGTTAGCACAACCCTATGGCTTTGGGAAAGGAAAAGGCTCAACAGTCTGCAAGGCAGGTTGAAAAATCATATAATTGGAGGAACTTCTGGCGGAATACAGGCTGATAGACATGATAAGGAGCATTTGATGGACACTGGTGCAATTTCTTATCCTTCTCAGTGTTATAGATCTTTCTGATGTGGTTTAAGCATCCTGACACTGAGAGAATGGTGCTTTAGTGGTATTAAAAAATTTCTAAATTAATTTAAGAGGAGCCTCCTAGGTTTTATCCTGTCCTTGTGCAGAAGATCTGACAACATCTGAACCGTTTAAGTGGCTTTTTGTTGAATATTTTTATGCAGTAAGCATTGTGCTTACTGTGAGCTTTTGTAGTGATCCTTTAAACCTTCTGTTGACTCGAGTGAGCCTTTTGGCAGTAGTCCAGCAGAAGGCTGATTTATTCTGGTGTTGTTAAGCTGACTTGCACAAGTTAGCACAGGAGCTGCATTTCAAGCTTTTCCAATGGCAGTGGCCATGTGGGAGGCTCGTGCTTTGGTTTGGTTTGACATGGAGGTGATCACGGCAGGGCAACAGAAACACGGGGGAAACTGCGCGCCTGTGTCTGGTGAGGTGTGACTGCTTCACCTTTTTGTACCTGTTGCTCCCCTTGCCCTGCCCAGTGTGCCTGGAGATCACAGGCACACAGCAAAGCTGACAGGAGGGGTCAGGTCAGCATCGCTCAGTGGTTTTGGTGCAAAATCCCATGGGTTAGGTTAAGCTGCACTGGAACTGTTGTCCCTTGAGTTGACAAAGGAACACACATGCTCTGCCAGCTCTGCTGAAGAGGTTGTAACTTACAGTGGAGGATCAATAACAAATTGCTGTTGGAGGGCAATAGCATCTTAATCTTCTCCAGCCATTTGCTACATGCAGGTGGTTAAAGACACACAGATAATTTGGAAAGTGAGGAAGGGAGAGAGAGAGGCGAGGGCAGCAATATATTCTTGTCATCTCAAAAGTCATTTTTCAGATGGATGTCTTCCGTCATAAAATGTTTGCGAAACACAAACCTAACCAGTTACTGTTTCCTATTTTAATAGTAGGGCAAGAAATGGGAGTTTTCAGGCTGACTTGCTAGATAAAGGTTTTCTTGCAGGGCTGTGGAACACTTCAACTGAACTGCCTCGAAAGCAAACACTTGAATTATTTGGAGTTAGAACATGTATTTGGCTGCAATTGTATGTATTTGGGTGCAATAACAAAGAATCGTGTTTCTGGGATGTCGTATGTGGGTTGTCTGGACTGTCACAATTTGAAGATTTCTCGTTTTCTTTTGAGCTGTTTTCAAGTTAACGGCTGTGGGCAATGCTGGATTACTAATGAAATTAATTTCCGTTTCTCATTAGTCTGCATCTTTCTGGATAATTAAGCATTTCATGCAATGCATCGATCATGTCAACTTGTGCCCTGTTTATTGCAGCACCCGACCGTGCAGCACACAAGAGGCCAAAAAGCAGCACAAGTTACCTTTTCATCAGCTCACCCCCACAAACACAAGAAGCCCAAACCAAAATGAAAACAGATACTCCCAGTGGTTTACACTGAGCCCTCCCACGGGGCTGGCGCAGCCAGCTGGGACACGGACGGTCCTAAAACAACTGAATGAATTTACATCACACTTAACCATATTACTGAAACAAATTGGATGAACCAAGGGAAGTTTTCTGGCATCTAGAAGGATTGTGGGTATATTAGTGTGCCTGTTATCTCTTATCTTCACTCCCTCCTGACGTGGCACTGCTAACACGCATTCTTGGCATAGCTTCGTGGCTTCTGAACAAATTCTTAGTCCTCTGTGCAGTTGGTAGAGCTGAAGCTGCAAATTTGATACTAAGGAATCAGGTGAAATTTGGGACGTTCTCCTTGTGTCTGGGTATGACAGTTTTTTCCACTCTTTTGAGATCCGCAGTTAGGCAGATTTTTTCCTCTCCTGGTGGTATAGAGGTGTGTTACTGTGCTTAGTTATTTTCCTGAGACAGTTGGGTGTGATAGAGTGGAGGAAAAATGGCTAGTGGGAAGACTAGGGAACAACACATGCAAAACTTCATTCTGATTAAAGTAATTTATTGGCACAGAAAATAATTGGAAATGCCAGCTTAAATTCAGCAGCGTGGTAGTCACTAAGCTGAAAGCCATGAGATCGGGGAAAACAGCATGCAGATATTCCAATTAACAAAACAGCCCCACAACAACGCACAAAAAACCCCAAAACACCCCCAAAGTCTAAAAGACTTATCTAGATTATACAATTTCTATAAGTTTACAGTAGATGTGTGTATACGGTGTAGCGTATACATAACGTGTGTGTGCAGAAGGGTTGCCGAGAGCTGCTGTGAATGTCCATCCACGGAGCGGGGCTGGCGCAGGTGCCTTCCCCCCCCCATCCCGCCATTGCCTTCCTGTCAGGTTTGGACAGTCCGTGGAACACCCAGCACCAACACACCACTGAGGAATCCTCTGTAAGCACACACGGCCTGTTGTCATTTATATACGTTTGTCTCTGTGTTCTGCGTTGAGGGTTTAGGGCGTGGGGGAGGTCCCATGGGTTTTGGAAGTTTTTGGTTTTTAACAAACAGTGTCAGCAGAAAAAAGAAATAAAGCTCTTTTAAAGTGTGGATTCTTTTGGTGTGCCTGTAGATATGTGAATGTTATCTGTTGCGAGGTGAGAGAGCAAACCGAGTAGGTAGTGATTTCCCAGTAAGTCTGTCTCTGTCATTGGTACTGCCAGTTCCCACAATCCAAGCATTCCCAGGGCATCAGTCAGTGTCTACAAGGAACAATTTTCAAATATTAAAGCATGTGAAAAGACACACAGGCCAAAACTCAGAGCTCCCCAGGGACCGTGACCTCTTAAACGGAATATATTCTGACATTTTCACAGGCTACATGAAAGAATTCCAGCAGGGTCATTCCATTTGGTAAACTTATAAACAAACAGTCTGTCGTTTTAGTTTGATTTATAGTTTTTTGTTTTTTTTTTTTTTTTTTTAATTATCTGCTTATTGTGAAGAGATTAACATGGGAGACATGACCTGTGACTGACTCAATTTAAGGCATCTGGTATATATGAAAAGATCCTGTTTGAGGGCTTGGCATGTGAGTGATGGCAGGAGATACGGAAAGTATGTTTTCCTTTAAAGAGATCTCTTCATCAAACTGTCTTATTCTGACTTTTTTTGTCCTGAAATTCCTTGTGGATAACTAAATGCATAGCTAGAAAAGAATGTCGAGCTAATTTTGCATTCCACTGTATAATTGTTTTAAATCATTTGAACCAAAACTTAGCTGCATGTTAGCATTGAAATGTTAACTCCTGATACAGCGGAATGTGGTGCCAACACAACTGGCCATCGATGGGGACACTTACACAGGAGCCTTTTGCAAGTCGTAGGTAGCGTGGTGGATGACCCAATATCATTCTTTAAAAATATATATATATATATAAAATTTTAGATATACATATGCAGCTATATATTAAAATGTACGTTATGTATATTATCTATGTACTTTGAAAATATGCACTAATTTATTTTGCTGTCTGAATGGTAGGGGATTTTTGCTTGAGCAGTAGACACTGCCACTGGATGTCCTGCCTTGAAAGGAATTCGTGCAGGTTTTAGTGGGAGAGGAGCAGCACAATATGCAGACTTATAAATTTGATATCATCATGTTTGGGAATTTTTGGACTAACAGGCAGATGGTGACCATCATTTGGATTTTTTGGGTCTTTGTTACCACAGTGGTGGAGAAAATAGGCAGAAGTCTCCAGTAGTTCCTTAGTCACATCATAGTATACAATCCTATTACTAGTAAAAGAACACGAAGATGAGAGACTCATATATTTATCTTAAACACAAGTGTAAGATTGTGCGAATTTACTGCTGAGTTGTTTGACAAATGTCTGAAGTGTTCAAAGCAAAGAGGTGATGTGCTGGTAGAGAACAGAAAGGGGCTTTAACAAACCCAGGCGGCAGAACAGAAACATGGTGTAAGAGACGGGGAGCTGGGGTGGGTAAGGGGGAACACACAAAAAACCCCAAAGCAAAAACCCCGCAGTTAACAGAAGTTTAAAGATGTGATAAAATAAATGATAAAGTACAGCAGTGATTACTTAAAGGGATCTTTTAGTTTGGGTGTTCAGAGCACTGTTTTCCTATGTGAAGAAATTATTACATGATGATAAACAGCTGGATTATTCTAACACAACTCTAAAGGACCAAGAAATTCATCAAGGTGTGCGTAAAGCCAAAATGAAATAAATGTTTGAGTAATTAAGCTTTTTCTCCCCACTTCAAAATCTTTAGGTAGTGAAATAGATTAAACACCTAAGGCTATTTTTTTTTTTGGTCTAGAGTTTAATCTGTAGTTTTTGGATAGTGTGTGTGGTTTGGTTTGGCTTTTTGCTTGGTTTTTTCCTGTTTGTTTGTTAGTTTTAATGGGATTGCAAAGGCATGAGCTCCATAGGTGTGAAGGGTCGGAAGGCACTGCTAAAGCGGCTGCTGCTCGGTTCCCTCGTGTTTAATGAGGTTCCAGGTGGCTGGGAGTCGGTGATCTCACTCGCAGGTCCCGATGCTTGGGCAGATAAGCGCTGGGAGGGACGAGGTTGCTCTTGTTTCATCCTGCGCGCTGTGATTTTGGCGAGTATCTATCCGGCACTGCCTCCCTGTGAGTAAGGCTTTTTCTGTAGGCTGGAGGTTGGCAGAACACTTGAACATCTGTGGTGCAGGAGGATGGAAAGAGAAAACATGGATTACCTTAGATTAGAAGCAACCCAGTTGTTTGTGAAAAGCTTGCACAATACATCGCTATTAAATGAGATGTGACCGGGTTTGGGGTTTCGAACTGACAGGGGTGTTCCGTTCTGCAGCCTTTTTTCTTCATTTCACCCACTTGTATACAATTTATAGAACTTCAATACAAATTAGAAGGAGAGGTACTTCTACCCTCATGTGAATTTCAAGGTGTTTCATTTGTATTGAAAGGAAAAGCTTGCTGTGTGTCTTTCACTTCAGCTTCTGGGTTGGTACACCGATGTGTGTAATTGCTTAAACCACTAATTGATAGATACAACCTGCACCGCTTTAGATTTGTTTCCAGCTGCAAGAGACGCGTCTGTCGTTGGATGGGAGCTCGTGTTTCTGGCTCATTACAGGTTTCTGTGTGATCCTCAGTGTCATTTAGCGATTTGTACTGTCAGAGATAGCTCTTTGGAAACAGGTACATGTCCAAGTCACAGGGGCTTGCCATTAAGTATTTCCTTTGGAAATGAGTAGTTCTCTCTCTTTTATTCTGAAACCTCCTGTATTCAAGCACACAGAAGAGAAAGACGAGATGAAAATTTAACAATTTGAAGAAGTTTTTTGGCCTGTTTTTAATAATGCCATCAATTTCAAATGACAATCCACATTCTAGCTGCCTTTTGGAAACCGAACCAAAAGCATCTCAAACTGAGTGGAGTTTTTTTGGTATATATTTCACAGGTTGTGTTCTATTTATTGTGTTAAACGCTAAAATAAAGAAAAGGCTTTAAAGAGCAGACCAAGAACAAACAAGTTGCAATGTTTTACTAATACTTGTTGTAGAGAAATGTTTTGACTAGGACAAAATGGGTAGTTCGAATGGGTAAGTATTAAGTTCCCACCATTCAAGTCCCACTTTTCTCATGCCACAGAGCTACTTTTTCTCATAGATATGTTTATTTTTTTCTTTGAAGTCTTATCATTAAAAATAGTGAACTATATTGTGTATCACCCAAGGAGCCGGTATATCGACGTTATAGGTTGAGCTGGGATTAGTGTATATTCAAGGTGGCTAGGAAAGCAAGGTGTCCTTGGAATAGGAGTCTTTGTTTAATGGCATGGGAGATAAATGTCGTTCTTCATGGAGGGGTTTAAGAGAAACTTTCCCTTGGCAGAACGTGCAGATATCCTCAGTATTCACAGTATAACTGAATCTGAACAAAACCAATTTCCTTCTTCCAAGGTATCTTTTCTTCCTCTTCAGTTGCTCTCTATGCCCCCGCTATTCAATAACTTATCACATTGATTGGCAACTGCAATATTTGGTTACATGGAAAACACGCAGCATCATTTTGACTGTACATCTCTCCTGGTCTGCGCAGGAATTCCATTGTAGGAAATAATTATTTTGCAAATATAATAGGCCCAGGCAGGATCTCTTGGCAAAGCATGTTTTAATAATGATATTGCAACAGCGGGTGTTCTACCTAAATGCAGACACACATAATAGGGCAAACCCCCTGCTTATATCCCCCCAAAATCCCGGCCGCAGTTTCCCTCCCCTGTTCCCCATTGGCTGGTGCTTCAGGGTTTACAGACTATCCCGATGCACGCAATACCCTGCCCCTTATCAGTCTATCTAAGATATGGATTCCTGGTGCTTTGGCTACGCTTCCCCCTAAGTTAACTTGTCAATACAGGTATCAGCATGTATACAGGTGTCAGTACGTATTCCAGGAAGAGGCTGCGTATTACATTAAGAATTCATAGTCTGACGTGTCTCGGTCCTTCCCCCCTGCTGGGGTCAGGCGCCAGGTCTTCAGTTATATAAAAACAACAGTTCTTCCTTAAATGTTCCTTACACCATCATTCTTATTTTCCATAAAGTCTGTGATTCCTGCTTTTCTTCATAAAGTTATTTGCAAGTTACTAATGAGATTTTGATGAGACTTCCTCAAGGGTGTATATTTGCTTGTGTTGAACTGGGAGGTGAATTTGAAGCACAATTTTAGGCTTAACTCCACGTGGCTGTAGCACAAGCACATTCATTCCTGCAAATCCTGCTGTGGGGTGGGTACACTCCTAATTTATATAAAGCACTGTAGGCAGATAGGAATAGATAGAACTGCCTTCAGAACTGTGATGTTTGGAGCAGAATGTGTTACTCCTCGGATTCTTTAATTACAGATTTCTTTATTAGTATGTTGATTTTTTAAATTTCAAAATGCTCTCTTCCCTGAACCATTTGGAAATGGCTTCAGACCAAACTGATTTTTCAGAAAATGTGTGAAGTGTACTGTACCCTTCCCATAAAACAATTGCTGCTGTTACATATCGTTATATTGTTAGAATACAGTTAATCCATCCAAACTGTTAACTTCTCTGTTGGTACAAGAAAAATGTAGAGTTACAATGTGGCATATCCATAACTCTGACTGTGTCAGATGTTCATACAGGTTTCTTAAGCAGTATGGTTTGTATTCGGTTTGTCTGGATATTTCTTTTCCCGAACGTGTAATTTTATTTCTTACGCATAATAAGCGTTCCAGCTGCAGGCAGTGAGGAATTGGCTTTATGAAGGAGGAGCTCCTTTTTTTCTTGTGTTCAGTAAAAATCACTGCAAAAGCAAATGTATTGGAATAGTCTATAATTTGTATTTAAGCAAACTCTAATTGACACTGATAATTTTTATACAAATTATGTGCGAACAATGAAGCTTTACGCTGGGAGAGCTACCTCCGATCATTTATGCTGCAGGAGTTTTGCCTGTGTTTTCAGCTCCTTAGATGTCAGGTTGATCCAGCGCAGTAAGTGTGAGTCTCCTTGGGATCCGCAGCACCCCGGGATCCGTGATCCGCCCCAACGCGCTGCTCGGGTGAAGAGCTGATCTTGGACAAAGGTCCGGAGAGGCGAGATGAATATTTTTTCCTCTAGTTTCCACATGTAAAAATTCTGCACCGGGTGTTATTGTATAGAGATCTTTTGAAATCTAATGCCATACAAGTGAAGCGTTTCATTTCTGAGTGGAGATGTCCTTTGTAATTGCAGGCTGAAGGATTTAAAACATGAAGTGGGCATGTGGAAAACATGTCTAATGATAGCAGGCTCAGCCAAAGGGAAGGGAGAATGCACCTGCTAGAGTTACTTGTTGACATGTAGTGGCCACTTAGAATTATGTACAGTTTATTTTCTCTAAGTACCTGAAATACAAACTAGTCTGCTGTTCCATCATGGCCAGTGCCAGATAATTAGAAGATCCTTTTCTCCAGAATCTTGCAGGTTGGTACTGAAGTTGATGACTTGTGTAAGATAAAAGGGAGACACTGGAGAGAGTGGCAGATGAGAATCTGGGCGAGCAAATCCTCCTAAAACTGCTGGGAATGATGAGATGTGTAACTGTGATGCAAAAAGGAAAAGAATACAGCAAGAAATAGAATCTGTCTTACGCTGCAGGGAAAGACATGGAAATAATCGCTGGTTTGCCCACTCAGCTCTGCCAGATGAATGTGTGTGAAAGCAGAGCCGGGGCGGGGAGGTTCCTCCAGTAACCTTTGCAAAGGCCACGGTGCAGCTTTGTTTGCTGGTGACACTCCGGGAGCAGCGGCTGTGCCAGGCGGCACACACCAAGTACTCGTGCTGCCGGCTGCGGCGTTCGGGCGCTGGGGGAAGGGAGGAGGAGGGGAAAGGGAGAGAGTCCTCAGCAGCAATTTGTCATAGGTATCAGCGGATACTGCTCCTTCAGCAACTGCTGGATTTATTTTTAACTGCTTGACTCACTCTTTGTCAAATGATTGACCATGGAGCCGCACGTTGAAAGGCGAATGTGCAGAGGAAGCGAGCGTGACTGGAGGAACAGGGGGAGTGGTTGTCTAGGAAAAGAGGTGGGATCTGGGCTCCGGGCTCTGCTCCGCAGCTCCGTGCCCGCAGCCCCGCGGCTCCGCAGGGCACCCGCTCCTGCTGGCGATGGCCGCGAGCGCCTGAAAACACCCACCCTGCTCGCTCCTGACGAGACGGGACCCGTGAGCGGCGCTCGGGACGGCGGCGTGCTGCTCGCTCACAATTGGGTTATCTTTCCTTTGCTGGATGTTGCCATTCTGAAGGGTTCTCATCATGATCGATAGCTCCAAGAAGCAGCAACAGGGCTTCTCCGAGATTTTGCCTGCGGGAGCGGTGCAGGCACTGAAGGAGAAGGAATGCCTTGAGGCCAGCGGCCAGAAGAGTCTCAAGGAAGGTCAGTCGCTTGCTGCTTGGGGACAGAAAATGCAGAAGTAATGGGCAGGTTCGGTTCACCAGCATTTGTGGTGTAGTGCAGCATGGCGGGGAGAATTTTCGTACGTTATATCAGGCATTGTTTTCCCTCTTAAAAGGCTGCTAAAAGCTAAATTTAGAATTTACCTGGGACTATTAAAATAACAATTGATAATGGCCTAATAGAAATTGTAGTATGAAGAAAAATCAGTGGTTAAGTTGTCTTTTCGGAGTAGCATTTAGTGCTGAATACATGAAGTACTCTGAAATGGTTCTGTAAATATTTCACAAAATGCTTCAGAATGTCACTATTGAAATAAAGATAATGAAATAAATGTCATTAAATAGGACATTATTAAAAATAAAACCCCACAAACCTTAGTTTTAGGCATGTATTATGACCTCATTTTCAACAGTGCTTCTCTTAGATGTCTTTCTCTAGAATTCCCTTCTCCCTTCGTATTTTAGATTAGCTTTGACTCTGCTTTCCAGATGTATGCTTTTCAAATTATGTTATGTCTGCTTAAATGGTCGGGTTTAGACTGTGCTTTAAATTGGCATAATGCACAAGCGTGAGTTTGTAAAATAGCAATAGTTGAGGGTATTTGGAGCGTTACTTGCAGCTGGCAGCAGGTGCTATAGCAGCTGGATTTGAAGCTGTCTCAGCCTGCACTGAGCACCCGGGGCACGGGAGCATCCCGGCTCTGCTGCTCGAACTCCACTTCTCCATCAGAAACAAACTGTATTTGTAGTAGACAAATTTCTGTCTTTCCTTTTACAGCACTCTGCCTTGGCTCTTATTCCAGAGATCTCTGGATTGTCTGGTGGTTCAGAGGTTTCCTCCTTGGTGTTGTGGCAAGACTGCTGGTTTTCCCTCTTCCACATCAGATCACGCCTCTCTGAGAATTTGAACGCTGGGTTGTTTGGGGGGTTTGTTTGCTGTGAAATTTGGATATTAATAATGTTTAAAATGTCAAAAAGATAGCCCATATTCATTATTGAATTCAGTAACTCACAATTGATTTAAAAAACCCCTTAGCTCTAAGTTAGGGCTAGAGAAATCATGGATTTGTATATAATGTGCTGATATCAAAGGTTTCTTATTGATTGGAAGGACAGATAATAATCTGTTGAGTGTGATGCCCGTGGCTGAGAGCCCAAGCTACGCTTCCCATGCAGCAGGACAGTGCTGGTGGGCACAGGGGTGGAGAGGGGGCGGCAGGGGCTGCTGCGCCAGGGCAGCCGCCTTGCAGCTCCCGCTCGGTCTCTTTGCAGCTCCCGCTCGGTCTCTTTGCAGCTCCCGCTCGGTCTCCCCGCAGCTCCCGCTCGGTCTCTTTGCAGCTCCCGCTCGGTCTGCCCGCAGCTCCCGCTCGGTCTGCCCGCAGCTCCCGTCCAGCGCTGGGCTCTGCGGGAGGTTCAGAGGAGTCAGCAAACTGTAGGAAAAACTCGCAGCTCATGTGAGCTGCCATGGAGTGAAGGGAGACAGACGTGTGAAAACGAGCATGGCGGGTAGGGTCGGTGGGTAATGAGTGACCCCAGTAATTGTGTCTTCAGCCTTTGCAGATGTTGATGTTGGTTAACTAGAAAGTGGATGAAGGAGCGTACAGTGCGATAATGATGGTCAGAGTAGCAAAAATCTGCAATTATGTGACAGTCTTCCAGTCTAAATTCATTAATATTTTAGAGTTTAAATTATTCAGTGCATAAAAGCAGATATAATTGTTTTCCGCAATGACTGTCTTTGCTGTAGTACCTGTTTTCCATTTTCACTCTTCCTCAGTGAACATTGCTTTTATCTCTCTTGAGATTGGCAGCTCAATGATTAAAATAATGAACCTTTTTTGGGAGTGTGGATGACTACAGGATCCCATCTTCCAGCCTTTCCTCTTTCTGAAGCCTAGAAAAAACAAACATTTTCTTTCTTGTAGCATATAGAATGAATTATTGAAAACATTGCAAATCTGCTTGAGTTGCATCTAAAAGACACTAAAACAGAGCTTCAACTTTTCAGTTTATAATGTTACGAAATAAATATTTTGGGGATTTTGTATTTTTTTTAAAAAATTCAATTGCAGTTTTTAATTTCATCCTATTTAAATAACACTATAAGTAACATTAAACCACTGATTATTTTCTGGAACAGTATATTCTGAAATAGCTTGTGCCATTCTGCCTCTTTTTCTTCTTCCCCCTCCCTCCCTTTTTCCTTTAACTGAAATGGTGTGACTGCTCTTGCCACCTGAAGCCTCAGCCCTTTTTGTTAGGACACAAGAATCCTTATGAATATCATCTGTGAATGGTTTAAACTGCCAAAATTGAAAATATAATTCTACTGGCAAAACTGAAGCACCCAGAGGTTGAGTAGCTCGGAACGTGCTCCAGCCTGTGCTGCACAATCTGTTCTGCACAGGTTTGACTGATCTAAAAGTCCTGAGATAGCCCAGTGTGCTTATTGCAGCAATGAAACCTTAGGAGAGTTGTTAGGTGCAGTTCTTTGGGGTTTGGGTAGTATTTCTTTGTAATGAAAGAGGCTTTTGATGGAAGCACAAATCCCAACGCTGTCTTCAGCAAATTAATACTGAGAGCCTTGGAAAGTTAGATTAGAAGGATGAATTTTTTTCTTTGCTTGGGCCAATGAGTATTATTAGAAGATACACATTATAGAATCCTACAGCACAGGAAGAAATCCTCTCAATTACCCTACTTTCTTGTAAATTGCTCTCATGTTATCGTTACATGTTGTCCTGTGCAAACAGTTCTTAATTTTATCTGTTTTATCTCAATTACCTTTAAGTTTACAGTGCTAACTATACGGCTTTCTCAGAAATTCCTGTAGCATTGACTTCTAATGTTGAGTAAGGGGCCATAGCATTTAGAATATTCAAGTCACAAGCCTTCAATGAAATCAGGACATTGTTGTGCATACAGTTAGTAAAAAAGAGTTGATATCATCAACAATACATATATTGGGAATTAGGAATATATTTAGGCTGCAGATCAGGATTCCAACTGAGGAGTGAGTTTAGAAGCTCTTGCCTTGTGCCCTAAACTGTTTTAATGTACAGACCGAGCTCCTGCAGGAGTGTGTGACCACGCAGGACTCTGAAGACGCAGCGTTAAATTGGTGAAACAAATCAGGATGGTGCTGTCTCAGCTGGGACTTAAAAGAAGATTGGATCAGTTTGTTTGCACCATGTTTTTCATAGATCAGTGTGGGCTTCAAAGTGGCCTGCAGGTTACTGTAAGGAAAAAACAAACCAACCAGGAAGGAAATGTTCTTTCCACCTTGGAACATAATCTATTTCCCGGACTTACATCGCTCTTTAATTTTGCTGTTTTGTGAGGAACTGGAGACTGGCAAGTGCTAGAAACAGGATACAGGATGGAATGAGTGAATTCCTCAGGTGCTTACTGGAAATGGCCTCACGCTGCCTGGTTAATAGCTTACCAGATTTACTCAGGAAGGGTTTCTTCCCTTCCTCTCTTGCAATCAAATCAATATTGCATGAGAATTGTTTATTTAACAGATTTCCTGCTGTTGCTGGCATGTTGAGTATTGGTGATACTCTCGACCTCTGCTGCTCTCCTGCCGGGACACGTTAGACTTGGATTCTGCTGTTGGTTTGCTGCGTTTGGTTTTGTGTCTGGTTTATTGTTTGTTTGTTGGAAAAAACCTCCAAGTTTGGTAACACGTTCTTTGGAGGTGTTTTTAAGACCCTTTATCAGTGGCAGCCTATCAGATATGTTTATTGAGATACAGATAATGAGAAAAATATGTCGTCTTAGTTAATAAAGGAAGCACTATAAATTCAATGTAATGATCCTGTGAGGCTGTGTTAGAATTCTTAACTTTATGTATGTACCATAAATAGTCTTTAACGACAGTGGAATAATTGTGTGTTTTACAAGTATATCAGCACTTATTCTGCAAAATTTCCTTCTTCAGTGTAGCACTTAAATGAAGAGTCAATAGTAGGTAATCCCCATTATAACAAACACATGCTTAAATACTTGGGCAAACTGAGGCCACAAGGTATTAATGCAATGTTGTGTGTGATCTGCATGCAATCAGAGGATACAGCGGCTAACCCAGAGTTCTGTGGAAACTTGCTATGGCAGCCGCAAGATTTGGGAAAGGTTTGACACAAGGCAGGTGGAGCCTGAGCCGTGCCCCGGTACCGGCACCTCCTGCCCTGCCGGCAGAGCCGGGGCCCGGGAGCAGGCATCGCCAGACTGTTTGTTCCGCCGGGTCGGAGCACTGACCCGCCAGGCTGCGGCTCGGCCAGTGCTGCTGCAACAGAAGCCCCTGCGGCTGCGGGACCCTTGTCTTCTCATCGCTAATCCTGTCTCAGATCATATGAAGTTATGAAACCACATGTGAAACCATGAGTTTGTTGCTGTGCTGGAGGTTTTCTTCTTTCCTTTCACAAAGTATCTGAGAAAACATGTATGTACCTCAGCCTTTTTAATGCAGAGTCCTTCTTAACACAGCAGCTTTGCTGTCACCATAAGCCACCAACTCACACACTGAGCAAGCACCTGCAGGGATCTGGTGTTGTGGACACAGGGACATCGCTGACACCCCGGTCTGCAGGCAGCACCTCCCCCAGATACACGTGTTTGGTGGTGTGGATCACTGTGGATCCATGTGCTCGGTGGTGTGGATCACTGTGGATCCACATGCTCAGTGGTGTGGATCGCTGTGAATCCACGTGCTCGGTGGTGTGGATCGCTGTGAATCCATGTGTTTGGTGGTGTGGATCACTGTGAATCCACATGCTTGGTGGTGTGGATCACTGGAGATCCATGTGTTTGGTGGTGTGGATCACTGTGGATCCACGTGTTTATCCAGAATTTCCACCCAGGATGGTAGTGATTTTTCTCATTTTAAAGGTTTAAACCAAATTGCGAAAAGTATAGATTTTGCTTTTTACATATCCATGCGCATATGTGTATATTCATCCGGCAGATGTTGCGGTCATGTGTTTGGAGGCTTGTGTATGTTCTGGCTTGTTTCTAAGCAACATGTTCCATAGCAATAGGCTACAATACAGATTGTCCTATATCCCAGTCATTAGAAGCTTCTCCACTGATGATAATGTTATGCTTTATATTTGTGTTTTAAATGTTTGCAGTTAGCTATCTTTCCCATCCAGCCTATTGTTTGCTGCTTTCAGTGTGCTGATGCTGCTTCTGGCAGCGGTTCCGTGTGCATCGTTACTGGCTTACAGAAAGAGCTTGAAAGCACAGGGGTATGATTGGGAAGATTTGGAGGTCCTGCAGGGTTTCCCTCCAGAATTGTGAAGTTTCTCTGAAATGGCCCTCAGGAGACGCTGCTCACATCAGAACGTTTATCAGAACATTTCTGAACTGAAATGAAAGTAGAACTGGATGATCACTTCAGCATGCATCAGAGGCTGTTTCACTTCTCTAATTATTTTGGATATAGTCTTAGCAGTAAAATAACATATCCAGTAATGGAAAAAAGAACATTAAAAGTATATAAAATAAGGGGGTTTTTACAAAAACAAGAAAAAATGAGTAAAACATTTAAATTATACTCCAGCAAATGTGAAAGTTTTGAGGACTGAAGCCAGTATAACATATTCACTCATGTTTAAATGATGTCTGATTTTTTAGTGATGCATTATTTTTATTTTTAAATGGAGAGTATTTACCATACTGTATCACCATTTTCAGGCTGATGGGAAGTGAGCACCACAACTTTAAATGCATTTTATCTTTAAAATGCTGTGTATCTCATTGAGAATCACTTCCAACAGATTACAGGTAGCTAAATATTGTCATGGCTTTTCCCCTCCTTCCTTTCTTCTTTCCTTCCTCCTTTGGCATGCCGTAGAAACGGAGAACGCTGCACTGCCGGATTTCTGCCTGGACACGTGCAGTGAGCAATGCCAGGTGCGAACTAGCTGCCGTATTCCATAACCTCCCTGAAATGTGTGCCCTGCATAGCACCTGCTCTCTCTTTTCCTTAACAAACAAAATATTCCATTTATTAACTTTTTAGTGCTATTCACAGAACAAATATTATTTGAAAAGATGAACCGTTTCTGTCTCAGTAAAGCATTCAATGAATTATAAATAGAGAACACCACCCCATGTGGAGTTGAGGGAGAAGCAGTCACAACTGGGAGAAAGCAAAACGTCTGTCTCGGGATGATTAACTCCGTGTAAACTGCGGTGTTTAGAATATGCCGTATAGACTTTTGAGTCCAAGCAGACGGTGTTTAGGGTGCCAGGGTAACAGCTGGAAGAGGCGCAGGGTTAAGTCCTCCATACTTGATTTCTGCAGCTCTGCAGCTGTTCTGTGGGGCTGGGCCAGCATTCTGATACAAAGCTGATGCACAGTGCACCCGCCCTCTGAAAACAGACTCTCCTCTACTTCACTGCCACCTCCTCCTCATGCACTTGTGTTTATGTTGTAGTCCTGGTGCCAAATAACTGGTTACAAATCACTTTGGATCCGGGGTGCAGCAGAACAGTCCATCTCCTGCAGCGCCATTGCAGCCGGGACGTCTGTTAACGTCTGTTGTGTTTCCCCCTCAGCGTGCTGGAGACCACGGCTGCATAAAGCCCGTTTTAGGCGGGCAGCAAGCAGTGGTGCTCTCTGCGTAGCCCGCTGCGGTGCGCAGGCCCTGGCGCGGTGTTGCCATGGCAGCCCGGCAGCCTGCGCCGCGGCGACGCCGCCTTGGAAATTTCCAAGGGATACGCAGGAATCTTGGACATTACATTTTCCCATTTTTACTTGCAGTTTTAAGGGTTTAAATAGCCAATATCCAGTGGATTTTAACTTCGCAAGAAATAATGAGATGATGACATACAAAATGTAAAAAAATGTGGATTTCTTTTTCTTTTGCTGTCGTTTGAAAGAGCTGTATGCTGTCAAATGAGCCCCTGTAACTGTTAAATGTCTACAGCTTTTTGCTGTTTCATAGTACCTTCTATAGAAAGACAAAACGTAAATTTGATTTGTAACTAATAGGCTATGTCATTAGCTGTGTGAGATGTGGAATTATTAGTGCTGGAACTGTGCACAGTGTGGGTTCTGGTGTTTTTCAAGGCAAGCAGCAGTGGTGACAGCCTGTCAATCAGTGCAGATAGCACTGTTCCTGCAGGACAACTATCCATTTATTTTTGGCCTCTTTACATTCCAGTGCTTGTGATTGTATAGCACTACTTTTGAGACGTCTTTTCCATAGGCTACAAATTACAGATTAGCAACAGAAGTGACTTGCTCAACTTTGACAGTAGCTGTTTGTCCCGGGTGATTTAATAACAGGTATCCGTTTGCGGGTGAGCCCTGGCCGAGCTGCTCCGCGTGTCTCCCGTCCTGCTCCTGCCCAGCCCAGCTGTCCTCGCTGACCTGCCGGGTTGTGCTGGCGCTCCTATGTGCGGGATCCGCTGCCTTGGGTCATTTGTCAGCGTGTGTGAATCTCAACAGTACTCACCGGTTGGAAACAGGCAGTTAACCTTATATATTGCTATATAGAAATATGTTTCAAAATGATTGAGTGCTTTGGTTAGCCCTTTTGTAGCCGGCATCCCCGCTCCCCGCAGTGCTGGCACAGCAGCTGCAGGACTGGGAGCAGCAGCCCCGGCACTCAGGTTTTCAGGCGGTGAAAAGGTGGAACTCCAGGGCAGTCAGACTTTATGACAGTCAGATAACCGGCCGTTCTTACTGCGACAAGGAATTTATGCTTTTGGGTTTTGTCACTAAGTATTAAATAAGCGATCTAAGATGTAATGATCATTTTATTGACTGAAGAAAACACATGGAAATTTTGGAATCTCTTCACATGGTGTTAAAAGTGTTAATCTTAAAATCATACACTGACTTGAAAATAACAAAGAGCACCCTCCGTTGCACTCCCCCTCCGCCCGGACGGGAGCCTCACTGACCTCTGTGTGGCTTTTATGCAAGGACAATTTCTTAGAGCTGCCGCGGTGTGAGGGGGATTCCTGCCAGACAGTGTGAAGTGCCTAATATCTGTGTCGTCTTTTAGCAACTGCTTTTGCCCAGCAGTGTTAACATGGCCCTTCTTTTGCACATACATTTTAAATATGAGGAACAGTATTACTGATGTTCATAGTGTGTTAACACCTAAATCTTTGTCAACTCTGGGCCTTTATTTTGGAGATGATTTTAGATGTGAGGCAGGTAACTACCTGATTTTACAAGTGTGAAAGTGAGGTGTAAATTATGGGGCAACAAGCTGAGTGGATTTACTCTGATAAGAACAATCTGTTAAAGATGGTGTTTGAGTAAGTACCGTGCTAAGGGGAACTTGGTTTTGCAGCACCTCATGCATTCTGGGTTCTCCCTTCCGCAGGTTCCACACTGTGTCTGTGAGCGGTTCTTTGTAATAAAGGGCAAAAAAAACACCCCAAAACAAACAAACAAGCAAACAAGCACACCAGCAGCCCCCCAACACCAGAGCAAATAGTGCAGTATCATAACTTTGCCTAAGGTCTCTGTGGTTTTTAGAGTTTTTTGGAATCTTTATTAGGTTTACCTCTGTGTGCGTTGCTGTTCTAGAAGTCTCTTGCTATGTGGATATCTGTATGTATGATAAGCAGAGTCTGTATTAGATTTAATGACATTAGTTTTAAACCAACCCACGTTCTATTCTGCAGAGAGTTTCTCCCTGCAATAAATCAGCAGTTCTGTGCCAAAAGTGCAAAGCTGTGTTCCATTCTCACCTCGGCCATTCTTTGAAGATAGTTTCATCACATTTTCCTTATTGAAAACTTGTGATTTAGTTTCCATGGCTCCCACTTGCCATGTCTTTCTGGCTGTTCTCTGAGCTGCTTTTAGTGGGTCCTCATTTCCTTTGGAGCTTTTCACAAACCTCATTGCTGTTCTCTTCTTTTTTACCCGCTCCAGGTGAATCTCGGGTATAAAGATCCTGTGCAGGGCTCAGTCCGTCGCGCGGCAGCGACAATGGAAAGGTCACTGCAGTGTGACCTGCTCCGGCACAGCCCCGTGACCCGTGTCCTCTTTGGCCCCGTCGCCGTGCAGCTCAGGGACAGGTGTTTTAAAATAACATATTTAGGGGGTTTGTTCACAATTAGTTTCTGTTTAGAAACTTCCTTTTCTTTTCTCATGCGTTCAACATTCAAACAACAACAAAAACAATGGGACACCAAACTGTTTTTAAACTTTCTTCATTTGGGAATTGTTTGTGAAAGCCTTTCTGATCATTTTCATCCCACAGTCTCACCAGTGAACAATGAAAATGCGATAGTTGCTAAACGCTGAGCCGGTGAGGTGCGTTGAGACTGTCCAGTCCAGCCATGGGACCTAACAGTGGGCATCGTCTATCTTGGGGCAGACGAATACAAGTCTGATCCTTCGTGTAGGAAAGATGAAAAGCCTTATCTGAGAGTCACGTCAATATCTGGATTTGGGAGAGCCAGACCGCTAATTAATAAAGAATAAATTTCTGATAAAACTCTGCCCCTTTATATGTAATTCTAACAGTTAAACTAATTTCTTTAGAAAACACTGTCAAATTATTTTGCACATCACATTTGAGATTGCAGTGATATTACTGCAGAATTTTGAGTAAGTCTAATAAGATGAAGAACAAGTATCTGTTATCTGTAGGTTTCATAGGGTAGGTGTATGCGCTTCCTACCAAAATAAGTTTCCAATTTAGCCAGCTGTACAACTTGGTGAATTAGTGAGGGCTTTCAGGTGTTCGTTACCAGCTCTGCAGAAGTGTGATCGTTTTACAGTGCCAAGGGCAGTTTGAAGCTGTTTAACTTCCCCACTTCTGTTTGCTGCCATTGGAAAGCACCGTACTAGCAGTGCTGGGGTAACCACAGCTGAGCCGGCTACACCTACAAACCAGGTTCTCTTATAAAGCTCAGTAAAATAGAAACTATGAGAAAAAAGCATATCAGAAATCAGAACTGCCATGTACCACAAATGCATTATTTTTTAATAGATGACTTGCCTGTCTTATGTTGGTACATGACTCCCATCAGTGATAACATTCTTGCACCCGTCGTAATATTCACTTGTTGATCCGCTGTGTTCCAGGTGATGAGATTGAAGAAAATACTAATTGTGATTCAGTTGCTGTGTCTGATGTTGTGTATGGGCTCTGCCCTGGGCGTTACTGGTGTTGGCGCAGGGCCTTTTCCTTGGAGCCCTGAGCCTGAAATAAAGAGGCGTATGTTTAGAACTGACTTGTGGCACATCTGTAGTGTGTTTAGCCTTCCAAGAAAGCCACATTTAAGTATGGTATAAATTTGGACCAAATATATCTGTACAGCATGTAGGAGATTCCTGCCCCGCGCAGGACATGCTTTTCAGCCCTTTCCCATGGCTTCCTCGGCGTGTTAAAGGACGCGTGGTTTGAGCCAGGAACAGCACCAAGCCCAGTTTTCCTCTCCTCAAGAATATTAGGTCTGAAATAGGGTAGTCTTGCCGGGCTGTTTGTGAACTCTCTCACCTCTTGTGGATGGCTAGAACTTTCTTAAGATTTTTAAAGGGATTGCCTGTTTAGTTTTAAGACTAACTCTGAGCTTTCTTGATTTTACACTTGTAAGCGAGAGAATCAAAACAAGAGCCCCTGAGGTTTTTGCAAACACCACAGCAGTCGGTGCCTTTCTCAGTGCTCAGTAGGACGTTCTTAGAAGCAGTCCCAGGGACAGAAGCTTAAACATCATAACACTATATGGTCTGCTAAAAATGCGTTTCCATTAAAATGTCCATTTCTGTAGGAATGGGCAAAGTCCTGACCCAATACCTTATTTTTCTTAATTGACACTTTCTTGGAGGTATTTTCAAGTTCCCAGAGGAATGAATGACTTTCCAACAATTTACATTTTACAGTTGTCCCTTTTGCATCCTCCCGTCGCGGTCCTTGGCCGCTCTGGTGCACCAGTGCCGCGGGGTCCGAGCAGAACCGCCGTGCCGCAGCCCCACGCTGTTTGTGCTTCAATCCTCAGTGTTTGTGTGACACAAGAAAATAATGTCCTTGTTTTCAGGACTTGCTATTCCTGCTCTAATGCCTTAGTCAGAGGAGTATCCTTCCTGTACCGCAGCACAGGAAATAGGCTGGTTCCTTTTCAGTTCTGGAAACAATGAACTTGGTCCTTAGCGTAATTTTTTAGAAATTACATTCATTTTGATGTTTTAGACAATACATTAGTTTGTTTTGCTTCCTTGTGGAATACAATGGGAACAGCACGTCATAATCGTACATCCATAATAAGCTGGCGACGCAGGATTTAGGAATGTAAATATCACATCTTTAATGTGTTTTGTTTCTTGACCATCTCGTGTTCAAAAGATGCAATTTCACCTGAGGGTGATGGCTGTATGTGTTGAAGAAATAATGAAGCTCTCTGCTACATCAGTACAGAAACAAAAGGGCACAACAGAAGGAACAAATGTCTACCTTGGGTTTTTCTTCTGGGAACATTTCCAAAAAAGCCCTGACCTTTGAAATCCAGCCTTTGTGTCCGTGCCCCTGGTTTTGTGCAGTTCCTGGCGTACTATTTAATGTGTGTCACATCGGTTGTTCTTACAGTAACAATAAGATGAGAACCTTTGTACGTTTTATGAAATGTACTGAAACATAAGTTACCTCTGAAACAGTAAACGGTTTTTGACAGTATCGGATTGATTTGGGCCTTGAAATGATTATAACACTTAATCAGGAGAACAGCATTTTCTGGCGTTCAGAGACATGATAAATTCTGTTCCCGATTGAATCACTGTTTTGGTGTTTTATAAAACACCAGGTGCAATCTGGCTCCTCTTCAGGTCCTTGTGTTTCAGCAGGATTTATTTAAATGTACAATACACTGTTATATCAAAAAAATCCTTAAGGAAAAATGATCAACCAAACACATAAAGCCTTGCTTTTAAAATGCTCTGCAAACATAATTTCTATTTCGGCATGGTATAGTCATGTAAGATTGGTCTAAGACATAAGCAGGCTATATAATCAATATGTGTTCCAGTTCATGGTATAAACTCCTTATACCTCACAATGTTTTATTGGATCTATTATCTAACAGTAGTGCTATAAGGGGAAGACTAACTCCTAGGTTTAGCTGTATTCTGGATCCCTCTCGTGAGGCCGCCCCGATGGGAAGAGTGGATGTATGTGTGATGTATGTCCCTTTAGCAGATGTGACCAGAAAGCAGCACACTGCAATCAAACCAGGGGAAGCAATGGCTCCAAACTGTGTTAATAGCAGTTAATCCTTAACGATCGGTGTCGTAGAGGTTACTGTCAGTCTACACACATACAAAAAGTATTTCTAAAGTTGAAATACTTGGTATGTTTTGACTGTTTTTTGTCCTTCAGAGGGATGGTGTTCTCACATGTGAATGAATGGTCTCTTTTGGCAGTGCTTCAGCTGAGGCTGCAACAGCGACGGACACGGGAGCAGCTGGTGGACCAGGGCATCATGCCACGTAAGACGTTGTTTCTAGTAGTTCGTATGACTGTACTGAATGAATTGAGAGCTGAATATACAAAATAACAATGATAAGCATTTCTGTGAGAATCACGAAAAATAACCAGATCGTTTGAAAAAACTTGCGGGATCCTTTTGGTAATCTAAATGAATCTGAAGTCAGTTCATCATGCTCACCTAGTGTTTCAGTTCAAATAGCCATCGTGATGAAAACACAAGATTTGCAGTCTGATTCTCCTTTTATTTTCTCTCTTTAAGTTATGACTAATCTTACTAAAAATAGAATTCTATAAGTGAGTGGACATCAGTAGCAAAGCCAGCAGGCTTTACAGAGCGAGGGTTGCCAGACAGAACGGAAGGACACATGAGTTGTCGCTCGTGCCCCAACAGAGCTGTCCTGTAGCTGTGACGTGGTGGGACGTCAGGCCGTGGATTCCGCTGGGCATCGGTCACCAGCTCCAGTGACCTAATGCAGAAGCTTCTGTGCCCAGGCCCTCCTTTCCGAGCACGGACACCTTCCCAAGAATACGGGAACAGGCTTGGGGGATTTTGTAGAAAATTGTTTTGGTTTTTGCACACTTTTCCAGTTGCCAGAAGTTCCTGATCAACTTCCTACATCTGGCAAACTTGGTTGAAGAGTTTTTTTATTCTCTTCCAAAACAAAGATTATACAGTGGTAGAGATTCCCTGAATGCCCTTAGATGTTGTCTTTGGAAGAGCTGAGCTGCTGCTGACAGTGTGAAGCGTCTCGCTAAGCAGCAATGTCCCCAGATCCCTGAGTGCAGCCGGAGCTGCGGTTGTGGTTTCAGGCTCTGTGCTGCCCGCCCTGGGCTGGCTCCTCGTGACAGCCGCGCCAGAACTGACCGGTCCTGCAGGAAACCTTTTGTATCGCTAACTCTCTTCTCCCACCGGAATTGAACAGCAGAACATACTGCTTTCACAGGCAATTAATGCCTGTAAATTTGGATATTTGCTACATTTGTATGTCTTCACTCACAGCACTGCTATTTTGAAAGTAAGTAATTGGCATGCGCTAGGCAATTGCACCTTGCTGCAATTTTCCCCTTTATTGATTTCAGTCTGTCGGAGATGATGGTTGTTTCAGCGGCAGCACCTACGATACCTAAAGCAATTTAGGAACCACTGGATGGTCTTCCTGAATACGGATGTTTACTGGCCTAGGATTCAGTTGCAGTTAACTCTTTCTTTAGAGATGTTCTGGTGTTCCACTTGGGCTCCCAATGCCTGTGCTGATTGTTTAGTATAACATACTGTGGAGGTCAGGCTGGCCTCAGAGTGAGGGGTGCCCAGAAACCATCGAGAACCCCTTAGGGGACAGTGTGGGTGAGACTGGGCTCAAGATATCAGGTCAAAAGATTCATCTGTGAAAAGTGACTTTTCTTAAACAAAAACCTCAGCCATTGCTAATATCAAAATTATGTCAAGCTATTGTAGATAGCCCGGTGAGCACTGGTGAACTCCAGCTTGAAACAGTATCCTACAGCCCATCTCTGTGAAGGTTTCCAGGTGAGCAGCAGGTAGCAGATTGCTTTGCGTCACCGTCCCAGCTCTGTAGTGCTGATTATCTTCAGGAACAGAATGATCTGCTGCTTCTTGAATGAAACCCGGCAAAGAACTTGTAAACTGTCAGAAGCGTTACAGATTTTGTTTTGCAGTGGCTTATCTCTGCCAAAAGTGTGTCCAGTGAGATGGGTCATACCTGCTGCCTTTTCACTTCCTTTCAACAATCCAGTTGAGGTGAAGCACTCTGTAATTCATGTTGTTATTTCTAGATCAACAGCGGTTTTTACTCTTTTTAGCTATTTAGCATCCAACTATCATTCTGTTTTCTGATCTGAACATTTGGGGCTTCTACACTTGTTTTTTAAATCAGCACAAATAGTTCTTAAGGGATGGTCCAGTTCCCTCTAGTAACAGCAAGTATGAGGTACAGACAGATAGTAAATACGGTGGAATAAATGAAACAGTATTTTGGTGTTCAGAACATTACCTCCTAAAATTTCTACTGTGGAACAGTTTTGGTAAAGAAACCCCATTGTACATAGTGGAAGTTACCTGTTACGTGGTAATATCTGTTAAATGTTCTAATTATTCTGTAGAGGAGTGTTGCTCTAGCATGAGTCAAATGTCAGCGTGGTCAAACACAACTCTGGGATGGTGCTAAACACCCATACAGACCTGCTGATCAGGATGTTTCTTTTGGAAATCAGTTCCTGTCATTTTTAACTCTTACTCTCCCTTCACAGCTTTGAAAAGTCCAGCTGCATTCCACGAGCAGATAAAGAGCCTGGAGCGAGCCAGGGTAAACCGCTTTGTGTAAACTTGTTATTAACATCTGAAAATGTTGTACCTGATGCAAAATTCTCTGAGTACATGAAAAAACAATTACTGTTACAGTAACAACATTCACTTTTATCTTGGAAGAATCCGTTAAAAGAAAATATTGGTGTCAAATTGAAGAGGAACTTTGTTAATCCTTTGCACATCAAAGGGGGGGAAGTCCCAGAATGTCAGGGGTTGGAAGGGACCTGGAAAGCTCACCCAGTGCAATCCCCCCATGGAGCAGGAACACCCAGATGAGGTTACACAGGAAGGTGTCCAGGCGGGTTGGAATGTCTGCACAGAAGGAGACTCCACAACCCCCCTGGGCAGCCTGGGCCAGGCTCTGCCACCCTCACCGGGAACAAGTTTCTTCTCAAATTTAAGTGGAACCTCCTGTGTTCCAGTTTGCACCCATTGCCCCTTGTCCTGTCACTGGTTGTCACCAGAAGAGCCTGGCTCCATCCTCCTGACACTCCCCCTTTCCATATTGATCCCCATGAATGAGTCCCCCCTCAGTGTCCTCTTGTCCAGCTCCAGAGCCCCAGCTCCCTCAGCCTTTCCTCACACGGGAGATGCTCCACTCCCTTCAGCATCTTGGTGGCTGCGCTGGACTCTCTCCAGCAGTTCCCTGTCCTGCTGGAACTGAGGGGCCACAACTGGACACAATATTCCAGGTGTGGTCTCCCCAGGGCAGAGCAGAGGGGCAGGAGAACCTCTCTGACCTACTGACCACCCCCTTCTAACCCACCCCAGGTACCATTGGCTTCCTGGCCACAAGGGCCAGTGCTGGCTCATGGTCACCCTGCTGTCCCCAGGACCCCCAGGTCCCTTTCCCCTACACTGCTCTCTAATAGGTCATTCCCCAACTTACACTGGAACCTGGGGTTGTTCCTGCCCAGATTCAAGACTCTACACTTGCCCTTGTTCTATTTCATTCAATGTTTCCCTGCCCAGCTCTCCAGCCTGTCCAGGCCTCTGATGGCAGCACAGCTTCCAGTGTCACCACTCCTCCCAGCTTGGTGTCACCAGCAAACTTGCTGACAGTCACTCTATTCCCTCGTCCAAATCGTTGATGAATATATTGAATAATACCGGCCCCAGCACTGCCCCCTGAGGCACTGCACTGGATACAGGCCTCAACTGGACTCTGCCCCATTGACCACGACTCTCTGGCTTCTTCCCTTCAGCCAGTTCACAGTCACCTCACTACCCGATCATCCAGACCGCACTCCCCCAGTTTAGCTGTGAGGACACTGTGGGAGAATGTGTCAAATGCTTTACTGAAATCAAGATAGACCACGTCCACTGCTTTATCATAATCTCTCCACCTCGTTATGTCCTCATAAAAGGCTATGAGGTTGGTCAAGCATGACTTCCCCTTGGTGAAGCCATGTTGACTGCCCCTAATGACCCTCTTATCCCTGATATGCCTTGAGTTGGCACCAAGGATAAGTCGTTCCATCACTTTCCCAGGGATGGAGGTGAGACTGACTGTAGTTACCCGGGTCCTCCTTCTAGCCGTTTTTGAAGACTGGAGTGACATTTGCTTTCCTCCAGTCCTCAGGCACCTCTTCCATTTCCCAAGACTTGGCAAAGATGATGGAGAGCGGTCCAGCAATGACCTCAGCCAGCTCCCTCAGTACCCGCGGGTGCATCCCATCTGGACCCATGGATTTATGGATGTCCAGATTGCCTAACTGCTCCCTAACCCAGTCCTCACCACCGAGGCAGGCTCCTGTGTAATACGTAGCCCCCTCCAGTTAAGGAGAGGATGCTCCAGTCAGTACTGTGTGCTCGTGCAGCACTTCTCTAGCACACCTACACTACTGTGATTTTGAGTGTGGTATCAAATCCAGAACATTGCCAACTATGTTTGGGGAAGGTAGAAATTCATTAACACTGCTTAACTGATAGAAAAACAGAGCAAACCATATCCACTACTGCCCATGTTCTAACACCATGGCCACCCATCTGAATGCAACTGCAAATATTCATTGATTGGACATCAGTGATTTATCAAGCTACTTGGACTTCTCTTGTAAACAGTAGTTAACACTATTTCCTCATTTCTTTACAGACTGAAAATTTTTTGAAGCACAAGATTCGAAGCAGGCCGGACCGTTCTGAGCTGGTCAGAATGCACATCCTCGAAGGTACGTCCCGGCTCTGTGCACCTTCTGAGCTGCTGGCAGAGGATCTTCTGCTATGCACTCAGTTTCCTGACTGCATTAGGCTTTGGTATGAATTATTTCTAGATTCATAAGCTCTACTTCTACAGTGGCTGTTGTAATCTCTATTCTAAATCTGTTTGATAATAGATACATCTGTGGCAGTTGAAAGTATTCTCCACTGTGTATTTGCTTGCAATCGTATATTGCTTTTCTTCTATAATGGTAATTATACTGTGGTGTATGTATATCTAGTGTATATATTGCTTCCATTTCTACTCATACCCTAAAATAACCTGACTGCCTTGTACTTTTCTCCCCCTTACCCCCCACTATCCTAAACAGTCTTTGATAAACCCAAATTTTACCCTGTTTTGCTATTTTCCTTGTTGCTCGGGTCATTTGAAGCACTGGTGGGTTTAGGAATGGAGCTGGATTACTGTGTTTCACCATCATCTTGCCAAATCTTAAATTGCCAAGTAACCATCGTCCAAGTTAATTTCATAGCCATTAGATCCTAAACCCAGACAGGAGTTTCCATATTGATAGATCACACCCATATTCACAGACTCTCTCCATAGGCTTGTTGAAATAGACTCAAATTTGTGCCAGAAGCGGTTTTTAAAGGTAAACTTCTGAAGATGTTTATCAAGAGAGAATTCAAAAATCAGTGGAGTCATGAAACCCGTACCATAGCGCACACTAGTAAACCATTAGAGCAGAAAACGCTGTCTTCAGATTATAATTAGCATTTGTTATTTTATATTCCCTGTTTTATTGTCAGACGTTATACAAACGTTTACCAAAAGTATTACTGCTGTTAAAAAAGAGGTTGTAGGAAAACATGATCATAGGGATGAACAGTATCTACTCATATAATCTTATTTTTGCTCATAAACTTGAGAATTTTCAGAACAATACTTGCCTGCCTTTGCTAGAGGTGGAATGGTCATTGCAAAGCCAACACAGTGCTGTTTGTCCTGAAACTGGAGAAAGCTGGAACGGAGTGTTGAAATCAGTGTGTGTTTCAGAGACCTTCGCAGAGCCGTCCCTACAAGCCACTCAGCTGAAGCTGAAGAGGGCTCGGCTGGCCGATGACCTGAACGAGAAGATCGCACAGAGGCCCGGCCCCATGGAGCTGGTGGAAAAAAACATTCTTCCCGTAGACTCCAGTGTTAAAGAAGCCATTATAGGCAAGTAGACGTCCCTCAGCTTCTGTTGTCTAGGTGGCATTGTGGAAAATGTTAATTTAACTCTGGAGGGTACAGTACACCGGAAAAAACATACTTGAAGTTTATTACTAATTACTTTTTCAGCATCTGAGTCCTAAACTGTCATCATTTAATTAAAGTGATCCTATTTTAGTCAAAACTAAGTTACAGTTGTATAGCTGGGGTATAATACTGTCTTTAAAAAGACTCGTTTCTTAAGAAAGATTATTACAAAATAGTCAAAAGTACGTGGCCATTATTCAGTCTGTCATAGGTGTCTGTGCACTCCACATATGTTGTACGTACCTTTTAATCTCTTATTAATAAAACAACTTCTGATATGCACTTAGTTTTATTGATTGCTTGAATATGATTTAATATGGCCGTCATTATATTAGAACCACAGTAAATGCTTACATACCATATGTTTAGACTGTGCTGAAAACTAATCATTTTCCAGCAATTAGCTAATTCTGCCATCCGTGTCTACATTTAATTAGTGTAACTAAAAAACCCCGTTTTGCTTGTTTCTTTGTAAACCCTCTAGCAGTTGGACAAGAGAATTATCCTCAGGCTTTGGATGACTATTCCTTTGACGAGGACAGCAGCGACGCGCTGTCCCCGGAGCAGCCGGCCAGCCAGGAGTCACAGGGCTCAGCCGCCTCCCCCGGGGAGCCCAAAGCGAGCGACTCGCCGTCCCCGCTGACACCAAACGCCACCGCGGCAGCACAGGTACGGTTCACAAGCGCTGAAACTAAATCTGCGACGCGTGCTGTTTGGTCTGGCACTGTGGAGATGGGGCAGAGCTTCACACCCAATGAACATTTGCTGTTGCAGAGGAGGGCCTGGGGCTCCGTGTTCTGGTTTGGGGTGTATGGACTAGCTCCCCGGCTTAGCTGTTGGCAGTGATGAAATTCCCATAGACTGTCGTAAAGCCGTAAATTCCCTGAAATTCATTATGGCCTGTTGCAGATCTACAGCTTTCCCAGAAGTTGTTTAAAAGGTCATCTCCATGGTTTACTCCAGCTGTTATTGATTACTCAATGTCTGTCTTCCTTCTGGGCAAGGTCTTGAACTCATTTAGAATTAAGCTTAGCTGAAACAACAACAGTTGACGTCAGTTCCATTCTCTCCAGAAAAGTCCATAAAAATAAGCTTTCCCACATAATTTAAATGTCCCCTCCTATAGTTTTAAAATACAGCCTAAGAAATTTACTATATAAGAAATAAAAATAACCTTTATGTGGGTTTTTCTGTGAGGGTTTTAGTATTTTCTCAGATTCCTTAGAAAGAAAAGAAGGTAACTAAGTCTGCCATGGAGAATTTTATCTTCTATTAACAACTGCAAACACAGGATTATATGCATGGTCATACGTGACCTGGGTGCTTTCTAGAGTTTTGTGCACAGTGCTTGATTCACGGGTCTTGATCTTCACCTTTGAGTTTATTAGTTAATGGGGTTCCATCACAGCATTGCAGATACAAAGTGGCTTCCAAGTGACATCAGTTTAATAATATTGCACTCAGCTTTGTGTACCTGATGTCAATATATCACGTGTGTACAAACACATTTCGATAATGTTGTCGGTTTTGTTTAATTAGCTGAAATGTTTTATATTAATTTGAACAGTATTCCTAAAGCAGAAAGTGTCAATTTGATGGAAATTCAAAAGGGTTAGACTTTAATTTGTTTAATTTCATGCAAGTCTGTACCTGGTCAAAACGAGTTGGTTTAGCCTGTGTAACTCAAACATCGAATTACTTTATTTTGAAAGAATTTAGGAGGGTATCAAAATTGACCAATATGAGAATGGTACTGCTATAAATGTGTAACGTTCTTCAGGTCGATGTTGATCAGCTGTGATGTCTAACAGATGTTTTACAGGAGGATTTCTGAGAGTGTGCCTTCATCATTTTCTCCACTAGACAAACGAGAAAAAGATGCGTAACTTTGTAGCTCTAATTATTTTCATGCTTGTCTTTTTATTAAGCATTCTTTTGGCAAATGCATTTATTTATGGATTTAAACTCTCAAGAGGATTCGTAGCAAAGCCCAGGGCTCTACATAGGGAACTGTGCTGAAATTTATTAAGACACAAAGAAATGATAAGGCAGAACCAAATATTTAGTTCTTACTGTATAAAGTAATGCAAAATTAAACAGTTAAATATGAGATAAATATTGTTCATGCTCCAAAGATGTTATTGTCTTAATTGTCTTATTGTTATTGTCTTATTGTCTTATTTGACAGCTGAGTAGTTCAGGACCTGGAATTACTCTCTTCAGTTTTCTTATTACTGGAGTAGCCAGAAAAGTATTGCAAAGTTCATATCACAAACCAAAGCTGGATACAGAGTTTGGCGCTTCTGGTTTATTTTGTTGTTCTCCAACGTGTGAACTAAGATGTGAACTGCATTTCACATCCACAGAATGTAATTGGTGTTCAATAATTTGAAAACAATCCACATGAAAGGAGATTCTTAAGTAAAGAGTTGGGTTCCTAATGGAGAGTTAAATCAAAATACTCAAAGCAGTACATGCCAAAAGCTTTTAAAGTAGGAAGCATAAGACACGTGATTGCAGCAGTGAAATAACGGAGCGCTTGAACTTGATTGAAAAAGCACTTCAGGTAGAACTTCAATCCTTTGCTCATGGATTTCACAACGTATTACAGCCGCTTCTGTGCACACATCTAAAAGGTGAAGCTGCTTCTCTGCAGAATAAAACAGCTGCTTACCTTGTTCCTTTTGGAATAAGGAAGAACAGCACCTCATGTCTCTACAGGAGACGAGTCTGGGAAATTGCTCTTTCATTCTTTTCATTTCCTCTGACAAATTTTACATTTTATTACAACATAAAATACAAAGAATGTTTGAAAACAGTGAAGTGCAGCCAGAGTTCTTCTCAAGGCTTCCTCCTGCACACACTTCCAGCCCTCCGAGCATGTAACATAATGGGGAGACCCTTCAGCTCTTGTTGACTGGTGACCTAAAACTTGCTTTAACCTGATGTATTTGCATCTGGTAAGGAATAGGCATTTTAACTAAAGCACTCTAAATAGACTGGTTGTGGTGTTCACAGTTCTGAAGACATATCTTCAAAACAGCTGAAGTATTTTACTCGATGAGGCAGAATATAATGACTGTTCTCTTCATATATCCAGCGTACCTTGTTGACCTGCTTGTCTGCAGCCAGAAGAAAAGGTCCAGAAATCATACTGTCTGTAACTGGAAACAGAACATCTGTTCAAAGGAAATAACTTGATTACTTAGTGAAGTAATGGAAAGATTAAGAGGCTGAGACCTATTAATTTAATTTTTTTAATTTAAAAAATTATCAAAGAAATGATATGCATGGTTCATTGCTGTACTTAACACCTGCAGGTAAAATTGGGAAGACGGTAAAAATCTTTGTATTTCATGTAGCCATTATAACCCTTTGTAGATTAGGATAACTAATATAAGGAAAAAGCAATGCACTATGAATTAGGGAGGTGGAGGGGGTTTGGTTTTGTTCTGGTGTTGGTTTGTTGTTTCGTGGTGTTTGTCGGACTGTTTTGAAAGTTGTTAACTTTTCTCTTTGAAAGCGTTTTGTTGTGCTGTTGTTTTCATAAGCTATAGAGGGTTGCTGAATAGTATGTTTGAAATCAAGTCATTTGTTTAGGTTCAGGAAGGATCAGAGCGATGAATGGTGAAAGATTAAGTAATGAAGGAGCTGTAGGATCAAACATTTAAAATGCTTTTTAGATGCGACTTCAGGAAAAGAAAATGTAGGAATCAATGAATATCAGGAATCATTAGAATTCTCCCATGCTTTATGCTAACACTGTATATGACTAATACTGTATATGACACTCTGATTCAAAGACAAACTGCTTTTAAATATTACTGCTGTGACTAGAGTAAGCCTTTTACATTTGATAGCACCAGGAGTGCAATATGTTGGAGTACAGCATCCAGAGCCCTTTCTTAAAGGCTAAGTCCCTCTGTAGTCCCCTGCCAGTTCTTAGGTGAGTCCAGCGAAGAACAGATACTGTGTAGCTATCGGATGCTTTCCAGAGCAAATGCTTTGAAAGCTGGATTTAAAAATAGAGGCATTTGTATCTTGAGCCCGCCACATGAGCTGACACAAGCCCAGGCAGGCGTGCGGCGCGGTGAGCGAGCAGAGCTGCCGTGCCGAACGGCGCGGGCTGGGGAGCGGCACGGGGTGCCTGGAGCTGCCTCTGCGCACCTGGACGTTGGAGACACAGCAAAACGTGATAAACAAACAGAGATAGAAGGGAAAATAACTATAATTTAATTGCAAGCAAAAGTCAGCTTAGTGCATGCAGATGGGAAGCCTGATAAACGCCATCCCAGAAATACAAAAAAATACAGTTGCAAAATGTCTGATTTAAGCCCTTTCTGGTGCAATCTCATGGGAGAATAGTAAAGCACGGGAAGAAATTAATTAGGGAGAAGTACCGATCTGACTTAATTGGAATGCAAGGTTTTAGAAGGTATTCTGAAGAAAAAGAATATTTACTGATAGGAATATAGGGAAATGGATGGACTTTTATAAAAGGAATATTGTAGTAGGTGATCCAATTGCTTTCTTAAACAATGGAAATGAAAGTGATCTCATTTGTCTGGATTTAATTCTGTATGATATTGAATGCTGGCAAAACCAGAGAAGATGGTGATTAGTAGAGATAAGGCAGAAAGAGGAAAGCACTGGGTTGAAAGGAAGTTGGCAGGAGTTGATCTGAGGGCATTCCGGTTTTATGTTATTAACAACCTTGACATAAGAATGGGTCACGTACCAGAAGCTGGAGGGCACAGTCAGCACAGTTGGATTGCTGGTATGCAGGAAGAACTGGTTGATTTGGCTTTTAGGAGAGAGATAGAGTTCCAGTAGAACAGAACAGTTCTTAAAAAAAATACACAAGACATTTCCTTTGCATGAAAAGGACCCGTGGTGAGCTGGGGCCTCAGGTGCAGGCAGAGGGGAAGGCACACGGAGCGGTGTTGAGGGTTTAGATTGCGGGGTGACAATCAAACACTGGCAGATGTATTGTTCACCTCCTCTCCTCCCCCCCCACCCCTTTTGTCCCTCCCTCTCCCCCTTCCCACTCAGCACAGGCCATCCGGAGGGAAAGAAGGACAGAGACAAGAGAATTGGGAAAATTAACAATGTGTTACTAATGCTACTGATAAGAATAGAGAAAATAATACAGAATATATAAAACCAATCTTGAAAGTCTCAGCAACTGCAGAGCCGGCACCCGAAGTCCTGGACTGGACTCTGCAGCCAACCGGAGCTGGATTCAGTCTGTCACTGGCCTCAGTTCGCAGGGATGACTCGCAAGGTCCTCTCCTAATGTCGCCATAAGGAAAAGGGACGAGATCCTCGTGATCTCCCACTTTTATATGGGGTATCAGGTGAATGGGATGTTATACACAGTTGGTCAGTTTTTGGTCACCTGTTTCTCGTCGCCCCTCTCCCGAGATGTCCATCCATGCTTGTCAATAACTTCACATTCCATTGCTGTGTTCACCAAAACATGGATCTGGTTCTCCAGGAGAATGCAGCTCTTATGAAGCTTCAGCTGACAGGCAAATTCACTAAAAGAGAAACTTGTTTTTAACAAAACCAGGACAAGCGGGAAGGCACACGGAGGGGCGGCAGCAAGCTGCTCCGTGTGTCTGAGAGAGGATCCCACATGGAATATCCTGTACATTTCCAGTCACTCAGAGCCAAGAAACACTGATGAAAATTGTAACACAAATAGGAAAGGATGAGCAGAGAGCGAAAAATCTCTTTTATGAGAAAAGAATAAAAATTCATTTGTGTAGCTAGAAAAACAAGGGCTGAGATCTGTTTGTGTACAGGGTCTATATCCCATCAGAGGGATATTGACTATAGAAGGAAATAGGTTTTAAATCAGATAACAATTTCAGAACAAGAAAAATGGATATGACAAAGTTAAGCTTGGTGAAGTTCGCTTATTATGTAGGAAAACTTTTGGCAATCTTCTGGTAGGTGTAGTGGTGCCAGGAAAAGAATCATAATGAAGTCTTAAGTCAGTATGGAATTGGGTAAGCTTACAGAAGAAATGACACACATGGTGTTTGTAACAGCAAGGGAACAAACGCAGTGACGCTCAGGCTGCTGGACTGTACCTACACAGTCCTGTGATCGTGCTGGGGGCAGGTACAGAAGAAACGCAGCTCCGGGCGCAGGCAGGGCTGTGCTTGCCGTGAAAACACCACGGGAAGTTGTGTGTTCAACACAGGCTGCTCTGCTGCCGCGGGATCCTCCGGAACAAAGTCTGTTCCCCTGTCTTGCTGTTTGACCCTCATGAAAGAGAGAGAGGGTTTGCTGGCAGTCCTGCTCTGGGTGGTAAGGTTCTCGTGTTCACAAGATCCTGCCTCCACAGACAGAAAACAGTGAAGGCCTCAAGCGTGTGGTAATAAAGCGGGTTTCCTGTGAATTCAGCAGCTGCTTTGGTGTGCCCCTGGTGAGCCTGGGGTCAGACTGTAACGCTGCTTCAAGCAGAGTCATAAATGGTGGTATCTCCGCTAGCACTTGCTAACAATGCACTCCATTCTTCCTTTAATTATTTTTAACCCTTATCTCTCCTTTTTTTGTAATTAATACAATTTTATTTGAACTATTTTTCTATACTTAGTTGCATATGAAAGTATGACTTATATTCTTAAAAGCTGTAATTCTTTGGTTGTAGAAGCCTTCATATATGAAACATGGTAATGCTAACCAGAAAAAATATTAGACATGAGCTCTTGCTGTAATTCTGACAGACTGCATGAAGAGGAGGTTTCTGTAGCGACAGCTGTCAGGTCTAGAAGAGTTTTGCAATTATCAAGTTAAGAGCTGGCATCAATTAGTTAATCTGATTCTGGGCCACCAGCCAGGGGCAAATACGTGTTAGGAACATTTTAAGTAACATGTTCCTGACTTGAATGGGTGAGGTTAGTTCTGAAGGCACTTCCAGCTCTTTCTGATGGTTTTGTAAGAAGGAAAGAAAGAAAATGTCTTGATGATACTTCTTTATTTGTTTGCATGTGTGTTAGAAGGAGAAAAGAATTCTGCAAATTAAAACAGCAGTGTAAAGGTTATAAAAACAAAGCCCTTTCTTGAGGGCTCTTTTTGTATGTTGTTCTAAATCCTTTTTGGTTATCATTCTTTCTATCCACAGAAAAAAAAAAAAAAGAAGAATAAAAATCATAATAATAAAGAAAAATGTTAATGATGTCGGAAAAATATTTATGATACACTACAAAATTGGTATTAAAATCAATTACTGTTTCCCTTTGGTGAAACTAGAAGTAAATTCTGTATTAGTAAAAACAGATTTTGGATGCGTTTACATGCAGTAGTTATAATACAAACGAAGAAGTCAAGGTAAGAAACCAGTTTATCTCATTTAATATATTTGTAGTGTGCCAATATATGCCTTGTTAGAATATTTGTAGGCACAAATACAAGAAAGGCCAGTTTGCACTATTCCTCCCAAAAATATTTTGTGAATTTAAGTAAATTGTCTTAACTTTATCACATTTTTTCAATGACTCAGATGGTGGATGTTTTTAATGTTTCTCTTTCTCCTTATATTTTTTTAATACTAGTATCCACCTTTAACCTCTCCAGTTCCTGAATTTCTCAAAACCCCCTCTACAATTGAACAGCACGTTACACGTTCTACTGCTGCAACCACGCCGACCACCAGCACCGCGCCTGCGGCAAAGCCTGCGCCAGCGTTAGTAAAGGTCGGTGTCTGCAGTCGTGGCATCTGTTCTACGTTCTTAATCCATGTCCTACCCAGTGCTAGTGTTAGTGAAAAAATGCATGAGTAACGTTATAGTGCAGTATAATGTGTAGTGTAGTATAGCTAACAACTGTACTAGTGTCCGGGAGAACATAGCGGGTTGTTGACTGAAAGCGTCTGTCCGCTGAGCTGAGCCACCGGCACTCGGACGGACTGGCTCATTATTTCAGGAGGCCCTTCCAGTACAGCTGACACAAGTTTTCATTGCACTTTACATTGCTATGGAAGCTCTTAAGAAATAGGGATGAGATTTTTGCAGTATTGAGTTTCTACTTCCTATAGGTGAAATTAATTAATCTAGTTTTTATGGTGAATAATTTAATAGGAACAGAGGCAACTGCATTCCTAGTCTGCCTATAACCAAACTGGTGAACAGCATCACTCCTTTTCTGTGACTTATTTTCTTAGTCCATTTATTGTATAAGCAGAACACACAGCGTGAGAGCAGCTGCCGTATCCTCGTACTTGGACGTACTCAGTTCTCTTTTCTGCACTGACAGAGCCAGCAGCATGGAAAACTTTTTCAAACACCGTTGTGTTAGATGATGTCTATAATATTTCATTTCAGCAACTTTGCCAAAGGTTTTCAGCTCCGTATGTAGACTTCTGCCTAACTACGTTAAATTAATTCTCAGTTACATTTGCAAGGATGACCTTTAATAGTCAATTTCTAGTATAAATTTGGCTATATGTAGTGAAATCACTGGACTTGAACCAGCTTACTTAATGCAGGACCTTAATGACAAATTCAGACATCCCCAAAGCAGGTTATGTGTGTAATAAATGTGCATAGACCAACAGAGGATTTCTGCTCCGCTGCACTCTGTGTGACTGGGTAACTACCTGCCCTTCAACTTTTCACTCAAAATAATTTCAAAGGTCTTTAAAGGAGTTGTGCCACATGTGCAGGTGTTGCTACAAGGGATACTGCGGAAAGTTCGTGAGAGCAATCCTGTAATTCATAGGACTGTCTGTCCCTGCTTTTAATCCAGCCTTGTAAGCACTTCTGAGTGTTTACAGGTGGAGTTGAAGACACCAGCTTTTGCTTGCACGAAGTGCTAAGTGGCTTTGACGTTGCCTGTTTGAGAGCAATCTCTTTGCGATGGCAGGTCATGGCTAGCAGAATCCCTCAGCTTCATTTGTGCCATCCATTAAAGAACATTCCCAAACTGATTTGATGACCCCATCTTGTGCGCAGTCTAAGCCATCCGGAGTATGTTGACTTTGCAAGGATGGTAAGCGATCCTTTTGGGCAGGTTTGCAGGGATAATTGTATTCAGCAACTCCTTGCAGCAGATGCGGTCCCGTATGCTGTATCTTTGTACCTTGCGTAACTGCTTGTGAATGAGCTCTTACCGTTGTTTCAATCTTTACCATCCATAAACAGCAAAGCCACCCAAAGAATCCCAACGATAAGCATCGAAGCAAGAAATGTAAAGAACCTAAGCCAAGGGTGAAAAAATTGAAGTATCATCAATATATTCCACCTGATCAGAAAGGTGAGAAAAATGAGCCACAGATGGACTCCAACTATGCTCGTCTGCTACAACAGCAGCAACTGTTTTTGCAGCTGCAGATCCTGAGCCAACAGCAACAACACTACAACTACCAGACAATTCTACCTGCACCGCTGAAGTATGTGAAGCATTGTTTGTGTCCTTTAAACAAAAGATATACACATCAGTTATAGACTTAGTGCTTTAGGAGTAGCTGTGTTTTGCAAATACTAAGAAGCAGTTGGGATCCAAGAAAATTTAAATGGCAGTGTGCATCACTGGGTTATTATGTGCCTCATTTAACAAGGTGATGAGGTAGTTCTGTTGTTAAAATGCTCCTGAACGGTGATGAGGCTTTCAGTGGTTCTGGTTACTTTTGTGTGACGTGGAAACAGAATGTCTTCCCTGTCAGATGCCTTTTTTCTGACCAGATGCGTATTTGAAATCCTAAAGCATTTATGCAAAGGCAAGAAAGTTTTGACACCATTGTCACTCAGTTATGACATAGGCAGAACAGAAGAGAGCTTACAGATGATGGCTTTTGCAAAGACACAGAATATTCTTGTGGGTTTGTCTTTTTACGTCAGTCTGACAGACCACACTTCTGCAGTTTACTAATAAGAAAGAGTCATTTTAAATTAGGTGAAATGTGTGTGTTGTTGATAGCCGCATCTCTGATGCTTCAGGAGTTCCTCATCAGTGTTAACTTCAGCACGTGTAGCAGTGAGAAGTACGCTTTCCGATTTATTGGGAGAAGCGGTCAAAAATAAATGTTTAAAGAGTCGCCAGCGCCCTATAGCAGAATGAGAAGCAGGCGATCTGCAGAGCTTCATCCTCACCATCTAACACCAATTGTTCCCTGGAAATGCTTATAGTGTAACCTGGCACCGTCATACAAACCTCAATTCCAATTATTTTTTTCTTAAATGAGTGTTCACTGAGTTATTTTTCCTCAGCAAGTGAGGCTAGAAAAGTTAAAGATGCCATCTGTAGTTATATTTATAATTACCATGTATCCTAACATTTGGACTAGCGATGTTTCTGCCTGCTTACCCACGCTTCTTATGTTCCGTTTACTGACATTTCAGAAACATTTCTCCATAAATCAGTTGAACAAAATAAAAAAGCTGACTTACAGTACCTGGTGTAAATGATGGCATTTTTAATGTTTTTACCATTAATTTGAGATCTTGTATGAGAATCTTCTTTTAAGTACAGCTGATAAAAATGTGTCATCTTTCCAGTAAACTTCATTCACATCAGTCCTTATTGTATATTAACATTGCACACGTGCATAGGGGTATGGAGTTCAGTATTGTGGGACTTTTTTAGTGATGGCAAACAAACAGGTAACTAGTCGCCCTAGCTGATGGTTCCTCTATATGAACTGGTTCTGCGGTCCATAGTATCCTTCGGGGCTACCGTGACAGTAATAAAAACTATGAAGCATAAATTAGTACTGAAAGGAACACAAAATATCAACATACTACTCTCTGTTTTCTTGTATGTGTTGTTTTACTAAGAATATTTAGCAGTAATGTCTTATGAAATATGCATTTAAAAAAAAATTGTTCGTCAGTTTGGTAGACAGTAGCTTCAGAATCGCAGCTGCTTGCCTGAAAACACAATGCATTTAGCATTGACGTTATTGTCCCCCTTTTTCTTCTCACTTGAAGGCCACTGAATGACAAACAGGGCAACAACGGGAACACGCCGCTGAACGCTCTGAACAGCAGTTCGCCGGCATCAGCGGCCAGCTCGCCGCGGCAGAACAGCACCGTTCCCAGCCGCAAGCCGGGGCCTCTGCCTTCCAGCTTGGATGACCTGAAGGTAAAAAACGAGAGGGATTTGTCCATTCCTGCGCGTCACCGTAGGCAACTTGCAAACCACTGCCAGAGCTCAACACATAATCTGAAAGTGAGCGTGGCATTTCATAAAAGCCTCGTGTAGGTACAAATAACTGTTTTAACTGTAAGCTGGAGGCGTTGCATCGTTTTTGGTTCGTTCAGCAAGGCATAACAAAACCGAATGGGAAGAAGCGGTGGGGTTGGATTCAGAGCCTCCCCCGTGTGCCGGAGCAGAGGGGGCTCTGCTGCGCGGGACATTCAGTGCTCCCTTCCTTGAGCAGGGGCTGGGCGGCTGCGGGGCGGGAGTGAGTGTTTCTTTAGGCTTTAAAAAAGAGGTTTCAGAAGATCAGATTCTCAAGACATTAATGTATTGTTAAAGCAAATCTTTTAATATGAAACAAGTGTATAAAATGCAATTCAAGCAACAGTGTTTGAAATAAGATTTTCAAACTTAAATTATGAACTTTTAAAGATATTTAAGTTAATATCTGAATTTGTGCTTTGCAGTGATTAAAGCTGTCCACTTATCCATTTCTGCATAATTTATGCCTGCTAACATCGTAGCCAGACTTGCAGGCCTGGTGGTGGTGGTTTTAACCCTGAATCATCTAAACCAGTTCTGACTGAGAATTCAGAAATGTGCTGTTGAAAAACAGAAAACGAATGCGCTCTGCAGCAAGTGTAGAGGATACCAGGCTGGGCGAAACGGCTGATCATCATTGCTAGGTAGACAGCTGTTTAACATAAAACTGCTGTGGTTCTCAGAGATACTACGCAAATGGATTGTTGTGTCTTTTCATCATTTCCAGATCACAAAGACCTAGGATTTAAAATTCTAGGCTGGCAATGTACAGAAATATCACCAGGGTCACTACTTTGTATTCTTGCAGAGGCGGTTCTAACATGGGTAGAGCCCACACACTCCACAGTTAGATGCAGTATATGTATATCATAAACAGAAGCCATTCATTGTGACTCTTCTTTTTAACTGATATGTTGAAGCACAGAATTATTTACACTCAATTCATTTGTACTTCGCCTGTAAGCTTATTGGAAAATTGAGAACATTTTTCTATCAGAAATGAGATTAGTTTTGCCTGCTTATACTTTTTATGTTTGTAAAAGAAACCCAGACGGCACACAGCTGTAACTGTTCGGTTGCTAATTAGAGAGAGCCTTTTGTGGTTGATAAGGTTGTTAAGTCACCCAGCTGAACTGATAACATTTTTGAAAAATAGACCCATCTGCCTTGAAGGTGGATCAAAGGAGCTCCGTGTGCTAGCGTTCCGTGCTTTTATCCGCACTGCTGCCGTCGACAGCCGTTCCTAGCCCAGAACCGGAGCTGTACATTCATTTTACCATTTTGAAAATTTATGAAAAATCAGCATAACTTTGCTACTATTCATTGTACAACTGAACACCACACTAAGGTTTTGGCCACTTAAACAGTGGAAGTGAGTAGCAGGTCATGGGAATGCACTTACAAATAATGCGTGCTCTCAGAACACAGAGCTGTACCAACCAGCAAATATGCCGAGAAGTAATTTTTCTTACTAGGATGTAATGAGGTAAAATGTATAGGAATAACTTTTAATATGTTTTTACTATTGTGCTTTATCATATTTCAGGTAGCAGAGCTTAAAATGGAGTTGAAATTGCGGGGATTACCAGTGTCTGGAACAAAAACAGATCTTATTGAGCGTCTGAAGCCCTATCAAGATCTTAATAACAATGGCGTTACTACTAGTAGCTCTGTGACGGTAACCACCTCCTCTGGGGCCACGGGTAACACTGGGGAAGTGACTGTGGCATTTCCTGTTGCAACACTAAATAAACCAGCGGCTAATACAATATCCAGCTTTCCTCCAGAAAAAACGCCTACCGCACCTGGCGGCAAAGGGGTGAACACTGAAAACATCAGCTCACCTTTGCCTATATCTCCCTCTCCTTCAGAACAATCGAGTCTAAGCACGGATGATACTAGTATGGCAGATACCTTCACAGAAATGATGACCATGGTGTCACCGTCCCAGTTCTTAAGTACTTCGCCACTAAGAGCAAATACAAGTGATGATAATCAGAATCGCACCAGTGGAAGCATCTCAGCCATGGAGTTTGATGTAGCAGAAAAGGACCGCAAGCTTCAAGAAAAAGAAAAGCAGATTGAAGAGCTCAAAAGGAAACTGGAACAAGAGCAAAAGCTTGTGGAAGTACTGAAAATGCAACTTGAGGTTGAGAAACGGGGACAACAGCAACAGTCTCAGACTTGTGGTAACTCAGCTGCTGTGGAACAGAAACAATTCAGTGCTGCTGTCAAAGATGAAAATGCTCTAACTGACTGCTCTAGTACAGGTCAATCTGTACCTGTAGTTAGTCATTCTTTAGGACAATCTGTATATACCAGTGGCCAGAATCCAGTTGCCAAAAAGGCGGTTGTTATCAAGCAGGAGATACCTGTGGCCAAAGCCGAACCTCAGAATGCCATTTCTCAGTTTTACGTTAGCCCACAGAGGCAGCCACAAACTGCACTTGTTGCCCAACCTCAAGCGTTATTAACGACCCAAGGAACTGCACAGCTGCTCCTCCCGCTATCGATCCAGGGACCCAATTCTACCACTGCAGTGCAGCTGCCAGTTGGAAACATAAAGTTGCAGGTAGGGGTGTTTCTGTTTTTCATCATGTAAACTGCATGGCACTATTTGCATAATTTAGTAGAAATAGGTAAATGTGCTGCTTGTAAGACTAACTTAAAAAATGAGGCTTCACTTGTTTCTGCCTTAGGGAAAACAGTAGAAAAACTTAAGAGCCAATCTCTTTATAACTTCTTCTAGTACTTGCTTGCTTTGTGGTTTTTGTTCCCAGATAACCCTTTCCTGAAAAGTAGTTGTCTTACCATCTACTGCCTCCATGCACAGTCATTTTTGATTTATATCCACATATACCACCATTTTGTTAACTCCAAATAGTAATAGAGTGCTACACGCCCACTACTTTATTTTGAGGAATACCTGTTTGCAAAATGTGTGTTTGAGCTTCCTTGTGTGGTGATGGCTCGTTATATTAAAAAACATGAATGGCAGGTTGTAGAACTCCAGTGGAGTTATAAAAAGAAACCATGGTTACACAAGTATTATTTCTAGGGTGATTACAGGTAATACCACAGTGAATAAATACAGCATAAACCAAGATGGGTTATAAATGAAGAGGTGTAGAGTAGTCTGACCAAGCTGGAACAGTTTACCCTGTTGGTCTAAGGCAGAGTTACACATGTACCTCCCAGTGGCATTACTGTGCCGCAGCTGGGTGAAATCCCTGCCAGCCGCATGGTTATTGTCCAGCACAGCATTCTGTCAGCTCCAGCGTGTGCATGGCTGTTGTGGCGTGTTGTGGGGCCAGGCTTTGGTGCTAGCGTGTGCGCCATCACATTCAGCAATACTTAATGAGGGCTGGGGATGGGCCGCAGAGCCCCCAGCTATTCCTGGTAACTACCCATCCAGACAGATCTGTGTCTGAATTGTTCTAAAATTCTGTCTAGAATTCTGTGATGACCTTAAGCAGCTTGTTCTTGTATTTCACTTCACTGATGCTGCAGCAGGTTTTCCCAACTGCCAGCTCAAATTGTCTTTCCCGAGGTCAGACATGCTTCTTGCCTTTCAGTGGCCATTAAAAACTGCTACGATCTTCTTAAAAACAACCTTTTCCTTGCATCATCAGTTTTGTCTTTCTGGTTACTCAAGCGCAGTTCTTATAGTCCTCTCTTTCTGGTTATGCTCTATCTCTCCTTATTTTCATTGCTCTCCGCTGGACCCTCTCCAGTTTGTCTTTCTTAAATTCTCTTGGCAAAACACACACCGCCTTTTAGCGGGGAACTCACCAGTACCAGACAGAGTAAACGCTTTGTCTCCTATACACAGCTCACACTCATCTGTCCCAGAACACGTGCTATTGGTATTCTGCATAATCTATGCAATAGATTTTTACATGATGTGATTTACTGTGAGATACAAATAATGCAAATATTTTATCTTCGTCCTTTAGGCTCAATCACAAGCTGGAATACAGACCCCATCACAAATACCTGCTCCTATTTCTTCCTCTGGCCTGGTCCAGACAGCACCTCAGATGCATACTCCACAATCACAACAAAATACCATCACGCAGCACGCACTCGGTCAGACCCAACAAATGAGAAAGGTTTGTGGATAGCAATAAGCATTAAGATAAAGAGTTGTGTTATCTAACTCTAGGCAGTGCTTTTAGAGTCTTTTATGTGTCATCTGCATCGTATATAAATGATCAAGTCACCTAACACCTCTGTACCGTGTTTTTCTGTGTGCTACAATGGGCTGTAACTCCTTCACTTTTTCCAAAGTTTTAGTTTGTGCAGGACTTTTTTTCAGTTGCAAATAAATACGTAAGGCTAAAGACTTTTTATCTTAACAGTATTCTTAGGGCAGCACTCTACGTTCTTCCTCATGCTTGGCACAATTGGTGTACCAGGTATTCCAGTCAGTTCCTGTTATTTGTCACTGGCTCAAAATCCTGCAGGCAGTTGTTCAGAGAAAGCTTTTACCTATGGCTTCAGAGGTTTATTATCTGTAGGAGTTCCTTGTAGTTTTCATACTTTCCCTATCGATTTCATCCTTCCTTACACAGAAAGCTAATGGACTGTACTGAGGATAGCAGTTGAGGCAGTAGGAACTCCACCATGCCTCCAATACATCTCTTCCTGAGGAATGGGGGAAATGCTTCAGAGAGAGATCCTTCCCTGCCTACCCAAAACGATCCACTCTGAAATTTCCCCTTCCAAAACGGATGTTCATCAGCACTGGACGCACAGCCGTGAGTGCCAGTGGTCATATGGTAACCGGTATCAGCCATCGGCTCTGGTCGTCACAAAGGGAAAGGCTTTCTCCTCGTCGGGGCCTCTTCCAGGCTGAGCTCTGTTACTAGCAACTCAGAGACTGGTTTTGGACCTTCATTGCTTCCTTACCAGTGCTATCGACTCTAAGGCTCCTAACACTTAGGAGAACAAGGTTTTTCAGCCTGCCCCAAGGAAAGGATAATTCAGAAAGAACTGATGTTTCAAGATGAAGACAGTAATTTGTACCATATGTTATATAACTTACAAAATATCTCAGCCTTCAAGGTTTACATTTCAGTTTACAAAAAGTGCATCATAAAAGCCATGTTCTGATGCGATTTGGGGCTTCTACCTGTGTAGTGTTCTCCGATCTAATAAGAACTTATCTTATGAGATACATGATTACACCCTGCCGTTCTCTAGGCAGCTGGCTAATAAAGGGGAACACAACCCAATGAGCATAAGGATGCTTGTTCAATCTGTTTAATCTCATGGACAATGAGGTTATCCCACAACTGACTCACATCCAAAAAGCAGATTTCATTCAGGTTCTCTGGGATTTGGTGAGGGCCTAATCTTGCCTTGTTTATTCGACAGGTCCCATATAGAATTTTTCCGGTCATCCTGAGGCATGTACTCGTGCCAGAGACTAGCAGTTTGCTTCCTGTGCTGTCTACAAGTTCCTTGAAGTGATTACAGGAGATACCAGTTGTGCGCTCTGGTGTTTCCCCTGTTCAGCGCAGTTGTCTTGGAGCCCACATGGCTCCCAGCAGACGTGTGGCTGCGTCCGGCCTGCCCTTGGTGTTCTGCTCACATCTCCTGCCCTCTTTCACATAGCAAACCAGGCAGCATCATTGCCCTGGCTTTTACACCAGAATGTAAAATACTTGATGTGATACAATAGATCAGGACAATCTTCATGCCTTCAGCATTACATCTACCTGTCTGCTGTTTGCCTTTCATGAGGTTTGGATATTTCAGTGGGCAGATTGAGGTAATGAACTGTGAGTAATGCTACTAATTAATTTAACACCTTTTTAGTGAAGTTTGTCTTCCTAATAACAATCATCTCCATAGAGAGTTCTTTTCCAGAACTGGTTTCTCTTGAATCCATCTAGACTTCCTCAAGCAGCTCAGATTTTTTATGCACACCAGCTGATTATTCTATTTATTTTCTCCTATGCGTTTGAAGTGTCTCTTCACATCCTTGGCACCACATGGCACTTGTTCCTCAGTTCACTCAGTAGTAAGGAAACATCTCCACAGCCCTTCACCTCAGTGGCAGACAGCTGGAAAAGCACAACCGTTTCCAGACGTGACCCGGGTGGCTAACAAAAGCTGTGTTAAACCCTCACACAGCAGACTTGATTTGGTATTCAGACTACGCCACAAAGCTTACCCTGGACTTATCTCCATCCTGATCTAAGATTTGTCACACCTGTATCAGAAAGGTATTGGGAGTGATACTGAATTATGCACTCAGACATTCATAGCTCCTCCTGCTCTCCTTTTAACTTCAAAATATGAGAAGTAGGGTACTGCTTGGAATCATTTGCAGTGAGTGTGTGGACATGCAGTTGAAGAAATCACGAGTTTAAATACCCATAACCAAGTTTACATTTGATACTCGAGTTCATCAGTTATATCTTTTGCCTCTCTCTCCACTAGTATTCATAAATATCTTTAGGTAAAATAATCCAGAATTATATGGCACAAACCAAACCATTCTGTCTTAGGCAGTATACAGCATGTGTGGGTATATACACTAGTTTGTATCAGGCCACAAATACGCTCATTTTATTGACTGTCCACTAGGTGGGGAGATCATGCACATCTGTTAAACTTCCATACACTTTTGAATGTGTTTTGCAAAAACATACGCTCACTGCAAAATCGCAGAAAGTATTTTCAGTTATCAGTGAAGAATGAAAGCATGTCACAGCACAAGGTTCTTTTCAAAGAGTAATTGTTATAAATGATTATGCTGGAGGGAAAAATCAGTACAAATAACATTCCCTTAATAGGTATTCTAAGCAAGCAAGTATTAAAAAAAGTCTTAATCTTGATTAACGTCATTTACCCAATGTTATTAATTTAAAAAACCCCATAACCTAAGACTGATATGTTAATCCTTTACAGGTTTTTCCAGCTACCACATCAAATACAGTATTTTCCTATCAGACTGCACCAGTGACAACACCTTCACAATCTTTTCTTAATAAAGCATCAAACTCTAACATTCACCCTGCTGGTAATCAGGTTCCCTCTGTGCAGAACGGACCTGCTACTCCTAATAAGGTAAGATTAGCTCACCAATGTTCCATAAAGCTCAGTTTTATGTTACTGTTCTTAAATAACGTGACACTGTGCATACTGCAGTTCACTCAAGGAGGAGGAATGTTTTGTAGATTGTAATAATGCTTACATGTATGTATGTGTGAGAAAGAGAAATAAACTATTATTTTGTCCCTTAAATTACCTATTGCACTGTTATTTGTATATATATAGATTGGTGTGACAAAACAGCATAATCCCTAGACCTTGATACATCTTGAATTCACTAAAACGTACTGTTTAGGTATTACTTTGTTATTTCACGCAGCCTGGCTCTCCATCTCAAGCCCAGCCTTATGTTGTTCAACAACCCCTCTTCAACAACACAGTATCCAAGGCAAAAGATCCTCCTCGTTATGAAGAGGCCATAAAACAGACCCGGAATATTCAGACACCGCAATGTGAGGTAATCATTTTCTCCTGTTTAGTCTATTAAAACCATTTTTTTTTTTAGAATTATCCAAGCCATTACTTATTTTAGTTTGGTGTTTGTTAATATTTTTCTAATGTACCCTGTTAATATTTTCATAACTGTGTTTAACTACTGGACTCCTGTTTCATGATTCTTTTTATTAAAGCAACTGACATGTCAATAAGTTTTACGGTATCCAGTTGGTGATATGTATAACTGGGATAATGCTGCTGTTGCTACTTAACTACAACTAGCCTTCAACTGACTCATTTCAAACATGTCTGATAGCCAAACTTCAGACTTAAAAGATAGAAACTATATTCATATTTTCCAAAGTGAGTAAACTTGAGAAGAATGTGTTTATATACTTATGCAAACATATAGGTATGTATATATTAATATATATATATCTACATGAGCATAGGTGCTTGCTTTGAAAGAGTCTGTATTTAGTGAGCTTAATGAATAGAGTGCTTTGTCAGTTTACCATAATACCCTTTAGGCTGGAGGCAAGTTGCACACAAAACTAATGAGCATCCCTAACCTCGTATTTCACAACTATCCCAAAAAATGAATAGATAAAACATTGTAGCAACTTAGTATTGGTAGGTGGCTTTGTGGTGCAGACACTGGGGCAGGAGTGTGGGGACGTAATGCCGTTTGGTGTTGTTGACCTGTGAGACATCCCCCCGTGAAGCACACAGCCTGCCTCATGGCACTGCAGCACTGCCTGTTAGCAAAGTGCTTCCCCACCGGTCTCTTCTCAGGAGACAGATCTCCTGATGACAAACTGCTTCCCATCTCCAGAGTATAACCAGTGCTTTAAAATGCTGGGTTTGTTTTGAGACTGTTGTAAAAAGTCTCCACTTTTCGTAGACCATTTTTGAAAGAATTGGTTTTACAGAATCACAGAATGTCAGGGATTGGAAGGGCTGCGCTGGACTCTCTGCAGCAGTTCCCTGTCCTGCTGGAACTGAGGGGCCACAACTGGACACAATATTCCAGGTGTGGTCTCCCCAGGGCAGAGCAGAGGGGCAGGAGAACCTCTCTGACCTACTGACCACCCCCTTCTAACCCACCCCAGGTACCATTGGCTTCCTGGCCACAAGGCCCAGTGCTGGCTCATGGTCACCCTGCTGTCCCCAGGACCCCCAGGTCCCTTTCCCCTACGCTGCTCTCTAATAGGTCATTCCCCAACTTACACTGGAACCTGGGGTTGTTCCTGCCCACATTCAAGACTCTACACTTGCCCTTGTTCTATTTCATTCAATGTTTCCCTGCCCAGCTCTCCAGCCTGTCCAGGTCTCTGATGGCAGCACAGCTTCCAGTGTCACCCACTCCTCCCAGCTTGGTGTCATCAGCAAACTTGCTGACAGTCACTCTATTCCCTCGTCCAAATCATTGATGAATATATTGAATAATACCGGCCCCAGCACTGCCCCCTGAGGCACTGCACTAGATACAGGCCTCAACTGGACTCTGCCCCATTGACCACGACTCTCTGGCTTCTTCCCTTCAGTCAGTTTGTGGGGGTTCTGTTACCTTTTGCTTAATGTTCAGACATTTCAGAGGTGGCTGCTAAAACCAAACAGATAAACAGCTGATGAAAGCTTCCCCCCTTTAAAAAGGAAAACATGAATCTACATCTGGAGAAAAAACAAACAAGCACCACAACAACTAACAACATGCATCTTACATGGTGGCTGTTTGCAGGATGTTGCTGAGAGAAAGCAGTTCAGGGTGCACCCCCCAAAGTCCTGCACTTATTCCAGATACTTACCCTGGTACAAAACAGGGTTTGTCCTTCCCCTCCTTATCCCTGGCTTTCTGCACCTCACTTGCAGGTTCCCTTCATGAAATCTTTGTCTTCCTTTTCAGATTTTTTCCCTATTCCCTTGTACAGAAACCGACAAGTGTCTCTCCAAACTATTTCTCTGTTTTCTAGATTGACCGTTTCATATGAAGAATTTTAGGCTTGATCATAGGTTAGTACTTACGTACTATTGAGAGAAGCTAGGATCAATCAGCTTAGGAAAAAAATACTACAAGAAAAAGAATAACCCTTGTCTCATGCACTGCAGGTTTCCAGTGCCCACAGTCAGCAGATGGATGATCTTTTTGATATTCTCATCAAGAGCGGAGGTAAGATAATTGACATCTCTGTGATGGAGATATTTAAAACCTGATAATAAAAACTCAGTGCTACAGTCAAAGAAATAGAAGGAAAGAATTCTTCCAAGGCAGAAGCTATCCAGCTTGGATGAAACTAGTATTTCTGAAATAAGTATCTATTAAAGAAAACATTTACCAAAACACACACAGTCAACCTGCTGTGGAACTTTTCTGCCTGTAAAATAGACCTTTGCAATAATTCACACAGCATTCAAACAATTAAAATAACACCTTGGGTTAGCACAAACTGGTTTTAAACCAAAACTGGAGAAGTTAAGCAAGTCCATGTAATGTAAACTGAAATTATACAAAAAATAGAATAAGGTAAGAGTAAGCACGTTGATACTAAAATTTCATTAAACATAACCCTGTATTATCAACTCTAAACATCAAAGATACATTACTGGAAAAAGTATGTATGAACTACATAGAGTCAGTAATGAATAACAGCTTTCTATGTCAGTTAAAACAAGGGAGCCAGCAGAAAGGAACTGAAACAACTGAAGTAATACACAAAGTAGCTTTGCAGTAAAAGGCGGCCACTTTGGGGCATAATTAGGCTCTGTAGACTAAGAAGCCGTTACAATACTGGGAAACATTCTGGTGCCAGGTAATTCCTTTGACTTAATGCTTTGTACTACTGTCACCTAAGGATCTTGAGAGCCATGAGTGCCAGGACAGAAGTGACTGACCGTAGGCTATTGGAAGATTTTAGCCACATTCTGAACATCAGAGTATTTTCTCTTTTTTGAAGCAAATTGCAAAGTCAGCTGAGGAAAGCGGAGTAGACAGTGACAGACTGAGCTAAGTGACCTGTGCAGTGGACAACTCAAGCTAAGCTAAATGCTTTCAGTACTTTTATTAAAATATTGCGTGGGTAGTTCAAAGAAGTTCTATGATACCTCTGGAACGGAGGATTTAGGAAACAGTGCTTGCTTACATATTTGCTTCGAGTGTTATGTTACCAAACCTATTTGATCTTAAAGGTAACAACTGCTCCAGATTTGTGAAGTTGCCATGAAAAAACAAACCTTTCCTGATCAGTTTTATGAAAAGTGAAGTAAAGCATTCAGGCCTGTTGCACTTACATAAGCAAGTTCTACACTGTAAAATGTTTAGTGTATTAATGTACTTCAAGAGACTGAGAGAGTCCATTTAGTAATGCTTTGCTTTTACTAAGCAGTCATTTAAATAGACGTTCTTACAGGTTTTAAGGATGTGTTTTTTGCTTGGGAAACTGGTGCAAAATATATTGTCAGGTACATTTTTGCTGGCAGAAACAGCATCTGTGCTAGAGGATTTATTTGCGTATTCTTGTCTGTCTAATCTAGGGTTTGGATTACATTTACAGATAAGAATTCACTGGAACTTACTTGGCTGTATTTCCTTTTATTGTTACTGCCACTATGTTACATGGAACTTCTTGACAGAAGAGTAGTTCTAAATTCTAGAATCAGGAATAAATGCATCCTAATCCCATCAACTGATCTCTTAGATTCTAATTCATCAAAGTGGACACAGTACTAAACAGGCACTGAACTGAAAATTGGCTCAGGTACTCTGTTCTAAATGAGGAAATGTGTTGGTTCCATAATTATTCTAATTAGTCAGAAGTACTACAAACACAAAGAAAAATTGTTGCTTTTTTCGTCAATAACAATATTCTAATTGGCTGAAGTATTACTGAAAGCAGAACTCTGGAACTTGATTTAAAATGCTTTGCTGTTTCAGAGTACCTGACATAGTCTGATATCTATACTGTTTGTATTATCAGAACAACAAAATGACTCGTACTTCATTGAGTTCACTCTGGCTGCATCCCAAAGTCGGCAAAAGGGAGGTGCAGCTTGTAAGCCTGAGGATATATGTCATTAACTTTTCTGGATTCAATAGCGTTGGGTTTTTTTTAATTACAGAAATCTCCCTTCCAATAAAGGAGGAACCATCTCCCATTTCCAAAATGAGACCAGTAACAGCCAACATCACTACAATGCCAGTGAATACAGTGATATCCCGCCCACCACCACAAATCCAAATGGCCCCTCCTCCTGTGTCCTTAGAACCAACAACCAACCTGTCTATAAGTCTGGAAAACCAACTCGAAGCCCTCTTGGACGGAACTTTACCGTCAGGTAATGAAATTCCTCAACTGACGAGCAGTAACGAGGACAGAGAGCCATTTTCTTTAATTGAAGACCTCCAGAATGATCTGCTCAATCACTCCAGCATTTTAGATCATTCACATTCACCCATGGAAACGTCTGACCCACAGTTTACCACTAGTAATTCTTGTCTGTCTCTTGACCTTCCTGATACAAATTTGGACAATATGGAATGGCTAGACATTACAATGCCCAGCTCCTCATCTGGACTCACTCCTCTCAGTTCTACTGCCCCCAGCGTGTTTTCCACTGACTTTCTGGATCCACAAGATCTACAGTTGCACTGGGATTAAGCTACAGCCAATGAGAACACAACCTGCAAGTCTCTTTACAGCAGACGTCCATTATTGCACCATTCTGATTGCGGTTAAGATGAATTAAGACAGTAATGTTTGAAAGAACAAATGCTTGAAGCTAATTCCTTATTGATTTTCAAGTTTACAACAGTGAATTACGTTATGCTTCTAGAAGTAATGCAGATCAGGGCCCTCTGAAAGCTGGATTTCACAAGAAAGGATGATTGTACTTCCTGATTAAAATTACCCTAGGGTAAATACATCACAAGTATTTAAGGAAGAAGTTATGTCTGACTTTATAATGCTTAAATGAGCAACACAACATGGCTAAACTTAGAGAAGAAAAAGTGAGGTTTCAACTGTCTGTATTGACCCAGTGAGCAAGTGTCGGGGGGGTGAGGTATCACTGCACTTCATTGTTCCTGTGGACAGCCTGAGCCAGGTTCAACATGGATTGTGAGGGCAAGGGCAAGTACAAGCACTGGCTGGTTCAGTGAAATTTCATATGTCTAGTTTCTTAATTTGTTCAAGTTGTTTTATATTTTGGTTTTGTGGTTTTTAGAACTCTTCCTCCATTCTTTAATTATGAGGGAAGAATTTAACTGCATCCAAAGGGATATTAAGTGTAACTGCAAGAAATCCACTGTAGCTATGCCAGGTAATATTGAGAACACTGAATTTTCTAAAGCAATGCTCTGGATTTAATAGCTAGATTTTAATGTGTATATCAGACAGTTATTTGTATACTCTTAACTTTGTATAGCTTATTTTTGTGAACAGAGGGGAACAGCGGTCTTCAAACAAGGTATTACTATAATGGAAATAATAAATATCCTAATTTACTTTGTGTTTGATGAATTTGTTAGATCATCGAATCCAGTACGTCAGCATATTAGAACAGTTTGAGGAAGCAGGAAAGTTTAATTAACGCTGTTGTGCACTATGATCCTGCAAAGAGGATTAATGCCCTCAATAAAGGATGTTTGTAGGATCAAACTGAGGTGCAGGGGACAGTACTGACAGGACAACCATCATTTCTTAATGAATACTTCAGCTATAGAACAGCTTTGTCTACATAACAACAGAGAAGCTGCTCAGTGAGAATCCCAAATCACCCTGTCAGGATGTGGTGTTTGTTTTATGAGAAGGCGTATTTCATACCTGAAACACAGAATAGCAGAGATGAAGCTCTTACCTCACAGCACAGCACATGAAAGTATTATTGTTTTTAAAGCCCTTAGTTGTTCTTTTCAGAGTCTATCATGAAAGCAGGTGGGAAAACAAACAAAAAAAAGCAAATAGAAGTAAAACACTTTGAAATTCTGTGGTTGTCTCTCAGGTAATAGCTGTTAAATGTTGCCATAGGTGACGTAGGCTGATAATTAAACATAAAATCATAATTATTTCCTATTAGGGCATTCCTAAATTAAGATAAAAGGAAACAGTCCCCTACTTCCTGAATCATTTAAGCATTATATGTTTTCTAGTCTGAAAACTGATCTCAATGCAGAGAGTAGCTGTTACCTATTTAGCAACCTGTATCACATATGAAAAAATCAAAACAACACAATCATCTTAACATCAAACTAAATACTTCTGTCAGAAGTTGTGGAATTAACTGCAAATTTGCCTCCAGATACACAATGCGGTCTGGAGAAATCCCTTGGCTTAGATAAAAGTGGATTATATCATTGATTCAGGGTTTCAACTGGCATCATACATTTGCATCATATCGGTTACCAGCACTTTAAATTCTTCTAGATCTTCAGTAGTTTTGCAGGCCAGGATTTAATGTAATCTGAAACTAAGTACAGAAAAAACAATCTATGGAGAGTTTCACCACAAAAGGTGAAGCTGAAAGACATGTTTATTTATTCCTTCTTGCTGTGCCTACAATACTTGAGTACGATATTACACACGGACTGTCTGGCTGCCTTAAATGTTGATGGTATGGGACTCTTCGATAACACTGAACAATTACATTCGACTTTCTGCATTCCTTGTCCTCATTATCTTGGGAGCCAATACTCTGAATACTAAGTGCCCTCAGCTGTTACAAGAAGGAGAATTAAGGACTCTTGGTCTGATAGGAACAATTTTGAATGAAGTTTAGTGTTCTGCATTACTGTCAATTTATTATGTGTGATACACCAGACATGCTACCACATGTGTGGTTAGAGTTACCCCTTTTTGACCCTGCCTTCTGATTAAATAAGAGGCAAGTAAATTAATTTTAAAGGTCAAATTAACCTAGAGCAACTGTACTGTCGTTTTTGATGTGCATGTAAATAGAGCTTTAAACCGGCAAAGTCATCTTGCTACAGAACTATACTTATTGGCAGTGTAGAATGTTAACTAATCCATAGGAATCTATGTGCAGAAGTAACCCCAAACGGCTGAGATGTGTTGCTATCAGTACAGTATAGCTTTCGACTCTAAAAGTCTATTTGCAAAAACAAAAAAAATCATTTAAAAGGGATCATTTTAATTTTTGAAGTACAAATATTCTAGTGTAGCAAGTGTGTGATTACTTTTTTGTACATTTCAGAATTGTGTATTAAACCCTATATATAATGGTTTGCTTTAGACTTCGTTCTGAAATGTGATCTATTTGCCATAGCTATATATGCCTGTAATGGCAGAAATAGGTTTTGCTTAGACTTGTGTGTGCATGTTTTACATGACAATTTTTGTAACACAAATACAATACATCTTAGAAATGTAATCACGACTGTGCAGTTTGACTGTACAGAATGGAATATTTCTCATTAAGAGAACAGTTGCAAAGGAATGCACTGACACTAAATTTGCCATTTAATAGCTGCAGTATCCTAACAGAACACATCCTCTCAAATGTGGTGTTAGTAGATCCTTCAAAATAATTAAGAATACTGTTTTAGCAGTGTGAAAATCAAAAGGTGTTTACACTTCCAGACATGGAGAGAGCTCAGACATCTCTTTTACAAAGGCTAATGTTAATCAAGAGGAGTCACATCCTGCATTTAATACAGAAATGGTATTTGTTATGCACTTCTAGTGCATAGATAAGTAAGCATTAGATAAGTAAGTTTAGAGGCAAAATTTTGTTTAACGTTACCAATAGTTAAGAAAACATTGTCATGAATTTAGCAGTTCTCTCCGAGAAGAAAATGAATTTATGGCAATTCTATACAGAAATTTAGAGCCTAATCCAGCAATGTGAGCTTGCAGAATCAGACCTTTTAAAAGCTGAGGCCACAGCTTTTGGAAATAATCACTACTTACTACTAAAACTTCTTTCCAAGGTATTTCTAAATGCACCGACAGTAGTTATGTCCAAGGAAGCAGGTGATGAAAACACAAGTTTCAATATTAAACAGTTATGTAATGGAACCTCCAGCAATCAGATGCCTGCAGAGCGTAAGCACTGTCACTGAAACCAAGCACAAGCTGCTCAACTGTTGTCAAGGCAGAGAAAATGCAATCATGGAACACATTTAACTGGAAGGACATTATGGAATCAAAACACAGTAAAGCTCACCGATGGAGACAATTAGGAATTGGATGGTATCTTCAGTGTATTGTAAACTTTAAGCAAATTCTATTAAAACTGGAAAAAGATTTCTTCCACTTATCTCTAATAAATGTTCTGTTGAAACTCTTTATATTATGGTCTATTAAATTGCCTTTTGGTGACTTCTAGACCATACTACAGATGCTGGTTTATGTGAGATATGTGGAATGGACTTGCATATAGTATATACATGGCCAATAAAGAGCGTGCATTAAAACCTGAAGTAATCTCAAATACTCCTTTTATACCAGTTTGCTAGGAATAAAGTGCAAAAAAGAGACACCTACATCATTCTGTAGTGTCCAGTACTGAACATAAAGACTTTTTAAGTTAAAAGTGCATAAATGTGTTGTAGAAATCTAGCCAAAAAAAGCCATTCTAGCGAGGAGAGCAAGTTCTCAATAAAAAGCAGGGAATGGTTGATAGCTATATAATCACACTATTTTTATAAAGAAAATACAGCTCAGATATTCAAAAGACAGCCTAAAATAAATTCTAATAATATAAAAATTTAAATAGGAACCAAAGCATTGCCATTTATATTGCCAAAGGAGGCACTTTGTATCTTGAAGCATAGGAAATTAATTCCCCAGAAGTATTATCCATACTTTTTTAAAATTAAGGATGTAGATACTTTCAAAGCTGTTTTTGATGTTTAACAGTACAGATTTGGTTTTGTTGTTTGAGAATTTGTATTCAGTAATAGCACAGCCTTTTTTCCAGATAGATAGGATTTTTCTTCACAGTACTGCTTGCAGTAGAAATAACGCTAACCCTAGGAGGTGTTTCTCTTCTCGTTTTCATAGTCATAATTAAGTCTTAGCATCTCATTTTGTGAAGAGAAGAAGACAGACACCTGTCTCTAGGGCCTCCTTCATTTAAGCACTACTTTACTAAATGCAAATGATGGCAATCAGGGCGTCAGTTTTTGTATTGCCTTTCTATGAGAAACCATGATGCCTTTGTATTTGCTGTTTGCACCCCTAAAATCAATTCCATATGTTTGAATGCCATATGTTTTGCACATTGTACTGTATATATGTAATGCATACTGTATTTTTATATGTGTACTACATTTATCAAATATTTTGTACATAGTGGCAATATTGTAGCTACTGAGGAAATGTTTGATATTTCAGCATTTTTGCTAAGTGTCTCAAATAAAAAAGGAAAACTGTGTTCGTTTGTCTCTGCTTACTAATTTAAAGTGAAAAATGCTATATACTCCTGCCTATTCACTTGCTGCATATTATCCAAATGATGCTAAAGAGTGACATATTTCTCACAACATTTGTACTGTATCAAGTCAGAAATGTTCCGTTGATAGCAAAGAAGTCACACACATTTGCCCACACCCCATACTTCATTCTACAACCCCACCAAGACCTTCCTTAAAGGGAATCAAAGTAACAGAGGAGCACCCGAGATGCAACAGCTAGGGTTTGGTGGGTCTTGGGGGTTTTTTTGTTGGTTCGTTGTTTTTGGTTTTCCTTTAAGTGTTTATCTATAAAGGAACAGAGTAACTTTAGGACTTCACATTAAAAACTACCTGAAGATGAGTCTCCGGTCTTCTCTGCAGAGCAAGAGCTGCAGGGCCGCTCTGCCCTATCGCTGCACCATTCTGGGGTCCCCCTGGGGCAACTGCTGCTGATAAAAAGTTAAAATAATGAACAGAAACCTTGTTTCAGAAAGCCAGGACAAGTCTATGCTCAGGTAACTGGTCACTGGGGAGCATTCCGGCTATGCCATAGCAACTCCTTATAAACTCAGCTATACAGTTGCACAAATTGTGCATAAGTATTACTGTTTCCCTGTCATTTGTAGAAAGGCCTAGTTTTGTACTTTGTTAAAACAGACATCAGAACCCTCTCCTAAAGCAACACCTCCAGCTCATAAAAATGAGGCTTAGCGGAGGAAGAAAAAAACCTGGTGATTATTTTCTCCTTCTGACAAAATCCCTCACATTATGTTTTCAGCATCGGTGTCTTCTAAAGAGTTGCTTTTATGTGGCGGTTTAAAAAAGATTTTGTCAGAAGAGAACAGAGCATATGTAAGATTCAGCAGAAAGAATACGGGCTTTCACACGGAGCTCAAACAAGGGTAACGACCAACATAAAAGACACTTAAAAATAACCAGATGTCACAAGAAACCATGGGCAATTACACATTTTAAAATCAAGTTTACATTTTTACTTGTTCTGATGAATCGGGTCTATTGTTCTGATAAACCAGGTCACTACTGAACAGAACTTTGTTTAGACAGTAACATTTTTCCGAGCACACTAGGAATTCCACAAATAATTCAAACAGTCCTCTCTGCTTCCTCCCATCACAAAATTACTTCTCAGCTCACAAAGATACAAAAAGATGAATAAAACAGACAGATGCAAGCTGTACAGGAGCTGTGATGACAAGGTACAGCTGGCAAGTATGGCACATAAAACAGCGTATTTTGCAACAAGCTAGTAGGCTAGAAATGGAAGGACATAAGTCCAACATGACTTATTAAAATCTAACTCCTTCCTGCTGCCAGCTTGGTAATACTAAGAGTAATTCTTCAGTCAGCTGAAATAACCAGCCCCCTGAGGGCAGTCCTTACCATTAAATTACAGGTGTGAGAGTTGAGTGAGGCAGTTTCTACTCCCACACCTCATCACACTGTTGAAGTCCCACACTGATCACAGGGACCAACACAAAAGCACAACACTACCCTCCCAGCTCTCCCTCATCCAGCTGAGGGTATGTCCTTTGAAGCTACAATCATAGAATCATTTTGGTTGGAAAAGATCTTTAAGATCGAGTCCAACCGTCAACCCAGCACTGCCAAGCCCATCTCTAAATAATGTCCCTGAGAACCTCGTCTCTGTCTGTCCAACCCTACAGGGATGGTGACTCCAGCACTGCCCTGGGCAGCCTGTTCCAATGCCCCACAGCCCTTTCCATGAAGGAATTTTTCCTACTATCCAGTCTGAACCATCCCGGGCACAACTTGAGGCCGTTCCCTCTCATCCTCTGCAGGCCCTGCAGAGCCTTCCCACCCTCCAGCAGATCAACACTCCCACCCAACTTGGTGTAATCTGCAAACTTACTAAGGGTGCACTTGATCCCCTTGTCCAGATCACGGATGAAGATATGAAACACAACTGGCACCAATAATGAGCTGGGGAACATCACTCATGACCAGCCACCAACTGGATTTCACTCCATTCACCATATGAATGGATGAACTGGACTAGGAGATAAACTCCAGCACGCGTTCAGGTTGGCCAGGCCATCAGTTATGCCCATAAGGACTGGAAAATCAGAATGAATCACCTTTGGGACAGCTGTCCCAGGGTAGTGGCAAACACATTTCACATGGGCTGACTTTCCAATAAGGTAATTTAAATTAGACACCTTTCACTGCAGGTGAAGCTAATTCAAATTCCTGTTCGCTGAAACACAGACACACACAGAGTTATCATGGAGAAGCTGAGAAATCGCAACTTTTAAAGAAGTGAAATTTGTACATACAGTCAAGCCATCAGGCGCGGGTTTTCCTGATGACAGTTCAAAGAACATCCCAGATATAATAACCTTTTAACCACCCACGTTACGGCTCCACTGAGTTAGTCACTGTGATCTCAACCTTTACAAAGGTATCTCTGTTAACATGTTCACACGCCTCACAAAACAAACAGCTGATCACAGGTGGGATCGGTACCCCCGCAGGTCAGTAAACAACAGCCAGGAACACGGGATATAACTTGGGTGTCCAGCAAAAGGTTCACAGGGAATTTAAAGGAATCTCCACAATTAATAATAAATGAAAACTAAAAGCTTTGTTTCCAGGTCACACTTGTAAGTATCTAGACCAGATCTAGAAAAACAGGTATTTTGGTATATTTTCTGTATTTCACAACACTAATCTTTTATAAGGAACGAGTACCAGGCACTTAGTTTAATTTAATATTTACCATTATCCCGACGTCTTGCGTTTCTGCTTCTTTTCTCATAGCAGGAAGGTTTTTTGTTGCCGCTTTTCTTTCGCTCCTCTCTAAACTCTGCTTTCTGCTCCAAAGACTTCGGCACCACCAGGACATTTGCCGGTCTACATGTGAGAGTGCTGCCTTCCGGTGCGGCCACACCCGGGAACCCCGGAACCCCCTGGGCCTCAGGGACGCGGCGGCAGCGCCCCGGGGCCCACACGCCTCACCAGGGCCGAGACGCCTCCACAGCCGGCCAGGGCAGCTCCTCACGGAACCCCAGAGTGTCGGGGGTTGAAGGGCCCTGGAAAGCTCATCCAGTGCAATCCCCCCATGGAGCAGGAACACCCAGATGAGGTTACACAGGAAGGTGTCCAGGCGGGCTGGAATGTCTGCACAGAAGGAGACTCCACAACCCCCTGGGCAGCCTGGGCCAGGCTCTGCCACCCTCACCAGGAAGAACTTTCCTCTCATCTTTAAGTGGAACCTCCTGTGTTCCAGTTTGCACCCATTGCCCCTTGTCCTGTCACGGGTTGTCACCGAGAAGAGCCTGGCTCCATCCTCCTGACACTCCCCCTTTCCATATTGATCCCCAGGAATGAGTCCCCCCTCAGTCTCCTCTTGTCCAGCTCCAGAGCCCCAGCTCCCTCAGCCTTTCCTCACATGGGAGATGCTCCACTCCCTTCAGCATCTTGGTGGCTGTGCTGGACTCTCTGCAGCAGTTCCCTGTCCTGCTGGAACTGAGGGGCCACAACTGGACACAATATTCCAGGTGTGGTCTCCCCAGGGCAGAGCAGAGGGGCAGGAGAACCTCTCTGACCTACTGACCACCCCCTTCTAACCCACCCCAGGTACCATTGGCCTTCCTGGCCACAAGGGCCCAGTGCTGGCTCATGGTCACCCTGCTGTCCCCAGGACCCCCAGGTCCCATCCCGCCCTCACACACAACACGAACTGAGCGGCCACCCAGCGCCTCTCGGAGCCCCAGCCGCGCGCAGCCCGCCCAAAGACCTCCAGGGGCTCGCGCAGGCGCACGCGGGGCGCGAGGGGCGGGGCGAGGGCGGGAGCCAGCGATAGAAGGGCTCTGGAGACGCTGTTAACGCAGGCGCGGTGGCCAAGTGGTAAGGCGTCGGTCTCGTAAACCGAAGATCACGGGTTCGAACCCCGTCCGTGCCTCGGCGGCTCCGCGCCGGCGGGAATTTCCGCACTCCTTTTTAGGGGAAGGTGGCGGGAGCCCTGCGCCCCGTTCCTCCGCCCTGCCCCGCGGTGACAGCCAGCACAAGCGGGGCGGGGTGGTGGTGCGCGGGCCCGGGAGAGAGCCCGGTACCGGCGGCTGCCGTCGGCGGCTCGGCTGCACGGCAGGAGTGAGAGGGGCGCCACCTGGCGTCCGCAGACCAAGCACGGGTGACGAAACCGAGAGGTGTCGTGTCGCACCTGGGCAGCCGGGCCCCCCGCAGCCCCAGTAAATCGCCCCCGAACGCCGGTGCACTCGCTTCCCTCTTGCAGCAGCATTTTCCCTCAGACGCCTTCCTGGGGGCCCCGTGTCCCACAAACCCCGGGGCTCAGCCTGGAGCGGTTCCGTGTGCGAGGAGCAGGTGTCACACGCAGCCGGCGCTGGCCCCGCACGCCGGGGATTCATCCCCGAGGAACACGCGGAGCCCCCGCTCACCCCGCTCCGGCGGCTGCAGCTGCCAACAGCGTCCTGGCGTTCCTGGTTCTCTCCCTTCATTGTTCCCGCCCTGCAATTAATTCAGTGCCGCTTCTTCACCTGTGTCACTAACCACTCGAAAGGATTATTTGCAATGTGGTTAGTGTTCACTTTGGTTTTTGTTTTTGACTAGAGAACCTCCCCATCACATTGCAAAGGGGTGAGGAAAGGTGGCGATTGTTCTGCTGACAGGAGATGCTGCACCAGCCAACAGCTGGGGACACCACGGGGACACGGCCTGGACCAGCCACCGAACACACACTTCAAACCACCTACAACAGAAATACCAACAGCACCACAAGTTGAAGGAAATCTTGACTCATTCGTGTTTGATATTTGCTTACTGGTTGAAATTTCACTGACCTTTGATGAGCCCACGCTGTTTTGTTTCCTGTGTGACAGATCTTCCTCTCATGTTCTGCACCACTGTTGTCTAGAAGCAAATTTGTGCAACTATTGTATGAATAAAAACAACTGTCATTAATTATTTACACTAGATACTGTAAAATCTTTTAAAATAAAATATGTAAATTGTGTTGGTAGGTCAAAATCATTATTCAGGTTGTATTTTGGTTTAAAGAAGGGTTTTAACAATTCTACACAAGGCCCTTTTTTCCCCACACATCTAGTGTTATGAAGATTATCTGACTGTACTAATTACATGTAACTAAAATTTACATTTTTTGCACTTACTTTACCATCGATATTCACATGTTTCCAGAACTGCTCTTTAGCAAATTGGGCATGACATTTGTGAAGCATCACCAGAGAGCAGCACATTCCTTCCAGCTCGTTTCTGAACTTGAAATGTTGAGCGTGAAATCCAGAAAATGTAAATTACTGATTTTGAGCAGTGCCAATTTCAGCACAGAGCACGTGCAAAATTACAACCCCAAACGTTCTAAATTGGCTCCCGTTTTCTTAGGTATTTTTACTCACGATTACAAAAGACACTGAGGAGCAGCCGTGTCCCTGAAGCTGCTTTCATAAGAGGGTTTTCAAAAGTAAACAGCAAAATCAAACTCAAGGACAAAACACATGTCTGATAAATACTGTTTTCTGCTCCTCCCACCTCAGGAGAGGAGCCACCCTGCCTGTGGTGAGTAATGCTTCCAGAAATTCTTCCTTGTTTTTCAGAAATACGAGACTGATCCAGGTGTGCACAAGAGCTCCGGCTCTGCCTCACCCACCCAGCAACAGCGTGGGGCCTCTGAGTCTGTGTTACACGGAATTAGATGATAGTCTGTTTGTCCGTAGTTCGCAGACAGAACTTATATTTTGCTAAATAACACTGATACATTATGAACATGATAATGATTTTGCTAGGAAACAGTTGAAGACATGTCTTATAGTTATTTACTTGAAATTAATTTTGTAATTAGAAGACTAGCTGTGAAATCACAGCATGAGAAACCAGAAATTCATAACTCCAGCAGCAGTTAAGATGGAGAAATAATTAACATGCCGCACAGGTTTAATGCTATGACATAGATTCATTTATGTGACATTAAACCTTTTTGAAAGTGTTGCTATATTTGCCTTCAGCTTTCTCCTTTCTAGCCAACACAATCCCAACATTTTAAAACCTCTCCTTTTAGGTCAGGTTTACCACCCCCAGATCCTCTCCCATTGCCACATATTCTTCTTGAAATGAGAACCCAAAGTGGCCCCGGCACTGCTGCTCTCCAGCCGCAGCGGATGCTCAGGAGGACACTGGGAGCAGTAAAGCGGGAATCCGCATCACAGGTACCCAGCAAAGCCCGCGCTGCCACAGCTCCAGCACATCGAGAAGCTGCATCACGGCCACCGCATTGCACAACAGGAGCCACCACATGTGAGCACAAACCCTCTGAGCGGGCACACGTGGCCCTGGCCCCAGACCAGACTGTGTGGCATTAAACTTCAGCTGAAACCTCCTCTCTTGGCAGGTGCGTGGCAGCCCTGGCCCCAGGGGACCGGAGCCGGAGGGACCACAGGTCCCCGTGTCACCCAGCATGGCCAAGCCGGGGCCCGCAGCAAGTGGTTAAAACAGCAGCCAGAGCCCAATGGGGCTGAACCCCGGGCAGAATTTATGGTTTGAGTCACGTGAAATGAGTCCTCTCCTAATCCAGCTTCTAGGATCCACCGTTGCGTCATTTTTTAGGAATCCCTCACACTGTGCAGTCTACTTGGTGAAAGCGCGAGGTGAAGCAAATTTGATTTAGTTTCATAACTTCTGCTGTTTCGACAGAGCTTCTTGCTGCCTTTTTGAGTTACTTGAATTCTACATGTGACAACCAGTCTGACCAACAGAGGACAGCACATCCATTTCTTTTAATGATCGAAAGATCCTGAACTTGGAGCTTCCATTCACTTTTTCGCTCAGGAAACGCGAGTGACAGGCAGAGCGGAGCAGTGTGCCATAAAGAAGCCAGCCAGCTTAGAAAGGCCTTTTTGCAATTAACTAGAGCCTGGTTTGAATTCCAAGAGATTACTTAAAATAAATCTGCTGCTAACCAGGCATTACTGCTAAGGAAACACTGCGGGTGCAGCTCTCTGCGAGCTGGCTCTGGATTTTGAAGCAATTGTTTACTGAGCACTGCAACAAGAGTTACAACACAGTCAGGAGTCAAAGCACATGAGGATGGTCAGGTGAACTCTGCTAATTCCCCTTCAAAACTGTGGACAGGCAAGGTGTCTGTAACTAAGTTTAGATTAAATGTGTTTATAAAACACCGACGAAAAGCCAGACTCCAGTATCTTTATTGCATTTGATTTGGGGCAGAGAAGACTCTGCAAGTCATAATGAAATTCAAAGAACAAACCCAAGGATTTCATGTGGCTGAGGGGAATTTCATTATGGAAATTCAATTAACCTGCAGGAGTTGCACACACTGAAATCTATTCTCTTTCCCCCAAAGCTGGCTATTGTGTTTTATAGAGCAACCTTTGCTATTCCTGGATAAATAATGTTTTATTGCAAATGCATTGACATTTTTATATAATTAATAGCATATAATAACATACTTATCTGTTACCACTTTGGGAAAATTCATTTCTGCTTCCTATGAAATGTATCCAACAGCGTATTTTTAAAAGACATGACTAAAGAAGGACTGGGGGTTGGACACAGGCACAAAGCGAACACACACATTTATGAGATGTGAGGAAGAACAGTGGTGCAGGTCTGCTGCAAGTCCCGATTTAGTTGTCAGGGCCTGATCCTGTGAATCGCTGAGCAGAATTATTTAACAGCCTAAGATACCACTAAGTCAATGGGGATGGACAGTGCTCAGCAGTTCTCAGTATTGAGGCCCTTAAATAAAAGCCAACCAACAAATTCCCGTTCATGTGAGTGACAACACCGTACACAGATACAGTCATAAGATGAATTATTCACGTCAGTGTAGAGTGAAAATGCAACCTGCAAAGCCTGTTTAAAGTAACGCACGAACATTAATTAGTGATACACGAGAGGGTTATCACTTGGCCCATTTTTCACTCATATGTGTATTCCTTTTATTTGCTGTGTGCACAGGTCTGATATGATGACATGGGGCAAAGTAAATACAGGAGATAGACATCTATAAACATTAGTAGAAAATGAAGGAAGGGAGTTACTGATTAGCTTTCTTCCCATGTGAAACTCCTGGATCATATCAGAGAGATGTGAGTTAAGGGTTTTACCATTCTTCTTTTTTTAACCATTATCTGATCAGAGAAGCATGAAAAGCACTTTATTGCTCGCTTGGTGTTTTTTTTTTTTCCTGTGCTAGGAGCCCTCTGCAGGAAGTGAAGCTGAATTTCAGAAATCTTCCCTTTCTGACGTCTCCCGAATTTCTAGGAATGCCCCTTCCCTGTTACTATATTTGGAGGTAGTTTCTAGGAAAAGAGCTGGTGCTGGGCCGGTGCGGGGCTCCCCGGGGCAGCCGCGGGCGGGCTGGGCCCGGCGCTCCCGGCGCGGCCGCGGGTGCTGGAGCCGCCGCGCTCAGCGGTCCCGGCGCAGCCCGCGCGGCTTTGTGGCTGCGCCGGAGGAACGAGCATGGAGAGCGAAGGGAAGGGGAGAGGTGGCTTTGTGGCAACAATGCGTGAATCTCCTCCAGTTATTTCCTGCTGGCTGCTCTTTTTTTTCCCTCTTGAACTTTTTTTTTTTCTTTTTTAAAGGAAGAGGATTTTAAGAAAAAAAAAACAACCTTCTGGATTTTTTTTTTCCCTCCGCTTCTCCCTCTCCCCCTCCCCTTATGTGGCCTCTTGTTTAGCTTGTGGCGTGACCGTGATGAAGAAATGTTTCTGGGCGCCTGGCAGGGTGATCTTTTTATGTAATGAGTCAGGATTTTGCCAACGGAAGGAGCCGGCTCGGAGCGCGGAGCGGAGCGCTGGCTGTGCCGGGCAGCGGGAACCTGCCAGCCCGCCGACCGCTGATGGACTCTGGCTGACAAGCGGTGAGTTGCGCTCTCCTTCCGCGCCCCCCGCCCGCCCGCGGGGAGCAGCGCGGCCCCGCGCACGGCCCCGCCGCCGCCCAGGCCCGCAGGTGGGGCCGCCGCCCCGCGTCCCCGCTCCGCGCCAGGCGGGCACGGGGGCCGCGCTCCGCCGCGCAAGATGGGGCGGCTCCGCGCCCGCTCCGCGCCAGGCGGGCACCGGCGGGACCAGTGGAGGGGGCGGTGCGGGGCTGCGCATCCCCCGCCACCTGCCGCAGGCCGCGGAGCGGGCGCGGAGGCCGGGCCGGGGTGCGGGTGCTGGGCGCCCCGGCAGCCACAGGTGTGCGGAGCTGCCGGGGCCCGACCCGCCGCCCCGTCCCGCAGCCCCAGCGCGGCCCCGGCGTTCCCGAGCAAAGCGTAACCCGGTGAAACAATAGTGAGAAAAAGCCTCTAAATCACCCCGACCGTAAGTCAGTTAATGCCCCGTTCACAGGCCGTGTATTTCATATTAACATGCCTGCTTGGCAAGAATCTATATCAACATCTCTGCGTTTGCCTTTCGAGATGTATTTGCCGGTTCCGGAGCGGCTCAGCCAGGACAGTGTTCTGCGGCTCCGTGTTCGGGTTATGGAAAGCACAATGAATGTAATAGTGGCTTTTCGAGCACAGCAATTAGTTTCTTTTAAAATAACTGACAGCGTTTACCTACTTCAGTCATCCAAGTGTAAACTATAATGCTTCTAAACTTGGATGTTATTTAGAAGTTCTGTTGGAATTATAAACTGAGGATTTAGAAAATATGTTCCTTTTTGTCTACTTGTCCTCTCACCTTTGAAATAAGTCATTAAGAAATATAATCTTAAGGGTAGTAAAATTTAGACACGCAGCCGAATACTTGAATCTACCGCTGTTAGTGGGAAAAGACCTGTTTCAAGTAAAGTGAAAGTGTTTTCTTGTTTGTTGTGTAAATAACAGATTTAGGATAATGACAGACATCTCTATAATGTATCAACTTCAGTCTGAAATACAGTGAAAGAGATAAACAAGTAAGTTGTTACTTTGAGAAGAAATCTTAATAGATATTTTGAATGCTGGGTCTAATAAATAACTGTTATTCTGGGGGAGTTCCGTGTCACTTTATAGACACTTATAGAAGGTGCCGCTTACCTGCTTAAGAAATAAATGATAAAATGTGAATAAAACCAAATAGTATCAGTTAGCAATTCCTGCTGTCCAGAAAATGAAGGAGTGTGTATTGCAACTTGGCTACAATATTCTCTTTTATTAGGCTGAAAATGACCCACTTCATAAGCAATGATTCTCTCAGTTAATTTGGCATATCTTACAAAGATACTTTACTTACAAATTGAATCTCGGAAGGTTGTGGTTCCAGAGTCGGGGTTTTGGGGGCGAGATGAGCTTATGTTTTATCCAACTGGCCCACAAAGTCCCGCTTTTGGTGGTCACTTTGTTCTGCAAAAGAAACCAGTACGTTATGGCTCTGACACGGGACATTGAACTTAGTAGTAAACTACTGCTGCGCTTAGCAAAAGGCTACTATATAAATAAATAATAACATTCTAACTTTAATGTTGTCTTCAGCTATAAATAGTGGGTAGAAAATACTATCATTTTGAAAGTAAAAACATTTTTTAAAGTTTTTGAACTATCAGTGGTGGTTTTCTCTTAAAAAAACCAGCGAAAGCCAAATAAAAAGTTACGTTTCAAAGAGGGGTCATTCGGTATAGGTGCACTGGGAGAAAAAGTAAGTCCCTAGGAAAGAGAGGCAGCTTAAACCTTGAAAACGTCATCTAAACATCAGTACATTTATATTGTCAATCCCCTCCTCAGTGTTTTTCTCACAAAGTGTTCAGTTTTAATGCATCTCTTCAACGAGCTGTTATTTTTTTACATGTGTGTTTGTGTGTCTACATGTGTATGGTCTGTATCTATGAATCAATTTAAAGATTACTAATTTTTGTACTGATAAAAGCTATAGAATATATTTTTATGAGTCAGGCATTGTAAACCTGAGCTTGGTAACTCTAAGTTCATGTTACTATTTACATTTTTGTATCAACAGCCTAAAGAATCTAAGCATAGTTTTTACTTAAAAATTATGTAATTGTGCTTTCCCCATGGGATTCTATTAAATGTTGAATATTAGTCGGTAGATAAGCTGAACTTTCTTGTGGTTCTGAATATACTGTACATGTATTTAAGACTGAATGAAACACATTGCACTCACTCAATGTTGTTTATAGAATGCTTCACATACACAGCATATGCACACAAAACACACACAGGAGCACCCTCTCAGTTGGTGTAAATGTGTCTGTCATGGTTTTGACATTTTCTGCCAGCTAATCACCTGCTTAAGTTACACATCAACATCTAGACATTCACATTGTGGCCACATTATCATTATCACATTATCGTTGCAGTCAGATTAATCTGAACTGCTGACCTACTCAGGCTCAGTCAATGTGAGTATTTCAAAAGGGCCTGGAAATGCAGCTGCAGTTACACTGTGAGACCCTGTTAAAGCCAAGTTGTTGGTATGTGATATATCGCATGGCTATATGCAGGATCTTTATATTCATACAAATGCGTATCGTGCTGAATTGCCAAGATTTTTCTGTGGAGTTCTGCTATTTTACATTTTATAGCAATATAATGACTACACACGTGAAATAGGACAGATCCAAACCTCAGTGCAGCAAATTCCTCACTTGTTTCAGACTGAAATCTGATGTGGAAGAGCTTAGGTCAGAATTGTGCTGCCGATGCACCTTTTAGCCACTATTTTGCATGAAATAATGCTGTTCAAAAGCAGTATTTATGAGAAGGTGACATTTTCATAAAGCTACAAATTTAACTGTAGAACTCTTCAATTTTTGAATTGTACTTAAATTGTGAACACGTTCTAGGCCTGGCCAGTGTCCCCAGTTGTCCGGTTGGGATTAGTTTCACTGCTGTGCTCTCCGCACCAGCATTTTGGGAACACAGGGGCAGAGATCAGAGATGAGAAGGTGGATCCATACGAGGATCTTGAAGGGAAAAGAGAAACAAACCCACATATCCCAACGGCAGCAAAGATCAGCTCTGCCCTGCTGGGATCCAGCCCTTGCTCCTCACCAGCTGTTACTGTAAAGCCCTTAAATGAAAACCTGTGATTTTGTGTGGCTGCTTTCTTGCGCACTTTGTTAACCAGCTGTTTTTAAATATTTTATTTTCTAATGGGTCCTATTTGATTCCGTATTGAAGATACATAAAATTCACATGCATTCCTTCTAGTGCCAATAACCTAGCTATAGAATTAATAAACTATTTAAATGATTGATGAGCAGTGTTGAGGAACACACACTTCTGTAGGCTTTCCTCATGCAAAATTTGTACTCACCTTTTTTTCCCTTAGTAAGCGTACGGAAAGAACTCTTGTTTGTCTCTACTGTGCAATACAACTACTATGGATATAATGCATATGTAAAAAACTTTATGTTCTTTTTATATGTCATACCCAAATTAGTGATGATCAGACAAAACAGTGATAGATTCCCTAAACATCTATGTTACAAAAATGTGATTTCTTTTCCATTGCTCTGGTTTTCCCACGAGTTTTACATGCAGCGTGGGGTGGTGGCCGCAGAGAAGTACGTGGAGTATCCAGAGCATCCATAATTAAATACCTGGGATCAGTCTGTCTTGCTATTTGAAATTAAAACAGAAAGCTACAGAAGATAAAAAGTAGACAGTACGCTTGGAATCAAAATTAATGTTCCTTGAGATAAAAACTGTCATGAATTATTGAAAAAATAATCTTTAGAAAGATCAACTACAATTACTTAGTGCATTTATAATTTATAAAATTGAAAGCCCTCCTAGCTAGATTTCTATTTAAAATACATTTAAAACTACATTATGAGAATAGCTTCTCTGTAGTTTTAGGCAAAGCTTTAAAAACCAGCTTGCAGGCACCGAATGAGCAGCAGATTATCAAACGGCCCGGTGTGTTTACTTTTGCAAGCCGTGAAAAGCGCGGGGTGCGCACAGGACCAGCGGCAGGGCTGGGGTGCCTCTGGGGCCGCGGTTTCTCAAGCGGCGCCTCAACCTTTGACACCTCCCGACCTCGTGTGGCAGCAGCAAAGTTCTGCGAGTTCTGCGCCTCCCTCTGATTCAGCCACCGAGAAACAAAGCAGTGAGGCAGCGACCCCGCGTTTGGGAGCTCATCACCTGGAACAACTGAACATGTTGCTTTAGTAAAGGCTACAAAATCAGTCGTCCCTTTCTATGAAGCTCTCCAGGGTTTTTCCAGGGCAAGAACACACACACACCCAGGGTATGATTTTTAAATGGTGTCTGGTTCTGCGCTCTCTGCTGGAACTTTACACACCAGCGCTGCTTCCCCGCCTAAAACCGGGACGCTGTGCCACGAAGAAAATCTGCGTGAATGCAGGGCGGTATGTGCAGAACGCATTTTTCAAAGGTACGACTCAAAAATCCTTTTTTATTCGCCTCAAATATACATTTAGAAGGTTATGAAGCAAAATAATTTTTGGTGGCTTTAAAATCTTAGGGGGCAAATATTGCTGACACCTGGCACCTGTGGTGGCACAACACTGTGAAACCTCTACTGAAATTAGTGAATTCAAGGCATCATTTGCCCCATTCACAGTGCGCATCAGTTAATAACTACACAAATCTCTCAGGGTAATGCAGTGCACATCAGTTAATAACTACACAAATCTCTCAGGGTAATGTGATACACTTTTCTCAGTCAAACAGTGCAAATGTGTAAGGAATTTGGTAAAGATACAAACATGGAAAAAAGAAACAGCGAATCAGCTTTTATTGCCTGTTGTCAAAATGCCCAAATAATTTCTGTTTCCAAGGCTGTGGTGCAAGGGCCACGTTCATGTAGGTGATGGGTGAGTGGGTGGGTGGTGCTCAGCTCGTGGCTTGTTTAAAGGACACTTCTATAACATGTACAGAATAAATAAAGATAATAGGAATAGAAATAAACCCACATCTATTACTGAGCTAACTTGCTTTGCGAGCTAGCTAAATACATGATTTCCTAATATACCAGATGCTTACATTGTTGACAGACATTAATAACTTTAAACAAAACTATTTTGATGTTTTCAGTTAATACTGCTGTAATATTTTAATGTAGCTGTTAATGGGGGAAGCTACAATTCACCAGTGTAATGCAATATTGATGCATTTTTGCTAGTTTAAGTATCTCAGCTTCAGTCAGACAGTCCCAATTCTTTTCCTGGAATCATTGCCTTCTGTGGGAACTAATATAACATCATAGGCAGACACCAATCAATTTTGGTAAAATAATAGCTTTTGTTTTGTAGGTCAAGATAAGAATTCCAACAAAACAAAAAGACAAGATGCCTTCTGTCATCTACAACAAGGCTCCTATAAATGGTTTTAGGGAAGGATGAGAAAAATCATTTCAGGATGTTTCAAGATTGGCCCATAAGGGTCGGTAAAAAGAACTGAATGCATTGATTTTGCTGAAGGGGTGTTTCTATTCGTTATATATTGCTGTTGTTAAAAATGCCCATTAAAGCCAGCAGAATCTACATTTTTGCTTTGACGCTGCTGCCATGTGTAGAAAAGCTTTGTTTTGTACCAAAAGGCCTCCTTCAAAACGCACAAACCGCACACACCTCGTCAGTCGGTGCCGGGGTGCTGGTGTCAGGCAGCAGCTGCTCCACTCAAGTCGCTGGACCTACATCCTCAGAAAATACAGGCGAGATCCCAGCAACACTTCTGGAATCTGAGGAAAGAACTGGGTTAATGTTTATATTATAACACTAACAAACAAAGAACAAATGTATTATGCAGAACACCATATTAAATAATATAGGAGGAAATGAGCATTGCTTTTTTCAACATTAATACGTTTCACTACAAGAATCCATTGAAGAATATACCTGTTAGGTGCTATTTAGTGTGGGTTATTTCAGAAGAGCAACTTTTCATTAGGCATGTCAATTGAACAGGCATAACAAAGTTCAAACATGCTGTTTTGCTAAGGAGATTTGTAAATATGGAGTATCCGGTCTCTACTAAATTGGGATTCCTCTTTGCATTTTCACTTGGAGTGGTCTTTCTGTATGTATGGGAAACTGCCCCCGTGGTTGGCTGCAAAATACTCTGAAATTCTTTAAAATATAAAATGCTATATGATTTTATTATGTATCATTTTCTTCTATAAACTCATGTTCATGGTGTCACTGAAGTAAATCCTTAAACATGAGAGATGCAGGTCAACTGTTAATGAAGATTGTTCTGGTTTATTTTTTGCTTTTTGGGAGATGAAAGAACAAAACTAGTCCAGGATTATCTGTGCTTTACACGTAATGTTTTTAGCTTCCCAATACTAATAGCATTTCTAAGGTATCTGCTTCAGAATTCACTTTGGTGAATGGACAGAACCATTTTATACATCCAAAGTAAGTGAGTGGACGAGCAGGAAATTATGAAATCTTCAAGTATTGTTGGAAAATTGTTCTAACTTACCAAGTTTTTCTTTATAGTTTCATTCTTGATGTTCCACAGCATTCACCACTTCCTGCATGGCTCTGTACCGCAGGGAAAATGAGGGACTTTTGGGGGCAGATGTGTTTCCATTACACTATCATAATGCCCCTAAAAATCCTTATTGCTCTTGCAGTATTCTTCTGTGTTGCTGGGCCTGCTGTGAACTCCTTGAAGACCTGGCTTATAAGTACAGCCTTTCTCTGAAAACACTTGGAAAAAAACACTGATTTTTATTTTGTTTATCTTATATTATTTTTAGTTGTGCTTACTGTTGCTTAAAATATAAATGGCAAGATACGCAACCACCTGTTGGTAAATGAATGTCATAAGTCATAAATCCAAGGGACATGCTGGTAACTGCGTGGTATTATGAAGAGGAATATGTTTTGGCTTAAGAGGGAGAGCTGCGCTCTTTTGATATGACTAACTTGTTTTAAACACGAGAATTTAATGTGTATGTCTCTGAAAACATGACAGAGGTTTTGCAAGCTAATTTGAATGACTGCTATAGTGGACTTCACTTAGAATATTAACCGCTTTTGAGGACATGAATCAGGACATTTATCAAATGAGTAGGTCTGCCTAGTAATTTTGTTTAAATTCAAAGCACAAAAATATTCAAAGCAAATTTTCCTGCAGCCTCAAAATAAATTTACAGTTAAACCTGGAAAAGGTTTTGTGGGCTGTGCAGGGCAGTGCTGGGACTGCCGTGTGCTCAGTGTGCTCTTCCCTGATGGGCTTAAAAGAATATCCGATAGATTTACAACATCACATCGTCCCTCTGACCATGTCGAATATCTTCAAATAGCCTTCAAAATATTTGGTGACTTAGGACAGAAACTAGTTGAGTAGATTTTTCCCCCCTTGCCCCTTTTATACTGAATTTAATCCCCAAGGAAATGCTCTTCTTCGTTCTGCTAAAGGAGTGTTTCCTATTTTTTCAGGCAGGAGAATCTTACAGGTTAAGTCACGTCCTATAGGTCACAAAGCAAGCTTGCCGTTATGACTGGAACCCAGAACTTTTGATGCCCAGATAAATACCACAGTAACAAGAAAATTACTTTCTAGAAGGACAGAATGAGCTGCGTTACACAATATTACATGTACAGGTCAAAACATGCTGGCATATGCATGTCGACATCCAACATTTCAACGAGCTACAGCATTTCAAATGTATGTATAGACAGAAGGCAGGAGAAAAACTAGTCAGTGTATTAATTCTAAACTTTTATATCAATCCTTCAGTGTTTCTATTTGGACCACTGATGTCGAGATGATTCCTAGCACCTTCTGGCATCAATGAAAGTGTTACAGCATGGACTGGCTCGAGTTACTTACAAGGCCTTAGATTAATTGAATTCTTAATGTTATTAGTAAAGGTTTTTGCCATCTGTCTGCATGTATAGCCTGTAGGTCTGCCCAGCTGATTCTCCCATACATACCTACTGACAGGCTGCAGCAGTCGTCACGTTCCCTCTGAACATGCGGGCTGCAAATATGTAAAAATGTATTTATCAATGCAAAAATATTTGCTCAGACTTAGCAATCCTGAGGTTAAATGCAAGGAAGGGAATCAAAATCCGTAACGCTATAATCCAGTCTCTCTTATATCAAATAGGAATCACCTGACATACAATTGCATTTTTTACACATTTTTATCACCGAATAATGAGCCTTAGAAAATGAGAGCCAAGCACATGCTTTGAGATGTGTGCCTAAAGCTTCTAATTCAAGGTCTTACTTCAAATTGTTTAAGTATTTAAATCACTTTGGATTGAAATAGTCTGTCACAAAACCCTCTGGATCTGCTGCGGCCCCAGAGGAAGGACTGCAAAACTCATCTGTAAAACTGCCCGCTAAAGCTAAAAGCACTTTGTCTGTGCATAAGCTGCCAGTAGGTTTCAGTATTAAATATTTTGTAAAAGATAACTTTGCTATCTGGTTGGTTTTTAAATATGAGCAAAGCAAAGATTTCTGTTAGGCTCTCCTTAGGGATTTGGATTTCTTTTAATTACAGGACCAATGTCTTTAACATGAACCAAAAGAGTCACAGTGTTTTTCTCAAAGTTACAACAGTAGCGACTAGGTAATATTTTTCAAATAGAATTTCCACAGTGGAAAAGACATTATATGTTTGTTACGTGCCAAGAAATGAGTAATACAAGAATACTTCAATTCTTTTACAAAATGGAAGAGCATTAACAGCATTTTAGTTTTTTATTGTGTAGAAAGTTTTTGCGATTACCAAGAATCTCTTAATAGAGAAGCAAACAGCAGAAAAGACAAGCGGTTATTAAATTGGCTGAATAAGACAACCCCATTGCATTTATGTATTGAATAAGCCCATTATTATCTCAAGTTTTGAACATAACCTCAGCTCTACGTAGACTATTTAAAATGTTATTCAGATTACAGAACTTGGCTTATCCATTTTACTGAAGTTTATTTATCTACTATGTTATGGGACTTCTGATTCATTAGCTCCAGATTCTCACTGAGGTATGATGGTGTTAATTCTGCTTCTGCCAGTGCTGAGGGGACACCAGTGCAGGTCCCTGTGCCATTACCTGCGGGACACGCGTCTCTGTGAGAGCAGAATGGGAGCTGGGTGCAGCTGTTCCTGTGCCAGGATGACGCTGCTCCTGTGCCAGAGTGACGCTGTTCCTGTGTCAGGGTGACACTGCACCTGTGTCAGGGTGATGCTGTTCCTGTGTCAGGGTGTTGCTGCACCTGTGTCAGGGTGACGCTGCACCAGTGTCAGGGTGATGCTGCTCCTGTGTCAGGGTGACGCTGTTCCTGTGTCAGGGTGACACTGCACCTGTGTCAGGGTGATGCTGTTCCTGTGTCAGGGTGTTGCTGCACCTGTGTCAGGGTGACGCTGCACCAGTGTCAGGGTGATGCTGCTCCTGTGTCAGGGTGACGCTGTTCCTGTGTCAGGGCGACATTGTTCCTGTGTCAGGGTGATGCTGCTCCTGTGTCACAGTGACACTGCACCTGTGTCAGGGTGATGCTGTTCCTGTGCCTGGGTGATGCTGTTCCTGTATCATGATGACGCTGTTCCTGTGTCAGGGTGACGCTATTCCTGTACAAGGTTACGCTGTTCCTGTGTCACAGTGGCACTGTTCCTGTGTCAGGGTGACGCTGTACCTGTGTCACGGTGATGCTGTACCTGTGTCAGGGTGACGCTGCTCCTGTGTCAGGGTGACGCTGTTCCTGTGTCAGGGTGACGCTGTACCTGTGTCAGGGTGATGCTGCTCCTGTGTCAGGGTGATGGTGTTCCTGTACAAGGCAGAAAAGCCCTCGTAAGCCATATATTTCATGCTGTGTCAGAGAAAGACGTGGGAGAGAGAAGAGTTGCAGCGAACAGACCAGCAAGTCAACTGCCAGACAGTCTGACACCGTCCATCAGTCTACAGCAGAAGACCCATTGTAATGAGTTTTCTGCACAGGGAGCAGAACGTGGCCAGAAGTCAGGGTGCAGATGCAGGCCGGGATTCACACTGAGCCTGCAAGGTACCTTTTCCTTTAGTGGCTGTTGTGGGAGCAGAAATGCATACCAAAATAAACTCCATTAATAAGTAGTCACTACTACATTTTTCAGTTATACTAAACTGTTTCAGACTTTGTTAAGTTTTTGCCATTGATGGCTGATTAAATGTGTGTAAATGGGTTTGTTTTCACTTTCCTTAAATCTCAAATGTGTATAAACATTTTTATTCCCCAATTTAAACCACCAGTGCCAAGATTCTGACTGAAGTGGATCTTTCTGGTTGTGTTATAAACAAGTGTAAGTTACGAAGTACAGTGCTGACATCAGAATAGTTACAGCTGGAAGACTTGCCAGTGTGCATACAGTGTAGAAATACAAGGGATCATTGTAAGCTAATAAAGATCATTAAAAGAAATTGTACATTTCATAATTGTGTTTTCATCAAGATAATATGACCTATTTTAACACTTAAGCAATTAAAATAGAAGCTGAAATATTTGGAGATGATTAACTTATCCAGTACTTAGACTTGACAGGTGATATTACCCAATAAATCATCCACCAAGTGACTGGGATTCTTAACCAAAATGATTTTTTGTTGACTTCTGGGTTGTTTCTTTTTTAAGAAAAAGCCACTTAAAATTACTTTTTACCTTTCCAATGACACGTTACATTTTGTATTTTCCTTTAAAAGCAAAACCTTGCTATGGCTTGCTTCCAAAAGGCTTGCTATGACTGCTGTGTCTGAGGCTTTTGGAGATCTCAATGGTGAGAACAGCATAAATACCCAACTAGATTGCAGCAGGTTCTCTTTGTTTCAGAGGAAGCACTAAGATATTCATACCTAAAGCCAGGGAATCTGTGCTGGTCATTTTTGGAGTTCTGAACTAATCCGTAAGAAAATTCTCCCATGGCTGGAGTTGGCAGTGAGGAGAACTGAGCGTGTCCAGAAGGACCTTTGGATTGCAGCTTGAATTAAATGTAGACTCTCTGATATAATCTGGACTCATATTCAAATAGTCTAGATTCAGTGTCTTGATAACTCATATAAAGTCATCTTATTCTAATTTGTACTAGAATTTCACAGTAATATTTTGTAAAACTATGGGTATATCTAAAACCAAAAAGGGAAATACCCCCCTTCTTTGAACATAATCTGAAATGAAAATCCAGTCTGAGCATTAGGAGATGAATGTTGCGAATTCGTGAGGTTCCAGACTCACGGTCTGGGTCCAATGTGCCCTCTGGCTGGCCCAGGAAGGTGCAAACCAGCCCTGTTAGCCCCTGGGCCAGGTGAGGGACCGCACAGTAGCCTGAAATAGTGGGCCAGGGCAAGACAGCTCTGGCCTTAGACTTAGTATCTTTCTGTTCCAGCTCTGTTCCTATCTCCTCCTCTGCAGATAATCCACTTCATAAACAGAAAGTTCTAAGAAATAAAAACAAACAAACAAACCACACCACCAGACCAGAGGTAACTCCTTTTTAAGACACTTCTGCCAGAAAGTAAAGACTGAGCCACAGCTGCAGTTCCCTGATATCATGCTTCTCGCTGACATCCCCGTGTGGGTGTGTGAGTGGGAAAATGACACCAGTTGGGTGACTCAAAGCTCTGGATTTTCCCGTAAAGAGGACACCCCTGGCGTTGTGTTCTGCAGGAGAGACGTGTGTCTGTCGTGGCAGGGTGGGCAACAGACACGTGGCCCGGGAGGCAGAGCACGGGGCTGGGGTGACACCAGGGTCTGTCCCCTGTGCGGCAAACCCAGCTGGGACTGGGCAGCTCGCAGCTCTCGCTTGACCTTTGTTATTGCTGGTTTATGTGTCTGGTTTTGTTGACTTTTCCTCAGACGTCACCCACAAGATAGCAAGAAATGGTGAACTGCTGTGTCACGGGTTTCATTTCACCCCGCTCCCCAAGGAAACTCCCTTTATCGTTGTTAATAACAGGACTGAAGAGAGTCTACAATTCTGTTCCCGTGTAACAGATCAACTGTTGAGCTACACAGTTCTAACCAATTTCAATAGGAACTAACATGAGCAGAGCAGTATACCCTACATGTCATATACTCTACATGCTGAAAAGTATTTGACAACATTTGTCATAGCAAGTGTATCTTTTTGCACAAAAAAGTTAACATTTCTCATGAAGCATAATATTGGATGATATTAACAATATATATATTAGATATTATTTATTCCAAGGACATCCTCACCTTTTATTTATATCACAGACAACAGAAAAAAATATTGCCTTGTTCTACCTGCAGAACATTTAAAACCACTTCAGTATTTTATGCAGCGTTACAGTGGTAACACATGGAGTTTTAAACTTATTTGCAAGATAGGGACTTGTTTTCTATTCTGTGATTCTACACCTCCCAGTCCTGATCTATGTGTTTAACACTCAGGTGTTAAAAGATTGGAAAGAACAAGTAATAATTTTAAGGTGTTGTACCTTATTTTGGAATATTTTTTGTGTTAATCTTTAGCATTAGGAACATAAAAAATGTTTTGCTGAGAAAAAGTGTAGGAAAGAAAAACAAAACAGAGCAAACCAAAGTCCTTTGGGCAACTTTCCAGCTGCTTTCACAGGAACCTTCAGCTCTCCTGCTTGCTTGGAGTGTAGCAAAAAGATAACGGTGTTCTTGTGGCGAGCCGACAAACGCTGCCGTGCGGGACGGGGCGATAAGCGGGATCAAGAGGTGGAGCAGGAGTTTATTAGTTCATTTGAACAAGATAGAAATGTGCTGGGAAGTTTTGAGCTGCAGCTGAAAAATGAAAAGTAATTGGTCAATTCCCAAAGTGTTCGGATGAAGAAAGGTTTGCTGCTCGTAGTAACTGGAGCTTTCACTGCCATAGACAACGTTTCTTTCTGTTTGTGGTAAAGTCCTCAATGTTTCTGTCTCCTTCATACATCTTACTCCACTGCATTGTGGTTCCGCATTTTCAGATGATACAAATACAAGAGTCTAAATTCTACGCTGATAAAATTAAGCAATGATGCTAAAGTCGTGGCACAATAGGCGGAATTTGCCTTAGTGACTTTGTTAGGTTAAAAATGAGCTTTTTCTGCTCTGTAAATTTCCCTTCAACTGTGGATATTTGGATCTTGTCTCCATGCTTCTGTGTTTTGTAATTATTGAAAATTAAATGCTGTGTATTTAGGTATGGTACAAAATAGGCGCTGTGATGGGTTCTGCCATACACCTCTGGTGAGCACTCCGTAGGTCCTTGCCTGATGATTCTGGTGATGTGGGCCGGCACACCTGAGAATGAACTCATAGCATTTGACTCTTGATACTGTCACCCAATCTGTATTTGAAATAAGATCTGCCAAAGTAAATATCAAACATCCTGCTGTATGTATCCCAAATGTCACTTTTGGTTACCTGCAGCGTAATATGTGCAAGGAGAAGCAAAGAGATAATGCACAGCGATGTAGTGTCAGGTTTACTGGCCAAAATCGCAGGTGGCTAAATTAATCACAGATGATAAAAAACATAAGGAAAAAGGCGTTCTTCCTAGGTTACAGGAAGAGACTTTTGTCCTACACTCTGATGACTTTTTGGTATCATTTATTTTATTGAACAACTATTTTATAGAAGTTTAATTTTTTTTTTGTTACAAAAGTAACCATACTATTTTCATGGGCCTTTTCCCCACTAAGGCAGGTTTTTAAGTACCACTGACATTTGTGGTATGCCAATTTTCACAGCTCTAGAGAAACAACAATAATACACCGTGGAGAAAATTGTGACACATTTTGCCTGGAAAACGTTGTTACACTCTGCTCAAACAAATATGAAGAACTTATTTTAATATCCTGTCTCACACTATGGGGTAAAAGGGCAAAAGGATTAGGACAGGTAGATGAAATGTATAGTTCAGCAAGATGTGATCAGTAACCAGAGTAACTCTGGGTTATTTGCAAGACTTCAGTGATTCCCAGATGCTGAGGTAGGGTGGGGATGAGGACTAGGAATGTCATCTGGATTTGATGGTCGCTTGGCACTGTGGAATGTGGAAACCTTTGCTCGTTTGTGTGAGAATTGTGTCCTTTGCCTCGGTTTCCCACTGGGAGCTCACAACTGAACACACAGACGGTCTCAGGGCTCCCTCCTTCATTTAGCGCACACACAGAGGAGATCCATGTGCAGGGTGTTTATTGAAAGGAATAAAAAAGCTTTATTCTTCCAGCAAGTGAATGCTTGTGAGAGTGTCACACATACATGGATATCTGGTGAAAGTAAACGTGCTCCTGTGTGTCTTGAAGGAGAAGGAACAGAGGGTTGTTTTCCCCTGTATTCTCAGACACTGAATAACATTCTGCTGCAAGACAGGAATTGTTTGTGTGCAGATGCTTGGCTTCCTTGAAAACACAAACAGTTTTCTTGGTAGCATATTTATTCACCATATTAATATTAGTCAACTAGGGGTTATTATTTTTCAAATTGAACTACAGCTAATAGCACAGAAGTATTGCTATTGGCATGCTAGATATTTCAATTAATTAGGTTAATAAGTTCAATAATTTAATAAATTAATACTTTAAAATTATTTATCAAGTTCATGTATTTAATTGCTCTTCTGATACTCAAATCCAGAATATCAAAACTTAAGCAACAGAGCAGACACTGACACGTAGATGTAAATTCAGGTGTGGGATGTGGCCCTCATGAGCAGCGCACTGAAACGAGATGTCTGTAAGGTGGACATGTCAGTTGAGGTCTGCTGGGGGGTCACCAGCCTCTTGCAGTGCAATGGGATCCCTCCGAGGTGTCTAATCCTGACAGCAGGCTGATGATACTGTGATACCATCAGATAATCTGGTTTGTGATAATCTATGTCGTGATAACCAGCAGAAACCCCATGTTATGAAACTACCTTGACTGTGGCATGAAGAAAGCCAGATGCTGACGGAGCATTATTCCACAGGTGTTTTAGCTCTGGATCAAAGGAACTCTTGTAGGCCTGTAACACCAAAAATAACCCATGAGAATGCAGAAACAAAGAAGAAATGTGCCGGTTCGGTGACTGGCTGCCCACAGGACCAACACACCACTTACAGGAAACACTGGCTTTCAACTTCACCCCAGCAGCGTTGCTGCAGGTATTTCAGATCACTAGATCACGCACGGCAAGGCCAGGCACACCGGACACAGACAGCACTTCTCTGCTGATGTCTAAGCACATTTTTCCTTAGTTTGTGCAAATACCCAAATGTCTATAAGGAGCTAATAAATCTAAGTTTAAATGGAAGAGGATATTGTTTGACGACATTTGTCTTATATTGGGTCTGATGGATTTAGTTTTTAGGGTTCGTATATCGTAAAATGCCACTGACATAGCACTTCAGACTCTTTATCCTGCTTGAAGGAGTATTCAATTCTATTTTTTATCATCAGGTTATATTAGGTGAGGTTAGGTCTCCCATAACAAGTATCATCTTTCAAGAAGGAAGACTGATTTAGACACAAAATTTGACCTGAACGATCTTAAATGTCTTGTTCAATTTCAGAGTAATGAATAATTAGAGTAATGAATGACCTTAATGGGGAACTTGTTGCTTGTTCTGTTACCCTGATTTATTAAGTCTAGAGAAAAACCAAGGATAACATGGCAGCTGGTATATGTCAGCATTAAGGCAAGTAGTATTATGCCAGTTCTTACTGGCTGAAGTTTTAGCTCTGATTGACTCTAGAAAGCACTTTAGCACAACTTAGAGGCAAATCCCTCTGCCAAAGAAATGTATCCACAAGGCAGTTCTGGAATATCTGGTTGAGATCCATCTAAATCTGTTAGGAGCTTTTCCAGATACAGAAGAAGGTATGGACACACACAATTATATCTACATATTAGATTAAAATTGGAATATAAGGCAGCAGGAATGTAGCTAGAAGATATTTTATTTTTTTTAACTAAGAGATATTTGGATTTAGCCAAATATGTAAAGTTTGAATGCAGGATTTATTTAAAACTATGTAGACTGCTTCTGAAAATAATATAGCTAGTGAATGTTTGTTAAAATCTTTCCTTACCTAAGAATTTGACTGTGTGTTTTGTAGGGAATTCTGTTTATTGGGATGTGTGTTGCCAAACATGAGAGGTGGCCCAGAGCTGGTGCACCAGGAGCGCCACGCCGGGAGTTCATCTGCATGAATTGTTTTTCTCTGCTTAAGCAGATAATGCACCTAGTCTGCTCTTCATAGAATGTATTTCAGTACAGATAGTAAATATCTAGAGTTCCCTTCTGAATTTAACAAAAATCTAGTATGCGTTAAGACTCCTAAATTTTCATGAAATTGAGATACATACATCTTGCAAGGCAATAAACCTTGGTTGGAAAGGTGTTATTTAGTTGTGCTCGGAGCCTTATTCACTTCGTACAAACCACAAAATAATTTAATCCTCTAGATTTAAAACTGAACTTTTCCATAGCAGTATTGTTTTAATAATAAGAGAGATCTGTGTGAGTTGGTCAGGCGTTGATAGCCACACATTATATCCTGGAATTAGAATTCAGTATTTATTACAGAATCCCAGAATTCCAGAGTGTCAGGGGTTGAAGGGCCCTGGAAAGCTCATCCAGTGCAATCCCCCCATGGAGCAGGAACACCCAGATGAGGTTACACAGGAAGGTGTCCAGGCGGGTTGGAATGTCTGCACAGAAGGAGACTCCACAACCCCCCTGGGCAGCCTGGCCCAGGCTCTGCCACCCTCACCCCAAACAAGTTTCTTCTCATCTTTCAGTGGAACCTCTTGTGTTCCAGTTTGCACCCATTGCCCCTTGTCCTGTCACTGGTTGTCACCGAGAGGAGCCTGGCTCCATCCTCCTGACACTCCCCCTTTCCATATTGATCCCCATGAATGAGTCCCCCCTCAGTGTCCTCTTGTCCAGCTCCAGAGCCCCAGCTCCCTCAGCCTTTCCTCACACGGGAGATGCTCCACTCCCTTCAGCATCTTGGTGGCTGCGCTGGACTCTCTCCAGCAGTTCCCTGTCCTGCTGGAACTGAGGGGCCACAACTGGACACAATATTCCAGGTGTGGTCTCCCCAGGGCAGAGCAGAGGGGCAGGAGAACCTCTCTGACCTACTGACCACCCCCTTCTAACCCACCCCAGGTACCATTGGCTTCCTGGCCACAAGGGCCCAGTGCTGGCTCATGGTCACCCTGCTGTCCCCAGGACCCCCAGGTCCCTTTCCCCTACGCTGCTCTCTAATAGGTCATTCCCCAACTTATACTGGAACCTGGTACTGTAGTAATAGAGCTCCAAGACACAAGAATGGCAGCAAAGAAAGAGATCTTCCCAAATCAATGCAACTAAAGTACTATCAGAATCGTTCTCTAAGTATGTGCTGCTTCAGTATGCAGTTTTTAATCATTAAAAAGTGCAGCCTTTGGTAACTTGAAGATAAAGACTTTAATGAGAATTTTTGTGAATGTATTACTTTCCTGTTAAAATACTTGGAACGTTTTGTTAATCCTAGTAAAGCAGCAAATGGAATGTAAAGATGAATGGAATTGAAATAATATAGTCCTCCTCTATGGAAAAAAAAAAGAACTATAGAGCTGAACACTAAGTTCTCTACAGAAATTGTGAGTACAGTATTTGAAAGAATTCCTATAGAATATAGAAAAAATCATGCATTTATCATAATGCCTGAATCATCGTATAAACACATTCTAAATTGGACTAGACAAGCCTAATAGCACATAGAAAATAAAACAACTAGGTGTTTGACTCACAAAGAACTCAAAGATAAAGTCCAAATGACAAAACACAGTTTTACTTAGTAATTGTCTACTTAATGAAAATTACCGGCAGTAATATTTTTATGTTATTATAGTTATATTGATAAAACTTTCTGGAGTAAAAGAGCGTGCATTAAATATTCTGTTGTAAAAACCCTTGCAGCATAAGGTAGGAATAAAACTATTGCATTTCCTTGTTTGGAGAAGCCCTGCTGAAAATGAGAGAGTGCGGAAATAGGTGTCTCTGTCACCCGCCATCTCTGCTGGGCACAGATCCGCTTTGAAGTCTGAACCTGACCTGCACAACCCCAACTTCAGCATCTCTTCAAACAACTGCATTTGTAAGAGACTGTTTTGTTTATAACGCGACACGGCAAAATGTTCTCTTGACAGAACATTTTGTTCTGAGTCCCTAGATCTGGATTTTACCCTAAAAATCATTTATGTAAATTATGAGCGTAGCACAGATTGGTGTGAAATACTCAAAAAGAAATCTCAGTCTATGGAAAAGAGTCTTGATTTCAATAGGTTTTGCTTTTAAATCAACTGGAAACCCAGACCAAATTCCCTTTAACACATTTAGCATGCCTGAGCTGATTTATGATTTCATTTCAACACAGCAAAAAATTAGCACTTATGACAGGAAATAATGTGAAACTTGAGAGATTTTCACCAAGATTCATGTGGAATCTGGAGCATTAGTAACGCTAAAGTGTGAGAAACAGAAATGAAGGAGATCACAGAACCCCAGAGTGTCAGGGGTTGAAGGGCCCTGGAAAGCTCATCCAGTGCAATCCCCCCATGGAGCAGGAACACCCAGATGAGGTTACACAGGAAGGTGTCCAGGCGGGTTGGAATGTCTGCACAGAAGGAGACTCCACAACCTCCCTGGGCAGCCTGGGTCAGTGCTCAATATATATCCATGCTAACAAGGTTCACTCACTTATTAAATGCACAGTGGTTGAACGCTGGACACCGTCAATGCTGTTTGGCAAAAATGGCTGGTGCTTGTCCTAGGAGGGTCTCTCCGAGTCCGATAGCTGGGTGAACACCTGAATGAATGAGGATGGTGACCTTCCAGGTACCACCACTGACAATTTCTTTGTGCTCATTCTTCTGGAATACTCCTGTTGGCCTAGGAGGAGAGAGCATAACAAATTAACTGTAAGTCATATGTTTAATTCACCACTCGAAGAGGTTCCTCGGCTGCGTCAGGAGCTGCTGCTCTGCCAGGGCCGTGCGGTGCGAGGGCAAACGCAGCTCAGCGCCAGGACGTGATGCAGAGGTGAGGCCTGTAATGCACCGTTAGGAACTTTCTTCATTATAAAGTAGCACAGTGCCTGATAATTAGAAAATTATGTTGACGTTATTCCAGTACCTAGACCGAATAAAGAGAGATTGTGACATCTCATATTCAGATACTTGCAGCACATAATGCAATGACTAGCATAACCCAAACATCTTGTAGGGTAACTATACCTTCTCCTTCAAACTTACGTTCAGGAGTATTAGGTGTTATTTCACACTGTGCACAACAAAATACTTGATACCTTGTTTCAATTATACAAATATATATTTTCACTGAATATTTACAGTCTTCATACATGCCCACTGAAAGTATAACTCTTAGCCAGAACCCAAGCATGGATTTTTCTTTGGAGCACAAGTCTTTAAAGCTTGACTATAGTGAATAATGTAAAAAGCACAGTTTCAGGCCAGGCACCTTAAACAATGACTTAAATGAATGACTAATAGCTAGGACAGAAAACTATTTGAAATTCTCATTAGCATTAAAAAAGTCTTTTAACACTTGGATCGAAGTTATGTAGCAAAACCTTCACTGATTTTATTAAATCGTGATAAGCACTTATTCACCAAAACAAATGCTAACACAATTCTATCAGAATTCCTCGAGTCTTTACCAGCACGGACAAATGACAGTGTGAAATCTTTGAAGGATCTACTGGAGAAGTGTCTCTTTTTTGTGCACCCCAGGTGCACGTGGAACGTGGCCCCATCCGTGCTGGGGCAGCAGCTTTTCCGTCCCCACCCTCATCACAGCAGACAGGACACGGGCAGGGAGCTGCCGGCTGCGCTTACGGAGGCGTTTGCCTGGAGAAAATGCAGCTGAGCAAGCACCAAATGAGATTTTTACTCCATTTGGCATTAGACTTCTAACCTGCTTCACCGCTTGGTATGTGTTAATCTGAGTAAACTCTGTTGTTAGGCTGAGAGTCTGTCCTAAAATGCGATGTCTAGTTAAAATCCGGAGCAGCCTGCACGGTGCCTCTACATGAGATCTGACAGCAGCCAGCACTATTAATCCTCTGACATAAATACCTTAGGAAAGACACTCTAATAAAAAAGACAGCACCGACACATTAATCATGTATAGGAGTACAGAACTACTGCAGAAATCTCCCTCACTTTTTAAAGAAAATTGGCATTATAACAATTTCCTGGAGAGAATTTACGTTTATTTCACTGCAAAAAATATTTATACTCTGAAAATAAAAGTCCTTTAAATAACCATACGATATTAAGTATCATTGTTATATTTATATATATCAGGTTGTAGTGAAAGAGCTCTGGATGTGTTATTAGTGTTTCTGGTCTCTGTTCTGTTTGTAGGAATGTTTGATTTAGTCAGCAACAAGTCTGCTCCAAGCTGAAAAAGTCATTTCAGCCTCATGTCAGAGCTACGCCAACCAGGATTGCAGCAGTATCTACAAAATTACTAATAGCTGGGGGGAGGAAAAAGGTATTATTTCCTAATTAAAATGCATTACAATGAGATTTTTCAAATAAACTACTTCTATGCTGACAGCAATGCCCAAGTTACTTACATTTTGAAAAGCCTGAGCAGATTGTTACTGTCTGCTCTCCACCGAGCACACTGAAACCCGCTCGGAGCTGGAATTTAAGGGCACTGCTGGAATTTACAGGGTCCATACGCCACATTGCTAAAATGTTGATAAAGATGGAGTTTCAGTTACTTGCATGAAATTTTTACCTGTTGTCAAAATAAATGCTGTAAGTTAAAAATCCAGGAAAATACAGCATTGTTTTAAGAATCGTCTCTATATGCCAGGTGTTTATAAAACTGAGTTGTTCAGCCCATTTGCTGTTATGAAGACATCATAATTTTGAGCTTAAAGTGTCCTAAGATAACTATCCCAATATTTAAGTTTTTATACCAATGGATGTATATCGCACTTTAAAACTAATTTGAAAAATACTATGTTTGTAAAATAAATATTTGTCCAGAAGCATCTTCCACTGAACTTCTCTCTTCCCCCTCACTCCGAAGTCTTTACTGCCTTTTCACAGAATCACAGAATGGACTGGGCTGGAAAAGCCCTCAGAGCTCACCCAGTCCAACCCTTGGTCCAACTCCAGTCCATTCACTAGATCATGGCACTAAGTGCCATGTCCAATCTCAGTTTAAAAACCTCCAGGGCCGGTGAGTCCAGCACCTCCCTGGGCAGCCATTCCAATGCCTGACCACTCTCTCTGCACAGAATTGCTTTCTCATCTCCAGCCTCAGTTTCCCCTGGCAGAGTTGAAGCCCATGGCCCCTTGTCCTATTGCTGACTGCCTGGGAGAAGAGCCCAATCCCCACCTGGCTAGAACTGCCCTTCAGGTAGTTCTAGAGAGTGCTGAGCTCAGCTCTAAGCCTCCTCTTCTCCAGACTAAACAAGCCCAGCTCCCTCAGCCTCTCCCCATAGGGCTTGTGTTCAAGTCCCTTCCCCAGTCTTGTTGCTCTTCTCTGGACCCGCTCCAGCACTTCAATCTCTTTCCTGAGCTGAGGGGCCCAGAACTGAACACAACACTCCAGGTGTGGCCTCCCCAATGCAGAGCACAGGGGAAGGATCACTGCCCTTGTCCTGCTGGCCACGCTAGTTTGGATCCAGGACAGGATCCCATTGGCCTTCTTGGCCACCTGGGCACACTGTTGGCTCATGTTGAGCTTCCTGTCCATTAGTACCCCCAGGTCCCTCCGGGGTATAAAAAGAATGGGCTCCTGGGGCAGTTTCAGTTGCAGCTTCCATCAGTAGGCAGTTGTCAGTGCTCAATATATCTGAAAATACATTTCAAAACTTGAGCCGTGCAAAATCAGATGGAATAAAATTAAAATGCTGTTTGTGCTGCCAGTATATGGATAATTGAAAACACACACAGGTATATTACAGTAATGGGAAACCTCACACATCTTCACATACTAAATCTTGAGTGTTTCACATGAATGCTAAAAAAAATAAATGAGAGATATTACATTTATACATAAATATTCTATCATACCTTCATTTTACTTTATTTTTGGAAGGAAAACCAGTTTTCCTTGCTTGGGGAACTTCATCATTGATAAACTTGATCGCTCCTTGAAGTTATAGCAAAAGTTATAAACTTGGCTTTTATTGCATTTTTACAGAGCTCTCTCTTGTCAGTCCTGCAGAGTTCATCTCTCAGTCGGTCTTTCACTGTGAGAAACTCTGGATGCAGACAATCCACATCACAGCAAAAATTTAAATGAGATTTATGTTCAATAAAGCCAAGTAAACTGTTTTCCTGATTTAGGCGAGAGAATTTGGTGAATAAATTTATAGCTCTGTTCTTTACATCTAATATTTAAAATAGTTTAATCTGATCTGGCATCGTTCCTAATTTGTAAACCTACATTCATTATTTCCATATCCATGGGTGGCATTCACTACACAGAGTCAAAGTCTTGCCCTCAGTATAGAGGCGGCTTTGGCTTGCTCTCCAAAATCCAACTCCTAAATTTGTATAACATTGGAGAAGTAGCTTTTATTTGTGGGATATAAATGCATTATTTTAAGTGTGTAAACTGTGCTTCTGCAAGTAGGTCCCTAATCTGCATTGAACATAATCAAACTGGTGGGACTCCATCCAGGAATCAGACTGCCTGGATGCAATGCTGTCTAGAATTGGGGATCTTCTTCTTTTCCCTCAGCAGAAAATAAATACAGTCTCCTAACGTTTACAGTATCTGTGGGAATTAAAATATCTAAATTTTGTAATAATCCTTGTTTTGCTTATTGCTTTTCTTATGGGTAAAATATTCTAGCCTGCTATTCAAATCTGTATTGAAAACTGAGATATTTTCTGTCCGTATAAATGCCAGGATTATGTATATGAGTTTTAGATATTCACACTGGGCATAACTTTGATACAGGAATAAAATGAGTATAAAATATTTTTCTAGTACCGGATAGATTTCTGAAAGTCTCTTTAATTGTCACAAATGTTATAGGGCCCATTTTTTCTCTGGGACAGATGACCTCTCTTGTATTGATTGCAGGAGTAAATGCTAATTAATGAGGCATCTTTAAGTAATAATAACAAAGATATAATTTATAATACTAAGAATATTGCATTCTTCCTAAAAGAAACCCTCTACTTTGCTTACATTTAGTAGAATGGTGTTATTTCTAGCAGGAATAAATTGGAGATGGACCAATGTATAGACAGCAGCAGCTCACATGCAAGAACAAAGTCAAAGGAATTAGAAGTGAAATTTCAAATAAAAGAGCCTTTTTAGTATAACACTTGAAATGCATTTTCTTATATAATATCACAACAGTAAATAATAAAACATGGTCTGAAAGCTAGCAACTTAGGCACAATTATAGATGGGAAGCTCTAAACGTTAAGTTTTAATTCAGAATGGGAATCAGGGAAGTCAGAATCGCAAGTTCAGCTGGAGAATACTTTTAAAACATGTACATTAAAAACAAGATTGAAAGACCCACCAAGTTTCAATTTATGCATGAAATAATCGCTGCATGGCAAGAAGGACAAGTTTAACAGCAGGAACTATCATTTTAAACTTACTTAAATTGTTGATAGCTCCCTAATGGCATTTATCTACAAATATGGTATAGCTTTGTGTCCTCATTTTTGCCATGATAGGTTGTCTTGTCCTGGCAGATGAAACAGGCTGTAGAATAAAAGGTCTTTTATGTTCATAATATAAAGTTGTAGGGTTTTTTTGCCATGTGTTAAATGTAGTAAATAACATTTAGCAAACCTGTTAACCAGACTCTGGCTGTGTCCCAGGCGCACGTGGACCAAGCAGGTTAGTCAGGACGATTTCCATGTAGTTTGGGATCCAATTGTCCTTTCTGCTTGTAAAAGTCTTCCCTTTGACAATACAGTAACAATGTGGTATATAGAAAAGTGTTCACTATAAACACAAAGGAGAAAGAAATCTGTTGCTATCCTAAACCTCACTTGTCAGTTTTTTGGAATTGTATGAGAAGAAATGAAAATTCCTGACTGCCAATAAAGGTGGCGATATTTGTAAAAATAAGGACAGCACTGCTGGGCAAGGGCCGCTCTACAGGGTTTCCATGTCCACCAGCAATTCTGTCATTGCAGGTTTGTATTACAGGAAACTCCTGCTGTCCTGAGAGAGCATTTTTCCATCTTTTTTCACTAAGAGGGACAAAAGGAGCGTTCAAGATGTCTCTAAAGCTCTAGTTCTACCTCTTGCCAAGGGTTGGTGCACTCCTGAAATGTAACAAAAATCTTAGACTGCAATCTCTGAAGCTAAAGTATTCTTACATATAAATTGTATTGTCTAAAGTATTATTACACAGGAATTGACTTCCTTAATGCAATTTGTCTGCTTTTACTCCAAACACCAGAGAAGCAAACTGAAATTTAAACGCAATAAATGCTTTGCAGAAGATTTTAAATGACCCTTGTCATTTGAGCAAAGATTCTGGCAGCACCAATGGAATGTGGTTTATGCACTGCTATGCTTTATACTTTTTCATCGTATAATTTGTTTTATTTCAACTGCAACTCAACAGGAGCGCAAAGGAAGGTATGAATAAATGTGAATTTGAGATGTTGCAACTGGGCACAGGAGCGTAATGATGGTAAATTTTTCCCTACAAATGAGCTCCTTGCAAGAAGCTTTGAATATATGATTTCCGCCACAGAACTTGCAGCAAAGCACTGGTAGACTGTCATTAAAATGAGTTGTGTGGCTGCATGTGTCCCTTACAGCATCACCCCCTCACAATTGATTTGTACAATAAAAAGCCAGGAGGCACAGGGGGAGTTTGCTGGTACCTTCGCAGCTCCCACCAAAGCTGCAGCTGAACCTCCTCTCAGTGCACGCCTGAGATTTCCACGGCATCAGTGTCAGGGTTTCTAAAGAAACCAACAGGATCACTGATTTTATACAATGATTACATGTTTGCTTGCTGATATTCATCCGTTCTTTGAAGGCAACGAAAGCAATCTAATAAGGCTGAACTTCCACTGAACCGGAAGTGTTTTGCTTTTCTCAGGCTTGTGGATGCGGGTCAATTAAAAAGTGATGATGGTTAGAGCTTTTCTATCTTATTTTCATTTTCCTTTCCACTTTGTGAAATAAGATAGAGCACTGAAATAGAAGGAAGAGAGAAGGCTAGAGGTGGCAAGGCATCTAAATGTATATTTACACATAGCTCTGCAAAAGGATAAGTATGTGTTTATGTGACTTTCTTAGGGAGTTGGTTCACAATGCTCCCTTGCACATTGTATCCTTTATTGTTCGTATTTCAAAGGCCTTTTTTTTCAAGATTCTAAACAAATAAATCAAAAGTTAATTATTATCCCAGCTGTAGAAATGGAGAAGTTGAAGTATTGAAGCTGACTGATTCTGTCAAGTCAATGTTTGCTGTTAGGAACAGGATTAGATTTCATGTCATCACGCCAAATCTTGCATCCAGACTTTCAGCACTGACCACCTACCATAATGTGACACATGTTCATGTGCTTGGTTTTAAGTGATTAATACCCAGGGAAGAGCAGTTTCCTGAATATCAGGCAAATGACTAAACATTTCTGAAGGATAATCCGCATATTGAAGACAACAGGCCCAACATTTCGCGTTACTGTTCTCATCTTTGCTGTTTCTCGGCCGTGCTCTGATTCATCTCTGCGGAAAACTTTGTATAGTGCAGTTTAACTTTACATTTCTATCGCGGCACCAACAATTTGCCCAACAGCGATTTCCCTATGCACCAAGTATTACTGGCCCTCAAATCAAATGTATGCTGTCTGCTTCCATCCCTGCTCTCTGTCTCAATTATTATTTTTCTGAAGATAAGAAAATCCCATTTTTACCACTGGAGAGCCAGGCTGCTTAGGTCACAAGATTCTCTTGGCTTAATCCTTGAGTATGAATCACGAACTTTCCCTAATAAGTACTGGCATTCTTCAGATGATCAGGCTAACTTACTAAGGCTTCCAGAGCTTTCCACGTTCATTATCACCATGTTTAAAGTATCAAAAGCAGTAGCCAGTTAAGAATTATTAAGACTATAAGTTGTTTGTTCTTACTTTTCCTTTCTGTCTTCTATTTCTTACTCTGATGCGGGTTGATATTGTAAATGGCAATAATACACCTCAGTTAAAAAAAAAACAAAATATGAAAAAGATAAACCAGGCTGAAAAATAGATGTGAAAAATAGGAAACAAATTCCGTTGCTTTCAACACTACATGGCTCAAAAGTTACCTATAAATGCCCATGACTCCACTTCAGGAAAAGCTTTTTTTCTCACATTTAATACCAGAAAATTGTGAGATAACAAGAGCAACAGTAAGCCTCTACCCTGCAAATATAACCCCTACAAAAGAATCCTACAGTCTACTGAGAAGGCACAGTAAATGCCAAGTGATTAAATAAGTGCTCTGTTAGAAATAAATAAAATGAAGACCCTAACAAAACCCCCCACAACTATTTCTTAACCCTTGCAAGTAGAAACAGAATATTCCCAGAAAACTGCTGAGATGAGACTGGACTCTACTAAGTACTTCAGATCTGGAAACATGAAGATCCTGGGCACTTTAGGAAAGAAGCCCCAAATTTTGATGCTAAATCCAATAAAAATAGAACAAATCCTATTCAGTTTAGCTACCAGCAATATTTTTTGTATCTTTTACCAGGATTAGCACATATAAATAAAGATAAATTCCTCAAACAGCATTTTAACTGTGGCACAGTATGACAAGATAAAACTATATTTAATAGTTGGAAAAAATAAGGAGGTTTGTACTTACCTATGAGTTAATTATTCAATGTGTATATTTGGGATCACTATATATGTATGAATAACAGGACACACCCAAGTCATATTCAAAATCACTTGGGAACTTCTGTGAAGAGACCAAATATTTTTACAATAGCAATGATTAAGCCTGAAAAGAAAAGCAGAAAGCCCTGCAGGGAAATCAGAAGTGAGTCAAAATCACTAGTGGTTACTCTCATATTTATCATCAGAAATGAGTCAAAATTGCCAGGCGTTACTCTCGTATTTATCACTACATAAACTGTAGTATAAGAATGCAGTGGAGAGGAAAAGAAGAACAAGATGAGAAGAGAAAATCCAAGATGCAGCTTTAATATTTTCACAGAATCACAGAATCCCAGAGTGTCAGGGGTTGGAAGGGCCCTGGAAAGCTCATCCAGTGCAATCCCCCCATGGAGCAGGAACACCCAGATGAGGTTACACAGGAAGGTGTCCAGGCGGGTTGGAATGTCTGCACAGAAGGAGACTCCACAACCCCCCTGGGCAGCCTGGGACAGGCTCTGCCACCCTCACCGGGAACAAGTTTCTTCTCATCTTTAAGTGGAACCTCCTGTGTTCCAGTTTGCACCCATTGCCCCTTGTCCTGTCACTGGTTGTCACCAAGAAGAGCCTGGCTCCATCCTCCTGATACTCACCCTTTATATATCTGTAAACATTAATGAGGTCACCCCTCAGTCTCCTCTTGTCCAGCTCCAGAGCCCCAGCTCCCTCAGCCTTTCCTCACACGGGAGATGCTCCACTCCCTTCAGCATCTTGGTGGCTGCGCTGGACTCTCTCCAGCAGTTCCCTGTCCTGCTGGAACTGAGGGGCCACAACTGGACACAATATTCCAGGTGTGGTCTCCCCAGGGCAGAGCAGAGGGGCAGGAGAACCTCTCTGACCTACTGACCACCCCCTTCTAACCCACCCCAGGTACCATTGGCTTCCTGGCCACAAGGGCCCAGTGCTGGCTCATGGTCATCCTGCTGTCCCCAGGACCCCCAGGTCCCTTTCCCCTACACTGCTCTCTAATAGGTCTTTCCCCAACTTACACTGGAACCTGGGGTTGTTCCTGCCCAGATTCAAGACTCTACACTTGCCCTTGTTCTATTTCATTCAATGTTTCCCTGCCCAGCTCTCCAGCCTGTCCAGGTCTCTGGATGGCAGCACAGCTGTGCCGGGTGCGGTGGTGTGCGCCTGTTGTCCCAGCTGTGTCAGGAGGCAGAGTCTGTCGGATTGCTTGAGCTCCAGGGTTCGAGTCCCAGAGCGCGGCACTGAAGCTGCCGGTGTTGTGTTCGGTGTGAAACCCCGGAGGAGTGGGGCCGGGGGCACCGGTGTAGTAATTGAGGAGTAGTAGTGATAGTAAGATGTGACATGGATGGGCAAGGATCTGTGTCATGCCTGTCTTAAAACAAAGGGTTTAGTACAGTAACAGGCTTCCTCGAACACTATTTGTTAGAAATAAGCTCAAGCCACTTCAGTGAGAGCTAGACAGACATAAGCAGCACTTCTGGAAAATAACTTCAATGTATTATTTCCAGCCTTGGTGAATGACACTGCAAACTCTTATAAGCACTTCATAACATCATGCAAAATTTAAATTAAAAAGTTTAGGCTACTGCTGTGATGAGTATTTAGAGGAGAAGTTTACGGTTTTTCAGAGGCTGTACTATTTAATTGTTTACTCTTTTTGTCCTGAAACTCATTACTTCTCAATATATTTTAATTTGTTTTAATGGAAGCGCACAGACGTGCAGAAAGCCTGCTCAACAACTCATAAACAAACAAATAACCCAACTCTAAGCTCTGCATTCACTAAACACAGCCTGACATCTTAACCTAATCAAGTGTTGCCCTACTTTCTGCTTTGCAGGCTTTGGAATAGGAATTTCAATGTGTTCCTTCAGCACTGGGGCAAAATTACATCCCAAGACAGAAAGCTTTGAAAAAGTTATCTGATCTGGGTGCTCCTTCCAGTCCTACATTGGGAACTGCAGAATGAGAAACTGTTACCAAACGTGATAATGTACGTGATGGGAATTCATAATGGGAGCCATACTCAACTATTGTTGTACAACAGCCTAAGTGGAAAGGAAGACAGAAAAAGAAGCTATTTCCAATGTTGTTTTTTTCATTTGGATGAGAACTTGCACAGAACAGAAAAATGAACTAAAACTCTAAGGCCGCAGTGCTGGCATGGCATACTCTTAAGAAGAATCTGTCTGTTTATGGCTTCCATATGCTGTACAAACATAAAAATAACAATGTATCCTCTAAGCAAATATTACAACTTTTTTCATGCAAAGCAAATGATTGATCAAACTGTTTTCAGACAATATTAAAAACAAATATGATAAAAATAAAGGTAAGAATATAGCAAAAGTGAGGCAATTTTGAATGCTAGACAGGTATGTAGATTATTTCCTAAAAGTTCCATCAATTACTGTGAGGCATTTCATTCTTTATGAGTCATCTTTGCTCACATAGCTCCATCATTAATCCACTGCAGATTGTCAATTAATTCTTCATGTTCTCTATGTGTGACTATATCACAGAAAACCAGCAATCTGAATGGTAAAACTTGGAAAATTATGCTCTTCTGTCAAGTGTAGATTTATATGCAGAGCTCACAAGATCCCTCTCTGCAGCCAGCAGTTACTTCTGCTGTGAGTTTTGTTCAGTCTCTCAAAGGGACAAGGCAAGGAAAACAATATATCTTCTCTGAAAAATACTGCTTTTAATATATCATATCTCCTTTTGAGTATTAAATTCAACTTAGTATATGGGGTGCTGATGAGAAATGATGTTTCTGGGGCAGGCAGCGAGTCAGTAAAGCAACAGCAATGGAACACCAGCATCAGTCACAGGTCCTATTGGCGGGTGTGCTCTGCCTTCCAACCCTCAGGGTTTCCTCTTGCCTGAGGTACTATTAATAGTACACTGTACACCTAACTGATTTGTTTCTTATGCAGGTAATACATCTCAATATATAAGTTCAGCAACGGCTATTGCGTAAGTTTAACACCCAACATTTATCCCTGTAAACTGTTTCCTAAGCTGGTCATGATCTTCATTTAGCCACCTTATTTAGTATTGGATAATGCATATACAGAATTCTTACCAGATCCCACCACTGTTTATAAATTCAAAAAACAACTTAGTTAATTATTTCTTCATAACGAAGAATGCAGTGTGTTATTTTTATGTACCACTAGGAGAAGAGGAAAAAAAAAAGATAAAGAAACGGGGAAACAGAAAAACAAAATAAGAAATGAAATCCAAGTTTCTCATGCAGTGATGAAATGCCAAGAAACTGCTCCAGAGAGATGGATTAACTGCCAGCTTTTCTACCTGTTGCCAAGAAAACATTGCTGTGTTCACTGATCCTGTAATTAAACTCAGCATGTTTGGAAACAACTTCTGAACTGTGCCATCATCTGTGAAGGGGGAGGGAGCTTCACTCCTCTAACACACCAATAGAAAGGTGGTTCTTCTCAAAAAAGTAGGTAGAAGGGCAAGCTTGGTTTAATCCTGTGCACACATTCTCTAAGGAAAAAAAATCAACATTTGAAAAGAGAAATCTTGTTGCTTACAGAGCTTTGGTGGGAAGCACAGAACTATAATTGGCATCATTCAAAATACTAATGTGCAGGGCAAAAAGTCTTAGTTGCTGTTCTTCAATGCTCTGCAATACCAGGAGTCTTGCTGACTCCTGTTTTCTTCATCAAAATTTTTAAAAAGAGGTCTTAATTCTAGTGTTTCGTAGCATTTTCTTGCTAGGACTTGTAATGTTTAAGTTATTACAGTTACCCATGTTGTTCAAGATAGTTGTACACAAATTTGTCAATAAAATGCTAGACCACACCAGCACACTTCTCCTCCCACATTTGATCGTGTTCAACCCAATCTTGTTTAACCAAGATTCCATCAAGGCCGGCTATATTCTCCTCACCTCCACTGTAGCCCTCTGGGCTTTATTTTTGCTTTATTATTGCAAAGCTTTATTTTACTTCAGACTTCTTTCCTGCTGTCCTTGTGCTTTTAGATTTGATGGGTTGGTGAAATGTTGGCGCAGCTGAATCTTCTTTGCTGTGTGGCTGGCGGTGCGGGACGGGACAGTCGCCCTCTCAGACATCAGCCCTTACGGTCCTCGTTGTATCAAGAAAGGTTTAGTGCAATTTTTGTAGTAAGACAAGGAGTTTAATTTGTTTCTGCACCTGAAGGATAAAATATGAAACATTTTTTGCTTTAGTCATTAGTTTCTTCAATCTTTATCTTATTACCTATACTTAAGAAGCCAAACATTTTGTTTGGTATGAAGAAGCCCAGAAATTAGCAGTAAAAATGCCTGCTTGCAAATTAAACTAATTCTAATTGTGTTGCTGTAATTTACTATAACTATCTTTTATACGCCACCACTCAGACTATTTCTACAAAGAAGCCAGGGAAAAAAAATAAACAGATTCCAGAGTCTAATATTAAGAGTTATGAAGCTCCACTACTTCCATTCTTACTTCTCAGGAAAATGAAAATTACTTAACTATTAAAAAATATAGTGTAATTCAGAGTGCAATACAAAATTAACTTTAAGACAGGGATACACGATGTAAGAAAGAGTTCTAGAAAATAAGCATAGCTTCACAGACAAGAATAATATTCATTGGTGTTCACTGTGCCAACAGTGAGTGAAGAGTGGCCGTTAGCAAGCGAGTCCTGAGACAGCTGGTTGAGGAGAGCGTGCGTGCGCTTGGCGGCCATACTGGAAAAAGAAAAGCAAAAAAATAAAATCACAGATAGTCCTCAAAGCTGTCAAGTCAGCATCTCTCACACATGCTGGGATGCATTTAGAGCCAGTCTGTTTGTTCCAATCCGCTCTTCAGGTCGACGAAACAAGCCATTTCCAATCATACTGATCTCACGGACTAAGGGTCTCTGTGCTGGCGACCTCACCAGACATGGTGTCTCAATCTTGTGCTGGCCAGAGGTTTATCTGATGGCACAGAACAGCTGCTCAGGATGTTCCAGTCTTTGTCGCTGTGCCTCTGGGACAGCGCGGGACTGGAGGGTGACAGAGCTGCTGTGTGTGTCTGGAGCAGCTCCAGGAGCAGCAGCTCCGGCTGCGTGGCCCGGCCAGCCAGAGCTGCCTATGGGGACACACAGGATCTGCCTCAAAAAGTTACTTCAGCTGAAGGCAACTTTCTGACGATGACACAAGACCTTAAGATGACTACACTCAAAATTTACATATCAGTATCTAGAATTACTTGGTACAAGCTAGGGGCTGTGAATTGCTGAGTTAAGCTGTGTTAGCAGAAGAATACAGCCTCATTAGTGCTATGGAAGTGTTTCTGACCTTGTTCTTCTCACATAAAAGAACTGTTTGGAGCTGAGGACTGCAGAAGACTTTACCTGCGTTGTTGTGAATATCTTTTTCTTCGGTCCTCTTCCCCACGTGCAGCAATAGCAGCTGTCAGTAGGTGCAGGTTTAGGGCTGACAGAGTCACTCTGCAGTGAAGAGCTGAGCACACCTGGCACCCACGCTCCATTTGGAGGTGGTGAGTTGCTCTGGTTTTCTTCTGCCTCGGCTTGTTTAGTTGACAAGGAACAGATCAGAGTCACTCAGCAGAGAGAGAACTCTGCTACTCATCCACCTCCAAAACAAACTCAGAAGCTGAGCCAGGTCACTCTTACTTTCCTGGCTTGAACTCCTCCTGCTCTCCATTGCTGACAGTATCACCATATCCACCGGTATCAGTGGACGTGAATATGCCCAGGTGGTGCATTAACCATCATTGCTTCTGTTCCTGATGCCGCCTCATTAATTCTTGTACTTCTAAGCCAAGCTTTGCTTTTTCGACAGTTTGTTTAGCAGAGAATGAACAGTCAGCTGTTGGTGCTGATTCATTCTTCATCACCTGGGATTTCTCGAGCTGTCAGCAGCGATTCCAAGTGCGACTCTTCAGATCTGCACTGCTGAGCAGTTCCACTTGCTGTGGACCAAATAGCAAAAAATTATCCACAGCATTACGTCTCATAACCTAATCAACCACCTTTTGTAACCCACTCTGACCTTTGCTAGTACAATATTAATGGCACAACTCCCAGGATGAATGCCCTGATATGAACACATTGAGACTCACATAATTTTCTGTATAACCTTCATGGCTGAAATATTTATATGTAAACGTTTGCGGTTTTCCTTACTAAATTGTATCTTATTTTTTCAGACTATTTATTGAATTTGTAAAGGCTATTCTCATTTCTAATCCTGCCTTTCAGTATACTGGGAACTCCTCCCAAACTTGTGGAACTTTAATAATTGTATTCTAACTTCCAATTCCAGCATCCAAGACACCGAAAAAACCCACCAAACAATATTTTACACGCCTCTGTAAACGCCACCAAGTTGCTGATAATTTTTTACTACTTTTCAACCACCGCTAAATCTATAGCAAGAGTAACATGGAAATCTATGCGTAAATTTGGAGTCGCTGCAAGAAAAGCCAGGAGACGGGTGTGAGGGTAGACTTGTACCCCTTCAAAGGAGACTATCTTCTGTAAACATGACGTTTTCAGTAGCCCTTGCATTTAGTATCATGAGAGCTAATAAAAGCAGTTAGCAGGCAGAGCTCAGCCTCTGAGCTATTGCTTGTTGCAGCCTTTTCATCCGATATTTCTGCCTCTTGTCTTGTGCCTGTCCCGACAACAGGAACCGCAGCACATGGCCAGGGACATTTGATATATGAGAAGCCACCAACCTCCACAGAGGGGACACGTTGCCAGTGCGAAGCATCTTGTCTGAGATGTAACTTCTCCCAACTTGCATCAGGTTCTTAATCACTTCATTCGGAGGGGGAACACCGCCCTTAATGTTGCCAATGTATGACCAAGACTGTATTTCCCTGGATAGCTGTGAGAATGCCATCTGAGACATTTTCAAAAGCCTTGTTAAAATTAAAATACACAACTCCTACTGCTTCTCCTGCATCCATAGGAGCCGCTACCCTGTCGTGGAGGGAAATCAGACTTGCTCAACACGGTTTGTTGTTCACAAATCCATCCTGTTATTCACCTCCTACTTATCTCCTGGATTACTGCAAATTATTTTTATTATTCTACAATGGTTTTTTTCTAAACTTACTTAATGAAAAAGAAATGAGTTGGATTCCTGAATAAAATCAATATTTTCAGTTAAGTTACAGGAAAATTCACCTGTTCTTTGCAGCTTGCAATGATAAAAGACATCTAATTTCATCAAATTAAAACAAATTCATAATTAAAAAAAATGCATTTGTCTCTTCATTTTTCTTCTTGGCTTTATATTGTCTTTAGCATGCATGGGTACAGCTCCATCAGATTAATTTCTGTAGCAGCTCTGTGTTCCACTGTCCCCTTCCTTTTTCACCACCATCCACGACATTCCATTTCTTATTATTCTATTACTAAACCATTTTAAAATCATCCCTTTTATTTGCAAATATGTTATTAATGGCACTATTATTAAAAATTTGCTGCTCATATCACTAATCTTCAAAATGGTTAAGAAGAAAAGAATACACAATCAGTGCATATCTGAAATCCATCGCAATGGTACTGTCACGTGGTTTACCAAAACTGATCTTTCTATGCCAACGGATAGAAGCAAAACCTTCACAGCTGCACATGGCTTTAACAAAAATGTTTTGGTAAGTCACAACCATCTGGAGCTCCGGCAAGCTTTGCAACAGGTGAAATGTAACAGCTGGACTCTTAAAGGTCTTTTCCAACCAAAAGGAATTGATGGTTCTGTTGTCTGTGAGACTGAAGGCCACACCAAGATTTTAGAGACATTAAATCATCCCAGCCATGGTTTTAATACTCTTCTGGGTTAAAATTCATTGCTTGGCACAGAGAGTTTTGGATTTCTTTTCAACTTAAATCTACAAGCTATTGAGACAAAACCTGGGGTTTTATTTTCTGAATTACCACACATGCTGTTTGGAATATAACAGTAAGAAGTGGGTTTTATATACACAACTCAAAAGCATTAGTTTATAAGAAAAGATTTGACACGTAGTGTATAGGTTGGTTCAGCTGCTTAACCGCATTGATTGTGAAATGTTGAACTCGAACCAGCTCACACAGGATTTGTTTTCATTTATCTCTGTTGGAAGAAATAACACATACAATTTAAGCCAAATTCCAGTGATTTGCTCTGACTTTTACTAGTGCATGCCATGTAAAATGTACTAATAATGCCAAAAAATGAAACACTGAATGTTCCTCTATTTATCCTCCATGTATCATTTTCTCATTTTGCTAATCAGGCTCTAAAGCGATGGTAATGGAAATGATGCAAAACACAAGCGTTTAAAAGCTGTCCCTTAGTACAGAGCTTTACTACCTTTGTGGTGGGGGGTTTCTTTGTATGTACATGAAAGAAAATGTCTTGTCACGACTCGTTTTTGTCTTTTTTTGTGCCCCACCTACAACTCCCTTATTTTAACTAAAGATTTAGATGGAAAACTGTGTTCTTCTCCTAGATCTGTTAAATATGACAAATGCATTTCGTCTCTTTAGAAAGATGAATAGGCTTCAATTCTGAGAAAGTAATATTGGCACACTTTGGTTTTGGACCTGAATTCTAAGGGATTAACGACTGCATTTATAAAGATTTCTGGACGGTTACAGTAAACACTTCTTTGCTCAATGGATTTAGATGACAATTTACTAAGTAAATCCACAGGCTCATTCACTTAGATTTTTATAGCGAATGACAGAAACAAATACGTGGAATTCTTTCTGGACAGCGCAAAATAAAAGGTCAAGGTTTTTTTGGTATACTAGCTACCACATAGGCATATTTCACATGGGCTTTCTAAAGAGGACTCTGCCTTCATAACATATTAAATGGAAGATTTTTTTCGATGCTTTCCACCAGTGTATGAAAACAAGGCGAAAGAAGCAGGACCATTTCTGTCCTGATTCAGGTGAGATTAATTTTCTGCAGGTATGCAAAAAACCCCCCGTTGTTCGTCTAAATCTACACTCTCCATGCTGCTTAGGGCAAGAGACATAAGGGAGCAAAACTGCCTTGTGCAAGTGTCTGCTTCTTGAGGGAAAAAGTGCCTGTGTGCTGGGAACTGACTCTGGAGTGACTCCAAGGGAACTGAGACCGAACAGCCAGCTTTTAAAAAGGTGGAGTGAGAACATCGTCGAAGAAGAGATTAAACCTCTGACCCTTCCTCAACTGAAGGAGAACAACAGAATCTGGTGACAGAAATTAGCAGGGAACTGCTCCATCAGGGATGGAGGTTTGAATACACACAGTTCACAGCTCCAAAATTAATGGAGCTTTTTTGTGTGTGTTTGTTGTTTGTTTGTTCATTTTGTTTTTGTGTTTGATTTTTTTTTTTAAATGGGCAATTCCCTAAACACAATCCTGCAGAACTGCAGACAGCTGCATACCAAATGTAAGACAGTGGGCCCATTCCCATTATGTTGCATATCATGCAGCACTCAAGACTCTCATGGCAACAACACTGCTACTACAGAAATGTAACGGTAGCAAATAAATGATTGTAAACTAATATTTACTCTTCAAGTTTGCAGCTAAGTGTAGCTTTCACCTGAATGCCTGTGGGCAATCTCACTTCACCCGCCCCCAACAATGACTTGAAGGATGCATCTTGTCTTACCAAAAACTGGCTGAAAAGGTTCAACTTCTCACAAGTAAGAAATGCTACTTAACATTAAAACCTTTTCCTTAGGGGTGTACATATGAATTACATATGACATCCATGTACCATAGTAGCAACTGGGATTGTGAATGCACACATGCATATGAATAAATAGAACCAAAATTATTGGCAGCAGTAGCACCATGCTCCCACAGAAGTTTACAAATCTCACATTACTTCTCATATTAACACCGTAAAACATTCAAATGACGCTGCTCATCACAGCAGCCACATTGCCAGTCTGGTTTGGTCTGCTGCCCCGAAACTCTGCATGGTTCCAAAGAGCAATTTTCATCATCTAAGTTCTTTTAAGAATAGCATTTCCTTTCTAGTATTTTAGAATTCTAGGACTACTCATTTGGTGTTAAATCACGAAGCTATAAGTGTCTCAAATACTCTAGATCATTATTTTATCAATAAAGCTGATAAAAATCTATATGTCAGGAAACTAATCTGCTTTTAAGCACCAATATACCTGTGAAGCCTGGGTTGTTATTCCTGGCAATGACATTAGTGTGTGACAATAATGCTATTTTAAGATGCACCACCTTCCAAAGGTAACCCCAGACCGATTCAAGACAATAATTCTGATTACTTATATATGTGCAATAAAAGGTACCCAGCTATTCTAATCTTGTCCAACTGTACTCATTTAAACTAATTCCTTTTCATCTTCCCTGTGACACAGCCAGTTTCCTTGCTGATTTTGTAAAGCTTTTGACACTTCTTTTCATTTTTGCTGTTCTATTTTCTTCTCAACAAGAGTCGCTCCTTTATTCCGCTTGATAAAAGCAGAACGCTAGGACTAACATAGCACACCAGTTTAACCGCTTTTCCAGAAATATCCATTTCAAGGGCTTTTATATGTTAATTTGACGATCTGCTCACTTCTATGCATATTGCACGTGTTCAAGGACAAATAAGAGTTCTACTAAAGCGGATTGAACTACATGATGTGAAAACTGTGGGCAGCTGGAGGAAGGTGCAGTAACGGCCATCACGAGACGATGCAGAAACAATGAGGAGGCCGGTAGCAGGGACCTGTCCTGAGACAGACGCTCTTGAAGTACGTAAAGCCACCAAATGGTAATAGGACAGGTAAAGGAATCTTTAAAACAAAATTCCAAGTAGTATTATTACAGGATAAACACAAGGTGGAAAATTGTCAATAGATCATCTAGACAAAACAAAAGGAATTGGAAAAATATTAATAAAGCTCTGTGTGTTGTGTTATGACATCTATCTATTGTGGTAGCATTCCATAAAAAGGGAAAATATCATCTGACTTCAATATGAAGTAATTGTTTTTGCAGTATAGCCAGATTTAAGGGTGCTGATTCTGGTTCCTGGAGCAGTCAAGGTGTGGTGGCTGTTGCAGATCATCTTTTCCCTACCAAAGCCACCAAAACAGGAAACGTGCCTATAGCTCAGCAGATCCAGTTGTAATATTAATATGTGGACGTTGCTCAGAGGTAACCAGAACTCTTTGAGGAATATCATCCATCTCCATATTCCACCAGAATACACCATCCTGTACCGGAGCACGTTCTCCTTTTACAGACACAGTATGTGAACGCGGATGCAATTGTGAAGACTGCGCTTCTTAACACAGGAGTCAGAGTTCCTGGTATCGGGCTCTGCACACAGAATGAAGCCTGGGGCTGAAAAGGGATCTTTGAAGAGCCTGTAAAACCAACATTTTACATTTTGTGCAGCAAGCTTACAATGCAGATTCTGATAGCTGAGGAGAAAATAAAGTACTCAAAGAGAACTAGAACAGTGAAAAGCTCATTCTACCAGACAACATGAAGAGTAGCAGAGCCAGGGAATGGCCCTGCTGAATGGTAATTGTCTGTGTGTTGAACACAAGAAAGGGCAGCAGATGAGTATGGCTGCTAGAGATGCTGTGATGGTAAATAGTCCCCAGGCTGTGCAAGACAGCACATGTACCCATTACCACACCGTGAAGCCCATTGATTCATGCCACCATGTCAGAAAACAAACTGAAAGGGCTGGGGCAGGTGCTGGTCCTGTTCTGCCATGTGGTAACAGCCTGGGGCAGAGAAATAGCCCTGGGAGAGAAGAGTTGGGATGGCCACCTCAACCACAGCAAGATTCACCCTGTTATATCTACCACAGCATCTTACTGCAAAGCAGCCAGAATTTCTCAAGGGACATCAAAACTGAGACCATGTAGTCCTTCAGTCCTGGAAGTCTTCTGCACCCAAATGCTTCATTTCCTGCTGAACAACGTGGGTGAGTTCAGACAAGACAATTACCTGTGTGAGAGCAGGACAAGCTCCAGGCACAGAGCAGCTGGCGTGGCAGCTCCCGCTCTGAAATGTGGGTGCCGAGCGAGTGCCTGGGATCACCTTGCGGAATTAACGAAGGTGTAAAACTCCTCCCACTGTTCTGAGAGATCAAGATAGAAAAAGTGTCAAAAACCATCCCTTTATATGCAAACACTAGTTTGCTGAAAATGTCAGAGAACAGGAGCAAACAGGACTCACAACGGCTCCAGGACTTCTTTGGATTACTGGAAGCAGTTTTCAGCTCTGATTTTCTGAGCAGCAGGTCCGTATTTCTCAGTAAGTGCTCCTGATTAGTCATGTCTTTATTTTATTTTTTTACTTTTTTGACCTTTTCTATCTGGGACAACATATTGGTATTTTGTGAGCTTCCAAGGATGAAGGTTTTATTTCTTTCCCTTTCCCAATTCTTGTGCGAGTAGGACAAATTCTTTAGGAATGAATAGAAGCTATTTGGCTTAGAAAACTTGCCCTTTTTTGGTTCTGTCTTTCTCACATGATGTCATGCAGTTATTTTTCTGAATGACTTCAACGTGTTTGCCTCAACAAGTCTGCTATTTTATTTTTATTATTATTATTATTATTATACTTTTCATCTTTTTTTGGTTTTTCATAATATCTGGGAGATGTATTTTAATGAATATATAAGGTGATAAGCACTACATGTGTTCTGTAAACATCAGTTGTGTCTCCTGCCACAATTTCTGTATTGAGAATCTCTGATAATATTGAGCTGATTGTAAATACCATAATTACCAGACATCTTCTACCATTTTAGTCTTACAGTTTTTCAATCTGTTATTGTCACTATCTCTATACTCCATTATACTATTTCATTGTTATTATGGAAGCGTGACTCTATTTGATACAATTATATTAGTACGAATTAAAGAAAGATTCCCTAAAAAAAAGTAATTAAATCTCCTAAAAGAAAGGATTCAAAAGAAAGGGAATTCTAAAGATTTCTCTACCACAAAGATTTCTGTGGTAACTGGAAATACACAAACACAACAGACAATTCCCTCTCATCTGGCTTCACAAGTGAAGGGGGCAAATTCCAGATTGCTAACATGGCATTTTGGATTGCTGAAATGGAGTTGAGCAATCTGGAGTTTGGAACAGCAATGTGGGATGGCAAACCCAAATCTGATAAGGAGATAATTCATGGCACCGACTACATCTCCTGCCTAGTTTGGTCAAAAGAATTTGTGTAATCTGATTGTTGGCTTCTCAGTGCTCAAATAACTGCAAAGTATTTCCTGAGAAGCCTGAGGAAAAGCACCGGGCTTCTGTCATAGCACTTCTTCTCTACTAGGGAGAATTTATCATAGTATTTTGTCCCTTGAGAATATATTGAATTTAAATGGCTATTGTGTAGGTATTCTGCTGCTTTTTGGTAGATACAGCCAGAAGAAAACCCAGCAAGGTATCACAGAATCGATGGCAGCAGCAGTTCTGAGCTACCGAAGAGATGTGCCTTCCCCAAAGCAAGCACTCCACTGATACGGGATTTTCCAAGAGGAAACGACGTGTGTAGGTGCCTCAGGACAGCTCCCGTGGCTGCAGAACACAACGCGCTGCCAAAGAGCTCGACTGCAAAGAATAACCAACAAGACTCCGCAAATCTGTCCCTAACATCTCCGACGTACTTAGTAACACTGCTTTAAAGATGGCTTGTGTTATTTATATAATACTTAAAATCCTTACAAATATTCAGCTGCCGTTGGCTTATTTTTCCTTTCTCCACTCCAGACCTTGACATAGCACAGCTGTTCAAAGGTTCATTTTTAATATGGAAATTATTTTCATATTTTAAAAATAAATTCAAACCCACACATATCCACCCAGCTTCTTGATGTTTCTCACTTTCTGAAAACCCTATGCAACTAAAATAGATCCAGTATGAATTTTAATCCGTTTTGACATGGAAGATAAATTCTTCTGTACATTTGATTACTGATGAAGTTATACACTTTTGCGATGTCTCTTAACTAGCTCTTAAATTTGAATAATTTAAAATAAAAACATCTGAATTAAACAAATTAAACACTCCATGAAACCTTTTAATACTTTTTCCATTTCCCAAATCACATGTACAAAATAATGCCTCTCTATCGGGACCTCTCCTTTCTAAAACCCTTTGCTTACCTCTGTTACTTGCTGTTGCTTTATCTGTAGTGTCTAATAGTGCATGCATTTATAATGTAGCAGGTAAAGACAATGAGCAGCACTGGTAATTAAACAGGAGAAACAAACCCTTTGTGCTTCTTTCATGTTCTTCGCTGCATGTCTAGGAGGAGCCCAGAAGTCCCCATCGGGATGGCAGAGGGGAAAGCTGCCAAAGATTCCCACTAGGCGAAGAAAGGACGCAGAAAACCGAGCTGCACAAACATTTGCACTATGGCAATGTGGTAAGTGATTCAATCTCCCTGGTTATCAAGATAAGTCATGTTGTAACTGCCATCTCTCTCCTTCTCCAAGTTCTCAATGAAACGTAGCCAGCCAGTTCAAGTCTAACCTTTCCCACCAGAGCTGCTCAGACTGTGGTCTGCAGGAATCAGAAGACAGGCTGCACCATAACTGTTTTTTAATTCATGCACTTTCCTTCCCACTCATGCAAAGAAAGAAAACACCCCATTCCGCAAGGGAAAACGTAAGTTATGGAATTCAACATTTACACTATCTGTATTCATTTATAAGTCAATGCTTTATGGCATCAATTGTCTGTGTGTCTCTTTTCCTACAGAACTGAGAAATTCTTCATATTGAAAGTACAACTCTCATCCCCACTGCCACAAACTACCATTAACATACAAAAATCTGCTTTACTTCTTATTGGAATATATAAAAAGCTGTTTGAACGTTCACGATGCAGAGTAGTGGGGGGTGCAGAACAATTAGTCACTAAATGGAATGTGTAAAAAAAAAACATAAGCACAGAAACACCCTGTAATTTCCTTCCCTTTAGTTATATTTTCTCATGTATTTGCCGTGCAAATCAACTGATATAAGTGATAAAGTGTAAATTTCTTTTTAAGTAACATGTTATATATTAGTAATTTTGTATTTATAACTTCTATATCATCTTGCTATTTTCAGGATAGACATCTGGATAGACACCAGGATAGACATCTCTTCTGTTACTGGAGAGGTGTTTTAACCAAAAGATTTATGCAATACTTTTAAAAAGAAAAGTGGCAATTGGAGCTGACACATTTCTTAGTCCTCGATAATTTCCGGAATCATTGACTCTGATGATTATCCGTCTTTCTTAAGTTTAATGTTGAGCATTCTCAACCATAGTCTTCTACAGGAATTTAAAATTGCTTTACATACCTGAAGGGAACAACACCCATCTTGCAAAATCTCACTTTTATATGTATGCTAAAATGGAAGAAAATAAAAAGTGACACATTAATAAGAAACCTACCGCACATAACTAAAACTCTTGAAATTTGTTAGCAGAGAAGCAAGCGAGATGTTGCTATCCTTACTATACTTCATGGTCCAGGAGTGCATCAAGAGAATTTGAAGTAGGAAAGCCGGTAATACTTCTGTGATTTTGAAGAATCCTGTGAGGATTATACAATAGAAGACCTATTGATTTAATAAGTTTCAAACACAGACAGCAAATACAAACAAGACAATGGATACTTTCAAAGCTAACTGGAGTGAATCCAGCTGCAAAGCAGCGGCTGCAGCAGGAGGACAGAACACAGACACTGGTGGAAGGGCCACTGGAGAGTGGGAGCTCAGACCCCGAGGTCACCAGGAGCTCTGGGACATTTTCAGCTTTTCCTCATCTACAAGGGAGAAGGGCAGACAGTGTTTCCAATGGTACCACGCTGCAGTGAATTGATGTCTCTACCACAGTTTCCATCTGCCTGTGTCTGGGGTGTCAAGGTTTTAGGCAAGGCGGCAATAAACCGTGGCAGACGCTCCCTGTTATCCCCTTTACCTCCCGCCACCCCTTCCTTTAGATCGGAAAGATGATAAGAAAGATAAGGGGAAAGGAAGAGAGACTTAGACTTCAAGTCGGAGAGTTTTAACGGGTTTTACTAATGCTACTAATAAACAGACAATATATACAAACATACAAAGCCAATGTCAGGTGGTGGGTGCGGAGCTGCGTCACTGCGCAGCAGAGCTGGGGCTGCGGGGCTGGCGGCTCCAGCAGCTGCAGCTCAGGCCCCGGGAGTCCCGGGCGGGACTGCACAGCAAAGCGGAGCCTGGCTGCAGGATGCGGGGCCTGAGGGCTGTGGATCACAGACAGACAGACAGACGGGGCCTCTCTGGATGCCGGCCGTGGGCGAAGAGAGACAGACCCCGTGGTCACCCTCTTATATAGGGGTATGACGATTATGGGATGGAATACTTCCGTTGGTCAGTTCTAGTCACCTGTTCCATCCACCCCTCCTCAAACACGCCCCTCTCACAACGGAACGGGGAAAACTTATCAGTCTTTCTTGGCTACCATAGTAACAAATCTAAACACGAGCTTCTTCAGCATCCCGTTGGTCTCTTGTCAGCACCGAGTGCAGCATCCTAGGAAAAATATGCAGCTAGAACTCAGAGGAGTACAGCCACCTAGAAGAACTGAGCTGAAAGAAACAGCACTGAAGGAGAACCGGTCTGGTTTTTAACAAAACCAGGACATGGGGTTAATGCTCCTTCTGAGTCCTATTTCTGCTAATTAAAGACAGTGCACCAGCCTACTGGGAGCTCTGGTACAGCAGGTTAACTACAACGGGGTTTATTTGCTGGCTCAGTGGTGGAATCCATCTTCTTTGGAGGATTCACAAGGAAATATTTCAGATCTGTCCCCAGACGTTCTCTCTGCTATGATAGCGTCTTCTCTCAAGATGTTGGCTTCTGATTGCGACACCACTGCCACAAAACTCAAATGGTTAACTGAACTGTTTGTCCCAAATTATTTCATATGGTTGCTCAGGCCTAATAATGGACTCCAGGAGAAAATAAAGAAGAGGGAGGACATGCCCAGCAGTCTAATGTGAAATGTAAGGCAATAGGAAACAGAGAACAAAAAGCAAAGGAAGAATGAATATTTAATACATTTGAAAAATTGGGGGGGGGGGGGGGGGGGAATCAATAAATCCTTAATCAGTTCAGAAATAACAGTAAATAAAAGATCTTCACAATCCAAATTGCAAAACAACCAATTAAGTGTCAACAGGTAAATACCACTAATATACTCCCAAAAGGAAAAAATAAATGGCATCATCCTCCAGAATGTGGACGAAACTGTTAAACATGAAACTACAAGTCAGCTTATGCATCTGTAAAATGAACGTTCAGCTTATCGCACAGCTGACTGTAAGAACAACCTTATAAAATTAATGCTGACATTTTAAAACATATATTAGAAACTGAAAAGAAATGCAGCAAGACCTCCACAATTTCATGTTTAAAATGAAAATTGTAATGAAATTTGCTTCCACCTCCCTATTGATAAAGAAGACCAATCTCCAGGGTTCTGGACCATCTGGATTTCATATCAAATGACGAACAGCATTCAAGTTAAAACCAATGAAAGCTAAGTAGGCTTTTTTTCAAATAATGTGTTGCAGGAGGAACACGAAACAGTTGATCTAATTCAGGTAAGAAGCACAGAAAGCTGGACCGTAACTAGTGCATGCCAAGAAACACAGAAAAAGCAGCTAGTTTTGGACAAGGAAAATCAACTTACTGCTTTTCAGATGAAGAGGCAGCCTGGAATCCTACTCACCAAAATCAACAGCAAAGTTGTACTAACTCTGGTTAGAGCAGAATATCAAAGCCAGAAATGTACCAACATTGTGTTCACTCCAATTCGGTAGAACACCTGCTGCAGTGACAGTGAAGGAATGCTTTTCCACTATCACCCCTGGATGTTCTGTCTTTTATCTCCTGGAATCCAGGGCTCTTTCAAAGACCGGACGGAAGAACATTAAGTAAAGCAACATACATATTTGAACAGTGCACAAATATATGCAAGTAATATAAATGTTTAAAAGGCATGGCTGTGACATTTGAAGAAAAAGTCAATCTTGAGCAGAATTTAAACCCATACCCAGATACTAATGACACTTCCATTGGGTTTTAAAAAAGAAGGATCCAACAGGCGTCAGAAGCTGCAAGATGCAAAGGATGCAGAAAACTCACTGGAGTTCAATGATGACACCAGAGTAACATATCAAAAAGTACACTATCCAAAGCATTTTCAGTTACTGGAAAAACAGTGTTTTCCAGAGATTGATAGGAACTGAAGTTGGACCAAGGGTTGGACTGGATGATCTCCGAGGTCTTTTCCAACCCTGTCGATTCTGTGATTCTGTGAACTGAAAAACATTTTAGCACAAATGGAGAGAGTTTTGAGCAGACAAGCAAAATATTGAGGAGCACGCCAGAATCCCAGAGGTACCTCTGTTGGTTTGTCATCCTCATTATAAATCAGCAGTAAGAAAAATAATGGTTGACTTGGAGGATATTTTTCTATGGCATAAGCTTTGCAAAGATTCAGTATGCTCAGGAGATAAATGTAATCAATACGAAATAATTGTTTAAATGTAGGTTATTTAATTCTAAATATTATGTTTATGCCAGTAAAAATGAAAGCATAAAATAAGAAGTGTCTGGAGTTAAAAGGTAGTGATTTGGGGGGCCTTATTCTCTCCTTTATGGCACTTCACGTAAGTAATCATTTCTGTGCAAAGTGCAAGCAAAACTAAGATTGTCTACTTGGTATTTCTTATCTAATAGACACTAGATATATCACAAAGTGAGAGGTGTCTTGTACTTGTTGATTCCCCTTTGCAAGTTACACATGTAACTTTACATTTGAATTTACGTGTGCTCATGAGACAACTGGAATTGTGCTGCTCAAGATTTAACGCACTGCAGAGTTTTGTCTGAATGATGAACTCCTCCTGCTCTCAGTTTAAGATGTCAGCACTTGAACTGCTTAGTCATAGTGCAGTGAGGAACCCAATAGTTAAACAGAGTAATCACAATTAATTAGCCATCAAAAATGTTAATTATTAAAGATGATTAAGACCTCAGGAAGGTCAACATTGAACTGATATTCCCAGTAAATTACTTACTTAATTTTTTTTTCAAGCATCTGGATTCTTGCAAATATCCTAACTTACAAAATCATTACACTTAGTTCTTATTTGATAATATATTACAGGAATTACAGAGAGCAGAATTACTGCTAAAGCCTTGAAAATAATTCATCTATACAGCTACCTCATTGTGAATCATGTAAGGCGATTCACATGTAAAGCTGATACTGTAAAGAAACATCTCTAACTTACAGATACAAAGACAGTTCTGAACTTTTACAATTCAGTGGCTTCTGCAGAATCCCTCGGACAGATTTTATGTTCCTTAAACCGTGATAATCAGATATAACTGTCATGTCTCATAACTCTTAAGAGTGGGTGAAGAGGCTGAGTAACTGCAAATTCTTTATAACCATTAACTGCTGCGAACACCAAATAAAGCCACCACCTTTCACACACTGTACTTCTTTCACGCTAGGCACACCTACAACTTAGGTCTGTAACTTTTTACACTAATTCCTCTGAACAAAAACTGGGGAAAAAGTACTGCAGTTCACTGCTGAGCATGTGAAATTAAGCTGCTATTCGTTAAATTTTAATGTACAGAGCTGTGAGCTGCGATGACCGCAAAGACAGCATTCCTTCGGTTGTGCAGCCGCGTTCTGGGCGAGGCGCTGCCAGCTGAGCTGCCCAGACAGTGCGGGGAACTCTTTAACCGGCTTGCCAAGAAATTCATCTGCTGGGGCTCTCCAGCTGTGCTCATCACTTCACAAACAGCTGGCATCGTCTGAAGAGGTTGCTACTTTCACCCATTTTTTAGCACCCGCAAGCCCCAGGGAGTGAAGCGGCCGCCCTGAGCCACTGCGGGTCAGCGGAATCACTTCCAGCTCCAGCTCCAGACGAGTGAATTTGTGATGCCCCTGAACGGTCCCCGCACCCCGTCCCATTGAGCCCCCAAGGGGACAGCGTGTACCCACCAGCGCTCTGACACCTCTGCTCCCTGCAGAGAGAGCTCATGGGAATAATTAGGGGACAGAATTATCGAAGATTTTGCTGTTTGAATCTAGTGAGTAGAGACGATATTAGGAGTTATAACCAAAAGGGTTAAAACTTTGTTAAATACGTAGATTTTTCACAGAAATAACGGAAAGCACATGCTCAACAGGCAGCTCGCTTTCCTGCCAACATCAAATCTTGATTCCAAGCCTTTGGGTCATTCCAGTATTTCAAAGAAAAGAGTTGCCAGACCTTTGTTTTTTAATGAGGACAATACCGAACACTGGCCCCTAGCTTAATTTTAAAAAATGAAATTATTTTTAAAAATGTTTACCATGTTTACACTGGAAATACAAAAGATTTCTGTTCTATGGTCTATCCTTTTTAATAGTTAATGTATTATTAATGTAAATCATTCTACAAACAAAGAACAGGTCAAAGTTTATTTTCTAAGTTTCATGGTTTCTTTTTAAACAATTGTATCTTAAAAACTTGACTAAAGTGTCCAGCAGAAACAGCAAAGGCATTCATCACTGCCTCTGATTATTTGGTTTTCATGGTACAGCCACGTAACTTCTATGAATACTTATTAAGAATATTTAGATGCTTGGACCAAGTGCAAAAACATTAATCCTGAACAATCTGAGGCTTAAAATTTCTTTCATTCTCAATTATATTCTTCATATGCAAGAAATATATATAGTTATGTGATTATAAGCAGATGTAGTAAAATATACACTGCTGTAAAAGTAGAAGACTTAAAATTGCCTCTCAGTATTTTTTTCTTCTAAATGCTCTATTGTATATTAATTAGCATTCTTTCTGAAACTCAGTCATTTGATATCTGAGAAGTTTTTAACACTACAAAGTTTTAACTGATGAGTTCATATGTACATTCAGTCTGGAAAAATCTAAGGAAAGTGATTTAATTTGAAAACGGTCAACACAACAGTGCAAGTGTGGATGCTGGAGCTGAGTTAATACAACTGAGGTGCTGCCATCAAGGGTTCCCCTGTCTCTGGCCACACGTCTTCGCTCCCGCCCCTTGAATCAGCACGTGCTGACAAGACCCTTGTCAGAAGGACCCTTCTCATCTTTTTCAGTAAGTTCAAGGAGTGGAGCAAGCAAAAGATCATCCTTACAGGAAAGGAAATGGTCTCCTGCCAGATGAGTTCCCTGCCCTGGACTAACAGAGAGGCAGGAGCTGAAGCCAGGATCAAGATGACTGTTCCCATCAGGAGCAGCTCTGAGATGCCTCAGCCAAGTACTCAAACTGCACAAAACCAAGCAGAAGTGATGGCAAAAATAATGGATGATGCTGCTATTCTCTTGGAATCTACAGCAGAAAAAAAAGAAGATTGTGGCTTCAGGGGTGATAAAAGCCAAAATTATGTTTCCAAGCCTCTGGCTGCCTATGGGGTTAGAATATATCATATTTTTATCTAAGAAGTATTATAAAATAAGACTTGGTTGTTATTTTGAGTGATGAAAAATAGTAAATAAACCATATAGAAATGGTTTATTCCTAATGAATCAAGAAATAAGCTGTGATACACAAGGTTTGATGCTACTCAAGCCTTTACGATGTGTTTAATGAGACCTTTTAGAAAACAAACAAACTAAAACCAAACGAACCAGCCTACCCAAAGAATACTTTAGAACTATAGAAAATCAGTTTGAAAGGGACTGCTGGAAATCTGATCCAATCTCCTGCTCAGAGCATGGATGATGTTGAAATTAGGATGAGTTTCTCTGGAACATGCCTAGTTAAGCTTAGATTCCACCCACTCCAGCCTCTGCTGGGGAGAAAAACACACTCAGTGCCTCCTTGCCCACCTTGTTCCAGCCCCCAGGTCACCCAGGTGTCCTCTGCTGGTCTGTCTCCAGCTTGTCACTATCTCTGGGGAGCCCCAAAGCAGACACAGCACTGAGCTGCAGCCTCACGGGTGCTGGTGACAAGGGGAATAATCACTCACCTTCCACAGGGCCAGTTGTTTCCTCAAAGCCAACCAGCTTGGTCAGGCACAATTTCCACTGAATTGCTTTTAAAGCAAACCTGGAAAGATATGGAATAGGCTTTTGTTGCATCAATTTTTCTCATGTTTCTAATTCATAATCTATGTGAGATTCTTCAGCTCAGAGAAGTACTGGCTGTTTCTCTCTAAGATTTATATAAAGCAGCTGCTGACTTTGTAACGAACGCTTCTACTGGGGAGTTATGTGGTGTGTCAATTCTCACATTTCGCATTTTATTCCACTTTAACACCTGTTTACATACTCTGCCCACAGAAAGCTGTCAGGTGAATAAGTATGGTGTGAAACGTAGAATGCCACCAGCACAGCTTGTAGGTAATACTCAAAACTGGTAAGAAACTACATTTGAAACAGCATATGTCACAATGTGGGAAATCTATCCCTGAACAAATCAGGAATCCTGCTTGTGGTTATGAAATTGCCGTATCATTAAATACCTCAGAGGATGTGAAGTCAACCACACGCTGTCAGGGCTGACTCACCCGTGTCTCAGACATGGGGCTGCAGAAAATGTCCCACCCTGGCAGCTCCCAGGAAAGAGGGAAAATAAAAGGCCAGTGGGGCACCTGAGCCAGCCAGTTCACCCAGCTCCTGCAAACCAGGCTCTGGAGCTCCAGAACTTCCCAAAAAGCTGAAAGCAAGATCAAATGTTACGACTGGACATCAAAAGCTAAAGCATTTGGGAAACGCCGTATGAATCACAGAGAGATGGAAAACCTGTACATGAAGAAGGAACAGCGAGACGTGCTCTGCTAACTGCGGGCCAGCCAAGAGAGAGGGAAATGGGCTTCAGAGTTCTGACCCAGACCTGCAGGCAACATGATGTAGAAAAGTTATGTACAGAAATGGAAGACACGGAGCACACAGACTATGTCCAAAACAGAATTCAAAATTGAGGAAGGGACGTATACACAGTATATTTAGTGTTTACTCATCTGTATATTTTGTGCCAGCTAATAGAAAGAATCATAAATTTGACAGAATTTTTACATCTGTGCTTGTCTGCTTCAATTATTGCATGTTTCTAAGAGGTGAGCAGTAAACCCTGAGCGAGCAAATTGAGGGCTGATGGAAAAGATGTGCTCACTATTTCAGAGACCCTGGGGACACACCTGTCAGGACTCATCCTTGGGGCGGGGGAGCACGTGCAAGCAGCCAGTAAAGTCTCACATTTACCAAGGAACAGAGGACAAATAATCCTGCCTGGAAGCTGAACCAGAGAGAAACCTGTTTCCATAAGAAACCTGCTTCCAGCTCTGACCAAACAAAGCTTAAAGGCTTAGAGAGCTAGAACTGAAACAAAGCAATCCAGCCCATTTCCAGCTGACGGGACGTTACCCAGCTGGGGGCACGTCTGGGTTTCTTCTCGCTATTACACAAGTTTAAAATTTCAGGTCAGTTGTCCGATTTTCACTTTCAATAAAAGTTAACACAGTTACGATGATTTTAGGAAATGCTCCATGCGGTCGCACTTGCTCTTCACTACTGAGTGCTCTTCATTAAATAACTTCAGCAAAATTTGAGCTGCTATTTGTTTATCTTCCTAGTCTCCCTATATTCTTAGCCAAATACCAAAGGGAGATTTCCTGCCAGCTATAACTACTTGACCCTAGTGAAAATGTATATTCTTCAAAATATTATAAAATTACACCTAAGCTACTAAACTGGAATTTCAAACCATTTGCAGATATACCAAAAATAAGATAAGGACAACATATGGAGCTGCCTCCTTAACATTATAGGTAACTAATTCTGTTCCTGACTTGTTTAGTCATTAGTACAATTTGCAACTTTTCAGGATAATCTTTTGCATTTTTAATATTTTCAACTCCTCCTCATTATTATGTGTTTCTAATGTGTTCTTAGGACAAAAGCATGAGCGTGCATTGTCATTGTCTTCTTATTTTCTGGGTGGAGAACCACAAGCAGAAACTTTGGAAATCACACATTAGCACGATGTCCAAGTCAGACCGTGTCCAAACAGCTCTGCCTGCCACGCACTTCAAAGCCCTGGCAGCCTCGGGCAGGACTCGGCCAAGCTCCACTTCATTTCCATGGGGGTGAATCATGACCATAAAAGAAGCTGTGTGAATGTTGAGGGTTTTTTTCTCCACATGGGAAACAATAAAACATTAATAAAAAATAAGGTCAAGAGAAAAGTGCGGAACTGTTCTTCAGTGAGATCTAAGTGGCCAATTTTTTCCAGCTGGTACACCCAGTCAAAACATTTGTTATTAGAGACTCTCACTGTGACTCACATGTGAAAATTCCAGGTACAGATTTAACTCGCTCCTAACTCGCTGACAAAACCTGACAAATGAGAGAAACCCTTCTCTTGGGCTATAGCAAAATCCTTGTCACTTAGCACACAGAAAATTCAGCTTTTTGTAAAATTATATATCAAAGCTAATGAAGGAAGCATCAACAGGTATAGTGACTTCGTGTTACCAGAAATTCTGATACAGAGATGATGAAATCTTTGTCTTTTCTTTTAAAAGGCATTTCAAGGATTCATCAGATTCACATGAAATAAGAAGATCCATTTGTCTTCAAACAAAATTACTCATCCATCCAGTTTTTAAAAGCAAACCGTATGGAAAAAAAGACAACTGCTTGCAAAATTCTACTTCGCAAAATACTTCTCCAGGAATATTTCCTCTACATTTCACTGTTTTGTTTACAGATATAAAACTGATTTTTATTTCAGTGTAGGATAGGATATGCGCTATCAAATCCCAGCATCATACCTCTTTCTTAAGAGAAATACAGAATTACGTTAAGCACATATCCATTCAATTATAGCAAAAGAGCCCAGTCCTGCTCCTAGTGCTCAGAATAGTACAGGATGCAGCACTGTAACTTTTTTTTTGCTTTATGAATATCTATATGAGAATACATTTAAATTGGAAGTTTGACTCTCAAGGGAGAAAAATGAGGAAAACCAAAGCTGAGTGAAAGATGAAGTTCAGATATGTTTTGGAACTCTGTGCTCGTTTAGAAGAAAGCCCTTCACTTCAGGATGGCAACGTCGACATCTGAGATCTTGCACTGAATTATCACGTTTGCCTACCAAAAGCATGCAGCACCGTACCTGCTGTGTACTAACTTCCAAAAACTCTCTCTTAAAGGACAGAGAGTCAAAGTCAGATGGGAAAATATTAGGGAAGCTAAGATTTTTGTGCAGCCTCACATATTACCTTCTTTGTCCAGTCTGTTCAGTAACCCAACACAAAAGGACGATTCATCTCAAGGCTGAAATGAAGTTTGTAACAAAAAAATCCAAACCCCTCCTTTGGAATATTTCTGTTTCTTAATATTTTAATGAGTAAGGATTTGCGAAGGACATGAAAGCTTCTCTACTCCAGCTACAAACTAGAAAATCTCACACTGCAATAGTAAAAATAGCACCCACAATTTAATGATCTCTATGAAATCTTGTTGTGTTTTGTCAGATAGTGCAACAGAACACCTGTAATTCCATACTGGGAAGTGCCTGAAACCAACCAAAAAATCCTTAAAAGGTGGGGTTTTTCAATTAGTCATGAAAAGTATTAAAAGCAAATAATAACCAACAACTGCAAACAACGACTATGTGGGATCAAGCAGCAAAGAATTGCGTAAAGTTTCATTTCACAAAGAGATGGTATACTGTCAAAATGTTCACACAAATCTAAGTAATCACTGATTTTAACTGTTACAGATGTAAATCATATTAACATATCATGCTGACATTAAAAAAAAGATTTGGCCCAGAAAGGACACGTGGAATGTTGTAAACATCTAATGACAAATCAGCACAAAAGGCATTAAAGGAAAAAAAAGAAAAAAGATTTAAAAACCACAACAAACAAAACCAAACCCTAAATAACCTCCAAAATGAAAAAGATGTAGCTTTTCCTCCAGTGATAATAATGACAAAAATGAATGCTGGGAATCAACCTACCACAGAGTCATCTGTTACATATTTATGTTAAAAACATCATAAGGATGTAACTTGCAGAAGTTGTACCACCTATAATCTTCTTGTGAATGTAACAAACCACACTTGTGATAGAGGAAAAACTTCCACTTCTCTGTCAATTACTTCAAAAACCAGCTCTATGTTACAACACAAATCATGGTTAATCAAAATGAACTGATTGCATGTAACAGATTACTTAATGAGTAAGTTCTACCCTGTATAGTGCCATATGTGCTGTATGTCACCTTTCAGCAGTAATTGTGTGTCCTTACTGAGTTTTGAACAACGCATTACAAAAAGGAGGTAAGATTGAAGTGTTGCTCCTTCTTAGCAGTGGAATCCTATTCAAGATCTAATTGTGTTAAGTAGCCTAGTAGCTAAACCAAATGTTGCCTAACACACATTGGTCCTGGGCAAATGTTGCTGAAAAAGAAACAAATTCATCTCTGTCCCAAAACAATTTACACAAATTAGAGCAAAAAAGTTGGGTTTTAAAAGTTATGCAACCTAAGGATTATTTGCAGGAATTCACTTTCTTAGATCAGTATCTTTCTAATCTGTTGCCATAATTGTAAATTACCACTTATCTAAAGATAATAGTGAGACACAAGAATTATCATTCTTTCAAAATACCATTTAATTTTCAGAAATAAGAACAGGAGGTAGAAGTCAGCTGAACTAGGCTTATGTGTTAACAGTTTTCACATCTGGGGAGGTGCATTTTACAAAGTGGCCTAGCGAAAGTAACCGTAATGGTATTGCTAATAGTATTATTAATAGTAATAGAAAGGCGGGTACATTCAGGTTGCTTTAGTCATTCCTTCTGCCAGCCCGTCTGTCCCGTCCCAGCTGCTGCTGCTTGGCTGGAGCTGCGGAACCAAACGCTCCCTCTGAAACAGCAGGGTGGCAATCCTGACTGCTCAATTATTTCTTCCAGCCGCTCACAACCCACTGATTTTGCATCTTGACTCAGAAGAGATCACGTTGCCTTGTGTCACAACTGAACAGAAGGGATTTGGTTATTTTTATAAGGATCTGTATCACCGCTGTCAAGCTCTGGAATCATTAATAAAATTTAGCTAATGGAGGCCTAAAGGAAAAAGACACAAGTTTTGAAAACCAAGTGAGTGAATAAACAAGAAGCTTTTCTGTTTGGAAAAAAAAATCCATTAGAAAAAGAATTAAACAGCAAAAAAGTAATGAGAGAGTATGTGTTTCATAAAGATGCTACTGTCTCATTCTTCTGTTGTGCAAATCAAGTGTTGCTGACACAATAATTTCAGAGGTTCATTTTAGTTTGTTTTGTTTTCACAGAATCACAGAACCCCAGAGTGTCAGGGGTTGAAGGGCCATGGAAAGCTCATCCAGTGCAATCCCCCCATGGAGCAGGAACACCCAGATGAGGTTACACAGGAAGGTGTCCAGGCGGGTTGGAATGTCTGCACAGAAGGAGACTCCACAACCTCCCTGGGCAGCCTGGGCCAGTGTTCTGTTACCCTTCCTGAGAAGTTGTTTCTTCTCAAATTTAAGTGGAACCTCTTGTGTTCCAGTTTGATCCCATTACCCCTTGTCCTGTCCCTGGTTGTCACCAGAAGAGCCTGGCTCCATCCTCCTGACACTCACCCTTTCCACATTGATCCCCAGGAATGAGTCCCCCCTCAGTCTCCTCTTGTCCAGCTCCAGAGCCCCAGCTCCCTCAGCCTTTCCTCACACGGGAGATGCTCCACTCCCTTCAGCATCTTGGTGGCTGCGCTGGACTCTCTCCAGCAGTTCCCTGTCCTGCTGGAACTGAGGGGCCACAACTGGACACAATATTCCAGGTGTGGTCTCCCCAGGCAGAGCAGAGGGGCAGGAGAACCTCTCTGACCTACTGACCACCCCCTTCTAACCCACCCCAGGAGCTTATGAGAATCAAATGGATTCAGCATTTATTTACAGTTGTTTCAAACATACAAAATACAGAATATTATGCCAAAATCAGATGAGAATAGAAGAGCTCCTTAGAAAACACAGCTATGCTAAAAAATTTCCATTAAGTTGATTTTTGGCACAAGAAAGATTCCTATGACCCAATTTCCACCTGCTTATGGGTTTTATACACCATCCAAAGTAAAGTACCAAATGGGAAACTGCTAAGTGAAAGGTACCAAAACACGCGGTTTTTAACAGTTTGCTGTGTGTGTGACATTATTTCTCCAATTAATTAAAAAAAACCCCAAAATATGGGTTAGGAAAGTGATGGAGACTGAGTACATTACAATTCTTTAGGGAACTGTGAGTTAGGAGACCAACAGATTCTTGTTTTGACAATTTATAGCAGCAAACAATCACAAATATATATTATAGTTCATATATAAATACCAAGATTTATATTTATATATAAATATATATAATATATAAATCCCGAGATTTATAGATCCTTGCCTGTGGGTTTCACATAACTAGGAACACAAGAGTCAACCATTCAATAACAGGTGATGCAGCCACAAATATTAAATTCAAAGTCCTAGACCATTTTCAAACAGATGGCTTCATAATGGTCTGGTTTATTGAAGTAAAATTTTGCTCAAGCTTGTCAGAGGAAGGCTGTTTAACTGGAACACTATTTAATAATTTCTAATTGTGTATGTGCAAAATAGTTCAAGCTCATGCACAGTAAATCAGGAAATTTCACACTGCAAATGTGACACAATATTGGCGAGTGTAACAAAGGCAAAGTGATAACATTTCAAACAGAACGTTTTCCCAGGAGGTAAAACTGACTTGTGCAGATTCTGGGGAGAAACACACTGGCAGCTCTGGCTTGTATGCAGCCTTTCCAAAAGCTTTATCTCGGGCTCTTTCAACCTCCTACAAGATGTCAATAATGAAACCCATTCAAACCATCTAAATTGCACCCGTTTGCACAGGGCTTGAACTCCAACTTGTTGTCCGAAGTTGATTTAGTTTCCAAAAGTATATTCCAGCATAATCTGTGTTAATGCACAGCCATCTTACGTGAGTGTGAGCAGACACTGGGGTGGTTGAAGTCTCACGTGAGGACCAGGGCCTGGAAACTCAAGGCTGCTGTTACCTGTCTGCAGAGGCCCTGATTCGCTGGTTCTTCTGAGTCAGGGCACATATAGCAGACACCTGCTATAACGTCACCTTTTTCTGTCCTCTCTTTAGAACCATGAGCTCCCAGCTGGCTCCTCACCCATCCCCAGGCAGAGCCCCGTGCACCCCAGCAGCTCTCTCACACCAGGGGCCACTCTCTGCCTCATCTTTCCACCCTGTCCTTCCATTGCAACACCCTGGTGACGGAGCCACCACATCTTCATGATCCAAACAACATCACAGCCCCCCAGCTCATCCTGTTCATTCCCCACACAGTGGGCACTCGTGTAAAGGTGCTGCAGAGGCTCAGCTCCAGCAGGATGGGCGGTTTGGGGGATTTCTCCACGATGGTGCCTTGTAGGCACATCTTTGCTTACAAGTGTAAGCATGTAAGAGCAGCTCTTATTCCTCTTTCCAATATTTTGATACTTATTCTTCAAAATGAAACAATGACATCCAGAGAAGGCAAAGATGTTTCTTGAAAAATGTGATATTAACAGTACATGGAAAAAGAAATGCCTAGTTGGCTGTCTTATTTTTTTTCTGCCTTGTCTTTCTGCAGTTTCACTTACATTGATGACATTCCTGACTTCCCAAAGGCTTTCCTTAGCAGACAGATGCTGAAGGTGCCTCTCCACTTTCATAATCTGTTACAAATTAATTTTCTTTGCACTAACAGTGCTTTACAACTGGCTGAAAAATATAAAGAAAGGAGAACAAGAACTATCTACTTTGTTTCCTTATTTTATGTTTCTTCCCCTGCTACTAGCTAGAAGGGCATATACCGTCTGGCTTCTCCTGTACTTTACCATAACATCCATTGTTACTCAGGTTTTCCACAGTATTTCAGAAGGTACTAAACTTTCCATTTCTCATGGACACACCAGAGATGCAGAAGCACCGCTTCCCAGCCAACAAATCATTAATTAATTCAGAGACAGAACTAAAATCCTTGAATGTGACATGCCACAGGCTTGAGCTTTCTATCATAGCTACCATTTCTGATTTATCCTAGTTTGAGCACCTTGGGTAAGACTTTTCTCAAATAAATTGCCATTTAAAGGTAAGATCAGTTTGCTCTGACTGTTGCTTTTGCTCTGCAGCTGATGGGAAGAGCTGGGCAGCCACAGAAGATGATTTGTTCTTAACAGACAACACTCGTGTCAGTGTGAGATGAACCATCTTCCAGAAGGGCTTGTTCCTATGTGGAGCTTCAATTACAGGCAGACTTAATTTGATATTTCAGCAAAATTAATCCTTCTCTTCTATTTGGAATCCAAGTCCTTCAGTCTTTTATTTAGGAGCAGATGTTTAAGTGTTTCTCATCCTTAGAACCAGCAGATAAATTAATGCAGAAAGAAAATGCTTGGCAACTCATGTTGCCAATTTAAAATTTAGGAGAAATAGAAGCTCAGGCTGTCACAAAGCTGAGCCTTGCCTGCCACCTCCTGCAGCGGCCCCTGGGAGCTGAGGGAGGGCTCACAGGCTTTGTAACCTCCCTCTCATTGACATAAATTATAGATGTTACTTCTGTCTTCAGGACAAAGGAAATAATGTGAAATCTGATAATTGTTCATCTTTTAAAGTGAGATCACTGTGTACACAAAGATTCTAAAAGCTGTTAAACAGAAGATTTCATTACATTGGTTCTGTTTACAGAGGTCATTTTCTGTTGCAGCAATCTAAGACTGCAATTTGGAGGAAAAAAAAAGTCAGTTGAAAGTCAGGAAACTATAAATGCTAAAGTTATTTCACACAGAAATCCCTCTCATACCGTACACTTCAATGTTTATATCACAGCAAAATATTTTTAAAGTTTACACTGCAAATTATAAAAAAAACCCGTAAGTGACTTATGTATGTTCAATTTGGCTAAATTAATTATTTTGGAACAAATTAAGTTTACATAATGACTTGAGTTGCTTCTACTACAGACTCAAATGCTGCACTGTGCAGGCAATGCAATATAATACACAAGGACTTAGATGCTGAACAAACTCAAAGTACTTTTTAGAGTTTGCGACCTTTCTTTCTGAGCCCCAGCGACGTTTCTCTAGACTCAAAAAACTCTCTCCCTCTGCATAAACAATGTATTTTAAGAGTTCCTATAGTGCATGGTTTGTAAACCCCAGACACTTTGAAGCCACCTTTCCAAGCCTTCTCCTGGAGATAGCTGGCTCACCAACAATATTGTTATTGACAGTATGTACACGACCTTTAAAAAAAAAATCTTTACTTTTTACTTATAAGTACTAATAAGTCCAAACAAACCACAAGAGAAAACCCTGTATTGGAATAAAATAGAACAAAGACTTCGTTGAAACTTAAAAAAAAACCAAAACTTGAAAGTGAAATTAATCTTAAAATTTTCATTAAAAATAAAAATGTAAGAACACAAAGTTTAAATGGAAGTTGAAATTTTTAAAAAGCATTTTTTCTTCCTCGGTATGCTCTCTATTCTAGACATAAACTGAAAAGCAAAAGAAGGAGGGTAAATTACAGTATTGCAAGGAGCTACTTCTACTCAGGAGAGTTCAAGGGGAAAACAAAAAAAAAAAAGGCAACAACCAAAAAAATCCCCAAACCAAACAAAAACCAAATTCAACTTACCCTTATTTTTAATGTAATCAGAGCAATACAAATAAGTGGTCTGGACCTTTGAGTCTTGGTCTGTTCTGGACGACTGAACGCACTAGATCTGAAGAAATGACTCTGGTTAACAACACTGAGCACTCGGAACAGGATAAACCTTTCTCTTTGTGTCTACATGATGTTTTAAACTGTATCAAGAAAATATTTGAAGAGAACTGTAGCAGTTACTAAATGTCACTGGAAAGTATTTTTGCATATTTATTCAAGGAATAAAAAAAGAAGTAATGCCTTTTCCACCAGCTCCCAAGATGAAAAGGGCATGTTGTCCCACAGACATCCATTCTGACACAAATACACACGTTGTATTACCCAGGAAAACCTGGACTATGATTTAAAGGAACAGCTATTCTAATTGTTTTGTACTTCATTTCCCTTGTCTCCTCCCAGCTGGATTATTCCAGTGTGGTATTCAAATTGCATAGAAAACCACTTTCTGTGTAGCAGTGTAAGTACCCAGGTTACGGTTACAGTGAACTTAGAGATATTTTCATCGCTTACTGTAGTGAAGATGTTTCAAAAAGTAAAAATTTGTCTTTTTTTGCCCAAGGTAAGTTCCCAGAATGAATTGCCATGTGAACTCTCTTACACAGTAATGAACTGCCACATGCACAAGGACTGAGCACACGCTGTTCAATGGCACATTCTCCCTGAAGGAACACACGGTTCATGCTCTCTGTCGGGAGTTTATAATACTACAAAAAGCTGCATTAGAGGTCTTGTCGGGACAAGAAAAGCAGGTTGAGGGTGGGAATCATTCCATAACACTATCTTTTTTCATTTAATTAGAACACAGAATAATACAGTTTAGTTTTAACTCTGGCGAGACAGAAACGAGAGAAAGGACTAAGATGGTAAAACGTGGTATTTCACAGTGAAGGCAGATCCTGGAATGACTTCAGAAAAACAGATGAGGTGGAATATCTTTAAGTGCGTACGGTCCTATCTGTCAAATGAAACTGAAGAAAACTGTCTTACATTATTTTGTCAAAGACTTACTCATAGATGGAAAACCAGTTAATGCCCAGTGTATTGTTTTTACGAACAAAGCTCACAACATCCTGAATAAATACTCATTAAATTCACTGAAGTAATGATTCCTTTCATATGTAATAATGCCTCACATAAAAATACAATATACTCCTAGATCTTAACTGAATTCAATCTCAGAGTACTAATATCACATACATAACTATTACCTCCACATTACACAAGAAGAAACTAGAGACACAGATCGGTTAAAGCAAGTTGCCCAATGTCACGCTAAAAACTGGTGGCAGTTGACAGTGACAAAAAAAATCAGATTATCCAGTGCTGTCCTACCAGGAAAAAAAAATTATCTGTCTTATAAATAACAGAGCAGCTCAGAAGTGTTTCTCCACTTTGCCAACATTGTGGATAAATGTTGGCAGTGTAAATGTGTGGAATTTGGCAGACAGCCTCTTTCCTTACAATGTGTCATTCATCCTCATTTTTAGCATTTCAGTGGCTGTTCCTTTTAGATGGCTATTAAGGAGAAGAAAAACAGAAGAGAACACAACAATTCACTTCTACCACACTAATGAAACCAAAGTTAAGCAGAGCATCCTCTTGTAGCTTTGCAGCAGTAAAACAGCTCTGCGATATCAATCAAAGTGCTGGAGTCAGTCCACCCCCGAGATCTATCAAAATCTTAACATTCTTGGTTTTATTTTGTTGACAAAATGTGAAATTGTCTGTGATAAGATTTTATGGCATATTGAAAGAAGTGCCAGTAAAATTGCCAGAGCAATTACTCTATATAGAGTTGGCAAAAACAGCAAATACTGTACAGTTTCCCCTCACAGTGCCATAAATCTTCGCTAAGGAATTATCCTCGGCTAGAAACTTTAGCTAAATATGATAATAAATTCACATTTACAAAACACTTTAAACCTATGTAGGTATGAGGATAGCTTCACTCTATGCGCTGTCCAGTCCTACATAAATCAGTGCCATGAGATACACCACAGAAGCTGTATAAACAGTAACTTAAAATCAGAAGAATTTTATCTATCAGGAAGAAAGAATGTCAGATCTCTGTCTGAAATTCACAAATATTAAGTCTGAACTAACGAAAATATTAGTTTAACTTAAATGAGCTTTGCTACAGCAACATAAGCATAAAAATGCAAACTTGTCTGAAGGGAGATTTGATCCAGCTCATGGCTAACTATAGGTACTCTAGAAAAAACAACCTGGAATCTATGAGATTGGACTGATTTATTTTTAAATACAAAATAAAATTCTATAACATTTTATTACCACAATGGAAAAAAATCTGTGTTTAAAGCCACCATTATCTGTACTGATTACACAACTTAGATCTTAATAAATATTGCCAATAAGCTATATGCATTTTCAGAAGATATCTTAATAAAGTCTCCCAGCTATAGCTATTTATCATATAGTTTCATTAATCAAAGGAGACTTCTAACTTTTGAGAATGAGATTGTGTTGCAAGAATTAAAAGCACTGTGAGGGCAAGTAGGTAATCCTGTAAATTGTATCTTAGTCAAGTTTGAAAATAGATTTGTGAACTGTTCAGGATAAGTTGTATGCTGCTATATAATCCTCCACAGAGCTGCGGAAACACAAATGAACTAAAGGAGAAGAAAAAGTCATTATTCGTATTTGTAACAAAATCTGATGTATGTGCATGTAAAAACACAGGTTAAAATGTTTGCAGATTTCCACCAATTATGCATTTCAGTGTTAAAATTCAGAGAAATATCCCAGTGTGGAATACAGATGAGTCACTCTGTGAAGAATTACTATAGTTTCAGACAGATGATTTCTAGCGGCTTTTCAGCTTCCAAGTCGAGGATTCTGTCAAATATAAAATTCAGCAGGACGTACTGCATGAGAACCGGGCACTGCACAAGGGAACTTATGCAGCTGCCTAAACTCCAAGGTTTGCTTTTGGAGCTCCCAGTCAGTTCGGTGCTAAAAAATCCCCAAGTATTTCAGAGCACGAAAGGTGCGAGAGCTGCAGCTGCAGCCACATGACGGGGAGTGGGATCCTGAGAAGTGCGTGAACTGGCATGTGTGAACACCATCAAGTGCCAAGCAGTTCGGCAGTGATTTAAACAGGGCTCAGACTTCAGGAAATGAAGGGGGAGTGGAAGACTCTGCTTCTGAATGTGGCATAATAGTATTTAATCACTAGGCCACTACCTTCTTCTAATGAAATATAAGAAAGCACTCAAGATTTTCAACTCAACTATGTAAATTCTCCAGTTATTCTTCTGTTTGGATATTTGGAATTTTATAAGAGTTGTTAAGTTCCTGCTTTGGTTTTATTATTAAGCAGATACTGTGTATCTATGATTATGGATGCTTTAACTTATTTATATTACGCAGTTTTTCCATTCCAGTTTCCAGTACTAATTTCAGTTACCTAAAAGGCAGCCAGAGCATGCTAAAACGGATCAACCCGCCCTGAGGGATCACTGGCATAGTTCAGATTTTCTCTTAGGATCACTCACTCTGATTCCTATCCCACAGAAAAAAGTCTGGACCACGGCAGACTCCGTCAGTTTGTTATCTACAACGATAGCTCTGCTGCTTGTACTACAAGCTTTGAAAATTCAGTGTGATGATGTTTTTTTTTGAATGTGGATAGATCTTAGTGAGGCTCTTCTAATCTACAGAGCAAACATATATGTCTGTTAGGTTCAGAACATACATAGCAAGGGCAGCAATGGAAGATCACGGACAGAGGGGCTGGCCACTTGGGGAGAATCTAAGGCTGTTGTCAGAGGGTGTAGGGAGGCAACTAGGAAAGCTAAGGCCTCCTTAGAATTAAACCTGGCGAGAGGGGTCAAGGACAACAGGAAGAGCTTTGTCCAATATGTGGCAGACAAAACTAACACCAGAGGCAATGTAGGCCCACTGATGAACGAGGTGGGTGCGCTGGTGACAGAAGATACAGAGAAGGCAAAGTTAATGAATGCCTTTGTCTTTCTCTGCTCTGTCAGAGGCTGTCCTGAGGAGTCCCGTACAGCTGAGGCCCCAGAGGAAGGCAGGACAATGGAGGAGTTTGCCTGGGTTGATGAGGACTGGGTTAGGGAGCAGTTAGGCAATCTGGACATCCATAAATCCATGGGTCCAGATGGGATGCACCCGCGGGTGCTGAGGGAGCCGGCTGAAGTCATTGCTGGACCGCTCTCCATCATCTCTGCCAAGTCTTGGGAAATGGGAGAGGTGCCTGAGGACTGGAGGAAAGCAAATGTCACTTGAGTCTTCAAAAAGGGCAAGAAGGAGGACCCGGGTAACTATAGACCGGTCAGTCTCACCTCCATCCCTGGGAAAGTGATGGAACAACTCCTCATTGGTGCCAACTCAGGCATATCAGGGATAAGAGGGTCATTAGGGGCAGTCAACTGGCTTCACCAAGGGGAAGTCATGCTTGACCAACCTCATTGACTTTTATGAGGACATAACAAGATGGATGGATGACGGCAGAGGGGTGGACGTGATCTACCTTGACTTGAGTAAGGCATTTGACACAGTCTCCCACAGCATCCTCACAGCTAAACTGGGGGAGTGCGGTCTGGATGATCGGGTAGTGAGGTGACTGTGAACTGGCTGAAGGGAAGAAGCCAGAGAGTCGTGGTCAATGGGGCAGAGTCCAGTTGAGGCCTGTATCTAGTGCAGTGCCTCAGGGGGCAGTGCTGGGGCCGGTATTATTCAATATATTCATCAATGATTTGGACGAGGGAATAGAGTGACTGTCAGCAAGTTTGCTGATGACACCAAGCTGGGAGGAGTGGTGACACTGGAAGCTGTGCTGCCATCAGAGCCCTGGACAGGCTGGAGAGTTGGGCAGGGAAACATTGAATGAAATAGAACAAGGGCAAGTGTAGAGTCTTGAATCTGGGCAGGAACAACCCCAGGTTCCAGTATAAGTTGGGGAATGACCTATTAGAGAGCAGCGTAGGGGAAAGGGACCTGGGGGTCCTGGGGACAGCAGGGTGACCATGAGCCAGCACTGGGCCCTTGTGGCCAGGAAGGCCAATGGTACCTGGGGTGGGTTAGAAGGGGGTGGTCAGTAGGTCAGAGAGGTTCTCCTGCCCCTCTACTCTGCCCTGGGGAGACCACACCTGGAATATTGTGTCCAGTTGTGGCCCCTCAGTTCCAGCAGGACAGGGAACTGTTGGAGAAAGTCCAGCGCAGCCACCAAGATGCTGAAGGGAGTGGAGCATCTCCCGTGTGAGGAAAGGCTGAGGGAGCTGGGGCTCTGGAGCTGGACAAGAGGAGACTGAGGGGGGACTCATTCCTGGGGATCAATATGGAAAGGGGGAGTGTCAGGAGGATGGAGCCAGGCTCTTCTTGGTGACATCCAGTGATAGGACAAGTGGCAATGGGTTCAAACTGGAACACAAGAGGTTCCACTTAAATTTGAGAAGAAACTTCTTCTCAGGAAGGGTAACAGAACACTGGCCCAGGCTGCCCAGGGAGGTTGTGGAGTCTCCTTCTGTGCAGACATTCCAACCCGCCTGGACACCTTCCTGTGTAACCTCATCTGGGTGTTCCTGCTCCATGGGGGGATTGCACTGGATGAGCTTCTGAGGTCTCTTCCAATCCCTGGCATTCTGTGATTCTATGATTCTGTGAAATGTAAAAGCTAATGCAAGAGTCCTGCAAATTTTTCTCTTCTACTAAAAGTCCCTCTATTTACATCTCACAACGCTAAACATTTCTATGTTTTGTTTTTCTGGGTTAGACTATATCAAACCTGTTCTCCTTAGAAAAATGCTGAAAATCATCTGATCATTTTGCCAGACACAACTCTAAATCTCTCTGAAATGCAAATACATTTTAGCACTAAAAAAACCCAAACAAAGAAAAAGACAAACCCCAAGTTTCCCGACCATGAGTTAGCCAGCACTTCAGTTCTCTGAATATTAGATGAGTGTCGGCTTCCTGCTATTTTTTCCCAGAAGTTTCTACAGTTGGACTTCTGGCAAATATAACTTCAGTCAGATTTATGGGCCAGAAAGATCCTTTACTCTGCTCTGTTTCCCACAGTATTGAGATGCCAATGCTTGGCCTTATTCTTCCAGTTCATATCATAAACTCATTTGATTACAGTCATCAAATACTTATATTTAGAGCTAGACAACACAGTTCCATATTTCATTTTCAGAATGTGTCTTGCAATACAATCAAGTGTCCCCCAAAAGCCCCAAACCAGAATGGAATAGAAACTGAACATTCTGTTCAAATATGACTGTTAAGACAAACATATTTTCTTGTAGAGATGCCTCTCTCTCAAAAATGTGGTAACACCCTCAGTAATCGAAACTGAAAAATTAAGCAGAAAAGTGAAAAACTTAAAGTATATATAGAATATTCGAATTGTCTCAAAGAAATATACGGATAGTAAAACCTAGGAGGAATGCTTGATAAGAAAATATTGCTCACTTTTACAAGCTGAAAAGAAATAATTAAGGTGTCCAGCTTCTTATTAAGAATGCATAAAGAAGCAAGAAAAAAAAAACTGTATAATAAAAAACCATTTGGTTCTTTCATCTTCCAATGTCTATTTGACTAAACGTTTGCATATTTTTTGTTAGCATAATAAAATATGTAGACACTTTATAAATATTTGTGATGTAAATACCACAGTACTGGCATTTAACAGAAGAGCTATGGGAAATAAGTTGTAACTGTAGAGATTCTTAGACTTCTACCCGCATGCAAACAGTTTGAGAACACGTGACTATGTATGAATTGCTCCTAACATGACAAGACACCTGAACCGAGGGTATGACTCTGCTCTAGTGTAGAACACCTATGCCCAGCTGGGCACACAGCACTCACAGGCAGTATTAACAAAGTTGCGTGTTATAAACAAAACATGAAAACACTTCTATGCTTTTTTTCCCCCCCTCAATCTAGTGTCACAGTTACATCTCCACTATTCATTTCCTCCTCAAAGTGCATCACTGAACATTGCCTCCATGAGGTCTTACTTGCACAAACCTTTTCCACTCCATTTAAAAAATATCAAACGTGCAGACATACTCAAAATTCTAACAACTAATTAACTTCCCATCTTTTCCGATACCCTTTGTCGATTTTCTTTGAGTGTGTTTCAGGATTTTTTTGGTTTGGGGTTAGCTTTTCAGCCTCCAAGGGAAAAAAGCTCTTCCAGTTTTCTCCAGCTTTACAATGTTTGACAATGTCCTTTCTCCAGGCTGTTGTATGATCAGCTTGGCAGGAATTCCTCTGCGCGGGGGGCTGAGCAGCCACGCGCTGCTTCCACAATCCTCTGCACTATGTTAAATAGTCACCATGCCAGATTATTAATTTTATGTTCCATCTTATGTAAATATTCTGCATGTGGAAATGGAGTGCTCTATCCATAAATACCCTGAGATTACACAGATTGCCTGAGTCATAAAACAGCCCGAGAGAGGCAGAGAGACTGCAGTTTCAAAACAGTGATAATTTCAGTTCTCGCAGAGGGAAACAAGCTGAAATCTATTTTCCAAAATGAGTAACGGAGATCCAAATATTGATTACAGTTCACAAATCTACCTTAGAATACATGCCCACATTTGAAATTGTACTCTGTGTTCAGTTCAGTTCACAGGAGTATTTTTATCCCAATAATTTATTCCTAAATATAAAGGAAATATACACACAAGTAAAACTATATGTAGTGTAAACATGAAACATTTTTCAAAGAGTTCTGAATGCAATAGCACAGCTGTGTTTACATCTGTGTTTATTCAAGGAAGAAGAAAGTGTTTGACTTATCTAACAGGAATGATCATCTTAGTAAATAGAAATAGATGAGAATGTGGTAGCCATAGCTAAATTTGGTGTGAATTAACCTAGACTGTTGATATGTGCATGGGAAGGAAAGCAGGGAACTACCTTCATTTAATAAACTGGAATTAAGAACATATCACAACTCTGTCTCATCCAGACTCCTGTAGAAGCAAAACACAGACTTTTCCTAATTCCTTATTTAACCTGCAAAAATATCCACATTACGTTGAAAAGCATCTATTGACAGAAAATCTTCTGTTCCACTAAAATACGTTGGCCTGAGTGCGTGTTTTGGCAAGACAGAGTAAAAAATCCTGCTTTTTAAGATACTGGAACATGTGTACAAAAGCTTCCAGTTCACAACACACATACCCTAAGATTATGTGTCACTTACACAAAAAGAAACCAGACAAATTCTCTTCTAAAAACACAGACTTGAGTTTGTGCATTCATCAAGTCCTTGACACTCGTCAGGCTACAAGTGGGAATCCTCTCATAACACTGCATCCTTTTTCTGCCATGAAAAACAGTGCCTCAGTAAAGTGCTACTTTCTACTGTTACTTACTAGATGTTTTTAACGTGTTCAAGTACTAATTTTGGAGGTATCTCTTTTACAGATTCCTTCCAAGGTAAAAAATATCTACACCTTGTTAACCTTAGAGTGGTACTAGTCTGGAAATATGTTACATTAAGCATCGTTCTGTTCTTTAGCCTTTTTATAAACTCTGTGTGCAATTGCAAATATACATTAGAAATTATTATTAAGATGTCATAAACACTTTAGAACACCTTAGAGTTGCTCCATCTGAGACTGAATAATTTAATTCAATTAAGAAACCTGATTAAAGTACTGAAATACAGTAACCTATTTTAGGAGAACAGAATATAAAACATTTTAAGAAAAACCTTGTTTACGTTCTAAAATTTACCAGTAGAAACAACTCCCGCTAACTTCTTCACAGACTAATCATTTAGTATCACCATAATAATTCCTTAATCTGTTTTAGAAAAACAATTACTTAAAAGAACAGCCTAACATGGTACAATCTAGGAGAAAGGGCTATTAGTCTACATGCGAGGGACTCCAGTGACATTGAGTTGAAAGTACTTGGTAAATCATCTCTTTGTAACACTGCATTATTATTTGAAAACAATATGCTCATCATAGGACCAGACAACTGAACTATTGCAGACTTACAGACATGCACACACTTGGAGCTGACTTATTTTTGAAGAGTAAGAAGCAGCCCACAATGAAGTCATCTAACTTCTAATCTAAGAAAAAGAATAATAACTGAGTATATACATGAACTAAACATGTTCAGTCTTCCTTGAACATTCTAAGTTTAAAATAATATTTGAAAAAGGCAAAGATATTCAAGGTAAAAGTCAAACTATATATAAGCACGTATGGACGCTTACACTCATGACTGAGAGAAAATTATTCAGAAATTCTTTAGAATCAAGCAAAATAGCCACTCTTACCAGAGTAACAGTGCAAATTTTCTTTTTGAGGTTTATATAAGGAATTGGTAACTTCAGAGTCTGAATTTGAAGTAATCAGCTTTTAGACAATTGTATTTTCAGTCACTTGATGGACTGGAAATAAATCACAGATTAGGATGCAACTGGCTTGGCATAGCCACAACCTCCAGATTTCTACGTTCAACTGCATAAAAATACCAATCACATCGTACAGGGTCACTCTGGTAATAAAACAGGAAGTTGTTTGCAAAACTTGCAGACTATAGACTGCTCACGTACAAATACAACCATAAATCATCTTTAAGAAATTAATATAAGGGCAGAAAAGCTAAGTTTTCACAGTTTGGCTGAATGTTTTCTATATGGCATTTATGAATAGACGCATTCCATATGAGTTCGTCTTGAGCTGGGACCGACCCGTGATCTGCTATAGGGCTCATAGAAACACATGGCTGCCAATAATTATTCTGCTGGAAACGAATATTTTTTGAAGGACCTTCGTGCATGCCCATTAAACCAAAAAGAACATCTTAATTATGAGTATTATTGACCCTACGAATCCCAGCTTAACCCATCATCGATTGCTCCTCATCCAATGGAAGTGTGGCGGTATTTCTTTGAAGTATAATACAAAGGGAATGTAAGTTTAGTATAAGTTTAAAGCTACAACAGTACGATATAGACAAATGTTCATTTACTAAGTGTACTGTGGAGTAACTTCAGGAATCTTCTCCAGTGTACATACTTGGTCAGCTGGCGATAGTCTAAACACTCCAGAAGCCAAGAACTTTTGATTATAAGGAATCTCCTTGCGTATGCGCAGAAGCTCAGTGGCAGAGGACAGTTCTGCATTACGTTCACCACGGTTTAAAGATAGAGAACATGTCCAGGGTACCAGACATTTTCTGGGCACCATGACAGAACTCAAAGAAAAACGGAGGTATAGCATTTATTTTTTCCCAGAATCTCTAGAAGTTTCAGCTTTCTACCCCTCTCTTGGTTACTCCACTGGAAAGATAAATGTAGTCCTCCATCTAAATCACCTGAAGCCTTTCACCTTGTGCTCCAAACCATAAGGTCAAAACTGAGACCAAGAACAGGCTGTTGCACTCCCAGCAATCTTAATTTACGTGGGATGTTTCTTTCTCCCTTACCTGTCCCTGTTCAAATCCATGCTACAGGGACACTCACGCTCTTTTCTTCTACTCTGCGCTCCATGATTACCTCTTTCTCCACATTTCTTGTCTACCAGCAACTTCCCATACCCTGTGCTGTCAATCTGACACAAGTTAATACTTCTCACCCATAAATGCTTCAGATGGATTTGAAAATTATTACTTTAAACACAGGTTTAACTTCCTTTCTGACGCAAACAGCGAAGCACTCTATTACCATTGATAAATTATCATTGCCAAGTTTAGGTTTCAGTCAAATAAATATTCTTATTCCTCTGAAGAGGTGGATTTCAGCCCACCTACCTCATCCGCCTGCTGAGCTGGATCTCCCTGTGTTCCTGCACACTGTTCCTTCACATCTTCTCACATTCAGTTCTGTACTCCCAAGTTCTCATTTTTCTCCTCGACGTTACTCAGAAAATTCTTTCTCTCTAGGAAACTCCTCGTTTTCTTCAGCCCTACTTCCAGCCCTTCTATTATATTGTTGTTTGTTGCTTCTAACACTCCCCTTAGCACCCCCAAACCCACCCCGCACAGGGGCAGGGGCGAGGAGCAGCCCGCCCCTGACCGTGCCAGCACCTTCCCCACGGCGACGGCAAAGCCCCGGCCAGCTGCTGAACAAAACCCTGCACTTCGGTACTACCAACAGCAAGGTAATGCTGGCGGTTCTATTCAGCTGGAAGGCAGAAATAAGAACCCTTAAGGGTGGCTGCGGCCCCTGCCCCGCACGACTCCCTCTGCCCGCGGCCGCCACCTCAGCCCGGCCCCGCCCGGCCCTGAGGGGAGAGGGGAGACCGAGCCCCTTCCCGCCCGGCCCTGAGGGGAGAGGGGAGACGGAGCCCCTTCCCGCCCGGCCCTGAGGGGAGAGGGGAGACCGAGCCCCTTCCCGCCCGGCCCTGAGGGGAGAGGGGAGACGGAGCCCCTTCCCGCCCGGCCCTGAGGGGAGAGGAGAGACCGAGCCCCTTCCCGCCCGGCCCTGAGGGGAGGGCACGGACCACACTGTCCCAGCCCCAGCAAAAGTCAAAGGCGCGGAAGAATGAGAATGTCACAGAATCACAGAAGAATGTCCTCCTGCCCGGAGCTCGTCTGGCCCTGGCCAGGCATAATTGCTTAAGGACATTGAATGAGGTGCAGCCATCACTGCTCCTCTAAATAGAAAGCAAAACAATAGCTCCAAAAGTGAACGGACGTGTGGGATCCTCCCCGGCCCCCCCCCCCCCCCCCCCCCGCCTTTCCTCTGGGGAGAAAAAGGGAATGGATTTTCAAAAATTAATTCAAAGTATTGCACTGATGCATCTGACGTTTTCCCAGCGTAAAACAGGCTCTCAGCAACAAGGAGCCGCCAGCTCCTCGCCATGCCCAGAACAGTTCAGCAAACCCGGGGAGCTCCAGCCATGCAGAGCAATGATAGCTTTGCTTTCCAGCAACAAATGCTGCAAAGAGCTAAATTCTACGTACATATTTTAAACGTACATTAGGAAACACATGTGGATCTAATGTAAGAAGCTACATTCTTTCCCTTCTAGAATTAGTGATTTCATTTCAAACAAAGTGCACCAAACCCCACGGAATAATGAGGTCTCATGTGGTATAAATGGGGACAGTTTCTTCTTAGGGACACCACCTGTCACTGACAGTTCTCCACCTAAAATTAGTATTAGAAATATTATAGCCCAGCATCCAGTCAATGTTTTATTAGCTTACCTAAGTGTTAACTGGAAAAATCAAACACATGTAAGGACTAGGAAATGGAAGAGCACTATTTTCTTAAGAAGTATTAGTTACAGGTAAATTACATCCTGCTCCTCAAAATTACTATTTGGGAGGGGAGGAAGGTATTTCTGTACTGGGAGTATCTCTTAACCTTTGTAGTTTAGAGAGGGATATCCAAGGCCTACTCCAAAAAAACCCAAGTTTTTAAGTGGCTGTACTGTAATACAATTAACACTTGTATTTTCCCTGGTTTGTGTCACTGTTCGAGGGTGAAGTCGGTGCCGTGAAGATCCCAGTGGCCTCACAGTGCCGACTCCAGGCGGAATCTCTGCGGCAGCACAGGCCCCTGCAGCTCCTGAGCACAGACTTCCTCGCCTATTCACCTACACTGCTGACACGGATCAGTTCTTTTGTATCCTTTTGACGTCATGACTCCTGGCTCCCTCCCAAATCATGTTATGCCCGTTCTTTAGGATATAAAGTTAATAACATCCTCCCAGCATTTGGATAGAACACCGTTTAAGTTACCTGGATCATCTCCATAAAAGATGAATGCTTCATACAATTTTTCTTCCAGTGTTGCTTATCTTCTAAGAACTAAAATGGGAGTTTCTTTTAGGTTTGGACACTCAATATAAAAGTGATTTAAGTATTTACTCCTAAATTCATGAGACTGAGAGAAGAAAAGGTCTCTGGACCCTTGAGAGAAGAATTCAGTTACTAATTTGCCTTTGCATCACTAGTAACACCGTCTCCTTTCCCACATTTTAGTGTGAGAATGTGATTATATGGCTGCTGTTAAGAACCCAACAACTTAATTATACTACTTCTGGTATTAGTCCAAGGTTAGAAATAAAACATTTAACATTCATAGTCTTTAAATTTCCCCCTTTGCAATGCAAGTTCAAGATAGCGCTCTCAATCATTTAAAAACCCACAAATCTTGGCATACCTTCAGACAGGTTATTGCATTGTTTAAATGACAGTGGTTCCCACTCTAATGTAAATACAGTCTGATGAAGCCTTCTTAATATTCTGCTCTTCCACAGCAACAGTTGCCAACTCGCTGATTTGCAGAACTCTCTTCTTTCTTTCTTTCCCCTTTCCAAGAGAAATGCATAGCGATTGAAATCTTCTGACAACAGGCTTGCTTTTCTTGGTTACACTTCGCAAGTATCTTGAAAGTAATCCATGGACCAAAAGGATCTGCTAATCACAGGCTGAAAAAGGAGTGCTTATATTATGAAGAAAAGACAAGAGTTCACTAAAACCATTTCAGAAGCTAATAAACAAGCCAAACTAGTTCCTAAGAAAATGTCTTTAATTTTCATTTTATGGAAATACATATCTTTTAAATTTCCATGATACAAAAATGTTAAATATCAAACATTTTCTGAAATCTACCAATTCAGGTCTGTTTTTAAACAAATAAAGGGCTGGTGCGGTTAGCAGGTTTGTCACAGGTACCAAAAAACATTCTTACAGAAACCCCACACGCTGGGGAAGAAGGAGGGAAGAAACAGATCAAGACTTAAGAGTGAAAACAAAGAAAAACTACCTCTCACCAGGAAATTAATGTTTGAGAAACTTACAGTTTTTTGAAAGGATAAGGTACATGTAAAGTTGTTATTTAGAAGAATCCTGGCTGCATGGGGCGGGAGGGTAGAGAATGGAAAACTAACAAAGCTTTCCAGATAAAGTAACTGGTAGAAAAAGCAATATGCGAAACTGCGGTTCTGCCTGTTCCAAGAATGCTGCCGGCATACTGATATTGCCTGAAAGAGTAGTGAAGGATGAGGAGATTTGTCCCCCGAGCGCAGGGAACAGCCGAGCGGGGGACGAGTGCAGTTCTGGGGTGGGTTTCACAGCCAGCATGCCAAGGAGGTGACCACATTACAGGAGTCTCGCTTCTCAAATCTAACATCACTTACGACAGCAAGGACTTCACATGATCAACAACGAATCATAGACTGGTTAATATACACACAAGTAAAATTGACAGTGATTGTTCAATAAACAGTTTAAAATAATTAAACTGATTTTCAGGACACATACTGCTTTGTTAACACCACTTTATTTAAATAAAGTATGGCTTCCAAGAGGGCTGTTCTGGCAACTGCTTTCAATCCATTCCACTTGTTAAGGCAGTTGTCTCCTACCATGTTTCAGGGACTTCAAAAATTCCAGTGGAACTGCTTGTGAGGCTTCCTGAAAAACAGTCACGGAACAAGGTTACAGACTTCAACATACAAATCTGAAAAGAATAAAAATTAAGAATATTTTTAATATTTCAGAGCAAAGAAAGATGTGTGTTCTCGTTTAGAGTGAGGCTCTAGATGCATTCCTGGCAAGTAAATATTTACAAAGGGAAACAATGAGACTGCTTATGAGTAAGTACAAAAAAAAAATAAGATTAATGACAAGATTTTACCCAAGTGGTAAATATTATATTACACAGAATCACAGAATGTGTATTGTGCAATTACTTGGAATTACAGCAGTTGAACTACATGACAAAGCAATTTCCCAGCACAGCTTTTGAATCAGCTAAGAAAGGTTTTACCCAACCAAATCAGGAGAAAGGATGCTTGGTATACAATGCTGCTTTCTGGAGAAAAGTAGCAAGAGCAGATACTTCAATGAAGTTTCAGCTATTAATATTAATATTTGAATGTACTTCAATATTAGCAGCACTCCAGATGACCAATAACTAAACATATGACTTATTTTTTTAATAGTGTCTAATCCACTTCTGCACAAAATTACTAACAAAAGTTGAAATGGAATCAACAATAAATAGATCAATAAAAACCAAATCTTTTGAGGTTGAAATTCACATGACCAAGGGTTATTTGATTACCTCTCTTTTTGTACAGGCCGCAATACTATTTTTTCCACTTTCCAAAGTCTGCATCTCCTGAAAGTGAGACTCCTCAGGCTTTAACAGCTGGCAGGCTCTGGAAATATAGTCCCTGAGAAATACAGTTGTTTCCTCAACCTACAGAAATTTCTTATATCACAAATAACTGTAAGTAAGGGCTGATAGTGCAATACTATCAGTATATATAAAGTGCTAATTGAAAGGGCACCTTAATTAGCTTTGAGGGCAGCAGGTAGGCTCCTGGCGGCAGCGGCTCAGCTCGTGCTCCACGAGATCCGCGCAAGGGGCGGAATCTCGACGGGAATCCCGTTTTTACAGCCCGATCAGATCTGACTGTGGGCATTCCAGAAGCTTCTCTGCACCCCCACACTGGCTGTGGGTGCCCCTGGCGCTTCCAAACATCCCCCACACTGGCCCGGGCACCCAGCGGCTCCCTGGTGCCTCTGCGCTCCCTTCTCCTGTCTCTTAACGGCCCTGGCCAGGGGCTCTGGGGCCAAACAAAAGCAGCTGTCAGGCTCAAGCAGCAGAGAGAGGGAGATGTGTCTGCTCCTTCCATAGTGAAGGAGGGAGGGGGAGAGAGGGGGGTTTGCATTCTGCCACAGGGTGGTTTTTGGCTTTTTGTTTTTACAATATTTTATGGTGCAATCTTCAGTTTAAATACCTTACTGCAAAATAACTTACAACAGTGACTTGTTACATTCACAGAAGTCAGAAAGGTTAAGAGCACAACTGCAGTTCTGCTCAGGCCCAGGGCACTTTGACACAGAACTGAGCACCACGTGTACCAACATTGCGCTCACCTGCTGGAACCTGTTCTGTCTTCATCTTCTTGAACTTTTTGGCTCTCTTCTTACAGTCTGGAAGGGACTCTGCACAGGAGTCTGGCTGGTCATATTCCGGGTCTTGGCCTTCTCCTTCTTCCATATCATCACCTGTTTCTTCCTGAATGGGACTCATGCTTCTCTTTCCCACTGTACTGGTAGCTGTAAAACTGAATTGTAGAAGAAATGTGCTTATGAACAAGTCAAGAATAACTACTAAGTAGGTACTAGTTGTTGTGCATCTATTAAATGCCTATGAAGGTAGTAGAATAAACTCTAGTAAGTAGAGTACCATGAAATTACATTATCTGTGGATCTGACTTAACTATAAAATTCCTTCATACAGGTGTCTCAGGCTTAGCTACTACTCTGACGAGATCACTCAACTCAAATGTGATTGAAGTTGTTCTCTATACCCGCTTAACTTTAATTTTTATTCTCTTAGTTCTGAAAGCTCCTGTAAAGCGTTCTCAATAGACACGGTTATATACGACTGCTAAGCCTCGAACACACGTCTGGATATGAAGGCTTGTACTGCTGACTTCATGCTCTCTGCTGGAACTACATGCACTTTAAAAGCATTTCTATTACATAAAGGTAGAGAAAACCAGCAAGCTCCACATAATAAACTGTAAATCATGTCTTTAAGTGCAAAGTCCTACCATCCAATGGGCTGGTAAAGTAAAAAGCACAAAAATTGCACACTCATTTCCTGGGTAGGATTTGAATGAAGCCTGACTAATACAGCATGAAGATGAACTTGGAGCTCCATTTCATTCTGCATACACTGAAATAACACTGCAGAGATTTTCATTCAACTGGAATGCTCTTAAGCTTCCTTGAAAGACAAATTGCAATATTAAAATCAAATTAGCAGGAGTATAAGAAAGAATGCAGTAGCAAAGGGGCTAATTAAAAAAGAGTTACCATTACAAACTTCTAGGTATGTGAGTATCAGCTACTTAAATGTCTATTTTAATGCTCTTTGAGAACAACTGGTTTTTTAAAAGGCTACTTTTAGAATTAGAAACCTTTAGCTTTTCATTAAAAACCACACAAAAGGGCTGTATGCATCTAACCCATGTTCTATTATTTTATTTAAATAAAAATTAATACCAAGTTATGGAACAAAGCTTTACAAGCTATTTTATTTTTTCTTTCTAATCAACAATCGCAGGGAACGACAATGTTTCAATAAGGTTTCAGCTAACGGACTGTTACATTTGGCTGTAGAGCTTTGGCTTGTAAGAGGAATGTTTGCAGCTGAACGTTTTGCAATTTAAACCAGACCCTTTCTGGGATGCCCAAAAGCAATAAACAAACACGAAATGCGTGATTACGCCTCATGCTCTTGGTTCCATGCAGGAGCACAAGCAGCATTGATTGGGATGAATAGCCGGCGTTTCCTCCCACGGTCACACACCGCGTTCTCGCACGGTCTCTCACAAATCAAGTCACTCCCATGGGTAGGAAGCTGCAAGCCAAAAAGCTGGACGGGACTTTATCCTCCGGCCACGCTGCAGGATTGTACAAGGGGCAAAAATGAGGCTTGGAAAGGAAAAACGTCTAGTGAAGAAAGAGCATTTAGAAAATGAAAAACTACTTTATATATATTCTTTAGAAAAGTTTGTAGGAATTCTACTTTTGGGAAAGTTATTCTGAAATATACATGGAGAAAAAAAACTCAGGAGCCACAAATGACGATCCCAGGATTGCTCAGACACAATACGAGCTCTTGACTCTCAGAAGGGACCTTGGAGGAAACGGCTCCTTTCAAAAGGTCTTATGACTGAGTTTATTTTGTTTTCAACTTAGACTCTTGAGAAATTATTGCAAATAAAGTGAAACAAGTTCTTGACCTTCACTGCATGTTTAGCGGTGTACCCAAGTACTAAATTAATTAATTCAATTTAGGCCTTCTTTCTGCATACACTTTAGAGGGGGGAAAAACCAAACCACAAACAAAAACCCCCACAGCAAAAACCAGCAGCACAAAATCCAAAACGTAAGTACTTTATGATCAATAACTGTTTATTTTTTGAATTGGCCTGGATATATATAAGATGTCCCATTTAAATTAAATTTCATTTAAACAAAAGATAAACCCGGTGTTCTCTTGTCACTTTGAACAAGACTGAGGGAAGAAACAGGTAGCGACCCATCATAAAAATCAGTTATTTCAGTTTAAGAGCAGGTAAAATCTCCTGAAATAAAATTAGGATGCCAGAATATTTGCCTGCAGTATTTATTATCCACATCTTTAATGACTCAGCTTTTCCCAGTTCTATCCTTATTTAATAATGAACCACTATAAACAACCACTGCTGTAAAAAATGTATCATCAGCAGAAACACACGAACATTTCAAAGAAGAGCTAAACTATCTTCAGCAAAAGGTGCCGCAGCAGACGCAGCACTCCTGGCCTTGGCCACAGCATCCCTGAGGCAAAACGACCTCTCTCTGCCCTGCACTTCAATCCTACTCTAAGTCTTTTGTCACTGGCCTTATCTTATTTTACTCCTTCCTAGATGATGATCAGGAAAATTAGAATAACTACAAGGAGAGCAGGATATCTGGTTTTACATAGCACATACTCTATTGGATTTTTCACGCGATGGTTTAATGCTCTTTTGCTAAGGAAAAGATTTTAAACCCTGCATGGAACAGTCAGGGCAGAGCTGGACGGCAGTTATTTGCTAAGCACAACACAGCCGGTATGTATAATACATCCAATACTCTAGAATACATCCAATACCATATAATACATCCAATACCATATAATACATCCAATACCATATAATACATTCATTCCAGACGTGTTCTGAACAGTGAACAGCTCTAGAGAAGGGGATCTTATTAACTACTTTTTGTCAAATGCATCAGTTTTTCCTCTGCTTCTCGGACATTAACAATCAGTCGTATTTCCATTAAAACTAATAAGCAGTAACAAGTTATATGCGAGGGGTTTGTGTTAACTGTAAGTGGTTTTACCTTGTGGCTGCTACTAATACTATTATACTCTATTTTCTGAAGTTCCTCTGTCATATGGGGCTATATTTTTATAGTAAGACAGGAATTAAAGAACCTTTGTTACATACTTATCAATCTGTCAATTTAAGACAGAAGTTCCTTATGAGAAACACCCAACAACTTCATTACTGAATGAAAAAGTAGCCAGGATATATTGTCACCATGGACAGGAACAGCTACTCTGCAGCTGTGCTCCTTGGCAGAGACTGGTGCGGTGAGCTTATTAAATAATAAATAAATAAAGGATGTAGTAACGTGAGGCTATTACAGGAGATCAGCTGCTAGATACATCACTGTACTGAGTGCTCAACTATATATTAGATATTCATCTGGACAAACTTATACACATATACATGCACACATGTCCTGATTGCTTTATAAAAATATTTATGATATGTTATATAAAACGGTTACATATAATATATAAAAAGATAAATATTTTTGAGATATCTTTGGACACAAAAGGAAAATCTTCATCTTGAGTGAACTGAGAGACCACAAGGTCTGCGGTTCCATGTCATACCTAACCAGATTACACTTGTATCAACAAAATCAAGGCTGCTATCCAAGGCTATCGAAGTGTTGATCATCTACAGGCTGATTCTTGTAGAATTTTACAACACTAGAAAAAAAACAGATGAAACATTTTCAAGGAGATGAAGCGCTCAGGCACACAACCCATTGCGGCATATCATGATTTTAATGAAACAATTAACTGAACGTTTTATTCAGCAATTTGCCAAGTTAAACATTTGTGGCAGTCCTCCAACTTGTTTTTGAGATAACAATGAAGAAACTTTATGTGTTTCCTGTTTTCCAAAGTGTATCTTAGAAGAAGTTGTGTATGTGTCCTGGTTTTGTTAAAAACAAGTTTCTCTTTTAGTGAATTTGCCCGTCAGCTAAAGCTTCATATGAGCTGCATTTTCCTGGAGAACCAGATCCATGTTTTGGTGAACACAGCAATGGAATGTGAAGTTATTGATAAGCATGGATGGACATCTTGGGAGAGGGGCAACGAGAAACAGGTGACCAAGAAACTGACCAACTGTGTATAACATCCCATTCACCTGATACCTCATATAAAAGTGGGAGATCACGAGGATCTCGTCCCTTTTCCTTATGGCGACATTAGGAGAGGACCTTGCGAGTCGTCCCTGCGAACTGAGGCCAGTGACAGACTGAATCCAGCTCCGGTTGGCTGCAGAGTCCAGTCCGGGACTTTGGGTGCCGGCTCTGCAGTTGCTGGGACTTTCAAGATTGGTTTTGTATATTTTGTATTATTTTCTCTATTCTTATCAGTAGCATTAGTAAAACATCTTTAATTGTTCCAACTCTCTTCTCTCTGTCCTTCTTTCCCTCCCAATGGCCTGTGCTGAGTGGGAAGGGGGAGAGGGAGGGGCAAAAGGGGCAGGGGGGGAGGAGAGGAGGTTAACAATACATCTGCCAGGGTTTGATTGTCACCCCGCAATCAAACCTCGACAGTATGCTTCAAACCATAAGCTGCCACTCCTACCATCTCTCTAGAATCCGAGATGCCCAAAACCCAACATTCACTGAGATCTGTTTCCTCCAGTAGAAATACAACCAGGACTTTGTTTTTCTTTGGGGTCAACTCAAGATGTGATAAGTATTTTCGGACTTGATTGTAGAGCTAAACCTCAGCCACATGTAACCCAGGACAACGCTCAGAGCTTCTCACCTCACTCCCAAGTTCTCCTGTGTACAACATCCCAATTAAACCAACTTCATTTCACAGGGATTTTATCACCCAGTTCTTCCATGTGGTTTTGAGGTATCAAACACATCTCTAGCACATTTAGAATTCCCACCATGACAAAATTTGACAGCTGGCCAAAATACACACCTGCATTTAACTTTGCAAGTAGGCAAATCATAAGCTCATGGAAGTGAGAAGAACAGAACAACGTTAGTATGTTTGTTAGATGACAGACAGCATTTACAGTGACGGCCAGAACTCATCCCAGCGTTCCCAAGAAAGATAAAGCAGAAAGGCCTCAGTGGTGGTTTTATGACCATCTCACCTGGTCTGACTAACCAGGTAAATAAAATACATAAAAAATAAATCTTACAAAACCCCACAACCCATACACGCAAACCACCACCAACCAACAAAACCGAAACCAGCACCAACCAAACAAAACCCCATAAACCAGCACCTTACAGAAATATAACATGCACTCCATTGAAGTTTATTTTTATATAGAATTGAGAGAATCTGGAGTGGCAGGGGGGGGAAAGAATGGCAATAACTTAACAGGTCCATTATATAATTACATTAACATGGAAAGACTCTTCCCGCTCTCAGCTCCACGGATGACTGAGAAAGGAGCCTCCTGTTCCCATCATGTCCAAAACCTGTCATTAATATGAGAGGCTAAAAATGGAACAAGAGATACACACAGCGTCACACTGCACCAGAATCAAACCTGGCATCTCCCGACTTAATTTTGTCCTTAAATAATGAACTAAAACCCTTTTCAAGTTTCACTCCAAAAACTTAAAGCCACACAGGTTATTACCATTTGCCTTGCCGTACCTGGAGCAGAAGGACGATTTCATCAGGACTGCTGAAAGTGACCATTTATTGCGTTCTCTGGGGCAGGATTGTCACCATGGGAAGTCAGCCAAACACCGAGAGGGCTTTTGCAAGGGTGTAAGATGACAGCCAAGTTTCCAGGTGACACAAACCATGCAGAGGTGCCAAATGAATCAATTATTATTTTCTGTTGGTTACAAGGAACGGTGCTGCTCCATCAAGCTCAGAAGCCATGATCTGACCTGCCCTCGTGATCCTAATATTTTAAAGATTCATCTAATCACATTTGCGACCAAATTCCATCTGCTCCTTCACCTACGATCTCGTGACAGCTGAGGTACCGCTACTGATTTATATGCAAAGAAACACACACAGAAAGTCACCTATTGGTTAAGAACTACCCGAAAGTTGCTGGACTGCTAAGAAAAACACAATAAAACCACAAGAGTTGGCAATGCAGGAAAAGTCTCACCTGTTAACACAGTAGTATCGGCTCTGGGAAAGGTACGGTGTGCACTGAGTTTTTAATCGCTTTCTCTCCATCTCCTTCCAACTATCTTCTGTACATTTTCTCTTTGCCTGTTTTTCTTCATGCTTTTTCTCAACATATTCTGCATACGTCTGGATCCTATAACTCTCAGCATATCTGCTGGTGTTTACAGCTACGGGGAAGAAGAGCCATGTTATACACAAAACACTGCGAAACGACAGCAGGCCCTCCTGAAATCAACTGAAAAGCAGAAGGCAGCAAGTTATTTGTTCTGTTCGTATAAATAACTTCTACTTCCATTGTTAGCGATAAAAAACCCAACACTGTACTCGCCTACATTCACATGGTACATTTGAATTAGGTATTCCAAACAGTTCTCAGAGTTCGACTTCATGTAAAAGGGGTTAAATTTACTCAAGAGTTTTCTTTTAAATGAGAAGCCATCAATTCTTCAGCCGTAACCCTCTTCCAGATTGCTTGTTGGCAAGAAAAGGTTTCCTGGATTTTTTCCCTTTTAGTCTCATTACTTAACCCAGCAGGTTTATTTTGCAAGTCTGCCAGGAAAAGACGACATCGAGAAGCCTTTGCCAAAACTCTGTTTGATTGCTGTGAAACATAAGCTTATTGGAGCTGCATTTTTGGTTGCACAAGATACCCGTGGAAGCAGCACTTCACTAATATCCAGCCGGTCCATCCTTGTATCTAATGTTTGGTCTCTGTTTAACTAAAAAAGACGGCCGGTTCAAGGTACAAGGATTTCTGTCCATGCAAAATTAGAACTGCTTCAAAACATGAAGAAAAACTTTCAGTGCCTTCGCAGAGCAGCAACTGAGCAGCATTCCCAAGCGGCAGACTGGCCCGCAGCCACCGCGGGGCCGTGAATCAGCAAACTGAGCTGTCAGCTGGTGTCCTCTGCTGCCTGCAGCACCACCGCTCAAAGGAACTATTGAAAACCAACCGGGAAACCAGCTGAAACAGAACATTAAAACCCCTTCCACCCAGCTTGTTATTTTCATACACCATAATTGTAGTGGAGACAAAATTCTGATTTTATTATCCGTTTCCAACCTTTTTGTTAATATTTCAGATGTGTATCCAACTTTGGGATTGTCGGTGAAGCGCTATCATCGGGAATACAGATATTCTGTATCGCCTCCACCGCAAATTGCACGTTCCAACAGCACAGTGCAGGAAAGGGAGGAAGGTGAGCAGATCTGCTTGCTTTCTCTTTCAGGATAATCATCTATTCTGCATGTTGGCTGTGCAGTGAATCCCTGCACCACCAGTCACCGCACACAGATGCTGCTGCAAAGCCTTTCAAACATACATAAAACTCAGCAACAGCTTTGTATATTTAATGCCACAGACAGACACCAGCGATTATGACGAACGGCCCCGCGAGACGGTTGCGCTAAGCAAGATGTTCTGCATTCCTCCCTTCACACCCCTCAGATCTGTTCCGAACTGTGGAGTTCCAGGATGTGTTTGTAAGAATGAGCGCTGTATTTATTGCCCATGAAGGCATCATGAATGAATTAATAGCGCTCCCTGCGGTTCCTGCGTGCCAGCCGACATTCCTCACGGGACCGTTTGTTTAGTTAAACTCAAGCATGTTTTCACTTGCTAAAATCAAGCACATAGTTACCATGGATCATCTGATAAACAGTGATTTGTTAAAACACAATAACCATTTCACATTATTTGCTTTGCTATGAACTAAAAGCCAAAGTTACGGGTCTTCCATTTGCTTCCCTTACAAACCCAGCCCGTATTTAATGGGGGGAAAATCATCCTTGTGCAGCCTAAAGACTATTTTAAAATAAATCTGTGTAAGAGTCAATATTTTGGAATAAAGACAACTTTGCTCTCTTGCATTTTATAGGAACCCATTCACATGACACATACACACATATATGCATATATGTAAATACATTTAATACAAAAAAGTTATATGCTGAATATATTGCTCGAACAACTGAAATGAAGGCATATGGAGGAGCTGAAGGAGCCACAGAGATAAATGAATCTTGCATGCTCTTGAACTGAAGAGCAGTTCCCTGTAAAAGCTTCAAATCCATTTCTCTGATGCTCTTTCGATGAATGCCGCGCATAGTGCCAAACAAAGCAAACACCGTGAGATGGCTCCGCGCTGCAAACGCATCAAAAGAACTGCTGGAACGCTCTGTGAACTCTAAACAAACTAAAGAGAACTTAGGGGGGTTTATTTACTTATTTGTTTAAATCATAAGAGAGAAGACAAATCGTGCTGCGACAGACCTGCCCTCATAACCACCACCACAAGGCTGCATTTCAGCACACTGGTTGCAGCCGTAAAGTTGTCTCATAGTAGAATAACAGCAATTGCACATCATTTTAGGAAAAGCATTTCTAGAGATCGGCACCTTCCCCAGTTATAAGGCGAGCTGTGAACAGGCCGAGTGACACTGAGCGATCCCCGAGGGATGTGGACAAGGATGCTCTTTCATCAAGTCCTTACTCTTACACAGAGCAAAATCCTGATGGGTGGCCACAGACAGCATTGTCTCAATAAATACACAAATTTGCAAGTGAACTCTGTATGTAAAAGACCCACAGTACATACATAAAATAAATGACCATGAGCCAGCACTTGGCCCTTGTGGCCAGGAAGCCAATGGTACCTGGGGTGGGTTAGAAGGGGGTGGTCAGTAGGTCAGAGAGGTTCTCCTGCCCCTCTGCTCTGCCCTGGGGAGACCACACCTGGAATATTGTGTCCAGTTGTGGCCCCTCAGTTCCAGCAGGACAGGGAACTGCTGGAGAGAGTCCAGCGCAGCCACCAAGATGCTGAAGGGAGTGGAGCATCTCCCGTGTGAGGAAAGGCTGAGGGAGCTGGGGCTCTGGAGCTGGACAAGAGGAGACTGAGGGGGGACTCATTCCTGGGGATCAATATGGAAAGGGGGAGTGTCAGGAGGATGGAGCCAGGCTCTTCTGGTGACAACCAGTGACAGGACAAGGGGCAATGGGTACAAACTGGAACACAGGAGGTTCCACTTAAAGATGAGAAGAAACTTGTTCCCGGTGAGGGTGTCAGAGCCTGGCCCAGGCTGCCCAGGGAGGTTGTGGAGTCTCCTTCTGTGCAGACATTCCAACCCGCCTGGACACCTTCCTGTGTAACCTCATCTGGGTGTTCCTGCTCCATGGGGGGATTGCACTGGATGAGCTTTCCAGGGCCCTTCAACCCCTGACACTCTGGGATTCTGTGATATACAGAACTATAAAGCTTAAGGCTGTGTTTAAAAGCTGCAATGCACACACACATTTTTCTGGTGGCACTGTGCAACGTTCCAAAGCAAAGCTGAGGAGCTGAAGCAGCATCGCAACGAGCCTGTTTTATACACAGAAAGCACAAGTAAAGGCTCAACATCCCAAATTAGAGGATATCTTTTAAATTAACCTGAATGAAATTAAAATGTTGTTACACAAAGCATTCAACCAGGGCAGGGTTCCTACACAGCAAACGTATTAACATATTCTTAGAGAAGCCATAAATCCAGAAGAAAGAGTATGGGATTATGTGGCCGTGGGCTTTATCAATGTGTAAACATAATTCACCTACATTATGTTAAATGCTAGTGAAATTATCATTACAGTATTAATGTCGTCGGGGTTTTTTAGCCTGTTTGCATTTTCCAGCCCATCAACCACGCCAGGACAGTTCCTGCTGCAAGGTACCGCACCAGGACACAGCAGCCGCATCAGCCTCTCCCACCAGAATTACGCAAGTTCCTGGTAGCTGCTAGTGTTGACTCATGTTGAGCAGCATCGGGCACACTCTCTGTTGGCTTCTCTCAGAAACAGACGCATGAATTTCACAGAATGCTCACTCACCAGCCAGCATTTCTGCTCATTTCTGCTCTCCAGTTTGTTGTCTTCCCAGTTTGGTCCTTGCTGGGTGTGTTTTTCTCTCACATTGGTCTTGCAATCTACCATAACTCCAAACATTCCTCTGTATTAAACTCGCTGTTTTCTAGTTTCTCTGGCAAAGCCATAATCTTACCTCTCTTTTTAAATTGTCTCTGCTGTCACTAGGCAACAGTTTCCCCCCAACTTAACCAAGCTACGCCCCATCATCCATTTCTGGTTCTTTATCCCCAGTTTATTTTCAAACCTCTTTGCTCCATCTGAACAGAAGTGACTGAGTTCCAAATCTCCCCTGCTCAGCGGATGGGGCCGCAAAAACCTGCCGAAAACAAACCTTGTGCCGCCTCCAAAAGGACCAGCACACCCCAAACAAACAACAGCACATGATAAAAATTATTACATTACTGGTTTGTTTTCTTTTTTCTTAAAATAGTCTAGTTTGAAAGCCAAAATTAAGAACAAGGAGAACACTGGGACAGGCTCCCTCTCCCTCCAGACTAAATGCACAGTTTTAAAACTACAAGCAATCTTTAGGATTAGGAAGGAGGCAGCCTATACTGACTCCCACCTATAAATTACTGTATTTAGTTTTCTTTCTTAATGCTTCTTCACTTGGAACAAGGCTGGGTAGCACCCCAGGGTTAGTGACGAAGGGCACTTGTTCAAATACAGAAATACAGAGTAGATTCAACCTCACAATCCTTGTACCCTCTTCTCTGGCAGGACATCCAGAGGATGAAGTGCTAATCTAGATGGCTGCTTCAGCGTATCACTCAGTCATTTTCAAATTGCCACGGGCATGTAGAAGAATCTAGAAGCTCACAAAACAAACATGTCTCTTCAGCAGGAAAGAAGCAATCCTGGGAATAACCGCCCTATGAAGTGTGTTATTCTCAGCCCTGACAAAAGAATAATTTCAAAAACCAACTAAATGCAGTCTGCTTACAGAAAAAGTTAGCAAAACTGTTACTTTTGACAGTTAGCAGGTCAGAAGGATTCCAATTCGTTTGTATTTCAACAGGAAAACTTGAATGTTTTGGATGTCTTGGGGGTTTGTTTGAGGTTTTGCTTCCTTCTTTCCTCTCTTCCTTCCTTCCTCCCTCCCTCCCTTTCTTCCTTCTTCCCTCCTTTCCGCCCTCCCTTCCTTCTTCCCTTCCCTTCTTCCTTCTTCCCTCCCCTCCTTCCTTCCTTGTTTGGTTTGGTTTGTCATGCCTGTTTGAATTCTGGAGGGCTCACCTCAGCTTCTATAGAGATGAGACCTTACCCTGAAAACAGATTTCTCCACTTTCAACAGAAGGACCCTGCACAGGTCTACTTGTAATAGTCAAACGTTTCAATTGTGGCTGAAGGGAGTCAAAAATAGCGGCTAATTCAGCCACAGAGAGCCAGCCCGCCAGCTTTCCATTTTCCGTAAGACACCCTTTTGCAATGCCAAGGTAAGCAGAGCCGCCGGCCCAGCGCTGCGGAACGCGCGGCACCTCGTTGCCTGCTCCGCCAGGTCCTTGTCCTCAGGGAAGGGTCAAGGGAAGAAGAACCCTCCCTGCAAACAGTGCATTTAAAAATATATAATAAAACAAGCTACCAAGATCTCAGGAAAGACCCCCTGGGATCATCCTGCACTGGAGCATCATGAAGGGAAAGTCCTGGTTTGCTCTGAGGTCAGGAGATCATTAAAATTAACGTGCCATTTCTTTTACTGGTCAAAACATTTAATCATGTGGAAGCCAGAGCCTAACTCTTTGCAATCTGTGCACTGTTATTTTGGATTCCAGCATCACTTAGAAAAATTCAAAAGCCCTGAATTAGAAGAGTATTTATAGTCAAGGTACTTTCAGAACCATCTTGGAAACTGGTAGAATGACTTCACAGTATCACAGTATGTTTGGGATTGGAAGGGACGTCAAAAGATCATCTAGTCCAATCCCCTTGCTGGAGCAGGAACGCCCAGGTGAGGTCGCACAGGAACATGTCCAGGCGGGTTTTGAATGTCTCCAGAGAAGGAGACTCCACAACCTCCCTGGGCAGCCTGGGCCAGGCTCTGCCACCCTCACTGAGAAGAAGTTTTTTCTCAAATTTAGGCGGAACCTCTTGTGTTCCAGCTTGATCCCATTACCCCTTGTCCTATCATTGTTTGCCACCGAGAAGAGCCTGGCTCCATCCTCAAGGCACTCACCCTTTATATATTTATAAACATTAATGAGGTCCCCCCTTAGTCTCCTCTTCTCCAAACTAAAGAGCCCCAGCTCCCTCAGCCTTTCTTCATAAGGGAGATGCTCCACTCCCTTCATCATCTTCGTTGCCCTACGCTGGACCCTCTCCAGCAGTTCCCTGTCCTTCTTGAACTTCTTGACTTATTCTATCTTTTATTCCGTGATAAGGAAAGCAGTCTCAACGTAACTATTAATATTAGGAAGTCTCAAGTCTCTTAGTACCAGTTGTAGAAATCAGTCTCAAAATACACGTGCTTCAGCAAGTTTTCCATTATTGATCGTGCCCGTTTCCCCCCGTTCCCAAGGGAATTTACGGAACTTCTGCCTGTGCATCGTTCCTCTTCAGCTGCCCAACGTCCCACAGGCTGGAAGGTGCTGCACTTCACAAGTGCCAAGTCTCAACGTTTTGTTAGAGAACTTAAAGTTTCTATCATTTTCACCCACACAGACCACCCATTCAAAACTACTCTTAAGAAAAAATAGCTCTTTGAAACCATCTGTATTGCATTTACTCAAACAAAACATGCAATACTTGACTGATCATTTTTACATGTTTAGAAATTTAGACGTCTAAACATGTTTGTTTAGGAGAAAAAAAAAGCCCGAACCAATTGAGGTAAAACCTTTAGTACCCAGGAAGAAAATCTGAGCTTTGTAAAAACCACTTTTGTCCAGAAACACAGATGCAGAATTCAGTACAAAATGTTCCAGGACCCATCGCTATGCTGGGACAACATCCTTCCAAGTTACAAAATAAGTGAACTTTGTTAGCTAACTCCACACCTCAATTCACAAGCTGTATTCTAACTGCACAGAAACACAAATTAAGGCCGGCAAAGATGCATTTCTTTGCCCCAAGGAATCTGTGTGCTAGAGACTGATGGAGAAACGTAATTTAATGACTTGAAGGATCCATAGTCTCTGAATTATATTTGGTAATAGCAACAGCTATCTGCAGGCTGTATCAAAACCAAAAGCTCCAATTGTACAGGGTGCTGACCATCTCCTTCTGTTTTCCCCTCCTGTATCACCCTAGGAGAGCAGAAGGTACCTCTATGGATTCTAAAATAGACTTAAATAAGACTGTTGTGCAAAGATTGCCATGATGTTGGCATGTGAGTCCAGAGCGAGGCGCAGCGTCGACGTGGTGACAAAGCAGCTGCTCACCTTGCACAGCAGGACGGCCGCACTTACCAAAGTACAGCTCTGACTCTCCATTGAGGAGAAAATACGAAAATGAACAGGTGATCGGAAAGAAAATGGTTTTACAGAAGAAAGAAAAAATGCCAACTACAAAGCAGGGCAGAGAAAGAGGAAGAAGCCTTAGATGATCCTGGCCTGTATCCAAACTAGCAAGGTCAGCAGGCCAAGAGCAGTGACCCTTCCCCTGTGCTCTGCATTGGGGAGGCCACACCTGGAGTATTGTGTTCAGTTCTGGGCCCCTCAGCTCAGGAAAGAGATTGAAGTGCTGGAGCGGGTCCAGAGAAGAGCAACAAGACTGGGGAAGGGACTTGAACACAAGCCCTATGGGGAGAGGCTGAGGGAGCTGGGCTTGTTTAGTCTGGAGAAGAGGAGGCTTAGAGCTGAGCTCAGCACTCTCTACAACTACCTGAAGGGCAGTTCTAGCCAGGTGGGGATTGGGCTCTTCTCCCAGGCAGTCAGCAACAGGACAAGGGGCCATGGGCTTCAACTCTGCCAGGGGAAATTGAGGCTGGAGATGAGAAAGCAATTCTTTGCAGAGAGAGTGGTCAGGCATTGGAATGGCTGCCCAGGGAGGTGCTGGACTCACCGGCCCTGGAGGTTTTTAAACTGAGATTGGACATGGCACTTAGTGCCATGATCTAGTCAATGGACTGGAGTTGGACCAAGGGTTGGACTGGATGAGCTCTGAGGTCTTTTCCAACCCAGTCCATTCTGTGATTCCATGACTCTATGAGTTAAGTCAATTTGAGTTTTAAACTCAATTATTTCGCTCAACAAAGAACACAGATGATAGTATGGTCCACTGAGACATTTCACACTATGCACTCGTATGCGGATTGTTAGAAAGGATTTTAACTTTCTTAAAGATGCAGTTACTTACTTACTGAAAGAATTCAAGCTACTTAACCTTTGCACCTTGTTCAAATACCTCAGAAACTGAAACAAAAGCTGTGGAATGTATTACCTAATTTCAAAAAAATGCAAATCAAGTGCAGAGGTAATCAAAAGACTTCCAACATTATATTAAGAAACAACTACTATATTCGATCTTACAGGGCACATGGTTTGGGGTTTTCTTCTGAAAAACTACCTGCGGTTTCAAGGGAATATATGGTGGTGAAAAATTCAACTTGTGTGAAAACAATGTAAAAGCACACATCTGCAATGTGATTATATCTTACTACAACTATCAGTTTCTCAAATGCTACTTTGATGCAGCAGAAGAATTCAAGCCACTCAAAAATCAACATGAGAAATACCAAGATTTGTAGATCTATCTATATCTCTGCACATGCACACATATGATTCAACTCTGCAAATTTAGCATCACAGGCAAAGCCACTGATGCCCAATTTAAACCAAGCTTTCCTAAAACATCAAGACCTCGTGGAACTTAAGAATCCAAAACTTGATGGAGAGGGGAGAAGAAATCCCAAAAATCTAGAGAAACTGTTGGAGAGTGCACACTGTTTAAATAAAAAGCAAAATGACAGTAATGGCTGAGATTAGACACGCTGCAGAACGACTCCAGCTCCCTCCGTCTGCATTAAGGACGCTTCCATGAATTTCAACATCACCTTATTGGTGAGAACACAGTCACATACACTATGATTTTTCAAAGACTCTGGTAACACAGTTGTCACAGAGGCCCCCCGAGGTTAGTTTAAGGGACAACAGGGTCCAAAATAATTTTTACTAAACCGGTGAGAAACAGGGTTTAGCACTCCAAAAGTGACTTGAATACAGGTTCGGATATCGGTTGAGGAAAATTATGAAGGGTCAGCAACTAATACAACAGGAGTTCCCCAGAGTGCATGCACGTGGCTCCACCAGAACAATGCCGGAGCCGCCCCTGAGTCCGGGCAGAGTCCACACCTGCCTGAACACGGTGTGGGGTTATTGTAAAGGGACACACGTACTCGTACTGAGTACGGAAAGTGTACACTCGCCATCCTGCGAGGGGAAATTTATAATACACTCGCAATCCTGCGAGGAGAAACACACGTGCAAATGTGCACAGAATAGTACACGTGCTTATGTGGAAGCACGGGAGGAAAATACACTCGCGATTACACGAGAAAATAATTTATACACGTGCTCGTATTGAGCACAGAAAGTACGCGTGCAAATGTGCACAGAAAGTATAAATACACGTGCAAATGTGCACGGAAAGCAGATACACTCTCAATCCCGCGAGGGTTACTTTTCCTCACAGCCGTGGCAGCAAGGCAAGCGGAGTCTCCGTCCCGGGGGGGCAGTGGCTCCTGGCGGCAGCGGCTCAGCTCCTGCTCCACGAGATCCGCGCAAGGGGCGGAATCTCGACGGGAATCCCGTTTTTACAGCCCGATCAGATCTGACTGTGGGCATTCCAGAAGCTTCTCTGCACCCCCACACTGGCTGTGGGTGCCCCTGGCGCTTCCAAACATCCCCCACACTGGCCCGGGCACCCAGCGGCTCCCTGGTGCCTCTGCGCTCCCTTCTCCTGTCTCTTAACGGCCCTGGCCAGGGGCTCTGGGGCCAAACAAAAGCAGCTGTCAGGCTCAAGCAGCAGAGAGAGGGAGATGTGTCTGCTCCTTCCATAGCGAAGGAGGTGGGGGGAGAGAGGGGGTTTGCATTCTGCCACAACACTAGAAACAACCTGCCATTTCTCCATGTTCAGTGAGAAGAGACTGATACGCGCACAGTCTCAAAAGACACGTGTATATTTTTAAACCGTGGCGGTAAGCGTTCATGCTAAGATTCTATAGTAAACTTTATAAAACACTAATAATGCCCAGCCCTGTCTGAGAAAATCCCAAGCCCGGAAAGATGACTGATTTCAAGTAGAAGCACCGAGAGGCCGTCAGAAGCTGAGCTGCTGCACCTGCTCGAGTCCATCGCTCCCCTGCTGTCCACACACATCGGTCTCCTCGCTGCCCACAGGAACAAGATAATCCTGAACAGTCGATTCTGTGGGAGCTCACGGATCAGGGCACTAACACATGGAACCACTTAACGTTATTGCAATGCTTGCCGTTTATGAGAAGCAGGTGCTTTTCACGTGTATTTAAAATGTCAGGTTGAGTGTATTTACTGCATTTTAAAACGGCAAGTAAAATGTTCGCAAGAAGATTCTGAAGTTAAAGTTACTTTTAAATTGAACCAGTAGTCTTAAAATATTGTAGAAGTTGCTCATAATCAGAACATAGATGTTATTAAACTGCACCTAAGCCTTCGGTAAAGAGAATTAAGAGCAAGCATTAGCTGCTAAGGGAAAATAGACCAGGTGTATTTTTTAAGTACCACTGATAAACTTGTCCGTTATTTCCATTAACATATAACTATGTCAAATGTCTCAGAAGAGAAATGCAATTTTACTTTTGAGCACTTAAAAAAAATCTAACCTATTTATAAGACTTTTCCCACGTTTTAGACATTAAGCTACCCTCAAGCAACAGCCTTTTATAAAAATACATTTAATATGGCCTATAAAAGCTGCACAAGTGCAAAGGCACCTAAAGAAACTTCCCTTTAGAAGTGCATCCAGGTTCTTTTTGACCAGCAACCTAGACAGTCACTGAAAGTGGGCTGGCAACAAAATTAAAGGAACTAATGAATAACAAGAATTTATCTTTGATACAAAGCATTAACGGAGGACTCACAAGCTAGCTGACTGCCCAGAATGGCTGAGATGCTGAAATGGTTGAAACACTGAAATCCTTCAGGTTACATCTATTTATTAATTAAAATACTGGGTTTACTTTAAAGATAAGACAAGCTGAAGTCTCTCTCATCTTCCCCACCATTTCCAGACTATGTATGAAGTCTAGACCCCTGTAAGTCAAGAGGCGTTGAAACAGCACTTATTTCATACTAACCTTTCCAGATGAAAAGCCAACTTTATAAACAGACTAAGCTGAATATCAGCCAACAGCAAGCTTATCTAGCAAGCTGCAAGCCATAACAGACAGAAGTTGTTCACCAAAAGCTGGGTCTGAAGTTTCTTGTGTTTATCCGCTACCCGTGCACAGCACTTTGTCCTCTGCCACACGCTTCCAGAGCACGTGCTCCGTGTTTGACAGAAACGCTGAGACCGCCTCAAGTACCATTTGTCAACCCTAAGTTCTGTCTCCCAGATGTCCAAATAAAGGAATACCAACCATTTAACAAATTCTTAGTAATTACCTGCCTTGCCCAGCAAACCTCAACAGCAAATAGACTGTATTCATTGTCCATTATTGTTTTCAGGTGCTTGTGACTTCGAAATCATAGAATCACTGAATGGTTTGTGCTGAAGGGCCCTTCCCAGCTCCCAGTGCCCCCCCTGCCATGACAGGGACATCTTCACCAGCTCAGGTTGCTCAGAGCCCCGTCCAGCCTGGCCTGGGATGTCTCCAGGGATGGTTCATCCACCACCTCTCTGGCCAACCTGGGCCAGGCTCTCACCACCCTCAGGGACAACAATTCCTTCCTCATGTCCAGCCTGAATCTCCCTCCTTCAGTTTAAACCATCACCCCTTGTCCTATTGCAAGAGGCCCTGATAAAAAGTCTGTCCCCCTCTTTCTTATGGGCCCTTTTAAGCACTAAAAGGCGCAATAAGGTGTCTCCGGAGCTTCTCTTCTCCAGGCTAAACACCCCAACTCTCTCAGAGCTGTTCCGGCCCTCTGACCACCTTGTGGCAGAGCACATTGCAAAAAGTGACGGATCAGAGCCACTCTCACTAACTGGTTATTGGCAGCTCCACGGTGACGATGGACACGGAGCAGCCCGGGGACTCGGAGCCCCCGTGGCCGGCTCTGCGGGCACCTCGGCACGGCCGGATGCGCGGGGACGAGCAAACAGGGAACTGACATTTGTCCTCATGCAGCTTCCACTTCAGCTGCAGTTCACGTTCTAATTGCAAAGAGTAACATGATTTTATCCAAGAACAAGCCTTTTCCACTCATAGTAAATTAGAGAATATTGCCAAGATGCAAGTTGTATGAATAACCAAATAAAGCGAAGATTCATTATTCTTGTTATTATGAGAAGGCTAAGGGATTTGCTTCTTGTTTCCCAAGGCTTCTGGTTTACGTGTTTTAAGCATGCTGTATTCAATTTGAAACTTAGGAGCAGCTCCAAAATTGCCTATAAAAATACTGCCCTTTCCCCTAGTTATTTTTGCATAGGATAAAAAGAATATTTCCCTCTGAAAATATTCATAGGTCCTTCAGGGTAACACTTCAACAATTAAGAAATGGGAATATGCATTCTTCCTGGCCACATGCACGCTACTCATTGCCACATGAAATTTGAAGAGCTACTCATGAGTTTAATTCAGCTAGTCAGATTTGTACTTTTAAACAGAAAAGCACATGGGCCAGTGTTTTGTCAATCAGTTTTTGAGTGGGTCTCAATGGTTCCCATCGCTCAGGAACACGGCTTTAAAGAGCACTGGGGAATGAACAGATACCTTTTATTACCCACCTATTCAAAATGGATTTCTGTGCGTATTAACATGAAAATCCAACATATTCCCAGGGTGTAGATGAACAAGCGGTTTGGCCATTTAAAACACAGGAAGCCAGGACAGTTAGAAGCAACAGAAACAGCATAGAACAGCCTATACAAAGCGTCACAATTTAAGAGGTCTGTCATTTGTTTGATGTAAAGCATATATATAATTAGCTATCTGAAATGTGAAAGACAACTTAAAGAAAAAAAATAACTCTTCCTTCCAACCTGCCCCCACTGCTTTTTTTCATTTTTAATCAGGTAAAAATTACTCTTAAGAAGCAAAACCTTCCAAAGCAGCACAAAAACCAAAAAAACCTGCATTTAGGACACAAGACCATGACAATTTCAATACAACCCTTGGATACAATTACACAAAACTAGTAATATGGACAAATCACACCTCCCAAATTCTGTTTTAACACCTACAAGGCTGAACAAAACAAAAGGGCACTGGAGAAGAGTTTTTATAAAACAAGCAAGATTCATCAACCTGTTATCCTGGGTATGTACTGTCCAGCCAGGAATGGCTGCAGATGTCTAAATTTATTTTGTATCCTTTTAATAATGGGAAAAACTGTGAAAATAAGATCAGTTTTGTAATTATCTGGGTGGAGTGTTGACTGGGTCTACCAAATTTTTGTTCAAGATATTGAGGTGCTGGAGCAGGTCCAGAGAAGAGCAACAAGACTGGGGAAGGGACTTAAACACAAGCCCTATGGGGAGAGGCTGAGGGAGCTGGGCTTGTTTAGTCTGGAGAAGAGGAGGCTTAGAGCTGAGCTCAGCACTCTCTAGAACTACCTGAAGGGCAGTTCTAGCCAGGTGGGGATTGGGCTCTTCTCCCAGGCAGTCAGCAACAGGACAAGGGGCCATGGGCTTCAACTCTGCCAGGGGAAATTGAGGCTGGAGATGAGAAAGCAATTCTTTGCAGAGAGAGTGGTCAGGCATTGGAATGGCTGCCCAGGTTGGTGCTGGACTCACCGGCCCTGGAGGTGTTTAAACTGAGATTGGACATGGCACTTAGTGCCATGATCTAGTGAATGGACTGGAGTTGGACCAAGGGTTGGACTGGATGAGCTCTGAGGTCTTTTCCAACCCAGTCCATTCTGTGATTCTGTGATTTCAATGATCTGCTGTTCAGTTCTGCAACTCTGCCTTAGTTCTGCCAAATACTCAGTATTTGAATCGCAGCTGCAACTGAAAAATAAAGACACCAAATCAGAACTGACTTGAAAAAATATTTGGTAGACCCAGTGCCCTGGTTTTGTTAAAAAACAAGTTCCTCTTTTAGTGAATTTGCCCGTCAGCTAAAGCTTCATATGAGCTGCATTTTCCTGGAGAACCAGATCCATGTTTTGGTGAACACAGCAATGGAATGTGAAGTTATTGATAAGCATGGATGGACATCTCGCCAGAGGGGCAACGAGAAACAGGTGACCAAGAAACTGACCAACTGTGTATAACATCCCATTCACCTGATACCTCATATAAAAGTGGGAGATCACGAGGATCTCGTCCCTTTTCCTTATGGCGACATTAGGAGAGGACCTTGCGAGTCGTCCCTGCGAACTGAGGCCAGTGACAGACTGAATCCAGCTCCGGTTGGCTGCAGAGTCCAGTCCGGGACTTTGGGTGCCGGCTCTGCAGTTGCTGGGACTTTCAAGATTGGTTTTGTATATTTTGTATTATTTTCTCTATTCTTATCAGTAGCATTAGTAAAACATTGTTAATTTTCCAACTTTCTTCTTCTCTCTGTCCTTCTTTCCCTCCCGATTGCCTGTCCTGAGTGGGAAGGGGGAGAGGGAGGGGAAAAAGGGGCATGGGGGGAGGAGAGGAGGTTAACAATACATCTGCCAGGGTTTGATTGTCACCCCGCAATCTAAACCCTCAACACCTAGTCAACCCTCCACCCAGATCATTACAAAACTGATCCTATTTTCACAGCTTTTCCCATACACTTCCATTACTAAAAGGATGCAAAATAAATCTGGACATTTTTCCAGTGCTTAGACTGACATATGATGCAAATGCGACCACCTTATCAATACGAGGAAACTTCCACAGGCCCTTCATGTTCGCAGTCCATTTATCTTCCACCCATGTTTTGGCTGCACACGTGTGCTCTGTTCACTGCACATATTCCCACGGGCTCCAAGCCAGGACCAGCGTGAAGAGGTGAGCACAAACAGCGGGCACTGGATCGGATTGTTTGACAGTTCTCCAAGGCTTTTTATACAGTCCAGGAGATGCAGACATATTTATATAAACAGCCTAAAAAACAGGCCACATAATCAGTTTTTCCTGGGTTTTTCACTAAAACGGAGCTCACTAAATCACAAGCACAAATGGTGACTTGTGTTGCCAAAGCAGCTCATTAAAGAATTTCAGATCAGGAAACAGAATAACAGAATAGATTTTATGATGTATTTAGTAAAGAGAGCAAGAAACCAAGAGGTTTAAGCGATTTTACAGTGCAAACACACAGGTTTTTTTTGTAATTGAGATTGCTATATTTTGTCAGCTTGGTTGGCTGCTTTCAGTATATCAGATTTTACTAAACTAATTTTATAAAAATCTATTAAACACTATAATCACCTGAACTTGCAAACAAATAACTTGTTTCCTAGTACACAGGCCACGGAACAAGCTTTGCTGGTTGTCAGAGCATAAAAAAAAAGACATACAGAGAGAAATGCCAGAAACATTCATTTTAAATATTCTGCTGACATTCAGTTCTTTCCACCATATGTAGCTGCTGTAGCAAAATATATATATATATAAAAATATATATATATATAAATATAAATATAAATATATATATATATATATATATATATATATATATATAATGTGTATTTTTCAATTAAAACCCAGTGGTGTTGAATGTGTATGGCCAGCACCCAGAAGCCAGGTCAGTCACTGTGGTGACAGTGGTGGGGAAGTTACTATAGCAGCACCCAGGAAAGCTTTCAGCATATGAAATGGCATAAACCACATGGGTGTTTTATAGAAAATAAAACAGTCTTTCAAGTCTCACTCAGAGAAACAAACAATCAGCTTGAAAAGCGTAGGGAAAGGCAGCACAGATATACAAACTGACAACGACCTAGAGATATTCAGTACACCAGGGCATCTGAAGCAAAGAGCAGAAACACCACTTGGTTGTGTTCCACCGCAAAGACAAATCCTCCTGGCAGGACAGGAAGGTGGAACAATTCCAAGCCTTTATTCCAGTTCTTCTCAGCCTATACCTCACACACGGAGATCAAACTCCGTACCTCACACCTTGTAATGGACTTGCTGCTGCATGAGAAGCTTCTCCCTCGAGCCCTGGACGATGTGCTGCCATCCCCACCAATGGAACACGCACAGTTTCCGTATCATGAACGTTTCAGAGGTAAGAAAATAAGACGATGTGCGCCCAAAGTGCCAGCAACGCTCTCCTGAGTTACAGGGTGAGCTAAAATACGGCCACATTTATTTGGACATAAGCCTTTATCTGGAACTCCTCACTAGAAGTTATATGGTCCTTATATCTATATATAGATGAAGAAACAATGGCTCTTGCTGCTCTGGAGCATTTGCTGTAAGGAGGCGGCTGGTAAGCACTCAAAATCCCCCACAGAGATACGTACGTATGAGAAAGCACCATAAGCACTCACAGGATGTTAACAAGGAATTAGAGAGACGCACTGATCATGCATCCAGAACCTGAAAGCTTCTTTATTTCAGCTTCATAGCACAGATGATGGTGAATTCGGGGGTCTTTTAATTTCTTGACTTAATCATGGGAATTCTGGAAGAACAGCTCTTAGGTGAACAACATTTCAGGCACTTTATCAAGTGTGTGCTTCTGTTCCTGCTGGCTCCACAGCATTTGAGTCAACAGGGCTGACACTATCCATGATGATCTGGGGTATGTTATGGTAAAGGGTCCACTTCCAGTTATTGTGCTCAGCAGTGAGTTTATGGGCCAGTCCTCAAATATATGCCCGAAAGAACTACAGAAACCACTAAAAGCTTGTGGGTCAAACTACAACCAACGAAAAATATTAAAGAAACAAAACCAAAACCAAACAACCCCCAAAACCACAAAATAACAACCAAAAACCCAAACAAACCACACCGCAAAAAACTCCTCATAACTGGAAGCAATATTTTCAGTGAATTCGGAGGTGTTGGTCTCTTCATATGCTTTTTGCTTAATTCTTGATTAATTCTTGGTGATTTGACAATAGTGTCACATATTCTGTATTTTTCTTATGACACCTAGAAAACGCTTTGCTCTGTGCTCTCAGTCAGCTTCCTATAGTGTAAATGGTTCTTTCTATAGTATCTTGCACCATTGTAAATAGTAAGATATTGCTATCTGTCCTAATGTGTGGATTAGTAATGTGGGTTCACTAAGAGTATCTATGTATTCATGCATAAGTTTGTTTCTTTAAACTAATCCCCCTCTCCTAAAATCCAAACCAAGAAGCAATATATTAAAAAAATCAAACCCCAAACCAATCAACTTCCAAGAAAAAAGTTACATATGTATTTCCATGAACTTTTCTCAAAGCTAAGCTCAAAAGATTGAGAATGAAAACAATTAAGGTCCTGATGGATTGCATACACCAACTGCAGACATATGAGCAGGCCAGGCTGTTAGGAGACTTATGTCCAAAGGATATTTGAAGACAAAGACCATAAAAGTCTTTGACAGCTCTGCCTTGTGCAAAGTGACAGTAAAAAACCTCAGTAAACACTGCATCAACTGAGGAAACCAGCATCGCTGTGCCTGCAGGGTCAGGTGCTTCGCGGGGACGGAATGAAACACGAAACTCTCCAGCAAGTGCAGTTTGGGCGTATCTGCTGCAACACGCGCTGGTGCTATAGGAGCTCGGCTCCTCCTACAGCATCTGAACCATGGCAGGAGTTTTGCTGATAGAACCACAGACCCTGTTGGCTCAGAGCATTTTAGAGAAGCCAGGTGAAGTCGAGTCTTAATACTGAAGTAAATTCAGCAACACTTACCTATTTGTACTTGTTCTGGCTGGCTCAACGATACAAATGCTGATGTGTCATCGATCCACGAAACCTGAATGTTACCTAGAAAAGGCAAAAGAAATTATGATGACTATGCTCAGAAACGCAGCATTTCCTAAAGACACATGGAATCACAGAATCCCAGAATGTCAGGGGTTGAAGGGCCCTGGAAAGCTCATCCAGTGCAATCCCCCCATGGAGCAGGAACACCCAGATGAGGTTACACAGGAAGGTGTCCAGGCGGGTTGGAATGTCTGCACAGAAGGAGACTCCACAACCTCCCTGGGCAGCCTGGGCCAGGCTCTGCCACCCTCACCAAGAACAAGTTTCTTCTCAAATTTAAGTGGAACCTCCTGTGTTCCAGTTTGCACCCATTGCCCCTTGTCCTGTCACTGGTTGTCACCAGAAGAGCCTGGCTCCATCCTCCTGATACTCCCCCTTTCCATATTGATCCCCAGGAATGAGTCCCCCCTCAGTCTCCTCTTGTCCAGCTCCAGAGCCCCAGCTCCCTCAGCCTTTCCTCACACGGGAGATGCTCCACTCCCTTCAGCATCTTGGTGGCTGCGCTGGACTCTCTCCAGCAGTTCCCTGTCCTGCTGGAACTGAGGGGCCACAACTGGACACAATATTCCAGGTCCCTTTTCCCCTGCACTGCTCTCTAACAGGTCACAGTGTGCACAAGCTCCAGTTCCCGCTCACTGCCCCTTTCCCAGTCCAGACACCCACGACTGGATTGCAGTGGAGCTGGGCTGGGGGAGGACAGGGATGATCATTCACACAAGCGGAGACCTCCAGTTACCGCAGCGCTCCACATCTTCAAACTCCGGCTTGTTTGTATCTCACTATACCCCATTGCCTGGATATGCAATGAAAACTTCATCTGAGTAAATCTGAGAACAAATGCACCAAGTCAGGGAGCTCAATTGGAAGCTTTGACAATGGAACAGTGGCTGGAAATAAGTTTCTCCATTCATCAAGCAGTTAGGCCATTTTCTCTTTGAATGGCTAAAAACATCCCATTAGCGCTAAAGGAGCTCATAATGGAGCAAAAGCAGAGGAAAGGATTCCTGTTCAGACATAAGGTCTTGTTACAGCCCCAAATCCTTTCACATCACCTGTAGTCATCTAAGTGCTCTACTGTTTGCACAATTCGGATATTGAAAATGGGTGCAATTTTTTTTCAGGCAGAGCAGGAAATCAAGTTATGGATAGTATCACACCGCCACTTAACCTGCAGACGATACAAGGCTGAAAACAATGATGCAAAATGGCTTAAAATGTATTTTCTTTTCAGATGTTTAATTTATTTCAATCTAATTTAGCCTACAGGTTACAAAGTTATAGCAATCTCTTCTGAAATCCAGCTAGATAAGCAGATTTTCTAATTATAAAAAAGAAAAGCCTAGTTAGATTTAGTTTACATGCTATACATGCTATACATTTGAGTAGCCAGCTATTTAGGACTAAGTGATAATAATTTTGATCACTGGCAAAACCATAATTAATTCAGCGTGGTTTCTGACGTTTCGCTGTACTAAAGGGCTAAGGCTGCTATTAAGAGCCTATGCTGAGAAGTCAGACATGAAAACTTCTTTAAACACTTTGTAGGGCAAATCAATGTAATTCTAACACTCGGGCTTCGAAGAACACAGCTCTGTGCTGCCCGTGGGTCTCTGCCGCAGGGAGAACGTGCTCTGGAGAGACACTTCGCATTTCACAGCACAGGACAAGCTCGAGTTGATTTATGATTGCAACTCAAAATCGAGGTGCATTCGGTAGGACCCTGACACTGAGATTCCTTTGAAGATTAGAAATTACCGCAGTTTAACACTGATGAGTTATTGCTCTGAATTTCTGCCAGTATCACGTCCTCCTTTTTTGCATTACTAATCCCAAAACAGTCAAAATAATCATTTGAGCCATCTGAGACCAAACTCTTCCATAGCATGGAAGTGCCGTCTACATTCTGTCCCTTTCCCGTGCACGTAGTTAAATAATTCCAAATCTGCCCTGAACAGAGCAAAAATTAGATCAGAAAGAAAAATTCTCCTGAACATCTTACAGTTGTGCCCTTAGCGTAAAACCTCGAGGATCAGGAACGGACTCCAATGTCCTGGAGGAGATCAGCTACTATTCAATGGCCTTCAGTGCCCGTATTTTCACTAAGTACTGATTCAAAATAAACAATAAAAATCCAACCTATTGATGGCACATCATTTCAGTATCATGTTCTTATTTATTGCTGCAGAAAAGCTGCTGCACTCTGAATGACTTTGGTATTTTAAGTAATTGAGGGTTTCAATACCTGCCAACATATGCTGCCTTTACACTCAGATTTATACATTTCAAACATATAATTTTAAGGACAAGGCAAACATTAAATAGTGGACACTGAGCTGCAATCTGAAGAGAACTGCAACAAATGCTCCGATGCAGTTCTATATGCTTAAAAGATACTCTTCTCAGTCTACATCACATTTCAATACTAGTAAGAAATAAGAATTTAAGAGAGACAAGATTTATAAATTAGCTCATTCAGCAATATTGCTAAATATTGTGCATTTCAAAAGTATGGTGAAAGGGCAATAAAGCTTTGAAAAGCAAATGCATCTGTGCTTGAAGTGCAATATTTAGCAATCAACACAGCTGCGCGCCAGCTCTCTGTAGGCTAATCCAAATCAACCATATACTGCACGAAAGTAGATTATCAGCTCTCGAGAAATAAAGCAGGAGATTTCTCTCTCTGGACTTGTAGAACAGATCAAATGGCTCCAGTACTTTGAAGGACACCAGCCCAGCCGGTCTGACCCCGTGTCGATTTGCTGCTGGCAAACAACAGCCCTTCCGGCAAAAAGGGCAACGCCAAGCCAAGAATTATCAACAGCAACCAAATATCTTCGCCCAAATAGGAGCAGATGAAAATCTGCTCTGTTGCTTCCGACAGGAAGGAGCAAAGTAACGTGGTCTTTTTCTATAGATAAATTTGAAAGCCCTCTCTATATAAACACAAACATGCAAACATTAAAATCCACAGGATAAAATGATACGGATGGATCATGTCAGTTGAACGGGTTTTCCTTCAGTTTTGATATCGCAGCATCCAAAGGGATGGAAAGGTTTCTGTATAAGAGACCAAGTAAAGCAGGACTCAGCCTCCACAAGAAAATTCTAAGGAAGACGCCCATACCTGTCTAAGTGGAAAATACGAGAACAGGAATTACATGAAAGACGTACAGAGGGGTTTCACTATTTTATTATAAAACAGCTAAGGGGCAACTAATAAAGCATAAAGATACTTTCAAACCAAAAGAATTTTCCACATAGTACTTAATTGCTGCAGATGACAAGGATGTATATGGGATGACGAATTCTCTGAGGCTCGTTTACAGAAAGAATCAGAGGCTCCAAATAAGAGATGCAAGAATGGGCTCCAGCTCCCGCATCCCTGCAAGCACCAGGAAAGCTGCTTTGCTTTGCCTCTCTTCTTATACGTTTCCTAAACAATTGTTAGTGACAATTAAACACTTAGGATAGGTATTAGGACTATATGGACCTTCACATCACCAAAAAAGTTTATTAATATATTCTGCTTTCTTACAATTAAAAAAAAATGGCCACATTGACACCATGACAGAATTGCTGACAGTTTTGGGACACTGACTGCATCAGACAACAGAGATAGTTGAAGCTTTTGGTCTACGAGCAAAGGTTGAAGCACATATTAATATTAAACACAAACAGCATTTTCCTGGTGAATAAGTGAGAAGGGTTAACATAGTTTCCACCTTTCTGGCTGGAAACCAGGGTGCACAGAAAGCAACAACAGCCAAAAGCAACACTGGCATGAGAAGGAGGAGGAAAGGCCAGAAATGGGCAGAGAAAAATGGGATCATTTCGTTTTTAAAGGAAAAAAACCCAAAGGCCCTCCCCAAAAAACTCAACACTCAAAGCTCACATATCTATAGGAACATCAGCTCAGAACACTTAGTATACATACTGTGAGCTAGAAGCTTTGCTTAAAATAGATAGTTCAGCCATAAAAGGGACATTTTTCAAGCTGTACGCTCTTTTTCTTTAAGCAAAGTGAGCTTGCAGTTTGTTTTAATCAAACAGTGAGTCTGCAGTACAGCAGGTCACAGCAACAGACGTCACCGTGTATGGAACTTGTAAAGGAGTCTCAAAAAGGTAACCAAGAGTCACTTAAATTTCACCTCTACTGTAGCTTGGACTACAAGAACAAGATTCAAATACACAAAGGACTGGTTAAACTTTAGAAGTAGTTTGTACATCTTCAGGATCACTACAAATCCACGAACCACACCAGCGTTCAACTCCCTGTGAAAGACTCTCACAAAATACAACATGTAGGTTTAATTGCACTTGGAAAAATTTTAACTAGTAGTTTTTATAATACTTTGATAGCCCAAAAACATTAATTGAAGTGAAGGCTATAAACAAAAGCTGTATTCCAGCAAATATTATTTGAATACCTTTATTTGGTCATACTCATGTAAAATACAAACTATGAAAATATAAGAATTTAAATAAAGTATTTTAAGAGACTACACAGCACTGCAAGGACTTGTGCAGTGAAACCACATTCACCCATGAGAAGAGAAAAAACTCCCGCAGGAACATGTGTCCCCTGGTGCGGCTGCAGGACAGGGAGACATGGGAATCACGGACACCCCATCTGGAGCAGCAAACGTCCAGTGGGTCCCAGTCCGCACTGCAGCCCCTTCAGCTGTTCCACCACTTCCATTAGAATCACAGAATCCCAGAGTGTCAGGGGTTGAAGAGCCCTGTAAAGCTCATCCAGTGCAATCCCCCCATGGAGCAGGAACACCCAGATGAGGTTACACAGGAAGGTGTCCAGGCGGGTTGGAATGTCTGCACAGAAGGAGACTCCACAACCTCCCTGGGCAGCCTGGGCCAGGCTCTGCCACCCTCACCGGGAACAAGTTTCTTCTCATCTTTCAGTGGAACCTCCTGTGTTCCAGTTTGCACCCATTGCCCCTTGTCCTGTCACTGGTTGTCACCAGAAGAGCCTGGCTCCATCCTCCTGACACTCCCCCTTTCCATCTTGATCCCCAGGAATGAGTCCCCCCTCAGTCTCCTCTTGTCCAGCTCCAGAGCCCCAGCTCCCTCAGCCTTTCCTCACACGGGAGATGCTCCACTCCCTTCAGCATCTTGGTGGCTGCGCTGGACTCTCTCCAGCAGTTCCCTGTCCTGCTGGAACTGAGGGGCCACAACTGGACACAATATTCCAGGTGTGGTCTCCCCAGGGCAGAGCAGAGGGGCAGGAGAACCTCTCTGACCTACTGACCACCCCCTTCTAACCCACCCCAGGTACCATTGGCTTCCTGGCCACAAGGGCCCAGTGCTGGCTCATGGTCACCCTGCTGTCCCCAGGACCCCCAGGTCCCTTTCCCCTACACTGCTCTCCAACAGCTCGTTCCCCAACTTATACTGGAACCTGGAAAGAAGCTTCATGGAAGATTACAACTCTGCTTCAATTCATACTACGCTAAACAAATTCCAAGTAATTTTTCTATTAAGTCATATTGATGTGGCTATTCAGTCGAACAATTGATTTTAAATTCTGATAAAACCTTAATTTAAAAATGTTTTTTGTTTAACTGGTGTAATAAATCAGGATAATTTGTGTCTGTTACTGGCCAGGCTTTGGGCAAATCACTGAAGCTCACATTGTGCCCCACTCTGACTCTCTTTCCAGCTACAACTGAAAAAGCACGAGTACTCCTGGAATTCTGGAAAGAGCAATCTGCAGTTTGTTTAGAGATATCACAGCAATAAGACCTAAAACAAAATAGATATCAAGTCCTACCCAAATACCAGGAGTTTGTAAATTGAGATATGAAGATACTCCACTCTGAGATCTGGGGAAGCGAGCGACAGGGCAATTTCAGCCTGGAACAGTATTTTGCGATGTGTAGGTGTGACCCCTGGCGGCAGCGACCTGGGCTTGTGTTCCACACCAACGCTGACCGGCAGGAGCTGATAGGAAAAATTATACGGCTGAGTCTAGAAGCGTGCTGAAACAACATCCAAACTGTGTTGTTTCTTACCCCATAACAGCAAATCTCGAAGAGATCCCAGTTGGGAACATTAAATCCTATCCAGCATTACACTGGCATCACGCTGCAGGACAGATCACAACGTCAGAAGGAACCGAGTGCATTTTATACAGGTCCGGAGACCCGGCACAGACTAACGAGCCACGAGGGAGGAGCAGCATCATTCTGTAAACAGCGCGGTGACCCAGAGCACGCACACACTCAACCAGACTGAGCACATCGAGGAACGTCCAACCTTTTCCTGGTGGTTAAAGGTCCTTACGGGTACCAGAGCAGTTACTTCTGCGGAGGCTGAGTTCAGGTTTGCCCTGAATCCGTTTCCCACACTACAGACTCGGACTTAAGTCATTAAGTGTGGTACACGGCAAGCAAAAGAACAAGACGAAACAGCCTCAAGTTGTGCCTGGGGAGGTTTAGATTGGATATTAGCAACAATTTTTTCTCTTAAAGGGTTATTAAGGCGGTGGAGTCACCATCCCTGGGGGTGTTTAACAGATGTATAGATGAGGTTCTTAGGGCCAGGGGTTAGAGGTGGGCCTGGCACTGTCAGGTTAACGGTTGGCCTTGATGATCTCAAAGGCCTTTTCCAACCCCAACGATTCTCTGATTCTACTACTTTGAAACAGCCACAGTGCGCTGATCAAGTACCAGCTCCAATATCTCTTCATTTCCTTGTCTCTGAAAGGTCCATTTTTAAGAGTCCCAACTAGTCACTCATCTGCTTAAAAACACATATAAAAATACACAGAGTTTTTACAGTGATTATACTCCAATTGACAAAATTGCTATTGGGTTTTGAGTAAGACTGGGGGCAGGAAAATTACAGTGCCAAGCAGAATATTTTTAAGAATAGGGAAATTACAAATTCAGTCATACATGCTGTGCTTAATGCTACCAAGATTAATGTAAAGAAATTATGTTATCCTTTTTAAATGAGAAAGCAATCCTCCCCAATAAACACTTGGTAAAAGGAGTCCTCTTTTTTTTTTTAAGCAATTAAATAAAGCAATTATTACAGAATCTGAGGAAGGCAAGATGCATAAATGTCTATGACATGTAACATTTAATAAGCTACTTTTAATAACGTATTGTTAGTATTGCAAGCAAATATTTCTGGAAAATAATGCAAAAAATATAGAAAAATTATTTTAAATTACTTGCAAGCCCAAAAGATCTCTTCTGAAGCACCACCGTACCCAGCAATGAAAAACTAGAAACCAACCCACAATAAAAATCTTGGGAACAGCATCCAACACAGGGATGTATGAAAGCTCATTCTAGTTCTGCTTTAGGGATTAGAGATGCAAAGCCTAACTGCTGTTTGCTGCTGCAGGGGTCAGGTCTCGGGACATCCCTGTCAGCATATCGGGATCTCATGTCCTTACCTTAAATACTAACACTCAGTAGAGGAACAACAGGGCTACTCGCCTGCAGTTATTAGATGACTTTTTTTGGTTTCTTCTGACTTGGATGGTGTTCACAATCTCAAAATCAAATTGCCCGTTTTCAAGCTTGCTTGCTGAACCTCCTATTAATTAGTGTCTGGCGTTAAGCAGACTGCAGGAGGAAGCTTGTTCCTAAAACCCTGACCTGCCTTTCACACGAACCACCTATAGAAACTCTCACCTCCTCCCAGGAGAGGCTGGAAATGAAATGATCAAAGGCCCACGATATTCAACAAGCACCACATACAAAGATTCCTGAAGAGCAGCCAGTAAGGGCTGCAACACATCATTACAAACAACATCCAGAGGACACCATTCAAAAATAACTGAAGGCGATTAATCATTACCTGTACTGGAGTAAATTTGCATCCAAAGACTAAAAATAACAAGCAAAACCAGCAGTATTTGCTAATGACAAATTTGGAAAAAAAACAAACTCAAACCCAAACATATAAGGCAGGATAGACTATATCACTCACCAAAGGCACTGAAAAGCTGGTAAAGGTCACTAGTCTTCCACTCTTTGGGGAAAGTAACATGAAGAACATGATCTCGTTTCGGCTGCACTGCGGAACAAAAATAAGAGTCACTCCTGGTATCTTTAGAATATCTAAGATGGTCACGTAGGGTTGTTTTTCTAGTAAGAGAAGAGGCCAAGATGTATATCGGGCACCAAGGAAATGTACCTGCAGTTATGCACGAAGCAGACACAGTAAATCCTACTGGCTCTGCAGGAACCCGAAACAGCATCACATGCAGTGGGAACTGCCCACAAACCCAGACCTTCACATCCTTGTGCCAAGATCAAGGACAGAACTAAAAACCTCTTCATTCTCCAGCTCGAGCTTGAAAAAATTCTTAACAATAAATAAATGTGACCATTTTTCTGTAAATAAAAACGTACTGTGAAACAATGACCAATTCAGTTTTCAGATAACATTAGGTACAAGCTAGAATGTACACACTGACAGACTTTTTTTTTTTAATTAAAAACTATGTCAAAAAATAGCATAGAAAGGCCAACATGTAAATAAGAAGTGCAAGAGAAGTCTTTGGTGTACACTGGAAGTTATTTGGAGTTTTGTGAATTAGAGAGAGAATCCAAGTCACAAATGCCGGACACGGTGAGGGTGCAGCAGGAATTATCACTGTCCGCCTGCCCCGTGACACATCCCACCTGCACATCCTGCACATCTGGGCACCATCAGAGGCAGGAGATCAACAGGAGCGACTTTTGCCTTCCCCGGGAAAGATCATTTGTACATAAGAAATCACCACAATATACACGCGACTGAAATTCCTTTCACTGGACACAAGAGCTTTTTAGAACCCATGAATTCCTACTATATTTTAAAAAGAAGCAAGCGGAATACTATATTTTGTGGTGCAAAGATACTGAAATATTTCTCATATTCATATGAAACTATTAGCAAGTCATTAAGTGAGCCTCTCCACAGGTATCCGCAGAGATTTCTGGTTTTATGCATGACACAGTGCAGTGTCTCCCCTTGTCTTTTTATGTCTGATGTTAGACAGAGGCTGAACCATTCAGATGGAATATTCCACTTAGTTAAAGTAACTCAAGGATTAACTACACACAGCTTTCTATGATCAGATCTTAACTTGACCACACAGACGCACTGCCAGGAAGAGCTTTCCTCTTCTGCAGGTACAGAGACATAGGGACTGACTTTCATCTCCACGAATGACCCTCCTGAATTCCTTTGTGATACAAACTTTTCTTGTTTCGGTCTCCTTTGCTTCCAGCATTGAAACAGGAGAGTTTTTCAAGGTGGATCTGTTTCATGGAGCACCTGTGTCCGAAATCAGACAGTCGACCACTTGCTACTGCTACATCAGACTTTCCGGGGTACTTGACCCCATCACACAAGGCAAACCTGTTGGGCTCTTTGCCACATTTGGTTAAGATGCAATTTTGCACTGTTTACTTGTGGATTGCTAATTTCATAAATACGGCTAAGCATTAGCAATTACTACAATTCAGTTACGACTAGTAATTGCAGTAAGCGGCAGTGTTTCAGCCTGCTATGTGCTTTAGAGGAGAAAGCACATTTGTTTCTAGCTGTAAATCTGTTCCACAAATAAGTCTTCATTTTTGCATAAACTTGAGAGCTGCAGCTTTCAACAGCTACCGTGCTTCCTGAATAGACAGATTTTTATGTGCTTTGGTTTTAAGCCTCTCCATCCCTGCCCAAAGGATTAATGGAATTTTTATTCCCAAATAATATTTTAACATCTTGCGTAAACTCAACAGAACACAACAGTCCCACAGAGGCCTCTAGAGCTCAAGTTCCTAACCAAAACATGTCAGGAAAATAGCACAGATTTCCAAATGCTCTGTCTTCTTCCAAGGAAGAGACTGCAGCAATTATATTCAAATACAAAAAGGGAAAAAAAATCTTCACAGAAGCACCAATATGCCCATACCAACAGTAAAAGAAGACAGAAATAATACAGTTGTAACCCAGCATCTCAGAAGCGAAATACTGAATGTTTCATGAAATCAGAGGAAAATAAGATTCGCAAGTTTTGGGTTGAGTTACTACTTTTTCTGCTCTGCATAAAGAACCTGGTTTTTCAGTTGAAAAAAGCAAAAGACCAGGCCATGACCTTGTGTTAAGTTGCAACATCGTGTCTAATTAATTGGTCAGCAGAACCCACACAGCTTATAAAGAGGTAAATTTTTCATCTGTCTGATCATATTGGCCAAAATAAAATTGAAATTGGAGACAGGTATGCAGGAATGCAGCCTCTTCCAGATAAAACTGTTCACTGAAGGTGTCAGGGCAGCCAGTCTCCAGCCAGTCGTGATGTCCTTGTACGTGCTTTTTCACGGAAAACAAGCCAGGTTAGCATGTGCTTGTAAGAAAGTCCCTGTTAACACACCACGGGTTTGCACGAGCACCTGAGCACCGGGGCGGATGGAGACACGAGCAGCAATCCCTTCACCAGCTCACGGGAACTCTTCTTCCTTAAATCTGCTACTTCAAAACCAAAAAGAACACCCAATCTTTTAAGCAACTCTTCTTCAACTCTAGTGACACTACACAAGCTGAACACCCAAACCCCATGAGCTGGGTTAACAAGATCAATTCTCACTGCACAGCCCTTTGAGCAGCCAGCAATTCCAAGGTTTACGGATCTGCAATCCAGTAGTGGAGAACTGTAACAACTCCAGTTTCAGATGTTCTAACAGCTTTTTCTTCCTGTTGATTAGAGAGGAGAAACTACTCCTAACCCTCCAGTATCAGCTTATGCTGAAATTTGCTCTGTTAAACCTCTATCCCTTCTCCCTGCTCAGGTGAGGAATATTTGGTTCATATTCTATTTGGCAGTTATTCTGTGCAGCAACTTCATTCTTTCTAAAGGAGTTTTTAACACACAGTAACAAAAGAAGATGATGAAAGTCACTTTGACATACTCAATACTATTTGACCTGGCATATGTTACCAAACTCCATTATTTCTGGAAAAAAGACTCTGCAAAAACTCCCCTACAGACAATACCAACCAGACAGCTTCTTCAACCCACAGGAACATTGAAATCTCAGAATGGAAACAGAAGTTCCTAAAGCAGCCAGCCAAACTTGCCACCCTAGATGTACTTTTCATTTTGAAGCTTAGAAAATCTCCCTTGTGTTGTGACATCTCCATCCATCTGTTCCACTGGAGTGGCTTTCCCAGAGTCACAGAATGTCAGGGATGGGAAGGGCCCTGGAAAGCTCATCCAGTGCAATCCCCCCATGGAGCAGGAACACCCAGATGAGGTTACACAGGAAGGTGTCCAGGCGGGTTGGAATGTCTGCACAGAAGGAGACTCCACAACCTCCCTGGGCAGCCTGGGCCAGGCTCTGCCACCCTCACCGGGAAGAACTTTCTTCTCAAATTTAAGTGGAACCTCCTGTGTTCCAGTTTGCACCCATTGCCCCTTGTTCTGTTACTGGTTGTCACCAGAAGAGCCTGGCTCCATCCTCCTGACACTCCCCCTTTCCATCTTGATCCCCATGAATGAGTCCCCCCTCAGTCTCCTCTTGTCCAGCTCCAGAGCCCCAGCTCCCTCAGCCTTTCCTCACACGGGAGATGCTCCACTCCCTTCAGCATCTTGGTGGCTGCGCTGGACTCTCTCCAGCAGTTCCCTGTCCTGCTGGAACTGAGGGGCCACGACTGGACACAATATTCCAGGTGTGGTCTCCCCAGGGCAGAGCAGAGGGGCAGGAGAACCTCTCTGACCTACTGACCACCCCCTTCTAACCCACCCCAGGGACCACTGGCTTCCTGGCCACAAGGGCCCAGTGCTGGCTCATGGTCACCCTGCTGTCCCCAGGACCCCAGGTCCCTTTCCCCTATGCTTTCAGATAAAAGAGATTTTCAGAGGCAGACTTTCATGGCAACTCTTCTTGGCTAAGTACCAAAACAACTCCATAAGGTGGCTGGCAAATGGAAGAAGCATCTTTACAGCTGAGACCCTTTGGCACCGCCTCAATGACCCCAAGTATTTATCCATTCTTCCACTCCGGATCAAACAGTTGGGGAAAGAAGTATGCAACATAATTAGACAACAGTTACTATTAAACTAGCATCTAATAGAGGGTCACATCCTCCAGTCAGAGTTTCGGGTGTATGGAGTGGAAAATGTCTTCACACCAATATTGCTTCCAGATGGGTATTATTTTTAAGACATTCACGTATCTGTGTAAAATTAAGCTTTCAGCTAGTGGAGAATTAGACTGACCTCCAGGGCTTCGTGTCTTCCTAAGTCGAGACACCAGTGGTAACACTCATCTGAAGTTTTCTCCCTCATAGGACCTTTATATTGGTAAAATCTGTTTTCATTTAAATGTGTTAGCAACTGAATACAGCCCTAGGTCTGCAGCCTGAGATAACTTAAATTGTAAAAATATGTCAAGTGATATTTTTCCGTCTGTGTAACCATAATCTCACAGGGCAAAAGCATTCTGCTGTTCTGACTGAAGTAAGGTACCGCTGCACACAAATTGTGAACGAAAGCGGCCAGAAGATTTGCAGAACCATTTGCTATTTGCTAGTTTGGATCCTGCATTTGCTGCTGGAGTGAGGACAGAGGGGGAAAAGGTGTTAAGACCCCGCTTTGTATCTTGTAGGGTACCTATGAATAGTAACTTAAAATAACCATAAAGCTGTTAACTTCAAACTCTGTTACATTTAGTTACAATGGTTTAATCTCTTCTAGTTGATCCCATTTATAATTAAGATTCTCAGGTCAAATCTGAAGAACTTATGGCTTTACTGTTTCTTTCCACATAAAGGAGATGTTTGGATCATTTGATAAGTGGCTAATAAGTTAAAAACACAGCTAATGTCCCATGCTTTAGATACATGACAATTCATCTTTACACTTCCTTCTGCAGGAAATTTGTCAGAATGGTAGTAAGTTTACAGCGAAATAAGCTACTTACAGTCTGGTCCTTCCAAATTGAGGTACGGTATGTCCATTACTCTCATAAGAAATAGCCTGGAACAAAATGGAAAAGCACCATTAGCAAATCTCTGCCCAAGACCCTTTAATAACCTTTCCTTTCTATGGTTTATTTAGATGTTGTTTCTGAAGAAACAGAAATAATCATCCCAACCACTTCTTAAACTGTATTAAAACAGACCTTCTAATTAAGCCCAATCCACCATCTAAATATCCAGATTAAAAAGTTACTTGGCATCATGCTAGTTATTTTACTGATTCAACAGAACAAGAAGCCCCACACTCACACTGTTACTGCTGAAAACAACTAGAGCAGGTGGGGAAATGACCATTTAGAAAGTCGAAGCTGTGCGCAGTGAGAGCCACTTGCACTGTGGATAGTGCAAAAGCTGGCGTTCTAAATACACATCCCCGCTTCCTGAGCGCTGCACTGTGCTTTTACATAGAATAGATTTGAAAGCTCTAGAACTGCCCAAGCCATCGCGACACTTCAGTGGAGATAAGCAGGATGAGTCCTTTGCGCTTTAACATGGAACTGAAGAGCTTCTCAAAACACTCATGAAATGCTTTCAACAAAAGCTCACGTGCAGCTCTTAAAACAATTTACTCCAAATTAAGTCTCCTAAAATTGTCAGAATATAACTTCGAAAAGCTTCTAAAATGCTTATCAGATTACAGTTTTCAACTAAGTAATACCTGATCTAAAGAGCTGACAAAAACATCCCAAGTGTGCAGAGTGATCTGTAAGTCCCCTCCATACCACACTCACTGCTAGTTTTTTGAAGGTTGAATATCACATCATTATGGTTACTTATGTCACTGAAAAGTCTACTGGAATGCAGCTGATAACTTGGTTTTACTACAAATACTCAGAAGGAAAAAAAACCCAAATGAAACCAAACACCACTGAGGAGAAAACGCACCGAGCTAGAGGGTCTTGAGAGAAGTGGCCCCAGCTCTGACACTCACTGTCCCATCTGATTTCTCCTCCCGAGTCTCAGGAATACCTGGTACAACATGCACCGTGGCCCCTGAGCAGTGCAGGAGCCAAAAGGCATTTCATCAATAAAAATTAGAAACATCAGCCTCAGTTAACCTTAGAAACTTCAACAATTCCAGCACAGCACTGAGTAATGACGATATTGTACAACAGAGGCAGAGTTACTTATGTGTAGCCTTAGGTGCCCCACTCTATAGCTTTGGCTTCATTATCACTCTGAATGGGACAGGGGTGACACCTGGAGAACGAATCCACCTTCAGAACACAAGGAAACAGAGAAAAAATGTCCTTACTCTGACATCTCCTAGAGATCCAGGGTAATACTGACAGGACATGCAGCGCTATTGCTCAAAAAAGGAACAAAAAATAGCCATCCACCCAAAACCAACAGCCGGGAGAGCCAGTGATGGGGCCACAAGGGCGTATTTTTGAGATTAAAGGAGGGAGAATAGGAACACGGAGTGTGGGACACATCTCCGAGGGGGAACAGCAGGAGGTGGCTGTTCTGTCTGTGGTGGAAGATGTTGGGCAGGGTCGGATCTGCCCTGGCCGGGCAGAAAAGAACCTGCAGCTCTGGCTCTGCTGCTGGGCTGGGCTTTACTGCAGGCTCAGTTCCATTGATTACCTACCATTTGTGTTCACATCTTCATGTGAAATACTGACAAGGTCACTGTCAGTAGGAGCCACAGCTGTCTTCAGACTCCAGAGCAGGGGATAAGCAAAGCCTAAATATACAGTATTTCACCTAGTTAGGAAAAACCGTTTAGTCTTCACTGTCTGTCATCTATGCAGGACAGCAAAAGTTAAAAAAAATAACAGAAAATAAAAAAATTTAAAACGCAGATTTGGTTTAAGCTGAGCCACCTGAAGAGAAAGCTTTCCCACAGTTCTTGGAACCAGCTACTACTCAAATAACTAGTTTAGTTCCCTAGGTAGCAGCTTCAATCAACTTCACCTTTATTTTTATGACGATACAACTAAAACTTCTGGTGAGAACACTAGTCAAGCTGCCCGCCCCCAGGTGTTATCATGGGGAGGAAAACATGACAGTGGCCAACAGCAAGAACAGACTCGGGCCAAAAAATGCATTTAACCGAGATCAGTATTTTATCCTCTGAGACAAATCCTACATTTATTTGTTTGGTCAAAGTGCTATTTCTCTAAACAGTACATACACACACACTTTATAAAAAGATGGTATAAATACTGATCTTAAGTGCACTTGAAGTGTGTTAAAGCAGTAACTGCATCTCGTAGCACTAACATCACACAAATTATGAACACTGAGTTATAGCATAATCCATAATTCAGTATCCATAATTGTGGTTGGAGGATTCCTTGCCTATCTGCAGAAAATTTGAACTGATAAGGATGTTCTGTATGACAACATGAACCCTACTTTATATTAAATTAGCCAGATTTGCGAGGCTGTAGCTATGACATTGCTTTTCACTACATTCATTCACAACTACTGAAAAGCTATACTGACCAACCTAAAATATGCCATTTCCCACACAAATTTTGGTTTCTAATATCCCTTTGTAGGAAGAATCCAGATTTCTAAGAGAATTTTTATTTCTAAAGGCCGTCATGCTGTTCGGCTTAATAAAACATGGTGGTTTTATTTCTGTACAAACCTTTCACATCCTGCCTCCAGCTACACCAAAAGAGAAAAGCAAACAAACACAACCCCACCAACATTCAAACAACCCAAAGGGATCCAAAATAAGGTTGGTGTTGAAAGTCTGGGAGGGGCTTGTAGGTTGGGGCAGGGAGATATGGAAGAAAAGATGTTGCCCTAAACAAAACAGGTCAAAAAACTTTGAATTCCAAAGCATATAACAGTATAGTATTCGAATTATACACGTAAGAGCTCAGGTATTACAGAAAAACGAGTCCCATCATCTCACCCAAGTGTTCACCAGGGGTTACTCACAACAGATTGTTCACACTAACATGATTTTTCAAAGATGTTGAATACACAATTAAGCATAAAGATTACAGATACGCATCTCTGGAATTTGCGTCTTATTGAGTTGTTTATTGTATAAATTACCACATTATGCCTAGAAGAGCCAAGTGACCCTAAGGGAAAGTCCGTTTCTAATCAGTTCCGCTCTTACAAGAAGTTGAAACCAAAGATTTGACCTATGTTCATCATTAACCTATATGAACATGAACCTATATGGTGGCCAACACTCTTGAGAGGCAAGCCAGAAGTGCCATAACTTTGCTGACATAACAAAAGAGGTCAAAATAACTACTAAAACAAGTCTGTAAAAATCAAAGCCCGATTTTTCAGTTTGAAATTTACTCCCTCTGTTCATCTTAGCGATATCTATTCAAACAAAACATTTCCAAAATCCTGTCAGTCACACCAATCACATTAAGGTGTAATCTCCAAACTGTGTTTAAATATTAACACCTAATATTCTGCAATCTTGAAATTAAAACTTTAGAAGCAACCCAAAGAATAATAAAGTGGTCTATCTTGATAATAGTTCAAACTGAGAGCACTGCTTCTAAATAACTGCCTTGTAATAAACTCCGTTCAGCTTCTTTCAGGAAAAGCTTTTGTGACAAATAGTATAACTTGCATTCGTTTAGCTTACTGTTTGCGTGTTGTAGTTTGTGTTTTGCTTGAAGAACATGACTACAGCACCAAGGAAAAGGTTTCCTTGCTCTGACTGCTGCCCACAGGATCAGGGAGGACTTCTGGAGGAAGGAGGAAGAGAGTTTTTCTTCTCCCCAGGAGGAAGAGAGGATGCTCAGCTAGGAAAAGCCGCTAGACCGCAAACTAGAGAGAACTACGCGCAGCAGGAAGCTGGAGGCCCTGAGCACTCCTGCAAAGCAGCCTCAGAAGCAACATACGTACTAGGGACCTAACATACTGCCACTGGAAATTCCTCACGCCCTGGGTGCTGCTTACAGGTGCTAAACAGACCAAGTGCTGGAAACAAAGATTGGGCTGCAAGGACACACTGAACAGAACAAAAGGCTTGTTGATTTAAGTAGCCAACAGCTGTTCTGACGGGTATTTCAGTTGTCTCATTCTGGTTTGTCATTTTGCACTATAGCAAAAAAAGAAACCCAACTCAGCTTTACAAAGACAAGTATTTGCCTGCTGACGGTAAGAAAAAGGTGAGGCAGCCTCGGCTCCAAGCTCTCACCAAGGTGAGCTCACAGATGTTGGTTAGAATACAGCAAAGCTTCAAAGCTCTTGTGAATGCAAAACATGGCCAACCTTCCAAGTTTCCATGATCTAAAAGCAATATATAGCTTTTCTGAAACAAGAAGCTACACGTTCTGAGTAATGACAGAATGGATAAACTTTCTTGTAAAGAGTAATCTGCAGTCCTTGCTTAAAAAATGGCGGGGGGTGGAAAAAAGGAGCACTGTTCTCCCTACAATTTTCTGTTAACCTTCCCTTTCATTATAGTTCGGCGGCGTTAACTCCGAAGCCAGAACAGACAAAGCAGGTTTGTCTCAAAACTTTGAAATGCTTCTGTGAGAGAAACGTCACATTCAAAATATACAATTACCTTGAAAAGCTTAAATTTAATCTATAATTGTGACAGTTTTAGGAGCTTCAGTTTGTACTCATCGCAGATATGTATCTCTGGAATGAACTGAAACCATTTTGGTTAATGATTTAAAAGACAAGCCCCTCAATGGCATCTCCTCACTGGCAAATGAGTGTGTGCCGGTGCTACAGAAAACAACCCTGTGATAAATCCTGTCTTAAAACCAAACTGTGCTGACTAATTCTGTCATCACCTTCACATCCAAATCAGGTAGTCACTGCGGGTCCACGTTCAATCTAAGGAATGTACATACATTTGTAACATCTGCTAGAACATACCTCACACCTTAGTACCAAGAGAATCACCTAATTGCTGCCACTACACTTATTTGGTTTCCAGACCACTAAAAGCTGAAAGCCACTGATCACAATTATTCCCTCGTTTCTGTGGCCCGTTTGAAGCTAAAATAATTAGTTTTGCCAGCTCCTATATGACAGGGTTTCAAAGGATGGAATTTCTCCTGAATTTAAACAAAAGTACTAGCTGCTTTTTAATATCCTTTCCCGTTACGTGACAGGTTATACTGTCGTTAGAAGCTTCAGAAGGTAAAATCTCCAGATTAAATATGCAAAGAATCAAATCTGTGCATAAAGACTTTTGGATTTCTCACGTCTTACTTCAATTTGTTCAAATAATTTGCACGAAGTTCCAATTCAAAAGCAAAACACTAATTGCAGCATCATCCCATTAACTACCAATCGTGTATGTTAATTACACCTTCTTAAAAACGTGTTACTTGATAATGTGAACACAACAGCTTTGTGTTATTTGGATTGATATTGCAGTAGGGATATTTTAGTTTGTCCAGACTGTTTGGAGTACTCGGTTTTAACCATCACCAGTTCCTGACAGTGTCCTACAACGTAAAGAACACCTGAGCAGCTTTCCTTCAGTTCCACTACTCCCAACGCTTACTCCAGAAATAATTCTCTGAATTGTAGACATATTCTCAACACTGGCATGGAGAAGGCCTTAAAGCAGCTCAGGTACTCTTCTAAGCGGCCTTTCAGAAGTCAGCAGCAAGTAAACCTTTCTCTTCAAAAGAAAAAGCATATGCTTCACAAATTCTGGCCCGTTTGCAGCATTACTAGTGTGAACCAGAAAGCCAATCGAAACTGGAGTGTAAAGAAAAACGCAGTTAGCCATCGCTTCTGAGGGTAGAGATGCGTGTTCTAAGGCTAGTGCTGCGCTGCCATGTGTTAGCAGGGCTTTTAATACAACTACTTACTTGTTAAAAAAAGGCTCAATGAGTTCCGATCTAGCAGACACGTGGCTTTTCGGTGGACTGAGGAATGAACCTGATGAATGAAGAAGAAATTCCACATGTAACAAGCAGCTACAGACAGAACTAAGGAAAAGGTTTGAAAAAGCCTGCGCAGATACCCAGGAAATTCGCCATGGAGATGAAGCACAGCCCGGTAATGTAAGCATCGTATCCTGCTTCGTGAAGCTGTTCGGAAGCTGTGTCGTAACTTGGAAACCCCTCTGCGCTTTCTGAGGAGAAAAGATAATTTGTAAAGACATGATCACAGAAGTTAAAGCCCTGAACACACGCAGTTTTCTATTATCTGATAAAAAAAAACAAAGTGGAAGGATTTTCTGTGATTCTCACCGATTTCCACCAATAGTTCTAAACGCAACTGCACTATGTGTATATTGCCCACCTTTAAAGTCCCTTTCATCAAAACACTAAATATTAATGGGGGAATTTACATTTAGACCAAGAACAAAAATAACCAAACCACTTTCTTTGCTCTGAAGGAGGAAAACACTTCAGAAATAAGACCATTTTGATCTACCCTTACCAACTTTAGGAGGGCTGAATGGAACCTCTTTTAAACGCTTTTCCAGTTCTGCAAGGGATGTATTATTAATGATCTCCTGCAAGAAAAGACACCATTAATTGCCAATGCCAAGCACTTTTTCCCTGGAAACTGAAATCAAACAGGGTAAAACGAGCATTTATCGCTGCCACCTTGTGTTCTCTAAGGATTTATATATTGCTTCATTGCAAACTAACACACTGGAGAAGTCTGTCAAGACAAGTTTTAAAGTTAACTTGCCTTCCCTACAACATAATATCTGTAAGTCATAAGCATTTATTAATGCTTTTCAGAATTCTTAATGATGAATTATGTCAAAGTAATATTTCTATGTGAATCCGGTTCCATGCACGGTACGTGTGGCAGAGGAAAAGGCAGCACTCACAGCAAGGAAAAATACCCCAAATATTGGCTATAATACTTAAAGGCATTTAAGCTGCTCCTACACTTGACATTAGCAGAGTTGCATCAATGAGTCCATATGTGCATATATAAAATCTCTCAAAATATACACAGATTATTAATTTCTTCAAACCAAACTTCTTGAGTAATCAAATACACTTTTTCAACCAGTACAATGAAAAAAAAACCACCTCAAACTAACCTGCAGAATCAACAGCAAAAGAAAAGCCAAAAATGTCACACAATCTTTCTTAAAGTTGCCTGAAATTTTGAGGACCGAATTTCACAGAATCCCAGAATGTGAGGGATTGGAAGGAACCTGGAAAGCTCATCCAGTGCAATCCCCCCACGGAGCAGGAACACCCAGATGAGGTTACACAGGAAGGTGTCCAGGCGGGTCGGAATGTCTGCACAGAAGGAGACTCCACAACCTCCCTGGGCAGCCTGGGCCAGGCTCTGCCACCCTCACCAGGAACAAGTTTCTTCTCATCTTTAAGTGGAACCTCCTGTGTTCCAGTTTGAACCCATTACCCCTTGTCCTACCGTTGGTTGTCACCGAGAAGAGCCTGGCTCCATCCTCCTGACACTCCCCCTTTCCATATTGATCCCCAGGAATGAGTCCCCCCTCAGTCTCCTCTTGTCCAGCTCCAGAGCCCCAGCTCCCTCAGCCTTTCCTCACACGGGAGATGCTCCACTCCCTCCAGCATCTTGGTGGCTGCGCTGGACTCTCTCCAGCAGTTCCCTGTCCTGCTGGAACTGAGGGGCCACAACTGGACACAATATTCCAGGTGTGGTCTCCCCAGGGCAGAGCAGAGGGGCAGGAGAACCTCTCTGACCTACTGACCACCCCCTTCTAACCCACCCCAGGTACCATTGGCCTTCCTGGCCACAAGGGCCCAGTGCTGGCTCATGGTCACCCTGCTGTCCACTAGGGGCTCTAAATCAAGACATCTGTTTACAGTTATCGGCAAGTCTGCGGTCTGAAAAGTTATCGAGAACTCAGTACAATGAATAAGCTCAAACGACGCATTATATTGGCATCTCAAAGCACAATTTGATAACCACAACCTAAAACCCAAGCACCTTTTGTAAAAAATTACAAATATCAACCTAACTGCACCAAACATCAAACCTGCGAAGGATTATTGTCTTTGGAAATACAAAAGCCTCTATTCTTACTACAGTACTATGCAAGACAAACCTGGAAATATCTACTAAGTACATTTTAAGATCTTGTGTTATGCAACACTCTAAAGTCAGAGAGGTGCAGACAGATGCTGCTTCGTCAGCATGTCTTTTAATTATTTCATTCCAAAGGCACACAGGAAAGCACGAGGACGATCACTGATCTCAACACTTCTTTGGAAGAACAGAACTCATGTTACAAGAGGTTTTAAGAGAAACCTGTTGGTTTTTCTCCACACTAAACAGCAGGACGCAACAGAACCTCAGGATGGTGTTCAAGCACCTTTTCCTAAACGAATCCAAGTCAGCATTCCCAGTATTCTAAAGGTTTGACTCTACAAGCCGCTTCCAGGTCCTGTTTCTTCAAGAATAACACCTTTGTTTCCTCCTGAGGAGACATGCAGTCTTGTGATAATTTAAAAGCCCAAAAAAAATCTGCTAATCACATTTTAAGTAGCAAAAAAACTGAGAAACTGTTCACATTTGGGAATTCAAAGCTGCTAATTTACCTTAAAACTGCAACAAGCATAAAAATCACTTGTACAAAACCAAACATTTTTATTCTAAAAATTTCGTAAGTTCAGATAAGGGGTTAAGAAAAATAATTCCTTTACAAAAAAGGAACATCACAGAAAACACTGTTAGATATTTTTCTGCAAAAAAACTAACTTGTTTCAATATACACTTCATGCAAACTATCTCCCAATCATTCTATAATATTGCATTACTTTACCTTAAAAGGTTGCGTACTTGCCATCAGTTTGGTATCCAACAGCCTAAAAACAAAGATCTAAATGAGTTGAAATGCAAGAACGTCCATTTTGCCAAATCCTCAAATATATTTTAGTGTATCAGCTGGGAAAAGCAGTTTCGCCCTACCAAAAAATTGCTCTCAGATCTTAGAGCATCCCAAACACTCCTTGGCTTTGTTCCACAGCAACTAAGCAATAGCAAGAGATGCAAACAACTAGTAGTAAATAAATTTCATTCCAAATGTAGTGCAGATTCAAAACATGATGCTAAAAACAAGAGCAGCAACGCTGTATCTTCTGCCAAGAAGCAGAACAATAGCATTGCTCTTCTGAAAAAGAGATGCTACAGAATACTCTAAAAACGATAATTATCTAAGTTGTTTCTCATTTTATTTCCAGTAACAGTGAGGTTACAGGGCTAGGACAAATAATACCGGCTTGCTAAAACAATACTGAAACAGTTGAAAGGTTGAATTAAGAACTTACCGGGGAAAGACACATGATGTTAGTTCCTTGAACTCACTGAGGTCCTGATTTAACATGAAACCAAAAGATAACATCCAAGTAAGTGAACTGTTTATCAGTCTTGGGATGATAGAATAGGAATAGCTACATTTATCCAATCAGCTTCTAAAATTCGCACACAGCAACTCAATTCTCACCTCACTAGAGATATATTTGTCAGCATTACCATAAATGCCACCCGCAATTACACAGAACTACAGACTAATTAGTTCTGATTGGTCTGTGATGTGTAAGAGAAGTGGCCTAGCACCTCCAGCTCCCTATCCCGTATATAACCTAAACTACTTCTAATTCCAGCCGCGTTAACAGTTTTACCTACATGTTCCCAGCATTTAAGGTGCCAAAGGAATATAAGCAGCCCAAGCAGACAGTTGACTATGGGCTCAGATCGTCCAGGTGTCAGAAGCACCAGCAAAACGGACAACCGCTGACATCCCAACGCTGTCCGAACAGGTCCCTAGCGTCTTTCTCCCATTTCATGTTCAAGTCTTTCCCGCAACACCCACAAACACATGAGGATTGCAAGTAACACAGCCATCACGCAGGCCATCCTTCCAATGAGACCTTTGGCTTCTTCAGACAATGTCCTCACTGCCAAATCATTGCTTAGTTTAACTTAATTGTTAGACTATTGCAGCCATGAACTGTTGGAGTGCCCTGCTATGGTCAGGAAAGTGTGCTCATTCAGACATTCCACTTCTTTGCCCCAATCATCATCATCCTGCTACGAAATTTCTCATCATTCTGTTAATTGTACTATATTATACAAAAACATGTATTCCCGCTTTGTTAATTACAAGGGGAAAAATGCCACACAATAATGCTGAAGCTCCAAATCAGTATCTTAACAAGTCGGTTAAATTTATCTGCCATTATCCAGGCAGGTTCTGAATGACCAACAGACATCAGCAGAAACCACAATTCAATTCCAACATTTAATTTGAACACTTTAAAAATGTTAAGGAGAAGAATTCGATCCAACTAAGCTTTCTACATGAAGAAAGTAAGGCAGCAGCCCAGAAGTAACAAGTGTTATTTCTAAAATACTTCTCTACTGCTCTTAATAGACTGTCATACACTTCCATTCACAAGACAGTTGCAAGATAGGACTAAAGACAAATACATTAAGGCATTTATTTGATCATCTGAACACTCAGAAGATTACTTACATCAGGTAGGGGACAATAGAACTGGTGTATGGTATGCATAACATCCAGGAGCATGTTGTGCCCAATAACAAGCTTGCCCTGTGAACAGAACACGAAACGTTAGTTACATTTCCAGCACGGCGATGAAAGTTCCCGTCCGGGAGGTGAGCAGAGGGTGCCTGCCCCACAGAGCCCTGCATCCCCTCCGAGCAGCTGCTCCTCCTTCCTCTGCCCCACCACTCATCACAGCTGCAGCAGCAGCTTGAAATGTTGAGAAGATGCACTAGAGCAGCTACTTACAGCTTGGTACCCAAATGGAACCTATTTCAGATGGAAGCCAAGTGATTTCTCAGTCCGCTACCTTTTATTTTACAATTTGCACAAGAACTCACAATATATTCTTTATGGTTATAATAAACAATATTTATTGGGGCATGACACAGCATCTCAGAGTGCAGAACCTTTCATGCCAGGTGTTGTACAACCAAGTGCCTCCTTGAAATAGATAATACATTTTTTAAATGTTAACTTTGATTCATTTGACATGACAACCTTCTCTGCTTCCCTGCACCCTCCATTCTCTAAAGAAAACAATACACATACTTTTTTTTCCTAATCAGTAGACTGTAACAACTACCTGAAAATAACTGAGCTGAAGGGGACAACATCAAACTATAGCCTATTCCAAACTATTTAAGTATAGGAGAACCAAATGCTCTTCTCTCATTAAGTCTTTAACTGCCAGGAAAAAAAACCAAACACATACACACACAAACAACCCTTTTGGGACAGAGAAGAAAAGCCCTCAAAGCTTAGTTAAGAGAACCTTGTTAAGAGCCCTAAGAAATTGGTATTGTTGATTCTTACAGATAACGAGGCTGTTCACATCATTATTTTAAGAGCTTACTTAACTTACCATACTCAACCATTGTAAAACATGAAGCAACATCAACAACAAAAAGCTGCTCCAACCTGTATTTCATCTTCTCTCCCAAAATCAAACAGCAAAAGAATTCTTTCTTTAAATTATGCTTTTTTACATATAACCAATGGTACATAAAAAATCATTTTAACTTACAGAATTAGCAATGGCATGAATGACTCTGGAAAACCCTACTGCATCATTCAATTCTTCCTGTAAGCAAAGATTCTGACATTAGTGAAATATACATCCAAACACTGTCAAAACTGTACCTGCGAACCGGCAGACACACCAGTTTGGCTCAAACTGTTTCTCACACATAACCAAGAGCAGACTACAGAGGAAATGTCAATATTTTGAAGATACAGGAGGACTTGTGGATCAGTATAATGATAGTTTAGTAAGAAAAGCAAAAGCTGCGAGCACAAGCAAAGCAAAAAGAAGAATTCACTCCCCACCTCCCATGTGCAGCCACCTCCCCAATGTGCTGAAAGGCTCCTTGGGAAGATGAACTCCAGAACAGCTCCCCCAGCCTCTTGCCCACCATCAGTCCGTTTGTTTTTAGGAAAGGGTGGAAGAGAGACATTGCGCAAGCCCTGCACAGCAGCAGCCAACACACCGCTGTGGTATCGACACTACTTCAGCCACAAATGCAAAGCACAGGAATATCTGGGCTGCTATGAGGAAAGTGAACCTGACCCCAACCAGACCAACACAGCTGCCCGCAGCTCACTGTCAGCACAACGTCTGCAGCAGTGCTCAGCAGCTATTAGATGGCACACCGCTCCAGAAGATAGTAAGGTACATAACTTCAGCCACATTTTATACATAAATTGTCATAAGACGCAATAAGTTGAATCCTGATGGTTATTTCTATTAAATCAGATTGTATTTTTATGCTAACGCTGAGATTGGGGAAGAAACATTCTTCACTATTTATATAAATAAAAATAAGAAGAAATATTATACAATTACAGTATTACATAAGAGGAGTTACACACTTTAACTCAGATTTGTTTGGGGAGATCTGACTACAGCATGTATTTTAGTTTCACTTAAAGAATTTAACAGATTTTTCTTTTTCAGGTCTAGGGAAGTAATTTCTGTCTTGCGTCATTTGTCTTTATACAACCAGAAGTGAAATTAGTTCAGCTCTGAAGGCCACTGGTCAGAGCAAATAACACACCTATAAAGATTCCTTCACAAAAATCTACTGTAGTAAAAAATTGTCCCTAACCTGTCTTTTGGAAAAAGAGATATCACGCTAATTGAGGTCTCTGTTGGTATCTCCTTCCTTCTCAAGAGGCATTCTGCACGCAAGTATGATTTGCTGCACACGAGTTGACTTTATCTCGAAACGCATAAGCACAAATCCCAAGAGCGGAATCAAGAATTCCCACAATTCACATCTTACGGCTGCGAGAAACCTGGGTCAGGCTCAGCAAGCAAAAATACCAAGTCCCACCAACAACGCCGAGAGTGCCTGAATAGACCAGACTGACCCTCAGTATTCATGTGCAGCGTGTCTCCAACAAGTCAAAGACCTATTAATTGTACCAGACATTTTAACTCAGACGAGCAAGTTTTGTAAGGGAGTGCTACTCCAAGAACAGCTTGTGAACCCAAATAACGTGAAAACCTGCTTGAGAATTTCTGCAAGACTTTTTGCAATGACTGTTGCTATAGAGCACTAAGAAATGCAACCGGCTGATGTTTGCTATTACTAGGCCATGCTTCTCAGAGAGCAGGTTCATATAATGAGGAATTCACTGCTTCAGGATATTGGTTAAGTACTCTACAATTACTCCTCCTTTAACACTTTGTAGAGTGTCTTGCAACCAATCTTGCTCTATTGCAAAGCCTAAGTCAGCTGGTAGAATGCCTACGGTACATTTCAGACAACAGTCCCAACCAAACACCAGGGAATTACTCCCAAAGCCTATGGCACAATTTTGCAGAGCTGCCTGAAGTCATGGATTCTCCCCCTCCCTCTTTCATGTAAACTAATGAAATGGAGCTTTTTACCTGTTCTTTTTCTTGTTTCTGCTGTTCTCTTCTTTTTCGTTCTTCTTCATTTACTTTGCTAATAACAATGTATCTCTCCTTCTAAAATCAAAAATGTATAGTTTGAGCAATGACTCTGAGAAGTTAATATTTAAGACCACCACAAGTTTCTGTAAATGTACATTGTAAAGAAAGTTAAGTCATACCTCAACAGCAGTTACCCGGCAACATGACTTGTTCCTATTGTAAGAGCTGCTTCATCACCCACTCCCAAGCCCTTCCTTCAGAAAGCTCTATTAGATCCACCCAAACCCAACTTTTACTAAATCCACCTTTTACTTCCAAGGAAAGGTTATCAGTGCATCCTTGTAAATAATGGATTGTAAATACCTTTTGAAGCAGTGATTTGTGCTGGGAAGTGAGGATACAGCAGGTAATGCCACTATTTTCCTTTAAGATCAAGATCTACTTTTCACCAAGAGACTGACTTTCCACCGAGACTCAATGTCATATCCACTACTTTAAAATACTCTTTAGTATCCTTTAAAAAAGAATACTAAGCCACACAAATCTATGCTTACACTTCATATGTTGGTCAGATTTAATGTTTAGAAACTAGTACATTGTATTCTGTTTAAATTTTTTGCATTTTTCATAACAAAGCTCAAGTTAGATCTAAAAGTTAGGAGAGTTGGTAAAACTGAGAAATACAATTCCCTTTAAACAGAACAAATGTTACAGGCAGCAACATGCCTGATTACCTTATCTGACTCCAGAGTTTCAACGTGGATACCTTTTGGATATCTGCATCAAAACAAATGAAAAGTAAATACAAGTAGTTATTAATTTGACATTTAGCATATGGAAGCCACAACAGTGGGTAGGTAATTTCACGTCTCAATATTACTAGAAGTCTTAAGTGCAAAAGAACTATTAAAAGCTCTTTTTTATTTTAAAATGATTGAAAATTTGAAGCAGTAGTCTAGTTAAATTGGCCTCCTTACGCTACCTAATGACAACTGGCACTAAAATGCATTTTCTTATGCAATTTCCCCTCCTATTGCTATGGAACACGTAACTTTACATTTTAGTAATATTAAGCAAACGTCACATAGATATTTCATCCACAATCTATAATCTCTGTGTTCAAAAAAACCAAAACACAGGTGAGAAAGCTCTCATTTACTTGCAGCCACAAGACAGTTCTTTGGTGTCTACGTGCCTTTTAAGTCTCCTATTTTATGATTTATAAACAAACCTAAACTTCCTGCTAACAGTACATTCTAATAGGAAATATTAATACAAATGTTGTTACCTCCACTACAGGTTTACATCAATCCACCACGATCACATTTAATTACCAAGATACCACCATACCCAGAGCCACAGAGCATCCCACTGATAGCAAGGTCAGAGAATATTGTCCTTCACTGCTTAACAAGTGGATATTAATCTGATCTTCCTATTAAAATAAACTAACCCCAATTATATAACCACCACAGAGCCAGCATGTTTCCTTTGCCTAGCTACTACTAAAACTAGTACTAGAGAACACATACTATAATAAGAGAACTATTGTGCCCCTCTCCACCTTGGCTTCTCACACAGTTTGGAACCCAGACCTCACTTCCAAGTTGTTTCATGTCACAGACCTTGGATACACCAAAAAACAACACTTAAATAAAGAAAACTACCTGCCAAGAGTTCAGGACACAAGGGCAATCAATAACCACACTGTTTTCTCCATGCTAACTTCACAACTTTGCTTTCCCTCTAGTCTACACACCCGTGTACACAGCTGCACACACATCAACCAACACAGCTGAATGGTAAAACAATACAATTCACAAACACACTCTTCTGTCCACTGGGAGAAGATACAAGTGTCAGACAAACATAACACTGTGTCTTAGTGGAAGCTACAGATATTCTATCAATATAGAACATCTTTCCATTTTTGAGCTTAGTTCTCAAGCTCACTTATTGAAATTCAATTTTAAAGGGAGAAGCTTTATTTTAATCACCTCCAGCGTAAGCAACAAATTGCCAGATGTTGTTGTAACACTGAATTCACTAAGCGTACAAAAAAAGATTTCCATTGTATTTTCCACATTTCCCTAGTGCAGTCAGAACAATGAAACTCTCCTCTGTATAAACTTACAGCCTCTCCTAAGGCCTTAAGGGATGTGTTTAGGCAAAGATAAGGGATATAATAAGCCAAGAAAGGAGACGAGAATCACTGCTAGAATTAGTATTTTTAAGCCAGAAATGCTTATCCCTGGCATCTAACAGAAAACTCTACACATACCAGTAGCTACCGTAGAACCAGTAGTTTTTCAAGTACAGCCCACAATCTGCATCAGCACATGCCCTTTCTGTTCACTGAAACCCCGTCAGGCTGCACTTGTTACATAATTCTAGGCTGTGCTGTGCTATTCACAGTATTTACACAGGAATGGTTACGTAAACGCGAAGCTTTAAAATGGTCAAATGAATCATCACAAACCAGCCTAACACAATTTATCTTCAGATCATTATAAAAGTATTATCTTAAAGGAAAAATATAGTCTAAATCAACCAACTCTGAGGTTAAGTAGATCAGATCTTACTGAGATTTCTTATCAGAATTACTAACAATACACAGTAAGGCAGCATTACCAGTAACTTACTTCCAGCTCAGCGTCTGATAAATTAATTTCCTCTGAAATCTAAAATCAAAAGAGAGTTGTGTTACTAATACTCCTCTTAGGTAAGTGTTTCAAAGCAATAACATTCAGTTAAAGGCAGCTCCACGGTCATTTGTAGAACGATTTTAAAAGCACAAGTCACTGCTACCAAAACCTACCGGCTTTGAGGGGTTTCACTGGATTCTGACGTTCAGTTGCCAAGCTGTAAAGGCATTTACACTATTCTGTGCAGTTACCCACATATCTTCTCATAAGCAAATATGCTGTAGCCATGATTACTGAATACAGACAAAGTGATGTTACCCTACCCTCAGCTTCACAATGTTCCAGTATTTCTAAATTATTTTAATTTTTGAAATAACCACGCTCTCCAAACATCTGGGCTCCAAAGTTAAATAGACTTTGGGAAGGAAACACACTAAAACCAGTTTCAATACACAGCATCAACTACGAATAACCGATAGCTCAACAGGCTTGAGAAACCTGTTTATAAAATGCATATCCAGGGCTTATGGAACAATAGGAAAAGGAAGCTCACATGTGCAAGACACTCCTAGGCTACACTTAAATATGTTGTCACCACATGCAGATGTTATGGCTCATTGTCATGGAGGGCCCCTGAGGTTAGTTTAAGGGACAACAGGGCCCAAAACAACTTGTATTACACCGGTGAGAAACAGGGTTTAGCACTCCAAAAGTGACTTGAATACGGGTTTGGATATCGGTTGAGGAAAATTATGAAGGGTCAGCAACTAATACAACAGGAGTTCCCCAGAGTGCATGCACGTGGCTCCACCAGAACAATGCCGGAGCCGGCCCTGAGTCCAGGCAGAGCCCACACCTGCCTGAACACGGTGTGGGGTTATTGTAAAGGGACACACGTACTCGTACTGAGTACGGAAAGTGTACACTCGCCATCCTGCGAGGGGAAATTTATAATACACTCGCAATCCTGCGAGGAGAGATACACGTGCAAATGTGCACGGAATATTACACGTGCTTATGTGGAAGCACAGGAGGAAAATACACTCGCGATTACGCGAGAAAATAATTTATACACGTGCTCGTATTGAGCACAGAAAGTACGCGCGCAAATGTGCACAGAAAGTATAAATACACGTGCAAATGTGCACGGAAAGTATAAATACACGTGCAAATGTGCACGGAAAGCAGATACACTCGCAATCCCGCGAGGGTTACTTTTCCTCACAGCCGTGGCGGCAAGGCAAGCGGAGTCTCCGTCCCGGGGGGGCAGTGGCTCCTGGCGGCAGCGGCTCAGCTCGTGCTCCACGAGATCCGCGCAAGGGGCGGAATCTCGACGGGAATCCCGTTTTTACAGCCCGATCAGATCTGACTGTGGGCATTCCAGAAGCTTCTCTGCACCCCCACACTGGCTGTGGGTGCCCCTGGCGCTTCCAAACATCCCCCACACTGGCCCGGGCACCCAGCGGCTCCCTGGTGCCTCTGCGCTCCCTTCTCCTGTCTCTTAACGGCCCTGGCCAGGGGCTCTGGGGCCAAACAAAAGCAGCTGTCAGGCTCAAGCAGCAGAGAGAGGGAGATGTGTCTGCGCCTTCCATAGCGAAGGAGGGAGGTTTGCATTCTGCCACACTCATAAAGCAGAGCATGACATCCATATAAATTACCACATCTTCTCATCCTTTGGAGACCAGCCAAATGTAGCTTTTTCTACACTTAACCCCAGTCAAGATCATCATCTTCTTCGTCACGCCCCTAATTCTATGTGACCGAAATAAATAATTTTTTAGATGTAATTTCAGAAACTGACCCTGTACATGGTTCCAGTTCCAAACTTTCATTTTCTTCATTCTTTAATAAGTCTTCAATCTGTTCCCTGGAAGAAATACATTATTTGCTTCTATATCTACTATTTTTTACAATGTTTAGAGCTCTCCCCACAAGACAAGAAAACACCCCATGACAAACAAAAGTTAATTATTGCACAACTAGTGAACCAATAAAAATAGCTTAGCTACTAAAAATAGCTTTGGCACACGAACATGTATCTGTTGTTTACATTTTAGTTTCAACATCTTCCAAGGATATTAAACAATTTTACTTACACAACTTTCTCAATGAATTTCTTCTGATCTTCAGGAATTGTTACAGGACACTTTGTGGCATTAGGAGAAACGTATGACAGAGATCCTGCGCCATTGGCCTGAGAACGTTTCTCATCGAGCTGTTCCCTTAGCTGTTTTTCCTCCTCCTGATTTAAATACGGAATTCCTAATTAAAAAAAAAATAAAAAAATAAAATCTCACCATAATTAGAGACAAATTAGGGATACGTGATTGAGCAAAGACTTATTACTAACCAAGCACTTGCCAGTGTTACACCCCTGAAGTCTCAAAATAAAGGAGTAACTACCAGCACAATTGTAAATTAGATAAGAGCAATTCTAAGTGCTGCATTATGTATTAAGAAAGTAACACGAACGGCTGCCTTTTTCTTCTTTCATTTTCTACAAAGAAAGATGTAATCATACATTTTGCGGACATTGAAAGAAAGAAAACCAAACAACTCACCAGTGCGAAAAACTTTATTAAAATCAAATCCTTGGTTTGCTAAAAAATCTATACTTGAACTCTGCAACAAATGAAAATAGCTTTACAATTGGCACAAGTATCTGGAGCACTAAAATATCAACACAGTCATTTTTATAATTTTTAAGAAATTATACTAAGTCCAAAATCGAGCACAACCAAGTTTGTGACCCTAAAGAAGCCACAGCAACTTTAGGCTATGCTACTTTTACAATTTATTTTCAACTTGCATAAAGCAAAAGAACAACAAATACACTAAAGGGATAAAGATGAAAGAATGAGCTATGTGGAAAGAGGAAAGTACAGAAAGCAAAAGGTGGTTCAGGAGAACAAATCTGAGACCAAAAAATGCTGGCAATAGTCTGAGAAGCGGTGAAAGGGAGATAAGCAGAGGATCAAAGAGAAAAGAGCAAGAAGTCAGACAAGAAAGGAACCAGAAAAAAACATAGAATCATCTTGACAGATTTGGAACATTATCTCTGGTTCCAGAAACCACACAATGTAACGTGTAACAAGAGCTGAGAACGGAAGTCAAAGATATTCCCTTAAAGTTCATTTTTAGGGATTGTTGTTAACTTTCTTCTATAAGAAAACAAACAAACCCACAAACAAAAAACCCAAACAACAACAAAACTGATGTTTATTTGCCTTTTAAGCTGTTAAAAGAACCAACCACTTCTCTCTCTACAATGATGTAGAGTTCTCCTGGTCATATTTTTTAGAAGGCTGCTGCAGGTATACTTTAACCAAACAAAATCCAACCTGTTTTTCTACTCACCTGACAGACAAACTTGACATCTGGTGAACTTCTGTTAAAGGGTTTTGGGAAAATATAGAAGTTAAATGACTTCATTATATACCTGTGAAAAAGACGAGTTTCATGTCAGCTCAGCTCATCAATATTACTTCATAAATTCCTCAATTAAGAAAACAAGGAATAAGAGAATAACATACTTTTCTTCTGTGTGATCATATTTAAAAGTGCAAAGGCCAAACTGAAAGAGCAAAAAATCCATGGAATGCTAGAAAGAAAAGGAAAATTTTGCGTGAGAATAAAAATCACACAAATGCAAAGACAACTGGGGTGCCCCCACAATAAATATGATTTCTTTCCATTTCAAAGTTAAGCACATCTGAATCTTCTTAACCAACGATGTTCTGTTGGTAATTCTGAAGTAAATACACCCGAGTTTTTCAGCTAGTTTTCATCCCCATCTTACTATTGCCCAAAGATGATTTGTAGTATGCATTTCCATTCCCTAAAAGACAAGAACCAAGGGAAGTCCCTCTCTCTGCACCTGTTGCTCACACAAGAGATGCAGCACCCAGAGCAGCCATCCGTCTCCTCAACGCTCATTTACACTGCTCACTGCGCGACACTGCCTGCATCCAGTTTTCAAATACACACAATAATACATCAAATATTCTTCTGATCCACATGGCTGACGGTGGATAATGCTACAGAAGTACTAGCACAGTCACTAGGCACTTTATCATATTTCACACTTGTTGGATCAATACTGGAAAGGTTTTCAACAGCGCTGCAAGTACATGAGAAAATAAACAAGCGTTGTGGTCTTGTTGAAAGACTCATTCCTCCTGAGGGCCAAATATCCATTTTAAATGCAAAGAACACATTGGATTGTTCAATTCTATCATAGGGAAAAAAAAAACAAGGGGTGGCAACAGGACATCTAAAATTAGTCTTTTTCTCTTTGAGTATAAAGTTTAACACCAAGAATATTCAAGTTAATTTAGTAGCTGGTAAATATTAAGTTTTACGAAGGTGCCAACAAAGAATTTGGAACTGGATTCTGACACACCAGATGTCACAACGAGCAACAGAGACTGTGCCTGCAGGGCTGGAATTGTCAGCTACCCTGAAGCTGTCAAACGCTCTATCCAGCCAGGTGAACAGAATACGGCATCATCTGGCTCCTGGGATGCTCTTCAGAGACTGGTCTGTACTTCTTACTGTCACCTTTAGTGTTGGGGTTTTGGTTTGGGGATTTTGGTGGGTTTTGTTTGTTTTTGGTAGGGTTTGAGGTTTGGTTTTTTTAGCATTCTCCTCAGTTTTTGCCATTTCTTGTCCTAGTTTCTCAGTAGGAGCACTACCCAGTAATACCCTCCTCCTGCAACGTCTCTTAACAGAATATTCATAAACAGTGCCTATTGACTCCTTGGATGCTTCAAGAGAGCATGTGCTGCAATGCTCAGCATTTCTCTTTTCCAATTCATTTCTCTTACAGAAAAAGAAAGTCAAAACCAAACACCAAACCCACAGCCCACATCACAGCTTTGACCTTTTGACTCTCGCACACCACATGTTGTCTCCTGTGCTCATCTGACTATTTTTCAAGACTCTTTAAACATCCTCCAGCACCTTGTTCTTTCAGGTATTGTATTTGCTGCAGGGAAGCAGAGGTGGCGTTGGTGTTGGCATTCCGGTTTTCTTAGGGACAGTACACGCCGGCAGGGGAGATAGTTTGGGAGGATGCTAGTCCTGGGGTACTTTCTTTGCCACTGAATTTCTCCTACCCTCTGAATTGATAAATTTTGACACTCTCAACATCCTTTATGTATTAACTCTTGCACGAAGAATGATACCGGTCTATTCTGACCATGGCTTCTACAAGTTCATGCAACACTCCCCAGTGCTTGTGTTAGCAGAGGCAATGAACAAGCAAACTCCATCTGCTCTACGTAACTCAATTCTACAGACCTCTGTCATATTTCCTTACATTGTCTCCATTCTGAACCAAAAAGTTCTAAGCTTTTCCTAGCATTTTCATTTTAGTCAAGGTAAACACTTTACCTTTTTAAGCTTCTGATACCTCTCTTCTGGAGTGTCAAAGCCATTGGTTAATGCACTAACAGAAGGCCCGTCGCTGATCCCTGAAAAAGTAGAACATATCTGCCTTTGAGTAAGCTTTTCAAAATTAGCCACAGCAAAAAAATGCAACAACTGGTAATTTAAGAGAAACATTTTCACTTAAGGAACATGTTAACATTATTTCACGCGAGAAAGATTTTCTACTGCATAGAAGCATGCATCTTAGCATAAAAGGCACTCAATTTAAAGGTAGCATTCCAGCAGTAGAACCCTGCTGCTCCGGCTCCTGGTCAACACCACAGTAACATGGAAAGGCCTATCAGGAATATAATGTCAATAGGGCTTTGCAACAAAATTCAGGATCCAAGTCAAACTAAAAATGGGAAGAGTGCTATCCACAGATTTACTGAAGGACTCAGTCACCTTAAGCAATACATAACACCCGCATTTCCACAAGCCCATATAATAGAACCTAACCCTGATCACATTTATGTTTCATGGTTGACCAAAGTCTGTATCCCAAAGCTAAAGCACTTATTAAGGCATTTCTCTGATGCATAAACCCTGTGGATTTCACACACGTTAAAGTTTTAACTGCTGTCTTTGCCTGTCCAAACACTTGCAGAGTCTCCCTTATTTATTCCAATCTCTTGCTTTGATGACATGTTTAAAGTTATGTTTTTTTTTTTCCTAAACTTCAATTGAAAATCAATTACCATGTTAAAAGATGACAGTGGGGAGGGAGTGGAGGCAGCCTGAGTATGACATGTATCTTTCCTTGACCAAAAACCTGCTATCACACATATAATAACTGATTTAATAATTTTGTGGTAGCCTTAACTCTTTCAAGCCTACACTGAGATCCACAACCTGAGCAAACTGGGGCACCCGGGACCCCACAGACATCACCAACAGCCCCTGAACACGAAACAGGTGCGACTGTACCTGAAAACTCCCCGTCAATTGCCAGGAAGTCCGACTCTTCAATGGCTTCGTACACTTTGGTTAGGTTATCCTTAAAATCTGCGGGGAAAGGGGTGAAACACACCTGAGGCTGCTGAGGGCTGCGGCCCACGGCCCCTCCGGCGGGCACGGGCGGCCCTGGCTCCGGGGAACGCGGGGCGCTGGAGGGGCCGGTGAGCCGCGCCCGCCGCGCTGCAGCCCCGGGCCGGGCAGCGGCCTGTCCCGCCGCGTCCCCCCCCGCGCCGCCCCTCAGGGGACCCCTCGGCGCCTGACAGAGCGGGCGAGGCCGGAGCGCGCAGCCAGCCTAGGGAAGGGAAGCTGGGGCAGCGGGGCATCCGCTGCGCCGCCGGCTCCGAGCGAGCGAGCGAGTGAGCGTGCGAGCGAGCGTCCGTCCGTCCGTCCCTCCCGCCCTCCCTCCCGCCGCGGGGCGCGCAGGGCGGCCGGTCACTCACTGCTCCTGGTCACCTCCATCCCGCCCGCCCGGCCCCACCGAGCGCTTCCGGAAACCGCCCCGCCACACGTGAGCGCCTACGTGAGCGCCCCGGGGCGGCGGGCGGGGCGGCTCGGCCGCCATCTTGCCCTGGGCGGTGCCTGACGGCGGGACAGGCCGCGGGGGGCCGGGAGAGTCCTCAGGATGCCGGGAGCGGCGGCGGAGGAGCCGCTCCCGGAGGGGAGGCCTGTCCGCTGGCGTGCGAACAGCAGCCGTCCCGCCGCATCGCACTGTTAGGCCTGACAAGCGCCTCTCAGCCGCCCGCCGTGCCGGGGAGCGGTGCGGGAGGGGACCGCTCTGGCAGCCGCTACGGAGCGGGAAAGGAGCCCTAGAGCAGCTGTTTTTCCGTGGGGCGCTCTGAGATGTCACAGGTGCTGGGAAACACAGTCTTTGCCTTTCAGACGGGAAAGGCAGAGCTGGCACCAGCGAGGGAGAAGGGCCGGGAGCTGGCTGAGGAGACCCCGGGGTGGCGGAGCAGTGGCGGTTGTGAGGCGTCCGGAGGAGCCGGCGCGGTTGAGGTGTCAGGGAACGAGCGTTTGTTCTCCTGTTAAAACGATAAAGCCAGTATTTTCGTGCAGCGTTGTGGAATAACCACAGGCAGAGCTCAAGGCCCAGCAAGGGATCCCTGCAGCATGGAAGGGAACAGCAGCCCCAGAGAGCGAGTTTCGCTGACGGGCGGGAGCTGAGGGGAGGACAGTGCCGAGCCCGGCGCTGCGCCGCGGCCTCACAGCTCGACCAGCACAGGGAGAACCTTTGCCACAACACCAGCAGAGTGAAAACACGCGGAAGATTCTACAGGAATTAGGAGGTAATTTCTGCATAGAGTAGAAGATACAGAATTATGCAGCACTGAGCAGAGAGAGCTTTTAAAGATTCTACAAGATTAAGTTTTGCCTTTTCAGTATGAACAATTTATTCTGCATGCACTCCCCGCAAATAATCTGTATGACTAACTGCTGTTCAGTAAGAGGTTAGCTAAAATAGAAAAAGAGATTTTTCTGGTTTGCAGGAAATTGGCTGAAGCCTAGAGTTTTAATCTCACTCCTCTGTTTAAAGAAATGGTGCTTCGGTTCTGGGTTGAAGTGCTCATGGCACTTCAGAAGTGCTTGATGGCTGTTTTAGAAACCTGATTTTTTCCCCAAGTAGCTGACAAATCCAGGAATTCTTTGCTTTATTCACCTGTAACATAAACTGCAAGTAGAAATAGAAGATGCTGTAATAAAGTGCAGGTACTTAAGAATTGAAGTGTCATGTGTTCCAGATGAGACATTTTCTACTTCAACACATAGGTGTTATTACATATTTAGGAGGAAAATTTGAAACACTTAAAGAGAATCTTTTTGGGGGTTGGTTTTAGTTATTAAAAAAGAAGTTATTTTTAACTCAAAAGGAGAAAAAGTATAAAGAACTTGAACGGCAGCACTAAACCAGTGCAATTATAGTTAACATTGACACTGGTGGTAGTAGCTCCAAATATATTTATGTGGTGCAATAATCTATACTACAAGTTAATACAATTTCACCTTGGATACAGTATTGGATGCTCTTGTTTTTTTCTGGTGCCCTCATCTTGGAAATGTGCCCTTCATATAGGATACAAAGTAAATTTCTCCTGTAACAGCAGAGTACCCTGCTGAATTAGGACAATTATCCACCTCAGCCAATTTCTATCTAGTTGATACATCTTTTCTCTTTGAAGGTCTAATGTTCAGTTAATCCCCTCATTTACTTTTTTGGGGCTTGTTGGTTGGTTGAGGTTTTTTTTAACTATTAGATGACTTCTGTTTGCATTTGCCACTGTTGTTACTAGTGACACAAACAGCATAACTAGAGCTTGAGTAGATGGGAGTACTTTGCATTCCTTTTGTTTTCTGAGAAGACCTGGTTTGGATAAAAATCTAATTTTTGATGGTGGCTCATTCTGTGGCTTTGTTCCTCTTTCGGAATGATATAATGTCTTCCGGTATTTAGTATATTGCAATAAAAAGGAAATACTATTATGTATTGAGAAGAATTTAAAATTCTCATATTTATTCAAATGTTAATCCCCATTATTTGTTAGTTTTACTTGCAGCTGTATATGTCAATAAACATTTTGGAGGACAACTTGTTTACTTTCAGAAGATAACATATTTGCCTAACTAATTAAGTACCTGCTTGGTTCTTTTCCATGTATATATTAAAGCAGCAGTACTTATGAATATATAGTTGATAATCAGAGTTTTCAAATCTCTTATTTTTTAAATGATACCAGAAAAGGTTGGCTGCTCCCCAAGATGAACAGCTACTTACAAGACTACTGCAATTTTATACATGAAAATTCTATAGAATACAGCAAAAAGGCTACATTTCCACAACATTTAATAAGTCTCTTAATGGAAATAGGGTGGAAAAATTAAACAGTTAATTATCTGGTTTTGATAACTCAAATGTCGTTTGAACTGGACTTGTAGTTTGTGTCAAACTGGAACTACAACAAAACCTTTAAGAAAATGTCGCCATGTTGCACAGAGAAAAAATACATCTTAACAGTACTTTTAAATATCGTTCCATTTTCTTTGGAATCTAGTCAAAAAGAAATACAGTAAGGGAACATGGACTGGTATAAATAATTGTGAATGTGTATATATATAGATATACTCTCATGTGGTAAAAATAGTCTGTGTGTGCAGTGACCTGGTGCAGCCTGTGTTAGCACTGCAGCCAAACCGGCGTTGAAAGATCCGAGTTACACCTGAAATTAAACCTCTAGATCTGGGCTTGTAAATCAAACCTGGCCCGCAGGTTCTGTGCAGGAGTGTTACCGGGGGGTGGCGGATGGGCATTCAGCAAACGCAGCTCAGCGCTCACCGTTACGGGAGCGCCTTGAGAAAAATGAGTGTAGCAGTGTTTGAGGCGATTTTAAAAGCTTTGAAATACAACGGTTAAAGATTAAAACCATATTTGTTTACAAGTCGGTTTACAGCCGGAACCGATGCGCTCGCTGCTGCGCTCGGCAGAGGCGCCCGCGGTCACCCCGCCCGGGCCCTGCGTTCCGCAGCCGCGGGCTGAGCGGCCCGGCCCGGCGGAGCAGCGGCGCGGGGCCGGCCCGGGCGGGGCTGCGGCTGCGCCCGCTGGCAGCGGTGCCCGGGGCGGGCTGCGCTGTGCTGTGCTGCGGTACCGCCGCCCCCGCCATGGGCCGGGCCTTCCCGCGGGGAGGAAACGGCCGTGACTGCGGGGCCGGCCCGCGGGCAGCGCCGGGGGGAGGAAGCGGAATGAAGGAGGAAGCGGGAGGCAGGAGCGGAGCTGGTGAGATTTCTGCTTGTGAGCTTCTCTTGTTTGGTGCGGAGTGAGTGGGTTTGCAGCCGCAGAAATCCCATTGCCTCTCTCTTTCAGGAAAACTAGAAGAATGTTGGTAGCTGCAAAACCTTGTTTTTATTTCTTCTCTTGTAAGTGGTGTTTAAGGTTTGTCTTTTAGAAAGCCAGCAACCTTTGTTTTGCTGGGAAGAGAGGTGTTTGTAAGCACTCTGAGGATCCTAGTTGCACTATCGGTTTGTATTTCTGTACTGCTTGTATTTTCTTTTAATTTTTTTTTTATTTTTTAATTCTGTATTTCCTGCTTACATCTTTGTGCTTATTCTGGATGGAAACATGGTCATTTAGTAGTAAGCAGGAGTCACATGGTGGAGAATATAAGCATATTTTGGTTAGGTAGTGTCTGAGGAGAAAATGGTATCATTCTCTGTAGCTTCTAACCTGTGACCGGTAGTAAGTGATCTGGACCAGTGTTCTTAAAAAACGAGGTATAGCCATCTGGGACAATATAGTAAGAACATCAAGCAAATAGGTTTGTACTTCTCGTGAGCTTTGAGCAATCATAAACTTTTCTAATTTGTGCATTTTTTGAACTGCTAGCAAATAGTAACTGCCGGTAAAATTAATATAGAGTTCAGTCTTTCACTGAGATGGCAAGCAGATCAATCCCTTATAGTTCTGAAGCATATGACTTTGTGGATTGATTTTCTTTCTTTTTTTTTTAAACATTGCCCAGCAATGTCCAGCATTGACCTCTGTTAAAAATGTTTTATTCTATATGCTTGGAAAGAATAGCGATGAAGTAAATTAGATCGTTCCGTTATTCTGGTGTTTTATTTTTGTATTCTCTGAGGGTATTTTCTAATTATATTTCTTTTGATTGATGTCTTTTATGAAAGCCTTGATTAAGGATACTGTCGAAAGTCATCTGAATCCCAGTTACTGCAGGTTTTTGTTTCACTTTCATGTGTTACGTAACACAGGAATAGAAAATACAGGGAGATTGAGCCAATCTGGTTTTGATTGTACCTGGCATTGAGTATGTTGTTGTAAAAGTAGATCTTGTTACACTTTGGGGAGAGTTTAGTTAGTTTAAAAGTTTAAAACCATCACAGTGACAAAAGAATTACTATGATAAATTATGCCGCTGCAATTCTAAACTTCCTTAGTAACCTTTTCTTAATGGGGTTTATCTTGTTGCTTTGCAGAAGTCACGCCTTACCGGATTTGAAGATCTCAGACAGCCTTCTGTTTGTGTGAGGCATAGAGGAAAATGGAAGAAGATGAGACTTCACAAGGTGAAACGGAGAGGGCAGAAGTTGAAACACATGATACTCCTGAGATCGGTCGGCGGATATCGGTCAGCGAGTTCCTTTGCCACTGCTGTTACGACATCCTGGTCGATCCCACCACCCTGAACTGCGGGCACAGCTTCTGCAGACATTGCCTCGCCTTGTGGTGGGTGTCGTCCAAGAAGAATGAATGCCCAGAATGCAGAGAAAAATGGAAAGGTTTCCCCAAAGTCAACATCCTCCTCAGGTGAGGGTAATATGCCATTTTTTTACTTTCTAAGGCCACTAAAATTAGTTGTCTGGTTTCTTGAGTTTGTTGCAGATTTTCATAGTTTATTGGTAACCTGAACTTTCACAAGGATGTTTAAATCCTCAAGTTTTTGATGTTCTGAACTGTTCAAGCACATTTTTCTGAATGGAACTAAGGGGTGGGTTGGTTGGCTTTGTTTTGTTTGGTTGGTTGGTTGTTTCTTTCCCAGTTCTGAATTTTTGGGGGGAATGGAGAGGAGGGATCACTTTTTAGTATTGAGATACTTCCATCTTTTACTACAGTTGGTTGTTTCCTGGTAATTCTAAGTTAAACTTATCTTTGATAATTATGTAATTATTTCTGCAATAGAAATTGTTTATAGGAAGAAATGTGATCTTGTCAGATATCAGAAATATCAGTTTGCTGTCTTGAATTACCCACAAGTTCTTGTGTTAATAATACTTTATCTTAGATAAATAATATTTTAACAAATACGTGATAGGATTGATGATAGGCTTTTATGTTGTCTTTTACTTATCATTTTTGAATAATCAAGGCTTGCCAGGAGCACACACAAAAATAGCTTTATATAAGAAATAAGTATTCTTTTTTAGTATGTTATTTTAACTTACTTTATGTTTAGAAACTAAGAAAAATATTGCTTGGAAGTCATTTATTTAAGTTTAACTTTACTAAGTATTAAGTAATGTTTTTGTGCTTTTAAGGATGACAGGCTTTAGTAGAGGCTGGAAAACAAGAATCTAGAAACTAATCCCTTTTCTGAAGGTTAAGCCTCAATAGATATAGTACAATGACATATATTTTTCCCATTAGGGATGTTACTGAAAAGCTATTTTCTGACGCCATTGAACAAAGAAAAGAAGACATTCAACAGAATGGTGAGGCAGCACGCAGCTTAGCAACTTTCCAAAAGTATGGGAATGACCAGATTCCTACAGTACAGAATACAAGAAGAATTAATCCTCGAGGAGGAGGGTTTTTCTCAGGTGTTCTGACAGCTTTAACTTGTGTGGCAGTAAGTTTCATCTGGGTGGTTTTCCCTATTTACTTCACTAAGCATGCAGTGAAATATACTTAAATTACATACGCATAAAAAAGATTGTCAGCACAGAAGAGACTTCAGCTGAAGGGAATTAATAAGGTAGCGTTCAGAGCTGTCTGGTAGGAACTGGGAGGAGTGGCTGACACTGGAAGCTGTGCTGCCATCAGAGACCTGGACAGGCTGGAGAGCTGGGCAGGGAAACATTGAATGAAATAGAACAAGGGCAAGTGTAGAGTCTTGAATCTGGGCAGGAACAACTCCAGGTTCCAGTATAAGTTGGGGAATGACCTGTTGGAGAGCAGCGTAGGGGAAAAGGACCTGGGGGTCCTGGGGACAGCAGGGTGACCATGAGCCAGCACTGGGCCCTTGTGGCCAGGAAGCCAATGGTCCCTGGGGTGGGTTAGAAGGGGGTGGTCAGTAGGTCAGAGAGGTTCTCCTGCCCCTCTGCTCTGCCCTGGGGAGACCACACCTGGAATATTGTGTCCAGTTGTGGCCCCTCAGTTCCAGCAGGACAGGGAACTGCTGGAGAGAGTCCAGCGCAGCCACCAAGATGCTGGAGGGAGTGGAGCATCTCCCGTGTGAGGAAAGGCTGAGGGAGCTGGGGCTCTGGAGCTGGACAAGAGGACACTGAGGGGTAACCTCATTAATGTTTACAGATATATAAAGGGGGAGTGTCAGGAGGATGGAGCCAGGCTCTTCTCAGTGATAACCAATGATAGGACAAGGGGCAATGGGTACAAACTGGAACACAGGAGGTTCCACTTAAATTTGAGAAGGAACTTCTTCTCAGTAAGGGTAACAGAACACTGGCCCAGGCTGCCCAGGGAGGTTGTGGAGTCTCCTTCTGTGCAGACATTCCAACCCGCCTGGACACCTTCCTGTGTAACCTCATCTGGGTGTTCCTGCTCCATGGGGGGATTGCACTGGATGAGCTTTCCAGGTCCCTTCCAGTCCCTGACAGTCTGGGATTCTGTAACTTCGATTGCAATATACAGCAAATGGATGTTAGACAAATTGGGTAAAACTTCAAGATACATTCTTATAACGTGAATAGTCTAGGGTTCATAAAATGGAAGATTCTACATCTCAAGCTCGTTTATGAGTGTTTATTTGTATCATTAATATATTTGCTTTGCAGGTAAAATATTTTTTTTTTAATCTACCTACAGGTAGTTCTACTTGGATATCACTGGAGCAGCAGAGAATTTGAAGAAGATCATCTTGTCCACAAGCCTGTTGCTAAATGGACTACTGAGGAAGTGATACTTTGGCTGGAGCAGCTGGGCCCATGGGCTTCACATTATAAAGAAAGATTTTTGCTGGAGAAAGTGAATGGAAGGTGAGAGGCCTAATTGTCAAGAAGAGCTGTCCTTTGGTTGGACTACAGGATGGCTCTCATTAGGGACGGCATATTGTGAAATTACCGTACTTCCTTCCCTAGATTATGAGAATATTCTGTTGATGTATCAGAATAAAATTCAGGGGAAGTTTTAACACTCGTAGTTGGAAACTGCAATAGTAGATACTAAGCAAGCCAACGGAAAACTTTCCAAGAAATGTTTACAATGCTGACAGTGCAGACTGCAATGATCCTGAAAGTAAAGTTCTGCTAATGGATTATCCACCGCTCCCACCTCTTCTTTATTGTGAAAAAATGCATGTGCTGTATATATTGTTGCATTCCACCCAAGAGCTCTAGGTTTGATTTCAGGAGGCCAGGCTAGATCTGTGAAGTACTCAAGAACTGGAGTTCACATCTCTAATAGCCAACGAGCTGATAAATTTGCACGCTGAAAGCAGGCAGGAGAAAACTTGAAGGATATTTAAAACCTAGGCCCTGAGATGCAGTTGATTCAGAACACTTGATATGGTGTGTAATGCCAAAGGTGATACCTTCTCTCAGTAGCTTATTGTTTCAGTAGGTAATTGCTGATTTGTTAGTCGTATCTTTTTGGTGAAGAGGCGCTGTTTACCTTCTGAATTCTGCTTTTGTAGACTCCTGCTGACACTGACAGAGGAGGATTTCACAAAAGAGCCTTACAGTATAGAGAACAGCAGCCACAGAAAAGCTATTGTGGCAGAACTGGAATGTGTGAAAGCTTTAGGCGTTAAACCACCACAGAACCTTTGGGAATATAAGGTAAACTTTAGATAAAGTCTGTCATGTACGTTAAGTATTTTTAAAATAATATATTTAAAAGAAAATTCTCTTAAAGTCAGGAGGAGTGTTAAGGTAGTAGAATTACCCTTGTAAAAACTGCTTGGTTTAATGAACTGTTGCATTTGAAGAAGGATCCTTTGAAAAATGTTTGTCAGAAAAAAACTAAGAACTGGCATGTCCCTTTTGTTTTATTTTTTCATTGTTTGAAACTTAATAATTCGATAACTTTCAGGCAGTAAATCCAGGAAAATCACTCTTTCTTCTGTATGCACTGAAGAGTTCTCCACGCCTCAGCATGTTATACCTGTATTTGTTTGATTACGCGGAGGCTTTCCTACCTTTCATCCACACAATCTGCCCTACGCAAGAAGACAAGGATGAAGATATTGTCACAAAACTACTAGTAAGTGTTCAAAACATTCCAAATACCACTTGCTTTAGTTCTGAGTATTTTAAGACTAGCAGCATAGAAATACATGATGTAGTTACTCACTGTTTAATCTCTTTACAACATGACCTAAAAAAAAAATCCTACAAAGTAAGCAGTTCCTTGAATTTATTGTATGTAATCACCAGAGGTGTGACCATTACCTTTAATAAGATTGATTTAAGGCTTTTGAGACTTCAGATATGTGAAACTGATTTTTGTTGGAGTTCACATGACTATAGTAAGGCTGCTCACTCAAAATACTTGGATTTTAACAAATGGCATTGTAAGGTCTAGCTGTCTGTGATGTTTCATTCTAATCCAATGGAAATTATTGGCTTATAGTATTTTTTGCCAGGAAGGTAAATTACTGACTTCAATGTATTAAAAAACATTTTTTCAACAGAAGAGTAGTAGAAGTAAGCCACTATTCTGTCTGTTTAATAGGAAATTGATTAACAGTCTTTTTACCCTAATTTACAGGACCTTAAGGATCCTACTTGGAAACAGTGGAGAGAATTCCTTGTGAAGTATTTCTTTTTGCCATACCAGTTGATGGCTGAATTTGCTTGGGATTGGCTGGACGTGCACTACTGGACATCAAGATTTATAATTGTCAACGCCATGTTGCTCTCTGTTCTGGAATTATTCTCCCTGTGGAGGCTCTGGTTGAGAAGAGAACTGAAGTAAGTCTTACCGAGCTGGGCGGAGAGGGTAGGAAGTACCTCGCCTTAGAAAGTAGCAGTCTTACAATTTCACAGTTGCTCACTGAAATGACGACGTTTAAGCTCTGAGGTTAGGAAGAACATGTGAGTCTGAATCTGCACATACACTAGTACTCGCTCTTTAATGTCTTTATTTCTGTGAATACTTGATTTTTTTTTTTTTTATAGTTGGTTTTACTGATCAGATGTAGCCAATATAGTAACGGTAATAAGCATGTGCTTAACCACGGGATAAATGCTAACTCCCCTTGAGAATTGTCTTTTATGCTAACTGCTGTTAGCTGTCAGCTGAGAACTAAATACAGAAGAATTTTGTCATTACATACTTACAATATAGTTATTAAAGGATGAGTCCTCAGGATCATAAATAGGTTTGATTACACTGATATTGTTTCTGATGAGTGATCAGAATTTCAGAAATTTCTGTGTTCAGTCACCGCTTTCACCTTAATTCATGCATATTAATATAACCTAATCATTGCTGTGATCTTTTATTGCTAGTTTTTAGAACTTGCCTGGGTGAAATTCCCGTTGGTGTGCGCTGGGGTTCACTTTCTGTGCCGGCAGCCAGAGGGCAGAACGTGCTCAGCTGGGACACATCGGGGATCCCACCGCTTTAACTCGCTGTGCTTTCTGGTCTGAATACATTGACTTAGAGATTTTGCATAAGGAAGCATTATTACTGTATTTTAAAGAAGTTTTTCTGGAGTGTAAAATGATGTTTTACAGGTACCTGAGTAAGTCCTAAATATTTTGAGGCTGCAGCATATATTAGCTGTTCTTAGAATGGGCAGAAATACAACGGGAAGTTTGTCTAAGCCTCTCCGTTTCCTTTTTCACAGGACTATTCCTCACAGAATGTGGAGGCATTTCTGGAAGGTCTCAACCCAGGGTCTTTTTGTTGCCATTTTTTGGCCTTTTATTCCTCAGTTTGTCTGCAATTGTTTGTTTTACTGGGCCTTGTACTTTAACCCGATTATAAACATTGATCTTGTGGTTAAAGAAGTGAGGCGTCTGGACACGCAAGTGCAGTGACTGGCAGTGGAACTTTGGAGCCATTTAGCTCCTAAAAATGGACATTTGAAATAAACTTTGCTTTTCTTCTTCATATATGTGGTAGTGAAAGGGGTGGATTATCTGAACTTAAACATACAAAAAAGCCTTAAGGTAAGTTTCTCTTACCTCAGCTGATTCCAACTCTGAGGATGGACTTTATGATCCTAAAGGAATTGTTTATTGAAAACAAAAAATGACATTGCTGATTTAGCCACGTGAAACTTACACAGTCATGTCACCCTGTTGTTGATCAAGTCAAATTTCTCTATTCCATCTTGAGCCTTCTGGTTATTGTCAAGCCTGCCTTACAATCAGTGTCTTCTGAACAGCTACAGTGATTTGATTTGATTTTTTTTACTTAGCATTTCATAGCAACAACCTGTTCCCGAGGATGTAAGTTTGCCAAAGGAAAGTTCTTCCTGGATAGGCTTGATACTTGAAGTACCTGTGTGTTTTCAGTCTGCTTGACATGTAAAGCTGTGACGGTCAAATACACAGCCTCACAGTAGAGTTTGTTCTGAAATTCCCCCTGTTGAAGGCAAAAACTGCTTGAGGTTTTGTCTTTGGGAAAATGTGGTGATTGCCATTCAAATGTTTATATTCAGATCAGTTAGACTTCAGTGACAGCTTCTTTGACGCTCTCCTCTTGAAGTCTGTTGCTAATTCTTTAATTCAGGGTTATCCGTTAAAACGATTATTTTTGAAGAGTGACCTGACACTGTAATTATGTCTCACTGCAATGGAATGTGTGTCTCCAGATCTCCGAGCGAATATTGACTGGCAGGTTATTTTGTATACGCAGGATTGCCATTTGTCAACCTAATGTTTTTGACTGAAGCGAAAATTAGATTTTCCAAGAGCTTTGTCCCTTGCATTCTGCATTGGGGCTTTTTGTGTTTTGTTTGGTTTGGTTTGGTTTGGTTTTTTTTCCTCATTTGTATCATTAATATGAGCTTTAGATTTGCCTGTGAATATTTTTAAAGATTAAAGATCTCTTTTGAAATCTTCATGCTTCCTAAAAAAGTGTTGTGGTTTTTTTTTTCACTGTATTGAAGTACCTGTTGTTAGCTTTGACTTGTGTAAATTTGTTCTGTAGCCCCACAGCTTCAAGTGAGGTTGGTGCAAGTAAACATAAGTGTATTATTCAGCAATTTGTGTTACTGATTTATCTTCCTAAAAGGTTTCAAGAAACTATGAAGTGGCTGTAGTGAAAACCATCGTTACATCTTTCTGAGCTACAAACACTTGTGAACTTTGCCAGCCCCTGCTGTCCAGGGTGAAACAAACACTTGTGGGAACGGCAGCTGGTGCCACAACTGCTCCATTTTTCATGCGTCTGTCTCGGCGATGGTCACATTCGCCCCTTTCAACCTGGGTCTGAAGTTCTAAGGGTAGAACTCCCCGTGTCTCCAGAAAACTCAAAGCGTACATAGAGAAAGGACCTGGAGCCGTAGCAAATGCACAGCTTCTTGGAAAATTGCGTTTAAAAAACAAAGACTAGAAAAAATAATTCTATTAGGCAATTTTTAATACAGGTAGGACTACTTCAGGTGAATGAGATGCGGCAGTTAAATTAGGCTTCGCAGTAAGTGTTTAATATGGATGAGAGGGCTCCTTGTGCTGACACTGTCACCTCATGCGTTTCTTGTGGTCAGTTCAAAGTTAACGCGTATTAGGGTAAACGTTAGTGGAAAGGTTTGGTTTGTATCTTAGAGCTGGGGGCGTGGGAATGGAAAGAATAATATGATGAATCTGAAAAATCTGCAAATCTGAATAAAACAAAATTAATTTAAAGTTCATTACTCCATAAGCTGATAAATTGCTATTTAGCCAATAAAAGCTTAAGCAGAGCTAATGGACTTGCTTTTAGTCCATACGTTCTAGAAGGTAAATAAGAGGATAAACAATGACTTTGGCCATTGTGGGGTGAAAAGGCTGAGACGGCAGAAAGAGGATCAAGAAAGGGGAAGATAATGTGTTGTCATTACTGAGACTAAAAAAAAAAGTAATTTTCGATTTAAATCCATACAGAATTTTCATGAAGCCTGGTGTTGGCTATCTAATACCTACACAAAGGCTGAACCTCACTACACAGAAAGTCTGGCCACAAAAGGAATTTGGTGTGATAGGGCGCCTTAGAGAAACATTTGGCAGCTTCACGGTCACATTCACATGCCATTTTTTGACATTTGTCTTCCAGTGATTCTGAAAGAAAACACAGTAAGTTTGATGTCAGTCTGATGTAATTTGAAATTCCAAACGGAATACCAAGAATTACTACCTCATGTTCCACGTTTGCCAGATAAATGGCTCTTAACGTTTCAAGTGCAATAGAAACTATACTGAGCTTGGGTCAAGCTTCCCGTTGTGTTGTGTTCTTCAGGCAGAGCCCCGTGCCAGGACATCTCAGCAACAAAGAACACACCAGCGTACTTTGGTGTACTGACAGTCATATATATGATATCTTGGCAGGTGAAAATAGAATAATTGGATAAAGACTTACATGCTTTTTTCCCCCTTCTTTAACAAAGGAAGGCTGATGACTGATTCCTCTTTAGAAAGTGGTATGTGACCCTCCTTGCCCGCCCTGTTGCTCTGGTGAAACTTGAGTTTGGGAAGATATTTTCCATTTCACATACACTTTAATCTACTAAAGCATGTGGCATTAAAATTATGTATGTGAAATAAGGGATGCAAAGATGTTGCATGTTCAGCTTAAACCACCCAGCTTTTTTTATTAAGGCATTCGGTAAGAATTTAGGTAAAGTGTGTTTAAGGATGATAAAATCATGCGTGGCCGTATTTGTTTTATAATTGTAGCGTTGTAATTTAACAGATTTCTTGGCATTAATGTTTCTTCTTGGCATGGACTATTTCTTCTACAGCAACACACTTTGATTCCATTGTGCCAAGCCAGAAATGTGTGTTTTTTCTCTCCGCAGCTGTCTGTAAACTGAAAACTTCTTGATTATATGTTGTCTTAGTATTTAACACTTTGAAAGCTTAGCTGAATCTCTGCCCAAGATTTACCTAGGAGCAGAACAAGTGTTCAGTTCTGCGAATTAACTCAGATTCTCCGATGAAATGCAAGCATGCTTGATGTATATATGTTGATGCTGCAACTGGCTGCAGTAAGAACTACTCCATTAACTGAGAAGAGCTATTCCTTCTCCTGTTATTGCTCCAAACTTAATCTTCTCCATGCCACACTGGGAACTTTGTTTCAGCTGGCCAGTATTTTAAAAGGTCCTCAGCTTCTGGACTGGAGCAGGACCAGAACCTTTACAGGCAAATATAGGGGGAGCGTAACTTGTCAGTTAATCAGGCAGTTTGAGAGAAAAGACACTTTTGGTACTTGTGGAGCAGAGGAGGAAATTAGCAAGTAGAGATTCTGCATGAGGTGGACGCTTGAGCAGAGGAAAAGGTTCAGTGAAAAGGAGGAAAGGAAATACTGTCGAAAACCTTTCCTATGATGTCAGGTCAGGCAAGTTCTAAGCTGAGTTTTGAAATGAGAGGGTTTTGTGTTTTTTGTGTTTGCCTTGAAGCGAGGGGGGTCAGAAACTCAGACATGGTGAGCAAGTTTATATAAGGGTTGGCAGTTTTGTGGTGTAAATAATAACCATTTCTCAAACTCATTTCCATTCTAGGTAGTAGCATAAAATTACATGCAAAGTAACTTGGAGCTGGCACCTGATTTAAATTAAAACAACAACAACAAACAAGAAGAAAATTTGGGAGTTTCTGAGAAGTTTCAAAAAGTCTTTTGAGTGTATTGGAAAGTATTTGCTAAAACTTTGGGAGCTGTGAACAAATAATGTAAAAGAAACACTGTTTTTTCCTGTTGACTGTGTCTTGTTTTTTCCTTTGATACCTCTTTGTCCTTTTCTTTAATACTATAGCAGGGCAAGTAAATTACATTCCAACTTCAGAGCAGTCAGACAAAATTTATCAGGATCTGGTCAGGCATCTGTTGCAACTTGTACACTAATTATGTACATATTTTCAAATTAATATTTTATGGCTTGTGGATGCGTTACTCCCATAAATAAACATACACATCAAATATTGTATTCACTCACTGTTTGAAATTGTAAGTTTTAATTGTGAATTCATTCATAAATTGGAGGCAGTAGCAGTGGGCTGGACAAGCAATGAGTGGTAAGTGCCAAACGCTCCTCCATCCTAAACGTACAAGCGGTGTGAAAGATTTTCCTCTAAGTAGAAAAGGATCCTTTTTAAACAGTTCTCATTGTCTTGCTTCCTGTTTGTAGTTGTTCTCCAGTGGGAGACTTGCAGGGAATAGCATAACATGAATTCCTCGACATATGTAAATGCCAAGTAAAAAGAGGGGGTTTTTGGTAGTGTTTTCTAAAGCGGTAATAGAAGCTTGTAGATGAGATTTTTCTTTGCTTATGTGTGTCAGTAGGTGGGGATTACAAAGAAGAAACTGCATTCAGTGAGTTGGCATAACTGTGGAGGCACAGCTTACCCTGGCAAAACACGGCACAAAAGGAAGGATGCTAAAACAAGGATTTAACAGGTAGTTAAAGTGTCTTGGTATGAAGTTAAGCCCCGAGCCTGTCAGCGTTCACTCACCGCACACCACAGCGTTGTCCTCGCACTCCCACTGGTAAACCTCCGTCTTGGGCTGGCAGCCGGCCCGCTCGGCCCGCCCGTAGCAGCAGTCGTGCTGAAAACAGCACCTGCCAGGCACAGAAAGGAATTGGCCTTAACTCATTCGGTGGTGATTTATGGTCATGTAATCTGGATGGTTTTTATCAGCATGGTTCTACAGGCTGTGGAACAACAAAACAGTCAACACCTGCGAATGTACCAACAGTTCACCTGCTCGGGAATCAAAACAGGGCAATTGATTCATGGATCACCCAGAAAAAATCCTTATTCTTTCATGTAATCAATGCTCAGGAACATGTCTGGTACACATTGATCTAGCTGAACTTCCCCATAGGGGAAAAAACCAGGAATCTTTAAAGCATTCTCACTTCTAAACACAATCAGCTTCTCTGTTGGTACGCCTGTCTCCTAGCCCATTCAAGAAAAAGATGAAATGCCAGAACAGTCTGTCAGATAATGAATGGGGTATTTTTCTGGCAGTTATAGATGCTTTTGTAACAGTTACTAATAAAGGGACAAGATTCCTTAGGCTGTAGCACACTGTCCCAAATGTCACAGCAAAGGCCTTGGAGAGGGGCAGAAAAGCTGAGAGAGGGCGAGATGTTCAGTGATGAATGGGCACGGGTGCTGTTTAATGCCATAATGTAACCAAACCTCTGCTCAGTATAGTGAAAAAATCTGGAAAGCTGCCCAAAGTGGCTTCAAAATTGTTCTTGTCATGATTGAGACAAGGAATTCATAGACTTTATCTCACATCGTGGAACTGAACAATACAGGTAAGTGCAGTTTAACGCTTAAGAAAAGAACTGCTCTTCTACCATGAAGTCATTGCAAGCCCAGAATAGCAAGTGGGGAGTTAATGAGGATCTGAAATTAGAGAGCTCGGAAGTTTTTGCTGCAAACTAACTATACTCTTTTGTTTGCTTTTGACTCAGGAAGAACAGGATGTATCCGTGAGCTCGTTCCATCCAGTCATTCCGTTGTCTCCTGGTAGCCTAAACCCATCGTATTACAGTAGGCAAATGATGTTTAGATGGTGTTTATATTGCCTGAGGAATTGGTGTCTGCAATAGAAAAAGTCAATGCTGCGAGCTCTCACTTGCAATTACTGGGCTTTTTCCTATGCTTATTAAATAATTACTTGGTAACCCCACATGAATCTCCATTTAAAGATCCTGTGGTATGTAACAGCTGAACAGCACATGGCTGTAAAGTAGCTCCATGGGTTCATTTCATGCATTGGACTTAAAAGAAATTGATTTCTACTATGTCTTTGTAGCAGTACTAAGGTAAATGAACCAGGAAATACAGCTTTTGCTGTAGTGCAGTCTATCTTCATGTGTTATGAAAATTGTTAGAATTACTTCTAAGGATTTTACAGTGTATGTTATGAGTGCAACATATGATTGTCTCCATTGGAAAGCTTATGAGTGGCAGGCAAAAGTATAAACTGCACTATTATTTGAATAATTCCATTACAGATGCTCTTTCTTCAGATTAAGTATTTCTGCATTTTCACTCGACTTGCTGTCAGCCATAATTGTGAATGCAAACAGCCCACAAAGTAGCTCAAAACTTGAAGTGGAACTTGGTGGGAATGTTTGTGTGTCCGTCCAGCCGGTGCGGTTCTCAGTTCCACACACGTGCGGTGGGCAAGTTCAGTTCTCAACATTTGGGAGCTGGTGAAGCCCAGACCACAACCAGCTCAACACCAGCAGGAACAACCCCAGGTTCCAGTATAGGTTGGGAAATTACATATTAGAGAGCAGTGTAGGGGAAAGGGACCTGGGGGTCCTGGGGACAGCAGGGTGACCATGAGCCAGCACTGGGCCCTTGTGGCCAGGAAGCCAATGGTACCTGGGGTGGGTTAGAAGGGGGTGGTCAGTAGGTCAGAGAGGTTCTCCTGCCCCTCTGCTCTGCCCTGGGGAGACCACACCTGGAATATTGTGTCCAGCTGTGGCCCCTCAGTTCCAGCAGGACAGGGAACTGCTGGAGAGAGTCCAGCGCAGGGCAACAAAGATGATGAAGGGAGTGGAGCACCTCCCTTATGAAGAAAGGCTGAGGGAGCTGGGGCTCTTTAGTTTGGAGAAGAGGAGACTGAGGGGTGACCTTATTAATGTTTATAAATACATAAAGGGTGAGTGCCATGAGGATGGAGCCAGGCTCTTCTCGGTGGCAAACAATGACAGGACAAGGGGTAATGGGATCAATCTGGAACACAAGACGTTCCACTTAAATTTGAGAAAAAAACTTCTTCGCAGTGAGGGTGACAGACACTGGAACTGGCTGCCCAGGGAGGTTGTGGAGTCTCCTTCTCTGGAGACATTCCAACCCGCCTGGACATGTTCCTGTGCGACCTCACCTGGGCGTTCCTGCTCCAGCAGGGGGATTGGACTGGATGATCTTTTGAGGTCCCTTCCAATCCCAAACATACTGTGATAATGTGGCTGTGCAGAAGCAGCTTCTTGCCACTATGGGACTTTCACAAAGTGCAAAACTGGCCTACAATGAAAGATCTGCAAACTGCGTGTTCTCCATCCTTATCTTTAGGTGATCAGAAGGAACGGTCGCCCCCTCTTTTTGTGTGCCTTCCCAGTCAGTGAAGTAGCGACTGCATTTTACAGAATTGTCTTTAACAGATTACACACCTAAAAACTTGAAATATGTAGGCAAAGATTCGAGATGTTTCAGGTTTCATCACAACTAGAATCTTTATGGAAAAAAAGAAAAAAACAGATTTGAACTTTCCATAAATTTTACCCTAAATGTGAGTATCAGGGGGTTTATTTTCAATTTACCATGTATCTGTCTGATATGTTTAAACTTGAGATGTCACAGACAGTGGGGAAATGTGTATATATGTGATATATCTATTTATTTTTAAGTTTATAAACTTGAAAATATAAACCCTTTACTTAACTGCTGTAACTGGAAAATCATCTCCCTGTCAGCTTATGTTCAATTATAAGTTAAATAGATGGTAGTCAAGATGCTGAGATTTAGTACTAAATACAAAGGTCTGTTTTTAGAATTTAGTAACAATTCATAATTCCTTTTATTCATAAGTTATTTTTCAACAGGTTGAATTTTTCAAAATGTATGTGTTATTTGGAATACTAACAAGATGAATGGATAGCAGTAGAATCAACAGATTTTTCAATTGTAATTTTTATTTTTATCGATAACTTGGATGCTTGAGCTTTAAAGCTTCTCCAAGAAGACCTTAGTTCTTCAGCTCTTGGCCAAACAGCAATAGCAAAGAAACTCAGTTGTACTGTGAATCCAGTATTAGTGCAATGAGTTGGAGTGAAACAAGTAAGGCTCGTGTACATCTACAGCAACACATGAATGAGTCAGAGTTTCTTAGCAGTCTGAGGGCTGTTTAAACTCAGTTCCCTCACTGATGTTAAATAGGCCTAATTCATATTTTTGTCCTTTTACTCTGTCACCTGCAAACATTCAGCACTGAATTACTCAGATACACAGTTACCTTACCAGTCCACTCTGTCCTTGGGCCATCCCTTCCCGCCCAGCCCGCAGTAGCAGCCGTAGCGCAGGTAGGCGAAGGGAGATCGTCCCGTGGAGCATCGAACGGCTCCGGCTAATTCAAGAATTCCTCTTCGGTGTCTCAAACCGGCTTCTCCAAAAGCGCCTTTGTAAACTGTGGAAGAAAAACTCCTTATTGAGTCAAACACACAGGTATAGTTTTCATTTTTTTAAAAAAAAAACTTTCGTAATGAATGAAAGTGCATGAAAATAACACAGTTTTCTTTGTGACGTTGTGTGGCCATCCTGCTTGACCCTGTCCCTTTGTACCCCGGTCTGTAGAGAGCAGAGTCCTGAACAACATCCCCAATTCCTGCAGACCCAGGAGCACCCTCATTCACCTGAGTTTAAAACAAGTGACAAAACCCAATCATAGAATACATAGAACTATGGAAATAATAGGACTGTCGGTAGGATGCCGGTAGGGTTGGTGTCCTAGTGACGTGATAAAATTTCCCAAGTATTTTATCAGGACTGTGGAATACAGACTGAAGTGAAATTCTGCATCTTTCCAAGTGTTTCATGATTAAGGTATGTTTGTAGAATTTTCTATGCGGTTTTGTTTGTTTTTCTGAAGTCTTCACATTTCTGTCCGTGGACAAGAGTGTTCCCGTAGGTTTGCATGGTGTGTGCTGCGTGCTCGAGGGTCACTGCTCTGCTGACATTAGATCCCCAAGCACTGCAGTATTTTCTCCTTATAACGTACAATTTTGCCCATCTTGTTATTTTGTGGAATGTAATGCTTTACATTTGTACAAATAGGTCCTTTATGATGGGGTTCTGGTTTTCCTCGTTTTTAGACAAGCCACCTAACTGGTGGGGGTGATGGATGGCTGTAGAGCAGGGAAACGAGCGGGTCTTTGGAGTCATTTCCAGCGAAATGAGAATGATGCTTATTTTTTTCTGTGTCATTTTGAGTGTTGTTGAAGGGATTCTCACCATTATTTTTCCAGAACAAGACTATTTAGGAACTTGGTTTTCACTATCCTATGTCAGTACTAGAGCAGTAGGTCCAGGGCAGCAGATACATGTTGAGACACCAGATGATTTTTTTAGAGCTTCATATCACCCTTCAGGTTGAGCTAACACATCGGAGACCCGGAACGGGAACAGGCGGCGCTTCCTTGCAGTGCAGGCTCCAAGCTATTTGCAGCAATTTTTCAGAAGCTGGATGAGTACAAAATCAATTAGTGGAAGGCTGCTCGTTAGAGTTGTCTTACTAATTAAACTAATGATTTATTTTGGTATGAGAACAGTTTATAAACCTTGACTCTCAGTACTGGATACAGATTAGCAAAGACATAAAGCTTTAAGAAGTGGTAATATCTGTGAGAGAGGTAGCACAACAAAATATTTAGACTGTCATTGAAGGCTTTGACATTTCTTTTCCTACAGAAGAACTATATGATTATGCAATTTGTATATAATCTGTATAATCATGTAATCTGTTATAACAGACTAACTAATAGACTAATCTATTATGATACATTATAAGATTAACTATAATCTGCTAATGGAAGATCTACCGTAAGAATATTGTTCCCAGCACAGTTGAGTAACCTGAAACACTGGAGTGCTGGTGACCTCCGGCACTCGTCAGTTCATGAAATGAAGGAATTTAAGCAGCTCATGAAATCACCTCACTAAGAAACACAATTGGTGTGTATGTGAGAATGGTAATAAAAGCTTTAGAAAGAATGGTTAGAGCTAATCCTTTCTTAGAAGAACAGCCAGGCTTCCTAAGACTGTAGTCAGTACTTGTCTGACCGGCGGCTGCTCCCAGATCTTGTTCCCTCCTGCCCTGCGGGTGTGTGACCTGGGGAGAGGACCTTGAAACGGGAGAGCTTCAACCGGCCGGTGCGTCTCTGGCCATACATTAGCAGCAATTGCATCCTGAGGAGCTCAAAACATCTTCCTTGGCTGTGTGCTCGCTTGCAGATTCATTCAAAACCTGTCCCAGTGGCGCTAAAACTTCCTTGCTGAGGTAGTGAAAGGTGTCTCTCATGGCTCCCCGTCCAGGGCGTTACAGAGTTGTTCTGCTAAGAAGATCCTCTCACGCTTTCCCAAGGGCTCCACAGGGTGAGCTGGGTGGACTCTGGCTCCTGTAGTTCCAGGTGTCAAAATAACAGTCACGCTGTGGAACTGACCCATGATGTTCTCATTCCATTGCAGCTCTGAATCTGCGGTTCAGCTCTGGCTAGCAGAAGTATCCGCTGGAGTATAATTGGATTCTTATCTTTGTGAGGCGTTGAAAGCGTTATCTTCGCTGTCGGGACAGGCTCCGTAAATCCGCGGCTGGTAAAGACCTGCAGCGAGGCTGCAGCGTTACAGATGGCAAGGGCTTAGATTCGCAAATGTTCAGTGCGATTGGCGAGACTCCGGTAGCTCGGGAGCCGCGGTGGTGGTATCGGCACAGCTGGGGCTGCTCTGCGGGACATCAGTGGTTCTGAAGAAAGTGAAGAACTTGTACATTGTGTCTCCGTTCTGGGCAGGTTGGGAAGGATGAGACAGCAGAGCTACAGCACAGGGAGAGGAAGCGGAGAACTTCCAAGTCATGTTCCTGGCTGCATCAGAGAACCGTTTGCCAACTTTGGACAAATCCCTTGATTTAAATCCACATAAAGTGGAAGTGATGAATTGTTTACCCCTGGAAGAGCTCAGGTATAGACCTTTAAAATGTGCCATGTAAGTTAAAGAAAATAAAGTGAACCTTTTGTCCTTGCCATTTGTTTGTGTTATAGCATCTATACATCCAGGTATAAACCGTGACTATTGTACTGTAGATAACTCTGACGCGGCTGAAGGAAAAGTCTCTGTCCCAACAGCTTTGTTATCTGAGTTTAGTAAAAGTGACGAAAACCAATAATAGAATACATAGAACTATGGAAATAATAGGACCGTCAGTAGGATGCTGGTAGGGTTGGTATATCATTGACATCCTGAAATTTCCCAAGTATTTTATCAGAACTGTGGAATACAGTCAGAGACTGAAGTGAAATTCTGCACATGTCCAAGTGTTTCATGATTAAGGTATGCTTGTAGAATCTTCTGTGTGGTTTTGTTGGTTTTTTGGAAGTCTTCTCATTTCTCTTGTGGACAAGCGTGTTGTGTAGGTTCGGTTATGCATTCCTGAGGGAGCAGTGTTGTCCTGCTGTGTCTGCTCCGTTCCTCGTTTTTGTCGTGCGGATTGTGTGCAGCTCTATCAAACTCAACATTCTGGGCAGGGGAAAAGGGAGGGAACCGCATTGCGTTGATTTTAATTTCATTGCTTTGTAATGTCTATGAAAATAACCAAACCCACGTTGTTTTGGTAGGTGGATATCACAGGCAGTAAGTACAACTAAGTATACAAAAATAATTTACAATTGGACAATTCGAGTCCACTCTTGTTACGGCTTTTAATATTCTTGTAATACTTAATTCCAGTGTTTATTCAATAAGAGGAATTGGAACTTTGTTAGTTTCAGCTGCTCTAATTCTTGAAAGAAAACTTGAAAGATATTTGGGAAAGGAAAAAAATCTTACGAGAGATGAGTCCATCAGCAAACTCAGATTGAACTGAATGTGATGCAGCTGCTTTCCAAGTGAAGGCCGAAGGGGAACCAAGCCCATACCAATCCCGAGGCCGCTTCAGGCACCATAAAGTAGCAGATGGGGAAAGAAAAATCCCCAGACAAATGTACGCAGTTGTCTTCGTGATCGTAATGACTGAGCCGGAGAGATCAGAAGCCATGATGTGATTTTTGAAGACTGAAATTAAGTAAACACTAAAGGCAGCCTGAGAGAAAGTAAGTAATGACATTATATTCGTGTTGTGCTTGGTTTAAATGTGAAGGTGTAACTCTTGCTGCTGGTGCCCTGCCCCGTTTGGAGGGTTTCAGCTTCAGCTTCGTTTGCTGCCTGCGGAAGCTCTTGGGAGTTCAGGTTGTGCTCAGTGCTGGATGTTACTATGTGTTTGCAAGACGTTTTCCACTATAGCCTCCTACTCTCCTCTTTTCCTGGCTTTCTGAATAGCTCACAATACTAGTTAAAAATCCAGGCCCTTCAATTTCCATATGCATAGAGGAAAACCCCCATTTTAGAGACACATGAATTTTTTGTGAAAGGTCATATTTCCCACATTTTACTCTTTGCAGTGGGCACAATGCAAACGTAATTATTTTTGCAGATATGTAATAACATTTTTATTAAGATGCACAACTTTGCGTAACTATGATACATCACTACATGAATCATTAGCATCTAATGCAGTCTGATGTTTTGTGGGTTTTAAAATAAGTTAAGTCAAAGACTGAGGCTACAAAACCATTTTTTGATGTTAAATATGTGTAAGATTTTCGACATTGACGTTTCCTTTGCACAGTCATAGTGCTCCAGTCATTCAGAATTTCAAACCTGGGAATAAGCAGACATGCTGATGCAGAAGTAGAAACCTTTGTACTGTATGTATTATAGAAACTTCTCTTTTTTTTGTTTAGATTTTTTTCCTTGGGTTTCATCTGTTTTCGCCTCATCTTGTTGCCCAGACCATCTCCACAAACTGTGGTCACGTAGACATCTTTTTGAAAGGACCAATTTGCGTGTTTTGATCCTGTGGACCAAGGCAAGAGGTGAATCAAACCCGGGTGGGACAGAGCCCGGCCCTGTGGGTCACCCTGTGCTGGCAGGAGCAGCCAAACGCCCTTTCTTTGCTTTCCAGAACGTTCCTGCTGAGGTTTGCACCGTGCAGAGGATGAAGCCCGGAGGAAGATCCGAACGTGGACGGAATAACCGGGGCACGCTGAGGTCAGCGGTGGAACTGGGGCAGTGAGCTCGGTGGGACCTCAAGTTGGCCCCGTTACGCAAACACCTGCCCGCAGGGGCTTTAACCACGCGGTGGCCTCTTCCCCAGCCCTGCCGCGTCCTGGGCGCGGAATCTCCTGTAAGAACAAACCGAGGCTCTTGTCCTTAGGACCCTTCTATTGGCAAGATTTGCTTTGGTGAATTTGCAAGGGTGGAGGAATGAATTAAAAAAGTGCAGGAAGGCAAAAGAGAATCTCTTAATTACGGCAGCTGAATGCTATTCTGGAAAACTGGATTTTATTCTTAGCGCTGTCAGAGAGGTTCAGCATGAGGTTAGTTCAATCACTTTAAAACAATACCTGTTGGTGTTTACTAATAGGATACTCCCAGCTTGTGGAATATCCTGGGGCTGGGTACACCGAACTAGTGCAACACTCAAGCCATACTTGGAGTAGTTGAAGTTCCACATGATTTAGGTAGCTATAGCTAAAATCGGGTTCTAACTTGTCACCGCAGGAACCCAGAATTAATGCTACCTCTCTGAAATAGTGGGATGATAATATAGTTTCATAGAAGTGTGAAAGAAATAAGTACATTCAGACACTATACTGATGAATACCTTAGAAAACCTATGAGGAAACGAACTGTAAATTATTACAACTGGTCTTTAATACTGCCTAATAAATAGGACGTAGGATTAAAAAAATAAATAAATACGTGCAAAGTAAGTAGTCAGCTATGCTCAGCGTGAGGCAGGGGTTCTTTAATTACATTCTCACATCATAACCGATTCATAAAGACTGACTCATTCTGCAGAATAACCCAGTTCTGGTTTTGTAGGCAAACTCAGCTCTAGCAGCTCCTGGCTTTTCAGCGGTGTGTAACACCAGCGCTCTGAGACTCGCTCCACGCTCACCAGCAGAGCGTCAGGAAATGTGCTGGCTTGTAGAAACATTATTATTACACATTCAAGCTGCAGTCTGACTTTAAATACTGTTTTGTGTTTTTTTTAACACACTTGCACATTGCAGATGAACTTTAAAGCAGTAAAGTGGGATCCCCAGCACGACTACCCTGCTGCAGTGAAGCTGAGGCTGGACGGGCTGGCCGCAGCCCCAGCTCCGCGCTCTCCACTCGGGTGCGTTACCCGCGTTCTGCCCGAGCGCCTTGGGCGGTCTGTGAAAGTGTAAGACTGCTTTTCCAAGCCTGAAGGTATTCACTGGCCATGAGCACTGCTCCTAACGCTCCTTCCTCTCCCTCCTCCTCCTCCTGCCTTCCCCCAGGCGCCACCAGCCCCATCCCTGCGGGGCCGGAGCGCCCGGAGCCGGGCGGGCGCGTCCGGAGGCGCTGCGGGACGGGGCCGCTTCCCCGCCGGGAGGGACCGGCTCCCGCCGCCCCGGGGCCCCCGCGGCCGCTCTACTCACCGGTCCCCAGCAGCAGCAGCAGGGGCAGCGCCGGGCAGTGGGGTCCCATGGCGGTGCGGGCTCCGGGCAGGGGTGCGGGCTCCGGGCAGGCTGCGGGCTCCGGGCAGGCTGCGGGCTCCGGGCAGGGTGCGGGCTCCGGGCAGGGTGCGGGCTCCGCGGGGTGCGGGCTCCGGGCAGGGTGCGGTGGTGTGAGGCAGAGCCGCCGCGGGCCGGCTATAAGAGCCGCTTTGTGCCCCGCGCCGGGTCCCGCAGCCCCAGCCCGGGCTCTGTCCGCCTGCCCGGGAGGAGGAGCCGCCGCCAGGACCCGTCACTGGGAGCGAGCGCCGCGCAGCCCCCGAGCGAACCTGGGCTGGGGTCTCCTCTCCTCCAGGATTTTCTTGCTCCGGGAGCTATAATTTATTTCCGAATCACAGCACTTCCCAGATAATTTAATCTAGATGCGAAGAGTTCCAATGGCAGTGAACTGCGTTGCAAGTTATTCCATCGGTCAACTGTAACCAGTGCTGGATACATGCACTGTACTTGTGGTCTGGATTTGCCAAATTTCATCTCCTGATTGCTGCTTTCCATGGAGGACTAAAGAACAACCAACTGCTAAACCGGTTATGGATATTTGTAGCTTGATCAAAACAACTTTTTAACCTTCCCTCAACCAAAATAGCATCTCATATTAAGTATTTTTTAATATGTGTAATCGTCACATATATTTTCCCTTTCCAACTCTTGTGTTGTTTTGTAAAACCTACAACTAGAGGCCATTTGGCAATGACCGTTTCATTGCCCCTCTCAGCACACAGACAATACCACTTGCTTCTATGTGATTTTTCCTTGCCTGTATGTTCCAAGTATTTAATCAAATCTTCTATTATTGTGCTGCAACCAGTGCATTTCCTGACAGTTGTTCAAGCAACCAGGACCCCTGACATTTTGGGTATTATTTTTTGGTGTGTGTGTGTTTTATTTTATTTGCCTTTTTCTTTTCTAACTTGGCATTATTAAATTCCAGGGTATGACCCCCGTTGGATCCCATTGAGGCTTGCACTGCTGGGGTAAGGAAAGATAGATAAAACCAACGTTTTTTTACAGGACTTATCAAGACCTTGTTCTTGGCCATGTCATCTTCCTATTGGAGAGCAGCTGGTGGTTTTTTTGTAGTGAATGGTATTTTCATTAAAGAAATAACATGTTTTTTTCATACGCATATAAAGGATAACTCTACTTTTGCATTCAAACACTCTGATTTCTGCTTTATATTATTCCTTGTTAATCAGAAGTAGAAAATCATACGTGGTGTGACTCCAAAAGACAAAAAGCATGCACAGGCAGATTTGGTTTTATTATGCTCTCATTAATCCACACTGTCTGAAATATGTTTGTGTTGGCACTGGTCAGGGAAGCGTGGGGTAGATGTGGGAGCTCCTCAGTTTGAGGTCAGATGTTGAGAGGCAGTCGCGCGCCCGATCCCGCTTTGCGCGCCCGATCCCGCTTTGCGCGCCCGATCCCACTTCGCACACCCGATCCCGCTTCGCACACCCGATCCCGCTTCGCACACCCGATCCCGCTTTGCGCAGCCCCGCGCAGAACGCCAGGAACGGCGCGGTATCCGTGCAGACCCGTGACAGAGCCGAAGGAAGGGGTTCCAGCTGGAGAACTCGTGTTCTGCACAGGAAGAGGCTGTTGGGGGGTTGCTGTGACGTGAGCTTCTGCTGGTCGACACCAAGTACTTGTGACACGAGGTGCCATGATGTGACGCAGCTGGTCCTTCTGTCCGTCTGTCGGGCGTTCCGGACACAGCAGCCCACAGATACCAACGTGTTTCCTCAGAGACAGCCCAGAGCACTAGCGAACAGGATCTGTGTCAGCCATCAGTGTTGTCACTGGTCCTGAGAACCCACGGTAATGCATTAATACGAGTCAAAACAGAAACCCCATCTATTTGGAATGGATTCATTTTTTTTTAAGGTTTCATTGCTACTGCCATCAACTTGGTCAAAGCAATTTTCCTATTAGTCATGGAGTCGCATCGCTAATTACTGTTACTCTATTTTCATACTGTCACTTATACGCATGTGTTTACCGACTCTTCCGGTCAATAAGTCACACCTATTAGAACGTTTTAATGGTGTTCAGCAGCAGTTTGGTGAGACTGCCAGATGAACAGTATCCCATCCAGCATGCCATTGCATATGACAATGAAAACAGAGTCCGGGGAGCAAGAGGAATTGCATTTCCCATTTGTTTTTCAGCAGACTGATGCAATGTGTTAGTGACCGGGGATACCGCAGCTGCTACGTTTTTCTGGCAAGGAAAGTAATCTTAAAACCACTGAAATCTCAAGTGAGGCTGAAATGCTCAGATTACAGCTGCTTCTGTTAGAAAGTAGAGAAGGATGTGAATGGCAAAAACTACATGAAGTGATGCGGTGGGGAATGCAGATCAGGAGCTCTGAGTTCCTGTGAGTTGTAGTAGAATTCAAAGAGAACATCCATTGAAATTGTGTGTGCGGGGGGGAAAGCTGACAACTACTTCTGCTGAGGGGGCGTTAGTTGTCCAGTTCATTGCCATGGCATATGGCTGAGAAAATACACTAGTAACAGACTGGAAATTAATATGGACTACAGTGATTTATTTTTTATGAGATTTAAAGTTCCTTTTCAAGTTTTAAATAAAAACAGAGGTGGCAGAGCAAACCTGCATGCTTGCTTTTTGCAGTGTTGCTTTTCTTTTACCCGAAGCACGTGGTAGCTGCTCTAAGTCAGATGTGACAAATGGCACTTTCCTTCTTACTGATGGATTCTTTCTTTCCGTCAACTGGAGCTGTGCAGGGGCGGGGAAAAGCATTTGCTTTTGGAATATAATTTCTCAAACAAGATTGCATGTGCTCCATGGTTGCTTTAACTAAGTTGTTTTTAAGTCTGAGGAACAGAGTGATAGAATTGAGACACACGGTGGTACTGAGGAACGTTCTCACAGGATAAAAATACGATGGGCAAACTTGTTAAGTTGGTTGTGAAAGCCTCGTTTCTCAGCACCTGTGGTTCTGTACTTACGGGAAGATGATAAGAGTGTATGAACCCAAAATGCTACGATGGTGATGCAAAGTGATCAAATGGCCTAAAATATGACTAACCTAAGTGCAAGTTCTCCACTTCCCTGTGAGCAGGTGAACGCAGGGGTTTGGAGAGCCACCCAACAGGGTATTTACTGCTGACTAAACAGCTGCAAAACTGTATATTTTTCTAGTAACAGAAGAAGTTGGTTCCATTAACACGTTTATTTAGTAAGAGCAGTTATTTTTACCGAAAAATGAAAAAGCATTGACCACCTACCTTGGTCAAATTTATACCTTTTCTGCATTTAGCTCTTACGAAGATCTGTAGTAATGATGATGAGTATAGAAATACTAGAGTCTGTAGGTATCTAAGCCAAGATTAGGATCCTTCTGCATTAAGCATGAGATAATTACGCTATATGACATATATGCTGCCCCACTGAATAAATGAAACAATAAAGAATGGTGAAGGAAATTGTTAGAGATGGGAATGGGAGCGGGTGAGGTGACGGCTGCGGCAGAGCCGGGGAAGCGCACCTTGGGTGCTCTGCGTCGCAGCTCAAGTCCCGAACCGGGCTCTTCTGCGGCGCTGACTCCTGCCGGAACACAAGGAAAGCAAACACATGCCTCACTGCGAAGGTATCAGAATAATTAGAACTGAAGAGCCACTTCCCAGCTGTAAGTCAACTGACTGTATTTACTTGACTGCTACACTTGGCAAATGTCCCCAGGTTACCACATGCTCTCTTAAACGTTGGATCGAGAGACAGGTTTCTGCCTGGAGCACATCCCTTACAAGTGTATGTTCCTTCGGACACAATCAACTTCTTTAGCATCGTTGTCTTCATTAAAAACCCCAGCCTTACGTATTCAAATATTTGTTCGGAAACATTCAGTGCCTTTGTTCCATTTTCAGAGGTTCGGCTGCCTTCTTCTCTTTCAGGTGTTTCCATCTTCTCTTGATTCCTTTTCACCACCAATGTGTCCCATTCACCAATGTTTTCTTCAGCCTGTGTTGCTGGGGATGTTGTTCTAAAAAGGACAGGAGTTACAAGGCAGAGTCTGAAGAGACAAGCTCCATGTGAGACATCGGAACACATTCTGTTAAGCCATTTTATAGTATTTTCCAACGTGCTTGGTATTATCTCAAATCTATTTCTAGCATACAGAACAAAATCTAACCTTGATTTAAGACTATACCAGCCTATAGTAGAACTTGTAATGTCTTTGGTAATAGTAAGGCTATGAGTAGCATAATATGCTCTGAATTTTGGGAACCACGTTGGTAGCATCGTCCTCCAGATGCCCTTTGCCAGCTACATTATTCTGTCCGTTCTGCAGAAATACCGAGCGAGCCCGTAACAGCCAGTTGTGTGCTGGAAACGTTGTTATTACATAGATGTTCTGGAAACTGGTTTACAGTTATAATGTATGCAGGAGAACTAAATTACTTCTATGGTTTTCCTTTTTCTTCTCGTGTTTCTTTTCTGTTCCAGATTCTACCCTCTGCTCCGTAACGCTAACGGCTACAAGCACAACGTCCATCCTCTGCACACAGTTGCCCAGGCAAGTAATAAGATGGCAAATATGTTCTCGGAGTACCACGTATATACTGATGCAACTGTCCATTTTTATGATATGGAAATACATCATCTGTCTTTGAGCAAAGCCACAGACTGGAAGATTATGGGGAAGGCCTCTATAAATAATTTCTGGCTTGCTTAGCTCTGAAGTTTCAACACTCATCTCTGCCTTCCAGAAGTTTTCTTACACTCGGTAAGTCAAGTCCTACATTTCAGCATTTCCACCCCCAAAAAACCCCAGATCCTGCTGCTTGTGGAACCTAGGGCTATTTTAATTTTAATATCTGGAGAAGAAGAGGCTTAGCAATGCAACTCTTGCGTTTTTTTAAAACAAAATGTGAAATTTCTAGCATATCTCTGGAAGGATGCTGGACTTGCTTTCTTTTCTGGAGGTTACACCAACCTGGCTTCTGGAAAGGGCTGAGGTAATGACCCAGATGATGGGACAGAGTGACCTCTCAGCAAGCTTGTGGGTGATACCAAATTGGGGGGAGCGGTTGATTCACCGGAGGGCAGGGCTGCTGCTCCGATGGACCTGGTCAGACTGGAAAAATGAGCTGCTGGGGACCTGATGGCGCTGAGCAGAGGCAGAGGCAAAGCGCCGCGTGTGGGCTGGCAGAACACTGGGCCGCAGGACAGGCTGGGACTGGCTGAGCAGAGCAGCTTTGCAGAAAAGGAGCTCGGGGTCCTGCTGGACACACTGAATGTGAGACAACAACGTGCCCTTGCAGCAACGGTGTCCAGCTGCACTATGGGCTGAGTGTAACTGGCAGGTTTGCAGAAAAGTGATTCTTCCCTGCAACAAGACCGGGGAAGGGACTTGAACACAAGCCCTATGGGGAGAGGCTGAGGGAGCTGGGCTTGTTTAGTCTGGAGAAGAGGAGGCTTAGAGCTGAGCTCAGCACTCTCTAGAACTACCTGAAGGGCAGTTCTAGCCAGGTGGGGATTGGGCTCTTCTCCCAGGCATCAGCAATAGGACAAGGGGCCATGGGCTTCAACTCTGCCAGGGGAAATTGAGGCTGGCGATTAGAAAGCAATTCTTTGCAGAGAGAGTGGTCAGGCATTGGAATGGCTGCCCAGGGAGGTGCTGGACTCACCGGCCCTGGAGGTTTGTAAACTGAGATTGGACATGGCACTTAGTGCCATGATCTAGTCAATGGACTGGAGTTGGACCAAGGGTTGGACTGGATGATCTCTGAGGGCTTTTCCAACCCAGTCCATTCTGTGATTCTGTGATTCCCCTCTATTTGACAATTGTGAGACTACACCTGGAGCTCTGTCTCATTTTAAAAAAGCCAATGGCACACTGAAGTGAGGCTGGTGAAGGCACCAAATTGATCAGGAGGTGCAGCTCATGACAGGCAGATGAACCTGAGAGAGCTGCATGCCTTCAGGTTTAAAGGAGATGATGGCGAGGGGAGGTCATACTGTCACGATGTCTATCACTTCCTCATGGAAACGTGTAGAAAAGGTGGAGCCAGATTCGTCCCAGAGGTGCAGAAGTGTCAACGGGGGAAATTCAATATACAGAACTATTTATTATTATTATTTTTAATTTAAACAAAGGCTCGTCAAACAACTAAATAGCTTGCCCAGAGAGTCTCTATGGAAACTTCATCCTTAAAGGTAATTCATGACTCAACTGGGCATGACCCAAAGCGACCTGCTTTAATGGCACCTGCCTTAAGCCGAGAGCTGGACAGCAGTCGCAGGAGTCCCTCACCACAGATGCGATTCCGCGATGCTGTGATGTGACAGCAGCTTCAAGCCAGCAGCCCCACCCTGCCAGGGAAAGAGACCCCAGTTCCACCCTTCTCTTTGCCTGAAGGTTTCCATGAACCCCTGCCCTGCCGGCAGGGAGGGCAGTAGGCCTGGGCTGCTGCAATAACAAGTTCGATAGGTTTTTGCACAGGGCAAATCATCTGTACTGAACTCACAGAGAGCTGAGGCTTCGTTTGCCTGATTGGATCATCTGGACAGCTTTGTCGCAAACAGAAGCTGTACCCTTTTCATGAAGAACTTTCCTACCATCTTAACTCACTGTTCTGAAATTCCATTTCTATGCCTTTGTACTTGTTGGCCATTCCTGAACCTTCTTCCAGCTCTGTTTTTCCTGAGATGGGAGGGAAGCTGCAGGATTGTGTGCAGTGTTCAAGGTGAAGATAGAACATGGATTTATGGAGACTGTGCAGACTACATTCTGCTAAGAGGGAAGGGACAGAAATGCACATATTATGATTTTGTGTAACTTCTCTTAGCATGTCTGCTGGCTCTTTGTTGTCTCTAGATGTTTTAAATTGCTTTTAAAAAACGCAGATTCTTCTCAGCCTGTTTATTTGTTCACCTCTTGTTTGGTTCTTCATCCTGTCAATGGTGCAGCGCCCTGCTGGTCTGGCCTGCTTCTATGACAGTTTGCTTTCCCCACCTTCCCGTTCGTGATGTCTGCTTCCCCAGCTGGGAAGGGTTTTATGGCAATCGGACACTAGGCAGAGGATAATACCCCCACGTTACGTGTCCATCAAATGAAAGGCGGGTAGAATGAAGCCCTTATCTGTTCCGGGCTAATCAGCACAGGAGCTAACTATCTTTAAACAGCTGAAACGCCATCCAGACTGCTTTGGGAACTGGGAAGTTGCTGAGTGTATTGTTGAGAGACAAAGAAACCCTGGAGGTACCGGGGCGGGGTGGGGAACGTTGAGATTAGCTAGAGAATGTATGAGTAGGAAACAAGCGAATACCAGAAATCTGGCATCATGTGGGATGAGAGAGGGGCTGAAGAATTGAGCATGTGCCACTTGTCAAGCAGGCTCTGGGTATCTTTGCTGTTGGGTTGTGTCCCACCTTTGCTCTTTGCCATTGCAGTGTGGTTGGGACGAGGAGGAACCGAACCAGAGAACTGTCAGCACTCACAGCACCATTTGCTATACCTGAAGGAAACCAGATACTTCCAAATCAGCCAGAAGATGTAACAGTCGTTTGCTGAGGAGTATGCAGAGTGTAAGTGCACAACACACGGGTCAGTGTTCCGTGAAGTGTTTGTTGCTGTTCAGCCCCTAGCTGCTGCTGTCACTTCCAGTGAGAAGCCAGGACTCTCACTGCCAGAGAAGGTAAGAGTTCACATGCATTCTCAGATCTGGGACATCATGGCAAACACATTATTAAGTTTTCTATGTGGGCATATTTTCCACTGCATTTGGAAGGCAACAAATGCCACGGTACTATATGATATAAACAATTTAGAACAATTTATGTATCCTGTAATTATAAAGACTGAAGCTTATGCTTCTCTGCAGTATCAGTTACTAGCTCAGGAATACTTTGTCCTGAAACAAAGAGTTTATGGTTCTATAGGCTTCAAAGTGATCAATGACAGACAAGAGAAGACATGTTCAGGACACTTAGGAGCACAAGACACCTGATCCAAATACATCCATTGCTTCCTTGGTTTAAAATAAAATCCTAATGGTGATACTGTGTTTACTGAATTTCATAGAGAGCCAGCTAGAAAAACTCTTGCCTACAGGTCCTGCAACTAATAAAGTTAATACCACCCTAAACACATAGAGGGGCTGTATGCTTTAAAACAACATGTATGAAGAATCTTGTTCCTATGTGTAAAGGAGAAGAAGTTTTAACTGCATATGAGATGCCATCATAAAATTAAGATATCAAATGCCAGAAACTGCCCCATTGGTACTAACAGTGATGGAACTGTCATTCTCTTCGTATTTACTACACAGAATTATTAATACGCTGTGTGTAACAGGCCTTGCTAATGGCATCAGGATGTGCAAGACAGCAAGAAAAGATGGGAGCAAGGAGTTAGTCATAATAAAGCTTTAAAAATAACAGTTTTCTCTTCAGCTGTTAGAGGTGTGAGTCTTGCTAGATGGATTTAAATTCTTTAAAGTACTTATCCTAAAATAAATAGAGCATCACCTCCCAGGTGAGCTCAAGAACCACCAGTCAAAAGGGGACTGGTAACAAAGTTGTTCGATCCTCTGGGGCTTCCTGTGGTAACTTCCTACTTCCAAATCTGTGTTGTAGCCTTTGCTGATCACCCTTTCCAAGTCTGCAGAAATAAACACACCTATTCCCGAATAGCCATTTTACAATGATGCTCAGACTCTTTCAGATGGCAGCACTAAATACAGTTTTCCACTCTTATGGTGTAAAACTCGGCACATTCTAATGGTGTCTCAGCATTTTCACTTAATTTTGTCCAGCTTTGTTTTGTGACTATGGCACCCCAAAAAAATGGGAATAATGTGGTGCTGCGTACAAAAATTCATGCCAACCACATTGAGGTTATCTTTTAAAACAGCTTATGAATACTTGACATTCTTATTTCATAGAGCAAAACAATACTACATGCACAGAGTATTCTGAATTTTATGTGTGGTCTGCACGTACGATCTGCGTGCTTGAACGTAACGGTGATTTGATATTGCTGTGAGAGTCCTAACCTTTCCATTTCCTAATTCTGTTTGGAATTCTTTAATCCCACGCTAATGTTTTAATGTTGCTCTAGTTATTTCCTCTCTCAGAAAGAAGAAAAGATAAACCCTTATTAGTTTATGCACCATGTAATCCTAGGAAGGATTTGCCAGGAACAGATAATCTTTGCTTGTTTCCAAGTCTTATTTAGAATGGAGGGTCAAGGGGAGGCATACCCAAACTTAATTACACAAGCAACTCTAATTAATATTTATTCTGTAAAATACTATGCTGATTTTTTGTTTAAATTTGTTCTTTCCGATAGCCGCCAAAGGAAACACCCCTGTAGTATTTAAAACCAAAAGTCAATACTGTACATCACTCTTTCAAACGTATGGCTGTCCAAGGATAGGTGTGTGTGTGTTGAGATGCTGCTGAAAGTTCATTTGCTTCACTTCCAATCAAGTAGCACTTTTCATTACTTAATTTCTGTTAAAGCACAAATATTTTGCCTATGGATGTGTGCAAGCATGTCTTGCACATGCATGCAGTGAAGTAGAATTAAAATGTGAAGCGTAGTAGTAGATTCTCTGTCATGACTTCACCCCTGATCCTAGGGAAGGGACTGCATCTTCCTTTGGGCAGAAAGGAAGCACTAAGTAATACAAGCACAAAACGACCACTTTCTTTCAGATTAAGAAAGATTTTGTCCCGTAGCACATATATTGCATCCCCTGTCCAGTTTTCTGCAATCTGCATAATTACCTGATTGCCCCACAACTGGAAGGACTGGAATTAGGTGGGTCCTTTTATGATCATTATGACTGCAAGTGGAAGGAAGAGGAGGAGCTGCAGCAGTCCTCATTTTACCTGAAATACTGGATTTAGGAACCCACGTGAGAACACGGAGCAGCACAACCCCTTAGAGAAGGGCCGCCATGGAAACAAGAGTAACTGCTTACTGGTAGGCTGCTGCTTTCATTTTCCTTTAGTCTTGACTTTTGTTTTGATCTCTGCCCATCATCGTTTCTTCTTTGTCTTCATTATTTATGTGTCATTCATTCAAAGAGCTGAAGGTCAGATCATCTCATCTGACTTGTATCCCATGGGCCCTGAAATTTCTAGTACCAGCCCAAGCAATTTACCTTTGAGCAAGGTATATTTTCTATATGCTTAAAGCATATAATTAAGTTTGGAGTCACACAATTTTAGAGGATAAGGAACTTCCTGTTCTGATAACAGGGGAACATGGTGTAAGGGGCCTGTGGCTGGAAAAATGTTGAATCAAGAGTAGGCACCAGAAGTAGAGATGGGACAGCCTAGTTAGGGGAGGGTTTATCTTAACACCGTAAGATGGGACTAGGTACATTTGAAGAGGGTCATAAAATTGAATAAAGACGACCTTTTCTTTTCAGCAAGAAAAAAGGTGGTTTATTCTTTAAAATCTTTGTTAATAATTTGGGAGAGCCTTTGAGAAAGGGAAGGAATAGCAGTAATTTCAACACTAGAATGTTTCAACTAACAGCTAGAGAAACTTTCGTCTTCAGAAAATATAAATAAAGTATCAAACAATATTTACTACAGATTAGGTTCCATCCCCAGTTAAACCAGTACATTCCTGCTGCCTCTAAAAGGTAACAAAGAAAACTGTATCTGAGATTCAGCACTTTACAGAAGAAATTAGATTTTAATGTGAACAGATTGTCACTGCAACAGCTGCATAGGTTTAAAAACTGAAAGCTCAGTTTTGCAGGTTTAAATAGAGACCCAGGATAACTGAAGCTCTATACAAAGTCAGTGGCAAGGTGGAAGAGCCTAACTGCTTGTCTTATTTTCTGTGCTTTAAAGTGTGCTAGTGTGGCTTATCCTACCACCAATAATAATGCTGTAGTTTTAAAGAAAGGCTGCCATGCCCAAACCATATGTACACAGAAAAGCCTCAGAAGGCAGGCAACATTTCCTTTTAAAATAGCTTCTAACAATGACTTAGCATAATTATACGTGCTCCAGACCGAGGTTTGGAAGAATGTTCACTCTCCTGTCAATTTGAAACTCCTTCTGTATAGAAGCAATGGGTGGGGTGCCACGTTTTAGAGTACTGCATTCGAGTTAAAAACCGAACCATTGAAGGTTTGTTCTGGTTCTTACAGCACACAAGCTGAAAACTGAGATTTTGTGGAAGCACAAATGGCTAGAAACACAAAAACGGCTTTACAAAACAGATTAAAAGAGCATGAAATAAATGAAAAGTTGATTAGCACCAATGTACGAGAAGCAGCAGGACTCTTGCCTGTTGGAACAACTTCTCTGTTAATGGCCATGCAACGTAGTTGCAATTGCGATTGCTTCCTAAAATAATCTCTCCATTACTTCCTGTATCCGATATCCTGCCTTGTAACACCCGTGTGGACTGAGATTGTTGTGAAAGGTCTTGCTGCTCCATCAGTGCCATTATTTGACACGGTCGCTGTAAACCACCCACTGGTCTGGATTCTCTGCCACACTTCAGCGTTAGAACTCTGTGAAATGAAGTTTCTTGTGTTAGTCCACCCCCATGGAACTCTGACCACTTCTGAAACTGCATGTGTTTATAGGAGTAATTCATATAGACCCAGATGCTTACGATACAGCTCACAGCAGAAGTCACGTCAGCACTACTCAATGAGGCAGCAGTAGCACCGTAGTTTGAAGTTGCTTCTCCGAATTCTGGAGCAGTACACATAATAGCGAATGCCAGCACCTTCGGATACGAAGAAATGCACTAACCTTATTTTTCCAGATATAAATTAATGCAGAATAATTCCCCATGGAATCACTAACTTCCAATGACTGTGTTGTTTATATAGCAGCTTTAGTGGCAAATCAACTAAATCCCTGAGATTTTATAATTTTAAAGTTATACCGGCTTAAATACCAAGACGCTGGATGGAGTGATGCAATGTATGGTTCTTTAAAGAAAATACTTTCTTAGGGTGTCTATGGCAGCATTCACCGAATCATAGAATGGTTGGGTTGGAAGGGACCTTAACGCTCATGTGGTTCCAACCCCCTGCCATGGGCAGGGACACCTTCCACAGCCCAGGCTGCTCAGAGCCCATCCAAGGTATTCTTGTGCTTTTCTGCTCCACTTCCATGATTTCCTTAAATACTAATGCTTCTAGTATGACAAACAACAATATTCCTGATCTACACATTGCCACAACATTCCTGTACCCATTTAATTCTTAAGCAGCAGCAGCATTACTTATCAGTAACGTCTGCAGTTACAAAACAAAAATAAAGGATATACTTATTTATCCTTTTTGTATTTTAAGACAGTTTGTTGCTCAAGAAAAATCAAGAATTGAAATGAAGATTGCCAGGAAGGAATAAAGGATTAATGATACGTGCAGATTTTACCTGGAAAAGCAAGGGGGGCAGAAAGGCTGGGAAGACTCTTATCTCTCCTGCCCTCCGAAAAAGTTGTATTTTGAATCCTGTATTTCAGTAGTGATTGTAAAGAAAATGGAAAAACCTCTCATGAGTTTGATGCTCAGCAACAAGCAGAAATAAGCTGGATCAAATGCATCGGCTAACTTAATTCTCCTTTGTTTTTCTGTCAGAAGTATTTTCTTTGAAAGAATTGGTCCAGTCTGGCCACGCCGCACCTAAAGTTTTATTTAAATTCAGTCAGAGTTTTTCAGTGTATATGTAAAATTGTTAGTTTTGTAATATGGCTTTTTTCACTACGTTTTAGGAGACATTATTCAAATGATTTTGTTTTTTCACTATGTTCTCCAACATGAAGTAGAAAGATATGAATCAAAAAGCAAACACTACTGTTAAGAACTTGAAACTCCAGTTCCTTGGAATGTGTCAGAAGTAAACCTGACGAATTCTTTACGTGTGTTTTGACAGTCAGTCAGCCTGAAAATTCTTTGCTGTTTTCACTAGTGCTTCTAAACCTGACTTTTGGACGCCTGCTTGCCCTTTAGCAGAAGGATGACAGTTAAGACCAGCTGATGAATAACTGCTTATACAGTTTGCAGGAATCAACATTTTGTCTGGAACCCTGCATTGCGACGGCTGGTTCTTGTGGGAATGGCATGAGCTTCCTCCATGGTTTAAGATTTCCTAAGAGCCAACAGATGGTTTGGGACTTTCTGTTTTAGCCACATGGATATGGTTAAGCAAGGCAGAGAGGCGCAACGTTTACCCATTTTGACCTCAGCTGGCAGGGAAGCAGCCACAGCGCCAATATGTTAACAGCGTTCAGGATGTGAGAGACACAGTTTAGAGGCTTTGAAGATATTTAACCTACTTAGCTCACCTCCGAAAAGGATAATCCAATTGGCAGCTTAAAGAGGTTTATAAGTAACTACTGACTCTTTTTGTTGAAATTGTGAAGAGAATTTGAGTGACTCCTACCTAGTGACAGAGAAAGAAACATAGACCAGTGACACTCGGGCTTGTGATTAGGATATCTGACTGCAAAAAGAGAAAATCTGGCTCCTGGTAAGAGCAATCCCATTGGCAAAGTGCATGTCCATGTTAGCACTTTAGTTTGGCTCAGGAGTGTGCCAAATTGATTGTCTACATGTGCTGTGCTTTGGTTCATTTGATAGAGTTGTCTCAGCCCTGGATTCCTTTGGGGTACAACGAGACGGGAAGGTGTGCTCCAACCACTACATTCCACACGTGTTTAGACTAAAACTATTCCAAAATAAACCCCTTGAAATGTGCATTGGTGCTGAGCATTTGACATCCACACAACTTCTGCTCTACAAATGGGCTTCTGTCTTTTGGACCAGTCTGCTTGCTCAGCACGTGCAAAGACAGCAGAGTCAGCACGCACCTTGCTCAGTAACTTCCCTGGTCTCTCTTGGACAAGTCCAACTAAATGTACGCTCCTAGAATTCACACTGATTTGGCTTTACATTAAGAGATTGAGAACTTCCAGATCTTGGCAAAGCTAAAAAAAAGAGTTGTTTTTTGCTATTCTGGCAGGGAACCCTTCCTGGGTAGAGAGATATTCTTCTGTTCTGCCTGCGTTATTTACTAAAATAACCTGAGTTAGATTATAAACCACCGTTTCCCTCTCCTTCATCTTTATTAGCAGATTTAAACCTCATCTATAACCTGTAATAGAAAAGAAATCAACTCACTTTACCCATATTCCATCTTTCCAGTTACATGAGAATTCTCTAGCATTTAATATCTGCGTTAGTTAAGCTCTATAAATATAAAGCCAAGCAAATAAGGACAGGACTAGGGGAGAAAAATCAAGATATTGAAGGTAACAAAAACGTGTAGATCTAAAGCACAGCTACAACAAGCAATACATGTTGAATAAAACACTTCCCAAGATTCACGCTAACAGTGGATGCACTGACCTTCTCTGTCTTCCAAAGGAAGAAACCAGACACACTTTACGTTGTTGAATTAACCAGTGCAGCCACGGTTACAGAAAAGAAAACAATAAAATTAAGACCTGATGTAAGCTGAAGCTCATGAGAATGGGTTAGCTAGTTACAAGAGAGATGTAAATACTGTGTTAGCAAATAGGTCAGAAAATAGGTATAATTTTCCTCAGCTTCATCTCCAATGCCTGTTTATAACATACAAATGAGTAACACAAGAGTATAGAGAAAATGGAATAGAATAAAATAAGGCTATTCAGAGGCCTTAAGCTAATTTTCAGGATGGTGACTGGCATTAACAAATTTGAACTAGCCCTGCTTATACATGTACTTTCTGTGTATTAAAATATTGCACCGAAATAGCTTGAGTTTTAATTCACTAAGTTCCTTCTAATTTTGAACCTTTCGACCTAAAATAATGGTTACCTTCCTAATTTTTGTTGGAGTCGGGTCAGACATAAACTTGTAGCGGCCCCCTGGGATCCAGCTCCTCCAAACCACGGGCCGGGCCAGGCGGGCAGCCCAGGAAGCGCCGCTGGGACTTTTGCCCTCTGCTGGTCCATGGGATTGTGACTTTGCTGCTCTGGAAGCCAAGAAGATCATCTTCCCTTTAGTAAAATAATCCACAGGTTACAGCGGGGCCTTACGGAATGACTGCTTACTAGCTTTTAATTTTTGCTGTGGATTACAATTAAGACATTGAAACATAACAAAGATACTCTCTATTGTAGACTAATACTTAATTTTTATGTAAAGGATATAACTGATAGATTTCTACACTAACTCCTTTGAAAAAAAAAAACAGGGGTGTTTCGGTGGCTTGAACAGTTTCCAAGTGTTTTAGCAAGCAAGAAATCCTGAATTAATTTAAAAAATGTTAAGTAGTTTCCTAAGGAAACCAAAAATGTTCATAGCTAACATCAGACTCGTATCATAACAGTTAGAGTTTAACTCGCCCTGTAGCTGTTCTCCAAATGCTCTGCTGCCCCCTGTGACAACAGACACCCCTTCCCTGCTGGGGCATCACTGCCTGCGAAAAGGAGATGAGCTATATCTGAATCATGGTAGTTGGAGAACTGAGTCAAAACACAGCTTTGCAACCTGCCATCTGTGTGGGACGATATTGTGATGCTGCTTAGCTCAAGTCTAAGGTTAATTAAATAATAACACAGGGACGTTTAAGAAACTTCTCTTCCACTCATCTAAAACTATCATTCATGTTTATGTAACTCTCCTGATCACTGAGCACATAATAAATATGGATTCCACAGCAATTTACTTTATAACATTTGAATTACAACAATCAGACTGGTTCTGTTTTGTTTCCTCTCTGAATTTTGTTTCAGAGTTCAAGAGAAGTCCCTTTGCTTGTTTTGCTTTATAAGCTTTTTGTGGAAAAAGTTTAAAAAGCCGGCCATGTTTTTGAAAACCGTAGCAATATAAATACCTTAATATCTGTTTTCTCTAAGTGCCAACTCTTCCTTAGCTCAAAATATCACTTACACAAGGGAATTCACATGGGATTTTTAAAGATAAACCACTTGACCGTAAGTCTTAAGATATTATCATAACACCAAGGAGCACATCTACTTGTAAGGCAATAGAAATGATAGAATATGTATTTTCTTCTGTCTTAATAAGCACTATTTAAAAAAAATCTACAATTGCATGTTTTGCAGGCTGTAGCTTGTCCCAATCAGAAAACAGACACAAACGCAGCAAGACACAGTGAACCGGTGGCAGAGCAACAAGGATGCATTTCAGTGACCGAATCCTGGGGTGCAGTTTGGGTGGTTTTGGAACACAGGACTCAGTTTAAGCCCCTCATTGAATAACAGAACACTGGTGAATGCAGGTTCGCTTCACCAGGTCAGGGAACCTTCCACCAGCATAACTTGATAAACTGCTAATCGACTGTATTGCTTTCAGGATCAATTAATGGTAGTATAATTTATGTATTACATTTGTAAAAACCTGGAAGGCTTTTCTTTATACAGTTCAAGCATATAAGCTCCATCAAATGTTTTTATCACATTAATTGTGGGAATATCTGTACAAGACTGGTCAGCTGCACCACTGACATTGCCATCGCTACTGCTACTGGAAAAAAATGAAATAGTATTACTAGAACACTATTTATGTCCAGTGTCAGGAGGGAAAAAGCCCAACCCCCCGCATTTAAAGCACATTCCGGGTACGTGCAGCCAGCAGCTCCCGGGCAGGGCGTGCGGGACCCGGCTCAACGTTCCTGCTCGGCCACGGCTGCTGCTGGAAAATAACCACAAAACGACGTCCTCAAGCCTCCAGCTTGCTCTCATTTTATTATCCGCCTGAAGAGCTTTCATACACGCATTTCGCGAGTTCCAACATAAAGAGCGACAAGCTGCAACGAGCTCCCGGGTTCATAAACGCTCATCCGAGCCGAGCGGCGGGGACACCCCGGCTGAGGCGGGTGCACGGGGGGCCGCACTCCCGGGCCTCCGCTCCCAGGAGCGGGCGCGCTTCCGCCGCCCGGCTCCGCGCTCGTGTCACCGACCCTCGAGGTAACGCCCACTTACTGCCGCCCCTCCCGGTCCCGGCGGGGCTGAGGCCGCCAGCGCGTCCGGGGCTCCGTCCCGGGCTCCGTCCGTCCCGCCGCCTCAGCCCCTCGTCCCCTCACCGGCGGCTGCCGCGCGGGGCGCACGCGCACCGGACTGGCGGGAGGCTCCGCTCAGAGCATGCGCAGTGCCCCCCCCGTGCCGGAGCGGACGGGGAGGGTGACGTCACTGGGCGCGAAGCCTCCCATGGGGCGCCGCGAGCAGGTTGCCCACGTCAGGCCGCTTCCGGGAGAGCCGATGGGCGGGTTGGAGGCCCGCGGCACCGGGCAGCCCGGAGCGGCCTCCCGGGCGGCGGCAGCTGGCGGGCGCGCCCGTGTCTGTCTGTTCACCCATTCGTGTGCCGCCGCTCACACGGAGCGCCGGAAAGGCCTGGAGCGGGCTCTGCAGCCGGCTGAAAGGAAAAAAGGGGGCGGGCCGAGGCACTCAGCCAATCAGCAGCAAAGAGTTTCAGAGCCGACACCAATCAGAAGTGCCGCTTTCCAAAACAGGGGTGACGAGCCAATGGGGAAGCCCGCACTGCTAGCGCTCCGGCCAATCGAGGCAGGCCGCCTGTAGGCTGTCCCCGCGGCCTCCCGGCAGCAGGGGGCGCGCTCGCTGGGCGGGCGGCAGCGGCGGCGGTGCCGAGGGCGGAACGGGAGAGGCGCCGCCGTTGTCGCCGCCGTTGTCGCCGCCGCTGTCGCCTGCCCGGCTCGCTGGCTCCGCCTTCCGCGGCGCTGCGCTCCCGCGGGCCCGAGGGGCAGGTAGGGGTTGCGCGGCGGGAGGGGAGGGGAGGAGCCGCGCGCCGATCTCCCGCGCTTGGCGGGGCGGTCCCGGCTGAGGAAGGGCCGCTCCCGGTCCGGTCCGGCCCGTCCCGCCCGAGCCGCTCCCGCCCCTCCCCGGCCGAGCGGGGCCGCACCGTCCCGCCGCCGCGGGGCCGGCCGACTCGCTGCCCCCGGGAGAGCAGAGCGGCCTTGCGCTGCCTGTGCCTCCCGACGCGGGGGGCGGCGGGCGCGGGTGGCTCGGGCCGCTGTCGGTTCCGCTGGACGGGCCGGGCGGATGCCCCCGGGTGAGGCTTCTGCGGGCGATCGGGAGCCGGTTGGCGCGAACAAAGGCGGCGGCGGGCGGGCCCGGAGCGGGGCTGGCGGCGGCCCCGGGGCCCGCTGAGCCCGCCGGCTGGCAGCCGCCTCTCCCCGGGAAGACGGGCGCTCCCAGGGCTCGCCTGTTGCTCCGTGGCTGGAGCAGAGCCGGCGCCTGACAGAAGCGGAGAGCGGGGCCGTGTGGGTTGTGGGTTGTGCTCTCGTTGGTCCGACTTAAGGAACCAGCAGCCCGATTGCCGCCTGTTGAGTTTGCCGAGCCGCTGCTCTCGGCGGGGCAGCGCTGTCAGTGTTTGGTCACAGAAGAGTCAGCACTGTGTTACAGGAAGTGAAAACGGAAAAAAACCCCAGGGGCTGTCAGTTGTTGTCATCAAACTCGATTACCAGAGCTTATATTGGTGCCGATTCTGCTGATAAACCTGGGTTTATTGACAAGGTGCTCCCTCTTCAGCTTGTATTTCACATCTGTTCTTTCCTAAAGTGTCTTGGAGAACAATAAAGCCAAGTCTTCCAGCCCCACTCCTTAATTTCCTGGGGAAATGAAGTGACTTTACAAAGCATCTTTGTTCTCTCCTTTTTCTTTCATGGATTAAAAAAAAAGTAGGAAAGCTACAAAAATAGAAAACAAGCTCTGAACAACATCTTATTTTGTGGGTAGGGGCTGAGTGTGGGGAGATGGAGCTAAATACTTAAATAAAAAATGTGGAATGAGTAGATGTTGAACTGTTGCTGTAAATTCCGTTTCATTTGTTTTGTTTAGATATTTCATTTTGACAACAGTTAAGTTTGTTTCTCTTTACAGAAATAAAAGCTGAAACCGAGTTATGTCTGTGTTATTAAGTGGCATTTTGAGCCGACGTAGCAGAATTGTGTGATTATAACCAGAAGTGTTAGATTAAGCAGAGGAATTAATTCAAGACTATTGACATGTGTGTCGTGCATGCTGCATGTTTGAAATGTCTTACACAATTGCCCAGTGATGCATGAGCACGACTATTGAATCCTTCATGCTTTTGCTACCTGAGGAAGATAACTCTAAAAAGGCTTTATATTAAGTTTTCTATTTTCCTTTCCTGATCTTGGTGCCACTCCAAGGCTGTTGAGCAGTTTACAATCTCTGTAAGCCATGCTTTAATTTGCACTGCAGTTTGTTATCTGTAATTATTCATTTAAACTGTCGGATGGTTGGGATGGGCAATAAAATTGCTTTGGGAAGTCTGTTTTGGGTCAGGCTTATTCTGTTGGGCAGGTGCTCGGTGTCCGGTTTGCTTCTTGGCTGGCTTGGTCCTGGGGCAACGGGACGGTTTGTGGGTGACATCCCTGGGACGCGGTCAGGGCACTTCCCCCCCTCACATGTCTCTGCTTTCTCGTGCCCCTGGGCTGGGAGTTACACGGGTGCAGCTTTTTGGATGCAGATACCCGAACGTGTTGCACTTGCTGCTGCTGGTGGTGCGGGAGGCAGCACCAGAGAGGCGCTTCCGCTGCTTGTAGGAGAAAGGGGTTTATACTGGCTGCCTTTTAACCACGTATTCACTCCTGCTGTTCTGTTTCAGGCTTCCCATTCTCTTTGTATTATTCTCTTTATTCTGGGACCCAGTGTGTAACTTCTCTCTTCTACACTTTTCCTATATGGAAGCATTGGTGGACTGCTCAGGTTTTGATTTTTTACGCAGACTTTTGGTTTCACAGCTTCTGATTGCTTTGAGGAGGTTTTGAGATATGATGGTGTAGATGATGGGTTCATTTTTGACTGAGTTGATTTAATATTTTGAGTTTGTTACCCTCTCTCCTGCCTGTGTCACGAAGAAGGGGGTGGTAGGATCCAAAGGAAGGTCTCTTTGCTCAGTGTGATTTTCACTAGACGTGCATCCCAGTCAAGGTTCGTAATTCAGCTGAAGCGCTGAGACTGGTAGAGATCTATCAGCAGCAATCATGATAACATTTTCAATGTGCTTTGTACTGTGCAAAGATCTAATTTGAGATTCCTGTAACCCAGTAATTGCATTAATAGTGAAGTCAGCGATGCATGACAGGGGGACGTGCTTCTGTGCTTTAAAAGAACGCGTCTATACGCCACACTTGGTTTTTAAGTTCTAGCTGCGTGGAGAAGGCCGTGCAGTCAGGACCGCTGACTTCCAGTTGTTGTCAGCAGTTAGGCCTGAAGGCGCAGAGAATGCTAATTAAAAGCGTTTATTATAGCTGGAACCATTAATGTCAATAACGAGCAGTAACAGTGAGCTGAAGGTCATAATTCCCCTTGGTAGTATTAATAGTTCTGCTCCCCAGGTAACGTTCTGCATTTTTCTTCTCTTCTCCCTGCTCCTCTACATGAGCTGTCTGCACAGGCGTGTGCAGCAGGAGGGGGGTTAGTCCTGCCCGGTTCCTTCCCCCTCACGACTCAGTTTCAACTGGGGGAACTCACGTGCATCACAAACTGTACCTACTTGCTTCCTGGATTCGCAATTTAGAAATAGAACGGCTAGACTGTCCGAAGCAGTGTGACTTTGCTGCTGTATTCCTTCTACAGAAAACCTCAGTTGTCTGCGTTCTTGTGTGAGTTGGGTGACTTGCATTCCAGAGATCAGTTGTGCTTGGCGACATAGTCTAGCAGTTGTGTTCAAAGCCCTCGTGCCTGAAGAATTATCCCAGGCATATCCTAAATACTGTGAATGTCCTTTAAAACTTCTCTTGAATGCCTCAGAAGTACCAAAATGTAGAAAACAGACTTTTCTGGAAGAAAAGCAAATAACCAGTAAGAGTCATAAGTGGCTTTGTGTGAGAGAGAAGTGCAGGTGTTCCTGGGTGCCAGAAACACAAACTCGTTTTCCTCCGCGTCTCCTGTTTGTGTGACCGGACCAGCATCCGTCAGGGAAGGTGACATTGGCTGCTGGCAGCGTACTTGCTGCCACTTGGCTTCGGCTTTTGTGAAGCGTGATGAGTTGAAGCCTGTGATAAGGATAAACCAGTATAAATTGTTCTTTAACTTGTTTGGGTTTAGGCAGCTTTATTTTTTTTCAATTTTACTAGATTTAGTAGATTGAGCTCTGGTTGCTCATGTAGCAGTAGTTGTATTATAGAAATATAACATCTAATGCAACAGGCAGTTCTGCCTATGACCTTAATTACCGAGACATTGTTTGTTTTCCCAGATCCCGTACTATTTTTATTCCTTTCCTTTCGCTTGTCTCTTTCAGTGAATTGTACAGAGTAAAGCAACACTATAGGCTTTCCTTTTCTAGTAGAAGTTAAAAGCAACATTTAAACTTTTAAAATATATGTGTATGTAAATATATGTATTACAGAATCATAGAGTGGTTTGGGTTGGAAGGGACATTAAAGCTCATCCGGTCCCACCTCTGCCATGGGCAGGGACACCTTCCACAGCCCAGGCTGCTCGGAGCCTGTCCAGCCCTTAATCCACCCTTTTTCAGTTAAATATATGTATTTGTTTCAATTAAAATATATGTATATATATATTTCCGCCCCAGCAGATAGAGGAGAAAAGCTGTTTCTAAATAGGTGGGGTTTTACAAACTTTTAAAAGCAGATGTATGACATTACAAGCCAAGATTGTTATTTGCCTTGCGCGAGTCTAACGTGTTTCTGATTACTTGAGAGCATCTGAGAGTAATTTGGATGGGAGACGTGCTGCTAGGGGTGCTCTCTGAAACAGTTTTCAATCCTCTGCAAAATCATCAAATATTTGGCCAATGTGACTGTCAAAGTATGTTAAGGAAAGATAATTTTTGCCTGAACATCTTATTGATGCAGATGAGTAAGTAGGAAAAAAATAGAAGACTGCTTTGAATCATAAATGACACCACTCACATATGTTCAGCACTTGCTAGATATTCTTTTATCTGTGCTGCCAATTTGTAGCATTTCCATTTATTGTTATAGAGAAACTGGATCTGCACACCTTCAGGTTTCAATAGATCTTTTATTCTTTAATATTTACACCAGATGTGATAAATAGATGCAATTGTTGCTGTGCTGGACTTTCTTCATCTCTTTGCAAGTTGTCGGTGTGGAGTATTGAGGTTGAAAACGAGCAGAGTAAAGCTGATCTTAATACTTGCCCAGATCCTGACACATGCAAGACTCTTGCTTTGTTGGCAGGGTGTTGCTTTGTCAGTTGTTAATTCAGGGGACTAAAATACGTTTTACGTAACATTTATTTTTATGGGAAAGCATATGCTGATATTGCTGCTTTCTTTGGTTAGGATGAGCATTTCTTACTCTCGCTAGCCCTCATTTGAGTTATAAAAGCTAACCTCCTGGCATTTCTATTTAGATTTATTCATAGGAATGCTGTTGGTACTCACTTTATCTTATACTAGAAGTCTTTCATAGATACGCCAAAAGCACAGTTTGTATTACTAACTTGAGGAAGAAAACATGGTGCTTAAAATAACATGAAAAACAATTGCAAAAAGTGTTCATGGCTGTTTCCTCTCTGGAGAGTAGATTGAGCGCTATTTATACACCTGAACAAGCAATATCTGAACAGTCCAGGTCACTGAACTGTTGTCGTTGTCCATGATATTTATCTCCAGACTGGTTCTTGCGTTTCTTCTTTCGGAGCGTGCTGCTAGGAGCGGTTGCGGTGGGAAGTGGGGAGGAACGGAGACCTTGGAGCGAGCCCAGCAGTTTGCTCAGTGACCTTAAGGAAATGACGCAGTTTCTTATGCTCATTTTAGGCGTGTGTCGCAATAGGGCTGACTCTGAGTGCCTTGGAACGGTGCAGACTTCATAGGTTTGCTCAAGACGCCTTGGCAAGCTTTGTAAACGTTATTAGAGCCGAAGCTCATCGGATTGTTTCATTATTCCGAGTAATTCGGAGAGAGCATCTTGTCCGGCCGCTTTCTATTTTCAGTTGCTATTTTCCTGAGTTTGATGGGGGTTATTTAGTTTATTTTGCTCTGTTTTCATTTTTCCACTGGCTGTTTTAATCTTAGTTTCAAGACTAACAGAGATGTACTGCACACAGTGCCTTTGTTTTTAAACTATAAATTCCTACAAAAAGTCACTTTCTTCACAAAAATATGTATTTCTTCTTTAATTTCAGTATTTTCAGAGTACAACTTTGTCCTACTGATTTCTTTTTGTCAAAAATAAGTTGTGTTCATAAGTTGAGTATGCAGCTGTGAAACCATACGTTAAATAGCCTTATCTTGAAGGTTATACAGATCATTTTATCCTATTTGACTTATTTGTAAATCCAGAAAATGAAAGACACGAAGAAAAAAATCACTGATTCGGGCTACTTACATTGGGTTTAAACGTCAAGTTGGCGATGTGGAATTACATTAAAGTAATTCAGTTTTCCTAATAAAGTAGGTAGTCTTTGCTACTGGTAAAGTGGCCAAGTTTCTCACCTTGCTCAACTGGTAGATATTATTAAAGCAGTAATATTTTGCTTCTAAGTACCCCGTAGCTGTTGAGTGATGATGAGGGACTCTAGAATTAGACTTAATGGTAGTTTTCTAATCAGTTTGGATACTATTAATAAATATACCTGGGTCTTGAGTTTATTCCTGCTTCAGCAAACAAACACAAGCAGTCCAAGGCCGTGGCAGGGCAGTGGGGACCCTTGGCTGGGTTTAGCAGTGATGCATGAGAGCTGAGCTCGTGGTAGAAACAATTACTTTGCAAATATAATAGGCTCAGGCAGGATCTCTTGGCAAAGCATGTTTTAATAATGATTTTGCAAGATCGGGTGTTCTACCTAAATGCAGACACACCTAATAGGGCAAAACCCCCTGCTTATATCCCCCCAAAATCCCGGCCGCAGTTTCCCTCCCCTGTTCCCCATTGGCTGGTGCTTCAGGGTTTACAGACTATCCCGATGCACACAATACCCTGCCCCTTATCAGTCTATCTAAGATACGGATTCCTGGTGCTTTGGCTACGCTTCCCCCTAAGTTAACTTGTAAATACAGGTATCAGTATATATTCCGGGAAAAGACTGTGTTTTACATTAAGGATTCACAGTCCGTTGTGTCTCGGTCCTTCCCCCCTGCTGGGGTCAGGTGCCAGGTCCTCGGTTATATAAAAACACCAGTTCTTCCTTAGACGTTCCTTACAGTTTGGATTCTATTAATAAATGTACCGGGGTCTCGAGTTTATTCCTGCTTCAGCAAACAAGCACAAGCAGTCCAAGGCCGTGGCAGGGCAGTGGGGACCCTTGGCTGGGTTTAGCAGTGATGCATGAGAGCTGAGCTCGTGGCTCCGTTCAGTTTCACTACCAAGGGTCTGCGTGGTGTGGAGTCAGCGGGAAACCAAAGGGAAAGGAGAAATGGGCAGGAAGGTTTTCTGTAGGTGGGTGCTGACAGCGAGGGTGTTTTCTGACCCGCGGCTTTAACCTGGGGTGCCGTGGGCCCTGCGGTGTTTGTTTGTCTGGAGTTCCTTCAGCTGGGGAGCAGGATGATGTTTGTGTGGTGGAATTAGTGTCGGTGTGAGATCGGATCCTTCCGGGCCAAACGCAACCTGCCGTGCACTAACAGCCCTTTATCTCTCTTCCTTTTTGAGGAGTGGCATATCCGAAAAGTGGATGTTCAGGATAACATGTCCAATGTGTCGGAAGAGAGAAGCGCTAGACAACAGAACATTAAGAAAGGACTCCAGTTTATAGAGTACGTATATGAGCTGGGCAGCCCTGGGAAAGCCCTTGGGTAGAGCCCCAGCGGAGGAAGGAGGACACGTGTTTCTCCTCAGAGTGTTTGCTAACATGAACATGGAGATGGAGAACAGTCCTAAAGAAAATACAGACCCCCTCTTTGTTCTTAAGCCGAGCAGATGGAGGGTGGGAGGGTATTCCTTTCTGCCTTTGAGAAAAATCAGCAGTGAGTTTTTTTGGGTGAGTGGAAAATGTCAATACCCTGAAAATCCACCTGATGGACAGCTACACCTAAGAGTAGCTTGCTACTCAAGGGCTGGGTTTGCTTAGCACCGTGTGTTTCAACTCACTGGAGCTAAAATTTAACCTAATGAAACATCATCTTATGAATAGTAGTTGATTTTCATTTGCATCAATGCCAAATTCTTCTCTAGAAGATCCTGGCTAGCTTAAAATCATTGTGAAATTTCACACTGGTTCAAAAAATGGCCCTTTTAAAAGCTATTTAGAAACAGATTCTCAGATAAGCCATACGGGAAGGGAAAGGGTTCCTATTTTTCTTCCTGAACAGTTAAAAGTAAATAGCTTTGTTCTGTGCTAGAGAAAATTCCTGTAGTGTCATTGGTATGACTTAATTAAAAAGGATGTTTTCTTTTGGCAGATCATTTGTCATTATATAATGCTTACAAGAAGATTGCAGTTTTATGTGTAATCTGTTTCTGCACAGTGTAGGAGAGGAAAGAAATAGGTTTTAAACAAAGTTGAGGTTTTAAGCTCAAAGCATTCAAAACCTTAATGCATTTTGAGCAGAGTTGAGCCTGGCTATGTAACTTGAAGTGAAAATGAGTCATTAGTAGTAAGAAAACTGAGTTGTTTAATCAAAACTGATCTCCAGCACTTCTGCCTTGTTCAGTGCAGGCAACGAACAACATCTAGAGATGTGCCTGTTGCAGCGAGGCTGTGTTTAGTTAGAACCAGTGTTCTCCAACGGGATCGTCTTTTAAGCAATGTGAATAATACATAAATGTTGTAATTTCTTTTTCTAGATCTACTTTGCCCTATCCAGGGACGCAAGAACAATATGAGGTAATTAAATTACTTTTGCATTTCCAGGCGGGTTTTAACATGGGCCCATATTATTATATTTATGTCTGAACTCAATCTCTTAATCATCCTCTCAGAATCCCAGAGTGTGAGGGGTTGAAGGGACCTGGTGGTGGTGTAGTATGAACGGTAATTTCCAATGGCTCAATATTGGAACTGGGGACTGCTTGCATTGTGATACAGGTATCTGGGTGCCTGGAATTCACTCATCTAGCAGCCCAGATTAGCTCTTTCTCCGATGTTTGGGATGAATTTGGAGCATTCTGTGCTGTTCTGAGGGTGGCACAGCAAAAGTGAGACAGAAGGACCTCAGTCACATCAATCTTCATAACATTTTGTTTCTCTGCATGTTATTATTGTGCATAATTTTTGACTTATATTTTCAGACTCATCTTTTGAGCATTTTTATCCAATGGTAGGTGGTTTCCTTGAATTCAAGATGATATTAGATAACAATGCAATCATTCACATTTAGATTAAGAAAGCATCTTATGCTCTGCAAAACCAGCCTTTGTGCACTGCTGCCTTACCCATCGCTGGGGCTGCTGCTTGCTAAAAGAATGTAGGGAAATATAGATGTCTTTTTAACTTATGTAAAGTAATTATTTGATCAGTAGTTTACCCTCTCTTTTATTAACATATTGTGTTGAATGTTAGAGATCGTCTTGGGAAAATGCCAGAAGAAAAATATCAATAGAGACAAAAGTTTTGCATTTCATTTTGATTCTGTGAAGTTACAAGTATAAGTTTTATATTGCAAAGGTATTTGGAAGATAAACAACAAATGCTGCTGTTGATGAGTGTTTCTTTTCTTTGTTGCAGTTATTTATACGGGAGCTCGTTAGAAATCTTTTTAACGAAGGGAATGATGTATATCGAGAAGGCGATTGGAGAGGATCACTGAATCACTATACAGAAGCTATAAATATCGCTGATTATGCTAATTCTGAAGAAATCCATGTTTCTGATGATATTTTAGAGAAGTTGCACGTGAACAGGATAGCGTGTTTTTCTAACCTGGTAAGCTGCTCTTCAAACTGGGATTTCTCAATGCAGTTACACAGTGTGGAGACACCAAAAGGTTCCTAGTGAGCGAAAAGCTCTTTGTGTTGGCTCGAGAATTGGCGTTTCAAATCATCGTTTTGCTGTGCTCTTTTAATATCTTATTTTTACAAGTATAATCATTGCAATATTTTGTTAGTAATACTAGAATATTATCATTTAAGAAGTCATATTAGGCTTGGAAGTTGAGGGAACAATATTTTTATCCATTTATACTGTTGAGTGCTGCTTTCTCTGTGGAATAAGAGCTAAATTATCTTCAAAACTGTTATTGGTTTTCCCATAACTGGTGGCCCTGCTGCTTTTTAGTTGCATGAGCCGGTGACTTAGCAACACGCAGAGCGCAGTGGCCTTGGGGAATGTTTTATAATGTTTCAACACCTTCATCTAATACAGTTTAAATTTGGTATTTGAATGCTAGTAGTTCTGATTAGTGCCTTTTTTTCTTTCATCTCGTAGGGATTGCATGAAGAAGTTCTGGAAGACTGTGAGATAGCATTGAGATTGAACGAAAACAACTTCAGAGCTCTCTATCGGAAAGCAAAAGCTTTGAATGAACTGAGAAGTTATAAAAAGGCTTATGATGCTGTAGCAAAGTGTTCTCTTGCTGTGCCACAGGTAGGTAAATTCTATATTGATGATGATTTTTAAAGGTTTAATACAGAACACATATATTTACACCAAGACCATTTAAGGTTTTTTGATAGGTTTGGGGTTTTTTTAATGCAGAAAAGTATTTTTTTGATTCCTCCATGAATTATTTTGTGTTGTGGAAGTGAAGGCTGATAGGGATTTCAGGCCCCAAGCTCAGTTTGTTGTGCCAACTTTCAGCAAAAGAAACAGCGAACTCGCAGTGGGGGTCGAGTGCCATAAACCTTGGTGATACAAACTAAACCCACTGGTTGTGGTTTGAAATTCTATACAGTTGTGAGGTTTTGTTTTGATTTTTTTTTTAAAGAACGCATCAGATGCAATCCTGCAGCATTTTCAATGTAGTTTCACCGCAAATTAATCTAATTTGGCTCTCTGAGACACTTCATAATGCCAACTAAAATGCCTCACCTCCATCCCTGGGAAACTGATGGAATGACTTCTCCTTGGTGCCATCTCAAGGCATATCAGGGATAAGAGGGTCTTGTATCTGGGCTGGAACAACCCCAGGTTCCAGTATAATTTGGGGAATGACCTATTAGAGAGCAGTGTAGGGGAAAGGGACCTGGGGGTCCTGGGGACAGCAGGGTGACCATGAGCCAGCACTGGGCCCTTGTGGCCAGGAAGCCAATGGTACCTGGGGTGGGTTAGAAGGGGGTGGTCAGTAGGTCAGAGAGGTTCTCCTGCCCCTCTGCTCTGCCCTGGGGAGACCACACCTGGAATATTGTGTCCAGCTGTGGCCCCTCAGTTCCAGCAGGACAGGGAACTGCTGGAGAGAGTCCAGCGCAGCCACCAAGATGCTGAAGGGAGTGGAGCATCTCCCGTGTGAGGAAAGGCTGAGGGAGCTGGGGCTCTGGAGCTGGACAAGAGGACACTGAGGGGGGACTCATTCATGGGGATCAATATGGAAAGGGGGAGTGTCAGGAGGATGGAGCCAGGCTCTTCTGGTGACAACCAGTGATAGGACAAGGGGCAATGGGTGCAAACTGGAACACAGGAGGTTCCACTAAAATATGAGAAGAAACTTGTTCCTTTTGAGGGTGGCAGAGCCTGGCCCAGGCTGCCCAGGGGGTTGTGGAGTCTCCTTCTGTGCAGACATTCCAACCCGCCTGGACACCTTCCTGTGTAACCTCATCTGGGTGTTCCTGCTCCATGGGGGGATTGCACTGGATGAGCTTTCCAGGGCCCTTCCAGTCCCTGACACTCTGGGATTCTGAGAGGATGATTAAGAGATTGAGTTCAGACACGCATTCCTGATTGGATCTAAAATGCTGATGGAAACTTTATATGCTTTGCTGGAACAGACCGGTCACAGGACAGAACACTGAGCTGCATTTTTTTTCACCTTTCTACATCAAAACGATGGTGAAGTGGCTGGACAGCTCTGGAGTTCTTCATATAGAGAAGGTTTCGGTTGTGTTTCCAAAGACGCAGCAGTTTATCTGAATGCGTAACTGTGGACTTTGGATCCTCACTTTGAACCTCCAGATCTTAATGTTTTCACTTCAGGTTTATGTGCCTTCACATAAGTTCTATGAATGCTTTTTTAGCTGTAGGACACATTCTGAAAATGAAATCTTAAAAAAATTTAAATGGATAGTTAGTGTAACTATAGGACAGAGTGAAATACAAGCAGGTTTTTAACTCCGCTTTCTAGTTGTGTGGTGCCAAAATACAGAGTTCTCATTAAATATTCAGCAGTGTTATGTAGTAGCTGACATGATGGGAACCAGAAATCTGGCCTTCAATTTGTGTCAAAATAAACTGATCCCATCGCCTCAAAAACCAAGCACCCTCCCCAAATGAACAGGCAAAAATACCCCCCCAACCCAAACCAACCAACCAAACCCACTAAAACCAACCAAGCCAAACCAACCAACCAACCAAACCTACCAAAACCAACCAAGCCAAACCAACGCCACACCACTTCTCTGAGCTTCCCTAGTGTTGGAAAACTCTTTACATCATTTTAAACTCAAATGGATGGAACAGAAGGACACTGTCCGTTTTCTGAATATTTAAATATTCCACATATTGCATTAATTTTGCTTGATGGTAGCTGTATTTTTCAGCGTTAGCTTACAGCCCCATCAGAATAGACTGAGATGTGAACAGATGTCTCGGTTAGAAGACAATACATGTAAATTATGAATTTTTGTCTTTTAGGATGAAAGTGTGATTAAGCTTACCCAGGAACTAGCTCAAAAACTAGGGTTAAAAATAAGGAAAGCATATGTAAGAGCAAAGGTAAGATTTTATTTTAACGTTTCACACCGAGGTTTCCCCCTCTTGATATCAATTTGGTACTTAATGAACGTATGTTTTCATTGCAGCCACCCTCCGCAAATGCAGTTTCTAGCGATGTGTCAGCTCAGGTACAGTTTTACATGTTCCAAGCGCAATCTGAACTTAAACTAAAGGGAATAATTGTTTCATAATTTGGTGACATTGAAGTGTAAGTTGTGCAAGTGACATTTGATAGAAGATGATGTTATTTGGGATGTCAGGCTGCTGTTATCTTTGTGTTCCGTTTTGCTGTGTATTGATGGCAGACCAGGAGCTAAGATTATCATTCAAGTTGTCTTTGTAGAATAAACGCTAGTTAAACAACTAAATCCAATGCAACAAATAGATTTACTTTTAAAGTATTGAGGCAAGGGCATAGTTATTGTGCTTGTTTATGTATTTATTTTATTTTGTAGACAGCTATCAAAGTGAAGGGTGCCCTTTAATTTATGCATTTGTCCAAATTTGACCTTCTTTAGAACCTGAACTTGCATTTATCTTGCTGTTTGTAGTGTGTCTGAAGAGCAGTAATGAAGAGGTATTAATCTTTGTCTTACAGACTTTTTTCACAGGAATATAGACAATTTAGCTGTAAATGAATAGGAACAGCTCACTTAAGATACTATTTAGACTCTTTAATTCCCTAAAGCGTCACTCTCACTTTGGCTGGTTGGCTGCAGGTTTTCAGTGATGCTGTGGGTTTCAGTGTGCAAATGGATGCTTTATCTAAACACCTGTTTGACCATTAAATTCCAATAGACTTCATAAATGTCAGATTTTATAAAACCTACATTTGAGGACTTAAATGCTCAGTCTGTAACTATGTATTTGAAAAATTTTAATGGCTCTTGTGCAAAGCACTGAGAGGTGTTTTTTTTTTCTCACTTACAGAATTCTTCTTCTGTAGAAGATATTGAGTTAGGTGAGTCTTGTCGTGTTGCCATATTAATGCCAGGAAGCTAGATATGCCATGCAGATCTACTTGTATTTGTTATGGAATTTCCTACGAAAATTCTTGTCATTTGAAAGAGCGACGGTAAAAAGTCTGATCTTCTTATCTCTAAAACTACGTATTTGAGTGATGAAGCAGATTTCCTTTCGGTCTCCTCAACTTGATATAATTGTAACTGCTCTATAGTGATAGTCTCTTTAACTTGGAAGAATAGTGAGGGGAGAATATACCAAAGATGTAGTAAACTATCAGGTGTGGAACTTTTCCTTTCTTTTGTAGTCTGAGTAACAAATAAACAGAGATATAAGTGCATATGAATTGGAAGTTAGTGGAAGCTGGAAACATTTCATGTGGTTTTGCTTAAACATTTGTCATGTTTCTCTACTCCCTCACCCTCCCACATTGTCAGTTACACAAGGTAGTTTTACATCTTCAGACAAAAGTTGCAGTGATTCCTATCTTACCTCTTTCAGATTTATCTGACCAGAAGCAAGAGATGGTTTCTGCTGCTTCTCCATCCAGCTTTGTTTCCGAAGCGTCTAAGGTGTCGTCAGTACCTGCAGCATCGTTATCTTCTGTCATGCCTCTTCAAGTGGAAAAGGTTTCTTTGCCTTCCGCAGTGTTGGCAAATGGAGGGAATGTTTCTTTCTCTATGCCAGAAGCATGTTTAGATTGTGGAGATGGAGATATAATTATTGGGGAAGAACTTGATGAATTACTTGATTCTGTGCCTGACCCAGATGAAAGTGTAATGGTAAGATTTTTTGGTTTTCTTTCTCAAAAGACTGTCCTTATGAGTGGACATGGTGGTGTTTTTATCAAGTGGTGAAATGTGAGTTAACTTTCCGAGTAACATTGAGCTGTTTCTCCACGGTTGGGTTGAATCTCAGGTGCAGCTTCTTGCAAATGTGGCTGTGAAGATAGCAGGACCCAGCAGAGCCCCAGGGACAATTACACTGGGTTTATGTGTTGGAAAACCTGAGCGAGGTTGCTGGGGAGAGACGCTACTTCAGAAATACAGCTCCAATACTACCATAGCGGGAGGGATACCACTGCCAGGAGGGACTGTGAAAAGTAGATGTATGAAGTCTGGGCTACTGCGTATTTATTAATGTTTTTGTGGTGCAAACGAGCCCGCTCAGAACCTGAGAGCGTGTTGGAGTGCCCACCCTGTAACTGCACTAACTATGGTTAAACTTCTGCTGAAAGCTTTGCTGTGGTCTTCTAGTGCGTTCCCTCGTGTCTCTGCAGTCAGAGCTTCGTGCAGATCCACCTCCTGGGCAACAAGAAATAGTCAGACCATCACTAGTCTATCTTTTTATATTTTTTAGAAGAGATTATTAGAGAAATGGAGGCAGATGAATAATTGTAAATGACAGGGTTGTTCAGAGCTAGAGCAGACAGTGAAGGCTATGGAGTTCCTCAGCTGTTAGTCAGAAAGAGAGCTCTGATGGAGGAGCAGAAGTGGCTGAACTTTTGTTCCTTTAAACCTCTCAAGTTCAGCTTCCAGGGCTGGAACACCAACACTTGGCAGCAATAACAGGTATATAAAACCTTCGCAAAAACTTTACTGGAAGAAAGGCTATTGCACATTGTGTTCTTGGGTGGGTTTTTGCTGTGTGTGAACATTCTTTTTGAATTCCTTTATTTTTTCTTCTCCCAGCAGACTCCAGGAGCCAGAGGACCTATTCCTGCAGGCAGCATAGCTCCCGCCGTACCCTTCTCTGCCTCTTTGCTGGGGACACTGCCAGTTAGCGCAGGATTTGTTCCTTCACCTTCTCTTTCAGAAATCTTTCCGCAGCCTTTGGCTTCTTCACTGGAAAACTTTTGTTCACCATTAAGCACCTTTTCAATCAGTGACCCCAAAAGAGGTAAGAAATGAGTCTTAATATGGCGAGAGAGAGTTGTGCATGAGCCAACTGGTTGTTGTTTGTAACGTATGGATTTTCACAACTCTTCAGTAACATTTAACACTTAACATTTGAGCTGTGCTCAGAATTTTTGAGAGTATTGATAATTTATACATAAAGCTTTTGTTTACTTGCGATCTGCATAAGCATGCTCACTCTGTTCAGTTTTGCTGCATTTGTTGTACAATTTATTTGGTTGAGGTGAATAAGTATAAAGAAGGAACTGCATTCCTTCAGACTTTTTAATATAAAATAAAGGTGTTCTTATGGTTTAAACCACTTCTGATGATTTGGCAGTATCAAAAAGTTCTAACAGGCTGATATAACCGTGTACTCTGAAAAGATACCAGTATTGCATGTTTGCATTCAAACTCTAGGGACTATCATTATGTACTGAAATCAGGTCTGTGAAATAACAAGATGCAAATAGCCAGTGAACTAAAGAAGATTAAAATAAAGGTTTGTCTCTACTAACCAGTGTTACAGGAGCATGGTCGCCCTAGAAAAAGCCAAATTTACAAAATAAAATTTAAAATAAGAGAATCCTTTTAACCCTCTTTTATCTGCTCATTTTTGATAGTCAGGTGTTGCTTATCTGCCCTTTTTGCACTGCACACGTTCTTCATGTTGCTTCAGCATACGCCTGTGAAGCTACTGCTGCTGGTAATCGGATGGTTATATTGGAGATGATTTCCTAGTGATTTTTTGGCCCAGATGTTTACAAAGAGCTTTTACATCATTGAAAAAATAATTTGAACAAACAAAAAGAACTTTGGTATTTGTCAAAAAAACCCCAAAGCTTTGATACTTCTGCTTCTCAGGCATGAGAAATAATTTTTTGCATAGCGTGTTTTGGGGAATGAAATAATTAAAAGTTCTTTTTATTCCTTTAGACATCTCAAATTCAGCTTCTAGGGATGGAACACCAACACTTGGCAGCAATAATTCCCCATTGTTTGTAAGTATTTTTCACGTCTTCTTTCACATCAGTTCAAATGTTAATGCCGTGTTGGCTTAACGCAGATCTTAATTTTTACTTAAAAAAGCATGTCTTGCTACATGCGCAGTCTGTGCTGGTGTCACAGAGGCCCCCCGAGGTTAGTTTAAGGGACAACAGGGTCCAAAACAACTTGTATTACACCGGTGAGAAACAGGGTTTAGCACTCCAAAAGTGACTTGAATACAGGTTCGGATATCGGTTGAGGAAAATTATGAAGGGTCAGCAACTAATACAACAGGAGTTCCCCAGAGTGCATGCACGTGGCTCCACCAGAACAATGCCGGAGCCGGCCCTGAGTCCGGGCAGAGTCCACACCTGCCTGAACACGGTGTGGGGTTATTGTAAAGGGACACACGTACTCGTACTGAGTACGGAAAGTGTACACTCGCCATCCTGCGAGGGGAAATTTATAATACACTCGCAATCCTGCAAGGAGAAACACATGTGCAAATGTGCACGGAATATTACACGTGCTTATGTGGAAGCACGGGAGGAAAATACACCCGCGATTCTGTGAGGATTAATTTGTACACGTGCTCGTATTGAGCACAGGAAGTACGCGTGCAAATGTGCACGGAAAGTATCAATACACGTGCAAATGTGCACGGAAAGTATAAATACACGTGCAAATGTGCACGGAAAGCAGATACACTCTCAATCCCGCGAGGGTTACTTTTCCTCACACCGTGGCGGCAAGGCAAGCGGAGTCTCCGTCCCGGGGGGGCAGTGGCTCCTGGCGGCAGCGGCTCAGCTCGTGCTCCACGAGATCCGCGCAAGGGGCGGAATCTCGACGGGAATCCCGTTTTTACAGCCCGATCAGATCTGACTGTGGGCATTCCAGAAGCTTCTCTGCACCCCCACACTGGCTGTGGGTGCCCCTGGCGCTTCCAAACATCCCCCACACTGGCCCGGGCACCCAGCGGCTCCCTGGTGCCTCTGCGCTCCCTTCTCCTGTCTCTTAACGGCCCTGGCCAGGGGCTCTGGGGCCAAACAAAAGCAGCTGTCAGGCTCAGGCAGCAGAGAGAGAGGGGGACATAGCGAAGGAGGGAGGGGGACAGAGGGGGGTTTGCATTCTGCCACAGCTGTGTATACAGCTTTTGCATCTCCCCTTAGACATGTGCTTAAGTTTGTATTATTGATTTTTTTTTTTTTTTGTGTAGTCCTTTTTATGCTTTAAAAAACCCACATTCAGTAGGTTAAATTTTGATTGTAAATAAATTAAATTATACAGATCGAGTAAAATGTGCTTTCTTCCAACAGATAAATGGCCCTAGTAGTTTGTTTGGGTCTGAAAATTACATGGGAATCGCAGGCCAAACTAGAAATGACTTTTCAAATGTTTTTAGCAGTGCAACTGCTAATATGCCAGTATCTTCAGCACTTGCGGGAAGAAACCCATTAGAAGGCACACACGAGCTAAGACAGGCCTGCCAGTTATGTTTTGTTAAAAAAGGTAAGGGGCTTTTTGGACTCTACTGGATTTTGTTTTCTCTTTTTTTAATTCAAGAGCATACGCTTGAAATTGTAGTGTTGATAAGTTAAAATACTGTTGGCTTCTAAACAGTGTTAACCCTGACTTGCTCTTTGCAGATGTAGTACGATCTTGTTATTAAGGAACCGGTAAAATGTTTCAGCAGCTCTTTTATCTTCTTTCTTCTTGTCTTTATTTCCTATCCTAATAGATTCTCCATTCCTAAAACTGCCCCAAATGGCCACACGCTCTCCCCAGCCCGTAGGTTCACTACGTAAGGCCGTTCACGTTCTGTATCCGCTTTCGTCCCAGCCCCCAGGGTCTTGTGAAGAATGACACCTTTGCTCAAGACTAAAAAACACTTGCAGTGCTCCCTCTGATTGGCCCCGGGGAATTGAACCGCAGTTCAAAGTACCTGGTAACCTTCACATCCCGTCTCTTTTATTGTTCTTTCAAACTAATTCTAAATCGTAATCCTGAGGCTTCCAAACCCGAGTAATTATTAACTCCACTGTATTGACACAAAGGATCTTAACCAGTGTTGGGCTTTAACGTAACTAATCTTAGGCCTGAGCTGTTGCTGTTGAACAGAGCCGTATTCTAGGGGCAATGGCTTTTATTAAAACTAATCTTAAAAATAGGTATCGTTGATATTGATACACTAATAAAGTGCAGCGTCCTAATGGATCGTCTAAAGAATTGTATCAAGACATTTGCGGGATGACTATTGTCGTTTTAAGAACTTTTATATTAAAGTTATTTTTACAAGAAGAATCCACGAAGTGATGTAAGAAAAACTACAGAACACGTTCTGTTAAAAGCAGGAGCTATAAGTTTTTGGTAGAACTACTTTAGCATATTCCTTTCTTGACTTTTTGTATCAAAGCATCTTTTTCTTCTGTTTCTTTGCATCTCTGTAAAAGCCTTCAAGCATCCCCTGCTTTCACTGTCTACATTTGAAATGGTTCTGTTCCATCAGCTGCTTCCCTGGGGAACTGGGTCACGCTCTTTTTGTAGTCCCTTAAATAGCAAAATCCCCTGAGCGTTGCTCGTCTTCAGCCTCACTCCCTGATTTCTCAACATTAGTGGTAATAAAATCTTCACTTTAGGGTCACTCTAAAGACAGAGTTTAGACATATTTTTGCTGCCAAAATCACCAAGTTCTGGGATTGGCATTCATATTTTGGCACGTGTGTACTTCTTACCTAGCGTGTTTTGTCTCTGAACACCGTAACTGTTCTAATACAGTAGACGTTGAAGGTTAAGAGAGCCATTTACCGATCCTTGGAATTTGTTTGCATTGACTTCTTATAAAGAAGCAATTTAAGCTTTAAATTAGTGTTAAGGAAACGTATACTTTGGGATTTGAAAGAAGGCAGCAACTTGTTGCTGTCCCAAAGTAATCTTAAGGTTGCAATGCAGCATCTTTCCCCAAATAACCTGTATTATTTTTCTTGCCGAGACTGGTCCTTTAGTAAGTATTCATTTCTTTCCTGTTCTGCTCAACATGGCTGTTAATGACTTTTGCTTCTTCAGAGTTGCTGGTGCAAGTAGGAATTCTATACAGTGTGTTCGTGTACTTCGCTTTCGGGCTTATGTGCCAGGCTATGTATGGAAATGTTCAAATAGGCTGCAATGTATGTGAATGTAAGCAATTTTCTGGGATTGTTTCAGGTCCCAAATTATTGGATTACGCTTACCATCCCAGTTTAGAACATAAATGTAAGAAGGATATTTTAATTGGCAGAATAAAAAACTCTGAAGATAAATCTTGGAAAAAAATACGTCCAAGACCTACAAAGACACAGTATGTGGGACCATATTATATATGTAAAGGTAAGTGTTCTACACAGTCAGATGTTAATGCCTACACTCAAAGTGCTAAACACTTTGCCACAGTGAAGGATAGAATGAGTTTTTATTCTCACTCATGGGAGGTGGAGAAGGAGGTTCACCCATATTTTGACTGTTAATGTAATTAATGCCCAGGACTTCATCAGAAATAACTTTGTTCTTCATCAGGAATAACTTTGCTTCCAAGTGCTGGTCTATTACTATTCAAAACAACAACAAAGCATTCTTGTTAGACTTCTGCCTCTTCTTACCATGTAAGCAAGTGTCAAGGTTTAAGGCAAGGCAGCAATAAACCGTGGCAGACGCTCCCTGTTATCCCCTTTACCTCCCGCCACCCCTTCCTTTAGATCGGAAAGATGATAAGAAAGATAAGGGGAAAGGAAGAGAGACTTAGACTTCAAGTTGGAGAGTTTTAAAGGGTTTTACCAATGCTACTAACAAATAGAGAATATATACAAACATACAAAGCCAATGTCAGGTGGTGGGTGCGGAGCTGCGTCACTGCGCAGCAGAGCTGGGGCTGCGGGGCTGGCGGCTCCAGCAGCTGCAGCTCAGGCCCCGGGAGTCCCGGGCGGGACTGCACAGCAAAGCGGAGCCTGGCTGCAGGATGCGGGGCCTGAGGGCTGTGGATCACAGACAGACAGACAGACGGGGCCTCTCTGGATGCCGGCCGTGGGCCAAGAGAGACAGACCCCGTGGTCACCCTCTTATATAGGGGTATGACGATTATGGGATGGAATACTTCCGTTGGTCAGTTCTAGTCACCTGTTCCATCCACCCCTCCTCAAACACGCCCCTCTCACAACGGAACGGGGAAAACTTATCAGTCTTTCTTGGCCACCATAGTAGTAAATCTAAACACGAGCTTCTTCAGCATCCCGTTGGTCTCTTGTCAGCACCGAGTGCAGCATCCTAGGAAAAATATGCAGCTAGAACTCAGAGGAGTACAGCCACCTAGAAGAACTGAGCTGAAAGAAACAGCACTGAAGGAGAACCGGTCTGGTTTTTAACAAAACCAGGACAGCAAGATGCCTCGTGGATTAATTTACAACTACATCTGACTGTATTTAAGCAAAGGGTATTCTGGGTTCTCAGTGTTGTTGCCTTCAACCAGACAAGGGCAGTTGCAGGAGGTGTTGCCTCAGCCTTTCTGAGCCGTCTCACATTTTCAGCAAGTCATTCAGCATAAGGTTTTGCTTCTGTCTGCCGGACTTCAGTGACCCATTTACAACAGGCTTAGCTTCTTTATGAAAAACATTTGAAATGGAGATAGGGGAAGCTTTAAGATTAATTTCTAGTAACAGCTGTGTAAAAGCAACGTCATATTCAATGTTACCGTTCCAGATGTTGCTGCTGAAGAGGAATGCAGATACCCAGGTCATTGCACGTTTGCCTATTGCCAAGAGGAGATCGATGTGTGGACGCTGGAGCGCAAAGGGGCTTTAAATCGAGAAGCTCTTTTTGGAGGAAATGGAAAGATCAACTTGACCGTGTCTCGACTTCTTCAGGAACATCACGGATTATTTATGTTTCTTTGTGAGGTGCTGCTTTATTTCTAATGACACAATAAAAATTATAACAGAGAATAAAATTGCCTGGGAAGAAATGCTTTGTTTTGTAAACTCTGCAATGCATGGTCAGTAATAATCTGGCTAGCTTTACATTGAAGTCTGTGTTAAAACCTTTAAGGTATATTTTTAGATGTATGAAATACAGACTCTATAATTACCTGTTTTTGTATTCCAGAAATGTTTTGATCACAAACCCAGAATAATAAGCAAAAGGAACAAGGATAACTCGTCTTCTTGTTCTCACCCTGCTATGCATGACTTTGAAGATAACAAGTATGTCTGAAACACCATCTCTTTAAGTTTTAAATGAAAAGCAAAGGTTTCTGGGAATTTTAAAACATTGACTTTGATTTCTTACGTGTTGATAACTTCTCTCCTTGGCAACTGACTGTTATGTTTGGTGGTATTGATGAGGCAAAGGTACTGAACAAGGATTGTCTCATGTAACTAAATGGAAAATGAACTGTTTCTTCATCATGTATTCAAAATGAGTGGGATCCACCCTCATGTTTGAATCTGACTGGTTTTGGTGGCAGTTTGTTAATAGCTTATCTGCCTGGTGACCTGCTTTGAGGTAAATAAATGTGCGATGTTAAATTAATATAGGAATTCATAAGTTTGCTCATCCTTTGGCCTATTTTGCTTATTTTGCTGTAGCTTTAACTCAGGTAAGAACAGGTTTACCTTAATTACCGCATCTGAGAGAGACCATAGTCCTTACTAATCCAGTTGATTAAAAAATAGTAAGAGGAAGGTGTCTTTTAATCATTCTTCGCAAGTTAACAAAGACTTCAGAGTCGGTAATAGTGTCAAGTAACTTTTGGAGAACTCATAATCTTACATTTTTATATGATGAGAGCATTTTAGTTGCTTGTTTTGCATTCCGCTCCCCTGCTCCGAGGCAACACCAGAGCTGTAAGAGCTCGGCTGCTCCATGGTGCGTTTAACTCTTTCCTCAGTGGTGCTCTATAAAACGCACTTGTGTTTGTAATGAGACCGGATAACGAAAGAGGACACGAAATGCTTTCCCTCCTGGAAACCAGTGATCCAGTTGGGTTGAATTCAGTCATGCTTTGCAAAGAGGGACCTCTGGTTTCACAAGAGTACTGTTCCTTTTCCTTGGTTTACTCAGCCTAGAAAAGATCATTAGCTGCTACTTCTTTCACTTTCTGATTTCAAGTAAAAAGTGATAAAAAGACATTTGAATAAGCTATGAGGAGGGATGGTTATTTTATGTGTTTTTCCACACAAGAACAAAGTAATTTTAAGGAGTATCTAAAACTGACTGTTTTCAAACAGGTGCCTTGTCCACATTTTGCGAGAAACTATGGTGAAATATTCCAAAATCCGCCCTTTTCAAGGTCGATGTCAGCTTGACCTGTGCAGACACGAGGTGCACTACGGCTGCTTACGGGAGGATAAATGCTTTTATGCTCACAGTCTGGTAGAGCTTAAGGTCTGGATAATGCAAAAGGAAACAGGTATGTTTGGTAAAATGCTCTTCTTCCTCTTCATTGCAGTGCCGCTTCTTCCTTGTCCCAACTCCCTTCTGACACCAGCTACTTGGGATCAGAGCAATCACTTACAATTTGCTGGAATCTTTCATACAGTATATGCAATGAACAGTAATGTACATATGATCAAATGTATTGAATACGCTACTAGCTTTTCAAAATCAGCAAGGCCAAACTGCTCATTATTATCAGATTTTCTTTTTCTTGAAATAAAAATTCTGGGGGGAGAAAAAGTCTTTTTAAGAAAGCCCTGAGCAGTTATTAAACTCCAGTCAAACTAGATTTGTTTTTATTTTAAACCTGGAAAGTCTGGAAGATCTTGATCGGATTTCTTTTTCACAGAGCACTGAAAGAAAAGCTTGAAATATTTTATTTATATAATTGTTTCCCTCTATCCCCCAGTACAAGAATAAGGTCTTTCAGCAGTTAAACCTTTCTTTTAGCTTAGTGCTGTTCTGATATTCTTATATAGTGAGTCAGAAAATCACAGAATCCCAGAATGTCAGGGGTTGAAGGGCCCTGGAAAGCTCATCCAGTGCAATCCCCCCATGGAGCAGGAACACCCAGATGAGGTTACACAGGAAGGTGTCCAGGCGGGTTGGAATGTCTGCACAGAAGGAGACTCCACAACCTCCCTGGGCAGCCTGGGCCAGGCTCTGCCACCCTCACCAGGAACAAGTTTCTTCTCATATTTTAGTGGAACCTCCTGTGTTCCAGTTTGCACCCATTGCCCCTTGTCCTGTCACTGGTTGTCACCAGAAGAGCCTGGCTCCATCCTCCTGACACTCCCCCTTTCCATCTTGATCCCCAGGAATGAGTCCCCCCTCAGTCTCCTCTTGTCCAGCTCCAGAGCCCCAGCTCCCTCAGCCTTTCCTCACACGGGAGATGCTCCACTCCCTTCAGCATCTTGGTGGCTGCGCTGGACTCTCTGCAGCAGTTCCCTGTCCTGCTGGAACTGAGGGGCCACAACTGGACACAATATTCCAGGTGTGGTCTCCCCAGGGCAGAGCAGAGGGGCAGGAGAACCTCTCTGACCTACTGACCACCCCCTTCTAACCCACCCCAGGGACCATTGGCTTCCTGGCCACAAGGGCCCAGTGCTGGCTCATGCTCATCTCGCTGTCCCCAGGTCCCTTTCCCCTACGCTGCTCTCCAACAGGTCATTCCCCAACTTACACTGGAACCTGGGGTTGTTCCTGCCCAGATTCAAGACTCTACACTTGCCCTTGTTCTATTTCATTCAATGTTTCCCTGCCCAGCTCTCCAGCCTGTCCAGGTCTCTGATGGCAGCACAGCTTCCAGTGTCACCACTCCTCCCAGCTTGGTGTCATCAGCAAACTTGCTGACAGTCACTCTATTCCCTCGTCCAAATCATTGATGAATATATTGAATAATACCGGCCCCAGCACTGCCCCCTGAGGCACTGCACTAGATACAGGCCTCAACTGGACTCTGCCCCATTGACCACGACTCTCTGGCTTCTTCCCTTCGGCCAGTTCACAGTCACCTCACTACCTGGTCATCCAGACCGCACTCCCTCAGTTTAGCTGTGAGGATGCTGTGGGAGACTGTGTCAAATGTTTTACTGAAATCAAGATAGACCATGTCCACTGCTTTATCATAATCTCTCCACCTCGTTATGTCCTCATAAAAGTCAATGAGGTTGGTCAAGCACGACTTCCCCTTGGTGAAGCCATGTTGACTGCCCCTAATGACCCTCTTACCCCTGATATGCCTTGAGTTGGCACTAATGAGGAGTTGTTCCATCACTTTCCCAGGGATGGAGGTGAGGCTGACCGGTCTATAGTTACCCGGATCTTCCTTGTTGCCCGTTTTGAAGACTGGAGTGACATTTGCTTTCCTCCAGTCCTCAGGCACCTCTCCCGTTTCCCAAGACTTGGCAAAGTTCACTACTCTTGCTCTCAGTAGCGTACGTTTTGATAAATCTTAGGTATTTTTCTGTTCTTGCCCGCTCAGGACGTTCAGGCTGCTTTTTGTTGATCTTGCTTGTTTTTCTTGGCTTCTTTGAGGATAAGAAATTTTACTACTTCGTTTCTACCCGATGCTGTTGAACACGATGTCTCTGTTCATTCCTTGGTCGTGTTCCAAGCTCTCCGCGACCCTCTTTTTTTTAAAATCACTAATTTATCAGTAAATAATTTGTACCACACAACAGTTGCTCCTTCTTCCTGCCTTGCTGTGTGTGCCAGCAGTATTTCCCATATCAAGTGATCACGTTGGGTTGGTGTGATGCACAGAGGAAAAAGGGAAATGTGCAATCCCAAAATAAAGGGATAAATAATAATAAATAATAAATCCCCCAAGAAATTCTAATTAGCAAGGCTTGTTTAAGCCCTTGGTAAAGAAGGCAGGGACAATCTAGTGTGTCAGCTTGGATTTTGGGTCGTTTTTCTGTGGTCTGTAACACAATGCAGCTTTTCGAATTAGACTGTCATTAGAGGTTTAGTACATTATGTTTAAATAAATACTCAAAGGTGCACCTTATTTGAGCAATTGATAATTAAAAAAAATTAAGTTTGCTTTTCAATGTGATGATATATACAATATTTCTGGTTTGGAGCCCTTCATGAGATTCTTTGTGTGTGTGTGTAAATGTATGTGTATGTATGCAATATATAAAAAGAAAAATAGGTAAAAGTTTTGGGGCTTTAGTAGCATTCCAGTTTTGGGACAACAGTCAGAAGCGCTCAAGAACTTTTCCTCTTTCTTTACAGGTATTTCACATGACACCATCGTTCAAGAATCCAAGAAACACTGGCAGAACGTAGAGGCGAGTGCACATGGATCACAGGTATTTTCATTTTTTGATTGCACTAATCCTGCAGTGCCCTTGGTGATGATTCTTTTTCTGTGTCCGTGTATAATGTCACTTATTTTAGAAATTACTTTCTTAGTGCTCTCTCCAAATCTGTTTCAGTGTAGGTTTTCTTTGGCTTGCTCCACTTATACTAAAACGCCTGCTTTGCTTTTATGCAATTCCCTTTTGCTTTGCTTATTCTGTCATGGGTGGCACGTAAAACCGAAATATAATTTCAAAGTCAGCTGCCATAGGGGCAATTAATTATCTTTTCAATATGTAGGACTTTTATGTGTTTAGTTTGTGTATGTTTTCATGACTTCTTATATATACCTAAAGCAGAAATAAGCTAAATAAACGCATTTGTTAAGAAATGTCCAGTTTGAAGTTACAGACTAAACTATTACAAGGCGTGCAGTGTAACATCAGCTTCTGGACGTGTTGTAAACTTCTATTGTAGGGGGTAATTCATAATTATGTATGGATTTCTTTGCAGATACAAAATACCTTTTATTGTTGTTGTTATTTTTTTGGCTTAAGATCCTTGGGAACCAAATGAAATCTGGAACACTTAATTTGAAGATGAAGTTTGTTTGTAGGCAGTGCTGGAGAAATGGCCAAGTTAATGAGCCGGACAGAAACAAAAAATATTGTAGTGCAAAGGCAAGACACCCGTAAGTAAGATCAAACAGGGACATTTTTACCATTTTGTCAGCCATTTGAAACCTCTGTTGCAAAACTTTAGTACTGCTTTAAAAGAGTTGGACAAGGAATCAAAAAACCATATTGAAGCAGAACACAGTCATCTCTTTGTAGTATGTTAAAAACTGGTGTCACAGAGGCACCCCGAGGTTAGTTTAAGGGACAACAGGGTCCAAAACAGCTTGTATTACACCGGTGAGAAACAGGGTTTAGCACTCCAAAAGTGACTTGAATACAGGTTCAGATATCGGTTGAGGAAAATTATGAAGGGTCAGCAACTAATACAACAGGAGTTCCCCAGAGTGCATGCACGTGGCTCCACCAGAACAATGCCGGAGCCGCCCCTGAGTCCGGGCAGAGTCCACACCTGCCTGAACACGGTGTGGGGTTATTGTAAAGGGACACACGTACTCGTACTGAGTACGGAAAGTGTACACTCGCCATTCTGCGAGGGGAAATTTGTAATACACTCGCAATCCTGCGAGGAGAAACACACGTGCAAATGTGCATGGAATATTACACGTGCCTATGTGGAAGCACGGGAGGAAAATACACTCGCGATTCTGTGAGGATTAATTTGTACACGTGCTCGTATTGAGCACGGAAAGTACGCGTACAAATGTGCACGGAAAGTATAAATACACGTGCAAACGTGCACGGAAAGCAGATACACTCTCAGTCCCGCGAGGGTTACTTTTCCTCACAGCCGTGGCGGCAAGGCAAGCGGAGTCTCCGTCCCGGGGGGGCAGTGGCTCCTGGCGGCAGCGGCTCAGCTCGTGCTCCACGAGATCCGCGCAAGGGGCGGAATCTCGACGGGAATCCCGTTTTTACAGCCCGATCAGATCTGACTGTGGGCATTCCAGAAGCTTCTCTGCACCCCCACACTGGCTGTGGGTGCCCCTGGCGCTTCCAAACATCCCCCACACTGGCCCGGGCACCCAGCGGCTCCCTGGTGCCTCTGCGCTCCCTTCTCCTGTCTCTTAACGGCCCTGGCCAGGGGCTCTGGGGCCAAACAAAAGCAGCTGTCAGGCTCAAGCAGCAGAGAGAGGGAGATGTGTCTGCTCCTTCCATAGCGAAGGACGGAGGGGGAGAGAGGGGGTTTGCATTCTGCCACAACTGGTAATGAGAAACTCTTCAGGGTCTGGTTTTCTGTTTTTTGGTTTTGTTTTTTTTAATTTGCAGTTACAGTCAAGGCTTGATAGAATTTAATTAAATCTCAAATATATGATGAAAACTTTATAAAGAACCTTTCAGGGCTTTCCTGGTTCTGTTTCTGTTCACACAGTGTGTCTTTTTGTAATAGTATTTTCTTTCGTTGAATGCCTGTTTTCTAGATGGACCAAAGATTGCCGTGTGGTGCTTGTCATGTCTAATGAACGTAAGAAGTGGATGAACATTCGTCCCCTCCCCGCAAAGAAACAAGTGCCTCTGCAATTTGATGTATGTTAACCCAAAACTAATATTTTAGTTATAAAAAAATAGACTAACTGGAAAATACTGGTAATGGGGCTGGTTTCATCAGTTCTGCAGAAATTCCCCTGGGAGCTGGTGAGAAGATGTTCATAGCGGTTGTACAAGGTCCAGCCTTAGAAAAGCAATGACTCGCATGTTACTACTGAAATGTTTTCTGATCAGTGCAAGTTAATTTTTTAAGTGATATAACTACGTTCTTACTATTTCCAGTGACTATTTCAGAAATAGTTGGAATATATCTGTGGTCTGGTAATCTGGAGGCAAAAAACAGTCACAGTACTTGCTTCCAGGAGTTTGCTTTTTTGAACTACAATATATGATTTTTTAAATAAAATAAACTAAACATGATTTTTCAAGTGTCTGATTGGGAGGAAAACACTAGTGAAGACTGAAAACAATTTTTCTAGTATCACTCATTTCACTTTATCTTGATTGTTTTTTGAATTCCCGTTCCAGTTGTGCAATCATATTGCTTCAGGCAAGAAATGTCAGTATGATGGAAACTGCTCCTTTGCTCACAGTCCTGAGGAAAGAGAGATGTGGACCTATATGAAGGAGAACAGCAGTAAGTAGAAGAGTAAATCTAGCACGTTGTAAATCTCACTGCTCTGCTTTTCATTCTTGTTCCTCAATTTCTTTTTAATCCAGTTTCTTTCACTGTCTTTTGTAGTAAACCTTGCAGGTGCCTTTTTCTTTAAATTTGGATAAGCCCAGACTGGGTATTCAAAACCAATATTAAATAAAGATAGCCATGTGATGTATTTGTTGCTTGATGTGTGTTTTAACAATGAAGTGGCTTGTATCAAATTTTTTTAGATGTCTTTGAAATAGTATATTGAACCATTCAGCAATATAGGCTGGTGTTGATGCTCTGTTGCCATGTGCACGCCCTGGGATGCTGTTGATATCAAATAAGCTGTTCACGGAAGAATTCTGCCCCCCAGGGGATTTGCTCGAAATTACTATTCACTTTCTGACGTTGATTTGTTATCTCGTTGGAGTGTTACAGGCGAGAAATAATTGAAAATTGGAAGTGCTGAATGACGTAAATGATAATATCTTATATTTAATAATAGATTAAATAATAATAGATTAAATTTACCAAGGACTGTAGCACACTTTAGATTAGTGCTTCGAAATCAGGTACTGATACACAGTGCCACAGTTGTTATCTGTACTTGGGGTGCCTGTTAGAAATGTGTAACATCTGCATAAATAGGCAGAAATGGGTCTTGGTAAGTAGCCAGAGATTCTGGATGACCAGGTAGTGAGGTGACTGTGAACTGGCTGAAGGGAAGAAGCCAGAGAGTCGTGGTCAATGGGGCAGAGTCCAGTTGAGGCCTGTATCTAGTGCAGTGCCTCAGGGGGCAGTGCTGGGGCCGGTATTATTCAATATATGCATCAATGATTTGGACGAGGGAATAGAGTGACTGTCAGCAAGTTTGCTGATGACACCAAGCTGGGAGGAGTGGTGACACTGGAAGCTGTGCTGCCATCCAGAGACCTGGACAGGCTGGAGAGCTGGGCAGGGAAACATTGAATGAAATAGAACAAGGGCAAGTGTAGAGTCTTGAATCTGGGCAGGAACAACCCCAGGTTCCAGTATAACTTGGGGAATGACCTATTAGAGAGCAGTGTAGGGGAAAGGGACCTGGGGGTCCTGGGGACAGCAGGATGACCACGAGCCAGCACTGGGCCCTTGTGGCCAGGAAGCCAATGGAACCTGGGGTGGGTTAGAAGGGGGTGGTCAGTAGGTCCAGAGAGGTTCTCCTGCCCCTCTGCTCTGCCCTGGGGAGACCACACCTGGAATATTGTGTCCAGTTGTGGCCCCTCAGTTCCAGCAGGACAGGGAACTGCTGCAGAGAGTCCAGCGCAGCCACCAAGATGCTGAAGGGAGTGGAGCATCTCCCGTGTGAGGAAAGGCTGAGGGAGCTGGGGCTCTGGAGCTGGACAAGAGGACACTGAGGGGGGACTCATTCCTGGGGATCAATATGGAAAGGGGGAGTGTCAGGAGGATGGAGCCAGGCTCTTCCTGGTGACAACCAGTGACAGGACAAGGGGCAATGGGTTCAAACTGGAACACAGGTATTCTGCTTAAATTTGAGAAGAAACTTGTTCCCGGTGAGGGTGGCAGAGCCTGGCCCAGGCTGCCCAGGGAGGTTGTGGAGTCTCCTTCTGTGCAGACATTCCAACCCGCCTGGACACCTTCCTGTGTAACCTCATCTGGGTGTTCCTGCTCCATGGGGGGATTGCACTGGATGAGCTTTCCAGGGCCCTTCCCATCCCTGACACTCTGGGGTTCTGTGATTCCTCTAGGCTCCTGTCTCCAAACTCTGCAACTGTCTCCATGGTCTTTCCTTTTCTCTTCTTGCAGTAGGTGGGGACTGAATTATACTCAGTCATTTATCTAGTATTCTCAAACTCTTGCCTTAATTGCTAATTACTTATTTTAGCTTCTGCTCTCATTAGTTCAAGACTTGGAGAAGTTGTATGACATATGGCTAAAAAGTCAAAAACCCGAAAAAGGAGATGATACAGCCGCACAGGCAAACAAAGAAAACGGGAAGCAAATTCACATGCCGACTGACTATGCTGAAGTGACAGTAAGTAATCAGAGGTATAAATTCACGCATGTGGGGCTTTGGGTGTTTGTTTCCTGCTCCAGCCCCCTAGTCGGTAACATATGTCATCGTCCTTATTTTCTTGGTGCTTCCTCAGATCATTTCTAGCTACGCTAAATGCAAACTTTAACTGATTCTGTAAGGCGGTTCTTCTGAATCCTCTACAGCCGATGGAGGTCATAAACTTCAGGTGATTGCTTAAATAAATATAGCTGTTTAGATAAGCAACAATTGACAGGGCAATGTGAAGAAAACACTCAAAATGTATTAGGAGCAATTCCGTGCTTACGGTATTGAATTCTTAATATTTTGTTTTCAAATTCCCTGTGAAACAGGTGGATTTTCACTGCTGGATGTGTGGGAAGAACTGTAATAGTGAGAAGCAATGGCAGGGTCACATTTCTTCTGAAAAGCATAAAGAGAAGGTTTTCCACACTGAGGATGATCAAAACTGCTGGCAGTATCGCTTTCCAACTGGATATTTTAGCATTTGTGATAGGTATGTGGCTTTTAAGATGTCAACAATGCTGAAAAATGACAGTTCATAGCAGAAATAATTAAGGTGATAACTAGTTTTGACAGACGATGTTTCTAATGTTTCTTGCTCTGCATACATCTTTCAACAAGAAGCTAATAATGACAATATTTTAACACGTACTGTTAGAACTCAGGGAGTGACAAGGTGAGTCGTGGCATCAAATTAATTACCTGCGTGATGTTAATAAAGGGTTGCAAGCTTATTGCAGCTGTGTGAAAGATTGTTGGTATTATTACAAGTTTACTGAGGCATCTGCATATTGATTACCTGTGCAATGCAAGAAAAATACCCAGCTGGACATGGGTATGGGAGCTTTAAGGCAAGTAGAAATGTTGGTAGCATCCAAACTACTTTGCTAAAACTGAGTATTTCTTACTGGAAATCGTTGGAGCGTGTGGAAGGGCACGTGCAAGATCGGTTGTTTTTTCCCAGCACTGCTGGGAAAATTTAGATAACAAAGGGTGATTAGTGAGTCAAATATTTTAACAATAGTACTTATATGGCTGAGTTATATGATAAGAATTTACCTGATAATTTGACCTGATGAAATTAAAGGTTTGAAGCATTGAATTACTCAGTAAAGTAGCAGTCTGAAGAACAGAAAAAAAAGAGCCATCTCTTGTCCTCTATAAATATTTGACAGCTGAGAAAGAAAAATACAATCAAATGCTAAACAGAGTTAGTATTGTCTTACTTAAAAACTAAATACTCCTCCGCTTATTTTTTTGGTGCGTAATATTGTAGTGTATTTGAAAAACACAACCAGATAAAAATACCTCGATGCAATAGTGATGACGATAATTCTGTGGAAACGCTGTTTGAAATCTGTCTTCGCAGATATATGGCTGGTACTTGCACTGAAGGCAGCAACTGTAAATTTGCCCATGGAAATGCTGAACTCCGTGAGTGGGAAGAACGAAGACAAGTTTTAAGAATGAAGCTCAGCAAAGCAAGGAAAGATCACTTGATTGCTCCCAGCGATAATGACTTTGGAAAATATAGTTTTTTGTTTAAAGATTTAAACTAATACCGAGATGACACATACATGTTATCAGCTGGAAGCATAAACCAGAAAATTTGACAATAATCAAAAGCATGTGACAGAAAAGCTGCAGGTTTTCTGCTTTTATTGGCATATATTGTTCCTCCTGAACAGCAAAATATAGTAGATTTAGGGGGATTGGGCAGACCTGTCTATGCTCTCGTGAAACAGAGTGGTGGTTAAAAAAATCTGAAGTATTATGTGCTTACTCACCTTCTGTTGGACAGACAGTTAGGAAATAGAAGGGGAGGAAGAGCGGTTATAATATCTAGGAAGCCCCCTAGTATCAGTCCTTCAGTTGAAAAACTTCAAGGTATCAAGGTATTACAAAACAGAGTGTTCTGGGCTACGGAGACAATGACGGATGCAAATTCTTCAGATCTTTTAATGGAGAGGATTTGTTTAAAACAAAGTTTGCTACTTATCTATATGTAGGTTGCTAAAAAGGATTTTCTTATTAAAGATTTTAAACAAAATAACCATTTAACTGCAATATATGTTGAATGGGTATTTTTTTTCTCTATTTGTATGTTTCAATATAATTTACTGGAAAAGGATCTTGGGAGGAAAAAAAGTATTAATTTTTGAAAACGAAGTAGTTAAAATTCTGTTTCTTGGTCTTTGCTGTTTAAATGATGATTTTGAAAGATTACACTTGTATGTCAGTATCGTGTATTACTGTATGGACTAATGTTGCCTGTAATAAAGAGACCTTTACACAAAGCTGTTTTCTGCATGTATCCTCTCAGGATTGAGATTTTGTAGAAAAAACCAACCCAGTGATTTGGTTATTAGCAAAAGCTTGAGCACCCGTAGTTTGAAATGGAATCAGTTGGTATTTGTGTCTCCAGCTGCTTGTTTGCAGTTTTCTGTATTGTCTTTAGCTCATCACAGTCACTAAGATAACAAAACCAGCCAGCTAACCTGGGAGGTGGGCGCGCGTTTTGGAGCTGCTGGGACGTGTTTTCAGCCTTTTGGTTTAGGGCATGAACCCACCCCCGGGGTGGGACTTTGATTCCCCTCCACGGGCTGAGGTGACTTGTGACTGAGGAGCCTTTGGGCCATGCAGTTCCTGGAGCTTCTCCTGCATTCTGGCTCCTCTGCAGATCAGGTTTTCCAATTGCTTTGTGTGGGGTTTTTTCCTCCTTTTTTTTTTACAAAGCTTCTTTCAATCACTCATTCGAACTAGCTAAAGCTAGGATTCTTCTTTTCCCTCGTGCCTCCCTTCTCCCTGGAGAATATTCTTCTGTTGCTGGCTGCCCTTATATTATTAGAAGAGCTTTAAGAATTACTTCAGTAGTTTGAATGTAGTCACTGGCCATATATTGTGTGTGTAAAAGGTGTTGAACCAAAGTTCAGTGATACCCATACAGGTGACCAGCCTGCCTGCTGTGCCCCTTTCACAGCACAAAACAAAAGCACAAGGAGTATTACAACATCACCCTCTGTTGCGGTGGCTGTTCCTTCTGTGCCGGGCTGAGGTTCACGGGATGGGGTGTGCAGATCAGTCGGCTTGGTGCTTGGAACAGCGCCTGCTGCAGCGCTCACTTCTTACCTTGTTTGTAATAACCTGCTTGAAATAGAGTACGATGGACACTGTTATTTCTGTAACAAAACCTGGTTGTATCGTGTGCCTTTCTGAATTGTTTTCTAAATTTTATGCTTTCATTGTTTAATGTAACTGCTCTGTAAATTACTGGAAGTAATTCTCGACGAAACTAAACATGAAATCCTTGTTCTGTATGGACGGTGTGAAGTGTTTAATGATTCCGGGGGGGTCGGTGTTGCCAGAAACGGCGTTACCGGGGGATTTGTTCCCGCTGCTCCCGGCCAGGGGAGTTTGACAACGTCCTGACGAGCAGCCGAGGCGAGCTCAGGAATTCCTGACGAGTTTCTCCTCAGGCCGAGGGCGGCTCCACAGAGAGACCCGCTCCCCCCTCGCCTGCCCTCCCTTCGCCTTCCCCGGGCTGCCGGCTGCCCCCGCCGGGCCGGGCCCGGCCCCTGTGCGCCTGCTCGGGGCGGCGCGACGTGTCGGCGGCGGGTTGGCGGGCGGAAGGGGCCGCCCCGGCGCGGCTGACAGGCGGGCGGTGGAGACGTGTGCGAGCGGGAGCGGCCGGGCGGCCCCGCACCCCGCCCGGGCCGGGGGTGATGTCGTTATGCGGTGGCTCCGGCCCCTCGGCTGCCCCTCGGCTGCGGCCCCGCGCAGCGCAGATGGCGCGGCGGCCCGAGCTGCTGTGCGGCGCTGCCATCGTGCTGGGCTGCGCCTTCCTCGTCGCCCTCAAAGTCACCTGCAGGTAATGGCGGGGGCAGTTCGGGGGAGCGGGCGGGGGCCGGGCGGGCCTGGGGAACGCGGGGCCCGGCCGAGGGACACGGCCGCCCGGCGCCCTTCCTGGAGGCGGTGGAGCCCGGCGGGCGGGGGCAGAGCCGCCCGCGGGGTCCCGCCCCGGGCCTGCGGGTGCCGAGGCGGCTTGGGCCGGGCCGGCCGGGCCGGGGGTTCCCGCCGCCCGTCTACTCGCGCTGCGCTCGGGCCCTGTCAGGACGGGGGACAGACAGACAGACAGACAGACAGACCGACAGACCGACCTTTCTCCCCAGCCCACCACACGCGATCCCCGTGGCAACGGCGGCCGCCTCGTGTGGTGGAACAGCGTCCCAGCCCGCGGGGCGGCGGGACCCGGGGACCGCGGCGGGCAGGGGCTGGCGGGGCAGGGGCTGGCGGGGCAGGGCCGGCGGCCCCGGTCCCCGCGCTGGTGTCTGGGTGGCAGAGAAGCGGCGGTGTTTTTAGGACACGTATGTACGTCTTCCCTGGAGGGTGTCGGGGTGTGGCGGCGGGTACGGGGCGCACACACGCCGGAGAGGCAGGCGCTTTGTTGAGAAAGCTGTTTTCTGTGTCTCCGGAGGATAACTCGCACCTCACGCTGTCACAGGAGGGCTGAGGGGCCCAGGGCTGAACCCCTTTCCTCAGCGTGCCCAGCCGGCTGTCTTGGCAGGAGGGGACAGAGGGGACACAACAGGTCTCTTCTGGCTCATGTGTTAGAGCCAACACCCCCGGTACCTGCACCTGCTTCAGACAGAAGGGTGCTTTGCTTTTTTAAAATATCTTATTTTCCCAGTGTGGTGGTGCTGCTCTTGGGAGCTGGAACTTTGTTGGTCGCAGAAGTCTCTTTGGTTCCCGATTGCCGGGAGCCCGGTGTCTGTGGCTCCTGGGGGCACATAAACGTTTTGGGAGCCCCGACTGGGATCTGAGTGTTCTGGACGGGTTTTAGGTCAAGGTGACTGTTCCGTGCTTCAGGGTGTGCTGTGTTAATTTAAGAACATCTGCTGCAATTGAGGTTTCATTTTGGGAGTGGCAGAAGTCTACAAGGATTTGATTACTTCCGTGCTCTGCAGGATCTGACAATTTTTTATTCCAAGAAACACTCAGCACGCAGGTAATGCTTCTGGAAGATGCTAAGGCCTGATTTTCTCACCTGTGCGCAGAGGATATGTTGTTTGAATTGGGGTGAATGGTGGGTCTGCCAGTGAGCTGCTGTGCAGCAGCAGTGCCTCTGTTCAGCAGCCTCTGCCTCACAGTGACCAGATCATTTACATGGAAGTGTAAAGCTCTTGCTGTATTACTGAATGTATGGTGGAGGATTTCTGAATTTAATCATCTCTCTGTTTTTCTGCTCTGCTTTATTTAAAACCTTTCATTTTACTGTTAGCTGTGTTTGAAAGCTCACAAATGGAATGTGCTTCTTGCCTCCCTGTACTCTACAGGAAGTTTGATTAAAGGGTTTTGGCTTTTCAGATTGTAGTTAAATGGACAAACTGGTGTCAGAAAAGTATTTCCCTGTTCTGTTGCTGTCAGAAATGTAGAAAATTCAGGTGTAAAAATTCCGTGTGCAATTTGGAGGGCAGTTAATTGCACACGTTAACTGTGACTACAGTGCATAGTGTCTCATCACGTGTCGGTACGGTTGGCAAGCAAGCCTCAGCACCACAGTGCAGCGCCTGTGCTGACCACGTGTGACTCCTGAGCCCACCGGATAAAAACCATGGAAAGGGAAACTCCTTTCCTACAAGGCAATCCGTTAGTGGGATCTGAGGTATCGCAGGATTACAATAGTGGCTCAAGGAATAGCCAAATGAAGCCCGACCTAACATGCGTTATTATGGAAAGCCCGTGGTTTAGAACCCGAGTTATTTCTGGCACTATGCAAATGTCTTTTGAGACAACCTCACTCTGAGGACCTTCCGCTCAAAGGGACTGATGATACGCACACTTGCACGTCCTTTCCTTTATTACCACATTGTTCTCTTGAAATGAGTTTAAATTTGTATAGGCTCTGTGCGGCAGGTGAAAAACACAATCAGTGTTTTGGTAAACAGCGAATGATATTATGTTTGTATAACCATTTATTACGCAATCCTCAGTTTATACTTATGCAATTTTTAGTGTTTTACACCACTATTCCCTTTGTAAACCTGGAAATTATCTAGAAGTATTCTGTTATTCATTTGGTATTGCGGAGGCACTACCAGCTGCTTAAAACTACTGACCAAATAGTTTTAAGCAGCTGGTAGTGGTTGATTTATTGTGCTTTATTTTGTAATAATTACCAGAGTTTTGTTCATGTTTGAGGGTAGCCGTGTGGTTCCTGACTCATTCACGTCATGGGACTTCCACTGATCTGTTTTACTTTCTTGCAATTTGGAGCCAATTTCGTGTCTCATTTGCGAGGCTTATGCTGTTATGTTCTGTGTTCATCCCACTCACCGTAACTCTTGACCCAGTTGTCCGCTTGAATTTGGTGGAGGTCGCTGACTGGGGGAAGGGCAGGAGCAAAGGTGGAAGTCCATGGAAGGAACTGTGCAAAAACATAATTTTGTTAATTGTATTAACAATCAATGAACTGTAAACATGAGGGACCAGCTAATATTTTTAAAATTCTGGGCTTTGAAGCAAATATCGTCTCTTACATACACGTTAAGAATTTCCATAGCCTTTAGAAAACATCCTGGGAGTGATTCTTAAAGCTTGAGCTTTAAGTGTGTGCTTAGTAACCTGGAAATGAGGGGAGATTTGTGGCTTTTGTGGCTCTGTGTTGTGAAGACAAAGGTTCTTCTTACAAACCAGAATAACTGTAAAGTTTGGAAATGTGGCCACGTTGTTAGGAGGTTACAGAATGTATGAGTTTGACAGTGTTCAGGAATCAATAATTTTATCACTGTTACTAAAATTGTAACCTGAGAAGGATCAAATATCAGGTAAAAATTTGTTTGTACTGTATTATTTTGCATTTTTACCTTGTGATACAAGGTTCCTAAAACTTTCTATCACATAAGGAACCAGGTAAAATTGAGCATTACAATGGTGCAGCCCAGTTTTTCATCTGATTTGCTCTAGTATAAATACAGCTAGTGGACAATTTTGAAATTAAGAAAATATAAAAAAGACAATATGATCATTCACTTGCATTGAAGACAATTTATACCATAACATCTTCTGAGCACCTTGGAAATGCTGAGTCTGCTTTGTTTCTTGCTGATTTGATAGAAAATGGTTGCCTGAGTATTTGGTTTACGTTATTGGTATTACTGGTCAAACTAATTTCTCTTTAAGAAACTTAGTGCATCATAATATCTTTAAATTGAGACTCTCTGTTTGTTGATATGGTCCATATATTGAAGACAAAACGTGCCCTGAACAGTTTACAGTCCCTGTTCTAATGAGTAAAATAAACTAACACACATTTAGGTATTTTTTCCTAATACAATATAAAAGACTAGAAGTGTAGAATAAAGCCAAGTGTAAGGCACGGTGATAGTTTCTGTTTGTATAAATGTCACATCACAAAACTTTATGACCAGTGTCTCTTCTCTTATCAGGGTGCTGTCACCTAGAGTACAAGTGTTAAAAGAGGATGAGGCCAGGGAAGAAATCCAAAGAAATCACTCTTCCTGGTAATGTTATTGTCTGCAGCAACCAGCAATGAGTGTGAGCTAACATACCCGTAAACGTAGTGCATGATATCAGAGCGTGGTAAGGGTGATCGTCAGGCTTGTACGGTATCTCATGACACTAACTCAGATAATGTAAGTTGTAGGTGTTTGCATCAGTTTCTAAATTTTGACATTGCACGACCTTTGCTAAGATTGAAAAATGAGGGCTTTGAGCCCACTTTCTGAACTACTGCTGCCCAGTCTCCATAACCACTTTTCGTTTCCTTCCTGCAGCCGAGCGAAAGATGTAACCATGCCAGCAAAGCTTCCAGTGAATTTCTTCTCCACGACATCTCCAGTCATTGATCTTTTTCGGGGACAATTGGACTATGCAGATCACCTTCGTCAGGATGCAGAAGTTGTGCTGTATTTCTTCTATGCGCCGTGGTGTGGCCAGTCCATTGCAGCAAGAGAAGAAATAGAACATGTGGCCAGCAGGTTGTCAGACCAGGTAACTCCAGAGAATATATGAATCTTAAACATGACCTGATAGGTTTTTAATCTCTAAGCCAACGCTGGTTTCTGTCATCCCATGGGAACCAGTAGGACTTGAATGCTCACGTTAGAATAACTCAGCCAGTCATCTTAATTTTAATTTCACATACAGAGTGTTAGAATAAATAGAGAAAAGCCATGATTCCTGCTTAGTTTTCTGTTATTTCTGCTCCTGAATGGGAAACACTGCAAGTTTCTTCTTGTAAAATGTTCTCGGATTTATTCACCTCATTTCAGAATGAAATTTAAGGGAGTTGCCTGAGTATTTGGTTTACGTTATTGGTATTACTGGTCAAACTAATTTCTCTTAAGAAACTTAGTCTATCATAGTATCTTTAAATTGAGAATCTCTGTTTGTTGATATGGTCCATATATTGAAGACAAAACAGTTCCAGGATCCTTGGAGACACTGGTAATCAGATGAGCTAATCAGACAGCAGCTATAGCACTGCTTTCCAGCAGTTGGTTACCTGGGAACACGTCACAAGTCCTAAACCTCTGCTCACTGAGCTCCACTCTGCAGAAAAAGTAGCTAATACGGATCATGACTAAGTTAGTAAGTTTGAATGATTTCGATTAGGAAGCTTAAAAACTAGAAAGAAAAGTAACCAAAAGGATTTCTGTTGCGAAATGACCAAAAACATTTTTAAAGTCTTGTGTGATAGAATTTAGAGAGGCAGAAATTGAATACTGAGCTGAAAAAACGCTGCAAGTAGCAGATAGAACGGCTTAGGAAAAGCACAAGTTAGAGAAGGTCACAGTAATGTCCTTTGTTTACTTTGTTAGCTGTGAATTTTCACCCGCTCTGCAGGTGCTGTTTGTGGCTGTAAATTGCTGGTGGAACCAGGGGAAATGCAGGAAGCAGAAGCATTTCTTTTATTTTCCTGTGATACACTTATACCATCGGAGGTAGGATTTCACACCTGCAGTCGGGGGGTTTTGTTGTTGTTTTGGGAAACAGAGAGATTGTATAAAATGTTGAATTTTGAAAATGTTATATTTATGGCTATAGTCAATAGTCATAGATGAGCGGATTCCAGGTGAAGTTCATCCCTATGCTATTGAATGTCAAGAAAGGCTGTAAATGTCACTTAAATGACATGCTGCTCAATTCTTTGTCTTTATGGAAATTTTCTTTTGCCTGTGCATCTCCTGGAAGTTCTGCCTCTAATGAGAAGCAAGGAGTTCAGATTTCTGTATTAATTGCAGTTGTCTGCTTGCTCTGTGGATGGATTATATCAGCTGGTCCTTATTTGAGGCAGCAACAACGTGTTTATGGATTATTGAATTCAGTGGAATTTAAGTGCATATGTAAATGGCACTATGTAGTGAAGACTTTCTTCTAAATTTGAACTTTACGCTCACTTGTTTATGCTCCAAATGTTGAGATGCCATTGTATAACATTTTATATAATCTCACTTTTGTTTTTTAGTATTTGTGTTTATTATCCTTTTTTGTTTTTCTCTTTGTGTGGAGCAGAAGGTAAGAAAACACACCACAGAGCTGGATGCTGTGTAGTATATCACTTGCATTTTACTTGTATACCCTAATTTTGAACTGCAGCTCTTCCATTACAGAGGCTGATTCTGGTTTTTGGGAGGGATTTATGTATTGAGGAGGAAAAATCCCTATCTTTGTCAGCTGAACTTGGAACAGACACAGATGACACTAGCGCAATTCAATCTGTAATAAAAACAACAATCCCACTTGGGTGTACATTGCATTAAACTTATTTACACATTAGATGGATACACTTTGATATTATCAGTAACCTTAAACAGAGTTGCAACGAGATGAGATGTGAATTCATATAGATACTTGATAAAACCCCGAAGGGCAATCCGCCCCTCATGCCTGAGATATTAAACCTCAGGCGTCATGTACTGGGCACGTGCCACGTTGAAGCAGAGCTTGTAGACACAGGTTTGTAAAAGCCAGCATAGAATTTAAAATCATCTACTGGGCACTAGAAGACCACTTCCAAGCATCTGAATATAGGTGTATCAGTGTGAGTTTGATACTTTTCAGAGTGTCTGTAAGTATAAAGTATATTAAAAGATATATCGCTTTTAATTATTCAGTGGGAATGGACTAATTCCTCATTATTTTTGTGTTTGATTTCATTTGGACTGTGACGCTATGTCCAACCTAATGATGAGTAATCAGATATAGGATTTCAAGGGGACGAAGGAGAATCGCATCCACAAGGCCCAGCCTGCCTTCTGTTTTAGCACCGCTTAATGTGGTATAAACTGTTGGATCAGCTGGATCTGTGGACTGAATGTTCATCAGTGGCCTGACGGGAAAGTCCCTGCTTTATTGGGTGCTACTTGTAAAAGTCTTCTGTAAAAGTACCGCACCTTTTCAGGTTGATACTGTTTGAACTTTGTAAAGATTTTAAAAAATCAAGTGAAAATAGTGGCATTTTTCAGATCTCTATTTTCAGGTCACTTCGGACAAAGCAGAAAGATACGTGTATAAGATACATGTCATAATCCATACCCGCATTTTACCAGCTGCTCTGATGGGACTGGGAGGAGGTCTCTGTCCCTTTGTCCCCAGCAACGCGCTGCATCTGCCCATAGGTGCTGCCTAGGAGTCGCTGCAGCTTCAGCTCCTCCATCAGTCACAGAAGCCACTGCTAATTAACCCAGGGAGCAGTTCCCTGGAGGCTGAGTCTGTGTAATTCCCTCCCGGGGGTGGCAGAGATAGGACTCTACTGCTAATTTAAGTCTTAATGTTTTATTATTTTTTTTGGTACTAGTTTTGGACCAATTGAATACAAAGGCCCTATGAGTGCTGTTTATATTGAAAAGTTTGTTCGCCGGGTGATGACACCACTACTCTACATCTCGTCTCGATCAAAATTACTAGATTTCCTCTCAAATTATGAGGTACTTGTCTCTCTTCTCTAGCTTTACCACTGTGGTTCAGAAAGAGTTTGACTTGTTTCACAATTAAAATTGATCTGCGCCAAAGTACCAGTTTTATTTTCAGGATCCTGAAGTCAGTGCCCTGTAAATTTGTTAAAATCATAAAAATATGAAATGACAAATTCATAATGTTGGTTCCTTGCATAGTGACTCTTATGATTTAGCGATGCTTTTAATTTATAGTGCTTTCGTATGTAGAGACAACAATCAAAGTTGTTACCTCAGCAAAAAGTTACGGAAGAACAAGAAATAAGGGAGGAATCTGTTCACAGAAATCCCGCAGTGTAAGTTGGGAAAGCGTTTGAGAAATATATAACCATTACTTTAGTTTTTAAAGGAATATTAAACCTTCCTGATAAGTAAAAACAAATGTGAAATCAGTTGAAATAACAGCTCCTAACCAATTTGATTACTGTAACTTCATAATTTCAATCATTGTGTTTTATTAATTTCCAGTCTGTTGTGTTCAGAGGTGCCAGGATTGGTGGCAATACTAGTGGATTACCGTCTTCCAATTAGACAAAGTGCACTTACCACAGAACCATTTACAGTCCCTTTGTTACTGTTCATTTCTGTAGTGCACAATGGAGAAACGCCGTAATTTTGCTAAACCTCGGGCTGTTAGAGCAGAACAGAAAACCTGATCAACAAATGGATGCAGGTGGTGCTAGTAGGGGCCAAAACACAGGAGGGGCTTTAGGCAGAGTTCTCTTGGAACTGGTGTGTGTTCCGAGGGCTGGTGCCGGGGCACGATGGAGCCGTTTGGTGGGAGCCGGAGGGGCCGCGCTCCGGCCATCCCCACGCACAGGTGCTGCTCGCGCTCCGGTTTATCCCCCAGTTTAGTGTTAGTGTTTTAAGCGGGGACTGCGAGTCAGGAGTGGTGGGTTGTGTGTCTGTCTCTGATGCTGTGATCACAAACAACTGTGTTGTCCTTTTCACTGCCTCAGTTTTCCCATTCTAAACCTCTTTTTTTTTTTTTTTTGCCTCCTATAGAGATTTGAAAACAGCTGTGCTTGGTTTTTTGTCTGTGATAGATGAATTATTTCTTGATAGTCTGCAAAAGGTAACTGATAAGGGTAGTGTCATTGAGCATAAATTTGCTTTACAGTAGGAGGTGCATTTCCATTGGGAAAGGACTAAGAGAAAAGACAAATGGAGGGGGCGAACCAGAAAATATTTTTTAAAATACTGCTTAGCAAATGAACAGATATTTTTAATTCTGTGTTCAAACTTCCCCCCTTCCTGTTTTTCAAATTCTGTGGCTCTAAATACCCAATTTCGGTTTACGTTTAGCATTTTTTGGTTCTTTTTCCTGTAATGGACTAAGAATATAATCACGGAACCACAGAACACCAGGGGTTGGAAGGGCCCTGTAAAGCTCATCCAGTGCAATCCCCCCATGGAGCAGGAACACCCAGATGAGGTTACACAGGAAGGTGTCCAGGCGGGTTGGAATGTCTGCACAGAAGGAGACTCCACAACCCCCCTGGGCAGCCTGGGCCAGGCTCTGCCACCCTCACCCCCAACAAGTTTCTTCTCATATTCAAGTGGAACCTCCTGTGTTCCAGTTTGCACCCATTGCCCCTTGTCCTGTCACTGGTTGTCACCCAGAAGAGCCTGGCTCCATCCTCCTGACACTCCCCCTTTCCATACTGATCCCCATGAATGAGTCCCCCCTCAGTCTCCTCTTGTCCAGCTCCAGAGCCCCAGCTCCCTCAGCCTTTCCTCACACGGGAGATGCTCCACTCCCTTCAGCATCTTGGTGGCTGCGCTGGACTCTCTGCAGCAGTTCCCTGTCCTGCTGGAACTGAGGGGCCACAACTGGACACAATATTCCAGGTGTGGTCTCCCCAGGGCAGAGTAGAGGGGCAGGAGAACCTCTCTGACCTACTGACCACCCCCTTCTAATCCACCCCAGGGACCATTGGCTTCCTGGCCACAAGGGCCCAGTGCTCGCTCACGGTCATAATAGGGTCTGGTCTGTCCTGCTGCCCCACGGTTGTTTAAGGCTGAGGTTGTTTCCCAGGCTGTGGCACTAGGTGCTCAGTGTCTCACCTCTGTAAAGCTGAATGAGAGAGGGAGAAGGGGATACAAAAACAGCAGCCAGCTCATGCAGCGAGATGTGTTCAGAGAACATGGCCTTGGCCAGTGCACATCCAGGTGAGTGCGAAAAGAAAAGCAACTGCTGAGTGATGAGGAGCTGGGATGCAGAGAAGACCTAAGGAAAGAGAATTGGATATGAAGAGGGAAACAGTTACAGGCACAAAGGAGAAGTCAGTTTTAAACCAGAAAGAAACACAGTGTTTCATCATTTTCAGCAGTTAGAAATGTGAACATTTTCTAATGTTTGCCATGCAAGTTGATGAACTTTATACTATTTGTAGGAGAAGTTACAACCGAGGGAGCGACTCTTTTGTTTAAGTTGGAAAGTTTGAGGAGTGGAGCAGGTTACGGGGGTGTGTGCATGGCACACACTAATTGCTATTGTGAGAGCCTTGGCTAGTGTCTCCCTGGAATTCTTGATCTTTCATATGTTAAAAATGTTAATTTTTAGCAGAAGGGAAAGGAGAAAAGACTGTAAAGGATAGAACATTATGCATATTGACCACTGGCTGCTGCTTGATCAGGTTTTTCTGATTTTCTTCATTGAAAAAATAATTAATTTGAAGCTCAGAATATTTTCTGAAAGATTTGTCACCTTCAGTGTGTCATTTTCCGTCCTGTGTTCCGCTAGGAAACAGGTTCTGCAAACTTGTGTTAGGGGTATTTACTTTTGACGGAAAATGTCAGTAGGAAGGAACCCCTTTGCAGCTGATCCGTTCTGTTCCTTTACCACTTTGTTCTGCTCTGCCAGGGCCTCCTGTATTGAGGAAGCAGTAGGTGGCAGAGGAGTTGCCTGTCACTCACTTTTTGTCCTCATTGTTTTGTTTCGCTGTCCAAGGACGGCACTCTGTGTAATCCGGAGCATGCAATATGTTTGTAAGTAGGTGAGTGGTTCCTTTGCAGGGCATCATGTAGAGCTGAAGTTTACTCAGCACATTTTTCCACGCTTAAAAGAGCTCCTGCGCCCTCCTTCTCTTGTTTCCAGGGCATTTTGTTGTTGCCTGTCAGTTTACTGATTGCCAGGACTTCAAGCCCATAGTTACCATTTTCCGTCTAGTCTGTGAAGCTTTTGGTGCTTTAATCTTCTGTTCGAATTCCCGTTGGCAGCTTTTGGCAGAAAAAGCATCTAGCAAAGAAAACCAGGAGCTCTGCTCACACTTAGTGGGATATTGAAATCCATTATAACGCGTTAGCGTGCACGAAATAAGGAGTGCTGTAAAAGTACCGAGATAAACAGTCAAAGCTTTGTTTTTTTAGTTGAACTGCACGAAGAGTTGCTGAAATCTAGCAGCATGATCTCTTGTGTTCAAATGAAATCCTGATGAACAGAATCCAGCTACATGTGAGAGCACTTGGTTTTAGTTATGTGCTGGTATGTCCATTTTTCAGCCACATTGTGGCTGTCGTGAGATGCTGTATTGTGCTGTATTGGCCTCACAAAAGGGCGCTCAAACCACGTGAAAAAAAATTCGTGAAGACTTGAAAGCTGAGAAGATTCAGCTTCTGCATTTTTTTATGTGTGAGTTTTGTAGTTTGGATTTTTTTTGGGGTTTGGGTTTTTTTTGTGCCTTTTATTTTTTTTTGTGGAAGGATACTAGTGCAAAACTAGAGCTGGATAAGAGTTAGAACTGAAGTTTTGAGAGCAAGGGGAAAAATACCCTTTGGAAAGCAGTTAAAATCTTGGAATGTATAGAAAGATTTAAATGACATCAAGAGAAAGTTACGCGGTTCCTGCCATAACTCCAGGTGCCTGGAAGTACCTATAATCAGACTTCTTTTATGTTCGTAACTGCAGAGATGTAATAGTTCCATTTTAATCCAAACTGGCGTGTCTCGTGTCTCATCTGACTAGCCCGGCTACTAGAAACGGCCTCATCCTTCCGAGGCGCAGAGAAGGAAAACGTGCGGCTTCTCTAGTCAGACAAAAAGCTTTATTCGCTTAGGAAAACACGGGGTGTGCCCGGGGACCTCATAACTTCCTGGCCTGAGGAGAGGAGGCACCGTCAGGTACCACGGCTGCATTGGACTTCACAGTTGCTCTTGTGTGGGCGCTCTGGTGCGTGTGTTAACCGGGGACGTGAGGGTTTGCCTTCAGTTCTGGATGCACAATGTTTATAACATTGTTAGAAAATGAACACACTCATACATTTAAGTAATGTAATATCGATTAAGAGTTTCTTCTCTGCATTTCTATGGTATAGAATTAGTGGTGTGTAATACTGGTTCTTCTGGTCCCCAGAGATAACATGTTCCTTTCCTCTTCTGTTTTCTTTCCTGTGTTCACAGATGAAGTGAGGCAGGAATTGCCTGCCAGCACACACCTGATACTCTGAAAAAGTAATAAAAATCTCCCTTATCTCAATGCAATATAGCCAAAACATAAATATAAATAAATACAAATCAGGATAGAAATAATGGCGTAGTAAAAGCGTTTATCTATTTGTAAAAGCTAATCAGTAGCTGTGGGGCTTTTTCAGTTCTCTGTCCCCATTACTTCACATTAGTTGGCTTTGAAATTTCAGAGCTCTTTCATCACATAGTCATTTAATATTGTCTTCTGAGTCAGCTGTAGTTTCAATGATTCCCAATAACCTTTGCACATGTTGTTCGTCACCTTTCTCTCCCTTCTCTAAAGCGTTCATAGAAATGTTGAACTACATGAGCAGCAGTACACATCCCAGCTGGCTGTCCTTGTGGAGAACCAATGATTTCTACCCATAGTTTTCACTTTTCTGCTAATCTTGAAAAGAACCTTCCATGTTATTCCTTATCACCTTAGTTTCTTGCAGTGTGTTTGTTAACTTCTTGTGGGCTTTTGGGGAATTCCAGTATGCTGCATTGAGTAGATCAGTCGTCTGCACACTTGCTCCTTCCTTCAAAGGTAGTAATAAAACCTTGATAGTAATAAAACCATTGCTGGCTCTTCTCCAATTCAAATTACTCATCTGAAGATCTCTATTCATTCTTAAAGTTTCTGTGAACCTGCTGATCTGTAATTGTTGAGACTCTTGTCAAGTCTGTTATTTAATTGGCATCACACATCACCTTCCATTCCTCTGATGTAGACACGAAGCAAGAAATAGGCTACACTACAATTAAAGATTTTTGTATTTCGATCTATGAGTTTCATTAGGAGAAGGTGCTAATGACCGTTAACTACTGACATGACTAGGTTTGTTCACTTGCTTTGAGACAGATCCTGAAAATCGTTTTATGGGAAGAACAACTCCAGTCTAGCAACACCAACACTCCTAATGTGGTGTCGTTAAACTATCCCTGTGTCACATTCCAATATTTTATCCTCCCACTTTATGCATTAGCAAGGTAAATCCTGTTCAAGTGATTATTGCTAACTGCCTGTGTGAAGGTAATTAACCATAATCCCATACAGATGGTTGCATGGAAGCAGCTGTTGGTTCTTTACAGCTTGGACGTAGGTGCCACATCAGCCGCACGCAGGTGCTGGTGCTGCAGTTACTGGTGGTTTGGAGGTTCTTACATGCAAGGGAGCGGGAGGTGCTGCCATCGAGCTCCTCTCAGCGCACTTGTGTTCAGAATTAGGAGCTATTTACATGGAGAGATCTCTTCTGTAAGACTTGAATATCGCTTGCTGGAGCAAGATTCCTTGTGAATTTTATGGCACCTGGAAGCGTTCAGTTTTGTTAAAATGAGCAGAGTGGTTTGTATTAGCAAATGGATCTCTTCTGATGGAAGAACAGGAAAATTTGCATGGTACTTTAGAAAAGAAACACAGCATTTTAGACATTCTTCTCATGTATAATTGCAGCCTGTAACAGGGAGGAAATTTTAATTATGATCATTAAAAGGACATTAATCAGGTTAATGATCAGGCGTATAGCATTATGTATTCTTTCGACTACATTTTTCTCTTATTGAAAAAGCATTTTCCAAAAATGTCTCATGGAAACATCTTGTTCTTCATGATCTGGAAGTCTCAGGCTGCTGTGAGTGTACAACAGGACTGGCAGAATCACAACATCACCTTTGGGAATCAACTTCATAAAGGTTTCTAGATCTCACTTTTTCTTGTCACATTTTACTGGCACTTTTGACTCTTCTTCCATTCAGTATTTGGTGCCATGAGTTTGCTTTGTACAGTAACAGGATTCAACAATGGTCCTAGGAAATAGGGAACTAAAATCTTGGCCGTCTTATCTGTCTCCTTACTTGGGTTCACTTGAATGCTTTGCAGGTTTTTACCAGAGATTGTTTCTCTTTATTGTCTTAATGTGGCACTCGGAGAAAAACATGAACACTGATTCCTAACCTGTTTATTGTTGAAAAAAGAATGAGTGCCGTGATTTTGCTGTATTATTTCAGTTTTATTTAGATTTTTATTTCCTTCTTTACAATTGTTATTGCAGAAGTTTCACTAATTGCTTGTGTGTCATTTTTATCCTTGAAAATTGTCTTGGAGTACCTCATAAGGAATGCTTGTGTACAAGGATCTTGTGTTTAGCATTCATTCATGACGAATAATTCCTTCCTAGAAATAACGGGTCATTAGTTGGAATGGGTAGTGTTGTTATAAGTGAATGTCTTGAGATTGCTAATCAGCTGAAGTAGCTCAATTCATCTGGCTGATAAGAATAACTGAGTTCATACCACTGATGACAGTACCAGGCAAAATATATGTTTATTTTTTAAAGAATCAGTTAAAAATGTTATACGTAAATCTCAGCAAAAAAATAAAGCGGAATGCCAAATGAGAATACTTGTGTGGGAATATATTTGCCACACAAATGGATGATGGATGAGTCTGAAATCTTCTGTTCCACAGCAGTCCCTGAGTGCTCTTGTTTTGTGTGGAACTGGGAAACAAAGAACAGAAAATAACCAAATTCCGCCACTTACTCTGCCCTCAAAGTTTATTAAACCAATTTGAGCCATGTATTAAAACCCATAAATAATAATATCTTTAAATTTATTATATTTTCCAAAATTTAAACCCGAAACTTAATTGAGATTTTGGAACAAGAGGAGTCTAAAGACCGTGCACCTCTCTGTTCCAAGTCCGCTTCTCCCAGGTTTTCTTCTGGAATTTGATGTGAAGCCATTCCGGCTCCATACTTGGTAAAGCCCATAGGCCTGTGTAGGGAGGAGTCCTTTAAATTGGGCAATTTGAAGAACTTCCTGGGTATGCAGGTGGGATATGGGGCTCTTGCAGGATTTTTGTGCAGCTGGTCTCTGACTCCTGCAGGATACACTGCACGAATTTACAATGAGCGGTAGCTCGGTGGTGCGATGATCCTGACAATTCAAGTATTTACACACAAAATATGTGAGTTCATATGTAGTTGCTAATTCTGTGCAACATAGCGAACAATTGAAGTGCTACAGTTTAAGTTGCTCATACTCTGAAAAGTTATATTTGATATTCCAGTTCTAAAAGAAATGTTTATGATGCTTGTGGTTCTTATGTTGGTGCTGGAACTGTCTCTGAAATATTTGCAAAGGAAGTATTAATTGTTTGTAGTGAACTTTAATATGGGAAATATGCGGTTTGAAACTTACACATCCTTCGGCCATAAAATCCCTTTCTCATATGTAGCTTTTGAATGACAACTTCAGAACTGATTTCTATTCAGTCTTTCAATAAAGCTTTTCTTGCAGCATAAAGTACCTGTTCTTCAGTAAACATTGTCTTTTTAAAATCTGTTGTGTTTTACTGTAGGCAAATAATTGCTGTGCCCCATATATTTGTACTCGAGAAGAACTAATTAACTCTAATTCTTATTATTTCAGCCTGGAGTTCTTGGCTATTTTGAGTTCAATGCTTCGCCTCAACCCCCTGGTTATTTGACATTCTTCACATCAGCACTACATTCATTAAAGAAAGGTAAAAGCTCCATTTTCATGATTTAAGTCATCTGTGAATGAGTTATATGTAGGGTCTTAAGTAGTTTTTTTTGCAATATTTTGTAACTCGGGAGTTATTCCCTTTTGAGTGTTCCTTGATGTTGATGTAGTTATGAGACTGTTATTACAGTCAGGTTCAGGGGCATTGGGATGAACTTGACTTTGTTGACCGCAGTCACTAACTATTGACCAAGCGCTTTCCCGGATGGAGTTACAGAGCTGGTACAAGGTGGTGTGATGGAAAGGGCTTTGTGCCCCTGTTGTTTTGCATTAATAATCTAAAATACAAAACCTCTTCCATTTACACATACAAACTTTGTATATCTTTAATACCTTTTTTCCCAGGTCGTAAATTCTGGATAGAATGTATGTAAAGTTAAGGTTAGCACATTTTATGGATATTTCTTCCTGTCAGCAAGTGAAGGACATTGATGGCATTATCCTGATTTTTACTGTGCCACTGACTTGGTATATGATACAGAGCCTGTTCTCTTACGTTTTGTTCTGTAATTTCCCTGTTTATATGTTGGGGCAGTTCTTTGCAACATAAAGATGAGAAGCATCCTGTTGTTGTGTGGATACCACTGGCCTTCTTGGCCACCTGGGCACACTGTTGGCTCGTGTTGAGCTTCCTGTCCATTAGTCCCCCAGGTCCCTTTCTGCCTGACTGCTCTCCAGCCACTCTGTGCCCAGCCTGGAGCGCTGCAGGGGGTTGTTGTGGCCAAAGTGCAGGACCCGGCACTTGGCCTTGTTGAACTTCATCCCACTGGAATCAGCCCATTTTTCCAGTCCATCCAGATCCCTCTGCAGAGCCCTCCTGCCTTCCAGCAGGTCGACACTCCCTCCCAACTCAGTGTCATCAGCAAATTTGCTGATGATGGTCTCAATCCCCTCATCCGAATCATTAATCAAGATGTTAAACAGGACTGGACCCAACACTGACCCCTGGGGGACACCACTAGTGACTGGCCACCAGCTAGCAGTGTTCTGTGTTTTGCTTTGAAGGTGTTCTAAGGCTTTCAGGAGAGAAGTCAAGTGTGTATAGCTGCATTTAAAAACTGAAAATTTGCCCTTTCAGATTACCTTGGGACAATACGCTTTGGAGTGATCACAGATAAACGCGTTGCAGAGGAGATCTCGCTGGTGCGTTCAGGCAGCGTGTATTTGCACAGACACGTCAACTCATCTCTCGTGAGTATTGAATTTACGTTGTGACTCTGAGACAGCTCATGGAGATTGAAGCTCTGTCCTTGTAGACCATGAGTAGGTGTCTCATGGAGCTTTAGGATACATGATGTTTAAGCACAATATTTTTGTGTAGAAATGTACATGTTCATTCTACCAGTCAGTGGCTGTTCTGAACAATAGCTTAGACCCAGCTTGATTGTTTCTATGAAAACAAACCACAAAAAACCCGAGCACCTCAGGCATGACTGCACAAAGCCCTTTTCCCAAAGTTTCTACCTCTTTCATGGGTCAGAATTAGAAAGCTATGGACAAAAAGATTTTGTGTTGAGCTGGTAGGAATAGTGAAAACTTGCATTTTGGTTTAAAAGTATGACATTACACTGATTAGGAAAATTATGCAAATTGTATTAATTAAAAATTTGTAATATGTGTTAATCCATGTGCCTCGGTTTTGTAAGACTAAGACTGAAAATAACAACTTTCAGATTGGCTGTTTGGCATGGAGACCTTATCTGTCCACACTAGTACCATGAGTGGAAGCTCTGTGAGGATGAAATAACATGTATTTTGTTCAGTTGAGACTAGGGAAAACATGGATTTCCCAGGTTCAATTACTGGTAAATACATAAAACTACTTTTGTCTGGGCAAATGAATTAAGATAAACTTAATTTATTAAAATTACCATAGAAGCTGTGAGCACTTTATATAATGCATTTCTTTTCCCTGCATTCAGTGATAAGAAATATCAGTTTTAAATGCAGTTTCTAGATGTTGGGGTCTTAAAAAACTAATTTAAAATGAGTTAATATTGAGTGTTGGGAAAAAGTCTTCTAATATGCCATTAAACAAGATATGTGATGGTACCAACTTAGAGACTGAGCTCTTATAAGGAAAAGTTATACTAGCAAGAAAAGTAAAGATTGTAAAGATGTAGTAAAAGAAAGGGGAGTTTCCCTGGTAGAATACTTTTTGCATGGAAGATGGTGTGTTAGTACGATCCGATGAACATTTCAAAAGACTTCCCAAAAGGAAAGGGTCTGTGTAATGCTGAAGTTTGCTAAATAGTGTCATTAAATTTAGGAAGAGAGTTCCAAGCATGCCATATTTGAGAACTTCAGGCATTACTAGCCTAGTGAGGACAAATAATTCTTTTTTCCCCCTTGAAGATCTATCCGAATGACATCATGAACTACACTGCTGAGAACATTTGCAAGTGGGCGCTAGAAAACCGAGAGATGCTCATACGCTGGCTGAGACCACATGGTGGAAAAAGCCTTCTTCTGAACAACGAGCTGAAGAAAGGACCAGCACTGCTCATATTTCTACCTTACAATCCCTTAGCAGAAATTCATCCTCTTTTAGATGAAGTAAGTGAAATAATTATTCTTTTACTTCACAACTACTAGAACTTGAGAGCTCTAGTCAGGGTTTTGAGCTTTGTTGTGACAGGTACCTCATTTTATTTCACTATTCCAAGTATTCAGTTTTTTTTAAAAAGATTTTCTCAAGCCATATTACCACAACTCCCTTAAGGGATTTGCACCCCACACAATGTGCCTTTGTCTCATGTCAACAGTTGTTTAGGACAAGCACCCAGCTCCGTTCCTTGGGTTCCCTGTGTGGTGAGTGCTGTGTGAGAGATAGCGATCTCTGGTCTTCTGTCCCAGCTGACATGGCTCAAATGAAAGAGCAAGAATGAGGCCTGTATCTAGTGCAGTGCCTCAGGGGTCAGTACTGGGACCTGTATTATTCAATATATTCATCAACGATTTGGACGAGGGAATAGAGTGACTGTCAGCAAGTTTGCTGATGACACCAAGCTGGGAGGAGTGGTGACACTGGAAGCTGTGCTGCCATCAGAGACCTGGACAGGCTGGAGAGCTGGGCAGGGAAACATTGAATGAAATAGAACAAGGGCAAGTGTAGAGTCTTGAATCTGGGCAGGAACAACCCCAGGTTCCAGTGTAAGTTGGGGAATGACCTATTAGAGAGCAGCGTAGGGGAAAGGGACCTGGGGACAGCGAGATGAGCATGAGCCAGCACTTGGCCCTTGTGGCCAGGAAGGCCAATGGTACCTGGGGTGGGTTAGAAGGGGGTGGTCAGTAGGTCAGAGAGGTTCTCCTGCCCCTCTGCTCTGCCCTGGGGAGACCACACCTGGAATATTGTGTCCAGTTGTGGCCCCTCAGTTCCAGCAGGACAGGGAACTGCTGGAGAGAGTGGGCTGAAGTTCAGCAAGACCAAGTGCCGGGTCCTGCACTTTGGCCACAACCCCCTGCAGCGCTCCAGGCTGGGCACAGAGTGGCTGGAGAGCAGTCAGGCAGAAAGGGACCTGGGGGTGCTAATGGACAGGAAGCTCAACATGAGCCAACAGTGTGCCCAGGTGGCCAAGAAGGCCAATGGTGTCCTGTCCTGTATCCAAACTAGCGTGGTCAGCAGGACAAGGGCAGTGATCCTTCCCCTGTACTCTGCATTGGGGAGGCCACACCTGGAGTGTTGTGTTCAGTTCTGGGCCCCTCAGCTCAGGAAAGAGATTGAAGTGCTGGAGCGGGTCCAGAGAAGAGCAACAAGACTGGGGAAGGGACTGGAACACAAGCCCTATGGGGAGAGGCTGAGGGAGCTGGGCTTGTTTAGTCTGGAGAAGAGGAGGCTTAGAGCTGAGCTCAGCACTCTCTAGAACTACCTGAAGGGCAGTTCTAGCCAGGTGGGGATTGGGCTCTTCTCCCAGGCATCAGCAATAGGACAAGGGGCCATGGGCTTCAACTCTGCCAGGGGAAATTGAGGCTGGAGATGAGAAAGCAATTCTCTGCAGAGAGAGTGGTCAGGCATTGGAATGGCTGCCCAGGGAGGTGCTGGACTCACCGGCCCTGGAGGTTTGTAAACTGAGATTGGACATGGCACTTAGTGCCATGATCTAGTGAATGGACTGGAGTTGGACCAAGGGTTGGACTGGGTGATCTCTGAGGTCTTTTCCTACCCAGTCCATTCTGTGATTCTGTGATTTAGCCTTAAAATGTAGTGTTATTGCACTAGGGTAAATATGATGCAAAGAGGACCTTGAGATCAGTGGAGTGGACTGAAAAAAATTAAGTGGCTTTTTGTTGTTCTCTGTATTTAATTCTTACCTGCTGAAATAGCTGAAAATTTCACTTTGTTATCAATTCAGAGCCTCCTATAATTTTTTCTAAGAATGAAGGAGCAGAGTATTCAACTTAATGCCTCTGAAATTCCATCTGTTATTGCATGTATGTTGTGAATCCTGGAACAGGTAACTGCATTTGAGTGACTTATTTACAGTTAATCTTGATTTTATTTTTTTCCTGTAGATTACTAAAGTGGCCTTGGAATACCACAACTGTAATAAAAGCCAGGCAGCTGAGCCAGATCTTCAGCACTTAGGAGACACCGATTCACCAGCTTTTGATTCCTCTGTACCAGATGCACATATGGAATTACCAGAAACGCTTTCAATTACCAAGTACCCATGCTGTAACACAGTGGTGCTTCCGCAGTGGCATTCGATCTCCAGAACTCACAATGTCTGTGAGCTTTGCATTAACCAGACACTCGGTGTCAAACCAAATAAAGTCCACGTGCCACACTGTAACTTTTTAGAGATAGAAGCAGCTTTGGACTCTTTCTACCTCCAGGAACACACCTTTTTTCAAGTTATATCAAATACCATAGAATGCAGCAATTTCTTAAGTTTCTATAGTCCCTTTAGCTATTACACTGCATGTTGCAGGACGGTAAACAGGCATTTTTTAAGTTTCATAAGTTCTGAAAAGACCATCTTTCAGACCCCCAAAGTAGCATTTTCTTCCCATGGGAAGAAAGGTAACACCCAACATTCTATTCCTCACATTGAGGACAGGAATTGCTTTATTCCTGACTTTAACATTAGTGGCACTAACATTAGTGGTCTGAGCTGCAGGACCAACAAAACCTTGAATCTCTATCTACTGGATTCCAATCTTTTTTGGATATATGCAGAGAGACTAGGAGCCTCAAGATCTGCTCACCTTAAGGAATTTGCTGCCATTGTTGACCTGAAAGAAGAAGTGCACTATGTCCTGGATCAAAATCAGTCACTTGTTGGATCTACACTGGGTATGGTATCCACTATACAAATGCTTGAAATAGGAAAATGAAATTTCCAAGTAAGATTATGAATGAAAAACGTAATGCCATTTTGAAAATGACTGCTTTTGAAGTGAGGCTGTAGTCAACTGTCTCCCATAATATACTCCTGCAAAAGCTGGTAGCCCATGGCTTGGACAAGTGCACTCTCTGCTGGGTTAAGAACTGGCTGGAGGGCCGGGCCCAGAGAGTGCTGGTGAATGGGGCTGCATCCAGCTGGCGGCCAGGCACTAGTGGTGTCCCCAGGGGTCAGGGTTGGGTCCAGTCCTGTTCAACATCTTGATTGATGATTTAGATGAGGGGATTGAGACCATCAACAGCAAATTTGCTGATGACACTGAGTTGGGAGGGAGTGTCGACCTGCTGGAAGGCAGGAGGCTCTGCAGAGGGATCTGGATGGATTGGAAAAATGGGCTGATTCCAATGGGCTGAAGTTCAACAAGGCCAAGTGCCAGGTCCTGCACTTTGGCCACAACAACCCCCTGCAGCGCTCCAGGCTGGGCGCAGAGTGGCTGGAGAGCAGTCAGGCAGAAAGGGACCTGGGGGACTAATGGACAAGAGGCTCAACATGAGCCAACAGTGTGCCCAGGTGGCCAAGACGGCCAATGGTATCCTGTCCTGTATCCAAACCAGCGTGGTGAGCAGGACAAGGGCAGTGACCCTTCCCCTGTGCTCTGCATTGGGGAGGCCACACCTGGAGTATTGTGTTCAGTTCTGGGCCCCTCAGCTCAGGAAAGAGATTGAAGTGCTGGAGCGGGTCCAGAGAAGAGCAACAAGACTGGGGAAGGGACCTGAACACAAGCCCTATGGGGAGAGGCTGAGGGAGCTGGGCTTGTTTAGTCTGGAGAAGAGGAGGCTTAGAGCTGAGCTCAGCACTCTCTAGAACTACCTGAAGGGCAGTTCTAGCCAGGTGGGGATTGGTCTCTTCTCCCAGGCATCAGCAATAGGACAAGGGGCCATGGGCTTCAACTCTGCCAGGGGAAATTGAGGCTGGAGATGAGAAAGCAATTCTTTGCAGAGAGAGTGGTCAGGCATTGGAATGGCTGCCCAGGGAGGTGCTGGACTCACCGGCCCTGGAGGTTTGTAAACTGAGATTGGACATGGCACTTAGTGCCATGATCTAGTGAATGGACTGGAGTTGGACCAAGGGTTGGACTGGGTGATCTCTGAGGTCTTTTCCTACCCAGTCCATTCTGTGATTCTGAGAATCACAATGTATTGTTATTTATTTAGTAGTTAACCAAGCAGTAGAGTCATGTTTTGGATGATATTAGAACTAATTTTCATACATCAAATGTCATAGAAAAAAGAAAGTTACATTGCATCTAATATATTTGATATTGTGGAAGACATCTGTATGTTGGTGTTGGTGTTCACTCAGCTGTTCTGTATACTAAACTATCAGAAGAGCCCAGCCCTTCCCCTTGGCTTCTGAAGCCAACCTATACATTGTTTTACATTTATTTTGAGAAATCTGTGTGTTTTAATGGTAGAGCTCTGAAGTGGGTTTAGCCAAATCTATCAAGACTCAATTTCCTGGCTGAATTGGAGCAGGAAAAACAAACAAATAAACAAAAACCAACACAACGATCACAGTTTCACTTTATTTGTAAGTTATTAAAGAAGATGCAGTATACCTAACCACATAGAACCTGTCCTGAGGATGTGCAAAAGTGAGCCTACCTGCAGAAAATACATAGTTTTCTAACATTAGCAGTATAAGTAAATGTGGAAGTAAATTCAAGTGAACATAGTATTTAATTGTTCAAGAAGGTATATCAATATAATTCTTTTAGCATTACCTACATTTCCATTTTGCCCTAGCTCCGTAAGTGCAAAGGTATGTACAGTGTCAGAACAGACAGCTGTGTTTGTATCAAGGATCCCATCCAGCCCGGTGCCCCAACACATAGACACTCAGGGGAAAATAAGAATCCCCAGTGACCAGAAAAGATGCTCAGCAGAAATGAAGATCCGAGTGAGGAGATAAGTTTCCTTCCCCTTTCTGTGCCGGGTACATTCTGCCTCACACTGTTTTCAGGTCACAGGGTTTCCTGCACGTGATGGGGGGTTTTCTGCTGAGTAACACTGAGTTTGGGTTTTGTGGCTTTTTTACCATTTCATTTTACTTCCTCAAGCCTCCTCCTGATATCTGAAAATAACAAAACAGCTTTGTGTTTAATACCTTTAACAGTTTTTACAGATAGTTTCTAAAAATTCAGGAGTGTGTATTTTAATTAGCCCCCTCCTTCCCGTCATTACTTTACCATGCATAGATATTCGGAATATGGAGATCTAGGAGTATGGAGGAATCTAGGAATATGGAGATCTGGTTTATTCTGATGTGAGAATTTAATGAAATGCTGGATAGTAGATATAAAATTCAATGTACTACTGTTTGCATTTCAGAGATAAACTTGATTACCTGGTGTTTTGCTTATATGTGTGTACAAAAGTGCCAGTTTTACTTGGGCATAGTTTTTAGGTTGGAAATATCAGCACAAGATGCTTCTGTTTGATCAAATAATTATTTGTAGTGTGTTTGATATTGTATCTTTTATCTTGACTATTGAAAACTCTTATTTTGTAATGCTTAGAGTAATATTTCTCTGTCTAAATTGGAAATAAAGGATAGTGTTGGTATCTCACAGCAGTTTAGAGAACATGGTCCAGGCTCTGGACTGTAGCTGAAGGTAGTTGGGGGTTTTGAAGCTTTTTACTGCTGGTTAAGCTACCTGTTACATATTTTAAAACTAAGGAGAAAGTTAAATGAAGAGGTCACTGGTAAGCAAAAGGTGACCAGTCGTATTGGCCATGGGTATCGCACAGTCTGAAGCAAAAGGAGAATTACAGGGAAAGTAATTAAAATTAAAGGAATAAATGCAAATAAATGTGAAATTAAGTGGAGCCTTCAAGAGAAGGGCCAAATACTTGAGTGTTTTGTAGAAAGTGAAAGGTCATGAGAAGATACTGTTTACAATTTACCATGCGTGTGGTTAGATGAGGAGGGAAGAGAATTGCAATTATAGTACATTGAGTAGGAACAGGAGCAAGATGAGAGAGTAGTGTGGGATGTGAAAAGACTGTAACGAGCCAAACAAAGAAACAGTCAAGTTCTGGCTTTGTTTCAGTGGTGGTTACTCAGGAGTTAATGCAAAACACTCAAAAATCAATTCCATTTAACCAGGTTTGAATTAGTATTTTCTCTGTGAGTTCTTCTGAATTCCAAAGTAAAACCTGCCAAAATAACATCTTTGTGAGGCTGAAATAACTTTGTTACGTATGGATTTCATTTCAGAGAACTTCATAAAGAATTTCAGTGCTCTCTACAGTCCCTTGGAAAGGCATCTTGTTGATGAGCCCTGGGTCCGTGTTCCCGGCCAGCGTGTCATCACCGAGGTGACGACCAACACCTTTCGCCACACCGTGGTTTTGAGTGAAAAGGTACCTCTCGTTACTCAAAAAGCTTCTCTTTTTTCTATATGCTACCTTTTTAAAAAGTTGGAAATTATTTCAAAGTGAACGTAATGGGAAGAAAAAAAAGGAAAAAACAAAAAGAAAAACAAACCAAACAAAAAACCCCAAACCCACCACCCCCCCACCCCAAACATTTGAAACCTAAATCATTATTTGAAAGCACACGGCAAAACTCTTAGAGGTAAAAGCTTTCAAATTGCACGCCGTGCAATTGCTTTACGTAAAATGTCATCCTGAACAGTAGTTAAATTACTTTAATTTCTTAAAGATGTGATAATGAGGATTAATATCCGTTGTCTTTGAGGTCCGCAGTGAGTGTGTGAATCCCCAGCATTTGGTTTCCAGCAGCTCCAGCTCCTGCTTTGCCTGTTAAAGGCAAAAAGTAGGAGTCTCCACATCTTTATTTCTCTCCCCCTATAAGAAGTACACAGTCACTTTAAATACATATGGATTTAAGATCCCAAAAGAATCTCGAGAAGTGTACTAAGGTTTAGTGCATTTTCACTTACATTTCCTAAACTGAATAATCTAAATAATCCTCTTTGTTTTGTCATTCTCTTAATAGAAAGAGAATTCCCGAAGAGTTTTTGTGTGTTTACTCAGTAGACAAACAGCATCAGGAAATATATTATGATGATGTTGATTAACATTAGGATATCGTTTCCTTTCACGTTTTAAAGGTTCCAGGTTGTAGTTGTGTTGAAGACTAGTCCTCCTTTACTGCAAATGAACTACAATAGATAACCAAACTCTTCTCCATTTCATTTTCCAGAATGTCTTGCTGCTCTATTACGCGCAGTGGTGTGGATTCTGTGCTTCTCTTAATCACATCTTTATTCAGCTGGCTCGGCTTTTGCCTCCAGACAATTTCACTGTGGCAAGGTAAAAGAGATTCTAATTCTGTCTCTCTAGAATAATGTAAGTTCACTGAGGTCATCTGCCTGGAAAATATATATATATATATTTTCTCTACAGTCTTGCAATAGTAGATGCAAATGTCCTCTTCATTTTTCTTTGAATGCATTATTTTGTTTTCCTCTGTATAAATTTGGTGGTTTTCAACCTCACTGCAGTAGTTACGCAGTTTAATTAAAACGAATTTTTAAACAGTGCAATTAACCTTGCAGCTTCCTAATTTCAGGAAGTGAATCAATACAACAGCGGCAGGAAATCATTTTTCCCCGTGTCTCTGATAATTTGTAGTGAATAATTACATCCTGTAGTGTGGTGTTTGAGAAGCTGTTGGAGGTGGGCAGAACACATGGCGGTGTGGGTTAACCTGGGGGACAGTTGAGCCCCACGCAGCACGGGGACAAACATATATATTTATATAAAAATATATATAAAAGTGTATAAAAAATATCTAAGACGTGTTTTTGTTTGGCATGTCCAGGGTTTTTAAGGTTTCACCTATGCCTTCTTATTCATGTATTTTACAACATCTGCTGTGATTGCATCCTTGTTTCATTCTGACCGAAGTTACTCCGGGAGGCAGCATGAGGTGCATAGGAGAAAAAATGAGTTAAAATCTGGAGTTATCACCCACTTAGAATTGTGTCTTTATCCCCACAGATGTGACACTGCTCTCCAATCTAAGCCCATTGTCTTTCCTGACTTTGAACTTCTCTCATTTGCTCCATTATTTTTCCTGCAGTGTTGCTGATGTGCTTCTCTGTGGTTTTTTCTGTAATAAAATTGTTGCAATTAATAAGAATCTTATTCGTAATCGAAGAAAACCTAAAAATGAAGAAGAAAACATAAGAAGTGATTGAAGGGGTGTTTCATTCAGAAAATCTTGTGTTCCTTTCTATGTAGAGCTTTAGAAAAAACGGGGCCTTTAAGAATGTGCTTGTCCTTGGAAGAAGCAAAGTAATTTACTTCCAAAACTACTTGAGGGGAAAATATTAATAGAGTTGTACTTGAGAAACAAATTAATGAATAGAAAAAACTTCAGTATCTGCCCGTTCTCTTCATCAGTGTGTCTTTTCTTGACAGAATTGATGTCACTCGAAACGACCTCCCGTGGGAATTTATGACAGACCGTCTCCCAACCATTTTATTTTTTCCTCATCAGAGGTAATGTAATTATTTTTTGCAGTGGGTTTTTAACTTTCATTTTACTAATATAATAATGATCTGCTTACATGTCTTGGTAGAGAGAAAAGCCAAACTAATTAATTTCCATAGATACTTTATGCATATTCTAATTAAAAGCCAAACAAAATAACAAACCAACAACAAACAGACCCAACAGACATGGATAGCTGATGGTATGTGGATAGTGAATGTTCTCTCCAAAGTTCATTATTTAATTGTTTGTAACTCCTCCTTTATTAACAGCAGCATTACCAGCTTTATTCTTTAGTTAATTTTCCTTATTATTTGGTTGTATTTAAAATTATTATTTTGGTGTGATCTAAATAGATTAACGAGGGACTTCAGGAGAGGGAGAAGGGAGAGAAGTGATGTAGGTGGCGGTACAACGTGCATCTAGTGCAACTTGTATCTAATAACTTCTCATAGGGTAAGCTAAGAGAGATCTCAATATTATAGTGGAGAATAAGTAACCCAACCCAAGCTTAGTCTCATTCATAAAACGGAACTAATCCTGACATTAGAGACGTGTAGCTGGCCCTGTATTTTTGGATATCAGATTCTTTGGCAATCTGCAGAAACCATGGAAGTTGTTCCACCAGCTAAGAATGAGTCTAACAGCTGCAGAGAGAATTACTTGGAATGCTTCTGGTCTTTATAAGCTTTCTAAAGGAGATGCTAATATCTAAAGCAAAATCTCTGCTTTTATACAGTATAGGAATACATAGAGAGATATACCTAGAGAGAGAGCTCATATCTTGTCCTGATTTAATAAAATAAAAGTTAAATTTTCCTCTTTTGTATTTCATTTATATGTCAGTTATGTTCCCTTTTGTATTGAAAGAAGTTTCACGTTAAAAGAAATTTCAATGTATAAAATATACATGAAAGAAGAGGTGCTTTCATTCCCGATAGATCAGAATATAGCGTTACTTTCTTTTTCCTGCTTTCGTGATGCCATTAGTCTTGCTCAGTGACATCGTGTTACCATAAAAGAATATGAAGGAAAAAAACCAACCCAAACAACTGTTGTGAATGTTATGATACAGTAGGAAGAGAATATGGGATGGAGTGAAAAAAGGTGGTTGAGGAAGCAGAAATATGAGACAGGAAGAAAATGTACTGGAAATGGAAACATTCTCAAAATTGTTTGGAAATTGCATGGAAGTTATTGGAAGATTGTCATGTTGCCTAGCTGGAAGATCTGTTGCAGATACCTCAGGGGCTTTATTGAGCTGTTGGACTGCAGCGTTTCTGAAACATCAGGGTGTGGGGGTTTTAAATCTATGAATATTTCATAGGGTGTGATACGGCCTTCAAGTGAAAGCCATGCTTTAAAGTGATTTCATGTAAGAACTTCCTGTGTGAACTAACACTGTGGTTATTGAAATATCTTTTTTTCTTTCTTAAAACATCACTTATTACTTCAGTATTTCACTTGGGCATAAATACACTTTTTTTAAAGATTTTTCTTGTTGTTGAAGTAGCGCAGATTCTTTAGTTGTCATTAGTTTCCTTAATGTTATTGATGCTTTTTAGCAGCAATTACAAAAAATTGCAGAGCATTGCTTTTAAAGCTACTACAGAATTACATCTCGAGGATTTGTGTACATTGTCAGAACGTTTTGGTTTTCACTCTGACTCAGTAACAAGTGCTGGCACTCTCGCAGAACAGCAGCAGATTGGGCCTTCTGGAAGCCTTGCATTGTCTCTTTAAAACAGATGAAGTTTCTGTAGCAGTTTTAACACCTTCAGAGGAGAATATCCAGAGGAGATGAGCAGTAAAACAAGGTGTGACATGCTGCTGAAGTGAAACTGGATATAGCAAGCAAGTCTTGGAGGAACAGCCAAGAAATAAGAGTGTAGGACAGGCAAGTGGAGTTTCAAGGAGACAGCTGGGACTGGGAATAATTTCTTGGGATGATGAAGGAAAGCTGAGCTGGAGGAAGGGAATTGATTAATGAATGGGTGAACAAAAACAAAGGTAGAGGAATGCACAAAGGGTGCGTCTGGAGAATAAGGAACTGTAAAGTTAGGGATGGAAAAGAGCAGGAGAGCTTTAATATATGTAGGACTGGGATGGGACCTGGCATGGCACATCCAAGGGTCCTGAACCTGCTCTCCGCAGCGGGGAAAATCGGAATTGAGTGTCAGGCCTGCGTGTCACCTCTGCTTGGTGCCAGGACACAGTGCAGGTGCATCCAGCCTTTCACAGGCCGAGGAATGAGAAAGATGTTGGCACTCATTAAGCTGCTTCTTCCAGGATAACATATATAGGCTCAAAATAGTAATTCCCCATCAGCTTTGTACATCTGGATTCAACTTCTAATAATGTATGTAGAATTAGGAACACCTGAATGCCCTCCTTCAGCTTTTAATGTTTAACATTAGTATGCTCTGATCACACCTGCCCAACAGTGATGCTACAGTATGTGTTTCAAGCTCCTAACCCGTAGTTAGGATACATAGTAAAATCTGTTTCTTGAAATTTGACAGAAAACTTTGCTCTTAAATACCAGTCCAGTGCAGAGATGGTTACAGCAGCCAGACTGAAATACAGGGTAAAGGGTTCACCAAGACAAAATACTGTGTCCTTTGTCTTTATTGTGTGAGTTCACGTTTCTCTTAGCTGCTATATTAACCATTCTGATAAAAAAAACTCACAAGGTATCACGTCGGAACAGTAGATGTTCAGATAAAATTATCATTGCTTACCTATCTGAATGTTTTAATAGTAACTTGTTGTGTCTTTCTAGGAAGGAACAAAGTGTGAAGTTCCCTGAAGACTTTTCAATTAATCTTCCTAATCTCCTTAAGTTTATTTTACATCACTCAAGTTTCTCTTCATCGGAGCCCTGTACCAAAGAATGCCTGCAGAAAGAGGCAGTTCTACAGCAAGGACGCATCTCCCACTTGGAGAGAGAAATCCAGAAGCTGAGATCGGAAATCGGTGCCCTTCATCAGGCCCAGGAGCAGCTGGAAGCACAGCTTTCTGAAGCCAGGAGAGAGGAGCAGAAACTACAGCAGCAAAAACACGCGCTGGAAAAGCAGCACAAGACTCTGCAGCTCCACAGCGAGCAGCTCCAGGCCACACACGACCGCAAGAATCGGGAGTTGCTAGAAATGGCCGAAAAGCTTCAAGAATTAGCTGATGCATCAGAAAACCTCCTCAAAGAGAATGCTCTACTGAGAATCCTGGTGGCATCTAGGGAAGGGAAGCTACAGAGCAAAGATGAAATTAAAGAATCCCTTCAGTCAGAGCAAACACTTTCTGAAGATAATGCTGTATCAGTTTCAACAGCTCCCACCACATCAGGGGAAAAAAGGATTGATAATATCAGTACCACAGAGACAGAGCACAGTAGTGGAAACAGGACAGAATGATTGCTTACACAAAGTCAAATGATGCAGTGTTGTGTAGGTATTTATGCAAATTTTATTGAAATCAATTGTAAATAAAGACTTCTTCCCCCACATGATTTAGAAAAAGAAAACTCAAATGGAATATTTTTGTATACTTGAACAACTTATGAGATACCCACACCTAAAGAGAAGAGGAATATGGAAAACACTTTCTGCACTTTACTATTGCACTAACTTGCAAACACTTATCCATTTAAATAAAAGATGCTGATTTTTAGGGGCAGCACCTCTGACTAAGGACCAGTTCTTTTTCACTGGATGGCTGCTAGAAGAGCAATCAGACCTTTGATTTATACTTTTCCATAATTTCAGAAGTTTGCCCTTTACACTGCGTTTTCTTTGCTGAATTTATTTTAAAACAGAGATATTTCATCCATGTAATCAGTAAACTTGAATGGACAAAGTCACCTTGCCAAAACTGTTCTGTTCCAGACCTTCAGCACTTTGTATCACTTTTGTATACAAGTTATGACTGTCTTGAAACCTGCAAGAGCCATGTGTGAACTGTTCTCTACTGAAAACTAAAGTCAGTCTTACTGAAATAATCCTGTTCTCTTTGCTTTGTAAGAGGCCTAGAATACAGCAGTTGAAGTGTGGGGGTCTGGCTGTCCATGCAAGTCTCAGGGGACTGTTGCCGGGGGAGAACAGCCCTCGGTCAGCTCTACCCATAGTGTACTTGAGAGGCAACAGCAGGAGCTTTTTGCTACTGGCAGCGCTCATTTTTGCGTCAAATTCTATAGTCTTCAATTTAAAAGACCAATGTAGCACTAAAAGTGCAAGTAAACATCTTACTGTAGAAGAAAGGGACAGGACTTCACTGGCTAGGCCGTTATTGTCTTGCATATAGTTAAAATTCTCAAGCAAGTTTGCTAGGCCTATGTCACTCAGTAATTCCAAATGTACAGGGACAAGAAGCAAGTCTGATGCTTCCTGTAGAGCTGAAGAACTTGGACTCCATCCATTATTTGTCACTTATTGCAGGGAGCAGATCTACAGTAGCTTCCTTTTTTTTTTCTCTATTAGGCAATTAAGTGTTTAAAAATTTCAGTAGGCAAGAAGGAGCTATGGCTAAAGCCACAGAAAACAGGTGAGTGGCCTCAGAGCGCGTGTGCCTTCCCTAAGAGTTTCAGAATATGTTAGCTGCCATGGGTGGCTCAGTCTTCTTGTTCCTCCTCGCCCCAGACCTTTGAGATCCCAGACATTTAACACATCTTTGTACAGTTCCCATAGCAGGAAATGAAGTGATGTGTGCATCTGGAAGGCCTTTGCTATCTTGCATCAGTCCAATGCACTGTTAAGAGGAGGAGCTGTGGCTTTTCTATGGCTGTGCACTCGAGTTAGTGGCAGAAGCAAGCTTTCACTGCAGATTTGGTGTTGAGGGTCTGGAATCCCACCTACAGTTGTGCTTCAGGAAACCCCTTGTGTATTATGTACAGTTGCATCATGTTATTCCCATATGCTCTGGAACACAAAGCAAAAAGCTTCTGACAGCCTGTTTACAGTTCACAGTGGTAAAGTAGTTCACATTACAGTAGAAGCTCCATCAAAATAGGCTCAGCTAAACAGTCAAGTAACAAAAAAAGTGCTAATAGTCTCACACCAATATATCCTTGTGTCCATTGCCGGCAGTGGGCATTATGCCAGGTGAATCAGATCCTGTCATAGAGGAATTAGGCTACACCGTTGATGCAAAGTGCAACTTCTCAGTTTCTGCAGTTGCAAACAGAGCTCATTTAAGATTCATCGGGGCATTTTCTGGTGAGTAGTGTGCATGTGACCAGGTTTTTCACGGAGCCTGACAAGCACCCTCAGTAAGTTTGGAGATGACACCAGGTTGGGTGGAGTGTTGATGTGCTGGAGGGTGGGAAGGCCACACAGAGGGATCTGGACTGGCTGGGTCGATGGGCTGGGACAATTGTCTGAGGTTCAACAAGGCCAAGGGCCGGGTCCTGCACTTGGGTCACAACAACCCCATGAACGCTGCAGGCTGGGGAAGAGCGGCTGGAGAGTGCCTGGAGGAAAAGGACCTGGGGGTGCTGGTGACAGTGGCTGAACATGAGCCAGCATGTGCCCAGGTGGCCAAAAAGGCCACCAGCATCCTGGCTTGTATCAGGAATAGTGTGGCCAGCAGGCCCAGGGCAGTTACCATCCCTGTGCTGGGAACTGGGGAGGCCAAACCTCGAATCCTGGGGACAGTTTTGTGCCCCTCACTACAGGAAAGGCCTTGAGGTGCTGGAGCGAGTGGAGAGAAGGGAACGGAGCTGGTGAGGGGCTGGAGCACAAGTGTGATGGGAGCGGCTGAGGGACCTGGGGGTTCAGCTGGAGAACAGGAGCTGAGGGGAGACCTTCTGATCTCTGAACTGCCTGAAAGGAGCTTGGAGCCAGGGGGGTCGGGCTCTGCTCCCCAGGAACAAGCGCCAGGAGCAGAGGAAACGGCCTCAAGTTGCGCCAGGGGAGGTTGAGGTTGGATCTGGGAACAATTTCTTCCCCAAAGGGCTGTGGGGCGTTGGAACAGGCTGCCCAGGGCAGTGCTGGAGTCACCATCCCTGGAGGGTAGGACAGACGGACATGAGGTTCTCAGGACATGGGGCAGGGACAGGGTGGGTTGTGGTTGGGGGACCTGGGGGAGGGGGCTGAACATGGCTGTATAAACCCTGGGGTCAGGGCCAGGACCCGTCCCGGAGCACGTGGGTGGGTCCGGTGTCCAGCCAGGGTCACCCAGCACAACCCCCGGTCCCTGTCCCCTCCAGCTCTTCCCGCTCCGTCCTGTGCCGGCTCCTCACCAGGAATTTCCTTCGTCCCCTCCCGGCCCAGCTCCCCCTGTTGTTAAGGGAGAGGAGCATCTCCCGTGTGAGGAAAGGCTGAGGGAGCTGGGGCTCTGGAGCTGGACAAGAGGAGACTGAGGGGGGACTCATTCATGTTTACAGATATATAAAGGGTGAGTGTCAGGAGGATGGAGCCAGGCTCTTCTCAGTGACAACCAGTGACAGGACAAGGGGCAATGGGTGCAAACTGGAACACAAGAGGTTCCACTGAAAGATGAGAAGAAACTTGTTCCTGGTGAGGGTGTCAGAGCCTGGCCCAGGCTGCCCAGGGAGGTTGTGGAGTCTCCTTCTGTGCAGACATTCCAACCCGCCTGGACACCTTCCTGTGTAACCTCATCTGGGTGTTCCTGCTCCATGGGGGGATTGCACTGGATGAGCTTTCCAGGGCCCTTCAACCCCTGACACTCTGGGGTTCTCCTCGTCCCTCTGTCCCTCTCCCGCCACCCCTCACCCTGCCCGGCCGCTCCCTCCCGCTCTGTCCCGCTCGGCTCCTGCTCGTCCCGGCTCCCCGGGGCTCTGGGAGGGGGCAGCCCCGGGCAGGGCCATGAGGGGCCGGGCCGGTGTCCCCGCAGGGTCAGACAGCAGAGGGGCGCCCCGGGCCGTGCTGGCAGCTCCAGTCCCGGGCACGGGGCTGCCGGCGCCATTTTCTGCCGGACACGCAGTTTGTGCTGCAGCCGCTCCCGGGTGAGGTGGGGCCGGGCCCAGCCGTGGGGGTCACAGGCACCGGCACCCGATCCCAGAGCTCCGGAGCCGCCCCAGCCCACCCCCTGCAGCTGTCCCGGCCCAGCACGTCCCTGCCCGGTCCCACAGCCACAGCGCGGCCTGTCCCGGCAGCAGAGCCGGGCTGGGGCTGCTCCAGCCGCCGTTCCCGCAGGTGCCAGACACCCGTGTGTTCTCTCAGGTGCAGGACGGGCAAGCGACTGGAGCTACAGAAAAGGAAGGGAGGAAAGGAAAGGAAAGGACAGGACAGACCAGCAGGTGGAGCAGCGCCCGAACAGTAACATCTGCCTGGCAGTGCAGAGAGTCAGAGCTCCAGTGAGTCCCGGGCCCCTGGGGCCGTGTCGCCCCTCTTGTGCCTCTCACTACTCTCCCGCCCCTTCCCCCCCGGCCTTTCCCTCTGTGTATTTTTCATTCCCTGTACCTCTCTTCCTCTCCATCATTGTGCTCTGCTGGCTGTCCCTCCTTTCTCTTTTCTCCAAGTCCCTGTCTCTGTCATCCGACCTTTTGTCGTTGTCCCGATTTCCTGCTCCCTGTGCCTCTTTTTTTCTCTCTCTCTCTGTCCTTCAGCCCATCGCAGTTTTTTCCTTCTCTGTCTCTTTGTCCTGATCTACAGCCCTCTCTGTTTATCACAGTCTGTCTGGCCTGTTCCTTGTTCTTTGTCACTCTGCCTGGTACGTCTCTCCCCCTGTGCTTTACTTCCCTTCCTTCTTTCCTTCTTTCCTTCCTTCCGTCCTTCCTTCCATCCTTCCTTCCGTCCTTCCTTCCTTCCGTCCTTCTGTCCTTCCTTCTCTCCTCTTGACTCTCACTGTGTTTTTACGTTCTGCATCCCACCATCCCTGTTCTTCTTCCTGTTCGTCTCCTCTCTCCCTGTTCCCCAAAGCTGCTCCCTGACTGGTTTGCCCACCTCTTCCTCCTGACACCTCTCTCTCTGTCTCCATCCCTCTGTTCTGCTCACCTTCCCTGGTTTTCTTTCTCATTGTTGTTATTCTTGTCTGTCACTCTGTCTGTTCCCTGCCCCGTCATTTCTTGCTATATCCTTCTATCCTGCACCCTGCCCCTATCCCCACCTCTCTTCTTTTTACTCCTCCTCTGCCTCGCTGCCCACCCCAGGCTTTTTTCCCATCTTGTTCCTGGTCTCAACCGTTGTTTTTCTTTCTCTCTCCTGCTCCCTCTCACTCTTTCTGCATCTCTTCCTCTTTCCCTGCTGCTTCTTTCTCCATGTCCAGATCCTTGCTTGCCTCTTGCTTTCTGTCCTTTTATTCTTTTCTGTCTTTCTGTCCTCTTCTAGGTCTTATCCTTTCTCACTGTATCCCCCTGCCCAGCTGCTGCCCCTTCTTTCCTCTCTCTCTCTCGCTCTGTTTTTCCTTTCTCCATCTGTCCCACTGCTCACCACAGTTGTGTTTTATCCTTCAGTTCTGTCCTGCCCACTGTTCTTTGCTCTTTCTCTGTCACTCTGTCCTGCTCCCTGTGTCTTTTTTTGAACTCCTCCGTCTCAGTCCTGCAGCCCGTGACTGTTCTTCTCTTCTTCCATCCCTTGGTCCTGCTTCCTGCCCGTCTTTGTTTCTCCTTCCATTTGTTCTGCTGCCCATCTCTTTTCCCTTCTTGCTCCAGCTCTGCTGCTCCCTGCCCCTCTCATTCCCTCTCTGTTTCTCTGTCCTTCTCCCTGTCTCTCCCCCATCCTTCCTACTCTTCTCTCCTGCTCCCACTTCAGTGTTTCCTCTCTCTCTGTCACTCTGTCCTGCTCCCTGTCACTGTCATTTCTCTCATCTTTGTTCTGCAGCCCAGTGCTGGGTTTTTGCTCGTCTCTGTCCTGCTGCCCAGCCCGGGCTTTTCTGCCTCCGTGTCCTGCTCCCTGTCTCTTGTTGTTTCCTCTTTCCCTTTGTCCTGCCTACCTGACCCTTTTTCTCGTTCTGTGTCACCTTCTCCCTTTGTGTTTCTCTGACAATGTGTGTCCTGCTCCTTTTCCTTGTCTTTCTCTCTCCCGTGTCCTTCTTCCTCTATTTTACTTTTCTATCCATCCCTCTGTTCCTACTGCTTATTCGCCTCCTCTGCTGTACTTTGGACTGTGGCTATAGTCAAATTATGGAATTAATATGTACAATCCATATTCCACCACAGGTTTATAAGCAAGGCTACGAAATTAAAATCTTTGCTTCCAAATCACTATTAACAAGAGAAACAAACTGACACAAATAGCAAAATAACTATCCCCTAGATACAGAGGACCGAAAACCCAAAAGGCATTTGAAGATCTAAACCAAGAAGTCGTGGAAGCTCCCTTGTTAGCCCTGATAGACTGTAACAAACCCTTTCTGTTATATTCCCATGAACAGGAAGGAATAGCCAGTTAGCCCAGAAATGTCTGCAAGCCGTGGCATATTACTCAGCAGCACTAGACCTCATAACTCAAGGCCTGATCTCATGCACTAGGGCAGTGGCAGCAGCAACTGGGATGATTGAGAAAGCAAGAAATATTGTCCTGGGCAGCTCCTAATGCCAGCGGTTCATTCCTCAGTTTTCATTGCTCCTCTCCAGAGTTCAAGCAACTGTGAATGTGCTACAGTTGGGCAGCACATAGGTTTATGGCAATAAACGCAAATGGTCATTGGCTTCTTGGACTGAACTTTCTATACATGCAACAAGATGCACTCAGACCCCCTGAGATGTCCCCTCCCTTTGGTGGCCCAGTGGCACGGGCAGCAGAGCCCTGCGAGGGCGAGAATCACGGACTCCGCACAATCCAATGTGAACTCAAGCGAAGCCGTTTATTGCTTGTTACAATTCTCCTTAAGTATCTTTTTGACCTGTCCACGCACTTACAGACTGCATGTAACTGGACAAGAGCTGCTGTTCACGCGCCGCAAACCCACGAGTGACTGGATGTTACAAATCCGCACGAGCTCTAGTGCTAAGCAAAAAGTATCTACAAAATTGGTGACTTGCTGACTCTTCTTCACTTGCTCAAGGCTGCACGAGCTCACGTAAGACGCGGAGGCAGTTTTGCTCTCTTCTGGGTCACATAGGCCTCACAGGCCTGTTCAGTTCAGTTCCATATAACATCCGTTCTATTCAAGAAATGCCTCAGATCTCCCACAGAGCCCCACACGGCAAAGCCCGCCACATCTGCCCCAGGCTGTCCTGCCCTGGCTGGTGCTGACAGGAGGGGAGACCGGGTGGTGACAGGCCTGGGGGGTGACAGGAGTACATGGAGCAGTGAGAGGCCTGGGGGGTGACAGGAGGGACATGGAGCAGTGAGGCATTTGACACAGTCTCCCACAGCATCCTCACAGCTAAACTGGGGGAGTGTGGTCTGGATGATCGGGTAGTGAGGTGACTGTGAACTGGCTGAAGGGAAGAAGCCAGAGAGTCGTGGTCAATGGGGCAGAGTCCAGTTGAGGCCTGTATCTAGTGCAGTGCCTCAGGGGGCAGTGCTGGGGCCGGTATTATTCAACATATTCATCAATGATTTGGACGAGGGAATAGAGTGACTGTCAGCAAGTTTGCTGGTGACACCAAGCTGGGAGGAGTGGCTGACACTGTGCTGCCATCAGAGATCTGGACAGGCTGGAGAGTTGGGCAGGGAAACATTGAATGAAATAGAACAAGGGCAAGTGTAGAGTCTTGAATCTGGGCAGGAACAACCCCAGGTTCCAGTATAAGTTGGGAAACGACCTGTTGGAGAGCAGTGTAGGGGAAAGGGACCTGGGGGTCCTGGCGACAGCAGGGTGACCATGAGCCAGCACTGGGCCCTTGTGGCCAGGAAGCCAATGGTACCTGGGGTGGGTTAGAAGGGGGTGGTCAGTAGGTCAGAGAGGTTCTCCTGCCCCTCTGCTCTGCCCTGGGGAGACCACACCTGGAATATTGTGTCCAGTTCTGGGCCCCTCAGTTCCAGCAGGACAGGGAACTGCTGGAGAGAGTCCAGTGCAGCCACCAAGATGCTGAAGGGAGTGGAGCATCTCCCGTGTGAGGAAAGGCTGAGGGAGCTGGGGCTGTTTAGCTTGGAGAAGAGGGGTGACCTTATTGATGTTGAGAAATACATAAAGGGTGAGTGTCAGGAGGATGGAGCCAGACTCTTCGCAATGAGTTCAAACTGGAACTCAGGAGGTCCCTTCCAATCCCTAATATTCTGTGATTCTGTGAGAGGCCTGGGGGGTGACAGGACATGGCCCTTTTGTCACAGCACACCGGGCTGTGGAATGCGCGGGGGCTGCGCGGTGCCACTGTGACTGCAGGTGAGGCGCTGCTGGTGACCCCTACAGTTGGTGTCCCGGGAAACCCCCAAACAGAACCCTGAGACAGGGGCGCCTGAGCTGGGCCTGGGAGCGCTGTGGGACAGAGAGGGAGCAGAGACGGAGCCGAGGCCGCGGGAGCCTTTCCCTCCTGTGCGCCTGCCCGGGCTGTGAGCTCGGGCTCAGCCCGCAGCGCTCGCCCCAAAGCCCTCGGTGGACCTTCCTGCTGTCGCCGTGGGGGCAAACCCAGCGTGGGGGCCAGGGCGCCGTTTGCCACAGCAGACGCTGTTGTGGAGCAGCAGCACCCGGCCATGGGCACGTCACGTGTCTACTACAAGTTCTTCGCCGCTCTGGACTACGAAGCAGTCACCTTCAACGGCCTCCATATCTCCCTGCACGAGCTCAAGTGCAAGATCAGGGCTCGCAAGAAGTTGAAGGCGACCAAGTGTGACCTGCTGGTCACCAACGCACAGACCAAAGAAGGTACTCGGGGGCGGTGGGCACGGGGTGGGAAGCAGTAATGTGATGTGGCCAGGGCTGGTCGCTGTGGCTTGTGCTGGGGCCTTGCAGAGCTGTTCTTTTGTAGTTGCTCTTCTGGCAACTGCCTTCTGACCTGTGTTTGGACACACAACTTGGCATGGAAGAATGCGCGGTTGTTGTGCGATGCGTAGTGCTTGCAAAAGTTTTGGTTTCCAGGGATTCTTCCAGGTAAAATGATAATGAAATGCGAGAGGATGTCATATAATAACAAATTTGCCAGATTTCTTTGAAATCTGGTGGAGAAAGCTGAAAGTGACAGAAATAGAACAGATGGCTTGGGTTTGGTGACTTATTTTGCCTTTGACTTGTTTTAATCCACCGCATTGGAAAACTGGTTTTCTGGCTGTTGCTGAAACCGCTCACCAGCAACATCTGGATCAAGAGTTTATCTGTGAGTTTTAATCTAAGCAGAGCCTTTAAAGCCATCTTGCACATGAGTGTTCTCTGTGTCTAAATTATACTTTGGAATTTCTTGTTAATATAACTTCTTTTCTACACCAACGATATTGTCATTCAGATGCACTTGGGCATCCTTTCATCATTCATTTCTACCGTTTTTTTCCTGGCACTACGTGTTAACCATGTCAGGACAGTACTGAAGTTTTATGGCAGAACATTTATGGTGAATACGTGCAAGAAATGTTCTTAGAGAAGTCATAAAAGCTTTTAAATCTTAGAAACAGTGCTTGATTCTCAGAGATGATAATGGTTTCATGTTGCTTAGTATGGTAGTTCAGTCTGGTCACCTGCCATCTTGATACGTTTGAATGTGATTAGAGACTTGGAGGCTTTGGGATGGGACTTCTCAGAAATTAATGAACTGTAAAGTGTTTTCATTCCGTAAACACTAATCATTTTTTCCCTGTGGTTCTGTGGCACTCTTACAACAATCTTTTCTTTAAAATGAGCACTACTGGTTTGCCTTTTCTCCTCCTCCTGTTTCATGTATCAAAACTTCAACAGAATAGAATGTTCACTGCAGAACCTGTTGCTTCAGCCTTAGAAGGGTTCGTTGCTGTTTCTCTACAGACACGTAAAATATTTTCAGGAGCGTGTCTGTGAAGAGACTTCACAGCACAATGTTGGGGTGTTAGGGATGCCCTTGGGTTGCGTTACACACGTAGGCAGAGATACATTACAGAAATAGAAGTAAAATGATCGTTTCCTTGTTGAAATAATGTCTTCTGGCAGGTGTGTTTTGGTCTAAGTGAACTTGCTGCCTATAGGAATAATATACTGAACAATGGAGCATACCTTGTGGAATATTTCTATTTTGTTTGTGATCGCTGATCCAAACCACCCTGACAGAGTGCGACTGGATCCACAGTATCTTTGGTTCGCAGATCGTTGTTCTGATGAGGTCTGCAAAGTTACGGGCTTTCACCAGTTGAAACTGTGGGCAGATTACAGGGAACGGCTGCTGATGGAGCTTTGAAATACGTGATCATATTCCGCTTGTGCAAGTACAGTATAAAAACCATTCTTATGGGGAGATGTTTGCACTTAGGCTTAGTTCAAGTGTCCCAAGTAGGTGGTTTTTGTTGTTGTTGTTGTTTTGTTTGGGCCTTGTGTAAAGGTCAGAAGAGTTTCCTCCTTGTCAAAAGACTAATGAGGTGGAAGCAAAGGTAACGCATTGGTTGCTTCAGGCACAAACTTTTCAAAGGGCTTTTCAAGGCTGTCTGCATAAGGAATTTCATCCAAGTCCCTCTGCTCTGCAAAAAGTGAATCAAAAGAATTCACATCCCTTTGGTTAATTCGAATTAGCTGAAGAGGAAAGATGCCACTTTAGTTTGAGCCAATTCTGCCCTGCTTGTGCAAGGAAGCTCAAAAAAACCCCAGATTTCTGTTCTCACCCTTTAGCCGCATGCCGGGTTTGTTGCCGGGCAGACTCCAGAGTCTGGTTGATGCAGGTTGATGAGACTTTGCTGTGGTTTGTTTTTCTCCAAAGATGTATTGGGTTTGTAGCCTAACAGAGCAAAAGGAATTTAAGCTACGTCAGGAAAGAACCCCATGCATTAGCAGACTGGCCTTTAGTGACGTTTGAGACCATTTTGCTGCTGATATTCAAACAATTTTAAAAACTGAAAAAGATTTTGCTGCTTGTGTTTGATTATCAAATCTGAAAATTACTTGAAATGTACCATTAGTGTGTTGAGATAATAAAAGTGTGATATTACATCTAAAATTTTGCTTTTGTATCCATAAAGGGATTCATTGAAGTGCTATGTAATAGTTCTATTTAATATCTATTATTACGTATTGATATTTATTCTTACTAACCGCCTGATGTCTTTTTCTATATTTATGTTGTTTTCAGAATACACAGAAGATAATGCCCTGATTCCAAAGAACTCATCAGTGATTGTTAGAAGAGTCCCTGGTGGAGGAGTTAAAGCCACCAGCAAAACAAATGATGTGTGAGTATCCATGAAGCATTGATTCCTTGTTAGGGGTTCACTGTGTTCACTTTTTGTGTTGATATCAGTTTACAGAGGCATTCAGATTGTATCTTGCCTGCTAAAGCTGCTGTTAATTGTTGTTGTAATGGGTAGATTTGAGGGAGGGATATAGCAGGTGTTCTTATGCCCCACATCTGTTTGCTTTGCATACCAGCAATAGAGGGAAAACCAGGGGTTGCCAGCTGGCAAACCACCCAAACAAGAAGTTTCATTCATAAATGATTCCTGTTAGTTTCCCAAAGACAGTGTCTGTGTCAGGCAAGAGAAAAAGGACGATATCTTGAAGTGTGTTGCGTTTTGTGCAAGTACGATGGACAAATAGTGAATCGTGTCCAAACTTGAAACTCAGTAAGCACTTTAGCATGTTACCAAAGGTTATCAGTTATATTTCCAAGTCTATTCTTACCTTGAGCTGATATCTGTGCTCCAGGTTTTCATTCTGTATGACAGGGAATCAGGTGTGTTAATCAAAATTAGAGCTATTCAAATGCAATCCTGACTACAGGGTTATTGCTGCCATTTCTGTTTTCATACCAGTTCTATATCAGCTACATTAGCATTGTTTGCATAGTCGGGTTTTCCAACCTTTCCACATAAGACAGACACTGTAAAACCACAATTAGTAGATTTTACAGGCTTGTGGTTTGCCGTGTCTTTCTTATGTTGGTTCTCAATAAATAAAGTAGACTGGTGAGTTACAGGGTGTCTTGAACAAACAGTGCAGCAGCATCCTGGTACCCATGAAGCCTTTGCTGTGCACGTAATCTTTGGGCTTATGAGTTGCAGTGTTTGTGGGCACTACCTAGTAATTCTGGACACCATAGCGTTGTGCTTATACACATGGCCTTGTTTTGGGGGTTAACTGAAATACGTGTGCTTCGTGCTGTCTTGTCATGCATCCTCCGTTTGTGCTTGCTGATAATCTGGAGTATCTGTTTGTGCTGGGTCATGCTCAGGAGGTCTGTGGCTGTGAGTGTGAGCCTGGGGCTGTTGTAGCAGCGGCAGGAAGCCTGAGCCTTTCTGTTTGTACATGAGCTCCCCAGCAGACCTGAATGGCCTCTGCTCGTGGGATGCTTGGGTGAATGATTTGTTGACTCTGTCGATGGCTGCGTGTCTGGTTCATGATGAGTAGCACGCGGATACAGCTCAATGAGTCTGCGGAATCTCAGCAGGTTTCCCAATGTAATCGATATTTCCTAAAAAAGAGGGTAGTAATTTTAATGGGATCTTAAATAAAATTCTGGCAATTAAGACCTTTTTGTTTTTTTGTCACAGGGTTCCTGAGTCACAGAAAATCCTCCAAAGTGCTTCCAGGTGACATTTCTAGTGCTATTTTTGGTCAACACAGTCTATGTAACATATTTAGTATTTGGGCACTTTCATGGGTAATACAGTAGATATCTGAACACGGTGCTTGGGCTTCCACAAGCAAACACTGTTCTGAAGACGGTGCTGCTGATATTTTGTTATTTCTTTGCGATATGACTGATTCCTTTCACTAAAGTAAACTGGCACTATGAGGTTTCTATCACTGCTCTTTCTTAGAAACTGAAGTACTGTATCTGATACCTGTTTGTTATACTTGGGATATACAGATTGGCAACAGTTCCTTTCATATTTTGATGGTTGATTATGTAAAAATACAACACTGTAGTACAGACTTCATATTTCTGATACTTCTATAGCAGAGACAAAATATCTGAGGACTTCCTCTTGCACTGCTGTGTTCTGTATCTGTCAGTCTTAGAGTAAGTTGTGACAAAGCAGATATGGGGTTTTGGTTTGGTTTGGTGTTTTTAGTGGCACTGCATGTACTGAGGGAGAACAGTTTATGTGTGCGAACAAATTTCTACATTCCCTAGACTATCAGAACCTATTGTTTTGATGTTGAGGTTTTATAATCTCTTTCCACTGGCTCATGTTGGGTACAAGAGCTTTATTTTAAGTTCTGATCTCTTTTATTTCTTCTTCTAGAAGCCGAACGGAGGCAGCGAGTGGAACATCAAAAGCAGTATGTAAAACCACAATTTTTCTACACGCTGCACTGAATTCTAAACAATGTAGCCTTGTTTCAATTTTCCAAACATCGACTTAATATATTTTACAGTAAAACATAGTACATGTTGTGAACACGATGTATTTGATTCAACACAGCAAACAGCACAGTGTGTTTAGCCTGGAGAAAAGGAGGCTGAGTGACACCTGATCATTCGCTACAACTGCCTGAAAGGAGGTTGTAGCATGAAAGGTGTTGGTCTCTTCTCCCAAGTCACAAGTGATAGGACGAGATGAAATGGCTTCACGTTGTGCCAGGGGAGGTTTAGACCGGGTATGAGGAGAAACTTCTCCTCTGAGAGGCTTGTGGGGCATTGGAACAGGGAAGTGGTGGAATTGCCGTCCCTGGAAGCGTTCAAAAGATGTACAGGTGATGTTCTTAGGGACGTGGTTTAGAGGTGGACTTGACAGCGTGAGGTTGGACTCGGTGATCTTAAAGGTCTCTTCCAGCCAAAATGATTCTGTGACCCTGGTTCTGTGAATACGCCAGCATGTTTGTAACACACGAAATAGAACATGAATTCTCTATTTCCTGTGAGTAGAAAGGAGTGCTATCACCTTTAAGAAATCCGACTTCTGCCTGCAGGCCATAGAACTGCTTTCCAAACAGGCGGGTTTTGAATGTCTCCAGAGTTTTAATCCTTTTTAGCTGAAAATCAACAGCTTCCTTACCCCTGTGACTCTGAAGCAGTTGTGAGCGTTTGACAAGGGCCACTCTCTGACATATCCTGGAGCACTAAGTTCATCTCGAGCGAGTCTGGTTCTTGTCATTTCTTCTCTCTATCCACACGGGCACTCTCAGGCTGGGGTTTGGACTTTGTTTTGAGCAAATACAAATTTCACTGGATTGGAAATGCCTCTTGCAGTGACACTCAGGGGCTATAGTGCAGACTGTCAGACTACAGTAGAGGTGAACTATTGCTGTGTGCTGATTGTAAAACAAATGTGTTTAATTTTTTGTGAACAGATTGATGACTCTTCTGCACGTATGGCCCAGCTTATTAAGGTATATGTACATTCTTGTAAAATGCTTTTAAGAAAAAGGTATTTGCTTAGTATTTTTCTATCTTATAGTTTGATCTATAGCTGGATAACTGTTGTAATTTGAACAAAACTTTAATAATTTCAAGTATTTATTTTACCTTCAGAATGTGTGCACATTTCGAGGCTGGACAGGGTGCTGGGCCATCCTGTCTAGTCGGTGCTTTTGCCAAGGAAGGTCGGACCAGCTGGTGCCCGCGGTCCCTTCAAACCCGGTATTCTCTGACTCTCTGGGAGTTGTGCTGCGCTTGACAGGATGGGCTGATCGGTGCTGTCCGGCTGTGTGGGCTTAAATGTGTTTCTGGTGTGTGTGTCAATAAGGACTTGTTTAACAGGCTGCCAATCTGGCTGAAGCCGACGCTTCCGAAGAAGAGAAAATAAAAGCCATGATGATACAGTCCTGCCAGGCATACAATCCAGTCAAGTAAGTGTCGGTAATGTGTTCTCTGACGATTAGGGAAAAATTGTAGAGATGGTTGTTTTAACATGAGAGACACATGCATCCCTTTTTCTTTTTTCCCCAAAACCTTTTAGTTTCGTGAACAAACACTCGGGCCCGCCTCCACCATCATACACTTGCTTTCGTTGTGGACAGCCTGGCCACTATATAAGGAACTGCCCAACTAACACGGTAAGATTGTGTGGGACTTGTGGTGCTACTTAGCTTGTAATTTTTTCAGCTTGGCAGGTAGGTAACAAATGCATGAGTACTCATAGTAAAAAATGTTTCTCTTGGGGTAAAATACGGAGGTTATATGACATTGTTGCAAAGCCCTTCAAAATTCAAGGATACCTGGAATTATAAATGTAAAATTTTCTAGGTCACGGACATTAAATGCGTCCATAGATCTTTCTCTGTGAACACTGATGCTTATTTTTATACATTTCAATATTATTGGACATTTTTGTGGTTTTAAGTCTTTTTAATGGCAGTTCACAGTTTTTAGTATATAGTGTACAAACAAGATGTTTCTGTTGAACCTGTCTGTCCAATATGGGCACGGTTTAATGACACAGGTCTCTGGTTCGGTGTTCGTGTCATTTAATGTTTAGCCACTGAGTGTATGTGCATGAGGTACCAATTCAACCTTCCTGTACAGACGGTCAATATGAGTTTCTGCAGTGACTGGTTCGAGCACTGAATTAAGCTCTCGCTCTGAATTGTGCTTTGGTGGAGATGCAGGTTTGTGTCTTTTCTGAGTGGCTGGTGAGCTTAAGGGATATTTCACCCTTAAAGACCCTGAAGTGAAGCCAAAGAATGTCGACTGAGTTCAAGCACGGCTCGAGCCTTTGGAACCTCCTGCCTGTATGCATTTAGGAAAATAAGTGGTTTAGTCAACCCTTATTCTTGATAGTAGAAGAGGATGAGAGACTTTTGCTGCTCCAAGTAATCACTGAAATGCCATTTTGAGTGTGGGACTTCAGACAAGACATGGCTGCGTTTCTTTTCTTAACAGGACAAAAATTTTCAGCCTGTTCCCAGAATTAAAAAGAGCACAGGAATTCCAAGGAGTTTCCTGATGGAAGTGAAAGATCCCAATACCAAGGGTGCTATGCTGACAAACACGGGAAAATATGTAATACCAATTATCAGTGCGTAAGTATGGAATTAATCAGACTGACCCAAAAGGGAACAAGAGAAATCACGCCTGAGAGCTAATCCAAGCACGTTGCCCAGCACGTGCAGTTATGGGGGAGGAAGCATTATCTTTCTCTCTTCACTTCAAAATCTGTGATGTTTTCTAATATTAAAGGAAGGTGGTCCTTCAGTTCATGCCCCCGGAAGATGGTTACACTTGTGGTACGCTAAGAACCTGCGTTTCTGCAAAATAGTTCAGGAGTGTTTACAGTTGCAGTTGTTGTGGTTGAAAGCCGCTTTTGCTTCTGTTTTATATCTTGAAGACTTCTCAAAAAATTTCACAGAGAGCTGTTGGGCTGAGGTTTCCTCCCCCCTCAATGGTTTCCAATCTCATCTTTAACTTTGTTCCTTTTCCTTCCCCACTCCCCTCCAGGGAAGCTTATGCGAGAGGAAAGAAGGAAAAGCCTCCCTTCCTACCAGCGGAGCCGCCCTCCTCCTCCTCCTGCTCAGATGAGGCTCTTGTTCCAGCTGAGTTGTTATGTCTCATTTGTAAAGATGTCATGACTGATGCAGCTGTTATTCCCTGCTGTGGAAACAGTTTTTGTGACGAATGTAAGTGTTACTCCCATGTTTGTTAATTCAAATCCTCACATCTGATCTTCTGAAAGCATGAAGAGGAGATAATGACTTTGTACCTGTTCTATTTAATACTTAAGGATACCTGGAACAGGAAAGGACTCTTCTGGTATAAAGGAAAAGAAGAGGCAGAAGGCTTATTTTCCTTTTTACACATCTATTGAAACCGTCTTTCCATGTGGAAGGACGGGTGTGAGCAGAGCACAGAACTGTGCAGGTCATTACAGTGTTGGATATTGAATGCGTTTAGTTTGTCCACAGCCCTTTCTCTGATACAAAATCACGCAGCCAGCTCTGGTGACTTACTGTGCTCTGCAACAAACAGTCGGCATTTAATCCACATTCCTCACCACGGGAGAGTTGGTTAAACCCTCCAGAACTTGAAGCTGCTCGTGTTTTCTTGAGATGTGTTATCTTCGTTAACCTTGGGGTTGGTAACTTCTCACTGTACTGGATGGTGGGAAAAAGACTAATTAAAACACCAGGACACAGCCTACTCTAAATCTTCAACAGTGAAATATCAGAACTGTATTTGCTGCATACTGTACATTTTTTCCACTTTTCAATATTTATCACACTGTCAGTTCAAGACCACATTCAGCCATTAATCATATACGTCTTATTATTCACAGGTATTAGAACAGCATTACTGGAATCTGAGGAACACACATGTCCAGTGTGTCATCAAACAGACGTTTCTCCTGATAGTTTGGTTGCCAACAAGATCCTGCGCCAGGTAACATGACGACTTTTACGTGAATGGTGTGTAAGAAAAGTCTTTTTGGAAAAGAATATATTAATTTACATCTCCTTAAGCAAGGCCACGTTGAGAAAGTCTAAATTTGTATCTCAAACCCATTATCTGTTGTTAAGAAGCTTACAACTTTTTAGCTACACTCTGTCAAATTCAGGTCACACTTCTGTTCAATACGATCGCCTCACTTTGAGAGTCGGTATCAACACTGAAGTTCTTTACAGACACTCCGAGTCACCGGCCATTAATATCAGTGTTTGATGTGATGTGTTCATGTATCCATATGTTGATTCATTTTAGGATTGACAGCATTTAGAGGAATACACGGGTAATTTTACTCTCTGGAGGCTTTTGCTCATATATCTCCTGAATTTTCATAGTACATTTTCTAAATATTTTTGTGCCCCCAGGCTGTGAACAACTTCAGAAATGGGACTGGCTACAGTAAACAGATTCAGCAGCAGCAGCAGCTGCCACCAGCACCAGTGGGACAACCAGTGACACGCAACCCGCAACCTCTACTCCGGCCGACAATTTCCAAACAGAAGGATCCACTAATTCCTCCATCAGCTTCTGTGTCTTCTCATTCTGCTGCTTTGTCATCGTTTGGCCCTACTCAGGCATCTGGGGCAGCTCAGCTGCCAGGAATCCTGCCTTCTGTCACTGTCCCTGGTGTCCCACCAGCAGTGTCCCTGCCCTTCCCTGGACCTTTTCGGTGAGTACATCTGTAGCTTAACCAAAGTTTTTACATGCAGGTGTAATTTTACGGTGAATGTAAAAGACACCAAAACACTGAAGTTAGATTCTGCTGCTTCTTGAGCTTCTCCACTAGTGATTTCTGTACCAATAGTGGCAGTTCCAGATAGCTGTGGGAGCTCTGGTGTTTCATTTACTTTGAATGAGGACCCTTTGATCAGTTGGAAGCTGCCTCATGCAAGAGTTTCCTCAGAAGTACTTCTTGTCATTCAGTCCGGGTTTACCCCGAAGGAGGAACATTTTTCCTCGGGAGCCCTTTGATTTTGGGTGCTTAGCAGTTCCTAGAATAACCGTTTAGTTATGTCAAACCTGTTGAGCGCATTAATTTCTCTTTAGTCGAGTCATACTCAGTTATGGACCATTTTGGATAATAAACATTGAAACACTATAAACTTGAAGTATTGACAAACATGACAGTCTAAGTTTGCAATCCAGTGAAGTCACATGAAAACACATGAAAAATCTGCACTGTTGTTCAGGGCTTATATCCCTTCGCCTCTACACCTGGAATGCAGACAGGCGCTCTGCCCAGAAGCCGGTCAGGCTCAGCTGTACCACTGAATACGCAAGATCACAACCCAAAAGAACCTCGAGGGCAGGCTCTGAATCAGCACTTCAGCATTTTGTAATAGAATTTGAGTTCTTGCATGTTCCAAAGCTGAGATTCAGCAGGTGGGTTATACCTACTCTGGGCCTTTCATGTGCAGCAAGCTTAATAAAACGTTTTTGCCGTGAGCTTTCTCTTTAACTCCCAGTAATCCAGACAGACACCTGCTCAGCGCTTCATTTGGGATCAACCCAATTCACATTTGTAAATGCGGTGCCGATTCTTTTTCCTTTTCCAGTAGCCAGCATTTCTTACCTTGCACTTTATATTTCAAGCAGCACTTCAGAACACTGTTTGAATGATGTAAATTTGGGTTTTTTGCAGCGAGGGTGATGTGGTTACAGCTCCTGCTGCTCTGGTGAGCGCCGCTGGACTTTCTCAACCCTCCTCTCTGACCAGCAGCGGTTTGTCGGGAGAGCAGGTAAATTTTATTTCAAAATATGCAGTGATTCTTGTATTTTAGCAGAGCTTGTTTTCCAACGGTCTGTGTTTATTCAAAGGGCTGTCAGGTTCCTGTGCTAAGACACCCAGCTCTGACAAGTCTCCTGGGCCCGCAAGGACAATCAATACCCACCAATGGTAACTAACTACAACTTTAGAATTTACGTTTTAATGTTATCTTCAGATAAACTGAATGGGGTTTTTCTGTCTCCTCTCTCCACTGAAAAAGGTCAGGCAGTGAGAGCCAGTACAGTCTGCTCAGCCAGCGGGAGACCAGGCTGGGAACTGTAAGTATTCTACAGAAATTCAATATATTACTATTGTAACCTGTTAAAAGAGGCCACAACACGTAAAGTAGGCAAAAGCTGGTTTATAATGAAATAAGAATGCACAAATAGTTGTGGAGAATACAAGTGGTAATAAATTTTTAAATGGCTTCATTTCGATTGTCTTGAGACCTGTGCCTGCAGTGATTGTTTGCTCTTTTTGCCTCTTACTGCAACAAAAATGATTTGCATTGCATGTAGTTGCTGAGTAGTTAGAAATGTGCACATTCATGTACCAGCAGAGGCCAGCACACACCACCTTGAATCAACCCCTGGTGATGGTGGTTCCCGTGACAGGAGTTCAAATAGATTTTCCCTTCCTGTATGTTTTCAGACGAACGAAGCAGCAGCTGTTGTGTCCTTTAAGCAGAAACTGTTGTCAGGTTCTTAAATTTGCAGTAGCATTAAGTCAACAGCTGTTCTGAATCCACTTCATGTGTGTGTGTGTGTTGTGTTTTATTGAAGGTCCAGGTCTCCCCATGATGCTCCATCTCACTCCAGAAGTTCATATACCTGCTCCAAGTCAAGACCAGGCTCTTCCCACTCTCGCACCAACTCTGGATCATTTAGTCATTCCCAGTCTGGTTCCCACTCCCGATCACCACCGTGTCAAAGAAGAGGCAGAGCGAACAGTCGTGACCGTCGTTCTAGTCCAAGGTCACGTCGTCATTACCGGTCAAGGTCTCGCTCATGCAGAAGATGCCGCTCACGGTCAAGGTCTCCGGTGTTTAGAGGCCAGTCTCACACTAAAAGGACTGTGCCTCAAGGGGAAGGAGAAAGGGAATATTTTAACAGGCGCGCAGAAGGTCCAGCATCTTCTATGAAAGGTTACTATGGCAGACCTGTTGACTTCAGAGATCCATTTGAAAAGGAAAGATGCAGAGAATGGGAAAGGAACTATAGAGAATGGTATGGCAAGGTTTACAAGGGCTGTGCTGTTGCTGCTCAACCTCCACCTGCAGTGAACAGAGAGAACTTTTCTCCTGAGAGGTTTGGTCCACCTGGGAGCAGACAAGAGAACTCAGCGTGTGCTTGGGGAAACAGGGAGGATTATCCTGGTGGGCAGAGCCACAGAAGTCATAATATAACTGGACATGACGGTGAAGAACCTTCTGGAAGAGAGGGGCCTGGCATCAGTGATCCTAGAAAATCAAAAGAGAAGGAGGTGAAATATCCATGGGGAGATGACAAACGAAATGAACAGAAAAGACACCAGAAGAGAAGAAAGTGCAATGAGAATGAAGGATTTTGCAGTGCTGAGTTGCTGGAAGGTGCAAGAACAGCAAGAGAGCCAGTTCCAGCAGGAGACGATAAAACAGACTCTCTGTTCGTGCTCCCGAGCAGAGGTGATGCCACCCCTGTCAGAGATGAGCCTATGGAAGCAGACTGGATTGCTTTCAAACCAGGGTCTGGAGAGGAGAGAACAGAGAAGGACGAGCCAAAAGAAAAGAATGACCAGACAAAGTCGAAAGTAGAAGTGGCTGCTCCTCCTAAGAAAGACGACACAATAATAGCAGCTCAAACTTCCCAGGAGACGGTGGACACCGATTGTGAAAATTCTCCTCAAATGGAACCTCCTGTGAAAAAAGTGAAGAAGGAGTTGTCAAAGATGAACGATGCTGTAATATCTTCCTCCCAAAAGGATGAGAAGGCTCCTGGTGCTCCATGGAAATATCACCCCAAAGTGACAAAAGGTCACCTAGGAACCAGAACAGCCAAGGATGAAAAGGTGAAGAAAGACCATCCAAAAGAAACCAAATCAGAGAAGCCCTCCAGAGAGGACAAGTCAGAAAAACCTGCGGAAAAAAGCAAAACTTCTGATGCAAAACCTGAAAAAGGCAAAGGAAACGCAGATGAAAAGGTGGATGAGGAGCATGAAGCCACTTGCACAGACGCCTCAAAACCAGAAACTGCTGAATGGAAACCGTCGGCAAAGGGGAAGAGTGAGCCCGATGCTGGAAAAGGAGAGCGAACTCCAGAAACAGCTAAATGTGCGTTTCTCAACCGCCCCGCAAAAGAGATTGAACTTCAGCAAGAAACTGGCGAAAATCTTGTGAGAGGAGAAAATGTGCCTCCTGCAGAAGATCCTGCGGGGAAACCCAAGGCAAGCAGTGGTAAAGTTACACAGGATAAAGCTGAGGGGAAAGCACGAATAAGAGTAACAGCAGCTGATGGATCTAGTTTAGTTCTTGTGGGTTACACCAGGTACCTCATCATTTCTTTCCCTGTTCTTTCTTTCTTTCCTCCTCCCCTCCACCTCCAAAAATGTAAAATGCTTTATGGTGACGAATGAAGGGAACAGCTAAATCTAATGCAAAGTAATGGAATAACCTGCGATCTTTCCTGCCAAACTGTTCCTGAGTCACAAACACATTTTGTTAAAGAAAGCAAGTAGTGTGTACTGCACAGAAAGCTGACAGGGTTCATTCATTGATGTCGTGTTTGACCCTTACTTCCGGGACTCTTTCTTCTCCCCTCTTCTTACTCACTGCTTGTTGACTCTTAGAGGGGTCCCCTCAATGTCTTCCTTCAAATCCAGCTTACAGCTAAAGGCAAGGACTGATATTACATTTCAGCGCGTAAAGAAGCAGGACAAAGCAAACTCCTAACATTTAAGACATTGCTGGAGACTTAAGATAGTGTCTTGATACTCTAAAAAGTTTTTTAAATGTATGTTTTTCTAAAGAAGAACACGGGGGCATGAGGATAAACCTTTTGTTGTGTATACCTCTTCATAATTGTTTGCTGTTGAAATAAGAATGTATATCTAATTTATTTACCATTGCTAGACATTGTAGGGCATGAAGGAATTACCAGATGAGATGAGTCTACAATCTGATTATCTTGTGTCTTTCTTAATTAAATGTAGAATAGAATCATAGAATCATAAAATCATAGAGCAGTTTGGGTTAAAGGACCTTCCCAGCTCCCAGTGCCCCCCCTGCCATGACAGGGACATCTTCACCAGCTCAGGGTGCTCAGAGCCCCGTCCAGCCTGGCCTGGGATGTCTCCAGGGATGGTTCATCCACCACCTCTCTGGCCAACCTGGGCCAGGCTCTCACCACCCTCAGGGCCAACAATTCCTTCCTCATGTCCAGCCTGAATCTCCCTCCTTTAGTTTAAAACCATCACCCCTTGTCCTGTCACAACAGGCCCTGCTAAAAGTCCGTCCCCATCTTTCTGACTGGACTCTTTTAAGTCCAGAAAGGCCACACTAAGGTCTCCCCGGAGCTTCTCTTCTGCAGCTGAACACCCCAACTCTCTCAGCCTGTCCCCAGCAGAGCTGTTCCAGCCTCGGGTCATTCCTGGGGCTCCTCTGGCCCCTCTCCAGCAGGTCCATGTGTGTCCTGTGCTGAGGACCCAGAGCTGGACCAGCACTGCAGGGGTCTCACCAGAGCGGGGCACAGGAGCAGGATCCCTCCCTTGACCGGCTGCCCACGCTCTTTTTGATGCAGCTCAAGGTGTGTTTGGCCGTCTGGGCTGCAGGTGCTCCTGGCCAACTCATGTCAAGTCCTTCATCCACCAGCACCCCAAGTCCATCCCTGGGGCTGCTCTCCATCCATCTCTCCATCCCCAGCCCGTATTGATACCAGGGGTTGCCCTGACCCAGGTGCAGGACCTTGCACTTGCCCTTGTTGAACCTCATGGGGATACTAAATTAATTGATTAGGAAGATAGTAAATTAATTGATTGCTCATAATCTTAGCTAGTGGGCTCATCCTTTCTCGTCTGTTCCCTTAATTGATCATCTGAAAAGAAAAGGTTCAGAATTGAAGCAAATGCCGTTTATAAACTATTACAAAAGATGGTGGTGTGTGTATCTCACCTGTTATTAATGTACATTTATTTCCTCTTAGCAGCAGTTCTACTGAGGGAAGGCCCAGGACAAAGACAGAAGAAAAGCCAGATACAAACCAAACTGTCATTAAGACCATGGAGGAGTATAGTAATGATCTAAGAGCTCCTGCAGAAGATGTCATCCTTACGATCCAAGTCTCTGGATTTGTGAGCATGTAACATGAGAGGCTTTTCTTACCATGTTATTTTTAACCACCATTAATTAGTCTGTGTGTAGTAAAAATGTTGAGTTACTTTTAATTGACTGGCAGAAGCAGCTTGTATCAGTTATAAAACATCGGCAGAATGACTTGCAGAATACATTGCAGCTCTGTTATGTCACTTTTTGCTTGCAATAAAAGGTTTTCAATAAATGGTGCGATGTGATGAGGTTCCAGTGGTAGCTGAACATCAGCACAGAAAAGACGAGTCACAGAAAACAGCCGCCAGTAACAGCTTGCCGGCAGCTCACTGCAGTGAAGGTTTCCTGCCTGCAGTAGGATTGATTTTCTGGTCTGTGAGGCTGCATTGGAGCAGCAGAGCAAGAAGAGGTTTCTTTTAAGGTAACAAAGCTGTGGCAAAACTAGTGGGAGAAGCTGTTTTCTCCCTAGAATGCTGCCTGACAAAAGTGGTAGCAAGTAAAGGCACTTGAAACTGGCTTTTTTATTCAGTCTTCATACGCAGCTTTTGGAGGTTGATTTCTGGGAAGCAAGATCTGAGTGTCTGTGCGCTTCCAACGCAGCGCTGCCTCCCAAAATAGGTCCACGCTCCTCCACTTCTGCTCCTTCCACGCCCGTGTAGAACAAGGACGTGCAATCATGTGCAGATTTGGTAATTCCCTGGCAAGGGGTGTAGGCTGGGGAGCCTGGTGGAGGGTGTGACCCGACAGGGTTGTGAGGTCACAGCCCCGTGGTGACACGCTGTGACGTGCTGTGACAAGCTGTGATGTGCTGTGACGTGCTGTCCCACACCAGCTGCAGGCGACGTCTCAGTAAGCAGCAGCAGCAGCAGCAGCAGCAGCAGCAGCAGCAGCAGCAGCATCATGGTGGGATCGTGGGGGGCCAAGGTCCTCACGCGCCTCCTCCTCCTCCTGCTTCTGGTGTCCCTGCAAGCCCGGGACGCCCAGGCTGTCCTGAGAGGAGCACAGAGAGCAGGTGGGCGGGCAGAGACCAGCACCCAGCCCCGAGCAGCTCAGCAGGGCAGCAGTGGGTCCGGGGCTGAGGCCGGTTGAGCAGCCGGGCAGGGCAATGTGAGCAGCACCACGGCCCGGGCAGGGGGGCAGATACCCCACGGGGTTGTGTAGAGGGGCTGCGGCTGCTTCAGCGGCATTTTCTGGGCAAGCAAGGGGCTGGCAAGGCTGGCGCAGGGTGAGCAAGCAGGCACTGGGTGCCCCTGGGGTTCCCCCTGCCGCCCAGCCCCGTGCCACAGTGCCCTGTCCCAGGGCAGCCTGTCCCCAGCATGGACGCTGGGCTGGGCTGGTGAGGGTGCGGTGCCACAGGAGCCGGGTGGCAGCCCCTGGCAGCGTTTGTCCCCGGGCTGCTTGCAGCCGTGCCCAGGGCTGTGGCTCTGCCGCTCCCCGGCTGCACCTCGGCTTTCAGCCCCCAGTCTGGAGGGGTGTGCTCAGGAAATGTGCGCTCGGGAGAACAGGGATGTTCGTGCTCTCGTCCTGCAGCCCTGCTCCCCTCGCTTGAGCCGCAGGTCCCCAGCCTGCAGGAACATGCAGGGGTAGCACTGGTGCAGCCTTTCCCAGGGTCTTGTCCACCAGAAGCACGGACAGTCGCTTTTGGGGTTCCAAATTTTAGCCCTTCCTCTGGGAGTGTGGAAACTTCTCTGACCTGTGCTTGATTCCAGGCTATGGTGCTGGCGGCGCTTATCGAGCTGCTCAGCTGGACCCTGGTTATGAGCCTTGGGGGCGTCCCAGACGTAAGTTGCCAATGTCTGTCTGCTTGAGGGAATAACACTTCTGTTTTAAGAGGTTATTCGTGTGCAATTTTACCAAACCTCCTCTTCAGGACTTGCAAGACCTTTTTGTGCCTTGGGGCTGTTGCACAGCTAAGTAATGAATATTTCTTGACCGCAGGAGCTGCCAGGTCTCAGCAAAAAGGTCACCCGTGTTTCCTATTAGCTGAGGGCACCTCCCCCTTTCCAGGTGTCCCGTGTAATTGCCGCAGCCCCTTCCAGTCAGCGCAGGTGACTAAGAAGTAGATCACAACGCACCCTGGAAACTCCTTCCCTGTGCTGGATTCCAGTTTGGTTCCTGCAGTTGGTGGTGATGAAGCCACTTGGTGGAATCCAAGCCTGGGGGATATCCCAGGGATAAGTGTCCAGTCTTCATTGGTTCCTGGCCTTTTGCAGTTGTTAATATGTGATTTGCTATTTGTTAACATTTCGTTGGGATAATTGCGCCTTGCAATAGCCAGCAGGCTCTTCTCCTCAAGCATCGTGCATCATCATGTTTCCCTCTGGTGCTCCGTGCTCCCACTTCTGTGTGGGCTTCCTTGAGTGTGTGTGAGGGGTCTCCTGGCCAGAAGGCCCAGAGAGGCCCCATGTTTGTCCCTCTGCGCCTTGAGGGGTGTTGCTCATGGCCTGGAGACAGTGGTTTGGAAGCTGTCAGGTCCCAGCCAAGAGGTCCCCAGGCCCCTGTGCAGCTTTGGCCATCTCAGCCTGCTTCTGGCTCCCATGTTGTTTCCTGACGCCCTTCCAGTCACTGCAGGTCACCGAGGAAGAGGCCGATCACAACGTGCAATGGAAACGCTTTTCATTTCTGCTTGATTGCAGCTGTCCCTGTAGGCAGCAGCTACTTGACTTCTCAGCTGGAGCCTGTCCGTGAGCCTCTGGAGGATCCCACGGGTATGTCCCCTGAAGGAATGAGCACTTCCACGTTAGTTTTCCGTTCCGGTGCAATTTAGCTTGCTCCTTTGTTGGCCGATGCTGGGGCCCGCAGCAGAGCAGTGTGTGGGTCCGGCTCACTGCTGTGCGCGGGGGGCTCTGAATGACACATTGATTGCACTAGATGCACTCCCAAAAGCCCAGGCTGTGTTTCTAAGCTCTATGACCGTGTTTGGAGAGTACTGGCTCCTGAAGTACAGTGTTCCTGATGAGGATGTTACTTCTCATGAAACCGTCCTGCTTTCTTTCCAAAGAGATGGACTACGAGACTGAGCAGAAGACCTTTCCGAGGGGAAGCAGTCACTCAGTGCCAGCGTCAGATGAAGAAACGGAGACAATGGCAGCAACTGGCACGCCAGGTAGTTGCTGTCCCGTGGTCACCTGGTGTCACCAGTCGCAATGACTGTGTGCCTGCGGGCTCTACCCCAGCTCTTGCACATCTTAGCAGCAGCCAAACCTGGGAGTGTTGGTGCAGAGAAGGGCTGTCAAAAAGGCAGGAGCGGCTCTCTGAGGACAAGGGTCAGCTCTGGGGCGTGGAGGTTATTGCCAGCAGCGTGCCGGAGAGATGTTGGTAGATGTCTCTGGACGAGGGTCGAGGTTGCTCACCTACCGCCACAGCCCTTGGCCAGGAATTTAGGAACTTTGCCTCTTGGGGAATGAGGACATCTGAGGGCTGCAGCCAGTGCGCTGTCCCGGGGCCAGCCTTCCCCCAGCGTGGGCATCGGGTGGCACCAACCGCCGAAAAAAGCCTCTCTTGGGCATGTGAGGCACGGTGTGAGCTGATTTCCCGCAGCGCAGAGCACAGCAACGTGTGGCATTGTCTCCTCTCCCGCAGGGGCGGGCGCTGGGACAAAGGCTGAGGCTGCCGCTCTGGAGGGTCTGCGCGAGCACTACATCCCCGTGACTGCAGCGGTCCTGGCTGTGCCGCTGTTTGCTGTAGTGGCGGCTTGCATCGTCATCTCACGGCTGAGGAAGAGAGCCCCGTGAGTTGCTTTTCCCCAGAGCCGTGCATCGCTGCAGCTGGCAATGAACTGTTTGCAGTCAGAGCGTGCTGGAGTGCCCAGGCAGCTGCTGGCCGGACGCTGCTGAGATTTCTGCTCTGAGACGGTTAAGTGGCCTCTTAATTCCTGTCAATGAGCAGTCTTTTCCTGAAACTCATTCCTACAGGAGGAGCCAGGGAGACGAAGCAGCAGCAGAACAAGTCGACGCTGCCTCTGCCTGGAAAAGGGAAGATCAAACTAAAGATCAAGGCCAAGCAGAGTCAGGAGAAGAAACACAAAAGGGAGAGACTGCCCAGGAAAGCGAGCTTTTCTGCAACAGCTCCAGCCCATCCCCATGGATCTTTGCAGTTGAGCTCGCGCAGCTGTACAGGAACATGAGCGCAGACGCCTCAGCTCTGCCCGTTCCCAGCTGCTCTCTCCCTCGTGGGGCCTCTTCACCGGACACCTGGATTTCCCTGGACTCGCTTGAGCCTCAGCCCTTCTGGTGTCCCTGTTACCAGTACCAGAAGGGACACTGTTCCTCAGATGATGACTTTGTAGAGTAAATAACAAGTCTCTTGGTCCAAAGCAGTGAGTCCTTGGCTGTTCAGGCCGTTTGAGTCGGGGTATCAGGCACAGGGCCGGGAGCAGGGCTGTGTCTGTGAGAGAAGCTGTCAGACCTGCACTCGGGGAGGGACCCCTTTGTCCCAGCATCAGCCTGGTTTCCCAGCTGGGGCTGTCAACAAGGCTTTCCTGCACCAGGGTGGGGACGTGCTGGGCAGACGTCAGGTGCGGAGGGTTGTCCTTGAGCTTGCTTGGGATGCCACCGCCTGAATACAGCAGAGCCCGTTAAGGCCAACATGGAGTCTGACTTGCGAGGTTTCTCGCAGCACGGCAGGTGACACGAAGGACAGAGCACAAAGCCAGTCTTATCCCAGCTCTGCTCTGCAGCTGCGACTGAAGGGTGCGAGAAGCAGGCAGGAGAGGTTTTGTCCATTGCTCTAGGCTGCCTGGCTGGGCACTACGAGCACCGCGTCCCAGCTCTCCTCCTCCTGTGCGGAGCAGCCTGTGTCACCCAGTCTGGCTGAGCTGGGAGCCTGTGCTCCCATGGGCAGTGCTGGGGGGGCCTGCGGCTCTTCCCCCGCTGCCCGCTGGTGCACATGGGGTCAGCAGCCAAACCTGAAACTCTCCCTCCACAGAAAGTGGTGGAGAACAGGCCAGGAGCGGCTCTGTGAGGATGACCGTTGTCAGCCTGATGGAGCGTGACAGAGCGCGACAGAGCCTGACAGGCCTCAACCAGGCCCGATAGGGCTTGACAGAGCCTGACAGACCTGGCAAAGACTGAAAGGGTGTGACAGAGCCCGACGAAGCCCGACAGGGCCCGATAGAGCCCAGCAGGGCCTAACAAAGCCTGAAAGGGCGTGACAGAGTCCATCAGAGCCTGACAGGTCCCAACAAAGTCCAGCAAAGCCAGACATGGCCCATCAGAGCCCTACAGAGCCACACAGGGGCCAACCGGGTCTGACAGGCCTGGACAGAGCCCGACAAGGCCCAACAAAGCCTGACAGGCCGTGATTGAGTGCACCCTCAGTAAGTTCAGAGATGACACCAGGTTGGGTGGAGTGTTGATGTGCTGGAGGGTGGGAAGGCCACACAGAGGGATCTGGACCGGCTGGGTCGATGGGCTGGGACAATTGTCTGAGGTTCAACAAGGCCAAGGGCCGGGTCCTGCACTTGGGTCACAACAACCCCATGAACGCTGCAGGCTGGGGAAGAGCGGCTGGAGAGTGCCTGGAGGAAAAGGACCTGGGGGTGCTGGTGACAGTGGCTGAACATGAGCCAGCGTGTGCCCAGGTGGCCAAAAAGGCCACCAGCATCCTGGCTTGTATCAGGAATAGTGTGGCCAGCAGGCCCAGGGCAGTTACCATCCCTGTGCTGGGCACTGGGGAGGCCAAACCTCGAATCCTGGGGTCAGTTTTGTGCCCCTCACTACAGGAAAGGCCTTGAGGTGCTGGAGCGAGTGGAGAGAAGGGAACGGAGCTGGTGAGGGGCTGGAGCACAAGTGTGATGGAGCGACTGAGGGACCTGGGGGTTCAGCTGGAGAACAGGAGCTGAGGGGAGACCTTCTGATCTCTGAACTGCCTGAAAGGAGCTTGGAGCCAGGGGGGTCGGGCTCTGCTCCCCAGGAACAAGCGCCAGCAGCAGAGGAAACGGCCTCAAGTTGCGCCAGGGGAGGTTGAGGTTGGATCTGGGAACAATTTCTTCCCCAAAGGGCTGTGGGGCATTGGAACAGGCTGCCCAGGGCAGTGCTGGAGTCACCATCCCTGGAGGGCTGGACAGACGGACATGAGGTTCTCAGGACATGGGGCAGGGACAGGGGTGGGTTGTGGTTGGGGGACCTGGGGGAGGGGGCTGAACATGGCTGTACAAACCCTGGGGTCAGGGCCAGGACCCGTCCCGGAGCACGTGGGTGGGTCCGGTGTCCAGCCAGGGTCACCCAGCACAACCCCCGGTCCCTGTCCCCTCCAGCTCTTCCCGCTCCGTCCTGTGCCGGCTCCTCACCAGGATTTTCCTTCGTCCCCTCCCGGCCCAGCTCCCCCTGTTGTTAAGGGAGTGGAGCATCTCCCGTGTGAGGAAAGGCTGAGGGAGCTGGGGCTCTGGAGCTGGACAAGAGGAGACTGAGGGGGGACTCATTCATGTTTACAGATATATAAAGGGGGAGTGTCAGGAGGATGGAGCCAGGCTCTTCTGGTGACGTCCAGTGCCAGGACAAGGGGCAATGGGTGCAAACTGAAACACTCCCATTAAAATTGGGGTTCAGCAGGTGAGTTTAGCAGGAGAAGAAATGCACTGGATGTGGCGATGGGGAACGGCGCACATCGGGACGCGGACAAAGACGCACACAGAGGCAGAGTGCATGTTCAGGAAGGAGCGCAGAGCTGGGCAGAGCGGAGAGCTGATCCAGGCCGAGCTTTTATTAACAGTTCTTGGTTTATAGGTTTACAGATATGGGCATGGACTAAGAGGCTAGACAGGATGTTTCTTTCAACAATTGTGATTTCAAACACACCACACTCGTGTCTGTTTTCAATTACGTTCCCATGCATACCTTGTGGGCGGCGTTCGACCCACTCGCTCACACACCCAGGCCCAACATTCACACATCACACATACGGGGGCGGTTTTCCGACCCAAGATATCGCTCTCACTGGCCTGGGCTATCACTCCTTACATTCATAAAAACATATTTATAACCTGTCCAAGGCCCTTTAGCTGGAACCGAACATCCTGCCATTCCCACATCTCCCCCTTTTTTGTTATTGAACATCAAGTTCACAGTGAGCACAGCAAGGGCCCTGGCTCCATTCTTCTTTACATTCTGTATCATTCTCCAGATGATTTGAGGCCTACCAGGAAAAATGTTACACAAGCACATCCAATTCCCACAAAAACCCATGTACGCAGATGGAGGCCTGAAAACCATGGGTTTGGGTCTAACCACTTTACGCTCTTCGAACATGTCGTCCATTATGTCTTGCAGTGTTAATTCTTGCAAATCATGCAACTGTTTTCACAGGGCACTGGCTACATCCTGAAACAGGCCTTGCACATTAGCTGGAAGTGTTCTCTGGAGATGTTATTTCACTTGATTTCACTCATAAACTCTACAATTCCGTTTCAAGGGTGTTACACATAAATCCTTTTGAGTATATTCCAAATCACAATGCAGTTTTATTCTGGTAGCCAAAGTGTTCTGTCCATCTCCCATCCACAACAGAGCTGCTTCACATATATTTATTGCAGAGGTGTGAATAGTTGTCAGGTTTTATTCTCTCCCTTAGATGACTGCTCTCCCGTCCCAGCAGAAACTGTCTTTACAGAAGGAAGTTTGACTCCTTTATCTGTGTCACGGAGGCACCTGGAAGTCAGTTTCAGGCAGACAACAAGTTCCAAAACAGACTTAATTATAGCGGGAAGAGTGTAGCAAATAAACTGACTAGAAATGGAGTTTATACAATTATTTAACAACATAAAATAATATAAACATAACATAACATAAAATACAGGTTTGGATATCAGTTAAGGGGATTATTGGAGTACAAGAACATAAGAATAATGAGGATCCACAACGTGCACGTCGTCACTCACAAGAAACAAAACTAGAGGCCTCTCACTTCAGGGTACTTAAAATAATCACTTGCCTAGCTTAGGCAAGGGCTTACTCAAGGATATATCTAGTAAATAACCACTCACTCAAATGAGGAGGTGAGGTGTTCTCAATCCCAAGAAGTCTCCTTAGACGGTGTCCCTGTCTGAGGAAAGGGCTCCAGTTCACAGACCCGCAGCTCCGAGAAGGCCACTCAAAGGGTGTCTTCGGCGGGAACCCCGTTTTAAAGGCTGGTCAGATGTGCTGTGGGCATTACAACACGGTCCAGAAGCTTCGCAGCTACTCTGGGCACCTTCTTTGTTGAGGACCCTGTCAACTGACCGAGGGTCCCACCCCTCCTGTCCCCCAGCTGGTGGAGGTGAAGTCACCCTGCTCCGAGGACGTGACTGTCAGCACCTTGGCACCACCCTGGTGTGCACTGGGGACAGGCACAGTGGGGCACAGAAGGTGCTAAAGAGCCATCAACAGCCCCACTGAAGGCTCAAGATCTCAGGGGAATGTGCAACTGCCGCACAATCCACCCTGTGACCACAGTCATGATCTGACAGGCTACTTTGGAGAGGTGCGGCAGTCACCTCTTGCCTCCAAAGTCAAAAGGGGGCATTCTGTCAGTGAGTCTCAATGCCCACTGTGGATCATCATACCTTATGTGTCATTTTCCTGTTATACATTGTCATTACAAATCAACCTACAATAGAATGGAATAGTACAAATTACAGCAATTATTGTTATTAGCAAATATTACAGAATCACAGACTCACAGAATCGACTGGGTTGGAACCCAGAATGCCAGACACTAGTGCCTGGCCGCCAGCTGGATGCAGCCCCATTCACCAGCACTCTCTGGGCCCGGCCCTCCAGCCAGTTCTTAACCCAGCAGAGAGTGCACTTGTCCAAGCCATGGGCTACCAGCTTTTGCAGGAGTATATTATGGGAGACAGTGTCAAAGGCCTTGCTGAAGTCCAGATAGACCACATCCACGGCTTTCCCCTCATCTACCAGCTGGGTCACCTGATCATAAAAGGAGATCAGCTTGGTCAGACAGCACCTGCCCCTCCTAAACCCATGCTGGCTGGGTCTGATCCCTTGTCCATCCTGAAGGTGCTGTGTGATTGCATTCAGGATGATCTGCTCCATAACCCTGCCAGGCACCGAGGTCAGGCTGACAGGCCTGGAGTTGCCAGGGTCAGCTCTGCAGCCCTTTTTGTGGATTGGGGTAACATTTGCCAATTTCCAATCATATGGGACCCCGCCAGTGAGCGAGGACTGTTGGGAGATGACGGAGAGCGGCTTGGCAAGCTCTTCTGCCAGCTCCCTCATCACCCTAGGATGGATCCCGTCTGGTCCCATAGACTTGTGAGGATCCAGATGGCTCAGTAAATCACCAACTATTTCCTCCTGGAATACAAGGGGCCTATTTGGCTTCCTATCTCTGTCAACCACCTCCAGAGGCCAGTTGTCCTGAGGGCCACCTGTCTTACTGGTAAAAACTGAGGCAAAGTAGGTATTAAGTACCTCAGCTTTCTCCTCATTGGAGAGGAGGAGGAGGAGGCTGGTTAGCCATCCTGATAAGGAAAACCAAGGCATTGACAGATTTTTTGGTTTTGTTTTTTGTTTTGTTTTGTTGTTGTTTTGGGGGGGTTTTTTGTTTGTGTGGTTTTTTTTTTTACATCAATTAGTAATCTGTACAATTCTGATATGCTAGTGCCTCTAATTTACCGGAGGCCGAGTACAAACTCAAAATATCTTCTGTGGTTATTTTATATACCTTACATGATAAGACCCAGAATGAAAACAAAGGCCAGATTGCTCTGAACCACTACTCCATCCCCCCATCACTGGTAAAACAAGTGAAACTTCTCTGAGAAACAACTGTTAATCGGCTTCTTAGAAATACACACAGGAGCTGTCTCAACAAAATACTGTTGGTTTTGATTAAATTTAGTCCCATCCTTGTTTACCAGCAGCTGATCTCCTGGTGGTGTCCATGCACCACCTACCCAGTGTGTGTCATTGTCACTGCTCTGTTGCAGGAGATGATAGCCAAATAGGCTAAGAAGTTGTTAACTGCAGTGAGGGGCCTGCTGCTGCCATCGTAGTACTTGCGTTTTGTTGTAACTTCTTCAGCTGCCCCCAGGTAACATCACTGGCCTCTTCCTTCAGTCTCTTACGTTTCTTCATTGCCCTCTGCTGCAGGGATAGACGCTGCATCTCTGGCACTGGGTCGTGTGTCGCGTTTCTCCAACTGAATACGTCTCAGGTTTAACGTATTTTGCAGGAAGCCACTTCAGTCCTGTTGGAAGAACACACGCATGCCCCCTTCCCCAGGTGACGAACTCTACAGGCCCTTGCCTTTGACTGTTGTGCAGGAGATCCTGATACAAAACCTTTGGTCTCTGGGACAGTGGATCTGGAACACGAAAGTGTTTTTCCACTGTTCTGATAGAAGAGGAAGGCACAGCATGGTTCAAAAAACTTAAAGTCTATGCTGCATTGTCTAATTGTTCTTGAGGCATCATATTCCCCCTTTTTTGTTTTAATAACATTTGTCTCAGTGTGGAATGCGTCTGTTCAATAACAGCCTGTCCAGTGGGAGAATGTGGAATACCTGTGACATGCAAAACACCCCACTGCTGTAAAAAATATTGCGTGGATCTGGCAGTGTAGCCAGGACCATTGGTGTGGGACACCCAGCACGGCAAACCAGTGGGTCCAGTGGGGCTGAACATCTCTGCTTTTCTCACTAGTATAAGCAGATGCACAAAGCATACCAGAAGAAGTCTCTATAGCGATGTGTACACATATCAAATGACCAAAAGATGAGACATATGTAACATCTGTCTGCTAAATGGCATTAGTTGTGAGCCCACGAGGGTTAACTCCAAAGGAGCATAAATTTGTAATAAGGCCTTGACGTTCCGGGCAAGAGCGAACTATGTATTTCGCTTGTTTGAGTGTCAGATCAAACATCTTTTTTAAAGCAGCAGCATTTTGATGGAAGAAAGCGTGTGAAGCACTGGCAGACTGGAAGCGGACTGTGACTACAGTGTAGGAGTCTGCAACTGCTCTCTGTCCAGTCCGTCCTGATCCGGGGCAGCATCCCAAGCAAGCTCAAGGACAACCCTTCTGTTATAGAAGCTGCTAAAGTGGCATGAGAGTGTCTACGAGTAACAAACAGTGGGTGTCTGCAATGCTGTAATGCAGTTTGCAATGATACAAACATTTCAAAGAGCTGCTGTTGTGAGATTTCTTTAAGGAAGGTGGAGGGGATGCACTGTAGGACCTTGACTGTGCAGGGCAGAGCTGAGCCAGGCTGAGCTGACTTTTATTAACAGTTCTCAATGTATAGGTTTAGTGATACGGATCTGGAGCAAGAGGCCAGACAGGATGTTTTTTTCAATAATTGTTATTTCAAACACACCACATTCGTGCTGTGTCTGTTTTCAGTCATGTTCCCATGCATAACTTCTGGGTGGCACTCGACCCACCCATTCACACGCCCAGGCCCAATATTCACACATAATACAAGGTATGGCATTGGCAGTGCTTAGAGCTGCTCAGCTGGATTCTGGTTATGAGCTTGGGGGCATCCCAGAGCTAAGTTGCCAATGTCTGTCTGCTTGATGGAATAAACACTTCTGTTTGAATAGGTTATTCATGCGCAATTTTACCAAATATCCTGTTAAGAACTTCTGACCTTTTTGTGCCTCGGGGCTGTTGCACAGTTGATGCGCTCAGAGCCGGACAGCCGTCCATCCCAGCGCCTCCCCTGATCTCTGTCCAGTCCCTCCTGATCCGGGGCAGAATCCCAAGCAAGCTCAATGACAACACCCCGCACCTCACGTGTGGCCAGCATGTCCCCATCCTGGTGCATCCCAAAAAAAAACCTCTCCTGCCTGCTTCTCGCACCCTTCAGTCGCAGCTGCAGAGCAGAGCTGGGATAAGACTGGCTTTGTGCTCTGTCCTTCGTGTCACCTGCCGTGCTGCGAGAAACCTCGCAAGTCAGACTCCATGTTGGCCTTAACGGGCTCTGCTGTATTCAGGCGGTGGCATCCCAAGCAAGCTCAAGGACAACCCTCCGCACCTGACGTCTGCCCAGCACGTCCCCACCCTGGTGCAGGAAAGCCTTGTTGACAGCCCCAGCTGGGAAACCAGGCTGATGCTGGGACAAAGGGGTCCCTCCCCGAGTGCAGGTCTGACAGCTTCTCTCACAGACACAGCCCTGCTCCCGGCCCTGTGCCTGATACCCCGACTCAAACGGCCTAAACAGCCAAGGACTCACTGCTTTGGACCAAGAGTCTTGTTATTTACTCTACAAAGTCGTCATCTGAGGAACAGTGTCCCTTCTGGTACTGGTAACAGGGACACCAGAAGGGCTGAGGCTCAAGCGAGTCCAGGGAAATCCAGGTGTCCGGTGAAGAGGCCCCACGAGGGAGAGAGCAGCTGGGAACGGGCAGAGCTGAGGCGTCTGCGCTCATGTTCCTGTACAGCTGGGCGAGCTCCGCCGCAAAGATCCACGGGGATGGGCTGGAGCTGTTGCAGAAAAGCTCGCTTTCTTGGGCAGTCTCTCCCTTTTGTGTTTCTTCTCCTGACTCTGCTTGGCCTTGATCTTTAGTTTGATCTTCCCTTTTCCAGGCAGAGGCAGCGTCGACTTGTTCTGCTGCTGCTTCGTCTCCCTGGCTCCTCCTGTAGGAATGAGTTTCAGGAAAAGACTGCTCATTGACAGGAATTAAGAGGCCACTTAACCGTCTCAGAGCAGAAATCTCAGCAGAGTCCGGCCAGCAGCTGCCTGGGCACTCCAGCACGCTCTGACTGCAAACAGTTCATTGCCAGCTGCAGCGATGCACGGCTCTGGGGAAAAGCAACTCACGGGGCTCTCTTCCTCAGCCGTGAGATGATGATGCAAGCCGCCACTACAGCAAACAGCGGCACAGCCAGGACCGCTGCAGTCACGGGGATGTAGTGCTCGCGCAGACCCTCCAGAGCGGCAGCCTCAGCCTTTGTCCCAGCGCCCGCCCCTGCGGGAGAGGAGACAATGCCACACGTTGCTGTGCTCTGCGCTGCGGGTAATCAGCTCACACCGTGCCTCACATGCCCAAGAGAGGCTTTTTTCGGCGGTTGGTGCCACCCGATGCCCACGCTGGGGGAAGGCTGGCCCCGGGACAGCGCACTGGCTGCAGCCCTCAGATGTCCTCATTCCCCAAGAGGCAAAGTTCCTAAATTCCTGGCCAAGGGCTGTGGCGGTAGGTGAGCAACCTCGACCCTCGTCCAGAGACATCTACCAACATCTCTCCGGCACGCTGCTGGCAATAACCTCCACGCCCCAGAGCTGACCCTTGTCCTCAGAGAACCATTCCTGCCTTTTTGACAACCCTTCTCTGCACCAACACTCCCAGGTTTGGCAGCTGCTAAGATGTGCAAGAGCTGGGGTAGAGCCCGCAGGCACACAGTCATTGCGACTGGTGACACCAGGTGACCACGGGACAGCAACTACCTGGCGTGCCAGTGGCTGCCATTGTCTCCGTTTCTTCATCTGACGCTGGCACTGAGTGACTGCTTCCCCTCGGAAAGGTCTTCTGCTCAGTCTCGTAGTCCATCTCTTTGGAAAGAAAGCAGGACGGTTTCATGAGAAGTAACATCCTCATCAGGAACACTGTACTTCAGGAGCCAGTACTCTCCAAACACGGTCATAGAGCTTAGAAGCACAGCCTGGGCTTTTGGGAGTGCATCTAGTGCAATCAATGTGTCATTCAGAGCCCCCCGCGCACAGCAGTGAGCCGGACCCACACACTGCTCTGCTGCGGGCCCCAGCATCGGCCAACAAAGGAGCAAGCTAAATTGCACCGGAACGGAAAACTAACGTGGAAGTGCTCATTCCTTCAGGGGACATACCCGTGGGATCCTCCAGAGGCTCACGGACAGGCTCCAGCTGAGAAGTCAAGTAGCTGCTGCCTACAGGGACAGCTGCAATCAAGCAGAAATGAAAAGCGTTTCCATTGCACGTTGTGATCGGCCTCTTCCTCGGTGACCTGCAGTGACTGGAAGGGCGTCAGGAAACAACATGGGAGCCAGAAGCAGGCTGAGATGGCCAAAGCTGCACAGGGGCCTGGGGACCTCTTGGCTGGGACCTGACAGCTTCCAAACCACTGTCTCCAGGCCATGAGCAACACCCCTCAAGGCGCAGAGGGACAAACATGGGGCCTCTCTGGGCCTTCTGGCCAGGAGACCCCTCACACACACTCAAGGAAGCCCACACAGAAGTGGGAGCACGGAGCACCAGAGGGAAACATGATGATGCACGATGCTTGAGGAGAAGAGCCTGCTGGCTATTGCAAGGCGCAATTATCCCAACGAAATGTTAACAAATAGCAAATCACATATTAACAAATGCAAAAGGCCAGGAACCAATGAAGACTGGACACTTATCCCCGGGATATCCCCCAGGCTTGGATTCCACCAAGTGGCTTCTTCACCACCAACTGCAGGAACCAAACTGGAATCCAGCACAGGGAAGGAGTTTCCAGGGTGCGTTGTGATCTACTTCTTAGTCACCTGCGCTGACTGGAAGGGGCTGCGGCAATTACACGGGACACGTGGAAAGGGGGAGGTGCCCTCAGCTAATAGGAAACACGGGTGACCTTTTTGCTGAGACCTGGCAGCTCCTGCGGTCAAGAAATATTCATTACTTAGCTGTGCAACAGCCCCAAGGCACAAAAAGGTCTTGCAAGTCCTGAAGAGGAGGTTTGGTAAAATTGCACACGAATAACCTCTTAAAACAGAAGTGTTATTCCCTCAAGCAGACAGACATTGGCAACTTACGTCTGGGACGCCCCCAAGGCTCATAACCAGGGTCCAGCTGAGCAGCTCGATAAGCGCCGCCAGCGCCATAGCCTGGAATCAAGCACAGGTCAGAGAAGTTTCCACACTCCCAGAGGAAGTGCTAAAATTTGGAACCCCAAAAGCGACTGTCCGTGCTTCTGGTGGACAAGACCCTGGGAAAGGCTGCACCAGTGCTACCCCTGCATGTTCCTGCAGGCTGGGGACCTGCGGCTCAAGCGAGGGGAGCAGGGCTGCAGGATGAGAGCACGAACATCCCTGTTCTCCCGAGCGCACATTTCCTGAGCACGCCCCTCCAGACTGGGGCCTGAAAGCCGAGGTGCAGCCGGGGAGCGGCAGAGCCACAGCCCTGGGCACGGCTGCAAGCAGCCCGGGGACAAACGCTGCCAGGGGCTGCCACCCGGCTCCTGTGGCACCGCACCCTCACCAGCCCAGCCCAGCGTCCATGCTGGGGACAGGCTGCCCTGGGACAGGGCACTGTGGCACGGGGCTGGGCGGCAGGGGGAACCCCAGGGGCACCCAGTGCCTGCTTGCTCACCCTGCGCCAGCCTTGCCAGCCCCTTGCTTGCCCAGAAAATGCCGCTGAAGCAGCCGCAGCCCCTCTACACAACCCCGTGGGGTATCTGCCCCCCTGCCCGGGCCGTGGTGCTGCTCACATTGCCCTGCCCGGCTGCTCAACCGGCCTCAGCCCCGGACCCACTGCTGCCCTGCTGAGCTGCTCGGGGCTGGGTGCTGGTCTCTGCCCGCCCACCTGCTCTCTGTGCTCCTCTCAGGACAGCCTGGGCGTCCCGGGCTTGCAGGGACACCAGAAGCAGGAGGAGGAGGAGGCGCGTGAGGACCTTGGCCCCCCACGATCCCACCATGATGCTGCTGCTGCTGCTGCTGCTGCTGCTGCTGCTGCTGCTTACTGAGACGTCGCCTGCAGCTGGTGTGGGACAGCACGTCACAGCACATCACAGCTTGTCACAGCACGTCACAGCGTGTCACCACGGGGCTGTGACCTCACAACCCTGTCGGGTCACACCCTCCACCAGGCTCCCCAACCTACACCCCTTGCCAGGGAATTACCAAATCTGCACATGATTGCACGTCCTTGTTCTACACGAGCGTGGAAGGAGCAGAAGTGGAGGAGCGTGGACCTATTTTGGGAGGCAGCGCTGCGTTGGAAGCGCACAGACACTCAGATCTTGCTTCCCAGAAATCAACCTCCAAAAGCTGCGTATGAAGACTGAATAAAAAAGCCAGTTTCAAGTGCCTTTACTTGCTACCACTTTTGTCAGGCAGCATTCTAGGGAGAAAACAGCTTCTCCCACTAGTTTTGCCACAGCTTTGTTACCTTAAAAGAAACCTCTTCTTGCTCTGCTGCTCCAATGCAGCCTCACAGACCAGAAAATCAATCCTACTGCAGGCAGGAAACCTTCACCACACGAAGACAGGCATGCTGTGGGAACACGTTACTCGCAAAAACAGACTCTGACAACTACTTGCTTTCCAAAGTTCAGGCGGTGGTAGAAAACAACAACAACAAAGCGAGGTTCTTATTCACATTTTATGGAGCCCATTGAATCAGATAATCTACATTAAGTCCAACTCCAGGCTGAACCTCAGAAGAAAAAAAGCCATCTTCAAACTTCCAGGAAAAACAGGAACTTTGAAGTGGCAAGATCAGAAAGCACTGCCATGCCAGTCCACACCCCTGATCACAGACCACCCGCCCTGTTCCCTGAGGGAGCAAAGTTCTCAGGTAAATCACAGCCACTGATGTTTGGAAAAGAGCACCCAGTCTCTTGTTCTTTAGCACCCGGCATGTATGTTGGAATTGGAGCTGGGAAGAAAAGCACACACAGTCAGCCTGGTTTCATTTCAAGGACACCAGGACATGGTCACTTCCCATTTACAAGGAATCACAACAGGTCCCACCAGTCCCTGCAGGCCCGAACACGGCTCCCATGCAGGGTCCCGAGGAGCAGTAAGCGCACAACAAGAGACCTTCCTTCAAAAGGAGGCCCCCAGCCGGCTCTTCCAACAAGCTGCACAGAGCAGCAGCCGAGAACAACCTCTGCTGTAGCTGCACCCGGCTCCGCCGTCTGCACAAGGAGACCAGCTCTAAATGATCCCCAGACCGAAAGACACAGAGCTCAGCGACACCTGCTCATTCCATTCAAGCTGCTGAGGAGAAGGACAGAGGACTAGAAAGACACAAATCAGACAAGAGGAGCCGAGTGAGGAAGAGACATATGGGGAAAAGGCTGGAGAGCCGGACAGGCTTTTTTCAGCATTGGTGCCTCTGGCTCTGCTGCCTTAGCACCAGAGGACAAGAAGGATCTCTTCAGCTTCTCGTGGAGAAGAGCCCGTGTGCCAGCGAGCAGCTGCACCAGCGCTACCCCTGTCTGTTCCTCTAGACTCCGCACTGGGTTTGTGTGCTGGGGACCCGCGGTGCAGCCAAGGAGAGCACTGCAGGGACGGAGCAGAAACGCTCCCGCTTTCCCCAGTGGGCATCTCCCGAGCACTCCCTGCCACGACGGCCCCGAGGATGACAGACAGGATGCAGCCTGTGGGCTGTTGCCCGGCTCCTGCAGAGCCACTTGCTCGCCCCCCCAGCCCCGATGCCCACGCTGGGGGAAGGCTGGCCCCGGGACAGCGCACTGCCGGCAGCCCTCAGATGGGCAGGGCTGTAGCCCTCACATGTCCTCCTTCCCCAAGAGGCAAAGTTCCTAAATTCCTGGCCACGGTCTGTGGTGGTAGGTGAGCAACCTCGACCCGCATCCAGAGATGTCTACGAGCGCCTCTCCGGCACGCTGCTGGCAATAACCTCCAGGCCCCAGAGCTGACCCTTGTCCTCAGAGAGCCGCTCCTGCCTTCTTTGACAGCCCTTCTCTGCACCAACACTCACGCCTGGCCAGCACGTCCCCATGCTGGTGCAGGAAAGCCTTGTTGACAGCCCCAGCTGGGTAACCAGGCTGATGCTGGGACAAAGGGGTCCCTCCCCGAGTGCAGGTCTGACAGCTTCTCTCACAGACACAGCCCTGCTCCCGGCCCTGTGCCTGATACCCCGACTCAAACGGCCTAAACAGCCAAGGACTCACTGCTTTGGACCAAGAGTCTTGTTATTTACTCTACAAAGTCATCATCTGAGGAACAGTGTCCCTCCAGGTACTGGTAACAGGGACACCAGAAGGGCTGAGGCGCAAGTGAGTCCCGAGAAATCCAGGTGTCCGGTGCAAAGCCCGACAGGGCTCGATAGGGACCAACAAAGCCTGATAGGGCCATACAGGGCTTGACAGAGCCTAACAAAGCCCGACAAAATCCAACATTACTCGAGAGACCCCCAGGGACAGGTCCCGATACAGCTCTACAAAGCCCAACAGGGCACAACAAAGCCTGACAGCCTCTGACAGGGCCCAACAGAGTTCTACAGAGCCCAACAGAGTGCAACAGAGCCAACAGGCCTTGACAAGGCCTGAGAGGGTCCGACAGAGCCTGACAACATCCTACAAAGTCTGACAGAGCACAACAAGGTCTGATGTAGCCCACAAGGCCAGACAAGGCCCAAAAGATCCTGACAGAGACCAACAAGTCCCAACATGGCCCAATAGGGCCTGACAAGGCCCAACAGAGCCTGAGAGAGAGCGACAAGTCCCGACATGGCCCGACAGGGCCTGAGAGCGAGCGACAAGTCCCCACATGGCCCAGCAAGGCCCGAGAGGGCCTGAAAGGGAGGACAGTGCTCCACAGAGCCTGACAGAGCCCTACAGAACCCAGCAAAGACCGAAAGGGCTGTACCGAGACTGACAGAGCCTGAAAATTCCTGAGAGGGTCTGTCAGCACCCGACAGACAGGGTGGGGAGGAGAAGAAGAAGGAAGCGGGGAGAGAGAAAGACAGGGACAGGGAGGGGGCTGTAGAGATGGAGAGAGAAAAAGAAGGACAGGGAACAGAACAAAGGGACTGAGAAATAAAGCAAAGGGAAGGCTGCGATGAAGAGAGTGACAAGGAGAAATAAAAACAGCAATGAGCTGCCGGAAAAGAGGGCTGAGAAGCAGGAAAGAGGAGGAGAAGACAAATAAAAAGGGAGAGCCAGCTGGACAGGGGTACATTGCCAGAAACAATGGGACAGGCAGTGAGACAGAGGAATAAAGACGGAAAATGTGGGGACAGGAAGCAGGACAGAAGGACAGTGAGAGGAAAAAAGGGGCAGGAACAGGACACAGGTGGAGAAAGAAGCAGTAGGAACAGAGGGATGGATAGAAAAGTAAAATAGAGGAAGAAGGACACGGGAGACAGAAAGACAAGGAAAAGGAGCAGGACACACATTGTCAGAGAAACACAAAGGGAGAAGGTGACACAGAACGAGAAAAAGGGTCAGGTAGGCAGGACAAAGGGAAAGAGGAAACAACAAGAGACAGGGAGCAGGACACGGAGGCAGAAAAGCCCGGGCTGGGCAGCAGGACAGAGACGAGCAAAAACCCAGCACTGGGCTGCAGAACAAAGATGAGAGAAGTGACAGTGACAGGGAGCAGGACAGAGTGACAGAGAGAGAGGAAACACTGAAGTGGGAGCAGGAGAGAAGAGTAGGAAGGATGGGGGAGAGACAGGGAGAAGGACAGAGAAACAGAGAGGGAATGAGAGGGGCAGGGAGCAGCAGAGCTGGAGCAAGAAGGGAAAAGAGATGGGCAGCAGAACAAATGGAAGGAGAAACAAAGACGGGCAGGAAGCAGGACCAAGGGATGGAAGAAGAGAAGAACAGTCACGGGCTGCAGGACTGAGACGGAGGAGTTCAAAAAAAGACACAGGGAGCAGGACAGAGTGACAGAGAAAGAGCAAAGAACAGTGGGCAGGACAGAACTGAAGGATAAAACACAACTGTGGTGAGCAGTGGGACAGATGGAGAAAGGAAAAACAGAGCGAGAGAGAGAGAGGAAAGAAGGGGCAGCAGCTGGGCAGGGGGATACAGTGAGAAAGGATAAGACCTAGAAGAGGACAGAAAGACAGAAAAGAATAAAAGGACAGAAAGCAAGAGGCAAGCAAGGATCTGGACATGGAGAAAGAAGCAGCAGGGAAAGAGGAAGAGATGCAGAAAGAGTGAGAGGGAGCAGGAGAGAGAAAGAAAAACAACGGTTGAGACCAGGAACAAGATGGGAAAAAAGCCTGGGGTGGGCAGCGAGGCAGAGGAGGAGTAAAAAGAAGAGAGGTGGGGATAGGGGCAGGGTGCAGGATAGAAGGATATAGCAAGAAATGACGGGGCAGGGAACAGACAGAGTGACAGACAAGAATAACAACAATGAGAAAGAAAACCAGGGAAGGTGAGCAGAACAGAGGGATGGAGACAGAGAGAGAGGTGTCAGGAGGAAGAGGTGGGCAAACCAGTCAGGGAGCAGCTTTGGGGAACAGGGAGAGAGGAGATGAACAGGAAGAAGAACAGGGATGGTGGGATGCAGAACGTAAAAACACAGTGAGAGTGAAGAGGAGAGAAGGAAGGACGGAAGGACGGAAGGAAGGAAGGAAGGAAGGAAGGACGGAAGGAAGGACGGAAGGAAGGACGGAAGGAAGGAAAGAAGGAAGGAAGGAAAGAAGGAAGGGAAGTAAAGCACAGGGGGAGAGACGTACCAGGCAGAGAGTGACAAAGAACAAGGAACAGGCCAGACAGACTGTGATAAACAGAGAGGGCTGTAGATCAGGACAAAGAGACAGAGAAGGAAAAAACTGCGATGGGCTGAAGGACAGAGAGAGAAAGAAAAAAAGAGGCACAGGGAGCAGGAAATCGGGACAACGACAAAAGGTCGGATGACAGAGACAGGGACTTGGAGAAAAGAGAAAGGAGGTACAGCCAGCAGAGCACAATGATGGAGAGGAAGAGAGGTACAGGGAATGAAAAATACACAGAGGGAAAGGCCGGGGGGGAAGGGGCGGGTGAGTAGTGAGAGGCACAAGAGGGGCGACACGGCCCCAGGGGCCCGGGACTCACTGGAGCTCTGACTCTCTGCACTGCCAGGCAGATGTTACTGTTCGGGCGCTGCTCCACCTGCTGGTCTGTCCTGTCCTTTCCTTTCCTTTCCTCCCTTCCTTTTCTGTAGCTCCAGTCGCTTGCCCGTCCTGCACCTGAGAGAACACTCGGGTGTCTGGCACCTGCGGGAACGGCGGCTGGAGCAGCCCCAGCCCGGCTCTGCTGCCGGGACAGGCCGCGCTGTGGCTGTGGGACCGGGCAGGGACGTGCTGGGCCGGGACAGCTGCAGGGGGTGGGCTGGGGCGGCTCCGGAGCTCTGGGATCGGGTGCCGGTGCCTGTGACCCCCACGGCTGGGCCCGGCCCCACCTCACCCGGGAGCGGCTGCAGCACAAACTGCGTGTCCGGCAGAAAATGGCGCTGGATCTGTCAGGCCTTGTAGGCTCTTTAAAGCCTGGTCTGGCCCTGTCGGGCTCTGGCCAACCCTGTCAGGCTTTGTCGGGCTCTTTCAAGCCCTTCTGGGCCTTGTCAGGCTCTGTCGGGCCTTGTCGGGATCTGCCCAGGCCTGTCAGACCCTGTTGGGCTCTGTGTGGCTCTGTAGAGCTCTGACAGGCCATGTCTGGCTTTGTTGGGGGACCTGTCAGGCTCTGGCGAACTCTGTTGGGCCCTGTCAGGCTGTCAGGCTCCATTGGGCTCTATTGGGCTCTGTCGATCTTTGCTGGGTCTGTACGGCTCTGTTAGGCTCTCTTGGGCCTTGTCAAGGCCTGTCTGCCTCTGTCGTATTCCGTCAGGCTGACAACGGTCATCCTCACAGAGCCGCTCCTGGCCTGTTCTCCACCACTTTCTGTGGAGGGAGAGTTTCAGGTTTGGCTGCTGACCCCATGTGCACCAGCGGGCAGCGGGGGAAGAGCCGCGGGCCCCCCCAGCACTGCCCATGGGAGCACAGGCTCCCAGCTCAGCCAGACTGGGTGACACAGGCTGCTCCGCACAGGAGGAGGAGAGCTGGGACGCGGTGCTCGTGGTGCCCAGCCAGGCAGCCTAGAGCAATGGACAAAACCTCTCCTGCCTGCTTCTCGCACCCTTCAGTCGCAGCTGCAGAGCAGAGCTGGGATAAGACTGGCTTTGTGCTCTGTCCTTCGTGTCACCTGCCGTGCTGCGAGAAACCTCGCAAGTCAGACTCCATGTTGGCCTTAACGGGCTCTGCTGTATTCAGGCGGTGGCATCCCAAGCAAGCTCAAGGACAACCCTCCGCACCTGACGTCTGCCCAGCACGTCCCCACCCTGGTGCAGGAAAGCCTTGTTGACAGCCCCAGCTGGGAAACCAGGCTGATGCTGGGACAAAGGGGTCCCTCCCCGAGTGCAGGTCTCTGCCAGCTTCTCTCACAGACACAGCCCTGCTCCCATCTAAGGACTCACTGTTTGTACCAAAATACTTGTTATTTATTCTACAAAGTCATCGTCCGAGGAACAGTATCGCTGCTGGTACTGGTAACAGGGACACCAGAAGGGCTGAGGCTCCAGTGAGTCCAGGGAAATCCAGGTGTCCGGTGAAGAGGCCCCACGAGGGAGAGAGCAGCTGGGAACGGGCAGAGCTGAGGTGTCTGCGCTCATGTTCCTGTACAGCTGGGCGAGCTCAACTGCAAAGATCCATGGGGATGGGCGGGAGCTGTTCCAGAAAAGCTCGCTTTCCTGGGCAATCTCTCCCTTTCGTTTTTCTTCTCCTGACTCTGCTTGATCTTCAGTCTGACCTTCGCTTTCCCAGGGAGAGGCAGGGTCGATGTGTTCTGGTGCTTCTTCATCTCCCTGGGTCCTTCTGCAGGACCGCTGCAGTCACGGGGATATAGTGCTCGCGCAGACCCTCCTGACCGGCAGCCTCAGCCTTTTCCCAGCGTCCGCCCCAGTGGGAGAGGACACAATGCCACACGTTGCTGTGGTCTGCGCTGCCGATCATCTCACACGGTGCCTCACGTGCCCAAGAGAGGCTTCTTTCAGCGGTTGGTGCCTCTGGCTCTGCTGCCTTAGCACCAGAGGACAAGAAGGATCTCTTCAGCTTCTCATGGAGAAGAGCCCGTGTGCCAGCGAGCAGCTGCACCAGCGCTACCCCTGTCTGTTCCTCTAGACTCCGCACTGGGTTTGTGTGCTGGGGACCCGCCGTGCAGCCAAGGAGAGCACTGCAGGGACGGAGCAGAAACGCTCCCGCTTTCCCCAGTGGGCATCTCCCGAGCACTCCCTGCCACGACGGCCCCGAGGATGACAGACAGGATGCAGCCTGTGGGCTGTTGCCCGGCTCCTGCAGAGCCACTTGCTCGCCCCCCCAGCCCCGATGCCCACGCTGGGGGAAGGCTGGCCCCGGGACAGCGCACTGCCGGCAGCCCTCAGATGGGCAGGGCTGTAGCCCTCACATGTCCTCCTTCCCCAAGAGGCAAAGTTCCTAAATTCCTGGCCACGGTCTGTGGTGGTAGGTGAGCAACCTCGACCCGCATCCAGAGATATCTACGAGCGCCTCTCCGGCACGCTGCTGGCAATAACCTCCAGGCCCCAGAGCTGACCCTTGTCCTCAGAGAGCCGCTCCTGCCTTCTTTGACAGCCCTTCTCTGCACCAACACTCACGCCTGGCCAGCACGTCCCCATCCTGGTGCAGGAAAGCCTTGTTGACAGCCCCAGCTGGGAAACCAGGCTGATGCTGGGACAAAGGGGTCCCTCCCCGAGTGCAGGTCTGACAGCTTCTCTCACAGACACAGCCCTGCTCCCGGCCCTGTGCCTGATACCCCGACTCAAACGGCCTGAACAGCCAAGGACTCACTGCTTTGGACCAAGAGTCTTGTTATTTACTCTACAAAGTCATCATCTGAGGAACAGTGTCCCTCCAGGTACTGGTAACAGGGACACCAGAAGGGCTGAGGCGCAAGTGAGTCCCGAGAAATCCAGGTGTCCGGTGCAAAGCCCGACAGGGCTCGATAGGGACCAACAAAGCCTGATAGGGCCATGCAGGGCTTGACAGAGCCTAACAAAGCCCGACAAAATCCAACATGACTCGAGAGACCCCCAGGGACAGGTCCCGATACAGCTCTACAAAGCCCAACAGGGCACAACAAAGCCTGACAGCCTCTGACAGGGCCCAACAGAGTTCTACAGAGCCCAACAGAGTGCAACAGAGCCAACAGGCCTTGACAAGGCCTGAGAGGGTCCGACAGAGCCTGACAACATCCTACAAAGTCTGACAGAGCACAACAAGGTCTGATGTAGCCCACAAGGCCAGACAAGGCCCAAAAGATCCTGACAGAGACCAACAAGTCCCAACATGGCCCAATAGGGCCTGACAAGGCCCAACAGAGCCTGAGAGAGAGCGACAAGTCCCCACATGGCCCAGCAAGGCCCGAGAGGGCCTGAAAGGGAGGACAGTGCTCCACAGAGCCTGACAGAGCCCTACAGAACCCAGCAAAGACCGAAAGGGCTGTACCGAGACTGACAGAGACTGACAGAGCCTGAAAATTCCTGAGAGGGTCTGTCAGCACCCGACAGACAGGGTGGGGAGGAGAAGAAGAAGGAAGCGGGGAGAGAGAAAGACAGGGACAGGGAGGGGGCTGTAGAGATGGAGAGAGAAAAAGAAGGACAGGGAACAGAACAAAGGGACTGAGAAATAAAGCAAAGGGAAGGCTGCGATGAAGAGAGTGACAAGGAGAAATAAAAACAGCAATGAGCTGCCGGAAAAGAGGGCTGAGAAGCAGGAAAGAGGAGGAGAAGACAAATAAAAAGGGAGAGCCAGCTGGACAGGGGTACATTGCCAGAAACAATGGGACAGGCAGTGAGACAGAGGAATAAAGACAGAAAATGTGGGGACAGGAAGCAGGACAGAAGGACAGTGAGAGGAAAAAAGGGGCAGGAACAGGACACAGGTGGAGAAAGAAGCAGTAGGAACAGAGGGATGGATAGAAAAGTAAAATAGAGGAAGAAGGACACGGGAGACAGAAAGACAAGGAAAAGGAGCAGGACACACATTGTCAGAGAAACACAAAGGGAGAAGGTGACACAGAACGAGAAAAAGGGTCAGGTAGGCAGGACAAAGGGAAAGAGGAAACAACAAGAGACAGGGAGCAGGACACGGAGGCAGAAAAGCCCGGGCTGGGCAGCAGGACAGAGACGAGCAAAAGCCCAGCACTGGGCTGCAGAACAAAGATGAGAGAAGTGACAGTGACAGGGAGCAGGACAGAGTGACAGAGAGAGAGGAAACACTGAAGTGGGAGCAGGAGAGAAGAGTAGGAAGGATGGGGGAGAGACAGGGAGAAGGACAGAGAAACAGAGAGGGAATGAGAGGGGCAGGGAGCAGCAGAGCTGGAGCAAGAAGGGAAAAGAGATGGGCAGCAGAACAAATGGAAGGAGAAACAAAGACGGGCAGGAAGCAGGACCAAGGGATGGAAGAAGAGAAGAACAGTCAGGGGCTGCAGGACTGAGACGGAGGAGTTCAGAAAAAGACACAGGGAGCAGGACAGAGTGACAGAGAAAGAGCAAAGAACAGTGGGCAGGACAGAACTGAAGGATAAAACACAACTGTGGTGAGCAGTGGGACAGATGGAGAAAGGAAAAACAGAGCGAGAGAGAGAGGAAAGAAGGGGCAGCAGCTGGGCAGGGGGATACAGTGAGAAAGGATAAGACCTAGAAGAGGACAGAAAGACAGAAAAGAATAAAAGGACAGAAAGCAAGAGGCAAGCAAGGATCTGGACATGGAGAAAGAAGCAGCAGGGAAAGAGGAAGAGATGCAGAAAGAGTGAGAGGGAGCAGGAGAGAGAAAGAAAAACAACGGTTGAGACCAGGAACAAGATGGGAAAAAAGCCTGGGGTGGGCAGCGAGGCAGAGGAGGAGTAAAAAGAAGAGAGGTGGGGATAGGGGCAGGGTGCAGGATAGAAGGACATAGCAAGAAATGACGGGGCAGGGAACAGGACAGAGTGACAGACAAGAATAACAACAATGAGAAAGAAAACCAGGGAAGGTGAGCAGAACAGAGGGATGGAGACAGAGAGAGAGGTGTCAGGAGGAAGAGGTGGGCAAACCAGTCAGGGAGCAGCTTTGGGGAACAGGGAGAGAGGAGATGAACAGGAAGAAGAACAGGGATGGTGGGATGCAGAACGTAAAAACACAGTGAGAGTGAAGAGGAGAGAAGGAAGGACGGAAGGACGGAAGGAAGGACGGAAGGAAGGAAGGATGGAAGGAAGGAAAGAAGGAAAGAAGGAAAGAAGGAAAGAAGGAAGGGAAGTAAAGCACAGGAGGAGAGACGTACCAGGCAGAGAGTGACAAAGAACAAGGAACAGGCCAGACAGACTGTGATAAACAGAGAGGGCTGTAGATCAGGACAAAGAGACAGAGAAGGAAAAAACTGCGATGGGCTGAAGGACAGAGAGAGAGAGAAAAAAAGAGGCACAGGGAGCAGGAAATCGGGACAACGACAAAAGGTCGGATGACAGAGACAGGGACTTGGAGAAAAGAGAAAGGAGGGACAGCCAGCAGAGCACAATGATGGAGAGGAAGAGAGGTACAGGGAATGAAAAATACACAGAGGGAAAGGCCGGGGGGGAAGGGGCGGGTGAGTAGTGAGAGGCACAAGAGGGGCGACACGGCCCCAGGGGCCCGGGACTCACTGGAGCTCTGACTCTCTGCACTGCCAGGCAGATGTCACTGTTCGGGCGCTGCTCCACCTGCTGGTCTGTCCTGTCCTTTCCTTTCCTTTCCTCCCTTCCTTTTCTGTAGCTCCAGTCGCTTGCCCGTCCTGCACCTGAGAGAACACTCGGGTGTCTGGCACCTGCGGGAACGGCGGCTGGAGCAGCCCCAGCCCGGCTCTGCTGCCGGGACAGGCCGCGCTGTGGCTGTGGGACCGGGCAGGGACGTGCTGGGCCGGGACAGCTGCAGGGGGTGGGCTGGGGCGGCTCCGGAGCTCTGGGATCGGGTGCCGGTGCCTGTGACCCCCACGGCTGGGCCCGGCCCCACCTCACCCGGGAGCGGCTGCAGCACAAACTGCGTGTCCGGCAGAAAATGGCGCTGGATCTGTCAGGCCTTGTAGGCTCTTTAAAGCCTGGTCTGGCCCTGTCGGGCTCTGGCCAACCCTGTCAGGCTTTGTCGGGCTCTTTCAAGCCCTTCTGGGCCTTGTCAGGCTCTGTCGGGCCTTGTCGGGATCTGCCCAGGCCTGTCAGACCCTGTTGGGCTCTGTGTGGCTCTGTAGAGCTCTGACAGGCCATGTCTGGCTTTGTTGGGGGACCTGTCAGGCTCTGGCGAACTCTGTTGGGCCCTGTCAGGCTGTCAGGCTCCATTGGGCTCTATTGGGCTCTGTCGATCTTTGCTGGGTCTGTACGGCTCTGTTAGGCTCTCTTGGGCCTTGTCAAGGCCTGTCTGCCTCTGTCGTATTCCGTCAGGCTGACAACGGTCATCCTCACAGAGCCGCTCCTGGCCTGTTCTCCACCACTTTCTGTGGAGGGAGAGTTTCAGGTTTGGCTGCTGACCCCATGTGCACCAGCGGGCAGCGGGGGAAGAGCCGCGGGCCCCCCCAGCACTGCCCATGGGAGCACAGGCTCCCAGCTCAGCCAGACTGGGTGACACAGGCTGCTCCGCACAGGAGGAGGAGAGCTGGGACGCGGTGCTCGTGGTGCCCAGCCAGGCAGCCTAGAGCAATGGACAAAACCTCTCCTGCCTGCTTCTCGCACCCTTCAGTCGCAGCTGCAGAGCAGAGCTGGGATAAGACTGGCTTTGTGCTCTGTCCTTCGTGTCACCTGCCGTGCTGCGAGAAACCTCGCAAGTCAGACTCCATGTTGGCCTTAACGGGCTCTGCTGTATTCAGGCGGTGGCATCCCAAGCAAGCTCAAGGACAACCCTCCGCACCTGACGTCTGCCCAGCACGTCCCCACCCTGGTGCAGGAAAGCCTTGTTGACAGCCCCAGCTGGGAAACCAGGCTGATGCTGGGACAAAGGGGTCCCTCCCCGAGTGCAGGTCTCTGCCAGCTTCTCTCACAGACACAGCCCTGCTCCCATCTAAGGACTCACTGTTTGTACCAAAATACTTGTTATTTATTCTACAAAGTCATCGTCCGAGGAACAGTATCGCTGCTGGTACTGGTAACAGGGACACCAGAAGGGCTGAGGCTCCAGTGAGTCCCGAGAAATCCAGGTGTCCGGTGAAGAGGCCCCACGAGGGAGAGAGCAGCTGGGAACGGGCAGAGCTGAGGTGTCTGCGCTCATGTTCCTGTACAGCTGGGCGAGCTCAACTGCAAAGATCCATGGGGATGGGCGGGAGCTGTTCCAGAAAAGCTCGCTTTCCTGGGCAATCTCTCCCTTTCGTTTTTCTTCTCCTGACTCTGCTTGATCTTCAGTCTGACCTTCGCTTTCCCAGGGAGAGGCAGGGTCGATGTGTTCTGGTGCTTCTTCATCTCCCTGGGTCCTTCTGCAGGACCGCTGCAGTCACGGGGATATAGTGCTCGCGCAGACCCTCCTGACCGGCAGCCTCAGCCTTTTCCCAGCGTCCGCCCCAGTGGGAGAGGACACAATGCCACACGTTGCTGTGGTCTGCGCTGCCGATCATCTCACACGGTGCCTCACGTGCCCAAGAGAGGCTTCTTTCAGCGGTTGGTGCCTCTGGCTCTGCTGCCTTAGCACCAGAGGACAAGAAGGATCTCTTCAGCTTCTCATGGAGAAGAGCCCGTGTGCCAGCGAGCAGCTGCACCAGCGCTACCCCTGTCTGTTCCTCTAGACTCCGCACTGGGTTTGTGTGCTGGGGACCCGCGGTGCAGCCAAGGAGAGCACTGCAGGGACGGAGCAGAAACGCTCCCGCTTTCCCCAGTGGGCATCTCCCGAGCACTCCCTGCCACGACGGCCCCGAGGATGACAGACAGGATGCAGCCTGTGGGCTGTTGCCCGGCTCCTGCAGAGCCACTTGCTCGCCCCCCCAGCCCCGATGCCCACGCTGGGGGAAGGCTGGCCCCGGGACAGCGCACTGCCGGCAGCCCTCAGATGGGCAGGGCTGTAGCCCTCACATGTCCTCCTTCCCCAAGAGGCAAAGTTCCTAAATTCCTGGCCACGGTCTGTGGTGGTAGGTGAGCAACCTCGACCCGCATCCAGAGATATCTACGAGCGCCTCTCCGGCACGCTGCTGGCAATAACCTCCAGGCCCCAGAGCTGACCCTTGTCCTCAGAGAGCCGCTCCTGCCTTCTTTGACAGCCCTTCTCTGCACCAACACTCACGCCTGGCCAGCACGTCCCCATCCTGGTGCAGGAAAGCCTTGTTGACAGCCCCAGCTGGGAAACCAGGCTGATGCTGGGACAAAGGGGTCCCTCCCCGAGTGCAGGTCTGACAGCTTCTCTCACAGACACAGCCCTGCTCCCGGCCCTGTGCCTGATACCCCGACTCAAACGGCCTGAACAGCCAAGGACTCACTGCTTTGGACCAAGAGTCTTGTTATTTACTCTACAAAGTCATCATCTGAGGAACAGTGTCCCTCCAGGTACTGGTAACAGGGACACCAGAAGGGCTGAGGCGCAAGTGAGTCCCGAGAAATCCAGGTGTCCGGTGCAAAGCCCGACAGGGCTCGATAGGGACCAACAAAGCCTGATAGGGCCATGCAGGGCTTGACAGAGCCTAACAAAGCCCGACAAAATCCAACATGACTCGAGAGACCCCCAGGGACAGGTCCCGATACAGCTCTACAAAGCCCAACAGGGCACAACAAAGCCTGACAGCCTCTGACAGGGCCCAACAGAGTTCTACAGAGCCCAACAGAGTGCAACAGAGCCAACAGGCCTTGACAAGGCCTGAGAGGGTCCGACAGAGCCTGACAACATCCTACAAAGTCTGACAGAGCACAACAAGGTCTGATGTAGCCCACAAGGCCAGACAAGGCCCAAAAGATCCTGACAGAGACCAACAAGTCCCAACATGGCCCAATAGGGCCTGACAAGGCCCAACAGAGCCTGAGAGAGAGCGACAAGTCCCCACATGGCCCAGCAAGGCCCGAGAGGGCCTGAAAGGGAGGACAGTGCTCCACAGAGCCTGACAGAGCCCTACAGAACCCAGCAAAGACCAAAAGGGCTGTACCGAGACTGACAGAGACTGACAGAGCCTGAAAATTCCTGAGAGGGTCTGTCAGCACCCGACAGACAGGGTGGGGAGGAGAAGAAGAAGGAAGCGGGGAGAGAGAAAGACAGGGACAGGGAGGGGGCTGTAGAGATGGAGAGAGAAAAAGAAGGACAGGGAACAGAACAAAGGGACTGAGAAATAAAGCAAAGGGAAGGCTGCGATGAAGAGAGTGACAAGGAGAAATAAAAACAGCAATGAGCTGCCGGAAAAGAGGGCTGAGAAGCAGGAAAGAGGAGGAGAAGACAAATAAAAAGGGAGAGCCAGCTGGACAGGGGTACATTGCCAGAAACAATGGGACAGGCAGTGAGACAGAGGAATAAGGACAGAAAATGTGGGGACAGGAAGCAGGACAGAAGGACAGTGAGAGGAAAAAAGGGGCAGGAACAGGACACAGGTGGAGAAAGAAGCAGTAGGAACAGAGGGATGGATAGAAAAGTAAAATAGAGGAAGAAGGACACGGGAGACAGAAAGACAAGGAAAAGGAGCAGGACACACATTGTCAGAGAAACACAAAGGGAGAAGGTGACACAGAACGAGAAAAAGGGTCAGGTAGGCAGGACAAAGGGAAAGAGGAAACAACAAGAGACAGGGAGCAGGACACGGAGGCAGAAAAGCCCGGGCTGGGCAGCAGGACAGAGACGAGCAAAAGCCCAGCACTGGGCTGCAGAACAAAGATGAGAGAAATGACAGTGACAGGGAGCAGGACAGAGTGACAGAGAGAGAGGAAACACTGAAGTGGGAGCAGGAGAGAAGAGTAGGAAGGATGGGGGAGAGACAGGGAGAAGGACAGAGAAACAGAGAGGGAATGAGAGGGGCAGGGAGCAGCAGAGCTGGAGCAAGAAGGGAAAAGAGATGGGCAGCAGAACAAATGGAAGGAGAAACAAAGATGGGCAGGAAGCAGGACCAAGGGATGGAAGAAGAGAAGAACAGTCACGGGCTGCAGGACTGAGACGGAGGAGTTCAGAAAAAGACACAGGGAGCAGGACAGAGTGACAGAGAAAGAGCAAAGAACAGTGGGCAGGACAGAACTGAAGGATAAAACACAACTGTGGTGAGCAGTGGGACAGATGGAGAAAGGAAAAACAGAGCGAGAGAGAGAGGAAAGAAGGGGCAGCAGCTGGGCAGGGGGATACAGTGAGAAAGGATAAGACCTAGAAGAGGACAGAAAGACAGAAAAGAATAAAAGGACAGAAAGCAAGAGGCAAGCAAGGATCTGGACATGGAGAAAGAAGCAGCAGGGAAAGAGGAAGAGATGCAGAAAGAGTGAGAGGGAGCAGGAGAGAGAAAGAAAAACAACGGTTGAGACCAGGAACAAGATGGGAAAAAAGCCTGGGGTGGGCAGCGAGGCAGAGGAGGAGTAAAAAGAAGAGAGGTGGGGATAGGGGCAGGGTGCAGGATAGAAGGATATAGCAAGAAATGACGGGGCAGGGAACAGACAGAGTGACAGACAAGAATAACAACAATGAGAAAGAAAACCAGGGAAGGTGAGCAGAACAGAGGGATGGAGACAGAGAGAGAGGTGTCAGGAGGAAGAGGTGGGCAAACCAGTCAGGGAGCAGCTTTGGGGAACAGGGAGAGAGGAGATGAACAGGAAGAAGAACAGGGATGGTGGGATGCAGAACGTAAAAACACAGTGAGAGTGAAGAGGAGAGAAGGAAGGACGGAAGGACGGAAGGAAGGAAGGAAGGAAGGAAGGACGGAAGGAAGGACGGAAGGAAGGACGGAAGGAAGGAAAGAAGGAAGGAAGGAAAGAAGGAAGGGAAGTAAAGCACAGGGGGAGAGACGTACCAGGCAGAGAGTGACAAAGAACAAGGAACAGGCCAGACAGACTGTGATAAACAGAGAGGGCTGTAGATCAGGACAAAGAGACAGAGAAGGAAAAAACTGCGATGGGCTGAAGGACAGAGAGAGAGAGAAAAAAAGAGGCACAGGGAGCAGGAAATCGGGACAACGACAAAAGGTCGGATGACAGAGACAGGGACTTGGAGAAAAGAGAAAGGAGGTACAGCCAGCAGAGCACAATGATGGAGAGGAAGAGAGGTACAGGGAATGAAAAATACACAGAGGGAAAGGCCGGGGGGGAAGGGGCGGGTGAGTAGTGAGAGGCACAAGAGGGGCGACACGGCCCCAGGGGCCCGGGACTCACTGGAGCTCTGACTCTCTGCACTGCCAGGCAGATGTTACTGTTCGGGCGCTGCTCCACCTGCTGGTCTGTCCTGTCCTTTCCTTTCCTTTCCTCCCTTCCTTTTCTGTAGCTCCAGTCGCTTGCCCGTCCTGCACCTGAGAGAACACTCGGGTGTCTGGCACCTGCGGGAACGGCGGCTGGAGCAGCCCCAGCCCGGCTCTGCTGCCGGGACAGGCCGCGCTGTGGCTGTGGGACCGGGCAGGGACGTGCTGGGCCGGGACAGCTGCAGGGGGTGGGCTGGGGCGGCTCCGGAGCTCTGGGATCGGGTGCCGGTGCCTGTGACCCCCACGGCTGGGCCCGGCCCCACCTCACCCGGGAGCGGCTGCAGCACAAACTGCGTGTCCGGCAGAAAATGGCGCTGGATCTGTCAGGCCTTGTAGGCTCTTTAAAGCCTGGTCTGGCCCTGTCGGGCTCTGGCCAACCCTGTCAGGCTTTGTCGGGCTCTTTCAAGCCCTTCTGGGCCTTGTCAGGCTCTGTCGGGCCTTGTCGGGATCTGCCCAGGCCTGTCAGACCCTGTTGGGCTCTGTGTGGCTCTGTAGAGCTCTGACAGGCCATGTCTGGCTTTGTTGGGGGACCTGTCAGGCTCTGGCGAACTCTGTTGGGCCCTGTCAGGCTGTCAGGCTCCATTGGGCTCTATTGGGCTCTGTCGATCTTTGCTGGGTCTGTACGGCTCTGTTAGGCTCTCTTGGGCCTTGTCAAGGCCTGTCTGCCTCTGTCGTATTCCGTCAGGCTGACAACGGTCATCCTCACAGAGCCGCTCCTGGCCTGTTCTCCACCACTTTCTGTGGAGGGAGAGTTTCAGGTTTGGCTGCTGACCCCATGTGCACCAGCGGGCAGCGGGGGAAGAGCCGCGGGCCCCCCCAGCACTGCCCATGGGAGCACAGGCTCCCAGCTCAGCCAGACTGGGTGACACAGGCTGCTCCGCACAGGAGGAGGAGAGCTGGGACGCGGTGCTCGTGGTGCCCAGCCAGGCAGCCTAGAGCAATGGACAAAACCTCTCCTGCCTGCTTCTCGCACCCTTCAGTCGCAGCTGCAGAGCAGAGCTGGGATAAGACTGGCTTTGTGCTCTGTCCTTCGTGTCACCTGCCGTGCTGCGAGAAACCTCGCAAGTCAGACTCCATGTTGGCCTTAACGGGCTCTGCTGTATTCAGGCGGTGGCATCCCAAGCAAGCTCAAGGACAACCCTCCGCACCTGACGTCTGCCCAGCACGTCCCCACCCTGGTGCAGGAAAGCCTTGTTGACAGCCCCAGCTGGGAAACCAGGCTGATGCTGGGACAAAGGGGTCCCTCCCCGAGTGCAGGTCTGACAGCTTCTCTCACAGACCCAGCCCTGCTCCCATCTAAGGACTCACTGTTTGTACCAAAATACTTGTTATTTATTCTACAAAGTCATCGTCCGAGGAACAGTATCCCTGCTGGTACTGGTAACAGGGACACCAGAAGGGCTGAGGCGCAAGTGAGTCCCGAGAAATCCAGGTGTCCGGTGAAGAGGCCCCACGAGGGAGAGAGCAGCTGGGAACGGGCAGAGCTGAGGCGTCTGCGCTCATGTTCCTGTACAGCTGGGCGAGCTCAACTGCAAAGATCCATGGGGATGGGCGGGAGCTGTTCCAGAAAAGCTCGCTTTCCTGGGCAATCTCTCCCTTTCGTTTTTCTTCTCCTGACTCTGCTTGATCCTCAGTCTGACCTTCGCTTTCCCAGGGAGAGGCAGGGTCGATGTGTTCTGGTGCTTCTTCGTCTCCCTGGGTCCTTCTGCAGGACCGCTGCAGTCACGGGGATATAGTGCTCGCGCAGACCCTCCTGACCGGCAGCCTCAGCCTTTTCCCAGCGTCCGCCCCCGTGGGAGAGGACACAATGCCACACGTTGCTGTGGTCTGCGCTGCCGATCATCTCACACGGTGCCTCACGTGCCCAAGAGAGGCTTCTTTCAGCGGTTGGTGCCTCTGGCTCTGCTGCCTTAGCACCAGAGGACAAGAAGGATCTCTTCAGCTTCTTGTGTAGAAGAGCCCGTGTGCCAGCGAGCAGCTGCACCAGCGCTACCCCTGTCTGTTCCTCTAGACTCCGCACTGGGTTTGTGTGCTGGGGACCCGCGGTGCAGCCAAGGAGAGCACTGCAGGGACGGAGCAGAGGCAAAGTTCCTGAATCCCTGGCAACGGGCTGTGGTGCTAGGTGAGCAAGCTGGGAAACCAGGCTGATGCTGGGACAAAGGGGTCCCTCCCCGAGTGCAGGTCTGACAGCTTCTCTCACAGACACAGCCCTGCTCCCGGAAAAGGACTCACTGTTTGTACCAAAATACTTGTTATTTATTCTACAAAGTCATCATCTGAGGAACAGTATCCCTGCTGGTGCTGGTAACAGGGACACCAGAAGGGCTGAGGCTCCAGTGAGTCCAGGGAAATCCAGGTGTCCGGTGAAGAGGCCCCACGAGGGAGAGAGCAGCTGGGAACGGGCAGAGCTGAGGCGTCTGCGCTCATGTTCCTGTACAGCTGGGCGAGCTCAACTGCAAAGATCCATGGGGATGGGCTGGAGCTGTTCCAGAAATGCTCGCTTTCCTGGGCAGACCAGGAAATCATACTGCAGACAGGAAACCCTCACCGTACGGGGACGGGCATGCTGCAGGAATACATTACTCGCAAAAACGAGGCTCTGTCAACGACTCTTCCTATTGCTTACCAAAATTCAGGTCCTGTTAGAAAACAACAACCAAAAAGCAAGGTTCTTATTCATATATTATGGAGCCCATGATGTGAGATATTCTACATTAAATCCAACCCCTGGCTGAAGCGCAGAATAAAAAAATGCCATCTTCAAACTTCCAGGAAAAGGAGGGACTTTGAAGTGGCGAGGTCAGAAAACGTTCATGACAGCACCGCCATGCAAGTCCACACCCCTGATCACAGACCACCTGCCCCATTACCTGAGGGAGCCAAGGTCTCCGGTAATTCGCAGCCACTGACGTTTGGAACATGGCACCTGGTCTCTTGTTCTTTAGCACCCGGCATGTATGTTCGAATTGGAGCTGGGAAGAAAAGCACACAAAGGCAGTCTGGTTTCATTCAAGGACATCAGGACAAGTTCACTTCACATTTGCAAGGAATCACAACAGGTCCCACCAGTCCCTGCAGGCCCCAACGTGGCTCCGGTGCAGGGTCCCGAGGAGCAGTAAGCGCACAACAAGAGACCTTCCTTCAAAAGGAGGCCCCCAGCCGGCTCTTCCAACAAGCTGCACAGAGCAGCAGCCGAGAACAACCTCTGCTGTAGCTGCACCCGGCTCCGCCGCCTGCACAAGGAGACCAGCTCTAAATGATCCCCAGACCGAAAGACACAGAGCTCAGCGACACCTGCTCATTCCATTCAAGCTGCTGAGGAGAAGGACAGAGGACTAGAAAGACACAAATCAGACAAGAGGAGCCGAGTGAGAAAGAGACATACGGGGAAAAGGCTGGAGAGATGGAGAGGTCAAGGCAAATAGGGATGAGAAGTCCTGATGAGACAGGGAGGAAGAAACAGTCGGGGCGAGGAGCAGGACAGAGGGACAAGGGCTGGGGAGGAGAAGAAGAAGGAAGTGGGGAGAGAGAAAGACAGGTACAGGGAGGGGGCTGTAGAGATGGACAGCCTTGTAGGGCTCTGTCAGCCAGGCCCTGCCGGGCTTTCTCGGGCTCTGGCAAGCCCGATCACGGCTGGCCCTGTTGGGCTTTGTCGGGCTCTGTCAGGCTCTGTCCAGCCCTGTCGGCCAAAGGCAGTCTGCAAAGCGTAACCTCTTTCTTTTTACACTGTTTTCATTATTCCATTATACTCTGCTCCAATTTGAACGCCAGCCTGGTTACTAGTATCTCACTCCTTCCCCTCCCTCCCCGACCCAGCCCCGCTCGAGCTTTCCGCTCATTTCTCATCCAAGCTCTGGGCTGGGGGGCACTGCTCCAGCCCCGCAGCCTCTGGTACCACAGCAGCCCTCCTGGACAGACGCGCTCAGTGCCGGACAGCCACCCTGCCCAGCGCCTCCCTCCCTCTCTGTCCAGTCCATCCTGATCCGGGGCAGCAGCCCAAGCAAGATCAAGGACAACCCTCTGCACCTCCCAGCCCTGCTCCCACCTTTCTGCCTGATACCCCGAATGAAACGGCCAAAACAGCCGAGGACTCACTGCTTTGGGCCAAAACAGACCTGTTCTTTATTCGACAAAGTCTCATCTTCTGATGTACGGTATCCCTGCTGGTACTGGTAACAGGGACACCAGAAGGGCTGAGGCTCCAGTGAGTCCAGGGAAATCCAGGTGTCCGGTGAAGAGGCCCCACGAGGGAGAGAGCAGCTGGGAACGGGCAGAGCTGAGGCGTCTGCGCTCATGTTCCTGTACAGCTGGGCGAGCTCAACTGCAAAGATCCATGGGGATGGGCGGGAGCTGTTCCAGAAAAGCTCGCTTTCCTGGGCAGACCAGGAAATCATACTGCAGACAGGAAACCCTCACCGTACGGGGACGGGCATGCTGCAGGAATACATTACTCGCAAAAATGAGGCTCTGTCAACGACTCTTCCTATTGCTTACCAAAATTTAGGTCCTGTTAGAAAACAACAACCAAAAAGCAAGGTTCTTATTCATATATTATGGAGCCCATGATGTGAGATATTCTACATTAAATCCAACCCCTGGCTGAAGCGCAGAATAAAAAAATGCCATCTTCAAACTTTCAGGAAAAGGAGGGACTTTGAAGTGGCGAGGTCAGAAAACGTTCATGACAGCACCGCCATGCAAGTCCACACCCCTGATCACAGACCACCTGCCCCATTACCTGAGGGAGCCAAGGTCTCCGGTAATTCGCAGCCACTGACGTTTGGAACATGGCACCTGGTCTCTTGTTCTTTAGCACCCGGCATGTATGTTCGAATTGGAGCTGGGAAGAAAAGCACACAAAGGCAGTCTGGTTTCATTCAAGGACATCAGGACAAGTTCACTTCACATTTGCAAGGAATCACAACAGGTCCCACCAGTCCCTGCAGGCCCCAACGTGGCTCCGGTGCAGGGTCCCGAGGAGCAGTAAGCGCACAACAAGAGACCTTCCTTCAAAAGGAGGCCCCCAGCCGGCTCTTCCAACAAGCTGCACAGAGCAGCAGCCGAGAACAACCTCTGCTGTAGCTGCACCCGGCTCCGCCGCCTGCACAAGGAGACCAGCTCTAAATGATCCCCAGACCGAAAGACACAGAGCTCAGCGACACCTGCTCATTCCATTCAAGCTGCTGAGGAGAAGGACAGAGGACTAGAAAGACACAAATCAGACAAGAGGAGCCGAGTGAGAAAGAGACATACGGGGAAAAGGCTGGAGATATGGAGAGGTCAAGGCAAATAGGGATGAGAAGTCCTGATGAGACAGGGAGGAAGAAACAGTCGGGGCGAGGAGCAGGACAGAGGGACAAGGGCTGGGGAGGAGAAGAAGAAGGAAGTGGGGAGAGAGAAAGACAGGTACAGGGAGGGGGCTGTAGAGATGGACAGCCTTGTAGGGCTCTGTCAGCCAGGCCCTGCCGGGCTTTCTCGGGCTCTGGCAAGCCCGATCACGGCTGGCCCTGTTGGGCTTTGTCGGGCTCTGTCAGGCTCTGTCCAGCCCTGTCGGCCAAAGGCAGTCTGCAAAGCGTAACCTCTTTCTTTTTACACTGTTTTCATTATTCCATTATACTCTGTTCCAATTTGAACGCCAGCCTGGTTACTAGTATCTCACTCCTTCCCCTCCCTCCCCGACCCAGCCCCGCTCGAGCTTTCCGCTCATTTCTCATCCAAGCTCTGGGCTGGGGGGCACTGCTCCAGCCCCGCAGCCTCTGGTACCACAGCAGCCCTCCTGGACAGACGCGCTCAGTGCCGGACAGCCACCCTGCCCAGCGCCTCCCTCCCTCTCTGTCCAGTCCATCCTGATCCGGGGCAGCAGCCCAAGCAAGATCAAGGACAACCCTCTGCACCTCCCAGCCCTGCTCCCACCTTTCTGCCTGATACCCCGAATGAAACGGCCAAAACAGCCGAGGACTCACTGCTTTGGGCCAAAACAGACCTGTTCTTTATTCGACAAAGTCTCATCTTCTGATGTACGGTATCCCTGCTGGTACTGGTAACAGGGACACCAGAAGGGTTGAGGCTCCAGTGAGTCCAGGGAAATCCAGGTGTCCGGTGAAGAGGCCCCACGAGGGAGAGAGCAGCTGGGAACGGGCAGAGCTGAGGTGTCTGCGCTCATGTTCCTGTACAGCTGGGCGAGCTCAACTGCAAAGATCCATGGGGATGGGCGGGAGCTGTTCCAGAAAAGCTCGCTTTCCTGGGCAATCTCTCCCTTTCGTTTTTCTTCTCCTGACTCTGCTTGATCTTCAGTCTGACCTTCGCTTTCCCAGGGAGAGGCAGGGTCGATGTGTTCTGGTGCTTCTTCGTCTCCCTGGGTCCTTCTGCAGGACCGCTGCAGTCACGGGGATATAGTGCTCGCGCAGACCCTCCTGACCGGCAGCCTCAGCCTTTTCCCAGCGTCCGCCCCCGTGGGAGAGGACACAATGCCACACGTTGCTGTGGTCTGCGCTGCCGATCATCTCACACGGTGCCTCACGTGCCCAAGAGAGGCTTCTTTCAGCGGCTGGTGCCTCTGGCTCTGCTGCCTTAGCACCAGAGGACAAGAAGGATCTCTTCAGCTTCTCGTGTAGAAGAGCCCGTGTGCCAGCGAGCAGCTGCACCAGTGCTACCCCTGTCTGTTCCTCTAGACTCCGCACTGGGTTTGTGTGCTGGGGACCCGCGGTGCAGCCAAGGAGAGCACTGCAGGGACGGAGCAGAGGCAAAGTTCCTGAATCCCTGGCAACGGGCTGTGGTGCTAGGTGAGCAAGCTGGGAAACCAGGCTGATGCTGGGACAAAGGGGTCCCTCCCCGAGTGCAGGTCTGACAGCTTCTCTCACAGACCCAGCCCTGCTCCCGGCCAAGGACTCACTGTTTGTACCAAAATACTTGTTATTTATTCTACAAAGTCATCATCTGAGGAACAGTGTCCCTGCTGGTACTGGTAACAGGGACACCAGAAGGGCTGAGGCTCCAGTGAGTCCAGGGAAATCCAGGTGTCCGGTGAAGAGGCCCCACGAGGGAGAGAGCAGCTGGGAACGGGCAGAGCTGAGGCGTCTGCGCTCATGTTCCTGTACAGCTGGGCGAGCTCAACTGCAAAGATCCACGGGGATGGGCGGGAGCTGTTCCAGAAAAGCTCGCTTTCCTGGGCAGACCAGGAAATCATACTGCAGGCAGGAAACCCTTACCGTACGGGGACGGGCATGCTGCAGGAATACATTACTCGCAAAAATGAGGCTCTGTCAACGACTCTTCCTATTGCTTACCAAAATTTAGGTCCTGTTAGAAAACAACAACCAAAAAGCAAGGTTCTTATTCATATATTATGGAGCCCATGATGTGAGATATTCTACATTAAATCCAACCCCTGGCTGAAGCGCAGAATAAAAAAATGCCATCTTCAAACTTTCAGGAAAAGGAGGGACTTTGAAGTGGCGAGGTCAGAAAACGTTCATGACAGCACTGCCATGCAAGTCCACACCCCTGATCACAGACCACCTGCCCCATTACCTGAGGGAGCCAAGGTCTCCGCTAATTCGCAGCCACTGACGTTTGGAACATGGCACCTGGTCTCTTGTTCTTTAGCACCCGGCATGTATGTTCGAATTGGAGCTGGGAAGAAAAGCACACAAAGGCAGTCTGGTTTCATTCAAGGACATCAGGACAAGTTCACTTCACATTTGCAAGGAATCACAACAGGTCCCACCAGTCCCTGCAGGCCCCAACGTGGCTCCGGTGCAGGGTCCCGAGGAGCAGTAAGCGCACAACAAGAGACCTTCCTTCAAAAGGAGGCCCCCAGCCGGCTCTTCCAACAAGCTGCACAGAGCAGCAGCCGAGAACAACCTCTGCTGTAGCTGCACCCGGCTCCGCCGCCTGCACAAGGAGACCAGCTCTAAATGATCCCCAGACCGAAAGACACAGAGCTCAGCGACACCTGCTCATTCCATTCAAGCTGCTGAGGAGAAGGACAGAGGACTAGAAAGACACAAATCAGACAAGAGGAGCCGAGTGAGAAAGAGACATACAGGGAAAAGGCTGGAGAGATGGAGAGGTCAAGGCAAATAGGGATGAGAAGTCCTGATGAGACAGGGAGGAAGAAACAGTCGGGGCGAGGAGCAGGACAGAGGGACAAGGGCTGGGGAGGAGAAGAAGAAGGAAGTGGGGAGAGAGAAAGACAGGTACAGGGAGGGGGCTGTAGAGATGGACAGCCTTGTAGGGCTCTGTCAGCCAGGCCCTGCCGGGCTTTCTCGGGCTCTGGCAAGCCCGATCACGGCTGGCCCTGTTGGGCTTTGTCGGGCTCTGTCAGGCTCTGTCCAGCCCTGTCGGCCAAAGGCAGTCTGCAAAGCGTAACCTCTTTCTTTTTACACTGTTTTCATTATTCCATTATACTCTGCTCCAATTTGAACGCCAGCCTGGTTACTAGTATCTCACTCCTTCCCCTCCCTCCCCGACCCAGCCCCGCTCGAGCTTTCCGCTCATTTCTCATCCAAGCTCTGGGCTGGGGGGCACTGCTCCAGCCCCGCAGCCTCTGGTACCACAGCAGCCCTCCTGGACAGACGCGCTCAGTGCCGGACAGCCACCCTGCCCAGCACCTCCCTCCCTCTCTGTCCAGTCCATCCTGATCCGGGGCAGCAGCCCAAGCAAGATCAAGGACAACCCTCTGCACCTCCCAGCCCTGCTCCCACCTTTCTGCCTGATACCCCGAATGAAACGGCCAAAACAGCCGAGGACTCACTGCTTTGGGCCAAAACAGACCTGTTCTTTATTCGACAAAGTCTCATCTTCTGATGTACGGTATCCCTGCTGGTACTGGTAACAGGGACACCAGAAGGGCTGAGGCGCAAGTGAGTCCAGGGAAATCCAGGTGTCCGGTGAAGAGGCCCCACGAGGGAGAGAGCAGCTGGGAACGGGCAGAGCTGAGGCGTCTGCGCTCATGTTCCTGTACAGCTGGGCGAGCTCAACTGCAAAGATCCATGGGGATGGGCTGGAGCTGTTCCAGAAATGCTCGCTTTCCTGGGCAGACCAGGAAATCATACTGCAGACAGGAAACCCTCACCGTACGGGGACGGGCATGCTGCAGGAATACATTACTCGCAAAAACGAGGCTCTGTCAACGACTCTTCCTATTGCTTACCAAAATTCAGGTCCTGTTAGAAAACAACAACCAAAAAGCAAGGTTCTTATTCATATATTATGGAGCCCATGATGTGAGATATTCTACATTAAATCCAACCCCTGGCTGAAGCGCAGAATAAAAAAATGCCATCTTCAAACTTCCAGGAAAAGGAGGGACTTTGAAGTGGCGAGGTCAGAAAACGTTCATGACAGCACCGCCATGCAAGTCCACACCCCTGATCACAGACCACCTGCCCCATTACCTGAGGGAGCCAAGGTCTCCGGTAATTCGCAGCCACTGACGTTTGGAACATGGCACCTGGTCTCTTGTTCTTTAGCACCCGGCATGTATGTTCGAATTGGAGCTGGGAAGAAAAGCACACAAAGGCAGTCTGGTTTCATTCAAGGACATCAGGACAAGTTCACTTCACATTTGCAAGGAATCACAACAGGTCCCACCAGTCCCTGCAGGCCCCAACGTGGCTCCGGTGCAGGGTCCCGAGGAGCAGTAAGCGCACAACAAGAGACCTTCCTTCAAAAGGAGGCCCCCAGCCGGCTCTTCCAACAAGCTGCACAGAGCAGCAGCCGAGAACAACCTCTGCTGTAGCTGCACCCGGCTCCGCCGCCTGCACAAGGAGACCAGCTCTAAATGATCCCCAGACCGAAAGACACAGAGCTCAGCGACACCTGCTCATTCCATTCAAGCTGCTGAGGAGAAGGACAGAGGACTAGAAAGACACAAATCAGACAAGAGGAGCCGAGTGAGAAAGAGACATACGGGGAAAAGGCTGGAGAGATGGAGAGGTCAAGGCAAATAGGGATGAGAAGTCCTGATGAGACAGGGAGGAAGAAACAGTCGGGGCGAGGAGCAGGACAGAGGGACAAGGGCTGGGGAGGAGAAGAAGAAGGAAGTGGGGAGAGAGAAAGACAGGTACAGGGAGGGGGCTGTAGAGATGGACAGCCTTGTAGGGCTCTGTCAGCCAGGCCCTGCCGGGCTTTCTCGGGCTCTGGCAAGCCCGATCACGGCTGGCCCTGTTGGGCTTTGTCGGGCTCTGTCAGGCTCTGTCCAGCCCTGTCGGCCAAAGGCAGTCTGCAAAGCGTAACCTCTTTCTTTTTACACTGTTTTCATTATTCCATTATACTCTGTTCCAATTTGAACGCCAGCCTGGTTACTAGTATCTCACTCCTTCCCCTCCCTCCCCGACCCAGCCCCGCTCGAGCTTTCCGCTCATTTCTCATCCAAGCTCTGGGCTGGGGGGCACTGCTCCAGCCCCGCAGCCTCTGGTACCACAGCAGCCCTCCTGGACAGACGCGCTCAGTGCCGGACAGCCACCCTGCCCAGCACCTCCCTCCCTCTCTGTCCAGTCCATCCTGATCCGGGGCAGCAGCCCAAGCAAGATCAAGGACAACCCTCTGCACCTCCCAGCCCTGCTCCCACCTTTCTGCCTGATACCCCGAATGAAACGGCCAAAACAGCCGAGGACTCACTGCTTTGGGCCAAAACAGACCTGTTCTTTATTCGACAAAGTCTCATCTTCTGATGTACGGTATCCCTGCTGGTACTGGTAACAGGGACACCAGAAGGGCTGAGGCGCAAGTGAGTCCAGGGAAATCCAGGTGTCCGGTGAAGAGGCCCCACGAGGGAGAGAGCAGCTGGGAACGGGCAGAGCTGAGGTGTCTGCGCTCATGTTCCTGTACAGCTGGGCGAGCTCAACTGCAAAGATCCATGGGGATGGGCGGGAGCTGTTCCAGAAAAGCTCGCTTTCCTGGGCAATCTCTCCCTTTCGTTTTTCTTCTCCTGACTCTGCTTGATCTTCAGTCTGACCTTCGCTTTCCCAGGGAGAGGCAGGGTCGATGTGTTCTGGTGCTTCTTCGTCTCCCTGGGTCCTTCTGCAGGACCGCTGCAGTCACGGGGATATAGTGCTCGCGCAGACCCTCCTGACCGGCAGCCTCAGCCTTTTCCCAGCGTCCGCCCCCGTGGGAGAGGACACAATGCCACACATCGGGGAAACCCCAACGGATCCTGACAGAGACCAACAAGGCCCGACATGGCCCATCAAGGCCCAAGAGGTCCCAAGAGGGCCTACAGGTCTCCACAGAGCCCTACAGATCCCAACAAAGACCAAACAGGCTGTACAGAGACCGACAGAGCTTGAAAATTCCTGAGAGGGTCTGACAGCACCAAACAAAGACGGTGGGGAGGAAAAGAAGAAGGAAGCGGGGAGAGAGAAAGACAGGGACAGGGAGGGGGCTGTAGAGATGGAGAGAGAAAAAGAAGGACAGGGAAGAGAACAAAGGGCCTGAGAAATAAAGCAAAGGGAAGGTCGGGATGAAGAGAGTGACAAGGAGAAAGAAAAACAGCAATGAGCTGCCGGAAGAGGAAAAAAGGGCTGAGAAGCAGAAAAGAGGAAGAGAAGACAAATAAAAAGGGAGAGCCAGATGGACAGGGGTACATTGCCAGAAACAATGGGACAGGCAGTGATACAGAGGAATAAAGACAGAAAATTTGGGGACAGGAAGCAGGACAGAAGGACAGTGAGAGGAAAAAAGGGGCAGGAACAGGACACAGGTGGAGAAAGAAGCAGTAGGAACAGAGGGATGGATAGAAAAGTAAAATAGAGGAAGAAGGACACGGGAGACAGAAAGACAAGGAAAAGGAGCAGGACACACATTGTCAGAGAAACACAAAGGGAGAAGGTGACACAGAACGAGAAAAAGGGTCAGGCAGGCAGGACAAAGGGAAAGAGGAAACAACAAGAGACAGGGAGCAGGACACAGATGGAGGCAGAAAAGCCCGGGCTGGGCAGCAGGACAGAGACGAGCAAAAACCCAGCACTGGGCTGCAGAACAAAGATGAGAGAAATGACAGTGACAGGGAGCAGGACAGAGTGACAGAGAGAGAGGAAACACTGAAGTGGGAGCAGGAGAGAAGAGTAGGAAGGATGGGGGAGAGACAGGGAGAAGGACAGAGAAACAGAGAGGGAATGAGAGGGGCAGGGAGCAGCAGAGCTGGAGCAAGAAGGGAAAAGAGATGGGCAGCAGAACAAATGGAAGGAGAAACAAAGACGGGCAGGAAGCAGGACCAAGGGATGGAAGAAGAGAAGAACAGTCACGGGCTGCAGGACTGAGACGGAGGAGTTCAAAAAAAGACACAGGGAGCAGGACAGAGTGACAGAGAAAGAGCAAAGAACAGTGGGCAGGACAGAACTGAAGGATAAAACACAACTGTGGTGAGCAGTGGGACAGATGGAGAAAGGAAAAACAGAGCGAGAGAGAGAGGAAAGAAGGGGCAGCAGCTGGGCAGGGGGATACAGTGAGAAAGGATAAGACCTAGAAGAGGACAGAAAGACAGAAAAGAATAAAAGGACAGAAAGCAAGAGGCAAGCAAGGATCTGGACATGGAGAAAGAAGCAGCAGGGAAAGAGGAAGAGATGCAGAAAGAGTGAGAGGGAGCAGGAGAGAGAAAGAAAAACAACGGTTGAGACCAGGAACAAGATGGGAAAAAAGCCTGGGGTGGGCAGCGAGGCAGAGGAGGAGTAAAAAGAAGAGAGGTGGGGATAGGGGCAGGGTGCAGGATAGAAGGATATAGCAAGAAATGACGGGGCAGGGAACAGGACAGAGTGACAGACAAGAATAACAACAATGAGAAAGAAAACCAGGGAAGGTGAGCAGAACAGAGGGATGGAGACAGAGAGAGAGGTGTCAGGAGGAAGAGGTGGGCAAACCAGTCAGGGAGCAGCTTTGGGGAACAGGGAGAGAGGAGACGAACAGGAAGAAGAACAGGGATGGTGGGATGCAGAACGTAAAAACACAGTGAGAGTGGAGAGGAGAGAAGGAAGGACGGAAGGACGGAAGGAAGGAAGGAAGGAAGGAAGGACGGAAGGAAGGAAGGAAAGAAGGAAAGAAGGAAAGAAGGAAAGAAGGAAAGAAGGAAAGAAGGAAAGAAGGAAAGAAGGAAAGAAGGAAAGAAGGAAGGGAAGTAAAGCACAGGGGGAGAGACGTACCAGGCAGAGAGTGACAAAGAACAAGGAACAGGCCAGACAGACTGTGATAAACAGAGAGGGCTGTAGATCAGGACAAAGAGACAGAGAAGGAAAAAACTGCGATGGGCTGAAGGACAGAGAGAGAGAGAAAAAAAGAGGCACAGGGAGCAGGAAATAGCGACAACGACAAAAGGTCGGATGACAGAGACAGGGACTTGGAGAAAAGAGAAAGGAGGGACAGCCAGCAGAGCACAATGATGGAGAGGAAGAGAGGTACAGGGAATGAAAAATACACAGAGGGAAAGGGCGGGGGGAAGGGGCGGGTGAGTAGTGAGAGGCACAAGAGGGGCGACACGGCCCCAGGGGCCCGGGACTCACTGGAGCTCTGACTCTCTGCACTGCCAGGCAGATGTTACTGTTCGGGCGCTGCTCCACCTGCTGGTCTGTCCTGTCCTTTCCTTTCCTTTCCTCCCTTCCTTTTCTGTAGCTCCAGTCGCTTGCCCGTCCTGCACCTGAGAGAACACACGGGTGTCTGGCACCTGCGGGAACGGCGGCTGGAGCAGCCCCAGCCCGGCTCTGCTGCCGGGACAGGCCGCGCTGTGGCTGTGGGACCGGGCAGGGACGTGCTGGGCCGGGACAGCTGCAGGGGGTGGGCTGGGGCGGCTCCGGAGCTCTGGGATCGGGTGCCGGTGCCTGTGACCCCCACGGCTGGGCCCGGCCCCACCTCACCCGGGAGCGGCTGCAGCACAAACTGCGTGTCCGGCAGAAAATGGCGCCGGCAGCCCCGTGCCCGGGACTGGAGCTGCCAGCACGGCCCGGGGCGCCCCTCTGCTGTCTGACCCTGCGGGGATACCGGCCCGGCCCCTCATGGCCCTGCCCGGGGCTGCCCCCTCCCAGAGCCCCGGGGAGCCGGGACGAGCAGGAGCCGAGCGGGACAGAGCGGGAGGGAGCGGCCGGGCAGGGTGAGGGGTGGCGGGAGAGGGACAGAGGGACGAGGAGAACCCCAGAGTGTCAGGGGTTGAAGGGCCCTGGAAAGCTCATCCAGTGCAATCCCCCCATGGAGCAGGAACACCCAGATGAGGTTACACAGGAAGGTGTCCAGGGGGTTGGAATGTCTGCACAGAAGGAGACTCCACAACCCCCCTGGGCAGCCTGGGCCAGGCTCTGACACCCTCACCCCGAACAAGTTTCTTCTCATCTTTCAGTGGAACCTCCTGTGTTCCAGTTTGCACCCATTGCCCCTTGTCCTGTCACTGGTTGTCACCAGAAGAGCCTGGCTCCATCCTCCTGACACTCACCCTTTATATATCTGTAAACATGAATGAGTCCCCCCTCAGTCTCCTCTTGTCCAGCTCCAGAGCCCCAGCTCCCTCAGCCTTTCCTCACACGGGAGATGCTCCACTCCCTTAACAACAGGGGGAGCTGGGCCGGGAGGGGACGAAGGAAAATCCTGGTGAGGAGCCGGCACAGGACGGAGCGGGAAGAGCTGGAGGGGACAGGGACCGGGGGTTGTGCTGGGTGACCCTGGCTGGACACCGGACCCACCCACGTGCTCCGGGACGGGTCCTGGCCCTGACCCCAGGGTTTGTACAGCCATGTTCAGCCCCCTCCCCCAGGTCCCCCAACCACAACCCACCCTGTCCCTGCCCCATGTCCTGAGAACCTCATGTCCGTCTGTCCAGCCCTCCAGGGATGGTGACTCCAGCACTGCCCTGGGCAGCCTGTTCCAATGCCCCACAGCCCTTCGGGGAAGAAATTGTTCCCCAGATCCAGCCTAAGATGAAAATCAGGGTAAAATCATACTCCTTTCTGTGAACTAGAACACTCGCACATACTTAGAAAGCAGCAAAAGTGTGTGAGAGCCATTATCTCCTGAGAGGTTTGTCCATCCTCATGCTACAAAGCTGTTGGGCTACAGTATTAACCCTGACACAGCCTTTACGTTAAGGCGTGTTAAGATGTTTTTATCATGAGAAATCAAGGCTGAAATTTTTGGTCTGTCTCTTGCAAAAGGGAATTGGGAACCCACATGCCATCTAGTGGTCTCGGAGACTTGGGCACCCATCAGGACCTCTTAGGAAAATATTTGAAGCCAAGCTCCTGACATATTGATGGTCCTGTTATAGTGGAACTGTTTTTTTGTAAGCTGTGTTCGGTTTGGTAAACTGTGTCCAAGATTCGTACTTTATCTTTGAAGCTTTGCAGGTTGTGTTCAGGTTCTTATCTTAGTTTGAGAATAGAGAGCTGAAAGTTAGTCTTTATCTTATCTTGAAAGTGTAGGATGTGCACCCAAGAATCTCACATGATTTTATAATGAACATATGGATAGTGCGCATGTGCTGTGGCAAGAGGTGAAAAGGACACGAGTGAAGAAGACTACTTACTTCATCCTGAAGACAACCTGAACGACCCCCAGAGGACACTGCGCATGCTTAGAGTAGTTCCAAAGATGTCGTAATTGAAATTGTGAAATAGTTGTGGAATCTAATGAATATGCAACACATACATTGTAAAGCTAATGAATATGTACGTGACCAAATAGTATAAATGTAATGGAGGTCGAATCAGTTGTTGAAACCAGCTTTGGGTGCGAACCCCTGGTTTCCCAGCGCTGAAATAAAAGCACCGCATATAACTACATCCGTGGTTATGTGTTTCGTTTGCCAACAGTCCCACAAGAAGTCGTTGGCAGAGTTAGGGATATCATGTCTAAGCTTGATTTAGAATGTAAATCAGTAAGTTCATTTTTCTCCCAGTTTTTGAGCAAGACAAGTGCGGGAGTTTCATGAGTTGCGGCTCATCTCTGAACATCAGTGGCACTTCCCCCGTTGCGCCTGTGTCCGACTCGACACTTTCTATTTAAATGCTGTTAGGTGTTCTGTCTCTCAGAGCGCTGAGCACGGGTCGGCTCAAAGCTCTCAGCACCGACGTGCTGCCGGGTTACCGGGACCCGTGCTCCTCGCGGCCCCTCACCCGGGGAGAGGTCGGCTGCCTCCTCAGCCACTGCTGCACCTGGGAGGAGGTGAGGGGGGTGCGGGGCCCTGGGGAGGCTGCTGAGGGCAGGAGCAGTGGGAAGGCACACGGACAGTCCCAGGACCAATACAATACCGGTTTCTGGCAGTGCAGGATGGAACGGTTTTCCTTGGTTTGTAGGGGATCGCGTACAGGGGTTCTCCTGAACACGTTGCTCAGCTTTCTCAGCTCTGCTTTGCGTTTGCCGAGTGATTTTTATCAGAATGGTTTCACGATTGGTTTTGCAGACCATCCGATAGCCTGTTTGGAGTGAGTTACTCGGGTTCACGTGAGCTTGGTCTTGCCGAACGATTAAGATCTGGTTCGTAGATTTGTGTAGTGTAGATCATATGTGTTAATATATATATATGCCTATGTATCCCCTTGTTTATGTGCGCACACTTAGTGTGGTACATATAAATGATTAATTTTGGAGCATGGAGTAAAAATTATTCACCTTACAGTTTTCAGCAGGTTGATGACCTGAGTGCTCTGCGGGGCACGTCAGAAAGTGGAGCTTACTTCATGTTCTTCAACTTCGTCTGCAAAAACGTTCGTTTATCAGTTTCCTGTGCAGCGGGCTCGTGGCTCCGCTCGGGCAGGGCCGTCCCTGCGGAGCCTCTGGCGGGTTTGGCACCCGCAGCCCCAACGCGGAGCCGCCTCGTGTGGGGTCAGGCGTGAGGCTGTAGCTCTGGAGAACGAGACGCTGTCAGCAGAGCTGGACAGGGACGTTCGCTCGGCTGCTTCAGGAGCTGTTGTGTTCTCCTCTTAGTGTGGGGTTTGTCCTCTGCTGTGGAGCACGAGAGCGAAGCCCCCGGAGCCGCGGCTGGTGGAGACCCCGCAGTGAGGGGTGACAGACCCGGAGCCAGGAGCAGTTTCCCCAGGGCGAGCAGCAAGTCGAGCTGCTCACACCAAGGTCACAGGCAGGGTTGGTGCACATCACCGTTCCTAAGGCTGCCACCATAACCTGACAGCTCTCTCTGTGCTGTTAGGACAGGAGAAGCGCTGTTGTGCCCTCAGTATTCAATGTGGAATTCCTGGTGCGCAAATAGGTTGTATTTCTCTGAGGGAGATGGATTAAGGTGGTGTTGCTGTGTGCTGTCTCCCTGGGTAGTTTCAGTACAACCAGAAACCAAGAGGCAGCTTAAATTCGGGGAGACAATGGGGACGAGGTGGAAACTCTCAGACCGCGGTGAAGTCTCAGAGAGGAAAAGAGATTAACGCAGACACTGATGAGCGGGAAAAGCTGACATGTTTATTATAGAAACATTAAAGGTTATATAGAGAGTAAATGTTACAAAATGATCAAATATTTAAATACATTAACCTACTCCAGACACAAATTAGTGGGAGAGAGTTTATCTATTTATTATAGAAACATTAAATATCATACAAAGCTCAAACATGATATAAAGATCAAGCATTAAAACATACTAACTCCAGACAAGAATTGGTGGAAAAACGTTTGCATATTTATTATATAAATATTAAATATTAGATAAAGACTAAATAGAACGCAAAATCAAACATTAATGTATATATATTAACTCCAGACAAAAATGGGTGGAAAAAGTTCAAGTATTTATTACATAAATATTAAATAAAGATGATGTATTATATGAAGCTCAAATATTAATATCTATTAACTCCAGATCAAAAACTGGTGGAAAATAGTTTACATACTTCTATAGAAACATTAAACAATATGTAAAGATGAAACATGATATAAAGATCAAATATTAAAATATATTAACTCCAGACAAAAAATAGTGGAAAAACATTTACGTATTTATTCTAGAAATGTTACATATATATAAAGACTAAATATTACATAAGGATCGAATATTAAAATATTTTAGAGCCAGACAAGAATTGGTGGGAAAAAAGTTCACATATTTATTCTATAAATAAAGATTATGTATTATATAACAGCTCAAATCTTAACATATATTAACTCAAGAGATGAATTAGTGGAAAAAAGTGTACATACTTTTATAGAAACATTAATTAATATATAAAGATTAAATGTGATATAGAGATCAAATATTAAGATATATTAACTCCAGACAAAAATTAGTGGAAAAAAGTTTATATATTTATTATAGAAATGTTACATATATATAAAGACTAAATATTACATAAGGATCGAATATTAAAATATTTTAAAGCCAGACAAGAATTGGTGGGAAAAAGTTCAAGTATTTATTATATAAATATTAAATAAAGATGATGTATTATATAAAGCTCAATTATTAATATATATTAACTCCAGAAAAAAATGGTGGAAAAAAGTTTATATATTTATTTTATATATATATATATATATATATATACATATACATATATATATATATAATATGAAGCTCAAACACTATATACAGATCAAACATTAAAATATATTAACTCCAGACAAAAAGTGGTTGAAAAAAGTTGATATATTTATCATATAAATCTTAACTATTATACAAAGATCAAATATTATATAAAGATGAAATAATGTATCAACTCCAGACAAAAATTATTGGGGAAGGTCTATGTACATATTAAATAAAGATTAAATGTTAGTATATTAAATAAAAATATTAAATAAATATTAAATATTATATAAAGCTCAAATACGATCTAAAGATAAAACCTTTAAATATATGAACTCCAGAGTAAAACTCGTGGAAAAAAATGTTTATGTTCTTTTTATATAAATATTAAATACTATACAAATCTCAAATATTCTATACAGATCAAGTATTAAAATATATTAACTTCAGAAAAAAGTATTGGGGAAGGTCTATGTACATATTCAATAAAGATTACATATTAGTACATTAAATTAAAATAAATAAGAATATTAAATATTAATTATTATATAAAGATAAAACCTTTGAATACATAAACTCCAGACTAAAACTGGTAGAAAAGAGTTTATGTACTTATTCTACAAATATTAACTATTGTACAAAGCTCAAATATTCTATAAAGCTAAGCTATTTAAATATAGTCACTGCAAGCAGAAATTAGTGGAAAAAAGGTTATATAGTATTGAATGTTTCTACAGCAGTATGTAAAGATTAAATAGGATAAAAACATCAAGTGTTAAAATACATTAACTGCAGACAAAACTGGAAACAAGTTAATATACCTGTAACATAAATATTAAATAATATACAAAGCTTAAACATTATATACAGGTCACATATTAAAATGCATTAACTCCAGACTAAAACTGGGGGAAAAGAAGTTTACACACTTACACTATAAACAGTAAATCTACAAAGCTCAAAGACGATACAAAGCTCAACCATTAACGTCTATGAGGCGCAGGCTCCTCCTGTGCTGCAGCTTTTCTCCTCAGGATGAAATGGAAGTTGGCCTGGGTGTTCATGGCGTAGAACACGTTCGCCTTGGGTGGGATCGCCAGCTCTGCAAGAGAGGGAGCAGAGCCAGCGTCAGTTGGCGCACCACTCAGCCTCAGGGGTTTATTCTCACCGGCAGCTGTGACAACGTGTCCGTGGCGCTTCTGACGTCGCTTCGCGTGTCACTCTTGCCGTCAAAATGCAGCAGAACTGTTCGAGCAGCAGCAGCAGAGTTCTGCTTCCCCACCTTTGTCCTCGGAGATGATCTGTACCAGCTCGTAATCCTCAGCCGAGCCACACTGCAGGTTGTGCTTCTCCAGGGCTCTCTGGATGACAGCAGGAGCCTTCTCTTGGTTAGTCAGCTGCAAACAGAGTTGCAAGGAGTCGGTGACTAAGTCGTAGATTCGGCCAGATACTAAAACATGCTCTTTGTGACACCTGGTGGTTGATTTAGTTCAAGACAACAGACACTGTTCTAGAAACGCAGCAGCAAATCACAGCCTCTGCTCTCCAGAGCACCCACTTGGAGAGGTGAGACCTTGTTCTCAGCAGCCGTCGAATCCACAGCAAGAGCTGCCCCAGCTGCTGTTTGCAGACATCCATTAATCCACAGTCTCCTGTGCTAAACACTTTCTTTGATGTCCTGCAAAGATTCGGGGCCTTGTAGCTGGGTTTGCTGGGGAAGGGGCACCTTGTGTCACAGTCACACACCCCAGTGCTGAGCTGGACACACAACAGCCGGCGCTGGCAGAAGAGCAGGGGCAGCAAAGCCGGCACCTGCTCAGAGTGCTTCACTTGGCATTGCTGATCAAACACAAGCTTCAGTTTCAAGACCAGAAACCTTGAGAGATGCTCTTTGCAAACCTCTCTTTCATCCCCTGCTCCACATGTTTTGATTTCTAACATTTCTCATTTTCCCTGTCAAGGAGGTTTCATTAGTGAATAGGCGTTTCCAAAACTAAAAGCACCATATAAGTCACCTGGGGTGAAGACATCACCCACAGTAACAGCCTTTTGCTGTTCCCTCCACTCACCAGGATGCTCTTGTAGATGTTGCCACTGCTGTCCTCTTCTACGCTGGTCCGGATGACGCAGCTCTCTCCGTTCTGGTGGTTGTAAAGTGGCAGCACTGGAGGTGCTTCCTTAGCGGTAATGGGAGTCACAGAGTCGGGGCACTTCTTGGAGCACTTGTCATCAGACGGCAGCAAGGGGGGAGACGAGATCAAACACATTTATTACCATTTAATTGAAAAGATCCAAAAGCTAAAGACGACACTCTTCAGCACAACAGCCTTAACGAGGGCTTCAGCAACCCAGTTAAGGCAGCTTAGGTCAACAGAGCAGAGTCTGTAGGACAAAGCTCCCTGGGAACGGAAGCCAGCCCAGACAAGGCTTGGTCTGGGCAGTTCCTGGCAGGTCAAACCACAGGGCTGGCGAGCTCTGACCTCACCTGCTTCTCCCTTGCTCAGCTGCTCCGCCTGCCCCAGGATTAGGCTGGGCTGATGCAGATGAGCTTTCCCCCCAAAACTGCCTTTCCCAGAGCTCAGGGCCCTCCATTCCACTGCACGCAACGCTCTAGTCAAGACCCGCAGGCTTGGGCAAGCGCCTGGGGCCGCCGGCAGCGTCAGCAGCCTCGCACAGGCTGCTTGTGCTGAACACAGGGCCCAGGCCCTACCTTGTGCTGAGGCTCCTCAGCAGTGTCGGTGGGAGGGACGATGGTGACGGTGCTGTCCCCAGAGCTCCCACCTGGAGCAGGTTTGGGCTGCGCGTTGACGGGTGCGCTGTGGGCGCTCACCCCCAAGCCCAGGAACGGCCTAGGGGAGAAAAGAAAGCACAACAGAGCTGGGCTGAGCAAAGCTGGCACTTGCTTCAACAATCTGACCTGGTGGTGTGTTCTCCTAGCTCGAGTGGCCTATTGTTTGTGTGTGTAGATCAGATTACACTCTATCCTAATTTACTCTGTTTTGCTACAGCAGATTTGAATTGAATTTCTAAGCCAGCACTGAAATTGTTCCTTTGTCTGACACCTTAGGGTTATTTCTAATGTCTTTACTCAATAATCCTCATGACTACTTACGCCAATAGAAAGGGACAACAGAAATACGTATTTCTAGCTGGTGGTGCCTCCTTACAGCACTGCAGTGCTCTGGATCCCCAGCCAGGTTTGTCAGCTGGTGTTTGATTTATTCCAGTTCATATTCACGCACCAAACCCCCCTCCCCGTTGCACTCACAGGCTGAATCTCTTCAGCGCACTCTTCTGAGCTCTGCCCGATGCGATGCTCTTGTCAGCAGCTGCTTCAATTTCCCGTGAAAGATGGAAACTGCAGAACAGGCAATACCATTGTTAAATATCTCAGAGTGGCCATATTTGAGAAGCCCTGGGTCATTCCCACGTCCCAGAGGGCTGCATCCCCACAAGGAGGAGCGCAGCTCTGTGCGGGTGTATTTCCACTCTCCGGGAGCAGCTCCTGGCAGCGCAGAGCTCAAGGCTGAGAGAACCTGAACCTGCCTGCGGGGGAAGAAAAGCTGCTTCGCCAGCCGGGCTGAGACCCTACCTCTCCTCATCACTTAAATGCCGCTGCCTCCTAAACCACTGCAGGAATTTCTCATCTCGTGTCATGCAATAGCTGTTACATGAGGACTGCAAGAGCTTAATTTGGGCGATTACGTCAAATTCCTAAGAAAACAAATAATAAAATAGGAATTCTAAGTAGAAAAATAAAGCCAGTCTCGTTAATACACTAAACGCACGCAGCAACAGATCCGGGACAAACTGAGTTTGACCCGCAGGTCGGTTTCCGTTGGAGAAGTGACTATTTCAAGAACGTGCTGCTCTTCCCTCACTCCACTTGCACACACACTTGCCCAAAATAATTCTGTCCGAGATCCGGCGCGACTGCCGTGGACAGAGGAAACCCCGGCACCTTCGCTCCTACTGAGCTCTGACCAACAAGGCTCAGGCCGCAAGGAAACGCTGAGCCTTGATTTCTCAGTCCCAGGTACCTGCTTCGCTCTCTGCACCTTTTACCCACAACCATTTACTGCAGCACAAGGAACATGGTCACAAACTGTATCTTGTGGCCAGCACACAGAACACACGTGTAACGTGTTCCCGTGAACACCAAACGGGGGGAGTGTGCCCCAGACGTAAATCCCGTGGCAGCGAGTGCCCTGCAGCTCCTCTTCCCCTGCTGCCCGCGTCTAAAAGGAATTTCTCTTCGCGCGCTGCCCCTCACAGCCCGGCAGAGGTTCACAGCGTGCCGGGGATTGTTCCTTCCTCGCAGTCCTCAGTAACCTTAGCGGCTGCTGGATACGCCCGAGCAAAGACAACAGGCCTCGCCAAGAGAACGCTCCAGCAGAGAGCGTCAGGAGCTAACGATCACAGAACAGTCAACCTTCCACTCACCCTTCGCCGCTTCTCAAAGTTGATCAGGCCGCCCTGTTGAAGGACAGAGAAGGGATCAGAGGAGAAGAGCACAGGCTCGGTTGGAGTTGATCACAAACAGGATGAAGTAGCGACACCAAGGGAAAGGCCAGAGCTGCCCTGACCAAAGACTTTACAAAGACCTGTTTCCAGCTCTAGGATAAACCACAGCACTCGTGTCCCCGAGTCTATTTTTCAGATAGATTCCTCCATTTTTAAGAACTGCACTAGAACCCAGTGGAAGATACAGGACCAGACACAGTGTCTGGAAGGGAGGGAGGATATTTAGGATTCCAAAAATCGCCCCAAATTACCTCGAGATAGTCCTGAAGGGCTGTGTCCAGCATGACGAGGTCTGTGAGGAAGGTACCCAGGTAAGGTACCGTGCCCTGTGTGACTCCCTGCAAACGGGCAGAGCAATGGGGGATTAATTGACTGAAAATAATAATAATACTAATTAGAATGCCGGAATACTCCTGTGCTAGCAAACAAAATACAACTAGTCTGCTTCACCAAACAGTGCTCTTGTAAATGATGCTTTCATGACATCATCCTCAGTATCTTGGCCAGCGGTTCGTCTCTGTACAGAGCGGTATAAAGGCAAAGTGCTCATTCCTAACTCATCTGCGTCAAATCTCGCTGTGTGGCACCTCTCGCCCCAGCAGGAAAGCCCGGGATTTACAGACCCGTCTTCCCCAAAGCACCGCATACGGGAGTTCATTGGTTAGGAACAGGGCTGAGCTCGGCTTTGGGTGAGATCACAAGCCTGGCGACTCAAGCTCATTCCCACCTTCATCAGCAGCTCCCTGCTCGTCGCAAAGTTGTCGCAGTCGGAGAATATTTCTGAAAGATCTTCGAACATCAGCATTATGTCCCTGTACAGGAAAAGATTAAATCATTTAAGATGTTTGTAAGCACTCCGGATCAGATGGGGTCCTATTTTTTTCTCATGAATCGTTAGCAGTTGGGCACATAAAAGATAAAAGCACCAAAACACATCCCGTGACACGCTGCACATGTACCAGGAACCTTCCTGGGATCTTCTGGTGCTCCCAGGCCCTATTTGACACAAAGAAATGCCGCAGGGACGCTGACCCTGCTGAGGGCTCTCAATCGTGCTGCAGGTATGAGATTCTTGGAAGCAGGTGGATCAATGGGTACAAAGAAAGAGCACGGAGCTTTTTGCCTTTGTCTGGGGCAGCCTTACTTTGGAACGCAGGCCCAGGTCTTCTTCAGGCGATAAACAGAGGTGGACTGCAAGGCGGAAACAATGGCCTTCAAAGACGAAAAGCTGTTCAGGATCCTACATTGCTGTGAAAGGAGCGGTTAGAAACACGGGAGCATTAATCGTCAGCATCACCAATAGTCAGTGCTCTTCTGTCTGCCCCGTGTCCTGCTCGCTGCACATTCTCCCTGCTAAGCGGGCAGCTCCACAAAGACTGAGCCTCAAAAATATCACTCCCCGCTCCAGCCACCAAACACCTGATGACTTTGGCATTTCCATCTTGTTTTCCTCACTTTCGTCTATTTGTGGTGATGCTGCCCAAACTACAACAGCGAGGAGAGGAAGAGCAACGCTGCATGTGCTGTGACAGGGACAGTCAGCCAAACCCAGAGGGAACGAGAGCTCAGCTGCTCCCTGGCCTGGGCCCAACGCCAACAACCCCCCTCTCCCCTCCCAGCTCCACGGCACCCGCACAGGGAACGTTAAACAGTCGTGAACAAACGCTTTACACGTGCGATACGGATCCACTTCTCCAAGATCTTCGCTCGTTGCCGTGGCGTTAGTTCTCTGGTCTGTAGGACGGTGCTGACCACGCAGTTGGTGACGGCGTTGAACTGCGAGATGGTGGCTCTGATGCTCTGTGCCAGCTGTTTGTTCTCTTGCTTGTCCCTGCGGGACCAGATGCAGCCCAGGCAGTGGTGGGGCACAACGTTCTTGAAGAGTGTCTAGAGGGAAACAGAGGTGTCCAAGTCAGCCTGGATCGCTATTGCCCACAGCAAGAAATGCATGTTCACGGTACAAACTGGATCTGAATCTAATAGGGTATTAAAGGGGAAATATTGGTTTCCTCTTAGTTTAACATATACACTTTGGTATAACTCTTTAGGCCTGATGCCCTAAAAGAACTGTCAGCTAAACAGTCCTGGCAAAACAAGAGACACCTTTCTATCACATTACCAGGGGGAAAGATTTCTATATAATGATATTTTTGAAAGAACTTGATACAAAGAAACCAAATGGGAGCACTACAGTTAAAAGTACTTATACAGCTTCAGGTGAGGTAGCCTAAACTAGAGTCCAAATACACTATTTCTGAGGGGTCAAATATGAAACTTTGCAAAAGAGGCCACACAGTCTACATTCACACTGTAAGAAAAAGACAAACACCTTCAGAAGAACGGAAGGAAAAGCCCAATCAATGAAGCAAGTTTGGACAACCAAGCAGAGCTGTGCTCTGTGTCCCAGCAACAGAGCGGTTCTGGAACGCTAGACTTACATTGATCCAAGTTAAAAAACAAACAGACAAACAAACAATTAGAAGCCCAGAACTATTTTCCCGAGCATTTCAAGTAATACGTACGACCTACATACCGCGTCCATGTATGTCAGCTGTTCTGCCACCAGGTCTTCCTGGAACAATGAGAATTCTCCTGCACCGCTGATGTCCCGTTCCTCGTCGTCATCCAGGTTGCAGGGAGAAAGGCTGTGGAACGCGTCTGGCCAGCGTGGAAAACACGAGTCAGTGAATTTATACAGAACACAATTAATCAAAGCAGATATTTGAAAAATCACTACATCTAACAGCAGAACATGCAAAGGGACCTGCCCGCTGTAACGGCCTCACTGTGCTGCACATTTTAGTGAGAAAGATAAGGACCGGAAGATTAAATTGGCAAAGAGAAGGCAGAAGAAAAAGAAACAGGGAGAACTGAGCTGTTCAGGGTCTCTTAGCTGAGAAGTGCCTTAACCCCTTCACTAGCCATTCTTTGGGAAGAAAAAACCCACCAACCCCCCCAACAATTCCTTATTAACACTGCAGAATTTTGATAATCTACTTGTCAGCATTTACGCATTCTATAGCCTGAAAAACAGCTGAACTGCAAAGAGACAAGACTGCAATTATACCCCAAAATATTACGCTGAGAATGCCCTTCTGTCCAGATTTCAAGGGAAGAGGAGGAGAAGGGAGAGAGACCAGCTGGAAAGTGAAAACATGCTTTGCTAGTAGTACTGATGAGGAGAGAAAGTAATGCAAAATATACGAAACCAATCGTGGCTCCAGCAGCTGCAGGACAAGCACCCGGACGCCCTGGGCTGGACTCGGCAGTAAACCAGAGCTGGATTCAGGGCTGCAGGGCCTGGAACCAGGCCTAGGATCGCAGGCAGGCTCCTCTTCAGATGCCGGCCATGGACGAGGAGAGCGAGACCCTGCTGATCTCCCAGTTCTAGATGCTGCACAACGTGGGTGGCGCGGAAAACCTACCGAGCTGGTCACTTTGGGTCACCAGTTCTGGCCGCCCCTCCCGGCAAGTCCGCCCCTCTCACGGGATGTACACAATTGATCAGCGGCCTTGGCTGCCGCAGCACTAAGTCTAAACCTGGGCCTTTTCTGCACACCAGTCCTACCGTTATGCGCTCCAGAGCCAACGGGGTCTGAAAAACACGCAGCCAACGTGAGAATCATGCACATACAAGAACTCAGTCCCGCCACTAAAGCTGGAAGTTGATTCCAGTTCTCACTCACATACTACGTGAGCTCTTACGCCTTTTCGGCTCACGGCACCGGAAGCTTTGTGCCCTGGATAAGGGGACGCGTCAGGCTTGTCGCTGGGAGAACACCCAGACAGCAGAGAAAGGTACTTTACCATCATTCTCCAGTTCTTCCTTCTGGAACTGCTCCAGGAGGCTCTGCGCCCTCTTCTCCGGGTCAGAGCCGGGCATGTTCTTCTTCAGGTAACTCAGCACCTTCAGCAGACACACGTAGTCGGGCGGCTCTTGGAAATCCTCGGCACATTGGTCGAGCCAGGCTTGTAAAATCGATGCGATCGCACTGTGAGCAAGTTCAGAGAGAACACATGGGTTGGATGCAGCAGGTATTGATGCAATCCTATGCATCTGTACCTAATATAACAACAGGAACACTGAGCCGTTCATGCCCCATGTGAAGGCAGTATGGACACTTCTGTGAGCACAGAATTTAATTTGTTCTTTTTATGCAAGAAATATTATTAAGATAATACTTCATAGGAAAATAAAGGCTGCTTCTTCAATTACACCTTGAGAAACCAGCGCGGTCATTCAAATACATTAAAGATTTTCTCTGCGTTGTATTATTGGATGCGTTATGAGACAGCTGATACTCGGCCTTTACACAAGCTCCTTGAAGCACACAGGGCTGTGAATTGTCAAAGGAAACAACAGCTCTGCTGCCCACGTCCCGCTCCAGCACCGAACCCTGACTGGGGCTCGCTGGGCGCTGCAAAACCAAACTTACGTCCTGAGCACTGTGCTGGATTCGGGCGAACTCTGGTTTCCACATTCTTCAGAGCCCGAGGTCTCCAGGTTTCCGTATCTGAAAAAGTGAGATGGCTGTCTAGAGGAACCGCTACTGAGCAAAAGCAAAATCCCAAATAGCGTAGGCCATATACAATTGGCATGAACATATACATATTGGCATATTCATATACAATTGGCATGAAGACAAGGGCTTCATGCTGGACAATTCCACGGTGGCTGGGGACGCTGAGGCAGAGATGAAGGCTTTGCACATGTCCCCGTGCACTGCAAAGCAAACCCAGCCTAAACCAGGCAAACCCGTGGTGCCTCTGACAGGAGCGGCGCAGCCACAGCCACAGGGAGCTCAGCTGGGGACACTGAGCCCCCAGAGACCTGCGGGGAGAGCCCTGGCGGCAGCTGGAACAGCTCCTTTCCAACCACACCGTGCACCTCCTTACGCAGGGGTGACGAGGAGTTCATGGTGCATCTGAGTGTGAACATTTTAATGGCTGCTCAGAAAACACCACAAACCCATCAAACCGAGAACTGACTGCAAGACGGAAGAAGTAGGAATCTGTTCCAGGTGTGACTTTCCGGCCCACACGTATTCTGGTCTTTTTTTAAGGGAAAAGCTGTATTGATTTTCTGGTGTCGGTCCCAGTTTGGTTCCTTAGCGGTCAGACCACGCACACTTTCCCCACTCGGCGCTTAAGCTTTAATGAGAGCTGGGATGTGGGCAGCGTGCATTTACACAAGCTGTGTTTATGCTGAAATCCTGAAGTTTGCAGGATTCTTGACCTCTGTCCATCAGGTTATTAACTCCATGTCCACTAAAAGTAGGGGAAGAAATGCCTGTCAACATCCCCCTGTCGTGTATAATAAATGATGGCTCAGTTTCCATTCTGTCCCGGCTCTTACCTGTCCAGGAGCAGCTCCAGGACTGTGCTGGTGGAAGCAAAGGCCCTGTACGTTGAGAGGAAGATGTTAATGTATGTAAAATCATTATCTGCAAATGCCGTCGGAAGCGTCTCCACCAGCTTTTCCAAAGTTCCAGCTTTCAGGGCCCTGCTTTTGCACGTCTCGTGCGGGCTGACAGTGTGTTCTGCGGGTAACTGGTCCCCTTCAGCCTACAAGTGGAAACAAAGACAAAGCACAAAACTCAGACAGGAGCCAGAGCCCCGACACAGCTTGCACAATGAAACACAGATTCCATTCCACCTTTTCACAGGAATAGTCCATCTCCAGTTACTACACAATTTTGTCAGTTTTGGCTCTCCAAATACCAAATGCTGTATCAAATACTGGAGGACAATGAAGACATTTCTTATTTAAACAGGCAAGTGTTTCCAGTGCTTAAGCTGTAATCTCATGGTTGGCTTTTAAACTGACCATTCTCTCCTAACAGGGCCAACCATTCAAAAACCCCGGATGCTTTCTTAGCATCAAGAAGTTTAAGAAAGCTTTATTAGACTTCCTGCAGCATGAAAGATCTAAGTTCCTTCACTTACTGGTACCTCTACAAGAAGTTACAAGGCAAGATTTCAAGCTTCTCAGTACTTAAACGAATTGGTAATAAAGCCCAAGTCACTCAAAATGAACAAAAACTTTTGTATTCCTTTCAACACGGGTTCTATGATATTTTCAGTTAGAGCTGCATTTCTCTCAGACACATCCAATGATTTACCAGCCATGGCTTTTCAGCTGAACAGCCTCCAAATCACTCTACAAATGCAGCATGACTAAGAACTCTTCCCTTGAGAATATGACCAAGACCTGGCAAACTCCTTCTACGTACGAGGAACAACACCCCTGGAATGGGAGAAAATTCTAATATTTCTAATATTTCTCCTAGGAGAAACAGGAGGCAGAGATGGGAAATCTGCTACTCAAAGTCTCTATACTACCAACCTGGACACTACACCAAAGCAAGTTCTTACATTATTGCCTTTGATGCTGAAGAAAATGTAGAAACATGGCAACATAACATGAAAGTTCTCCCCACCTCCTGACCCTCTGGCTCAAACTGCCACAGCTGCACTGATTGCAATGAAGTGAGGACACTTGAATCAGCTGGGGACCTGGCCACCACGCCAGCTTTACTTACCCCGAGCCATCTTGCTCCTTCACTGGCAGGCTGCTGGATCTGCGCTCTTCTCAGGGTGTCACAGTCAACAGCGCCTTCTTGTGCTTCCTCAGCTCCATCCTCAGTTGTGCTCTGCCAGGAAAAGGGCAAAGAGAAACAAGTCAGAGAGAAAGGCACATGGTCCCTGCACAAGCGCAGGCTGCAGACACCAGCATGCCAACACCGGGATCTCAAAACACCTCAACAACACCCACTTAAGTCACCACTTTTTAGCTGCCTTTAGTTACCTGGGGTTTTTGGACTTTTAACTGAAAGCACAGAGGAGCTGAGAGCACAAATTACTGCACAAGCCCAGGAAAGAGGTAAGAACTAAACCAGAGAGTCCAGATCTCCTGAACCCCAGCACTAACAGCCGCTGCATTAACATGCTGATACACGTTGAGGAGTAAAGCACTAGAGAATTGAAAACAGACGTAACAATTAACTTCAGAAATACATATACTGGTCCCCTGCAACCACATAATGTTTCTTCTTCATACATACCACTTGAATAATTAAATTTCAGGGCTTTACTAACTACCACAGCCTTAAGCACAGCAACAACTCAATTAGAAAGGATTTGAGTGCAGTGCAACCAAATCCTGATTTGGGGAACCTGGGGTTTGGGGTTTTTGAGGGTTGCTTTTCTGTTTGTTTTTACCTCCTTTATGTCTAAAATATCTCCTAGTCAGATAGAACTGTCTGCACACCAGTGACTTGCCTCTTCAACGCTCTGTGGAACCTCCACATCTTCCCCAGGTTGGTTCCTCACATTCTTTTCCAGGCTCTGTGGAGTCTCCATGTCTTCTTCAGCTGGCTTGCTCGGAGTCTCCTCTGTGCACTCTGCAGTCTCCACGTGTTCCTCTCTTATCTTGCTTGGACTCTCCTCGTTGTGCTCTGGAGTCTCTGCGTCTTCCTGTGTTATCTTGCTTAGACTGTTCTCAATGCGCTCTGGAGTCTCTGCGTCTTCCTCTGCTGTCTTGCTTGTAGTCTCGTCATCTTCCTCTCTTGTCTTGCTTAGAGTGTGCTCAGTGCTCTCTGGACTCTCCTCAATGTGCTCTGGAGTCTCCACATCTTCCTCTCTTGTCTTGCTTAGAGTGTGCTCAGTGCGCTCTGGACTCTCCTCAATGCGCTCTGGACTCTCCACATCTTCCTTGGTTGGCTTGGTCAGAGTCTCTTCAAGGCTGTGCAGAGACTCCACATCTTCCTCGCGTGTCTTCCTCCTGGGTGTCCTCCTCCTTGGTCTCCTCCAACATCTCCAAACAGACAGATTCCGAAAGGAGAAGTTCCGAGCCTGTTAGAAAACAACGGAAAGGCAGTTTTGAATTGCAGATAGCAACACATTTACTTTTAATGTCCTTGCAAAAGTACCAGGACAAGATCATATGAACCCTGATCTTTAGGCACTATTACAATGCAAAAAATAGGTCGTATGACAGAATAATAGAATCATTTTGATTGGAAGAGATCATCGAGTGCAACCGTTAAGCCACCCCTGGCACTGCCCCGTGTCCCTCAGAACCTCATCTACGTGCCTTTTAAAACCCTCCAGGGATTGTGACTCCACCACTGCCCTGGGCAGCCTGTTCCAATGTTTAATAACCCTTTCACAGAATCACACAGTGTCAGGGGTTGGAAGGGCCCTGGAAAGCTCATCCAGTGCAATCCCCCCATGGAGCAGGAACACCCAGATGAGGTTACACAGGAAGGTGTCCAGGCGGGTTGGAATGTCTGCACAGAAGGAGACTCCACAACCTCCCTGGGCAGCCTGGGCCAGGCTCTGACACCCTCACTGGGAACAAGTTTCTTCTCATATTTTAGTGGAACCTCCTGTGTTCCAGTTTGCACCCATTACCCCTTGTCCTGTCCCTGGTTGTCACCGAGAAGAGCCTGGCTCCATCCTCCTGACACTCCCCCTTTCCATATTGATCCCCAGGAATGAGTCCCCCCTCAGTCTCCTCTTGTCCAGCTCCAGAGCCCCAGCTCCCTCAGCCTTTCCTCACACAGGAGATGCTCCACTCCCTCCAGCATCTTGGTGGCTGCGCTGGACTCTCTCCAGCAGTTCCCTGTCCTGCTGGAACTGAGGGGCCACAACTGGACACAATATTCCAGGTGTGGTCTCCCCAGGGCAGAGTAGAGGGGCAGGAGAACCTCTCTGACCTACTGACCACCCCCTTCTAACCCACCCCAGGGACCATTGGCCTTCCTGGCCACAAGGGCCCAGTGCTGGCTCATGGTCACCCTGCTGTCCCCAGGACCCCCAGGTCCCTTTCCCCTACGCTGCTCTCTAATAGGTCATTCCCCAACTTACACTGGAACCTGGGGTTGTTCCTGCCCACATTCAAGACTCTACACTTGCCCGTGTTCTATTTCATTCAATGTTTCCCTGCCCAACTCTCCAGCCTGTCCAGGGCTCTGATGGCAGCACAGCTTCCAGTGTCACCACTCCTCCCAGCTTGGTGTCACCAGCAAACTTGCTGACAGTCACTCTATTCCCTCGTCCAAATCGTTGATGAATATATTGAATAATACCGGCCCCAGTGCTGTCCCCTGAGGCACTGCACTAGATGATCCAGACCGCACTCCCTCCCATTTCTGGGAGGAAATGTTCCCAACAGCCAACCTGAGCCTCCCCCGGCACAGCTGGTGCCGTTTCCTCCCGTCCCGTCACTTGTCACTCGGCAGCAGTCACCAACACCCTTCTCTCGGCACTCGGAGCTGCCCCCCACCCCGGCCCCGTGTCCCCCGCAGCCCCGGGGGAGGGCGGGCGGCGGGGCCCGGCTCGCTCCTACCCGTCCGCAGCAGGGCCCGCAGCTGATCCCGCACATGGCGCTGTGTCCGCGTCCGCAGGCAGGGCTGCTGCCGGCTCCGCCAGCCCCGCACTCCCGCTCTCTCTCTCTCGCACCGACCGCTCGCCCCGACGGCAACGGCGGCAACGGCTCCGGCGGCACCGCGGCGCCCGGACGCGGCCTCGCGGCAGCACGTGCCGCCCGCAGCCGGCCAATCGCAGCTCGCCGCCGCTCCGGGCACGCCCCCTTGCCCCGCCCTCAGCCCGCCGGCGTGCCCTTCAGAAGCGGGACGTGTGCGGAGCGGGGGCGGCAGCGCGGTGCCGCTGTCCGTGTGGCAGGAGCAGCACGCGTGTCATACAGCTCTGGTTTCCCAGCCCTTCCTCTCCTGACCTGTCGTGATCCCACGGGAGCAGTTTCTCCATTCAACCGCCCTGGTGTTCCTCACGGTTCTCCCCGCTGGGGGCTGGAGAGGGAAGGGACAGACACGCTGCGGAGTTGTGTTTGACTTTGATTTCCCTAAGTAGAGCAGTAGCAATTTATTAAAAACTACTCGACACCACGGGTGGGGTTTTGGCTTTTTGTTGTTGTTGTTTTGTTTTGGGGTGTGTGGGGGGTTTTAGTTGATTTAGGAAATGAGTTATTAATAGTGTGAGAGCCCCATGTTGTGAGCCAGGTTTTGTGGGTTTGATCCCCACAAGAGGTCGAAGGGGAGCGACTCAGGGGAGTCCCCCTGACAGTCCCGTGGGGGGAGGGGTCATGTGAGAATTTTGGACCCCCCAACAGTCCCTTGGGGGGGATCATGCTAGAATTCTGGGATGAAGAGAAGTTCACCCAAGGAAAAAGCAAAGGATAAATGAACTCAAGGAGTGGACCCCCCAGTTTGTAAGAAAATCCTGGGGAGATACAAGAAAGAAACTAGAAAAACTCAGAGACATAAGGAGAAACAAAGAGTTGACTCATCCCTCATCCCATCTGTTGGGAGGGGACAGTTTATTTGGTGTCAGAAGTGGGATATTCTGTGAGAAGCGGTCTGGGGGGATAGGAGCCAGAGGCTCTAAAGGAGGACTGATCGGTGTGTGCCGGGTTCTCCGGCAGTAGGTCATGGCATCCCGGGTCAAGCCAGGCCTGGACTGCTCCCTGATGTTGAGTTTACTGAAAGATTATAAGGCGTGCCGGACTCCTGAGGGTCTTAGGTGGGCTTCTGGACGTTGGTCATCTCCAGATATTGTAACTGAGCAAATAAGGGACTTGGCAAAAGAAAGCAGATTTGAGATCTCTGCTGTTTTGGAAGCGGCATTGCTAGCTGTCCTGAAAGACGAGCAAACTGAGCAGGAGATCATTAAATCACTGTAGACAGATTTGCAAGCAGAATGGTTTGAACTTCAGCAAGCAGAGAGGGAATTAGCTGATAACAAATGAATCACAGAAAAACTTGCAGAACAGCCTGCAAGATGCCTTTTAGTACCAGCTTTTTTTCTTTGTGGGTATCTGTTTGAATGTGTGGCAGTTTCTTAAGTCTTTGCCTGTTGTATGGTAGAGTAAGATCACAGATTGACCCAAAATGTACATTTTGTGATGATGAGCAATTTGGCTCTTGACTGTGTGAATGTGGTGATGGGGTTTTGTGTGTGATAGCTGTTGCTTTTCTTTCTGGCATGCTGGCTTTGTTCCGGCATCCGGACTTGCCCAGCTCTGTGATAGGCTGTGTGTCATCTCGGTGTGCTGGATTTGGCTCTTTTCTATGCGCAGCGGATGGGGGGTCCTGGCTTGGGGATGGCAGTTGTGGCGCCCCAGATGAGACACTGATCAAAGCCTTGCCCGGTCCAGCTCGCTGCGGCGGGGGGGGCAGGTGCCCATGGGGCTCCAGCCGCACTGACCTGTTTTGTCAGGAGCCCCAATCCCAAAAATATGCCCGAGCTAGAAATGGGTCAAATGGGGAAGGGGAATGGGCCTGGACCACACTGGCAAATTGAGTTTTCAGAACTCCCAGGAAAAAAAAAAATCACTGTAAATGACAAGAACTTCATTTTTCCTTTCCCAGTTATGCTTGGAATTTGTAGTTTTGTGTTATCTGTATTATCCTGTTGGGTGTTTCTTACTAATCAGAACAATACACAGCTTTGTGAGGTTTCTCCTCATGGAAGGCAGCAGCCCAAGAAAAAACTATAGATATACACGCACACATGTCTATGGGTGTCTAAACCCCTCTGTTGTTAAGGAAGCGGCTGGTGTGAAAACCTGATTCATGTCCCAGCGTTCCTGCAGAACCACGTTCTTGCTCGAGCAGGAGTGTGGGGTGCGTCCTGTGTTCCCCCAAAGCTGCTCAGCTGGGAGCCACAGCCCGGCTGCAGTTGTGCTTGTAGCCCGTGGACTGTTCACGTGTTTCTGGCGCAACCTGGTTCGAGGGCAACAAATGAATTAACTGCAGGGGGTGTTGGTCAGACAGTGCGGGTCTGGTTTGCGTTTACAAGGGCCAGGAGTAAAATCTAAGCGTGTGGTGCGTGTGCGTGAAGCAGCTCAAGGAGCGCTCGTCCCTCGCTCTGCCTCAGCACAAGTTGTGTTCCACGCACAGTTTGATCCCCACGCTCCCAGCTCGGTCCGTCTGTCCCGTTCCCGGCGCTCTGTCCGGCTGAGCAAGGGCTTGGACAGCAGGCGGGCTGAGGGCGGGGCAAGGGGCGGGAAACTGCTCCTGCCACACGGACAGCGGCACCGCGCTGCCGCCCCCGCTCCGCACACGTCCCGCTTCTGAAGGGCACGCCGGCGGGCTGAGGGCGGGGCAAGGGGGCGTGCCCGGAGCGGCGGCGAGCTGCGATTGGCCGGCTGCGGGCGGCACGTGCTGCCGCGAGGCCGCGTCCGGGCGCCGCGGTGCCGCCGGAGCCGTTGCCGCCGTTGCCGTCGGGGCGAGCGGTCGGTGCGAGAGAGAGAGAGCGGGAGTGCGGGGCTGGCGGAGCCGGCAGCAGCCCTGCCTGCGGACGCGGACACAGCGCCATGTGCGGGATCAGCTGCGGGCCCTGCTGCGGACGGGTAGGAGCGAGCCGGGCCCCGCCGCCCGCCCTCCCCCGGGGCTGCGGGGGACACGGGGCCGGGGTGGGGGGCAGCTCCGAGTGCCGAGAGAAGGGTGTTGGTGACTGCTGCCGAGTGACAAGTGACGGGACGGGAGGAAACGGCACCAGCTGTGCCGGGGGAGGCTCAGATTGGCTGTTGGGAACATTTCCTCCCAGAAATGGGAGGGAGTGCGGTCTGGATGATCTATTGCAGTGCCTCAGGGGGCAGCACTGGGGCCGGTATTATTCAATATATTCATCAATGATTTGGACGAGGGAATAGAGTGACTGTCAGCAAGTTTGCTGATGACACCAAGCTGGGAGGAGTGGTGACACTGGAAGCTGTGCTGCCATCAGAGACCTGGACAGGCTGGAGAGCTGGGCAGGGAAACATTGAATGAAATAGAACAAGGGCAAGTGTAGAGTCTTGAATCTGGGCAGGAACAACCCCAGGTTCCAGTGTAAGTTGGGGAATGACCTATTAGAGAGCAGCGTAGGGGAAAGGGACCTGGGGGTCCTGGGGACAGCAGGGTGACCATGAGCCAGCACTGGGCCCTTGTGGCCAGGAAGGCCAATGGTCCCTGGGGTGGGTTAGAAGGGGGTGGTCAGTAGGTCAGAGAGGTTCTCCTGCCCCTCTGCTCTGCCCTGGGGAGACCACACCTGGAATATTGTGTCCAGTTGTGGCCCCTCAGTTCCAGCAGGACAGGGAACTGCTGGAGAGAGTCCAGCGCAGCCACCAAGATGCTGGAGGGAGTGGAGCATCTCCTGTGTGAGGAAAGGCTGAGGGAGCTGGGGCTCTGGAGCTGGACAAGAGGAGACTGAGGGGGGACTCATTCCTGGGGATCAATATGGAAAGGGGGAGTGTCAGGAGGATGGAGCCAGGCTCTTCTCGGTGACAACCAGGGACAGGACAAGGGGTAATGGGTGCAAACTGGAACACAGGAGGTTCCACTAAAATATGAGAAGAAACTTGTTCCCAGTGAGGGTGTCAGAGCCTGGCCCAGGCTGCCCAGGGAGGTTGTGGAGTCTCCTTCTGTGCAGACATTCCAACCCGCCTGGACACCTTCCTGTGTAACCTCATCTGGGTGTTCCTGCTCCATGGGGGGATTGCACTGGATGAGCTTTCCAGGTCCCTTCCAACCCCTGACACTGTGTGATTCTGTGAAAGGGTTATTAAACATTGGAACAGGCTGCCCAGGGCAGTGGTGGAGTCACAATCCCTGGAGGGGTTTAAAAGGCACGTAGATGAGGTTCTGAGGGACACGGGGCAGTGCCAGGGGTGGGTTAACGGTTGCACTCGATGATCTCTTCCAACCAAAATGATTCTATTATTCTGTCATACGACCTATTTTTTGCATTGTATTAGTGCCTAAAGATCAGGGTTCATATGATCTTGTCCTGGTACTTTTGCAAGGACATTAAAAGTAAATGTGTTGCTCTCTGCAATTCAAAACTGCCTTTTCGTTGTTTTCTAACAGGCTCGGAACTTCTCCTTTCGGAATCTGTCTGTTTGGAGATGTTGGAGGAGACCAAGGAGGAGGACACCCAGGAGGAAGACACACGAGGAAGATGTGGAGTCTCTGCACAGCCTTGAGGAGACTCTGACCAAGCCAACCAAGGAAGATGTGGAGAGTCCAGAGCGCATTGAGGAGAGTCCAGAGCGCACTGAGCACACTCTAAGCAAGACAAGAGAGGAAGATGTGGAGAGTCCAGAGCACACTGAGGAGAGTCCAGAGAGCACTGAGCACACTCTAAGCAAGACAAGAGAGGAAGATGACGAGACTACAAGCAAGACAGCAGAGGAAGACGCAGAGACTCCAGAGCGCATTGAGAACAGTCTAAGCAAGATAACACAGGAAGACGCAGAGACTCCAGAGCACAACGAGGAGAGTCCAAGCAAGATAAGAGAGGAACACGTGGAGACTGCAGAGTGCACAGAGGAGGCTCCGAGCAAGCCAGCTGAAGAAGACATGGAGACTCCACAGAGCCTGGAAAAGAATGTGAGGAACCAACCTGGGGAAGATGTGGAGGTTCCACAGAGCGTTGAAGAGGCAAGTCACTGGTGTGCAGACAGTTCTATCTGACTAGGGGATATTTTAGACATAAAGGAGGTAAAAACAAACAGAAAAGCAGCCCTCAAAAACCCCAAGCCCCAGGTTCCCCAAATGAGGATTTGGTTGCACTGCACTCAAATCCTTTCTAATTGAGTTGTTGCTGTGCTTAAGGCTGTGGTAGTTAGTAAAGCCCTGAAATTTAATTATTCAAGTGGTATGTATGAAGAAGAAACATTATGTGGTTGCAGGGGACCAGTATATGTATTTCTGAAGTTAATTGTTACGTCTGTTTTCAATTCTCTAGTGCTTTGCTCCTCAACATGTGTCAGCATGTTAATGCAGCGGCTGTTAGTGCTGGGGTTCAGGAGATCTGGACTCTCTGGTTTAGTTCTTACCTCTTTCCTGGGCTTGTGCAGTAATTTGTGCTCTCAGCTCCTCTGTGCTTTCAGTTAAAAGTCCAAAAACCCCAGGTAACTAAAGGCAGCTAAAAAGTGGTGACTTAAGTGGGTGTTGTTGAGGTGTTTTGAGATCCCGGTGTTGGCATGCTGGTGTCTGCAGCCTGTGCTTGTGCAGGGACCATGTGCCTTTCTCTCTGACTTGTTTCTCTTTGCCCTTTTCCTGGCAGAGCACAACTGAGGATGGAGCTGAGGAAGCACAAGAAGGCGCTGTTGACTGTGACACCCTGAGAAGAGCGCAGATCCAGCAGCCTGCCAGTGAAGGAGCAAGATGGCTCGGGGTAAGTAAAGCTGGCGTGGTGGCCAGGTCCCCAGCTGATTCAAGTGTCCTCACTTCATTGCAATCAGTGCAGCTGTGGCAGTTTGAGCCAGAGGGTCAGGAGGTGGGGAGAACTTTCATGTTATGTTGCCATGTTTCTACATTTTCTTCAGGATCAAAGGCAATAAAGTAAGAACTTGCTTTGGTGTAGTGTCCAGGTTGGTAGTATAGAGACTTTGAGTAGCAGATTTCCCATCTCTGCCTCCTGTTTCTCCTAGGAGAAATATTAGAAATATTAGAATTTTCTCCCATTCCAGGGGTGTTGTTCCTCGTACGTAGAAGGAGTTTGCCAGGTCTTGGTCATATTCTCAAGGGAAGAGTTCTTAGTGATGCTGCATTTGTAGAGTGACTTGGAGGCTGTTCAGCTGAAAAGCCTTGGCTGGTAAATCATTGGATGTGTCTGAGAGAAATGCAGCTCTAACTGAAAATATCATAGAACCCGTGTTGAAAGGAATACAAAAGTTTTTGTTCATTTTGAGTGACTTGGGCTTTATTACCAATTCGTTTAAGCACTGAGAAGCTTGAAATCTTGCCTTGTAACTTCTTGTAGAGGTACCAGTAAGTGAAGGAACTTAGATCTTTCATGCTGCAGGAAGTCTAATAAAGCTTTCTTAAACTTCTTGATGCTAAGAAAGCATCCGGGGTTTTTGAATGGTTGGCCCTGTTAGGAGAGAATGGTCAGTTTAAAAGCCAATCATGAGATTACAGCTTAAGCACTGGAAACACTTGCCTGTTTAAATAAGAAATGTCTTCATTGTCCTCCAGTATTTGATACAGCATTTGGTATTTGGAGAGCCAAAACTGACAAAATTGTGTGGTAACTGGAGATGGACTATTCCTGTGAAAAGGTGGAATGGAATCTGTGTTTCATTGTGCAAGCTGTGTCGGGGCTCTGGCTCCTGTCTGAGTTTTGTGCTTTGTCTTTGTTTCCACTTGTAGGCTGAAGGGGACCAGTTACCCACAGAACACACTGTCAGCCCGCACGAGACGTGCAAAAGCAGGGCCCTGAAAGCTGGAACTTTGGAAAAGCTGGTGGAGACGCTTCCGACGGCATTTGCAGATAATGATTTTACATACATCAACATCTTCCTCTCAACGTACAGGGCCTTTGCTTCCACCAGCACAGTCCTGGAGCTGCTCCTGGACAGGTAAGAGCCGGGACAGAATGGAAACTGAGCCGTCATTTATTATACACGACAGGGGGATGTTGACAGGCATTTCTTCCCCTACTTTTAGTGGATGTGGAGTTAATAACCTGATGGACAGAGGTCAAGAATCCTGCAAACTTCAGGATTTCAGCATAAACACAGCTTGTGTAAATGCACGCTGCCCACATCCCAGCTCTCATTAAAGCTTAAGCGCCGAGTGGGGAAAGTGTGCGTGGTCTGACCGCTAAGGAACCAAACTGGGACCGACACCAGAAAATCAATACAGCTTTTCCCTTAAAAAAAGACCAGAATACGTGTGGGCCGGAAAGTCACACCTGGAACAGATTCCTACTTCTTCCGTCTTGCAGTCAGTTCTCGGTTTGATGGGTTTGTGGTGTTTTCTGAGCAGCCATTAAAATGTTCACACTCAGATGCACCATGAACTCCTCGTCACCCCTGCGTAAGGAGGTGCACGGTGTGGTTGGAAAGGAGCTGTTCCAGCTGCCGCCAGGGCTCTCCCCGCAGGTCTCTGGGGGCTCAGTGTCCCCAGCTGAGCTCCCTGTGGCTGTGGCTGCGCCGCTCCTGTCAGAGGCACCACGGGTTTGCCTGGTTTAGGCTGGGTTTGCTTTGCAGTGCACGGGGACATGTGCAAAGCCTTCATCTCTGCCTCAGCGTCCCCAGCCACCGTGGAATTGTCCAGCATGAAGCCCTTGTCTTCATGCCAATTGTATATGAATATGCCAATATGTATATGTTCATGCCAATTGTATATGGCTTACGCTATTTGGGATTTTGCTTTTGCTCAGTAGCGGTTCCTCTAGACAGCCATCTCATTTTTTCAGATACGGAAACCTGGAGACCTCGGGCTCTGAAGAATGTGGAAACCAGAGGTCGCCCGAATCCAGCACAGTGCTCAGGACGTAAGTTTGGTTTTGCAGCGCCCAGCGAGCCCCAGTCAGGGTTCGGTGCTGGAGCGGGACGTGGGCAGCAGAGCTGTTGTTTCCTTTGACAATTCACAGCCCTGTGTGCTTCAAGGAGCTTGTGTAAAGGCCGAGTATCAGCTGTCTCATAACGCATCCAATAATACAACGCAGAGAAAATCTTTAATGTATTTGAATGACTGCGCTGGTTTCTCAAGGTGTAATTGAAGAAGCAGCCTTTAGTTTCCTCTGAAGTATTATCTTAATAATATTTCTTGCATAAAAAGAACAAATTAAATTCTGTGCTCACAGAAGTGTCCATACTGCCTTCACGTGGGGCATGAATGGCTCAGTGTTCCTGTTGTTATATTAGGTACAGATGCACAGGATTGCATCAATACCTGCTGCATCCAACCCATGTGTTCTCTCTGAATTTGCTCACAGTGCGATCGCATCGATTTTACAAGCCTGGCTCGACCAATGTGCCGAGGATTTCCAAGAGCCGCCCGACTACGTGTGTCTGCTGAAGGTGCTGAGTTACCTGAAGAAGAACATGCCCGGCTCTGACCCGGAGAAGAGGGCGCAGAGCCTCCTGGAGCAGTTCCAGAAGGAAGAACTGGAGAATGATGGTAAAGTACCTTTCTCTGCTGTCTGGGTGTTCTCCCAGCGACAAGCCTGACGCGTCCCCTTATCCAGGGCACAAAGCTTCCGGTGCCGTGAGCCGAAAAGGCGTAAGAGCTCACGTAGTATGTGAGTGAGAACTGGAATCAACTTCCAGCTTTAGTGGCGGGACTGAGTTCTTGTATGTGCATGATTCTCACGTTGGCTGCGTGTTTTTCAGACCCCGTTGGCTCTGGAGCGCATAACGGTAGGACTGGTGTGCAGAAAAGGCCCAGGTTTAGACTTAGTGCTGCGGCAGCCAAGGCCGCTGATCAATTGTGTACATCCCGTGAGAGGGGCGGACTTGCCGGGAGGGGCGGCCAGAACTGGTGACCCAAAGTGACCAGCTCGGTAGGTTTTCCGCGCCACCCACGTTGTGCAGCATCTAGAACTGGGAGATCAGCAGGGTCTCGCTCTCCTCGTCCATGGCCGGCATCTGAAGAGGAGCCTGCCTGCGATCCTAGGCCTGGTTCCAGGCCCTGCAGCCCTGAATCCAGCTCTGGTTTACTGCCGAGTCCAGCCCAGGGCGTCCGGGTGCTTGTCCTGCAGCTGCTGGAGCCACGATTGGTTTCGTATATTTTGCATTACTTTCTCTCCTCATCAGTACTACTAGCAAAGCATGTTTTAACTTTCCAGCTGGTCTCTCTCCCTTCTCCTCCTCTTCCCTTGAAATCTGGACAGAAGGGCATTCTCAGCGTAATATTTTGGGGTATAATTGCAGTCTTGTCTCTTTGCAGTTCAGCTGTTTTTCAGGCTATAGAATGCGTAAATGCTGACAAGTAGATTATCAAAATTCTGCAGTGTTAATAAGGAATTGTTGGGGGGGTTGGTGGGTTTTTTCTTCCCAAAGAATGGCTAGTGAAGGGGTTAAGGCACTTCTCAGCTAAGAGACCCTGAACAGCTCAGTTCTCCCTGTTTCTTTTTCTTCTGCCTTCTCTTTGCCAATTTAATCTTCCGGTCCTTATCTTTCTCACTAAAATGTGCAGCACAGTGAGGCCGTTACAGCGGGCAGGTCCCTTTGCATGTTCTGCTGTTAGATGTAGTGATTTTTCAAATATCTGCTTTGATTAATTGTGTTCTGTATAAATTCACTGACTCGTGTTTTCCACGCTGGCCAGACGCGTTCCACAGCCTTTCTCCCTGCAACCTGGATGACGACGAGGAACGGGACATCAGCGGTGCAGGAGAATTCTCATTGTTCCAGGAAGACCTGGTGGCAGAACAGCTGACATACATGGACGCGGTATGTAGGTCGTACGTATTACTTGAAATGCTCGGGAAAATAGTTCTGGGCTTCTAATTGTTTGTTTGTCTGTTTGTTTTTTAACTTGGATCAATGTAAGTCTAGCGTTCCAGAACCGCTCTGTTGCTGGGACACAGAGCACAGCTCTGCTTGGTTGTCCAAACTTGCTTCATTGATTGGGCTTTTCCTTCCGTTCTTCTGAAGGTGTTTGTCTTTTTCTTACAGTGTGAATGTAGACTGTGTGGCCTCTTTTGCAAAGTTTCATATTTGACCCCTCAGAAATAGTGTATTTGGACTCTAGTTTAGGCTACCTCACCTGAAGCTGTATAAGTACTTTTAACTGTAGTGCTCCCATTTGGTTTCTTTGTATCAAGTTCTTTCAAAAATATCATTATATAGAAATCTTTCCCCCTGGTAATGTGATAGAAAGGTGTCTCTTGTTTTGCCAGGACTGTTTAGCTGACAGTTCTTTTAGGGCATCAGGCCTAAAGAGTTATACCAAAGTGTATATGTTAAACTAAGAGGAAACCAATATTTCCCCTTTAATACCCTATTAGATTCAGATCCAGTTTGTACCGTGAACATGCATTTCTTGCTGTGGGCAATAGCGATCCAGGCTGACTTGGACACCTCTGTTTCCCTCTAGACACTCTTCAAGAACGTTGTGCCCCACCACTGCCTGGGCTGCATCTGGTCCCGCAGGGACAAGCAAGAGAACAAACAGCTGGCACAGAGCATCAGAGCCACCATCTCGCAGTTCAACGCCGTCACCAACTGCGTGGTCAGCACCGTCCTACAGACCAGAGAACTAAAGCCACGGCAACGAGCGAAGATCTTGGAGAAGTGGATCCGTATCGCACGTGTAAAGCGTTTGTTCACGACTGTTTGACGTTCCCTGTGCGGGTGCCGTGGAGCTGGGAGGGGAGAGGGGGGTTGTTGGCGTTGGGCCCAGGCCAGGGAGCAGCTGAGCTCTCGTTCCCTCTGGGTTTGGCTGACTGTCCCTGTCACAGCACATGCAGCGTTGCTCTTCCTCTCCTCGCTGTTGTAGTTTGGGCAGCATCACCACAAATAGACGAAAGTGAGGAAAACAAGATGGAAATGCCAAAGTCATCAGGTGTTTGGTGGCTGGAGGGGGGAGTGATATTTTTGAGGCTCAGTCTTTGTGGAGCTGCCCGCTTAGCAGGGAGAATGTGCAGCGAGCAGGACACGGGGCAGACAGAAGAGCACTGACTATTGGTGATGCTGACGATTAATGCTCCCGTGTTTCTAACCGCTCCTTTCACAGCAATGTAGGATCCTGAACAGCTTTTCGTCTTTGAAGGCCATTGTTTCCGCCTTGCAGTCCACCTCTGTTTATCGCCTGAAGAAGACCTGGGCCTGCGTTCCAAAGTAAGGCTGCCCCAGACAAAGGCAAAAAGCTCCGTGCTCTTTCTTTGTACCCATTGATCCACCTGCTTCCAAGAATCTCATACCTGCAGCGCGATTGAGAGCCCTCAGCAGGGTCAGCGTCCCTGCGGCATTTCTTTGTGTCAAATAGGGCCTGGGAGCACCAGAAGATCCCAGGAAGGTTCCTGGTACATGTGCAGCATGTCACGGGATGTGTTTTGGTGCTTTTATCTTTTATGTGCCCAACTGCTAACGATTCATGAGAAAAAAATAGGACCCCATCTGATTCGGAGTGCTTACAAACATCTTAAATGATTTAATCTTTTCCTGTACAGGGACATAATGCTGATGTTCGAAGATCTTTCAGAAATATTCTCCGACTGCGACAACTTTGCGACGAGCAGGGAGCTGCTGATGAAGGTGGGAATGAGCTTGAGTCGCCAGGCTTGTGATCTCACCCAAAGCCGAGCTCAGCCCTGTTCCTAACCAATGAACTCCCGTATGCGGTGCTTTGGGGAAGACGGGTCTGTAAATCCCGGGCTTTCCTGCTGGGGCGAGAGGTGCCACACAGCGAGATTTGACGCAGATGAGTTAGGAATGAGCACTTTGCCTTTATACCGCTCTGTACAGAGACGAACCGCTGGCCAAGATACTGAGGATGATGTCATGAAAGCATCATTTACAAGAGCACTGTTTGGTGAAGCAGACTAGTTGTATTTTGTTTGCTAGCACAGGAGTATTCCAGCATTCTAATTAGTATTATTATTATTTCTCAGTCAATTAATCCACCATTGCTCTGCCCGTTTGCAGGGAGTCACACAGGGCACGGTACCTTACCTGGGTACCTTCCTCACAGACCTCGTCATGCTGGACACAGCCCTTCAGGACTATCTCGAGGTAATTTGGGGCAATTTTTGGAATCCTAAATATCCTCCCTCCCTTCCAGACACTGTGTCTGGTCCTGTATCTTCCACTGGGTTCTAGTGCAGTTCTTAAAAATGGAGGAATCTACCTGAAAAATAGACTCGGGGACACGAGTGCTGTGGTTTATCCTAGAGCTGGAAACAGGTCTTTGTAAAGTCTTTGGTCAGGGCAGCTCTGGCCTTTCCCTTGGTGTCGCTGCTTCATCCTGTTTGTGATCAACTCCAACCGAGCCTGTGCTCTTCTCTCTGATCCCTTCTCTGTCCTTCAACAGGGCGGCCTGATCAACTTTGAGAAGCGGCGAAGGGTGAGTGGAAGGTTGACTGTTCTGTGATCGTTAGCTCCTGACGCTCTCTGCTGGAGCGTTCTCTTGGCGAGGCCTGTTGTCTTTGCTCGGGCGTATCCAGCAGCCGCTAAGGTTACTGAGGACTGCGAGGAAGGAACAATCCCCGGCACGCTGTGAACCTCTGCCGGGCTGTGAGGGGCAGCGCGCGAAGAGAAATTCCTTTTAGACGCGGGCAGCAGGGGAAGAGGAGCTGCAGGGCACTCGCTGCCACGGGATTTACGTCTGGGGCACACTCCCCCCGTTTGGTGTTCACGGGAACACGTTACACGTGTGTTCTGTGTGCTGGCCACAAGATACAGTTTGTGACCCTGTTCCTTGTGCTGCAGTAAATGGTTGTGGGTAAAAGGTGCAGAGAGCGAAGCAGGTACCTGGGACTGAGAAATCAAGGCTCAGCGTTTCCTTGCGGCCTGAGCCTTGTTGGTCAGAGCTCAGTAGGAGCGAAGGTGCCGGGGTTTCCTCTGTCCACGGCAGTCGCGCCGGATCTCGGACAGAATTATTTTGGGCAAGTGTGTGTGCAAGTGGAGTGAGGGAAGAGCAGCACGTTCTTGAAATAGTCACTTCTTCAACGGAAACCGACCTGTGGGTCAAACTCAGTTTGTCCCGGATCTGTTGCTGCGTGCGTTTAGTGTATTAACGAGACTGGCTTTATTTTTCTACTTAGAATTCCTATTTTATTATTTGTTTTCTTAGGAATTTGACGTAATCGCCCAAATTAAGCTCTTGCAGTCCTCATGTAACAGCTATTGCATGACACGAGATGAGAAATTCCTGCAGTGGTTTAGGAGGCAGCGGCATTTAAGTGATGAGGAGAGGTAGGGTCTCAGCCCGGCTGGCGAAGCAGCTTTTCTTCCCCCGCAGGCAGGTTCAGGTTCTCTCAGCCTTGAGCTCTGCGCTGCCAGGAGCTGCTCCCGGAGAGTGGAAATACACCCGCACAGAGCTGCGCTCCTCCTTGTGGGGATGCAGCCCTCTGGGACGTGGGAATGACCCAGGGCTTCTCAAATACGGCCACTCTGAGATATTTAACAATGGTATTGCCTGTTCTGCAGTTTCCATCTTTCACGGGAAATTGAAGCAGCTGCTGACAAGAGCATCGCATCGGGCAGAGCTCAGAAGAGTGCGCTGAAGAGATTCAGCCTGTGAGTGCAACGGGGAGGGGGGTTTGGTGCGTGAATATGAACTGGAATAAATCAAACACCAGCTGACAAACCTGGCTGGGGATCCAGAGCACTGCAGTGCTGTAAGGAGGCACCACCAGCTAGAAATACGTATTTCTGTTGTCCCTTTCTATCGGCGTAAGTAGTCATGAGGATTATTGAGTAAAGACATTAGAAATAACCCTAAGGTGTCAGACAAAGGAACAATTTCAGTGCTGGCTTAGAAATTCAATTCAAATCTGCTGTAGCAAAACAGAGTAAATAAGGATAGAGTCTAATCTGATCTACACACACAAACAATAGGCCACTCGAGCTAGGAGAACACACCACCAGGTCAGATTGTTGAAGCAAGTGCCAGCTTTGCTCAGCCCAGCTCTGCTGTGCTTTCTTTTCTCCCCTAGGCCGTTCCTGGGCTTGGGGGTGAGCGCCCACAGCGCACCCGTCAACGCGCAGCCCAAACCTGCTCCAGGTGGGAGCTCTGGGGACAGCACCGTCACCATCGTCCCTCCCACCGACACTGCTGAGGAGCCTCAGCACAAGGTAGGGCCTGGGCCCTGTGTTCAGCACAAACAGCCCGTGCGAGGCTGCTGACGCTGCCGGCGGCCCCAGGCGCTTGCCCAAGCCTGCGGGTCTTGACTAGAGCGTTGCGTGCAGTGGAATGGAGGGCCCTGAGCTCTGGGAAAGGCAGTTTTGGGGGGAAAGCTCATCTGCATCAGCCCAGCCTAATCCTGGGGCAGGCGGAGCAGCTGAGCAAGGGAGAAGCAGGTGGGGTCAGAGCTCGCCAGCCCTGTGGTTTGACCTGCCAGGAACTGCCCAGACCAAGCCTTGTCTGGGCTGGCTTCCGTTCCCAGGGAGCTTTGTCCTACAGACTCTGCTCTGTTGACCTAAGCTGCCTTAACTGGGTTGCTGAAGCCCTCGTTAAGGCTGTTGCGCTGAAGAGTGTCATCTTTAGCTTTTGGATCTTTTCAATTAAATGGTAATAAATGTGTTTGATCTCGTCTCCCCCCTTGCTGCCGTCTGATGACAAGTGCTCCAAGAAGTGCCCCGACTCTGTGACTCCCATTACCGCTAAGGAAGCGCCTCCAGTGCTGCCACTTTACAACCACCAGAACGGAGAGAGCTGCGTCATCCGGACCAGCGTAGAAGAGGACAGCAGTGGCAACATCTACAAGAGCATCCTGGTGAGTGGAGGGAACAGCAAAAGGCTGTTACTGTGGGTGATGTCTTCACCCCAGGTGACTTATAGGGTGCTTTTAGTTTTGGAAACGCCTATTCACTAATGAAACCTCCTTGACAGGGAAAATGAGAAATGTTAGAAATCAAAACATGTGGAGCAGGGGATGAAAGAGAGGTTTGCAAAGAGCATCTCTCAAGGTTTCTGGTCTTGAAACTGAAGCTTGTATTTGATCAGCAATGCCAAGTGAAGCACTCTGAGCAGGTGCCGGCTTTGCTGCCCCTGCTCTTCTGCCAGCGCCGGCTGTTGTGTGTCCAGCTCAGCACTGGGGTGTGTGACTGTGACACAAGGTGCCCCTTCCCCAGCAAACCCAGCTACAAGGCCCCGAATCTTTGCAGGACATCAAAGAAAGTGTTTAGCACAGGAGACTGTGGATCAATGGATGTCTGCAAACAGCAGCTGGGGCAGCTCTTGCTGTGGATTCGACGGCTGCTGAGAACAAGGTCTCACCTCTCCAAGTGGGTGCTCTGGAGAGCAGAGGCTGTGATTTGCTGCTGCGTTTCTAGAACAGTGTCTGTTGTCTTGAACTAAATCAACCACCAGGTGTCACAAAGAGCATGTTTTAGTATCTGGCAGAATGTACGACTTAGTCACCGACTCCTTGCAACTCTGTTTGCAGCTGACTAACCAAGAGAAGGCTCCTGCTGTCATCCAGAGAGCCCTGGAGAAGCACAACCTGCAGTGTGGCTCGGCTGAGGATTACGAGCTGGTACAGATCATCTCCGAGGACAAAGGTGGGGAAGCAGAACTCTGCTGCTGCTGCTCGAACAGTTCTGCTGCATTTTGACGGCAAGAGTGACACGCGAAGCGACGTCAGAAGCGCCACGGACACGTTGTCACAGCTGCCGGTGAGAATAAACCCCTGAGGCTGAGTGGTGCGCCAACTAACGCTGGCTCTGCTCCCTCTCTTGCAGAGCTGGCGATCCCACCCAAGGCGAACGTGTTCTACGCCATGAACACCCAGGCCAACTTCCATTTCATCCTGAGGAGAAAAGCTGCAGCACAGGAGGAGCCTGCGCCTCATAGACGTTAATGGTTGAGCTTTGTATCGTCTTTGAGCTTTGTAGATTTACTGTTTATAGTGTAAGTGTGTAAACTTCTTTTCCCCCAGTTTTAGTCTGGAGTTAATGTATTTTAATATGTGACCTGTATATAATGTTTGAGCTTTGTATATTATTTAATATTTATGTTACAGGTATATTAACTTGTTTCCAGTTTTGTCTGCAGTTAATGTATTTTAACACTTGATGTTTTTATCCTATTTAATCTTTACATACTGCTGTAGAAACATTCAATACTATATAACCTTTTTTCCACTAATTTCTGCTTGCAGTGACTATATTTAAATAGCTTAGCTTTATAGAATATTTGAGCTTTGTACAATAGTTAATATTTATAGAATAAGTACATAAACTCTTTTCTACCAGATTTAGTCTGGAGTTAATGTATTCAAAGGTTTTATCTTTATATAATACCTGAGCTTTATATAATAATTAATATTTAACATTCTTATTTATTTTAATGCACTAATATTTAATCTTTATTGAATATGTACATAGACCTTCCCCAATAGTTTTTTCTGAAGTTAATATATTTTAATACTTGATCTGTATAGAATATTTGAGCTTTGTTTAGTATTTAATATTTATATAATAAGAACATAAACATTTTTTCCACGAGTTTTACTCTGGAGTTCATATATTTAAAGGTTTTATCTTTAGATCGTATTTGAGCTTTATATAATATTTAATATTTATTTAATATTTTTATTTAATATACTAACATTTAATCTTTATTTAATATGTACATAGACCTTCCCCAATAATTTTTGTCTGGAGTTGATACATTATTTCATCTTTATATAATATTTGATCTTTGTATAATAGTTAAGATTTATATGATAAATATATCAACTTTTTTCAACCAATTTTTGTCTGGAGTTAATATATTTTAATGTTTGATCTGTATATAGTGTTTGAGCTTCATATTATTTATAGATATATATATATATATGTATGTATATATATAAAATAAATATATAAACTTTTTTCCACCATTTTTTTCTGGAGTTAATATATATTAATAATTGAGCTTTATATAATACATCATCTTTATTTAATATTTATATAATAAATACTTGAACTTTTTCCCACCAATTATTGTCTGGCTTTAAAATATTTTAATATTCGATCCTTATGTAATATTTAGTCTTTATATATATGTAACATTTCTATAATAAATATATAAACTTTTTTCCACTAATTTTTGTCTGGAGTTAATATATCTTAATATTTGATCTCTATATCACATTTAATCTTTATATATTAATTAATGTTTCTATAAAAGTATGTACACTTTTTTCCACTAATTCATCTCTTGAGTTAATATATGTTAAGATTTGAGCTGTTATATAATACATAATCTTTATTTATAGAATAAATATGTGAACTTTTTTCCCACCAATTCTTGTCTGGCTCTAAAATATTTTAATATTCGATCCTTATGTAATATTTAGTCTTTATATATATGTAACATTTCTAGAATAAATACGTAAATGTTTTTCCACTATTTTTTGTCTGGAGTTAATATATTTTACTATTTGATCTTTATATCATGTTTCATCTTTACATATTGTTTAATGTTTCTATAGAAGTATGTAAACTTTTTTCCACCAGTTTTTGATCTGGAGTTAAGAGATATTAATATTTGAGCTTCATATAATACATCATCTTTATTTAATATTTATGTAATAAATACTTGAACTTTTTCCACCCATTTTTGTCTGGAGTTAATATATATACATTAATGTTTGATTTTGCGTTCTATTTAGTCTTTACTTAATATTTATATAATAAATATGCAAATGTTTTTCCACCAATTCTTGTCTGGAGTTAGTATGTTTTAATGCTTGATCTTTATATCATGTTTGAGCTTTGTATGATATTTAATGTTTCTATAATAAATAGATAAATTCTCTCCCACTAATTTGTGTCTGGAGTAGGTTAATGTATTTAAATATTTGATCATTTTGTAACATTTACTCTCTATATAACCTTTAATGTTTCTATAATAAACATGTCAGCTTTTCCCGCTCATCAGTGTCTGCGTTAATCTCTTTTCCTCTCTGAGACTTCACCGCGGTCTGAGAGTTTCCACCTCGTCCCCATTGTCTCCCCGAATTTAAGCTGCCTCTTGGTTTCTGGTTGTACTGAAACTACCCAGGGAGACAGCACACAGCAACACCACCTTAATCCATCTCCCTCAGAGAAATACAACCTATTTGCGCACCAGGAATTCCACATTGAATACTGAGGGCACAACAGCGCTTCTCCTGTCCTAACAGCACAGAGAGAGCTGTCAGGTTATGGTGGCAGCCTTAGGAACGGTGATGTGCACCAACCCTGCCTGTGACCTTGGTGTGAGCAGCTCGACTTGCTGCTCGCCCTGGGGAAACTGCTCCTGGCTCCGGGTCTGTCACCCCTCACTGCGGGGTCTCCACCAGCCGCGGCTCCGGGGGCTTCGCTCTCGTGCTCCACAGCAGAGGACAAACCCCACACTAAGAGGAGAACACAACAGCTCCTGAAGCAGCCGAGCGAACGTCCCTGTCCAGCTCTGCTGACAGCGTCTCGTTCTCCAGAGCTACAGCCTCACGCCTGACCCCACACGAGGCGGCTCCGCGTTGGGGCTGCGGGTGCCAAACCCGCCAGAGGCTCCGCAGGGACGGCCCTGCCCGAGCGGAGCCACGAGCCCGCTGCACAGGAAACTGATAAACGAACGTTTTTGCAGACGAAGTTGAAGAACATGAAGTAAGCTCCACTTTCTGACGTGCCCCGCAGAGCACTCAGGTCATCAACCTGCTGAAAACTGTAAGGTGAATAATTTTTACTCCATGCTCCAAAATTAATCATTTATATGTACCACACTAAGTGTGCGCACATAAACAAGGGGATACATAGGCATATATATATATTAACACATATGATCTACACTACACAAATCTACGAACCAGATCTTAATCGTTCGGCAAGACCAAGCTCACGTGAACCCGAGTAACTCACTCCAAACAGGCTATCGGATGGTCTGCAAAACCAATCGTGAAACCATTCTGATAAAAATCACTCGGCAAACGCAAAGCAGAACTGAGAAAGCTGAGCAACGTGTTCAGGAGAACCCCTGTACGCGATCCCCTACAAACCAAGGAAAACCGTTCCATCCTGCACTGCCAGAAACCGGTATTGTATTGGTCCTGGGACTGTCCGTGTGCCTTCCCACTGCTCCTGCCCTCAGCAGCCTCCCCAGGGCCCCGCACCCCCCTCACCTCCTCCCAGGTGCAGCAGTGGCTGAGGAGGCAGCCGACCTCTCCCCGGGTGAGGGGCCGCGAGGAGCACGGGTCCCGGTAACCCGGCAGCACGTCGGTGCTGAGAGCTTTGAGCCGACCCGTGCTCAGCGCTCTGAGACAGAACACCTAACAGCATTTAAATAGAAGGTGTCGAGTCGGACACAGGCGCAACGGGGGAAGTGCCACTGATGTTCAGAGATGAGCCGCAACTCATGAAACTCCCGCACTTGTCTTGCTCAAAAACTGGGAGAAAAATGAACTTACTGATTTACATTCTAAATCAAGCTTAGACATGATATCCCTAACTCTGCCAACGACTTCTTGTGGGACTGTTGGCAAACGAAACACATAACCACGGATGTAGTTATATGCGGTGCTTTTATTTCAGCGCTGGGAAACCAGGGGTTCGCACCCAAAGCTGGTTTCAACAACTGATTCGACCTCCATTACATTTATACTATTTGGTCACGTACATATTCATTAGGTTTACAATGTATGTGTTGCATATTCATTAGATTCCACCCCTCTTTTCCTGGGAGTTCTGAAAACTCAATTTGCCAGTGTGGTCCAGGCCCATTCCCCTTCCCCATTTGACCCATTTCTAGCTCGGGCATATTTTTGGGATTGGTCTGGAGGCAAAGATCACACTGCTGTCACCTGTTCTACAGTGATATACAAATTTCTAGCTCCTATTTCCCTAATCAAAAGTCTGCATAGTGGTTCTACTCCCCAAAGTCCCTTCTCATGTTCTTCCCTTACTAAAGGCCAAACGAGATGAGAGGGGACGATAAGTTTTCCCTGGGGGGTGTGAACCCACCCTTCCTCTAAATCTACAATGAGTTTCGATTCCCTTTAGTGTACTCTGGCTTACCTTTTAAAGAGACCTGCCCGCCAAGGACCAGAGCACTTTCTGTTTTTACCTTTTGCTCAGCCGTTTGTTTTGCCTCTCTGTCCGCCAGCCTTTTCCGATTCCGAGCTCACTTTCTGGTGTGCCTTAATGTGCATGATTGACATTTTCTTAGGAAGCTGGACTGCTTCCGGTAGTTTCAATACCTCCTCCGCGTGTTTGATATGTTTGTTTGCCTTGAGAGTTCAAAAGTCCCTTTACTTTCCAAATTGCTCTGTGCACATGCACAACCCTCACAGCCAGCTGCTTCCGTCCATAAACCAGTTTTCAGCGTTTTCAATAGGAATGTCTTTTAGATCTGGTCGATTGGATCATGTTGCTTCGATGGTCTCCAGGCAGCCATGATGAACTGGTTCTCCAAAGTTACCACTGAGGAAAGAAGCTGGGTTGACAATGTTAGTGACGATAATTTCTACACCATCTTGTGAGACACCGTGTGGGATACCAGCACAGCCATTTTCTGACCCACGGCAAATCTCCGGACGTCCTGTATGTTCAGTACCCCTGCAGCAACTGCCCGCCGGCATCCAGGCCACCCCTTTGCAGTTGCCTCTAACTGTCTGGAGAAACCGGCCACTGCTCGTCGACACGGGCCAAGACCCTGTGCCAGTGTACCCAAGGCTATTCCCTGCTTCTCGTCAGAGAACAGGAAAAGTGGTTTACTCACATCTGGGAGTCCTAGAGCAGGGGCTGGCATCAGAGCCTTTTTAAGTTCTTCAAAGGCTCGTGTGGCTTCCTTATTCCATTGCAGGTGTTTCTGGTCCGTAGGGCCCAGGTCACGCAGTCTCCTTGGGTCTAGTAGCGATTAAAATGTCATCCACATCTTGTAGCATCTCTCCCTCATCAGACGGGGCTTCCCAGGATTCAAAATCTTTAGCAAGCTGATTTCCAATCATTGTCGGGCTGTTCTTAAATCCTTGTGGCAACACCGTCCATGTGAGCTGGGTTTTACCTTTATTTTTAGGGTTCTCTCATTCAAATGCGAATCTTGTCTGGCTAGCTTCATGGAGAGGGAGGCAAAGGAAAGCATCTTTTAAATCTAGAATGGTAAATCAAGTCAAACTAGGTGTTAATACTCTCAGAAGGGTGTATGGGTCTGCTGCCACTGGGTAGAGGTCCTCAGTTATTTTGTTTATAGCTCGTAAGTCCTGAACCACCCCCCCAATATGACCCGTCTGGCTTGCGAACAGGCAACATAGAGGTGTTATAGCTGGACTCACGTTCCTTTAATAACCCTATTTGCAGGAATTTCTCTATTACTGGCCGAATTCCTTCCCTGTCCTCTTTTTTCAAAGGTATTGTTTGATCCTTACCAACTGCCGTCCTTCTTTGATTTTTACGTCAACTGGCAGGGCATTTTTGGCTCTTCCAGGTACGTCAGTGGCCCATATTCCGGGATACACTTGGTTCACAACCTCTTCATTAATTTTGCCCTCTGTGGGAACAGTTACTAAAAGGAAGCTCATTGTTTGCACATATTGCTGATCATTTACCCCCAGAGTAATTCCTCCTTTTTCAAATCTTATCTCTGCACCCGTTTGTTCCAATAGGTCTCTCTCCAAAAGAGGATTCATGGAGTTAGGCATATACAGAAATTTGTGAATGCCTACTTGTTTACCCAATCTGTATTCCAAGGTTCACAAAAATATGCTCTTTCACTTTGGCCAGTGGCTCCCTTTACTACTACGTAGTCATTACTTACTGGCATTGAGAACGAGAATGTTGCTCCCGTATCTACTAAAATTGCACTTGTCTTTTGTTCTTTCCCTGGTTTCATTATAACCAGTGGATCCGCTAGGGCGGATTCCCCAGGTCCTCCTCAGTCTCTTTCAACCTTTGCTGCTGTCCGATTCTCCCTTTGCCTACTTCCTCTGCACCTTTCCTGACATTCATTTTGCCAATGTCCTTTTTATTCCCACACCACGCACACTGATCTCTTCCTAAAGGCTTTCGAAACCTTCCAGCCCTTTCAATTCTCAGTTCCCTACTCTCTTGTAGTGCTGCTACTATCGTACACCTATCCTTCTGATGGTCTTCTTCCCTGTTACTAAATACTTTCCAGGCTGCATCTAACAATGTTTCCAAATTGCGACTTTCTGTTGCTTTCAGTTTCTGTAACTTCCTCCGAATATCATTTGCTGACTGACTGGTGAATAACAACACTAACTGCTGCATCCCTCCTTCTGAACCCGGGTCGGAAGGTGGATATCTAAGGGAAAACCCGGGTGATCTGTGCGCGTTACACACAACCGAGCAGCCCGGCAGGAAGGGGCCAGGCGGCGACTGCCCCCCCGGCTCCATGCCCCGCGGGCGGCGAGCCCGGAGGAGAGGAGCTCAGCTCCAGCCCCAGCAGCCGCCGCTCCCCCCACACACCTTTTTCCGCCGCTTTAGCAGCCACTCAGCTTTTTACTTCTTTTCTTCTCGCCGCAGCTGATCGACGGGGAGCTGCCGGGCCTGAACTTCATGTACAAACTTCACAGCACAGGCTTGGGCTCCTTTGGCCCTTTTTCTCTCTTCATTTAATTCCTGCGACTATACACTTTATATGCAATTTCAATTAGCTGAGCAATAGTTACATCCCTCAGCTCCTACCTTTTGTAATTTCTTACAGATGTCAATAAACAGCATATTAAGCATCAATCCCTTACATTAATTTTAGATCCAAATCAGTCTATCCGCAGAACAACACTAACTGCAATACAGCTAACCCAGAATCTCACATTCAAATCACTTCCCCCACTAATTTACTCCCATGTGTACAGATGCACCTGAAGGGGGAGCAAGGTGGTACTTTAGTAATGGAACCGGTTCTAATTTTGTAATTATCTCCCCAAACAAATTCTTTTGGTACCAAATATAAATATACAAACTAAAATACTGAGCTCAGACACGCAAACCAAATACCAAGTTCCAACATGCTAACAGATCACAATTACACATCTTCAAGACAATATCTTGATTTTAGCACTGCACCCTTGAACCGCTCACTGCTCAGCAGGTGGAGGCACCGCTGGGGCTCCTGACAAAACAGGTCAGTGCGGCTGGAGCCCATGGGCACCTGCCCCCCCCGCCGCAGCGAGCTGGACCGGGCAAGGCTTTGATCAGTGTCTCATCTGGGGCGCCACAACTGCCATCCCCAAGCCAGGACCCCCCGTCCGCTGCGCATAGAAAAGAGCCAAATCCAGCACACCGAGATGACACACAGCCTATCACAGAGCTGGGCAAGTCCGGATGCCGGAACAAAGCCAGCGTGCCAGAAAGAAAAGCAACAGCTATCACACACAAAACCCCATCACCACATTCACACAGTCAAGAGCCAAATTGCTCATCGTCACAAAATGTACATTTTGGGTCAATCTGTGATCTTACTCTACCATACAACAGGCAAAGACTTAAGAAACTGCCACACATCCAAACAGATACCCACAAAGAAAAAAAGCTGGTACTAAAAGGCGTCTTGCAGGCTGTTCTGCAAGTTTTTCTGTGATTCATTTGTTATCAGCTAATTCCCTCTCTGCTTGCTGAAGTTCAAACCATTCTGCTTGCAAATCTGTCTACAGTGATTTAATGATCTCCTGCTCAGTTTGCTCGACTTTCAGGACAGCTAGCAATGCCGCTTCCAAAACAGCAGAGATCTCAAATCTGCTTTCTTTTGCCAAGTCCCTTATTTGCTCAGTTACAATATCTGGAGATGACCAACGTCCAGAAGCCCACCTAAGACCCTCAGGAGTCCGGCACGCCTTATAATCTTTCAGTGAACTCAACATCAGGGAGCAGTCCAGGCCTGGCTTGACCCGGGATGCCATGACCTACTGCCGGAGAACCCGGCACACACCGATCAGTCCTCCTTTAGAGCCTCTGGCTCCTATCCCCCCAGACCGCTTCTCACAGAATATCCCACTTCTGACACCAAATAAACTGTCCCCTCCCAACAGATGGGATGAGGGATGAGTCAACTCTTTGTTTCTCCTTATGTCTCTGAGTTTTTCTAGTTTCTTTCTTGTATCTCCCCAGGATTTTCTTACAAACTGGGGGGTCCACTCCTTGAGTTCATTTATCCTTTGCTTTTTCCTTGGGTGAACTTCTCTTCATCCCAGAATTCTAGCATGATCCCCCCAAAGGGACTGTTGGGGGGTCCAAAATTCTCACATGACCCCTCCCCCCAAGGGACTGTCAGGGGGACTCCTCTGAGTCCCCAAGGGACTCCGGCAGGTCGCTCCCCTTCGACCTCTTGTGGGGATCAAACCCACAGAACCTGGCTCACAACATGGGGCTCTCACACTATTAATAACTCATTTCCTAAATCAACTAAAAACCCCACACACACCCCAAAACAAAACAACAACAACAACAAAAAGCCAAAACCCCACCCGTGGTGTCGAGTAGTCTTTAATAAATTGCTACTGCTCTACTTAGGGAAATCAAAGTCAAACACAACTCCGCAGCGCGTCTGTCCCTTCCCTCTCCAGCCCCCAGCGGGGAGAACCGTGAGGAACACCAGGGCGGTTGAATGGAGAAACTGCTCCCGTGGGATCACGACAGGTCAGGAGAGGAAGGGCTGGGAAACCAGAGCTGTATGACACGCGTGCTGCTCCTGCCACACGGACAGCGGCACCGCGCTGCCGCCCCCGCTCCGCACACGTCCCGCTTCTGAAGGGCACGCCGGCGGGCTGAGGGCGGGGCAAGGGGGCGTGCCCGGAGCGGCGGCGAGCTGCGATTGGCCGGCTGCGGGCGGCACGTGCTGCCGCGAGGCCGCGTCCGGGCGCCGCGGTGCCGCCGGAGCCGTTGCCGCCGTTGCCGTCGGGGCGAGCGGTCGGTGCGAGAGAGAGAGAGCGGGAGTGCGGGGCTGGCGGAGCCGGCAGCAGCCCTGCCTGCGGACGCGGACACAGCGCCATGTGCGGGATCAGCTGCGGGCCCTGCTGCGGACGGGTAGGAGCGAGCCGGCCCCGCCGCCCGCCCTTCCCCGGGGCTGCGGTGACACGGGGCCGGGGTGGGGGGCAGCTCCGAGTGCCGAGAGAAGGGTGTTGGTGACTGCTGCCGAGTGACAAGTGACGGGACGGGAGGAAACGGCACCAGCTGTGCCGGGGGAGGCTCAGGTTGGCTGTTGGGAACATTTCCTCCCAGAAATGGGAGGGAGTGCGGTCTGGATGATCTAGTGCAGTGCCTCAGGAGGCAGCACTGGGGCCGGTATTATTCAATATATTCATCAACGATTTGGACGAGGGAATAGAGTGACTGTCAGCAAGTTTGCTGATGACACCAAGCTGGGAGGAGTGGTGACACTGGAAGCTGTGCTGCCATCAGAGACCTGGACAGGCTGGAGAGCTGGGCAGGGAAACATTGAATGAAATAGAACAAGGGCAAGTGTAGAGTCTTGAATCTGGGCAGGAACAACCCCAGGTTCCAGTGTAAGTTGGGGAATGACCTATTAGAGAGCAGTGTAGGGGAAAGGGACCTGGGGGTCCTGGGGACAGCAGGGTGACCATGAGCCAGCACTGGGCCCTTGTGGCCAGGAAGCCAATGGTACCTGGGGTGGGTTAGAAGGGGGTGGTCAGTAGGTCAGAGAGGTTCTCCTGCCCCTCTGCTCTGCCCTGGGGAGACCACACCTGGAATATTGTGTCCAGTTGTGGCCCCTCAGTTCCAGCAGGACAGGGAACTGCTGGAGAGAGTCCAGCGCAGCCACCAAGATGCTGAAGGGAGTGGAGCATCTCCCGTGTGAGGAAAGGCTGAGGGAGCTGGGGCTCTGGAGCTGGACAAGAGGACACTGAGGGGGGACTCATTCATGGGGATCAAGATGGAAAGGGTGAGTGTCAGGAGGATGGAGCCAGGCTCTTCTCGGTGACAACCAGGGACAGGACAAGGGGTAATGGGTACAAACTGGAACACAGGAGGTTCCACTAAAATATGAGAAGAAACTTGTTCCTGGTGAGGGTGGCAGAGCCTGGCCCAGGCTGCCCAGGGAGGTTGTGGAGTCTCCTTCTGTGCAGACATTCCAACCCGCCTGGACACCTTCCTGTGTAACCTCATCTGGGTGTTCCTGCTCCATGGGGGGATTGCACTGGATGAGCTTTACAGGGCCCTTCCAACCCCTGACACTGTGTGATTCTGTGAAAGGGTTATTAAACATTGGAACAGGCTGCCCAGGGCAGCGGTGGAGTCACCATCCCTGGAGGGGTTTAAAAGGCACGTAGATGAGGTTCTGAGGGACACGGGGCAGTGCCAGGGGTGGCTTAACGGTTGCACTCGATGATCTCTTCCAATCAAAATGATTCTATTATTCTGTCATACGACCTATTTTTTGCATTGTAATAGTGCCTAAAGATCAGGGTTCATATGATCTTGTCCTGGTACTTTTGCAAGGACATTAAAAGTAAATGTGTTGCTATCTGCAATTCAAAACTGCCTTTCCGTTGTTTTCTAACAGGCTCGGAACTTCTCCTTTCGGAATCTGTCTGTTTGGAGATGTTGGAGGAGACCAAGGAGGAGGACACCCAGGAGGAAGACACGCGAGGAAGATGTGGAGTCTCTGCACAGCCTTGAGGAGACTCTGACCAAGCCAACCAAGGAAGATGTGGAGAGTCCAGAGCGCATTGAGGAGAGTCCAGAGCGCACTGAGCACACTCTAAGCAAGACAAGAGAGGAAGATGTGGAGACTCCAGAGCACATTGAGGAGAGTCCAGAGAGCACTGAGCACACTCTAAGCAAGACAAGAGAGGAAGATGACGAGACTACAAGCAAGACAGCAGAGGAAGACGCAGAGACTCCAGAGCGCATTGAGAACAGTCTAAGCAAGATAACACAGGAAGACGCAGAGACTCCAGAGCACAACGAGGAGAGTCCAAGCAAGATAAGAGAGGAACACGTGGAGACTGCAGAGTGCACAGAGGAGACTCCGAGCAAGCCAGCTGAAGAAGACATGGAGACTCCACAGAGCCTGGAAAAGAATGTGAGGAACCAACCTGGGGAAGATGTGGAGGTTCCACAGAGCGTTCAAGAGGCAAGTCACTGGTGTGCAGACAGTTCTATCTGACTAGGGGATATTTTAGACATAAAGGAGGTAAAAACAAACAGAAAAGCAACCCTCAAAAACCCCAAGCCCCAGGTTCCCCAAATGAGGATTTGGTTGCACTGCACTCAAATCCTTTCTAATTGAGTTGTTGCTGTGCTTAAGGCTGTGGTAGTTAGTAAAGCCCTGAAATTTAATTATTCAAGTGGTATGTATGAAGAAGAAACATTATGTGGTTGCAGGGGACCAGTATATGTATTTCTGAAGTTAATTGTTACATCTGTTCTCTAGTGCTTTACTCCTCAACGTGTATCAGCATGTTAATGCAGCGGCTGTTAGTGCTGGGGTTCAGGAGATCTGGACTCTCTGGTTTAGTTCTTACCTCTTTCCTGGGCTTGTGCAGTAATTTGTGCTCTCAGCTCCTCTGTGCTTTCAGTTAAAAGTCCAAAAACCCCAGGTAACTAAAGGCAGCTAAAAAGTGGTGACTTAAGTGGGTGTTGTTGAGGTGTTTTGAGATCCCGGTGTTGGCATGCTGGTGTCTGCAGCCTGCGCTTGTGCAGGGACCATGTGCCTTTCTCTCTGACTTGTTTCTCTTTGCCCTTTTCCTGGCAGAGCACAACTGAGGATGGAGCTGAGGAAGCACAAGAAGGCGCTGTTGACTGTGACACCCTGAGAAGAGCGCAGATCCAGCAGCCTGCCAGTGAAGGAGCAAGATGGCTCGGGGTAAGTAAAGCTGGCGTGGTGGCCAGGTCCCCAGCTGATTCAAGTGTCCTCACTTCATTGCAATCAGTGCAGCTGTGGCAGTTTGAGCCAGAGGGTCAGGAGGTGGGGAGAACTTTCATGTTATGTTGCCATGTTTCTACATTTTCTTCAGCATCAAAGGCAATAATGTAAGAACTTGCTTTGGTGTAGTGTCCAGGTTGGTAGTATAGAGACTTTGAGTAGCAGATTTCCCATCTCTGCCTCCTGTTTCTCCTAGGAGAAATATTAGAAATATTAGAATTTTCTCCCATTCCAGGGGTGTTGTTCCTCGTACGTAGAAGGAGTTTGCCAGGTCTTGGTCATATTCGCAAGGGAAGAGTTCTTAGTCATGCTGCATTTGTAGAGTGATTTGGAGGCTGTTCAGCTGAAAAGCCTTGGCTGGTAAATCATTGGATGTGTCTGAGAGAAATGCAGCTCTAACTGAAAATATCATAGAACCCGTGTTGAAAGGAATACAAAAGTTTTTGTTCATTTTGAGTGACTTGGGCTTTATTACCAATTCGTTTAAGTACTGAGAAGCTTGAAATCTTGCCTTGTAACTTCTTGTAGAGGTACCAGTAAGTGAAGGAACTTAGATCTTTCATGCTGCAGGAAGTCTAATAAAGCTTTCTTAAACTTCTTGATGCTAAGAAAGCATCCGGGGTTTTTGAATGGTTGGCCCTGTTAGGAGAGAATGGTCAGTTCAAAAGCCAACCATGAGATTACAGCTTAAGCACTGGAAACACTTGCCTGTTTAAATAAGAAATGTCTTCATTGTCCTCCAGTATTTGATACAGCATTTGGTATTTGGAGAGCCAAAACTGACAAAATTGTGTAGTAACTGGAGATGGACTATTCCTGTGAAAAGGTGGAATGGAATCTGTGTTTCATTGTGCAAGCTGTGTCGGGGCTCTGGCTCCTGTCTGAGTTTTGTGCTTTGTCTTTGTTTCCACTTGTAGGCTGAAGGGGACCAGTTACCCGCAGAACACACTGTCAGCCCGCACGAGACGTGCAAAAGCAGGGCCCTGAAAGCTGGAACTTTGGAAAAGCTGGTGGAGACGCTTCCGACGGCATTTGCAGATAATGATTTTACATACATCAACATCTTCCTCTCAACGTACAGGGCCTTTGCTTCCACCAGCACAGTCCTGGAGCTGCTCCTGGACAGGTAAGAGGCGGCACAGAATGGAAACTGAGCCATCATTTATTATACACGACAGGGGGATGTTGACAGGCATTTCCTCCCCTGCTTTTAGTGGACATGGAGTTAATAACCTGATGGACAGAGGTCAACAATCCTGCAAACTTCAGGATTTCAGCATAAACACAGCTTGTGTAAATGCACGCTGCCCACATCCCAGCTCTCATTAAAGCTTAAGCGCCGAGTGGGGAAAGTGTGCGTGGTCTGACCGCTAAGGAACCAAACTGGGACCGACACAAGAAAATCAATACAGCTTTTCCCTTAAAAAAAGACCAGAATACGTGTGGGCCGGAAAGTCACACCTGGAACAGATTCCTATTTCTTCCGTCTGGCAGTCAGTTCTCGGTTTGATGGGTTTGTGGTGTTTTCTGAGCAGCCATTAAAATGTTCACACTCAGATGCACCATGAACTCCTCGTCACCCCTGCGTAAGGAGGTGCACGGTGTGGTTGGAAAGGAGCTGTTCCAGCTGCCGCCAGGGCTCTCCCCGCAGGTCTCTGGGGGCTCAGTGTCCCCAGCTGAGCTCCCTGTGGCTGTGGCTGCGCCGCTCCTGTCAGAGGCACCACGGGTTTGCCTGGTTTAGGCTGGGTTTGCTTTGCAGTGCACGGGGACATGTGCAAAGCCTTCATCTCTGCCTCAGCGTCCCCAGCCACCGTGGAATTGTCCAGCATGAAGCCCTTGTCTTCATGCCAATTGTATATGAATATGCCAATATGTATATGTTCATGCCAATTGTATATGGCTTACGCTATTTGGGATTTTGCTTTTGCTCAGTAGCGGTTCCTCTAGACAGCCATCTCATTTTTTCAGATACGGAAACCTGGAAACCTCGGGCTCTGAAGAATGTGGAAACCAGAGTTCGCCCGAATCCAGCACAGTGCTCAGGACGTAAGTTTGGTTTTGCAGCGCCCAGCGAGCCCCAGTCAGGGTTCGGTGCTGGAGCGGGACGTGGGCAGCAGAGCTGTTGTTTCCTTTGACAATTCACAGCCCTGTGTGCTTCAAGGAGCTTGTGTAAAGGCCGAGTATCAGCTGTCTCATAACGCATCCAATAATACAACGCAGAGAAAATCTTTAATGTATTTGAATGACCGCGCTGGTTTCTCAAGGTGTAATTGAAGAAGCAGCCTTTAGTTTCCTCTGAAGTATTATCTTAATAATATTTCTTGCATAAAAAGAACAAATTAAATTCTGTGCTCACAGAAGTGTCCATACTGCCTTCACGTGGGGCATGAACGGCTCAGTGTTCCTGTTGTTATATTAGGTACAGATGCATAGGATTGCATCAATACCTGCTGCATCCAACCCATATGTTCTCTCTGAACTTGCTCACAGTGCGATCGCATCGATTTTACAAGCCTGGCTCGACCAATGTGCCGAGGATTTCCAAGAGCCGCCCGACTACGTGTGTCTGCTGAAGGTGCTGAGTTACCTGAAGAAGAACATGCCCGGCTCTGACCCGGAGAAGAGGGCGCAGAGCCTCCTGGAGCAGTTCCAGAAGGAAGAACTGGAGAATGATGGTAAAGTACCTTTCTCTGCTGTCTGGGTGTTCTCCCAGCGACAAGCCTGACGCGTCCCCTTATCCAGGGCACAAAGCTTCCGGTGCCGTGAGCCGAAAAGGCGTAAGAGCTCACGTAGTATGTGAGTGAGAACTGGAATCAACTTCCAGCTTTAGTGGCGGGACTGAGTTCTTGTATGTGCATGATTCTCACGTTGGCTGCGTGTTTTTCAGACCCCGTTGGCTCTGGAGCGCATAACGGTAGGACTGGTGTGCAGAAAAGGCCCAGGTTTAGACTTAGTGCTGCGGCAGCCAAGGCCGCTGATCAATTGTGTACATCCCGTGAGAGGGGCGGACTTGCCGGGAGGGGCGGCCAGAACTGGTGACCCAAAGTGACCAGCTCGGTAGGTTTTCCGCGCCACCCACGTTGTGCAGCATCTAGAACTGGGAGATCAGCAGGGTCTCGCTCTCCTCGTCCATGGCCGGCATCTGAAGAGGAGCCTGCCTGCGATCCTAGGCCTGGTTCCAGGCCCTGCAGCCCTGAATCCAGCTCTGGTTTACTGCCGAGTCCAGCCCAGGGCGTCCGGGTGCTTGTCCTGCAGCTGCTGGAGCCACGATTGGTTTCGTATATTTTGCATTACTTTCTCTCCTCATCAGTACTACTAGCAAAGCATGTTTTAACTTTCCAGCTGGTCTCTCTCCCTTCTCCTCCTCTTCCCTTGAAATCTGGACAGAAGGGCATTCTCAGCGTAATATTTTGGGGTATAATTGCAGTCTTGTCTCTTTGCAGTTCAGCTGTTTTTCAGGCTATAGAATGCGTAAATGCTGACAAGTAGATTATCAAAATTCTGCAGTGTTAATAAGGAATTGTTGGGGGGGTTGGTGGGTTTTTTCTTCCCAAAGAATGGCTAGTGAAGGGGTTAAGGCACTTCTCAGCTAAGAGACCCTGAACAGCTCAGTTCTCCCTGTTTCTTTTTCTTCTGCCTTCTCTTTGCCAATTTAATCTTCCGGTCCTTATCTTTCTCACTAAAATGTGCAGCACAGTGAGGCCGTTACAGCGGGCAGGTCCCTTTGCATGTTCTGCTGTTAGATGCAGTGATTTTTCAAATATCTGCTGTGATTAATTGTGTTCTGTATAAATTCACTGACTCGTGTTCTCCACGCTGGCCAGACGCGTTCCACAGCCTTTCTCCCTGCAACCTGGATGACGACGAGGAACGGGACATCAGCGGTGCAGGAGAATTCTCATTGTTCCAGGAAGACCTGGTGGCAGAACAGCTGACATACATGGACGCGGTATGTAGGTCGTACGTATTACTTGAAATGCTCGGGAAAATAGTTCTGGGCTTCTAATTGTTTGTTTGTCTGTTTGTTTTTTAACTTGGATCAATGTAAGTCTAGCGTTCCAGAACCGCTCTGTTGCTGGGACACAGAGCACAGCTCTGCTTGGTTGTCCAAACTTGCTTCATTGATTGGGCTTTTCCTTCCGTTCTTCTGAAGTCGTTTGTCTTTTTCTTACAGTGTGAATGTAGACTGTGTGGCCTCTTTTGCAAAGTTTCATATTTGACCCCTCAGAAATAGTGTATTTGGACTCTAGTTTAGGCTACCTCACCTGAAGCTGTATAAGTACTTTTAACTGTAGTGCTCCCATTTGGTTTCTTTGTATCAAGTTCTTTCAAAAATATCATTATATAGAAATCTTTCCCCCTGGTAATGTAAGTGATAGAAAGGTGTCTCTTGTTTTGCCAGGACTGTTTAGCTGACAGTTCTTTTAGGGCATCAGGCCTAAAGAGTTATACCAAAGTGTATATTTTAAACTAAGAGGAAACCAATATTTCCCCTTTAATACCCTATTAGATTCAGATCCAGTTTGTACCGTGAACATGCATTTCTTGCTGTGGGCAATAGCGATCCAGGCTGACTTGGACACCTCTGTTTCCCTCTAGACACTCTTCAAGAACGTTGTGCCCCACCACTGCCTGGGCTGCATCTGGTCCCGCAGGGACAAGCAAGAGAACAAACAGCTGGCACAGAGCATCAGAGCCACCATCTCGCAGTTCAACGCCGTCACCAACTGCGTGGTCAGCACCGTCCTACAGACCAGAGAACTAAAGCCACGGCAACGAGCGAAGATCTTGGAGAAGTGGATCCGTATCGCACGTGTAAAGCGTTTGTTCACGACTGTTTGACGTTCCCTGTGCGGGTGCCGTGGAGCTGGGAGGGGAGAGGGGGGTTGTTGGCGTTGGGCCCAGGCCAGGGAGCAGCTGAGCTCTCGTTCCCTCTGGGTTTGGCTGACTGTCCCTGTCACAGCACATGCAGCGTTGCTCTTCCTCTCCTCGCTGTTGTAGTTTGGGCAGCATCACCACAAATAGACGAAAGTGAGGAAAACAAGATGGAAATGCCAAAGTCATCAGGTGTTTGGTGGCTGGAGGGGGGAGTGATATTTTTGAGGCTCAGTCTTTGTGGAGCTGCCCGCTTAGCAGGGAGAATGTGCAGCGAGCAGGACACGGGGCAGACAGAAGAGCACTGACTATTGGTGATGCTGACGATTAATGCTCCCGTGTTTCTAACCGCTCCTTTCACAGCAATGTAGGATCCTGAACAGCTTTTCGTCTTTGAAGGCCATTGTTTCCGCCTTGCAGTCCACCTCTGTTTATCGCCTGAAGAAGACCTGGGCCTGCGTTCCAAAGTAAGGCTGCCCCAGACAAAGGCAAAAAGCTCCGTGCTCTTTCTTTGTACCCATTGATCCACCTGCTTCCAAGAATCTCATACCTGCAGCGCGATTGAGAGCCCTCAGCAGGGTCAGCGTCCCTGCGGCATTTCTTTGTGTCAAATAGGGCCTGGGAGCACCAGAAGATCCCAGGAAGGTTCCTGGTACATGTGCAGCGTGTCACAGGATGTGTTTTGGTGCTTTTATCTTTTATGTACCCAACTGCTAACGATTCATGAGAAAAAAATAGGACCCCATCTGATTCGGAGTGCTTACAAACAACTTAAATGATTTAATCTTTTCCTGTACAGGGACATAATGCTGATGTTCGAAGATCTTTCAGAAATATTCTCCGACTGCGACAACTTTGCGACGAGCAGGGAGCTGCTGATGAAGGTGGGAATGAGCTTGAGTCGCCAGGCTTGTGATCTCACCCAAAGCCGAGCTCAGCCCTGTTCCTAACCTGTTCCTAACTCCCTTTTGCGGTGCTTTGGGGAAGACGGGTCTGTAAATCCCGGGCTTTCCTGCTGGGGCGAGAGGTGCTGCACAGCGAGATTTGACGCAGATGAGTTAGGAATGAGCACTTTGCCTTTATACCGCTCTGTACAGAGACGAACCGCTGGCCAAGATACTGAGGATGATGTCATGAAAGCATCATTTACAAGAGCACTGTTTGGTGAAGCAGACTAGTTGTATTTTGTTTGCTAGCACAGGAGTATTCCAGCATTCTAATTAGTATTATTATTATTTCTCAGTCAATTAATCCACCATTGCTCTGCCCGTTTGCAGGGAGTCACACAGGGCACGGTACCTTACCTGGGTACCTTCCTCACAGACCTCGTCATGCTGGACACAGCCCTTCAGGACTATCTCGAGGTAATTTGGGGCAATTTTTGGAATCCTAAATATCCTCCCTCCCTTCCAGACACTGTGTCTGGTCCTGTATCTTCCACTGGGTTCTAGTGCAGTTCTTAAAAATGGAGGAATCTATCTGAAAAATAGACTCGGGGACACGAGTGCTGTGGTTTATCCTAGAGCTGGAAACAGGTCTTTGTAGAAGCCTTTGGTCAGGGCAGCTCTGGCCTTTCCCTTGGTGTCGCTACTTCATCGTGTTTGTGATCAACTCCAACCGAGCCTGTGCTCTTCTCCTCTGATCCCTTCTCTGTCCTTCAACAGGGCGGCCTGATCAACTTTGAGAAGCGGCGAAGGGTGAGTGGAAGGTTGACTGTTCTGTGATCGTTAGCTCCTGACGCTCTCTGCTGGAGCGTTCTCTTGGCGAGGCCTGTTGTCTTTGCTCGGGCGTATCCAGCAGCCGCTAAGGTTACTGAGGACTGCGAGGAAGGAACAATCCCCGGCACGCTGTGAACCTCTGCCGGGCTGTGAGGGGCAGCGCGCGAAGAGAAATTCCTTTTAGACGCGGGCAGCAGGGGAAGAGGAGCTGCAGGGCACTCGCTGCCATGGGATTTACGTCTGGGGCACACTCCCCCCGTTTGGTGTTCACGGGAACACGTTACACGTGTGTTCTGTGTGCTGGCCACAAGATACAGTTTGTGACCATGTTCCTTGTGCTGCAGTAAATGGTTGTGGGTAAAAGGTGCAGAGAGCGAAGCAGGTACCTGGGACTGAGAAATCAAGGCTCAGCGTTTCCTTGCGGCCTGAGCCTTGTTAGTCAGAGCTCAGTAGGAGCGAAGGTGCCGGGGTTTCCTCTGTCCACGGCAGTCGCGCCGGATCTCGGACAGAATTATTTTGGGCAAGTGTGTGTGCAAGTGGAGTGAGGGAAGAGCAGCACGTTCTTGAAATAGTCACTTCTTCAACGGAAACCGACCTGCGGGTCAAACTCAGTTTGTCCCGGATCTGTTGCTGCGTGCGTTTAGTGTATTAACGAGACTGGCTTTATTTTTCTAATTAGAATTCCTATTTTATTATTTGTTTTCTTAGGAATTTGACGTAATCGCCCAAATTAAGCTCTTGCAGTCCTCATGTAACAGCTATTGCATGACACGAGATGAGAAATTCCTGCAGTGGTTTAGGAGGCAGCGGCATTTAAGTGATGAGGAGAGGTAGGGTCTCAGCCCGGCTGGCGAAGCAGCTTTTCTTCCCCCGCAGGCAGGTTCAGGTTCTCTCAGCCTTGAGCTCTGCGCTGCCAGGAGCTGCTCCCGGAGAGTGGAAATACACCCGCACAGAGCTGCGCTCCTCCTTGTGGGGATGCAGCCCTCTGGGACGTGGGAATGGCCCAGGGCTTCTCAAATATGGCCACTCTGAGATATTTAACAATGGTATTGCCTGTTCTGCAGTTTCCATCTTTCACGGGAAATTGAAGCAGCTGCTGACAAGAGCATCGCATCGGGCAGAGCTCAGAAGAGTGCGCTGAAGAGATTCAGCCTGTGAGTGCAACGGGGAGGGGGGTTTGGTGCGTGAATATGAACTGGAATAAATCAAACACCAGCTGACAAACCTGGCTGGGGATCCAGAGCACTGCAGTGCTGTAAGGAGGCACCACCAGCTAGAAATACGTATTTCTGTTGTCCCTTTCTATTGGCGTAAGTAGTCATGAGGATTATTGAGTAAAGACATTAGAAATAACCCTAAGGTGTCAGACAAAGGAACAATTTCAGTGCTGGCTTAGAAATTCAATTCAAATCTGCTGTAGCAAAACAGAGTAAATAAGGATAGAGTCTAATCTGATCTACACACACAAACAATAGGCCACTCGAGCTAGGAGAACACACCACCAGGTCAGCTTGTTGAAGCAAGTGCCAGCTTTGCTCAGCCCAGCTCTGCTGTGCTTTCTTTTCTCCCCTAGGCCGTTCCTGGGCTTGGGGGTGAGCGCCCACAGCGCACCCGTCAACGCGCAGCCCAAACCTGCTCCAGGTGGGAGCTCTGGGGACAGCACCGTCACCATCGTCCCTCCCACCGACACTGCTGAGGAGCCTCAGCACAAGGTAGGGCCTGGGCCCTGTGTTCAGCACAAACAGCCTGTGCGAGGCTGCTGACGCTGCCGGCGGCCCCAGGCGCTTGCCCAAGCCTGCGGGTCTTGACTAGAGCGTTGCGTGCAGTGGAATGGAGGGCCCTGAGCTCTGGGAAAGGCAGTTTTGGGGGGAAAGCTCATCTGCATCAGCCCAGCCTAATCCTGGGGCAGGCGGAGCAGCTGAGCAAGGGAGAAGCAGGTGGGGTCAGAGCTCGCCAGCCCTGTGGTTTGACCTGCCAGGAACTGCCCAGACCAAGCCTTGTCTGGGCTGGCTTCCGTTCCCAGGGAGCTTTGTCCTACAGACTCTGCTCTGTTGACCTAAGCTGCCTTAACTGGGTTGCTGAAGCCCTCGTTAAGGCTGTTGCGCTGAAGAGTGTCATCTTTAGCTTTTGGAGCTTTTCAATTAAATGGTAATAAATGTGTTTGATCTCGTCTCCCCCCTTGCTGCCGTCTGATGACAAGTGCTCCAAGAAGTGCCCCGACTCTGTGACTCCCATTACCGCTAAGGAAGCGCCTCCAGTGCTGCCACTTTACAACCACCAGAACGGAGAGAGCTGCGTCATCCGGACCAGCGTAGAAGAGGACAGCAGTGGCAACATCTACAAGAGCATCCTGGTGAGTGGAGGGAACAGCAAAAGGCTGTTACTGTGGGTGATGTCTTCACCCCAGGTGACTTATATGGTGCTTTTAGTTTTGGAAACGCCTATTCACTAATGAAACCTCCTTGACAGGGAAAATGAGAAATGTTAGAAATCAAAACCTGTGGAGCAGGGGATGAAAGAGAGGTTTGCAAAGAGCATCTCTCAAGGTTTCTGGTCTTGAAACTGAAGCTTGTGTTTGATCAGCAATGCCAAGTGAAGCACTGTGAGCAGGTGCCGGCTTTGCTGCCCCTGCTCTTCTGCCAGCGCCGGCTGTTGTGTGTCCAGCTCAGCACTGGGGTGTGTGACTGTGACACAAGGTGCCCCTTCCCCAGCAAACCCAGCTACAAGGCCCCGAATCTTTGCAGGACATCAAAGAAAGTGTTTAGCACAGGAGACTGTGGATCAATGGATGTCTGCAAACAGCAGCTGGGGCAGCTCTTGCTGTGGATTCGACGGCTGCTGAGAACAAGGTCTCACCTCTCCAAGTGGGTGCTCTGGAGAGCAGAGGCTGTGATTTGCTGCTGCGTTTCTAGAACAGTGTCTGTTGTCTTGAACTAAATCAACCACCAGGTGTCACAAAGAGCATGTTTTAGTATCTGGCAGAACCTACGACTTAGTCACCGACTCCTTGCAACTCTGTTTGCAGCTGACTAACCAAGAGAAGGCTCCTGCTGTCATCCAGAGGGCCCTGGAGAAGCACAACCTGCAGTGTGGCTCGGCTGAGGATTACGAGCTGGTACAGATCATCTCCGAGGACAAAGGTGGGGAAGCAGAACTCTGCTGCTGCTGCTTGAACAGTTCTGCTGCATTTTGACGGCAAGAGTGACACGCGAAGCGACGTCAGAAGCGCCACGGACACGTTGTCACAGCTGCCGGTGAGAATAAACCCCTGAGGCTGAGTGGTGCGCCAACTAACGCTGGCTCTGCTCCCTCTCTTGCAGAGCTGGCGATCCCACCCAAGGCGAACGTGTTCTACGCCATGAACACCCAGGCCAACTTCCATTTCATCCTGAGGAGAAAAGCTGCAGCACAGGAGGAGCCTGCGCCTCATAGACGTTAATGGTTGAGCTTTGTATCGTCTTTGAGCTTTGTAGATTTACTGTTTATAGGATAAGTGTGTAAACTTCTTTTCCCCCAGTTTTAGTCTGGAGTTAATGTATTTTAATATGTGACCTGTATATAATGTTTGAGCTTTGTATATTATTTAATATTTATGTTACAGGTATATTAACTTGTTTCCACTTTTGTCTGCAGTTAATGTATTTTAACACTTGATGTTTTTATCCTATTTAATCTTTACATACTGCTGTAGAAACATTCAATACTATATAACCTTTTTTCCACTAATTTCTGCTTGCAGTGACTATATTTAAATAGCTTAGCTTTATAGAATATTTGAGCTTTGTACAATAGTTAATATTTATAGAATAAGTACATAAACTCTTTTCTACCAGATTTAGTCTGGAGTTAATGTATTCAAAGGTTTTATCTTTATATAATACCTGAGCTTTATATAATGATTACTATTTATTTAATATTCTTATTTATTTTAATGTACTAATATTTAATCTTTATTGAATATGTACATAGACCTTCCCCAATACTTTTTTCTGAAGTTAATATATTTTAATACTTGATCTTTATAGGATATTTGAGCTTTGTTTAGTATTTAATATTTATATAATAAGAACATAAACATTTTTTCCACGAGTTTTACTCTGGAGTTCATATATTTAAAGGTTTTATCTTTAGATCGTATTTGAGCTTTATATAATATTTAATATTTATTTAATATTTTTATTTAATATACTAACATTTAATCTTTATTTAATATGTACATAGACCTTCCCCAATAATTTTTGTCTGGAGTTGATACATTATTTCATCCTTATATATTATTTGATCTTTGTATAATATTTAAGATTTATATGATAAATATATCAACTTTTTTCAACCAATTTTTGTCTGGAGTTAATATATTTTAATGTTTAATCTGTATATAGTGTTTGAGCTTCATATTATATATATATATATATACATATACATATACATATATATCTATATATATATAAAATAAATAGATAAACTTTTTTCCACCATTTTTTTCTAGAGTTAATATATATTAATAATTGAGCTTTATATAATACATCATCTTTATTTAATATTTATATAATAAATACTTGAACTTTTTCCCACCAATTCTTGTCTGGCTTTAAAATATTTTAATATTCGATCCTTATGTAATATTTAGTCTTTATATATATGTAACATTTCTATAATAAATATATAAACTTTTTTCCACTAATTTTTGTCTGGAGTTAATATATCTTAATATTTGATCTCTATATCACATTTAATCTTTATATATTAATTAATGTTTCTATAAAAGTATGTACACTTTTTTCCACTAATTCTTCTCTTAAGTTAATATATGTTAAGATTTGAGCTGTTATATAATACATAATCTTTATTTATAGAATAAATATGTGAACTTTTTTCCCACCAATTCTTGTCTGGCTCTAAAATATTTTAATATTCGATCCTTATGTAATATTTAGTCTTTATGTATATGTAACATTTCTAGAATAAATACGTAAACGTTTTTCCACTATTTTTTGTCTGGAGTTAATATATTTTAATATTTGATCTTTATATCATGTTTCATCTTTACATATTGTTTAATGTTTCTATAGAAGTATGTAAACTTTTTTCCACCAGTTTTTGATCTGGAGTTAATAGATATTAATATTTGAGCTTCATATAATACATCATCTTTATTTAATATTTATGTAATAAATACTTGAACTTTTTCCACCCATTTTTGTCTGGAGTTAATATATATACATTAATGTTTGATTTTGCGTTCTATTTAGTCTTTATCTAATATTTAATATGTATATAATAAATATGCAAACGTTTTTCCACCAATTCTTGTCTGGAGTTAGTATGTTTTAATGCTTGATCTTTATATCATGTTTGAGCTTTGTATGATATTTAACGTTTCTATAATAAATAGATAAACTCTCTCCCACTAATTTGTGTCTGGAGTAGGTTAATGTATTTAAATATTTGATCATTTTGTAACATTTACTCTCTATATAACCTTTAATGTTTCTATAATAAACATGTCAGCTTTTCCCGCTCATCAGTGTCTGCGTTAATCTCTTTTCCTCTCTGAGACTTCACCGCGGTCTGAGAGTTTCCACCTCGTCCCCATTGTCTCCCCGAATTTAAGCTGCCTCTTGGTTTCTGGTTGTACTGAAACTACCCAGGGAGACAGCACACAGCAACACCACCTTAATCCATCTCCCTCAGAGAAATACAACCTATTTGCGCACCAGGAATTCCACATTGAATACTGAGGGCACAACAGCGCTTCTCCTGTCCTAACAGCACAGAGAGAGCTGTCAGGTTATGGTGGCAGCCTTAGGAACGGTGATGTGCACCAACCCTGCCTGTGACCTTGGTGTGAGCAGCTCGACTTGCTGCTCGCCCTGGGGAAACTGCTCCTGGCTCCGGGTCTGTCACCCCTCACTGCGGGGTCTCCACCAGCCGCGGCTCCGGGGGCTTCGCTCTCGTGCTCCACAGCAGAGGACAAACCCCACACTAAGAGGAGAACACAACAGCTCCTGAAGCAGCCGAGCGAACGTCCCTGTCCAGCTCTGCTGACAGCGTCTCGTTCTCCAGAGCTACAGCCTCACGCCTGACCCCACACGAGGCGGCTCCGCGTTGGGGCTGCGGGTGCCAAACCCGCCAGAGGCTCCGCAGGGACGGCCCTGCCCGAGCGGAGCCACGAGCCCGCTGCACAGGAAACTGATAAACGAACGTTTTTGCAGACGAAGTTGAAGAACATGAAGTAAGCTCCACTTTCTGACGTGCCCCGCAGAGCACTCAGGTCATCAACCTGCTGAAAACTGTAAGGTGAATAATTTTTACTCCATGCTCCACAATTAATCATTTATATGTACCACACTAAGTGTGCGCACATAAACAAGGGGATACATAGGCATATATATATATATTAACACATATGATCTACACTACACAAATCTACGAACCAGATCTTAATCGTTCGGCAAGACCAAGCTCACGTGAACCCGAGTAACTCACTCCAAACAGGCTATCGGATGGTCTGCAAAACCAATCGTGAAACCATTCTGATAAAAATCACTCGGCAAACGCAAAGCAGAGCTGAGAAAGCTGAGCAACGTGTTCAAGAGAACCCCTGTACGCGATCCCCTACAAACCAAGGAAAACCGTTCCATCCTGCACTGCCAGAAACCGGTATTGTATTGGTCCTGGGACTGTCCGTGTGCCTTCCCACTGCTCCTGCCCTCAGCAGCCTCCCCAGGGCCCCGCACCCCCCTCACCTCCTCCCAGGTGCAGCAGTGGCTGAGGAGGCAGCCGACCTCTCCCCGGGTGAGGGGCCGCGAGGAGCACGGGTCCCGGTAACCCGGCAGCACGTCGGTGCTGAGAGCTTTGAGCCGACCCGTGCTCAGCGCTCTGAGAGACAGAACACCTAACAGCATTTAAATAGAAGGTGTCGAGTCGGACACAGGCGCAACGCGGGAAGTGCCACTGATGTTCAGAGATGAGCCGCAACTCATGAAACTCCCGCACTTGTCTTGCTCAAAAACTGGGAGAAAAATGAACTTACTGATTTACATTCTAAATCAAGCTTAGACATGATATCCCTAACTCTGCCAACGACTTCTTGTGGGACTGTTGGCAAACGAAACACATAACCACGGATGTAGTTATATGCGGTGCTTTTATTTCAGCGCTGGGAAACCAGGGGTTCGCACCCAAAGCTGGTTTCAACAACTGATTCGACCTCCATTACATTTATACTATTTGGTCACGTACATATTCATTAGGTTTACAATGTATGTGTTGCATATTCATTAGATTCCACAACTATTTCACAATTTCAATTACGACATCTTTGGAACTACTCTAAGCATGCGCAGTGTCCTCTGGGGGTCGTTCAGGTTGTCTTCAGGATGAAGTAAGTAGTCTTCTTCACTCGTGTCCTTTTCACCTCTTGCCACAGCACATGCGCACTATCCATATGTTCATTATAAAATCATGTGAGATTCTTGGGTGCACATCCTACACTTTCAAGATAAGATAAAGACTAACTTTCAGCTCTCTATTCTCAAACTAAGATAAGAACCTGAACACAACCTGCAAAGCTTCAAAGATAAAGTACGAATCTTGGACACAGTTTAACAAACCGAACACAGCTTACAAAAAAACAGTTCAACTATAACAGGACCATCAATATGTCAGGAGCTTGGCTTCAAATATTTTCCTAAGAGGTCCTGATGGGTGCCCAAGTCTCCGAGACCACTAGATGGCATGTGGGTTCCCAATTCCCTTTTTGCAAGAGCCAGACCAAAAATTTCAGCCTTGATTTCTCATGATAAAAACATCTTAACACGCCTTAACGTAAAGGCTGTGTCAGGGTTAATACTGTAGCCCAACAGCTTTGTAGCACGAGGACGGACAAACCTCTCAGGAGATAATGGCTCTCACACACTTTTGCTGCTTTCTAAGTGTGTGCGAGTGTTCTAGTTCACAGAAAGGAGTATGATTTTACCCTGATTTTCATCTTAGGCTGGATGTGGGGAACAATTTCTTCCCCAAAGGGCTGTGGGGCATTGGAACAGGCTGCCCAGGGCAGTGCTGGAGTCACCAGCCCTGGAGGGCTGGACAGACGGACATGAGGTTCTCAGGACATGGGGCAGGGACAGGGGTGGGTTGTGGTTGGGGGACCTGGGGGAGGGGGCTGAACATGGCTGTACAAACCCTGGGGTCAGGGCCAGGACCCGTCCCGGAGCACGTGAGTGGGTCCGGTGTCCAGCCAGGGTCACCCAGCACAACCCCCGGTCCCTGTCCCCTCCAGCTCTTCCCGCTCCGTCCTGTGCCGGCTCCTCACCAGGATTTTCCTTCGTCCCCTCCCGGCCCAGCTCCCCCTGTTGTTAAGGGAGTGGAGCATCTCCCGTGTGAGGAAAGGCTGAGGGAGCTGGGGCTCTGGAGCTGGACAAGAGGACACTGAGGGGGGACTCATTCATGTTTACAGATATATAAAGGGTGAGTGTCAGGAGGATGGAGCCAGGCTCTTCTGGTGACAACCAGTGACAGGACAAGGGGCAATGGGTGCAAACTGGAACACAAGAGGTTCCACTGAAAGATGAGAAGAAACTTGTTCCCGGTGAGGGTGTCAGAGCCTGGCCCAGGCTGCCCAGGGGGGTTGTGGAGTCTCCTTCTGTGCAGACATTCCAACCCGCCTGGACACCTTCCTGTGTAACCTCATCTGGGTGTTCCTGCTCCATGGGGGGATTGCACTGGATGAGCTTTCCAGGGCCCTTCAACCCCTGACACTCTGGGGTTCTCCTCGTCCCTCTGTCCCTCTCCCGCCACCCCTCACCCTGCCCGGCCGCTCCCTCCCGCTCTGTCCCGCTCGGCTCCTGCTCGTCCCGGCTCCCCGGGGCTCTGGGAGGGGGCAGCCCCGGGCAGGGCCATGAGGGGCCGGGCCGGTGTCCCCGCAGGGTCAGACAGCAGAGGGGCGCCCCGGGCCGTGCTGGCAGCTCCAGTCCCGGGCACGGGGCTGCCGGCGCCATTTTCTGCCGGACACGCAGTTTGTGCTGCAGCCGCTCCCGGGTGAGGTGGGGCCGGGCCCAGCCGTGGGGGTCACAGGCACCGGCACCCGATCCCAGAGCTCCGGAGCCGCCCCAGCCCACCCCCTGCAGCTGTCCCGGCCCAGCACGTCCCTGCCCGGTCCCACAGCCACAGCGCGGCCTGTCCCGGCAGCAGAGCCGGGCTGGGGCTGCTCCAGCCGCCGTTCCCGCAGGTGCCAGACACCCGTGTGTTCTCTCAGGTGCAGGACGGGCAAGCGACTGGAGCTACAGAAAAGGAAGGGAGGAAAGGAAAGGAAAGGACAGGACAGACCAGCAGGTGGAGCAGCGCCCGAACAGTAACATCTGCCTGGCAGTGCAGAGAGTCAGAGCTCCAGTGAGTCCCGGGCCCCTGGGGCCGTGTCGCCCCTCTTGTGCCTCTCACTACTCACCCGCCCCTTCCCCCCCGGCCTTTCCCTCTGTGTATTTTTCATTCCCTGTACCTCTCTTCCTCTCCATCATTGTGCTCTGCTGGCTGTACCTCCTTTCTCTTTTCTCCAAGTCCCTGTCTCTGTCATCCGACCTTTTGTCGTTGTCCCGATTTCCTGCTCCCTGTGCCTCTTTTTTCTCTCTCTCTCTGTCCTTCAGCCCATCGCAGTTTTTTCCTTCTCTGTCTCTTTGTCCTGATCTACAGCCCTCTCTGTTTATCACAGTCTGTCTGGCCTGTTCCTTGTTCTTTGTCACTCTCTGCCTGGTACGTCTCTCCCCCTGTGCTTTACTTCCCTTCCTTCTTTCCTTCTTTCCTTTTTTCCTTCTTTCCTTCTTTCCTTCTTTCCTTCTTTCCTTCTTTCCTTCCGTCCTTCCTTCCGTCGTTCCTTCCTTCCTTCCATCCTTCTGTCCTTCCTTCTCTCCTCTTCACTCTCACTGTGTTTTTACGTTCTGCATCCCACCATCCCTGTTCTTCTTCCTGTTCATCTCCTCTCTCCCTGTTCCCCAAAGCTGCTCCCTGACTGGTTTGCCCACCTCTTCCTCCTGACACCTCTCTCTCTGTCTCCATCCCTCTGTTCTGCTCACCTTCCCTGGTTTTCTTTCTCATTGTTGTTATTCTTGTCTGTCATTCTGTCTGTTCCCTGCCCCGTCATTTCTTGCTATATCCTTCTATCCTGCACCCTGCCCCTATCCCCACCTCTCTTCTTTTTACTCCTCCTCTGCCTCGCTGCCCACCCCAGGCTTTTTTCCCATCTTGTTCCTGGTCTCAACCGTTGTTTTTCTTTCTCTCTCCTGCTCCCTCTCACTCTTTCTGCATCTCTTCCTCTTTCCCTGCTGCTTCTTTCTCCGTGTCCAGATCCTTGCTTGCCTCTTGCTTTCTGTCCTTTTATTCTTTTCTGTCTTTCTGTCCTCTTCTAGGTCTTATCCTTTCTCACTGTATCCCCCTGCCCAGCTGCTGCCCCTTCTTTCCTCTCTCTCTCGCTCTGTTTTTCCTTTCTCCATCTGTCCCACTGCTCACCACAGTTGTGTTTTATCCTTCAGTTCTGTCCTGCCCACTGTTCTTTGCTCTTTCTCTGTCACTCTGTCCTGCTCCCTGTGTCTTTTTTTGAACTCCTCCGTCTCAGTCCTGCAGCCCGTGACTGTTCTTCTCTTCTTCCATCCCTTGGTCCTGCTTCCTGCCCGTCTTTGTTTCTCCTTCCATTTGTTCTGCTGCCCATCTCTTTTCCCTTCTTGCTCCAGCTCTGCTGCTCCCTGCCCCTCTCATTCCCTCTCTGTTTCTCTGTCCTTCTCCCTGTCTCTCCCCCATCCTTCCTACTCTTCTCTCCTGCTCCCACTTCAGTGTTTCCTCTCTCTCTGTCACTCTGTCCTGCTCCCTGTCACTGTCATTTCTCTCATCTTTGTTCTGCAGCCCAGTGCTGGGCTTTTGCTCGTCTCTGTCCTGCTGCCCAGCCCGGGCTTTTCTGCCTCCGTGTCCTGCTCCCTGTCTCTTGTTGTTTCCTCTTTCCCTTTGTCCTGCCTGCCTGACCCTTTTTCTCGTTCTGTGTCACCTTCTCCCTTTGTGTTTCTCTGACAATGTGTGTCCTGCTCCTTTTCCTTGTCTTTCTGTCTCCCGTGTCCTTCTTCCTCTATTTTACTTTTCTATCCATCCCTCTGTTCCTACTGCTTATTCGCCTCCTCTGCTGTACTTTGGACTGTGGCTATAGTCAAATTATGGAATTAATATGTACAATCCATATTCCACCACAGGTTTATAAGCAAGGCTACGAAATTAAAATCTTTGCTTCCAAATCACTATTAACAAGAGAAACAAACTGACACAAATAGCAAAATAACTAACCCCTAGATACAGAGGACCGAAAACCCAAAATGCATTTGAAGATCTAAACCAAGAAGTCGTGGAAGCTCCCTTGTTAGCCCTGATAGACTGTAACAAACCCTTTCTATTATATTCCCATGAACAGGAAGGAATAGCCAGTTAGCCCAGAAATGTCTGCAAGCCGTGGCATATTACTCAGCAGCACTAGACCTCATAACTCAAGGCCTGATCTCATGCACTAGGGCAGTGGCAGCAGCAACTGGGATGATTGAGAAAGCAAGAAATATTGTCCTGGGCAGCTCCTAATGCCAGCGGTTCATTCCTCAGTTTTCATTGCTCCTCTCCAGAGTTCAAGCAACTGTGAATGTGCTACAGTTGGGCAGCACATAGGTTTATGGCGATAAACGCAAATGGTCATTGGCTTCTTGGACTGAACTTTCTATACATGCAACAAGATGCTCTCAGACCCCCTGAGATGTCCCCTCCCTTTGGTGGCCCAGTGGCACGGGCAGCAGAGCCCTGCGAGGGCGAGAATCACGCACTCCGCACAATCCAATGTGAACTCAAGCGAAGCCGTTTATTGCTTGTTACAATTCTCCTTAAGTATCTTTTTGACCTGTCCACGCACTTACAGACTGCATGTAACTGGACAAGAGCTGCTGTTCACACGCCGCAAACCCACGAGTGACTGGATGTTACAAATCCGCACGAGCTCTAGTGCTAAGCAAAAAGTATCTACAAAATTGGTGACTTGCTGACTCTTCTTCCCTTGCTCAAGGCTGCACGAGCTCACGTAAGACGTGGAGGCAGTTTTGCTCTCTTCTGGGTCACATAGGCCTCACAGGCCTGTTCAGTTCAGTTCCATATGACATCCGTTCTATTCAAGAAATGCCTCAGATCTCCCACAGAGCCCCACACGGCAAAGCCCGCCACATCTGCCCCAGGCTGTCCTGCCCTGGCTGGTGCTGACAGGAGGGGAGACCGGGTGGTGACAGGCCTGGGGGGTGACAGGAGTACATGGAGCAGTGAGAGGCCTGGGGGGTGACAGGAGGGACATGGAGCAGTGAGGCATTTGACACAGTCTCCCACATCATCCTCACAGCTAAACTGGGGGAGTGTGGTCTGGATGATCGGGTAGTGAGGTGACTGTGAACTGGCTGAAGGGAAGAAGCCAGAGAGTTGTGGTCAATGGGGCAGAGTCCAGTTGAGGCCTGTATCTAGTGCAGTGCCTCAGGGGGCAGTGCTGGGGCCGGTATTATTCAATATATTCATCAACGATTTGGACGAGGGAATAGAGTGACTGTCAGCAAGTTTGCTGATGACACCAAGCTGGGAGGAGTGGTGACACTGGAAGCTGTGCTGCCATCAGAGACCTGGACAGGCTGGAGAGCTGGGCAGGGAAACATTGAATGAAATAGAACAAGGGCAAGTGTAGAGTCTTGAATCTGGACAGGAACAACCCCAGGTTCCAGTGTAAGTTGGGGAATGACCTGTTGGAGAGCAGTGTAGGGGAAAGGGACCTGGGGGTCCTGGGGACAGCAGGGTGACCATGAGCCAGCACTGGGTCCTTGTGGCCAGGAAGCCAATGGTACCTGGGGTGGGTTAGAAGGGGGTGGTCAGTAGGTCAGAGAGGTTCTCCTGCCCCTCTGCTCTGCCCTGGGGAGACCACACCTGGAATATTGTGTCCAGTTGTGGCCCCTCAGTTCCAGCAGGACAGGGAACTGCTGCAGAGAGTCCAGCGCAGCCACCAAGATGCTGAAGGGAGTGGAGCATCTCCCGTGTGAGGAAAGGCTGAGGGAGCTGGGGCTCTTTAGCTTGGAGAAGAGGAGTGACCTTATTGATGTTGACAAATATATGAAGGGTGAGTGTCAGGAGGATGGAGCCAGACTCTTCGCGGTGACAACCAATGATAGGACAAGGGGCAATGAGTTCAAACTGGAACTCAGGAGGTCCCTTCCAATCCCTAATATTCTGTGATTCTGTGAGAGGCCTGGGGGGTGACAGGACATGGCCCTTTTGTCACAGCACACCGGGCTGTGGAATGCGCGGGGGCTGCGCGGTGCCACTGTGACTGCAGGTGAGGCGCTGCTGGTGACCCCTACAGTTGGTGTCCCGGGAAACCCCCAAACAGAACCCTGAGACAGGGGCGCCTGAGCCGGGCCTGGGAGCGCTGTGGGACAGAGAGGGAGCAGAGACGGAGCCGAGGCCGCGGGAGCCTTTCCCTCCTGTGCGCCTGCCCGGGCTGTGAGCTCGGGCTCAGCCCGCAGCGCTCGCCCCAAAGCCCTCGGTGGACCTTCCTGCTGTCGCCGTGGGGGCAAACCCAGCGTGGGGGCCAGGGCACCGTTTGCCACAGCAGACGCTGTTGTGGAGCAGCAGCACCCGGCCATGGGCACGTCACGTGTCTACTACAAGTTCTTCGCCGCTCTGGACTACGAAGCAGTCACCTTCAACGGCCTCCATATCTCCCTGCACGAGCTCAAGTGCAAGATCAGGGCTCGCAAGAAGTTGAAGGCGACCAAGTGTGACCTGCTGGTCACCAACGCACAGACCAAAGAAGGTACTCGGGGGCGGTGGGCACGGGGTGGGAAGCAGTAATGTGATGTGGCCAGGGCTGGTCGCTGTGGCTTGTGCTGGGGCCTTGCAGAGCTGTTCTTTTGTAGTTGCTCTTCTGGCAACTGCCTTCTGACCTGTGTTTGGACACACAACTTGGCATGGAAGAATGCGCGGTTGTTGTGCGATGCGTAGTGCTTGCAAAAGTTTTGGTTTCCAGGGATTCTTCCAGGTAAAATGATAATGAAATGCGAGAGGATGTCATATAATAACAAATTTGCCAGATTTCTTTGAAATCTGGTGGAGAAAGCTGAAAGTGACAGAAATAGAACAGATGGCTTGGGTTTGGTGACTTATTTTGCCTTTGACTTGTTTTAATCCACCGCATTGGAAAACTGGTTTTCTGGCTGTTGCTGAAACCGCTCACCAGCAACATCTGGATCAAGAGTTTATCTGTGAGTTTTAATCTAAGCAGAGCCTTTAAAGCCATCTTGCACATGAGTGTTCTCTGTGTCTAAATTATACTTTGGAATTTCTTGTTAATATAACTTCTTTTCTACACCAACGATATTGTCATTCAGATGCACTTGAGCATCCTTTCATCATTCATTTCTACCGTTTTTTTCCTGGCACTACGTGTTAACCATGTCAGGACAGTACTGAAGCTTTATGGCAGAACATTTATGGTGAATACGTGCAAGAAATGTTCTTAGAGAAGTCATAAAAGCTTTTAAATCTTAGAAACGGTGCTTGATTCTCAGAGATGATAATGTTTTCATGTTGCTTAGTATGGTAGTTCAGTCTGGTCACCTGCCATCTTGATACGTTTGAATGTGATTAGAGACTTGGAGGCTTTGGGATGGGACTTCTCAGCAATAAAACAAACTGTAAAGTGTTTTCATTCCATAAACATTACCATGGATCAAAACTTCAACAGAATAGAATGTTCACTGCAGAACCTGTCGCTTCAGCCTTAGAAGGGTTCGTTGCTGTTTCTCTACAGACACGTAAAATATTTTCAGGAGCGTGTCTGTGAAGAGACTTCACAGCACAATGTTGGGGTGTTAGGGATGCCCTTGGGTTGCGTTACACACGTAGGCAGAGATACATTACAGAAATAGAAGTAAAATGATCATTTCATTGTTGAAATAATGTCTTCTGGCAGGTGTGTTTTGGTCTAAGTGAACTTGCTGCCTATAGGAATCATATACTGAACAATGGAGCATACCTTGTGGAATATTTCTATTTTGTTTGTGATCGCTGATCCAAACCACCCTGACAGAGTGCGACTGGATCCACAGTATCTTTGGTTCGCAGATCGTTGTTCTGATGAGGTCTGCAAAGTTACGGGCTTTCACCAGTTGAAACTATGGGCAGATTACAGGGAACGGCTGCTGATGGAGCTTTGAAATACGTAATCATATTCCGCTTTTGCAAGTACAGTATAAAAACCATTCTTATGGGGAGATGTTTGCACTTAGGCTTAGTTCAAGTGTCCCAAGTAGGTGGTTTTTGTTGTTGTTGTTGTTTTGTTTGGGCCTTGTGTAAAGGTCAGAAGAGTTTCCTCCTTGTCAAAAGACTAATGAGGTGGAAGCAAAGGTAACGCATTGGTTGCTTCAGGCACAAAGTTTTCAAAGGGCTTTTCAAGGCTGTCTGCATAAGGAATTTCATCCAAGTCCCTCTGCTCTGCAAAAAGTGAATCAAAAGAATTCACATCCCTTTGGTTAATTCGAATTAGCTGAAGAGGAAAGATGCCACTTTAGTTTGAGCCAATTCTGCCCTGCTTGTGCAAGGAAGCTCAAAAAAACCCCAGATTTCTGTTCTCACCCTTTAGCCGCATGCCGGGTTTGTTGCCGGGCAGACTCCAGAGTCTGGTTGATGCAGGTTGATGAGACTTTGCTGTGGTTTGTTTTTCTCCAAAGATGTATTGGGTTTGTAGCCTAACAGAGCAAAAGGAATTTAAGCTACATCAGGAAAGCACCCCATGCATTAGCAGACTGGCCTTTAGTGACGTTTGAGACCATTTTGCTGCTGATATTCAAACAATTTTAAAAACTGAAAAAGATTTTGCCTCTTGTGTTTGATTATCAAATCTGAAGATTACTTGAAATGTACCGTTAGTGTGTTGAGATAATAAAAGTGTGATATTACATCTAAAATTTTGCTTTTGTATCCATAAAGGGATTCTTTGAAGTGCTACGTAATAGTTCTATTTAATATCTGTTATAACATATTAATATATATTCTTACTAACCGCCTGATGTCTTTTTCTATATTTATGTTGTTTTCAGAATACACAGAAGATAATGCCCTGATTCCAAAGAACTCATCAGTGATTGTTAGAAGAGTCCCTGGTGGAGGAGTTAAAGCCACCAGCAAAACAAATGATGTGTGAGTATCCATGAAGCATTGATTCCTTGTTAGGGGTTCACTGTGTTCACTTTTTGTGTTGATATCAGTTTACAGAGGCATTCAGATTGCATCTTGCTTGCTAAAGCTGCTGTTAATTGTTGTTGTAATGGGTAGATTTGAGGGAGGGATATAGCAGGTGTTCTTATGCCCCACATCTGTTTGCTTTGCATACCAGCAATAGAGGGAAAACCAGGGGTTGCCAGCTGGCAAACCACCCAAACAAGAAGTTTCATTCATAAATGATTCCTGTTAGTTTCCCAAAGACAGTGTCTGTGTCAGGCAAGAGAAAAAGGACGATATCTTGAAGTGTGTTGCGTTTTGTGCAAGTACGATGGACAAATAGTGAATCGTGTCCAAACTTGAAACTCAGTAAGCACTTTAGCATGTTACCAAAGGTTATCAGTTATATTTCCAAGTCTATTCTTACCTTGAGCTGATATCTGTGCTCCAGGTTTTCATTCTGTATGACAGAGAGTATTAATCAAAATTAGAGCTATTCAAATGCAATCCTGACTACAGGGTTATTGCTGCCATTTCTGTTTTCATACCAGTTCTATATCAGCTACATTAGCATTGTTTGCATAGTCGGGTTTTCCAACCTTTCCACATAAGACAGACACTGTAAAACCACAATTAGTAGATGTTACTGGCTTGTGGTTTTGCCGTGTCTTTCTTATGTTGGTTCTCAATAAATAAAGTAGACTGGTGAGTTACAGGGTGTCTTGAACAAACAGTGCAGCAGCATCCTGGTACCCACGAAGCCTTTGCTGTGCACGTAATCTTTGGGCTTATGAGTTGCAGTGTTTGTGGGCACTACCTAGTAATTCTGGACACCATAGCGTTGTGCTTATACACATGGCCTTGTTTTGGGGGTTAACTGAAATACGTGTGCTTCGTGCTGTCTTGTCATGCATCCTCCGTTTGTGCTTGCTGATAATCTGGAGTATCTGTTTGTGCTGGGTCATGCTCAGGAGGTCTGTGGCTGTGAGTGTGAGCCTGGGGCTGTTGTAGCAGCGGCAGGAAGCCTGAGCCTTTCTGTTTGTACATGAGCTCCCCAGCAGACCTGAATGGCCTCTGCTCATGGGATGCTTGGGTGAATGATTTGTTGACTCTGTCGATGGCTGCGTGTCTGGTTCATGATGAGTAGCACGCAGATACAGCTCAATGAGTCTGCGGAATCTCAGCAGGTTTCCCAATGTAATCGATATTTCCTAAAAGAGTGTAGTAATTTTAATGGGATCTTAAATAAAATTCTGGCAATTAGGACCTTTTTGGTTTTTTGTCACAGGGTTCCTGAGTCACAGAAAATCCTCCAAAGTGCTTCCAGGTGACATTTCTAGTGCTATTTTTGGTCAACACAATCTATGTAACATATTTAGTATTTGGGCACTTTCATGGGTAATACAGTAGATATCTGAACACGGTGCTTGGGCTTCCACAAGCAAACACTGTTCTGAAGACGGTGCTGCTGATATTTTGTTATTTCTTTGCGATATGACTGATTCCTTTCACTAAAGTAAACTGGCACTATGAGGTTTCTATCACTGCTCTTTCTTAGAAACTGAAGTACTGTATCTGGTACCTGTTTGTTATACTTGGGATATACAGATTGGCAACAGTTCCTTTCATATTTTGATGGTTGATTATGTAAAAATACAACACTGTAGTACAGACTTCATATTTCTGATACTTCTATAGCAGAGACAAAATATCTGAGGACTTCCTCTTGCACTGCTGTGTTCTGTATCTGTCAGTCTTAGAGTAAGTTGTGACAAAGCAGATATGGGGTTTTGGTTTGGTTTGGTGTTTTTAGTGGCGCTGCATGGACTGAGGGAGAACAGTTTATGTATGTGAATACATTTCTACATGCCCTAGACTATCAGAACCTATTGTTTTGATGTTGAGGTTTTATAATCTCTTTCCACTGGCTCATGTTGGGTACAAGAGCTTTATTTTAAGTTCGGATCTCTTTTATTTCTTCTTCTAGAAGCCGAACGGAGGCAGCGAGTGGAACATCAAAAGCAGTATGTAAAAACACAATTTTTCTACACGCTGCACTGAATTCTAAACAATGTAGCCTTGTTTCAATTTTCCAAACATCGACTTAATATATTTTACAGTAAAACATAGTACATGTTGTGAACACGATGTATTTGATTCAACACAGCAAACAGCACAGTGTGTTTAGCCTGGAGAAAAGGAGGCTGAGTGACACCTGATCATTCGCTACAACTGCCTGAAAGGAGGTTGTAGCGTGAAAGGTGTTGGTCTCTTCTCCCAAGTCACAAGTGATAGGACGAGATGAAATGGCTTCACGTTGTGCCAGGGGAGGTTTAGACCGGGTATGAGGAGAAACTTCTCCTCTGAGAGGCTTGTGGGGCATTGGAACAGGGAAGTGGTGGAATTGCCGTCTCTGGAAACGTTCAAAAGATGTACAGGTGATGTTCTTAGGGACGTGGTTTAGAGGTGGACTTGACAGCGTGAGGTTGGACTCGGTGATCTTAAAGGTCTCTTCCAGCCAAAATGATTCTGTGACCCTGGTTCTGTGAATACGCCAGCATGTTTGTAACACACGAAATAGAACATGAATTCTCTATTTCCTGTGAGTAGAAAGGAGTGCTATCACCTTTAAGAAATCCGACTTCTGCCTGCAGGCCATAGAACTGCTTTCCAAACAGGCGGGTTTTGAATGTCTCCAGAGTTTTAATCCTTTTTAGCTGAAAATCAACAGCTTCCTTACCCCTGTGACTCTGAAGCAGTTGTGAGCGTTTGACAAGGGCCACTCTCTGACATATCCTTGAGCACTAAGTTCTTCTCGAGCGAGTTTGGTTCTTGTCATTTCTTCTCTCTATCCACACGGGCACTCTCAGGCTGGGGTTTGGACTTTGTTTTGAGCAAATACAAATTTCACTGGATTGTAAATGCCTCTTGCAGTGACACTCAGGGGCTATAGTGCAGACTGTCAGACTACAGTAGAGGTGAACTATTGCTGTGTGCTGATTGTAAAACAAATGTGTTTAATTTTTTGTGAACAGATTGATGACTCTTCTGCACGTATGGCCCAGCTTATTAAGGTATATGTACATTCTTGTCAAATGCTTTTAAGAAAAAGGTATTTGCTTAGTATTTTTCTATCTTATACTTTGATCTATAGCTGGATAACTGTTGTAATTTGAACAAAACTTTAATAATTTCAAGTATTTATTTTACCTTCAGAATGTGTGCACATTTCGAGGCTGGACAGGGTGCTGGGCCATCCTGTCTAGTCGGTGCTTTTGCCAAGGAAGGTCGGACCAGCTGGTGCCCGCGGTCCCTTCAAACCCGGTATTCTCTGACTCTCTGGGAGTTGTGCTGCGCTTGACAGGATGGGCTGATCGGTGCTGTCCGGCTGTGTGGGCTTAAATGTGTTTCTGGTGTGTGTGTCAATAAGGACTTGTTTAACAGGCTGCCAATCTGGCTGAAACCGACGCTTCCGAAGAAGAGAAAATAAAAGCCATGATGATACAGTCCTGCCAGGCATACAATCCAGTCAAGTAAGTGTCGGTAATGTGTTCTCTGACGATTAGGGAAAAATTGTAGAGATGGTTGTTTTAACATGAGAGACACATGCATCCCTTTTTCTTTATTCCCCAAAACCTTTTAGTTTCGTGAACAAACACTCGGGCCCGCCTCCACCATCATACACTTGCTTTCGTTGTGGACAGCCTGGCCACTATATAAGGAACTGCCCAACTAACACGGTAAGATTGTGTGGGACTTGTGGTGCTACTTAGCTTGTAATTTTTTCAGCTTGGCAGGTAGGTAACAAATGCATGAGTACTCATAGTAAAAAATGTTTCTCTTGGGGTAAAATACGGAGGTTATATGACATTGTTGCAAAGCCCTTCAAAATTCAAGGATACCTGGAATTATAAATGTAAATTTTTCTAGGTCATGGGCATTAAATGTGTCCAAACATCTTTCTCTGTGCACACTGATGCTTATTTTTATACATTTCAATATTATTGGACATTTTTGTGGTTTTAAGTCTTTTTAATGGCAGTTCACAGTTTTTAGTATATAGTGTACAAACAAGATGTTTCTGTTGAACCTGTCTGTCCAATATGGGCACGGTTTAATGACACAGGTCTCTGGTTCGGTGTTCGTGTCATTTAATGTTTAGCCACTGGGTGTATGTGCGTGAGGTACCAATTCAACCTTCCTGTACAGACGGTCAATACGAGTTTCTGCAGTGACTGGTTCGAGCACTGAATTAAGCTCTCGCTCTGAATTGCGCTTTGGTGGAGATGCAGGTTTGTGTCTTTTCTGAGTGGCTGGTGAGCTTAAGGGATATTTCACCCTTAAAGACCCTGAAGTGAAGCCAAAGAATGTCGACTGAGTTCAAGCACGGCTCGAGCCTTTGGAACCTCCTGCCTGTATGCATTTAGGAAAATAAGTGGTTTAGTCAACCCTTATTCTTGATAGTAGAAGAGGATGAGAGACTTTTGCTGCTTCAAGTAATCACTGAAATGTCATTTTGAGTGTGGGACTTCAGACAAGACATGGCTGCGTTTCTTTTCTTAACAGGACAAAAATTTTCAGCCTGTTCCCAGAATTAAAAAGAGCACAGGAATTCCAAGGAGTTTCCTGATGGAAGTGAAAGATCCCAATACCAAGGGTGCTATGCTGACAAACACGGGAAAATATGTAATACCAATTATCAGTGCGTAAGTATGGAATTAATCAGACTGACCCAAAAGGGAACAAGAGAAATCACGCCTGAGAGCTAATCCAAGCACGTTGCCCAGCACGTGCAGTTATGGGGGAGGAAGCATTATCTTTCTCTCTTCACTTCAAAATCTGTGATGTTTTCTAATATTAAAGGAAGGTGGTCCTTCAGTTCATGCCCCCGGAAGATGGTTACACTTGTGGTACGCTAAGAACCTGCGTTTCTGCAAAATAGTTCAGGAGTGTTTACAGTTGCAGTTGTTGTGGTTGAAAGCCGCTTTTGCTTCTGTTTTATATCTTGAAGACTTCTCAAAAAATTTCACAGAGAGCTGTTGGGCTGAGGTTTCCTCCCCCCTCAATGGTTTCCAATCTCATCTTTAACTTTGTTCCTTTTCCTTCCCCACTCCCCTCCAGGGAAGCTTATGCGAGAGGAAAGAAGGAAAAGCCTCCCTTCCTACCAGCGGAGCCGCCCTCCTCCTCCTCCTGCTCAGATGAGGCTCTTGTTCCAGCTGAGTTGTTATGTCTCATTTGTAAAGATGTCATGACTGATGCAGCTGTTATTCCCTGCTGTGGAAACAGTTTTTGTGACGAATGTAAGTGTTACTCCCATGTTTGTTAATTCAAATCCTCACATCTGATCTTCTGAAAGCATGAAGAGGAGATAATGAGATGACTTTGTACCTGTTCTATTTAATACTTAAGGATACCTGGAACAGGAAAGGACTCTTCTGGTATAAAAAGGAAAAGAAGAGGCAGAAGGCTTATTTTCCTTTTTGCACATCTATTGAAACCGTCTTTCCATGTGGAAGGACGGGTGTGAGCAGAGCACAGAACTGTGCAGGTCATTACAGTGTTGGATATTGAATGCGTTTAGTTTGTCCACAGCCCTTTCTCTGATACAAAATCACGCAGCCAGCTCTGGTGACTTACTGTGCTCTGCAACAAACAGTCGGCATTTAATCCACATTCCTCACCACGGGAGAGTTGGTTAAACCCTCCAGAACTTGAAGCTGCTCGTGTTTTCTTGAGATGTGTTATCTTCGTTAACCTTGGGGTTGGTAACTTCTCACTGTACTGGATGGTGGGAAAAAGACTAATTAAAACACCAGGACACAGCCTACTCTAAATCTTCAACTCTTGCAATAGTGAAATATCAGAACTGTATTTGCTGCATACTGTACATCTTTTACACTATTCGATATTTATCACACTGTCAGTTCAAGACCACATTCAGCCATTAATCATATACGTCTTATTACTCACAGGTATTAGAACAGCATTACTGGAATCTGAGGAACACACATGTCCAGTGTGTCATCAAACAGACGTTTCTCCTGATAGTTTGGTTGCCAACAAGATCCTGCGCCAGGTAACATGACGACTTTTACGTGAATGGTGTGTAAGAAAAGTCTTTTTGGAAAAGAAAATATTAATTTACATCTCCTTAAGCAAGGCCACATTGAGAAAGGCTAAATTTGTATCTCAAACACATTATCTGTTGTTAAGAAGCTTACAACTTTTTAGCTACACTCTGTCAAATTCAGGTCACACTTCTGTTCAATACGATCGCCTCACTTTGAGAGTCGGTATCAACACTGAAGTTCTTTACAGACACTCCGAGTCACCGGCCATTAATATCAGTGTTTGATGTGATGTGTTCATGTATCCATATGTTGATTCATTTTAGGATTGACAGCATTTAGAGGAATACACGGGTAATTTTACTCTCTGGAGGCTTTTGCTCATATATCTCCTGAATTTTCATAGTACATTTTCTAAATATTTTTGTGCCCCCAGGCTGTGAACAACTTCAGAAATGGGACTGGCTACAGTAAACAGATTCAGCAGCAGCAGCAGCTGCCACCAGCACCAGTGGGACAACCAGTGACACGCAACCCGCAACCTCTACTCCGGCCGACAATTTCCAAACAGAAGGATCCACTAATTCCTCCATCAGCTTCTGTGTCTTCTCATTCTGCTGCTTTGTCATCGTTTGGCCCTACTCAGGCATCTGGGGCAGCTCAGCTGCCAGGAATCCTGCCTTCTGTCACTGTCCCTGGTGTCCCACCAGCAGTGTCCCTGCCCTTCCCTGGACCTTTTCGGTGAGTACATCTGTAGCTTAACCAAAGTTTTTACATGCAGGTGTAATTTTACAGTGAATGTAAAAGACACCAAAACACTGAAGTTAGATTCTGCTGCTTCCTGAGCTTCTCCACTAGTGATTTCTGTACCAATAGTGGCAGTTCCAGATAGCTGTGGAAGCTCTGGTGTTTCATTTACTTTGAATGAGGACCCTTTGATCAGTTGGAAGCTGCCTCATGCAAGAGTTTCCTCAGAAGTACTTCTTGTCATTCAGTCCGGGTTTACCCCAAAGGAGGAACCTTTATTCCTCAGGAGCCCTTTGATTTTGGGTGCTTAGCAGTTCCTAGAATAACCGTTTAGTTATGTCAAACCTGTTGAGCGCATTAGTTTCTCTTTAGTCGAGTCATACTCAGTTATGGACCATTTTGGATAATAAACATTGAAACACTATAAACTTGAAGTATTGACAAACATGACAGTCTAAGTTTGCAATCCAGTGAAGTCACATGAAAACACATGAAAAATCTGCACTGTTGTTCAGGGCTTATATCCCTTCACCTTTACACCTGGAATGCAGACAGGCGCTCTGCCCAGAAGCCGGTCAGGCTCAGCTGTACCACTGAATACGCAAGATCACAACCCAAAAGAACCTCGAGGGCAGGCTCTGAATCAGCACATCAGCATTTTGTAATAGAATTTGAGTTCTTGCATGTTCCAAAGCTGAGATTCAGCAGGTGGGTTATACCTACTCTGGGCCTTTCATGTGCAGCAAGCTTAATAAAACGTTTTTGCCGTGAGCTTTCTCTTTAACTCCCAGTAATCCAGACAGACACCTGCTCAGCGCTTCATTTGGGATCAACCCAATTCACATTTGTAAATGCGGTGCCGATTCTTTTTCCTTTTCCAGTAGCCAGCATTTCTTACCTTGGACTTTATATTTCAAGCAGCACTTCAGAACACTGTTTGAATGATGTAAATTTGGGTTTTTTGCAGCGAGGGTGATGTGGTTACAGCTCCTGCTGCTCTGGTGAGCGCCGCTGGACTTTCTCAACCCTCCTCTCTGACCAGCAGCGGTTTGTCGGGAGAGCAGGTAAATTTTATTTCAAATATGCAGTGATTCTTGTATTTTAGCAGAGCTTGTTTTCCAACGGTCTGTGTTTATTCAAAGGGCTGTCAGGTTCCTGTGCTAAGACACCCAGCTCTGACAAGTCTCCTGGGCCCGCAAGGACAATCAATACCCACCAATGGTAACTAACTACAACTTTAGAATTTACGTTTTAACGTTATCTTCAGATAAACTGAATGGGGTTTTTCTGTCTCCTCTCTCCACTGAAAAAGGTCAGGCAGTGAGAGCCAGTACAGTCTGCTCAGCCAGCGGGAGACCAGGCTGGGAACTGTAAGTATTCTACAGAAATTCAATATATTACTATTGTAACCTGTTAAAAGAGGCCACAACATGTAACGTAGGCAAAAGCTGGTTTATAATGAAATAAGAATGCACAAATAGTTGTGGAGAATACAAGTGGTAATAAATTTTTAAATGGCTTCATTTCGATTGTCTTGAGGCCTGTGCCTGCAGTGATTGTTTGCTCTTTTTGCCTCTTGCTGCAACAAAAATGATTTGCATTGCATGTAGTTGCTGAGTAGTTAGAAATGTGCACATTCATGTACCAGCAGAGGCCAGCACACACCACCTTGAATCAACCCCCGGTGATGGTGGTTCCTGTGACAGGAGTTCAAATAGATTTTCCCTTCCTGTATGTTTTCAGACGAACGAAGCAGCAGCTGTTGTGTCCTTTAAGCAGAAACTGTTGTCAGGTTCTTAAATTTGCAGTAGCATTAAGTCAACAGCTGTTCTGAATCCACTTCATGTGTGTGTGTGTGTTGTGTTTTATTGAAGGTCCAGGTCTCCCCATGATGCTCCATCTCACTCCAGAAGTTCATATACCTGCTCCAAGTCAAGACCAGGCTCTTCCCACTCTCGCACCAACTCTGGATCATTTAGTCATTCCCAGTCTGGTTCCCGCTCCCGATCACCACCGTGTCAAAGAAGAGGCAGAGCGAACAGTCGTGACCGTCGTTCTAGTCCAAGGTCACGTCGTCATTACCGGTCAAGGTCTCGCTCATGCAGAAGATGCCGCTCACGGTCAAGGTCTCCGGTGTTTAGAGGCCAGTCTCACACTAAAAGGACTGTGCCTCAAGGGGAAGGAGAAAGGGAATATTTTAACAGGCACGCAGGAGGTCCAGCATCTTCTATGAAAGGTTACTATGGCAGACCTGTTGACATCAGAGATCCATTTGAAAAGGAAAGATGCAGAGAATGGGAAAGGAACTATAGAGAATGGTATGGCAAGGTTTACAAGGGCTGTGCTGTTGCTGCTCAACCTCCACCTGCAGTGAACAGAGAGAACTTTTCTCCTGAGAGGTTTGGTCCACCTGGGAGCAGACAAGAGAACTCAGCGTGTGCTTGGGGAAACAGGGAGGATTATCCTGGTGGGCAGAGCCACAGAAGTCATAATATAACTGGACATGACGGTGAAGAACCTTCTGGAAGAGAGGGGCCTGGCATCAGTGATCCTAGAAAATCAAAAGAGAAGGAGGTGAAATATCCATGGGGACATGACAAAGGAAATGAACAGAAAAGACACCAGAAGAGAAGAAAGTGCAATGAGAATGAAGGATTTTGCAGTGCTGAGTTGCTGGAAGGTGCAAGAACAGCAAGAGAGCCAGTTCCAGCAGGAGACGATAAAACAGACTCTCTGTTCGTGCTCCCGAGCAGAGGTGATGCCACCCCTGTCAGAGATGAGCCTATGGAAGCAGACTGGATTGCTTTCAAACCAGGGTCTGGAGAGGAGAGAACAGAGAAGGACGAGCCAAAAGAAAAGAATGACCAGACAAAGTCGAAAGTAGAAGTGGCTGCTCCTCCTAAGAAAGACGACACAATAATAGCAGCTCAAACTTCCCAGGAGACGGTGGACACCGATTGTGAAAATTCTCCTCAAATGGAACCTCCTGTGAAAAAAGTGAAGAAGGAGTTGTCAAAGATGAACGATGCTGTAATATCTTCCTCCCAAAAGGATGAGAAGGCTCCTGGTGCTCCATGGAAATATCACCCCAAAGTGACAAAAGGTCACCCAGGAACCAGAACAGCCAAGGATGAAAAGGTGAAGAAAGACCATCCAAAAGAAACCAAATCAGAGAAGCCCTCCAGAGAGGACAAGTCAGAAAAACCTGCGGAAAAAAGCAAAACTTCTGATGCAAAACCTGAAAAAGGCAAAGGAAACGCAGATGAAAAGGTGGATGAGGAGCATGAAGCCACTTGCACAGACGCCTCAAAACCAGAAACTGCTGAATGGAAACCGTCGGCAAAGGGGAAGAGTGAGCCCGATGCTGGAAAAGGGGAGCGAACTCCAGAAACAGCTAAATGTGCGTTTCTCAACCGTCCCGCAAAAGAGATTGAACTTCAGCAAGAAACTGGCGAAAATCTTGTGAGAGGAGAAAATGTGCCTCCTGCAGAAGATCCTGCGGGGAAACCCAAGGCAAGCAGTGGTAAAGTTAAACAGGATAAAGCTGAGGGGAAAGCACGAATAAGAGTAACAGCAGCTGATGGATCTAGTTTAGTTCTTGTGGGTTACACCAGGTACCTCATCATTTCTTTCCCTGTTCTTTCTTTCTTTCCTCCTCCCCTCCACCTCCAAAAATGTAAAATGCTTTATGGTGACTAATGAAGGGAACAGCTAAATCTAATGCAAAATAACGGAATAACCTGCGATCTTTCCTGCTAAATTGTTCCTGAGTCACAAACACATTTTGTTAAAGAAAGCAAGTAGTGTGTACTGCACAGAAAGCTGACAGGGTTCATTCATTGATGTCGTGTTTGACCCTTACTTCCGGGACTCTTTCTTCTCCCCTCTTCTTATTCACTGCTTGTTGACTCTTAGAGGGGTCCCCTCAGTGTCTTCCTTCAAATCCAGCTTACACCTAAAGGCAAGGACTGATATTACATTTCAGCGCGTAAAGAAGCAGGACAAAGCAAACTCCTAACATTTAAGACATTGCTGGAGACTTAAGATAGTGTCTTGGTATTCTAAAAAGTTTTTTAAATGTATGTTTTTCTAAAGAAGAACACAGGGGCATGAGGATAAACCTTTTGTTGTGTATACCTCTTCATAATTGTTTGCTGTTGAAATAAGAATGTATATCTGATTTATCTACCATTGCTAGACATGGTAGGACATGAAGGAATTACCAGATGAGATGAGTCTACAATCTGATTATCTTGTGTCTTTGTTAATTAAATATGGAATAGAATAATAAAATCATAGAATCATAGAGCAGTTTGTGCTGAAGGGCCCTTCCCAGCTCCCAGTGCCCCCCCTGCCATGACAGGGACATCTTCACCAGCTCAGGTTGCTCAGAGCCCCGTCCAGCCTGGCCTGGGATGTCTCCAGGGATGGTTCATCCACCACCTCTCTGGCCAACCTGGGCCAGGCTCTCACCACCCTCAGGGCAACAATTCCTTCCTCATGTCCAGCCTGAATCTCCCTCCTTTAGTTTAAAACCATCACCCCTTGTCCTATCGCAACAGGCCCTGCTCAAAAATCTGTCCCCATCTTTCTTATCGGCCCCTTTTAAGTCCAGAAAGGTGCACTAAGGTCTCCCCGGAGCTTCTCTTCTGCAGCTGAACACCCCAGCTCTCTCAGCCTGTCCCCAGCAGAGCTGTTCCAGCCTCGGGTCATTCCTGGGGCTCCTCTGGCCCCTCTCCAGCAGGTCCATGTGTGTCCTGTGCTGAGGACCCAGAGCTGGACCAGCACTGCAGGGGGTCTCACCAGAGCGGGGCACAGGGGCAGGATCCCTCCCTGGACCGGCTGCCCACGCTCTTTTTGATGCAGCTCAAGGTGTGTTTGGCCGTCTGGGCTGCAGGTGCTCCTGGCCAACTCATGTCAAGTCCTTCATCCACCAGGACCCCAAGTCCATCCCTGGGGCTGCTCTCCATCCATCTCTCCATCCCCAGCCCGTACTGATACCAGGGGTTGCCCCGACCCAGGTGCAGGACCTTGCGCTTGCCCTTGTTGAACCTCATGGGGGATACTAAATTAATTGATTAGGAAGATACTAAATTAACTGATTGTTCATAATCTTAGCTAGTGGGCTCATCCTTTCTCGTCTGTTCCCTTAATTGATCATCTGAAAAGGTTCAGAATTGAAGCAAATGCCGTTTATAAACTATTACAAAAGATGGTGGTGTGTGTATCTCACCTGTTATTAATGTACATTTATTTCCTCTTAGCAGCAGTTCTACTGAGGGAAGGCCCAGGACAAAGACTGAAGAAAAGCCAGATACAAACCAAACTGTCATTAAGACCATGGAGGAGTATAGTAATGATCTAAGAGCTCCTGCAGAAGATGTCATCCTTACGATCCAAGTCTCTGGATTTGTGAGCATGTAACATGAGAGGCTTTTCTTACCATGTTATTTTTAACCACCATTAATTAGTCTGTGTGTAGTAAAAATGTTGAGTTACTTTTAATTGACTGGCAGAAGCAGCTTGTATCAGTTATAAAACATCGGCAGAATGACTTGCAGAATACATTGCAGCTCTGTTATGTCACTTTTTGCTTGCAATAAAAGGTTTTCAATAAATGGTGCGATGTGATGAGGTTCCAGTGGTAGCTGAACATCAGCACAGAAAAGACGAGTCACAGAAAACAGCCGCCAGTAACAGCTTGCCGGCAGCTCACTGCAGTGAAGGTTTCCTGCCTGCAGTAGGATTGATTTTCTGGTCTGTGAGGCTGCATTGGAGCAGCAGAGCAAGAAGAGGTTTCTTTTAAGGTAACAAAGCTGTGGCAAAACTAGTGGTAGAAGGTGTTTTCTCCCTAGAATGCTGCCTGACAAAAGTGGTAGCAAGTAAAGGCACTTGAAACTGGCTTTTTTATTCAGTCTTCATACGCAGCTTTTGGAGGTTGATTTCTGGGAAGCAAGATCTGAGTGTCTGTGCGCTTCCAACGCAGCGCTGCCTCCCAAAATAGGTCCACGCTCCTCCACTTCTGCTCCTTCCACGCCCGTGTAGAACAAGGACGTGCAATCATGTGCAGATTTGGTAATTCCCTGGCAAGGGGTGTAGGCTGGGGAGCCTGGTGGAGGGTGTGACCCGACAGGGTTGTGAGGTCACAGCCCCGTGGTGACACGCTGTGACGTGCTGTGACAAGCTGTGATGTGCTGTGACGTGCTGTCCCACACCAGCTGCAGGCGACGTCTCAGTAAGCAGCAGCAGCAGCAGCAGCAGCAGCATCATGGTGGGATCGTGGCGGGCCAAGGTCCTCACGCGCCTCCTCCTCCTCCTGCTTCTGGTGTCCCTGCAAGCCCGGGACGCCCAGGCTGTCCTGAGAGGAGCACAGAGAGCAGGTGGGCGGGCAGAGACCAGCACCCAGCCCCGAGCAGCTCAGCAGGGCAGCAGTGGGTCCGGGGCTGAGGCCGGTTGAGCAGCCGGGCAGGGCAATGTGAGCAGCACCACGGCCCGGGCAGGGGGCAGATACCCCACGGGGTTGTGTAGAGGGGCTGCGGCTGCTTCAGCAGCATTTTCTGGGCAAGCAAGGGGCTGGCAAGGCTGGCGCAGGGTGAGCAAGCAGGCACTGGGTGCCCCTGGGGTTCCCCCTGCCGCCCAGCCCCGTGCCACAGTGCCCTGTCCCAGGGCAGCCTGTCCCCAGCATGGACGCTGGGCTGGGCTGGTGAGGGTGCGGTGCCACAGGAGCCGGGTGGCAGCCCCTGGCAGCGTTTGTCCCCGGGCTGCTTGCAGCCGTGCCCAGGGCTGTGGCTCTGCCGCTCCCCGGCTGCACCTCGGCTTTCAGCCCCCAGTCTGGAGAGACGTGCTCAGGAAATGTGCGCTCGGGAGAACAGGGATGTTCGTGCTCTCGTCCTGCAGCCCTGCTCCCCTCGCTTGAGCCGCAGGTCCCCAGCCTGCAGGAACATGCAGGGGTAGCACTGGTGCAGCCTTTCCCAGGGTCTTGTCCACCAGAAGCACGGACAGTCGCTTTTGGGGTTCCAAATTTTAGCCCTTCCTCTGGGATGTGGAAACTTCTCTGACCTGTGCTTGATTCCAGGCTATGGCGCTGGCGGCGCTTATCGAGCTGCTCAGCTGGACCCTGGTTATGAGCCTTGGGGGCGTCCCAGACGTAAGTTGCCAATGTCTGTCTGCTTGAGGGAATAACACTTCTGTTTTAAGAGGTTATTCGTGTGCAATTTTACCAAACCTCCTCTTCAGGACTTGCAAGACCTTTTTGTGCCTTGGGGCTGTTGCACAGCTAAGTAATGAATATTTCTTGACCGCAGGAGCTGCCAGGTCTCAGCAAAAAGGTCACCCGTGTTTCCTATTAGCTGAGGGCACCTCCCCCTTTCCACGTGTCCCGTGTAATTGCCGCAGCCCCTTCCAGTCAGCGCAGGTGACTAAGAAGTAGATCACAACGCACCCTGGAAACTCCTTCCCTGTGCTGGATTCCCTGTTTGGTTCCTGCAGTTGGTGGTGATGAAGCCACTTGGTGGAATCCGAGCCTGGGGGATATCCCGGGGATAAGTGTTCAGTCTTCATTGGTTCCTGGCCTTTTGCATTTGTTAATATGTGATTTACTATTTGTTAACATTTCGTTGGGATAATTGCGCCTTGCAATAGCCAGCAGGCTCTTCTCCTCAAGCATCGTGCATCATCATGTTTCCCTCTGGTGCTCCGTGCTCCCACTTCTGTGTGGGCTTCCTTGAGTGTGTGTGAGGGGTCTCCTGGCCAGAAGGCCCAGAGAGGCCCCATGTTTGTCCCTCTGCGCCTTGAGGGGTGTTGCTCATGGCCTGGAGACAGTGGTTTGGAAGCTGTCAGGTCCCAGCCAAGAGGTCCCCAGGCCCCTGTGCAGCTTTGGCCATCTCAGCCTGCTTCTGGCTCCCATGTTGTTTCCTGACGCCCTTCCAGTCACTGCAGGTCACCGAGGAAGAGGCCGATCACAACGTGCAATGGAAACGCTTTTCATTTCTGCTTGATTGCAGCTGTCCCTGTAGGCAGCAGCTACTTGACTTCTCAGCTGGAGCCTGTCCGTGAGCCTCTGGAGGATCCCACGGGTATGTCCCCTGAAGGAATGAGCACTTCCACGTTAGTTTTCCGTTCCGGTGCAATTTAGCTTGCTCCTTTGTTGGCCGATGCTGGGGCCCGCAGCAGAGCAGTGTGTGGGTCCGGCTCACTGCTGTGCGCGGGGGGCTCTGAATGACACATTGATTGCACTAGATGCACTCCCAAAAGCCCAGGCTGTGTTTCTAAGCTCTATGACCGTGTTTGGAGAGTACTGGCTCCTGAAGTACAGTGTTCCTGATGAGGATGTTACTTCTCATGAAACCGTCCTGCTTTCTTTCCAAAGAGATGGACTACGAGACTGAGCAGAAGACCTTTCCGAGGGGAAGCAGTCACTCAGTGCCAGCGTCAGATGAAGAAACGGAGACAATGGCAGCCACTGGCACGCCAGGTAGTTGCTGTCCCGTGGTCACCTGGTGTCACCAGTCGCAATGACTGTGTGCCTGCGGGCTCTACCCCAGCTCTTGCACATCTTAGCAGCAGCCAAACCTGGGAGTGTTGGTGCAGAGAAGGGCTGTCAAAAAGGCAGGAGCGGCTCTCTGAGGATTTTGTAGAGCTGTATCGGGACCTGTCAAGGTCTCTTGGAGTCTCTCGAGCCACGTTGGGTTTTGTCGGGCTTTGTCAGGCTCTGTCAGGCCTTGTCAGGCCCTGTCAGCTTTGTTAGGCTCTGTCAAGCCCTGCATGGCCCTATCAGGCTTTGTTGGTCCCTATCGAGCCCTGTCGGGCTTTGCACCGGACACCTGGATTTCTCGGGACTCACTTGCGCCTCAGCCCTTCTGGTGTCCCTGTTACCAGTACCTGGAGGGACACTGTTCCTCAGATGATGACTTTGTAGAGTAAATAACAAGACTCTTGGTCCAAAGCAGTGAGTCCTTGGCTGTTTAGGCCGTTTGAGTCGGGGTATCAGGCACAGGGCCGGGAGCAGGGCTGTGTCTGTGAGAGAAGCTCTCAGACCTGCACTCGGGGAGGGACCCCTTTGTCCCAGCATCAGCCTGGTTTCCCAGCTGGGGCTGTCAACAAGGCTTTCCTGCACCAGGATGGGGACGTGCTGGCCAGGCGTGAGTGTTGGTGCAGAGAAGGGCTGTCAAAGAAGGCAGGAGCGGCTCTCTGAGGACAAGGGTCAGCTCTGGGGCCTGGAGGTTATTGCCAGCAGCGTGCCGGAGAGATGTTGGTAGATGTCTCTGGACGAGGGTCGAGGTTGCTCACCTACCGCCACAGCCCTTGGCCAGGAATTTAGGAACTTTGCCTCTTGGGGAATGAGGACATCTGAGGGCTGCAGGCAGTGCGCTGTCCCGGGGCCAGCCTTCCCCCAGCGTGGGCATCGGGTGGCACCAACCGCCGAAAAAAGCCTCTCTTGGGCATGTGAGGCACGGTGTGAGCTGATTACCCGCAGCGCAGAGCACAGCAACGTGTGGCATTGTCTCCTCTCCCGCAGGGGCGGGCGCTGGGACAAAGGCTGAGGCTGCCGCTCTGGAGGGTCTGCGCGAGCACTACATCCCCGTGACTGCAGCGGTCCTGGCTGTGCCGCTGTTTGCTGTAGTGGCGGCTTGCATCGTCATCTCACGGCTGAGGAAGAGAGCCCCGTGAGTTGCTTTTCCCCAGAGCCGTGCATCGCTGCAGCTGGCAATGAACTGTTTGCAGTCAGAGCGTGCTGGAGTGCCCAGGCAGCTGCTGGCCGGACTCTGCTGAGATTTCTGCTCTGAGACGGTTAAGTGGCCTCTTAATTCCTGTCAATGAGCAGTCTTTTCCTGAAACTCATTCCTACAGGAGGAGCCAGGGAGACGAAGCAGCAGCAGAACAAGTCGACGCTGCCTCTGCCTGGAAAAGGGAAGATCAAACTAAAGATCAAGGCCAAGCAGAGTCAGGAGAAGAAACACAAAAGGGAGAGACTACCCAGGAAAGCGAGCTTTTCTGCAACAGCTCCAGCCCATCCCCGTGGATCTTTGCAGTTGAGCTCGCCCAGCTGTACAGGAACATGAGCGCAGACGCCTCAGCTCTGCCCGTTCCCAGCTGCTCTCTCCCTCGTGGGGCCTCTTCACCGGACACCTGGATTTCCCTGGACTCGCTTGAGCCTCAGCCCTTCTGGTGTCCCTGTTACCAGTACCTGGAGGGACACTGTTCCTCAGATGATGACTTTGTAGAGTAAATAACAAGACTCTTGGTCCAAAGCAGTGAGTCCTTGGCTGTTCAGGCCGTTTGAGTCGGGGTATCAGGCACAGGGCCGGGAGCAGGGCTGTGTCTGTGAGAGAAGCTGTCAGACCTGCACTCGGGGAGGGACCCCTTTGTCCCAGCATCACCCTGGTTTCCCAGCTGGGGCTGTCAACAAGGCTTTCCTGCACCAGGGTGGGGACGTGCTGGGCAGACGTCAGGTGCGGAGGGTTGTCCTTGAGCTTGCTTGGGATGCCACCGCCTGAATACAGCAGAGCCCGTTAAGGCCAACATGGAGTCTGACTTGCGAGGTTTCTCGCAGCACGGCAGGTGACACGAAGGACAGAGCACAAAGCCAGTCTTATCCCAGCTCTGCTCTGCAGCTGCGACTGAAGGGTGCGAGAAGCAGGCAGGAGAGGTTTTTTTTTTTGGGATGCACCAGGATGGGGACGTGCTGGCCACACGTGAGGTGCGGGGTGTTGTCATTGAGCTTTCTTGTGATTCTGCCCCGGATCAGGAGGGACTGGACAGAGATCAGGGGAGGCGCTGGGATGGACGGCTGTCCGGCTCTGAGCGCATCAACTGTGCAACGAGACACAAAGGTCTCAGAAGTTCTTAATAGGATATTTGGTAAAATTGCGCATGAATAACCTATTCAAACAGAAGTGTTTATTCCATCAAGCAGACCGACATTGGCAACTTAGCTCTGGGATGCCCCCAAGCTCATAACCAGAATCCAGCTGAGCAGCTCTAAGCACTGCCAATGCCATACCTTGTATTATGTGTGAATATTGGGCCTGGGCGTGTGAATGAGTGGGTCGAGTGCCACCCAGAAGTTATGCATGGGAACATGACTGAAAACAGACACAGCACGAATGTGGTGTGTTTGAAATAACAATTATTGAAAAAAACATCCTGTCTGGCCTCTTGCTCCAGATCCGTATCACTAAACCTATACATTGAGAACTGTTAATAAAAGTCAGCTCAGCCTGGCTCAGCTCTGCCCTGCACAGTCAAGGTCCTACAGTGCATCCCCTCCACCTTCCTTAAAGAAATCTCACAACAGCAGCTCTTTGAAATGTTTGTATCATTGCAAACTGCATTACAGCATTGCAGACACCCACTGTTTGTTACTCGTAGACACTCTCATGCCACTTTAGCAGCTTCTATAACAGAAGGGTTGTCCTTGAGCTTGCTTGGGATGCTGCCCCGGATCAGGACGGACTGGACAGAGAGCAGTTGCAGACTCCTACACTGTAGTCACAGTCCGCTTCCAGTCTGCCAGTGCTTCACACGCTTTCTTCCATCAAAATGCTGCTGCTTTAAAAAAGATGTTTGGTCTGACACTCAAACAAGCGAAATACATAGTTCACTCTTGCCCGGAACGTCAAGGCCTTATTACAAATTTCCGCTCCTTTGGAGTTAACCCTCGCGGGCTCACAACTAATGCCATTTAGCAGACAGATGTTACATATGTCTCATCTTTTGGTCATTTGATATGTGTACACATCGCTATAGAGACTTCTTCTGGTATGCTTTGTGCATCTGCTTATACTAGTGAGAAAAGCAGAGATGTTCAGCCCCACTGGACCCACTGGTTTGCCGTGCTGGGTGTCCCACACCAATGGTCCTGGCTACACTGCCAGATCCACGCAATATTTTTTACAGCAGTGGGGTGTTTTGCATGTCACAGGTATTCCACATTCTCCCACTGGACAGGCTGTTATTGAACAGATGCATTCCACACTGAGACAAATGTTATTAAAACAAAAAAGGGGGAATATGATGCCTCAAGAACAATTAGACAATGCAGCATAGACTTTAAGTTTTTTGAACCATGCTGTGCCTTCCTCTTCTATCAGAGCAGTGGAAAAACACTTTCGTGTTCCAGATCCACTGTCCCAGAGACCAAAGGTTTTGTATCAGGATCTCCTGCACAACAGTCAAAGGCAAGGGCCTGTAGAGTTCGTCACCTGGGGAAGGGGGCATGCGTGTGTTCTTCCAACAGGACTGAAGTGGCTTCCTGCAAAATACGTTAAACCTGAGACGTATTCAGTTGGAGAAACGCGACACACGACCCAGTGCCAGAGATGCAGCGTCTATCCCTGCAGCAGAGGGCAATGAAGAAACGTAAGAGACCGAAGGAAGAGGCCAGTGATGTTACCTGGGGGCAGCTGAAGAAGTTACAACAAAACGCAAGTACTACGATGGCAGCAGCAGGCCCCTCACTGCAGTTAACAACTTCTTAGCCTATTTGGCTATCATCTCCTGCAACAGAGCAGTGACAATGACACACACTGGGTAGGTGGTGCATGGACACCACCAGGAGATCAGCTGCTGGTAAACAAGGATGGGACTAAATTTAATCAAAACCAACAGTATTTTGTTGAGACAGCTCCTGTGTGTATTTCTAAGAAGCCGATTAACAGTTGTTTCTCAGAGAAGTTTCACTTGTTTTACCAGTGATGGGGGGATGGAGTAGTGGTTCAGAGCAATCTGGCCTTTGTTTTCATTCTGGGTCTTATCATGTAAGGTATATAAAATAACCACAGAAGATATTTTGAGTTTGTACTTGGCCTCCTGTAAATTAGAGGCACTAGCATATCAGAATTGTACAGATTACTAATTGATGTAAAAAAAAAAAACACACAAACAAAAAACCCCCCCAAAACAACAACAAAACAAAACAAAAAACAAAACCAAAAAATCTGTCAATGCCTTTGTTTTCCTTATCAGGATGGCTAACCAGCCTCCTCCTCCTCCTCTCCAATGAGGAGAAAGCTGAGGTACTTAATACCTACTTTGCCTCAGTTTTTACCAGTAAGACAGGTGGCCCTCAGATCAACTGGCCTCTGGAGGTGGTTGACAGAGATAGGAAGCCAAATAGCCCCCTTGTATTCCAGGAGGAAATAGTTGGTGACTTACTGAGCCATCTGGATCCTCAAAAGTCTATGGGACCAGACGGGATCCATCCTAGGGTGATGAGGGAGCTAGCGGAAGAGCTCGCCAAGCCACTCTCCGTCATCTCCCAACAGTCCTGGCTCACTGGGGAGGTCCCATATGATTGAAAATTGGCCAATGTTACCCCAATCCACAAAAAGGGCTGCAAAGCTGACCTGGCAACTCCAGGCCTGTCAGCCTGACCTCGGTGTCTGGCAGGGTTATGGAGCAGATCATCCTGAATGCAATCACACAGCACCTTCAGGATGGACAAGGGATCAGACCCAGCCAGCATGGGTTTAGGAGGGGCAGGTCCTGTCTGACCAACCTGATCTTCTTTTATGATCAGGTGACTCACCTGGTGGATGAGGGGAAAGCTGTAATGTGGTCTATCTGGACTTCAGCAAAGCCTTTGACACTGTCTCCCATAATATACTCCTGCAAAAGCTGGTAGCCCATGGCTTGGACAAGTGCACTCTCTGCTGGGTTAAGAACTGGCTGGAGGGCCGGGCCCAGAGAGTGCTGGTGAATGGGGCTGCATCCAGCTGGCGGCCAGTCACTAGTGTCTGGCATTCTGGGTTCCAACCCAGTCGATTCTGTGAGTCTGTGATTCTGTAATATTTGCTAATAACAATAATTGCTGTAATTTGTACTATTCCATTCTATTGTAGGTTGATTTGTAATGGTAATGTATAACAGGAAAATGACACATAAGGTATGATGATCCACAGTGGGCATTGAGACTCACTGACAGAATGCCCCCTTTTGACTTTGGAGGCAAGAGGTGGCTGCCGCACCTCTCCAAAGTAGCCTGTCAGATCATGACTGTGGTCACGGGGTGGATTGTGTGGCAGTTGCACATTCCCCTGAGATCTTGAGCCTTCAGTGGGGCTGTTGATGGCTCTTTAGCACCTTCTGTGCCCCACTGTGCCTGTCCCCAGTGCACACCAGGGTGGTGCCAAGGTGCTGACAGTCACGTCCTCGGAGCAGGGTGACTTCACCTCCACCAGCTGGGGGACAGGAGGGGTGGGACCCTCGGTCAGTTGACAGGGTCCTCAACAAAGAAGGTGCCCAGAGTAGCTGCAAAGCTTCTGGACCATGTTGTAATGCCCACAGCACATCTGACCAGCCTTTAAAACGGGGTTCCCGCCGAAGACACCCTTTGAGTGGCCTTCTCGGAGCTGCGGGTCTGTGAACTGGAGCCCTTTCCTCAGACAGGGACACCGTCTAAGGAGACTTCTTGGGATTGAGAACACCTCACCTCCTCATTTGAGTGAGTGGTTATTTACTAGATATATCCTTGAGTAAGCCCTTGCCTAAGCTAGGCAAGTGATTATTTTAAGTACCCTGAAGTGAGAGGCCTCTAGTTTTGTTTCTTGTGAGTGACGACGTGCACGTTGTGCATCCTCATTATTCTTATGTTCTTGTACTCCAATAATCCCCTTAACTGATATACAAACCTGTATTTTATGTTATGTTATGTTTATATTATTTTATGTTGTTAAATAATTGTATAAACTCCATTTCTAGTCAGTTTATTTGCTACACTCTTCCCGCTATAATTAAGTCTGTTTTGGAACTTGTTGTCTGCCTAAAACTGACTTCCAGGTGCCTCCGTGACACAGATAAAGGAGTCAAACTTCCTTCTGTAAAGACAGTTTCTGCTGGGACGGGAGAGCAGTCATCTAAGGGAGAGAATAAAAACTGACAACTATTCACACCTCTGCAATAAATATATGTGAAGCAGCTCTGTTGTGGATGGGAGATGGACAGAACACTTTGGCTACCAGAATAAAACTGCATTGTGATTTGGAATATACTCAAAAGGATTTATGTGTAACACCCTTGAAACGGAATTGTAGAGTTTATGAGTGAAATCAAGTGAAATAACATCTCCAGAGAACATTTCCAGCTAATGTGCAAGGCCTGTTTCAGGATGTAGCCAGTGCCCTGCGAAAACAATTGCATGATTTGCAAGAATTAACACTGCAAGACATAATGGACGACATTTTCGAAGAGCGTAAAGTGGTTAGACCCAAACCCATGGTTTTCAGGCCTCCATCTGCGTACATGGGTTTTTGTGGGAATTGGATGTGCTTGTGTAACATTTTTCCTGGTAGGCCTCCAAATCATCTGGAGAATGATACAGAACGTAAAGAAGAATGAAGCCAGGGCCCTTGCTGTGCTCACTGTGAACTTGATGTTCAATAACAAAAAAGGGGGAGATGTGGGAATGGCAGGATGTTCGGTTCCAGCTAAAGGGCCTTGGACAGGTTATAAATATGTTTTTATGAATGTAAGGAGTGATAGCCCAGGCCAGTGAGAGCGATATCTTGGGTCGGAAAACCGCCCCCGTATGTGTGATGTGTGAATGTTGGGCCTGGGTGTGTGAGCGAGTGGGTCGAACGCCGCCCACAAGGTATGCATGGGAACGTAATTGAAAACAGACACGAGTGTGGTGTGTTTGAAATCACAATTGTTGAAAGAAACATCCTGTCTAGCCTCTTAGTCCATGCCCATATCTGTAAACCTATAAACCAAGAACTGTTAATAAAAGCTCGGCCTGGATCAGCTCTCCGCTCTGCCCAGCTCTGCGCTCCTTCCTGAACATGCACTCTGCCTCTGTGTGCGTCTTTGTCCGCGTCCCGGTGTGCGCCGTTCCCCATCGCCACATCCAGTGCATTTCTTCTCCTGCTAAACTCACCTGCTGAACCCCAATTTTAATGGGAGTGTTCCAGTTTGCACCCATTGCCCCTTGTCCTGTCACTGGTTGTCACCAGAAGAGCCTGGCTCCATCCTCCTGACACTCACCCTTTATATATCTGTAAACATGAATGAGTCCCCCCTCAGTCTCCTCTTGTCCAGCTCCAGAGCCCCAGCTCCCTCAGCCTTTCCTCACACGGGAGATGCTCCACTCCCTTAACAACAGGGGGAGCTGGGCCGGGAGGGGACGAAGGAAAATCCTGGTGAGGAGCCGGCACAGGACGGAGCGGAAGAGCTGGAGGGGACAGGGACCGGGGGTTGTGCTGGGTGACCCTGGCTGGACACCGGACCCACCCACGTGCTCCGGGACGGGTCCTGGCCCTGACCCCAGGATTTGTACAGCCATGTTCAGCCCCCTCCCCCAGGTCCCCCAACCACAACCCACCCCTGTCCCTGCCCCATGTCCTGAGAACCTCATGTCCGTCTGTCCAACCCTCCAGGGATGGTGACTCCAGCACTGCCCTGGGCAGCCTGTTCCAACGCCCCACAGCCCTTTGGGGAAGAAATTGTTCCTAAATCCAACCTCAACCTCCCCTGGTGGAACTTGAGGCCATTTCCTCTGCTCCTGGTGCTTGTTCCTGGGGAGCAGAGCCCGACCCCCCTGGCTCCAAGCTCCTTTCAGGCAGTTCAGAGATCAGAAGGTCTCCCCTCAGCTCCTGTTCTCCAGCTGAACCCCCAGGTCCCTCAGCCGCTCCATCACACTTGTGCTCCAGCCCCTCACCAGCTCCGTTCCCTTCTCTCCACTCGCTCCAGCACCTCAAGGCCTTTCCTGTAGTGAGGGGCACAAAACTGACCCCAGGATTCGAGGTTTGGCCTCCCCAGTGCCCAGCACAGGGACGGTCACTGTCCTGGGCCTGCTGGCCACACTATTCCTGATACAAGCCAGGATGCTGGTGGCCTTTCTGGCCACTTGGGCACACACTGGCTCATGTTCAGCCACTGTCACCAACACCCCCAGGTCCTTTTCCTCCAGGCACTCTCCAGCCGCTCTTCCCCAGCCTGCAGCGTTCATGGGGTTGTTGTGACCCAAGTGCAGGACCCGGCCCTTGGCCTTGTTGAACCTCAGACAATTGTCCCAGCCCATCGACCCAGCCGGTCCAGATCCCTCTGTGTGGCTCTGTAGGGCTCTGATGGGCCATGTCTGGCTTTGTTGGACTTTGCTGGGACCTGTCAGGCTCTGATGGACTCTGTCATGCCCTTTCAGGCTTTGCTAGGCCCTGCTGGGCTCTGTCGGGCCCTGTCGGGCTTTACTGAGCCCTGTTGGACTCTGTCAGGTGATGTTGGGCAACGTCGGGCTCTGTCACACCCTTTCAGTCTTTGCCAGGTCTGTCAGGCTCTGTCAAGCCCTATCGGGCCTGGTTGAGGCCTGCCAGGCTCTGTCGCGCTCTGTCATGCTCCGTCAGGCTGACAACGGTCATCCTCACAGAGCCGCTCCTGGCCTGTTCTCCACCACTTTCTGTGGAGGGAGAGTTTCAGGTTTGGCTGCTGACCCCATGTGCACCAGCGGGCAGCGGGGAAAGAGCCGCAGGCCCCCCCAGCACTGCCCATGGGAGCACAGGCTCCCAGCTCAGCCAGACTGGGTGACACAGGCTGCTCCGCACAGGAGGAGGAGAGCTGGGACGCGGAGCTCGTGGTGCCCAGCCAGGCAGCCTAGAGCAATGGACAAAACCTCTCCTGCCTGCTTCTCGCACCCTTCAGTCGCAGCTGCAGAGCAGAGCTGGGATAAGACTGGCTTTGTGCTCTGTCCTTCGTGTCACCTGCCGTGCTGCGAGAAACCTCGCAAGTCAGACTCCATGTTGGCCTTAACGGGCTCTGCTGTATTCAGGCGGTGGCATCCCAAGCAAGCTCAAGGACAACCCTCCGCACCTGACGTCTGCCCAGCACGTCCCCACCCTGGTGCAGGAAAGCCTTGTTGACAGCCCCAGCTGGGAAACCAGGCTGATGCTGGGACAAAGGGGTCCCTCCCCGAGTGCAGGTCTGACAGCTTCTCTCACAGACACAGCCCTGCTCCCGGCCCTGTGCCTGATACCCCGACTCAAACGGCCTGAACAGCCAAGGACTCACTGCTTTGGACCAAGAGAGACTTGGTATTTACAATGTCATCATTTGAGGAACAGTGTCCCTCCAGGTACTGGTAAGCTAATTAAACTTACCTTTTCTAGATTTTCAGTCATTGTTCAAGGCAGTTTAAAGCAGAAGCCTGCCTTTGTAGTGGGCTTTCTTCTGCTGCTAAACTCACCTGCTGAACCCCACTTGTAAAGGGAGGGTTGGTTCTTTATCGTGGCACCACCGTAAGAAAATGGAACTAATGAAGGTTCTGTTTAAAACCCACAAACACTGTGGTGTTCAGCACAGTCATGAGAGGAAATACACATGACAGGGCATCGTAAAGAGAGGTGTGAATGTTGGCTGGCAAATGACAACAGCTTTCTAAACACACTGGAACAATGTTGAAATGTGACAGGTCCACATATGATGTTATTTTAAAATAATACCAGCAGTTAATAGTGGCTGTATGTTTGGGTCCATATGCTGCCTTTAACAAGATAAAAACAAGTCCCTGGCACATGAAATGAAAGCACCTCTTGGCAGGACCTCCCCACGCGGCATCAGCTCAAAAGATTTAAACTCCTACCAGTTTTTTCAATCTTAAACTTGTTGGTATGTTATGTCTCATTTCAGTGAGCTGCCGGCAAGCTGTTACTGGCGGCTGTTTTCTGTGACTCGTCTTTTCTGTGCTGATGTTCAGCTACCACTGGAACCTCATCACATCGCACCATTTATTGAAAACCTTTTATTGCAAGCAAAAAGTGACATAACAGAGCTGCAATGTATTCTGCAAGTCATTCTGCCGATGTTTTATAACTGATACAAGCTGCTTCTGCCAGTCAATTAAAAGTAACTCAACATTTTTACTACACACAGACTAATTAATGGTGGTTAAAAATAACATGGTAAGAAAAGCCTCTCATGTTACATGCTCACAAATCCAGAGACTTGGATCGTAAGGATGACATCTTCTGCAGGAGCTCTTAGATCATTACTATACTCCTCCATGGTCTTAATGACAGTTTGGTTTGTATCTGGCTTTTCTTCTGTCTTTGTCCTGGGCCTTCCCTCAGTAGAACTGCTGCTAAGAGGAAATAAATGTACATTAATAACAGGTGGGATACACACACCACCATCTTTTGTAATAGTTTATAAACGGCTTTTGCTTCAATTCTGAACCTTTTATTTTCAGATGATCAATTAAGGGAACAGACGAGAAAGGACGAGCCCACTAGCTAAGATTATGAGCAATCAATTAATTTACTATCTTCCTAATCAATTAATTTAGTATCCCCATGAGGTTCAACAAGGGCAAGCGCAAGGTCCTGCACCTGGGTCAGGGCAACCCCTGGTATCAATACGGGCTGGGGATGGAGAGATGGATGGAGAGCAGCCCCAGGGATGGACTTGGGGTGCTGGTGGATGAAGGACTGGACATGAGTTGGCCAGGAGCACCTGCAGCCCAGACGGCCAAACACACCTTGAGCTGCATCAAAAAGAGCGTGGGCAGCCGGTCCAGGGAGGGATCCTGCCCCTGTGCCCCGCTCTGGTGAGACCCCCTGCAGTGCTGGTCCAGCTCTGGGTCCTCAGCACAGGACACACATGGACCTGCTGGAGAGGGGCCAGAGGAGCCCCAGGAATGACCCGAGGCTGGAACAGCTCTGCTGGGGACAGGCTGAGAGAGTTGGGGTGTTCAGCTGCAGAAGAGAAGCTCCGGGGAGACCTTAGTGTGGCCATTCTGAACTTAAAAGGGGCCGATAAGAAAGATGGGGACAGAGTTTTGAGCAGGGCCTGTTGTGACAGGACAAGGGGTGATGGTTTAAACTAAAGGAGGGAGATTCAGGCTGGACATGAGGAAGGAATTGTTGGCCCTGAGGGTGGTGAGAGCCTGGCCCAGGTTGGCCAGAGAGGTGGTGGATGAACCATCCCTGGAGACATCCCAGGCCAGGCTGGACGGGGCTCTGAGCAACCTGAGCTGGTGAAGATGTCCCTGTCATGGCAGGGGGGCACTGGGGAGCTGGGAAGGTCCTTCAACACAAACTGCTCTATGATTCTATGATTTTATTGTTCTAGTCTACATTTAATTAACAAAGACACAAGATAATCAGATTTTAGACTCATCTCATCTGGTAATTCCTTCATGTCCTACCATGTCTAGCAATGGTAGATAAATCAGATATACATTCTTATTTCAACAGCAAACAATTATGAAGAGGCATACACAACAAAAGTTTTATCCTCATGCCCCCGTGTTCTTCTTTAGGAAAACATACATTTAAAAAACTTTGTAGAATACCAAGACACTATCTTAAGTCTCCAGCAATGTCTTAAATGTTAGGAGTTTGCTTTGTCCTGCTTCTTTACGCGCTGAAATGTAATATCAGTCCTTGCCTTTAGCTGTAAGCTGGATTTGAAGGAAGACATTGAGGGGACCCCTCTAAGAGTCAACAAGCAGTGAGTAAGAAGAGGGGAGAAGAAAGAGTCCCGGAAGTAAGGGTCAAACACGACATCAATGAATGAACCCTGTCAGCTTTCTGTGCAGTACACACTACTTGCTTTCTTTAACAAAATGTGTTTGTGACTCAGGAACAATTTAGCAGGAAAGATCGCAGGTTATTCCGTTATTTTGCATTAGATTTAGCTGTTCCCTTCATTCGTCACCATAAAGCATTTTACATTTTTGGAGATGGAGGGGAGAAGGAAAGAAAGAAAGAACAGGGAAAGAAATGATGAGGTACTTGGTGTAACCCACAAGAACTGAACTAGATCCATCAGCTGCTGTTACTCTTATTCGTGCTTTCCCCTCAGCTTTATCCTGTTTAACTTTACCACTGCTTGCCTTGGGTTTCCCCGCAGGATCTTCTGCAGGAGGCACATTTTCTCCTCTCACAAGATTTTCGCCAGTTTCTTGCTGAAGTTCAATCTCTTTTGCGGGGCGGTTGAGAAACGCACATTTAGCTGTTTCTGGAGTTCGCTCCCCTTTTCCAGCATCGGGCTCACTCTTCCCCTTTGCCGACGGTTTCCATTCAGCAGTTTCTGGTTTTGAGGCGTCTGTGCAAGTGGCTTCACGCTCCTCATCCACCTTTTCATCTGCGTTTCCTTTGCCTTTTTCAGGTTTTGCATCAGAAGTTTTGCTTTTTTCCGCAGGTTTTTCTGACTTGTCCTCTCTGGAGGGCTTCTCTGATTTGGTTTCTTTTGGATGGTCTTTCTTCACCTTTTCATCCTTGGCTGTTCTGGTTCCTGGGTGACCTTTTGTCACTTTGGGGTGATATTTCCATGGAGCACCAGGAGCCTTCTCAACCTTTTGGGAGGAAGATATTACAGCATCGTTCATCTTTGACAACTCCTTCTTCACTTTTTTCACAGGAGGTTCCATTTGAGGAGAATTTTCACAATCGGTGTCCACCGTCTCCTGGGAAGTTTGAGCTGCTATTATTGTGTCGTCTTTCTTAGGAGGAGCAGCCACTTCTACTTTCGACTTTGTCTGGTCATTCTTTTCTTTTGGCTCGTCCTTCTCTGTTCTCTCCTCTCCAGACCCTGGTTTGAAAGCAATCCAGTCTGCTTCCATAGGCTCATCTCTGACAGGGGTGGCATCACCTCTGCTCGGGAGCACGAACAGAGAGTCTGTTTTATCGTCTCCTGCTGGAACTGGCTCTCTTGCTGTTCTTGCACCTTCCAGCAACTCAGCACTGCAAAATCCTTCATTCTCATTGCACTTTCTTCTCTTCTGGTGTCTTTTCTCTTCATTTCCTTTGTCATCTCCCCATGGATATTTCACCTCCTTCTCTTTTGATTTTCTAGGATCACTGATGCCAGGCCCCTCTCTTCCAGAAGGTTCTTCACCGTCATGTCCAGTTATATTATGACTTCTGTGGCTCTGCCCACCAGGATAATCCTCCCTGTTTCCCCAAGCACACGCTGAGTTCTCTTGTCTGCTCCCAGGTGGACCAAACCTCTCAGGAGAAAAGTTCTCTCTGTTCACTGCAGGTGGAGGTTGAGCAGCAACAGCACAGCCCTTGTAAACCTTGCCATACCATTCTCTATAGTTCCTTTCCCATTCTCTGCATCTTTCCTTTTCAAATGGATCTCTGAAGTCAACAGGTCTGCCATAGTAACCTTTCATAGAAGATGCTGGACCTTCTGCGTGCCTGTTAAAATATTCCCTTTCTCCTTCCCCTTGAGGCACAGTCCTTTTAGTGTGAGACTGGCCTCTAAACACCGGAGACCTTGACCGTGAACGGCATCTTCTGCATGAGCGAGACCTTGACCGGTAATGACGACGTGACCTTGGACTAGAACGACGGTCACGACTGTTCGCTCTGCCTCTTCTTTGACACGGTGGTGATCGGGAGCGGGAACCAGACTGGGAATGACTAAATGATCCAGAGTTGGTGCGAGAGTGGGAAGAGCCTGGTCTTGACTTGGAGCAGGTATATGAACTTCTGGAGTGAGATGGAGCATCATGGGGAGACCTGGACCTTCAATAAAACACAACACACACACACATGAAGTTGATTCAGAACAGCTGTTGACTTAATGCTACTGCAAATTTAAGAACCTGACAACAGTTTCTGCTTAAAGGACACAACAGCTGCTGCTTCGTTCGTCAAAAACATACAGGAAGGGAAAATCTATTTGAACTCCTGTCACAGGAACCACCATCACCGGGGGTTGATTCAAGGTGGTGTGTGCTGGCCTCTGCTGGTACATGAATGTGCACATTTCTAACTACTCAGCAACTACATGCAATGCAAATCATTTTTGTTGCAGTAAGAGGCAAAAAGAGCAAACAATCACTGCAGGCACAGGTCTCCTTTGTTCAAGACAATTGAAATGAAGCCATTTAAAAATTTATTACCACTTGCATTCTCCACAACTATTCGAGCATTCTTATTTCATTATAAACCAGCTTTTGCCTACGTTACGTGTTGTGGCCTCTTTTAACAGGTTACAATAGTAATATATTGAATTTCTGTAGAATACTTACAGTTCCCAGCCTGGTCTCCCGCTGGCTGAGCAGACTGTACTGGCTCTCACTGCCTGACCTTTTTCAGTGGAGAGAGGAGACAGAAAAACCCCATTCAGTTTCTCTGAAGATAATGTTAAAACGTAAATTCTAAAGTTGTAGTTAGTTACCATTGGTGGGTATTGATTGTCCGTGCGGGCCCAGGAGACTTGTCAGAGCTGGGTGTCTTAGCACAGGAACCTGACAGCCCTTTGAATAAACACAGACCGTTGGAAAACAAGCTCTGCTAAAATACAAGAATCACTGCATATTTTGAAATAAAATTTACCTGCTCTCCCGACAAACCGCTGCTGGTCAGAGAGGAGGGTTGAGAAAGTCCAGCGGCGCTCACCAGAGCAGCAGGAGCTGTAACCACATCACCCTCGCTGCAAAAAACCCAAATTTACATCATTCAAACAGTGTTCTGAAGTGCTGCTTGAAATATAAAGTCCAAGGTAAGAAATGCTGGCTACTGGAAAAGGAAAAAGAATCGGCACCGCATTTACAAATGTGAATTGGGTTGATCCCAAATGAAGCGCTGAGCAGGTGTCTGTCTGGATTACTGGGACTTAAAGAGAAAGCTCACGGCAAAAACGTTTTATTAAGCTTGCTGCACATGAAAGGCCCAGAGTAGGTATAACCCACCTGCTGAATCTCAGCTTTGGAACATGCAAGAACTCAAATTCTATTACAAAATGCTGATGTGCTGATTCAGAGCCTGCCCTCGAGGTTCTTTTGGGTTGTGATCTTGCGTATTCAGTGGTACAGCTGAGCCTGACCGGCTTCTGGGCAGAGCGCCTGTCTGCATTCCAGGTGTAAAGGTGAAGGGATATAAGCCCTGAACAACAGTGCAGATTTTTCATGTGTTTTCATGTGACTTCACTGGATTGCAAACTTAGACTGTCATGTTTGTCAATACTTCAAGTTTATAGTGTTTCAGTGTTTATTATCCAAAATGGTCCATAACTGAGTATGACTCACTAAAGAGAAATTAATGCGCTCAAGCAGGTTTGACATAACTAAGCAGTTATTCTAGGAACTGCTAAGCACCCAAAATCAAAGGGCTCCTGAGGAAAAATGTTCCTCCTTCGGGGTAAACCCGGACTGAATGACAAGAAGTACTTCTGAGGAAACTCTTGCATGAGGCAGCTTCCAACTGATCAAAGGGTCCTCATTCAAAGTAAATGAAACACCAGAGCTTCCACAGCTATCTGGAACTGCCACTATTGGTACAGAAATCACTAGTGGAGAAGCTCAGGAAGCAGCAGAATTTAACTTCAGTGTTTTGGTGTCTTTTACATTCACCGTAAAATTACACCTGCATGTAAAAACTTTGGTTAAGCTACAGATGTACTCACCGAAAAGGTCCAGGGAAGAGCAGGGACACTGCTGGTGGGACACCAGGGACAGTGACAGAAGGCAGGATTCCTGGCAGCTGAGCTGCCCCAGATGCCTGAGTAGGGCCAAACGATGACAAAGCAGCAGAACGAGAAGACACAGAAGCTGATGGAGGAATTAGTGGATCCTTCTGTTTGGAAATTGTCGGCCGGAGTAGAGGTTGCGGGTTGCGTGTCACTGGTTGTCCCACTGGTGCTGGTGGCAGCTGCTGCTGCTGCTGAATCTGTTTACTGTAGCCAGTCCCATTTCTGAAGTTGTTCACAGCCTGGGGGCACAAAAATATTTAGAAAATGTACTATGAAAATTCAGGAGATATATGAGCAAAAGCCTCCAGAGAGTAAAATTACCCGTGTATTCCTCTAAATGCTGTCAATCCTAAAATGAATCAACATATGGATACATGAACACATCACATCAAACACTGACATTAATGGCCAGTGACTCGGAGTGTCTGTAAAGAACTTCAGTGTTGATACCGACTCTCAAAGTGAGGCGATCGTATTGAACAGAAGTGTGACCTGAATTTGACAGAGTGTAGCTAAAAAGTTGTAAGCTTCTTAACAACAGATAATGGGTTTGAGATACAAATTTAGCCTTTCTCAACGTGGCTTTGCTTAAGGAGATGTAAATTAATATTTTCTTTTCCAAAAAGACTTTTCTTACACACCATTCACGTAAAAGTCGTCATGTTACCTGGCGCAGGATCTTGTTGGCAACCAAACTATCAGGAGAAACGTCTGTTTGATGACACACTGGACATGTGTGTTCCTCAGATTCCAGTAATGCTGTTCTAATACCTGTGAATAATAAGATGTATATGATTAATGGCTGAATGTGGTCTTGAACTGACAGTGTGATAAATATTGAAAAGTGGAAAAAATGTACAGTATGCAGCAAATACAGTTCTGATATTTCACTGTTGCAAGAGTTGAAGATTTAGAGTAGGCTGTGTCCTGGTGTTTTAATTAGTCTTTTTCCCACCATCCAGTACAGTGAGAAGTTACCAACCCCAAGGTTAACGAAGATAACACATCTCAAGAAAACACGAGCAGCTTCAAGTTCTGGAGGGTTTAACCAACTCTCCCGTGGTGAGGAATGTGGATTAAATGCCGACTGTTTGTTGCAGAGCACAGTAAGTCACCAGAGCTGGCTGCGTGATTTTGTATCAGAGAAAGGGCTGTGGACAAACTAAACGCATTCAATATCCAACACTGTAATGACCTGCACAGTTCTGTGCTCTGCTCACACCCGTCCTTCCACATGGAAAGACGGTTTCAATAGATGTGCAAAAAGGAAAATAAGCCTTCTGCCTCTTCTTTTCCTTTTTATACCAGAAGAGTCCTTTCCTGTTCCAGGTATCCTTAAGTATTAAATAGAACAGGTACAAAGTCATTATCTCCTCTTCATGCTTTCAGAAGATCAGATGTGAGGATTTGAATTAACAAACATGGGAGTAACACTTACATTCGTCACAAAAACTGTTTCCACAGCAGGGAATAACAGCTGCATCAGTCATGACATCTTTACAAATGAGACATAACAACTCAGCTGGAACAAGAGCCTCATCTGAGCAGGAGGAGGAGGAGGGCGGCTCCGCTGGTAGGAAGGGAGGCTTTTCCTTCTTTCCTCTCGCATAAGCTTCCCTGGAGGGGAGTGGGGAAGGAAAAGGAACAAAGTTAAAGATGAGATTGGAAACCACTGAGAGGGGGAGGAAACCTCAGCCCAACAGCTCTCTGTGAAATTTTTTGAGAAGTCTTCAAGATATAAAACAGAAGCAAAAGCGGCTTTCAACGAGAACAACTGCAACTGTAAACACTCCTGAACTATTTTGCAGAAACGCAGGTTCTTAGCGTACCACAAGTGTAACCATCTTCCGGGGGCATGAACTGAAGGACCACCTTCCTTTAATATTAGAAAACATCACAGATTTTGAAGTGAAGAGAGAAAGATAATGCTTCCTCCCCCATAACTGCACGTGCTGGGCAACGTGCTTGGATTAGCTCTCAGGCGTGATTTCTCTTGTTCCCTTTTGGGTCAGTCTGATTAATTCCATACTTACGCACTGATAATTGGTATTACATATTTTCCCGTGTTTGTCAGCATAGCACCCTTGGTATTGGGATCTTTCACTTCCATCAGGAAACTCCTTGGAATTCCTGTGCTCTTTTTAATTCTGGGAACAGGCTGAAAATTTTTGTCCTGTTAAGAAAAGAAACGCAGCCATGTCTTGTCTGAAGTCCCACACTCAAAATGACATTTCAGTGATTACTTGAAGCAGCAAAAGTCTCTCATCCTCTTCTACTATCAAGAATAAGGGTTGACTAAACCACTTATTTTCCTAAATGCATACAGGCAGGAGGTTCCAAAGGCTCGAGCCGTGCTTGAACTCAGTCGACATTCTTTGGCTTCACTTCAGGGTCTTTAAGGGTGAAATATCCCTTAAGCTCACCAGCCACTCAGAAAAGACACAAACCTGCATCTCCACCAAAGCGCAATTCAGAACGAGAGCTTAATTCAGTGCTCGAACCAGTCACTGCAGAAACTCGTATTGACCGTCTGTACAGGAAGGTTGAATTGGTACCTCATGCACATACACTCAGTGGCTAAACATTAAATGACACGAACACCGAACCAGAGACCTGTGTCATTAAACCGTGCCCATATTGGACAGACAGGTTCAACAGAAACATCTTGTTTGTACACTATATACTAAAAACTGTGAACTGCCATTAAAAAGACTTAAAACCACAAAAATGTCCAATAATATTGAAATGTATAAAAATAAGCATCAGTGTTCACAGAGAAAGATCTATGGACGCATTTAATGTCCATGACCTAGAAAATTTTACATTTATAATTCCAGGTTTTCCTAGAATTTTGAAGGGCTTTGCAACAATGTCATATAACCTCCGTATTTTACCCCAAGAGAAACATTTTTTACTATGAGTACTCATGCATTTGTTACCTACCTGCCAAGCTGAAAAAATTACAAGCTAAGTAGCACCACAAGTCCCACACAATCTTACCGTGTTAGTTGGGCAGTTCCTTATATAGTGGCCAGGCTGTCCACAACGAAAGCAAGTGTATGATGGTGGAGGCGGGCCCGAGTGTTTGTTCACGAAACTAAAAGGTTTTGGGGAAAAAAGAAAAAGGGATGCATGTGTCTCTCATGTTAAAACAACCATCTCTACAATTTTTCCCTAATCGTCAGAGAACACATTACCGACACTTACTTGACTGGATTGTATGCCTGGCAGGACTGTATCATCATGGCTTTTATTTTCTCTTCTTCGGAAGCGTCGGCTTCAGCCAGATTGGCAGCCTGTTAAACAAGTCCTTATTGACACACACACCAGAAACACATTTAAGCCCACACAGCCGGACAGCACCGATCAGCCCATCCTGTCAAGCGCAGCACAACTCCCAGAGAGTCAGAGAATACCGGGTTTGAAGGGACCGCGGGCACCAGCTGGTCCGACCTTCCTTGGCAAAAGCACCGACTAGACAGGATGGCCCAGCACCCTGTCCAGCCTCGAAATGTGCACACATTCTGAAGGTAAAATAAATACTTGAAATTATTAAAGTTTTGTTCAAATTACAACAGTTATCCAGCTATAGATCAAAGTATAAGATAGAAAAATACTAAGCAAATACCTTTTTCTTAAAAGCATTTGAGAAGAATGTACATATACCTTAATAAGCTGGGCCATACGTGCAGAAGAGTCATCAATCTGTTCACAAAAAATTAAACACATTTGTTTTACAATCAGCACACAGCAACAGTTCACCTCTACTGTAGTCTGACAGTCTGCACTATAGCCCCTGAGTGTCACTGCAAGAGGCATTTCCAATCCAGTGAAATTTGTATTTGCTCAAAACAAAGTCCAAACCCCAGCCTGAGAGTGCCCGTGTGGATAGAGAGAAGAAATGACAAGAACCAGACTCGCTCGAGATGAACTTAGTGCTCCAGGATATGTCAGAGAGTGGCCCTTGTCAAACGCTCACAACTGCTTCAGAGTCACAGGGGTAAGGAAGCTGTTGATTTTCAGCTAAAAAGGATTAAAACTCTGGAGACATTCAAAACCCGCCTGTTTGGAAAGCAGTTCTATGGCCTGCAGGCAGAAGTCGGATTTCTTAAAGGTGATAGCACTCCTTTCTACTCACAGGAAATAGAGAATTCATGTTCTATTTCGTGTGTTACAAACATGCTGGCGTATTCACAGAACCAGGGTCACAGAATCATTTTGGCTGGAAGAGACCTTTAAGATCACCGAGTCCAACCTCACGCTGTCAAGTCCACCTCTAAACCACGTCCCTAAGAACATCACCTGTACATCTTTTGAACGCTTCCAGGGACGGCAATTCCACCACTTCCCTGTTCCAATGCCCCACAAGCCTCTCAGAGGAGAAGTTTCTCCTCATACCCGGTCTAAACCTCCCCTGGCACAACGTGAAGCCATTTCATCTCGTCCTATCACTTGTGACTTGGGAGAAGAGACCAACACCTTTCACGCTACAACCTCCTTTCAGGCAGTTGTAGCGAATGATCAGGTGTCACTCAGCCTCCTTTTCTCCAGGCTAAACACACTGTGCTGTTTGCTGTGTTGAATCAAATACATCGTGTTCACAACATGTACTATGTTTTACTGTAAAATATATTAAGTCGATGTTTGGAAAATTGAAACAAGGCTACATTGTTTAGAATTCAGTGCAGCGTGTAGAAAAATTGTGGTTTTACATACTGCTTTTGATGTTCCACTCGCTGCCTCCGTTCGGCTTCTAGAAGAAGAAATAAAGGAGATCAGAACTTAAGATAAAGCTCTTGTACCCAACATGAGCCAGTGGAAAGAGATTATAAAACCTCAACATCAGAACATCAGGTTCTGATAGTCTAGGGAATGTAGAAATTTGTTCGCACACATAAACTGTTCTCCCTCAGTCCATGCAGTGCCACTAAAAACACCAAACCAAACCAAAACCCCATATCTGCTTTGTCACAACTTACTCTAAGACTGACAGATACAGAACACAGCAGTGCAAGAGGAAGTCCTCAGATATTTTGTCTCTGCTATAGAAGTATCAGAAATATGAAGTCTGTACTACAGTGTTGTATTTTTACATAATCAACCATCAAAATATGAAAGGAACTGTTGCCAATCTGTATATCCCAAGTATAACAAACAGGTACCAGATACAGTACTTCAGTTTCTAAGAAAGAGCAGTGATAGAAATCTCATAGTGCCAGTTTACTTTAGTGAAAGGAATCAGTCATATCGCAAAGAAATAACAAAATATCAGCAGCACCGTCTTCAGAACAGTGTTTGCTTGTGGAAGCCCAAGCACCGTGTTCAGATATCTACTGTATTACCCATGAAAGTGCCCAAATACTAAATATGTTACATAGACTGTGTTGACCAAAAATAGCACTAGAAATTTCACCTGGAAGCACTTTGGAGGATTTTCTGTGACTCAGGAACCCTGTGACAAAAAAACAAAAAGGTCTTAATTGCCAGAATTTTATTTAAGATCCCATTAAAATTACTACACTCTTTTAGGAAATATCGATTACATTGGGAAACCTGCTGAGATTCCACAGACTCATTGAGCTGTATCCGCGTGCTACTCATCATGAACCAGACACGCAGCCATCGACAGAGTCAACAAATCATTCACCCAAGCATCCCACGAGCAGAGGCCATTCAGGTCTGCTGGGGAGCTCATGTACAAACAGAAAGGCTCAGGCTTCCTGCCGCTGCTACAACAGCCCCAGGCTTACACTCACAGCCACAGACCTCCTGAGCATGACCCAGCACAAACAGATACTCCAGATTATCAGCAAGCACAAACGGAGGATGCATGACAAGACAGCACGAAGCACACGTATTTCAGTTAACCCCCAAAACAAGGCCATGTGTATAAGCACAACGCTATGGTGTCCAGAATTACTAGGTAGTGCCCACAAACACTGCAACTCATAAGCTCAAAGATTACGTGCACAGCAAAGGCTTCGTGGGTACCAGGATGCTGCTGCACTGTTTGTTCAAGACACCCTGTAACTCACCAGTCTACTTTATTTATTGAGAACCAACATAAGAAAGACACGGCAAACCACAAGCCAGTAACATCTACTAATTGTGGTTTTACAGTGTCTGTCTTATGTGGAAAGCTGGAAAACCCGACTATGCAAACAATGCTAATGTAGCTGATATAGAACTGGTATGAATACAGAAATGGCAGCAATAACCCTGTAGTCAGGATTGCATTTGAATAGCTCTAATTTTGATTAATACTCTCTGTCATACAGAATGAAAACCTGGAGCACAGATATCAGCTCAAGGTAAGAATAGACTTGGAAACATAACTGATAACCTTTGTTAACATGCTAAAGTGCTTACTGAGTTTCAAAACTGGACACGATTCATTATTCATTCATCGTACTTGCACAAAAAGCAATATACTTCAAGATATCGTCCTTTTTCTCTTGCCTGACACAGACACTGTCTTTGGGAAACTAACAGGAATCATTTATGAATGAAACTTCTTGTTTGGGTGGTTTGCCAGCTGGCAACCCCTGGTTTTCCCTCTATTGCTGGTATGCAAAGCAAACAGATGTGGGGCATAAGAACACCTGCTATATCCCTCCCTCAAATCTACCCATTACAACAACAATTAACAGCAGCTTTAGCAAGCAAGATGCAATCTGAATGCCTCTGTAAACTGATATCAACACAAAAAGTGAACACAGTGAACCCCTAACAAGGAATCAATGCTTCATGGATACTCACACATCATTTGTTTTGCTGGTGGCTTTAACTCCTCCACCAGGGACTCTTCTAACAATCACTGATGAGTTCTTTGGAATCAGGGCATTATCTTCTGTGTATTCTGAAAACAACATTAATATAGAAAAAGACACCAGGTGGTTAGTAAGAATATATATTAATATGTTATAACAGATATTAAATAGAACTATTACATAGCACTTCAAAGAATCCCTTTATGGATGCAAAAGCAAAAATTTTAGATGTAATATCACACTTTTATTATCTCAACACACTAACGGTACCTTTCAAGTAATCTTCAGATTTGATAATCAAACACAAGCAGCAAAATCTTTTTCAGTTTTTAAAATTGTTTGAATATCAGCAGCAAAATGGTCTCAAACGTCACTAAAGGACAGTCTGCTAATGCATGGGGTTCTTTCCTGATGTAGCTTAAATTCCTTTTGCTCTGTTAGGCTACAAACCCAATACATCTTTGGAGAAAAACAAACCACAGCAAAGTCTCATCAACCTGCATCAACCAGACTCTGGAGTCTGCCCGGCAACAAACCCGGCATGCGGCTAAAGGGTGAGAACAGAAATCTGGGGTTTTTTTGAGCTTCCTTGCACAAGCAGGGCAGAATTGGCTCAAACTAAAGTGGCATCTTTCCTCTTCAGCTAATTCGAATTAACCAAAGGGATGTGAATTCTTTTGATTCACTTTTTGCAGAGCAGAGGGACTTGGATGAAATTCCTTATGCAGACAGCCTTGAAAAGCCCTTTGAAAACTTTGTGCCTGAAGCAACCAATGCGTTACCTTTGCTTCCACCTCATTAGTCTTTTGACAAGGAGGAAACTCTTCTGACCTTTACACAAGGCCCAAACAAAACAACAACAACAACAAAAACCACCTACTTGGGACACTTGAACTAAGCCTAAGTGCAAACATCTCCCCATAAGAATGGTTTTTATACTGTACTTGCACAAGCGGAATATGATTACGTATTTCAAAGCTCTATCAGCAGCCGTTCCCTGTAATCTGCCCACAGTTTCAACTGGTGAAAGCCCGTAACTTTGCAGACCTCATCAGAACAACGATCTGCGAACCAAAGATACTGTGGATCCAGTCGCACTCTGTCAGGGTGGTTTGGATCAGCGATCACAAACAAAATAGAAATATTCCACAAGGTATGCTCCATTGTTCAGTATATTATTCCTATAGGCAGCAAGTTCACTTAGACCAAAACACACCTGCCAGAAGACATTATTTCAACAATGAAACGATCATTTTACTTCTATTTCTGTAATGTATCTCTGCCTACGTGTGTAACGCAACCCAAGGGCATCCCTAACACCCCAACATTGTGCTGTGAAGTCTCTTCACAGACACGCTCCTGAAAATATTTTACGTGTCTGTAGAGAAACAGCAACGAACCCTTCTAAGGCTGAAGCGACAGGTTCTGCAGTGAACATTCTATTCTGTTGAAGTTTTGATCCATGGTAATGTTTATGGAATCAAAAAACACTTTACAGTTTGTTTTATTGCTGAGAAGTCCCATCCCAAAGCCTCCAAGTCTCTAATCACATTCAAACGTATCAAGATGGCAGGTGACCAGACTGAACTACCATACTAAGTAACATGAAACCATTATCATCTCTGAGAATCAAGCACCGTTTCTAAGATTTAAAAGCTTTTATGACTTCTCTAAGAACATTTCTTGCACGTATTCACCATAAATGTTCTGCCATAAAGCTTCAGTACTGTCCTGACATGGTTAACACGTAGTGCCAGGAAAAAAACGGTAGAAATGAATGATGAAAGGATGCTCAAGTGCATCTGAATGACAATATCATTGGTGTAGAAAAGAAGTTATATTAACAAGAAATTCCAAAGTATAATTTAGATACAGAGAACACTCATGTGCAAGATGGCTTTAAAGGCTCTGCCTAGATTAAAACTCACAGATAAACTCTTGATCCAGATGTTGCTGGTGAGCGGTTTCAGCAACAGCCAGAAAACCAGTTTTCCAATGCGGTGGATTAAAACAAGTCAAAGGCAAAATAAGTCACCAAACCCAAGCCATCTATTTCTGTCACTTTCAGCTTTCTCCACCAGATTTCAAAGAAATCTGGCAAATTTGTTATTATATGACATCCTCTCGCATTTCATTATCATTTTACCTGGAAGAATCCCTGGAAACCAAAACTTTTGCAAGCACTACGCATCGCACAACAACCGCGCATTCTTCCATGCCAAGTTGTGTGTCCAAACACAGGTCAGAAGGCAGTTGCCAGAAGAGCAACTACAAAAGAACAGCTCTGCAAGGCCCCAGCACAAGCCACAGCGACCAGCCCTGGCCACATCACATTACTGCTTCCCACCCCGTGCCCACCGCCCCCGAGTACCTTCTTTGGTCTGTGCGTTGGTGACCAGCAGGTCACACTTGGTCGCCTTCAACTTCTTGCGAGCCCTGATCTTGCACTTGAGCTCGTGCAGGGAGATATGGAGGCCGTTGAAGGTGACTGCTTCGTAGTCCAGAGCGGCGAAGAACTTGTAGTAGACACGTGACGTGCCCATGGCCGGGTGCTGCTGCTCCACAACAGCGTCTGCTGTGGCAAACGGCGCCCTGGCCCCCACGCTGGGTTTGCCCCCACGGCGACAGCAGGAAGGTCCACCGAGGGCTTTGGGGCGAGCGCTGCGGGCTGAGCCCGAGCTCACAGCCCGGGCAGGCGCACAGGAGGGAAAGGCTCCCGCGGCCTCGGCTCCGTCTCTGCTCCCTCTCTGTCCCACAGCGCTCCCAGGCCCGGCTCAGGCGCCCCTGTCTCAGGGTTCTGTTTGGGGGTTTCCCGGGACACCAACTGTAGGGGTCACCAGCAGCGCCTCACCTGCAGTCACAGTGGCACCACGCAGCCCCCGCGCCTTCCACAGCCCGGTGTGCTGTGACAAAAGGGCCATGTCCTGTCACCCCCCAGGCCTCTCACAGAATCACAGAATATTAGGGATTGGAAGGGACCTCCTGAGTTCCAGTTTGAACTCATTGCCCCTTGTCCTATCATTGGTTGTCACCGCGAAGAGTCTGGCTCCATCCTCCTGACACTCACCCTTCATATATTTGTCAACATCAACAAGGTCACTCCTCTTCTCCAAGCTAAAGAGCCCCAGCTCCCTCAGCCTTTCCTCACACGGGAGATGCTCCACTCCCTTCAGCATCTTGGTGGCTGCGCTGGACTCTCTCCAGCAGTTCCCTGTCCTGCTGGAACTGAGGGGCCACAACTGGGCACAATATTCCAGGTGTGGTCTCCCCAGGCAGAGCAGAGGGGCAGGAGAACCTCTCTGACCTACTGACCACCCCCTTCTAACCCACCCCAGGTACCATTGGCCTTCCTGGCCACAAGGGCCCAGTGCTGGCTCATGGTCACCCTGCTGTCCCCAGGACCCCCAGGTCCCTTTCCCCTACACTGCTCTCCAACAGGTCGTTTCCCAACTTATACTGGAACCTGGGGTTGTTCCTGCCCAGATTCAAGACTCTACACTTGCCCTTGTTCTATTTCATTCAATGTTTCCCTGCCCAGCTCTCCAGCCTGTCCAGGTCTCTGATGGCAGCACAGCTTCCAGTGTCAGCCACTCCTCCCAGCTTGGTGTCACCAGCAAACTTGCTGACAGTCACTCTATTCCCTCGTCCAAATCGTTGATGAATATATTGAATAATACCGGCCCCAGCACTGCCCCCTGAGGCACTGCACTAGGTACAGGCCTCAACTGGACTCTGCCCCATTGACCACGACTCTCTGGCTTCTTCCCTTCAGCCAGTTCACAGTCACCTCACTACCCGGTCATCCAGACCGCACTCCCCCAGTTTAGCTGTGAGGACGCTGTGGGAGACTGTGTCAAATGCCTCACTGCTCCATGTCCCTCCTGTCACCCCCCAGGCCTCTCACTGCTCCATGTACTCCTGTCACCCCCCAGGCCTGTCACCACCCGGTCTCCCCTCCTGTCAGCACCAGCCAGGGCAGGACAGCCTGGGGCAGATGTGGCGGGCTTTGCCGTGTGGGGCTCTGTGGGAGATCTGAGGCATTTCTTGAATAGAACGGATGTTATATGGAACTGAACTGAACAGGCCTGTGAGGCCTATGTGACCCAGAAGAGGGCAAAACTGCCTCCACGTCTTACGTGAGCTCGTGCAGCCTTGAGCAAGTGAAGAAGAGTCAGCAAGTCACCAATTTTGTAGATACTTTTTGCTTAGCACTACAGCTCGTGCGGATTTGTAACATCCAGTCACTCGTGGGTTTGCGGCGCGTGATCAGCAGCTCTTGTCCAGTTACATGCAGTCTGTAAGTGCGTGGACAGGTCAAAAAGATACTTAAGGAGAACTGTAACAAGCAATGAACGGCTTCGCTTGAGTTCACATTGGATTGTGCGGAGTCCGTGATTCTCGCCCTCGCAGGGCTCTGCTGCCCGTGCCACTGGGCCACCAAAGGGAGGGGACGTCTCGGGGGGTCTGAGTGCATCTTGTTGCATGTATAGAAAGTTCAGTCCAAGAAGCCAATGACCATTTGCGTTTATTGCCATAAACCTATGTGCTGCCCAACTGTAGCACATTCACAGTTGCTTGAACTCTGGAGAGGAGCAATGAAAACTGAGGAATGAACCGCTGGCATTAGGAGCTGCCCAGGACAATATTTCTTGCTTTCTCAATCATCCCAGTTGCTGCTGCCACTGCCCTAGTGCATGAGATCAGGCCTTGAGTTATGAGGTCTAGTGCTGCTGAGTAATATGCCACGGCTTGCAGACATTTCTGGGCTAACTGGCTATTCCTTCCTGTTCATGGGAACATAATAGAAAGGGTTTGTTACAGTCTATCAGGGCTAACAAGGGAGCTTCCACGACTTCTTGGTTTAGATCTTCAAATGCCTTTTGGGTTTTCGGTCCTCTGTATCTAGGGGATAGTTATTTTGCTATTTGTGTCAGTTTGTTTCTCTTGTTAATAGTGATTTGGAAGCAAAGATTTTAATTTCGTAGCCTTGCTTATAAACCTGTGGTGGAATATGGATTGTACATATTAATTCCATAACTCGACTATAGCCACAGTCCAAAGTACAGCAGAGGAGGCGAATAAGCAGTAGGAACAGAGGGATGGATAGAAAAGTAAAATAGAGGAAGAAGGACACGGGAGAGAGAAAGACAAGGAAAAGGAGCAGGACACACATTGTCAGAGAAACACAAAGGGAGAAGGTGACACAGAACGAGAAAAAGGGTCAGGTAGGCAGGACAAAGGGAAAGAGGAAACAACAAGAGACAGGGAGCAGGACACGGAGGCAGAAAAGCCCGGGCTGGGCAGCAGGACAGAGACGAGCAAAAACCCAGCACTGGGCTGCAGAACAAAGATGAGAGAAATGACAGTGACAGGGAGCAGGACAGAGTGACAGAGAGAGAGGAAACACTGAAGTGGGAGCAGGAGAGAAGAGTAGGAAGGATGGGGGAGAGACAGGGAGAAGGACAGAGAAACAGAGAGGGAATGAGAGGGGCAGGGAGCAGCAGAGCTGGAGCAAGAAGGGAAAAGAGATGGGCAGCAGAACAAATGGAAGAAGAAACAAAGACGGGCAGGAAGCAGGACCAAGGGATGGAAGAAGAGAAGAACAGTCACGGGCTGCAGGACTGAGACGGAGGAGTTCAGAAAAAGACACAGGGAGCAGGACAGAGTGACAGAGAAAGAGCAAAGAACAGTGGGCAGGACAGAACTGAAGGATAAAACACAACTGTGGTGAGCAGTGGGACAGATGGAGAAAGGAAAAACAGAGCGAGAGAGAGAGGAAAGAAGGGGCAGCAGCTGGGCAGGGGGATACAGTGAGAAAGGATAAGACCTAGAAGAGGACAGAAAGACAGAAAAGAATAAAAGGACAGAAAGCAAGAGGCAAGCAAGGATCTGGACATGGAGAAAGAAGCAGCAGGGAAAGAGGAAGAGATGCAGAAAGAGTGAGAGGGAGCAGGAGAGAGAAAGAAAAACAACGGTTGAGACCAGGAACAAGATGGGAAAAAAGCCTGGGGTGGGCAGCGAGGCAGAGGAGGAGTAAAAAGAAGAGAGGTGGGGATAGGGGCAGGGTGCAGGATAGAAGGATATAGCAAGAAATGACGGGGCAGGGAACAGGACAGAGTGACAGACAAGAATAACAACAATGAGAAAGAAAACCAGGGAAGGTGAGCAGAACAGAGGGATGGAGACAGAGAGAGAGGTGTCAGGAGGAAGAGGTGGGCAAACCAGTCAGGGAGCAGCTTTGGGGAACAGGGAGAGAGGAGATGAACAGGAAGAAGAACAGGGATGGTGGGATGCAGAACGTAAAAACACAGTGAGAGTGAAGAGGAGAGAAGGAAGGACAGAAGGAAGGACGGAAGGAAGGAAGGAAGGAAGGACGGAAGGACGAAAGGAAGGACGGAAGGAAGGACGGAAGGAAGGAAGGAAAGAAGGAAAGAAGGAAAGAAGGAAAGAAGGAAGGGAAGTAAAGCACAGGGAGGGAGACGTACCAGGCAGAGAGTGACAAAGAACAAGGAACAGGCCAGACAGACTGTGATAAACAGAGAGGGCTGTAGATCAGGACAAAGAGACAGAGAAGGAAAAAAACTGCGATGGGCTAAAGGACAGAGAGAGAGAGAAAAAAAGAGGCACAGGGAGCAGGAAATCGGGACAACGACAAAAGGTCGGATGACAGAGACAGGGACTTGGAGAAAAGAGAAAGGAGGGACAGCCAGCAGAGCACAATGATGGAGAGGAAGAGAGGTACAGGGAACGAAAAATACACAGAGGGAAAGGCCGGGGGGGAAGGGGCGGGTGAGTAGTGAGAGGCACAAGAGGGGCGACACGGCCCCAGGGGCCCGGGACTCACTGGAGCTCTGACTCTCTGCACTGCCAGGCAGATGTTACTGTTCGGGCGCTGCTCCACCTGCTGGTCTGTCCTGTCCTTTCCTTTCCTTTCCTCCCTTCGTTTTCTGTAGCTCCAGTCGCTTGCCCGTCCTGCACCTGAGAGAACACACGGGTGTCTGGCACCTGCGGGAACGGCGGCTGGAGCAGCCCCAGCCCGGCTCTGCTGCCGGGACAGGCCGCGCTGTGGCTGTGGGACCGGGCAGGGACGTGCTGGGCCGGGACAGCTGCAGGGGGTGGGCTGGGGCGGCTCCGGAGCTCTGGGATCGGGTGCCGGTGCCTGTGACCCCCACGGCTGGGCCCGGCCCCACCTCACCCGGGAGCGGCTGCAGCACAAACTGCGTGTTCGGCAGAAAATGGCGCCGGCAGCCCCGTGCCCGGGACTGGAGCTGCCAGCACGGCCCGGGGCGCCCCTCTGCTGTCTGACCCTGCGGGGACACCGGCCCGGCCCCTCATGGCCCTGCCCGGGGCTGCCCCCTCCCAGAGCCCCGGGGAGCCGGGACGAGCAGGAGCCGAGCGGGACAGAGCGGGAGGGAGCGGCCGGGCAGGGTGAGGGGTGGCGGGAGAGGGACAGAGGGACGAGGAGAACCCCAGAGTGTCAGGGGTTGAAGGGCCCTGGAAAGCTCATCCAGTGCAATCCCCCCATGGAGCAGGAACACCCAGATGAGGTTACACAGGAAGGTGTCCAGGCGGGTTGGAATGTCTGCAGAGAAGGAGACTCCACAACCTCCCTGGGCAGCCTGGGCCAGGCTCTGCCACCCTCACCCCGAACAAGTTTCTTCTCATCTTTCAATGGAACCTCCTGTGTTCCAGTTTGCACCCATTGCCCCTTGTCCTGTCACTGGTTGTCACCAGAAGAGCCTGGCTCCATCCTCCTGACACTCCCCCTTTCCATCTTGATCCCCATGAATGAGTCCCCCCTCAGTCTCCTCTTGTCCAGCTCCAGAGCCCCAGCTCCCTCAGCCTTTCCTCACACGGGAGATGCTCCACTCCCTTAACAACAGGGGGAGCTGGGCCGGGAGGGGACGAAGGAAAATCCTGGTGAGGAGCCGGCACAGGACGGAGCGGGAAGAGCTGGAGGGGACAGGGACCGGGGGTTGTGCTGGGTGACCCTGGCTGGACACCGGACCCACCCACGTGCTCCGGGACGGGTCCTGGCCCTGACCCCAGGGTTTGTACAGCCATGTTCAGCCCCCTCCCCCAGGTCCCCCAACCACAACCCACCCTGTCCCTGCCCCATGTCCTGAGAACCTCATGTCCGTCTGTCCACCCCTCCAGGGATGGTGACTCCAGCACTGCCCTGGGCAGCCTGTTCCAATGCCCCACAGCCCTTTGGGGAAGAAATTGTTCCCCAGATCCACCCTCAACCTCCCCTGGCGCAACTTGAGGCCGTTTCCTCTGCTCCTGGCGCTTGTTCCTGGGGAGCAGAGCCCGACCCCCCTGGCTCCAAGCTCCTTTCAGGCAGTTCAGAGATCAGAAGGTCTCCCCTCAGCTCCTGTTCTCCAGCTGAACCCCCAGGTCCCTCAGCCGCTCCCATCACACTTGTGCTCCAGCCCCTCACCAGCTCCGTTCCCTTCTCTCCACTCGCTCCAGCACCTCAAGGCCTTTCCTGTAGTGAGGGGCACAAAACTGACCCCAGGATTTGAGGTTTGGCCTCCCTATTGTCATAGATTGCATAACTAAAGTAAATTTGCTAATCAAACCAAGAATATGTTAGTAGTTGTCAATACACTGAGTTGTGCAAATGTTAAACCGCCATAGTTTGCCACATTCTGTTTTTTGCAAGTTTTGGCAGGAAAGATGTTGGATACTTTGCAAGTTTTGGCTAGAAAGATGTGTGCTGATGGGGAGGGGGGATGTGCTTCGCTGTGCGGGGAAGACTGACAGCATAGCAACCCATCTAACCATTCAGGAAGAAGGTCGGGGGCATGTACTCACAGACTGGATATAAACACTTTTTTTCTGTAACCAATTTGCGAGCCTTTGGGTGCAGCAGTGACTCCCCGGCCACCCAGCGCTGTTTTGCTCATTTATCTTTTATTAAAGTTATTCTAAATTTCTTTGAGTCATATTTGACTATAACACCAGTGCCCAGGGACGGTCACGGCTCTGTCCTGCTGGCCACACTAATCCTGATACAAGCCAGGATGCTGGTGGCCTTTTTGGCCACCTGGGCACACACTGGCTCATGTTCAGCCATTGTCACCAACACCCCCAGGTCCTTTTCCTCCAGGCACTCTCCAGCCGCTCTTCCCCAGCCTGCAGTGTTCATGGGGTTGTTGTGACCCAAGTGCAGGACCCGGCCCTTGGCCTTGTTGAACCTCAGACAATTGTCCCAGCCCATCGACCCAGCCGGTCCAGATCCCTCTGTGTGGCCTACTGACCCATCCCAAGCAAGCTCAAGGACAACCCTCCGCACCTGACGTCTGGCCAGCACGTCCCCATCCTGGTGCAGGAAAGCCTTGTTGACAGCCCCAGCTGGGAAACCAGGCTGATGCTGGGACAAAGGGGTCCCTCCCCGAGTGCAGGTCTGACAGCTTCTCTCACAGACACAGCCCTGCTCCCGGCCCTGTGCCTGATACCCCGACTCAAACGTTCTGAACAGCCAAGGACTCACTGCTTTGGACCAAGAGTCTTGTTATTTACTCTACAAAGTCATCATTTGAGGAACAGTGTCCCTCCAGGTACTGGTAAGCTAATTAAACTTACCTTTTCTAGATTTTCAGTCATTGTTCAAGGCAGTTTAAAGCAGAAGCCTGCCTTTGTAGTGGGCTTTCTTCTGCTGCTAAACTCACCTGCTGAACCCCACTTGTAAAGGGACGGTTGGTTCTTTATCGTGGCACCACCGTAAGAAAATGGAACTAATGAAGGTTCTGTTTAAAACCCCCAAACACTGTGGTGTTCAGCACAGTCATGAGAGGAAATACACATGACAGGGCATCGTAAAGAGAGGTGTGAATGTTGGCTGGCAAATGACAACAGCTTTCTAAACACACTGGAACAATGTTGAAATGTGACAGGCCCACATATGATGTTATTTTAAAATAATACCAGCGGTTAATAGTGGCTGTATGTTTGGGTCCATATGCTGCCTTTAACAAGATAAAAACAAGTCCCTGGCACATGAAATGAAAGCACCTCTTGGCAGGACCTCCCCACGCGGCATCAGCTCAAAAGATTTAAACTCCTACCAGTTTTTTCAATCTTAAACTTGTTGGTATGTTATGTCTCATTTCAGTGAGCTGCCGGCAAGCTGTTACTGGCGGCTGTTTTCTGTGACTCGTCTTTTCTGTGCTGATGTTCAGCTACCACTGGAACCTCATCACATCGCACCATTTATTGAAAACCTTTTATTGCAAGCAAAAAGTGACATAACAGAGCTGCAATGTATTCTGCAAGTCATTCTGACGATGTTTTATAACTGATACAAGCTGCTTCTGCCAGTCAATTAAAAGTAACTCAACAGTTTTACTACACACAGACTAATTAATGGCGTTTAAAAATAAGATGCTACAGAAAAGCCTCTCATGTTACATGCTCACAAATCCCAATTCTGTAAAAAATGTTCACATTTATAAAGTTCTGACGTAAAAATCGAATAATCAGTAATACATTAAGTGCAACACAGGCTCTATCATGTCATTATTTGCAATGCTTGAATTTGTTTACAGTTTAACAAAATTTAATATTGATGGCATAGGAATTTTTTAAAATTATCTGTCATTCTACATTGTAGCAGATTTCCCTTTTTGGTCATCTTTATCTTTGTCCTTCTTCAATTTTTTCTTCTTGTCTTTGTGTTTGCGGCTCTTTTCCAATTCCATTTTGCTTTCCGTGTGTTTCTTCTGCTTCTTGTGTTCCTTCTGCTTCTTGTGCTTTTTCTTCTTCTTGTGCTTCTTCTTCTTCTTCTTCTCTTTTTTCCTCTTCTTGGTGTCCGGACTCTGTCCTGAGCTGGCACCGCTGCTGTGATTTTGAGTCTGACGCTCAGAAGGGCTTTGACTATGGCTGTGGCCAACACCGGGGCTGCTTTGACTGTGTCCTCTGCTTCCTTCAGGCTGCCCCACTGCAGCAGCTGCTGCTGGATCCTCTTTCACCTTATCAATGGCCTTTTCCAACAGATCTTTAGGATTTTTTCCTGCAGCTTTCTCATCTGCTGCAGGGCCATTACTCTCACTGTCACTTTCGTTGTAGTCTGGTACAAATGCAGCCTCATCAGTGTCTTGAGTTATGTCTTCTGACGTAACTCCTGAGAGATGTGAGGAGCTGCTTACCTGAGGCTTTGGCTTGACAACACTCGCATCATTTTGACCAGTCACGTCCTCATTTTTTACATCTAGGGATTCTTGTCCCAAAGGTGGTGTATTACCACCTGGCTCTTTCTCCTTTTTGCTCTTTACCTCTGATACATGCTTCTCTTTCTCTTTCCCTGGATTTTTAGCTAGAAGTTTGTGTTGCTCCAATGTACACTTGTAATCAGGAGCAGCTTTGTGATCAGATTGCTCCCACTGACGTGGAGGGCTGTATCTGCTCATTTTGGCATCCCCAGTGCCTGTTTCGGATGGCTCTGCTGGTTCATCTCTTGGCTCACTTTTCCGTACTGAGGTAGATTCTCTGTTTCCAGAAGGAGAGTCTTTTATCCTCACAAATTCACTCTTTTCAGCTCTACATTTGGAACTAGAACGATCTCTGTTGCCATTGTGGTCAGACTTTTTGACCTGGTGAGGACCACAGTCTTTAGCAGTGGATGAAGGGCTGAGACCGTGTTTCTCTGATGATATGCTGTCTTGGGAAGACTGAGAACTATTTCTCCCATGTCCTTGTTCGGTTGCACATTCGGAGTGGTCTGTTTCTCGCTGCACACTGCTCTTTCCAGAAGTGTCCTGGTCTGACAAGGAATGATCCCGGTCTTTAGATTTTCCTTTTTCATTTGAGATTAAATCTTTTGAACTTTTTGCGTCATGCTGGGAGCTTTCACCATTCACTTCTTTTGTAGATTTCTGTATTTCCTCCAAAGGCTCCATCTCTTTTCCATTGTGTTTTACAGGGTTTGGTGGCTTAGCACTCACATTTTTTATAACACTCACAAGTTTTCCTACATTTGTGGGCACCTGTGTAGATTCACTGTGTTCCTCTTTAGCCTCAAACTCATCTTTATCCCACTTTGACTGAGAGACTTGGATCGTAAGGATGACATCTTCTGCAGGAGCTCTTAGATCATTACTATACTCCTCCATGGTCTTAATGACAGTTTGGTTTGTATCTGGCTTTTCTTCTGTCTTTGTCCTGGGCCTTCCCTCAGTAGAACTGCTGCTAAGAGGAAATAAATGTACATTAATAACAGGTGAGATACACACACCACCATCTTTTGTAATAGTTTATAAAATGGTTTTTGTTTCAATTCTGAATCGTTTTTCTTTTAGGATGATCAATTAAGGGAACAGACGAGAAAGGATGAACCCACTAGCTAAGATTATGAGCAATCAATTAATTTACTATCTTCCTAATTAATTAATTTAGTATCCCCATGAGGTTCAACAAGGGCAAGTGCAAGGTCCTGCACCTGGGTCAGGGCAACGCCTGGTATCAGTACGGGCTGGGGATGGAGAGATGGATGGAGAGCAGCCCCAGGGATGGACTTGGGGTGCTGGTGGATGAAGGACTGGACATGAGTTGGCCAGGAGCACCTGCAGCCCAGACGGCCAAACACACCTTGAGCTGCATCAAAAAGAGCGTGGGCAGCCGGTCAAGGGAGGGATCCTGCCCCTGTGCCCCGCTCTGGTGAGACCCCCTGCAGTGCTGGTCCAGCTCTGGGTCCTCAGCACAGGACACACATGGACCTGCTGGAGAGGGGCCAGAGGAGCCCCAGGAATGACCCGAGGCTGGAGCAGCTCTGCTGGGGGACAGGCTGAGAGAGTTGGGGTGTTCAGCTGGAGAAGAGAAGCTCTGGGGAGACCTTAGTGTGGCCATTCTGAACTTAAAAGGGGCTGATAAGAAAGATGGGGACAGAGTTTTGAGCAGGGCCTGTTGTGATAGGACAAGGGGTGATGGTTTTAAACTAAAGGAGGGAGATTCAGGCTGGACATGAGGAAGGAATTGTTGGCCCTGAGGGTGGTGAGAGCCTGGCCCAGGTTGGCCAGAGAGGTGGTGGATGAACCATCCCTGGAGACATCCCAGGCCAGGCTGGACGGGGCTCTGAGCAACCTGAGCTGGTGAAGATGTCCCTGTCATGGCAGGGGGGCACTGGGGAGCTGGGAAGGTCCTTCAACACAAACTGCTCTATGATTCTATGATTTTATGATTCTATTATTCTATTCCATATTTAATTAACAAAGACACAAGATAATCAGATTGCGGACTGTCTGATCTGGTAATTCCTTCATGTCCTACCATGTCTAGCAATGGTAGATAAATCAGATATACATTCTTATTTCAAAAGCAAACAATTATGAAGAGGCATACACAACAAAAGTTTTATCTGCATGCCCCCGTGTTCTTCTTTAGAAAAACATACATTTAAAAAACTTTTTAGAATACCAAGACACTATCTTAAGTCTCCAGCAATGTCTTAAATGTTAGGAGTTTGCTTTGTCCTGCTCTTTTAGGCGCTGAAATCTAGTGTTGGGCGCTTTAGCCCAACACTAGATCACTTCTCTTTTTTTCACACGTCACACAATGGAATATAGAAGAGAGATCTCCATGGTCAGTGCAGAAAAAGTCGGCCCTGAGCTGGAAGCTGCGAAGCTCTGTCAACACGTCACACTGCTCAGAACTAATATCAGAACAATATATAGACAACCAAGCTGCTATTGCTGCCAGGTATGATTTCATGTCATCCTATCAAAAGTAGATCATTACTGTGCCTTGCAATTTTTGGAATGCAAAGCATTGGATGGCGCAGACATGTCTGTTGTCCTTGCCTTTAGCTGTAAGCTGAATTTGAAGGAAGACATTGAGGGGACCCCTCTAAGAGTCAACAAGCAGTGAATAAGAAGAGGGGAGAAGAAAGAGTCCCGGAAGTAAGGGTCAAACACGACATCAATGAATGAACCCTGTCAGCTTTCTGTGCAGTACACACTACTTGCTTTCTTTAACAAAATGTGTTTGTGACTCAGGAACAATTTAGCAGGAGAGATCGCAGGTTATTCCGTTATTTTGCATTAGATTTAGCTGTTCCCTTCATTCGTCACCATAAAGCATGTTACATTTTTGGAGGTGGAAGGGAGGAGGAAAGAAAGAAAGAACAGGGAAAGAAATGATGAGGTACCTGGTGTAATCTACAAGAACTGAACTAGATCCATCAGCTGCTGTTACTCTTATTCGTGCTTTCCCCTCAGCTTTTTCCTGTTTAACTTTACCACTGCTTGCCTTGGGTTTCCCCGCAGGATCTTCTGCAGGAGGCACATTTTCTCCTCTCACAAGATTTTCACCAGTTTCTTGCTGAAGTTCAATCTCTTTTGCGGGGCGGTTGAGAAACGCACATTTAGCTGTTTCTGGAGTTCGCTCTCCTTTTCCAGCATCGGGCTCACTCTTCCCCTTTGCCGACGGTTTCCATTCAGCAGTTTCTGGTTTTGAGGCGTCTGTGCAAGTGGCTTCATGCTCCTCATCCACCTTTTCATCTGCATTTCCTTTGCCTTTTTCAGGTTTTGCATCAGAAGTTTTGCTTTTTTCCGCAGGTTTTTCTGACTTGTCCTCTCTGGAGGGCTTCTCTGATTTGGTTTCTTTTGGATGGTCTTTCTTCACCTTTTCATCCTTGGCTGTTCTGGTTCCTGGGTGACCTTTTGTCACTTTGGGGTGATATTTCCATGGAGCACCAGGAGCCTTCTCATCCTTTTGGGAGGAAGATATTACAGCATCGTTCATCTTTGACAACTCCTTCTTCACTTTTTTCACAGGAGGTTCCATTTGAGGAGAATTTTCACAATCGGTGTCCACCGTCTCCTGGGAAGTTTGAGCTGCTATTATTGTGTCGTCTTTCTTAGGAGGAGCAGCCACTTCTACTTTCGACTTTGTCTGGTCATTCTTTTCTTTTGGCTCGTCCTTCTCTGTTCTCTCCTCTCCAGACCCTGGTTTGAAAGCAATCCAGTCTGCTTCCATAGGCTCATCTCTGACAGGGGTGGCATCACCTCTGCTCGGGAGCACGAACAGAGAGTCTGTTTTATCGTCTCCTGCTGGAACTGGCTCTCTTGCTGTTCTTGCACCTTCCAGCAACTCAGCACTGCAAAATCCTTCATTCTCATTGCACTTTCTTCTCTTCTGGTGTCTTTTCTCTTCATTTCCTTTGTCATCTCCCCATGGATATTTCACCTCCTTCTCTTTTGATTTTCTAGGATCACTGATGCCAGGCCCCTCTCTTCCAGAAGGTTCTTCACCGTCATGTCCAGTTATATTATGACTTCTGTGGCTCTGCCCACCAGGATAATCCTCCCTGTTTCCCCAAGCACACGCTGAGTTCTCTTGTCTGCTCCCAGGTGGACCAAACCTCTCAGGAGAAAAGTTCTCTCTGTTCACTGCAGGTGGAGGTTGAGCAGCAACAGCACAGCCCTTGTAAACCTTGCCATACCATTCTCTATAGTTCCTTTCCCATTCTCTGCATCTTTCCTTTTCAAATGGATCTCTGAAGTCAACAGATCGGCCATAGTAACCTTTCATAGAAGATGCTGGACCTTCTGCGTGCCTGTTAAAATATTCCCTTTCTCCTTCCCCTTGAGACACAGTCCTTTTAGTGTGAGACTGGCCTCTAAACACCGGAGACCTTGACCGTGAGCGGCATCTTCTGCATGAGCGAGACCTTGACCGTGAGCGGCATCTTCTGCATGAGCGAGACCTTGACCGGTAATGACGACGTGACCTTGGACTAGAACGACGGTCACGACTGTTCGCTCTGCCTCTTCTTTGACACGGTGGTGATCGGGAGCGGGAACCAGACTGGGAATGACTAAATGATCCAGAGTTGGTGCGAGAGTGGGAAGAGCCTGGTCTTGACTTGGAGCAGGTATATGAACTTCTGGAGTGAGATGGAGCATCATGGGGAGACCTGGACCTTCAATAAAACACAACACACACACACACATGAAGTGGATTCAGAACAGCTGTTGACTTAATGCTACTGCAAATTTAAGAGCCTGACAACAGTTTCTGCTTAAAGGACACAGCAGCTGCTGCTTCGTTCGTCTAAAAACATACAGGAAGGGAAAATCTATTTGAACTCCTGTCACAGGAACCACCATCACCAGGGGTTGATTCAAGGTGGTGTGTGCTGGCCTCTGCTGGTACATGAATGTGCACATTTCTAACTACTCAGCAACTACATGCAATGCAAATCATTTTTGTTGCAGTAAGAGGCAAAAAGAGGAAGTCTGAATAGTTACAGTGCAGTATCAAACATCAAGAAAACATTATTTCACCTGAAGACAGTAAAGCTCCATTCTAAATTGCCAAGTCGGTCTATTTAACTTCACTAATTATTTGGCAATTTGTACAAGATGGAAAATACTTGTACTGCAATCTCACATACAGGACCATCTCATCAACACTTCGGGGTGTCCCAGCAAAAGCTTGCACGTATCTTGAGCTCTAACCCAGTACGGCAACTGTACGTCAGGTGCGATCACATCTAAAAGCTCCAAACTGACCTTCTAGTGATATGACTCAGTGAGGGAAGACACTGACAGCGTTACTAACAGAGAGTTATTCAGACTCCTGCACAAGTGATTTTTTGGCGTAGAAAACATCAGCTGTAAAGAGATTTCCATCACAAGCGTTGGGGGTTTTTAAAAGTACTTTTCAAAGAACCATTTCACATTATTCTGTATATGTTCACTAGTGTCATCCCTTCTTTCAAAGTCCTTCACCAGTTTAATTCCTTAAAACGAGTCTAATCTTAATTGTTAAAAAAAATCAATTCTTAATAAAAAATACAAGTGAAAAGCGAAAGCCACCAGTCTGCAGTCCAGGTTTAAATCTCTCTTCGTATCAACGAAACACCAAAGAAAATGAAGACAATTCCTCTAACCTCTCTGCCCCAAAGTGCTTTGAGGTAACGGTTCAATCAGAATAGGGAGACAGAAAATGCAGCAACTACACCTGTTCAGTTTCCTGCCTCCTCACAGCTGTCAGGAGGATGAGGATGTCATTACCTGGACAACAACTGCTGATGCTCCTTTTGAATCCTTTTATATTCCATCAATTCCTTAGCAAAATCATTCGTAAACTCATCAAGTTTGGACTTCTTTTTTTCCCTGTCAAAATAAGTTTGACATTTATTACAATTATAGTTTGAACTTTATTACAAAAAGACACAATAAATGATCAATGCAAGAAAACATACTGCATGCAGATGCAACAGGTGACCTTCCTATGTAAGCAAAACCAGGTCAGAATTACTACATGTTTTAAGGAAAGTGTTAGAATTATGTTTGCTTTAAGTTTTGCACATTTACCATCTGCTATGAAAAAATAGATGGGAAAAAATGTCATTTTTGCTTATGTCAGATACACTTCCGTGGAACTGCAGTCCAATATGCTATCGAAACACAGAAATGGAAAACAACGCATCTTCATTGGGCCAAATACTCCTCTGTAAGTCTCTGTTGTTCTCTGTAAAACTCCTCCCGAGATAAAGGAGGTGCCTGTGTCCTGGGGATGGTATGTGTTGGTGCCCAAGCTGATGGCGTTTTCCGGGGCTGGGGAATGCCCTGGAAGGGAGACAGTGCACCCAGCAGCTGGAGGGTGACCAGGTGGAGACTGAGGAAACTGCGGTGGTGCTGCCGCTGGTGGAAAAGGCAGCACGTGGGGTGCTGGAGACACAAGGGAGGTGGAGGCATGGGCACGGAGACGGGTGGTGTTGCAGTGCTGGGGCCCGAGTCCTTTGGGTATGTTCACTGTGCAGGCACCCTTGATTTGAACTTCTCAAGAAACCCCAAAACATGTGCCACTGCTACACCCTGCCCTGATTTTCAAGGGGAAAGCAAATGAAGCAGGAGCATGGTGGCGAGCACTTCTTGTTCTCGATGTAATCATTTTTCTCCCTGCTTCCAGTTCATTTGAGCCTACGCTCATCTCTTAGTCCCCGTTCTTGCTTCCACATCCTCACCCCCAGCAGTTCCCTGTCTCCTCTCTTATAGGCAGCTTTGCCGCTTTGGATGGAGACTGCCCGTGCTGAACAGAGACTCCCATCTCCACGTGCCCACCGCTCCTCTGCCACTCGACACTGCGCAGATCTCTTCTTCTTCTCACTTCTGTCACATAAGCTTCCTATGTTGTCGCCTCATGATGATGTATTTGGCCAGTTCTTGCAGTTTCTTGCTTATAGAATCTGAGACTTCAGATCATCGGTGGGATGGATCCTGGGGTTTGGTTTATTTATGTTTAGGGTTTTATACACACTTACCAACTGTCTATAACAAACACACACCAGAATGAAGGACCTACTGGACACGGCAAGAACAGATAAAACAGGCTCCTCTCTCTCCAACTGAGAGAAAGCAGCTTGGCTACGCGAGATGACTGAATTGAAGAAATACAAAATTGTCATAAAATAACAGCCTTGGTTTTCCAATAATTTGCTCAAACAGTATCAACTAAGTTGTTAACAGAAGAATGTTGGAGGATGATTTATTTTGGGAAATCAATTTATTCAGCCCTATTCAGCCATGAACCAACAGGGTGGCTTTCCACCTGATGCTTCAATTCTATTTCCTTTTTGTATGTACGTATGGTTACCCCAAAAGGTGTTCATTTTTCAGAGTCCCCTTTTCAATCATGTACTGGAGCTTCATTTTAAATAATCTTACTGCAAGCACAGGTCTCCTTTGTTCAAGACAATTGAAATGAAGCCATTTAAAAATTTATTACCACTTGCATTCTCCACAACTTTTTGTGCATTCTTATTTCATTATAAACCAGCTTTTGCCTACGTTACGTGTTGTGGCCTCTTTTAACAGGTTACAATAGTAATATATTGAATTTCTGTAGAATACTTACAGTTCCCAGCCTGGTCTCCCGCTGGCTGAGCAGACTGTACTGGCTCTCACTGCCTGACCTTTTTCAGTGGAGAGAGGAGACAGAAAAACCCCATTCAGTTTATCTGAAGATAACGTTAAAACGTAAATTCTAAAGTTGTAGTTAGTTACCATTGGTGGGTATTGATTGTCCGTGCGGGCCCAGGAGACTTGTCAGAGCTGGGTGTCTTAGCACAGGAACCTGACAGCCCTTTGAATAAACACAGACCGTTGGAAAACAAGCTCTGCTAAAATACAAGAATCACTGCATATTTTGAAATAAAATTTACCTGCTCTTCCGACAAACCGCTGCTGGTCAGAGAGGAGGGTTGAGAAAGTCCAGCGGCGCTCACCAGAGCAGCAGGAGCTGTAACCACATCACCCTCGCTGCAAAAAACCCAAATTTACATCATTCAAACAGTGTTCTGAAGTGCTGCTTGAAATATAAAGTCCAAGGTAAGAAATGCTGGCTACTGGAAAAGGAAAAAGAATCGGCACCGCATTTACAAATGTGAATTGGGTTGATCCCAAATGAAGCGCTGAGCAGGTGTCTGTCTGGATTACTGGGAGTTAAAGAGAAAGCTCACGGCAAAAACGTTTTATTAAGCTTGCTGCACATGAAAGGCCCAGAGTAGGTATAACCCACCTGCTGAATCTCAGCTTTGGAACATGCAAGAACTCAAATTCTATTACAAAATGCTGATGTGCTGATTCAGAGCCTGCCCTCGAGGTTCTTTTGGGTTGTGATCTTGCGTATTCAGTGGTACAGCTGAGCCTGACCGGCTTCTGGGCAGAGCGCCTGTCTGCATTCCAGGTGTAGAGGCGAAGGGATATAAGCCCTGAACAACAGTGCAGATTTTTCATGTGTTTTCATGTGACTTCACTGGATTGCAAACTTAGACTGTCATGTTTGTCAATACTTCAAGTTTATAGTGTTTCAATGTTTATTATCCAAAATGGTCCATAACTGAGTATGACTCGACTAAAGAGAAATTAATGCGCTCAAGCAGGTTTGACATAACTAAACGGTTATTCTAGGAACTGCTAAGCACCCAAAATAAAGGGCTCCTGAGGAAAAATGTTCCTCCTTTGGGGTAAACCCGGACTGAATGACAAGAAGTACTTCTGAGGAAACTCTTGCATGAGGCAGCTTCCAACTGATCAAAGGGTCCTCATTCAAAGTAAATGAAACACCAGAGCTTCCACAGCTATCTGGAACTGCCACTATTGGTACAGAAATCACTAGTGGAGAAGCTCAGGAAGCAGCAGAATCTAACTTCAGTGTTTTAGTGTCTTTTACATTCACCGTAAAATTACACCTGCATGTAAAAACTTTGGTTAAGCTACAGATGTACTCACCGAAAAGGTCCAGGGAAGAGCAGGGACACTGCTGGTGGGACACCAGGGACAGTGACAGAAGGCAGGATTCTTGGCAGCTGAGCTGCCCCAGATGCCTGAGTAGGGCCAAACGATGACAAAGCAGCAGAATGAGAAGACACAGAAGCTGATGGAGGAATTAGTGGATCCTTCTGTTTGGAAATTGTCGGCCGGAGTAGAGGTTGCGGGTTGCGTGTCACTGGTTGTCCCACTGGTGCTGGTGGCAGCTGCTGCTGCTGCTGAATCTGTTTACTGTAGCCAGTCCCATTTCTGAAGTTGTTCACAGCCTGGGGGCACAAAAATATTTAGAAAATGTACTATGAAAATTCAGGAGATATATGAGCAAAAGCCTCCAGAGAGTAAAATTACCCGTGTATTCCTCTAAATGCTGTCAATCCTAAAATGAATCAACATATGGATACATGAACACATCACATCAAACACTGATATTAATGGCCGGTGACTCGGAGTGTCTGTAAAGAACTTCAGTGTTGATACCGACTCTCAAAGTGAGGCGATCGTATTGAACAGAAGTGTGACCTGAATTTGACAGAGTGTAGCTAAAAAGTTGTAAGCTTCTTAACAACAGATAATGGGTTTGAGATACAAATTTAGCCTTTCTCAATGTGGCCTTGCTTAAGGAGATGTAAATTAATATTTTCTTTTCCAAAAAGACTTTTCTTACAAACCATTCACGTAAAAGTCGTCATGTTACCTGGCGTAGGATCTTGTTGGCAACCAAACTATCAGGAGAAACGTCTGTTTGATGACACACTGGACATGTGTGTTCCTCAGATTCCAGTAATGCTGTTCTAATACCTGTGAATAATAAGACGTATATGATTAATGGCTGAATGTGGTCTTGAACTGACAGTGTGATAAATATTGAAAAGTGGAAAAAATGTACAGTATGCAGCAAATACAGTTCTGATATTTCACTATTGCAAGAGTTGAAGATTTAGAGTAGGCTGTGTCCTGGTGTTTTAATTAGTCTTTTTCCCACCATCCAGTACAGTGAGAAGTTACCAACCCCAAGGTTAACGAAGATAACACATCTCAAGAAAACACGAGCAGCTTCAAGTTCTGGAGGGTTTAACCAACTCTCCCGTGGTGAGGAATGTGGATTAAATGCCGACTGTTTGTTGCAGAGCACAGTAAGTCACCAGAGCTGGCTGCGTGATTTTGTATCAGAGAAAGGGCTGTGGACAAACTAAACGCATTCAATATCCAGCACTGTAATGACCTGCACAGTTCTGTGCTCTGCTCACACCCGTCCTTCCACATGGAAAGACGGTTTCAATAGATGTGTAAAAAGGAAAATAAGCCTTCTGCCTCTTCTTTTCCTTTATACCAGAAGAGTCCTTTCCTGTTCCAGGTATCCTTAAGTATTAAATAGAACAGGTACAAAGTCATCTCATTATCTCCTCTTCATGCTTTCAGAAGATCAGATGTGAGGATTTGAATTAACAAACATGGGAGTAACACTTACATTCGTCACAAAAACTGTTTCCACAGCAGGGAATGACAACCGCATCAGTCGTGACATCTTTACAAATGAGACATAACAACTCAGCTGGAACAAGAGCCTCATCTGAGCAGGAGGAGGAGGAGGGCGGCTCCGCTGGTAGGAAGGGAGGCTTTTCCTTCTTTCCTCTCGCATAAGCTTCCCTGGAGGGGAGTGGGGAAGGAAAAGGAACAAAGTTAAAGATGAGATTGGAAACCATTGAGAGGGGGAGGAAACCTCAGCCCAACAGCTCTCTGTGAAATTTTTTGAGAAGTCTTCAAGATATAAAACAGAAGCAAAAGCGGCTTTCAACGACAACAACTGCAACTGTAAACACTCCTGAACTATTTTGCAGAAACGCAAGTTCTTAGCGTACCACAAGTGTAACCATCTTCCGGGGGCATGAACTGAAGGACCACCTTCCTTTAATATTAGAAAACATCACAGATTTTGAAGTGAAGAGAGAAAGATAATGCTTCCTCCCCCATAACTGCACGTGCTGGGCAACGTGCTTGGATTAGCTCTCAGGCGTTATTTGTTTTCTTCCCTTTTGGGTCAGTCTGATTAATTCCATACTTACGCATTAATAGTTGGTATTGCATATTTTCCCGTGTTTGTCAGCATAGCACCCTTGGTATTGGGATCTTTCACTTCCATCAGGAAACTCCTTGGAATTCCTGTGCTCTTTTTAATTCTGGGAACAGGCTGAAAATTTTTGTCCTGTTAAGAAAAGAAACGCAGCCATGTCTTGTCTGAAGTCCCACACTCAAAATGACATTTCAGTGATTACTTGAAGCAGCAAAAGTCTCTCATCCTCTTCTGCTATCAAGAATAAGGGTTGACTAAACCACTTATTTTCCTAAATGCATACAGGCAGGATGTTCCAAAGGCTCGAGCCGTGCTTGAACTCAGTCGACATTCTTTGGCTTCACTTCAGGGTCTTTAAGGGTGAAATATCCCTTAAGCTCACCAGCCACTCAGAAAAGACACAAACCTGCATCTCCACCAAAGCACAATTCAGAGCGAGAGCTTAATTCAGTGCTCGAACCAGTCACTGCAGAAACTCGTATTGACCGTCTGTACAGGAAGGTTGAATTGGTACCTCATGCACATACACTCAGTGGCTAAACACAAGTAGCACCACAAGCACTATTAAGCACTCAGTAACACCACAAATCCCACACAGTCTTACCCTGTTAGTTGGGCAGTTCCTTATATAGTGGCCAGGCTGTCCACAACGAAAGCAAGTGTATGATGGTGGAAGCGGACCCAAGTTTTTCTTCATGAAACTAAAAGGTTTTAGGGAAAAAAAAAAAAAGAGATGCATGTGTCTCTCATGTTAAAACAACCATCTCTACAATTTTTCCCTAATCGTCAGAGAACACATTACCGACACTTACTTGACTGGATTGTATGCCTGGCAGGACTGTATCATCATGGCTTTTATTTTCTCTTCTTCGGAAGCGTCGGTTTCAGCCAGATTGGCAGCCTGTTAAACAAGTCCTTATTGACACACACACCAGAAACACATTTAAGCCCACACAGCCGGACAGCACCGATCAGCCCATCCTGTCAAGCGCAGCACAACTCCCAGAGAGTCAGAGAATACCGGGTTTGAAGGGACCGCGGGCACCAGCTGGTCCAACCTTCCTTGGCAAAAGCACCGACTAGACAGGATGGCCCAGCACCCTGTCCAGCCTCGAAATGTGCACACATTCTGAAGGTAAAATAAATACTTGAAATTATTAAAGTTTTGTTCAAATTACAACAGTTATCCAGCTATAGATCAAAGTATAAGATAGAAAAATACTAAGCAAATACCTTTTTTTAAAAGCATTTGACAAGAACGTACATATACCTTAATAAGCTGGGCCACATGTGCAGAAGAGTCATCAATCTGTTCATAAAAAATTAAACACATTTGTTTTACAATCAGCACACAGCAATAGTTCACCTCTACTGTAGTCTGACAGTCTGCACTATAGCCCCTGAGTGTCACTGCAAGAGGCATTTCCAATCCAGTGAAATTTGTATTTGCTCAAAACAAAGTCCAAACCCCAGCCTGAGAGTGCCCGTGTGGATAGAGAGAAGAAATGACAAGAACCAGACTCGCTGGAGATGAACTTAGTGCTCCAGGATATGTCAGAGAGTGGCCCTTGTCAAACGCTCACAACTGCTTCAGAGTCACAGGGGTAAGGAAGTTGTTGATTTTCGCTAAAAAGGATTAAAACTCTGGAGACATTCAAAACCCACCTGTTTGGAAAGCAGTTCTATGGCCTGCAGGCAGAAGTCGGATTTCTTAAAGGTGATAGCACTCCTTTCTACTCACAGGAAATAGAGAATTCATGTTCTATTTCGTGTGTTACAAACATGCTGGCGTATTCACAGAACCAGGGTCACAGAATCATTTTGGCTGGAAGAGACCTTTAAGATCACCAAGTCCAACCTCACGCTGTCAAGTCCACCTCTAAACCACGTCCCTAAGAACATCACCTGTACATCTTTTGAACGCTTCCAGGGACGGCAATTCCACCACTTCCCTGTTCCAATGCCCCACAAGCCTCTCAGAGGAGAAGTTTCTCCTCATACCCGGTCTAAACCTCCACTGGCACAACGTGAAGCCATTTCATCTCGTCCTATCACTTGTGACTTGGGAGAAGAGACCAACACCTTTCACGCTACAACCTCCTTTCAGGCAGTTGTAGCGAATGATCAGGTGTCACTCAGCCTCCTTTTCTCCAGGCTAAACACACTGTGCTGTTTGCTGTGTTGAATCAAATACATCGTGTTCACAACATGTACTATGTTTTACTGTAAAATATATTAAGTCGATGTTTGGAAAATTGAAACAAGGCTACATTGTTTAGAATTCAGTGCAGCGTGTAGAAAAATTGTGGTTTTACATACTGCTTTTGATGTTCCACTCACTGCCTCCGTTCGGCTTCTAGAAGAAGAAATAAAAGAGAGCAGAACTTAAAATAAAGCTCTTGTACCAAACATGAGCCAGTGGAAAGATATTATAAAACCTCAACATCAGAACATCAGGTTCTGATAGTCTAGGGAATGTAGAAATTTGTTCGCACACATAAACTGTTCTCCCTCAGTCCATGCAGTGCCACTAAAAACACCAAACCAAACCAAAACCCCATATCTGCTTTGTCACAACTTACTCTAAGACTGACAGATACAGAACACAGCAGTGCAAGAGGAAGTCCTCAGATATTTTGTCTCTGCTATAGAAGTATCAGAAATATGAAGTCTGTACTACAGTGTTGTATTTTTACATAATCAACCATCAAAATATGAAAGGAACTGTTGCCAATCTGTATATCCCAAGTATAACAAACAGGTATCAGATAGAGTACATCAGTTTCTAAGAAAGAGCAGTGATAGAAACCTCATAGTGCCAGTTTACTTTAGTGAAAGGAATCAGTCATATCGCAAAGAAATAACAAAATATCAGCAACACCGTCTTCAGAACAGTGTTTGTTTGTAGAAGCCCAAGCACCGTGTTCAGATATCTACTGTATTACCCATGAAAGTGCCCAAATACTAAATATGTTACATAGACTGTGTTGACCAAAAATAGCACTAGAAATGTCACCTGGAAGCACAGATATCAGCTCAAGGTAAGAACAGACATGGAAAGATAACTGGCAACCTTTGTTAACATGCTAAAGTGCTTACCGAGTTTCAAGTTTGGACACAATTCACTATTCGTTCATCGTACTTGCACAAAAAGCAACACACTTCAAGATATCGTCCTTTTTCTCTTGCCTGACACAGACACTGTCTTTGGGAAACTAATAGGGATAATTTACGAATGAAGCTTCTTGTTTGGGTGCTTTGCCAGCTGGCAACCCTTGGTTTTCCCTCTGTTGCTGGTATGCAAAACAAACAGATATGGGGCATAAGAACACCTGCTATATCCCTCCCTACCCAGTTGCAAGAAATGGTCAAACACTGAGAATCAGACTTTTCCAAGACAGGAACAAATTAGAAGTTTACATTACAATGCATTCCTGTACTTAATAGAAAAGCAATAAAAGCAAATGCATATAATAAGGAATCTCTCCACATAGAGGAATCAGGATACACAACTTGGGTCTCAGAAAAATCAACCCAAGAAAAAACCCATTAGAAGCATTTTAAAAGTTACCATATTGGAGTTGGAACCTCCTGCCCCAGCAGACCTGAGCCTGTGAGTCGCTTTGGGACGGATACATTCAAATCTACCCATTACAACAACAATTAACAGCAGCTTTAGCAGGCAAGATGCAATCTGAATGCCTCTGTAAACTGATATCAACACAAAAAGTGAACACAGTGAACCCCTAACAAGGAATCAATGCTTCATGGATACTCACACATCATTTGTTTTGCTGGTGGCTTTAACTCCTCCAGCAGGGACTCTTCTAACAATCACTGATGAGTTCTTTGGAATCAGGGCATTATCTTCTGTGTATTCTGAAAACAACATAAATATAGAAAAAGACATCAGGTGGTTAGTAAGAATATATATTAATATGTTATAATAGATATTAATATGTTATAATAGATATTAAATAGAACTATTCGTAACACTTCAATGAATCCCTTTATGGATACAAAAGCAAAATTTTAGATGTAATATCACACTTTTATTATCTCAACACACTAACAGTACCTTTCAAGTAATCTTCAGATTTGATAATCAAACACAAGCAGCAAAATCTTTTTCAGTTTTTAAAATTGTTTGAATATCAGCAGCAAAATGGTCTCAAACGTCACTAAAGGACAGTCTGCTAATGCATGGGGTTCTTTCCTGATGTAGCTTAAATTCCTTTTGCTCTGTTAGGCTACAAACCCAATACATCTTTGGAGAAAAACAAACCACAGCAAAGTCTCATCAACCTGCATCAACCAGACTCTGGAGTCTGCCCGGCAACAAACCCGGCATGCGGCTAAAGGGTGAGAACAGAAATCTGGGGTTTTTTTGAGCTTCCTTGCACAAGCAGGGCAGAATTGGCTCAAACTAAAGTGGCATCTTTCCTCTTCAGCTAATTCGAATTAACCAAAGGGATGTGAATTCTTTTGATTCACTTTTTGCAGAGCAGAGGGACTTGGATGAAATTCCTTATGCAGACAGCCTTGAAAAGCCCTTTGAAAACTTTGTGCCTGAAGCAACCAATGCGTTACCTTTGCTTCCACCTCATTAGTCTTTTGACAAGGAGGAAACTCTTCTGACCTTTACACAAGGCCCAAACAAAACAACAACAACAACAAAAACCACCTACTTGGGACACTTGAACTAAGCCTAAGTGCAAACATCTCCCCATAAGAATGGTTTTTATATTGTACTTGCACAAGCGGAATATGATTACGTATTTCAAAGCTCCATCAGCAGCTGTTCCCTGTAATCTGCCCACAGTTTCAACTGCTTAAAGCCCGTAACTTTGCAGACCTCATCAGAACAACGATCTGCGAACCAAAGATACTGTGGATCCAGTCGCACTCTGTCAGGGTGGTTTGGATCAGCGATCACAAACAAAATAGAAATATTCCACAAGGTATGCTCCATTGTTCAGTATATTATTCCTATAGGCAGCAAGTTCACTTAGACCAAAACACACCTGCCAGAAGACATTATTTCAACAAGGAAATGATCATTTTACTTCTATTTCTGTAATGTATCTCTGCCTACGTGTGTAACGCAACCCAAGAGCATCCCTAACACCCCAACATTGTGCTGTGAAGTCTCTTCACAGACACGCTCCTGAAAATATTTTACGTGTCTGTAGAGAAACAGCAACGAACCCTTCTAAGGCTGAAGCGACAGGTTCTGCAGTGAACATTCTATTCTGTTTAAGTTTTGATCCATGGTAATGTTTATGGAATGAAAACACTTTACAGTTTGTTTTATTGCTGAGAAGTCCCATCCCAAAGCCTCCAAGTCTCTAATCACATTCAAACGTATCAAGATGGCAGGTGACCAGACTGAACTACAATACTAAGTAACATGAAAACATTATCATCTCTGAGAATCAAGCACCGTTTCTAAGATTTAAAAGCTTTTATGACTTCTCTAAGAACATTTCTTGCATATATTCACCATAAATGTTCTGCCACAAAACTTCAGTACTGTCCTGACATGGTTAACACGCAGTACCAGGAAAAAAACGGTAGAAATGAATGATGAAAGGATGCTCAAGTGCATCTGAATGACAATATCGTTGGTGTAGAAAAGAAGTTATATTAACAAGAAATACCAAAGTATAATTTAGACACAGAGAACACTCATGTGCAAGATGGCTTTAAAGGCTCTGCTTAGATTAAAACTCACAGATAAACTCTTGATCCAGATGTTGCTGGTGAGCGGTTTCAGCAACAGCCAGAAAACCAGTTTTCCAATGCGGTGGATTAAAACAAGTCAAAGGCAAAATAAGTCACCAAACCCAAGCCATCTGTTCTATTTCTGTCACTTTCAGCTTTCTCCACCAGATTTCAAAGAAATCTGGCAAATTTGTTATTATATGACATCCTCTCGCATTTCATTATCATTTTACCTGGAAGAATCCCTGGAAACCAAAACTTTTGCAAGCACTACGCATCGCACAACAACCACGCATTCTTCCATGCCAAGTTGTGTGTCCAAACACAGGTCAGAAGGCAGTTGCCAGAAGAGCAACTACAAAAGAACAGCTCTGCAAGGCCCCAGCACAAGCCACAGCGACCAGCCCTGGCCACATCACATTACTGCTTCCCACCCCGTGCCCACCGCCCCCGAGTACCTTCTTTGGTCTGTGCGTTGGTGACCAGCAGGTCACACTTGGTCGCCTTCAACTTCTTGCGAGCCCTGATCTTGCACTTGAGCTCGTGCAGGGAGATATGGAGGCCGTTGAAGGTGACTGCTTCGTAGTCCAGAGCGGCGAAGAACTTGTAGTAGACACGTGACGTGCCCATGGCCGGGTGCTGCTGCTCCACAACAGCGTCTGCTGTGGCAAACGGCGCCCTGGCCCCCACGCTGGGTTTGCCCCCACGGCGACAGCAGGAAGGTCCACCGAGGGCTTTGGGGCGAGCGCTGCGGGCTGAGCCCGAGCTCACAGCCCGGGCAGGCGCACAGGAGGGAAAGGCTCCCGCGGCCTCGGCTCCGTCTCTGCTCCCTCTCTGTCCCACAGCGCTCCCAGGCCCGGCTCAGGCGCCCCTGTCTCAGGGCTCAGTTTGGGGGTTGCTCGGGACACCAACTGTACACCAACTGTAGGGGTCACCAGCAGCGCCTCACCTGCAGTCACAGTGGCACCGCGCAGCCCCCGCGCATTCCACAGCCCGGTGTGCTGTGACAAAAGGGCCATGTCCTATCACCCCCCAGGCCTCTCACTGCTCCATGTACTCCTGTCACCCCCCAGGCCTGTCACCACCCGGTCTCCCCTCCTGTCAGCACCAGCCAGGGCAGGACAGCCTGGGGCAGATGTGGCGGGCTTTGCCGTGTGGGGCTCTGTGGGAGATCTGAGGCATTTCTTGAATAGAACGGATGTTATATGGAACTGAACTGAACAGGCCTGTGAGGCCTATGTGACCCAGAAGAGAGCAAAACTGCCTCCGCGTCTTACGTGAGCTCGTGCAGCCTTGAGCAAGGGAAGAAGTGTCAGCAAGTCACCAATTTTGTAGATACTTTTTGCTTAGCACTAGAGCTCGTGCGGATTTGTAACATCCAGTCACTCGTGGGTTTGCGGCGCGTGAACAGCAGCTCTTGTCCAGTTACATGCAGTCTGTAAGTGCGTGGACAGGTCAAAAAGATACTTAAGGAGAATTGTAACAAGCAATGAACGGCTTCGCTTGAGTTCACATTGGATTGTGCGGAGTCCGTGATTCTCGCCCTCGCAGGGCTCTGCTGCCCGTGCCACTGGGCCACCAAAGGGAGGGGACGTCTCGGGGTGTCTGAGTGCATCTTGTTGCATGTATAGAAAGTTCAGTCCAAGAAGCCAATAACCATTTGCGTTTATCGCCATAAACCTATGTGCTGCCCCACTGGTTTTTTATCATCATCAGGCAACAGATGCACCTTTACACATATATATTAAAAAAATAGTAATTAATTACTGGGAAGTGTACTAAGGGCAGGAGAAGAAATATTGATCTCCCACTGTACTTCTATTACCAATGTTCTATTATTTCATCTCCTTTGTCCTTCAGGAGTTTCCGCCTATCCTGATTAAATGTCCGTGTTTAAGGACACGTTTTCGGTGTACTGGCTGGTCATAAGCCCTTCCCCATGCTCTCTGGACGGCTGGGCAGAGAAGGGGAGGGGAAGAGTGAAAAGGAGAACTGAGATGAGGTGAGGGGAGAAGAGTAAGTGGGGTGAGGAGAGGGGAGAAGAGGGGATGGGTGGGGTGTAGAACAAAGGAGAGGGAAGGGGATTTTTGAAATGTGGAGGGGAGGGAAGGTGAGTTGAGATTAAAGTAGCAGAGGTAAGTGGAGGGGAGAAAACCATGTAGAATGAAGGAGTAGGAAGAGGGAACGTGCAAACAAAGGAGCAGAATAAAGGAGAGAGAAAGGGGATTTTCGATTTGGGGAGAGAAGGGGAATGGAGTAAAGTTGAGGTGAGAAAAAAGGAGGAGACATAAGGGAAGGGGGGTAGTGAAGCAGAAGGGAAATGTAAGAAGGGGAGAGGAAGAAGAGGGGAGGTCAGGGGAAAGGAGTGGAGGGGAGGGGAAGGGAAGGGGGGAAGTATGGGGAGGGGAAGAGAGGACAGTGGAGTGGGAGAGGTGTGGAAGAAAAGAGAGGGGAAGCGTGTAAAGGGGGTGGGTGTAGAGGTGAGGGGAGGAGAGGAGAGGAGAGGAGAGGAGAGGAGAGGAGAGGAGAGGAGAGGAGAGGAGAGGAGAGGAGAGGAGAGGAGAGGAGAGGAGAGGAGAGGAGAGGAGAGGAGAGGAGAGGAGAGGAGAGGGGCAGGGTGTAGAATAAATAAGGAAGGGTATTTTTGAAATCGGGAGGGGAATGGACAGGAGGGAAGCTAAGGTGAGATTGAAGAACAAGACGTAAGGGGACCATTGACCAGAACCCCCAGATCCCTCTCTGCGGAGCTGCTCTCCAGCATCTTGTCCCCCCAATCTGTCTGTACAGCCAGGGTTGCCGTGTCCCAGGTGCAAAATCCAGCACATGCCCTTGTTGAACTTTGCCCAGTTCTCCAATTTGTCCAGATCCCTCTACAGGGCCTCTATGCCCTCCAGAGAGTCAACAGCTCCCCCCAATTTTGTGTCATCAGAAAACTTACTCAGATTTACTTTACTTACTCAAGTCCTGAGTCTAAATAGTTTATAAAGACACTGAAGAGCACTGGCCCTTGGATCCCTGTGGAACCCGCTAATGACTGGTCGCCAGCCCGACATGACCCCTTTGAGTCTGGCCCGTCACCCGGTCTCAGTGCTCAGTGGTGTGCGTGGCTGCTGCAACAGCCCCTGCCATTGGGTTTGGCCCACCTGTGGATGACAGGTGCATCCAGCTCATCTGCTTGGGTTTGGCAGACCCTTGTGTGCCCTTGCTGTTAGATGCTACTGCAGGTGTCATCTCCTTCTTGCCATCAGCCAGGGCCTTGGAGGCAGCTGGCCTTGTGCTGGTTCTCAGGGCCACTGGCAGGAGATTGGGGATCCTGGGGGGAGCATTGGGGCCAGCTTTGAGCTCCGGGTCGGGCAGTCAGAGCAGTGGCCCCAGCACCTTCACTCTCTGCTCCGCCAGGTGGAAACTCTGGCTGAATTCAGTAAGTGTGTCCCCAGGTGGGTGTGGACGACCTCAGTCCCAGGTGGGGATGTTGGTCCAGGATGCCAGCACTGAGCCCTTGTGGCCAGGAAGGCCAATGGTACCTGGGGTGGATTAGAAGGGGGTGGTCAGTAGGTCAGAGAGGTTCTCCTGCCCCTCTGCTCTGCCCTGGGGAGACCACACCTGGAATATTGTGTCCAGTTGTGGCCCCTCAGTTCCAGCAGGACAGGGAACTGCTGGAGAGAGTCCAGCGCAGCCACCAAGATGCTGAAGGGAGTGGAGCATCTCCTGTGTGAGGAAAGGCTGAGGGAGCTGGGGCTCTGGAGCTGGACAAGAGGAGACCGAGGGGGGACTCATTCATGGGGATCAATATGGAAAGGGGGAGTGTCAGGAGGATGGAGCCAGGCTCTTCTCGGTGACAACCAGTGACAGGACAAGGGGCAATGGGTGCAAACTGGAACAGAGGAGGTTCCACTTAAAGATGAGAAGAAACTTGTTCCCGGTGAGGGTGGCAGAGCCTGGCCCAGGCTGCCCAGGGAGGTTGTGGAGTCTCCTTCTGTGCAGACATTCCAACCCGCCTGGACACCTTCCTGTGTAACCTCATCTGGGTGTTCCTGCTCCATGGGGGGATTGCACTGGATGAGCTTCCCAGGTCCCTTCCCACCCCCAGCACTCCGTGGTTCCGTGACGCCGGTCCCGGTGGGTGGTGGGGATGTCGGCGGTGGGTCTCTCAGCAGCAGGACGGGGCAGAGATGACGGTCCCAGGGGTGCTGGTACCAGCCCGCGAGGTGCTGTTTGCGGGGCGGTGGTTCCGCTAGGTAACCGCGAGGTGGCGCTGCGGCCGTACTCTCCACTCTCCGGCGCCGCCATGGCGGGCAGGGGCTCCCCCAACGGTAGCGGTGAGTGCGTCTGCACCGCCCTGCCACGGCCCCCGGGCCTGCGGCTTCCTCCCGGCCAAGGGCACCACCATCTTTCTCTTGGATGGGATGTCGTCCCGTGGGGAGGTCTCTGGCACGTTGGGGATGCTGGCTGGTGCAGGGCACTCCGCATTCTCGCTGCCCGCCTCTCCCGGTGTGGGCACCACCCGGCAGGGGACGATGCCTGGCGGGGGACGATGCCCAGCAGTGGAGGCAAGCATGGCAAAACCACCCTGGGCTACCTCTGCAGCGCCTTCTCCACCAGTTGGGCCATGTGGGGCGGATGATTCTGGGTGGCAGCTCTGGGGCTGGCCAGGGGACCCAGCAACAGGATCTGCAGGGAGCGCAGGTGGGGCTCTCCAGAGGAGCCTTCAGGGGATCCTTCTGGGATTCACCACAGGACTGTGCTGTGAAGTCTCCTCTGAACTGTCTTGAGAGGTCCCCAGAGAGCTCTTCTAAGAAGTCTCCAAGGCACTCAGTGGCACCCAGGTCAGGAGGACAACCGCCAGCATGCCCTGCTTCCCCTTGGGGTCCTGCAAGGGGGAGGCTGCCATCCCCCAAAGGGGTTGGAGTCCCCCAGCGTCACTGCTGCCAGGCAGTCCTTAGGGCATTCACCCTCTGCCCCATTCTCCAAAAGCTGAGGATTTCACTGAAGGACAGCTGGCAAGGCTGTCAGGGACATTGGGGAAGGGGTTTTCACCATTACCAGCATGACCACTGCCACTTGCTCCTTGTTGCAGCCACCCTCTGCCCTGTACTCCAAGACATGGGGGAGCTTGTTCAGGTAGGTGGTCAAGTTGGGGATGTCGGGGATATTGGGAACAGTGTCCCTGCCATCCTCCAGACCCACTGCCACTGCTCACTCCTTGGGGCAGCACTCATCTGCCACTTACTTGGAGAGATCAGGGGGCTGATCGATGACCTCAGTGTTCAAGTTGGGGACATTGCCAGTCAAGACAGTGTCCTCCCTGTCCCCTAGCTGTGCTGCCACTGCTTGGTTCTGGGGGCAGTTGTCATCTGTCACGTACTCTGAGAAGTCGTGGAGCTCATCGAGGAAAGCAGTGCTGGCAAGGCACTTGGGAAACCAAGGGCATTAGGGACGTGTCCTTGCTGTCCCCCAGCCCTGCTGCCACAATCAGTCCTTAGGGCAGAAGGTCCCTTCCTAGACCAGAGCCAGCTTTACCTGTCCGTGCTGCGGTCTCGGTGCTCGAGGTATTCAGTGCATCCTGACTGCGTATTCCTCAGGATCTGGCAGTTTGATTACACTCCTGAAGGCACATGTTGTCCCCCTGCTACCGAGGCCACGGTGTCCCATGGTGGCACCCGCCTCCCTCTGCGCAACACTCCAGCCTGCGTCCTGCCCTGCCCTCGCAGCAGCTCCTTGCTGCAGACTTCACAGCAAAACCACTCTTGTTTCTTAAAGTTTGCCAGCTTATTTTGTTCTTTAAATAGTCCTTTCCCTCTCGGGAGCCAGCCCTCGGAAGTGCACACGGTTAGCCCTTGGCCTGCTGCTGTGCAGGATCCCTTTCCCAGACCCTTCCGCAGCCAAGCCGTGAGGTCAGGGCTGGCAAAACAGGAACATTTACAACCTTCCACATGGCCGTGCATCTCTCTGTTAAAGCATGACAGCACAGGCTCTGTGCAAGACCGTGAGGATTAACAGGTACCTACTTGCTTATGATAAAGCCAACAGCAACTCGCAGTGCAGATAGAAAATTCCTGCTAGCCAGAGCTGTAGAAACATTACACAGCAGTGTTAAAGCATGGCTGGGTCACCTGAGCGCTCACTGAAAACAAGGCAAGAAGCAGCCTCTAGCCCTCATGAAAAAAGCTCAGTGTCAAATCTTTCAAAGCAAGTGGAATAGAAGGAGGAGATCAGTTTTAAATGAAGACAAGCAAACTTACAGCTGTTGTCCCTAACACTCTTTCAAAATCGTGAACAGCTGATGTTGCACCAGCTGATGTTGCTGGGTGCTCCACCCAGAGCAGCTCCCCACTGTCAGGGGGAAAGTCACCACTATTCACAAAGGCTTTGTGAGCTTTGCTCCCTGGTACTAACCTGTCAGGTCACATCAGCAGGAAACAGACTTGCAGAAAGAGGAGCAGGTTCGGAGAGGGGCAGCAGACAAGTGCCCTGTGCCTCCAGGGAGACCAAGAGCGAGGTGAGCCTAAACTACTCAAACACAGCTCCCATAACAACAGCCGGGAGCAGGCAGGGAAGTACTAAGAGCACATGCTTGGATGTAGTTTTTCTCCCCTTCCACAAGTACTGATGAAATCAAGCCACCTTCTCCCCGCATAAAGAGCTTCTTTCCTTGCCTGAAGTGTTTGCAGCATCTTTGGGTTCAGAAATAGAGCACGAGCAGTGGCAGGGCATGGCGAGGGGCAGCTGTACCCTCAGGACCAAGCATGGTAAGAGCCAGCAGGGCAGGGTGACCACCCCGCAGCACCTGAGCAGGGTGAGCAGGGCAGGTGCACAGACCATAGCCAGGTTCCAGCAAGAGTTTGGATCACCAGGCAAGTCCACAGCCATGGCATGGCAGGGCTGAGCTGGTGACTACTACCCTTACAACATAGCTCAGGAAGAAGGTAATCCTCCTGAGCTGAGCCTAAATACAGGTCCCAGCCCACAGCTGCAGGAAGGGAAGGCCCCAGGTAAGGCTGGTCAGGGTCAGTTAGGGCCTCTTAGTATGCTCAGGCCCTGACAAATAGCTGGCAGGAGAGGAAACCTTCTTCCAGGCTGCAGGTGGTACGTGACCCTTATTGTTCCCCAGCAGAGCTAGAGAAATATCTCCTGGGGAAGGTCCATGCAACAGGATCTTGCCACCCCAGTATGAGTAGAGCAGCAGACGATTTAAAGGAGTCAGGAAACAAACACTAAAACACAAGAAACATTTGCTCTATGAGTCAAACCATCCAGGCAAGGATGGCTCCCTTGCTAATGTAACTGTTTATCACAGCTTGACATGAAGACCCCACCGCTGCTCACCTTAAAACCCATGAGTCTTCAAAGCCCTGGGACATCAAAGGCCCTGCCACTATCTCAAGAAAGAAGAGACTCAACAGCATAAATAACATTTAGACAGGAGAAGGGGTGGCAATGCCAAAACAGAGCCATGCAGTGTGGCAAGGGGCTGGCTGAAGCCCCCATGCTGATGGCATGTGGTGCAGCTGCTCCCACATCGCTGAGTGCAGACTGAGCAATGATGTCCACAGCGAGTTCTCCATAAGTCTGTGGTGGGTCACAGCTCCTCTACAAAAGCAGGTGGATCAAATGGAGTGACCAGAAAGGTGGAAGATGTGCAGGTTGGCTCTTGCTAGGCAGGGTCACAGTGGGCTGTTAGGGATCAACACTGAAGCGGAGGAAAGTCTCTGCTGATTGTTGTGAGGAAAACAAAAGCCACTGCAGTTCAACTGAGAAACTGTGGGAGAAAGTATGGGAAGCAGGAAACCTTCTCTAAAACCTCTCATCCATGCATGCACTTAGCTTTTGGAGGCATCGCAACACCATCTGTTGGAAATGCAATAAAACTGGCCATCCTGCCCTTCATGTTCTCAGCTGGTGCTGAGACAGGTACAGACAGACCGTGTCATGCTTACATGCACAAGCAGGCAGTTTGGGGATAGGAGCCCCAGTTCATCCTGGTGATTACCAACAGCTGGTAAACATGTTTACCGCAGGGAAGACAACCTCCTGAAGCCCCACCAAACCTGACATCCACCCCGCAACTGGGCGCTCCTTTCTGCTGCAGAGCCTGGTAACTGCATCAATATGAAGATATAAATACGGTCCTCAGAAGTGAACTGTGAAACTAAGGAGACCCATGGAGAAAAGTGTCACAGAGAAGTCACTGCACCCTGAGCCCGTGCTGCAAGCTGCACAGACGGCATGGCTCATGGGAAACTGCACAGCAGACGATATATTTGTTCTAGGGACAACATTTAACCTTCTGTGAGCCTTTGCATGGTCTCAGTGCTGGACTTTACACCTGGAAAAGTTGACATAGGTTAAAACGCCTGGAGGATGTATCCATTATGGCTTTCTCATGAGAGATCTCTGATTTCTTGCCTGCGATTCAGCGGGGCAGACCGAGTGGCACAGAGCTCCATCCTCTCCCACTAGCAGGCACAGGGCCATTGCCCCAGCGAGGCAGTGGCGCTGCCAGAGCGAGAGCGCTACCGACAGAGAACACACTCCAGCGGGGAAGCCACTTTGTTTGCTGACAAGGACACATGTTTGGATTTGGGCTGGTCACCTGTTGCCTGCCCAGACAAATCTGAACTTTGTTTTCACTGAGAAAAACCTTTCTCAATGCTATGTGCCAGCTTTGGGGATTTCAGAGCTGCGGATCCTCCTGCAGGGGCTCAGCTCCCGCAGCCAGAGCATGCGCTTCGCTGGGCTTTCCTGCCCGTGTCCTCTGCTGTGCACACGCTGCGTCACTAGACAAGCACTAGTGCTTCTCCCACTCCTACCGCTGCAGTGGCAGAACTGGCCCTGCCGTGTGTCCTGCGGCTTGCTGAGGACATTTCTGTTGAAAACCTAATGGAAGAAACAGCTTTCCGAGGATTGCATCTAATTAACTGGGGTGCTTCATGGCCTCATTCTCCCATAGGGCTTGCAGAGGCGTTACCATATGGTTGCTGATAGCCATCCAACACGGGCTGCAGCAAGAGGATTACTGCTTCACCTGTTCCAAGTCAGCAGCACCCGAGGATTACAGGACAGGCAGAACCACAATGAACCTGGTGACCCTTCTTCTGCTTCCTTCACATCACCTGTGATGACACGGGCTCCATTGCTACAAACCAATTCCTTCTCTGCATTCATTTGCTGCCTGCCTTTCCAGTATTATCATTTTATGTAATTGGCCATGTTAGAAGAGCCCTTATATAACCACAGCCACCCCAGGCACATGTCTTGAAACACATGCATGCCTCCACTCTTGTCAGTTGCAATATTTTGCACATGGATGGATTCAACCCTTCTCCAGGAAATACTAAAAATAAAGAAAACATACTTGCAAGCATCAGGGACTCACTGAGCTTGGCATATCACTTTTTGATGGCTCTCACGGACAGTGTCTGTGTATTACAGCTCCAAGAGACATGCAAACAACAGATGTCAGTGGGAAAATAACTTGCTTTTCTTACAGCCACCTTCTCTGCATTCAAACAGAGCAAGTTCTCTTAATGAAGAAGTATTTTTCTAATCTTTGCAAGTGTACAGATCTGTGCACAAGACATCCATATAGACCAAGGACCTGTACAGAGGCTTGAAACACTTCGGACAAAGTAATTTTAATCATCTAAGTGTTTTCATTGATTTTCCTGGGCTACTTGCATATCTAAATGAATGTGGACATTTGCATGACTGCTGCACAAAGGTTTACTGGCTAAAAGCATTGGCACAATAACTTCCCATGAGATCAGCTCTGTCATTGGCACAGGGAAGCGTGTTGACTTGCTCTCCACTCTGCTCACATGGATCATTTGCAAGGGACAGAGGATCACTCACCGACAAAACAAACTGGAGCCTGTGGTGCGGTGGTGAAGTCAAGGAATACTTTGGCACTGGCTTCAGGGAAAGCAAGATCAGGGTGCAGACAACTAAGGTCATGGTTTGTTTGCAAAGCACAGTGACACTCATTCCACCTGATTAGTCATTGCAACCTTACTTCTGACAGCAATACTTCGTTGTTTCTTTATCTGTTCACCTCCTAACTCTGCTACCACTCCCCACGCATCTCGGGCAGGTGTCTCTTATTGCCCCTACCATGAGTAACTGCAAAGGTACTAACGCCAAGTACGTTCTAAAAGGAGCTGGGATCTGATCACATCTGTTAAACTGATTTTGGCTAAGAGCCCTCATGCATGTTCCTGAATGCTGAAGGCAACCACTTGTTTCCACCTTTTTATAGTCAGCATTTTATTTTGCAAGGCTCATTGTGACAGCTCTTCAGTGCCCACGTAGGCTGCTAAAGAGTTGTCTGGCCTGAAAATCTTCCTAATTTATGAGATGATGTCAAAGTCCTGGAGCTGTGAGGCTCTGCTGACATCAGTCCAGCTAATGATGGTCTTTTTGCAAGGAAATTGTTTTACTTTTCTCTTGGGCTATGATCGCAGGTTGTATGTATTAGGGTTATTGATGGTGTCCATAGAGCCACCACGTTGAGTCCAATTGTTTACTAATCATTTATTTACCTGAATGACTCGGTTGGCACAGAAATGACAGTGGCTTTCTCCTGCCTGGATGTGGGTTGAGCTGGGCTTTGGCCAGGCCTGGACACGAGCTCAGCGCCAGCCCTGGGGCACTGTTCCCCCCGACCAGCACTGGGGCCGCAGGGCCCAGCAGCTCAGGCCGTCTGGGCCAGGGGAGATACCGAGCACATACCCCGGCAGCAATGCCAGGAGAGCAGGGACTTTTAAGACCAGGGATGTGCTGTTCTGTGCAGAGATGTTTTGTTTTGCTATTTTTAAGTTTTAAACTAAATGGATGTCATTTGAGTAGAACTAGGTCAAAATATTTAATTTAGACTGTCCATACTAGAAAAGTCACCGCATTTGGGCAAAACTGTTGTGTTCCTGGTGGAAAAAATCAGTCAACCGTGTGTTCAACACCCTGCCTCAGACACACGGATACTCAGCTTGGCACCTGTGGCTGATCTCTGGCTTCTGACTGTGCTGACATGACAATAATCCACTTCTTTGGCGTAATAAATAGCTGAGAGGAGGAATGCCTAACTCCAGCCCTGGCTGAGAGAGGATCCTCACCAGTCAGTATTTTGACAGGAAGTTTTCAGCCAGCTCTGGTGAAAAACCATGATGAAAATCCCCATGAGCAGCACTTGGCTGTCACCTCCCTACCCCCTCCTGGCTTTTTCCCTTGGGATCGCTCACTGTGTTATGTGCATTAATTAGTTAAGCTTCTCACACACTTCAAGTGGTCGCTGTGAGTTAAGCAGGAGGGTCCTGGATGGCTTCAGTCCCGGCTGGGCTGCAGTGGAGCACAGAACTGCTCCGAGCAGGAGGAGAACACCAGGTACCACCTGCAGCAACCTGAGACACCTCGCTGGAGCGTGGAATGATGGAGGAATGATGGGGAAATCGGGGTCTGCACCCAGCTGTACATGCTGGGGAATTTGGAGACAACTACTAGAGTTTGAGTGGGTCTAATACCTTCCCACTTTCCCTAACCCTAAAAAGTGGACATGCTTGTTCTAAACCAGCTGAGATTCCCAGCATGTATTTCATCTGGACATGTCTGCAATGTGTCAGTGGTCTGAGATGAGAAATTTACCTGAAGCTTTAGTAGCTCATTGTTCAGGCCCAGCAGTAAGTTTGTCCGACAATATAATTCTGACAGTTACCTGACTTTAGAAGTTAAATTCCCTGGAGTAAGAGAACCACATTCTGAATGACTGGCAGGCTAAGCACCGACCTAAGCATCTTCTTCTACTGTTTGGACTGAGAGAAAACACATCATATGGTTTTCTTCTATATCTTTCCAAAGATAAAATTTTCTCACACTAGGTCTCAGTTAAGACAAAGCAAATCTTGGGCAGCACAATAGGAAGCACAATACAGTGCATGCAAAGCAAAACTCAACACAAACTCAATCCTGCTTCTTTTCTAAAGTCTCCTGAATTCCCATCCTGAATTCCACATCTCTGTTCCCAAATGCACAGGACTGTCATGGGAATAAATGCATGAAGACTGCATGTGCTGAAATGTGGTGTTGAGAAGGACTGTACAAGCAGTTGCCGTATTTACATTTGAAAAACATAAAATTGCTGATACGAGAGAAAGTGGGGCTGGTTTATGTTCAAATAGCAGAAAAGTGAGTTGTTCTCCCACTTCTTCCCGAGGTACAGTGACTTTGCCTGTCAAGCACAAGCTGTGGGCTCTGTCTCAAACACGGGTCCCTCTTCAGAGAGGGTTTGTCTGCAGGGGGGGTTCCACCAGCACAGCTACATGGGCACAGTTACTCGACTCTGAGTATTCTGGGGTGACATCTGGTGACGTATTAGCACAGCAATGCACCGAAGCTCTCTTTCTGCCAGAGAAGGCTCCTTTCAGAGCGGAGGCTATTTAAGAGATTCATTCATTTCTGACCTCGCCACACAAGGAGTTCTAACCAACTGAATAATTCTTACAACATCAACTCATCTGGGACCTGTTCCACTGAAATTCATAAAGACCAGATTAAGGCTCAGAAGCAGCTCTGGTGGGGATCAGCATTAGTTTAGTTTCACAGAGTTGAGGGAAGGAGCAGAGATGCAAAGTGCCTTGTGTAGAACTTGCCAAGCAGCAAGCAAAAGGTTCTGAGCTTTTGTTTTAGGTTAAAATGTTTCATTTACATAATTCTGTGTGTGTGTGTTTCAGTATGAAAAGGTCTCTTTGGGTTGAACAAAAAAAAAAATCACAAACAATTTAACAAACAAACCAGCCATCCTTTGTGGTCAGTCACCAGCTTCCCCACTTATCCCACAAACCCACCTGCTTACTCAACCCTGCTTTAAATGTTATCATGTGATTTTTCAGTCAGCATTTGGGCAATTTATTTTGATATATTTATTTACCGTCTTCCTTTCCTTTCTCATGTCATTGATACCATTAGATCAAAGCGTTGTGAGGCATGTTTGTGACACCAAAAGCCGGCAGGTGTGGAAGTGTTCCTCAGCAAGCTTTGTCAGCTTCCCCAGCTCTGGGAAAGCAGAGCTGGGTCAAACCAACAGCACAGCTTGTTACAGCACAGAGCATCCATCTCTGAGGATAAATACGTTATGTGCTTGCTTTTTCACTCTTACAGCATCATGCTCTCCAGCCAAATGTAACACTGCAAATAGTAAAGCAAAGCAACACTTTAGCCTGCTGGCTAAAGACCTTTATCTTCTGAGCTTACAATGACAAGCAACAGGGAAATGAAAATACTCTGTCTTGGTTTTGTTAAAAACAAGTTTCTCTTTTAGTGAATTTGCCTGTCAGCTAAAGCTTCATATGAGCTGCATTTTCCTGGGGAACCAGATCCATGTTTTGGTGAACACAGCAATGGAATGTGAAGTTATTGACAAGCATGGATGGACATCTCGCCAGAGGGGCAACGAGAAACAGGTGACCAAGAAACTGACCAACTGTGTATAACATCCCATTCACGTGATACTTCATATAAAAGTGGGAGATCACGAGGATCTCACCCCTTTTCCTTATGGCGACATTAGAAGAGGACCTTGCGAGTCGTCCCTGCGAACTGAGGCCAGTGACAGACTGAATCCAGCTCCGGTTGGCTGCAGAGTCCAGTCCAGGACTTCGGGTGCCGGCTCTGCAGTTGCTGAGACTTTCAAGATTGGTTTTGTATATTTTGTATTATTTTCTCTATTTTTATTAGTAGCATTAGTAAAATATTTTTAATTGTTCCAACTCTCTTCTCTCTGTCCTTCTTTCCCTCCTGATCGCCTGTGCTGAGTGGGAAGGGGTAGAGGGAGGGGAAAAAGGGGCGGGGGGGGCGGGGAAAGGAGGTTAACAATACATCTGCCAGTGTTTGATTGTCACCCCGCAATCTAAACCCTCAACATACTCTCACAAACCTAAACAAAATAGCGCTTAAACACAGGTTTGGTTTTTTTTTTCCATATGGGTATGCAAACCTACCTGCCAAATGGGAGAAGCATAAATGTTAGTCTGTCCAGAGCTGCGTGCAGCACCCGGAGCTGGATTTGTAGCACAGGTGCATCTGGAGGGCTCCTGCTCAACCTCAGGAGTGGGGCCCTACCAGGGTGCAAAGTCAGAGTTTGAAAAGCCTTGAAGTGTCATGATACTTAAGAAGCTTGCTAACTAATCACAATGCTACTTGTATACATATTTGCAAAATCAAGATATCTCAAATACACTTACAGTTTCTGATCTACCGAATTGTGGCAGCCCGGCTCCTGCCCTAGTGCAGAGCTCCTGGTCCTGCCCGGTGACAGAGTCTGGGGCTGGGGTACAGGGGCCAAAAATGCCCCATTCCAGGGGTGCTACAAACACAGTCTGTGCACACACATCCGATTTCAATCAGAGACATTCTGCATGTGCAACCCTATTGGGATATCATTCTTTAAGTTCATTAAACTCAACTACTAGTATTTCTAAAACCTAGTATATAATTTTCTTCCTATTCAGTTCCTTCGTCTTACATCCTAAAGACGGAAAGGGCGTTTTATTCCTCGCAACTGCAATATAAAACCCAAAGGAAGCTAGGAACCAGAAGGAGCCTGGAGGAACGTGGCTTGCAATGGCCAGGACTCTCAGAAACATCAGATGGCCTCCAAAGCCCTTTGTGTGGTAGCCAGATTTGCAGCCTGCGTCTGAACCTAAATAAAATAAAATCCTCTCTGCCATGTAGGAGGAATGCCAGCTGGCCAAAGGGAGAGGCGGGGGGAAGAAAAAGGCCACATTTTCACAGCTGTGTTCAATAAGTAGATTGGGTAATAATAATTTAATAAATAGCCTCATGTGTGTGGTGACACTGACTGACCCTTCAGAAGCTGCTGTCTCCTAGCAGGACTCAGGCTCTTTGCTGCCTGGCTGCGGCAGAGGACAACCTGCCCTACTGCCACTGCAGGGGGTGAGAGCAAGGACCACGAAGTCCTGCCCCAGAGGCAGGAGGGAGCACTCTTGGGCCGCCCCTGGTCAGCGGGGTGGTGGCTCCTGCAGAGACATCCTGCCAAATGAATGTCTCTGGTCTCTCACCGCCTCTGTGAAAGTGAGAGCAGTGATATCCTGCAGCGAAAAAAAACAGGGATGGAACATCCAGAGCTTTGAATTCGGTGCACCTAAACCTCTGCCGCATGGTGCGTTCCTGAAGAAGATCAAAAAGCTTCTGACCCTGAATAGCCAGGCTTTACCTGGAAAAAAAGAGAAAAAGAAGTCAACTTTCTTAACAAATTCAAAGTCAAACTATCAGTGAACATGCAGCCCTCTGCCTACCCTATTTCAAGGCTTGGCTGCGAGTCAGTGACTTTGTGAGCTGCAGCCAGCTGTACTTGTCCAAGTGTGTCCCAGGGGAGCCGCGGGCCTGGCTGCTCGCTCCTCTGCAGTGCCTTGATCTCTGTGCCCACGCTGCTCCTGGGTTGTGTTCCCTGTCTTCAATCCCCTGCCCAGGTCCCACATCTTCCCCTGAATGTGCTCAGCAGCACCCCAGGGAACACCCAATCCAGCCCCTGCCTTAAGAAACACAAACACCACTGGGTTAAGAAAGAAAGAAGGGAGGGGGGAAGGAAGAGAGAAAGAAAGAGAGAGAAGGAAGGGAGGAAAGGAGAGGAGAGGAGAGGAAAGGAAAAGTATACTGTTTGGCATGGAAGTTCTCCCTTTGAATCTTGCGACTCCTGCACTACACTGAAGTCCAGTCCCACTCATGGTGTGAGATGGAGGTGACTTCTAATGACAGGTTGGACACTGCTGCGCGCTCCCCAGCATGGCTGATTTTGCCCAGCAGATACCACCTTCTTCCAAACGGCACAGCTCTGCTTGTGTGATTCCCCCCTCTCCTGCCCAGCCAAATGCAACACTCCTGAGGGCATCTGCAAAGGACCCATCCTACGTTCTACAGAGGTGCTTCCGTAACACAAGACTCTTTCCTTCCTCAACAACCTCAATCAAAAAGACTTTGCTTTGACCAAGTCAATAACTGTGTCAGACCCAAGCCGTGAGCAAACATTCATCATCATCATCATCACGCTGAAAGACCCAGGAAGGAGTCCTGACAACTCCAGGACTGTTTTTTGAGTGGTGGGACAAGAGCAGCATCTGCTCTTCTCACTATAATGGCCCTATCACCAGAAATATCACTGGGCTCAGACGACTTTCAGGTGATGAAAACTAATGCAGCACAAGGAATTTCTTTTTGACCTTCAGTTCTCCCTTCTGCTGAGACACATCATTGCATTTCACAGCCTGAGCATCCTCTCTTTGCTGCATCTATTTGAGACATGTAACATTTTTTGCCCAAACTCCATTTCCTTCCTTCCAAAGCAGTACGATCTGCTTACGACTCAAACCTCAATAAAACACACAGCAAAGACCATTAAAATAAATGTACATTGCGGGGATAAAATTCATAGGCTACATTTTTTAGGCTGGTATCTTTGTTTACACTCAAAAAAACAAATTAACTCATGTTATGTCTTAGTGCAGAGTAAATCTCCCAGCAAAAGAGCAGTTTTAAAGGGACTCTTTCTCCAGTGGTGAGAGAATATCTCCAGGTGATCAATAAAGTGATGGAAGAGGCTGCATGATGGAGTGTGTGTGCTCCTCGGCCTCCACGGCACCTACAGACAACACTCCCCAACCATCTTCTGCCAGAATAAAGATTCCTCCGGGGAAATTACTTGCTGAGAAGTGTGGGCGGATAGCAGGGGGATTGTTTTCTAGTTTTGCATTCACAAACTTCAAAAAAACAGCATTTCAGGCAAAGTCTGGTATTCTCAACAAAGCTGGAAGGGGCTGTGGTTTCCCCATTGGTGTTTGTGAGAGCTGGTCCCAGGGTCCACCTGCCTGTGAGCCAGAGGTTCCAAGCCTCTTGACACCCAGGGACCTTGGGCTGTTCTGCTCTTTTACACCAGTGAAGTGGGAGGTGCCCTATGGGGGTGAAAACGCCGCTGAGCCGAGCCTCACTGGCCCAAGGCGTCTCATGAAATGCATTTGCAATGTGATCCTAAATGCTTTGAAATGACCCTTTTCACTGAACTCTGGGGCATTTCACACAGACTCTAATCGCACTGATTTGGGTTTTTTTTTAAACCTGCCATTTGCTTTCATATGAGACATCCAGGCAAAAGTTTGTAAGTGTCCAACCACAGGAATGAAGGGAAACGAGGTACCCATTTAACAAAAAATTCTAGTAAGAAATAAGAATATGGTCATTTTACACAAATTCAGTGCTGGGGATTGACTTGAGACGTGGTCAAAAAGTGTTTCTAAAGTACATTAAATCTATTTTTTACAGATGTGAACTAAAAGGCATATGAAAAACATCCATTAAAAAAACCCATCTTATTAAAGTTTCGTCTCTTTCCCTTCCCTTCCCTTCCCTTCCCTTCCCTTCCCTTCCCTTCCCTTCCCTTCCCTTCCCTTCCCTTCCCTTCCCTTCCCTTCCCTTCCCTTCCCTTCCCTTCCCTTCCCTTCCCTTCCCTTCCCTTCCCTTCCCTTCCCTTCCCTTCCCTTCCCTTCCCTTCCCTTCCCTTCCCTTCCCTTCCCTTCCCTTTCCCTCAAGTGTTGGTTCCAGCTTATTTTGCTCTCATCAAATTTACTGGAACTAGCATTTTACCCCACATCTCCACTGTGATGAGATCCTGGTTTCCTTTACATTAAAACTCCATGAAATCTGGACATTTTATCAACAAGGAAGCTTTCTGGATTCTTGATCTAGCTCCTTTTACAGGATTACCACCCGCGTTACAGTTGGATACAACAGGAACATCCCAGCGGTGTAATTTCCAAAGGCAAAACTGAATATTTAATCCATCAGCCTATGATTTTGTTACCGAGACCCTGGTGAGCCGCTCCACGGCCAGTAGGTGACAGTCACAACAACAAAAATCCCCCGGCAGCGCACAAAGAGAGGGTTTGTTCAATGCATCGCCATGATGTAAATGTTATTTATTTGTTGGCAAACACGTAGACAGTCCATAACAGGGGGTAATATCTTTCACCAAACACGCCAATGAAGAGGAAGGCCAGCAAAGTGCTTACAAAAGCACTTACAAATCAAGCTCACGTGAAACGTAAGTACATTCAAGCATGACACAGTTACACTCAGTAATAACTTCAACATTTTGAGGAGGGAACAGAGTGTAGGAAATCTCTGGGCATTTTAGGTGATGGCGACATTTTCCTTGCAGCAGCCCCAGACAGGGCTGTGTGCTTGGAGCACCAGTGCCTCCTGCAAACACAGGCAGGTGCTGGCAACGCGGCTGCTTCTGATGACCGAGATGACTTTGTAGCAAAAGCCAGGAAAATATTTCATTTGTTCATTTAGACACACATGTTTCCTTCTGGAATGACTGCAGCTTGTTTAAAATATAAAGGAACACAAGAACTGCTTGAATGGATCAGTCAGAACTGGGATGCGTGATTTAAGGGAAAAATGACAACCCATAGTGCATATAGAATAACAGAGCAGTTTGGGTTAAAGGACCTTCCCAGCTCCCAGTGCCCCCCCTGCCATGACAGGGACATCTTCACCAGCTCAGGTTGCTCAGAGCCCCGTCCAGCCTGGCCTGGGATGTCTCCAGGGATGGTTCATCCACCACCTCTCTGGCCAACCTGGGCCAGGCTCTCACCACCCTCAGGGCCAACAATTCCTTCCTCATGTCCAGCCTGAATCTCCCTCCTTTAGTTTAAAACCATCACCCCTTGTCCTATCTCAACAGGCCCTGCTCAAAACTCTGTCCCCATCTTTCTTATAGGCCCCTTTTAAGTCCAGAAAGGTGCACTAAGGTCTCCCCGGAGCTTCTCTTCTCCAGCTGAACACCCCAACTCTCTCAGCCTGTCCCCAGCAGAGCTGTTCCAGCCTCGGATCATTCCTGGGGCTCCTCTGGCCCCTCTCCAGCAGGTCCATGTGTGTCCTGTGCTGAGGACCCAGAGCTGGACCAGCACTGCAGGGGTCTCACCAGAGCGGGGCACAGGGGCAGGATCCCCCCAAACCTGCTGCCCATGCTGTGGGGATGCAGCCCAGGGTACAATCAGCTTCTGGGCTGCAGGTGCACATGGCGGCTCATATGACAAAGAAATGTGTTGAGAGAGCAAACTAATATCACATTGACTGCATTGTAAATCTCGCATGCATTGCTTCTTGCTTGCCCTGGTGCTGAGCTCTGTGACTGGTAAGTGGAGAAGAGTCACTGCCTGTCCATACGGTGTTTGTCAAGACAAGTGATGGGGTGAACCGCAGAACAGGTTGTATTTATTACCAGTCCGAGATTTATTAGTGGGTACAATGCTATAAAAGGTGTGTTCTTACCTTGTTTTGTCCAAGCTAAGTTGAAAAACAGGTATAATTTGGATTGGAACATAGATGTGACATCCAACACTCTGGCCTTTTACCCATGCTATCCATCCTGAGAGCACCTTTCTTTTGAGCCATAGATATTGGAAGTTCTGGATTACATTTCTCCTTAATGTTTCAATAACACTTTCTTTCTTCTCCATGTATACATCTCCTTCCTGCCATCCATCTTTTGCTTCCTATTGATTTCAAGACTTTCCTTCTTCCGTTTCCCCTTCTCCCCACTAACCACATGTGGCCACTCAGACCCATTTAACTGTGGAGAGTGGACTCTGCCTTTGGCAGCACAAGGAGCAACGTGTGAAACCCTCTGCACTTACAGAGAAATCATCTTGCAGTGCTCACACAAATCTCGGCATCTCCTCGATGCTGCCAACCAATGGGAGCACCAGGATTTGTATCCTGCCCTGAGAAAAAGCAGGGCAAGTATTAGTCCAACTAATCATGCTGCAGGGATTTGTGTGATGAAAAGCACCTCTGCTTGGGGGGCAGAAACGATGTAAATCAACCCGTGTGAGGAAAGGCTGAGGGAGCTGGGGCTCTGAGCTGGACAAGAGGAGACTGAAGGGTGACTAATTCATGGGGATCAAGATGGAAAGGGGGAGTGTCAGGAGGATGGAGCCAGGCTCTTCTGGTGACAACCAGGGACAGGACAAGGGGCAATGGGTGCAAACTGGAACACGGGAGGTTCCACTGAAAGATGAGAAGAAACTTGTTCCCGGTGAGGGTGGCAGAGCCTGGCCCAGGCTGCCCAGGGAGGTTGTGGAGTCTCCTTCTGTGCAGACATTCCAACCCGCCTGGACACCTTCCTGTGTAACCTCATCTGGGTGTTCCTGCTCCATGGGGGGATTGCACTGGATGAGCTTTCCAGGGCCCTTCCAACTCCTGACACTCTGGGGTTCTGTGAATTTCTGAAACCACACATCATCAGCTGGGCAAATCATCCAGTAGCTATTCTCTTCTGTGGTGTTCATTTTCGGGACATCTGACACCCAGGAAACGATGCCACAGCCTGGTCACCCTCTGATTAAGGCACGTGGTTTGTCTCAGGGTGTTCTTTGAGAGATCACTGGAAAGCAAACTGGTTTTGGTGCCGGCTCCGTCTCGCACCACGCAGTCCCGCCTCTGCCCGCAGCCTCTGCTCCCTAATGCAAACCAGAGCAATGCTGACTTAATGATCGCTGTCACTTCCATGTGCCTACTGCTGATCTCTTAATTAATTATTCTATTTAAATTGCGCTGGCACAAGCACAGTTTCATGCTGGCAGGAGTCACAAAATCAGTCTACCAAGTGAAAAGGTTCTGCAGGACCTGCATACAAGAGGAAAGCTGTTGGTGAAATACTGTTTGACAGTTTTTCTGCCTCCTCCTGCAGCAAGTGTGACTCCTCCAGGCTTCCTGAAGGGAAAGAAGAGAACAGAGGATGGAAAGTGCCTTTATCTCAGGTTAGGACACAGAAAAAATTCTGAAATGAGGATGACAGTGTGTGGCTCTGTGGATTTGGCATTTGCTGATGGGTGAGTGCTCTCCACGTAGCGCTGCTGTAACACACTCTCTCTGCTGCCAAATCCTGCCAGGAATGCTGCTGCAGAAGGGGAAAAATGGTGTACGTACAGCAACACACAGCCTCTCTGTTTACCTGTTGTCATAAGCAGGACACCAAATATTGAAAAAAAACTAAAAATCTTTTTAATGACCAAATGTGTGTGGTAGGAAATAGGAAGACTAAAATTACTAAAAAGTTTTATGTTTTTTAAGTTGAGCACACCATATGCCCAGTGTAAAATAAATAGATAACATATGTATTCTCCACTGATTCGAAGATAAACAAAAGCACTGAGGTTCCATCTTTTTAAGTCATCTGCTCTGAGAAGTGTTGCATGGCATAAGCAGAGTTCTCCTTTCAGGCAGTTCAGAGATCAGAAGGTCTCCCCTCAGCTCCTGTTCTCCAGCTGAACCCCCAGGTCCCTCAGCTGCTCCCATCACACTTGTGCTCCAGCCCCTCACCAGCTCCGTTCCCTTCTCTCCACTCGCTCCAGCACCTCAAGGCCTTTCTTGGTGTGAGGGGCACAAAACTGCCCCCAGGATTCGAGGTTTGGCCTCCCCAGTTCCCAGCACAGGGACAGTCACTGCCCTGGGCCTGCTGGCCACACTATTCCTGATACAAGCCAGGATGCTGGTGGCCTTTTTGGCCACCTGGGCACACACTGGCTCATGTTCAGCCACTGTCACCAGCACCCCCAGGTCCTTTTCCTCCAGGCACTCTCCAGCCGCTCTTCCCCAGCCTGCAGCGTTCATGGGGTTGTTGTGACCCAAGTGCAGGACCCGGCCCTTGGCCTTGTTGAACCTCAGACAATTGTCCCAGCCCATCGACCCAGCTGGTCCAGATCCCTCTGTGTGGCCTTCCCACCCTCCAGCACATCAACACTCCACCCAACCTGGTGTCATCTCCAAACTTACTGAGGATGCACTTGATCCCCTTGTCCAGACCATTGAAAAAGAGATTAAACAGAACTCGCTCCAGTACTGAGCCCTGGAGAACAAACCTTGTGACCCACCGCCAACTGGATTGGGCTCCATTCACCACAACTCTTTGGGCCCAGCCATCCAGCCAGTTCTTTACCCAATGAAGAGTACACCTGTCCAAGCCATGAGCAGGTGGTTTCTCCAGGAGAATGCTGTGGGAAGCAGTGTCAAAGGCTTTACTGAAGTCCAGGTACACAACATCTACAGCCTTTCCCTTATCCACTATCAGGCCACCTTGTCATAGAATGAGATCGGGTTGGTCAAGCAGAACCTGCCTTTCATAAACCCATGTTGACTGGACCTGATCGCTAGGTTGTCTTGTATGTGTCGTGTGATGGCACTCGGGATGATCTGTTCCAAGACCTTCCCTGGCTCCGATGTTCGACTGACAGGCCTGTAATTCCACAGGTCTCCTGGCCCTTCCTCTAGGCGGGTGTCACATTTGACAACTCCAGTCAACAGGGACCTCCCCAGTGAGCCAGGATTGCTGATAAACGATGGAAAGCGGCTTGGTCTGCACCTCTTCCAGCTCCCTCAGTACCCCTGGGTACTAAATCAGCCTTATTCGCAAATGATCCACTAGTAACGCTTGAGAGGTGCATTATCTTTTCTATTCCAGCAGCAAAAGGCAAGTTGGGGAGGCCATTTCCTGTGCCCGGCTTGTGTCAGAGCCACACAGCAAGACAGGGACAATGACTAAGATTTGCATTCGCTGAAGGGCTCAGTACATTGCTCCATTGTGAGCAGGCCAAGACCTCCAGCACACGAGTTCTTGTGATTCACCCTTCCCTCTGCTCTACCTCTCTGTATCCAACATGACACAGAAAACTCTGTGTTTATTTATACACAAAAAGGTATTTGCTTGTTATTGTAGTATTTGGGTGCTTGGCCCAGGCTCCCAAGCTAGAGGAGCAATACAGATTGATCTGGTGAATCAATGTTTTTTACTCTCCTGCCAGGCCGGTGAGTGATTTTAGGCAGTTTACAGCTGCTTCACCACTCACCACCTTAGTTTCTGTAAAATTATCCTGGTTTACTTTGAATATCACATAGATATTGACTGATGCAAAAGTAGGGTATTATTGCTCACACGTGACTCAAATAAAGCCAATGCCTTAAACCCACAATCAGCAAGGCAGAGAAATTGAGAGAGAAAAGAGCAGAAATGCAAAATCGTTCCCCTGCTTCAGCTGTTCCGCCACTCCAGCCTAAATACAGGCAATTACAGCCCAACCACACCAACCGATTTACTCCATGTCAGCCATGCTGAGAAGTTCAAACAAGCCCCCCCGGCATAATAAATGACATCTAACTAAACCCATGCATTAGGATGAGTCTGTTTAAAGGTTACAGTTCTTCTGTGCTGAAGAGCAGAGGTTTGCCTTTGGGAGGCTCTGGACATGGAAACGTAGCCAGAAGGGCAGTGCTGTCTCTCTCAGGGAGGACACGCATCAGTCGCTCCCTGCTGATAACACCATGTTAGATGTAGCTGCCCAGTTTCTCATTAGTGGTTTAAGTGAAAGCATAAAACCATGGAAGATTGTGGCAGCATAGCTGCCAGTCACAGAGACATCACACAAATGTACTGGTTGAAAAGGCAAACAAGATTCTGCTGTTCATGAACATCATATGCTGAAGCTGACTGACTGTCCTGCCACAAATAACTCCTCCTGGAGCCTGCAGGAACCTCCGTCCTGTGCATAAGTTACAACTGCTTCAGAGTTGAACTGTGGAGAAGCTGGAAAGGAGGAGACTGGCTGCAGGTTGGGAGGCCGGAGGCAGATAGGAATGGTTCCCAGCAGCGCCTTTGCCGGGCCTCATGCGCCCACAGGACCTGCTCCTGAATTTTGCTGCATAAGTAGACTGCAAAATGTCACTTGCACAATAATGAGCCACTTAGCATTTTTCTTTTCCAAGTGTTTATCTGCTTTCTAATGTAGCAGCAGGTTGGATGCAGGCACTCAGTATAGACTTGGTGAACACATCCAGGCCATTGCAAAATCCCTAACTGCCACAGGGCAGCAGATTTCCCAGCTCTGAAGTGCCAAGATCGGTCATCGGGGTGCATGCACAGCTAACGTGCCTGGAAGGCGTTTTCCTAATGCACACTGTCCGCACTTCTCTCCCACTCATTTGGGCAGCACAGGAGGCACATAGATCTGTGACCATACGTGTGTCCGACTGTGCAAGTCTACGCTTATAGAGGTGTATACGTGCCACGCTGCACATGCAGCTCTGTATGTGCGTGTGTGTGTCCGTACACCCTTGCCGTGTGGACACCCTTCCCCCGGGGTGCAGAGCAGCCCTGCGCTTCCACGACCACCTGGTGCCCAGGGTGCGCCGCCCCCGGGGATACACCCGACCACACTGAACGGTCCCGAGCCGCGCCGAGCCGTGCCGTGCCGAGCCGCGCCAGGCTGTGCCGTGCCGTGCTGTGCCGAGCCGAGCCGTGCCGGGCTGTTCCGTGCAGTGCGAAGCCGTGCCGTGCGAAGCCGTGCCGTGCAGGGCTGTGCCGAGCCGTGCCGTGCCGTGCCGAGCCGTGCCGTGGCGGGGCGGGGCGGTGGGAGGGCGCTGACCGCCGGCCGGAGCGCGGCGCGGCGGTGATCGCAGAGCGCGGCGGGCAGCGCAGCGCAGCGTACCGCACCGCAGCGGGGCCGGGCGCTCCATGATCCGCCGCGGGGGGGCTCGGCGCTGCGCTCGCTCCCCGTCGCGGGGCCGCCGCGCCGCCGGGGCCGGGATCGGGATGTGACTTGCGGCGGGTGGAGGACAGAGCTGCCCCGCCACCCTCGGCAGCAGCCGCCAGCGGGTGAGTGAATGAGCGGGGGTGGTGTCGACCCCCGGTCCCAGCTCCGCGGGGCTGCCCCCGGGAGGGCACAATGGAGCCGATCGCCCGGATCTGCTCCGTGCGCTACCCGTAGAATTAGCCCGTGGCCCGTAGCAGCCACCAGGCTCGCTGTAGGACTCCGGGAGGGGGATTAGACGAGATATAGGGCAGGACGGGGGGGCTGGAGCAGGGGGCTGCGCACCGCGGGGGACGAGGGGAGGAAGAGCGGCGAAGAGGGCAGAGGAGTTGAGAGGCAGGACGGGAAAGGAAAGCGGGGCCAGGCGGAGGAGGGAGAGACTGGAAAAAAACGAAGAGAGAAATGAGCGAAGGGACAAAAGAGGCTGGAGCGGGATAGACGCGGTAGGGGAGGCGGAGGTTGGAGGCGGATTAAGGGAGGCCGGAGGGGAGGCAGCGGCAAGGAGGGGGCTGCTGCGCTCCGCAACCGCGCTCCTCCGCGGGGTAGTTGCAGCAAAGCCCGGCACCTTGGTGCTGGTCTCCAGCTCGCTCCGCGGCGGGAGCTCAAGGGCAGCGGCGATGGGCTCCGGGCCGAGGGGAAGAGCCCGTTGTTGGCCCCCGGCTGCCGGTGGGAGGTGGGAGCCCCAGGCCGGGGTGCGCAGCTCCGGGGCGGTGCAGCCCGCAGCAGCTGCGCAGCGCCGGCAGTTTGCTGTCTAGTTAATAAAAAGCCCTGTCTCTGTATTACATCTCCCCAAAGCCAAACAGCGATAGGATTTAGCAGTTATGTGAACCCTTTGTTTACTCCTGACCTAAGGTTTATCCCAAGGCTAACAAGATTTTCTACGTGCTGAACCTAAACACCCAAGTTGGTTGTCATCGCTATAGCACCGAGTATCTATTTGTCAGTGATACGTGTGCCGCTTACCAGCAGTGAATATCAATGTTGAGGTGTTTTCTTGCTGCATCAGTAGGAATCAGGTGAAGAAAACATATCTGTCATGACACTGTGATGAATAGAAACAGTCTGAGAATTAGCAAAGGAAAGATATTGATTGCTATCATTGATTGCTCTCAGTAGTATAATGAACATCAGGCATTATAGTCAGAATCTGACCGAAGGGAATTGTAAGCACCTAAAAATTAGAAAGGTCATTTCATGTTATATTTAGCATTGCAAAGCATTTCTGAATGAAAACTACTTTTTCTGCAGGTCCTTTTTGGAGTGGAGTCTTGCATTCTGTAACTGCGAGGCTGTACATAGCATGATGTGCATTACACTAATGCAGGGGATGTCTAAGTCACTGCTGTATTTTTGCATACAAAGCACAATCGCACTATTAATTATTATTCTGGAAATACATCTCTTCACTAGTCTGATCTCGGCTTGGCTGTTGCTGCTCTGTTATCAGTCCTGAAGCTCATTCTTCAGATCTGATCAAAAGGAGCTGGCAGAGATCCCATGTTGTGATTAATTCCTCACTCACTAACATCTCTCCGCAACACTTCATGGTGGGGGCGGGTTTCTTTTGGAAATTGTACAGTGAATCAGTCTTTTGCATACATATGGGAGAGCAGGTTACTATTTGTGCTACTATTGCTTTTATTTACAAAATTGTTTCTCTTCTTTGTGAGTGGATGCATCTTCCTGTATCAGTTGATTAACATCAGGTTGCTAAAAAGGGGAACAGATAATACATCCACCCGTGAATAGCCTAACCTTAAATCTTTGTGTGGTTTCAGTTTTATCCTTTACATATAATGTCTAGCAGCATACAGCAGTAGCTTTTTGACCAGGTAAGAGATACTTGCAACCTTTGGTTGGCAGACTTGAGCTATTGCAAGCCTCGTTGATTTTTAACTGTGACAACTTTTTGATGAGAACTGTGAAATTTTCTGTTTCTGCTCAGTTGTTGGTGATTGTACTTCGTGCCCAGTGGTGCAGCTTTGTGTCTGCCATTGCCGTGGTGATTCTACACCAGATAACGTAGGGGACTTCACTCTGTGGGGTTATTGCTGTTGTCACTGAGAGCAAATTGAGGACTAAAAATTGAGGACTGGGTTTGCAAGCCGTCCTTCTAATTGTTTCCTGCTTTTGCCTGAAATGTGTAAGGCTTATTGATTCATTTTAAGTGTTCATGGTTGCTCTGCATTAGGGTACGTTGGCTTAACTATTTGCAATGAAATACAATTTTGGAGAGGGATCTGGGAACAAAATAAAAGTTAAATAAATCTCAAGTTGATTTTGTTCTGTATGAACAGTTCCATTCAGCCATGCGGGGCTGTATCAGAGCTGCTTACTATATCTGTGCTGGAATGTTTCTGTGACATTTCTATATTCCCATTGCTGTAGCTCTCGGTAATAGTAGAAGTGAAGTGCCAGTCAAACAGTGTTATTGTTACTACTGTGAGGTTGCATAACTGCTCAGAGCTGATCTAGACACAGAGAGGTAACAATACGATTCCTCTACAGCTACTTATTTAGGGGATAATGTGCAGATAGAACATTTTACTACAGAATCGAGAGAAACACAGGACTCTGCCATTCTACCACAGCACAGGCTTTTAGTTAAAAACCCCGTATTGATACACTTTTCCAGAGCAATTTTTCTGACAAAAAGACTTTGTACTTTTCTCTTAAATTTATCGAACCTGCGGTTTCAGCTAAAGCTGTGGGGTTCCCTTGCCGCACTGGGGTGTTGTGAAGCATCGTCCCTGTCCGTGCAGCTGTCTGAGCTCAGGAAAGGTTTGCGCTGGTACCGTCATGGGGGTTGACCATTCACGTTGCCAGTTTTTACCTAGTCGGGCAGAAACACATAGTGAGCAGGTTATGTTGATAACAGCGGTGAGGAGGAGATTCGTTCTTTGGGGATTTCCAGCTTGCAAGCTTCAGCCAGTCTTCCTGACCTTTGGTGGAAATACAGTTCACACCACGAATACCTGTCGGCAGCCCTGGACATTCCTTGGTCAATACTGTAGCTAGCAGGGAGCTTTCTAAGAGAACCACTCTTTATTTCCATCAGCTGTCCCAAAAGTCATTCCACAAATGGAAGTAACTTGGGAAAATGCCTCTTAGTTGAACATCTCAGCATTTCTGAATATATATTTTGTCTGAATTCTCAATAGAGTTTGCCACAGCTTAATCCCCTATTCCAAAAGGAGCTACTTCATGGAGGGGGAAATACTCAAAATTAATTGACCCTCCCTTACCCTGTCCCCCCCAAACACTTCCAAATAGGAAGAGGAAATAAATGATGGGCTGACAACATGACTGCTTACCCATGCAGCACCATCGCCATGGAAACAGACTGGCCTAGAATAGCTCAATCACATGAGGGTTACATGACATGAATAAAGTAACCAGAAAACTGGAAGAATGTCTTAGACCTGGAGAGACTTGCGCTGAATTCATCGACCACCCGAGAGAGTAGCACCTAAACGAAGCTGCTACTGAAGGCAGTTTAGTACAGGCATATCATAATTTTTAAATGTTAGGATAGTGGAAAATTAACATGATCCTCACTTGAGGGCTGTTTAGTGTTTCCAGTTTGGGAGGAGACATGTAGAATGAATTTTGAGTGATTTTCCGCATGGCCTTTTGAAGTTGGCACCAGTGGTTTGCAGCGTTGCCGTGGTAGATCCCAGTGGTTTTCCTCCCTTGGCATCAGCAGGCACTGACCGTTTCACACTTCTTAGGACATTTTGCATATTCTGAACAGTAAAAGTGGAAGCTGGAAGTTGAGGTAGGAACTGCCTGTGCATAGAAAGAATGGCAAAATTACCATCAGAATGTTTCGTTCTAGTCAATTAGGTACTCATGAGGCAAGGAGATTTATTGAGCGTAACCATATTCAATACAAAAAAGAGTATGTTTCGCTGATGATTAGTTTTCTATCTGTAAAGTCAGTGTTTTTAATGTGAGCATTGTGACAGAGGCATTGAGAAACCTGTTGTACAAATCAGATATAAACGAGTAAATATTTTACCAATTCACCAGAAAGTAAATTAGAGCTAGGTAGGAAAAAAGAATCATTAGTCATGAGCTGCAGGTCATGGCATCGTTAGAACATTGTAGCCCTTTCAACAGCACAAGGATACTGTAATTTCTGGGGCAGGCAAAGATCATCGATTTCCCTTTTCCTGTTTGTCTGTCCCCGATCGCATTATTTATCACACTTTCCACTTCTGAGATGAAGGTCTGTCATAAGCTGGTTTTGTCTCTTGTATGAAAGAAGACCATAAAGTCATTACACATTTATATTAGCACGTTTGCTGTCTTGGTGCCTCTGATAGGAAACAGCGTCATTTCCATCATCTGTCTCCTGGCAGAGGCCAAAAATGGGGACGAGTCATTGCTCAGTGAAAGGGTAGAAAGACGTTAGTTTGAGGATTGAGACCCTCAAGATTGAGCTTCGATCATTACATGGCTGTAAACCCCATAGTTCTCAGCTGTAAGAGATTCTGTGCTGCTTCGGACTGTCTAGCTAAATAGTTTTTGTATTGGTCACAACTGATAACAGTCAATGCAACAACAGGGCACCCTTACTCTAAACCTTTTTCAACTCTCATTAAACTTCTTGATGTTTTCACTAAATGCATTTCTGGTAATATACTTAGCCGGGTAATCACTTAGGGCTGTTTGTCAAACTTACAGAAGAGTTACCCATAGTTTCTCTGCTTCTCACTTTATACCTTCAACACGTCACGTGAGCTCTGTGACTGACATTATTGCCTCTTTATATGGTGCTTTTCTTCCGGACAGTCATACCACACAAATGGGAGCCTTACTCTGGACATTTTGTGCCACTGAAGGTTAACAGCATCAGGTTTCGTGTCCGGTACGCGTGGTGTTTGCTGCCCTCACAGGCGGCTATCGCTGCGTCGCACTCCTCGTTTGAAGGAAACAATTTCAACAACCTCCCTTGCCCTGCTTTACGTAATAAAAGCAAATGCCATAAAGTCTGTCTTTTTAAAGCACCTAACCTGCATTCTTTGCAAAACTTAGGTTGGTATTCTTCCCAGCTTTTGGTCCTGATGGTCCAGTGGGATGTGTTGTGCTCCTGGAGAGTTTACCGGGTTCTGGTTTTGTTGTTTGTCTCCTTTGAATGGCTTTAGACTTGTGAAGAAACACAATGGGTCATTCATTTCTGATTAGTTGATTGATGACACTGTGTGTTTGCACCGTTGTCACAGAATATGGGATTTCTCTAGCCAACTGTTCCCGTTTGTAAATGATATCTAATACCCAGACTTTGGAAGGGGGTGAATACTATAACTGTCTATTGACTGTGAACATGAAAACAAGATATTCCTTTATTTTTTAAAAGCACAATGTTTATTTTCCTGGGACTGCTCTATCTAAAAAAAAAAAAGTGGTTTTGACTCTGCCTTTGTTCTAGTAAAAGGAGCAAGGCTGTGGAACAATATAATTCTGATACGCTTGCATCAGGCCCACTGCAATTTACACATACTTTAAGCACCTGAATTTGAATGATAAAGTACTGTAGATAATCTGTTATTTTGCAACAGGATACGTAATTTCTTCTGGTTTTGTTTTAGGGTACTTGCACGGGCAGTGTTTGGAACCATTGTTTTCAATGAGTGTTCCTGCTCTGGCAGGGGGATTGGACTGGACGAGCTTTCCAGGTCCCTTCCATCCCTGACATTCTGGGGTTCTGTGTGACACAGAAATGAGTCAGTTTGCATTGCAAGTCCAACGGGTGAGAACAGGTTTTGGGGAGGGCAGCGGGTGGGCTGCAAACCCAGGGGCTGTGGGCTGGTGGAACAAGCCGCTGTGAAACCCTCCAAAGGGAGCTGAAGCTAAACAAACCAATGTTTTGTTGTCTCAGACAGAAAAAATGAAAACCTACCCAGCCATCGGTTTCTTCCTCCTCCTGGTGATCAGCTACGGCTCTTCCGAGAACTCGAGCACGTCGCGGGGCTGCGGGCTGGACCTGCTCCCGCAGTATGTTCCCCTGTGCGACCTGGACGCCGTCTGGGGCATCGTGGTGGAGGCGGTGGCCGGGGCGGGCGTGCTGACCACGCTGCTGCTCATGCTGATCCTGCTGGTGAGGCTGCCCTTCATCAAGGAGAAGGAGAAGAAGAGTCCCCTGGGAACGCACTTCTTGTTCCTTCTGGGGACGCTGGGACTGTTTGGGCTGACGTTCGCGTTCATCATTCAAGAAGATGAAGCGGTGTGCTCGACCCGGAGGTTTCTGTGGGGAGTTATCTTTGCTTTGTGCTTCTCGTGCTTGCTGGCTCAAGCCTGGAGACTCCGCAGACTGGTTCGACACGGGAAGAGTCCCTCGGGCTGGCATCTGGCTGGTGTGGCAATCTGCCTGATGCTCGTTCAGGTCATTATTGCCACCGAGTGGTTAATCCTGACAGTCGTCAGAGATAACAAGTTGGCTTGCAGCTACGAACCGATGGATTTTGCGATGGCTTTGATTTACGTTATGTTCCTGATGGTATTTACAATGGGATTTTCTCTTTTCACTCTCTGTGGAAAGTTTAAGAAGTGGAAGAAAAATGGAGTATGCCTTATTATAACACTTCTTTTCTCCATCCTGATCTGGGTAGCCTGGATGACTATGTACCTCTTTGGTAACGCTGCACTGAAGCGAAGAGACAAATGGAGGGATCCCACTCTGGCTATTGCACTGGTGTCCAGTGGCTGGGTGTTTGTTATTTTTCATGCCATCCCGGAGGTGCACTGCACCATCCTTCCATCACCGCAGGAGAACGCTCCCAATTATTTCGACACTTCACAGCCACGGATGCGTGAAACTGCTTTCGAGGAGGATATACAGCTTCCTCGGAGCTACATGGAAAATAAAGGCTTTTCAATGGATGAACATAATGCAGGTAAGAATTCATATAGAGGACTATATTTTTCTGTAGTAGCCAAGAAAACCGTCTGTATGAGACATTTGTCAGGTGTTCAAAACAAGGGTCATTGCAAATGACCTTCTGGTAGTGTTCCCTTTGACAGTTTTCATTAAGATATCACCTAGTTGGGGGAAAAAAGGTGAACAAAATGCAGTGCAGAAAAATACTTGTGTTTGGTTAAAAAGGTTCTTCTGCACGTTGGTTTTTTCACAAACAATTTCAAATGCGAAGCCAACACTGAAAGCCAAAAAATTCACTGGGGAAAAAAAAAAAGCCTTTATTTTAAAAATAGTTTAAATGACATTTTTGTCATTATCAGTTAACAACATTTAATAAGAAATATTTTTTAAAACCCAAGAAAAAAACACAAGTGCTCTTTGTTACAAAACTCAGCCTCTTGAGCCACAAAATAATTATTAACTATATTTCCATTAAAATGGGATTTAATGCCACTTTTTGACAGTAAATAATGCAAAGTGATGTCTGGGCAAGTTCAAGGACGGTCTTTGTCCTGAAGGCTTTGACATCTGAAGTGAGCGTGCACGCAGGGTCAGGGATGGGCGCTTTCCGTGTGGCAGCTGCTGCGTGATGCGGATCTACCTGCGATGACACGTCGTTACAATTTTCAATGAGAATGTTCTCGAGTGATTCCTGAACGGACCAGCAACAACTGGTTGCTTGGGGGCTCTAAACCAGTGCTGAGGGTTTAACCTGTGTTAAGGTGCCCAGGATGCTTCTGTGGGGAGCCCCGGCCTGGGGGTTTCTGCAGCGTGGGATGGGCAGGATTGCGGTGCTGGTCATGCTGCTTTTTACTCACTGGAGCTGAGGACTTTGGTGTCCCCGGCAGTGGTGGCACCTGGCTGTGGCAGTGCCCCAGGAGAACAACCCCAGGAGAAGTTGGGGAGCAAGCTGTTGGAGAGAGCGGTGTAGGGGCAAGGGACCTGGGGGTCCTGGGGACAGCAGGGTGACCATGAGCCAGCACTGGGCCCTTGTGGCCAGGAAGGCCAATGGTACCTGGGGTGGGTTAGAAGGGGGTGGTCAGTAGGTCAGAGAGGTTCTCCTGCCCCTCTGCTCTGCCCTGGGGAGACCACACCTGGAATCTTGTGTCCAGCTGTGGCCCCTCAGTTCCAGCAGGACAGGGAACTGCTGGAGAGAGTCCAGCGCAGCCACCAAGATGCTGGAGGGAGTGGAGCATCTCCCGTGTGAGGAAAGGCTGAGGGAGCTGGGGCTCTGGAGCTGGACAAGAGGAGACTGAGGGGGGACTCATTCATGGGGATCAATATGGAAAGGGGGAGTGTCAGGAGGATGGAGCCAGGCTCTTCTGGTGACAACCAGGGACAGGACAAGGGGCAATGGGTGCAAACTGGAACACAGGAGGTTCCACTTAAATTTGAGAAGAAACTTGTTCCTGGTGAGGGTGGCAGAGCCTGGCCCAGGCTGCCCAGGGAGGTTGTGGAGTCTCCTTCTGTGCAGACATTCCAACCCGCCTGGACACCTTCCTGTGTAACCTCATCTGGGTGTTCCTGCTCCATGGGGGGATTGCACTGGATGAGCTTTCCAGGTCCCTTCCCATTCCTGACACTCTGGAATTCTGTGAAGCCTTGGGGTGTGTTATCCAGGCACTTCATGTTGCTGATGTCTCTGGTTTTCCTGGGTTTGGTGTTTGCTCTGGCCATGGAGCAGACAAGGAGGGAACCAGCACTCCTGCTTGGCACCGGTTGCCTCGGTAAGGCATTTTTCCTCTGTTTTAGCAGGGACTGGGAAGGTCTCCTTGTGGTATGGAAGCTTTGAGCAGAAAGGAGTTAGTTCTGTGGGTGTACTACCAAGGGCAGTGTAAAACAAACATAAAAATCACATGGATAAAAGAAAGGTTGTTTATTACTCATATTCCACCGTGTCCTCCATCCCCATTAAATTAATTCCATAGTAAGGTAACTGCAGTGGCTTCAGTGGAGCTTGTTTCTGACTAAGGCAGATCCAAGAACAAAATTGGATCTTTCACTCGGTATTATCCCCATTCACACATATATTTTAAGAAAGAACTGGAAGCTACTTTTTGATCTAATCATTCCGTAATTAAGTTTTTAGTGAAGTGGGTAGACATATGATAGCTATACAATCATTTTAGTGTGTATTATAGCACAATTTATGTTATGTTTTAATCTCTGAGTCTTATGCAGTACAACACAAAATAGATTTCCTTATTTGATGCCCTTATTAATATTTCTCTTTATAAATGCATGCCATTATTATGAATTATTTTTTCCTATGGCATGTGGGAGAAGGACACATACATTTTTAATAAATCAAAGCTGATTAATTACTCCTTTGTAGCTGTTCTTAAGTACACACGTATGACAGCAGGGTTTGGAGACAAAACTTGCTAGTACGGTAGAGACTTAACGTAAATACAGGTAATAATATTCACGTCGCATATTGTGGCTCCTGAAGCATTAATTGAAGTCAGATCAGTGCACTGATGGCTGTCAGTGGCCGGGCACCTGGAATCCATTAGCAATTAGCTCTCTGCAGGTATGTAGAGAATGTTCTCTTCTTCTATTCACTTAATTAACCTCAAGCCAAGAATTCATCACTAAGGGTCTAGAAATTAAACAAAGGGTGCTTTCTCTACGTATACTTAAGAATGATGTTTAAGAATGTAAGGGCTGCTAGTTGTAACATTTTGGAAGACATGATAACCAGAGAACACCTCTTAGCTCCTCGACTGTAATACTTGTTTTAGTAAGTAGTCAGCCTACGATAGAAAACATTTTCCATTAATTCTTGTTATTTCCATTAATAGTTGTATAAAGTAATTTAGTAATTTTGCTCTTTTGTTTTTCTTTTTTTAAAGATTCTAATCAGCATTTTAAGAATCTGAACAACCTTTAAATTATAGGTTCAAACAAGCATATGTTCTCCTAGTTTCTTAGCAAAATGTAGCTCCAAGTTACACAGAACAACAAGAGCTGTTCAATTCCAGCAATTATCATTAAGCGTTAATAAAGCAAACTGTTTTCAAGTCTGTTATTGAAACATCGTTTAAACAACACGCTAGGCTGGGATTTTGATATTCATATGATAGATAAATTGAAATATCTACTTAGAAGTTATTGTCACACCTGTTTCTGGTAAAGCCATTAGTATAGCCTTATAGAGAGATTTCTTTTCTTTATGTGTACCAGCAAATACCAGTGCAATCCTTTGTGTATAACACACAATAAGAAGCCAAACTACAAAGAAAGAATGCTATTGACCCTCAGATGGCTAAATGTATACAAAATACCTCATTCTAGTTTAGACATTTTCATCTTTTGCTGGCTGAGTCTTCCTCAAAAACACCTAATTTTAAAATACAGAGCAAGCGAGGGTCTGTGTGTATCTGAGGACAATGGGTGAGCATTTGTGGGGCTGGATTTCTAATTTCTGTACTAAATCAGCACCGTTATTCATGTCTGTGCGCGGCTCTGGGAGAGGAGCAGCAGCATCCATTTCAGTCTCATTCCACACAGCACAACGATTTTAAATCCTGGCTTCGTCCGACTCTGTGCTCAAGTTCTTATAAACTTCAGCTCATTCACGATTCCGGCCAGAGCGCAGAATTGTAATTTGGATTCAATCGAAGAGGAATTGGTGCCGCAGGTGCCTGAACTGGCTGTGTGTGTGTTTCCCGGCTCAGGGATGAGCATCGCCCGCTGGAACGCGGCGCGGGGATAAACGGGCTCTGTTCCGCGGCCACGGCGGAGCTCAGTGGGGCCATTATTTACCCAGAAAGTGAAGAGAGAGTTTGTCTGTGCCAATCCCCGCACTGCTTTAGAGAGAAACAAGTATATCCCTAACTATATGTATCTCATGTTCAGAATATACACCTTGAATCCAAACTTGCGCTAAAACTAATGGAGAGACTGATGCATTTCTGGTATAAACACTTAGAAGGGCAATCAGTATCTCTTTTGCTTGAGTCATTTGCTATGTTTAAGCCATCCAAAAGCAATATTTACTTCATGTTTCTAGTTTCTCAGAGTAAATATAATCTGAAACATCTGGAAAATCCTTATCCACTGGTCATGCTGAAGTCATGCTCGGGGGGTGTGAGCATGCTTGCTGGCTCCAGCGATGGGTTGGATCTTTGTGCTCTGAGCTTGATAGGGAGCAAAATGTAATAGCATTTTACTTAACCCCTTGATAGGGAGCAAAATGTAATATCATTTTACTTAACCCCTTGATAGGAAGCAAAATGTAATATCATTTTACTTAACCCCTTGATAGGGAGCAAAATGTAATATCATTTTACTTAGCCCCACAGTACCCAGATCATTACAGTAAGCACTTTCCAAAACACATTGCACAAGATCTATTGAAGGCTCGCTGATTGAAGCCATTGAGCTCCTACTGAAATGAGACTAAGCAAACTTCAAAGATTTGGTCCCATTCCACAGGAAACAGTTAATTTGATGTAAAACTGATTCTTCTGAGATCCCTCCCCAGCTGTGTAAGAACAGCCGCCCAAAAGCAACGGGAAAAGCGGGACGGCCGCAGGGAAGTTAGAACGGGTGGTCTCAGCAGCTGAGTGGGAAGGGAGCCGCTTGGGTGCCCCGAGGAGGTGCGGAGCTTACTGGTGTTGCTGAGAACCGTCTCTGTTTCCGAACGCAGCGCTCCGGACGGCAGGATTCCGGAACGGCAGTTTGGGAAGCCGCCCCAGCGCTCCTTTCCGAAGCAACGTCTATCAGCCCACTGAGATGGCAGTTGTGCTGAATGGTGGGACTGTAAGTATCAAACTGTGATCGTTTGATGTGCAAACAAAGTCTGTGTTGATATATAAGCACGGCTAATTGAAAAACCTGCCTTTAGCTTATTCACAACAGGGGCAAGAGCTATAAATGAAAACTTGGGCAGCAAGTATGCATGTAATGCTTCCATTCCCTGTAGAAAAGATGTGATTACAAAGCATTTTGCGTTTCTTTTCTTGGCTGTTGACATTTTGCAGCGTAGCTTCAGCGAACCGAGTTCTTTGGTGAGACGACATATTCAATGGCCCTTTCAAATTAAATTTGTGTTAAGGTATTTAACATAACTATGAAGCGACGCGATTTCCAATCCGATTTTTTTCCAAGTTGTGAGTTGCACAAATGTGTACAGGCCCATACATAACTTTAAATAAGAATCATCATTGCAGGTAGTGGTCGTCTCTCACATGTCTTCCATTTTCTTTTGAAATGTATGTAATTCTTTGTAAGTTACAAATGTGTATGTCTCTGGGAAAGGGATTCTTAGAAGGGGGATATAGAATATTTTAATGTTGATAGCATTGATTTTTCTCTCTTAGACAATAGTTTCGCATGCCGTTCTTTGATAGACCCGTTTTCTCCACAGCCTGGTTGTTACAAGAATGGCTTAGTGATCTGCTGCCAAACAGGCTTTCTAAATGTTTCTCACATGCTGTGCATTTTGCACTTGAAGACATTTCATATAGCAGGCGTACTGCTGGAAAAGAGTTTTCATCCCCATATTTCTCATGCATATACATGCTGCTTAAAACATGAGCCAGAGTTGGGTTTTCTTTGTTTCGAATCATGAGCTGATTCCATAACTCAACCTCTACATTTAAAACCCAGTAACGTGAGCTGATTACAGGGCTCGTTCTGGTTTTAAATCCGCAGTGTTTTGGTTGATTTCAGTGAACAAGAAGGACTGAATACAAGGATTCTGCTGTCTGGGTTAGACAGTGGGAAATCAATAACTTGAATGAAATGAAAAGGCTTGTGCTTTGCTGTCCATAATGAATAGCATCCTCTGAGGTTGCGATTTATGCCTGTGTTTGCTGATACCAGAATATGCAGCTCAGGGAACAGGCAGTTTAAGGATGAGATGCTAGAGAGTTTGTTTGGCTTGGTTTTGAGGTGGACGCAAAGCTTAATGCAGAACATCAGGTAGCAAAATGGGAGATAGAGGTGTCATCATGCTTTTTACGGAGAGGTCAATGTACTGTGTGGGTGAAAGCCGAGTTTCTCTGTATGACTTTGCTCTGGCGTTACTGTCTGGAAAGCTGTCGTGTATGCGTAGCATGATAACACTGATTACCGAACAGACTAGATCTCTCAGTTATGGGTTTATTGTCCTTATTTCCAGATACCAACCGCTCCGCCAAGTTACACCGGACGACACCTCTGGTGAGAGGCTGTAGGGAAGCAGAATCCTTGTTGCAGATGTTGTTCCCTGGCAGTGTGTCTTTGAGGGAGGAATCGTGACAGTACCAGAACAAAGCAACAAAACATCCAGGAGCTTTCGAAATCCTACAGAGGATTTTGTCTCAAAGTGAACACCACCGAACTGATAATTGCAAAACCAAAATTGTACAACCGAAGCTGAATTGAATTTAAAATAGAAGTAGGCACACCTTAAATTGGAAGGGGGGAATGTTGTATTCTGAAATGTCAGATGTTCCCTTGTCTGTAACTAAGTGTGCAAGGTGAGGCTGTTTATGTTGGTTGCCAGTTGCTTGCAAAATACCCTCCTCTCACCTAAACCTACTTCACGTTGCCACGAGAAATTGCCACTATGGTGTGAAACCATGCGGGATTTCCTTCCATTCTGCTCCTTTTCCCTTCATTTCAAACGTCACGCAAAGTACCTTGTTTGCTTCATTATTGAGCCATACTTTACAGCCATGTGTGGCCAAGCACTGTCACTCTGTGGCAACTAAAATCCCATTACACTGTAGGCTGATGCTCTTCTCTTGCAAAAGCTGGTGCAGGAGATGCAGTTCTGGAGGGATGAAAGGTCTCCGCGTGCTTCACGCGCCTTGTGGAGCTCCTTGGGACAGAGGGACAAGCGCAGGCCCAGCGCAGAGGCCGCTGTCCCGGGTCTCCGGCCTCCCCGGGGCGAGCAAAGAGCCGCTTGCATCTGCAGCGAAGCTTTGCAAGGACGTTCTCTGCACAGCCGGAGCTGGCGAGAGCCGGGACTGGGGTTTGCTGGTTGCGATGGGGGGCAAAGGTGGGTGGGATGGTGCTGACCACCCCAGGAGAGGCACAGCAGACGGGTGGACACGTCGCAGTCCCAGCCCTGGTCCCACCGCGGTCCCCTGGCGTGTCGGTGCGGGCGTGCGTGTCGGTGCGGGTGTGCGTTGGAGTGCCCGGCCGGGAGAATCTCCGTGCTGGAGCTGGTTTGTTGTTGGGTTTGGCTTTTCTTTCAGGTGGTTTCTTGCCTATTCCTGCCCCTCCCCTCCTTTCTTTTGAGCTGATACAAAGCTTTTTATCTTTGTTTTCTTCAGGTTATTTAAAAGGTTCCCATTGCCCATTGTTTGTGCCATGGTTTTTTGTTATGTTTAAGCAATCATTCCTTTATTTAACATTTAATACATATCGGACATTGAAAACATCATTGTATCCTCACTGTTTGGCCAGTGTTAATCACAGCTTTCCTCTATACTAAGAGCTAATAGTTTTTACTTGTGGCCATAGGAGACGTATAACAATTAAACTTTACATATGCTGTAATAAAAATATATATTTTCAGACTAAAAAAAGTATAGCATACAAATAACTGAATAGCTTAGTAGCTTCACAGAAAGAAGTTACTTGCTGTATAATGCAAAAGAAAGACAAGCTTTTTATTTTTCAAGAGTCTTCCTGATTTTTCACGTACCTCCATTTCTACTGAATTAGGAACCTCGTCCTGCAGACTTTGCTCCCACTGACACCCGTAGGTCTACAGACAGGTACAGGCTGCAAGAGCAGTCCTGAAGTGTTGCACAGAGGTATATATGTGTATAGATATATAAGTATATATATATCTATACACATATATATATGGAAAAAAAATATATGGCCATTCTTGCCATGATCATCTTATGGGGTTTTATTTGACAGCCCTTCTGTTCCCGAGGCGAGGTTTGGCTGTCACGCATGAGCAAAGGGGCGTTCCCCTGCCCTCCTCTCTGAGGCAAAGGAAGCACGTGCTCATTTTCCGGGTTGCTGATTTGATGCTGTAGGTAAGCGGGTAGGGTAGGGATGGATATTGCATGCTATCCAGACATTTAGAAATACATTTTGCTCGTTTGAAGCAAAGCTTTGATCAAATAAGGTAGTATTTAAGATAATGATAGTTACCCAGAAGGTGCATCATTTGGAACAATACAAACCTATTACCATCACTTTGCCTGCAGAATTTTGCTTTTGAAAAAGAATTAAAACAACCTCAAACCTCCAAAGCTGTATTGTAAAAACATATAAGATGACCATGGCATAAATGGCAGGACGGCTTTCTCTTAGAAAGTTTATCATGCTACAACCAAGATTTATGAATTCTGATACACATTCTACAGACCTTGGACAAAATCTGTACAAGATATAGTTAAGAAACATTATTTTATTCTTCTAGATGTGACTGAATTGATAAATAGAGTTCCCAATCCTGATGAAGTTGTTTGGAATTTGTATATGCAAAGCTATAGGCAGATGCTACAAACTGGTCTCATTGGGTCGTTCCAAAATTTAAACATCAGCAGGATTGGGTTTAGTTTGTGGTGGTGAAGGTGTTGGCAATAGATTAGGAGGGTCTTTATTTTCCAGCTTGATACAATTAGTAATAAGCAACTTTTTTTTTTGGTAAGTCACTAATCTGTGATGTAAAATGCCCCAAATAAAACTGGAATTGAAGAAAGGCACCCTTATGTTAACTTATATTTGTGTTGCAGTAAACAAATTGTTTACTTTTGCCTTCTGTAAAGTTACCTAGAACGCAGAGCATCTGTGAACAGCGTAAGCAAGCACAAGCTTTTCACAGTTCAGTTAATTCTAATTAGCTTTTATACTATAAAAGCTACTATGTTGTCCCTTGACGGTTATGTGCTCATGGTGTTCCCACGCCACAAAACGAAATCATAAAGCATCTGAAAAAACTCCTACCAAGCCAAGATTTATAATAACTGCCTTTTGATGAATGGCTGGAATAAAGGTCAAAGCCATACTTCACAGGTCCTGTCCTGCTCTCGGGTCAGTTGAAGGTGTTTGGCACTTGCCAGGAAATATGTAGCATCTTCAGGAGAACACAATATATACGGCTGTTCCTATACACAAGGTACCTGAAATACTATAGAACTAGACATTTCTGGGTTTTTGGTTGGCTTTGTTCGAGCTGGATGCCTTGGGTCTAACCAAAGGCCATGCAAAAGGGAGCACTGTAGCTTTTATAATAAAACTATTGGATTATGCTACCAACTGACAGGATTACAAAGCAGGTGCTTTTTATTAATTGATGAGCACTAAAGCTCATTTTTCATAGATAATATATATTTATTAAATGTATTAATGCGTGTTTTATAACATACCCTTTTTTCCCCGCTGATTGTTGCATACTGGTATCGTATTAAGTACATCTTTAAAGGATTTTCAAGACAATCAATGTGTACCACGATGACTGTACATAAGTATACAAAACTACAAAGGTTGTAAAGCATGGGCAAATGTTTTATTTTCAAAATGCTGTTCTTAACAAGAATAAAGGCTTTACTATTTACTTACAATGTCTGTGTTAACTTGGTGTTGAAATCCACCTGCCGTGGGGAGATGGTGGGTGCAGTTCTTCAACAGAAGCGACGTTAAGCGAAGGGAAATGGGCTCCTAGGGGCTGGGGCCACGTTCCCACCTGCTCTGGCACCTCTCACACCCACCTTGCGCCAGTAAAGGAGCTGAGCAGCCCAATTCTTCACGCTATGGGCGATACTGTTTATTCCAGTTGGCTCAGCAGTCGCCTGTGCTTGTGAAAAGGAGGGGACAGGTGACACAGCTGGGCTTGAAGAATGCAGCTCGGGAGGCTTCTCTTCAAATGGTTTGATTTTCCTGATCTGGTCCAATAATTAGCATCACCAACCAGGTTAAAAAGAGGGGTGGGCACTGGTCTAACTGCAAAGGTTGTGTAAGTGATGGGAGAAATCCACACCGAACCCCAGCGAGAGCTGCAGGGTATCTGTGTTTTGTCACGCTTTCATTCCAAACAACCAGACCTTTGTTTGGCTTGTATGGAATTAGTAGTAGAACTGCAACTATCTTCTCTAATTGTAAAATTATAAAGGCCTAAATAGGACTATGCTTGACAAGACAGACTTACAAAAATCATGAGGGCTCCTTAGCAGGGGGCCCAATCTGATTTTTATTCTGCTTGTACCTTATGTAAGTAAGCACACATACACAAGTTCGCTGAAAATGCCGTCACTGTGCTCTTTATTTTACACTTTCTCAGCACATGTGCGAAGTGATAACAAAAGAGCCTTTGACTTGTTTTCCTGCGCAGAACTGCAGAGCGACTCTGGCTCTCGTGGCCGTCAGCTGGAACTGCAGGGGCACAGGGTGTCTGAAACTCAGACCGTTACGAGCGGAGCCGGGATTTGCGTCACAGCTCCGCACACATCGCTGAAGATACTCTGGTTTATACTAAATGAAGATTTTTTTGCCTCAGGTGTAACGCTTGCATACATGTGTGTTTAGCCCCATTTATTTCATCCGGAGGTTTGTCCCCGTCAGAAGAGCTTGCAAGGGAGCAGTCAGGAACGCACATTAAACACAGACTCAAAAATTTTGGCTAAATGCGCACAATTCCATCTGTTCTAACAGAATTGTGCTCACTTACCCCGGACCGCATTTTGTCTGGGCATGCTGGGTCCTTTGATTTACAACATCTCACACGTAAAACTGTTTCTAACTCAGTGCTACAAAGTTTAGTCCATGAGCGGCGTTTGTGGGAGTGGTGAGAGTTAAAACCAAGATGCTCAGTGATTTTCTTCATGTTCTTCGGAGTCTTCCAACTTGCTTCCCACTGCAAACATACAAGATAAGACATTAAACACTTCACTTTCCAAAGCATCCACCTAGGCAAAGAAAAGCAAACATCCATACTTCCACAGCAAATGCGCTGTCGTTCAATAAATCAATAAACAGAAATCCCCACCCAACCCAAAAGACCTATTTCTTCTATGCGTGGTATATTTGGGGGGAGTTTTGCTGAGTTGTTTGCTAGTAAGAAGTTATGGGATTGTTCAAACAAAATGAAAGCAGCTCTTTGAGCTTTTTCCTTTGAAGAATTCTCACTGAAAGAAGTCATACACTTCACCTAGCAGAGAAATGTATTTGTGTCATTTAGGACAACGAGCAAGGTCAATGAAGAATAGTTGTTCTATGTCTCGCTGGAAAGAGGAATGTTATCCATGTGATTGCAAAGGGTCTGCCAAACGGGAAAAATCAGTCGAGCAAAGAGCACAGGGTTGCTTGCTGGAGTAAACAATTCTCAGCGAACAAAAGCTCTACATAAAAGTCAATGTCCCACCCCCAGCGAAAGCTGTTTGCAAAGCTCTGTATTCTTTCAGCATGCTGCCATACAGATTAAGCTAATGTTTTTCTTCTGCTGATACAACAGCCTGGTTCCTCAGTCTGCTGCTGTGATTTCAGCGGTTATATTCTGTTCTTAATATTTTAATGTTCTACAAAATGCCTCTTCACTTAGTAAAATCTGTTTTTCTACTCCTTACGCTTCAGAAGGTGTTTCGGTGTGGCACACTTTTAACATCAAGCAAGTTTGTTGGGAGATTTATATATAAGAGTTGTGCTAGAGGCAAAGAAGGCCAGATAAGCCCCCCAAAATATCCCCTTTTGTACATGCAGTTTCAGGAGAGCTTAGTTACCCTTCCATGGCATGCAACTGAAGACCAGCAAACAAAATCCTTTGGGTACGCAACCGGAATACCGGGCGGCAAGGGGCCCATGTGCTTGTTTAAGGTGCACGATGTGCTACCAGCCTGGAAGATCTCAGCTCTTAGAAAACATGCAGGAAACTGAGGTATGACCCTAAACAGAGAAGAGCTTAGAAACCCAAAATATGACTGCAGGGGCAGGATACGCCCCATGTGCTACAACAGTCAAGGCACAAGACGCTTCTGGTTTTTATAGGCTGTACGGCTGGTAAGGATTAAAATCACAGTGGATGAACTATTGCATGTGACTGAATGTCCCATCTACAAAATACCAACTACTGTGTTGAATTTTACCTAATATTTCTTGATGTGATGGGGCTGGCCTTTGCAAATATTTCATAAAAATTGCAACAAGCTCCAAACCCGCAGGGCTCACACACGCTGGTTCCTATTGAAACAAGTGGGTGTTTTAGGGGGCTGCTAGCAGTGCTTCTGCTCAGGAGCATCCATGTCTCATCAAAACCTGTGTTACTTAAGCATAAAAATTTCAAATCACATCACACGAGCCAGGAAGCACAGGTTGTCAGCACGAATCTGGATTTCAGGCAGTGATTTCGATAGTTTTTGACGTATGGTTGCTTCCTATGCAGACAGAAAAGATGTCCTCGGGATTCAGATAAGCTGGAAAGATGCGAAAAGAAGCTGCTTGGCTAAGGCTTTTCATGAGAAATTTCCCTTAGAAAAATGTATTTTCAGGCTGTGACACCTCAAATTGAACTAACTAGCTTAAAATATTTTGAAATGCCAGAGGAAGATGTTTAGTATTAGCATAGTGCCCGTGAAGTTTAGAACAACTGATACTAGCCAGTATCATCCAGGCTGTTTCTTTCAGACAACACATACCTAAAACTGCCAGTACAAACCACCAGCTTTCACCCAGGCCACTCATACCCTGGATTTTCACCACTTCAGTCATAGAAGTTCTATCATTTGTTCAACAGAGCAAGAGAAAGACCCATTTCTATTGTATCATACAGGTTGGGGATGGAGGGATGCACAGCAGGCTTGTTGGGAGGTTGGACATGACCTGGTGACCTGGGCTGCATCCCCACAGCGTGGGCAGCAGGTCTGGGGGGATCCTGCCCCTGTGCCCCGCTCTGGTGAGACCCCCTGCAGTGCTGGTCCAGCTCTGGGTCCTCAGCACAGGACACACATGGACCTGCTGGAGAGGGGCCAGAGGAGCCCCAGGAATGATCCGAGGCTGGAACAGCTCTGCTGGGGGACAGGCTGAGAGAGTTGGGGTGTTCAGCTGCAGAAGAGAAGCTCCGGGGAGACCTTAGTGCACCTTTCTGGACTTAAAAGGGGCCATAAGAAAGATGGGGACAGACTTTTAGCAGGGCCTGTTGTGATAGGACAAAGGGGTGATGATTTTAGACTAAAAGAAGGAGATTCAGGCCGGACATGAGGAAGGAATTGTTGTCCCTGAGGGTGGTGAGAGCCTGGCCCAGGTTGGCCAGAGAGGTGGTGGATGAACCATCCCTGGAGACATCCCAGGCCAGGCTGGACGGGGCTCTGAGCAACCTGAGCTGGTGAAGATGTCCCTGTCATGGCAGGGGGGGCACTGGGAGCTGGGGGGGCCCTGCAACAAAAACTGTTGTTTTTCAGTTTCATTTTTCAAAAGTAAAGTTGAGCTTGAACAGCGCAGCTCTCATTTTATCCACCTCTTTCCCTTGTCACTATGCACAGTTATGCTGGCAGGTTCCTACTGCTGCAGACCTGTGGTTGTGCTGTGATGGAGCCGATCTCTTGTACTTTACACCTGCATGCCAGGGAAAGGTGCAGGGACGTAACCGGGCAGGACAAACTGCCCGAGGACGCCCGTCCTGCAGCGGTGATTGCAGCGCCAGGACCCACATGCACAGGAGCCTGCAAACGCCTTCGCTCCCAAGATGTGTGTGCAACAGAATGTGTGAACACGATCCACAGAGAATACATAAGCACTAATTTGAAGAGGTGAAACGTAAGATTTAAATAGAAGGAACACAACCATGAATATTGCAAGCAGGATCACAGTCTTTCGTACAGTTCTAAAACATCAGCTCCTGTTTTTAGTCCTAAGATACAGAGCGAGGCCTTGATGTTATGGTGTTCATGTTATGATGGTGTCGTTTTAAAAAAAAAACCAAAATCACACATCTTACTTATTTCTGGTATTATGGATTCTGTCTATTTAGGTCATATGGTTTCTACTGTCAGGACAGTTGAATCTGTTAGCACTATGTTTTAGTTTCATTACTCTTTTAATACAGAGCAAACCTGATTAAACTATGCTTTAGTCACACGTGTGTTCTAAATTAGAAGGCACCAACCATCACTTCAATAACAAGCGCAAGTGGAGACTGATTAATTTCCTTGGAAGCGAGGCGGGGGCTGCTCTGAAGAGGTGAGCACAACTGTTAATGCCTATTTTTGACTTGCTACTCCCAACTAGAATAAAGTTATCCATTAGTTTGTCCGCCACGTTCCTTGGAAATGCAGCTCATTTGACATAGTTTATCACGTATGTCTTGCAATGCTGAGGCACAGATGATGGCTGAAAGAAGCTCTGGCTCGGAATGCATTTGGATTTGCTATTTCAGTCAGCTCCTGGGAGTGGAATCATCAAAAATCTGCAAAATTCCTGTTAGACATCTGAGGACTGGCCTTTGTCCTATTCACTTATGCATTAATTTCAAACATCTTTACCATCTATTTTGGATAACAGAGGCAATTTTCCCTCATCGTAAAGCACTAATACAGGAGCAGGACTGACATTCCGATTCGAGACTCGGTTGTTTCAGCAGAGCAGTGAACAAACCGTGACCTACTTTATACACTAGTGTGTAATGCAACTGGTCTGCGACAGGCGCTTATGAAAGGTTTATACCCCCGCACTCCTCATGTGTTTATGTCATAAGAACTATGACAATTACGTTTAGTAATTTAAACAGCTGAAAACAGTAATGAAAAATACCATAGACTCAGACTGCAAGATGAAAATCCATTAAAGAAAATCTATTGGAATAACTTATTAGCAGGGGCTTAGAGTACTATATATATATTTAGTAAGGAGTTTCACTCCAGCCTCCCAATGAAATGCCAAAGAAGCCTGAGCGGGAAACTGGAGCCACCAGCAATGTCTCTGAAATAAGAGCTGACTTTTAAAGAGACAGTTCTGTATGAAGTGTGTATAATTTTAGCCTCTTGCTATTGGAAGTCAGCATGTAGGCAAGTATTAGTGAAACCCGTCACTTCAGGAGATCTTCAGGCACTAGCGAAAGGAAAATGATTTATAAAAGAAGATCTGTTAAACAACCGAACAATAAACGGGACGTTATGTCCACAGACGTGTCTGCGTGGAACTGTCAGAGGGGCACACATCAGAAAACACTTCTGCAAAATGGATATAGAAATGCGATGGGACAAACGTTATTCTTCAAATCAGCAATGGAGTTGGTGAAATGTTCGGTCTTTCCTCCATGACTTTAGAGAGCAAACAGTTTCAGGGTATTTGTTAATTAATTTAGTATTAGATTAGAGAAGCAAGAACTGACAGATAGGAGACACCCGAACAGCAACGTGAAGTTACAGAGATGGGAAAAAAGGGCTGAACGATCGTCAGCAGAATTAGTTTGTGCAATGCGCCGTGCATTCCTAAGAGTCCGGCAGAAAGATTAAGAATTCATTTGGATATATGTGGATGGCATTTTTACAATTCAAGGTGTACAAAGAGATATTGGAAGGCACAAGCCTTAGACAAGACGAACTGACATGAACAGCTGAGTTTAGGAGAGAACAGACAACACAGAATTAGATACGCTGGAGACTATGTTGCTGCTGATTATCCAAGGGTCCTCCAGATCACCCAGTGACCTGAGATTCATGAAGAGACACCCACAGAAACACAAGGCCCTGGACTGAGAGAAAATCCAGCATCTGATTAATGCATGTAAATAGTCAAGGCAGAAAAAGAGAATGGTGAAAATAGAAAGCACTGACCAGAAATGGGGAGAAATAATTCTGGGGCGCCAGGAAAAGTCCCCAGCAAAAAGCATTTGGGGATTTAGAGGCAGAAGCCAACATGGGCAGAAACCCAGAATGCCAAATCTCCTTCATGACAACTACGTCTACACCCACCAGCCCCTCTCATTTCTGAAATGTTTCCTACTTGCAAAATAGGATCGGTTTTGTAAAGTCACCAATTATAAACCTTTACACAGACTAAAACAAATGAGCAGTTGAAAAACAAAGGCAGTTCCATGGAAAAAGACGCCCAAGGAGCTGGATCTGGGACGAGCGGCCCCTGTGTTCTGCAATCTGTCACCCACCTCTTCGCTGATCTCCAAATCATCATTCCAGACTAACAGTTCATGGTCTTTCTTTCCCTCCACCCCCAGCTTTATTTTTTAAATCCAGTCTAGTTTTGCTGCAGGACTACTTGGAGCTTTGACTTTTAAACTGGTGTTAGTCTTTCCTCCAGGCTTTTCATGCATCTTGCAGTTATAAAGAGAAATTTGGGGTTGTGCATCTAAATGACTAACAAAAAACACCAACAGAATTTTCCAGAAAGATGCTCCCCTTTTTCCCACTGTTACCTTGAAAGAGGTTAAAAGAAGTAAAAACAATAAGGCAAAACTCAGGAAGAATTTCTCCTCTCCTTTAAAGCAGAAAAACAAGCACAAAAGTTTCATGTTTATATAGTCACAGGAAAAACCAACAAACTGCAATTGTCTTGTTTCCATTACAAATCATTATTAAAAACTGGGAGTGATGGGTAAAAGTGCAGCTTTGGTGCTGGAGGGTGAGTCCAGGTCCCTGTGTACACAGCTCAGAAGATCCTGTCTTTTGTAGCTTATCCAAAATATCATCTTTCCTTTTTCTTTTTATTATTATTTTTCCCCCAAACATTCCCCCCATAGCTTCAGAAATTAAACGCTACTGTCATCTTTAGACCTTTTCAAAGACGTCGGGGTCTGGGGTGTGGAGCAATAAAGCGGCATCAGCATCATGAGTCTTATGACTCTTAGTGCCACATTCTCAGCTGTTCGTGCCAAGATTAAACCTTCAGAAGCATCTCAAGCATCTTGAATGAGGCTTGATGAAAAGCACCGCATACCCGCCTATCGGCACTGCTTTCTGCTTGGATTTTCCTTATTTATAACAAAAAAGGTCTGTAATGTAACTGAAGCCATATAAATGTGCTTTTAAATCAAAAGCCGTCGCATAGATAAACCCATTTTAAACCATTTTGACTGCAGTACATTTGTCTTCAGAAAGATACAACCGACTACCTGTAAATACAGTCATGTCTAAATAAAAAAGCTGAGTCTAATTGTTTTGATTGTAGTGCCCTACTGACAGCAGGTGGCCTTCCACTTTAAACCTGCTTATATAGTTTGAAACAAAACAATTTGAGGAAACACCTTCAACATGTCAGATCTCAACATACACATGTGTGTATATATAGGTTATTTAAATAACATACATTAAAAGTGTAAAATCGTGGAATTTGGGGAGGTGACCACTTACAAGAACTTTATAATGACATTAATTGAAAAAATTAGAGATACAGTAAAAGACTAAATTAGAAACAAATCATTTTGTTAAAATCTTCCTAAAACGTGACTAGTTTTCAACCACCCTTTCAAACCCAAACAAACAAACTCGAATAAAACTGATGAACTCCTTACAGTTTAGAGCTGAATTTTCCTCAATAAACCACAGAGGTGCAGTCTTTAAGAAATCCATTTGCTATTCAGACTATGTCCAACATTATTACCTACATTACATTTAAAATAGATTTTTAAAGCCTCATGTAAGACGTCCCATTTATACATACCCCGTTTTCAGTATTTTCCTTGGGAAACTACTCAGGCCTGTAAACAAGGATGCGACTGTAACTTCCTTTCTGGCCCCATTGATAAGGATCCATTAGAGCACATGACTATACTCATGTGTTTGTTCGTTTATGGAGTGAATTCCAAGTAATTTCAGCATGTGGCCGTTTTGTTTTCTGGGAACTGAACTGAACATTTTTCCCTTCCTCAGTTCACTCTGCTTTGATGTGATCTGATTGTTCGCTTTGATACGATTACACACAGCCGTCTTTCACATGTACGCAGGCTGGACTGCCCCTGTTCAGCATATTGAGCTTTCAGATCCTTCCTCATAATTCAGGTGGAGCCACATCCCAGAGCGACCGGCTGCATTTCTTGCTTCTTGACAGTTCACATCTGTTCCTGCTCGAGCGCTCCTCAAACACACGGCCTGTTCTCCCCTTTATCTGCTGCCTCATCCATATTAGCGAGGATATCGCAGTGACAGAACGCTGAGCTCTTCAGCACGTCCCCCATTGCATCTTCCCCAGGGAACATAGTCTATGAAAGAAGTGTTTCTAAAATCTCTCTGTATAGGTAAGAACTGCCAAAGGAGAAACACAGCTTGAAAACTGAACGGAATGTAAGGGAATATTCCCCGCTGTATCTGGAAATCATCCCCCACCTGCTCTGAAGATTATTGTCTGTCTCCATTTGCTTTAACTGGATTTTCCAGGCACCCCGTACATTCACTGTTACTGAAGTACCTTGCAGAGCCCATGCTACGGGTGATCTGTAAGAGCTTCTAGCTAACAGGGTGACAATTTTTTTCACCATAAACCCAGGAATATTTATTTCTTTTCCTATGTTCCCTAAGAACAATGCCTTTTTAAAATTAAATTTTATGCAAGCAAGAAGAAAAGAAAGCCCCTAGGAAATAAAAGAGCTGCAAGTACTAGAGTGTATACAGAACCAATTGTCTTTCCAGCAGTGAAATCACTGTAACAGACAGTTTTGTTCGTGTAAGCTACCAATGAAGATTTAGGTATTTTCATTAAAAAGGACAGCTATTCAAATTCCTTTCATTGTAGGACATACGCTTTTCCATTTCCAGCGATGTGTCATCAGTACTGCACCTACATAACACACCGCTCAGCATCACGAAGAGCTGGGGTTTGGTCACTGCATGGAGCCACAGATCAAATTAACCAGGTCATTAATCAAAAAGCAAAGGCCTGTTTCACAAAAATATAACTGGAGCTACATGGGGTACCAGCTAGAAAACAAGAATCACAGAATCCCAGAATGTCAGGGGTTGGAAGGGCCCTGGAAAGCTCATCCAGTGCAATCCCCCCATGGAGCAGGAACACCCAGATGAGGTTACACAGGAAGGTGTCCAGGCGGGTTGGAATGTCTGCACAGAAGGAGACTCCACAACCTCCCTGGGCAGCCTGGGCCAGGCTCTGCCACCCTCACTCCGAACAAGTTTCTTCTCAAATTCAAGTGGAACCTCCTGTGTTCCAGTTTGCACCCATTGCCCCTTGTCCTGTCACTGGTTGTCACCCAGAAGAGCCTGGCTCCATCCTCCTGACACTCACCCTTTCCATCTTGATCCCCATGAATGAGTCCCCCCTCAGTCTCCTCTTGTCCAGCTCCAGAGCCCCAGCTCCCTCAGCCTTTCCTCACACGGGAGATGCTCCACTCCCTTCAGCATCTTGGTGGCTGCGCTGGACTCTCTCCAGCAGTTCCCTGTCCTGCTGGAACTGAGGGGCCACAACTGGACACAATATTCCAGGTGTGGTCTCCCCAGGGCAGAGCAGAGGGGCAGGAGAACCTCTCTGACCTACTGACCACCCCCTTTCTAACCCACCCCAGGTACCATTGGCCTTCCTGGCCACAAGGGCCCAGTGCTGGCTCATGGTCACCCTGCTGTCCCCAGGACCCCCAGGTCCCTTTCCCCTACACTGCTCTCCAACAGCTCGTTCCCCAACTTATACTGGAACCTGGGGTTGTTCCTGCCCAGATTCAAGACTCTACACTTGCCCTTGTTATATTTCATTCAATGTTTCCCTGCCCAACTCTCCAGCCTGTCCAGGTCTCTGATGGCAGCACAGCTTCCAGTGTCAGCCACTCCTCCCAGCTTGGTGTCACCAGCAAACCTGCTGACAGTCACTCTATTCCCTCGTCCAAGTCATTGATGAATATATTGAATAATACCGGCCCCAGTGCTGCCCCCTGAGGCACTGCACTAGATACAGGCCTCAACTGGACTCTGCCCCATTGATCACGACTCTCTGGCTTCTTCCCTTCAGCCAGTTCACAGTCACCTCACTACCCGATCATCCAGACCGCACTCCCCCAGTTTAGCTGTGAGGATGCTGTGGGAGACTGTCAAATGCCTTATTCAAGTCAAGGTAGATCATGTCCACCGTTCTGCCGTCATCCATCCATCTTGTTATGTCCTGCAACAAATTTTGTCCGGTTTCAACCGGATGTTTTGGGCTGCAGAGTTGACAGCCCTAGATAAACGCACACTGGGAAAAGTTCTCATGGGAGATCGTCAGCCTCATGAAACCAACAGCAGGTCTTGCTGTATGTGTGTCCCATCCTGCCAAACAGCATCTCAAATAACATGCAGGTTATTGAATCACCTATTTAAACACATTTGCATTAAATCAGATAATAAAATCAGAAACTGGGGAGAATTCTTTCTCCCTTCATAAAGAAATTTAGCAGCCATATGCATTAAAAGAGCTCAACTGTCCTACAAGTAGCTGTTAATTTATAAAGTAATTTTTATGCAGTTTTCAGGCCTTCTGGATCACCTCAGCTGCCCCATGATCATCACACTTCTGGTTCCTACTTGGGAAAAAACCCAAACCCAAAGTGTATTGTTCTGGTTATAGAATCATAGAATCATTTTGGTTGGAAAAGACCCTCAGGATCATCCAGTCCAACCATAACCCACCCCAGCACCATGTAAAATCACACAACCCCCTGGGGTCACAGCACCACTCCATCCTCCTGCCACCTCTGTCAAGGTGAGGAAATGCTGAGGCTGCTGGTGGGTTGGTGGTTGACTGATGGAAACACTTTTCCCCTTAATAAAAGCATATTTTCAGAGCATATTTTCAAAGTTAGCTATTAATAAAAGTAATGCAACAGAGCTGAGATATAGTCCAGCTACTTTATGAAGTCATCCTGCAATTTCCTTGATGATTCTGTGTTCTGTCCTACACGCTCCTGGTAGCTAATGCTAAAAACTGCTTCAGCAGGACATGAATCATAGAATCATTTTGGTTGGAAGAGACCCTCAGGATCATCGAGTCCAACCACAACCCACCCCTGTCCCTGCCCCATGTCCTGAGAACCTCATGTCCGTCTGTCCAGCCCTCCAGGGATGGTGACTCCAGCACTGCCCTGGGCAGCCTGTTCCAATGCCCCACAGCCCTTTGGGGAAGAAATTGTTCCCAGACCCAACCTCAACCTCCCCTGGCGCAACTTGAGGCCGTTTCCTCTGCTCCTGGCGCTTGTTCCTGGGGAGCAGAGCCCGACCCCCCTGGCTCCAAGCTCCTTTCAGGCAGTTCAGAGATCAGAAGGTCTCCCCTCAGCTCCTGTTCTCCAGCTGAACCCCCCAGGTCCCTCAGCCGCTCCCATCACACTTGTGCTCCAGCCCCTCACCAGCTCCGTTCCCTTCTCTCAACTCGCATTAATGAAAATTAGAACATCGCTATTTGTTTCAATAATAATGAACACATTTTGACATACTTTCTGAAACCAGAAAAATAAATCAAGAATGCTTTTGGATCGTTAATTACAATCAGTTTACATTTCTAACTTCCTCTCAATACCCTTTTTAAATATCACACTAGTCAAGATTATACAAACGTAATTATACAAACATTCATAAAATTACACAGCGTTGCCTAAAACATCCCCCTGTGCAGGACGGCACACACAGCATTGTGCTGCAAGCCACAACAAAGCCGAACCTGCCGGTCAGCTCGCGGTAAGCCAGACTTTGGCTGATCTTTTCAGGGCTGGAATGCTGATCTTTCTAGTAGTGTCAACAGAATCGCATTACTGCTCGAGTCAGCATTTCCTAAGAGCTATTTCGCAGCTCACCATTCATCCCCTACGCTGTTTACAGCATCTAATAAACAGGGTTAGAGTCATATACAGATTCAAGAGATATGTCATTGTTATTCTTAACTTTGCAATAAGTTGCTGTATCTATTTAAAAATGTCTTCTTTTTCTTTTGATCATGAATCTCAAGGCTTTATTTGTGACATCTGAGTTTTCAGTAACAATAAATGCTTTGTCCTGCTTGCTGTGAAGAGCTCAGTGGTTTAATTAAGGGGGATTAATAGAATGAACTGAATTAATTAATTCAGTCAAACCAAATGCACAGAAAGGAAAGGTTAAGAAGCAGTTGCATTATACTATTCATTATTGTGTGTGCGCTCACAAAATCCACTTCAGTGCAAAGTCAGCTGGGTTAGGCTGAATCACTGGTAAAAGCAGTTTGTTGACTTCACAATGAAATCGTGTTTAACAACATTAATAAACAGCAGAATAACAACAGCAAAAACAAGAGCAGCTGGAGCACTGACAAAATTAATTATGGCATCAAGATGAGATCGATAATGAAACCCCTGGACGGCGATTGTGCGAGCAGTGCAGCTGTTGCAGAGAGCCATCTGCCTGGGCCGCACGGCTGTGTGATGTAGGGGTGCTCCTCAGTTAACGCAGCGGAGCTCAGTTCAGGAATGACAGACACAATGGGATAATATCAAAAGCTAATGTGATACAAGCAAGACGAACTTGCAAACTTGGAAAAAGGGCAATTTTACACCTTTATTTGAAGCGGTGAAACAGCTGTGTGTCCAAGAGACCTCAAATAACGGATCTGATGAGAGGAAATCTCTATGAGAGGGATTTGTTTTTCCTTTTGAAACAATTGGCAAAGGCGGCAAAGGAAATCTTATCACTACATTTACTCTCCAAAATGATATAAATACAGTTGATAGAAAATAAAAATTCTCCAGAGACAGGAGTTTTTTGAATGAATTCAGCTGCCAAATAACACAGTTCACTCCACCCATGGCTCCTGCTTTCCTCAGTTTTGAAACCATTTTGAAAATGGTTTCATCTTGTCCTCTGAAAATACACTTGTAATTTTCACCTTAGGGGTCTTACATGCATGAATACTGTAAACGATGATAATCATATAATCATCTGGTATCAGATACATCCTTTTTCACAGTGGTAGGTTGTAAATATATAAGCTTATTTCTTAGAAATAAGCGGGAAACGTATGCATTTGTAACTCTTCACAGAATCACAGAATCGACTGGGTTGGAAAAGACCTCAGAGCTCATCCAGTCCAACCCTTGGTCCAACTCCAGTCCATTCACTAGATCATGGCACTAAGTGCCATGTCCAATCTCAGTTTAAAAACCTCCAGGGCCGGTGAGTCCAGCACCTCCCTGGGCAGCCATTCCAATGCCTGACCACTCTCTCTGCAAAGAATTGCTTTCTCATCTCCAGCCTCAATTTCCCCTGGCAGAGTTGAAGCCCATGGCCCCTTGTCCTATTGCTGACTGCCTGGGAGAAGAGCCCAATCCCCACCTGGCTAGAACTGCCCTTCAGGTAGTTATTATCTTACTGGTATCGTGGGCAATGGAACATGTGAAAAAACCCGCCTCGATGAGATGCTGTAAGTGCTGACGAACTGAAAACAGAGAGTCCGAAACACAAACATTAGACTGCAATAATTTAAAATTAATTAGCAAGCCTGCTAGCTCGGCTTCCAGCATCACATTCAGGAATGCAATGTTTCAACAGTTAACACTGACAGAATTAAACACGTGTTGCCAACAGAAGAATTTGGCTTTAGATTTTGAAATTTATGATGAGATTAATTTGATCATAGTAAATTCGAATCCACTGTTTTCAGATCTTCAACACCAGATCTATTGATGTGTTCTTTTATAAAAAAGGAAGCCTACATTTTTTTGCAAAGTAAATTCTTAATAAACCATAGTAAACAGGCTATGAAATCCCACAAAGACTTGAAGAAAACCTTGGTTGCTCTGCTGAAGGTTTTTAATGTATCAGTCAGGTCTGCTGGAAGACACCTTAAGCCTCATGGATTGTATTTCTAATCATTTTTGTACACAGTTACTAGTTACTACTTTGTTTAATCTTCTAGCTCTAAGCTACTAAAGCCAAGAATTCTGTTTCCCTTACTTCATACAAACACCTCACATATATACATAGACATATAAATGCAGTTTTTCCCTGTTGTGATATATGGTTTTGCTCCTCAGAATGAAGTCTTTTCAGCTATAAAATATCCCTTAGGCAACTGCATGGGTTGGTAAATAAAATCTGAGCTTTTGAGGATTAAAACTGCAATATAAATATGAATAAATGCTTGGAAAATCTATGCAACGCTTGTAACAAATTGCTCTCACCACTTCACTGTTGCAATGGATCTAAATAGCTACTCAAAGAAATCTATTGCTATTTGTATTAGTATCAGTACCGGGATCAATGCAGATTCCTTCTTATGACAAGAACTCTTAACACTGGGAACACTGGAAGAATGTCAAGTATTTTTAAGTGTACACAGAGAACCAACTAATTCTGCAAATGGAACTGGAAAAGTAGATTTATGCACTGGATATTTTCTAACGAACTCAGGGTTCATTATACATATAGTATAAATCTTGCAATGTTACAACGGCAGCAGATTTGACTGGACACGTTCTATTAAACAGCACAACGCAGCTGAAACCAGCCGGCGAGAGCTTCATTCCAGCTCACGTATGTTCCCTACAGACCATGAAGAGTGGCTGTTGGGCACAAAAAGCATCTCCAACAGGAAAATGCTTTTCCTTGCACTTGCAAACATACAAACCACAGAATTATGCAGTAGCTGCTGGTGCAGTCACCATCTCTCGTCACAGGGAAAGCAGCAAAACAAGACGGAGCAGGTAAGGCAGGAGGAGCGGCAGGAGATTTCCACACAGCTGTTGTCCCCGAGTGTGTTTAAATATTGTTCCACTTCACACAACAGAGGAAAAACTGTGTACAATAGGACTATGTATTGTGGTATAAAAAGATTCATACTAAAGCTACTGAACCCTGCGTTCATTAGAAAACAGCCAGTGGAAATACCTACTTACACCCTTGCGACTGCAGAATTAGTTGGTGTCAATCACTAAAATTGATGCAGGAGCTATAAAGCAGGAACAACCCTTCTGGCAGCTCCCAGCTGGACCCAACTGACCGCATGGAACTGCACCCGGACTGCAAACCCTGACTGCTCTTACATCGCTCAGGGCAGAGATCAGCTACCGAGAACACACCTGTGACAGCGCTGCTGGACTGAAGGACCACAGGATGATGGTGATCGGTACAAGGTAATTTTTCACAGAATCCCAGAGTGTCAGGGACTGGAAGGGACCTGGAAAGCTCATCCAGTGCAATCCCCCCATGGAGCAGGAACACCCAGATGAGGTTACACAGGAAGGTGTCCAGGCGGGTTGGAATGTCTGCACAGAAGGAGACTCCACAACCTCCCTGGGCAGCCTGGGCCAGGCTCTGCCACCCTCACCCCCAACAAGTTGCTTCTCATACTTAAGTGGAACCTCCTGCGTTCCAGTTTGCACCCATTGCCCCTTGTCCTGTCACTGGTTGTCACCAGAAGAGCCTGGCTCCATCCTCCTGACACTCCCCCTTTCCATCTTGATCCCCAGGAATGAGTCCCCCCTCAGTCTCCTCTTGTCCAGCTCCAGAGCCCCAGCTCCCTCAGCCTTTCCTCACACGGGAGATGCTCCACTCCCTTCAGCATCTTGGTGGCTGCGCTGGACTCTCTGCAGCAGTTCCCTGTCCTGCTGGAACTGAGGGGCCACAACTGGACACAATATTCCAGGTGTGGTCTCCCCAGGGCAGAGCAGAGGGGCAGGAGAACCTCTCTGACCTACTGACCACCCCCTTCTAACCCACCCCAGGTACCATTGGCCTTCCTGGCCACAAGGGCCCAGTGCTGGTTCATGGTCACCCTGCTGTCCCCAGGACCCCCAGGTCCCTTTCCTCTACACTGCTCTCCAACAGGTTGTTCCCCAGCTTACCCCGGAACCTGGGGTTTCTCCTGCCCAGATTTTTAATTTTTAAAAAAAAATAATTTTCCCTCTCTCTAACACATGAACACCACAGCTGGACAGCTGTTTCCAGCCCCATCCCCAGCCTGCAGGTCACATCTCAGCCCATCACGGCCACATCCAGCCCACAGAGGCTGATCCAACGCAGACGGGTTGAGGAGCAGGTCAATCCTCTCCCATCAGCAGAGCAAGCGGCTGGGCAAATAATCCTAATTACACCCTCGTGCCTGAGCAATTGAATGATAACTCTGGCCCTGTCAGTAAAGCCTTGTCCACAAGCAGCGCAAAAAGGAAACATGTTACAGTGTCAATTCTCAAAGCAATGTGGCCTCATTTCCCCTGGCAATTATACAGGGTTGTTTGCATTTCCTTTCGTTGTTTTTTTTTTTTAGAACTGTACAGGCCAACTCCTGCTATAATCAACTACATGAAAATGCCAGTAGAACTTTTACCAAATAGAGATGCCACAGTGCAGAAATACTGTACAACAACTCGCCTGGTAAAAATCAGTATTTACATGTTGTGTAGCCAGTAGAGATCTGATCCTGCCCTAGGAGACACGGTGCCCACATGCTGTCAGAGTCCTCTGAAATTAAGGAGCTTTGGCCCTGTATTGACTTTTTAATTGCCATGTTCAGCTATACAGGCAAATAACTTAAAGTAGTGACTGGAAAGAAACAGCCGGGCATTTCTATACATTACCTTCTCACTCGTGATTCATGTCTTACTGTGTGTCCTATATCTTAATACAACTTGGAATACAAAAATTAAACACTTAATGGAAAAATAAAAACCATTAAAATAGATAATTTAATTCACTTACCTTTGGCTTCCTGCTTAGCCCAGAATTCTTTCACTCTTTTTTTAATGTTTCTTTCCTCTCTCAACTGCTTTTGCCACTGACGTAGCTCTTGTATTTCACTATCACAGCGGACCTGGGAAAGGGAAAGCAGAAAATGCAGCTGAAATTATATATGTTCACGTTACCCAAGACGATGAGACAATTTGTTTCGTGGGGCTGTGTCTGGGCAAATACATGACATCCATCCTTTTTGCAGGGCCTGGTATAAAAGTACAGTCCCAGAGGTTTACAGTTTTCAACTTAAACATTTAAAACCCACATAATTGACAGACCACATTGAAAACATAAATATGCCAATTGAGGGATCATTTTGATTACCAAGGACTCCTGAGAACGCGATTGCAGTGAGATGCTTATTCTTTGAGTTAATTAAAATTTAAAGCATTATGCTGAAGGGTATTAGTGCCTTTAGAAAACCACAAGACTATAAAACCAACACAATAGCACAGCAGAGGAGCACCAAGGGTCATCCAGCAGGACATTTATTCCAGTGAACTGATTCACACCTGCTGCCGGCTGCAAACAGGCCCAGGGCATCCCCGGCCACACCATTTGCACAGCCAGGAGAGCCATCCATCTGTTATTTAAAGCAATTGGAATGCATTACATGACGTCTATTCTTTGTCAGTCACCCCGATGGAGGACATAATTCTGCTTCTACATAAAATGACAACAGTCGCTCCATTTAAGTTGAATTCTTCTGTTATTGCTTTTGTACTGGTGTGGATCCTCCTGCTATCAGAAAGAGCCAGCTTTGCATCAACAGCTTTTACCACTCTGCCACTTAGGCTTGTTCTAAGCAGGCTTTGATTAATTAGCAGCACGTTTTCAGCTGTATACCTCAGCGTTCCTGCAATTATTGGCTCCAGTGCTGGGGTATCCAGAAGAGCAGTGGGAAGGGGACATGCAGGTATTAAGCTGGGCATTGGGAAGTGATTACGCTCTGGGAGTGACATTCAAATTACAGTAGAGTTATTAAAATACAGCTTTTATTTTTTTCTAAATGTTACACATATAAAATGTCTTTATGTTTTAGGACTTAATGGCTAGTAATTCAGGCTGAGGTTGAATACATGGTGGAAACAAGCAGCAATAAGCTTGGTTTCTCCTGCAACATTTTTGCTTTCAGGAGGCAAACTATTCAGTTTTCTAGAAAATTTCTTATATTTATTTTATTCTTACATGATTTGGTACTGAGTTTGCTCTGTGATTTGAATTCAGTTAACTCTAATTCATCCCACTCTGGTTTTCTCCCACTTTCTTGAGATACATACAGAGCAAGAGACTTATTTTTCCTCCAGTTAAGAAAAACAAACCGACCAAACTTCAAGAAAACATAAATTATTTATCAGAAGTGTTCCTCCCACCCAGAATGTCTCCTCTGTAGTGCAGCTAAGAATGCAATAGGGTAGCTGAGCTCCCACAGCACTTTCCAATCCACTTAGGAGAAGACAACTTGCTATATTTCAGATAGCAGTGCACTGGCAGCGCAGTAATACAATACAAGGTCACACGATCAATAAAGACAGGCAAGACTTTTACTCAGTGACTTGACATCAGACGCCTTTTAGGCCTCTAATAATATCCCATTATACTAATACAGTTCTGTATTATCTCCTATAAAAGTCAGATGAAGTTCTTACAAGGTTAATATGCAAATTTAAACCTTAAAAGAAAAGAAAAGTTAGTTTGTTACCAGTGATCTTCTTTGCAGCTATACAAAAAAATCTAAACCATACTAAACCATATTGAAGTGCTGGAGCGGGTCCAGAGAAGAGCAACAAGGCTGGGGAAGGGACTGGAACACAAGCCCTATGGGGAGAGGCTGAGGGAGCTGGGCTTGTTTAGTCTGGAGAAGAGGAGGCTTAGAGCTGAGCTCAGCACTCTCTAGAACTACCTGAAGGGCAGTTCTAGCCAGGTGGGGATTGGGCTCTTCTCCCAGGCAGTCAGCAATAGGACAAGGGGCCATGGGCTTCAACTCTGCCAGGGGAAATTGAGGCTGGAGATGAGAAAGCAATTCTTTGCAGAGAGAGTGGTCAGGCATTGGAATGGCTGCCCAGGGAGGTGCTGGACTCACCGGCCCTGGAGGTTTGTAAACTGAGATTGGACATGGCACTTAGTGCCATGATCTAGTGAATGGACTGGAGTTGGACCGAGGGTTGGACTTGATCTCTCAGGTCTTTTCCAACCCAGTCCATTCTGTGATTCTGTGATACTATACCAATGCGATATCCCAAAATACAATATAATCCCAAACACAAGATAGTTTCTTTAAGCTTGCAAGAGAGAATAGAATCCATAATTCCTTATTACATGGAGTTGGCTTATTGGCACAGGAAAGGGTTAAGGGAATGCTTATGGGACCTATAAATGACAGTAGCAGAAAAGAGGAAGGAAGACAGAGAAATCACTTCCTCTATCTATAAAATCTGGGGAAAAATGAAGTGTCCATTTATAACTATGTAAGACCTGTATTTTGGCCTGTGACAGGGCCACCGCAATCTCTGTATACTGAAAATGAAGACAGTGACCCTGAACATTTAAAAGATAAAAGGCAAGTATAGTAGATAGTGTATACTCTCCCCAGATAAAAAACCACTGACGGTATCGCGAAATACACAACAAAATACAGGGCTCTGAGGTAAAGGCATAGTCAGGTAGACACAAATACTCCAAAGTCCAACATTAAATCCAAGTGGTGAACGTGAACTCCCAGAACAAAGTGATTTTTTAGGAAAGTGAAAGAAAAAGGAACATCACCTGCAGTAAAACAGGTAACGGGAACTTGACAAAATACTATCAACATGTTCCAAATATGCTTAACAGATTGTAATGTAGCATTGTGGAGATGATTTCTCAGCAAGTAATCTCTATTTTGTAATCAGAGTGCAGTCCTACCACAGAAAGTAATATAAATTGGGATAGCAGAAGCACACCACCTTGTAAGATATAAAGATTAACCTCATTCAATTCTGATTGAACTTTTGCTCAAACAATATTTATGTATAAAATAGCACTGAACATTTACATATTCCTGTCCAATTTAAATGCCATGATATTACAAGATTAAGTCAAAATAAACTACTTTTATGCTAGGTGAGAACACACGGCACAACAGCAGAAGGATAACATGCAAGCTTTGACCAGAGATAGTAGAGAAAATGGTATTAACAAAAAATCTCTTCAGTCTAGACTAGTTATGCAAATTGTAAATATTAAAAAGACCCCATAAAACAAATGGCTCTGAGCACAGACTCTACAGTAGAGGGGTGAAGGAATAGATTTTCTTTTATTGGAAAAGTGCCTGGAGAATTGATACCTATCGATCAAGGGTTTTTATCAGGTACTGAATACCATCTGGGCCCACAACAGATTTTCAGAGTACTGATCAACGTCTTTGCCACAGGATCCCAGAGTGTCAGGGACTGGAAGGGCCCTGGAAAGCTCACCCAGTGCAATCCCCCCATGGAGCAGGAACACCCAGATGAGGTTACACAGGAAGGTGTCCAGGCGGGTTGGAATGTCTGCACAGAAGGAGACTCCACAACCTCCCTGGGCAGCCTGGGCCAGGCTCTGCCACCCTCACCGGGAACAAGTTTCTTCTCAAATTCAAGTGGAACCTTCTGTGTTCCAGTTTGCATCCATTGCCCCTTGTCCTATCACTGGTTGTCACCAGAAGAGCCTGGCTCCATCCTCCTGACACTCCCCCTTTCCCTCCCCATGAATGAGGTCACCCCTCAGTCTCCTCTTGTCCAGCTCCAGAGCCCCAGCTCCCTCAGCCTTTCCTCACACGGGAGATGCTCCACTCCCTTCAGCATCTTGGTGGCTGCGCTGGACTCTCTGCAGCAGTTCCCTGTCCTGCTGGAACTGAGGGGCCACAGCTGGACACAATATTCCAGGTGTGGTCTCCCCAGGGCAGAGCAGAGGGGCAGGAGAACCTCTCTGACCTACTGACCACCCCCTTCTAACCCACCCCAGGTACCATTGGCCTTCCTGGCCACAAGGGCCCAGTGCTGGCTCATGGTCACCCTGCTGTCCCCAGGACCCCCAGGTCCCTTTCTCCTACACTGCTCTCCAACAGGTCATTCCCCAACTTCTATGAACTTGTATGAAAAGACTGTTGAAACCACTTTGTTGATGGCAGCCATTAACCAAAACAAGTATTTTTCTGAAATTTGCTTCAGATGAGGATGAATGTACCACTTTGATCATGCTTTATTATCAAAAAGTTCTCAATATTCTGTACCTATAGCTTTTTTTTTCCCCTTTACACAAAACCCCTTACCTGCCTGATCCACTTTTGCTGATTGCCGTGTGGGTTTGATATTGGCACACTCAGAAACAAGTGAAGCATCGCGAGAAGACACGATGCCCGGTCAGTGAGTTCTATACCAATTGACTCTACTGCCCAGATCAATACAGATAACGAAACATCTCAGAAATGGTCAGAGTCCATAGGAGTTGCGTCCAAGAAAAATAATTTGCTGTGATTTCTCACGCTTTGTATGACATTGTTTAAGAATAAAAATCTTCAAATTTGACATTTGCAATAGTGTTATTAAAGCCAAAACTATCCAGCTGGGATTTCTGATCTCTGATTTTTTCTGAAATACAACATTAAATCCAGAATCCTCCTGTCATCTTCCAGACCTGTGGCCTGTGATTGTGTGCTCTTTAAAGTGGAGCACACTGTTCCTGTAGCACCATGCTTTATTATCCAATGTTATCACAATGTGTAAATGTTTATTTCAATAGTAGTGTTTAAAAGGTCCAAATTCTGTGAATTATAAAACAAGGTTTAATGAAAAAACATCAGGAAGGTGTTTAAAATACAGACACAATAATATCTTTAGAATGTAAAGCGTTCAGTTATTACCACAATAAATCAGTGTTAGCTGACAGAGCTATTTGTTTTAAAAGCAAATCATCTGAATTCTTTGGTCAATTTTCATACTATACTTCCTCATTAACACAATGAAATCCCATTTAAGCTTCGTGTTCTCCTAATTTACAAGCCTGAGGATAACGCGTTGCCCTATGTCGTAACTCTTTAGTTCTGATTTTATATTATATTTCGATTTTAATTTTTCAACCGAATTTCTTTCAGCTCTAGCAGGCTAAAATATGCACCAACTAATTCTATAGTCTGAATTATTTTTGGCATCTCCTACTTTTTACAGCTACAGTTTCTCATGTCTGGGAACTGGTTTAGAAGGATAAATACTATTGTGAAAAATGTTAATACATATAGCAAGGAAAGATGGTGCCCTTCAGAAGCTTTGGTGGGAGCACAAGATATCTGAGCAACCTTGCAGTGTTCAGCAAACAACCATTATGGGAGAACAGTTGCCTGTGCAATACGCCGCTGTAAGGACGCCTGCAGTGATACTGTCAGTGCTAATTACTGTTACTGTCAATGCCATCTCTGTTTAAAGAAAGAAAAAGAAAGAAAACGAACAAGCAAAAAGCGTCTCAAAATTCTATCCATTGAGAAGATCATTTCAAGGTATTTCAGCATCTTTGGCTGCGCAGCACATTACAGCAGCCACTTGTATTCATGCTCATTAAAAGAGTGTCTTATACTGACTGCTATTTAAAGAACACCTGATGTACAGACAGAGACATCCCACTGTCCATCACAACGAAATTACTGCTATATCTGGAGGCTATTTACAAGCTTAAATCTTGATAAAGGCAGTCAAGGACATTTCTTTGTCACCTAAATTTCGAGTCCACTTCTTTCCAAGGAGTGAAGGTGTTAGACCCTTTCAGAGAAATATTTGACATAATTTGTTCAGGAATTTCAAAGTAATTTATTTCATACCCTAGGGTTAGCATGGCTGTTACCATCCAAAACAACAGTATTAACCAATTTTCTTTGTATTTATTTTATGCGCCTTGCTTTTCCCCCTTAAATTGGGGATTGTGGTAGTGTTGTATTACCAGTATGGCTTGCAACGTCTGCTTGCCATTTTGTTTTCCCTTTCCTTGAATAACAGCCTTCATGCCTCTCCTCCATCCGCTGGCTTATTCTTGGTCTCAGTTTTTGCTCCTTAGTTTCTGTGTGCTTTTATTTCCTAACAGACCTCACCGATTTCCCTTGTGCATCCCCACACTCACCCACACGTCCCTGCGTGAAGCGAAATAACACTCCGTCATTTAGCAACTCACCAAAGATCAACTGAAACAATGAAAACTGCTCAGTGTTAATTGTACTTTTGAAAACCCAATTTCTGTGGGTTTTCTGCTGTTGAGGAAAACTGTGAGATTACATCAGTGTAAAAAAATCGCAGTCAGTAGGCATAAGGCAGAGCAACATCCAAAGCCAATGAACCGTGGAGGTTTCAGCAGCTATTTATAGTACCCCCTACTTAAAATTTATGTAAGGATTTTCCCTGGGGCTTTCACAGTCCTACAGTTTTCAACATCAAGCAAAATAATTATGGATTACTCTTACCCGATAACCTCTCCAGAAGGACTGAATTATTAGGCTTGCTTCTTCTTCTGATAGAAGGAGAGACAGAGGAATTGGTGGCCTAGGACTTAAAAGAAAAGGTTTTGTAAACAGACAGCCTATAAACATCAAATGTATTTTACAACGAAGAGAGAGGTTGTTCAGGAGCTTGAAAGATACAATTTCTCATTGCTCTAAAGATAAAATGTGTAAAGAATATCTCCTTTCAAAATATATCCTGTCTTATGTGTGCTACAATCACTTCTTTAAAACAATAACACGCACACGGCGCATCAAGTGCAATAATCTTTCTTATTCTTCTACCCTGATTTCAGATTCCCACTACCATGGTAAGGCTGGAGGTGGTGGGTTTGCCATTTGTAAAGCAGAGGAGGTTTAGTGCGCATGCAACTATGAACAGGCTGATGACATAAATGTTTATAACAATTATTAAATACACACAGTGTAAATGGATTTTAGTACATTAATTTATTTTACTTAAAAAGTACTGGAAAAAGTAATGACTATCCTATCTGCATAAGCATGGATCCATGTTTAGAAATGTCTAAACAAGTTCTTAAAATGCTGAATTTTTAATTTCGATAGCATATACACGTTTTTTGGTGATAGAAGAGAGTACTATATATGTAAAGTCAACCATTTTGAGACAAATATAGAGTAATTTGGAAATACGTTTCGTGATTCTGTTGTTACCAATTTTAATAGGAAACACTCTAACCTATAATTACAATTCAGCCATCATTAACAAAAACTCAAATCACTATATCAAATCTTCCTTCCCAGAAGCCATTTTCTATAGATGTTGATTTATTTCTCATGCATAATGAGCAGAAAGCATCCATTGGACAGGACAAGGCAAAATTAATTTCTTTTATAATAAATGTAATTTAAAGCTAATGAGCTATAGGGCAATAATGTTGCAACTCATGAAAACAGCAGTTGTAGCCAATAGACTTGGCACGGTGCTGGAGCCGCTCTCCCTGCATGGCAAACAGATTGAGCACAGCTTGCACTTGGAACACCCCAAAATCGAGAATTTGGATGCAGCGATCATCTCCAGATACCTGAAAGCCCTGCAGGACCATTATTTAAAATATTTATACTATAAAGACACATATATTGCAAAGACCATCAATTAACAAGCCATATCTTATTGGGTATGCTACAGTATACTTCTGAATGTAAAACAAACCAGTGTTCAATGAATGTATGAGATATTGAAAAAAGGTTCTTCACAGAATCCCAGAGTGTCAGGGGTTGAAGGGCCCTAGAAAGCTTACCCAGTGCAATCCCCCCATGGAGCAGGAACACCCAGATGAGGTTACACAGGAAGGTGTCCAGGCGGGTTGGAATGTCTGCACAGAAGGAGACTCCACAACCTCCCTGGGCAGCCTGGGCCAGGCTCTGCCACCCTCACCCCGAATAAGTTTCTTCTCATATTTTAGTGGAACCTCCTGTGTTCCAGTTTGCACCCATTGCCCCTTGTCCTGTCACTGGTTGTCACCAGAAGAGCCTGGCTCCATCCTCCTGACACTCCCCCTTTCCATCTTGATCCCCATGAATGAGTCTCCCCTCAGTCTCCTCTTGTCCAGCTCCAGAGCCCCAGCTCCCTCAGCCTTTCCTCACACGGGAGATGCTCCACTCCCTTCAGCATCTTGGTGGCTGCGCTGGACTCTCTCCAGCAGTTCCCTGTCCTGCTGGAACTGAGGGGCCACAACTGGACACAATATTCCAGGTGTGGTCTCCCCAGGGCAGAGCAGAGGGGCAGGAGAACCTCTCTGACCTACTGACCACCCCCTTCTAACCCACCCCAGGTACCATTGGCTTCCTGGCCACAAGGGCCCAGTGCTGGCTCATGGTCACCCTGCTGTCCCCAGGACCCCCAGGTCCCTTTCCCCTACACTGCTCTCTAATAGGTCATTCCCCAACTTATACTGGAACCTGGGGTTGTTCCTGCCCAGATTCCAGACTCTACACTTGCCCTTGTTCTGTTTCATTCAATGTTTCCCTGCCCAGCTCTCCAGCCTGTCCAGGTCTCTGATGGCAGCACAGCTTCCAGTGTCAGCCACTCCTCCCAGCTTGGTGTCATCAGCAAACCTGCTGACAGTCACTCTATTCCCTCGTCCAAATCGTTGATGAATATATTGAATAATACCGGCCCCAGTACTGACCTCAGCAGTCCAGCAATGGACCTGAGAGGTCCAGCAATGACCTCAGCCAGCTCCCTCAGCACCCGCAGGTGCATCCCATCTGGACCCATGGATTTATGGATGTCCAGATTGCCTAACTGCTCCCTAACCCAGTCCTCATCAACCCAGGCAAACTCCTCCATTGTCCTGCCTTCCTCTGGGGCCTCGGCGGTACGGGGCTCCTCAGGACAGCCCCTGGCAGAGTAGACAGAGACAAAGAAGGTGTACAGTAGCTCTGCCTTCTCTGTATCTTCTGTCACCAGGGCACCCACCTCGTTCATCAGTGGGCCTACATTGCCTCTGGTGTTAGTTTTATCTGCCACGTATTGGAAAGAGCTCTTCCTGTTGTCCTTGACCCCTCTCGCCAGGTTTAATTCTAAGGAGGCCTTAGCTTTCCTAGTTGCCTCCCTACACCCTCTGACAACAGCCTTATATTCTCCCCAAGTGTCCAGCCCCTCCCTCCATGATCTATAAACTCTCCTCTTCCACTTGAGCTTACCCAGCAGTTCCCTGTTTAACCACGCAGGTCTCCTGGCTCCCTTCCTTGACTTCCTACGTGTCGGGATGCTCTGATCTTGTGCCCGGTAGAAACAGTCCTTGAACACAAACCAGCTATCTTGGGCCCCTTTACCTTCAAGCAGCCTTGCCCATGGGATTTCCCCCAGCAATTGCCTGAAAAGGCCAAAGGTTGCCCTGCTGAAACCTAGGGTTGCAATTCTGCTTGTTTTTCTGTTCCTGCCCCAGGAGACCCTGAACTCCACCATCTCATGGTTGCTGCAGCCAAGGCAGCCCTCAACCTTTACCGCTTCAACCAGACCCTCCTTGCTAGTGAGGATGAGATCCAGCAGTGCACCTCTTCTAGTCGGCTCCTCCACCCTTTGCATCACAAAGTTATCATCAAGGCACTGGAGGAACCTCCTAGACTGGCTGGCCAGCCGAGCAGTCCTTCCAACAAACAGCAGGGAAGTTAAAATCCCCACCACAACCAGGGTCTGTGACTGTGAGGCTGATCTCAGCTGTCTGTAGAGGCCTCATCAGCTTCCTCACCCTGATCTGGTGGCCTGTAATAGACACCCACAATAGTATCACCCTTGCCAGCCTGCCCCTTAGCTCTCACCCACAGACTCTCAACTCGCTCCTCATCCGTGCCTGGACAACACTCAATACAGTGTAGTTGCTCTCTCACATAGAGAGCAACTCCACCAGCACGCCTGGCTGGCCTGTCTTTCCTGACAAGGACACAGCCATCCATGACCACATTCCAGTCATGTGTGCTGTCCCACCATGTCTCCGTAATTGCCACTAGGTCATAATCTCCTGCCTGAACACAGGTTTCTAACTCCTCCTGCTTATTCCCCATGTTGCACACATTGGTGTACATGCATGTCAGAGAGCGAGCCAAGCAAACTGATTTCACCCCACCTCCTTGTTGAAGATGTGTATGCGATTTGCTCGTGGACAGGAGCTGGGTTTCTCAATGGGCCTCCATGATCTTGCCACTAACACAGAACAAATTCTACCTGCATAATGTAATATAATTAGTAAGTCTTACATTTTCTGGCTAAAACATGACTTCTGCCATTTCTTTTGGAAATTTATTTTACAGTATATTATAGCTCAAGCTAGGAAGCTTGACAGCTTGCATTCCCCTTTTGCTTAATTTTGTTCATATTAACAAAGCTTCCTCTGACGAGCTTCTCTTCGGGCTCGGCTTCACCAGGGGATCATTTCGACTTAGAGCACAATCTTAACTATCATCATCTAATGCTGCCCTGACTGCACCAGCTTAGCGCACGTACTCAGCTAAATTCATGTCAGCTGGGCTTTGACCTACGTTTATTTTAACATGAAAGAAAACCTTGGTCATTTTGGAAGAGTAGAAATCAGACAAAAATAAAAAGAAGTGTTTCCATTAAGCTGAGCAGTTGGAGCTCTGTGAGCGGTAATTAACACTTGTGCTGCTCAAGGGAAATTGTAAGTGCTGGACCAGCTTCCTGAGCTGATGGCTTCTTATAATCAGAGTTAAAACTATAAAGTTGGAGTGTGCTGGTTTGGCTGATAGGCTTTCATCCTCCCTTCTATTTTTGATCTTTTTGAGACCCAAAATTTAGAGCGGGAAAATCACGGGAAGACCTACATATTTTACAGCAGCTATATCAAAGACATTGAACATTCTCTAAGAATGATTAATCTCCAAAGAACAAATTGAGATTTCTTGTAGCCTGCAAGGCCGACCCGAGCATTCCTTTGCTTTCATTTTCAAGTTATAAAAATGCCTGGTCTATAAAACAACTCTCAATTTGAGAAACCAATACAAAAATCAAGCAAGAACAGGACTTCATTTTCAGCATGGCAGTCAGGGGCAATATCGATCACTTCAACGGGGCAGCTTTAAAGAGGAGGAGTCATGCCAGGTCCAGTTTTGTCTGAGAGAACATCCACAACGGGCTTCAGGTCAAATAAAAATAGAATCTCAGCAGCAAACGAGGATAAAAGGGAATATATCACTTGTGGCAGCAGCCAGCTGTGTGCCTGCAAGAAGGTTAAAACTGACAGTAAAACTACACTAACTCTATTCTGCTTCTTCAGCCTTTGATGATGCACAGTCTTAAAAGCCTACACATTAAATATATTGATACTTATTTTGATAAATATGTTGTTTGAGGCAAGTCGCACCTGTAAAAGAGCATCAGTAAAATGGTTTTTAAGCACTGTATTTTACAAATAAAGCTTTACTGAGTAAAGCAGACACCGATCAGAGGAAAGCTAAATTCCACAAACGTGTTTCTTGCTTTCTGAGCAAACTTGTATAGATCTCAATTATGTGAGACGCTTACTAGTTATATTACATCATGCAAATCAAATCTGCTCTACCCATGGCTTGTTTAGCACCGAACCAGTGAAATATCGCAGTGTGCAGGAAGCAATGCCTGTGCAAACCGGGCACGTTACGGAAAGAAAGAAATCAGTCACCCGTGCAAAATTACCCCTATTGGCCATCTGAGAACTGACAACGAAGTGAACTGGAAAGGCAGCTGAGACCAGCACATTTCACCTAATTAAAGTATTATAGGGGAGGAAGAAAAAGAATAATTTAAAAAAATCAATGTATGTATACACATATACAGATATTTGGCAAAAAGCCACAACTTCAGATTTAGTAATAATTTATAGACATATATATGTATATATTTATCTTAGCTGTCCACTTCATTAAAGCCACAATAAAGTTATTTTGTCTGTATCTGCACATTTCTTTTGGTACACACAGGTAGTTTAAACCACAAAATGTGTCCTGCAGAACTGATTGTCGGGTAAATAGCTCTATATAGAAAATGAGAAAATGCAGATAAATAAATCATTGCGAGTAAATGTTTCTTTATAAAATGCACCTCCAGCTCCCGTAAGCCCTGTAGAACATGCACACAGATGGATCTTCAACGGGCACAAAAATACTTATGCTTATTCCTAACCTAGACCCATATACCATTCTCTTTTATTGGATGCAAGGGTTGAAGGCGAACTTGAACAATACCGTCATTTATGAAATTCATGTGACACTAGACTTTTATTATTATGATTCTTCAGAATTGTGGAACTTTTTTTTACCATTTTCACATTTCTTTGATTAATATGCTAAAGAAAGTTGGGTAACGATACTCCCAGGATACTCAGAATAAAGACTCAGCCTATTGATACCAAAAAATAACATTTAAAGGGGATCGGGCCATAAACAGGGATCGCTCTCTTTCCCTGTCCCTGCTTCAGGACATAGAATTTGGTTATTGCGATAGAATCATGGCTGGAAAATGCTGACAAAAGGCAACAGCGTTGCTCATTAGCAAATTTACAGGAGTACAAAACATTCAAGGCTCTAATTCTGTTTACTTGACTTGGCTCTATCAGCAGTTCAGAACGTAGCAACAGGGACATCAGTGTGTATCTCAGCAGGTTTCCAGAAATTTCTGTGTCTTTCTCATTAAAAGTGTGGAAAGGCAGAGCTGCCCTTCCAGACACAGAAATGTTTTCTGTTCTCCTGGATGCGAAATGTAGATTATCAGTCAGTGTTGAGGCTCCTCCTCCTGCTTCTGAACATCAAGGATTCTCAAGGAATAGAATATTTTGTCAGTGCTACAGGTAATACAGAACCCCTGGAAGATAAGGCACCTATACTGAGGCTTTGATTTACTGATGACACAGCAATTACTATAAATAGTAAAGCTGGAAACAAAATTCAAATTTTCCAAGCTCCTTCCGTTCAGAATGCTTTCCAAATTTAGACAAGTAACTGAAAGAGCAACACAAGAGTTTACTCCTTAAATCTGCAGCAACACTTATATTTTATCTTCTTATATTATACCACCCGACCAGTTGGGATAAGGATGTTTCCCATCACAATTTGGCCAGTGCTTTTTTGCATATTGTCTCTTACATGTTCATAAATCCTGCTAAAAAATGAAAACTCCGTTACAAATTAAAATGGAAATGACAATAAAAAGCACAGAATCAATTTTAATCATTTTAAATGCGATATCTGGGAGGATATAATAATAAAATATTCACGACATATCCAGAAGGACATAATAATAAATTCTCTCATTTTTATTCTTATTTAATATTGCAATCTTTCACATTGCCCTAATAACGCCTACTTCATAAGCAATATTTGTTAAGAAATCTGCCATTTTAAGATAAGTTCACAAAAAGCTGTGGTTTAATAATGATTTTAATTCTTAAAAGCCTGCTGGTTTAGAGCATTTAAGAGCAAGCGTGTATCAATTTAAGTAAGACTTGGACACTTCGGTGTCCTCGTGGAGCTGGCACGACGTTATTTAGAGCACAGGCACTAACAGAAGTTATCAGGCACTCAGGCGGTGGTTCCACGGTTATTTCTCTGGTTGGCAAAGCTGATTGCAGCAGCTCCTGCCACCACCGCTACCTCGTACCAGCTCTTTTGTTCTTGTCACCTTGCCCCGAGCCCTTCGTTTTAATCCTTCGCTTGTGCCAATACAAAGGTTTATCAGGTGAACCAGAATGAAGAAATTATCTATATTTTATGAATAAACAGCTATACAAAGCCTCCTCGCACATGTTGGCAGAGAGATTTCCAGCTCCAAGTTAGGCTCCTGATCAGAATAACAACAGAGCCCACCAAACAGGTTTGCAGGCAGGTTGGTGTGAGAAACAGGAGAGCACAGGGAACCATTTAGATCAGCTTTACTACCAGGAGACACGTCTGTGAAACTGATCTTAGATATTGACCTTAGGTACAAATACCCATCCTCACAATTCAGTGGTCTCGAAACTGCCGTACTAACCGCTGGCTCCACAAAACGCTCCAGAAATGAGCACGACAGCCCCGCTGCCGTTCAGAACCAGCTCCAAAGGACAAAATGGGAACCTTGTTGGGAAGAGCCAAACTTTGAAGAAGGAAACTCTCACCGTTCACAGATGCCAAGTCGTCCATGTGTCAGAGATGCATCCCGTCACCACCGATCACGACCGGTGTTTTGAGAACAGCTGCTTACAGTTAGCGGAGCAGTTTCTAGACTCTGTATCCTCAAAGATTTCCATAGTAGGAAACAGCATTGGAAACACTGCTTTGCTCCTTACTACGAAGATATTCATAATACTACCAGACTATCTGAATGCCCTGCACTACACAATTAAAATGTTTAAGAATTCTAAGCTTATTTCTCCGTGAAAAATTCTGGTACAAAATCCCTTGTAACGAATACACCACCAAGTTAGAAAACATCACATAGGTCTTTGTTGCATGCACAAAAGGGCATTTAGAGGCACAATTGTAATGCATCGACGCTCTATTACTTTTTTGGAATAGCAGGGAAAAAAGAATGAAAGAAGAAAAGGTTACTCTGAGTTGTGCAATAACTTACTGGTCCTTTAGCCAGTCGCTAACAAAAGGAATGGAAAAGAATTCTGTGAACGACTTGTCTTTCCTCTTCAGGTTCTTGCTGATAACAGAAAAAAACACAAGAAAACTCATATTAATTTAAATTTCAGCTACTCTGTTTGCAAATTTTGCCTTTGAATCATGAAGTATAATTAATAGTAAAAGCCATGATTAACTTACTTGTATAACCACTCAGTTAGGAAGTCACAGGCAATAAATTTGGTCCTTTTTCTCTAAAGAGAGAAGATAGTTTCAAATTATTTATTGTCTCTGGATTGGTCACACGTTTTTACGACTGGAGAGGAACAGAAGCTGAACTGACTGCTTGCATTAAATAAAATATACATTACTTTGTCTGCTTTAATATTGCTATCACCAACAGTCAGTGGCGCAGCCAAAATGTTACAAACTTTGAGGAATGCTTTCAAATCAAGTAAAAAGAGAAAATTCTACATATACTATCAATATTTCCTGCAGTATAGCTATCAGAAACGACTCTGAATGGTGTTCTAAGTGGCAATCTATCTCACTGCAAAGAAATTAACAGAAGTCATCTGAAAATATGTTGTGAATGACTTGTCTTTTTGTTGGAAGTTCTATTATCATACTTGAAATACTTGATCCCTTCCAAGGCACAGAAGGAACTCCAATGGAATATTGTTTCCTCCTGCATGGAACGAGCTTGAAGGTGTTGTGAATACTTCAGACACATTTGTTTTGCTCAGACAAAATCCTCTGTTGGGTGGTGCAGAAAGGAAGGCAGAGCCAAGGCATATGGACGTGCACAACCACAGACACCATGGACATCATGGAGAATTGGGTAAAAAGGTCAAAACCTGGAGCTTTGGAGCAAAACATTTGTGCCCTTTGCTCCCAATTCTCAGACTTCTTCACCACCAAAGAGAATTTTGCAGAATGCTTTGCAGCGGGTTATCCTTACGGATTCGTGAAGCCAGTGCCTGTTTAGCTGCATGCTGGAAAACACACTTTAAGTTCAAAGTTTAAAGTATGAATTTCGTTCAATACAGAATTGAGTAGGGCCTTCCTCTTCTTAGACATTTCCTCTCCACATTCCATCTCTACAGAGGGAATGTATCAATGAGAACAGGTGCTTATGCTGCTTACCACAAACCAGAGCAACCATTATGTGGAGAACATAACGCAGACTTCTGGTCGGAAAAATGGAATCAGAGAATCCCAGAGTGTCAGGGGTTGGAAGGGCCCTGGAAAGCTCATCCAGTGCAATCCCCCCATGGAGCAGGAACACCCAGATGAGGTTACACAGGAAGGTGTCCAGGCGGGTTGGAATGTCTGCACAGAAGGAGACTCCACAACCTCCCTGGGCAGCCTGGGCCAGGCTCTGCCACCCTCACCGGGAACAAGTTTCTTCTCATCTTTCAGTGGAACCTCCTGTGTTCCAGTTTGAACCCATTGCCCCTTGTCCTGTCACTGGTTGTCACCAGGTATTACTACCACTTTTTAAGAAAAATAGAATAAATATGTAATTGGAAGCTTACTGTGTGATGATTGACTTTATTCTACGCATTACCCTCACTACCTGTGTTTCTCCCTGTGCTACAATCTGATGCAAGAGGGACTGAGGAATGTGTACAGAGAGGCAGAACAAAAAACCAAAGTGCTCTGCATGGCTAATAGTTTCAGTTTGGGGCACTGGCACAGTCTGGTGTATGACTTCAGCCGTAGGTGAAGAAGAACAGGAACACTGGACGTGAGGTGCTGACGGATGTGAAGTTTGGAGCGAGACTGCACGGCATTCCCAGACAACACCCAGGAAAGCTTCTAATCTTATCCTCAGTACACACGGAGAGCTTTCTACAGGTATTTTAGATGTTACATGGACCAATTTTGGCTTGAACAGAACCTGAAAACAAATAGATTGTCCAGCTGTTCTCAATCACTGCACGAAACTGGGTCCCTTTACTTAGTGAATTGTTTCAGAGAATAAATTCTATAGCTTGACTACAAAATTCAATTTAATCTAGCAGTTGTCATTTAATCTGTTTTAAGTAAATTGCTTTTCCTTTGCAACAGAAAAAAAGAAATCAGAACAGTAGTATCAAAACAGTCATCACCAAAGGATTCAAAATCATCTTTCTTTATCCTTGTTAGATGCAGTGAACTTATAAGGACGGAACTTGGTCAAGCTGAATATTTTCTTTATTTTGTCATTATTTTGCCAGGAAACAGTTCACTTTGCTAGCGAGTTAAATCATTACTTGCACAGCAGTCAACATTTACAGAAGGGAAAAAATGACATCAATTGACCTGCCTTTGACACATTCCTCCTGTGCTGCATGAATCAGGATAAACACAGGAAATATCTGCACAATGTGCATTGTTAATCCACAGATGTGTTTATAAACTATTTATACTCAGAATTCATTTTCCATTTTTCACTTTATATGTGATCTGCTTGGTAATAATCATGCAGAAATACCAATGATCAGGAGATCATTGGTATTAGGTATTGGTATTAGGAAACCTTCTTCCATTCACTTTCCCCGATCTATCACACTTTTAAAGATAATATATTCCATTACGGAGGTCTCCCCAGGGCAGAGCAGAGGGGCAGGAGAACCTCTCTGACCTACTGACCACCCCCTTCTAACCCACCCCAGGTACCATTGGCTTCCTGGCCACAAGGGCCCAGTGCTGGCTCATGGTCACCCTGCTGTCCCCAGGACCCCCAGGTCCCTTTCCCCTACACTGCTCTCCAACAGGTCATTCCTCAACTTATACTGGAACCTGGGGTTGTTCCTGCCCATCCTCATTCTGTGACTGCTAACCAGAAGAAAAATGAGAGTTATGCTAATAAAAACATTTAAACACTGTTCAGTTTTAATGCTGAAAAACAAATGCATTAGTAAGTTCTCATATGAGAAAAGTTTTAAGAAAATAGTCTCTCCCCTGGAGACACTTGACAGGATAAAGCACAGGAAAACTGCTAGGAACCTGTATCCAAACCAGCGTGGTCAGCAGGACAAGGGCAGTGACCCTTCCCCTGTGCTCTGCCTTGGGGAGGCCACACCTGGAGTGTTGTGTTCAGTTCTGGGCCCCGCAGCTCAGGAAAGAGATTGAAGTGCTGGAGCGGGTCCAGAGAAGAGCAACAAGACTGGGGAAGGGACTGGAACACAAGCCCTATGGGGAGAGGCTGAGGGAGCTGGGCTTGTTTAGTCTGGAGAAGAGGAGGCTTAGAGCTGAGCTCAGCACTCTCTAGAACTACCTGAAGGGCAGTTCTAGCCAGGTGGGGATTGGGCTCTTCTCCCAGGCATCAGCAATAGGACAAGGGGCCATGGGCTTCAACTCTGCCAGGGGAAATTGAGGCTGGAGATGAGAAAGCAATTCTTTGCAGAGAGAGTGGTCAGGCATTGGAATGGCTGCCCAGGGAGGTGCTGGACTCACCGGCCCTGGAGGTTTTTAAACTGAGATTGGACATGGCACTTAGTGCCATGATCTAGTGAATGGACTGGAGTTGGACCAAGGGTTGGACTGGATGAGCTCTGAGGTCTTTTCCAACCCAGTCCATTCTGAGATTCTGTGAAAAAAAAATCAGCAAGGGCAGCCTAATAGGTTTGTTTCATGTCCAATTTAAAAACAAAGCTTCTGCAGGCTGTTCTCATCCTAATGTCAGTTTGAGGTCTGCAAATGGATCCAGCAGCTGGTGGTTTCTCTAGGTTTTGCTTTTCAGATTTTTGATGTGCTCTACACAATGCAAGAAAGACCATTTTAAATGAAGCACCTGAACAAGCAGTGGAAAAGAATGCAAATATTCAGTTGTACAGCAAGCATAAAAGCTATTGTTTCACTAGTTATTGTTCAAAAGTCGGAAGAAATGATGTCACGGTGGAAAATGATCCTCTGACACAAGCTTGCTTTCCTGAATTGGGTTCCCTAATAGCAGGGCATCTCTTCATACAACACATAAACCACTTAGTGTCTTTTATGTAAGATGTGCTCATTTTTATGAAGCGTCTATTAGAAAATAAAGCAACACACAGACCCATATACAATCAATTTTCAGAACAGGTACTTTCTAATTTACACACCATTGAAGCTCTGCAAAATTTCTCAAACTAAAAATAGACAAAGTAGCCTTAGATTTGTCCTGAGCTTAAAACTGAAATGTTTCTAAGAAATCTCATATTTTTGTGTTAAGTGCTGGTTTATTGCCTTCAGAAAAAATGTACCATCTATCACGGGCTGTATTTTAAGCCAGCTGTAAGCCATGCCTTTTTCCTATTAAAGGATATGTGCTTCCTTTAAAAAAAGGAATCAATATAGATTTCATTAAAAGTGTGATGAATAATATATATGTTCAATGTGTTCTCGGCTAGGTATTGTAAATGTGGTGGCAGGAATGAAGATAATGATGTCATGCCATAATGACATATAAATGAACCATCTTCCTATTTCACTTGTATTAATCCCGGATTATAAATATATATTCACATATCTATAAATCAATCAATTTATAGACACACACAAATCTTGTGAAGATTGGGCAAAAATTGAAATAACGTATTAAATGTACAGATCTGGATTTGAAATGTAAGTTTGGGGTACTCATGGTTAAGCTTTGTGTATTTTTACATGGACTTTTTACAAGTTGTTGCACAATGTCCGTTATCATACGTCGATGTTGTAAGTGGAGAGGAGGTAGATCAAGACCTGAGATGATTAATAACCCACTAGTAACACAAAGTCCTCCTCACTTCGCTATCATTTCAATCTATAACCCCACAAACACAGACTGTATTCCTCAGATGTGATCACGTAGAAAAATGGAGATACGAGATATTTTCATTGCCGTTTGTATTAATTGCTCTTTATATTATGTAGCTGCAAGTAAGAGAAGGCTCAGCTGCAGGCATGAAAATATAGAGAAGTTTTACATTGGAAAGTGTGAATGACAGGCAGAAAATAGGAAATAAATAGAAAAATAATTACTTCTAAGGTTGGAGAAAATAGCAGAAAAGATGGAAGACCCCAGAGCTCCAGTATCTATTGCTGGGGGTCTGTGAGTGAGGCTACGATGATACAATGAGCTCTATTTTGCACCAGTTCTAATGTCTTTTTAAGCATTCCCTATATACAATTTACGCACACATACACTGAAAACAAATTTATGAAAATATATGACTTTTAAAATGTACCATTTTTATAAGCTCATTAATGCTCAATACTTTGCTTTCCAATTAAGTGGAATTTACACAGAATGTTAAAAAGCATCCTCTATTAGGATGCCAGATGAGCAAAAATAATGAGCAATGAAGTAAAGTTCAAGTTCTTTACATCACCCTCAAATAGGTGATGTGTATTAATCTGAAAGGAAGCCTGCTTCTCTTAAATACAACACTACTTAGGCTAGATACAACCAGATATTTACAGAGGGTTTGTTATGAGTTAGACTGTCATAATGATCAAGTGTGTGTAACATGCAATCTGTTCTGAATTACTGGAGAAAACAACATTCAAAGCCAGATCCAAAACAACTCATGATATGTTATTTCATATTATTGTGGTTGGTTTTCTTGAAAAGACCAAATAAAGAAATAGTGGCAGTGAAAGAACAGGCTGTGACTTCCTGAGAGTGATTTGAACTACAGACTAAAAACTAACCTCAAAACACTTTTCCTTCTCTGCTTGATGCAGCAGCTCAGCCAGGCCGGGTAAGAGTACTGGAAATATGTAATACTCCAAGTATTCTCGAGGAGAACCTGAGCAAAACAGTCCAGCCGTCACTTACAGGTAAGCACTTAGATTTCACAAAAAGACAAACGTTACATACCATAAACTACGTCTCAGTCATTTTATCATACCGTTACAGCTTGAACTAAAGAGATTAGTTCAGTTCAGATATAGTCACAGGTCTGTCTTCACTTCTCTTCAGCCAAGACAAGAAAAACTTGGGTAAATTCCAAATTAAAGGTGCATCAACACCTCTCTCTGAGGTTTGACTCCGCTGACACGAGGCCTCCTCACCACCCTGCCCTCGGAAACGTGGGCAAAAGGAAACCTGTTTGGACCCCAGACAGTGGTTCATCGCCCAAAGTGCTGCCCCAGATCGCCTGCCGTTCAGCATTATTCAGGTTTGGTGTGGTCAGTAAAGCTTAAGCCATAGAAGTGTTCTCTTCTGGCAATGCTGCCGAAACTTGGAATTTATTCTCAGCTTTATACCTTTAATTGGTTCATATACTGCCAGAAAATGTTGATAATTGGAAGGCCACAATATAAAAGCCAAGGGTATAGAAAAGGACATGATATAAAAGCTGCTTCTGACTAGCAACAGGAATTCTTAATGAACGGAAAAGACAAAAAGGAGTTCTAAAAGGAGTAATAAAAATACACTGCTGCTTGGTGAATTTTATAAAGTACAGACATGGATAAAAAAGGAAGAACAAAACTTTAGAGCTGTTTCCATTGTAATTTGTTATCAGACAGTTTGAAAGCAGTTTTCAAATTCAATTGTCTCTATGTAGTCTATGGGTTCTTCACTATTAAATCAGAGGAAGAAATGCTCGCATTTCTCTGATTTTAGTGGCTAAATAAAAGTCATTTATTCAGAAGACAACAGAACTAATGTAACAGCAGGACAATGCCACCCATTTGTAATCACCAGGTGAGCTTTCTTCCCTTGGCCAAGCGGCCAGACTGGCTCCCCATGCACAGATCAGGGGACGCAGCACACAAATTCCACTTAAGAAAAGGTGTTGTAGCTGTTAATGATTTAAATGCAGCAAACGAGAGAAGAAAAATCATGCCAGCAGGGTTCAAGATCATCGACTCCTACTTACAGGTCTTGGGGTCGGGTGGTTCTGGGCAGGGCAGCGACTGCTGCACAACAGGATCAGCGCCAGGGCCTGAGTACAATTGCTCCCTATGTGCCGGCTGCATCATTCCTGCCTCCAAAGACACCTCCTCAAGAGAAACGGAACCCATATAAATACCCCCATCAGACTGTAAAAAAGCACAGATGCCAACTCAACCGGAAGAATCATAAGGCCAACTTAAAAAATACAGCATTATAATTTCTAATGTAAATATTACATGATTTCGGTATTTTTTGAGCGCTTCAAAAAAGGAACTACACTTTCCAAAGTTCTGTATTTTCCAGCACGATAAAAACATCCAAAACTAACAGAAGGTATGTGGCTGCTTTTAAGATAATACGGTGAGATATCACAATTGTAGAGAAAACAAACTTTTACTTCCAAACAAAGCGCAGACAAATACAGAGCAGTTGCAAATCCAAGTGTGAAGGTTCCCCATAGTGAAATAATGATGGATATCAGGAATAAAGACAGATGGTCCGCAATTTAACGTGTGGTTTTTAGGAAAATTCAGTTGGATTTACGAGCTACTGACAAGCAGGTGGTGGGATCCGGCCGCTGCACACAGAACACGCTGCACGTCGCTGAGCACAGACAGGCTCAAAGCATTCAAACAACGATCCTTTGGGAAACGTTTTTAAGAGTGCGTCAACATAAACAGGCGTGTGATTGCATTTGGGTGCTCAAATACATCAACATATTGTGCCCAGACTAATGCCCCGAGCAGAGTTCACTGTTCAAACTTAATAACAGCCCGTAACGAAGCCAGTTTCAAGTGGGGAAACAGGGGAGGTCTAAGCAGGTGATTTAAACTACAATGTCTTCAAACAGTTTTAAGATTAAAAAGTAACCTGAATACATAATAAGGTGAAATGTCTACAAAAATACCAGTTTTAAATGAAAGTTAAGTCTGTGACGCCCAAAAGAATTCATTTTGCTGCTCTTAGAACTGCTGGGGACAAAGATTTAAAGTGATTTAAAGTGATTTGTCCTGGTTTTCTTTTCACCAAAATTTCCTAGATTGCATTTGTTTGGTCTTCAAACCACTCCGAACAGGTTTAATTCCACTAATTTCCTATTCATGTGAATGGGAATCTCATTTTAGGATAGTGCTACCCGCGTTGCTTTAAATCAAAGGAATGATTTGGAATATTACAGTCGATGATTCACAAAAGTTATTTGCAAAATGTAGTTCTGTTTCCATTTTATGAACAAGTCTAGTCTGTGGGTCCACATTTAGTTATTTAAATGTTTCTATACCAGCCCTATGCAGATTTTTGGACTGGAATGACACTCACGGATGCACATTTTGATTCAGGAACATCTGGAAACGGAGGCTGTTCTGCTTCATACTCTGAAAGCAAAAAGAAATACGACATTTATCTAGAAGACTTTAGAAAAGCATTTATTTTTCTCCTAAACAAACACGACTTTCTAAGAGTTCTTATTCTGGTTTGAAGAAATAAAAATTAGTACCCAATATATATTTGTTTAACACGAAATCTAATGTTTTAAAACAATTGAGAACTTTAGAGCCTCTTGTCTTGGTTCAAGTCAAGCTCAAGGTTCTCAGATGCTTGTGCAGAATTAACCATTGTCTTTATTAGCATATAATAACGCTTTTCAACTTGAATTCCTCTATAATCAATGAAATCCCCAGGACGTTGCTAAGTATTACTGCCTCAAACCAACGGAAAACAACAACAAGCCATACACAACTCACATAATGACTGAGTGAATGAGGATATGAAAAGTAAAGGAGGAGGACAATGGACCTGATATGAAAAAACAGATTACGGAATACAGAAAATTCATGCAGCCAAACCCAGTGGGTTTACCATTATAAATAGGAGATTTACGCGCATCGCTATTCCCATGTGTAGTGTGGATGTCTCCACTCGAATAAGCTACTTTATTCCCACACTAAAACCGGCTGGTTTAATGCAAAATACCTACGTGAAGGCATCGCGAAGTTCTAAGGGAGAACTGCAAAGGGGCACCGTGGAGCTGTGGCTGCTCAGCTTCTCCACCACCCCCAGAGCTCTCGTTTCTTAGGAGACCAACACTGCTGCTATGAGAATCGGCCTTTGGTAACGGGGGTTTGTGTTCGCGGGCACCCGAGCCCGCGGCCCCATCACAGAACCCAAGAACGTCAGGGACCGGAGGGGCCCTGGAAAGCTCATCCAGTGCAATCCCCCCATGGAGCAGGAACACCCAGATGAGGTTACACAGGAAGGTGTCCAGGCGGGTTGGAATGTCTGCACAGGAGACTCCACAACTCCCCTGTGCAGCCCGAGGCTCTGGCGCTGCTGCAGGCGCGGGACGGACACACGCACACGGGGTTTCTGTGAGGAGATGGCAGCAACAAGTAACTAAGGCTGGGGGGCAAAGCGCTGCCGGGCCGGCGCTGTGTGCCGGGGAGGTTGTTCTCCAGGCGGGCACGGCCAGGGCGGCGCCGGCGCTGGGGCGGGAACGGAGCGGCAACGGCGGTGCAGAGCCCGCACCGGCCTGGGCCCGGGCGGCGGCGGGGGGCGGCCCTGGAGAGCCCGGTGACCGAGGCGGCGGGGACCCCGGTGACTGAGGCGGCAGGGGCGGCCCCGGGCCCTCCCCGCGGGGCTGCAGAACCCGCTTGGGGCCGGGGCCTCCCTGCCGCAGCACCGGCAGCGGCGGGACGGGCGGTCCCACCTGCGCACACCTGCTCCCAGAGGCCCGGCTGTCCGCCCGCCGCCATTCCCGTGTCCATGCCCGTGTCCGTCTCCATGCCCGTGTCCGTCTCCATGCCCATGCCCGTGTCCATGTCCATGTCCATGCCCGTCTCCATCTCCATGCGGATGCCGCCCCGCGTTACCACAGCAACCGCTCCGCCAGCCCCGCGGGGCGGGGCGGCCGCGATCCCTTCCGGGTCGGCGGGCCGGCGGCTGCACGTGTGCCGCGGCAGGTGAGCGGGGCGCTCCCGGACACGCGGGATCCGCATGTTCCGTCCGGCGGGGAGGAACCGCAGCGGGGTGCGGGAACCCGCCGGCTGCCTGCGCCGGGCTGGGGGGCCTGCCCGGCGGTTCCGGCCCGGCCCGGGGGCTCCGCGGGTTCAGCAGCGCCGGAGCGACAGCCCGGCCCATGGGCGCTGCTGCTGCTGCCGGTTGTGCAGGTTTATTGAAGGATTTTGTCAGGGTGCTGGTTGCGGCCGGGGTGGTGAATGTTTTCCTACCAGCTGCTCCATGGCTGTGTTTGGGATTTAGCCCAGGTTCCAGTGTAAGTTGGGGAGCGACCTGTTGGAGAGCAGTGTAGGAGAAAGGGACCTGGGGGTCCTGGGGACAGCAGGGTGACCATGAGCCAGCACTGGGCCCTTGTGGCCAGGAAGGCCAATGGTACCTGGGGTGGGTTAGAAAAGGGTGGTCAGTAGGTCAGAGAGGTTCTCCTGCCCCTCTGCTCTGCCCTGGGGAGACCACACCTGGAATATTGTGTCCAGTTGTGGCCCCTCAGTTCCAGCAGGACAGGGAACTGCTGGAGAGAGTCCAGCGCAGCCACCAAGATGCTGAAGGGAGTGGAGCATCTCCCGTGTGAGGAAAGGCTGAGGGAGCTGGGGCTCTGGAGCTGGACAAGAGGAGACTGAGGGGGGACTCATTCCTGGGGATCAAGATGGAAAGGGGGAGTGTCAGGAGGATGGAGCCAGGCTCTTCTGGTGACAACCAGTGACAGGACAAGGGGCAATGGGTGCAAACTGGAACACAAGAAGTTCCACTTGAATTTGAGAAGAAACTTGTTCGGAGTGAGGGTGGCAGAGCCTGGCCCAGGCTGCCCAGGGGGTTGTGGAGTCTCCTTCTGTGCAGACATTCCAACCCGCCTGGACACCTTCCTGTGTAACCTCATCTGGGTGTTCCTGCTCCATGGGGGATTGCACTGGATGAGCTTTCCAGGGCCCTTCAACCCCTGACACTCTGGGATTCTGTGAAGGCACTTCAATCCTGTGGATTTGTCATTGATTAAAATACAGGAAACCAAGTAGGAATAAATAGGTTTCTCAGCAGGGAGGTCACCAGGCAGGTACCAAAGGCTTCTTTGCTGTAACCTGCTCAAGGCATAAATGTCCTCAGAAAGGGAATGAACAGCAAGAATGAGAAACTGCAAATGGAATCTAATTCAAAGTAACAACTGAGGTGCCTTGAGAGGGTCTTGTAATGTTAAGTGGGCAATAAAGTGATGCGGACTTCACTGTTAAATAAGGGAAAAGTCACACATATGTGAAAACCCACCTTAGCTATAGTTAGTGATTTGTATGTGTGTATGTTTTGTCATTTAGGGAAGATTTTAAGAGGGCAGATATTTCTGTGAAAATGTCACGCTTGGCAGCTGTCAAAAAGACAAATGCAGAGTTACAAGGTAACTAGGACAGCAATAAAAGACCAAAAATCCCTCTTTACCGCTCCCGTAGGGCGTTTTGTCAGTGCTGCAGGCGGTTCTGGTTCCTCCCATTGTGGAGAGCGGGTTATGAAACTGGAAAAAGGGTGTTGGGATAATGACGTGGCGGGAGGACCCAACAGAGCAGCACTCGTGTCGTCCTGCTGAAGCAGTGCGCTAACATCTTCGTTTCATTTTTCAGAATGATAATAAAGAAAAAGGGAAAAGGAGTTCTTGAGGAACCCGTACAGAAAAAGAAAAGGGTGAAGAGTAGCAAGAGCCAGCCTATCATTGAAATCGAGAAAGGTGTTCAAACTGACACTGGAACTGAGGGTGAGACAAAAACAAAGGTACGGAAAAAGGAAAAATTAAAGGAAGATGAATGCTTAGACCAATTAGAACTGAAGAAGAAGAAGAAGAAACACAAGAAAAAGAAAGTTGGCTCTAAATTACTGAAAGAAGCGCGTTCAGAAAGCTTTGTGAGTATAGAGAGCCATCCGGATTCAGAACCTCGAGAAGAATCGGAGGAACGAATTAAAATTCTCAAAAAGAAGAAAAAGAAGGCCCAGTGTCATTGTTCCTTATCGCTGCAGAACAATCAGAGCAGAGATGTGGAGCTCTCACATCATGCGACAGGTGGCACCAAGGGAAATGAATTTGCTTTTAAACGAAGCAGACAGAACATTGCTTGGAGTTTGGGGCTGGATGGTGAAGTAACTGAGAAAAAGAAGAAAGGTGTTTTGTGTTTTTCATTAGAGGACGGTGAACATAAACTGTGTGAAAAAGCTCATAAAAAACCACACAAACACATTTCACCGGAAAAAGCTTTTAGGGGTGAGAACCATGGGATAGAGATTATCCAGAATGATGGGGAGAGTTACGTAAAAAGGAAGAAGAAGAAAAAGAAAGATAAGTCTGCCTCCTTTTTACCATTGACAGATAATCAGGAGGACATCAATGGAGTTCCCAATAGCCCCACAGCATTAAGTGACTTCAGAAAAAGGCCAAGAAAGAATTCCCAGGAAATTACATGCACAAATACAGAGGAAGAGGAGACTACTGGGAGTGTTAGAGAGAGCAAGAGGAAGAAGAGAAGCAAAGATGTTTGTTCCTTACCCTGTGAAGGTGATCGGGACCGCGGGCACAGAGCTCCTGACAAGCAGCTCCCAGCGCAGGGAGAAGCTGAGTCTGAGGAAAAGGAGCTTTCTGGGAAAAAACACAGAAGGGATATCGTGGATGATAATGAAGTCATCAAGAAGAAAAAGAAGGTTCGGAAAGAGGAGGAGGAAACAACATATTCAAAAGTTTCTCTAAACAGTGCATCTAAAAGCCAAAAAATAATGCTACTGGAAAGCAATAAAAAGAACAAAGAGAGGGGAATGAAGCGAGCTGAGTGTGTCGCAGGGGATGGGGGAGATCAGGTGTTACGTGATAGTAATCGTGTGCTCTGTGACAGAAAAAGGAAAAGAAGAAAAAGCGAAGTACTGCAGGACTTTGCTGAAGATCCAGGTTCAAAAGCAAACACACAAAAGATCGAAAGAGAAGAGGTGGGTGATGAGGCGCTGGTGAGTTGTGAAAGAGCGGGGTCTGTGCACCCTGAGCTGCGGCACCGGCGGCTGTTCAGGCCGGTCCCTGTTTGCGGGTGTTGTGTCTGCTCAGCGTGGGGCTGCACCGGGTCAAAAGGGGCTCCTCTGGGTTTTGGGAAGCGGGATCAGCTCATCTTCATCAGCCACCAAGATGCTGAAGGGAGTGGAGCATCTCCCGTGTGAGGAAAGGCTGAGGGAGCTGGGGCTCTGGAGCTGGACAAGAGGAGACTGAGGGGGGACTCATTCCTGGGGATCAATATGGAAAGGGGGAGTGTCAGGAGGATGGAGCCAGGCTCTTCTGGTGACAACCAGTGACAGGACAAGGGGCAATGGGTGCAAACTGGAACACAGGAGGTTCCACTTAAATTTGAGAAGAAACTTGTTCCCAGTGAGGGTGGCAGAGCCTGGCCCAGGCTGCCCAGGGAGGTCGTGGAGTCTCCTTCTGTGCAGACATTCCAACCCCCTGGACACCTTCCTGTGTAACCTCATCTGGGTGTTCCTGCTCCATGGGGGGATTGCACTGGATGAGCTTTCCAGGGCCCTTCCGGCCCCTGACATTCTGGGATTCTGTGATCTATTGATTTTGGCACCTCATAGTTGTGAAACGCAGCAAAGGATTGTTTAATGCCCACTGCTGTGGTCATCTAGTGTTTTGATTGTGAAAATGTCAATATTACAACTAACAGCAAGTATTCGCACAAAAAGAAAACGAGTATGTACAGTCATAGATGTTCTGCTGTCCCTCCTGCTCCTAGCAAAGTGGCAACCCTCCTAAGAAACAGGATTTTAATACCATGTCATTTAACCTGAGCAGGTTGGTAACTTGAGCATCACGAGTGCATCTAAGCCTGTTTTTTAGACTTCCATTCAAGCTTTTGCCACTGTTGCTGCTGCAGGTGCATAGTGTGAGAAACAAGGGGGAAATTTAGCCAAAATGTGGTGTTTAATTTGGATGAAGCTTCAGAGAACATCTTAAGAATCTTCATTGCAGCCCAGGCCTAGGGCACCCATGTATACATTTTGATAGAAAAATAGCAGAGGGCAACCTAAACTCAAATTCTTACTTAAATATAAGTCTCTGCCAGAAAAGAGAAACATTTGAGAGATGTGTAAATGATAACTGAAGGTCCAGCCTGTTGAAGGGAACCCCATCCCACCCCATCCCACCCCATCCCATCCCACCCCATCCCGCCCCATCCCATCCCGCCCCACCTCACCCCACCCCACCCCATCCCACCCCATCCCATCCCATTGTCATGCCCGTTGCCACTGCTGGGTGGAACAAACACAGATTAGAAGATTCGAAATACAGAGGTTTTGTCTTTGATTTTTTTTCCCCAAAATTAGACTACTAAGATCTGGGTTTATTGCTTTTAATTTTTTTTCCTTTTTTTTTTCCAAACATTCCTTTTTTTTTAATATATATGCTTAGGGTCATATTTTAAAGCTATTTAAGTCCCTAATGTTAGCATCTGCATGCCCAGCCTCTGTCGTCAATAGGGGCCAAGCTTTGAGACACTCAGAAATTCAGTAAGTATGTGTCTGTATATTTAGGTGCTTATACAACTTTGATAGCAGCTCATTACGAGTCATTAGGAGCTGCTTTTAATTTTCACAGGTAATGGGAAGCTGCGCTCTGGTTGGTGTTTATCCAGCAGTGGGGAGGTCTGGAGCACACTTCACGGTGTGCGGTTCTTTGTTGTGCACTCACATACGCAGTTTCTTCATGTTCTGGGGAAAGCTGGCTGCTTTCTGGGGTCTAATGCTAATGATTAAGTATAGATTTTATATAAGCAGGTTTTTCAGCCTTTATGGAGATGCATATACATTGTTCTCCACAAAGGTTTGTGGTGGGATTGTCTCTGCTTGTCAGTGGTTCGGTGAGCAGATGTTTGGGGCTTTCTACTTAAGTTTTCTTCTATTAACCTTTCAAAGGTGGTTTTATTGCTGGGATGTGTTTTCTAATTAAATTGACATTGCCCTTTTGAGACTGTTAGACATTATTTGGGTTTGCGCAGCTGCTCACGTTCTGTGGAGGTGAGATAAGCCTGACGGTGACAAGTGAACTTGCAGGATGGTGGTGACAAGTTACGATGGAAACCACAGCAAATGCCGCGCAAACCATCGAGGAGAAGGGTGTAGAGTGACATGTTAGCAATAGGACAAGGGGGCATGGGGTTCAGCTCTGCCAGGGGAAATTGAGGCTGGAGATGAGAAAGCAATTCTTTGCAGAGAGAGTGGTCAGGCATTGGAATGGCTGCCCAGGGAGGTGCTGGACTCACCGGCCCTGGAGGTTTTTAAACTGAGACTGGACATGGCACTTAGTGCCATGATCTAGTGAATGGACTGGAGTTGGACCAAGGGTTGGACTGGATGAGCTCTGAGGTCTTTTCCAACCCAGTCCATTCTGTGATTCTGTGTGGTTTGGTTTTCCCTCTTCAGCTCTGTCCTTTAATAATAAAAAGTAATTCAGAGAAGATTGAAGATTGGAGCCATCCCAGGCCAGGCTGGACGGGGCTCTGAGCAACCTGAGCTGGTGAAGATGTCCCTGTCATGGCAGGGGGGGCACTGGGAGCTGGGGAGGTCCTTCAACCCAAATTATTCTGCAATTCGAAGTCTGGGTCAAGCAGTTCTAGAGAAACCTCATTCTCGCCAGGCCAGAAGACACCACTGTCATCAATGGCTGATACTGATATTGCATTCAACTGCGTTGTAGTCCTGAACCATTTTCTAGTCTTAGTGTGTCACCCATGCTGCCGTGTGCCTTGAAAACCCATGTTGGGCTCATGCAGCAAGCAAAAGACTCAGTTTTTAAAGAAAACGTGGAGTGATACCCACTGAATACCAACGACTGATATTTTTCCTGTTGGATGCTGTTGGATTCAGGGTGGGTGGAGTGGGGAGAAGCCGGGAATCGTTTATTTGGACACCGTCCTCCTGTCGCGATGGTTTTCCCACTTGTTTCGATAGATCTGAAAAGACAGGACCAGGCCACCTAGAAGTAAATTGGGGGTTGGTTTTAGCTTTTCCTTTTCACCCAAGAGAACGAGCTCCTGATTGCAGACGGTGTCCTCGTGTTTTTTAATGGTGCGTGTAATTGTGAGCGTGTGAAATCAACTTATAAAAGGCAGCTCTGGAAAACAAGGTAAATCATGGAGGGCTTTAAATAAAACTGAACCCTCAAAAAAGGTAACAGCCGCTTCTGCTGACAGAAGCACGTTACATATCTTTTCCTTGTCTTGGTGTTCCCTGGCTATTTCATGCTTGATTACAACGTTATAGCTCTATCCATAGATCTTCCCTTTGGCCACCTTTGCCGGGCTGGTCTAAACTTACGGCTGTAATTTATCACTGTCCTGGACTTGTCGCTGATCCCATTACAGCGGATGCTCAAAAATCTTCCGTAATGGGAAGCGTATTGGGAACCATCATCTGCTCTGCATTTGCACATGAGGGAGGGAGCACAACGCAGCTGCCTCTTGGTTGTTCTTTTTCTGACTGGCTATTGGGATCAACGTGTCTCAAGCTTGGCCTGTGGTTTCAAAGAGCCATTATCTTACCACATTTTTTTTTAAGCTTTATTTCTGTCCCTTATTTCTTCCCTGGGGAGAAAATCTCTCCATAGAAATACACTGGTTTAACTGGCATTTCCAGCTTAGATCTATTGCTTCTCACTCCAGAACAGTACTGCTGTATTGCTTAGTATTTTTCCTACTTTAATGGTCGGAGCTGTATAAATTCTAATTAACCAGAATGGATAAAAATACTCATACACACTTTTTCCTGTTTTACAGGAACATGTGGATGATGTAACTATTGTGCAGGAGAAGAAAGGAAACTGTGATGAAGTTAACATAGACAAGGTATCCTTTGTCTTAATCGTGTGAGATATTAAGCAAGTCAGTATTTAATGCACGCATAGAATTTATAACAAAAATCTGCCTTGTTGCTTGTCTACACCAAGATTTCCCTAAATAGAGCTCTGCTTAAAGTGTGCGTTGCCTTCCAGGCGTGGAGTCCAAAATATACAGCCCCAATCAATATCAGAAGCTTATAGTAGTTTATAAGGTTAAACACAGGTTTCTTTGCCTCATGTGTAGCTGTTACCTGCATTAGAAGATTAAACATAAACCAAAGTATTCATCTAAAACACCACTTGAAAAGTCCCAGTTGTTGTGCTGAGTGTGTCAAAGGATCACGTGCAACTTTTTAATTATCCTTGCAAAAATTTGAAAAGAACGACTTCTTTTATTCTTCTCTTTTCCTTGCGAATTGAATTAACTGCGGTGTAACGGCCAGGGGATAGCGTCTTGTGCTGTTTTTTCTGTGTGCTAGGTGAGGCGGCAGGCTCTGCAAGAAGAAATTGATAGAGAATCGGGCAAAACTAAGGTTTTCAGTCCCCAAGCGCAACAGGTACGTATGAACCTGGATGTGAGGGAAATATTGTGTCCCAGAGCACCTTCCTGCAGAAATCACTGCGGTGTTTTGTATGTGGCCAGGGAACGTGGACACAGCCACACGGTTATGCTAGAGAATGGGGTTGTAGGATCCCAGGGGTGTCCGGGAGCTGAGCAGTGAGTTCCCACAGCAGTTGGTGTTGTACAGAGCAGTAATTCCCATCATCAGGCCTCAAAAGCAACATTTTCTCTGGAGAAGGAGCCACAACAAATTGCAACAGAAGCACTTTCTGCTTGCTGTGAAATATAAATAATTGTAGGCTGTGGGACAGCAATCATGGGATTGTATCTGAATTCTTACCTGGGAGATTTCTCAGACATTCAGAAACGGGCGCACGTGGAAAGGTGAAGGGATGACAACTGGTAACGTGTGCGATATTTAGTCAGTCCTCTCCAAACTTTGACCTCTTCACTGCAGCCTTTGAAAGCTGATTCTTGACTCTTTGCGTCCTGCTCAGTCCGCCTCCTGACAGCTTTGCAGTTCACTTACCAAAATCACAGGGTTTGACGCGCCATCATTAATTTTGCAGCTGTGCAGATGTGTCCCGTTCCAAAGGGAGGACGTATATGTATATATATGTGTGTTTGCATCTGTATCACAGACCTGGGCTTATACAGCAACTTGTCTTTGAGTCAGCTAAAAATACTCAAGGGTTATGGGTAGCTTTCTTTTAGCAGCAAGTGTTCTGGCCTGTAACAGTGAATGATACTCCAGCATTGCAATATTGTGCAGCACGCCGTGTGTAGTGTTGGCAGCCCGGCGCAGAATGGTTGTTTCCATGCAAACTACAGCTGTTCAGTTGGGAGGATTTCAGCCTTACTTAACCCCACAACTAAATTCACAGTTTTTTCCTTTGATATAGCCAGCTCAGTCTGTTTAATTAATAATCAAACATCCTCCCATTTAATATCACCCCCAATTTTGAAGGAAAAATGGGGAGTAGCAGTCCTGCCATAAACAGGTATAAATGACCACAGAGCTCCTGGCTGTGGCTCAGGAGCCAAATAAGATCCTGCAATAATGAAGCCTGTTCTTAGGTAACCCAGAAGTTCATAAATGTTGTCTTGTATGCTTTGTGATGTATTTTGGGTTATCCACAGTTCTGCTTGTACTTGGACAAAAGAAAAATCCCGAAAATTGTGAAGTGAGTTATTTCAATACCGTGCAGGGCAGTTAATGCATGGGAGGCTTTAAGCCAGGCTGAACAGTGTCCCCAAAATGAACATAGCAAGACCCTGCAGCAAACAACAGTGACCTGACCAGGCAGGAGGGAGAGGACAAGATAACAAGTGACTGGGGGAAGAAGAATTCAGTCTGACAATTGTCTGAGCAGGAGGGAAGCGATGGGGCAAGGTCTGGCTCTTGGCACTGGGTACATGTTGTCCAGAGAGAAGAACAGCTGAGATGTCCATGGACAGAGGGAGGGAGGTTCTGAAAGTCCATTGATTCCAGGTTAAATGAACTGAAATGCTAATGAAGATGCGCTCAGGCAGTTTTTGTCACATCTGAAGGGCAGTTCTAGCCAGGTGGGGATTGGTCTCTTCTCCCAGGCATCAGCAATAGGACAAGGGGCCATGGGCTTCAACTCTGCCAGGGGAAATTGAGGCTGGAGATGAGAAAGCAATTCTTTGCAGAGAGTGGTCAGGCATTGGAATGGCTGCCCAAGGAGGTGCTGGACTCACCGGCCCTGGAGGTTTGTAAACTGAGATTGGACATGGCACTTAGTGCCATGATCTAGTGAATGGACTGGAGTTGGACCAAGGGTTGGACTGGATGATCTCTGAGGTCTTTTCCAACCCAGTCCATTCTGTGATTCTGTGATCTTTTGGGAAGTCTTCCAGCCTTGTTAGCCCTGGCTTGCCTTCCTTAGTCTTGGTTTTATTAAACTGTAGTGTTTTTCCTCACAGGATACGAGGTTCGGCCAGTGGAGCACAGCTGCTTTTCAGAGTCCTGAGCAACAACTGAAGTTCTTGAGGTTGATGGGAGGCTTGAAAAAGGGCTCCGCGCCTCCCCGGGATCCCTCGGCGGCTGCGCACACGGCGACCAAGGCCCTGGGCAGGAACGGGCAGGACGAGCTGCAGCGGAACCTGGAGATGCAGTTCCACAAAGCAACGGAGCTGAAGCAACACAGGGGAATTGGGCTTGGATTTCAACCTGCTGCCAACAAAAAAGCATACATAGACAAATATGCGTCCAGGTCTATAAAATTTGAAGATTAAAGTTCTGAAGTAATAAAAGGAAAACTCAGCGGGCAGTTTTTGTTTTCTACATCTTTTTGCTTGAAATAAAATACAAAATGTTTATGAAATTTGATTTATGAGGCACTTTTAGTACAAGTTTTCAACTGCATACACTGGATTTTCAGCTACACAGTTTTTTTAAACATTTCCAGTGTTTTCTACAAGGCAAAAGCAGGTATGCGGGCAATGCCTGCAACAAGCTGAAACAGTAATTTGTTTAAAAAAATGATGTTTTCATAAACTTATTGTTAGCTACAGCTCAGTGATGCAAAAGGATTTTAGTGTTTGTAAAATCTTCACATTTTTACACTCTTAGTGCTACAAAGTGAATGTTTTACTTGGAAGAAACCACTAGTGCACCTACAAGTTTGATGAGGGGAGACTTTTACCTCAAAAAGCAGTATCTTCAATATTAGCATCATCATGACAATAATGGATAGCACTGAACATCCTCGGTATTTTAACTTTCCTCTGGAAGTTGGATTTTCAAGCAGCAGCTGTTACCTGTGAATGAAGTATCACTTTCTGGAGAGCAGCACCCAATGTATGGATCCAGACTTCCTAAATTATAGAAAGCAAGGTAATTTTAACAATATGTATGTTGGGTTCATTAGGCATCAATCTGAATGAAATTTGTAGCCTTTGGGTTTTCAGACAACCTGCACTTTCACTGGCTTTTCAATGAGTACAAACCATGAGGCTGCAGTTGCGTGTTTTGCTCAGAACTCCAGCGTCCAAGGCTGCCTGTCAGTGTTTTCTTTGATGTTACAAAAAGACGGTGCAAAACTGTCCTGGATGTTATTACTGGCCGTGCTGTTTGTTACGGGAGAGCGTTGTTAAGCTTTATGAAGCTCTGGTTCTAAGAAGAACACAACAGCATCTCAGCCCCGGCTGCTTCAGGGCAGCAGTGGCTGATCTGCAGGGGAACCCAGAGCTGGGTTCATGGCTCTGCTTACCCAGCTCTTGGTTTTTCTGCCAAATTAGCTAAGATCACAGAATGTCAGGGATGGGAAGGGACCTGGAAAGCTCATCCAGTGCAATCCCCCCATGGAGCAGGAACACCCAGATGAGGTTACACAGGAAGGTGTCCAGGCGGGTTGGAATGTCTGCACAGAAGGAGACTCCACAACCTCCCTGGGCAGCCTGGGCCAGGCTCTGCCACCCTCACCCCAAACAAGTTTCTTCTCAAATTTAAGTGGAACCTCCTGTGTTCCAGTTTGCACCCATCGCCCCTTGTCCTGTCACTGGTTGTCACCAGAAGAGCCTGGCTCCATCCTCCTGACACTCCCCCTTCCCATATTGATCCCCAGGAATGAGTCCCCCCTCAGTGTCCTCTTGTCCAGCTCCAGAGCCCCAGCTCCCTCAGCCTTTCCTCACACGGGAGATGCTCCACTCCCTTCAGCATCTTCGTGGCCAATCATCTTCACACCAACTGATCTACTAAATTTCTTGCTCTGTTAAGGCAAGCTCACTTTCCACAATAGACTCCTCCAGTGCATCGTTCCACTTGAAATCAGCTGCCTCCAGCTGAACATACACAGGACAAAACAACAGTTGGGTCCAACGTGTTTTAGGCAGCTCCTGAGGGAGAGTGAAGATGATGCAGCAGCTCCAGCTGAGGGGTTTGCCATCGATCCACTCCTTGAGCTGAACTTTTGCTCTAACGTGGAAATAAGCCCAAAGCAGTTTTTTTTTGCAGTGTATTGTTAACTTCTAAGCTTGATGTTCAGAGTTTGCTCCTAATAACTAAGTACAGCTTTCTGAGCTGTTTTTGCACTAATAAAGAGCGGTAGAACATTTGAATGCATTTCTTATGGCAGTCTTGCATTATAAAGAAACCAAAGTGACACTGTGAGACAAAGGCAAACACATTAATAAAGAAAATTAATAAATTATTAAAGAAACATTAATAAAGCATTAATAAAGTAACCAAAGTTATACTGTGCTCAAGAGACCACAGGCACATACTGGTGCGTGCACAGGACCAAGGACAGCTCTACACGGCCCTGAGTTTCCATCTTGCAGGACCTGTACAATTGAAATAGCTACAATTAAAGGCTGGAAAGGTTCAGTAGCAAGTCAATACCACTTCATAATTATCTTGTATTCCTGCAGTTTTACTCAGCTTATGTATATACAGGACCAGAGGTTCGGTTCTTTACAACCTTAACACAAAATCCAGATTTTAGATGTACCCTGGTTCCATAACCACCAAGGACGTAAAAAACGTGCAACAAGAATGGTTTAATAATTTGAGTGGTATTTATTATCAGCTTGCTAACTCCTTAAATCCATTATTCTAGCAAAACCGTTTGCTCGATTAGCCTTAACAAATACAGCATTTTGTGCAAAAATATATCTTGTATCCATATAAGGATTTAGCTCATTCAAATGAAATACCACTAAGCAAAACCAGCAGTAGATGTGAGGTCTCAACATGGTTCCTTACGTGGGACAGAAGTAGCGAGAGTGAGATTTATCAGCTGTAATAGCAGCACATGGAACTGAGTTCCACAGGGTAAATTTGTATATACAAAGAAACTCCCCCAGAACAAACAGATGAACTGCATATTGTTTTATTCGGTGACGCTGAACTTCGCATACGTTTCCATTTGCCTTGCAGACAGCACTTGAATATTCCTTCCATTTTACAAAACACCGCTGGATTAAATGAAAGCACGAACATGTCTGTCAAAATGTATTGTAGAAATCAGAGCAGTGACACCTTCGGCCATTTATCTCTTTTACTAGAACTGACCGAACAATTGTCATCAGTGTCCCAAAGCAGAAGACAACTCAGTAGGATTATGACATTGAAATGCTGCTTTCTACGCAGGGGAAAGACGATAATGCAAGTGGGATGAAGTCTGGAGGCTGTGAATTGATCCTGCAGCTCATTTTCTGCCTTTGTTGCTAAAATGACAACAGATGAGATTTTGAAAGGCTTTTGCAACCACGGAGGTTCAAAATACCCTTTACTGCATCTAAATCAGCATTTGAAATACGAATAATGTAGTGGGAAAACTGGAAAGAGAAATTCAGGTTAAATTACCGCACTCAGAACAGTTTTACCTGTGTCCAAGTAAACCCATCACACTAAGTAAAATCACAATACACTGAACTCCTCAGTCAAGGTGTCTCCTGTGCGGGTGAGTCCTCGGCGAAGCGCCGTCAGGTGCGGGACTGCAGGGGAAGCCGAAGGGCCAAGTCTGTGAAGTGGCTCATTTCGGGCTGTTTGCTTCGCCTCTTGATGTATTCCAGCGTTTTCACCTGGGTACGAAAATAAAGATATTCTGAGATTTTTAGTGCCTTTGTCTTTTCTCATTTCATGGTGTTTTAATGGACACTCTCATAGTTTTCTCTAGATTTTACTGGCCACGCAAGCACTCGCATCGCTCACTCCAAGCTCGTCACCACGTGTGTCATTCTCAAAGGCTCTGGCGTGCCCGCTTTCCCAGCTCGCACCGTGCAATTGCTGCATTTCTCTTGAAATGCTGTATTTCTCTTAAAGACAGTTTTCTGTACTGAAAAGTTATAGCATCCAACATTTCCATGTTACTTAATGCACGAAATATGCTTAAAAGTGCTAGAAAGAAACAAACAACTTTAAATAAGAGAAGCTGCCTATTCATTAAGAACCATTTAAAAATTGAGGGGGGTATGCTTTCTTTTCTTTCCCTAAGAGAGTAACTTGTAAAGAGATTTGGTTTATTCAGATCAATAAAATGTTACCTTTTCCCAAATGAGGAGCTCAAAATATCATAAGAACCAATATTTCTCTGCATTATCTGTTCTCCTTACCATAGTCTTGGTGTCAGCAAAGCCGTGTTTCTGAGCAAGATTCCAGAGGTTGACCGAAAGCTGGTTCAGTTTGTTGTTTCGCAGATCCCCGTGAGCTAGAATAGTGTTAAAGAAGTAGAGCGCCAGCTGGCTTTGTCGCTTTAGGGTCTACAATGCAAAATAAAATGCCTGTATTACCATAGAGTCATTCCAAAATATCCAGCGTAACCTTCAAAGAGCGGGGGGCAAATACTCATCGTGTAATACAGAGCAATAATTGCAGACACAAGAACACGGGCATGGTTTTCACGTTCCATTCAAAATGCAACAAGTAGCGCGAGTCCCGAATCAACCTGGGTTGCTGTAAATGAAACGATGGCACAAGAGTCTCACACGGCTTCGGCACAGCATGGTCGGGAGCTCCGACACATTTTAACTCAAGGCTCCCTACAATTGCATAGAAACCGCCCCCCGCACAAACACATCACCATATTATATATTCTATATTTTTTTTAGAGAAACCATGATCATAGGTCTAGAGCTGCAAGCTCTTTCCAGCAGTCTATTCTACTTTCTTTAACCAAAGACAGTTTTTCCCTGCTCTTCTTTCACTGCAATACTGGTGATACCAACAGATTTGACCATACCTGCAGCTACTTCCCCTGAACCCTGGGGGGTTCAGCTGGAGAACAGGAGCTGAGGGGAGACCTTCTGATCTCTGAACTGCCTGAAAGGAGCTTGGAGCCAGGGGGGTCGGGCTCTTCTCCCCAGGAACAAGCGCCAGGACCAGAGGAAACGGCCTCAAGTTGTGCCAGGGGAGGTTGAGGTTGGATGTGGGGAACAATTTCTTCCCCAAAGGGCTGTGGGGCATTGGAACAGGCTGCCCAGGGCAGTGCTGGAGTCACCATCCCTGGAGGGCTGGACAGACGGACATGAGGTTCTCAGGACATGGGGCAGGGACAGGGGTGGGTTGAGGTTGGACTCAATGATCTTGAGGGTCTCTTCCAACCAAATGATTCTACGAATGGAAAACGAGTAATTAAAATGCTACTGCAGATTCCGTCTGTTCCTACAGAACAAGCTCTAAAAGGCTAACAGGATGAATTATTATCGGATGCATCTGAGATGCAGTATTTGTTTATAGTGCTTTGCTGCAGCTGTCCCTTGTTTTCCTTCCCCAAACCGCTGATCAGAACGCAGCTCCACCTTGCACAGAAACCCCATCGCGGAGCGGTGAGCAGCGCACCGCGGGAATGAACTCCTCGGTTAGCACACACTAACACCGCATGGGGAGAGCGAGTCGGAGGAAGGACAAGGCCGAGGCAGGAGGGAAGCAGCGATTTGTGCTCCCCATGGCACCGCTGCAGCCACGCGGCCCCTTGCCCTGAGGGACTCCAAGTAAATCCATTTCCCTGCCCACCGCCAGCAGAAGAGAGCTCAGACGCTCTTAATCAATGAAACCTCACACACCGAGCTGTCAGTCCTCCAGGTACATTTGGAAAAGGAGAAAGCCATGCTGCTAAAGAGCTGGCTAACTAGAAAAGGAAAGCATGCCCCGAACTAAAAGCATCATACCACTATGGTGTGTATGTGACCCACACGGTATATTTGTACATACGTGACACATCAGAAACTGTGCGCGCACACACACACACACGTGCACACACGATGCCCGAAGCTGCCCATGGCCCCAGAGTTCCCTAAACACTAAATGAATGACACGAAACCACACAGAAGACAGCTCTCCCTCTAACAGTCACCTACATTAGCAACTGCCATCCCAACAGCTCCAACACCTCTTTACAGGCTAAAACTACATCCATCATTTGGGATGGCTGAACTGTACTCCCTGCACGATGGAGAAATACAAGTGATCCGTCTAGTCCAGTAGTACGAACACAAAGAGCAGAAACACAACTCAAAAACCCCAAGTTTTGCTTAAATGTAACTGTAGTGTTTCTCTTGTAGGACTAATATCCTTCAGGGAAAAAACAGACACAGCAAACAGCCAGCTAGTCCAGGTTTTGCCAAATCATTCACAAGACATCCCACCACATCACCATGTATCCTGGATTAACTAAATCATCTATATTACCTATTTCTTTTTCCCATTGACCATCTAATCCCTGTGTGTCTGCTGCTGAACACAAACTTTAAAGAGATTCCTGCGAATTGCTTGGACGTTTCCTTGTAAGTAAAGCTGATGACAATAAAACAAAGAACAAATGACATCGCCCCAGAACGTGACCCCCTTGTGTCCCAGCCCCTCCACTGAGGCGCAGAGCAACGTCCAAAGGTCATATAGAGTAACAGGAAAAAACAGGATCTTGCGCATAATGGACCATGTAACTGTGTATTTCACAAACTTCTGGCTAGCGATTCAAATATTCATTCCTGTCTTCCAGTGATTTTTGGCAGACATGTACATCACAGGGATACCTGGAGTCGTCTGTGTGTTTAGATAGATGGTTCTTCCGAATGTGTGTCCAGCCTGCTGCTGCTCCACGTGTTGCTTTAAAATATAATACAATTATCATAATTCTATAATTATATAACATGTAAATATATAATAACTGGCTCCGAGCCGTGCTAACAGCCCGGCTGTGGCAGCACAGAGCTCGGCAAGGGCTGTCACGCTCCTCCAAGGTACTAACCACACCGGTCTAGGCCAAGTGCCACACTGATACAGCACCTGTTTGCTGGTATTACCCAAACCATTTAGCTCCAAATTAATTCCAACACTACTGTAATGCTGATGGATCCCAGGGATGTAAGCACCTCTAGATATTCCTACAGAAAGCTGTGACAGGCAGCCTTGCCCTTCCTTTCCTTTAAAAGCTCTCACCCTTTGGGAACCTTTTATCCTCGGTCAGTTCACTGGAAAAGATCATGAGCTGCACGGGACAGACCAGGTTCTCAGCTTCCTCATTGCACAGCTGTCCTAACGTGGGATAAATTAAGCACCCAGCACCACCAGCAGCTGAGACAAGTTCATTTATCATAAAAGGAAGTAATGATTTGAGAAAACATCAAGAACCAAGCTGCAGCTGGCAGCTCATACACCACCCAAGTGGATGCATGTGCTCTATCTCACCACTCCTCTAGCATGCTGAGATGCTCACAAGTGCCTTTTTTGGGTTTTTTTTGATACAATCCTTGCAAGAACAGCCCAGAACCTCTGTCTGGAGCGCCTTGTGGCTGCTCGGCCTGCAGTGACTCACCTCTCAGTTACAGCCGCCTCAAACGGTTTACTCCCAGTTCTGTCCTGGCACCTGGTTCATCCCTATTTCAGAGTCCTTAATCAATTTTTAAAGCTTTCAGTATTCACGGTGCTGCTCACATCACTTTGATTTCCCTCTAAAATAATCCAGGAAAGACGTGCTCCATGTGGAACATGGAGGACCAGAGTCACACTCAGTAATCCTGCTGTAGGCCATTAGTAGAATCCTAATTTATTTCTCTTTGGTTTCCACCATTTACCAAGTAATTTACAAACACACAGAAACAACGTTCCCACCCAAACTACTTCTAGTCTTCAATCTCTGCCAGCATGCCAGAGACCGAGCTGTAATAAAAGCACACAAAGCAGCGAGTTGATCTGCACCCACCAGCATGGGCAGCCCCTCAAACACCTGCTGGAAACCGCAGCAGGTGGGTTCCCCAAGAGGAGAGAAATGTTTAACCACCCTTAGAAAACCTTGGCCAATGACACAAAATCCTTCAGGACAAGTCGCCTCCATTTAACGCACGCCCCCACACAGAGAACTCCGTCCAACTCTTCTCATAGTTTGGTATTTAAACGCATGTGAAATCAGCTGAAGCTTTGATAAGTTTATATAAAATTAAAAATCATTTGTGCTTAAAGGAGAAGCCTCAAGAGTGTACACAGGGATTTCTTTTTGCTGCTCCATTCTGGATAGTGACTGTGCGCAGCCTGGTGTCTCTTGTACAGTAGATGGGCAGACTGCAGTGGACACAACAACACGCTCTTAATATTGTGTGGTGTCTGAATCAAATATATTGCATGTGGACACGGGCCAGGGAGCAGCAAGAGGCACTGAGATTTCTAAGGAACTTGGAGCACAAGCTCAGTCTCCCAGCCACCCCCAGGATGAGATGATTCACTGGTACCTGCTCAATCAAACCTTACACAGATGCCTAGAACTGAAAATCTCCATCCAAACACTGTCACACAAATGAAGCATTCTCTGATGTTGCAAAAAAAACATGCTGTGTTAATATAGCAGGCATTGTTCTCTTCCAAATTGCCATTGGGAGGAGTGGCTGACTCTGGAAGCTGTGCTGCCATCCAGAGACCTGGACAGGCTGGAGAGTTGGGCAGGGAAACATTGAATGAAATAGAACAAGGGCAAGTGTGGAGTCTTGAATCTGGGCAGGAACAACCCCAGGTTCCAGTGTAAGTTGGGGAATGACCTATTAGAGAGCAGTGTAGGGGAAAGGGACGTGGGGGTCCTGGGGACAGCAGGGTGACCATGAGCCAGCACTGGGCCCTTGTGGCCAGGAAGGCCAATGGTACCTGGGGTGGGTTAGAAGGGGGTGGTCAGTAGGTCAGAGAGGTTCTCCTGCCCCTCTGCTCTGCCCTGGGGAGACCACACCTGGAATATTGTGTCCAGCTGTGGCCCCTCAGTTCCAGCAGGACAGGGAACTGCTGGAGAGAGTCCAGCGCAGCCACCAAGATGCTGAAGGGAGTGGAGCATCTCCCGTGTGAGGAAAGGCTGAGGGAGCTGGGGCTCTGGAGCTGGACAAGAGGACACTGAGGGGGGACTCAATATGGAAAGGGGCAGTGTCAGGAGGATGGAGCCAGGCTCTTCTGGTGACAACCAGTGACAGGACAAGGGGCAATGGGTGCAAACTGGGACACAGGAGGTTCCATTGAAAGATGAGAAGAAACTTGTTCCTGGTGAGGGTGGCAGAGCCTGGCCCAGGCTGCCCAGGGAGGTTGTGGAGTCTCCTTCTGTGCAGACATTCCAACCCGCCTGGACACCTTCCTGTGTAACCTCATCTGGGTGTTCCTGCTCCATGGGGGGATTGCACTGGATGAGCTTTCCAGGGCACCTCCAATCCCTGCCATTCTGGGATTCTGTGATTTTGGTGAAAACATTTTATTGTGTGAAAAATTCATTTTTCTTTATAGCTTTTAAAGGAAATGAACCAATAAAAACCCACCATCATCAGAGGCTTGTTCATTGAAATGAGCAGCCAAGCAGATAAATAATCAAAGGTCATCAACACAGAAGCAACTCAAATACCACAGTAATTTTGTGGTCGGTTCTACTTTAGCACAAATGGAGGCCTCTTTGACAATATTCTTGTCACCTCTTCCCTCGGCAACAGCAGCTTCCTCAAAAAACCATTCATTCTCACAAAACCATTTTTATCTAAGTCTCTCAAGGACGTTTACTCAACAAAGCAAAATAAATGCTCCTTGCTTTGTAAATAAGGATTTATTTATCCTAGGGCCGTAGAGGCAAAGGCTGGGCAAGGTCCTATATCCATGCTGCTTAGCTTTAAACCCAGTTTTCTACGCAACAACTGCGTTGGTGGAATAACACAGGGTCTCATTACTCAAGGTATAAACTTGAAAGCAGAAAAAAAATCCTTTCAGAAACCCCAGATTTCAAGCCCTACAAACATTCCCATTCGCATCCTCCATATAGTAGTCCGGTAACAAAAAATCCTCAATATACAACCCACAGCCCTGATAACTCTGTTGAAAACCCCTTGCAATAGTCCCTGGACAGTCTTAGCTGTGTGAGAACGGTTGTTTTCTGCTGTTACTGTTCTGAAAAAGAACTGCTGTTCAATGTGGTGATGTGTACAGTGATGCAGAGGCATTTGAACAAAGGGTTTATTCATTCACACAATTGCTCAAGGGAGGATAAACAGGACCGGAAAAGAGACAAAAGGCTAAAGAGGTATCACTTAACACGTTGTGTATTGGCTAATGCTACAGGGTACCTAAAAAATTCCACCGAATGAATCATCCCCTGCCCTCCTGTGTCAGCCTACGAGCCCCAGGATTTGCAGGGAGGAAGCTGAGGGGTTCATGCTCAGAAACGGGTACATCAGCAGAACACTAAGTTCTCATCATTTCGGTAATACTGAAAACTCCACTCACCTGCCTTTCCTGTACCATCCATGAAGCTACATCTCTCAGAGCCTCTAAACTCCAATCAAGAAACCCAATAAGCTGCCTGGAGTTTATTTTATATTGAACAATATAACCCCATCCTAAACACAAGGTAAAGCCAAAACACCTTTTCCCTCCCTGTGCCCCGCTCTCCTCATTTCATCCGAGCATCTGGGGTGCAAAACTTTTACCAATTAAAGGCGGTTTCCACTGTATTTTACCCAGTAAAAGACTGTGAATTCTCATTTTGCCCATTACAGAACTGGACATTTCAGGCTACTGTTAGCTTTGCTGGCAAGAAAATCCAGTTCATTTACAAAGAGAGAAAGGTGAGAGCCAGGAGGAAACTGCGGGAAGGACAGACAAGACTTCAGGCACAACTGCACTGCGAGGGAGGGACTGCAGCCCTGTCTCCAGTTTTCTAGCTTAGCAGTAATTGCAATACCAGCATCACAGAGCTCATTATAGGCAGAAAAAAAGGTTATCCCACACTGAGCATCATATTTCCATAACCAGACTCCACTAGGAGCCAAGCCAGTTAATTTAAAGCTAACATGACCCTCACTCTGTCCTGCAGCAGCGTCGCGTTCTTGGCTGCACTGCCAAAGCTGATCCCACAGAGTGGGATGTACGGCATGTGGCTAAGGAAGAACTTCAGCCTGCATCTTAAAAATGGACTGTCATTGCTACACGATCTCTCTCACATCATTAGGCCTTTCCACCACAAGCCTGACTATGTGATTGACTCACTTTTTTAACAAGTACCATTATTAATACCCGATTCCATCTCATTGTAAGGTTCCTGGAGCTTTCTAAAAGGCCTGGACAAGAAGGTGATCCATTTATTCAACTCCAAAGTAATTTGGGGTTTGTATTGAATCAAGCTGGGTAAGAACATACCTCCTCTTTTCCAAGGGTTTTCAGGTGATCCAGGATCTGCGCTATCACCGTTTCACACAGTTTATTAACTTCAGCCAGGAACTTGGAGTCTCCACCGTACAGGGCATCATTGGAATCAACTGCAGAGAGGAATTCAGGCTTAGGTCTGGCTGAAGAGCTGAGCATTTGTTTGCTACTGAAAACACCAGCTATTTATAGAAGACCAGCTTTGGAAGTTATAAAACACCCTCCTCCATGAGACACACAGAGAACAATCTTGGTGAGGTGCCTACCGCTTGGTTGCCCACTTGATTTTAGAACAAAACACTTGTAGCTTAAAGCCAGTCCTGTATGCCTGGTTCAGAAACACAGGCTAGACTTAAATGCAAAGCAACATATAGTGTCAATTCTCCCTCTTCCCACACAGACGGACTCCCTGCTCCCATCGCTTTAGAAGGGCACGACCATCGCCTTCAACAGCAGCAGGCCTGGGGAAACAGTCTGTGTTGTACTTAGGGAATACAACAAGATTTTGAAAGGAAACTGCATTTTGCTCTCCTAAAATAAAACCTCGACTACCTCAAAGTCACAGAGAGAAATCCAGAAAGGGTGTTTTCAATTTCCAAGCCCTTGAAGGATTTTTTGGGGGGAGAGCACTCTTGAAGTTTTCAGAGCTTATATAATCATGATTTTAAACATGTGTTTGGGCCTCATTTATTTATAATATTTTAATAAGAAGTTACAAGAAATGTGTAAGCTTGACTGTATTCTGGGTAAATCAGAGAGTACGTAAGATAGAAGGTGATCCTCTGTTGTCCAGTAAACTCCATTTTAAGAAGCTGAAGTACATGGTCCACCTAGAAAAAAAATCATCATCCAACTACAGGTGAAAAATTACTCATTTGTATTTCCACACTTCTCTCCATTGAAATGTAATTAATTCAAATTTCTCTTCTTGGGATTACGCAGTTATTTTGGTCATTAAAAAATGGAATGAAAGAGAAGGCAGCTAAGCCAGGTTTCCTTCCAGGATTTGAAGAGCAGATTTACTATCGAGTGGTTGTTCAACTGCCAGCTATTTTCTGTGCTGCGAACTGCAAGAGATGCTCCTGTAGTGGTTGGTAACTCTGACAGACTATTCACCAAAAGAACTGCAGAATATATTCCGGCCTGAAACCCCTGTGCCAAGAACAAGCCAAACCAGCTTGGCCTCTCAGACTAACCCATCTTGACAGCGCGCTTCAAAAGATTCAATTAATACTCTACCTTGATTTAGTCACTTCTCATCAATCAGAAGGCAAACACTCAAATTTTAGACCAATCAAAATGTTCTTACAAAAAGACTACAGCCATTTTATAAAATGCAAAATCTTTCTTCTAGCTATTCACAAGATGTTTGTAAGTTAACCCCATAGTTTCCCAAAGCAAATACATTGGTGTAAATAACGAAGACCAGGCATCACATTCTGAAAACTGGAGTTGTTTACAAATGTAACACCAACAATAAGTATAAATCAAGTTCACACTTTATTCTATAAGAAAACCCTCCATACATATGGAGTTCTAATATTTACTTGAAAAGTGCACAGTTCTAGGTATGTGCATCAAGACCACCAGGAACAAACTAAATGAATCACTCTGTGCAGATCCACTTTAAAGAACGGACAGCACGACTCTTTAGCAGCCGCCTCCTGTGGTTATTTAGAGCTACAATGTCTGGACCTGCATAGGAAAACAATCCACTCTGTAAGACTGACTACCACTGATCTTCATCAACCAGTGACAGTCCTACCAACGGCCTGGTGGCAGCAAGGCCCCAGAGCTCCCTTCTGCGTTACCTTTATCTACATGGTAGATATACGCTTCCTGAGTCATTGCAGACAGCAGATGCAAAACATTAGTATAAATCCTGACTTTGTCATCGCTGTTATCCTCCCAGGTATAATCCTGGATCACATTTAGTAATCCTCGCACAAGAAACAACACTCCTTGTTCTGGATGGTCCTACAGAAAAGAAAAGAGAAGTCAAAATGAACAACACAACAAGCCGAAAACAAAAGTGGGGCTGCTGGCCGTCATTCAGGGCTTTAGAGTCACAATATTAGCTCGATAAAAGCAAAAACTACAATGGAGTTAAGCTGACAGCTACTTTTCTGAAGTGTGCATCCTGCAGATCCTTCTAACAATGTGTTCCAGTTTCCTTCTAAAATGCCCATTTGACCCACGGTTATAAACTTGATCTAGGCAGCTTCTACAGACAAACTTTGAAATGCTTTGTTTCCTAGTCACAGGGGAATAGTACAAAATTAATTGTCAACTTCTTAACAGCTAAAATTGAACACACTGGGTAGGATTTTATAAATTAAAATAATGTCAGTAAGCTATAGAAAAAAGTATATTACTCATACGAGTTTCAGAAGAACACCTACAATGGGAAGTAAAAGTTACAGATAATGAGCAATCTTTTAATAGGAAAGGAATATAATTATAAAAAGATCTGTTTTACATAAGCTATGAGTTTTTTCAAGCTAGCAGTTTGTGCAATGATACCAACACATCTAGGACAAACCACAGCCCACTGGGGACATCCCCTTCTGATCTTGTATCCTGTAAAGTAAATAGGAGAAAAAATTGTGGAAGCTAATTTTTGAATCCTGGTTATTTCATCGCAAGTTCTTCTTCACTACTGAATTTGAGAGGCTGGATGTCCCTCCTTCAATCACCTGTGACCGACACGAGTCATTTCTCCGAGGAGCGTCCAGCTCTGACGTAGCTTTCTGCAAGGTTTTACTTGTGCTGTCACTGAAGAGCAATGACTGGTCACAGCGGCCACCAGCCTGGCCATGGGCCAGGGAGCACACGCTGCTCTGCCGACGGGGATTCCGGCAGCTGTTAGCGGGGGGAGGCAAAATCTTCAAGCGCCAGGTTCTCACTGCAGGGAGATCTGGCAGTCAGAGGCCTGTCTGTGTTCTCTATGGTACCTTGGTTCTACAAGCTTTATCTCAGCTCCTCCATATTAGTTTACATCTTTTTTCTCATCTTTTAGCTGTAGCTGAAAATATTGGAAGAACAATTATATGTATATCTCTACTTAAGCTCGACAATTGGTTAAAAACTGGAAGGGTGCACAATGGTAGTATTTTGTGAAATATTCATCAGAAGAGGAAGGTTATGCCAAAACACGTCTTCTAGTTATCTTCACTCAAAAGACTGGACAATCTGTAACAAAGAAACTAACTGAAACTAAAAGAAACTGCAGCTCTCAATTTCCCTCCTCCTCAGGTTTAAAAACACCACTTCTGGCTCCCTGTCCTGCACTGGGCTGAGGGGTTTTACGCGATGGGCAGAGCAGTTCAGCTTGCTTGTGGAAAACCAACCACTGCACCCTCAGCTCCGCTCGAAATTTTGCAAGGGGAAAGTCAAAACAGTCTCGTAGCCTATGTGCTATTGATCCACATACAACTTACCGGAACTACTAACAACGTGGAAAAAAAATTACAAAGGAATTCGAGGAGGAAGGCATCCGAAGAGCGCATCTTCCCGTCGACGTTGATCGTTCTTGGCACTTCAGAAACAAGGCTCACTGCAGCTTTGAAGAAAGCATCAGCTACAAAATAAGAATAAGGTCACTGCATTATCGCTCCAGCTGCGCTGGCAGCCATGCCCGTGATCTATGATTGCTTCGAGTTTGTTTCAAGTAGATTAAAGAGAATGAACGTATGCTTCACTGCAAAGAAACTCGAGACTCAGCAGTGAAAATCTGTGGTAATTCACATGATGCTGTTTATTCCAAAGAAGTTCCCACATCACTCCAGACTTCTGGCATGTGGAGGACAGGGAGGTGATTCGGGACAGCCAGCACGGCTTCTCTGAGGGCAGGTCCTGTCTCACCAGCCTCGTGGACTTCTATGATAAAGTAAATACCTCAGTGGACACAGGAAAGGCTGCGGATGTCATCTGACTGGACTTGTGTAAAGCTTTGACACAGTCCCCACAACATCCTGCTCTCTAAATTGGAGAGGTGTGGATTTGATGGGTGGACTGTTTGGTGGGTGAGGAACTGGCTGGATGGTCGTACCCAGAGAGTGGTGGCCAATGGTGCAATGTCTGGATGGACACCGATAACAAGTGGTGTCCCTCAGGGGTCCGTAGTGGGACCAGTACTGATTAATATCTTTATCAGTGACATAAACAGTGGGATCAAGTGCAACCTCAGCAAGTTTGCAGGCAACACCAAGCTGAGAGGTGCAGGTGACACTCCCGAGGGACAGGATGCCATCCAGAGGGACCTGGACAAGCTCGAGAAGTGGGGCCACGTGAACCTCATGAGCTTCAACAAGGCCAAGCGCAAGGTCCTGCACCTGGGTTGGGGTAACCCCAGTATCAGTCCGGGTTGAGGATGGAGGGATGGATGGAGAGCGGCCCCAGGGATGGACTTGGGGTGCTGGGGGGTGAAAGATGGGACATGACTCGGCCATGTGCGCTCACAGCCCAGAAACCAGTGGTGCCCTTGGCAGCATCCCCACAGCATGGGCAGCAGGTTTGAGGGGATCCTGCCCCTGTGCCCGCTCTGGTGAGACCCCCTGCAGTGCTGGTCCAGCTCTGGGTCCTCAGCACAGGACACACATGGAGCTGCTGGAGAGGGGCCAGAGGAGCCCCAGGAATGACCCGAGGCTGGAACAGCTCTGCTGGGGGACAGGCTGAGAGAGCTGGGGTGTGCAGCTGGAGAAGAGAAGCAATGGGGAGACCTTATTGAGGCCTTTTGGTACTTAAAAGGAGCCTGTAAGAAAGATGGGGACAGACTTTTGAGCAGGGCCTGTTGTGATAGGACAAGGGGTGATGGTTTTAAACTAAAGGAGGGAGATTCAGGCTGGACATGAGGAAGGAATTGTTGGCCCTGAGGGTGGTGAGAGCCTGGCCCAGGTTGGCCAGAGAGGTGGTGGATGAACCATCCCTGGAGACATCCCAGGCCAGGCTGGACGGGGCTCTGAGCAACCTGAGCTGCTGAAGATGTCCCTGTCATGGCAGGGGGAGCACTGGGAGCTGGGGGGGCCCTGCAACAAAAACTGTTCTGTGATTCTATGATTCTGAAACTATAATTCTTCCTCCTTTGTTTAACAACAGGACACCACTGATTCAAATATATTGCATATATAATAAAAAATACAAATAGCACACAATGAAAAGTTGACTTATCTAAATAAATACTTATGCCAGAAGAATGGGGAATCCAAATCAGGGGGAAAAGCATATCAGGTCATGCTAACTTGTTCACAAATTCATTTCCGAAAGGCTGTTAAACTAGGTATGGACAAAAGTAAAATACTAATACTAATATAGGACCAGAACCTGAAGTATTGCTGGTTACCGAGATAAAATGATTCTTTCCCAGAATCACAATACAGGATTTACAGAAACCATCCACCATTATGGCCTTAGCAATATAGCTATTAAGAGTTTTTTCATAACTTTTATATCTGTAATCCTAGAAAAACAAAAACCCAACAACAAAAATGAAAAACAAACCCCACAACAACACCCACTAGAACATTTATAGAACCCTCACTTTATTAAGCTAATACCCCAAAATTAAAAATAAGAGTATTTTCTCTCTCACCCTAGAACACCTCCAATATATACTAAGAGTTCACACACACAAAATAATCCAACAGCAACATTCTTTTGCACTTTCTTGGCTACACTTCAAAATATCCAGGTATCCAAATCCCATGCAGGTTATTTAGCCATATATTTCAAAGCATCCTTCAGAATTCATACTGTGTCTTGATTTTACAGGAACAGAGGCTGAGGCCATGGAATCAAGCTTTACCAAAGAGAGAATTCCTGGTGAAAGCCAAGAGGTGATCCATGGCTGGCAGAAGATAACCATGGACAGGCGTGTGTGGGCATTTCCAGGAGTGCAGCTTGCTCTGGAAGAATTCATTTGAGCACATGAAACTCCAAGCAAATATAGTACCAACTGGTATCTAATTTAGGCTTATGAGGAATACCAGGGAAACATGTGCTTTGGAAAAACTGTCATTCTTCTGACTCTTATTTCTTTTCAGCACACAAGTGCTCAAGCCCTTCTGAACTTCTCAGTGCTTAGAACGCAGATCCCTTCATTCAAACATCATGCTTGCTTTTACTCTGCACATTTCTTTTGAGGTGAATGTTTTTTAACATATAAGTTTACACAGCCAACCCAAAGGAAGGTAAGTAATCCTTCTCTGAGCTTTATTAGAGGAAAGCAGCAGTAGATGTTCATTCTAGTACAAGTAAATGAATCGCTGTCACTTGCACAGTTGCCTCAACAGGAAAAAAAGTGCGTGCCCCACATCACTATGTAACCAAAACATGCGGCCAGACAAAAGAACAAACGTGTCTCAGAAAACAGTGTGCATACCAAAGCGCCCGTGTCTGTGCAGAGAACACTCCTGCCTTCTGCAGCGGTTTCCTAACGGGACAGCAGCGCTCCGTGCAACGAGCAGAGCTGCCGGCAGCTCAGCGGAGCTCACCTGTCCGCAGCCAGCACACACCCCCTGCGCGGAACTTCTGCCTCAGCACACACCCCATCCTCTCCTCTTTGCTGTGAACGACTGCCCTGCGGTTCGATTCAGTTTCGTGACCTGCTGTTGCTGCAAATGAGAGCTGCCTGCTCAGCAGGTGAAGCACCATCAGAGACCGGCCATCCTGGGTCCGCTCGGCCTGGAGGAGACTGAGGGCAGAGCTCATGGGCTGCAGGTTCCCCAGCAGGAGCAGGAGGGGCAGGGTGAGCTCTGCTCTGTGACAGTGACAGAGCCCAGGGAATGGCAGGAGATGTGCCAGGGAGGGTCAGTGGGACATGAGGAAAAGGTTCTTCACCCAGAGGTGCTGGACACTGAACAGGCTCCCCAGGGAGCTGTCACGGCCCCAACCTGACAGTGTTCAAGAAGGGACTGGACAACGTGCTCAGACACACGGGGTGACCTGTGGGGTGTCCTGTGCAGGGACAGGGGTTGGACTCCATGAGCCTTGGGGGTTCCTTCCAACTCAGGACATTCTATGATTCGACACGGCAAACCAAAAAAGCAATAAAGCATAATAGCAATTAGTTGCTTTTTCTATTAGAGAGATATTTTACTTGGCTACATCCAGAAGAACTGGCAAAGGAGAATACGTTCACTGTGCTCCAAGTTCCATCAATCTGTGCTGAAGACAAAATGGTTCTTATGCTAGAACACTAAAAGAACATTTGTCCAAGGTATATTTGCTTCATAAGAAGCAAAACTGAAGTAAATTCAAATTAATGCAAAGGTTTGCCAAACACTAACTGTCCTCAGACACTACCACCCTATTCACTTGTAGATTGGTGTCAGAGTTGGCATCTCACACTCTGAGTTTGCAGGAAAGTTCCCTAAACAGATTGTCACAGAAGTGCTATTTTCTTAGCAAGAATTAAGTAAGCATTGTATTTAATTCTGAATTACACTAATTATGAGGTTATGCAACAGTGCTTTCTTTTAAAAGTCAAATTATAAAGCTATTACTGTAGAGATGTTTCAAGAGACTCACATACATACACCCACTAAATCTTGCATATCCAAGTCGGCACTTCCAGCAACGCTCTCCTACAGAAAAAACAATATATCTACCTCCATATGTTTCTACATATAAAAATGTACTTTACATTGTATTTGCTGCATCTACGATAGTCAATTAAACTGTACTAATGTAATATTTCAGGCAGGCAAAAAACCAAGGAGGAGCAATGCCATTAGAGACGGGGAAACAATTAAGCTCCTTAAGTCCACCTTGAAAGAGCAGAAGGGTCTGACATACCCACACAAACTATTTTTAGTCACGGATACAATTACACGAGGCTACGTCCACCCAAAGGGCAGAACCGGGGACCGTGCGCAGTGCTCCCCACTCCACAGCACCTTCGTGTTCTACAACACTGCCAGCTGCATTTCAACACTCCAAAGATTCTGCCTGCGCATCTGACAGATGTTGGAAATTCAATGACGCTTTGTACTCCAGTGCAAAACAGTAACGGGAAGCAAGCATGGGATTTTTTGTTGCCCTTTTATTTCCTGTTAAATAAATTAACACATTACTGTTTTGACAACCAAGCACTGAAAACATTTGGAACAGCTTCTCCTCACATTGGGGGAGTTTTGCCACGTTGTTGAAATATGTTTTTCCCTTGAGCTATTGAACATTAAAACCCTCTACTCATCACTTCCAACCCAGAAACTACAATGAATTATTTGAAGTAACCAAGATGAAATACGAAAATGAATGTGTTGCTGCTTGGTGAACCAGAATGTACTATGTTAATTCATACTATGAATTAGCTGCAGATTAAAAGGTAATTATGTGGATGAAGCTCACTAGTGCCAATTTTAGGAATAGCTTGATTATAGATTGTTAACAAGGTGTCAGTACTTGCAGACAAAGACCTAAGGGGAAGGGAAGATTCATATGGGGACATCATACAGTATGAGCAAGAACAATGGATATAAGATATGTTATTCTTCAGCTGTAATCAGTAAATGCAATGCCTCCACCCCCAAAAACACAAACAACAAAAACACCCCTACCAACCACAAATTTCAGCCTGCCTCTCTAAACTCTATGTAAAACCTAAGGACTGCGAGGTACAGTTTCACCTGCTTATTACGAGATGATAAAAAACATCTCAACTGAGCAGACACATGGGAACACATGATACAGCACTGAAGAATCAATATGATTTTTGCAGACAGAAATGATTCCTGAGAAGTCTCTCCAGATAAGGAGAAAAGTCATCCTGGGGATGTGTAACTCAGTAAAGGACGGGGTGGAGGGTGGAAGGAGCGGGAATAAGAAGGTTTCATGGGGGAGTGAAACAACGGCCACGTTCCTTAAGGTTCTGCAGAGACGTGTCTGTGGGATGAGCTGGGGGCCGGTGTTTGCAGCCCAGCCCGGGCCGGGACTGCAAAGCGCTGCAGACGGTTCTCGTGCCTCTGAGCGAGAAAGCAGCAGGTGAAATCTAATATTAGTAAGGCATGTGAGGAATGAAACAGCCCTTGCTATAGCTATAGAAAGATCAGCTCTAAATAGGGTATTCGCACTCACGAAAGATTTTTGGAGTCATTTTAGACGGTTTCCTGAAAACTACATCCCAAACAGCTGCTGAAAAGGAGGGCAATGATAAGAATCATTAGGGCAGGAATGGAAAGTGGAGCTGTCACTGTACCGTACATATAGTGTGTGCATTTACACCTGGAATATAGTCCTGACCTGCCCATTTCCAACAGGATAAAAATATTATTAGAAAGGTACTAATGCGTGGAACTGTTTCCTTATTAGAAATGACTACACTGACACAAATTCTTCAGGAACTTATCAACTCCATTGTCTTATCAACTCCATCGTAGTATGAAGGAAATGCACCAAGGAGGAGTGAATTTTTCATGGGATCATGAGCAGATCAGCTGCATGCACTGAAACACCTTTAAAAACCACACAGAAATCAATCCCCCAGGAGCAGATCTCCAAGTAGCATGTAACTGTGGAACTCACTGTCACCTGAAGTTAAAGGCCAAAAAGTATCATACTGGAACACAGGAGGTTCCACTTAAAGATGAGAAGAAACTTGTTCGGGGTGAGGGTGTCAGAGCCTGGCCCAGGCTGCCCAGGGGGGTTGTGGAGTCTCCTTCTGTGCAGACATTCCAACCCGCCTGGACACCTTCCTGTGTAACCTCATCTGGGTGTTCCTGCTCCATGGGGGGATTGCACTGGATGAGCTTTCCAGGGCCCTTCAACCCCTGACATTCTGGGGTTCTGTGACTCTTTAAAGAGGAAGCATGTGCACATGCTCTCGTGTGCCCGCTCCTGACGAGCCGGCCCATCAGGGACGGTTCCTTTCCGATTCATTTCTCTTCCCAGTTTTAAACTGATTTAGCTACTTTCAATCAGCATGAAACAAAGGTTACACACAAGGCACAATTGCACTTCCTAACCTAATGCTATCGTTAATTGCACACTCTTAAAGCTTCACTTTACGCTGCATTGATTTTAGTAGATCAGTGTCTAATTGGCATTAGTTAACTCTCTTAACTGACTGGATGTAAATTTGCAGTTATGAATTAATCACTACTTCTCATACACATGAAATGCATTCGAGACACAGATTAAACTGTGCTAAAAGTAACTTGCGAGGACACATTATGTGACTGAAATACATCACAATATGCAAAGACAGTTCACAAAAAAAGTCCCAAGACTGCTGTCACTGTTGCTTAACTGGTTAAGACATGCTAAATTAGGCATGCAAGTGACATGTCTCTGAATACAAATTATGCCCCAAATAGCTTTTCTACAGAGCAAAAAAGCACAGAAACATAACACCTTGGTAAGCGAAGTGAGTTACTGAACACCAGAGCTTTGCACATGCTTCAACAAAGGCTGAAATGGACCAAAGGCTTCTCTCTCCAGCCTGTGGGTCTGAAATTCAGGAGAGAGCGCTTACGCATTTTACAGACTGAGTTCATGGTACTCTGCATACACCTGGTACCTTAAGAGATTGCGAATGGGGACCCTGTTAATTTATCAGTGCCCTGTGTCCACCTGGCAAACAACGGCCAAAAACCCGACAATTGTTGGGGCGCAGAGTCTCACTCAGAGAAGACTTGGATCACAAAAATAGTGGAAAAGCAGATTATAAATGGAAAGATTATTAAAGCACAGAGTTGGTCCCACCATGGGCAGGGCATAGTCCTCAAAGACTGAACATTATAGAAAAATTGCTTTGGATTTGCTTCCAACAAGAGGTGCACTACAATGCAGCAACACCAACCAAAATCGACACAAAAGAGAAGGTAAGCTGGTCAATTAAAAGGCTGCTGGAAGAAAAAGCGAGTCCATTTTTGGTCAACTCTGTTAACCTACAAAGAAACTGCACAATCCTCATGGCACAACGACAGAGTCTGCAGATCTTTTATTTGCACAAACTACTTGGACACAACAGGCAGCTTTACTCTAAATCCCTCGGCTTTGCTACATGGGCAGCACCAGGTTCAAAACAAAGAAATGCAACTGTCACCCAGTACTAAAAAGTCTCAATCAGCATCCTAAGGCGGGTTGTTTGTGCAGCTGGAACTCACTGGTAAATGCAGAGCTTGGAAAACAAGCTCTCGTGAAGAAGCACGGAGCTAAACCAGCGAATTAACAGTCACAACAAAAGATGTTGTAAAATGATCCAATTTATTACTCTCACAGCTCCACTGAAAACTTGGAAAGGAAGAGCATTTGCCAACAGAAAGCAGATATTTAAAGTCAGTATTAAAACTGCAAAACAAAGTAGGATGAAAGCACTTTAAAAAAGAAAGATACTGCAAGCAGTTAAAAGCATGAGAAGACTTTCAGAACAGGTAACTGTCTTCCATTTGTGACATGAATAGGAACGAGATCAGATTAAATGGTGACACAGACTTATCGCTCATTCTGGTCCCAGAGCAGCTCCGATTTTTCTTCCCCAAAATCACTTTTTGTGAGAATTTCCCATTACTTACACCTGAGCTAACAGGATGGCTAAAAACTGTACCCAGGCGCTGGTTCAATCAATAATTCAGATTAAAAAAAGAAAACACATTGTTCATTCTGCATATTATCTGGTATTACTCCATTGTTTCACTTTGATACAGGGGCATCTTTTCTTGGCTAAGCGTCTACCACACATGTGCTTCGATAGCAAGTTTCTGGTGTCATTGACCTATGTTTTAATTCTTTTCCAGCTCATTACAGGATATGGTCAGCCTGTGAACCAGGTGAACTATTTTCTTTTCCCACAGCTATAATACAGCACATCCTTTGTGATTAGAGCGCTTGTATCATTATGCAAAAGAAAAACATTCCACACTTTTCATCATTTCTAAGAAATTTAGGTCAACCTCCCTCACAGCTGTGTCAACCTGAGTCGGCTGCATCGGTTATTTAGATCCCAGGGTTAGTGTTGGAATTGAAGAGCTGCTTTCATAGGACAAGTTTTCACTGTAACAGTGCTTGAAACTGGGCTGTATTTTAATTACATTATAAATACATGACTTATGATTTCAGCCAAGCTATTGTTCACAGCTAGAAATATTCCCGAAATAAGAGAACCTTTAAATAGACAAATTCACGCCTTACCTTGTGAAAGGCACTGATTTGCCAGAGCAACCTGTCCGGAGTGTAGATACAGATTAAGACGTGTGAAGATACCGCTCAGAGATGGAATCGTAATGAAGCAGAAGGCAACACAAGCCTAAAGCAAATGAAAAAATGCAACTGAAGAAACTTCCTAACTCAGAGTTATAGCAATCACAACTGCTTTTATACACAGTAAATCAGTTTTGGGACAGACTTTCAATAAAAGGCAAATATTACGTGAAGTCCAAAATCAGCAACTTCAAATTTCTCAATATTTCAATAAATATAATGCTATTTATTATTATTAATTATTATTATGAGCAGATGAGCTCAAAACTTACTCTGTGACTCTAGTTCGTAGAGTTCGTCACTCCTCAAGTAACCAGCTTGCAGGTCAAGACCAAAACTGAGCTAACAAGGCAGCCAACTGGGCCTTGGGGACAAACCCCGACAAACTGGGAAATCAGGCGCACTGGGGACGTTTCGGGGGAAGCAGATCTGGTGTGGGGTGCTGCAGCTGCTGTCATTACCACAGAAAAGAATGCAATTGCTAACCTAAAGACAGGTAAATCCTTTCAGTTTTAGGTCAGTCTGACAAAGATCAGGGTGACTTTGCAAAACTCCTAATTAGAGAGCCTGGCCTTGCAGCTTTAGACATTTCGAGGCCCGCACAATTAGTTGAGTCTCGCTTTAACACAGAACTCAAGATTGTCGGATAAAATGACATTTAGCTGAATGTTGCTCACTATACACTAAAATGATTATTTAATGCAATATGCAAATGTGTAACCAGTTAACCCTTTAGGACTGCCCTGAGTAGGGATAAGTTTTTGTATATCACAGAACCCCAGAGTGTCAGGGGTTGGAAGGACCTGGAAAGCTCATCCAGTGCAATCCCCCCATGGAGCAGGAACACCCAGATGAGGTTACACAGGAAGGTGTCCAGGCGGGTTGGAATGTCTGCACAGAAGGAGACTCCACAACCTCCCTGGGCAGCCTGGGCCAGGCTCTGCCACCCTCACCAGGAACAAGTTTCCTCTCATATTTAAGTGGAACCTCTTGTGTTCCAGTTTGAACCCCATTGCCAGCTCTGCTGCGAGAGGGGCATATTTGCAAGGAGGGGCGGACAGAACAGGTGACTAAAACTGACCAACTGAGTATTCCATCCCGTACGCGTCATACAGCCTGTAAAAGTGGGAGATTGCAGCCGGTATCTGAAAAGGACCCTGCTTGTCATGCCTGCGATCCCAGGCCTGGTTCCAGCCCCTGCAACCCTGATTCCATTTCTGGTTTACTCTGAAGTCCCACCCAGGACTTCTGTGTGCCTGCCCTGCAGCTGCTGGAGTGACGCCAACTCCACATCGGGCAACCCTGTGCTACCCTGGGATATTCAAGATTAGTTTTATATATTTGGTATATTTTCTCTATTCACTAGCAGCATTAGTAAAGCTTTTAAAACCTCTTTTCCAACTTGCAAGACTCTCTTCCTTATCCATCACCTTTTCCTATGTGGAGAGTGTGGGGGGGAATTAACAGAGAGCATCTGCCATGGTTTATTGTCGCCTTGCAAGAAACTTTGACAACAACACATGAAGACGAAAACTCTTAGTTGCCACATTTCAGAGAAGAGGGGAAGAGAAGCGACTGGCAGAGCCTGTGCATCGCTCAAAGCTCATCTGCCCGTATCTATACAGGCTCAGAGGCACTTGGCCCAAAGGGAGCACTTGATTTGAAACCCAAATGCTGATTCCAGCTGAACTTTCTAGAATTCACACCAACGCTTCTCCAATGAACCTTCCTTTGCAGAGGGAGTTGATCTTGCTGCTCTTTAACACAGAGCTGCTATTACAGGCTTTGGGTCTTCCTTTCTCTTAAAGGGCAGCATTTGGCTTCAGGGAGTAAAGATCAACAGTAACAAGAGAAAATGAGACTACAAACAGTGTCAAAAATTACTAACATACTGTTTTTGCAAAAATCATAAACTGAGATGGCAGCAGACAGTATTATTGCTAAGAAGGCAGGAGCAAAGTTTATTAGAGCCAGACCTACCCTGACAAAGGCAGCAGTCTTTCTGGAATGATTTCCTTTCATCACCTTTCTCGTTTCCATTGCTAGCTGGTTCACAGACTACAGATTAAAAAACAAAAGCAAATCATTACGAAAAATGCATAGATTTATTAGGACAGCAGCAAATAACAAACCGACGGTTTTATGGCATGCATTTAAAGAATAGAAACCATCAAAAGGAAGCCCAATATGGTGTGCCCTCGCTGCACTATTTAGTTTTTACTTTGAGAATTTTGGTGACTGGACCTTAAAGCAAATATGATTCAGAAGGTTTGTAAAGATAGACTTGATTTATTCAAGGCTTTAGCTCATCCCTTGCTTCCCAGCTATAGTGCTGTCACCGGCTCCTCCCTGCCACACAAATCATGATTTCTAGCTAACACACTTATTAAAAAATCAAAATAATAAAAGGATTTTAGAGAAGAGACAATGTTGTAACGGAATGAGAGGCAGCTCATGCTCACCTGACATGCGACAGAAAAGAGCTTAACCTTCCCAATGGCAGCAGGACTGTGCCTGCATCTGCAGCGAGACAGTCTGATCTCTGCTACATCAAGGATTATACAAGAGACAACCCAAATTATGAATGCACTAAAGTGCCGCTTATTTGATTAGACGTGAAGTCTCTTGCAAGACAGCCAGTTTTATTTATTGCAATGATACCAAACATGCCTGTCAAGCAAGAACTTCAGAGAGTCTGGGGTGATAAGAGATCAAAGTCTACCCTAACAACACCTGATAAAAGGACTTCAAATATATTTTGACATAGACCAATAATCTGGGCAGGGAATGGGAGAAGTGCGAATATATCCCCACTTATTAAGATGGTGTAAATAAACTGCAGCTTACATGAATCAACTGGATTAGAACTGGCTCCAGATTGCAAAACATTGACCTGGCTTCAACATAGAAACTCAGCTGCTGTTCAAAGTCACGGCCGAAAGAAACCTGGAGAAGACAAAAGCCCCAACATTTTACCACTGTAGGCCATTAAATATAAAACTGTTGTTGCCCATTCTCTACATGATCTCCCGCTTTACAGATCAAGTATTTTTTAAGAAAAAATTTAAAATCTAGATTTGTGAAGTGTTTGCAAACGAGCAGAACTCTTGATTCTTTACAGAACGGGGACAAAGGCCTGGTGTCCTCCACACACTACAACCAAAAACCAAACCACCACAAACCCCACAACAACAGGAATAGATCCGTGAATGTGCATTCAGACTCATGGCATTTCTAGAGATATCAGCATTTTCCTACCTAGATACACCTGCAAGAAAAGCAGCTTTTCCTTAAGTTTGTGTAATAAATATATGCATATATAGCACGGCAAAAGTCTGCAACCTTGCACACAGGCAGGAAAGAAGTCAAACCAACCCCGGTGTGAGCACACCCGACTACAACCCTCCAGATTTAAAAGAAAACCAAGTGCTGTCAGCTGGAGTGTCTCAGCTGTCAGTTAAAAGCCCAGCGAGAGGACGTCTCCAGGCAGTCTACATTTATGTATTCCAACGCTTTCTTTGTAATAGAAGGTCACATTATTTGTTATTTCTCAAGCCACAAGCAAAAGAGATTGGACATGGCACTTTCCTCTCTTTGTGCAACTGCTGATTGTGGAGTCCTAGTTTCAAAAAAGCTTCCCTAAAAATACAAAATTTGCACAAAAAAGCCTGACTGTTACAACTGCTTTTCCCTCTATACCTTAATGTGTGCTGGTTTAAAATCTGTAATTACTCATTTTGCTACTATGGGATTTTTTTTCCCCTAAACCAAGACTATAAAGCCATATCAAATATTATTCGATGTGGGAAATCCTCCTGAAGGAAATTATACAATGCTACACTGCATATAAAGGTAAACAAAGCAAAGTTCTATTAAAAACATATTGAATAGCAAATTACCGCTGAAGAGAAAGCAACAATCCATAGATAAATTCATAGCATTGCAACAAAGAACGAACAGGACACGCAGAGACAAAGGCTGTGAGCTCTGAGGATGTGACAGAAAAGCCAATGTTGAGAGGAGCTCTTAGAGAATCAAAAAGGCTTGAGAGCAGCTCCCTAAACCAACCTGACATCTCCAACACAACAGGCAGGAACAAAAGATTTCACTGGAATAAGAAGCTGGCAAATTTATTTCAAGAAAAAAAAACAGCTGCAGTTTTTGTGTGACTATTAAGTTGATGCTACAAATTATCTTCTTTGTAAATTAAGATAACTTGTATGCTCTTCTTATCTCTGTTTATCTTCATTTTGTCTTTCTTAAAGCTGGTATTGGTTCCGTTTGGAGCTGGACAGTGGAACCTCACTGACAGAATCACAGAATGGACTGGGTAGGAAAAGACCTCAGAGCTCATCCAGTCCAACCCTTGGTCCAACTCCAGTCCATTCACTAGATCATGGCACTAAGTGCCATGTCCAATCTCAGTTTACAAACCTCCAGGGCCGGTGAGTCCAGCACCTCCCTGGGCAGCCATTCCAATGCCTGACCACTCTCTCTGCAAAGAATTGCTTTCTCATCTCCAGCCTCAATTTCCCCTGGCAGAGTTGAAGCCCATGGCCCCTTGTCCTATTGCTGACTGCCTGGGAGAAGAGCCCAATCCCCACCTGGCTAGAACTGCCCTTCAGGTAGTTCTAGAGAGTGCTGAGCTCAGCTCTAAGCCTCCTCTTCTCCAGACTAAACAAGCCCAGCTCCCTCAGCCTCTCCCCATAGGGCTTGTGTTCCAGTCCCTTCCCCAGTCTTGTTGCTCTTCTCTGGACCCGCTCCAGCACTTCAATCTCTTTCCTGAGCTGAGGGGCCCAGAACTGAACACAACACTCCAGGTGTGGCCTCCCCAGTGCAGAGCACAGGGGAAGGATCACTGCCCTTGTCCTGCTGACCACACTATTTGGGATACAGGACAGGATACCATTGGCCTTCTTGGCCACCCGGGCACACTGTTGGCTCATGTTGAGCCTCTTGTCCATTAGTCCCCCAGGTCCCTTTCTGCCTGACTGCTCTCCAGCCACTCTGTGCCCAGCCTGGAGCGCTGCAGGGGGTTGTTGTGGCCAAAGTGCAGGACCCGGCACTTGGCCTTGTTGAACTTCAGCCCATTGGAATCAGCCCATTTTTCCAGTCTATCCAGATCCCTCTGCAGAGCCCTCCTGCCTTCCAGCAGGTCGACACTCCCTCCCAACTTGGTGTCATCAGCAAATTTGCTGATGATGGTCTCAATCCCCTCATCTAAATCATCAGAAAAGATGGTTCAACAGGACTGGACCCAACACTGACCCCTGGGGGACACCACTAGTGACTGGCCACCAGCTGGATGCAGCCCCATTCACCAGCACTCACCGAATCGGTGAACCTCTTTGATACCGTAATATGCACAGCTTTAATTGCTGTTTAATTTGTAAATACTTACCATACACGTGATTTTAAAAAGTAGCAGAAAAGATGATTAAATAAGCAACATGCGAGTCAGAGCCGCGGTCCCTGCCCAGCTCCGCATCCCCACATCACACTCGACCATCACTCACCATTTTGATGAATCCATTTATCAGAGCCGCTAACGTTCTTTTCTCATCCTCAAGCGTTAGTGCACTGTAAGACAATTTATATGGTAAATTTGAGAATACTGCTTATCTGATCTACCTGTAACGGTTCAAAGGATACGTAGTAATTTATACACTGTTCTGTCCACATAATGTATTTATTGCACAGTAAGACCACTAAGCTCGTCATTTTAGTTACAAAGCAATCCAGCTGATTTTAATATGAATATCACCAAGTCAACCAGGCACCAAATTAAATTCCAGATTAAAAAATAAATTTAAAAAGTAAAAATTGCTAAGAGTGCCTTTAGATTTTACAGAAACTCTAATTTTGGCACAAGGAGAAGGAAACTGAGCTCATGGTCTTTACCGCAGCAAGCAAAGGGCTTTGGACCTGTGTAACATCATGAGTAGGAACTGATTACAGAAACTTAAAGAAATCAGTAAATCTATTTTTATAAGAGAATTATGCTATTTTAGTGGGGAAGCTTTTAAAACGCACTTTAAATGTTATATGGAATAGTTAATGCATTTGTTTTAGAAACAACATTAGGTTTTGGTTTGGTTTCTTTTGAAGATTATCACAGCTCCCTATTCTACAGCAAAAGCCCAAACTTGATTTGAAACAAATTTACATCGCATGAAAATCCAATAAGTCAAACCTGTTTCACTGAGAACAGCTGAGCAAAAGGTTAAATTACAATTAACTAATACAATTTAATCCTTTTACTATTACATACTTGTCTCCAGCTTTGACCTTTAGTACATCAATGGCCAATTTCCCAGCTCAGACACCAGATGGGAAGAGAACAATAGTTTTATTATACAAATTCAGTAAAGGGGGAAAGAAAAGCTCAGCGTGATTAGCTCGTTAGCGCGCTGCCAATCAAAGGAGTCAGCTGACGGGCTCTGAGCGGCTCAGCGACTCCTAATGAGATCTGCGGGTCAGCCCCAGGTTTCCAGTTCAGTTCTGAACGGGCCCCCCCGGCGCACAGGCCGTTCCTGCACCAGCTGCGCGGGATGTAAAAACAGCCGCAGGAACCACTGTAAGACAGTCAGAATTCATGATTTGACACAACAGAACCAAGCTCACCATGTACACCGTCTCAGCTAAAAGAACTCCTGCGTTAAGGGGTTTTGAGGATCTCAGTAAACTATCAAATTGCTTTGGCAAAATGTCAGCGGAAGCACCAAACATGCATTGCCAGGAATGGCTTAATTTCTTTTAATAAGCTGTCTCAGCTTCAATATCATGTTCTATTTAAAGGCTGACGTGGCTTTTAGTGCAACATACAGCCACGTAAGGTGCTTCGGCCCCAAAATAAGCACTCTAGCTGGTATAAATTGGAATTACGTGCCAAATCTTTATTGGCAATAAATCTTGCATCCATGGCATATCAAGGCAGAGAAAGTTGCAGGTTCCTGCCATTCTGAGCGGCTCTGGGCTCAGGGTGCCAAAAGAAATTGTGCCCTTACAATTCTACTCAACCTGAACCAGGGAAAAAAGAAAAGGAGAGTTTTGCTTTTAAGGTTTATAATTTGCAGCATTGTGATTCTGGCTCTATTTTCAACAGGAGGATTTAGGTGAAAGACACAGATGGATGAAGAGCTTCTGTTCTGGATTCTGTTCTGGTTCTAGAGAGCTTTCAGGTGCCCTTTTAAAGATTTTACACCACTTTGTATGGGCTGAAAAAAGGGGCCCCCAAAAAGGTACAACTGAGTACGGCAATCTGTGCTTTCATACCTACATATTCACTTAAATCTCAAAAATTGTTTTTTATTCACTATAACTCAAAGATTACGTTGATTTCACTCTCAAGAACATTTTTTAAAGTTTGGATTGTTCAGTGTCTCTGCTTCACTAGAAAATTCTACAAACCCATTGCTGCTTTCCTATTAAAATTCTGCTTCAGTATTAAAAATAAAGCAGTAATTACAGAGCAAATGGTACGTGCTGCCACTCCACTGCACAGCTCTTCCCTCACCACTAACTGGATCCATGTCTTAATCCACCATGAAACAAACAGCCTCAGAAATGTGAAACTGTTCACTGAGCAGCCCAACTTTGCATTAACAATAGTTATTAGTACGAATAAAGTTAATCTTACTTCACAGAATCGTGCATTGTCTTGCAGATATGCAGAAGAGCGTTGAGTATAACGGGATCCTTTGTAGATTCCTGCTGGTGCCTATAGAATTTTTAGAAAGAGTGATGAAAAATCCTGCTCTGTCACAATGAAAAGCAATGAATAGAATAACGCTGATTTAATGCATCATTCCAATCATCTGCATTGCATAACACTACAGAAGCTTTATACTCGTTTTTTACCCAACGGAACTCCAAGGATCACATGGTTAATAGATGTACAGTTCCAAAAAACGTCAACCAAGAAATATTATCTTAAGACACGGAGCTTCACTGCCAAACTGCACAACCCGACTCCTTAAGGGACGCAACAAGCTGGACACACGATACCAAGAGGCAATCTCAGAACATCCAAACAGAGCAAGTCCAGATCCCCCAAGAAGGGATATAATTTCTCAGCTACTGCTGGACAGGCAGGAAGGAGAAACATCCTGTTTGGGAACAGAGGCACCACGCAGTGAGCACTGAGATGCCGAAGGTGCTGCAGCATCTCTCATGCGAGCAAAGGCCGAGAGAGCTGCACAGTCCAGCCTAGACAAGCGCAGGCTTGGGCTGGGCTTAGCAGCGTGTGCCAATACCTGATGTCAAGGTGAAGAAGAATAAAAAAAATGTTTTGAGGAACCTGTTAATGATTTGAAAAGGACCATTTGATTTTGATTAATACAATATTTGAAGACGAAGCCTCATCTTCTAACTTTGTTTTCATCTGCGGAAATACTCATTTTTGTATAACACATAACAGAGTTTGTAATGAGAGAGCGTCTCTCTCCTCCTCCATTATACCAAGGTAACAGGTCAGTGCTACCTTATCAGCTGGAAGATGAAATAAATGTCATAAACCAACTAAGGCAATATAACAAAGCTCAGAGGACAATTATTCTGTTAATCCACAGCAAGTCAGCAGCAATATCATGACTTGGATTTCAGCTTTTTTTGTGAACAGTCCAACAGTCAATCAATAGATTAACAAAATGAACACATTTCCATTTTCCTATAGGCTGGAACACCTTCACATATACTATATACTATACACCCACCCTATCAAGCTTCCACCACATTCCCCAGCCCCTCCAGAGTGCGTTTCATCTCAATATTCTCCACTTACTTAATAAAAGATTCCATAATGCACTTGCAAACCTCCACTCTCACGCTTTCCTTCTGGAACATATCCAGGAATGGCAGGAATTTCTCCTGAAAGTATTAATACGTAAAAATTAGGTCTTTTACAAACAGCATGCTAAACCAATAAATATTTGGGGTAAGTTTTAGAATCGTAGCTGTTTTAGCTAAAATTATTTTAATCGTTTTTGAAGGCAGTAATTCATCGTGAAGGATCAAAGAGCAGAACAAATGGGAAAGCACTGATGGCTGAAAGGTGCATCAGTTTATTGATTGCAGAGATCCGGAATAAAACACTGAACTGTTTGAATCAAATGTTACAAATTTTTAAAAAATGAATTATATGCTTGAAACAGCTTAAGATCACAACAGATTCCTATGGGAAAAAAGGGAGGATATTAAAACCAATGAAAACAGGCCAGACACCAGCGACCCTTTTGCATGTATCCAGGGCAACTTCTGAAAGTCCAAGACCTTCAAATTTTCTTCAAAGACACAGGTTCAAGTTGTGAAGATACTGAAATACGTTCTGTACCACCTCAAGAATATAGCAAGGGTAAGTTTTTCAGAATTATTTGTGAACAAGTCTTGACCCCAGATCTACAGGGTGAGGTTTGAATTTCAGCTGGTTTCAGTACTGGGACACCTGCCCTGTTCTTCTTTCTGTCCCTCAGCCTCTGATCTCGCCAAGTTTCACTTGGTTTCAGCGCCAAACTTAAGCCCTAAAAGAGCACGTTAAGCAGATATCATAACATAGAAACAGCTACTACACCAACACACACAAATGGTGTTTTATCTTCCATTGATTGTCACCTATGGCATAGCAAGAAACAAACTTGGAGAATCTAACAGCCTAAATATTCAAGTGAGGTGAAATCTCTTGCAGAAGCAGCACAAAGCAGTTCTTCCTAAAAGTGCATTAAACAGTATCACTTACCACTGAAAAAAGCAGAGAGAAGTCATGGATGTAGGTAATAACTTTCTGAATAATTGACTGCAGCTAAAGGAAAAAAAAAAGCAGGGGGGTTATTGTAATACAAGTTGAAAACTAAGACTGCCCACACCAAAGATGATTCTTCTCTGGTTATTCATAGAAAACTGGGCTGGAAGCCACTTCAAGCATCATCATCGGAACGTCTTTCCCCAGTGCACGATCAGCTCCAGCTCTGCTGTTCCAACAGGAGCTGCTCTGAAGACCACCATGGTCCACAGAACTATGAGCAGAGGCTTTATTTGTACCTCAGTTTTTAGAGTTAGGTAGATTTTTTCCACCTTACAGTCTGCATGTCTGCCAGCACTCCAGACTCAAAATATCCCAAATAAACAAAAAACCCTGAAGCGGTTTGTTAAATCGTGTTTTGTAGGCACTTCAGCTACCTTCCAAGTAACCACAAAAACCATCTTCTAGAACCTCTTCCACTAACCCATATCTCACCTGGCGTGCAGGATCAAGAACCGCTCACAATATTACACTGACACCTTATTTTGTGGTTTAATTTGTCTAAACAGCCTGTCATGAGTGCTGGATTTCTCCAGCACGATGCCGCTGTTGATGTAGGCGTTAACTATTGCTGCTTCTAAACACATAAATCATACCGGTTTAGTATTTCTCGGAACTGAAAGATTGATGGAAAAGGAAAAAGAAAGGGAAAGGGAAAAGGGAAAAGGGAAAAGGGAAAAGGGAAAAGGGAAAGGGAAAGGGAAAGGGAAAGGGAAAGGGAAAGGGAAAGGAAAAGGGAAAGGGAAAGGGAAAGGAAAAGGAAAAGGCCCTGTCGGGCCTTGTCTGGATTTGTCAGGCTCTTCTGAGCCGTGTCGATCTCTGTCAAGCCTTGTTGGGCCCTGTTGGGCCTTGTCAGGCTCTGCCGAGCCTTGTCAGGCCCTGCCAGGCTCTGTAGGGACTTGTCAGGCTCTGTCAGGCTCTGTCAAGCCTTTTCAAGCTCTCTCGGGATTTGCCGGGCTCTGTCGAGCCTTGTCGTGCCCTGTCAAGCTCTGTCGGGCCTTGCTGGGGTCTGTCGGGCCTTGTCGGGCCCTGTCGGGCTCTGTCAGGCCTTGTCAGGCTCTTTCGGGCTCTGTCAGGCCTTGTCAGGCCCTGTCAAGCTGTGTTGGGCCTTGTCAGGCCCTGTCGAACGCTGAACTGAAAGACTGAAAAAAGCAGGTACAAATCACAGCATTACACTGTTCCCAAAGGCTTGCCAAATTCTAGCCAGTGTTTTAGAGATATTTTATGGTAAGAGACATCAGTAATGTTTAAGAATTAATTTCAGCTAAGAAAACACACATCAGATTTTTACAGATGTGGCAAAGTAAATTCTTTACCTGTGGGTAAGCATCTTCAAATGCTCGATCAGGGGTCATGTGTTTGATGACATCGGCCAAAACTGTACTGACCTCTCGCTTCTGTGCAGCGAAAACATGAGGTTACACAGCACAATCATGAAATCAGCACATAAATCAAGTCACTGAAAACCAACTGGATAATTTATTTCCATTTGCCAAAGCATCGGCCTTCTGCAGAGCTCTATTTAAGCCAGGAACTTTAGCCATAGCTCCAGTAAATCCCTACTTAAACTGGTCCATCTGCCATTAAAATAAAAGGATAAGAAAGACACAGGGCTGGGAAGCGGTGAAGACTCCTTCAAACCTGCATCTTTTGTCCCTGTTTGTCTCTCATGAAAGGAAATACATTTTTTCATTCGCTACTGAAAGCCCACACACTTAAACTGAATAGTCATAGCTTTTCCATTTTTAAAATGAAACTGCCAATATAGTCACTTAGTCTGTATTAGAAAACACACCATGGAAACAAAGTCATTTGCACCTACCGTAAAATGTCTGCATGTGTACTCCACCCACACTTCAGCACAGTTGATGTAATCCTAGAAATACACATCTTATGATTACCAATATTTACAAGATGTTGTAAGTGCACTTGCAAAAATTACACTTAAACGAATTAACTCCTGCGGTGTGATTCACGCACTAATGACAAACCTCAGAAGTTGCTTATGTAGAATTACAATATGCTTCAGTAGAGCTCTCAAAAGCTCATATAAAGATATTACTAGGTATCATATTTTTTGGCAACTGCATGTATCTAGAAAAGCTAAGCTAAGCGTATGCTTACTGAACAACTGGCTACAATTCTGCGCTAAACACAGAATCAGTAGTGAAACAGAACAGACAATAATTCACCTGTGGGTTCTTCAGCTTTGTTATAACCTTCCAGGCTTCATTTAATATTTGAAGGCGATCATTTTCAGGAGGATCAGCCAGTGCCAAGTTTAATCCCAACGAGCAAAAGAGGAGATGCTGAAAGTTATGGACAAATTGTAAATTAAAAGCAGAAGATGCATGTTCTGCTCTAGCCAGGACACTATGCAGAAAGGTTTTTTTGATCAAACCACCTTTTATTTAAATGATGTGCAAGTTACAAAGGTGACTAAGAGTATAAAGAACTCTACCAGACAAGGAACAGGAGTTGTTACAAATCGGGTACAAAAAAGTTACCTTGGGGAATCCAGATTCATCGCACTCTTTAATCATGCCAATGAAGTCCATCGATCTCGCAGCAATAAACTCTGCTCTGAACGCCGACATCACTGAATTCAACAGCAAAGCGCTACGAGAAACAGAGCACAGGTCAGCATGGAAACCCTGCTGTCCCTTCATCTACATTCATTGGAACTTCTCAGACTAACAACTGTCCAGCATCCATTCTAATTTCTTTTAAAAGGACTAAAAGGAAGAAAAAACCCTCAGAGATCGAGCTTGCATGGATGAGGGGTAATAGTGCATGAGCAAACCAAGATAACATGAAGCCAACAGATAAGGAAAAGGTAGGCCAGGCTGCAGAACACTGTTTTGAAGCCATCATTTTACCAGAAGTTTATTAGAAAGATCAGATAAACCAGCAGACAGACCCACTCTCTCTTTGTAACTACAGTTCAGAGGATACTTTGGCAGGGCAAATCTCTACTCAAGTTTTACCTCACTGAATTCAAACATATACGCATTGTAATAGTCAGATTTCCCGCAGCTGCATTGTTAGGTTTAAAATACATCCAACAAGTCATTATCATATGATAACTGGCGATGACACGTTTAGATATTTATGATTAATCATTCAGACCCATATCTGCGTAATAATCAAGCCAAAGTTACCAATGGAAGCACAAACTCATTGTGTCACTGTAAAATATGGAGACGCGGGCTGGCGCTTTTTGCACTGCAATGGCTGCAGCGTGCTTCATGGAACATACTGACATTATTGAAAGATTTATATATATACTGATGCGTCTTGCTTTGTAATATTTTGACAGTCATGAGGAGACATAAAAACACAGAACTCCACTTTAAAAGAAAACTACTGTGCTTTATAGATCCTCTAAACCAGATCATTCAGCTTCTCAATAAAAAAGACATGTCCCCAAAACATTTCTTTAAAAAGAAACCCCTCATTTCATTCGTCATTTTGTCCTTCCTTAAAGAGCGAACAGGCACGAAGAGGAGGCACCTAGCTCATCTTTACAATGAGAAATGCTAAAAGGCGATTGAAAGATAAATTCCACAAAACACATCAACATATACATATCAATACCAACAAACCCACGGAGAACACCTTCTGTGTCTGCACCTTTGGCTTCGGAGCCAAAATGCAGCAACCAAGTTAAATTAATGAACTTTTACTCTACAAGTAACCTAGCATATTTTTCAAATTCACATCTGGAAAAGAGATGTTCGTTAGGATGATTTAGTAAGGTACTGGGAGAGCAAAAGCTACACTATACATCCCAAAAGCGTTTTCAAAAGGGGAGAGAGAACTCTATTACAGGGACCCACGGGTACTCATGACAGACTCATATCTGCAGAGAATTAATGCAATACTTACTTGTTCCCCAATTTTTTGCATCTCTCCATCATCTCAGTGAGCAGAACCTGGAAGAATTATTTTTTCAAATTAGTGAGTAGAGACTCCACAAATATATTCTGCTTTATTTACTGTAGTGAAATCTACTAAAAGCTGTCTTAATTACCTACCCGATCCATCCCAATAATTCTGGTTTATCCTTTATTCATAACACAAGAAAACAACTGTGTAGCACAACATAGAGCACACAGGTGCACCGGCATTTGGATCTTATGGAAGACCCTTCAGCCATGGCGTTTCTCCACAGAACTCCTGTTTGCCAGGCAGGGCAGTTCCTGAACATTACTGAACGCAACAGGCGGCTGAGAGTCAAACAGCCACAGGTTACTCCAGTCATCTTTATGACACAAGAAACTATTGAATTCAGGAAATTGAGGTTAGCTAAAGGACAGCAAAAGCAAACAGGAACACTGCTGATGTATTTGAAGCTGGCTAGCGTGAGCTTTGTAGAAATGAATGTTCTTCCTGCAGAGAAGAGAAACAAGCAGGCGGATCCAGGCTCTTTATAATAATCTCCACACTCAGATAAGTACTGACTGAGGGGTTTTTAACAGGCAAAATTAACCCTTCACCCCAGCGCTTCCTTACCACACTTACTTCAGGAGCACGGTACGCAATGCACTGTAAAATCCAGTCTATAGCAGGAGAATAGAGAGTCAAATACAGAGGGAATTCCACACATTGTACTACCAGCTGATTCTGAACCGTATCCCCGTGAATCTGTTGTAATAAAAGACAAGAACATGTCGCTGTGAAAATTTAATAAGAGCTACGATAAACTGCACACAGTTTGTGTATGAACGGAAACAAGAACAGACAAGATAACAAAGATACAGAGACATTCTGAAGCATTTCTTGCATACTGGGGAACAAATATCAAGCTCATAGCATTTATAATTAAAGTATGGAAACACGCTGAACAGTTTCAGCTTCTCAGAATGTACGTAAAACTTCCCAAACTATATCTGGGTACCGGAACATCCCTAAATCTCGATTCAAGAACTTCAGAGATTTTTAAAAGTACACGGTAGTTTGGTTAATGAGTGTCTTCATGTGATTTTGCAAATAAAACCCCTATTTGCTTACTTGTTTAAATGTTAGAAGAAAGTCAAAGAAATTTTTGTTCAGGCTTTCTTTAAGTTGCGGCGCCACTTCCATCCCAATCTGTAGTAAAAGAAAGAGAAAGATTTTATCTTCATCCATCACCTACAATTCTACTTGAAGACAAAAATGCATTTTCTGACAGAATGAAGCAAGGATCCCAAAGGAAAATATGAATATGACCCCTTAGCACATGCAATTCTTGCTGAGTTCATCACAAAGTTGAAGCATCTCGCATGGTCATCTCTTAATATCACTCTTCTTTATATATCAGTTCCTTTCAAACCATGGGGCCAAAGAGAAATGCACCAACTTGCTCTGTCTCTGATTCCATGTGTTTATTCCCACATTTTACTACACTGTGATTTATACAGATTCCTATACAGGTTTCCTATTCAAGAATTCATATTTTTAAAGATCTATTGCATTATCTTCATGGTGGAAGTATTAATATTGTAATATTGTTGGTAGCTGGAATACAGAAGATTAAATGCTTTCCATTCCAATCAGCTTTCTTAATTTTAAACAAAAATCAGGATTTCAACACCTAGTATTTTATTCCAAGAAAATTTTCACTATTTATTTCAGATGATCATCTTTGTAGACCAAAAGGAGCACGCTAAGATCTTACTACCTAATTGCAATTACTAGATTATTCATCCTAACAGCTCTATCATTATGCATCTCTTTTAGCTGTGACAGGAGCAGTAAAAGGTGGATCGTGCACACAAACTGTTTCCCAAAAAACCTTCAGAAACCTTGCATTATGTAGCAGAAATGACCAGGCCATGACAAAAATGTTGGCATTGCTCTGTTTCTAGACTCAAATGAACTAAGCAGCTCATCTATCAGAGCAAAGCAGAGCTCAGCAATGACTTGGAGATGCAGGAATTCATGTGGACATCCCTGAATAGTGACACCAAAAGCACCCTGGGCAGTACATATCAACACTGACCACACTCATATTTCACAGCTGGTTTCACCCAGGTATTGCTAACTAGCAGCCCTACCATTTTCCAATTACAGGCAAGATCTTTGCCACTCCTTCAAAAATGTATTTCACAAGGTTTTTTTGCCATTGTTGGTGACTTTTGGAATCACTTTAGCGTCTCTTCTTTGGTAAGTTTATCTTGGCTGGGCTGCTGAGGATAAGAACGCAGCCAGAAAACATCCACTGTCCCAACTCTATCGAACGGCTCTGCTGCCACATCCACCCCGGCGGGAGGAGGAGAGAGATCAACACAGGGACAGCGCAGATATAACTGCGAAAAGCAGCACCCAGCAACCGCACACCAGTCCAAACTCTCCTTCCACTGAGGTCCCTCACTTTCTGCCCTTCCTCGTGATGAAAAACTGGCGTAAGCTGCCAAAAATAAAAAAGTGTTTTTACTTATTATGAACACTTAAAGAAAGAATCCCCATTATTAAAACAAAAGAGAAATCTCCCTTTTTTGGTTTGTTAGACGGAATAGACAGGCTGCCGACTACTTCACACAAAACCAGCAGTTAAAAGGAATTTTGCTTTAGTAGCAGAGCAGCAAGTCTCTGATACAGACGTGTCCAAAGGTTGCCTACCCTGCACAGGTATGCTCTGGCATAGACCGCGACCAGTGGATCTCCGATTCCTCTAATCATAGCAGTCAACCGCGGGAGACATTCCGAAATCCCCCTGTTCAAAGGTTTCAGAAATGAAAATGACATTTAACAATTGATAACAGAATTATACCTCCCAGAGATAACTTCAGCTGTAGATTGACAATTGAGCGTGAGTTACAGAATCACCTAACAAAATGTGAAGCACATTAGAACAAGGTTTTATTTCAGAAGTAAAATTTTATGTGAATAGTAACACATAGCCTATATTTCAATGGCAGTATTTGCAGTTAGTGGTTCAGACAGGCAGGTTGGATGTTTGGCTTGTAAAAGACAAGCACAGACACAATCTCCATCTTTTTGCCATAATAATCTCAACAATGATGCTTCTCCCTCCACCATCTGTACCACTGGTTTTTAATTTGAAAACTCCTGATGTCACAATCATACGTGTATTTCACAACTGCAAGCACTATGGTATTCCAGTTTGTACCACAGTTCACCTTGAATTTATTCCATGGCATTCTCACCAGAAGCTCCAAAACCCCTCTGTACTGCTTTTCCTCAGACCTGTTAAGACCCAACCCACCATTAACCATGAACTTGGATGCTCAACTCCTAGAATTAAGTTTCTAAGCCTGCCCACTCACTTGTTTCCCACACTTAACACGTACTCTTACATTTTGGATAGGAACTTATTGCACTTCAGTATTGCCGCTTCCACATAACTAAAATGAAACCAAGTTAAGGAACGAAACTAAGACGCGTGTAATTTCAAACTACAAAACCAAATGTATACACCAAATACACACTGAGCAAACTATTTCAAGGCCTTCTGTAATTAACCTTACTACACTTGGTTGATTTTTAATACTTAAGTACAAGACTTTTGTTGTTTCCCAACTTCTCACACATCAGTTCTGCTTTCTCACTGCCATGCTGCTCAGGGCCAGTCATTCAGCATTCAGTTCAGTAGGAAACACAACTCCAATTTAAAACATACAGTCTGAAACAAAGTCAATATAAGCATCAGGTTGCCGTGGGTTTTACTGAAATAAACATGTTCATTTCTTGACAAGCCTGTGAAACACCTGCAGACACACTCGGAGAGTCTCACTTGACAAGGATACAATCTGGGAATGAGTTCTCTGATGGAAGCAATCTTGAAAAACCAGTTTAAGCACGTTTCTTTAGCCGTATCGTTAACGCAGTCTGGAGAAAAATTATCTGGCGAAAAAAAAACAACAACCCAGAAACAGTTACATTCGTTCTGGAAACAAGTCATTTTCATTCTAGATTTAATGTTATACTCTCTTTCAACACAAAATTAAGCGCATCTTAACAAACACTGGGCAATATGTCTGATTCTCGGGTCTCTCCTGCAGCAGTAAGAGCTGATACAGACAGCGAGGGCAGTGACGAGACCTTCCCTCTTGCATTAAGGAACGTTTCAGAACCAGAAGTCAAGCATTCAAAGCTCATCTCAGAGCTGCTACTTGAACATCTAACCTCTTCTTGAAAGCAGAAACTGTAAAAAAATATATATAAATCTCTAGCAAATGAATACATATAAAAGAGATTTCAGCACTCAGATTCTTTACTTTAAAAGGTTATTATAATTTTTGAAGAATATTATTTAAAACTATATTGCAAGAAGTAGGAAGTATTAAACACTGACAGAACACTTGGTTTTGGATGTTGAACAGCGCAGCTCTGTCCTCGTGAGCTCTGGGACTGCTGGAGTCACCGGCGGCAGGAGAAGGTGCCACCGCGGGTGGCACAGACGGTTCTGAGGCCTGCACTGTGTCGGCTTCACTGCTCCCCTCCCCGGGACATGAGGCAAAACCAGCTCCCCAGATCTGCCCAGGGCTGAGGAAACACAGTTGGGAAGGACGAGTCCCTCTCCTCTCAGTGATGCAGCTACACACGCGGCTTCTGTGAATGTCCGCAGACAAACTCCTTGTGACACAGGCTTAAATACCAGTGCTCTGCTGTTCCTGCCCAGGAGGTGAGAAGATCCTGTTCCACAGGGAGTTTCACATGGAATCCCAGAATGTCAGGGATGGGAAGGGCCCTGGAAAGCTCATCCAGTGCAATCCCCCCATGGAGCAGGAACACCCAGATGAGGTTACACAGGAAGGTGTCCAGGCGGGTTGGAATGTCTGCACAGAAGGAGACTCCACAACCTCCCTGGGCAGCCTGGGCCAGGCTCTGCCACCCTCACCCCAAACAAGTTTCTTCTCAAATTTAAGTGGAACCTCCTGTGTTACAGTTTACACCCATTACCCCTTGTCCTGTCACTGGTTGTCACCAGAAGAGCCTGGCTCCATCCTCCTGACACTCACCCTTTCCATCTTGATCCCCAGGAATGAGTCCCCCCTCAGTCTCCTCTTGTCCAGCTCCAGAGCCCCAGCTCCCTCAGCCTTTCCTCACACGGGAGATGCTCCACTCCCTTCAGCATCTTGGTGGCTGCGCTGGACTCTCTCCAGCAGTTCCCTGTCCTGCTGGAACTGAGGGGCCACAACTGGACACAATATTCCAGGTGTGGTCTCCCCAGGGCAGAGCAGAGGGGCAGGAGAACCTCTCTGACCTACTGACCACCCAGACATGCCCCAGAACCTGACAGGAACTGTCTGCCTCCACAAACCTTTGTGAGAACAGCTTATCAGAGCTGCCACCACCACAGCTATTTTAAGTATTTTCTGTAAGTTTATTTCAAATTTAAATATTTGTTGGCTCAAATCCTCTGGATTTAACCACAGCCGCAGGGTACTGCTGCACTGCCAGCTAAAGTAAGAATGTTTCATATTTCAAGGACATGCACTTAATACACTCTGAAATGCAAGGAAAAGAGCGTATTTCAATGGAATGTTCCGGTGCCTTCCTAAATAAGTACTTCAATATACATTCGTACCATAAATGTCAAACTTTTACATTGTTTTAGAACTCCAACTGAGAAGGGAGCCCAAGTTAAAAAGATTGTACTGACCGGCTGCTCCTTCGTCCAAAATTCTTCCCCATCAACAGTTTCTAATGTAGCAACAAAAACAGCTGTTTACCAAAACCCGAGACTCCCAGCTTTGTCTGTATATGCTGCACAGTTAAAATGTAAACTTGCATAAACACTGTGGTGAAAGCTATAAGCAATGGAGTTTAGTCTGTTAAAACTATACATTACTAGATTTTTTCATAAGGAATAGTGTAGCACGAGTCCTATTAAACCTTTCTCAAATCAGTTTGGACGTGATTTTTTCCAGAAGCACAGTAGAAAGGAACACAAACTTACCCGGCAAAGAGACACGACTGTCCATGCACATTGACAGAATTCTGTCATACACTAGCTTCCCTGTTATAAAAATAAAAAAACAAATAACATTCATAACGAATGAACAAACCGTAAACCACAAGATGTTGATGCAAAGGTTCCCTCTCTAAAATACATTGAAATCAGCTGGAAAACCTGCCCCAAACACTAACAATGTGCTGCCCTCTAGTGAAGCTGCATGTTCAGTGTGAATTCAGCACCTGCCGCGCTATAACCCATTTATTTCTCTGGCTCTGTTCCTCGCACAGCTGGAGCTCCCAGACCCGCTGGGGTCCTGTCCGTGCCAGTTTGCATGTTGTGTTGTCTTCAGCACTTTCAGTAAGTAGGAAAGAGCACAAACACCTGAAAAACAGCTGGATCTGTATCATACCATATCCTGCGAAACATCAAAACACTCTTCGACTTTGAATGCCGCCGTAAATATTTTCCGTAACACAGCAGAAAACTATGAGAATCGCGTGAGGTGGCTGACAATTTCATTTAAAGGATCATTTTAAATTAATTGAAATAGATTTAAAAATTCAGTGAACTACATTTTGATCACTTCATAGTCCCTATTCAGCTAAAAAACCCTTGTATTCTTCAAACATAAACAGAATGAAATATTGAGCCAAGAGGCTGCCAACCCCAAAATATTTCCACAATAATGAGTGTGTTTTAAACTTCGAAATGCAGATATCATGATTTTCCCAAGGTTTTGTTCTAGATATTCACTAATACATAAAGCATAGACCTACAAAATGAAATATTTTTACTTTAAAGACTTCACTCATGAGAGTTATTGAAAAACTACGTATCACATTTATACTACTGGTGTCCAAATGGTCATGTTGGAAATACTCTATGTTAGAACTGAGAGTCATTTGAGCACTTTTCAGACAAATGTGATGTTTTCTACATTACAAAAAATTAATTTTGTCTTATTAAATATCGTGTAGTGAGTCTAGGACATGAGGTACTTACCAAAAGTATCAAGGATATCTGTAATTAAAACAAATTTACTTGGATAAAACTGGATTACTGTTGTGTCTGAAAGCAGCTTAGAACACTGGAAGAAAAAACAAAAAACATTTTGAGAGGAGAATGCAAGTTTGTGGTTTTACTCCAGACAGACTGGAACAGGTGGAAATAACCAACACAGACTATCCAGCAAAAAACGCCAAAGAATCTCCACATTACACACCATGGTACTCTCTAGATTGTTGAGGTTATGGTTCATTTCCAGCAGAGCCGGTCACAGATCTGTATTTTTGTTGCACAAGTTAATCTGCAATGTGGAATTTCAGCTGACCATGCAGATCACAGAATCACAGAATGGACTGGGTTGGAAAAGACCTCAGAGCTCATCCAGTCCAACCCTTGGTCCAACTCCAGTCCATTCACTAGATCATGGCACTAAGTGCCATGTCCAATCTCAGTTTAAAAACCTCCAGGGCCGGTGAGTCCAGCACCTCCCTGGGCAGCCATTCCAATGCCTGACCACTCTCTCTGCAAAGAATTGCTTTCTCATCTCCAGCCTCAATTTCCCCTGGCAGAGTTGAAGCCCATGGCCCCTTGTCCTATTGCTGATACCTGGGAGAAGAGCCCAATCCCCACCTGGCTAGAACTGCCCTTCAGGTAGTTCTAGAGAGTGCTGAGCTCAGCTCTAAGCCTCCTCTTCTCCAGACTAAACAAGCCCAGATCTGTGCATTTGTTCAGACAACACCAATTCTCTCGCAGCAGAAGCACAAAAAGGCGCTTCTTTTCTACACCAACTTTCCAAAGGGCATTTTTCAGTCTCTTGCCATGTCTCTGAGCATCTGTATCAAACCCAAAATGTGATGTAGACTAAAATAAGAAAGAATTTAAAAAGTTGAGCTGGTGAGCTCTCCACCAGGCCTTTGCAGCTCACAGAACCACTCAAACGTTTGGGAAGAAGCTGCCCCATCATGTCCCACCAGCACCCAGTGTGACCACCCACCAACACATTTGAAAACACGTTGGCCCACTTAGCTCCAGTATCACTGAATTCAAAGTCCAGGTAGTAAACACGTCCATTTATGATATGCATTCAAAATACACGCTGAGGAATGAAGACATTTTTAAGACATTTAATTAAGTTATACTTTGTTTTCCAAGATGGTGCAAAAACCATGGGCTGAACTGAAGGCAAAAATTTTGATGGGAGTTTATTCACAAAAAAATCAACTCCCACCTGAAGAAAACAGGCAGAGGAGTGACTGGGAGAAAAATCCACATCCTCCCTGAGCCAAACACAGCCCTTGAGCACAAGTCTTCTCCAGTCTCTATCTGAAGACTGACGAGTACAGTGTTCACAGAACCCCAGAGTGTCAGGGGTTGAAGGGCCCTGGAAAGCTCACCCAGTGCAATCCCCCCATGGAGCAGGAACACCCAGATGAGGTTACACAGGAAGGTGTCCAGGCGGGTTGGAATGTCTGCACAGAAGGAGACTCCACAACCTCCCTGGGCAGCCTGGGCCAGGCTCTGCCACCCTCACCAGGAACAAGTTTCTTCTTCTCTGTGGCCTCTGTCCCTGCTCTCTTTCATCAGCAAACAGCGCTTCAATCTTGATGGAATAAAGTTTTCATGACATTCCAAAAATGCAGGAAGGAATCTGATACCCCACAAGCCCACTTTGTTCAAGCAAGAAAATCGTAACATTTGAACGTGCTTAAACGAGGGGCATGCTCAGGCTTTTTGCTTTATTGCTAAGACAAGAGCATGCACGACCAAACTTCCAACCAAAGCAGACTCTTCCCTACTTACGGTAAGTCAGTCACCTTCAAATAAAGGTAATTTAGGAGCTGTTCAGGGCCTACACATCCTACCAACGCTTAATTACCACCCTTATTAGAGCTCACATACATAATCACCTTACTGCAGCTTACTCTAAGCTTGCTTAGCTTCTTCCATTTTGATGAGTAAAGTCGCTTGCAAAAAAGGCACGTGAGGAATTCACGTGCTATTAATTCAGGCCATGCCTTAATGACTGGAACTCTCTGGCACTTCAGCCCCTGTAAAACTCCTGCACAGAGCATGATAGCCGTGACAGCTGCATCCCCAGGTGCCAACTTGTGCCTTTGGTTTTTGTAATTACATCTTGGGTCACTTTCATCATTAGTTCTTAAGATAATTCTAGCGTTCAAATGATACAATACATACATCATCACAGCTTGTTGCCATGAAACCTGCTCAGTTCTTAAAATGGTGTTATTTACTAGGAAGAACCACAACAAGAAAAGTTCAGTCAGGTTTCTACCCTCTCTTGCTTTATAAGTATAGAATTATTATTATTAGCTACTTATAGTCTTCTTTATGCATTTTTTAATTCATGTTAATTACCCAAACACCCATTTAACTCTTTTCAATTAGTGATGAGCATCTGCAGCACGAAGTTTAAGTGCAAAGGGAACACCACATAGACAATACTTTAAGAGAGACAAAAATAGGCACTTTTTATACCACCTTCCTATAAGGAAGCACTGAATCCCTTCTTAGAAGCTTCATTATTTCACAATAACTGTGAAACCATTTGTAAGAGAACATATGAAGGTATTAGTGCATAGATTATCACTGCGTATCAGACACTATATATACACACATATTAATGCATTGTAAATACAGTATGTCCATATCCCTTTTCTTCTCATCCAAAGACTTTTAATGTTGTATTCTCTTTCACTAAAATATTCACACTTCATAATGCTACAGATGGATTTTTCTTTAAATAATAGTGCTGATTTCATAGTATTACAATAGAACATTAGTCACCCTGGGTCACGTATAATTTTGTTAGATCATTTATGTTTATTTCCTTTATTGTCTTTACCACAATTTAAGCTGAAATGACTGCAGTTTTCACAAGAGTATCCAGCATGACAAAGAAAAAACAAATCCTGACTTTCTATAACCCCACTGATGGCTATTAGCATTACATCAGTTCTAGAGCTCTGAAGGATGTGATTATCTCCTCTGGCCATTCTGCACCGCCAAGCCAAACAAAAGAGCACCCAATTGCCCTATTTCCCCTGCACCCCACAGGCAAGTTTAAAAACACAAAACCCACATACACATGCTTCAAATCATCCCCAGTTGTTTCCTGTAGCTTGCGAGGGTCCTAAATCAGATTATTCAATAGTCAGTCTGGATGGGGAAAATATGATGTTCAAAAAGTCATTCTGGTATTATTTGGGGTGGGGGGCAAGCGGCTAGAAGGGAAAGGAGAGGGAAGGAAAGCACTGATATCACTGTGTGTTATTTATTCTAACTACCCCTAACGAGGTAAAATTCCCACATCTGTCATCTGGCCACTCTCTTTAATGAGAATTCCATCCCACATGCCCTAGTCAAAATCGATACATAACTACCGAGTTGAAAGTCCAACTGTTGTCAGACATCATAAAACTCTGAAAGAAATGTGTTTCAGTGAAGAACAGATGAAAATAATTGGAAAATAATAGAAACCATTCGTTCCCCAACAAAGCAATCGGACAAGCTGCACCACCAAACTCGCCGGTTCCGTACAAAAACGTACAACTGACCTGGATGACTATTTTCAGAGCTTTCACCTTCTGATCAGAGGACCAAGCATCCTTTAAAGACTGGTTCAGTTCTTCAATTCGGTTCACGTAATCCTGCTGAGTCAAATTCAACAGCTCCTTTTGTGAGCCCTGGCAAGAAAACACAAGCCTATTAAGACCAGAGGGAGGGAAGGAAGGAGCGTGTCATTATTATAGAGCCAAATCGCTCCAGGGGAAGAAGAAACCCGACAAAACCTACTACGGAATTCCCTAATTCTCCCCTTCTCACCTTTTGGGGATCAATATGGCAGGTGTTTGGCACAGGAGTGTGTCACAGCTGCCTTGGTTTTCAAGAGACATGCTGGTTGTCTGTGAAGTCAGAAATGCCGGACTATTTCAGCAGAATCTACTCGGGTATCATTAGTGCACTAACGCTGTCACGGAGGCCCCCCGAGGTTAGTTAAAGAGACAACAGGGTCCATTAAACCGGTGAGAAACAGGGTTTAGCACTCCAAAAGTGACTTGAATACAGGTTCGGATATCAGTTGAGGAAAATTACGAAGGGGCAGCAACTAATACAACAGGAGTTCCCCAGAGTGCATGCACGTGGCTCCACCAGAACAATGCCGGAGCCGCCCCTGAGTCCGGGCAGAGTCCACACCTGCCTGAACACGGTGTGGGGTTATTGTAAAGGGACACACGTACTCGTACTGAGTACGGAAAGTGTACACTCGCCATCCTGCGAGGGGAAATTTATAATACACTCGCAATCTTGCGAGGAGAAATACACGTGCAAATGTGCACAGAATATTACACGAGCTTATGTGGAAGCACGGGAGGAAAATACACCCACGATTCTGCGAGGATTAATTTGTACACGTGCTGGTATTGAGCACGGAAAGTACGCGTGCAAACGTGCACGGAAAGTATAAATACACGTGCAAATGTGCACGGAAAGTATCAATACACGTGCAAACGTGCACGGAAAGCAGATACACTCGCAATCCCGCGAGGGTTACTTTTCCTCACAGCCGCGGCGGCAAGGCAAGCGGAGTCTCCGTCCCGGGGGGGCAGTGGCTCCTGGCGGCAGCGGCTCAGCTCGTGCTCCACGAGATCCGCACAAGGGGCGGAATCTCGACGGGAATCCCGTTTTCATAGCCCGATCAGATCTGACTGTGGGCATTCCAGAAGCTTCTCTGCACCCCCACACTGGCTGTGGGTGCCCCTGGCGCTTCCAAACATCCCCCACACTGGCCCGGGCACCCAGCGGCTCCCTGGTGCCTCTGCGCTCCCTTCTCCTGTCTCTTAACGGCCCTGGCCAGGGGCTCTGGGGCCAAACAAAAGCAGCTGTCAGGCTCAAGCAGCAGAGAGAGGGAGATGTGTCTGCTCCTTCCATAGCGGAGGAGGGAGGGGGAGAGAGGGGCGTTTGCATTCCACCACAAACGCTATACATGAGCAGATTAGTACCTATGCAGGAGCAGCATCAGAACGAAACGTTTTGCCAGCAAATTTGTTGACAGCAAGAAATACTTGGCTGCGTTTCGCCCTCAGTAAGAAAATCAAACTATATTCATTTCGTGCTCAGTACCAGAGCATTCCTGTGACGTGTCTTCACAAAGATCTCACAGACCTTATAAAAGATTACATGTAAAAAATAAACTAGTCAAACACTGAAAACAGAAATAATTGTTTAAGCTTTAGAACCAAAGTGACACAAGAAGAAAGTGACTAAAAATGTGTTTAGAAAAATCAGGAGGTGGTTCTGGAATAGTCTTCAGTAGAAGTACGAGTGACATGAAAAACTACCTTCAGGACCAGTTTTGATGAGTTTATTAATCTGCATTATAGAGCAGATTTTGTAATATCTGAGAGTCTAGAAGCAACCATCACTACAAGCAATCGCAGATGAAGAGAGAAAATGCAAATGCAATTACAGTTTCACAAAAAGTTACATGTTTTCTTATGATAAAGTGTCCTAACAGAATCCAATCCTTTATTGTGACATCCTGCCTTGAGAACTGTGCTGGCTCAGGCAACCTGAACTCAGTTAAGAGGCAGGGGTTTCAAAACAACATGACCCAAACCAATTCTAGAAGTACAAGACAGGTTCGGGTTTTAGGAAAGTACGTTACGACACAACTCATCTTTGCACAGTAAATACTGCAGGTTGAGAGAGAACTTGAGTACTCAGTATTTCTATCAAACACCTAAGTGTTAACTGTAATGAAGCTCAGGTGGACAGTACGCAGCTTCTGCAATGGGGGCAAAGAAAATTATCAGATATTAAGATTATCAGGCTCCCTAAAGTTTTATAGCAGCTGCAGAGCCTACACAGCACCAAGGCACATCAACACTGGTAGAGCAGGTGAATTTTTGAATCACAGTTTCTAGCGCTACAAAAATATTAATCTGCCTGAATTCTATAATAAAAAGGATTGGAATTGCTAGAGAAGTCCCATGGAAAGTATACATTTATCTAAATGCTACATAAGCACGTACAGAATCATGACCTTCCTAAAAGGTTTCATAAAAGATTTTTATTTCACGTATTTATTTTGCTTTTAAAATGATAATGTAATTGGAGCAGAAAACTTTCTCACCTCTTCCAGATCGTCCAGCTCTTCTAACCTTGTCCTCACTTTTTCAGAAACTGCTGAACCAGTAGTTGCAGCTTTTCCTGTAAAGAATTCCATGTTGAGTTTCTTTAACATTTAAGCACTCGGATTTCTAAAGGGCAACAAACCCAAAGAAGCTTGACAGACTCAGAGAGCTCGTCAGCTGCCAGGACAGAAGCACTTTGATTCATTTGGTGACTATTCCTGAAGATACGTGTTTAAATGCACCTACAGTTCATTCACTTTGTATAGAAAATTACAACTAAGCAAAACTGAATAGAAATGGATATTCTTGCAAGTTTTGCTGGTAAGGAAAGAACCACTGGATGGAACCATAGGACAATTAAAGTTAGAAAAGCCCTCCAGAGGTCTGTGTCCAACTCTCCTCCTCAAAGCAGATCCAAGCTGGAAGTTACAAGAGCTTGTACAGGGCTATATCCCATCAATTTAACAGTATCTAAGGACAGAAATGTCACGCTCTCCCTGGACATCCTGCTTCAGTGCTTGACCATTCTCATTCCAAAAAAGTTTTTGCAGAAGCTGAAATGCTGCATGTTTAGTCACATATAAAAATTCTGGTTTACTGTGCAATCAGCTATAACTATTAGCCCAGATTTGCTTTGCTAGAAAACACGATAAAATATTTCGCATTTGGTTCTTTTTTGAACAGTCGGCACGCAGTTGAAATAATTCCACTTTCATGTAAAGAGAATAACTGAACAAGTTCCCAAGGGCCTTGTTTGCTTTCCCTTGCAGCAAGCACAAGAGTTGATAAACACGATCCTCAAAACACCATTGCTCACTGCAAACGGAAAAAGGCTTCAGGCTCCACTGGAAGGCACTGAATTCCATTTCCTTCCACAATACGCAATCGCAAATTCATCAGCCTACAGGAATACAAGACAAGGTGGCTGGAGGGTTTGTTTTCAATAATTATTTGAAGTAAAAATCTGGCAGAAGTCTTATTCACAAAAAAACATACATCCAAGCATATCTCAGAATGGGGAAGCCAGGAAAACACATTGCAACTGTTCCTGACCACAAACCTGTCGCTGCACCCGACCTCAAGCAAAATCTGTCACTGTTAAAGAAACTGCTCACCTTTTTCAGATCCCATGTACAGATTCTGTGAAGAAACAGCAAAAGAAGACCTTTAGAAAGCCTCCAAGAATGCACAGGGTAATCACACTGCTAATTACACCTTTAATCATTTACAAAATAGACATAAGAGCAGAAGTTATTTGTATTGTTACAAAAAGACAAAGTGATGGTTTCTATGAATCAACAGAATTTGGACTTGGTTCCAAAACAATAATTATAAGTGAGAGCGTGAGGCACAGCCTTCTGCAACATTAAACCTGAAATTTAGAGGAGCAGTATTTACTTATTGTGTAATTACAAAACAGCAACCTCCAAAATCCATTAAGTATCTAGTCTAAATACATAAAACTAGAGAAGCCGCCACTTACAATAGAGAGCTTCTCTGTTGTTGTGTATCTCGCGAGGATTTCACCACGTTTGTTTGACCACGGTTCAAAGTCACTTCCCACTGCTGAGCTATCATCTTTGTCCCGTTTCTTTCGGGTACCATCCTACGAGGAGAAAACAGTCAAAAGCTAAATACAAATCTGGAAAAAAAAGAGGCGGCTGATAAAGGTCAACTTCACGTTCCAAGCGCTAGCTGATCCTTTCCAAAGTTACAACACTTTTTAAAAATCATATTTAAATATGTCAACATAAACCACATAAAAATAAGTAAATTAAAAAGAATACATAATTCCATTAATGCAGTATATTTCCTATTTGTATTAACCTCCTAACTGGTCAGACAAATATATCTTATTCAGGGCTGGCTTTGTGGTTCTGGGGTTTTGGGGGGGTTGTTTTCTTTGGTTGGTTGGTGGTTCTTCTGGTGTTGGTTTGTTTTATTATGATTTAGTTGAGCAAACTGCCCCCAGCGTTACCGTGGTAGCAGCAGTAGTCACAGGATCTGCAGCTGCTGCAAATAATGACAAAGGGTCGGTACCATCCAATACACTGCTCAGTGGATCCATCACCGAACTGGAGGAAGAGGAGGAGGTAGATGAAGTACTTCCTTTCCGGTTCATTTTCTTGGTCTTGGACTCAGTAACCTGAAAGAAAAGTTCAAAACTATTAAACAAAAAGGCCTTCTCTTCCCCCTATTTTCTTTAGTAAATCTTCGAAGTATGTGCTACATAAATCGTGCTGCTGCAATGAAAGCAAGAACCAACCAACCAAACTCTTTTTTGCTTCCAAATCTAGGTCTACAGAACTATAAGAATTTCTTTTTAGCACCCTCATCTATTTTATTGTTTCTCTTCTCCAACCTCTTTCTTGCTATTTGGTCTCCTCTGCCAGACTCATCTTCACTTTTCTTGTCCGATACTGGAGCCTGTGCCATCAAACCCGCTCTTGGGGCCTCTGTCTCATCTCCCCGCTGCTCATTTATCATTCATTAGTGTTCGACGCTCATCTCTCCGAGCCTGGATTCTTTTTGTACAACCACGTTTTTAAAAGCCTCTCATACATTAAAGAAACTATAAATGTTTTAAAGCATACAGCTGACTGGAAGTTAACCCAAACCCAAATCTTACATCAAGCAATTACGTAGGTTATTTGTAATGCAACTATTTGATTTTAAACGTATCCATTATTCAACATTTAATGCAATAAAAAAACCCCACAAGTTGGACTGCTATTTTTGTCAGAAGGAGACTGTTCTTGACACATAACAGCACCAGCAAATTTCTGTAAAGGAGAAACAGAATAAAACTTGATGCCTCTAAAATAAGAGGCCACCAACATAGAAAGTAACTTCACTGGTATCACCACGAGCTTCAAAGCTCCTTTTAATTTTAAAGGAACAGAAGTAAAAAGAGAAACAAAGTCAGTTTTAATCCACGTTCATTTTCCAAAAGCTCAAAAAGAAACTCACTGTAATGGGTTTTAGTGGATGGTAATCGCCAAAATCCAAGGGTACAGCTTCCAGCTTGCACACTTCAGCTTCCAAAACATAGTTTCTGGATCTCGCGTGCCTTCAATAGCAAGAGTAAAGGGAAAGTCTATATGCATATAAATAATAACGTACTTATGATCAGAGAAACATATCCTATGTCTATATAGATGCAAGCATATTTGCACAAAGAAATACACATTGAAGAATAAGTCAATGCAAAGATCAAAACTTCTCTGCAACTAAAAGTGAAGAAATTTGACAGTCAGCCGTTCGGCTGCATTCTGTCCCTAGAGCTGGATTGTCCGCCCTTCCATCGGACACCACCGGGACAGCTTAACCCAGCATCCGTGTGTGTGCTGGACATTATCAAACACCTCTTTGAAAGTGGAGACTCAGAGTGGAGCAAAACTATAAATATGAAAACACGAGGGAAGAAATCAAAGCGATCGCGCACGGGTGCAATGAGGGACCGCACGGATTAACTCGTGTCGCTGCGAGCTCTTCCCTGAGAGATCTACTGCCGTCTGCTCACTGTGCGCACAATAAAACTTGCAAAAGTGAAATTATAAGAAGAAAATCTATCAGTGCTCATATGCCTGAACTGTGGATAAGTCCTTGTAGAAAAGCCTTGCCTCACCAATTAAATATGGCATTAAGTGAAACAAATCACAAAAATGTGTGTATTTCAGGTTTTATTTTTAATCTGATATTAAGAGAGAACTGTAAGAATGATGGACTCCAACTCTAATCAAAAAAAAAGACTTCATTCCAGAAAAGAGCATAATAAAACTGTTTGAGTAAAACAACGTTGCCACTATGAATGAACAGGAACATACACTAATTTGTCCATCACAGTTCAAGGATGCTGCTCGTCTACAAAACCATTCATCCTGGTTTTAACTGCTCAAATATAGATACAAATTCCTCTTTTAAAGACTTTAAAGCACATTTGACAAGGTAGGAAGGCCAAAAGAGGGGAATTAAAATTTTCCTAAGTAGCATCGGATGACAAATTTCAAGAGACTCAAGAGTTACAAACGCTTTATGTCTCTGACAACACATCAATACATGAAATTAATCCCTTTTAACTGTATGGAGTGGTAGGCATGGTTAAACAGGAACATGTCTGAGACGTGCAGAGCAGGTAAATGTTCTCCTGGTTCACCCAGGATCCCGAGAACGTTTATAGCACCCACCAAGGCCCCAGCTGAAGGAGAAAAACCCGTGGGTACAGAAAGGTTTCTTTAATCGGACTCCTAATGAAAACAAACAGCATATGAGACACATCTTTCCCACATAAACTAACCCAAACTAATTCCACTCCTACTCAGAAACTTAACTCATTAGTAAGAATTCAGCAGTGCCAAGCAGCCAGCTCTCCTATAGATCGTACATCCCCCCAAAAACAAGGTTCATTAAAAAAAAATATTAAGAATAAGTCTTATTTACAGCTGTGCTACTCCAAGAAGCAGCTTTGACATTTAATGAGACACAGCAGAGCAAGAGTCCAGTGAAATCCATCTGCTTATTCCTTTTGTTTTCTCGATCTCCAGCTCCTTTCCTTTATACACGAATAGTCTCTTTAATCTACTGCTGTCCCCCAATTCAACGATTCTCCTTGCTCACTTGCTTCATGGGTTAGGTAGCATCTGGATGAAAAATCTTTCAAACTCCTTCTGGCCACCTGATTTTAACATTTCTCTTACTCTCCTACAGTTCTGTCAGTATTTCCCTACATCCCTTCACAGCTCTTTCCACACCAAGTCGTCCCTGGCACAGCGCTCCAGCCAAACTCAGCCCTTCTCCAGGGCAAGTACGCACATCAAATACACACGTGGGGATGAAGAAGAGCTGTGCACCCTGCAAATGCATCTTTTAAAAGTACACCTACAATGTGGCTATGCAAGGGATAAGTCAGCTTGTAACACAGCTGATACAGGGACAAGTTCAAGCGCTCTCTGTTGTTCTGTTCCGCTCGCTCTGCAGGGACAGATGTGACAGATGTGACATCCCCTGCTCAGCAGCAGCACCTTCCAAGAGGAACAGAAATAAGCCTCAGGCCAAGCCAGGGCTTCACCATTCATGCAAGGGACGCTCCTGCCTGCAGGTGCCACTTTAACAGCAGAATTCCATAGGAAACTATCATCTTGCCAATACTCAGGCAGGATCGCTCAGCAAAGCAGATTTCCTTGATGATTTTGCAAAACCGGGTGTCCTGCCTAACAGCAAGCACACGGAACAGGGCAAAAGCCCCTGCTTATATCATCCTAATCCTGGCCGCAAATTCCCTGCCCTGCTCCGCATTGGTTGGGACGGGACTCACAGAGCACCCGACGCTTCCCAGAGGTCCTGCCTCAGTTTACCTCTCTCACGACTCCAACTCTAACAATGCTTCCCTTATGTATGATTTCCGTTTTAGGTCTGGTTTCTTGGCTCTCTGGCTAACCCTCCCCCCAGCTTAACTTCTAACCACAGGAATCAGTTTGCATTCCGCGATTAGTGCAAACAGGCTTCGTTTCCCATTCAAGGTCTGATAGCTGATGGCCCTCAGTCCCCCCGGCTGGGGTCAGGCCTCAGATCCACAGCTGGGAAAACAACATTCCTCCTTCAATGGCTCCGTACAACTTCCACCTTTTCCCACACACGAGCATCGCTGCCGTTGCCATCACTCTGTGCCTCTTTATTTCTCCAAGGCCACTTCTACATCAGTAGCACCAGGTTATTTATTAGACTGCTATCTCACTGCTGCCTCCCATAAAAATTCATTGTCAGCATCCCTACCACGCTGCTTTGTGGCTGCAGTCCTCAGGTTTTCATTAGATTTTGGTACTGCTTGAAATTCAGAAGTTGCAGCCACGTTTATTCCCGTCTGTGCCTGCAAAGTCACTGACCACGTTTGGGGATTCCATTGAAATCGCTGCACTTGAAGTATCAACAGTTCCAACAGGCAACTAATGAGCCATTTTGCACACTCGGATTTCCTTAGCTACATAAATTCAAGTTTTAAAGTATTTCATACCTGAGTTAATTTCTTCTAAAAAGTATAGCTCCCATGGTATTTTATTTTACAAAACATCAACTGTTTTCATTAATGATGAAACTCTTAAATCCACAAATTATTTACACTTTAGTTTGCTCATACATCAATAACATGAAAAAGTGAGACAGATGCTTTTCAGTGGGATAATGCATACACATATATATAGTGAAAACTTTCTAGCAACCTAATGCTTGAATAGCTGCATATTACTTTGTTTCACTCCATATGAGGTTTGATTTCTAGTTTGCTCAGGGCTATAACCCATCAGTCACATCAGAGCCTGGAAGTTGGATAAATTCGGTGTGCTAAAAGAACACTGGCCTCAGGAGACCAAGCCCTCCAAAACCAGAAAATCAGCTCATCTGTAAACAAGGACAAGTTTGGAGAAAAATGAATTACAAACATATTTTGCTTTGCTCTGTCAGAGCAAGCACCTATTTTATCCTTCCTTTCCCTAACAAATACCAGCCTGTACACTGCTCCCTGGCCCGCGCAGCCTCCTCAGCCGCACACCAGGTTTTCCTGGAGAAATAGTGCACGTCACTTTGAGCTGAACTCTGCTCTGCTGTCTGTAACGCGCAAACACCGTGTCTGCTCCCAAAGAGCCCGTGAGAGACAACTGACAGAAGCTAAACTGTGCTGGTAAACACAAATTCACAGTACGAAACCTTCACAGAATCCCAGAATGTCAAGAATGGGAAGGGCCCTGGAAAGCTCACCCAGTGCAATCCCCCATGGAGCAGGAACACCCAGATGAGGTTACACAGGAAGGTGTCCAGGCGGGTTGGAATGTCTGCACAGAAGGAGACTCCACAACCTCCCTGGGCAGCCTGGGCCAGGCTCTGACACCCTCACCCGCAACAAGTTTCTTCTCATCTTTAAGTGGAACCCCCTGTGTTCCAGTTTATATCCGTAATAACCATTCATCGCCCCCGGCGAGGCCTGAGGGAGGAGCCGCAGCGCCCCCGCGCGGCCAGGCCGGGCCCTCGGAACGGGACACGGGAAACATGAACCCAGCAAAGGCCTCCGGTCCCGGGCCGGGACACACACCGCCCAGGGGCTCTGACACCGCCCCGCACCCCGGGCAGCCAAAACCACCGAGCGATAAACCTGATCTTCAGACTTCCCCAGAGAGAGGCGGCGAACCGCGCTCCCGGGCCAGCGGAGCCCGGTACCCAGAGCCCCCGCTCCCTCCCGCCGCTCGCCGCTCATGCCGAGCGGCCCCGAGCCCGCAGGAAGCAGCCCCGGGGGGACGAGACCGCCCCAGCCCCGCAGCCGTCGCTCGCCAAGGCCGCTTCCCCCGCGGCCACGCTCGGGCGGTCCCCGAGCCGCCCCCGCCTCAGCGCCGCGGCCCCGGTCTGCGGGAGGCGCCGAGGATGGCGGCCGCCCCCTCAACAGGGCGCGACAACCCGCAGCCCCCGCGGAGCCCGCAGCCGGCCTTGCCCTCCCCCGGCTCAGTCCCCCGGCCCGGCACAGGGGCGGGCAGAGCCTCCCGCAGCCTCACCAGGGGAACGCGGCCATCTTTGCCGCCCGTCATGTGGCGCCGCGCCGGGCAGCGCCTTCCGCCGCCATTTCCCGCCCCGCCCCGGGCAGCGCCTCAGAGCGGGCGGCGGCCGCGGGAACTGCGGTGCCGGCCTTGGGTGGGACTGTGTGAAACACTGCTGGGGGCAGTGCCGCAGCCAGCAGCGCTCGGGGACGGGTTTGAACCCACTGCCCCTTGTCCTGTCACTGGCTGTCACCGAGAAGAGCCTCGCTCCATCCTCCTGACACTCCCCCTTTCCATATTGATCCCCAGGAATGAGTCCCCCCTCAGTCTCCTCTTGTCCAGCTCCAGAGCCCCAGCTCCCTCAGCCTTTCCTCACACGGGAGATGCTCCACTCCCTTCAGCATCTTGGTGGCTGCGCTGGACTCTCTGCAGCAGTTCCCTGTCCTGCTGGAACTGAGGGGCCACAGCTGGACACAATATTCCAGGTGTGGTCTCCCCAGGGCAGAGCAGAGGGGCAGGAGAACCTCTCTGACCTACTGACCACCCCCTTCTAATCCACCCCAGGTACCATTGGCTTCCTGGCCACAAGGGCCCAGTGCTGGCTCGTGGTCACCCTGCTGTCCACCAGTGATGTCCTCAAGTGATTTTTCAATCCAGAAGGAAAGAAATGCAGTTTGTTTTAGAGATTTTAAGTTTATTGTGAAGTATATTTTAAGTAAAAAGCAAGACTGGTGAAAATGAAATAAAGTACAAAAATAAATACACTTTTATAATGATATTACAATTCCACACAAAATAAAAACATAAATATGTTTAAATACAAAACACATCAAGTACAAAACCAAATTCTGGCACTTGTCAAGTGAAAGGCCTCATTAAAGTTAAAAAAACCTCATGCTGCAATGTTTTATTACACACACTGGAAGCATGCTTAAAGTAAAAGAGGTTGAGATGTGAAACACAAGGTAAGCACTCACTTTTACTAGCACTTAATCTATTTTTTAATTGCCTATGCTAATAATAGAGCACATAAACCAGCCTCTCTTTAACATCAATGTTTAGCAGTGACCTGTCACTGACACGGGTGATCCCATCACTGGACATTATTCTCCGGAGGTGTTTCCCCCTCTGGGGACAGTTGGGAACCAACCCAGAGCTCTGGATTCCGCTGGAGCAGGAATCTTGTCTCTGGCATCTTGTGTTACGTCTGAAATGCTCAAGATCCGCAGCATTTGGATGAACTGGGGGTCATCCTGGTGTGAGCGCTTCAGTTTACACCACTGGGCAGCCCTCTCCAAGCTTTCAAATAAACTTCATAGCAAAGAGCCACCAAGCAGGGTCATTCTTAAAAATGTTTAGGGCAGCGTTCTGGCACTTTCCAAGCATGCAGTCTGAGGAACTTACTGCGTGGCATAAAACATCTGTTGTTACCAATGGCCCCAGCTGCAGGGGACAGACTTGGCGGCAGATAAAAGCCACAGCCAGTGCCACACACCGCTGCCCAACGTTCCTCTTCCATCCCGTTTAACACAACATTTTCTGTCTCTCATCTCTCATATCCACGTCAACACGCTACAAAGCTTCCAAAGTTAGGTTAGTGCCTTACAGAATTCCTCAAGCTAGAATAGTATCCATCAGTAGGAAGAGCAAGGTGAAGTAAGAGCACAATCTTTTCATGCTAGATTTTCATAAATATGAGAATGTGCTTGTTGGGATGTGGTAGAGACTCTTCTCCCCTCCTGAAAGGATGAGTTTGGAACAAGGGCCTGTTAGATCATGGTAGAAGAGAAACTGCTCTGAAAAATTGCGTCTGTCATCAATGAAATAGAAGACATCCAAATTATCTTTGTGGACAACAATTTATAAGTCTAAAATGGTAAAATAATTAAAATCTTGACTTCTGAAACTTTTGTAGAACATATACGGCTCTTTATCTTGGCCAAAAGTTGTTTCCATAAGAAAATGCAGTAGACAACAAGGTGAAAAATCCTAGGAATCTTCCAGCACAGTGGGTTGATCCACCACATATATAAACGTGCAGTTTCAGTTTAGTAATTAAAAGTACATCTGTCTGCCCAGCAGATCATCGGGATCCATGTCTGTCCCACTCGGCAGAAACACAAAACATTCAGGCCGTTAGTATTTAAACCGAGGTACATTCAAAGTACACCAGGTACATTCAAAAGGGCTGCTGACAAAGTCACTGACGGAAGAGCTTGGGTTTGGTTTGGTTTGTTATTTAACTGCTTTAACTTCGTGGTATGAAACAAACTACATACACACGACTTATTTATGGTGGCGATCATACACAGAAATTGCAATTTTAAGTAATGCGAAAAGCATATGTTAGATGCAAGAATTAGAGTGTGAAAAAGCCACAGCTGAACTTACTGTTGCCCCGTGGTGGTCTTTAGATGAACAAGATTATGAATCTTATGTGTACACAGCAGTATGAATATATAATAAGTTTTAACATGCAGTTTTCCCATGAGCATTAGAGCTTCACAGCCCTTTGTTACTTCAATACGATTGTATTCATGTGTCGTCATGTGGATGCGATGAAGTACGTTTATCATTTCTAAATATACATATAGAAGACACAATATTTGAACCAGTGCTGAGAATGCCATCAGAAAATAAAACATTATCCCAGTGAGTGCTGTCGTCTTAAATTGTCACAACATTTGGCTTCTTTTTTTGGGTTCTTCCTGCATATGCTCCTAAAAATGAAGTAGAAACATGACCCATGTTACAATTAGTACTACTGGTTTTTGTAAGAGGATCATGCAACAAAAATAGCTGAAAAAGTTTAGGATCATTTTTTTAAAGCAGTATTATATATTCAGTGGCTGCTTTTAAAATGAGCCTTCATGTTACACCTAAAATGCCTTATATAAACTACCTATATGTTTCAAAGTAACGGCATTTTATAGTATTTTCTTCCTCAGTAACTATCCCATCTTCTTTTCTGCTACTTTAAAACATCTACAACTACAAATCACAATTTTTTAAGTCTGTCACATCACCAAGACGGAGGATAAATGACTGAGTTTAACTATGCTATGTACTACTTCTAAACAATCCATTTAAAATATTATTCAAGTCAAAGAGTTAACTCTTCCCCTTTCCCCTGCTGCCTCATTAATAAACCAAGGGACAGCTGTAGGTTTCCATATGTCAATATACACAACCAGAATTAAAAGTGCAGCATGAATAACATCATCAGGCAGAGCCCTTAAAAACAGAAAGCTGCTGAAGTATAATAATCAAAAATAATACATAAGCAAATCTCCCCAAATTATACATAAATATATACATATAAAACCATATTATACTATGCATAGCACAAGTATCCTCCAGTACCGAGGGTTTAGCACCGCAGGCTGTTTAACAGTAGCACAACCTCTGTGCGGCTGGGGCAGTGACCCCGTGTCCGGCAGCGTGAGCCAACCCAGAGCAGGGAACGCAGGACAGCCACGGGAAAGGGTCAGCAGGCAACGGGGTGGATGTGACACAGTGAGTGACCAAGTGACAAAGATCCTCTCGACGCTCTTCGGTTACTCTCTGCACAGCTGTGGTGGTTACAGGTGCCCAGGGGCCACATTCAGCGCAGCTCAAAGCAGCTTTGGAAGCACCTGCAGAGCATCTGCAGCGGGACCCCCTCACCCCCAGTGTTACTGCCCCCTCACCCCAAATGCTGCTCCCCCCACGCTGGTTCCAGGGCTCTGCAGCTCACATGGAACCCCACAGGACACCCGAGGCGGATGGACTGTGTCAGTGACGTGACAGCACCTCTGAGCTCTCCCCAGGTGTGCTCCAGGTTACACAGGATCTCACATACAGGACAGTATAGGGACGTGTAAAGCACCCCAGCAATCTCAACTAAGGGACGGAAGAAGCCAAATAGCATTCGAGAGTTATGGTCCTTCTGAATACAATTATGACCCAGTCTATTCTAGGGGCACGGGGAGCACTGACATGAGGCCTCTCTCCTGTGACACAAACTGAGCGGCTGCTCACACACAGTGTGTCTAATGCCTTCCCACCATGCTGGCCTGGCCCTCGCACACCACAGCGCACACCTGACACCCCTGGGACCCTCACACACCTGACACCCCTGGGACCCTCACACACCTGACACCCCTGGGACCCTCACACACCTGACACCCCTGTGTGACCCTGATCTCAACCACCTCCTTTCTAACACCATCAGACCACACTGAATGCCCGGCCTGGCACACCTATTGACTGAGCATCTCTGTCCTATTGAAAAGAGTTTTTAAAAGGAATCTACAAATGAGACTCTTTACAGATTTAGTAGTTTGCACTTTTCGGCACTGAACTCTGATGGAAGGAGTACAAACCAACAGTCACTAAATTTAGGGTCACCAGTTGATTCCTACATGAAACACCTTCTTGTCAGTGACAACAATCAATCGGAGCAGTATTAAAGCTACAAAGTATTTACAGGCAGAGTTTAAAATAGCAATTGAAAGAACAGGAATAAAAGAAGAAAACTGTTGGATGAGAACATTACTGTTTTCTTCTAAGGGTCTGCCTCGCATCTCATTTGGATGCATAAGAAATGTATATATAATAGCTGTATTCTACTAACTCTCCTTCCCTTTGCCTCCCTAACAAACACAATTTAATTGGGAGCCAGGGATGAATGAAGACAAGAAATTAAGGATTACAGGTGAGGAGTGTAGCAGCCTGACATAGCTGCAGGTATGAATAAAACCTGTATTGCCCAGACCAAACCATTGCTACAACTCTATTTTCTGACACGTGCAACTTCTGCTAAAATAAGAGCAGCATACACATTGGACTTCTTATTCTTTCTTTTCAAATTGACTTGAGATTACATTGTCCCTGTCTATGGTCCTTCCCAGACAGAACTTGTTGCCTCATTACAGATGATTGTCAAGGATCTCTCTTGAAAAGATAATTTAGTACTTCAAAATAAGATTTTAAAAAAATAATAATAATTAAAAAAATCCCTATTCAACATACTGCCAAGCCTTTCACTAGTCATGTTTTATCCATATATAAAGAGAAGTATTGAAATATATTCAACTTAAGGCTTTTTCATTATTGCATAATTATGCAGATCATTTCTTTCATGCTAAGTGTTCCCCATCTACAAATTTCAGAATGCATTTCTGTTCATTGACTACAAGCTATTTAAAGGAACATATGGAAAGATTGGTATTATGCCCTGAGAACACACGTGGTGTCCAAACACAAAATGAGGTGACGTTGTGCCACCAGAACCGGCCGGCACAGCGTTGGTCAGACGTGTGCTGTAAGCTCCAGGAAAGCCTCCACAGACGCATTCAATAGCTTTCCAGATACTCAACAAAGAGCGATAAGGGAAGGCAAAGGGAAATTTAGAGACGTATCTCAAAGGATTCTTTTTATTGCCAAGTTACCTACTGTCACAACTTGGACAGTTATGCCTGTGATAACCTGAGGGCCTGAGCAGCACAGCACACGCTGCGGCACAGAGGGGTGAGAAAGAACAACTTAACGGGCGTCTGACACCAGAGCGTGAGTTACACGAGATGAGGGATGGCATCCAAACCTCAAACAAATGCTGAGCTTGACAGTCACAGCACCCTGGGACCACTGCTCTCTGTCACACTGTAGCTGCTGGAGGTCTTTTCTTCAGCACTCCCACTTCCCAGTTCATACCAGCCACGGTTTTGCAAACTTGCAAATGAAAATTTGCCTCCCTGGCTTTATGGTTGTTAAGATTACATTGCTTACTTCATTTTCTTCTTTATATTTCTGAGAGATTATTTAGTGGCTTTGCTAATTTTTCTGTGGCGTCACCGAGTGCAGCTGATCCAGCGCCCTGCACCACTGCAGCGCTGACAGCGCCGCCCGGAGCTTGGCAACAGAAAAACACAAGGAACAAACCTTGGCTGTAATCTCATTGTTTGCTTTTTTAATTTTGCCCTCCTTTATTTTTCACTTCTTCAACCTGCAGCGCTCCAGATGGGTACGCAGAGTTTCTTACTACACATTCTTCTACCGCCACGTCTCTTGGCTTCACAAAGTGCTATGGAGAGACCAAACACTCTGGAGAAACATCGTGTTTAAACAGCGCACACGCTGCACTAAACCTCGGATCCTCCCTGCCAGGGCACTTAATAAACGGAGAATTTCTCTTATAGGAATGGTTTAATAACGTAATAAATAAAGATAATTCAGATCACTATAGAAAACAGTTGGAAATCCTACTACATTATCATTAGGAAATCCTACTACATTATAATTTGCCTTATTTGCCAAAAATTCCCAAGTTTTATACTTTACTCATGCAACGCAAAGTGTAATTAAGACCTTAAATGGTTTTTAGATGTATAAATCACTTTAAGCTTTGATAAATTATGGTTTGTCACTTAAATTTAAAATCTGATTAAAAATACGGAAATTGTATCAGATGTTTCACAGTGGTTTATTCCCTTCATGCTGGAACGGGCTGAAAACTGAGAGGTTTGGCACTACTATCAAACCTTTTCAATAGAAGGTCAGCGATCAGTGATATCTGTATGCAAGTTGGGGAACACTCCACTTTGAAAATCGGATCGTTAAGACAAACATCCTGTAAGATACTCCAGTAATATCTACAACTTGAGGACTGATGACTCAACGCCGAGCTGACACTGCCCTTTCAACGCGCTTCGTGTTGAAGACGAGTTACACATGTGCACAAAACTAAGGGTGTAATGACACCAGGATTCTACTCCACGCCTAGTTTGACTACTATTGGCTTCTCCAACAGGTACAGTGAAGAGATCTGGCAAACATTTTTATGATTGGGCAACTGGGGAGTGAAAGCAAAGGAGCTGCGCAGCACATTCCATATCCTGTGCTTACAGAACCTGGAAGTGGATGGTTAAGGTACCGGCACGTGTGTTTGAAGAGACAGATTAAATGTCAAGACATAGCAAAGCGGGTGCACAAGAAAAGGAAAACAATATATCCCCCATTTACTTTTGCTAGATACTAATAACTTACTTACTACAAGATCCAAGCACCAGTTTTCTACACACCTGAAAGAGCCTTGTTAGACACTCTGCTCTCTGAGGCCTTCTTTCTATTTTGCTCAACCCCCTTCATTGAGGTCTTAGGGGTTCTAATTAAATATAAAAGAGTTAATAAGTCACTTGCATCAAAGTTGAAAGGCTGTATCCAAAATATAAAGGCACTATCAAACTGCGTTTGGCATGAAAACATTTTCTAGTGTCTCCCAAGCCACCTCCTGAGCACATGTACAATTCCTACTGACATTATTATGGCTTAAGCAGATGCATTAAATGGGAGAACATCTCCCCATCAGCCGATTTTTACAACTCGATTCGAGAAACCAATTCAGTTCAGACACCGTGGCGTCACAGTCTACACGTACAAATACACTAATTAAGTGGAAGCAAAGCTTCATGGAATGAATGTTACAAATAGAAATGCTGGAACACAGTGTAAATGGAGACAATACACGAGAGGATGAGAACACTAAATACTTCTGTCAAGTATCAGGTAAAACAAAGCTTCATCACTCTCTCAAAATACCACGAGAATTAGCTTTACTTTGAACAAGAGTTGCCCCAGCATATGCAAATATGATTCAGAAATCACTGTGCTCTTGCACTTTGCATTCACGTTCATTTTCAGGCTCTAAGCATGCAGTGCCCTTACCCTTGTCTGCAAAGCAGCCTGTGAACGGGGGCATTCTGTCCTTGATTTGGTTGAAGCACCCTGTTAAAAGACAAACTCCTATTACTGCTGTTTCTCTTCTTTAAACATACAAAAATCTCGTAAGGAACACTGAATTACGCATCACATTTCGCATAAAAAGCTCACAAAACGTGTAGGCAAACGTGGGAGGAATTAAAATTCCAGAATAGGATTACTCCTTCCACTATTTAAAACAAAGAAACAATAGAGCACAGATAGAACTGGGTTCCTACGCATTGATCAGAACAGCCAGGAAAAAAAGGATTGAATTGCATATTGAAGCGTGAACTTTTCCTCGCAACTGAAAGCTGCTTATTTTCTGACAGCTTTCTAAAGATATCAATGATCACACTGCAAAGTGACGGGAAGAACAGTAGTGGTGTCAAACTGAAGCTTCAGAGATACCAACAGTGTATCTCTCAGAAAAACCTCAAACCTGAGCACAGATATTGAAAGCCATAAATAAATAACATCTGAAGATGAAATTTCAGAACTGACTTAGAATAAATATTTTCTAACGAGCTAATGAACCCTTTTCTCAGCCGATGCTAAATCAGATTTGATCACTGGCCATCAATAGTGGCAGGAATTGAGCGGACTGACGGCAAACCAGCAACGCAGATCTAAGAGTCTACAATTCTCTAGAAGCTCGTCATCTTCACTCACCGGCTTTCAGGAGTTTTTTGCTTTATGATTATTTTTTTACTTGGCATTCCCATTTCCGAAGCCCTAGTGAAACAAAGGTATCGAAACATGAAAATAAAATCATCATCTAGGTCTTAAACAGGGACAGCAAGAGCAAACCCAGCCGGGATCTCCACCCACACCCCCCGGCACAGCCCTAGTGCAGACTGTCACTTTTGTGGCACAAGTGTTTGGTTCCTGTGTCGCAGGGTAACATCTGCCACATCTCCCCAAAAACTTTGCCAGAGATAGTTTAACCGGTATCTCCAGGGCTAAGCACTTCAGAAAGATTGATAAAATAACCTGGAGCACTTTTTACAATGTACAAAATCAACCACAAAGTGCGCGGAGATCCCTTTGCTCACCACTGAAATACACAACTTAGAACTAACATTTTTCTCCCATACAAACAATAAGTTTCTTAAAAGTAAGAGCAAACTACTATTAGTAAATAACCACACACCTCAAGACTTCATTTATTCATTCCTCCCAGCTTGCAAAGCAGCTGTTACCCCAAAACCATCGTTTCCCTGTTCCCAATGTCTCCTCCCATCCCCGCGCCCCCGTCCCAGGCAGAACTGCACGTACTTCATGTATTTCTTCCTGTCCAGAGACTTCTGTGTGGCTGTGGAAAGCGTCACCCTCTCCCTTGGGCTCTTCACTTTATCCTAACAAAGCAAAAGGACAGAACCAACAGTAACAATAGTTACTGCTCTTATAGAGCTCAACCCCACATCACCTGCCCCACCGTAAAACAGCCCCACCAGTGTTTTCAGTACTGAGCTCACATTCAGGCTGAATTCAAGGGTTATTTTCTTTCTATAAATTATAGGATCTTCCTTATATTATCAGATTTTAAAAGTTTGTATGCCATAATGAACTCATATTTAAAGCGTGAACTTTTCGTTATTACTTTCACCATGTTTTCCATTCTATTTTTATGCACTAAAAGTTTCACCGTATCAATCTCCTACTGCAGTGATGTCTTTTTATTTGACGACAGTACCTAGAGAAGCACAATTAAACAAGAAATAGATTTTAAAAGCTTTTTACTGGGTGAGGAAGAATCTCTTGAAAGCAAAATGATTCAGTACTTAAACTCTTAACACAATTTACATTCTCTTGACTAGAACCAACCATTAGCCTGAGCATCTTCTCTTTACGAACTTCACGATCGTGACGCAGAATATTCATTCTTTCCGCTGCCTCCATTGTAAAAAAGATGTCGTGGATGTCATACAAAGCAGCTCGCAGCTGGAAAGAATAATCAAAATTACAACCAATTATTTGGTTAACAGTCCCATGGTTTCGATCATCAAGCTCCTCTTGCTTTCAATCTAAACACTTGAAAAGATCATTTTAAAATCTCTTAATGAGTGGGCACAAAAATGGAATCTTCTGTTGAGGGCCACAGTTTAAACTTTTGGCTTTGTTCAAAGTCACCGTATTTATTCTACAAAAGCAGAATAGCTAGAGAAGTTGTTTTAAGAAGTTAAAATAGCGTCACCTGAGCCATTACTCTCTCATGCAGGGACGCGTCCTGTGCTGAAACGTTTCCTCTTTTCAATGGTGCTTCAGACTGGAAAGTTCTGATGAACTCCATAGTGTCCTGCGGAAGACGGGAAAATGAGGTGAAGCACGAAGCACAGTCCTGCAGGAGAAAGGACCGTTTCACGCTGCGAGCAGGACGCGCAGCCTTGGACCTGGGGACACTGAGCAATGTGACGCTCACATGTTCACTGATGGACATTCCCAAATCCTTCCAACCATTAAAGACAGGAGCAAAAACAAGCAGGAGGAGAAGCTGCACAATAAAGACGCTGATCTTACTTTTACAGTCTGCTTAAGATGTTTCAGCTTCTCTGTCTGCAGGAGTCTCCGAGTGAGAAAGCCCTTGGCCACAGCAGTGATCTTGTCAAACTTCATCTGTATCTCTGGACTGAAAACCTTAAAAGAAAAGAAACAGCTTCTAAACATTCCATAACAAAGCAAGAATTATTAATTATTTCTCAAATAACATCAACCATGTGACATAGGTTTTCAAGTAAGAAAGCAGCTGTTGAAGTTTCGGCTAGGCCAGAAGCACCCACCATTATATTAACTTAGCAGAAGCAAAATATTGTTATATTATGATTTTGCATATATGAACACTGAGAAAAATATCCTATATAGTTCTCTTCCGTAATCAAAGTTGATATAGGAAGGGATACTGATTTCTGGGAGATTTATTACTGCGCAGCTATTACAATGTTAACAGTGCCTTACAAAAACCAGAGGGCTTTTTAAGCTACAAATAAACCCCTTTTTCCCCCCTTTACCTGAGTCCACCTGGTTTTGATCCTGTTACTTGGCCGAGACACTGAGGTTTTTATAACTCCACTACCTGACGGGCCCCAGAGAAAGAACGACGTTTCGCTTGTTGAAGCAAAGCTGGTGGGTGTTGCAGCACGAGCAAAACCTGCACACAACGCAGAACGGACACTTCAACACACAGACTTCGTCCATGAAGTAACGACTGCGTGTGCGTACACACACACACACACACACACACAATCATTTCAGCTGGAACACAAACGCAGCGCTCCATGAAAACAACAAATGTAGATAAAATCAAGCACATATACAAACTTTAACTCTGGTTTCAGTCAGGAAGCCTTTTTGGGCTTAAGAACAAAGCAGCTCCCAGTGCTGGTAGGTATTCTTATTCAAGCTGCAGATTATATTACTTAGTATTGGGAGGAAAAATGTCCATATGCTACAGCATGAAAAAAATCACTTCCTTAATGTTAAAATTGCTACAGAAAATCTTATTCACAAAGCACCTCAAAGAAAATGGTCTTAAAGTGTTTAATGTCACTATCACAGATCCTAAAAATGAAGGAGGAATAATCATGCAGTTCTACTCTCAAATGGAAGTCCCTTTGCTGTTTGCCTGCTAGAATATCCAATTCCCACCTGCATTCAGTAAGTGCACTTTAATTCACTCAAGAAACAGAACTCAGCTTGGAGGCAGCAGCTTCGTTTACAAGGTCAGTTACAGGCAAGAAGCAACCTCTCTATTTCAGATTCATCTCCCAGCAAAATCTGCCAGGAAGACAAAGCGCAAGCTTTTGTTTTGGAGCACAAGTGTGATGGAGCGGCTGAGGGACCTGGGGGTTCAGCTGGAGAACAGGAGCTGAGGGGAGACCTTCTGATCTCTGAACTGCCTGAAAGGAGCTTGGAGCCAGGGGGGTCGGGCTCTGCTCCCCAGGAACAAGCGCCAGGAGCGGAGGAAACGGCCTCAAGTTGCGCCAGGTGAGGCTGAGGTTGGATCTGGGAACAATTTCTTCCCCAAAGGGCTGTGGGGCGTTGGAACAGGCTGCCCAGGGCAGTGCTGGAGTCACCATCCCTGGAGGGCTGGACAGACGGACATGAGGTTCTCGGGACATGGGGCAGTGCCAGGGGTGGGTTATGGTTGGACTTGATCACCTTGAGGGTCTTTTCCAACCAAAATCATTCTATGAACCTAATGTGGAGGAGGTGAAAGGTGTTCCCTGCAGGTAAGACCCCAGCACAGCCCCCGGAACCCTCCCCAGCGATGTCCTGTCCCACCTGCGCAGCCACAGCTGAGGACGAACGTTCTGTGCACAATGCAACCCCCCCTTGCCCTCCATCCCTCATCTGACTCTTAGCCTGTTCTCCTCAAACATGCCCTGGAACAACTAGACACAAATGGAGCAGTACAAGGACGGCTGAAACTGCGCTAAACGCCAGCGAGGCAAAAATGCGACAGAGACTGCTTCTGCGGACGCTGTCGGCAGCTGAGGGCAGCAGCTGTGGGCACGTGGTGACACGGGACAGGAACAGCCCGGTCACCCGCACAGCACAGCGCTCCATCCACCCACGTTCTGCGCTCGCGGTTTTACCGATGCTGGTGGAGTTGGCGTGCCGGACGGTCTCCAGCTCAGGCTCCACGCTTTCCAGCAAGCCGCTTTCGCTCTTCTTCCTCCACTCCAACTCCATCCTGCTGTTAATATTCACTTTGGAAATCTCTATTTCTGTTGTAGCAATCTTCTTTCCTTTCAACTTTCTCTCCTGCTCTTCCAGTTCCTACAAAAGACAGAATCAACTATTAGACTATTTTCTAACTCTGCAAAGCAATAGAATATACATTTTAAACCCAAGTGCTTCCTGACAAACCACAATACAACATACGTGACCTTTGTTTAGAGTGTTTTACCTTACCTTCTGCAATTTCTCCTGTTCCCTCTCCTGTTCCGCTATCAGGATCGACAGTTGCTGTGCGTGCTGTTCTTCAAGCCTCTTCCTCATTTCTTCAAAGGCCAACATTTTGGTTTTTAAAACATCTTCTGAGAAAACACATTGCAGAGAATCAAGCATTCAATATTGCCTATGTGAGTTTGCCACAGATATACACGCTTTAAACAGGAGCAAGTGGCATCATCAGTAAAAAAGTACAATTTATCTTCCATGTCAAGTTTCCATTACGTGTTGCAAAGAATCTCATCAGTTACTACAGTTCTTCAAAATATTTGAGTGTTCGTATTTGGGGAATAAGCATGTGAATGTGTGGCAGAATGCAAACCCCCTCTCTCCCCCTCCGTCCTCCACTATGGAAGGAGCAGACACATCTCCCTCTCTCTGCTGCTTGAGCCTGACAGCTGCTTTTGTTTGGCCCCAGAGCCCCTGGCCAGGGCCGTTAAGAGACAGGAGAAGGGAGCGCAGAGGCACCAGGGAGCCGCTGGGTGCCCGGGCCAGTGTGGGGGATGTTTGGAAGCGCCAGGGGCACCCACAGCCAGTGTGGGGGTGCAGAGAAGCTTCTGGAATGCCCACAGTCAGATCTGATCGGGCTGTAAAAACGGGATTCCCGTCGAGATTCCGCCCCTTGCGCGGATCTCGTGGAGCACGAGCTGAGCCGCTGCCGCCAGGAGCCACTGCCCCCCCGGGACGGAGACTCCGCTTGCCTTGCCGCCGCGGCTGTGAGGAAAAGTAACCCTCGCGGGATTGAGAGTGTATCTGCTTTCCGTGCACGTTTGCACGTGTATTTATACTTTCCGTGCACATTTGCACGTGTATTGATACTTTCCGTGCACATTTGCACGTGTATTGATACTTTCCGTGCACATTTGCACGTGTATTGATACTTTCCGTGCACATTTGCACGCGTACTTCCCATGCTCAATACCAGCACATGTACAAATTAATCCTCGCAGAATGGCGGGTGTATTTTCCTCCCATCCTTCCACATGAGCACGTGTAATATTCCATGCACATTTGCACGTGTGTTTCTCCTCGCAGGATTGCGAGTGTACTATAAATTTCCCCTCGCAGGATGGCGAGTGTACACTTTCCGTACTCAGTACGAGTACGTGTGTCCCTTTACAATAACCCCACACCGTGTTCAGGCAGGTGTGGACTCTGCCCGGACTCAGGGGCGGCTCCGGCATTGTTCTGGTGGAGCCACGTGCATGCACTCTGGGGAACTCCTGTTGTATTAGTTGCTGACCCTTCATAATTTTCCTCAACTGATATCCGAACCTGTATTCAAGTCACTTTTGGAGTGCTAAACCCTGTTTCTCACTGGTTTAATACAAGTTGTTTTGGACCCTGCTGTCCCTTAAACTAACCTTGGGGGGCCTCTGTGACAGAATGGAACAGCAGTAACATCAACCGAAGCTGTATTAAAATAGGGACAAAAAAATCCTGCTCTGAGAACAGTATAATTACACTTGCTCAAGTGAATTAATATGATTTATGCCACTTCAGCTTGATTTGGTAGAGACACAGATGTAACAGTCTTGAATTGGAAGAAAACACCTATATAATGGTACAAGACAGCATTTTCTTAGTGAAGCTGAATTAAAATTTCTCCATCCAAATGGGTAACTAGTATTTGTGGTGTCAAATGATACCCCTGAGAATAAACACTGAATTCACAAAACTGATAGCGTTTTGGTTGACGCTTCTTCACATTGTTCAATCAAGTATTTGTTACCAATCGCTGTTACAAGACTCCTGACTCCAAGCAACTGCCAAGACAGCAGTTCTGCCGTTCCGGAGCGGTTACAAACGGCTCGGGTAGAAACCTGAATTTCGGAATTTGTCATGAAGTGAAAACTAGAGAAAGAATGAAGTCACTGAAAAGAAAAGATAATTTACACTCAGTAAAACTTTAGCCTTTGATTTATATATTGATTTAGAACCAGCAATGACTAACGATCATCAGGTTTTTTCCTAAAAGACTTAGAAACTGAGAAGCTTCAGAAAACGCGGCAACTCTAGCGACGTGTTACCTGCTGCCGCGCTGCCAGGGGCTGAATTCTTCGGGATGTAAACCGATCTCACAGCGTATTTCTGGTCCTGCAACCACTGCTGCTCTTGTTCTTCCATTCCAGCTGTTACAACACAGGGACTGTTTTCTTTTTGGCAATTGGCAGCGTCCAAATCAAGTCTACGTTTCACCTTTTCAAAACTATTTTCTGGAAACTGCTCGCTTGCCAGGGCAACGCTTGGCGTGTCCATCTGCTGGCGCGTGTTCTTGCTCGGCATTAGCAGCGGGGACGGGTTTTCTACGTCGTAAGATTTATTGAGCTCTACTGGAGAATTACATTTCATGTTTTCTAGCAAAGCGGAGGGTTTGGTCTCATTCACAGCCAGGAGCTTCTGTGTTCCTGCAGCCTGACTGACGGCAAACGCTTCACTGGATTTTGGAGGGACAGGATCAGCGCTGGTCTCTATTTTATATGTCCCTCTGCTGTCCAGCGCTGTCCGTCCTTCCGGGGCGGCCAACAACGCTGCTCTGCCGTCCGAGTGCCCGAAGGAAAGGCGATTTGCTTTGCCGACCCCCACCCCGTCACCAGGGCCCGAGGAATTCCTGTGGACACCGGGAGCTCTGTTGGGGTTCACCAAGTCCAGCAGGAACTTTGGCGCTGACTCAGACACGTTATTTTTATCTGCAAGATCTTGCATGATTAAATCCATTGCTCTACTCTTGCCCTTAGGACTCAACTCGTAAGCATTCACGGGGTTACTTATGACGATGTGTCCCATCGATAAAGGTCTTGGGCGTCTCCGGTGCATTTTAGGGCTCATGCTTGGCTCCGGGCTTGGTAATTTGGAGTAAGAGCCTGTGAGGCTCCTAACAATGCTGCTGTCACGATCAAACACTGAAGTCTTTTTGAATTCTTCATCCGAATCAGAATCCACCGATGGGGGTGGTGTTCCAACTCTCATAGGTATGTCCACCTTTGAAAAACTGGACAAAGCTGATACACTTGTGCTATTTGTATGAGCAGAGGCACCTTGGAGAAGGGTGTTTGATTTATTAAGACTGGGCTTATCAAGTGTGGGAGCAGCGCAAGTCCTGCCTGTAAGCTTTGCTCTTTCTTTCCCGGAGTCAGTTGTTTTAACCCCATCGTTCTCTTTATCTGAATGACTTTCGCTCACGCTCCTCTTGGAGTTACTTTTGGAGCTCCGCTTGCTTTGCTCTTTCTCCACGCACTCCCTGGATTTCTTCAGCAGGCTCTGCAGACTGGTGCCACACGGGTCCTTCTGGGACGCCAGCTTGTCACACGCGGTGTCGGGCGATGCGGCCCTCAGACACGGGGCAGCTTTGCGGTGACCCTCGCTTTGCTCTGAAAACACATTTTCTTCCACTGCTTTAGCTGCCCGTGTCACACCGGGTGTCACCTGCCCAGCGCTGTCCGGTGGCCCCGGCGTCTGCGCCGGTTCCGCGGGACCAACGTCGGAACACAAACCGACGTCTGACGGAGCTGCCAAGTCAGCCGGAGCTTTGGAAGCCGGGTCAGGACAAGTATTCTCAGCCTCTCGTGCGTTCATGTCACTCCCACCAGGTCCTTTCCTGATCTGCAAATCAAAATTGAAAAATAAAGAAATCATGCATTTTGGATGATATTTCCTCAAATCGCTGCAAGCGTCACCTGAAGAATTCTGCCAAAAACCAATGCAAATTTTCAGTTTGACTGCTACCAATTTCCTTCAAATTACACAGAGTGCAGCGCTCTTTGCAATAAGAAAAAAGATTATTGGAATTAAAACATGAATTTGAACGATGGTCCGCTCAGAATTTTTACTGATACCAAGGACCCGAACGCAAACGTGCTCTTCTCTTCACAAGGTAATTTGGACATATTCACCTAATTTTGTGGTTTCAAATTATCTTCCGAGATTCCTCTTAAAATACGAAAATATCTTTACATTAAATGAGAAATGTAATTGAAAAAAAATCAGCATGAAATACTGTTTAACCTACAGACAGCTGGGGAGAAATCAAAATAGTTCCTAACAAAAACAGTGGAATATTTCGTAACTTCTTTCCTAATCCAGAGGCAATGAAATATGAAATTTTGTTCGTCAAGTACTTGACTAAACAACTTCATTTAAGTGAGAATTACATGCTACTTCTAGCCAGCGTTTGTTTAAAAGGATTCTCACACTAAGATTATCCTATGGGTTATCCTATGTACTGTAACTCAGTTATCAAGAGGAAACCTTTGAAAAATACCCTTACTTTTGTATTTCATTGTATTGTTCCCGGTGTGCTCTCCAAGCCCAGCACACGGCACAAACCAGGACGGTACGTTTGTCACCTCAAGGAACTCAGCAAACCAAATGGAACTGTACTTGTTTAAGCAAGAGGTTAATTTAAAGACCGTTACAACTGTTGCAAAGACAAAGGCTCCCACTCGACGAGATGTAATTAATAGTCTTTGCAACTTCAATCTCTACTAAACTCATCACTGATGCAGCAAAGAACACAAAATAGCTGCAGTAAAATTATAAAGCACACAAAACAACTGCAAGTTGTTGTGAAGGCAGTTTTATTTCTGCAATTAAGGTTGAATATAGATTACTTTCTGATTAAGCTATAAGCTTGCAAATTGGGTGGTTGGATTAGATGACCTTTGAAGGTCCATTCCAACCCAAACTGCTCTGTAATTCAGTGAAATAAAGCAAACCAGCTGCACCAACTCCAGGGGTTTGTCCGTTTGTTTTTACAATCCAGTTGTTTCAAACAGTTACAAAAATAACAGTCGGTCACGTGCTGTGATCTGTCTTTTGTACGCACCAAAACAAGCAGAACAGCACGTCCCGTGCATTACAACGAACACCAATGTTATCACTCAAAATCAATTATCGGGTGACATAGCACGAAATACTATCAAATGCTGGTTCTGTAGCGTTAACCGCTATTAATTCCACGTTTATATTGTGAATGCTTTCTCAGAATGTCTGTAAGCAGCTGCTTTCTCTCGAGGTGTAAGGCAGCTTTGGACTAACGGTACCTGAACATTTTCTAGAATCTCCTGTACACGATTCAGTAAAGCTCTTTTCTGAGAGTTCCGTCTCCAGGTCTCCAGATCCAGTGCTTTCTGCTTATATTGCTGGATTTCCTTTTTCTTTTCGAGGCTGAGCTGCAAAACAGGGTAAGAAACACAGTTTATAGCAACAAATGTGAATTCCAATACGAAATTACGGAAATAAATTAAAAAGAAAAGCAACAGAACAACAGAAGAACAACAATCATCCGAGATGGAAGATACACAAAATGCCTTCTTGGCACACATGCAAATGAACATGAATTTAAATGATAGTTTATGAAAAACTTGTATCGACATTACAAGACACAGCATCAAGTTAAAACAACCCAGGGCTCCGAGTGCAGATCTACAAAACCACATCTACAAGAATTGGTTTCACAGAGTTCTACAAAATTAATTATGCATTTCTTCTATGAAACCTTAAAATATCCACTCATTTGTAAATTAAATAGATGGTTAAGTCTCCAATGTATATCCGTATGATGGGGTTCGGAGACGGTTGTTCCAGCGTCTCTCCGGTCACAGGGACTCAGCTGCACAACCGCACAAACAACCCGCCTTCCGCTGGGCATCGAGCATCAAACATCGAATGACTTAACAGAACTGATGAGCCTGGGAAACACGTTAGAGAAAGCTGCAAACACACGCAAAAATACGTTTACTTAAAAGCTTTTTAATTATCTCAGTATTTGCTTTTCTTTGACATTTTCAAACAAACTCGCATGTTCACTATTTGGAGCGTCAATATGATTTTACGTGAAGTTAAGCCCAGCAGTAACACTCTTCTATTTAATACCACAAACACTTTTACTCCCCTTGTGAAGATAACAAACGGCACAGAATGAAAGCAAACGTAGTCAATATGACAGAAGCACATTTTACCCCTTTACTTGGTAAAATTAAGGTTAGGAATGCTTAGAACACACCAAGCGGCAGGCCAGACCACAGCTCAAACACCTGCACCTTCAGAGGAATCACTACGTGTGGGCAACAAAGCGAGAGCTGAAGGCACAGTCAGTGCACCAGGGAAGGGAAAAAAGCCCTTACCAGAGGGGAAAGCACAGGAATTCCACGGAATTGAATGAGGGAGATGTTTTTCTGTTGAACGGGGAAAGCGGTTTCTCTTTTTATTGCCTCTGCTTGGATTCTGGAAAGATGCTTCTTACAGAATATTTCATAGTCTTCCATCTTCATGTTAACTAAGCTGCAAAAAATAACAGCGTTACTACTGCAAGACCATGAAGGGAAAACAGTAGCACAGCTAAATTTGTACCACTATATTCTGGGAAACAAATTTTACATTAGAAAACTCAATTAAGTTTCTCTTCCTACTATCATTAACAAAAGCTGCAAAGCTGGTTTTGTTTTCCCATATAAACACAGAATCTGCACGAAAAAAAGATGATCACAGGTACACCGAGAAAAAAGCACTGAGATAATCAAGGTCTACAAAACTACACGCGCAATGGATAATTTTAACAATTTCTATCAAAGACTTAATCTTTAAGCTCTTATCAATTGTAAAAAAAAAAAAAAATCGCAGACAAATTTTAAAAATTAAAAGAATGAACCTGGTATTAAAGCAAGACCAGCCTTTATATTTAGGGGGCTGAGAGGAATTGGTGTCTCACTCCCATGAGTCTCCTCCTGCAGGAACAGCTGCTGATGCTGCCCCAAAAACACCAATTCCAGCCCCGTCTCCTCAGAGCCGGGCAGGGCTGGGGGGGGGACCCGGGCAGGGCTGGGGGGGGACCCGGGCAGGGCTGGGGGGGGGACCCGGGCAGGGCTGGGGGGGGGACCCGGGCAGGGCTGGGGGGGGGGACCCGGGCAGGGCTGGGGGGGGACCCGGGCAGGGCTGGGGGGGGGACCCGGGCAGGGCTGGGGGGGGGACCCGGGCAGGGCTGGGGGGGGGACCCGGGCAGGGCTGGGGGGGGGACCCGGGCAGGGCTGGGGGGGGGACCCGGGCAGGGCTGGGGGGGGGGACCCGGGCAGGGCTGGGGGGGGACCCGGGCAGGGCTGGGGGACAGTCAGCGCCGATCACCGCCCGGCCCGGCCTCACAGCGCTTTGTTCCCCCGCCACCCGCGGCCCAGCTCGTCCTCCTCCCACCGCGCCGAGCCCGCCACAGGCCGCCCCGCTGCGCCCGAGCCCGGGCGGCGGCCTCTCCCTCGGCTCCCTCGCCCCGCAGCCCCTCTGGGGGCAGGTGGCCCCGCCGGCCGGGCCTGGGCCCCGCGGCCCTTCCTGCCCGGCGGCAGCGCGCACACCACAGCCGCTTTTCCCAACCCCCGGGGCAGGGCCCGCCGAGCAGCCCCCAAGACGCCGCGTTCCCAGCAGCCGCTCGATACCTGCGCGGAGCCCCGAATCAGCACCCAGCAACACCCGCACGGAACTGACCTGCGGCCTCCGCAGCTGCCCCGCCCCCTGCAACAGCCACGCCCCCTGTCACCGCCCCGCCCCCTCCCCGGTTCTTCCGCCGTGCCGCCCGCGCCAGGGCCGGACGGTCCGGCAGCAGCTTGCTCACAGAGTCACGGAATGTGGGGGACTGGAAGGGCCCTGGAAAGCTCATCCAGTGCAATCCCCCCATGGAGCAGGAACACCCAGATGAGGTTACACAGGAAGGTGTCCAGGCGGGTTGGAATGTCTGCACAGAAGGAGACTCCACAACCTCCCTGGGCAGCCTGGGCCAGGCTCTGCCACCCTCACCCCGAACAAGTTTCTTCTCATCTTTAAGTGGAACCTCCTGTGTTCCAGTTTGCACCCATTGCCCCTTGTCCTGTCACTGGTTGTCACCGGGAAGAGCCTGGCTCCATCCTCCTGACACTCCCCCTTTCCATATTGATCCCCAGGAATGAGTCCCCCCTCAGTCTCCTCTTGTCCAGCTCCAGAGCCCCAGCTCCCTCAGCCTTTCCTCACACGGGAGATGCTCCACTCCCTTCAGCATCTTCAGCATCTCCCTTCAGCTGGAAATGATCAGGTCTAGGAAGGGACGTGAGCTCGATCAGCGCAGCTCCTCACACACCCGAGCCGGGCGGGACACACCCGTCACCTTTGGGTGAGCTCCCAGCTGCGATTCCAGAGGGGTGAGGTGGGACTGGGGCCATCCTGGCTCCCACCCCGGGGCTCCCACCCTGCAGCTGAGCCAGCCGCCCTGTGGGCACGAGTGACGTCTGTCCTGCCGTGTCACCTCAGATCCCCTATGGCTGAGCAGTCCCGCACCGCCAGGAACGCAGACATGCCAGCAGGTATCGATTTCATGGAACATGCTGCGCTGAGGCAGACAAATGCGAGAACTTGTTCACAGCCCCTTTGGGACAGCAGCGCTGTCACCGCAGACGTCCTGTCCCGCCCCAGCTGGGCCACCCACCGCAGGAACAGGAATGAGACCCGGGAGGCAGGTCCAGAAATACACACCTGTGTGCCAGCACCCAGCCCAGCCAAAATTAACACGGATCTATGGAAACATCGAGTTCGCAGTGAGCGTTTAGAGATGTCAAAGCTGTCACTCTCGTTTAAAAAACAACCCCTTCATCTGTTACCTCTTCAACATGCTAAATATTATTGATTTTTTTTAAGTCTTCATCTTTAATCTGAAGTGATTCAGTCGTTTATCAAAAGATTATTAAATGTGTAAGACATTTAATTAGATGTTCCATTATTTGTTATGTGTCTGCATATATGTCTGATTTTTCTCAGATACACCTGGCAGGAGCACAAGACCACAAACAGAAAATAATATCTGAGATGCTCTGAACCAGCGAGGACAATGCGTGACAAATATTATCTTGGCTATTAAAACAAAACAAACCCCTCTAAACCCAGTTTAACAGCCTGTCCCACCTCTGGCTGGCAAGAGTTCCTCACCGCACAGTCAGCTTCTTCCCATCCTTCCCACAGAGAACACAAAACCAGTCCAAATCCTCACTTACGTTAAGGCAAACTCCTTCCCTTGCTGCGCTGTTCTTTTCTAGACCGAGCAGCCGGTTTGTTCTGTTCCCGCCGCTTTCCCGGGGTGATGCTCTGTCCCCTCAGCTGGGGTCACAGGAACCGCTGCCCTGGGTTTGGGTTGTGACAGGCGGGAATGCATAGTTAGATGTGAGATATATACAATATATGTCAGGAACGTTTAAGGAAGAACTGGTGTTTTTATATAACTGAGAACCTGGCGCCTGACCCCAGCAGGGGGGAAGGACCGAGACACAACGGACTATGAATCCTTAATGTAATACGCAGCCTCTTCCTGGAATACGTACTGACACCTGTATACATACTGATACCTGTATTGACAAGTTAATTTAAGTGGAAGGACCGAGAGACATCAGACTATGAATACTTAATGTAAAACACAGTCTTTTTCCAGAATATATACTGCTACCTGTATACATACTGATACCTGTATTGACAAGTTACCTTAGGGGGAAGCGTAGCCAAAGCACCAGGAATCCGTATCTTAGATAGACTGATAAGGGGCAGGGTATTGTGTGCATCGGGATAGTCTGTAAACCCTGAAGCACCAGCCAATGGGGAACAGGGGAGGGAAACTGCGGCCGGGATTTTGGGGGGATATAAGCAGGGGGTTTGCCCTATTATGTGTGTCTGCATTTAGGTAGAACACCTGCTGTCGCAATATCGTTATTAAAAAAAATTGCTTTGCTGAGAGATCCTGCCTGAGCCTATTGTATTTGCAAAGTAATTGTTTCCTACAACATAGAACATTGGATCTAGAAATACAATAATTAATTGAAAAATAACTAATATTAATACTGCATTAGCTGGCATAGCTGGCAAAGCTCCCTGACACACAGCGGACACACAGGTCACCGGCAACTCTCTGGGCAGCGGTACCTTTCCTTTCATTAACACCGTTAATTTTTATTTACGCCATTTTTTATCTGGAATAACCGATATTTTCTCGCAGTGCTGCCCCGCCCTTTACCTGAGCAGCTCGCTCCGCCCCGGAGCCGCCGGCCCTGGTTCTGCGCCTGCGCCTCCGCGCCACCTCCTCCGCGTCCGCCGGGGGCGGTGCCGAGCGGGGATTGGCTGGCGGAACAACGGCCCCGCCCCGGTTAGCTGAAGACGGGCGCCGATTGGTTGCTAGCAGCGGGTGGCTAAGCGCTGATTGGCTGGCGCTGGGCGCGGCGGTGCTGCCGTCGTTCTTGTCCCGGGAGCGGCGGTCGCCGCGGGGTCGACAGGGCTGTCCCGTTGCCGTCCCAGTGCGGCCGCGCTGCAGCCATGTTGTGCTACGGGGAGGGCCTGCTGAGCTCCCTCACGGCGCTGCTGGTGGCGGTGCTGGCGTTCAGCCGCAGCCCGGCGCTGGCCTGCCTGCTGCCGGCCGTGCTCTATCTGGCGCTGCACCTCTTCAGCCTGCAGCCCGCCGCCCCGCAGAGCGCCCAGCGCGTCCTGCGGCCCCGCGGCGCCGCCGCCCGCATCGCCCACCGCGGCGGAGCGCACGACGCGCCGGAGAACACGCTGGCGGCCATCCGACAGGTCAGCCCCGCGGGGACCCGCCCTCGGGTGGTGCTGGAACCGCGTCTGCCGTGCCCGGCGCTCGGGGCCGGGGTCACGGGGTGAAAATGCTTCGTGGGGCCGGGGGGGCGCCTGGGGAGCCTCTGCCCTCGGGTCTGACGGGCGACAGGCTGCGATACATCAACACAACCTGCCCGGACAGCACCGAGCGCTCGTCACCGCGGGGAGCGTGGCTCCTGCCCACTGGAAGCTGTGGCTTGTCAGGCAGATAAGAACAGCTTGATCAGATCTGAGTCTTTCTGTGGGGACTGTATTATATCCTTGGTGCTGATGGATAGTTTAGAAGTGTAATAGCGGTGAAGTACTGCTACTGAAGTACTATGTTTTGCTGATATTGCAACAATATGGAGAGCAGACAGCAACTTGGAATCACAGAACAGTTTGTGTTGAAGGGCCCCCCCAGCTCCCAGTGCCCCCCTGCCATGACAGGGACATCTTCAGCAGCTCAGGTTGCTCAGAGCCCCGTCCAGCCTGGCCTGGGATGTCTCCAGGGATGGTTCATCCACCACCTCTCTGGCCAACCTGGGCCAGGCTCTCACCACCCTCAGGGCCAACAATTCCTTCCTCATGTCCAGCCTGAATCTCCCTCCTTTAGTTTAAAACCATCACCCCTTGTCCTATCACAAACAGTCTGTCCCCATCCTTCCTATGGCTCCTTTTAAGTCCGGAAAGGTGCACTAAGGTCTCCCCGGAGCTTCTCTTCTGCAGCTGAACTCCCCAACTCTCTCAGCCTGTCCCCAGCAGAGCTGTTCCAGCCTCGGGTCATTCCTGGGGCTCCTCTGGCCCCTCTCCAGCAGGTCCATGTGTGTCCTGTGCTGAGGACCCAGAGCTGGACCAGCACTGCAGGGGGTCTCACCAGAGCAGACAGTAACTGACTTAGTAACAGGTCATTTGCTTTTTAGTTCTGTAATGGGAATCCACAGTTATAGGAGAATCTGACACTGTGAGAACTTCACTGTGTACAGCTGTGCCACGAAACTCAGTGCTGCCTCGTCCGGGAGGCACTGTGGTGCAGCCAGGTTCGAAAATCTGTTTCTGAGAATCATTTGAGAGACTGCTAATCACAATTTCGAGTGTAGTGTATCTGTGACAGTGAGATCACAGAATGTCCTGAGTTGGAAGGAACCCCCAAGGCTCATGGAGTCCAACCCCTGTCCCTGCACAGGACACCCCACAGGTCACCCCGTGTGTCTGAGCACGGTGTCCAGTCTCTTCTTGAACACTGTCAGGTTGGGCCGTGACAGCTCCCTGGGGAGCCTGTTCAGTGTCCAGCACCTCTGGGTTGAAGAACCTTTTCCTCATGTCCCACTGACCCTCCCTGGCACATCTTCTGCCATTCCCTGGGCTCTGTCACTGTCACAGAGCAGAGCTCAGCCTGCCCCTCCTGCTCCTGCTGAGGAACCTGCAGCCCCATGCGGTGTTGCTGCTCTTGACAGACGCCTCTAGAGTAACCTGTAGTGCATGCCTGGCATTTGTGTTTCTGGTGCGTTTGGCCTTCAGAACAATTCGTCTGGCTCACAGTTCACTCTGGTGCTTTTCTGAGGAGCTCCTGGGAAAGCGCCAGGGCAGGAGCAGCGTGTCTGAAATGTTCTCAGGCAGCTCGGCTGCTCGTTGCTCTCTGCTACGGGGCTTCCTCGGCCAGGAACAGGGATTTGCCCACGTAACAGCGACTGTTCAGTACACACACGGCAAGTGGTACTTCTGGGAGGTTTTGTTCCTCCTGCGTGTGGTGGACGAGCTGTACTGCACGTGAATGGTGAATCTGACTCTTAGAGATAATATCACACCTGTGTTCTGTAAAGAAAAGGGACCATAGCTCTTCCTTGGGCAAGCAAAGACTTTATGCTCTGATGCCCTGCTCCGATTCTGCATTCTGAGTATTAATCTCTAAGTTATCTAAAGTTTAGGCATTTGCTTCCCTTCGCTTTTAGGAAGTAACATAAGGACACAGGAGTTATCGGACCAGAAGAAGAGAACAGGATTATTTTCTGCATTTTTATCCTGAAACAGCCCCAATCCCAAGACGGAGACATTATCAGTATGGTTTTATCTATAAAATAGATTGTATACTTTCAGTTGGTCTATAAATGCTTCTCACGATGATGTGGGTGAAACCTACTTTGTTCTGCAGATCAAGATGACTACAAAGAACCTTAGTAGGTTTGGGGTGTTTTTTTACCAGAATACAATCTAATTATAGGTATAACTATATTAAATCTATAAAGCGATCTCTTCTGTTATGTATGTGATTTTCTTCTTATTTTTTAAGGCAGCTGAGAACGGAGCAACAGGTGTTGAGCTGGACCTTGAGTTTACTGCGGATGGTGTTCCCATTCTAATGCATGATGAAACAGTGGACAGGACAACCGATGGGTCGGGAAGATTGTCTGAGTTGACTTTTGATGAAGTTAGGAAGCTTAATCCAGCTGCAAAACACAGGCTGTGGTAAATGAACTATTGCTGTTCTGAAATTACTGTTTCAACGGTGAAAACAACATAATTGATAAACAAAATTATTGATTTGATCTATCACTGATGAACACTGTTGTAAATTTAAAACTTAGAGTCCCATATATTACTTCTCGTTTGATTTTAGAAGCGTATGAGACTGTATCTCCTTACCCATCCTTGCAGTAGGAACAGTGGAGCAGAGTCAAGGTAATTGGCTCTCAAGGACAAAATCCACAGGTTAATCCCTACAAGAGCTTCCCCTGAATTGACTGTAGAACACTAAAGACACTGGCAGTTTCACAAGGTGTCCAAACCATCTTGAGTAATTACTTCTAAAATTAATTTAGTCACATATATTCCTTGACTGGTTGCGTCTTGGCGATTTAGTGATTTCACAATTCCCAAACATCAGGATTATGCCATCAAAAAGGAGCCAGATGTTTCCTGTGTGGTATCAGGCAGGAGCTGAGACCCCAGTGGCTGATCAGATCCTTTCCAGTGGCATTCAGGGGAAAATATTTTATACGTTACTAAATTTTTGATAACAGCGCAACCTCTGCAGTATCATAAGTGGATCCATTTTAGAGGAAGAGCTTCTAGTGTGTGTTCCTTGTATCCCTGAGACACTGCACTGGGAACTGCCCGACTTACAGCACCTGGGAGTCTGGAACCAGTTGCACCTTCCCGGTCTGTGACTGGAAAGATGATCCCCTGAGCAAGAACTTCCCACTGTGGTCACTGCTGATGAGCTGATGAGCTGCTCACTGTCACCTCATCAGGAATCATTTACTGACGTGTGAAGCTGCTTCTCCTGCATCCTCAGCTGGTCTGGCCTGTTCTGCTGGTCAGGGAGCGCAGGCAAAGCTGGGGAGGGTCAGCGGTGGGGACTGAACGCTGTTTTGTGGCGGCTGAGGAAGGAGGTGAAGAACTGAAATTGATGGTTTGGTGTCCACACGGGGTTGGTGAGCGTCAGGTTAGACCTTGAGTTTGACTGACACAATCGTCTCGTGGGATCCTGGGGGAAGAGGAGATGGGCACGTGTTCCTCTCCAGTTTGTGGCAGCAAACTGTGTTCAGGAGGAAGCAGCTCTGTGGTTGGTGTGTGCGCACGTGTCTCGTGACCGCGTCCCGCGGATTTCTGTGTTTCCGCAGGAGCAAATTCCAGGGTGAAAAGGTACCGACGCTGCGAGAAGCTGTTGTGGAGTCCATGCGTCACAATCTTATCATCTATTTCGATGTCAAAGGCCACGCGAGTCAGGTACTGCTGTCTGTACTGAGGCACCTTCCCTCGCCCGTTCTGTGGGTTTCTCACCTGCTTTTCTGTTGGCCTCAAACTGGTAGTGTGGGACAGCCCCTTCTAATGGGAGCAAAGCTGGGTCTTCTGCTGGTGTCGTGCAAAGCTGGGCTGTCAAAGCACAGACAACGTGTTTCCGTGTCCCATTCCATCATCCTGGGAAGCTGCAACTTAAACCTGGCGTGCGAGGTGTGTGAGTGTTGGGTTCGGGTCGCAGCCCCATCCCGAAACAGCGGTGGGAACGCCCGGCGGTGCTGCGGGAGCTGCCGTCTCACCGTCAGCCGCAACCGGGATCCTGCTTGGCTGTCGTTTGCGTTGCTGAAGGCACACACAGGTGACCGATCGTTAACACTTCATGAAAATCAGCATAATTATTGCTTTAGCATAGCAAAATATGGAAATCATTTTCCCCCTTGAATTAAACCATAGGTAGTACGGAAGAATTTTATCCACTATATACAGGGTGTTTCAAATAGATGGACCCAACAGGTTACAATTACACAAAAATTTACAAACGGTTTAATGAGTTATCGAGCTTTAGTAACCTTATTATAAATGCTCTGTGCTCCCTCCCGCTGCAGTACGGACTGTGAGTTTCATTCACAGGCGGTTTGTGGTTGCAGAGCTATCCTGATTTCAAACAGTATTTCAAACACCGCTCATTGCTGCAGACTGAATCATGGAAAGGACTTTTGCTGCAAAACAACCCAAATGTCACTTTGGTGTTAATGGTATAAACGAGATGCTGTTTTTCTTCTCCCCCCTTTTCGTTTCCATCTTGTAATACAAAACAGGGAGGTATTTTTCAAGGGGATTATTCTCAAATGATTTTGCAGTGTAAAGTAGCTATGAGTTTATATATAAATGTAACATCTGTGTTCATCTCTAATTGGCAGGCAGTTGATGCGCTAAAACAAGTCTACCTGGAATTTCCACGTTTGTATAACAGCAGCGTAGTCTGTTCCTTCATGCCAGACGTTGTTTATAAGGTGATGTTTCCTAGAGTTTATTTGGGACTTTTTTTAGTTCTGTCTGGGAATTTCGCTGAGATATACAACTGAGTTCCAGATTATTCTTGGTTTGTTGGAATTGCCAATACCGTTAAAAACAAATGAAGCGTAAATCGTAAGTCTCCTGCATAACGTGATTAGATCCCTCTGTGATCATTACGCGCACATACGACTCTGCAGCAGTTCCCTCCATCCTGAAAGCTCTGCCGAAAAAGCGTGTTGCTCTTCCAGTTGCCATAGGCCAGGTACCTGTTAAATAAACCTCATGTTTTGATAGAAATGTAGACAATTCTTCTGTTTCCTGATTCTCTTTGCCAAATCCATTTACTATGTATTTCATTCCATTGCCTGTTATGTGATTTTTTTTAATATAAGAGCAGTTGCTTATTCAGTTTTAAAGCCAGAGCAGGAAAATGCCATGAAGGGCTGTCTAACAGCGTTACAAAGGATTGGGGCGGGGGAGAGGGAAAGGGATTCCACTGGCACTGTGTCGAACCTCTTGCAAGTTGTTTTGCTTCTGTGTGAATCACCGTCCTTTCCCGGCTGTTCCAGATGAGACAGGCGGACGGGAACGTGGTGACGGCGCTGACGTACCGGCCGTGGCAGCTCAGCCACTTCGGAGACGGGACCCCCCGCTTCGGCTCCTCCTGGCAGCTCCGGTTGTACATGCTGCTGGACGTCGCCCTGGACTGGAGCCTGCACAGCTTCCTGTGGCGGCTCTGCGGGGTCTCAGCTTTCCTCATACAGAAAAACTTTGTTTCTCAGTAAGTGATGGAAGTTGCTAAAATCTCAGGAGGCAATACCATTCTATTGTATGTAAACGTGGAGGTAACGGTGTATTGAATTAATATGTTCCATTTAGTATTGTCTAAGTTTGCTTAAATCGTTTCTTTACCGCATGCTGTTTTATTATTTTAAGCGTCTATCTTTTCAATCTGTATTTTTATCTTAAATTATCTTAAATTTAATCTCAAAGGGGAAGAAAACTTGCTCTTGCCTGTTTACAGTAGTAAGCCACAAAGCTATAACATTGCAAAAGATGACAAGATACCGATGTAAGACTAAAACTCCGTTGAAGCTTTAGCGCTGTCTGCCTGAAGCACACGGGTGTCAGCCTTGTTTGTGCTGTCTGTTCCCTGCAGAGACTACGTCAGGTACTGGGCTTCCAAGGGGATTCAAGTGGTTGCCTGGACAGTGAACACGTTTGCGGAAAAAAGCTACTACGAACGTGTCCTCGAATGCAGCTACATCACCGACAGCTTGGTGGAGGACTGCGAGCCGCACTACTAACCCTGCGCTGTGCTCCCCACCCAGAGCCGCCCCCGCGGTGGGGCAGGGGGACACAGCGGTGGGGCAGGGGGACACAGCGGTGGGGCAGGGTCCCCGCGGTGGGGCAGGGGGACACAGCGGTGGCTCCGGGGCAGCACGAACAGCGACCACGCTGAGGCACAACCAGGATTCGATCTGACAAGTAACCGGGCAATACGCTGCGAGCGCAGCTTGCTGTGGAATTCTCAAACTGTTCCTTTGTTTTGTTTCACTGCTGGTTATAAAGTCATCTCTTGGTGGCAAAATTTGAAACACACCTTGATCTTGAGTAATATAAACATCTGCTCTGTGTGTAATAATTTCAGGTTGGTCTATGGCATCTTAAACATCTACGTTACCGTTCTAAAACAGAACCTGCAACTAACGGTGCCAAAACAGAGGGTGATGGATTTGCTGCCTTTGCATGGAGGGGCTCAGCGCTGTGTCTTGCCAGGGGCCAGCGAGCCAGCTCTCCATGTTCTGCGGGAAGACTGTGACAATTCATTAATAAAACTTGAGTGTCTTCTTATCCGCCAGACTGTTTAAAAGAACCAAGGGAGGATAGAAGGTTATTTCTTCTCATGACATAACACAAGAATTTATTTATTTATAAAAGAAAGCTATATATCGAGAGCTGGTAGTGGTAGAACAAGTAGAGCTGAAATGTCTTTTTACTTTGCTTATTGTTTGTGTGATTGAAGGGCGCTCACAGGGATACGCGGGAAACTAAATCCAGATTCAACGTGAAATCAGGAGTCTGCAACTACAATAAACAGGTACATGGTGGCTCACAGTTACAGCATTCTTTATTGGATTGATGTAAAATGTCAAAATTAGTGCATGTTGCTTGATGTTTTTTCTAACAAGTAGAAGTCCCAGGTGTTCTCATCAGTGTGGGGGCCGGTTGTGGCTCTGCACCACGGGAGCCAGCGGGTACAGACAACTGTTGGTGATTAGCACGAGCAGAAAACTCCCAGGGAGCCAACCCTACCGTCAGTCAGACCGCCTTTCCGTCATGGACAATACATAGAATTACTAAGTTGGATAATATCATTTCAGAAGAACGTGATACTGATTTCAACAGAAATGGGGAATTTGAAAGTTTAACCGATGGGTTCCCAGACACAGGTTACTCAGACGTCATCTCCCGAGGTCCCGTTGACTCCACGTGCAGCAGTGGTTCAGTGAGGTTGTTCTTGTGCCATGTCAGGGCTGCTGAACTCGGGTCCCCGTCAGGGCGTTGTGGGGGCTGGGCTGAGGGGCCAGCGCTGGGCGTGCGCTGTGGCAAAGCTGTGCCGGCAGACAGAGCAGCAGCGCAGTTCATGTATTGCTGTGGATATCGGTGTTCTTGCCAGCGTGTCCCAGCGTTAGAATTGCTTCTCATGCACAGAGCCAACGAGATTGAGAAAAACTTCACAGAACCCAGAGTGTCAGGGGTTGAAGGGCCCTGTAAAGCTCATCCAGTGCAATCTCCGCATGGAGCAGGAACACCCAGATGAGGTTACACAGGAAGGTGTCCAGGCGGGTTGGAATGTCTGCACAGAAGGAGACTCCACAACCTCCCTGGGCAGCCTGGGCCAGGCTCTGCCACCCTCACCCCGAACAAGTTTCTTCTCATCTTCAAGTGGAACCTCCTGTGTTCCAGTTTGTACCCATTACCCCTTGTCCTGTCACTGGTTGTCACCAGAAGAGCCTGGCTCCATCCTCCTGACACTTCCCCTTTCCATATTGATCCCCATGAATGAGTCCCCCCTCAGTCTCCTCTTGTCCAGCTCCAGAGCCCCAGCTCCCTCAGCCTTTCCTCACACGGGAGATGCTCCACTCCCTTCAGCATCTTGGTGGCTGCGCTGGACTCTCTCCAGCAGTTCCCTGTCCTGCTGGAACTGAGGGGCCACAACTGGACACAATATTCCAGATGTGGTCTCAGAACTTCTATCAATGAGACAAAAAGATAAAAAATAAACACCAGCTACTTGAGTGACCGTCCTCAGCGCAGACACTGGGCCTGTGTTCAGTTCTCACAGCCGGACTCCCCAGTGATACAGGCAGAAAACCAGAAGAAAATGGAATCCTCTGGTCTCGTGCTGTGTGTGAAGTTTGTCCTTTTTTCTGTATGTTTGGGACTGTCTGTAACCTAAAGGACGACTGTGAGGAAATGACGTCCCGCTTTCCTAAGACAGTTTTATGTCCAAAGCAACAAGGGAGGAATAAACCAGGCAGTAGTACAAAACGGACTAAAAAACATATATATTACTGTCATGGCAAAGTTGTGGCTCTGAATAAAAAGGAGCTGCATCAAATGTCTCAAAGTCATATATGATTAAAAAAATATCTCACTTGTGTTACTTCCCATCTATTCTTTATGGGATAAGATGTGTAAACTTCTTGTTCTCAAGTAGTGGTTATACACACGTGAGAATTTTGACAAGTAGTCACTCTTAAAAAAAAGAAGTTCTGATAACTGGTTTTGAGTGACTAATAAGCTGTAAAAATGCCTCAGAAAGGTGAAAATGGGGCAGAAGCTGAACCTGGTTCACATGAGTTCCTTTGGTACCGTAAAAACATTTCAGTTGTTAGAAACGACTGCACTTAAATTTCCTTCTGTTTTTACTTGATATTTTGCTTTTGGTTTAGATCAGCTGCAAGCAGTTTGAACAATAAAACTGAGTATTTTTAGACCAAAGCTTTTATTTACAATTAGGCCCAAGTTTCCTTGTACTTGGTGAGCAGGACAGGAGTGGCTGTGGGGGGACCCACAGTGACATCGCTCCCAAACCAAACACCACGACATTCCCCATCATCACCAACAACTGCACTGGCGATGCAGTTTGTAATCTATTCTTCTGCTTTTTCTACCATTTGGAGGTAAAAAAAGAAGTTTGAATGGTACCTTGGGTCATTCGTGTCAATGCATTTGCTTTCTGCAGAACAGGAAGAGGTTCATTATTGAGTCCACCCCGTCGTGGTCAAAAGTCTTTGTCGTCGTCTTCGTCTTCCCACCGCGCTGCCTCTCTAGCGCGCAGAGCGAGCGCCAGGGCCTCTGCCGCGCCGGTGCCGGAGCTGCGTGCTGTTCACACAACGGCAGAACCGTTACCAGTGCAATCACCCCCCCAGCAAACACCCCACACTGCGTAAGCGCCTCATCTGTCGGGTAGCTGGGATGGAGTTACGTGTTTGTGTAAGCCAGGAGTAGTTCAAGCTACCATGCACATTTCCATGGCTTTCTTTATTGCGGACACACAACGCTCTGGAAACTCTACATCGCTAAAAACCTTCTGAGATTCACACCACGTGTGTATCCCCGATGAGGTGTCATATTCCTGCCTTTGGCTGCTTCCCTAAGACTAAGCGGCTCATCCACCCACAGACATCCAGCTCTGCTGTACAGAACCTGTGATCAGTCTGTAGGAGTCCCTACCAACACCGCAACACGCACACCCTATAGAAAACATTTACCTCCCACCCCAGGCTTTTTGTTTTCTAAAATTCTGTGTGTCTTGCATCAACTGTCGCAGGCTGAGTCTGCGCCACAGCGAACACTTCACTGAGCTGCTCGGGGCTGCGCTCCACTTACCTTGTGGGAAGCCGGTGCCTCTCGAGCTCCCAGCAGAGTAGGGAGACTGAAAACAAAATTCACAAGTGGATCCAGGTCAGTGTCTCCCTCATGTTCCCGTTATTTTGCATTTAAAAAGACACAGGTAACACCACTAACAAACCCAGACTCTGCAGATCTCAAGCAGGTCTGTGCGTATGACTGTTCCAACAGCTCTTCTGATGGGTTGTCCAGTGGCTGAAAATGCCCAGTGGGCAGAAAATACCCATTTGCTTTAAGCTCCCCGCTCTACAGCCAATATTTATTTATATTAATTTATATAATATGTATTTCTATTCATCAGTTTAGCAACATCACCAATATTTATTTATATTATCAGACTACTGATGGGCAGTCACACAGGGGGATTTGGTTTTTTTTGGGGGAGGGAGGGGAACCTAACAGTTTTTTTTCACCAGTATGAAGGTCAAAGAGTTTTCACTCAACCCCAATAAAAACACTGCCCAGAGCCTCTGTGTGCACATTTTAATGCTAATTTGATGCCTCAGCAGGCAGCACTGACTTGAAAAATAAATTCACGATGAATCTTGGCTAACTGGGGAGGCCACAGCTGACTGGATTTGGCTAATGTGATGCCCACCTACAAGAAGAGCTGGAAGGACGATTGGGGAACTACAGACCTGTCACTCTGACCTCGGTGCTGGGGAAGCTCATGGGGCAGATGATCTTGAGTAACATCACACGGCACAAGCAAGAGAACCATGTGAGCAGGCTCAGTCAGCATGGGTTTATGAAAGGCAGGTTCTGTTTGACTGACCTGATCACCTTCTACAACAAGGTGACCCAACTAGTAGATGAGGGAAAGGCTATGGGTGTTGTGCACTTAGACTTCAGTAAGGCCTTTGACACCGTGTCCCACAGCATCTCCTGGAGAAGCCGCAGCCCATGGCCTGGATGGTGTATCTGCGATGGGTAAAGAACTGGCTGGATGGCCGGGCCCAAAGCATTGTGGTGAATGGAGCCAAATCCAGTTGGTGGCCAGGCACAAGTTTTGTTCCTCAGGGCTCAGTATTGGGACCAGTTCTATTTAATCTCTTTATCAATGGTCTGGATGAGGGGATTGAGAACACCCTAAGTAAATTCACAGACAATACCAGGTTGGGTGGAGTGTTGATGTGCTGGAGGGTGGGAAGGCCACACAGAGGGATCTGGACCGGCTGGGTCGATGGGCTGGGACAATTGTCTGAGGTTCAACAAGGCCAAGGGCCGGGTCCTGCACTTGGGTCACAACAACCCCATGAACGCTGCAGGCTGGGGAAGAGCGGCTGGAGAGTGCCTGGAGGAAAAGGACCTGGGGGTGTTGGTGACAGTGGCTGAACATGAGACAATGTGTGCCCAGGTGGCCAAAAAGGCCACCAGCATCCTGGCTTGTATCAGGATTAGTGTGGCCAGCAGGACAAGGGAAGTGATTGTGCCACTGTACTCTGCACTGGTGAGGCCACACTTTGAATCCTGTGTTCAGTTTTGGGCCCCTCATCATAAGGACATTGAGGTGCCAGAGAGAGTGCAGAGGAAGTGACGAAGCTGGTGAGGGGCTGGAGCACAAGTGTGATGGGAGCGGCTGAGGGACCTGGGGGTTCAGCTGGAGAACAGGAGCTGAGGGGAGACCTTCTGATCTCTGAACTGCCTGAAAGGAGCTTGGAGCCAGGGGGGTCGGGCTCTGCTCCCCAGGAACAAGCGCCAGGAGCAGAGGAAACGGCCTCAAGTTGCGCCAGGGGAGGTTGAGGTTGGATGTGGGGAACAATTTCTTGCCCAAAGGGCTGTGGGGCATTGGAACAGGCTGCCCAGGGCAGTGCTGGAGTCACCAGCCCTGGAGGGCTGGACAGACGGACATGAGGTTCTCAGGACATGGGGCAGTGCCAGGTGTGGGTTGTGGTTGGACTTCATAATCCTGAGGGTCTCTTCCAACCAAAATGATTTATGATTCTATGTCTATCTTGATGCTGTATGGGATTCAAAATGGGGTTAGGTCAGAGCACTCAGTTCTACTTCAGCTGAAAAGATGTGGAGGCACAAACCCCAAGCAGGGCAGGGCAGGGCAGGGGAGGAAGGCGCCCTCCTCCCGCGGCTGAGCCAGGCTCTCGTGTGCCCAGACCCATCAGTCGCCGTCACCACACTCCTGGATGGGCAGTTTCATTATCCTAAATAATGTCTAGTGAGGATAAGGGCTTTTCTACATCCTTCCCAGGTTAAATTCCAGCCTAGAACAACTCATTAGGGAATTTCCACTGTATCCTTTTGCTGTCTGGAGTTAACCAGTAATCAGTTGAGGGGAGGTTTTAAATACAGACATACCCCAATATGGCAGCCGATTTGCAAGGCTAAGAGGAACCCCGTGAAATCGCACCCAGCACATACCTGAAACAGAAGTATCCCAACCATTGCACTGACCTGCCGGCCTTGTTCTCTCCATGCAAGTACGGTTTGTTTTGCCCTTTGCAGTGCCCGTAGTTTTTCAAGTAAAAACATTTTATCTTTTCCTTCCTGTGGGCAAGAGACATTGGATCATTAGTTAGAATGGACTCATCATTCTGGAGAGGCTCAAGTAACCACTGACCAGAATAATAATTAATATTATTTTATTAAGAAATAATCTATCTATGGTGAGCTGCAGCAGCACAGCTCTAGAGTAAAATTATTTTGCAACAACTCTATTTGTGAGTTCAATTTCGCTGCAGTTCCCATGGGGAGGGTGCTCCCTTGAACTGGCAGAGGAACAGCAGATACAGCTCCACCATAGCAGGATGAGCCAACCAACAAAGAAGCCAAGTTTTTGAAAATATATAGCTGAAAGTCCAACTTACATTAATGATTTGCTTGCGTAAGAGTCTGGCCATGGTCTTTCTTCCTTCTATTATTTGCCAGTAAAGATAAGTAATAATTCTAAATGAAAAGAATAAGGTTGAACATATGAACACTCATACCCATGAGTATCCTGCTCGTCACTGCCTAAACTGAACATTAACTTGTTCATTTTGCCCATTAAAAGATATGTATATACACACATATATATACACAGACACATATATTTGAGAAAATCTGTATAGAATTACTTGAGGCATGGCAAACACATGGAATTGCTTAAAACATTCCCTTGGAAAAGACCCAAAGGTTTATGGACTTGGAGAGGTGCAATTATAGGAAGTCAACAATACGAGGTGCATTTCAGATAACAAACAGGCGCCTGATGCTCTTATCCAGCTCTGTGTCATCTGCATGGACACGTGCCTGCGACCTCAGACCAGAGCACTGAGCTGCTCCCGGGCCGGCTCTGCTCCCGCCTGAATGGGCTTCATCAGAACAGCTTTGGGCTTTTGGCCCCTGCTAGAAACACCAAGCAGCACAGCTACACCACCATACCCAGCCCTGGGCACACAGCTTAATATGCACGTATGATTTTGCCAAAATAATTCACAGCTGAGGGGACAGTATGTGAATTTACCCCAGATGAGCTGGAAGCGACTGCAACCTGCTCGGTAGCATTTCCCCGCATGCTGAGCTCACTTCTATGTGCTGCTTGCATGCTACCTGCCACTCCCCTGCAGCGTCCCTCTGGTAGCTCAGCTTTTCTTTACATGGTATCAGCTCCTCTAAGGACTTTAAGGACAAGGAATTACTGGAAAGAGTCGAGCAGAGAGCTACAAAGATGCTGAGGGGTCTGGAGCATCTTTGTGATGAGAGAGCTGGGGCTGTTGAGCTGGAGAAGAGAAGCTGAGAGGGATCTGATCAATGGGATCAGTATCTCAGGGTGGGTGTCAGAGGATGGACCAGACTCTGTTCAGTGGTGCCCAGCACCAGGGTGAGGGGCAACGGGCACAGACTGAAACACAGGAGGCTCCATCTGAACATGAGCAGAAACTTGTTTGCTGGGAGGTGCCAGAGCCTGGCCCAGGCTGCCCAGAGCGGGTGTGGAGTCTCCTGCTCTGAGACATTCAAACCGCCTGGACCCACCTGTGTGATCTGCTCTGTGACCCTGCGGGAGCAGCGCTGGGCTGGGGATCTGCAGAGGTCACTTCAAACCCAGCCAGGCTGGGGTTCTGTGACTCCACTGATGAGAAACGATCAGAAAAGGCAAAGCTACCACCTCCCAAACTTCTGCTTTTTATGTTGCTCAGGGTCCTGTGCTTGGGAAAGCTTGCTCTTCCTACTGATTTATTCACTTCTATGGAAGTGAAAAGAAGTACAAAGCACTCCATCCTGCCAACTGTGTGCAGCACATTCCCTTTTGCTGATGTTCCTAAAGCTAAGTGTGCCAGCGATAAGATCTGGAGCCCAGGCAGCAGCAAACTAGAAATCAATTAAAAGCGGTGTATCCCAGGCTTGGCGTGAAGCTGGTTTGTGAAGAGCTAACATCCTAACATAAAAGGAATAGGTTTTATAATTTCTTTATGTACTTCAAATACACAAATTTCCAGTATATTTACAATTTCTGATGCTTTAAAATGCACATTGCCAATTTTTTTAACAAGAAATGGCTATGATCCAGCCAGTTTTTTTCCACTTCAGGTCCTTTCCCAGTACTTTTCATTAGCAGGTACTTACAGGACAAGAACGGAGAGGATGAAAAAGAAAAGTTCACTTGTAATTAAGTTAGAGTAGATCCACACAACCCATTTTGAGGCAGTGTAACCTTCCAGTATTTTTATCCAGTTGGAGACCGCAGCATACATAGAAGACAAACCTCGGAAAGGACCACACTCTTCTGAAGGTTTTAACCTGAAAATGTGAGAAAACAGTTAAAGCTTCATCTATTAACCGGTGCTGGAGTTAATATTGTGATTTTGCACATCAGGATGCTTGTTAGTTTGCCGTAGCCCTCTGCTCTCTGTGGCTGCTCTGGGAACTGCCATGGTCTGTGTTTGACTGTGAACATGGGTCACTCTCCAGTCATTGGCGCTGCTGCAAGAGACTGGTCTGAGCCTTGGAAATACAATCTTGACCTAAATTAATGAGTCAATCACTGTAGCGCAAGCTACAACAAACTGAAAATGGGGATTTTCCAAGTTCCACCACAGGTGTGGAGGGAGCTGTCGTCTCATCCAGCCTTCCAGGACACGACTCACTGCAGATTTTCAATAACAACAGGACATGGCCAAGTAAGGCAGCCCGTAGCAACAATTAACAGTTTGGGTAGACTGAAATAGGAAAATGTTGTTTCCTTTTAAACTGAATCATTCCAGACAGTCTGAAATTCCCACCTGCCAGCTGGAAATGTTTGCTCTGAAATATTTCATCTCACCTGGTTTCCTGTGCTTACTAAATATTGAAATCTTGTGGCTGAGAGGTGCCAAGAAAAAGAAAAGGTGCATCCATGCTGCCCGCACTGTGACCAGAGTAACGTGCACATAAACAAAGCAACTGTAAAATACTGGTAACAACCCAGATGCATTATTGCAGACGCCAGCACTCCCTGCAGAAAGAGCCTTTGAAGTTCATACATAATCCAGAAGTTGACCTCAACTGAGTTTTCCCAGGTGTTTCTCCACGGTAGACCCAGTATGGCCTAAACCAGAAATAAGTCCAGGACTAGGTGACAGAAGCTTATAAGGAGGAGGAAAAGGCAAATTCGCTGTGACATTTAAATAGGAACCAAAAACTTCAACGCAACTTTGTTTCTCCTCCCACTTTCTTATCACAGAATCCCAGAGTGTCGGGGGTTGAAGGGCCCTGGAAAGCTCATCCAGTGCAATCCCCCCATGGAGCAGGAACACCCAGATGAGGTTACACAGGAAGGTGTCCAGGCGGGTTGGAATGTCTGCACAGAAGGAGACTCCACAACCCCCTGGGCAGCCTGGGCCAGGCTCTGCCACCCTCACCAGGAACAAGTTTCTTCTCAAATCAAAATGGAACCTCTTATGTTCCAGTTTATACCCACTGCCTCTTGTCTTACCATTGGTTGTCAAGTTACTACGTGAACAACGTTCCTGTAAACTCACTGAGCGTGTCTCGTTTCCAGAATAGAGAACATCAACATCTGAAACCTCCCACTAGCAATTCATACAGCTTTTTCTATACAAAAATGCAGATTTCTCTGCCCAGTCCCAGGTTCCACAGCGCAGCACAGCAGGCGTGGACGCCACTGATGTGCCGTACCTCCAGACGGTGACCGCGATGACCGACAGGACGCCCACGAAGGAGGGGAAAAACAGCAGGAACATGAAGGACGTCGTCATTTGTGCTGTTCTCCAGGCTTTGCGGGGGGGTTGGCAATTCATCATCAGGCTGACCTTTAATGAGATGAAGGTACACTGACTCTGGAACGGTATTACACACCACTTCTACTCGGTTTAAGTCAATCTCACTGAAATTGCTGGAATAGCATCTATCAAAAGTGCACAAGAACTTATTTAGTATGAATTTGATAGAGATACTGGAGGTTTAGAAAATTTCGATAATATAGTCTTTAAATAGTAAGAGGCAAAACGAGGTTCTGGAAGGTTCTTCGGGACTGCGTTGGGTAGAGTTTGCTTTTGCAGCATACGCAAACCCACAGTTTAGGGAAATTTGAATTGACCTTTCTGGCTGTAGCTTTGTTCTGCTATATTCGGCACTACAAACTGTTCAGTGACCCAACTCTGTCATCTGGTCACACTACTGAGGCAACGAATTCTCAAAAGAAGACACCTCCAGTGTGATTTTTAGCTGAATCACCCTGCTCACACCTGGATAACTTGGCAGGGGCGTTGCTGGGGCCTGATCAGGCAGACCAAGTCATGGCCACAGCCTGAGTGTCTATATTGACATATGCACTTTCCACCACTAACTCCCTGGCCTTTAATTTTACTCCTTTGTTCTCTCTCCTCTCTAACTGTGCTCTCAACCCCTCCTATAACCCTTCCATGCTTCCCACCCTTCATGTTTCACAGGTTTGTAATGCTAAATTGTGTATCTAAATTGTGTTCCTTTAAAGCAAATCCCACTGCCCACAAAAAACGCAAAACCCCAAAGGCTCCAGACAAAACCAGCACTTTAATGCAATAAATTCTGCTCAGATTTCAAACGGTGTATGTTTCTGATGAGCACATATAGAGCTTGTTACCTTTTTCACGTAAAATACTATAGAAAACGATATCATCTGGATACCAGGCAGCAGAGGTGAGAACAGGATACCAATCCTACGAGAAGGGATTTGTAAGAGGCACGTGAGATCTTTGCTATTCACCACACTGCTCTCAGCACACTGAAAGCACGAAATACCACCCTAACTTCAAATACAGTTAGTGTTTGGTTATTTGGAAATGTAATTATATTCACATGGATGCTGTAACAGTGAATCAACCTTTAACAAAATGCAACTTCAAACGTAAGTATCTACATCTGAAAAGCTCTTACAACTGGACGCATGCACTCACTCTTAGAAATAAGGCATCTTTTCCAGGGTTTAATATGGAGACTGTTTCTGCAGGAACATCATTCCAGTGGGGAAGTCAACAACAATCCAGGATGTTCCTTTTCTGGGTTTGCCCCAGGCCAGGTGGCCACAGAGTAAACTACAGATCAAGTTATTGTTATCATCTGTAGAATTACACAGAGAACTACAAGTCCCAGTCCTTACAAAGCTGCTTATATATCAACTCCCCCGGGCACTTATGCTGTTCTTTACGCCATGATGGGAAACACCCAGAAATGTCACAATAATATTGTTCAACGGTATTTCTAAGTGCAAATGAAGTTTGGGCCATAAATGCAACACTTACCAGGTCAAAGTCTGGGCATAGATCAATTCTAAAACATTTCGTCCAATATCAAATTCAGGAGGCCCCCAGCTCGCACAGACTGCAGTTCCAATAATTCTGTGGAGGGAAACAACACAGCACAATGGCATTTGCTAAATGATAAAACCCTTTGTGTAAATCTCTGCAGATGACCTCTGGAATCGAAGCATCAATGACAAATGATTCAAGGGCTACATCAACCATGTCACGCAGAGCAGCCACAGCTCATTGGTTAGATAACATGTCAAAAACGAAATAGAGTTTGGCAAAAGTAAATTCTCATAGGCCACAGTAGGGTTGAAATAAAACCTAGGATAATTCTCATGAAACTCAAAAAAAAAATAAAGAAGACAAAAAAAGGATTTGCAACTATATCAGAAACGCGTTCTTATGCTCAAACAGTTGAAATGGCAAGTTGTCTCAGTGCAAAACTGTAATAGCTTTTCAGTTCCAGAGTCCTGAGAATTTTCAGCCTCAATCAGAAAACTGGATCTTGTAGACCGATACTCTTAATATACCCTAAAGTACACCTGCCCTCAAACTAACTGCAGCTTCAAGGCGCAGAGACACACACAGGTAAGCAAGTGCTCAGAGGATTCCTACTGAGGGTCCACGATCCCTTTTCATCACCTCATTTTTCCTGAGCTGGGGAGATTCAACTTCTGCTTGTTGTAGCAAGAAAAACTGAAGATTTCAGTAACTATCCCATCTTGCCTTGAATACAGGTCTTGGAAGCACCTTGTCAGCTGCATCAGCAACAGGTTTCAGGGTGGGCTGTCAGGGGTTACTCTGAATCTATGCAAATAAATAGGAGCAATTGTACTTTTAGCCTTTGACAGCTGTACGTGTTTGCACAGCTCAGTGCAGGACACTGACCGCAGCTCACACTGCGGGGCTGGGACTGGGAGCTCCTGCTGGGAGGGGGTTTCCTACCTGAACAGAATGAGAATAGGAGGATTAAAGTTCACTGGCAAGAGCTGTGCAGGGAAAGTCTACAAGGGCTTCTCAGTGTGGGTTTGTGTTGGTTTAACAAAGTCCCACCTTGTAAACCAGTCTTGTTCACATCATGTGCAAAGGGCAGACAATGGATCTCCTACACAAGTATGGCCCGGAGCCCAAAACGCCCTGCAGAGCTGGCAAGCACTTAAACATTCTGCTACTGTAGGTCAGCAACGCCGGCTGACAACAGGAAGGGACACACGGATGTCAGAGGCAAACGGACATTTCGTTCACACACTTCGCTGTGTTCACGTTCAGTTATAAAAACTTTCTCCCTTTTGTGCTGCAGAACTCTACACTTGAGAGACATGTTACACCCTTAATAGGACTGATTAAAATAAGATTTCAACTTGTGTGCACTGTAGAGAGCTCAGTTCTGTTTAATCTCTTCTTCAGTGGTCTGGACAAAGGGATTGAGTGCACCCTCACTAAGTTTGGAGATGACACTGGGTTGGGTGGAGTGTTGATGTGCTGGAGGGTGGGAAGGCCACACAGAGGGATCTGGACCGGCTGGGTCGATGGGCTGGGACAATTGTCTGAGGTTCAACAAGGCCAAGGGCCGGGTCCTGCACTTGGGTCACAACAACCCCATGAACGCTGCAGGCTGGGGAAGAGCGGCTGGAGAGTGCCTGGAGGAAAAGGACCTGGGGGTGTTGGTGACAGTGGCTGAACATGAACCAGTGTGTGCCCAGGTGGCCAAAAAGGCCACCAGCATCCTGGCTTGTGTCAGGAATAGTGTGGCCAGCAGGACAAGGGAAGTGATTGTGACACTGTACGCTGCACTGGTGAGGCCACACTTTGAATCCTGTGTTCAGTTTTGGGCCCCTCATCATAAGGACATTGAGGTGCCAGAGAGAGTGCAGAGGAAGTGACAAAGCTGGTGAGGGGCTGGAGCACAAGTGTGTTGGAGCGGCTGAGGGACCTGGGGGTTCAGCTGGAGAACAGGAGCTGAGGGGAGACCTTCTGATCTCTGAACTGCCTGAAAGGAGCTTGGAGCCAGGGGGGTCGGGCTCTGCTCCCCAGGAACAAGCGCCAGGAGCAGAGGAAACGGCCTCAAGTTGCGCCAGGGGAGGTTGAGGTTGGATGTGGGAAACAATTTCTTCCCCGAAGGGCTGTGGGGCATTGGAACAGGCTGCCCAGGGCAGTGCTGGAGTCACCAGCCCTGGAGGGGTGGACAGACGGACATGAGGTTCTCAGGACATGGGGCAGTGCCAGGGGTGGGTTGTGGTTGGACTTGATGATCTTAAGGGTCTCTTCCAACCAAATGATTCTATGATTATATATGAGGAAAAAAAAGACAGTGGGACATACCCAGGAAAGGCGGCAGCACGTCTGTGCGTATGCAGAAAACAAGGTTTGCCGCTTGAGACACCTGGTCCCTCGTCACCCCAGCCAGATGTATGGGGTGCGGTGTGGCTTCCTCCCTGCCTGGCTTTCCATCCCCAGAGGGACAAAGGACATGCTGGGAGAGCAGAGTGGGACACACTCCAACCTCCTCTTAAGGAGGAGCTACAATATTCCCAGGGCATGTACCCAGAGGCTGTGCCTGCTAGAGATCACCCAGGAAGCTTGAGTAGCGCCACAGTCACGCTCCTGTTTGACTTGTTTTTTCACATTGGAGAAAAAAAAAGAGAAATGTAATGTCTTTAGTGTGTTTGGTTAATGAATAAAAAGAAGATTAGAAAAGTAGTACTCACCTTCGCAAAAACTCTCCAAAGAAAGAGCCAAGCAAACAAAATATGAAGTCAACTAGAACAAGACGATAGATATCCTGGCCAACCAGAGTCTCCCAGCACTTTAAGAAGCAGAAGGAAGAAAAATGAAAATGCATATCTAGAAGTAAAAAAAACCAGGCAATTCTAACATTGTTTCCAAATGCTTGGGCACCTGAAACTTGGGCTACAGGTCAAAGTTTTGCCAACACCCTGACTAATCAATTAACCTCCCATTGAACAATGCTGCAAAGCTGCTGAGAACTTAGTTGGCCGATTCATTTTTTCTTACAGTTCATTTCTCTAAAGATGCTCATAAAAATAGACAATTAAATAATGCTAATAAATAATTTAAAAAAAAAAGTTGGGATGGCAAATTCATCTTTCCAAGACACCACGTGTACTTCTCTTTGCTGGAGCAAGCCTTGTATCCAAGTGGTTCCTAACCTGGCACTGTAAGTCAAAAATTTGTATTTTTGAAACTTTACCTGTGATTGTGATGCAGCCACAACGTTAAGCCAGTAGTAGCACAGTATTCCAACAATTGAGATCTTCAGGATGATATTTCTGAAAAGAAAAAGTAGGAGTAACTGCCCTGACAGCGGGTCCATAAGCTCACTGGAGGGAATGATGGCAGGATGGTCACTGGTTACCCCACGTTATTAACTCCCGTTATCCCAACAGCCCTGCAGAGCAGCAGAACCAGAGAATCACAGAATGTCCTGAGTCGGGAGGGACCCCCAAGGCTCATGGAGTCCAACTCCTGTCCCTGCACAGGACACCCCACAGGTCACCCCGTGTGTCTGAGCACGTTGTCCAGTCTCTTGTTGAACACTGTCAGGTTGGGCCGTGACAGCTCCCTGGGGAGCCTGTTCAGTGTCCAGCACCTCTGGGTGAAGAACCTTTTCCTCATGTCCCACTGACCCTCCCTGGCACATCTTCTGCCATTCCCTGGGCTCTGTCACTGTCACAGAGCAGAGCTCAGCCTGCCCCTCCTGCTCCTGCTGAGGAACCTGCAGCCCATGAGCTCTGCCCTCAGTCTGCTCTGCTCCAGCTGAACAGACCCAGGGACTTCAGCCGCTGCTCATACAGCTTCCCCTCCAAACTTTCACCAACTTCGTAGCCTCTCCTGGTCACTCTCCAGCAGCTTTATGTCCTTTTCTCCTGTGTCCCAGCCCTGCACACAGTGAATGCTGCAGGTGAGGCCGCCCCAGCGCAGAGCAGAGCGGGACAATCCCCCCTGCCCGGCTGGCCGTGCTGCGCTGGGTGCTCCAGGACACGGGTCCCTCTTGTCTCCAGGGACACTGGTGGCTCATATTCAACTTGCCACCGACCAGAACCCCCAGATCCCTCTCCACGGAGCTGCTCTCCAGCATCTCGTCCCCCAGTCTGTCTGTACAGCTGGGGTTGCCATGTCCCAGGTGCAAAATCCAGCACATGCCCTTGTTGGTGATTGCCCAGTTCTCCGATTTGTCCAGATCCCCCTGCAGGGCTCCTCTGCCCTCCAGAGTGTCGACAGCTCCCCCCAGCCGCAGCTCTCCCCGGAGCTCGGGTGCAGCATCATCCCAGTGTCCTGGCAGATGGGGAACTGGGCACAACTTGGCACCAGCCTCTGCTAAACAGGCTGACTGTGGGTGTGCGGGTGTGTGGGCTCCACGGGGGCCGAGGGGCACCAGGGGTTATATGCTGTTAATTCCATGTATCTGCAGTGAAGGGAGATGTCCTTGGCCCCCTCTCCCTTTTCCTTTCCCTGGGTGGCAACAGCCCCAGGGCCATCTAGGGAAGGTACAAACCAAAACCAAGCCCAGTGTCACAGTGTGCCTCATTGAGAGTGGAAACCATACCCCAGCCTCCTGCAGAGATGTAACACTCCCGAGGGCTCACAGAAAACAAACAAAACATGGAGAGAAGTGCATACAAGAACCTTTGGAGAAGACGAATTCTCCTCTGTGGCTTCCTACTGCCCACCACACCACCTAGTCACAGCTTGATGTCAAAATAAGTGTCAGACAACTTGAGGCAAAAAGCACGAAGAAGTGGGAGCAACAAATACCTTGTAATGGTGACATATATCCGGTATCCAGGAGTCTGAAATCTCTCCAGGTGTCCAAGCCAGGAGTAGAAGAGCGGGACAAATGTGTTGAGGAGAGATGTGACAATAGGTAGCACCAACGTGGCAGCTTGGCTCCCAAGGTCGTTTTTATGCCAATTCACAAACAGCTTGGAGAGGAGGAAAACAAACAAACAAACAAACAAAGCCACCACAACTTAGAGCCTTAGCTGAAATACCGCATCAAGTTGTGTCCACAGGGAAGACACCTGGACACTTGGAACCTCCCTGGATGTTCTCAGGTTAGAGACCACCACGTTTTTTGGGCCCATGCACAGCAGCACAGGGACCCTCTCCCCTTCCCCTGTGTCACCTGGGACCAAGACTGGGAGCCCCAGCCCCAAAGCAGCTCCTGGGCAGAGGAGAGAAAGGCTTTGCTGAGGCTGCTTCTTGCTCTCAAGGCCACCAGCTGCGCTCCCCCTAAGCCAGCCATGAGCACAGGCAAGCAGGTGATGGGGTGAGGAGGGAGATTTGCTCCAGCCCCTCAGGTCCTGTGCTCTTGCCACAGTCCCCACTAGTAGGAGTCTTTGCAAACCGGCCGTTTAGGTACAAGCAGAATTTGTGTTTGCATTGGCAGAAACAGCGGCTCCGCTTCCCTACAGTCCTGGTAGTGAACAGAGCCCCATTCGCACTCGGTGTAAGATACCAGGTGGAAAAATGCACCTCCCAAACCAGACTGCAAAATGTGTCCTTACCTTTGCGTTATTAATGGAGAGGAAGTAAACACCAGCACAAGCGGCTACTGCTGTGCCCAGCGAAGCAGCCCAGGAAACAAGGTGAATAACAATACGAACAAGTCTCTCCCTTGCAGAAAGATTTAGAACTTCTCGGTTTACTTCCATGAGGTCTTCCTGCAAGGAAACAACTCCTTAGTCAACAGCATAAAGCAAAACTTGTTAGACTGAAGGGAAGATTATTTCTCTAGAATATGGGCAGAATAATATCCTGGGAACATTTACTGGACAAGTTTGTGTTCCTAACCTGAAAGTCTTATCTCTTCACAGTTACACTGCATTTTACAGATAATATTACAAGCCTGCCTTTTGTTTAGGTCAAAAAGCAGGAAGGAAAATCAGATGAAATGTTCTGTTTGGCAAACATTTAATAGTCACAGGGGTTCTCTGAGCAGAACAGAAGCATATAAATATTTATATGTAGCTTAAAGAGAACAGAAAAACAAGCAGCTAAGCCAGCTCCAGGAGCTCAAACCAAATTAAACCTAACAGTCAGGAAGACTGAAGTCTATTAGGAGCAGCTCTGGCATGCTCGAGTCACTAAGACTCGTATTAGCACACCCAGGTTTGTGTGCACAACTAAGCCTCTGGCAGAGGGACTCACACATTCTAGTCTTGCACCTTTCTACTTTTCTGTACCTCCTGTGTTTTGTACCTTTATCTGTGTCCTGAGATTCTTTTGTTTCAGCTTCACGGCTTTTTCGTTCGTTATGTTGAAGTCCCAAGTGCAGAGAAGCCTGCTGGCGTTTCCAGAGTATGTCTGGGGGTTAATGAAGTTCCTGCAGAAGGATTTCGCCATGCTGCAATGAAAATTGAATTAGCGAGATGCGTAATGGGGAAACACATGGAGCCTGTACAGCAGGGCAAGAAGGGAGATTCATTGGTTTTTCTATCCCATCCCAAGGCTGCTGGGCCTATGTGAGCAGGTCACATAAGTCACGGAAAATAAACCTTTATGTAAGAAGCAACCCTCACATTTTCTCCTCCTGTTAGTGACTGCCAGCATTCACCTCTGGAAGGCCACATCAATACCAGGAGATATGAGGAGCAACAGCTACAAAAGGGGAATCACAATATTCACCAGCGAGAACTGGGATCCTCTACTTGTCCCTTACTATTTTGCAGTTATTCTTTTTTTGTCTAATAAAAGCCTTGATTTCAGGAGACCTGATTTTTGGGAGTCTTTTGAGCAGAGCTTCTATTTAAACTGTAGACCTGGAAACCAGGACTTACAGAAACCCACCCAGGTAATTATTACTGCCAACCATCTACAGGGTGGTGAGTTTTTTGGTGGGATTTTTTTCCCCCTTTTAATATAAGTGAAATAAGAATATTCAGTTAGTTTACCTGAGCAACAGGATAAGAAAACAGATGGCAAAATACATTCCAACAGTGAAAATATAGGCCAGCTGCATGTTGTAAGATGGACCATTCTTTATTTTACTGATTGTAGCATTGGTGTAAAAGCCATAGTAGAGTACAGTTTGTTGAAAATAACCCTGAAAAGACATGGACAGCATTCAGAACGTTTGCATGTGGTGGGAAGTATCAACATCTGAAGGCCAATTAGTGTAGGTGGGAGCTGCCCCATTCCCTACTGTGAAATCACAGGTGTGATTCAATTGCTAAATATCAGACCCTTGGTTTTCCTCCTATGAGCTAAAATCTGCCATAGTTTTGAGGGCTTCTGGAGATATATAAATTACTTGTATCCTTAAGATTCATGTGGGATGGTCGTCAGCATTCAACACCTTTGCAGGATTTGGTCTTTTCTGAAAATTCCTGAAGTGGGAAAGACTTAATTGCTTCCTTTTCTTAGGAGCAAGGTTCTGTATTCACAAATCATATCAACTGGGAAGGAAACACATGATACTCAACACTAGAGTTACTATGTTATAGCTGAACCCCTGCAATGGTGACTGTACTTTGCAAAGTTAAACTTTAAGAGCAATTTTAGAAGGAAAAGGTTGACACCTTTCCCTTCCAGAAAGATCGTTTCTCAACTAAGCATTAGTAAGAGCAGAGATTTGTTTGTTAACTAGAGAAATCCTTTAACATCAATAAGATTTACATATTTTTACTGCAAAGTCATCCTCTCATCACTTAGTTGATTAACACTAGCCAAGTTAGAGCAGTGAAAAATCTTCCTTTAAAACCAGCCTGTGACTTTATTCCCTGAATGTAAAGTTCCCACAATGGAAATGATCCTCCTGTTTCCAAGCCCCAGTGGGAGTTTAGCCAGTTGCCACAGAAAGATCCGTGTGCCCCTTGGAAGAATAAAGCTTTGGAGATAACTATAATTCACAGGATTGCAGATGGAAACCTGCACTGTATTTTCAGAGGAAAATTAGCATGGAAAAGATGTTTTGCTGAAGACTACTGTGGCTATTTTTGGCGTTCGTGGCTTCTTTAGGGTGTCTTTCAGAAAAAGAGCGGCGAAAGTATTGAAATAATGCTGAACACCGCAACCGTTTACAGTGAAACGAATGCATCAGAGTAAGTTCCATTCATCTCACCAAATCAGTTTGTTGAGCTTCTTTTTCAAATATGTACTAAACATTATCTCTAGACATTGAAGATTCTAACTCCACCTCTTAATGAGAAATGCTTTTTCACTCTGTCATGAGTTTTTGAAGTAGATCTGTTGCAAACAGTGCCAATATAAATCTGTTGTTACATACTTACAGCTCCAGTGAACAGCTCCAGACCCGTGAATGAAACGTTATTTGGTTCTGCTGCAAAAAACTGAGGGATTGTGATGAAACTGAAGTTTATGAGGAATGAGAAGAGGTTGAAAGTCAGCAGCCACTTCAAGAAAATAAAATAAGAAAGAACACTTGTTCCAAACTCTGCACCAATGACCTTGAGAGTCCTGTGCCATAACCGCAGTGCGTGAAAATATTCTGCCAGGCTGTTTCCAAATCGCCGAAACAACTGAGGTGCGAAAGAGGAGAAAGGAATGTCAGCAAGCAGTCTTCAACGGGACTCAAAGTCCCATGATAAACCCTCACAGTTTTTACGGTTCCGTTTTGATGATCATAACAGATTTCCCCTACTACACGCAACTTATGATGCTTAACTGGCGTTCCTAAGTGCTACCACGATGCAAGTCATTATTAACGAACACTGCAGCAATTAATTGTTTCTTTGGTAAGTAACATAAAGCAAGGTAGCAGACACCTCTGGAGACAGAGATAACGTGGCAGCTGAAGCGCTTTACTGGGACAGACAGAGGCTGTGACACTTACCAGCGCTGGTCCCTGCAGACACTGTGTGCAGCGGGAAAGCTGAGCTCTGCCCCGCCGTGATTTCTCTGTTATTTCTTTAAGAACTTTATTCCTGTGGAAGAGCAGGGTAAGGGGTGACAGCATTGTAGTAGGGGTTGTAATTAAAACAAAAAGTGTTTGACTGCTGCAAACGCAGTTTTGCACATAAACAGACCTAATAAAACATGAACATGCCGGTTCTTTTCCTCTTAGCTGATACCATGGTTCTTGTCCGTGCTATGACAGCATGTCTAACCCCTCCACTAACTCACTCTGGGAGCAAAATTGAAATATATTCTGTGAGGAGACAAAAGGATGGTTGAGACCATGCGGTCTCTTCTCCATTTTCCATGGCCAACATCCAAGTTTCCTTTGGAAAGCAAGCACAAGCCATCATTCATAATGAAATCTCAAGGTCTTCATATTCTGTTTTGTATTATCATGAGAGCTTCTTCTCATCCAGAGAAAGGACAATGAACCAGCTTTAAATTATTTTCCCTTGCAAGATGTTAAAAGTGCATCAAAAAGTGCTTTCAGCCCTTTTAAAGGGACAAACCAAAGCTGAGCAGATGGCAAACCCCCGTACTCGATAGCTAGACGTTGAAACTATAGTGTTCATAAAACTAAACAGATAAAGTTTTCTTTTTACCTGATTTCTCTCTTTTTTTTCATGTTCTCTGGCATCTTCTGGATTGCTTTAATCCTTTCGCTGGTGGACATACTGGCAAGATTTCCAACTAACTTTTCCTCTGCATAAAACCCAGGAAAAATCCAAATTTTGGGATAATAATACAGTAATTCTTACGCAAAATCTGATAAGGATAAAATAATATTCCCCATTTCCACTGCTACTAAGATGTGACAAGTTCTGAGACTTAATAATACTCCCCAGAATATCCTCAGTTTCACCAGTACTCTAATACAGATGTAAGTAGTACTATACTGATAGTTAAAAAAAGAAATGCCACTTTTCTGATGCTTCTTTAATGTTAAAACAAAGAGCTGCAATATAAAGGATTCTGGCTATCGCTTGGCCACTGTTTCATAGTTACATTTTTTGATGTTATATATTAACTTGAAAGCTAAATTTTCATTCCATTTATTCTATAATTTTAGTTCATGTTAGTGCCAAAACTTAGCAGTATCTGTGAAAGAGATAGAACTGTATTACTTCACAATCAAGCTGGTTTTGCATGGTTGGAATTAGATGCTAATTCCAGACACAGTGGCTGAAAACAATCCATTAGCTGGTCAAACAAATTCTAATAAGGAGTTTAGCTGTTCTTTCTACAATTTAACTCATTCACATTGCACTGTGCTTCATTTATCATGGGATTTTAGTGTGTTAGTAGAGTATAAAAGATGAACCATTCGTGCCAACAGAAAGCCAAGTTGTTCCCATAGCCATAGAAAGAGTGTACATGCAATTGTGATTATAAACCAAGAATAGTATCAACATCATCCTCGTGCAAGATGCTATTGAATATTGAACCATTTATCTAAACTCCTGCCTTCTTTGCACACCGGATCTGTTTCAAATGTGCTGGAAGAAGTCATGAAGATCTCATCAGGTGGTCTTATGTTGTGTCCCTGAACAAAGCTTTCTAAATAACATGCACTGCTTAATAAGCCCCAATACTCCTGACAAATTGATGTGAGAAATTACAATTTCTCATTCAGAGAAACAACTCAAAAGTATATCCTTCAATCTCACTACCTACATGCAAACATAGACTCCCCCCACACTTCTTTCCTAGTCATGCTTGAGGACCCTGTGCAATTTTTTAGATACACATTGGCAAAGAGGTATTGAGGTCAGCCTTCAGCTGCTGGGGAAAATGTTGTCATCCAACCTATTCATAAATGCCTGCATTGATTATCCAAGACTTTCTTCCTAGAAGACAGGTCCTTCCTTTAAAAATCTTTCCACTGACTTCAGAGGGATTGTTCAGAACCACACTCAATCATGCTGAGTAAGTTACATTGACCAGACCACCATTTCCCTGGGGTCAAAATGTAACCATTTGCTCCACCTACTTTCACCCAATTATTCAAAGGAGTGGCTGACACTGGAAGCTGTGCTGCCATCCAGAGACCTGGACAGGCTGGAGAGCTGGGCAGGGAGACATTGAATGAAATAGAACAAGGGCAAGTGTAGAGTCTTGAATCTGGGCAGGAACAACCCCAGGTTCCAGTGTAAGTTGGGGAATGACCTATTAGAGAGCAGCGTAGGGGAAAGGGACCTGGGGTCCTGGGGACAGCAGGGTGACCATGAGCCAGCACGGGGCCCTTGTGGCCAGGAAGGCCAATGGTACCTGGGGTGGGTTAGAAGGGGGTGGTCAGTAGGTCAGAGAGGTTCTCCTGCCCCTCTGCTCTGCCCTGGGGAGACCACACCTGGAATATTGTGTCCAGTTGTGGCCCCTCAGTTCCAGCAGGACAGGGAACTGCTGGAGAGAGTCCAGCGCAGCCACCAAGATGCTGAAGGGAGTGGAGCATCTCCCGTGTGAGGAAAGGCTGAGGGAGCTGGGGCTCTGGAGCTGGACAAGAGGAGACTGAGGGGGGACTCATTCCTGGGGATCAATATGGAAAGGGGGAGTGTCAGGAGGATGGAGCCAGGCTCTTCTCGGTGACAACCAGTGACAGGACAAGGGGCAATGGGTGCAAACTGGAACACAGGAGGTTCCACTTAAGTATGAGAAGAAACTTGTTCCTGGTGAGGGTGGCAGAGCCTGGCCCAGGCTGCCCAGGGAGGTTGTGGAGTCTCCTTCTGTGCAGACATTCCAACCCGCCTGGACACCTTCCTGTGTAACCTCATCTGGGTGTTCCTGCTCCATGGGGGGATTGCACTGGATGAGCTTTCCAGGGCCCTTCCAACCCCTGACACTCTGGGATTCTCTAATTCTGTGAGTGACTATATTCCCTAAACAATCCACCTTTCAGCTGTAAGGCAGGTGAGCTCAGCCCCAGCTTTCCTGGCCTGCCCTGCCCAGGCGGTGGGAAAGGCCCTGCTGTGGGGAAGGCCCCAACTGACTGACAAGCCTGTTAATTAACCCATACGTTGCAGGCTGCTTCACCATAGTTACTATTTAGACCTAACAGTCCCCTAATGTTAGTGGCATTTCCACTTGAATTCAACTTCCTTTGTAGCGCTTAAAAAGAATGGGGAAAAGAGAAGCATCTGTGCCTCCCTGTGGAGGGACTTCTGGACCTTACAGCACACAGACATTTATCCTCAAGTTGACTGTGTTGGAAACGCACTCTCTGCTTCCTACCAGGGGTTAAAACTGACATGTGATAGTTAATGTTTGGAAATGTTCCATTTCTATGGTCACTCGTGGAGTGGGGCATTTCCAGGTACCAATAAAATCGTTGCTTTTTAATATGAATCCAGGATTTTGCCGAATCAGATATTAACTTAAAGACCATGTTCTTAAAGACGAAAAAGAGAAAAAAAGCAAGAATCCCTCACTTTGGGGGCATGGAGAGACAGTTCTTTCAATGCACCTAGGTAACAAGTCCAGAACAGAACTGTTAATTATAGTCCAGAAGCAGCAGAGAGGAACCGAATTGATTGTTCGAGGAAAAAGTACATGATATGGGAGGAACAGTTCCTACCCAGAACATGGACAATAAACTGCAACACTTGCCTAAACCAGAGCCTAGATTACATTACTCCAGTCCCTCTGTATTTTAGTGAATATAAATCTCTAGTTACTAGTATAATCTAGAATTTACACTGAGACAACACAGTGAAAAATTCACTAAAGACAGTCTCCAAAATGCATCCTGTCCTCCCCTTACTTCCTCCTACAATGAGTCTCTTCAGAGAACTGTGTATATTTGTTTAATGTTGACCCACTTATAGGGAGTTTGGGATAAAATGGGTATGCACTATATCTTTCATTGCTCAAGCAACAAAGACCATCACCTTCAGAAAGATATTGAAAAAAATCAGCTACAACGATTTGGACAGTAAAAGAAAACTTAGGGTTTATATTTCTTTTTTGTTACATGAAGATCTTCATACCCGAGCCAGAAAGCTTTTAAACATTTATTATTTTACGGAGGGCGAGACTGCCATTCAATATTCTGATGCACCGCAATCCTTATGTCTTACCTTCTGATCCAGTGGAAATTCTGCGGGTATCGGGGCGATGCAGCAGATGGGAGGTAGAAGGTGGGCTCAGTGCCAGTTCTGGCTCGGGCTCAAAGGAAAGATTATCTGTTGAAGGGAAGCAGAATTATACAGAAAGTCGCATACTGCTATGGATTATTTACACACACTAAATATCAGCCCTAATGACCAAACACAGCAATATACCCTATTAACAGAACTCCTGTATCTCACTCCAGCATCCATCCTCGCGTCCAATGACTTACTCACAGTATCACAGTATGTTTGGGATTGGAAGGGACCTCAAAAGATCATCCAGTCCAATCCCCCTGCTGGAGCAGGAACGCCCAGGTGAGGTGGCACAGGAACATGTCCAGGTGGGTTTTGAATGTCTCCAGAGAAGGAGACTCCACAACCTCCCTGGGCAGCCTGTTCCAGTGTCTCTCACCCTCACTGAGAAGAAGTTTCTTCTCAAATTTAAGCGGAACCTCTTGTGTTCCAGCTTGATCCCATTACCCCTTGTCCTATCATTGTTGGCCACCAAGAAGAGCCTGGCTCCATCCTCATGGCACTCACCCTTTATATATTTATAAACATTAATGAGGTCCCCCCTTAGTCTCCTCTTCTCCAAACTAAAGAGCCCCAGCTCTCTCAGCCTTTCCTCACACGGGAGATGCTCCACTCCCTTAATCATCTTCGTTGCCCTACGCTGGACCCTCTCCAGCAGTTCCCTGTCCTGCTGGAACTGAGGGGCCCAGAACTGGACACAGTATTTACCAATCTGTGAGTACAACAGCCATCCATGCATCTGTTAATAGAATATCTGAACTACTTCCAGGAAAATAAAGAAGAAAAAGCTCCACTGCTCTCATGTACAAATATATACAGGGTTGAGCTTTCCAGAGCTGCAGGACTCCCTCAGGACAGAGTAAAGCATTATTTGTTCCAGGTTTTCTGTAAGCTGTTCATATGAGAAATTACATACCCATGGAATTTCCATGTGGACTTCTGCTTAGGCCATAAACTGTTGGTAAATCTTCGCTGTATTCAGAGCCATGCCTCATGGAGGCCATTCGTACGGCCAGGGGGTAATTCTGTCCTCTTCCACCGTGTTCTCCAGAGGAAACATGCAGTGAGGAATTGTAAGGGCTTTGGTGAGAGAACAGGTTCTTTTGAGAACTCCTCCTGTGCGAGCAACAAAAAGGAAAACCCCGAGTGCCACAATAACTCTCAATAGATATTCTTAATAAATTGCTACTTATTATCATCACATTTCAGTACATTACAAAACAAATACTGATATTGAGAGGTATTTTGTATTTAGAACTCCAACGTCATAATTCTGATCTGGTCATCAACTGAACTAGGAAGACTGAAACTGTTCTCCACCTAAAGCTGGCTGGGGCTCTACCTAAACAGGGATAACTGCTTGGAAAACGGGGACATCCAAGGTTCTAGCACATTGTGAAAATGACTGGAACTAAAAACTGCCCATGACATTATGCCATAAATCCTAAAATGCATTTAACTGATAAATACATCCAACATGCAAAAGGCAAACATGCTATTTCTGTTGAATGCCGCCTTCCTGATAATAGCTTTAAAAAATCGTGTCTAGGAATACAAGCATGGAGGAGGGATTAAAATAATTCCACAAATTAAAACTCTGGAGAAAGTGTTTCTCCGTCATACCAATAGAGAATTTCATTTTCTATGGCACGCTCATGATAGAAAAATGAAATAAACTCACTTTCTATCAATTTCCAGTGTCTCTGAGAAGTGGTAGTCCGGGTTTTCAAAGGCTTCATTGTAATGATAAGACATGGCAAGTCCTTGCTTTGAAGGATGAAATCTTCCTGATTTTTGTCTCTACAGCTTGATGGGAAGACTGATTACAGACCTAATTACAAAACAGATGCATGTACATACAAAATGAAAATAACTTCATTTTAGCATCTTAGAAGATTTTGCCACCCTGCTAACAAATAACATGAAACAATATAAATCGGAAAAGGTTCTAACTTAGTGCTATTTTACCATCAGGAAATTCGGGTGCACCAGAAGTTGCAGGTAAAACAGGAGCTAATGTTTCTCTATAGGAAGCTCCCTACAAACCTGGGGAACTGGAATCCCACATGAAGTTTATTTAGGGAGGGCTCTTCCAATGACTTAACGTCTCGATCCTGTCAACGGTTTTAGTTTTAGCTGTGTTTCTCACAGAGCTCTCCACGCTAGTCTTAAGCAAACCGGACTTGGTCAGAGTTTAATAAACAGAATTCCAGGTAAGTCAGTGAAAAGGGAACCTTATATTAGAAAAACAGAACCCAAGTCAAACGGGCAGTTCTTGTAATTAATCAAAAGTCATACTGACAGTTGAAAAGGAAGCCATTTTTAGCAGCTCTTCTTAAAGGCACCTTGCCAAGTTCAATCAACTGGCAAGCTATCCAATAATAAAGAAGGACAAAAAAACAAATTATAAAGAACATGTGGCAAAACCCATCAGAACCTGTTTCTATCTCAGCTCTGCTCCTAGAAAAGCAGAGCTGAATGGCATTAATGGTACAGTCCCAACCAGCATTTCTGTCTGCACCAGTTTTAATTTGCACCTTCTACTGCAGCAACAGAAGAATCACATGAAGAAAAGTACCTTCAAAATGGATAATTGTATAGCGTCTAGTTTCTGAAGGCTTGTCCGAATCTTCTCATTTTGCCAAAAGAAGCTCTTGAATTACTTTTGTGGCACTTACACACCCACAGATCTTGGAAGACAGTCGGAAATCCTGCAGCTGTAAAATACCGCCCAGCTTTTGCGCAGTCACCTGCAAGGAGATTTGCACAGAAACACAGGCAGTCAATTGAATTCAAAGTCCTACATTTTACTGAGAACATCACAGGATCCCAGAATCCCAGAATGTCAGGGGCTGAACAGCCCCACAACTTGCCTGGTCCTCATTCCGACTGGAGAGAGAAGGGATTTTTGATGGAAATGTGCGGGTTGTGTAGAATCAGCATGACCCAGAAGCGAACTCTACCAACCAGCCTGCTGAAGTGCAGCCAACCAGAATAAACAGTCTGACTCAAAAATACACCCCTCACTTCTTTCTCTCACTCATTTTAAAGACCTCTAGGCATATCCAGAAAGACTTGCTAAGACACCCAAGCTGAAGACAGACTGCCTATTGGTTCCACCATTATCCACTTCATTTCCTTGGAGTCTTGCTTTATTTAAGGATTTCTACAAAAATCCACAGGGATATTTACAGTCTAACGCTGAATCCAGCATTTGACACCACTCTGTTTTTTCTCCACTCCCCAAGTTATAAGGGTTTTAAATAAATTCCCCACGTACGCTGAGACAAATTCAAATCTTTGCATTTCATTCCTGAAAAGAACAGAAATTTTCCTGTTGCTACCTGAAAGCATTAGATCCCAAACCTTGCGGCATCTGGAGTGAGCAAGAACATGAACACAGGTAACCCATATATAATATGTTTTGACTGAGGCTGTTGTCACTCCAAGCAGACGGGTGACACGCCAAGGGGTGCGGGTGACACACCAACAAACCCACTTCCTCCATTCCAAGCCCAGAGATCGTGACAAACTCTTACCAAATCCAACACCTACATCACAGGTTTAGTTTGGGCTTTCACGGACTGGTAGTTTATTCCCAACCAGTGCTAGTTCGTTGGAAAGAACCCAAAGCAGGTAACACTCAAGCTAAACCACTTCTTCCTTCTTTTGACCTATGATGGGATGCAGTGAACCATAGCTCTAGAAAAAGCTGTGACATTTATACTTAGCTTTCCATTTTAAAAGTTATTTTCCAAACAAAAAGCTGGAAAACAGAGGTAATTTGTGAAAGACGCACAGAAAGTAGGAGCCTGACAAATCTCCCCTTTGCAGAGCAGTGCCCGTCTGTTGGACGTTTTGGATTTCAACAAGCCGCTAGACAAATCTCGTCTTCCTCCTCTGAAGAACAGAAGGGTTTAAGATCAGTGGGTTTAGTAATCATTGATATGCTACAGGATAGGTGGAGACACACACTATGATAATACAGAACAGGAAACTCCAAGCAGTGCAGCCTTGTGCTTCTGGATCGTTTCCCAGAAAAAATAACTGCCCTCACGTCACAGACCAACAGCATCGACAACGCGTTCATCCATACCCGCCCAGGTTATTCGCTGCTGTAGAGACTAATCCTCATTTAGAATACAAATCAAACAAACACGGACGCCTTGCTAAAACAGCACTGTGTCCTGGTGTCGAGTTCCAGGAAAGCCGCTCAGACATTCATGAAGTCCACTTACACTTAGGACATCTTAAAGAGGAGTGGAAACAGTAAATTCCAGAACTACATCACAGTTGACTTAATAGTATTGAATGACAGGAATAGAAGTTGGGGAAGAACAAATTCGGAAGGTTAAACAGGCTCTGCTTCCATAAAGATCTGTTAGTTTTGTAGGGTATGACTCGGACAGGCCTCACTGTTACCTGAGTTATTTTTATTCATGAATCGCTGTCCTGTTTAACACATTCCACACAGCTTCACAATTAAAAAATATCATATTGATTTCTGGAAGCCAAAAGTGAGTTTGAGAGACAGACCAGAGTTAAAACTAGATGATGTGCTACACCAGCAGTTCGGTTCCTGTACTCTCCCGTTACCTCAATCCAAGCAGTTCCAACACTGCTGCAACAAACCAGGAAAGCCTCTCAGAACACCTAAAGAGCCTGGGAATTGATGTTAAACAAACACTACACTCAAGAAAAAGTGATCTTTAATTGACTTATTAGCAATGAAACAAGTGTGAATCATACACGGAAATGCAAGTCACTGACCTTTTATGTGTATTGCCCAAGTACCCTGCCTGTGCTGGCCAACACCACCTCCAACCGGCCTTTAACTGATGTCAGCAGGGTCAGCTACAGGTGCCAACATCACCTTTGTTATTTCAGACATTCAATCAACTTCAGCAGCATAAATTGTGCCTCTGCTACAAAAGATCTTCCCGGTTAAAGACGAGCTGTGGTAGCACTAAGGACTCATCTGCAAAGGACAGAGAACTGGGTAGGAAAGGCAGAAAGCGACAACAGCATCCCCATTACAGATGCAATGCTGTTTTTTCTCCCAACAGCTTGTGGGATCTCCAGCTCAGGAAGGAAGGTATTTCCCAGTCCTGTTTAATGGCAGTGGATGAAAGTTCAGATACTTCATTAACTTGCTGACATTCATAGCACTCTCCACAGCCTACCACAAAAATCCCTGCTTCTCCACCGAAACACCCCATGGGATCACAATTCTTACGGACCGATGTAGATACCACAGTCATTTTGCACTATTTAATCCTCTCTGCAGAGACCCCTTTGGGAGCAAGTCTCTCTTCGTATGCTGCTTTGTTGCTTTTATTAACTCCAACCACAAGTTGCAGACTTAATCCATTGGGAAAACTAAGAATGCTCGGTCAAGATGAGGAATCAGAGACATCTAAATACCCAAATCAGAAATGGGGAATTGAAGAGTAAGATCAGTATACCTGGCAGAGAGAGGAAGCATAACAAAACTTGACCAGAACTCTGCTTTACTTCTTTAACACTTGAACGATACTACCTAGCTCACAGTCCATTGTGGAGAGAATAAGGCCCAGGCAAGAATCACTGCATATCAGTGCACATCAGTCTTGTGACTAAATGTCCAAACTGCAGACTATCACGTTCTTTGCATATAGCAGGACTAAATCTTGCTTTGCAAAACATTAAGTCTGTCTGTTAACCAACATTGCCAGCTACTCTTATAATATTTGAAGGAAATGACTGGTTACAAAAAAAAAGAAGCAAAGCAGTTTTTTAATACTTGTTTGTAATTAGTTTTCTGCTTTCAGTGGGAAGGTGGCTGACCACACAGATCTATTAGAGACATGGGACACTGTTTACCAGGACTCTCCTAACATTTTGCCTTAAAAGAAACCTTTGTTTCTTCTGTACTCGCAACAGATACCTATGCAGTTTAAATGCAACCTTCCAATTATACTTTAATGAGCAGTATCAGTTACAAGCATCTCATTTGCAAGTTCAATAGGAAAAGCTCATGAAAACGACACATATGGTCATTTCAGATAGTAAACAGGATTTTAAAGATACACAAAGTTGCTGTTGAACTAAAAAAAAAAAAAAAAGAAAAGGCATTGTTCTGTTTGTAATTTCGAGCTTAACTTCCTGTTATTTTCCCATCATTACTATTTGAACAAGCAGCATTTAAGATGACCCTGAGGGGAAACAAAAGCTATTCACAATATTCTGGCAAATCAGTTAAGAAGCTGGAAAATGGTTTGGGAGAACTAGTCGGAAGAGAACCAGTTTTGCCACAGGTTTCTCCTAACTCTTATACACAGTTCTCAAATCATTGCACAAATAATTTCACATAAACTAAATACTTTTTTTTTCAGACAAAATGCAGCTACATTAAAATGCAGTGTGACATGTTAGTACACTAAGGTTCTATTCTACAATGAGCACACAGAAGCAATGGACTACACAAGTCACAAATAGAGGCTTTTTCACAAAAATGTGAGTGGGGACACTGCTGTAGAGTCCTGAGCTCTTCTCTCTGTGACAGTGACAGAGCCCAGGGAATGGCAGAAGATGTGCCAGGGAGGGTCAGTGGGACATGAGGAAAAGGTTCTTCCCCCAGAGGTGCTGGACACTGAACAGGCTCCCCAGGGAGCTGTCACGGCCCCAACCTGACAGTGTTCAACAAGAGACTGGACAACGTGCTCAGACACACGGGGTGACCTGTGGGGTGTCCTGTGCAGGGACAGGGGTTGGACTCCATGAGCCTTGGGGGTCCCTTCCAGCTCAGGACGTTCTGTGATTCTATGACCTCACCACTTTCTCAGTTTCATGGCAAGAATAAAAGTCCTCCTGACAAGCTTACTCTGGGAAAAACAGGCAAAAAAAAGCCCATAAAAACCAAAACCAAAACTGAAATGAATTGCTTTGTGTGGAGTACTGACTGCTCTGGTGAGCCTGGAGCAGGTGCCTTTGGACAGCACTGCTGAGCACAGGCAGCCTGGGCATGGATGGACACAGCACCCACATGTGAACCATCACCCCTTGGGCACCAGCCACTGGTTCTGCTGCTCAGAGCAGCACCAGGCTGGCAGGGCCAGGGCCGGCAGAGACCACGGGGACACAGAATCCCAGAGTGTCAGGGGTTGAAGGGACCTGGAAAGCTCATCCAGTGCAATCCCCCCATGGAGCAGGAACACCCAGATGAGGTTACACAGGAAGGTGTCCAGGCGGGCTGGAATGTCTGCACAGAAGGAGACTCCACAACCCCCTGGGCAGCCTGGGCCAGGCTCTGCCACCCTCACCATGAATAACTTTCTTCTCATATTTAAGTGGAACCTCCTGCGTTCCAGTTTGCACCCATTGCCCCTTGTCCTGTCACTGGTTGTCACCAGAAGAGCCTGGCTCCATCCTCCTGACACTCCCCCTTTCCATCTTGATCCCCATGAATGAGTCACCCCTCAGTCTCCTCTTGTCCAGCTCCAGAGCCCCAGCTCCCTCAGCCTTTCCTCACACGGGAGATGCTCCACTCCCTTCAGCATCTTGGTGGCTGCGCTGGGCTCTCTCCAGCAGTTCCCTGTCCTGCTGGAACTGAGGGGCCACAGCTGGACACAATATTCCAGGTGTGGTCTCCCCAGGGCAGAGTAGAGGGAACACCGGGTGAGAGGACACAGAAGCTGGCACGGCTTCCATGCAGTACCACAGACTGCAGGTTTCTTTAACTCACAGAGCATTATTACTAGGGGACTGAGACTCAGCAATGAAATCTTAGATGTAAAGATTTTGCTTTTCGATGTATATTTAATCTTCTGCATAGAAATGATTCAACCTCTGAAGGCTAGGGCATGAAGAAAAAAAAATGTAATGCTGAGACTGAAGAAAGAGATAGTAGTATTTAAATAGTAAGCTTGTGTGTTTTGAGGGAGTGACAGAATGATTGAACATGAATACTTAAACCTGAGACTTTTCTCACCTGTTTAATACAAAAGAACATCTGGCTTCCCATTACCTATTATAACATACAAAACTCATGCCCGGCTACTCGGAGATGCAGTGCCACACTCATCCACTGCTAGCAGACTCCAACACAGCCTATGCCGAAGCTAAAGCAGATGTCACACTGCAAGCTGGAGATCTCAGCAAGGCTGGTGTGCCAGCTCACAGCCTGAACCATGGCACCCTGGCTGGACCCACGGGGAAGGACGTGGCCGTCAGTGCCCATGGGACCAGCCCTTCCAGCTGGAGACAGTGGAGGCTTCTACATGACTAACACGGTGATAAAGCCAAGAGACACTCTGCAGCAAGGCTGACAGCGAGGTCAGGCCATTGACCTCTCAGACAGCAGGAGCCAAGTCCTTCCCCAAGCAATTGTGCAGTCCAGCCCCAACAGCTCTATCACTCTAACGAGCACTAATAAACCGCAGTCGCCTGTCAGGCAGTTAAGGCGAGTCCTCCAGGCCAGGTGCCCGCAGAAAACACCCTCCAGCAAGCTACAGCCCCGGCGACCCCGGCCCCACCGACCGCCGCTGCCATGGCAGAGCCGCACCGCGGCCCCGAACCCCCGGCCTCCCGGCCCCTCACCTGCCTGCGGGGCAGCTCGGCCGCGCCGGCAGCCTCGGCAGCGCGGGAACCGGCAGCACGGGAACCGGCACCTCAGAAACAGGTACCTCGGGAACCGGCACCTCGGGAACCGGCACCTCAGGAGCCGGCACCGCGGAAACCGGCACCAACCAGCACCCGCCGCGCCGGCGGCTCCTCCCCGTGCGCCGGTGCCGGTCCCGCCTCCCGCGCTGGTGCCGTGGCTGCCGCCGCGGGCATCCCCGAAGGGCTGTGCACTGAGCTGCGCCCCCCGGCGAGGGGGGCTGAACTCTGGGCTCCTTCAGCTCACAGAGAAAGTAAATCAACAACAAAAGTCCTTTTCGTGTTACCTGCCATAGAACACGTTGCTTTATTTCTATTTGATCTCCAAGGTGTCCAGTCTCCTTCCCTCCACGAATTAAAATCTGCTTGCTCTTGGCCTGGATCGCAATAACACCACAGTAAAAGGACAGGGAGAAACAGTTTTCAGACACATGATGTGTTACTTTTATCTCTGGATGAATCAGCCGTAGGGCAAAGAACACCTTTGACCTCACATATTTTTATGTGTATTACGGGAAGGCCCATCTAGAAGTGAAAAAAAAAAATAGCTCATGCTAATATAGGCAGGTCCGGGATGTGGAATTTAATACCTGTGCTCTGTACTCTGTACTCCTGTACTCTGTAGGGACCAGAAAAACACATCTTCACACTTTCAGAAACTATTCCTAAGTAACTTCTATGGTCAGCAAGATTAAAAAACTAATAAACAAACAACACACTTGTCAGCCTTGGGATTAAAGGCACCCTCAGTAGCCAGTGGGGAACTGGTAACAAACCAGTTTGCTCCCTGTTCAGAAGCTGTGCTGCTGTAGTGACTGACAATCACTTTTACCAAACGGCTAGTGCTTTTCAAGCTCCTAAACTGGGTGAAGAAATGTCTGTCCCGTACCAGACACACTCAACGTGGATTTAAGTGAAGTTTTCTACTGCTTTAATATTGCACTTTGCCCAAAGGAACATTCCTGGCGTGACTGCAGAGGACTTGTCTGCAGATCTCTGATCCAGGAGCGGCCTGCATGCTGTACAGGCCACAGGGCAAACCCGCGGGGCAGTCGAACAAAGGATCCCCCAAAAATTAAAACAAGCACTCAGAACTTCCCTGAATGTTTGCTGATTTTTGAGCTGTAGCATTATGGAGAGGAACAACATGAAACAAAAGGTGCCCTGGAAATACACGGTGTTCCTATAACAAATGTGATAGACCGGTCTCCAGCGTCACTGGAAAGAGTATGTGGCACTGGCACGTGCTTAGCACGGACTGAAAACTGCTGCTTTCGTGAATAAGGTACATTGGACAAAAAATGGATGAGAGGAACCTACCACACTCCCTGCACGCGACTGTTGGGCTCTGGCAGAATCATCTGTTCCCTCCTCCTCAGCGTCCTTGTCTTCCCGTTATCCCACCTGGGATTGCTGTGATCCATAAAATCCATTGAAACATTTCCAAGCGCCTAAAAAAAGTTTTATAAACTGAAAGAAAAAAAGAGAGAGAATAGAGAATGTTCTCACAAAATGCCCGGGCAAGTCAATCTTGTTTCAGTTCCTCCAATCTTTATTTAAATTTGTTCTCACAGGGTCATTAACTTAATACTTTTCTAGCACACAGAGTTTCAGAAAGGGGCTAATTAATCAGCAAATACGTTACTCACCTATTTTCATTGTGTTCTCAGTGGTAAGAAAAGGAACATAAATAGGAAGGAAAGCTGGCAGCCCAGGGAAGTCTGACACCACAAGTAGCCCTGTTTGAGGCAGAGCTGGCCCTGCTCTGTGGCCACGGCCAAACACAGGCGGTTCACGCATTGTTGGCTTCAAGGAACCAAGAACAGTGGGTCCCCAAGCTCTGGTGCTGCATATGAATCGCACATGTAGCTTGAATGCTGAACAACACTACATGATTTTTCAGGAGTGCTGCCGAGGGGTTTCAATTTCCACCTCACGAATTTTCAGGAAGGATCAAGTAGAAGTTGTTCAAATGAAAGCCATGGAACGTGGCTCTCATCAAGGAACCTTTGGTTCCCCCTGGGGTAGCGGGCTCAGCGAGGGACCCGGCTCTGGTGCCCAGCAAACAGCCACAGCGCATCAGCCTTTGCTATATTAAAAAAAACCCACCTGGGAAAAATCAGCCTGGAGATCTGTGAAAAGGAGAAGTGGAAAAAGCAACCGGCCGTCTTGTACAAGCCCCCAGTGTGACCTGTTGAAGGATGAGGGAAAGTTATAGCTTATTCTCATGGAAAAATTGCTAAAAACCGTATTAGTTATATACTAGATGAATCTACCAGCATGAAGACAAGAACACCTATGAAGTGCCTGGGTTTATTTTGTTTGTTTTTTGTTAAAGTAGTTCAGTGCAATAAGAAAGTTTTAATTCCACGTTTCTGTATTTAACAACAGTTCCCCTTAGGATATATCTTTCTCCTCTTCCAGTTATACATCAATTCACTAATCATAAACATGTACATCTAAATTACTTGGACAACTTACATTTTAACCAGTAATGTTTTATGGTTTTATTATGAAAACTGGTTATCCGCATAGATTCATACTGCTAATAAAGCAATAAAAGCCTCACATACCTGAGCTGTGACACGCAATTGAGGTAAGTTACAAAATGTGCTCACAAATGTCTGATTCAGCATCCTGAAAGCTAATGATCACTTATTTTTAAAAGTACTGCAGAAAGTGAATGAGAAACGTTCTGAAAAATCTGGTTATCAATGCAAGTACCAGTAGAATACAGTAAGAAATAACAGAAATGTCCCTTTTTTCCCTCACACATGTTACTGGGGCGTTCATTTTCTTTTTTGTCGCACACTAAAGGCAAGAATTATTCCAAGAAAAAATTATCTCAGGGATGTTTACTACAACTTAACACAAAAATACAAAAAATACCATCCATGTCTAATGCAGAAAGAGATCCGAGCATATGCTGCCGTTGTTTTCTCCAGTTCACCGCGCTCAGCTCACACCAAGGGTGACGCTGCATCCATCGCTCAGAACAAGCCATGGAGGTTGGGCCTGCGGTCCAACAGGACTGGAACAAGTATCAGAGTTTGCAAGAAGCTGTTACAGGACCGGCATGGACATTTAACAGTAAGACATCAGGACAAAGCCCATTTCTAAGCCAAGCACCTATGAGAGAAGCCAGGCAGTCAGAACAGCACATGGGCCTGGCCGAGTTCTGACTGAGGGGTGTCATGTAGCAGCGTTCACATCCCTCTGTGCTTCTTCAAGGCATTTTTGGAAAAAGCCCTGGGAAAAGAGGACCAAAATTACTCTGATGCCCCCAGATCTCAAACCCTGATTTTAAACCTATGAGTGTGTGCCCCTCGGTTCCAGCAGGACAGGGAACTGCTGGAGAGAGTCCAGCGCAGCCACCAAGATGCTGAAGGGAGTGGAGCATCTCCCGTGTGAGGAAAGGCTGAGGGAGCTGGGGCTCTGGAGCTGGACAAGAGGAGACTGAGGGGGGACTCATTCCTGGGGATCAAGATGGAAAGGGGGAGTGTCAGGAGGATGGAGCCAGGCTCTTCTGGTGACAACCAGTGACAGGACAAGGGGCAATGGGTTCAAACTGGAACACAGGAGGTTCCACTTAAAGATGAGAAGAAACTTGTTCCCGGTGAGGGTGGCAGAGCCTGGCCCAGGCTGCCCAGGGAGGTTGTGGAGTCTCCTTCTGTGCAGACATTCCAACCCGCCTGGACACCTTCCTGTGTAACCTCATCTGGGTGTTCCTGCTCCATGGGAGGATTGCACTGGATGAGCTTTCCAAGGCCCTTCCCATCCCTGACACTCTGGGATCCTGTGAGGAGGGAGCGGGGCCGGCACTAGTCAGGGTGCTGGGTGCGGGAGGAGCGGCTCTGCGCCTCAGCCCGCCCCTCACGGCGGGTCGGCACACGCCGCGCCTCGACCTGAGCCGGGGCAGCTGCGGCGCGGCCGGACTCGCCCTGGGCCCGCACTCGTCCCCGGGTCGCAGTCCCTGCCCCCCCCGGACCTGCCCGGGGGCTGTCCCTGTCCCGGTCCCGGCCCCGCTCACGCACGGCCCGGCGGCTGCGGGCGCCCCCTGTGGGCGAGGCGCCCGGGAAGGGCGGCCCCGGCGCAGCCTCGCCCTCGCCCACAGCGGCACCGGCGCTCCGGCAGCCGCTGCCCCACAGCTCCGTATCGCCCGGAAACGGTAGCGCCGCCGCGGAGCTGGGGCTTCCCCTCCGCAGCCATGAGCGGGCTGGGGGCCGCCGCGGAGCCGGCGGGCTGGCGGCGGGACAGCGGTACGGGCGCGGGGAAGGCGGGAACCGGGCGGCGCGGGGAGGGAGCACCGGGCGGCGGCGGCCCGGGCAGGTGGCGAGTGCGGTGGGACGGGAGGGAGCGGCGCTCCCGCTTCGGCTCCTTCAACACCTGAGGGCGGCCCTGACGGGGCGGCCGCGGCCGGGGGCCATGTTGCGGCGAGCCCGCTCCGCAGCCCCCGTGTTGGTCCTCCCGCAGAGTTCTGGCTGCCCGCGGACGTTCCCGCCGCCGCACCTGCGGGCTTCCTGCAGCAGCTGCCCAGCTACCAGTCCGCGCTGAGGCGCCGCGCCGGGGGCAGCCAGCAGCGGCGGGCGGGCGCGCAGGGCTCCGCGGGGCAGAGCGCGGCCGAGCCCCGGGGGCCGGAGCAACAGGGACGCGAACCGGAGGCTCGACCGGCGAGGGAACAGCCCCTGAGCATCGCGGAGAAGAGGAGACTCAGGTTAATCTTTACACCTCTTGTTTATTTATTTATTTTAATTACCTTTTCCTAAGCACAACACAGGTGCTGTGGTGGAAGGCTGTGGCAGAATTGGGTTCATCTGTGTATGTGTCACTCTGTGGCAAGTGGTTTTGACCAGAGGTTGCCCAAGCTGTGCGGGTCTCTGTGGCTCCTCCAGCTGCAGGAGCAGCCCGGTGCTGGGCCGGCCTGGGCAAGTTCTAAAATTGGAGTGACCAGCAGCTCCAAGTGCGTTCCTCACTGGCTTCCTCTTTGTTTTATTTTGTTTTTCCCTTTTTTCTCCCCTCAGAGTTTTGTGCCATTAAGGGTCACTGTGGCTTATCTGTCATCAGCAGCCCCCTTCTACTATGCGAGTGCTGCTGTTCTTGATTCTCAGCAGTTCTACCAAAATACATTGAGTTCTCTCTGGCATGGCTCAGTACAGGTGGAAAGAGGCTTTCCAGGACCATTTCTTCTTTTTTGTTGTTGTTGTTTTTTGTTTTAATATCCCTTTTCAATTTGCTCTTTGCTGTGAGGAGCTCCTGCCCCTCCAGTGGTGACCAGCCCCAGCAGCTTTGCCCCCGCCCTGTATTTCTCTGCTCGTCTCTTGTCTCACTGCTCGGATGAGCAATAGGATGCAGGGTGTGTTTTTATGTTGTCAGGAAACAGTTGCACCTTTAATTCAGATACTTTGCAGTCGTGGTTATGAACCAGGAGAGAGGGGAAAGTACAATTAAGCTTTGGTCCTCTACAGAGAACAAGAGTTACTTGTGACAAACAGGTTACAGCCTGACCCTGGAGTTCAGCTTAACCCAACCGCCTGTACACAAGGAACAGAAGATCTAGGTCATGGTAAAGGAAAGCACTCAATGCCTTGACTTTTTATGTGTAGTTGGGTATCTAAAGCCTGGTTCTTCAAGAAGAAACCACGTTCCTGTGGCCGTGGTGTGTGTTAGCGATGGAGCTGGGACATCCCAAGCTTGTTTACGTGTTTAAACGCTGAGAGATTCTGGTGGGGCTTCTTGGCGCTTCTGCGGATCAGTAATCTGTGCGTATTGTGCTGCCAACACAAAATGCTTGATAGAAATGTCCTGAAAGCTGCACACTCAACTTCTGTAACACAGATGAATGTGCAGCCCACGCCTCTATTTGCAATGCAGGCTGAACACGGGCCAGATAGTTCCCAGAGCCGCTGTTTAAAACACTGGATACCACAGCCCGGAGTTTCTGCAAAGTGAAACCTTTTGAGAGCAGCTGTATTTGCACTTAAAGATGATGTCACCTGCTGCCTGGTTGATTATTACATATAGGATTTAATTCGGCTTCCTGCCAAAATCCTAATTTTCCTTCCAGCTGAGAAGGGGATGGAAACTCTGTCACCACAGCACACATGGCAGCGGGTCGGGGATGCGCTGCAGCAACAGCTTTTAAAAGCAAAACCTTTGTCCTCGGTGGCATCAGGGGCTGGAACAGCATATGCTGCATACAAATCAATCCCCAGGCTGTGGTTCTGGGAAATTTCATCTCGTTTTAAGGTTTCTTAAAAGAAACAAATGAGATGCAGGCTCTGACCCATGCTTAATTCTCCTTGATGCTGTTGATGACCATGTAGCAATTTTAAAAATGCGAATGTTTGCATATAGTATGAAAATCTGGGAGAAGCGATTAAAAATTACAGGCAGTGTGTGGCACATCCTTGGTGTTGGTTTGCAGCTTGTTACTAGAACGGTGCAACCCCACACATGTGGGCAAAGAAATACTTTCTCATATTCCTTAAGTTGGTACTTTCCAGCAATTTTTTCAAAATGCTATAAAAAATGAATAACTAAAAATGAATAATGTCAAAAATTGTTGTCTATTATGTACTGGACTGTGATATAAAAGTTAAAATTGTAAAATCCAAATTAAATATTTTAGCCTCTTTATAGCTCTTTCTCTATTTGACATTTCATTCTGATTCTGAGATCTGTTTATTTTCTACCAAAAAAAGAGAATAATTTTCTATTTTGGACAGCTGCATGTGAAACGTTAAAAGAGAAAAGCTAAATATTTTTGAGACATTTTTGAAGAGCCGCTTGGTGAAGATGCTCCAGTCAGAAGTTTTGAGGAAACAGCCGTCTCTTCCTTTTCCAGCCGTTTGCAAATACAAAATCACTAATGGCAACTTCCATGAGATCCCACTGGGAAATTCAGCTACATATTTTTTCTCTGCTGTCCTATTGCCGATTGGATTTTCCAGTGTTTCCTGTGGGAGGACTTGCTGTATTTGGATTAACTCGATGTCTCAGGAGGAGCAGACGTGAACTCGCCTTTTAGCCCTCTCCAGGCCCTGTTACCTGTAGCGAAAAGCATTTCTTGTGCTCAGTAACTGTATTTCTTGATTCTTAGGGACTGTCAGCAAGCTGATGTAAAATATTTATCTGGATGGAAACAGTGGAAAAGAACAAGCAGTAAATCATTGAGAAAAGTCCTCAATGAAGCCAAGGAGTTGTCCTCTCACCTAGAGCTCTGGCGACATGATATTCACAGCATTGAAGGTATTTACTGCCTTAAGGCGACGTCTCTTCTTTCAAGTTGCTCCTGTTATTGGTAGTTTTACATGTGTACGTGTAGTTTCAGATGTAACTGTATGTATTTAAGAAGTTACCTGCTTCCTATATTATTGCTGATGTAAAATCCATGATGGGGTAGAAGGAAAAATATTAGAGAAAATTATTAAAAAGGTCACATTTCCATTTTGGTTACATAGCTAAAAGCCTGCGGTAGTTAAAACTGGCTTTAGGGAGGTTTCATCAGCTAACTCAATTTAACCGAAGTTATAATCTGCTCATTTTGTATTTTCAATAATTTTATAATCTTAATCCTTAGCACATGTTTCTTTCATTCTCAGGGAAGTTTGGCACTGGCATCCAGTCTTACTTCTCCTTCCTGCGTTTTCTGGTCCTGCTGAATTTTATCATTTTTATCCTGATGTTCAGTTTTGTCACCCTTCCCAGCATCATTTCTAAATACGGAATATTCAACAGTAGCGTTGCTAAAGTTCCTCCAAAGAACACAGGTAAACACCTTCTCTATGTACTGCTGTTGTTTGTATGATTCCCCCTTTCCATCAGCTTCTCCTCCACCTCGCAGGGCAAATAAATGCTGTTTTTTATCAGAACTTGCCTTGTTTGAATTAACCTGATCTTGCAGTTTAATGGGCATTACCGTTGAGTGACTTTTCCTGCCTTTCTTTTGACAGAGCCTCACTGCACAGTTTATAAACCTAGTAGTAATGAGGGACTTGTTTACTTCTATACTTACCTCAAAGATTTGCTCAGCGGCACTGTAAGTAATTAGATTTTTTTAATAAGTGTCTCACATAACATGTAAAATGTGAAAACATTTTACTTGGGGAACGAAGCTTGGTTAATTTTGAAAAGTGATACAGCATATGCATCACTGGGGTAAAATTAGGCTTTATCCTTTTTCTGTGAGACGGGGAGTCTTAAAACTGCCTTTTCCTGAGTGTCCCAAGCCTGGTTGGCTGTGGCTGCAGCCTGAGCTGTCCCAGCTGTGAAACGGTCTGTACTGCGAAGCCCATTGTGCTCTCTGTGTGGGACCTCGGTGTCCTTGTCACAAAGCTCTTTGATTGCAGAGGGAGGGATTGTAGGCTCACAGTGTCTGCGTTGCGGTTCGCTAGAGGCAGTGGCAGTATTTAGAAGCTACAGGCTGTGCAGCTTGTTGGGGACCCCAATAGTAATTTTTGATTTAGAATCATAGCATCGTTTGGGTTGGAAAAGACCCTTAAGATCGAGTCCAACCGTTAACCCAGCACTGCCCAGTCCACCACTAAACCATGTCCCCAAGCTCCTCATTGTCTTTTAAATCCCTCCAGGGGTAGTGACTCAGTTTACAAAATGATTGTCAAATACCGAGTTGGATTTAACTGGGCAGGTGCTGCTGTTGTTACAAATACTATTTAAACTTCATGTTTTCACAGGGGTTCCTTGAAGTGACAAGTTTGTTTTATGGCTATTACACAATAGATGCTGCGTGGCTCAGTGTCCTGAACTACAACCTGCCACTGGCGTACTTGCTAGCTACATTTGCCTACCTTGCATTAAGTCTCATCTGGATAATAAAAAGGTAAAAGCATTGGTGCAGTTCTTTACTGCTACCTGTTGTGCAGTTTATGTTGCATCCTTGCTTGTAGGGAACATGCTGCATTCTAGAGCTGGTTTATGTGAAAACAGAGAATCTCTTTCTTGAGCACGCACTGCTGCAGCAGCCTTTGTCTGCCTCTGGGAAACTGAGCCAGCAAAATAAAGAAAAGTAAATACACTTGAAGTATTATTTTTTTCACGTGTATGCATGCATATGAATAAAAGATCCTCAACTCTCCCATAGTTGTTGGAGGATTTATTTTGGGCTGCAGCACCTCTCTGAGCGCTTCCCAGAGCCCTGCTGGCAGAACACACGTGGCTGTTTGCTCCTGGGGTTGGGGTTTCCTTTAGCCTTTGAGCCAAGTTGCTCGAGGTTTGGGCTTTTGTTTCATTTTCTATGTATAAAATATGTCTTTTCACAAATGAAGTTAAGTTGTGTTTTCCTCCAGATCTGTGAACGGATTTAAGCACAACTTGGTGCATGGTGAAGATCAATTTCAGAGTTACTGTAACAAAGTCTTTGCAGGCTGGGACTTCTGCATTACAGATCCAAATGCAGCACAGCTAAAACATCGTAGCTTGCTCTATGAGCTCCAAGTGAGTAACTTTCATTTTACAGTTTTATGTAGCTTAGACGGCTAAAAAAGAGAGGTGTATAATTCTGCAGATAATGGAATAAAGATAAGAAGGGTTGAAGTAATTTGTGCTGGGGGCAGGGCAGCCCACATCCTCTTGCATGCTTTCGAGGTAGCTGAATCGCGGTATGACGTGAGATTGACGCTGATGTCAATGGCCCTTTCCCTGTCCATTGCAGCCTGCGAGCTGTTGTCTCAGTGCCTTTTATTCACACTCCAGTCCTGCTTCCTTTGGTAGTTTCTGCATAATCCAGCAGGAAAAGCTGTTGCAGCTGTGGGCAAAGCCTGTGTGCTGCTGAGAATGAGTCTGAGTGTCCGGGGTTATGAGTCTGCAGCATGGTAGGCAGTGGTTCGACGAGGAATAAAATTCAAATGGTGCTTTTCGTACAATTCGAGAGCATTGTTGCAGTAAGAAGATACTGATTTTCACTAGGTGTCTTTGACACAAGTGCACATACAAAACACTGATGCACATAATTGATTTCCCAAAGCATAAAGCTCTCTGAAAAGAGAGTCTGACAGGCTTTTCTGGTGAAACCAGTACCTTGTTTTTCTCTCTGCACACGGGAAGCAGAGATTTATGTAGTAAAACAGTTACCTTTGAAAAGATACTTGCACTTGAAACCACAAAGCAGTAATTACAGATTTCATAAGTTACAGTGAGTTACTTTCTGCTCTGGTAAAGTTCAGAGTCATCTTTTTTCATCATGTAACCAGAGCCTCCTTCACTTACTGCACTTTCGCCTGTAGAACTCACAACTCAGAAAAACTTTAATGTTACTGCTTGATGGAAGTAAGTTCCTCAGAAAACACCTGGGTAACCTGTGGGCTTGCCCAGGTTAAATCGCCTTCGCAGGCAATACTGCGTGTTCACATCAGCTAAGATGAAACATCTCAAGTTGACGTGACAGGCTGCTCGAGGCTCTAGTTCTTTCTCTCTGCACCATCCCACACTTTTCCTTCGCAGCACCAGAAGAAGGAAGTTGGAGCCGCAGCGGTGAGGACTGGTTGTTACCTGCGGAAGTGGGGAGATGAGTGCGCCGATTTACCCGTTTCAGAGTTTAGTGCTGAGCTATCTGAGATCAGTCGCTCAAGATAAACAGACCAGTTGTCTTTGTGTCCTCAAGGAGATATGTTACCGATAAAGTAGAGGGTTACGAGACGCTTGTCTTTGGCCACAGGGCCCTGCAGAAGTTGTGGTGGCAAGTGCTGTGTGCTGCACCTGAAAACTCCATGTCCTTTTTCTTTTATTTGTAGACAGACTTGGAGGAAGAAAGACTGAAGCAAAAAATAGCAGACAGGACAATGAAAGAAAAACTACGCATCTACTCTCTGAGAATATGTATAAATATAATTGTCATTGCAGTTTTATCAGGATGTTTTTACTCCATTTATAGAGCAACTGTCTTCTCTCAAGAAAACTCCAACGTGAGTATCAGACATGACACGAGGACAGATACAATCGGGGCTGGTGATTACAGCAAGAGGAACTATTGTGAAAGAGTCAAGTATCTTAATATAGCCCCTTTTGTGTAAGGGATTTGAAAACGCTTTGTACAGACTTAGAACTTTTTTAGTAGGAGAGAGTGAGAAAGGTTGAGAACCATATGCAAAAAACCCCGGAGATGTCTCCCTTTGTCACAGAGGCTCCAGTGTCATCTGCCTTGCAGCTAATGCAGCTGGCAAGAACAGCAATTGTCACTTCCCGTGTCACCTCGCTGTGATCTGCTGCTGCAAGCGCTTGTGTCGGGGCAATGAACTGGCTCAGGGAGCTGATCTGGTTAAAACAAACTGCATTGTGATCAGTTTTGTGATCTGGTTCAGTGCTCAACTCCAAAAATGGACAGCAAGGAGAGGGGAGAGTAAAAATTATGATCTGTATTGTGGCTTGAGTGACAGCTGCGTGGGGCAACAGGAAGACTTTGAACACGGAGCGCTTTGCAGAAGAAAAGGTTCTTGCATCAGCATTGGAAAGAATCAGGTTGGGTGGGGTTGTTCACCCCTGGCAGGACAGACAGATGGGAAGAGCAGGTCAGGAGCAGAACAAGGGCAGCCAACAACTTCAGTAGTTTCACAGAATCCCAGAGTGTCAGGGGTTGAAGGGCCCTGGAAAGCTCATCCAGTGCAATCCCCCCATGGAGCAGGAACACCCAGATGAGGTTACACAGGAAGGTGTCCAGGCGGGTTGGAATGTCTGCACAGAAGGAGACTCCACAACCTCCCTGGGCAGCCTGGGCCAGGCTCTGCCACCCTCACTGAGAACAACTTTCTTCTCATATTTAAGTGGAACCTCCTGTGTTCCAGTTTGCACCCATTGCCCCTTTTCCTGTCACTGGTTGTCACTGAGAAGATCCTGGCTCCGTCCTCCTGACACTCCCCCTTTTCCATATTGATCCCCAGGAATGAGTCCCCCCTCAGTCTCCTCTTGTCCAGCTCCAGAGCCCCAGCTCCCTCAGCCTTTCCTCACACGGGAGATGCTCCACTCCCTTCAGCATCTTGGTGGCTGCGCTGGACTCTCTCCAGCAGTTCCCTGTCCTGCTGGAACTGAGGGGCCACAACTGGACACAATATTCCAGGTGTGGTCTCCCCAGGGCAGAGCAGAGGGGCAGGAGAACCTCTCTGACCTACTGACCACCCCCTTCTAACCCACCCCAGGTACCATTGGCCTTCCTGGCCACAAGGGCCCAGTGCTGGCTCATGGTCACCCTGCTGTTCCCAGGACCCCCAGGTCCCTTTCCCCTACTCTGCTCTCCAACAGCTCGTTCCCCAATTTATACTGCAACCTGGGGTTGTTCCTGCCCCCATGTAAGACTCTCACAACAGTAACCGACTCCTCTGCAGGACCCCAGGGTTGAATTAGCCTGATGTGAATGAGGACTGCACCTTCTGTCTCCCTTCTGTGCGGTGGTGATGTGATGGGCACTGGCTGTGTGTGGGGAGAGTTGTAACTGTGGTGGCCCCAACTCTTAACTTTGTAAACTGCCAGGATTGCGGGGAGAGAAGCAGGAAACGGGGAGCACAGAAGTGTTGGTGCCAGTGGTGTTTTGGGGCAGAGAAGGAGGAGAGCACAACACTGAACCACTTGGAAAAAGCTTCACTTACTGTGGGATTTATGTATAAGGGCTGATATCCTGACCTTGCCTAAATGAGTAGATGGTAGGAAAGCCAGGGGAGCTGCTTGGCACTGGTGTGAATAACTTGAAAAGTGTCTGTGCTTTGGCGTCGATGTAAAATCTGGTCTCTGTAGTGCTGGGTCAGACAACATGGTCAGATACAAGCCTTGGCGACATGAGCCTCTTCAAGAGAAGCTTTGGGGAAGCATTAAAATACTCGTACCTGAGGGTGTGGGAGTTCCTGGTGACGGGAGCAGGGGGGAGCAAGGGTTATAGCAGCCAACTGCAGAGATAGACAGGGAGCTCTGGACAAGGGAGGCTGGAAGGAGCACAAGGCAGGAAGGTTCTTCTCTGGGCTTTATCTTCCTCTCATCTCTTCTCATACAGGATGTCAGCAACACGAACTTCCAGGCTAATCTCTTAGTGCAGTATTTGCCTTCCATAGTGATCACATTGGCCAACTTCATTGCCCCTCAGATCTTCTCGTTTCTGATCACATTTGAAGATTATTCACCAGCCTTTGAAATCAGGCTGACGCTGATGAGGTAAAGACATTTTTATTGTGACCTTGGGTATTTCAACAGCTCTTTTCTTGGTAGGTTTGAGACATGGTAAGCATTCAGGTATGAAGAGGCAGAGGTTGCACTCTGCAGGGGTGGCCTGGGCACTGGAAGCCGAGCAGGCCTTGTTTGACTTATGCATAGTTGGAAACTAATTTTAAATCTGGAAACAGTCTCCTATTTTGATGACAGCACAGTGCAGTCATTTCAGTGTCCAAGTTCAGTCCCGGGTAGCTGTGTGGTCTGGACATCTTCAACAACCTGGATAAATATTCGGTAGGGGAGTTGTTGCTGCAGAGCTGTGGATTCGCAGCGCGTGGCATGCAGCAGTGACTGAACCAGGGCTCTGCTCAAGGCAGAAGCTGCAAGTTTGGCGGGGAAACATACTTCAGTGTGAGAACATGGAGAGCTGGTATTTGGCAGCTGGAGGCAGTAAGATCTGGACTTTGTCAAGCCCCCGTGCCCTGTGTTTTGGGTTTGGCAAAGTGCCTCTGAAGGCTGACGCCGCATGCGGGGAAATGCTGCGCACAGAGCTGTCACCTGCCCCCAAACGGCGCCCGTCGTGAGGTCAAAATCTGCAGCTGAAATGACTGACCCAGGAAGAACACGGAGAAGAGAAAGGAGGGGCTGGAACCTAAAGCAGGGAAGGGGAAAAGCAATTTAACTGACTGCTATGGAAAGATGTGTTTATTAAAGAGCTGCTCTCTGCGAGCCTTTTGTGTTTCGAGCCTTCCTCAGACTCCTGTGCGTTGAGCCAGGTGTGGAATGGCTCCTGGGCAGGTTTGCCTTTCTTCCAGGTGTGTCTTTGTGCGGTTGGCCAATATCGGCGTTCTCCTGTTCTCGCTGTGGAGCCATATCTCCGACTGTGCCACCGACGAGTGCAAGGCCTGTGGATACAATTACGAACTTTATCCCGTAAGCAGATTTATCTTGGCCTTTAATCATCTGAACTTGTGAGCAGAGATTTGTTTTCCACGAGCCTTGTTTGTTGGGAGATGTTCAGATGTTGATTTTCACTGCTCAGCGCAAAGCGGTGCAGTTCTTACGTACAACTTGTGCTTATTTGAAACTCTGGTCAGCCTTTCTGACCGTCACAAGGATTATTTGAGGTAACCGTGTTTTGGAGACAGTTGTGTTACTGCTTTTTTTTGCTCCAATATGACAAATGGTCTTTCCTCCAAAAAACCCAGAGCAAAACAACAAAAAAACAACCAACAAGACCAAACACAACAAAGCAAACAACCAACTTGGCATGGAAGCTCTTAAACACTTCAGAAATGGGAGTTAATGCAGTTTGAACTTTACGGTGTTCATTGATTGAGCGGTTTGTTGCATTATGATTGGCGGATGGATTTTTCACTTGATATTTAGATGCCTAATCTTGTGTTTCCTGACTTGTTTTTATAGTGCTGGGAATCTGAAGTTGGACAAGAAATGTATAAACTGACAATATTTGATTTTATTATAATTCTGGCTGTGACCTTGTTTTTGGACTTTCCTAGGAAGTAAGTATCTCTGCCTTTTGAGCATAATTTTGCAAATGACTTACAAAACCCATTTCTTTCACCTGTTATTAATTCCTCATATTTCTAACCACATTACCGGTTTTAAAATAAACTGCAACCGTATTTCTGGTGGTTTAGGTGCTAGTTTGCTATTCAGCTGGCTGTGTAGTTTTTGATGTTTGAGTCTTGTTTTTCATCAGACTTGTGTTCTGTTGTCTTCCACTTAAATGCTAAATTTCCATGCGCTCCAAATATTTCAAACGTCTTCGAATTCAGCCAAGCTCTGTGACTTCACTTCGGAACTAACGCTGTTCTTTGCTTGTAGGTTGTTAGTTACTCATTGCTCTTGCAAGCCAGTTCAGTGGTGTGGATTGCGGGTATTTGGAATTTCTGACAACGTCCTGGAAATCATTTACGGGCAGACTATCTGCTGGATCGGAACCTTCTTTTCACCGCTCCTCCCCGCAATAGCGACTATAAAGTATTTCATCATCTTTTACATTAAAAAGGTAATTTTTATGTAATAAAGCTAGTTTGTAACACTTGTCTGCAACAATCTATTTGCTAGCAGCACAGCTTAGAACTTGGACAAAATTTTGCCAAGCTGCTAAAAATTTGAAAGCAAACTGGAAAACCCAAGCTGGATTGGATGTTCAAGATGCGATTTCTGCGTATTGGCAGCTTTACTCTATGAGCACGCAGCTCCTGTGTAGCAAATTCTTATAGATACTTTAGTTCTGACAAGAGGATGAGGATGTGGCAGGACACGGCCGTGCCATGGGTCGTACACCATTGATTCTGTGCGAGTGGACGAGACCCTTGGATCAAATTCTTACTCAAAATAGGAGATGTTAGAACAGGAGGCGTTCTTGTCTTAGCCCTTTTTAGTCCATGTACATCAACAGAACGATGGTTATGTGGGAGCTGGTAGTGTGCCTGAGAATGGAAAATGAGTTGGTGGGAAAGTCTGCGTGGATGTTTGTATAGAGTTGCACTAGGAACACTCTTGCTCGCTTTCCCGCTTCAGATCAGTTTGATGCACACGTGCAAACCTGCAGCTCGGCCTCTCAGAGCGTCAAGCTCCAATTTTTTCTTCTTGGTGGTGCTGTTGATTGGGCTCGTCTTGGCTTTTATTCCTTTGGGAATCAGCATAGCACAGTAAGTGACGCTTTAACTTCTATGAAGTTGACATTGGTTCTGAAGTTGTCAGTTCCTTAAAACACACTCACAACTTCGGAATGGCAAATTGGAATCAAATAGTGTACAATAAATTAAAACTGAGTTCGTATCAATAAAAATGACAGTTTTAAAGACAAAGGAGACTTTTACCCCATTGGCAAAACGGCGCTGGGCTTGTGTTGGATTATTTTCTCTTTACATTTTGGTTTAGCATCTCCTTTCTGTTCTTTGACAGTATCTCCTCCTCCAAGGCCTGTGGGCCGTTCAGGAGTTTTAACACATCCTGGGCAGTCATTCCAGACACAGTGAGTGGGTTTCCGACAGCTCTGCAGCAGGTCCTTCACGGAATAGCCTCAGAAGCCTTTGCTGTGCCTTTTTTTATGGTCATTTGGTGAGTACTGTGGAGACCTGATTCTGTCGTGCAGCTGCGTGGTCCTTTTCCTTCCTCACTGAGCTGATACCAAACAACTGTTAGACCAGATTTTCCATCTGCAGTCAAAAGCATCCAAGCCCCTATGAAGGCTCAGGTTTTAGGTCTTTGCCCACGTGTTCGCGCTTATTAGCTTTATTTCATTTCTTCTTGCATATTCCAGATCGCACACTTGTCTTTCTCAAACGTGTTAACTGTGAATCATTCTGTAACTTACTAATGTGAGCCCTGTGATCAACAATCCTATCCTCAAACCTTGATGAAAAAAAAACAAACAACACAACTGTCGAGGGTTTTGATTGTAGGGTGACAATAAAACCCTGGCAGATGTATTGTTAACCTTCTCTCCTCCCCCCCTGCCCCTTTTGCCCCTCCCTCTCCCCCTTCCCACTCAGCACAGGGCATCGGGAGGGAAAGAAGGACAGAGAGAAGAGAGTTGGGAAAATTAACAATGTTTTACTAATGCTACTGATAAAATAGAGAAAATAATATAGAATATACAAAACCAATCTTGGAAGTCTCGGCAACTGCAGAGCCGGCACCCGAAGTCCTGGACTGGACTCTGCAGCCAACCGGAGCTGGATTCAGTCTGTCACTGGCCTCAGTTCGCAGGGACGACTTGCAAGGTCCTCTCCTAATGTTGCCATAAGGAAAAGGGGTGAGATCCTCGTGATCTCCCACTTTTATATGAGGTATCAGGTGAATGGGATGTTATACACAGTTGGTCAGTTTCTTGGTCACCTGTTTCTCGTCGCCCCTCTCCCGAGATGTCCATCCATGCTTATCAGTAACTTCACATTCCATTGCTGTGTTCACCAAAACATGGATCTGGTTCTCCAGGAAAATGCAGCTCATATGAAGCTTTAGCTGACAGGCAAATTCACTAAAAGAGAAACTTGTTTTTAACAAAACCAGGACAACAACAAACAAAATGTCCAAAACAGTCATTCTATAAGATAAAATTCAATATAGAGTCATGGAATTTTTAAGGTTGGAGGTCACCCGTAGGGATCATCTAATCCAAACCCCCTGTTCCAAACAGGGTCAAGTAGAGCAGGTGCTTGGGACCTGTGTCCCATTAGGTTTGGAGCGTCTCTGAGGGTGGAGACTCCATAACCTCCCTTGGCAGCCTGTTCTGGTGTTTGATCACTCTTGTGTCTAAATGCATTTTTTTGCATTTCAGCTTAATCCAACCCTTTTCAGATCTTGGAGCCATGTTACCTCCTACTTTCTACAACTTCTACACTTGAGAAACCATGCAGTTTATTTCAGACTTCACCCAGACCTTTTGTCCCTAACATATGTTGATGTGTTCTCCTTAAAGGAACCTGTCATTGGGTGCATAGGAAATACAGAGTCTTCTTTTTTGGTTTGGGTTTTTTATTCTTTTTTTTTCCTTTATCATAAACCTGTGTAAGAGTGGGAGGATGGCTTGTACTGCTGCCCTACTATGTATTATTTGGAAAAGAAAACACATTACAGAATCACAGAATGGACTGGGTTGGAAAAGCCCTCAGAGCTCATCCAGTCCAACCCTTGGTCCAACTCCAGTCCATTCACTAGATCATGGCACTAAGTGCCATGTCCAGTCTCAGTTTAAAAACCTCCAGGGCCGGTGAGTCCAGCACCTCCCTGGGCAGCCATTCCAATGCCTGACCACTCTCTCTGCACAGAATTGCTTTCTCATCTCCAGCCTCAATTTCCCCTGGCAGAGTTGAAGCCCATGCCCCCTTGTCCTATTGCTGATGCCTGGGAGAAGAGACCAATCCCCACCTGGCTAGAACTGCCCTTCAGGTAGTTCTAGAGAGTGCTGAGCTCAGCTCTAAGCCTCCTCTTCTCCAGACTAAACAAGCCCAGCTCCCTCAGCCTCTCCCCATAGGTCTTGTGTTCAGGTCCCTTCCCCAGTCTTGTTGCTCTTCTCTGGACCCGCTCCAGCACTTCAATCTCTTTCCTGAGCTGAGGGGCCCAGAACTGAACACAATACTCCAGGTGTGGCCTCACCAGTGCAGAGCACAGGGGAAGGATCACTGCCCTTGGCCTGCTGACCACGCTGGTTTGGATACATTATTTACATAGGCATTTGTGCCATTCTAGTTCTTGCTACTGCTCTTCATCTTTTAATGCACAGGGGATAATCTGGTTAACAGATTACATCTGGAATACGTGCTATAAGAAATGGCAGGACAAATATCCCAGCAGATGTTTTTGAGCAGAGCTGTGCCCAACCTACCCCAGCTCTGGATTGATTGTATTTTATTTTTCCTCCGGCAGGTTATCTCAAGCAAATGCACAAATAACAATTTCTCCACCCATAACAGCCTTTTTCTGACTAATTCTTTTTGCACGATGCTAACACATAATGTTGGTTTGTTGTTTGTAGCCTCGTTATGTTCTACTTTATTGCCTTGGCTAGAGCACACAAACGAGTGGTCGAGCAGCTGAGGGAGCAACTGGTTATGGTAAGATTTGACCCACTATCTTTTCTGAAGTTTTCTTTGTTTTGTCAGTAATCTGGCCTGCAGAGGAACAACAGTTTTCATAGTCTTCTGTATAGTTGGTGTTTGGTCAGGCAGTGAAGAACGTTTTACAAATCACACGGGAAAAATGACAGAAGCGCTGAAGTATTTCTCAGGCTAGTTGGTTTTCCTGGGTATCAGCTGCATCTGCAGCAAGGTCTGGTTCCATCAGGTGACATGAGTGTATGAAAATACACCTCTGAGAAGCGGTGTCCCCGTTCTTTATCCATCTTGCTTAAATCCACCCATCTGCCTGGGTTTTCTGCCGAACAAGAACCTGAACCTTGTGCTCCCTGTCCCTTCCACCAGCTTGCACAACCCCATCTCTGTTTCCTTCCCTGCTCTCCCAGACAGGCACCCGACTCCCCGCCCTTCCCTCCAGGCCTGTGTTTCTGCTCTGGCGTGTCTGGTTTGATTTCCAGTGCCCGTCCAAACCTGCCGCCCTGTTCAACCGCGCTCGCAGGCTGCGCTCTGGCAAACCGCTGCTGTCACGAGCAGGACTTCTCGCTTTCTTAGGAAATACCCCACTTTTCGGTACAACATTTAACCACCCCTCCTTAGCAAAACACCGTGGTGGGGAGAGATTGTTGAAGAGTGAGGAATTTTGGAGCAAAAGGCCTTGCTGCTTTTCCCTAACCAAATTGGTTAGGAATTCTGACAATCCTTGCATGCTTTATATTTGTGTTTGTTCGCTGTTGTTAGGCTTCTTGGAAGTGTGGTCCTCAGTTTTTAGGTGTGCGATATGTTTTTACTGGGCTCAACGCAGCACTGCTAATACGTGACCTAACATGAGATAAATGAGGTCGAGACTATTGTAAATGTAAAGTTGTTCGGGCAGTTGGAGTGCACTGGGAGCCACTAGAGTACAGTGTGCCGAGTGCACGTACTTATTTCTAATAAAGGAACGAGCTGTTTGCAGGTAACTTTTACCACTTCTGCTCATCTAGCATGTACTTTTTATTCTGTGTTTCCAGGAGAGTCGTGACAAGCTGTTTCTAATCAGAAAGATAACAGAAGCGCAGAGGCACCCTTAGAAACCACAAAAAGGCAGAAGAACTTCATTTCTGAAACTCCCAGAACCACTAGATAAGGGTAGAACCATCTGCAGCACCTAAAACCCGAGCAGCCGAGGGGCACCCCGGCCCTGCTGTCTGTGATGGGTGCATCCCCATGATGCCAGTGGGCCTAAAGTCTCCAAGACTGGAAATGTAGCTAATTTGTAGTGTGTTAGACGTGTGCAAAAAATTGTACGGTAGGACAACTCATTGCTGCTACAGTTTCAGGGTTCTTGGGGTTTGTTATGTCCCTGTTTTTTCAGGGGTTTTGGGTAAAGTGTGATCAGAACTGAAATGCTGTTGAAGAGCTTTGTACTGTATTTATAAACTATGCTTTAAGAATGGGAGGGGGGAAAGGTGTGGCTTTACGTTTTCAACTCGCTTCTGAAACCAAAGTCAAAGAGAGATGTACGTATTATGAAATAGTGGGTAAGAGAAAAAAATGCGCGTTTGAAATCAGTTTTGTAAATATTTTGTAGAGAAGCTACTTTGATACTCGTGTTGCTCTGAAACCACAGATGCAGCTGAACACTGGGTAACTTCGCAGAGTGGTTCAGGGGAAACAATGGATGAAAGAGCTTGAACAAACGCCGGCCGCAGGAAGACGCCGCCCGCGGCCGGGTCAGCGCGGGTCTGTCGGGGGAAGCCGTTGCTGCTCCCCCTTTTGATTTTCAGACGTCTTAAGGCATTATTAGCTGTGGTTTATTCTCATGCAAACGTTCTGAATGCTGTTCTCTTTGTTCTAAAATGTGAGTTTTGAAATATAGCGTTCAGAAACTTGTTTGTCAGCAGCCTTTGAGTTCGTGTTTCGTGTCGCTTGGACGGAGCGATGGAGCTGTGACTGGGAGGGAGCAGCGGCTCTGAGTAGTCTGCTGACTGTTCCCTTCATTCAGACGTTATGCTTAAGGATTTTCTGTACAGAATTGTGTTTTATTACTTGAAATTTGCAACAGTGCTCTGTTAGTTAATGTGATGCACTGTAATTCTTATGTAACGTTTTGGAATGTTTTCTGCCTTAATTTTACAGAAATGAACATTCAATAAATGAATTAAAAAGAATAATCTGATTTTAAATAATAAGCTGATTTTTAAAAGCAGTTTGCTGTTGTGCAAACGCCCGCCGGGGCGGGGCCCGAGGCCCCTCAGCTCTCCCGCCCTCAGCGCGCGCCGCCGACACGTCACTCAGCCGGCACCTCGCCCCGCCCCCGTTCCCATGGCAGCCAGGAGACGCCGGCCCTGACTGACAGCTACGCTCTCTAGTGATGCCACGCCGAGGAGCCAATCGGAATCGTGATAGGGCGGGCTGGCGGAGAGAGGCCGGCGCGGAGGCGGCGCGCCGTGATGACGCTTTGGCTGTGCGACGCGGTGGAGGAGGTGTCGGGGTCAGCGGGATGGCGGCGGGCGCGGCAGCGGCAGCTCCGGCCGTGCGGCGCTCGCTGGGGCCTCTGCGCTGCGGGGCCGGTAGGGGCTCGGGCCGGCTCCCTGCCCCCCAACCCGCCTGGGCCGGGGCTCAGACCTTTGTCTCTCCGGCAGGTCCGCGGGGCAGGTGGCCCCTGCCCGCCCCTGGGGTTTCCCTCAGGCTCTGCGGCACGGGGCGGGTTCCGGGGGACATCAACAAGCCCGTCATCGAGCGCATCATCCGGGTGGACCACGCGGGGGAGTACGGGGCAAACCGCATCTATGCGGGACAGATGGCCGTGCTGGGCAGGTCGAGTGTGGGGCCCGTTATCCAGGTCAGTGCTGGTCGCTGCGTTTCTGTTCATTCGTGTGGAGCTGTGAGATCGCAGCTTTCCTTGGCAGGTTGCGGTCCGTCTTTTTCTGAGCACTTAACAACGTGGGTTTATAAAGAGTGGTGGGATGACTTGGGGAGGGAGTCGCCAATGCTACAGTCGCTGTGGGACTGTCACCAAGACTTTTATTTTGCAAATGTTTTTATGTTGCCTGTTTATAGCTATCCTCATCTGCCCCTCTTTATCCCTTCCTCGTTGTGATGACAATAGTGTTGACTCTGTAGTCGAGATGTGAGTGGCCTGTGCTCTCTTGGTTTCCTTTGCATTTATTAGTTCTCTTGGAAATGTTTAGTTTTTTGGTCTTATATGTCAGTGTGATCTGTCTCTCTTACAGCAAATGTGGAATCAAGAAAAAGACCACCTGAAAAAGTTCAATGACCTAATGGTTGCGTACAGAGTTCGACCTACTGTTTTATTGCCTTTTTGGAATGTAGCAGGTTTTGTTTTGGGTGAGTTTGTGTTATTACTGTTGTTTTGTGAAGTCATCAGATGTGTACATTATTTGCATTGCTTTAGATTTGATTGTTTGTGCACGTTTGGCACCTCCCAGGGGCTGGAAGCGCTTTGCTGGGAAGGAAGGGAGCGATGGCCTGCACGGTGGCTGTGGAGGAGAGTATATCGGATCACTACAACAGCCAGATCAGAACTCTTGTGGAAGAAGATCCAGAAAAGTACAGAGAACTATTGCAGGTATTTAACTATGAGCAGTTTAATGAATTCATTGACTTAGCTAATGTGACTTTAGTCTCTTAAAGTAATATACTTATAGAAGTGCAATGCTTATAGAATCCAATGCTGTCCTGGGCTGCATCCCCACAGCATGGGCAGCAGGTTTGGGGGGATCCTGCCCCTGTGCCCCGCTCTGGTGAGACCCCCTGCAGTGCTGGTCCAGCTCTGGGTCCTCAGCACAGGACACACATGGACCTGCTGGAGAGGGGCCAGAGGAGCCCCAGGAATGACCCGAGGCTGGAACAGCTCTGCTGGGGGACAGGCTGAGAGAGTTGGGGTGTTCAGCTGGAGAAGAGAAGCTCCGGGGAGACCTTAGTGCACCTTTCTGGACTTAAAAGGGGCCACAGGAAGGATGGGGACAGAGTTTTGAGCAGGGCCTGTTGTGATAGGACAAGGGGTGATGGTTTTAAACTAAAGGAGGGAGATTCAGGCTGTACATGAGGAAGGAATTGTTGTCCCTGAGGGTGGTGAGAGCCTGGCCCAGGTTGGCCAGAGAGGTGGTGGATGAACCATCCCTGGAGACATCCCAGGCCAGGCTGGACGGGGCTCTGAGCAACCTGAGCTGGTGAAGATGTCCCTGTCATGGCAGGGGGGCACTGGGAGAGCTCGGAACGCCCCTTCAGCCCAAACCATCCTGTGGATCTGTAAGTTACAGTAGAGCTCTTTTTGTTCCATCACTTAAAGTTTCTGGTGACTTCAGCATTTTAAGTTAAAGGGTGTTTTTTCCTTCAGCAGCACTACATTGATCAAGCACCAAAATGAAAATGTCTGTCAGATTAGCTTCAGTATCCTTTCAGTAATTCAGCATTTTCTTTTTGATAGGGAGAACTATGCTTTAATTTTTATTTGTTGTAATTGAAATGAAAGGTTTAGAAGGGAAACAAAAGGAGAAAATATGGTTACATATTAACATTTTGTTTATACTGGATATGATTATATAGTTAGGATATTTCTGTTGGAAGCAACCTACACGAATTATCTAGTCCAACTGCCTGAGCAATTCAGAGCTGACCAAGTTAAATCACATTATTAAGGGCGTTGTCCAAATGCCTCTTAAGCACTTACAGGCCTGGGACATCAACCACCTCTCTAGGAAGCCTGTTCCAGTGTTTGACCACCCTATTGGTACAGAAATGCTTCCTGATGCCCAGTGTAAACCTGCCCGGATGCATCTTTAAGCTGTTCCCATGTGTCCTGTCCCTGAATCCTGGGGAGCAGAGCTCAGCACCTCCCTCTCCACATCCCCTCCTCAGGAAGCTGGAGAGCCATGAGCTCACCCCTCAGCCTCACAGAACCCCAGAGTGTCAGGGATGGGAATGAACCTGGAAAGCTCATCCAGTGCAATCCCCCCATGGAGCAGGAACACCCAGATGAGGTTACACAGGAAGGTGTCCAGGCGGGTTGGAATGTCTGCACAGAAGGAGACTCCACAACCTCCCTGGGCAGCCTGGGCCAGGCTCTGCCACCCTCACCAGGAACAAGTTTCTTCTCATCTTTAAGTGGAACCTCCTGTGTTCCAGTTTGCACCCATTGCCCCTTGTCCTGTCACTGGTTGTCACCAGAAGAGCCTGGCTCCATCCTCCTGACACTCCCCCTTTCCATATTGATCCCCATGAATGAGTCCCCCCTCAGTCTCCTCTTGTCCAGCTCCAGAGCCCCAGCTCCCTCAGCCTTTCCTCACACGGGAGATGCTCCACTCCCTTCAGCATCTTGGTGGCTGCGCTGGACTCTCTGCAGCAGTTCCCTGTCCTGCTGGAACTGAGGGGCCACAACTGGACACAATATTCCAGGTGTGGTCTCCCCAGGGCAGAGCAGAGGGGCAGGAGAACCTCTCTGACCTACTGACCACCCCCTTCTAACCCACCCCAGGTACCATTGGCCTTCCTGGCCACAAGGGCCCAGTGCTGGCTCATGGTCACCCTGCTGTCCCCAGGACCCCCAGGTCCCTTTCCCCTACGCTGCTCTCTAATAGGTCATTCCCCAACTTACACTGGAACCTGGGGTTGTTCCTGCCCAGATTCAAGACTCTACGCTTGCCCTTGTTCTATTTCATTCAATGTTTCCCTGCCCAGCTCTCCAGCCTGTCCAGGTCTCTGATGGCAGCACAGCTTCCAGTGTCAGCCACTCCTCCCAGCTTGGTGTCACCAGCAAACTTGCCAACAGTGCAGTCTGTTCCCTCATCCAAGTCGCTGATGAATAGTGCTGTCCAAACCAGACAAGCCCCAAGTCCTCAGCTGCTCCTCACAGGACATTCCAGCCTGTCACCACCTTCCCTGCTCTCCTTCAAGCACCTTCACGTCCTCCTTATACTGTGGGGCCCGGCACTGCACGCAGCAGCGCTGAGCACAGCAGGATCATCCCGGCGCTTGAGCGGCTGGTCCTGCTGCGTTAGGCGTCCCTGCTTTGCCAGCGCTCACTGCTGGCTCGTCCCGCGCTGCTGTCGGCCAGCACCCTGCTCACCTTCCAGTCCTGAGCACTGTTTGGAGCACATAAGGAGCTCACATTTGTTAGCTCTGCAGGAAAATGATTTCCCAAGTATTTTAGGTATCAAACTGGGACACATTCCTGTAGGGTGTTTGTATGGTGCTGACCTGTTCGCAGGTGGAGCTTGTTTGTGCTGTTTGCCGGGAGCTTGCTGCCCAGGCTGTGTCCTCATTTCCAGCTTTGCTGACTGTTCAGTTGTGCGCAGCTTAACGTGTAGCCAAATCTGGTTACTCCAAACGTGTCCTCTTACAAAAATAGTACCTGAAGTAAGCCGGGCTGTGCTGGCGTGCACAAGGGAAATCCTACTCCTGAAAATCAAGACTATAAACTGAGAGGGCACGAAATACGGAGCAGCAAGGTTATTGTCAGCGTCAATGTGAGGAGCACTCGCGATGAAAGGCAAAGCCGTGTGAACCTGTTGGGTAGGGCAGCGCGTGGGCATCTGTAAATGCTGAGCTCTTGATTAAGCGATCCTATAGCTTATAGGTTTTCTTGAAACAGTGATAAAGATAGTGATACATAAAACAGCAGTTTAGTTTTTAAAAACTTCTTTCAAAAATATTAAAAGAACTTTAGGTTTGGGGAATGTTGGAAATAATTCCCTTTTTTCTGAATTGGAGATTCAGGTCTTTGCGAAGCTTTTGAGAGGCCTGGGCCTCAGATGCCTGTTGTGGTGCATGCAATGGTCAACAGCGTCTAGTTTTGTCTACTGGCTGCATTGATTTCTCTGCACAGCAAACTTACTAATTAAATGCTATTTTTAAAGATAATAAAGCAATTTCGGGATGATGAACTGGAGCACCATGACATTGGGCTCGAGCACGACGCAAAAGGGGTGAGTACAGTGTTGACTAATGGGCTCTGTTAGTGAGGGTGTAGATGTGCTGTTATCTTCCTCATCCAGTGACTGTGTAGTCCTTTATTTGAGAAATAGAAAACAAGGCACTTGATATTCCTTCCCAAAGATGAATATGAGAAAACACTGCGTATTGTAGCTTTCATTTTTCTAGAAAACAGTTGAATCTGTTGGCACTCATGTCAGGTGTCAAAGTGATGGTGTTTTCCTGAGAGGTGTCCTTTTACTTTAAGTTTAGATGAACTTTTTTTGAAGATAAGGCTAAGAAGTGCTGCCCGTACAGCTGGGAACTTGAGGCATCGTCTTGGTAGACAAACACAACCACGTTAGGAAGCGTGAAACAGCAATTCTGTGCTGCCTTGGGTGCCCTATGGAGAATGCGTGACTTCTCTCCTATTTTCTCCTATTGACTTACATTTGTAGATAAATGGAAACATTCTGCAAAGTTGATCACTTTTAATTTACTTTTCTCTAGGGCAGATTAGACTACAAATACAGATGTTTACTGGTGCGTGGGTTTTTTGTTTGTGGTTTTGCTTTTGGTATTTGCTTGTTTTCTTTTTAAGGTGACCCTGTTCCCTACCACAACTTGGTTCAAACCAAACACATCATTAGATTTATGTAGTAATTTGTTCTTTGTTTTACAGGCACCAGCTTATTCAGTTTTGAAGACCGCTATACAACTTGGATGCAAAGCTGCAATATTTTTGTCAGAAAGAATTTAGGGATATTTTCAAGTTTTTGGCAATAAACTGTGGCACAGAAGTTTATGAAAACTGCAGAAGACTAATAGTTATTTTATTTAGCCTTTTAAAATTATCTTCACTAAGCATGCGATTCAACCGTCCTTTGTCACGTTGAGTACATGCATCAATATTAAAGTCGGTTGAGCTGAATAAGGATGGCAGAATTGGTTCCACAGGAACAAAACCTCCTTATTCAGAGACTGTTCACAAGGTGGCAGCAAAATATGTATGTATATAGATGATTTTTATATATATAATATGTGTGTATGTTTACAGACACACACAAAAATGATAAATACCTTCTCTGTTGCCTTCAAATTTATAGGTACTTGAAATAAACTGGAGCTCGTCAGCTCGTTTTAAAATGGTTACTACTGACTAAGTGGGATATTTCTGAGTTGTATTTTCAGGGTAAGTAAGTGAAATACTATTTAGTATTTTCAGTCTGCCTTCAATAAAGATTGTTATTATAAGACCTTAATTTCAAAAGTTGTGGGTTTGGGGTTTTTTGGTTGTTTTTCTTCAGGCTCAATTCTGTATTCTTTCTTTAAGTAGAATCGAATCGTTCTTCCTTTGGGTTCTTTGGTTGTTGTTGTATTTGGTTTTGGGGTGGTTTTGTTTGGTTGGTTACTTTTGGTTTGGTTTGGTTTTTTTTGTCCTGAGTGTGTGTGTAAGGAATTGATCCTGATATAAAGCAGGTGTGGAGAGCAACATGGAGCACCTGGGCAGTTGTACTTAATATTCTATTCAAGTTTCTCTTGCTTTACTTTTAGTCGTCAGTGGCCCTTGACCAGAGCTGCTCTTTCCCTGTGCTTTCTGCTGGCATCCTGGCACAGAGCAATAGAAATAAAGACAAAGTGGCCCGTGTCTGTTTGAATGGAGCCCAATCCAGTTGGCGGCCGGTCACAAGGTTTGTTCTCCAGGGCTCAGTACTGGAGCGAGTTCTGTTTAATCTCTTTTTCAGTGGTCTGGACGAGGGGATCGAGTGCACCCTCAGTAAGTTTGGAGATGACACCAGGTTGGGTGGAGTGTTGATGTGCTGGAGGGTGGGAAGGCCACACAGAGGGATCTGGACTGGCTGGGTCGATGGGCTGGGACAATTGTCTGAGGTTCAACAAGGCCAAGGGCCGGGTCCTGCACTTGGGTCACAACAACCCCATGAACGCTGCAGGCTGGGGAAGAGCGGCTGGAGAGTGCCTGGAGGAAAAGGACCTGGGGGTGCTGGTGACAATGGCTGAACATGAGCCAGTGTGTGCCCAGGTGGCCAAAAAGGCCACCAGCATCCTGGCTTGTATCAGGAATAGTGTGGCCAGCAGGCCCAGGGCAGTGACCGTCCCTGTGCTGGGCACTGGGGAGGCCAAACCTCGAATCCTGGGGTCAGTTTTGTGCCCCTCACTACAGGAAAGGCCTTGAGGTGCTGGAGCGAGTGGAGAGAAGGGAACGGAGCTGGTGAGGGGCTGGAGCACAAGTGTGATGGAGCGGCTGAGGGACCTGGGGGTTCAGCTGGAGAACAGGAGCTGAGGGGAGACCTTCTGATCTCTGAACTGCCTGACAGGAGCTTGGAGCCAGGGGGGTCGGGCTCTGCTCCCCAGGAACAAGCGACAGGAGCAGAGGAAACAGCCTCAAGTTGCACCAGGGGAGGTTGAGGTTGGATGTGGGAAACAATTTCTTGCCCAAAGGGCTGTGGGGCATTGGAACAGGCTGCCCAGGGCAGTGCTGGAGTCACCAGCCCTGGAGGGCTGGACAGACGGACATGAGGTTCTCAGGACATGGGGCAGTGCTGGGGTGGGTTGTGGTTGGACTTGATGATCTTAAGGGTCTCTTCCAACCAGATGTTTCTATGACTTGACCTGACTTGAGCAGTTCTCTGAAAAAAAATTATATTTAGCAGATTTCTTGACTTCATTTCCCTCAAATGTTTGATCTGCTGGCATGTGGAAAATTCCCAGGTAATCTGGAGAAGAGAGGGATCATCCCAAAATAATAGTTCGTTAAAGTGGCCAACAGGGTAGCAAGTGGTGTTGAAAGAACAAGCAGTGCAGTTGTGTAAGTCATGGACTTAAATAATTGAGTGAAAAGAGGAAAGAACATTGATGAATAGTGCATTGTGAGGTCTGTAATGACAGAGGCAGAATGTGGCGGCATCTTTTTAAAGTCCATTGTTGGGGGGCACAGCATGTGTTGACTCGAAGGTGGAAGCTGCACACCCACACGTAACTGGTGATATGAGCTGGAACCCAAGCTGGGCAGTTTCTGGGTCTCTGGGCCATTATATCAGGGTTGGATTCTGGACAAGGCACCTGCGGGGCTTTCTGGGGTGTATGGTGCTCAGCTGGAGCCCAGCGTTCTGCAGGACAGCGGTTCCAGATCCTCTGGATGCGTCTGCAGCTGTGGGACGTGCTGCTGACACAGCTGTTCATGGGATCCTTCATCTGAGATGTGGGTGGCCTGCGAGGCCGTCACACGCTGCTCACTCGGGGCAACGGTATTTAAAAGACAACCCCCCATTTTAATGGGTCCCGTTCGCCAAAGGCTGGGAACATCAAACGCCAAGCTGTGTGCGGTCAGCGCGGCGGCCGCGCCTGCAGCCGCTGGACGTGCTCACAGCCGGTTCTTCGTCTGCGGCAGCTGAGAACATCCCGCGCGTGTGAGCGGCCTGTCGGGCCCCGCTGCCTGGGGCCGTGAGCCGAAAGCCTGAGCCGGGACCACAGCCCTGCGCGGTGCTCCTGAGCAGCAGCTGCTCCTTCCCGCAGGTGTCGGCCTGGTGCTGCGTGGGTGAGCCGTGCTGCCACCCCAGGGCTGTGCATCTCCCTCCTCACTGTCACTCTTATTTTCTTGTGGTTGTTTTACACAGAAAATAGAGCAGCTTTTCTTTTTCCTCATGCAAAAGGGTAATATTTTTGTTCAAGAACGTGTTTCAGCTTTCGGAAGAATACAAAAGGTGGTAGAAGGTTACAAAAGGTGTAGAGATGCCCAAGTGCTGTATGGAACTTCTGTTGCAAGGCCGCAGGGTTTTTCCTGTTGTTTTGAGGCAGAACTAAAGGTGGTTAATGCCAGCCATCCCATCAGGGGTTAAAGGGAGGCAGAGGCACGAGTGTATAGCTTACACAAGTCTGTTATCACAGCCATTCTTGAACCCTGGTCGTGTTGACAGAGGAAAGGGAACTTGGATCAGCCAGGAGGGCTGTAAAATGCTGCATTTTCAGAATGGGGTGATGAAAACAAAAGGGTCTTCACCTCGCCTTTGGCTTTTGGGGCTCCCTGCTATACCATACAATAAGTGCCGCGCTGCTCAGGCTGAGGAAAACCCAGCAAACTTTTGCAACAACCTCAGTATATTCACATCCCTGGAAATTAACTATCTCCCTTTTAATCTAAAAATTCCCAGGCACTGATAAATGATGGTTTTAATATTTTATTGCTATTTTTAATACATCTGGTTAGGTCATTATGAAATGCGTGTATTTCTCCTTTGGTTATTTTATTACCATTTTACTTGAAGGTAAAATGAAGAGTTCTACTCTATACAGGAACATTACATTTTCAGGTGGCACAGATCAGCATGAACTTTTTACTTGAATGTTAACAGAACTCAGTTGAAGAAAAAGTAATAAAGAATGATTTAGTAATTAAAAAAAGCTAATCATGACAGATATAGGGGAAAGTCTACTTAATTAAGTGGAAAAAATACTGTGGAATAAGTTCTGGTTTTCCCATACGCACAGGCTTTATTCCTACAGTTGAAAATGCAAAAATACTCGTGTGTCATGCACAGTTTCACAGAACCCCAGAGTGTCAGGGGTTGGAAGGACCTGGAAAGCTCATCCAGTGCAATCCCCCCATGGAGCAGGAACACCCAGATGAGGTTACACAGGAAGGTGTCCAGGCGGGTTGGAATGTCTGCACAGAAGGAGACTCCACAACCCCCCTGGGCAGCCTGGGCCAGGCTCTGCCACCCTCACCCCAAACAAGTTTCTTCTTGTATTCAAGTGGAACCTGCTGTGTTCCAGTTTTACCCATTGCCCCTTGTCCTGTCACTGGTTGTCACCAGAAGAGCCTGGCTCCATCCTCCTGACACTCCCCCTTTGTATATCTGTAAACATGAATGAGTCCCCCCTCAGTCTCCTCTTGTCCAGCTCCAGAGCCCCAGCTCCCTCAGCCTTTCCTCACACGGGAGATGCTCCACTTTGAACGATGATGATGGAAACTGAAACCAGCTCTGAATTGCTGTGGCCCATCGGTACCGGCTCTGGACAGGCACCTGTGGTGCACGGTGTGCGGGGCTGTGCCCATCGTGTCCCAGGTCCTGCTGCCACCACCCGGACGGACAGACAGACATCCCGTCCACACGGCTGAGACCGAGGTGACGCTGACAAGCTGAAAGGATTTATGCCACCAGTTATGGAAAATGGGGCTTGTAAGCTGTTTGGCAGAGAGGCAAGTCATTGTTAGAGAAGATAAATATTACAGATAGAAGGAATATCAGATGTAATGGGCTTGAGCTTTGTCTGGAGTAAATCTGTGTAGCTCACTTGAGCATAATAAAGGTAGGCTTGTTACAGATCATGCCACACCATTCTTTGCCTGGGCATGATGTGGATTGTACCTCCCTTTTTTTTCTTAGTGTTTAAGGGGTTACTGAATCTGTACGGTCCCTTGTGCCTCGGCTTTAGGGACAATATCATTTCAAATGGCTGCCAGTCATTTTTTTGTAGCTACCTTGAAAGTTTTGGTATGCCACTTGTATTGAATTCTGCACATATTTTCAGCTCGAGGAGCTTAAACAGATAAGGAAAAGGCATTGGCCGGTTAAAAGAATGAATTTGTGTGATAAGGGAGGAGATTGCATAAAGGTACCATTTTTCTACTTGTTAATTTGGTTTCCCCAGAGTGACAGAGACCAACAACCCGAGTGTCAGCAGCCTGGCAGCTGCACGCCCAGGACTCAATTGGCTTTGAAGAAAGCTTGTTGGTACTTATATTCAGAGTTGAGGGGCTGATCTGCCGTTTAGTGAATTAACAGTTAATTGGAACAGGTTCAGCGGGCAACAGATCTCTAAAACAACTTGGCTGCATTAAAAGGAAATTCGGGTCGTTGTTCTGTGCTTTCCATAACTGCAGCCTCCTGTCGACTGGGGGTTTTTTGAGAAGTACCACCTATAGCACAGTTTTACAGAGCAGAACCCAGACCTAAGCAGACCAGAGCCTGACACCTCTTTGCCTCCAGTAATGCAGCTTGTGGCAACGTCTCATCCTGTTGAGATGCAGATTAACAGAGATACCTATGCTGAGATTAAAAAATATTATCTTTTTTGTGCTAAATATCTTTGTTTCAAAAATGAAGGCTCCCCCTGACCCCCAAGGTCCATCCTAAACCTTCCAAGACTGTGGTTGCTGCTGCTCATTATGTCACAGAGAAGAGTTAGTTTCACTGTCTTGGTAACTATTCTTTGAGTAGTTTTAGTGGGGTTGAGCCGCTCAGCTGTACTTGCAGAACAATCTCACCGGCGGTTTTAAATCCTGCTGCTGCTCTTTTGCTGGATAAAACCAGTGGAAAACGGTGACGTCTGCACATTTTCACCAGGTACGAGGAGTGCTGTGCAGTTGGTGAGGGCACCCGGGAGGTTTGACTCCTCTCAAATTGTATTTCCAGTGTATTTCTGCCACACACTTGCCAGGTGGCCACAGGCAAAATGCTAAAGCCTCACAACAAGTTTAGCCTGGAACATGCAATTATCTCTGTTGCTCTTGGGCTTAGAGCTAAGTGTAAGCTTACATCTCTAGCAGACTTGCACCCTGTAGGTTTCTATTAATTCAGGCCTAAAGCAAAGCCCTTTTCCCCTGGGAATGCCGTGGGCTGGTAGAGACGTGTTAAACACAATGGCATCACCTCCAAGGGGAGCTAAGAAGTAAGATCACCTAAGAACTAAGATCACCCTGTTCTTGCTTCCTGGCGTCCGCGTCCATCAGCGAGCCCTGTGCTGAAGAGTGGCCTGGGGAGCGGTGAGAACCAACGATGGGACAAGGGGCAATGGGTGCAAACTGGAACACAGGAGGTTCCACTGAAATTTGAGAAGAAACTTGTTCCTGGTGAGGGTGGCAGAGCCTGGCCCAGGCTGCCCAGGGAGGTTGTGGAGTCTCCTTCTGTGCAGACATTCCAACCCGCCTGGACACCTTCCTGTGTAACCTCATCTGGGTGTTCCTGCTCCATGGGGGGATTGCACTGGATGAGCTTTCCAGGTCCTTTCCAACCCCTGACACTGTGGTTCTGTGAGCACGGCAGCAGAAGCGGCGCTGGGGCTGGGGTGCGTGTCTCTTCTCTGTAGGGCTGTGTTGTTCCTGTGTGTCCCCATCAGCCACGGTGTTCCCAGAAATGGAACCGGCCGGCGGGGCTGTGTCCCTGGAGGGCGCAGAGCTGCCACTCTCCTCGCAACGCGCGGCTCCTGACCTGGCACAGAGGACAGCAAGCATCCAGTGGCCACACCGGCAGCCTCTCGTGCTGTTTGTTTTAGACTCCAGAACGGCAGAATAGCAAGATTATTTCTGGCACTGGGAGTGCTTTTCTGTTGTATTTGCCGCTGCTGCTCAGCCACCTGCCGGGCCCTGCGACTGGAAGTTTTTGTGGTGCATTTTGATGGTGAGCTCTGACAGCTGCAGTTTAGCAAGCTGTCATGAATTTCTACCAAGTTTGTGGCTTGAGGGCAGCTGTATAGTCAGAGGCTGCTGACTGTGTATGCAAATAGCTAAAACACTTAGTGGAGTCGAAATTGTTTGCTTCTAGAAGTCAGACAGGCACTGCAAGTGCAAGTCTACTAGAGATGTAAGCTTACACTTAGCTCTAAGCCCACGAGCAACAGCGATAATTGCATGCTCCAGGCTATACTTGTGAGGCTTTAGCAATTTGCCTGTGGCCACCTGGCAAGTCTGTGGCAGAAATACACTGGAAATACAATTTGAGAGGAGTCGAACCTCCCAGGTGCCCTCACCAACTGCACAGCACTCCTGGTACCTGGTGAAAATGTGCAGACATCACCGTTTTCCACTGGTTTTATCCAGCAAAAGAACAGCAGCAGGATTTAAAACCGCAGGTGAGATTGTTCTGCAAGTGCAGCTGAGCGGCTCAAGAGCAGCCCTGACCTGGGGGCTAACGGCTGGTGATGGATGAGGAGCTGTCTTCCAGCTCTTGTCAGCCCACATTGTTCTGGCTTTGGCAGGAAAAATGCACTTTACTTGAAGACTACAAAGGTGACTGAATTGTTATGATTTAAAGAAAAATGTAACAACTGTCTGCTTTTCAATTCTTCCCACCCAAACATCGCAGCATTACTTGTTAATGAGAAATAATTACATCTCAGTTTTAAGTGGTATAAGTGCTGTTGTTTACATAAACTGTGCAAACTGAGTAGGACATCAGGCATATGTTTAGCGGGATAGTGCATGAGAAATGAGTTCCCTTTTCTCCGGGAGCTCAGCCTTGCAAAGGACGATGACAGATACATGTGTTTGCAGACAGACTCTAGAGCTGGTTGTATTTGCTGATCATTTGTCATAAACTCGGAGACTTGTAGCACAATGTACTACACATGCTCCTCTCCAGCAGATGTGGCACCAACCCTCGTGCTCTCTGCATGTTTCAGGTTGTTGACCAGTGAGCGGATTTATCCTGGGGAGCTGGTACGAGTGACCCTGAGCCTTCCTGTGCCTTGTTGCACTACACCTGGAATCTTGTGTCCAGTTGTGGCCCCTCAGTTCCAGCAGGACAGGGAACTGCTGGAGAGAGTCCAGCGCAGCCACCAAGATGCTGAAGGGAGTGGAGCATCTCCCGTGTGAGGAAAGGCTGAGGGAGCTGGGGCTCTGGAGCTGGACAAGAGGAGACTGAGGGGGGACTCATTCATGGGGATCAATATGGGAAGGGGGAGTGTCAGGAGGATGGAGCCAGGCTCTTCTGGTGACAACCAGTGACAGGACAAGGGGCAATGGGTGCAAACTGGAACACAGGAGGTTCCACTGAAAGATGAGAAGAAACTTGTTCCTGGTGAGGGTGTCAGAGCCTGGCCCAGGCTGCCCAGGGGGGTTGTGGAGTCTCCTTCTGTGCAGACATTCCAACCCGCCTGGACACCTTCCTGTGTAACCTCATCTGGGTGTTCCTGCTCCATGGGGGGATTGCACTGGATGAGCTTTACAGGGCCCTTCAACCCCTGACATTCTGGGGTTCTGTGAAAAATCCCAGATGGAGCAGGTGGAGTTTTCATCCCTCATTGCTGCCAATTCAGAACTGCTGGGTTGGCTGCCTGAGCCCACCCCGGGCACCGCTGGGGTGTGAACCTGCAGAAGCGCTGGGATACAAACGCTTACATGGAGCTGTTGCTTTGAGGTGACCTGTGAAGTGACCTGCTGCTTCAGTATTTCTTTGCAATTGACTCATCGTTCTCCATAGACTTCATGTCATTCAGAAATAACCTTTTTCACCATTCACAGTGGTGAAAGACCTGTGTCTTCTTTTTAGTTACTTTCCTATTAATAACAAAACCCATTGTTATATTTTTCCCTCCTTTTATCTTTCCTGCACTTACCAAAACACAAGTGATACTGATACAGCCTTTGTTTTCAGAAGATGTGTTGTAATACACCCTCTGTATGTCACCTTGTTCCAGGCTGAGCTGTAGTGAGTTAAGAATAATCAGTACATCTCTCTCATACACTTGTCTTTCTGATTTATTGGGGAAATAAAAAGTTCACTTACCAAGTCTTATTGTCACACCCAAGGGAAACTAACAGAACAAATCACATACATGAGCCGCACCTGTTAGGTATAAACATACCAAGAGAAGGTGATAGAGGAGATTTTCCAGAGAATATCTGTATGTGTTGTAAACCGAATGATAACTCTTGCTCCAGCTGGCAATTATTACGTTACACACTGCTCTTACTCAATATTCACCCTGTTTTTCTCACATGTTAATCTGCTTCTCATGTAAACAGTCAACAATCTGAAATTGCTACGACACACCCTCATGGATTTGATTCAGTAGCTGTCTTGCTTCTTTCGGGTATTGTTAAAGAAAGAACCCCAAGTTGATCAAAGTCCATTTGGTCTCTGGAGCTGGACCCGTGTCCCCTCGTCTCGCCCCTTTCCTTAGGTTGTGTGCTCTGAAGTTTCAGAAGTTGTACCCACCACCCATCTGTATTTGCTGTAAGTCAAACAGCTTCTAGAATGGATTTTAGGTGTTTCATTTTTATTTACTTTGCTGGGCATAAGCTGGGTCTTGTTTTTCTGTGGGCTTTGCTCTCCTTGGCTTCTAAAGTCATTTTATAAAGCGTTGCTGATTTGAAGCATTAAATCATTGGGTGAGTATGGCTGTGCCCCTTATCCAGCAGTGCTCTGTTTTGGGGGGCTACAGAAAGAATTAAACTCTTGTGCTGAAGGTAACAAATTGCAAATACAAGTATTACCATGACAATCAGGTTTGATTATTGATGGGTGGCTGAAAGTATCTATGCAACCGCACATGAGCGTGTGCCTCTTAGCAACACTGTATGTCTGTCGAGCCGAGGAATGGGGAACGTGAATTTACTGTGAGTGTTGGCCGAGAGGAGCTGCTGTGTCCCCCGAGATCACCAGCAGTGAGCCGTGTTCAGGTGTGGGGTCGTCTGTGCCTGGGTAGGTGACCAGTCATAGAATAGAAATAATAGAATTATAGAATGCCCTGATGCGCTGGTTTGACTGAGAATGAGTTAATTTTCTTCATGCAGTTGGAAACCTTTCTTTTCCATAGCTAGCACGCTCATTATTGGGACTTAGTTTGAGAACAAGAGATACCAGCCCAGCACAGAGTTAATGTTTGTAATTGCTCTGGTCTGAGAGCCAAGGACACTCTGAGCTCTGCCCACAGGTGTGAGGCAGCGAGGAAGGGGACAGACGGACAGAGCTGGATGGACACCAGACTGAGCAATGAGAGTGTTCCAGCCCATTGGTGTCAGGCTTCGTATTTAAGAAAAGTCGGGACCTTCGGGGTCGCTGTCTCTCTCTCTCTTGCTCTCTTCGGGCGTTCTCGCTCTTGCTTGCTCTGGGGTGCAGCCGGGGGAGTTTGCATTGGGACGTTTCATTCGGCCTTTTGCCGTCTTGCAGAGACCTCTGAGCCTTTCTGCCTTTTTCCTCTCTTTTCTCTTGCTGGGATCGGCTGTGGGACCAAGTGCTGTTTTCCTGGCTGCTCAGCGTGTTCATGAGGAATTGCCTTGAGTAGCTTTTCTTTCTATTTTATATATATATTTACTTGCAGTGTATTAGTATTTTGTTATTTTATTAAACTGTGTTTATATCAATTCAAGATTCTCCCTTCCCTTTTGATTCTCTCCCTACTGGGGGATGTGAAGGGGTGAGTGAGTGGCTGTGTGGTTGTATTGCCAGCTCGGGTTAAACCACGGCACCTGAGCTGGGAGGGACCCCCAAGGCTCATGGAGTCCAACCCCTGTCCCTGCACAGGACACCCCACAGGTCACCCCGTGTGTCTGAGCACGTTGTCCAGTCTCTTGTTGAACACTGTCAGGTTGGGGCCGTGACAGCTCCCTGGGGAGCCTGTTCAGTGTCCAGCACCTCTGGGTGAAGAACCTTTTCCTCATGTCCCACTGACCCTCCCTGGCACATCTTCTGCCATTCCCTGGGCTCTGTCACTGTCACAGAGCAGAGCTCAGCCTGCCCCTCCTGCTCCTGCTGAGGAACCTGCAGCCCATGAGCTCTGCCCTGTTCAGGTGTGTTTTGGCCTGGCTCACCTTCTGCTGATGGTTGAAGATGAAAGCTGAGTTATGTTTGTCTCTACTCTGCCTGCTCCCCTCCCTTCTTTGCTCAAGGGACAGGGTGCACTGGACTCACTGATGGTTTGGGAGACACCAATTCCTTGCACAAACACCTGCCTTCAATTAATCTTGTGTTATTATCAATTTAGTCTTCTACTCAGGGAGCTAAATCGGCGCTGTAGCACATGTGCAGCTGTACATGCAGCACGAACTACAAATCACAGAGGATACTGGAGGCAAATCATGTCCAAGAAACCCACTGCTTCAAAATCGCTCGTTCAAAGTATGTGGTGAATGGCTTCAAGTAAGATAAATCTCCAAAAGTCCATGAATGATTCATTAAAACAAGGAAAATAAATCTAACGAACCATTCAATCATCATGAATAATTCATTGTACTCTAATATGTTTAGGAGTGATATTTAGAATATAATTCCTAGGCTTATAATTCATAAACTTGACAAAAATACTTATCTAGAAAGAGGGCATATTATTTATTCCAGAGCCAAAGGCTGGTTCTGAAATCTCTTAGTGAGTTCAGATGCAACCTCTGGCATTTCATACTTCTAAAATGACTAAAAATCTTCCTGCAGAGATGAGTTGTTAAAGCTCCTGTCAGATCAGATCCCAGAAAAGCTGTAACCACAGCAGAGCGAAAGGTATGGAAAGGTATGGAAATTGCAGGTGTGGGACTTTCAATATCAAAGTGCTCTCAGAGGGAGATTGAAATTTGTTCAGCCTGAAGCGTCTCTCGCCGAGCCCCTGTCATCCGTCACGCCGCGGCAGCAAACAGAACGGGGAGATGGGAGGGGAATAATGTGTTCGTACAGGGACAATGGTGTGACATTTAGAGAGCTGTGATCCCAGCAGAAGCCTTGGGTTTGGGTTGGTAACCATTCCTCTTTATTTTTCAGTTCAAGCTTTCCATTCTTCAACACGTTTCACTTCAACACGTGCTGTGTGGTCTTGTACTGCCCCGTGCTTCCTCCAGTATTGATGTCCTCCTTTCGTTATGAGCATGTTCTTTTCCATTCAGGGAGGACCCAGACACAGCGGTCCCAGAGGCAGCGGTGACTCTGCTGCCAGGGAAGGTGGCAGCTCTGGGCACCGCAACATGACCCCGATGCTGATGAGAAGCCAAAGGGGCCTCACGTCAGCAGAGATGGGGCACGGGCGGCTGCTGAGGAGGACATCTCGGCATTCTCCTTGCTCATCTGGAAGGTGTCCTCATGCCCTGTCTGCAGAACCTCCTGGTGGTTTGTCTGAATGCTGTAGAAGCCCCCAGTGAGGGATCCACTCCTTTGCAATAGCAGGATCTCAGCCAGGCGGGGGACGTGTCCCTTCCCACCGCTGCCAAGACAGGAGAAGAACAACCTTTTGCATTCACCATTCTCCTCCCGTTTGCAGGTGCCACTCCAGAGATGGCAAAGCGAACAGGAGACACAATATGTTCCTGGTGGTAAAGAAACAAAACGCAGCCGTGAACCAACTGGTTGTAAAGGCAGTTTGGGCTTGAGCTCAGTCTCCCTTGGGTGAGGCTTTACGGTTCCTGTTGCTTCAGTGGGTTTGCTTTTCATTTGTATCTGTACGAGCTGGGAAGGATGACTCATATTTTACAGTTCCAGGTAGCAAATATGATGCCTTCTGTATAGTAAACTAAAAAAATAGATTTAAATTTAATTAGGTAGGACATGAAAGATGATCCTACCTCTAGTCAAGGGGTTGGCACTGTGATAATAAGGAAACCTGTGATACCAGATGTAAAAATAGCTGGCATTTGATGAGCTTGTCTGACTGACCTTAAACAAATAGGGTATATGCTGCACTTGCTGTCTTGCTAATGAAGTAATTGTCTTGCTTTGCATCGATCTGTGGAATGTTTAATCTTAGTTAAAGGGTTGGAGCCTGAGGAATCAATGTGGAGGGATGCTGGGAAGAGATCGGGTTTATCCTTCCTGGCGGGATTTGGGGCTGTAACACTGGTCCCCTCATGGGGCAGCCAAGCAGGGAAAGAATTTCCACTGAAGCAGGAAGGTTACGTGAATAAGACTGACTTTTAGTCATGATTTAAACAACGGTATGTGTGTGGGCTGGTGTCCCTGGGGTGGTGCTTCCTCTGTGGGTGCTGCTAGCTGGGGTTTCACAGAATCCCAGAATGTCAGGGGTTGAAGGGCCCTGGAAAGCTCATCCAGTGCAATCCCCCCATGGAGCAGGAACACCCAGATGAGGTTACACAGGAAAGTGTCCAGGCGGGTTGGAATGTCTGCACAGAAGGAGACTCCACAACCTCCCTGGGCAGCCTGGGCCAGGCTCTGCCACCCTCACCGGGAACAAGTTTCTTCTCAAATTTAAGTGGAACCTCTTGTTTGAACCCATTGCCCCTTGTCCTGTCACTGGTTGTCACCAAGAAGAGCCTGGCTCCGTCCTCCTGACACTCCCCCTTTCCATCTTGATCCCCAGGAATGAGTCACCCCTCAGTCTCCTCTTGTCCAGCTCCAGAGCCCCAGCTCCCTCAGCCTTTCCTCACACGGGAGATGCTCCACTCCCTTCAGCATATTGGTGGCTCGCTGGACTCTCTCCAGCAGTTCCCTGTCCTGCTGGAACTGAGGGGCCACAACTGGACACAATATTCCAGGTGTGGTCTCCCCAGGGCTGAGTAGAGAGGCAGGAGAACCTCTCTGACCTACTGACCAACCCCTAGGACAAGGCTTCCTGGAGCTCCTGCTGCCCCAAGCCCCACAGAGTGGGTGCCGTGAGCTGGAACATCACCTTTTCCCACCCGAGTTGCCAAGTGCTACTAAACTGATTTGCCTGAACTGATCCTCCCTCACACAGGTTTCCTCCCAGGCTGTTTTTTCCCTCATTTCCCAGGGTGGGTGATCCAGCCCAGGCTCGTTAGGAAGAGTGTCACCTGAGCCAGGATCATCTCATTATTTGGGGCCGTAAGCTGATAACAGAGCTCATTCCCTGTTGTGTGCTCACCTTTGATTCTCCGTGCTGTGTCTCATCGCTTCGTGCCCGAGTTCCATCTTTGCCGCTGGCTGCTGCAGGGGATTTGTGAGGCACGAAGTGCCTTCTCTGAGGGTGTGTGAAACTCAGGGATACAGGAACCAAAAGCCCCACGGGGCCGTGCAGACTCAGGGTCCTGGCCGGGACCTGGTAAGGACGGTCACGGATGGGGGTGACTGCTACCGCCGCTCTTAAAAGCCACCAGGGACACAGGCAGAGTGGAGAGCTGGGGGATGAGCTGGGGGTCTCTCCTCTAACTCCCTGGCGCAGGTTTATGAAAAACAGAAGCTTTTACATTATTCTTTTGTTGCGGTTGTGGCGACACCAAGGAGCTGTTTTCCCTGCCAGGATAAATTCACAGATGTTGGTAGATGGGATTTATACGTGTAGTGGTGAAGGTGAGGGGAGGTTTAACCCGCTTTGTGAAAACTTATATTTTCAAGTTGAAAAAGAACGGGTGATTCTCTGAGCAGCTGATGAGGTTTTGGCTTTATTGCTCCAAGTGGAATGAGGTGGTCAGGCTGCATTTCTCCTATGAAATTGCATATGTTAATGCTTTGGACCTCTGCTCTTCCTCCCAATTTCAACCACATTGATCGCAAAGTTACTTGGAGGGGGTGGTGCTGGACAAGCAGCATAGTTTCCTTGGGAAGCAAAGGGAAAAGTGTGTTCCAATAACACGAGCAATAAATAACAAGATGAAATCTGTATTCTATTCTCTTTCCTAAGCCCTCTCCTTGCTAGCAAAAAAGAATTAAATATTCAGATCTATTTAAAATGCTCCAATCTTGCTCAATTGATTTTAAAATCAATCAAATGGCACAATAACCTCACGCTGGTATAACGGAATTGTTATAAACCTCATTTAAATTACTCTGCTTTAATTGGAAAATTAGGGCTCAGCTATGCGATCTGTTTTTATTAGTTTAGCAAGTTATGGTGCAAATAGACATTTAAGTGACTTCCCATGAATTAAGCTAAACCATTTCAGTCAGTGATTAAATTTACATTTGAACACACACACACACACATATCCAGGTTTAGTTAGATTGCTATTAAAGTGGGTTTTTTGTTAAACTGGTTTAACATGAGCACATGCAAGGTTTTGATGCTGTTTAAACATGGGGTTTACCTGGCTCTGTCCTGGGGTTCCTCAGACACACTCTGCTGGGGAAGGGAAGGGAAGGGAAGGGAAGGGAAGGGAAGGGAAGGGAAGGGAAGGGAAGGGAAGGGAAGGGAAGGGAAGGGAAGGGAAGGGAAGGGAAGGGAAGGGAAGGGAAGGGAAGGGAAGGGAAGGGAAGGGAAGGGAAGGAGGTCCTGCACCCCAGGACTGCTGCTGTTCATCTGCGGTCACATCACATACTGAACTTAAAGAGCAAGCGCAAGACTTGTGAGCTTGACCTCTGTGTTCAATGTAAGAAACAGCTCTGGAAATACCTGTGCGTGTTTCCATTCACAATTACTGCTGACGCCTCTCCGTACGACGGATGTACACTTGCGCTCCCCTTGCAGAAAGATGTTTCCTTTCCATAACGGCTTTTTCACAACACCGGCAGCTTCAGCTTTCTGGAGGACACGTGGTGGCAGTGTCCTGTGCTCACGGCTTGGCAGACGGAGCTCGGGACACCCACGGACACTAATGCAGAGGAGGCTGGGGCTTTTTGTTCCTGTTTCATTGCTGAACTGGAAACGTATATGCATGGCTCCCTGACTGCCAGTGTGAGGGGTAAGTGTAAGCGCCCTGCTCACACAGCTTTCCATGCAAACAAAGTCCTTGAGGGTTTTTGAACAGTATGGGACAAGCTGGAGATGACCCAGCTGATGTTTGAAGGTGCTGGACACTGAACAGGCTCCCCAGGGAGCTGTCCCGGCCCCAACCTGACAGTGTTCAAGAAGAGACTGGACAACGTGCTCAGGCACACGGGGTGACCTGTGGGGTGTCCTATGCAGGGACAGGAGTCTTCAGGGTCCCTCCCAACTCAGGACAGTCCATGATTCTGCGATGCTGGTGCTGTTCAGCAGCGCAGGGCAGGGGTATTTCTGTCTGGGATAAGGACAGGCTTGGGCAAAGATTGTTGTGGGAGTTACCCAGGAAGCCATCCTTCTGTGGCAAGGAAATTCGGAATTGGGCTATGTGGGGTTCACAGCAGCCAGGCCTGCTTGCAGGCTTTCTGATTAAGAAGTGCTACACCCTACTGATAGCTAGTGAGCAAACAGACTGGCAGAGGTGGCAAGATCATCCCACTTATTAAATAGAAAATACTTTGAAAGAGCATGTGCAGGAAGAGCCGTGCCCCAAACTCCTCCGCACCCACGCGTGCGCTCTGCACGTCTGGCTCACCCCAGGCCCGGGCTGCTGATTCTCCTCAGCTGGTTTCGGCAGTGAGACACCCGCTCCAGTTTTCCCACCACTAAACAGGGACTCGGTCACCCTGCTGCTGCGCCTGGCAGAGATCCCTTGGTCCACAATACAAAATGGATTTGCCTGATCATGTTGGTTTGTGTTGTAATGAATAGTATCCCGTAAAACCTGGGATTCAGAGGAGCTGCATGTGAAGGACGTTTATTCTGATTGTGGCACCTCCCTTGCAGGTCTGCCTGGGGGGCTGGGGGAGGAGATGTCCCATGCAAGTGATGGATCTTTCAGACTTGTATCTTTTTGCAATCAATTATTGTACTTTTCTGCTACAGACTGTTAGGGCAACAAAGATGCTGAAGGGAGTGGAGCATCTCCCGTGTGAGGAAAGGCTGAGGGAGCTGGGGCTCTGGAGCTGGACAAGAGGAGACTGAGGGGTGACTCATTCATGGGGATCAATATGGAAAGGGGGAGTGTCAGGAGGATGGAGCCAGGCTCTTCTGGGTGACAACCAGTGACAGGACAAGGGGCAATGGGTGCAAACTGGAACACAGGAGGTTCCACTTAAATTTGAGAAGAAACTTGTTCGGGGTGAGGGTGCCAGAGCCTGGCCCAGGCTGCCCAGGGAGGTTGTGGAGTCTCCTTCTGTGCAGACATTCCAACCCGCCTGGACACCTTCCTGTGTAACCTCATCTGGGTGTTCCTGCTCCATGGGGGGATTGCACTGGATGAGCTTTCCAGGGCCCTTCGACCCCTGACACTCTGGGGTTCTGTGACTGTTTAATAGCGCATTGTACTAAGTGAAGGTATAACCCACTCGCTGCAGTAGAGCAGCCGTGCGTCCCTGGGATCCCCATGTGCAATATCTCCTCCTCCAGAGGCATCATGCAGATCACATATACCGGAATGTCTATTTTTAGCTCACACTTGTAGGTGAGCAAATATAACATTATTCCTTATTTAGTGAACAGGATATCCTGGATATGGGACATTCTGAAGCAAGGGTTTAGATAACATCTATTTAAACAATGGATGGTTTAAACAATGGTAGTAAAAATCGATGTCGTGCATTCCCTCTGGTCCCGATTTTGAGGTCAGTGCTACTAGTATACAGCCTATTATTTTTCTGGATTACGGAGTATGCAATTACTATTAAAAACCTCATTAACTTTTTTTCTTTCCAGTTTGATAGAGAAACAAGACTGCTGCGTAAGCAAAAAATAAGGAGCATCAGCATTATAACTTGCCAGCAGCGGAGTTTATGGATATTTAAATCCAAACAAATGAGCTGCTACTTCTTTGGGAGACACAGAAAAAGGAAGATGATTTTGAGAGTCACCACAGAATCAAATATACTGCATGGTCCAGCTCCTGGGAAGTGGCGGAGGTGAGCTGCATCACTGTGACTTGTCCTAAAGTTCGACATATTCTTGTTACTAGAAGTGACAAGTAGAACAAATCACGCCAGATGAGATAAAACAGTTGGTTTCTTTTCCTCCATGACAGGCTGTAAAATGCAAATTATGGCTAAGCCATGATAATGTGGATGAACTGTATCCACTGCAAAGTAAACACAGCCCCTGCAGCATAGTTTCAGTAGGACAGGAACGGTGGGTTGTGAGGAATGATTCTTGTTGCTATTTGGTAACCGAAAGCAGTTTTGTGTTCGTGACCATTTCAACCCTGTTACCGCAGCCATCAAATGCCCTTAGCTTGTGTGAGCAGCTCTTCAGTTGGCTCCTTGAAGTAAGATCCAGACAGTAAAGCTGAACAGTTGCTCACCTCTGGAAAGTCTCCCACTTCTGACACATTCAGCATCTTGCCCAGAGGCCCATCCAGTGCTCAGGGAGTTGTGAAGCAGCCAAGGGCCGGGAAAACAGGCTGCTGGCCATCTCTTATCAGCCCCAGGCTCTGCAGCTCTTGTCTTGCCACTGGGCGAGGAGCTGAGAAAGGACTAGCTGCTAATTTAAACAGTGATAGTAAAATCAAGCTGGAACACAGGAGGTTCCACTTAAATTTGAGAAGAAACTTGTTGGGGTGAGGGTGGCAGAGCCTGGCCCAGGCTGCCCAGGGAGGTTGTGGAGTCTCCTTCTGTGCAGACATTCCAACCCGCCTGGACACCTTCCTGTGTAACCTCATCTGGGTGTTCCTGCTCCATGGGGGGATTGCACTGGATGAGCTTTTGAGGTCCTTTCCAATCCCAAACATACTGTGATACTGTGATACTGTGGTAATCAGTGTCGTGGATTCACTTCAGTTGTGATTTTGAGGTTATCACAACCTGTTATTCCACAGCTCGAGTGAGCCCACACCAGCACCATCTGGTGCGTGTCCAAGCATGTGCTGAGCCGGTGTTCGTGCCAGCGGCTCTGGTGTGGCTGGCCACACACCTTCTGCCAGCTAGCCCTGGGCTTGTCCCACTGCCTGGGGTGACATCTGGGCTTTCTCCAGCTGTGGGGCCCGGGCTGGGTGGCTGCGGCCATTCCCCCACGCGTGGGTCACGCAGGGATCACCCCACTGCTGGGCCCCGGGTCACCCCGCGAGCAGCGGCTGCCCTGCCAGCCCCTGCAGATACAGCTGCTCGTCTGCCGAGCGCAGATGTGCAGCTCATCAAACCAACCTTGCGTGAAAAGAGAGCGCCGGGTGCTTCGGAAACCGACGTGCCTGCAGCGAGACCTGAAGGCATGTGAAACACGCTGGGCTTGAGGGTGCGAAAAGCACGGCTGGTAAAAATTGAATGCATGGGCCGACGGGTTCATAGAGTTCAAAAGCATTTTTCTACATAATATCTTGAAGTATCAGTCTCATACCAGCACAACTGGGTTTTTAGACATTTTTTGCTCTTTGAGGGTTGCAGAACAAACTGTTTGCTGTGATGGGTCACAGGCAATATTTTTATATTTTTATCCTCTTATCCAGCTTTGTAAAGAAATACAGGAAAACGTGAAACAAGGAGCAGGGAGAAAAAAAGAAAAGATGCTTCTAATTTCCTGGCTGGTTGCAAAGATATGGCTGTTGTGGAATGACATTTCCGAGGAGCAGGGTTGTGGCTTCTGTGGTCCCACAGCTGCCAGGAAACATGCTCTTGTCATGGGGCATGGAATATTGTGCTGGTTGAGATGTTATAATATGGCCTATGATCTCTTATCTTTACATTTGCTTTATTTTTAATTTTTTAAAAAAACAAACTGATTATAACCCCAAGGGTCGGTGTTGGAGGGGTTAGGACGTCTCTCTGTAGCTCTCAAGTGTAACCCTGACTGTCAGCTGCTTTGGTTACATGTGAACTAGTTCAGGCTGCTTGACCTTGGTTACCTAGTTTGACTCCAAATGCAGAATCTTGGCAATAAAACATGAGCTTCTTTCTGTGTTTTTATGTACTTGAAGTCATGTTTTGTTTCATATAAAGACAAATTACACAACCAGACATTTGTACAGCCTTTCTTTTGCACCTGGTTCTCTGACCTGTTCCTTGTTAAAGCATTTTCATCTTGCTGGGTTCGGTCTTGTGTATTCAAGCTCCTTCACACTCATGGGGCTATTATGCAGACGCAGCAAGTCACAGTAATGCAGTAATAGCTTGATCACCTGAAGTTAAACCACAATAGGGTGCTTATATAGATGCTCCTTAAACTCCAGCAAACAGCTTCAAATCTCAGTAAACACTTATTAAACAAACAGAAGCTGAGGATGATGATCCTGTCACATAGAGCTAACATACTTCCAGCAAAATACATGTTTAAAAATTATTGCCAGTACCTGAGCAGAAAGCAGGAGGGGTGAATTCTAGAAAGAAAACAAGCAATACCCAGTCCAGCCCCATGACCAAGAAATACAGTGACAGAAAAATGCCACAAGAAGAAGTCTTGTCCGGAGCAGGAGTAATGCCAGACCGCCTCGATGACTGGAGCTATGTGGCACAACTTTCCTTTTCTCTAAATTTGAAATGCTGCCTTCACATCCAGGTAATTAGAAACGCAAACAAATTGCAGCAGCAGGAGCTTGATATGCTTCTTTCTCAGGTTTAATCACCATCACCGTTGTAGAGAACTCTTCAAGCTAAAGCCAGCCGGGACGCAAAGGCACATGCGGGAATGCAGCTCAGCTATGGCACGGATGGTACAACCCATGAGGGAATGCGGGTCCTGAAGATCAATTCAGATCTGCAACGCCCTGAAGAAGAAATATGGGTGAAGAAGTCTTAATGACACTCAAGCCCCAGGGATTTCTATGGGGTTCAGTGTGACTTCTCAGCAATCCTGCAGTGTGTGGAGGCTTTGCAGGTGCAGTGATGTTGTTGTGCCCACTTCTTGACCTGAATGTTGGGCTCTGCTGTTCACAGGGGCTGAGGTAGTATGTATGTGTATTTCTGATGGATCCGCAGTTCTCCCGTTTGGTCTGTGCTGCGGACGATGCTCTGGGCAGAGCTGTTGCGACAGTGAACAGCGGGCCTGGTATCATGCTGGCTCACATACAACACATGAGGCCAGAAGTCCCTGTGCAACAAATGAATAACTTCTCCCAGGGCTCTGTCTTTCAGTTTGTCAGTGTCTGAATGATTTGGACAGAACGAAAAACAGCAGACTTGTGAATTATTCGACTGGAGGCAGCCACTAGTATGGCAGCAGACCATACATGCCCCGGTGAATTAATGATGATGACTTTGATGTCCCTTTCGCACTGAGACCCTTAGGAGAGACTCCCCTGCAGCAGTACAGACCTTGAACACTTTTTGGAGGAAAAACGTGCCATGGGAAGCTGGGGACACGCAGCACTGCCCGGGCAGGAACACTGCCGACGGCACAGCCCTCCCCCTGCTGTGGGGACACAGAAAACACTCCGTTTTACACCACAAACCTCGAGGTGCGTACGGGAAGGTGTGTTCGGCACCCACAGAGCTGCTCGCACTCCGCTACCGGGGGCCGGGCAGCTGCGAGAGCGGCGCTGGGTACCCCCGCCCGGGCCGTGGGGCCCGGTCTCCCCCGCCGTAGTACCCGGGGCGCGGCCTCGCTCCTCGGCGCGGCGGGCCGGGCCGGGAAGGGACGGGACGGGCCGGAGCGGGCGGCGGCGTCCCCGCCCCAGGGCGGCCCCGGTCGGCCAACGCCCCCGGCCCTCCCGCCGCGGCTGGGCCCGCCGCCCGCGGCATTTCCTCTGAGCTCACTGGCGGCTGACGCGGCGCCGCTCCCCTCGGAAGAGGAAGCCTCGCAGCGGAGCGGCGGCAGGCAGGGGGGAGCGCGGCGGCCGTGCCGGGGGCGGCGGGCCGGGGGGCGGCGGCGCGGCCCGCGCTGGGGGCGGCCGGGGCGGAGGAGCGGGGCGGCGGCGGCGGGGGCGGGCGGTCCCCGCCCGCGGGGCCGGGTGCTGGCGACCCCCGCGGCCCGAGCCCCCGCCGCGCCGTGCCCGTCTGCACGCTCAGCCTGCGGGTCTTCTGGCCGCTGGTGACCGGGCTCTGCACCGCGCTCCTCTGCCTGTACCAGGCGGTGCGGGGCGGCGCGGCCGGGGAGGGCGCGGCCGAGGCGGAGGCGGAGGCGGGCTCGGCGCCGCTGCTCAAGGGCTCGGCGCTGCTGCTGCTGGGCTGCCTGCTGGCCCGCTGCTGCGGCGCGGCGGGCGGTGGCCCCAGGCCCGGCGGGGTCCGGGCGGCGGCAGCGGCGGCGGGGTCGCGGCGCAGCCTCCTGGAGAACTTCCACGCGCGGCAGCTGCGGCTCTCGCCCCACGTGCTGGGCCACAGCAAGGCGCACGTCGGGCGCGTCGTGGCCGAGCTGGTCCGCGCCGCCAAGGCGCAGGGGCTGCAGCCCGGCCCGCTCGCGCTCAGCCTGCGCGGGGACTTCGTGCGCATCGGCAGCGCCTACGAGCAGCACAAGGTGCGCAGCCCCGACTGCTTCGACATCCTGGTGCCCCTGCGGCTCCCGCCGCGCCTGCAGCCGCAGCCGCGCTCCGCCGAGGGGCCGGGCCCGCACGGCGCCTTCCTCTGCGGCTTGCGGGCCAGGGCCGGCTGGCCGCGCCGCTACCGGCCCTTCGCCGAGGCCTTCTGCGTGGAGCTGCAGGGCCACAGCCACCTCTCCTCGGGGCTGGTGCTGCGCTGGTTCCAGGGCCACCTGCAGCGCTGCCTGGGCGCCGTGCGGTACCGGCTGCAGGAGCGCTGCCGCGTCAGCCTGTCCGCCTGCCCCGGCCGCCCGCCCACGCTGCACATCGTGCCCTGCTCCGACTACGTCTGCTGCCACATCTCCATGGCCGTGCGCCTCATCCCCGCCATCCCGCTCGGCGACGCGCTCTACCTCACGGCCCTGCCGCCCGAGGGCCCGAGCCCGGCCCAGGGCCCGCAGCCCCCCGAGGCCCTGTGGGGTCTGAACACCTCGCGGCAGGAGCAGCGGCTGCTGAGCTGGCTGAAGGAGCAGGCCCCGGCCTCCTCCTGCCACCTCAAGTGCCTGCAGATCCTCAAGGGCCTGCGGGACCTGCGCGGGCAGGGCCTGGAGGAGCCTTTCTGCTCGCAGTGGGGCCGGGTGCTCTCCTCCTACGTGCTGAAGACGGCCCTGTTCTCCCTGCTGCTGCAGGGGCCCTTGGAGGCCTGGGACGAGCGGTTCCTGGTGGAGCGGCTGGAGGACCTGGTGCTGTACCTCAGGGGCTGCCTGCGCAAGCAGGTGCTCATGCATTTCTTCCTGGGCAACCCCAGCCTCCCCGAGGCGCTGGCGCTGCCCCGCTTCCTCAAGGAGGCTGCCCCCGTGAACTTGCTGGCCGCCTTCGATGGCCCCACGCTGGACCTGGCTGCCTTCCAGCTGATCAACACCTGGATCCAGGCCCCGCACGTCATCAAGATGTACAGCAGCCCCCGGTACCTGCGGCCAGCGCCCGCCCCGTGCCGGCACGTGGCTGAGGCCGGGCAGGAGCCACCGGGCGAGTGAGCCGGCAGCCGGGTGAGCCGGAGCGGCCCGCGGGCCCTGCCGGAGTGACGGGTGCTCCCAGCCTGCCGGTCCATCGAGAGCCCACATCTGCCGCAGGAAGGTGGGACTTTTGAAAATGCGGTTCTGCGGTTTTGTCCCTGACCTGAGAAAACTGGGAAACCAGAGGCCAAGACTTATTGAAGTTGTGTTGTTTTTTAGTCACATTGGTTGTTAATGGGAAAATTGTGAAATTTCTGGGGAAGTGCCTTACTTGGGAAGTGTTACGTTCAGCCACCTGTTTGCAAACTGGACTTTAATGGGCTCAAACTGACATTTCAGGAAATCCGGGTTAACTCATTGTCTTAGTGGCAAAATTGACCTTTTTCTGAGATTTGCTTTTTATGATACAAAAATCCAGTTTGGATTTAAAAATCCTGTAGGTGCAAACAAAGTCCCTCGCAATGTACCAAAACGCTCTTAAAATGCGATGAGCACTAGAGCATGGTTGTTGGTCACAGTTTGAAATGCTCAATGACATGCTTTACATTTCTTGTGTAACATACGTCGTGCTGCATAGAAATATAATATGCATGTTAATGTAAAATTGAGGGAAGAAGCGAAATCTCTCCAACAGCAGTATGAGGTGTCTAGTTGCACGTTTCTGTGTTCAAGCGAAGGTTATACTGAAGGGCTGAAATGTAGATAAGAGGAAACAAATAGCACTTTATTTTCACAAAGGCCTTCTTAGGATAATTGGCCGCACTAAGTGCTTGCTATGGAGGAGGCATTAGTATTTTGCTAAAGGATTGATGTTTGAATCATCCCGAGGACAATCTTCTTTGAAGGAAATACCCTGAGGTTCGTTTTTTTGTGGGTTCTTGTTGAGATGCATTATTTTTTTGAGTATTATTTTCTTAGTGTTTACCTCAAGGACCAACAACAAAACTAAGAAATTCTGGTGGTTTGGGGTTTTTTTTGGAACAAACCTTCAACTAGTCCAGGTGTCAGTGCGGTGAGCTGACTGCTGTGCCCCCCTGCTCTCCGGCAGGAGTTTGGGGGGATTTTTGCCTGGCTGCCTCACCGCTGGTGTGTGTGTGGCAGCGTCCTGACCAAATAACCCCATGGGGTTTTCTAGTGCTGTGCTACGGCGAATCGTTATCTTCGTGTGGGGAGGAGGAGGGTACTTCAACATTATTTAGCGCTAATTCGTGGTACAGCTCGGGCACAGCCTGGCGAGGTGAATCGCAGCAGCTCCCAGCGCGGTACCTGCTCTATGGGATCCCGACGTGGTCCAGCCTGTCAGCAAACGCACAATTTCAAATCCTTGTTATACTGGGTCACCTGCTCACGTATTAGATGTATTAAGACCCGGAATGCATTTGCCAAATTGCTGGTGCTCAGGCAGCTGAGCATGTGCCTTATTACCCACTGTGCTGTGTCCTAGGTGAGCAGGCTGAAATTTATTATAAATGACCAAGTGTAACTTCTGGGAAGCTTTAGGATAACTAAGTTACTAATACGTTCCTCCTCCCTGATGTACACGGAGATACTGATCTGCTTTATTCACAGTTCTAGGCATCAGAGCACAAAACAAACATTTACAAAATCTACGAAACTTTATAGAAATCTATTTTTCTAAATGGAAACACTCCCTAAGCAGATGTTTGCCTACTTCTGTCTATTTTTTTAACTGCTCTTGCAGTCTTATTTTCAGGTAATTATAGCCTAGGTCACACCTACAATTTGGGTTATTTTTATATATGAAGCACTGTGCTTCTTTCTACAAATAGTGTATTTATAGGTAGTATTGATCAAATGTTCTTTGCACATGGTATTTAAGGCTAAGTGAGCTATCTTGGTGTTTTGATACTTTTTTTTGGTAGTAAGCAGGCTGTGATATGTACTAGTTTTGCAGATTTGTTTTACTCGGTGTTTGAAATGAAAAGCAGCTCTGCAGTTGATGCCATTGTATCTTTTGCCCAAAGAAGGACCAGGTGACCGGCCCCGGCTATCGTGGCCGCCTGAAGTCACGACATAAAAACCCATGAGCTGTTAATGCTGGTGTCGTAACCACTTCAGTCAGCTGTCGCTCTGTTTATGTCGCTGCGCATCCCCGTCTCTGAAAAGTGCTGTTTTTTGTGAGAAGGAGTGCATATTTGGGGTGTATCTGGTGTTGCTGCAGTACATGGAAATCTGTAATAGACTTGGTAAGGGCTTCCTTGGAAAAGTGTGGTGATCCGGGAAAAGAGAATTGCATCAGGAAACGCGTGACAAGGAGAGATGGAGAATAGAAGGAGTTTGGAAAACAAAGGTTGGGCTGAGGGGCGGGTGAGAGTGATGGAGAACTCCGAGGATGCACTGCAAGCAGCCAAAGGCCATGGGATGATGCTGGAGGAGCTTTTGGAAGCAAGGCAGACTTGGAGTGCAGGGAAAAGAGGTGGAAATGGGATTAGTTTTGACAGTATTTCCAAAGCGGGCTGAATGCAACGAAGCAAAGCCTCCGTTTATTGGCCGTGCAGGCAGATCTGCAGTGGGAGTTTTTGCTCAGCAAGGCATTTCTGAGCCAGTGATGGGCCAAGACGTGTGCGTGTGCTTTGACGTGGGGCTTGGGCGGCGTTGTGGAGGAGCGGGGCTGCCTGCGGGCAGCTGCTGGGAGCTGAGACAATAGCTCAGAATGACTGGTCGCTCCGTTGTGCAACGGAGATATTAAATGTGTTTTCTTTGTCTGCTCTAAAGCGTGTGTTCATGAATACGCTTGACAAAAGGAGGTGATAAAAGTTGTGTTCTGTTATGGTATTCATCTTATTCCACAACAGACGTGACAGTGCCGGTACCGGCTGCGTCCTGGAGCTGTTGTGGGCCCTTATCTGCCAGGGCGGGCAGAGAACGTGACCCACACGGATAATCCTGCGAGCATTTCGCCTGCTCCCCAGCCGGGGGCACCTACACAGAACCAGACGGGAATGTGGAGTTAAGCCTGAACTGCTATAATGTGTCATAGATACAGTGGTGGCCTCTGTGTGTATGAACTGAAACACAAACACAGAAGAAAGAATGTTATTTACCACTGATGTGCGTTCTTGGTTCTTATTTTGCAAAGACTTTGTGCAAATGAAGTTGGTTTTAATGAACGTTGATCGGGAAGGAGTCACACCTGCAAGAGAGTAAGTTGATTTGCAGTACCAAAATGCCATTTTGTGTTAAAAAAAGTGCTGTGTATTTCTCAAAGATATTGTAATTTCTTATCTGACCAAATATCTTGAAAACATTCCTCTTTTGATTTTGAATCTCTGCAGAGTAATGTCAATTTTAAGTGTCTTTTTGCAAGGGACATTCTTGGTACAACTGTTTTTTGCTGGTTAATAATCTGACCAAAGATTAACCTAAAGTGTTCAGCTGCTATTCTTTGTTTTTGAAGTGTTTATAGGCTCAGAGCATCAACCCATTTGAATGAAACATTTATAAATTCATTTCCTATTTAATATCAAAACACATTTGCACTTTTATTGTTTCCATTAAAAGTTGGTGGGTTTGTTTTAATATTCCACTGTAGTAATAAACAGCTGTTTAAAGGATCTTGTGCCTCAAGATTTAAATTCCTGTTATCTTTTTTTCAGTAAACACTACCTGCGGCTTCGAGACTGCGCTCGGCAGGTTTGTGTGCTCTGTAGGAGGAGAGTCCTGTAGCGACAGAGACAGAGCCGTGGGAGTACAGAGCTCCGTGCCCTGGGGAGATGAGAGAGAGCTCGGGGGTGCGCCAGGCGCTGCCGTGGGGTGGGCTGGGCTGTGTGCTGCCTTGCTCAGAGAGTGAACTAGAAGCAGGATGGTCAGTAGGTCAGGGAGGTTCTCCTGCCCCTCTACTCAGCCCTGGGGAGACCACACCTGGAATATTGTGTCCAGTTGTGGCCCCTCAGTTCCAGCAGGACAGGGAACTGCTGCAGAGAGTCCAGCGCAGCCACCAAGATGCTGGAGGGAGTGGAGCATCTCCCGTGTGAGGAAAGGCTGAGGGAGCTGGGGCTCTGGAGCTGGACAAGAGGAGACTGAGGGGGGACTCATTCCTGGGGATCAAGATGGAAAGGGGGAGTGTCAGGAGGATGGAGCCAGGCTCTTCTGGTGACAACCAGTGACAGGACAAGGGGCAATGGGTGCAAACTGGAACACAGGAGGTTCCACTGAAATATGAGAAGAAACTTGTTCCTGGTGAGGGTGGCAGAGCCTGGCCCAGGCTGCCCAGGGAGGTTGTGGAGTCTCCTTCTGTGCAGACATTCCAACCCGCCTGGACACCTTCCTGTGTAACCTCATCTGGGTGTTCCTGCTCCATGGGGGGATTGCACTGGATGAGCTTTCCAGGGCCCTTCCAACCCCCGACATTCTGTGGTTCTGTGATTAAGCAGGATTCAGTTCATGTTTCCCTGGCTCCACTTTCAGGTCACTGCATAAAATCTGCTTTTTCTGGTGCTTAGTGAAGAGCTAAGACTTCATTTTGCAGTATCTGTGTGAGCTTTTCAGCGTGGTATGTACACACATCTCTGTTCCAAACTGTGTAGGTTGTGCCTTATTAAATGCGGAAAAAGCACAGCTGAAGCCAGCAGGGGTTGTGTGATGGGCCAGCAAATTACCTGTCCTTTATTTGTGCATATATCCTTTCTGAGTCTTCAGGAAGATGCCAGAGCTATATGCTCGTGGCTTGTGCTGCTGCCTCCTATTAAAATGAAATAACAGCAAGACCCCTAGCCTTTTGATCCTTAAGTGAAACCTAGGCTGTAAGTAAGGATGTGCAGATCTTTGTGAGTAGCTCCGTGCGGGGCAGGCACCATTGGGACAGCGCTGGGCACGGGCTCCGCGCTGGCCAGGGCTGGGAGCACATCGTTCCTCCAGCGTCAGCGCTCAGTCACCGCGGAGGAAGCAGAGTTAGATCTTTTACCTCTTTAATAGCATTATCTCCTATTAATGGTTTCCTTTAAAAGCAATAACCAGTCTCCGTTCATTCCTTGCTCTGGTATATTTCTCTGTTTGAAGCCTGAGTTTCTATTCAGCAGAAAATCATTAAAGGAACATAGGAGTTTCCTTTCACGATAAATCTGTTAACAAAAAATTAACTGGCCTAAGGACTTGCATGCTTGGTGTTTAAAGAAAAGCCCGTTTGCATCCAGCTCATTGAATAAATTGTTTAAAATCCTTCCATCCCTGTGTAAACACCTCCCTTGTAGTGAAGCCAAGGTCAGCAGTGAGTTGCTGATGCAGTTCTGCTAATGCAAGTTAAAGCTGTCTGGAGGGGAAGGGGCTCTTATTGCTGCATCCCATTTTCATAAGGCTCCAGAAGAGTTCAGACACCAGAAATTTGCTTTTCTAGGCTGGTTTATTTCCTGTCTCACCTCTTTAAATGTCTGCCTGGTGAGTCCTCCCTGAGGCCAGGGAATTTCGGAGGGATGATAATGAGCTGGAGTAGCCGCTAGGAAAGCAGCCAGCGCGGTCCTTGGTGGTGGCACAGGGACCTGCACCCCCTGCTCCAGGGCTCTGAGTTGCTCACGTCTCCAAAACACGCAGGATATAGAGGGCTGACCATAGACACATCTGTCTGTACATTCTATCGCTGTTGTGGGTTTCTCAGACACACAGTATGTGTAATTAAGAGACTACCTGTGCTCTTGTGTGTGCCTGCAGTGTAAATACATAACCAAGAATTGGTGTATTTGCAACTCCTTTATAGGAGATTCAAAGCACCGTAATACTTGTTCAGCGATGGCGCTATAGATAATGTATGTTCTGTATCCGTGCAACAGTCTGTTAGGATTCAAATAACTATTTACACACAAAGCTCCTAAAGGTTATTACAAATGTGTAGGCATCAAATGCCATCGTGTACCAGTCTTGTGTGTTAAGGAAGCCTTATTTTCCCCCTTAAAGGACAGCAGTGCTGATTCAGAGACTCAGAAAATGTGTGTGTACTCAAGTTAAAGGCGTGTGTTTCTTGAAAGTCCTAGGAATATTTTCCCCCTAAAACCAAGACCAAAGCTTCATACAGAATAAGCAGTTCTCAGGGCTGAACTGGGTGTAGCAAGTGTTTGCTAAAGTTTTTGTGGTACTTGTGATCCTCTATAGGCTTCTATCTTTGCCACGAAGGGTCCGTACAATAATCTGGATGGGAAAATCAAAAAGGGAGATAAGAAATCAAGATAGGAGTGACAGGGATTATGCTCTGAGGGTTACTAGCTAGCAAATTAAGGAGGAAAATGTACACTTGTGATGCATTTCTAGAGGAGAAAGTGGCAGAATTGCCTTGAAGAGTCTTGCTGTTCTGATGGAAACCCACAGGCTGTAGGAACAGAGGAAGAACAGCAGCAAACCCCAACAGGACAGCCCACTTCTCCTCGGCTGTTTCAGTCTGGCTCAGTCTTGCCGATCTCAAGCAGGGGAGAAGAGAAACTCAAAGCTGAATTGACTGGCAAAGCAGCGTGTGCACTCACTTCAGGGCAAGGCGAGGAGAGAGCAGCTCTCCGTTCCCTCTTCAGTGCTTCGTTCTGTGCAAAACTAAACTGCTGAAATCCAATACTCCCATCAAGGGGGGCAGTGCTTGGGAACCCTTTGCAAATGTGTCTGCTGTGCTCCCAGATTGTCACCGGGGATCCCTGGTTTTAACGACAAGTCCTGGTGGAACTTCAGCAAGGTCTGGATGTGCTGGAAACTGCTCCTGCTTTTCCCAGTTGCTGCTGGCGTGGCGCAGGGAGCCGCGAGCGCAGAGGAAATGAGTCATTCCTCTATTTCTGTGCAAAAGCCGTCTCTGTGCTGTGCAATGTATTTAGGAATATATTCTTACAGCTTCTTGGAAATTCACCTCTTCGGGCCACGTTTAGGCACACAAACATCAGTGCGTTAACAGGCACGTTGCAGACTTGCACTTGATTTTCAATGGGTTGTGTAGGTTTGGTTTCTGCGGGGGTTGTTCAGGGTCTTTCTCTCAGCTCCGGGTCTGTCTGCGCGTGGAACGGAGGTTGTATGAGGGTGTTCGTGTGTCTTCTGAGCATCTGATTTCGTCATACATGCTTGGAGGCTTGGTGAAGCGTGTTTCAAAAAGGAGAAACTCACTAGTCATAAGGATTGTGAATCATGGGCACTTCTCCAAAACACATTTCTGCACAGGGCCTGGAAGTGTTTCCCCAGCCATTCAGGCCCTAGCAAAGCAAATGACACCTCCTGAATATTAAAAAATAACAATGGGGGTGGGTGGGAGAAGAATGGCAGCAGACTCCGACAAACTGGTAAACCCATTTATCCACTTTGATTTCAGTGTGGTGTCTTCCAGGAGTGACGCAGGCTATGGCCGGGGTAGCTGGTGAAGAGGCAGCGGATGAATGAGGCTCTGCCTGGTCACAGCATCAATCGTCCATCGCTGCCCTGCCCACCAGGTCACTAAATAAAGCAGACTGGTACTTGGTTGTAACTGCTGCAAGAGCGCAGGAGATCTGGGTAAGAATTTGGCAAATCGTCTGTTTTCAAATCTCCCAAGAGTCTAAATTGTCCAGGAGTGTAGCAAGTCTTGGGCGGTGAAAAATTTAATGAAATATAACAAGGGCAAGTGTAGAGTCTTGTATCTGGGCAGGAACAACCCCAGGTTCCAGTGTAAGTTGGGGAATGACCTATTAGAGAGCAGTGTAGGGGAAAGAGACCTGGGGGTCCTGGGGACAGCAGGGTGACCATGAGCCAGCACTGGGCCCTTGTGGCCAGGAAGGCCAATGGTACCTGGGGTGGGTTAGAAGGGGGTGGTCAGTAGGTCAGAGAGGTTCTCCTGCCCCTCTGCTCTGCCCTGGGGAGACCACACCTGGAATATTGTGTCCAGTTGTGGCCCCTCAGTTCCAGCAGGACAGGGAACTGCTGGAGAGAGTCCAGCGCAGCCACCAAGATGCTGAAGGGAGTGGAGCATCTCCCGTGTGAGGAAAGGCTGAGGGAGCTGGGGCGCTGGAGCTGGACAAGAGGACACTGAGGGGTGACCTCATTCATGGGGATCAAGATGGAAAGGGGGAGTGTCAGGAGGATGGAGCCAGGCTCTTCTGGTGACAACCAGTGACAGGACAAGGGGCAATGGGTGCAAACTGGAACACAGGAGGTTCCACTGAAATTTGAGAAGAAACTTGTTCGGGGTGAGGGTGGCAGAGCCTGGCCCAGGCTGCCCAGGGAGGTTGTGGAGTCTCCTTCTGTGCAGACATTCCAACCCGCCTGGACACCTTCCTGTGTAACCTCATCTGGGTGTTCCTGCTCCATGGGGGGATTGCACTGGATGAGCTTTCCAGGGCCCTTCCAACCCCTGACACTCTGGGATTCTGTGAAGTCTTGGCCAAAGCTTTGTGTGTGCCTAAGGATGAGTTTCTTGGCTGCCTGCCTTGAAGTGCGGAGTCTTGGTGGTGTCCTGGTCCTGGCTGAGAGCATCAGGCCCAGCAGAGCAGCGGCATTTACCCCTCGTGTTTTACAGGTGCTCCTTAAAATGTTCCCTCTTTCAAGATAAAGACATGGTGGGAGGGAGGCCGGTAGCAAAACACACTGACTTGAGTGGTTTGCTCCTTGGAAATGCTGGTAGTGCTCACAGAAACGGCACAAATCCAGAGCTGGTGCGAGCAGTGGGGTTTTAAATTTGCTTCTTGAAATCATTCTCATTACCCAAAATATTTATAGGGACACATAACGAGCTTTCAAAACTCAAATAATTCCTCAAGGAAGAATTGTTATAGTATTCCAAAATGATCCCTGTATTAAGTGGCAATTAAGAGCTAATTACATTGAGATGCTGCGGGATGAAATTAGTATCCAGCTTCGAGTGACAACAGAAATATCCATGTAGATAAGCTGGAGGGGAGATGGTGAGATAAAGGGGAGATGAGGGACTTTGGTGTCTGCAAAGGGACTCGCTGCACTGTGAGGAGCAGCTGGTGCGTCACCCGGGCTAGACGGTCATCAGAAGATCAGCCCTCGAAGGGAAACATGATGGCCTTGCTGGGAGCTGACGCTGGTATTTGCATGAACTTCTTTGGCCAAAGCCTCCAGGCCCTGTATCTTGTGTGGTAGGTTGTGGTTTGAGCCCCACTTTCTGCATTCTGAAATGTCGGCTAGTGAAAGTGCAGTTCACCCACCCATGGCAGATGAAGGGCTACAATGAAAGGTACCTCAAAAGGGCTGTTTCAGTGGTGAAATTTGGCTGATAAAGACCTTTATGAGACTTTCACACCAAAGGGCTCCAGGAGTGCGGCAGTTTGAGTATCTCTTTGCCTGACTGCCGTTGGAGTAGCTCCACGTGAAGTGCACAGGTGTTTTATTTGAATACGAATTCTTGCTCTGGGTGGTTAGCAGCGACAGCTGTCCCAGAAACCCATGAGTCACAGAGCAGAAATTGATTTTGGGTGGGTAATGTGCCGCTCTCATTGAACACAAGAGCCCACACGTGCTGGTTAACGCTGTCCTGGCTGCTCTGCTGTGTCTTTGCCCGTTGAGAGCAAAAAGGACTTGTTTGCAGCAAACTTGTGCTGCTAATGAGGTTCCCAGGTCAATGCCAGAAAAGGGATGTCACAGGGAGGGGGACAAGTGAGCTCCCTCCCTCAGGAAAGGGCTAATGCAGCCCTTGGCTCATCTAAACCGCTGTTGGGAGGTCCATGGCCATGCGGTAAGTCACCCGTGGTGCAGGTGACACTGGCTGGACTGTGGCACAGCGAGCTGGACCCACAGCAGGACATTGCTGAGGAACCCGACATGAACTGCTTTGGCCAAAGCATCCAGGCCCTGTGTCTTGTGTGGTAGGTCGTGGTTTGAGCCCCACTCCGTAGGGCTCTGTTGGGACCTGTCATGCTCTGTTGGGCCTTGTCGGGCTCTGTCAAGATTTTAAAGCTCTGTCAGGCTTTGTTGAGCTCTGTTGGGTTCTGATGTGCTCTGTCAGGTTCTGTTGGTCTTTGTCGGGTCTTATTGGGCTCTGTTGGGCTTTTTCAGGCTCTGTCAGGCCTTAGCGGGCTCTGTTGGGTTTTGTTTGGTTGAGGAACACGGACACCTTCCCCGGTGGCATCGTTTGGCCAGCTGGGCAAAAGATGAGGGAGCAAATGTTGTACAAGAACAGGTTTCTCCAGTCAGACACGCAGGGGAATGCCCAGCAGCAAGGAGGAGTTTTATCACCTGGATTTGAGCAGATTTTTGTGTGTGAGCTTGGCTTGGTCTGTGGTGAAGAGGGGTTTGTGTTCCAAGTGGTGCAGCTCTGAACCTGAATGGCAGAGAGCACAGTGTGTTGTTCTGTGTGGTGATTTTGGTTTCCAGAGAAGAGATTCTCCATGAGAAGGAAATTTTAATTTGGAAAGGACTTGGTTCATTTACGCTCGTTGCATTTAGCTGAATGGACAGACTCCCTCTTCAGCAGGACTACGTCCTAGTGGAAACACTGCAGGGTAACCTCACAAGAATGGTGTGTAGCGGGGGGAAAGGAACAGAAATGGGTAAAACCAAGGTCCCTATGAGGCAGAAATACTCAGTAATTCCATGTATTTCTGAGCTTATAACACCGCAGTGCTTTAGAATGCAAATCACCCCCTTAACCCACCCAGTTTAGCTCTTCCGTGTAATCCAGTATTTTGCACATCTGCTTAATGAGATGGGAAAACCAGACGTAACGGTCACTGTTGCTGCGAGGGGGTGGTTGGAAAAGGAGCCTTTTGTAATAAAAATAGCCCTGTCCTTTTGAACTTGTTGAATTCTGGAGCTGACAAGGGCATGTTTGGGCAAATGACTTGGTATTTGCAACTCCATGATTCTCAGCTCCTTCCTGTAGCTGTTGCTTCTCAGCTCAGAACTAGATGTTATTGCTGCTGATATTGTGTTTGTTTGTTTGTTTGTTTTTCCCAAAAGCTTTAAGCAATCTCTATTTTTCTGGTTTGCTCATTTGTTTCATCATTTTAAAGTTGTTCTCTTACCAGCGATATTTAAATGGTTTGGGATAATGTCTGCAGCTGCACAGCCCCGGGGCTCAGCTTTAGCTGAAGAAAGTGTGCTTGACCACATCTGGTTCTGCATTAAATGACATCTTCAGGCCACTGCTGGAAAGGAGAAAACTATAAATGCTAATTCCTCCCCCTCCTTTTTCTAGGTTTGATATAGTTTTTAATATTCATATGAATAGGAAAAAAATTTGCGACTTATTAAATTAGTGTGAATCAAATAGGAAGAGTCGTAGCAGTTATTCAAACAACCTCCAGACATGAGATTCTTCTGCTAAAATAAGTCATCTGTGAGTTTGTAACGCAGCCAGAGCTCTCGGCGTTTATCTCACAACTACATCCTTGAGACTCACAGAGACCTGAGTGTGAGACTGAGTTTGCCTTATTCTAGAAAATCCCACACTCTGAACTTTTTAGGAGGTATTCTCTTACTTTTTAAAGTGGGCACTGGGAGTATCTGGAGTATCTTGATCTCTAAAGCTGTGTCACTTTGGAGCCCTGGGTTGTGTCCCCCGTTTGCTCAGCCCTGGGATGCTGTGTCTGCAGCTCCGTCCCGCTGCTCTGGGTAGGAACGATCCCTGCTGCTGGATCAGCCCTCCTGAGCATCGGGGAGACTGCCTCTGGGCTTCAGAAAGGCTGATATTGCTAATTTCTCAGTCACTTGATTGAAACAAACACTAAGTAGAAATTTTCTGTAAAAATAGAGGTCACTTCCTTTGGAATTCACTTCAGTGGGGACTGTGAGATATTTTCCCTGTAATGACTGATATTACAAAAATAGCTCCGTCCTATGTCTGCAAACAGAAACGCGAGCCTGGAAAAGAAATCTAGGAGTTAACTCCTCAGCTCAGCAACCAGAATAAACCAGTCGTAAGCAAAATGAATTAAAAAGTAACTGAAAAACCGAACTTCCCTATAAATACAACATTCTCTCCTCGGAAGTCTGAAAATACTCTGGGCTTTTTAGCGTGACCCAAAGCGTGCCGTATCCAAGCGTTTTTGGCCTCGATGCAGGGACTGAGTTCCAAAGCAGAAGAGTCCTGGCAGAACCGGAGAACTCTGCAGAGAAATCTGCTGCTGGAACTGCACCGAGCCAGGACCTGAGAGTCACAGCCACACAGCTCCCGCTGCACCGCAAAATCACGGCGTGCAGACAACGTGACCTCGGCTCACAGTTCCACCTGACCTTGCGCCACCACTTGCCCTCAACTCCAGCAGCTGAGGACGCTCGGCTCGCACGTCATGACAATGCGTGAAGCCTCCGAGGGCTCTGCTGTGAGGGGACCAGTGCTGAGACTAGTCAGTGAGGGGACCAGTGCTGAGACTAGTCAGTGAGGGGACCAGTGCTGGGACTAGTCAGTGAGGGGACTATTGCTGAGACTAGTCAGTGAGGGAACTAGTGCTGAGACTAGTCAGGGAGGGGATCAATGCTGACACTAGTCAGAGAAGGGACTATTGCTGAGACTAGTCAGTGAGGGAACTAGTGCTGAGACTAGTCAGGGAGGGGATCAGTGCTGACACTAGTCAGAGAAGGGACTATTGCTGAGACTAGTCAGTGAGGGAACCAGTGCTGAGACTAGTCAATGAGGGGACTAGTGCTGAGACTAGTCAATGAGGGAACTAGTGCTGAGACTAGTCAGTGAGGGGACTAGTGCTGAGACTAGTCAGAGAAGGGACTAGTGCTGAGACAAATCAGTGAAGGAACCAGTGCTGGGACTAGTCAGAGAAAAGACTAGTGCTGGGACTAGTCAGAGAAGGGACTAGTGCTGAGACTAGTCAGCATGTTGGAACCCAGCGTGACTCAACCGCGACAGGTCCCTCCAGGGCCAGGTTTTCTTTGAGCAGGAATGTTGATTCCAGTGCTTGACACAATAATCCACGGCTCTGCTCCCTGGGAGGCTCCGTGCCCTTTGGCTGCCGTTTCCATCGCTGTTTACTATAGAAATAGCTTTAGTAGATTATGCTGTGTCATTCAGTTCCCTGGCAGAATGTATGTTAAAGGCAAAATAGAAAGCGTGTGAGTGCAAGAGAGTAGCTGTAATTTTTATAGCATAAGCAAGGCCATCATAAATTACATGAGGCAATGAGGATCTGAGGTTGTCAGATCAAATTTAGCCACTTTATCTGGAGACATAAGAAAAGAGAAAAATGTGCTTTTACTGATATTGCCAATTAGGGAGCTGCCAGGTGGCCAGTTAATAACCCAGATGGGTGGCAGAAGATGCAGCATCAGCAGAGGCTGTTTCTGGAGGGAGGCAGAGCGGAGATTTCCAGGCACAGCGACAAGCCAGGCAGTGCTGGCTGTCTTCTCCTGGCTACGGATGTGAATCAGGTACCGGAGATGTGACAAGAGGGAGATCCTGGGTAGGTAATGCCAAACCAGAGGGGCAAAAGAGCTCAGGGAAACTGCAGGGAAGGAGGATGTAATCCAATGTAATCTGAAGAGCAGTTGGCCACTGAAAATGCAGGAGCCTGGAAAACGGTATCTTGACTTTGAATCGGGCATATTCACAGGTGTCCATCTAGTTGGTGGGTTAATTTGGAGATGCCTGAGACCAAAGGCTGGATGAGTCATGGAAATGGGCTGTAGCACCTTCCCCTTCTGCCACTAGTTGGAATCTGTGTCTGTCACACTGGGGTCAGCCCAGCTCCTGATGGAAACTGCATCATCGGGGACACAAGACCCGCTGCAGTCACCCTCACAGGTCCCAGAGTGTCAGGGGTGGGAAGGGCCCTGGAAAGCTCATCCAGTGCAATCCCCCCATGGAGCAGGAACACCCAGATGAGGTTACACAGGAAGGTGTCCAGGGGGTTGGAATGTCTGCACAGAAGGAGACTCCACAACCTCCCTGGGCAGCCTGGGCCAGGCTCTGCCACCCTCACCGGGAACAAGTTTCTTCTCATATTTAACTGGAACCTCCTGTGTTCCAGTTTGCACCCATTGCCCCTTGTCCTGTCACTGGTTGTCACCCAGAAGAGCCTGGCTCCATCCTCCTGACACTCCCCCTTTCCATATTGATCCCCAGGAATGAGTCACCCCTCAGTCTCCTCCAAGCTCAAGAGCCCCAGCTCCTTCACCTTCATGTGCCCCAAGGGACCAGAGCGGGGGACGGAGGTGCTGGGAGTGTCAGGCTCATTGCTGAGCCCTGGAGCACACCAGGGATGACCTATTCCAAACAAAGCTGTCTGGGCACGCTGCAACAGGGGAACTGGGGAGAAGGGAGTGAAGGGACCAGCGCAGGAGCTTGGGCGGCAGCCAGAGGGTTTAACTCGCAGCTTTGCCATCAGCAGGGAGCAGAATTCAGCTCAGGTCACTTGAGGCGCTTTCTCCACTTGTAAGAAAGCACGATGTGCACCCTGATACTCAGTCCCAGAGCTAGAACAAAAACAGGTTCCTGCGGCAAATCCCAGCTATTCCTTGCTGCCAAAAGGCTCTGCAGTGTGGGGCCAGCACGGCAGAGCTGTCCTGCCCCAGAGCAAACCCACCCGCGCTGCACATTGGGCTCTGTTGGGACACAGCGGGGACAAAGTGGGGTGAGCTGAGTTGCTGTGGCAGCTGGGGTAGATCTGCTGGTTTGCACCCCCAGACAAGGGTACTTACCCACTTTTCCCCCTTTATGTGCCACTGCACTGCCTGGCATCTCTGCATCAGTGCCCGCCGGCCCTTTGTCTCTCCTGGGGGAAGGCCACAGGGGGTGGTCCTGCTCCCAGAACTTCTTGAATAAAACCTCATGGAGTTGCCTCTTCTGGGTACGAATGCCAAGGTAAAGCCTGAAAAACCACAGAGGGGAACTGCAACTCCATGAAACCGCAAGGAGACAAACGTGTTGCTAGAGACTGCTCTGGAGGAGTGACTCTAAGGTGCTTTTGTTGGAAGGATGGTGCTCTGGGGAGCGGAGCTAATCCTGTAATGATGAGAAAAGCTGGGCCTTTATGGGCTGCCAACAGCGGTGGGGAAGCACGAGCTGCAGTAGCTTGCTGTTTATAAAAAATCTGACGATAAGAAACTTATTTTTAGGTGGAGTGGTAGCTGGCTATTCCAGCAGGCTCGAGTGATGGTGATAAGGGCTTGGCGTATGAAGAGCAGAGTAAGACATCGCTCCTTATCTTGCACCACCGCTTTTCTCCTTGCTTTCCCCCTTGCAGCAGACAGCGCTGCCAATTGCTTCAGGAGGGTTCAAATGGAAACCCTTTGAACTAGCCATCAGATTTCTTTCCTTTCTTTCTCCACTTTTCAGAGTGATGCTCTTCCCTCTTAACTTTAAGGCATGAAGCAGCTGAAAGCCTTTGACTGGGGTTTGGAAGACACGTGGACATGCATTTGGAACAGTAGCAGCCCTGGATCTGGTTTGTCAGGAGCTGCTGAACCGATTTGCTGTGCTGGAGGTACATTTTGCTACTTGCTGGGCTGTTCGTAATGACTCAAGCGCATGCTCTGGCTGATGTTATTCCCGATGTGTATTAATATCAATAAGAAGAGATATCTATCATAAAATCATGTTCTGCAAAAGCACTGTTAATTACCTTGTTTTCTGTGTTGAGCTGTTGCATTTGCAAGCCTCGCCATCTGCACTGCAGCCATTCCATGTGGGAAGTATGGAATGTCTTATCAGACCCAGAGCGTGTACAGCAAAGGACATCCAAAGGTTATGTTGTCATCATGTCAAATGGGTCTGTTTATTCTGAGCGCTGTAGCTGCAGAGCTTAATCAGAGCATCAGCCATATGCAGATTTGAAATTAGATTTTACAATAACCACCTGTCTGCTGTTTTGAATCCATCATTTTCTGTGCGTTCGAGCTGTGTTTGCTTAGTGAATATATTTGCTGCGAGGATGTGATCTAAAAGCCTTCATGCAGCAGTGTGAAAGGCACTTAAATGTATGTACAAGCGCGCAAGGGCAGCGCATCTGTCTTATGGCTTTGTACTGCAGTCTGCTGCTAAAGCATGTGAAAACAGTCCCTGTAAAAATCAAAACTATTAGCAACCCCCCCCATACAACTTCATTCTTTGTCTCTTCTTTTTGGGTTCATACTGCTTTTATGTGTCAGCCAAAAAAAAAGTGAGCGACAGCTGACGCAACATTGGATCTTCCTTTCTCTGTCCTAAATGTTTCTTAAAGAGTAAGAACAAACACGCACATCATATTTATATAGCAAGGCATGCCGTAGTTTTTGTGACTCACAGCATTCTGCCTTTAAGGTGCCCAAAAAATCTGCCTGAAGAGTCTGAACCTCTCTCCACCATGTTGTATCGTGCAAGCTGCATCATGGTGGTGGTGAGTCAAGATGAAAAGAGCAACGCTATTCAGAGTAAAGGCTGACATTTGAAACACTGGTACTTGGAAGGACGTGGAATTAAAAAGAATTGGAGAGTAAAAATTGACAAACAACTTGTACCACTGTTTAATCATATGCTCAAAACTGCCTGAAACAAATAAGCACTACAGGCTTTTTTCTTGCTTATCTCCACCATGGTAATTATTCTTCTAAAGAAGTAGCTGCTCTCTCTGGGGATAAAGAGAATTTATTTTAACTCAAGATCTGGCCCTTCCCACGGAAGTCAACAGGAGTTTTTCATTGAATCCAGTGAGAACTTAAACGGGCCGTTAAATGAGAGCAGGAATGCAAGAGTTTTCCAAAGCCGTCCTGCCCCAGCGGCTCCCGGGGAGCAGCAGTGCCTCTGGGTTTGGGTTGTACTTCTGCAGAGCGGGGGCGATTTTACCATTCTGGTGTTTTTACCGCTCACCACAGCGAACTGAAGCGTCGCAGGGTTGGCATGAGTCAGGGAAGCGCCCTTAGCACACGACTGCCGCCCATCCCCTGCGCTGACCGCCAACCACGGCCCCTCTGCTGCGGCTTCAGGTCAGTTCCCCTGCTTGGAAGGTGCTGGAAGTGCAGCCGGAGTCTCGCCCAAAGCCGAGGGCAGGAGCTGTTCTTCAACCTGTGCATTGGAAATCCTCTCATTCATGGGGTACTGAGGTGGTGCTTGAGAGGAACAGCCCCAGATCTCCACCTTTCCTGTGCTCTCCCTTCCCAAAAGTTTGCCCTTTCCTCCTCGAGTCCAGCCACCCATGTGCTGGGGTTTGCCAATGGATCACCAAGCCCGTGCACAAGCACAGAGAGATGCGTGGGCTGACATCGGCCAGGCCAAAGATTTGTGGTCTTGGCAAGGGCCACAAATTCCACGACACCGTTGTGGTGTCTGGAGTTCACAGCTCACGTCGTGCTGCCTGGAGAAGACACAGTACCGGGCAGCTGCACTGTTACTGCTAAGTTGTGTAAACGTAATGATCTAATAAAGCTGATGTGGGTTGCTGAATTTTACAAGTGCTTCTGCTGCTTATTGGTTTATGTGGACAAGTGCAGAATTCTCCATGAGTTCAGTTGTTTCTGTATTTTGAAAGGTTTTTCTCCGCTAACGGCAGCACAGGGACACAAAGCCCAGCGAGGTGGTGCTCAGTGGGGATAGAAGCTCGCTGCTTGCTCCAGCTCCTCATCCTCAGTTGGGAAGATGTGAGTGCGTATGTTCTAACTTTGTTCACTCGAGCTGATGAAACCACCTTCACACTGTTGAAACCGCGGTGTTCTCAAAGCATCCGCCGTGCCAGAGAGCTCCTGGGAGGAAAACACCGCTATAAAACGCGCGTTCTCAGCCGAGGCCGCCGCTCCGCACGGACGTGCCTGCGCTGCCGGCGGCTCCGCGGCGGCCGGGCCGTGTCCCCCGCGCCCAGGAGGGGTTCCCAGCCCTGAATTTCCGCGCCGGGCCCTCTGGAGGTCAGTGTTCGCCCGCGCTGCAGCGGACCTGTTGCGCCCGCGGCTGGCGGAGGCTCCGCGGGCAGGGCCGGGCGGGATCCCGCCCGCTCGGAGCCTCCGCCGGCCCCTCGGAGCGCCCACCCCGCCGTCTCCCCGCCCTGGCGGCCCCCGCGGTGCCTGCGCGGCCGCGGAGCGCCGGCGGGGCCGTTGGTCGCCCGCGGGGGGCTGCGGCCGCCCCCCCGCCCGGGGCGGTGCCGCTCCGCGGGGCGGGTCGCGGCGCCGCGGCTGCAGGAGCGCGGCGGGAGGCGCTGAGCGCGCCCCGCGGAAGATGGCGTACATCCAGGTGGGTGCGGAGCGGCCCCGGGCGGGGCCGGGGGTGTCTGGGGCGACCCTCCCGCTCCATCTGCGGGGCGGGTGCCGGTGCCGCCGCGGGTCCCCCCGTGCTCTTTGCCCGGGGCGGGTGCCCAACTTCGGGGTAACTTCTGGGGACGAGTTCCCGGCGGCGGCGGCCCCGGCGAGGGGCAGGCGGGGCCGGGGCAGGAGCGGGGCTCGCCGGCTGCTACTCCCGGGAGGCGCCGAGGTAGGAGCGCGGCCCCGCGCGGGGACGGGCAGCCCTGGGCTCTCTCTGCCCTTTGCGGGGCAGTGTGGTGGCCGCAGGTGCGGGCGAGCGCGGCCTAAGCCTGCACAAGGATTTATTTGGAACAGGAGGATGCTAAACCCCGCGGGCAGACCGAGATGCGCTGGGAGCTTCATCGGTGCCTCCAGCCCGGGCACAGCCCGGCGGCGTGGGGGTCACAGGCGCCCTGGGCTGGAGCTCGCCCCAGCCCTCGGCGTGCTGGGTGGGATCCCCTTCCTCCCCAGCATTGTGAGGCTGCATTAAATTCGGGGCTGGTTTAAACCCCGAGAGATTTTTCCCTCCGGCCCTGCGGTTCCCATCTGCCCGTTTTCCATCTGTAGCTCTGAAAGCTAAATCCGAGTGGAGCGTTTTCAGCTGTGCGGGGAGCCCGGGCACTGGGGTGTTGACAGAGCCACCCGTGACCCCCATCCCGCGGGGCCATGGCCAGCGTGTCCCCCCGGCCCCTTCCTGCTCGGGCGGTGCCCCCAGGACGGGTGGAGCCCCCGGGGCCCCTCGGTTCGGCGGGAGCTCGAGTGGGGCCGGGCGGAGCCTCCAGCAGCGCTGCCGTCGGGGGCTTCTGTGTGCGAGGTGAGGACCCCCTGGTCCCCACACTGTAGCGCTGGTCGTGCTGGGGTGTGAGGGGCACCCACAACTGTGTGGCTGAGGGGACCCTGGTGTCCCCAGGCTGCAGTGTCCACTGTAGTGGGGCATGTGAGCCTTCTCTGGTCACCAGTGAGAACCCCACCCTGCTGCAGCATCCCTGGGGACACCACCACGGCAAGTGACTGTAGTTGGTCCCTTGACCTGTTTGTGATGAGCGTCCATGCTGCTTTGGAGCAGGTGGCCCTCCCCGTGGGCCTGGGCAGACTGTGGGCACCCACAAAGATGTGAAATAGAGATGCAGCCGTACCTGGCACCCAGCTGTGGGACAGCCGGGGTGGACCATGACAAAGGTTCACTCATGGATAGAGGCTGCCAGGTGCCTTGTTCCCTGCTTTGCCTGGTTGGGATGATATGACACGGCATGAAGGGATGGAGGGATGGGGAGCAGCCCTGCAGAGAAAGACTTGGGACACTGGTGGGTGAAAGCCTGGCCGTGACCTGGCCATGTGCGCTCGCAGCTCAGAAGGTCAATTGTACCCTGGGCTGCATCCCCACAGCATGGGCAGCAGGTTTGGAGGGATCCTGCCCCTGTGCCCCGCTCTGGTGAGACCCCCTGCAGTGCTGGTCCAGCTCTGGGTCCTCAGCACAGGACACACATGGACCTGCTGCAGAGGGGCCAGAGGAGCCCCAGGAATGACCCGAGGCTGGAACAGCTCTGCTGGGGGACAGGCTGAGAGAGCTGGGGTGTTCAGCTGCAGAAGAGAAGCTCCGGGGAGACCTTAGTGCACCTTTCCGGACTTAAAAGGGGCCACAGGAAGGATGGGGACAGAGTTTTGAGCAGGGCCTGTTGTGATAGGACAAGGGGTGATGGTTTTAAACTAAAAGAAGGAGATTCAGGCTGGACATGAGGAAGGAATTGTTGGCCCTGAGGGTGGTGAGAGCCTGGCCCAGGTTGGCCAGAGAGGTGGTGGATGAACCATCCCTGGAGACATCCCAGGCCAGGCTGGACGGGGCTCTGAGCAACCTGAGCTGGTGAAGATGTCCCTGTCGTGGCAGGGGGGGCACTGGGGGAGCTGGGAAGGTCCTTCAACACTAACTGTTCTGTGATTCTATGCCGGTGCCTCCCCGGTGCTGGGGGCTCAGCCTTCCCCTGGGGTGCTGAGCATGTCACAGCAGCTTGGCTGCCTGGGATCCCCTAGCACCCTTGTTTACTTCTGTACAGTAATGTTCAGTTCTTATTCCTGTCCTCCCGTTTCCTGGCAGGGCTTTGTGGGTGGTCACAGAAGCACTTCATTGCGGTGCCTGTGGGACCCAGGGCTGGTTTCACATCAGCGGGGCCGGTCGTGCCCAGGAGGCCTGTGTGACACCAGCGTCCGTGTGTCCCCGCGGGCCGTTCAGAAATGCCACTTCTTTCTCAGCGCACGTGCTACGATGTTCAATCGTGTGGCACAGACCCAACCACCTCATTTTAGAGCAATTTAAATATTCTTGTTGCAGTTTTGCTAAACCACTGTAGCTTTGGCTGCAACTTTGCATTAATAAAGGAATGATGGAGCCCTTAAAACCATTTTGAATTTTTGTAAACAGTTGGTCCATGGATGTATGGTGGTCACTGTCTTGTCACATTGCATTGCTGTATTTCCAGTCTCTTAATTTATGTTTTAAACAAGCGGTGGCCTTTTCATCAAGTCCTGGTTTTTGAGGAGTCTAGGAGAGAGGCTTGTGCTGAAACATGGTCCATGGGAGAGTTCTTGGAACAAAAGGCAACTTCTGCAACCCAGCTTCTTCGTAAAAAGCTGCTCTTGTCCCTGCCATGAACATAAAGCTAGGAGCTGATTTCTGCATGTGGAAGAGTAGAGAAGAATGTTGGGGTTTTTCTGTGGTTGGTTGGTTGGTTGGTTTTCTCTTTAAGGGAAAGGCAGCCAGGACAATTGGGAAACTCTCAGACACTGTCAGGGGGAAGCAATAGGAAAGACGTCTCAGCAGGCACCTGAGATGCTACTAAGTCTTCAGTTATAAATGAAGTGGGTCAAGTACAATATTTCGTGGGTGGCTTTGTGAATAAAACCCCGGTGTGTGATGGTTTCATCCTTTGCTGTGGATTTTCTCCGTGACCCGGGGGAAGTGGCTGCGGCGCAGCTTTTCAAACTGGAGTGTGTGACTCAAGTTTTAAGCACTTAACTTCTGTTCTTTGCGTTCCTCAAGTCACATCGGAGGATGAGACTGAAGATGCCCTCAAGGGATGTGCACATAATAGAGAGTACGCCAAGGCTGTGCCCCTTTCTAGAAGCCGTGCTTTTAATGAGCTGGCATTGAAGCCACGTTTATATGAGCTGAATCTGGAACAAAGCCTTTTTCTCCACTGTGGCATCTAACTGGAAAATTTGGATATGGTTTGCTGTCTGCAAGTAGTTGCGGCAATCAGAGACAGGTTATTAAAGAAAAGGAAATACATGGTTGCGTGTGATACCCCAGTAGGAAGGGGCGATGAGCAGGATTTTCATTCTCCAGGACGGGTTTGGGCATTTTGCTCCTGGGAAAGGAGGAGCAGAGGGAGCTTGTGGAGGATGGGAAGCAGCAGAAGCTGGTGCCTGGTCCTTCCTCCAGCATGGACAAGGTGCTGTCTTGCCACAAATCCAAGCTCATCCCAGGCCAGGGCATATCATGGCAGAAAATTTAAAGTTATTTGAGCATTGCTAACCTGTTTTTGTCTTTTTCATTTTGTTCCCCTTTACTTCATGCTGGATGTCTAAAAGGACAGTTGGAACCAATAAATGAGGTGAGTTAATCTGATGATTCACTCTCTGCTCTGTCTCCTTACTCTGTCCTGGGGGGATTGTCTCGTATTTTCTGACTCTTTACTGATGTCCTACATATAAGTAATGCACCACATTTTGAGTGGGTAAGTTGTTTTATTTTAAAGTTCAGATTTTGTTTATGGAAGAAACAGTGTTTTTCTGGAGCAAAAAGCAACGATCCCGTGGAGTGTTGTCAGCGTTGCTCAGAGGGAGCCCCTTCGCACGGTGCCCCCGTGTCTGCACACTCCTCAGTGCTGCAAACGGCTCAAGGATTTTGGGGGGGGTGTCTACAGGCAAATCTCACATTCTTGATTTCTTCCGCTTCTTAGGGACATTTCAAGGTCACATACAATCGTCAAGCGATTCGACCCTGGGTGCGCACATGCTGCACTCTTGCGGCTGCACGTCCCACCCCCCCACGGCTACAGCGATGCCCTTTATTAGCAGTGCCCTTGTGCTGCTTAATGAGCTTCTTGTGAACCGCACGAGTTGGAGCTGGCGTGGGTGGGGAGTGGGCTGAGGTTTGGCTTCTGCTCCTCTTGAAGCAAGTGTGGCTGGGGTGGCAGGAGATGGGGCAGCTGTGTCCCCCTCCGCGGTCACAGCCGTGGAGGAGCAGGTACAGGTGATGCTGCCAGTGCCACCCTGGAAACCTAAGGAATGAAACACTTTTCTGGGTCAAGGAACTTCTTTAAATGAAGCGTCATAGCAGAGGGAAGGCGCATGGACAGCGTGCTTTTGCTAATCCATTTTAGGGGCAAGTCCGTCAGGCTGTAAAGCTGTATGTATATGGAACATATACAGATATTATGTGCTGATTCACCTGCAGGGACAGAATGTGTTCATGTTGCTGTGTGGTGATTTTCAAATTAAACAGACCCTTGCTGGATTAAATCAAAGCTTTCACTTACGTTGTTTTTAATTCCTTCTGTTGTACATTGGCTGATCTATTAGTTTGATGTGCGTGAAAGAATAAGCATGTTTCCACTGTAGCATGTTGCTACGCCATAGTGTTTTGTAAATCACCCTCTTGCCAGCCTACATAATAATACTCCACTACTAGAGGGAAAATACCTGTGGTGAATGCTTATTTTCCTGCCTTGTTATGGCATCGGCGAAGTTGAGCTGGTAACTGCATAGCACTTGTCTGTTGATATAGATGGAATAAATATAGTTCTTAATGTTCTGTTGCAGAAACACAAACATAAATACAGCTGAATGTTATGCCTCAATAGCTATTGATGGGTTGTAATCTTGTACTTTGGTTTCCAATGGCTTTAGGGTCTGCTCGCTAGAATCTCGGATCTCTTGCTGTGCCGGTGGACTTGTAGAAATTGTTGTCAGAAGTGTTTCGACTGTAGCTGTTGTCAAACAAATGAAGATGAAGTTGAAATCCTGGGACCTTTTCCTGCTCAAACTCCAGCCTGGCTGTAAGTTTAGATGTACAATTTCACAGCTTTAACTGAGGAGTAGGGCTGCTCAGCTCTGACCAGAGTATTGACACGAAACGGTGACAGGACATTCAGGGGATGCCACGTAGAAAGGAGAAACCTCCTGCTGAGTGTGGGCACGTGGGCTGCTCAGTGGCCCTGTTAACTCCAACAGTAAGGTAGACCCTTTGTAAAACACTTTTCTGATGGCAAAGACAGAAGTTATTTTGTAAGCTAGCATAGCAAGCTCATAACTGGTTTAATTGCGCACCCTTTTCTAGAGATACTTTCTACCTTCAGTCCTATTTTCTCTTCAAAGGGACCAGCTGTTCAGAGGACTTCAGCTTAGCTGAAATGCTGATGAGGTGGTTGTGAAATATCTTTGTATCCTAGAATGAAGGTGGTTATCGTACAGGCAGATGAAAGGTATATCTCCTGTGCGCTCTAAAGGGGAAACAGATCATTTGATGGACTCGGGTTCTGTGGCACCAGAGATGCCTGTTCAGTGCATCATACGATGCTCAGAACTCGGACACTGAGACACTCAGTTGATTTTACCTCCTCCTGCGAGTACCAGCTGTTACTCCGTGTCAGATCTGGAAGGTCCGTGTCTTGGTGCTGCATTAAATAAATGGTCTCATGCTTAAATCCAAATCTTGTCTATATACTCTGTTGAATCCAGGTAGAATAGGATTGTTATTAATTCGGAAGCAATAAAAATGGAGATGTTCGGGCTGCGTTGGAGTGATTTCTAAACGTGGAGCAGCATATTTAAGAGTCTGATATATGCCCAGAAGTGGATTCACCTGCGATTAATGAGAAATCGGGACAAAATCAATGTTAAATAGGAGAGGGTTGTGCACAGGAGGACACAGTGATGAGGCTGCAGTACTGGCTGTGGAAAGATTGCTGCAGGAGCAATTACAGACTTGGGAACAAGCAGCTGGGCTTGTTGTGAGGTTGGTTTGGAGTTTCTATGGTGTGCTGAGCAGAGGGGACATCATGTGCTTGGGGGTGTGGGGTGATGGGCCCCACCGTAGTTTTTGGCTGCTGGATCCTTCTGTTTGGCTAAAGGGGCACTGTAAGCACTGGAGCTCTGTTCCTCTTTTGGTCTTAAAACTCAAATGCATGATGACTTTGCAGACAAGCTGGACTGTGAGACCTTTGGAATCATAAAATGCTCTTTCCAGCCTGTATTGTTTTCCCGCAGTCCTGCTCTGTCTGAAAGCCTCTGTGATTAACTCATTGGAATGGTCATAAGCAGAAGACAACACAGAATGTGAGGGGTTGGAAGGGCCCTGGAAAGCTCATGCAGTGCAATCCCCCCATGGAGCAGGAACACCCAGATGAGGTTACACAGGAAGGTGTCCAGGTGGGTTGGAATGTCTGCACAGAAGGAGACTCCACAACCTCCCTGGGCAGCCTGGGCCAGGCTCTGCCACCCTCACTGGGAACAAGTTTCTTCTCAAGTTTAAGTGAAACCTCCTGTGTTCCAGTTTGCACCCATTGCCCCTTGTCCTGTCACTGGTTGTCACCAGAAGAGCCTGGCTCCATCCTCCTGACACTCCCCCTTTCCATCTTGATCCCCAGGAATGAGTCCCCCCTCAGTCTCCTCTTGTCCAGCTCCAGAGCCCCAGCTCCCTCAGCCTTTCCTCACACGGGAGATGCTCCACTCCCTTCAGCATCTTGGTGGCTGCGCTGGACTCTCTCCAGCAGTTCCCTTGTCCACTGAAAACAAGACCAGTTCTTCCCCCATGTTGTGCTTTATGCTGCACCTGCTCGTGCTGGCAGGGTCCCCAGGACCCCAGCCTGGGTCACCCATCCAGCTTTGGATCTGGTGCCATGAGGGACGTTCTGCTCAAGTGCTGGGGAAGGTGAGTTCCCAGAGGCCTCATTTGAGCGGGGCAGCAGGAACCAAAGAGAGGACACACAAGGGAAGCAGCTTTGCTGTGCGAGGGGTTGTGGGTGCTGCCGTGCTGTGGGACAACCAAGAGTCACCGTGTCCCCAGTCCTGCTGCACACCCTGCGCTCTCCAAGCGCGTCTTCTGCCTGTGGTGCTGTGCAGGCTGCAGATCTGCTCTGCCTGCTCCAGGAGGCTCTCGGCCCTGTTCCTGAGCAGGAACGCGGGGTTCCTGAGCTGGACGTGCGCTGAGGCCAGGGAAGGTGATGGTGCTTTAAGCTTCTGGGGTGACTTGGTTAGAAAACGGTAAAAGAACCCAGAAATGGATTGAGTGAGAAGGGCAAAGAGAGCACAGGAGATGTGGAGAGGGAAAGGAGCCGAGGAGATGTGATGGAGAGGAGGAGAAAATGTTTAGACAAGGTTCTTAAGGACATGGTTTATTGCTAAAGTTAGGTTATGGTTGGACTTGGTGGTCCTGAGGGTTTCCTCCGACCAAAATGATTCTAAGATTCTTTGAAAATGAAGCTGCAGAGGAACAAGAGTCTGGAAGACAGAGAGAAAATAATAAAGGCGGGAGACTGAAACAGTGATTTTTATTTGGTGATCAACAGGAGGGCCAAGATTTTGTGTGGCAGGTTTAAGGCGGGAATAATCCCATATAGCTGCTGCTGGCTCAGAATGCTGAAGCCAAAGTTGATGTCTCTTTTCGCTATGTTGAACTTATACTCTTAGATCTCCTTATGCATTTTTGGACGTAGGAAACGGTGTCTGGAGTTAGATGTGTGAGCAGGGTAAGGCTTTGCAATTGGTCTCAGAATAAGGTGTTTAATGGGTATGTTTTAAAGTGCTCAGAGATCTGTGTAGGCCAGTTGCCCCCTTGCCCATAAGGACTTTTGGGTTCAGTGGAAACCCCTAAAATGGAAGATGGGTTTGACAGCAGCGTATTCTGCATTTAGATACAAGCACTGAATTTGGGAACAAATCAATTAATTGCATTCTCTGCTCACACCCTGAAAGTGTTTTAAAAATAGGTTTTCAGCTGAGATCTTTCCATCTCACCACTTGTTCATGGGCCCAGGACACTGGTATCATCCAGAGTGCAGTTTGCACCTTCCTGACCCCAGGGGAAAGCGGCTTTTATGGTCTTCATGGGCCTACTAGCAAACATCTGAGTGCCTGTGCGTAATAATCCATCCTTTACTTTTTGCACGTAGGTTTTTCCCTTTGGCACCTCTGAGACACCTCCTTGTGCTGGAAATTCAGGAGGGGACGTTAAAGCTGCCTGTTTAAACCCTCTTGGGAGACTGTTGGTTTTTCTCACTTCCCAAGTGTTTTACAGCAGCAACTTAGAAAAAAAGCTAAAATTCTGATAGAAGTAAGTCTAATGGTATTGGCCTGAACGCATCGTAGCTGCTGGTTGTTATTTCACAGTGAGCACTCGCATCCTGGTCTTTGCAGACAGGGGCTGGGAGCGAAGGTCTGTGGTGGCGCTGCCTCTTAGGGAATATTGCACATTAACCTCAAAGATAAACGGTGCATGGTCTGTGAGGCTGAGCTGAAACCAGGACGTGACTCCTCTTTCCCAAAGGTTCGGGTTAGACAGAAAGAGCTGCTGTCACCAACGCCAGAGTTTATCTGAGGAAAAATTGTGGCTCAGTAGCGATTTCCTCACTAACGGTCATCTGTGTGTTATTAACTCAGTATTACGTTTACTGTTGTAGAACGTCCTTAATGCCTCTCTTCCTGAGTCCCTTTGCACTCTGCCTTCTCGTTCTGTGCGTTTGCTGCTCAATCACGAGTATATCCAAATGCTCCCTGTGATTGTGTAGAGCTGCATTTAGGCATGAAAAAGCTGTTGGTGTTCCAAGTACTGATTATATGTCACACCGCATGATTTGGACTGCCTTTAATGGGCTGCAGAGTTGTGCAAATATTGCATGTCCCTTTTAGCACAGGGTTTGGTTTTGATTATTAACTGACCTTTTTGATGTTTTTTGTCTTGTATTGTGGATGAGCTGTGTGACTCTGGCAAGATTTGCATGGATCCTGCTGGGAACTTTTTGTGTTTGGATAAGATTTTCCGGTTTAAATTATTTTATGTTTTGGGGACCTTTTCTGTGAGTTTGCCGCTTTTTGCAGAACATATTTATTGCTCCAGTCCAGTCCTTGGTTACTTAAAACAAATGATTCAACATAATTCATTTCTACCCAACTGAGCTATGCACATAGAAGGGTGAATCAGGAGCAAAACATGCAGTGTTATCCCCTTCGCTTTGCTCATGTCGTGCTGACGCTTTCCTTGCGATTCGCTGCTATTTTTTGGAGTCCCGTGGGTGATCCAAAAGGCTTGTTTTGCATGCTGCCCCACACATCCCATCCCATCCCATCCCATGCGTGATCTCGCTCCCATCGGCAGGTCTGCCCTGTGCTCCGAGACTCCATCTTCCCCTTGGCGCTGTCTGCTCTTGCTCCAGGTTAGGGGGTCAATAAAAAGCTCTTAATTAATTGCATGTGTAAGACTGAGGTTTGAAACCTTAGTGGTGTACCTGCAGAGCAATGTTTTCCTGAGAGGGCTGTGTGCAAGTTTTCAGGTTCCTGAGCGTGGTGGTTTCACGTGCTGGTTTAGTCTTAGTGAAGTCTGTGCTTCCAAAGTGTAGCTGTGAATTTATAGCAATAAGATACTTTCTGGGTTTTGTGTTTTGTTTTGTTTTTAATTATTATTATTTTTAATTTGTTTTTTTTGTCTGTTTCTTTTTCTTAAAGATCAATATAATACTCCTGATGAAGATCTGAGCCACACGTGCCTGTGTGGCCTGTGCCATGCTCTGACACTGATATAACTGTGTTTGAGAGACAGGCAGAAAGATAAATAATCTGGTTTTTACATAGGTCTGAAGTCAGTTGCTCAGCCTTTTGCTTGCCAGATAGATCAGGAGATGCGCTGCGGCGTCCAGGGATGTGCACCCAAGATTAGACCCAGAATATCAGAAGGCATTTTTATTCTGTATGTACTCCTTTCACTGGGCTGAATCACCCAAAGGTCTCTCGTTATAACAGGATAAGCAGCCAAAATGAGGACAAAGATGGACACTCTGATAATACAATCAGTGAGCTGCCTCCCACTCTTCAGAACGTTTCCCCTGACAGAAGGCGGTCGTCTTCAGATGCATCACGGTCCACTTACAGCCTCACGAGGCGGGTTTCAAGTAAGGTCATCCTTCCAACATTAATGTAATTCTTGCGCGAAAGAAAATCAAACTGTCATGCTTGCTCTTTCATCTTTTAGACAGGGAATCAAGTCAGGTTGAAGGTACATTGATTAAAATCTCATCCTGTTCTGCAGGAGCACAGTGGAAGGGGCCAGCCCTGTTTTTCTTGCTGAAGCATTTTCATGGTAATTGCACATGAAAAAGGATAGAGGGGGGGTAAGCGTAGCTGAGCTTGCACTTCAGCGTAACTAAGCGTGCTGTTAATTGTTGGCAATGTACTGGTGAAGAGTGGCGGTGAGGAGCCGGCTGTGCTGGCGTTGCGCAGACAAGGCAGCACAAAGACTTGCGCTGGTCGTGGCTTCAGCTGAGTTTCTAACAATCGTGTCTGTGCATTTCTCTCGTTTAGGTTTAGAGTCGAGGAGGCCAAGTTCTCCGTTAATTGACATTAAACCTATCGAGTTTGGAATAATAGGAGCTAAGAAGGAGATAGTTCAGCCAACTGTCCTGCGGAAAACCTATACTCCGGATGACTATTTTAGGAAATTTGAACCGAGACTGTACTCTCTTGACTCAAATAGCGATGATATGGACTCCTTGACAGATGAGGAGATCTTGTCGAAGTATCAGCTGGGCATGCTGCATTTTAGCACGCAGTACGATCTGTTGCATAATTATCTAATAGTGCGAGTCATTGAGGCTAAAGATTTGCCTCCTCCAATTTCTTATGATGGTTCAAGGCAAGACATGGCTCACTCCAACCCCTACGTGAAGATCTGCCTTCTTCCCGATCAGAAGAACTCCAAGCAAACGGGAGTGAAACGCAAAACACAGAACCCGGTGTTTGAAGAGAGGTACACATTTGAAATCCCCTTTTTAGAAGCCCAGAGAAGAACTCTGCTTTTAACCGTAGTGGATTTTGACAAATTCTCGCGCCATTGTGTTATTGGCAAAGTGTCAATGCCCTTGAGCGATGTAGACCTTGTGAAAGGCGGACACTGGTGGAAAGCCCTTGTGCCTAGTTCTCAGGTAACAGAGTTTATCCAATTATTGCCACCATTTTTCTCGCTGTGTCTTTGTGTGGTTCCTTTGCTTGTTGGCAAGTCATGCGGCTTCCAGTTGGTCGTTGTCATCTTGTGAATACAGCATCTGCTGGGTTGAAATAATGTTGAGCCTGTAATTGGTCTTATAACTGTTACCGTGAGGTAGAGAAGTTGTCTTTTGTGTTCAGAGGATGTAGCATGACGAAAGATCCTGTGTCAACTTTAATGAGAACGAATGAAGGCTGCTTGGGAAGTGTGCACCTTTTGGAAGATGTCCCTTGTCACTGCAGTGACCTGCATCCATTCACAGACACTGCAGTGACACTGTCCCGTCTGGGTGGCTCCCGTGGTTGTTAACGTGACTGTGCCTTGGGGACATGAGGGGAACCACTGGTGCCCCGTCAGTAATAATTTGATGCAAGAAAGTGTATAGAAAACACAATCTCTACAGCCTTATGGCATAATGCGTGAGCAGAAAATTGCAAGGTGGTGGTAGATTTATTTTCATCACGTTCCTGAAGGAAATAAAATTGTCATAGGTTTTGTCTGGTGTAAGTGTCATGTTGCACACATGCAAGTCGGAGTGTGCATCTTGGACTGGATTCAGCCATGCGAAGGGATGGGAGGAGAAGGTGCAGAAGGTCTGTACTTCCACATCTGTTCCCAAGATAGGGCCCCGGTCAGTGCCCACTCCTCTCCAGCCAGGCAAAGAGCTGGTCAGTGGGAAAGTCTGACCTTTGCAAGCAGGAACAGCAGTTAGCTGCCAAATTTGCTACTGGCCCTACCAGCCACACAGCTGGAGGCACAGGACCCCATAAAAAGCCAAACCAAGAGCTTGGTGTGAGCGTCATCTCAGGCATCTGTGCTGAGGACAGGAGGACCATTCAAGGTTGGTATAACATGATTGTCTCTCCCCGTTCCTCGCAATTTCTGAGTTTTAGAGCCTTTGCTGAATCCAGTTCTGCGTGAACTTGGATAGTTCAGAGTTTCTGTGGTTTTTACCTGTTCACAAAAGGGTGGCATAGGCAGGGGTATTAGACAAGATAAACAGTAAATCATTGACCTTGCCACTGATTTACAGTGCGGTCCAAGAGTCTGATTTGGAGTGGAAGCTTGTGATCAGACACTTGTGGAAGTCAAATCCACCGAGCAGTGTTTGTACGCCAGGGGTCTCTGCTTTGTCCCCTCTCTGTGTGCAGAGGGGCTGCAGAGCACCTGTAGCTCTTGCTCAGGCCCCCAGCGTGTCGTGGAGAAGATCATCAAGACCCTTGATAACTGCAAAACACCCCACTAGATTTGCTGTAACAAAAGTAGGGGTGTTATGGGATTAGCATGAATGTTGGTCGTGCAAAAGGGAAAGTTTTGAAAGTTGTGCACGAGTCAAAATTGTGGGATCCCTGTGTGTGCCTTTATGTAGAACGTCTTCAGGTCACTGGGGTCTGCTTTGTGAGGGGACAGCTGTGGAATGGTTCATAAGGAAAGTGAACATGGACAGGTATTCACTGCCTGGGCCTTTCCCCAAAATGTTTATTTAAAGATGCCTGCAACTATTTTATGTATTTTGGTGTTCATGGCTCATCACGGGCTCTGCGTTATGTATCTGAAGCCGGAGCTCTCCTCTTTGCATCCCCTTATCCTCCCGTGTTTTACACCGTGCAGCTTCGCTTCCCACCCACCAGCTTCTGCATGATAAATAGTTTTCTGTATTATCTATTAGTAGCATGGATTTGTTCCACAGCTAATACACACCTTGATTAGACAAGATCATCTCTGCCTTCGTGTGCCATGCTTGGAGCCAGCCCTTCCTCCCTCCCCAAAGTTTGAATGAAAGCTGCTGCTGTTTTCAGCAGTGCTGCCTCGTTCACCGCGATTCCAGATAAATTATTTATGTGGAAATTGGCATTTCTGATATTTATAAAAGGAAGGACAAAAAGAGAAAACTCCCTTTGAATGGGCAGCCTTTTGCATTTATCTGCTTGTTATCATATGGAAAAACTTAATTTAGGCAAAAAGTCCTTCACACCTTGATTACTGAAGTGCTTTATTTTGGTCTTTTCACACTTCCTTGTTCTTTTAGGCTGGGCCTTAGCTGACAGACTGCAAAGAGAACAGCAGTACTTGTACTGGAATATGCAGGGAGGATGCTTGGTATCACCTTCCCAAGTTTTCTCAGTGATAAGACTTTTGAAGTTCATTGAATAAGGTGTATTAGTAGCGATTAGAGTTAAACACATTGATCAAAGGGTTAACATAAATCCTGGAAGAAGTAAAACAATAAAGCTTATTACATTTAACCCCCCCACATTTTAATGTCTTTCAATAACAGCGATGCTTGTGCTCGTAATCTGTGAAATTCTTTTTGATTGCTAATTGGAAGATTATGCCTGTGCAATGATAGATTGGACATGCTGACAACTTCTTGTACGTTTCTCACTTGTTTGTTTGATTAGTCGAGGTGCAGACAGCTGTTATTAGTTTCTCGTTGGCTCTGACCGTGTGTCAATGGCAGCTCTGCAGGCTGGGTCGGCTGCCTGGGGCTCTGACGGGAGCAGCAGCTGGCAGCACCGCCCCCAGCCAGGAAGAGCGTGGTGGAGAAAACGCCGAAGCAGGTGCTTGGAAAACCAGTAACAGGCGTGAGAGAAAAACAGACAGGCGTAGATGGGACGTGGAAAGATGAAAAGACACAAAATATGTGATTTTTAATTTTTTATATATATTTCTTTTAACTGGCATTTATAGACATAAACATGATGAGCTGGAGGGATGGGGCAAAGTGAATCCAGATGGCAGGAGCTGTGGATAAAGGTTTTCTGTTTGTTCTGGTGGGAGTGGGATGGGACAAGGTCTGTGGAAGAGCAGAGAAAGTGGCCTAGATCACAGAATCACAGAATGGACTGGGTTGGAAAAGACCTCAGAGATCATCGAGTCCAACCCTTGGTCCAACTCCAGTCCATTCACTAGATCATGGCACTAAGTGCCATGTCCAATCTCAGTTTACAAACCTCCAGGGCTGGTGAGTCCAGCACCTCCCTGGGCAGCCATTCCAATGCCTGACCACTCTCTCTGTAAAGAATTTCTTTCTAATATCCAGCCTAAATTTCCCCTGGTAGAGTTTAAGCCCATGCCCCCTTGTCCTATTGCTGATGCCTGGGAGAAGAGCCCAATCCCCACCTGGCTAGAACTGCCCTTCAGGTAGTTCTAGAGAGTGCTGAGCTCAGCTCTAAGCCTCCTCTTCTCCAGACTAAACAAGCCCAGCTCCCTCAGCCTCTCCCCATAGGGCTTGTGTTCCAGTCCCTTCCCCAGTCTTGTTGCTCTTCTCTGGACCCGCTCCAGCACTTCAATCTCTTTCCTGAGCTGAGGGGCCCAGAACTGAACACAATACTCCAGGTGTGGCCTCACTAATGCAGAGTACAGAGTGGTGTTGGCTGAAAGGAATGTCTGTTCTGCACTTGCTGTATCCACCTGGGAACCATTGTTGTGGAGTGTGCTGGTACAGGAGGTGCCAGCGATGCCAGCCGGGCAGGGGGGATTGTCCCGCTCTGCTCTGCGCTGGGGCGGCCTCACCTGCAGCATTCACTGTGTGCAGGGCTGGGGACACAGGAGAAAAGGACATAAAGCTGCTGGAGAGTGACCAGGAGAGGCTACGAAGTTGGTGAAAGTTTGGAGGGGAAGCTGTATGAGCAACGGCTGAAGTCCCTGGGTCTGTTCAGCTGGAGCAGAGCAGACTGAGGGCAGAGCTCATGGGCTGCAGGTTCCTCAGCAGGAGCAGGAGGGGCAGGCTGAGCTCTGCTCTGTGACAGTGACAGAGCCCAGGGAATGGCAGAAGATGTGCCAGGGAGGGTCAGTGGGACATGAGGAAAAGGTTCTTCACCCAGAGGTGCTGGACACTGAACAGGCTCCCCAGGGAGCTGTCACGGCCCCAACCTGACAGTGTTCAACAAGAGACTGGACAACGTGCTCAGACACACGGGGTGACCTGTGGGGTGTCCTGTGCAGGGACAAGAGTTGGACTCCGTGATCCTGTGGGTCCTTCCAGCTCAGGACATTCTGTGATTGTAAGTGCAGAGTCCTTGTCCCAGCCTCGTGCTCAGCCCTGTCAAGCCCAGAGCTGGGACAGTGTCTCAGCACAGAGTGAGCCCTGTGACAAGGGTTGGGGACAGCAGTGATCTCCGGGTGGCTGTGGCATCAGCAGGGATGGGTGGGATTCTTCGGGCTGAGGCCCATCCAGGTTCTGCAGCCGATGACTCCATTGCCTGCACTGTGAGCTGGACCGGGCAAGTCTTTAGGGCTGTGCAATGGGACGAACAGCTCCTCAGTGGGTGAAAGCCCATCATTAATAGTGGAATAGCTTCATTACTGCCTCATGGAGCTGCTTGTTACCTGACAGCCTAAGGTGTGCCGAGGTGTGTGCAGCCACAGCGCTGGTGTTGGGAAGGGGCTGTCAGAGAACCCGTATGGGTGAGCAGCGTGTCGAGGGATCAGCACAGCACTTGGCGCTAAGATTCGGGCAAAAGACCGTCTCTGCGCATAAGTGCTTTTTTAGCTTGGATCGTGTGCTCAGCACTGGGTGGGATCGAGTCCAAAGCGGAGGCATGGGGGAGCTGTGCGGTCCAGTACATCGGCAGAGCCAGCAACGAAGCAGAAGGACTTATTCCCTGTAGAAAATGTCAGCGCAGGTGTTGCCAAATTCCTCATCCCTGGTAGTTCTGGGACGCTTTTTCTTGCAGAGTAATTAATGTGTTTCTAAAGCACGGTAGCTGCTCATGGAGTAGTTCTCAGGTCCGGTCCCCATAGGAACACTCTGCGCTCCTTAAATATCCCCTTAAATGTGTGTGGCTTTGCTTAATTACCATGAATGAAGTTGGCAGGCCTTGCTGTAGCTGGGCTCGGATTCGCATATTTCGCCGTTAAGATTAATTCCGTAACACATGTTGAGGGCCCCAAGTTTTATTGACATATGATTCATTTCTCTTTTGGCAGATTTGAGTGGGCAGGAATAAATGTTTTGGAGCAGTGGTAATGAGAGCTTGGAGATCATTCTGCGAAAGAAAGAAAACCTGCCTGGTTGTGGTGGGAACATAGCATAAAAATTCCTTCCTCCCTCCAATTAAGCCATTTTGGTAGTAGAGGGGGTATGTATTGGACTTGCTCTTTTAACGTTGTACTTTGAGTGCACTGGAATGACAGTCATTTAAGGAGCTGTCACTTTTTACGTTGAAAATGGTATGTGCTTCACAAATGGAGTGGCTTTCCTATGGCAGCTCTCCACAATTTTTGATCCCCATCTTAGAGATAAACCTACAACAAATACTGTGCTGTTGTTCTTACCGTGCCTTGGTTGGGTGGGAAAAAGGAGAAAGGAATTAGAAATTCAAGTGATGAGTCATTTTGGAGCATTTCTTCTGGGTGTTACATTGAGACTGAGGGACCTGGGGGTTCAGCTGAAGAACGGGAGCTGAGGGGAGACCTTCTGATCTCTGAACTGCCTGAAAGGAGCTTGGAGCCAGGGGGGTCGGGCTCTGCTCCCCAGGAACAAGCGCCAGGAGCAGAGGAAACGGCCTCAAGTTGCGCCAGGGGAGGTTGAGGTTGGATCTGGGGAACAATTTCTTCCCCAAAGGGCTGTGGGGCATTGAACAGGCTGCCCAGGGCAGTGCTGGAGTCACCATCCCTGGAGGGTTGGACAGACGGACATGAGGTTCTCAGGACATGGGGCAGTGCCAGGGGTGGGTTATGGTTGGACTCGATGGTCTTAAGGGTCTCTTCCAACTGAAATTATTCTATTATTTTATTCTGTGAAATCTGCCATGTGTCTGGGTGGTTGTGGCACGTGGCTCGGAGGCCTCCGGTTGCACATGAGCCAGGTTTGTCCTTGGCACGCTTGTTCCTGAGGTAGAGTCGTCCTCGGGGAATGTGTATGATGCCTTGCGCTCGGTAGCTCAGCACATTATTGAAAATAATGCCAGCAGCCTTGCTCGTACAGGCACAAAGTGTTGGACCGGTGTAGAAGCGGCCAGGGAGAGACTTGGTTCAGAGAGATGACACAGGTTGACTCAGGGCTCTGTTTTCATGACACAGCCATGGCAAATCAGATGTGGAATTGAGTGTTGTCAGGGTTTTTTCCTTCCCCATCTCTGTCCAAAAGCTTACTAGCTGCTTAATTAAAGGGATGATGCAGATCCCTGATGGTGAGCATTCCCAGGAAAGGCTCAGCAGGCTCCTGGGTTTGCACACTCCTTGCCCATGTGGTCTTGTCTCCTGACAACACATTTTGCTCTTAACCTATGATTTGTTGTCGTATTTTGGCTTATGGCATTCTAGCATTTTTCTTTCACTGTATTTTTTCCCCAGATCTATTTCAGTTGTTTTCCCCTCCTTTTCCAGTATTTAAAGCTCCAGCAATGGGAAATTTTCCTTCTTGATCCTTTTCTCCTCTTCATCCTTCTCTGTCTCTTCTGCTTCTGGCTGCCACCTCGGTCACTTTGTCCCTTCCCCTCCGTGCTGTTTCCCCCTTGTCCTTCCTGCGGGGACCGGGGCGCTGTGGGGTGTGTTCTGCTGAGGAGGAGCCCTGGGATGGTGGGGCCATGGCAGTGGCGCTCTCTGGGAACTGTTCCCTCGCCTGCCCAAACCTCTTGGCGCTGGAGAGACTTTCTCATGGCCGTGCAAGCTGGCGCAAAGCCAGGCAGACTCTAGAAGGGGATTTGTGGCTCTTTTCACCGTGTGTCTGCTCAGCGTCAGTTACATAGGTTAGGTGTTCGTATCCATTGGCAAGTGTATTATTTTTCAGGTTTTGGTGCTCAACCTTCACAAGATGATTGCTGTGTGTCACAGGATGCTGTAGGGAGCCTGTTAGAGCAAACTGTTCTAAACCACCGGTTTTCTAATGCACCTGGAGGTACTATCGCAGATAACCTTGAGGAGCAAAATCAATCTGAAACTTCATTAGGAGCGTTGCATAGATGTCTGTGCTGATGTAATGCGCTCTGGTTCCAGTCGGGAGCCAGGGAGGGGTTCAGCTGCGGAGTTTTGCTGTGTCGTAGCGATGCCCAGCGAACAGGCTGGGGGGCTGCGAGGAAAGAATTACTCTGATCCAAACAAGGTGTGCAAATGGCACTAATGAAAAACTCCTCTTCCCTTGAGAAAGCCCTCTTTGTGTTTCAGAGATGACAGAGAAGGAAAAAGAACAACACTTTTGATGTGTGTCTGGTTCAACCCAAATGGTAACTGCAGAAGGTTCTGGATCACAGGCGAGCTCAAGGCTGCAGATCCAAATGACTGGCTGTGTAATACGGCTGCAGAGAGCAGCCAGGAGCGAAATGTTAATCAGAGCTTCAGGAGAGCCTCAGACATCCCAGACTTGGTGTCACTCGGGCATCTCATCAAACAGGAAATTGCTTTTCCAGGGTCATCTGGGATCTCGGCACCAGTCGCCGTGTCATCAGCATAATAATGGCAGCTAAAATGATGCCTTTGCATGGATGCCTGAGGGGCATCTCTGCACACCGCGGGGTGTAAGCAAAATATTCAAGGTGAGAGCTGCAGCATTTTAGTTTCCTGATGAAAAGACCTAGGAAAAGTAAAATTCAGGCACTTCCTTTCCCTCCGGTGAACAATGTGCTGATGACACCTCATGCATAAGCATCGCCCTCCTCCGCTCAGCCCCTGCTCCAGTCCAAGGTCTGGGCAGGCTCCAGTGTGTCACAAAACAAACCCCACACTTCTGCGCCCGCAGCCCCCTGGCAAGACGTATCTTCATGCCGTTGCTGATACAGATGCCTGTGAACAAGGTGATGGGCTTGGGGCTCAGTGGTTATGGCAGCACAGAGGGTTTCCGAGGTGCAGCTGAGCTCAGCGGGTCCATGGGCAGCTCCTGTGGCCCCACCAGCCACTGGACACCTCTGTGGCCACTGGTCCCTCCCTCAGCCGAGTCCCCTGCCCGGTGTGTAGCAAGAAGGGTCCTGTTTCTCCATCTTGCAGTGGAAGCCCCTGTGCTCCCCAGTGACTTCCATTTTGCCCACTGAGCTGGCGAGTCCGTCAAGTCACGGCTCTGTCTGCATCCTCATCCTCATCTCTGACGTGAACTGTGCCGGCAGCGGGTCTTGTTAGCAAGGCTATCACACCAGCAAAGGCGCACCATGGCATGAGCTGGTTGGGGAAGCACAGGGAGCTGAATCCTGAGGAGGTGTCTTGTACCTCGGCTGCTTGGTGCAACCCCTTAATTCCCTGCGTGTTTGCTAATGAGGACGAGTGATCAAAGAACAGGAGAGAGCTGGTGCAGCACAGGAGGAGCCGGGAAGGAACACGTGGTGCCTGCTGGCCACCGCTCTGGTGTCTCGAGTGCTTGATGTCCCCTCGGGCACCATAGCAGGATTTGAAGCACGTTTCCTGGATTCTTGCGGCTAAGCTAGAAATAATGCATTTATAAGATCAGAGGCAGTTCAGTGCTTGAGTTAAGTGCCTTGAACAGGCTGAGTCACTGGTAGGGGAGGTGAGCTGGCCGGGGATCTGGGTTCCTCTGGAAACACCTTTTGTTATCGCTGCAGGCGCTGCTGGTGCTCTGTCTGCAACGGGGCTTCGAGCACACCCGTCCTGCCGTGGCCTCTGGGGGCTGCAGTGTGTGTTCCTTCCCTTAACGTTATTAACAAAAACCTGGGCAAGCCTGAAAAGTGTTAAGGGGCAGAAAGTGCTACTGAGATTTGGGAAATTAAGCCTGATCTGGGCCTCATTAGAGCTAGTGGTAGTCTGTCTTCTAATTTCAGTGGATCACACTTAGAGTACAGCATTTTATATCTCACCTTACACAAATGTAGGCCCAGATAGGTAAATGGATTTTTCTGGAGATGGCAGTATCCCTGTTAGGTTAGACCCTATGGAAACCCGGGGATTTAGCTTTTCCTTTCGCAGGCTGATGGGTCAGGCAGCAGCGTGATGGTTCCATTATAGCGGCTCTTCGTGGGGCTATGGGGTGCGGGGCTGGGGGGCGGGTGCCTGGTTCTCCTGCCTGTGCATCAGCAGTGTGTTACGTACCCATCTGATGTTGTCGGTGTGCAACGTGGAGCGGCTTTTTAAAAATGGAGCATGAATGTAAATGTGTCAGAAGCGTGGACATCTCCCTTCCCTTGCTGAGCTTCACCGAGCCTCCCAGGCCCAGGGAAGCCCCTTGGTTCCTGCACGTCTTGAAGAAGGTCAACAGGTTCCACTAACAGGTGGATCCAGAAGTAATTACCCCAAATCTTAATGTGGATTTTCAGCACTCTAAGCTTGAGGTGACTTGAAAGGTCCTAATCCATGTCCACTGCCAACCTGCCTCCCAGCTGTGCCAGGAGTTTGGTATTTGCAGCCGGAGCTGTTTGGTTGTCTTTTCCCAGCAGGTAATAGCAACACTAATTAGTTTCCTAATTTGTGCTCTCCAAACGTACCTGAATTTCTAGGAATTAAAGCCTGCATGGAACCCGACGCAGCGGTGAATGCAAGTGGAAGCAGAACTGGATATGTAAAAATGTAGCTGATATGTTATAAAAATGAGCTGGGCTTGAGGGGTGCCTCGGGTGGACCCCACTGTGGGTGCTGTGTTGCTTCCTTACTGTCCTGGTGACAGATGTGGAAGTCACCAACTAGTTCTTGGTGATAAACGTGTCTTCAGACTGCTCCAGACGCAGACCCGAGAGGAGCAGTTTTGGGGAAAATCAAGACAAAGGTGATAGTTTAAATTAGAGAGATGACAAATCACCCTGGGTGTGAGACTCTCTTAGATCCTTGTGTTGTGCACATCGTTGGGCACAACAGTGTGTGTAGGTCTGGCTTGGCCTTGGAAAAGTTGTGAGTGTCATGTGTGTGTGCATGTTGGGTCAGGTTTGTGTAGGGGAACAGCTTTCTCATGGAAGGAACTTAATACATATTGAAGAGAACTGTGGTGTGAGAGTTGGCAGAGGTTGGCAGGAGAGGGCTGCTTGCTTGGTGAAGCATAAATAGTGTAGGAATGGCAGAAAGTGCACGTGGTAGATGTGAGTGCGTGCGCTGTGTGGTCATATACTGCTGCACATCGCCCGCGAGGTGTTGAGGCAAAACGAGCCTGGGGTGAGATATCAGCTGTGGTTTGGGTTTTTTTTCTTGGAGGCCTGTATCTAGTGCAGTGCCTCAGGGGGCAGCACTGGGGCCGATATTATTCAATATATTCATCAATGATTTGGACGAGGGAATAGAGTGACTGTCAGCAAGTTTGCTGATGACACCAAGCTGGGAGGAGTGGTGACACTGGAAGCTGTGCTACCATCAGAGACCTCAGTAGGTCAGAGAGGTTCTCCTGCCCCTCTGCTCTGCCCTGGGGAGACCACACCTGGAATATTGTGTCCAGTTGTGGCCCCTCAGTTCCAGCAGGACAGGGAACTGCTGCAGAGAGTCCAGCGCAGCCACCAAGATGCTGAAGGGAGTGGAGCATCTCCCGTGTGAGGAAAGGCTGAGGGAGCTGGGGCTCTGGAGCTGGACAAGAGGAGACTGAGGGGGGACTCATTCCTGGGGATCAATATGGAAAGGGGGAGTGTCAGGAGGATGGAGCCAGGCTCTTCTCGGTGACAACCAGTGATAGGACAAGGGGCAATGGGGACAAACTGGAACACAAGAGGTTCCACTTAAATTTGAGAAGAAACTTGTTTGGGGTGAGGGTGGCAGAGCCTGGCCCAGGCTGCCCAGGGAGGTTGTGGAGTCTCCTTCTGTGCAGACATTCCAACCCGCCTGGACACCTTCCTGTGTAACCTCATCTGGGTGTTCCTGCTCCATGGGGGTATTGCACTGGATGAGCTTTCCAGGGCCCTTCCCATCCCTGACACTCTGGGGTTCTCACGGGGCGAGGGGCTGGAGGATGTGGGGCAGGATGTGGGGCGGGAGGTGGGGTGGGTGATGTGGGTGGGCTCTGGGCTGGCTCTGAGCAGCAGAGTGAGTGAGGAGGGCAGGTGGTTTTGCTGTGGGGTCTGTGATGTGGATCCAAGCGCTTTCCCCGGGGATGGGTCAGGATGCTGCTGTCCTCGCAGCCTTCGCCCTGCTCTCTGCACAGCGCTTTCCTCGTCCTCCACTCCTTAATGTGCGGGGCTAAACACAGAGGGGTTGCTTTGCCGGCTTCTGAAGCGTAGAGACCTTTGATGTGAAACTGGGCAGCCTATTATTGCATTGAAAAGCCAAAGAAAAAAAAAAAGAACTGAAATAAATGGTTTGAGGTGTCATTGGGGGTGCAGGGCTTTCGGAGGCTGCCGCCTGCTCCCACGCACCACACGCATCACCAGGAGCAGTCAGCAGGAGTGGGAGGGGAGAGCAGGGCTTTGGGGAAACTCCAGTGCCGTTACCTGGCGTTCATTTTGGCGTTTGGCTCCTTGGGTGAGCCGCAGGTTCCACTCCCAAGCCCACTGGTGCATCTTGGTGGAAATTGTGCTTTTCCATTTGCAGCTGGGTGGCCGTGGGCTGGTTGGGTTTCCCGCAGCCCTAGCCTCAGTTTCCCCAGAGCTGCTGGTAGTTTTGCTGGGGATTGGCACCTCGTGTGCTGGTGAGCCTGGTTCTTTGGGTCAGTTCAGGTTCTGACTGTGTCTCCAAGCCTTTTTCTTTATTGTCTGCCCAGTCCTTTAGTCTCTGATTTCTGTCATCTCATATTTGGGGCATCAGTAAAGATATTTAAGCCTTTTGTTACGATTGCAATATCGCTGCAGCTCCCTTTCCTGTTGGGAACAGGCTGTGATGATCCAATTTAGGCTTGCTTTTGAGCTGTTTGGGATGAAGTACCAGTTCTGCACTCCTGTGTGGACCTGGAATGATGCAGATGGTTCAATGCCCAGCCCAGGCTGGCTGATGTGCTTTCCAGACGTGTTCGGTTGGGTGTATTTTGCATCTGAGAATCGCAGCCTTTTGGACCCAAGTCATGCTGGGGGAAAGGTCTGAGGAACAGGGATGTCAGTTCTCCAGCTCTGTTTTTTTCGATTATGAGTTTTAAGCATCATTAAGTAAAAGAAATAATGGCTGAACAGCTCTATCAGTGTGAAGCTCCGGCCGTGGTGCAGCCTGGTGAGCAGTGAGGGCACAGTGGTTCAGATGCCAAGGGGATGACTCTGAATCGCGTTCCTGGGACCCAGCACTTAACCATCTCCTGCCTCAACTATCCAAGTGCCGGTGTGGTCCTTAAGGGCTGCGAAGGAGAGAGGATGCCTTCTCCTATGGGTTCGTGTTTTGTACATTAAGTGAAGTCGGTGAGATCAGAACCCCCTGGAACCCTTCAAAATGGAGCAGGTAGAAACTACTGACCTTATATTCATTCCTCCTTATAGGTCCTCTTTGCAGGACTGCTGGAAAGCTGATGAAGGATCAGCAATTAAAGAACGATCTTCACCTGGGGATAGTATTATTGTTTCTGCTCAGCGTGAGATACCACCAGATGGTTCTTGGTTGCAGTTTAGAACATGAATACAATTTATTTTTCAGGCACTTGGACAAATGGGATTTATGGAGTTTCTCTTGCTGCTCTTCCCTTCCCCTCCAGTGTCTGTTCTGAATTTCCACGTTCCCTTTTCCCTGCAGAATGAAGTGGAGCTGGGAGAGCTGCTGTTGTCACTAAACTACCTACCCAGCGCGGGAAGGCTGAACGTGGACATCATTAGAGCAAAACAGCTTCTTCAGACAGACATGAGCCAAGGTTCAGGTAAAGGGCAGTGCATTTCTCACATTACTCATGCACAGGTTATATGTGCTTTAAAACAGATCAGCGATACTGCAATTTGTGGAGGACCCGGGGGATTTGGATGCTCAGTTCCTATTAACACAGGGCTCTGGCTATTCATTTTATGTATATAGCCAACAAACCCAAAAGTATTTGGAACACTTACCCTGAGATAAAATGGCCATATTTAAGGTAAAAATCTGACCCAGGCTGAGAGGAGAAACCAGGAGCTCTACATTACGTGCGTGCTGTGTTCTGCACGGCAGCCTGTTTGTGGCGGTGCTTTGCGGATGCTGCGCGCTGCCCGAGCGCTGAGGCTGCCATGGTTCCATTTACAATATGCAGCTGCTCTGGGGATGGTGGGAGGTTTTTCTAGTGTCCATGTGTTGCTCCCTGCCGTTTCTGAGCCTGCTGCCTGGTACTTGCTTCATGTGTATGTCCTCAGGTGTTTTTCCCATGTTCCCAGCCACCACTACTGCCAGGATGTTGGCATTTGCCAAATAGAACAGTGTGCTTGGCCGCTATCAAGAGTGTCATTAATCGTGTTTTTGGCAGGAACTGTTTTAAATCCAGCTGCCTGACTTTGGTCTACGCTGCACATCCCTGGGGGCAGCACAGGGGTGCGAGTCCCTGTCCTTTCCACGTGCTCTTTCCAGCGCGGTTCGTCCCTGCAATGGGTGCCCGATCTTCACGGTGCCCGTAATGCAGACGCTGCATTTTGTGGTTTTTTGGCAGATCCCTTTGTGAAAATTCAACTTGTCCATGGATTAAAATTGACAAAAACCAAGAAGACTTCCTGCATGCGGGGGACGATAGATCCCTTCTACAATGAGTCCTTCAGCTTCAAGGTTCCGCAGGAAGAACTGGAGAACGCCAGCCTGGTGTTCACAGGTAAACGTGGTGCTGTTAGCGACCTGGCACGGTCGTGGTTGCCTCGGAGGTGAACAAAGCAGCAGCTGTGGTTGTGTGGATGAGCCTGTGCCAGGTGATGTCTGTTCCAGTAGCCATGCTGCACAAGGTGACCATTGCTGGGGTCTCCAGGGAAGTTTAATTAGCGCCGTGTCCTCGCAGCAGCTGTGCCCAGCTGACGGCCGGGGCTGGCTGGAGCACACCTTGGCGGGCCTGTGCTTAATTGGCGCCATGGGGAACGCTTTTGTGCAGTGGAGGAAAAGGCATTAATTGCATTTCTCAGCGGCAAACGAGCTGGGCATAAAGTGAAAAATTAGAAGAATGAGAGAGAAGTATTGAACAATCCCAGAGCCCAAACGCTGGCTGAGGTAACTTATGGTGCTGGATGTGATTTGCCATCCCTGTGGATGCAGCTGTAGGTGTTGGACACTGTTGGAAACTATCCAAGCAGGGAACGGGTTGCAGCCCAGGGGAGTCAGGGTGCTGCCACGGGGCCTCCGGTACCGCGGGACTGTGGGGAATGGAGCAAACTCCTGCAAGCGGCAGCGTGGGCTGTGGGAGCAGCAAGGGCAGCGTCAGCGCGGGGAAAAGGAGCGGGAGGGGAATTCAAAGCAGGAGCACTCGTGGGGCGTCCCTGCACCAGTGCTGGCAGCTCCAGGTGATAATTTCATATCACAGGATCCCAGCCTGGCTGGGTTGCAGGACGTCTGTAGATCCCCAGCCCAGCGCTGCTCCCGCAGGGTCACAGAGCAGATCACACAGGTGGGTCCAGGCGGTTTGAATGTCTCAGAGCAGGAGACTCCACACCCGCTCTGGGCAGCCTGGGCCAGGCTCTGGCACCTCCCAGCGAACAAGTTTCTGCTCATGTTCAGATGGAGCCTCCTGTGTTCCAGTCTGTGCCCGTTGCCCCTCACCCTGGCGTTGGGCACCACTGAACAGAGTCTGGTCCATCCTCTGACACCCAGCCTGGAGATACTGATCCCATTGATCAGATCCCTCTCAGCTCCTCTTCTCCAGCTCAACAGCCCCAGCTCTCTCAGTGTCTCCTCATCAGAAAGGTGCTCCAGACCCCTCAGCATCTTTGTGTCCCTTTGTCAGTGCTGGAGATGTTGAGCTTGGACAGGAATTCTTATTTTAATCAATTTCTGAATCTCCTGTTTTTGTTCTCTGGGCGTGCAAACAGCAGAACTTGGCAGCGGGACGCGCTGTCGGATGAGTCCCCGGCTGCACCAGCTGTGAGGCTGAGCTGGGACCGTGGACCCGCTGTGGCCGGTGGCCTTTCCTGCTGTCCCAGGGCTGCAGGGACCGCTCGGGAGGTGCGGGTGTCCCTCTGCTGTGACGCCCCCCGCTGCCATGGGGAGCAGGGTCAGGCGCTCCACAGGGGCTGGGCGGTGCGACCCAGGCTCTTCTGCCACTCTGGGCTCCCGTGCTTCTCAAACACATTTTTTGGCAACTTTCCACCCATTACTCGCCATCTTCTGAGGAAGAGAAAGGAATCTGCATCTGAAAGAATGTATTTTGAAGTATTTTTAAATTTTTATTTCTTTCATGGCACGTACAGGTGTCAAAGCTGGTTCCAGGAGCCTCATTCCATCCCATTAGTTTGTTTCCAAACACGATATAACAAAAATGATGCTGATGAGCAATTTAAACTTTGTCCTTCACGTCTAGAAATTTCCTCAGCAAGAAGTCTGTAATCACTGCTTTGCATGCACGTCGCCCTGAGTGAGATGATGAATTTGTTCTTGGAAGCTTCTATGAGATGATCTTGTGACAGGCATGGAATACCCGTTCCTTTGTTTTCCCCTTTTCCTAATAGCAGAAGAAAAGGCCAACAGAGTTGCAGCCCTGTGCAGTCAGAAGGGCGAGGGGAATACGCTGCAGCTGATGAAGTTTGCATTAATGAGTGGTTGTCTGATTTTTATTTTCTGTGCAAATGGATGTATTCTTGGATAACTCAACGGGAAGTTAGCTGATATATAACTGTATGTAATGCAGTTGCATTTCAGTGGCGTGTCTTCTAAGTGTTGCTTCGCTTTCTAGGTGACATGTTGCTTGCTTTGAATGTTGCAGTAACTAATCCCAGGGCAGAAATGTCTCCTGCTGTTCAGAAGCTGGAAGGAGCCTGTGGAGCTCTTTGGAACAGCAGGGCTGGGTTCTGGTGGCTGTTTTGGGATGGAGGGCTCAGTGGTACCCGGCTTGGTCATGGTGTTGCTGCCGGCATTGTTGGACTCACTGCCTTTGTGGTTGGGGCTCTGTTGTTGAGGCACGTGGTTTGTGTAGGTTTATTTAATAAAATTTCTCTTTGTAAACTGAAGAAGAGAAACAGCACACATCACCAAGACACTTTGTTATAAAATATACCTGTGTTTTTCTATTATACCTATATAAATGTTTTATTTCACTGTCTAGAGGAACCCAGCAATTTATTTCCTAAACTAGAAGGGAAGAGTACAACACAACACTGTCACTAAAGGATGGTTGCTTCTAGTTTGTTGGGTTTTTTTGATAGAGAAAATACATGACAAGTGTAATTATACAAGAAACATAAGTTATTACCAGAAACTGTAGTAACTCATGTTTTCTAAAAGTTCTCCTGGATAAATGCAGCAGTTTAAAAAGTCTTTCTTTGTCTCTAGAGAAGTTTTCCCAGCTCTCTTTTTGTGGACATGAGCGTGGTAGAGGTTTAACTGGAGACGCTGAAGGAAATCTGTAATGAATAGGAGAGATGTTAAATAAAAAACAGTACGTTAAATAAAAGTCAGAGCTGTCGGTCATGTTGTGTTGCAGAGTCTGCACAACCTCCTGTGGCTGGAGGAGCCGGAGCCAGACGTGTCACGAGGACCTGAGGTGGCCCCGGGGACGTGCTGGTGACAATACCGAGACACGTTCAGCATTCACATGAGTGATGGAGATGCTCCAGAAGCTGGTGGCAGTGTGCCCCACTGGGTTCTTCTCATGCACGTCTGTGAGGTTTTAGCTCAATGAGCACCCGCATACAGCTCAGCTGAGGTTCTGTGCTGGGGACGGTGCAGGAGCAGAAGCCACGTTTTTTTTCTCTTATTTTAATTCAGAAGTTTTGCTTTAATTTTGTTATTTTTACTGCAGGGGTGGTTCTTTTTGTTGTCTGTTTTGTGGGAGTTGTTTTTTCTTTCTTTTCTTTTTTTATTTTTTCTAATCCACAGCTCTGGTCCATTAGGTCAGTTAATTAAATTTGCTGTTGAGTCAAAGTCCAATTGAAAAGGAAAACAATCCTGCTTGAAGGGTGGCAGACGATGTTTTGAATGGAGAAAGCGCTGTAAAAGCGGTCATGGGAGCCAGGAGTGAGTATGTCTTCAATAATTTAAAGGAACCTTAATTGTGGCTTCATATTTTGGCCCCAGCCTTGGCTTCAGGGGCCGCGGTGGAGCGGTGCCAGCCCTGCCAGCCGCGGCTCCTGGCTCCGGGGGGAGCAGCGCTGCCCCGCACAGTCTGGCACCACCAACACAAAGTAAGATTAGTATTTTTTTTTCCCACGTGTGTTTTTCTCACGTGCATCTTGAATCAAGCTGCCTGGGTTCAGTGCACTGTGGTAAGAGTTCCTGCAGTGGTTTTGCTGTGACTTTGGGAAGGGCTGTGTGTGCAACTCTGTGGTTGGGTGTTTTCCTGTGAAGCATCGTTCTGTTCCCTCCTCGCCTGGCGTTGTCCTGCAGAGCCCAGGGCTGAAGGAGACGGGCAGCGGGTACCTCCAAGATGTGGTGCACAGGGTGAACTCTGCGTTAGAAGCACAGAGTGTCAGGGGTTAGAAGGGCCCTGGAAAGCTCATCCAGTGCAATCCCCCCATGGAGCAGGAACACCCAGATGAGGTTACACAGGAAGGTGTCCAGGCGGGTTGGAATGTCTGCACAGAAGGAGACTCCACAACCCCCCTGGGCAGCCTGGGCCAGGCTCTGCCACCCTCACCGGGAACAAGTTTCTTCTCATCTTTCAGCGGAACCTCCTGTGTTCCAGTTTGCACCCATTGCCCCTTGTCCTGTCACTGGTTGTCACTGAGAAGAGCCTGGCTCCATCCTCCTGACACTCCCAATTTCCATCTTGATCCTCATGAATGAGTCACCCCTCAGTCTCCTCTTGTCCAGCTCCAGAGCCCCAGCTCCCTCAGCCTTTCCTCACACGGGAGATGCTCCACTCCCTTCAGCATCTTGGTGGCTGCGCTGGACTCTCTCCAGCAGTTCCCTGTCCTGCTGGAACTGAGGGGCCACAACTGGACACAATATTCCAGGTGTGGTCTCCCCAGGGCAGAGCAGAGGGGCAGGAGAACCTCTCTGACCTACTGACCACCCCCTTCTAACCCACCCCAGGTTCCATTGGCTTCCTGGCCACAAGGGCCCAGTGCTGGCTCATGGTCACCCTGCTGTCCCCAGGACCCCCAGGTCCCTTTCCCCTACACTGCTCTCTAATAGGTCATTCCCCAACTTATACTGGAACCTGGGGTTGTTCCTGCCCAGATTCAAGACTCTAGCCAGGATTTGAGAAGGGTTTGGGCTGGTTCTTAGATCTTTTCTCATCCTTAGGCACAGGAGGATTCAACACTGGAAATTCTTGTAATTTGCAGACCAAAATGCTTCTCCTTCTGCATTGGTGTGGGACTCCTTGTACAGGCTCTGTTTCTGCTTTCTCCTCTGTTCCTACCTCAGATGCTTACTGTAGCTGTCACTAACTTACATATTCCAGTTTAGTGCCTCAAATGAGGTGGGATGAGCTCAGGTGGAGATGTTCTCTCCAGGAGGAGGCATCCAGGGTGAGGATCACCGCTGCAAGTATCATCTGTTCACAGCTGCTCCCAAGAAGAGACTAAAACCAGGAAAGCAGCTGATACTCATAACGAGTCTAATGTCCTGACAGAAAGAAGATGATGAGCGAGGCAACAGCTAGTGGAGAAGTTGATTTTCATGTACTCCGTCAAACACATTGTTTAGGTAATGAGTATCTGATACATACTGTAACATAAATGCACTTTTTTTGGGTAGTTATTTTTGCCACTTTTAGGGATTTTTTTTGGCAACTTTAAGCACATCCTTCACGCAATCTTCTGCTTGAGTGCCAGCAGGTCATGGGTTTGCCTCTTGCAGAGAAATGGGGCGAGCTTTAAGAGACATCATGTTCTATGCACCTGTACCTGTGAACACAGGTGTTAATTATTCTTTGTGCCATGAGAAGGGGAAGGTGGAGTTTGGCCCCAGCAATGGGGCCCTCAGGTGCTGCCTGAGGTCATTTCAAGCAGCAAAAATGATATTTGGGGTGTGACTGCAGCCTCTGGAGGCACCACGCTCTCCCTGCTGATGGATCTTGGGCAGACTGTCCTCTAAATCCCAGCCTAACCTTCAGAAAGCCTGGCCTGTGCAGGAGGAGGTGAGATGACACCTGAAATCTGAGCACTGTGGCATTTTGTTAATGATTATAATGTTGGTAATAACAATTGTCAGTAATGCTGTTTGCATTGCAGTAAAGCCCAGATGGCCCAATAAAAAACACCGGCGCTCCAGGGCAAACTGCATCTTGGTGACTCGTTAACATCTTTTGATCGCTTACCATAAAAAATACAACCTTCAGTGCTCGCAGTGAGGGAAAATATATCTCCCCAAGGTCCTGCGGTGACTGTGTGTCTTTCTCCATTTAAATAAGCTCTTGCACGTGTGTAGATGACAGGATCTTTAGGGCTTGTGAAGCAGGCAAGGTCCCCAAAGAGGGAAAAATCATTTTGGTGCTCTGGGTACTGTCTGTGCAAGTGCAGAGGGAAAGCCTCTTTGCCATGGGCCGACCCAGAGTGTAGCCGGATTTGGGCTGAGCAGCGGGTTGATGGTGGCTGCTGGAGAGCGGAGCTGGGGCCGGTCACACTGGTCCTGTGCCAGAGCTGACTGGGGCTGCAGCGGGGCAGCATGCTCTGCCTGGGGCAGGGCCTGCGTGTTGGTGGAGAGGTGTCCTCGGTGGAGAGGTGTCCTCAGTACATGTGTTAGTGGAGAGGTGTCCTCAGAACACATGTGGGTGGAGAGGTGTCCTCAGTGGAGAGGTGTCCTCAGAACACATGTTGGTGGAGAGGTGTGCTCAGTGGAGAGGTGTCCTCAGTACACGTGTCAGTGGAGAAGTGTCCTCAGAACACATGTTGGTAGAGAGGTGTCCTCAGTGGAGAGGTGTCCTCAGTACATGTGTCAGTGGAGAGGTGTCCTCAGAACGCATGTTCGTGGAGAGGTGTCCTCAGAACACGTGTCAGTGGAGAGGTGTCCTCGATACACATGTTGGTGGAGTGGTGTCCCCAGTGGAGAGGTGTCCTCAGTACGCTTGTCAGTGGAGAGGTGTCCTCGATACATGTGTCGGTGGAGAGGTGTCCTCAGTGGAGAGGTGTCCTCGGCACATGTGTCGGTGGAGAGGCGTCCTTGGTACATGTGGGACAGCTGGTGAGATCTTCATCATAAGTACGGGTTGAGGAGGCAGCGCACAGGCACTCTTCTCTTCTGAACCGTTTGTGGGATTTTTTTACATGATTCTCTTCACTCTTCAGTATGTTTTCAAAATGGACCATGTCTCTGTTTTCTGTAATGATTTAGGACCTTTGTTTAAAGATTTCTTTTTGTGTTTGGGAGCGTCACTGACTCTGCTCGCCCGCACCCGCGGTCTCGGTGGCCGCTGCAGGGGGCAGTGGCAGTACCATCAGGTGTCCCCGTGCACCAAGTGCTGTAGCAACACCTGTCTGCAGACCCCTGCATCACTTTGAGAGCTCCAGTCAACTTCCAGTTATAGGCAGTGCTTGATTAAAATAAGATTGCTGTTCAGTAGCAATATACCTGGTTCCTCTATTGGCTCATTTTCTCTTTCCCTGGGCCTTTGGGAAAATTTAAGGACTATTTGATGAAGTTTGACTTGTTAGAGGAAACAAAAATGTTGTGTGTTGCTAAACGTGCAGTTCTGGGTAGTTTAGTTTGGTTTGCTTTTGCTGAAGTGTTTTCTTTTTGAAGAAATAATGCCTGTGTGAGCATATACATTCATTCTGTGGCATTACAGTTTGAGATGGGAGGAACTGGGTCTTCCTTGAAATCCCGACTTCTTGTTGGAGGTGGATTGTTTGGGATGTTTCTGTATGTGGAATAAATGGTCACTAACGGCACAGACCGCCACGGTGAGCTCTGCTCCGGCCTACGGTCGCCCTTTGCTCTTGGGGATATTGGGAGCTCTTGGAGATGCTCTGGTACAGATCCATTTGGTTTCGTATATTGTCTAATGAGCATTTTTTGGATGTTTCATAGGAAATATTTTGGGGTGCTCTTGATGCACGTGACAGAGTTTCTGGGCAGTCGCTGGTGGTGGAGATGGGGGCGATGAGCAGCCCTGGCCTGGCAGAAAAGGCTGTTTGGAGATGGGCCGAAGCTGAGGGTGCTCATCAGCTCCAGCTTCCCGGTGAGCCCAGGTTAGGCGGAGGGACAAACTGCTGTTTTGAAGGCATACAGCTCACTGACCCACACGTACCCATCACAGCTGGAAATCAAACTAACTGGGATTCATCCTGGGTGAGTCCTAAAGTTGGGCCTCCAGGTGTCTTGAGTCCTGGTTGAGGAGAAGGTGGATGAAGCTCCTCAAACCTGAAAACTATTTGTTTTTTCCCCATCAGCTCTGGTGTTCAGACTCGCGGTATAAATGTTGGAGACATGGTGATGCTTCCGGTGTGTGCCTACACTGTGCAAGGTTTGTACAAGTCCCATGGACGGGATGCAGAGATAGCGAGCTTTTCCAGTGGTATTTTTTCATTAACAGGCTGACTTCCAAATGCCCCAATTAGCTGGGTCAGGTGGAAAGCTCATAATGGTTTTGTCCTCAGGCTTCTCCAGAAATACACATGAATTTTTATTTACCTGCCTGTGTGACACTGTGACCTTTAGATCAGCATCGTCTTCAGGTTCCCGTTTGCAGGGATTGAAACCACAATGTGTCGGGGTCACTACACATCTATATTTCGACTTGCTGCTTCAGATGCTCATCTCTTGTGTCTCCTATTGCTTTTTCTTCCCCACAAAATATATTTGGGCACTTTGTCTTTTGCACACACGTGCAGGGAAAAAACGATCTCTAATATATGAGGCAAATGAAACTGATATTTCCCCATGCTGGAATGCGGGAGGAAGAAGTGGTTTCTGTTTTGAAGCACTATCATGTTGAGCACTGTAACATCTCTTAGATAGACAATTAGGCAACTTGCTGCTAGAAAATTGTTTCTTGTTGTCTATTAGATGTGTGTTTCTGAAGCATTGGACTATCTGTATATTCCACATATCTGGAGCTCAGAAGCAGAATCTAATTTGTGCTTAAACCTGTGTAATCCTATCTTAGCCAAAGGGGAAAGAAAGGGAAAAAACATTGATGTCAGCACTGGATTTTCTGGGGATTTGTACCTGTTTAATTTAGATCAAAATTTGGCCTTTGTGTCTGGCGTTGTAAAATACTTCATGTATTTATGCACTGGATGCCATATGGTCGGTGCTCAGGTCTCGGGAGAGCAGAGTGATCCTGGGGGCTTTGCTCTGGGTCCTGTGGCTGCTGGAGGTGACCAGCAGGTCTTGGGAGGACATCTCATCTCCTGCCCTGGGATGGTGGCAGAGAATCACAGAATCCCAGAATGTCAGGGGTTGGAAGGGCCCTGGAAAGCTCATCCAGTGCAATCCCCCCATGGAGCAGGAACACCCAGATGAGGTTACACAGGAAGGTGTCCAGGCGGGTTGGAATGTCTGCACAGAAGGAGACTCCACAACCTCCCTGGGCAGCCTGGGCCAGGCTCTGCCACCCTCACCAGGAACAAGTTTCTTCTCAAATTTAAGTGGAACCTCTTGTGTTCCAGTTTGTCCCCATTGCCCCTTGTCCTATCACTGGTTGTCATTGGAGGAGGACATCTCATCTCCTGCTCTGGGGTGGTGGCAGAGGGGCACAGGGTGACACGTTGGCCTGCTGGAAACCCCCCTGTCCAGCCACGGATGTGCTGCAGGGGCTGTGTGACCTGCTGGGGGATGAGTCCTCGTTGTTCTCCATCTTGCCCAGTCCCAGCACAGGCACAGTTTGTCACCCCGGGGCGGGTGACAGGTGACAGCTGGGCAGGCTGTGAGGGGCAGGTGGAGATGTTGCCTAGGGTGCCACAGGCCCCGTCCTGGCTCAGGGTCACCCAGGGAAGATGCTCCAGGAAAGGATTTGGCTTTTTGCAGCAGACTCGCTGCTTTAATGAGGAGGAGTGAAACACTATTAATCCTGCTGAGAGCAACAAGATGCTCGTGCTTCCTGAGCCCATCTGTTGCTTGCTTAGAAGGCAAAATTAGATTCTTCAGGCGGGTTGACTTAGTTAATAACCATAGCTCATTGCAGACATGGCAGAGACCACTTGTCCTGGCGCTCTCTGGAATTTTAGGGGAATCTTTTCCTCCTAAGGAAAGGAGCAGACCCTCCTCTCTCCAGGCTGATCATCAGCGCTTGCTCGTTTTGCCAAGCCCATTAATTTAAGCAGTGTCACGTCTCCCTTGACGTCTGTGTTTCATCTTGTTTGGCTCATGCTGTGGTGAAAGAAATTGTCCCAACGTCTCACAAGACCATAATCTTTCTGTGTATCAAATGAGGAAGAAATCTCGGTGGCAGCAGCAGCTCTGGGCGGTAGAGCCATGTCTGAGATGAGGTGCCTGTGCCTGGCCCCGTGGCCACCAGAGGAGATGCCCAGCAGTGCCGGTGGAGGCTGCGGCTCCCGCGGCCGTCGCCGCCTTTGCCTGCGGGTGCTGCATGGCCTTGGTGTTGGAGGAGCCTGTTTGTGTCAGTCCAATCCCCCCATGGAGCAGGAACACCCAGATGAGGTTACACAGGAAGGTGTCCAGGCGGGTTGGAATGTCTGCACAGAAGGAGACTCCACAACCTCCCTGGGCAGCCTGGGCCAGGCTCTGCCACCCTCACCGGAAAGAACTTCCTTCTCATCTTTAAGTGGCGCTGGGCAGGTGCAGATGCTGCAGGGAGCAGCCTCACCAAGGAGATGCTGGGAAGCAAGTTTTACGTGTGGATCAGAGCCTTGATGGAGATTAAATTCATAAATGTGAAACCACTGCATCTTCCCCAGTGCTTTTCTGTCATCTCTACTAAATATTACAAGCCACGCACAAAGGGCAGAATTTGGTCTGTGCCTGTGACCTTCGCAGTGTGCATCATTAGCCCTGCTGCTGCCTGCTCCTGCAGCACCCTCTTCGTGCTGAACAGCTTTTTAATATTGATGTCAAGCTGTTCAGAAGTAGTTTTCAGACCTGCTTAACCTGATAGCTCAGAGCCATTAGCTGCTGTACAGAAAAGGCTGGGCGCTGCTTTCTGCCCGCGAAGGATGGGGGCAAAGCGTTGCCGGCGTGAAGTGGTGCAAGTGCGTGGGATGGGGCACTTCTGCAGCCCCTGCCGAGCCCTGAGGCTGAGCTAGGGAAGCACAGCAGTGCAGGTGGGTCAGTGCCAACAGGACTGTGGTTCCTGACAGAGAGACCCCATGGTCTGGTGAGACCTGTGTCCTCAGGGGAGACTCAATTCCCCATGTGCAGCTTTGAGCCTGTCTTGGCTTATTTTTCCCTTTCCCCCTGTTTTGGCTGTAATTGAGGATACATCTGGATGCAGTGCGCAGTGTGGTCGCTGGAGCGGGATACTGGTGGCGAAGGTTTCTGGTGTGGGTTTTGCAGCTTGCAGAACCACACTGGCCGCAAGTGTGGCTGCAGGGCTGCGGTGACTGTGCTGCACAGCCCATGCAGTAACAATATTTAAGAATATTTACTGTGTAGGAGTTTATTCAGCTCCTAGCCTAACCTCATTAATGTTTGTCAACAACGAGCCTGACCTTCCCAGCACCTCCGTCCCCAGCTCTGGTCCCTTGGGGCGCATGAAGGTGAAGGAGCTGGGGCTCTTGAGCTTGGAGGAGACTGAGGGGTGACTCATTCATGGGGATCAATATGGAAAGGGGGAGTGTCAGGAGGATGGAGCCAGGCTCTTCTGGTGACAACCAGTGACAGGACAAGGGGTAATGGGTGCAAACTGGAACACAGGAGGTTCCACTGAAAGATGAGAAGAAACTTGTTCGGGGTGAGGGTGGCAGAGCCTGGCCCAGGCTGCCCAGGGAGGTTGTGGAGTCTCCTTCTGTGCAGACATTCCAACCCGCCTGGACACCTTCCTGTGTAACCTCATCTGGGTGTTCCTGCTCCATGGGGGGATTGCACTGGATGAGCTTTCCAGGGCCCTTCAACCCCTGACACTCTGGGACCTGTGAGGGTCACTGCAGCGGGTCTTGTGCCCCCAATGATGCAGTTGCCATCAGGAGCTGGGCTGACCCCAGTATGACAGACACAGATTCCAACTAGATCAGCTATAAAATTTAAGCTGGAATTTTGCTAGCTAGTATTTCAATTGAATAGCTTTATCCTGTTCTGGAAACAGGAAAGATTCCTCGTGGAGCCGGTTCCTGGGAGCAGGAGCTGGGAGATGCCCTGGCTGCGGTGGATGCTCTGCCACGGCACTGCCTGCTGTGCTGTGCAACGTGTGTCGGAGGGTGAGCTGCACCAAGGGCTGTAAGGCCTCCAAAATACGCAAGATGCAACTAAATTGCATTTGAAACAGATTTTTAAAAGAAAACAACTTTGGGAGCAAATTGTTAGAGAATGGGTGGTGGTGTGCTGTAAATAAGCTTGTTGCACACTAGCATAAACTGAATGAAGATGTTCTGCTTGATGTCTGGCCTGAATGAGAGCACAGATGAGAAGCAGAGGCACATTCCTGCTTCTTATATTTTTTTTCCTCTCTGAGTTAAATGCTTTTAATTGCATTGCAGATAGCTGCTGTAGGTGACTGGAGAGGAGTTAAATGATTTGTGCCAGTGCTCCCTGCAAATCTGCTGTGCTAAGATTTATCTGCCCATTGCACAGAGGCTGCAGCGGGTGCTGGGGCAGCTCAGGTGCAGAGTGGCCGTAACCACCAAGGGAACTGCTGGGCATGTCTGGCAGAGGGATTTCAGGAGCCACAGATGGATGGTTTGTGACCCCAACCGAGCAAGGTGCTTCTGCGTGAAGCTTTTCCCCCATCACGTCAATCACAGAATCACAGAATGTCGGGGGTTGGAAGGGACCTGGAAAGCTCATCCAGTGCAATCCCCCCATGGAGCAGGAACACCCAGATGAGGTTACACAGGAAGGTGTCCAGGCGGGTTGGAATGTCTGCACAGAAGGAGACTCCACAACCTCCCTGGGCAGCCTGGGCCAGGCTCTGACACCCTCACCCGGAAGAACTTTCTTCTCGTCTTTAAGTGGAACCTTTTCTGTTCCAGTTTGAACCCATTGCCCCTTGTCCTGTCACTGGTTGTCACCGAGAAGAGCCTGGCTCCATCCTCCTGACAGTCCCCCTTTCCATCTTGATCCCCATGAATGAGTCCCCCCTCAGTCTCCTCTTGTCCAGCTCCAGAGCCCCAGCTCCCTCAGCCTTTCCTCACACGGGAGATGCTCCACTCCCTTCAGCATCTTGGTGGCTGCGCTGGACTCTCTCCAGCAGTTCCCTGTCCTGCTGGAACTGAGGGGCCACAACTGGACACAATATTCCAGGTGTGGTCTCCCCAGGGCAGAGTAGAGGGGCAGGAGATCCTCTCTGGACCTACTGACAGCCCCCTTCTAATCCAGCCCAGGAATGGTGCTGAAAGTCTTGAAGTTACCTTAAGGAAATTTTCTGAATTAGTGTTCCATCCTGGTTGTTTCAAGGCTGCTAATACATTCGTTCAAGGGATGAAGTAGTATTTGAATTGCCAGCTTAAACTTTACTATTGCAGATAAATCATGAATACTTTGCCATTGTGTTGTTCACAAGCCCTTGTTTGCAATTGTCAGTGAAGGGGAAGGGAAAGGGGGTTTTGGCTGGATCGGGTTCCTGGGTTGATGCCACCCAGGCAACCAGGTGTCTCAGAGGCGAGTGCGGGATTATGCAGCAATAGGCAACCAGGTAAAAGCAGTTCCAGGTGCCTGTGGTCGCGGGAGGTGTGGGCAGCAGTTGCACCTGGAGCCAGGGCCCCGCGTCATCCCTGCAGACCCGGGTGCCACTTGGGGACACCCATGGGGGACATGAGCCATTGCCTGGCTGCTCCTTCTGCTGCCCAGCCCCAGGAAAAGTTTAATGTAGCACCCAGGACATTTAGAACCCAGGTCATTTAGGAGGGATGCTTCAGTAAGTATATAACGTGAAAAAGTTTTATGTACATTGCATTGCTTGTCCTCAAGAATTCAGCCCTTTTAATGCACATAAATGAACCTCATTTTCTTTTCTATTTCAGCATTTCTATTATAATGAGATTTTTTTTTAAAGAAGTCTTTCAGTTTCCAAATGTAGCCCTCGGTGAAGAGCAGCTGCAGAAGGAATTGATTTGACCTCTGCCTCCTTAATTGCTTTTTGGTCTGTGTTGGCCTGGAAATGGATGTTGCTATTGTGTAAATTACTGTGATGGTGGGAAGAGAGATGATGAGATTAGGTGTGTAGTTTCTGGCAGGAAAATACGTTTCTTGAATGGAAAGCAGTGTCTACCTGTCCGTAACCAGAGTCCGGGTCTGTCTGAAAAAAAAATATAATGATAATTACCTCATTTTCTGCTTCTGAGCAGCTCTACAGAGTTACTGTTTTTTGTGGCCAAGAGCAGATTTAATCTGAAATCTGCTCTGAGCTCCCTTCAGACTCTGGAAGGGGATTATCAGGCATGGGGTGATGCAGCTCGGTCCACTTGTACTGTAACTGGGGCTCGGAGCCTGGCGTAGCGCCCAACTGCTGTCCCGAGGGCTGGACCACAGGGCTCCTCACCTCTGTGTGCTGGAACCAGCTGGAAGGGAAGAGCAGCAGCTTTGTTCCCCTGGAGCCTGAAAGCAGGAGCTGGTGTGGATTTTGCTGCGCTGCCGGGGGGTCTGTGGCCGTGGTACACGGGTCGCTGCAGCGTGAGGAGCAGAGGGCTCTGGCAGAGCCTGCCTGTCCCCAGGCTGGTGGCGCCACCATGGCTCTGCCGCATGTCCTGCTCCAGCAGCACGTTCCCTTCAGCCAGGGCATGGCTCAGCCCGGGAACGCCTTGGGTCTGGAGAAGCTGTCATTTTGGGATTGTGCCTGAGCACCCGGGAGTCCTGGTTGGTACACAAGTGGTTTATCCAGGGTCTGTACAGGGTGATGTGAGCTGCTTCTGCTGGGCTTTGGAGCAGACTGAAGCTTCTCCACCTCGAATCCTGGGGGCAGTTTTGTGCCCCTCACACCAGAAAAGGCCTTGAGGTGCTGGAGCAAGTGGAGAGAAGGGAACGGAGCTGGTGAGGGGCTGGAGCACAAGTGTGATGGAGCGGCTGAGGGACCTGGGGGTTCAGCTGGAGAACAGGAGCTGAGGGGAGACCTTCTGATCTCTGAACTGCCTGAAAGGAGCTTGGAGCCAGGGGGGTCGGGCTCTGCTCCCCAGGAACAAGCGCCAGGAGCAGAGGAAACGGCCTCAAGTTGCGCCAGGGGAGGTTGAGGTTGGATGTGGGGAACAATTTCTTCCCCAAAGGGCTGTGGGGCATTGGAACAGGCTGCCCAGGGCAGTGCTGGAGTCACCATCCCTGGAGGGTTGGACAGACGGACATGAGGTTCTCAGGACATGGGGCAGTGCCGGGGTGGGTTGTGGTTGGACTCGATGATCCTGAGGGTCTCTTCCAACCAAAATGATTCTATGAAGTGTCAGATGTGAGTGTATGTGGTGCAATGAGTGCAATGGCTCCAGCTCCAGCAGCGAGTGCCCGCAGCACGGCTCAGCCTCACCGGGCCTGGGGCTCCTACAGCTTTCCTTTCCAAGCTGTTCTTGGAAGAACCGGTGACAGCAACAGGGAGAACTATGCTCCTGAGTGTGAGCAAAGGGAAGGGCTCATTTTCACAACACTGACTTCAGCACCTTCTCCTGGGTGAGGTCCATGCAACAACTCCAGGAACCTCAACCATCTGCAAATTTGCTCAGCAAATACGGGCCATTTTAAGAGTGGAACAGAGCAATTAACCTCCAAGGAAGGCATGTCCTTGAGTTTTAAAGGCTTTAACTGATGAGTGAAGCTGAATTTTTGGCACACAAAGATCTCTCATCTTTTGGTGTGGTGAAGCTGCGAGTTTGTAAACCTGCGGTTGAATCTAGTGTGACCTCTTACCGACTGTGTGTGAATATGCAGTTGGCCTGGAAAATGTCTTCCCTGTTCTTCGGCAGTAAATCTGCCTCTGTGCTGTCTGAACTGGTTAATGATAGAGGCAACAATGCTTGTATAATTAGCCCATTAATACCCTAAAGGAATCAACATGCTAATTACCTGATACGATGGGATTAGCAAGATGATGCTTTATAAGAGTTGAAAATACTCGGCTAAACAGTAAAATAACAGATCCCCTTGGTTAGCACACCTACTCATTTTAGCATCCTGACATGGATTATTTTTGAAGAATTGGTATGCCTGTGGTAACTTCCTCACTGTTAATTTATCCTGTGATTAACTGATGGCCTTTAATACTCCTTCGTTTAAATTACTTGATGTTGTCTCCCAGAATTAGGCTTTAGTTTTCTTTCATTCTTGAAGATTTTTTAAAAAGGAGGAAAAAAAATGAAGGAGGCATTTGGTTTGTGGGTCCATCTGTGTTATTTTATCACAATATTTGTTTTCTCTCGGATAAGCCATAGCGGGACACGCAGCACAGCCGTGCTGCACTAGTGATGCATTGCCTTGCCGGACAAGTCGTTAATAACTCCGGCAGGCTGGGTACCAGCTGGAGATGAATGGCTTAGGATTCCCAACCGCATCCTGCAAAGGTGGCCCGTCCAGCGCCACCAGCCTGGCCCCTCGGCAGCGGCGCTTCTGGGCGGCACGTCGCGGTGTCACCCCGGGTGGCTGATGGTGACAAGCAGGAGCGATGTGTCCTTCGGGGAAGATGGACCCAAGTTCATTTTTAACTGTGGTTTGCAGGCAGGCTTCCAGTGCCCTCAGTTGCCATGTCGTTTTTTTTAGTGCAATTATTTGGAGAAATGATTGGGACGTTTGAAGGTTTGCTGTTACTGTTATCCCCAGGTAATTTGATGTGGAGAAGCATCTCTGCCCATAAACTGTGTGTCAGAGCTGTCGGAAGGTACAAAGCGAGATGGAGCCTTGTGCAGCTTTGCTTTGGGGCCAAAACAAATACAATTTGAATATTACTAAAATGTCATGTGCTCTCAATAGGCACTAACAATTTAATTTAGCTTGTAACAGCACTTTACTAGCAAGTAATGTTTGAAATGAATGGCATTCGTGATTCAGAAAGGTTGTCCGCTTTCCTAATAATTTTTTATCACTGTCTGACTGCTTAAAGATTTGAGATTATGCAACATTTACCGAGTTTACCTGAGTCGGAGCAAGATCCTGTACTGGTGCAATAACTCGGAACCAGCCTTTGCAGAGTGTGGTGATGGTAGAGAGATACTAAGCACCACATTAAAATAATCCTAATTAATCAGGGGATATATTATGAGAGGAAGCACACATCCTGGGTGGAGCTGTGCGGCGGGAAGCGAGGTGCAGTGCTCAGAGCCGGTGTCCTGCCAGGCGGTGGGTGCTGCCAGCACAGATCCCACCGGAGGCTTTGCTGCCCGTGCTGGTTCCGGCAGCCCTGCAGAGCTGGTGCTGCTGGCGGGGCCGCCCTGGGCTCCAGGCCAGGCTCAGGGCTCCAGGCCAGGCTCAGGGCTCCGAGCCAGGCCCAGCACCACCTTTGAACTTGCTCTTGTTGCACAAGCCTGGGGGGATTTGGAGCCCCTGCAAGCATTTGTTCTTAAAAATCCCTTTTCCTGAGGAGATTTAAAATTCTTTATTATTCTAACCACTGCCCTGGCTTCAGCTGGCGTGGACGTCTGTTCAGCTCTCTAATGAGCCGAAGCTGGGCTGCAGTTTGCAGAACACCGAGCGCTGTTGCCTCTGTCTGGTGGGACCGTGCAGCCTTTCCTGGGGTGGCCCCAGCCACCCCAGTTTGCTGCTGTCTGTGATCCTTTGTTGCGGGAGATAGGGCTGATGCAGAGGATGGGTGTTGGGTTGACATCTCTGCCTCAGTTGCTCTCCTGGACTTTTAAGAAGTAGCTGCAGTGATAATAATGACAAGTAGTTTCTGTATGAACATCCCCCGGCAGCCGGTGCGTGTGGTTCCTGTCTCCAGCTTGGAGGGCTGTCGATCGGCGCTGGAACGTGGGTGGGCACTTGATTTGGAGGAGCACAGTGCGAGATGCTGCTTGTTGGTTTCCCCAGGTGCGGGCTGCGGGGCTGCTCTCGGCATTTCACGATGCCCAGCCAGAGCTTCTGTCATTTCTTTACACGATGTAATTCTAGTCCCGGGCCAGGCTGGACAGGGCTCTGGTGGAAGGTGTCCCTGCCCATGGCAGGGCCATGGCACCTAATGAGCTTTAAGGTCCCTTCCAACCCAACCCATTTGATGATTCTGTTTCTGTTAAATACCACGATAACTGTGGATTTGTATCTTTATTTGAATAATATTTCAGTCTGTAGTACAGTGTATCTTATTCCTTCCAAACTTCTGATTTTTGTCTCTAACATTTCCGAGGTGCTGAGTTTGACACCAGAAGCGCTGGTGTGCTGCGCGGGGGCCCTGGAGGACGTTTGGCTCCGGGTCGACAAGCGATGCTTTTGCCGTGACGCGTCTCTGTTTCTGCTCTCCCCAGTGTACGGGCACAACGTGAAGAGCAGCAACGACTTCATTGGGAGGATCGTGATCGGGCAGTACTCGACGGGCGCCCCCGAGTCCAACCACTGGCGCCGGATGCTCAACGCGCACCGGACGGCCGTGGAGCAGTGGCACAGCCTGCGGTCCCGGGAGGAGTGTGACCGCGTCTCCCCGGCGTCCCTGGAGGTGACATGAGGTGGGGGGCTAGCAGCAGCCAGACCAAGCAGGCGGACGAGGGAAAAAAACAAACCACCGACTGAAACACCCCACCTCACACCCTACACGCACCCCACAGCAGCTCCGTTGGATTGAAGCAGCTGCCGGCACCCAGCCGCCCGCCAGCTGTGTCCCAGCGGGTCCTGGCTGTCCCCCCGGGGCCACCGGCAGCTGTGCTGGAGCCGTCGCTGCCGCAGTGGCACCGCTCCGCTGTTTGCACCCGCAGAAGGGGCTGCGGGAAGCACCGTGGGGGTGCGAGAGTTGGGAGTTGCCTCCGCTGTCCTTCCAGTCCAAACCCATGGCTCATCCTCTTGGAGATATAAGTGCCCGTGTGCTCTCATTGGTGAACGTGGTAATTAGGCTATCATGTTTTTTTAAACAGTAGAACCTGTGGTGAAATCGATTCTGACTCCAGTTTTGTCCGTGTACTAGCTTTAACAGAATTAAGCTCATGTTAGTACATACGCGTGCATTTGTGTGCTGGGGCGCGCGTGTGCGTGCGGCTGTGCAGCCTCGTGTCAAACGGATCCGGTGTCCCGTCAGTGGTGAGACCTGCCACTCTCGATAGCAGTCTGTGTGCATCCAGTAGATACAGTGATGATCTAGCAAAGTCAACATTCCCAATAGCATTCCTACTGGAAAAGCCAGCTCATGTCTTTTCAAACCTGTGTTGTGCAAAAGAAACCTGCTGCGGGGGCTTTTGCGGTTAAGAAGACCCAAAATACACAATTTTAATTCTCTCACAGACTGCAGTGGCTCCTTCTGTGTTGTGTGTGTTAACCCAGGTAGTTCTTCAGGTCACAAAATGAACTTAGCTTCGGTCAAGCTGTCCTGTTGGTTGCTTCTGTACATTTTATTTTTTCACAGTATATTGTCTGGTATGATGCAGATTGTAATTTTATTGAAAATAAAATTCTATTTAATTGTGCCATTATAGACTGGGGTGATACTTGTTAGCAGAATTCATCTGTGTGTTGAGCTCCATCAGTTGTTTACAGCACAAGAAAAACCGAAATGTTGGCGATTACTCGGTTCTTACTCACTGCAGACAAACCAGGAGCAATTAGAGAGAAACGGGGGAGCTGCTGTTGGAGCTGGGGGAGAAAAACGAGCCGAGCGTGTGGCTCTGGCCGTGCGTGGTTCAGCCCCAGCACACCCAGTGCTGCCGGTCACACACGTACAAGTCTCTGCACTGGGCTCTGGGTCTTGGTTCTTTGCAGGAGTGGGCCCCAAAGTCTTATTATTTTTTATTGCTCTATTTATCAACGTGGAGACTGCATAAAAATCTCTTTCTTGCTTACAGCCTGTTCAAGAAATCAACAAAAAGGACATAATCCTGAAGAGAGCTGGGTTATGATGTTATTGTCTTTGCGTGTCTTCATGTTGGAGGAGGAAGGATCTGTGTCCCCAGCAGCGTTTCTCCGCCTTGGGTTGGAAATCCTCGGGGTGTTACAGAATGTCCTGAGTTGGAAGAGACCCATAAGGATGATCGAGTCCAACTCGTTGTGGGTGTTATGTTATGGGTGGGTCGGCTCAGCCACTGTCAGCGCTGCTGTGGTGGAGCAGCAGGCAGAGAAGGGCCCCGGGTGTGCTGAATCCTGCTCACTCGCTCACCGGGGAATCGCTGGGCTGTACTCATGGTCCCGGCAGTGGCCTGTGACCCCACACCCCGCAGGGCAGAGCCGTCCCCAGCCACGCTGCTCCCCAGGGTCTCATTGAGTGCCGGGAGAGGCGCAGACCCGCAAGCTCTCCCTCTGCCCGGGCTCAGGAGCAGGACAGCTCCTTTGAGTGGAATGAAGGTGGTGTTTGTGAGCAGGGTCGTGGGGCCAGGTGCTGGAGAAGCCTTGCCTTGGCTTGCAGCCCTTCCACCTTCGAAACGGAAGGTGGAGCAATGCCAGTCCTGTGCTGGGACAGGCAGCGTCATCTCCCTCCTTTCTGCTCATCAAGTGCAGCCCAGAATGAAATCCCTTTTCCTCCTGTGCTTTTCATAGTTTTTTGTTTTAATAAAAAGGCAATACATATATATGCCTATTTGTCCTCTGGTTAGTTGTTTGGCTGCTATAGGTAAGGACAGGTGAGTCTTGAAAAAAAAGAAAGAAAAGCCCACCACAAGAAGCTTAGTGCTTGTTTGGGCAGGTGTTGGTGTGCTAGGCAGGTGTTGGTGTGCTGGGCAGTAGTCCTTGCTGCCGTGCAGGCTGTTTGCGCTCCAGTGTGAAGGTCTGAGCTGTAACTCTGATAGTACATAACTGCAGTGCACCTTCCGTCTGGGACCTGCTCTGCTTTACGTTGGGTCCTGCGCGTTTCGTTCCATTCTGCGTGCAGAGCATTCCCATGTGTGGCAGGAGCCAAGTCTAACAGTGTGACTCTGCTCTGGGGAGGAGGGAGTGCAACAGGTACAAGGAAGCTGCAGGAGATGTGGTGTCCCCTCTGCATCCAGCAGCCATCCGGTGGTGGGGGGCAGTGAGGATGCCGTGCTCCGGGCATGGCCTTGGGTAGAGGATGGCGAAACCAGACCGTGGTGACCTCATTGCTGAACCACCGCCCGGTGGCTGTGACTGGGGGTGAACACAGGCAGGAGCCGCCTTTGGTGTGGTGGTGCGCGCTGCTTTCTGGTGAACGCTGCTCCCTAGTGAACGCCTTCACGTCTTCCTGCACGCTGGCCGCGGCTCCCTGCTCCTGCCAGCACTGAGCGCTGGGGACAGGGGCTGCCACAGGGCTGGCCATGGGGATCCACTTTCTGAGCGGGTTGTGGGTGGTGGGTTTCAGTTCTAACCTGCCCCTCTGCAAGGTGAAGTCCTGCAGTGAGGTTGATGGAAAATCTGTTCTCTGGCTCCCTCCTGCTTTGTCTCGTCAATAAATAGAATCGAATCATTTTGGTTGGAAGAGACCCTGAAGATAATCGACTCCTGGCACTGCCCCATGTCCTGAGAACCTCATGTCCGTCTGTCCAGCCCTCCAGGGATGGTGACTCCAGCACTGCCCTGGGCAGCCTGTTCCAATGCCCCACAGCCCTTTGGGGAAGAAATTGTTCCCCACATCCAACCTCAACATCCCCTGGCGCAACTTGAGGCCGTTTCCTCTGCTCCTGGCGCTTCTTCCTGGGGAGCAGAGCCCGACCCCCCTGGCTCCAAGCTCCTTTCAGGTGGTTCAGAGATCAGAAGGTCTCCCCTCAGCTCCTGTTCTCCAGCTGAACCCCCCAGGTCCCTCAGCCGCTCCATCACACTTGTGCTCCAGCCCCTCACCAGCTCTGTTCCCTTCTCTCCACTTGCTCCAGCACCTCAAGGCCTTTTCTGGTGTGAGGGGCCCAAAACTGCCCCCAGGATTCCAGGTAGATTCAAATCACGGTAGAGAGGGGGAGCCCATGGGGTGTCCTGGGCAAACGCGCTGTGAGAGACTGATGTCTTTCTGTAACTCCCAGAAGGGCCTGTGGTTTCAGTGCTCGCTACTGTTGACATTAATATCCTTCCTCTGTCTCTGGGCAGCAGTGTGAGGTCTGGGCATGCACAGAAGCTGACCCGAGACCTGCTGGGTACTTGTTGCAGCACTGAGCGTGAGATGTGAGCAGCTGCAGTCTTCCCATGAGTCTGTCCTTGGAGCCAGGAGGTAGCTGTTTCACAGGCAGGGGGTGTCATGTACATATGATGCCAAAAGTTGCCCAGAGAACCCTGAGGAAAGGTCAATAAAAGCAGGATGGAAGCACACAGAGGAGCTGCTGACCTGGAGGACAACCAGAAAACAGCATGGGGATGGAGAGGAGCGGACGGGCTGGGTGGAGAAGCCGTGGCTGTGCTCCTGGGGCTGCCTTGGGCAGGTGAACCGGTCGTGTGTGTTGTGAAATCGGAAGCGCAGCTGCAGCTCCGGCCGGCTCTGCGTGCGCGACGTGCGGGCACCTTCCCAGCGCTGGGACCGGCTGCGCGCAGCTGCTGCCCCGGGCACGGAGCCACAGGACACAAGATATTCTGCATCTCTGCTCCCTCTTTAAGCGCAAACATTTGTGCTTTAGGAGTAGATTAATATGCTTAAAGGGTTTTGTTCCATAGTTTGCTGATCATGGCTTTTAACGCTGGCTTTATCTGGGGCTGGCGCACAGTTATGAAGGGCGAAGTCATGCCATGGCTTCTCATCCTCCGAATTCCTTCATTTTTTTAGTGGTCTGATATATCAATAGGCTTTTCCTTGAGCCGTATAGTTTGAGACCGATGCGTGGAACCGCAAATGTGTGTGTGATCTATCTTAAAGGGCTTTATTTAAGGCAAAGAAATTTAATATATAAAAGTTGATTGAACAAGCTATTGTCTCTGAAGTAAGTCTGAATGCTTTACTGTACTGAAAGCTTTGTGGCACCCCAAATTGTTTCTACTTGAATCTTGCATGTAAAAATGGGTGATCCTAGCTGAAGTCCCAGAAAATGCTGAAAATTTTAATCTGTAGCTAAGAATAAAAAGGGAGTGGCACTATGTTCCCAGCCAGTTAATTCAATGCTGATTTAAGGCATAAATTGGAAATGGAGCAGGACCACAAAGTTTCATAGCATTTGTGCCTATACTGTTTTCCTTACCAGTGCAGCAGCTAGAAAAGGACTTTATACAATATTTTTTAAAATCTGAAGTTTATTTAAAAAGAAAATAACCACAGAAAGGAGACATGCTAGGGAATGCTGACTGTTAAAATATTGGCTGCTGCCTGGTGCTGAGGGTTTGCTGCCTGGACCCAGCAGACAGGCACCACGCGGGTTCCTCAAACAGCCTTGGAGCCCCTGGTTTGTTCGTCCAGCTGTTTTAGTGTGTGCAAGCTCTGCCCTTCCCCAGTTAAAAACAAAACACACACACACAAAGGCAAGCACACAATGGGGCAGCAGTGGGTTAAACCCCACGGTTCCAGGCTGCACAAAGCCTGGCACATGGTACTGCTCCCCGCCAGCCCTGGGGACCACAGAGTCACAGAACCCCAGAGTGTCAGGGGTTGGAAGGGCCCTGGAAAGCTCATCCAGTGCAATCCCCCCATGGAGCAGGAACACCCAGATGAGGTTACACAGGAAGGTGTCCAGGCGGGTTGGAATGTCTGCACAGAAGGAGACTCCACAACCTCCCTGGGCAGCCTGGGCCAGGCTCTGCCACCCTCACCGGGAACAAGTTTCTTCTCATCTTTCAGTGTAACCTCCTGTGTTCCAGTTTGCACCCATTGCCCCTTGTCCTGTGACTGGTTGTCACCAAGAAGAGCCTGGCTTCATCCTCCTGACAGTCCCCCTTTCCATCTTGATCCCCATGAATGAGTCCCCCCTCAGTCTCCTCTTGTCCAGCTCCAGAGCCCCAGCTCCCTCAGCCTTTCCTCACACGGGAGATGCTCCACTCCTTCAACATCTTTGTCCCAGCCTGCTCACCGAGCTGTCCCCGCGGGGGACGCGGCCTCAGGCACCCCCGGGGGCAGGTCTGCCCCGAGCTCCCCCCGCAGCGTCCCCGCGGAGCCCGACAGCGCTAAACTGGGACACAAAATAATGTTTCACGACGCAACTCGGGGTGGAGGGGTAGATAAGGGATTTCCGTGCTTGCTGCAGCATGTAACAAAGGGTCTCTGGAGAAGACGTGCACCCCCCCGCCAGGCTGTGGCAAAGCTCCTCGGGGTGGGATGGGTGGGATGCCCGAGCGCGTCCGCGCTCAGCCGTTGGCGGGGGGAGGCGTGTGCCGCTGGGAGAGCCCCTGCTTTTGGGGGAGGGAGCAGCAGCGCCTATATCACCCCCGCCCCGAGCCGCCCGGGCACAGCCGGGAGGGCCCGCAGCGATCGGCGGCCGCTGCGATGGGCGGCGGGCGGGCCCCGTGCGCGCTGCTCTCCGCAGCCCTGCTCCCCGCAGCCCTGCTCCCCGCAGCCCTGCTCTCCTCAGCCCTGCTGGCCGCCCACGCCTTCCCCCAGACCAACATCAAGATCAGCCAGGGTGAGTGCAGAGCTTGGGGTGCCGGGGGTGTGACCCCCAGACCGCGGGACAGCGGCGCGGACCTGCCGCAGGGCCGGCGGCTGCCGGTGCCCTCCCTCCCGTGTCTGCACAAGTATCTGCCCTTCCTCGAAATCAACTTTCCTCTTCGCTTTGGGGACGTGGCCAGAGCAGCCCCGGGCTCTCTGCCGGGACACGGCAGATGTCTCTGGGCTGGTTTTGTTTCTGTCTGTGAGAGGCGGCGCGTTCGCCTTGAGCAGCATGTGCTGGTGTGGGATGGGGCCGTGGGACGGGGATGAGTCCATGGGATGGGGCCGTGGGACTGGTCCGTAGGACGGGCCCATCAGCTATCCCATCTGTGGGGCCAGCGGAGGGCAGGAGGAGCTGCAGGGGCACACGTGTGAGTGGGGCAGGACGGCAGCCACAGCCTGGGGGGCCACCGCAGCTCCCCGTCTATTTATTAACACCTACTGCATGTGAAAAGTGGCCACAAAAATGTGATTCCCCTTTGCTCCCCGCCCCCCCCCCCCCCCTATTTTTTCCTGAGCTGGTGGTGGTGGTTGCTGCTCTATGCCACTTAAGTTTCTTGCAAACTTTTTCATGGGGCTAATGCAGGAGTTGCTGCTCCAAGTTTCTTTGCACCCCATTAGATCTCTATGGGAATGCAAGAGGAATGTGACTCCTTGAGAGTTTTTCAGTGAGTTTGTGAGAAAAAGGATCAATATGAGCCTGGCTTTCCTGCCAGACGCCTAATCTGTGGGAGCTTCACCAAAACTAATTAAGGAGGAAGAAAACTCCGAGAAAACTGCAAGATAACTCGTGTGTGTTAGTGCTGGCTGCAGGAGGGCGGCCGCTGCGGCTGCTGTAGCCTCACAACTCCAAACATACCTGGCAGAAGATTTGAAGCTGTAAAACCAGGGTGGCTTCACTACAGGACCTTAAAAAGCACAGCCCTCTACGGGACAGGATGTCACTTCCAATGTGCTTCAGCTGGTGTTTAGTATTTTACTAAGAAATTTATAACATGCACCTTAAAAAAACACTTCAGAGTGTGTAAAATATTGCTTAGTTATTAAATGAGTTTCACGTCCATCAGTGGATACTATCCGCTGTAGCCCCATACATCCCCCAGACACATGGAGGCCGAAAACTCTCCTGATCCGCTTGTTTTGAGGTGGATGCTAAGCAGGAATCTTTTTCATCTGTTAATGAAAGACAAATATTGTAAATAACATGAAGGTGGGATTATTTGTAATGACTGCAGCATCAGGGTTTAAGGATGTGCTCTTAAAGCTACCGGAGGCATCACACAACAGCCATGCATTTCAGCGAGGTGTCTCCTAACGTCGCTGAGCTTTTCGATAAGTTATCAGCTGTTGGGGAAATGGAGCTCTCCAGTGCTCTGCAGGCAGAAGAACAGCACTGACCTGAGCTGATCTGATCTGCTGGCCAAACCCCTTTGCTGGAGCTGCAGCCCCCCAGGAATCTTCCTTGCCCCAGACTTCATCTCTCAAGTATGCAGATGGCTGGAGATGAGGCAGCGTTGCACCTCGGGATGAAGCTGGTCAGGAAAATACCTGCTCTGCACCAGCTGAGTCAGCGGGAGTCGCGCAGTTGGTATTTTGTCTTTTTCAGTAGCACCCTGGGATTTAAAAAACCTCCAGAAGCTGGCTGGGGTTTTCTCAGTTAATTATTTCTAATTGGAAAGTGGTCACTTGGAGAAATGAAGCTTTCTGACAGAGTAGTTCCATCTTCTTCAAGATTTTGACAAGTGATTTTTCCTGGTGGTCCTGCAGGAGGTCCCAGCTAGTAAATCAATAAAATGGATGGCTTCAGTTTTGTTGGCACTGACACAAATCCAGAGAGCACAAAACTCTTTTTCTGACCTAATGTTATTGTTCTTCACCTTTTCTGAGTTAGTAACAGCTGCCTGATGTGAATCTTGTCCTCAACCTGTATTTTGTTGGTGCTGTGTTAAAACATAGCCCTGACTGCTGCACTGTAAATAAGCAAAGGGAGGAAGGATTCTTGCCATCATTTGTCATCAGGAGTTTGGGGACAAATGGATGAAGTGATCAGGGGTCTGCAGGAGCACCCGTGCTGCTGGGGGGTTGTTCGCTGGAGTGCTTAAAAGTGAGGGTCTGGTCTAAATAGTCCCAAAATGCTTCCCCTGTCCCCTTTGAGATCAAAATACTGCCAGCAGCTGCTGGCTTGGGTTGCGAGGTTTTCCTACAGAGCCATGAGCAGGCTCCTACACTCACAACAATACATCTGATTTCTTATGGCCTTTCTGCTAAAAATGGCCCCTGAAGACCCCACTTAAAGCAGCACCCCAATTTTTCCTGCCTGTAAAAGTGGGAGCAATAGTTCTTCTCTGAAGAGACAGCCAAAGCCTCTGATCCTGACCTAACAGAAGAGATACTAATTAAACGCTGACCTCCCATATTTTCCTTTTCGGTATATTTAACCTTAAATTCCTTCAGGCACCTCTGGCTCACTGGAGCTCATCAAATTAATGCTACCTAATGGGAAGCAGTATGGAATAACAAAGACGGACTGTCTCTGTCTCTGACTCGGTTTCGGCTGCTCAGAACAAAACAAGGGTGATTTTCCTGGGCAGTCCGGGTGCCAATGGACACAGCTCGGAGCCGGGACTCCAAGACACTCGTTGCAATTAGCACTGGGGAGCGAAGGGCCCCATTTGCCGGGGATTCTGCTGAGTTGAGCCCTGTGAATTTTGTCACCATTCTGCTAGAGGTGAAGAGTTCGTTGAGCTGCTTCACAGCCCCTATAATAAAATCGCAGTTGGTGGGGGAGCTGGCGGTGCCCGTCTGCCGCAGACCCCTGGGGTGCAGCAACCTGGAGTCACCGCGAGCTGCGACCAGATCCCAGCCCTGTCCTGAATGGGGGGGACGTGCCTCATCTGTGACCTGGAGGTGAAGCTGAAGCCTCATCCCGTTGATTTGACCCTCTGCTCTTGCTCTGCTTCGGTTTTGGTGGGGACCCCTGGCCAGCATCATGGGGCTCCCAAGAAATCCCATCAGCTCTCAGCGTTCCTGGTATTTCTGCTCTATGGCTACAGCAGAACAATTTGCATTTCCTAGAGCTGTCCTAAGGCTTTTCCCAAGACGAGGATGTCTGGTGTGAACCAGAGAGCTGAACCCGGCATTGCCAGTGAGCTGGTCACAGCATGGCCACCCTCCCCTAAAGCTGTTCTGCCCGTTCCCAGCCCAGCGTGCCTTCTCTTCTTCCCCTGCAGCCCATAACTAGTGCCGATGAGGACAGGAGAGCCCCTCGCTGCTCTCGCAGGGTTGTTGCTGTGTGTGCAGAGCTGCTCCTGGCTCTGGAGGGAGTGGTTGGGGGTCCCGAGGCTGCGAGGTGAAAAAAAGGCTCTTTGTGTTTGTGGTTTGTCACCTGGCAGGGGGTGTGACAGGAGGGACCTGGGGAGGTGTGACAGGAGGGAGCCGGGGGCTGGCTGGCAGCTGTTTGTAAAATGCTCAGAGATCCCCATGTGGGGATAAAATGATAAAATGAGCTTCCTGTGCATTTCCATGAGGAAAGGCTGAGAGAGCTGGGGCTGTTGAGCTGGAGAAGAGGAGCTGAGAGGGATCTGATCAATAGGATCAGTATCTCAGGGTGGGTGTCAGAGGATGGACCAGACTCTGTTCAGTGGTGCCCAACGCCAGGGTGAGGGGCAACAGGAGGCTCCATGTGAACATGAGCAGAAACTTGTTCGCTGGGAGGTGCCAGAGCCTGGCCCAGGCTGCCCAGAGCGGGTGTGGAGTCTCCTGCTCTGAGACATTCAAACCCGCCTGGACCCACCTGTGTGATCTGCTCTGTGACCCTGCGTGAGCAGCGCTGGGCTGGGGGATCTGCAGACGTCCTGCAACCCAGCCAGGCTGGGATCCTGTGATATGAAATTATCACCTGGAGCTGCCAGCACTGGTGCAGGGACACCCCACGAGTGCTCCTGCTTTGAATTCCCCTCCCGCTCCTTTTCCCCGCACTGACGCTGCCCTAGCTGCTCCCACAGCCCACGCTGCCGCTTGCAGGAGTTTGCTCCGTTCCCCACAGTCCCGCGGTACCGGAGGCCCCGTGGCAGCACCCTGACTCCCCTGGGCTGCAACCCATTCCCTGCTTGGATAGTTTCATGGCATCTGATGTCTGTCATAGCCCCTGCTCCCCCACCCGGCCTGCCTCCCTGCTCGCGGTGATGGCAGCACTGACCCCAGACCACAGCCCCGTGGGGATGCGGGAACTGGCTGCAGGGGAGCTGGCAACTCCCCAAGGCTCCAAACCCAGCAGCTAGGAGAGTTAAGCCTGTGTGCCACAGGATTTGGGGATTATATGTGTGTTAGTGTTGGGTGCTGTGTTCTGTGGCCTGCACCCTCCCTGCACACTCCAGGGCAGTGGGCTAGAGGGCTTCACAGCCTCAACCACAAAGGCTCCAGAAATGTGTCCTGCCCCCAGAATGGCCTCTTTGGGGGTACGTTCCCCGCTGTGCTGAAAAGCGGTGAGGGAGGAGGAGCAGCCCCATGGACCCCAGCTCTTATCTGGCAGCGGGAGGCAGATAGGCCGGCACCGCTCCCGGCAGCACGCATGCCTCGCCTGGCTATTTATAGGGCAGAATCCGACACGTGCAGACGTGCATGGCTGCGTCCGGACCCCCGGACACAGGGGAGGGTGGGGGGTTTGGTCAGAGAGAGGAGGTGGAGGGTGGCCTTGCAGGATGTGAGAGCAGGAGGGCAGAGAGCGCCCTGCTGCCAGCTCCCACCCAGCACACAGCTCCGGCAGAGGCCAGGGGAGCCCTTATCTCAGCTTCCCCGGTAGCAAGTGTCAATGCCTTTATCTTAAGCACCCTCTGCCTAAAATGATGTTAAAAGGAGACTGTGACATGGAGGGTGTTGGTATCTTCTCCCAGGGAACAAGCGCCAGGAGCAGAGGAAACGGCCTCAAGTTGCGCCAGGGGAGGTTGAGGTTGGATCTGGGAACAATTTCTCCCCAAAGGGCTGTGGGGCGTTGGAATAGGCTGCCCAGGGCAGTGCTGGAGTCACCATCCCTGGAGGGTTGGACAGACGGACAGGAGGTTCTCAGGACATGGGGCAGTGTTGGAGTTATGTTATGGTCGGGCTCAATGATTTTAAGGATCTCTTCCAACCAAAATGATTCTATGATTCTATGAAATGTCCCTCCTGACTTAGGCAGATGCTTAAAACGAGAAACCCATGGCTTTTGCAAATTGTGTTTTGGCTTTCGGAAACTTTTGCGTGGCTTCTGCACCCGTTGTTTTTTCCACACGTATGTGGTGGTTATTTGCCCGGTGAGGTGGGGAGCAGGGCCGTGCTGCCGCCCCCCAGCTGCTGGTGTCCTCTGCTCTGCCCAGCCATGCCGGAGCCCATCCACGCCTACTCCTGCCCGCTCTTCTGGACCGAGTACGAAGGCCATTGCTACCGGTACTTCCCCATCAACAAAACGTGGGCTGAAGCTGACCTCTATTGTGCCGAGTTCTCCATTGGCATCAGATCAGCCAAGCTGGCCTCCATCCACAGGTGAGGGGCATGGAGACTTGTCATCCCACCCTCACACAGCCCGGGGATGAAGGGGAACGGAGACACAGCCCCATTCCCACAGCACAACCTCTGTGCCAGCTGCGGGCCTGTGTTGCAGCCTCAGCATCCCTCTGCACCAGCCTGAGCGTCCTCTGCAGCAGCAACTGGGTCAGCTCTGATGTGCTGGGCTCACAAAGGCCGTGTAAAACAATGCCTTTACTGGGCTGGCAGGAAAACTGATGTAATATTCCCTACATTCCCCAAAACTGCATTTTTTACTCTTGGAAAAGGGGTGGGGATGCAACATGATTACATGGGCTTCTCCCCCAGCTCTCAGCCACACTACACACCTCTTGCACAGAGCCAGGACAGTAACCACAGCAATCAGAGGCTGGGGACCCATGTGGCCGTGCCGCGGGGCGATGCTCAGGCCATGCCTGACCATTTGCCCAACATACCCCTCAGCGGCTCCGTGTTGCTCTGTTTTGCCAGCTGGGAAGAAAACGTCTTTGTGTACGACCTGGTGAACAGCCGTGTGCCGGGCATCCCCACCGACATCTGGACAGGGCTCAACGACCTGCGGCAGGTGAGACATCCCTGTAATCGTGTGGGAAATGGCTCTGAAAAATTCACTTCCCTGTGTTTTCCTCTTGGAAAGCCACTTGGTTTCCTTCTTTGCTCCTTATAGCCCCTTTAATCGAGTGGTGGTGTAGGGCCTGTTGTGCAGCACATGAGAGAAAGTTCTCATTTCATCACCTCCAGTCTGCTTTCAAAAGAAAAGTGTTACTAGAATTAATAGATTACTAATTACTAATTTTTCACATCATATTTTATTAATGGATTAATAGCAAGAGTGCTGTACTGCTGGTCCAAGAACAGCAAGTTAACTGAAAGCATCTCCAACGTCATATATCACCAAGTTTTATTGCTTTCTTGTGATACTCTGCAACTTTCCGAAGCTGACATGTTGGAAATATATAGTCTAATATGTAACAAAGAAAGGTTGAGACCATCAGGAGAACAATCCCTTGCCAGCAAGTATTTTTGTAGATATTGGGAAAGGAATAGAAAAGAAGAAGGAAAATGAACACATTATTGAGTGGGTGTGTTAAAAAGCATATTAATTTAATTTCTGAGCTTCACTTGGTGAGAATGCCGGGGCTTTCTAGGGCAAGTTTTCAGCTGTAAAACCCAAATGTGCTGTTTGGCCTTTGCTGGGCGGCAACACCCTCTCCCCATGTCCCTGGGCTGTGGGATGGGGATGGGGGCTGGACGGGAGCGGGACCCTCCTCTGCCAACGCTGCCGGGTGACCGCGGCCTGTCCCCGCACCAGGAGGGTCACTTCGAGTGGACGGATGGCTCCTCCTTCGACTACCACTACTGGGACGGCAGCCAGCCCGACGACGGCATCCACGCCATCCCCGAGGAGGAGGACTGCGTGCAGATCTGGTACAGGCACAGCAGCGGTGAGTGGCGGGGCTGAGCGCGCCGTACGTCCTACTTGCACGTCAATAAATTCAATCCGCTGCAGCTCCTGCTTTTCTGGGGAGTTTGCTGGCAGGCTAAAGATTTGCATTTTAATTTTGTAGGGGTTTGTGTTTGTTTGTGTTTTGTTGTTGTTGTTGTTTGGGTTTTTTTGCGGAGAAGGGATGTGTACACACATACACACACTTTCCCTCCACTCGCAGCTCATCTTCCTCTCCCACAGCAGCAGGAGGGAAGCATCACCCACTTTGAAAAGTTACTGAATTTAGCCAAAGGTCAATTTTTCCACTTTCCTTTCACACATGCAGCCTGCAGAAACACCCCTTAGTTTGCCAGCACTTCCCTCTCTCGCTCAGGCTGGGGCACCTTGCTGAAGCAGGACATGATCTTGCTTGTGCAAAACCCCTCCTCACACCCCCATTGCCAGTATGACCAGTCAGGTGTATCCAGACCCCGGTGACATACTTGAAATCCTTGTCCAGGTGCAACCTGCTGATGTTTTGTGGGGTATGGGGGGGTTTGCAGTGTTGAAGCCGGGGCCAAGTGTCCCCACCAGCATCTCCGGAGGAGGGAAGGATGGGCTGGCTGGGAGAAGCCCAGATGGGAAGACATCCAGGGAAAACCTCTGGCAACAGCAGGAGGTCCCAGTCCGGAGGGCAGTGCACAGTTACCTCCTCCTTGCACCATTTTTTTGGCTAATGCTTTGTTTTTTTGGAGGGTAGCGCTGCGCTCCTGGAATGACAACGCCTGTGGCAGAGCCTTCCCCTTCGTCTGCAAGATCCCCTCGCTGGCCCTGGACTGAGGCCTCTGGTGCTGCCTGCACCCCTCATTTGGGTCACCTCTCCAGCTGTGCTGAGTGGCCGGGACATGGCACGGGTGGCAGGAGCTGCCGAGCTGCTCAGCATCCCCAGCCAGACCCCGGCTGTGAAAATCCCTCCAGGAGCACCACAGGGACATCCCAGCACTCACCCCCCCCAGGCAAATGGTGATGGGGGCTGCGTTAAACAGTGAAGGAGCCCCCCAAGCCTGAGCTTTGGGTTTCAGACCCGTTACCACAGAGTATTAGAGGAAACCCATGATTTTATCAATACGACAAACTGTAAGTGCAAAAAAACAGAGTGTAGGAAATGATTTTGCCTATTGATCTGTGAAGAGTGGAGGAAAAGTGTTATTTTCTGTTAAGTTATGCAAAATGCCTCTTGTTCATGTTATTTTTTCTCTCTGCTAAAATAAACAGCGAACAGCAGGCGGAGGCTCCCACGTCTTTCTAGTGCTCGAGTAGCAGCAGCTCCCCGGGGACGTGGGGTCTCGTGTCAAAGGAGCTGGGCTCACCCCAACCCGCTCTGCCCTCGCTGGTGGCCGGTTCCGCGCTGGCACCGCCGAGCTGCTGGTATCGGCCAGGTAAATAACTTGTGTGTGCTGCTGCGGCAGCCCCGGCTGCCTTGGGCTGCTCGCTGGGGAATGGGACCCTCCTCCTCGCATGGGGGTGAGTTTTTGGGACCTGGGTGCTGAGGGGCTGTGGTGGTGCCAGGGAGCTGTGGTGGTGCCATCTAGATTTGTGGTGGTGGGTCTGTGGTGGTGCCAGTGGGGTCTGTGGTGGTGCCGACGGGGTCTGTGGTGGTACCAGAGGGTCTGTGGTGGTGCCAGAGGGGAGCTGTGGTGGTTCCAGGGCACTCTGGGGGTGCTGATGGGGTCTGCGGTGATGCCGGCACCCAGGGGAATGGCAGAGCTGTCAGGCAAGCCCACACTTCTCCTCAGGGGACACAGCTGCACTGCTGGCCCAGTCAAATGCAGTAAATCCCTTGGTCATCACAGGGTGACCCCCACACCCCTCTTGGGAGCCATGTGTCCCTTTTGTTTGGCAGAGCCCTGTGGTCTCAGGACACTGGAGCAGCCAAGACAACCCTGGGCTGTCCTATCTCAGCTTCCACCTGCAAAGATGGGTAAAAGCATCTTCTTAAAATCGTGTGGTGTCCCTTGATGTCACCATCTTAGAGATACAAAATTTCCAACCTGAGACTTTCCAGAGCGATTGCATGGGATACAGTGAGGTCAGTAACTGGGGCTCCGCTGGGATGTCTCGCTACTTCCTCGGCTGTCAGCACAGCTTTCAGCTGAAATACATTTCCACTTGGGGAGAAACTGCAAAACTTGGGCGTAACGGTGATGTTGCAAGTGGAACATGTGTGTTGGAGCAGGTTTCTAAAATGAGGAAATACTGTCATTCCTGATTATGTATTTTAATAGGTATAAATGAATAATACATATAAATAAAAATATTTTATTTTTAATTCATTATTTTATATACATACACTATCCATATATTTAGGTGGAAAGTAAGCAAGTTGCATAATTTTCAGTCCTGGACAGGAGACAGCGTTGAATGTGGTTTCTTGAGGCTTTTGCTTCATCTGAAAACAATGAATTATATACAGCTAAGAACAGTATGTAAAGAAACCAGCTGCAAAAAGATAGAAATGTTATTAGATCCAACAAGCTAATGCAAGTTGATGTGTGGGGTCTGATCTGTGGTAGAAAAGGGGCTTGAGGCACCATTTTGATGGCTTTTTCAGATGTCACCCACGGATGGGGCCTGTGAGGAGTGCAGGGTCTGGCAGCCGAGCACCAGCTTCTCACAAAGAGCGATTTAGCCTTGGCAAATGCTGCTTCTTTCTTATTGCTGGAGTGGCGTTATCATGATAGTTTGTTTTTCCTCTTGTTCCTCATATTGTTTCATGAGGAAACTGTGAATCAGGGTGAGTGCAGGAGAATTTGGGGCACTTTCAGGCAGGACATCCCTCGCTCAGGGGCTGGCAGCAAAGCTCAGACCAGGTCTCTGGACCACGGTGCCCATGCAATTCAGGAGGAGACTGAACGATGTGATACAAGTGACAGGAGCAGAGGAAACGGCCTCAAGTTGCACCAGGGGAGGTTGAGGTTGGATGTGGGGAACAATTTCTTCCCCAAAGGGCTGTGGGGCATTGGAACAGGCTGCCCAGGGCAGTGCTGGAGTCACCATCCCTGGAGGGCTGGACAGACGGACATGAGGTTCTCAGGACATGGGGCAGGGACAGGGGTGGGTTGTGGTTGGACTCGATGATCTTGAGGTGCTTTTCCAACCAAAACAATTCTCTGATCCTATGATGTTGGGGGATGTCGGGGGCCGCCCCGCCGGGCGATGCTGCCGCACAGTGCCGAGCTCTTTTCCCTCTTGCTCCCGTGTCCCCGTTCCGAGGGGCCGGGAGTTCATCACAGCTGGGGCTCACCATGCCTCGAGCCAAAAAACTCTTTTTTCCCTGCAAGTGGCATGAGATGTTTCAAAAGAAAGGTTAAAACCTTCCCTTGGGAAAGCGTTTGAAGACTTGGGCCCCACTGTGGCTAAAAATATTGCTAATGGGGAAACCTATGAAAGCTGTCAGCTCCAATTAACATCTTCATTTCCAGGTAAAAAGAACTGAAAATGCATGACCCGAAAGTCAGGAGCAAAGTTAATAAGGGCGTTGTTTTGCAACCCCCTCCACTTTCTCCATGGACTCCAAGATCATTACTTACAAAGCAACCCTCTCTCCTTGCTGGTGTCTTCTGTTTCATAGCAATTAAATGAAATTCAGAAAATAACAGGAGTTTTCACCTCCCTAATGAACTTCTAGTGGATCTGGCGAGGTCAGTTCTCAGTGGAAGGCTGGACGTGCCCTTTCCCGTGGCATGGACAGTCCTGGGTGGCCGAGAAGAGCTGCAGCTCTTCAGGATGAACTTCTTTTGTTTATTTTTCTGTTCTCCTTGTCCCACAGCCTCTATTTCCCCTTGAATTTCTCTGTCCTGCCTTGCCACACAGGCAGTGGGAAGCCTGGCGGTGGCAGGACTCTCCCACACCTCTCTTGCATGTCCTTTGCAAGGGACTGATGCCAGAGGGTCTGTTTATGTCTCTGAGGTTTTAGAAGCTGAACATCTTCCTTTGTAACGTGTTAAAGTTGGAGTAAGCATGAACAGCGTGTGATGCAGCCTGGGAGTCAACAAAAATCATTATCTCTTGGTGACAAATATCTTTACCCTCCTATACCCCACCTCATGCTCTGTAGAGACAACATTGCCCTCAGCCCCCGGTGCGGAGATGAGCCCGCCTGGACCGTTTGCCTATTGATTCTTTTTTTCCTATTATTATTACTCTGTATTTGCTGAAACACGCTGCTGGTGTTCAGGGCAGGGTGCCGTGGAGACAAGTGCTGTGTGTGTGAGCGTCAGCAGCTCGCGGGGCCGCGCTGGCGCTGCCAGCTGGCAGCAGCCTGGCCGTGGTTTTCCTCCCCGGTTTCTAATCTGGGTTGCTCAGACGGCTGGCTTGGCTGGGCTGAGCTTTCCTTTCCTCTGTTCATTCAGTAAGATTTTTTTTTTCCCCCTGAAAATTACTGGGAGGATAAGGCCTGCACAGCTGAATCGGGAGCTTTTTCTTGTGCATCTCCTTTCCCCGGTTTCCCTGGGTTTAATTGCCTGCCCAGCCGAGCAGCTCCTGCCCCGGGGCGAGGATGCTGCAGTGCGATTCCTTTTGACAGGGAACAAAAATATGTCGGGGACAAAAAAAAAGGCTTCCAGCAGCTCGGCGAGTGAATTATAGACATTTACTGGCTGTAGCAGTGAGGTCCGCACCAAAAATCCCCCCAGAAAAACTTATGATAAATGCTGTTCCCTTTCCATGCGATGGTGCATCCCGATGTGCCGCGGGGAGGGCTGGAGCAGGGGGGCGTCAGGAAAGCGAGCAGGATTTGGCCTCGTTCTGTGCGGGTCGCAGCAGATATCAGCTTGACCACCGTGTTCCTCCCGTTCTGCGGGGGGTTCCCGTCCCAGCTCGCACCAGCTGCTCCCAGTGCTGCCGGGGACGAGCGGGGTGGCGGGAGCTGGTGGGGACAAACCCGCTGGGAAATGCAGCTGCTTCTGGGTGGGCAGGGGCTGGGCTGAGCCGGCCATAGAGGAAAGAGGCAGAGATGTGATTGAAGGCAGATTGTGTGATGGCACCTTAATTAATTACAAAAGCTGAGTGAAGCTTCAAGCAGGGCCAGCTCCCCCCAGAGAGGATGGGGCAGGCTCAGCTCAGAGGTGCCTCACGCCGGCACCAGGGCCTGTCTTGCTGTTGGTTGCTCCTTATTGGTATTGTCGTGGTTTAACCTGAGCTGGCAATACAACCACACAGCCACTCACTCACCCCTTCCCATCCCACCAATAGGAGAGAGAATCAAAAGGGAAGGGAGCAACTTGGATTGAGATAAACACAGTTTAATGAAATAACAAAATACTAATACACTACTAGTAAATATATATATAAAATAGAAAGAAAAGCTACTCAAGGCAATTCCTCATGAACACGCTGAGCAGCCAGGAAAACAGAACTTGGTCCCACAGCTGATCCCAGCAAGAGAAAAGAGAGGAAAAGGGCAGAAAGGCTCAGAGGCCTCTGCAAGACGGCAAAAGGCCGAATGAAATGTCCTGACAGTGAAGAAAACAAAACAACGTGCACAAGAGAAAGTGCCTGAGAGAGGGAATAGAGGAGCCGTCCCAACTCCCAGCTCTCCTTAAATACGAAGCCTGACACCGATGGGCTGGAACACTCTCATTGCTCAGTCTGGTGTCCATCCAGCTCTGTCCGTCCGTCCCCTTCCTCGCTGCCTCACACCTGTGGGCAGAGCTCAGAGTGTCCTTGGTTCTCAGACCAGAGCAATTACAAACATTAACTCTGTGCTGGGCTGGTATCTCTTGTTCTCAAACTAAGTCCCAATAATGAGCGTGCTAGCTATGGAAAAGAAAGGTTTCCAACTGCATGAAGAAAATTAACCCATTTTCAGCCAAACCAGCACAGGTACCCCCAAAGTCTTCCCATCTTTTGTGGCCAAGGATTTCCAGGTTTCCTGTGAAAACTGCCTTGATGGGCAGCGGTAGCCTGTGGGTCAGCAGCCCTGACCTGCTTTTTGCACAGGGCTCTGCGGCACAGCCGCCTAAAAACAATGGCAAAGATTTTGTTATTAACTGCATTAGTTCTGTAGGGGTTTGGTAACTGGGCCGGAAACTTTCGTTCCTGGGTGTAAATTGTCAGAGACACTGCTGATCAGACATAAAGCACAGATCTAACAAGAACAACTCCTGCTGTGGTTTCTGCTGGTACGACTGGTCAGCCTTGAAGGGCACGGAGCCAAAGTGCAGGTGAAGGGAGAGAGAAATTAATCGCAACCTGCACGTCAGCGTGAATCAGCTGGAGCCAGTTAGTGAGAGCGGAGGGTTTTTTGGGCAGATTGCTACAAGAGCTGATACTTCCCAGCAACACCTGCTTGCTGTCCCGAGCACCGCACTCCTGCTGCATTGGAAAATGTAGCTGCATTTGGTAATCTGCAAAAAAGTCTGGTCCAGCTCTTGGGGTTACCATGGCAACTAGGTATTTGCTCATTTGTGTTTCTTGAAAATGATGCTGGGCTGCTGATTGCATCGTTTGTGAAGCTCTTTGTCAGGGGGCCGGTAGATGGTTGGTTGTCAGGGCTGTACTGAGTGGCTGGTGCTGGTATTAAGCAGATTTCTGAATCGGAACTTTGCTGGAGCACGGTGCGTGTTATAACTGCCTCCCTCCTGCACAACCCCTGGCCTAGGAAGCGTGTCTTTGCTCTACCCATTCCTCTGACATCCATTTGTACTCGTGCGGTTGCTTGGGACAACACAAAAGCCAAGTGACCCGCTGTGGAGACCTTGTCAAGGCCAGGACAGGAGAAGCTTGCTTTCTGAGCCTCTCTAATGTGCACAGGACTAGAATAAAAAAGAGGAGACTCTGAGGTTTGGGAAAACGCCAGCGTAGATGAAACGCTTACCAGGTTTTGGTATTGCAAAGGTATCGCTGAGGAGCACTGGGAAGGGACAGTACTGCATGGCTGGTTTGGATTTTTAGAGGTGGCTGTAGAGAAGGATGGGGAAGGCTTATTTATTATTATTTTTGTTGTTGTTGTTGTTCTGAAGATAAAATTAATTTGATTTGGATGCTGTTTAGACTGAACAACCATGGGTTCTCGAAAGCCAATTGTCCCACAGTCCAGCAGCAGTTTAAGACCTTGGTGTTCATTGTCAAGTATTTGTTTAACAGTGAAAATCCATTTGCCACTAATTCCTCCCTTGGCTTGTTGAGATAATTAAATTAAGAGCAGGACGTTGTGACAGGTCTGCAGACAGAGGTTGTTTTGTGCATCCTTTGGACTCCTGCTCTGCTCATCAGTGCTGGGACCAGTGCCCACGTGGAACACAGGGCCCGTTAGACCTCCTCTCCTCCATCACGGCCAACCTCTTCCATCCTCTCACCACCGGCCATGGGTTGCACCTAGTGGACACCCAACGTGAAGGTCCCAGGCAGCGGGAGGAGAAGGAAACAGCAGAAGTGAGGGTTAAAGCAATTAAATGTGGTCTTTCGTCCGTGTGAAGGGCAGGGGCTTGCAGGAAAGGGATGTAGCTTTTATTAATCTCCAAAGCATCACATGAAGTCACGGTCCCAAGTAAAAGTTGAATGTCAGTGACGAAAGTTTTCATCTAGTATGGATAGTTACCCTGGATTTAGTTGGGTTGTGAAAGCGATTATAATTTGGTAAAAGCAGTAAGATTAACAGCTCTAATGAAATATTAAATGTCAGATTTGTAACCTGCCCTTTTGTCTTCATTGACTCCACTGAGCGACCTGCTGTAACTGTCTGGGGACTGTGTGTTGGTTTGCACGTGATCCCTCTACTCCCCCATGCATGCCTGGCCTGATTAGGATTTCAGCATTATTAATTACCCCGTGCCCCACAACCACATGGGTCACATGGAGCGGCTCCCGCTCTGGCAGCAACGCATGCAGGGCACTGCAAAGTTGTCCTCAGATTTTACATTTTGGGGTATATTCTGCCCATACAGTAAACCCTCATGGCATGTTATCCTGGCCCTTGGGCTGCTCCCCGCTGCAAGGGTGTCCCTCATGGGGACAACTGCCAGGGCCACAGCCACTGGGCTCCCTGAGCATCCCAGTGCTGGGTGTCCCCGGGACGTGACTTTTGGGAAGGACGGGAGGACGGTGGCTTTGGCTGGAGCATGGTGTGGCAGTGTCGGAGGATCCTTGCACTCCTGGTTTTAGTGTATAACCATATGAGGCACAGAATGCCTGTCAGAGTGGAGTTTTTAACTTTGAAATGCCATGCCGACTCTCACTGTTCCCGTTATCTGGCAGCTGCATCCACCACATCCTCTCTCACATTCATTTTTCTGGTTTAAACTGAGCAAACCCCAAAAAAGCTGCTGTTTTGTTCTGACGGCTCAGTGCAGTGAATGACCCATTTATCTTCTCAGATGAGTCATATATCGTCCTCTGAAAGATCTCATTATTAATATGCCATTTGGGGGATAGGTCTGAATTTTCCAGCTGTGGCTGTGTTCACTAAGGGAACCTACACGATTAATAGCATATATCAATTGGCTGCACCCTAATGCAGTGGATTTAGTATCTATGTGTTTTTAAAGGATACATTGCTTTTCTTATGGACATTTTTAGATACAACACACTTAACACTTTTTCCTTATTAGGAATTTCTTGAAATTCTTCTAATAAGCACAGTCCTCATTAAGATGTTGGAGAAAACGAACCCTTGTGAGAGATGCCCCCTACAAGGGCAAATGCAGAATCCTGAGGGAGGAGAACAGGGTCGAGTTTATTTTTGGAAGAGGTCAAATGCACCATCTGGGCTGTCTGAACCCCACCTCGGATGGAGGCGATGTGCTCATTTTATAATGGTACTTTATTTAACAGTTGAAATACGTTCTCCCTTACCTTTGTGGACTTCTTGCCTCCAAAACACCACCTGAAGTGTGACTTTAAACAACACCTTCCTAGTTTAGCAGATATTATTCAAGGGTACCAAAGTTGAAGGAGGATTATGTTCCTCCTGTTGTCCATTTGTTGGTTTCTCCAGAGCTGTGTTTTCAAAACTTGACATCTCTGGAACATCCTGCACATGATCTGTGTCCAGTAAGCCCAGTGAAAACATTTAACCATACATACATGTACATACATATATATTCACTATACATGTGTGTTTAACCGTATTTAAATACACACAGATATTTGCCTATGACACTGCTATTATATCACACTACGTGTATATCACAATACATGTTTTATATACAAACACATGCATATATCCTCTGCATGTCCCACATCTTGCTCTCCCTTTCTCCCACCCCATGCCGAGTAACCAGCACTGAGGTCTCACCCATGGACGTTTCTTCTGCAGAACAGTCCAATTACAACACTTCGAAGTTTTGAGTGACACATTTTGTAAGATTTACACTAAAACCTAATTTCAGGCTGATTATATACCATAGGAAGTTGTGGTGTGTAGCATCTCATTAGCCTGATTAGCTGGCTGAATAGCAGGATGAGCCCTCTGGGCTCTGCAGAGAACAGCTTAGAGAAAAAAGGCCGAATAGCCGATAAGGTTTTTGGCAGCAAAGTATATTTGCTGGTTTGGGGGTCAATTCTGTTTATGGGGATTTGGGGATCAGCCGGGTGCTGGGATCGGCCCCGTGGATGAGCAGCTATTTGTGCGGCTCGGCTCTGCTGGGAGACCCAGACATCCCCTGATCAGATTAGTTTTGCACACTGAGCTCTGCTTTTTTTTTTTTCCTCTAATCCCGTGCCTATTATGGTGGATCTGCTGGAAATAACAGATCTTGGCTGATTTTGGAGCTGGGATTGTGCGGGGGCAGAGCCGGCTCAGTCTCAGTGCTCCTCTTGCCACAGCCGAGCATCGGGGCGTGCAGAGCTTCGAGACACACGGGGCTGTACATGGGAGCCTGGGCCACGCAATTTAAGATACTTTAGCCTGTAGCTCAGCCATTCACTTTAGAGGTTTTTTAGATTTTAAATGGTGGTTTTACATGTGTACCTGCCTGCCCCGGGGCTCTCAATGTGTGCTTAAAGCCCGCTTGATTCAGTGGACAAACAGGGATTTAGTGGATTTAACCATGGTTCTTGCTCCGGCTCCTTGAACAGCAGCACACAGCTTGAGCCTGCTGGGGACCCCAACCCCTTTTGGGGCTTGGGGGAAGCTGCGGGATGGCAGCTCGTATTGGTCACAGCTCTGTCGTGTCCCCTGCAGCATGGCAAAGGTCTGTCCCGCGCTCACCCCCCTGGGAAGCAAAGAAGAGGCGATCGCACATGTAGCTTCATGTGGAGCATCTCCCGTGTGAGGAAAGGTTGAGGGAGCTGGGGCTCTGGAGCTGGACAAGAGGAGACTGAGGGGTGACTCATTCATGGGGATCAATATGGAAATTGGGAGTGTCAGGAGGATGGAGCCAGGCTCTTCTGGGTGACAACCAGTGACAGGACAAGGGGCAATGGGTGCAAACTGGAACACAAGAGGTTCCACTAAAATATGAGAGGAAACTTGTTCCCAGTGAGGGTGGCAGAGCCTGGCCCAGGCTGCCCAGGGAGGTTGTGGAGTCTCCTTCTGTGCAGACATTCCAAGCCGCCTGGACACCTTCCTGTGTAACCTCATCTGGGTGTTCCTGCTCCATGGGGGGATTGCACTGGATGAGCTTTCCAGGGCCCTTCAACCCCTGACATTCCGTGATTCATCAAACAGAAACCAATGTCGAGTTTGATTAAAAGATGGGAAAGAGACTGAGGAATAAATAAACTTCCATGCCACTAATTGCCCTTGGAAAACTAACCCTGGGAATTTGCATCTCTGGTGCCTTCTGGAGTCCCAGGCGGAGCTGGTTTTACATCATGTGCTTTGGGGATCTTGGCCCAGTAAATCAGAATCAGTCTGCTGTATCTCCGGTGGGTGGTTCCTCCAGCTCTGCTTCGGCCGACAGCCGCTGGCTCTGTGGGGACGTGGCTGCCACGAGGCCGAGGCCCCTTCTTGGAGAGGCCGCGGCTGCTGGAGGCTCTTGTATTGCGAGTTATCGTCATGCGGATGGTGCAGCACATCTCTGCTGCGTCCCTCGCAGTCCCTGACATCAATATTATTTCCTCTGGCTGCTCTTTGAATACAATTTTGAACAATCAGTGTGTGACTCTGCAATAAGAATTCTAATTAAGTGCCACTTCCACAACAGCGGGTTTAAATAAGTTTCAGCCGTCACTGATGACTTATTGAACGTTTGTACTCCTGGATACTTTTTGTGATTTTCTTTAAATGATTTAGTCCCGAATCCAGCGCGGTTCCATTTAAATGAGATTTGCCCAGACAGATGGGCTTGTGTTGATGTTGCGTCGGAGCTCACGTGGGTGCTGTGCTGGCAGTGGTCACCCAGAGCCAGGCGTCCTGCAAATGTGGTCCCCTGAAGAAGCTGCTAAGATGTGTAACAAGGGTAGGTTGTTCTTGAATTGCTTTGAAGAAAGAGGAGGAGAAGGTGGACGTAATTATACACTGATAATTCATCTGTCCCTGCCTGTGTCCTGTGCCAGGTTCTCATTAATAGGGTGAACAACACCTTTAATGACAGTGAAATTGCTTCTAGACTTATATTTGTGTGTTTGAAACTAAAATCTGTCTGCAGTTTGGGCTAAATCTGCCTGTCAGCATCTCAGCGGAAGAGCCACACAGATTCCTTTTGTAAGGTAGAACTGATCTCTTTTAATTTACCAAAAGACAGACAGTTTGCTGTGAGTATCCTCTGGCTTGGATTCACCATTGAAAAAGTCAAAGATGGGATGCCAGGATGGAGAGCGGTGGGATGGAGAACAGTGGGATGGAGAGCAGCTGTGGTGGCTTTCCCAGGGTCCCCGTGTCTCCTCCAGGCACACAGCGATGCAGGAGCTGGTCTGCAGCCGTGTGCTGACTCGGTTACCAGACAGGCAACTAGCTGTGCTCCCTGGTTTGGTGTATGCTGTGTCTTCCTCTCTCCATCCCATATTTCTAAAAAAGCATTGCCATATGTTGCACGAGCTATGGGCTGTAAGGGATGAATCACGATCCCACCGCTGACATGAGGCCGTTTCCAGCTTGGATCTTGTCATAGTCAATATTGTATGACCATTTTGGGTGACAACGTGGCGGCTGGACCAGTGCTGTGGGGTTGGAGTGAGGTCAGGCCCCGATCCTGTGCAAGGTCTGGTTCAATGGCAGTAGAAATCCCACGGGCTCTGCTGGGGTTTGAGCCAGACCGAGGGCTGGGGCTGTCCCTCAGCTGGGTCAAAATCCACCTACTGCCTCTATTTCATGGGCTTTCACAGTCTGGGAGAGAAAATCCCACTTGGGCAGCAAGTTTGCCTCTGTACGAGCCTCAGCTTTTAAAGCTTCACCGACCCTTTTGGTGCAAAACTGGCTCTGAAATGGGCTGATTCAGGGATATGTATATTATGGCAGTTTTGACAAAATCTGCTTCCCCTCCTTGATCTCCGTGGGTCTGAGAAACAAAGGGTGGAAGTTGGTGCTAAAGCTGACCCTGAATTTCACCCCAGACTTGATGTGTTTCTTTTTGTTTGTGCTTTGTGTGTGTTTGTTTGTTTGGTTTGGTTTGCTCTTGTTTTAAAGAGCGGGCTGGTTGCGTTTTTCCTATTACCACCTCCAACCATCCCTGCAGGGCCAGGACAGGGACAGAGCTGATTTACTTGTCAATTCCTTTGCCATCATCCAAATTGTTATGTGATCTGAATTGGGCCCAGTGGCATCTTTTTGCTGAGTGGAGGCTCCAAGATAAGACAAGATGCTCAAGCTGGAGGCGGCGCAGAGGAGCTGCAGCGGGTACCAGCAAGGACTTCCCGGGTGGTGGGAATGACAATGGCTCACCATTTATAACCATTTTCTTCCTTTCACGAGTTGCTGGTGAGGGACTATTGTTCTGGCTGGAGTAAAACAAACAGAAGCGTTTGGGATCAGACGCCCAAGCTGAGAAATTGCAGCCAGAGGTACAAAAAACCAGGAGCTGCAACACAGCAGCGATGGGGAAAACACACCTGAGCAGGATCTTTCCGGAAGATAGAGGTAATTACATGCAAAATAAAAATAATTGGTCATTCTGCACGGGGAAATGCCCAAAGTATCCCTGTGAGACAGGGAGCAGCAGTGAGCAAGGCCAGAAGGATGCGGTTCAGTTGTCTGGTGACTGAAGAACAAAAGCAGTTTCCTCTCCCTTGCAGTGATTTATTTCAGTTAAATGGTTTGTCCCTGCTAGCTCGTTTGGGGAACTGTGTTCTCTGCGAGTGACAGGTTTGTCATGGAGCCAAGTTCTGCACTGATTTACTTCATGCCCCGTTAGCGACTTGCCTGGCAAGGCCCAGGGTGTAAAACAGCACATCTCCCATATGCCAGCCCAAGAAAGATCCTGACCTTAATCATAAAATGCCTTCTGGAATACAAAATGAGCAGTTTAGAAAGAAAGCCTAAAATCACTGTTATTAAGCCATGACTGCTGCTGGCCTCTTCCTTTTCTTGAAGCTTATTGATTGCCACCCTGGACAACAATTTTTCCTGCTTGGGCTTTCTTTCTGCCCAGGCTGAGTTCCCAGGGAGCCCGTAGTTACCTGTGTGTTGGGCTCTTTTCCTTCCATCATGCTCATTTTGAACACGTAGTTTCCAAATGGCTCTGGGTGTCTGGTTTTCCCATTAGCTGAGACAAGACATCCCCAAGTGCCACCAGAAACCAAACGAAACACTTGCCAGCAAAAGCAAATCTAGGAGACATTATGCTCTGTGTTTTGCAAGAGAGAAGATAAAGATCCTATTTCTGCGGCAGGTCGCTGTAATGTTTGTTGCTGCTCATTCCCTAGCAATGCTGCTGAGGTCACACCGGGGCTGCGGGCCAAATTCAGCCTGGGTGGAAGTGCCAGGCTCTCCTTGGCCGTGCAGGGGATGAGGCAGAACCTGCTGCATCCCTGTCATCATTTGTCACAAGGATGGAGCCAGGCTCTTCTCGGTGACAACCAGTGACAGGACACAGCTGGCACATGGGAAATGTTGGATGCATTTTCTTTAAGCGAAGCCCCTAAGGAAAGGTTTCCCATTGCCTGGAGGAGGTGGGTCCTGTGGAAGGTGCTGCCAGCTCCACGCTCTCCTCCTGGGACAGGCCAGGAGGCTGTAGCATGGTGGCATCTGCCGGTGAGGCCACCTTGCTGCTTCCGATGAATGCTGTCACTAATTAATTCTGCCCTTAATTGTCTGTCCATATTTCCCATACTGCTGGCAGTGGGCTGTCTGCTGTGGAGACCCAAGCCAGAGGCTCCCAGAGGTGATGGAGATGAGCTGTGGGTCCTGCTGAAACCCAACAGTGAGGGGGCATCTCTTGTTCGTGGTACCACCCAAACATACCGGGCTCACCTCAGAGGCTCTTCTCTGTAAAAATTTGTCATAATTAGCAAACATTTTCCATCCCCAGCTCTGGAAGCGACACGTTTTACTGTTGCTACTTCTGATGTGACAGCGTTAAGCAGATAGGGCTCAGGTCATGCTCGTGCTTCACACGAGGTCTGTCCGCGGTCATGGCAAACAGTGAGTGGGGACAAAGGGTCGTCTGTCCCTCTCTAAAAGCAGAGACCGAGGCTGCTGCCCTGCAAGGCGGCTTCTGGGAGATGGTGCTTCAGGCCAGGAGTCCCCAGAGGTGCGAGTCCCAGAAGCACCCCGGAAGGGGGTTTATACCCCTTAGGACAAAAACCAAGCCATGTTTTAACCAAAACACTGGGAACTGGGGCAGGGTTGTGTGTGGGAAGAGGGGTGTGCGTGAGGGATCTGGCTGGGGGTGCCTGGTCAGGCTCAGGACCCCGGCAGCCTCCCTTGACACAGCAAACACTGGCGTGTCCCCGCGGAAAGGAGCAGGTCGGCGGTGAGCGGGGCCCCGTCAAACCCAGCAGCGCCCAACAGCAGCAGCGTTTCCCCTCCCCATTTCCACCTGCTGCGTGTTGGGCTTGTCACGCTCAGACAAATTAAGCTTTTTCTCCTTAATTTGGCATTATTTGACTCATGGAGCTGCGGTAGCTTCCCAGCTGCGGGCTCTCCAGATCTGCTGGACTGGTCCCTGGGGCGCTGGAAATGCTCAGCCCTGACTTCAACATGCACCACAGACGTGATTATCCGAACACGACACGGCTTCTGTCGCGCCGTTACGCCCCGTTGCTGGTGGCCTTCCTGATATACAGCAGCTTCCCCTGGGTGCAGACACCCCTGTCACCCACGGCAGGGAGGGACTCTCACCTCCAGCTTTTCCCGGTGTATAGATGCCAGGATCTGCTCTGCAAATCTGAATTTCCCTGCAGATCTCCATTCCTCTTAGTTCCTCCTGTTTTCATAGGGATTGCAGAGCAAATCTTTGCATCAGACTTACAGAAAGCAAAGCTCGGGTGGTTCTGTTTGCAGAGCGCCAGGGCTGACGGAAGGCCGGCTGCGATGCCAGCGGGGGATCCCGCGGGAGCTGAGCCTTGGCAGGAGCGCACGCCAGCCAGCTCAGCAAAGTCAGGCAAGAAACAGGTGAAGGGTAGGGAAAAAGAAGCAAGTGGATGGAATCACATGGTAGATTGATCATCTTGGGAAAGGCAACAATCAAGACTGAACATTTTCTCTGGGTTTCTCTGCTCGAGTCCTCCCCGGGCGCTCGCACTAGGAGGGGGTGTGCAGGGGCCAGCTGGGGGCCGCACTGTGCAGGGGGCAGGAGGGGGAGAAGCGTCATTTCATTAACATTTTTTTAATTGTTTCCCCCAAACAACACTGGGGATGACCAGGCGAGTGTGAAATGATCTCTGCCCTTTCTTCCTGGCTGGGAGGAGGCCGGTGCTGCTGCTTCGGGCACCATGCACAGGCAGCAGCTCCGTCCCTGCGCGGCCACCGCTGCGGCCATCGGCCTGGCCGGGAGCCACCGCAGGTGAGGCAGGAAAAGGCTCCTCCGATGTGCATCGCGTCTGGGTTAAAGTTATACGTGTTTGTCTGTATTTGTGGGGAGAGAGGGAGCTTTCGCAGTGGCACATACGTGAGAGAGTGCTGCCATCTCTTGGCTATGCAAATCAGGAGAGGGACACAGGAGGGTCCTACGGCAACTTGTGTTGGCTGGGAAAATGCTGTTTGTGCACCACTTTGTTCTGTGTATTTTTACCGTTATTCCCATTGCCGTGCATTATTCCCTTTGCCATGTGAAGTGACTCTGGGTGCCAAGCAAGAGCCCTGGCCTGTGCTCAGAGCTGGCTGAGGGGACCCTGTGGTGGCAGCTGCATCCCAGCATCCAAGCAAGCACATGGCGTTGTGGGACACCAGCACCCATTTCTTCAAAACAAAATGTTAGATCAAGTATCTATTTTTAGTGTTTCAACCCAACATAGGTAAAGCAAACAACTGAGCACTGTATTTTTTATAGGCTGTTTACTGTGTGTGTGCATTGTTTAGGACTGAATGGTAAATACAACCACTAAGCACCACAGGATTCAGAAATGAACTTCAGAATATAGGACAATGGGTCCCTCTCAGGTGGGCAGCACCCAGAGCTAAGCATGACTCCATCCCTCCATCCATCACCACAAAATCCACCAGTTTCTCTCAGAGAAAATGGGTTATGCTTTGACAGCTCCAGAGCATCATGGGCTGCAGAGGTTATTCATCAGTACTTTGGCTTCTCTTTTTCATTCATGTGTGCATCCAAATCACTCATCTGTGGTCCTTTGCCTTTGAAAAGGAAAAGAAAACAGAAATTACTGGACAAATACAAGTGAATACTCGCGGCTGCTGAGACTGGACACAGGAAATGTGACCTGGCGATTCATTTCCCACGCAAGGCTGGAGCTGAGCTGTCACCCACGCTGCAGGGACATGTTTTGAATCCCACGGAGGTTGCTTTGTGCTGTGTGATCCCTTCCCAGGCCATCAGTGCTCGGCTCCATCGCGACCACGGTCCTGCCCGATGGATTGGCTGCAGCTGCGCAGGATCAGGCTGAAATACATCCCAGGGGGCTGACCCTGACTTAACGTCTCTTTTGGGGTGAATGCCTTTGGGAGAACAGCCCTGTGAAAATAGCTCTGAAAAGCTATCATGAGCATTTGCTCTACGTGTCACCCCTATCCTTCCCGTGGCGATAAAGCCAATATTTCAGCAGCCTTGAAAAAAAACAAGAAAGAAAAATTGCCTGGGGAGATGAGAGGTTCAAACTGTGCCAGGTATTTTGTTGATGCAGATGTGATCCATCTGAATGTGACATCTCTGGCAGTGACATAAGCTGCTTTCCCAAATATAAGGCTGTCAATATATCACTTTTGCAATATAGAAAAATAAATGTCAGTGATGCTGCACTGAAAGAAGATGCAGGGGGAGATAGGACGGGGACCTGCTCTGAGCTAATAGCCCATGGCTGAGAATATGAATGCCAAACTGGCGCTGTTTTTCTTGCCTCTGCCCGAATCAACACTGGTGAGTCATCGCGGGCAGACGGGATCAGCTGCCGCGGTGCTCGCAGCGGTTCGGAGCGCAGGCTGCCGAAACGCGCTGCCTTCCTCTGCTCACAGCAGCGGGACCGATCCCGGCCACCCTCAGCACCAAACTGACGACCGCCCAGCTGGAACGTAGCTTCAGGAGCCGGAGACATTCTATTTTCAATCCCAAAAGATGTGGTGCCCCGCTCCTGCACTGGGACGGGAGACACTGGCAGACAGGGCCCTGGGAAATAGGGGCCGTGAGGTGCACAGCCTGCCTGGAAAGCCCCAACACGGCCCCGGGGTCTGAGTGTTGGGGTAATGACACGGGAACTCTGCAAGAGGCAGCAAAGCAGAAGTCTGGGTTTAGCCCCGTGGTCGCCCACTTGCCCTTTGTCCACCCCTGTGCAACCGCAGCTGCTGCCAGTGCATCCCTGTGGGTGCAGAGTCCGTGTTTCCCCCAGCCCATCTCTGCGGGGATGATGTCTGTCTGTGACAGACTTTTCAGCAGGGCGTGTTACGGCAGGACAAGGGGTGATGGTTTAAACTAAAGGAGGGAGATTCAGGCCGGACATGAGGAAGGAATTGTTGGCCCTGAGGGTGGTGAGAGCCTGGCCCAGGTTGGGCAGAGAGGTGGTAGATGAACCATCCCTGGAGACATCCCAGGCCAGGCTGGATGGGGCTCTGAGCAACCTGAGCTGGTGAAGATGTCCCTGTCATGGCAGGGGGGGCACTGGGGGAGCTGGGAAGGTCCTTCAACACAGACTGTTCTGTGATTAAAGTGAAGGGGAGCTGGCTGCCTTTGTACCTCAGCACCTCCTGCTCCGTGCAGCTGAGCACCTGTCTCAGGGAGACGAGGCTGTGGGGTGAGAATGGGCAGTGTAGCACCCTGGTGTTGGGGCCCAGTGTGAATTCAAGATGCCCCCAGGGCATGTCCCCACACTGCAGCTCCCTGCATGCACCCCCTTGCACAGGGCTGGTGTGAGGCTGGTGGGATCCAGTTCCTTCGTGGGAGAAAGGCAGCATGGGGGTCTGTGTCTGGGGCTCCCCATGGTCCTGCAGGCAGCAAGCACCGCTCAGCACCTCCCCTGCCACATCCCTCACTGCCCACCCCTAAACCTCTGGGTTGGTGGCTCCAGGAGGGCCAGCGGAGCGGGTGTCCCGGCACAGGGACAGGGAACAGCTGGATTGCTCTAGGAAAGCTGCAGCACGTGGATGTTGCTGGGAAGCTCCTGCTGAGCAGCCTGACATGGCTGAGAAGAAAAGCCTCAGTGGCTGTTTTCCAGGAGTGCCCAGCATGGTGCAGAAGGTCAGGCTGTGGCTGGAGCTGACCGAGTCTTTGTGGGTGCAGGTCCACACCCACAGCACCAGCACAAACAGCAAATGGTGAAACACGCTGGCACGGGAAGATTTAGTTCAGTTTGCTACAGAGTAAAGTATTTCAGTAGCTTTTCAAGGTCAATAGATATGCACTTTTGCCTTGGAAGTCCTTGTCACTGCAGCTCCTCTCTGCCTCTTCTTGGGAATGGAATTGTGGTTGATTTTAAAGGAGCAGAGCTGGAAGCTGCTGCTTCTGCATAGCCTGGGCTTTGCCCTGCGAGAAGATCCTTCTTCACTGCCCGGGTGGTTCCCTGCACAGAAAGCGACGGGATTGGCAAAGTGTGAGCCTGCACGGTCATCACCACCAGCACTGTCAGCCTGGGCCCATCTCTGCAGGATTCTCCCTTCAACACCAGCCTCACAGATATTAATCAACCAGCTGGGCAGATCAGATTAACTGCATCCAAAGCTGGTGCTGATGTCCGCTGATTGGAAACCACTCCAGAGCACAGGCAGTTAAATAGGAAGGTGTTTCCCATTCCTATTTTCTCATGGAGATAAGGATGCATAATCAGGGGAGATAGAGGAGACAGGGAGCACGGCTGAATTAGCAAGGACTTTGGTATGCTTTTGGTCTGACTTTCGGTTACTGCAGCCTCAGGAATTTGCTAATTAGCTGTGTGGGACAAGTAATTATCTCATCAGACAGTAATTCAGTTTAAGCACACTTTTTTTTGCTGTTCGGAAGCATATTTGGCCCTTTGGCATCCCCAGGCGCTGTTGCGGTGCTGCACAGCCTGCAGCCCATCCAGCCCCTGCTCTGCTTGTCCCAGGAGTATTCCCTTCCACACACGGAGAACCTGAATGTGCCCCAAGGGTTGGAGGGTGAAAATGTTCTGGTCCACAAATGAGGAGCTTTGCTCCTGCTGCACTAAAGCAAAGCAGGACAAGACCTTGGCGTTTGGGTTCTTGTGGCTGCTTGGTCTTTGTTTGGGTGGTTTTATTTTTGGATTCCACGGGACCCTGAATTACATCTCGATGTTGGGGCTAAAAGACAAACCCATAGCGAATGTGAGCTTTCAGCCTGCTATAGAGGGGCAGAGCCAGTAGAAAATGAAAGTTTTTAATAAGACACGTGGTGCTGAGCCAGCAGTACATAATCTTTTGCATTAAGCAGGTGCCCTGGTTACGCCAGGCCCCATTTCCTCAGTCTCTGATGCTTCCCATGAGAATAAGAGAAGCTGTGTGCACTGAATGGGCAGAAAATTGTAGCTGGAAAAGGCATTTTATTCCCACCTAATTGGCAAACATTTTAGTCTTTGGGCTTAACCCTGCTCTGAGTGATACCAGAGTAAATCTGAAGTTCATTTAATGTATTAGTTACTGCAGGTGTAAAGAACTGCAGAATTTGTCCCGGCATCTGACAAGGAATCCGCATCCTGGCCAGGAGGAAATCCGAGATCAACACTGTATTTCCCCCATCAGTGGGAGAGTTGTCTCCCCTGAGCCAATAGAGGGGGGGAACGAGGAGGTGACTTACATTATTGATGAGCTGAGTCCTAATGAGACTAATCACCAGCTAATTAAAGTCCTCCTATTAGATATCCTGTGCTGCTTTGCCCTAGCACACAGCGTGGGGAGTTCTTAGCTGAAGAAGCTGAAACAATTTCTTTGGAATACATTCCCAAAATTAATTTAATATACGATGTCTGCTGGGACTGGGTGAGTCAGAGGGCTGTGATGGGACTGTGAATGTACTCCAATTTATTTGTACTGAAGTTTAAATAAGATTGATGGAGCCATAAAAGCATTATTGGAGAGACTTCATGGTAGAGCCTAGCAGGGAAATAAAGCACAGCGACGTGCTCGTGGTTTTGTAGCATCCTTCCACCTCGCTGTGGGGCTGTGGTAGGTCTTTGTCGGCTGGGTTTGGGTCTGCAGAGAGTCATGGATGGCTGTAGGCTGGGGTTCACACCTGGGACTTGTGAGGGTAGCCAAAGCTCTGCAAGGAGATTGCCCAGGAGAAGAGAAATGGCCTGTGGAGCTATATCTGGTAGAAGCTTAAGGTCAACGTGAATTTTCTGGTTTGGATTTGAGGTTTTGTCAGAGTCAGCCTCGAGGAAGAAGGCTCGCAAACCTGGTGAGGTCTGTGGCTGGCGCAGTGGGGTTCGCTCAGTGGGGATGCAGAGGTCTCGGCTGACTTGAGCTGCAGCTCCTGAACAGCTGAGATCCTCAGACTGGCTCTTTGGAACTGCAAATTCACATTCAGTCACCTCCTAACACCTTTCACTAGCAAATGCACAGAACACTTGTCCCAGGAGTATTCCCTTCTACACACGGAGGACCTGAATGTGCCCCAAGGGTTGGAGAGTGAAAATGTTCTGGTCCACAAATGAGGACCTCAAATCTCTTCCTTTATTCCTTGAAACAGTGAGAAGGGAGTAGACCAGAGTCCTTGGGCTGCCTGGCATGAGTCAGGGCTGGGGCAGGGAGAGGTGGTTTGGAACAGAAACCAGAAAAACCAGAACTGCTGAAGCTTTTGCTGAGAGTTACAGGTGCTCAGGCAGTTCAGAGGTGGCTTGGGAGGCTATAATACCTCTTGAAAAAGAGCATTCATGCTCCTACAGGAGAAACCCAAGTCTGTTTCTGGCTGCGGTGCCTACGGGAGTCTTTGCAGCAGCAGGAGAGTGCGGTGAGGAAAGGCGACGTCTCGAGAGTCTGGGGACATCTCGCTGAACCTGAGGCTGTCCCTCCATGTCCCTTTTCCTCCAGGGCAGCTGGAGTTGGTTCCCCACTCCTCTCCCTGCTCCTCCTCAGCCCCACTGGCTGGGAACGGCCCGTCTGCCACAGCCACTTCTGGGAGCGGAGCAAAAGAAACTGGATGGATGGTATAATAAAACTACAAAGGACTATTGGCTTCGGTTTGCTTTTCAAAGATTAAGAAGCTCTTTCAAGTGTCTTGGGCTTCATTTATCACCAAGATATAGACCAGTGTAGGCAAGTACATTTATGGTGCAAGATATCGCTGTCTTTATACTTCACTGTTGTGAGGTATCAAACCCTCAGCTTTTTAATGATAATTCAGTCAGAGCAAGTCGTAAAGAGGAGCAGCAAGTGCATGTGGAGCTGTGTCAGGCTCCAGCCACAGCCTGCTCTGCTTTCCCGGCGCTCGGCACGCTGTCCCATGGCCGGTGTGCCGCAGCACGGCTGGCCCGGGAAGGGGGACGAGCAGCCCGCTGTAAAACGCTGACAGGCACCTGTTTCAGCTGAAGCCTCTCCGTGTGGTTTGTAGAATGGGTTAGTGCTGGCTGCTGGCTTAATGTTTTAAGTGCCACATGTGAGCAGCTGACAGGTACAATATTTATCACTTGGAAATGTCTCTGTGAATGCGCTGAGACCTCAGCTTGGGGGCAAGAGAAAGAAAGACCCAGGACACACCAGGAGTCCCAGCTGGGGTATTTCTATTATTGCAGGATAAAAAGTTCCAGAGCAGAATCCTTCTGAGTAATTCAGAGTCTCCCTTTGCAACTGGGTGTGTGAGTCATCAATATGTTGACACATATTCATTTTAGTCAAATCTGGTATTTGTTTCACTAGTAGTGTTGCTGTACAAAAGGCATTGAAATTAAGTGCTGCGTGTTAAAGATCAATTAGCTTTTACTCCCACTGAAAATGACATTGGTATCTGGAGACATATGTGCACCCATGTCCCTGCTTATGCTCGCCGGGAAATTTATGGCCTTCTCCCCAGCTGCAGAGAGGCCATTTCCTCTGCGGTGAACTTGAAACTTTGGTTTCCAGCTCTGCTCTTTCTCTGTTTGAGTATGTTGTTGTGTACAGGGAGGAAACTCCTGGAAGGACTGAGCAGGTTGCTGGTGGCTGGGACCCACCTCAGACCTCTCTCCCTTCTCCTGGGCCTTATTTTCAGTAACCGAAGGCGCCAATTCCCATGCCGTGTGTGGGCTGCAGGTGGAAGCAGCTGCGGAGCTGCACCCCGGGGTGGTGACCAGCAGCTGCAGGAGGAGGCAGCATGTCACTGGTGCCACCATGGGAAGTGCTGCCAGGTCCGGTGCAGAGGTTTGCAAGGCTGGTACTGAGGACTTCTGCTCTGCCAGAAGAAGAGAGGAGGCAGGAGTAAACCATAGTAAAGGTGTTTGCCTGGGTTACTGGATTAAGCTTGTCCTGGTCCCTCCAGGTGTCCTTATGCAGGGCACTGCAATTGCTGGGCTGCTGCTCTGCTGCTTTAAGCAGGGAGGGGTTTAATGCTGTTCTCTGCTCAAGCAGCCTTGCTTCTCAGTCCCTGTGAGCTTGGGCCACTGTTTTAAATAAAAAGGGGTATTTTGGGGAGTAAAGAACACCCTTCGGATGCATTATTTAAAGCAACACTCACCCTTGAATGTGGGGTGGAACCTTCCTGTTACCTGCTGGTGTTGCGAGGAGATGCAGGGGCTGCTGCCCAGCCCTGTGAGTAACTGACCCCCTGCCCATGGGCACCCTCCTTGCACCCCGGCCCTCTGGGCATCCAGGTGGCTGGCACAGGGCTCTGCGTGAGCAAACCGGGGTCAAAACAACAACCCTGGGAAAAGGGGCCTGGGAGCTATTTTCAGCCTGATAGTTTCCCTGATGTGGTTAAGGGGGTCCAGAGGGGCTGCTGCTCATGGAGGGAGGGGGTGCTTGAGAAATTTCTTGCTGCTAAAAGAAACGCCTGAGAGGTGATCACAGCTATGCTGACTTCAGCCATTATTCAAGAATCATAAAATGAGACAAACCAGTACAGAAGGGTGGTGATTCTTGCACTGGATCAGTTCCCTGGTGTGTTGTTTGCACCCTCAGAAATGTGTAGTGGCCCATTTTGGGCAGGACTGGGCTGGTGGGGCGAGGTTGTGCCTGGGGCAGCTCTGCCCTTGGGAGGAGGTTCATGTGTTGGGGACCAGCAGGTGACACACAGAGCTCATCCTGCCACTTCTCTCTTGGCCCAGAAAGTCAGATGCTGCTGCATAAAGGCTATGTGCACCTTCTCCTGTGCTCTGGCTTATTTTCTATTCCATCCCTGCCTGAAGATGGATGCAAACCGAGTTTGGCACAGTCTAGCTACGAAAGTGCCCAGAGCAACAGACTGGAAAGACGGATGGACGAGGGGGACGCGTGTGCTCGGCCTCTCCTTTACACTGAAGTCATAGATGTTATTCGTGTGTGTGACTTTTGCCAGTTTAATCAAATTGCTCTGTTTAACACAAGAGATGCTCAGGGGCTCCTTTCCTTTCTGCCTGGGTCAGACGAGGCCCCAGCGCGAGCAGGGCTGGGGGGCCGCCCTGACGCCTCCCCCGGGCTGGGGGTGCTGCTGGGACCTGGGGGTGCGCGGGAGCAGCGTGCTGGGGACACTAGTGGTGCTGGTCCCCGTGTGACACTGCTCCCAGGGGGCTGGAGGAGCCTGCCCGGTCATGGACGGCGCCTGCGAGCGCCAGCAGGGAGGGCAGCCATGAGAAACCTGACGTCACCCGCTACGCTGCTCGCTCTGTCTCGCCTGTCGGGGACTATTTTTAGCACTATCTCAAAAATGCCTCATCGCCAGGGTTTAGTTGCTTAGCAGCCGCCCCGCAGCTGGCGTGACGGGGATGGCGGCGGGCAGTTATTAATGCACACGTGCCGAGATCACCTTGCGGTTCCCACCTGGCTGCTGCCAAAAACCTGGCGGCTTCCAGGTGTGCGGGGCTGGGGATTTGGGGGTTTGCCCCCGGGGCTGATGTCCCCTGCGTGCAGCGGTGACAGCCCCAGCTGCCTGTGTCCCTGTCCTGGGCACAGCAGACCCTTCCCTCTGGTTTGCTCTGTTTGGCAATAAGCATCAAAAAAGGGACTTGCCCCTGTGGTGATCCCTAACACGCAACCGAGGAAACGCAGAGCACAAAAGATCGGCAGGATGCTTTGTTTATTCTTTGGTGAGCCATTTTACTTTCAGATGATCTGTTTTCTCTGCCACGTATAGAATTGCATGGTTCTAAAGCTGCCTACCAGGATTGCTGGTGTCTGAGAGTGGAATTACGTTTTGTCGTAAAGTCTGCGATGCCCTCAGTCATAACAGGGCTCTCAGGAGATGAAGGGAGTTATTTTTCTCAAATTGAAAAGTTTGGTACTTGAATTACGCCTGCTTAAATTGATTAAATCAGATTGCTGACCCACAGGTAACTCTATAAATTAATTAAGCTGAAGAAAAAAAATCTCGTAAGTTTTCATGCCCTGTCAGGCTCCTTTTAAAGCTCGAAAATCCTGAAATGAGTTACTGAAGGTACAAATGCAATACACAAAAAGGACTTTTGGGGTCTGGTTTCCAAAGAGGCAGGAGCCCAAGCTGATGAATGGCTGTAAGCACGTCCCAGCCACTGGCCAAGTGGTGGAGACCATGGCAGCCTTCCAACAGCTGGGGCATTGCAGCTCTTCCTAGGAGTTAATACAAGAGTTGTTGAGGCCAAAAAGTTGTCCTCCAGCCTCTGTTGAGGGCGGTCTTGCTCCGCAGCGGTGTTACACGGTGCCTCTCCGGGATGGACGCTGTGCAGAGCGTGGGCCCCAAGGAGCCTCCATACGGCGACAGGCAGGTCTTGGGGGTCGGGTGGCAAAGACAGGGGCTTTCATGGGTGGGCAGGAAGGCAGCACAGCACCCGCCGTCCTAATGCTGCCCTTGGCTGTGGGCTGGCCAAGCGCGCTCCTTTCGAGCTGTTGTAGAATAAGGACTTCCTCAGTGGGGTCCCAGCTGGAGGCAGCACCCTCTCATTAGCACTATTAATCCCTTTCAAGTTCCAGGACAGTGCAAATGATATTTGTCAAGAGTGATCAAAAGCTTGTACGTGGAGCAAAATGTGGAGATCACACAAAGTGGAAACTCTGATTAAACCGAAAACATCCAGCTGAGGCTGTGTGTGCCTCCTGGGACACAGCCCCGTCCTGTCCGCCCAGGAAACACAAGGACACGCTGGAGCTCCTGCACTTGCACCTCCCTGCGTGTGAACGGGTCTGCCTGGGGGGCAGCCCAGCTGGAGGGTGGCGATGCAGAGATCGGGAGGCTGGGGTTGCAGAGAACGGGTCTCTGAGCACAGAGATGGGGAGGGCAGTGGGGGTGTGATCTGGGTAGCTGAGGGAGGGAATGGAGGTCTGGAATCTCCACGATAACCTGCAGCCCCATTATCAAGGAGGGATGCGTCATCACAAGGACAGGTGCTACTTCGGGAGCAATGCTGTTTGTGAACCAGAAGGTCTCCACAGGCACCAGGGCCCCAATACCACGGGCAGGAGAAGGTTTCTGCTGCGGGTCAGAAGCCGCCAGGAGCCCTGCAGCATCCAAACCAGGGAGTAGAGTCCTGTTCAAGGGAAGTCATCTGTCTGATCCAGGGTAGTTTATGCTGCTGTGTATTTTACGCCCAGGTCTCATCCTTGCACCCCTCCTGGGCTGTGCACAGGGTAAGTGGTGGGAGCACTGGCTCCCAGCATGAAAGCCCTGGGTGTGTACCTGTATTCTTATTAATTCAGCATAAAAGGTAGGCATCAAGTGCGAATTCAGCCTTCTTTGCCAGCTTGGTCCACAGATCATGCATTTTTAGAAAGCTGTCCTACATCCTTCATCTAACTGAAAGTTACAGGCCACCACTCTTGGTAAAAGTCATCCAGAATCTGCAGGGAGTGGCAGTGGGACAGTCTTGCATTTCCTGCAGGTGACAGTAACGCCAAAAACCTTCCTGGTGGCCAGTGTCACTAGCCAGCTCACAGGCAAGCTGGAACAAAGCTCCAAAAGTTTGAGGAAAAGTAAAATAGAGAACTGCACAACAGAGGGGGCATTTCTGTCTGGTTGTTTGGTGCGCTAGAGTAATATTTAATTACTTAAAGCAACTTTAGAGTTACTGAAAACTCAGCATTTTGGGAAAATTAATCTCTTAAAGCATGCTTGAGTGATGGAGCTGTTTCCTCTCGCTTTGTCCTCTTTAACTGATGTACAGGATGTGGGGCTGGTCACTAAGTTGTTTTTCGCAGCCGACCATGGGAAAGGTGGATCTGACTGACAAGTGCAGCAATGGCCCGAGAGTCCTGCCTAAAGCAGCAAACCGTGGGTGCGTGTTTCTGCCGTGGACCCAAAGAGGTGATGGAGTATGGAGTGCCGCTGTGTCTGTGCTCCTCGCTGCAGTTCCACTGTCTGGCGTCCGCACAGCCGTGCCCCGAGGTGACGCCACAGAGGTTATTCCTTGGCTTTTTGCTCCTATTAGTCATGTCAGCGCTTGCACCTGTATTGATTATTTTCAGACATTATGCAACATGAAAGCATGAAGTTAAAGCCCCTCCGCCCTTGTCACCAGCGGGAGAGCAGGTTTGCATGCTTTCCTTCTGAACTGCCAGGACCATAAACCTGTGCATTTGCAGAAAGCAGCCCTCGCTGGGCCTTTTTCTGCTTCTGAGGGAACACTTTGTGCATTCGAATGCCGGTTGCCTCTCGCTGTCTGCAGCAGCGCCGTCGCTCTGCCACCTGCTGCCGCAAACATTGGCTGCACCGCAGCCAGCTCTAGGCCCGGGCTTTTTCCTTTCTCTTTATTGTAAAACAAATTTGAAATAAGAAATAATATTTAGGTGGTTTAGGGCAGAGCTTGATCCTCCTACTTGTTTACTTAATGCTCTTTGGCAAGCGTGTCAAGAGTGGGAAAGGAAATGAGTGTTAACATTTGCCTCCCATTTGGTAATATTGCATATAGAAAGGTAAATGTCAAGTGTACATATGCCATGTTATAAATAAATGTTTCTGGCAAGGAAAGGCGTTTTCTACCCAGTTATGTGGCCTTTTTGATGTAAATGTTATGAATGTGTGGTAATATTTGGCCATCTGCTGATGACAGTAAGAATTGCATGGGTAGAGCGGAGCACCCCCTGCGATCAGCTCCTGTGGGAGCCACGGGTGGGGCGAGGGACCCATGGGGACCCCAGCACCCCGCGGGGGCACAGCCTCATCCAGGCTTCCTGACACCCAGAGAAACCTAAATCCAGGTTTGGGATCACCACCTCGGTCAGTAACACAGGTGGCAACTAGCAGGTGACAGTGCTGGCCCTGGCAGCTGTCCCCAGGCTGGTGACCGCTTGCTGCTTTCCGTGGCTGGAGGTGGTTCTGGAGATGCTGCTGCCTGGTACCTGTAACCTGGAGGATCATGGACCACAGCTGGGAACAAAACCAGGGCACAATGACCGGTGAGAGAAGAAAAGGAGATGTGGGAGAGGAAAAAAGGAGAGATGACAGGGAAAAAAAAACCCAAGAAACAAAGAACCAAAAAAACCCCACACAGTGAGAAAGGTCTATGTAAAAAAGAAAGTGAGAAAGTCCTGGTTCGTGTGGTTGAGGCTGTGTGAGGGAGGACATGGAGGATGAAAGAGCAAGGAAAAGTTGATGAGAGAACGTGTGGAGATGAGAAAAGGAGAAAGGTGTGGTGAAGTGATGAACTTTCCTCAGAAGAGAGAAGTTAGGATCTGCCCTCCAGGCCGTGATATATAGAAACCTGTCCCTGTCCTGCTCTTCCCCTGTCACACGCATGTACTGCAGAACATTGGTATCGTGCTTTTTGGACAGGTTACATATAGGGATGTGATTTTACAGCCTGCCCAGCAGAACACACTGGGGTGAGCTCTGACTTATTTTATCTTATATTTTATCTTATCTCCTTATTTTATCTTCCTCCCATCAGAGGGAGACTCAGGACATTTTCATCCTTGCCATCCCACAGAGGTGCTGAGGAGAGGGTTTAGGAGTTGAGAAAAGAGGACTTGGCTTTTAGACTCACAGAAACATAGTGAGTCAGGAAATGTTTCTAGAGCAGACAGGTAAAATAATAGCACAGGACAAAAGGAAACAGCCTCAAGTTCCACCAGGGGAGGTTGAGGTTGGGTGTGGGGAACAATTTCTTCCCCAAAGGGCTGTGGGGCATTGGAACAGGCTGCCCAGGGCAGTGCTGGAGTCACCATCCCTGGAGGGTTGGACAGACGGACATGAGGTTCTCAGGACATGGGGCAGTGCCAGGGGTGGGTTATGGTTGGACTCCATGATCTTGAGGGTTTCTTCCAGCCAAATGATTCTGTGTTTATTTTGTTCTTTCCTAAACATGCTCTTTACATTTCTTTCCACTGAATTATTCCCAAATTTTCTCAGCACAGAGTTTTGCCCTGCAAGCCCCCCAACAGAGATGGGGGCCTCTGGCACCGTTATGTCCCACCTGTGTCCATCAAATCCCGAGTCTCACCTGTGGGTTGTGAGCTGGGAACAGAGGAGCTTTTTCTGGAGTGAGAGCTAGACCTGGGTACGAGAAGGTGACAAAGGGCGGGGATGCTGAATACGTGGAGTTCAACAGGAGTGTGGTCCCCGGGCCGGCAGTGCTGAGCGCCCCGTGAGGAGCAGTGCTCGGGGTGGCACTGCTGCTGCTTCCGCTTCCTCGCGGAGGAGAAATTCCCATCATCTGTCGAAAGTCATCACCTGAACACCCCCAGTCGCTGGTTCAGCCCCGGGGTCATTCCACTGCTGCAGGGAATTCGTGCCAGGTAGGGCTTCTGACTGCATCTGTAAAATATATGTATTTTTCCATTCTCATTTCTCCGTTTGACAGGCAGCGTCAAACTTGGTTCTGCTCATTTGCTTCGCAACTCGGATTTTCATCTCACATTTCTCACTGTCTCACCTGCAGCTATTCCAGTCTGTGCTCTTTCCGTGACAGTGCACATTTTGGACAGAGCTGTCTGCTCCAGGGCTCACAGCTCGGCTTATTGTAAAAACCCGGACAATTGGCAAAATTTGGACCCAGCTACTGCTTCAAGTGAATGCAGCCAAGGCTGCATTAGGGAGCTCAACCACAGCATTGAAGCAGTTCTGTTGCAGCATTTTGGGTTTGTTTTGGCCTAGACTAAAAAATAAACCCACCACATATCAAAGGAATGGGTGGAGATGTCATACAGAACAACAAGGGACTCATGTCAGGGGTATGGGGACAAATTCCCTGTGAGGGGACACCCTGGCTTCCAGGAGTGAGATGTTTCTTGAGCCAAAAATCTTGTGCAATTCCCTCATCCTGCTAATGAAACACTTTGTACTCTCTCACCACAGCCCTTAATCACAACTGAAAGTCTTCCCACACGTGGCTGAGATCTGCCTGTGGCCTAACAGCCCTCCTTGCAATTGTATTCCAATTTCCCCTCTTGTTTGATGGTTTAATGATATCCTAAGCAGCATTTAATGCTGCTGCTATACTTCCCACATCTGGTATAGAATGAATATCAATCCCATACAGAACAGGAGGCTGGGATATTAATGAAAACTTCCTTTTATGCTGAGTTCATTGTTGATTTGTTTAGCGTTCCCCTTTCACATCTTCTGTCTCAACTAAAGAAAAAACAGCTCTGACAAAGGAGGAGAGGAGAAAGAACTGTTTCTGTGGGCTCATGTTCAGGTTCCTGACCTCCACCCCCTTGGTCCTGCTTGCCCGTAGCTCAGCTGAGGGCAAGTTGACATACAGTCCAGGTTGCTGTATCTGCCTGGGCCATATGCACTTTTATGTATAGATTCCCTGAACTTCAAGGACAATGTCTGACCTCTGAAGGGCCTGAGCCAGCCCCATAGTGTGGAATGGAACAGGTGTCCCCTGTGTTGGCCACAGGGAATCACTGACCTGCATTTCGAGCTCTTGCTGCCTGTGCCAGTGACGGCTGCCGTGCAGAAACAGCCCAAGACACCCGGGGTTGGGAGCCGGGAGGTGAAACCGCAGCAGACAGAGTCATTTCTTGCTGCAAGACGAACGGTGTAACTCATACAACATGAGCAAGACCTGTCCCAGGGCTCGTGAAGGCCATGAGCTTTGCACATGTGGAAAAAATGGCATTAAGGAAACATCCCTTATTTTTGAGATGTGTTGTCTTTTCTGGGACTTGCCTGTTTGCTGGGTTTGTGCTCTCACATTGTGTTCACATTTCAAAGCTCTCTTCAAGGGCTGTGTATTTACTTGGCTTCACAGACAGGCACCTCGTGCGATACAGTCTGTCTTATTGGCAGCCCATGGAGTATTTTGCCATTGTTCTTTTTTCCATTTGGCACCTCGATGCCTGCACACAGTGTCCAGAATAGCCAGGTCCAAGTCACTGACGACATCGTGATCTCTGGAAGCAAAGCTTCCTTGGGAAGCAGGGGCAGTATGTGCAGCTTTGCGCTAACTGCAGAACAAATCCCACTTTTTAAGTAGAAAATGAAAAATATGCTTAGGAAGAGAAAAGGAAATTATAACGTTGACTACTAGCAGAGGATGTGTTGGATGATCCCAAAGCCCATGTGATTGTATTTTACACTGTCCCAGCAGTTACATCTGTAGATGAGCCACAGCTCTCTGTGGTTCCATCCTGCTGCCTCAGTGGCCCTTTCCCTCTCACGGGGACAAACTGGGCTCCGGATGACCTGCCAGGACCCCGGGAGCTGAGTTCAGCTCAGGGCTGCTCGGCAAGCCCGTCTTTGCAATCTGCCATGTCCAGACTAGAGCCTGCTGGGCCCAGGTTCTTACTGGGGTTTCCCTTCTTCTTTTTCTTCTTTTTCTTTCTTTTTTTTTTTGCTCTGTGTGCTGACACTGCTGCAGGAGATTCACGGATTCCGCCTGGTTTCCAGGAAATACTGAAAACACGGAGGCAGTGAAGAGTCAGCTGGGAACGCGGCAGGAACGATTCAGCTGTCCCGGGAAGTTTCCTTCAGCTAATGACCACGGTATGGTATAACGGAATTAATCTTAAATCACCTAAGCAGTCAAAGAGCAATTACTTCCTTTAATTGCAAGATGGGGGAAACAATCAGATTTAATTTCAATAAAATCTCAACCATCTCAGCTGTGATTTTTATTTAACGCAAAAGTGACAGAACTTCCTGCTTTGCGATAGTCTATGTGCCTGGAAACACCATGCTTTATCTTCACCATTGACGTGATAAACCACAGTATGGACTTTGCTTAAGACTCAGTACCTGACTGAAAAATAAACCAGGGCACTACACTTTGTATTTAAATAATAATCTCTGTACAGCTGTGTCTGCCCTCAGTGCCAAAGTTCACTGAGACAACCCAGAACTGAGCCGGATGATGCCCTGTTTGTTTTGTTATTACTTATTAATCATATTTTTAGCCACCCCCCCCAGGTTTTGTAGCTCCTTGATGGAGCACACAGTAACTGGAGAGGCTGGGGGGGTGAGGGGGGTGTTCGGGTACTCCCAGGCTGGAAAAACTTACCGAAATCTGTGTGAAAAGAAAGGGAAACGAGAGCAAAAGCAGCAGCTGGGTGAGTCGGCAGCTGGAGCGCTGCGGCGCGGGCGAGCGGCACAGCTGTGGGCCGCTTTGCCTTGCTTCCTCTTGCTTTTTTTTGCCTTTGTAGTTGCGATTTCTTTTTCTTTGCTAGCATTTCTGGCATTATTCCAGTTTGGTAGCATTTAACCTTGCTGCTATGATAACTGCTGGGGAGCTTATCATTAGGGGATTTATTCTGTCTTTGTGAATATGTTTGTACAGCGTGAAATAAAGAAGGCCTGAGGCAAGCTAGCAGACAACAAGGAAAAGACAAAATGTTGTCTCCCCATTTCAAGTAAGCATCATCTGCCTAGTGCGCTGAGCAAGGCAGGGGTCCTATAGAAAAATCTGCCTTGATCATGTTTTTAAGGAATGTCTCATAAGGCAAAGAAACAGGAGGACTGGAGACAGCTGCGCGGCCTATAGTAAGCCTGATAATTTTTAAATACTTGATTTGGCAGCGTGTGAATATGTAAAACTCATCCATAATTCATATAGGTAGGGAAAGAAACCGATAGAGCCAGACATTATCTTTCCAATTCACGTAAATCAGTGGTGGTTTCATTCCTGGTGTTAGTGTTTCCATTTACTCCCAGTGCTCGTTGCTATTATGTCGAGTAGCCCCTGCTGACGTCCTGAGTCACTGCGGAGAGGAGGACGCGGGGATCCAGCTTTAGCTGCTCCCGGCGGCCCCTCGCTCCCAGGCCTTGCTTGTTGTCAAGGAGACACATCTCTGGCACACGTCTTCTCTGTGGTTTCTCTTCTTAGTGTTCTTTTCCATTGCTATGGAGACTATCAGCAACACATTTAGCAACTCCCAGTGCCCCACGAGGAATGTGTGTTTCATAACTCACTGCTCAGAATGAGGTGGGCTGGTTCATTTTTGGCCTCTCACCTGCACTGTCCAGCCTGGCTGAGCTGAGACTTTCTGATCAGATACAGCAGGGCTGGCTTTTAGGGCAGGGCTACAAAAAGGTGTCTTCCATGGGGACAGTTTTGAAGGTGAGGTAAAGCTTTCAGGTCTTCAGATTGTGTTCTGCCGAGTTCTTATGCCATCGCTGCCTCCAGGAAAGAGACCATGTCTGATGGAGTAAGTGTTGGTCTGCTGCAGGTGAACTGTAGCTCTGGAGACCTTAAGGATTTTCTAATAATTTATTTTGAGGAGACGTAATTACAGGAAGGACTATTAAGAGGCAAGTTTCCAAATAGCAGAGATGGACTGAACTTGCTGGAATAAGAGCAGAAGCAGCTTGCAAACTTGAGGACTGGGACAGAGAACACAGGAATGGTGATCTTTCATGGATACTACATGAAGCAAAGCAGATGAAACCAAGGAAAATGCCTCACTAAAATGATGCAAAGGAGAGGGAAATGGAACAATTCTGTTGGCCACCACTGCAGGGCAAGAGACAGGGACCAACACAGTGGGACCAGGCGTGGGAGAGAGGATGGTGAGGGGCTGGAGCACAAGTGTGATGGGAGCAGCTGAGGGACCTGGGGGTTCAGCTGGAGAACAGGAGCTGAGGGGAGACCTTCTGATCTCTGAACTGCCTGAAAGGAGCTTGGAGCCAGGGGGGTCGGGCTCTGCTCCCCAGGAACAAGCGCCAGGAGCAGAGGAAACGGCCTCAAGTTGCGCCAGGGGAGGTTGAGGTTGGATCTGGGAACAATTTCTTCCCCAAAGGGCTGTGGGGCATTGGAACAGGCTGCCCAGGGCAGTGCTGGAGTCACCATCCCTGGAGGGGTTTAAAAGGTGTTTAGATGAGGTTCTTAAGGACATGGGTTAATGCAGGTGTTAGGTTATGGTTGGACTCAATCATCCTGAGGGTCTCTTCCAACTGAAATGATTCTGTAAGATGGTGTCAACAAAAGCTGGCTTAAGCTTTCCCGAGCAGGCCCAGTGAGAAGACAACTTGCAGCAGTTATCTCCGAGGCTGGCAGGGGCAGGCTGCTGGTAGTAACTGTTCTTTTCCAGTCTGCTTCCCATTAAATTTTGTTTTGGTTGTGACATTAAATGCAGACAGAGGCAAGAAAACAAACCAAATCATCATAAAATGTCTTCCGGAGAAACGCAGATTGTTTTTCTGCATGTGACAGTTTGTGTTTGTAACATGAAATAGATGTAATAACCAGAAGGTGTTCAGCCACACTTTGAATAGATTTCTACTTTATTTTTGTCCTGAACTGTAGCTGGTGGAGTCACCATCCCTGGAGGGTTGGACAGACGGAGATGAGGTTCTCAGGGACATGGGGCAGTGCCGGGGTGGGTTATGGCTGGACTCAATGATGTTGAGGGTCTCTTCCAACCAAAATGATTCTATGATCTGCAGCTTGGTTTGAGCAGCTCCCAGGTGACTGTCAGCATCCCGACACTGCAGGTGAAAGCTGCACACGCTCAGGGCAGGACCGGAGCTTGTGTCACTTGCGTGGTGACACTTTGACTCCCGGAAGAGCGGTGGGATGGTTGCAACAGAAGCAGCTGCAACATCCCAACGATAGAAGGGGCAGCAGCAGGCTGGAGGAACCTGACCGTGTGCTGGCACTGTGCACTCAAACCACTTTGGCTACCACAGAAGCGTGGCTTTACTAAGAAGCCCAAGAAAAAAGAGAAGTTGTCCTTTGGGTTTTACAACAGCTGGTACACTGGAAAGCTGAAGGGCCAGCAAGCAGCGGGTTTGTGCACACCAGGGTATCTTCCTTCTGAGACAGCAGGGAAAAAAATCTTTGCAGCCTGGTCCAAGAGGAACTCAGTACCATGGGAAGACCCCTTTCAAATTGGGTGCGAGTGAGCAAGCAACAATTAGATAAGGAAGACTATAAAATAATAAAGTTCCACATTCAAGGTAGGAATTGATTCCTGCTGAGTTGGCAGCTGCAGCTCCCAGCTCCCTGCCCTGTTTCCCCACTCCTGGGCACAGTCTGACATATTTGCATGATCCCCAATTCCACTTTTCATTAATAGGTCGCTCTGTGCCCTGCAGTAACTGGGGAACAGATGCACGGTCATTCGGCTGTGGGGTGGGAGCCCACAGGAGTGCTCTGAGACGGGGACAGTCACTTGTTAATCTCTCTGGGTAGACAGAGCCCACCTGTACTCACAAATCGGTAAGTAGCCAGATAGCCTCCAAATCAGCCCTTCAGCACAACACCAAGCCATAAATAGTCAGCAGGTACTAGGAGTAGCCTCACCCAGCTAAAAGAATCTACATATGTAAATAAAATGAAGTAATTAATCAATTCAGACCTTTTACAAATATATATATCAAAGCAGGGTTTGAGGAACCAAAAGGAATCAAATATACCCTGTCACTTAGCAAATCACTCTCTATTCACTGCCTTACAAAATAAGTTAGTTACATGTGAAGCTGCTTTAGGACGCTGATGTGCATCTCCCCAGTGTGTCCTGGGCCGTGTGTTTGCGTGTTGTCTGGTCCAGCAGCCGAGCCCCGAGGTGCTCTCGGCCTTTGGGACCAGCTCACCACAGCCAAGACACTCGGGGCAGCACAGTGTGACAAGAGGAGGGAAACACATTAAAAATCTGCCTCAAACAACTGATTTCTGTATGGCTTAGAAGTGATGGGTTGCTTTCTAATTGGCTTCAGTGTAATTTTAAATCTTACGAAGTTCAAAATGTAAAGGATATATTTTATTCAAACTTAGATTTTCTTTTTTTTTTCAACATGGATTCCAGATTTAAAGGAAATCAATGATGTTGATCCAGATACGTGTGTGCATGTATACGCCATACACGTGCAGCTCTGCTCTGTTCTCAGTGTCACTGTTTTCTCTCATCGTGGGTTTTTAAATGTTCACCGTGTTCTTTAGCTGTGTGTTGGTGACAGAGAACTTATGGATTTGTGACTGCATCATTCTGGGGTTGCTGGACTGGTCTGCATGCTTGGAGCTGAATTCCATTTATCTGGAGAGCAGGTGTTTAACTGATGGGCACATCAGACACAGAATAAATGCAGAGCAGCTTCTAGTGTCAGTGTTTTACAAAAACATCTGAATGAATGAGCTGAGAGAGTAAAACATTGCCTGTTTTTATATCAGTGAACAGAAATAACAAGAAAAAGCCCCATGATGAAGCACTATGCTTGTGCATTACTGATTACTTCAAGGTTAATTTTCTTCATTCTGAATGATCGCTGATCTGCAAGACTGAGGAACAACGAGATCAATGAACCGAGGGAATTAAGCATTTATGAACTATAGGCTGAAAACAATCAAATTAATGTATCAAATTAGAATTTAAAGGAGCTGGGGTGACAGTAATACATTTATGTCACTTATTGATGACTTCCCAGCTGAAGGAAAGGCTGGTTGTGTTGGTCACAGGGCTGTCACGCTGCCGTGCTGTGGTCTGTGGCCGATGGCTGCGCTACGGGGAACCGGGCACAAGTGCAGCAGAAACTACGGTCTGAAAAACAAAGGAAAGAGAAAGAGAATGAGAGATCTGCTATGTTCAAGGGCTCATTCTGCTTCAAATGATGAAGTTCCCACTGACTTCAGGCTCTTGGCCTCTTCTGTAGTGGAATTATTACATTTAACGTTATGTTGCGCTCCAAGATCCCAATTAGATCAAGGTCTTACTGTGCTAAACATAAGGAAAGATGCAACCTCTGCCTAGAAAGCTTTACAATATGCAGTTTTACAGAATAACATTTTTTACAAGTAGTGTGGACTAAGAAGTATCAATATTGTGTAAATCACAAAAAAAAAATAGAAGAACATGTCAATACTACATGGTGAGATCTGCTGGTTTTCTTCTGTTTATGTGTCTTTAAATCATTGGAGTTTTCTCTGTAAACACACAAAAACGGAATTAAGAGAACTTTAAGGCTGAAAAAGCAAAACTTGCAAACTGGGAAGAAGTCAGCACTTGGGCTGACCAGGAACAATGTACGTTTTGATGCACAAGAACACGTACTGTTTTTTTCAGCCTGCCCTGGAGATGAGTCAAAGCTGCATATTGAAGGAAGCTGTGGTTTGTAAGGCTGTTGTTAGAGAAGCTGGAAATTGTAGTGATTTCGATAGGGCACTAGAGGAAGATGATGTGGTGGTTAAAATGCATGTATGTTATTTGGGAAATCAGATTCTCTTTTACATAATGCGAGACAGCTCTCCCACACGAAGCTTTTCACTGGCTCAATTTAATACCGGGTCTTTGCACTGAATGCGGCAATTTATTCTCTTTTGATTCAGCTTGAATTGTGTCATTTTTAGACAGGGACACAGCCTTTTTCACAAAAATACCAGGGGATAACAACTATGCCGGTGAGATTTCAAACAAGTAGCGCCTGGGGCCTCAGTTCACCTTTGGAGACTTTGAACTCTGCTGGGTTTGCTCTAGACAGTGCCAGTTGACAGTGGCCACAGGGATGCTCGTCCTCCATCCATCCATCTGGCAGAGCCACGGGTGGGCTGGAGTGGAGTTCCCCTTCCCCTCTACTCTGCCCTGGGGAGACCACACCTGGAATATTGTGTCCAGTTGTGGCCCCTCAGTTCCAGCAGGACAGGGAACTGCTGGAGAGAGTCCAGCGCAGCCACCAAGATGCTGAAGGGAGTGGAGCATCTCCCGTGTGAGGAAAGGCTGAGGGAGCTGGGGCTCTGGAGCTGGACAAGAGGACACTGAGGGGGGACTCATTCATGGTCCGCCTGGACACCTTCCTGTGTAACCTCATCTGGGTGTTCCTGCTCCGGCGGGGGGATTGCACTGCATGAGCTTTCCAGGTTCCTTCAACCCCTGACACTCTGGGATTCTGGGATTCTGTGATAAGGATTTGGCAACGTTGATACCTGGAACACAGTAATAAACCAGGTAGGAAAATAAGCGCAGGAAAAAGCAGTGAAAATTAGAGAAGATTAAAGGATAAAAACCTTGGGGGAGTTTACTGTATGTTTCACTTCTAATTGTACTGCAGCTCTTAGACCAATTTTTCTTTTAATTTTCATAGCACTCTGCTATCAGCAATAAGCACCAAAATGAGCTAAATTAACACGTAGGATTCATTACACCATCCAAACAAATTTCCCTGGGCTTATTATGCCTTAAGGGCTTGATACTTTTCTGGCGGCCTCTTTCAAATTACCCCTTCAGCACACGTGACATAAACTTGGGTCTGCAGAGTGTGAAAATTTATGTGAGAGAGCAGTTATTTTAACAGTTGGAAATTATCAGGTTCACTAGAAAGGTGAAGCATGAAGTACACTATTAATTTTTCAAAAGGACTTCACAGTGTAATAGTCTTGTACTATTGGCACCCACGGTAAAATAGAACTGCTTCCTGCTCCGGCTTGGGCTTTTTCTGCAGTGCAGCACAGATACCGGCAGCTCCGTGCCAGCACTGTGCAGCATTTCATAACATCCCCTTGCTCCCAAGTCCTGATTCAGCTTTTTGCTCATGCAGGACGCAGCGTTTCTCACTGAGCTCCTGCCCAGGCTCTCCAGAAATCACACCGGCAACACCGACCTCCCGACAGCCGCTCTCGCAGCACACGAATGGCTCTGCAGCCGTGCGGGTCATCTGGCAGGGGACGGGACCTCAGGACAGCGCTGTCTCCGTGGCCAGCAGCGAGGGAGCTGCTGCTTGTGGCACACATTTTATTCCGTGTGAGTAAAAGCACGCTTGATTCCCAGCCAGCGCTGTCTACCAATGCAACTGTTCCACAAAGAGTCCGATTTTCAGAGGTGGTGAGAAAATTTTTTAAGCAAGTTGCCACGATGCTGTCAGCGTAACTACATAACACGCAGGCCATGACTTTCTTCTGGGGTGTTCTCTGTGGCTTCCAAAACTCCTGCAAGGATTGCTGCAGTTTCTGCACTCCTGAAGACCAGCATGGAAACTCCTCCTTTGGGCTGCTCTCTGGTTTAACACTGGCTGGAATGTCACAGATGTAGTGTGGCTGATAGGATGAGAGGAAACAGCCTCGAGTTGCACCAGGGGAGGTTGAAGTTGAATCTGGGGGACAATTTCTTCCCCAAAGGGCTGTGGGGCATTGGAACAGGCTGCCCAGGGCAGTGCTGGAGTCACCATCCCTGTAGGGTTGGACAGACGGACATGAGGTTCTCAGAACATGGGGTAAAGGTGAACTTGGCAGTGTTGGGTTAACAGTTGGACCCAATGACCTTAAGAGTCTTTTTCAATCCAAATGATTCTATGATTGACTGTATTGACAAAAATATTACTTTTCTACCATTTTCTCTTGGACATATCAAGACGTAAATATTTAAAGACCTACAATTGTTTTAGGCTGTGTATTTGTCAGGCCAAAGTAACCCCAACAACTGCTTGTTTAGGAGTTTAGGAATGGAAGTGCTCGGTTTATATATGATGTATTATATATTATATATTATATATTATATATTATATATTATATATTATATATTATATATTATATATTATATATTATATATTATATATTATATATTATATATTATATATTATATATTATATATTATATATTACTATCACTGGTAATATGTAAATGACGTCTAGGACATTTAAGGAAGCATATAGTTAAAAACCAGAAAAACGTGGTGTTAATAAACACAATGTGAAGAAACAGATTTTACATCCAACCAAGGACTTCTGTGGTCCGTGATGTAATAAATCTATAATGAACACCTGTGACAAGAACACAAGTATTTACTCATACATAATACATAATGCTACCCCGCTTAGGAGATATAAAATGCCTTAAAGATGTAGTATCCTTAAAGAATTTCAGTGGAGAAAAAATGCAAGTTCTAAGGAAGTGACTGTATTGTATTTATTGCACTGCTGTAGAGGAACACTGTTCAGCAAGAGCTGTCCTCTAAGAGACCTTCAGGAAACGGAGCAGATGGCTCCATATGCCATCCCACTGAAATTCGCAGCGGTCTTAGAAACACTCAGAAAAAGTAAAGCAGTCATTTCCTCAGCCTTTTAGGTAAAGAAAAGTAGGTGAAGGATTATTTTTGTTAGTATTCAAATCACGGTGCATTTGTTATGGAATTCTAAAATACAGGATTGATTTTTTTTGCATTAAAAATATTTTCAACACAAAAGTCTAGGATGGTTCAATATGCCTTGCAATTAGGACTGTTTGTACATTGGATTTCTGTATTAATACGCCCCATAGGATAAGGAAAAATTCCCATTTGGGATGAAACAAGGTAGGCCCCGGTATGGACCGCACCATTTGTTCATGATAGACATTATACCCACCAACACTTTTAATGAAGAAATCAGTCGGAGTCCTGAGGGAGCGACCGTGCCCGCGCCACCAGCACAGGGGCTCTGGGCACCCTGCATCAGCCATACATCGCCAGAGCTCTGGGTCTGCTGCCGCCAGAAAATAGCGTATGGGACCATTCAACTGAAAATCTGGTGGGTCACTGATAAAAACAGGATCCTGCCATCAAAGCACGAGAATTGGCAGGTATAGGGAATAACTATTCTAGGAATCTTTTCTAATTTTTAAGAGGCAGCCGACTGCAATATACAGAATCTTGGCGTCCGGTACTTCTCTGCTCTAGTTACCGCTTTGCTCCTTGGCTTCTGTCCTATTTCCAGAAGAGGAAATAGCGTCTCTTTACCTCTCGTGGTTGGTGATTGTTTTTCTTGCAATCTGTAGCTTTGGTGCAGATCAGAGGGAGCCAAGGGCCAAAAGTGACTTGTAATCCTCAGCACACACAGGTTTTTTTAGACAAACAGCTTGGTAAGGAGATATAAGATATAAAAGATGCAATATGGTACTTAGTGCCCTATTCCAGCATGTTAAATATATACAATCTGAACTTTATTCCAAGTAAAAATAACATTCAGATTAATACATCTTTCTTTTATATATGGAACAGAGAAATCATGACTATGAATTATAAAGCAGGAGGAGTGTGGTTCACAGTGTCTGTTGCTCCAGAGTTCTGCATTAGGATGGATGTGGAGGGTTTGATGGAGAGGACTGAGCTCATGCCAAGGAGTGAGGCAGGAGACGTATCTCTGCGAGTGTCACCGACTCATTCTGAGGATTAAGACAGGTCTTCTGAGTCCATACATTTCTATTTAGAGAGGGTTCAGATTTAAACACACCATTTATTAACAAGACACAGGAATCTACAGCTCCAACTGGCATCAGTACTGGCTGCTAAATATCCAAAACTGAAGTCCCCAACTTGAGGACAGAAAGTTAGACATCTGTTTTGAAAATCATGTCCTCAGCTTCCCCCGGCTTCATTGTGAGGTCTGAATGGCACCTTTACAAAACAGCTGGTTGAAACCTGCAACTGAGAAAGTGCTATCCAAATAATTATTGCTCTATCTCACTAATCTTGATGAGCATTTTAACTGTTATCTATAATACCTATAATAATCTTGTAGAAAGAGATCGAGACTGTCTCTTCATTTGGCAACTCCGTAACATTTTGTGGTTTTACAGCTGTGCACAACAGCAGTTTATAAAGCTCCACATCACTGGTCCATTCTGAAAATGGAGACAACTGCCCTCAGAATGGGGACCAGCATGAGCCAACACAGACTGCAATTTCTGATACAAAATTTATGGTACCAAATGCTGAATCAGTGGTTCTTAAACTCTTGCTGTAAGCAGGCAGATGTTGGACATAGTACGACAGCTTGCTTTCTTTCCTGCCCTTGCTAAATTAATGTGAAACATAGTTAAAAATACATTCCTGGTAGTACCTTGCGGCTCAAGTGATGAATAGTTGCCATTGGAATACTACTCAGCCATGAAATGAAAAGAAAAATCATCACCCGCTGCATCACTGGGGCAGGGGAGCTGCTAGACTTGGTTGGAAAGGGTGAGCAAATTCGCAGCAAGTATGGTTGCTATACTTATGAAAACGTAACTTTGCTACATATTGTCTAACTCTAGATGTCCACCTCAATTATAAAGAAGGGGAAAAAAGATCTATCATGGCTCACGGAACTGACTGCAAAACAGATTTGCTTATGACACACAAGTGTATGTCAGCTGAAATGCAGGCTGATGGGCATTGGGTTATATTGCATCAAAATGGTACTATGGTGCAATGAAGCCTTCTGATATAATTTTCTTTATTTCTGTATTGAAATTGATTTTGGTATCTGTAAGTGGCTTGCATGCATTGGTTATGGACTCACCAGCAGCCAAGGGAGGTGGCAGCATGCCGTCTGTCCCAGCTAAGTCGCCAACCATGTGCCCTGGCACATGGGGCACGGGGGGATTCGAAAAGTTCCTTCAGGTCTTTCAGTGGTCTCAAATCTCGCATATTGTAATAAAAAAAAAAAAGTTTGATCTATTCAGGTCTCTTCGCTGAGTATCCGACTAAACAATAATAATTTTTCGTAACTAAGGAAATATTCTGCAGTCAGGAACTAGGTTTACCAAATCAGCTAATCTAAGGTTCCAGGTCCTGCAGGAGAAATAAAAATATGGCTAGGACAGTCTTCGTGTCTTTGTTGGGAAATGTACTCGGAACGTCTACCGAATTAAAGAGCTTTTTTTCTTCCCCCCAGATTTGGCTGCCTTCCCGTTTACAGATAGGCTTGTGCCACGACAGGCACTAAATGCCCTTCTGGCAAATGCTCGATGTAGAAAAGTCGTCCAGGCTTAGAAAGACACTATGTTGCCAGTCTGCTTTTGAAGTGGTTTAGCAGCTGGGAGGAAGATGGAGAAACCGTAGTGGGTTCGTTAGTGTTGAGGGTGGGATTGGGCAGCTTTTTGCTGCCCACTGCCAAGCATCAGACCTGTCCCTGGCAGTCACACACGGGTGACATGTCCTGACAGGGAGGAAAGCGGGGATGAGCCCCCGCTGTGTGCAGACGCTGTGGCAGGGCCTGAGGCAGCACGAGGGCAGGGGGATGTGGGTGTCCCCTTCACAAGGCAGATGGCAGCAGGACAGGGACTAGCTCTGCTGCCATCCCACCCCGGGACCTCGTCCCCTCAGCACCCAGGAGGCCCAGGCTCCCCTCAGGAGCCAGGTCACAGAATCCCAGAGTGTCAGGGGTTGAAGGGCCCTGTAAAGCTCATCCAGTGCAATCCCCCCATGGAGCAGGAACACCCAGATGAGGTTACACAGGAAGGTGTCCAGGCGGGTTGGAATGTCTGCACAGAAGGAGACTCCACAACCTCCCTGGGCAGCCTGGGCCAGGCTCTGCCACCCTCACCCCGAACAAGTTTCTTCTCAAATTTAAGTGGAACCTCCTGTGTTCCAGTTTGCACCCATTGCCCCTTGTCCTGTCACTGGTTGTCACCAGAAGAGCCTGGCTCCATCCTCCTGACACTCCCCCTTTCCATCTTGATCCCCATGAATGAGTCCCCCCTCAGTCTCCTCTTGTCCAGCTCCAGAGCCCCAGCTCCCTCAGCCTTTCAGATCTGGGATCCTATGGCTCCCCGGGCACCTGCGGGACCGGGACCCCCGGGACCTCGATCTCCTCAGGGTACTGCGTGGCAGGATCCCCAGTGTACCCCAGACCCCTTCCCGCCGCTCAGGCTGGGATCCGCTGGCTGCCCTCCCCTCACAGCTGAGGGGCTGCGAGCCTGTGGCTGCAGCTCCCCCGGGGGACGGGGACGCCCCGCTCCCCTCACGCCCCGAGGCGGGCTGGCCACGATCCGCCCGCTCCCCCACGCCCAGTGCCCGGGGCGGGCGGCGCCGGGGACCCCGCGGCCGGGGAAGCCCATCCCGGGGCGGGCGGGGGCGGAGCGACCCGGCGCGGCCCCGCCCTCCCGGCGTGCCCCGCGGAGGGGCGGGCGGCCCATGTCCGCCATCCCGGCATGCCGCGCGCCCGGGCAGCAGCCGGAGCAGCCGCGGCGGCCGCGTCCCCTCCCTGCGGTGTGAGACAGCAGAGGCGGCAGCCGCCCGCGGAGCGCCAGTGAGAAGCCGCCGCCCGCGCCTCGCCCCGCCGTCCTCCGCCCTCCTCCGCCCCTGCCCCGCGCCGCTGCCCGGCCGGCCATGCCGTCTCGGGCAAGGTAATGAGCCGCAGAGCCCCGGGGTCTCGGCTGAGCGGCACCGGCAGCAGGCAGCACTACCACCCGCGGGGCTGGAATGACTGGCAACCCAGGTGGGCAGGGCCGGGGCAGGGGGCGCGGGGGCCGGGGCGCTGCGGCCGGCGGCTCGGCCGGGCCCGGGGGAGCGGAGCGGAGTGGGGCGGCGCGGGCCCGCAGCGCCGGCGGAGCCACTTCCTGGCTGTTGGGCCTAGGGGCGGGCGGGCCCGCCGGGCCTAGCGCGGGGCGGGCGGCCGGGGGAAGGGGCGGCCGTGCCCCGCGGGGAGCCGGGCCGGGGCGCGGAGGGGCTTTCCGGATGCCGGCGGCTGCAGGCGGGACGGGGACAGGTCTGTCACGGCGCGGGGACCCCGGGCAGGGCGCTCCGCTGTCCCCTCGGGCTCGGGGCTGTAACGTACCGGCGGTACCGGCTTGTGGCTGGGGGTGCACAACGGGGCTGGGCCTGCTGCCGGGTTTGCTCAGTCCGGTTCTCAGCTGGCAGTTAATGAGAGAAGAGCAGAGGCTGCAGAAGCACTGGTGGTCTTTTGAGGGTTGGTAAAATAGTACAGCATCATTATTATTATCCTTTTATCTGTGGAAAGTAGTTGAGCTGTGAGTAGACCAGGGTGAGAGCTCATACGACGTGTTAGGTTGTAAGGTGTGTTTGTACCTGGTGCTTTACTTCTTAGGAAGTAAAATTCGAAGTCTGTTGACTTCTTTGGTCAAGTATAGAGAGTGTATTTCAGGTCTTGATTGCCTCTGGTATACCTGATGCCAGTGTAGTTGCTGCACTACTCTGCTTTTTTGCTATTTTAATAGTTAAAATTGTCATGTAGAAATTGCTGTTTCTTAATGTGGAAGATTTGGGCCTTTTTTAGTGTTTTTTTAATGTTTAAAATAATATAGGATCCTAGTTTTTAAACTTCTGGCAAAGAACAGTGTGGCATGTGCTTGGGAATGTACTTACAGATGACAGTCCAGTCACATGTGGTTTAGACAAGGAGAACTGGGTGAATGTGAAGGTAGAACTTATGAAACACAGATGTAACTTCACTATTTACCATGCAGAAAGTTTTCCTTTTGCTTGAACAGCTGGCAGCGCAGCCTCTAGGGCTGAGCCCAGGGGCTGTTCCATTCTTAATGGTGTGTGGGGCATGGTTATTTAAATTCTAATTTCTTCTGTTATTGAACTACTCGGTCAAATAACTTAATATTTTTTCCTCACTTAACTTACAAATCTCTTTGGTGACATCTTATAGCACCTAGATTTTTTCGGGGGAACAAAGTAGTCTTGTATCTCTCTTCTTAATTACGGTTTTCCTTCAGATTTCTGGGCTGCAGTCTGGAATTCTGGACACTAACTCTTGACCTTCCCACCCGCATGAAATTGCATGTATGTCTTCTGTCTGTGCAGTGGATGGCTTCTGTACATGTTTGCTGCTTGGATATATTAATTTGTCTCAAGTTCTGTTTTTCAGCCTAAAAATATGTCTTATGGGGACTAGGAAGCTGACTTTTTCCAGCAGACCGTTGTCTGCAATACGTTCTGTTGCGTTAGGGGTGAAAGGAAGGTGAGGAGGCTGCTTTAAGAAGTTAGTCTGGCCTTTTGGAGTCTGACCGACCTGTTCCCCATGCTGTAGTTTGGTGCCTCCGCAGCTCCCAAATCCAGCTGCTGTAAACTGGGCTGCTAAAATAATGATCTGAAAAGCCACAGCAGCAACAAAAATCTGAAAGCACTACAGAAAGTGTTTCCATTGCACTGTGTGCTTAGGGCTCCTGCTAAGAAATAGGTAACACCTATTCACTGATCCTGTCACTTGTAAGAATTTAACTTTAGCCTTTTCTTTAACTAGTTTTCTTTTTAATTTGGTGAGAGAGCCCAGGAGTCAGAAATGTTCACACAGTCCCAAGCACAGAGCACGTTTTTCTGTGTATGTTGTGCTCCACGTTTTTAAATCTCCACCAAAAGATAGCTTTGGTGATATGGAACCTGTGAGTCTGGAGTAAGAGCCTAAAGAATGAAGTAGAGATTAAATCAGTCTTTGTTGTTTTGGCGTTAACTAAGTTTTGAAAGTGATTCACATGCATGGTTGAAAGGAGATCTGTTAAGTAGAACTGGCAATGAGTATTTATTTTTTGTTGATTGTTTCAAACATGCTCTTGGACCCCCTCCAAAAATATACTCTTTCATATATATATATATATATATATATATATTCTTTCCTTTTTCTTCTAGTTTCGTTTAGCTGAGGTGATGTTGCTGGTAAATGCTTTTTGCAGGGCGTGGAAGAGGGAATGCTCATGGCCGAATGAAAACGGCAGCAATTGTAGTTGCTTCAGGTTCCTAATGGAGAAAAAAGGACCTGCTAACACACGGATTTATTATCAGATGGACTGTGTTTCTAAACGTCTATTTTTGTGTGTGTAAAAGTGACTATATGGATTCTCATTACTAGGACCAGAGTTCTCTCAACTTTTAGTAATGCTAATCAGCATTGGCACTTGGGGTGAAACTGAAAGTTGGAGCCCACAACAGCTTTTTAGGATGTATGTGACAGAGAACAGTGAGGGTTTTTGGGAAGGCTTGATAAGATCTTGTTCTCCCTTCTAATCTATATAGATTTCTACATCTTTGTTTCTTTTTGCTTGATAGACCTCACTGCATTTTCCCTGATATGACTTCTGGGGGCGGGGGGGAATAAAATGTCAGTGTGTAGGTCTTGCGTGTGAGTAGAGTTAATTTGGTAGAGTACTGAAAGGTAATTATATACTGCAATAAGCAAGATTTCCCTTGGATGGGAAATGCTCTGGGTGGCAAAGCCAGCTCGATGTGCTGATGGTGCTGAGCAGGAGTGCCGGGGAGCAGGTTAACAAGTGCAGGATGCACCGGGGCTTGCTTGTTCTTAAGCGAAAGTGGGAAAAGGAAGATAAGATTTTAATTAACAGGACTTCTGTCTCTTCTGTCAGAATTGTAGGTTAGCTACGGAAAAGTGAAAAAGAAAATCTATCACATCTGAGAAAAGTTCCAGAAGCGTGTTACTAGGTGCTGTACTGAAATTTGTTCTTGAAAATGAAGTGTATCGTTCTCCGGCAATGTAAGTCGGTGTTAGGAATTGCTGATTTGTTAGCACGGTGCCTGCCAAAATGAGTTACCGCCTAGGACCCTGTGGGTCTAGACACGATGAGACAAGACACTAAAATATGGCTCTCCTTCCGGGTAGCTTATAACCTAAGAGAGCAGTATTGGCCAGGACTTCATAACTGAGACCAAGTACCCTGTGTTTAATTAAAGACAGGGCGGGGAGCAAAGAAACTCGTCAGGGGAAATGGGCTGAGAAAGGGATGGTTAGAGGGATGCTTTCTGCCGCTCTGAAGGGCAGCAGTGTGTCCTTTACAAAAGGCAAGCGCTCCTTGTGGATGTTGTGTGTTCGTAATGCTGGCTGACCAGCAGGGTGGTGGCAGTGGGTGCTGTGTGTAAGGAAAGCTGAGACAAAGATTCCTTCTGCACTTACAACAAAGTACATAGAAATATGTTTGTTAGAAATAGGCTGAAATCGTAGTTTGGGCAGGTCTGTGTTGTTGGAGGCAGCTTCGAGAACGAGGTGCAGTGTCAGGGTGAGGAGGTCAACAGAAACCCTGGGAGGATATCGAGTGGATGGCGTGTGGGAGATGCTGAGCAGGAATGGGTTCAGTTCTGAACCCGCAACAAGTAATTCTTGATCTCTTTTCACACCGGAGTGTGGTGAATATGCTGATCAGGTTGGGAAGGTATGAGATCAAAGAGCTTTTTTTTCGGGGGGGAAGTAAAATGGGGGAGCCTAAGTTTGTAATGTGAAAGCCTTTGTTTTTAATGCAAACACAGAGGAGAATGAGATGTGAGAAAGATGAAAGAAGATGAAAGCATGTCAGTGGGAAGTAAAAGGAACTTGGAGTGCAGATAGTCTTCCAGACAAGAAAAGCTATACTAGATTGGACCAAGGGTTTAGCTGGTGTAGTATCCTGTATGCAAAATGACTATCAGAAGATGCCTATGGAAAAATAAGAACAGAATGCATATATTTGATACATTTCCCTGCCCGTGTCTGTCACAGGACAGAAGGAAATTGCTGAGCTCCTGTGTAGGGAGTGATGCAGATTCCAGAGGCCATATGAAAAGCTGCTATGGCTGCAGGTGCTTGTCCAGCAGCAGAGGTGGCAGAACTACAGGAGGAAAATAGATAATTCGTTATTTCACTAGTACAAAGAATGGCTGCTGACACTCCCATTGCGCTCTCAGAAGTAGGCTCGGAGCTGAGCTCAGCCAGGCTTGGCCTTGGCAAGGTGGATCAGGGGGTGGTAAAGGAGTGTGGCAAGGGAAGGTGGTCACTGCTCCGTCTGGTCATGGGAGAACAGTCGGAAGCCTGGTGGGAAAGAGATAATTCGAGTGGATACAGTGACTCGAAGTTTTAAATGATGAATTCTTCATTACTTAAAACCTTTATCTGGGTTATAGCAAACAAATTTGGCAAATAGAGCAAATCAACTAATAAAATTGACTGACTTGAACAATAATACAGCTTATAAAGTAGAGTTGTCTCAGAATAAATCCTCCATGTAGATCCCTTACTTGGAAATAAAATCAAACAGAATAATTAAGTGATTTTTGTCTCAAAATAATATCCATATGGCAGGCTTGTTCTGAAAGAGCTACAGATAGTGAATAGTATGCACCAGATTGTCCAAGAAACTTGTTACAAACACAAATTCTGAAGGCTTCCATATCATTAAAGAAGAATGATATATTTTTGATTGACCTATTTTTTTTTAGATACAAAGTTTGGTGGTTTGATTTTCAATTTTAAACCAGTGTTTTCCAGCCGTGCTTCCTTCAGTCATACAAACTGGCCAGTCAAATCATGCTGATACTCCTGCTGGAATGAGATGTACACTTAGTTTTGGAAAAGTCTAACTTTCCTTTGGAATGTCCCTGGGGGAAAAAAAAAAACAGCTTTTTTAAAAAGGCAGAATTAGTGGCCATTTCTGCTTATTTAGGTGGGTGAGCTGTTTTTTATTTCTGCTGGATAGAGACAGATTAAAAATCACTCTGCAGAAAACTCAGTGCAGGCTCTTCCCTCTAAATGATGCTGCCAAAACGGTGTGTGCAGGAGATTAATTGGTGTTGGTGGAAATTGGGTGGTTTTCCACCAGAACCAGCACGGGTGAAAACTGTCACGTGAGATCTTGAAGTATTTTTCTTGGTCTCCATCAATGGGCTTTTCAGGTGGAAATAAAACAGACAAATACAGTACAAGGTAATCGTCGGCATGTTTGTTCTTGCAATTTCCTGTGCCAGCTTTGTCTAATATCACATTTTTATTTGTACTTGTGCTTATGCGCTGCTCACCTTGTCCATTGTGATTTTATTAGTATACAATGTTTGTTTGGGTCTGTGACAATGTCGATGTATGTAACTGGTAAATTTGTTGTTACATAGACTTCTTTGGAAAGATGATGCCAAGTGTTTTGTCTGTCACCTCCTGTGTGCTTGTCACAATGTAGTGACAGTGGAGAGGTGGGGACACAGCACTGCCCGCCCTGCTGGAGGGGGGGGTGACAGTCATTATATGTGGCACTTCCGCAGGTCCTGTCTGCAGAGCGGCTGCGCCTTGAGTTCCAAGTTGTTCTCTTTCAAAATCACAAATAAGTTACTAACATCTGGAATATTGTGTCCAGTTGTGGCCCCTCAGTTCCAGCAGGACAGGGAACTGCTGGAGAGAGTCCAGCGCAGCCACCAAGATGCTGAAGGGAGTGGAGCATCTCCCGTGTGAGGAAAGGCTGAGGGAGCTGGGGCTCTGGAGCTGGACAAGAGGAGACTGAGGGGGGACTCATTCATGGGGATCAAGATGGAAAGGGGGAGTGTCAGGAGGATGGAGCCAGGCTCTTCTGGTGACAACCAGTGACAGGACAAGGGGCAATGGGTGCAAACTGGAACACAGGAGATTCCACTTAAACATGAGAAGAAACTTGTTCCTGGTGAGGGTGGCAGAGCCTGGCCCAGGCTGCCCAGGGAGGTTGTGGAGTCTCCTTCTGTGCAGACATTCCAACCCACCTGGACACCTTCCTGTGTAACCTCATCTGGGTGTTCCTGCTCCATGGGGGGATTGCACTGGATGAGCTTTCCAGGGCCCTTCCCATCCCTGACACTCTGGGATTCTCTGACATGAAAAATAATATTTGAAAGAAATGTCTCACTGCACACGCAGGCCATTCTGTGAGCTCACCCACAGTGTCCCGTGTCACCCGGGGTTCCTCGGTAAGGCGACAGAGATGACCGTTACTGGGCTTAGTCCCCAGCTCTTGAACCAGACTGGTGCAGGAGCCTGCGGTGCAATTCCTACCATAGACAAGGTGGGTACATGGGACAGGACACTCCACAGGTCACCCCGTGTGTCTGAGCACGTTGTCCAGTCTCTTGTTGAACACTGTCAGGTTGGGGCCGTGACAGCTCCCTGGGGAGCCTGTTCAGTGTCCAGCACCTCTGGGTGAAGAAGTTTTAACCCTCCTGCTCCTGCTGAGGAACCTGCAGCCCATGAGCTCTGCCCTCAGTCTGTTCTGCTCCAGCTGGACAGACCTGTAATGTGAACAATATCTTTAGTGGGAACTACTGCCTCTTAAATTGATACAAAGCTGAAGAATTCTATATTTTTAATAAAATTATGCTCACCTTTTAGTCAGATGATAAAGTGTGAACAGGTTAGCTTGTAGAAATCTGTCCTCAAAGACAGAACAAAGTGGGTATGTGGTTCTTACCAGGAAAACAATGGGCTTATGGATTTGACCACAATGGAAAATTTTACGAAATGTTCAAAGGCTGTGCTGCAGGAATTGAGGTTAGCTTAGAACACATTAGTCCTTCCATTGGTTGGGATATGCAGAACAGTGTTAAAAATGGTATGTTTTATCAGCTTGCCTTCAGACTTAAGAATTCCAGAGTTAATCCTTGACAATTGGAGATGACGATGTCTACAGCACATCGCCTTAGAAAAGTGATGCTATTGCGAACCCATCAGGACTTATATTATATTCAACTTATATTTAGTTGAAAATTTGTCAGTGGGTTTCACTGAAAGGCTGAAATAATTGGGATGCACTGTATTGAAGTGCTGTTCCTCAGTGAGCTGGGGGTCTCCTGAGCTTGAGAGCAGGGAGGGGATATCCAGGGTGGCATAGGGACATTTAAACTTCATACGCCTTGAAGGTTCAGTGCAGAACCTTAAGTGTGATTTAGGAGGGTGATGAAGGTCCAACTTGTGTAAGTATTTGTACAATCCTAGTGGACCATCATGAGCAAAGGCGTTTACTAAGGCTTTGTCCCTTGAGTAGCATAGTTTATTTTATAAAATAGTCCAGGCAAGTGCTCAACAAAACAGATGTGAGACCACAGTGAATACTGAAAGAGGAAAAGGTCTTATTTGGTATATCTAAAGGTGAATTTGCTTACAGAGCAAAAGGGAATAATAGCTGCCGAGCAAACCTAGTGTCAGCCTTTCACTGGGAAAACAGGGCAAAACCACAATATTCTTATTTTGAACCCTGTTCCACATTGACAGTATATTGTTTTTTAACACTCTCAAGAGAATGAAGCGTGGGGGCGTGGGTTTAATTCCAGTTGTTTTTTGCAAATATCAGCCCTCGTGCTATTACTCTTCCAGTTGTCCTGAGGAAGCCTTCAGGATGGCTTAACTAACAACTGCTTGTCAGACATTTTTACTGTGTTTTTCCCTTTTGGCCTTGAGATGGATTTAACTCCTTTTCCCTGATTTTTGTCTCATGGTTCTAACCACGTTGTTCTCTTGAAAAGTAAAAATGAAAGGCTTTTTTCCAAGAACATGCGGTGTTTGTGCTTACACAAATTGTAGTTAATTCACAGGAATGACCTGTCCTGCTTTTTGTTAAATAATCAAATCAACTATCGAAAGCTTAAAATAAAACCAGTAGATCTTTAGAGTTTGCTTAGGAAAAGCCTTCTGTAAATAACAGCGTGATTCCAAATATACTTGAGTTGAACAAAATTTTTGATTAGGATTTTTGTTTAGGATGGGTATTGTTTTACTAGTTTTAATATAAAACCTCCAGTATTGCTTGTAAGAAAGATTGCTTGAATTTAGGTTCTGAAGTCTCATGTGCATAAGTTAGTATGTTAAAGTCAGTGTATTTTAAAAGACGAGATCACTTAGGATGTCCAGTGAGAAGACTTCCTTTCCTAATTTTCACCTTTTCTGTTAAATTTTATCCTGGGCTATAAATCACTTTTCTTATATGAGAAAGGCTTAAACTTAATGCAGATTTTTTAGTTTTGCTTTGTATCTCCCAGCATTTACTCTAAAGGATAACAGCTCTTAGTTTACACACCAGGTTTTTCCACAGTAAAGCCTGTTTGCTTGTTCTTCAAGAAATGAATATGATTCCTATATTGCTTGTCAGTGACAGGCTAGTGACACCTCCATCTAGCAAGTAGTTTTACGTTGCTCAGTAAGGCCCGTAGTGTCTTATGTAAATGTCCATGGGTGGATCAGTATTGACTCTCAGGTGGTGGATACCCATACCTAGTTGTATGTTATTTTTCACTTCTGGGAAGTAATTTTTCCTTGTATCTTATATGGGCATCTAACAGATAAGAGACTTGAGACCATACAGAGAAATGGTGGTGGCACACTAGGATGTGTTTCCTTTGCATGTTGCTGTAATCATTAGTGAATTCTAACCCCAGTGGGAATTTAAGGTCACTTCTTAAGCAGGTTAGACATACAACTTTTGTAAAACAGGAAAATACATTTGGGATTGTCATTTAAGTATGTTGCGTTTGTAAGTGAATGTGGATCCCACTCCTGTTATACACCTACATAAAAACAAATATTTTTCTCTTTATAGAACTGACAGTGCATCAGCTGACCAGGACAATTTAAAATACTCTTCATCCAGAGATCGGGGCAGTTCTGCCTCCTATGGATTACAACCCTCAAATTCAGCTGTGGTGTCTCGACAAAGACACGATGATATCAGAGTCCACACTGACATACAGAATGAAGAAAAAGGTATTCAGATTGCTGTTTCGTGTGTGATTTGTGAGGGGACACAGAGGCAGTAAACTTGAAATGATGGAGGACCTTTTTCTCCCCCAAAAAGGCAGTGAACTGATAGAGCTCATTGCCACAGGATCACTGTGCTGAGAGGTTTATCAGGGACCAACAAAATGTTGTGGGTGATGTGAATAGTGAGAAAACTCTGCAGTTGTGTTAGGAGAGGAATGGAAGAGACTTTGTGCACGAACAGATTCAACCCTTTTTCTGGATCTGCCTGCTCTGCGAGTTGTCATTTCTTCCTGAACTCTGTCTAGTGCTTCTGGTGTTGAAAATGGACTGCCTGACTAAATGGACTGCTAATCTGATCTACTATCTATTGCACCTTTACTGCAGCAAACTGGAATCTTAGTTTGGGAATCAAATCCGTATATTGTCATGAATAGGAATTTCTACTTTTATGTGCCTCATTCTCACTTCATGTATCGGTGGGGTGATATATGGCTCATACAATTTTTTTTTTTATAATGGAAATATTTTTTCTACAAAATATCTACAGATACTAAATAGGAGGATTTTTTACTTGCAGACTCACTTCTTAGGCCATGTAAATTTTCTTCAGGCAGGCCAGACTCAAAAACACCTGACAGTAATATTAGTGTGGGAGTTTTTGTTCAGGAACCTAAAAAGCATTCACACTCCCACTATATCTGCCCTATAACTGTCTGTAAAGAATTGCTGCATCTTAGGGGAAGTTACAGCTGGGTGCGCTCATGCACGTTTATTTTTATTTAGAAGTAGTAGGTACTGTTAGTAGGAGGCAGGAGCGTGAAACAAGTATTTTTTTAATCTGCATACCTTGAGAATCCTAAGATTTGGTTAATTTTAGCAGAGAAACTGCTTAGAAGGTGAGTATATTTGTCAGTGTGTGAGTTTTACTCAGTTTTACTGTGTTTCACACTGACTGGCACAGGAGGTTATTCTTATACTTTGAAGTGTGCCGGTATCTAAAGAATATACTGAGAGTATAGTGAAATAGTAAGTTATGGACAAAATCAGTGCAGCAGTTTGAAGTTGCATATTGATTGGTATTGATAATGAAGATAATTTCTGGAAGCCGTTGAGATTTGAAACCCTCCGCGGATGGGAGGTTCTGCAGCCCGCGCAGTGCCCAGGAAATAGTTGCTTTCTCAAATTCAGTTTGAATTTCCCTTGCAGCAACTGATGGCTGTTGACTCCTGTCCTTTTGCTCTACATCTGTAAGATTAGTCTAGCTGGCTGTTTTCTTCTTTTTAAATAACCCTTCACATTAACCAGTGGAAGGCTGCAATTAGATCTCTCCCCTCTGTCATTTTTATAAAACAGTTTGCGGATTTGAGTTTTTAAAACGGACTAAAAGGCTCTTTGGTTTTTACTTATAGAAGAGATATCGTCTGTTCCTGCAACATTCTCTTCCCTTTGGATTTGCAGCTGTCTCATGTGCTCAGAGTCTTTACTGCAAAAAAGATACCGCACTTGGTATCTGAGTGTTTATGCTAAAATCAATTACAGTAACATAGCTGATCATGTTCTTATTTGGTCTCAGATTTAACATTTAAAGAGAAGTGAATAGAATTCATATGTATTAGGATTTTCAGAAACTTTTCAGACCGGTGGATAACTGAAGAGTTATAATGTCGTGTTTACAGGCTTATTGCCAAAAAACCTGATTGCCCTGCTGTTTTTTAATTACTCTAAATGACAATTTGTTTCATATTGTTACCAAAGATGTACCATCTATGTGCAGAGTGGGAGAATATAGGGTTATATTTAATTCATTTAAGGTAATGTCAGATATGCTGTAAGAAATACTACATGCCTTTATAGACAAAAAAGCTGGGATTTTTTCTATGATAGAGGGGAAGTATGAAATAACTTAAAGAACTCCAGTAGTATATGATTGTATGTCTGGTTTTGATAGTCAATGCTTGTGGGCTGTATGCACGATTATCTGACATAATCACTTAAATTAATTTCTTTGTTGCTTTGAATTTTAGTGATACACTTGTTTAGTCATAAACGTAATTATTGCTGTTAGAAGTAAGTTCCTTCATACGCAGTGTTGGTTTGTTAGGACAAAAGAACATTAAGGTGGCAGACATACTAGTTCACGTTTAAAAATGGAGTTTAGTGTTGCAAATCCAAAAATACACATCTTTACTGTAATTGTAATGAATTACAGCTGAGATGTTGCACAGGATTTTCTGGTAGGGTGGTCCTGTGTGTGTAGAAATACATAAAGTTCTATTAGTAGTTCACAGCTGCTTTTTTACCGAAAGCTTTGCCCTCACGATGACTTTCTTCACATCTACTGAGGTCCAGATTCCACTTCATGTTTTAACTGATTTTTTAATCCATCCCGTAGTCCCGATGGGTTGGTTCGTTTCACAGGGACCCACCTGTCCTTTGGCTTCCCTTTATACACGGGTGCCAGTGGAATCGTGGAAACATCTGTTCTGAAATACCTCTTGCCTATCTTGTGTTGTGCTGGGTTTAACTTGATGAGCTGATTCTTGTCACCTGCCCAGGGGATGGCGTCACTTCCCTGTGGCAACAGCTTTGGTTTCAGCATTTGAGTGTGTAAAGTCTTGTGAGTCTAGGAGTAAAAATAATTGGATCACTCAAAATGACACTTATATTTCTGCTTTATATTGTTACCAAAGATGTACCGTGTGTATCTCAAGTGGGAGAAGGTAGGATTGAGTTTAGTTAATTAATGTCAGTGTATGAAAATACTGACTGTTGTACATTTAAGGAGAGTTGTTCAAACTGTACGTATGAATTGTGGCTTTTTACAAGCTTTCTTCTTATTTTTTTTGGCCATTTTACTGAGCCTGTGTGGTGGGTTTATAACAAAAACAGTGGAAAGTTGATGTGCATAATTAAGGAGCAAGTAAGCAAATGCCTCTAGCCATGTGTATTAGCAGTTGGACACGAAGGGCTTTGTAAAATACAGGGTCAAAAGAAATAGTAAGAAAACCCCAAATGCAACAAAACTGATGCTAAACTTTATTGCAATAGAGTTTCCTTCATATGATACAAAAACACGAGGTTCTGAAAATGTGACCTGGAGACTTACAGGGCACAACAAAACACTTCTGCATGTGAGAGTGAAAAAGGAAGCTAAAGAAGGGGGTAGAGGATAGGGCTGCTGATGTGCATATGAATTGAACAGCTCATAACTTACGACCCTGTTAAATATATGGTCTGACAACCTGTTTTAATCTCATGTTTTTTCCACAGGTGGCTACAGTGTCAATGGAGGATCTGGGGAAAATACTTATGGTCGGAAGTCGTTGGGGCAAGAGCTGAGAGTTAACAATGTGACCAACCCTGATTTTACCAGTGTTCCGCATGGGAATCGTGCTTTAGCCACAAAAGACATGAGGAAATCACAGGGTAAGGATACCACAGATGTTAAGGAAAAGAGGATCTCTTTTGGCAACCTCTCGTGTTTAGAATACAGAAAGAAATTCACTACAATCAGGCAATCTGTGTGGATTTTATTATTTGTGATACACAATGAGATGATGTTGATGGAAACTATAATCTTGTATTAATCTTTACAGTTGCCTGAACTGAGACTTCTACACTTTACGCAGATCTCTTGACTTATGCTATCAATCTTTCCACTTCCTTTAAGTATCTTTTGAACCTTTATTCAGGCTAGAGCCAAACTTGGCAGAGAGATCAAGGGCTCCAAGAAGGAGATTTTTGCTCTTAGATTTGTTGAAAATTATTGCCTGAGTAAAAAGTTGTCAGTGAAGAGTCCCTGGTGTGGGAAAACATGCAATAGTGAGCACAGCTGTTATCAGTTCTCCCTGGCCTGCAGGTCAGCTGGTGATTCCACCATGCCAGCCGGTTAGTGTCAGCATTAGTGTGGCCAGCAGGCCCAGGGCAGTGACCGTCCCTGTGCTGGAACCTGGGGAGCCCAAATCTTGAATCCTGGGGTCAGTTTTGTGCCCTTCACACCAAGAAAGGCCTTGAGGTGCTGGAGCGAGTGGAGAGAAGGGAACGGAGCTGGTGAGGGGCTGGAGCACAAGTGTGATGGGAGCGGCTGAGGGACCTGGGGGTTCAGCTGGAGAACAGGAGCTGAGGGGAGACCTTCTGATCTCTGAACTGCCTGAAAGGAGCTTGGAGCCAGGGGGGTCGGGCTCTGCTCCCCAGGAACAAGCGCCAGGAGCAGAGGAAACGGCCTCAAGTTGCGCCAGGGGAGGTTGAGGTTGGATCTGGAAAACAATTTCTTCCCCAAAGGGCTGTGGGGCATTGGAACAGGCTGCCCAGGGCAGTGCTGGAGTCAGCATCCCTGGAGGGCTGGACAGACGGACATGAGGTTCTCAGGACATGGGGCAGTGCCAGGGGTGCGTTGTGTTTGGATTTGATGATCCTGAGGATCTCCTCCAACCAAAATGATTCTATGATTTTATGATTCTAAGAATGTGGGCAAGGTCTTGGGACATGCAGCGAGAGGAAATCTAGAGTTGCAAAAGAGAGTGCAAGAATGCTGGGCACATGTTTTTGAGAAGCAAGCTTCACTTGCCCACTATTTGCATTTAAATCTTAATTAAAAAAAAAAAAAAAAAGGTTGTTCCAAGGACTTTTGAAAGAAAATAAATCTTTGTTATGACTAAGCACTGTCATTTATTGCATCATTTAGTGTAAGTGGTAGTTGAGACACTGACAAAAACCGTGTCTGCTTTGTGCCAGGACTGCTATAAACATGTGAGGACACTGTGTTTCTACTCAGGGATTCCTGTTTCAGAGGAGACAAAAGGTGAAGTCAGTGTTCAGCGTGTTGTGGGTGGAAGAACTGAGGGGCAAGCGGTGACAGGACTGGTGCAAAATCCTGTTCTTTGGAATGGGTTAAACTCAGACTTTATATTCCCATTCTGGTGTCTTGATATAAAAGTTATTCGTTCCTTTCAGTATCTTAAATTTTGTCTGTGTAGAAGAAATAGAGAATTGTTTAACAGAGATCTCTGTAAATAGTGCGTCTGGTAGTGGACTTGTGCATGAATTTACTGTTGGTACTGACAGAAAATTCAGACTGTTCTCCTGGGCATGTGAGCACCTCGTTAGTTTTGAAATGTTAGGAACTATAATTTCGCATGACTGGATTCATCGCCTGCGACTCGTACGTTCTGTATGTGGTCTGTCCTCTACACGCCGGATCCCGAGAGTTCCTCCTTTTTAACTGGGTTGTCTTTGCAATTGTTAGAGGTTTCAGCAAGTCATTTTGATTTTTGTTGTCTTCTTCAAAATACAGTGGGATTGTGTTGCGACAAGATCTTATTTTTTTAATTATTCTCATGTTTGTTAGTGTGTGCATTAAGCAATTTTTAAAATAGTTATTTTCTGTGGGTGAGCCCTTGCTGATTTTTCACAAAGTGGAAGTCATAGAGGTGTTCGTTAACTAGTGCTTTGATTATTATACCTTCAGTCACGCTCTTTTTTGAAAAGATTTACTTGTAGGTTATGATTATGGTTCAACAGACAGCTAACTCTCTCTTAGGGAATTAGATATTCATCAGATATTAACTGAATAAAAACAAAGCTGCTTTTAGTAGGGTTTTGAACAGTACATCTTGTTCTAGCAACAGTTAAAGGTGTGTTTCCTACCAGTAACCTTGGTGGTGGTGGTTTTAGTTATACGGTTCTTGTTTTAGGATGTTTTTTGTGTGTAGAACAGCACAACCATATTAAAAAATGAGTTTTCCGTTAAGAGATCACAAACCAAAAAATAAATGCGGAGAAGACAACACTAAAAAAGCTGCAAGTTGTGGATTTAATTAACGCAAGGCTTATACATACTGTTGACTTCTCCTCTAACACTGATGAATCCACCAACATTTTTAGGGGCGGGGGGACTTTACAAAGATCTAGAATTACTTAACAAAAAGTTATTTAGCAGAAGTAATTTTCAGCGTTTTCCAAATCACTGGCCCTGGTTTGCCCTTCAAGAGCAGCATCTGGTGACATGATGTGCCGTGCCTGGGCTGGTCCCCCGTGCGGACCGGGAGGGCTGGGGGGCTGTGCTGGGCCGGGTGTTTAGTCCAGGTTCAAGGACAGATCCAAATTGCTGTTTTGAGAGACTTCATATATAGACATGTGTAGATTCAACTCAGCTTAAGCTTTTGAGATACTTCCTGTAAGGGAGAACACGGTGCTTTCCTAGCAGAAGAGTTTTCACGTGGAATTCTTCATGAACAGCAGTTACACTTTTTATTTTGTGTACTGCAGTCTGTGTTAATTTCCATTCTAACCAAGCTTTACAAGAACTTTAATTCTTGTTTGTGTATGTTTTGTTTCCAAAATTATTCCATTTGAACTTTCAAATAATGTTGGGGTTTTTTTCCCTGATCTGGTGACCTTTTAAAGCAGCAGCTGCAGTGCGCCCTGGGCAGGCTGCATCATTCCTGGTAGGCCTTTTCTTTCTTCCACCAGGGCGGATCAGATTTTTTGGGTGGGTAACTTCACTAGGTCCATCTTTTGGAAGTTTGATTATGTACTGAGAAGCCTTGGGCTGCAGCACAAGGAGATCGTCAGGTGGAAATGATGGTCTAGCAGGGACTGTGATGACCAGTCTGGTGCCATCCCCCAGCACCACCTTAATTCTTGCTAAGTGAATATGTGTGCCTTAGTCTTCTGTAAAATCAGCAACACTTAAAATGTGCTCTTCATTCCTGTCAGATAACATCTCAACATGTTCTAGCTAGGAACAAAACATAGGTTGGATCCTTCAGACTCTTATTGCTATTTTAATGTTTGCTAAGCCTGCCTAATCCTTCAGAATGTCAGGTGTCTTCAAAATTAATTGCTTAAAGTGATGCCTGGCAAGAAACAGATTATCCAAGCCTCTCTTAAAATTCAAAAAATGAAGACGTGAAAATAAAGTTGAGAATATTTGTCATGATTATAATGCAGAAGAGCTGCTCTCCTGTAGATGATGCCCTGATCTGTGAGAGTTACTGGCCTGGGGGTGGTTCACAGGATTCTGTGATACACAACAACACAAAGGGGTTTGTTTCTTAAATTTGTTACAATTTACCGCCAGTAAAGCAAGTACATGCTTTAATTAGTTATACGCACATCTGTATATATTATTTGAGGTTTTACTGGTACAGCACTCACCAAACTTCTCCCAGGAGCGGGACTGGTTGATGACCAAGTCTCTTGCCAGAGCTGCTCTGTGTCCTGGAGTCTTTGCAGGGGGAGCTGTCAGAGAGAGGCTCCATTTTGGATAGAAAATGAGTTATTTTGATATTGTTATAGACATGTGAGGCTGCAGAACACAACACCTGGATCCACCAGTAGCTTTTACTGGTTTTCACTTGTAATATCCAAGAGGTGATGCTGTTTTATTGAGGGTATCTTGGAATGTCTCAGGTTGTGCGGTACCCAGCTGCCCTTCCAGGATGCTCCAGGTTCCCAGGTTGGCAGATGGCATCTGCTCTCAGGGTTTTTTCCGTTATAACCTTCGCATTATATCCAGGTTGCCTTTCTGGCTGCTCCCCTCGGGTGACTGATGTGGAAAAGCAGAGAAAAAAGCTGTCTGGAGTTCACAGAACCCCAGAATGTCAGGGATGGGAAGGGCCCTGGAAAGCTCACCCAGTGCAATCCCCCCATGGAGCAGGAACACCCAGATGAGGTTACACAGGAAGGTGTCCAGGCGGGTTGGAATGTCTGCACAGAAGGAGACTCCACAACCTCCCTGGGCAGCCTGGGCCAGGCTCTGCCACCCTCACCATGAAGAACTTCCTTCTCAAATTTAAGTGGAACCTCCTGCGTTCCATTTTGCACCCATGTCTTGTCTTGGGTGTTCTTGTAAGAGCCACGGTGACTAAGAAACCTCATGTTCCACAAATCCTCTAATTTTAGTCACCACGAAACATCTAATGTTAAACTTTTTAAAAAGAAACTTTGTTTCCTTTTCGCAAATGAGGAAAATGAATTATTCGTATTAATTCATTGTAATCTCTACCTATACCGGGTAAACTGAGTTGCCACCTTCACTGGTATCAGGAGTGCTATTAACTAACTTAAATGAAATGTTTTCTTAGGAAGATGCTAATTCTCCTGTGTTATGGTCCGCTTACATCAATAGTCACTGCACCTCTGCACGGTGCGTTCTGAAAAGAATTGCCTTTTCTTTTTCAGAGCGATCGTTGTCTTATTCTGACGAGTCTCGACTGTCAAATCTTCTTCGGAGGATTACTCGGGAAGACGACAGAGACCGAAGACTGGCTACTGTAAAGCAATTGAAAGAATTCATTCAGCAACCAGAAAACAAACTGGTTAGTAAGTTTTGCTTTTCCATAGCACCTGGAGTACGTCTCTTCATATAAAACTGTCTTTTTAAAAGCCTGAGCATTGGGACATGTCTGCAAGGAGTATCTTATGTACAAGGAGTTGCCTTCCACAACAACAGAAAGTGTTTTCCTGGATTGCCGTTCGTTTTTCTGACATTGAGGAAAATTTTTATTGCTTGATTACTTATGGCATATTGCCAGAAAGCAAAGTACGGAGTGAATGACCTGTTAGGACTAAATATGGCAGGCGGCTGGGTTTTTTGGACTGGTCTTAGCAATATCCTTTATATCCTCCAGCAAGGACAGAGAGGAAAATGAATTGCAATGTGTTGTTCAAGAACTTTGTGTATTTTCAATTAAAAATATGCAGACATAGTCTCGTGAATAGCTCATCTTGGAGTTACTCAGCTTTTGAGGTAAACACCTTTTTGTGTGGATTCCCTTTCATGGGCAGGGAATAAAGTCAGTCTTCGTTTCATTACGTCTTTGGGTTTTTTAATGAGTTGTTGAGCTCTAATATCCTCAATTGTTTTTTTTTAATGATTTGGGGGGTGTAAATATTTCATTGTGGGTGAATGTTTTTTAATCTTACTTATTTTGAAGCGATGTATTAAGAGTATTTTGCCTGACGCATCTCCCCGCTGCTTTGGAGAGCCGCAGAGTTCTCAAGTGTTGAAGAAGCTGCAAGTGCTGGTTTAATTCCCCGCCACAGGGATGTTGCAGTTGGGGGTTATGTGTCTATCCCTATTTACAAGAAGTTGGTTCATTCTCTCATTATACATTAATTAAACAGTGGTAGTTGTGCTTTCTAACAAAAGATGTGGCACTTAAACATTCAGACTTTTTTATTCTCTGCACCTAGGTCTAAACAGACCATGTGCAGGCCTAGCTAATACTGAGCTTTCCTCTGAAACAAAGTCTTTGTTAAAGCAAAGGTTTGGGGACTAAATGCATTCAATGATTATTCCATGCTTGAGTTTTTCATTACTTGAATTATTCTGAATGCATTTTTCCCCATTTTGTGACTGCATTTTATTTAGATTTATTGGTATCCCAGAACGTATTGGAATTGCCGTTCTCATGTCTGACTCGGTGGCAAATTTTGTACTTGTTAGTGGTCAGAATGTTAAACAGTTGTCACTGAGGTTCTTTAAACTTCTCCCGCTTGCTAATGAGAACAAGACGAGGCGTCCAGTGATACCTGTGCTCTCCAGCCTAACACAATATAATGGACAGTGTTTAACCTCAAATAGCCACTGCAGTTCTTGACACTATTAAGTGTATTTTAACAGAATTCTGATATCTTAGGTAGTTGCGATTAGTGTATTTGGCAGCTCAACTGACTTAATGTGGGTTTTTTTCAGTGCATGTTAGGAAAACATCTATTTCTGGTGCTGTTTCCTCAGGAGCACTGATTCATCAATAATGTTTCATCCCCCCAAATAGTGCTGCTTTTCTCTGAAAGTCAGGATTGCCTATGGAGAAATTTTAATACTTCACATTGTATTATCTGATTGTATTATCTGCTGATACAATTGATTATTAGTTTAGGAGACTAGGTTGTTGATGCTACTGATGAGCTGTGTGGTGAGTCTTAGTTTGTGATATAATGTTTTCACCAAGAACTAAGCTTAGAACAAACATTGATAGTGGGCTGCAGTGTATTTTTGTGGCTAGTGTAAATAAATATGAATTATAACATGCAGGATAATATTGCAATATTACTTAGTGTAGTTCATCGTAGCCTGCAGTGGTCATGGGAAGCATAGTCGCATTCTGTTAGCAAACAGAATTGGCAGTGGCGCTTTTAGTGTGGGTGTAAACAGGAGCTAGTTTGCAGAAGTTATTGTGCAATTATTTTGCTTGTGCCTTGTCTGTATCTCACAGGTACTGGTGAAACAACTGGATAATATCCTGACTGCCATTCACGATGTACTCAATGAAAGGTAAGCTGGAAAAACTCAGCTGCATGTTAAGAATTTTCTTTCCTGAGTAGTGTGTTCCAAGTAGCCTATTTATTGCAGGCTTTTATTTGAGCAGATTTATTCCACAGAAATAATATTTCATAGAATTTTTCAGATTATTAATTTCATCATTGCTACCATTAAGTAGGAAAGAAGCAGCTTCATTTGTGCATATATTTTTCTGCTCCAGAAAATGTTTCTATTTATTCACGGTTTCTTCTGTTTTGTCATGTCTGGAGATTCCACATTTCTTTTGTTTTCCTCCCCCAAAATGCAGTAGCAAATTGCTTCAGGAGCTGAGACAGGAAGGAGCTTGCTGCCTCGGCCTTCTCTGTGCTTCTCTGAGCTACGAGGCTGAGAAGATCTTTAAATGGATTTTTAGCAAGTTCAGCTCATCCACAAAAGATGAAGTTAAACTTCTTTATTTGTATGCAACCTACAAAGCACTAGAGACCGTAGGAGAAAAGAAAGCTTTTTCATCTTTAATGCAGGTAAGACTACAAGTTAAAACAGGAATATTGATGGTTTTTCCAGTGCAGTGCTTGAATCAACTTTTTAAACTGGGATGAACAATAAGTAATGCTATGTTGACATCATAAATATGATTACACTCTGATTGAATGGGATTGTTTGGTGTTAGAAAGGAATGTCAACCTTTTGTAGGGAGATATATATTTTGATGCAACTTCTCAGTATATATTGCAGGTCTGAGATGAAGGATCTTATTGAAACCAAAAAAGAAATCAAGTGGAATAGCACACAAAATCCAACCTGGTGATTGCTTTGTGCCGCCTCCTATTTACACTTTCTAACTTGAATTGTAATTAGATCTCAGAGGCAGTAGGATGCATGCAGACAAATCTGGTCCCCTAGTTCAAGCTTTAGGATCTCTTTGAGTAACCCGTTGTTCTGTTGCTAAAGAATTAAAGGAAACAGTATCGCCAAGTCTGCCATATCTCAAGCAAACGTCCGCTTGCAATTATTATTTTCGTGCAGTATAGATGATGCTTTTTACACTTTTCCTTCCTGCAGAAAGAGTATTGTTTGAATTAAAGTAGCTTGCTAAAGCGTTCAACACTGAATAAATCCGTGTGGCTAATATTGGAACTTTTTCATGTGTTTTTACAATGAAGTGAAATGTCTAGCGCCTTTGCTTTACTCTGTAGCTTGTGATGACCAGCCTGCAGTCCATTCTGGAAAACGTGGATACGCCAGAGTTACTGTGCAAATGTGTCAAGTGCATCCTTTTGGTGTCCCGCTGCTACCCCCACATTTTCAGCACCAATTTTAGGGTAAGCTTGCTTTGTGCTCTCTATTTTCTTTCTCACGTAGGAACATTGATGCAGCAAATTGGGTCACTAACATTTTTTCAAAATTGCTTTTCAGGACACAGTGGACATCCTGGTGGGGTGGCACATAGATCATACGCAGAAACCTTCCCTGACACAGCAGGTGTCTGGTGAGTTTGGCCAAAAATCACTCTGGCTTGTAGAATCATAGAATGTCCTGAGTTGAGAGGTTTCCCCAAGGCTCATGGAGTCCAACTCCTGTCCCTGCACAGGACACCCCACAGGTCACCCCGTGTGTCTGAGCACGTTGTCCAGTCTCTTGTTGAACACTGTCGGGTTGGGGCCGTGACAGCTCCCTGGGGAGCCTGTTCAGTGTCCAGCACCTCTGGGTGAAGAACCTTTTCCTCATGTCCCACTGACCCTCCCTGGCACATCTTCTGCCATTCCCTGGGCTCTGTCACTGTCACAGAGCAGAGCTCAGCCTGCCCCTCCTGCTCCTGCTGAGGAACCTGCAGCCCATGAGCTCTGCCCTCAGTCTGCTCTGCTCCAGCTGAACAAACCCAGGGACTTCAGCCGTTGCTCATACAGCTTCCCCTCCAAACTTTCACCAACTTCGTAGCCTCTCCTGGTCACTCTCCAGCAGCTTTATGTCCTTTTCTCCTGTGTCCCAGCCCTGCACACAGTGAATGCTGCAGGTGAGGCCGCCCCAGCGCAGAGCAGAGCGGGACAATCCCCCCTGCCCGGCTGGCCGTGCTGTGCTGGATGCTCCAGGACACGGGTCCCTCTTGTCTCCAGGGACACTGGTGGCTCACGTTCAACTTGCCATCAACCAGAACCCCCAGATTCCTCTCTGCAGAGCTGCTCTCCAGCATCTCATCCCCCAGTCTGTCTGTACAGCTGGGGTTGCCGTGTCCTGGATGCAAAATCCAGCACTTGCCCTTGTTGAACCTCATGCGGTTGGTGATTGCCCAGTTCTCTGGTTTGTCCAGATCCCCCTGCAGGGCCTCTCTGCCCTCCAGAGTGTTGACAGCCTCTCCCAATTTTATGTCATTGCAAGCTTAAGTCCTGAGTCCAAGTTATTTATAAGGACATTGAAGAGCACTGGCCCTGAGATGGGTCCCTGTGGAACCCGCTAGTGACAGGTCGCCAGCCCAGCATGACCCCATTTACTGGAACCCTTTGAGCCCGGCCCATCACCTGATTGCTCACCCAGCACGCTGTGTGTTCACCCAGCTGTGTGCTGGACCCCTTGTCCAGGAGAATGGTGTGCATTTACTTCCACAAGTCTGATCCTTCTGATGTGCAAGTTGACATAACACCAAAATGAGTTTCTGGCTGTGTAACAAGAGACTTTGTTCCTAATTTTTGAAATAAATCTGCATTTGCCATTTTACACGATAGCTGGAAAAATGGGATGCTTTAATCAGGCTACATTTAAACATCATGTGTTTTGTGGAACTTTTTAACAGATTTTAACGAGTTGTAGATCTTAATATATTCTCTGTGAAAGAATAGTTTTTCTCCTATATATTCTAGAGAGTCTTGGTGGTAAAGACACTGTACTAGTGTTTAAGAAATTGGGAACTTCTTCCTGTAGTTATAGCAGTTGCCTTGGACTTATTCCCGGTGAATGTGTTACGTTTCCTGTGACATTCTGTCCTTTAAGTTTAGCTGCTGTGGGGCAGGACTGAACCTTAAAATGAATTTGTCATGGGGACAAAAGAAGGAAATACAATTTATATTTATTTTAAAAACAACTTATGTTAAAATTTTCGTGGAGATGACCTTCTCTTTCTCTTACCTTAGCAACTTTTAGCTCAGCAATATGCAACTAAGATTTAATTTTCTGATGTTACCTTATTGCCCTGGTGTTTTTATACAGGATGGCTGCAGAGCTTGGAGCCCTTTTGGGTGGCCGATCTTACTTTTTCTACCACGCTTTTGGGTCAGTTTTTAGAAGATATGGAAGCTTATGCTGAGGTAAATAAGACTTTATGGTATAAACCAGAGTTAACTGTTGTGGATTTCTTAATAAATGAAAATTCTACATGAGTCCTTGTGAACCACTGAAACAGGATCATACCCAAGCTTTCAGCCTTTGTCATTGAGAATGTCAGGTTATAATAAAAAGAAAAGCAATTAGCCAAATAGGAATGCCTTCATTTTTAAAAAGCTGCAGTGAAGATACTTCACTGTCTTTCCTTGGTGTCTTCTCTAATTGTCCAACTCCAGAGTTTTTTAGTGGTGATTCCCTGTGGGGTAAAGAATTCTTAATGCTTCCATAGATGAATTGTCAAGCTGTCTTCCTTTTAAATAAAGGAATGGATTATATTGTGAAGGAAATAATGCGGCAGGAACTGATAGAAAAGGAAAGCATGCTCATTTAACACAAGATGTTTTGACTTCTTAACCTTTGGTTAGTTAACAGGATGTAAAGTTGATCTGAAGTTGTCATTATAGGAAGATTTCGGGTTTGCGGGGGGGAAAGGTATATGTATATGTGCTCATATATGTATATATGCGCTTATAATTTGGTGGGTAAAAGTGTGCAGACAAGTGTTATAACAGGGCAGCATTGGGGATGATCGTGTTCAAGCAGTCAGGAACATCACAAGCCTCTGTTTTAATGTGCAAGATGTAGTGTGAGTATGTCGTTTCTGTGATAAACTAACGAGCAGCATCTCATCGCTACTCAGTGACTTGCTCATCATTGTCTGCCTGCATCTTTGTATGGATGTGAAGTTAGAGATACTGGAGAGATAGATCTGTTCTTGGATGGTATCTATAATATGTCTGGAAAATAGTGTACTTTCAATCCCATATTTTGATCTTTATGCATGTATCATCACTGTTTGTGTGCACTGACATGTCAAACTCGTGTGCTGTAGGATCTGAGCCACGTGGCGTCCGGGGAGTCAGTGGATGAAGATATTCCTCCTCCCTCCGTGTCGCTGCCCAAACTGGCCGCGCTGCTGCGGGTGTTCAGCACGGTGGTGAGGAGCATCGGGGAGCGCTTCAGCCCCATCCGGGGTCCACCCATTACCGAAGGATATGTCACTGATGTGAGAATTCACCTTTTTGGTTCTTGATGACTTGATTTATTACCATAAAGTGATGCTGTTCACTGTTGAGTTTATTTAGGTTTTGTAAATTTGACATGAATATCTATAGGCTGGAGAGTTGGGCAGGGAAAAATTTAATGAAATAGAACAAGGGCAAGCGTAGAGTCTTGAATCTGGGCAGGAACAACCCCAGGTTCCAGTATAAGTTGGGGAACGACCTATTGGAGAGCAGCGTAGGGGAAAGGGACCTGGGGGTCCTGGGGACAGCAGGGTGACCATGAGCCAGCACTGGGCCCTTGTGGTCAGGAAGCCAATGGTACCTGGGGTGGGTTAGAAGGGGGTGGTCAGTAGGTCAGAGAGGAACACAGGAGGTTCCACTGAAGTATGAGAAGAAACTTGTTCGGGGTGAGGGTGTCAGAGCCTGGCCCAGGCTGCCCAGGGAGGTTGTGGAGTCTCCTTCTGTGCAGACATTCCAACCCGCCTGGACCCCTTCCTGTGTAACCTCATCTGGGTGTTCCTGCTCCATGGGGGGATTGCACTGGATGAGCTTTCCAGGGCCCTTCCAACCCCTCACACTCTGGGATTCTGTGATAAGCTCAGCTTTGGGCAGGTGCATTTTCTTGAAGAAGTATGCTACAAGAATTTTGTTAAATATTCAAGTATAGATTGCGACAGCAGCGTATGGGAATCATATATAGTGGAAACTAACTTTTTTAGGCATTTTAACTTCATGCAGCTAGGTTTACACTTGCGTTATGTGTCTTTGTAACCATAAGGTTACCATTTATTCACATTGCTGTCATGCTGGTAAAAACTGGATTCAAATTGAGTTTGATTTTTATAAAATGTAGGGTTTTTTTAATCCATACTGAAATTTATATCTATCAGATCTGTTAGCAAAGTCCTCTTGTTCTATAGTATAGTATGGTGTAAACTCAAATATTACAGAATGTGCTAAGTAGCTACTATACTTTTGTAACAGAAACTGTAGAAGGTGTGAATGATTAAAAATAAACAAGTGAAAATACGAGAATACCTGCAGTCAGAATTTTGCGGTGGCTGCATGAACTGCACAACTGGAACTTATGCTCCTGCAGAGTTCTGTGAGGAACAAAACTTTGCGGCCAAATAAGTGTATGATTTCCCTGTTAAGGCTGAGACGGTTGTGGAATTTGTCTTCATCTGAAGAGGATTTTTATGACAAAAGCTCAGGAGAGCTAGTCTGTCTTTTACAAGAGGGGCTCTGTTGAAGTCAGTTGGAACTGAGCAGAATTCGGAATAAAAAATGTAGGTTTTCTAGGCCTTGGCAGGTCTTTACCTGAGTAGGAAACCATACAATTGAAGACTTGTTTTTCCTTATACTTCTGAAGTGCAGTGCGTTGTTATTCAGAATATTCTATTGCCAGAATTTACTAAGCTGCAGAGTAGGTGAGGGGACAAGATATCAAATGAGTGTGGATATGATGAACTAGCCTGCAGTCCTTGTCTGTTTGGATCGGAGTTGAACTGAGGTGCGTTTCTCCTTCGGCAGGTTCTGTACCGAGTGATGCGATGTGTGACTGCAGCAAACCAGGTGTTCTTTTCGGAAGCTGTGCTCACCGCCGCCAACGAGTGCGTGGGGGTTTTACTGGGCAGCCTGGACCCCAGTATGACCATTCACTGTGACATGGTCGTCACGTATGGATTAGATCAAATGGAGAACTGTCAGACTTGTGGCACCGATTACATCATTTCAGTCCTGAATCTGTTGACGCTGGTTTGTACATATTTTTATTATTGCTGTTTTCCCATCGGAAAATATTATTTTCCAAGCGACTTCTTTGTGTGTGTATTAGATAAATATTAAACTCTTCCTGATCACAAGCAACAAATTCCTCTTCTAAATGCTTGTTTTTTTTCTGTAAAGCTTATGCTGCCAGCTTGTGCTGTTTAGTTTTAGCCTGAGTGGTGGTGGGGGTTGTTGTTGGGTTGGATGGGTTTTCTCCCTGTCTAACTTGACTGGACAGCCCCATTCTGTGGCCTCTGGAATTGATACCACCACCTGATGAGTTCCAGAATCTTAGTGCTTCATATGTTTTATTTATCTACTTACACCGTGACCTGGGAAATCAGATTTATTCAACACACAGCTCTTAATGTGTAGATCACAAAGTCTTAAACCCACGTCGATCGAAATTTATCACACAACTTTCTCAGCTGGGCTGTTAAAGCCTGGAAATAACTCATTCTCTGTATGTGATTTCGGGAAAGCAAACACAAAATACTTGCATTGCTGGAAAGCTGTTCTTTATAAGTATAGTGTATACAAGCTAGAAGAATAAGTATTTTCATTAATATTTCATAATCTCTTCTAATAAAAATCAGTCCAGGTGAAGGTATTTATAATTGCTTTTTATCCCCAGATCGTTGAACAAATAAATACAAAACTACCATCGTCGTTTGTAGAGAAATTATTTATACCAGAGTCTAAACTACTTGTTCTTCGTTATCATAAGGAGAAAGAGGTAAGAGTAGGTGACTTCTCCAGGTCTGTTACAACCGCCTTCATGCATTTATTAGAATGTATTTATTAAGCTGCAAAGCTTTGTTCATCTGAAAGATATATTTTTAAATCTAAGAATATATCTGTGAAATTTCCAAAAAGGCAGAGGTAGCTTGTTCTTGGTTTGGGCATTTAGATTCGATCACGAATTGGTAAATCGGCCGTCGTACCAGAGAGAGGCTCTCCCGCCCCTCTGCTCTGCCCTGGGGAGACCACACCTGGAATATTGTGTCCAGTTGTGGCCCCTCAGTTCCAGCAGGACAGGGAACTGCTGGAGAGAGTCCAGCGCAGCCACCAAGATGCTGAAGGGAGTGGAGCATCTCCCGTGTGAGGAAAGGCTGAGGGAGCTGGGGCTCTGGAGCTGGACAAGAGGAGACTGAGGGGGGACTCATTCATGGGGATCAAGATGGAAAGGGGGAGTGTCAGGAGGATGGAGCCAGGCTCTTCTTCGTGACAACCAGTGATAGAACAAGGGGCAATGGGTGCAAACTGGAACACAGGAGGTTCCACTGAAAGATGAGAAGAAACTTGTTCCCGGTGAGGGTGGCAGAGCCTGGCCCAGGCTGCCCAGGGAGGTTGTGGAGTCTCCTTCTGTGCAGACATTCCAACCCGCCTGGACACCTTCCTGTGTAACCTCATCTGGGTGTTCCTGCTCCATGGGGGGATTGCACTGGATGAGTTTTCCTGGGCCCTTCCAACCCCTCACACTCTGATTCTTTGATTCTGTGATGTGTGGCATGTGTGTGATCCAGAAAGTAATTAATAGATTCTGTAAGTATGTAGTACTTTATTACAGGAAACTGAAGACAGGTTTGTGTATCAGCCTAGGCTATTAATAGTTAAAGAAGCATAATTTGAAATTCTCCGTTGGTGATGAGTATGTGTTATGATGCTGTGCTAACGAGTTCTCGCTGTAATGATGTCTCTGGCAGGTTGTGGCAGCAGCCCACGCTGTGTACCAAGCTGTGCTGAGCCTGAAGAACATTCCTGTGCTGGAAACCGCGTACAGGCTGATCCTGGGGGAAATGACCTGTGCTCTCAACAGTCTGCTCTATAGTTTACATCTGCCCGAGGCCTGTGCTGAAATCCAGCACGACTCTTTCAAGAAGCGTATATTCAATGTGGATAATGCAAAGTTCATTGTTATATTTGACCTCAGTGCCCTAAGTACTATTGGAAATGCAAAAAACTCATTAATTGGGGTGAGTAAAACTGTACAGATTCAGTTTGTGCAGTAAGGGCAAAACCACTTTTTAACTTAGGATGTACCATGATGTATTTCACCTGTAATGTATGTATGTGTAATTAAAGTGATCGCATTTGTTTCCAAACTTATGTTATAGAAAAAATTCCAGTATTAACATTTGGAACCAGACCGAGTGGAGTGTATCTCTAGTTGGTGCGTAATGAGCAGCAGTTTCTAGGGAAGAGCATCTCATCAGCGTTATTCATTTTAAGATTGTCGTAGCAATACAGCTTGAAAATCAAGACACCTTTAGTGGGTCCTCTGGTGGTTCCAGCTCTTCCTAAATAAAAACAAACTGCTTTTAATAGGTTATTTTAAAAAGAGAAAGCAAATAGTTATAATTGAGATCAGAAAATTAAATTATATCCCTTGAGAAGTAGTAAAACACAATACTTAATGTTATGGAAATAGGTCTTATTTCTTGTGTTCCTTTGCTTATGTTGCAATTGTTTTACAGATGTGGGCCCTTTCGCCGACTGTGTTTGCACTACTGAGTAAAAACCTGATGGTCGTTCATGGTGACATCGCAGTTCATTTTCCTGCTGTCCAGTACGCAGTGCTCTATACGCTCTATTCACACTGTTCCAGGTATGAAGATCAATACTTCACCTGTGTTTTGAGAGCACGAGGATGGACTGATGTGAATAGAATATACTGTTCGAGGGCTGAATTTAAATAGGCTATTATAATCAAGCTGGTGCCCAAACTTCCGTAATCAGTTTTTACTTTCATTAATTGCAGGGAGTCTGTATCCCAGCCAAGAGAGCTTAAAATTTGGCGTTTTATTCAAAGGCAGGTTATAAGTCTTGTGTTTGACTAGAGATAATTGAGGGAGAACCACTGAAGTAAATAAGCTTTACTATTTTTTTGCTGTGAGATCTAGGAGAGGTAATGAAGTGTAAACAACAGATTTAAACACAGTTTGAACCTTATTACTATGGAATGTCATCAAAGGAAGGGAATATACTAGTTTAACTGTTAATCTGTACATTTCTTGGGTTTGATTTCTCTTTCGCTAAGCATTTGAAACCAGGTTACTGGGCTGCATGGATTAATATAGAATTGTAGCTTTGATCTTTTAGGCCAAGGATCAAAATATTTGGGTTTTAACATAACGTAGTAACTATCTGGGTGTTTATTGACTTTTGTTGGTGTTCTTTTGGGTGTGCTTGTTTTTTTTGGCAGTTTGTTGTTATTTTCCTCCCCTCTTGTATAGTTTGAGGAATTATCCCTAATGGTGGGATGGTTTTACACTCCATGGCTTTCCTTGCCGTTTCAGACATGACCATTTCATATCCAGCAGCCTCAGTTCTTCCTCTCCCTCGCTGTTTGACGGGGCGGTTATAAGTACTGTAACCACAGCAACAAAGAAACATTTCTCAATCATACTAAACCTTTTGGGACTACTGCTTAAGAAGGATAACCTTATTCAAGATACCAGGTAACTAGCTACCTTTTTGCAATAGTTACCAAAATGCTGTGAAAGCCAGGGACATTTTTAATGTTATGCAACCTTCTGTTTAAAAAACGTGAGTTATAGTCTAATGCTCATCTGTTAGGTAAAGTAGTTTTAAGTTCTATTTAAAGGTGTCTTTCTGTAACTATATATACAGTGACTAATACTTTTGTTTTTTGCAGGCGACTACTTATGACATGGGCTTTGGAAGTGGCCGTTCTGATGAAAAAATCAGAGACATACGCACCGTTATTTTCTCTCCCATCTTTTCATAAGTTTTGTAAAGGACTTTTAGCAAACAGTAAGATGTTGCATGTTTTTACTGATTAGCTGTCTTTTATGTGGCATAATTGAGTACATAAGCGACCTTATCATGTGCCACTGGTAGCCGTAACTGCTTGTTGTTTCATTTACTTTTAGGGATGCTTCTGCCTTGTGATGTGTAAAAACTTACACCCTCTTATCATTTTTCTCAAATGGATCCTTACCGATTACTTACGCAAACAATTACTTTCTTAAAATAATTATTTGTGGTTGTGAAATCAGTCTACCAAATGTGTCAGTGATGTGCCAAATCTTACAAGTACGATTGCATTTATCAGAAGCAGTGGAACCTTCCTGTGACGTGATGTGCTGGTTTGGATTGCAAAAGAACCTGGAAATAGAAAAATGGGAACAAATGCTTTCAGTAACATAATGCTAGTAGGAACAGTAACTTCCCAAGGCCGGGAGTTATTAACTTTGCCTTAGTTTTTTCTTACTGAGATATATTTTCTGTGATGCCAATGTATGGAGACAACTGAAGGATTAATCTGTCAGCTGTCAGTAAATGCTGATAAGTAACATGTAGCACAAGTCACTTCTTGTTACTAAGCATTTACTTGTTATAGTACAACCAGCCAACTAAATCCAAAGTATTGCTTAAAGCCTGTGTCTCCCGCTACCAGCTATGCTATAAAAACGTCTTCAGATGTTCTACCACAACCAGAATAATGCGTAAGTTACTTTTTCTTCTTTCAACTCCTTAATTCAGCCCTTCTGGAAGATGTGAACATTTGTCTTCAAGCATGCAGCAGCCTCCATGCCCTGTCTTCCTCCCTCCCAGATGACCTGTTACAAAGGTACTTGCACAGAATTCCGTATGTTATTTGAATTACGCTGTTAATGGAAACATTATGACTTTTTTTGCTGTTCTGGTGATACAGGTGTGTTGACGTGTGTCGTGTTCAACTAGTGCATAGCGGCGCTCGTGTCAGACAGACTTTCGGAAAACTTCTGAAGTCGATTCCTTTAGACGTTGTGTTAAGGTAAATTGTCCAGATTAACTTCAATACAGAGAATGATTTAGTTTCTTTCTTCAATGACATTTATCTGAAAAATAATGCCAGTTGCAAGTTGTCATACTGTCTTAATTTAAAATCAAGAAACATCAAGTGTATTGCTATTTCTTCCACGTTGTTGCAGGTGTAGGAACAGTAGGTGGTACACCACGTAATTAACAAATTTGATGAAGTGCAGCATTTCTTGTGGCAAATATGAATCCTGGCAACGTCCATGTTATCCAGAGCTTCAGTAATATTATGTCCTGCAATTTGTCTTAAAGGACTTACTTATTTCCAGTCATTGCAAATATATGTGTGTGTGTGTGTGCGTAACTTTTTTGCGCAATTTTTTATATTTATTCAAGTAGATTATAGCCTGGGTTGTTTTTCTCCCCCCTCCTCTTCCTGCAGTAACCGTACCCACACAGAAATACAAGAAATTTCTTTGGCTATAAGAAGTCATATGAGCAAAGCTCCAAGTAATACATTCCACCCGCAGGATTTCTCTGATGTCATTAGTTTTATTTTGTATGGAAACTGTCACCGAACTGGGTAAGAACTTTGAAAACTGAAATCCGTGGATGCTGAATTTATAGTAAACAATTTAAGCTGTATTTGGTTTAAAATTTGTAGTTACCTTTACAAATTACGTTGCTTTACCTTCATTTCTGACTTCATTAATACCTTCAAATGCCCACCTATTTGCTTACTTGCCTGTGATTGCCACTTGGAAATGATCCTGTGAGAGGTTTGTTTGAGAACAATAGGGACCCGAAGTGTGTGAGTATGAACTTGTTCCCACATGAGCTGGTGTTAATGTGCTGATGTTTCCTTCCAGGAAGGATAACTGGTTAGAAAGATTATTCTATAGCTGTCAAAGGCTGGACAAGAGGGATCAATCAGCCATCCCGCGGAACCTGCTCAAGACTGATGCTGTTCTCTGGCAATGGGCTGTCTGGGAAGCAGCTCAGTTCACTGTTCTTTCGAAGCTACGGACACCTCTGGGCAGAGCCCAAGACACATTTCAAACCATTGAAGGTAACGTGAGGAACATGATTTATTTTCATGTGTGTTTATTTTGGGAAGAGGTTGTGCAGCTAAGAACTTCACGTCCAACTTGAGAAGCACAATGGTTTTATTTTTCAGTGATTGTAGATTTTTAGCACAGTTTTGTCTGACACATCAAGAAATGCAATAGCGAAGAATATTTGCGTAATGATTATTAACTTTTAAGAGATTTTACTGCAGCATTGCTGTCCCTTGACACATTTAAATAAAATATTGTCTGGTAACTCTTTTCTTCCATGTTTTGATAAAATATGTAGGTATTATTAGGAGTCTTGCAGCCCATACATTAAATCCTGACCAAGACGTTAGCCAGTGGACTACTGCTGACAATGACGAAGGACACAGCAACAACCAGCTCAGGCTTGTTCTCCTTCTGCAGTACCTGGAAAACTTGGAAAAATTGATGTACAATGCATACGAAGGATGTGCCAATGCCCTCACCTCTCCACCCAAGGTTTGTCTGTCCTGCAGCTCTGATGTTGGTTGGAACAGTCTGGTTGAATGAACTGTGGTTTTGGGTTGTTCAGGTTTTAACCATGGAACTTCAGAAGAACTCCAAGTCTAAGACTCTGGCTTTGAATTGGGCTTATTCCTGGAGAACATGTGAAAACAGGATTTCTTTCTGGAGTAGTAACTTGTGTAGAGCTACGAATCCAGTCTGTAGCACCTCTGATTTGTAGCAGTCACTTTTATTAGTAGCTTGTCAGCAGTCCTGTTATAAAGTAATACAATTATCTGAGGCTTTAAATTGCTTCTTGAGGAATATACTTGTTATTTATAAAAAACATACCCTTCTGTGTGGTCCTCACTGCAGAACATTCTTCACTGTCCAAGTTTAATTATTGGACTCTGATGTGACGGTAAGATATAATTATTAGTCAGTTCATGTCAAGATTTTCAGCTTGGCAGTGTGCCTGGCCAGTTGTGTCCTGTGCAAGACTTCAGACCATCTGTTCTAATAAAATTCAAAATGTGAAGTTTTACCTGTTTCTTCATGTCTCAATTTAAAACTCATCTGAAAAAAAGAAACCTGTCCCAACTTTGTTACAAATATTAAGTGCTTTAATTATTCTGATTCCTACAGAAAAATGGTGTTGTACAATATATATTTTCTGTCTTTAAAGGTTATCAGGACATTCTTTTATACTAATCGTCAGACGTGCCAAGACTGGCTAACGCGGATTAGACTTTCCATCATGCGAGTTGGGTTGCTGGCTGGCCAGCCCGCGGTGACCGTCAGGCATGGCTTTGATTTACTCACCGAAATGAAAACTAATAATAGTCTCTCTCAGGTACTCTTCTCAGACTATGTAGACTCTTGCACAAATATTCCCATGCTGTTCTAGGGGAACTAAACTAAGTCAATCAGTGGTTATTAAACCAACTGGTTTGTAAAAGATTGTGGGGAGGTCCCATACAATTGGAAATTGGCGAATGTTACCCCAATCCACAAAAAGGGCTGCAGAGCTGACCCTGGCAACTACAGGCCTGTCAGCCTGACCTTGGTGCCTGACAGGGTTATGGAGCAGATCATCCTGAATGCAATCACACAGCACCTTCAGGATGGACAAGGGATCAGACCCAGCCAGCATGGGTTTAGGAGGGGCAGGTCCTGTCTGACCAACCTGATCTCCTTTTATGATCAGGTGACCCAGCTGGTGGATGAGGGGAAAGCCGTGGATGTGGTCTGTCTGGACTCCAGCAAGGCCTTTGACAATGTCTCCCATAATATACTCCTGCAAAAGCCGGGAGCCCATGGCTTGGACAAGTGCACTCTCTGCTGGGTTAAGAACTGGCTGGAGGGCCGGGCCCAGAGAGTGCTGGTGAATGGGGCTGCATCCAGCTGGCGGCCAGGCACTAGTGGTGTCCCCAGGGGTCAGTGTTGGGTCCAGTCCTGTTTAACATCTTGATTGACGATTTAGATGAGGGGATTGAGACCATCATCAGCAAATTTACTGATGACACCAAGTTGGGAGGGAGTGTCGACCTGCTGGAAGGCAGGAGGCTCTGCAGAGGGATCTGGATAGACTGGAAAAATGTGCCTATTCCAGTGGGCTGAAGTTCAACAAGGCCAAGTGCCGGGTCCTGCACTTTGGCCACAACAACCCCCTGCAGCGCTCCAGGCTGGGCACAGAGTGGCTGGAGAGCACTCAGGCAGAAAGGGACCTGGGGGGACTAATGGACAAGAGGCTCAACATTGAGCCAACAGTGTGCCCAGGTGGCCAAGAAGGCCAATGGTGTCCTGTCCTGTATCCAAACTAGCGTGGTCAGCAGGACAAGGGCAGTGACCCTTCCCCTGTACTCTGCATTGGGGAGGCCACACCTGGAGTGTTGTGTTCAGTTCTGGGCCCCTCAGCTCAGGAAAGAGATTGAAGTGCTGGAGCAGGTCCAGAGAAGAGCAACAAGACTGGGGAAGGGACTGGAACACAAGCCCTATGGGGAGAGGCTGAGGGAGCTGGGCTTGTTTAGTCTGGAGAAGAGGAGGCTTAGAGCTGAGCTCAGCACTCTCTAGAACTACCTGAAGGGCAGTTCTAGCCAGGTGGGGATTGGTCTCTTCTCCCAGGCATCAGCAATAGGACAAGGGGCCATGGGCTTCAACTCTGCCAGGGGAAATTGAGGCTGGAGATGAGAAAGCAATTCTTTGCAGAGAGAGTGGTCAGGCATTGGAATGGCTGCCCAGGGAGGTGCTGGACTCACCGGCCCTGGAGGTTTGTAAACTGAGATTGGACATGGCACTTAGTGCCGTGATCTAGTGAATGGACTGGAGTTGGACCAAGGGTTGGACTGGATGAGCTCTGAGGGCTTTTCCAACCCAGTTGATTCTTTGTTATTTAAATCCATGTTTTAAACTGCTTCTGTATTGATGGGCTTTTGCAGGAGGTTGGAGATGAGGATGTGTTGTGTGTATGCGGTCAAGTCCCATAGAGAAATGAATGCTATAGTTTGTTCACTATTTGAATTGAGCAATTTTAAGCAGAAGGTTCTTCTTAAACCTTTTTAAAACTTTGTGTTGGTGTGAGGCCTTCCCGAGGTTGTGTAGGGTCTTTGCTTACCCGTGGATATGTGCAGGAGGGAGGTGGATCCTGAGTGTCCTCTGGGAGGAACTAGCAGGTAAGTGCAGGAATAGGGCGAGTGGATCAAGTGTTTAAGCCTTTTTGGAAAGGTTGAATAGTTTCATCAGTATGTGACTTGCTTTGCGTAAACTTTTTTACAAACGAGATTTGCTAGATATTTTATTTACTACTTCTTTATGGGTTCTCCAGGTATAGACCGTCATGTCATGTTGCTAACAACTGACGTTCAGGCTTTGAATTCTCTGCATATCCTCTTCCCTTCTGCAAAAGCACTGAGATGGATGGATATGCAGAATATTAATAGTATTAACAGTGGAGCATTAATACTTCACTTGTGGATGCATATAATGAAATACTACTTTACCGCTTCCAAATATGTAACCGTGTCTATAGCTCTTGTTGTATATGAGATTAGCTAAGTAAAGCTTTTGGTTTGGCTTTAGGGAAATGAATTGGAAGTGACAATTATGATGCTGGTGGAAGCGCTGTGCGAGCTGCACTGTCCTGAAGCCATCCAGGGCATCGCGGTCTGGTCGTCGGCGGTGCTGGGGAGGAGTCTGGCCTGGATCCATTCCGTAGCTCAGCAAGCGGAAGGCCGGTGAGTTTTCTCACATCACTGGATGCTACAAACACAGACGTTATTTTTCTCCTTATGCATAGTTCTGCTTCTTAATCTTGTGGCGTAAATTAAGTCTGATCTAATTTCTATATCAATTAAAGTCATCGTGTTTTGCAGAGATACCTAATGCATCCAGCATTCTTAGGTATTTTAACTTCTAAGTAAATGACCAGGATTTAACTATAAACAGCATTCCTAAGCTGTTTTTTTTCAGTTGTTCCTACACAGCATTACTGTTTTCGTATTGTGTTTAATTTTCCATTGCAAAATATTATTAATTCAGATACTTCCTAATGAAGTTTCTGACAGACGGCGTGATCTGATTACCTGCCACGGTTTGCCAAGAGGGGGACTCTGAGGGAGATGCTTTGCAGTTTTAGTTCAGCTTTGAAAAAGTGGCTTCTATGGCTGTTGAAGTAGAAACTTTGGCTGCAGATGCAAATAAGTGGGTCAGTGTTCCAGCTAGGGTATGGCTTCATTTTGACGTTTTCACCTCCTGAAAGGAATGCATCCTTTTATCTCTATGCAATGAAAAAGAGCCACCTTTCATTATTTACCTGCCGTGTAAAAAACCCAGACAAGACCGAAAAATGAGGTTTTATAGCTTTTTCCTGTTTTCTTTAGATTCCTGTAAATAATATGCATCTTTGTAATATCTGAGAAGTTTCTCAGAAGGGTCCAGTCTAAGGTATAAATTGGTGCCCTAGATCCAGTTTTACAATCATCTGTTAAATGATATGTAGGTCATCAGTATCCAGCTTTACTCGTTCAGGTTAAAAGCGTGGCAGTCAAATATGAAACTGATGTATCTCCTTCAACCTGTACTTGGTTTGAAATTGGCATTAAAACCTGAACAGAAGATCTTGTATACTGTGCCATAACCTGGAAATTCAACCAGTAAACTTGTGTTCCGTGTTAATCCCTTTCTTTTGCCAAAGGCGCCGTCAACTTTTTGAGCATTGTGGTAAAGAAATGTTAAATATAGTCGATTTACCAAAAAAGAGAACTTGTTTTTATCAAATGCTGACGAAGTTCTTAAACCATTGAAGGTTTGAGAAAGCAACTGCGGAGTACCAGGAGCACCTGTGCTCCATGACGGGGATGGATTGCTGCATCACGGGCTTTGACAAAACTGTGCTCAAGTTGGCCAATTCCAACAGCGTCAACAACGCCAGCCCCAAGCATTCCATCAATGGTCAGTATTTAGTGGTTTATTTTGAAGAGAAATAACTGTTTCATAGCTGTGTGTACATACAATCAGAACATGCAGTGGTATAGCTGTGGTAATTATAGCGTCTAATTCTTAAATCTGAAAACCTGTTTCCATCTGCAGTTAAACTGAGCTGCTTAATGCCCTTGAAACCGATGTTATGTGTAGATATGAGGGGTTGCGGTACTGAGGTCTAGCTGAATGAGACTAAAAATTATAGGTAAAACACTTTGTAATTTACTAATTTAGTTCTGCATTACTTTAGATCATCATAACTGAAGGCTTAGTATTTATGACATAACTTTATCATGAACACACTAGTTAGTCAGAGCTGTTTAACTGCTGAGACTGTTTCAGTATTCTGTTTCATCTTTGAAAAGGGATCTTCTTTGTTCCTAAATTAGTTCTTTTTTTCCTGTTTTGATGCTTCTTTTCAGCTGGGGACTAAATTTTTTTAAAACCTCCTTTGAAAATGTTCTATTTTTTTAATGTATAAGTGGAAGATGAATACTCTAAATCTTATGTAACTGATGTAAAAAAAAATATATTTTCTTGGCAAAAGAGGTAGAAATTACATTTGTGTAATAGAATTGCTATTTTAAAATATATAAGCATCAATGTATATTTAAGTATGTATACTACTTTTTTCATTTCACAGGAGAAACTAGAAAAACTGTTCTGACTAAGCCAAGCGACTCGTCCCCGGAGGTGATAAACTACCTGGGGAACAAGGCGTGTGAATGTTACATCTCCATCGCTGACTGGGCTGCGGTGCAGGAGTGGCAAAACATGGTCCACGACTTGAAGAAAAGCAATAGTAATACCTCAATCAACCTGAAAGCAGATTTTAATTACATAAAGTAAGGGCATAATGAAGATATTCAGCGGTACCTTGGGTTCAGTGTCTTAGAAGGGAAATGTTAAAGTTTTTATGGATTTTAGAAAGTGGTTGTCATTGAAATAGGGGTGTGATGAGAAGGTTGTGTTCTTGGGAGGGGGAAATCTTGGCCTTGATGTTTAGTATCCATACAGATAAGTAAAGAGGTAACAGAATTCCGAACAGTTGCTCTGGCTTTTCTGGCTGCTGAAGCTTCTTAGTATTTCAGAAATACAGCTTTTAATTGAAAATAGAATATATCAAATTCATTCTGCTTCTATTGGCAGAAGATAAATCCTTTCACGCAAATAGTAAAAATTAAAATGCTTGTCAGTGGTGCAGTTTGTAAAATTACTTTAATTCATTAATTTAATGTAAAAAGTATATTAAGGTGGTGGTCGTGACTACTTAAACTATTTTTTTCATTTTTTTCAAATAGAATTTAGACTTGAAGCTTGTGCTTTTATTTCCTAACCCTCAATATTTGCCTGGTTCATGAAAAAAATATTTGTGGCATTGAAATAGTGCTTCAAGGTTTAAGGATCCTTTCCATTTCATTTGACAACTTGATTACTTTCCATCTCTATAATCACAGAATCGACTGGGTTGGAAAAGACCTCAGAGCTCATCCAGTCCAACCCTTGGTCCAACTCCAGTCCATTCACTAGATCATGGCTCTAAGTGCCATGTCCAATCTCAGTTTACAAACCTCCAGGGCCGGTGAGTCCAGCACCTCCCTGGGCAGCCATTCCAATGCCTGACCACTCTCTCTGTAAAGAATTGCTTTCTCATCTCCAGCCTCAATTTCCCCTGGTAGAGTTGAAGCCCATGCCCCCTTGTCCTATTGCTGACTGCCTGGGAGAAGAGCCCAATCCCCACCTGGCTAGAACTGCCCTTCAGGTAGTTCTAGAGAGTGCTGAGCTCAGCTCTAAGCCTCCTCTTCTCCAGACTAAACAAGCCCAGCTCCCTCAGCCTCTCCCCATAGGGCTTGTGTTCAAGTCCCTTCCCCAGTCTTGTTGCTCTTCTCTGGACCCGCTCCAGTAAACATCATAAAGTCCTTTTGGCTGGAATTTCTTGAGTTGAAAATAAAAGCATAGAAGGAGGCTTTGAAATACAATCTTGTGGGTCTGAAAAAGTGACTGTTCTTGGAACCGTCAGGTCTTCTGTGTTCTGAGCCATCAACCTCCTTAACCTTTCAGTGCCTTTTCTGTGCAGTTCTGTAAAAAATCTATAAAGCCCGTATTATTTCCTTCAGGCTGTTAAGCAAGATAAATTTGTATAATGTATGACCTGCACGATATTCTGGTGTTTCTGGAATTTTGGTTTAAATAAAATGAAGAGTTGAGACCGTGGCCTCATGAAATTCTGCCCCAAAACTTATTTTTCTTTGTGTAGTTGGGGTTAAAAGAAGTGTTGGATTTTTGTTTGCTGTTAAACTCTTCCAAAGTCGACCTTTTTCCTCCTGACTGTTCTAGAAGAGTATTATGTATAGAGTGATGAAAAGCCTCATAGCTGGTGAGGTGTGTTTTCCTTTCACTTGCATATTGAATTGCCCTATTGCACTATTGTCCTTTACTGCTCTCTCTAAAAACCAGGATTAATCAGAAGGGCTTTGAGTTAAGCTCGAGACTTACTTCCTTTTTATGTAATTATAAGTTATTTAGCAACTGGTATGAAGTAAGAAATGTGAAAATAAAACTGTAACTATTGATTTGCAGATCTTTGAGCAGCTTTGAGTCTGGACAACTTACTGAATGCACTGAACAACTAGAATTATTACCAGGAGAAAATATCAACCTGCTTGCAGGGGGATCCAAAGAAAAAATAGGTATGAATGCATAAGTTAATGCTACTTTAAATACAGAAGCAGCTATTCATGTATCTGTGTCTATAAACGACAGACTGAAATTCTTCATGCAGTTTTGCTGTGTTCAGTGGACTGACCGTAATCTTTACGGGTCGAGCTTCAAAATGATTGGTAGTGCTCATTCTAAATGTCGATACAAGTGTGTTTTCTGGAGTTAACGTGTCTGTTTCTGAGTAATTTATCATCAGTTTCTAATATGAAAGAACCCATACACAGATAGATATTAAAAACCTTTTTTCCAAGCTTTCTTACTTTCTCAAACAATGACAAAATGTGACAATTTTAGTTGATTTGAGTTGTTGAATCTCCTTGTAGACATGAAGAAGCTCCTTCCCAATATGTTAAGTCCTGATCCAAGAGAACTTCAAAAAGCAGTTGAAGTGCAGCTTTTAAGAAGCGCCGTGTGTCTGGCAACAGCTGTGAACCACCCGGAGCAGGAGCAGAAGTGGCAGGCCATATCTGAGTAAGCTGGAATAAATGGAATATACTGGGAAAATCTGTTGTGCTTTGTTAAACTGAACTTTGTGTAAAGTGTGTGCTTCAGGGCAGTTTACTACTGGTTTTAGCTGTTGTGAGTGATAAGCTTACTGTGGAAAAATAAGGCAATGTTTACCTCGGAGATCGTGTAGTTCTTTGAGCTGCTGAAGTTTTGCTTCTTGTCAGTTGATTATTAAAATATCATATGGGAACTTGTGCGTGATGCTGCAACATTTTCTCCACATCTCTTGAAGCTGAATTTGCGTTTTCTGTTGTAATTTTGATATCGCTGTTTACTCTTAAAGTCTCACTAACAAAACCAACCTGAATATTTTCTTTCAGAAATGTGATCAAGTACTTAAAGCAAACATCCCGGATCGCGATTGGACCTTTGAGACTCTCCACGCTCACGGTGTCTCAGTCCTTACCAGTGCTGAGCACTCTGCAGCTGTATTGTTGCTCTGCTTTGGAAAATACTGTCTCCAACAGGCTGACATCAGAGGTACCACTGCATGTTTCACACCTGACGTGGAGTTGTGTCTTTCTCCATCTCATGTCATGAGCTATTGAGTATAGAGAACTCGTTCATTGTTTTGGCTATAGTGAATCATGCTATAAAAAGACCACATTTAGTTTTTTTAGCGTGCCTCGACCCAGGTGATTTTAAATTTATATCTCCACTGGGTTCCTATCTATAGTTGTAAATATACCATCTCTTTCAATTACTTACAGTATTTTTAAAGGTTCATTGGCAGCTGCTTTTTAGAGAAGTATTGATATATTTTTGTATTGTAACACTTATTCCTACAACACACACGTGTAGTTTACTTTTAAAATATTTATCAAAAACCAATTACTTCAGCAATTGAAAACTCACCGTCAAGCTTTGACCAATGTGCATTATCTAGTTCTGATTTCTAATAGTGTTGTTCAGAATCGCGTTGCTTGATTTTGAGCTATTGTGTTGTCCTCTCAAAATGAAGCATGTCTTTCTAGCGTTGCATAAAACATATTTCACAGAATCCCAGAATGTCAGGGGTTGAAGGGCCCTGGAAAGCTCATCCAGTGCAATCCCCCCATGGAGCAGGAACACCCAGATGAGGTTACACAGGAAGGTGTCCAGGCGGGTTGGAATGTCTGCACAGAAGGAGACTCCACAACCTCCCTGGGCAGCCTGGGCCAGGCTCTGCCACCCTCACCGGGAACAAGTTTCTTCTCATATTTCAGTGGAACCTCCTGTGTTCCAGTTTGCACCCATTGCCCCTTGTTCTGTCACTGGTTGTCACCAGAAGAGCCTGGCTTCATCCTCCTGACACTCCCCCTTTCCATATTGATCCCCAGGAATGAGTCCCCCCTCAGTGTCCTCTTGTCCAGCTCCAGAGCCCCAGCTCCCTCAGCCTTTCCTCACACGGGAGATGCTCCACTCCCTTCAGCATCTTGGTGGCTGCGCTGGACTCTCTCCAGCAGTTCCCTGTCCTGCTGGAACTGAGGGGCGTTTTATTAGTTTTACTTGCACTTTAATAGTTAAAGAGTGTTTACTAATACAAACAAGAATATTTCTTATGCGCTAAACTGGTCTTTTGTCTTGATAAATGAAGATACACTTTAGTGACAGCTGTGCACCCTGTGTGCCTCTTCCAGGACTGTCTCATCCCTCTCTTCAACGAGGCTCTGAGGTCGTGCAAGCAGCACGACGTGCGGCCGTGGATGCATGCGCTGCGCTACACCGCCTACCAGAACCAGCTGCTGGGGAAGCTGAAAGGTACAGACGCTCTCTGTTTAGCGTTAGGAAAGGTAAAGGCAGAATCTGAACTGAGAACAGCAGCTGTGTCTTGTTCTTTGATTTAGGTGCATTAGTTTTTAAAAGCCAGGTTTTGGTTATTTAGGCATCTTGCTTTACAACTAAAAAGAAAAATCTTCTGAAAGGTTTAGCAGTTCTATATTTAACTCTTCTAATTGTGTTTTACTTGCTCATCTCTTCACGCTTTAAGTGCTTTCGCTTTAAATGCTTCAACACTATCAATAATGGGTCTTTAACAGTCATAAAAGCCATTTAAATGTGTAGTATAATAAGGGGTAATGGGAAAAAAGTTGTATTGGGGGACAAGTAGATTTCTTAGTGAAGAAGAATGCTTATACTGAATAAGTTACTCTTTTGCCCAGCAGAAAATCTCTGGATATATATTCTTTGTTTCAGATGGGGTATATAAGTATTCTAGGCAGAAATGAAATCATCTAAATTTCTGAAGGAAGGATTAGGAAATACAGAAGAGCTGAGCAATTTTTTACTGATGGCCACATGCAGAATACCTTGGGCAGAAAATATCTTTATACCCCCAGTGCGAATCACTGTTGAATAACTTTATTTTCTCGCGCTCTTCTTCAGAACCAACGGTCCCAATTAAAAGCCATCTAATGGAGTTGGGCTTAACGGCAGCGAAATTTGCCCGGAAGCGAGGAAATATCGCCCTGGCCACGCGGCTGCTCGCCCAGTGCAGCGAAGTTCAGCTGGGAAGAACCACCACTGCACAGGACTTAGTCCAGCACTTCAAAAAACTGTCTGCGCCTGGTCAGATAGATGAAAAATGGGGTCCTGAACTTGACATTGAGAAAACAAAATTGTTGTACACAGCAGGTGAGGATTTGCTGGTGATGTTGGAGCTACTTGGACTTCTTGTCCTTATAACCAGGCTAATTCCCCTTTATGGGGCAGTATCATTAGGCATTGATTTAATCCTATTAACTGTTGTCTCAATCTGAAAGCGTTTTCACAAGTCTTTTTCTCCTTGTCATTTTTAACTTCAAAAGAGTATTTTCTATGTAAAAATATACTGTTACAAGCTGCGTATGCTGAATTTTGGAAGCGTTTTGAATGCAGTGAACACTACTGATACACTTTTCGTGATGTGCAGGTCAGTCAACACATGCCATGGAAATGCTGAGTTCCTGTGCCATATCCTTCTGCAAATCTGCCAAAGCTGAATATGCAGTTGCTAAATCTATTCTCACGCTGGCAAAATGGATTCAAGCAGAATGGAAAGAGATTTCGGGACAGCTGAAACAAGTGTATAGAGCTCGGCAGCAGCAGAATCACACTGGTCTGTCTACCTTGTCTAAAAACATATATCATTTGATTGATCTCCCAGCTGTTAATACACTGGAAGAAGAATATCCTAGGATTGAAAGTGAATCTACAGGTAGAGGTGTTCTTCTTAATATTGATATTTCATATTTCTTTCACATGTTTCTGATTAGAGTGATCGTGGCCTGAACAAGAAACTGGATTGTGTTCATTTTATGAGGAGGGCATCAAATTTTGTCATACTTCTGTCTGCTTTCAGGTCCTATAACTGTTAGTTTGAATTAGATCTCTCAGATTGAGCATGGATAAGACTTACATTTTGAAGGGCCTGAGAAAGGTGAAAAGCACTAGCCTTAGGTTTTCTTGTAATCTTTGATCTACACGTTCTTGCCACAAAACACACCTGAATTCCCAGTTTTTGGCAGACTTTTCTTCAAATGCAAAGTTCTTTCTTTGCTTAAGCATGGATTTCACAAATAACTTAATTCCTCTGTTGCAGAACCATAATTATTTTAGAGCTGCTAATGGATGTTAAGTAGTAGGGGCTTTTTGACTTGATGGTGATGAAAATAAATATATAGACAAATAAACACACAAACTGCCCTGCGTAGTTCCTAAGTCTGATTTCAGAAGCACCTTCCTCTTCTGGAGATCATGAGTTTCTTGCCTCAGCACCATCTTTTTGTGAAAGAGAAAATTGTAAAGTGTCGGCAGTGGTTGTTAGTGAATGAAAAACTGGTCTTTGTTTTGCTGCCAGTGTCAGAACTGAAAATAACTGCATGTTGGAAAACTTGACCCTTTTGGGTACTAACTTGACCAAAAAAAAATTAGGTACTTAAAATATGTTGCTGTTATTTTGTATATTGAGGAAACGAGGTTTTACATGGTAACGCACACCGCTCTCTTTCTGCCATCACAGTAAATATCGGCGTTGGAGAACCCGACTTCATCCTGGGCCAGCTCTACCACTTGTCTTCAGTGCAGGCACCTGAGGTGGCCAAATCCTGGGCAGCCCTGGCTAGTTGGGCTTATAGATGGGGCCGGAAAGTAGTTGATAATGCCAGGTAAATTCATCCGAACTTTTCCCTTTGTATGGCACAACTATTTTTCTTTCTGAAGGTAAACCCTAGCTTTATATTTATGATTATTTTGTTTTGTGGTCAGAAGCCACATGTGAGCAGAGAACTGTGGATGTTCTCTTGATTACTTGTCATCTCTAAGAAGAAGTAAATTTAATTCTGAGTTAAAGGGTGAAGATTTTTTTTTCCTTCAAGAAGTTGTATATGTCGAGGGTTTAGATTGCAGGGTGACAATAAAACCCTGGCAGATGTATTGTTAACCTCCTCCCCCCTTCCCCCTCTTTCCCTTCCCACTCAGCACAGGTGATCGGGAGGGAAAGAAGGACAGATAGAAGAGAGTTGGAACAATTAACAATGTTTTACTAATGCTACTGATAAGAATAGAGAAAATAATACAAAATATACAAAACCAATCTTGAAAGTCTCAGCAACTGCAGAACTGGCACCTGAAGTCCTGGACTGGACTCTCCAGCCAACCGGAGCTGGATTCAGTCTGTCACTGGCCTCAGTTCGCAGGGACAACTCACAAGGTCCTCTCCTAATGTCGCCATAAGGAAAAGGGGTGAGATCCTCGTGATCTCCCACTTCTATATGAAGTATCAGGTGAATGGGATGTTATACTCAGTTGGTCAGTTTCTTGGTCACCTGTTTTTCATCGTCCCTCTCGCAAGATGCACATCCATGCTTATCAGTAACTTCACATTCCATTGCTGTGTTCACCAAAACATGTATCTGGTTCTCCAGGAAAATGCAGCTCATATGAAGCTTTAGCTGACGGGCAAATTCACTAAAAGAGAAACTTGTTTTTTGACAAAACCAGGACACTATTCAATGTTAATGTGTTCAGTAGCTCTACAAATACTAATATATTGAGGATCAATAATTCCTTACATGTTACAGTCAGGGAGAAGGTGTTCGACTGCTGCCCCGGGAAAAATCGGAGGTTCAGAACTTGCTTCCAGACAACATTGCAGAGGAAGATAAAGAGAAAATCTACGGGATCCTTGGGCAGGCAGTGTGTCGTCCAGCTGGGATTCAAGTTAGTGTGAATTTGTTTGCTTAAAAACTGTTCAGCTTCAGTGTAAAACCTACTTTACTTGTGATTAGTATTAATTCTTGTAAATGTTTTACAATTAAGATCAGCGAGGTGGTAACATTCTGCTGACTGTGGTAATTTGATGGAGTGATGCAATTGCGTGAATATTCCCGAGACAGCAGCTGGGTTAGGAGCTGATACTGCTTGTGGAAATGGTCAGAGGACTTAATCAAGTCTATTGTCTTCCTATTGGCATTTAGGATGAAGATATGACACTACAGATCACTGAAAACGAAGACAACGAGGAAGATAATATGGTGGACGTTATATGGCGTCAGTTATTAACGACTTGTCCCTGGCTTTCAGATCTTGATGAAAATGCAACAGAAGGGTTAATTAAAGTGTGGAGGAAAGTTGTAGACAGAATCTTCAGTCTCTATAAACTCTCCTGCAGTGCATATTTCACCTTCCTCAAACTCAACGCTGGTCAGGTCAGTGTTTGTGCTGATAAGGAAGCCAGTTACAAACTTCCCTAAATAATGACATGAACTTAGAGCAGAATTTCTTTCTTTCAAGGTTCCACTCGATGAAGATGATCCCAGACTGCACTTGAGGAACACTTCTGAGCAAAGCACTGATGATGTGATTGTGATGGCAACTCTCAGGCTGTTACGATTGCTCGTGAAACATGCTGGAGAACTTCGCCAGTATCTGGAGCATGGGCTGGAAACTACCCCTACAGCTCCTTGGAGAGGTAAGGACATCTTATCTACTTGCTAAAATGAATTTTGATGCATTTCCCCTAAATATAACACATCTGGCTTCGGTCGCTCAGGGACTTTCCCACAAAAGGTTATTGAATTAAATGTGGAAGGTGGCAGCAGAGGAGCCCAACGATTGCCAAATTGTACTTTCTTTTGAAACATCCAGCTGTGCTGATTTCATGAAATACTAATGTGATTCTCCTTATTTTTAAAAAAATTAAATTACAGATACAATGCACAGAACTAATTTCTTAGAACTTGACTGAAGGATTTCTATATTGCATCTGATAATATCTGTATTTGAATAATAGAGGGAAATAAGCTGTTGCCTGTACTGTGAAAGACAGTTATTTAAAATAAGAAGTTTCTGTTGGGGAAAATAGATATTTGTGTTTTCCTAATGCAAAACCAGCATACTTTTGAAAATAAAATTCTGTATCATTTGAAGTGTGTGGAAATGAACCGGCACATTTTCTTTCCTGTCTATGCAGGTATTATTCCCCAGCTTTTCTCCCGCCTCAATCATCCCGAAGTGTATGTTCGTCAGAGTATTTGCAACTTATTGTGTCGAGTGGCTCAAGATTCTCCTCACCTCATACTGTATCCTGCAATCGTGGGTACCATTTCACTCAGCAGTGAATCCCAGACTTCAGGTATGGAGGAAAAAATAACTGTTCAAATACACTTCAGCTGATACATTTTTTTTTTTTTTTGTACTGGATAAAATGATACTGAGGGTGTTTGCGGGTTTTTTTCCACTAACTCTGATACTTTCTGTCTTAAAACCATTTTATTATGGACCTCACTGACAACTTTCATTTGATATACTGGTTTGTCAAATAAGTTGTTTTGTTTTTTTCAATTTTATCATCATATATTTGGCCAGTACTTAATATATTATGGAGACCTGGTGCTAAATGAAGTATTGAGTGATGTATCTTTCAAGGCCAGAACAGTGTAAATAATATTTCAACATCTGTTTTTAATGTAGGGAACAAGCTGCCTTCTGCTATCCCCACTTTGCTGGGTAATATTCAAGGAGAAGAACTGCTGGGTGGTGAATGTGATGGAGGGAGCCCCACAGCTTCTCAAGAAAGCAGTAAAGATGATACAAAAGTGGGGTTAAATGAAGACCAAGCAATGATGCAAGATTGTTACAGCAAAATTGTGGAGAAACTCTCTGCTGCAAATCCAACAATGGTATTGCAGGTAAATAATGCAAATGTGTGTTACTTGTGCTTTTATTTGAACCACAAACTATGTAATTTGTCTGTCTTGTGGAAGGCCTACTGAAAATTTGGTGCATCTTTTTTTGTTAGGCTGTTGTCTTTTATCAAATTAATCTTCAAGAATAAGTCTTAATACTAGTACTCCTAAAAGTAAATAAATCTTAATTTATTTGATTCAGGTTCAGATGCTGGTGGCTGAATTGCGCAGAGTTACCGTTCTTTGGGATGAGCTTTGGTTGGGAGTCTTACTGCAGCAGCACATGTACGTCCTCAGGAGGATTCAACAACTGGAAGACGAAGTCAAGAGGGTCCAAAACAACAACACTTTACGGAAGTATGTCTCTTTTTTTTAATAATTCAAGTGATGATTGTAGCAAGTGTTTGTTCTTGAGGAAACATACAGTCAAACCAATCAGCAGTGGTTCTGCTCCTGAATTTGTGCTATCCTACCCGCTGCTTTGTAAGTCGCTGACCGTATTTCAAGGACGTTTTGATGCTACAGCTAGTACTCCAATCAAATGAGAAACAACAACAGGCTACCTGTTGCTCCATGTTGCAATTTCCTTAATGTATTAGAATCTGATGTATATTAAGTCGTGGACTGTGGGATCCTGTAGTTCTTCTTTCCCAGGTCTTTCTCACAAGTCAGCTGGAATGAGGACAAGCACGTTGAAGAATGTAATTTATTTGGAGTTCACTGTAAACACCAATATTTGGAGTAAATGGAGCGCCTTAATCTGCTTTTGGTTTTCAGTGCTCAGCAAGTCTTTTTCTCTCTCACCTGCTTTCTCCTGTGAATGGGAGAAGAGCCATGTCTGATTCATGCTCTTCCCTTTCTTCATAGCATGGTACACTTGGGAAGGACTAATTAGGAGCTCTTCTTTTAAAGGAAATAATTGCTTAGGGTGGTTTGAGCTCTTCGGGCTTCTCCTCAGCATTTCCAGTGGGTGAAGAGCCCAGTTCAAATGTTTCAGTTTAAAACCAAAACCAAACAAAACAACAAACCCCCAGAAAACAAAGTATGATTCAGAGCAAGAAGTGTATGATGTGGAATGAAATGCTCTTCCTGTGGCCATCCTCAAAGACCTCATTTGGAGATATAACCGTTTTTGTGAATTCTTAGCACATTTGAAGTCTTTATCACAATGCTATGCTTATGAAGCTTTATGGAATTAAGAGAAAATTGTTTTGTTTGTTTAATAGAGAGGAGAAGATCGCAATCATGCGTGAGAAGCACACCGCTCTGATGAAGCCCATTGTCTTTGCTTTGGAGCACGTGCGAAGCATCACTGCGGCTCCTGCAGAAACTCCTCACGAGAAGTGGTTTCAGGACAACTATGGAGATGCCATTGAAAACGCACTAGAGAAACTTAAGAATCCTTTGAATCCTGCTAAACCTGGAAGCAGCTGGCTCCCTTTTAAAGAGGTCTGTACTTGCAGTTTGTGCATATAATACTTGTGACACTCTTGCATCTTCTGCTGTCTGAGATTCTGTCAGTTTTTGGGGCAGAGGGCTCTAATTTTGTTAATACTGTCTTTCTGAAACTCCATGCCATTTGAGTGTAGTAGATTTAAATTCTGACAAGTTGGTACTCTGGTTATCTAAGCACAGACCTCAGGCTGTGTGGCAACCTTCAGGTGCTCAACCCTTCCCAAATACTCTCTGATTTTTCAATTATGTGATCTTGTCTTATGGGTCTGAGGAGAAACAATATGTATTCACTTGGACAACCAGAGCCAACCTGTTGATTGTGAAAAGTCTTGATAGACAGATCCTAGGTTTTACACACAAACAGCCCTTTGGGTGTTTTTGTGTTTCCCATTCTGCTTTGCGGAAGAGGTGATGATACCGATGTGTAAACAAGAGAGTGCTGAATGCTGCTGCTTTTAACCAAAGCCCAAATATTTATAAATGCAGGAGCAAACCTCCTGAGCACTTTGATTTATTGTGGCTTTGGTGCTTATCACCAGGTAGGGTATATTTGCTGCATAAAGGATGGGTTTTAGGTTTTGTCATCTTCATGCTAAGCTATAAGTGGATTAGTAGGGAGGTGAGGATGAAAGGTAGGTTAAGAAAAATCTCCATGCGTGACTACCATTAAGCCGGTTTGGGTGTTTGGTTTTGGTATTTGTTTTTTGGTTTGGGTTTTTTTTTTTGTTGTCGTGTTAATTGCTTGGGTTTTTTTTTGGTTTTGTGTGTGGGTTTTTTGGTTGGTTTTGGTTTGAGTTTTATTTGGTTTGTTTTTCTTTTTAATGCTAGTTGTTAAGGTGAACCTCACCCTAAACCAGAACATTTCTTTGGGATAGGTAATGCTAAGTTTGCAGCAAAGAGCACAGAAAAGGGCTAGTTACCTTTTACGGCTTGAAGAAATCAGCCCTTGGCTGGCTGCCATGCTCAACACGGAAATAGCCCTTCCTGGAGAAGTATCCACCAGAGACACGGTCACAATTCATAGTGTGGGCAGCACCATCACAATTCTGCCGACCAAAACCAAACCGAAAAAGCTGCTTTTCCTGGGTTCGGATGGGAAGAACTATCCGTACCTCTTCAAAGGTAAGAAATGGATATTTTCTCATACAAGTTACTGTCTCGTGTTACAAATCAGACCATATTAAAGTTGGGAAGACGCATAGTTGCAACTTGAGCTTTCTCTGCTGCATGATATGAGGAACGTGGTGTTTGGAGCACCTGCTCCCTCTCCTCCCCATCTCTCACCCCACTGTACATTCTTGAGCGATTTTACCTTGTGAACCTGTAGATCAGGAGCATTTCACATCCCTCTGTTAGACGGGTTGCATCAGAAACAGTGTTTCTGTTTGCGTACTGATGGAATGAGCTGGATGCATTTTTCCAGAGGCTCAAGGTAACACCCAGAAGAGAACACATGGGACTAAACATCTTCCCCGAAAGGACAAGACCCATTTGTTAAGTTGGTAACTGTTGTGTGTTCTGTTCACAGAGAACTGTTGGAAACTGGTGATTCTAGTGGGCAAATGCTGCGTGAAGGTTTAGGCTGAGGAGCTCATCCTTGATCTGCATAATTTTTAAAGCTATTCGTAGTCTGAAATGAATTCCAATTTCAAAAAACGCCGTAGTTTAGGGATTTTTTTTAATCCAGAAACTAAGTTTGAAACAAAATAAATGTGTCGCAGGTTTGGAAGACTTGCATCTAGATGAAAGAATCATGCAGTTCTTATCGATTGTGAACACGATGTTTGCTACTATTAACCGCCAAGAGACGCCGCGGTTCCACGCGCGGCACTACTCGGTGACACCGCTGGGGACGAGGTCGGGCCTGATCCAGTGGGTGGACGGAGCGACGCCGCTGTTTGGCCTGTACAAGCGGTGGCAACAGCGAGAAGCTGCTTTACAAGCACAAAAGGTGACAACTGTGTTTTATGCCACCTGGGACAATACAGAAGGGAACCATTTGTTCTGATTTGCTTTACAATTCTGAGTCACGCAGTTGTAAGAGGATTGTGTTTTGTTCAGAATGATGCAGAATGGTGCTGTGTATTCATCTCTCTTGGGATTTCACTAGAAAATGGATGTATATATTTATTACAGTACGTAACAAATGCACTATTCTGGCATGATGATTCAAGAAGTATTTTTGCACAAAAAGAGTTAACCTTGCTTAAAATTATTGTAGTTGCACATCTCATTCTCTTTTCATTTTAAATACAGTTTTTACACTTCCATTTTTGAAATTTAGCTTGATAAAAGTAGAGTTAGGCCAAAAGTTTTGAGTTTATTGAGGCTTTCTTAACTATTGAATTTTGAAGGAGTTCTCTGAGCTGTAGAAGTGATTCTCAGAGGAGTTGATTTCATATTTCATTCTCACCAAACTGAATTTTTTGATGCTTTTCTGTGGGAATGAGAAATAATAATAGTAATAATAATAAATAATAAGTAAATAATAATAATCCACCATTTGTACCTCTTCTAGGCTCAGGATTCTTACCAGACTCCTCAGAATCCTGGAATAGTGCCCAGACCCAGTGAGCTTTACTACAGTAAGATCGGCCCCGCTCTCAAGGCGGTCGGGCTCAGCCTCGACGTGTCCCGGCGCGACTGGCCCTTGAATGTCATGAGGGCTGTTCTGGAAGAGCTGATGGAAGCAACTCCCCCAAATCTCCTGGCAAAGGAGCTCTGGTCATCGTGTACCACACCGGATGAGTGGTGGAGAGTTACACAGGTGAGTCATCACAATACATTTTTCCCTCTGAAAGGCTTGTTTTTAATGGGATGAGGGGAAACAGGTGGCTGGGATGTGTTCAAGCAATACTCCTAAGTTAGATGAGCTGGCACTGCCAGAGTTTCATGTAACAGGAAATGGTGGCAACTGTGCCATCTGGAAAAAAAAAGGTATATACCTAATAGCTCTACATTATTAAACTAGAATTATCAGCCTAAGACGTGAAAAACTCTTATATTGTCAGACAACAAATAGAAAACAGCTTGGAATAAGTTGTTTTTGATTTGTCTTGCACTTACATTTAAAGTAATGTTTCAAGATGGTAGTCAGTCCGATGTGTTGGCGGAGGATTCCCACCAATAATTTTTTCCTGAAACTCTCTTTAAAGTCGTATGCAAGATCCACTGCAGTTATGTCCATGGTTGGCTACATCATTGGTCTTGGAGACAGACATCTGGATAATGTTCTTATAGATATGACTACAGGAGAAGTTGTCCACATAGATTATAATGTTTGCTTTGAAAAAGGTAATTTAAAAAATGCTATATGTTATTTAAATAAAAGGTTTATCTTCTTGGTAATTAGAAACAAACAAACAACTTAAATTTTTCTCTTAAAGGGAAAAGCCTTAGGGTACCAGAGAAGGTTCCGTTTCGGATGACGCACAATATTGAAACAGCACTTGGAGTGACGGGAGTAGAAGGGGTTTTCAGGCTTTCTTGTGAACAGGTGAGTAGGACACTGGCAGAAAACTGAGGGCTGTCGCTTGCCAAACACCACCTTAGAACTTCTCTATTAAATATTCTGCTGTTGATTTAGAAAGCCTTCACCTTATTTTAGATACATCTTATAGTAGGTATTTAAGAAATAGGAGAATGTTAAATGAATACATGTGCAGGTAGTGGTACAGCTACAGTTCAGTGGACTGTGAACTGGCTGAAGGGAAGAAGCCAGAGAGTCGTGGGCAATGGGGCAGAGTCCAGTTGAGGCCTGTATCTAGTGCAGTGCCTCGGGGGGCAGTGCTGGGGCCGGTATTACTCAATATATGCATCAATGATTTGGACGAGGGAATAGAGTGACTATAAGCAAGTTTGCTGGTGACACCAAACTGGGAGGAGTGGCTGACACTGGAAGCTGTGCTGCCATCAGAGACCTGGACAGGCTGGAGAGCTGGGCAGGGAGACATTGAATGAAATAGAACAAGGGCAAGCGTAGAGTCTTGAATCTGGGCAGGAACAACCCCAGGTTCCAGTGTAAGTTGGGGAATGACCTATTAGAGAGCAGCGTAGGGGAAAGGGACCTGGGGGTCCTGGGGACAGCAGGGTGACCATGAGCCAGCACTGGGCCCTTGTAGCCAGGAAGGCCAATGGTACCTGGGGTGGGTTAGAAGGGGGTGGTCAGTAGGTCAGAGAGGTTCTCCTGCCCCTCTGCTCTGCCCTGGGGAGACCACACCTGGAATATTGTGTCCAGTTGTGGCCCCTCAGTTCCAGCAGGACAGGGAACTGCTGCAGAGAGTCCAGCGCAGCCACCAAGATGCTGAAGGGAGTGGAGCATCTCCCGTGTGAGGAAAGGCTGAGGGAGCTGGGGCTCTGGAGCTGGACAAGAGGAGACTGAGGGGGGACTCATTCATGGGGATCAAGATGGAAAGGGGGAGTGTCAGGAGGATGGAGCCAGGCTCTTCTGGGTGACAACCAGTGACAGGACAAGGGGCAATGGGTGCAAACTGGAACACAGGAGGTACCACTGAAAGATGAGAAGAAACTTGTTCCCGGTGAGGGTGGCAGAGCCTGGCCCAGGCTGCCCAGGGGGGTTGTGGAGTCTCCTTCTGTGCAGACATTCCAACCCGCCTGGACACCTTCCTGTGTAACCTCATCTGGGTGTTCCTGCTCCATGGGGGGATTGCACTGGATGAGCTTTCCAGGGCCCTTCCAGTCCCTGACACTCTGGGGTTCTGTGTTTCTGTGAGTTGCAGCTCCAGATGTGAAGTGGTTTTCCCAGAAGCTTTTTTGGTGCAGTTTTACCCCCTTTCTTCAGGACTCATCCTTTATAAACATGACAGATATATTTTTAAAAAGAAAAAAGTTCTGAACAAAGGAGAGTTTTCTTCCTCAAGTATCTGTTGCTAGAGCATAAGTTAGGGATTTCTGTGCCTCCTCAAGTGCAGTATTTTGCATTTAAAATGCCGCTTTTCTCCAAGGATGATGTAAGATGAGTCTGTTTAAAACACGATGGCAGGTCCTTCACATCATGCGGCGTGGGAGAGAGACTTTGCTGACACTGCTGGAAGCTTTTGTGTACGACCCTCTGGTGGACTGGACAGCGGGAGGCGAAGCGGGGTTTGCTGGAGCCGTCTATGGCGGGGGTGGCCAGCAGGCCGAGAACAAGCAAAGCAAAAGAGAAATGGAAAGAGATATCACACGGAGTCTCTTTTCTTCAAGAGTGGCTGAGATCAAGGTGAGTTCGCTACAATCGTTTGCTATTTCATAACCAAAGCAGGCCCTGTGCTTTTACTTGGCTTATTTGTGTGTTAGGGGGGTGGTGGAAGAGGTGATAACTTCTTAGGAATAGTTCACAAATCTGATTGAGTTAAATTGAGTTTGAGGGAAGTGCTTGTATGAAACTTGCAAATACCTAGTTTTCATTTTCTGTGTGCTTAATTCTAAAATATTTTGATGTTTTGCCTTAATCTGGGCTAGAAGAATAAAATCAGACATTTAGAGGGCAGTCTGAATAAATGACGTCTGGTAAGCTTTAGCACTTGTAGCACTGGAGGTAACCCCAGATGGACATCGGTGAAGGGTTCAGTGCTGCCATATGTTACGTCCTCTTAAATGTTCAATTAAGTCCCGTTCTACAATGTCTGTGTCTTGGTTCTAGGTCAACTGGTTTAAGAACAGAGATGAAATGCTTGCTGTGCTACCAAAATTGGACAGTAGTTTAGAAGAGTATCTGAACCTGCAAGAACAGTTGACAGATGTAGAAAAGTTGCAAGGAAAACTACTGGAGGAGGTCGAGTTTCTGGAGGGCGCAGAAGGAGCGGATCACCCCTCTCACACGCTTCAGCACAGGTAAGAGGAGCCAGGAATTCTGTCAGGAATCTTGCACATTTGATAGAGTTGGTGGTTTACTGGTGTACTTATGAGTTACATGTTAAAATGTGTATTTGAGAGAGATTAATAGCTGGTTAAAAGGTATTTGTATAGTAAGCAAGTCACTCCTTGTACAGAAATGCTATCAAAACCATTTTCCTACTAAATCTTATTTGTCCTGCACCTCGTACTCCATTGGTATCACCAGTGCTGTTCATGTTCCATGTGTGACTCACAAGGCAAGAGACTGTCCCATCAAATTAATCCGTGTAATGCAGCTGTGGATACGTAGCACAGAATCTTTTCATCCAGGTTTCTAATTCTTTAAACTATTTTGCGACTTTATTTGAAATTGGTCAAGGATTCCAGAATTGCATGAATATGCACACGCGTTCGTTATTTTGTAGGAAAACAGAATTAATTATTAACACAACATTGTTTGAGTTGCATGCAATTAGTGAGAACGTGATCATTTTCTGGTCAACAAGGTAGTTGTATTGTTCAACAAGGCTTTGTATTCAATATAGTGAAGTATATGTAGCACTGACTTGATTCTGTGTCTTCAATGACTCAGGTATTCTGAGCACACTCAGTTGCAGTCTCAGCAGAGAGCGGTGCAGGAGGCCATCCAGGTGAAGCTGAACGAGTTTGAGCAGTGGATATCGCATTACCAAACGGCTTTCAGCAATTTAGAGGCAACGCAACTTGCAAGTCTCCTTCAAGAAATCAGCACACAAATGGACCTAGGTATAAATGGTATTTGTGGGGTTTTCAATGGTTTGAAGGTAACTACAATTTAATATCAGGCGGCTTTATGAATATTCTCTACCTTAAAGGCAATGCCCTGTATATAATAAATGAAAAGGGCGATTTAGAGCACTTCAAGGCTTCTGTTCTAAGCTGCCTGAAGGAATGTCTGTCTTGTCCCAGCTCTACATGAATTTGTTCTCTAACCTTGTGCTCAAAATTACCAGTATGAATTCTCAGTGCCTCCTTTATCACAGGTAAAAATGTTTTTGAGGGGATGTTAATGCTCAGTACCTGTATGCTATAAAATCTGTGTGCTTCAGAGATGAACAAAGCTTAATTTTTCATCATCTTTCTTGAAAGGTCCCCCAAGTTACGTACCAGCAACAGCATTTCTGCAGAATGCGGGCCAGGCACATCTCATCAGTCAGTGCGAGCAGCTGGAAGGCGAAGTCGGTGCTCTCCTGCAGCAGAGGAGATCCGTTTTACGGGGTTGTCTGGAGCAGTTGCACAACTACGCAACAGTAGCCCTGCAGTATCCCAAAGCCGTGTTCCAGAAGCACCGAATAGAGCAATGGAAAACCTGGATGGAAGAGCTCATCCGCAACATGACCATAGAGCGCTGCCAGGAGATCTTCAGGAAGTAAGTTGACAGAATAATGGGTTGTTTGAAGAATTTCATTTTCAAGGTACTTCAGGATTTTAATTTTCCAATTAAAAGAAATACTTTTGCAAGGACCAAGACAAGATTAAGTTGTAATTCCAGAAGTTTAAAGAAAAAGATGAAAAACTGCTTTAAAAATCCTGTTCCAGAGTTTGACCCATGTACTGTAAAAAGGAAACCAAGTACCATTGCCCTGTAGTGAACAAATGAAGATCCCTGTTTGTGGCTATAGGGTAGTGAGGTTTTGGGGTTTTAGCAACTTCCAGTATTTAAAAATTACTTGAGTCTACTAAAGTTTGGGTTTTTTTAGTTATTATTATAAAAGCAGATTTTCAAGCAAGTATTTTTTGGTCCTTTTTCCTCTAAAGTCAGGCTGTTTCAGCATTACTACTGTCTGGCTTACAGGGTCTAGATTGCAGTTAAGAGTTTACACTTGAACATGTTTCCTTCCTATTTCTTGTCTTCTATTTACTGTTTGCCTCAAGGGCTACTGATTGTCTTCTGTCCTTGCAAATAGTCATGAAATATGGCGCATTCTTGGACTTCATGTGAGTGTGGTTGGGGTAGGCAGCAAGTGCTGTGGGATTCCAGAGGTGATGTGGGAACTGTTCAAATGGGGAGTTATTTTTCCTACCTGCAGAGCAGGATGCAATTTGCTAGATCTTGAGAAAGGGAGAGTTTTGTCTTTGAACTTTTGCTTTACAGGTACGAAATGCAATACGCTCCTCAACCACCCCCAAGTATGTGCCAGTTCATAACCGCTACAGAGATGACTCTCCAGCGCTACGCAGCAGATATCAATAACAGACTGATCAGGCAGGTGGAGCGTTTGAAACAGGAGGCAGTTACTGTACCTGTTTGCGAAGAGCAGCTGAAGGAAATTGAACGGTGCATAAAGGTTTTCCTCCATGAGAACGGAGAGGAGGGCTCGCTGAGCTTAGCCAGCGTGATCATCTCTGCTCTTTGTACGCTAACGAGGTGAGTTGCCTCTCAGGAAATTGGTTTGCCTGTGCTTATGTTTGAGATGGCATTAAAGGGATGTTCAAGGGACATAATGATGTGGAGAATGCGAGAGCAGACAGATTGTCCAACTGTCCCATCCCACCAGGTGAGATTTGGGCTAACTGAACACTCTGTGCATTAACACAAAGTGATGACAATCCCCTGAGAAGTTCAATTAAATAATGAATTTGCTAAAAACACTCAGCGGAATTACAGTGAACAGTGGATTGGCAAAAGTTCGTAACTTTATCATAAAAACTTAGCAAGGCTTTAACAACAAAATTCACGAGATGTTACTCTTATGTACCCAGAATAAAGTTAGAAAGAGAGTGGAAAAGCGGGGAGATAGGTAAGATATTAGAAGAAAAAGTAAAATCTCAGCACTCCAGTGTTCTCTGTAGTTGTCTTGGTGGTCGGTGCAAAATTTCATTAATGCTGCGGAGCTCACACTCAAACATACACACAAAACAAAAACAGACTCCAAAGAGTCCCAAGTGAGGAAGTTTTATAACCCAGTCCCTTTGCACGTGAGACAGGAGAGGGACGGCTCGTCTCCTCCTTCTGCTCGCTCTTGATGCTAATTAGGATCATTCCAGAAATTACTTGGTGGTCAAGAAATTAGAGGGATGGTCCCAGTGCTGACCAGAAGTGAGTTGTTTTGTGTATTCAGGGTAGCTGGTGATTTGTGATTTCTCTGAGTAGTTCAGTGTCTGCTGGATGACCGATCTAGGTCATCCCAATTAACTGAGACCTTGGTAGAAGCAATGCTGTTAATTACCTTTGCCTCCAAAATGTACACCTTCATTTGTTAAAGACCTTGAGGGGAAAATATAGTGTCTGCCTTCACAGCCACCTATCTTTGCCTGCCCAAAGTTGCAAACTTCAGCTGTTTAAGGCATAAACATGCACCATTATTGAGTCCTTTGTTTCGCGAAGGGTGGGGGGTGCTTCGGGGCTGCCACACTGACCTTTATAACTCGTCCAGGCGCAATCTGATGATGGAGGGTGCAGCATCTAGTGCTGGGGAGCAGCTGGTTGATCTGACCTCGAGAGATGGAGCCTGGTTCTTGGAGGAGCTCTGCAGCATGAGCGGGAACGTGACGTGTCTCGTGCAGCTGCTGAAGCAGTGTCACCTCGTACCCCAGGACCTGGACATTCCCAACCCGCTCGAAGCGTCGGAAGCTGTTCACTTAGCTAATGGCGTATATATCTCACTTCAGGTGAGACTGGCTTTTAAGTTACCTTCTCTTTCCTCATCCCCAACCTTCCAAGGTTTAGCTAAGCCATTCTTAAAAGCATCTTCCTTTAACAGCTAAATGTTTGCATATGATGCTGCCAAGAGCTTTGTGTTTTTTTTTTTTTATTGGACATTAGTCTTGGTTCCCATATTTGGCTGAGCTGAACAGGCCATTTACTGCTGCCGTTTACATTTTTATTGCTTGAAAGAAACCGTTTTGATCTATACACGACAAAGAGTAACATCTGCTGCCAAGTAACCATGAGAAAGAATCGCAGAATGGACTGGGTTGGAAAAGACCTCAGAGATCATCCAGTCCAACCCTTGGTCCAACTCCAGTCCATTCACTAGATCAGGGCACTAAGTGCCATGTCCAATCTCAGTTTACAAACCTCCAGGGCCGGTGAGTCCAGCACCTCCCTGGGCAGCCATTCCAATGCCTGACCACTCTCTCTGCAAAGAATTGCTTTCTCATCTCCAGCCTCAATTTCCCCTGGCAGAGTTGAAGCCCATGGCCCCTTGTCCTATTGCTGACTGCCTGGGAGAGGAGACCAATCCCCACCTGGCTAGAACTGCCCTTCAGGTAGTTCTAGAGAGTGCTGAGCTCAGCTCTAAGCCTCCTCTTCTCCAGACTAAACAAGCCCAGCTCCCTCAGCCTCTCCCCATAGGTCTTATGTTCAAGTCCCTTCCCCAGTCTTGTTGCTCTTCTCTGGACCTGCTTCAGCACTTCAATCTCTTTCCTGAGCTGAGGGGCCCAGAACTGAACACAACACTCCAGGTGTGGCCTCCCCAATGCAGAGCACAGGGGAAGGGTCACTGCCCTTGTCCTGCTGACCATGCTAGTTTGGATACAGGACAGGATACCGTTGGCCTTCTTGGCCACCTGGGCACACTGTTGGATCAGAAGTTAGGATCAGATTTATAGACACACTGCTTTGTGTCTTGCTTTCATTCTTCTATTCTGGCAGTCCAGAATAACTTTCAAACTCTTTAATCTCTGCTTGTTCTGTTCTCTTCTCCTGTTAAACCTTACTTATTTTCACCTGAAACAAGCAGTTTGAAACAAATTCTGAAAACCTGTTTTACAGGCCCATATCTCAGAGACAGAGAAGGAGAAAAATGCATTTATGATCTTGTGTTCTAAAAATGTTTTCACTTTAATAAAACAAAACCAAACATTAGCAGGAGCTTGACTGAAATATCTGCTGAAAACTGAGGTGGTTTATAAACTGTGGCTGGTGTGAAGCGCTTTTTGAGGGTTTTTGTTCTACTTTGTATTTGAGAAAGGTTATCCTGCCAACATGTGTGAGCACATTGAGATTTTCATCACTTTTTCTTTGCTCTTCAAAGTGTTAACACTTCAGAAATGTTTCAAAAACGGGCATGCAGTTGAATTGCATTGCAGCCAAGACCTTTCACCTGCCTGTGTTGTCCTCCCTGTGAGCTCCCGGGTGAGATGTGTGTGAGCAGCCAAGATAACAAATGTTTTTGGTGTGTCTTGTCTCATTTTGGAGATCAAGTGCATTGGTTGGTTCTCTCTGTAGCTGCCGTTAGCCCTCTGGTGCGTTCTGCTCGAGGAAAATTGCTTCATGCCACTTAAGGTACCGTTTCTCTTACCCGCATCGATTTCTGTGGCATGAGTAGGACTCTCACAAAATAATGACTATCTGGCAAGTTTTTAATTCTTTTCCTTTGCCAAGTCTGATTAGCAAATCATAAATACAGTAAAGAATGTAACTCATTTATAGTTACACAGTGGAGAAGAAAAGCTACGTCATCAGATGAAATTGGTTGGCAAAGTGTGGTCTGTACCACTGATGCTCTGGGAGGTGCTGCTGCTGAGGCACTTTGACACTGTGCAAATGTCAAACCTCTGGGTTTGTACAGGGTTTAATGTCTTCCTGATTTCTTGAAATTAAAAAAAAATACTAGGTTTTGACCCTTGACTGACCACCATCATGTTACCACTTTGTGTTGTGATACTACATTGGGAAAGTTGTTTTGTGTAATACTTTCTGAGAGAGGAAAATTTATTATGTTTTCATCTTTCCCAACAGGAATTGAACTCAAACTTCCGACAGATCATTTTCCCAGAAGCGCTGAGGTGCTTAATGAAAGGAGAGTATACTTTGGAAAGTATGCTCCACGAATTGGATAATCTTATTGAGCAAACAACGGATGGGGTCCCTCTGCAAACACTGGTTGAATCTCTTCAAGCCTACTTGCGAAATGCTGCCATGGGGCTGGAGGAGGAAACACACACTCATTACATCGATGTCGCGAGGTAAATCGCCTATTGTGCTAGTTCAGATATAGGAGAATGAAGGCTGCAAAACATTAATTTGACTAAATTTTATTATTTGTTTAATGTACGAGCTTCTCTTGCCTTCTGTAAGCAGAGGCAATGCCTACGCTTGTTTCTTCTCTGTGTGTTTGTGCGTTTATGCACATGCATACATAGAAATACAGAGCTATGGCAATTTACATGCGCTTAAAGCTGACTTTCGGTAATCAACCAAGTTATATAGTTGTGATTTTTCTCTTTGAAGTTTAAGGGATGCTAAGAATGGGAACCAGTCTGTTAGTTGGTGGGAAGAACCTGTGAAAGGAAGAGCTTGTAACCATGGCACTCCTCTCATCAGGAGGTTTGGTGCAGCTTTTGTATAATGAATCAGTGACTTGGTATAAGAAATATATATATATATATATTTCTTATACCAAGTCACTGATATATATATATATATATATATATAAACAAAAAACCCTATAAACAGACAATATTCCAACATTTCAGAATGTTCCTGTGGAGCAAACGTGATCATGCTGCTTCCCTTGAGCCAGTGACGGTCCTGTGGGATAGGGAAGGCTGCTGGACTAGTAGCAAACAACTTGGTGTCTTTCTCTTGGGTTAATTTTCCTCCAGGTTCACCCATTGGCACGCCTGCTCAGCCTGTTGGTTGAGGGTCGAAAGTGCTGGGAGGGAGAGGATAACGCCGCTCTTTCAGGAGCGGCACAGTGTTAAACCATCTCAGCCGTACCCTGAGACCTCATCCTCTGCCTTTCTACCCCGTAATCCATTCACCCAATTATATGTGTATACTATAAAACCACTACTTGGTTTTCAGGGAAGGAAAGGTGGTATTTACATCACTTACTATTCATAACTTGTTTTACCATGCTCATAAAAAGTACGGTCTATATCCTCTACCTGTATTTTAAGTCAGTTTTGTATCTGGTCCTTTAATCCAACCCCGTCTCTTTGGTATCCTTGGCCGTTCATATTAGACCAGCACAAGCGCTCACGTGGGAAGTGGGGTGAGGGGTTAAGAGCAGCCTGCAAAACTTCGACCTTCTTCAGATGCAGCTTAATTCCAGCCTGCTCTAGTTGTGGGATCCATCAGTTTAAGAAAATCCTATTTATTTCTTGTAGACTTAAGCAAAAACATGTATTTTTTTTTTTTAAGAGTACTTCATGCTCAGTATGGTGAGCTGATTCAGCCAAGAAATGGTTCAGTTGATGAAACCCCCAAGATGTCAGCTGGTCAGATGCTTTTAGTGGCCTTTGATGGAATGTTTGCTCAAGTGGAAACTGCATTTGGTTTATTGATTGAAAAGGTATGGATTTCGTCTTACCGGAGTCCTCTTTGAGTCAGGAATATGAAAGTTTATAAAAACAATACTAATTTATTGCCTTTTCATCGCTCAGTTAAACAAGATGGAAATACCTGTTGCTTGGCGTAAGATTGACATAATTAGGGAAGCCCGCAGCACCCAAGTGAACTTCTTTGATGATGACAATAATCGCCAAGTTCTAGAGGAAATTTTCTTTCTGAAGAGACTGCAAACAATTAAAGAATTTTTCAGGCTCTGTGGTACCTTTTCTAAAACACTGTCAGGTAAATAAATGTTATCAAATGTTCAGTATTGCCTTGTCCCCTTCTCGTCCTGTGCCCTGTTGAGAAGGATGTATAAATGGTCACTTTTACTGTAACTTACCCTTTATATCTGGCAAGTGTGAATGGGTTAAAAATCCCTGTAATCTAGCTGTATTTCGAGGTCAGATAATATTCTCCTAGATGCATCAAATGTTTTGTTTATAACAAAAATGCTATCTCGTTCCTTTCAAAGGGATCAGTTCACTTGAAGACCAGAACGCAGTGAATGGACCTGTGCAAATTGTCAACGTCAAAGCCCTTTACAGAAACTCTTGCTTCAGTGAAGACCAAATGGCCAAACCAATCAAGGCTTTTACAGCTGACTTTGTGAGGCAGCTTTTAATTGGCCTTCCCAATCAAGCTTTGGGACTGACCTTGTGTAGTTTCATCAGCGCTTTGGGCGTCGATATCATTGCTCAGGTAGAGGCTAAAGACTTTGGGGCAGAAAGCAAGGTTTCGGTGGACGACCTGTGCAAGAAAGCTGTGGAGCACAACATCCAGATTGGCAAGTTCTCGCAGCTGGTGATGAACAGGGCGACGGTGTTGGCCAGTTCCTACGACACCGCCTGGAAGAAGCACGATCTGGTGCGCAGGCTGGAAACCAGCATTTCGTCCTGCAAGACCAGTCTGCAGAGAGTGCAGCTGCACATCGCCATGTTCCAGGTAAAACACGCCTTCCTGTGCTCCAGCTCGTGTCTCCGGAAAGTGAGCTCTGGTTACTGGGGCTGAGCACAGCTAGAACTTGATATTTTCACAGAATGTCAGGGGTTGGAAGGGCCCTGGAAAGCTCATCCAGTGCAATCCCCCCATGGAGCAGGAACACCCAGATGAGGTTACACAGGAAGGTGTCCAGGCGGGTTGGAATGTCTGCACAGGAGACTCCACAACCCCCCTGGGCAGCCTGGGCCAGGCTCTGCCACCCTCACCATGAATAACTTTCTTCTCATATTTAAGTGGAACCTCCTGTGTTCCAGTTTGCACCCATTGCCCCTTGTCCTGTCACTGGTTGTCACCAGAAGAGCCTGGCTCCATCCTCCTGACACTCCCCTCTCCATATTGATCCCCAGGAATGAGTCCCCCCTCAGTCTCCTCTTGTCCAGCTCCAGAGCCCCAGCTCCCTCAGCCTTTCCTCACACGGGAGATGCTCCACTCCCTTCAGCATCTTTGTTGCCCTCATTTTGTTCTAAATTATTCTGTAAATACGTAAGGAAAAAAGTTACAGCTGGCTTCTTTTGCAGACTGGCTGCTTTGTAAGATGCAAATGTAACCATGTTTAAATACTTTTTCAAGGCAATATGTGTAATTTTTTTCCATAACCATTAGAAAAGTCTTTCACTGACTTTCTTACTAGCAATGTTGTCCCATTCTCCCCCTTTTATCAAACAGACTAAGACTAAAGGAGGAGATTCCTTGGAGCAGAATCTGCATTACTGAATGTCATCTTGTACCATTACTTCCAAGTTTTAATGCATTTACTGTCCCCTTGATCCACTGTTTGCCTTCTGAAAAAATATAAATAGCAGAACTATCAATCCTGAAAGTGTTCTACTGAGGCTTTAGATAAACACGCAGGGCACAGGTTTTCCTCATGGCAATTCGTAAAGCGTTTCACAGACCGGGGAGCAAAGTTGTCTTTGGTTTAGTGCATCACAAATGAATTGTTTCTGAATATTGATGGGTTTTTTAGATAGAGGAAGTGTGTGTAAATCACGTCTAGGAGGTTAATGACTGATTAGCGGTATAAACATCCAAGCCAGAAAAACAGTTTACAGCTACTTATATAACTTAACGCTCTCTAATAATTTAGAACTCAGTGTGCTGGTATCATCTGACACAATTTTAAAATGCCCTTACTTAGGAAGTGTACAGAGGACTAGAATTGCTGTTTGTGAAGCAAAGTACTTTGTGCTGAGCAATATTGGTAATCGAGCGTTTCTGGTGTTTTCCTGCAGTGGCAACACGAAGATCTCCTCATCAGCCGCCCACAAGCCATCTCGGTCACTCCTCCGCCTCGCTCTGCCATTCTAGCCAGCATGAAGAAGAAGCTCCACACGCTCAGTCAGATCGAAGCTTCAATCGCAACGGTGCAGGTACTGCTGGTTGGGAGCTTCGTTCAGCGCTTCTTCGGAGTGTGACTCCAACACAAACCCCAGAATTCTCTGCCACCTCCACATTATCTTCTCTCTTGCTTCTGTTCTTTAAGCTGGTCTGACTTAGATCATCCCTCCTGCCATTTTACCAGCTCAGTGTCTGATGGTCCCTGTGTAGATCTGGGCAAATCAGTTTTTCTCTTTGTTTAGGCTTCTGTGTGCTGGGCTTCATTCAACTTTTAGAATTTTGGCTATCAGTAATATAGAGTGTTTAATGGTTTAAAATAAATACTGCTTAGCTTCTTGAATCTTAATTTTCTTTTCAGTTTTTAAGGTATGCTTGTAATTTTTTGAAGGTTATTTGTAAAAATAATTCAGGATTCCTATGCTTTTGTATCATTTTTATTCTACCAATGCGCGATCCCCTTACTTTTGTGTTTTGATGTGTGTGGGGTTTTGTTTCTGTTTTCTGGTGGGTTAAAATCTGGAAAGCTGACTTTATTTCCATAACAATCAAATCCAGTTGTGATGTGTGCTGAATATAAACCTTTAAACAGCACAAGCTGACATTTGTCACCACATGTACACCACATTATTTTATATATATGAGTGTAAGAATGTGTCTGCATGTGTTATATATTTTAATTATTAACTTAGGCTTAGGATGATACGTATCAATATGCATTATCTGTTTTGGTTTTTCTTCCCCAATGCAGGAGAAACTGGCAGCACTTGAAGCAAGTATTGAGCAGCGTTTAAAATGGGCGGGAGGTGCTAATCCAGCACTGGCACCAGTCTTGCAAGATTTTGATGCCACTATTGCTGAAAGAAGAAACCTTGTACTGAAAGAAAGTCAAAGAGCAAGTCAGGTACTCTGGAATACATCAATATAGTGACTTGCTAAGTGTGTTCACTTTTATTTCCTACTTGAGTTTTATGTGGAAGATATTTTTCCTCCTCGGCATCTAAAGAGCAAACGTAGATAACTAAATACTTCTGGGAGTCCCACTTGAGAAGCACTGCGAATAATCTCTGGGAGAACTGCTGCAGGGCTGGCTGACCCTGGAATGGTAGTGCTGCTGGAGCAGAGCAGCTTTACTGCGGGATTTAAAATTCTCCCTTTGAAAGACATGGAACAAATGCAGTTTGTGTAATAGACACTTTAATTGGAATAACTTTTCACGCTCTCGCTTTCATTTTCAGGTCACTTTCCTCTGCAGTAATATCATTCATTTTGAAAGTTTACGTACTAGAACAGCAGAAGCCTTAAATCTTGATGCTGCGTTATTTGAACTTCTCAAACGCTGCCAACAAATGTGCTCATTCGCGTCTCAGTTCAACAGTTCGGTGTCTGAGCTGGAGCTTCGCCTGCTGCAGAGAGTGGTGAGTGACGGCCAAAGCAAAACACAGAACGTGACAGAATCATGAGTTCTCCGTTTTGTCTTTCATTCTAAATCAATGTTGTGTGTACCTTCTAATGGGCTGTGGATTACAGAGTTTATTCCATCCACTGCTAAACATTTGGCAGCAGCATCTATGCAGTAATTGAATTTTCTCTCTGGATGCAGGTCAAAAATGTTTGTCATTTTAGGGCACTGGTCTCGAACATCCTATTGGCAGCTCCGAATGGCTCCACTCGGCTCACAAGCAGCTGACCCAGGAAATCTCGACCCAGAGAACGGTACAAACGGAAAGAGAACAGCAAATAGAGACCGTTTGTGAAACCATTCAGAATCTGGTGGATAGTATTAAAACTGTGCTCACGGGTCATAACAGGCAACTTGGAGATGTCAAACATCTACTGAAAGCTATGGCGAAGGTAAGCCCGGAACTTGTGTGCATTTATTGCTCCAGACCATGTCAGCGCAGTTAATAGTTGCCATGTGCTTTTTAAAGTATCCGGAAACAGGAAAATGTGATCATGTATATGGAGTTCAAGACCTCAATTCTTAGAGATTAAATGAACTTGATAAAGCTTTATTTCTAGACTTAGGCTAATCAGGCTTTGGTTCAATTAAACCTTTTTTCTCTTTTGGCAGTTGAAAGATTCTGTGTGTTTACGAATCCTTTTGGCTTTTAATCAGTAAAACGTTTGATCTTTTTCAAATTGATTTTCTTGAAATGTAATTAATGAAAATTCTGGTCATTTGCAGTCAAATGACACAGTGAGGGGCTGAAAAGGCCAGGAGATGCTCATCTTTATTCTCTTAGCCGAAATATGCATCATAGAGTTAACCTTTTTGCACGTCTTTGTTACAGGATGAAGAAGCGGCTTTGGCAGATGGTGAAGATGTTCCTTATGAGAACAGTGTTAGGCAGTTCTTGGGCGAATATAAATCGTGGCAAGATAATATTCAGACAGTTTTGTTTACGTTAGTTCAGGTTATGGGTCAAGTCCGCAGTCAGGAACATGTCGAAATGCTGCAGGAAATAACTCCCACCTTGAAAGAACTGAAAACGCAGAGTCAAAGGTGAGGAATCGCCCTCTCTTAGGTGACGGCTTTTGCTTCTCTACTTGCACGTGACAGAAACGGAGCGTGGGGTTTGCTTCAAATGCACAAATCCTTGTGCAAAATTCGCCTCAAAGCTTTCATTTTTGAGTTTTCACTAAGGTAGTTGCATGAATATTTATCGACTTTGTTGTGTTTCCCAGTGTCTACAATAATCTGGTGGGTTTTGCATCACCCTTAGTCACGGATACATCAAATGAGTGCTCGAGCCCAACGTCAGCTGCTCCGTATCAGCCAACCTTCGCTGCAGGTAACGCTTGGCAAAGTACAAGCATTAAAACATCAGGAATATAGATTAGAGATGGGATTGGAACTTTTCATTATACTTTGAAGTGCAGACAACCTCTGTAAGGTTAGAAAAGCCCGTGAGGTTACATTTGTTCAGTGTCCGGTACTGAGTGACCGCTTGGTCACGGTCTGGGTTCATCCCACAGACACGGCACGTTGTCACATACGTCAGCTGAACTGTCATTTCTCTTGAAACTAGTATTAAAATTATGGCGGCTTCAGAATCCTGAAACTCTACAAATGCATTTATGTTGGCAATGTTTTCATTATTTTGCAGTTAAAAACATGAATAAAGTTTCTCGTGAGCATGGATTCCTTTCTCCTTAAAGGATTATTCTACTCTGTATTTGGACTAAGTGCAGGTTCCTGATTTCTGTCATGTACAAGATTTGTGTTTTATAACTGCCATACGCAATTATAGAACTCGAGGTTAAGAGAGCCATAAAAATTTGCATTATTTAAATAAATGCTTTGCAATGGAACAAAACCTCTTGTTTATCAAGTGAAAGAAATCGCATAACAGAGTGAAGAGGCAAGAACTGGTGCAGAGTTTAAAATGCTTTTATCTGAGGGGTTGATAGCTGCATTTGATACACATTTAATGGTGCTTTTCTTGCATCTAGAATGTATTATTTTGAATACTCGAAGTGCCTTTGAACTTTCCTTACAGCTGTGCGTAGCAATACGGGGCAGAAAACTCAGCCAGAGGTGATGTCGCAGAATGCAAGAAAGCTAATTCAGAAAAATCTTGCCACGTCAGCAGATACTCCTCCAAGCACAGTCCCGGGAACTGGCAAAAGTGTCGCCTGTAGTCCCAAAAAGACAGCCAGGGACCCTAAAACGGGAAAAGGTAAATACAGGGCTTAAAAACAGACAAAGTCCCCCAAACAACCAAAACTAACAACAACGACAAACCCCAAAACACCTCAGTGCAGGCACGGAAAATTGAATTGATTTTATTTTGTACCTTTAGCCGTGCAGGAAAGGAATTCATATGCAGTTAGCGTGTGGAAGCGGGTCAAAGCCAAGCTGGAGGGCCGAGATGTGGATCCCAACAGGAGAATGTCTGTTGCTGAACAGGTGAGTTGGCAGCAGGGAAGTTCCAGTTAAATACGTGGCAGTTGATGTGTGTGTGCTGAGGTTTGCCTGAAAGACCAAAATCCTGGTATGAAAGGGGATCCCTCTGGACGGGGGTTTATTTCCAATGCAAATCAAGGTGTGCTGCTGCATCTGGGTTTTTAGCAAATGTTTTTGTTTCCTGTGCCATAGATTTACACAAACTCCTGAGTCGGATAAAATGCCTTTTGTATATCAGTGAGGGAACGTTTGTTGGTACCCAGGGAGAACGCGAGGTCTGTACATCTGCCAAAAGGATTGAACTTGGCCATGGCAACGAGTGTAACACAACCACGCTCCCGTCTCTGGGAAACGGAGTCCGTGGGCCCAGATGTCCATGTAAATTGTAGAATTTTATGACCATTTCCAAGATAGGGGTTAGGAATTAGGTTCTAATATAAGTTAGGGAAAGGCCTGTTGGAGAGCAGTGTAGGGGAAAGGGACCTGGAGGTCCTGGGGACAGCAGGGTGACCATGAGCCAGCACTGGGCCCTTGTGGCCAGGAAGGCCAATGGTACCTGGGGTGGGTTAGAAGGGGGTGGTCAGTAGGTCAGAGAGGTTCTCCTGCCCCTCTGCTCTGCCCTGGGGAGACCACACCTGGAATATTGTGTCCAGTTGTGGCCCCTCAGTTCCAGCAGGACAGGGAACTGCTGGAGAGAGTCCAGCGCAGCCACCAAGATGCTGAAGGGAGTGGAGCATCTCCCGTGTGAGGAAAGGCTGAGGGAGCTGGGGCTCTGGAGCTGGACAAGAGGAGACTGAGGGGGGACTCATTCATGGGGATCAATATGGAAAGGGGGAGTGTCAGGAGGATGGAGCCAGGCTCTTCTCGGTGACAACCAGGGACAGGACAAGGGGCAATGTGTGCAATCTGAGGTGAGGGTGCCAGAGCCTGGCCCAGGCTGCCCAGGGAGGTTGTGGAGTCTCCTTCTGTGCAGACATTCCAACCCGCCTGGACACCTTCCTGTGTAACCTCATCTGGGTGTTCCTGCTCCATGGGGGGATTGTACTGGATGAGCTTTCCAGGGCCCTTCAACCCCTGACACTCTGGGGTTCTGTGATTCTGTAAAGAGATGGCACATGATCTTTTTTTGCCCATCCAGTACAAATTCTTACAGGGGCGACACAAAGCTGTGCAAGATTAAGGTTACAATTACTCTAGTTTATTTTAACTGAAGTTTTGTATTTGCAGGGGACGTACAACAGTACGTTTTAAGATCACTTTTTAAAATGTCGCTTATTTTTAATCCCTTGTTTGACCTTCCTAATAGGTTGACTTTGTGATTAAGGAAGCAACTAATCTAGATAACTTGGCTCAGCTGTATGAAGGTTGGACTGCCTGGGTGTGAGCGGGGAGAGCGGATCGGTCTGGTTCAGCGAGGTCAGTTCCCACCAGAATCCACTCGGCCTCAGGCATCCGGAGCCGCACCACAGCCGGTGGTGATGCACACTGGGGCTTCATCTGAGGAAACCTAGGAAATCTCGGTGCACTGGGAAGTGAATCCTGCAGGATAGCTGCACTCAGGGATACGCTCAACACAATGGTCTGCAACCCCCGCCGTCAAGGGTGAACGCTCACCGCTTGAGCAACACGGTTTGTCTTTCTGCTACGGAAGAACTGCAAACGTGGCCGGGGGTTCGCCGCAGAAAGAAATCAGGATGCTACAAAGCCGCAGAGTGATTTGGAACTCAATTCCACCTGACCCTGTGAACAATTCAGGAAAACACCGAACCCTGTTCAAAGAAAACCAGAAAAAATGGGGCCGTGAAGAAATCACAGCAAGGGAAGATTTGATGCATTGGGATTCGTGTCGCTCTTGTTGCGTGGCAACAGCGCCGGTCGGGTCGACCGGTTAGTACGGAAAAAGGCTACAAAATGTAAACTTCAGAAATGGACTGAAAGCAAAGAGCTGTACATCAGATATACACTGCATTGGAAGAACTTCTGAGATAGAAGAAAAAGCCTTTCTTCTCTTTCTTCTCTTCTCCCTTTGCTCCTTCCTTTCTTTCCTCCCTCCCAGCCTCTCCCAGCACCCTCCCCTCTTGGCTTATTCTTGTAGGTTAGGCGGTACTTCCAATATACTTTTGATTTCAATCCTTCTACTTCACGTTTTAGTCAAATTAACAACTTAAATTTTGTTTGGTAAACGAATTTTCCAAAAGCACTGAAAATATAGAACATCAATGAGTTTGGATGGTCAAACACAAAATGTAATTTTGGTTCTTTTCCGGTCATTTCTGTAATTCTATTATGTACAGTTTCTCAACATTGTCACTGTGCATTTAAAAGTAATGAATCCTACAGGCATTTGATTTAATGTGCACTTCCCTCTGCTTGCAGTGTACACTTTTTTGTAACTCAAATTCTCCCTCCAGTCGCATTCTACTGTGATGGCTGTAGTTTCTTTCGTACGACGTAGCTAATCCAATGTAACCTTTACCTTTTTAAAAACCAGGATAGAGTATCTCGTAGAGTTTTACATTGTTGATGACAGATAAACAATAAAGTGACGTTCTGGTGGAGGCAGAGTGATACGCTTTTTGCTTCACTTTCCTAATCCTTTGAGTTTCCACTTGTAAATGATAGCGCTTCAGTTCACGGGGTATACGTGTCATCCAAGAAATAAAGGACTCTTCAGTTTTTGTTCAGCTAGATCTATAAAGATTTCTGCAAAGTCACTTTCCTTTGACATATTATTTCCATAGGCCCTTCAATGAGAGCGAGTTTTCCACCAAGGTTTTTTGGTTTTAATCAACTCTGCACTCAGTGTCATTGTGGTCAGAAAAGTCTCTCTAAAAATGGCATCTTCTTACTTAAACCGATGCCCTGCTTGTCTGTCAGTTGTCTAAAAGACTTCTGGCTTCCTTCTTACGCCTTTAGGAAAAGGCAGCTCCTTTTCTTATAGCAAATAAAGGTAACACAGCTCAGTTACGACTACAGAGCTAAAGCAGAAAGGCAGGCTGGCGCTCCCAGCCCAGAGCCCTTTGTGTAGCTCTGGGTGAAGAGTTTCTCTCTTGTGAGCTTGCCGAACTCCTTCTGCACAGCTGCTGGAAAGCGACAGCCCTGGGAAGATCCTTTATGCCATTTGATTCGCTTTTCAGAGTCAAAACACATTTCAAATACGGCATTTTGGTTTTTTCAATCAAAATGTAAGTATTAAAGGATTTGTGCCAAGCTCGCTGCTGGCATTGAATTCATTTAAGGGGATGGATTCGCAGCAGTTCATCTGAGCAGAAAGCTTGGCCGGCAACTTTCAGATAACATAAATTAACCCAGGCGTAAGTAATAAAGGACCGTGCGTTATTTTCAGTGTTTGCGCTGCGCTCACTGCTCTGCCTCCTCTGTAGCTCTTCAATTCACTTTCTCCTCCGTTGCTGGTTTTCCGTGGACATGCACTTAGTCTAAGGATTTTCAACAGAGAAACAGCCCTTTTTGTGTTCTGATGGCCTGATTGGGGCTGTCACAGATATATATCAAATGATACCGCGCAGATTGTTGGGCTGCTGGGGACGGTGCGGTGAAGAAGGAGACACTTGGTCCTTTTTCTCCAGTTCAAAACAACGGTATGGAAGGATCCCTGTGGAGTTCTGTAGGAAGGAGGATGTGTTGTTCCTGCTGTTCTGTTTCTTGGAAGCTGGGGGGGACGGGAGGGGCAATGCACTCCCCTGTGGCTCGTGTGTTATACCTCTGCTCTCCTAAAATGAAACACTTGTGTGGAGATGAGTTCTTAATGCGTCATTTAATAAAGTCTTCAAAAATCTCTAGATCTGTATTCAGCATTTCCTTGTATGCAAAACTACTTGTAAAAATTACTGGGGAGAACAATGTGCTTAATACAAACATATAAAACAAACCCATAATGGAGCAGGATTCTTAAAGCTGCGTGTTGCCTGTGGAGGGGACGGCTGGTGCGCCCGGGATTCAGCGGGACTGTCGGCTTGTGTTTGCTGGCGTGTTTTTCTTCCTAAAGGTTGACAATGTGGCAAATTGGCTCAGACTTGGTTTAACTAGAGAGAGTGTAGAGAGGGAAATGGAGCTGGTGAGGGGCTGGAGCACAAGTGTGATGGAGCGGCTGAGGGACCTGGGGGTTCAGCTGGAGAACAGGAGCTGAGGGGAGACCTTCTGATCTCTGAACTGCCTGAAAGGAGCTTGGAGCCAGGGGGGTCGGGCTCTGCTCCCCAGGAACAAGCGCCAGGAGCAGAGGAAACGGCCTCAAGTTGCGCCGGGGAGGTTGAGGTTGGATCTGGGAACAATTTCTTCCCCAAAGGGCTGTGGGGCATTGGAACAGGCTGCCCAGGGCAGTGCTGGAGTCACCATCCCTGGAGGGTTGGACAGACGGACATGAGGTTCTCAGGACATGGGGCAGTGCCAGGGGTGGGTTATGGTTGGACTTGATGATCCTGGGGGTCTTTTCCAGCCAAAATGATTCTATGATTCTAACTTAAAATGCAGGTTCTGTGCGTGCACCTTGCATGTTAGATAAGGCTGCATCATCAACAGATAATGTGTTTCTTATTAAGACAAAGAGCATGCCCACAGTTCTGCGCTGTTCCCGTCCTGGCAGCTGAGACGCCCTTGGCCCTTCGCCTCCCTCCCGTGCAACCGTCAGCTCTGCCAAACGGCTTCCAATCGCGTCATTAACGCTGCTCTACATTATCTTGGTGGAACAACGGCAGTGCCAAATTAATATAACTGACATTGAAATTACAACAGACATGTACAGCTAGCTTCTTTCTTTTTTTTAGTACTTTAAAGATGCTTGATGTTTCTCCTTCACTACATCTAGTTTTGCCCTTAGTGACTGGTGGATTTAAGTGGTAATATATTTTGTCTGTAATTTTTCAGATCTCTGTAAAGACTCAGGTCTCCCATATAAATCAGATATTCCTTGGAGTTGAGAGCATTAGTTTTCCAAGGGAAAATGCATTAGATTTCTATTTTTTAAAAAAAGCTTCATTTTTCTAAGCCAAGGTTAACGTGCTTCAATTATTCATCCATGTGTTCTGTGCCTGGTGCGTTTGAACAACCTGTTTTAACACACTTGGGTGCTTCACACGTTTATTTGCCTTTTTTCCTAAGCTTTTCCTAAAATGGGTAAACACGCCCCTTTTTATGCATTGAAGAGCAGGAAAAAAGTTTAACAGTTGACACTTGCCATCCTTTTTCTTTCTTGACACAATACCCCATTATAACATCCATGTAGGTTTTTGTTCTTCAGTGAAAAATAGTTATTCGGGAATAAACTGTTCATGTTTTAGTTAGAGCATTGCAGTAAAAATACAGATATTACATAAAACTACTGTTGTAAATAACTGATCAGAGCAATTTTGCCACACATCGGCCTGATTTTTTCGTTAATAGCGTAAGAAGAAAGTGTGTGATGCATTTGTTGTGTTGGGTATAATGGATGCGCGGAGGCTTAGCACGTCGAATTTGTGTCTCTGTCCTAAGTGCACGGAGCAATTAAACTCCTCCTTTCACTTTGAAGTTAGTCTGGGCGTTTAATTTTCTATACGTCCGCTAGGAGAGAATAATCTCAGTGTAGGAAGCATGTGTCATGCATTGAAGTGCAGAGAACTGGCTCCCGGTATCCCCGCGGGGCAGGGGGGGCGAGGAGCAGGTTTTGCTCACCCGGCGGCCGCCGTGGCCGCTCTCTGCCGTCTGTGCTGGGACTCTGGAGCTGACAACCAGCTGTGTGAACACACCCCTGTCCACATACACACCTGTCTTCATTTGCATTGTGCTTCCCCAGGCCCGGCGGCTCAGGCTGGCGTCACTTCCTTGAGAAACTGAGTTTTGTTTGAGCTTTGCTGTGGTAAAATTACAGATCTTTGAGGGCGGACTCTGTCGTTTTCAAGTGCAAAGTGGGACAGAGCAACGTGTAAATGAATTCAGGAGCTGTTCAGTATCTGTTCTTCACATGCGATGTTGAATGGGTCTGTAGAAGCTCAAGCAGCTCAGGGCGGACACGGTTTTGCTGTTACAGCGTCATCCTTGGTCCTTTTCTCCCGCATGGAGCCGGTGAGCTGAGCTGGCAAAGCATGGCCGTGTTGGTGCCAGCAGGACGAGATGTTTTCTCTGCCCTCATTTTGGAACTGAATTACATCCTAGGGACTGTGATTAAGCTCATTAATATGTGACAAACATTTAGGAAGCCGAGTCAGAAAAAACCTAAAAATCCACGTTTACATCCTAGTGCTTTTCTCCAGCGTTTATTCCCATGATGCTACAGCTTCTGAAAAGATAACAGTTGGACAGCCTGGCGGGCAGCCGGCACATCCCCCAGCGCTGCCTCCGGGCACGTCCCAACAGCCGCCCGCAGGCAAGCCGTGCCCCGCCCCGGGCCGGGCCGGACTGCCCGCCGCCACCCGGGCTCTGGGGACCGGCCCCGCCCCAGCCGCGCCCCCTCACCCCGCCCCGCGGCTCCAGCGGCCGCTCCGCTCTCCGTCGCATTGCGACGGAGGGCGGGGGAGGAGGCGCGGAAGCCCCACGCTGATTGGGCAGTTGTTTCTATTCAAATCCCACCAGCCAACCGGCTGTCGATAGAACGCCGCAGGAGCTCTGGGATTGGTGCGTGTTGAATTTCGAGAAGGCCAATGAGAACTCCGAGAAGGGCGGCGGAGCCTATAAAAGGCCGCGGCGCGGGGTGGGAGGGCACTGCCGGCGGGGGAGCGGTTGCGCAAGATGGCGGCGGGTGACAACAACAGCGTCTACCAGCTGGTGAGGGCGGGCGGGCCGGGCCGGGCGCCCCTCCGGGGTGCTGGGGAGGGGCGGGCGGCCGCAGGGCCCTGGTTTGGGTGTGAGGAGGTTGCTCGGTCCCTGCGGGCGGGCGGGGCCGCTGTGCTGCTCGCAGGCCGGAGCTCATCGCGTCTGGCGGTACCTGCGTGCGGGCATGGCGGTTCGTGCCCCGCCAGCCTCGGGCTGCGTTACCAGATGCTTCAGCGGCGTGGGAGAGCGGCGGGAGCTGGGTGATCGAACTTAAAAAAAAATATCAAGGGTGGGCTTAAATAGTAAAAGTTTAAATAAATACGAGGTTATGTGCATTTATGTCTGTAGCGGTGGCGAAGGGCGGCTGGTGGGTGTCACTGCCCGGCTGGTTCCGCAGCAGGAGCCGAACGGGGCGGGAGAGGCTGCGGCAGCCGGGCCGGGAGGTTCCGATTCCCGCAGAAATAGTGCAGAGAGCTATACTGCCAGAAATACGTGTGGTGCTCGGGAGGAATGACCCCTCGGAGCAGGAGTTCATGTTCCTGGGAACTTGCTTAGTCAAGAAACACTTCTGATGGTTGGGCTCCAGAATTAAGATTGTATCAGGAATAGTGTGGCCAGCAGGGCTAGAGAAGTGATTGTGCCACTGTACTCGGTGCTGGGGCCAAACCTCGAGTCCTGGGGGCAGTTTTGTGCCCCTCACTACAGGAAAGGCCTTGAGGTGCTGGAGCGAGTGGAGAGAAGGGAACGGAGCTGGTGAGGGGCTGGAGCACAAGTGTGATGGGAGCGGCTGAGGGACCTGGGGGTTCAGCTGGAGAACAGGAGCTGAGGGGAGACCTTCTGATCTCTGAACTGCCTGAAAGGAGCTTGGAGCCAGGGGGGTCGGGCTCTGCTCCCCAGGAACAAGCGCCAGGAGCAGAGGAAACGGCCTCAAGTTGCGCCAGGGGAGGTTGAGGTTGGATGCGGGGAACAATTTCTTCCCCAAAGGGCTGTGGGGCATTGGAACAGGCTGCCCAGGGCAGTGCTGGAGTCACCATCCCTGGAGGGGTTTAAAAGGTGTTTAGATGAGGTTCTTAAGGACATGGGTTAATGCAGGTGTTAGCTTATGGTTGGACTCAGTGATCCCGAGGGTCTCTTCCAACCAAAAATGATTCTGTAATATCCATATTGACAAAAGCTGGCTTAAGCTTTCCCGAGCAGGCCCAGTGAGAAGTCAACTTGCAGCAGTTGTCTCCGAGGCTGGCAGGGGCAGGCTGCTGGTAGTAACTGTTCTATTCCAGTCTGCTTCCCATTAAATTTTGTTTTGGTTGTGACACTAAATGCAGACAGAGGCAAGAAAACAAACCAAATCATCATAGAATGTCTTCTGGAGAAACGCAGATTGTTTTTCTGCATGTGACAGTTCGTGTTTGTAACATGAAATAGATGTAATAACCAGAAGGTGTTCAGTCGCCCGTTGGATAGATTTCTGCTTTATTTTTGTCCTGTAGTTTCCGATGGTGTTGCAGGGAAATCTGTGCTTTACCGTGGCAGCTGCACTCAGCTGTCTGTGTTATTCTGGTGGTGTCAGACTTCTGATCGAGGCCAGCGGAGCACGTGGCTGGGAATGAGCCCTGCTCTGCTCTCTGCGCCCCGCGCTTGCAGGACGTGGGGACTTCTCACCTCCCGCTGCTTGGGCAGCGATCGGTTCTGCTCCTGGTTACCCGAGGTTTGTCACCTCTGGGATCCCTTGTCCCACGGAGGGGAAACTCTTGAGCCATGTTGAACCTCAGGTGAACTGCCTGGCGAGCTGGTCCAGAGCAGCCAGGGCCTCCTTGCAGATGTGCAGGGAGCAATGTGGGAATGATGTAGGAAGAGGAGTTTAAATAATATAGGAAGAGGAGTTTAAGAGGATCACTGTCTTGGGCAACCTGTGGAAAAGCTTTCTCTGCACTCTGTGATCAGCTGGGTAACTTTACTGTGGCTTCTGAGTTTTTATCCATCTTCCACACAATACAAAATTGGTGTTGGACAGCAACTAGGAAGCTTCAGTTTCATGTGGTGGAGTTGTATTTGAAGAATACATATATTTTAAGTAGTTCTTGTGTTTTAGTGTTCCAGATGTTGACACAGAAAACCTGTGAGGTTTTAGCTAGGCTTTAAAACTTGGCTTTCTACTATTGTGGGGGAAGGAGTGCTGTAAATGGGGGGCTGGGGGCATACACCTTGGCAAAATGTGGGAGGAGGTATCGTTTGGTCTAATGAACCACTGCTGCTTTGTTAGGATCTTGACTGTTTTAAAATATCACTGCTACAGTGTCATAATTTGGTACAAAATTTGCAACATTAGTAACTTAACGACTCAGAAAGGTTTGTGACTGGGGTCTTTAATTATGACTCTCTTTCTTTTTAGCCGCTTCAAGGTGGGAATATTTGATACTCTGATTAGTAATAAGTTTTCCTCTCTCTTTGTGTAGGCTTCAGAAACTGCTAGCTTGGAAGAGCAGTTGCAAGGATGGGGAGAGGTGATTTTGATCACCGACAAAGTCCTTCGCTGGGAGAGAGCCTGGTTTCCTCTGGCGCTGATGAGCGCCGTCTCCTTTTCTTTTCTGTAAGTAGCAGCAGTACGCTGTCATGGCTGGCAGCAACACTATTAAGTTAATTAGTAAGAGACCTGTGATAGGAAGGCTCTCACTCTGGGTTCTGTTTGTGAACGTGTGTGAACTTTGAAAGTAAAAACCCGAGGAGAGCAGGAAGGGCCATGAGTCACGTCCTGCTGGGAGGCGGGGCGGCGCTTGCTGCGGAAGCTGTTTGTTTGCCAGCCGTGGTCCTGTCCTGCTTTACCACGCTCAGCTGTGTGATCTTCATCAGAGCGTTCAGACTCTGCCCGCATCCTCTGTATCCTGCTGCTTAGTCAAATCTATCTCCCTTGGCCTTTTTCCCCAAACCAACGGCGATATCATTATGGAAAACTTGTTTTTGTAGTGTGAACTTTCCTATTCTGCATCTTTGATGTGGCGTTGAGGATGAGTTCAGCTGTTTTGCACAACTTGATTTTTACATTTCCTGTCCTTTGAAAAAGGAGGAGAAGTAAAGACTGTGGGTAACTTCCAGTCAGTTTGATGGGAGTCTGTTGTCTCTGCATTGGGGACACAGATCTGGTTTGAGGCACTGGTACGTGCTTTTTCGTAGTGTGGTTGCGGTCAGGATGACCCCAATGTGCCTCGTTCAGATAATTGTCGACAACAGCTCTGGAGTTCCCCAGTTACATGTGGTTTTGGAGTAAGGAGAAGAGAGTTACAAAAAATCGGTGTTGAACCAGGTGAGGCAGAGATAATCCATCTTCTGGCTAATGTAAATTCTATGGCTTTCAAGGTGGGGTGAGAAGGATAGAACTCTTAAAAGAATTGCATGAACTTGACGTTATTCTGTTATAAATTCTGTGGTTGTGACAGGAAAGATCTTGTGTTCAATAATACTTTCAGGATAGGGGCAGAACTACTTCAGATTCTGAACTGATACTTCATCAAAAATGAACACTCAGCACAGTGGCGCTGTGCCAGATGTAGAGCGAGACTGGCCCTGTGATGGGCTGTGTTGGCTCTTCCATTACTTCAGTGCTCAGGAAGTTGTGTTAAGCGCAGATGATTAGCGGGGGCACAGCTGAGCGTGAGCAGACCCCGAGGAGATGAGCTGGTTCCTGCCCTGGGCTGCGTGGGACACTGTCCTGACTGCAGATCTCTGGCTGCTTGTGCAGAACAGGTTTGGTTACATCTCACAGGTGAGACGGAACAAATGACACCCTGTAGTGAGTTCTTCACCTGCTTAAGAACCAAGATCAGAGCTCTTACTCCACCTGGTTATTTCACATGTTTACCGCCTCATCCCTGGTCAATGTTAAGTTTACTAGATGTCAACTTCTGAGAGAGCAATAATGATGAATTTCTACTTCATGCTATGCTTGCTGTATTGTAGCATTTTCTTATCTAGTGCATTAAGAAAACTGTAACTTTTTAATCTGTATTTCTTTGTAATAGGATCAAATTTGAAGGCAAGAGGGTGGCTCTACTGTTGGAAGTCCTGAGCCGATCTGAAGAGGTCACTAAACATGTCCAGTATTTCACGGTATGGCATCCAGAAATCATTTGTTATCTTCTTTCTGCAGGATGATCTACTACTTGGACCCGTCGGTTCTGTCAGGCGTCTCCTGCTTCGTTATGTTCCTCTGTTTGGCCGATTATCTTGTTCCTGCTCTTGCACCCAGAATCTTTGGCTCTAATAAATGGTGAGGAAAGCTTGAATTAAAACAGCTTCTTGAGCTTAAATGAATTATGAACTTTATCAAAATGGAGATCTGACTTACAAATATCAAATGCTTACTTTATGGAGTCATGTAGTAAGAAATCAGCCATCTGTATAAATGTGAAGAAAGGATACCAGGAAGGTGTCTGTGTTTCTTTTTCTGAAAGAGAACTACTACAACATATCTTTATTGTTCCTTCCCTTCCAGAATCCTAAGGTTTTTTTCCAAGGAGTAGGCACATTCTTTGCTCTCCATTAAGGAGAGTTAATTCTACTCAACTAGTTTTTAGTAATTAATGGAAAATAGATACGCAAAACTAAAATTACGAAGAAGGGTATTTGATTATATGTTTGTAAAGACTGGCAGTAGTAAATATGATGACAGAAGAAGGTATGAATGTAATCATGGTTGAAATAGGTCTAAAGAAGGACAAGGCTTATATAAAAACAGTAAATTGAAGCAGAACTTTATTCAAACTAAATCTTGAGTTTAAATTCTAGTGGATCTGCTTTAAGACAACTAGATAAATGTTTTTGTCTGATAATGAACCAACATAAAAGCCAAAGTAATACAAGGTATTGAGTGTATTACTTGTGTGTGTCTCACTGGTATCAGATTAAAATCAATGGTCTAGTGTGAATGGGGTTGCTCTGGGAGTCAATTTAAGAGTTAAAGTAAAATAAAGTAAGCAATTGCACTACAGTGTTTGATAAAGGTATCAAACGAAGTGAAGTAAATGCCAGGATAAGTACTGGATACGTTGTTTTTTTTACTTCTGGACAAATACCATGGGAGACTTTACAATTTCAGATGGCTTTGGTTTTTTTTCTTTAATAAAAGGACTACGGAACAGCAGCAAAGATTTCATGAGATTTGCAGCAATTTGGTAAAATCTCGCCGCAGAATTGTTGGCTGGTGGAAACGCCTCTTCACGCTGAAGGAAGAGAAGCCTAAAATGGTATGGGCTTGTACTAGTTCATCTCTGTTGTCTTAAGATTTTATTTTTTTCTGTCTTAAATATTTTAGCAAGGCACGTGTCTGAATAAACTGGTATTTCAAACCAAGAACCAACAGTTCTGGCCAGTCACATCTTATTCAGACCTGGTGCGACCAGATGTGTGACTTGCAGAGCTGTACAGTTAGGGCCGTACCCTTGATGTTAAGATGAAGCCAAATTGAGTAACTTTGAGTAGGTCAGTTTTTAGAAATGCAGCTTGTGTCCAGTGTACGTGAACTGTTCAAAAAACTGGATCTTAGTCATGTGTCATCTTAGGGATGTGAGTTTATTGTCCTGAGAGCAGCCTGAGGTGCTGCGTGAGGCTGAGGTTGTGCCTGTGGGGATGGTGTGGCCTGACCCAAGGGATTTCTGACATGCTGCAAAACTGCTGCTCTGGAAATCACTGAGAACACAGAATTGTAGACTCTCTGCTCTTGATTTTAACAAAGCTGTGCAGAGGCATCGCATGTGTACTTTCAGCAAGTTTGCTGGTGACACCAAACTGGGAGGAGTGGCTGACACTGGAAGCTGTGCTGCCATCAGAGCCCTGGACAGGCTGGAGAGCTGGGCAGGGAAACATTGAATGAAATAGAACAAGGGCAAGGGTAGAGTCTTGAATCTGGGCAGGAACAACCCCAGGTTCCAGTATAAGTTGGGAAATGACCTATTAGAGAGCAGCGTAGGGGAAAGGGACCTGGGGGTCCTGGGGACAGCAGGGTGACCACGAGCCAGCACTGGGCCCTTGTGGCCAGGAAGGCCAATGGTACCTGGGGTGGGTTAGAAGGGGGTGGTCAGTAGGTCAGAGAGGTTCTCCTGCCCCTCTGCTCTGCCCTGGGGAGACCACACCTGGAATATTGTGTCCAGTTGTGGCCCCTCAGTTCCAGCAGGACAGGGAACTGCTGGAGAGAGTCCAGCGCAGCCACCAAGATGCTGAAGGGAGTGGAGCATCTCCCGTGTGAGGAAAGGCTGAGGGAGCTGGGGCTCTGGAGCTGGACAAGAGGAGACTGAGGGGGGACTCATTCCTGGGGATCAATATGGAAAGGGGGAGTGTCAGGAGGATGGAGCCAGGCTCTTCTGGTGACAACCAGTGACAGGACAAGGGGTAATGGGTACAAACTGGAACACAGGAGGTTCCACTGAAAGATGAGAAGAAACTTGTTCCTGGTGAGGGTGGCAGAGCCTGGCCCAGGCTGCCCAGGGAGGTTGTGGAGTCTCCTTCTGTGCAGACATTCCAACCCGCCTGGACACCTTCCTGTGTAACCTCATCTGGGTGTTCCTGCTCCATGGGGGGATTGCACTGGATGAGCTTTCCAGGGCCCTTCCAACCCCTCACATTCTGTGTGATTCTGTGTGGGAGAGCCAGGAAACTTCAAGTTAATCTTAAATGCTGAAGTGTTGCTGGGTACTGAAGGGAAGAGTTTCCAGCAGATCTGTGATAACTGCCCCTTTTTCATTTTTTAGTACTTCTTGACCATGGTTTTTTCTCTTGCTGTGGTTGCCTGGATTGGACAGCAAGTTCACAATCTCTTCCTGACCTATCTGATCGGTAAGTGTGCGGTGTGCAGAGCTGGACGAACTTCTTTGTTACCTGCCTGAAATGGGCTGGGGCTGGTAGAAGTAATTTTTGATTATATGAGTGTGGTGATATTTTATTCTTATTGCAGGGTTACATTGTTCTGTTTTCAAGCAGTTAATGGGGCTTAATGGCAGTAAGGAATTGCAAGGTGACAGAAGCTTATCAAAGGAGTATTAAGTAATTCCTTTTCTTTCTTTTCCCCCCTCTAGTGAGTTTCTTGCTGCTGTTTCCTGGACTAAACCAGCATGGAATCATTACCAAGTATGTTGGAATGGCAAAAAGGGAGATAAACAAACTTCTCAAGCACAAGGAAAAGAAAAATGAATGAAGAGTGAACTGATGTTCACTCTTGTAAAAGGTTTCCTTGGGAACAGTTTTGAGAATTAATGTATAATTAAGGTAATAGAAGTTGTGTTGCTCACTGGCTTTTTTTAATTGGCTCCCTGATGCAGTGAAAATGTCACTCTAGCGACTGCTGTGGGTTTGTGTGTCTCTTGCTGTGCTGCCCGGGGTTCTGCAGCTGAGCTTGTAGGAAAGATCCTGACCTGTCATGTGCGGAGCTTATTCAGTGTCCTCGGCAAACTGAGGGGCCCCATTAATAAATCCCCCAACGCAAGAAACAGTGGAATTGTGATGCTTGAGAGCATTTCTGTAGCTGTGTTGGTGTCACTGATCATTAATTTGTGGCTACAGCAAGTGTGGAAGGCGGTTGTGAAAGCTGCTGATTGCTCTGGAAAGGGGACGGGGGCTGGAGAAGTGATCACAGCCAGGGCTGCACACCCAGAATCGCTGCAGAAGGTGATTTCATTGTCTCACTGAATCCGTTTGCTTTTTTTTTATGGCTGCATATACCAGATTATCTGTTGAATAGGGGTCTGGAATATATAAATTTGTAGCTCAGTTATTTAGCTGTAGTGTAAATTTCAACTCATTGCACTGAGACTGTAGGAAATGAGTTAAGGTGTTAACAGCCGATTGTTGTAATAACTGCTGTTGTCATGGAGCCATGTAGCACGTTTGGTTTTACGAGTGTTGTTGACTGTGTACAAAATCACCTGGAGTGTGCTAGGTTTGTCTCTGTAAATAAGCCTGTCTGAATTGTTTGTGCTTTTCTATGGAATCTCCCTCCTTTTTTAAAAACTGATCTTTTTTTCTTTGAAAAAGCTAAAACCTGTGTTAATGCATTTTAAAAGTTTACTGTTTTAAAATGAACTCTTCGGTGTCTATTGTAACTGTTGAGTAGGTAAATACAGACTAAGAAGAAACTTCTTGGAGTCTTGCTCTTTGTGAACACACAGAAAATTGCGTCTCTTGATGAAGGAGCTGGGAGTGGTGTCTGAGTGCGGTGTCCTAACAGAAATACTCCCGTTGTTTGGGATGCTCACTGCAGGTGCTGAAGGTGTTGTCAGCTGTGGCACTGAGAGCTGCTGCTGCTGCGGAGGGGACAGGTGCCATGTCACCTCTAGCTGGTTAGCGCTGAGCAAAGTGCCTGAGGATGGATCAGACCCAGTGAGCAAAGCCTGTGATAAACCCAAACTGTGGGGAGATGTGATGGTGCCATCTCCAACTGGTGTTTAGAGAACGTGCCACTTACCCAGCACGGACTTGCTGGAGGAAAAACTGGGTGTGATAAGGCACGTGGTGACGCTGTGCAGTGTCGCAGAGCTGTCTTGGGGTAAACAGCGGTAGAAACGCGCCCTGTGCGCAGCTTCGTGAGCTCAGACCCCCAGCGCCTCCTGCGACTACTGCTTCCAGTGCAGAGTAGTTACGCTGCTCTCTGGTGTATGGGGCGCCGCTAAACTTCAGTGTGAATTAACTATGGTGAGATTTCCTCTATTGTGCCCCGTTTTTGGTAAAAAATAACAAACCCCACAAACAACAACAAAACACACCAAAACCCACACAAACAAAAACACCAAACCCGCCCAGCCAAGGGTGGGAGCAGGAGGAAAAGCCCCGAACTGCAGTCCCGGCACCAGCTCGGGTTTGTCCTGTGGGTTTGTGTTTTGCTTTGGTTTTTCCCCAGCAAGGCCCAGGATCCGGTACCCGCTTCCCGCCGCTGCGCGGAGCGTCCTCGTTGCTATGGGAACCCGGGCGGGCGCGTCGCTCCGGAAGTGCGATGCTGTCTCTCGGCCAATGGGCATGGCCAGGCCCGGCGCGCGGCGCTTCCCGACTGGGACGCCAAGTCTCGCGAGATCGCGCGGGGCGCCGCGCACCACCTCGCGCCCATGGCCTTCCCATAATCCCGCGCGGACGCCCGGCCTCTTCCTTTTCCGCCATCTTGCTGCACCGGTGAGTTTGTGTTCCCGCCGCCTCCCGGCCGCATCCGCCGCCTCCCGGTGCCATCCGGGCCCCGCCGCCCGCCCCGCCCGGCCCGACGGGACCGTCAGGCTGCGCCCCACCGGCCCGGCCCGTTCTGAGCCATCGGCGGCCCCCCTGGCGCTCTCCGGAGCCTCCGGAGCGGAGGGTGGGGGGAAGCGGCCGCGCTCTCCTCAGAGCTGTGGGGCGGGGGCTGCCGAGGCCGGGCCGGGCAGCGCTCGGGGAGCCGAGCGACGGCTGCGGGGAGTGCGGATCGAGCGGCGGGTCCGGATCCCGGGCGGGACGCGGGGGTCTGGGCGGGAATGGGCCCGTCGGGGGGTCCCTGGCCTTGTACGCACCCTCCGGTGCTGCGGGCCCCGGGTCCGGGCGGAGCGGGGCGGCAGTGCCGGGCTGGTCGTGCCCTGCGCTAGGCCGGGGGCTCGGCCTTGTCCCCGGAATGCAGGACTTGGTGCCCGGGTCCCTTTTCGGAGCGCTGTGTTGCACTTAGATCCTGCAGGTGTTCTGCAGGTAAGCAAGGCGAGTGGTGTCTGTTGTTCTGATGCCGTGTCTGACTTGGTTTTTGAACAGGGCTAATAATGCATAATTGAATCCGTTCCGTTCCGAATCCGTTCACCTGGGAAAGGTGTCACGTTGATGAAATATTGTTTAGAGGGTGGGTTTTAAATCCTGTGAGTGTACATGTTGATAAAGCCAGGTTTAAATAAGCGTGTGAGATTTCCTCACTTGTCATGATAGTTGTGAATCTTTTTGAGCATACCTGAGCATGGGATTTGATTCGCTTTTTAGCCTAAGAAAGCTTGTTATGATTTCGTATCACTTGCTGTCAGTCTGAGGTCTTTTTAGTCTAAAATTAGCCTTAAAGAAAAGCGCGGTGCTCAGTATTTCTGTGCCGAGAAGCCGGTGTGTGTAACCCCCTCCCCTGTCCCCCGCAGGCACCATGGTGCGCATGAACGTTCTGGCCGATGCTCTCAAAAGCATCAACAATGCAGAGAAGCGTGGGAAACGCCAAGTTCTCATTAGGCCGTGCTCCAAAGTCATCGTCCGGTTTCTCACTGTGATGATGAAGCACGGTAAGTCGGGAGCGTTTGTTCTCATTCGTGGTTTCTGTGGTTGCTGTTGCGTTAAGGTGCTTTCTGACCAAAAGTAAATCAAGATGCTTGAACTAGTTTTGTAGGACGTAGTTAATTGGGTTGTATTAATGTAGCTAAGTATTATGTGTTTGATTTGCCTTTCTGCTGATCTTTTGTAGGTTACATTGGCGAATTTGAGATAATTGACGATCACAGAGCTGGGAAGATTGTTGTCAATCTCACAGGCAGACTCAACAAGGTAGGATTTGTCCTCCTGGACTCAGTTCTCTAGTGGGGTGTTTAATGAGACTTGTTGTTTGTCTGCTGCAGTTCTGAAAGAACTACATTTAAAGAAGGTGGTATTTATTGGGTCAGTGTAAATGAGAGTGATTCGGGTATTATCAGTGGTTATCAAATACCTGTTTATTTTTTTAGGTCCGTAATGGTATATATAGTTGACTAATTGCATTTCTTTTAAACTCTGGATATGAAGGACGTGTTTTCAGGGCAGTCTGCTTGCACGTGCTGTGTGTTTCTCCCTCTTTAAAAGCTTTCTGGCTTGATAGTGATTTCCTCAGTTTCTTTGATGTTTAAGTTACCTGGAAGGCCTGGCTTAAGGGATGAGAATTCAGTTGCTTTCCAGGTGGTGTTTAATACCTGTAAGCATTGAGAAGACAAGCCTTTCTCCTGCCGTCAGATGGGCTTTGCTTGCACTTGAGGGATAGTCAAATATTACGTTAGTGAGGGCTTCTTAAGTTCCTGGGGCATGTGAAGTATTCGTGTGCGCTTTGGCAGTTTTTACACGCGTTTGTCTCGACATATTGAGCTTTCTAGTTCTGTGGTGACATGTGCATCTTTGTTTCCAATTAAGTTATTCAAGTGAGAGGTGGCTCTTTACTAAGCAAATAGAATAATTTGTCAGAACATGTTGGGGGTGGGGAGGCTTTCTCCACAATGAACAAATATTGTGGTTGAAAATAGCTTGAGTAGTAGGCAGAGAGTTCTGAGACCTCCCAAATTGCTGGTGTTCCCTCTCTGTAACGAAAACTTCATGTGCCAAGTTTGAGATAGTGTTCCTTGAACTCTTCTGAGATGACTTTTTACCAGATCTTGCAAGGCGCAGCTGCATGGACGGTGTTTTTTTCTCAATAGTTGCAATAAAGGAGTGGTTGTTTGGTTCAGAAAAATGTCTGTCAGTGCAGGATTTATGCTTTTTCTCTTGGGTATTAGGATAATTAGAGCTGGTGAGGTAACTGGAGGTGATAGTAGTGGTCACAGTCAATAAGTAATACCACTAACTTGAAAACCTGGATCACTTTTATACATTATATCTCCCTGTTTAAAATCTAAAGGTATTTTTGGCTAATTCTGTATGATGATTAGAAGTAGAATATCCCTGAGTGATCGCAGGAATTCTCATGATAGGCGCTTAATAATCTTGAGCGGTTTACTGCGCTTTTGTACTCTTCCCGCTTTAGCTGTTAATGAGTTAGTTATAAAGTTGTTCAGTTTGTAAGGGAATTCTGTTTTCTAGTGCGGTGTGATCAGTCCCAGATTTGATGTTCAGCTGAAGGATTTGGAAAAGTGGCAGAACAACCTCCTGCCTTCACGTCAGTTTGGGTAAGTCTGGAGAAAAGTTAAATCTAAGTCGTGTGAAAACATGGGGGTTTTAAAACACTTTCGTGCTGCCTGAGTTAGGCTCACCTGACACCTTTCTTATCAAACTGGAGGTAGATACCAGTCTAAACAAATCCATCTTCTGTATAAATGCTGTTTAAACCAGTTTTAAAGGGGCACTGCTAAGCAAGGACCTAGTTTTACTGGGCTTTTATAAATCCTGGTTTCATTGCTTCTACAATTCACTCTGAAAACAGGATTTTTCTCTTACTCAATTTAATAAAGGGGCCTTTAGTAGCTGGGGGAGGGATCATGTAAATTACCAGGTCAATGGAAGTAGGTTGTACCACTGCTTAAAACTTCCCGATTGGGTATAAATTGGTTAGATACTGAGTGACAAGAGACTCAGAGCCTCTGTTTAACAAGCCTCCACAACACAGCAAATCCTACTATTGCACAGTACATTTTTCATTCCCAAAATTCACGGTGTCAAGAGTAACAGACCTCAGTGCAGCAGCAAGACTGAGCTGGATGGGTGTTGAGGGGCTCAGCCTGTCCCGTCCGAGGCAGGTTGAGCAGTTCTTGTCCTTTCTGTTCCCAAAACTCCAGCATTAAGCCCCTTGCTTTAGCAGTACTGGTACAGCTTACTGGTGTGTGTCGTCATATTGAGATTTTTAAGAGTATTTACAGAGTGGTGGGACAACATGTGTGGATGAAATAAGGATAATCCCCATGCTGGCATTAGCAGTGAGTTGGGCTGGTTCAGGTGTCAGTCTGGATCCAGATCCTCGTCTGCATCGGTGCGTGGTGTTCACACACCGGGAGATGCAGCCCACGGAGCTGAGGAGCTGTCTGGCACCATGGCAACTCTACCTGCTCTGGAGAAAGATGTCTGCTTAAAATAGAAGCCGACTTTGTCTGGAGACTGTAGAGTTGCTGCTGCTGCTGCAGCTTAACTGACTTGACGGGGGAACACGCAGGAAACCTTCTTGCGGAGACACATGCAAATGCTTGGAGAACAGTAGCCTGGGGATGTCGTGTGTGCGCTGCAGAGCTGTGTCTGTGAGAGGAGTTTTCATTGTCTGAGAACCTGATCTCAGTTCCGCTGGGCAGGAACGGGTCTCGCTGGTGGAGCGCAGGGCTGGAGTCTGTGCTGGCAGTGCCGCACGAGTGCGGAGCAAAGAGGTAAACTGAACATCTGCTCTTTGTTCACAGGTACATTGTACTGACGACCTCAGCTGGCATCATGGACCATGAGGAGGCGAGGCGAAAACACACAGGAGGCAAAATCCTGGGATTCTTTTTCTAAAACTTGTAAAAAAAGAGGATACTAATAAATTACTCAAAAGGACTCTGGTGTTTCCAGTCGGTATTTTAATGACTTCTAACACTGCCTGTGATAGTGCTTGTGACACCTCTCTTCAGTAGTACTTAACATGGCATCTTTACTGCAAATGCCGTTGGGGTTCTGCACCATCACAGCTTTCATTTCTGTTAATCGTGTGACCTGTTCTCCAAAATTACCACTGGAGTGACAGCCACGGGTCGCTGTGGGAACAGCCTCAGCAGGGAGCTCTGGTGTTGAACCACACGCTCGGCTGTCGCGGGCTGGGATCGTCTCTTGCGTGTTAGATACGTGTGTCTCCATAGTTACGTGTATGTGACTCCATGGTTTCATCTTTTGGCTTGATAATAGAAGCTGCCTTGCCAGAAAATATTGTGTATGATTTAAGAAGTTATGAGATGTGGGATTGTGCAATAATTGAGCTGGTTGAAGCTTGATTCCAGATCACGAACTTGTTCCACATCTTACAGTAACTGAGGCAGAGAAGTGAGTGATCTTCACATTTCTAGATTAAAAGTCCTTTAAAACATGAGATTTGGGCAGGGTAGTTGCTGTGCAGCTGCTCTGCATGCTGCCACTCTTTGGGATTTCTTTTTGGGGTGGGGAAATAAGGATGTCTGATCCTCCACGCAGTGAATGTTTAGTGCTGAATGAGTTGTTGGTCTTTGTTTCAGGCGTCTGATGTATGACAGCGTAATGTATTTGATGCACAGAAACAGCAGCAGCCTTCCCGAGCAGCTCGCGGAGCCAACGCTGCAGCTGGAGGGCTCTGCAGGCGGCAGGACGGGCACCGCGGCTGGAAATACCTCATTTTGCTTTGTTTGGAGGCCATGAGCAAGGAGCCTCTCGAACCGCCTGTTTGACCCTGCTCTAAACCAGCTGTTGAACCTTGATACGAACAGTTGGAAACAATTTTCCTTCTCAGTGATGTCTCCTGCTGCTTGTTGTGTGCAGATACTTGAGTTAGAGGTATCGTGCCTTTAAGGTTGATCACAACGCTTTTAGGAGAGCGTGGGGTGGAAGAGGTTGTCTCCAGGCTGTGTCTGTGAAAATATGTAGCCTGTTTCCATTCAGTCTGTTAATTTTTATGGAGAGCAGAAGGTGGTGCTGCTCAGCAAACAGCTCTTCGCTATTTGCACAGGCAGCACGCTGTGTCCTGATGTGGTGCCTCTTGGGGAAACAAGGCAGCAATGAGGCTGTGGAAGAACGTAGGTGTTCTGGTGGGGTGCACTAGCACCCCATGTTGGGCCTGCAGCTTGATTGAAGAGCAGGGGAATGACAAAAAAGGCTAATGTACCTGTTTTCTTGCAGTCACCTGCTGGTTAAGTTCACAAAGTACAGATTGCAGGTGGCATCAAAACATTTGAATGTGATCAGTACGGTTCTCAGTTTGATTTGAGACAAATTTGCTTAGCTGAAGATAAAGATTGTGAACTGAATTACAAAGAGTAGTTACACAGTCAAAAGTCTGTCTTGACCCCGTTCTATTGTCAAATCAAGCAAAAAATCAAATTTTGTTACAGGTGGGTTTTGGTTTGTTTTTTCTTTTTTGTCTGTCCCCAGTGGGGGTAATTCTGCAGTACTAAGCACCGATACGCACGTGAGCAGAGTATCATACATGTGTGTGTATATATATATATTTCCGCTGTTCCTTTTTATAAAATTTATAAAATTGATTTGTATCCATCTAGAATAGAACACCTGTTCCTGATACCTGACCAAAGGTCAGCGGTGGTTTAAGAAGGTTCCTTTAGATGAATTTACTGTGACTTCAGGTTCCCAGTCGGTCTGATTTATATATTTAACTGAGTTGGTGCAGGACATGCAGATCAGTTTTCTCCGAAGCTGTTGACCTGTGTGTTTCCTTCACTACTACAGTGACTTGTGAAGTAGGAGAATTTCTGGCCTCCTCAGCTGGCTGGGAACAGGCTCTTACATTTCACAGCCCGTCCAGCAACTTGTGTGGAATCACGGAGCGGGAACCCGAGCTCCGGCGCGACAGGTCTGGCTGTACGTAACACTTGTAACTACACCCTGGCTTACCACACGTGGAAGCTGATATGGCTGATCCGAGTTAGTGAGATGATCTCTGAGTAAATTGCTTGTACTGCCCTGACGAGAGCTTTATTCCTGGGCTGTCGCTGCTGGCTGAGATCCAAGAAAATTGTCATGGGACACAGGAGCTGACGTGGGGGATCATGACGTGCCCTGCAACACAACTGCTTTCAATGGGTTTGCAGAAATCCTTAGACACGTTTAACATCTGAAAGTGGTGTTTTGTTAAGCCTCAGTGATGTTTGCCGAGCTGAGGGCGTATGCCGTGGGAAAGTGGAGTTTGGGGGTAAAAAACTGGCATTTAGGGTAATAAAAGGATTAACAGGGAGAGGTGAGAGGAGAAAAAAAAGGCCCCTCACAGGTTGTAACTGGCAGTCGAGGCAAAGGGTTAGTTTAGAGAAGGTGTTTGGTACCTGTGGAGCAGAGGGGGACGTTAATGACGGAGGAGTCCCCTATGGGACGGGCAGCCAAGCTTCATGTGGGGAAACCTGGGAGCGTGGGTGACACCGGGGAAACGTCTGTGCCGCAAAGCCCTGAACCGCGGAGCTTCACCTCGGCTGCTCCCCGGGCACCCTGCGCCCCAACACCCAGTGAGTCCGAGGGGGTCGTCTCACTCCCGCACCCTCTCGAGGTGCAGAGAGGGGCCACAGAATCACAGAACGTTAGGGACTGGAAGGGACATCGAAAGATCTTGGCCTTTTGGCCAGAGATTCGCCTCTGCTGGTGAAGCCAAACCTGAGCAGCCGGGTCTGAGCGCAGCCGCTGGCCCACCAGCTGTGTTATGGTATGGATGGTATACAGTGACGTGCTGCCCACAGTCCCTGCCTGCTGGGCTGTCACAGGGAGGGAAACAGCAGTAGTCCTGCTCACAGGTGGTAAAATGGGGTCAGAACTTAACCGAGTTGTGAAAATTACCGAGTGGGTTGTCGTCGAGGGGGCTGGTGGCCCATCCGCGGAGCACGGCCTCGGTTCTGCTCTCGGACACATGAGCAGTATTTCCAGGTGACAATTGCCGTTGCTCCTTGTGCTGTTGTTTAAGAACAGGATAAACCAAGTTGAAAGCGCCTGCCATGTGTTAAGAGAAATCCCTGTTCATTGTTGCAGAGGGAGGTTGTGTCCACAGGTGATCTGTGCTGGCGTCCCAGAGGGCTCTGGCCTCGCTGCTGCTTTTGCAGAGCTGAACATCCCGATTTCTCCTGTACTCTGATCCACAAAGATCATTTTTTCTGTCTTTGATGCACCAGAGCCTGGTTTAAGATAATTAGAGGTGAGAATAAGTGTGGATCTTCAAAATATGGCAAGAGGGTAGAAAGGATGGTGCATGAGAGAGGCTTCACTGCAAATGCACTTTCTCCTCGTCTTTTTTTTTCTGCCACAGAAAACAAATCAGCTCCACTCCTCTGGATGGGATGTGTGTTCTGTTCCTCCAACTCCTGTGCGAGTGACCCACACCAGAAACGCACCGGTAATTAAACCCCCATCCCCAGTGTCGGGGCAGGTTGTTCAGTGGCTCTTTTACACCCACTGGAGCGCTTGTCTATGTCTATGGCGGCGGCCATAGACAAGGACACACACGTGGCGGAGCAGCAGAAAGCAGGACAGAAAACGGGCTGAAGTGGTGGGCGAGGCTTTAGGACCAGCTTCAGACCAGGGTTTGGCACTGAGCGGTTATTCCCAGCAGGGAAGGTGTGAGAAGTCGCTCGTGGCTGCTGTGGGGACCTGAGCGCCCGGCACGGTGATGAGTAGAGGGTAGGAGACACCACTTATTTTTAAAGGATCTGGGACTGCCCAAGCTATTATTTCAGGGGGTTTAATTAAAATGCTCTTAAATGATAAGATTTTTTGGGGCTTTGTCTAATGCTATTTAGATAATTTAGATTTAAACTAAGACTATCTATTGTTCAGTGTTACTGTCGATTAAGGCAAATATTATGCTCTCAGTAAGTATTTGGATGTATTTAACCACGATTTGGTCCAGGACTATTCTAGTAGAACCAAAGAGTTTCAGAAGCTGGTGGCCTGTGTTGTCACTCATGCCTCCGATGCTTTCTCTGCTCAAGTGCTGTCATTTCACTCATGCAGTTCGATTTTAAAAAACCAATTATCTATTTTGCTCTTATTTTTCCTGCTGTTTGTCACCTCTTTGCTCTGGTACATTGTATTTTGACTGCCAGCTCGTGACCCGGTTCGGTTTTGTTTACAAATGTTCTTACAAACAGAAGTGCTGACATACGGTGTGACAAGAATAACTGGGTAAACTTCATACGCAAAGGTGCATATTGTGCTGGGGGGGAATAATCCATTGATCTCCTGCTCTTCTCAGATGCAGTGAATGAGAATGTCTGAAACATAACAAATTGCGCTTAGTTTTTAAGTTGATCCAGTCTGGTGTGTTATGTGAGGTGCGTAAGACGAATCTCATCAAAGCCCTAGAAACAGAGGAGAACACGTACAAAGAAATACTGTGGTTCTGGTGCAGGCAATAAGAGTTTGGACCTTTGCCAGGACCGCTTTTCAACATGATCAGGTATTCCTGGTACCCGGCATGGCCCAGTGGTCACCCATGTTTCCGAAAGCTGTCCTGGCGTTCTTGATCTGACCGCACTGGGTTGAGCAGCCACCGAGTGATTCTTACTCAGTGTGTGGCTGCTCACTTGAACCTGTAGTTATTTATATGGAGAGCACAAATGAAAATCCCTGCTGTTGGGTGCATTGCGTCCCCGTCGCCAAAAGGGCTCCAGCTCCCCCGGGACAGGCTGTACCCACTGGGTCTTTCCTCACGCAGTACGTGGAATGAAGGGATGGGCAGATGTTTGGTTGACAACTAGATGACAACCTGGTAAAATGTGATACTTGTGTTCTGAGAGTGTTTCAGTCCTGGAGTTTCACTGGCTGAAGGTGGGGGAAGGAAAACTGCAGGCCAAAAGATATATGCGAAGTGAAAGTGGGGAAAACAAGACTTCTGTCACTAAGAGAATTGTTCTGCCTTCTAAAACATGAGCTGGGATGTAAGTCCAGAAGAGACACTCAGTTATCTTCTCTGACCTTTTTATAACAAGGGCCCTCGACCTCATTCCTGTTGAATTTCACCGTTTCGTTCTGTACAGACGTGGGGCAGCAACCACGAACACGAAGGAATGCCAGTGGTGGAGCTGCCTTTACAAGTGGAGCAAAGCTACAGTAATTACTCCCAGCAAGTTAAAACTCCTTTTGCAAAATCTCTGATGTTCCGGTGACGAGCCTCAGTCCAACAAGGTGATCAAATGCGTATCTGGTTTCTTCAATAGACTAAACGCAGCTGACTCTACTACAGCTGTGTTGCGTGTCCTACAACGCTCTTCCCTCTCCTTCACGTGCCGGTTGTGACACTCAACTGTTCAAGCAAAACCTCTGGTGATGTGTGTTTTGTTCCTGGGCTGGCATCAGGGCAATAGTCCTTGTGCAGCTGTAGTTGATCAAATTTTAATGCCACGCGACAGCACAATGCAGCAGGATGCTTGAGATCAGCCAGCTGAACGCACCCAGCAGCCACCACTGGCACGCTTTATAGCAACATAAAACATTGTTCAAGTGGGTGCCAAATGGTCAATAAAAGCAAATGGGTCAGGTGTGTATTTTAATGAAATGGGTAGTTCATTCTCCCTGCTCTGGGCTGTAATTTTCCTGATCCTCTCAGGACACCCCATCTCATCAGTCTTGTGACCAAGTTGAGAGAAGAGATGCTGCTGGAGCAGTTGCGCTGCTGGGATGGACGTGGGCCTTTGCTTTGGCATTGGAACGGCAGGATTCAAGTTCCGAGTCTGGCTAAGTTGTGTTTCCTCGAGGGTTCTGTCTGCCAGGGCTGCAGGTTGTTGCATTTGTGCTCCTGTTGTATCTGCTGCTTTTGGACAGGGCACCTGAGCAGGGTCCAGGACCTGCCCCAAACCTGCTGCTGCCAAGGAGACGCTTTTCTTCCCCGTTTGGGGGAGTGTTGTGTGAGGACAAACCATGGAAATGGAGACTGTTCCTGTTGCTCTGTTATCTATTGCTGTTCCCTCTGGGGTCTTCGTCATTTATAACCAGGAGGTGATTTGTTTTTAATCTCATTCATTTTATTTATTGTTCCCACTCTAATCACATCATACTACCCGTTCTGCAGAAAAGAGTGTTTTTCCAGAAGCTTGCAATCCACCGCCTGTGAGCTCTAGATGTCTCTCTTGCCTTAATATAGGAAGATATGAAAAAGGCAGCGGTAGCAAAACACTTGGTATGTCATCTTGGATAGAAACGTGTACGTGCAGCACCCCTCCGTCTTCCGCTCCCCTGCTAAATTAGGGTGGGATTTGCCCCGTCTATTGTGGGGAAGAAACCTGGCATAACCATTCTTATTATCATCCACTGATGCAACTAAATCGTGCTTTCAGCTGGACCAGGCAAGGATTATACGTGGGAGCAGAAGGAGAAAACAGGTGACAAGTGAGGTTAAAAGAAGAGCTGCTGCTGAAACCCACCTCTGGTGTACTTTCCCAGTCTCATTAGCTCTGTGGATGGAGCCTAATTGGTATTGGGTCCATTGTTTTGTGTAGTATGAGTTTATTCAAACAAGCAAAGTCCAGGAACATCAATGAGGGTTTTGATATCTTTACAAAACAGGCCTTTAACCATGAGAATTAAAGAAGTCATGGGGAAAATGAAAGGATTTTTTTTCCCCTTTTCTCCCTACACCTCTGCAATTCACATGGACGCTCGTCTCCTCGCTTGCAGTAACATGCCCAGCTCTATTCTTGCATAACAGGATCCTCGGCATAAAATCCACAAGTCTTCGTGGGCTGGTAATTAGCGCTGGCCCCCATCAGTCCTTGGGATTCGTTCCTTCGGGCAGCCCCTCAGTTAAGCATCTGCACGCCTGGGATTCGGAGCCGTGTTCAGCTCGCTCGGGAGCTGAGCGCACGTCGCGGGTCGGCTCTGGTGGGGACAGGCGGCTGGATCTGTCTCTCTTGGTGTCCTGGTTTTGTTAAAAACAAGTTTCTCTTTTAGTGAATTTGCCTGTCAGCTAAAGCTTCATATGAGCTGCATTTTCCTGGGGAACCAGATCCATGTTTTGGTGAACACAGCAATGGAATGTGAAGTTACTGATAAGCATGGATGGACATCTCGCGAGAGGGGCAACGAGAAACAGGTGACCAAGAAACTGACCAACTGAGTATAACATCCCATTCACGTGAACACTTCATATAAAAGTGGGAGATCACAAGGATCTTGTCTCTTTGCCCTTCTTCTTCCCTTTTCCTTATGGCAACATTATGAGAGGACCTTGTGAGTCGTCCCTGCAAACTGAGGCCAGTGACAGACTGAATCCAGCTCCGGTTGGCTGCAGAGTCCAGTCCAGGACTTCAGGTGCCGGCTCTGAGTTGCTGAGACTTTCAAGATTGGTTTTGTATATTTTGTATTATTTTCTCTATTCTTATTAGCAGCATTAGTAAAACATTTTTAATTTTCCCAACTCTCTTCTCTCTGTCCTTCTTTCCCTCCCGATCGCCTGTGCTGAGTGGGAAGGGGGAGAGGGAGGGGAAAAAGGGGGAAGTGGAGGGAGGAGGTTAACAATACATCTGCCAGGATTTATTGTCACCCTGCAATCTAAACCCTCGACACTTGGGCGCAAGTCAAAGCCTCGCTTGTTTTCCACGACCGGTGGAGGATTTCTGAGCCGGTTCTATTTGCAGTTTAACGTGAAGAATAATTATAGTTCAGCATGGCGTGACGCCTTGCTTACCGTGTTTGTGAAGCGCTGCCCGGCCAGAGGCGAGCCGTGCGTGGCAGGACCACCGACCCATCTGCCACCTGCCAGGCAGACGTTTGCTCTGGGAGGGAAGCGAAAATCAGGAGGGTATTTTTATCTCGGAAACACTTTTCTTGAATGACATTCAGTCCTCACCAGGCTGTGATGAGCGGAGGAGTTAATCCCCCAGGGGAGCAGTGAGAGATGCGTGGCCGGGCGGTGCGGGGACCGACCTCACCCCACGGCAGCGAGCTGGGGTCACTATGGGAATGTGTCAGAGCTTCGGTAAACATGACTCTGTGCTTGTTTTCCTGGTGGAGACCCAGTCCCATTCCCCTGCCCCGCGGGGGGAACCCACCTTTCAAACCAGCAAAGTACAAACCCAGTGCTGGTAGGTGGCAGCTCCAGAAATAGAAAGATACAGTGATAGCAGATAACGCTCCCTGATAGCTGAAATGAAAAGAATTAAACTGTACAAAAGTGTGCTTTAATTGCTAACTCTCTCCTGTCTGCTTAAATCAATAGAAATAAAGGTCTCCTCTTTAGTGATGAGCAGTTCCAGGCAGAGCAGGCGTGATGGGGGAAACATGTTTGGAATAAATACTGATGTGAATGACACTTATTAGCTACACTGTGGCATGTTTATTTCTCTGTAGTTAGCACAATAGCACAGCTTGATATGAGACGGGTTCTTTACTCGTGCCTGTGTGTGCGTGTGTAAAAATAACGATGGATTGTTATGGGCAGAATGCAGATGATTTTCCTGCCTCTGCAATTAGCATCGCTGTTTGGATGGTGCCATTTGTTGTGAAGATGAGCAAGCGGCCTGAGCACAGCTGTGCTTTGACAGAACCTTCCCCACCTCGTGTCCGACAGCAGAACAGGCGATGCAGAGCCCTGCGAGGCGAGAGGCTCCTCGTCAGCCCCCGGCACTCCTGGCAGCCTCCACCTGAGCTGTGGATGGAGCGGGAGGGAGTGGAAACATCCCGATTATCTCATAGGAATGTAATCGCAGATGTGTGGGTGGCTGGGTGAAAGCTTTATTGTTTCCTGAGGAGACGGGGGCTCTGAGAGGAGACTGGTGATGGAGATAGGGTTGGTTGCTTGGCGGATGGGAACCTGCTCATCTTGTCTTGCTCTCCCGTGCTTGAGCACCGTATCCCTGGTGCTGGGAGCGGTGTTGGGGCTCTGCAGGGAGCTGCTCGTTCCTGCTGCTGCATCGGGGTCCAGCAGCCCTGCTGCTGCCCTGCTTCTTCTCATCTCGTGGGGTTTGGGCAGATGCCTCAAAGACTCAGATCCTGCAGCAATTTTTGTAGAATCACAGGCATTTTGTGTTGCAGGGACCTTCCCAGCTCCCAGTGCCCCCCCTGCCATGACAGGGACATCTTCACCAGCTCAGGTTGCTCAGAGCCCCGTCCAGCCTGGCCTGGGATGTCTCCAGGGATGGTTCATCCACCACCTCTCTGGCCAACCTGGGCCAGGCTCTCACCACCCTCAGGGCAACAATTCCTTCCTCATGTCCAGCTTGAATCTCCCTCCTTTAGTTTAAAACCATCACCCCTTGTCCTATCACAACAGGCCCTGCTAAAAGTCTGTCCCCATCCTTGTGGCCCCTTTTAAGTCCAGAAAGGCCACACTATGGTCTCCCCGGAGCTTCTCTTCTGCAGCTGAACACCCCAACTCTCTCAGCCTGTCCCCCAGCAGAGCTGTTCCAGCCTCGGATCATTCCTGGGGCTCCTCTGGCCCCTCTCCAGCAGGTCCATGTGTGTCCTGTGCTGAGGACCCAGAGCTGGACCAGCACTGCAGGGGTCTCACCAGAGTGGGGCACAGGGGCAGGATTCCCCCAAACCTGCTGCCCATGCTGTGGGGATGCAGCCCAGGGCACCACTGGTTTCTGGGCTGTCAGTTCACATGGCAGCTCATGGCCAGGCTTTCACCCCCCAGCACCCCTAAAAAGCCCTGACCAGTTCAGGGAGGGTTTCTCACTGTAGTTGCCCTTCCTGCCCCACGGGAAGCTCTGCAGAGGGTCACTGTGTGGGCTGCAGCCAGCGTGGGATGAAGGGCCCCTGGCAACAGCTTCTGGACAAACCTCTCAGTGCTCCGGTGGTTCAGCATCGACTCTCAGATGCTACTTTGCAACAGCAGTAAGATTTCTCATTTCTTCTGGTTATGTCCTTTTTGATCTTTGAGTGGAACTGGCTGGTGGATTGCACAGGTGCTTGGGGAAGGGAAGACAGCGGGGTGGACAGACAAAGGGACTGTCTGAGCTCTGTTTCCTTAAGAAAAATCATGAGGCATTTGCAATGAGAGGAGCCAAGAGCCTCTCAGGTTGGCTGTGGATGCTGAGTACTGTCTCAGGAGCTGTCTTGGAAGCCTTTTTGTTGAGTGGAATAATTATACTGTGGCAAAAATATTTACTTGCCAGGTATTTGCCTTCCTTATTTGAACTGTATTCTTCCATTGCTGAAGTATAAGATGCAAAACCTGAAGACATATGCCTGGGAGTAACAAACTTTCCTTTCTTTCTATGATTGCTTGATTGCTTGGTTTAGAAATACCATAGAAGTGCCAGGCCATGGCTCGAAATACCTCATTACCAGGTGTCAGGCTGCTTATCACTTTCACTCAGGGATTGTTTGAGGTTGTTGTTTTGTTTTGTTTTCCTGTTGATCTTCTAATGAAAATGCCAAAGGGGAGGAAGAACTATTACAAAAAAATTCAAAGTGCTGCTTTGTTTGAAAATAGAAATGCTGAGCCAGTCGTGGCTTTCAGTGGTGCTCACTCTATTGTATGGTTCTGACTATACATTATTTCACAAGCCTGTGGGATTTTGTATGGTGTGAGGGTCCTGCGTGGGCCCCGACCTGCTGGTTTTCAGCAGAGCTGACAGATGAGCAGGTACTTTGTGTTGATAGAGGGACCCAATGAGTAGTTAGGGAGGAAAAAACACAGATGCTGAGGTGATGGCACCAGTGTGGCTGAAGTCAGACAAGTGTCCACCATCATGCACAGGGAGCGTGGCCAGGTGCGGGGACAAGGACCTGGCAGCACCTTTTGTGGCTGCTGGTCTGTGGCAACATAGGAGTGCTGTTCCAGTGCTCTCACCTTCCCTTGCAGAGCTGCCTGCTCCTCTAGCTTTGGGTGCTAGCACAAGTGATGTGAGAGAGCCAGTGGTGTTGCCAGGCCCCGTGCCATAGGTGTGTAGGACCAGCCAGGCCGCTGTGGACCTGTGAAACGTGGCTGAGGGAGCAGCTGAGAGCTGGTGGACCAAAGCAGTTGGGAAGGAGACGCGGGGGAGGCTGACGCGGAGTGCTGCTGGAGGGGCTGGGGATGGAGCATCTCCTCTGCCTGGAAGGAGGGGAATGTGCTTCTCTGGAGGACCTCAGTCGTGGCTAGAGATTCATGGGATGTCTTCAGAAGCCTCCTGTCATGGAGGAGATGATGCTGCAGAAGGAGAATCTTGGTGAGGTCCAGCTCGACTTCAGGTGACATCAGGATCTGCCCTGGACTTCAGCAGTGCTTTCACAGTATCACAGTATCACAGTATGTTTGGGATTGGAAGGGACCTCAGAAGATCATCTAGTCCAATCCCCCTGCTGGAGCAGGAACACCCAGGTGAGGTTGCACAGGAACATGTCCAGGCGGGTTTTGAATGTCTCCAGAGAAGGAGACTCCACAACCTCCCTGGGCAGCCTGTTCCAGTGTCTGTCACCCTCACCAGGAAGAAATTTTTTCTCAAATTTAAGCGGAACCTCTTGTGTTCCAGCTTGATCCCATTACCCCTTGTCCTATCATTGTTTGCCACTGAGAGGAGCCTGGCTTCATCCTCATGACACTCACCCTTTATATATTTATAAACATTAATGAGGTCACCCCTCAGTCTCCTCTTCTCCAAACTAAAGAGACCCAGCTCCCTCAGCCTTTCTTCATAAGGAAGATGCTCCACTCCCTTAATCATCTTTGCTGTTCTGCGCTGGACCCTCTCCCTGTCCTTCTTGAACTTGTCCTTCTTTCCTGCTGCCCGGGCATCTCTCGTTGCCAGCAGAACTGGTGATTTGAGGATCATGTCCTCATGATCCACATGGAGATGTCACAGCTTATTTACCAGCACTCAAACGCGCTGGCTCCTGGGGAGACTGGGATCCCATCGCTGTGTCTCAGCCGGATGGGCCAGGGCACAGGACAGTCCTTGCTGCCCGGGGCATGCAGAGCTGCTTGAGGACACTGTGGTACCACCAGGAGAGGGTCACGGTGCCCCAGAGCAGCCTGTGTATGTGGGAGGTTTCCATGGTCCTCTCCAACATTCACCTGATTGCTCCTTCGGGCCTGCCGTCCCCTCCTTGCAGCGATGCTGGCACTTTCCGCAGCAGGGAAAGGGAAACTTGGAGACGTGGCAACAGATTTGCAAATAATGAAACACTTAAAGCTATGTGAGAAGTGTCTTGCATGCAAAAATCAGACAGGGCAGGAAAAACAGCACTTACCATCCACATAATGCAGCTGAAATCTCTTAGAGATAATAATCTCTGACTCTAGCAGTAAAAATAAAGGACAAAAGCTGGAAGAAGCCAGAAAGCACGGTCGTGGGAGTGAATCTTGGTGAAATGAAAATTAAAAACACTATGAAAGGCATAGTTTTGCCTTAAGTAAAAACAGAGCCGTCTGCCTACAACAACAACTGAGATTATATGGGAAGCATATGGGGTGTGGGGAACCGGGGTGAGCGCGGGGCGGCAGCGGGAGGAAGGGCAGGGAAGGAGCCCCTGCTTAGACTTGAGAAAGATCCGGATTCCAGGTGTCCCTCGCAGTGTAGGAGACACCAGGTACTTGCTGTTAGCACCCGGTCTGAAGGATAAAGTAATTCACGGTCTGTCTGCAGGATTAGAGCCTGATCCCAGCCAGTGCCTGCTCCTGCCGGGTGAATCGCATCCCCAGCTGCTGACCTTTAATGGACGGTATGTGCTGAACTGCCCTTCCTCAGCGAAGCTCGCTGGAGCTCACGTTTAAAGGTCTGAGCAAGTCAGTCCTCATCCAGACCCGAACAATGGAAGAGAAGATTTCCGCAGTCAGAGATCCACCCGTGCTGGGCTCAGGGAGGCAGAGCTGCCGGGGCTGAGAGCAGCCTGTGGATGTCGCTTTGTCCCGGCTACACGGGACACGCACATCAGAGCCACAAAACTGGGCTCTGAATGTTGTTTCCCACTTAATGTTTTAAACAGCCATTTCTAGACCTTCATTTAAAAATAGCTATAACTTTTAAAGTGCTACAGGAGATGCACGGCCTTTCATCTAAGTATGCCAATGTATGGAGTGAATACCCGTGTCTTGTGACTATTTTCAGGCTGACCTTGATGGATTTGTTACACTGAGTGTCATAAAAGCCAAACTGCTTGATAAACTGCCTGCTATTTCCCACAACACCAAGAAAGCACCTGGGGCCCTCTTGCTCCGTGTAGACACGGCTCACAGGGGCTTCTTGCAGCTCTCAGGCTCTGCTGGTGGCTGCTCCCTTCCAGAGCTGGCACGGTATTTTTAGATGCAAAGGAGAAGTGTCTCCTAACAATATGCTAATCACATTTTCAAAGCTTCAGCTGATATGAAAATGATTCAACCTCGCCTGAATTCACATGCTTTTGTTTGTTGCCTTTTGTGTGCTGTGTGTAGATTTTCAGAAGGCTGTGCCTATCTTCTACCAAAGTCATGGTTTGGGAGCTGCTGTACGGTAAAGGATGTTTTTATCCTTTCTGAAGAACTTTTGCGTTATCCTAGGCCCCAGCTATCTGAAATACAGACTCATGCACATATATTTTCTCTGCAGGCAGAGAACAGAGGCAGGGATAGACTTTATAGCTGTGGTTCTCAAATGTTATTAGTCAGAGGGCTGCCTGACCTTCAGGGAAAAAAAAAATCTGAGAACCGTCATATCTGATGCTGCCACCCTCGTGTTCGTTTATGGCCAAATAACTTCTTTACAAGATACCTTTTTTATTAGTTTTGCTTGCCCTTTTGTTTACTTGCTTGCCTGGATGGGAACGTGTCTGGAGCCTCACACAGCACCCTCGGGCCACGCTGAACATGGGTCTGCAGCCTCTGCCCCATCGGTCTGATGTGGCGTCTGCTGAGCTGAGAAAAACAGTCACTTTTCTGCAGATGCTGTGATCAAATTAGCCCTTTTCTTAGTGAAAAGATGCTGCAGGCCCAGCCCATTGGCTGATACTGAAGAAGCGTTCTCCAACTCACAGAATGAACTCACCACGTACTTACATGAATAAAAACCACAAGAAGCAGCTGCCATGGTGGTGGTGAGGACCCCAGCTGGAGCAGCTCTTTGCAGGTGGGTTCGTTGGCAATGATGGGGAGGAGATGGGAAGACTCAGCTGGCCTGTGCTGGTGTCTCTGGACCCCGTGCTGCTCACAGAGCTGGTGAGGGCTGTCTGCTGAGGCCGGGGGCACCCTGTGTGTCTGAGGACGTTGTCCAGTCCCTTCTTGAACACTGTCAGGTTGGGGCCGTGACAGCTCCCTGGGGAGCCTGTTCAGTGTCCAGCACCTCTGGCTGAAGAACCTTTTCCTCATGTCCCACTGACCCTCCCTGGCACATCTTCTGCCATTCCCTGGGCTCTGTCACTGTCACAGAGCAGAGCTCACCCTGCCCCTCCTGCTCCTGCTGAGGAACCTGCAGCCCATGAGCTCTGCCCTCAGTCTCCTCCAGGCTGAGCAGACCCAGGGACTTCAGCTGCTCCTCACATGGCTTCCCCTCCACATGTGGCACAGGTGTCAGCAAGCGGTATGTTGATGCCCTAAGCTCTCCTTGCCCTGTTTCCAAAGGCACCCCGCTGTCCCACTGTGCCCCGTTTCAGCTCGGTGACCACACTGTGCTCCCAGTTTCAGGATCTGGAGTCTCCCGAAGGACACGGGGCTGTGGCACAGGTTGGCTCCTGCCCATCGAGCCCTGTCACAGCCACATGGCTGCTGCCTGTGCCTGCTCTGGGAAGGGCAGTGCTGTGGGGGGACATGCTGGGGATCCCCCCTTTCGCCAGGGCTGTAGCAGCCATGGCCCCATTGTTGCTTTGCAGGCACTGAGTCTCCTCTTGCTTTTCAGCTGCCCTCTCCAAACCAGTGGCCTCTCAGCCCGGCGTGTGTCCCTTCTGCCCAGCCATGAGGGCTGGTGCAGCCCAAAACCCCCAGCCTGGAGTGGGACCAGTAATGCCAGTGTCCCTGGAGGGCAGCGAATGGCTCACGCAAGCTCCTTCCATCGAGGTGAGGCACAGGTTTCTTGAAAAAAGGTAATTTTGTGTAATTCAAGCAAAGGGAGCAACTTGTGCTGGTGGAGGATTTGTTCTGTGACCCTTCTCTTCTCTGCACTGCTTTTCTTCCCCTCCTCTTCCTCCTTAATCCCCGTCTTTCTTGCATTCCACTTTTTATCCTGATCTTCAAGGGCCAACACAAAATGCTCAGGAAGCTGCCTGGATTTGCATTTAGCACATTTGAATATTTAACATATTTAGGGCTGAATTAAAGCAAAGGGAGATAAAATTTGGAACAGACCAAAGATGATGTGTGTGTGTGCATGTACAAAGGAATAAAGGCAATGTTTGCAGATACACAGGGAAAATAAAACATGGCAAAGAAGACACAAAGAGCCTGGTCCCTTTTTGTTGTTGTATCAAGCACACTGTGACTAATGGCAATATTTTTTTTTTCCCATCAGTACCATAATAGAAGAATAAAACTAATTGTCATCTGCCACCCACTGGTTGTAAAACAGCTTCTCTTAGATAGTTCTTACGTATTCAGTTCAGCTGTCAAAAGGAGCTGCTTTTTTCATGGTCTGCAAAATGCATTTCTGTATGAACACAGCTCGATGCAAAGGTCACCCCATCAAAAATGTTTTCCCTCAGTAGTGAATATAATGGCAAAAAAGGGGCATTTTGCAGTCTATTCTGACGATTTTACTTGATATTTCTTAAATGGTAGACAGCTGGAGATTAAATTCCCTTTGACGGGCAGAATTTGAGGGACAATGTTTTGTAGTCTAATCTGGGTTCCCCCTCCTCTCTCCCATGCTGTGGTATGGGCTCTTTAATGGGTACTTATGACAGGTAGTATGAGCCCTAAAAAGAGCAGGCGACAGAAGAAAATCACCCGTTGTTTTTCAGATTGGCTATTGTTCCTTAGGATATTAGTATGTGTTCCTGTGTGTGCTGGTGTTTTAATGGTAGTTTGGTTCCTGGATGCTTAAATTACTCTCCCTGTCAGTGTTTCCATTTACTTGACAGATTCCAAATATGAAAAGGCTTTGGGAGCCAGCCTACAGAGTGAGGGGGACCACCACAACTCTAAATATCACTGCAGACGGTAGACAGAGGAAGGGTTCCTGCTAATGCTTCCCTGGGAGATCTGGGGTAAAGTGGTGTGAGTTTACATTCCAGGTGTACTGGTGCAGCCTGCTCTGTGTGTGCTCCCACCCCGCTTGTAACGGAGCTGGTGGGCAAAAGAAGTCTGACTGTCTTCTGCTGGCTGGCTGAAAGTGAGTGTTACATCTTTAAGGATATGACTTGTACACCTCACCCACGTGTTTACAACAGCTTTGCTATGTTTTGGAGTCGCAGAGGGAGAGTTTGGAGAAGGCTTCACTCCCTCTGAGAGGAAATGGTTTCTGCTGTCGTGCTGCCTGGATTAACACACGGTGACTCTTGCCCAAGGGACTGTGTGCAATGACAACTGTGGCTCTGCATCAGCTCCTACCAAATGCATGTCAAATGATCTTCCAACAATGGCAAAAGGAAGCTCAGGATAGCTGAGAACGTAACCCCAGCTGTTGTCCCTCTCCCTTAGAAGGAGGAACATGTATTTCAAAGAGACATTTCTTATCATTTCATCTGTAGTTCGATTGTGTGCATTGATTCAGGCTTCACTCTGCTTATGTGCACAGAGATCTTAAAGAAAAATATAAAATGCAAGCACAAATGGTACTAAGCCTTGAGATTTAAGGCTTGCCACAAAAGGCAGTCCTCAGGAGATGTTCATATTATAATGGTGGTGAGTGATCAAGGGTAGGTCACTCTCAACAGACAGGAGGTTGTACTGCCTTGAGGATGGATGAGTGGTGTCAATCTGCAGGGAGAACCCCACCTTGCCTCAATGAAAGGAATGTAGTGTCACAGTAGTGTGGTGTGGTGGGATGGGCAGACCCTGTCCTTGAATTTGAGTGAGCACAGCCAGGGCATAACAACAGTGTGGAGATCCGAAGCATTAGCCTTCAGCTGCGGCCCTCGGTGCAGATTGAACCTGGAGTGTCTGAATCAATAAGCCTGGGCTGTTGGTGTTTGATCTGTTAATGAGGAGCAGTAACGGATGGAGACTTCTGTTGAGCCAGCTTCTGAGACAGCAAGGGGCAGCTGGAATGATGTAGATCACACATTACCTGCATGGGGATACTGTCCAGTAAACCCCGAACAACTTCTCTGGTGGTAGGAGTGTTGCTTTTTCTCAGCCACCTATCACAATTGAGAACTTCCAAGTCTCTCCAGGCATTAATCTTCTCTTAAATGTTAGATTTCCCTTTTTTTAAAGGGCAGCTGTACCACATGTAAATTATTTTAGTTCCAAGTGTTCTCTGACTGCAGCAGAACCTGCTTTGTTCTGTTGTGCTAGCAAAAACGTAGTGACAGGGATGGGTGTTGAAGCCCCATGCTGAATTAACTGGCCTGGAATTAAGCAGAGGATGTCTTGCAAGGGCGTTCCAGCTGGGGAAGACCACTCAGTCTGGTCTCTTCTTGCTTCTACGCTTTTGTGCAGTCCGGAGAGCTCTTCTGCCTTAACTTGTGTTGTTCGTGGCTGAGTAACGGGCGGGGTGAAGAAGTCCTTACTTTGCCCCTTCGTGGGTGACAGTGCCACGAGGTGGCAGTGGCCACCAAATAATGTCTGGCCAGACGCACAAGGTCCAGGCTCTACATTTGTGCTCTCTGATGTAAGGGTGGGAGCGCAAGCCAACGCCTAAATGCCAGCCAAAGCACTGCTCTGGCTTACACTTGTCCTTTAATTTTCAAGTAGACCCAAGTTCCCATTTCTGTTCCAGTGTTGTTTGAGCACCTCAGTAAAGTCAAGGTGAGAGACGACTGAATTCTTGATGAACTGTATATTGCTTTACTGTGTGCAAACTTCCAGAGACTCTGAAGGGCTCACTCTCATTCAAGTTGTACCTTCCCTTCAGGATTGTTTTGGGTGTTTCATGTAATGGTGATTCTTTCTCCTTTCCTAGATACTCAGTTTTTGGCTGACATTTTGTTTTTCTATGTCTGGGCTACGTGGGATGGATAGCAGGAACTGAAGCACGAATCGAAGCTAAATCGCTTGAGTAGTGGTGGCTCCACTGCCTTCTCACGGGTGTCTGTGTCCAAAGGGACAGAGAAGTTTTCTTGCAGTTCAGTGGGACAGACGTATAGGGGTGGCTGACCTTCAGGCTTTGTAGTAAACCAAGAGAATTCCTACTAATCCTGGGAAATCTGCCTTCTTAGCCTGGAGTAGCTTGCCCATGCTCAAACCTACATCCTGGTGGGCTCTGTAGGCTCGGCCAGTTCAAGAAGCAAACTGGAGGCAGAGAGATGTCTTTATTATCAGCTGATGGCTTTTTGCTGTCTTTGGTGTAAACAGTGTAAAGCAAGAACCGTGAATGCATGGTAGGCATGTGAAATGTCTGATAAATGGGAAGAAATTGTTATGGGTGGCTCTAGGGAGAGTATCTGGGAAAGGCAGGATGACTTTGGCATTCTGTGGTCAAGTTACTGAATAATCCGAGGGCAGACCAGGGGAATGGAAAGAGGGCAGGAATCACTTCTATTCTGGTTTTCTGCTGATATATCAAGCATGACAGCACTAAACTTAATAAGGCACTGTGAAATTTTGGGTAAAACATTGTACATGGGTGAAATGTGCTGCCTACTCGTGATGGAAAGGCTCGTTTTCCAACAAGGGACTCCATTGCTGTCACGCTGTTGTGGCTAGTAGATACCATGTGCTATAGATTTCTGTAGGCAAAAGGTTAAAACCTCCCTTTTCAGGTTCTCTGTAAAATGGATCTTGCTTTACCCAGCAGGGGTAATGTGAGGTTATGTTTGTTGATATTGTTGGGGCCCTCATCTATTTTTGGGAGAGTGCCGTGAAAGGTTTGAATGGGAAGTTCTTTCTGTCAAACCATACCCATAATTAAACCAGTCTGTTTATTCATGCCTTCAGGCAGGCTTATTATTGTTTTTTCTAGCCTTGATCTAACAAGTTGTACAATGTGGTCTGCTACACATCTGCTGCTCTCTGGGTGCTGGGGAGGGTGGACACCTGGTGCCAGTGGAGGAAGAGGAGTGGAGTGGGAACAGTCGCCTCATTGGGCATTTCCTTTGAAGATAAGGACCCTGCATGGCCATTTGTGAAACATTTCATTTGAAGCAGCAGCATGGGTAGGTTTGTTCTGAAGCAGGAGACATTATAAAACTGCAGGTTGGCCAAGTGCTTAATGAGGTTCCATGGCTTGTGACAGGTGAACTCATCAGGCAGCAACACTGGCTGCATCACTGTGCCACACGCTGGTGGTTGCTCTTGGAGACACATTTGCACAGTGTACCTGGTGCACGTGTTGCTCTTCCTCAGTGTAAGACAAAGACTAGTTCCGTCATGTCTCGTGGGTCAGACAGGAAAATTACACATGTATTCACATGCAAGGACCATGACTGGTTCTGCTCTTCTGAAGTCTGGGATAGAAAGGGGGAATGTCTCCCTGTGGACAGTTTGGTAGGAAGGGGAAGCAACCTACTGGAGATGCCTGAGCACTTCTTCTGCCAGTGTGGACACTTCAGTCTTTGCAATACATAAATCACAGAAAATGTGTATGCTTTTCTCATTGTGTCAAAGCCAGAAAGCCCTGACCCAGCTGGAGGAAAATAACAATTTGAACAGAGATCTCATCAAGTGAAATGTTCCAGCTCATTAGAAAACAACCTACTGTATGGTTGAAAGGTGCCTGTAATGCATAAAAAGAAATGGCTCACTCTTGCACTGGAAAATCTGAAGTAGAATAGGCAGATGTGACCTCTTCTCTTCATGCTGGAAAGTTACTGCCAATTAACTTGGTGTTCTTGCCATTTTAGAGTGGTTACTGGGCAGTCAGTGATTTGGGAGCAAGTGTAAATGTGGCTCAGTTGCTTATCAAGTTGGAGCAAAGTCTCTTGGGTGGAAGTATGTGTAATGAATGGGAAAGCACATGAACAAGCAATATTGTCTGGCTTTTTAACTGGCATTTTCCAGGTGTCTGGAAGGCTTGGGAGGGAAGAATTCCAAGTGAACCATGTTGCCTGACCCTTGCATTGAAGGGAATTATTGTCTTGTGGGCGAGGTACTGGGAGGGGAGATCACCTCTTTGTGGTGGGCTGCCATGTTAGAGGTCTTTTGACTAGGATGTGGCCTTCGGGAGACAACTCTTTCGTAAGCAAAAGGTAATTAGGCCCAGCATCTCTGGTACTGCAGCCTTTCCAGAGAGTGCACCCAACGAGAGAGAAGCTCCTCAGACAAGGAGACAGTGGTAGCAGCGGCTGGAGGGATCTGCAGTCTGCACGACTAATTGTCATGTGCTTCACTCACGAGTGCCTTAATATACCTTTTTTCTTCAGCAAATCCCATAGCTCTATAAAAATAAAGAGGGTCTGTTTCTGAATGTGAGCTCAGGAGCTCTGAGCATGGCCTGGAGGTCCCCAGGCTCCCGTAGGCCCTGCCAGGGCAGCCAGAGCCAAGGCCTGGCTTGGGAAGTTGCTCCTTGGCTTAGGGCTCCTGTTTCACAGCAGGACACACATCAGGCAGAGGCCCTCAGCCCCGAGGCAGGCCATGCGGGATGGGAACACTGCAATATGTTTATTTGGCGTGCTTGGACGTGTAGGGACAGACGAAGCAGATTAAAGTGTATCACCCAGCAGTGATATGCTTCCCAGAGGGGAAGTCTGCCACTTCTCCAGGGAAGCTATTTCAATGGTTTAATTACTCTCTGTGCTGGGAAACAAGCTTTTATTACAAAGCTGAATTTGTTTGACTTTGGTTTCTGCCCATTGGGTCCTATTTTGACGAACCTTACTCTTGGCTAGCTCTTCCATGCGCAAGTACCTGTGAGTATCAGTTGGGTTTATCCCTTTGTTTTATTCAGACACATTAAATTCTTTATGTCTGTCTCTGCAGGAATTGTTCTCCAGGCCCTGATTTCCTTTCAGCTCTCGTTTAAACTCTTTTCTGTGTTTTCTCATTCTCTGAAAGTTGACTCTTTGGTCTGGACTCAGTTCTTCTAGGTTATACATGCAAATTCAAGGTTGCTCTTGTGCTGCCTTCCTCTTCAGTCACACATGAACAGCATCAGCACTGCAGATATCATGACTCCCAATCTTTACCTTTTGTCTTGTAAACACAATATTGCCTGCAGCCTTGCATTGTGTTCCGCAGGAGCAGCCCAGCACAGCCCACGCTCTCCCCCGCAGACGGTGCAGACCTGTGGCCATTGGCACAGCCTGCCAGGTTGCTGTCTCCTACCACGTCTGTTGTCTGCGTGTTTCTAGCCCTCATGCAAGTGGGAAAGTTCTCCCTACCACCTCAATTTCACAACAATTTGCTTTGGAACTTAATTGATGTTTATCAGCATTAGAAAACGTCTTCAGGCTTGGCAGGGTTTTAGCAGAGTGGGGACACGGGAACTGCTCTCAGTCCTTCTGTGGAGGTTTTACCAAGGTAAAGGTGGAGAAGGGGATGTGGAGGGGAAGCTGGATCTGATACCCACCACGAAGGCATTTGGTTGCTGCTGGGATGCCTTGTTTGAGGTGTATGGGCTTTTAGGAGCAGTTGCAGAGAGGAGCTACTGAACGTGATTCAAATCCAACATGTGCTGTGCTGCTGTCCAGGACCCTTCTCTAGGATTAATATTTTCCTTCACTATGAGCTTTCTTTTATTTGGCCACTCACCACAAGAAGTGGTTAACCCCTTGAAAACCCTCCAAAAGTGGATAAAGTTGCAGGGATTTGGTATTTAACTAAAGGTTAAATTAATTCATCTGACCCCCTGTGCAGGGTAACCCACATGAGCAAAATCTGGGAGGACCAGAGAAGGGCAGTTGTGGCCTGTGAGACCCAGTTTGCACATCAGAATAGTACATGTCTGATGGCAATGAAACAGTGGTGGAAGGAATAAACAGGTCTCGTTCTTCCCATCAGTTCCACGTCTCTACTGTCTGCAGTGTCTGAGTCCCACTAAAGCTGCTGGGATTTCAATGCAATACTTGGGCATGTGCTTGGTTTCTAATTTCTCAGATTTAGGAGGGAATGAAATGTGAAATACTGTGGTGGAGATCTTTCATTAAAAAAAATAGCACAGAAACCTGAACCAGAAGACAGGGTATTTTTTTTTTAGTTTGTGCAAGGTTTATGTTTTTCTGTTTAAACACAAATATTTCTCCTTGACACCCTGCTTGAGGACAAATAATGTGATTGCTCCCTGTGGCTATGCTGGTTTCCTCATTTGAGTCTGCTCTTATAAATGCAGTCAGATTAAAAAATAACCCACCACAATAAAAACCATGGCAGACGGTTGGGTGGAGATGGGACGTTAAACGTTGTGAAGAGCATGGAAACCCTGTGTCAGCCCAGAGCTTGTGAAGGGAAAACCATCACTTGGCAGAGACAGCTTAATAGGCTTGTGAAATCTGGCACCATCAAAACCACGATTTGGGTTTTCTCAAAGCACGGCAGGGGAGCCTTGAGAATTGACAGCTGTATTATCTGTCTTCAGTCGTTCTGAGAGCAACATCAGGAGCAGGCTGGAAACAGTTCAGAAAATAATTTCATATTGAGGGTTTGCTGGGGGCAGAAATGTATAGGGAAAATTGAAATGGAAGAATTAATAACAGTATCAATAACCTTCCTACAGCAACTATCAGGCATGACATGAAAATGACTTGAAAGTTGTCATCTACTGTGTATTTTATTCCCATCAGGAAGGTTTGAGGGATGAGAGGAGAATTCAAACAAGGCAATTAGAAGACTGGAGCGTGTTGGGGAAAGGTGGAATGGCTGGTGTGTACAATCTTTCAATGCGTTTTTCCCTGCCAGACACAGGGGCTGGGCCAAAGTCTGATATAGTGGAGCAAATACTAGAGTGACTCCAGTGTCGCAGTGTCCGCTGGCGTGCACAGGGACAGCCTGTGCAAGACGTTGATCCTTGCAGCAGAAGACACAACGCAGCTCCTTCTAGAAGTGCATCCTGGAGGCAGCGGGCTCTGGTGAGGATTTCTCACTCGCCACCAAAATCTGCGAGTCTTTGAGTATGATTCAAATTCACTGAAGTCATTGCCAAGATTTCCAGTAGTTTTCTGGGCTGTGGACCAACCCTGCTTTGTCCAGTCCAGTTATGTGGGTGCAGGGGATGGTTAAACATCCCACTTTTTTTCTATCAGTGTATGTCGACTCTCAGCCATTTGTACTCATTTCATTTTCTCCAAGATGACTCACAGCCAGGAGTTCACTGTACTTGTCTCAGGCTTTGGGACTTTGGGCTCAAACTGGAACTATCCACAGCTACTGGAAAAGAGAGCCTGGCATGTAGGTTAAACCACTTATAAATGATGGCATGGCTGAGGCAGCCAAGCTCTGTTTCAAAAAGAGACTTAGTCACTTCAGAAATGAAACCGCACTGAAAATGTTCCCCTTGACGAGGTCCAAATGTTTTTCAGACATTACCTAAGCCATCAGGCTCTGATGGGACAGACTGCCGCGATCCCCTTTGCCAGTTGTGGGTCATTAATGTGCAGAGGAGAAGGGATTCGATTTTCAGACTATTCCGGAGACAACGAGTTTCTATTGCAGTTGGTGTTCAAAGTTAACCTGCAAATCATCCAGAATTGACGGTGGGTTGTGGCCTATATATAGGTATATTTTTGCCACAAAACTGGTCAGACTTGCAGTGTTTCCAAGGGAAAAAGGAAGGAGTGGAGCTTGCAGTCTCCATTTTCTGAATTAGTGATTGTATATGTGAGAGCTTCAGAAAACTGATCAGAGAAACTAGCAAAGAAGAAAAACCACTTGCATGAATGTAGGGTGAATGTCAAGGCACCAGCTCAGCTTCAATATCTTTTTATATGCTGAGGAGAAAAATGGTACGAGATAAGCAAGTTAGTTGCTTTAGCAGGAAGTCATTGCTTTCTCTTTTGCTCTCAGAGCAGTGCCTCTGAAATTAATTGGTGACTCCTTCGTAATGGAGGTAGATATAAATAAAGAGGTTTATGCTTTGGGATGGAGCACAGGCACATGCCTTTTCAAAAGGAAAGTCTCATTGTATTCACTGTTCACAGTGTTCGGTGGGTCTACTTGCCAAAATAACCGGCAGGAACCCGAAGTGAGGAGGGACCTCTGTGGCACCGAGTCTGTCATTCTAGGTCCTCTCTCCCTCTTGCTTTTCTTCTGTGATATGTAGTCGGCTGGGAGTTATTCAAAGGTACCTTCAGAAGATCAAAGTCAGATCCAGTCTTTATATAACAGCATTCATGCCTCTGCTATTCAGGTTATGCAGATATTAATGAGGTGCGTTTTATATGGCCTGACATTCATGTCTTCTGTTTACTCTAATGAGATTGTTCTGCTGTTCCTCTCCTTGTAATAAGCAACAGAGTCTCCGAGATCATGTTCCACAAAGACATTTTTCCACTTTAGGATTAGCAAGAGCAGAAGTAGGAATGATGATTTTAACAGGCATGCGACATCAGGATCTTGTGTCTGATGCCTTCAGAGCGGCGCATTCTCTGCTGCTTCACCTACTCTATATTATCACAGGTTTCAGGCTAACACACACATTTCTTGCCCTTTTATCTCTCTAATTGTTTTCACAAGTTCATTAATGATTTTGCAAAAGCTGTAGTGAAACTAAATGACATGCTCATAAACCTTTAAAGGAGAATTCAGCCGTCCGGTGATGGGAAAAGTCTCATTAGTCTTTTCAAATGGCTCCCAGCAGGTTTTCCTGCAGACTCAAACTTGCTAGGTGCATAAATATGCTTCTCTAATTCAATTGTCTGTGCTGATTGTGTGACAACCGAAGTTTGCTCTGCTTCAAGCAGCCACTAAAATCACCTTTCTATAGCAGATGTTCTGAGAGCCAGAACCGGGCTGAATTCTGAGGGTCTTTTGCAGTCTGTGGACTGTCTTGGGCTATTGATGTCACCTACACTTTGTTTCCAAGAAAATCCTCTTTGGAAAGAGGATTTTTTGGTAGCTCTCTGGAAAATCTCTGCGTTTCTCTCTGAGCTTGGATTATTGAGGTGATGATTATATAGTATTCATAAAATATAGGACAGCGAGGGGGTTTTGCTGGGACAAGGACTCAGCGGGGGCAGAGCAGGATGGGCTCTGGGTGCAGGGACATCCAGGGGAGCCAGCCCAGAGGGCTCAGGACCTCTGCAAAGTGCAGGGGACACCCCGAAGTGCCAGGGCAGCACATCCCCACCCGCCCTCATCTCAAAGCTGATCTTTCTATGCTGAGAGAATGATTTTGCAAGTCTTGAGAGTGCTTTCCTTTGAGCTCTTTGAGATGAGGATATTGCTTCCAAACGAACCTTAATTGAAGTATTTGATTTCAGTTTTGTATGTGGAGCTAATTTATGTGACACAATTAAAATACATTTTATTTATGCAATAAGAACTTAGAACTGGAGTAGGTGATTAAAACAACTGAACAGACTCTTCTGAAACTTTAACTTTGCTAAAAGCATAATGATTCTTTGACATGATATTCTAGTTGAGCATTTTTGAAAGTAAGTTAAATATGAGGATGCATTTTAGATAAACAATTTACCGCACAAGCTCTATTTTATGTCTGACACTAGAGACCTTGAAAGAGTTTTAATTGGACTAGGCAGGGGATACTAATATATGTTTTGGGCCTTATTGCTCAGAGTTGGCTGAATGAAGTAGAACTGTCTGGTAGTGTCACTCCAAAGGGGTGAAAACCCCCTCTGGCTGTGTTCATTGTGTGTCACATTGTCACCTCTCCATGTAAAGATACCAGCACCAAAACAACATTTTCACATTAGGAAGTGAGCGGTCCTTGGTGACACAGAGAAAAACAAACCTTTTTCCCCAAGGAAGCAAAATAAGCACATTCAAACTCAAAACCAGAAACCAAACTGCATTGAGTTGGGCTCGTGACCGAAAAATCGCTTGGCTTAGCACACAGCAGAGGCCTGAAACAGCCCTGTAACGCAGCAGCGAGCACAACTGTGATGTACGTGCCTTGTACAGGCCTCTCTTGCAAAAGGGATTCAGTGGTAACTCTGTTTTTAAGGCCTCGCTTTGTCTGAGGCTTTGCCTGAAGTTGTAAATGGCTATTTCTGGTTGTTATAACTGACAGCTGTCGTACCCTGCACTTTTGCACAGCGATGCGTGGATTGCGGTAAAGTGCAACCGTCAGCCCTGGCTAGCCCAGAACACAACACACGTCTGCTGACATTTAACCTGAACTCTGCTGAAAAGGGCAAAGACCTTCCCAGCGTTAATTGCTCAGCTGAAATATCTGGGGCTGGATGCTGCATACGTGGGACTCTCCTGACCATGGCAAGCGCTGGCCGAGCGTGGCCAGGCTGTGGAAGGGCTGTTACCCCTCCACAGCCTCTGCGTCTGGGCAGAGCTGGGGATCCTCCTCCTCTCCTCCCCAGGGCCCACCGGTGCCTCTGTTCCCATCTGTGCACCCCCATTAGCTTCATCAGCTGGATGGGCTCCCATCACTTTATGGTTTCTCTGGGATCAGATTGAGAGCTCAGTCATAGAATCATCACAGTATCACAGTATGTTTGGGATTGGAAGTGACCTCAAAAGATCATCTAGTCCAATCCCCCTGCTGGAGCAGGAACGCCTAGGTGAGGTGGCACAGGAACATGTCCAGGCGGGTTTTGAATGTCTCCAGAGAAGGAGACTCCACAACCTCCCTGGGCAGCCTGTTCCAGGCTCTGCCACCCTCACCATGAAGAAGTTTTTTCTCAAATTTAAGTGGAACCTCTTGTGTTCCAGCTTGATCCCATTACTCCTTGTCCTATCATTGTTTGCCACTGAGAAGAGCCTGGCTCCATCCTCATGGCACTCACCCAGCAGTTCCCTGTCCTTCTTGAACTGAGGGGCCCAGAACTGGACACAATATTCCAGATGTGGTCTCACCAGGGCGGAGTAGAGGGGAAAGAGGACCTCTCTCGATCTACTAACCACCCTCCTTGTAACACATCCCAGGTACCATTGGCCTTCCTGGCCACAAGGGCACAGTGCTGGCTCATGGTCATCCTGTTGTCCACCAGGACCCCCAGGTCCCTTTCCCCTACATTGCTCTCTAATATGTAATTTTCCATCCTATACTGGAACCTGGGGTTTTTCCTGCCCAGATGCAGGACTCTACACTTTCCCTTGTTAAATTTCATTAGGTTATTCCCCGCCTAACTCTACAGCCTGTCCAGGTCTCTGATGGCAGCACAGCTTCCAGTGTTGGCCACTCCTCCCAGCTTAGTGTCATCAGCAAACTTGCTGATAGTACACTCTATTCCCTCGTCTAAATCGTTAATGAATATATTGAATAATATTGGCCCCAGTACTGACCCCTGAGTCATTTGGTTGGAAGAGACCCTCAAGATCATCATGTCCAACCATAACCCACCCCTGGCACTGCCCCATGTCTTGAGAACCTCATGTCCGTCTGTCCAACCCTCCAGGGATAGTGACTCCAGCACTGCCTTGGGCAGCCTGTTCCAGTGCCCCACAGCCCTTTTTCCTCGTGTCCAATCTGAACATTCCCTGGTGCAACTTGAGGCTGTTTCCATCTGGTCCAATGCTTTGCAGAAAGGGAGGCCACAACGAAGTGCTAGTTTCTACAGGTCTCCCAAACTGGATTTTGTTGGGCTCCATCTGAAACTGCAGAAACAGGATGCTAAGTTTCCATTTTAAAATCTGTTTGGCCAATCTGGTTTATTTCTCAATGAATTATTCAGGGTACTGGATGAAACTCCTCAAAGTTTGTTGTTGTTGTTGTTGCTGCTGGTTTTTGTTTGTAAAAATGTTGGAATCTTGACCTGACTTCTTGGGATTAACTGGGGAAAGGCAAAGCTCTTCTTTTTCCTAGAACAAAAAAAGTCCACACAAATCTTTGGAGCCCTCATTATCTGAAAGACACAATTTTCAGTCACTCATCACTTTGGCTATTTTAGTAATTTTTTTTAGTGTCTAGCTTTGATTCATTGTTCTCAGTTTCTGTAACAGCAAATTTCTCCTTTCTGACCACATAGTTATGCTGCTGCATTTGTGTGTGCAAAGTGTTCCGAAATCTTTGCGTATGAGGTACAGTTCAGTGGAAAGTCCTTTTGTTACACATGAGAAAAGAATTTGCAATTAATTAAGTTATTGGATGAATTCCTCCTTTGTTCTGTCTGAAAATGGCCCGTGAGCAGCTTGTTAAGTTCTCAAACGATTCATTACAACAAATTGTTTGTGAGTTTCTTCCCTAGATAATTCCTGGTCTGACCAGAACTAACAGATCACGATGTATGGGTGGAATTCATAATTTCTTAGTTTTTTGAGTGGCTAATGTATGGAGAGAGGTTCCTCATTGAGTGAACGGCAGGTAGCACAAGACATGACTCAGAACTTGCTCTTGATCTGTGCTTTATACTGAGCTGTTGGGCTGTGACCTGAGTTTTCATTGTTTGGAGGGAGTGAGCCCAAGGAGTAGAAGGTGAGTGAGTCTTGTTTCCAGGTGACATTTGCAAAGCGGGGTGTCTGTGTGCAAGAAGAGGCTGCGTACTGGGATCTACAGGGGCTAATCCCACCCCCCTAAAATGCAGTTTATAAACTCTCAGATATAATAAGTGAGAGGAAAAAAATATGGAAAATTCTTTGGTGAAGGAGGGAGAGGAAGGAAAATGCATAACGCTGTGTGGCCGGGATCTGAGGTGTGGGGCAGCAGACACACAAGGACGGGAGCTGGGACAGACACATCGTTGGTAGGAGTTGTGTGACAGAGCGCTTGGGTGCCAAATCATCACCCAGCTGGTCCAGCTACTAAATGTTACAGGAGCTGGAAAAATGAATGAGAGTGTAACAGAAAATGCCATCGACTGTGCCAGCAACTGCAAAGGGCTGGACTGAGCGGTGTGATGCTGGCAGCCCGTGCCGCCACTGCTGCAGCCACAACCCTCCGTGCTCCTTGCTGTCAGATATCTCGATCCACTTTCCTCTGCTCTTGGTATTTGGAAACAGCACAGGATGAAAAAAAAGTGAGGCCAGTTTTTGCTGTATTGCGTTCTGTTGCTTTCTGCGTGTGATGATTTTGTTGTCTGACTCAGTATAAACGCTGGCTGCAGCATTTTCTGTACTGTGCTCTAAATCTTGGTTTTACTCCCTTCTTCCTCTCATTCTGAACGGTTGCATGTGGCTCCACTGACGTCTGCCTGTGCGGGCTCCCAGTCGGCTGTTAACACAGAAGTGAACACTGGCTAATGAAGATGGAGGTGTTGGCATTCAGACTGTTGCTGGTTTGCTCATCTGTGGTCTCAATATCTTTGTTCCCCGTTAAAACCAACTAGGCAGCATATGCCACAATGTTCACTTTGTCAAGATGTTGGCTGTCCTTCTAGATTAGTGCAGCTCCCAGACAAACTGCATCGGCATCAACAATTAATTCATTCTGCCTCTGTTAATTAAAATAAGCTGAGACTATTGCATGTTATCGTGGCTTCTAAAAGCATACATGTGTCTATCAGCCTGTTCCCATGGCTGATCTTTGTTGACTGATGCGTGTTGTGTCTGCATAAAGGTTGCTAAATCTGGAGTGAAACAGGAACAACAATTAGTGACACCCAGAAGATTTCTTGCTTCTCAGCTGTCCCTGGCTCAGCGGCAGCTTACAGCTCTACCATCTCTTGTGTGAAACATTAAAATTAAAGAGTTGTCCCTTGTTGCTTGGGTGGTGGAGTGAGAACCGAGGCAGGAGTCAGCAGATGGCACTGTTAGACCCTGCTGGGAGGCAGGGCAGGGACAGCTCTGGAAGGTCTTCTTGGCTCCTCTCCTGGGTGAATTTCTCCTAAGCGACAGGTGGACCTTTTGTCCCCTTCACCTCTCCTGCCGGGTCTGGTGGTGAGGCGGGGGAATGCGTCACTCGTGTTTCAGCAGGACTTCCTGCTGGAAGGGTCCGACCTCTGACCGTGCTTTGCCACCTCTGCTCCGGGACCAAGTCAGACAAGGCAGCTGGCATCAGCTCCACAGACACCTTCCTCCGTGCAAGACAACCGATGAAAGTGCCTGGCTGGGCTGCAGGAGGACAGGAGGTGACATTTCAGTTTTGATTTCTGTGCAGGTCACTGGGGCGTGTTTGAGAGCCGAGGCTGCGAGGGACCAGCATGGGGACAGCACGCTGTGCAGATAGGCACCGGGCTTTTCTGGGCAAGCCTGGCTTGTTCTGAGTGGCAGAAACTCTCTGATACTTCAGAACTGCAATATGATCTTATGAAGAAGAGCCAGTTCTGCACTGCTGCTGAGATAGCCTCATTTCCTAAGGGCTGGTTCCTAGAAAACTAACCTGTATTGCTGTGAATTGAGGATTTGTGGTTTAACGGTTATCATGGGAGCAGCTCCTGGAATCCCTCTGCACAGTCACCATCCTGCACAGGCTCTTCTCTGAGCAATGCCTTTGTTCCAGTTCAGGAGCAGACACCGAGCTTGACATCACGTTCATCTGTCCCTGCACTGCAATAGTGTCAGCAACATTCAGTACGTTGGGGATTTTTGACTGCTGACTTTCAATGACATCTGGAGCAATCTCCATGGCCAATGTGAGATACTCCTCTGTGCTAAAGAATATAAAAAAACACTGTTGCATTTAATATATTAGAGTATATGAGACACAGCAGCAGTTTGTGTAATTTATTGGGAAGACAACAATGTTCCGTAGCCTGTTCTGTAAATATAAGCATGAACAAATCATGCTGCATCCCACTGTAAATTTCCTTTGATGCTAAAGTGTCTAAATTAATAAATGCAGCAATAATGGATTAATTCAAACAATCAGTTCTATCACAAGCTACTTGGTCATTAAGACGGGGCACACTTGGCTGCTCTGACAAGGATATAGCACTGCAAATGATGGTGACATGGGACAGAACCACATCACTTAGGGTATGGCCTGAAGCCCTGGAGTTTGCAGGACGTGGTTAGTCCCGGGGAGGCTGGAGAAAGGGGCTGACTCAGTTTATGTACTGTAGACCACCCTCTCTGCACCACTTCTGAATCTATTAGCGGCAACCACTCCTTGGCCTCACTTTTTAAAGATGTATCAGGCACAATATAGGTGATTCCTGTGTTGTAGTATCTGAATTGTCTTGTCTTGGATCCTTATTCACTTTTACTGTCTTCTTTGTATCTGGAGGGTGGGAACAGGGAGAATTGCTCTCAGTTTCTTTGGACAGATTACCGAACAGTGAGAAACGAACACGCATTTTTAAAACCACTATTACTTTTTGCCTGTGATGAGGCTGACAGAAAAGCTGGCTGATGGGAGGCAGCGTGGCGTGTCTGTTAGCACATCTCGTACAAAGTTTGATGTAGCCAGCTGGCAAACACCAGCGCCTCTCCTGAGCTCATAGCTTACCCTGTTTGTGTTGACATTTCTGGCAAGGAAAGGTAAAGAGTTATTCCAGCTGCAATAACCTGTGAGGTCTCTCTTTGTGTTTCTCTTAATTTGCCTGAAATTAAAGTCTCACTCAGCAGGAGCGATTCACATGCCAGCATTTGCCAGTGTTAGCACTGCCTGAGGGGACGTGCAGCAGGAGGATGCTGTGGGAGATGGCACCTGATCTGCTCCCAGTTCCGTAACTGCATACAAATCCACACAGCTTACACCTCCCTTTCCTCACTCCTAAAACCTGACTTTGTTTTGACCTGGCTCTCTCCAAACACGGCACAGTGCTGCAGTCCCCATGTGGGCCCTGCGTGTTGCAGGAGAGGCAGGTGTGGGGATGTTCAAGGAGCTCCTGGAGAACAGGAGGCTGAGGGGAGACCTCTCTCTCTACGACTGCCTGAAAGAAGGTTGGAGCATGGAGGGCATTGGGCTCTTCTCTCAAGTAGCAAGTGCCAGGACCAGAGGAAACGGCCTCAAGTTGCGCCAGGAGAGGTTGAGGTTGGATCTGGGAACAATTTCTTCCCCAAAGGGCTGTGGGGCATTGGAACAGGCTGCCCAGGTCAGTGCTGGAGTCACCATCCCTGGAGGGCTGGACAGATGGACTTGAGGTTCTCAGGACACGGGGCAGTGCCAGGGGTGGGTTGTGGTTGGGCTCGATGATCTTGAGGGTCTCTTCCAGCCAAAATGATTCTTTGATTCTATAAATGAGTATCTTGGCCACATGTCCTTGCACAGGGACTTGCCGGTTTAGCAGGGAGGGCTCTCTGCTCCCATGTCTGTCACCCTTCTCAGCCCATTCACAGCATTCTGTGCTTGTGCTGTTTGCACTTTGGAGTCAATTGGGATTGTTTTTTATTGCTCGTTTGGTGTTAACTGCTAGATAACATAGAGAAGCTTCACCTGAACTTTTGCCCAAACACAAGGGATGTTGCTGATGGGCAAAGGCTGTGTAAAAACACTCTGAACTCTGAAGAAGCTGACGGTGGTTTCCTTTGAACTATCAGAGTCCATTTCAGCTTCAGATGCCTTCGCACACAGCCCTAGACTTTATCGTTACTATTGAGGTCTCTGGGCCTAACTCTCTTTTCCTGCCAGACTTACCCTGAGCTGAGATTGGAATGATTTTCCTCTTGATTGTTACATGTCAGAGAAAGACCCAAATCTGATTTCCAACATGAACCTAGTATATATATCAAAACAAAACCAGAACCAAAAAAAAAAAAAAAGAAAACAAGCCCAAACTGACAGGTCTTTTGCAATACAGTGGAAATATAGGGCAAAATTGGTTGGAGTTATTAGGAAGCTTTGCTTTCATTGCAATGGTCTTTGGATAGAGGGTATAATGGCATGGCATTTTGTCTTAGCATATGAAGTCTTATTAAAAATATAGAGTGGATGTGGGATATTAGACTGCTTTTTAAATGATAAAAGAGCCAGTGCTGATGTCTGAAGAACATTTTATTTCATTTTAAATAGATGCCAGAAAAAAAATCTACTGTTTTAGCAATCCAAATTTTGCTGAACATAGTTCTGATTAAATACTTTGTCCTTTGAATTGCTGCTGTGGTTTAGGTGGAATACATCAAGTAGTTCTGTCATTATCTGATGTTCTTTAATAGACTTAACTGGAGCCTTATTTATGGATCAAATATATGGGCCAAATAGCAGTAAGAAATCCTTCTTCTTTCTGACAAGATGATGTACATACCAGACTTTCTCAGCTGAGGAAGTGCATTCACATATAGGTATAAGCCTCATGTCAACCTCTTCCATTTTCCCCACCCCAAGAAAGGAAAGGATACTTGTTCTTCCTACCATGTTGGATATGTTGTAGAGGTTGGTGGACAGTACACATGCTCCTGCATACGTGCAATAGTAAGGCCATGATAGCACTAGTTAAAAAGTCCACAATTAAAACTTTAGAAGAGGAAAATGCTTAAAAAGTGGCGAAGCATCAAGGCTCTGAGGAAGAAAGTTCTGTCTTAACTCCTTGGCGTTTTTAGCCAAGCAGATGTTTGGGGATGGCAAGTCTTCCTGAAAACTTATTGATAAGACCAGCTAAATAAATGTATATAGTTTCAAAGTCAATTTTTCTCCATCTCCCCCACAAAAATAGTTCTTGTTGATCTTTCTCTTATTAAGCAAGTTTGTCAGGAGATTAGATGCAACACAGTAGTTAATTGCCAAATTTATTACATATTAAGGAACTAGTTATCTAAAAAAGAAGTCCTCCAGACACCTGTTAAGTTCTGGAGAGGGCATTTTCTCATTGCGTAAGAGGTAAACTTCAGTTTGAATCAATAGTTAGTGTTCAGTAGCAGGGTCCCAGGAGGTGTGTGAGTTATTGATAAGAGGGTTTAGTTGTCTTTGTTTCAAGTATTTTGTTATTTGTATCTCTGAGTCCCCCCAAAGCAGTAAATTGTCAGACTTGGTTGAAGTGTTAGTAGTTCTGCTGTCAAATCTAGTGGATCAGGTTGTGTGGCTCCTCAAACAAGTTTGAAAGCCTTCACACCTTCATGTGTCGCTGCTGGGAGCCTTTGTCAAAACCATCTGATGTGATGTTGACGTTAGAGTTGTAAAAGAGAAGAAACAACTCTTAATGCTGACAGCATGGGATGCTATGATGCTGAAGCAATGGACTGAATCGTGGTATGAGTGATTTGTAAACATATAAAGGTCTATGTTTTCCATGTTTGGGTGGGACCTCTGCGCAGGTACCTAGCTTGAGCAGCATTTGGCTTGGCATATTTCCCTCATGCTAAAATAATAGAGTGAACCCACCACCAAACTCTTTTAAGTCGCACTTCTCTTTAAGAAATCTAAACATTGTTCTGCCGTAAGCAGAACCCCCCGCGACAGCAACCTTGGATAACCGAGAGGCCGGAAGATGAGAGCCACTGCTTCTGTCGTTCCCACGATCTTGTCAGCCCTTGGAAGCCACTGGTGGCAGGTACTGGCTCAATCCGTGCTGGACCACACCAGTGCGAGAGCTGAGGGGCAGATCCATGTGCGAGCAAGTTGTGATGGACCATGCAGAGAGTTGCTGGAAATTGCTTTGTGAATCCTTTTTTCTCTCTGGCATGATAAGTAAACAAAAATAATGTCTCGTCCTTGAGAGCTGACAATGTGCCTTCACAGAGAGGAGAGGAAATTACAAAATTAAAGGAGACCCAAAAGATTTCACTCTCTTGCCAGCATCCTATGTTTCCTTAGGCTTTGCTCCAGAGCTTGCATTGTCTGTACTGTTAATAATACTCTGTTTTCCCCTGGAAGCCAGCTAGTTTTATATTCTTGCCTCTGTTTAAAAATGTGACCTTTAGCTTTTGAGCTTTCATAATTGCTGTTAATCTGTTCAATAAGGAAAAACAATAGAAAGGGCAAAAATTATAATCTGGTCTGTCTGACTTCAGGCTTTGACCCTAGCATTTTCTCTTTCAGAAGCGCATCTCCCCCACCCTTGGGAATGCTGTCCCTGCCTGGGGTGCTCGTCCTGTGTGCACCCGCTGAAGCCTGTGGAGAAGCAAACAGGCTTCCTCTTGTTTCTAATTAGGCCTCAGTGTCCTGCCCTTCCCACTGCCTTTTTGACCTGCTATTTGTATTCGGGAGCCACAACCTCCTGCACCCAGGAGGCCCCTTGGTGTCAGGCGTTCCCTGGAGCTGTGCCTGGGGTCTGGCTTTACTATTCAGAACCTCAGACTCAGTCAATGCAAGATGCTAGTCCTGTGATCAAAGCTGACCCTAAACTACCTTGTACTTTCTTGTATGCCTTGCAATTTCAGAGAAAAATGCATAGTTTTAAAACTCCAGATATCTGAGTGACGGGAAGTTGGTTTTTCAACCCTTTTCAAGTAGTTTCACTCTGTCACTTCTCCCAAGGTGGCTGCAGACCAGTCTTTGTCCATCAAGAGTCCCACTTCCAAAACACCTTGTATTATAATACAGAACAAAGTGAACAAATATTGAAGAGAAAGCTGGAGGCCAGAAGAAAATGCCTTTTCTCTCATCTTAGCCATGCATACCATGAAAGCATCTTTCCAGCACCTAGTGCTTGTGTAAGTCTCCTCTTTAATGCCTGAAAGCTCTGCTTGCCTCTGCCTTGCTGGCTGACTGAACTTGGGCTGCCTGTGTCTCCTTCCAGGATAACAGCCAGGAAATTATTACAGTGCAATTTAAAGACCATAAAACACAGGACGAGCAGATGGCAGGTCACGTCTCCTTCCCATGAACAGCCTATGTCACTGTGGCACTGCCCCAGCGCATGCTGAGCCAAGCTTACCAAGTCCAAACAAGAAGCATCAGCAGCGGAAATGATGTCTGTCAAGGCAACATCCCACCAGCACAGACCTTACGACTGTGACAAAGAATTTGGGCATTGGCAAGAAGCTTTAGTGACAATGAACTCCAAATACCTGCTGCTAAGATAATCACAATGATCTGTCTGCCAGCTTTTTCCTAATGTGCATTTTCTAATTCATTGTGGGAGGCAAAATCCTTTGACTGGTGGAATGAAGACGTGGCACTGTGACTATAATTTACATTGTTAAATAACTGGAAGGAGCAGCTATCAAAAGCTGGAAATCCTACCCGAAGCAGAATGGCTGCCTTCACAGATTATTCCTTCTTTTTTTTTTTTTTAAGACAAGAAATCAGTGTTTTCATAAAAAGGAATTCCTGATGCAAGGGATCCTTAGTTCTGTGAAAGGGGTTAAAAAGCCAGATGTCCCAGCTGCAGGATTTGCTGTGGTTCTGTTCCCCTTCTGATCTTTCTGAGGCTGCCCTTGGACGAGTGGATCTTACCACCCTCCTCTCTGGACTCCTGAGCTGTTCAGAGACAAGATGCTGGAATAGCCATTATGGTCATTCCAAAGATGAGCTTTTCAAGCAGATTAATTTCTATTTAACTGGGAAACTCAAACACAGCTCTGTCATGCAATGGCCCTTGATGCAGTAGTCAAAATGATTCGCCTTGTCCTTTCAGCATTAATTACAAGACATCTCTTCTCCTATGAGCAGCACTTGGCTGAAGAAGACTGAATGTCACCTACCAATCAGTGACACAGTTGGGTTTATTTGATGCACTGGGACACACCATGGTGTAAAAACGATCATTGCTCCTTTACTGCTAGTGGTACCAGAACTAAATAAGGATCTGGGATCTGAGTCTCAGAAATTTCTTGACAGAATGGCATTAGTAGATTGATAGGAAAGTATCTCCCTAAAAAAATGAGGAAAACGCTACGTCTAAATGAGCAACTGAGCTCTGACAGCAGAGCCAGCAGGTAAGTGATGTGCACTAGGAGAAGCGCAGCTATCCGGAAATCATTCTTTAGTCAGGTTCTTTTCAATTAATGAAGATTTTTCTTCCTTTTATACTCAAAGCCACCCTTTTTCCCCCCGCCGAGGTGAGGGTGCAGCTCAGGAGCTCAGTCCACCTGGCCTGCATGAGACTTTCTCGTGCAGGTTTGGGTAGCGCATGAAAAACCACTTTCCTCATTCCCCTTTAGGTGAAATCTGCTGTAACATCACACACGTGCCTGTGCCCGGCTGTGCTTGGCTCCCTTGTTGGCAAACCCCTCTGAGAGCAGACACTGGTGAGCAGCTCCTCGCTCCCCTCTGGACAAGGCCCTTTCAAGGGCAGGTTTGAGGCACGTTTGCAGAGGCATGCGTTGCTGCTTGCTGCTCACGCTGAGGAGTAAATTGGATTTGCCTGTCTGCAGCTGCTTTTGGCACCTTTCACTAGTGCAGAAATCCCCATTGTGATCTGCGAAAAAATAAGTACCCAAAATCTTTCATTTTCTAAGAAATATTCCCGGGCAAAATGTCACCTTTCATATAGGCTGGCTGAACTTGGGCAATTGTAGAGTTTATCCAACAGGGAGCATTACAGTTTGCACTTTGCATTTCTAAGAATTGAATTTGCTAAATGGAGCACTTCCCACTGACAGAGCCGGGGTTGTGCTGTGGCTGTTTTGCAGCTGGAAGCTGTTTTCACTTGTATCACAGAGCTCCTTAGCCCTGTTGAATCTGGCTTAGTGTCTCTCAAGGGACGGAGGAAGGGTTGCTAATAGCTTTCCAACCCACTTTAGTCTCTCTCTTCATAATGCAAACTCTCAGCAAAACAGGCTTGAGCGAGGTCTTTGACCTGGATGACTTTTTGCTAAATAAGTTAGTAATGCTCTAGTTAGCAAAATCTCTTATCCCCTGTGGATGTGTTCAAACTTACTGGTACATTACAGCGGGGCCAGGACAAAGATAACGTAAGAAACGTTAAGACAGGAGTCGTGTCACATTTAAACCTTAATGCAGCCAATACCCAACACACATACTCAGGCGTTGCAGGGAGATAAAGAAATATTGTGACCTGAATCAGAAAAATCTGTCATTTTCTCACAGAGAATCTGCAACTGGTCCATTTTTCTCTCTCTCACAAACAGACAGAATAAGCTGTGCCCCTTCAGAGAACGGGTTGACTTTGCCTTTCAAGGAGAACATTTGTTTTTTCTACATAAAATTTATTAATAAGCGTGTTTTCCACAGCAATCTTAGTTTGTAAAAATGGCTATTCTAGGGGTTTTAGATTTTTTAAAGGCTTCCGTGGAAGTTTTATGCTGTAGGGTCACGCAAAAGGAAACAGGTACATGTAAAAACTTATCGCAAATTCTTCCAGACCGGACTTGTTTTTCAAAAATGCTTTTTCTTATTCCCATCATACAGCGAAATGAATTTTTAGATGACAGATCCTGGGCTCTGACAGGCATCTCATCTCATACTGAGGCCAGTGACAGTCTGAAAGAAATTGCTCATCTGAGTCAACAGTCAGCTTCTCCAATTGTGTTTGTCTTCAGTGCTAATTTCATTTCTTTGTTCGGTTTTCCTGGAATCTGAGCACACACACAGCCCTGATAAATAACTGAAGCCGGCAATAAAGATAAAGGAAAGTTCTACACTCCAGAGGTCAAGCTAGCCTCCAAATCATATTTGCCCTAATGGAGAACAAATTCAACACTACCAAAAGTCAAATGAATGTTTAGTCACCTGAGAAAATACCATTATAAGCTGAAATGAGCTCTCATTATTTTTTCCATTTTATTTCTTTAATTTCTCCTTGGCTTCTGCTACAAAACTAAAAATAGGGGCATTAGTCACAGGGTACTTCATCAGCACCCTCAAGGCAGAGGCAAGGTTCTAAGGTAAATCAGAGCTGGTGGCTCTTAAAATGGATGAAATCGCTTGCATTAGGCCTTCAGGATGCATATTTTCATTTACTTGATTTATTCCTATTGTTTAAGCGGTGATGTGAGGTGGCACAGACGCGATGGAGCCGGGCTGACGAAGAACTTTATAGTGAGCTGTCAGGGCAGAAAATCCCATCGCGAAGGGCCCTTTTCCTCTGGGCTGATTGTGAGGACAGAGCAGCAGAACCCAAGTGGATGATTTAAAAGGAAAAGAAGAAAGGAGAAAAGACACAGAGGGAAAAAGGCAGGTAAATTATCTGACATGCAGTGAGGCTCCAAGGCATGGGACAGCCTGGTGCTAAGGGCTGCGGAGCAGAATCAGACCTTTTCTGGAGGGGAGGAGGATGTCTCAGCCACTCACCCTGCTCTGCACAGCAGCCACTTTGTCTCCAGAGGCTTTTTCTTCCCTCATGATTTCTTCCCTTCTTCTCTTCCTCACCTGAGAGATGCTGGTGACTTTCTCCTGATTAGATCCCAAAGCCTCCCTCTGCCTCTTACATGCTTTGAGTATGTGAATGCAAAGGCTGGTTGCTGGCTAACGCGATATTTCTGGCAGCCAAACCTGTTTGTTTTGGAGCCCAAAAGGTGGTTAGTAAAGAATTTTTTTGCATAGAATCACAGAAGGGTTTGTGTTGCAGGGCCCTTCCCAGCTCCCAGTGCCCCCCCTGCCATGACAGGGACATCTTCACCAGCTCAGGTTGCTCAGAGCCCCGTCCAGCCTGGCCTGGGATGTCTCCAGGGATGGTTCATCCCCCACCTCTCTGCCCAACCTGGGCCAGGCTCTCACCACCCTCAGGGCCAACAATTCCTTCCTCATGTCCAGCCTGAATCTCCCTCCTTTAGTTTAAAACCATCACCCCTTGTCCTATCACAAACAGTCTGTCCCCATCCTTCCTATGGCCCCTTTTAAGTCCAGAAAGGTGCACTAAGGTCTCCCCGGAGCTTCTCTTCTGCAGCTGAACACCCCAACTCTCTCAGCCTGTCCCCCAGCAGAGCTGTTCCAGCCTCGGATCATTCCTGGGGCTCCTCTGGCGCCTCTCCAGCAGGTCCATGTGTGTCCTGTGCTGAGGACCCAGAGCTGGATGCAGCAATGTCACTGCTGATGTTATTGCATTGCTGATGTCATCAGGTCCCATTCCCATGTCATTGTATCACCAGCACCCTGGAAGTAACATCCTGGGTAAAGCATTTTGGCAAATAACAAGGTGTTTTATTGATATGCTGCCTTCTGGAGAAATAATGGAACCAGCAGGGCCAAACACTGCTTTAGTGGTGTATCCAGGATTTTCTCTTGCAATTTATGTCTTGGAAATTCCATAAACCACATTTATTTTGCAAAGCATTGAAAGACAGAAAGGAGTTCCTGTGGAGGTAGTTATTAGCACAGAATGGAGGAGCGTGGATAACCTTTTATGTATCCCACTGTATCCCTGTAAAATCTCAGCACTGTCTTACCTCACTTGATATATATTTTATTACTATGGGCATTTGAGTCTTAATTGGTTGTAGGAACTTCTTTGCTTAGTTTAAGGGCAGTTGTGGAGTTCATGAAGGGCACCTACACAGCTTGGATGTACATACAAAGGATGGCACAGTTTCTGTTCGGTAGATGTCAATTATTTATTGTAGAAATCTCTTTGTAATGAAACTTCATCTGATTTGTATTCATGATGGCAAAAGTAATTCTGAATGATTTACTTGCATGTTAATGTGCTACATGGGAGTGGACACATCAGTAATGCCCTTGAGTTTCTGTGCTACAGAAACATATGTACATTACAACAGAGCTGTCAGCAAGTTGTGGTGAAGCTGACTTACCACTTAAACTGATTTTTTTTCACCTATGTAAGGTAGTGTTGGAGTTTTACAGAAAGTTCCACTGAATCAGTGCAATGAAGGACACCTTACTGTATTTTGTGGCTTTTGTTTAACCAGTCGTGCTGCCGTTGTAATGGGAATTTGTTTGGTGCAAGTTTCAAATGCAAAATTCCTAAGCAAAAATCTCCAAGCAACTCCTTGCTCCCATTGCCGTAAAATCAAAATACTATCAGAAGAATATTCTGATTTTTGTCAAAATTATTTTCTCTTTGGAAAAATCCCCAGGCAGTATCACGGTTTGTTTCAATATTAGCACAAGCTGCCAGAGTTGATGTATTTCTAGTGTTGTTCCTTCTGTTCCACTGACCAGTTTTCCAGCTCACATGTGGCTCCTCTGGTACGGGGACAAATATCAGTTTATCAGGCATCTTAGTTTTTGACCAGATGTAGACAAATGTCAGTAAGAGTTTTGGTTTTTCCCCCATTTCCCCCATCAAGCGTCAGAGCCAGCTCCATGAAAGCACATCACTTTTAGCACAAAATACCCAGTTTTAAGGACAAAAGGACAAACTATTTTCTGGAGGAGGCAGGTTTGATGATTCGCAGTTGTAATGACGTATTTATTCCAGAGCTAAACTTGGCCAACTGTTTACAAGTGCACACAGTATAACAGATGTAAATGCAGTATATATTGTCTGGCTGTGGGAGAAGAAGTGCTGCTCCTGGCATAAAAACAACAAAGTGGATGAATCTGAGAGCTAATATGATATCCTGGGCACTCCTCCATATATCAATAGCAGGAAAAGTACTAAAAAGGCTGCTTCTCAGATTTTAATAAGATGGTGTCTATGAAGATTGCATTTTGGCTTATAGTACAATATTTCACTTTCCTCAGTTCTTTAGATTTTTTTCTAATAATACATCTGTGTGTACATTTTGTGGTTGCAAACATATTTTAGGTCACTCAGTCGAGTGACATTAAAAAGAAGTGCTAACAATGAATTTTAAATGCTGCTGGTAGATGGGCGCAATAGCTCATCTGGTAAACAAGCTGTTACGGAAAAAACAAGTTACTAGTACTGTACATGACAATTATGGCAACTGAAAATGTTAGTGCAGCTCCATGTCACCAATGCCATCAGCAGACAGATGGCTTTGAGATAACCCCAGTCAGACTGGCCATATCTGTTCCAATAGCAAGATAAAGTTGTGTTTACGGTCCCTATATTTAACACAGCCCATACCAACCCAATATCTGTTGGATAACTGGTAATAAAGCTCCAGAAATGAATCATTTAAAGGACATCCCTATTTCTCACTCAGCACTTTTCCTTCATCTTAGAATTTGCTGGACCATTAGTGGGGCTGCATTAGGTACTGGGCTATTATTCCAGCCTTATAACCTCTTATTCCATGCCTTATAACCAGATTTCCTGGATACAAGAGAAATTCTTAAATGTTCTTGATTTGATTTTCTTCCTAATATTTAGATCCTGACTGATCAAGGATGCATGACACCAGTGTGGTGTTTACTGCAACACAAAGAGTGGTGGGAAAACTATCTATGCTCAGATTCTACACCTGTGTCAACACCCCTACTTGTACACAACGGGATACTCTCTACTATTAATAGTAGGCAGGAGTGGCAACCCAGCCAGTATAAACCACGTCCCTCAAAATTCCTGTTGCTGGATCCGGAGTGGCAAAGAACGACCTGAGTCTTTTGAGCTGGCCATTGCTGCTTTAGCTGAAAGTGTGCAGAATGGAGGAGAAAATGTCATTACTTTTATGTGGAGTGAGGGAAAACGTGCAAATCACAGAATTTGCAGCAGTTTTTTAACTCTCCTGAGGACAAAAATAGATCTATATAAGCTTTGCTGTAACTTATTTGCTGCTAAGGCAAAATTTCATTAAAAAAGTAGTTCACAGAAATTATTTGTTGATTTAAACTCCTCTAAAGGATCTATTATAATTAGTATAATAACTGTCTGAGGCGCTCGTGCTGGCACATTTGCAGGGAGCAGTTCAGTGGAAAGGCGGCTCAGAGTAAAACTTGTTGGTGGGTAGAATTATGGATTGAATATGTTCAACACCATTAATTGTACCTGCTATTTACCTCGTGTTTTACAGGGTCAAACTGTCATTCCAACTGATTTATGCAACAGTCAAGATCTTTTAAACATTCTAACCTTGAAGCAGGACGGTAAAATGCTATGCCTCATAGAATCATAGAATCATTTTGGTTGGAAGAGACCCTTAAGCTCATCAAGTCCAACTATATAATGTCACCCAGAAAGTCACTGATGGTGTTAAGGTTGGTCCCAGAGGCACCCAGGGGCTTGATCCTCCTCAATTTCACTGTTTGTGGACTCATGCGTGGCTGAAGTTTAATTCAGGTAACTTTTCAAGAAAAGGCAAGTTCTTTCTGTGTATCTGATGAAACAGAATATGTAGAGGGAACAACCAGAAATTATTTTATCAATACTCAGAAATGTTTAATTCAGCTGGGAGATCAATACCCAGTAGCCCCTGAGACACACTAAGCAGCCACCAACAGCTTCAGTTCTCTTTATGGGCATTTGGTGAGCAGTCTGCACTCCTGAGTATATTAAGCAGCTGTGAGTAATGAACAAACTTGTAAAAATTACTACGTTTTTTCGAGGGACAGTTAATGAGCTGAAGAAGGGCTAAATTTATGGGACAAGTTGTTTATTTAACGAACAGTTTGACTCAAAAGTGTGGTGCCTCTGTTGCAGCTCGTAGCTGGACCTAAGGGGCCTGTATGTTTTACTTGGGTATAAAGTTCCTGCTGTTTATTTTAGTGCTACGGCAGATTTCTGGCCTTTTCAACAGGATGTGAGCAGTCAGATAGTGAACAGAAGCGATGGAGTTAACGTCCTGGAGGACCATCACTGCAGCCAGGATGAAAAAGGGGATGGGACTTGTGACTGAGCAGCAAACACATCCTGAAGGGTGACATGAGCACGTTCTGGAAGGGAATTAGTACGTCATCCTTCAGATTGCAAAGTTAACTTTATTAGTGGTGTGCAGGAGGGTTTTTTGGAATGAGACCGGTGTCCTGCAGCGGGGCCTCCTAGCCAGCGCCCGGCTCCATTTTGGCAGCGCTCATGCATCTTTTAAATTGACGCTTCCAGCACAGTCGTGGGGTAGACATGCAGAGTATGATGGAGAGGCTACTTGCCTATTCCCGTGGCAGGTTGTTAATAATCAGGTTTCCCTGAGGCGTCTGGGACTGGTCACCAGGCGCTTGATGCGGCTGGCTGATCCCGTACAGTAATTCCTGTAGGGTTTTCAGCCTTTGTGTGCTTAGAGCTAGATCAATCTGGGAGAATAATTTAGTTTTCTGTGTATTTGCTGATGCCTGCACTGGTGTTTAAAAGGAAACGGCTGACCATAACCCGCACAGAGCAAATCAACAAATAAGCCGCGTGATTTCATGCCAAGGAAGCCACTTCCCGACACCTGCAGTATGTGAAAGGGGATATAGCACGGCTATTTTATAGCCATGGGAATACTGGGCTCCAGCTTCTTAAAGAGGATTAATGAATGATTGTTTTGTTGATGAAAAACATGTAGCATTTGTGGACTGTTGAGCGAATCGGGTGCTAAGAAGAAAATGTACCAAGCCACTGCTTTTAGCCCTGAGTGGAGATGCAGCCCTTGGAAAGATACGTTAAAGAGCAGAAAACAGATCAATAAGTGGTTCTCGGGGAGGAATGTTTGGTGCTGGTTAAATGGTCAACCTGTGGGGAGCTAGAGAAGGAAAAGCTGTATGAGGAAGGATGAGAAAAGCTGTTATAGAAAAAGGGATTTAGCTGTTAAAAGCAGGACCATAGCCAGTTCAAAATTTTTTCATATTAAAAAAAAACAACCTAACCCTGAGTGAATAAAGCATCAATTTTCCTACATTTTAAATGAGATCTAAAAAAGAACTCAGTAATGGCATTGGTTGCCATGGTGTTTAAAGGTGCAGTTCTGCAGACACTTCAAATAACAGGAGATGCTTTTATCTGCCTATGTGGCTGAGTTAATTTTCATCTGCTGGAATTATTCATTTAGTTTGCTTTAATATTCTATATTGGCAGTATCATAAAAGGGCCTGATCCTGCCATCTTAATACCGTCAGAGCTCTTTTTGACTCCAGAGGAAGAAAGATTAGATGCAAGCTGAACTAATCAGAGGATGCAGATGGGAACGGTGCTGCTCTGGGCTTCCAGAGAAGCGCCTGGAACCTCTGCTGATGGCACAGACATCCATTTACACAGGGATCGGGGCAGAACTGGGCAGAGAAACACTCACCAGGCTCTGGGGTGTGAAGGTGCATGGAAAATCCACAGCAGAGGCGCTCCCTCTGTCCCCTTGTATTTTGGCCAAGAACAAAGCCACCAATACCGGCATTGCATCTCTGAACGCAAATAACTCTTTCCCGTATTTGACTTTACTTAAAACACAGAAATGATCTGAAAGAGGAAAAATTAGGGACTGATGATGTAGCCCATGGCTGCCATTTGAAACAGGCAATCAGTAAATACATTTATCACCTTTTCTCTCCGAGTATCAGTTGTCATATAATCTGCAATGAAACAGCATTCAGAGTCTCAAGATCATTTCCAGCACCCCCTCTATGCTTTATTTCATTGATTTTTGACTTGTTCCCCTTAGAAGCATGAGTCAGGAACCCTCTGTTATTAAAAGCAGTCCCTGTGCACATATCTTTCACTTCCTTTGGATTACATTAATTACCTGACAGCTAAGTGATCTGAGTTTTTCAGTCTTCAGCACTGGACCGCAAGAAATATTTACAAGCTACAGCAGATTTATAAAGATGCCACTGAGATGCCTTGAGACTAACAATCAGGAAACACAGCAGCAAAACAACACTATTTTTCAAGGTTAAATGCTCAGAATGCTAAAAAGGAATTGCACATAATAAAGCCAAACAAAGACTCGGATTGAGCCCATCTTTTCCTCCACTTGTCTCACATAAAAGGAAGATGCCGGTGCTTTAAAAATGATTGCATAGCATCACACAACAATTAGAAATTTAATAAGGGAGATTTAATTTGGTTTTGGTTTTGTAGTTCAAATATCCATTAGTGTCAACCTCCTCCCTCTATTGCACAGTCATTTTCTCTTTACGCCTGCCTTGCTCCTTTGTAAGACTCGCTTAGCTGAGAAGGGCTGGATGATGCTCTATAAAGAGCAGCTAACATGAAGGAGGGATTGTCCAGGCTGATGTTCGCAATCCGGAACTCTAATGTGTCCTGCGTGACTTGAACAAGGTGTTTCGCCTCCCTGCACCCTATTTCCCAGGTATAAAGTGCAGGTAACAAGCCCTGCTCGCTCAGCATGGGCGAGAGAGGAGAACAACTGCATTTGGAGCTGCTCAGGTGCTTTGGCCACCGGACCCAGGAAGGAGCTCTGAGAGAGGTAATACCCTGGGGATGTGCACTGGGAGGGCGGTGATACCAAATTAGCAGGCTTAAATACATCAACAACTGCGCAGCTTGGTTTCAATGACAAAAATAATAGGCCTGATTGTCATTCAGCCATGTCTACCATTTCTCGTGCACAGAAAGACCCACCTTAAGGCCCCATATCACTGGCAGAGACGCTGCCCTCAAGCCATCGATGCGTCCTGGGGTCTTTTCCACTGCCTCGAAGCAGGGGCTGAGGTCCCCACATGTGGGGAAGATAATATGAAGATATTCACCACCCTAAAGTGGCTTTTTTTCATAAAAAAACAAAACTTGAACTTCAAGAAACAGATCTTTACTGATCTTGTTGTAATTTATAATTCAAAATCCAATATTCTGTGTACAAAACCAATAGAATTGAGCCAATTAAAATACAAAGATACTCAGTGAGGAGATGCAAAACATTGCTAATGCTTACCCACGTGTCTTGCAGCAATTGTTTGTGTTTGTCTGTGCTTCAGACAGATGCTATACACTTATATATATCTATAAAATATTTTCATTCAAAGGGCAAGGACTTGCCCACAAGTCTTTGCTGGGAGCGGGTTTGAATGGCACCTTGATGGGGAAAAAGGGAGAAGGAAAGCTCCACAGTGGCATAACCTTCCATTAATAATGATTGAGACGTCATTGACAGGCACTGCTGCCTTTCCAAGCCTTCCTTGAGATTTTAATTTCCCTTAGGAGGTGCATTAAGTTTAGTCCGTTTGTCCACAGTGTTTCTGCAAGGTGTTATTTCTGCGATGGGACAAGCTGCTGGAGGCGACCAGCAAAGCTGCTGTTGCAGGTGGCCCAGACAACTTAGTTTGCATGACCTGTTACTCGGCAGCTTCCTGAAATTGGTTTGTGCTGGCTGGGTGACCCAGGTGCTTCCAGCAGAACAGAAAGCTGAGCCGTTAGCAAACACCACAGGTTTCTAGAGGTTTAGCACAGCTGAGCTATATAGCCTAACTATTTTAGGGAAATACTTCATTAGTATGAATTAGAAATACCTGTAGGGGCTTGAAGGTTTGGATTAAATGCCTATACAGACCATTGAAAAGTACTCTGATTTCAGTTTCTCAATCTATTTCCAAAGTGAGTTAAGAAAAGTAATTAAGACCATTTTTATTTAGATTAAGCTCTCAACAGTGTAAGTTTGAACTTACCTGGTATAAATTAATATCTTTAATTTACATTATTCTTTCTGAGAACCCTTTGGCAGATGAGGTCTAAACATGGCCTTTACAATCTTCAATTCTTTTAGACTTCGCAGCAAGTGGAAACACTTGTTTTGAGATCCTACCTTTGTGAGTGGTTTAACAAGCTGATTTTTTTGTTTGTTTTTGTAATGTGTACAAGCTGTTTTTAGAAATAGCAAGGATTTATTTCACAAGTGGATACTTGGTATTTCTCAGTTATTTTACACACGTGACCCTCTTTTGTCAACATAGTATTGGAGGAACTGTTTTATTTTTTCAGCCCCTGAAACACTGGATTGCAGATTTTATTAATTTTGTGTGGCTATATCATACTGCCACTCCAGGTTTATTCTTCTGTAATGAATATGGAAAGAACGTTTTCAGTTTTCAATGCACTAGAACATCACATCTGATATTATTTATTTCCCTCCCTCTGCCTTTCAAGTTGGAAGCTCGCTCTCTGCCTTGGAAATGTGTCTCTTTCTCCATGGGCCTTCAAAGTCTCTCAAAGCCTAAGGCTGGCTGCAGTAATCCTGCTTTATCCTTTGGTTTTTTAACCCCTAAGAAGAACTACTCGTGTGAATCATTCCTCATGTGAATTATTACTCATGTGAATTTGCAGTATTCATTTTGTTGTTCTCAGTCTCAAGTTTCACAGCTTTTGATAATCCAACTCAAACTGTCATCACATACTCACTTTCAGAGAAAGGCTTCGGGGCACTTAAATTCTTCTTTAATCCTACCTCCAGCTAACAAAGTACTCTAAACCTTTGGAACAGAGAACATCCGTGTATATGTGTGCGTGTCTGTGTAGGTTGAGAGGTCCTTTCTTCAGGCTTTGCCTTCCCTGTTTACAGGCTCAGTGAAGACTGTAGGAGGACATCACCTGGTGGTCTTTGGCTCCAAATGCTCAAGTCATCTCTAAATGGGAGGTGCCTGGAAAGTGGACAAGATAATTGAAGCATTGCTTTTACATACCCCCTTCAATATTGTACATTTAACCCATAATTTATTGCTAAAACAAATTAATTCCCAGATCAGGTACTCCTGGGGAACAGGACAGTATTTGTGTTTGTGGAGGTCTTCTCACGAGGACTTTAATTTTGGTAATTTTTGTTGAATTGTTCTGTTAACAACGAGCTAAATTGGTTAAGCTCTGTGTATTGGGGGAGGATGGGGAGGAAAGGGTATATAACTTTTTCACGGTTAATCAAAACTCCTCCAAGGTTCAGTTTAAACCAATCTCCAACTTTGGGGTCCCCTCTTTTTTCATATAAACAGTAGCAATAGAAACAGCCAAAGCAGTAATGTGCTCTTTTGCATTTCTCAGCAGCACGTACCTGCATTGGTCTCCCTTATAGAATCATAGAGTCATTTTGGTTGGAAGAGACCCTCAAGATCATCAAGTCCAACCACAACCTAAACCTAGTACTAAACCATGTCCCTAAGAGCCTCGTCTATACGTTTTTAAACCCCTCCAGGTATGGTGACTCCACCACTGCCCTGGACAGCTTGTTCTAGTGCTTTACAACCCTCTCTAGGTAGAAATGTTTCCTAATATCCAATCCCTTCATCTAATCTGGACCATGGTACGGGAGGAAAGAAGGGGAAATAATTGGAATTGGGGAGGTTCCCCGTGGAAAATTGTCAGTTGTGTGACAGCAATAGGGGCAGCGAGGAGGGAAGGGAGCAGTGAGATCCTCGAGGAGCTGGGAGGACTTCCACAAGCAAACCCACCATTTATTTATCCAGTATGTTCTCTCTAAGGAAAGGTAAGTGTTAACTCACCCCCCTGTGTGAGAGGAACAATGCTCCAGGGAGAAGAGGCTTAGTCTGCAGAGCAGCACTGAGATGTGAAGGCTGGCTCTGTTCTTCCCATTAGGACGAAGAAATCATTCTAACCATTCTGCTGCAAACCAAATGAGTATCTGACTGAACAAATTTGAAGCAAGCGGCTAATAAAATCTAAAATAAATGAGATTACTGAATCAAATCATAGAATGCAAAATATTTGTGTAATTGTATAATTCAAAGCTGTTGCAATATTAATGAATATTATAATACAATGATTAAACACAGGATTCATTTCTGTTTTGCAAATGTGCCTAAGCCTTTAATCTAGCAGGGTATTACAACCTAGGTAAATTTTGTTAAATGTTTCTGTGAAAGTATCTTATTTAGAAAGCACAACTACAACCCCGTTCCTGCTCAAAGCCCTCTCCATCACTCATTTCCTTTAGTCTGCTTCTTCCCATTGTGTCTGGCTCACCTACTGAAGATAAAATGAGACAAAATGCAACCAAGAAGACACACTGAGCAGCGAGAAACCAAGGATATAGTTCAGCACAGCTGAAGTCCAATCGCCTAAAGCACCCTTTTATTCAAATTCTGCCTTTTTCTTTTCCTGTAGTCAGATCCAGGCTCTTGTATAAAATGTTTTTCTCTGAATAATGTGGCTGTTCACAGTGAACTGTTTAAGGAGCAAGGTCCTACTTAAAGGCAGAAAGCATGGCAAAACGCCCCAGGAGAAACAGAAAAATCATAACTGCATCCTCATTTATCTCAACCCCTATTTATATAAATTTTGTTTATATATCCCAAAAAGCCAAATGTAAGTCAAACAGTGTTGCTTGTTTTTTTTTTTTTTCCATGAGTTTTTGGACCATCTTCTCTTCAATAGCTAAAAAAAATGATGTTCAGACACCTTTGTGTTTCTTTCGATCCCCAGGAAAGGTGCAGAACTTCAGTCCAAGCTGAACAAAATTGATTACTCCTATTTTCTACTGTCTGGTAACTAATCTTGGCTCCTGGGAACCTTGCTTGGAGTTGTTCTACAGAGCTTTTGTGCTGTTGTAAATCACTGCTGTTGTCAAGATGGAAAAGTTTTGAGCTTTCATCCATCCTTAATGCTCAGTAGTGCAAGGTTGTTGGATTGTCTCTGAACTCTGCTTGATGCTGGCAAGACAAGGGGTGATGGTTTTAAATTAAAAGAGGGGAGATTCAGGCTGGACATGAGGAAGGAATTGTTGGCCCTGAGGGTGGTGAGAGCCTGGCCCAGGTTGGCCAGAGAGGTGGTGGATGAACCATCCCTGGAGACATCCCAGGCCAGGCTGGACGGGGCTCTGAGCAACCTGAGCTGGTGAAGATGTCCCTGTCATGGCAGGGGGGCACTGGGGAGCTGGGAAGGGCCCTGCAACACAAACTGTTCTGTGATTCTACGAAGAAGAGGGGCAGATCTCTTGACTTTAGTAAGCCTGTTAGTATTAGTATCAGTTGGTATTTTATGTCCTGCAATGGAGGCAAGGCTAAGAGGTTGTCCAGCCCCTGACTACCATTCCTGTAATTTGTGTTTGAATGAGCTCCTGGACAATCCACAAACCTGGAACCTGTGGGCAGTGGGGATGCCGTGATGAACAGGTCAGTGCCTCCTGTCCTAAGCAAGGCAGGTGGCTTTGCTGGTTTGGTGTCCCACACTCATCTCCCTCTCCATGAAGCTGTGACCCTGGGCCCCCCAGTGGAAACTCTGCCCCCTGTGCTGTCCCCACACCCTCTCCCTTGCCCCCTGTGGTGTACAGAGGATGGTCACACCAATGTCAGCTCCCAAAAAGTGCCTGTCAGGTGTGATTCAGCTCCGTGGGCATCAAGCCATAGGAACCAGGCGTATACGATTCTGTCAAGGAGTAGACCATAATATCAATGGCCTCGAGAATGCTTTCTTTCTCAAAAAGCTATTGCACCAGTAGAAGCACCTCCCTTGGTTACTGGAAAGCCAGCAAAGAAGGAATAGATGTATTATGCCTAGAAATAGGTGTACATTTTCACTACAAGGTGAATTAATCATTTGAACGATTTACCTTGGATTGTGCTGGATTCATCGTCACATGAAGTCTTTAAATCAACACCAGATGCCTTTTCTAAAAATAAGATCAACTTCACTCAGAAGTTATGTGTCTGGTGAAGGACTTGGGTGAAATTCTGTCATATGCAAGGTGGAGAAACTGGCAACCATTCTGGTCCCTGTTAACAGTAAAATGGGCTCAAATCAGTGCTGGGAAGGCGGGTGAAGTTCTGCCACTCTCTGGGCTACCCCGCAGTGAGCTGGGTGGTGTTACAATGATTACATGAGATGTTTCCATGCTTTTCATTGCACATACGTGCACCCATCCTACACCGCAGTACCTCTCTGTCTCCACTCCTCTGTGTCTTTCTGTGCTTACAAAAATGGGCCTGGCTGTCAATTTTATCCCTTCAAAAGTGCTGGGTATCACAGGGGTGACTAATATTGTCCCATTCATTGTCACAACCTTACTATTCATATCATGCTGTCATCTCAGAAAGGTGTGGGCACCTGTATCCAAGATACGCTAAATCATCGCAGTGTAAATAGTTCTTTGAGTGCTTTGATTCAGGAGAACAAAAACCTTCCCATAGCAGCTGTAATAGTTTCTGGGAGTGTTTTTTTGTTTGTTTTTTTCATAATGGAAAAAGAACTAATTAATTTTAATACCAGTAAGACAATGCGATCAGATCCTTTCTTTGCAGGATGGTAAGGGCATCTGCTGAAATGACTTGATTCACAAAACAAATTGCAGAAGAGCTATCAGTAGATCCAAGCTGCACCTGGACCTTCTTCTCGCTCACTCCTCACAGGGAGCAGAGCAGAGGGCAGGTGTCATTTTCTGACATACACATACAGGCTTTTGTGCATCCCTGTGTAAATACAGACCAGGATTTGGATTCCTGGCCTCAAAACCCAACACACCAGCATGGGCATGAGGTTCTTTGAAAGGCAGTGAATGCTATTAACCTGGTAACACCTCTCATGAAGACAGCAGTGAAAAAAATAATTTGGGGGGAAATGTAGGTAATTTGTCTTTTCTGTGAAAGAAAAAACTCAACATTGCTCCAGCCCGTATGTTTTATTCAGCTTGAAATAAATAGCTAAGTTTATTTTCAAGTCATCTAAGCATTGTAATTTTTGCTTTAAAAAAACTGAACAATATTTCTCAGAAATGTAATACCAGTAATAAGTCTTGAAAATGTAAAGTAAGACCAGTGGGCTTTTTCAGTGTTTCTTCCCCTTTGATTAAAGTACTTACGGAATTAAATCCAAATTTACAAAGCATGAGCTTGCTATTAATTCAGTTTTCCTTTTACCCAGCTTACAGCACTGTCTTTGCGTAAGGCAGGTAGTTTGGTGCTTGTTACCAGCAGATGAGGTGAGGAGTAGGCTAAGATCAATCCTGGACTGTGTGGGCAAGATACAAGGTGAGCTTGGCCACTGCAGAGGAGCAATAGCATCGTTTGTATCTCTTTAGCATCAGTCGCATAGATTTGTGCATGTACACGTTTAAGAAAAGTCTGGGAACGCACGTGAGGGCTGTTCTAGCTGCTTGCTGGAGGTTTGGCTGCACAGGGATGTTCCATTTCCCTGTCCTGTTACTCAAGATGGTTGATTCCTTTATGTTACAAGCAAATTATATTTTCTAACAATGATTTTCTGAAATGACTTTCCTCGCCCCTAAGCTCAGTTTTGCACTAGCAATTACCCAGGTCCATGTCTTTAAACCTGTAAATGAATTGCAGGTGCAGGGGCTAATTGGACTTGTCTGGCAGTAGAAATTTTAGCCCTCTGAGCTTTCAAAAGGCTGTGGATTCAAATTATGGTCTACAAAACAGGACATGTAAAGCCTCTCTGAAAGTCAGGCATTTACTGAACATGGCTGAGCTCCCCCAAAGCTGTTCCACCACCGAGAGGTGATGAGCACTGCAGGAAATTAGGCTATTAGGAATTTATGTCTTAACTGTCCTAACACCTACAGAGAGGCTTCTGCAACAAGTAACCCGGCCTCAAACTCAACAGCCAGCTTCTCGATGTAGAAATACTTAATTTAGATGTTTTCCTTTCCACATATATTTTGCATCAAAAATGTATTTGTACATTCCAGTCCTGTTTTTTTCCACTTTTTCTCATTGTCTATGCCCATGTTGCCTCTGCAGTTCTGGCTGGGGGTTTTTTTGTTGGTTTTGTTTGATTGCTTGGCTGGATGGTTTTTAATATTCTTTCCCAAACCAGCAATCCCCTTAGGTGAGCAGTGCGGATAACAAACTGTGGCCCCGTGTGCTATTAAGATGCAGGAGAGGAGGGAAGGCGAGGTGGGAGAAGAACTTGGGAGGTGGCGGCTGGAGGTTTGGTGGAAAGCAGAGGATGCTCTGAACTGACTCGGGGATTTGGGGATGGTCTGAAGGAGCCCAGAGTTGAGTCAGGACACAGAACAGCACAGAGGGATGAGCAGGAAAGGAACAGCAAAGACCAATTTGTATGCAGCTCCTGTCTCTCTGCAGCCAAAACGATTCTCCAGAGAGGCCCTCAGCAGGGACACAGGACTAAACAGAGGATGAGCTTAAAAAGTCTGTGCGAAAGGGAGTGGGTGCACTCTGTGGCAGCAGAACTGTCCTCAGAGCGAAGAGGTGCAAGGTCAGCCTGGGTTCTGGCAGAGAGGACAGGTGTGGCGACACAGAGGTCCCAGCGTGCTGAAGGGACCTGTGCATGGGGACCTTACGGGACACAGGAACCGCGGTGTGGCTGGCAATGGACTCAAACTGAGAGATCACTAAGAGGTTTTTCCCTGCATTTTGACATATCTAACCTATTTTCTTCATGTTCTGTGGTTTCCCAGTAAGGGGATGTGCTTGTGTGTGTATCCCCTCTCTTGGCATGGTCTGTGTTACCATTGCTGAAATTCCCCTTGGCATCCCATTTATCTGATTCTGTATTATCAGTAGCTCTGTGTGATCTCCACATCTGGGAAAGGGGGGTGATCAGTAGGTCAGAGAGGTTCTCCTGCCCCTCTGCTCTGCCCTGGGGAGACCACACCTGGAATATTGTGTCCAGTTGTGGCCCCTCAGTTCCAGCAGGACAGGGAACTGCTGGAGAGAGTCCAGCGCAGCCACCAAGATGCTGAAGGGAGTGGAGCATCTCCCGTGTGAGGAAAGGCTGAGGGAGCTGGGGCTCTGGAGCTGGACAAGAGGAGACTGAGGGGGGACTCATTCCTGGGGATCAATATGGAAAGGGTGAGTGTCAGGAGGATGGAGCCAGGCTCTTCTTGGTGACAACCAGCGGTAGGACAAGGGGTAATGGGTTCAAACTGGAACACAAGAGGTTCAACTTAAAGATGAGAAGAAACTTGTTCCCGGTGAGGGTGGCAGAGCCTGGCCCAGGCTGCCCAGGGAGGTTGTGGAGTCTCCTTCTGTGCAGACATTCCAACCCGCCTGGACACCTTCCTGTGTAACCTCATCTGGGTGTTCCTGCTCCATGGGGGGATTGCACTGGATGAGCTTCGAGGTCCCTTCCAACCCCTGACTTTCTCTGATTCTGTGTGATTCTGTGTGAAAACTGGGCATAAATCACTGGTACATAAGTGCCCTTTTTGTGTGTGACACTTCTGGGAGCTGGCCGGTGTTCATTTGCACACAGGGCTGCGGTGTGGATGGAGCAGACACGCAGCGATGGGGAAAAGGGTGCATGTTCCCAGCCTGACCTGCCTTTGTGGCACTGTGCTGAGCTCCACTGTGAGCTCTGATGTATCCCCATGCCGGCTGCTATCTTGGAGCCAAATTACCCATCTGGAGAGTTAGCACAGCACCCAGAATTTACTTTTTCTCAGTATCTGAAAAGCATGTGCTATAAGGACAAACGTAATTTCACTGTAAATGCGACCCAGCCATCATTTTGACTGGGAAGAGAGCACCTTCGAAATGAATCGCATTACGCTGCTCCGCTGGGGTGTTAAACTGTTTGACGAGCGTTTGAAAGCTGAAGCGGTGCCGGTGGTTAGTGACAGCACACATACATCATGGACCCAGCCCTGTCAGCAGAGCTCTGGGGATGCGGGGACCCCCAAGCTGCTCCCTCCCGGGCTACTGCTCTGCCACCGAAATTCCTCAGCTTACTGCCCACCGCTTATATTGTTAAACTTAAGAATAACTCTGTGTTTGGGCTCTCGGTGTTGAGATGGCCTCTGCTCTTCATACACACACACTAACGTATTTCTCCCCACATATTTCCCTAACCTGGGAAAGTCTGAGCACACAAGTCACTTTGGAAAACACCGGCTCTCATCTAGCTCTCCCTATAGTCATGTGAAAATGACCAATTAGGATTTATTTCACCCCAAAGCTTTGTGAGAAGACCCAGCTGGGTTAGCAGTACCGCAGCCCCGCGCCTGGCGTGAGGGAGGATTGCTGCTGGTGTTCTGTCAAAACCAGAACAGCCTGCGAGAGCTGACAGGCTGGGACAGGAGAGGGAGAGCTCAGGGAGAAGGAGCAGTGACAGCAACCACCTCTTGGCAATCCAGAGCAGCAGCCACATCCATTCTCCTTTCCTGGGGGAGAAGCAAGACAACATCGGCAGGTTCTTGCATGGACACGGTGCTGAGTGAGAAAGGAGCAGGACTGCAGGTGGTGAGATACAGAAGGTGGCTGCTGCGGTGACAACAACTGACACGGGAGAGAAAAATCACCCTGTTTGCTGCAGAACTACTCTGCTGGACTGGTCTAACTCTTCTCCCTTGAAGTATTTTGATTTTATTGATAGCACAGTGAGACCTAGTGTTAGAAACACACAGTCTACCTCCTCAGCCAGCGTTTTCCTCATAGTGTAAGTAACCATTTATGTAACCACCAAAATCCGGCTGTGGGAATCATGACCCCATTTGAGATTACTTCATTTTACTAATCAGAAGCTGTGTCTTTTTATACAGTGGTACTACCGATAGCAGAAACCCTCAACGATGCATTGCCTCTGCTCAGACGGTGGGCTGATTTTACAGCTGGATTTGCTGTAAGCATTTGTGTGGTTGTTCCCTCTTTGCCAGGCCCTGGTCCAAAGGCCATCTTTCTCATCCAGACTCTCATTTGGCATGAAGACTTCTTCCCCTCAATTCCCCAGCCAGGTATTTACCGCTGTAACTCCGGCCACAGGAAAGCAGAACTAACATTTCCGCTTGATGTCACATCAGGGTATCACACAGGAAGCTGGGAGCGAGCGGCTGGAGGGACCCTCCGCAGGTTTCCTTGCTCAGGGTGCAGCTCCGAGGCAGGATCCAGCTCAGCCCACGCAGCTTCCCAGGCACATCACAGGTTAACTATTCGCCACAACCGCAGTGAAGGGTTTTTTGCACATCCGAAGGCGGCATCTCTCAAACCCTTAGTACTTTAAGAAATGTTTTTTTCTTGGTATCCAAAAAGAATATTTGCTGCTAATAAAAGCACATTTTTTTTTCTTCTCCTGCCTTCCTGCTTCCTCAACCACTAGGGCGGAGAACAACCTGGAACTCATCATCCTTTTATAATAACATTTGATGGATAGAAACTCTATCAACCTACCCCATTGGCTTTCTGTTTTGTAGACTGAACAAAGCAAAGCCACTCATTAGTGCTCATTTTTACAAATCTTTCCCCGTTTTGGGCTTTCTCAAAAAGTTCAAACCTCAAGGGGGCTCAAAAGATGAGTGAAAAAGCATTTCTGGTTACTGGGCCCCTTCTGTTTAGATTAAGCCTCTCATTTTTCCTTTTAGGATTGATGGAACTATAAATACAAAAGGGAGAATCTGGAACTGTGGAACTCTCACAACTCAGAATCTCTCTGAATTCCTGCGGATGGTTTGACAAGTGAGTTTTGAGCAGCTCGTCTCCCCATACTCCAACTCTGTTCCAGACACTGTAAAAAGTTACTTAAAGCAGGAGTTATTTTCTTAGTCAACTTGTTTCTTTCTTGCCGCCTTCATCTGCAGGCAGTACCATCTGCACGAGTAACGTCCTTCAGCCCCACTGTTCATTCCCAGCTCTGTGCGAGGCATTAATTACAAAAGACACTTTTTTGCTTTTTCTTACGTGATCAATACACGTTCTTTTTGGAACGACAGTTTAAAAACAAAGAACCACACCCTAGATCCGGTAAGGGCATTATTTATAACATGTTGGATGCCATCTTTTCATTCTACGTGATGGTATTTCTTGATCATCTTCATCTGCAATGTAATCCTAGGAGATTTGCCACTCTGCTGCAAACAACACAATTTCTACTGAGTGAGCGTGCTCTGGGGGCTCCAATCCTTTTGACTGACAGGGTCTTATCAGCACTTATCAGTGCAGCTTCCCCCATGCCCCCGACTGGCTGCGTGCACCACAGCACACTTAGAAAATTCCTTGCTGTAGAGAGAAACAATTATAAAACATTTTTAGAACAGTGAGCTGAACGTATTCACAGCTGGCAGTTCCTATTTATGACAAGTAATAATTGCCTTGGCTGAAAAAACCCTCCAAAAAGGAAAAAGAAGGTGATTTGAAAGGGAATTTGGTACCCTTGGATTGGCGAGGTGGATTCTGCAGGTACTGGGTAGGCTCAGGAAACTGAACGCTGAGGGTTCAGAGAGGGATGGACCAGGTCTGCAACAAGGCTCTGCTCCTACTTGGTGGTGCCAGACCTACACAGAGGTAGGTGTACAACACACTGGCCAGGTGAGGACCGAAATAAGTGTGCAGTTTGTTTTCTTTTTCTTTGGGAGGGGTGTTGTTTGGGGTTTTTTTGGATTGTTTTTGCTTTTGGTGGGTTTTTTTCATTTGTTTTTTGTTTAGGCTCTTTAGATTTGAAAAGAAAGCTTCTAAAAGCAGGCTGAGAACCCCTCCATGAATGTAAGTACTTTGGAAAACGTTACCTCAATCTATGTCTAGCCTGTTGTATTGCAAAGCTCTTCTTAGCTCTCCACTCTCAATGTTGTCCTGGATGTTTCCAGAAAGCACATCAGGTTAAAACCTGAGCCTACACAATAAAAAAGAAGCCCCAAACTCTGGCCAGATCCCTGGCTGCCCCAAAGGCTAGAGAAGGTATAATTTATAGAAACTCCTTCTTCTGAAATTGCAAGAACTAGACACTACCATAATGCGTTACCTTCCAAGCATGTGTTTTCTGTTAAAGAAATTTATGAGGTATATTTGGAGCTAATGGATACTTCTCAGTCACTGACCTGCAAATACAAGCTGGAGTTCAAAAAACTTGAGCTCCTATGGCTTCATATGGTTTTTTCCCCAGGACCACTTTATTCATCTACAATTTTCCTCAAGAAATTACAAGATAAAATATCATGGCCTTTGAATTTGGACTCTGCAGAACAACCTTTTCTGTGGATTGTTTCTCAGTTGGATAGCTTCTGAGTACTGTTCAAGATCTAATACTTTATTTAATATGTCCTGGCAAATACTTTTATTGAAAAAATTCCCAATGCATCACCTAACAAAACTTGCAGCCAACAACAGGCAGAAAGGGAGCTCTGCAGAATGGAGGAAACTTTCTCCACTTCTTTTGCTGAACTCATGACATTTTTTCCATTTTAGTAGAAGGACAAAATTTACCAAGACACTCATCTTCACATGTTGTAAATAGTATCTGTGTAACTGGTAAAGGTCTTTTCCTCCCTGCTAAGCACTATTTATTTTCGGGCAGAGCACGTTATATATTAATAGCCAGTTTAAAATGGACAACATACTGTGTTGCTTTGCTGTATGGCAAGTGCGTGTTCCACGTAACCTTGGCTGGGAAAGATGATCCTTCGGCTCCTTGCCAAGGAAGGCAGAAAAGAATGGCCAGGACAGCCCTGCAAATGTAGGTTTGCTTGAGAAGTGCCTGTTCTTTGTGGCTGGAAATCCTGCGTATTGGGGCGTCACCAGTCTGGCTCGCTTTCCAGTCTCCGCTGTGTCTCTTCCAGTGCATGGGCTGTAATGCGAAGCAGACAGAGGGGACAAAGAGAAAGGAAAAATCAGTGTTTATTGTGAGTTGGCTATGGGTTGAGAGCATCTAAGAACTGGCTGGCACGATGTGAGCACCCAGTGAGGCGTTTGGCTGGTCTTTTTGTTTAGACTGTGAATTATCCTCTGCAGAGATCCTGCATCCCATCGTGTTATATGACATTCTGGGCAGTATTTCAAGACAAATAAATAAACAAACAGAAAGAGTAATAATTCCCTTGCACTTTCCCCTCAGCTGCAGGATTTTGGGGATCCTCAGTACACGTTTCTTCTAGGTCTTAATTTCTGCAAGTGCCTGTAATGGGGAGAAGAAAAACAAACCATTGGCTCTAGAAAAAAAGGGCAGTTAAGCTTTCCATTAGGTCTTGCAGAGATAAAGCCCAAAGCAATCTGAGTTCACATCAGTATTAGCAAACCCGTAACAGTAAATAGTTTCTTGGAATCTAAGACCCTTCGGGCTCTTTAGAAGGGAGTCAGCAGGACTTTCCACATGCTATAACTAACAGGTTTTATGAGCTTTCTTGGGCTGAGGTCTCTGATCATTGTTTTCTGCTGACGCCTTGGAGATTTGCTGGATCTCTGTGTTCCTTTGTACACATAACTGCATCTGAAAAAGCCATTTTATCGATAGTCTATAGGGGCTATTCTTGGAAGAGAAATGAGCAACATATTTGAGGAAAATGTATTATTTACCCTTCCTCTGCCTGACTGTATGAGGGGTCACACGGGGACACCTGACTTTGGGTTCCAACGCTATCAAGACACATTCTCATCAGGCATCTTGTGCTGAAGTCAGAGCAGAGCTACGCCTGCTCCTATTGGCTGAGGATTCAGCCTTCTTAGTGAGCAGAACAGATTGCTTCAAATCTTGTGCTGCCACAGCAGCAGAACTGGATCAAAAATGGTCAGGAATAATGCTCAATTGCTTCTTTGTCTTAAGCTGCACGTGCCTGGGCCCTGCAGTTGCAAGCAAAACAAAACTCCATGAGTCCCTTCCTAGAGCTGGATTTTCAGAGGCAAGAGGATCCCCCAACAGGCAAAACACTCCAGTGAAGGGAAGGCAAGATAAATGTAATGGCCCAAAAGGGCTGAACCAGGGACATTTGTCATGCTTTCTTTTGTTTCGTTTGAGATAAATTTCTGTTACAAACGGGTCACATTATAATGAAAAGTTCCCCGTTGTACCAGCACGTGATTTATTATGCCCAAGTGTGCTCAGGATCTCCCTAAATATAGGCAATGGCTTCTGCTATGAGGACGCAAAACTTCAAGCGTGGGCAGATGATGGAGTCACCATCTCTGGAGGGGATTAAAAGGAATTTAGATGTGGTTCTTAGGGACATGGTTTAGTGCTAGAGTTGGGTAGGGTTATGGTTGGACTCAATGATCCTGAGGGTCCCTTCCAACCGAAAGGGTCCTATGATTCTACGAACTGCCCGGCAGCAGCAGGAAAGCTCATGCCAAATCAGTGGTGAACTGAGCTGGGCTTCACTGTGACTTAATCCTGACCCGCGAGCACAGGGGTCTTGAAAAAGAGACATAGCAACCAGCTGTCCCAGGAATCACCTTGAAAGAGTTTTAATTATACTTCAGGAACTAGGTATTATGTGCAGATATTATATGATGGCTTTATCGACTGCGACGGTGTTTTCCTAGTTTGCTTAACAAATACTTTTTTTGCTACACTGGTTGCTCTTTGGGAGTGGGGCAAGTAACTCACTGAACATTGCAGAGTTTTGCTCAGCTTCACAGGTTTCTGGGTGGAGACCCAAGATTTACTTGCAACCTTAATAAACATATAAACACAACCTTTGGCTGTCAGCTAGGTCTTGGCAGAAGACTTGCAGTTTCTTATCAACAAAGTCTTTCATGTAAGCATGCCAAACTTAACTACACTATATAGATCTATTGTTTTTAATTTGGCCTTGATTTTGAATTCTTTTCAAGTAAGTTTTTTTTCACCTCTGGCTAGCAAAGACTCTTGGGTAGTTATTTAGTTACCAGTTAAATATAGTATCTCATGTAGACTGCACACTGTTAGTTTATCTACACATCTGATTATAGTCAAAGTAGGTAACGACCCATTAATTTAGTAGATCTACATATCTTCATATTTCTTTCTTGCTGTTTCCTTGCCACTATATGATTTTGTGTACATTTCAGAGCCAATAATAATCATTCATCCAGAATGACAAAATCATAAGCATGCAGGTGATGACAACACTTGGCTCTCTCGTTTGGTAAAGGGAGCGTTTCCTTGGAAAGGTGGTGCTGAGGTTTGTCACCCCTTTCTGCCTCCCTGTTTCTCCTCCTGCAAGTGGAAGAATGTGCCCGTGTCCTCATGCAGGGCAATCCTGCCTGTGTTTTGGGGAGAATTTGAAATGATCGGAGGCAGATTGTGTGTGTCACCTGCCTCATGTGACTGTTTGCATAATCCACCTCTAGCTGTTCAAGGAAAAAAGTAGTGTGTTGACAAATGCTGACGCTTTTTTAGAGCACATTGCAAGATAAAACCTATTTGCTATTGTTTTCTGCTACCCTGGGCATAGCTCCGTGCCTGGAATATGTATGAAGAACAATTCCTCTGTTTACGGTTTAAACATGAGCTATAGAGTACTTACTCCAACTGCTAGTTCCCTGGGAAAAAGGTTTACAAAGGCCATGTATTATCTTGGTTGCAAAAACGTAAACTCTTAACCACATATGAAATTAAGTGATTCTTTTCTAGCAATTGGAGTTTGGGTTTAGTGATAATAACTGTTGGTTTGTGATTTAATAGGTCGTTACCTACTTTGCCTATAATCAGAAAGTAATAAATAACTATTGGCAAGATGGATAATACCTAGGTTCGAGAGGCCTCAAAAGATAAAGCAATAGGCACAAACACACACTTTATATTCATGGGAAATGGGTTCTGGCCAAGAAATATGATCTAAACTAATATGAGAGCAGATTTCTCTTAGATGTCTCTGATTTGGGGGATGGCTAAACATCTACTTTCACAAGAGCTAGTTGTCTTTCTAGTTTATAAAACATATTTTGGAAGCGTTACATGGAAGTACCACTTTCTGAAGAGTTAATTCCCTACCTGCTGGCCCCAGACTCACAGAATCAAAGAACAGAATCACAGAATAGTTTGTGTTGAAGGGACTTTCCAAGGTCATCCAGTCCAACCCCTGCCATGAGCAGGACATCTTCACCAGCTCAGGTTGACATGGTGCTCACCACCAGCTCTTGAGCCCACCATTTTGTTCTTCTGTGCCTCTATTCTTCCTTTGATTTGGTCCAGAAAATGAAGATGCAGGCAATGTGTAGATGCCTTTGAGATGGTTCGGTCCTAAAAATGTGAGAACACAGTCGTGCAGTTCTGAGCCTGACATCAAGGTCATGCAGAGGAAGCCAGGGGCTGCTGTTGAAAATTTTGGGATTAATAAAGAAAACTGACTTGAAGTATCTGTCCTTTTCTTTCTCAGAATGGTTCAAAGAGAAAACGTCTTTGGATATTTTAAGGAGGTGAGAAGGTGGGAGGGAGGAGTGAGATGCCTGCAAAAGTGCCAGTGGGTGTTTATTCACTCTGAAATAGAGAGGAACAAAGAGAACTCCTCCCCATTTCTCACCAGTCTCCCCTGTTTCCAATACATTAGCTTTATATCAACTAACTTTAAGAACAAAATGTGCTCAGGGAAAAGAGATTAAAATTGCTAAGTGGTTTCCTTTCCTATCAACAGAACTGACAAAAAAATGACAAAATGCTTGTGGGAATGACTAAATAGAGTGAATGTTCTCATTCATGTCATGTCGTAGATTGCTAATTTATACGTATTTGTTTTTGTACCAATCTGTCAAATTTCAAGAACGAATCTGCCAGGAATCAATGGGGAAAACAGCTCTGTATATGTATTTTTTAATTAATAATCAGTATTTGCTGGTTGCTTATTTGGAATTTAATGACATCTACAACGAGTGATGGATATCAGGAATGGAAACAGCCAGTAGAGGAGGCAGGATGGCTCTCAGCAGGACTCCGTAGACACAGGACCTCTTGCTCGCTCTGCCGTTGTCCTGCTGGGTGACCTTGGCCCATCAGTGCACCCTCCTCTGTGCCTCCATCTGGGCAGTGGAAACGCTGACTCTCGCCAGCTTTGCCGGCCAGCTAGACTGCGAGGTGGGACTGGCCAAGAACCAGGAATTCTGCTCTTTAAAGAATTGCAAGGTCTAATGCTTCATTTTTTCTATGAGAAAACGAGGAGGTGACATGTCCAAAACTCTCCCACAAGCGAACAAGGCTCTGTGTGGTACAGTCAGAACCTGAACCTTTGCCTTCCACACCCGATACACACGCTCCCAACTGTTGGCTTTCCGGGGTTCCTTACACCCTTTCCCATCTCTTCCCTCCTTCCTACTTTCCTATCTCTAAAGAAATGATGACCTTCTAATTCCTCAACTACTCTGAGTGATACAGTGGCTAATATGTTCAAAATATGAATTAGATACTAACATTCATTCACTTGCTTGGGCATCACTCTCCTTGCTCATCTCTTGGCCACTCCACTTTTCAATGCATCAGTAACTGATGCTTTCATTTGCTACTATTTCTTTTGCCCCTATTGCCACTGATTTGCAAATATGAGACTCTCACCTTTGACTTTTTTCTTTCAGTTTTACTCCATGATTTGGCAACATTGCGTAGATCACCCTAAATATTCTCTAATTTCTTCAGCTGTAATTCCGTTGCTTTTCCCATAACAAGTTATCTAAATTTCCACTAACTCTGCTGGTTCCAATGATATGCTGTTGAAATTAAAAATTCTTCTCAAAAGGCTGAGGGGAAAAAATAATTAAAAAACAGATTTGGCCTGTTCACCTGGCTCCTCAGAGGCTTTCGGGTGCCCAGTTCCTCTCCATTTCCAGGCCTTTGGAGATTTGGCCTTTAATGCTTCACTAGCCTGTAGATATGCTGATTTCATTGTCATTCAGCCTGGTTATACAGATTCAGTTTTTTCAGTCTTTCAGCACATACAGCTCTCTAATCACTTCTGTTACTGATTTTATCTCCTTTGCATGCCAACCTGAATTTTTTGGCAAGGTTGTTGCCTTCTAGGTTTTTTCGTCCTCAGCGTCAGGAACACAGCATGGCTGAGAATAGGCTGGGAAATATGGTTCTTGCTAGTCTGTTTCTACAGAGAGAAAATTAAATTCAATGAGAAGGAACACTTGCTCTCCAGCAAAACTTGGTTAATGCAATGGGAAAGGAGGAAAAAATTAAGATGTCTGTGAGGGATAGCGATGGCAAAGTTAACAAGAAAGTGATATGGGAACTCAAGATAAACATGACATAGATGGTATATCATCCCAGTAAATACTTAAGCTGTTTTCCTGTCTGAATCCATTGATTTGATCTGAGAAATGTGTGGTATCTGACCTGTGCAGTCCTCATTCTCAGAGATCCACCTCATCTCACAACCCAAATTGCATTTGCATCTCCGGAGGCTGGGGGTCCCAGCTACGGAACCAATCCGTCTCCCCAAACCACTCTATGGTGAGTGTTACATCTTTTTTTTTTTCGTACTGTGGGGATTTATTCTCTGGTGCAGCATATGTCTGATATGATCAGGTCGCACTGTGGTGTTGGAGGCAACGTGAGCTCAGCGTTCCCAGTGGAAGAAGTGGAGTTAACCAAGCTCGTGTATGGGCAAGGAGAAGAAATCACAGTCTCAGACAGCAGACGACTTAATTTACTGGAACTGCTTTGAAGTCTTTCTGCTTGGCCTGGCTCTTCTCTGACTTGGTGTAACACAGGAATGACCAGGCAGAGGAATTAACACATTTAGCGTAAGGGAAAGGAGAAGAAGGGACAAGATCTGTGCATTTTACTTGTGTTGTTTTGGAAGGAAAAGTGATGTAAAGAGAACAGAACCAATTAGGGCATATGCTGTGTTTGTTTATCTGCAGAAGCCTGCGGTAGGTGTGCCAGTACACTGTTGTTCAGCAATTAACAATAAAGGCAGACAGCAATTAACCACATGTCTTCTGTGAGTGGTAATGTAAGTTATTTGTATTTAACCTTCATGATTCATGAACCACTTCCATTCTGGGGACCAGGGAGAAAGGAAAGCAAAATCTTAGAGCCTGATGTCACCTGTGAAAAATCATCAGTCTTTAGTTGTGAGCAATGAAAGAACTTAGATACATAAATTAAATTTAGAATATTTTGGCATTATTGCCAAATGAAATATAATCATTTATCATATTTACATGTGTATACGTGCAAACATACATATCTATATAGATATATAGATATTTTTGGGGTGACAATGGAGTTCTATTTCTAGGAATTTCAGGCTTCATTTACCCTCAGGATCTCAGATCAGATGTGTACTGAAACCAGTGGAAGAATTCTCATCAGTATCACTGTCTGCCACATTTGGACTACTAGGAAAACACCACTGTAAGGGCTACAGGCTTTGGAAGCTTCTGATTAGGTTGCTTTGTTTGTTTGCGTGTGTGGTTGTTTGGTGTTGTGTGTGTTTATTTGGTTTGTTTGTTCATTTGATTTTCTCTCACGTGCTTTTGAAGATATTAGACTTCTTTGGGAAAACCACCTTTATAGGACGCAATTCAATATATTCAGATGCCACATCCTTTTCCCTGTGTTATTCTCTGTCAAAGAAGAACTACTGCACCAGGATTACATACACTGTAAGATCACTTGTTGTTTTGCCCTGATCCAGAGACCTGTCACAAAGCTCGTTTTTGGTGGAATGAGGTTTAGCAACTAGTTTGTCTCATTATAGGTAAACAGATACATTTTGGACAGTTTTCCATTGACCATCACATAAATTTGGGCTTAACTGTAATGAACTCGCTCCAAAATGTGTACTAGAATATTGATTTTTGTGAATTAATAAGATATTGTTTTCAGGTTTTTATGGATTAATACTTAGCTACAAGCTGTTCAGCATTTGGATAGAGAATATCCTAGTAGTAAAATGCAATTTTGTTTTGCAAACAGATGGAACAATTGGATTGGTGGACAGATTGTTTTAAAGGGTAACAAGGGAGAGGCAGAAAGTGCCTTTATTGGTTGTTCTTCAATACAAATCATAAGTATTGCCAACTTAAAAGGAATCCAGTGAGGGTTCTTTTTTGAAAATAGAGTTTTGGGGGCTGTTATTTTGGTCTCTGCCTAAGAATGTAATTTTAGAAAAAACAATTAAAACAAGGTATTTTGGAAGGAAAACAATAATCTCTTTTAGTATAAAAAGAAATAATTTAAACTGTGTCCCCATTTACAAAAATGTGTCACTTAGCTTGGAATCAAAAGCTTATTTAATACTTCAAGCAAACATGAGGTCTGCTTTCCTCCTGCTGTCCCTGTTTCCTTTGGGAACTCTAAAATTTTCCAATAGAAACTTTTTCAAAGGTGAATTTTCTCAAGGGAATTTTCTTTCATATCCGGCTAATAACAGTGTTATGGAGCATTTGGGATGTTCCACAGCGAGATGAAAAGAGGTCACGATACTGCAAGAGGAGCTGCAGGAGGGGAGCGGTGATTTGAGCTGGAGGCTGTCAGGCCTGTCAGAGCGCGGTCGGAGGCAGCGCAGCGGTGGGTGCAGCGTGTCACACAGGCTGACTGGCAGAAACAAGAATGTGCTCTGAAATGGCTGATCGCCCTGGGAAATCCACTGTGCTGCTGGTTACCTTTGAACCACCGGGCTCTGGAGCAGATAAAGTACAATGGTGTCAGTTTGCGTTGCTGGGAACACTATTTCCAGCTGTACTGATCCCAAAGGGTCTACACAATCGTGTTTTGGAGACAACAGCAAAGCCTATGAGTTTTACCATGCTTTCTTGACTGGAATTACTGAGCTATGCTAATGCCTATTCTGATTTCAAATGTAATGCTGGGGCACCTGCACTAGTTCTGCAGGAGTTAGTCCTCAGTTTTTCAACTAAGAGTAACACCAAGGCCATAATCTCTGCTACTAAGTAGTGACAAACACAACAAATAGATAGCCATTGGCATAGACTCAAGAAATATGTTTGACTAGTTATTGATTCCATGCCACAAAAAGACCTGTACCAGTACTGGGCTCCCCAGTTTAAGAAGGACAAGGAATTACTGGAGGAAGCCCAGCGGAGGGACACAATGATGATGAGGGGACTGGAGCATCTTTCTGATGAGGAGACACTGAGAGAGCTGGGGCTGTTTAGCTGGAGAAGAGAAGCTGAGAGGGATGTGATCAATGGGATCAATAGCTCAGGGTGGGTGTCAGAGGTTGGACCAGACTCTGTTCAGTGGTGCCCAACGCCAGGGTGAGGGGCAACGGGCACAGACTGGAACACAGGAGGCTCCATGTGAACATGAGCAGAAACTTGTTTGCTGGGAGGTGCCAGAGCCTGGCCCAGGCTGCCCAGAGCGGGTGTGGAGTCTCCTGCTCTGAGACATTCAAACCGCCTGGACCCACCTGTGTGATCTGCTCTGTGACCCTGCGTGAGCAGCGCTGGGCTGGGGGATCTGCAGAGGTCCTGCAACCCAACCAGGATGGGATTCTGTGATTCCTGTAGGGAACAGGTTGCACTCGTAAATCAAATCCAATATTTTCAGATGACTTAGTACAGTCTTTTGTGCTGCTTGATAAATAGCACACGGAGCCTTATGGAGCCTTGACATCTGGCTGTTTGGGCACTAATTAAAGTACCTGGTCAGCATTTTAACTGGAAGGCAATAAGGAGAGGTGCACAAGAGTGGATAAACATTTGTTCTGTATGAACTCCAGGAAAGATGTGAAAACCTTGGGCATCCTTCGACTGTAAGCAATCTTTGCTAAATCTCAAGGATAAGCGTGTGAAGGTGAATAAGTCTCTGTTGCTAAAGCTCAAAACACATCGTCATTGGTGTCAAAACATGCTGTTTCACAGGTCTGGAAGAAGCAGAGCTAAGCGCAGCCCATCAGGCAGAGTGTGCGGCTGAGCTCCACGGAGGGATTTTGTTTGCAGTCACAGAATTGCCTGTGAGATGTTGCTTGATCAGAAGAGAAATATTTAATACAGTCTGTCTCCTGTAACAGTCATGTAGAGAAAACAAGTCTCCAAATTGGATTTGTGTGATCAATGGGCAGGAAAGTCCACTTCATCTATCTCAGCTGAGCTCACTTATAAAACTAGGGTTTGTTGACAGCAAGGTGTCCGTGTTCTGGCAGGACTGACTCTCTCCTGTCTGGGGACACGAGTTGTTCTGGAACCATGCACCGATCATCTCCAAATTTGCGCCACAATCTATACCTTCTTGTACGTCAATAGAAAACCAGCTGCTGAGTTCAGAAAGAGTATGATTCTTCTTACAGAAAAATCAAAGGAAGAATTAGCACGGATTTCTGAAGGCAAGTATCCTACCCTCACAGTTATGTACACAGAAATATTTACGTATCTAAAGGTATGTTTTGGAATTTATTCAAGTGCATCAGTGAATTGGGAACCTGCAAATAGTTTTTCTCAGGCCAGGGTCGCAGTGGGGAGCATGGCACAAAGACCTGACCCAAACAGAAACAGGTTCAGGGCCTGAGCAAAACCTCCACGAGGCCACCATTAAACAGATCCTCCAGACTTGACACTTCACAGCTTCAAGCATTTGCAAAGCAAGTGTAGCACAGCAGGTCTTGCTGAGCCTAATGGCACAGTAAATCTGGTAAATAAGTAAGCAGCATACAGCAGAGAAGATGGGGGCCATGTCTGAAGTTTGTGTCTTACAGAGTATTGGCATGGTGACTTGGCAGAGTCTTCTGAATGTTTTGAGTTACCTTGATGGGTAATGAAACTATTTGCTAATCTTGTATGTATATATATATTATAAAGGGATTTGTAAAAGAGAGACTGTGGGCAGCTGGCCAGTCTGGCTGTCCCCCCGTGAGTCTGGAAGACATTAACGGGATGGAGGGTGCAGCTGTTGAAACCCCCTTGAGCATGAAGAGCTGTTGGAGAGGAACAAAACTGGATCCAAGTACGGGAAGGAAATGGGTCATGGACACCAAATAACAAGTGTAGCAGCATCAGCCTCTGCTAACGACCCTATGTTTGCCTGTTCTGTAAAATCCTCTTTAAAGCAATACTCTAGCAATTAATGAACCTGTTTAAAACAAACACTGAACAAAACCAATAAAACCCACAACCAAGCAAAACAACTAACCAATCAACCAAAAAAACAACCAACCAAAAGCCAAAAGCAAAACCAAAAAAACTCCAACCAAACCAAAACCCAGCTATAGGGATCTGCAGCAACAATTCCTTACTTCAGGAAACGGAGCTCTTCTGAACAATAACATCTTCTGTCATGCCTAATCAATCTAATTAAAGAACACTACCACACTTTATTAATGTAATTTATCTCTTGCCTGAGGTGAACTATTTTTATGCTCCAGTTACTCAAACATTACTGCTCCGTGTTTGAAGAAATTGTATTATTCAGTGATGTTTATGTTCCACAATATCAGGTGGCAATTGAACAAGTGCCTGAGAAGGTGGGTATTTCCTATTTCAGAAAAGCTGTTTTGGAGCACACGTTGTTTCACAGGTTGGACTTGGGCATGTTCATCTCTGAATTGCAACCGAAGGCCTAGACAAGCCAAACACTCAACTGTCAGCATTAAGCATGTGAGTAGCCTGTGTAATTGCACATGTTCACGTCGTTCAATGAGTCGGGGTTGGAAGGCCAAGTTTATTCCAGCTGAAGATCTGGCAGGGAAAGGCTAATATGCTCTGAAGGAGGAAGGAATTTAGTTAGCTCTAGAGCTTAAAAACATTAAAGGAAATGTCAGTAGAAAAAAAAAATGTATTTAGTTTAAAAGATATTAATTGCTCCTGTGAAGTGTGCCTCTGATGTAGCCGTAGTTGCAGGGCTCATGGGCATAGTATCCACCCGTCTTTCACACCAGCTGGAAGAAGCAGTTTAACATCATCTGTGGAGCAAAACAGCGTAAGACAATGGAAAACATTGTCCAGAACCGACAGCGGGGTTTTCCTGGTGATTGCTTGCAAATTGTTGCTGTCTGCTTGAAAGCAACCAGAAAATTCAGATTGGATATTAGGAAAAATTTATTCCCAGAAAGGCTTGAGAAGCAGTGGAACAGGCTGCCCAGGGCAGTGCTGGAGTCACCATCCCTGGAGGGTTGGACAGACGGAGATGAGGTTCTCAGGACATGGGGCAGTGCCAGGGGTGGGTTGTGGTTGGACTCGATGATCTTGAGGGTCTCCTCCAACCAAAATGATTCTGTGATTCTAAAATAGGAGAAGGAAAGGAAAGAAACACAGATCTGCCTTGAGCCTGTCCTGACAGAGGGCTGAGAGCTCCTGGACGTGCAAGGCTGGAGGCAAAGTGAGTTGGCAAGGGAGCTTCCTGCCCACCCTGCTGCCTGTCTTCATGTGCAGAGCTGAGCTGGGCTCAATCACAGCCATTTTCGGCCACCTGTCCATGTTATTTGCCTGCACTTTTCTTGAGCAGCCTGAGACAAAACCCCATGTGGGCTTTGTCTCTGTCTTGGATGGATAAGATGGGCCCTGTCCTGCTAGGGACCCGACCTGCTTTGAGGGCAGCTGCCGTTTGCAGACATCTGGGCTGGGTTTGAGCTGCTCAGGTACAGCCTGTGCAGAGCCCGGGGAGAACCTGGGCTCAGAGAAGATGGTGGAGAGCAAAGCTGGGTGGGGAGATGGAAAAGCAGACATCTTGCCTTGAGCTGCAGCACTTTTCAGTCTCAGATGTGCAGGAGCAATTCCTGTCACCAGTTTTTGATGGGGCAATGGGCTCTTTCTTCGATGGGCTCTTTCCCAGCCCATGCATAGGGGAATTAGTGCAGCAACTGTGCAGATTTACTCAGGTCAATGCAGAGAATTTCACAGCTAAATTTAAAGCACCATTAAGTAGGATGGTGTGTAGGGAACAGCACCATCCAATTTTTCGTTTGTTTGTTTTTAAAGTTGGCTTATGTATTTACCACTTTCCTAGGCAGGTTCTTAAAAATAAATTGCCAAACAGATTCTGTCTTGTGAATAGATCCAAATGAATTTTATTAAGATTTTTACATAATTTCTTTCTACCCTGCTCCCAAGTTGACTTTGGCAGTTTAGAAAGGCTTCTAAGAAAAAGAAAAAAAAAAAAAAAAAAGAGGGTTTATCCTTTATGAATAAGTTAAATGCAAATTTCCTTGGCTAGTGGTTAGATCTTTTTTGGATTTTCCTAGAAGAGAACAATGACTCACATCCATTGATGAAGTACACCTTATCTCCATATTATTAACAAGTGCAGTCGCGTGAATCAGACTGCATCTGCCATTGAGAATAGATGAGAATAGAGATGCTTGTTTGGAGGACAGAGCATGTTGTGTTTATGGCTCCAAAACCAAAGTACAGATTGGAGATTTGTCCCAGGTCAGAGTCTCCTTGACAGCCTGTGCACTGTTGCATATTAAAAAGTTGGATGGCAAAAAATAAATAGTGGACTGGACTGGAAAGGTAACTGAATAGCGTGTTGAACCTGGTGAATTATTTATTTATTTATTTTTAATGATAAAATAAGGAAAATCCTTGCTATGGAGCTGATCATTAGTGTAACTGTGATTTTACTGCTATGTTGGATAATTTGTTTGAACATTGGAGAAGTGGAAATAAATATGCAAAAGACAGAGGATCTATAAACAGGTAAGTCAGCTGGGGCAAGCAAAAATTCATGTAGTATGCCATGAGCATGATGAGATTCAAAAAAGGCATAAGGGCTGAAGAAAATGGTAAAATGCATGGCACAGAAAGCAGCCATTCTGTTAGAAAAAGCCATTATAGCAAACCAAATCAATGCAATCAAGAAAGAGCAATTAATTGAAGCTGGAAGGTACATTTCCCAGACCTAAACCTGGCTTTATATTTATAAAACATTTTTTTGCTACTATTTATCTGGAGGCTGTTTGCATATTATGTCTACCAAGTCCTATCCTTTGTTTCTTCATACCTGTCAGGGTCTCCCTGATATTGCTGCCGAAGGCTCTTCAAAAGCTGTGCCCACCCCCACCCTGATGCCTCCTTTGCAGCAGCTGGGAACCCGTCCTGCCTCCGGAGGGTGGTGGCATCTCCCCACACCAGCATGTCACTGTCACCCTCCCGTAGCGCAGGGAGGTGGATGTGGCTCTTGCTCAAAGGACAATAAAAAATGACTTCTGGTGGTGTTGCCTTGGAAGAAAAATTGACAACATAGATTTTCATTTAGAAGAAAATCTAATATAAGTGTATAAGATTTCTGTTTCAAAATCAGTGACCCGTACCTGGAACAGGATAAGATACTGTAGTTTGAAAGAGTTTCTCTGTTGCTCCCTGCTTCCATAAAAATGAGAGAAAAAGAATCACACAATCATAGAATGTCCTGAGCTGGAAGGGACTCACAAGGATCATCAAGTCCAGCTCCTGAAAGAGAACTGGATTTGGAAGCTCCAGAGCAGCACACAGAAATAAAGTCCCCCTCTCCTCCCATCTCCAACAAGTGTCTCTCTGGGGCCTGGCCAGGCAGATGAATCAGAGCAGAACTGAACCGGTTCAGAAGCCGAGTGAACACGTGTGGTAACCCTGCCAGATTTATTGCTTTATTCATTATTTATGCAGACAGCAGATGCAATACAGATTTAGGGACTGACCACTGAAAAGAAATGGTTGACGTGGCTTCACCAGGTGCATTAAACACTTCGGCATTTCATTGCTGTGTGGTTCCTAACCCCTGTGCTAAGATACTGGTATTTATTAGAAGTAGCGCCCACCAAAGCTGATGTTTCCATTGCGGGGATGGTGTCCAGGGGCTGCGGGGGTAAGCGTACCGCGCAGATGAGGTGCTCTTCCTCCAGCACCTGTAAGGTGATAGATGCTGCATGGGAAATCTCTTGCGTAAGAGATGGGGTGTATGTCCCTTCCACCAGGGATCACCTGGGGCTAATAACAGCCAGTGCTCCCAGTGCCTCCAAGGGGGTTTAGTGGTCAGTAAGCCTTAATGGGTCAGTAAGCCTAAGAACCCCAGGGAATGGCAGAAGTTGTGCCAGGGGAGGGTCAATTGGACATGAGGAAAAGGTTCTTCACCCAGAGGTGCTGGACACTGAACAGGCTCCCCAGGGAGCTGTCACGGCCCCAACCTGACAGTGTTCAAGAAGAGACTGGACAACGTCCTCAGACACACGGGGTGACCTGTGGGGTGTCCTGTGCAGGGACAGGGGTTGGACTCCACGATCCTTGGGGGTCCCTTCCAACTCAGGACATTCTGTGACTCTGAACAGTATGCTGGGAGCCCTGTAGAGGAGCAGATCCCACATGTGGCACCTGTGGAGCCTCGTTAATTGCGGGGAGGAGGTGCTAATGAGAGCTGCACCATCCCCTGGGTCATGTTTGCTCTGAGGGGTGAGGAGTGAAGCTGCTCCTGGAGGGAAGGGCAGAGCAGTGCTGCTGAGCTTGGGTTGTGCACCTCTGTCCCTGGAGACATGACAGCAGAGGCTCTGACGGGCAAAGGTTGGGGACTTGTTGGGTGTTGCAGCAAAAGCTTCGTGTTAGGGACAAGGTGAGTAAAAGAAGGCTGAGGTGGGCCTTGTGGTGAGCTGTGATGGATCTTGGTGCTTGCGTGGTCTGATGCTTGGCTGTGAAAAGGAATGGTCTGACTGGGCAGGCTAATGCAAGGCAGCTTGGGGAAGTTTTGCTGCTTTTGGATCCCTCCTGCTGAAGAGCTCAGCCTTCTGGAAGGCTGGAGTCTCACTTTGGTTTTGCAGCTGGAGGATGACCTATTTCCTTGCATGACCATGTTTTCAGGTGTGGTTCAGTGCTGTCCTGGGGGTGGCTCAGCTCAGGTGCTGGGGCTTGGGGTGCTTCAGTCCTGAAGTCTGTGGTTGCAGCTTTAGTGACACCCAGCATTACAGGTGAGCAGCTCCCTCTTCCCTGTAGTGTGCTGTCTCAGCTCTGTTGTTGCTGGTGGCTTTCCTTTTCTCAGGCTTTTGTGATGAGAAATTTGAACCACAGCAGCATGTAGCTGTGAGAAAGTGGTATGGAACAGTTTGTGGGGAGGGTTGCAATCCTTTGTGCTGTTCTGAGCAAAAGGAAAACCAAGAAGAAAAGGCTCTTTTTAATTTTTTTTTTAATGGTGTAGATAATGTATTTTCTTCCAGTTGGTGTTGATGTGTTTCATGCATCTGTCTTGGCCAAAACAGAACTCTAGTAATAGCTGCGGGGAGGAAGCACTGACTGAAGGTTGTTCTGCTTGTGCAAAACAGTTGCTGAATGTGCACTGATGGTACGGCCTCTTGGCATGGTCTACGGTTATAGGAAATTCATCACATCTAAATTCCTGACTGCCACCATTAATGGTATCATCTGGCTCCTGGGCACGTTTGGGTGACAGGTTGGAGGGAAAGCAGCACCCGCTGTCCCTGCCGGCCCTTGGTGCAGACCCTTGTCCGTGGGATGGAGTGCTCCTGGGGTGCTATGGCAGGAAGGGGGGCGGGTGGAGGTGCCACGATCGGGGTGACACCTGTGGCGGCTCCTCTGCTGGCTGCGCTCCTTAAGCATCCACTTGGCAGCAGCAGGGCCATTAGCCCTAATGGCCTGGCTAAACTCCAGCCTGCCTAATTACACTTTGCCTGTGAAGCAGTATATTCCCAACGAAGATTCGGGTGCGGAAATTCTTCTTCTCATCCTCTCCTAAACAGCGTTATATGAAGGATGGTTTAGTGCTGAAGATCAAACCTGCTTTATTCAGAAACCTAAATCTGGCTTTAGGGGTGTAAGAGAAAATGGAGTCTTCAAACCAACGGCCAGGCTCCTCAGCAGACCCCGGTGCACAATGTGGTTCTTTCTCCCTTCTGCAAATTTTTCACATTCCTTTATTAATAACAAACCTCCTAAAATCTGTTTAAGCTCGTTACTTGAAGCAAATAAAAATACTTCACAGAAAAAAGAAACAGATGGTCCTAAATGTTGAAGATCTATTTGAGATGTATTTTCAGCCCACTGTCTGGAATTTGTTTCAAGTTGTAAAGGAATTGAAGTTTAATTATGAGCTCTGCGATATTAAAGCTGTGTAACCAGGAGATTCTCGCATGTTGGCCTGGCTGCATATCAACGCAACTAATTATTTTATGGTCTCCATACCCTTGCTGAAAGAAAATATTTATGTATTTGTTGGAAGGAAAATAACTCTGGGGTTGGGGACTTTTCCTTTGGGACTAAATTGTTGCTGCATTAGAGCTGAGTTTTGCTGTTAAGCTGGAGTAGACAAAAGATTTGCATCATCCAGGCTGAGCTGGCATCCTACCTCTGGATGTGGTGTGTGCGGATGGTTCCTGCTGAATTTCATTTCAGAGTGGAAGCTGGATTGTGGTGCTAAGAGCCTCAGACTGCAGCTGTACCCAGTACGTTCAGCACTGTAGCCTGCAGTGTCTGAATATTTCCCATTTCTCTGATCTTAAAGCTGTTTTTGGGAAAGCGCAGGCTTTAAGCAGAAGCTATGGTTATGGCTTTTTTCCATGGGGACACCTCAGGAGGTTAATTCGATCTATGTTACTCAAACTCCACAGTTCCTGCCGGCACATCATCTGGTTTTCATAGTCAGTTCTGCTTCCAGCTGAAACACAATATGGTTCATTAAAAATCACACAGCTGCTGTCATGTAGAAGTTGTGCTCTTAGATGACCCATGGACATGCTTTCCGTCAGGTAGATATGATCACCTGAAAGGAATGAGTGGAGAATGACAATCTAAAGCCAGAGGTCATGCTGAGCCCAAGCAGAGGAAGGACAGCATCTCCGGGGCAGGTTCTATTTATTAGAATAATAGTTATCACCAAATTATTTTGGTCAGGAGAGAGATCATGAATGTGACTCTTTCTTCTGCCATGCTTAAGGTTCAGGTGCAATGGGCAGGTAGGACGTGTGAGTAACGCTGCTGCTCCTCACAGCCAGGCTGCTTAACGCTTGCTCTGAAATTCATCGCTTGGCACCTCTGATGCTTTTCTGCCTCGGTGGATGCTGGACATCGTCGTAGTGGGACAAGAGCAAACGGTGAATAACATGCATCTGAAATGCAGCTCTAAATGCATAATTTCAGGCATTACAGACTGTAGAATTTGTGTTTGCATAACATCAGTGAATGCCAGACTGGCAGTCAAGCATTTATAAGAAAAGTAAGCTGTCGAGTAAAGAGGTTTTATTTTAAAAAATTAATGGCTTACATGTAGGATTTTTATGTAATGTATTTTTTTAGAAATCTTATTTTTGCCTCAAATCTAGGACTTGAGTTTTCTCACTTTCCTCATCCTTTCACAGGAAGCTTGGAATAGCTGTAAAAAGTGAGGGTTTATGGAGGAGGCATTCTCAGCTGCTTTCGAACAGAACTATGGAGAAAGAAAAGGTCAAGCAAGGTTTTACTTATCAGATTTTCTATCAGTGTTTCTCCTTTACCTTAGCTGAAAAACAATGAGAAGTGAGAGGTATTTTTAAAAATAATCAAAGTGAAAACTTGTTTCCTACAAAAAATAATTCAGGATTTTCTCTCAAAAAAAAAAGTAGTGAGTGGCAGGTTTCTAACCTTGAAAATACTGGATGTTCCCCTCTCTGCTGCCTCCTCCCCAAGTCCAGCCAGCTCGGGCATCATGCCCAAGTAAATCAGTGAGAAGATGGCTCAAGGTTACTCTCTTTCACAGATGAATGTTTCTGGATTACTTTTTTTTTTTTTTTTTTTGTTCCTGCTTGTTTGTTTTTTCTTTGGGACACAGAAATGCGTGTTATTGCAGAGTAAGCTAACATATCATGCTTTATCCCCGAGGAAAAGAAAACCCAAACAATCTGGATAGTATCAAATGTCTGCACAGCCAAGACCTTGAGCTGCTCCTGCGTGTCTGCCCATGGCCACAGCAGTGACAGCCACACGGGGCTGGGTCTGCAGGGTCCTGGGTGCTCATCAGGGTCTATTTTGAAGGGTTTTAATGATTTAGCCTTTGTGCCTGGTGGGGGGATGAGAAAGCTTCTTGCATTCCTGGCCTATGAGCCTCTCCAGCTGCCCCAGTGCAGCGGGTGGTGGCAAATGAGGTCTCTGGGCTTGGTGTGTGTTCCTTTTTCAGTGGTTTTGTTCTCAAAACCACACTGGATTTTATTCCATTTGCGGCAAGGGCACTCCTGTGCATACCCATTTCAGAACTCTAATGTTCCCCTCCATTAATTTTCAACCAAGCGTAAAACCTGACCTCAGGAGGAGGCTAAATTTCTCCCAACAGCAGCCATGGGTTGCCCCACAAGTGTACAAAGCCACGGGGCTGAGTTTTGCCCACGCACGGCGCAGTCCTGCTGTGAGTGCTGGAGGTGACTGAGCACTGCCTGGGAAGCCACGGGTGAGCAACATCGGAGGGGAGCAACTCCTCTTCCTCCATGTGCTGTTCAAGCCTCTGTGCCATACACAGGGTATTGCCTCCTGTTATTATCAAAACACCTCCCTGGAGGTGTTTAAAGGCACATAGATGAGGTTCTTGGACATGGTTTAGTTCTAGAGTTAGGTTAAGGTTGGACTTGATCTTCAGGGTCTCTTCCAACCGAAATGATTCTATGATTCTATAGGACTACGAAGCTGGTGAGGGGCTGGAGCACAAGTGTGATGGGAGCGGCTGAGGGACCTGGGGGTTCAGCTGGAGAACAGGAGCTGAGGGGAGACCTTCTGATCTCTGAACTGCCTGAAAGGAGCTTGGAGCCAGGGGGGTCGGGCTCTGCTCCCCAGGAACAAGCGCCAGGAGCAGAGGAAACGGCCTCAAGTTGCGCCAGGGGAGGTTGAGGTTGGATATGGGGAACAATTTCTTCCCCAAAGGGCTGTGGGGCATTGGAACAGGCTGCCCAGGGCAGTGCTGGAGTCACCAGCCCTGGAGGGGTTGGGCAGATGTGGAGATGAGGTTCTCAGGGACATGGGTTAGTGCTGGAGATAGATCATTGATTCCAACCATAACCTTGAGGGTCTCTTCCAATGAAAATGATTCTATGATTATGTCACCCTTGCATGCACCTGCAGTCCAAGGACACCAGTTGGGTAATCCTTACCTTTCCCTCTGGTTACTGTGAAATCTGGTTCTCAACAATGATCTCCTGTCGGGAGATGCCTGTCAAGTAAACTTGGGGGAGCAGACTCTGATTTTTGACTGTCAAAATTTTGAGCCTGTGAGCCCTGTCCAGCCCGTGGCCCCGGGACATGCAGCCTCTGTTCCTGCCTCCTCCCAGGGCACCGAGTCACACATCGGCACCGTGCACATGCTGTAACCTGTGTGCTGATGGTAACTTGGAATTTGAGCTGACAGATAACAAGTACTTTTGAAAACCTCTTCGTCTCTCTGTCCCTGAGGAGGCTTGGGCTCTGTTGGGGTCCTGGAGTGTGAGCTCAGGGGTCTGAGCCACTGTCGAGTGCCTGCTCAGGCAAATAAAGCCACTGGAGGTGGCGTGTTGGCGCCAGATTTTGTTGGAGTTAAATCAAGTTTGACAGTCTGAAATGATACCATCATCTGATGTCTAGTTTTCAGCTCAGCTATTTCTTCATCTGAGATTTTATTTTTTAAGAAAGTAATAAACTAGAAGTCCTCCTAATTTGTTTCAGAGTTAAAAAGTGCCTTTTTTCAGTTTAGAAAGTGAAAGATTTACAGGAATAAATTTTATTCGTTTCGACTTATCTACAACATATTTTTTTTTGTTCACTGGAAATGCCTTCCTCCTTCTAACATCTTCTCTTTGGTCTCTGTGGATGCTGTGACCCAGGTGGGACTCACCGGGGCAATGTTCTGTGTGTCAGCCCGTAACGTGTGCCGTGTGTTCATGTTCTGCTGTGTTACACACGACCAGCTCCCTCTTCAAGCCTGAGTGGCTGGTACTAGTGATCTTGGATGCTTGATACCTTTGACCACTCAGTTTAGAACTGGTGTACACTGGTGGGGCTCAACACCTTATGAAGCAGTTGTTATTCCCAGAGTCCCATGTCCAAGTTCTTCAGTGTGGGCCAGACACCAGTACAATTCACAAGGCAGGGGATGCACTCGGGGCATCAAAATACTTTCTTTTGGTGAGTAATATATTCTCCTTTATGCGTTTTCTTCTCACTTGATCCTTTCCTTGTCACCCTGCCCACAGCAAGAAGATGGCATGCAATAAATACATTTAGGTTGCTGCTGAAAAATCTGCTGTTGCACTTGATGAGATTTCTTTCAATGTGGTATCAAGTACATTTTCTTCAAGGCATGAAGCCAAGCAATTCCTAAACCATGGGAAGAGCTTTAAATTCAGTTACTCTTGAGCTACAGAGATACTGTCCATCAAAGTCAGTCATCTTTGGTCCCAGTGCTCATATTTCGTGTGTGTATTGCTTTGTGTTACTGTGTATTGTGGTTTTGTCTGCCTAGTCGTTACTCTGGCACCTCTATCCAAGGTGCAGGCGTTATCTTGCTGTGCAGGCGGTCCCAAGTCTCAGTATCAAGAATCCAAATGAAGTCTGTGTTCCCAGGTGCCTGGCTTTGCCGCTGCTGAGAAGGTCTCTCCCTCCTCCCCTCTGTTTGCTTTGAGTGTGTTAATGAAATGTATAATGCATGCAGTATTGGTACTGCTGCTAACTTGAGCATTTTGGGCCCCTTACAACAAGAAAGACCTTGAGGTTCTTAGGGACATGGTTTGATGCCAGAGTTAGGCTATAGTTGGACTCGATGATGTTAAGTGTCTCTTCCAGCCAAAAATGATTCTATGATTCTATCTGGTATCAGGCTAGGAAGTGTCTGGGCCTGAACAGCAACAACATATCCTCATACCGAATGCCTCTATGGTTGACCTGCTGCTGTTCATCCCTGCTCAGTGGTGCACGCTCTTGCTGAAACCACTGTGTTATGCAATGGGTCATCTCCAGTGGGATTTGCACTGTGAAGTTTGAAGGGCATTTTCTTCAAGGCATGAAATTAAGTGATACTTTCATTGCTGAGACCCAGAATAACACTAGTATTCCTACAGCAAACTGCAGCGTGAAATCTCGGCCTGAGCAGCTTTTTAGCATTTTTCACAATTCTTGAATGTTATTTGTATTCTTCCAAAAGATTTTTTTTTTTTTTTTTTTTTTTGCACCTTCCCTGGCACCCCCACCCTGCTCCCTGTAATTTGTAAACACACTTCAGACCTTCCCTGATGTAGATGAATGCATTAGGCATGGCATTGTATGAAAATATAGAAAAAATCAACCAGCTCAATTTTTAAATTGCAAAATAAGATGAAACTGCTTCGCACAATGCCACTGACCCCTTGCCTGGAGATATTTGTTCTTGTATTTGGACCTGTGATCTAAGATCACGTATAGCAGAGCGTCCCTACAAACCTTGTTCCAGAATGTTTCTTCCTGAACATGTAGCTTATTGTTCTCCAGATGTAATTAGCCCAAGTGTTATGACAGTTGGCAGGATTACAGCACTTTGATAAATGACCTGTTTCTTAGATGGGGAGGTTTGTGAAAACAAGACCATTCATCTCATTTCCTCTGTCCAACTTTCTTCTTGAAAATTTGCACTTGGAGTTAGATGTGCTCTCAAGGAGAGGTTCTAGTGTTCCCACAGCTGCTAGCTGTGGATCCCTCTGAGTGGCAGCCCTGCCCTTGAGCACATCAGCTCGTCATTACCATATGGTGTCACTTACAACCTTGGAAAGGGCTCAGATATGGACGTTGAAGAGGACAGCTCTCTAGTACAGAATCCTGGAGTACCCTGCTTGCCACTGGTTTCAGGTACTCGTTAACTCCTACACTCTCACGTGTCTAATTGTCATCTCCCCTCTTCCAGGCTGATACGAGACAAGCTGTATAAACCATTGTGGTGGTGTTGAAAGTGTGAAGGTTGATGTGAACGATATCCAGGGCTCTGCCCTCATCCACAGCTCCGGTCACTCTCCCATGGCAGACAGTCATGCTGGTCAGACCCAGTATGCCTTTGGTCAGTCCACACTGACTAGTCCCAGCTGCTGCCTTCTCCTCTAAGCCCAGTCCAAGAGGACTTGAGCCATGATTTTTCACCAACCAAGGCAAAGTCAACTGTTCCCCAGATTGTCGTTTTGGCCTTTTTTGAAGATGGGTCCAATGCCTGTTTTTCTTCAGTCGTTGGGGACCTCCTCAGTCATGACAACATCTTAAAGAAGACAAGAGTGACCTTCTATAACATTGTTCCTGTTGGCACCTGTAGGTGCAAGTCATCTGGTCTGTGAGCTCGAAATCAAGAGAAAGGATGAAAAACCTTTGATTTCTGATCTTGTAACTGTTACTGAAGCTGCACTGAGGAGGCTGGAGGGACTTGGTGTTGTGTCTGTTCCAGTCCCTGTGATGAACCTGACAGACTTGTGCTGTGCACCAAGGGAACTAGTTTTGTTTTGCTGCACAAACTAACCTCCTTCCAGGAGGTTCTGATGGCTACTTCATTAGTTAATGTAGATCCTTCTGGTCATGCTGAAGCTCTAGAGCAATTTCTTTGGAGACGGTTGCTTTTCCAAGCTGGTTGGAGCTAAGAATAAGGGCTTCCCTGTGAAGTTCTGCACACTGGAGTGGATCATTTATCTGTTTTCTGAGTAATATGTGTGTCAGAGCTCAAGACAGTAGCTTTCCAGAGGCTTGAACAATGGTGACTATCTATTCCACTTTACAGCGTATTTTTTAATCTGAAATTGGGTTTTAGGCTTTCCTCTGTTGAGCTGTGTGACTGATCTTAAAAGCTTCTTGATATATTACCCAGGCCTATTAGATTTTGCTAGACCTCTCCATCACCAAGAACTGATTTCCCCCTCTTCCCCCCTTAATGCTTGAACTCGGAAGGGCCTTGGGGCTTCTGGCTTAATTAAAAATTAAATTTACAGATCATTTCTCAAATCACCCCTTAAGCAGCCAGTAATAATGATCGCCCCTGAGTAGTGTGTGTCACTGTCATTTTAACGTGCTGTGTCGTAAATAGTAAAGTGTCCCCTCTGTGAACCCTGTGTGGAGCAAGCTGCCCTGTGCTGCTCTTGGTTTGTGTGTATAATATGAAAATCAGTGTGTTTTGAGTCCTGATCTATACTATACTTCATCTTCAGTCTGGCTGAGCATGCTGGGTAGACTTGTTCATGTCAGTTTTTTCTTCCTACCATAGCAAAGGAAGGAGTGACTTGTTTCGCGTTTATGAAAGGTTCTATGTGTTTCAAAAGCTATTTTTGTTTCACCCAATTGTTTCCCCTACAATTTGAAGATTTTTTTTTTGTTGTTGTTGTTTTTTCTTCTCACTTGGATATTAAGCTTCTTAAAGGTCCTTTTCTTCCAGTTAAAAGGACACTCACTTTACGTGAAGGGAATAGCTGCCAGCCCAAAGCGGTACAAATGGCTCTTGCTGTGATGCTCCACACTAAACACACTGCTAAGAGCCTGCTGGGTACTGCAGTGTTACGGGTGGCAGAGTTCATCACAAACAGAACAACCAACAACCTGAGCACTCTCTTGTGAGGGTTCTCTTTAAGTTTTTACTGCATAATTTCCTTGAATTTATTTAATCTGTGAGGAATCTGCCAAAAGTTCTCTGATTATTTGCTATTCATGCTATGCAGTTGATTGCATAAAGCATTTGCTACATCTGCCTTTTCTTGATATTTGGTGAGTTGTCCGTATATTTTGAAATAGGGAATTAATGTTAATGACTGGTCAGTACTTTCGCTAGATGCACAAGTCTCTCCTCATGCAAGGAATGTATTTGTATGAAGCTGTCCGGGGCATTTCTATATTGTTTTACCTGTATTGTTTGTTCTAAAAGGTGCTTACCTTAACATTTGAATTTACTCTAACTTTTGAGTTAAATGTGCCATTGTGTCACACACTTTGAGCTGTCATTGATGTGCTCGTGTCCAACAGCCTCGGCTCCGCGGTTGGGGCTGCGTTGTGTGGCTCTGATCCACGGCTGAGGCGTGCTGCTCTCTTCCCTCTCCAGACACCGCTCTGTTCTATTTCCAGATATATTTTTAATCGTTAAACTCCTAAAAGAGAGGCTGATCAGAAGGAAGTCCCGGGGGGGTTTGGCCTAGAGATGCTTTGCCAGATCTGCTGTGTTCAAGGTTGAATTTTGATGGGGATGAACATTTAACAGCTCTGCAAGTGGTCTCAGAGCTGAAGCCCTGCAGTGATGGTGAAGAACAGGCTCAGGAAGAAAATAAAACACCCTTTGAAGCCCTTTTTACTGGGGTAGTACATAGTTTAATAATTGTTTGAATTACTCCAGTGAAAGCCCCTTGCGCTCTAAGAAACATCACTGGAGAAAAATAAGTTAGCCCCAGCTGAGTTGCCAAACCATTAACCTCAGATACTGAAGTGACAGTGCCTGCTTGTGCCTGTGTGAAGTATCTGTTCAACTGGTGGCATCAAAGGAGCGGCTGTTCTCCAAATTCTGGTGGGGGGGAAAGACAAAATGCTGCCTAGAGTATTTCATGAGTCAGGGCTAATTTAAAACAGTAGCTTGAATCCACTGTGATTTACAGAACCCTAAAACTTTCTTTCTAACTGGAGTAGCAAATCCCATACAAGTTCTGGATTCATTGGGAGTTTATTGTCCTTGCAGCCATGGTTTTCTACTCCAAGGCTATGGGGGCCCCCGAGTCCATCATAGGTGTTGAATACAGAGGTGAAGAAAGCATTAAATGTTTCAGTTTTGTCTATGTCCCTGTTAATAAGGTTACCATGCTCATCAAGTAATGGCCAATATTCTTTCCAGTTTGGCTTTTGCCATTAATATATTTTAAAAAGCCCTTTTTATTGTCCTTCACAGTACTGGCCAGTTTCAATTCTAGTTGAGTTTTGGCAGCACGGATTTCCTCCCCACAGTGGCAAGCAGCATCTCTGAGTGCTGAGTCCCTTGCTTCCACTGACCATCTCATTTATTTTTTCACTGTATTTCAAGAAGAAGATCCCTGCTCAACCAAGCTGCCCTTTTGCCTCGCCTCCAAATCAGGAGCCTTTGCATTACTACTTGCTGCAGATCCCCTGGAAACAGCCCCAAGAAACTCCTCCCTATCAACCACAGTGACCCACAGCTCTGCTCTTGGGGCTGGGGGGCTGTGGTGGGACTGTGGGGAAGGGCTGTTCTGGAGCCAGGGGTTGCTGGAGCTCCTCTGACAGAACATCCCGAGGGAAAATCAGCTGAGGAGCAGTAGAGTAGCACAAGGCCAAAGAAAAATATTCATGGTTCCTCTCTTAGAGGTGCTATTGCACTGCAGCAGATGCAGGCAGGAGCAGCGTCTTGGTGCGCAGCCCCTGCAGTGGTTTGGGGTTGAAGAGATGGGCTGCCATTAATCTTGTGTCAGTAATTAGTCATTTCCATGTTTCCTATCCCGAGATGTGCAGGATTAACTCTGTGTTACCTTCTCCACCTGCAGCAGTGTGGGAGTAATTGTCTGACCATGTGCAACTGGTGTACACGCATTAGGTCCCCAATGAACACGTGGACAAGTCAGTTTTACCAGGAGCTCTGTGTGGTTGAAGAATGTGAAGGCTGGATGAATGGGTCGGGGTAAGCGACCCACCCCAAATAGCATGATAGCTCTTGAAATGAAGGAAATGGCTCGCCCTAAGTGTTATTCTGGAGTCTGCATGCATGTATGCCACAAGTGATCTTAGGGCTTTCTTGCAACTTGGGGCTGTCATAACAGATGGACTCAGAGTTTGAGTCATCTCTTACATCACTGCTTTTCCCTGTTCTCTCCCTTTTCCTACCTTGAAGATGCTAGTGCATTAAAAGTCCTCTGTCCCAATGCCAGCTAAGTCCAGGGGGTCAGAAATTAATAGTTAAGGTTCTTGGGATGGTAACTTAGTTGATGTTATGTTGTTTGAACTTATTGATGCTTCCATGTACAAAGGCAGGAGAGCAGTGTCCCTGCAGGCAGCTTGGCATGGCAGCAACCTACGTTTTCCTGGCACTGCTCAGGCCAGCGCTGCCCTTGGTTTTCCCCTTCGCATCTCACTGAGGATGCATCTGTATCGCATGGCTGCTGTTTGCAGCAGTGTCCGGCAACACCAGCATGCTAATCTTCATACAAACACTTGGTGGGAGAAAAGTCTTGCTCCAGGCAATCTGTCTGCATACATGGCAGAGGGGAAGGAATGCAGCTGGACTTGGTTGTGTAGTTTTAAATAACAGCCTGTTTAGCTGTGCTCCCTGATAGTGTGTCATTTCCTAGAGCAATGTTGTTTCAGAGTAGCCCAGAAACATCTGGTTACCTGCAAAAGAGAAAAACTATAGATTGGAAGTGCTCTGAAGCTATGATAAAGAAAACCTGCTTTGTGTTCTGCTGAAGGAGATTATTCAATGTACCTGGAAATCATACCTGTGAGGCTCCTCTGTTATGTTGGCTGAATGTTTCTGGGGTGTCCTGGGACATGCCCTGAGGACGCATCTATACAGCTAAAATGTCAGGGTACCTGAGATGACTCCTCAAGACTTTCTGATACAAACTGACCAAAATTTTGGAGTTTGGCAACTCACACAAGTTTCCCTGGGAGAAAGCTCTTTGTGGTGGGTGAGAAGAATTCTTGTGTGGGAGCAGTCTAAACAGTGTTTTAATTTCTGATCTGCTATCATAAGGCATATTCCCATGCCAAACTAAAAAGGATTCCAAGTGAAAGGTAGCATTAATAAGGGGGGGGAAGTATTTTTGCCATAATGCTGTTTTCTTACTCCTTCCACTTCTTCCTCCTCCTTCTCTGTGAAGTTCTGGTAAAGTCACTGGGATCTTGACAAGTATTTAGCAAGAAAATGCTTCAGATCTAATATTTTTTTTTTTGACAGATCCATCACTGATCATTCTCTCAACAGCTGGTTCTGCTCAGAGTGAATTCGAACTATTTTTGTGTATTTGTAAATGATGGAATTACACAATGCTCCAAAATAATTGTACGGTCCTGCTGTTTTGATACAGTAACATTTTACATTGGCTTTGCATAGGCATAAAGGATTACGTCAGATACACAGTATGGGACAAGAACTGTATCTTCCTTTAATGTGTACTTAAGCTGCCATCTGAGGTCATACAATCACAGAACAGTTTGGGCTGAAGGGCCCTTCCCAGCTCCCCAGTGCCCCCCCTGCCATGACAGGGACATCTTCACCAGCTCAGGTTGCTCAGAGCCCCGTCCAGCCTGGCCTGGGCTGTCTCCAGGGATGGTTCATCTACCACCTCTCTGGCCAACCTGTTAAGGTCATGGCAGGGTTGACTCCTGTGCAGGAACAGGTGGGACTTACTGGGGCTCAAGGGAGTTTTTCACCTTATTGAGTGACTGAATCCTCCAGTGCTGCTCTGGTTTTGAGCAGCTGCAGACCAAGGCACTTATAGTGTTCAGATATATTTTCCAGTGATGGATGCAACAGGTGTCATTGGTGCAGAAACATAGTTATCCCACTGAAATGACATTTTTCTGCATGTGGGGTGCAAACAGAGCTGCTGGGATTCAGAGCCACTGGTTCAGCTCTTGGGGCTGGTTGGGTTTTGTCAGTGTCGCAGTGCTGAAAGAATGATGTTGACATGGTACCTGCGAGATGTGTTCTTGGGTCCTTCTCCCAGCTTCTTGGGAGCATCTGCCTTGCATCAGCTCAGCAGCCGGAGCAATGTGGCTTTTCATCCCTCCTCCAAGTTGGGCAGCTCTGCTTTGTGCATGTCCCTCCTGTCGAAGTCATGGCTGGTGTTCGCCTTCCTGGTTGCACTGCTTGTGAGCACTTTGCAAGGTCTCCGTAGGCTGTCCTCTGCTCAGGTGGGCCAGAGATACTTTGCAGTGAAGCAGGAAAGAACCTAGTATTCTCTGCAATGATAAAAATACAAAGAAATGAATGTATGTGTGTATATATTTAACAAATAGAATTAAACCCTATTTTTTCCCCTGCCTCCTACTGTTTCTCCTGCCAATCTGTGTGCCACCAGTCCCTCTTGGAGACCCTGTCCCACTAACGCTGTGCTGTTTGTTTATACATATTTGGGTAAATGAGGTTGTTTGATCTAGCTGTTCAAGAGGAAAACATTGCAGTGGCCTCTGTACCGCACCGTGCTGTTCTGTGTCCAGGCACGTCGGCTCTGCTGGAACAAGATAAGCGGAGCAGCCCGCTCAGGCTCCCCAGCAGAGCTCTGACGGTCATCTCAAGGGGCTGCTTTGCTGGCAGAAGTTCATGCTTGTCCTGCTGAGTCTCACATCTTGCATCTGAGCTTGTTTTCTCTCTACTGACTTCAACTAAATTAGCTTCTACTCTGTTTTCTCTTTCCCCTCAGAAAAAAAAGAAAACAACAAATAAACAAAAAACACACAGAGAGGAAAGAAAGGATCAGAGGTAGCTTGGGAACTGTTGCACACGTGAATGCAATTTTAAAGTAGAGTTTATCTGCTTTTCTTCCAGCCCTGCATCCCGTCCTGCTGCAGCGCATTGTGAAAGTGTCTCCTGCTTCCTCTGTTTCTGACGAACGCTGCTATCAGCTTGGCTATTGCTCAGCCACGGTGATATTGCTGCTTGATTTACACGGCCTCTCTGCTTCTTGCTCCTGTGCTGCGTGAGTACAGCCATTATAAAAGCCATCTGCAGCTTGTGCCTTTATTCCTTGGGTTTCTAGGCTGGCAGATGGTATGGACAAAAAAAGAGCCTTCCTCTGTCTAAATTAAGCAATAACACATCAACGCCCAATCACATTCTTCTTATCACCTCGTGATGGCACTTTCATAAAACCCCTGTTTCCATAGCTAAGCATGATAGATATTTCTCAGCCTTATGGCTTGTGTCTGAAAGGAATCTCTGTGCCACAAGCCCTAAAAGAAATTACACACCTGTCCCTGCCTCCCAGTTTCCAGTTTGCAACAGCCCTGCTCAGCCAGCCATTTGTTGCAGCTAAATTAAACACTGACAAATTCTCATGTTGGATCGGGACTGGAGGTGTTGGTGGCTGAATGGGCTGTTTGCCCTCTCCTGTGCTCTCATTTGGTGTGAGTCTGAGTATCGCTGAATTCAGAAATCTCATTTTAGAGGTTATCTTTTCACAATACAAAGAAATAATTTGATTCTTTTTGGTGATTATTTTTTTTTTTCTTCTTTTGACCTGCTGGTTTATTATAATTTCCTCATTTGGCCTAATTAAAGTGCTGTGTATAGCAGCTTGTTAGGCTTAACTGCGTTCCTGCATCGCTCCGGGTAGCGCATATTCACTGATCGTTTTAGCAGCAAGATTGGCCCTGGGCAAATAATTTGTAGCAAATCACTTGACTGACTGAACATCGCCTCCTTTTGTGGTTCATGAATTCTCTCTGGCAGATCATTGTTCTCTTGAGCTTGTTTCTTGTGATGATTTCCCAGCTAATTCCTGTGGATAACTTTGGGGCTGGGGTTCCTCCTCATTCAGTATTTGCAGCTCAAGCTGCTCCAGCAGCTTGTATAAGATGCTTTGGCTTCTTGAATGAATCCATATAACCAACCTCAACATCAATACTTAACAATATAAAGCCCAAATTTTCTTGGGCATTCTCAATATTTCAGTCAATCTTTCAGTTTTACTAAAGGCTTGCTTCATTGCATATGGAAGTTTAACAAAAACAATAGAAAAGAATTACAGAAAATATCTATGCTTTACCTCTGGCTATTTTGTGTTATATACTTATTGCAACATTCCCTTGCTTCTAGTTCCCATTCTCCTCACTGCCTTATGAAAGGAGCTGGTTTTCTGTGACTCAAAGGGACACCCCACATCCAAAACCTGGGGAGCAGAGGTGATGCTTGTGTACTGACATAGCAGAGGAGACCCGTGACCTAAGCTTAACTCTTCCGTCTTTAATCTGCGGCAAATGCTAAAGTTGCTTACAAAGACCAATAACTTCTTGTTTTTGCTTGGGTGTGAGGAGGCTGGGAGTATTTCCCAAGCATTTTCAAGTATTTTCAAGTATTTTCTCCTGGCTACTGTGCTTTGAAGAATATGGTCTTCAAATGTGGGATTAACAGATTAAATGTTTTGTGTAGATGAGGTTCTTAGGAACCTCGTTTAGAGGTGGACTTGGCAGTGGTAGGTTAATGGTTGGACTTGATCTTAAAGGTCTTTTCCAACCAAAACCGTTCTATGATTCTGTGGGAGCAGGGATTTTGTGGCTGGTTTCCCATGAGCTGGTGAGGTGCTGGGGGCTCTGTGGGTCACATTCACTGCAGGGTCACATCCACTGCGGGGTCACCTCCAGCACTTGTGTCCCTCCAGCCCCCCCCAGTGCCTCCATCATCTGGGATAGCTCCTGCCCCCAGGTGGGCTGGGGTCTGACTCCCAGGAGCAGCATTTGACGTGTGGCAGGAGGTGAAGTTACCACACAAATGAACACAAAGCACTTGGTTCCCTCTGCATGATGTTCTAACAGAAAAATATGCTGGCAATTTTTTTGCTCTTCCCTCAAAAACTGATGTGTTTGTAAATTCTAAGCAAGTACTGACAGGTGACTAATTTATTTTTGTCAGCTTAGCAACAAAGGCTACCCTTTGCCACCACGTTCATTTGTTATGGCAGTGCGTTGGCTGACATTGAGATTCATTTGGGTTTTTAATATATTTCACTGATGCAGCGTTGTAGTTATTCACCTGCATTTCTCTCTTTTTCTTCTAAAACTAATTAGTTTCTATTTTCTCCACATTATTTCCTTAATCTTTTACATTTGCAGACCTATGCATCTACAGACAGGGGTCTACAATTTTCCTAAGGCGGTACTGCTAAACCAAAGCCCAGCCTCCTGCTGCCTTCGGAGCACTTTGTGTGGCCAAAGATATGTTCATCTCAGCTCTGACAGCATCACTCATTAGAGTTCTTGTCACTGTCTGGCAGGCGCTTGTGGTTGTAACATGGAAAAAGCCAGGAAACTTGGCAGGAATCACTATGTGTTTGCCTGTGTGCTATTTTCAGCATGTTAACATGAATAAGCATAGTAGTGGTCTTGGAGATTATTGGTCGAGACGTTTTTCTTGCACAACGTTCTTCAGTAAAGGAGATATGGAAATAGCTTTGGCAGTCCTATGTCACTTTACCTTCATGCATCAGTTTAAAGTTGCTAGATCTTTTTATTTATTTTCAATAAAGTTGCTGGGAACTTTTCCTAAACATTATCAGCACTCACGTGGAAACATATTTTTATAGCGTGTTTCTAGACCCTTTAACTCCAACAAAGCATTGAATAGTTCACGGATGGCGCCATTGCAATTATCTGCACTCTGTGCATTCCTTTTAGCTTTCAGATGCAAACCCCATGTTAACCATATATCATTATTAGACTGACTTCGTAGCAATAATTGACACAAAATGAAATTCAGAGCAGGAAATGGAGAGGCTTTACCATTCAGCATGAACAGACTGCAAATTAGTGTTACTGCTGTAAAGGTTAAGTGAGATTGAAAACTGTTCACTTGCTACCATGTAAGCTGAACATTTCATTTGTGGGGGAAATAGCCATGATTGGCATCTAAAAAGTAGAGAGGATGCAAAGAAAAGGAGAGTAGCAGCTTCTCCCTGCTGTGAAGTGACTATGGGCATGCTGAAGAAGCGTGCTGGATGGATCCGATCAGACCCCATCCCACTGACAAGTTTCTTTCATTCAAAGCAACCTGCCTGCTCAGTGCCTGCCCAAAAAGGTGGGAGAGGTTGGATGTGCTAAGCGAGATATCTTCTGCCATAGTTCCAGTTACCAGTTACTGTAGGGACAGCTCATCCAAATGTTTGTGTTGCCCGTGTTTCAGCCTCAAGGTGAATTTCCGTATGGCACAAGGTGCCATTTCTGATGACATGCACACAGAGCCAGTAAAACCTGAGAGTGTATTGCTCATTATAAGGCATGAAGATGCTGAAGGATGTCCAACAACCCTCTTTGCTTGCAAGGGTGTTCGGACAGAGCTGTAGAACAGCTGAGTGGACAGTTCACTAATGACAATGAACTGTATGAGCTTATGAAAGCAGGGAAGTGCTGTGCAAATGGTTCATTAATTTCACCACAAATGAACCATAGAATAGAAAACTGACTATTGGTGACTAGAATAATTTCACTAGGAGAAACACTCATACAAAAACTCCTTTTTATTTGATATGAAAAAAGGATGTTTTTTTGACAGATTGCTTTGAATAATGTATCACCCCATGAACTGTTTCCTTCCCCAGCTCCTTGCTCATCTATTGGCTGATGCAACATAGCAGGAGCTTTTTGGAGGTTTGACCCACCTTGTGAAAGGACCCCAATGTGCTGTGCTCCATCTGTGAACTCAATTGCTGCAGAGAGGAGGTCTGAGTCCCGGTACAATGAGAAATCCTAATTTCTTCCTGTTTCTGCAGTATGTGGTACCTGGAAGCCAGAGGAGGATCTGAATTGCTTTCAGATTAAATTCCTGCTGCTGTCATGGTCCTGAGCAACAAGTTTTCTAAGGTATTGAGCTCCACATGGAAAGTGGTCAGGCCGTATAACTTAAACAGGATGTATCTTATTATCAGGTTAATGATTTTTAAATGAACAGCTAACTCTGCATCATCTGCAGAAAACATAAGCAATACATGGGTTGCTTTCCAGTCCCCGGGCAGGTGTCATGTCCAAGAATGGACTTACGTGTTTCCAGCTCAGAAAAGCTGTGTAACCTCTTCTTCTATCAGCTAAAAAAAGCAAACAGAGTATGTTCCGTGTATGTAGTTCATTTTTGTTTTCCTTGATAAGCCTGCCATCGTACCTATTAAGTAATTTCTATCTGTTTAAGAGATAGTTTATGGGCAGATTCTCCTGAGCTAAAGTATCTTTTGTGAAAGATTCCAGTGGCAGTGTCTGTCTGCGCTGTGATCAGACAGCTTGGCTCCGAGCAGCTCTATTTCATCTAACATGACTTCACGCTATGACTTGCTAACAGTGGGCTGTAGCGTGTGCTGTATCTGTACAATTAGCTTATCAGGAGATGTGAAAATAAGATAAATATTTATCACTGAATTTAGAAGTGGCACATGCTGAATTTCAAAACTGTTAAAGGGATGATTCTAGGGTCTGATATTAACCTCAACATTTAGAACGTTTTAATTCTGAATGGAAATATCTTTTTCCATTGTCAACATCTCCCTGGTGTGGGAAGCACTGAGCACCCAGTGTTTGTGGGGCAGCCTTGTCCTAATGCTGTGATCTTAACATATCTCTCAAATTCAGCTGGACACCTTTCCAAAGGCCTAATCCTGACCCATGTTCATCTGTGATGGGTGGACAGCCATGGATATGGTAGGGCCGGGCCTCAGTCATCAGAGCAGCCTCCCGCATGTGGAATACTCAGCGTGAAGCTCATGGTTTTGAGACGTGAAAGGCTCAGCAACCTCTAACCACCATATATTGGTACTACCACATAAGGCAACAGAAGCAAGCAATGGAAAAGTTGGATTTTTAGGAACTCAGAGTTCTGAAAATGGATGGAGGTGGCTGTAGCAGATGCACTTGCCTCCACCTCCTCCCCACCCCCCCAAAAAAAAGCAACAGAAACTTCTGGGCTGATAGACCACTATCAGCGTGCACATGCCCCCTTGGGTGACAGACAAGGCCCTTGACCAATGAGATACCTCCATTGAGAGAAGTTTCTGGACCACTGCCATAAATGATCACAGCTCAAGTTCAACTGGGTATAGGTGGAGTTGCTGGAGACTCTCTGGGGTTGGCGTCCTTGCAGCAGTGGGTCTCAGTGGAAGACTTCTTCTTAGACTGGCCACCTAAGGACCATTCCTCAAGGACTGAGATCTTCTGGGTACCCTTGAGAGTCCTCACTTGGTAAGAGTGGGAACATGTGCGTTTTGAATGATTGTTTTGAAGTTTTGGGATCTCACCCCTTGAGTTTGAATCAGCTCCTAACTGGTAACTGAGCCTGTGTTGTATAATGTTGGTTTTCTGCTAAACAGTTGTGGTTAGAATGAAGTCTGTTTGGAACTTATCTCTTGTCTAAGTTGACTTTTGGGGTACCTCTGTGACAGTGGGGAAGAGAAGGCACCTCACCTTCCTGGGGGCTTTGATCAGTGGCCCTAGCTCTGGGCGGCTGGTGGTGGGGCTGGGGGAGGGACCGAGGGCTAGGGGTGCCTTGGAGGGATCAGCGGGATGTACAACACCGCTGCTTAGTGAGAGTCTACAGAGCTGAAAACCATCACGGGGCAAAACTGGCTGTTGGGCACAAGCAAAACCAAGAGGAACATTCCTCTGGCAGCTGTCATGCAGATGTAACACAGGAGCTTGCTGTTCTGGGTAGGGGTGACACTCATGACCACGCTGGGTTCCTGCTTTACACAGAATGGTTGGGGCTGGAAGTGATTCTGTAGATCCCCAGCCCAGCGCTGCTCACGCAGGGTCACAGAGCAGATCACACAGGTGGGTCCAGGCGGTTTGAATGTCTCAGAGCAGGAGACTCCACACCCGCTCTGGGCAGCCTGGGCCAGGCTCTGGCACCTCCCAGCAAACAAGTTTCTGCTCATGTTCAGATGGAGCCTCCTGTGTTTCAGTCTGTGCCCGTTGCCCCTCACCCTGGTGCTGGGCACCTCTGAACAGAGTCTGGTCCATCCTCTGACACCCAGCCTGGAGATATTTATAAGTGTAAATAAGGTCTCCTGTCAGCCTTGTCTTCTCCAGCTGGACAGCCTCAGCTCTCTGTCTTTCCTCATCAGAAAGATGCTCCAGACCCCTCAGCATCTAATAATCTTTGTAGCCCTTTCCCAGCACCCTGGGCCTTTCACAAGCTCCAGTGGCTCTGAGCACTTTATACCAGTGTAATAATACTGAACATGGTATTGGCATTAAACAATTACAACAAAGTACAAGAACAACCCCAGAACTTGCTTGTTTTCAGTGTCCTGCAACGATACCCTTTATTATTTAATTCCTCCTACAGGTGGATTTAGAGTTTCTTTCTAGAAATCCAGTGTTTGTGCTGCATTTGTTGCTTCCTCTTCTGTGTTGTGATTTACAAGGAGGCTGCATGTATACTTGTTACTAGTAGAACATTTGTTTTTATGCTGTGTACAAATTCTTTTTCTAAGAACCATGCAGTAACAATTTCTGTCACTTTGATTTTCTGGCGGTTAATGCATTTAAGCAGAATGTGTGCTTAAAGCTTGTGGGAAGGGGAAGAATAGATATATCAAATATACACCGTAGGGCTAATGAGTCTTCCCTGACTAAATAAAAGGATAAACCAAGTCCTGTAAACTTATGTTCGTAGTCACTAGGAATAACGCATCATTAAGGCCAAGTTATTTTCCCAACCAGAGCGATGACATGGACTTGATTCATGCAGGTCACCAATAAGTAGCCTTCAGATTATCACCCTGAACATTAATTAAAGCTCTCCAAGTTGTTTTATACAGCCTGCTGTAAAACACCCTCTAAAACTGGAGTTTGGCAGTTTGTAAAGAATCCAGGTGACCAGTACCTGGTTGTATATTCTCAAATATCGTTAGTGGAGTGGACAGAGACGACGACGTGACTATTAATCGAAAGCTTTCGTCTTCGTTTAATTGCCATGGCAGGAGGATGCCATGGGGGATGCTAGGGGCTTAGTGGCTAATGTAAATAATTTAATGATTCATTTGTGCTGCGGTTGCTTTTAGAAACCCTCCCTGTGGACCAAAACCTGTGATGCTCTATAAGCAGCAATGAGTACACTGCCCCAGGTTCAACCCTCACACTGGGCTCCTGCGCTTTGGGCACAGAAAATCAGGTAACACCTTTAGCCTTTAAAACAAATATATATATGTAAAGGAAATGAAAATACACTGTAGTTTGGGTGCAGTTTTGCATCAGACATTTTTAACAGACTGAAATCCATTGTCCTTCAGAAGATGGTTTTGTTTACCTCAGTCAGTGCTAAAATATTCATTAAAGACAGCAAGAACTTCTTTGTATTATGCAAAGAAACTTTGTACTAAGTGTTGTCGGTATGTGTTCAGCGTATGAATGCATAATGTTCTTAATACTCAGACGCTGCAAATAGTTGTTTTGAAAAGGATTCCAGTGGCTTTCTAAAATGTATATTTGATTAAAAAAAAAAAAAAAAACAAGCTCAGGATTATGTCAGCCCTCTGGATAATTCTCCTGTGAAACACTTGACAAAATTTCCTCCCAAAGTTTTTCAGGAGGAATAAATTGATCTAAACAGAAAATGTGAGATGGAAAAAAAACCAACAATCAGCTGCTGTATCTTTTCCACTATTTGTTCTCTCTTGTTTTTACAGGCATCCCTATGTGTTTTTTGGTTTTGTGTTATTGTAACATGGACCTCCCTGCTGGGCTGGTTCTCCCCAGGAAGCACCTCGGTTGCGGTCTCCCACTATAGAGTAATGCCGTTCTAGTGGCATTAGCCAAATTTTCCACTGAAGCAAATGAAAAATGCCCTGCAGAATTCACATAAATTGTCTATAATCCTCAGCCTAATAAAGTGGGTAATTCCAAATGAAAATTTGCTTTGGACATGTGTGTTAGTAAATGCAAGATTGAGTTGGTGCCCTCTCACCCTGTCCTTGTGTCCTGCTGGCAACGTATTGTTTCTTTGAGCCTTTATAGCAAAAATGCCTGATCTGAAATATGCCACATCATTAGTTTTTGTTTTGTTTTTTAATAGGTTATCGTTATGCTTTAGGAAGTTTGCATTAGTTTTGTTGTTGGGAAATGAAAGCAAGATTTGTGAGTAAGTACGAGCTAGTTGGGCATAGACAGAGATGAGCCTGATTTCTTTAATAAGCACAGTCTTAACTATGGAGTAACTGTGTGTAACTGACTCCTCATAAGCTGCTTTTGTTCACTGTACAAAAGAGCAAGACTTTTGCAATTTGTAACAGTATCTAATAATTTCTGAAACAGGAGTAAAGAGAGATTACTTGATACCACTTAATAAAGCCAACTTTAGTCAAAATATTTTTTCCTTTGGAATTATCCCCTCCCAGTTCTCTAATTTGAGTATTTTCACTCCTCTAATAGAAGCTTAGTTATTAATAGCGTTATTGAGAGGAAACAGTGGTAGATTTGTTTCCATTCATCAAGTGTCTTGAGTATATTCTTCTGCCTTTCATCATAAGCTACAGAGCTACGTCCAAGTGAGCACTTTCCAATTCCCCCAACTTCTGTAACTCTATGTGATGGCTTTAAATAACAGGAAGCCATCAAATATGAAGGAGTTAAGCAAATTCATGTGGAAATAATGTGAAAAATATAACTTGGAGTAGATGCAGATCTTAGTTTTGATTTTACCTGTTCTTGGCTGCATTAAAAGACGTTCCTTTTATGGTTCAAATCAACGAAAGATATAACTCCCAAAGGGAGATTTCCTCACTCTTGCCTGAGAAATGAGCGATACTCCTCTCCGTATATTTTTTTAAACAAAACATCATCCAGTGTGTCTTTTATGTGAGGATATTTCAGTGTACTTGATGGCATTTAGTTGTCATTGCTGCGCATTGAGCTGATGAGGTTACGACTGAGGTTGGGCAGACGAGCAGTCAGGGCTGACGTGTGAAGGGGTATTGGTGTCGTGTGGCCTGGCCGGTGGTTATTCGCATACCGACAGCTTTTTGCCGGAGAGAAGGGGGGCCAAAACAGGTGATACATCTAGAAAGTAAGTCTGTGCTAACTGCTGGACCGAAGCCAGATGCACCCTTTACATCACCTGCCGAAACTAGGAGCATGGGTGATGTGCTGCTTAACTGGGAGGGATGCTTATACTCCTGCTCCTCCAGTGATGAGCTGTGTGACTGAAGAAACATATAACTTGATCTGTATGACCAATAAAAAAAAGTATGGGCTTTTCCTGTTTTCTGGGACAACCCTTTGACTGGGGTTTTGACTAAAAGAAGTGGTGCTGCTAAGCAAGGTCTTCACCTGCATCATCCACATGTGCTGTCTGACTCTGCATTTCCAGTCACTTAGTCACTCTTTGGAAAAGTGTCTCCAAGTCACACATGTACAGCAGTGTTCTGCAGGTTTCTGCTGGAATCCTTCCTCCCACTACTACTGCTTCTATTTAAATAAAGCTTTGGGTTCACAGAGGCTCGTAATCCTACAGCAGTGCCTATGGCTAACATTTAACCAAGTCTATGTATTTTATTTTTTTTTAATTTTGGTAAATACAGGATTGCACATTATTTTTTCACAATTGAAGCACAGGTTTTAACAGATTTTTAGAGTGGAAGCGACATCCATGTCTTTGGTGGACGTGCAAGGAGAGGAACTGGCAAAATGATTGTTAGGGTTCTTTATTTGTCAAGCTTGTCTCACAATCAGGTGAACTCATGTCTCTTTGAAAATCCATTCCTTAGATTTCAGAGCACTGCGTGCCAGCTGTTCTTCATCTTCCTGTTGTATCAGAGCTCTGCAGTGAAGCAATAACGCCTTCCGTGACTGCAGCGTGTACTGACAAAGGAAACTTCTCTGTTGTGCCTTGAAAGAAGGTTCCTGAACTACAGAATCCCAGACTTGCACTTGTAACGTCAGCTGTCAGAAAGCTGCCACGCTTCTCTTGGTCAACAGCAGTGTTGTTTGCTGCCTGTCTGCATCAAGGTATACATAAAATACTCCTTCCACACCAGATATTTGTACTTCTAAACAGAAGATGTAATGAACTTGATATTTTTATATTCCTACTGGGAGAAACTGGTTTCTTCTGGTAGGACCCTGAATTGCTTGTATCCTAAGAAAGACTGTTAAAAATGCTTCACTTGAAAATCAGGCTTGGAAAAAAGATAGGAAAAGACTCTGAGGCTTGTTTCTTCTCCCATGGGTTCAATCCTGTAAGGAACAGAATCACAGAACGTTGTCCTGTGCAGGGACAGGAGTGGGACTCAGTGATCCCTGTGGGTCCCTTCCAACTCAGCACATTCACCAGCTCCAGTACCAAAGTCTCCAGCAGATCTTTCACTCTTGTTACAGTTGCCCGTCACTAGATTTGTGTGGTCCCATCAGAGCTGTGGAGGACTGATGTGGTGCAGCTGCCAAACGCAGCCAGGCGGGAGGTGGCGTGGGGAGGATGCAGGGGCTGTGCGAGCTGTGTGATGTGAGGAGGCTGCTGATGGTATCCTTGCGTGGCAATAAGACCTAGGAAACCCTAAATTTAGGTTTTCTAAATAAAGGAAACTTGGTGTGTTCAAGAGAAGCCTAAACATATATCTTGCTTTAGCTATGATGTTTCATGCATCACATGTTAATTCCAAGCTGTGCCAAAAGCTCTCACAAAGTTTACTTTTATTAGAAATTTCCCTTTTTAGTTCTTCTCTCATGCATTCGCAAAGCCGCTGGTTTACAGACGTAGCCCTGAGCAGTTTGTACAGCTTCCCAGTCTGTCTGCCAAGCAGAGCCAGCACAAGTACTGCAGGTACAGCCCTTCCCTCTGCTCTCAGCTGTTCCGCAGCACTACAGCCCAGCCCAAGAGGCAGCTCCATCCCTCCGGCTGCCTGTCCCTGTGTTGCTGCTCAGCCACCAGTCACTTCGCTCTCCCTCTCTGCCACAGCCCATCGCCCCAGCCCCCTCGGTGTGCATGTCGTAGGTGCATCCCCCCTTTGTCTTCTTGCCACCTCTTTTCTTTGGTGGTTCCATTCAATACATAGCAATAAATCTGCACCTTTGTTTAAGTTTGCATTTTGACATCTTTGAATATGAATTTTGTTGCTCAGGTCCATCATTAGCCTGTACATTGTGTTGCTGACTTGGAGCATTTGACTGTTTCCCAAGTCTCTTGCCTTCCAGGCTGCGATGTAGTTGAGATTTTAGGCCATTTAGCTGCAGCACCTTGTGCTAGAAGTTGTATTTGCCCCCTTCCTATGAGATACAGAGTTGAGCCACATGTTTGGCCCAAGTTACTGAAACTCAATGCAGGGCAACACCTGGCTGTGTGCTGGGGGAGGGTCTGGGTGGGCTGCAGAGCAGCAGCCGGTGGAACTGCACTGCCCTGCCACCCATGAAGGTCCCCACCAAGTGAATGTCCATCTGTACTGCTCCTAAAAGGACCCTGAGGTAAGCAGCTCAGACGTACAACACTAGAGAAGATGAAGACACTCAGTCCCCATCCCCCAAGGAATTTCAGTCTTGCCAAATATTCTGCTTTCTGTGAAAACGAATATTTCCTGTCCTGGAGAGCAGGGGTAAGATGCCATTCTGGAGAGGGTTTCTTGCACTGTTTTTTTTCTGCATGTTTTCAATTAGCATTTTTAGAAAGGTCTCGTTTTTTTGTTCTACTGCAGGTCAAAATCAGAAGAGCTGGTATCAGTGGTTTACACCAAGCAGAGAACTTTCCTGATACTGGTATTCCATGAAGCTACTGGAACATGCCCTGTGCACTGCTCTGTAAGGAATCATTGAGTTCTCATTGCTTCAGATGAGGGATTTTCTCCCAGGTATTCCCAGCCAGCAGGTTCGTGTTCCTGAACAGGGCGCAGCGTTTGCGGTTGTCTCTGATCTGGTACTATTGTTATACAAAAATAATATGCTTTAGATGTCTTCAGCCAGAAAGGTGTGATAGACCATCCCATGAATATTGCTAAGATACCATCTTGGAACTTGGAGTACTTCCTGCTCCAGAGAAAGATTCAGATTTTTCTGTGCTTTAGTGATGTTTTGGCAGATGCTGCAAGGGGAAAAATACCCTTCAAGCTCCTTCTCCAGTTCCTCAAAAGAGAAGGGTGGAGATTATTTATAAATGCTACTAGAGGTTTGAGAGAGAAGAGAGGTTTGAAGGACTGTGGATACAACTATTCTTTAATAGAGAAGTGAAGTGTAAATCAGTTGGATGAGAACCTGTCACAGTCGAGCCCCACCAGCTTCCCCGTGCTGTGAAAGGGCTGTTGCTGTGAGCCTCGCTCCTCTCTCTGCTCCATGTTTTGTTCAACTGTTTTCCCTGTAAATTGAAAATGGGACATCTGTAATGTGGAGATATTCTGGCAGGCAGGGTGTCAGAAAATTTGTGTATGATGCTCTTGTAATGATGTTTTCTAGTGGCTGCAGCTTTCGTCAAATGAGCACAGACATCCATCCATCCATGGTAATATTCCATAAATAAGTGTGTACGGCCAAATCACTGGGCAGCACACACATGGGCTTTAGCTTAGAGCTGAACATTCAATTTATCTGTTTTGGCAGAAAAAGATGAATTTGTGGTTTGGTTTGTTTTGTTTTTAACGTCAACTCTTTCCCAGGCCATTCTTACTTTGGTTTTATGAGCCTCAGGATGACTCTGAGAAAGTGTTTGTTTCCCATAGCCCCTCTGTTGTTTAGCAGTGCTTTGGGTTCTGTTTTTGCACAAATGTTCCTGTATTGGTTTCTGTGGTCTTCATATCCTTGGTAGCCCACCTTGTTACACAAGATGTTTGTGATACGTGGTGCCACCTGGATGAGTTCTCCTCAGGTCTACCATTTTCATATGTCTAACATCAGATAAGCAATATGCAGCTTGTTACCTCAATAGAACGACAGAGCCTTACCACAGTTGGTGGAGCCATGATTATTAACTAAGTCTAGGGCATTGTTGCAAGTTTTTGGTTTGCTTAATGCACCTTCCTAAAACTGAGCTGCTGGGCAGGGGGGTTGGGTTGGTTTTTGAGATGGAGGAGACGGTTTGAGCAATTGGATCAGCAGAAGTGACTTCTGATCAGTTTTTAAATCTGGCCTCACTTAAAAGCTGCTGTTGTACCCTGGCACTAACCCTATTGATCTTGTAGGGAGATTAATAGAATGACGTTGGAACACTGGGGTACTCAGAAACACAGGGCAGGAGCTATGCTCACACCCTGAAGGTCTCTCCAGCTCTCATCAGTTCACCAAAGCAACATGTGGTTATCTCCTAAAAGAGTACATTTCTACCTCGCAGCTGAAAACACATTTACTGTGATCTTTTTGTGGCATCTCTTTAGTGCAGAATGCTGAGCTTCACTTGTGTAGATTTGGTTTGTTATTTTCACCATCTGACTGCTCTAATCTGTCAGATTTACAGTCTCATTATTTTACTTTATTATTAGATCCCAGATTAATTAACACTGCAATGGTGCTGGCTCATTAGCAATATTCATTGGGGTCATCCCACACAGATAAGTGTACCAACCTAAGGACATGGATTTCCTTGTTATGTTATCACATTATTCACTTGTCCTTACCATCTCGGTGACACTGTGTTACTCCGTAATGCCGGAAGAGTCCACTTAGCTAAATATTCTCCATCATCAGTTACCATTTGTGTTGTTTTACTCTTTGTTCGCACTGGGCAGTGTGGTCTGCTGCTGCACTGACATCTTTCCTGAGCCTCTGCCTGCGCAGCTTGTATGCAAAGCAGTATTTGTGGTATCGCTGCAGGAATAATTTGATTTATTTTGCATGCAAAAGAGATATATCTTACTGAATTCTCCTACTTCCACAATAACTAGATATCAATTTATCAATTATAAGGTCAAGTCTCCTAAATAACATCTGGCTGAGTCTGCTGTTTCTTTCTTTGTTAATAAAGCAATTTTTCCTCCGATCATCTTGCAAAGTACCATTACTCAGAGGCTGTGTTTTCTTTATGTTGTGGCTCTGAGCCTCATTTCAAAACAAACCTCTAAGCCCCAGTTGTGATGGGATTGTCTGTCGAGCTGGTGTTTGTCAAATACTGCCTCCCTCCTCTGCAAAATGTTAACCTGTATTACCTTACAGTGCTGTATGTCTTAGATGCTTCAGGAGCCTCATGGCTATCTGTCATGGTCTGAGGCAGCTACTAACTCATGTGCTGGACGCTAGATATCACCTGAAATTTTGAAAGATTTGTCTTTTGGGGTGTTTTTGACATTTCTGGCCTATGTCAGATTAGTTGGAGTGAGTGAGCAGGAGCTTTAGTGAAATACTGTTTTTTGTGATTGCTTTGAGGTTCCCCAGGTCACCTACTCTTCCTATGAGTCTGTGGAAAGCCAAAGCTTGCATGGTTCTGGAAGTTGTACCGCCCTACTCATCCAATTCAGCCCATGAAACACAAGTCCACAGACTTCCTCAGGTTAATTCTTGCCTGGATTAGGTTACTTGCTGCAGAGACCAGGAGCCAAGCAAAGTGTGCAGCAGCTCATTTGTCCTGGAGAAGTCGAGGCTGCCCATCCTCGAGTATCTGAGAGCTGTAAACCAGCCTTTTCCCCATCACATAGCCAGACATGTACATGCTGTACAGCCACCAAGAATCAGGAAATGTCCCTTGCCCATGGCCAGCTGGGTGTTTCCATCACTAGTCTGGAGGTCTGGGGCAGGGCTACAGTCCCGTGTCTGGAGCAGGCCTGGGCTGGTGAGCTTTAGACTGCCCATGTTTGAGAGTTCACCCCTTCTGTCAGATAAAAGGAATGGATTAAAATTCTCCAAATGCAGAAAATGTATCCTTGTTTCAGTTTGCATCTTCTTGTCCTCTGTGTCTGTGGCTCATCTGTGAGAAGGAGGCAAACTGAAACAAGGATACATTTTCTTCACTGCAAGGAGCAGGAGGTCTCCTGGTAGTGTAGGTGCTGAGCAGTTAAGCATGGTCTTCTCCGTGGTGCTTTAAGGTGATGGTATAGGTAGTAGATTCAAAGGAGGGGGCTGTGTTCAGCATTTTGGTCATGGTGCCAAACAGAATTGTCCTCACTTGTCAGATCTCCCCGGTAGCTGGGATGCCAGGACCTCTTTTGGCGCTGGTCCCTTGGCCTGTGCATTTTGTAAACCTCAAAATGACATTCCCAATGACCACCAAAACAACAAGGAGATCAGCCTTCCTCCTGAACTAAAAGATGCTAAGGGCAATGGTAGCACTGCAAAGCTGTTTAAAGCCCCTTTCCTGGTTGTTCCTCCTAAGCCTTCCATTTAGAATTATTTGAATTAGTGTACGTTGCTATCTGAGAAGTTTTTTTGCTACAGGCACTGTATTGACATCACCAGTATCTACTGCTTCTGGGAGAAAGAGCAGCTTGAACAAAGGCTTTGAAAGTATCAGTGTGTTCAGAAGCCAGAGTTGGGAATTGAAGCCAGATACCACGAGCGTGTTAACATTTCATTTAATCACAAACCATTATCTCCTTCAATGACCATCTCAGTAATATGGCCAGAATTCATTTTCACTGAAGTCTGAAGACTGGTATTGTATTTAGGTTTAGCATTCCAGTATGCATTGATGAGCTAGAAGCAGCCTGAAGGGAAAATAGATGTAAGAAAGTAGTTCTTGATGTTAGAGATGACAGGGTAATACACATGAAGAAAGTTACTCCGAGATTTTGTTTTCCTTTAAGAGGAGACACATATAAGTATCTATAATAAAGAGAGCAAAAAAATCATGAGCCTTTAAAACAAACAAGCAATAGAACACAGATCCCTGATGTGACTTGGTGCATGTGGTAGTCTGGAAGCAGTTTATTGCAGTTGTCCTTCAAAGGAGTTCCCATGCTGGGATTGCAAATTATTTGGAAACAAATTATTTAGTGTGACGAAATAAAGGGTATGGCATCCAAAAGTGAAATAAATCCCTTAGAGCTTCATCTGGAGTGGAAGCAATACTTGTGAATGTCTCCAGGTCAGAACAAATCACACAGGACTTTAACTTACCAAACCCCAACCAATTCTGCCAATTCGTGAGTTGTACCTACCAATGCCACTGCTGTGGCGAGGCTGTTGTCCCAAAACCAGGGTTCTTTACCCTGTGTGCATCTAAGTGAGCCAAATATAGCACACAGAGATGAGATATTGTTTATTACAGAGTTGTGCAACCTGGCTGCTGGAACAAAGCCAGCACGCCAGCGGGAAAGGTAACAGCCGTTATATACAGAAACTTATCCCTACTCAGGGCAGTCCTAAAGAGCCTACTAGTTGCACATTTGCACATTGCATTAGATAATCATTTTAGCGTATAATGAGCAGCATTCAGCTAAAGGACACTTTATCCAACAATCTTGAGATACGTGTTAAAGAGAGACTCAGCTAATTGTGCGGGCCTCAAAATGTCTAAAGCTGCAAGGCCAGTCTCTGATTAGGAGTTTTGCAAAGTCACCCTGGTCTTTGTCAGACTGACCTAAAACTGAAAGGATTTACCTATCTTTAGGTTAGTAATTGCAGACAGGATTCATTCTTCTCTGTGGTAATGACAGCAAAGGTGATAAACACTGCTCTGCTCTGCTCTCTGGGGTCCTGCTGTGAAGCTCATGGGATTGGGATTGCAGCTGTCCTGGGAAAGAAGGGGTAATGACACTCGTTTGTATGCACTTTTAATTGTACAGCTATTGGGTCTCAAAATGAGAAGTACAGCAAAACCTCTGTTTAACTAGGATTAGTTTCTTTACATATAATGGAGAAAGACTTCACTTGGTTAATTTTAGCCTGCCTCCTGCCTTTCATTAGCAGATAGAAGGTTCTTTGTGTGCAGGGGCGGGGGGTACGGAGCACAGGGAGGGAGATCTCCGAGGCTGCTGGTTTCTGCTGGGTGGTTTTCCGCAGGAAGCAGCTGGGATGCTGGAGCTGCTTGAGGGGGCTTGGACACAGACAGAGGCTGTCAGGTGTGTGCCTCTGGCTCTGTGAGAAGCCTTAGTCAGAAACTATTTTTGTTTAAAGCAGTTCTCACATTCTGCATTATTCAAGACTTCAGGCCTTTAGCAGAGTCCCTCCAGCAGCCCCTGCTGCAGACAAGGGCCCATCTGTGACCCGGCTGCGTACAGCAAGGGGAACTTCTGTCCTTCCCCACTTAGAGATGGAACCAAGAAAGTCAATGGTACTGACAGTCCTGAGGTCACAGGCAGTGCAGATTTTCCCTGGAGTTTTACCAGCGCCTGTGGGGGATGCAGACATTTGCATGAATCTTAATAGCTTTGTATTTTGGATAAAGCTGGACCCAACTTTATACCAAAGTCATATCTGGCAAATGCAGTCTGAGGTTAGACAAAGCAGTGGTTTTTGTTTCTTTTTTCCCCCTTTTGCTCAGGAAATAGTTACCTGCAAGAAGCTTCCTAGTAAAATTGCTCATCTTGGGGTCCTTCATCAATCTTAGAAGAGCCATGTGTCTGTGAAGCTATGCACACTGTGATGTTGAACTTTCCAGCAGACATAGGTCTCCATTTATTGTCACACAAGAAGGTTCAAGGCTATTTTCTGACAGGGAATCAAGGAAAGCAAGAGTTTCTCAGAGATTTCTTGTGCTTTTGGAGAAGGAAGGCTCTATGTGGATGGTGCAGGACACAAAGTGAGAATTGCAGCAGAGCCGGTTGCCAGACCAGACTGTTTCTGTGCTTGATGCAGCATCCTTAGGACAGAAAGCCTTGGGTAGTCACGTTGGATAGGCAGACAGCATAACATCCTGGGGTTTATTTAATTTTAATTATGAGGTTTGTTTAATTGTGGCACTGATGAAAGGGTCACACAAAACATGCACAGCACCAGTGAAGCTGTGTGAAGATACTTGACGGAAATGAAAAGAGCACTCTTAGCCTAAATCCCCAGTGCCCATCCCTGGATGCCATGGGCAGAACGAGATACTGAAGCAGAGAAATGTTGAACGGCTCCTGAAAGCTGCGCAAGAGCCTTTCTGACCATTGCTGTTCTCTGGCAAAGCCCCTTCTCACCATGTCCTTTGATGACCAGGATTGCTTTGCTCAGTGCTTAACCTGAACGTCTGTGATCTGAAACCCTCTGTGGGGTGAACAGGATCAAAAACATCGCTATAAAGCCAGTATTAAAAGAGATGCTTCTAAAAAGCACATAAAAAGGACCAGGAATCTTGCACCAAATCATTTCCTCCAGAAAGGAAAGTTGTGGGCCGAACCTTCCAGACTTCGCCATGAGTCACGGCCTCCCGCCACGCTCCGGGCGGGAGGAGGGGGGCTGACCTCACAGGTCTCTGTTCAAGATGATCAACTCTGTCTTAAAAGTCTTCTGGAGATGACTCACAGCTCTCCTTTCACAGCCCGCAAGCAGAACGATGCAATCTGTGCGAGTGAAGGGATCTGCCACAGACCATCAGGCTTTCAGTGCAGATGAAAACTGTCAGTCACTTGTTGAGTTGTGCAGTTTGTAAGCGTAACAAGCCCCGTTTCCCATTGTTTTGGAGAAGAAAAAAACTAACAAAACAAAATCCCCCAAAACAACAACAAAAACCAACAGGAAAATAAAGTAAATTTCTTAACAGAAATTAATCTTTTTAAAATTTCAAATTGCAACAGTTTCCCAATTTTTTTTTTCCCCATGAGCTGTTAATCCTCCACCTGAACGTGAATGCAGGGATTTCCTAGAGAGGACCAAGCTGTGCCTCTGCAGGGCACCCCGCCATGGTGGGGCAGGGGCTGTCTGTGGGGCACAGGCCTTGGGGGGGTAACAGAATGGTTGCTGGGTTTGAAGGGAAGCAGGTCCCTAGCAGAAGGTGATAGGGGACATGTTCCTACCACTTACTAGGTGACAAAATGCTTTTCATGAACACGTCCTTTACTGCAGTCTGGCGAATTAATAAGGATCATGGATAGGAAAAAAAAGACAAAAAATCTAATCTCCCCGAGAAATCCTGGAGTGAGGTGGTATCCCGAGTCTTTTCCATAGGAACTATGGGATGGTTCCTGTTTTCCACAACTGTTGCACTTCCCAGATCACATTGAACACTCTTCCTCTTGTCCACGGAATTTACTGAGTTCTCTCTTCAGGCCTGGGAGGAATCAGAGCCGTGGTTTGCAGGCTCCTCGGTTAACCCAGAGGTGTTATAGCCACGGGGGTTGCTCTGAGCTGCTGCTGAGCCCTCCTGCGGTAGCAGGGGATGGTACCCCTGTGTGTAGCAGGGGACGGTGTCAGACCTAGCGGAGATTAGAAAACTCAAGCAGGTGCACATGTAGTAAAGATCTTTCAAATACATTGGACTGTGAGTAAATTTTGAGCATGTGGTGGTGAAGAAAAAGAATATAGTGGTCTGAATGGAGGAACAGGCTTGCCAAATGCTTCAAGAAAGCTCAAAGAGGTTTAAATGGTATTTTCCTCTGCATTTATATGTGCTGAGCACCACTGAAAAGGGCAATGGCCAGAGGTAATGTTGCTGAGGATGACAGCCCAGATGAACTTCACGTATTTGAATAGTGTTCAGATAAAACACATGGTCTGGGTCAGCGTACTGAAGAGTTTTTGGGAATGCCACACTAACGTGGCACATCTCAGGATGATTTCTAACTGAAGGACATAGAAGATGCGTGGGGCTGCAGCAGAACTGATGAGTGACTGAGGCTGAAGAGTCCAGCTGGAAATTCTGGCAGGGCTAATGGAGTGTGCGATGAAAGACTGGATTAGGGCTGGCAGCTGGAACAGAACAGCCTGAGATGATCTGTTGGAAGATCTTGAATTAACCTGTGACAATCAGCCTCCCGGGGAGCACAAGCTGCCGGTTCAATGTCCCCAGCGGGGGGGGGGTGACCCGGGATGCTGGGCGGGGGTGGATGTGAGCAGAACTCCGGACCCCGCGGAGAGGAGCTGCTGCGGAGGGTCCTGCTGTGCTCGGCGTCTGAGCCTGCGGAAAGCGCTGCCGCATGGAAACCGAGCAGCGTTTTCGAGCACCAGCGTGGTGATGTGTGGGCAATGACAGCCCGGACTGCACAGGATTATCTGTCAGATGAGCGTTATTGTTGCAGCAGAAGATGAACGAGCTAGCAGCTTGAAAGCAAAAGGGACACTTACTGATTTTAAATTGAAAATTGACACAATCTCATGAGTTATTAGAGGCAGCATTTGCAGTACTCGAAGGGGAGCCATATGCAGTGGGAGGTGAGCAGTTAAAACGCTCAGCTTTTGGTTGGTCAGTTAAGGGAACGCAAACTAAAGGAGGTAGGGGTAAATAACTGGAAAATTTTTGCTGTGATAACAGCTTGGAAAAAAGTGCTTGTTACTGTGTTAAGTGTATTCAAGTCCTTGGTGTTTTTAAATCTGGGAGTTAGTTCACTGAAAGGTCAGGGACTGAATCAATGAGGGGGAATTTGAGAATGTCCCCAGGGAATGAGAAACTCTCAGCAGAACATGCCCAGAGCTGAGAGTGCCCCTTGGCCAAAGCCACCTTTCCCTTCTGCTAAGGCAGGCATGGATTTCTGTTGTTGGTGTCAGATGCAGATAATAAGAATGTTAACTTTGTTTTTTATTAGTTCTAGCAGAGGAGAAAAATGGAATATTTAGCTGGTGCTGGGTGAGGTAAATCAACAATGAAAAATCTCCACTGCTGCTGGGAAATTGCAATTTGGAGAGGAAGCAGAGCAGTGAGGGCTCCTGGGCACCAGACTGCGCGTTCAGCCCTGCCAGACCTGCAGCACAGCACCGGCTCACTCTGGGAAAGTCCTTGTCCCAGAGGTGAGGGCTTCCCTGGAGTTCCAGCTGGGGTATGTGAAGGTTTGCAGGGAGCTTCTAGAGTCAGTAGAACTGACCGTTCTTGCTCTGTAAGGGCCTCAAGATATGGATGTGTGGCACAAAAGCAAGAGGAGTCCCAACCTTGTGCGGAACAAGGCTGGTATGCAGGGCTGTTCATTAGAGGAATGAGTGGCAGCTTGTACCTTGCTGCCCTTCCACATCTTGTGGGGTGATGCATGCAAGCATCCATCTAGTAGCATATATTTTAAAATGGATGCAAATAAATACGTATATAACATAGACCAGAGCAGACTGAACAGTGAAATCTGCAGGAGTGAGCAGCTCCTGTGGCATGGGGTGGTCTCCGGTCTCTGTATCCTTTCAGTAGTGGTGACTAAGGTTCCACTATTTGTCCTTGCTAGTAAATATTGGGAGGCACTCATTGTCAGAGCAGGCAGTATCTCAGATCTTGCAAATTTCAGTAAACTGTTCTGCTCTTTACATCTTTGAAAGAAGCAAGGGCAGGCTGAGCTTGCATATGCAGACACAGATCTACGTTAACGAGATGTCAATTAGCCAGGCTTGCCGCGGATGGGACCTACTTGTTGTCTGTCACTGAAAATACACGACTTTGTATCACACTGCTTGTCTGAGTGCTCAATAGGGGGTGAGAGAAAGGACTGTTTTCCTTTCCTCTTCTTGTTTATACATATATATATATATATATATATATATATATATATGTTAGCACAACTGAATGGGAAATAATGTTTGTTTCCAGAAATGGGTTTTCAGGAGCTCCTAAGAGGCACTGCAAACACTCAGCATTCACACACACCCCAATAAGAATAAACAGGGAACTGATGCATGCGAATAGACCATGGGTCTGGGCATTTGTCCTCCCAAACTCTCCAGGGAATGCTGTTAGAGTCTGAACATTGTGGGAGGAGAACTGTGATTTATTCACAGAATCACAGAATGTTAGGGATTGGAAGGGACCTCAAAAGATCATCCAGTCCAATCCCCCTCTTACCATAAATAAATAAAAATAAATAAGTAGGCTAAATTAGTAATAAATAGTTCAGCCAGCTCTAGTGCTAAATAAACGTACTGAATTGTAATGAAAATACTAAAGCCTGTTTGAACTGGAGCTAGAAATCCAAGGAGAAATAACTGTGGAGCTTAAATTAGCACTCACCATAAAATATAAATATATGATAGAAAATATATATTTTTTATTATTATTACTATTCTTTTACCTCCTGAGATGTTAGAGATTCATCTGTTCCCTGTTTTTGGAAGGCTTGAACCAGACCCTATTCAATGCTACACTGTGACACAAACTACTAAAGAGTTATAAAATTCCTTGATGTATGCTTTTGGACAGTAACTGTATTTGTAGAGGCTCTCATGGGGGTGCATTAATACTCATATGAGACTCTTAAGTTCTTATAGCTATCTCCATATAAAGGATTTTTATAGGATTTTCCACACTGGGGTGGGGTGGGGGCTGCACAATTTTAATTATACAACTCAAGCTGAATTGGTAAGAGTTACATGCGAAGGTAAAAGCCCTTTAGCAAGGCAGACTCCTTCACTTGAACTTAAAATAATTCTCTTCTTGCGAGTTCCCCTGAGAACAGCTGGAAAAATCAATAGCTTCTCTGTCACACAGGAGAGACTCGGCTTTGCCAGAGCAGGGAGCAGCGTGGTGCAAGGGTTTGCTCTTCGTGCCAGGTTTTGCTCTTGGTGCCAGGGTTTGCTCATGGTGCCGGTATTTGCGCGTGGTGCCAGGGCTTGCTCATGGTGCAAGGGTTTGCTCATGGTGCCAGGGTTTGCTCATGGTGCCAGGGTTTACTTGGTGCCAGGGTTTGCTCATGGTGCCAGGGTTTGCTTGGTGCCAGGGTTTGCTCATGGTGCCAGGGTTTGCTTGGTGCGAGGGTTTGCTCATGGGTGAGAGAGTTTGCTCAGTGTGAGGATGTGCTTGGTGCAGGGGTTTGCTGGGTGCAAGGGTTTGCTTGTGGGTGAGAGGGTTTGCTCAGTGCGAGGGTTTGCCTGTGCTCTGACACCAGCACAGCTGATGTGACCCACGTCTGGGTGGCACCAGGCTGCTCAGGGGCCACCAAGTGCCCATCAGCCTGTCATGGCCACTTCAGACCATGCAGAGCTCTGCAGAGCTACAAACTGTGGTGTGAGTCAAAGACTTAAGAGCAGCTTTGATGAAACCAGGTGGTTGAGGCAAAGAAAAGCAACATGCAGATGGAGTTCTCAGTTGGGGTCAGGGGTGTTTCCTTTGGAGAAGGCGCAGCTGCCCTTTTATTGAGGGCAGAACCCTTGAGCAATGGGGTGGGATCAGCTTTGGGACTGCACCCCTGTCTGGTGTGCTGGGGATGACCAGCAGTGCTGGTGCTTTCGTCTCTTTGGCTCATTGACCAAGAGAAACCGAAATGCCCGATGGGATAAGGAGGGCTTTGGCGTTAAGGGGCAGCTGGAAACTGGTCCCGATGGTGGACAGGAGTGTCTTGATGTGCAGACAGACTGGCAATTCCATGCCTCTGAGGTGTGGGCAGCATGCTGGCAGTGATAGAAAGCTATCAGGAGCTAAGATTCACTAGTTTGCCTGATGAAAATAGGATTATCTCCCTCCCTAAGTCCTGCAAAACAGCTCTCAGAGACAGAATATATCTGTATTTTCTGACTGCACTACACAACAAACAGAATATAAGAATTTAGGACAAACAGATAAGGTTTGTAGTCTCTCTATGTGAACTGAAAATGAAAAAATGAGAGTTTTTTGCTTCATTATAATAGCACAGAGCAGAGTGATATAGTGGCTCTGCATATGAAATAGAGTTAGGAGGATAATCAGCCCAAACCTCCTACAATCCTACAATAGAGGCACCGGCGCTGGAGGCAGGAAGGAGAGTTAATAAATTAAGGTGCAACTAAAATAGATTCATGGTCATTTAGCAACGTGTCAGGGCTCCTAGAGAAATGAGTATAATGTGTTTAAGTCTAATGTACAAACAACTTTAAACAGAAAAGAATGAAGGAAGGAGAAAATGGGGGAAGATTTATTGCAGCAAGCAGCTGAGGTCAGTTTGCTTTCACAGGAGAACAGGAGGAACCAGCACAGGCCTGTTGGAAGGTGGCTGTGGCACTTCTTCCCTCGGTAGGAAATAAAACACCTTGAGAAAGTATCTGAATACCCTTTTTTGGGATGGGGAGTGGTCAGGTAGAATAAACTTGAGCCACTGATGTATTTATTGTTCCTCCTGCATTGTTGTGAGAAGTCGCCATGTCCGCTGGGTTTCCCATCGAAGGACGATAATCATCTATCCATCTCGGGCAGAATAGATGCAGCCAGTGGTTCTCTGGCTGCTGGGAATCCACCTGTGCCTGCACATGTCGGCTAGGTACTTAAAGAAAAATATATTCAGCTATGTAACTATATAAATAGTTACTTTTAAGCTCTGATCTAAAGAGAAGCGGGGGGAATTCAGAAGTGTCTATGCAGGCGTTCAGTATGGATTTAAGTTCACCGAGGGAGCAGCTCGCTGGATGTAGAGAAAGCTTTAGCAGGTGTTTGTAGACAGAACATAAAGAGCAGTTTTGCTGAATGGGCAGTTGTGGTCTGAGCCCTCTCTGACAGATGCAAGGCAAGTAGAAAAACAGGGAATAATTTCATTTCTTACAGTGGTATTACTTTCTCTGCTCCTATGAAAGCATGTCTGTGCCTAAATAGGCTCTCTAAGGGCTGTGCTTTAAAAGGTGTCTAAGTGAATGTTTTAGAATATTTTTTTCCCTCTGGGATTGAAATAGAGACATTAATTCCATTAATTCCATTTAATGGCTTTATTGTGATGGTGCTCACACCCCTTCTATATTCATTTTTTGTGACTTGTTTAGCAGTTACTGTTGGTGCTGTTCACTGAAGTGGCACATTATAAGTGAACAGGCTCCTAGATGACATGGATGATTTTTAAACACTTTATACAACCAGAACATATTCATGCAGGACAGACATTTATTCAGTTGTTTCCAGAGACTGAGCCACTAACAGTTACATTAGAGAGACAAAAGGATCTGAGCTTCTGCTCAAGAAGTGCTGCTTTTGGCTGTTACCCTAATGAATCTACTGTTGCTAGATAACAATAGATAAGAAGTTTAAGCTTCAGGCTTTGTCTGCTTCAAAAATACCTTAGAAAAATGAAAAATCAGGACATGCCTCTTCTGCAGTTAATCTAAAACTCCAGCGATGTCAACAGCACAGGTGTGGGGCTCAGGAAGAATTAGAGCATGAGAGAAAAAAACCTTTTCTTTATGAATCAAGTGTTTGATTTAAAGTTTATAAATGTACTTTAGAAATCTCTCACTTAAATCTCTTATTTGAGGCAATAAGGTATCCTAAGCTCTTAACATTGTAGAGCTAAGTCTAAAAATAAATGTAAAAGAGAAGCAGATGTAGCCAAATGTAAGCCTTGATCCTTGTTTAAGATGCTGGCAAACGGGCTGGGATCCCTGGGCCAGCCGGCAGCCCCTGCACACTGGGATCCACCTGGGATCAGTTCTGCTGCAAAACTACAATAAAAAATGTCCAGATCATGTTGTCAGTGATGCTGTAAATCTGCTCCTCTCACCGAATTTAACTGGAGCCCAAGTGCCCAGAGCGGCAGGTCATGCCCCTGTCGAGCTGTGTGCATTAGTTTGAGTTTGAAAATCATACCCTTTGTAGTTAAGCTGTAAGTGTAACTATATAAGAGATTTATAGGGGAGAATTTTGTGTTGATTTACTGTTACTCTACCCAGATGTGCGCTCCTGGATGTGTGTGCCGGGCACGGGCTTTCCCTTTGTAAATCCTGGGAGGTTTCTGCGTTGCAAAGAGCAGGGCTCCTCAGTGCTGCGATGACTGGGAGAATCCGCAGTGTTGCTCACTAAAACAGGGCAAAATGAGTATGATCTCAGTCGTAAAATTCTTCATTTCATAGTTCATGCCGTTTCCAATTCCTCACCACAGCAGCGCTTCATCAGGATGCAGGACAGGTTTACTGACCCTATCCCTCCTGCTCCATTGTTCCTGAAACTGCCGCAGATCTTCCCAGCAGCTCTGCTGGTTTTATTTGTTTATTTACTTTCCATTATCTTCCTTTTTTGAGGTCAGTAGATGACCGGCAGATCTGCCCAATTTATTCCTGTGTATGGCAAAAGAGACCTGGGTCACCCAATGAGCCATGAACTTCTATTTCTATTTCGCTGTGGTTGTACGGCCGTGATCTGCACACTGCCAGTCATCCACCATATTGATGAGATTAGCTGGTAATTAAAAACCCAGCCAAGCCAGACAGAAGAAGATGACTCAATTAGCAGAATGTCACTGAATCTAATTTACTTTGCTTATCACAGATTCATTCTCTAATGACTTAGAAAAGGAGAGTAGGACACCTTCAGAGGGAGATCCAGGGGCTTAAAGGCTTAAACGCTTTCTAACCCCTTTATGCTGGTGGTTGGTTTTGCGGGAAGCGTGTCGACTCTGCTAATGGCACGAAAAAGCTGGTTCCCAACAAATGTGCCCTAAGAGAGTGTATCGACACAAGTATGCTGTTGGCTGTTCCATGCGACAGGCAGTGGTTAGGTCAGACCTTCCTTTGTTTATAAACCTTCGTATGTTTTTAAGTTGATAGTAAGCAGGAGCTTTGGGCGTCATGTTCTTGGACCTGCGTTCAGGGAGCATTCAATCTCAGTGATCGTGAACTGACACTGAATGGGATATTTGGCAAACGAAAGTACGAGGGATTCCTGGAAACTAAAGCATGTCAAAAACAGACATTTTCCACTGCAATGAGTATTTTAAGGCACTTCTCAACGTTTTTCTCATTTCAAATGTGATGTTTGGATGATTAACAGTTGGAATAATGTATTTTACTGAAGCCCTTTGGAAATACTTTAAGAGACTGTTGGACAGATGTACAGCTGAATTTGTATGTAAAGTGGAGAGTACAAACCATTAGCTCTTCTGCTATCTTCATGGTAGATAATGTAGCATATTATGGTTGATTTAAGTGAGGATATTACTGGGCCCTGAGCTTTTAATGTGATCTACATGACAAAGCCCACATGGCTTCATGGGTCTTAGCGAGCTCACGGGGACCATACAGGGGTCCCTACGTGCCAGTCATGCAACAGGATCAGGGCTGAAGTCTGCAAGATTTTCCTCTTGTTGGAGCTTGTGTATCACTGCTCAATACTTGACTTTTTTAGCCTGGAAAGATGATTTCTGGCTTGGCAAAGAGACACCAAATGGAGCAAACCGTCTCATTCTGATAGCTTTGTTCAAGTAATAATAAATATAGCAGAAAATATGAAGCTCTTAAAGCTTCCAAAGCCATTAGAGAATATATCTTCAGAGACTTAATCCACGCTGGCATATCTAACAGTCCAGTGAACTGGTTTGGCAACTGTAATGAGGTGTGTGCTTTTCTGCAAGCGTGTGTGTATATATGTTGATTGCATGAGGGAGGCAGGGGCTGATAATGAGGATGGATGGGATGGGGAACCTTCTCTGTTTTGGTCCTGAATCCATTACCAAGTGTCAGAGACTGAAAAGGACAATGTCTCTAACATTGTGGCAGAACCAGTTCATCCAGCCACAGGAGATGGGACATTGAGGATCAGGTGAATTGCAATTTACGTATCAATGACAAGCTAAGAGGCACCAACAAAGGCCAGGTGGCTGACACAGAGGGTGGGGGATGTGTGGCACTAAGGGGAAGGACTGCTGAGACCTTTCAAGGTAGCCCGAGACCCTTAGTGACTTTTCCATCTTTCACAATCACCTCGCAGTAGCACCTGTGGAGAGGACCAAAGATTATGCAAGCAGGCAATCCAGAGGACTGTAAATCCCAGCTGTGCAAGCACCGGGGCAGCCACCATCCTGAGGACCACTCTGCCCAGCAGTGTCACCACAGGGACTGAACAAGACACTGGAGGACGCTGCACATTGCTGTATCTGAGACTGCAAACCCCATCATACACAAAGCAGAGCCATAAGGATGGTGGTATCTCTCTCTCTGTCTCTTTTCTTTCTTTCCTGTACTTCTATTCTTTTGCTTTCCTTCTTATAAGTAATACAGCAACGTAAGATTTACAACCCCACAGGTGCCACAAACTTTTTATGTTTACCAGTTGAACTTAAATCACATAAATCCTTCTGCCACCAAAACATTTGCCAGTTAGGCTGAGCTGCAAAATAAAAGCCTTTTGTTTAAGGACCTTAAGTATTGCATATATGCTTTTCCAACCAAGGGGACCAACGAACCTGAGTCACCTCCCCCACTACCCATACACCTGTGGGCGGGATGTGACACCAAGATTTAAGAAATGTTGGTTCAGTGAGGCTGTAGCTGTCCCTAAAATTCACTGCTTTCACTACATTTATAATGCAGCTTCCACAAAGAAGGAAAAAATGTTTAGATGTAGATTGCTGTGCAGAGACAGGCATTAAGTATTTTGCAGTGTGAAATATTGCACTTTAAATATTCTTTCCTGCTATTTTCAATCCCTCTTTCCTTGTTTCTTGCCCCAATAGTTCTCCACATCATAGAAGGCAATTTCTTTAACAATGTGCAATTGTTCGAGGGTTTCTTCCCTGCTCCATCTCGGTTGCAACAAGCTGTTTTGCAGAAATCTGGCCATTGGCAAACATACCGCTATAAACTAGCCTGGAGAGAACAAAACTCAGTAAGGTATTCTCATTAAGCTAATAATGACAAGGAAATCCAAATCCTCTCCCCTGAGTCACTGGGGTGACAGTGCCAGGCGGCACTGTGTCATGTTCAAATGCTGCCAGTGGGTATTTTGTATGTGTGCTGAGATCACGACTCGGAGACTTTCAGAAAATGAAATGAACTATATGAATTTATGACTAGCTGTAGCCTTGGTATTAACACTTATTAATTCCGTTCTAACTCTGCTGTTAATACCATGATTATCCTTGTTATTATTACTTGCTTGCTTTGTTATCTGGAGAACAGTGTTCACACAGATTGCTCTTCTTGGGCATATAAGCCACAAAGCCCAGCTCAAAGACCCTGCAATTTCAGAGCTAGATCTGCTCTGCTCACAGCAGGTAGATCTTATTCTCTAAGCCTTTCCAGTGACTTTTTTGATGGAAAATGTTGAAGACTTCCACAGGGGCATCCCAGTCTGGCTCCAAGAAGAATAAGGCAGGCAACAGAAGAGATTAAATACTCATTCATTTTCCTTTTGTACGTACCAGCTGCAGAGAGTGGGTCTTTTTGTGGTTTCTATCAGTGAGCAATTTGTTACAGGTTCAGAGAAGAGATGGAAAACCACAGGTAACTTTAGCATGGCTCTGTTGTTGCAGCATTGGAGCTGGTGTGTTCAGTAGAAGAGTTACCACAAAGCGGTAGGAGTGAACAGAAGCAGCAAAGAAAGCTGGGGAGTTCCTCAAGGATCCAAGGGTGAGAGGCTTAGCCTTGGTGCTCTTAAACAGAGGGAACAAGAGGAGAGAAGCTGGAGGATGTGATCAGCAAAGCTTACACCAGAAAAGATGAGGCTGGGCTGGAAGTGTGAGGAAGGCTGCAGGTGTGGGTTCTGGATGACGGCTGGTTGTTGTAGGTGATGTACAGAACGCTGTACCAGCGCACAGGAAGGAGAGATACTTTATAGGAAGGTGTAAATGACTGAAAAATTATCAGTCAAGAACAAAAGAAAGATATGACTCAAAGATAGTTGTATTAGTGGAACCGGTGCTTTTACACACTGAATCTCAGGGATGGGACAGATCAAAGGGGAGTGCATCCCAGGATTAAGACTGTTGAACAAAGACTCTCCCCCAAGGCAACTCTGGCTGTAAGAGGCAGTGGGGGTATCATCATTTCATTCACAAGCAGCGCCATGGAAAAGAAGTGTTCAAACAGTTCTTAAGCCTGGTTCTAAAGCATCCCTCTTCCCCATGGAATCTCAAAGTGTTTTGTAAGTCAGACACATCAGGAAAAGGTCTCTGTCAACCAAATATTTATTTGAAGCCATATCACTGGAAAACACAGCATATAAAAGGAACCCAAGTCTCTCAGGCTCATGTGTAAACCAGTGATGATCCTCTGCTCTGATGTTTTGGAGTACTTTTTATAGATTGCCATCATCGATGCATGGCTCTCCCTTAACTCCTTCAGGGGCTCCATCCCTGGTCCCTCCCCTCGGCAGTGAGGCAGCTGTGGTCCGTGTAGCTAGAAAGAATTTGGCGGCAGACAGGTTGGGTGGATAATAAGGCACAGGAGGGCCTTTTATTGCTTTTGTGGGACCTGAAGATGAGCACAGGAAGGAATGGTTTCATTCACACATAAAAAGCCAGACACCATCAAGTGTCGCTTTTAATTCTCCACTCATCAATTAAAAAGAAGAGACGAAGAAGCTCGGAGCCCCGTGTGATGCAGCCATGTGCATTGCTGCTCCCCGCACTCCCAGCCAGCTGTCTGGTGGTAATTGGGGTCCACAGCTTTGCCTGAGAGTCGATAATTACCATCGCCACTCATCGTGTGAGTGCCAGGTGGAGATGGTGGCATTGGGGGATGAGGGGTCTAAGAGCTGGGTCTGGATGTGCTGATGAGGAGGAACGTCCGTGTCTGCTTATCGAAGTCACATCCTGGCAAAGCACGACTGTAGAGGAAGGTGAGCAGGGTGAGGGGAACGGGAGTGGAGCGCATGGTTGAATAGCAGAGGAAGCAGCTGGGAAGAGAGGAGAGTTTCTACCACCTGCAAGAACAGGAGTAAAAAAGCCTAAATTTCGTCTCTGTGGAGCTGAGGACCTGCTTGGACAGTTCTGATCATGGTTGTGGCTGTAAAGATGTCCTCAGTCTCACCATGGGCAGCTGGCACTGCCCAGCCACCCTGCTCAGCAGGTTACATTTCAGCTGGGGGTTGGCTCCTCCCAAAAGTATTGTCCAGGATATGGTTGTCCAGCCATAGTGCTGTTCCTTGCACGTTTGCTTTGTTAGATTTTACCCTTGTGCACTGGAGCAGGAGGTGCGAGGGGTGGCTGCTGCCCCTGACCTGCCCCGGGGCTCCCATCGCCTGGCTCCCAAAGGCTGTCAGGGCACCAAGGGGTGCTCCGCATGGACAGAGGGAACAAGACGTTCTCTCAGCACAAGGATGTGCTGTGCCAAACCCAATAGGTGCAGTAAGGCATCAAGAAATTTTAACGTGACCTAATAAAAACAGTGCTGCCTGAGCAACTGAGATGCAGCCTCTGCTGCACTCAAGGAAACTGTCCGGCAGTGCTGGGGAAAATCAGAGCCCTGGAGCAGCCCTGCAGCTGTGCAAAGTGAGCACAAAGGGGGAACAGAAGGCACAAAAATGAGAAGGAAAGGGAGCTTGGTCTTCAGCTCCCTGGCTGCTCCTGTGTGCTGTGACCTGAGCACGGAGCTGCCCTTCCTGCCATGGGGAGCTGCGGCTCAGCGGGGAAATCCAGCAGAGTCCGACCTATGAGGAAGGTACTTCCCTCAAGCATGTAAAAAATGTTTTTTAAGAAAAGAATGAAAAACTCCAGCAAACAAACCCAAAGGTTGTTTTATCAGCCACAGAGTTACTATGGGTCTTGAGTGGAGTAGGATTACAAATAGTGTAACAACAGTCTATATCTGTGTTAGCCTAATAACATTTCTGTCTTTGACCCAGCCTCTCAAGGCCTTCCACAGATGAATACCAATGACCCAGGCCTTCATTATCCTGTCATTACACAAATCCTGCTGTTAATTTATGTATAGGAAAGAACTAGCAGCTACATAAGGCTTCATCAGCTGCATAATTACTGCATATATTATAAAACAACAGCAAATGCTGTCTGTGAAGACAAACCATCTCTGCTCATTAGAAACCTGCAAGAATTAATTAAGCAGGGTGTGATTCTGTCACTTGCAGTCACAGAAATGGTCCCAGTGTGGCTCAAGATTCAGCTACCTTGGTCTTCGCAATGACTTTAATGGAGAAACCAGAGCAACTATTAATAAGATCAGCATCTGACTTAAACCAAAGCTGAGGGAGGCAAAATTTAGTGCTGGAGCCCCCAACCCACCCACCTTTCTGAGGGGGCTGGATGCTGTTTTCCTTCCTGTGTCTTCTGTCAGTGTTCGAGCTCTTGGGATGCAGGTACAGATTAAACTTTGAAAGTAAATGAAACGATCCTATGATTTAAATAGAAAACGAAAAGGATTTAGGAATTTTCCACAGTGACATTAGTATTCTAAGATCAATTTGCCAGCACAGTGCTCATAACTTCCCAGGTTTCTGTTTGCTTATGTGCAAGAAAAATGTGCTCTGGTAGACTGACTGCAGCGATTAGTTAAATTACTCATACATCCATTATTTAAAAAAACTTCTATTCTCCTTTGAGCCCATGTTTGTTTAGTGCCACCTGATAATAACTTTCTGCTTGAATGATGGCCACTAATTTTGTTTATGGCTCTTGAATGTCAATCATGCATACATTTGGGAAACTCAGTTCAGGCTGGTAGGTGTGGGTGCGTATGGGTGCGTGTTTTCATGACAGCTTATCAAGAGAAATGGAATTGGGATTTGGTCAGCTTATGACATGAGTGATACAGATGATTTGGTAACTGTATGAGTGAAAAGCGTGTAGAAAATTATATATAAAAGGGGAAAAAAAGCTCTGCTGGTGGGAAGTGCCAGGAGTACTGGGACAGCGGGGTGTGGGGTTGCTTCGCCTGTTCTTCCTAACACCAGATGATGCACATTAGCAGTCACACACCTCCATGGCAATAATGCTGACCTGTGTTTAATGCTGAATTTCTCACAAAATGTGGCAATAGCAAACCTCCCTTGAGTCAATTCTGGCATGAAGGGACAAAAAGCTTCACTTTTCACTAAGAATCTGCTTATTCTCTTCAAGATGACTGAGTTATTTTGAGTTTATTGCTACTATTTTAAGAATATTGAAGGTTTTGAACAATTTTTTGTGAAATACTACTTTGAAAATGGAAATGCTGTTATTTTTTGGCATTTTGTTTGTGGACACAAGTAAGTAATGTCTGCCCAATGGGCATTTTTAGTTCGACCATTTCTTCCACTAAGTACAGTATGTCCTCACTGGAATGAGAGAGGCACATGAAAACTCATCAAATTTGGTTTGATCAGAAAGAGAAAACATAGATAACATTTGTACATTACTGACCTGAAAGGCATTTACCTTTCTTGATGATCCATTTTTCAGGGAACGCATTTATTAAAGATACAGGTTGTGAGTTTGTAACTATATAGTTATTTTTGTTTCTCTCCCACATGCCTGACAGAGTCTTCAGTTTGAATGTCTGTTGTCTTCATGAATTGTCTTATTTATTTAATTTAATGTTGCCTACTGGAAGTCCCTATTAATATTAATGTAATTAATAAAATATTATTTTATATATTAATAAAAAAATAAAAAGTAATGTTAATCATTAGGTAAAACTGCATGATGCCACATGCCTTTCTCAGGTGTAAGTTTTACAGAAGTTGTCATTTTAATACAGTGATAAATTCCATTTAATGTAAGTCAGGACTTTCACAACAGTGTCTTTAAGTGGTTCATTTTGTCTTACAAATGTAAAGGTCTTATATTTCAAATGTATAATGAGGCCTTTTTGTTGTGTCTTAGACTTCTCTGGCATAAATACGCTGCTTCATTAGCAACTCCTTGTCAGTGCTTCTGTAAAGAGTGATTACTTTCCTTTACACGTGTTGTCGCTTCTCCCGTGGCTTAATTTGGGTTGCTGTGTCAAGGACATGGGGAGCATAGGCTGGGAAGAATTTCACATACAATTTTTGACTCGTTCTCTGTAATCTCACCCCACCGTTTTGCTAGCTCTGATGTACTGAGCACTTTAAACACTATGTCAACACAGTAAAGTTTATACTGCCAATAAAACCTGTTGGCAAGCTCACTGAGATATTCCTAGATCTTGGAAGGCAATTAATGTTTGAAATACATAATAATCTGTTTATTGCAACATTTTACACATCTACAAAACTAAGTTACCAGTCAGTAGCTGGCTGTAAACTACTGTGCTGCAAGATAAACCTGAAGTAGTAAATACTGTATATTACACTATATGCTCTTTAAATAGTCTAATTTTCAAAGGGATGTTGGAGAGAAAATGTTTATTGTTTCCTGTTTATTCTTCAAATACAAATGGTGGAGATATATAGCTTATTAAATAGATCTCTGGCATATCATAATTAGGTTGATTTTAGTGATGGTTGAACTCTAGCTCCAGCTAAATGATGTCTGTCAGCACATAAACACCACTATCGCTTTAGTTGCATTTAATATCCCATTTTATGCTGTAAATATTCCTTTCTCCTTGTATCCTGGTTTTCAAGATGCTCTGAGCCCTTCAGCTTTGAGGTGAGATGTTACATCTCAAAGGTATGCACTCCAGCGAATGAGCTTAAGTATCACTATCGGTGAGAGAAAGCTGTAAAGAAATGCCTTTGCAGATTTCATATGTTCTTGAAATTAAATTCTACATTTTATTAGGGAGTGTGGTGGATTGGAGGAGTGTTTGCTGTGCCTCTTTGTGTAGATAGTTTGGAGGGTAACTGATGCTTAACTACTCGTCTGACATCTCTGACAGACCCAGGACACACTCTGGTTCCCTTGTAGCATTGAGTTGCTTCGACTCTTGAACATCAGTCTCACTTACTTCAGTTTTAAGAGTCAAACTGCTAAAATGATTGGGGGGGGCTGTTTAAGGAATTGCACAGTAATGAAGTTCTTTGCAAGATGCATAATGAAGAGCTTGCAGGTTTCTATCAGTAGCTAAGTAGATCTGTAGTTATCAACTCTGTGTAAGGTAGAAACTCAGGAAGAGAAAGCTGATCTCGAGCTATAAATGTGTTGGTTGGTAATGTAGTATAGATCACATGTGCCTCTCTTGCAAATTAGAGTTAAGGTACACAGATTATTACAGACCCAACTGTGAAAGTTGAAACCATGTGCCCTGGCTCCCTGCTCACTCGTGGCGAGTTTATACCAGAGTCTATCCTGGACTTCTGTCAGTGGAAGGAGAGGGATCAGTGAACACTGAACGAAGGGTCAGCCCTTTTCTTATTGCAAAGGGCGTTCATAAACAATTGGTGCCATTCAGGGCTGCAACAGCCTATTGGCAGAAGAAATCTTCTTTTTTTCTTAATCTGTATCATCGACACTAAAGCATCCTATTCTTGATACTCCTGTCTAGTTAATGGCGAGTTAGTAACAACTCTCCCTTTCCGAGGAACCTCGGAGAGGCTAACCTAAGGCCGACCTGAAATTCACTGACCAGAAGGTCCTATTGTATGGGGCTGGGCCAGGACACAGAATAGAAACCATGATTTCCCCGTTCTGATGGGCAGAGGGCAGAAATCTAAGAACTTTCTTTGACCTTCAGTGAACTCAACTATGAAAAAGGAGATATTGCTGGTCTATCTAAAATGGAAAGCCTGGACATATCTAATACAGTAATTTATGTTCCCTGGTAAGACTCAGCTAAAAGAAAACCTTTGTCTCTCAAGTGCTGAAGGGTTAAGTAGTCCTTTTTTAAATCCTTTTTTCTTCCCTTTTTTTTTAGTCATATTCACCCTGTATATTCAAAGATGAAGTAGATATATAGCTTTACCTCATATCACCACACCCCTGCCACCAGTTTGACTGAGGTCTTTTCCTATAGGTGACTGAAGCAATGCGTATGTGCCGTCAGTCTGTAAAGAAAACTACTGCAAAGTTGACAAAGAAACTCTGTTCTAACCTGCTTGTGATATCTTTAGGGTCATGGAATGTTCTGGCATTAATAGCCGAGACAGGATTTTGGTTGAGATTGAATGAAAGAGGAGCAGTTATGGACCAGTTCAGTTCTGGAATTCTTCATACCCAAGTCTTCAGAAATATACTGAAAAAAATCAGATAAATAGTCTGTAGAAAGCAGAGAGGTGTGAAATAATGAGTGTAAGAATGCAACATGCAGACTCCTCTAGGAGTCAAATAATTCCGGTTCTGTATCCTTTGAGGAGAGGAAAGAGAATAAGAAAGAAGTAATGAAGCTTCTGATAGAAGACAGCAAAGAAAGGACAGAAAAATAGAGTTCTGATTATGCTGTGACCATTCAAATATGCAAGTGATAAACATTAAGTCAGTTGTTAAAAGCTCAGGGTGGGATAGCTGGAAAAATAAAACAATAGATAGGACTTTAATAAGCAAATGAACAGAAGTCATAGTGAAAATAAAACCAAAAGATTCATGGGTATTCATGATATGGTGAGAAAGAGTATTCATGATACGGTGAGATGTTCATAATATGGTGAGATATTCATGATATGGTGAGAAAGAGTAAAAGTAGGTTTTGTAGAGAATAAAGCTATGCCTCAGAAGTGGGAATTCTCCAAGGAGAACATGTATATTAGGGTGATTCAGCTGATGTTGCCCATTTTTGTCAGGCTTTCAACGAAGTCTGACATGAAAGGCACTCAGAGTAACTAAGCTCTCGAAAACTAAGAGGGAAAGCACTCTGGCTAAAGGACAGGGAGCACATGGTAAGAATCACCACTTTTATACTGGAAGGGTGCGGCTGATGGGTTTCCTGTGTCACTCAACACATTAATAAATGGCCTGAAAAATAGAATTAATTAATAGTGAGATGAAAAAATTTACTGAAACAGAATATTCAAGGTAGTAAAAGCTGAAATTGACTGCAGAATAAACATGAGAAAAAGTGACTGGGTGGCAGCATGGAACCAAGGGCTCAGTGTTGATAAATGCAAAGTAATACACAAGGGAAAAAATAACCTTTACTATTCACACACCTTGATGGGCTCTAGATTAGCAGTTTCCACTGAGGAAGGTGCTCTGAAAGTCATTGGGAATATTTCTCTGAAAGCATCAGCTAATTCTAGCAGCAGTCAAAAAAGAAATTGACTCTTGAGAATTATTAGGAAAGGAAGCGAGAACAAACCAGAAAACATTATGGGCTGTGCTCATCTCTCTAGTTCAGTATGCAGTTAGAGTCCTCAGCTCAAAATGGATATAAGTAGGGCTAGTATGGAGATAGGCCTGAATATTATTCTATATCTGCCATCTGAGAAAACTACAAGTCTTCATCTTGGACAAAGAGAACATCGAGAAGAAGATAGAGCTCCTTAAAATGAGTGGTGGTGTGGAGCAGGTGAGCAAAGAATTATTTTTCCTTGTTTCTCAGTAAATGAGAAACAGAGAAACAGAGAAAGAAATAACAGAGAAAGAAATAACATAGAAAAAAAGAAGTACTTATGTATGATGTAGAAGTCACCCACAAAAGATGTGGAGTTCAAAGTTACAAGCACAAGTTCAAAATACAAACTTACAAGTTCCTGAAGAAAGCAGGTGAGTTTCCGAAGGGTCAGTGAACACCTGGTGCAGGTGTGACCCCGTCTACCAGGTCCCTAAGCTGGTGGCTTAGGGTCTCAGGGTGGGAGCGCTCTGTGGCTGTCACACTTACTGCTGCTCACAGGGTGGTGAATATCCTGAGCTGATCAGGATGGTTTTCTGTTGAAACAGCTGAGCAAGAAATATCACATTTTTGGATTGTGATGGAATTTATCTGCTTTAGACCAACCAGAAATCTTACCTGCCATTCCCGCGTGGAGGATTGGAGTGCTGAAAGGCAATAAGCTTACAACATGTTTGGCTCACGGTGAGATGCTCACAATGTCTGAAGTTAAAGTCCCTAGGGGCTTGTAAGAAATACATTTTGGCAAGTTCATCCCTCCAGACTGTATTCTTTGAACATCTGTGAGGATTAAAGAAATCCAAACCAATCTGGACTCAGTGGAGTTTTAGCATCACCGTGAAGCAGTTCCCCTTTGATTTGCAGAGCTGCTGAAGGCTCTTGCCCCTTTGTTCCCCACTGGCAGTGGCTGTTGTGGGTGCCCAGACCTGTCTGTTCCAGCACCCAGGGGGCCTCCTTGTCTTCCTGCAGCTCAGAAATGTCAGAAGTATCTGCGGCTAACTGGAGCACTTGTCTAGCCATTGTCTTCTCTCTGTCTTCTTGACTCCTCAATGTTTTCTGTCACTCAAGACTCACATACCTCTTCTAAGCAGAAACACCATCAGTGAGATTTCCACTCCTGCACCATCTGAGCACTCTGAAGAGACATCAAAAAATGCAGGTGTCCCAGGCAAGGGCAGATTTCCTCTGGGCAGGTGATGGAGGAGACAGCTCTTCAGTATTCACCCAGGCCCCTGGCACAGCTCGGCTGGGGACGAGACCCTACCATATGGTGCTGCAGACCAGGGAGCTTGCTCTAAGTCATGTGCAGTTGACTGGTGCTTTGGACAGGACTGGGAAGCCACCTTGAGCTCATACAGGGCAAACAAGTTGAAAGCTACTACAGCACCCTCCTTACTGACCATGGACAGGCACTAAGTTCCATGTTCCCTTTTGGGGTGTTTTGTTTTTTTTTCCTCCCAAGTTATGCAAAGAAATTTCCTTCTGTCTTACAGGACGTTCCAACCACTTTCCCAGTTCTGGCAATCACATATAAAGTGAGATGAATACATAGTAAAATGTACATGGCTTGAAGAGAGTTTTATGTCCTTTTAAGAGGTCTGCTTGCCTTCCCCACAGTAAAGCACTTTGAGATCTGTGGATGAAAAAACCCAGCTCTGTATAGAACAATGAAAGCACTAACACCCTCTGGGATAAATCCTACAGCATTAGGCAGGCCTGAGATAATTATCGTTTTCCAGCTGAGGAAGGAGACAGCAAGCTGTGTGGAGCTCTGAGTTTTATCTGTTCTCTTTCTGCCATCAGAGGAGGAACTTTCATGCTCAGTTTGTATGAAAAAATGTAATGGAACTCTACAGTGAGTAACTTAAAAACTGAATAACTCATTAGGACGTCTGTCCTCCAATTATGTCCCAATTTGCTTACCCCATCAGGTCCTGGTTAAATCCTACTTTATTTCGTGTTTCCGTCTATTATGCCAGTAATCACTTTGATGCCTTTGAGGTTTATCTTGGCTGGTCTCACAGTACTGTGTGTGGTTCAGATTTCAGACTGGAGCAGGGAGCTACCTTTGGACATGGTGTCCTGGCCACAGCTGTGTTGGGTTCAAAGATTACTGGTACCCACAGCTTGTCCTCTCCCTTCTCCCTAAGGTTTGCTGCCCCCTTCAGCTCTGCAGTTAGAATTTGAATGCCTACATAGCCACAGAACCACAGAAAAGCTGAGGTTGGGAGGTTTAGAGTCTGCCTGGTCCAACACCCCAGCTCATAGTGGGGTCAACTAGAGAGAGTGGCCCAGGGCCATGTTCAGGTTTTGAATATCTGCAAGGGTGGAGTCACCACAGCATCTCTGGGAAAAGTGTTTGCAAGGGGGATCGAACATATTTCAATGTGTGTCTCTTGTCCTGTCACTGAGAAGAATCTGACAGTGTTTTTCACTTCTTCCCATCAGATATTTACATACATTTAAAAGGCAACACCACCCCTGAGCCTTCTCTTGCACAGGCTGAGCAAACCCATCTCTATCAGCCTCTCCTCATATGTGATGCTCCAAGCCCTTAATCATCATCCATCTTTGCTGGACTTGCTCCAGTACCTACTTATCCAGCACTGGACAGGCAGTGCTCCAGACATCTCCCCAGGGCTGAGTAGAGGTGATTAATCACCTCCCTTGACTGCCAGTGCTGGTCTTTCGGTAACCAGGCTCTCGCCCCTCTTGACTCACGTTCAGCTTGGTGTCCACCAGCACCCACATCCTTTTCTGCAGAACTGTTACTCTGTTTTGTCAAAGGGATACAGGTAAAGGGACATGTTCTTATAAGAAGATTTTCTTAACACAGGTGCTTTGAGCAGGGCTGGGTGAAAGATTGTCCCCCTGCGTAGTTGTGCACATGGCGTTGAGAGGGCAGTAACCTCAGGGTTGGGGGTGGAGAAAAGTAAGGTGATCTGGTTGAAAGGACCGATTACCCTGTTCAACAGCAGCCAGAACAACACAATTAAATGCACCCTGAATGGTAAAAGACATAAGCAGGTCCCTTCTCAGCAAAGCTCATGCAGCATTTGGGGACCAGAGGGGGAGAATGTTGTCTGTGGCTTGTCAGTGGCCAAAGGTGAAGGGCATTTTCTGCTTGCATGGATTGGCTGGGATAGAGGACTGGGTGCGGTTGGCCATCAGCAGCATGGTGGCGTGTGCGGTACACCGGAGCTGTGATGTCCAAAACACAGCTCCCCATTTGCAGCTGTCTCCCCATGAGTTTGGCAGGCTTCTCCACAGGCTTGGGAGTGCTTGCAGCATCATATTGAACGGCTGGGCTTCTGTCATTTGTGAAAACGTGATGTGTAACTTAGCCTGGTGTTAGCAAGCCATGAGACAGAGCTGAGTAAGCTGAGCAGACACTGGCTCAGCTCCTGGGAGCAGGATATCTGTATTAGTCCAGCACAGTCCTTTTAGCAGGGCTAATTAGCCTGTGCATCGCTTGTCAGCGCACTCCTGGTGCCAAATCTGGAATGTCTGGATACGAATGAAATACATTTACTACATGTTGTAAACACGCCTGTAGGTTGCCATTTAACTTGGGCTCAGCTCTGTGGAGGGATTTGAAGAGCTAATGCTGTGTGGCCAGCAGCAGCTGGGCATCCAGTTCTGTCTGAGGATCTGGCCCTGAGGCTCGTAGGCCAGTGTTACTCAAGAGATATTCAATATGATTCAGACTGTGTAAATCAGCATTGTTCTCTTTATCTGAAAAACGGTTGCTTTGATTTATACCCTCTCAGGAGCTGGCATGCTGATTTTGTAGTAAAATGCTTGCATTTCTTCCTGAGGCCTATGGCTGTGTCTCAGAGTGATCTGTATTCCACTGTGCCACAGAGTTTTTTCAAAATTTGGGAGCCATTTACAACTTCACTGCCATGCTGTGACATGATGCATTGCTTTCTAAACAGGGTCTTAAACAACCAGGGTCTTAAATCCATAAACTAACTGGGGCTTGGCAACACTTTGAAAATTCTCTTTGCCAAATAGCATACATTATAGTACCCTCTGAACAGGTTTCACAAAGATCTGACTGTCTGAAATGTTCATGTTTCTTTTGACACCATACCAAGATGTTATGAGACTACCAAAGTCTTAATTCCTCTAAAAGAAGTAAAAAATTGTTTAATCTATGTGTAAAATGATGCATCTGAAATACATGACATGCTAACTTCCTCTGATTTTTTATTTCCTTCAGGATAGCATCATTTAAAAAAAAAAAGAAAAAGCAATTGCTATGAATTCTGCATTGAGAACTTGCGTGCTAAGCCACCCCTCAAACATAACATCCTCCCTGTGACACCTCGGCATTTACGCATCTTGTCTCCCCGCTTGGCTCCCGGTGGGGGAGGCTGCCCTAGGAGCGGGTCTGTCCTACGTTATTCTCACACACGTTTCAATCCATCTGCTTTCAACAGATTTTTTTTTTCCCTTCTTCACAAAGACATAGCCACATTTTCCTGCAGATTTACTGAGGCATCCATAAGGTCATTCTAGTTTATCATTTCACAGCACTTTGTTGCTTTTGAGCAGTAAGCCGTCCGTGGACACTCACGTTTGGCGATGGGTGTGACTAGCTTGCGGTGAGCTCTAGCTCTTGTCCCGGCTTTCGCTAATGAGACTTCCTGAGGCTTGGATTAGTGTGGCTCTGTGTGCTGCTGCTCTGCACGCTTCAGGCACTTCTAAAGAAAATGGAAAATCTTTGCCATATTGTCCTAATTTAAGTTACATTGCTTCCCTTCCCTCCAGGGTTGTAACTTTTCATGGAAGGAGTGGGGGAGGGTAATCCCTTTTCTAGCCATCTCTCTACCTTCCATCTGCTCCACCAAATAACAGAATCCCAGACTGGTTTGGGTTGGAAGGGACCTCTGGAGTTCATCCAGTTCAGCCCTCTGCTCCCGCAGGGTCACAGAGCAGATCACACAGGTGGGTCCAGGCGGTTTGAATGTCTCAGAGCAGGAGACTCCACACCCGCTCTGGGCAGCCTGGGCCAGGCTCTGGCACCTCCCAGCAAACAAGTTTCTGCTCATGTTCACATGGAGCCTCCTGTGTTCCAGTCTGTGCCCATTGCCCCTCACCCTGGCGCTGGGCACCTCTGAACAGAGTCTGGTCCATCCTCTGACGCCCACCCTGAGCTATTGATCCCATTGATCAGATCCCTCTCAGCTTCTCTTCTCCAGGCTGAACAGACCCAGGTCTCTGTCTTTCCTCATAAGAAAGATGCTGCAGACCCCTCATCATCTTCATAGCCAGCCACTGGACTCCCTCCAGTAGTTCCATGTCTTTCTTAAACTGGGGAGCCCAGAACTGGACACATTATGAGACAAAACGAGACCATGCTCAAAGCCTGAGCTCTTCCTGAAGAGCTTGCCATACCTGTGTGACATATTGCAGCCTTTTCTGGGGAGACCAGCAGACCTGTAAGAAGGGAGGAAAGTGAGACATACCACATATTGGGGAACCACCATATTGGGGATCTTGGTGGGGTGTAGCAAAATTTATTCGAAGTCTAGATGGAATCCACCACTTAGACAACTATGCATCTTTAATCTCCAACCTTATTGCCTCCCTGTAGTCTCTTGGTGCCTGTATTTACCTCCTACCTCCTTACCATCCCTTAAAAGCAGGAAAAAAAAAAGTGAGAGTTCCTTGGCCCAGATTTGATTAGATTTTTGGCTATGAATTTCAGTCCTCTTAGACGCCACTTGTTTCAAAGATGCAACACTGAAAACCAACATGGACACACCATGGACACGCCAGCCCCGAGGTGCACCCAGCAGGTTTGTGTCCTGCTGCAGTCACTTGAAAAGCAGCAGTTTCTAAGTGGCCATCCCTGCAAGTGGTCTCCTTGTGACCATATACCAAAATGTAGCCTATTGTAAAATCTTTAACAGGAAATTTAGGGAGGTGAAAGCCTGTTACTTAGGTTGAAATTTGTCGGAGATGTAATTTCTCCGTTGGTTTTGTTATTTCAGGGTTTTTTTTTGTGTTTTGGGTTTGTGGTTTTTTTTTCTAAATGAGTCGGTAGAGCCTTCAGCAAATGGTTGAAATGGACCTCGATTTGGCAGATAGCTCCTACCCTCTCCTTAACAGGAAGAAAAAAGCACCTTTCTTCTAAGTAGAGCATTCAGTGAAATGTGTTGGAAGTATCTGGTGCAGTGTGTCCAAATAATAACAGAAAACAGCATTTTCTGGATGCACCTGCATGTCATTCAGAATGGAAGCAGTTAATATTCTAATTACTTTATGGCTTACTCTTCAGCTTCAGTTACCATTCTCTTCTGTAACAATCTAAGAGGCTGTTGCCAAACTGCTGAGACATCCTTAGTGCTACATGGTGAAACATAAATCTGTAGATAATGCTCTCCAAAAGCGAGCAGACTCAAATGATGTAAAATGAATCCTGACCTTTTGCACCAACATCTCACAATGTTTACATTCTTTCTTAACTGATTTCATGGAGTTGGGGAAGAAATCGTTGTTTTGGAGTATTTGTTATTAGGCTTTATATTGCTCTGTATGCACTGAACTTTTCATATAAGAGAAAAATTATCTTCTTTGGTGGTGTAGGTGGCGAAGCTGCAGTACTTGATGAAAACCAGGAGGGTAATACCCAGCAGATACAAAGCATGTCTGGAGGAGGGACAGTTTTAGGCCCTCCTTGTGGACATGAAGTCAGGTCCATCATACGTTATTTGTCATATGCTGAGCAGAGAGAGCAAGTCGAGATCTCGACCTAATTGCTGATGAATTAAGACACAGCATTGTTATTGACTGGATGACTGTAAGAACCCATTTATGCTTGGGACTACCTAATCATGGAGGTGTATTGGCAGAGCATGATTTGGGGCCAGCATAGCAGTGCCCATCCTGTCACTGTCATTCTTTCTACCAGATCTATCACCAAACACTTTTCTGGGCACTTTTAAGGAGGAAGACTTGTCTCAAAGGGAAAAATATATGTTCAATTATATATGACTTTGATTATTTTTTGTGTGTGGGCTCATGGAACCTGGGTGATCATTGAACCAATGATCAGTGCTGGATGACTGGAAGCTGGAGACTTTTCAGAGTTGTTGGTTAATTTTGGCATGCACTATGTGAAAGAGCAGCAAGGTGGGAAGGATGCTCTTCCCTCCTGCCATTCTTGGTTCTGATTTGTTTCTGAGCTTTGATCCGTGTGTGCCCAGGGTGTGACAAATGACGATTGCAACCCTTGGGGAGATGAGCAGGTGGTTCTTAGTGAGGAGGATGTGCTGAAGGGTGGTCCACAAAGGATCAGGCTTTACGTAAACTGCTTTTCACTTGCATGTCCTAAGGTGGGCTCTACTGAATTCAGCCTCTATAAGGACCATCGATGCTAAGACATGGCTGACTGGGACATTTCAATCCCCGCTTCGAGCTGTGCAGTGTTTGCTGGAGTGTAACAGCAGCTGTAGCCTGTGATGCTGGAGCCCTGCTTTGCTTCCGAGGCTCACAGCTTGAAAGGTCAGCTCCCACCTCTCTGATTTACAGGAGGAGGCAGATACTTGCCTCTTTCCCCAGTTCTGTTTCTCAGAGTATACAAACCTTAATACAATGACAAAAAGTGGAAACATTTAAAGACAGAAAATACAATTAGATAATTATTTTTGAAAAAAAAAGTCTGTAGACTTCATAGAAAATCTATACTTTCCCCAAACAATGTGAACAAGCAAGTCACCTTCTATCTGGCTTATTATGTCTTATTGAGAAGTGGATTCTAAGTCTTCCTTGTTCAAGCATGATTAAAACTTACATGCCTCTTGTTGGCTAGATTTCCTATTGAGCATAGCAGCAGCCAGAGAAAATGATGGTACAATTTCATGTGATTAGGACAAATCCTTAAAAGTCTGGGCAATTTTCAGTAACTATGTCAAGAAAGTAACTAAAACAGAAATTCTAACACTTGTCAAGGCTTCATTGTTGGACCAAACAAATGTTTCTAATTGGTTGAGTCAAGTTGTGTTTATTTGTATCCCTGTGTTTTCTTCAGTTTTGCTTTTTTGTTGTTTTAGACATCTGTTATTTTTCTGCTATTGCTTATGTAGCCTTTTTATGCACATTTCCAAGAGTGAAAACAAAGTTCGTTCCTCTTCAAGCTTCATATAGACAGTATTTTGTCCAATTCCTTTTTTCTTGTCATTTCTTTTTGTTAATTTTCAAATAAATTCGTGATAACAATTGAAATAATTAGAATAAAGCAGTAGAATTTACAATAGAGCTTTGTGTTAGAGATCTTGTCAAACACGGTGCAAGTGTTGTACATATCCCAGAGATGAGAGGGAGGAAAACAAAACCAAGTCTGTAAATGGGGTCTTAAACTATTCCCTTCTGCAGCAACTGGAAATTTTAGCATCTAGCTAAAGGGAAAAAAAAATCAAAGCAGAGACTAAAAGAAAGGAAAACATAAATAATTTCTAGGTTTTATAATAACCTCTGAAGGCATAAACAGTGCTGGGGAATAGAAAGCCACTGGAAATGCAAATGTGGTATTTGGTAGTAGCTAAAGCAAGGGCTCGGGCACTGTCCTCGTTAGTCTTCTCTGGTTGGGATGAGCTCACAAGGGCATGTTATGAAAGCCTCAGGCTGTGGAGTTGTCTGCTTCTATATAAAGCCTTAACCCTGTTTACTTCTTCATGGCTTTGTGCACCTGATCTTGCTGTATTTGACTTGGAATCAGTCTAGCTTTGCAAACATGGGTGTTCACCCACCATGCTCCTCCGCCAGCCCATTTGAAGATAATTAGTCCCTTGTTCTGAGTCATCCTGTACTGAGCCAAGAGTTTCTCTTTCTTCAGCCTTAACACCCAGCAGTCGAACTTCAGCATCTCTTTCTGTGTGACACCGGATCCGGGAGCATCGAACTGTCACAGGGCAGGGACAGGACCCCAAGACACACACACACACCTCACAGAGGTGAGAGCTGATGCTCTGGGTTTGTTTGCCAACATCTTTTCCCTAAAAGCCTTTTTGTGCTGATTTGATTTGCAATCAATACGCTAACAAAATCCACTTCCTCACGTTTCTTTTGTCACAAAGAGAGGTTACATTCATCAGAGGGAGTTTCCAGCCCAGCTCCTGTGCTTGAGTTCTCTGCTGCAACGTGACCACTGCTGCATTATTTCTGTTCATCGCTGATTGTATCTAGTCATAATTTCCTTCACAAATCTCAGGGTTAAAAGTTGCTTTCTGAATGAAATTGCTATTACATGTAAATGCCGCGATGAAGAGAACTCTTTTATTACCATCTGCTTTACACATCCATCTGATGGGTGAGTGCCTTGTTATCACAGCTTCTTTCTTTAAAAAATAATTATCACTTATTTGGTTTCTTTTAGAAATTTAGTTTTGTCATCTTTCATATTTTTCTATGCTGTGCTACCCTTCACAATTCTCTGAACAAATGTTAATAGCAGAAGTTGTTAGCTGTAGTTTACTCATTTCCCTTTCATCCAAAATGCCACAGGCTAGATCTTTAAGTTAAAGGTGGACCAAGATGCCCAGAAACATTTATTGTCATTTTAATTTTGGAGCAAAATTTTAATATTTCTGTCCCATTTTTCACCACTGTCCTTCAGTTTCTACTATTTTTTGACAACTCTGTGGGAGATCTGAAACATCAAAATTTCAGTGAATTAGGAAATATTTACTTCAAAATGGTTTTCTTACTTTTAAAATCAATTCAATTGTCAGGATAAAAATGTGATGCAGCTGTGATCCTGCTGTGTCCTTTTCCAGTCTCATATTCCCCCTTCAAGTGAAATCCAGAAGGCCAGAATGACCCTAGAGAATCATCTCCTAAGGAAGTCTGACTCGAGCTGCCAAATAACTCTGAGGCACTTCATTTATTTAGCGTGGACACTGATTTCAGTAATGTATTTCTTTGATATTCCTTCATTTGTTTCATAATTTTACGCAGTTATTTGTTTAAATATCTCGGTGAGACACAGGAGCGAGAGTTGCAGTAGTGTCAATCGCCGCCTGCCTCTCCTAGCAGCTGGCCAAGGGCAATGTCCGCAACACACAGTAAAATGTATGTGAAGTGCTTGATTTACAGAGGAATAACAAAGGTAGAACTGCTGAAAACAAACAAACAAAAACCCTGCAAGTCAATATTTGCACAAATAAACAGGGAATAGCTGTATGTCCTGCTTTGAGGAGGCGGCAGACCTCAGGACTGTGTTTGGAGGACATGCCCAGCAGACAGAGAGCTGCTGATGGTGGTTTCTCCTCACCAGGTTGCTGGGATCTCAACCAGCTCTGCCAGTGTCCTCAGGGGTGAGATGTCTGCACTTGTCATGAGACGGGGCAGAGCTGTTCCACTTGGGAATTATGGTCACTGGGGGCTGTGACACGTGAAGGGAGGTGTCCCTTGAGAGGGGTCTGCGGCCCACAGTCTCTGACTCAACCTTGCATGGGAGGCCCAGAGGAGTCTGAGAAACTCATTGTAAGCAATAAGACACATCTCTCATTTTTGTGACGTTAGAGGGGCTGTAGAAGTTTAAGACACACAGTTTATGTTGGACAGCATGTCCAGAGGTTTCTAGTCCAATCCAGTGCTCAAAGGAGATCCAGTTACAGAAGGGTCCTTGTTCAGCCCAGCTGAAATACGTCCAAGGACAGCGATCCCACACCCTCTCTGGGTCCCTGTTCCAATGGTTGAGTACCTTCAGGGTGAAATAATTTTCCTAATATCTAATCAGAGTTTCCTGTATTGTAACTTATGTCCATTGCTGCCTGTCTTTTTGCCAAGCTCTAGTCTGGGCTTGTTATTTCCCATGCAAAGTTTAAGAAATAAACATCAATGTGTTACTGCTACTACTCCAGTTGAAATAATAATCAGTGGAAGGGCTTGTCTTGAAGTGGAGTTATTCAGAATGAGAATTCTAATGGTATTTTCCTGCATAAAAATGCAAATTTGAATCTAGAAACACAGTGGTCTCTAGGTGTTTTGAAAACCCCACTGGATACCTGCATCCTCTGCAGATGCTCGTGAACCTGCAGCCTGGTGGACACAATAAATTCACACATGAAACAGTGGGGCACACAGCGACCTGAGCATCACGGCAGTGCCGTTCGCAACAGGATGGATTAAAGGATTCTCAGAATACCCCAAGAAAGAAGGTTCAGCTATAATTTGATTCTGTGTGGCAGTCTTCATGAGAGAGGAAGTGCAAAGGAGTTGCCTTCAGATCCGTGTAGGTGCAGGTACCCTGAGGGAGGTCCTCATTGTGAGCGAGGAGAAGTAAATACAAGACAAGCAGATTCAAACTGGCTTTTCATTATAGTTGGCTCGTTTTAAAAAGCTGAGCTGGGTTTTCCTGGGTGTTTAATGTTTGCAATATCTATCGATTTCAGCTGGTGTTGGTACACGCTCGGCTGTTTCAGAAGTGTCAGAGCAGCTGCTGTGCTGAGGCTGCTGCACATAATTGCTGAGCACAATAATCTTGTGGCTTGTTTGGGTTACCCGCACTGCTTTTATCCAATTTTCCATCTCTTTCCTTATCCCTACATTGTAATGCCTTTAGGACAGGACTATCTCTCGCGTTGTGTGCAGCAACTGAAGTGATAAAGATCCTGACTGCGCTTAGCGCTTCTAGGAATTACCGCAAAAAAGCCCCATCCCATAATTACTTATTAATATGGTATGCATCAATGTGAGACATTTCATTGGCTTTAATAGGCTTTGGATCAGTTCCTCTGGCCCTTTTCACTTCCATTATTCATGAAGGGACATGTTTAATTTAGAGTGAGGGACTGCAAATACATCTAGTGTACCTTGCGACGCTTGCTGCTTTTATCTGCGGTTACAGAAGCTGTCCCGGAGCTCCGAGCTGCTTCGTGTGCGTGGATGTGTATGTCCAGACCCCTTCGGAGGCTGCTTAGGCCTGTAGGAAATAAAGATGTTGTTGCTCCACCCATTGCGGATGATTTTTCTAGCCCCATGGTGGGGTGTGTTCCAGAGCTCAGCCGCTCCAGCACACATTGAGTCTGAACAGCAGCCCTTGACCATCGCTGGCACATCAGCAGCGGAGTTTAACAGGACAAAATCAGGGTCATGCTCCGCTCCATCCTATTTTCATTCAGGGACAGTCTTTTTGTCAACTTTCCGTTACCTAAAGATAAAAAGAAACAGCTTATAATTCATTACAGTTCATTAAAACGAAAATAAAATTTATTTTGCATCAAAATGAAAAAATATGACTTGTTCATTATTAGCATATAAATGGTATTTTTTATGTCACTCTGCCACAAAATCACTTACATTTTCAATGATCACAGCACACAAAATTAATTTTTGATAGCCTTTTGTGATTTGGTTGAAAATTCTCATTTCTTTTTGTGCATTAACAGCAAACTGTATCCACTGCTATTCATACCAAATTTTAGATAATGAAGCAATTAAAAATACATGGATTGAAGATCTTATCTCATTTTTCCTCTGGCCTATTTCTGCTTCATTATTCATGAAGGGATATGTTTAATTCAGGGTTAGTAATTGCAGATATATCTAATATAAATTGTGCCTTATATTCTTTTACCCAATTTCAATTTATTTTAGCAAATAGATCTATGGGGGGAAAAAAAGAGCAGGAAAGACAAAAGGGCAAAAACTAGATCTCGGTGTCGCCAAACAAAACCTTACAGGGCTATTGCTTGTAAAGTGTGTCTGCAGCTTGGGAAGAAGCTGATGCAATGAAGCGCTGTACTTGGCATGTTAATAACCTTGCATTTGTATCAAATGCCTGAATTAAATTATTCTGATTTGAAGCCATCTGAGAGACCTTGTGACTCAGTGCAGCCATCATTCTGCTGCTTTTATCCCCCAAAGCCAAAAAGTCCCAAACCAGTGAAAAGCAGAAGTAGTAGAGACATAAACTAGATAAATATCAGAGTCAAAATAAGGCATTTTAGACAAAGCAGAGAAACCTTCACTTGGCCAGAAAGTGAGAATGGGTCTGGATCGTGTGTTTCTGTGTGCCTGGAGTGAGATGTGTCTATAGCGGCTTGATAAAAAGTACTTATCTTGAGCACATAAACCTCGTGGGAGCAGCCGTGGGGTTTGGGATCCAAGGACGCAGGAGCGGGAACGTGCGGGAGAGGCGGCTGGGGAGGCAGCGAGGGCACCTTGGCCTCGCGGCTCCTGCTGTCCCCTCCCGTAGATCCCAGCCCGGTGCTCTAGAGAGAGCTGCTGCTGTGATCACTAAGGACACGGCCCCAAACCTCCCTTTGTGTCAGAGGAACTTCTTGTACATGTGTTCCAGACTTGAAATAAGAGTGTGTAGAATTAACAATCTGGATTTATTAAACATTATGATCAGCACTTTCTAGTGCAATTATTAATGCAAATATTTCTGCCCAGTTATTTGATTAACTGAGCAACTTGCAAAGTGATGCATAGCCTTTCCTGTGTAGTCCTTGATTCATAATTTCAATAAGTTAATTAATTACAGTCTTATTTTCTCTCTTAATGAATTCTGGTTTGCTCTGATGGCTTTGGAAGTCTTAAAACAGGTTGTGAATGATTCTCCAGAAGTGAATCATCTCAAGTTTCAGAGTTCCTTTTTTGTTTTATAGGAAATAGCATTTAACATCTATTGCCTTTCTGTGTAGAGAGGTCACAGCAGACTTCAGAACTGTGCTCTGTGTCCTGAATTTGCTGATAAATCCATGGACAGCTTTCAGAGCCCACATCATTTGAAACCTGCTGTTGGTTCATCACGCAGTGATGAAATTAAATATAATGCAAAATTCTTCCAAGTGCATGACATCTCTGTTCCTGGAATCCTGTTTAAACAAGTTCACTAGGAGCAGATTTCCTGGAAGTCGACCTGGTGCACAGAGGAACAACCCAGCAGGGTTCTGCTGCTGAATCGCTGTGGCTGTGCCAAGGCTGAGCCACCCGCTGCCCGAGGTGACCCGATCCTTTGGGGTGCCACCAAAACCTCTATAGGTGAGGAGGGATTTCTCCTCAGCAAATGGCACTTTTATTTTTCCTACTTTGGCATGGTGTATCCGTTGCTCCAGTTTCTCCGTTGTTTGCTTGTTTTTTTTTTTTCCTACCATTGCGTGTTGGATTTGGTCCTTTATCTTTTGCTGTATCTTTCCAGATTTTGACTGATTTTGAAGAAAGAAGGAGGGAAGCCACGTGTTTAGGGATTTTTCCATTATCTCAGGCCAGAGTTCCTCAATGTCCTCCTCCTTTTTCTATCCCTTGTTGGTCACATTAATTCTTCTGATCTCTGCCTTGCCCTTTCATCACAACAGTTTCATCCCTTTCCATTGAGCCACTTCCCTCCATCCTTTCGCTGGAGGGTGGCATGGGAAAAACATCACCAAGCTCAAGGCAGTCATCTTCTCCTCACCTTCCACTGATGTTGCAAAATAAGCAGCAAACACAGTCCCAGCACATGTTCTCGAGAGAGACCTGGAGGCTGGAGAACAAAGAGGGTCAGACACTGAGATAATAATCTGTGTCTAATTCGTAACTGGGTAATTCAGATAGAATTGTAGAATCATTTTGGCTGGAAAAGACCCTCAGGATCATCAAGTCCAACCACAACCCACCCCTGGCACTGCCCCATGTCCTGAGAACCTCATGTCCGTCTGTCCAACCCTCCAGGGATGGTGACTCCAGCACTGCCCTGGGCAGCCTGTTCCAACGCCCCACAGCCCTTTGGGGAAGAAATTGTTTCCCAGACCCAACCTCAACCTCCCCTGGCGCAACTTGAGGCCGTTTCCTCTGCTCCTGGCGCTTGTTCCTGGGGAGCAGAGCCCGACCCCCCTGGCTCCAAGCTCCTTTCAGGCAGTTCAGAGATCAGAAGGTCTCCCCTCAGCTCCTGTTCTCCAGCTGAACCCCCAGGTCCCTCAGCCGCTCCCATCACACTTGTGCTCCAGCCCCTCACCAGCTCCGTTTCCTTCTCTCAACTCGCTGCAGCACCTCAAGGCCTTTCTTGGTGTGAGGGGCCCAAAACTGACCCCAGGATTCAAGGTTTGGCCTCATTAGTGCCCAGGACAGATACCAGTCACACACATAGACACGAGTTGGGCGCAGGACTAGATCTTTCTGCCTCTGTGTTCTACTCTTCTATGAGCAGTCATCTAAACAGTCACACAAAGTAAGGCTTCATCAGCTTCACTTCATTAGAAACTAATTAGAACTGTCACCCCAAGCTGAAAAGATACCTTTGAAGTACAAATATTTCCTCAGCTTTTCTTAATCAAGGCTTTCTTTTTATACCCTTCTTTGTATGCTGAATCCAACCAGCACATGAACTAGAAATCCTGGAAGGCTGGGAGGAAAAACTCGTCTTGCTGTATTTCCAATTGGAGAAAAACCAAAAGTCCTTTGGAAATCTTATGATTTCCAGCACTAGGTACCAGCCAAGAAAATCTGGAGAAGCTGCAAATAAGCATCCAGATGTCTGGATAAATCCCTGAACTAAAAAAAAAAAGTTAAAATTTGGAGGTTTGTTTATTGTTAGTACAGAGAATAAAACCTTATATTTATCAATATTAATAAACTCCTTAAAGTGCATGGTGCCTACAAGGCAAAGAATTAGCTGTGTTACTTGTGTTGATAAGCTTATAGGCCTGTGGGCTTGTTTAGCTTGTACCACAGTCAGGTAATTCAATTCAGGGATTTTGTGCAAAATGTATTGTTGGGGAGATTAACAATGAGGATTCATGGCGGAGGGGAATTTTATAGAGATGAGAACCTGCAGCAGGGCTGTGTTGTGGGTGATACGTGTGGCTTCCAGAGTGTGTAGGAAAGAGCGAGCTTGAGGCAGAGAGAAGAGTTTAATGGGAAGAGAGAGATGTGGGAGATGTATAGTCCATAGATTGTTATTTGTGGGGTCAGAGCCACATCCTGATTGAGCAGAAGCCCATGAGACTGTGGTCACCCCACTGTTGCCTGGTCCCTGCTGTTGCCCACGCTACACATTGCTCCATCAATTAATATCTGCATGCAGCTTGGCCCAGAGCTGCCTGGTTTGTGTTGTGCACGCACATTTTTACTATCCCAAATCAGGCTTTTTAGTAAACTGAAATTCTGAGCACAAATCCCATCACTGGTTCAAAGGGTCAAAACCTCTCACTGCTTTGGACATTCAGCGTATATCTATTTAAACAAGATTTATGCATGCATAAACTACCACTCAGTCTCTTGCAATATAATTTTTTGCCTCTGCATTTGACAAATATTCTAACAGGAATGCAAAGTGGAATTGGAAACTTATTCTAGAAGGTAACCTGTGCAAAATACAAAGATATGTGGTATAAACAAGGTCGTTCCCACACTGGCCAGATAATGCCCTCCACATGCAACCAGCTAAGTGCTGCCAGTGCCAGAGGCGGAGTGCAGGGACACCAGGGTCCCACACCGCTCTGTCCCCTTCCCTTTTGTCATGTAGGGACACCAGGGTCCCACACCGCTCTGTCCCCTTCCCTTTTGTCATGTAGGGACACCAGGGTCCCACACTGCTCTGTCCCCTTCCCTTTTGTCATGTAGGAACACCAGGGTCCCACACCGCTCTGTCCCCTTCCCTTTTGTCATGTAGGAACACCAGGGTCCCACACTGCTCTGTCCCCTTCCCTTCTGTCATGTAGGGACACCAGGGTCCCACACTGCTCTGTCCCCTTCCCTTTTGTCATGTAGGAACACCAGGGTCCCACACTGCTCTGTCCCCTTCCCTTTTGTCATGTAGGGACACCAGGGTCCCACACTGCTCTGTCCCCTTCCCTTGTGCCATGCAAGGACACCGGAGTCCTGTACCACTTCTCCCCCTTCCCTCGTGCACTAATGGTCAGGGTGAATGGGTGGCCATGTATCTCCTGCTCTCCACGCTCCCCTGAGATGCGTTTGGAGGTGGAGAAGAACATTACCTGGGACAGAGCTCCAGGATGGGTCCCTTATTTATATGTTTTTCAAATACTTGCCATAAATTCACTGTAAAATAGCTCAGATCCCTGAAGAGCAAGCTATGTGACATGGCTTTGCTATTTCAGATGTTTTTGTTGTCTGCTCTCTGCATCTTTATTAACGGCAGTCTGTCAAGGCCGCTGCATTAAACATTGATCTACCTTGACAGCGGGAGCAGGGCACGCATACTGAAGGGCAGGTGTCAGCTCCTTGCCGATGGCGTCCCTCTCCGCAGATATTTAACTGTTTCCTAGGCTCCCAAGAAAGGCACATGGGAAGAGCCCGCTGGTGCTGAGCTGGCACAGAATTACGCTGCTGACTAAAGCGTGATGGGGAGGCGAACTGCGCTCCTGAATTTTGTACCCGAAAACTGTCCAGGCTAGGAGGCATCTCAGGCACCCTTATTGTTCTCCTGTCGAGGTACCATCTGCTTGTTCACATTACTGGGTGGGAGCTATTAATATTTGCCTTTTTGTAGCAGTTCTGAAGGCTGAAGCCTACTGACCTGTGGGAAACTACCCAAAGGACATTTTATAGCACTTGAAGCTTCAGCTGTGCCTTGTCATGAGCTCACTGACTCTAGTTTTGAAGGTGCTTCCTGCAGTGATTCTTTCATGCAATTGCCACTTCGTGATATAATCTCAATTTCTAAACTTTCAGGAATTCCCTTGAAATAGCCTCAAAGGAAGTGACAGGTTCTGAAACGCTTGACTTGGAAGCAGTTCAGACACCAAATGTTGGTCTTGATATTGGGAAAGGAGCAGAGGGATCTGCCTGTCTCAGTGGTGACTGATGGAGGAGGGATCTGAATTGTTTGGTAGCCCTTCATGAATGGGAAATTGAAAGGGAAAATGCTAATTCCTGTCTTTCTGTGGAGGGTGTGACATGAAATATAGGTGGGCAGGGCATTTTTTTCTTTGGCTTCTTGTTTTAAATGTAGTGAAAGGCACTGAGAAACTTCACTGGCACACCAGAAAATCTACAGCAACCTAAGAGAGCCATGTAAACCTTGCAGCTACTTTTCTGAATGCTTTAAACTACTGCAAAAACTCACCCCACCTTTCTCTGTGGGGCAACCTATTTGCAGCCCAGCTTCACTTGGATGCTCCCACGTTTTCTAGCTTTTTTAAATGTAAAAGAGCCATGAGTTACGAGTCTCCCCGTTCCTCCTTGTTCCGCTGGAGCAGAGGCGTTGCTCCCTGGGCTTTCCCATTGGCTTTCTCCTGAGACCTGCCCTTGCTCAGTGCTGTGAAAATCTCTAACAAGCTGTGATGTACAGAGAAGTACATGGTGTCTCCACGTTACCGGTGACAGGAACAGCCAGTCTGCTGGCAGACGTCCCCCTGGGACATCCCCCCACCCCGCTGTGCAGTCACGGGGCTGTATCCCCAGCACGTGGTCCCTTCTCCCCCCACGTTCCCCCCGGGCTGTGCTGCGCTGCCTGGAGCTTTTGGCAGGGGAGCGGGGCCGGGGGGCTGGCAGCCGTGCGGGGCTGCGGGGCTCCGGCTGCCAGCTGGCACAGCGCAGGCAGCGCTGAGAGGGACGAAGTGTGCTTGGGTGAAATGCTCCAGATAAAACATTTCCACAGCCCCACCACACCTTCACGTTTCCCTGGGTTCATAAAGCACCCAGACGCCAAGCTATCTGCTCACTGCGTGCTTGAATTTGGCTTGAATGTCTGGTAACTTTTGATCGCAAGCTTGGCAGAGGTTTACCTGTTTATGTGTGTTGTGCTTTTGATTTTTTTTTTTTTAATTATTATTATTTGGTTGAATTATCTGGCTAAGGATAAGTTTGAGGCTTAAATTACATAGTCGCGCCAACACCAGTCTGTACAGTAACTACAGTGGTTTGTGAGATTTGTAAGGTTTGTCACAAACCAGCTTATGTCATGGCATTTATTGTCACTGTACCTGTCACGGAGCATCCGGACAGCTGGACAGCCTGCGTGCAGCACGCTGCAATGGGGCTGCATCTGTCTACTGCAGGGGCAACGGGACACGGCCCATTCCAGTTCAATCACAAACATCATGTATTTTTCCCCCCTCTTCAGCAAGGGTTTTTAATAAAAAAGCTAAGACAGGCATTTGTAACTTTTTTCCCAGGGCTGACCTCTTTCATATTTCAACACGAAACTTTTACTCTCACAGTAGCGCCTGGTGTTGCCTGGACCTCCAGGGACGGATGGTGTGTATATCTCCAAAAATGATGTGCCTCCTGCAAGCAATTATTCTCTGTCCAAGCTCTCTTTGGCTTGTTCTCCACACAAAAAAACATGACATGACTTGGTCTGCTTCTGTGGTGAAGACACTTGCTGTCACGTTAATTAATCCATCACTTTGTCGGATCTTTGTAGCCGTCCTTGTACCTGCCTCTACCCTTGTCTTTTCTCCCCTCCCCTCTCCTCTCTGGGTGGTGACCCTCTCTGGAGAGACACAGACATGGATCTGCATCCGACAGCACCAGCCGTGACAGGCGCTCCTACAGAAACAAAACCAGTGAAAACGTGAGAGCACCTCAGCCACGTCTGGACCAACACCCCATCTCCTCATTTCTGGGGCATTGCAGGCACTGGATATTCACAGACCCTCCTCCCCATGTCCCTCATCCCAATTAGCAAGTTCTCAGTGACCTGCCCATGCTGTACCCATGCAAAATACAGAAGTCCTGAGCCCATTGCACGCACAAATAATTTTAGCCCTACCAGACTGTCCTGTCTAGTTTGAAACCTTTTCGTCCCTCCAAGAACAACTTGGGAAGGATCTCATGGAAGTTCTCCCTGCCATGGGTATTAGGTCTCTCAGGAAAGGCACGGGAACCTCTCCAGGCCGTTACATCAGCCTCACCAGTGACTCACGCTGGATGTCTCATGGTCTGTTACTGGTGAGGAGACAGCTGGGCTGGAGACCTCTGGTCACCTCGTCTTTCCACAGGGCGAAATGAAGGCTGAGCCAGCTCGTGGTGTAACCGCAGCGGGCTCAGCAGGGTGTATCGGTGTCCCAGGGGATGTCTGTGGGATGTGTCCTGTCTACGTGGTGTTGAACAAAAGAGCGGTCAGGTATTTTACTTCATCTTCTGTGACACAACACTTCCCACTTCCTATTTTTTTGTTCATCTGCTGAAATTTTCATGTTTATGTCACTGAGACCACATCAAAGTCTTTTTCAGCCTGTCCCATCATTCATGCCAGAAAGTCCTGCCAATTTAATTCACTTGTAACCTCATAGTATCAGAAAATGAGGTCTAGTGTTTCTTTTCTTCTCTGTAGTGCAATGGTCTCTCCCTTTTCCAGCATTTGTTGGTTTGTCCCTCCTGAAATTTTATTTTCATGAGCTGTTCGATTTCTGGGTGCATTTCTCCCGTGTTTTAGTTATACCTTTGTGGTGTTTGTTTTCATTTTTGGAGCAGATGAGGTCCTGATTGGCAGGATAGGAAGTAGTAACACACGATGGGTGATATCAGTTGTTTTCGAAGGTGGCTACCTTCAAAAGAAGAGAGATAACCTCTATCAGAAAATATGAGGTATTTATTGTCCAGTCCGAACGGATGGAAACAACTACCTCCAGTCCCTAGACTGGACCCCCCAGAGCGATCTCTCCGGGACTGTTTTCGAGGCTTGGGTGGGTCTGAGGCTGGACACGGTGTTGCACAACACAGCTCAGCTGTGTCTCTCATGTCTGCCATACTAATAGCACTACAAATCTCTTAACAGTGGGGGGAAAAGAAAAAGGGGAGGGGGGTGAAATTGGATAGTTAAAATCATGGCGAAAAGTTTGGGATTTGATTGAGTTCTGAAGACTGGAGAGTGATAATATGAAAAGATGAGGAAGGGCTGTTTGAAATGATCTGTGCCATGTGGGGAGAAGCAAATAAATGTAAGCAGATTGAAGGGGGTAAAGAGGGAGGAGGGAGTGGTGGGCTCGGACAGTCTGTGGAAAGGGAGCCATGGGAGGAAGTGTCTCTGTGAGAAAATGGAACAAAAGGCAGTTTTGAGATGGGGGAAGCTACAGGACTCATTCGAAGGAAAGGAGAGAAAGTGTCATGCCTTTTTTTTTATTCAGATGATTTTACCTCATTCGCTTTCCAAACACGATGGTGAAACTCTAAAGTAGGCAGAGATTCTCGCTAGATATTTATTGCTTTCTGCTTCCAGCCTGCCTGGAAGCCCCTCAAGATCAGGATCTCACAGTAATGTAGCACATCTGGCCCCAGAACCCATCCCTGGACCTGGGGGAGGCTTGGCCCTGGTCCGGGCAGCTGCCGGGACAGCGTGCAAACATGAAACCAGAGTCAGCTGAATGCCTTGGAGCATCTGGAAAGGCTGGGCTCAGCTTGCATAGTAACAGGCTGTAGGAAGGTTTATGCCAATTCTTATTATATTCAGATGGCTTAATCTATCAGTTCGTGGCATTCCTGCTGACAGCGTTTCTGAAGGGTGCAGGCACCCTTTAATGGGTGATGGGCAGCTTTCAGTGATGAAAATCCCAGTGGGAGAAGTCATTAAGGATTAAGGTAATTAGAAGCTCACCCTAGAAATTCTTGTGCAGTGGTCTTAAAAAGGCATGAACGTTAGGGTTACATGTGCGTTTGTAGAGCATTCAGGCAAACTGGGAGTACTGAACTTTTGGGTTTGTAATCTCTTGCAGAATACTAAGGCTTTTCATGGGAAATACACTGTGACGATCATTTTCAACATTAAGACCAGATGCTTTCTTGCAGACGTTTTAAGTGTCTGTTCAGCTCTGGACAATTTTTACCTTTTGTAGTTGTAACCCTGCAGATTTTCCTTCATTGGGTATGAACAACAGAAGCATCTTGGTAGGGTGACAAGGCTCCTGCTCAGCCAGGCTCTGAGCAAGTCATAGAATCATAGAATAGTTAGGGTTGAAGGGACCTCCAAAGGTCCCCCAGTGCCCCCCCTGCCATGAGCAGGGACATCTTCACCAGCTCAGGTTGCTCAGAGCCCCGTCCAGCCTGGCCTGGGATGTCTCCAGGGATGGTTCATCCACCACCTCTCTGGGCAAGCAGAGAGTCCAAAGGTTGAAGTCCATGAAAGAGCTGCTGTGGGTTTGCACACCTTGAAGTCAGTGGGAATCAAAGGTGCCCATTGAGCAGCAGGACTCACCAGTACTTTATTGCGCTAAACAAATCATATGCTTTGAGACAGTCCCTATATCAAAGGGGCTAAAAACAGAGAGAGGGTGAAAAGACTACATAGTTAGCTTGATTTTATGCATGAAAATGGAAACAGAGGTTAAAGGACTCGCTAGAGAGCACACAGTGAGCTCAGACAGAGTGCAGAATTGAACTGCTGTTTCTTGATTCCCAAGATGGTGATTTTATTCTGCAACAAGGATTTTTTGCTTCTACAAGTTCAGGGGAAATGCTTATATTCTTTTTTAAAAAGTCCTGTATTTTCAGTTTTTTCCCTTGGTGAGTGTTAAGTGCAGAAAGTGGCAATGGGAAGAAATTGTGGTTTGCAAGCTATCCTCCCAGGATGATCTGAAGACTCACAAATATATATGATATAACTAAAAATTACTTTGAAAATGGTCATTTCCTTCCCAGGTTCCTGGATTATGTGGCACTGTTGACTGGACCATGGACCATCTGCGCATGCAGTGGTTGCACAAGGTGACTCTCCAGGGCACTGTACCCTCCTGGGGACGAAATAAGTCCAGGGAAAGCTTCATATTTTGTCTATAGATCTTTGCTTTCTAATGTGCCATGTGACTGTGCTCTTGCCATTCAGTTCCAGTGGCCCTACTTGCCTTGCTGGGCTCTGGCTGCTGGGGCAGCATCATCTGAGCTGGAGTGGTCGATGTGAGCATCTCTGCCCAGCTGTGGGGGCGTCTGGCAGCACATTCCCCCGAATAATGTGATGTCAGAAAAAGGGAAAAAGCATAAGTTTCTGTCCCTTTATTGGACATTTTGGTCTGTTTTGTCAGTGGCTGTTTGCATTTCACGTTCCAGATGAAACAAATCCCCAGCTGGAGAAGCCCAGTAGTCTCCCCCTGCTCTGAGTTTGGGTGTGTGCAACACTCAATCCCGGCATGAGACGGATTTGTTTGAAGAGCCACGTTTCCCTCCTTACACTGTAGCAAACGCCCGAGCGATGCCGTTTCCAGCGCACGCTGAGATCCTCTCGTTAAGCTCTTTAGCTGCTCTATCTTCCACCTTCTGGCTGGTGCAGCAGGAGCTTCGGCTTCCCCTCGGTGGTTCTGCTGGAGCGGCAGCTCAGCCGCACACACCAGCCGACCTCTTCCATCAGCAGGGACGGCGACTCCAGTCCTGTGGCCCATGTCCCTCCATCATCCTCCATGGTTACCTATGGTGGTTACACAAGTGCTGCCCTTGGATGGGAAGAGAAAGTCCCTTGTGCTACTGTAGTTTTAGACCACAAGCATCAGCCTGCTTGTGCTGCACTCGCAACAGATGTTAGAAAAATTCATCGCGGCATTAGCTCCTGCGGATGACTTCATCAAGCACGGTGGCATTTTGCAGCTGGAATAATCTGCTGTTAGTACTTTTAGTTGTATCACTTGCAATGAACAACACATTTATAGCTCTGAAAGGGACTGGTAAGAGTATTCAGGCTGATTCCTGGTCACTGAGCAGTAGGGCGTCTGACTTTCATTTGAACAGGCTGGTAATTGTTTGGCCTAAAGAAGAAATGACATTGACCTTTCAGAAATGGCCAGGGGATTGTTAGAGTGTATGGGATTTAGGAACCAAAACGTTTTCTGAGTTTTTTGGATTGTGGCAGCCTAACTCCCACATCGCTTCGAAAAACCCAGTGTTACATTTCACTGAGAGCAAATGGATTTTTCTTAGAATGATAAAATAATGGAGGCTGAAAGGGACCTCTGGAGGTCGCCATTTTCAAGCCCCTGATCCAGGCAGGTTGACAGTCATTTTAAGTGTAAAACTCTGCTCTTGGCACAGTGTTACAGTGGGGAATGCTCAGGAGCCCTGAACACACTGCAGGGAGATTTCAGTGAGGCACTAAAAATGGTCACAAATAATTAACTGATATTAACTTTTGAATGGTCCTCACTGGCCCAAGCGACTGAGCCCTCCTCCAGGAGCTTCTGCTATACAAAATGGGTTTTGTTATTTTCTGTTCTCGCCAGAATGGTGTTGGGAGTTCGTACTGGTGAAGCGTTCAGCTAAGTGCTGCAGGTTACCTCATGAAGCTGCAATCATACAACAGCACATTGGAAAGCTGTTTGGGGACGGAGTATCTTGCCCTTGAGTCCCACGGTGTTTTAGAGAGGTGGTGTAAACACACAGTACGACTGCTACTTGAGGCACTGATTCCAAGTAAGAGGGGGTTTTTGCCATAATCTCTTTTATTATATCCCAGTGTTATTCCCTGCTTCATTATTAGCTTGACTTTACTAATTCTTTCCCAGTCTTTCTCTGCAAAAGAAAAAAAAAATCATCTGTCAAAGCAGTTCCTTTCCCAGTTGCCATGATTGACTCTGATTTTTCTGTCCTTTCTGTCCCCACAGCCCAGGGTTGGATCCCAGGGTGAGACACCCACACGTGGCTGACGGAGGAGCTCTGTGGACATTGCTAGTGGAGATCCCCTCAGTTGATGCTCATTCATCACTTCTGGGACGCAGGGGGTGGAGATAGGTGCTCTTTGACACCTCAAGAGTTAACAAGAAGACAGTTTAGAAGTGTGTGTTACTTACCAATGTAAATGAAGAACAAAATGCAGCAAAGGCTGTGATGAAATATTTACGTTCTTCACATCGTAGTTTTTTGCATCTCCATACCTCCGAGGGACAACACGCAGTCTGAGTCTGGCTTTGTAGTGCCAGATAGCAGCAGTATTTTGTCTCTGCTTGTAGTACCTCCGCGGCCTCCAGCGATGTGCACTGCCAGCTGAGGCTCCCACGCTGGGGAGCGAGTGCCCGGTGTCGAATCCCAGCAGGCTCATAGCACAACCACTTGTTACCAGAAGCCTGAATTAATCGGCTTGGAAAATGTATTAGATTAGGGAGGAATGACAGCGACCCAGAGAATGAACTCTGGCAGAGGGGCTGAAGCAGAAGCTGGGCTTCTGCTTGTCCCCAGGAGAACCTGAAAACGTTTTACACAGAAAAAACCCTGCAACAAACGGCATCACAGAAATGTGGAGACTGCTGGGGTCTATAAAACAGTGAGTATTGAGGTTAGTTAGATTTCCAGAGACGTCTATTTGTCCTCCATCCTCAGTCCCTCTGGGAGATCATTGGAGAACATTTACTGTTCCAGCCCTTTCGGCAGGTGAACGAGAGGGTGAACATGCACGTGTACCCGTGGAAAGATGAGCTTTTAGGAGACTGGTATGGATGAAGAGGCACCTCTAGCCTCTGCTACCTGTAGCTCTGCTGCCCTGACCCTGTTCTTGAGCAAAGCTGCCCAAAGACTTCAAAAGTCAGGTTTAGTGAACAGGTACGGACTCCCTTTTGCACAGAAGTATGGTAAGACAGGACAAAGCAAACCATACCTTCCAGACCCTTTTTCTGGAAAGATGTGGAAGCAATTCAGAATATGTCTGCATAGTCCTGAACCTGAGATTTTCCTTCTGGTGTCTAAGAGACGTTTTCATCGATGACGGTATTTTGTCTCTATGTGTGCATAACTGCAGACAGCACAGAAAGGTTTTGCTTTCAGGGGCAGCAGAGATGACACGCCACACAGTACAGATGGGACGCTGACACAGTTCTTTGATGTGTTTACAAAAATGCATGGCGAAAAGCTTTCCCTTCCTTCCTCTCTCACATCAGTGGCTGCAGTGCAGGTCGAACCCTACGTATGGTTTCTGGACTGGGGAGTGCCCCTTCCAGCGCACCCCGCACTGCTGGAAGGTCATCCCACCGCTGCTCTCAGGCCCTTCTGCATCCAGCCCTGGGGACACCAGGACAGGTCCCGGCCGCCTGCCACGCACAGGGTCTTCTGCACTTCATCTGGAGAAACAAAATGCACAGCCTGAAAGGAGAAGATACCTTTGCTGGGATTTGTGTAGTATCAGGAAACACAAGAATCTGAGAATTGCAGACAGGAACAAAGAACAAAGACTTTAAGTTGCATATCCTAGTCTTTCTCTGTGCTACTGCCCTAAGAAGAAAACCCACTGTGACAAATGGGCAGCTGGAATAAGAAATGGCATTATACCAGGCTGCTCTGTTACAAAAACATGTCTGGCCTGGTAAAACAAAGACATGTGGCTCCCTTATCTTACGTTAAAAATGGTCTAAATTTCGCCTTCAAGGTACAGTATTTCATGGCTTGTGATTTGTAGTGCATCTATGATTTCTCAAGTCAGCTAGCTTTTTTCATTCTATATAAACATGAATTTAAAAGCAGCGACTAATATTATCTAGGGCTAATTCATTCCTGGAGACTTTTTTTAACAGGAGCTGCAGTCTTCATTATCTGAATTTTCTATTAGTTGCTGGAAGGTGTGCATTTCTCATAGAAACTACCACATGAAAATATGAATAGCACATAATAGAAAACTGGGGAGGAAAAAAAGTTTCTGACCTTCCCTTCAAACAGAGTTTCATACCTGAAATAAAGCAAATTTCATACCTGAAATAAAGCAAACCCTGGTCTGCTCAACTGCTTCAGTAGTATTGTCATAGATTTTGAGCTTGTTTTTTTCTTGCTCCAGTGCTTTATTTTTCTGTCACCACAGCAGGTCTTGAGTGACTTTTGGGGGCTGCCCGGTGTGCCTGTGTTACGGGGTGGTCAGAGCTCTGAGGTGCTCATCCTTGGTTCCATTGCAGCACTGCAGCAGCTTCACCTGTCCAGAGCCTGACAACATGGTATGAGCTCAGGTCTATCGAGGCACTAGGAAATCTGAGCAATGATGCATCTGTACAGCAACTCACCCCATCACCTACACCAAAAGGGGGTTTATCAGCAATGTCACAACAACCCCATGAACTCTACAGGCTTCTGATCTCTGAACTGCCTGAAAGGAGCTTGGAGCCAGGGGGGTCGGGCTCTGCTCCCCAGAAACAAGCGCCAGGAGCAGAGGAAACGGCCGCAAGTTGTGCCAGGGGAGGTTGAGGTTGGATGTGGGGAACAATTTCTTCCCCAAAGGGCTGTGGGGCATTGGAACAGGCTGCCCAGGGCAGTGCTGGAGTCAGCATCCCTGGAGGGTTGGACAGACAGACAGGAGGTTCTCAGGACATGGGGCAGTGCCAGGGAGGGTTGTGGTTGGACTCCATGACCTTGAGGGTCTCTTCCAATGAAAATGATTCTTTGATTATGTCACTCTCACATGCATCTGCAGTCCAAGGACACCAGTTGGGTAATCCTTACCTTTCCCTCTGGTTACTGCGAAATCTGGTTCTCAGCAATGGTCTCCTGTTGGGAGATGCCTGTCAAGTAAACTTGGGGGAGCGGATTCTGATTTTTGACTGTCGAAGCTTTGATCCTGTGAGCCCTGTCCAGACCGTGCTGGGTTTTGGTTGGACTTGATGATCTTGAGGGTCTCTTCCAGCCACAATTATTCTATGATCATGAAAGCACAGCCCAACATAAGAGAGTGGGATTTTTGGACAACTTTGAATTTCAGCAGGTTGAGGATGCAGAGAAGCAAGTGAAATTATGGTATATCAGCTTACACAGGTACCTCAAGTACTTCAATGATGTGTCAGATTGTGCCCATGGTTACCTTGTGGTGGATGGATGGGTCCTCACAAGGAGACAAGCATATAGTTATGTGAGTCCTGGGGGTTTCTAATTGCAAATATTATTAGTATTCTTATTGCATTAATACAGATATTAATGTGATGTTAATATAACATATAATATGTCATTATATGAATACTGAGCTGGCAAGTGAGAGCTGGAAGTGCAGAATAGCACCTCCTCATCCTGCTGTGTTATGTGAAGCCATAGAAAAATTATTATCTCATTCACATAATAATATATTGAATAATATCTCATACAGTCAGCTAATTATACCCAGCTCAGGTGTGTCTAAATTAGCTACTGTCATACATAGCAACCAGGTCTGAAGAGAAACAAATGTGTGACTTAAACCTGATTTAGCCCTGACTCTGTCTCCGCTGCGTGGCACAGCTGCAGCTGGAGGGGAACGATGTTCCCACTGTCCCCATAGGGAGCTATGGGTGTTAGTGGTTGTTATGGGACATTTGGGAGCCACAAAGGCTGGGTGCTGAGATGAGCGGGGTGCTCTATGCTGAGCTGATAGACAGTTAAGGAAAACAGAATAAAATAAATCAAAACCACCTTCGGAAAACTCCAACCTGACCCAAAAAGTCAGTACCTTCCAAACTTCACAATCTCTCGGGCAGTTCCACCGACAAGATTGACTGCAAATGCTGCTGTGCTTTGTATTAACCCTCAAGGCAAAAGTAAGGTCACTTGTGCAAAAAAGGGGTAGCATTTTTATTTTAAGACAAGCCCAGGGCTTATTGAACTTTGCTCTAATTCAGAGGTCTTTTTTTCGTCTTTGTTCTCCCCTCCACCACATGCTGTGAGGTCAGTTTGTTTTCCTTGGCCTTGAAGTGGGGGAAAAGCTGTTGTGGGAGATTTTTAAGCTGCATGGGTCTTTTACTTCTGGCTTATATTCGATATTTGTGCATAGTTCGCAGAGGGTGGATGGTGAGATGTTGCCGTGCGTGTCCAGGAGCCCAGGGGAAGATGTGTCCTGCCTCCTGTTGTGCTCCGCTCCGGGCCACGGCCCCTCGTGCTGCTGGTGCAAGCGGATGTTGTGAGAACATTGGTGATTCCCAGAGAAGCGTCTCCAGGTCCCTCTGTGATAATGGTGTCACGGTTCGAAGATGGTCACTGAAGCTTTGTGATTCAGGACATTCTTTGGGTTAATTTTGCCCTTTGAGGCTCAAGGTTTAAAAATAACATGTTGTTAAACCAGGATCAAAAGCCGAAGGAAAGCAAGTTGAGCATTTTCTGCAGGCTGTGGAATAACTGTTAATAGCTGCCAAACACACCTGTGTTGTGGTGAAAGAGTCACCGCGCTGGCTGGGGCACTGGTGGGTGTAAAACTGGGATTCACGGCTGTGCCAAAGCACAGTTATGGAGAATTGTGCTTTCACCGCCCCAGGGCTCAGGCTGGCGTACGCTGAATGGTTATGGGACACAGTGCTGTGGTTCTGGGTGTTTTGGGACATTTATTCTCAGGATCAGAGCTGCCGGGTGTGCAGGTGACCTCAAATGTTCTGGAGGGCTCATGGTGACCAGCGCACAGGTTTATTTACTGGTATGTGTGTGATGCCTTCTTGCATATATGGAGATGGATCGTGCACTGATAAACTGTGTGAATACAACATCCAGCCAGGCATCTAAGGAGGCATCTCACATTTCTGTCCAGGCTGTTCTCTCTCAACCAAGAATGAACTTTAAAAAGTAGGAAGAGGCTCCTTTTTGGCTATCACAGTGTCATCATCTTCTCTGGGTTTTTAATTTCCTCTACCCCCTGCCCCATTAACACAAGATAAGTGTGCTAGGAAGATAAAAATCAGCTTACAACTTTGTGGACGATTGATTGGAAGAAAAAAACAGAGTGCTGGCTCAAGCCTGTGTAAGATCTCTTAAAAATTATTTACTAGATACTCAATAAAGTGTGCCAGAATAGCCCATTAAAACTGCAAAAGCCCCGGAGGAGATTTCCCTGCTCCGCTCTGTGCCAGCCCATCGGTAGCATTAGGAGTAAACACAGCTCCAGTCAACATGCAGTTCCTTTCTGTCTGCAGCAAATTTGAGTATGATATTTATAGGCATCAGCCATCTCTGATCTCCTTTGATCCATTCTCTCCAACGGAAGAAGCTGTGCTTTGAAAGAAAGCACTGTCTTCATCTTTTCAGTGGCAGAATTAGAGAGAAATGCCAACACGCCAACTTCCAAAATTCTTCTGATGCCTTTAATGTTTATTTTAACTTCTAAAAATTATCTGAAGGCCTGATCCAGAAGCAGACATGGGCAAGGAAAGCAGCGGCAGATCTTGTTCCACCTCTGTTTGTGGATAACATGTCTCTGTAGCGCCAGGCTCTGAGGTTATCACAATTATTTCCATCTAAAACATTAAGTCCTTGTCAGATCCCATCTAATGTAAATACATTTGTACCAAGCATGCTCACCCTCTCACATGCATATTCATGACGTGCCAGCTCCTGACAAAGATAATGCTCAGCGCAGCGAGCACCATTATTAGCTCTGACTGACAAATGGGTTTCTAATCCAATGTATGTATGTCACACATGGATCACAAGAGCTTTGATGTCAAATGTGTTCTTGGGAGCTGAGCTGCTTTCGTTATCGTGCAGAATAAAAGCGGGGAGGTACAAAGTCCCCTGCTGTCGGATGCACTCAGCAGTTGATAAATGGGAGGCGAGGGCACCCGCTATGGCTGGAAATGCTGCTGGAATAGGAATCTGCGGTCTGAGGTGCCACAGCTTGGCCAGGGGGTGGTGGCTGCCCTTGGCTCTCCCAGGCAAGATGCCATGGGCAGCGAGGTGAGGCAGCACAGGGCCAGGTCCAAGAGCTGCCCTCAAAGATGAAAAGAACATAGCACTCTCTGAAATACTTTGTCTAAAGCCCGTGAGACCGTATGTGCTGAGTAAGGCTGTAATTGAATTTCTGGAACATGTGATGCTCACCATGCCAAGGTGCACAGTAACAAAAATTCTTCATCCCCTTCCGAATGGTACCAATTCTCTACACCTGTAGGCCCACACCACATGCAACTCCTTTGCCTGTTTTTAAGAGGAAGCATGGACTTGAAGGCAAAGAGGTTCATGAAGGATTTATGCTGGGAGCGCAGCAGGACGTGCTCACAGTGTGGCTCGGGGGCAGCCAGACCATTCAGCTGGTGCTCATGGAACCTTTCCACTGTTGCAGAGAAGCTATTTACACATCTGGAGTGTCACTTCGCAATCAGTACTGAGGCCAACTGAACAAGGCATAACACAACTGATGTTGCTTTGTGTACACAATGAACCATCAACAGATAGGTGGTTATTGGTACCCCTGTCTCCATGGAATTCCTCAGTCCTGCTCGCGTAGTCAAGTAACATCACAGGTAACACGCAGACTGAAGTACACCCATAATACCTTCAAATCAATGGTGTAGCCTGAGCAGCCTCTATGAAATCATTGTCCTCCTGGTACAATCAAGCCATGGTACATCGTCACTGTCTGCAACACATTACCAGTTAGGACTAGTCACTTTACTCATAATCTTGTGCAGGACTGGAGCGTGCTTGTGCTCTCCTGAGTTGAAGCACAAGTGATGAAAAAAGGCCACATGTATATATATCAACAGCACCCACAAACTTGGCAATAATAACCTAGTGCAGTTTTTTTCAAGGTTGTGATATCCTCTGCAGCCCAGCTTCTTCATCCAGATGAAACTCTACGGCATGAAATCCATTGGAAAGCTCATGTCAGCCAGCCCTGAACTCACATAATTGTTATGCCTCATTAATTTGGTGTGTTTATTTAAATTGGCTGGTGTGTTCCTAAAATAGGTAATTTAGCATTAAAAAAAAAAAAGAATCTGATTGCTTCATGATGCTTTGAATGGCTCTTGGTGAAAACTGCTCTGTTGCTCTTTTGTCTGTCTTGTTTGAATGCAATGGATACCTTACAAATGAACAGAGCTGAAAAGGTGTTTAATTTATGAACCAAGACATACTTGTAAATAATGTCTAATTAAGTTCGTTCGTGACCTGGCACATGATGCCTAGCTTAGTCTGGGCATTGCAAACTGCTAGCAAACATTTTAATTGTAATAATTGCCACTGGCAGCAATTATTTTCAGGAAGGTGGCTGATGTCAATCAGAGGGAATCCGAAATGTGAAGAACAGCCATCCTGTCTTTTTAAAATACCAACAAAACCAGCTGTGACAAATACTCGGCTTGACTTTGTAGGAGCCATGGTGAGGTCTGGAGAAACAGAGGAGCTGGAAACCCCAACCCCAAATGCAGCTCTAGAGGGAGCGGAGGCTGCAGGACAGGCTGCTTTTGGAAGGCGTGGATGTTTAATAAGATGCTGATAGGATGGTATATGTGCAAAATCATCCACCTTATTGTGGTGGCTGAGGTGCCATATCTGCCTGTGTTGGCTCTGGAGGCTCCTGTTGTCCCGGTGTGGTTTGCTGGCTGGGACGGCTCCAGCTCCCTGCCCGGCTGCTGGTGAGGCTCTGCCAGCCGTGCCGTTGTGTGCGCTGGCGCGACCGCCTCCACACTTAGCGCCTGAAAGATGGAAGAAACCTGGACCCCTGTCCAGAAATTCAGAATTGAGTATAGGCTTGTTGTCGAATGTTGTAATTAGACACAGGGCTACAGACGAGGAATAAAGAACAGCAAGTATTTATTTGTTAAATTAGCTTTTCCACCCAAGCCCTGTGATGCTCACTGGGAAGACGTCACTTGTAATTTTTTTCCGCGTGCACTCAGCGTGGTTCCGTCTTACAGGCACTTTAGCACTGAATTAATTACTAAGTTAATGGCTGTCTATAGTCCATTAGTAAATTAAGACCTGATGCTAATTCTCTTGGGGGGAAGGATAAGGGAGTCTACTTAGTACCAAATCATTCAGTTCGTTGCCAATGGACTCTAAATGTTCAAAGGCAGGAAGAGAAGTACATCAAAGAAGCTTTAATTTGAAAAGCATAAGGGAAGCTGATCTCAAGGCCTGTCCATGTTACAGACCGTACAGCAGCAGATAAATTAGCTTTGAATTTATTACCAACCACATCCTTAGGGAGTGGGTAGGATGAACCTGTACCATCAGACGTTTTCTTCAAATGGCGCCTGGCCGTGCGGGCATCTAACTTATTTTACCCGTGCTGGCGAGGATACAGGTAGGCTGAAATTTCATGGGGATATCAACTTAAAAGAGTGAGATTGCTGCTGCCCAGTTTCCAAATCAGACATCCTTGAACTCTCAAATAAATTTTGGAGAACTCAGCGACACAAGGGCAAGGAAAACAAAGGCGGGAGTAAACATGGTATTTTTATAACTGGCACAAATCTGCCCTGGGCCCTGCCCAGAGGTCCTTTCCTGTTGCCTGAATTGGTCTGTATGTGTCAGAGGTGCCGCCGGTGCCCGTAGCACCCTCGTTTCGGTGCAGTCTGGCAGCCCTGCCCGTCCTGCCCTCACCTGCCGTCACTGTCCCACCACCACATCGTCCCCTCGCCCTGTGAGTGATGTGTGATCTTGACCAGGGCTGCGTCACTTTGTATGATGGAGATATAAATACCCGCTGTGTGTTCAAACCTGATAACGGTTGACTCCTGACTGAGCATTACTGCATTTTCTGCACTATAAATACAAGCCACGCTTATGCATTTTGCCTTTAATAGTATACAAAAATGAAATTTGCTCCATAAGGGATGCAATCACAGACCAAAAACCATTCATGTGGGTTTTTCCTCTCTGCCGGCAAAAATATAACAGTTAATTAGGCTGGAAAACCCAAAGGAAAGTGAATTCAGATGGCCAATCGCGGAGTGGCATGGAAAATATCTCCATGACAACAGAAATTTACAGCACTTCAATTTTAATATATCAAAGGATGATGGTAATTTCACAGCCACTATGCAGCAGATATACCCATTTCTCTCTCTCTGATAGTCCCTAGATTAAATGGAAGCCATGTTAATGTGGTCCCAGATGCGAAAGCAAAAACAGGATTATGTACCTTAAAAGTTCTGAATACAAATACACTGGCAAAGTAAAAATTTGCAGGACAAACAATTGGGACTATTTTTGGTGAGATGCTGCAGTATGTGGTTTCTTCACACATTTGAATATTATGTACCTATTTACTAACACAGGGCTCAGCACCACACACATGCCATAAGGAGGGCCCAGCTCCCATCCTGAGTGGCACAGTCCACCTCTTGGAGAAGTTGTCTCTAATTGCCACCTTTTGGTATTACTGTTTTATACCTCATAATGAATTCCAGGATGAAAAAGAAAAAAGAAGGGAAAAGATGAATATATATTCAAAAGTCTGACCTACATTCTCTGCTCATAATGAGCAGGAGTATTATGCTTCCATTTTAAATGCCACATCCAGTGTATTTTGTAAAAGTATCCACAAGCATGAATGTCTCTTGTAGAAAATGTCTTACTCTGTTTGGGGGATTAATCAATTAGGCATCCATAGATGTGATTTCACTAAAATTAATTTATTTTAAAAATCAAACTTAAGTACGATAGTACTGACTGTTGGCAACATTTAATTATATTTTTTAAATGCTAGCAGGAAACACATCACTTTTGATCAGATTCAACAGGATGCTCATAGCATCTCACTGCTCTGCCTACAGAGAGCTTATCTCTCATTTTCTCATTTTTACACATTCAAGCATGTTGTGCGTGGCTCCTTCCAACCAGCCATGCCTTGAACTTGTCCTCGTGAGGCAGCGCTGGCTGAGAGCGTGCAGGGAGAAATACGCTGTCTGTAAATATATGAAAACGGCAGGGTGAAAAATCACTGCAGCCTTCTTGTTTGTTTTCTGTAACACAATATGGAAAGTACTAATGCGATTAGCCTTTTCTGATGAGTGATAACAATATATTAAAACCAAATGTTAATAGGCAGCATGAAATCGCTAACAAAGTAGAAAATTGCTAATAAAATTCAATGGACCTAATTTTAACTTTGATAATACATCTAGCTTTGAGAGCTCTTTCACACAAAGCAAGCAGTGTGATGGTGAAAGAGAAGGATTCTCGGTGCAGAGCCCATGGCTGCCGCTCTTTTGAATTCTCACACTGCTTTTCCTGCCAAAAGTGAAAATTGCCATGCTCTCACAGAACCCAGACGGGTCTGAATGTATCACCTGTGTGGAAGCCAATGTGCACAGGTACCTACCAGCCCTCCCCAACATGGTGCTCTGCAGTGATACAGTTCAAATGAGAATGGACGGAAAGCTTGGATTTTCGACAGCTTTTGTCTCCTTCTGCATATTGCTCTGGCCAGCCCTAAAATCATCAAGGCTCCCAATGAATCTGCAGTGCTGGGAGGTGAAAACAGAAATCGGGGTGAGCTGGGGATGCGGGGACCAGAGTGAGAGTTGATACCTGCCCTGCAACCTGCCCTGCTTGGTGGGCATCTTCGTAGAATCATAGAATTGTTTTGGTTGGAAGACACCCTCAAGATCATCAAGTCCAACCATAACCTAAAGATCATGGAGTCCAACCATAAACCACCCCTGTCCCTGCCCCATGTCCTGAGAACCTCATGTCCGTCTGTCCAGCCCTCCAGGGATGGTGACTCCAGCACTGCCCTGGGCAGCCTGTTCCAATGCCCCACAGCCCTTTGGGGAAGAAATTGTTCCCCAGATCCAACCTCAACCTCCCCGGTGCAACTTGAGGCCGTTTCCTCTAATCCTATCTTGGGTGCCTTTGTCCTCTGGCCAGTGATAAAAATGTTTCAGTCTTAAGACAAGCCTTGGAAATTCCTTCACTAAAAAAATAAAGCAATTTGAAGAAGAAGAAGAAGAACAAGAACAAGAACAAGAAGAAGAGGAAGAAGAAGCAAACGACGAAGCAGCAGCAGTCCATACTCAAATGTTGTGTGGGAAGGAAGCTGAGAACACGGGCAGAAAGGCCAGACAGTGCATGGAGGGAAATTTGGTAAAAGCAGACTAAGAATTTAAAATACACAGCAAATGGGTTAATTGGATAGATAGGACAAAAAAGGTAAGCCAGAATAGGGACCTGTGTCCTGTAATAACTCTTTCAAAGCTACTCAGATTAAAGGAGAATGTAGAGATCAAATGAGCTAATTTAAGCAGATGCCAGGCTCAAAGGATAATGTGAAACTTAATTACTTACTGTTTGTTCTCTTGTTAAGTAAGTGAATTTCCCAGACAGTATTTTTGAGTTTGGCCAGACAGGAACCCGACTGCACATTTCAGCTGAGTGATTTGGCAAAGTCCTCTGCCCTGCCACGTCCTCCTTTACATTTTCCATACATTTAATTATTTTCCAGCCTGGCCTTCTAGCTGCTCCCATACTGGAAATCACTTTAAAAATGTTTATGAACAACCTGGGGAGAGGCTCGGTGCATCACTGTTAGTTGAGGTGATGCCCTTTTCCCTTCGAGCAGCTCCGTGCTCCGGGACCTTCCTCGTTACATCTGTTGTAGGGTTAGAGTTAGCATTAGGGTTGGGATACAAGCTTTTAGGAGCTCTTAGTGACATTTCCCCACTCACATTGGAGCTTTGATTTTCTTCCTCAATGGGAATCACTTTTGACCTTGGGAGTTATTTTAGAGGGATTTAATGTCCCTGGGTGCTGTGCCCAAAGGCCCCTGGGTTAGATTTTCTGCCTTCTGCATGTGTTTTAGGGAAGCCAAGGAACTTATCAGAGACACTCCGGGGTGCCACTTGTCAACTGTCCCTCCAGCCTCCAGTGAAGGGCCCTAATGTGTGCTGCAGAGCCCTGACCATTGAGGGATGGCTCTCAGGGACAGGTTTTTCAGCAGTGCAGATCTTGAGCACACCCGTTGCACTCTTCGTGCCTTTGAAGAGCACCATCCAAAAAAAGAGAGCAGCTAAAAGTCTGGCAGCCATTTCATAGAATGATAGAATGTCCTGAGCTGGGAGGGACCCCCAAGGATCCAAGGAGTCCAACTGCTGTCCCTGCACAGGACACCCCACAGGTCACACCGTGTGTCTGAGCACGTTGTCCAGTCTCTTGTTGAACACTGTCAGGTTGGGACCGTGACAGCTCCCTGGGGAGCCTGTTCAGTGTCCAGCACCTCTGGGTGAAGAACCTTTTCCTCATGTCCCACTGACCCTCCCTGGCACATCTTCTGCCATTCCCTGGGCTGTGTCATTTGGTCACTGAAGAGAAGAGATTTGAAAGGTTTTCATATCCTGTGTCATTAAAACTGCACAACTGAAGAAAAGTTACAGTGGCAGCTTACTCTGATGCCAATTTGCCCACCAGCTCGAGCCCCTCCGACAGCAGCCAGGGTTTGGGATGGGCACAGGGCAGTCCGTGGGGCTGGCACTGACCATCCCGCTGCCAGCAACATCCTTCCCCACAGTGAGCAGCTCCCTTGCAAGGACTTTATGCAGAGCTCTTGGAGGGCTTCCCCTGGGCAATGCTGTTTAAATCATCCTCATTTTCACAGAATCAGAGAATCCAAGACTGGCTGGGGTTGAAGGCACCTCTGTGGATCCCCAGCCCAGCGCTGCTCACGCAGGGTCACAGAGCAGATCACACAGGTGGGTCCAGGCGGTTTGAATGTCTCAGAGCAGGAGACTCCACACCCGCTCTGGGCAGCCTGGGCCAGGCTCTGGCACCTCCCAGCAAACAAGTTTCTGCTCATGTTCAGATGGAGCCTCCTGTGTTTCAGTCTGTGCCCGTTGCCCCTCACCCTGGCGTTGGGCACCACTGAACAGAGTCTGGTCCATCCTCTTGACACCCACTCTTTAGATATTTATCTTTTCCTCTTCTCGGTGTAGGTAAACAAAAAGAAAATACCATGCTGTTCAGTTGCTCCTTCCTCATGACTGTGGGGATGAAGAAGAGTATCTGGCCCTACTTTTGAGTCTTCTGGGCCATAAGCAGAAGATAAAGTGGGAGGATGCTACCTCAGGAATACCTGGCTGCCTCTGCCAGAGAGATACAACAATTTATTTCTTCATTAGTGCATTCTATTATCAGAGATAATAGACTCCTTTTCCTGCACCCTGAGTTTGATATTTGCACCTGTGGGGCCACCCACCAAGAGGATGTGCCATGGTGGTTCAGTTCGTCTGACTAATGTCCTTTGCCCACACCACATGCTCGTTTGAATTTATTTTTATTTCATAAGAATTTTCAAGATGTTAAAGAGTCACTGTGTCTCCATGGGAGTAAATGGGAAATGTATGTCAAGTGTGGTACAGCAGAAAATTACCTTTTTAATAGTTTTGTGTTGTAGATGAGTAATCAGTCCACTGGTAAGATATAATGACTTGGGGCCCCAGAACAGACACAAGGAAAGGTGCTGTTTTCCTTTTTTCTCACAAGTGACTCTCAGCCAAGAGAAATAACATTCTAGAACAGCAACTATAGCAACAGGAGGTTTTGACTGGGTAGAGGTCAGAGAGTATAAGCTGTTTTTCACTGCTGATTTAACATGCCATCCCCACAATTGGCTATTATTTGTGGTGTTAGAAGCCCTTTCCTGTGATTATATTTCATTTGGTAATACAGCAGTGCTGAATAATTAAAGCTGTCAGCAGAAAAAATGAAGTATCTATATACTTTTGAGAACAACTTCAAAATAATTCGATGTCCCAGTTCTCTCAAGGAAATTATTAACAAAAGAAGCTATCCAGAAGGCAGAGAAAAAGATGCTTTGAGGGCATCTGTGCGTCTTTTCCATTGCATATTGCACAGAAAATGGTTACCAGTGGTACTTACCTGAAATTCCCTGGTAACTGTGCGTGTGTGATTTTTGCAGGTGTGTTGGAAAAATAAACCACCCACCATCAGGGCAGGGGAGTGCAGAGCCGGGGCTGTGTTTGGTTGTATTCGCTCATCACCCCATGTCGGTGTTGAGCAGGTTAAGGGTAGATGACACATTTCCATCCTCATGTCTCAAGTCATGTCCTGACCTGCTCTGCTGCTTTCTGGGTTTTATCAGATAGATTCATTAGCAGAGCCCCGTGTCTCACCAGGATGCAGGGGTCGGAGGAAGGGCTGAGTTTTGTCCCTCCTCTGTTCTTGCTCGCTGAGCACAGCGTCACGTCTGCACTCCAACGTGCTTTTCTGTTATGTATGAATACAACCGTCGTGCAGTTTTATGGGTGGGGGATGTGGGTGGTACTGGGAATGTGCAGCCACAACAAAATTGTACGAGATTAAAATTTAAAGTACATTGGCATAGGCCACTCCAGACATGAGATTCAGGAAGAATAAACCCAAAGCAGCAGCACTTTCCATGGGGATGGACGGTCTCTCTGTGCATCTGTACAGCAGCTATATTTATATGTCGTGGACTGTGTGTTTGCTCTGAACCTGCTTCTTGCCGTTGTCGGGCTGTGTTGCGAATCAAAGGGATCTGACTGCCATTCATCGCTTTCATTTGCGGGGAGGGACGCACATGCAGTTATCAAGGACCTGCTGTAACAGATTCATGCCAGAAAACCACTTCTCTTCTGAGATTCCTTGCTGACATGACACAACTCACTCCAAGGAAGCAAAATCGCCGCACACAGGACAGTGCAACAGGCACCAGTGGCTTGTTTCAGCAGAACTGTGTGAAAATGTACAGCTAACCTGCTAAATACCAGAAAATACTGTGGCAAATACAGTGGCAATGCTCCTTGCATAAGGATCTGGGGCCGGCAGGATTTTCACGGGGCTCTGAGGGCTAGCTTTAGCTTTGCAATATGCTTCAATAGAAATGTTACATTGCTTCCATTTTTCATTACATCTGGTTTTTTTAGGTCCTCTGCATCACAAAGGAAATGTGTGTAATGTGTGTAATGTGTGGCTCTGTACAGGAGGTTAAAAACCTAGATATCACCTGTTTTATCTGAAGAGGAACAGCAAAAGGAAAAATGTACCTGTAATGTTCTCAAGGCTGAAAAGCTGAGACATGGCAAAGCTGAACAACGCTAATGACAAGTACAGCATGAACACATCAAACGTCACCTCAAATTCCCAGTCAGCGGGGCCGGTGATCCCTCCATCCGTCCATCCATCCATCCGTCCATCCATCCGCCCACCCACCCACCCATCCCTCCGTCCATCCGTCCCTCAGCCCTGCTCGCCACTCAAGCTCAGCATTCGGCAAAATCTCAAAGCAACCGCGACTGCTCCAGGAGAGATGTTGGTCCTTGCCATGGGGAAAGCTGATGCATTGGCCTCATGATAACAATTTACTGGAAGAAAGTCTTATTTTCTCCAGAAAGTACAGCTTGTAAAAGCCACAGCTCGTTGTGGCTTCCCACGACGTATGTGAAAGGCAGGTCTGGTCGCTGAAGAGTGTGCAGTTAAGTAGTACTTGAGAAAACCAAGCCACGGAAGTTGTTGGGTTTTTTGGACTGTTTTCAAACAATGGATGTTGGTTGACTCCTTATAAAATGGTGCTGAGCCAAGTCCTGTTCTTCTGGATGGGAAAAATCTGTGATTCACTGAGGAATGTAAATTGTCAGTATTCCTTCCATCCTTTTTATTCAAAATTTAAAGAAATAGTATAAATTTGACTCATTTGTTGCTCTGCTCTCCAAACAAAAATATTTTTGTAATACAAAAAATGTTTGGTGCTGTTTTGCTACATATGTATCTGCCTGTAAAGGGCGCACTAAGGGTAAGGGAGGTTGGCAGAGTTGGATGTGGAAGCAGAAATGCTCTAGTGAGATTTGATCTGGAAAACTAAACCATCCACAGTCACCAGCTCTCAGGAAAAGAATAAAGCGCTTTTCTGGGCGCTTTTAGGACACTGCTGGTCTTGGGGGCTGTGTCTCAGTCCCTGAGACTGGACAGGTGGTGTATCATGGAAAAGGTAGTTTTATACTCCCTGAAGGACTCCTGGGTGTGCACGGAGCAGGGCTGAACCCTTGCACAGAACAGGGCTCCAAGGGAAGCATCTCTTTTCCATCTCCTGTATTCCCTGCCCCTGCAGGCACCAAACCCTTAGGCTATGGGGGGAAAAAATGTGGAAAATGTCGTTCTTCTTTGGGAAACTTTATTTTGACTTTGCCCATAAATGGAGAGGTTTTGAATCAAAGCTATTTCCACAGGGAACCAAAGAGTTCAGGGTGTTTGTTTATCTCCTTGTCACTAACAAAACCAAATTATATTTTAAAAATAGTCCTTTTGCCTTATGCAAACCAGCAGGGAATGGTGCAGCAGGCAGGGAATGAGACTGGAGAATAAGTGATCATGAAATGATTTCTCCATTTGCCATGAGGTCTGGGGAAGCTCCCAGGTCTCTGCTTTGCCACGCGAAGCCCTGGAGATACAGCACCCTCCTGCCACCACCTGGGATGTACCTTCCAGACCTTGGGCCATCACCTTCGGGGCTCGCAGCCCTCTGCATCCCCAGCCCTGCACATCCAGAAATCACAGACTCAGAATCATTTTGGTTGGAGAGAAGCCATAACCTAACTAGCACTAACCCATTTCCCTAGGAGCCTCATCTTCTGTCTTTCGAACCCCTGCAGGGATGGTGAGTCCACCACTGCCTTTACAATCCTTTCCATGAAGATTTTTTTCCTAATATCCAATCTGAACCTTCCTTGGTGCGACTTGAGACCATTTCCTCTCGTTCTGTCACTTGCTGCTCGGGAGAAACGTCCTCTCCCGTTCCTCTCTCGGGCACTGCAGCACCAACTCTGCTCTTCTCAATGTTCTGCTGGACACAGACACCTTTCTCTCCCATCTTGCTACCCAGAAGGAACCTACTGCAAAGGAATGGGTTTTCCTCCCTCATTGTTTCGTGACTGCAACCAACAATCAGGCTGGGAACTACCGGTGCTTTCATGCAAATGTTTTTAGGGCCAAACCCTCAAATAGGACCTGAGGTAGCATGATGGAAATCTCCTGAGGAGCTGATCAATTGAATATAAGGATTCCTTGGAAAATCAGTCATTTATTTCTCATTAGGTGTGTTTTTTATGCCAATATACATACCTCAGGGGGGTGGTGGAGTTGCCAAAGGAAGGAGCCGCAGGAGGGTGGCTGCTCTTGCCCTCACCCACTGCACCCTGCTAACAACAGCCATTGTGTTTCCTCCAGTTGGAGGAAAACCCCAAATCACTCTGTGTGCTGGGGCAACCTAATACTCAATACTTGTGTAACAAGCTGCAACCAGGACGATCAGAAGGGTTGTTACAACCCCGGGCGGATGGGAACGGATGGGCCCTGGCACATGGCACGCTGCAGGTGACGGGGCTGGCGTGGGCATCTGGTGGCTTTGCAGCTGGGAGTCTCGTTCCAGGGCTTGACAAAGCTCCTGGTGTGTCAGCAGAGCAATGAGGCTCAAAGTGCAAGAACAGGACAAACCTGGAGAAGCAGCATTGCCTGAGCCCACATATCATCTTTCAGCTTCTTCATAAGTAATGTCAGTTTTCTAATGTTTAATTTATGCCCAGCTAAATGAATGCAGGCACCTCCGGGGACAGTGGTGAAGATGCAGTACTGTAGTACATGGAATACCTGAGGGAACTATTACACAGGCTTGCATTTGCAAAATGTTTTTAAACTGTATATTTGTCAGCATATAAATGCAACATTGAAAACCATTAGGAATAAAGCAGCAGGGGGAAGCTGTGGACATGACCCGCAGTTGGCCTGGGATGGCAAAACCCTTCACCTTTATCCACTGATCTGTATCTTAAAATTCAGATCAAAATTAAACAGAGCTGCCTCCAAAAAAAGCACACACCTCTATACATCAGTAGCCATGTGTTTCAGTGCCCAGTGCCGAATGTGTGTTTCTTAAGCCCTTGGCCCCAGGTGTGAAGATTTCTTACCATGGGAGATAAGGTCACTGAAGCCAGTAAATCTCTGCACATGCATAATCCAGCCAAGTTTATGGTTCTCCAGGGTGGGCCATTAATATTAGGTGAAAGTTCAGCTAATGAAAATTGCTTTTATAGTAAATAGCATTTTGTTACCTGCCAAGAAACAGTGAGATGTAACAAGTTACACTTCATTTTTCTGGCCATTTGACTTCCTTCAGGTAGGTGCTTTATAAAAGGGGAGTTATGAATCCAAGAACCTGATTTTACTCATCGGAGTATCTCAATTAGAGAGCAGAGATTATTCCTGACTGATGAGGGGAATAAGGTCAGGAATGACCACTTGTCACTGAATTCACCTCAGTTCTTTTTGGTGCCCTGGAGAAGGGGATGAGGGGGTGTGTGAGATGGGGAGCTGGCAGCCTTCATGGTGCTGTTTGGCTGCTCCATGGGTCAGACTGTGGATGTCTGAGCTCTTTTGCAAGAGGAAAGGCTGGGAGCTGCCCTGCAGTGGAGACCCCACATGAAACATCTCTCCAGCCAAACAGTAAACCCTGTTCCAACAGCAGAAAGAGCTTGGCTGGTGGTTTTTCTCATGTGAGACTAATGTCACCCAAAGGGCTGTCACTGTCTCAGAGATACCAGTGCAAAGGTGTGAACCGTGTCCTCCGATCGGCCTCAGGACCACGTTTCTGGGGCGGCAGCAGCTCTGAGCCCAAGCACCCTTCCTACAGCCCTGTTCCTCCTCGGTGCTGAGCCACTAAGGAGGCCTTGACATTCCTCTTTCCAATTAGAGACAGCTAATTTATTATTCAAATCAGAGGAGGGACAGATAAGACAAAAAACACACTTTCCAAAATGTCTGTTATCACCTTATAATGGGCATTAAACCCACCTTACTTTGCAACAGGGTACCTGCACCATGGCACAGTGAAATACTGAGACCAGATGCCTGCACATTCGCTAATTCCTTATATTTTCCAGAGTGAAGTAATTAAACACAGCAGAACATGTACAGTAAACTGGTGCAAGGCTCTAATGTCTAGCAATGGAGCTCTATATTTTTCTCCAAAAAGAAGTCCGGGTGCACCTCCTTCCCTGTTCATATGTGTATGTGTGTGTGTCCAGCCCCCTCCAGCTCCTGGTGCAGCTCCCTGCCCTGTGCCACAGCAAACCCCAAGCAATGCATGGGGCACATGGTAATATTTAACACTTTGAAGTTATTGATGAGTTGCTCAGGGTCTGACAAATAATGAATAATAAGATACAGCGAATGCAGATGTGGTAACTGTCGATGCATCCAACCTGAGGGGGAAGAAAAGAACCTTCCCCTTAAACATTCAGGCTTGGACAGGGACGCTGCTCTGTGGGGAGGTGTTTCACCACCCTTGCCGCGCAGTGATGGCTGGGTGACGGAACACCTCCAAAAAGACGGAATAGGAAAGTTAGAGCACAGAAGAGCTTCACATGGGATTTGATTTCTTAGGTGGCTCTTGTTTTGAAGTTATTTACTTGCCATGGCTAATTCAGGTTTTCAGGCGCGGTCGTTGCCTCACACGTGGCATTGCCTGGGCTCTCAGGGCATCGGTTCTCGAGGCGCTTGAAGCCTGGGAAGGAAGTGCTGTGTGTTCCCACTGGTGGTGCCAGCCTTGCTCTGGAGCCTGAAAATGAAAATCATTACCACCAAGCTTCTAAAACGCGTTTCACACAGGTATACTGGGACACTCAGGTCCCAAAATTAAAGCGCGGGTGCAGAATCAAATCGCTGCCTCACTATTTCTCATCTTAGCCTATTTTTTTATAATTAATCAGCCCAGAGACACTAACAGCCAAGTGTCGTGATGGCGCAGAGGTGACTTGGGAAGGGCTGGTGGGCTGCAAAGCTCCCGGCTCAGCTCTGCACCCACCGCTGTTTTAAGGGGAAATATGTTGTTGTGTTCAGCCGACCGTTGTTTCTCATTTCCCATGTCCAGAGAGCAGGGTGAGGCCGGTAGCACTGCAAACATAGCTGGTTTAAGGGTCCCCCCCAAAAAACCCCTCCTCTGTGGGTCAAAGAGAGTGCATTCCCTGCCCCTTCCCCAGCACAGGCAGCTTCTCGATCTGCTGTTAATAAGGATGAGAACATGGGGGTTTTGGGGATTCTGAGTTCAGTTGTTGCAGCGCCACTTTGCAATTCCTTCAGTTCTGCATGACGCACGTTGGGCACAAGCTGCACCAGCCTAAAAATAAACCCAGAGCATCGCTGCCGTGTTAGTCTCCCGTTGATATGTCTTGGTTTGTTTTATAACATCTTCAAGGCCAGTCAAATGTGGGGAGAAGAAAAAAAAACACATACTTTCTTTTGCTCTTGAGCATGGATCCAGAGCCGGCTGGTACAAATCAGTGTCATTTCACTGAGCGGCTACACTGCATTACCTTCACTTCAGTACGGATTCACACACATGCTGAGGCATACTAAAGAAAAAGTGCACAGTCTGTGCCAATTCTTAATGTATTCTTATACTGATGCTAGTTTAATTTATGTTAATTAATTAAATGAATGAATAAATTAATTCACTTACCTACCCATGTGGAAGAAAGGGGTTGTGGTGCAGCTCAGACTCAGTGAGCAGCCGAGTGCTGGCACCGCGAAAGAGAGGCTGGAGGAACAGGAGGTGCTGGCCCTCACATTAAGGGCTTGTCGGCTCTAGGGGGAGAAGGACTAAATCAGAGAGAAAAGCTTCCACGTGGGCAATTTTGGAAAGACAGTGCATGCTTTTATATACATTCAGACATTGCATTAATTGTCTGGAAGGTGTAAGTTGTCTGCGGTGCGGTACTGCAGGGCTGTTGCCCTTTCCCCAGCCTGTTACCTTGGTTCAGTACGTAAATCACACACATGCTTTGGTGGCTGGCTGGGCTGGATATCACAGGCCCTGCATGCTTGGGGTTGGGTGGTGCAGCACAAACTGAGCAGCAAAGAGCATCCCTGAGCATCTCCGAGCATCCCTGAGCATCTCTGAGAGCATCCCTGAGAGCATCCCCGAGCATCCCTGAGAGCATCCCTAAGCATCCCCGAGAGCATCCCCAAACCTGCCTTGTGCTGGTCACCACCAGGGCATGGGACACTCCTTCTTCTGTTCATACATTACTCTTTGCAAAGCAGGACATTTCAGAGCAAGATTTTTTTTAAAGTATCTGGTGGGAGGTGTGGAAGTTGCATGGGGTGACAGCAAACCCCTCCCTGCATGGCTGTGTCCCCCTGCATGAGGGGTCCCTGTCCCTCCCTGGGGTCAGCCGCCTGTCCCCAGCCCCTGGCTGGGCAGGTCCCACTGTGGCCGGGCTGCTGGAAATGAGCTCACATCACTTCTCATTTTTCCTGGAGGCAAAAGAGTCATTTCATCCTCCGAAGGCCGGGGCCAGAGTTGGTATCTGCTAATGAGTGTAAACCGTAAGTGAGCAGCAATGCAAAATCAGGGATGACGTGGCAGGCAGTGGCTTACTTTCAATGCACAAAAAACCCCACTTTTAAATTTAGATTTAGCAAGGAATTAAAAGCACATATAGGCGGACTCTATTAGAAAGTGAAATATTTGATCTTGGCTATTAATCTGTTATATAATACTTTCATTTCCTTGCCATATGTATGCAGTGATAGACTTTCATAAATGAGATCGCATTAAAATGTACTTTATGTTTCTAGTCAAATCTCTTTTTTTATTATGCAAGTCCTAGTTAGGAGGAAAAAAAAAACCCACAATTACAGAAGCAGACTAAGAGGAGTAAATTATTGTAACTCGTTTATACAAGTGAAATACTGCTCCTGCTTGAAGTCTATACGTTGTGCAGTGCTGAAGTTCCTGGGGAAGCGGTTGCTGCGTGGCAGCCGTGCTACCAGCTCTAGAATAACTTACAGGTGGTGGAAATACAAATAGAGCCTAAAAGCGGCTCATGTAGCACTGGGCTGCGGTGTCTGATGACATCCAGACACACAAGGATTGAATACAACCTGTGTGTGTTTGTTAATTGTCACTGACCTTTCCAGCGCTGTCTGGGAGGCTGAGCTGTCCCTGGCACCTGGGGCTGCCTGGACCCCCAACACACTGACCCACTGTCCAGGCTATGAAGTTAAGAAAACGAAACAAAGCAAAAAACAACCACCTCTTCCTGAAAAAAAAACAATAAAAATCCCAACCAACCAACCAACCAAAACCACCCAAAACTGACCAAAAAAGTCAACAACAACCAAAACCAAAACAACAAAAATGAAAACCTGTTTCTAACAATTGTTTTCAGCAGAGGTGCGAGCTGAGCGCAGGGGCCACCCTCCTGCAGCCGCACCAACCCGACCGCAGCTGCTCAGCACCATGTCCGTGCTCCGCTCCTCTCCCAGTTGCCATGGCTGTGACAGACACCAAGGATGGACTGGGAGAGCTGGGGCAGCCCCCACCAGCCCAGAGCCCTGGATGGGCTGCGGTGGCTGTGCAGGCGGCTCTGAGGCAATGGGGTCTATCAGAGGCACTTGGAAAGGTGCTTCCAGCTTTATAGAGCATCGTGTGGTGCTGGCAAGTGGTGCAAGGGTGTCAGCCCTGTCCTCGTCCCCAAGGGCTGGGATGGGGCTGGGAGGCCCGTGGTGGGATGTGGGCGTCCAGTCTGTATGGTCTCATATGGAAGAGAGCATGCAGCCCGTGTCTCTGTCTAGTCTGCTCTGGCTTCCAGCACAGTGTTGGCTCTGGTGACCTCCCCGTTGTCCTGCTGACCAGAATTACTCTGCAGTCCTGATTTTACATATATATACACACAGATACATATGTATTTTTATATGTATATTCATCTGTGTATATTACATTTGGCCTGTGCCTTCCTTTGTTTGGCCTCAAAATGTATATTTTACAAACGGTCTGTAATGACTATAGGCTGATCCTGGGGAGCTCTGCCCGCCAGCGGATGGGGTTTACAACATTCCCATTCGGCTGGTGAGGTTTGGGGGCCACTGGCAGCCTGAAACTAGCACAAAAGGACACGACAGATGTTTCATGGCGAGAAGGAAAAAGTGGTTTACATCTTATAACTTACACTGGCAGATTAGGCACAAATGTCTGGTTTATGCCTTAAATATCTGGACACCCAAAGCCATGTCATGTTCCTGCTGCATTTCAGATGTCATTTCGTTTGCATTCAAGTGGACTGACAGAAGACCCAGCAGGAGCCACAGCAGCTGATGTTCCCCGCTGCAGTTTTGCTTCGAGATGCACAAACACTGCGGATCCGAATGCTTCCCCAGGACGGGGCAGGTCCTGGTGCATTTACATCGTGCTTCATCTGAAACTGAAAAGTCCAATTTGGCCTTTTCTGGAAGAGGGCTGCAACTACAGGATGGATCAGGTTAAATCTGCACAACGTAGCATACTTTTGGATCGTGTTAATATTATTGATAAATTAACCCGAAACTCCTCTCCCATTAAGTGAGGATCTTGGCATAAAACTATGTAATTGGGAGCTGTCCAGAACAAACCGGTGTTTGGCAATTGATTCCAGGCCACTGGTCCCCTCGATGTCCCCAGTCCCAGGTTCAGACCTTGCTCCGATGGGTGGGAATCTCAGCTCTGCCCAGTTTCACAGCCCCACAAGTTTCCAGCCGGGGGCAACCAGACAAAGGACTAAACCACGCTGGAGTGCTGGTTTGGCACCACAATAGCCAAGATCATCTTTCATAAAGGCATTAAAAATTACCATCCGTGTCTGCTTTTAACTGTAGTGGAACCTCATGAATCTCCCATTTTTTAATTATTAATAGACAGCAAAGATTTACAGCTGTTTGCATTTGTGAAGCCTCAGATTACCAACAGTTTCTGAGTTTTAGAAAATAGGCAACAGATTCTTTAGTAACGGATGAAGAAATGTCAAATATCCAGGCACTGAAACGAAATCCTTATTGTCAAGGTAATTAAATACCTCGTTCCTGTTGCACTTGGTTTACTGTGCCTTCCTATTGACGAACTGCTCCGCAGCAAGTTTTGTGTCATTACCGTGAATTAACCATGTTCTACACTCTATAAATATTAATTACAATCAAGACAGATTAGGCACGGCAGATGCAGAACCATGATGACGCCATCTCCAGTAGACAGAGATGGTCTTTCGAGCCTTTCCCAGCCTTTTGAGCCAGCGTGGGCTGCAGGCAGCCCAGACCTTTCCTGCTGCGTCGGGAACTTCGTGTGGAGCCCCAAAGAGCGTGCAGGTTTGAGCTGAGTCCACAAAAGCCGTGAACACTCGAGCACCTGGTTGCTTGATGCTTGCTTGTTATTTTCTTCCCCACTTTTCTTTAAAGCAGCAGCCAAAGACACATTTGGAGATAATTAAAACGAAGGTTGAGCATTTTTAATATGCCACGAGCATTAGCAGCTGGATGAGGAATAAACCAGCAAAGTGGTAGCGTAATTCTTGTACCATCTATAAAACAACAGGCTTCAAAACCGAGAGAGTAGTCTTTGTTTTTCCCCCTCCGCAGAAAAATCTTCTCTTTGTGCCAAGGCTAAAATATTAGCACTGTGTTCCCTCCTCTGTTTAACAGAGCTCCTTGCACTGAAGTGCCAGAGAAGTGGAATTCCTGAACAGCAGGTGAAAGGACAAGATGAAAAGCAGGTCTGGCTGCCAAGAGAACCTGCAGCGCTGCTTGGGGCTGCACGGGGAAGTCACGCAGACGCCTGGTGGTGTCACTGACTTCTGGAAGGTCATCAAGGAGGTTTTTTTCCAAGCATCCCACATCAAAAAGCAGCACTAGGAGACAAACCTGCAATACATCATGGAGGATGGTGCTAAAGATACCATTCGCCCACTTGTAGGAGAATTTAACTGTTTTTCCCCATTGCAGCCAGGGAAGCGGCTCTGAGAAATCAGTGCTCAGAGTGGAGCCTGTGGTTAAGAAAATAAATTGAAGTGCTCATTCTGTGCTGGTTTGGGTCTGTAATGCACTGGGGGAACTGTGGCAGACACGTGTCTTGCTGAGTTCGTCCTCTCAGGAAAGACAAAGGAACGTTTTGCTGTCCTCATAACCAGCCAGCCCTAATGTTAATTCCTATTTCTGCACCCAGCTGCCCATTCGTGTGCCCCTGAGCAAGTCCCTTCTCTTTGGGGAGTGTCCTGGTTTTGTTGAAAAACAAGTTTCTCTTTTAGTGAATTTGCCTGTCAGCTAAAGCTTCATATGAGCTGCATTTTCCTGGAGAACCAGATACCTGTTTTGGTGAACATAGCAATGGAATGTGAAGTTATTGATAAGCACGGATGGACATCTCGACAGAGGGGCAACGAGAAACAAGTGACCAAGGAACTGACCAACTGTGTATAACATCCCATTCATGTGAATACTTCATATAAAAGTGGGAGATCATGAGGATCTCGTCCCTTTTCATTATGGCGACATTAGGAGAGGACCTTGCGAATCATCCCTGCGAACTGAGGCCAGTAACAGACTGAATCCAGCTCCGGTTGGCTGCAGAGTCCAGTCCAGGACTTCAGGTGCCGGCTCTGCAGTTGCTGAAACTTTCAAGATTGGTTTTGTATATTTTGTATTATTTTCTCTATTGTTATCAGTAGCATTAGTAAAACATTTTTAATTGTTCCAGCTCTCTTCTATCTGTCCTTCTTTCCCTCCCGATCGCCTGTGCTGAGTGGGAAGGGGGAGAGGAAAAAGGAGGAAGTGTGGGGGAGAGGAGGTTAACAATACATCTGCCAGGGTTTGATTGTCACCCTGCAATCAAACCTCAACAGGGAGAAACTGCTCCAATGCTCCTCATGGTTTGTGGCCTTCAGAAGAGAGACCTACGTCAAGCTCCTTGTAAACCTCTGCCTACCATTCCTCGACGTCTTCGCAAAAGGCAGGGAGAGTCTGGCCCAAGAGCAGTCATCTTAGTTCAAAAATTACAAGAACTTGACCCAAAAAGCTTGGGAAACGGAGCCTGAGAAATGGCTGAGCGGGTTGGGGAATGACCTATTAGAGAGCAGCGTAGGGGAAAGGGACCTGGGGGTCCTGGGGACAGCAGGGTGACCATGAGCCAGCACTGGGCCCTTGTGGCCAGGAAGCCAATGGTACCTGGGGTGGGTTAGAAGGGGGTGGTCAGTAGGTCAGAGAGGTTCTCCTGCCCCTCTGCTCTGCCCTGGGGAGACCACACCTGGAATATTGTGTCCAGTTGTGGCCCCTCAGTTCCAGCAGGACAGGGAACTGCTGCAGAGAGTCCAGCGCAGCCACCAAGATGCTGAAGGGAGTGGAGCATCTCCCGTGTGAGGAAAGGCTGAGGGAGCTGGGGCTCTGGAGCTGGACAAGAGGAGACTGAGGGGGGACTCATTCATGGGGATCAATATGGGAAGGGGGAGTGTCAGGAGGATGGAGCCAGGCTCTTCTCGGTGACAACCAGTGACAGGACAAGGGGCAATGGGTGCAAACTGGAACACAGGAGGTTCCACTGAAAGATGAGAAGAAACTTGTTCCCGGTGAGGGTGGCAGAGCCTGGCCCAGGCTGCCCAGGGGGGTTGTGGAGTCTCCTTCTGTGCAGACATTCCAACCCGCCTGGACACCTTCCTGTGTAACCTCATCTGGGGGTTCCTGCTCCATGGGGGGATTGCACTGGATGAGCTTTCCAGGGCCCTTCAACCCCTGACACTCTGGGATTCTGTGATTCCGTGAAAGTATTGGCACCAGCACTGGGACCACTGAGCAGCAGCGCCTGGCCCCAGATTTCCTCCTAAATATCACCAAGCAGCAAAGTTATTTTAAATACTTTGAAAAGAACTCGAGGTGCACATCTATTCCTAAAGACAGCCTTTTTTTTTTTTTTAATTTTATTTTAAAATTCTGCATCTGAAAACACAGTATGACAGAAAGCACTTATGTACAACTGCAGTGTTTTTGGTATAATACAGTATTTAATACATCCATTTCTTTTTCTGCAAAAAAATTTGCTTTGTCGGACAAAAACAACCAAACTCCCGTTGACAAAGAATACAGCTAAGGCACATTGTTTTCTGCTAAATGAAAGACAAAAGGGTGCAAAACCGGGTAGTGCAATAATTGCTGAGAATCACATTCTACTACAAGGAAAGCATTCTGACTTCGAACTTTGATTACTGGTCAATTTAAGACATTTCAATATCTCATAAAATACTCCTTTAAATAAATAGCAAAATATCTACATCTTTCAGTGTGTTCCATTTGAATTTCCAATTTAATTTTTTAAGCTTTGCTGTATATACATGGTTTTCTTTTTTCTTATTCAATAGCTTACAAAATATTTCTGTACAGTTTTATGCATATAATGATCTATAACAAAATAGTTATTTCTTAAAACTATATTACCACCAGTCTTTGAAAATGACAGAACAGGAATAACTTATTATGGACTATGTTAGGCAATACAAAAATCCAATCAACCCAAACCAAAACCAAAACGACAAAGTCAGAAAAGCCATTTCGTTAACTCGAATTAATTGTTTTTGTTTCGCAAATCTCGGTGTCTATGTAAACCCTTTTCAGTTGCCTTTGGGTTGTATCCGCATCGCGAACCGGGACAGGATTTGGGATTCCTAAAAGCACTGCAGCCTGCCGGGAATATTGGGGGACTGAACAGGACACTTCTCCATGGACAGAAGTATTAAAGAAACCAAAGAGATAGAAGCCTTAGCAGGAATCCTTGGCTTCTGCTGATTTTGACAACCTTTGGATGAAACTCCAAAAGCTGGATTTTTGGAAATGCATTTATGACTTTGATGATACAACCGGACTCCCTTTCCTACGTGCACTGTTAGATTCCCAACCATCACTCAAAATCTGGCCCCAAGTGGTAAGTTCTTCAGATTTTAAGACCCTACCACTGATGGATCCCAGCTACCAGTACAAACCCGAGAGGAATGCTATTACATCACGGCAAAATTACCCCAGAATTCGTCCTGTGCATCTGAGAGCTGTCTGCTCTCGTATAGTCTGAAGAGAAATTAAAAGTTTTTAAGTTTGTACTTTGTAGGTAATTAAATCAACCTGCCTTATCTACAGTGAGTTGCAAAAGACAGAGCTCATAATTTCCTAAGGTTTATACGACCGTTTGAGCCTTCCTTTTGCCCAAAGGGAAGGTCATTTTCTTCCACTAAAGACTGCATTTGTAAGCAATTTCTATTGTATTTGTGAAGTGTAAGCTGACAGCAACACAACTGAGCTGTAATAGAAACCTCAAGGTGCCTTTTATTCCTTCCACAACAAACAGAAAAAGTGAGCGAGACACAAACAACACCAAATCCCTAACACAGTTTAAGGCCACATTTAGAAAGGATGGAAGTAAGGCTTTCTGTGAGGGGCAACACGCTGGATGCCACAATGGGGACAGACCCAAAGCTGATCGAATCCACCCAAGGAAAAGCTGAAACGACATCCTAACTTTGGCCAGCAGGTCCGTGCCTTCTTTTGGGTGTAAGCAGGAAAATCAAATGAAATGCCATAGACATTCTCCTCCAGAATATTCCCAGCAAACTGAAGGTGCTCCCCTAGCGAGGTTGCTGTCTTCTCAGTCAAGGGTGTTAATTATAACAGAACCAAAGACAAGTCATTACAATATACAAATGCAGCGCGATGAACCGCGCCTAGAATCGTCACTCTGTTATCAGAGGCACCTGTACAGTATCTTGCTGTTTATTTGGCAAGGTTACAAGTAATACTTCTAGGTTTTAACAAAGTAGAAAGAGAATTTGCATAGATTGTACATTCAGTTCAAGGAGATTTCTGGTACCTTTTGTTGTTGTGATCAGGTAAACGTGTTTGCAGACACAGTGAGGTAGCAGCTGTGATAGCACCCATGAGCAAAAGAAGGTAACCAAGGCAGAAGCAAAGAGCAGAGCGCAACCTACACACTACTGGTGGTATAAAGGAATGAAATCAACATGGTACCTGCAGTATCACATCACGAGGGTTAATCGCTGCTTAGCTGGGGACAGCCTGACGCTGCCATGGCCCTTGGTGTCACGGGCTGCAAGACCTTGTTACCTCAGTTCTGACCACGCTCAGCCCGGTTCTTCCTTCCCTCCCTGGGCTGGCAGTGATGGTGTTCGAGGCCAGACTCCTGCACTCCGCACCTTCCAAGGGACTTACAGAGCTGAGCATTTGCTCACTCTTGAAGAGTATACAGGAAAAAAGGTTCTTTCCGTACAAATGCTTCCTGGCTGCCTTTCACCCTATTTCACATTCGTTTGGCTCCTATAAGCCCGCCTGTCTCCTCTATCTCTCCTGTGCTGTCCCCTCCATCACTGCTGTCCTATCCCCTCCATCACTGCTGTCCTATCCCCTCCGTCACTGCTGGCCTGTCCCCTCCATCACTCCTGTCCTGTCCCCTCCATCTGTCCTGTCCTGTCCCCTCCATCGCTCCGGCCCTCTCTGTGGCCACCAGCCCTGGAGCTGGCTTGGGAGAAGCTTAAGGGTTTGGTCTGGAAAGGTTTTTTTACATAATGTTTTCAATTGTCATTTAATACGGCTTTATTCTAACATCCTATGAATCCTCAGGACTATCTTGGAGACCGTGAATGGTTGAAATAAAAGCACATGTGGAGCATTCGCTTTTCACAACCAGCCTGACGCAAGGGACAGTGAGAAATGCCACCCACCACTTTCTTCCAGATAGTCTCGCTCTGTTGCTGAAATAACCACAACTACTATTACATACATTAATGCCCCTGCCTGAAAATCAGGAAAAGATCATCGCTGTCACTCTCCCTGACTCCTTCACCGCGCTGACCGAAGGCTGCTCTGAAAAGCAAACTTTCCTGATCTGCAGCTGGGGTTTCTGAAGAAGCCTGAGGGGTTTGGCTCACAAAAGTACAAAACTTCCCACTCCATGGAAAGTGGTTGAGCTGGCCAAGGTTTCGTGTGGCCAGCTCTGCCAGTTTTGGGATCTGGGCAGACGCGGAGGAGGCTGTGACAGCCGCTCCAACAGCTGCGATGAAAGAGAACCGGGGAGATCAGCACAGAGCTGGTCCGCGTTGCCTGGCCACAGTAAAAACCTGGATCTCGTTTTCTCTTTAACTGGGAAGTCAAAGCTGAGATCTTGTGATTATCAGTGTTTCTCAGCCTTGCTGTGCAGAAGCTGCTGAGTTTGGTCAAAGCTTTGTTGCGGCACAGTTGTGTGAAACTTTTGCAAAGTTTCAGCATCGTCTTTACCCTTCACCTCTCCCTTTGGTCATTTTAGAACATCCCAGTTCTGATTCACTGACTTCACTACTCTGTTCCCTTTAATTGTGGGTAAGAGTGATGGAGACTTCATTAGTATTGCAATTAGTGCTGTAGGAGATGGACAGAAGGTGAATACACATTAGTTGGTCCTTTTGAAGGTGCTGCAGCAGCACTGTTAATACGCTGTTAAACAAGTGCACATGCATTGTGCACTAAAGCCACTGCCTGGGAAAGGCAGTTTGTAACACACGAATGCACATGCCTGATTTCTAGGCTCAGCAATAATGGAAACTTAACAACAGAGATACAGACGGACTTCCCTGTATAACACTGGCTAGCACGGAGAAATTGTTAAAATTCTTTGCTTGCTGAGAGCACAAAACATAAAGACACAATTTCAATTCTAAAAAAACCCCTGAATATCAGAAAATGAAAATATAAATATTACTACTCGATGTCTAAATGTCATCAAATAAAGAATTGGACACATCTAAAAATGAACTGTCATTTGAGCCATTTCTGTTAGCCTCAAGGTTTAACATTACCATACAAACGGGTTTGTATAACACTGACTGATTTTGGACATGATTCATTAAATCACATATGTAGATGTTCTGCATTTTGCCACATTCCCTTTCTGTGCAATACCGATTGACCAGAGAAGTGTTACATGGCCACTGCACAGAACGGGCAGGGGATTTAAACCAGCAAAGCGCTACGTACAGAGGACAAATGTGTGCACATTGACACGCAGCCTCTCCCACGGGAAGGAATGTGGATCACAGCTGGACTGCAGCTGGAGTCCCATTCTGCACAGACTGGGCGGTGGGATTGGAAAATAACACTTGCACACTGGAAGATGCGTAACTTGCTTGTTTGGTACAAACTGTGGGCCCCTGCTCCGAATTCTCCTTTTCACCAAATGTAAGATCTGTGAAGTTATTCTCTTCTAACCATCCCCAGCATCCCACACAGGCTCCACTGCCAGCAGGACGTCGGGCTGAGCAGCGCTACCGACGTCAGCATGGAGCAGCCCTTCCTTCACACCTACAGCACTTTGTAACTCAGACACAGTGTCCCATATACAACTTCTGCAGCTGTGTCTGCATATTAATAGCTCTAGTAGAGGTTGGCATTTAGGTCTGAAATGCCACTGCCCCAACAAGGTGTTCCAAACACGGCAGCTCATCCTTTGACGACTCGGAACACGGACAGTGTTTCCTCACGGCACGCTGTCACGCCTCTGACTGACGGTGGACTGGACTCTGAAGTCCCTACTCAGAACCAGCGCTCTGTGGAAGTTTTGGCTGAGAAAGCACTTCAGGACCAGCCCCCTCAGTTTTACACCAGTTTCACCAGCAGCGCTGCCATTCCCAGCTTGCTACAAAACTTCGTGCAGACGCCTTTTGTCTTTCAGAAAAACAAGCTAATATAAATTTTGTTTTGAGATATTTCAAACCAAGCATGTAACGTAAATAAATGTATCAGCAACCATTTGCTTTCTTTCCCTTTTTTGTACTAAAATGAAATATTTTGCACCTTCCGTTTTAAGTTATTAAAGTGGCAGATTTTCTTCTAACCGCAAAAGATGGAATTGTTCCCACCTTCTGCTTGGTCTAGTCAATAATGAAAATTTACCAACAAAGCACTTAAAAACATTCCTGGATCAAATTTAAACCCCAAGTTATCCGCATGTGTGCATGGGCGCATCCTTATACTGATGTGCAAGACAGACTGAAGATTCTGCAACTACACTGAAGTCATTATTGAGAACAACCACGGCCCAGGACTGTTGCCGTGTGCCCGCAATACGATGTTCTTCACTTCACCTGCAGGGCCTGAACCCTGCAGTTGCCATCGCATCAGTGTGACTAAAGCCCTGGATTTCACAGTGAGGATTGGAGGTCCCCAGAAAATCTGAACTTCATGAAGGAATGTTAGATTAAAAACAAGCACTGTTAAAAAAAACCCTACTGAATAAGTCATAACACTGTGTTTCTATTATATAAACCTGCTGGCAACCCCAGTTTTAAATACGCCTCTAGAGCTGGTTGAGAAGCCAGACCATCAACGTGACTGAAGTATTTCAACCAGCTCTCGTTGCTACAAGCTTTACTAAAACTACGGCTCTTGCGACTGGCAATATCAAGACAAAAAAAGAAAGGGAGGTGTGAGGGGAGGAAGGCCTTTTCTTAATAAAGGCAGCTTCAGTTAGTAAGATAACATAATCTTCAAGCTGCAAAAGCAGCACCTACTAATTAGTCATTGACTAAAACATAAATAATAAATACCTAAATCGTTCCTTCTATGCATCCATTTTTGTGCCAGATAAACATTTCAATGCTCTGCCTTAATGCCAGCACAGCTGACACCGCATTTTCAAGTCCAAAGCAAACTGCAAGTAGCTTTAAACCAATACTATGGAGAGAGATACGACAAGGCTCTGGGATCTGTGTGTTACGGTCATCTCGCAACTGCTGTTTAAAAGGGAATTCAACCTTTCAGTGAGATGTAATTACGGAATGATTTAAGGGTCTATTTCCCTCCTGATGTGGAGGCTTAACTGTCATCAGCAGAAAGTCAGCCATACCCACAGAAGGGTAAACAGCTACCTTACTTTATTACATCAACAGGTTTTTTTCCTAATTAACCCGAATAGCTTTTAATAGCCTTTTTGGGTTATGCTGTTAACAAGAGATTACCACAGCAACAACAACAACAAAGTGCATGTTTTATGCTAATGTAAAATGCATTAGTTGGAGATGAATTTGCATATAAAACCTAGATTTTAAAAAGTTCTTGGAATGTGAAAGAATATTTTTCCTACTGGAGAAAATGCAGCTTAAAATGACGCCTATTTAAAAGAGGATGCAGCCTGCTAGGATTCTGAAGACAAGGCAAGGGTAGAGCTTGTTGACAGAATAAAGCACTGAGAAACCAGCACCGCTCTCCTTCCTGTGAGCTGGCAGATCAAGGGAGGGAATTAGTGTTAAGTAGCTACTACTCGAATTAGGGAAAAAAATATGCTGTTGCAGATTTAGGTCCCAACTCCACCATTTTACTGGTTCCGTGCAACTCTACCACCTGAGGAAAACCTGGGCCCAGCTCACGAGCAAAATGAGCAGAGACCTCACAACCCAGCCCCAGCCTACACACACACACACACGCACACGTGCTGTTGTGTAAGTCTGTGAAAATGCTTTGGTGCTGGTAGGCTTGGAAAAAACCCTGCACATTTGAAAGGGCTGAAATCCAAAATCACAGTACACAGACCCTGAACACGACTGCATGAGACGTGAAAGACTAATACAGCAAAACACTGGCCCCATTTAGAGTTTATCATGAAATTAGTCTAAAAAAATCTCTGAAAAGAATCTGAAAGTTTCTGCTTTTGCTCATTTACTTTATACTAGGATAACAAGAGACATTAACTGAGTCCAGAATTACTCTGTGTTATTAAAAACACAAAAGTGTGAGGGTGAGTGAGGCTGTACCATAGTTATTTTGTGTCCTGTGAGGTAACGCAGCCATGCAGGCTCCAGCCTGCAGTAACCAACCTCCCCAGGAAGCCTAAGTAGAAGGGCATTTTGCTGTGATTTATTCATGGTAGCAAAGTAACGAAAGCCTATGAAACAGCAGAGGTACACACAAATTTATTTTTAAAACCACTTTTAGCAGCTGCTCCCTCACTGCCCTCCCCATGGCCTGCTGTCCTGCGCTGGAACCCGCAGGGGTGTGCGGGTCCCGAGGACGGCAGTGGCTGCGGAGCCCCGGAGCTGCCCCCCGCAGAGCCGATGGAGAGGGCAGTGCCAAAGGCCTTGTCAGAACGTTTTTTTTTCCTTTTTTAAAAATGAATTATATTGCAATAAGTAACAAAAAAAAAATATAATGTTCCCTTAGCTTTCTGAAATCAGGTGTGAGGTTCTCAAATGAGCAAGGTTAAATTCCCTTTTAAAAACCTATGCCGGATGAGAGCAGAGCGGGTGCTACCTCAAACGACCGTCGGGTTTGACGGGGCCCAGCTCAGATTTGGGGTCGGGGCTCAGGGAGCTCCAGGCTGTCTGAGCGCAGCCCTGCATGACGGGGCAGGCCGTGGGGCCGGTGCTGCAGATGTCCACGGCTGACCAGACGCTGCCCACCAGAGAGTCCACCCAGGCGTCCAGCCGGGCGCCCACCAGCCCCGCGTTCCTCTTGGCCTGGTCCAGCTGGGCGGCACTGATGGGGATATTCAGGACGGGGTTCAAGCCCTGGAAGCTCTGCTCCATGTAGGCGTTCTTTGGAGGCCCGCTGTGATACTTCATGGCTTCCTCTGGAAATGCAGAAATAAACCCAAAAATTAGTGCATTAAAAAAACAAACAAACAAACAAACCATCATTATTTAAGGGTACAGCAAATGAAAAGGTAAATGTTAGTGGTGCGCTACAGTCCGTTTCCTGGCATGGAGAACACACAGAATCCTGGGGACAAGTGGCTGTGCTCGGCTCCTCAGCTCCTGCTCCATTACAGCTCACACCGCAGTGCTGACCCTCAGTGCTGCCTTAGCAGGGCAGAGCTCAGGCTTGAACACAGCGTTGTCCTTATCGTCATCATGTGAAACCGGCGTCCCCAGAGCTGTAGGACACCCAGGCAGGACACAGCTGTTCTGCACAGCAAAACAAAAAGATAGGCCTGGCCTTCAGGGTGTCCCAGCTGTGAGCTGTTGTCTGTATGGAATGTCCTGAGTTGGGAGGGACCCCCAAGGCTCATGGAGTCCAACCCCTGTCCCTGCACAGGACACCCCACAGGTCACCCCGTGTGTCTGAGCACGTTGTCCAGTCTCTTGTTGAACACTGTCAGGTTGGGCCGTGACAGCTCCCTGGGGAGCCTGTTCAGTGTCCAGCACCTCTGGGTGAAGAACCTTTTCCTCATGTCCCACTGACCCTCCCTGGCACATCTTCTGCCATTCCCTGGGCTCTGTCACTGTCACAGAGCAGAGCTCAGCCTGCCCCTCCTGCTCCTGCTGAGGAACCTGCAGCCCATGAGCTCTGCCCTCAGTCTGCTCTGCTCCAGCTGGACAGACCCAGGGACTTGAGTGGCTCCTGTACCTGAAGCCTGAGCAACATGCAGCTCCCTCTCAGGAAAAACTTATTTTTCATTCAGGAGAAGCTAATTTTGCCTCTTTCACTGCAAGAGCAGCCTGGGAGATAAGCCCTGTGCAGCTGAAGCCACCCCTGTGGGCACCCAGTGCGGGCTTTGGAATTAGGAACAGTTCAAGGGTGCTTGCTGTGAGAAGGCTGCTGACCCTCATCAGATCTTCAAGTGCTATCATTGGTTTGTCTAGGAGAAAGAGTCAAGATCTCAGCCTGTTGTTTTTTTTCTAAATGGATGAACCTTGCCCTGCTGTGGAAAAGTCACAACATTTGTTAGCTCAATCTGCCCCCGCAAACCGGCTGGTGCCATTCCTGGCACTGGAAGGACAATGCCATGGCCTTGGACAGATCGGACCGAGTTAATGAAATGTGTGTGGCCCCAGCATCATTCCTGGACATGCTGCAGTCTTGCTGGGAAAGTGTTCTCTAATGACAATTATATTTCCAGCTCCTGTGTCAAATAATGGATCACAATCATTTCCTAGTGAAAGTTTTTGTTGTGTTGTGGTTGCTTTCCTTACAGTAACTCTTCTACCTCAGCAAAATGCAGCACATTGCCCCAGATATGTAATATTGCAGTAAAATCATTGTCAGGCTGTGAGAATGCCTTCAAAGACCTCCAATGGGACACTACGGGTCAGAGCACCCTCCTCTAAGGCCGGCTGACTTCCTAAGGCTTGAGAGTGGGACCAAGGTACTGCTCATGAACAATGGGACACTTGAGAAATCTTCACTGCGTGACTCCTGGGAGGAAATGTTCCACCATTCCCTTCTGTTCTCAGTTGCCTTCCTGAGCGTCCTCGCTGTGGCCATGTGCAGAGAGCGCTCGGGGGCAGGAATTACATATTCACGGCTGTGATTCCTTCCACGTGTCCCTGCTGCTGCACTGCAGCCTGATGCCGAGTCCTTTCTTACACACAGAGAACAGGATCTCAGGCGCTGGCAATAAATTAGTACGTTTAGAGGGAAAAGGGACGTTTAATTGGAGCTTTGCTGTTACATATGCAAAGTCTTCAATGTCAAATACTGTGCAAGTACTTCAGATGCCCAGTTAAATTAGTTCAGCACATCTCCGTCGCCATTATACATCACTTAACTGTTCTGCATTTATCTGATCTCCTCTGTTTATTTTAAATGGTAAATATCCACAATGATCTCCAGTCACCATGAGTTTGTTCCATGCACATGTGTCAGAAGTGTGCTCTGCCAGAGCACTGCAGTTTAAGAAACAGAACAAGTACATATGATTAAATTTCCTCCTTCGGAAGCAATTAACTGTGGAAGACTGTTTGTCAACATATTAATTAAATAGCAACATTCCAAGTAAAAATCCCCAAACAAATAAGAGTTGGCATTACTAGCAGGATCATCTGATTGGAACAGGCAATTCAGAGCTTGTTGAATTAAAGCCTGGTGTGTGTGTGTAGTGCATGGAACAAGAGAGAGCTTTTTTCAGACAAATAACAGGATGAAATGGAACTTGCTCTCCTCTCGCATTTGTCCCAGGCTTCAGGACTTGGTGGATTATCAGGACTGGAAGGAATGAAACCTCCAGCGACTGCAGGACCCAGTGCTTAGCAACGCAGCAGTAGAGCAGCTTTTTCTCTGAATCTGTGACCCTTGTTGCTCAAGATCAGTGGGCTGCTTTCGCTAAAATAAGGGTGATAACCTCAGCATCTTCAACGCATTTAAATTCCTCCAACTCTGCTATTGCTGTAATGGTGTGGGACATGCTGTGCTTCTCACACCAACACAGCACAAAGGCAGTGCCAGGCTCTGCTCTGAGCTGCTGCACAGCCAGGCTGCGGGCAGCTACAACAGCAACGGTGTGTGATGGGACTGCAGAAAAACAATAGCGGAAAAGTCACACGCAAGTATGAGCAGATCAGAAAAGACTGCTGAGGACAGTGCTAATGACAGAGCCCAGGGAATGGCAGAAGATGTGCCAGGGAGGGTCAGTGGGACATGAGGAAAAGGTTCTTCACCCAGAGGTGCTGGACACTGAACAGGCTCCCCAGGGAGCTGTCACGGCCCAACCTGACAGTGTTCAACAAGAGACTGGACACCGTGCTCAGACACACGGGGTGACCTGTGGGGTGTCCTGTGAGGAGTTGGATGCCATGAGTCCTTCCAGCTCAGGACATTCTATGATTCTAAAGGGAACAAACCACTGTGTTTCTCAGTGTGTTACAGTGAAAATGTGCTTCTCCGGTGTGAGACACACGATGACACCCTGACATGGCAGTGGTGTGGGACTGCCTGTCCCCACGGCAGAACCAACACCCCACGTGAGGTGTCTGCACGTCCTGTAAAGCAAGAGCCAGGTAACAGCAACCTGAGTGCAGAGCTCCATGTCCTCATCGAGAGGAAATGCTGAGGGTTCAACCCAGAACCCTCTCCTGGAGCCTCCAAGTCTTTGTTGAGAAGTTCACAAGAGAAAGTCAGGAGGATACAGCTCATCCAAGCTGGGGCAGTCATGGGGTGTTCTTTGCGTTAAAGGAAAAACCAAAAAGACTCAGTTATGAGTCCGTAACTTACTGGGTTGGGACAGGAGAAGGAGAGTGTAGGTCCCCAACAGTGAAATACTGCCTGAGGGGAGGCTGGAGCTACTGGGCATACCTTTAAAGCACTGATGCTTCAGTCCTTGCCCCTATGAAATGTGTCTTTAGACATTTAAATCTGTACAGTTAGAGTAACCAATTCAATATTAGTTGAACTGCAGACATGAAGCCAGATATTTTTGCCAGCAAACACAACTAAATAGCCCTTTGACTTCAGGAGGGCATCTATCAATGCAAAATATATTCCATTGACTCTAAATTATAGCTTAAAAAACATGAGTTATTTTTGTTCCTCATTTTTGTTTGCTTTTCACTTGTGAGGGAACTTCATTTCCCAACTGACTTTTCTTAGTATAACTTCTTCGGGCTACACACACAGCCTACAGTCAGCCGCATAGGCTGGGATTTCAGCATTTTTGTGGGGGTTTGCTCTTCATTTTGCAGGAAAAGCAAATGAGTTTAGACAGAGCGGGCTAAGGAATGAAGAAGTTAGTTACCTCAGTACACATTAAGGCGCTAGACCTGTTTTTTTAAAGCGACACAGTATGTGCAGCTTTATTTCTTTACTTGAATTGTGTTGAAACCCTCTGGCAAAGAGGTAATTTTTTATTGACATTTTGTTTGTTTTCTCTTGCAGGAAACAAGACAGTGCTGCATTCGCTCATTGTGAAGCTAATCGACTCCTTGTCAACTGGATCTGAACTAAATTTCAAAGCAAATCCCCATCTTCAGGGTTTTTCTCAGAATGACGATTCCAGGGCACATCAACTCCTCTGCAGTCACCCGCCTGCCTGCTGCTATTACTGCATTTATCAAGAACATGTCATGTTACCTCTGCTTAATTTAAAGAAATCACAGCAGTTCTGACACAAGTTGCCACCCACTTTATAATCCGTATAGACGCAATTAGAGTTGATTGAGCCGCTGCAAACAACCAATGGCAAAACAAGGCTTTCCCAGTATATACTTAATTAAAATGATCTATAAATATGGATTAGGTTAAAAGGCCTTTGAGATGCACGTGTGCACCGCAGCATGTCTGCCCGTGCCATCGAACCTCTGAAGCGGTGGCCCAGAGCAGAGACCAGTCGCTCTGTGTCTGGGGCGCATGACCCAGCCAGGAACCGAACACCAAAGGATGCTCCTCTTCACTGCCCTCCTTGTTTGAAGGAAGAAGAGTTTTATTTATTTATTCATTTCTTTATTTTCAATCCAGTGTTCGGTATTGGCTTGAGGCTCAGGGTTTTTTTTTCTGTCTCAGAAGTGAATTTGCCCCCCGGCTCAGAGTAACTTATTTATCTTTAATGAAACGGGTGCTATACATTAAACGCATGACGACTCATTATCGTCACTCCAGCTGGAAGATCACTGTGGAACCTTTACCATGAATATGAACTCATTTAAAGGATGAAATTGCTTTGGCTTTTCCTCTGTGTCCTGGTTTTGTTAAAAACAAGTTTCTCTTTTAGTGAATTTGCCTGTCAGCTAAAGCTTCTTATCAGCTGTTTTCCTGAAAGCCAGATACATGTTTTGATAGACATAGCAATGGTATGCAAGGTTGCTGGACTGATAAGGATGGATGCACATCTCGCGAGAGGGGCAACGGGAAAAAGGTGACCAAAAACTGACCGAGTATTACATCCCACCACATGATACTTCATATAAAAGTGGGAGATCACGAGGATCTAATTTTCTTTTTCCCTTTTCCTTATGGTGACATTAGGAGAGGACTTTGCGAGTCGTCCCTGTGAACTGAAGCCCAGTGACAGACTGAATCCAGCTCCGGTTGGCTGCAGAGTCCAGTCCAGGATTTCGGGTGCCAGCCCAGCTTTTGCCAGGACTTTCAAGATTGGTTTTGTATATTTTGTGTGATTTTCTTTATTTTTATTAGTAGCATTAGTAAAACATCTTTAATTTTTCCAGCTCTCTTTTCTCTGTTCTTCTTTCCCTCCCGATCGCCTGTGCTGAGTGGGAAGGGGGGAGAGGGAGGGGCAAAAGGGGGAAGTGGGGAGAGAGGGGGTTAATAAAACATCTGCCAGGGTTTGACTGTTACCCTGCAATCAAAACCTCAACACTCTGCCCTTCTCATGATTGCGCCTGGCACAACTGCTGCTTCACAGGGCTTGGTAGGGCACCAGTGTATGGGAACACGGGGTGATGGGGATGCAGAGCCTACCTCTACTGAATTCAGTGTTTTCATAGGAATTGACATCGACTCGGTGGCTTGGATTATAGTCTGTGAAGTGCTGGCTAAATGCTCTGAATTATACCTGCTGTTTGGCTCTGCCTCTCCAGTCCCCCCAGAAACCTGGCCTTGAGACTCTAAAACTGCGCTTAAATTCTGGCTGCCCAAAGCAGACAGCGAGAAACCTCACTCCTCTCTAGTATCACTGCTAGTGATTGTCCACCGATCTTCTCCCCGTTTTGGCTCCTTCACGTCCCATTCCCTCTCTGTCTTGGCATGACTGAATCCCAGGGCATCCTGCTGGTCCCTGGCATCCCTCCCATGTCCTGACAATAAGCACCGAGTACTTGGCTTTAACACATTCGGCCATATGGTGAGAAACTCAAAATCACCATTTAGAAGAAGAATGAAACAGAATCTGGCTGTGCAGGATGTAGGGGGAACAAGACACGGGTGGAGCAAGTGAAGCTGATTTCTCCAAATGATTTATCTCACAAATTCACTTCATTTTCTTTCCTTTTTTTTCATTGTCCAACCAGGCAAATACTTGAAGGCGCTCTCGAGCCAGAGTTTCTGCTGAAAGCAGATTCGATCAGTGACACAACTCAGACTAAGGAAAACAGACACAGATTTGGATGACTGGAGGGGAAAGAAGAGCAAGAAAGAATAACATTAGATTTGAGACTTTCCACTGAAATGGCTTTGGAAGTCTCATTTGCAGTGGAAATACCCCAAACCTCCCAGTGTACTCAGTAATTCCATGTGAGATCTAATCTCTTACAGATTCACGTCTGGAAAAGGTCAATGAATCTGTGTTTTTAGAACAATTTACATTCTCTCAGTTATGCACACCTGGACACGATATCAAAGAAAATACCTGCTCTTGATTTTCTTTTATGGTTTTACTCATGTGCACAGCCAAAATTCATGACTAAATGGGAAAAGAAAAATTACTAAACTAGCTGCATATGCTGTTTTTATAAACCGCTAAATGAAACATCCTTGCTGGTAGCTGTCCCATGATTAATTTTTATATTTTGAATGGTAATACTGAATTTTGAGAGTCATGATGCAGGAGCAAACACATTTTCCTGGCATTATTTAAAAGAGGAGCAAATGGCTCCTTTCATGATGCTTGTAAACCAAAAGCAACTTCTCCTTGTTGTGCTCTGCACAACAACTGAGGTGATGTGGAGGTAAGTCATGATTTAGGAAATTCAGTGATTGGTGTCGTGTCCACACGAGATTTTAGTGGTGCAAACACTCCTTAGAATGGCACAAACAAATGAGACACGAGACACAAGACACAAGATTTTTAGGTGTGTAACTATGCCGACTCCGGTTTCTACATCTGGAATATGAGACAGAAATTGTAACAGAAATTGTTCTTTTAGAAGTTCTAATTCTTCTGTCCTAGTCTCCCAATGCCTTTATTTGCCACAGAAAACTGTATTTAAATAATAAAGTAGTGACAAACTGACAAAAGCTGGAAATCAAAGCTGAATGACAATTGCCTGCACAGAGCATAACAGTGTCACTGAGACACAAAGCCTTAAAAAACCCAAACAACAGGAATTTGCATTGTAAATACAATTCTAACTACAGTGAGTGTCACTATCTGCCCCTGTAATTAATTTTCTTCTTTAACTTCATGCCTCAGACATCTGGAGATTATACATCACATCATCAGTAGCAGATCACTCCTCAGGCTTTTTTCCTAGATAATATTGTTCCCGAGCTTTATATTTCATTCTTATAGTAGATTCTAGTTAGCATAGGAATGAACAGGGCTCTTCAACAAAATATACGAGCTAGGTCCTCTCCCAGCGTATTGATGGGCAATAGAGGGTAACGCCGTAATTGCCGTGGAATTATTCCAGATTCAGAGTTTGGACCAAAGGGATTTTCACCTTTACACCATGAAGTGTGGGCTCATGGCTGGAGCCTGAGACAAGCTTAAGTGTCCACAGGGCTCTCGTGTTATAGGGAAAAGCAGGAAGGTTGCTGGCTACACGCCCCATTTTCCATCCAGTCTATGCCTTAACTGTTAAATTAGCAAAGAACATGGAATTCATTAATTTCCAGGAGAAGAGTCAGGAACAGCTGCGTTCAGAAGTAGGTTGCCTCAAACTTTAAAAATGCATTCCTTCTACACATGGTGTTGCTTCACAATTTTTCATTGCCTGTTAGCTAATAACAGCAGCAGGTTGGTGGTGGTTTAGTTTCTGCTTAAGAAACGATGCCACCAAATGTTAGAAGAAGAAATCAGTAAGTTTTCTGCTGGGAAATGTGTTGAATCAAGCTCCTGTGGAGCAAGATAAGGGCTGCATTAGCTCCCAGCAGTTGTCTGGTGGTGTTTGCATTACAGAAGCAGCACGTTATGCTGGAAGGTAAATGTCTGACTCAGTTTATTTGCTGCCTTGTCAGGAAGAACTTCTGAAAAGTTAACAGGATCATTCGTGTACCTTGCGAATTTAAGATGTCTGAAGTTCCAAATATTAATATTGGGCAGATGGAAGCGCTTGTGCATGTTAAGAATGGTAAAGATATTCATAGCAATGAACTTGTTTTGATCTTCCTGAATAAGGAAACGAGTGTGGCTGCAAAATCTCTCTTGTCCCAGCCCGGTGTCCCGGGGAATGCGGAGGACACGAGCAAACCGCTGCGGGAACCCAGGAATGACCTCTGCGTTTGGAGGGCTCAGGGCTGCCATAGCAGGGAAGAAATAGGTTTCTTTCTAAAAAATGTCAGCGTGGGTCTGACAGTGTGCTGACCGGGATCGCCGCGTCCGCAGGTATTGCTGCAACACAACTGCTTGGCACGTACGGAGCAGGTTTTGGCAGGAATGAGGCAACAGTGAATGCCTGGACCTGACAGTGTGTCAGGTGAGCTCTGGCCTCGGGGAATTGTAGCTAGTTCAGCATTTTGTGTATTAATGCTCTCATCATTAAACACATAGACTTTGTCAAGATAACCATTTAAACATCTGTAACTCTTCAGGAGCAAATGTGAATGAAAAGCACCAGAGAAAGGACTGTGTTTCTTTCTGTTCCTAAATGATGGCTTTTACGATAGCTGTTAGATTATTGAGTCTGAAGTCCTCTGGATTCTGAACTGTGCATATTTTAAAGACAGAAATAGCCTTTTGTTCAAAGCGTCTGTGTTTTACAGACTGGATACAGACACTTCCGCTTGTTGTAATGCAACAATTTCTTCTGATTTAGTATCTATAAAATTCCTTTCTTTTCTCCTTTTCCAGTGTAGTGCTACTTCATTTTTAACAGCAGCATTTACAGTGACTACAGACACAATAACTGTATTATTCCAGTACCAAATAATAAAACTTACCTTGTTTGATAGGCTGCCGATTAGAGAAGGTGAGGGGAGTAACGAGGAATTTGGTTTCAGCTACCTGTACCCAGTGGTGCAGAATTTTTATCGTCCAGACACCGGGTCGCAGGGGCAAATTCAAAGGTGGTTTGTAGTGAGTAAATTCGGCACTGGATTCTATAAGAATATCGTACGTCGCTGCGATTACATTAACAGGATCCACCCAGATGACAGTGACGGTGACGTTGGGGCCCTTGCCCCATTTCTGCATGCCAACCGGCTCATCCATTGGCCCCAGGAGTCCTCCGAAATTCCGGAAAAGCCTTTCCTTGGCATCCCATTCGGTGCCAATCTGAAATGGAAGACCACATTGCTGTTAACATCATCTCTGTGAGCACCTAAGACTCTTCTGTCAAATAAGGGCTCTCAAGACACACGGATCATATTTCTCTAATGACATGAATTATGCATACAAATAAAGGCTGATGGCAACACGGCCTAAGATCGTAATGTGCACACAAATTGTGAGTTGACCTTGAATGCAAGTCTGTTTTTTTTTGGTTCAATTTTTTGATTGATAAAAGGTTTTTCTACAGCAGGTCTCCTTCTCCTCCATGTGGAAGCAGTCAGTAAAGGACCAACCCTAATGACTGGACACAGGCTATGCATAGAAAAGAATATGACCCATCATCTCCTGGATCATGAAGATGTATTACACATTTGAGATGGAACCTGAGGGAGAGACCTACCCAGTACCTGTTTAGACCAAGGACGAGGCTTTTGCTGACTTTAGGACAGTCCTCTGCTCCTCCTTGCACTCCCTGCCTGCCTGATGTGGGAAGTTATTTCTGGTAAACTCTTTTCTTACTGTCATAATAGTGACATTGTTTTTTATTTACTCACTAACGAACAGTAAAGCAGCTGATTTACGATCTAGTGTAAATATTTAATGGACCTTTCTTTTTCCTAGCAGCTTTCATATTTCAATGCTCTTTATATGAATTTTAATGGTTCACCTGTAACCCATGGGATGATACAAACTTAGAAGCTGTTGTCATTAACACTTGCACACTACTGAAAATAAGCATCTTTAAGCAGATAGCATAAAAATCTAGTAACTGGCCTTCTTAGGCCAGCTGAAAGACTTTTTGCTATCCCAGCATTACATCTAGTTTGTGTTTACGAGGCTGACCATTAACAAATCACTTCCATTGATTCTCAAGAAGGCAGCCTGGTGGACCACAGTACTGAAGGCTGCATATTTGCTTCTGGAGGAAGTACTCAGATCACTTGTCCCATGAGGTCCTGTTCCCATGACATCTAATACAAAGTGATCAATATCAAACACAAAAAGATTTGAGGGACCCCATGTGAAGTGAAGAACAGGAGAACCCCTGGCTCCTTTTGGCAAGCAGACATCTGATGCCCTTCCTCGGAGAGACAGAGATGTTTTGGCCAGCCTGGTTCTGAAACTCCTCCTAGTCCTTCAGGTCTTCTTTGGCCTTAATCTCCACACCAACAGTGCCCATGACCTAAAAGTTCACTTGTTTCCTGTACAGAGACCATGGGATTCTCTCCAGGGGTGCAGGCACACACAGACAGGGTCCTCTCTTTCAGCATATGTGGATTTTAGAGATCTCTCCAACACACAACTGTCCTTGTCCCCAATCTTCACCTTGCAAGGGCATGGTCAGAACCTGCTTTCCTGAAAGCATAACAAATAATTGTAGCTTGTTTGCTTCAGAGATTTTTCTTCTAGATTTCATCCTATTTGATGAGAATAAGCGGCTCCAATATAATGCCAAAATCCCCTCAAATCCATAAAACATAACAATTATTTGATGCCCAGTACCACTGACACCTGAACTGGAAACTGTCCAGTCTGCAATCCCTCCTAAATAAATCACTGTGCTTGGCAGACAAATTACAGGAGGACTGCAAGCAAAAAGCTACAAGGCCAGTAGAATAAAAACCTACCATCCTAAATTCATCTGTCATCGTATGGATTCCTCCTACTGGACCATGACACTGCAGAATATGAGACAAAATGAGCCCTCCACTGCTTTGCAATCAACCCGGCAGAATCGCTGGTATTTCAGAGGTATTTCACCTGGCGCACCAGCTAATCAGACCAGACAGCACGGCCCAGATATCAGACCCGAGCAGCGACTGCCCGAGGAGCTGTCGGTACGGACTCTCCCGACTGACTGAATCTGCATGGAAATAAGATCAGAAAGAACATTTCCCGACCAGATCTTATTATCTACTCTGCCAGCCTTCACTGAGTGCGGCCGTGTCACACCTCCCAGAGCTCAAGGAACCTGGAAAAATAAAGCCATAACATGTGAAACAAATCCGCAACCCTCCCAGGCAAAGAAAACCCTATGAGGAAGTTTCTTCCACCATATTTGTTATTTCTTACTGAAGAACTCCTTGAAGAAAGCTTACTTCACCCTCAAAAATTAAACACTCATCCCCAACATCCAACTGCTTCCCCCTCTTCAGTCTCTAATCTCTGAGGAAAGAAACCAGGCAGTGACAATCCCTGTGCTCCAGCCTCCGGGTGACACGGTCTACACCAGGCTGCACAGAAGATGTTGAGAAGTGTTCACATGTGGAAGTTTCTTAGAGTGGTGCATGGAAGAGTGCAGAAGTGCTTCTGGGGGAAAATTATAACACGATTATTGGCTGGGTGTTAAGTTTTGCCCAGGCATGTTATTGGGTTCCCTAATGTAAAGCAAATGGCAGATGAGGGGAAGGAAGTGACACAGAATCACAGAATGTCCTGAGCTGGGAGGGACCCCCAAGGCTCATGGAGTCCAACCCCTGTCCCTGCACAGGACACCCCACAGGTCACCCCGTGTGTCTGAGCACGTTGTCCAGTCTCTTGTTGAACACTGTCAGGTTGGGGCCGTGACAGCTCCCTGGGGAGCCTGTTCAGTGTCCAGCACCTCTGGGTGAAGAACCTTTTCCTCATGTCCCACTGACCCCCCCAGCACATCTTCTGCCATTCCCTGGGCTCTGTCACTGTCACAGAGCAGAGCTCAGCCTGCCCCTCCTGCTCCTGCTGAGGAACCTGCAGCCCATGAGCTCTGCCCTCAGTCTGCTCTGCTCCAGCTGAACAGACCCAGGGACTTCAGCCGCTGCTCATACAGCTTCCCCTCCAAACTTCCACCAACTGGGTAGCCTCTTCTGGACACTCCAGTAGCTGGTGGCAATCACTTTGTCACATCAGCACAGTCACACCACATACACTGTCAGGGTGTGCAGGCCCATGAAAACAACAGCATAGGAACAACAAGAAAACGCTACCACGGAGCAGACCCTGGGCAACACAAAGACAAGGGACCCGGGCACCCTGCGCCACCCTGGTTTGCTCGGGACCTGCACTGCGGGCAGGGAGCCGCACCAGCTCTGTATGTGATGTGCCCCTTCTGTCCATGGGGATACACCTTCCTGTGCTGCATCCCTTCCTTACATGACAAGCTGGTTTTAGAAGCACAGTATTTTAAAGGTAACTTTACTCAAAGCATTAGTTAGAGGTTTACACCTCTTCCCTTGAACTCTGCACAGCTGAGTTCCCAGCAACGAGATGTCTGATTTTACATGCCAAGAGATGCTACAGTCCTGTAATATTTTTCATAGACCCTTAAAACATTGTAAGTAGGCTTTCACTTTCAAATGGAATACACAAAGCATGGGATGGAATCAAGCAGTAATGAATATCTGATAAATTATGAAGGGATGTGGCGCAGAAACTGACATTTTCCACATCATTATTTTAATCACCATGATTTTGAGCTTCAAGAGCAAGCACTGTGCACAGGGTACGTTTTGACGTCTGGAACTCTCTCATTGGCTTAAAATTCCTGTTTCTGCCTATGTTGAGTCCCAAGATAAAATTTTCCCAAGATAAATTATGCCTTGATTATGGGTTTGTGTCTCATTGCTCACCACAAACAGGACCATTAGGTTCACACAATGCACACTAATTGCCTGCCACCTAGTTTATTTTATTCTCTGTGATGAATCACAAGTCTTAACGAGACCAAAAATGAACTCAGTGTTCAACTAATATAGGCTGAGACTTCTAGCACCGTACAGCAAATCCGTCTTCTGCCCTCCATGTAGCAGTTTGTCACGAACCCAGGCTGGTAGGACACATACTGTGTGCACGATGCGTAAGCCAAGTTTGGGAGGTGTGGGAGTTTCATGCTTGGAAATCGTGTCTCTTGGATTTCCTGTAAGTTTATTTTATTTTACTCAGCCCAGCCGGCTGATTTTCCCACTTGTCTTTACATGGTGTGCGGTGAAATCTGCTGCTCGAGAAGCAGAGTCCGAGAAGCAAAGCAAAGGAGCCGAGGGCAGGACGGGCTGACTGGAGAGATCCCGTCACCCCCGCTACAACGTCAGGCGTGCATCAGGGTCACAAATATTTGGGAGCACATCTAACGCAGTGTGTTTGTGCTCTTCCTGCTGGCCACGGTGGTGGGAGCTGGGAGGGGAAAAAGCTCCCAGCAAAAAAGGCCCCATTCAGTTTTAAATTTCTTCCAGATCGTGGGGTGAAAGTTGTTGGAAAACCAGCAGTTACATGTCCCAAGCACAAATCTTAAGTTTGTTTTCTGGTGCTTAGCTTGCAAACACTGATGCCCTCAACTTAGCTGAACTCCTAAGTTTGTTTTACACTTGTTGGCCCTCGACAAAGAAGTGCTGTTTTAATAAGCAGCAGCGGATCAGAGGCTTTGCAGCCACACTGAAGCTGAAGAGCTTAATGCTGGATTTATACCAGGGTAACTGAGAGAATAATTTGGCTTAGAGGCAGAGATGCCTGCAGGCCAAGGGAAGGCAGGAAGTAATATAAACAATTAAGAAATTATTAAATGAATTACTTTACTCCTGGGTTTTTAAAATACGAATCATTTACAAAAGGACGATTAAAGAGTTCAGGTGAGAAAAGATAATGAAAACAAGTAAGTAGCCACTAAAACGCTTTTTGCATGTTTCAAATGGAAGAAAATGTTTCCTTAGCCTGAAAAAAGCTGAGCAGTGATTAAATCCATCCCACGCTCTGCACTCGCACGGCTTCGCCGCAGCGGCACTTCCTACAGGGCTGCTGCCCACCAGCCGTGGGCTCATCATCTAAATGTTTTCATTGGACTTCTTGAATACTGAGATCAATGTATTTCTTTCCATTATACAATCAGAATAAACTCTTCCTGCTGCCAGCCCGGTTGCTTTCAAAAGAAGGACCCAGAGCAGGCCTCCGGACAAAAGTGAGATTAAAAGTACCAAGTAAACAGCAGAAATACTCCTACAAATCACAAGAATTAACGCTTGTATGACCATTTATCACTGCATGAAATGGTAAGCCTACCATCGGACACATTGATAAATGAAACACACTTTCCATCCATCTCTTTAATGGCACATTAGTGTCATGGATTTGCCATGCACACCAAAACACTGAATCCTGCCTAGGCATTTCTTAATTGCTCAAGAAGATGGTAATTTATTGACTTGGCAATAATGACTGGAACACATTTGTTCAATCAATTTTATACCTTAATTGAAATTTGTGGCTTAACAAGAAAAATAATGAAATTAACTGCTCAGACAGTTATATCTTTAAAACAGAACACAGATGTCGGGTTCTATTAGTGGTCAACTTCCCTAATATGTTTTAGGGTACATTTTTACACTTTACGTCAGATACTGAGATGAATTCCTAGAAGAAATAACAGGATTCGTGGGAGATCTCAGCCACTGCTGTGGTAATTTTCTCCTTTGTATCACAACATCGATCTTCTGCTCATATGCGGCATCAGTGCCCATCACCGATTTTAGGAGGGTGTTCTCAGCATACTCTCCAGAGGAATGCTTACTACATCCCGGTACCATCTGGAGCTGCAGAAACATAGTGTTTTTCCCAGCTCTCGCAGCACAGACAAGAATCACAGTCACAAAACCTGGAAGTTTCCGAGCCCCTTTTACAACAATGAATGCCTTCAGGTTGTTCTTAAAACACAACGGAGGAATGCAAGAAGCGAGAGGTGACCACAAATCTGAACTGCCTTCCACAAAGGGGATGTGCGTTATCTAGAGAGCCATTCTCACCTAAAAATTACATGGGCATACAGTTTCCAAAGGCTGCTGAATCAGTGTGCAATCTCTCCAGAGGATGTGACGTTGTGCATGGCTGGCTACGAACACTTACCTCTGAGAACTGCAACCGTCCAAAATCGCTGGGTGGGCTTGCGATCTTAAAGACTTTCTTTGGCATCACCCACGTTTCCAAAGTTTCTAGTTTACTGACAGCCAGATTAGTTGCGTGGTGTCTGATTAGGAAGCCTTGGAAACGGTCAGCAAGGAAGTAAATGTGGACGGAAACTGGATGGCCCATGGGGTAGTATCTGTAAAACAGCATATGCTCATCAGTAACACAAGAGAGACATGAAATAGCCATTTACTTGGAGCTAATGGCTTAAGAAGCACTCATTTCAACTAGAAAATTCACCGCTGTACATTAAGAGATTTCAAATGTGTTCATGACTCATTATCAAATATTCTTCGGCTGTTCTGATTACCCTGAAACATAAAAAATGTTACTAAGAATATATGCTCATTTAGAAGATATTCACGGCTCTAAGCTCTTTAGGAGATACTTTTTCATGCCAGAAAACTCTCCTCCCTTACTGCCTCTTCTGGATACAAAGTGCCACCCAGAGACAGGCATTGTGAGGCTGTTTGTCAGGATAAACCATGTCTGAGAAATGTGTCCGGTGCTCCAAATCCGGTGGCTGTTATTTTCCACCTTCTGCTGGGTTGGGCCCTGCGGATGCCTGGCAGTGACAGTGGCAGTGACAGTAATGGTGACAGAAGCGGTGGTCCCCATTTTAGGTCTCTTATTTAAGGAAATAAACTTCACATTCTTTAAAGACTTGAGGTTGCTTTTGCCTTGGATTTTTCACTCGTGATCAAAAATAAACTTAAAAAAGGTCAAACAAACAGGAAAACCTCTCAACAGGAGCTTTGGAAGCCTTCAGTTACAGTTTGAATTTTAGAGACATTGTAGTCGTGGTTTCAAATCATTAAAATTTATGGTCTGCTAGAGTCTCAGAAACATCTGTAATGATGTGCGTGTACGTATGGATGCATAAATAATTAAAAACATGTCATTCATAGCTTTTGAAATAAAACATTTCGCTGCCTTACAGCACTGACATAAACTGTGAAACAAATGTGTTTGCAACACATTTAAAACCACCCAGTGTCACACCTTCCTGCTCGAGCCAGCTAAGCCTGGCTCCTCGTGCGAGTGAATACAGCTCCGGACATGAGCCCCGTGAGGAGCTAACCCAGAAGGACTTGCCATTCCGTGGAAGCAGCAACACCATGAAGGAAATCTCTAGAGCATGAGAAATAACCAGAACAAGATGGGGTACAAACAGGGCCAGCACTGACGGACTGAGCAAAAACACAGCAAAGCCACGCAGCCAACACCAGCAACAATCTGACTTCTGTTCTGAGCACTAAGGCCTCCTGTTTCATATGTGTGCAGTAGCAAATATTTACAATATCCTTGAAGCAGTCTGGGTAAACTCTCTCTTGGCGGCAATGAGTAAAAATGCCTAGAGATGGAAAGAAATAAATTAAATCTCAATCACACGTTAATGTTGCTTCCACGGAAGATGCTGATGTGCAATCTAATTTGGTGGCAGCGCAGCCAGCGGGGGGCACGGCTTTCCGGGGCTGCGAGCTGCCCTGCTGGAAGCGTGTGCAAGGCAGATTCTCTCAGCAAAGTCTCCCGGGCCGCTGCGGGTGGCAGCACGGGACTGACTGCAAACGTGCTGTGCAGCGGCGGAGGGCTTCCTCACAGTGGGGAACTAGCTAAGGGGCAGCCCTAACAGCAAAGGGAGCGCTGCTGAGGTGCTCAGCCCAAATATATCCCTGCACCACCCTGTTAGAGACATGCTGGATCACAAGAGGGAAAGAATCATGGAATAATTTTGGTTGGAAGAGACCCTCAGGATCATCAAGTCCAACCGTAACCCACCCCTGGCACTGCCCCATGTCCTGAGAACCTCATGTCCGTCTGTCCAACCCTCCAGGGATGGTGACTCCAGCACTGCCCTGGGCAGCCTGTTCCAATGCCCCACAGCCCTTTGGGGAAGAAATTGTTCCCCACATCCAACCTCAACCTCCCCTGGCGCAACTTGAGGCCGTTTCCTCTGCTCCTGGCGCTTGTTCCTGGGGAGCAGAGCCCGACCCCCCTGGCTCCAAGCTCCTTTCAGGCAGTTCAGAGATCAGAAGGTCTCCCCTCAGCTCCTGTTCTCCAGCTGAACCCCCCAGGTCCCTCAGCTGCTCCATCACACTTGTGCTCCAGCCCCTCACCAGCTCTGTTCCCTTCTCTCCACTCTCTCCAGCACCTCAAGGCCTTTCTTGGTGTGAGGGGCTGAAAACTGACCCCAAGATTCAAGATCTGGGCTCCCCAGGTTCTAGCACAGAGACGGTCACTGCCCTGGGCCTGCTGGCCACACCAGTGCTGGTAGAAGCCAGGATGCTGGTGGCCTTTTTGGCCATTTGGGCACATGCTGGCTCATGTTCAGCTGGCTGAGGATGTGTATGTATGCATACACCTAGAAAGACAACAGAGTATCAAGAAAGAAGATATATAAACCTGAGGATTGTCCACATTCCTGTGATTTAAATTGGATGCGGACTCGCAGTGTTTTGAAGGGGCTCAGGTAGGTATGAAGGTGAAGCCTGCACTGCGTATGACTGTGATTCCTGCCTGCGCTGTTCTGCGAGGCTCCAGCTCTCTGCCGAGGAGCCGTGCGTTATCCCAGAGCCAGCTATCAACGCTGGATGGCATGGCTTCCCCAGCTTCATGTGAGCAAGCCTGAAAAGCACCTTGAGTCCCTGTGCCATTAAAAGCTTCCCAGAAATTGATTACTCATATAAATCATCATCAGAACACTGGCAAAAGAAATAAGCACAAAAATAATTGTCAGATTATTTCAGAACTGGTTATACATAGCTCCCATCCTCTTCTGGCTTCACTGCAGGACAAATAACCCAGGACTTCTTTAGGTTTGCCTTTATTTCAGGTAAGGAAGGCATGCGACTAGTGATTATTCCTATCTGATTATTATTGATCTTTTATTGCTTTGCACTGGTAACCTCTACTGGCAAAGCTGTAATAGGAATCTGGCACATCTTTCTAAATGGGACATTGCTCAGCACTTCCCTCACTAAGCGGGAAGGTCACAACGCGTTCGGTTCCCCCTCGAGAACACAAGATGGGCAAAGTCCATCTGTCAAAGCACAAGGAATGTCTTCAGGATTTGCTGACTTAGGCTGCATGTGTTTTCTGTTAGGATAAAAATAGGCAGGGTCCAAAAAACATGTTCTGAAGAAGGAGTTAAGAGGCTGTAAAGCAAGACTTTAAAAGATGAACCCTCTCTGCTTTGAACGTAAACAGCTTCAGATGTGTTTGCAGGCAGTGAACATCTACCATGAAGAGAGCCTTTTCTGTGCAAGTCTAACTGCAGGAATTCTTCTTTCAAATCCCTTTTAGACTGAATTCTCCTTTGCTAGGAATCTAGAATATAATGGGGTTTCCTTTAAGGAATAAGAACATTTACTTGCAGTATGCATATATATATATATATATATATATATGTATTTATACATACATACATTTTATTTATTTGATATTAATGAATCCCACTGGTTGCAACACTTTTGGCACAGACAGCTGCACCAAGCAGGCAAACCGATCTCGAGCAAGTAGTTCTCTGTACTCCACGAATGCACCCAGGGAACAAACAAGCAAGGACCATTAACCTGCCCGTCTTCAGATTAATTCTGATATCCTGTCCTCTGCTTTTGGTAAGCATAATAGAGGTGAACATGACCTCTGCTGCAGTCACACGGAGGGTTTAGGAGCTGCGGGTATAATACTCACTGAAATTAATCACAAAACCACAGCAGCAGGGGCAGCACTGCCCAACTGGATCCTGTCAGTCTTCATCAAGCTGGAGAGGAACTCCTTAAAAGTGCAGCAAACAGGTCACATAATGTCAACCCTGAATAACCAATGCTGCATTATGGGCATAAATACTCGTGGAAATGAGCGCTGTACACTTGCAGCTGCCTGGCCCCCTTTGTGAGGGAATGCTCCAGCCAGCACAGCTAAGCAGACAACCCCCTGTCAGTGAAACACCCAAAAAAGACCAACAGACTCAGACTAACCGGCAGCTGTTGTCTCCAGCAGCGTGGAATGAAGTCTCGGCTCTCCGCAAGCCCAGGCGGGAGAACGCGTGGTACATGGTGAGGGCGACGTCGCCGAGGGTGTGCACGCCGTCGGGCTCGTCGTACACGTTCTCCCAGTACGCCCGCAGGCCGGGGGTGCCGGACGGGTAGTTGCCGTACAGGTAGTAGTCCAGCTGGCCGATTATCTCTTGATTGACCACAGCTTCAAATTTGCGGGCAAAGAAAGTTGGTCTTGCAGTCTGCTGTGGGGATATGAAAGGAAAAGACACCGGAGTGAGTTCCTGATTTCAGCCATGACACTTCATCCTAAGCAATGGGTTGGAGGTGAGGACATGAACTGGTTCTCCCCATAGGCAAAGGTGACTTATAAGGTCACCCTTGTGACCATATGTCATTAAGAGTGCCGTTAAGATTCAGATAAAAACTACATAATTACTCAATGAGAATGTAGGTGTGCCAATCTCTTCGTGCCACTCCCACCGCCTTGCTCTGGACGGTTCTCCATGTGCCAGAGGTGGGGAATACTCCAAACCCCCGTTAGCCTGGAGACAGCACAGCTCTGGCACGTCTGATCAGCGGGTGGGCAGGGAGCAAAGTGTCCTGTGCTACAGGGGTAGTGCTGTACTTGGTGCTGGGGAGGCCAAACCTTGAATCCTGGGGTCAGTTTTGGCCCCCTCACTACAGGAAAGCCCTTGAGGTGCTGGAGCGAGTTGAGAGAAGGGAACGGAGCTGGTGAGGGGCTGGAGCACAAGTGTGATGGGAGTGGCTGAGGGACCTGAGGAAATGGCCTCAAGTGGCACCAGGGGAGGCTGAGGTTGGAAATTTGGGAGAATTTCTCCCCAGTGGGCTGTGGGGCATTGGAACAGGCTGCCCAGGGCAGTGCTGGAGTCACCATCCCTGGAGGGTTGGACAGATGGAGATGAGGCTCTCAGGGACATGGGGCAGTGCCAGTGGGGTTATAGTTGGACTGAATGATCCTGAGGGTCTCTTCTAACCTAAATGAAGAGGCAGAGCAGCATTTTGTGTGTATGAATTTGCTGCTACGAGGTGGTAAGGGGACTCCGGCAGAGGTGCCATCTGAGGCTGAGGCTTCTCAGCTTCTGACCAGCCCTGCATAGAATTTCTGCTCTGCACTTGACACAATTTGGGGTACATTACCAGTTTGTATGCTACTCAACTACCATTAGCTTTCAAAAAGCTTTTGGTTTGCCTTGCTCATATTTGAGCACAGGTTCTGATGTGCCAAGGAGTTCAAAAGTGCCACAGACGGCTGACAAATTCTTTGAGGATGCCCAGTTTTACTCTGAGAGGGCACAAGCTGTGGGCTCTGCGATCCCTGCAGCTGCTTTGTGCCTCCGTGGGAACTGCGAGCCAGTCTCGGGTGTTATCTGAGGGGCTCTCTCACCAGGCGAGTGTCAGAAGTCGCCTTCACATCTATTCTAATTTTGAACTTTCCCTTGCAGCTCAGTTTACCTGATTGTTTTCTGAAATGTCATTGTGGGTTGTTTTCCCAGCCTGGAGCAGATCAGCCTCTGCAGACTGGCAGGAGTTTTTTAAGATGTGCCATTTATTCTGTGCTGGAGACTTTCCTGGGATTGGTGTTTGGTGCAGCAGAGCCTCTCTTAGATAATGTCTCATTTGCTCTTTTTGTGAGTGCCCGTGTCACTGACTTCAACTGCGCCTGGTAGGCAGCACGGTACAAAACAGAAAAGATCTCTGTTTTGGAGCAGTCATCATTTTTGTGCTGGGTAACACATTCCCCATCCCACACAAAGCCTGAACAAACATGCTTTATGCAGGGAACCCCGAGGAGCTGCAGGGATGGAATTGCAAATCTGGTGACCTTGAAACAAACGGTTGTTCATTCTTAACAGAAGATACAGAGGCCAGACAGAGTCTTGAGACTGAGCGCACCCTTGAGCACAAGGATTTGCTCTCATGTCTGCCTTGAGGAAACTATCACAAAGAAACTGATTAAATTTTTTAAGGCAGTGCTGCCAAGCCTGGCTGATCGAAACTTCCTGACTCTGGCCTACAAAACCATGAGATAAACTTAAATATAATCACTTTGATGAATATAATAATGAAAATTCATTTGCCTTGTGCTATGCAAGCCTCTAGCAGGCACTCTAGTCAACTTTTAAGCTTTTTTCAGATGAAAACCGCTGCTTAACAATGAAAGCCAGGAGCTTCATGAAATCATGAAAGCACTTGAGCTGGAACTTGGAAAAAGACCCTTTGCAATAAATTCACAAGAGTAATTCACAAGTAATATTGGTACAGCAAGAGAAGTGCCAAGCTTCCCTTCTTCCTCGCACAGCAGATCTACCAATGCCATGTGGTCCAAAGATCTGCTTTGTGACCTTCCCATGGAGCAGTACGTCTCAAGAGCCAAAACACAGCAGAATAAATCTTGTAGTCTCCTGAAATTAAGAGCAGAGCTTCCTCACAGCTCTTTCTCCACCTTGCTTGATGGGGTGAGAGCTTCCCTCCCCACCCCGCGGCCGAGGGAAAGAGCTGCTCGGGGTGTTGGAGAAGCTGAATTACCTGGAAGCGGTGGAAGTCTGTGGGTTTGAAGTCATTAGGCGAACAGCCACACCAGTCAACAATGTGCTTGTACTGACACTTGCAACCCAGTTTACGGTTCCAGTTCGTGATGCGCAAGTTGTTGTCCACCATGGAGTCACAGTAGGGGCTGTTTTCCAGAACGGTGTGAAAGAAGGACTGCAATAAAGACAGAGCAGGTCAGGACACTTGGCTTCCCAGACTTCCATCTTCTCCTTCCCTTCAGCCCATGGGCCTGAGCCTAATGGGCGTGTGACTTATTTTCTTTCAAAATGACAGAATTGACAAGCTCTATTGTTCTGCCGTCTATGAAAAGCACTCTACATGTATGCATTACATAGAGCATGAAAAAATCACAACATGCTATAGACCCAGCTAAAGTGTAATAACATAGAGGTGAGGCCTTGCTACAATACACAGAATAATTGCACTTCTGCAATGACCAGCTTTGGGCCTTCCGAGTCCAAAGGACTCCAGGAAAGCTACTACTGCAAGCAATTATATTATTTTTATTTCAGCTGTATGAGCGATTCTAAGAAATTCCCATTATTTCTCTTCTGTAAGTTACTCTCTGGTCTAACGGGACTATTTTCCTGAGCAATGTGTTAACGATACATGTTGTTTCCCAAGACAATTCTCAAACCTTCACCGTCACCCCGGTTACTGTGAAAAAAATACAGTCTCAGACAGGTCTTCTGCGGGTGTCTCGATCGCCAGCGCTCCGAAATGCATTGCTGGTTGAATGGCCTTGGTCTGAAATGTACAGATCACCCCAGGCACCAGAAGGACGTTCTGCCTCCTGCAATTACGTCTGAAACCATAAGTCTTTATTTGCTGACTCAAGGCAGCAAGGAATTCCTATTGGGCTGTCCTAATTGTATCATCATAAGATCAGCTATTACATAAATCATGTGTAATGGGGACTGATAGAGCAGGTTAACAGGTCAGTGAAGGCAGGGTGATTTTAAGAAAACAGTTATGTATCTTGCTAAGAAAACCTTGTAGAAGAAACTATGGAATATGACCCAATTTAGCCCTCTAAGACATGATTTTGGGGCAGTGGTTTCTCTTCAAAATCAGCAATAGTAAGACCTATAAATAACCAGTATAACATTAGCATGGTTGGCCCCCAAGTAATCCCCCTACCCTTTTTAATCTTAAATGACAGCCCAGTGAATATGGATTTTATGCTTGAACTATTTGGTTAAACCCATAAAGGAATCCATTCTCATTCAAGCAAGAGGAGAAAAAAAAACCCTACCCAATTACCCATTGCCCTGTGTCCTTTTATAATGATACAGAAATTTCTCCTAGATAATGGATGAAAAGGTTATCAGAGTTGAGAGAAAAGGTGATTTTTAACAGAAATGGGATTAAAGCAAGATTATTCAACATGTGTGTGGAATAATAAACCCCTATCAAAAGATGACAATCACTCTGCTCCACTGCAAGCTAATAAGCCTAGATTTGCAAGGTCACTCTCATCAATCCCTCAAAATGTTCAGGGGCCACTAGCAAGGATGGAAGTTATCATTCTAAAGAGAGCCATCAGGTCTTCCTTGGGCAGACAGACAGATGGGGAGCCTGTCAGCCTGCCGGACCCTGTGCTCTCTCTGTTGATAATGCACATCTCCTGACACACCATGGGGCTCTGTGCTCTCTCTGTGGATAACGCACATCTCCTCAACAGCCTGCCGGGCCCTGTGCTCTCTGTGTGGATAACGCTCTTAATACACCACCGGGCTCTGTGCTCTCACTGTGGACAATGCGCGTCTTCTGATAGACCACCGGGCCCTGTGCTCTCTCTGTGGATAACGCACACCTCCCAACAGCCCGCTGGACCCTGTGCTCTCTCCATGGATAACCCACGTCTCCCAACAGCCCGCCGGACCCTGTGCTCGCTCCGTGGATAACGTACATCTCCCCAACAGACCGCCAGGTCCTGTGCTCTCTCTGTGGATAACGCACGTCTCCCAACAGCCAGCCAGGTCCTGTGCTCTCTCTGTGGATAACGCACGTCTCCCAACAGCCAGCCAGGCCCTGTGCTCTCTCTGTGGATAACGTACATCTCCCCAACAGACCGCCAGGTCCTGTGCTCTCTCTGTGGATAACACACGTCTCCCAACAGCCAGCCAGGCCCTGTGCTCTCTCTGCGGATAACGCACATCTCCCAACAGCCTGTCGGGCCTTGTGCTCTCTCTGTGGATAGTGCATGTCGCCCTCACACACCACTGCATGGCAGCCAAAAACCCAGCCTGTTGTGCACCCCCCTTCTGCATCCATTGTAGCCAGAGCGACTGCGGAGTGATCTAAACGGTTTGTGACTCTGCCTTCTTGCTGAGTTTGGAATGGCACAATAAAGCTTTGTTTGTAGGGGTTTAATTTTTCAAGAAAAGGGCTGGATAATAGCGAGGAAAGCTACTTATGAAGACAATTCGCCATCTCTAATAGCCTTCAAAGGCTTTGTGGAGGAACAATTTGCAAGCAAAGGGCAGTTGGATTTCTGGTTGTTCAGTAATAGATTAATAGGCTTAAAAGTATAAAACAAACCCACTTCTTGCAAAAAAAAAAATAAAAGTCCCACAAACAAACAAAGCCACTGAACAACTGCACAAGTAGTTCTAACACTTGTCAGGGGAGGAAAATTCTCATTAACCACTTTGGGATGATCCAAGCCCACCAAAAGCAGGTGAAAGCCCCTCCGACTTCAGTGATCTTTAGGACAAGCATGAGCACGGCAGTTATGAACACAGAGACGGATCGCTTTGAATTCACATACCTCAGCAGGAAGCAACGTGTAAGAGTAAAACCTCTTCATCTTTGTTACCAGGTCATCACTGGAAAAAGTGACATACTCCACAAACTTCCTGTTGAGCAGAAACCAGTCTGAGCCCCCGTCAACCGCGATTCCTTCGGGGATGCGCCGGTCCCCCAGGCGCCACATGTGGGTGTCACACTCCAGGAAAAGCCGATCCAGCCCTTGTTTTCTGATAAATCTGAGGGAATACAAAAGCAGTTATTAAAAGTTAATCATCACTAGCTCTATAAATAGAGAAGCTACTTTCTCAAACAAAAAAGGATAAAAAGGTCACTTGTTCATGTTTCTGTTTCACTCATAAATAATGGAGAGAGGCTTAATGAATGATTAATCAGTTGTACATTCAGTTATAAGGGCAAAGATCAACAGATTGTTTTTAAACATAATTTACACCTTCTACTGCCCTAAGACGGAACTATACAAGTTACAGAGCTGTATGGCATGAATATCCATAATGTCCATTAACTCTTAACAACCAGCCGCAGAAGAACCATAACAGGGCCAGAAACCAAACACAACCTGTGGGATAGGCTTCTGTCTCTAAAGAAATGCATGGCTTTTGAAAAACAGCAAACCATATATAAAGGTAAAATGACCAATTTTCTCTTATGTTATTATTCTGCCATTTTTTCTATTGAGATATAGTTAATTAGGAAGAAATACAATTGCTTTGCTCTTTGCTGTAGAATGAACGTGTTCGCTCCATTTTCAAGCCTACGGGAAGCAATGTTTTGTTTACTGCTGAACCAGGAATAAGAGGAGCAACCGCAGAACTGTCAAGTTATGGAAATGAATTGTTTGAGACCAGTAGGACAGAAGAGTTGGAAAATCAATCTACCTTTGAAAACACCACTCACGATCCTTCTGGCTTTTTGGGTTTTAAGCTGGAGGTGTCAGAAAAGTTACCACAGTGATAACTGGCCCGTGGGCGGCCAAGCGTTCATAGCGATGTCGCTTTTTGATCCTTCGATGTCGGCTCTTCCTATCATTGTGAAGCAGAATTCACCAAGCGTTGGATTGTTCACCCACTAATAGGGAATGTGAGCTGGGATTAGACCGTCGTGAGACAGGTTAGTTTTACCCTACTGATGATGTGGTGTTGCAGGTCTCGCTGGCTGAAGAACTGCAGGTTTAACGGGAGCTGCGGCGATGACACCGCAAGTCGGTGTTTCCCTCCTGAACAACACCGAGCTGCACCATGGTTCTTAGAAATATTTGAGGATTAGGAAGTCAAGATGATGTTTTAGTGGTTCTCAAACACATGCAAATGAAGGAAGGGGGAAAGAAATAAAAGAACCCCCACCAAGGCTCTCTGGGCTCCTGCATCTGGAAACGTGAGTGTTAACCCTGTCGGTTGACTCCCTGGTGACAGTCATGTTCTATACCAAGGAAAGAACTGAGACATAATTATGAAATGGTGCATATTAATTTTCAAAAGGACCGTAAATGACTCCAGGGTCCATGTCCTACTGATATCTGCGGCTCTTTTCATGGGATGAGTGGAGCTCCTCTGTTAACACAACAGTGCAGAAAATGGGAGGATGAGAGCGGAGAAGCTTTTCTTTCCATGAACAAGTTTCTAATTTCATGTCCCATTATGAAGGATAATAGAAAAGTCTTGCAATTTTAATGTAGTGCTCTGGAAAGTAATCTTCAAATTCAATATTTATGCTGTTATCTCCAAATCAAATATTAATGTGCCTGAAAGTTTGGTCATTTATTTATTTCCCTCAAAACTAAATGCTCATTTGAATTAATTATTTTAAGAAAATAAGAGAATTTTATTGACCATATTTAAATAGGAACGTAACGTTCTTTTCAATGAAATACTTTCTTTCAACTGCTGTCTCTACCCATTTATCAGCCTTTACTCTCGTTTTCAAACGGAATTTTCTTTGACTGTAATAAAAACTCCCAAAGCAGAAGAAGAAAAAAAACCCCAACCAACCAAACAAAAGTTCTATGACTTTTTTGAGCTAATGGCTTGGACAAGCAAATCTCAGCATACAGAGGGAAATAAGCCCATTTTGGGTCGCTTGAGTGTCTTCACAGCAAATCTCGGTCTTAAATCCTATACAAGAAGGTTACCAGATGAAAACTCAATCTACTTTTCAACATTCATCCTCCAGCAAGGCAGCGCAGCCCAACTGAGCAGCAGTGACAATTTGGAGACCTGCAAAGACATGACCGTTTTGCTAATGCTGCTTGAAACCTCCCTAGAAACATCATAGCGGCTTTTAAATAGCAGTTAATGACCACATGGAACACAGGCATTTCCCACAAGGCTCACCCTCACCAGGCCTGCTTCTCACACCCTCATCACACCTAAACAGAGGAACGCATTGCAGAGCAAATAATTTCCTTTTAGCTATGAAGCAATAATTTATACAAGGGCCTTTGAAGACACAGTTCTCCATTGGGCAATTGCTTGTTCTCCGTTTATGTTCCTTGGGAGCCAAGGGGACCAAGTATTATATGATTATATAATATCATATATAAGTATTATATATTGAATAAGTATTATGTATTATATATTCTATAAGTATTACAGAATACATTTTAGCTCTGCTAGAAGCTAAAAGATCCCATTGGAGGTGGTGGTGGGTTGTCTGACCAAGCCTAGGCTGTGCTGTGACACACGGAACTGAACTAAACCCAGACAGAAAAGGTGGAAGAGGCTTTTTTTCCTCTCTTCTAGAATGACTGATGCTCCAAGCTGCTCCAGCAATAGCGATTTTGGCACTTGGGGAGGCAAGAGCATATTGGATATCGCCTGAGGGAAAGGGAATGCTGCTGTTTGTATCCCATGTTGGCCTTTTCGTGAAATCAAAAACCCTCAAACACTACAAACAGTTGATAAAGATTCTTGACTAGCCATCCAACAGTGCTTGCAGCAGCCACCACTGACCAGAACGGTAAGAAGGTGAAGGGCAAAAGCATGACCCTACTGATTTGTTTCTAGTCTAATGCTGTATTTTGTTAGATTCTGGCACCGCGACCTTTGGGTACGACCAGCACTCCCCTGACAACTGCAAATGTCCTTGCCAGGACAGTGACATACAACTGCACCAAGGCATGGTTGGCCAAACACAATGGAGATTGCATCAGACGAAGCCACTTGACCTTTCTCCTGCTCCAAGTCAAACAATGGGAAATTATGATAAGACAGTCAGCCATGAGAAAATAAAATTAAAATAAGACTAGGGTTAAGAAAAAAAATGCCTTGTTTCATTGAATGCTCCATCTAAGACACTTAATGCTTACCCTTAATCAGTGTGAGCTCTTCCTGAAGAGCTGAGGAGCGCGGATGACACTTGGAACACGTCCTGCCCGCTGCGCTTGGCCATCGTGCACCCGCACACCTGAAAGGTGCCGTTTGTGCCCCAACCATGGGGCATCCTCAGGGTTTACATGATTCCACATTATTATTTTTATATTTCGTTAAAAAAACCCTACTGCCTGCAGCACGTGGTCTGTCACACCGAGTGCAGATAGTTGTAACTGTCCAGACAGCTCAAGATCGCAATCCAGCTTCGGTGACTCCTCTCACTTTGTAGTGTATTTAAATATTTATAAATGCATTCCAGATGAGACTCCGGGATTATAGAACACATAAAGCATTTGTAAAATGTTTAGCACACACTACTACAAAATGAATATAAACACATAGCTCTTCTTACGATATGTTTTAACTACTAATAAATATTGTTGCAGGGCTACTTAACATCAGCAAAAATATCACAATCAAATATCACCCTTTGGGATAGTTTTCTGCCAGTGACACTGCACAGCACAGCAGCCCGGAGACACTTCTGCAGCATATAAGACAGAGTTTGCAGTTATCTGAAGTCTGTGAATGAATAAAACTCTCTTAAGCATCAAAGGCTGTCAGACTACTAAGCATTACTTATCAGTAACTTCACCACTAAAATGTTTTTCTCTGGAAATAATATATATTTTTAAGGTGGAAAGGTTTCTTCCTAAATGTTTCCTGTTTCTGGCCTCTTGCCTAGAAAACTTCCCATCGACATTTCACTGTTAACCGGGTGCACCTACCAGGACCTCATCATCATTACTCACTACACAAGGACTATGAATAAAAGTTAATGATACATCAGTGAAACAATTCATCGCAAATCGAAAGTCAATGTCAAAGCAAGGATCTGCAGAGCTTGGAGCTCCACTAGTCTCACGTCCATGTTCTCCTTAAAGTATGTGGACAAACTCTGCACATTGACTTTATCTGCTCCTCTTTTAACTCTTTTTAGACAAGAATCGGAAGAAGTGGGAAAAAGTGGGAAAAGCCAAGTAAATATTTTTATGGATGAGAAATGTGAGAGGCTCTTGCCAGCAGTGTTTGCACAGCCACCTTGGAAACACTTACCAGAGTCAATCAGTGGGGAAGCATAAAACAATAACTTTCCATTTAGGTGACCAAAGAGAAAGCACCAAACAGTAATTTAACAATCCTGAGTGTACCAGTTGCAACAAGTAATTTGTGAGCAATCTCTAGGCTACAATACATCTCCATAAAGCAGCCACTAAATAATTCTTTGTAATAAGCAAGTTCATAAAAGCCAAAGCGGCATGGAGCAGTTTCAGCCCCTGTGGAACAGAAATCCAGCCTCACCACGGGGAGTTCCCAGCGACGGCGACACAACCCCGACCTCACCCCCTTTCCAAGGGTAACTCTCGTCTATGAAGGGTTACACAGTATTTAAAAATCTGAAATAATTATCAGTTGGCAAGTTCAGCGTGATGTCTATACTGTACCAGATAAATACCTCTTTTTCTAAAGATGCGATGGTGCAGTATGCTTCCCACCACCTCTTTCGTTGTGCCGAAAGCCTCTGGGGCTGACCACCCACTCCTGAAATGGGGTTTGAAGCTTGAAAGTGGGAATAACGTCAAAAAGAAGGCGCACCCATTTAGTCTGTCAAGATGAGGAAGATTTCCTCATGGTATGACAGGCGGCATGCAGAAAGCGCGGAACACGTAATTCCTGCTGTTGCAATACTCTCGGTAGAGATAAAAACGGTGGGAGAAAGGAGGAGAAATAAAAATTGCAAGCTGCTTTCTGATGCGTTTAAACTGTGACATTCTGAATGCAAATGTTACGAGGTCTTATCTTTCTTTAATTCCCTTGCTCTAAAGAAGATACTATGAGCACAATACTATCCCCCTAACAATCCCCTACGCTTTACTGTCAATGCACAAACATCGACGATATCATAAAGAACTTTTCTCTTGACTGGGTTTGTTACAGCGAGACTGGGATTCCTGCACATGCAAAAGCCAAACCCGTCAGTAAGCACACAAATGGAAATGCTTTCAGTAGCTCTGCCCGTTGTGCTCAACGCTCCAGCTCTACGGGAGGGATTTTCCAATGGTCCACGTTACCACATTTGTTTCCAATCTATGTTTAATCAGTGTTATTCTCAGTGTGCAAGTAAATCTGAGACAGACAACTGGTCTGCTGCTGCAAACCTTGGACAATGTAAGGTTTAGGTCATTTACAGCATAGCAAAAATGGTATAGTGCTTTGACTGGCTCAAGTTACAAGTCCACCTTGAAATATGATGTTAAATGCGGCTCTTTTCAATCAATGGCATTTTTATGGAAACCAAATGAATTTAGAATAACCCACATGAGATGCTGTTGAAAGCTGATGAATATACACATTTTATCTGGTCATTTTTGTGTCTGTTTATGGACATAATTAGATTTTTCGAGCTTTACAAGAGATGAATCATACTCTACCAATCTTCTTCTGCTTCTTTCACATATAATTTTCTCAGTATATCCATCTAATGCTGCAGTCACATCACACCTTTGTGTCATTTTTTGAAGAAATTTCTCGTGATTCCTTCCTTCTTGTCCACCTTTTCCTAAGCATTAACTTCCACTGGTTTGGAAAAATCTTACTTTCCATCTTCTGGAAATCTCTCTTCCAGAGGAAGTCTGAAGAAGACCTAATGCTTATATTTTAATGTCACAGGTCAGGGAGCAAACTCTTCAAGTGTCCCAAAAATAACAAGTAAAAAAACCCCTCTGACATTATTTTTGGTGTAGGAAACTTGCAGAGTCTATTTTTGGCAGTGCTGACTCTACTAGGAATTGCCTTGTTTTGATAAGAGTTCCACACGGTCCCTCACGAGGCTCAAGAGGCACTTCCAAAGACTTTCCTGTGGGTTTCTTTTTCCCACTCTTCCCTCGCAATATCTTTTAAGAAACACTCCAACAGCTCCTACAAGGACAAATACGTAACAGGTTCCTCTCACGATCAAGCAGGCCACAACTTAAGTGGTTTTGTTTCTTTTTATATAAAATAAGCAAAACGGGGAGAACTGCAAATGACAGCGTGCAGAGAAATCGCATGAATTCACCACAGACGGACTCAACGATCTCAAAGCTGATGTTCTGCCATCTGTTTTTTTCCAATAAACGTCTTCCCTGGAAGATCTTTTGTCCCTTCACCTCCTCTTCTTCCCAACACCCACACACCTGAGCAGCTCTGACCCAGGAATGCAGCTGGGCCTGGAGCCATCTCAGCTGAGCAGCTCGGGCACAGGGGACATCTGACACCAGGGGACCGCTGTCACCAGGAGACCACTGCCACCAGGGGACCAATGCCACCACAGGACAGGGGACCACTGCCACCAGGAGACCACTGCCACCAGGAGACTAATGCCACCACAGCACAAGAGACCACTGCCACCAGGGGACTACTGCCACCAGGAGACCAATGCCACCACAGGACAGGGGACCACTGCCACCAGGAGACCACTGCCACCAGAGCACAAGGGACCACTGCCACCAGGGGACTACTGCCACCAGGAGACTAATGCCACAACAGCACAAGGGACCACTGCCACCAGGAGACTAATGCCACCACAGCACAAGGGACCACTGCCACCAAGGGACCACTACCACCAGGAGACCAATGCCACCACAGCATATGGGACCACTGCCACCAGGGGATTGCTGCCACCAGGGGACCAATGCCACCACGGCACAGAGGACAACTGCCACCAGGGGACCACTGGCACTAGGGGACTGCTGCCACCATGGCACAAAGGACCACTGCCAACACAGCACAGGGGACATCTGCCACCAGGGGACCACCGCCACCAGGAGACCAATACCACCACGGCACAGGGGACCACTGCCACCAGGGGACCACTGCCACCAGGTGCCAGCTGCTGCAGTGCCGCAGGCCCGCAGAGCACACCAGGCTGCCCACCATGGTGTCCACCACAACAGCATCTCACCAGGTCTTTGTACCGTGCTTACCGTGTCAGGATGTGCACACCAGATGATTGAAGAAAGAAAAGGAAATGGGGATTCAAACTTTCCAGGTCACCAAGGGCAAGTGTGGGTCATTTCTACACAGATTTTCAAGCTACCAAATCAGGGTGTTCACCCGTGGGCAAAACAAGGCCAACAGAATCCATCCAACTTAAACGGATGTTCCCTGATGTAATTATTTTATAGTATGTCACAGGATCTTGAATGAAAGGACACAAATGTTACTATTTATACCGCTGAAAATGAAGTGTGCAGCTCACCGTTCTCAGATAGCAATCAAATTTCTCATTGCTGGTACCTCAATTTTCACCTCCTTCCTAATTCCTGTCACACCCCATAAATTACAGCTACTTCAAACCTTCTCACTTACTGCACCTTCCTGAACCGGTGCATGATCTTGGTGCACACCCAACCAAGACCAAACACCATCCTGTTCAGTCCCGTGGTGAGACATACGGCTGTTCTTACTGCACCTTCTTACCATCTTGAACCTATTTTTGTTTTCTTTTGCATCAACAACTTTGCATTGTTTTCCAAAACGGAGCAGAAATAGAGGCCTTAGAAGGAGGCAAATTGTCAAGCCGAAGCAGTAAAGGCTCCATGGCTCCCCTAACGCTTAGCATAAAGCAATAACGAACATTGGAGAGTTAACTGTAATGTCTTATATTTTTCAGTGCAGTCTCTTTGCACAGAAGACGCGTGTTGCTACTTCAGTCGCTACAGTTCACATACAACTGTTAGGCTGAACTACTTACAAGCAAAAAATAGATCTTCCTAGCCTGTGTGCTTCAGAATAATCGTTTTTAAAAATTTAACCAAAAAAAGTATGGCTGAGGGAAATTTGAGCCAAATGAACAACCAAATATTTCACATGAGCAGCAACGTAAGCGTTGCTGGGAGCTACGTGGTTAAACTATTCCAACAGCAGGCACAATGTAACCTTTTTTTTTTCTAGTATTTGGGTACTTACTGGGTGATTCATCAACGCAGCAACACACAATAGTGTCTACTGTGTCATCCATTTCCTAACCGTAGGGGAAAGGGACCTGGGGACAGCAGGGTGACCATGAGCCAGCACTGGGCCCTTGTGGAACCAAGGGCCAATGGTACCTGGGACGGATTAGAAGGGGGGTGCACAGTAGGTCAGAGAGGTTCTCCTGCCCCTCTGCTCTGCCCCGGTGAGACCACATCTGGAATATTGTGTCCAGTTGTGGCCCCTCAGTTCCAGCAGGACAGGGAACTGCTGGAGAGAGTCCAGCGCAGCCACCAAGATGCTGAAGGGAGTGGAGCATCTCCCGTGTGAGGAAAGGCTGAGGGAGCTGGGGCTCTGGAGCTGGACAAGAGGAGACTGAGGGGGGACTCATTCCTGGGGATCAATATGGAAAGGGGGAGTGTCAGGAGGATGGAGCCAGGCTCTTCTCGGTGACAACCAGTGACAGGACAAGGGGCAATGGGTTCAAACTGGAACACAGGAGGTTCCACTGAAATATGAGAAGAAAGTTCTTCCTGGTGAGGGTGGCAGAGCCTGGCCCAGGCTGCCCAGGGAGGTTGTGGAGTCTCCTTCTGTGCAGACATTCCAACCCGCCTGGACACCTTCCTGTGTAACCTCATCTGGGTGTTCCTGCTCCATGGGGGGATTGCACTGGATGAGCTTTCCAGGGCCCTTCCCGTCCCTGATGTTCTGGGGTTCTGTGATCATCCCGGAGTACACAATGCCAGTGAACAGCATGTGCCACAGTGGAAGAAAGGCATTTCTGACAGTGTGGTGAAACAGATACAACACGGCAGAAACGGCTGAGAGGGGGAGACTTTGGGAACGTCGGGAGTTCAGGCGTCTCCAGCTCTGAGAACCATCTAAAACAGCTCAGCAACACTTCTGAAAGCACCCAGAACCCAAGAGCCAGAAAGGCGACAACTGAACTGCAAAGGATAGTATTAGTGAGGAGAAACAAACAGCAAAAGAACCCAGATATATAGCAAACTTCTAATGGCCTTTTCTTAGCTGTTTGTATTCTGCGTACGAGCTCCAGACTCCTCTAAGTTGTAACAGCATCCAGCCTTCACAGCGTGTTTACGCTCTTTCCCAAATGACTACTGTGGCAAGGTTTCTATTTAAAAACCCCTTTTTCCTGCCTGTCATCGAAGATGTCACATTTGACTGTCTCTATATTTTATAATACATCAGTCAGGTACTGCTCCTGCCAAAAACCCAAATCTTCCGGGTGTTCCAAACTCTAATAGCTTATACAACTACCGGGTTATTCTTTTGCTTTTAATAGTCTAAGACACTGAAAAGAGGAGAAAATGTAAGTGTTGCCCACTAAGCACTATGCAGTGACTCCAGCCATTGTATGCGATTTCATTTCATACATCCAGCTCTCTGAGGAAATAATGCCTCTCCAGCTGAGTTAAGGAGCCATTTTCACATCCATTCCCTTTTCTGAAGCCACTAAAGGAAAAATCAGAGCGATGCACTTTTTAATGACTTTGGCATAACTAAAAGAAAACTTCACTATATAACAGGAAGCCAGTTTTTTCTCCTTATTTGGCAGTAAAACATGCACTGATTGTGAATGTGGCTTGAATACAAAATACGTTGTAATTGAGCTGTATGAGCCACTTCAAATCTTCCTCCCTCCGTTGTATGATCCGCAGACTACAAGGACTTAAAATTCAGTTTCCCATTGTTTACAAAGCAGACTAAGACAGTTGAAATGCTTATTGTTTAGGAGCCATTATTTATCCACAAATTAGAATAACAAGTAGCTGCAAAGGTTATACATTGCTTTCAGTGATACTTAAATGCTGAGCTCCTGTGTTATTAATTCACATGTTTTGAGAAAAACACCTTGGAACAGCAAAATTGTTGTACATGGGGTGGCAGTCAGTCCAGTCCAGTGTCTTCTCCCTTATCATGGCTTCAACCAGCCATTTTAAATAAAAATCCTGTTCTGGTCTGTTTTGAGATAGAATGTCCCAAGGGAGTTTTGTCCTATTGCCCAATAACTTGGAGACTGGACTGTGTCCCAAATCCTTTCCAAAGCTGTCTTTTTTTCCTTTTAAATTTGTTGCCAAACCTTGAGGCTCTTGCTTCTCTTCTAGACCTCGCTAAGCTCTTGGCCATACCATTCCCCCCATGGGATATTTCTTTTCCACAGGGCTGTGACAAGGCAAAGCTAACAGCAACAAATTAAAATTAACTAGGAAAATAAATAGGGAAAAAACCAATCATCCCTTAGTCTTAGATGAGTAAGTAACCAAAACTGGCTGTGGAAATTCCCCAAGCAAAAGTCACGGGAGGCTGGGCGAATATTGTAGGCAAGTATCCCCACCTGTCTCTTCTTTTGCTCCTCTGGGGACACGGGCTGCAGGCAGCAGGACACGGGGTGACAGCCCAGATGGGCCTTTGGTCACATCTCACCTGTTATACCAAGTATTTTAGCCCTGAGGATTCTATCATTCTAACTAGAGGAATAAATGTCACTGGCATGACCAGAGCTCACACACCTCGGGCACAGAACAAGAGTCAATAGAGCTGGTGTGTCAGCGGGCAGACAGCACATCTACCGCTTCAGACGAGACAGAATGAAACACTGAAATGGAAAGATCAGGCTGGAGGTCTCCACATGAGATCACATTTCTCTCTTAGCACGTGGATATAGAGCTGGAAATTCACCCACAACACAAAGCAAGGCGAACTGCTTTCTGATCAGCTTTGGCCACCTGTGTAATGAATTTTTACTAAATGCAGGTGTTACAAAATCGGGAGGAGCTGTCAACACTCTGGAGGGCAGAGAGGCCGTGCAGGGGGATCTGGACAAACCGGAGAACTGGGCAATCACCAACCGCATGTGGTTCAACAAGGGCAAGTGCTGGATTTTGCACCTGGGACATGGCAACCCCAGCTGTACAGACAGACTGAGGACGAGATACTGGAGAGCAGCTCTGCAGAGAGGGAACTGGGGGTTCTGGTCAATGACAAGTTGAACGTGAGCCACCAGTGTCCCTGGAGACAAGAGGGACCTGTGTCCTGGAGCATCCAGCGCAGCACGGCCAGCCGGGCAGGGGGGGATTGTCCCGCTCTGCTCTGCGCTGGGGCGGCCTCACCTGCAGCATTCACTGTGTGCAGGGCTGGGACACAGGAGAAAAGGACATAAAGCTGCTGGAGAGTGTCCAGAAGAGGCTACAAAGTTGTTGAAGGGTTTGGAGGGGAAGCTGTATGAGCAACGGCTGAAGTCCCTGGGTTTGTTCAGCTGGAGCAGAGCAGACTGAGGGCAGAGCTCATGGGCTGCAGGTTCCTCAGCAGGAGCAGGAGGGGCAGGCTGAGCTCTGCTCTGTGACAGTGACAGAGCCCAGGGAATGGCAGGAGATGTGCCAGGGAGGGTCAGTGGGACATGAGGAAAAGGTTCTTCACCCAGAGGTGCTGGACACTGAACAGGCTCCCCAGGGAGGTGTCCCGGCACCAATCTGACAGTGTTCAACAAGAGACTGGACACCGTGCTCAGACACACGGGGTGACCTGTGGGGTGTCCTGTGCAGGGACAGGAGTTGGACTCCATGAGCCTTGGGGGTCCCTCCCAGCTCAGGATTTTCTAAGATTCTACTTGGAGGCTCCCGCTGGTTGAGCCCCGTCTCTGCGCTCACGGGGCTGTGCAGAGGCAGCACCGCATCTCCCTGATAGAAACCCTGGGGCACTGCCAAGGGGGATGTGAAAGGATCCATTCATCCCGCGGTCAGCAGTGGGAGCGCCCTGGGACTCCCGGGCTGCACAACCCCGGCAGACAGAGGCAGCAAATCTACACTCATGTCCCACATTACGCTCCCTCATGCTGAGAATTTATGGTAGAAAGCCAGGAGAAAAAAATATAACACGGCGACATGTTGTAATAGGCTAAAAGGTATTTAATTGTTTCTACAGTCAAAGGGAACCACTGAACTAATAAATGGGTTGTTACTCCTGTGAGGGGAGGACAAGTGGCACATTAGCTCATTTTGTTATTAAATTAATACCAGATTAGTGTGTTTAATTGATCTAAATTGTTCTAACCCAGCTGAGGTTGGCATGTTCGAACCAGCTTGATGCAGCCATGTCATAATTCATTAGTTATTTTCCTTAGCCAGACTAGGGAATTTGAGAAGAATCAGGTACACCAGAGGAGCAAAAAGGCGTAAGAGACCGACGGCTTTTCCCTGGCCATTTCTCTTTCCTTTTCTACTACAACTCTGCTGTCAATCTCTATTGCCAGCTGGAGCTGAGCCTGCCAATCACTCTGACACTCTGCATCTCCCAAACCAGAGACTCTCCTGTGACAACTGTTGACTTTGGATTTAAATATTAATCCTCACGGTATTATTTTTTACTACCTGCTGTAGAATTTCTGCATGCACAAGAATGCTCGTGAGGACTTCATTGAAACAGGAACATGACAGAATTGATAAATCTAGTGACAAGAGCAAGAGCAGCCAAGAAGTGAGAGAGACTTGTGTGCTGAACACGCAACTCGGCGTGTCACATTCCCCGTGTACACTGTGTGAACCCAGCCTTACAGTGTGCTTGACATTTTACAGAAAAAAAGAGATGAACCAGTGACCCAGGCAGCGTGAAACAATATTTTTAGGTGCAAAGCCACTGTGACTCAGCGTATGAAGCTGGAACTGTTGTAAAGCTGCTGTTATGGTCCAAAACTAGCAATAGAGAAAAGGAAAACTATCACTAAAGAGGAAAAGAGGACCACTGCAATCAAATGGGAAAGATCTTCCCCCTGCAGAGGTTGTGTACAGCTTTAGAAACACAGTGTTTGGGCACCGCTGCTCCCTCCGAGCACCAAGCTGTGATACTGATGTGTTGTGGGAACACGCACATTCACTTCTCACCGAGACCAGCACAGGGCGGATGAAGAGGGATGAAGTCTTTGGATGATCCAAAGACTTCAAACCTGCAGCAGGTCACAACAACCCTGCAGCCTCAATGCTCACCCTTGCTGGAGCCAGGCTCGTCTTGGTGACAACCAGTGATAGGACAAGGGGCAATGGGTACAAACTGGAATACAGGAGGTTCCACTTAAATTTGAGAAGGAATTTCTTCATGGTGAGGGTGGCAGAGCCTGGCCCAGGCTGCCCAGGGAGGTTGTGGAGTCTCCTTCTGTGCAGACATTCCAACCCGCCTGGACACCTTCCTGTGTAACCTCATCTGGGTGTTCCTGCTCCATGGGGGGATTGCACTGCATGAGCTTTCCAGGTCCTTTCCAACCCCTGACATTCTATGATTCTATGAACGCGCAGGCTGCTCCAGGCTCCCGCACCTTGCGGAGATGCCCTGTGCACACAAGGCTTCGCTGCCGACCCTGCCTGGCTCAGGGCTGGGACACGATGTTGTGCAGGGCAATTACCGCTTGCTGCCAAAACATCCGTCTGTGCCAGCTCCAAGGAGAGAGCAAGGACCAGCCTGCTTAGTGTCTTCCTCCCCGCAAAGCATCTTTGCAAACTGACTTGGGTAGGAGCTGTTCTGGACTAATAAAACTGTCCCTGGGAGAGGGTTTCCTCCTCATCCGCTTCTCTTTCCTGGACTAGGATTTCTTCACTCAGATAAAGCTGGAAAACCATAACTTTGCAAAAGCTCTCAGTGCCGTGGATGAATGAGCTTAGGACAGGGGCAGCTTACCTTGCGTTGTCCCTCCCGTGTGACTTCAAGAAGTTCATATCACGATATCTGGACAGGAATGCTACCAGCTGGTCGTTTGTCCTGCAAGAGTAAGAATAAAAGATGCGCAAATTACACTGGGAAAACGAGTATGTTTCATTTCTAATTGTTCTCATTCGGAGACCATCCGCAGACTCTTTGAAGGAGAGAGCTGCTGAAGCAACTTCCATCCTGCTGCTAAACCTCTGCTCGGCAAAGGGCGCTTGGAAAGCAGCACAGCTTTATTACATCTTAATGAGTTTCATATCAATTCTTGGCAGAAGTTTTGAGCATTTTAAGAGTATGTATTAAGTAATACTGCTCAACACTTTTTAAGTCTGAAAATACAGCTGTGAGATGACTGCATCGATAGTCCCATTTTACATGGTTTGCTGTATCTTTCTCAGGGAATTCAGTTAATTATCTATTGGCATTTCATTTGTTTTCATCCTTGCAATAGGGAAGAGGCCAAGGTTGGAATGCATAAAGGAAAATAATTTGGATGTCAAAATCCCAATATAATTAATAGGACCAAAGGAATTTCGAAGGTTAATTCCAGTTAGTATGACTGGCAACCTGACACCAGTATTTCAGAATTTCAGCTGACATGTATTTATGTATTCATGCTTGACAGCTTTTGTGATCTGCTATTTCTTTAACAATGGAGCAAAAACATTCTCTATTTATATAGGCCAGCATATTTTGGAAAACTGAATAAATCATATTAAAAAGATCTTCATCTCCTGAGTTGCATTCAAAGCCACAACACTGTAGATACACCACCACTTACACAATGGCCTGTAATGGACTTGATGGCAGAAAAACTAAAGATAAAACAGTTGTCAATAGCGGTGCATCTTGAAAACATTTCATTATTATAAGCCACAGAAAGCCACGTTAAACCAGAGTCCTGTACAAAATGTGTTTAACTTCTGGGGTCAGGCTTCAACAACCTGGAAATGTTACCAGCCTAGCAAACCATCTTCGCATCTCATAAAACCAAATATTTCCATCATCACAGGTAGCATTTCATTCCTGAACTGACGAACAAAGAGCAAGTTAACCACTGATTTCACCTGGACCAAATGAAGCATCTGCCCGCAAACCGGGCAGAATGACAGGGCTGTGGGATCCCGGCACCCCTGGGTCACGCTCTGCGTCTCCACTTGGCAGCCTCAGAAAACTGCTTTCTCTAGGGTAAGCTGGGCAGATTTCCACATTTGCTGCTCCAGTGACTCTCCATCTTACTGGGATGAATAGGCATTTAGTGAATTTACTTAGCGATGCTTCCACATGAAATGGTTTCAATGGCTGACATCTTCCGGTGAGTTTCTAGACAAAAGCCGGCACGCAAAGATGATCTTCAGAAATATAACCAAATTTGGAAGTGCTTGTGCTTTCATTTCCTTACAGGATAAAAATCAAATCAACCAAAGTAAAAATCCACACCACTCCATAAAACACCATCATTTCTGGATTGCTCACCAACCCCTATTTCACTATTCACGCAGTGGATTTGGACTCGGGGTCGCCCGACAAATTTTTCAATGCTTTGCACTTTTTAGATAATACTTATAAATGCCCACATGATTTTTAGCTCTCAAAATAATTAAAAATTGACACTTTCCCACTTCTTGAAAACACGGGTAGCATCTTCATCCTACTTTTAATTACTATTTCTTTTTTAAAAAAAACCAAGAACAGATACATTTTTCCTCTTTGCCAATTAAGTATGCTTCTTGTCATGTGTTGACAACATGGAAATAAAACATCACATTTCCATTTGGTAAAACTTTCTAGCTATTTGACATTTAGATTTATGCGGTCAACCAATTCTGCGCTCAGCATGGGAGCACATTGAATTTCTATTAAGCTTTCATTCAAATTGCTGCTTCTGGCCCCAATACCAGGAGGATGCTGCGCACCACCTCCGAATTACTCCATCACATTACATTAAAAAGAAAATCAAAGGTATTGAACATGCGATAGATGCTAATGCAGTTGCTAAAGTTCAGAAAGCTTTGCCTCTGGGGGTATATTTCCTACATGCCTCCGGCACAGATCGCTACCGCACTTTAGTATACGGCGCAGCAGAGTCCCCAACAGCATCACGGTGCCCCTGGCCCCGAGCAATCTTCTACTGACCATCGCGGTGTCACAGAAAGTAACAAGGGCAATATATTTCTAGTATTTGCTTCCTAAGAAGGAAATATGAAAGTCATGGTGATAGAGTAGTTCATGCTGCTGATTAAAACACAGTGACATACATCTTACACTCCTACCAGTTTCCCCAGTGTGCAGCACAGCACGAACACAGGCCGAGGAAAAGCGCAGTCAGGGTGTGATGCTGGAACTGATGGATGCACCACACAGCTCCACCTTCATCGCCTTTTGGTTTAAATTCCCTTGGAGGCTGAGGCACAGGGGAGGAGGAACCCTCAGCTGTCCCCTGTGCTGTTAGCGGGGAGGGAGGATGGTGAGAGTAGAGAGGCTGAGAGAACGTGTGCAGTTCTCGAGTGTGCAGCACACAGAGGGAATTGGGCAACTCGTCCTCCAGGAATCCTGACGTGCAGTTCTCTGTGCATGTGGGAGGGCTCCCACGATGGGGAAACAAAGCGTTTTCAGCTTCATTGCTGTAGATTTGGTGTCAGCAGTAGCAGGTCTGCCAGCTGGGATGGGGTTCCTTCTCCAGCAGAACTGCACTGAGGTCACCTCAGCAAGGTCCTGCTGTCCCCACAGCCGGGTGGCCGGAGGTGGCAGGGACAGCGACCCGGGCTCAGGGTCAACATTGGAGGTCTAAGGAAGAGAAAGGTGAGTTACAGAATCCCAGAATGTCAGGGATGGGAAGGGCCCTGGAAAGCTCATCCAGTGCAATCCCCCCATGGAGCAGGAACACCCAGATGAGGTTACACAGGAAGGTGTCCAGGCGGGTTGGAATGTCTGCACAGAAGGAGACTCCACAACCTCCCTGGGCAGCCTGGGCCAGGCTCTGCCACCCTCACCGGGAACAAGTTTCTTCTCATATTTAAGTGGAACCTCTTGTGTTCCAGTTTGCACCCATTGCCCCTTGTCCTGTCACTGGTTGTCACCAGAAGAGCCTGGCTCCATCCTCCTGACACTCCCCCTTTCCATATTGATCCCCAGGAATGAGTCCCCCCTCAGTCTCCTCTTGTCCAGCTCCAGAGCCCCAGCTCCCTCAGCCTTTCCTCACACGGGAGATGCTCCACTCCCTTCAGCATCTTGGTGGCTGCGCTGGACTCTCTCCAGCAGTTCCCTGTCCTGCTGGAACTGAGGGGCCACAGCTGGACACAATATTCCAGATACAGTCCTATAGCAAGAAGGGAACTTGGAAGATGTTGCCAAAGCAAAGCAAGGTCTGCTGCTCCTGTTTTCTCATTGACAGCCCTCGCCAAGGGGCTGAGGTATCCCAGGACACACGCAGACTGACCAGGCACTCAGTAAGCTGAGCATCGCAATAATTTCAGAATATTCTGTATACACTGGAGATCGAAATGGAAAACTGGAAAGAGAAACACTGACTCTGTGTTTGCGTTGTCTGGCCAGGACACAGAACAAGCGCGTCCCCATGTACAGTCATGGCCGAACGCCGCGGGAACAAAAGGCAGTGCTGGGCTTGCTGGTTTTCAGCAAATCCTCCAAGTCCTGGTAACTAATCCAAGCAAAGAACAGAGATCCCCTTAGTTTACAGCTGTGAAAATAGATGAAAAAAGTCTTTGGAGAACCTGAGAGAAGGAAAACAAGCAATTGTTACTTTTGGAAGATAGTGAAGGCAAATGCCCTTGATTAAGGAAGGTACTTTAACCCATGGGCAACTTGAAGGGTGGAAGGAACAGCAGTCACTTCAATAGGACTATTCATATGTCAAAACTTATACAATTGCATAACAATTTGCTAAGTTAGATCAAAAGTTCAGAAACGTTTGGCAGCACACAGGTATGAAAACAAGATTGTTTGATTCTGTGTAGGAATCAGACGAAGAAGCGAAGACCAACTGCTCTGTTGGATGCTGGGGTTGGTCTCTGCCGTTTGAGACTTGATGAGGAGTGCGAGGGGCTGCAGTGCATCTGTGTACAAAGTACAGATCACCTCTCTGTCTCACAGTCATTTAATTTCTGCTCTATCAGAAAGGTAAGGCTAAGTAAATGTTTTCAGACGTTATGCATGAATGCAGTGTTTCTGCCTGGAAAGCAGCTCTTGTGCTGGAGAATTTTCTTGTTACTGGCTCAAGGTTTGAGACAAAATCTAATGAAATCCGTGGAAATCTCTCCTATGGTCTCGCTGGGCTTCAGACTCCTCCAGGCAACCCCATTCTCCTCAGCCCTGCTTCACCATCAGTGCCCGGGCAGGAGCAGCTCTACTGCCCCGGCTCCTGCCAGGTGTTCTCAGCACTTCATTCCCCAGGAATACCCACATTGTCCCAGCTTGAAAGTGTGGCATGAATTTATCCTGAATTACATGCACAATCCTGGGCTAGGAACAGCTGCTAAGCTGAACCCAGACTTAGTGCCATTTTTAATCATTATTTCCTGGCATTACTGTCTTTTCTTGTCCTGTGTGTCTGCTCTTCCATGCAAGCATCAACACTGAGAATTGGGTTCTGCTACCCCTTCTAGGCAGCTGTAACTCACTTTAATCACGAATGTTGTTACTTGTAAATTACAATGCTGGAATATGAAAAGTTAGAGCAAGACAACTAAACTGTGGCTTTAAAATGTATAAAACAGACCCGCTCAGTCCTGGTTCTGCGTTTCTCCAGAAGCGAAGCGCAAAGTCTGCTGGAAGCCACAGTATCTTGGCCTTTTAGCGGTTTCTCTCCCCAAGTACTAATCTAGTTTGAATGTGATTTTTGCCTTTAGTGCTTTTGTCACTGTTGTGATCTTACTGCCTGGAAGACTTTTTTTCTTATGCTTTTTTAAATCTGACAGGTAAAAAAAAATATTAATGCCTTTCTTATTGCTACATACGTAGGACAAAAGGAACTTTTTGTTACCCTGCCTACTGACGTACTCTCAGCAAAGGAAATGTAAGAGTGCCTGGTTGTGAGAATTCACAGTACAGGTCACAGTAAGTAACTGCTGTGTTAACCATGCGACATTATGGAGACAAAAGGGAACAGCAGGATAGGAGATTCAAAGGCTGCCCAGCTCCCTGCAAACCTGCAGTTCGAAAAGCGCACAACAGTGACAATGACAGTGACCCGGCACCGTGGAACCCAGCAGTGCCAGCAGCCGAGCACCTACGGCCCTGCTGTCAATGCTGCTGCAGCCACGGCCCCGAGACTTTTTTTCACGCATTTACCACATTTTGCAAAGACAAAGGCTGTAATCCCCAGAAGAACAACACTGGAATGCCGAACTGAAACGGCCGTGCTGCAGCCACCACGACAACGCTGTGCCCTGACACCAGGGGCCGAGGGCAGCGCCCAGACTGAAGCAGCAGGTCCCACTGGACACCGACGCGCACATGTTAACGCTGGGCTGTACGCCTGCTTTGGGTGCAATTCTGAGCCTGGGTCACTACAGAACAACATACCCACTTGGGAGGAGATGGCACACTGAAAACGGGTAGAAATGTTAATCACGATTAATTGATCATGATCTAAAAGCAAGCCTGTGAGCTGCTGTACAGGATCCTACGGCCGCAGCCCAGGGGTGAGCGCAGGAGGGAGCAGCTCCTGCCGTGGTGGGTGCCACAAACACCCAGCGGCTCTGCCCTGGGCTGGGTGCTGCTTTTGTTAAAAACAAGTTTCTCTTTTAGTGAATTTGCCTGTCAGCTAAAGCCTTCTTATTAGCTGCTTTCCTGAAAGCCAGATACATGTTTTGATAGACATAGCAATGGTATGCAAGGTCGCCAGACAGATAAGAATGGATGCACATCTCGCAAGAGGGGCAATGGGAAACAGGTCACCAAAAACTGACCAACTGAGTATAACATCCCATTCATGTGATACTTGATATAAAAGTGGGAGATCACGAGGATCTCACCCCTTTTCCTTATGGCAACATTAGGAGAGGGCCTTGCTCGTCATCCCTGTGAACTGAGGCCAGTGACAGACTGAATCCAGCTCCAGTTGGCTGCAGAGTCCAGTCCAGGACTTCGGGTGCTGGCTCTGCAGCTGCTGGGCCTTTCAAGATTGGTTTTGCATATTTTGTATTATTTTCTCTATTTTTATTAGTAGCATTAGTAAAACATTGTTAATTGTTCCAACTCTCTTCTCTCTGTCCTTCTTTCCCTCCCGATCGCCTGTGCTGAGTGGGAAGTGGGGAGAGGGAGGGGCAAGAGGAGGTTAACAATACAGGGTGTTATTGTCACCCCTCAATCTAAACCCTCGACAGGTGGGTGCTGGAGGGGCAGGTGAGCACCATGAAAGCAGCTGAATAGACAAAAAACCACAAGAACAAACACAAGGGGGGAAGCATTTGGGAGAGTAGGGCAAGGAGGCTGATGTGGTTCAGAGTGGCAATGAAGAGCCTCTGATGCAAGAATGATGAAGGCAAATTTATAGTCTGAAAAGGTAAGTCAAAGCTGCTACAAGGGCCCAAGGCTTTGGTGTTTTCACTCATCCTCGCCCGACTCCTTCCCCAGGGTCCCTGTGACTGCAGAGCACAGCCCTCCAGAGCCCAGACCTACAGCAACCCGCAGCTCTTTGCCAAGAAACTATTTCTAGAAGGTCCCTAGAGAAGAAAAAATACTTCAGAGAAGAAAACTGGAATTATGGGGCAAACTCATCTATCCACTCAGTGTTACACGTGATATTACTCCACGGTTAAACAGGCAGATGTGCACACGAGAGCCTGGGAGCAGAAGAGCTTAAATGCCTTTGATTTCCTCCCTTCTTTTCAATAAATTCTAATAATTATGATTAAGGTCATTGATTTCAAAACACCATTAATTTAATCTTACTTAACACGTTACTGTGAAGTATTAGGACATGCCATCGCTGCCAAGAGCCCTGCGATAGGAGAATTCCTCCTCTGTCCCCGGCCTGGGGCTGTCCTGTGCCTGTGTCCCCTCCATAAGGGACCCTGATCTGTAGCTGTACAGCCAGCACACACCAGGTGTGCACAGCATGCACAGGTAACCTAACAAAACGGTGCCACAGCAGAATGATTCAGCAGACAAAAGCAAAAACCTCCAAGGCCTCATCGTGAAGAAAATGCCTATAGCAAGATCAACCACGCAAACGCGGCACAACAATACAGAAAACACCTCTCACTGCAGGGTTCAGCTTTCGGACCCTGGATACGCAGCCTGACCTTCTTGGTGATGCTCCCAACTCCCCCGCTCCCCCCAAAGGCAACTTAGTGCAAGGGGAGGCTCAGGGCAGCCTGACCCTGGCTGTGGCAAGAGAAAAAGACTCTGCCATCTAAAAATGCAAAGAAAGGGGAAGGCTATATTTAGCCCTTGCTATCACAGAACAAATATTAGCATGGCAGGCACTGCTCAGAGAAGCTGATTCCCACAACAGCAGTCATTCGTAAAACGTACCACGAAAATGAGAATGACAGATATGATTTCAGAGGCCAACTGCATGTGGAAGGCTCCAGGCGACTGTTAGCACCTCCGCTTTCACAGCAGTGTTGTCTGGATGCTTGGCTTTGTCTTTCAAGTCAGGTTTAACAGAGAAACAAGATAATGGAAGGAAACCATTGCCTTAGCAGCTCAGCTCGCTCGAGCACCTGAGGGGTGAGAGTTCGGGGTGGGAACTCGCACCCGTGTGTCCCCCAGCGTTGACTTTCTGCGTTTGGATGCTCCAGACACCGATCAGTCATGGCTGGGGATGCGGCTGCTCTCAGCGCCACGCTGCCAGCGTTGAGTGGCTCTCCGTTTTATTAGCGACACAATCGTCTTTGCTGTACTTTCAATTACCGCTTCCCATTCAACCATTGTCTGCCGCCTATGGAAAAGAAAAGAACTAACAGAGCCACAAAGGGGTGAAAGTCTTCTTTAAATGTCACGCTGCTAAACAAACCTCTTCCTAGTGAGAGTACATGAATGCTTGCGTACAAAGGAGATCTACTGAGAGAAAATGAACATACTCCATCGTCTGCTTCCCGAGCCACTCCACAACCTATTTTCTATAAATTCAAGGCTTCAGATGGCATTCAGGAAATAAATAAATAAGCTCACTGCTGACAAGCAGCAGCACATGCTTAAATGAAAATCCTAAAGAGACCATATAAGAGAATTCCACCAAGGATTAATGAACAAATGTGATTAAAACTATCTACAGCTCTGGACTGCAGCCAAAACGCTGCCAGCGGTATTTGATATGTAAATGCTTAAAACATTTGCTATGTGCACAGCCGCTGATGCAAAGCCTCTATAGAGAGTTTCTTCATCTAATTAGAGATATTGGTTTAGCAAACTTTGGAGTTTATAAAAACCCTCAACGTCTCATTATTCTTTTAAAATAGAATATTCATTTGTTTGGAATGTTTTCCAGCTATATCCCATGAAACTCTGAAATGCCTTTGGCTAATGAAAAACTCCAGCCCTGTATCAGCTAATAAACCCTACAGCTTTTATGATCAAATACTCACCACATGCACTCATTAAAACTTTTTAACTTGGTGCTTTGGACTTTCTTGAGCTATTTGCTAGGCATAAAGGAATCTACTCAATTTCCAATTATTTCAAAGTGCAATTTCAACACAAGCCTTCAAATTTATCCAGGATTTTACCAAACACACTACAATACAGCGCAATCACTGTGTGTCTGATACAGTGAAGCACTTAACAGCATGTGCTTAACTGTAGCACACTTGTAGCTCTCCTGGGTAAGAGTCTGCGTGCCCGTGTGCTGGGAAGCAGCACGTGCAATGATTACACAAGATCGAGAGCTGGGAATTGCCCTTTAACTCATCTCAGATCCCTGGGCACACGAGTACAGAGACTCTTTCAGGGACAGCAATCCGGTGGTACCTCAGTTTGCCCATCCCTACCAGAGATACAGCACACAACTCACCCATGTCTGACATTTAACTCATTGATGTTTAGAAAACGTTTTTAAAAGATCCCCTCGATCCCAGGAGCGCCTCTGAGCTGATGTGAGGAACTCTTTGTGACAATGACATCTTCTGAGCATCCCTGCTGCTGCGATACAAACTAGAGAAATGAGAAATACACCATCCTGTGGCACCATGTCACATGCAGCTCTGTTTTCCCTATTTTAAAGCAACCTACGTATTCTACAGCAGAATTATGAAATCCATTATTTGAAACGGTTTTCCTTTCAAAAATCTAGTTCTATGCAATAGCGAAGCCTAGATGATCCATATGCTTATCAACAATGAATGACCTGAAAAAAATGCTCCTTCCAAACGTGCAGCTGCACAGAACCTGGTGCACATGAAAATAATCACAGAAAATCAGCTACATGCAGGATGAATTATTCCCTAAATAACCTGCTATTGATGCATTCAACTTAGAGGCATTTGGCTAGAAAGGAAGGAAAGATTTCGCCCTGATTTGTTGAACAATTTTCTATTTATTTCTCTATTCAAGTTTATGAATGATCAGCACATCGCCACTAGCATATATGTGCATTTTCATCTTGCTAGCCCAGACACTGAGTGCCTGGCAGATAGCTTTGCTAAAAAGGCCTATAATTGCATATTTCCAACAAATATTTTTAAGTTAGACGTGTGTGTAACTTTGATTAGGGATAAAAAACTGGTTAAAGGTATATATCATAGTAAAGCAAAATCCCTTTCCCACCACATGGACAGGAGTTGCCAGTTCAGTTGAACTGTGAGCATGGAAGAACGCTATTTTTTTGGCAAAACCTGTTTCTCAAGCCTTGCTGACATTCCTGTTAGTCCTATTTGGAAATTTAAATAAGGCAGACTGGTGAAGAGAACATAAAGCAATGTGGGGTTTAGATACTTCAAACTCCATCCTAATCCTAATCCATTGTTCTTGATGGCACTGGGGAGGCCAAACCTCAAACCCCGGGGGCAGTTTTGTGCCCCTCACTACAGGAAAGGCCTTGAGGTGCTGGAGCGAGTGGAGAGAAGGGAACGGAGCTGGTGAGGGGCTGGAGCACAAGTGTGATGGAGCGGCTGAGGGACCTGGGGGGTTCAGCTGGAGAACAGGAGCTGAGGGGAGACCTTCTGATCTCTGAACTGCCTGAAAGGAGCTTGGAGCCAGGGGGGTCGGGCTCTGCTCCCCAGGAACAAGCGCCAGGAGCAGAGGAAACGGCCTCAAGTTGCGCCAGGGGAGGCTGAGGTTGGATGTGGGGAACAATTTCTTCCCCAAAGGGCTGTGGGGCATTGGAACAGGCTGCCCAGGGCAGTGCTGGAGTCACCATCCCTGGAGGGCTGGACAGACGGACGTGAGGTTCTCAGGACATGGGGCAGTGCCAGGGGTGGGTTATGGTTGGACTCGATGATATTGAGGGTCTTGTCAAACCAAAATTATTCTATGCTTCTGCATTCACTGTCCGTGCCACGTGGCAGGCTTTCAGAAGACAAGCCAACAACATCATCACTCTGGTTCAAAATGAGTTCTTCCCAAATTAAAGGTCCAAAGGGAGGAAAAGCATCGGCACAAGCCGGGGCAGGTGAGCTTGCAGGACTGGAAAGAACTTCATGGGGAGTTTGTCACACGCAGCCCGATGGGTTCAGACACACAACGAGGCCAATGCTCCCAGTCACTTTAGCTGCCCTTCCACTAATAGCTGCCATTAGCACTTTAGTCAGCAACTCTCCAAGGTAGCTGTGGTTAGGATAAATGGAAAGAATTGTGATTTTCATGATAAAACCACACCGGTTGGGTGGATGACATCAGTGAGTCCAAGCCTGAACGTTTTTAACCTTTTTCTATTAAGAGCATATGAAGTGATTGAACTCAGAGTGCAAAGTTAATGAACACATGCTATCTGCTGAAGATTCAGTGCAGAAAGGCCAGTTTAATATTATACTGCCAAAGGTCTATCCTATTTTACATTTCCATCTATCAGGAAGCGGAGTGTTGACATAAATGATCATTTTGATGGGCAGGGAGCAGGAAGCAGCAGTGTGCATCAACCTGTCAGCTACACGGCTTTAAGCCATGGTGCTATTTACATTAAGATGCATGTTTAAAGAGGATTCATGCCCAGAATCTCTAAATTAATTGATCTTATTTACTTAATTTTAACCCTGTAAGGAAAAAAAAAAAAAATTCTTTTATTTTCTCTCTTTTCAGTATATTCCTATTTAATAACTTTTATGACAATAAAGGTTTTCTCCCACTAGAAAATATAACTTTGGGATAACAGAAACATTGGTAAATGCGCTTTGCCCATTATTTTACCAGGTGCACGTTGGAAGAAAGCGCAGTACACAAATCAACCATTATTTTGTTCCTTAAAATACTAATATTCTTAGTACCCTCAACAGTGAGACTAGTTCCCTCTTGCAATTCCTTTAATCAATGAAAAAGTACTTTCCTTCCTATGCAGAGGACTGAATTTCATCCTGTGTTCAGCTCTGTAATGCTCCCAAATCAGTGCAGTGCACTCAGTTAGCATAAGCCGGCCCATAAGCCTGGCTCTGTGCTCTAGGAACGGGCTGTGGAAATCCTGACACCAGTTTTGCGGTGTTCCCCATTCGCAGGCCGGGCTGACGAGGCCCTGAAGGGATGTCATTAGCATGTTAACAGGCTAAAGTTAGCACCGTGTTTCTGTCATTCTGAGAACTGCTCTGTTTTTTCTTCCTGATGTGTTTTACAGTCGGTAATTCTCCACAGAAGTTCCTGAGCAACCATTTTTTTTCCATAAGGCCTATTCGTTAATGTGTCAGAGCAGCAGAAAATGTAATTGTTGCCAGTCACTACATGACTTAACAGCTGCTAAAAGGTATTTGCCAAGCCAACTTCTCCCAAAGTTGCCTTTACCTGATATTACAATAACAAGCCAATTAACAATATGGCATCAATGCAGAGATTAATACAGAAAACTATAACACCACCTGGACCAGAACACAGGCTCCTCCTATCCAGGCCAGGGCATCAAGTACCAGGTGCAGCACCACAAAGCGTTAAGACCAACACCACCATCCCATCTCACAAAAAGAACTCCATAAATTTGCTGAGAAGTATGGAAAAAAAATGGCAGTGAGCATTTGCCTAACCAGCTGCTAATACCCAAGGATATTTAATTATTAAAATGAAACATGATAGATTTTTAGGTTTATCAAAGCACTGAGATTTGATTTAGTACAGAATGACGCTCCCTGCTTGGCGTTTTTTCATGTGTTTATCTACTGTTGCATATTCATTTTGAACCTCATCTGCCTACACGATACATCCCATTTCGATGAAAACAATAATCACTGATTAAATAAGCAAGTGGAGTGAGCTGCAGAAATTATCAACAAGTCCATTACTCAAATTAGGGAGACTTTGCTTCAAGAAAAAAAATCTAGATATTGGGCTGCTGAGTGGGATCTTTTGGTTTGTTTAGGCCATGTATATTCTACATTGCATATTTTATATTCAGCAATTTTTTTCACCATCTCCAAAATTAAATTACCAAGAGTTTTGTGTAAAATAAAAATTAAAATTAAGTATGAGCATAGATTGAAAGAAACAGTTCACTTGATCTAATTTAAACTTTCCCGCAACCAACTGAAATTTTATTTGTACAAGTCAATAATAAAAATTATTTGCTCATTAGATTGAGTAATTATAATAAAAAAAAACTAATTTTTTTCCAAGAAAGTGGAAAAAAGAGGCTTTCAGAACAGTTTATGTGGAGTAACCTCAGAGTAACCTTCTCTGGATGGATTGTCTCACCACCATCACAGTAAAGAATTTCTTCCTAACATGTAATCTAAATCTCCCCTCTATCCAGTAGATGTAACATAGATTTAAAGTCTGTCATTGTGAGCTGTGTCCCTCAATCAGCTGCAACAGTCTTGCAACTGAGAACGCATGAGAAATCTTTGCTTTTCTGGATGTATTAATAGTCGTTCAGGTGCCACTTTTCCAGCTTAAATGACAAATTTTAGTCATTTCTCAGTTTCTGAAATATAACTTGCTCTCACTCTGACTACATGCTGCCCACGGGCCGTGATTCACCCCATCACGCTCACCCCTTTGCCGTGCTGGGCAATGGGGTGAAATGAGAGCCATAAAATTGGCCAGGAGGGAACACCGTCCTGCCCACAGAACCCCAGAGTGTCAGGGGTTGGAAGGGCCCTGGAAAGCTCATCCAGTGCAATCCCCCCATGGAGCAGGAACACCCAGATGAGGTTACACAGGAAGGTGTCCAGGCGGGTTGGAATGTCTGCACAGAAGGAGACTCCACAACCTCCCTGGGCAGCCTGGGCCAGGCTCTGCCACCCTCACCGGGAACAAGTTTCTTCTCATCTTTCAGTGGAACCTCCTGTGTTCCAGTTTGCACCCATTGCCCCTTGTCCTGTCACTGGTTGTCACCGAGAAGAGCCTGGCAGGAGAACCTCTCTGACCTACTGACCACCCCCTTCTAACCCACCCCAGGTACCATTGGCTTTCCTGGCCACAAGGGCCCAGTGCTGGCTCATGGTCACCCTGCTGTCCCCCGGACCCCCAGGTCCCTTTCCCCTACGCTGCTCTCCAACAGCTTGTTCCCCAACTTACACTGGAACCTGGGGTTGTTCCTGCTCAGATGCAAGACTCTACACTAGCCCTTGTTATATTTCATGACCCTCCATCCTTCCAGTGAGATCCTGAGGCCCTTCCACAAACCTCAGTTAAAGGAAGGTGAATTAAAGGAGGCCCGTCCCGAAGCTCCTCACGGGCCCGCCCCTCCCTTTGATCCCCGGGCTGCTGAATCAACCTGTCGGAGCACATCAGTTCAAAGGACCAGAAGGCAAAATGGGGAAAACGGGGTCAGGCTAATGGGATTTAACATTAATTCTGCACCAAGCCTGAAAAGATGGAAGAACAGGGCCTGGGGGGTGAAATGGATAATGAACTGAGAGTTGATGGAAGGAAACTTAATTGGTTTTAACAAGAGAAGGTCACATTTTGTTACCATTATTTGGGTTGAGCAATAATCTTATTTTGACAATTTGTGCCAGCTGATGACCTGCCCTACTCTTTGTTGTGACTGTTTTGAAGTCGATGGAGAATGCAGTGGCGGATAAAGGGCACAAACACGTGGCAGAGAGGAGGTCTGAGTGAAAAAACATTGAAGGAAACATGTAGATCCATTAACTGATCTAACTGGTGCTGAGAAGACAACTGGGAGGCTGGTGGTCCCACTCGCTGCTGTGCTCAACAGAGCTGCAAGCAGTGGAGAATTATTGAATCATGAGAGCAGAAGAGGAGCGAGGTTCACTTCAAGCAAGAAAAGACCTGTGGATTTACACCAGGCAGTCTGTCTCCAGCTGATCTGGTGCTGCCTGGGGACAGGGGGTGACCTGGAGCAACGTCCTGGCTGCCTCTCCCCTCCTGGGCTGCAATGGTTCACAAACCTGGAGCTCCTCCAGGCGGTTTGTGATGATAACCAGCACCGATATCTCCTGACAGGCCACATGTGCCAGTTTCACATACAGAAGAAAGATCAGGGTGTTTCAGACTTCAGCTCTAGATCTGTAGTTGCCCAAAGCAACAGGACTTGAGCCCTGTGGGAACAGTTTTGGTGCCTACGCGATACCACCCATGCGAAGGTTTAGCAATGACATGGACCCTCAGAGTGAGCAGAGCCATGGTTCCTGCCGGCCCTTAGCATCTGCCTGGCCTGGTGCAGCCCATCTTCCGAACACAACAATCCCAGTCAGCGCTAAAACATCCTCCAAGGCTGCTTCAATTATTTAAAGCCATAATGTGACACAAATAATTAATTCAGATTTATAGACCTTTTACTCTTCAGCTGACCCAAGAATGCATTGCGGCAAGATTACTGGTTAGAAATTACCTTGGGGCAAGAAGTTTTAAACAAAGATCGACTCTGTGTTTGGAAAAGACTTGGCCACAAACCAGTTCCTGATGTGGCAAAGAGTGCAGTTATCCTGTTGAAAGGGTAGAGATGCTTGTGCCTACAGCTGCTTCATCAAGGAATGCACCATGATGGATAAAATTAAATGGCGTGCGGCAGAGTAGAATGTGTGCTACAATGAACCATCCAGGGGCTCGTCCTCTCTGATCTCTGGAAGTTACAGACACACAGCCACAAACACAGTCCAGGGTGTTCAGCACCACTGCTTATGTAGGGAGAGATTCAGAAGTATCGTATAAATGCATTGTGACTGATGGCACTGTGCAGGCCGAGCAGAAATGGAGTGTTCAACTGTAATAAGGTGCAACTGTAACAGCCAACTGGTCACTAATTCTAGCTGGGATTGCATAGCAAAATGTAGGTCTTGAATTTCTGCACCACGAGGTCAAAGCCTCCACAATATCTCAAGATATAAAGTTTTGACTAGTCGCCACTAGTCATAGAATCATAGAATCACCCTTGAGAACATTGAGTCCAACCACAACCCACCCCTGGCGCTGCCCCATGTCCTGAGAGCCTCATGTCTGTCTGTCCAGCCCTCCAGGGATGGTGACTCCAGCACTGCCCTGGGCAGCCTGTTCCAACGCCCCACAGCCCTTTGGGGAAGAAATTGTTCCCCACATCCAACCTCAACCTCCCCTGGCGCAACTTGAGGCCGTTTCCTCTGCTCCTGGCGCTTGTTCCTGGGGAGCAGAGCCCGACCCCCCCTGGCTCCAAGCTCCTTTCAGGCAGTTCAGAGATCAGAAGGTCTCCCCTCAGCTCCTGTTCTCCAGCTGAACCCCCAGGTCCCTCAGCCGCTCCCATCACACTTGTGCTCCAGCCCCTCACCAGCTCTGTTCCCTTCTCTCCACTCGCTCCAGCATCTCAAGGGCTTTCTTGCTGTGAGGGGCCCAAAACTGACCTCAGGATTTGAGGTTTGGCCTCCCCAGCACCAAGCACAGCGGAACAATCAGGATCATTCAAAAGCACTAAGTGTGCCCAGAGGTGTCCCAGTGTCTTCTGATCCCCGCGGGCTCCGCAGCACTGAACACCCACAGGCATCGCTTTGGGTCAGAGACATGAGAGCTTCAAGGGGTCAGAGTGATGGGGACCGTACCCTCGTGCTGCCCTTGCTCTGTAACACTTGGGGTTACTACTGCATCTTATTTATACAGAAGCGCTTTTGAAAAAAAAAAAAATCTGTTGTTCCAAAGCAGATTTAATTCTCCTGCAAAGTATTTCATTCAAATCAGCCCTTCCACTCATTCAATAATCCTGAATTTAAACAAAAAAAACACCTTAAATTGCATAATTTAATATCCAGGCAAGACCAGAATTTATGTATAAATTGGTTAAAAAATCTTTAGCGTAAAACACCACACAAATCTTACATTTTTGGCCCTATTTTGGGAGAAAAGAGTTCATCTATTCCCCTCCATTCTATTTCAATATCACCACTGAAAGACTGAATCAGAATAACATTTTTGCTCACCCACTAATAGCCTTTTGGTTCAAAACTATTTAAGAGTGACTTGGGAAAGGTATAATAGCACATGTTGTTTCATCTTCACTTTGAACTGCCACCAGATATTATTTTGCAGCTGTTTTATTGTAAGTGGCATCCTGAAATCTAAGCTAAAAAAGTGTCTTAATGGCAATTTCAACAGATTTTTAATTTCCTGAGAGAATTCAGTGAGGCCACGAAGGGAGAGCATGTTTAAACTGCAATGCTATAATAAGAATGTTTCCCTCTTTCAAGCAGTCTGAGCTTTTGGAATTTGATAATGATTTTACTAAACTTTTGAAAAAAAATCCCCCAAAACCCATGTGAAGAGAGATTAAAGAGTTTCTGCTCATAAACCCCAGGTAAATACCACAAGGACCTGTTTCTCTGCAGCTCCTGTTACCCACATCGCAATTAGATCCACACAGTAAAAGCCACTTGAAGCAAAGCTGCAGGAGAGCATGTCCCAGCTGGGATTTCCTAAGGCCCAACATGCCCCTGCGCCCGCGGCCAGGACGGGACAGCCAGGGGGAATTTAAAAGTACAAAAGCCATTCTGCACCAAGGACTCTTTTTTTTGACTTGGTTACCCCAGACTATTTGTCCACAAAGACAAGTTGGAAGTGAAAAGCAGGTTTCATAAATTGCCCTGGAGCTGTGAAGGAGAAAGAGCTGAGCTGGTAAGATCTCTCACCCTGCTCAGTGCCCCCCAGCCCCAGCACAGCGGTTAGCCTTACAAAAATACTAGTCTGGGTATTATTCTAGCATCCTGAAGACAAAAGATGTAAGAGGGCTGCCTAGGAACCAACAGTGCACATTATCACAACATTTGTGCTGTTATTTTTTATAGATAAGCCTGAATGGTATCCAGTGAAAACCTGCATTTAATTCTCTTTTAGGAGACAGACTCTTCTTAGTCATAAATAAATCAATAAAATTGCATCCAGAAATCAAACGGCAAACAGATTAAAACCCCTTGGCTCCTTGCTGGAAATTCTCGCTGTGAGCAGCCCCAGAGCCAGGACAGAGCCAGCATTGGGCCCTTGTGGCCAGGAAGCCAATGGTACCTGGGGTGGGTTAGAAGGGGGTGGTCAGTAGGTCAGAGAGGTTCTCCTGCCCCTCTGCTCTGCCCTGGGGAGACCACACCTGGAATATTGTGTCCAGTTGTGGCCCCTCAGTTCCAGGGACAGGGAACTGCTGGAGAGAGTCCAGCGCAGCCACCAAGATGCTGAAGGGAGTGGAGCATCTCCCGTGTGAGGAAAGGCTGAGGGAGCTGGGGCTCTGGAGCTGGACAAGAGGAGACTGAGGGGGGACTCATTCATGGGGATCAATATGGAAAAGGGGAGTGTCAGGAGGATGGAGCCAGGCTCTTCTGGTGACAACCAGTGACAGGACAAGGGGCAATGGGTGCAAACTGGAACACAGGAGGTTCTACTGAAATATGAGAAGAAACTTGTTCCCGGTGAGGGTGGCAGAGCCTGGCCCAGGCTGCCCAGGGAGGTTGTGGAGTCTCCTTCTGTGCAGACATTCCAACCCGCCTGGACACCTTCCTGTGTAACCTCATCTGGGTGTTCCTGCTCCATGGGGGGATTGCACTGCATGAGCTTTCCAGGTCCCTTCCAACCCCTGACACTCTGGGATTCTGTGAGATGAGGACACGGGCCGGGCAGCTCGGGTGCCGTGATGCCCATCACTCGTAACCATGGGGATCCAGGGCTCCATCCGCTCCTCCAGTGGGCTCAGACACCAGCTCACGTACTCCAACGCACACAGAAAGAGAAGAAGGGCTGAACATCCAGCACTGTAATCAGCAAGATAACGCGCTGCCACATACAAGAGTACTTTGAGTAATAACTCTATTCTAAAAATGTGCTTTGTTGATGCACCTTCAATCCGCACACACTGTAGAGGTGCCTGGATAGCCAAACCAGGCTGCAGTCTTGGGCATGCTTTCTTCTCTTGTCAGACTGAGGCTTCTATGGAGAACATTTCAGAAGAACTAAATTTCCAAAAAAGTTGCTGAGAGCTGCAAATGTCACAATTTTCCAAAAGCAAAAGCTGCTTTCTAGCCTTAAACCCAGGACAGGAGGTGCAGAAAGAGCAACCACAGCTGCTGTGGCAGCACAGAGAAAGGGTGGGTCTCCCATCACGGACATTTGCCAGGTTGAAGAAAACAGTATGTTAACACCAGATGTAAACAACGTTTGTAAGCCACAATTATCTCAACATTTCACCCCACCCATTTGTGACCATGTTGCACCGCTTTGCCAACCACTGATGATGGAACAGTAAAACAGAGAAGCGGGATAGCAAACCAAAAATATAACCTTCAAAATATACATACATCTCAAGCAAACGTGCTGGCAAAGGGAGAAAAGAGGAGGAGAAAAGGTTATTTGAGGGACTTAAGAGAGAAACACATCTGAAATTCTCAGAGAACACAGATTCAAGAAAAAACACTGATAAAGTTTGGTTTTGGACATGAAAAAAGATTCCCTGCAAAGCATTAAGAGTGGATTGACATCTGGCTTGCCAGATAAAGATATTCTGAGCAAACAAAACCACATACAATGTCAGCTCCAATAGGGAGATAAAAACCTGAGGCGCCAGCACCTTAACAGATGTTGTACCGCTAAAGCTGCCTGGGCTGCACTCCCGTCTGGATGCACGGATAGATTTACCGGCGCTCCAGCTCAGGATGACACTCGAAAGGGCACTTGAAAGAACGCTGTATGAACGCCTGGTGCCGGTACGTTATTCTAGCGGCAAGGCCGGCATTTCAGAGCAGCACTGCAACAGGCGGCTTCCAATGTGGTGCAAGGTCAAGTTCAGCCGGTGTCCGTCACATGGGCTCCCGTGTGCAGCACCAACTCACGGACGGCCAGGGAGGGAAGATCTGTAAGAGCCAGCTCTGATGTCTGAATCTCAGGGAGACACAGAATTGTTTAAGTCAAACTGATAAGAAATCAGACAGAGAGTGGGACTGCCTTTTGAGCCAATGGTTTTGGTGAGTTTTGGTCCAACATGGAATCACAGAATCATTTTGGTTGGAAAAGACCCTCAAGATCGAGTCCAACCATAACCCACCCCTGGCACTGCCCCATGTCCTGAGAACCTCATCTCTGTCTGTCCAACCCTCCAGGGACTGTGACTCCAGCACTGCCCTGGGCAGCCTGTTCCAATGCCCCACAGCCCTTTGGGGAAGAAATTGTTCCCCACATCCAATCCAAACCTTCCCCGCTGGCTTTGGGATTTCTAAGTTGATAACCATCCAGAGGGCAGAACTGGGTCTCAGCCATTTCTCACAAAGTTAGAGCACTGTATGTAAAAGCTCAGTTCTTTGTTTCAGTTCTAAGAAGATATTTTCCTACATTTCCATTATTGCATTTCAAGCCTGCACATTGCAAAAGCTGGGAAGTTTTGCAAAAGCAGGTGGACAGCTCAAGTCTCATTTACTCCATGTAAACTGTATTCTCTCACCTGCTTCAAAGGTTCTGTCATTTTGTCAAATGCCCAGGTGAAATCTGAGCAGCTCATGGTAAATTTGACAGAGCAAATATCATCCCTGATGCAGTTCACATAGAGTGGTTTGCAGGGGACGAATCTGGACCAGTGACCGAAACAAGGAAACTGCTGTTCTCCCAGGTAGTTCTGGCACCTGAAAAGTAACTTGGAAAAAGTGCTAAGCATTTTTCCCAAAGGCTGAACTTGTTTCTAAAACCTGATGGTTATAATTATTCCCACCTGCCATCAGAATGAAAACCTGAAGACCTGGCTATTCCCTCCGCTCTCACCTTTTCACTCCTGGCAAACACCTTGCCGCCCAGGGACCTCTTTCAGAAGCCATCACTTTGATTTCGTATTAACTAATACTTCATGTGGCTGCTCGCAGAGGAGAAGAATTTTAAATAATGAATATTCCTCAGAGCCGTTTTGTCTTCTGTTTCCCCTCTTGTCACCCGAGGGCAGCAGCCCCAGGACAGCCCCAGCAGGACCTGGCCAGTCAGTGATTAGAGATGAAAGCTGTGAGGACAAGGATGAGGGAAAGGACAGCTTATCACTACTAGGCTGCCCACCACATGTGGATTTGGCAGGAGTTCAAATGAAACTGTTGATTTTGGGCAGTTATCTTTGCTAATAACTCTCCTGAAGAGTCAGGAGTGCGGGTCTGAGGGGGAATGCAGGACAGGCAGCCTGAGGAGCTGGAAACACCCACCTGAGAAAAAGCTTTGCCCACTTCAAAGGGCAACTCTCGGGTTTCTAAAAGAGCATTTTAATCTTTAGATAACTAGTGCTATTTAGCATTAACAATGTTACCTGGACCATCAATCAGAGAACAACACAATTTAACAAGAGTGAGTCAGTCAATAGTTCTCTACAAGCTCATTTTTCTTAATTTTTGAATGTGATTCTGAGTGACAAAGATGATCTCCATAAATCACACCAACTTTGGCACCTATTTAAAGTACCATTCCCAGCCAGATGATCTCATTTACTCCCTGGAGCCTGCAGCCACCCTCCTCCAGGTGCTATTTGTATTACGATACACATGTCATTCAAGTTCCAGACCAAAATCTCTACTGAATGGGTCTGATTTGACCAAGTCTTCGCAACACAGGCTTTCAGGGAAAATACAGCTATGCAACCTTTACCTTAAAATACTGCCAAAAAGAAAAACACAAGCAGTTAGACTGGGTTTAAGTTCCTTTGTTACACCTGATTGCTCATAATTGAAACTGTAGTTATATCTGCATTGCTGGCTCCATCATTAAGCCACTCTATTTTCTTGCTATTCTGAAGCACTCCCCAAGCTCCTGCTAATAATTTTGCTTGACCTTTATTAAAGACCAAGCATTAGCTGGCAATTAGATGTGGTGATCCCTTTGGTGATTGAGGCTCAGTGATTTACTGTAAATTATAAATAGTTCAAATGTTTCATTACGTTTATTCTTTATACAGCTTTGTGGCCAGGTAAGCACTGACATGACATTCACTGTTAAATGATCTCATTAAACTTCTTAATTTAAGTGGTGCAACACTTCACCTGCCACATTATCCAAGGACTCCTGTAAAGCACATTAAACATTCAGCATCGATAGATGCTCTACCATAGTTCACCTTGTTGGGAGTGAAATTTCAGTCCCTGAACAGAAGGTTGACTACCTGATGCTGTTTGTCAGAGACAATAAATAATGCAAAGAGATACCATGTAAAGTAAGAGGTTAAAGGCATCAATAGCTTTCCCACAGAGTTTTGAAAGAGGCTCTCAAAAGAAACGACTTTAAATCCTGAACAAATGCCACTAAATTAAAAAACTGAAGGAAAAGGGAGGAAGGTGCTGGTTTCTTTCATTTCTTCACGAATGCAATGACTGCGACAGGAGGTTTCTTGAGAACCCTGAGTGCACGTGCCCTGTTTTTATTCACAGCCTCAGAGCAAACGGAGGGGCAGCCACACCACCTCCCAGCTCGGGTCACTTACAGGGGTTCATCTCCAGCCATTTCATCCCTCCTGTGCCCGCTGGGAATGTCCAACGGAGCTGAATGGAGTCGAGGTTGGATAACACACCACATCATTCCACTCAGGCCATTTAACAGCGTATTGACCAAAGGGAAACACTGTTTTTTCAGAGGTGCCTTTATGTGCAGATTTTGCCAATGATTTCTGCTGCAGTAACAACCCGGAGCACACGGATCAGGACAACTGTGTTCCTTGGTGCTGCACCTACGAACTCCACAAACTAAACAATAAGGCATGAGGAAGAATAATCGGGGTAGCTGGCTTGCATATGTTTTATTTTACATGGTTTTGTTTCCCTCCCAAAATGAATGGTTCTAATATTTTGCCTTTATATAGCACAATCTGGTTCTGGACACCTCTTCTGAAGGATGAAGGGCTCCCCACAACGGCAAGGTAGCCTGTGAACACACCAGCCTGCTCCCCAGACACATTTAGGCTCCATCATATAGTATTAACCGCAAATACTGAATGTGTCTTTCTGACTTAGAAGGCTGGATTAGCTTTAATTGTCAGAAGAGAAGTAGTAAAGGTTTCAGTGTTACAGATGGAATGGCAGATGGGAAGAGAAAGCTTAATGTGAAGCAGCTCTGGATAAAACCTATTAATCTACAAAATTCATATGTTCTTACGCAGGGAAACCCAGCAAAAACCACTGCAATATGACTAACCAGTGAGAGACGTGTGAACTGCCCCTCGCCCATTATCCAAAAAATCACGTCTGAAACTAGGAGAAAAATCCTCAAAACAGCCTATTTACTCTTTCCTGGAAAAACAATCAGGTCTCTAAGGGGTCTGCAGCAAGGTAATACCTTTCCAAAGATTACAAAGAATACTAATTTATCGCATCTCCACTATGAAAATGAAATGAACTCATATATATCTTTAACGAGCTAACATTTTCCAGAGTTTATAGCTGTAATATTCCGTATTCAAAAAAACCTAACAGTACCATGAAGTCGCTGTCATTAAAACTGCAGCACCGAACAAGGCTTTTTAGTACTTGCTGAAGCACATTTCCAGCAGCTCTGGTCCGGACGGCTGTGCCGGGGACACGGGCGCTGCAGCCGAGAGCTCGACCCGCAGGAATTTCCCCCACAAAGAGAGCGGCGCCTGGAATTTTTCCAGCCGAACGGCACTTGTGCAGAGTCTGAACGACCGCGAGATACCACGGCACTATTACAAAGAATCCATTAACGCCGAACGGACTCCGGTCTGCTCAACAAATCCTGTGATTGTTTCTGGCCACGTCTATAAGCGACTGATCCCATTTGGCTTTGTGGTTTAACTTGTTCCATAGGGAACTCAGAGCGGTTGAAACCGCCACAGGTCATGGCCTCCGCATTACACAATATTAAGGGTGGACTCAACACCACAGAAGGGTACCCACATACATCTGCTGGAATTAGTCTATAACTATACCAGACCTTCAGCAATTATTCATCTTACTTGATTCCAAGTGCCATCACCTGCCTCTCCCTTTATGGTCTTGCATTTCTCTGCCTTTCATCATCAGTGCAGCATTCCTTCCAGGAAAGTGAACAACAGGGAATAACACGCTGCTTTTTCTCAAAACTCAAGAGATATACTACAGAACTACATAGTCTCTCTTACAAGCACAGATAATAGACCAAAGTTGTTAAGTGTCTTCTTGTTGGACACCAAAAGTGCTTAGATCAGATGCAATGGGCACCAGCACTAAAGTGCTTTGTCATTTCCCACAAAATCTTTCCTAAGGCATATGCTTATGGTTTCTTTCATTTTTCACTTCAGAGGGGATTTCTGTCTGAGCAGCAGCTTCAGGAAGGGACCCATCATTTGAGAGAGATTTTGCAGAAAGCAAATCAGCAAAAGGCAGTTAAAGCATCAAATGTATCTCTTTTCTAAGAGTATTCAAAGCATGTTATGTCACCACTTATCAGAAAATCACCCAAGAAAGTTACTTCCCCTTTCATGAATTAATTTCGACGTAGAGGGAAACAGAAGTCACAAGGAGAATTTCCTCTTTCCCTCTTCTTGATAATAATATTTATAGCCTAAAACCTAAAAGACAGTTGTTTTTTGGGGGGGTTGGGTCTTTTTTGGGTTTGTTTGTTCATCATAATTATTTTTAGGGGTTATCTACTTTTGCACAATGTAATAAACGGTATGGAATGCAGCTGTGGGGCCTGGGTTATGTAAATCCAGAAAGAACATAATTTCACTTAAAATCACAAGCCTTGTCACGCGGTGATGTGTGAAGTTCTTCGCCTGACGCCATCAGAATAAAGATATTCAGGCAGCGGCTGGTGCTGAAGAGATATAATTGACTCCTAGCAACTTATTTGTCACTTCTACTATCATTATCCTCTGCAGAAAAAGTACTAAAAAAAGGAAGACGAGAACATTACCTTCACTGAATTCATATCCACAAATTTCCTTTAGGAATAAAACATGTACACTCCTACAGTACTCTTTGTACCTGATGGGGTAGTCGGCAGCACTGAGGTTAATGAAGAAATCCCACGGCCAGTCCTTCATCTCCATTAAGTCCCTCATGGTCTGCAGGTAGGTGGACAGCAGACTCGCTCCTCCCCAGATAGTCGCCATTCTCCAAGAAGTGACTCTCACGTTTGGGTACTGGTTGGCAAACTGGAGCACTTGCCGGTGTAAGTAGTTGGATCGCTTTACAGGAGAAAAAAAGTAACATATTCAAGTTACTCTGTCCCAAATTGTCCCTCCCTGCACTTACTCCCTGCCTCGCTGAGTGTTACTTTGCCCTCACTTACTGTGGCGCACGACCTTCTGCTAAACGCTCATTTGGAAATGGACAGAGACCCCTGTTTACTTCTTTTTATTACAACTATAGTAATCACTAATCAGTGTAAGTAGTTCTTATTTATCACCAGTAGATCCCAAAGGGTTCTTGTAAAGGAGGTGACTGTTACTGCCTCCCTTTTGGAGCCCTGGGTCAGCTCTCCATCCAGCAGGCCACCACTGTCAGCCTGCAGTGACTTATCCGTTACTGATAACTAAATGTTACAACAGACAGACAGACATCAATAGATCCTCATAGACATATAAAAAGAAGCAAAGGCTGTTACATAGAGAAAATAACAAGAAAGAATAAAAAAGAGGCTCCAAACATACAACAGATGGAGAGACAAGAAGTGACATGCACTCTACGCAGCAGAGGGAAAGAGAAGATGAAGGAGATGACAGAGATGGGCAAACTGACAGATGGCGAGACAGGCAATTTATAACCAGTGATATATTACCTTGTCAACATGAATGTAATAAAAATGGTCTTTATGGTAAATAGCCTTAAACATGCGTTGGAGCTGCCGAGAAGCTCTGCCATGAACAACCAAGACAAAAGCGATCCTGACTGGGTTGGCTGGCATGTATTCTACGGAGTCCTCATCCCACTGTACATTGTTGTTGGCTTTTCCTGTTTGAAAACAAAACACAGGACATCTCTGAGCGCAGCCGCAGGGCAGGGGTGCAGAGAGCAGTACACATTTCACCTCGGCTCTTGCTTCAAAAGCAGTTTCTAGGGGGAATTGAGAACCACGGAGATGGTCCCTGCGTGGGGACGTGGGCGTCCCACCAGCCCTGCCTGCGCCAACAGGGCGAGTGCCCAGACATTCATGAGTTGGACATAGATCTACCCGGGTATGCACATTTGCAGCCTCAAAGGAGTCACCTCCAAGTTTCTAAACGCTGTTCCAAGGGCGGCTTGTCTCCTGCTCCCCAGAAATGACCCCCCGTTTATCAGGAGATGCTTGTCCCAGTGATCAGCACAGCCCAGCTGAGGATCATCCCCACTGACAGCATCTGTTTGTAGCAGCAGATCTATCCCAGAACATTTAAGCAGCAGCTGCGTATCTTCACTTCTTGGCCTAGGAGAGGGACTCTCACTATCCTATTTAAAATTTATGTTCATTTTTATTTTACCAGAGGAATTTCTGGTGTCCATTTTCTAAAGCAAACACCGCAGGGTAACGTTAAGTCAGGATGTACTGATGAACCGAAAGGCTGGAGGGACATTCTCACTCAGGAATTTAAAGTGGTTTGGGTTTGTGTAACAGCTCTTCAACACAAACACCTGAACACAATGGAAGAAAAACACAATTCTATTCCAAACTGACATTCATTCTTCAGTTAAACAATCTCTTGAGTGCTCCAACCTTGTAAGGAGCTTTCTCCACAAAAACGATTTAGGAAGAAGCTGGAATTTTGAAAGAACAAGGAAAGGAAGTGCCCCGAGGCTAAAAAGAAAAACCTCTTGCCACAATTTTCCTCTTGCATGTTTTAATTATTTTTTAAATGGAAGGCAATATCATTGCTTCAAAAGTTAATTAGTCCCTTCTTGCCACCCCCCTGACCAAAGATACAATTTTTCAGAGTCCTAAGATATGAGCTGTTATTCTGGTTTATTTTCTCTAAAAGGCAAATCCATTTGACAACGTCAAAAGTCTGAACTTCTCATTATACTGAAAATATGTATTTAACTAATGGAAGCTCATGTGAACACAGGCACAAATGCTCATTTCCCACTCCAGGTTGAAAGGTTTGGTAATTACAGAATGGACTGGGTTGGAAAAGACCTCAGAGATCATCCAGTCCAACCCTTGGTCCAACTCCAGTCCATTCACTAGATCATGGCACTAAGTGCCATGTCCAATCTCTGTTTCAAAACCTCCAGGGCCGGTGAGTCCAGCACCTCCCTGGGCAGCCATTCCAATGCCTGACCACTCTCTCTGCAAAGAATTGCTTTCTCATCTCCAGCCTCAATTTCCCCTGGCAGAGTTGAAGCCCATGGCCCCTTGTCCTATTGCTGACTGCCTGGGAGAAGAGCCCAATCCCCACCTGGCAAGAACTGCCCTTCAGGTAGTTCTAGAGAGTGCTGAGCTCAGCTCTAAGCCTCCTCTTCTCCAGACTAAACAAGCCCAGCTCCCTCAGCCTCTCCCCATAGGGCTTGTGTTCAGGTCCCTTCCCCAGCCTTGTTGCAATGGCATGAGCTGACCCAGCCGATTGGCCAGGAACGTTCCCATCCCCACCATCAACCACCACCACAGGATCCTGCAAACAGATCCTGTGAAACAACACACACCTGTGTCCTCCAAAAATCCCCCATGCAGTAAAGCTCCCTGGCCACAGGTGGGACCACAGATGGGACAGGACTTGAACATGCTTTGTTTGTTTGAAAGAAGTGACTCTGCTGCACTCCCAGAAAAACCACAGAATTGGATTTTACACTCTTTTATAGGAGCTACTAATCACCTGTATTTTTTTCCTCAGCATCAGAAAAGTTTGGTTGGTTGGTTTTTTCCTACCTTCCTAACAAAAGCCTGGTGAGCCAACTAAGTGTCCAAGTGAATTAGAGTTAATTTGATGCCAATTAGCAGATTCTGGGCATCCAGAGCAGATATTCATACTATTAGGAGTAAGAATTTCCTAACTGACACAAATTTGAAGGGGACTCAGGAAAAGGCCCTCAGCAAACCGGGAGTGTACGAGGTGGATCTTCTATCTGCAAATTAAACCCTCTGGTTCCAAAGCAGCGTGAAGCCCTGAGGAGCTCCCAGCTCAACCAGCCCCGTTTCAACTTGTCACGGATCCTTTGGTTCTTCCCAAAAACACCACAGAGTGTATCTGGATGAGTTGTACTCAGTCTGTGAGCGCAGCCACCAAGCCCAATGCACCTTCCAAAGCACTGAACATGCTCACGTCTGTCTGATTCGATACAAGGAACCAGAAAGAAGAGATTTGCCAAGTGTGAAGAGAAAGAGAGGGAAAGACATTTTTTCCCCAGGGTTTGGAAACTGGAAACATATGTTGATAAAACAGTACCAAAAGCTTTCTTTTTAAAAATGTCTTAATTATAAAACAACAGGTCCAGGAACGTTGTGGGGATAAGAGTTGTGCCCAGTCTGTGGGATACGGCTCTTTACAAGGGCTTAAAATGCAGGAATACACAGAGACATTGAGAACTAAAGAGCCTACAAAGGCTCAGAAATTCATTGCCCCATGTATAAGACCCTTCCCACCCTACAGCCCCTCAGGACCATCTATCTGCAGCAGTATTGCTCATAAATTAAAGCAACTTTAACACCCCCAGTTGTATTCAGACTACCCATGGGGAACTTTCTAGCCCCATGAGTCACTCTAAACAGCAGCAACTTAAGTGGCATTTCTTTTAAAACATCTCCACCACTAACTCAATGAGACTTGGATGAGCAGCATTAAAAGATTAGAAGAAAGCTTACATTTAATTGTTTATCATTTTTGGTTTGTTTATTAGGGCCATTTACCTCCACTCAGTTGTCGGATGTGCTTGGGGCTTTTCACAGCATCAGGGACAGAGGGGCTGTGAGAGAAGGAAACGAGCTTGCAAGAGAACTGATGCGGGAACAAAGGGCGATTGTGATTGCTAAAACAACCCATTTTTCTTTTAAACTGCTTTGATTTCAAGCTGATGATGTCCCATCTATGGACTCAAATATTTTCAGTGGTTATCATTACATTTTTGGAGACCTCTCTTCTGAAATTAGTGGCTTTCTACAATGATATGTAGAAGGTGACAGGAATTTAAAATAGCCATATTGTGGGTCTTTTATTTTAAACTAACTTGCTTTCAATACCCACACTATCATTTATCAAGCAATTACTGAGCAAAATCCTCCTGAATTTTCATCTGAAATGCCACCTCACTTCATCAGGTTTCTCTAATAAATTCCTCTAGTCACTTATTTTCCTCTCTGCTATTTTCCTACCCCAACTTCTTTCTTTTTCCATGTGTTCCTTCCTTGCTTCTCTTTTAGGTTCAGGTTTTTATAGTCCCATTTTCCACCTGCTTCTTTAATCTGTTCCTATTCTTGGCTGCCTGGAATTTCACAATGGTAAGAAGGTTATATTTCTTCCATAGGTCAGAATATCTGTTCCTTCTGCTCTCTACTGGTTCTTGCCTGGTTTAGGCTGCCACCCTCTATTTTGCAGACTGCTCCACTCATAAAGAACCAGCCTGATTTACAAATAAGATGAAACTGGCCTGAAACATTCAACTGAGTATTTGCTTACTAAAAAATACACTAAGACTTCAGAGCTGTATAAACTACATCAAGATTCTAACAGCTCTAATCATGGCATTTCTGTAAGACATTTCATGCAAACAAATGCGAAAGTCTCGCCCATCATGTTAACGCCTCCCTATTAAGGACTTGCCCCTCACGTAGGCACACGTCCCCTCCTGGGTGTTATTAATAGCACAGAAGATGGATCAGATTTTTTCACTTAATATCATACTATTCAGCAGTGACGAAAGTGTAAAAGGGTTTTAGGGCAGCACTCACGTTTAACAGCTTCCTCAGGGCCATCACACGCACCAGAGCTCGCTTAGGTGCTAATTCAATTGGCTTCTACCCCCGGTCAATTCAGTCCAAGAAAACCAACTGCCACAATCACCTTTCTCTCCCTGCTCCCAAACAGCCCTTGTCACCTCCAGCCCCTTTTCTCCTTCTCTCCCCCTGTACAGAGGGGCCACATGCAGCTCCCTCTGCTCAGCCTTGGCTGGTACTTGTCACCTCACGTGCCGTCACTGCCCTGCCAACAAAAACGAGTCGAGCCAACCCAGGAGAATTCCCATCTCCTCCTCATGTCCTGATCACTTGGGCAAGTCTCAGTGGGACTGAAGCTGCCCCCCATCTCACCTTCTCTGAGCTTGCCCAGGCCAGATTCACCCCCAGTTTTCAAATGCCCTTAGCATGGGCACGGCCTGTTGAGTGAACTTCCCTATGCGTTTAAGGATTTCCCTTTTGCTTGGGTAACTTCTGCAGATTGCTGTTTCATAAAATGTAATGACAAGCCCATCATATTAAAACAAGGTGAAACAAAAGCCCTGAAGATTATGACATTACACCTCCACCCGGGGAGCACAGGTCTACCCTTGGCAAGCGCTTTGCACATGGGGAGAGTGAACGGAGTGTCCTTTCTGCAGCCATCCAGCACACATTAAACAGCAGCAGGACTTGCGTTAAACTTCCTCAAAGTTGGCCATTTCATTATGCAATGGAAACAAGGGATATTGGAGGGATTTCTCCTCCTGCCTTGCTTCAAAGAGACAGTCACATGGGACCTCAACAGAAGTGGCAGCACTTGCTCAACTCATAACAAACCCCTGTATCAAAGCGTATTTATTTTGCTATCCCACACTGAAAACAAAATGTGGCATTTTGCACTGTGACCAAAAGCCTGTCACAAACTTACTGAGAAAAGTAAGAGCTGCCCTTGTAGCTTCCCGCCGGCAGCGCAACAGGCCCAACATCCCCGGGTGCTGGCAGCAAAAACCAGCGCTGGTTTTACAGGTAACAGCAGAATCCAGTGCTATTTCAACTTGCACCTTCTAGAGCTCAGAGAAATCAACGGTCATAACTAAAAGTTTAATCTTCAACTATTGCAGTATTACTAAATGCCACAATAATAAACACAGTGCAATCACTTTCGCATTTGTTGTGGTGCCACATTACGCTCAGTCATCCACCAATACAACTCAGAGCCAAGCTGCTAATCTTTTACTTCTATTGCTAATTAATGAGGTCATCTGAATTCTCTAGAAATCTTTTAATGAATTTAGTGAGCCAGATTATTTTTTTGTATATCAGTCCATCGGTTTCTAGTTGCCCAACTCAGATTTCTACCGTAAACTCCCTCTTTTCCATTGCTCACAATTCAGAACAACGCAGCAGGTTGACAATTTCCAGGCTTGGCTTGCGTCTGAAAACATTTTCCATTTTCATTAGAGCAAAACCAGTTTTGCCTTGTTAACAAGGTGACAAAACTAAAAAACAAAACATTCCTTCATTTAGAAAACCCATTTTTTTGTGAGTCCTAGTAACAGAAGTAGTTGGAGTTACATAGAAACAATAAAAAACTTCACTGAGCAATTTATCAGTGAACAGTCAGGACCTGATGAGGCCTTTGCCTAATTATCACATCATTTATCTGACGTGTCCAGAACTCTTGCTGGAGTTGAGGCCCAATGACCCATCACAGCAAGCACCTCATTTACCATCAGGCTCGAGAGGGGATGTTGTGTCTTCCCACAGCACCCTCCAGCAAAGACACCTCGCACAGGCAACGCCACCCCTGCAGTACAGCACGTGTTTGTCATCCTTAGATAAAAAAACAGCTTTTCCCATGCCAGAACCAAGAAACCTACCTTTAGCAACATTACTCCCAACTCTGGGATGCAAATTTTCACCTCTGGTCTAGGAAATTCTTAATTTGTTTCCATGGTGGCCCTTGTAGACATCTTTAGTGAAAGAAAATATCTTAGGTGGTGCTGCCCACAGCCAGGCCCTGCCCTCCTCTGCCTCTAATTAGCAGCATAAGCTAATTACGTTCAGGAGCTCGGGGAATGTGCACCTTTGGCGCCAGCCCACCCACCGCCCAGGCCAGAGAGGGGCTGAGCTCCAGCTCCTGCAAACAAACCAAGTTCCTGATGAAGATCATTAACATGACTGGTCACACCTGTGGCTTCTTTTAGTGGGTTTTAACTTGCTCAGCAAAGTAGGAGAAGTGAAATCAGCTGAGAAGATGCACAGGGACTTGAAGGGGATGTTTATGGTTTACAGAATGAAAGGTTGCTGGTTATGTTCTGTACATTTCCTTAAAATTGCTGTTACCCATAGTTTTAATCTGTGAGTTAGCACGGAGCACTTGGGATAAACTTTCGGAAGCCACGCTGCTATGGAAAAGTGGATATTCAACTTTTTTGTAGTAATGTTTTATCTCAACAACCCCTCCAGTATTTTTCATTCTCAGACTTTATCATGAATTACAGAAGCAATTTATAATCCCCTGTAAGTTCATATGACCAAGTAACCCATAAGCAAAAATCAATGCAAGGCAGGCGGGAAGCAGCAAGACATAATTTACAAGCACTCAAAGCCTAGTCCATTTAACATTAGAGACAGATTTCAGTAATGTTCTTTCCATGCTGAGCACAAGCCCTGGCTGCTGATGGGGGCATTTGGAGTCTGATTTCGTCATTTCAGGGGGTGACAGCAGAAATTCAGGGGCAGCACTGGGAGTTTCTCTATAGCGAGTTTGTGAACTGATAAGCAGCTCTGCATCCCTACAGAATCTCAGAGAAAAAGGAAACTCACTGTTATTACAGATTTGGTTTGAGAGATTTTTGCCCTGCCTATGAACAGAAAAATAAAGTTCATGAAAGAAGGAAGGTAAGAGCGAGGGCACATGTAGACGTGTTTCATGTTCACAGCTGGATCATAAGAAAGTGAATTGCTTTTATCTTTTCCCAAGGAAAACAAACAAACAAAACCAAACCCCCGCACTTTTCTGTTTTGGAATTTGAGAGGAAACACTTCCAGGCCAGCTTTGCCGTCCCTCTGCCGCGTCCGTGCGGCACGGGCGCTGCAAGAGTCACCTGCGCACGTTTTGCACGTGATTTGAAGGATTCATCGCAAATGAAAGGAACAGAAGAACCTCGAGAACAAAGACAGACATCTTCAGTATCACAAAATCCTTGAAAGCAGTGGGGATAACACAGGACTGCCCCAAACCCGCCCCGCTTGTGTCTGCGCACACGCTCGTGCTGCAGCAGCACACTGATACCCACTGACTTCCAAACAACACCAGGGAGCGTTTGGATTCAAGCAGCCTGCTATATTGATAACAAAAACTCCCCTCTGTCCTGCAGTCTCCAGTAGTTACTGAAACAACTTTATGATTTGCAAACGACCAACTAATTATCAGATACCTCTATACTCCACTTCCAAAACACACTAAATTTAATTTACTATGATACTTATCTAGGCAGCCCAATAGTCTCAGGAACAAGCATGCTTTTCTGACTATTCTAATTATGAAAACAGTAGCATTCCTGGGAGACAAATCTCAATTATTTGTAGTTTTGCTGCAGAGTGTTAGCCAAGCATTTTCTCCCTTTTCCCACTGACTCTCATGAATAAATAAATAACACTCAAAAGCAACAGTAAATTAATTAATGTTGAATTAGAATGAATTTCCTAATAGTAATATTTATCATATAAATTAACAGCCAATTAGTACATCATGATCAGTGTTATTAGGGTGAATACAAAATGCCCTCTAAGTGAGCAGCAGGTTATTTTTACTATATTGAGGGAAAAGACCAGACTTCAGAGAGCAAATATAAAGCAGATCCAACAACAGACACCAGTATTCCTGGCAAAGACTATTGACTTCTCTTGCCCCTTATACCTTAGACTTAACATTTGGAGGTAAAACCTTGGAAACCACAAAAAAGAGAAAGTCCATATTTATAGGTATCTTGCAGCTGTGTAAGCGAATGCTCTAGAACAGTGGTGTCAAACTCATTTTCACCGGGGCCACATCAGCTGGTGAGTAGTAGTGGTAAGAGCAGTTACATTTACACAGTCCTAAAACTACATTTGGCTCTTTGAAGGCAACTGTGAGGCTGATGTGGCAAAATTAGTTTGGCACTCATGCTCTAGAATCATAGAAGCATTTTGGTTGCAAGAGACTCTTAAGATCATCAAGTCCAACCATAACCTTACTCTGGCACTAAAGCACATCCCTAAGAACCTCTAATCAAAGAGCTTTATCCAGCTTGACTCCCAGGACTAACCAGGAGCCCCTTCCGAGCGGGACACCCCAGCTCAGAGTCAAAACTCATGGAGACCAACCAGCTCACCACCGAACCCGGGAGTCACTCCTAACGCACCAGTTGTGCCACAATACACTGCAGACACAAGAAAACAAGCAGTCCTGTCTTTTCTGGTTATCCCTAAGGTGTGCAGGCTTTGGTAGCATGTGGAGCTCCATGCTCTCCCAGCGAGTCCAAGGGCAGGTCCTGTGGCCATGGTGACAGTGCCATGGACACCTGCTGCTCATTGGGAGACAGAAAAAAATATAGTGAAAGGATTGAGATGAGGCACGTGTTTAGCTATCTTACCCACCACTGATTGTTGCTAAGGATGCTCTTTTCAACACTCCCAAACTGATGAGAACAGGAGTTTGTCAGACGAGATAAGTCATCCCACCACTCCCAAGAAAACTGATGACACGAAGCCAAGCACAAGCATTCATCAAACCTCATCTGCTATTTGCGTTTTCTGGACACGGCTCCAGCCACTCCAAGAGCACTGCGGTTTGTACAAAGCCAGCGCTGGGAGGCACCGGTTCCTCTGGGCAGCTGGTTTAACTGGTGCACACCATGGGCCACTGGCCACCAGCACAACCTTCCTGCAGAGCCCCTGGCTGCTCTGTCTGTCCCCTGTCCCTCTATCAGTGACAATGGTGACATTCACACCACCCAAGAGCAGCAACATAATCACCGTCTGTCTGGGCTCTCCAGAAGTTGTTCAAGCAATGGCAACAGAGGAAGAATTGGCCAGAGAGGCTACAAGGCTCCTTTCTGTGTACTCAGTTTCTCCAGGCAATAGCGGTGGCCCACGTGTACAGCAGCGTCCTCCTGGGACAGTACAGCTGCTGCTTGGGGACAGGGGTGGTGGCAGCAGCCCCAGGTGCTCCCAGGTCCTGGGGTTTGCCCTAAGGGCACCGAAAGTAGACGGTTGAGTACTGATGTAGGTGGCCTGAACTCCACACCAGAGGATATCAGCCCTGTGCAGATGGACTGACATCCCACCGGACACCAATGACAGGCTCACCGCCACTCCAGCCAAAACCACCCTTGCGCTTTGGAGCCAGCTCTCCTCTGCACCGACCCACCTCGCTCCCGTCCTGCTGAGAAGGGCTCACAGCTCTTGTGCAGGCTGAGAGAACAGAAAACATCCTTATTTCAGCTCAGACTTCCTCTTCTGCCTCAAATCATCAGCAAGTTTAATCCTCCAAGGAACAGAAACTTGAAAGCCTTTGGTACGGAGCACTTTGGTACGGAGCAACCAAAGTGTACGTTAAACCAGAAAGAAACAATATCAAGGTAACAAATCCCAAGCATAACAGCAACAGAGCCCCATCAAGGCTCATCCCTCAAAGCAGCATTTGAAAGAGCCTTTGATGATTCCAGCACCTGATTTTGTGTTTTGCAGTGTGTTTGGAGACTGGCACATCCCCAGCCTTTACTCCATCTCTCCCTGTCATGCTCACAGCATGAATAATCAATACGGAGTGAAAACATAAGCAATTACATAGTTAAAATAAGTCTCTACTTCACATAACCCCCCAGGCGATATTTATGTACTGCTGAGACTACCAAAAAATGAATAGGTAGATAAAAGCGTGTTTGTTACCTGCCTGATCAATATCTTCCCATTCTGTTTTACCGTGCTGTCATCTTTCAAGTCCTACGTAAAGTATTTTTCCCCAGATATTCTTAAGAAATGAACAGTTAATCATGATAATCAGTTGGTGTAAGGCCAGGACCAAGTTAATTTATACCATATGAGGATCTGGTCTGCTGACTCAAAGTTAATCCTCCCTTTGAGATTCCCATTACATCTGTCTCCTATTTTTTGAATGCAGAACTGGAAGGAGAGAGTCTGCCTTTATTCTGTGCCCGAGATAATTACGAGCATAATGCTGGCAACAGACTGAAAACGTCAAGACTTTCACAGGTGTTTTGCAGAGTGAGTTTGAAAAGATCTAGTTAGGCACCAAGAATACAGACTGACACTAGCAAAAGCAAAAATACACTTGCAAACCTCTGCCTTGTGTCTGCATGTTGTAAACTGTACTAGTTTAGCCTTATGTTTCAGCTGACACTAGTTGCTCTGCAAGCGAAATTAATAGGAATTTCACAATGGAGTCAAAAGAGAGAGAAAAGAGAAACGGCACATGTCTGAGCAGATTCATTCCAAAGCTGTCAGGCTTTGCTTCCCTTTGAGCTGAGCTTAGTGGATTTGAAAAGCCGCAGGGCTGGGACGCAGCTGAACGCTTTGCAGAATCTCGCGCTGCGGCAAGAAAAGGCGCGTGAGACATCAGATTCATGTGTCTGTGTACCATAACTACATATACGCCTTGTGTGTGTATATGCACACTGTACGCACTGGTAGGCTAGTTAAAAAATATTTGGAATTGAAATATTTAAACCAAAATGCCACACCTAAAGGACTAGCTTCCCAGATTCTGCATTCAGAAGATACGTTTTTCAGCATGCGTGCTGACACATAACTATTGTCAAATACCCTATGCCTTCACGTAATATTGGCATTCATCTATATGATCGGTTTACTTTTCTCTGTATTGTGTACATTAAATGAGCTAATTATGTGTGATTTAAATCCCTAAAGAAGTACATAACCTTCTCTCGCCTACCTCATGCTCCCTTATACGAAATGCTTCTCATTTGTCCATCTGAATAGTAACACACGAATTATTTTACCACTGATCAACTCTTGCACTTCAAGAAAGGTTGTTACCATGTGTGCTGCTTAAAGAATGAGTGTGAATAACTTCACCCAACGCATAACAAAGAGGACCGACCTTCTCTTACTATATGACTCGTCAGAGGAATGCAATATAATTATATTGTGACATTTCCAACAGCAAATATATTCCAGTGTAAGCAATTAGCATTGGTTCCTTTAGCAGACTTCAAAACATTATTCATACGGTATGTTAAGTTACCATGAAGTTTGAATAATAAATAACATTGCACTACTTAATCTAAATTTTAATGTATATGGACAGGTCAAAACACAGGAGAAACAGATGGATGTCAATTCTTGCGAAGGCCACCCTTATACTGAAATATTGCTCATTAACACGAAAAATGTTGAGGAAATAAAGATGCACATTTTTAGAAAAAAAATCCACAAGCACTAGGGACAGTAAGTACCCCGGATCTAATAAAATGGAGAATTTTGGCCTGTGCTCTGCACCTTATGACCTACATCTCTGCTCCTGGAGAAGGGAATGGTGGGGCCCAGCTCTCCCGCCTGGCTGGAACACTTTCCAGAAGCTGCTTCTGATCAAGAGGGATTAGTAAAAATGGTTTAAGAAGAAAATCATCGGGCATTAATCCTCTAAACATTTCATAGCCAACATATCTTTAATACAATCCCTCTAATCCAATTAGGGCGCCTTGAAAATCGTATCTTGAATTCCATGCGTCGTTGTGATTGGTTCTGTGCGAGTGAAACCTCCATTCGCACGACAGCTGCCAAACGCCCCCCCGGCTTCCCAGCCCGCTCCGGCTGCAGGGAACACAAACGGCCCCGGAACGGGCCGAGCCAGCCCCAAAACGGGATGGAACTGGTGAGGGGCTGGAGCACAAGTGTGATGGGAGCGGCTGAGGGACCTGGGGGGTTCAGCTGGAGAACAGGAGCTGAGGGGAGACCTTCTGATCTCTGAACTGCCTGAAAGGAGCTTGGAGCCAGGGGGGTCGGGCTCTGCTCCCCAGGAACAAGCGCCAGGAGCAGAGGAAACGGCCTCAAGTTGCGCCAGGGGAGGTTGAGGTTGGATGTGGGGAACAATTTCTTCCCCAAAGGGCTGTGGGGCATTGGAACAGGCTGCCCAGGGCAGTGCTGGAGTCACCATCCCTGGAGGGCTGGACAGACGGACATGAGGTTCTCAGGACATGGGGCAGTGCCAGGGGTGGGTTGTGGTTCGATGTGATGATCCTGAGGGTCTCTCCAACCAAATCACTCTATGACTCTGCGGCTCAGTCCCAGCCCGGCGCTGCGAGCTGCCCCAGCACACACAGCACCCGGGCAGCATCCCCAGCGGTCTCTACAGCCAGCTCGCCACAAAGAGAGAGTTAGACATTAAAATCTCTTTAATTTATAAATAAATACACCGCAGAAGCTGAAGACTAATTTTAACTCCTCAATTCACACCTGAATATCAGTTACTTATATAACTGAATATATAACTGAATATCAGTTACTTATAAACATCACTTGTAAGAGTAACAGGACTGAAAGCCTTAGCCCTTTGAACCAACGGGAAAAACAATTCCTAATACAATGTTTTTTGCAAGCAAGGGAGAAATTACTACTTGTTCAACTGAGCCTGAATATTTTAAATGTTCTCATGAAAATTATTTGAATTGGTTTTCACAAGGATGTATATTCACACTTACATTTATGGGCAAAGCACAGAAAGAAACAGAGTAATCTTGTTGCTAAAATAAAGGACTTCCACTCTATTACTCCATCACAGTATAAAAAGATCCCATTAACATACCACTAGAGGAAAACAAAGGAAAATCAAATTGCTGGTAAAAGAAAACGTTCAACAAAAGCAAAATAAAGTGATTTTTCTGTATTTCACTAGACATTTCAGTTTTGTCGTTAAAAAAACCCAATGCGCAGAAAATGTCATTTTATTGACTAAATAAGTTACTGGTTGCTGCTAAAAGCATCTGGGGGAATTTGTATGTGAAATACATTCTTGCAACAAAATCATAATTCATAAACCAGAGCTATAGATTGCTCTCAGGTTTTAACAAGGCTATGATGCCCTTGGATGTCCAGGAGCTGCTTAAACAGGAAGAGCCCACTCTAAACTGCACAAGATTAATATCTGTGCTATGTTTACAAGTGAAAAAAATTGCTGACCTTTTATGGGCAAAAATAATAATGGATATTGTTTCTAGAATTATTTTAGCTCTGCTCCTCCGGGTCCGCCTCCCCATTCTCAGCTCTCGGAGGCAATGAACGTTGCCCCAGCCCCAGGGCAGCTCTGCTTGAGCTCAGCTTATTCGCCCACTGCATCTGAGCAGGGCCTGGGCTCAGGGCAGCTCTGCTTGAGCTCAGCTTATCCCCCCACTGCATCTGAGCGGGGCCTGGGCTCAGGGCAGCTCTGCTTGAGCTCAGCTTATTCCCCCACTGTATCTGAGCAGGACCCGGGCTCAGGGCAGCTCTGCTTAAGCTGAGCTTATTCCCCCACTGCATCTGAGCAGGGCCTGGGCTCAGGGCAGCTCTGCCTGAGCTCAGCTTATTCCCCCACTGCATCTGAGCAGGGCCTGGGCTCAGGGCAGCTCTGCTTGAGCTCAGCTTACTCCCCCACTGTATCTGAGTAAGACCGGGGCTCAGGGCAACTCTGCTTGAGCTCAGCTTATCCCTGTACTGTATCTGAGCAGGACCTGGGCTCAGGGCAGCTCTGCTTGAGCTCAGCTTATTCCCCCGCTGCATCTGAGCAAGGCCTGGGCTCAGGGCAGCTCTGCTTGAGCTCAGCTTATCCCCCCACTGCATCTGAGCAGGGCCTGGGCTCAGGGCAGCTCTGCTTGAGCTCAGCTTATTCCCCCACTGTATCTGAGCAGGACCCGGGCTCAGGGCAGCTCTGCTTAAGCTGAGCTTATTCCCCCACTGCATCTGAGCAGGGCCTGGGCTCAGGGCAGCTCTGCCTGAGCTCAGCTTATTCCCCCACTGCATTTGAGCAGGGCCTGGGCTCAGGGCAGCTCTGCTTGAGCTCAGCTTACTCCCCCACTGTATCTGAGTAAGACCAGGGCTCAGGGCAACTCTGCTTGAGCTCAGCTTATCCCTGTACTGTATCTGAGCAGGACCTGGGCTCAGGGCAGCTCTGCTTGAGCTGAGCTTATTCCCCCGCTGCATCTGAGCAAGGCCTGGGCTCAGGGCAGCTCTGCTTGAGCTCAGCTTATCCCCCCACTGCATCTGAGCAGGGCCTGGGCTCAGGGCAGCTCTGCTTGAGCTCAGCTTATTCCCCCACTGTATCTGAGCAGGACCCGGGCTCAGGGCAGCTCTGCTTAAGCTGAGCTTATTCCCCCGCTGCATCTGAGCAGGGCCTGGGCTCAGGGCAGCTCTGCTTGAGCTCAGCTTATCCCTGTACTGTATCTGAGCAGGACCTGGGCTCAGGGCAGCTCTGCTTGAGCTGAGCTTATTCCCCTGCTGCATCTGAGCAGGGCCTGGGCTCAGGGCAGCTCTGCTTGAGCTCAGCTTATCCCCGCACTGAACCTGGGCTTTGGCAGAAGCGAGCATGAGGTATGAGCGTGGATCTCTAGGAATAACTTAACGGTGCAGCACACAGGGCACATGGCCAAGTAGCTCTGCATTGTAATTAGGTAAAGCGAGTGCTAAAAAATGCTTTGAAGCTCTAGATGTAATTCAGTCGCATTGGCTTCCAATATAATTGTTTTTTTCCTGCCACCTGCTCCCACATACAGAGGCTATTTGACCACTCCTATCACCAGGGAAGGCTTAAAAATCAAAAAAAGAAGCTTGTGTTCGGCTGTAATTCAGTTTCTCCTCCTCTAAAAAGCTCCAAACTAAACAAATTCATTCACAACTTGGCTTTTATGGTAAAGCAGGACAGAAAAATCATCAACTGGCAGCAAAGCTGCTAAGCAAAACTCATTTAGGAGATGAAAAAGTGTGAAACACAAGAAACACCTCACAGATTGTAAAATGACATGTTTATTTAAAAAAGAGACCAGGGAAAATGAGAGAAGTTGGCAGAGCATAAAGGCTGCCTGGCTGTGGGCTGGTTCAAGCTTGCCATTAACAGCACAGTCCTGCACCCAGGAGCAAGCGCTCCGCGGCCCTCAGACACCGAGCAGCCAAGGGCTACCTACTACATCCACGATAGCTACTACATCCACATGACAGCTACTACATCTGTGTGAGAGCTACTACATCCATGTGATAGCTACATCTGTGTAACAGCTGCTATACCTGTGTGATAGCTATTACATCCGTGCGAGAGCTACTACATCCGTGTGATACCTACTACATCTGCAATAGGTACTACATCCGTATGATAGTTACTACATCTGTGTAACAGCTACTACATCTGTGTGATAGATACATCTATGTAACAGCTACTAAATGCACATGATAGCTACTGCATCTGCACGACAGCTACTACATCCATGTGACAGCTACTACATCTATGTAATAGCTACTATATTTATGTAACAGCTACTACATCTATGTAACATCTACTACATCCATGCGAGAGCTACTACATCCGTGTGATACCCACTACGTCTGCAATAGCTACTACACCTGTGTGATAGTTACTACAACTTTGTAACAGCTACTACATCTGTGTGATAGCTACTACATCCCCATGATACCTACCACATCTGTGTGAAAGCTACTACATTCACGTGATAGCTACTACATCTATGTAACAGCTCCTACATGTGTGCAATAGCTACTACATCCATGTGATAGCTACTACATCTATGTAACCGCTACTACATCATCGGTGTGATAGCTACTACATCTGCGTAATAGCAACTACATCTGTGTGCGGGGTAGGTGATGCCGGCTCTTCCCACAGTTCACACTGTGATGGAGCATCCTCGGGAAGAGGAGGATGAGGAGGTGGAGAGAGGAAGAGAGACAGGGAAAAAGCCCCAACAGGTTTGCTGCAGAAGTGGTTCCACACTTGAGTACGTGCCAGGGCAGAATCGAGGGACAGTGAGGTATCAAATCACAAGGATGGAGCCAGGCTCTTCTCAGTGACAACCAGTGACAGGACAAGGGGCAATGGGTGCAAACTGGAACACAGGAGGCTCCACTGAAAGATGAGAAGAAACTTGTTCCCGGTGAGGGTGGCAGAGCCTGGCCCAGGCTGCCCAGGGAGGTTGTGGAGTCTCCTTCTGTGCAGACATTCCAACCCGCCTGGACACCTTCCTGTGTAACCTCATCTGGGTGTTCCTGCTCCATGGGGGGATTGCACTGGATGAGCTTTCCAGGGCCCTTCCAGTCCCTGACATTCTGGGGTTCTGTGTGTGAAATCCTGCCAGCGGGGCACAGGAACCATCACTGGTCTCCAACAGCTGCTGCAAACACTTCTGTGCAGCTGGGGACTACCAGGAATTCACCCTTCTCAAAGCTCAAAAGTTAAAACCCCCCCAAGATTATTTTTAATTGTAGCTAAGGATAGATATTACTTTTTAAGGCAAGGAGTTAATGAGTAGCAGCAACATAATTCATCTGCTGAATTCATTTCAGTCCATCCCCTGCTATGCAGCAGGAGTCATCCATATGAAATCAATGGAGAATCCACAGTGTAAAATTAGTATCAAAAGAGAATTAGCATGTCTGAGCCAATTTCTGAGCAGTTCACTCATGTTCCAGCTCTGAACAATTCTTGATCTATATAAATGCAGATTAACTTGGAGCTTCCTTAGCAATCCCCTGCTCTAGCTAAAAGAATCAAACACAACCATGCTGCAATTTCCTTCCAATATCATTTCTTTTCCAATATCTTTATTTTGACACTAAAAGAATGATGAAAAGTCTCTTCATATTAGTTCCAAAGACAGTATTGCTAGAAGGCAAACTGTTCATGCACACACACCACTCCCTCCCTTCCTCCGGTCAGAGCGACAGGACAGAACCACCACCTGCCTCCCACTGCAACTGAATCCTTTCTGAGGATCCTTCTCCTTGTCCCTCCATCTCTGAGCACCTGGGTGCTGCCACACTGCCCTGAAGTGCTGGAAGATGTGGATCCGATTAATATTGTCAAAACTATGAGCCGAAGTAGCCTATTGAGGATGCCTAGAAGAGTTTTCAGTGGTATAACAACTTATTTTTCACTCCAAGTTGTGATTCCTTAGCAGATTCTGCCCATAACTCCTTTCACCACTCAGCTGGTTTTGCTGTAACCTGTCCCTAAAACATGTAGTTGAACTGTCTTCATATCTCATCAGTTTGAGTATGTACTTCTAGAGCTGACAAAAAGTCTTTTCTGCACACAATAGGATCATAGAATATCTTGAGTTGGGACGCATAAGGATCATCAAAATCCACCCCCTGCCCCTTGCAGGACCACCTAAAAGCCAAATGCTACAACGGGCGCCAACCTGCGTTTCCTCCAGCACCCCCAGTGCCACTGGTCCGTAAAACCAACTGCGGCTGCGACCGCACCGCCTGGCCAAGGACTGCGCCAATATCATTGAAAATACCGCATCATTCTCAAGGCTAGGAAGAAAGCGTTATATTTCCCACACAAACTATTTCCAGGTTACCGTTCAACTATTCTAGTTTATTCGTGTTAAACAATCCCTTTTTACATTTACATTAAATTTGCTGCTGCTGCTTATCAGCTGGAAGAAGTTTTTCACATCACCAGCAAAGTTCAATGTCAAAAGAAGAAGCTCAGAGAAAACAGACCTCTAAGGCAGGAGACCAAGACATGTCCTCAGAAGGAAATATTTTAGAATACTTGGAATATTACTTTAGAATAGATAAAGTAAAAAGAAAAAGCCGTTTGCTTACGATCCTGATCTTCCTATCACAGTAAGCACCATCTTTTTTAAATATCTGGAATGACTCTTTACTAATTTAATGTCTTGTGACACCAAATGCTTACAATTCAACAGGAAAACCATTGTAGAGCTGAAGACATCTACAGTAGAATGCCTGTTTGCTGGCAAATCGCCCTCCAAATCCAAAAGTCAACTAGTATGGAAAGGGTTAATATTACGGTGAATCAAAAAGTATTTAAAAATAACAATTACACCTGACACTATAATTACATAATCCCAAAAGAACACAGAGACCTTTTGCCAAAGGTGATTTGAGCGTTAATATGAAACCCAACGTGTGCTCATTTTAATTACATATGTGCCTGCTGAGAACATATGATAGAGTCCAAAAAGCTAATTCATTGTCAGCATGATAGCAGCAACTAATATTAAATCTTGCACACCAAGTCAGTTTTCCAGATCACCAATTACCACACAAAAATAGGACGCATTGCAAATGTGGTAATCAGCATGAAAGTAAAATGCTAACAAAATATTGCTAAATGAGCCAGCAGTGGGTGCAGGAAATCTCCAGACAGTTCGTCCTTTCCCTTCCAAATCAGCCGCCTTCAGCCGTCCGGCTACAACCCCACTTACACCGGTTTTACACCGACCTTCTCCATGCTGATCCTCACCGGCGCTGCCGTCGATGAACCTCATTAATTAAAGCACACACTTCAACTGCTAATTCTCTTCAGCAATATACAACAGAAGGTTTTTCCCCCCTTTGTCTACTTAGTCTTACATTTTCTGCATTTCAAAGATACTCCTGAGTTTTTTTTGTGTTCTCTTCTCACGAGTCCCTGACAGGTTTCAGGCACTGAAATCATGTTAAGAGTCTGTTTATACCTCTTAACCCACACCAGCATCCTAACACACATTCTGCTGTACTTTTAATTACGGACACATTCATGCACCAGTCGGTATTTTCTCAATAAAGTATCTGGAGTATGAGGAGCAGAACCCAGAGTCATCGCACACCGAGGAGCAAACCCTGGGGAAACGAGACATAAACACCATTTTGAAGGCAGCAGAGACCATGCCAATACTTCTAACTGCATCTTTACCCACCTTTCTGTTGCTTTACTGATGCATTATTAATTAATAACCACTGAGCCTTCCCAACAGAGCATTTTAAATAACAGTTGAATGTCTTTATGGATGATTATGAATCATAAAAGTATGTCTGCATGTTCAAAGCAATAAACAAGCCCAGGTAGGGAGCCTGAACTGCTCTTTGAAGCTTGAAGTCTTAGGGATGCTAAATGCCCACTGTGTAGCGTTACACAATTTCCCATCTAGCTTAATCCAATTAATCTGAAGAAACGTAGGATGTTCTGCGTTTTGCCTCAGCACAGGCCAGTGCTGCTTGAAAAGCAGATGATGGCATTTCAGAAAAGCTGCAGGGTCAGGCAGGTTCACTGCTTTACCCAGATGAAGCTACACCAATTTAGGACAGCCAACCATTATCATTTTCAGTTCTCATCTAAGGTAACGAAAAGAGAATTGCCAAATCGCAATTATTTCTACTCGAGATGTATGCAAACGATGACATACGTTTCATCAGCTTTGAAATGTATTATTCGGGGATGACGCAAGGTTTTCACATTCTGCTTAAACTCTGGACAAACTCAGAGTTTTGCAGGTTTCTGCAGGGCAGCTTTGTGCTATTGCAGCTGGATAGTTTTCGATATAGGTTGAAATACATTTGTAATGCGTGAAGATGTGAAAACCCTTTGGAGATCCTGTTTATCCATAGGATAATTTTTCTGTCTCCACCTCTAAAAGTAAAAAGCCTCCTACTATTCAAAGAAAACCCAGCAGAAAGGCACCTGCACTTCCCAATCACTCTCCAGTAGGTTTAGTGACCATTTGAGTGAGGGTTGGGGTTTTTTTTGCCTATTGACTGTGTTTAGTGTTTCTTTCTAGTGTTTAACCTGGTACATAGACAGTGAAAGGGCAGTTCAGCTCTGCTTACTGATCCTATTATCTGCCTTCTAGAGAAATAATCCAGGTCCTTGACATATAACACTTGGTATGACCGAAAAAAAGAAATCTATACTATTTTCTGGACAATGCAATACAAAATTTTTAACCTGCATTTAGGCAAATTCTAGGCAAGAGAACGTACAAGAGAGGCCGTGCAGGGCAGAGCACGGGTGCTCAGGGCTCCACAGACCATGGACCTGTGAAGGCTCCACAGGAGCCACTGGGGACATCCAGCCCAGGGACATCATCAATTCACCCCGCTCTGCTCAGCCCCAGTAGAAATCTTTACTCATCTTTCAAAGCAAACAGAATTTGCTCTGCAGTTCCCCAGACAAACTCCTACGATACTTTTTCTTTCTAATATTTCTTTCTGTCTCCTAGTCTTAATTCTTCCGGTTTATGGCTCAGTCCTTCTACAGGGATTCATAGCAAATAGAAAGAATAATATCTTTCCTACTTTCAGATATTAAGATGGATCATTATTCCTCCTGATATGTTAGAAGATATTTATCAGTGTGAGTTATGAGGCCTTTCTGACTGTGAAGATTTAAACATCGATTTAATGCCAACTTAAAGACTCCTAAAAGTATAGAAGATTGCATTAGAAAAATAATTTAACAATAAAAGGTATATCAAGGCAGACATTACTGCGACCTTTCACCAATCAATCACCATTTTCCATGTTTATCCAATTTCATCTCAAGGCTCTGTACATCAAATTGCCTGGACATATACTACACAACTGAAATAACTTCATCATTGAATAAAACTGCACAGCCATTAAAATTCCCTAATATCAAGACAACTGACATTATGTAAAATATCGGCTTCAGTTCCGTAGGGTAATAAATTCTGACTTAAATCCAATCTTTCACGGATAGCTGATTCATACTGAAAAATTACTGTATTGTCACTTTACCTTAGAAAATTTACCGTGGAAACTACCACAGCACCGGGCAGTCTTTGAAAGAGATGATCATTAAAACCACAGTTCCATTCCCAGCTGCCCTGAAATAAATGGAATGTTTTGTTTTGGTGCAAAACCATCAGCCGTGCTCACGGCTACCGGATCAAGAGGGACAGTGACCATTCCGCTCTGCCCAGACCAGGGACCGTTCTGCTCTTCCAGTGATGCTGAAGGCGCAGAATTCCGACTGGAGCTCCAGCCCGAGCACCTGCCTCGCAAAACACCAGGGCTGTGCAGAGACAGAACCAGAGATTTTAGCACTTAAACAATTTCAGAGAAACTTGGTTACCATCTTCTTCCTTAAAGACACTTTTGTTCAGCAAACTGCTTTATCAGACTCAGAAAAAGTTGCTATTAGTTGGTAACAAAATTATTTCTAAGCCTCCCGATGAACAGGACTTGAAATCCACTTAAATACTAAACTAACAACAGTACTACCATACACCATTGCTCCTCTGCAATTATTGGCAACGGAGTTAAGTGCCTGTTAGCCCTGGTCTGTACATGGCATGGGTTGTCTGAAATGTCCCAACAAGCCTGTGACACATCAAGGAATTAAACGCAAGTTTCCACAATGCTGGCTCAGGGCTCACTTTCTAGTTAGTGCTCGTATGGTTGGTTTAAGTTGCAGCGCAATGGAGCATATTTGTGCTGTCACTCATCTCCTGGGAGCTCTCTAATCACATCCTCAGGTGATAATACAATAAACAGACTTTGAAGAATATTCTTTCATCAACAGCAACAAGACAACAGAGAATCTTTTTTTAAACTCCTTCTAAACGAACCTTCTGCTTGGATGGATTCCAGTATCACTCTCTGAGCCATTTCAAGTCTGCATTGGGGCTCTCTAATATCACTCTCATCTCTTTCCTAATTTTTTCCCGGCTGTAGCAACTGAAAGCGACCATCAAGAAAAATAAAAACGTCATCCTGTCTGCACGTCTGGCAAATGATGCCTACAAATGGCCAGAAATTATCAAGGGAAATCTAAACATGTGAACTTGTGTGTTAACTGCAGCCTTTTCATTCTAAGGGATGGAGCTACGTCTAATGGGATTTCTCATTAAGACCCAGAAGTGGATGGTTTTGAGGAGGTTTCCTTTTTGCTGAGCAGCGGACCCATGGCAGAGCTGTCTGAAGTGTTGCAGCATTCCTCAGGAGCCTGACACAAGTGATTTTCCCATTTGCTTGGCAGGGATGTGCTGGTAGAGCATTAATCAGAACTGCCATAACACTGTTCTTATTCCCGAAATACCGGATGGACATGCTTTCCTTTGGGCCATACGCTTCCATTGACTGGCACAACAAGAATCCCCAGCCTTGAATGCCTCTTTTCTTGATGTTTCCTTGCTCCTGTAGGATCAAAATGGTCTTATTTTTCCTTGGTGATCTTAAACTTATGGAGATAGAACGGCAAGGAGACATTTTAAGGTGCACTGAGAAACGTCACTAAATAAAGTTACTGAAATAAGGCATCATTTAAGTGAGGTCATCAAAGCTAGTGCAATATACATCGCACTACGTTAAATATATATTAGATATAAATAGATATTAAATGCAAAGCCCAATTTTAATATCATGGAAGCCTGGGTTTGTCTTCACCTCCTGGCAGAAAACAGCAGTATTATTTACAAAAAGCAGCTCTGTGTAGCCTTACTCACAAGTCTCATTCACAACTCATCTCGGTAGCTCCATCGCCAATGAACCTCGGCCACAGCTCTTGTCACCATTTGTGTGCTCTGGTCAGTCTTCCCATCCCTAAAGGAGTCAATTCCTCACAAGGCTTCTGACTAATTGACCAAAGAACGTGACTTTGGGATAGATCCTCAAACCTGTTCACAGATGTACAGGAATATCGGTGAAATTCTTGCAGAGCACCTACATCTGGGTCCGACGCAAAAGAGAAAGTACAAACGGGTAAACACACACTGCAGTAAATTCCTCTTTTCAAATTCCCTTTTCCTCCCTACTATTCAGTAAATCGCCCAGAATGAATCACAGCCCACAAATAGATGGAGTGTATGAAAACATTTGGTTTTGTTTAGTCATGCTATTGTCAGCCTCGACAGTACTACGCAGCACCGTAACACCCCGCATACACAGAAGGTTTCAGCCCCAAAGTCCCACGGTTTAAAACACTTGGCTGCACAATAACACCCACTGCCTGGCTGGAGACCTTAATTACCAATTAAAAATACAGGTGAGTAAGCAGCGGGACTGCTTGGGCCACCATTCACAGCTGGTCACAACCAAAGGGGCATTCTCACCAGCAAAGTGTCTCCCTTGCAACTTTTAATGAGTTATACAAATTGATCAAGACATCAACACACATTTCACCGTTAGTTTGGGCAAGAAAGTCGCCATGAAAGAGAAGCAATCGTCTTCCAACAAAGAGAATGATGCAAGCAATTATATTCTAGTTACACGGAGGGCTGCCTTGAACTTCAGCTGAGTGGCGAGGTTTCCAAGGAGATTTGTAGAAGAAGATCCTTTCACCAGACAGCGTATTTTTGTGGCACCCCCTGACAAGACCTACACCGTTACAGACTATCACGCCTCAAGGACAACCGCTCATTAAAGTAAGCAAACGCAAGCTGGAGGAATCGGCAAGGAAGGGGGACACGAGCTCTGTACACAAGCTGCTTCAAGCTGATCCACGCAAAGATGAAGTGATATCTTCATGGTGTCTTAAAGATTTTATGTTCAAACCCACAAAGCTGGGCCCAAAGCATGACAGAGGTCAGAAGGGTGTCCTGCAAGAACCCGCACTTGCCACAGCAGTGACTCCTCACAGAATGATGCAAGGGAAGAGAATAAGTGTCTAAATAAAAGCCTTTGATTCATGAGGACACAGCCTTTTTTCTTCCAAACTCCTGCCATAACTCACAGGCAGCATCCATACTGCTGCTAATAAAAATGTGTGAAGTTTTTGGTTGAATTTTGCTGCTTGTGGAGAGCAACGCGGCCACCCCAAGACACAGCCCGTGTGTGCACACAGGAACGGCGAACAGGAAAACTGAGCCCAAGTCTGAACCAGCCCTTGGATGCTCATCAAGGTTAATGCATCCCACCCACGGACATCCGAAACGCACCTGCACTCAGCCCAGACCGAGCACATCCTCAGGAGGCAGAAGGACCTTTCTTCACAACTTTGGACGTCCAGAAAGGTTGTAGCGGTGAAACACGAGGTGTGCGGCAGGGGAACACGGCCACTGCAGTGGGGTCAATGCTCTCCTGGCACCACCATCCATAGCCAGCTGTGTTTTACCATCGGAACAGCAACACGGAGCGATTGTTTTAAAAGGGAACAAGTGACTGAGTCCTGCAGAACAAATCCTACAAATTTCACAATTTGAAAGCACACACAATCACTATTCAAATTCTTTTCAAGAAACCACAGTTAGGATTAATAGATAACGATTTTCCAGCCATATGATTCTGGTTTTTGGCTTAAATCTCCCACCATTCTTACAGTGATGTCCACTGACCAAACACAAGAGGTGGTAGTGACGATCCAGCTCCAGCGAGCTCTAGGAGAAGGGACTGAAAATTCCTTGGCTTCCCTGGAGACTGATGAGAAAACTACAGCAGGAAAATGATGGACTTTTGCCATGGACCTTTCAGTAGGGCCAGGACTTTAAAACAACATCTTATTTTAGAGTTCAACTCTAAATAGAATACTTCAGAGTCTAATGTGCATTAAACAAAGCCCGATGGTGACAGCGGTAGATCCTGGGAGCCGGGAGGACTCTGTTTTTCTATACAAAGGTGACAGTCAGGAATAACTTCTTTGACACAGACAGATGATAAATCAGTGACATACCATGGATAGTAAACTAGTGAGAGCAGCGAATCAGGGCTATTCACTTCCAAAGCTCTCGAACTATCAAAGACAAGCATTTATTTGGGAGAGTAAATATACATTGAGCAATTTCAAAATCTTTTCCAAGGTTGCTCAGCTTCAGATTCTTGTCATTCACTTTTTCTATAGAAGTCATGATTATCCAGGGAGAAAAAAGACCTATGTTTTAAAACTCCCTTCTGCATAAGAAATATTTGCAACAGAAACAACTAAATTATGGTCTGGAATCTTAAAAGGGCGTTAATGCCCTGTAAGATTGGCTTCATGCCTAGACTGTTGGCATTTTAATTCAGAGTAGACCCCTTAAACAACTCTTCCTCATTTCCAAGGAAAGACATTACAAAACAGCCACTGGGCTCATAAAGCCCAATACGTCCTGAAATACATCAAATAAATGTACCCTTTCAAAAACCTGCCTGAAAAGGGGTGCATTCTCTTTATCTATACACTTAATCCTGTAACAAACTGCAAATAGTTAAGGCATCTGTTTCAAGAAGCCACAAAGGAGGAAAATTATTTGCTCCAGCTCAGGAGGAGGAAATTAAATGTCAAGACTTGTCCCTCCAATTATTTTAAAATACAGTCAGTGCCACTGACTTCAAATCAAACTGTGGCAGCCGCTGGTGTGGGATTTCCGGGACACGACACTTGCCCATGCTCAGAACAACCGTCCATCAGGCGTGGATTCCTGTGAAAACACGGGGTTACCGCGCTAGGTGACAGTACGTGGAGAGGTGACACGGTTACAACAGCAGAGCTCGATTTCTATCAGGTCAGCCCCACTGATCTCCTCGTGTCCTTGGTGACGTTTTAGGCCTAAACCAAAAAACAAATCTGAAAGTTACTGTTGCCTGCTTACAATTAATACCTAACAACGACTCTCTAACATAGTTTTGTTACAGTTGTAAAGTCAAATTAAGAAAGAATGTAACATTAAGGCTGCTTGTGCAACCTTACCTCCAGTCCAGTACTACTGTGCATTTACATTACACAGCTGCTCGCTTAGCATTGAATATGAATAAGAGATGCTTCCTCTTAAAGGTCTGTACACTAAAATCACTGTTCATGAGTCTACTCTGGAGGACCAACACCTATTTTATACTAAAACCAAACACAGGGGGACGTTGGGTTTGGCAGGTTTGCTTTGCGGTTGGTGTTGTTTCCCCGCATTGTCTTCCTTCCCAACCCGAGCAGCTCATACCATTGTACCAACTATTTTCTCCAGCCGCAGTATTGAGTCCCCCCCGCCACACTGTGCACGTTTCAGGATCGCTGAGAAGCATTAGCAATCACCGCAGTACTTTTCTTTCATCCCTGTACATACTCGATAATCTTTATTAAAATATCCCCATAGCTCCTGCTGCCCTTGCTCTCCCTCCCCAGGAGGTTTGCACATGGACGTTCTCAGCCATTATCCTCTCCCACGCTCCCCATTTAATGCTCCATAAAGCTATATCATTTTCCCAAACAGAGGCTTGGTGACAACTAGGCTACTGACCATAAATTTCCCAGCCCTGGTGCCCCCATTCCTTGCGCTGCTCTCGGCATCTCCTCGAGATGCCGTTTGTCAAGATGTTTTTCTGCAAGCCCGACCCGCCCGGTCCGGCTCTGCAGACCCACAGGTGACCAGACAGGGCTGACGGGGGAAACGTGACCAGACAGCAGCACCACGTGAAAAAACAGGGGAACATCAGTCTGGTTTCATCCTCCCACTTCTAAACTTGCAGATGATCTAGACGAGAATTGTCTGTAGCTAAATGAAATGATTAATTGGCACAGACGCCCAGCACAGTTTTCCCCTCTCCGGATTTGTTCTAAACCCACGCCAGAGCGCAGTGGCAGAGCCAGCCTGTGCTCCTAGCAGCCTGATTTGGGGAGAAGAACCCCCCAGCTCCACAACATCCCTGGGATCACCCATCTCCCATCCTCTGCTCTGCAGCTGTTCCCAGCTGTGCAGGGAGGCGGCAGGACAATGGCACCTTGTTTCGGGATCCAAAAGGACATTCTGAGCAATTCCAGCTCCCTTACAATGCACAGAGATCTTCCTTCTGCAAAGAAACACGTCCAGTTTCTGACCCCAGACAGATCCACTTTCTGAGGATCATCATTCAAGTTGGTTTTGCTTTACACATGCAATGGGAGAGGAGAGACACACCACTTATTTCATAAACTCATTTTGCCTAAAACGCGAGTACTGAATCTTGAAACAACCCTTTATAATGAAAGAAGTGCTGGAAACACGGTTTCCAGCACAGAGCACAATCTCTGTACACAGTGTAATTACATCTTAGTGTTCTACAGAATACCAGCATATGGCTTAAATGCTATTAATTGTAAGCAGTTTTGTTCCACAGGATGTTGTTTGCTGATAACTATTCAATTAGGGTTATTTCGCAATTAGTCTACTCACAGTAAATTTATTCCAACTGGAGTCATCTGTGGTGCAGCAAATTAAAATGCTGTCTGGGCTGCACATGCAGTGGCTCTTACACGCTCCTTAACCGTGTACAGCTCACCACAGTCATTTTGCCACACAACAGATTAATGTACAGAAAAGCAGCCGCAGCCAATATCATCAGGAACCCTGGAACCAGGAGAAAAAGACAAATATGGGGTTCAATAACCTTTAGATCAAACCCAGTGAGTCCAAAAATGCATTGGCAAAAAAGAAATAAAGCCATACGGTTACGTGTCACTGTGCACCTACACGTGCATATTGAGCAGATGAAATTCTGTATTTGCTTAGTTACAGCTCCCATTCTTTTATAATCATACAGAGGATGCTATCGTTCCCATCCCTTGAAGAACTGCTCTGCTGCACCCTGTAAATATTTGGCATCTTAGTAGGTTATCTTCTCCCTTTCTGCAAATCACGCCTCCTTCTCTCAACCGCTTTGAAGCAATCAGATAAAAACACTATAGACATGCAGATTTCTATTGCCTGTGCATATTACGTGGTCAACAGAGCCCTCTTCTCTCCGTTTTAAAACCGAAGAAGGTTGTATTTCCCAAATGAAATAGAAAGTTTTCTTCTCAGCAGCCTGTAAGAAACTGAAATCTCTTGTTTCAAAGTGCTAGATCAGCATTATCAATAAGCAACCAGGGAGAAAACGGTCTAATCTGTAAATAACTCTTCCAGTGCTGCCGAATGATGTGGCATGAGGGTAGCTTGATTATTTTTCTGCTTTATTTATGAGTTGGGTTTACCCCACAGGGATGAAGGTGGGAGAAAATCTGTTTGATTTATAAACTAAGACAACAGAAGAGCCAAGGGGAAATAAATCTGGCTCACTTGAGACTCCCTGCTTTCCCAGGGACTTTTGCCAGAACTACATGTTAGAAAACACTCCCCCAAAAAAGTGTTACATACTTTTGGTCTATCTAGGGCTACAGATCAGGGTCAAGCAGAACCCAGTTGGGTAATTAATGACTATGATTAGGCCAGAGTCTCCCGTGGGGCTCCAGCAGCCTGGAGAAGCTGGCCCGGGAGAGGGCTGATGCAGATACCACTCAGCACTGTGACTGATGGACTTGGTGCCAACAACTGGGCTGGATACCCAGTGAACCCAGGGATTCAGAGATACCAACTACTGTCATCCACGGGGGAGTGAAAAGCAGAGATTTCAGGGCCTGGATCCAGCTGCTGGGTCCCAAGCTGGGCTTTTTTCATCGCAGAAGGAAGACTGCAAGTAGGAGATACAATTTTAATACGCATGTCGGAATGCGGAGTTGTGTAATCGCATTGCTGCCCAGCAATCTGGGCAGCAATCTCAGCAGTCAGGGTCACTGTGGCCATCCTTAACTGTGCTCCTGCCCACAGGAACATGGGATTCTGCAGGGGAAAACATGGCATACTTTGGGTCAATTGTGCTTTGTCAATAAGAGTTTGCCTAGGCACAGCGTGAAGCCAAGGATTGTCACTGAAGCTTCTGCTTCTTTCCAGTACATCTGTACGAGAGAAAGGCCACGTATGATGGTGGACAAGGAAGGGAGGCAGCCGGTCCAGGTCCACCAACAGTTTTGGTGAGCATAAGGGAGTCTGGTACACCAGCAGAACCAGCGTCTCCAGTCTGGCCTGTACAGGACCAGGTTGGAGATGGCCCCAGCAAGGAGACAAAATGCCACGCTGTCCACAAGTTGATGTTCTCCACATCACATCTCCTGAGAAGACACAAACTCCCCCAAAGGACGTCCCCTGTATCCTCTCCCCAACCTGCAAAGGACTCAAGTTGCCCTTTCCTCATCCAGCCTTGTGCTGGACCAACTTTCCCTCTCTTACCTTGCCTGACTGCATCTCACCTCAAAACACTCTTGTACCAACTCCAGACATTCCCCTTTGAGTGACCTGCAAGCTGCCACTTGCCCTGATCTCAGCCACGACTTTGGACAAGGCTACCCCAGAAGCCCTTGACACCAATCCCCTGTTCCACAGCATCTGTGCCCTGTTTCCAGGCCCAGCTTGCTGGCAAACACCAGCTCACGGGCTCTGCAAGTTGGCGAGTGCTGAAGTTGCCATGTCCCGGTGAGCAGCGTCAGCAGCGTTGTCTGTGCAGCGGCCTCAGAGCGACTGCAGCCCGTGTCCTCTGGTTATCAGGAAATAACACTTGCATGGCTAACAGGCAGTGGACATGATGCTCTTGGTTTTAATAATTCTTTCTTTTATGCACTGAAGATAGTTATATTTGACTTCTTTTGCCTGTTGCCTTTGGAAACAATGAAATACTTAAAAAAGCAACAGCTTGTAAGATCCTGTTCCCATTGATAACCACTCAAGTGAATGTATCACTTAACACCAGTGAAAACCCAGCTGATGGAGCCCTGTCCGTGACTGACGGCTACACTTGGCAGCTTCGTGGTTTTGATCAGCTGAGACAGGATCCAAGGGGATGAAATGCTGGATGACATCTCAATGGGAACCACAGCACTGGGAACACGTTTATACGTTGGGATAATGGATAAATGTACCGCTCCAATGCATAAATATTTATATTTCACAGCTCTGCTGAAAACAGACAGGAAACCTTTCTTTAAACCAAACTGAAGGGACTAGCACTCACACACTGGATACACAGACTCAGTCCCTGGATGTCTGACTTTAGCTAGCAAACAGCTTTTTAGATGCAGAAAGTGCCAAGACCTCTACTCAGACCTCCCCGTACCAGTCATCCTGACTATGGAGTGTCGTATATACTCAGAAGCTGATGGCCAATGCTTCACAAACATCTCCCCAACCAAGCCAAACATCTTCTAAGGGCCTCCCTCCGTAGCTGCTAAGACACCTTTGGTGAGGGCTGGAGCCAGTCTGGGAGTGACCAACAGCAGGGCTGATGTTCTGCAGTGGTGGGGGGAGACCTGAGAACACAACACGCTTAAACTCAGGCAACAGATCTTTAACGGGGTTGTAAAATTTAAGGGACCTATCAAGGTGTATATATACGTAAGGTAGCTTCAGTTTTGGGGTTCCTACTTGTCTCTGTCTTGGTAGCCCTATATTCAGACATTTGAGCAGTGACTCCTCCACGTGCACCATGTCCCAATCTGCTTGTGCACTGGCACCTCCTGCATAAGCAACTCGTGTCCCATTCCATATGCTGCTTTGTCCCTGCCCCTCAGCAAAGCTCCCAGGTCTGCTCTGTGTGTAACACAGCATGTTCACATTTTCTGCCAAGGAAATCTGGCTGCTGAAGTGGTTAACTTCAGCTGTCAGCATGGGCAGGAGGAATAACCTCGAGGCAAAGAAAAGTCAACGTTTTCTGCAAGGATCCATCTGGCTAAGTTAACACATCCCTCAATTATTCTTTTTAAACAAGCTTTGCTGCCTAAAATAAAAATCTAAACGAAACTCCAGCACTGCAAACCTAAAAGCTGTAGCCACAGTCTTTTCACACTTAATTTTTTAATGTGGTATATATCCACACCTCATTACTAAATTCACATGTATTTTACAATAAAACCATCTTTGGACAACTTCTCCATTTCTCTAGTCCTGTTTGCAGCTCCCAGTTTTCTTGTAATACGTTTTATTACAAAGGAAGCATTTATACCAATGTGCAATGTACACACATGCTGAAAGGCTCCACGTGTAAAAGGTGACACTGCTTTTGGTTCTAAGAACACACAATTATCCTGACTGCAGGGCATGAGATAAATACTGTATTCAAAAAAGAAGCAATAAATGTTTCTCGAGAAGCCTGTTTTTAAGAACAGTAGTTGTGCAGAACTTTTGGAAAGCCACCCTGCATCTCTGGGAGACATATTATGGGGAAGGGATGGGATCAGAGGTGTGTGCAAAACTGCACACTAATGGCAATAGAGCCTCCAGCTCTCTCGAGGATATTGCTTGTGTATTTGTACAGGTGACGGATTTACCCTACACAATGTATTGATGGCATTACTAAGATATGTCCTCGATCCCAAAAAGTGTAGGACAGTGTCTGCAAGGTGCTGATCTCCACCAGCATTCTCACAGACCAGAGCTGCTTCTCCTGTCACTAGAGAAGAGGGAATCACAGAATCCCAGAATGTCAGGGGTTGGAAGGGACCTGGAAAGCTCATCCAGTGCAATCCCCCCATGGAGCAGGAACACCCAGATGAGGTTACACAGGAAGGTGTCCAGGCGGGTTGGAATGTCTGCACAGAAGGAGACTCCACAACCTCCCTGGGCAGCCTGGGCCAGGCTCTGCCACCCTCACCCCCAACAAGTTTCTTCTCATCTTTAAGTGGAACCTCCTGTGTTCCAGTTTGAACCCACTGCCCCTTGTCCTACCACTGGTTGTCACCGAGAAGAGCCTGGCTCCATCCTTGACACCAAGGATGTGCTCATTGCAGAGGATTCACCAGTGGGACCCCAGCCCCTGGGGCACTCGCTGGTGCTCGGCCTGCCGCTGATGTTTGCTTTTGCTCAATTCTCACCTCTCTCTGGTCCTTTTATCTTCCCTTCAGCTTGTGCTGCCCTTGCTGTCCCTCTCCCTGCTTCCCACTGAGCACCAACTCTTCTGCCTGCTCCATCTTTATCTCTGATGTTTCCTCACCCAGCTTAATGATTTTGAGTATCACCATGATAAGAGAGAGAGAAAAAACACCAAAAGAGACATGGTAAAAAAACCAAAACATAACAGTCACAGATGCACTGGGGTGGGAAATGGGGTACACACACCATTTATCCTGGTAGTAATGTAACATCTGAATTAAAAGCCTCAGCTTCCTATTACAGAGAGAAGCTCGTTTGGAAACATCTTCTGGGGCACCTCCTTTTTACCACTGTCCATGCAGAGAATTCAGCCTCCTAATTTATGCCACAGCAACACGGATCCTCCTCTCCCCACCCTGAAACCACCTACTGCACTGATGGTGCAATAAACAGGTAAGCCGTGGGGGTTGGAGGATGTACCTAAATATTCCTAATTAAAGAAACTAATCATCCCCTGGTCTCCATGGCTCACCACGTTTACTCTACCACCTTGAAGCAAGACCAGTTCTCTTGTTTGTGAAAGTCCCTCTGCACTTTCAGCTCGGATAAAGACATGGGCACATCCTCAGACGTACAGGCTGAAGTGCCAATGACGGGCTGAGGACTTGGCGCTGCTGGATAAAGCTGGGCGCTGATCAATACCTACTTTGATCAACTCATCAATGCTTTTTTATAAGAACTAAAAATAAAAGCACTCCACTGCTAGGGAAGCTTACATGTAAATGAATGGTAGTGCGTGAAGCACTGTTCTAGAAAAGCAGCAGCGGGTCAGCTCGCACATGCAAACCGACAGCAAGCGGAGACGCCCGTGTGTCTGACCGCACGGGGAACCAGAGCACCAAACCAGAGCTGGGCTTAGGCTGGCAGAGGTTACTGACTCTCCACAACACTGATTCTGGGTATTAGTTTTGCTGATTGAAGAACATTAAAAATAGAAGTGAGCCACAAAATCAAAGTTTTTGCTATGTTTTTGGATTTTTTATTTTTATTATACTTCTGATAATTTTCTGGGTTATGAAAATGCTTAGCGGTCCTGGTGATTAGCTACGAGTCCACTGTGCCAGAGAAATGGCCATATGGCCTCAACAGCAATGGCATTCCTTTACCAGCTGAAACGCACCACAATCCACCATGGCTGTTCCCTGATCCCCAAAAAGCACGTGGCTCCTGTACAGAATAACAAAACTTCAACTTTGCTTCTCTGTGTCTGTAGATTAAGAATTAAAAGGAACAGGAGTAGTAGCTGAACAGTCAGATCACGTAGTGTAATAAAAATTTGGCGGAAGTGAGAAGAAATCCTATAGGAATCTACCAAGGATCTTGTGACATCCACATGACTCCACGTTCAAAACATCCTCAAACCCTCCCTCGTTTTCACAGCCTAAGCACATTACACATTCATGCAATAAAGGCATTTTTTGTAATCAGAAGGCCATTTCAATTATCCAGAATCCTTCCCTCGACAGAACCGTGTTATTTCTCCTTCACCTTCTACCAACTTACCCTCCAGCGTACAGAAGCGCGTCACCTTCTCTGGCATCAGCTTCCCGTGCTTGTGCTGACAATAGACGTCGGCGATCTCCTGCCGGCACTGCTTGGACTTGGCCCGGGACATGGCTGAGATGGCCTCTTTGCCCGTCACCTCGCACTTCGGGGGCTGCTCGGACCTCACTTCAGGGGAGCTGTTTCCACTTCTTTTTAAGTGATGCTGCCTGGGAGACCTGTGAATCTCTTTCAAATTGTTGTTGTTGCTGCTGTTTTTGCCCGGGTGATCGCTGAACTGCACCACCTCATTGGAATTCTTGCCCAGCACCACGTTCTCCTTCATCTTCTCCTCTTCCAGTTTCTTTCTCAAGTGCTCTTTTTGCTTGCTAAGGGGTTTTTTCACCAGCTCAGACTGGTGTTTTTGCCTCTGAGTCCTGGGAGCAAAGTTACTGTTATCAATATTTTCAAAGTCCTTGGGGACTGAATTTTCATTATTGCTGTCCGTTCGCATTTTCTCTTTCGGTCGGTGGGAAAAATAGCCATCCTATAAATGGGGAGAAAAATTATACTCGTCTTACTAAAAACAGTCACGTCCCGTGCAGTACAAGCATTTCTTACATGAAAACATAAATCAATTACAATCCAACACACTGCAAAAAATCCCCATATGAGGGTTCACAACAGAAAGACGGAGCTGAGAGGTGCCTGAGCTGCCAGGTCAGTGCAGCCAGCCCTGCATCCCCCCATCACCCAGCCACGTTCAGCCCCAGCTCAGATGGAGCCAGGAGGTTTTACACAGGTTTGTGAGCAATTATCAACCAGAGACACCACCCTGGCACCATTAAAAGCCAACGGCGAAACAGACACGGGGTTCAGTGGAGCGCGAGCAGCTGGTTCAATGCTTTCCTGCACTCCTCGTGTCGGTAACCGCAGTCTGGGATCCCAGGGACTGCTGGTCATCTGCAGAAACCACCATGCGACTTTATAGCTTGAGATTGCTTTCAGTAAAGTCACTCTGCTACAAATCAAATACTTGCTAATATATATATTTTCTAATTTCTTCACAATAAACCCTGGGAGGAGCATTTCCCTGGGCTCGGCTCTTGAGCACCATGTTCCTCTGTTGCACGCTGGGCACACATTGATAAACACACAGATCACGACATTGCAACATGTAAAATATATCACATAAAGGAAAAGAACTGACCACGTGAAGTACTTGTCTGATGCAGAATAACGCTTTGCTTCACGATCTCCACCTCTTACCACGGGAACTTGTCCCAACCCATCAACAACAAGTTTACAACACCAAGGGAAAACAAGGATGATTCCAGGGATCCTAGAGATGACAGAGAACACGGCAACCTGCTCTAGAAAAGATGTGACAGACTAGAACAAAACCGAGAGGCATTTCTACGTGTGTATGACTATCAAATGGGAACATATCAGATGGCCACAGTGGCTCCCAGCCCGCAGGGGGCACAAGTGTTAGACCCGCAGAACAGGAAATATCTCAACAGGAGATGAAATCAACGGGGAATTGTTACTGAAATACCTGAAGACAGGAGTATAAATATTGATAGACTTTTTGAGTCTGTTCTGTTTTCTTTCCCCAAGTGCAAGATCTACCAAGCAGCAATCAGAGGCTGGGAGAGACAGTGGCCGTAACACCCACTGATGGGAGCTCCTCTCAGCACCACCAACTACTGCTCGTCTTCAAAACATTTTACCAGCGTTAGCTAATTGTTTCTTACACCTCTTCTGCAAGGAATTATCGAACAGTCAGGTTCTGTAGAGGAAGGACAGGGAGATAATGGTTTATCCAAGGCCAGGATCACTTTGACCTCTGCAGCTCAGCAATGAGCAACGTTTGAATCGTTTGTTCATTAGAAGATGTGGTTTTGTGAGTGACTGAAGTGTTTCTCTCTCCATGAATATCTCCAGCTCACAAGTAGCTTTAGCTATCAGACTCAGAGGAATGTGAAGGTTTATATACATATATATATGAACATGCACACAAAAAATATACCAAAAAAAAAAACATGGAAACACACAAACCAAACCCCAAAGGTTTTTCAAACAAAATATTTCTAGTTTAGAGAGAATATATGTTTTTAAAAAAATTGTCTTTCTAATTGTCAAGGGCACACATTAAATCAAATTCTGTCTTTTTCCTTTGAGAATAAAAAAGAATAGCATTTTTCATAGAATCATAGAATCATTTTGGTTGGAAAAGACATCTGAGAACATTGACTCCAACTGTTAACCCAACGCTACCAACTCCAGCACTGCCCCGTGTCCTGAGAACCTCATGTCCGTCTGTCCAGCCCTCCAGGGATGCTGACTCCAGCACTGCCCTGGGCAGCCTGTTCCAATGCCCCACAGCCCTTTGGGGAAGAAATTGTTCCCCACATCCAACCTCAACCTCCCCTGGCGCAACTTGAGGCCGTTTCCTCTGCTCCTGGTGCTTGTTCCTGGGGAGCAGAGCCCGACCCCCCTGGCTCCAAGCTCCTTTCAGGCAGTTCAGAGATCAGAAGGTCTCCCCTCAGCTCCTGTTCTCCAGCTGAACCCCCCAGGTCCCTCAGCCGCTCCATCACACTTGTGCTCCAGCCCCTCACCAGCTCCGTTCCCTTCTCTGGACACCAAAGAGAAAACAAAACAAAAGAAGAAAAAATAGTTTCAAGCCAGCCCTCATTCCCGTGAATGACCAAAGTAAAAAACCCCACTGTTTTCAGAGCCCAGATTCCTTCACCAGCCTATATCTCTAATGTATTTCAAAGAAAGAGACCACTCCAAACCCAGCAGCAAACAGCAGATAGAGCAAAACAAATGTAAAGCTTAATGTCATACCCAAGACAACTCCACTGAGGTGCCGCTGCTCTAAGACCTCAGACGTTTGAGAGTTCTCATGTTCCCTTTGCTGTTCAGCCGACTCCAAAACCTCAGCTTAGTTATGCCACTTGGATATTTTTATTTGCTTTATTTTCATGCACTTGGAGCTTGGATTTATAGATGTGTCATAGCTCAGAAACTTTAATTATTGTGCTGTCACATTTCATCTAAGCTGGTGTTGGAATTCACCTTTTTTCCTCATCAAATAACAAAATGCAAGATGCCCTGCACTCTTGTGCACATATATATATATGTGTGTATATGTATATATATATACACACACATATATATATATGGCTGGACGTGCAGATATCTGGATGGATGAATGAGAATAACTAAATGAGAATAACTAAATGAAACACAGCAGGTCCCCCAGGGCTTTCCCTTGTTTCTTTCAACTGTTTTATCTCCCAGTTATATGGAACAAGAGGCATCTAAGATGCTATTAATGCCATTAATATAAATTTTATATCCCAAACACAGCCTGAGCTGTTCTTTAGAAGCAGTCCTTTATCTTCATCAGGTTAAGTAGTGAAATAAGAAGAAAACGATAAAAGAGCAAATGTGAAATTTATTTATTGCATTTCAGTGGCACACGGAGCTACAGGGACACCACAGGAGCACAAAGCACCCCTATCGTTAGTTTTCATTGTTAATACAGTTTGAAGCACTTTTCATCTGTATATGGAGAATTTCACCATGCTGCAACTTAGGGCCAAATTACCTAACTGCAACAATGGGGAAAAAATATCTATCTTCTCTATTAAACTCTTTCTAATGTCTCTAAAGGCGACTCTGCGACAGGATATTTCTGTGTATCTTGGCAACATTCCCTCTCGCAGTCTAACTCCTGCTCAACGATTTTTCTCTTTAAGCTAAAAAAAGTACTAAATCCTTCTCTGTACAGCAAATGGCATGTTGATGAAGGGGAAAGAAAGGGAGAGGAGACGCTCACTGGCATTGGTTTTTCGTGGTAATTCTCAATACCCACAAACAAGACACCGACCCGAGCCAGAGCCACGGGCACACGCCCTGTCCCAGCCCTTCCAGCCCCTCTGCAGCTCCAGGGACGAGGTTCATGCCCAATTCTGTTTCAAACGGCATCTGACATGATGCTGATGGGATGTTCCAGTCGGGATTGTCAGTCTCCACATTCCCACCCCTGCGCAGCTCCCGGGGACCAGGACCAGGACCGGGACTGGGAGCGGCAGAGGCCGCAGATCCGGGTGTCTGAGCAGAGCGAGCAGAGGGCGGTAGAAAGCTCTGATGAAACCTCAGGAGAAGAAAAAGCAAAATAAACAGCAGATTTACTGGTATAAGGTTCACCTCTTTAAACTGTTTTCCTCCTTCGAGTGCTCTGCGCCCCTCTGGGAAATGCTTTTCCAAGTCTACATGCTGGAATTTTAAGAGACCAACGAATTTTCAATGCTTCAAAGGCAGACACAAACCCAAGCCTGGCTGTAACTGCTCCCTGCCCGCGGGGACAGCAAACGCCACAAAACCTCCCGTCACGGAGGACACTCGGTGTCTGCAGGGACGCCGCTCTGGGAGGAGCAAGGACTAAAAATAAAGCACTGTCTGTAGAACAACTGTACCAACCCAGAGCTATGGATATATGTTGAAAGATAAGGATGTGTAATAAATACTGCAGTTGGAAAGTCAAATTCCAGCCGCACGCGATCCCACACCTGTCGATGCAAACGTTAAACGCCACAAAACCAGAAATCTCCATCCACCTTTAACCTGCATTCTTCTCTCACAGTAACTTTCACCAAAGCCGAGCGTGATTTTTACAGCCTAATGATCTCAAGACAGGATCCACGCGTGGCAGCAGAACGTACACACGTGCAGTGCAGGGGAAGCGAAGCTCAGCGCTCCCAACTGAAACCAATAGCTCCTGTTCATTTGTGAAGTTCAGGGGTACGACCAAAAGTAGCACATCTGGTCTTCAGCTGGCTACCGGACAATGGGTTTTACTTGCTCTCAGTTATTTATTTATTACAGTGCTGGATTAATTGCAGAATTTATCTGCCACGCATGTCTGAGACATTGAAATCAGAACAAAGCAATCCCAGAGAGGGATGATCTCGAAACCAGGCGTTCCTGGTTCTGACAGCACCACGGGATGTACATCAGCAGGTTTGCTGTTTCAAACATGATCATTTTCAACTTTTGTCTAGCTATTCATTAGCAGCACCTTCTTATCTCTCTTTGTGCTTGCAAATCACATAAATACACTGAAAAAATGGAAGGTTATACCCCAACCAAATTAGAAGCAGAAAGGCTATAAATATAGCCTGTGTGTATCTGCAGACAAAGATGAAAGCAGTATTTTCAAACCAACACCTGACACTGCTATTTTCTGTTGTTGTACAGACTTAATCTCATCCACAGAACACACCAAAAATTATTATGGAAATCATAGCAATAGAGTAATTCACTTTACCCAAAGGCAGCTCAGCCGGGAGGCTGCCCTATACACATTACCCAATATTACAGGTCTCCAACTCGACCCATGCCCCCCAAGAGCACGTTATTTCAACTGTGCTTCCACCGCGCTCCTGGCAAAACGTTCCCTCTCCATGTGATCCTACGTGCGCTTCTCCGGCAGTCCAGAGCGCCACGTGGGGACAGGGACACGGGGCACCTGCCATGGGACACCCCCATGGGTCATGACCCGCTCCTGCTCCCGGCGCCAACCACAGCCGTCCCGCTCCGGAAGAGACCCACGGGATCAGGTCAACGTCTTCTTTTCCCACCTTTTAAAAGGCAACACTGTTTACGGCCTGTATATAAAAAAAAGCCTTCAGAGGCTTTTTATCACTTTGGAGCACTGTATTTCAAAGCTCAGTTGTGACTCTATCACAGAACACAGGCCTTGGAGAAGGATTTCCAGAAACAGAAATGTTCATTTCTAACTTTATTCACAGAGAGGTGAAGTGCCAAGTACTCAATGGTGAGAGTCCTGGCAGGGAGAGTTTTGATGACCGCGGGGCCTCCTGTGTGTGTGTGCACACTGCGGTTGAGCACAGAACTCCAGAGTGTCAGGGGTTGGAAGGGCCCTGGAAAGCTCATGCAGTGCAATCCCCCCATGGAGCAGGAACACCCAGATGAGGTTACACAGGAAGGTGTCCAGGCGGGTTGGAATGTCTGCACAGAAGGAGACTCCACAACCTCCCTGGGCAGCCTGGGCCAGGCTCTGCCACCTTCACCAGGAACAAGTTTCTTCTCACATTTAAGTGGAACCTCCTGTGTTCCAGTTTGCACCCATTGCCCCTTGTCCTATCACTGGTTGTCACCGAGAAGAGCCTGGCTCCATCCTCCTGACACTCCCCCTTTCCATATTGATCCCCATGAATGAGTCCCCCCTCACTCTCCTCTTGTCCAGCTCCAGAGCCCCAGCTCCCTCAGCCTTTCCTCACACGGGAGATGCTCCACTCCCTTCAGCATCTTGGTGGCTGCGCTGGACTCTCTCCAGCAGTTCCCTGTCCTGCTGGAACTGAGGGGCCACAGCTGGACACAATATTCCAGGTGTGGTCTCCCCAGGGCAGAGCAGAGGGGCAGGAGAACATCTCTGACCTACTACAACATGGAAGTAAGCAATAACAAGCAAATAATCCCAAACCGGGAAAGAACAGTCTGTACCCAGGAGTGTGCATGGGATCATTGCCAATTGCATACTGACTGCCGGGGATGCTAAAAATAACAATATAACATTAATGCAAAAATAACATTTTAAGATCAGAGACACTGCACGTAACGAGAGAGTTTGTATTCTGCTCTTTGTTGAACACACAGGTTTTAATTCTCCAAACTCCACCTTTAGTGTGTTTAATTAAAATCTGTCACATTAAATAGTGTGTTTTGGTGTGTTAGCCACTACATCTATGGTGACTGAGGGTCTGGGGCTCAGCTACTGTGAGCCTGACTGAATTCCAGGTCCTATCTATCTCAGCAGGGAAAGCCCACGTTGTTCCTGCGGTAGAGCCTTTGTGATCTCCTGAGAAGACCATGGAACAAATTCACGTTGTCACCTACTACAGACCCAACAGCAGCTGCCGCTCACTGTACCTGGCACAAACACAGAGAATTTGGGAGAACTTTACAGCCATCCGTAACAACAAATGGATCTGAACAACAGCCTGTTAAGGCTCTCAAAGCTTTGCAAGCACAGCACACACCTGCTCTGCCACAGCCCGGTCCGGATCTGCAGACGGCCGCTCTCCACGCAGTTTGCACTTGCATCTGTCATCTATATTTGCCTCTCGGTTAAGCACGTTCCAGCAAAAATTTGCATTTGGCTTTGCCCAGTTTAGAAAATCTAGGTCACAAATTCTCACATAATCTTCCAGATGCAGTTCTCTACCCCAAGTCCTAAAGGCAAGAGGTGACAGACTATGGCTGCAATACTGACCAAGCGAAAACTCCAGCTAAGCAGCACATTTGCTGTGGGGTATCCCGCTCTAAGACCAGCATATGCTACAGAGCCATCAGGAACGCGTAGTTTCAGACTGACCCTGGCAGGGGCGATTCCACCAACAGCCAGGATTAGGCAGCGCGACTGTTAATTTTTGCAATATGCAAAAAGCCAACACCAGACCACTCGCACATCTGCTTCCAAAGAGATATAACCCAATGTGCATATAATTCAGCAGAAGCACAGATGTCAGAGGCCTGATGCACACCAGCTCTGCAGACTTTGCGGGGCCAAGGGGTCCAATTCGGACCCCAGCAACACCCCGAGCAGGCGGCACTGCTCCAGCACCCCCGTTACGCACCTGCGGACACACGGAGCTGCCAGATCGCCCCTCTGGAGAGCCTTTGTAAGGGAAGCTAAAGAAAACCCTCATCAGTTCACAAAGCCCACAACGAGAGCTTGTATTTATCTACAAAAGGTGTTTGTTGCGTCATGCAGAGCATTTGCTCCAGACAATAAGAAAATGCTTCTTTCTCAGGAAAAGTTATTCACGGTACGATTTCTATACCAAGGAAGTCCCATAATTACTACACAGATGGATGGACCATGTGCAATCAAGCCCTGAGTGGCAAATGTTCACAGTTTCAGTTTATCTGACACAACTGATTTTCTCCCCAGCACGGAGGGATTTGCCGTCTTTTTGTACTGAGAACATATTGTCATGTTCTTCCCCTGGCAAAGCTCGATACCTTACAGACACAGCAAAACAAACCAGAAATACGCATATGCACACAACAAAACACACAGACCTTCCTCTAAGTACAAAGTACTGGACATGATGACCTTGTACTATAAAAAAAATGGATTTTTTCTTTCTCCTGCCACATAATAAAATACAAACCAGTTATTGGTCAGATGTGAAAATACGTGAGCACTGGACAGTCATGCAGGATCACGCACGTCTGAGACAAAGTGAGCGGCTCAAGGTGATGAGCAGCTTCAAAAGCTGCACCACACGGCACAGCCTCCAAGAGATCTGCTCAGTTTTTACAGGACCACCTATTTTACCTGTCCCGTGACCAAGAAGAATTTAAACAGGTCTATGAGAAGATAATTAAAACAAGTTTCTGTTCAATATCAATTACATGTCTGTGACATATTATTTCGTAATGCTTGTTAATTATTCAATAATGACACCTTGCAATTGCCAGAGGAGTCGGAGGATGGCATCTTTTACAAGCAAGTGCTGCCCCTGGATTAAATCCTACTCTTTTTTGTGCCCTAACCTTTGTGTATTTGAGGACTTTTTGCTAGTTGAAACCAAAACCCTTCCCTCCAGCAGAACTACAAACATCACACTACGGCTGTCAGAACAAGAGCAGAAATTTTAAGTACTCCTTATGCTTCAGTGGGCTCAAAAATCCCGTTTCACCCTCTTTTTGGCCAGCTGGGCACCCATCTCCCTCGGCACACGGCCACCGGTTCCATGGGCAGGTGCCAAACCAAGGACCATGGACACTTCAGCCCGAGGTCATCGCGGGAAGCAGCTTCGCTCCATCCTCCTTTCCCACATGAGGCCAAGGAAGAACATCCTTTTCCATCACTGTAACATTAGTCTCCGGGGCATTTGCCTGCAATTGTCCAAACGCTCACCCTGCTGTTGGATGCACACAGAAGGATGGTCGCTATCAGAACAACAAATCATCACTAAAAAAGCTCAGAAGGCCTCTGGGTGAAGGAAGGTGTTTTCCCAGTTAGGGTAGGACACTGACGCCAATATAGCACTGGCCCTGTTGTCGCTTGTCCTACCGCATCCCCGTGTCGAGTTACAAACCGACATCGCTCTGGTCGAGCCGCCGCGCAGCCACAGGGACACAGACATCCCAACGAACAAGGAATCGCGAGTTTTAGTTGAAGACATGGTTGGTGTGACACGAGACCCTTGGACACAGCACTTTTGGCAGGTTTGGACAACAGCACAGCCAAAGACAGCAGATGGACAAAACGCACCAGATGTTAACGCAGTCAGATTTTTTCCATATGTTTTTCTGTAATAAGTACACTGCACAATACTTCAATTGTCAGCGGCTGAAGACTTGTGAGAAACAATATATTAAGTTACTTTATGACTGCACATTAAAGAGGGAGACAGAAAAGGTGAAAACAAATTCATTGACTCGGAACATGCAAGCTGGTAGAGGTGAAATATGTAAGTGTTTCAAATGCAGTCCTTTCTGTTATGTAGAAAATTATGAGAAAAAGCGATCATTTGGGTTAATAGGAGGATTCTGATAATTGAAAAAGCATGAGTGCTTCAGGATTCAGTGCTAACAAATCCTGACGGGCACTGCTAGCCCAGATTCTTACACTTGCATTTCAAGGACCCATGGACCACCACAAAGTGCGCTGGAACATCTGCACTGGGAAATGATTATTTGGAGCATTATTTTTCCCTTTCTTCACAAAAAGTTACCATTGATTTTTATTTTGTTTTTAACATCAACTCCAGCAGCGTGTTCCAAAACACTAGAAACAACATTGTAAAAATATCATTAATAGAAGCTGGGGTTTGGGGGTTTATTTGGTTTAGTTTTTTTGGTTTGGTTTGTTTTTTTCCCTTTTTGCATACATAACATTTGTACACTAAGGAAAGACGTTCTGGTTTGAAATAGAATGAAAACAGCTTCAAAACTCTGGCTGCTTTCCTCAGAACAGAACTAAAGAACATGTGACTTACTTTCAGCGTGATTTATTATAGATTGGGTAGTAAAACAACATCGCACCCCTCAAGAGTCCAGACATTTTCACATTCGCTCCAGCTTAGCACAATAACTGTATGAACAGCAATATTGTATTAACAGTCATTTCAAATGTTCATCTGGTTATTAAAGAGCTCGGAATTCTGCTAGAGGGAGCTGTGAAAGCACATATCCACAGTAGCTCAAAAACTGACAGTTTGCTGCTCATTTAAACTTCTCAGGAAAATTGGTACTTACACGGGAGGACTGGAAGACACCACAGCCTAGTCAAATTTATTCCATCTGTAACCAAACTTGACTTATAACCAGTAACCGCCACCCCTTTATGTGCATTGTTGCTTTTCAAGTGATGCTTGATCGCATGTCCAGGCTCCAGACTAATGCACACAGCCCTGCTCTTGGCAAAAACTCAGCGGCAATAACATTGACTCTGAGCTTGGGCAGTATATACGTATACAGACATATACATACAGACACATATTTTAAGGTTTCAGTGCAGTCAGCTCTGCCTTGGTGCGGGCAGGGGAACCCGTCCCGACGTGACACGACACATCGCTCCATTCCCCGCTGAACAAACCCTCACAAGACCATTCACTAATCGCAATTGTCCTGGAAAGTTTACCAGCGTTATTAAGCTTCCTGGATTCATTTCAGCTTCGCCACATCTTTAAACTGAACTCACCACAGAACTAGGAAAGCGATGAACACTGGCCTGACGGTGCAAAACGCAGCTGCTGACAAAGCTCAGGAAAACCCTGGAGGTTTGTTTTCCTACAGCTTCTTCCCAAGGGAAAGTGCATCTTGTAATCCTTCCAATGAAGAGTTCAGACATGAAGGAGCTTACAAAGAAGTCAGCACATTCTCAAGGGAAAGGTAATTTAAGTGACTTTTTATATTAATGTCTATTACCTTGTGGTCCTTGAGCAGGACCCTCAAAGAGCGCTTGAGAAGACACAGTTTGGCAGAGCAGCAGCAGATACTAATGACCCAAGGCTTTTTAGCAGGTATGGGGCTACTTGTGCCATCCTCACTGCTTCCCGAGAGGCTTCCCCGGGGGTGACACAGCACCCGTGTGCCCGGGGGGCTTGGGCTGCACCGCGGCCTCTGCTGGGGCCGGGCAGCAGGTCAGCAGGGGGATCCAGAGCGGGACATCTGCAGAGTTGTTCTTCCTGCTGGTTATTCTAACACTGAAATGAAAACTTGATGTTCTGTGGTTTTAATTACCACCAAATTGTACTGCTTCGTTATTTGACAAACATGCCCCCGAGAGATCACATATATATATTTTTCAGCCTGGAGAAGAGGAGCTGAGAGGGATCTGATCAATGGGATCAGTATCTCAGGGTGGGTGTCAGAGGATGGACCAGACTCTGTTCAGAGGTGCCCAACGCCAGGGTGAGGGGCAACGGGCACAGACTGAAACACAGGAGGCTCCATCTGGACATGAGCAGAAACTTGTTTGCTGGGAGGTGCCAGAGCCTGGCCCAGGCTGCCCAGAGTGGGTGTGGAGTCTCCTTCTCTGAGACATTCAAACCGCCTGGACCCACCTGTGTGATCTGCTCTGTGACCCTGCGTGAGCAGGGGGGTTGGACTGAGGTATCTCCAACCACTCTTGTGATTCTGTGAGATAAATAACACAAAATAAGTAACAGGAGTAAAGAGCAAACATGTAATGTTCAGAATATGGACACAATAATCACACTGAATGCCAATTACCAGTCACCTTGTTCATAATTTTTTTCCTACCTCCCCCTCTCAGCGACCCACCTCATAAAAAAATACAACGCAGCCAATCTGAACTGAATTTGTCTGCTTTCATCTCTACTTCTTTCATCCCAGCTTCAGCCAATATACACTTCACATCTTTCAAAGCAGCAGTAAACACTTAAAATTGCTTCCTGGTGACTTGTTATTAACTAGATTCCAACTCCAATCTAAACAGTCTCAAGCAGCCCAGGGTGAATTGCTGAGACACACAATAGGATCTCTGGCAGCTACAGAAATTAAATATAATTAAAATACGGATGGCAGAAACCAAAGATGCCCTCACATACAAATGAAAACATCCTTGTAAAATATGGTCAGTTTAGCACAAACATATTCAGCCTTAATTAGGTAGAAAATCTGTTTAGAAGACTACAATGCAAAGAATAATAATGAACTTCAGGATTACATTTTGTTACTTGGAGGGAAAAAACAATACAAATAGATGGGAAGTAATTGGAGCTTATTTAATAGTCTCAGACTATCAGCTTGAACAACTATAATCATTAAAGACCCTGCAGTGATCTTCTACAGATAAATGTTGTTAAATCAGAATTACAATACAACAAGCATGAATGGCAAAGCCTATTAATATGAGCAGCACTAAAACAGATTCATTCGCATCGTTTTTCACCTGCCCAGCACCACAAGCAGCCTTTGAACCCAGCAGGCGGGAACGCGAGGGCTCCGCGTTTCCCCTCGTTTCGGTGACACGGGAACACGAACACCCAGTACAGGTGCTCACCGCAGGGTGACCGCAGATGAGCAACTGTGAGCCGGTGCTGGGGACGGGGCAACACAAACTCTGGGGCTCAAATATCTTCTCCTGTATCTCCTGTTCCACAGGAACCAAACAGCCGCTGCTGGAGCCTAAGGATTGGGGGAGATTTCTTCTTTGAGAAGAAATGTCTTCCCAGCGAGGGTGGCAGAGCCTGGCCCAGGCTGCCCAGGGAGGTTGTGGAGTCTCCTTCTGTGCAGACATTCCAACCCGCCTGGACACCTTCCTGTGTAACCTCATCTGGGTGTTCCTGCTCCATGGGGGGATTGCACTGGATGAGCTTTCCAGGGCCCTTCAACCCCTGACACTCTGGGATTCTGTGAACTTACTGATCTTGTGGAGGAACTTTCTGTGAAGACACAAAGCAGTATATAAACCCCTTCTTTTCCTGAGTTGCTTTGTCATGGATGGGATGTTACCACGAGACGTTGCCCTGTCCCGGCTGTGAACAACTGCACCCTCAGCACTTCTCCCAGCGCATCCCCATCCTCCCAGCGATCCGCCTGCCCCTGAGCAAACCAGCAACATCTGCTAAGAAAGGTATACTGCCATGTACAGAAATAGCCATGAAAAGCAGGTCTTGCCTATCAAGAAATTCTTGTTTGCATCTTCCTCACATTCCCCAATTCTAAAGCAACAAAATAATGTAAATTGAGACTGAAAACTTCAAATTTACCTGAGATTTTGATAAGTTGTCTTCTACAGCACTTGTCCAAAACAAGCTGAGTGTTGGAATCTGAAGCTACTAATACACGCCTGTGCCGTTATTTCCATTTAGCTGGAATTAAATGGGTAGCGGAACCTGCAGGACAAACTTACTACCTTTGGCCTTCTAACCAGTCGGTCTTTGTTCATCTGGACTCTTCTTGATCTTGCAGCCCTCATCAACTCCCAACAAGCGCTGTGATACAGTGGAAGGCAAAGCCTGGTGTGCAGGACAGGTCTGCTCTTTTATACAAGGGAGAGTTCTCTTTTACAAGCATATTTAATAACCTACAGCAACCTTGGTGTGCAAACCCATGTAACACGCCTTTCGGAAAGAAACTTGGGTTTGAGAATTTTCTGATTGCTGCAATACAGTTTTATTTGCAGAGACAGTACAACAGTACATAATCCTATATAACCTTCCAAAATGTGTACTTCCCATTAGTATTTCTACTGTGCCAACAAATCCAAATATCAAACAAAGTGACACCTGGCAAGTATAATGCTATATATTTACCAGGACAATAATAATGCTCAGCAGAGCAATATTTTCAAGGGTTTGAAATGAACAAAATCTCTCTCTCAAATCTTATCTAGGATGCATAAGCTGCAAAGATGACGGAAATCAGCCTAAGTGAGCTGTAGGTATTACAGATTTGAAGCTAATGGTGTCTAATCCGTGGTTTGTAAGGATGGATATATCAACAGCTCTACACAAAGCAATACCCACGAGAGACACACACACAGTGCACCTTGTGTGATGGGTGCAGATAAAGCACTGTCAGTGTGCAGGCTTTGGCTGTATGGTTCGTGCTCTCCAAGAAAAGAGACTATTATCCTCCTATTTTGTGTGATTCCCTCCTGCCTCTCAGGGACATCATGCTGCCAGGACAGGAGCAAATTCACCGAGTTTCCAGACTCCGTGTCCTCGTGCACATTGGCCGGGCAGCTGATCGCTTCCCATGGAAGCCGCCTGTAAAACCCACAGACGCCTCAACACTCTCCTGGAAAAGCTCCTTGTGACAACAGTGTCGTGGCTGAGACAGACAAACGACATAGACCAATTTCTTCCAGGATGAAAGTAGTAGGTGCCATTTATTGCCACAAGTGCATTTTTATACAGTTTTACCAATTCATGTGTCTCTTCACTATTGGTTACAAGTTACAGCAGTAACATCTCATTGGCTATTTTTGCTATCATCAACGTTACTCTTCTACTCCCTTCTCTCTCACGGGTACATCCTTAACATCTCCGGATACTCCTTTACTCCCATCTTTCTCACTGGTAGTCCTTCATATCTTCAAGGCTAATTTCTGTTCCCATGCCCTCTGTCAGGGAATCCACGGACCCACCGTAGTCCCCCACACGACAGGTTGGACATAATTCCCTTTTTGAACTCGTGGGAGTTGAAGGAGAAAAAGCCTGGGAGAGATGCTGCAAGAGGGGGCTGTGCCAGCGCCGGGGCCGGCCGGGCAGCCCCGCCGCACGAGGAGGATGGCACAGAAACGTTTGCTCGGGCCTGTGCTGGCTGGAATACCAATGCAACCCAGCAATGAGCTTCCCAGCAAACAGGAAGCGGGAAAGAAAAACAACTCTGGCACAAAAGAAACAAACAAGCGGAGCGGAGCTTTCCCAGCAGGTACCGCGTTGCCACACAGAGCCCAGCACCACCATCCAGGAGGCTCCTCAGGAAAACAAGCTTGCGGTTCCTCTCACTGATACAGGCACGACCACCGACCACTGTCAGCGCATCTGAAATGGTTGCCCTTTATTATTCTGTATTAGCATCACATTACGTTAGCTGCTCAGATTTGAAGAAAACTGATGCAAGCAGAAGCCTGCTGCAAATACTGACGTGAGAAGATGCGTTTTGCATGTGATGAAAGCCAAGAATGAGCTGTTGTCTTTACTTAGTTTAATTCATTTGTTCTCCCTTATAACAGCAAAAGTTTTATCAAGAAGAAACATTGTTAGGGTCTGTCTATGGCCCAGATTCTCAGTTTATGCCCAAATATGTTTTACATTCATCTGAAAGTAAAGACTTTGACTGTTACAATGTACATGGGCTACTATTGGCTCCCAGAGTTGCTCAAGGAAATTCAAGTAGAGCAGACACAGGAATCTATTAGGCAACATTTTCTCTTTGTGTTGAAATCTCTGAGATAATAAATGACTTGGAAAAAGCAACACTTATTATTATCCTTCACTCTTTGACCCAACGCATGAGCTGGGCTGCTTCCAGTAAACAAGTGGTTTGCTTTAATTTTATAGAAGTGATTAAAATAAGAGTCACTTGAATTATTTTTTCTTTCCTTCTTTGTGAATAAAGGAGTGCTAGTTCGCCAAAAGTCCCTGTTGAGACAGAATCCTGCAGCAAGCCAGGAGCAGTGGTTGAAAACCCCCTGTTCATCTTATCTGCCATCAATTGCCCATGGAGGGAGGGAATGACAATTATAATGTTCCACAACAGCTATAAATACAAATTCCCGTGTTCTGTACAGTCAATAAGACCGTTCCCACACGTAAGTGTATTATTTCAGCGCTGGTTTTACAGGTCAAGGTGAAATTCTGGCAGTCCCACCCAGCAGTCAATGGGAAGAAAACCAGCCCTTCGTGCTGGGACCCACAGCGTCCCCACACAGACCCCGCTGTCAGAGCACCGTCCTGCTCCCAAAACACACAACAGCCTTCATGGGGTCAGTGCCCAAACCGCGAGCAAACCCAGAGCACGAGCTCCAACCCGCAGCTGCCCGAGCTCCCAGGGCCAGGTCTGGCTGTGGGTACAGCCCGCCCCCAGCATCGGCCACCGGGCTGTCCCCAGGACAAACACCCTGCCGCAGGTGACCCCGCACCCCTGGGCCCTTCAAAGATGCTGCCATGGACTTGTTTATAAATCATAAACAGCAACTGCTGGGGTAGGTTGTTTTTTGGTTTTCACAGAATCCCAGAATGTCAGGGGTTGGAAGGGCCCTGGAAAGCTCATCCAGTGCAATCCCCCCATGGAGCAGGAACACCCAGATGAGGTTACACAGGAAGGTGTCCAGGCGGGTTGGAATGTCTGCACAGAAGGAGACTCCACAACCTCCCTGGGCAGCCTGGGCCAGGCTCTGCCACCCTCACCGGGAACAAGTTTCTTCTCATCTTTCAGTGGAACCTCCTGTGTTCCAGTTTGCACCCATTGCCCCTTGTCCTGTCACTGGCTGTCACCCAGAAGAGCCTGGCTCCATCCTCCTGACACTCCCCCTTTCCATATTGATCCCCAGGAATGAGGGTTTGTTTGGGTTTTTTTTTAACATTGAAAGCTAGGATATTCTTTGTCACCAGCAGAAATGCACACACAGAAAGCAAAGTAGTAAACTAAGTACATGTTCTTAACTGTACTGAGCAATTGGATTGCTTGCAATGCTAATTATTCCACATAATGCCCATATTTTAATGCAATCTCCTATAAAGAACCAATAATTTTTACAATATATTTCCAGACACATTAAAAGATGCTTGATCAACTGGCTGGCATAGAGATTTCTCAAGCTCTAAACACATCTAACCAGATGGAAATTGCCTCCAACTATGTCCAAAATAAGACTTCCTAGCTAGGATCTGCTAACAAACCAGGGTGACATTGCACAAGAAAGTTGTCACAGAGTGAGCTTTCTCCTGCCCTCGTACCACTGCTTTTAAAATCCTTGTACCACAAGCTGTGCACCCGTTTCTGTACAGCTACATCTCTGCGAACCCTGTGGAGAGCAGCGTACAGGCATTGGGGGAGGCTATTACAAAGCAGGGGTTTTTAATTACAGATCATATTAATACAAATACGATCTGTTCGCAACCATTAGGATATACTGTAGTGATGTTCACCACCACAGCATCTTTGCTTTTCAAGTAAAATGTCATTAAAAAGCCATGGGAACTTCATCATTAATGTGTGGGTAGTGTAATCTTAATTTCCTCCTGCAGATATTGAACTGCGACCAATCACGCAAGATTTTCCAGCATGTAAAACAACTGTCAGTTTTCATTACAAGGAATACGAAGCAAAAGGAACACTGAAATAACAAGGCTGAAACAATTTTCCATATTTAGAAAATCCTGTGCCACTCCAGGAACACTTTTTCAAGTGCTAAATTTCCCCAGGAATTCTGAAAACAAGGTGCAAGGTCCCTGTGTTCAGAGTTCAGCTGTGGATGGGCAAGGAAGCCAAGAACAGACTGTTTCACCCACCTCTCCTGCAGACAATGGCACAATCCCCAGTGTCTCGCAGATATCTCTTTATCTATAGGAAAAATTGACTGAAGATCAGTGCAGTTGCCAGAGGCTGGAGATTTTAGTTCTTGATAATACAAAAAAGGTCACACAGACTTAATGGCAAAATGTATAAAAGCAAGAGTAACGCGTGACTCAGAAAAGGGAGTTACAGGGGAAAGAAACCGAAACAACCTCAGTAACTCGTGTCAAGCTAGTGCAGAGTTTGCCATCAGCACATGTGGATTTCAGAAGTGTTAAACAACAGGCCCAGGCCCCCAAGACCCTGAACATTTGACAAAATCCGGCAAGAAGGAAGGAAAACAGAAAGCAAACAGCTTTCTAAAATGTAATATGTGTAAATGTGTATGTAACAAAAGTTTTACACCTTCATCAGAATGTACATGGTATAAACAATGAAAAAGAATGAGGGGTTCCATGAATATTGAGATTATTCTCTAGAAAACACGGACATTTTAAAGAAATGAAGTCAGGATGAAGTGTATTTAACGCTTATTCAGCCCTCCATCTCCTTCAGACTCTAACTTCTGACCCAACGTTGAACCTTGCTGTCGGGCATCCTTCCTGTCAGATGCCATCTCCAGCTGACACAATGCCCTTTGTGCTCGTCTTTAATCTTGTCACATCTCTTGGCTTCTGCTGTGGCGTTCAATAGTTCACCTTTTGTCTGATTGCCGCCCTTGCTCGGGTTCCAACCCTTGCAGATCTGCAGACCTGTCAGACAAGGAACAAAAGACTCTTTTCTAAATAGATAAGGGAACAAAAACAAAAAATAGCCATGGGTGAGGTTCCACTTGCAGTTATGCCAGGGGCTGGGCTCTGTGAAGCGCTGTCAAGATGAGTCAGGCTTCATCATCTGCTGCTTTGCTGGAGGAAGCACATGAAACCTCTGAAATCTGTTCAGCCTTAAAGCTGCAGCACAGCTTCAGGTGACGACCAGAACACCAAGGCAAAGGACAACGGCACTCGTTGCATACCCCACCCATCCTCACGCTATCTCCATCTACGTGATGCTGCCTCTTGCACTGCTGGCCCCGCACAGATGAGCCAACACCAAGGTCTTGGTGCTGGCCCAGGAGCTTGTCAAGAGTTAACAGCCCTGCCCTGTGAGATGGGCTGAACGGAACCAGCCAGAGTCATACCAGCATTGAAAAACACACCAGCATTTTTCAGTTCTTTGTAGCAATGGAAGTCATCGAACAAAACTTCCAGGTTTCTCCCTAATAACCCTTGAGATCAACATCTCACCTCTTCTTTCCCAGAGTGACCCAACACTCTGGCATCAACACTTTGCTTTCATCTGGAATATTGTGTCCAGTTGTGGCCCCTCAGTTCCAGCAGGACAGGGAACTGCTGGAGAGAGTCCAGCGCAGCCACCAAGATGCTGAAGGGAGTGGAGCATCTCCCGTGTGAGGAAAGGCTGAGGGAGCTGGGGCTCTGGAGCTGGACAAGAGGAGACTGAGGGGGGACTCATTCCTGGGGATCAATATGGAAAGGGGGAGTGTCAGGAGGATGGAGCCAGGCTCTTCTGGGTGACAACCAGTGACAGGACAAGGGGCAATGGGTGCAAACTGGAACACAGCAGGTTCCACTTGAAGATGAGAATAAACTTGTTCGGGGTGAGGGTGGCAGAGCCTGGCCCAGGCTGCCCAGGGAGGTTGTGGAGTCTCCTTCTGTGCAGACATTCCAACCCGCCTGGACACCTTCCTGTGTAACCTCATCTGGGTGTTCCTGCTCCATGGGGGGATTGCACTGGATGAGCTTTCCAGGTCCTTCCAACCCCTGACACTCTGGGATTCTGTGATTCTTCTCTTTCTATTCTTACCAAGGTTCTAGATCAAATAACATCCACAGAGTGAATGCAGTAGTTTAGATCTAAAGGCTTATTAATCGAACCACAAGGGGTTTAAGTACAAATGAAAGCATCGTATTTCCGTGACTGCACCAGGCAAAGTGAAAGGCCAACAGTGTCCCAAACCAATGGTATCAGTAAGTCTCGTACATGGTGGCTGCAAACCAGCAAACTGCAGCAACACAGGGTCTGCCAGACCCAGCGGGTATGTACTGCCCCAGGATATGGCAGTTCGCAATGCTCAAAGAAACGTGACTTTTTGCCTTTACAGGGAAAATGCTTCGAGGTTCCGCTCCTTGCATGGTAATGCTATCTCAACGTTTACGTAGATCATCTTTATTAAAGTTGTATTAATCCATCTCCCTCCTACATATATGATGGTGGTCTTGGAAAGACAAGAAAGAGGCATTCAAAAGCGCATGCAGACTGCATATGTTATTTAACAAATATTTTCATATGTGTGAAATGAAAAGTTAAGCAAGAAATCCAAAGTCAGGATGAAGCTACTCCAATCCCACAACTTCCTAGCCCTCTAAAATCTGCTTTATGTTATCACAGAAAAAAGTAATAAATGGATTCCTTGTTCCTTTCCCAGACATTTCAATCAGATTTCTGAGTCCTGCAGGTCTCTGCCTGTCCTGCTGCTATCGCCCCTCGGCCGGGACACTGGACGTGGAAGCACACGCGGTATTTTCACAACGTTCTGCCCTCCTTTGATTTGCCATCTCCAGCACCACAGTCCCAGCCTCTCTGCAGTTATCACTCCTTCAGACGGGCTCCGCAGATCTTCCTCCTACTTTTCAAGTACCATTAGAGCCCTTATCAAGATGCACACAAATGGTAATATTTATAAAACTGTGAAGCTGAAATGCACCACATATGCTGAAGACCAAAGGCAAAACAGAAGATGCCACTATTATGCATATTTATATATTTACATTTTACACAAAATTTACATATTATACATTTCCTGATTATTTTTCAAATATCAACAGAGCCATGTACCAAATAGCTTTTTAAACAAAACTCAGGAAAAGCCTGTTTGTATTCTCAGCAGTCTCCTAAATTTGCAACCTCTCTCACAAAGAATCCCGTTTACAACAAAATAAGCAAAGGAGTGGGCGGAGAAAGAACCTTTTTTTGACAGGCACCCTCCTCCTGTTCCAGTTAAAGGGAGCTGCAGGTTCAAAGAAGTAGTTCTTTGTTTTGCAATGGAAACAGATAAAGCTGCTGATGTGGCGCTTTCCCAGTACTCAAATGTAATATCAGAACGTTACCAGGTTTGTGACTGGAAGCTTCTCATGCCCCAATGAAATTTTAGGTGGTGATTCGGGCTGCTCACTCAGAAACGGGCAGGGAACAAAGGGAAAATCATCCCGTTTCTTGGGCTCAACCATTCATGCAAGCGCTGGTGACTCGGGCAGCCCAGTTGACGCTCATCCCACTCCAACCACTGCGCCCACAAAATAGCAAATCAAACACAGCAGGGCCAGACAAGAGCTGGTTCTGGGCCCTGTGCAGCCTGTGCAGCCCAGACCCAGCTCTGGGTGCCCCCAGTTCCCACTGGTTTCCCAGCCAAGGCGATTGCCCTACGCAGCGGACACAGCTCAGCACGGAGGCACAGGGGTTCTGCAGCACAGCACCGTGTTAGTACAACCACCGTGAAGCAGGACACCCCTAACCACACACGGCTGCCCTACCGCATTGTGACCATTCAAAAACCAACAAGAGACAGGTGAGAGAGCCATCCTGCGAGAGAAACAGAAAGCATTTTCCACGGGAAAACATCATCTAAAACATCATAGGAGGCAGCAAATTCCATTTGTGGATTCAGCAAATTCAAAGGGAGAAAACAAGGATGATTTATCTCTTAATTCTTGCTGCAGTCTGTGGCCAGCTTTCACTAAAATGCAATAAGTGTCTGATGCTTATACAGCATCTTTCATCCCAAACACTCCACAAGACACATCTCCACTGAAATATTGGACATTTCAATATCAGCACAGGCAATAAATAATTTCCAACAAAAAATAAAATATCTTCCTGAACTGGCTTGGAAAGCTGTGGGCAAAACACTTCCCAATTCAGACATCCTATATAAACATCAAAACAGGACTCCTATAACCAACATTCCAACTCTGGAAAATCTAAACAAAATCTCATTTGTGCTTACAGTTCATTTTACAAAAGGGAGGCTTCACAACCAACTCAAAGTCCATGCGAAGGGAAATGAGAATGTGCACCAACATTAAATTTATATAAGTCACAAAGTCTTTCTGTCAGAGTTCTGGCAGCTGGCAGTTTGAGTTTCACTGATTATATAGGTCAAATAATAGACATTGTGATGCCAGGCATTTGAGTACATGATCACTGAGCAGTACTTTAGCAAATCTCAAAGAGCTTAGAAGCCACCCATATGGTCCACAGCTGATTTTAGCCACCAGTAAAGCAAATGTATGTTGTTATAGTATGAGATAATGCTGTACTCAGATGACACCATTAATATAGGAACTGCTGCGCAGATGCTCGCAGGCCCTGCCATCCTGATTGCTCATCTGCAGCAAGGAACGGTTTGTCAAGCGAACCACGCTGGTTCCTCGGTGACACACAAATCAGGACCAAGCAGCTTTTCAAGAGCTCATGGGCATCAAGGAATTATCAAGTAACAGTACGGACTGCAATGAGATTGAAGAAATGGAAAACCACACAAACACTTAAAGAAGGGACAGCAGGTAGAAACATAAGAGGAAAGAAAAGGAAAGCATGGAGATCACAAGTTTTTCTGTGTGTCAGGGCCTCAAGAACACAATTTCAGATGAGTTTGAAGTGACTATAGCTAATTCACATCAAATAAATGATAACTGTTACAGAATCCCAGAATGTCAGGGGTTGGAAGGGCCCTGGAAAGCTCATGCAGTGCAATCCCCCCATGGAGCAGGAACACCCAGATGAGGTTACACAGGAAGGTGTCCAGGCGGGTTGGAATGTCTGCACAGAAGGAGACTCCACAACCTCCCTGGGCAGCCTGGGCCAGGCTCTGCCACCCTCACCCCCAACAAGGTTCTTCTCATCTTTCAGTGGAACCTCCTGTGTTCCAGTTTGCACCCATTGCCCCTTGTCCTGTCACTGGTTGTCACCCAGAAGAGCCTGGCTCCATCCTCCTGACACTCCCCCTTTCCATCTTGATCCCCATGAATGAGTCCCCCCTCAGTCTCCTCTTGTCCAGCTCCAGAGCCCCAGCTCCCTCAGCCTTTCCTCACACGGGAGATGCTCCACTCCCTGCAGCATCTTGGTGGCTCTAGTCACACTACACTCCAGACTGCTTCATTATCTATCTGCCAACATTGCTTGGTGCCAAAGGGCTCTGGAGATCAGAAACCTGTGACTGTCACGACACATGCAGAATTATGCAGACAGCAGATGTGACACAGACAGTCCGGCGCAGCAACTGTGGAGAGTCTGTGGGTATCACAGAACACACGTCAGCGCAGCCCTGCATGTGCTCTGCACACCCAGTCCAACCCGATCACTGCTGCCCACTCCGCTCCCTGTCCCTCGTCAGCCCCAGCACCCCGCACGACAAGGTTTCTATGTCCATCACCTTCCCAAGCCCGCTGGCCACCTCCTCAGGGACAGCAGGAGCCACCCACGTGCCTCCCAGAGAATGTGCCCACACATTCCAGCAGTTGCACCTCCCTGGAGTACAGCACAAAGCACGCCATGGCTTATTTCTCACATGTAAATCACAGGGAACTCATGCTGCTTTCCCCACTTGGTTAAGATGGGTTAAACAGAAAATAGTATCGAAATTATGTATTCTCCAGGAATTATTTACGCACCTCATCAAGATGATTATCTTTACTTGATAACCTCTCAGTAGCTATCACAAAAACCATCTGGACAGGAAGCCGTTAAGTTCTCCCTCGCTATCTCCAGCCACAGCCCTCGCCCGGTTGTCTCACAAGCTCTTTGGGTGCAGGACACACCAGATCACTGCTGACAAGTTGACACTGACTCTAGAAACTCTCTTTTCTGAAGAAGTATTTTTTTGTAATCGATTTTAAGTTTCCCACAGCAATTCCACAGGCTTTCCAAGCCTCACACTGAATGACGTGGCCCTACAGGCCGGTGAAGCTCCTGGCACGGGGCAGCAGAGGAGAAGGCGGCCGTTCCCATCCCGGAGACCCGAACGGCATGGCAGCGCACACTGAGATTGAGTCAGTCAGGAATTCTCTTTCTTTGTTCAGATTTTCTTTTGGAAATGATGGGAATGTGAATAATTTAAAACGCGTAGTCTGCTATGTAAGAATAGTAACACAAACTGAGAAATAACTCAGACAAGCTGTAAAATGGTGTGTACGCATGGCTCTGAATTCCTGTTGTCACTTGAGGGAGCATAAGGGCTCACTTAGAGCTAATGAATGACAGTTTTTTAAGTCCTGGGTTTTTCACAGATCAGATATTATGAGAATGCTTTTTAACTCCACACAGGGACTTTTTCCATGTGAAGAAGTTTCCTAATATAGAAGAAGAATTAATCAAACCAGGGACCCAAGTCGGTCCCAATACTTCCTAAAGCTTTAAACAGTCTATGAGATATATACCTCCTAGATCCTCTCTACCTTGCTTACTCACATGAATATACACAGAACAAATGATGGTCAAGGCTGTGAAGTTACCTGTGAAACCGGGAGGAGACAGATGTACCCCAGCACTACCACGGAGCTCTGAAGTAGGAGGCACATGGGGAAAGCTGGAGGAGTAAGGATTGCTCACCCGCTATTGCTCCTGCTTTGACTAATCAGGATCAAACTCCTGTGGCTCCGCTACTCTGAACAGGCTCTGCAGAGCAACAGCCAAGAGCTCCGCTCTGCCCACGATGCACACTGCCATGGGCTCTGCCCACGGTGCACACTGCCATGGGCTCTGCCCACGGTGCACATTGCCATGGGCTCTGCCCGTGGTGCACACTGCCATGGGCTCTGCCCGTGTTCTAACTCCCGACTAAACCTACAGCTTACACACGAGCTATAAAGACTAAACTCTTATAAGATTTCTCAGCTTCTAATGTAATGGCTTTCCCAAACTGTAAGATAAATGAGAAATAGATTTAGGGTTTTTTTAAACCCACTATGATTAGCAGGAAGACATAAATAAAATAAAAATCTTCCAGCTCTACTGTATGTGAAATAAAAGATGACCAGGAAAACAAAGACTACAATTTTCTTCTACAGATCTGGGATTTTCTGTGTTTGCCTTTCACCTTTACTAGGCAGCCAGAAAAGACACTATGAAGTGATACATCCAAAGGACAATATGCTGACTAATGACAGGTTTATGTCCCTAGTTAAAGATCATAACTTTCACACTGAGGCCGTGCAGGCTATGAAATATGAATTCATCGGTGTACCCTTCAGGTAACCAGTCTGCCGATTCTACCTGTCCCCTTCTTTCCCATTTGTTTCAAAATACTCTTTGCAATTAATGTTTTGAGCTGAGACAGACCTGAAACTGTCTGTAGCCTGAGACAGAAGCAAAACTGTCACTGCCATGATGTGACAACAAAGGAGGTAGGAAAGCAATCAGGATTGCATCGGTTTGAGATCCGGTACGTCATTAAGTGGCTGAAGTACAAACACAGAACAGATCAATGCAAATATTTTCAGAGTTAAAAGAAGCATCTCAGCATCTCTCAGTACTAGTGGCAAAGCAGAGACCAAAAAGGTTTCCTTTGGTACGGTATACTTTTCCTCTTAACCAAAAAAGTGATGTTCGCTGCTTTTTTGAGAACAGAAAAGGAATTCTTCCACAGATGTACCTTGGAGATTTAGTTCAGAGCCCTGTTTTTTCTGAGAGAATACCGAGACTGGCGCGGCTGCTGAAAGAGCGGCCTGTCCGCAGCTGCGCCCGCGGGAGCACACGCTGCCATCCCCGCATCCTCGGCCCCCGAGCCAGCCCTGGCCGTCCCGGGACGGGCGCTGGACAAAAGGGGCCTGTGCGGGAGCACAGAGCTGCTTTCAGAGCCTTCCTGAGAGGGGAACGAGCCCAAAACACCAGCACAGCCCCAAGGAGCCAGCGCGGGTCCCAGAATCACCGGGTTGTTACCATCCCCTGCAACTGCAGGAAAACAATCTCACCATGAACCCCTTCAGTGTAATTCTCAGTGTAATTCTCTAAAAAGAAGCTTGTTCTGTTGTCCATAGAAGCCTTCCACACGCCTCGATTGTTCCTGCAGTAATTCAGAAATTCACATCACACTCAGCAGTTATGTTTAAAACTAAAAATTAAGAAGTATAGGAAAAAATCCCCAAAAAACAACAAACCAAAAAGAAAAAAACCCAAACAAAGCCTTTCCTGTCAGGGGAGATCTTCAGCTGGTGCATCAGAGCAGCTCTACTGCTCAGTGAAGAACTGAGTTTAAACCAGAAAAATGCTTGGATGGAGTCGATTGATTCCCATTATTTCAGTCAATTGTTTTACAGGCAGGGACGGTGACAGAAAGAGGAAAAAGCCACAGTCTCCCTGGTCCCGCTGAGTGGCCCGACACGTCTGCTCTCCAGGGCGGCGGTTTTTCTCAATCATACACCAAAGTTCTGGGGGTGCTTTATGAAACAAAGCGCTACAGAGCACTTTGCCAGCAAGAACCCCACAGACACTCCTACAACCGAAGGCCAAATGCTGTTTATTTGGGAGGATTCCTGCGGATTTGAGAGCTGCAGGACGTGTACTGAAGGGGTGGGGTGCGCCCTGGCTGGGACCCGACCTGGCTCTGGGGCTGCTGAAATCATCCCGTCCACACCCTGCGCTCGTGGCAGCACGCGGCTCCACAACAAGCGAACGGCTGCTTGTTTAAACACAAAACACGCTATTACGTTTGTAAGCAGCTCCACGGAAAGTCATACAGCAAGATGTGCATGTGTTAGATTCAAAATAAATGTACACTAAAGCAGTTTAGTTTTTAAAGAGAAATTCTAATGGTTGATACAGTTGGTACAGCCTGAACTTAAGAGTCTAATGGAGGCCGCTCTCTGGAGTCTCCAGGGATTAAAGCAGACGCGTTATAATGAGTACAGCAGCGGCATAATTGCACCGCAACCCAAGAAGCAAAGAACAAAGTTTCGTGTGTTTTGCTGCTAACTAAAAATCTTAAAAGAACAGTTACAAAAAATTCAGGCAGCCAATTACTGCATATCAAGCATTTCTACACAATATTTCTATCCCCACAACCCGTGCCATTCCCCCAACCTGTGCCATTCCCAACCTGTGCCATTCCCCCAACCTGTGCCATTCCCCCAACCTGTGCCATCCCCCCAACCTGTGCCATCCCCAACCTGTGCCATTCCCAACCTGTGCCATTCCCCCAACCTGTGCCATCCCCAACCTGTGCCATTCCCCCAACCTGTGCCATTCCCCCAACCTGTGCCATTCCCCCGACCTGTGCCATTCCTAAACTGTGCCATCCCCAACCTGTGCCATTGCCCAACCTGTGCCATTCCCCCGACCTGTGCCATTCCTAAACTGTGCCATTCCCCAATCTGTGCATTCCCCTGACCTGTGCCATTCCCAACCTGTGCCGTGCCCAACCTGTGCCATTCCCCCGACCTCTGCCATTCCCAACCTGTGCCATTCCCCCGACCTGTGCCATTCCCAACATGTGCCATTCCCAACCTGTGCCATTCCCAACCTGTGCCATTCCCCCAACCTGTGCCATTCCCCCAACCTGTGCCATTCCCAACCTGTGCCATTCCCCCGACCTGTGCCATTCCCAACATGTGCCATTCCCAACCTGTGCCATTCCCAACCTGTGCCATTCCCCCAACCTGTGCCATTCCCCCAACCTGTGCCATTCCCAGCCTGTGCCATTCCCAGCCTGTGCCATTGCCCCAACCTGTGCCATTCCCCCGACCTGTGCCATTGCCCCAACCTGTGCCATTGCCCAACCTGTGCCATTCCCAACCTGTGCCATTGCCCCAACCTGTGCCACTCCCCCAACCTGTGCCATTCCCAACCTGTGCCATTCCCCCAACCTGTGCCATTCCCAACCTGTGCCATTCCCCCAACCTGTGCCATCCCCAACCTGTGCCATTCCCCCAACCTGTGCCATTGCCCCAACCTGTGCCATTGCCCAACCTGTGCCATTCCCAACCTGTGCCATTGCCCCAACCTGTGCCATTCCCCCAACCTGTGCCATTCCCAACCTGTGCCACTCCCCCAACCTGTGCCATTCCCAACCTGTGCCATTCCCCCGACCTGTGCCATCCCCAACCTGTGCCATTCCCCCAACCTGTGCCATTCCCAGCCTGTACCATTCCCAACCTGTGCCATTCCCCCGACCTGTGCCATCCCCAACCTGTGCCATTGCCCCAACCTGTGCCATTCCCAACCTGTGCCATTCCCAACCTGTGCCATTGCCCAACCTGTGCCATCCCCAACCTGTGCCATTCTCCCAAGCCCCTGAGCACAGGCCATTGCTTTCAGAACAAACCCTCCTGCTGCCCTTGCCCTTTCACTTCTCTGGGGCAACTCTGGCTGCAGTTCCTAGCAGTGCACTGCAGAATATGAATGTACAGGATCAATGGACGTTTGTAACAGGGACAGCATTTATGCTTTCCATATAATGGATGTATGTCTGACACGCTAAGTATTTATAAAAGCTAACGATCCCTTAACTGCAGGACGGTGCTCTGCTGCTCTCTCTGGTCATTCCCATCAGACATCTCAGGGGTTTAGTCATGAAAGAAATTCTGTGCAGTGTGCCAAGCTGAAAGCCACGCCAGTTCCAAATCGTTCCTCTTTAGAAGGAATAACAGCAGTTTTCATCAAGAGGGGAGTGTTCTGGCTCACCTCTGAGGCCAAAGGACTAACGTACAAATCTGATGCTGCTGTGTTTTCTGTACTTCAAATTCTCTGCCCATTTGCAGCTCATGCCAGTGGTGTGAGCAGTACCGAGCTTACCAACTGCCCAAACTTTCCTTTTCTTTTTGAAGACATTTCCTGAAATATGAAGTTCAGGAAATGCTGCAATCATCTCAACTTATAGCATAACCAGCTATTTTTGGCAGGGGAGGAAGACAACATAATCATTAACAAAGCTTCCCTCAACTTTTGTGCAGAGGACTCTGTATATTTAGCATGCACTCTGCCAAGTCGGTATTTTTGCTTATGAGAATTCAAAATGGTATTAACATACGGTGTCAGAAACAGCAAAATACAGCAGAAATTGCCTCCAGAACCCAACTGCTGCAGCAGCTCACACGTTCGCTGCCATCTCAGAATTCCTCTGTTCCCAAATCCTCTGGTTTCACCTGTGGCAGCACGAAAACCAGCCCAGTTTATTTACACCGATTTAATCTTCGTGGGTTACACGTCAGCATAAATATAACCGGTCAGCCGATGAATGCCTAGTTCAGCCTCCTCCTGGGGCTGATGGAAAGCCATAACTGCTTCTTGCAGAGAAACCAGACTTAATTCTCCAACCTCTTCCATCTTATATTGATTCAGCTCTTCAGATTTCAACACTTTGACCAGCCTTTATTGTTTAGCACCTTCTTACAGTGTAAACCATGTCCCTTCGCTGCCCACGCAGTACAAGACCTCAGTGTGTTCCGGTTCATCCCCAGGTGTCTCAGCTGGATGGACGGGCTGCCTGGGGAGAAACGTTCCTCTGTGCAACAGCAACGCTCACACACTTTGGAGATTATCATCTGCAGACTGAAAACCAGACAGTACCATGCAAGTCAAGCACAGGCTTCTAAATAGGCTGAGGTTTCGCACTACTGTGAAAATACAAGAAATCCTGGATGATAAATAGAATGGGAAGATTGTGTCACCACCATGCAGCCTGCAACTGCCCGCAAAGAGGTTGGAGCATGGAGGGGGTTGGTCTCTTCTCCTAAGCAGTAAGTGATAGGACAAGAGGAAATGGCCTCAAGTTGCACCAGGGGAGGTTTAGATTGGATATTGGGAACAATTTCTTCCCCAAAGGGCTGTGGGGCATTCGAACAGGCTGCCCAGGGCAGTGCTGGAGTCACCATCCCTGGAGGGTTGGACAGACGGACATGAGGTTCTCAGGACATGGGGCAGTGCTGGAGTTGGTCAGGTTACGGCTGTACTCGATGATCCTGAGCATCTCTGCCAACCAAAATGATTCTATGATTTCTATAGTATTTAGCTTTAAGTCCTTCCCAGGTACAGCACAACTTCAGCAGTTCAATTTTAACATAGTTACTGCAAAGCAAATAGTGAAATTGGCAGTAAATTGGATCTATCAAGTGCTGCTTTTGCTAGAGCAAATGTGGTTACATGTGTTTGAGGTCACTGGGATTACATATGGTTATTTCCTCTTTCTACTTTAGTCAGGTCTATAAACTGGAAAATTATACATCAATGGATGAGAAAAAAGTGGCATCTTTCTTCTCTCCTTCCACATGTATATTACAGGCAGAAAGAATATGAGAGTAGTATAAAGCCAGACCTATTTAATCAGTGCTTTGGCACGGGCAGTTTCAGATGTCGGTAATACCCAGCTTCACAACATTAAGCACTGCACAGTGATTTCCACAATCACAAAAGATTTGTTTTAGTGCATAGGCAGCTTTTGTCTTTCACACAACCTGTCTTCTAATGAAATAATCTAATAAACACATTTTGATTTCAGTTATTTCTCACTGGACAAGTACAAAAGGCTGATGTGTTAGGGGTTTAACTGGACTGGACTTCTGCGGTAAAGCTGGACCAGATTCTCTGCAGTGCTATTCAAACCAGGCCTTGGACACCGGCCTGGAGGTTTTCATCTGGCCCTTCTGAAACCTGGGGAGAAGCCTCTGGATAACAAAGAGCACTGAACAAAAAAGGCACAATTTCTTTCCATTTTACTGACAAGAAAATGATGATTTTTTTACATCTGCAAACTAGAGCCATCTTGATACATACAGAGTAATCCGATACAGATGTAAGCTCACTTCTTTCATTAGCTCACATGTAACTACAGGCGCTTTTCTGGAAGTTTAGGTGGATTTTTTTTTCTGAGGTACTGGGTTTAGACTCAGGAAATCTGGGTTTTTTTGGGTGCAATGAAATAACCTCCCAATGAGAGTAATGTCACCTTATTGTGTGCAGACGGAGCATCTCCCAGGTGTGTCGCACACTTGTGCAAGACCTGCCCTTCCGTGCCGGTTCCGCTGGGGACACTGAGCACAGGGCTCTGACAGATGTTGGCAAAAGACATAACAAGTTGTATCAATTACTTTACAAAAACAGCGCCAGCCAAAATATTCACATTTCCACAGTCTGTGAGTACAACGGTTACTACAGCAATTATGTTTCTCTGGAAGTGCTCATTTTACACTCTCAAATGCTCACTTTAAACTGCATGGCCTACCATAAGCCTGCGTTTTCCAAGAATATTATTCCTACTTTTCCCACATGCAGTGATATTTAAAGCCAAATTTACAAAGGTATTTAGGGATTTAAAGATAACAAGTGGTACCTTAGCAGGCACCTCAACGTCATCAAAGCAGGCATGGGAGCTGTGCTTGTATCTCATGAAACAGTTTTCCTGTATCTTTACATGTTTAAATAACCCATTTTGAAATAGATCGAACACACACGCTTGTGCAGAAATGGTTCTTGGAAAGCAGAATTCCCCACTACAAACATAGCACTGTGGAGCATCTTTGAGCTTCAGATTGAAACTCAGATGAACTTACAATAAAAACTCATCTCTGTGGGGAATATTCTGCAAGTCTTCATTTTTGACAATGCAGCTGCTTTGCGTGGTGGTAAGAATGAGCGTCTCCTAAAAACCGGACGGCACTAACCTTAGTGACAGCCAAGATTCTTTTGGAGCTTGTATTAGAGCTTCACATGGGATGGAGTCTCTGTGAGATCCCCAAGCCTTCTCAAGTACAGAGATGGTTATTCTGGTGTTTCCCCCCAAAACCGGGTAATAGAGCCATCCCAGAAGTCTGGTCATAAACCAACTTTCCAAAGCAATCTGCGCTTCATGGTAGCTGCTCTTTATCATTTTCCAATCAACACTAGTTGGCTTCTAATTGATTTTATATTGTGTCCCTTACCAGAAGTAAGAATATTGTGTTTACTAGGGCAGCGCAAAGGGGGCAGGCCTATTCTTACTGCTGTATTTAATGCTGCTGCTAATCATGGAGATTAGACTGAAACAATTACAACAGCTAATTAAAGAACAATGCAGTTTTTGGCATCTTTTCTCAGACAGCACTATTGGGAATTCCTAACTCAGGCAAAGCAGGGATAATTAAAAATCGAGCTCCAGTTTCCCCTGCACCAGCAGCTGGATCACGCTGATTAAACTGCAAATAAAACACATGAAACCAACACTTTGTAGTGTATCCAATTTCACTTAAAAGGGCCTTTAAAACTGAATCATAAACAGAGAAACAGTGCATAGCAAATTATTTAGCTGAAGCTGGATATACAGTCTTCACTGCAGTTGCTTCACAGCTTATTGTCTTTTGCTTGGAGTGTGGAACGACAGTGACTGGAGGGCCCGATGAGCCGCTCAAATCATTGACGTCCCTTCCAAAGGCATCGCTGTTCAAGACGCCGTGTAAACACCAGGAGCAACTTAGCTCAGATTTAAACACCGGCATCAAAATTTCAAGATCCTTTGTGGAAAATGCAGAATTTCACCCAATGACATCTCCAGTCATTACTGAAGAATAAGACGGGCCTCAAACCCATTTCAGCAAGAGACTGGATGGCGGGAGAGCTGGCACAAAGAGCAGTTATTTTATGACAGCTAGAAGTCCAAGACACATTTCCAGCTGCCCAGCCAGGGCAAAGGTGTGAGCAGAATCAAGCCCTGTCCAAGATCCTCTGGTACCCTGTGTGCTGTAAGAGCCCAGTTACCCAAAAGCAATCAGTGCAGCCCATTCTCATGCTCAGGTCACAGCATCACCTACAGTAAAGGTGCAGTTTCCCCAACAAGCTTAAGCAGCTTTACTTTATAATGACAATTAAAAAACCAACAACCAAACCATGTTTACTCTTGGCTAGCGTTTGCCTATATACTTGAGCCACACAAAACACTCCTGCTTCTGCTTCTGCTTCTGCTTCTTCCCCACCCCACCAGAAGAAAATATTTCAATATTCCTCAATCAAAACTCTTTAGAAGTTTTCTGGTGATGAAAAGTGGTCGTGCTCATGGTTTTTTATAACCCGTCAAGAAAAGGAATACACGAGCACTGGAATTCCCATGAAATGGAAGATTGAGTTTGGGTCAGGGGTCTCTTTGCTTAGTGTCACAGCTTTCCAAAAAAGCAAGAGAAGCAGGGGTTTCTTTTCTTTTATAATCTGTGCCAGGAATAATTTCAAAGTCTCTTTTAAAAACCCCAGTCTGGGCTTTATGTCTTTTCTACTTAATGTACTTTGCAACCTTGAACAGTAAAGCTACAGCTGACTGAAAACATACGTTTATAAACTTGTTTTATTTGTCAATAACACATTCTTATTGTGATATTCTCAGGCCTATCTGTGATGCTGCGGATGATTAAAACATTCACCAGCTCTGGAGGGCTCTGCCTCCAGGTAACCTTTGCCTTTTCAATTTACTCCTTATGTCCCGTCCACTACAACAAAATAGTTCGAATCCATGATCCCTGTGGGTCCCTTCCAACTCAGGACATTCTGTGATTCTAAGAACAGTAAGAAAACCCCAAATTACTCACCTTAAGCTTGGTTTGTTGTTTAGAAATCTGCCTGAGTGTTGTTACTGTGCTCTCCGGACAATTACTCAATGCTTTGTTAAATAACAAGGGGATCCTGTTAAAATTTTGTAACTAATGCCAAGAAATGTTGTATTCATGTAGCTTTGTGGACAAACATCAGTGTTAGATCATTTTCACTGATCTCACTAACTGGACGTATCTCATACAAAGCTGATGTTGGTTCAACAGCTACAGCAAGACTGTCAACCAGAAACAGCGCCACATTCTTTCTGAAGCAAAACTATCTTTAGCATTATATCTTACATAAATACATTTAATACACAACAACAAATAATAATAATAAAAAGCAAGGAGACTGCACTCAGCACCAGCAAAACGTACCTTAAAGAAAAGCGTTTAAGGGACAGGGTGCTGTTGCCCGATGGTCCAGGGGAGGGCATATAATGAACGGGGAGGTTTTTTAAGACAAGGCCTTTCTAAGTTTTTGGTAAATGTTTGAAAGTTTGGGCTACAGGGCAGAAAATCTGTTAGGAAAAATCACTAAAGAGACCAAAGCAAGGGGAAATGCACGTACCTTCCACCTACATATGCTCTCACAGGTTACCCAGCTGTGCTGCTTTAGCCACTTGTCATAGGAACGGTTTGGAAGGCTGACTTAATGTTAATTAGAAGAAAGGTAAAATTATAATAAAGGTCCTTGTGGAAAAAGCCCAGTAAGCACAGCCGCACCTTGGGGAAATGCTCAGGTGCTCAAGAAATGACCAGCCTGGGCATGTAAGTGTTACAGTATTGTGTTGGCTTTTGCGATGAAAACACCATCACGGGGACAGGCGGGAGCTCTTACAGGGACAAACATGGACAATCACAGCTGCACCTCGGCTTAGGATATGGGTTTGGTGACATTTTTAATGCTCGCAGAGGATTTTGAGACCCTAAACTCTAGAGACCTCAGAGACTCAACTAAGGGTTCACCAGCTATCTGAGCCAGAGTCGTCCTGAACGGTCACCTTTCATTCTCTTTGTTGCCAGAGCTAGAAAGATTCTTTGCATGTAGCTTCATTTCTTTAACCTCATTTACCTAAAAGCAAACTTCAAAAACGATTTTGGAAAAACCACCAGCAGCAGGAAAGGCTGCAACAAGTGACCAAGGAACAGAGAACCAAAAACCCCGACAAACAGCCTTGGGGACCCAGCTGGTGACCCACGCTGGGATCCTGGAGAAGTTACTGCACGTTCCCTGTGACTCCACGTCTCCTCTCTCTGATCAAACAGTGATCGACAACGACTGCGGTCGGTCCTTTTTGTCCATTTTCTTGCCTAGGTGCACATATGCTTTATTACACAGACATGAGATATTCTTTATTTTAAGCTATTTGTTGGCTCCTATTACTTTTGTTAGTCTCTGGTAACATCTAACAGAAGTTTAAAATAACGAAACACCTTTCACAGTTTGCTCTGAAATTACAAGTTTCTTCTCAATCCCTGAGATGATATCTCATGCTTAAATGAAATTTTGGCAAAGAAAAGCAAAGCACTTCACAGCTTTCCTACTACATCAAGTACTATTATGTCTTTATATACCTATGCAGAAGTAAGCTTTGCAAATTTTCCTAAAAATAATGATGCAAGTGTAATTGTTCTTTCCAGGCTATGTTCCAAAACCAATTTTAAACTTGGAAAAACTATGAAAGTGGGATAGCTGGAAAAAAATACTTGGGTTTTACTTAATAATAAATGCTTGAAAGGATCACAACATTTTATAAGGTCATATATAACACCAGTTAGCACACTACAGTAATGCATTATTCAGCTCCAGCAAAGAATATAAATCCTTGTAATGTACATGGTTAAAATGTGGTTTAATTCTTATTCTCCTTTGGCTTTGACTCAAAGCTCCTGCTGAGCGTTATAATGTTCAGACAAGGTAAATTCCTGGCGACTCCTTAATTAAACGTGTAAGGTAAGACTTTGCCTCTGGCTCCTGGTCACACTGCCTGGCATTTTCGGAGATCCCACCTCCCACTTCTCCTGCCCAACCTCAGCCAGAGCTCCGACCCTCAGCAAAGATGCAATTCTGACATTCCCAGGCTGAGGCAGACAGGACACAGGATCCTGGTTGGGTTGAAGAGACCTCTGTAGAACCTCTGTAGATCCCCCAGCCCTGCTCATGCAGGAAGAAGTTTCTTCTCAAATTTAAGTGGAACCTCTTGTGTTCCAGTTTGCACCCATTGCCCCTTGTCCTATCACTGGTTGTCACCGAGAAGAGCCTGGCTCCATCCTCCTGACACTCCCCCTTTCCATATTGATCCCCAGGAATGAGTCCCCCCTCAGTCTCCTCTTGTCCAGCTCCAGAGCCCCAGCTCCCTCAGCCTTTCCTCACACGGGAGATGCTCCACTCCCTTCAGCATCTTGGTGGCTGCGCTGGACTCTCTCCAGCAGTTCCCTGTCCTGCTGGAACTGAGGGGCCACAACTGGACACAATATTCCAGGTGTGGTCTCCCCAGGGCAGAGCAGAGGGGCAGGAGAACCTCTCTGACCTACTGACCACCCCCTTCTAACCCACCCCAGGTACCATTGGCTTCCTGGCCACAAGGGCCCAGTGCTGGCTCATGGTCACCCTGCTGTCCCCAGGACCCCCAGGTCCCTTGAGCTTTTTTAGGAATTTCAGTGCACATCTTTACACAGCACTTGCACTCCTGTGATTGTGACCAGCTGAATGGTTCCTTCTCCCCGAACACTGAAACAGCACTTTAAATGCAGTTCTTCCCATGTGTTGACTTAGAGTGCATGCGTCTTTAGAATTCACTCCCTTTCAGCATTACTGCCAGTAAATAATTTAAAAGCCTATTAAGACAGCAAAAGCCAATTCACTGAAATTATGAGCAAATGTTTTTGCATCAAGGGCCAGACTCGGGGAAACACTTAAACATCTTCAATTCAAAGCCCGTGAGCGTTCAGATTGACGCAACTGCCTAACTAGCAAGTCTTGTGTGTTACTGAGCGTGGGCTATTACCCGGCTCCGGACATGATTTTCCCTTGTGAAAACACATAGTTATTCAAGGTTTCAAAATATATAGTGAAAACAACAGTTTCATAACTACAAAGACAAGCTACAAGTCTAATTCAGCCTCAGTCCTGTGATTTTGAATCTGAATAGAAAAATACTGCATTTTCCAAGCAAACAGTGCTGACAAGAGTTTAGCCCTCACTGCATTGTTTCAGATGTCAAAATACTTAGTTATTCAGATATGGACAGTAACACAAAGACAGGAAATAAGGACATCAAGAAAGTGTTCTACTCCAGCCAGCATATTTACCTACAGGGAACAAAATGAATTGCCACCGAAGGAAGACAGACATTAAGCGAAACAAATCTCAGCTTCAAAACCATTCAGATAACAGAAAACACGCAACTAAACATTAAAACCTAATTAAGAACATGAAACCTAAGAGAAAAATCATACGTTGTCTGAGCCACCACGGCTAGATCAGGAGGTGACAGGGGAGGGCAGGAAGGTCGGAAGGGGGACACGGACACTTAGAGCAATAATAAGCATTCTTTTGGGAAAAGCGCAGCTCTGCCAGCCAGGAAACCCCCTCTCGGCCAAGGGCCAAGCCCAGCGGACCGTCTACAGCGTGAATTTCCCAGGCTGACCTTGCACAGCTTGCTAATGCTGTATTTTCACGACCATCTGAGACCTTGGCAGGGGTTTGATGATCCCTGCCCCCCCAAAAAAAAGAACCCCAGGTCCTTGACCGACTCTTTGCAACACCCACTCTCCCACTGGGGAGTCTCAGGATCCTGCTGCCTCACGTGGAACAACTTCAGCACAGCACATGGATGATATTTTCCGAAAGATGCCGATATTTGGTGCTGGACTTTGTGGTTGCAACCAGCAAGAAGAAGAAACTTGTTCCCGGTGAGGGTGGCAGAGCCTGGCCCAGGCTGCCCAGGGGGGTTGTGGAGTCTCCTTCTGTGCAGACATTCCAACCCGCCTGGACACCTTCCTGTGTAACCTCATCTGGGTGTTCCTGCTCCATTGGGGGATTGCACCGGATGAGCTTTCCAGGGCCCTTCCAGCCCCTGACACTCTGGGATTCTGCAGGAGCTGCCGGGCTCAACTGGCTGCTTCAGGACTCTCTTCAAGGAAATCATGCTTTTGAAAATACACAATGTCATCCTGCAGTTGAGCATATTAGCTCAAGATGTCGGTCTGTCTTTGGTGGAAAGTCATTCGAGCTAAAACAGAGCAAGAATTTACCTCGGACCAACAATTCTTGATTAACTTACTCTGCTGGCAGGCTTAATGTAAACTAGGCGCTATGCCAAAGCCTCCTGATTCACTCTGGAGTAAATGCAATTTGAAAGGATGCTCTCGTGTTTTACAGCATTGCCTTGGGAGTGAATTTTCAGGTAACAGTCAAAAGTGGCATGGGCATGTGGATCAGTCATGACACTGGCACTCTGTGTAAAAATAAACCCCAGGTCTTTCCTAACTTCTCTCACTGCATAGTAAAGGAACAGCTTCCAAACTGGTGTGTGTGTCAGGGTGTATGATGTACAGAGAAAGCCTGTTACTTCTTAGTTGGAACCAGAATTTACCCAAAATATCAATGTTAGTAAAAGACAAAACAGAGGGAAATTCCTATTAAAAGGATATATATATCTAGGACATATCCAGACCCAATCTAGAAATGTCTGTAACGTGACAGAGTTCTGCACAGCCCCGGATTCACAGGCACCACTCACTCCACAGAAGTTACTCAGCATTTGGCTGTCACTTGAGGTGACCTACATGCCATGGACAGGACCTGGACTTGACCTTCTGGTGTCACGAGGAACAGCTACACACCAGAAACCTCCCCTTCCTTCCATGGGGCAGGGCCAGCTGCTCCGTCAAATACGTAGCCTACTCATACACATCTCCTGCAGCAGAGCTCCTCATGGTCAACACTGCAGAGCATCACCCCCAACAACAGCTTCATTTGAGTGTTGGGTTCCCTGCAGCTTTGGGACTTCCCAAGCCCATGGGTTTGCCACAGCTGAGCTGGAGCCGTCCCCTGGCACGCCCAGAGCTCTGCCCAGCAAACATCCACCTGCCGAAAACCTGCACACATCCCCATTTGCAACGAGACGCAACCCGCAATCCATCAGGTATCTTATAAATAAATCCCACCACGCTCAACTACATAATTTCCTTATGAATGGCCAAGTTACGCGTGTGCTAAATCTTCCACACAAATGATCAAATCCCCAACAGCAACAGCACTTTCTGGCCCAGGCTGCCGAACCGCCACAGGACCGGGAGAGCTGGGAAGGGGCTCCTGCAGAGACCTGGCTGTGTTTTCACTTAAGCTCCACATCAAGAGTTTAAAAATAAGAGTAAAAACACCAACAGTTCTATGTCTGTGTCAGTTTTGAAAGGCTGGGCTATACAGAATACCCAGCTATTCGACTGGATCAAAAAACAAAAATGAGAACAGTATGTCAGTCGTCAGTTGATGTCTAGAATAGAAAGGCAACGATCTCTGTTTACTCCATGTTCGTGCATTTTCGCAGGCAAAGGAACAGGCAGCAGGCCTTGAGAAAGGTTACCATGAGCCTGATCTGGCAGTTACTGATAAAGCTTCATCGATTTGTTATTTAAATTGTCTTTTGCTTTTTTTGTCCCCCCTTTTTAAGAAAGAAAGAAAAAAAAAGCTCTTAGTCTAGACTAACTTTGTGATCTAAGATGCTCTGTCCAGCTATCAAACATCACGATAAAAGCGCCAAGGAAAGTTCAAAGCGGAGCTGCCAGGACGATGCTCTGGAAGCAGTGATCAAATGTTGCCTGTTTCCTGCCTGCTAAGGAACCAAATGCTGGTCAAGGCCACAACCAAATTAGCATCTAGATAATTTGCAAATAATGAACTTAGTGTCATTTTACAGGCATTAAGTGCTTGCTCTTCAAATATCATGATTTTATTACAGCATTTATTAACAATGTTTTGTTTGCTGTACATAAACTCAAACACTAGAAGACAGTCATATCATAAGCAATTACAAACGTTAGGTAACCTTTACTACGTAGGATAAAGTACAAATAAATGCCAAAAGGCACAGGAGCAAAGAAATAATAATAAAAATTCTTTCTGGTTCCTGTGAAGTCATGGAATAATATGTACAAGAAATTACACTACACATAAACAGCAAAATGAAAACTATTTCAGGGTTATAATTCTTTTAAACCTGACTCTCCAAGCAGAGCCAGGAGCTTATCAAACCTACTTGTAGCACAACTCTTCCTGGAAGTTCCTCTTCAAGCTTGGCTTTGCTCTACTGCATACATATTATTAAACCATTACGAATGACAGCACCTGGCACTTGCTGTCTAACAGAAGCCAGCACCACAGGCTGCCCAACTGCTATTCTCATCTCCATTTGAATCTCAGAACCGCAGATTTCTCCCTCCAGTTTAGCAGCACAGAACAGTGCTGGGGAAGGAGCAGGGAGCTGAGCGTTCCCCCGAGTCCCCGCGCCCGCCTGGGTGGCACCGGGCAGCGCGGCCAGGGGACCACGGGACGCTGGCACAGAGGGGTTCGTCCTCCCAGCCTAAGGAGAGGGTCCCTCTGGGGCTCCCACCTCTTGGGCAAGGGCTCCCCGGGGGGGAAACCCCCACTTTTCACAGCAAGAAGCAAGCCTGGGCAGGGCGCTGCCTTTGGTTTTGTTCTGCGCTGAAAATGGACATAAGCTATGCTTTGGGGTGATGGGCAGCTGCACACCCCCCTCTCTCTCCCTTCCCCAACTCTTTTGGTTTGGAAGGTGCATGCACACCCCCACCCTCGTCCCCAACACCTCCTGCCTCTCCTGCTATGGGGCAAGTTAACAGCTCCTTTTGTTTAACCCTCTGTGGGTTAGCTAGGAGAAGGGAAGAGGCGCCAGAGAGTCGGGAAGTTTCCGGGTACCCACAGCCAAAGTGAGGGGTGCCAAGAAGTTTCTGGGTGCCCATAGCCAGAGTGGGGGAGCAGAGAAGCTTCTAGACTGCCCACCGCCAGATCTGACACGACTATAAAGTGAGGTCCACCGCCAGATCTGACATGACTATAAAACGGGGTGCGCCAAGGCTGCCTTTTGTGTGGTCCTCACGGAGCATGGGCCAAATGCTGCCGCCAGGAGCCCTTCCGGGACTGGGTGGCTGTCTAAGGTAACGTGACTGCCTCATCTCCGCGTGCGGGTGAGCGATAACTTGGATATTTCCTCACCAGATAAGCGAGTGTATTAAATAATTCCTCACCACTTGGGCAGGTGTTTTCCTCACTAGACAGGTGAGTGTATTCCGTGCTTAAATATAAGCACATGTGTTTCCTTAATAATTCCTTGCCAGGTTCAGGCAAGTGGATATCCTTAATATGATTTCTCACTAAACATGGGTGTATTTTTCCTGGAGTAAGGGACGGCTCTGGCATTGTTTTTGGGGAGCCACGTGTTTGCACACTGTGGATCTCCATTATTCTTATTTGCTGTACCCCAATAATGTCCTCAAAGTTGATATCCGAATCTGTGTTTTATGTTACCGGAGTAACTGATTGTATAAACCCCGTTTCCAATCGATTGTTTTCCCATACTTTCCCAGACAGAATAAAAGCCTGTTTTGGACCTGGCTGTCCACCTAAAACTAACATTGGGGTCCCTCCGTGACAGGGGCCGTGAATGCCAAACAGCCTGAGAGGGCACGTTACGCTCTGCGAGGTTCAGAGATCCCACACCCTCGGTACTTTCACTGCATGACAGATTTTGCTAATCCTACTCTGGCGCTGTCAGCTCTCTACACACACACAACACCCGCAGCTTAGGCAGTAACTCAGAGCCTGGCTTTAGCTTTGGAAAGCAAACGTCACATTCAGATGCTCTGATGATTACTGCACGCAGCTTCCAAATGCTCAGACTCTTCATATAACCGCAGAGGTCGCTGCGGCTGGACGCCAATAATGGCAGAGGAGCGCGGGGCTGCCTGTGCAGCTGGATGTGACGATTCACGGCCAGGGCCACCCTGTCACCATGGCTGGGACGCCACAGAACGGAGCAGAAGGGAGGGAGAGCGGCTGGTGCACATGGGCCATGCCACTCCCACAGCCAAAACAAGGTTTTCAGTCACAGAAACAACACTGAACCGCACAGCTCCCACCAGCATCAACAAGAGTCTAGACCAGCAAGTCACCATTTTGTCTGCTTTTTCCTGAAAATCAAATATAGGGAATATTTCAAGTTATTGAAGATTCTTAGCTTGTTCCTAGTTTCCTTTCCCATGGAAAAGTGTTTTCAGACAAATTCCATGGCTGCCCAACAAGCCCCCTTACAGCGACAACAAACACATGGTCATGCACTAGCCTGTGGCCTCAGCATCAATAATAACCATTGCTGTAAGTCATGACAATAAAACATTTCCATCTTTCTCTCTTAAATCTTCTTTGGCTTCAGCACTGCAATCCACCCAGTTGCGGTCATTTTCCCCACCAGAACACACGACTCAGGAGTCCGTAATACAGATGTTAGCTCCATGTCTCCAGTGGATTTACCAGCTACTAAAGAGCTTTTATTGCCAGCCTGCAGCCCAGTTAATTCCTCTTCTTGCGACACCAGTGAACTCTGACAACGATGTAAAACTCCAGGGATCGCAAAGCCACAGCCACACGTCTGTAAGACAGGGCAGTGGGAGGAGGAGGGATAATGTGAATTAGTGCACGTGTGATGTGCAGCAGCCGGGCACGCGAGCCAACCAGCAGAGCCCATCCTGCTGCTGTAAATCCAGAACAACCCATTGAGAAGTGGGTTCTCCTTGCACTCTGGTCTCCAGTACTTGAAGTAGTAGATAATTACAAAACCAAAAGAAATTCTCAGTGTGTTACATGAAAGTAGATGTAGGCACTTCAAAGCTGTCCTGGATACAAAATTACTGTAATGAGATCTGGAAAATGCTGCATGCGAAACGTGGCTGTGCACATCTATATTTCTTCAATTTTTATCTGATTGCTCTTAAGAAATTATTTGTGCATATTTATTTTCTGTGCTACGCTTCACTGCCCAAAAAGTAGAATTGTCACTTTAAACCCCTTCGCTATACAAGAGCTATTTATGCCATTGAGGTCTAGTCCCAGCATAACCGAAGGAAGAGACAATCGAAGGGGAGAGTGGGGGGGAAGCAGCATCACAAGAGCCTTTTCAGCTTTGTTTACCTGCAGCTGTTACAGAAAACAAAACAAGACTGAAACAGACCCCACATTTCAGTATCATTTCAAACCAATCCCAAAACAAAATGTATTCCAGATGTCTACCCAGAAATGCTGCACAGAGAACGCCCCACAAGTGGTACCCAGGTCAGCCCGGTACCCACAGAACATCCAGTCCGCTGCGTGGAAAACAGCTCCAGACATCAAAATATATTTTAAACTACAGCAAAATACGTTCAGCTTTAGGTAAGAAATGCAGGCGTGATGCACAACGGGACTTCAAGAGAAGGTTTCTCTGCAGTCAGCTGCATTTCAGTGGGTATGTGCCGTGTTAGCCCAGGAGGTGCTGAATGGGGGCTGCCCAATACTGAACTGAATTCCTCCTGTCCTGCTGCGCTGACACCAAGAGAAGCACAAGAGAAAGGAAACAGCTCTAAAACTCTTCAATGTCCCTCACTGCAGTACTGGAATTGCCTCAAATACAGATTGTATTTTCAACATGTGAGATATAAAGCACTTATTTATTGCTAGATATATTCATCAGAACAACTTCTAGATGTGTTTGACTTACAGAATGGCAACAGATACCCACAGTCTCAATTAGTTGCAGAATAGTTCCGCCTGTTGGCACAATTCTCTATTTGCTATCAGAACAGTTCTGCATTAGAGGCTTATTTAAGCAATCAGACCGACCTCATGCTATCAAATATTAATATTTTATGCTTTAGCCCAATTACCATTATTCTGGAATACTCAAGAATTTTCCTGTTCTGTGATGCCATTCAAGTGCAGAGCACGACAACATCCAACAGCTTTACCGGACAGCAGGGACCGGGTCATAACGAACCTTTTGGTTCTGATGGCAATTGATTATAATTAACATCACTTACATATCTCCCATTCTGCCAATTTGCCCAAAGGAGCAAGCACAAAACTAAATTTTACAACTCTCTTTCCATCAAAGGAAAGATGCCTTTTTTTTTCCTGCTTAAGTTAGAAAGCTTTGAAGGAATCTGAGTGACATGAAGTGTGTCCCTTCTTCATGAAAGAGACCGTTGCAAAGGAATCCACCGGCCTTTGATGCCAAACTTCTCACAGTTTGTTCACAGAACTAATGCAGCAAATAAGGGCTAGTGATGCGAGTTCAAAGCCACCTGCTCTTTCTGCCTCTGTGTACACGGCCGAATCGCATACAATGATTGTCTGTGCAACAAAAAACATCCCCAGATGCTACATGAGACTGCACCTGGGGATCATCAATGCAAACAATCCCCAGTTAACGCTGCAGAGTATTCCCCACCTATATCCAAAAAGGACCCACTCAGCAGATACACTTGGAAGACGCATTCTTCTAAAAAGACCTAAATTCTCTTTCTTGTGTGTTTTAACAAAGGAGACATTTCTAGCTGCTGTTTTGCTGGTCTTATCTTTGCCAAATTCAGTGTATCTGATTAGGACATAATAACAGCTCAGCAATTTGATTGCACCGGATGCTTCTGCAGGGACTGCGATACAAAGACTTCAGAGGTAAGCCCATGAATTCTACTTGTATCTTCATGTTTCTGAGTGAGAATGCAAACAGGCTGCTTCCTTTTCACTTTGACAACAGAATGCAAAACCATCGATTAAAGCCAGCACAGTCACCACAAGAAACTGCAGAATTTTCCCCAGTGGCCACATCATCCCATGGGCATTTGAGCACCTTATGAAATGGTGCCCGCCCCCCGCATCCCTGAACCCATCAGTCAGAAGAAAAGTATTTATCTGTATGCTGAAAAGCAAGTACACTGGGAATGTATCTTTACAGCATGATTTCATGAAAGACTCCATGTTTACGCCATTGCCAATTGTAATCAACTTGTCACAAAAACTGCAAGACGCTCTTTTTCTACAGGCTCCAAGATTCCTCAATTCATGGGTTTTTTTCGGGAATATTGACCGAAACTGGAAAAATCCCCAAGCAATGCCAAAACCAGGACACAAAAAGATTCAGAGTATTATTTTTAGTCATAGCCTTTTAAAAAACAGGTTCCCAATCATTTAATGATTTCTTTTTTTCCATATGATGCTCTAACATATCACGCAAGGAGCGTTTCTACTGGTTTTAGTAGTGGATATAGTGCCGGCTACGGGGGCAGATCACACACCTGAGTCCCCTCGGCACAGCTCAGGGTTACAATTTTAAATTACTGCATTGAACAGAAGAAAAAATTAAAGGTCAAACAACGGAGCACACAATTATTGAGAGAGTCCTACAGGCAATGAAGTTATTTTCTGGTACCCGACGACAAAGGCATCGTGCCAGGCGCTGGCAAGAAACGCACCACGAGTGGCTTTTGCTGTTCTAAGCAGCCACTTAATGGCAAAGCGCAGCCCCCACAACAGCGACACACCGCGAACCTGCAGCGCCCAGCCTTTGATTGAATTAAGCCAGAAATCAATTTCAGAGCAAGGAATTACAGGATAATAAATACCTTTTAATATGACAATTTTTGTTTCTTACGCAATGCTCTCTAGGGTATGACATTTTCATTCTAAAAAGAGCTGGCTCTTAAAAATTTCAATGGTAGAGAGAGCAATAACAAGCAGTCTTCTCCCTGGTCTCTTTAAAGGCACTACTGTTAAAATATACATTTTGTCTGTGAGTGATCGGCACCTGAGCTGCTCTCAGAGACAAGGGGCTGGCACAGCTGAGAGCCCGAGCGCTGTACTCAAACATAATGGGAAGACGCCTTCGAAGCATCTGTCACCCAACGTGATCCTCTCTGGACTGGTGTCCCCTCTCAGCTAAGGGAACTTTCTGAAATCCTCCTGGTGTGGCACGTGCGTTACATGCAGTTCTGGAGTTTGTTTTTGCAGCACATCTCCAAGTTTCACGCTTCAGTAGCACCCGGGACGCGCAGCCACCACTCGCAGGGAGGCTGCAAGCCACCGGCTGCTCTCACACAAGAATCTGCCCCGGTGAGAGCGCCTTCAGGAAACCGCACGGCAAAAATCAGTTCATGTGTTTGCTTCTAAGAACAAAGGGAAAACTGGTATTCTATATTTATAAATACATAAAGGGTGAGTGTCAGGAGGATGGAGCCAGGCTCTGCTCGGTGACAACCAGTGACAGGACAAGGGGCAATGGGTGCAAACTGGAACACAGGAGGTTCCACTTAAAGATGAGAAGAAACTTGTTGGGGGTGAGGGTGGCAGAGCCTGGCCCAGGCTGCCCAGGGAGGTTGTGGAGTCTCCTTCTGTGCAGACATTCCAACCCGCCTGGACACCTTCCTGTGTAACCTCATCTGGGTGTTCCTGCTCCATGGGGGGATTGCACTGGATGAGCTTTCCAGGGCCCTTCCCATCCCTGACACTCTGGGATTCTTGGAAGAAGAATTGTAATCTCTTTTTTTATTACAGCCATCAGCTTAGAAGAAATGCTGCTGACTCCAAGGGGTGGAAAAGCAATGGCGTGCCACCCAGAGACAAGGGGCAATCCTGTGTGCCATGGGCCCGGCCCGGCACCCTCAGGTGCTGGCTCTGGGACAAGCTGTGCAGGGGACACGCTGGGGACAGCACTGGCAAAAGGAAAACCCCAGCGGGGGACACAGAGGTGGCACTGCCCTCCTGCACCAGTTCCTCAGTGCTGGTACAGGCTACACAGAACCCCACTGGCCCCCAGCTGCAATACTCCATGGCCCTGGATCAGTAAAGCCTCACAGGGCTCCCGAGCCTCCCCTCACACAACTGAACAGTCACAAAGCTCCAGCTTTGGGAGGAGACGGATAACGATCTCTCTAACTCAAAGACAATAAACTCTATTGCTCCAAGGGAATGAAAAACTGGGCCAGGATTTATCTCTGGGCTAACTGCTGCCGAAGCCATTACATTTGGCTCCAGGTATTTCTGTGAAAAGAAGGATGCAAAGTGAGAAATGCAAACAGCCACAATCTCATTGATGGAGATAACTCCTGAAATCATGAGAAAAGGAGCCACAAGCAGAGTCACAGCTGCTTTGAGATGTAAGGTACAACCATCCCAGCTGCTGAAAACAGCTTTCATTTTCTTCATTCTCTCCAAACTACACACAGCTTCTCCTTGTGTGATAGTGCAGACATACACACCGGAACCCTCCAAAACCCTCACAAGGTAAGCTTAAACCCCTTAAGGATGCTCAGGTGTACCTGGTTTTGGCATTAGCCCACAGTGAGATTTAGAGATACTAAATGGGAGGTTTGTTTTCCAGACGTTTTTTCCAGTATAGTAAAGACCAAGTTTCTGGGGTTTACCCCAGACAAGTATCATTTTGCAACATAGTGCAAACAGATTTGCCACATCCTACTCCCTTGAACACAGCTGACTGAAGAGTTGTTAAGCTGCTGCACCAAATTCATACATTACGTGATTCACACTTGTTATACACCATTTAGCGTGAGAAAAGATAAATAATAGTTGTTTGTGAGCTATGTAATCTCACTTACAGAAAAAGAACAGGGAGAAGAGGAACTGCCTGACTGCACCACTTTTTGACACACTGTGCCGCACAGGTACGTACAAACAAACCAGACTGATCCCCAAAATACGGCTATTTGTTTAACACCAGCAGGGCGATCTGGCAGGTCCAATTTGAACTAAATATTTTGACATGTCTCTAAAAGAGAGAAGAACACGACGGAATTGTGCAAAAACTGTTTTGTTTACAGTCTTTTCCTTGGAACAGTATCAGCCAAAGCCGCTTGCTCAGCTCTCAAATAAACACTTTCCCTCTGTTCACCTACACACAAGCCAAAGTATATCTGTGCAGGGGCATTCAAAGAGCTCTGCTGCCGCCGAGCTGGGGGGGGAGTACCCATTCTCTCTTTAGAACATCACTTGCAACCTTACCTGTGAAATTTCCAGCAGTTGTACGGCTCATTGGAAGACATGGGCAAGGAGGGGAAACGATATGAAAAATTCATGAGGAGGCCTCCAGAATCTGGTCTCCTTTTAATACAGAGCATGGGCCTGAAATGTCAACGTTGAAAATACCAACCAAAGCAGGGCCCAGACAGGAAACCAGCGGGCAGCACAGAGAAACTCCAACGAGCTGATTCATCCCAGCGTTGTGCAGGAAACCACCAAAGCAGAGAAGCTGCTCCCCCGTCTACTCAACACGTCTCAAACGGATGCGGCGCTGCTCTGCACTGCCACCTGTCCCCAAAGAAAACTGAAGAGAACAACGCATGCTGGGAAGCTTTGCAAATTTGGGCATTCTTTACTAACCGTATTATTTAACATCCTGTTTGAATCAGCAAAACATTACAGCTGCTGATGTTCTTTTTCTCACAGCAAAGAAAACAGAGACACTCGCAGCTAAGACTATGGCCCAGTCTCCAATCGCTAACTCCTCAGTCTGGATATAAAACAACAGCTTCCACTGCTAATCTGAATCATTTTGACCACTTCACTTAGAGAGAAATATCTCCCTGGAAACCAGAGCGATGCTCTGAGCTCCAGCTGTGATATCCAGAGGCAATCCCTCCTCTCCCTACCCCAGGACACCCACCTGCCCTCAGCTCCATCCCAGCAGCCCACAACGCTTTGGGACAACAAGTACATTGCCCAGAAGAAGCTGGTTTTGGCTCTCCTCAGCTATTTCGAGGTCAGAAGTAAGCAGCTTTCTACAGAAAATGCATTCACAAGTGGATGCGGCTTTCAATAACATGAAAGAAATATCAATGAATACAAGCACACACTTAATTTCTACCTTAATTATTCATTACACAATGCGTTCATGCCATCCCTGACCCCCAAAATGCTAAGGCCCCTTGAAAGCACAGCAACCTGTGGAGTCACCTGGCGTTCCTGCAGACAGCCCAAGGAAGGAGGTGCCGGGCCAGAGGGCGAAGAAGGGCAGGGGAAGGGAAGGGAAGGGAAGGGAAGGGAAGGGAAGGGAAGGGAAGGGAAGGGAAGGGAAGGGAAGGGAAGGGAAGGGAAGGGAAGGGAAGGGAAGGGAAGGGAAGGGAAGGGAAGGGAAGGGAAGGGAAGGGAAGGGAAGGGAAGGGAAGGGAAGGGAAGGGAAGGGAAGGGAAGGGAAGGGAAGGGAAGGGAAGGGAAGGGAAGGGAAGGGAAGGGAAGGGAAGGGAAGGGAAGGGAAGGGAAGGGAAGGGAAGATGCAGCGGGCAGGGCAGAAGGAAGCGGTGGATGCGCTGGGGCTGGAGGCGGCTGGACCAGCTGGGGCCCATGATCTCCCTTTCCCTTCCTTCTCCTCCAAGTGTGAAATTCTCTTGCTCATGCTCAGAGGTGCATTCTCCCTTAGCACCTCCACTGGCACAAATGGATGTTTCCACGCTATTTTAAGTCATTGATAAAATAAGTCTTCATTATTTCTGTATATTTCTAGTTCTACATCACGCATGGATTAGTACTTTATTATGTACTCTGTGTTTCGATACCACTTTATAACATCACTGTGTATAACAATATTTGTGTGATCCTTCCTCGCCAGTTTTGACTCACAAAGGCTTGGCTGCAAAGTGAGGTCCATAAAGAAGATGTAGTAGGCTTGCTGAAACAAACGACAAAACAGTCAAAAGCTTTTGCTGACAGAAAGGCCAACAGAAGACACGGGTAGAAATACCGAGGTACATTGGAAATGTGTGTTCTGAATAAACACTCATCTTCGGTATGCAAGTACCATTGCTTTGCTGTCTCCCAAAGATCAGCGAGAATGGAAATCAATGATGCTGCCTTGTTAGAAAACACAAATCAAAGCATCAGTGACTTTGTAAAATCCCTTCTGTCACTTTGACCTTCTGGTGCCAGGCACCTCCCGAGATTCATTACCATTCATTGTAATGTCTGAAGAGGAAATCTGCAGTGCAACAGTACTTCAGAGTCACACACCAGCAGCGGGGATCGTGACAAAAGCTGGGAAGCTGAGTACAAAAAGAAAGGAGACTCCCAGGAATGGATCCTCGCACTGCCTTGAGGGCTCTATCCCTCCGCTAACAGACAGAGTCACATCTGCACCTACTGCTTCCTCAAGAGTCTGGTTCTCTTCTTGCCCAGCCAGTCCCGTTGGGAGCTACAGCTACTGCTGTTCCAGTTGCACCTTCTCCAGGGCCACCCGCACAGCTAAATATCGTAAGTATGGTGGGCAACAGCAGAACAGCCCTCTCCTTCAGACAATCTCTCGTCACAAAGAAGTGGAGGTGGGGTGGGAGGGAACTGAGCCTCCAAGCTGTTGTAGGGACTCGGAGGTTCCATTTGCAAAAAGGTCAGAGAATAAAAGCCATTCCTCTGGAACAGTGGAAAAGATGGTGTTTTGAGCCATTGCTGGTGCAAAGTTGCGATGTCAGGAGAACTTCCTTTTCCAGTCATTCTACCGTCACACAGAAATTACAGGGTCCCTACAATATTTGGATGAGTGAAGGAATTTGCAGCACCTGAGAAGTATCAGAGACAGATTAGCTACAGAACAACTCAAGGCCACAGACAGGCCCTTGCGTCTTCGATTTTGTTACATTTTGCTCTTCGATTACAACTGGCTGGTGTTCCTGTCATTTTACGGCATTAGAACCTCTTCAGAAAGTTGATCAGGACTTGATGATGAGCGGGTTGGCCACATCCCTGGCACAATTCCTGCCAACAGCTGTGGGTACACTGTGCTTGGTCTTCCATTAAAATCTCATTCTGACGAACGTCTCTCTCCAGCAGTCTGGCATCTTCCTTGGTGTCAAACTCTGAACTCTTGGCTTGGCCACAAGATTCAAACCTCATTAAAGAGGTTCTGAACACAAAAGCACAAGAATTGTCTATTTAGCCAGTTAATTAAGAGGTTAGAAAGAGATAACATCCCTACAGGAGACTCCGTCATTACTGTTCTGGGATTAGTGCTCAAGCAAGATCTTTAAAGGAACATCTTTTAAAGTATAAGGGACATTTAAAACCTCGGTCTTGCCAGTCCAGGTATTATTCTGCAAGGTCTCACCTTCTACAACATCTTGTTTAATTGGGAAGCCTAACAGAGCGTAACCGGGTCAATGATGCTTTCTCTTGAATCCATCACATCTGTCGAAATTAGACAGCATTAGTTTAGAAGAGTAAATCCTTGTCTGTCAGATTATCAGGCTCCTGAGACTAACTTGGAGTTTTGACATCCCCGCATACTTGGGTCATTGTAATTCTCACTTTGGCTAAACCACAGAACACAATGAAAAAAAATCTGGCTTTCCTCCAAGAAACTAGATATTTCTTTTACTTGTAATTATGCTGCTATAAAGCAGCTTTGGGTTCAATATTCACTATAAATATATTAATGAAGAAATTAGCTATCAACCCAGGGAAAAAAAAAAGTCAAGGAGGAAATTTGCCTTGAAAGCCCTGATCCATGTTTCCTCCCGTCAGTAAGCCACGGGCACTGTGCCCGGCTGAGCAGCCCATGATCACCTCTGTCACACCGCGGCTTCAATGGAATCTGTCATCAACGCGTTTAACACCGCAGTGCCGTTACTGTACATGTGGAGTAGATACTGACAACCAGCCGCACGATATCAAGACTGGAAGGAGACAGAGAAACCTCAACACAATCCAAATATCATGTCATCAGATAAGCATAGGGGAAAAAAGTCATCTGAAGGCAAGAGAAGAGGTGAGAGGAATCTTATCCTTGGATGGCTTTACATTTCTAAAGACATATTATGTCAGCACTCACGGCTCTTGTCTTACAGACTTAGCGGGGATAAACTCACCCATTTTGCAGCTGGACTCTAAGCGATGCTGGTTTGGTCACAACATTGTCCGGATCACAATGCTGGCAGGTGTGCGTGGCAGATAGAATACAAACCCCGGTTCAATGGAAAGAGCAAAGCACCACAGCAACAAAGAAGGGCCCAGCTGCACGCGCTCCCCCCTTTGGGAGATCATCTGGATTTTCTCAGTCGTTGCCAATTTGATTGCAGACAAAAGCTTTTTCAGCATGTTCTGTTCACTTCCAAATGACATTATTTCTATAAGAGGAAGCAGCTACTGTATGTATAAAACACCCTGGAAAGATCAGGAGATGCCTGTAGCAGATAAGGCTTCAGACTATTTAAAAACCAGACAAATGAGATCCAACGCTTGCTGAACAGAACAGATTTCCTTTGGAATTAATAATTCCAACAGCTTTCTTGACTAAAGAAAACCGTAAGTAAAACCCAGGTTTTGAACGGCATTATTTCACCGTGTGGAATATGGTGCATCAGCATGGGCCAATTAAAGTGTGATGCTACAGTTTTTCCTGTTTCTTTTTCTCCTCCTCATTTTGGCTATGGTTACTTGTATTAACTGGTCCTGTAGGTGCTGAGCAGGGAACCCGTACTGCAGCATTGCAGGGGGACCTGCTCTCCCATCACTAGGAACACACATCATTCATACAGCTGACATTCTGAATTACCTGGGAAAAAACAAAGCTTGGCTTTTCTAGGCAAAAGTAGGAACAAACCAGCTAAATTCCTCCTTCCCTTTTATTGTTACTGCAGGAAGAAGCACATCCTTAAAATCATCCGCTTCTCACTAGTGGCAAATAAATATGCCGCATTTGGGGAAATCCCACTGCTCTTGCCAGCTCCTGTGCATGGCCTGATACACATTATGGATGGTAACGTGTACAGGAACAGCCCACGTGGGAGACATGAGGATATGCACTTCTTTTTTATATTTAAGTCGCAATCTCTCTGATTTGTCCAACTTGCCGGCTCTCATTGATTATTAGCCGCTAACGAAGGGTCTGAGTCAGACAGCAAAGTTCTCACTCGTACGCACAGAAACACTCAGGAACGCACAGCAGAACAACCAGTACTGCTCTGAGCAAAGCTTTGCTGGGTCTGTATATGCTCCACTCCAACTCTCCCAGGTTTCAGCAGCCTGCCACTAGAGCTGCTGTAACGAAACCCCAGGGACGCCAGCAATCATCCCAGCTGAAATTCCAGACTGACATTTTCCAAGTGCTATGAATCATTAGTCTCCATCTTTAGTGGAACTGGAGTGTAAACAGTGTGACATTGCTGTATAAACGGCATGACACGTTTATCATATTTAAAGATGGATCAGGGTAAGTCTCTGTTTACTACTGAGAGGTGACACCGAGTACAGCAACTCTGGTCGGGGGTTACTGTATTTTTCGTAAAGGGTTATGCATGTCTTGCAGACATGCAGGAAAGAGACAACTGTTTTCCCTTTCAAAGTGAAAGTAAAGGATGGGAAGACTCAGAGGAACTGAGGTATAGATGATAAACTGACTATTCCAAAGTCACACAGGAGATAAGAGAGAAATCTCTAAGTCAGTGTCTAGGATCTTGACCACAAGACATGTCTCTGCCACACTGTTTAGAGACATCAAGGTCGAATATGGTAACTCAATCTACACCTCAATCTCATCGCAGACATTTTTGGTGACTGTCCAAGACTGGCTGCAGGAAAGCCCAGAGCTTGGACTCAGCTGCTGGCTGCACTGGACCCAATGCTGCACACACATCTGCTGCTCACTGCCCCTTCAGCACTTCTGGACCACAGGTTTTCAGTTCCCTGCGGCTCTGATGAGCATGGCAGGCACTTGGAAAGCTTTTTTTATATAATTCGAGGGGCTGATTTTCACTCAGTTTCTAGTCACCTGTCTCCATCCCTGGCTCCCCAGCAGCAGCACCCTTGCCCTAGCACCCGCACCACTGCAGTTTTTGCATCACATTTTGACCCTCACAGAGAAACCAAACCAGCTTAAAAGGTTCTTTTAAAATGTTCTCTGTTTGTTCTGTGTCATTTTACAGTTGAATCAGTCGCTTCGCGCAGCTGACACGCAGCACGGAGAGCAGTGCTGGCACAGCAGAGGGGTGGCCAGCAAAGCCAGGAGGGGGAGGACACGAAGGAAGAACCAGCAGCTGGGGACAGGGCAAGGAGGCAAATAGCAGTACCAAATGCCAGCGTCACCACCAAACACTTCTTCCCATGAAACCACAGTTTCGGACAAAGACATAAAACATTCATTTAAGAGTGACATTTCACACGTCCTCTCCAACAGCTCTGTTGCCTGCAAGGCAGGACCACATCAGAGCAGCTCCCTGTGTGGGCAGTGCTGCTTTTACAAATTGCAGTTGAGGGCTACAGCTATCCCAGGGCACTGCGGCTTCGGCTCTTCTGCTGACTCATTTTGTGACACGGGTTTGCTGGCCTGCCAGCCTGTGGTTTTTGTCCTACACTCAAATTTGGCTCAGAACCTTTGTGTATTCACAGCAACAAAACATACCAGGACTGGAAGGGACCTCCTGGGTTGCCATTTCCACACGTTTCTGCCCATCTCTCCATTAGTGAGGGGGAACACAGGTCAGGTAAATTCCCACACATCACAAGGCCACGAGCATCCTGGAGCAGCGCCCTTGCACCAAGGCAGGGAGTTTCCCTGCAGACAGAGGGGGTGTGACATGTCCCTGCAATAAAACTCTGCATCTTACTACAGAAAGCGTTCAGTAACCTTGATATAAGTCACATTAACAGCCACCTCCTCCACACCACCAGTCAGCTCACAGACTCACACTGACTTATTTGGGGCAGAGAGACTTGCAGCAGCAGCAGGGAGCTGCCGGGCTGGGGTACAGGCAATCCTAACGTCACCCAGCTCCCGTCCTTGGGCTGCAAGGCAGAGGCTCACGGCACCAACATCTCCTCCGTGCTTGGGCACTTGCTAAGGGGCAGGGCTTGTGCAACAGGATGTATCCAAAAAATAAAGCCCAGAAATGCTCTTGCAGATCTGCTTTTTATCACACTGCCCACCATCACCTCAATAATGTTCATAAATATATAAAGGGTGAGTGTCAGGAGGATGGAGCCAGGCTCTTCTGGGTGACAACCAGTGACAGGACAAGGGGCAATGGGTGCAAACTGGAACACAGGAGGTTCCACTGAAATATGAGAAGAAACTTGTTCGGGGTGAGGGTGGCAGAGCCTGGCCCAGGCTGCCCAGGGAGGTTGTGGAGTCTCCTTCTGTGCAGACATTCCAACCCGCCTGGACACCTTCCTGTGTAACCCCATCTGGGTGTTCCTGCTCCATGGGGGGATTGCACTGCATGAGCTTTCCAGGGCACTTCCAACCCCTGACATTCTGGGATTCTGTGACTCTGTGATTCACAAGCTGCACCAATGTCTGCGAGCAGTGACTCAAGGAGCAGGGTACAAATGGTGAGCGTTACCAGGGTGGCCTGCATAGCACTAGCCTGATATTTTTGTTTTGGTCTTAGCGTCACTTCACAGGCTACATAAGAGTGTTTGCATAAAGAGAAAAAGGTGGGAAGGACTTGCTGTACCTGCGTACCCAGAGCCTTTGTGTAACTGCTCTGCAAAGGATCCTTTCAAGCGAATACATCAACTCCATAAAAATCTCAGCTTGTCATCACAGGCCACATAAATCATAATTCTATTATTTCTGTTGGACATCCTACCATACATCCAGGTTCACTGGTGTGAACGGCTTTGTCTTCTTTTTTCCTCCTCCAAAAGGCAGCTAGGAGAAAGTAAAAAGACTGCAGAGAATGTTTCCTGCTACACATTAAGAACAATTATTCAATGAAAGACTGAATCTTGAAATGCCAAGACTAGAAATTAGCACATTTGCACAATTTTTTTTCCCCACTACCACTGTTTGAATGAATTGTGGTTCTCAGGAAGAAATTACCGTGTTACCAATATACCAGTCTTTCCACCACTTACTACAGCTGCAATGGTATGGAAACAAACATTTAGTGCAGACTGGATTTGAGCCAGTGCAGCAGGCTCTGGCAAGCTGTGGCAACTTCCCATCATACGAACTAACGGTGCAGAAAAGGGGCAGCTGACCTGTCCGCTTTGCAAACCACACACCCCAATTTTCATATGATGAAGAGCTGCAGACACGTAAGTCCTTTGAAGAGATGGAAGGGAGCAGAGAGGAGATGGAGCTTGCAAGCAACGACGACAGCTTCTGAGGAGCAGAAATCCTACAGGATGGAGTTAGCATGACGCAACCCCCGGGGACAAGCAGCAGGGCCAGGCTGAGCCCCGCTCACCGGCTCCGTTCCTGCAGCAGCAGGGACTGTGTCACCCAGTAAAGCCAGCGACAGCGCAGCCCCAGCCAAACCTGCCGAGCGGTCCTGCTGCTCCAAACCACTAAGTTGCAATTAGTGTGCTCAGTGCTAATAGCCTCACTGGTACATGGCTTAACGAACCTGTTCTTCAGTAGCAACACCAACCCACATGGCCTCTGCCAGACCTTAATTTTGACAAATGAAGTGCTTGCGTGGCCAAATTGGAGAATTGATCCTAACTAAAAACAAACCATTGGGGGGAAATGTATTTAACCAGGATCATTTCCTCATCTAGTTTCCTGAGAAACTGCAAAGAGTGCGATGGTAGCTTAAGCCAGGACATCCACTAAGATTGAAGACGCAGTTTCATGATCAGCTCCATAAAACTACTATCTTGGTCAGTTCCCTTAAATACACAATACAGGCACTTGGTTCGGATTCTTACTTTGCATGCTATGAGCTCTTCTCACTGTCCTCAGCTGTAGCATAACCAAGAGGGAGTCCTGGCCTGAAAAATGGTATGAAGAAACAAGAACAAGAATACAAATACATTGAAACCACTTGTAATCCTCTAGCAGAACATGTTCATCCAGGCTGGAGCATAGGTGGGAAGAAACAAACCGTAGAAAGACACCTACCAAAAGGATAAAGCAGCACACACAGCAAAACCACAGAGAAGATGACCTCTGCAGAGATGTCTTTTGCAATACAAAAATTCAAGACAATACAGCAAAATTGGAGATTCCAAATGGTTAAAGAGAATAAAAATAGCACAATAGTGAATAAATGTATCAACGCATGCTTGAGCATGGCAAAGGCTTACCACTCTGTAAACAGACAGCATTTGCATATTAAGCCTGTGATAACAGTTTCAAAAGTGAAGAGGCCTGAGCTGCCAGGTGTACTTAGCCACAGGGCAACTAGGAAAGGGCTGTACTTGCATGTTTTCTTAACTTGAAAGAGATCAGCAGGACTTGAGGCATAACAGAGACATCAGTTCACGGCTACTTAGTCCTTGAGTAGCTTGATAGAGAGGTGAAGATTCCCCCTTTCGTGCTGAGGTACATATCAATTGATAGAAAAACGTTCTGGTCAAAAACCCAGCTGTGCTCAATGCCTCTGCACACCAGCTCTGGATACTTCACCACCAGAAACAGCCGCAGGCTAAGAGCCAATGGCTTTGGTAAAAACTGCTCTAATCCTTGGCTAGTAAAATAAATTGGTGTAGCTCCTTCAATGCCAAAAAGCTGAGGGCCTGCCTAAGTCTTGAGCACGGTGTATGTGTCTTCTGCCAAATGAAGAATCCCATGCTTATCCAGCAGCTGAAGGGCAGCTCATTTAAATCTAACACCTCCTGGTTTCCTGCTTTTCCACAAAGATAAAACTGTTTTCTTGTCTGCAGGAGCTTCAGGTAAGACTACAGTCATTTACAGAACCTGAACTGCAGCAAGACCTACTATTCCTTAGCCTGCAATAACAGCCAGTGGCCAGAAATAGCCCAGAACTCTCAAATGCCTCCATAAAAACCATTACCCAAAATAAATCCATACTGCGTTACGGAACACTCAAACCACAGACTGAATCTGCTGTGTATTAAATCCTGAAATCCAGTTCCAACCGCAGCTGGTACAGCCCCTGTCTTTGGTTTGTTTTAACCGGCAGTGCCGCAGCGTGCGGAGCACGGGGAGCCTGCCCGCTGCCTCGAAAACGCGTGCGGCTGCACGGATGCTGCTGCCCCAGCGCTGCTTTGACATTTTGAATGTGTCCGCTACCCAGGCCAGACACGCTGTCTCACAGGTATGAGCAGAAGGATGGTTAATGTTTTAACTTATTAACTCCAGGCAGGCTTATCTTTCAGCCTTGACACTTTATTAAAGTAGAGCTGCTCCAACACCACGTTTTCAAATCTGTGCTTGAGAGCGATACATCTCACCGATTCAGAGCAAGGGTCAACTGTCCTATTTCTTTAATAACGTCTGAAGAGCTGGCAGGAGCAGCGGCTTTGCTGTGCTGTTCAGTTGTCCTAACGACTGGACAGTTTGTTTCAAGCAGCAAACAAATTTCAGCATGAAATGCAAATGTGTAAAAAGACGTGGAATACTAATCTAACAGATCAATACAACCGGGTTGCTTAGAGATGACAAAGTGTACCAGATGATACTGAAAAAATGTTTCTGCCCCCGTGTCCCAGCTCTGAAAGCCCCACAGCTCCTCGCTGCTGTGAAATGCAGTTTCGTGACCACTTCTCTGCAGATGCTGCCATGGAAGCCTCCCAGAGGACACCCAGCAAGTACATCCCGCCTGGGAGCTGAGGACCATTTTATTCAGGTACATGGATGTGGGTTATTTGTAGTTCTAGTGCTGGAAAGGCAAAAGGAAAAAAAAAAGGAAGAAAAAAAATGTACATGTCCTTACGCAACATTTTCACAACTTTAATGGAGCCAGAGTTGTCTATATTTATAGAGTAACCAAGTGTTATAAAAAGTGACATTAAAAAAGCACATGGAGGGAGACACTAATTCAGTTTAGTGTATAAGCACAGCATTTAAAGTTAAAAAAAAAAAAAAACAAACAGAAAGAACAAACCACAACTTTCCCGGCTGACAACCTCTCCTGTCATCTTGTATGAGAACAACCCCAAACTGGTCTGCTTGAGTATTATCTGAAACAGGACACAGTGTGGAAAATGAGCAGGAAGGCCGTGACCGAATTCAAAGAGCAGGCTCATTTAAAGCTTCCAGACAAATAAGTTACCAGGAGAAAATTCAAGCCTGCACTAAGGAACATGTTCAGGACTTAACTGTACAGCCCAAGAGGTCAGGCTTCAGGCACAAGACTGAAAGCTGAGTCAGGCCTGGCTACGGCGCGAACAGACGTCCCAAGTTGGCAGAAGAGTTGCGTGTTGCAATTGTAGCTATCGCAGGTAATCGAGCTGGAAATCCATACCAAAACACTTAGAAAAGCAAGAGGTGGTCGGCCAGCTTAAGTGGTGTCTGCATAACCCCAATAACAACAACAGCAAGCACATTTTCTGCAAATTTTGCCCAGGACAGCCCGCAAAGCCAGCTCTGAGCGGAGCAAAGCGCGGCTGCGCGGTGACAGCCACAATGGAACCAGGATCAGCTCTGCTGGTCGGGTCCTGCCCCGAGCAGCTCCATCCTGCTGTTCTCATGCACGGGATCTTTCAAAAGAATCAACCGAGGACAATAAGTGGCTGGGAACACAGCCCCAGGTCTTTTAGGAGGGCAAAGGAAAAGAAAAAATACAAGGGAAAGTCAGCTTCGTTAGGAAAAATCCAGCTAAAAATCTTGAGGGTAACAGGATGAGCAGCAGCCTGTATAGCTTTATATGGAATAAAGCCTGCCAGACAGATTTAATTGCTTTATTTCTTCTTTGATAGAGTTACAGACAAAGTGGATTAAAGGAACACAGTGGAGGTCATATTTTTTGGATTTCAGGACAGCATCTGATACGGTGTCTCACGAAATCCTAATTGAAAAATTAATTCAAAAAGACTTGGGAAGGACCAGTGCACAGCACTGGAATTGAGAACTGGCTGCAGGACTGTAAACAAATGATAATGATACATGGCATTGGACTGAGCTGAGGGGAGGTCGTACTGAACAAATTCATTACTGACCTGGAACAAGGATTAAAGAGCACGCTAATGAAATCTGAAGATCATATTAAAGCCGGACTGTGTAGGATGGACAAGCCTGTTGTAAGGTGAAGAGGACGCGTCCATCCCCGGGTCCTTGGTGGGCAGATCAGACACAGCTGCTCGTCAGCCCCCCCCGGCCCCTCCAGCACAGCATCTCCTCCCCTGCAATCAACACACCTGCTGCTGTTCCCCGGTGGGATGCATGGCAGAAATGGGGGATCCAGGAGAAAGGGGGAGACCTCCCATCCAGGCACAGCCAGACAGTCCCACCACTGCAAGTGACACAGCGCCCTAAGCGCCATCAAGATCCTGTCTCCCCATTTCCCTGGGATAGCTTAAGAAAACCTGAGGTTTTATGGAATAACATCCATGATAAATCAATTTAGGAGAAGATACTTCCCAGGCGTAAACTTACTATGCTCCAGTTTTTAAGAGAGAAGAAGGGGGGAAAAGAGCCAAAACCACCAAAAACCACACACACAAAACCCCAAACAAACAAAAACCAAAACACACACACACACACACACAAAACCCCACCATACCCACAACAAAAACCCAAAACTGGGTCTCCCTGGGAAATATTTTGAACACAGAATTTGGTAAAACTGATCTTTAAAGGATTAAATAGTTAAATAATTTTTTAAGTACATCTGCTATTGCACTTAAGTACTGAGGGTTTAGCACCAGGCTTTGAGTTTAATCAATATGCTGCAGGACAAAAAAGAATATGCAGGTAGAAGAGCAGTTTTGGCTCCCTTCCACAGTTTTCGTGCCAGAACTAAAACATATTTTCCCAAATAACAGAACCTATCCATCATTTTTATTATCAGCCGGGATGCAGATCCAAGTTTCATCACTGGGTAAGTTGGAAAAACTCTGATTAGCATCTGTGTGTGCAGGGAGCCCGTACGAACACCTCATTAACTCATTAAAGAGGATTCTCACAGAGATTAGCTCAGTCAATCCTCCATTTAGCTACCAATCCATTCATGTGATGCCATTAAGCCCCTTCATAAACAGGCAAGTTCTTAGCAACACACTGCAGGAGTTTGGGTTTGTATTACTGTACGGTACACACCACACTGTACTGCTATACCAGGATACACTGCTGCATCAGTGTGAAAATTCCCACAGCCCAATATTATCATATATTTTCAGAGGTGAAACATGCCCATCAACTGACCAGCTGAAACCAACATGGTTGTACTAAAATGGGACATGTGGTTTATTAATGCCCAGCTCCAATGATTTTAAAGCATTCTTGAATAAGCCTTGCTCCACATCACGCATTTAACGGTATGGCAAGAAGTGGGCAGAGGCACAAGAAAGGGCTGCAGTAACAGCCAGTGCGAAGCGATAGCACGGTCGGAGCAGGGAGGCAGTCAGCCAGGAACCTCTCAGCCCAGCCTTGATTTCCAGGTTTGCCATCTTTCCCCTTTCTTCTGTGCATCACTGTTGTCAGACCACCTGTGATCTATTTTCCATAAATAACCAGCACAGCTGCCTCTGCCAGGAGAGCCTCCCTCTCTTCTGGACCAGCTTCCCAGCACCGCTTTGTCTCACTGCAGTCGTGGTGGTGGGAGAAAGGTGAAGTCTGCCACTCCAGCTCATCAGGACTGCTGCTGGCAAACAGCAGCTGTCACCGAGGCACGGGATGGCCCCACAACAGCTCCATCACGCACCAGTGTCCCCATTCACCTCTGCTCACCGCACTGCACTCAGTGCTGCTGCCACACGGGGACGTGCCGGGAGATCCAGCCCAACTCAATTCCTAACTGTCACAGATGCATGAGTCTATTTTCAAGCTGAATAATTCAAAGACTGTTAATTCAGTCCCACCCGCTTCAACAAACCAGATGTTTAAGAGGTTGTATGTCCATAGTGCCCTTCTATGCACAGACGTGCAGGGTTCAGCTTAAAACCAACTTAATCGCATCTGGAATATTGTGTCCAGTTGTGGCCCCTCAGTTCCAGCAGGACAGGGAACTGCTGGAGAGAGTCCAGCACAGCCACCAAGATGCTGAAGGGAGTGGAGCATCTCCCGTGTGAGGAAAGGCTGAGGGAGCTGGGGCTCTGGAGCTGGACAAGAGGAGACTGAGGGGGGACTCATTCCTGGGGATCAAGATGGAAAGGGGAGTGTCAGGAGGATGGAGCCAGGCTCTTCTGGTGACAACCAGTGACAGGACAAGGGGCAATGGGTGCAAACTGGAACACAGGAGGTTCCACTGAAATATGAGAAGAAACTTGTTCGGGGTGAGGGTGCCAGAGCCTGGCCCAGGCTGCCCAGGGGGGTTGTGGAGTCTCCTTCTGTGCAGACATTCCAACCCGCCTGGACACCTTCCTGTGTAACCTCATCTGGGTGTTCCTGCTCCATGGGGGGATTGCACTGGATGAGCTTTCCCATCCCTGAAATTCTGTGATTCTGGGATTAATGCTCTTGTTAAAAAGGCTCCAAAACCGTTTATTGCAATTCTCTTGGTACTGTCCCACTAACCCTGCAAACTGGCCAGCTCACACCTCACAAGTGCTCCATTCCTAACTGCACAGAGGAGCTGCCCATTCGACCCACTCCAGAAAACACAAAATAACCCGTTTTGGAGGACAAACCCAGCAGCTCGCTGGGCGTGCAGGACGGAGAGCCCTGGCAGGGCCTGGAACCCACGCTGCGCAGTCAGTGGCTTTCCAGATTTTGGGAAGTCAGACAAAAGATGCTATTAATGGCACTTGGGTCTGGAGGGGAGAAAAGCCTTGAATGTAAAGTTTCAAGTGACTGCACATTGATGAAGTGGAGTAAATAGCAGGAAAGAGTTACCCACAGTAAGGGATTTTGTGAAAGGGAACTCCCCAGCTTGATAATATCATGAACACCCTAGGAATCGGGAGAATGAGATGAGAGAAGCTGTGGGGAAACTGAAGTTAAAAACTGCACACTGCATGGTTCATTTTCCTGGTAATTCCTTTATTCATTGCTATAATCAACTTGACACGCAAAGCTGTTCCAAATTTACTGACAGCTTTTCAGCTGACATCTAGTTCTCAAGGTATTTTTTTTTTTTTAACTTAAATAGCTAATTATTCATTGCCTTAAACCAGGACATATAACAATGTCAGGAAATCATCTGTTCAAGTTATATCAAAAAGCCTTTTGGGATTAGTTCATCTCTTTTGTATGCTGCAGAAAACATTCACTTGTAAACAATTAAATCATCATTTGAAATCTGTCTACGCTTTTAGCATCTCTGAATGCAGCCTGAAAACCCATGTAAACAAGCACGTTATCACTGCACGCGGGATCCGGCGCTGAATGGTCTTTCTCCATCATAATTTATTTGGAGGAAGACAAAGGCTGAATTTGTGGGCTAACATGGGCTATCTGCAAATCCTGTAATAGCACATTTAAATAAATATAATAGATGCTTAAGTAGATCAGAGCTACAATATTCTCAGGTTATGCTGAGAGCAGAAGACATGCCATGAGGATATCAACATATTCTGACATGAAAGCTTATTACCTCCAGGTGACACAGTCACATTTGACACAAAAATAGGTATTTAACTTAGCCATAAGGGCTCAGCCTTTGGCCTGAAACTACAGTAATCAAGCCTCATAGTACCCAGCTTTAAAATGTAAAGCTCTTGCATAACGTGCATGGTACAGGAGATAGCTGGACATCACTGGAGCAGAAACATTTAAAACTGGCTTCAGATTTAAATTATTATTTGAGACTGAACCTATTTCTTTTTGGTCTCCTACTGACTTGACTGCTTTTTTAAGGGCAGCATCTTTGTGGAATAATCCAAACACAATGTATGCAGAGTATCCCATAGGAAAAAGCTCCTTTATAAGTCTTGTATTCCACTAGTATTCCACTACCTAAAGCATTTCTCAATTTTCCAAATTTGGTTGTGCAAATATATACATTTACAAATCCACTGGTCACTCAAGGTGGTTGTTGTAGAGTTATACCTGTGTTCAATAACTTGACTCTCTATTCTACTTCTCTGAATGAAAAATCTGTACAATAGCACTGAGACAAAAGGCCAACTCGGCCCCACTTCACCACTACTTGTACGATGGCGTGGCTTTAGTAGGTTGATAAACATTCTGCTAGTTCTTAATCACCGCAGCCTTTTTATGATATAATTGCTGACCCAGTAAAAACAAACAAACACACACAACGACCACACGACACAAATCAAAAAGCAAACTCTTATCTTTTTATATTTTATTTCCTGGAAGCAGGAATTCATCACGTAAGGCTAAAGAAGATTCCTACCGATACTCCTCTGTATTTGAATACCTTATGCAGAACAAGCCCTTTTCTGGGCTGAATTTCAGTGTCACTGGGGTTATTCCTATAGCTTGATTTTTGGTTTTGAAAGGCTGGGAGCTACCAGAAGGTAAGGATTAGAGGCACTACGTGAGCTACAACTGCGATGAGTCTGTCTCCCTGTCTCAGGGGCTGCTCTACACCTACACACACCACAATTGCACAACTACATGCACAATGATATATTCAAAATAAATAATATTATGCAAAATTTTCACTGTCCCAGCCCTGCACCTATCTGTTGTGGGATGCTCACAGAGAAAAATGGGGGGTTTGGGGTTTTGTCTGTTTTGGATTTTTTGTTTCTTTTCACTGTCCTGGGAACCACGAATTGCCTTGAAAAGGCAACTGAAGGTGACCAGGAGGAGTCTGAACACAAGCCTGACATCCTCCCCGCAGCCTGGATCAGGGGAAAGTTATCCTTTTGTTTCCTTTTCTTCAATAAATCTGAGGAGTATGTACTTCAGTTTCCGACAGGACACATTAAAGTAAAGCAACCTGGAAACTGTAAACTAACGGGATGTTGCAGGCAGGTTCTCACCCAAGAATAAGGTGAAGTTTCCTATTTGCTGGAACAAACCCAGCACTTTTGGAAATGAGTGCAGACTGATTATCCAAAATCAAATTACTATACATAAAACAGCTCTTTTCTTGAAGATACCATCCCTGCTCTAAAGCATAAACACTGTTGCTCTGTCAGAGACAGATAAATTGCTGAACATTACATTGCTAATGGCAATATTATCCACAAAGCAAGCATTTCAGAAAAAAAATAAGAAAAAATAAACAAAGGTGTTTCTTATTCTAAATATTCTGCAACTGACAGGCTGCAGAGAGGAATTCCAGTTTTATCTAAGAGGAAACATACCTCAACTCATTCTGCTGGTAGCTTCCAGGAGCAACAGTTCCTTTAAGAAAAGACAATGTATATAAAACACCTTTCAAAATATAAATGACAAGATCCCTATATTTGAAAAATAATGCAGCTTTTCAATATTATCTCACACAAAGAGTAACTCTAGTTTTACAGAGATAACAAGGAAGCTTTTCTGCTGAACAGCTTGACAGACAACATTTCCACCACAAAATGTGTCAGTCAAATCAAGGGTGTTCAGTTCTTTCTAAGGTGATCACAGGATCCCATCCTGGTTGGGTTGCAGGACCTCTGCAGATCCCCAGCCCAGCGCTGCTCCCGCAGGGTCACAGAGCAGATCACACAGGTGGGTCCAGGCGGTTTGAATGTTTCAGGGCAGGAGACTCCACACCCGCTCTGGGCAGCCTGGGCCAGGCTCTGGCACCTCCCAGCAAACAAGTTTCTGCTCATGTTCACATGGAGCCTCCTGTGTTTCAGTCTGTGCCCGTTGCCCCTCACCCTGGCGCTGGGCACCACTGAACAGAGTCTGGTCCATCCTCTGATGAAAGATAAGTTCATATTAATCCTGGCCACAGCTTTCTGGAAGTAATGAAAGATCCACTGTTGGATTTAATGATGAGAGATGGAGAGGGTGTGTGTGTATACCTGAAAAGTCACCAAGCTGCTCCTACTCCATAATCAAATGCTGCAGCAATTTAAATGGGGATGAGTCCTTTTCTTATGGTTTATTCACCCACAGCAAGCAGATCATTTGCGAAAGAGGGAAATTTCAAAGGGAAGTACATATAAACTGTTGTACCTTGAAAACAGGGGCAAGAAAGTGTGAATTAATGCCATGAGAGTCCAAAAAAGAAAAAGGAAAGGAAAGAAGAAAAACAATGGAAAACACTCCCACATGATCCTGGAAAATCCTCTGCTAGGATATAGCCCTTTTTGTGTGCAGGCTTGGATACACACATGCTAAATGTACTAATGCAAAACACAATCTACAGAAGAGTCAAACCGAGTCATTAAACACAACAAAAACCATCTGAGTGGAGTGCTGGACACTGCAGTCTATAAACTCTGTGCTATAGCTTGTAACACTGATATACCGGCAAGTATTTTGGTCAAAGCTACTATGAGCCGTAATTCTACTCAGACAATAAAGCTGCTCCATTTTATATCTGAATTCAATGTGTGGTTCTCTCCGGGGCTGCTGGCAAATGGAAAGGACCTCTATTCTCCAATCTTTATACTTTTTCTAAAATACACACTGCAGCTGTAAGATCTGCTAAGCTGACGATCTCCATTAATCCTGGGTACAATTTTAGCAATTAACACCTGCCAGTAATTTGCTCAAGGGCTCCTGTCTGAACCAATAATGTAAGTTATAGAGCTCACAAAGTTTTACTTGCCAATTACAGCACAGATCTGGACGTAACTGCTCAGGATGAGAAAACATCACTGATGGGGAGAAAAAAAATAGGATAAAGTAAGGTTTGAAACATATAATGGATGAGTACTTCAAAATGTGCTTCAGCAAAAGTGTGGGGAGAAAGGAGCATTATTCCCCCTGAACACTGCAGCGCATACATTCAAACACTGCTGTGCTGCAGCACTGCTCCCAGTGAGCCCAAAACGCCTCTTTACCATTGGGAGGTTCCAAATCCATCTCTCCCACAGGTAGGGAACTCCCCATTTCAAAGCATTACCCTGCAGTAACTGGGCATTCAAGGCGTCCACACCCTTTCTTCCTGGAGAAACACCGGGATGCTTTTCTAACCAACGCTCTCGCAAAGCTCCTGATGGACTGAATTCTATTCCTTCCCATTCTGTATTACAACAGCTTTGAAAACCTTTCTCTTTTGTGCCTTCAAAAATGCTGTTAAGGCAGCAAGAAAGACTAGAGCTTGATTTCTGATGAAAAAAATAAAACACAGCTTTAACAGAAAGCTCTACAAGCAATAACACAAGCTGATCACCTACTCAGGAGCCAAAAAAAGTATTCTGTAAAATGATTAACACTTTATAAATAATTTTAACTACTCAACAACTTTGCTTTTAGCATTAACTTCTCCAAAATCCACTTTCTTACCGCATGACATGTAGGAGCAATTAGGATGCTCTTTCCTTTCACATGTACATCCTGGGATGAAAACAATGCCACATAAATCAGACTTTTACTGAACAGGGAGATTATTATGTCACTTCACAGCAATCTATTACAATCTAATTCCTCCCAATTTAAATGCAAGCATGCCAGCTGATGGTATCTAAGGAGAAAAAAAAGTATTAGGCAATGAATAAACTCTAATGGCAATTCCGCTCACTGCTGCACAGGTCTTGAAGGCAAAGCAAATGCTTTCCTGCTGCACAATCAGTCCTTGTTAATGGCCCGGCAGAGATCGCTCAGAATGCAAACACTCGCAGCGCCGGCATCCTATAACGTTTGGCACCAGAGCTCTAACTTTGTTATTTCCCCGAGGAGCAACAATTTTCTTTGTGGAACAGCAAGGCAGTGTGTCTTTCCAAAGTCTCCTGGCAGCCAAGTTTTACACGTCGGTGAAAGGAGCCCATTGAAGGAGCCTGCTGAGGCGCAGACCGTGCGGGCAGACAGGGCTCCTTGTCACACCGCCCACCTGCCACAGCCCCAGTGACACCTTCACACTCGGGATTATTAAAAAGTGTGGCGGCCAAATTAAATGAATAATGATTACGGGGTTTTAAATACAGCAGTTATGAAAGTTACGGGGCCTCACTCTTCTTTTTCTTGGACAAAAACTTCACTGAAGGCCAGGCAGGCACGGCTGTTGGGAAAGCAAGCTGGGACTGACTCTGGACGTCAGCACTTAGACACAGATCCACCTTCAGCCGCTCCGAATGCGGCTGAGACCTGAGACACCAGCTGAAGAGCTACCACCTTGTCTTCGCTGTTTACGCACCACTTTGTCTATAGTTCTTGAAAATAATAGCCAAAGCTTCTCTTTTGACTGTGCTTCATCAAACAACAACCACAGTATTTTTAGCAGGCCACGAACAGTTTTAGCGTAACCCTAAGATGCCGCATGGTACTTTCCAAATACTTTCTAATGGACACACAGGCACAAACAGTCAAGCCCGTTCAAGTTCACAATATGAAATAGAGTCATATTCAACATATAGCAGAGCTAAAATTTTGCATGATAGTATATTTAAATATTGCTGAGCTGACAACAGACACTGCTACAATTTCATCCAAATAATGGACTGACAGTAGCAAGTACATTTGACTTGACTTGTTTTGTTGGTTTGTTATTCTGCTAATTATTTACATAACTGACCTTCTCAACTGCCAGCAATTAGCAAGGTCATATTTCAAAGTATCTTGCCTAGATACCAGCTAAGTTCAAAGTTCATAATGTAAGCATTTAATTGCAAGTTTCAAGACCTCCTGTAATAAATATTCTGTTTGCAGAAAGAAAGTTCAGCAGCAGTACTATTTAATTTTTAGGTAAAACAACCATAAATCTCTCTTCATAATGCAAACTGAACAAAGCTCCATCATCTGGATAACACTATGCTCATAGAGGACACCACTTCACGGAGAATACCAGAATCCCAGAGTATCATGAGATGGAAGGGACCTGGAAAGCTCATCCAGTGCAATCCCCCCATGGAGCAGGAACACCCAGATGAGGTTACACAGGAAGGTGTCCAGGCGGGTTGGAATGTCTGCACAGAAGGAGACTCCACAACCTCCCTGGGCAGCCTGGGCCAGGCTCTGCCACCCTCACCAGGAACAAGTTTCTTCTCATATTTCAGTGGAACCTCCTGTGTTCCAGTTTGCACCCATTGCCCCTTGTCCTGTCACTGGTTGTCACCAGAAGAGCCTGGCTCCATCCTCCTGACACTCCCCCTTTCCATCTTGATCCCCATGAATGAGTCCCCCCTCAGTCTCCTCTTGTCCAGCTCCAGAGCCCCAGCTCCCTCAGCCTTTCCTCACACGGGAGATGCTCCACTCCCTTCAGCATCTTGGTGGCTGCGCTGGACTCTCTCCAGCAGTTCCCTGTCCTGCTGGAACTGAGGGGCCCAGGGTTGGTGGGAAAAAAAGATTTTTCTGGGGGAAGAATAAAAAGTTGAAGTGGGCAACATGATTTTTTGCTGCTTCCCTCCCATGGCACAGGAACCTGCCTCTTTCTCACCGTGGGTCTCTCTTACGGCCATTTACCCTGATGTTTGATTTTATATTCTTCCATGCAGCCATAAAGTAAAAATTAACTTCCAGCATATGACTGCATATGAGCCCAGAAACAGAACTGCCTTGCGAGAAACAAATCCAAACAACCTCACAGCAGCTCAAAGCTCGGGACCAGTTTTGCAACAAGGGAGTCGCAAAGAGCGGTAGCAGGGAACTAGAAATACATGGAGCAGCCCGTGAGCGGTGCAGGGAGCTGGGGGCGAGGAGAAGCAGCCTGCACTGATAAGATGGGGAAGGAGAAGCACTCTGCACTGCTCAGCTCCTAGGGAAAAACCAGACCAAGAGCCACCCCACCCTGCATGGTCTAGCGCGTAAAACACCGAATGAGATGCAAAAGATAAAATAACAATATTAGATATGCCACAATCCACAAGTCTTTTTAACTGTCGGCTATGACTATCAGAAAGAGCAGAAGTCTGAGGCATACCACGGCGGAGTATTCTGAAAATATAAACTGGTAAAAAGGACCTCCAGCTAAAAAGAAGCAAAGCCCTCCCACACTTTAATATGTAGCACAGAAGTTCTTCAGTTCGCTTTGTACAAAAGCGACAGGGCTAAGTTGATCATTCAGAGGCCGATCCACATGTTGTTATTCGCACCCTCCCACCAGCAGCTGGAATCCCGCAGCACCGCTTGTCGCGGGTGAACCGCACCGCACGGCCACCTTGGCCACGAAGCCAGCTCAGGGTCATACTGACGCTCCTTAAAATGACACTGCCATTCAACACTGTGGCCAAGAACAATTCTGGTTGTGTAGCTCACAAAGTTATACCAATATCAGCCTACGTATCAGTAAATAACAAGGATAAGCAATTTTATTAATAACTTAAGCCAACCTACACAGAGCATGTAACAGGAGAGGACTTGTTTGGGATTTTTGCAGGCTGTATGTAAATATTTCTGCCTGACGTACCCTTTTATGTCAGGAAGGTAACACTGCGCTGTCTGCGGATCTTAATTTATGCCCCCATGCAAACCACAGCCAGTTGTGATTTTAGTAGAATTAGAAATCCTTAGTGCAATAACCGTATCACTTCAGGCATTAAAGTCGTACTTGCACTTGCAGGCTTAGCCTGCTTACTTAAAAAAATAGGGGGAAGGGTTAATACAATGGTGTTGAGGTGAGGGAGTTGCCAGCATGAGGAACTGCGCTGCCCCACTAGAACAGGTTTGTTGCTCTCTGCAGCCATACCAGCAGAGTCCCCGCGGCCAGGAGGGACACAGGGCACCGAAACCCAAACTGAAAGACCACCGTTTGGTTGAGACCATGCACACACACTGAATGAGGTGCTGACAGCATTCCAACACTTGCCCACACCCTCGCATCATCATTGGAACAGCCAGCCAGCAACTCCAACGCACTTTTCATTCCTTTTGTGATAACTGGGAATTTCTCAAAACTGCCGAGTCTTCCTGCAATGGCTAAAGGCAATATTATCTGTGGATGGCGTGGAGAGATACGTGCTGTCTTTGACGAAAAGCAAGCATGGATCCGGACAAACGAGAGCAGATTCAATAGTCAAGAGGTCTTGATTTCTTATGGTAGATCTGGGAGCAGCCCTCAGCGCGGCCTCGGGCGCACCTTCCTGGGCAGCTTCCTCAGCAGACGTGGCAACGCTTACACGGCACTACACGTGCACTGAGGTCAGGGAAAGGCGGGAGGCTTCATTTTGCTTTGAATGCAATGAAGCAAAGTCTTACTGCTCTTGCATTCTCTGAAGCGTTTGCTGTCACTACCGCTGGTATTACACACAGAAAGGGAAAAAAAATAAAATAATATCATGATTTGTCATTTTACCAGATTTCCAGCATTATTATGAAGTGGATTGCTCTAACCTAATCCAATCTAAAACAATTTGATGGCAAAAAATTATGATATTTCAAATTCATATGACAGCCCAACCTCAGCAAAATACCACGGGCCGAAGAAGAGGCAGCTCCTTCACCTGAGGGCTCTCTTCCCCGGAAACTTCAAAGGCTTACCACAAAAACAGGCGGGACAGCATTTCAAAACCAGTTGCAGCCCCATTTTCTTCTCAAATTGCAACCTCTAGTCTGCAACAGAGCAACTGGAATGACGAACATTTATTTTGTCATAATCTCTGCATTTATCCTCTTTTTCCAAAATCACGTAATACGGTTTTACCCTAAAGAGATGATACCTGAAATGAGTACGAACGTTAACTCCACATTGTCCTGTTACATCGTAACTGTATGGGTATAAAGTCAGCAATAACAAAAATTAACTTCATTCCTACCTATAGCTGGGTGGAAATGTCACTGTATTAACCAAAGCTGGTTTTCAGCCAGCCCAGACCCCAAGCAAGGAAATCAGGTGTTGACTCCAGACCCCACGCACAACAGCAATTCCTGAGTAAACATGCAATACATCAGATTTTTGTCTTGTTTAAATGCCATTTTTGTAGAACGGAGCAATAAAACATCTTGCAGATAATCCTGGCAGGCTACTAAAGGGGAAAAAGCATGTGAGAAACTAGGGCATCCCAACTTTCAAAAGGAGCCAGCTTCACTCACAACTATTGGTATCCATCTGCCTAAGTGTCACAGACTCTTCAAAATTACAAGGGTTAAAAAATATTCAACTGGGACCTTACTAAAAAGTGACGAATGCCCTCTGGATGGTGCCAGAGATCTTCAGTCTTTACTGAAGTTCCTGAAAACTGCGAGCAGTTGGCACCCATAAGAACTGGGTTGCAGATATGTACCCCCAAAATCCTAAAGCTCAGCTTGGGAGCGCTCTTCACATTAAGTCTCCTAACTTTACCACCTAGCATTGCTTTTTAACAGAAAATCATCTGGAGGCAACAGATGAGAGAAAGAATGTGTAATGTTGGTTCATGCCGGGCAATAAAACCAGCAGAGATGCTGATCCTAACTGTGCATGTGGAACCACTGTCCTTTCAAAGTAGTCACTGAAAATTAACACATTTCATTTCAAAAGGCTCAAAATTCCTGAAAAAAAAAAAAACACAAAAAGCTTGTTCTGCCAACAGAGGACACGTCACCACAAGTGGATTTATAATGTCTCATCAACAGCAAATGCAAATTATTTTCAGCACCGCACAAACTATGCAGATCATCTGAGCGATTATTTATGCAAAGCTGCGAGGCTGCTGAACGCACACCGAGGGTGATGGGCTGAGCCGCTCCAGCCACTACAGGAACCTAAAACAGACATCAGCCGGCAGCAAAAGCCACCGCACAGCACCCTGCTCACGGCCCAGGAGCAGCAGACAGATTTATACAGCGCCCTGGCTGTATACAACTCCGGCCTCATTGCACCGCACATCTGTACAACAATAAAAAGCCTTCTTAAAACGATGTAGCCTAGTACAATGACATATGTTAAATATAGCCACGAGTGAGCTGGGAGCAGAAACCCATGAAAAACCGTATTGATTGCAGTAAAGAAAACGTGAACGTATTTAGAGCGGAGACATTTCCTGACAAAATTCTTTCCATTCGGTAAAAACATAGACATTGTCTTACGCCTTTCTGCACAGTGAAATGATAAAAGACAACCCCAGACACTATTGTTGCAAGTTGAAGTATGGATCTGCTCAACTATTGTTTGCAGACATGGACAGAAAACGGATCTTCCAGAACAAATCAAGTCTGATGCTTTCAAGTTAACTGCAATTCTTAATATGAAACAGAAGCTGAAAAAATTCAATTTAATTCTGTTAAAATTCCAGATAAAGGTTCTTAAATGTCTTCTATGCTTTTCACTTTAAAGATGTCAAAAATTCTACTCTGTCAATCTAAATGTACACATTATTCATGTATAATTATTACTAGGTACTGTATATTCAGCCTATACTGTAACTAATGGGATAGGATAAAAGATGACAACAATGCCAGGAGAGCGGCAATGCAGCAGTGCCTCTTCTGGTCTCCAGTTATTTAAGATCTTACCTTGAGTTTTCACCCATGCCAGGTGTGCTATTCTCAGCAAACCAGCATTTTCCAGTGTCAGCTGCCCTGATAAATCAATAAGTACTCAGACAAACCGACAAATAAATAATTGGTCATATCTCCTACACTGACCATCTAGTCTGAAATTCCTTACAGAAATGCTGGCCGAGACATAGATTATGGTTGAACATACAGGCAGTTACTTTATGCAAGAAATGCTGGTTTCAAGAATTCACTCTATTTGCCAACAACCATAAGGAAACTTCCCCATAGAAAACTTTGCCCCTGCGGAAGGCAGAATCAAGACTTTTGAGAGTCACCTTTCCAGGGCTCTGTGACAGCACTTGCCCGAGACATCATCCCTGAACGCTCTTCACTGCGTGTGCTGCTGCTGGTCCCAGTTTCTGCAGCAAGAGGAAAAGAGGTGCCAACGTTGGGCAGCTCCGCAGCCCATCCGGGACAGTTAGAGGATGAGGAATAGTGCTCACACCCGGGCAGCAATTAGGAAAACAGAGGAAGCGTTAGAGACGTGAGAAAACCACCTAAGATAGGAAGTTGAGAAGTGGGAAGCTGAGAAGGACTTTGACAAGAAGCACAGACGTGAGCTCATCTTCTTGAGCATCCACCTGTTTTGCTGCGGCTGGCAGAGCGCAGCGAAGTACCGAACGCTAACGTCATCTCCACCACAAGCACTCCAGCAAAAATAAAATCTTCCTCTTCCCAAAAGCTTAAGCTCTACCCTGAAACATAATCCTCTGCTGCTTGCTTTTCTGCTCGTCTCCTTCCATCAATCATTTCAAGTGCTAAGGAACAAGGTAGCCCTAGCGGTTTCCAATACAGTTTTCATTAAAGATACGCCAGCTACCTTATCCAAAGGACTAGAATTTCAAAATCTGCAGTTGTGCTACACACCTAAAATTCCCTTTTAAAAAAAGAGACCTAGAAACAAGTAACAAATATCCAATAACCTACATTGCTGCTCTGTTTGTCATAAGCCCCTCTGGGGAATCCTCTGCGTAACATTTACAATCCCTTTGCACACGACTGTCAGCCACGCATGAATTAGTGACTTAGTGAAAAACCGTATGAGAAAACCATCCTTTCCTCAACAGGCAGGTGAAACAGCGATGTTCTAGCGCAGAACAGCTCCCCTACATCAAATAAAATTCCTGCTCTGTCGTTTACTCACATTTAAGCGTTCGTCGTTTTGTTACCTGCGGAGCAGCACAGAAGGCTCTTCTTACCAACCCATACAGTGTGAAATAAAGATTTTAAGCAGGTGAGCTATGTTGGAAGTATTTCCAACTAACATAGTGAGGAGCAAGAGAAGTACATCCTAATTTGGGGCTCTGGACCATCACCTTACACACATACCTGCTGCAACTGAGAAATCAATACCAATACAATGATAGCCCATAACAACTAATTACCACAGAAGTGGCTTGCCATGTTCAGAGTACATGTGCAGAAGAGTACAAATAAAACCTGCAGATGTGCAGGACTATCAAAACTTCTAAAGACGCTCCAGACATACAAAGATACAGACAGGCAGTGGCTAACAATGTAGTTATCAACACACCCGCCTGGACACCTTCCTGTGCAACCTCATCTGGGTGTTCCTGCTCCATGGGGGGATTGCACTGGATGAGCTTTCCAGGGCCCTTCCAACCCCTGACACTCTGGGATTCTGTGAAAGCCCTGCTAATTAATGTTTTCCATCAGCAATGCCTGGAATATTTTGGCAGAAAACAAGCGCTGGCAGTCGGGCTCAGCCAGCGCCCATCAGCTTGGGCTGCCTAAGGCAGCTGGAATACTGATGGGCTCTCCACCGCTCTTCTGCACCGATGGGGCTTTGCACTGATACAGTTTTAACAGTGCTGGGGCTTTTGGAGGCACTGCAAATGAGCCAGTATGTATTATTGTGATTTTACAAGATGACTGAAGCGTCACGTCCCAAGCTGTGCCTGCAAAAAAATGGTTGAATGCAGATCAAGCCACCAAGTTATGCCCATAGAAGGAAGAGCTGCACACCTCTGTCCACAGAAACCCATCTGACACCATCTCGAAATGACGCCTACCAGAAGGTTCTCCCTGACAGAGTCCGCACCAGGCCACCTCCTCCCCACAGAAACACAACAGGCATTTTTGTTTGGAAACACTCCGCTCCTTTGCCTCCTAAAGGCTTTGAAATCACACACACACTTAGTTATTCCATGCAGGCATGTGAACCTTTGCACTCGGGTGTTGAAGGAAAGATTTATCCTTGAAGTAAAAATCAATCACATTAACAGAGCAACATTCCAAAGTCCTGCAGGTTCACTCCAAAGAGAGCACTAATTCTTCCTTTAACTTCGAATGAGTCAGATAAAGCATCTGCTTAGAGCTTTGTTTGTAGGAATTAAATGTTTATGTGAGATCCCTGAGAATTTTATGTAACAAAATACTGTTTCCAAGCAATTTCTCTTTAAAACAGTATTCAAACCCACAGTATTTCTCAGGGGTTGCTGTTGTAGCGACTGTTCCAGAGCTCCCAAACTTGTTCGCTTCCAAACCAGGAAAATTTGGCAAATCAATCAAAACTTATATTTAAAACAAAAGGATAAATGGCAATAGGAGAAGTATGACAAACTGATGAATAATCAGAAAGTCACAGGAAGAATATCTTCACAGAAAATGTTACAAAAAGTTTCTGACAGACTAACAGGCCTCTATGAGATAAAATTAAATTTATAAAAGGATTGCAGTTCAAGGATTGGCTTAATTATCACAGTTAACCCACAAAACGCTGCTCAGTTTCTGACATGACTCTGCATTTCTGACAGCAGCAAACAGCAACGTGCACCGGTCAGCGTCTAAACCAACCGGCTGGATGAATCAAAATCCATGAACAGCATGTTGTAGAATGTTTCTGTAAACGTAGATACAAGTAGGATGACATAGAGCTCTGAAGAGCATCAGACAGAAGAATACAAAGGTAAAATGCACAAAGCACAACTTCAGGAGACAATGATCAAGTTGTAAGGGTCTTGCAGTCAAGTTAGAAAATATCCACAAGAAGTCTGAATAGAAAGCAAGCCATTCGCCTCTCATGATAGCTTCATAAAAGACTTAGTGTTATAACAGCAAAATATTGGTTCAGAAGAGGCATTTTGCTGGACAACTGGTATGAAGGGAGGAAGAGGGGAAAAAAAGCATGAAAAATTGAAACTTGCAGAAGGCTACAGCAAAGCATTTCTTTTGTAACATACTTCAGTTTCCTACTGTTGAACAGACATTCACACACAAATCAGAAACACATCCACTCTCCTCTCTCTGTTTGTTTACTTTGCCTTTTTCACAATACAGACCCGTCATTACATGTGCCACAAAAGCCCCTGAACGCCCCCGCTGTGCTGGGGCCTCTCTGTGCTCAACATATAGTAAAATAACATTCCTGCTTCAAAGAAAACTTACAAGACCTATAGAGACAAAAGACTAAATGCAGAAACAGGCACAGAGGGCAGCGAAGACCACAAGAAAAGGTCAGCAAGAGTAAAACTTATGAGTCCTGTCCCCCTGTACCCAGTGTTACCCCTGCAGAGTCAAGAGGTCTCCCGGCAGCGTCTGATCCTCTCTCCCGCTCCCAGTAATAAAGTATAGCACCCTCTGAACTCAGGAGGGGACACGGGACAATGAGAGAAGCTACTCTGCACTGTGCAGAACAAAAGTCATCGGTAGAGAGGCTTCCTCACAAGGCTTAAGTGTAAAGTTCACTTCTCTGCAGGAATCCAGCACAAAAGAACACTCACTATCTAATTTAACCAAGGTAAAGTTACTGCAGAGGTACTGGACAACTTCACTAGAGGGCCTGAACTGAAACTTCTAACATCCTTTTGAAATTAGAGCTACAACTCACGTTTAGTAAATTATTGATGCTTTGGTAATCAGAAAATTAATTCAGGCTATGAGTTAACTTGAAATTCTAAAATTGGAGATAGAGAGTCTTCACATAGTATTAATTTATCCCTCTTTGGCTGTTTTATCATGAATGGTGATCGATTCAGTATATATTCTTACCCTAAGATGCAACATTTTAAATATGGTTTAAAACTCTACAGAAGACACAAGCAACTGTAAAGTGTCAGCAAGAGCTATTAAAATAGAGAACAAATAAGATATATAGTGGTAGTTTCTGAAAAACTGCCAGATGACAAAGATAAACGAACATGGTCAGCGTGTCACTTGCTATGTCATCTTGTATTTCTTCAAGTTTACTACAGGACTTAATTTGGGGCATAAAATAACACGCTTGTCTAACTGCAAGCACTGAGAGAAGACTCTGAGGCCCTTGTATTCCTCTGTCATATCTGCCCTTTCAGTTTTTTCAAGCTAGAAAAGTGCCAACAGCCAACTGGAAATAAAGACACATAAAAAAATAAAGAAACAAGAGTTACTTTGTACATCAGTTCCAGTGTGGTTTTAACTGGCATCACAACCCCTGCATCCGAGGTGATACTCCTGATCCACCATTACCTCAGCTGAGGTTACCAAGATCTGCCATTCCCACGCAGGCTGAACCATAACGTGTCTGAAGCACTCCCCACAGAGAGGATGCTCAGTCTCTTCAGCATGACACGCCCTGACTGGTACTGAGAAGCAACTCATACACTTGAGATCTCTTAGAAGTGGAGAAAAGAGTCAGCCAGGAAAGGAGGGCTGGTTTCTTTGACAAAGAGCTTTTTAACACAGCTTGTAAAAAAATTATCATGTTGGTGATGCACAGAGATGCTGGTCTGCATGAGAAGAATCAGTCTTTAGGAATAAAGGAACAACTCCACTTAGACACCTTTGAAGCAGAGGTTAGATGTAACCCCAACAAGAAGGAATGAGACTGATGTTCTGTTTGGCCTTCTGGGGTTTTGCTGTGCAAGAGCACAAAGCACAGAGTGAAAGTCAAACCTGTTTTCCTCTTCTTCTGAGCTTCTACAGTCCTAGGTTTTTAGCAGGATTTTAAGCAGAGACCTAGCAATCCTTTGCACCCAACAACTGGACTGGGCAGGTGACATGGGTGTGGGCAGGGGGACATAGCAGGGGACAGGGACAGGTGTCCCCTGACAATGTACTTCCTCTAGCAGTGTCCTGGCAGCAGCTCTGCTGGAATTGCTCATCTCAACATTGCAGATTCATAGATCTTCACCTCATTACCATCTATTTTGCTGATAACTTCTAAGAGATTAGCAAGACTTCATTTTCCTTTGCAGAAACTGAACTGTTCACGTTCCAAACTCCTGATGACACAGACATAAACACTGAGGGAAAACCACACAAATTGGCAAGAGATGGGTAGGATCCCACTGACAACCTCAATAACCAAGAAGACCGCAAGTAAGTAACAAGATATGACACTTCTATGCTGTTAAAAAGGTCACCAGATTATCAACATTTGTTTTAGATAAAGACAGCCTACTTTTCTTTCCAAATCTTTCTCTTTTTGTGCTTTCTGTTCCAGCCATTTAGAATTTGTGCCAAGGATGTACTTTGTCATGTTGCAAACATGAAACAAATTTATTTAATTTAATCAGCAAGAAGAAAAGCTACAACAAGGAATAAAAGTAGCAGGCAGACAGCATTTCTCATCTAAAATATAAGGAAAACGTAAGTATGGTCCTTTAAAATAAAAAAAGAACTGAAGATTTTGCACAGCTTTAACCTGAAAACACACGCAACAACCGCTTTTGGATGTATTACAAAAAACTAACAGCAACAATTTTGTTAAGAGGCAAAAAGCTGGTGTAGCACAGCAGCACAACTCTGCACCCAGCCTATACCCTCCAAATACCCAAGCTGTGTATGAATACCAATTTCACCTTGTCATCTGTTGTAGTTCTTTTTCCTCAACATTCACTCTCCACAGATGTAATGTCTTTGTTGTCCTCCATGCAACAACACACAATATTCCCTGGGAGTCTAAAGCCACTTCATGCAGCATGAAAGTCCCATGTCAACCTTTCTGTACAGTCCCTGGGCTGGGCTGACACCTGCTGCCTCCCCCAGGCTTTTGAACAGGCCATGGGCAATGTGCGCATATAAACACATATATAAGTATGTATATGCATATTCGAGTAAGGCTGGCTGGTTTGTCAATAAACGGGGCATAAGGAAAAACATTTATTCTTGATGTATTTGCTTATGCCATATTTGGGACAAGTGTACTTCACAAGCAGGGAGAAAAATCCATACATGCTTTGCATCGGCAAAAGAACCCTGAACGTTAGCCCAGGATGTCCACGCATCTGCCATCATACCAGCACACCCTGCTGTAGGTAAGGGCAGAATCTGGATTGCCTCTTTGGCAACGTGAATCAAAACGGAACTCGATTTTGAGTAAGAAACGTTAAAGGAAACACCAACCTGAGCTTAGAAAACAGATGTCAAAGTGGTGAAGAGCTCCAGGTGACTCTGAATGCAAGTCAGTCACTACCAATTACTACTAAATATTTCAGGTCTTACAGCTGTGCTGCAAGTTTATCACTCAAAGGACAAAAGCTGGAGCAAACATTTCAAGCCTTAAGGTGAAATAACTCCTCCAAAGTAACTGAGGATTTCTCTACCAGCTTCAGAGGGACTGAGAATTCACCCTGGACACTACATCTTAAAGGATAGTGGAAATTCCCAATTTAATTTAACTCTAAGTGATCTTGTAAAGGTAGAAATTAGAAATAACAAGCAGCACAGTGTCCTTGAGCCTGGCTAACAGACACATTAGCAGCAGGCAAAGCTCCTGCACTGTGATGTGGATGAATCACATACAGACGTACCCAGGACAGTATTTCACCTGAAGCCTCAACTCCTCTTGGAGCTCCTCAGTCTCCTCTTGGAGCTCCCAACACACCACATGCACAGCCACCTCCCACTCAGGCCAGCACGGCAGAGGCCACAGAACGCCACCCCGTGATACCTGTACCAACTTCGAGGGACCCCGGAGCCTCCAGGCTTTGCTTCAGAGACTTCAACTTCAGAAAGATCACCATCTTCCTAAAAAATTGCTTCCACATGTAAATGCTTTCACCCTTAATAATGTATATGCTATTTTGATCGTCATTGGGAACTTATCCGTTATACCATCCTATGTTATGCTACCCTTGTAGGGTACAAACTGCAGTACTCTTTGAGAAGACGCCCATACACCCAAAGCTGAAATGTCTTTCACACTATTTACAAAATAGAAGTGTGCTATACCCTGTTTCCACTGGTCCTTTTAACACGCATATGCATAACTTCCAGCCTTTTGCTCTTACTAGTATTGAAAAGCAACACGGAAAGATGCTTCTCATAAAGCAGCTGGTATCCTAAAGAACATTCAAGAGAAAGCAGTACTTTCCGAGGCAGGGGAAAGGGAAGGTAAGTGCGTGTTTTACCCAGCTTCTGCAGAGAGCTCGCTTGGGCCGTTCCACGGCCTCAGAAGCATGCTCAGCCCTTCTCAGCTGCCCTTTGGACTGAGTGAGAGAATAGGAATCCAGCAGCTATTTCACAAAGCACATTACTTAGGACCCCAAGACAGCCTCTTCAATACATTTTCTTTCAGCCAACATTATTATCAAACCTAATTTTTCCAACTGACTGAAAAAGATGTGCCCCTCATTATTCCCACCTCTGCTTACAGTGAATTCAGAGCAGACTTTCCAAAGGACTTTCTACATTCGGATAAAAATCCTCCTCGGAGTGGAAAGCCATGACAAATGCCTTTGCGCTATTTGCTCTGCTTTTATCCCATACCTCCGTTTGATGAGGACCTCTGAAAAAGTTTGGCACAGCATTTTCACCGACTTTCCCCACAGAAGTACCAGCCATGGCACAAAAACGCCATCAATGAAAAATGGGATGCAAATGAAGAGTCGGACATTACAAATCAGCCAAAGAAAGCAAAGGCTGTGTGACAGATGCAGCTAGCAAAATAACCCCTGTTAATGCAACGTAAGCTGTGAAGCGTCTCCCAGTACTAGTTTGTGTTGGTTCCTATCACCTCAGACCCCTCCAACTGTCATGCAAAGAGCAAACTACAGTAACACATCCGATGGAGACAGAAAAATGACATTTTTTACTTAGAGTAAAAACCACACAGTTTCTCTCATGGATAATATAACTGATTAAAAAACTAGTTTAAAATTCCCCTTGAAGACCATGCTTTAAAATAGCAACTTGTTTGAAGATAAAGAACAATTAAAAGGAGTGTTTATTTATATTAAGAATAAATGTTCAAAACTACTGATATTTTGGAAAAAGTCGTATACTCAGGAGTTGGGTCAAGAGCCCAGAGTAACTAATCCTCGCGTGCTTCTTCGTGGTGGCTTTCAAGCACGGCAAAAGCACATACCAGCTGAATTTTGTCAGCTTTGGGGGTAGATCAAGCAAACCCAGAGAACAGCATCCTCCATGCACAAAGTGCCTACGTGGGGACTTAGTAACGCTACTCAGGTTTAAACTCACACCTTTGGTTATTTTGCCATCACCTTCCCACACTGAGAAGACCTTATTTATATTATTATCTAAAAGGACTGTGGGCTCATATCAAACACGAAGCATTTGCCAAGGTCTCTCGCTGCACAAATAAAAGCTACAGGCCAGAAATGTGCTTGCAGAGGCAATATGCTAAGTACCATCTACAAAGACACTACGGAGTTTGCAAGAAGTACACAATGTGAATTTCTACAACCATTTGCTTTTGCTATTGATCAAAGCTGGTCTAGCTCTGCAAAAAGGGAACAAAACTGTGCTACTCAAATGCTTAGGAACAAGCAATGCTCGATGTTCAGTAAAGGGCAGGATGAACAGAAGTAGAGACGTACATCAGTGAGAATAAAAAATGAAAGGGAGAGCAGGAAGATCTCATCTTTAGAAAGAAAAAAAGGTGCTAGCAGAGAGGGACCACAGACCTGGGACATGAAACCAAGTTTCCACGGTGCACTGAAGGAAAATCCAAACAGCAAGTTCATCTCTGCTCCAGTGATGAATTGTCCTGCAGGTGAATCAGACAAGTTGTGTGGGATGAGGGGTCAAGGCTCCAGCATTTCTGCTACAAGCCAGGCAGAGCGCTGGGCAGGATCGTACCAAAATGGGGCCTGGGGAGCAGCCACTGAACACGCAGCTGAACGGCTCTGGGTGTCACTGCCCTGGACTAACACAAACACAGCAACAGCGAGCTCAGCCCAACAGGGGAATAAAAGAACAAGTTTTCAATGAAAAGGAGTCACGGTAAGAGTAACTGGGTTGCCAAGACGAGTCAGAGTAGTAGCAGAAATCAGCAGTTCTGAGATACTATCATCCCACACAGGTTGCTTCTAACAATTCATGAGCTAGATGACCCAAGTTATCTTCCAATAGCAACGGATACCTCTACAATCCCTGAAATACACAGTCTGAAATAATTATTAAAGCGTAAGTCCTCACACGCACATGCCAAGAAAGCAGTCTGGTTTATAATTATTTTTTAAAGACAATAGCAGATCGTGTAGTGACAAGCAGGGTGTAAGTGGTCAGATTTCTCAAGCTCACCTGAAAGCCTTAACACACACGCATCTCCACGCAGTTCACACCTTCACACAGTTCAGCCGGTTCCTCCAGGACCAGGGCTCAACCTCAGCAGCACATCGCAGTGTCAAAACAGCTTTTCGGCTAAACACATCTGGGTAATTCATTAAATGGTTAATGGACTGCTAGCACAAAAAGTATTACTCAGCAAGCCTGTTCAACTTTGCAGGAAGTCTTCTTGAGTAAGACTGAATTGTTTGGTCAACAGATTTCTGCACACAGAAGTTTAAGTTGCAGCTGAGTAATGCCTTTAGTGGTGTAGTCTTATGAACTGTATCACCAGCGAGGAAACATCTGTGCTCATTTTGTTTATTCAGCTAGCTTTAAAGCATTAGGGATAATAGAAAAGCTTCTTCTCAAGGATTTAGTGCTCACAACTCAGCAGCTGGAATGGCCAAAGCTTTTTGTGTTTGTGGGGTTGTTTTGTTTTGTTTTTTTCTCCCTTCCTACACACACAAAAGGACTACTTAAGGAGATTGGTAATGCTACAAGAAACACTAGGTATGCGCAGAAGATACTCATATTTATGCTAATATGTGCAAACCAAAGGACTTCATAAATATCAGTGCCGAATCCTTAAAAATAAAACGTGCAACAGTGAAGCACCACAAGCTGCCACTAAATGCTAAGCGAACGCCAGGTTGTGGGAATCGTCACCTTCCATTGACTGCCTCCAGGCTGAGCACAGGTTTTAGGCCACAGATGTGTGTGCAGCTCATGGAAAAATTATCCTGATTACAGACAGAACAGAAAGATAAAATGGGTTCCCTCCCACCAACTGCTCTGAAACAGAAACAGCTGCTGCGGGTGAGCCAGGAACAACCCCAGCCCGTAGCACTAGTAACTAAATCTAACAGGCGCGTGGTGACCATCACTGCCCCGAGCCGGAGCATCAGGCCCAGCACAGCAGCCTAGCAGACAGCTGAAGCAGGAGGGTCTCCTCTCTTGTAGCAGGAGAGATGCCACTACAAGCCCCCTGGGTAGGTTAAGGGCTGGCAACTGGTTTGTCAACAATCACTTCTATTTTTGGCTCAAATTCAAGACTCTGAAACTGAAACAAAGAGAAGAACAAATCTGCTTCTGGGGGACTTGCACGGAGCTATGGTGGGCACACACCTAACGCACAGAAGCGATATAAAACAGATGCTTTTTGCGCTGGTATCAGAACAACAGTTTGTCACAGCAAAGTACATCTACACAGTCTTCTTAGTCACAGCAATCCCCAACAGGTATTTTGGCTAAAAAAAAACTTATGCTTTTCTTCAAACACACCTTCCCTTCTGTATTTCCCAGCGAGCCACTTGTCAGGTTATGGATGTCCTTTAAACTCTGAAACTCCTTTGGGTGGCTGGTCTATCCAGCGCAGTCAGCTTCCCCCGAAAAATCAGGCAGGGATGCGTGGCAAACATCGCCTCTCAGCACAACTTCAATACAGGTTTGTCGTCTGCAGGAAGCGGTACCCACAAACCAGGTCCCCATCCCGTGAGCTAGTTCTCCTGCTTGACTAACAGGAAGCAGAGAAAGCCACCCCTGAACGTTCCTCCTCCACGAGAAGGCCACACACAGAGCATCCCGTAAAGCTGGGAGGTGAATCTATGTCCAGTTGTGGCAACACAGCCTGAGACACAGCACCTTTCTTCTAGACCCTGAGGTTTTCCTTTACTTTCCAAAGCTACTCACAGAATCATTTAGGCTGGAAAAAGACCCTTGAGATCACTGAGTCCAGCTGTTAAAAACACTGTTAAACAACTGCCAAAGCTGACACACTGTGCAGGCTGAGCAGAGTACAACACAGGTCTTCAACATAAATGTTAGTAGTTTACCCTGAGGCTGGCTGATCCCCAGGCAGACCACCACGTATGAGTAATTTGGTTATCTCCATAAGTGAGGATCAATACATTTAAATTAAATTCTGACACAGGTAATCTACTCGAATACAAAGCAAGCATTTTAAACCCTTTCAAAACCCCCACCCATTCCTTTCAAAACCTGGCCCAAAGAAGTCCCCCAGTAAACATTTATTGAAGTGTGCGACGTCTTAAAAGCAGTGAGTATCAGAGGAAAACCATAATGTAACATAGATGGATTTAACACAACTTCCATCAACATAATATTCCCATGCATCAAGCATAATGCAAAATTCAGAATGCAGTCCTCCAGTAAGAGCGTCTTTAGTAACTGTGCACAGGATGAAAGCATCAACATTGCACAGCCTGGAAGGGGCATACAAGGCTAGCAGAATACTAAGGGCCTTTTTTTAAAAAAATCCTGAATTACAAGTTTCAGCACTCCTAAAAAACACTAAAAACGCAGAGTTGTTGTTAAATAACCCCAGCACTGCCAACAGAAACACGCAGGAATTCAAACTGCACCTGCCCAGCCCTGTCAGTCTCTCCTGTCACAGGCCATCTCCATTCAGAACAGGAATGAAAAGTTAGAAGAATGTTTTATATTATTTTCTGCTTAAGAGAAATAATACCAAATTCATATCAGTTTTAGGTTTTACAGAACCAGTATTTATAAAAGTCATTTGAAGCGGTGTTGCTATCAAATACTCCCTTTTTTTTGTTCTTAATATCATGGAACACTTCAGGACAAAAGAACAACCTTTATTTCAAGACCCTTTTTGGTTTAACAACTTAGATGAATATACAAAAGCTACAATAAAACCCTAACATGATAATATTCATAAAACTCTTCTTGCCTCATTTTACATCTGAGTCTGCCCCCCAGCTCCTGCCAAAGCCAGTCAGTGGCTCTGAAGCCCTACAGGTTATTCTCAGTGTACTGTATCACTAGAGATCTTGCACACCTATGGCTCCATCCTATAGCAAATGTGAGTACACTGGAAAAGGTGAAATCTAGTTGGCAAAGGTGTCTCAAGCTTAGTCCTATATGATGATCTCTTGCACATCGCCTTACAGAAGATAACGATAGCAGTCTGAGCTAATACTAAATGTGAAGTTTTTCAAAAGTAACTGGCTACTAAAAGAGCGTAAACTTGATACAGTGTTGACTTGCCATTTAAACTCCATACTGCAAAGCAAAACATTTCAAAGCAACAGCCAGACTGGAAAACCCTGGCCAAATCACCCAAATGGGCTACTCTTATATTAATTGGCACAGAGTCACAAATACTTGACCACTATGGAATACAGTTATGCATGCATACCTCTGTTTGCATAAGAATTGCAAAATTGAGCCCCAAATACATTTCACTCTAGTAAACAGGGAGGGGGAAACCCCCAAACCACCAAACCACTAACACTGTACTAAAGAGACGATTCAAACTTCTGTAGCATCTCCACATCACTACAAAACGACCACCCTAACCATAGCAGCAGATTGAAACATCTGAGGATACATTCTGCTGTCTGCAGGCAGTGTAAAACTGGCGAATGCTGCAGAAGTGTTTATTTTAAGCAAACAGGAAACACGTCTTTCGAATTGGACAACTACGAGCTAGGAAGCAAACAGCTTACCAATGACAGCAAGCAAGGAAAACAAAACCACACCAATTTATTCAAGGGAGAAACAGTGTTCCATAACAGAGTTACTATTTATCAAGTGTCTAATACAGACCCAAAGTACTTTCCTCTCCAATTGCATTAATCCACCTCCTTAGCAACTGTGCTACCAACACAGCTGAGCTACAGAAGTCAACACCGTAATTCCCAGTGACTCCAAACTAGACTCGAACCAGCCCCTGCAACCACTGAGAAAACCTCCAGAAACAGGAGCGAATTGTTTAAGAGGGAAGAGGAAATAGTTCGTTTTAACATAGTCTTGTGTATTAGCAACAAAATACAAACATTTACTAACAGGCAAAACAAACAGCACCTTGCTCATTGACTACAAAAGGCCGTAGAGCACTGCAGAGGTCTGATGGGGTGGCAGAATGCAGGTCTGGGAGCTAAACTGGAAACACAACCCAGGAGTTGAGTCCAGGACAGTGTGAAATTCAAGGGCTTCCTTGCACTTATCCATTCCAACTGACACACACACCACAAACTGAAAACATCTAGAGCATAGATGTAGAGTACTACCTGCTAATGGAAACTTTCCTTTGGATTCAATATTATTAGGGCCTGACCTCGGCTTTTGGGAACAATACAACATAATCTTGCTCTGAAGTTGCAGACACAGCAAACATCACAGAGCTAACTACAGAAAGCCAGACAGCCATAAGCTTATTACACCATTTTACCACTGTCCTGCTGCACAATACTATCACTATTTTGATCGCATCCCTGCTATTGCAATCACGAGCAGGCTGTAAGAGCGTGCGGGAACCCGCGGCTCCCTCCCATGGGCGCTGCCACGTGCTGGCACACGACACGCCAGCAATACCGGCACCAGTGTCCTCATCCGTGTGCGCAGAGCTAAAAAAGCAGGATTCAGATGGTTTTAGGAGAATATTTCATAATCCTCCTCCCACCGCCCCTACTCAGTTAGCAGCTCAGTCAGAGCCAACTACAGTTATAATTATCGCCGTAATTATTATTTAATAAGAACCAATGACTTATCAAAATATTGCGCTGAAGACTTGCACATCTTTTCTTGAAAGGCTGCCAAAAAGCTAGTTCAGTGCCGAGGCACCGCTCAGTGTGCGCTGCTGGCAGACAGCACCTCCAAGTTGCTATTTATGCAACTGAGTGACTAAACTCAATTCAAGTGAATGCCAAAACGTCAGCAATTTGAGGCACGGTACCTGTGCAAAGTATTATTATTCTCCTGGTGTATACACACTAACAGCTTTGTTTACTACATTTACTCCTCTTCTGCCTGTTGGCTTGGGTTTTACATACCGTAGGCCAAGTTGCTGAACTTAGATGCCTTAAGGTAGACACCTGAATCCACATTTACATATTTAAACATCTGTGTCAGGCATCCATAAGAAGTTTAAAGCGCATAAGCAAGCCTGTAGACATCTAATTTGATATAATTGGGTGCTCAGATTTATCTCCAGCTACCCAAATGTGGACCTCTGCAGGCAACAAGTTGCTATTTTTCATGAAACTATTTGTTTCTACCAGGAAATATTAGCTTGATAACATTTTCTTTACATGCTTGTTCAAGATGACCCCAGTCCAGATCTCTGGTAACACTCCATTTCTACACACAAGTGCAATTTAAATTCTCATCATCAGCAGATGGCCAGTTAGCTCCACTTGCTTCACTTTAGTGAATACAGCCACAACTTCCATCGCTTTTTCTTCCAAATACGATGTTTTAACAAACTATGTGTCCTCCTAAATCAAAGACTGCAGTTATAAGAAACAAAGCCAACTACAAACAGGCTGAGTTTTAAGAACAAAACCAAAGACCTCTCGGAAATTCAGAGCGCATGAAATCCGAAAGGCACCATTAAGAAAAGTCAGCAAACAGCATCAACTCTTAAGGAAAACACTCTGACTCCACCATCATAACTGAACCAAAAAGCACATCTGAAGGGCAAGCACAGGCTGCAGTATGAAGGAAAAATGAGTGCCCATGACTCATTCAACCAAATCCAAGTCAAACTAAAGTTTGCTGTGTCATTCAGCTTTGCAGAATCGTTTTAAATAAGCATCCCACTTACTCTCTAATAATATAACACAGCAGCAATAGAGCAGTAGCTAGAAAACAAAATATATGTGGGAAGCAGTCAAGATCTGACCTCAGAGTCAACCACGCACTGTTGCGAGATCTTTTTTAGCTAACTTTTTTTACTAAACTGATTTTCATTTATTGTGAAGTTTAATTTCATTACCACACACACAAAAAAGCAGCCAATGATAGACATGCTATAAATAGCTCATCCCTTGAAGGAATCCTCTAATCATCTCTAAAAATAAGAAGTCACATGATTTAAGTGTCCTCCACTGACCGTTTTGGTACTTCACATGAAAGAATGAACTCAGCAAGGTTACACCATGTAGAAGTTTAGGCAACGTTACACGTTGCTCAGTTTTTCTATCCACACAATTAGAAAGCCTGCTCTCCTCGCTGCTACTCAAAATCAGTAAAGCTTCCAGTCCTATGCCTGATGCAAAGCTTGGGAGCAAGTCCATAGGGGCACAGGTCCACAGGGCATCAAGACCAATTCCTGCTTCCAAGTGAAGCCTGGAAACTTCCTTTACCTGCCTGAAACAGCTGGGCAGCCCATTTATAATACTAGCCTCTTGCTGATTTCTTTCTTGATCCATCCACGCTAATCAGTCCTTTGAGTCATCCTGCCCTTAGGCTGTATAGTGATAATCACAGAGAAATTCTGATCGGCGAGTGGAAATCACTGAAGAAAGTTTGTGGGAGCCCTGTGCTGAACAGGTCCCTGATGGTAATACCGCACAAGTTACCCTCGTGACTCTTAAGCGCTACCAGCTACACTTGCCATTCAGCCTGCAAGCTCTCAAAGGCAGGGACCTTTCCTCACATGTGTCTGTAAGGCTTCTAGTGCCCAGATGGTGCCATACAAATGAATAATAATTACATTTCCATGTAGACCATTATTGTGCATAATGTAAATTACTTTCACTGATCCAAGAGGAAATAATTTTCTCATTTTGAAATGAAAAGAGAGAGTAAAAATAATGATTACTTGTTTGACAGTATTAGTATAACAATAATTACATTTGCAGGTCCAGAATCCTCAGCTGGTCTGTACTGACTTTAATGGAGCCACGCCAACACATGGCAGCTGACAAGCCGGTCCCAGTCTTTGCTGAAGACCTCAAACTATTTCGCAAGGACCGATTACTTCAACCCGGCACCACTTCTGCAAAAGATGGTAAATTAAAAACAAGCACACTTTGCAGACTGGGGAAGAGATATATGCCAGGCCTGTGTGTGAAGGAATGGATTCCTACAGCGGCATTGCACGTACCCGAGCATCACCGCCATGGGCCCCCTCTCTTGCTGGCACAGAGGAGGAGGCTTTTGCACAGATTCAGACCTTGAGCAAGCAGAACTGCCTTCTGGAGGCACTCATCTCCATCCATTAGAAGGCCTCAGACTGGCTGAATTTAGCATCCCAGTGTTTGTGAGATTCAGCCCAGGCTCAAAGTGCTCAAAAGGGGACAGCCAGAATCACCAGCACCAAACATGAAAAGGACAAATAAAGTTGGAACCTGAGAGAGCTCAGCTCCTCTGGAGGGGGGGAAAAAATAATGTTTTTATATATATATATATATATAATTATCAGACTAAAGAAGACTAAGTCTGGACAGCCAACAACTGAAAACTCCAAAACTACATATCACTTGTAGCTATGCAGCTCTAAACACTTTGCCACATGTCAAGAGGTTACTGATGGAAGGAGGGAACCAGGACTCCGACTCTCCCTGCTCCCACAGACCACATCCTCTGGGGCACAGCATCAAAGGCCCACCATTACCTAAAATAATTAAGAGAGACTGAGGTTCCCAAGTCGAAAATATCAGACTCAAACACTTGAAAGTGCCACTAAGTGCAGTAACACAAGCGGTTACACACAGTGGCAAATGTGCACTCCGCAAGCGTCTGCACAGGGATCCTCCTGCGCCTGCCCAAACCAGACACCTCATCGGCCTCAATTAGAAGAAAAAACACAGGACATTGTATCCCATTTAAACAGTCACTGGAAAAGTTCCAGTGAAATGCCAGCCCTAATTTTAACATTCTAAAGAAAAATCAGGAAGTATTTGATTAAAACTAATCCTTGAGGCTATATAATTTGACTGTTCTACAAATTAAGTTCACTTCAAGTTTTTATTGTACTGCTGTCTCTTCAGCAAGCACTAATAACAGGTTGTATCACATATCATGGACTTTCAATACTGAAGGGAAAAAAATATTTTGAACAATATTTCTCAGTACAACTGCAACATGTGGCAGGTAACGAGGGCCTCTTACACCAAGAAGCACCTGGTTTGCAATAGCTGACAAGAAGTAAATGGGATTTCTATGTCTCTTGTATAACAGCTGGTTGTATCTTGGTAAAAAATGAAAACGCTTCTTTTTCAAAGGGAACATCTGCAAAATCCCATCATACATTAAAGAATAAAAAACCAACACAACAAAAATACACCCGTGGCCTGAAAAAGACTTCCGATGGCATAACCAATTAACACACATTCATTTCATATAATACCTTCCCACATCCCCACAGAAAAGATGCTTAACGAGGTAAATGCTGCAGGAGTGCATCAATCTAATCTGGTTCTAATACTCTTTTTAAATAATGCATACATTAGTTCTGCGTTACTGAAAAGATTTGTTTGTTTTATTAACATGTGCCTTGTTAAGTGCTAAGACTTCGTAAAAATCGTTATGCAGCTTCTAGCTGCAGATGTATTGTTTCCCCCCTTTCCCATTACAAAATGATCAGTTATCTCCATCTTCCTTTTCAATAGTTATTAAAGCCGTACTACAGCATGATTAAGCTCCCGTTAACAAGCAAAACAGTACTTAATGGTCGAGTCAGTACTATGGATCCATTCTCTAAGAAATATATCATTTTTGGCCACATAATAGCTTGATGCCATTAATTTTATTCACGACCTGAGCTACCTCAACTGAGCTGTTTCACCAAGACCAGCAGGTGTTTTAAAACAAGTGAGAACCCAGTTTACAGACCTAGAGTCACACTGGACTGAAGTTTAACAGGTAAGCAATTAGCTCACTTTAAGCTCTCTTGGACCTTTCAGGTCTGGAAATTTTTCTGAAAACCTTTTTCCACTTATTTCTTGGGTTCAGAGCTGTAATTACTGAGGCCAAATGTCTGCGTCAACAAGCTACTTAGGGGGGAAGATGTTTAAACAGGTACCATCTGGTTGTGTCATAATACATGGAACCTATACATTCATCAATTTAAGCAATAAGGATAAAGTAGAGGTGAAATACTTCCAGGTGTTTTTTTGTTTTGTTTTGTTTGGGGGGGGGGGTTTGTGTGTTTGTTGTTGTTCTTGGTTGGATTTGTTATTTCTTGAAATCTCGTTTTCTGGAGCTTAGCAAATTAATTTAAGCTTAAGCACATCTTTGGAGAGTGAACTCCCAGTGACTATATTGAGTCTTCCAGCAGCAGCTCAGCAACTTGCCCAAGGCAGGAGCTCCCTCCTCTGATGCCCACCTTGCTACTACCCCAGTGTAAAGCGACATTGTAATGCGGCTGCTCCACTGGGACCACTGTGCTGTGCAGAACCTCCCTCGTTAAGCAGCTCCCACGTGGATAATGCATGCATGTGCGGCAGAGGGTAGGTCTGTGGGTTTGCTTCTGGCAAAGCAGTGCTGGGAATCCACCTGCAGAACGTAAACATTACAGGGACGAATATTCTCCAAACGAAAACTCTCTTATTTCCAAACCTGAAAAAACACCAAGTTTGATACGCAAGGTGAGTCCTGCACCATTCTTACTTTGGTGAAGCATTTGGAAAAGGCAGGGGGCAACATCTGATGCATGGATTTTAGAGAAAGCAGAGTAAAGTTTACAGGGTTTTCTTTCCTGTACAATTCCCCTAGTTTTCTCCAGCATTATAGAGTTGCTGCTACTTTGCATTCAGTTACAACAACTGATCACAGTTTTTAAAACTGCCAGGGTTGAGTGGAACAACAGCTGGATGCCTTACCTAGTTCCAGTAACCAACAGGTATGAAAGAGTTTAAGAACAACATGGTAATAACTTTTGGCTTCTTGCATCTTTAACCCGGTGGAGCTCAGCACACATCACTTTAGAGCACCAGGAGGAACAAGCAATAAAACATGACCTGATTGCGCACATTCAGCTGACCAAGCCACGGAGGAGCACTGGACCCAGCCTCATTCTCCACGTTCCCAGGAGAAGGAGAAATACTTTTGCTTGGAATTAAAACAGATAATTCTGACTGTCCCCAAACATGCAAGAGTTACTTTTCATTTAACAGTTCTGAGCATTTCGAGCTATCAATAGTTACGTCTGGTTCCTTTGATAGCTTCATGCTGGAAGAAACATTCTTTAAAATGAATACACAAAATTTCAGACTAAAGAAATGCTTTCATCCCACCCCAGCAGGCAAGAGCTATATTTCACTCAGCTGACACAGTAACAATGCACTGGCATTTTTCCTGTATGGTAAAAGAGGCAGTAACGAAAAAAAACGTGCCACGGGGCAGAAAGCAGCACTACGTACCCACAGCCGTTGCCTTCGACGCCTAATTCCAAGGCAGAGGCCGCAGCTGGGTAAGGCGAGCGCATCACCGCGGCGCAGCTGCCGCTCCGGGCAGCGCGGGGCGCGAGCTGAGGCCACGGCAGATGCTCTGCTGTCACATCACCAGCAGCCCTGACGCGGGGATTTGCATTCCCTCTTCTTCCCTTCGGGCTCCACCATCACCAACCAGCCCCTTGCACCATGGCTAGCAGGCCGCGTTAAAAGAGCCTGAGACTAAGCAGCATGCTTATGGTATTTTCACAAAAAGCTGTTGCATATTTTCCAAAGATAAAGACCCTTACATAAAAATCAGCCCATTCTCAGATGGTCGCTTATAATTCTTGCTTGCTTTCGATGCTTGACTTTTGCTGAATGAAAAATGCTTGTGCAAAGGGTGCCGAACAGCTGCAAAAATCATACATGGTTGCAAGTAGCCACTGAAGTCACTGCCACCAATACAATTAATACTCCTTTAAAGATACCTATAACCTCGTTTTACTTCAGTGTGGAACAATTGCAGGAAACTGCTTAGGAGTGATGAAAGCTCCAGATGTAGCTGGCCAGGGGATCTAGTACAGTAAATGTTTTCAGTTGCAAAGTAGCTCAATTCAAAATCATTTCTTCCTGCCATGTTGGCAATTCATACGCAATTTTGCACAGGTACAGTGGCAACATTTTTTCCTATGGCACGATGTTACTTCATTTTCCAAAAGAAATTGCTTGTTACACGTATCTGACAGCATTTAATACGAGTCTAAATACCTCTTAAACACCTGGTACAAAGGGTTGGGTTTCTTTTCCCACAGGCACAAACTAGTAAATCGTCACACTGCTTATGTCCAGCTCAGTAACGTAAAATACTTAACACCATTTTAGTCTTGTACATAGGTCAGAGACAAGGAAAAAACATGACAAATAAAACATTGTAACTTCCTATGGCAACTTTCAGACACAGGTTTGAGAAGCACCATTTTCTACATTGTGTCCAAAATTCAGTTTGTGTAACTTAATTTAGTATAAAGGCTCATGAAAAGGCAGTTATCAGGACATCCACGTATTAAAGGCTCTCTTCAGAGTGAAGGGATCAGATACATCACAGGCAAACATCTAGTGACCTTTCGTGATAATACTCCTCAAAGATGTATCAAACACATCACTCCATTAATGGACCAAACACATGTTAAAATTCATATTCTTTTTTGGTTAAAATGGAAGACTGAGAAATCTTTGACAACTCCTTGGAGGGCCTCTCAGACGCGCTTAACCCAAAGTCATCTGGATATAATGGGACTACTGTACTCACACCAGCAAGCTCCTCCAACTGTTGCAAAACAATTTGACATACACAAACTATGGGAAACTTGGACTGAGACGGATAATAACTTCGCTTGGGTTGCACAGACTGCGTTATAATGCGGAAACAAAGCAACATCTAAAAAAAAAAAAGAAGCTTCTTTCACACCAATTCCATATAATGTAATTCCACTAAACACAAATTTTCCTCATGAATTGAGTCTGAAATCAAAACTGGGGCTGCCTCAAAGACGGGAAACATAGATACGTTTAGATAAATCCACACTTGCCTGTCAGGAATGCCTGGGAACTTCACCTACTGATATAAGCACACTGTCGGGTTGTTAAGGCAGAAATCTGCACAAATCCAATTTCCCTATTGCTTTTCCACCAAGCACGCATTTTCATCAACAGGCAGATGCTTAAGAGTGGGGTTTTGCATTCTGACAAAGTATCTGTAAGGATGGCGGCCACTTCCCAGCGTGCAGACATTGCAAAGCCACAAGTACCATCCAGTCATCTTGAAGAAGTATTGCCCAGTCACTTCTTGACAAAGCACGTTGTCAAACGCACTGTCACTTATCTTGAGTGTTGTGGGGTTTTTTAATACCAATGTCAGACCCTGTGGCACAGCCCAGTGTGATCCACACTAGTTACTCAGATAACGAGGAGAAAACAGGTACACTCAGCATGTGTTTTAAAACATGTTTTCTATTCGGAACCCCGGTGCTCCATCTTTAGGTCTTTGATCATATCTGTATGCACAAAGGCGTGATTCATTACTGCCAGCTTCAAAATAATCATATTCTACATCCGTGTGTTGCCAGCACGGAAACAATTACCTCTCAGCCCTGAATTCAGCGTTTGTTCCAATGCACCGGGCACAAACCGGACGCTGTGCCAGGACGTTTGTAGGACAACCGCTAACGTTCCTGGTTTCGACCCTGTCCCGGAGCCCACAGAAGAGGATTATTTCCTAGAAAGCTCAGTGAGCGAGGCTGGAGCCCCCGGCACAGCCTGTTCGATCCCAGCCCCCCATCTGCCCCAGACCAGCACCCCCCACCTTCCATAGCCCACACTGGAGAGACCAAGAACCAAAAAGCTGGAGAAGAATGACAGACAAAAGAATAAAAAGACTAGATAGACAGAAAAAGAAGCGGAGGGCAGAGTACTGGAGGAAAAATAGTGAGCCTGAATTGGTACATTTATGAACCCAGCAAATACCAAGATAAAATCATGTGCAGAGAAAAAAATTTAGCTCAGTAAGCAAGAATTTTAATATTCACATCTAGAAAGCACAGCAGAACCTGCACACACTGGATGGGTACACACCACCTTTCAGAAAGTTGCTCCAAATGTCAGTGACAGAGCACTCGTGTGCACAGGGCACACTTCTCTGCAGCCTTTCTGTGGCCGAAACACCCACAATCATTTATAAGTCATCTCTGAGCCCCAAGCTCTTGCTTTCTCTCTCAGGTTGTAAGCAGAAATACAGAACCAGGAAAAAAATGCATGCACAGTTTAAGAGGTAACACTTATTTAACATAAGGCTACTGCTGAAAGAATTAAACCAAAACCGAGCATCTCTTGAGCTGAACACAAACACCTATTTCTGAGGTTTGCGTTAATTGACTAAGAACACTGATCATTTGCATTTTCACGTGCCTATTAGAAAATCCTGAAACACAACTGGCAATAGGGCCAGCTTTGCAACCCCTTGCAGTCCCAGGACCGAGTCATTTAAATTAAAACTTGGGAGTTTGCAAAATAAAATAATAGGGCGAGAGGGCACAGTTCCAGTATCCTTGAGTTTTTAGCCGTTAATAAAATGATTGCATTAGATTTCATTGCCTGTCACCTACTGGGCCCAATAGAGCTGTGCAATAAAGAATAGCGCCTGTGCGGTTTCCAGGTGGAAAAAAATATGAAGTAGCAGTGAAATAAAACCCCTCGGGACCGTGTCGGGGCAGGCGGCCCTCCGGGGAAGTTGGGGACACTGACACGGCCGCTGCGGACAGAGCCGAAGGGGCAGCGGGGAGAGGAAAGGAGAGGAGGACAGAGGAAAGAAGAGGAGGTGAGAGAAGGAGAGAGCATCCTGGTGCATCTGCTGCCGCTGCAGCCCCGGGCGCTCCCGCCGTGGGCCGGCAGCGGGACCGCGGCTGTGAGCCCGGGGTGCGGGACCCGGCGGGACCCACCGATACCGCGGCACCTGCGCGGCGGCGGGAGGCGCCCACGCGGGGCGGCGGGACTCGGGCGACCGCGCCTCCCTCGTCCCAACTTCCCCGCGCCCCCCGGGCAGCCGAGAAGCGCCGTGAGCCCGGGGCGCAGCCGCTCCCCCGCCCGCACCTACCATTGCCTTGCCGTGCGGGGCGGCGGGTCCGCGGCGCTGCGGGTGCGCCCGCTGCTCTCCGCCGCGGTCTCGCTTCTCGCGGCCGGCGGCGCCGCCGCGCTGCTCCTCGCCGGCGTCGAGGGAGGTGAAATTCCAGACAAGGAGGGTCTGCAGGAGCAGCACGGTGAGCGCCGCCACCAGCGCCGAGCGGGAGCGCCGCGCCAGCCGCCGGGCGCACGGAGCGGCCACCATCTTCGCTGCCGCCGCGCTCCCGAGAGCCGCCGCATCCGCCGCCGCACGGAGTTTTCAGCCGGGCAGAGCCAGACGTCAGCAGGAGGAGGGCGGAGGTGGGAAGGAGGGAGGGCCGGCGGGCGGAGGAGGTGTGCGCCGCGCGTGGGGCCGGGGAAAGCCGGCGGGAGCCCTGGCAGCGCGGCAGCCCCAGCCGGGCCAGCCTGGGGCGAGGGGTGGGGTTGGCGGAGGAAGAGGAAGGAGGAGTGGGGGGGGGTGGGCTGGAGATGGAGGAGAAGCGGCAGCGGGGGCTGCAGCTGCTGCCGCCGCTGGCAGGCGGGCGAGCCCCGGCCCTGCGCGAGGGGAAGGGGCCGGGCCGGGGCGGCTCCGCGCCTCACGGCGGGCGGGAGAGGGGAGGGGGCGGCCGGCGGCGGGGCGGGCGGCGACTGCCATCTTCTGAGGGAACGCGGCCGCGCCCGCCGGCGGGAACCGGCCCTGGGGAGACGGGCGGCACCTGGCGGGCGGGAAAGCGCGGGCTCGCGCCCGGCCGGCTGACGAGGCTTTTCTTTTTTTTTCCTGTTACCGATTTGGCCCCATTTCGCGCCGAACCGACCTGCAGCTGTTCCAGATGAAGCTGTTTCGTTTCGGCTGGTGGCGTTAAAAATGGCCGCAGCAAAAAGACGGCAGGGCTTTAGCTCCTTAATGACAGGAAATGTTGATAAATCAACGAACTTCTATAGGTTATCAACAACTCTGCGTTCATTGCCCTGCTGCATAGTTATTGACCAGCCTGTACCTTAGACAGGAAACTCCAGCACTGCTCAAACCGCACCTGTGGGTGTTGGGTGTGGGCTACAGAATCACAAAGAATCCCAGAGTGTCAGGGGTTGAAGGGCCCTGGAAAGCTCATCCAGTGCAATCCCCCCATGGAGCAGGAACACCCAGATGAGGTTACACAGGAAGGTGTCCAGGCGGGTTGGAATGTCTGCAGAGAAGGAGACTCCACAACCTCCCCGGGCAGCCTGAGCCAGGCTCTGCCACCCTCACCAGGAAGAACTTTCTTCTCATCTTTAAGTGGAACCTCCTGTGTTCCAGTTTGCACCCATTGCCCCTTGTCCTGTCACTGGTTGTCACCAGAAGAGCCTGGCTCCATCCTCCTGACACTCCCCCTTTCCATCTTGATCCCCAGGAATGAGTCCCCCCTCAGTCTCCTCTTGTCCAGCTCCAGAGCCCCAGCTCCCTCAGCCTTTCCTCACACGGGAGATGCTCCACTCCCTTCAGCATCTTGGTGGCTGCGCTGGACTCTCTCCAGCAGTTCCCTGTCCTGCTGGAACTGAGGGGCCACAACTGGACACAATATTCCAGGTGTGGTCTCCCCAGGGCAGAGCAGAGGGGCAGGAGAACCTCTCTGACCTACTGACCACCCCCTTCTAACCCACCCCAGGTACCATTGGCCTTCCTGGCCACAAGGGCCCACCCAGTGCTGGCTCATGGTCACCCTGCTGTCCCCAGGACCCCCAGGTCCCTTTCCCCTACGCTGCTCTCTAACAGGTCATTCCCCAACTTACACTGGAACCTGGGGTTGTTCCTGCCCAGATTCAAGACTCTACACTTGCCCTTGTTCTATTTCATTCAATGTTTCCCTGCTCAACTCTCCAGCCTGTCCAGGTCTCTGGATGGCAGCACAGCTTCCAGTGTCAGCCACTCCTCCCAGCTTGGTGTCATCAGCAAACTTGCTGACAGTCACTCTATTCCCTCATCCAAGTCATTGATTAATATATTGAATAGTACTGGTCCCATGGGCCCTGCCTATGCCCCATGGTTCGGCTGCTCCAAACACACCTGTACAGACACAGTATTTTCTTCCACCTGACGAACAGCCATCCCTGTGCACGATGCCGGCACAAACGCGTGCAAACAACTTCACGGGCAAAAATGGCACAAATCCCCAGCCCTGTACGGCCTGCAAGTGCCAGGCACAGGCACGAGGTGACACCCATTAAATGCCCCGTAGCTAAAAAAGTGTACCTAGTGGATGGCTTCAGCTGCCTTTCTCTCCCAAGCTAGTATTGGCTTTCTAATCTGAAAGATCTCATTATCTGATGATAGTAGTGAAGTAGGGAGCTTTTTTAATCTGCCTGCACAGCGCCTCTTTTTGTAAGCCTAATTCCACTTTACAAACCAAATCCAAAGGTGAAAAATAATATCTTCTGATAAGGGCAGTTGCTTTTTGTAAATGACAGCCAATTAGGATTTGCAGAGACCAGCATGATTTTGTTTGCATTTGAAGTACTTTAGTTTCTGATCCAAAGAACAATGAAACAAGTACAATGAAGTGAGCCACCTGAACAAAACAAAACAAAACCAGATAATGTTGAATGTGTTCAAGTGTTCTTGAATAAGCTGACCGTGTCTGCACAGCTCGGGAAGTTGATGGATCATTTTTATTCCAAACTATCAAATAATTGGGCGTTATAAATACAGCCAAGCAAATCTGACAAATACTAGATAAAAGTGTTTTCCACTTGGGATTGAGTGCCCCATGCAGCCTTCCCTCGGGTTTTTAGAGGGCAGGAGGTGCTCATGGAGACAGGAAAAATAGACTTTGAACAGGCCAAATCACCAAGAGAGCCACAGACCGCAGGGCCTGATTCCGATCCTGCGTATCTCATTGTGGGATGGGACACACATTCAAACTGATGCCCTAAAATGGCCAAAAGACATTAAAACAACATTGAAGCAGGCAATGTTTTAGCACAAGGCAACACTGCTCTCTCTAAAAGGAGCAAAGCAGTAATTATGACCAAATTGTGATCCATGCTTCTTAAAATATTTATGACCCATTGGAAAATTACCTCTAGATTTTCAGGAGCAATTTTTATACCGGAAAACGTCTGGGGATTCTCCTAATCTCTGTATATAATTACTCTGACTGATAAGGCAGTGAGGAATGACATTGCATGCTCAGTCTCACATGTGTCCTACTGAAAGCATGTCTGGAGAGAAGATTTGTATCCAAACCACAGTAATTTATAGGCAATAAAGATCTGAGTCCTCAGTGTAAAGTGGGATGGGAGCCTCAGCATGAGACACTTGTGTGCTGAGCAAAAAGCGGAGTGGGGAGAGGAGCGGGCTCACTCTGACAACATCCTCCTTTCCTTCTATTTGTACAGCTTATGTAAAATCTGGAGAGTGCAGTAGGTATAACATCCATTTTTAAACCTGTGCTATGACCAATGCCTGCTAACTGCTCACAACACCTTCTGTTGCTAAAGAAAACAGCCAAGCAGAACGAAGATGGAGGATAATTTAACTATTTTTTCTTTCCTGTGCTGATTCACACTGGAAAGTAAAAAGGGCAAGGCTGAACTTCATGAGAATTTGAAGATGAAAGAAAATCACAAAAACTCAAAAGCTGAACTGTACAAATCCTGAGAACAAACTACAATCAGAAATTACATAAGAGTTAAAAACCATAAAATGGACTTTTCTAATTATCACATTCATGAGTAACGGCAGCTCGAGTGAGCTGTGTTGCATCAGAAAATATCTGGCTACGTGGAGGACATTTGAGAGGTTTAGCACTCTAAAAACTCTTGATGTTGCCCATGTTACGTGAGACAGTATCTAGCATGAAGTAGATAAGAGAAAAAACAGGTTTTATTCTTAATAGACAAGTTTTAGAATGGCTGCACTTAACTGTCGAAGAGATGGTGTTTTAAGCAAGGATAACTACTGTGAATTGGCTAATTTGCTCTAAAATCCCTAACAGATAATTGGCTTAAATATTTTTTACCTCTGCATAGGTATGTAAATTCAGCCTGGGCCTGTTTGAGAGGAGGTGGGAATCAATCTTGGCTACTTGGAATGATGTAAAAAAAGAACCAAAATCCTTTCCAGTGAAATTTTTACTCTGATCTACTTTGCCACATTTACCTACCCTGTCATAAAAACATATTTCCTCCTCCCTACAGTGTAGACATAGTCTAAAATTGACTCAAGTAACCAGACTTTGTACGAAGAAATAAGTGAAGTTTAGAGCAACGTTAATAAGCTCTATCCTTTCCTCTGCTTTGCAAAGCTTGCAGTCCATCTGGTGAACAAACACTGCAGGCTTATCTGAACTCCAGCTCACAGGCTGACTCACAGGCGGTTTAGAAGCACATTCTGTAATCAGGGAAGGACTAAGTTATTTCAGAGGGAAGATCTGCATTTTTCTTAAAAGCAGCCATGTCCCTACCACATCAAAACGTAGATTTCAGATATACGTTACCAGGGTGAAGGGGAAAAAGGCGTGTCTGGGAATGAACTGATTTGTCTATAGGTATCTCTAATATACTGAACCTTAAAATCTGTGAAGAATCTAGAACAATTAGCGAATTTGTGTGTATTCCTATGATTTCAAAAAATCGTAACTCCTAAGGAATGTGTCTTAGGAACAGAAAAGATTGAAAAGAGGCCACCAGCGCAAGCCATGTTTTATGAGTAATGGGCAGCAGCAGCAGAGGTATCTTCCTGACATTTGGGTTTCTCCCCTGAAGTGGCAAATTCTTTTTCTTTCTTTTCCTTCTACCACTAGCAGGAATAACATGCCACCCCTCATCGTTTTAGTGAAGTGTTGTACGTATGAAGACACATACCTTTTCCCCGGCAGGCTGGCACTCTCACCGGTCTACACGTCAAATCTGAAAGAGCGAAACAGAGAAGGGAATTACTGTTCAAGAGGCTGATAAGAACTTCACCATCTCAGACTGCAGTTCAGTGTCTGCTCTGCAACAAGCTCCCAACTTGTGCCTTTTTGTTTTTAAACACTGGATCTTGCTATATGTTAAAGGTACCTTGATTTTTTTCGAACCATAGCATTGTCATTGCCTTACTCTACATTCTCAAATTCAGTCATTTTATGGTTTCTATGAACCTTTTTCTATGAACCTTCTATGAACCTTCTTCTATGAACCTTCTATGAACTTTCTTCTATGAACCTTATACTTTACCACAATTATTCACTGTTCCATCTCTTCATAAACAAAGGCCCAAGATTCCTTGTCACGTACTCATTTTATATCTATTTTATATCTCAAAGTGAGTTCCAAGAGCCAGATTCTCTCTTAGCATACATTGTCATAACACAAGTCAATGGAGATGTGACCATTGTGTGCAAGAAACGCCTTTAGTTGTGGTGGTTTTGTAAAAACTGAGATTACAGCAAGCCGTTCTTAATCCAGTCTTCTTCCACTTTGCTGCTTAACAGTTTTCAAATGCAATCTCTGCTGTCAATGTATATGCAAACCCCAACTGTTTAGTACCAACATTTCATTCTGGTAACAGTATTTATAAATTAGCAACTTGAATAATCCTTATTTTTCATTTCTGGGTCAGTATAGTCAAAGACAATAAAAGCAGGTAGTTTTCTGTGTTCAATTTATATAAAATGTGTGTAATATGTACTTGGAATATATATCACATCTTCTGAGAGATAAATTTAGCTCGAGACCTTGGCATACGCTCCACTTAGGAACTGAAGGAAAATGGAAGAATGATTCCCTTCATCCCATCAAAGCATCTCTTTTTCTTTGTAATCTCTTAGCATATATAACCTTTTACTACCAATGAGGGGAAATGTCATGTATATGTACTTCATATACAGCCCTCAGTGTTGTGACAGCTTTTTCTTTCAGCCAGTGGTCGGAGATAATCACGGAAGGATTACCCATCTGTTCTTGCCATGTGGCGTTCTGTCTTCGGGAAGGAGATATTGCAGTTCACAGCTTCCTGCAGCTCTTTTTTTCTCATGTTCTCTCATTAACTAAAAATCATATTATTATCCTTCTGAGATACTAAGTTGGGCAGCAGAGAAGACTCATGAAGGTGACCTACTTTGGATTATCTCAGTTAGAACCTGCCACTGACTGTTGCAAATAGCGCACCGTTTAGATGCAGAAGGAACTGGTTTCTTTGGCTTCTGTGTCTTGCTTTTTCTTCTCTTCCCACTTGATAGAAAATGATGGGTGGTACCCAAAAAAGAAGGGGAGGAGAAGAAAAAAGAAAGAGACTTTTATATGAAGAGTGACACTGTAGGTTGTGTTTACACGATTAGCCAGTTTTTCAAACCTTGAGAGGCTTTTAGACTGCATTTATTACAATGACGCACCAGTGCAAAATAGAGATGTGTAAAGGTTTCTTCCACTGGCCACCTGCAGTATTTTCCATGTGTCTAAACTTTTATTGAGACATCGCTATCACTTGCTGCAAAATGATAATTAGAAAGGAAACAAGCTTTTTAAAGGAGATTTCAATACTCTTTCATTTTGCCTAACACTGGAAAATACAGTATTTTAGTGACAAAGTTCTATTCTTCAGCTTCTGATGCACACTCAGCTGTATGAAAGCTTGCTGTAAAAACTATCTCACGAAATAGTGTGGCTGTTCTTTGCAAACAGGGCCGTTTTGTGGTAATTGATTTAATACAACTTCTTGTGGCAGGGAAGATTGTTGAGGATATTGTGTCAGATGCAGTGTTTGCAGCTTCGGCTGATCATTTTCCTGCCACTGACGCACTCGTGTCCCTTGACCCCACAGAAAACATTGTGCTGGGTGGAGCTGGTGCCATATGCCCATGCGTGACAGTGAAATTTTGATGAACTTCTGCATAAAATCTCCAAACCCTTGGAACGAGGTGCCGGGTTTTGGGAGAGAGGAAGGGAATAGGGCGCCTGCATTTCCCGCTGCAGTTCCCAGCAGCCGCGTTAGCAGAGACGAGCTTCAGCTTACCTGGGAGAAACTGGCCTCTCAGCACCACAGGCTTAGCAAGGATATTATAAACCAAAGACAATTATACAAATTTAAGCAAACAAACTTGCTAACTATCATTAATCTTGCTGTATTTAGAGAAGCATTAACAAAAATGGGTGCAAAAACCTGCTTGGCTATGATTTAGGTGCTACAAGAAAAAGAAGTATTCAGACAAGATAGTTGATGTGCCTTAAAAGAAATACAGTCTTTGGAAGAGAAAGGTCCATGTACAGCAAAGATGACTGAATCATACACTGGATGATTTCTCATCTTAACAGCTTTTGAATCCATAGAACTGGTAACAAATTACAAACACTTGTTATTGAATCAGAGAAGATGGTCCCTCCTTTATAGACTCTGAGAATTACTCTCTGAGAATTACTCTGATTTTTAATGGTTCAAGCACCAATTTTTATCTATGCCCTAGGTATTCCATCACAACAAAAGACCTCCATAAATAGGACCAAAAGATGCAAGATTCATTGAAAATCTAGTAAACATACTCCTTTAGGAATCAAGTTCCCATCCTTGCAAGACAAGAAGGCAGGTTCTTGAAGCCCTCCGGAGCCAGAGGAAAATCCTGGTGAGCTAACCAACAGCAGTTCTGCAGTAGCAGACAGCAGAAGTATCTTGAAATGATCTACATGTGTATGGTTTTGGCTTCATAATGAGTTCTGCTTTGATGTCCTTAAGGACTGGGAGGAAAAAGAGCTGGCAAACCAATCCATCCACATCAGCACCATGGTACAAACCCCAGCAGCTGCCTGCGACCTCCAGAGCCGCGCTGCTGAGCGTGCTGAGCGCTGCCTCCTGAGTAGTGACCGCTCACACACACGCGGAATCAGTGATTTGCGTGCTGGTTTCCATGCCTGCAGCTGCACATATGATGGATGTATGGAGATGGCTGAGCTACACCATGGCACAAAACATGCTGTTGTAACCACCTGTAAGGAAAAGGTGTGGTTTGGCACCCATCATCGTAGCTCTATCAGTTTTGAAAACTGATACGTACCTCATGGAAGAGCACGATTGATGCGCTGACTTTTCAGCAAGGGTCACTGCAGGTCATGGCTTTCTTGCTCTCTGTGGTCTCACTAAGGGAGATTATACACCAGGCACCAAGTCATGCTGCTTCTGCTTCCTTCTCAGGTCTGTCTGGTAAAAGATGGAGATACTTACAGAACTGCAGTTCTGCTTTTTGGGTAGTACAGCTTCTTGATGTGACAACTCAGTGCAGAAATTACTGGTTCGTTCCACTTACTTTAAGTTGTGCATATGGCACATGCCTGACAACCTGTTTGTCTGGAGAACATTCTGCTCTGAATGACCAGGAGGTGTTTGCCACAAGGAGAACTGTTCTGGCAGTGACGTGACGTGCAGGAGACACCCGCTTTTCGTGTAAGAACCCAACACACGTCCCCGTAACCCACCATAGGTGCCTAGTGCACGTGCTCTATTGCAGAATTACTCAAATTTCTAAACGTTTATATGCGCAAAATTCAGGCATGTACATGTATAGGCCTTTCTGAATAGACAAATCCAGGGTGTTTCAAAAAGCTGGACCCAATTTGAAATCACCATATCTCTGCAACCACGAACCACCCAGGAATGACACTCTTACAGTCTGTACAGCAGGTGGAGGGAACATAGACCACTTATTAAAAGGTCACCAAAACTTGATAACTCATTAAACCATTTGTACATTTTTGTGTGATTGTAACATGTTGGGTCCATCTTTTTGAAATGCCCTGTAGATGCCATGGGTAAAACACCTTAGCTCACAGAGTACAGAGCAGGGGCTGGAACTTAAATTGCAACAGTTTGCCCCAGGGGTGACATTAATAAGTGCTATCTCTCTTATAAAGACAGAGAAGATTTAGAAAATAAACTAAATAATATTCAGTGAAGGGAAAACAGGTAGGTAGACCCCACAGTGATTACTCTGTGCTCGTAAAACAATTCAAATATACTCCTGTTGTCTCCAAGTCTTTGACACTAAATTACAGTGTGAAATAAAATTTTCAGAAAGTTCATATTGCAAGTTATTTGTATCTAATGTGCAAGGCACCTTTAAGATCAAACAAAATGTTATGACGAATTTTAATTCTGATTAATTCTGGACCATCTAGTAAATTTTGTCAACACATAAACGATCCAATTCAATACAATCTACATTCTCAGCAGAGTGACTATTAAAATATGTGGCTCTCTTTTGCCCTAGAATGGCTTCTAATACGTCATTGCAATTTCATGTACTAGTGGGACACACCTTTCCTGATGACCAGCAAAAGCAAAGTTTTGCATTAAGTTTTTCTTTTCCCGAAGAACTATTACGATAAAATGTTTCAGATCTCTTATGATCTAAATAAGCACCTGGAAATTCCTGTAAATTCACAGAATTAGATCTCGACCCAGAAAAGCACTTAGTGACATGTATGATCCCATTGAATTTGGTGGCATATGTAAGGGCTTCAAATAAAGCATGTACCTATGAGCTTTGCTGACTTTGAGGCCTTATGGAATTTTTAAAATATTCAGAAACTAAACTTGGCTTGAAATTGAATGTAACCACTGATTAACAGTGATTTCTTAGGCTCTTTATTTTCTTAATGTATTTGTAAATGAATTGTTTGCATTTTTAAGTTGTTCTCCTACCTGCACATTCAGAAACGTTTTTCAGGTTGCTGTTCACTAGTAGGCATGAGGTGTTTTTCCTGAGAATTCACACGCAACACCTTGTTGTCTCTGGATGAGCTTTGCCTGTGATTGAACTGGGAAACAAACCGCCCGGCTCAACAGAAGCTTGTTTGATTTATCAGAGGAGAGAGGCGTTTCTCCTCCATTGCAGACCCGGGAAAGAAAACCTCAGAGGAGCAGAATAGGGAGGAGTTGTCAGCATCCCCGTTTCTCCTTGCTTAGGACTGGCCTGCTAAGCTTTTGATTGGGAAATGAGCTTCTACGATTCATTTGGCTAACATTAAACATCTTCACGCTTCATTAGAGAGGTGTATTTGTACCCAGGTGCCGCCATGACACCAGACCGAGAGCCACTCTAGTCCATAATCAGATCACGCAGCGTGCTTTGCAAATGCTCGGATACGCAGGCAGGTCCACAGCACCGTCCCATCCCAGATCTGCTCTCCAGCACCGTTGCTGCTCTGGGAAGCAGGATTCAGCCAGCTCGTAACACAGATTTTATGCATGCACGTGCAAGCCCACTTGTTTGAATATACAGCCCTACCTTTACTTTGTAAAATTAATGCTAGAACATCCTTGCAAATGCACTCATGCAGATTGCAGCTGGCTGGTAGCATAGGTTGATTGCATATAATAGCCTTAATCTCTTCACCTCACTTTGCACTTAAATTCCACCATCACAATGATGTTTGCAATCTCAGAGGAATGGCAAGGATGAGGCTGCAGTCTCACCCCATCTCCCTTCGGAAGGAGGCTCTTCAAGCCAGTCCTGTCAAGTCACAGGGTTAAGGGCAGAGGGAAAAACCAGACTTTCCACCAGTTTTAGCACATAACTTATCTGTGACCAAACAAAGATATTTGTTTGACATAATGTCAATATAACATCTGTTACATACGTAAAAACCCAGGGTACTATACATTTGTTAATGATCAGTTACTATTCATAAAATTTATTAAAGGAATAAGGTGATTTGCTTGTTAGCCAGCAGAGAGGCTCTAGGTTTCTTCTCAATCCACTATATACAGGTAGATCTCACACTTCTATTATTAATACCTGTTCAACCGCAGTCCTCCAGGTTCACACCGTGATTGAGCAGACTGTTGCTGACCCTATACAACACTGAATCTTCTCAAACGGCCACATTCTTGCCTGGAAACTGAACCTACAATTTTGGTAGCTCATTTTGTTAGATGAAGAGATTCCTACCTCAGACCTGGATTTACTGGAGCACAGACAGAAAATGCAGGTAGTATCTGTAATATTTTTTAAAGCCCCGCGTTGTAAAGGGGGAGGCACATTATGCATTTCAAGCATTAGTCTCTCCCTTGTGCTGCACATAATTGGCAGAGCTTTTCAGCGAAAAGCGATCTGGCCAAATTCTCTTACAGCCTCGTGCTCTGCAGAAATCTGTCTTGGGTTAATCTATATTAGGAGTAATATTCAAGTTGGCTCTTTGCTCATATGAAAGATGTGTTTAAAAAGCTCTAGCAGATACAATCCTTTTTGCCTGACTTTGTTCCCTGCTGTTGTTGGTCTCTCATGGGATTTCTTGCAGAGTGGTTAAGTGATCTATACTGAGGTTTCAAAAGCAAAGATAATAGAAGCTCTATTCATGGGTTAAACACTTAGCTGCTTTAATACAAGATGTGTAGGAGCAGCCCCTAATGACATTCAAATCTTGTTATTGCTGTGCTTCAGTGTAGGATGTACTTGGTTTTGTGGCTGCAAGAAGCAATTCTCAGAGATGACTGTAAATCCTGAGCAGCAAATAAATCCCACAGCATGTAGAAATGATGCCCGATTCTGCTCGTACAGCAGCGTGTACCTCGGGACGTGGCTGTGCTTGCTCCTCACTTACACCAGCGCTTGCTTGGTGTTGCAGTGGATGCCTGCTCTGTACCTACATCGCGTCTGACTCCGGGGGCATCTGTTCTTAACTGCACATCGGCGTCAAGTTTCTAACCCTTCCTTTGCAAAAGACTGCTGCCTATTTCTAGTGTCTTGGCTTGTGAGCAATTCCCTAAAACCAGTACTGTGGCAAGCTCTGAGCCTTCATTATTTCTGGGTCTCATGTCCAACTTATTTTTCTTATGTCCTCTGGGGCCTGCTAGCACCTCCCTTGCCTCCCCGCACTCCAAACTAGCAAATTTGCTAATGCTGTGGAGAAAAGCCAAGCGTTCTTCCAGAGAAATGCAGCTGAGTACCCATTAAATTATTTCATTGCTCTCTGTGCCTCTGAAACCCTATGAACTGTCTTTGCCACAAGGAAAAGTTGTAGCAGACATAGATCCAGAGGAGTATCACAATAGGCTTGGTTTTACTTGTTAATCCAGAGATGTTAAGCACAAGTATTAGGACCCTAAGCAAAACATAAAGAAGGAGCTGCTTGAAAGCCAGGCTTATATTCATAGCACAAAAGCTAGCTAGATTAACTGATTAAGAAGGCTATTGATATTAATTCCATTTGTTTCACACAGAGAAAAAGAGATTAGGAAAAGAAAGACTAGATGGAGAACCACTAGTTGATTAAATAGTATTGTACAGTTTATTGCTAATTCAGGCCAAAGTATTTAAAGGTGCACAAGTGAATCTGGTGTCCAGATACCGTTGAATTTCTATGGATGTTGAATGCGTGTATCCAATTTAAGTCTCGTTGAAGAGGATGGTGTAAACTTTGCTGCATAAGCAGTGCTAACATGCTACATGAAATAGAAATGTAGGCACCTTTTAGCCAGAAGGAGTAATTTGGGTGATTTAAACGGCCAAATAAGCTGCTGAATGACCGCGGGGATTTCCTCAGTTTCACGTGGTACAGAACCAAGTGTTCGAGGTGTCAGAATGACCTTCAGAACGGTTGTGCCACCCAAGCGACTGTCATCACTGCGCTGCTTAAGCAGCCTCAAGTGCTACCTGCTCTGATGATGACAAAATGAATCATTCTACCACGTGAGCTCTGAAATGCAGAGGAAGCATTCCAAAGATAGAAGTGCAAGAGGTAACAGATACGTGCAGATCAAATATAGGTGAAATTCATGATACTGCATTTCCATCAAATTTGTTGTTTTTCTTTCATGTTTCCTTTATCATCACTAGCTTGGATTAGGATTTATTTATTTGGCATGCATGTCATTATAAACAAAATGTTTCACTAAAAATGAAACATAATGAAACTAGACATCAGATAGATTTGAAAGTTGCTATGAATCACAATCACTACCATCAACTCAGGAACAGGTCCTTAATCCATTTTTACTGTGGGTAGTATAATCACAACAGCAGGTTTACATGCTGCTTTCCATCTCTCTCTCCCAACTCCAATTTTCAAATTCAATGTGTCTGTTCAAATAGCAAAGTCATCTCCTTACAAACAATAAATGGGGATTCATTTGGAAACAGTTACAGTGCCTGGTATATTTCGTTTTTATTACTGCATGACCGAGGTGAAGTTTATCATAGGTTAAGAGCACATATAGAATAAGTTCATGTTATTCAGCAGATGCACAGTAAGTTTTAAGACGCAAGGAAAAGTGAAGCTGAACTGAGGTGTAAATCCCCATTACTATTTATACGACTATAATTCCTGCAGGGATAACAGGGTCTGCTGGTTTAGTTTAAGGTATTTAGGGAAAGCTTAACACTAAACTAAGGAAGTGAGCATGATTGACCAGGCAAAATAAGCGAGACCCGACAACAAAAGCACAGGTATCATGGGAACTATCAAACACCTTTGGAGGAAGAAGCCCTGTGCTCTTTATAGAGTCTCAGGAAACATACCCATCTATTATACTATTGTTTACACCACTGTAACTGCATATCAGAATTATAATTCACTGCCAGATAACTTCAGCAGTGGTGCAAATTTAAACTGACATGCAATATCACAGAAGGGCCATAAATAATTAGAAAAGAGAATCGCATAATATATTTGCACTTAGTACCTATGAATACATACTGAAAGCATTTCAAGTTGACAAAGTAGCTTTGAACATCTCAAAATGGCTTTTCTTTTTTATAGACGAATAGTTCAGCTGATTGAATTTTGAGATATTGCTGAAGATATAAGAAAGGTGAGAAGTCAAAAAAGAAAAGTGTTAGGACTAAGGCAACACGGATGAGAGACAATGTGCTCAGGTGGGCAGCTCCAGCTTCTCAAGTGATCTTTGGGCAGGGATGAAGTCAAGACCCCCCCAAAGACCCTGACCTGTCTCTGTGCTCAAGAGACAGACCCACAGCTTCGAATGGAACTAAACTTGCATTTGCTAAATAACACTAGATACTGCCAAGAAAAGGAATAATGAGGGTAAGTCTCCAGACAAGTCTCTTGTTCAGCGCATACAGTTCCTTCGCTCTCTGAACACAGAGCTGCCTGTGCCAGCACACCGAGGAGCTGTCTCCAAAGTCCAGTTAATCTCTGTTCCTCTCTTCCCCACCATCACCAGATCTGGGCAAAACATTGCGATTTAATTCCTTCTGCTGCCACCGACAAAGAAGCCATAATAACTCAGGCCCTCCATCTGGGAAGGAACGTGCTAACAGCATATAAACCAAAGCAAATTACTTCCCGACTGAAGCCATGAGGCACCCAGGAGGGTAGAACAATAAGAACTTTATCCTTGGCCTGTTCCTGGGCTGATGCAGATTTATACCAGCTCTCGCTAAAAGCCGATGGGCAAACTCTTTATCCAAGTCCTTTACACAGTGTGGAGTAACACTGGAGATGGTAAATTCTATGAAGCAGCCTGACTGCATGTCCTATAAAGCAAAAAGAAAAGATAAATGAAAGTATATGTTATACAACTTGGACAAAATATTAGTAAATAGGCTAATGGCCTCAAATATCCATGATTGTTGCAAAGAGAAAGGCAATAAACTGTTCTCAGAGTGCAAAGGGAGACAGGACAAGAACACTGCAACAAAAGAAGATTTACAAAGACATTAGCAAAACTTTCTAAGCACCGGTAAGATCATCTGGGGAGGCTGTGAAGTCTCCACAAGAACAGGTTGGACAAATAAGCTGTCAGGAATGGCTTCAGCGTTTCTGATTTTCCCTGAGGGCAAAATGGACTTTCAGAATCCCTTCCCACCCAGCATTCTATGATTCTACAGAATAAGCTAGCAGGGAGCCAAAGGGACAGGAGCCTTGCTAATTCCACAGGGAAATGTGGATGAACTCAATGTTTTCTGTCTGCAAATTGCAGGATGCTAGAAAAATACTTTCATAGACATATATATTAATAAATGGTATCACAGAACCCCAGAATGTCAGGGGTTGGAAGGGCCCTGGAAAGCTCATCCAGTGCAATCCCCCCATGGAGCAGGAACACCCAGATGAGGTTACACAGGAAGGTGTCCAGGCGGGTTGGAATGTCTGCACAGAAGGAGACTCCACAACCTCCCTGGGCAGCCTGGGCCAGGCTCTGCCACCCTCACCGGGAACAAGTTTCTTCTCATCTTTCAGTGGAACCTCCTGTGTTCCAGTTTGCACCCATTGCCCCTTGTCCTGTCACTGGTTGTCACCCAGAAGAGCCTGGCTCCATCCTCCTGACACTCCCCCTTTCCATATTGATCCCCAGGAATGAGTCCCCCCTCAGTCTCCTCTTGTCCAGCTCCAGAGCCCCAGCTCCCTCAGCCTTTCCTCACACGGGAGATGCTCCACTCCCTTCAGCATCTTGGTGGCTGCGCTGGACTCTCTCCAGCAGTTCCCTGTCCTGCTGGAACTGAGGGGCCACAACTGGACACAATATTCCAGGTGTGGTCTCCCCAGGGCAGAGCAGAGGGGCAGGAGAACCTCTCTGACCTACTGACCACCCCCTTCTAACCCACCCCAGGTACCATTGGCTTCCTGGCCACAAGGGCCCAGTGCTGGCTGGTATGATTTTACTGAAAGGATCTAAAGAAACGATTCCAATAAGAAGGCTTGAGAAACGTTTGCGAAGAGCATTATCTATCTATCGATAGATCACAAAAAGGAGATGTGAATTCAGTGTTTCTGAGGCCGGAGCACCCAATGTGCAAGTTGGGCAGGGCCGTACAAGATAATGCAGGACTAAGCTTTAGCCTCGGCCTTTGAGTAGCTCATTTAGGGGACTAATTTAGCCTTTAATTGACCGAGATGATGCCTTTGGCTGGCAATTGTTCTGATGTGGGTACCTGGCTGTTCTGGGCACGTTGCACCGCGGCTCCTTCTGGCCTGAGAGGGCGAATTCCCTGCAGAGTCCTGGTGTTCACTGTGATTAGAGTGAACAGCTAAATACAGCTTTTGGCGGCCAAATTTCATTTTCACTGCTGTCAGAACTTCAGTTATTATGGTTGGGCTATAATTTTCATGCTGGTAAAACCTTAATTGTCATGTTTGGAGTTTCTTTAATGTTTATTATAAATGCACAAGTTTGATTTATACAGAACAGAGTAACTTGCAGTGGCTCAGGGATTTGGCAAAGAGCTTCACATATTTCACCGAAATTCTGTTTGGCCTAGAGGGGCGTTACAATTCTAGATAAAGAATGTGCTTTTTTATACAGCAGTAATTTGTAATAGAGTGTGTTCCAAAATAATTCTGCGTAAAAGATGAACTAAGACAAAATCTTTGCCTCCCCACTACGGGAATTAATTCAGAATCAGAAAACATATGGAACTGGAAGAGTCTGATTTTGCAAAATATATTGTGGGTGAAAACAGGGGAAGGAAGCTGTTCTGTCACCATTAATCTCAAGCAGGAGTAAAAGCTCTTTGATGAACAACAGAAAGGAGGAGACAGCTGCAATCTGCTTCCTTCAAGTAGGACAGGTTGGATTATTTGGAGGCATCTGAACATTTGGAAAAGTCTGGGAAGTACTGGAAAATCAAAAGATAACATTGTACCCTTTAGGGGTTATATAATTTTGGCCTATATTTACCCATGGTTGCACCCGTGGATTAAGCAAACACGTTACGTGTGAGGTCCTATTTTTACATTCAAATTTGGGATTTAGTCAATGCAAATGCCGGAAGGAGCGGACATGAATACACTGGCACCAGTGTGCAGGTCGCAAAGAGAGATTTGGGACTTCATCACAGCATTAGAATATTAGAATATTAGAATATTAGAATATTAGAATATTAGAATATTAGAATATTAGAATATTAAATACAGGGAAGGCTCCTGGTGTTAAGTCAGTCAGTGACATGTTATGTATTGCTAATATTTTCAATTTAAGGCTGAGGAAATACAAGCTCTGAAGAAGCCAAGGAAGAAATATCATATTTGAGCATGTTTACTGTAAAATGAAGGGCTATTTTATCTCAATCAAATAAAACAAGTGGACTGAAAAACCTGATATTGAAATAAATCCAATTTACTCTCATGTAATTGCTTATTTGATTCTCAAATATGACATGAAGTTAGAAAACAAATTGATCTTCTGTCACTTCTGTTTCAGTGAACTTAACTCAAGCAAGTTGCCCTTTTGGTGCATCTTGGATGGAACAGTACTTGATCTTCATCCCAAGGAAATCAGTGTCTTAAATTTGTTTGAAAAATGATTATCCAAACCATGACGCCTTTTCAGACAGTGTTTGAACTGCATACTAAAAAGACCAAATTCCCCCGGAGAGCCAGCACAAGCACAGAGAAGATGAACTATTGTAGTATAGTCTCCCTCTGCAAGAAAATGTAACATTGGTAAAGGTACAATAGGAGCTCAGACAAATATGGTAGACACAGAAACTGCACAAGTCTTGTGGGCACGGGCCACCTTCCTCCTGCCCAAATGAACAGTTTTACATGACCCTGATGTGCCTCAAGCATTTAAAGAGTAATAAGCCACTGTCAGAACACTGTGATACATCCAGCACCAGACTCCACAGACAGGGAACTGAAAGGTGTTAACAAAACACCAAACCAAAGGAACAATAAAAGGGGAGGTTGGGGGAGCAGGGCGGGAGGAACACCCCTTCTGCTCAAAGACTCCAAAGGTTGAAAATGTTTATTCAAATGAAAAGAGAATGAAGATCCCTGTTCCCGACTGAGCAGAAAGGGAGCAGAGGTTGTGTAGCACGGCTAATGTGGGAAAGGTTGGCAGGGGTCGGAACGGCCCGTGGAACCTCGCACCGAGGGCTCTTAGGGAATAATCTTCATCATCTACAGTCTTAGGGTCAAATCAAGGCAGGTTCAGGAAAGAAAAATCCGCCTAAAAGGTCCAAGATGTAATTAATTCATTTCTGTGCAAGATGAAAGATTATTTTAAGAACGGTCCCTGTGATTATTTTTTAAAATCTAGGAACATAGGAAAAAGCTTGTTCTAGACAGCTTATCATTTTATTGATATGTCCTACTTTAATTATGAAGAATCAGTTCATATGCTTGAATTTACAACTATTAAAATTGGTGTGACAGAAATAAATACTACTAAAATGCTGACGAGGCAGGACAAGTTAAGAGTGTGGCACCAAGCACTGAGATGGATGGGTGGCCAGTTTGTAGGAACTGAGAACACGAACTGCGAACTCCCAGAGCAAGCCAGTTCTCCCCTTCCAAGAATTCTATTCCTGTATATTTATACTCCATATACAAAAACCATAACTACCTCCAAAACATTTAGATTTGATGTAATATGTCCTGTTTCCCCTGCTATTGCACTCTTGACCTTCAGATAACAAGTAACATTAGTTTTCTGGACTTGTCCAGACATGTGTCTAGAAGGACCTGTGGTTAACAGCCAGATGACCCTTCCACTCTTACACCTTCCTCGAATTAGAAGTTTGATGCCAAATTCTTCGTTTACAGGATCATTTCCTTCAGATTTCACTGTGATTCTACATTTTTCTGGTTTATGTCTTGTATTCTTCTGGCACATATTTGCTTCTAAATAAATTCAGCCTGTTACACGCAGAGGAGAACAGGATTCCAGGCAAAATATCTGAAGACCAGAAGACTGACAGAAAGCACTAGAAGCAGCTTTAATTCAGTACTCAAGTGTGCAGAGCAATACAAGTCAGTAAAAACTTGTCTTTTTTTGCTTTGCTAAGGGTGATGTCAGGCCAGAAGACACTCGTTTATACTATTAATATTAATACTGTCATGATTCTTGCTGAGGCCAACAGGACTGTAGAAGTGAAATACAGCCCAGTGTGGCTGGACACACAACAGATGCACCTGAGCCAGCAACTGTTCAGCTTCCTACGTATTTTCTTGCCAAACCTCCTTTTTGAGCCGCTAATAAGTCACTGTTGTATTTCAGGCTGAAACTCCTCAGACCTGCAAGCTCGAAATGAACATAAAGCTGAAGTTCGCAGCAGAGATACATCCCGGCTTGCAGCCAAACACTAAGGGTGATCAGTCAAGGGTACGGGACACGGAGAGCAGAACGCTGTTCCCATAGCCAGTGCCGCAAAAATCAATGCATGTGATATGGGAATCCGTGTACTGAGGCCGGTGGATTGAGGTGAGACCTTGTGCTCTGGGTACAGCCCTGTCTGTAGGAACTGGGGGCGCTTTAGTGAAATAACTGGGGAGGTGGTCAAAAGTAGATATTAATGGGGCATAAAGGTGCCAAAAATGTCAGAGTGCTCACAGACCCAGTCACAGCGCAAGACACTCATCACGACAGTCACGTCACCTCTAATTCCCGTGGGCTAATTAGAGACCGGCATTCAATTGCAGTTTTAAGATTTCCTCTGTATTCTTGCGTCATCAAAATCCTGATTTGTACACCAAGTAATCCTTGAACTAAAAAGAGAAGGTAGTACATATCTGATGCATCTGAAATAGGATATACTAAACAAACAAAAATGAATCCAGTTTTCTGGAATTTATAAATTCTGCTGAATTACAAGTCACCTACCCAAACCAGGAAGTTAGCACAGCTTTACTCAGTATGAGCAATAACATCTTATTTCACAAGATCTTGCTAAAAATCCACAGCATTAGAGCCTGTGGATGTAAGGTCTCTCAAACTGGGTGAACCATTTTCAACAAATACCCAATTTCAGACCATAATCACCTTCTCTGATCACAAGTTTCCTACAAAAAACCCCACCTTTTCTTCTGAATTTGCTCTTCACAATTTTTCTTCTGTGCTTGCTAAAGTTCTTTCATCCCCAATATCATTCTGTCAATGTGGTGAATTAACACAGATTTTAAAGCTCTCATTTCCTGCCTGCTTAAAAAAAAAATAAATGAAAAGCCTAAAACCTGTTTGTTTTCCCCAAAACCAGAATATCATTGGGCTGCCCTACAACATATGGACTGAGAACAAAGTGAAGTCACGGAGCTGAGCATCAAGAACTCACTTGAAATGGGAGTGATGGCGAACAACACACAAACCAACAAGAACGACAACAACAACAGATCTGAAGGAAGAAATGCATTAAAAATTGGGTAAAATTATCCCTTGAGCAATGCTGGATGACACCCAGACTAAACATCACTGAACAGCGGAGCTGTTCCAGTTTGTGCCACGGGAACGTCAAAATACTTCCTTCTCCTCCGTAAACATCCTGTAGTTCTTTCTGGAAAACGGAAGAGTACCACATGTGACAAGTGTTCTTAAGCAGCATGCTGAGCACCAAATGTGAACTATAATTCATAAATCATGCTCGTAATTTATAAGGAATGGCTCTGTTAACGCTTCTGCTAACTAGCTAACCTGTTTTGAGAGATGCAGCCAGAACGTGAGTTGCTGTGGTGACTGTCACTGCGGGCACCGCGGCAGCTGGCACAGACAACGGCCTTTCCTCAATGAGGAGAAAACAATTCTCAGAATGGCGAAAGGCTGAGGAAAGCCCTCGATGAGAAGCAGAAATGAAAGTATGTGAGGGTGGAGAACATCATCTTCTCTCATGTAAACCCCACTGAAAACCACCAAAGGAAGCCTATGTCATCTCTCAACCTTAGTTCAGCAAATGAGCAACTTCCAAGGGATACAACTGAAAGAGGAGAGACATGGTATCTCCAGATATGCTGGAGTTATTCTTGCACGACAGCCAGAGAGCAAACCCTCTTCATTCAGGGCAAGCAGCTTCACCTTCATGCGCTGGTGTTTTTGATCATCAGAAGGAAGAGTTAAAGACAAACCGGCTTGTTACTCAATTCAGAGTCTGACAAAGAGAAAAGTTAGAATCATTATGGCCACATGCACAGTTGATGGACCTGGAATCATCCTCTGTGCCCCAAGACATGTTTATGGCTATTAGAAAGCTGGACTGCATGGTTCACAGTTTCTCAGTTGGCAAGAAAGGCAGAGATTTAATGAAACCTTGAAATCCTCTGGCCTAATTTGTGTCAGGCTTCTATCAGAGATACGTGCAGATATTTTCAACTGCCCAGCACACATTCAAATAAATGTGCTAAATACAGATATATATATAGAAGTACCACAATGAGAGAGGAGAATTACATACAAAAGTCTCTTGCGTATTTCTACCAATAGAATTCAGTTTATTCATCCCTGCCAATTAAAACTAAGGGGCAATATGGAATATATTTCTCAGACTCTTTGGCAATACCATTTCAGAAGTCTCCTGCAGCCCTCAGTATTTCAGGGCTCTCCAGCCAGGAGCGGTTCAGCTGATTGTATTCCCACCTGCCAGAATTTGGGGTGTTTTCTTTACTTTTTCCTACTTTCCCACCTTCTCCTTTTTAACACCCATTTTCCATCTCAAGCCAGTAAAACCTGCCGTGGAAAGCTGAGCTCAGCATCAGTCCAGCGCCACTCTAGGAAAACTTCTGGGAAAATCTCTTGGAAAGCTATTAAAACAGTCAGCGAGGCACTTTCCTCCCTTGAACACGGATTCCTGGCTGCTGGAAAAAACCCGCCAGAGCCCCAAAACCCGCCGGAGCCCCAAAAGCCCCAAAACCCGCCGGAGCCTCCGGCCTCGCGCCGCCAGGTGGCGCCGCAGCATCGGCTTCGGGGGCGACGCGGGGACCGGGGGGACCCGGGGGGGACAACGCGGGGACCAGGGGGAACCGGGGGGGCTCGGGGAGACCCCGAGGCTCCGACACCTCTCAGGAATGCGCCCCCAGCCTGTGCCGGCGCTTCACCCAGAACCAGGCACCGGTCGCTGGTATTCAGGCTCATTCTGCTCCCCAAACCTGCGAGGGAAGCGAAAAGGAAGGAGCCAAGGGGGAACCAGCCCGGACACGGGCACGTTTGAACCTTCCGAAAGCACCTGGTGAGCTGGCTTGACTGTTCTGAGCCACTCAGTTTAATAAACTAATTCGGGGAGGGGTGGCCAAAGCTGACAAACAGATCCTTTTCTCCCCCTTTTTTTTTTTTTTTTTTTTTTTGTAATTTAACCCCACATTTCAGAATAGTAATTTAGGGAAACATTGTCCTTCACAAGATCTCACGGTTGTGCACTCTCATCCTCGGCTGTCACAGCAATGAAAAAACAAACCAAACAAAACCAACTCAAAAAACATTTGTTTCCATGCCTGTTTTACCAGCAGAAAAGCTTTGATACACCGCAGTAAAGCCAATTATCCAAATCACCCCAGACAAAAACGGAAAAATCAAGATGTTTTGCATTCCTGCCCAGAGCACTTCAGTGTTCTTGGTAAAGGGGAAAGGTGGAGAAACCGCCCTGGGAACTGACTCTAGTTGCATTTTCTTCCCTGGTCTGCTCCTCGGTGCCTTTGGGAAGGGAAAATTAAACCCACAACTATTGCAGCATGCACCTCGTTTTTAATCCAAACATATCAAAAAGCTTTTTACCTGGGGTAAAAGGGCCGTATTCACGCTTAATATCCACCCTCCTGTGCCCCAAGTACATCACAGCCCTAGCTGTTTCCTCTGTTCAGCAAAGTAGTTGCAACAGCCTGATCCTGAAAAAACACCCATGCATGACTAAGTTTACTCAAATTCACAGTCCCACAGAATCCAATTAAACAACCCAAGAGCACAAAGTTATTCATGTATTCGAGGCTGTGGACAGCTGGGTCCAACACTTTGTTTGGTCTGGTGCCAGTTACGGTAACCAGCCCTTTATCTGAATTTCATTTCTCAGCTATACAATTAAAAGTTAAATTCAAACCATCCTATTCCCAGTGAACCCGCCAGGATGAAACTTTTATAGGTCTTTAAATACATTATGTATCAACTACTTGTGTCTGTTTTCTAGCAAGTCTCCCATGGATTCTGTGGGGAAAGCACAAAATGATGAATTATGTATTCAGGATTTTGTGCTGATCTCAGTGTGTAATTGTTACAGTGTTCAGAATAAAAGGAACATAGCTTTTTGATAATTAATTACACTAATTGCATTCACCTGGGAAAAAATAGATAACACTACAAGGCAAACAGGGGTCAATAATATTAATATAGTTGATCACTAATCTTGCATATACAAGTACCAACCAGTTACGCAGAGTTAAACAGAGTCAGTGATAATTTGCATGAGGAATTCCGAATGCAGAGATAAATTAAACCTGTAGAAAGTCAGAGAAATGAAACCACCAACTTAAAACTGAAACAGTGATGGGTTTTCCTTTTCTTCAGGTTGCACGGAGGGACTGTCACCAAGGCTGACAGGTGACACCCGAGGCTGCCGTGTGCCCTGAAGCGGAGCCACCGTCCTTGGGCTGGGACCTTGTGGTTCAAAGAGGAGCGCAAGGAGACACCAGTGCTGGGCAGAGGAACAGCCCAAAGCCCAGCAAGGGTATTTATTGAATCTGGCTCCAAGGCAGCAGCTGTGCCCGTGCTCCCCGCCGTGCTGGTGTCCCCTGCACCTGGCTGAACTCCCAGATCTTCAGCGAGGTGCAGGTCACACCAAGCACTGAACACGTGCAGGGCTGTTTTACGAGATTAGAGCTTAAAGGGGAATAGACGGAGGCTGAAGCAGTTCGGTTTGGTACTTCTCTTACATCCCAGTTCGGCAGCAAAGTCGAGCGAGGCAGAACGTGGCACTAAGGTCCCTGTGCTGCTGGAGGCCTCTGAGCACCCAGGTGGTGGGCGAGCAGGGTGCAGCACTCCTCCTCTGCAATGCTCAGGAAAAGCTGCTTTCTGCCCCCTTCAAACAGTGATTCTCAGCAGCAACAATACCGAGTGGTTTCTATGGGGTCCGCAGTGGGCTGGCGGCTGCAGCAGCAGGTTAACCTCAGGAGGAACGGGGTGTGATAGAAAGGGGCACTTTTCTGGTCTGATGCCTCTGCAAAGAGTCCCTCTCCATGTACTGGGCTGAGCTGGGCTATATCAACATGTGAGAGAGATGGAAAAGCAGGTCTATTCACTTTTATGTGATGACAACCAGATGCTACGGTAGAACTTGGCCTAGAGATGGCTGGAAACGGGCTGTCTGCTCGGGGAACGCGGTCGGTCCATCCACACGCAGCAAGGAACTGCTGGTGAAACTTCATTGCTTAAGGAGGGTGGGGCGCTGGTCTTTCATCTGACAGAGGGGAAAATAAAAAATAGATGGAAACAGCCTTAACCACCACTGATTCACATGATATTGCACCAAACCGCAAAGAGAGGTAAATTTTGGACTGCTATTTTGAGAGCTCTTATTAATCTTCAGCACAGCAGAGCTTTTCCCCAGCCGCCAGCTCAGCAGCAGCAACACAGCTCAATAGAGTCTTTCATGGGCTCGACAGCGCGGAGCTCGCCCGGGACTCCTTGCATCTTGCAGCCCCCTTCCCATCGCATGCTCTGCTCTCCTGGGGCATTGCCAGGGCAGGAACAACCATCACAGCCAACCCTGCAGCACCCAGAGACAGCACCACGCTCAGCTATTGAAGGGTAAGCTCTGCCCTTGCCCACTGACATTGCTCTTTAGTTATTACAGACGATGCTGCTGCTCGTGACACTCATGAAACAGCTGGTCGGGCTCTACGCAACCCCCGCCACACGGCTTCATACACCATTCTGTGCAAATTGGTTATTGTCTCGCTGACCACTGCTCCTACGGCTCAAAAGCACTTGGCTCTCGGAAGGGTGGAACCCAAAGTTCTTGGCTAAGGTGAAGAACTATTATATATTATTCAGAGTGCATGATTTTTAAACTGAGCTATGCTTGAAGACTGGAAAATTATCGGTAATGAAGTTTCTAGACCTCAGCAAGATGCCGGGACTCCTGTGTGGTTGTCAGATAAACAAGAACATGCAGGAAGTCACAGTCATGTCACAAACAGCAACGAGGAGCCTGTTCTGATTACAGCACATTTGTAAAAGGACAGTTTCTCATTCAAGGCCCCATTTGAAGTCCACGGAACGAAAAGCTGGCTGTCCCAGCGGAGGCTGCGATCCAACCCGAAACACAAATGAAACACAAGGAACCCCAGGATGACTTTGCCGGTGGGATCCATAACTCGAGTTAACATAACACAGCCATGGCCACGTCCATCCCAGAGCCTCGGGAGCGTTATTCCCCACAACAGTTCTAACCTCCAAGATAACTTGAGCTCTCTCGTCACTCATCTGCCTTATGATAAGTCTACATCCTTATGTATTCTCTCTGCCAAAAGGCAACTTTTAAAATGCGATAAAATAAAACTGTGTACAAATTAAACAGTCAACACATTTTACTGCTGCTCAGTAACTAAAATGCTTTCACTGTGCTATGCAATATATAACTGCTGAAATTACTTTCATGTGTGTTTATAAGTCTTCCTATATTTTCTCCTCATTACTCCAAATACATTTTAAAAGCTTGTTAAGATAGATTTGTTGGCATTTTGTATCTAGCTGACTGTGCATGTTAAAGGCTTTGAGTGCGAGTTTCCCAACTTGAAACACACTATTTTTCATGCTGCTTGTTAAACACGTATCATTCCAACCATGTACATTAATTGGCTTGTCTGGGGAAACAGGCCTGAGTTTATGAAGTCTGTCACCCTGCTTTGTAGCTTAATTATAAAATACAATTATTTTCCTTTTCCCCAGTCAGACTATTTGCACTGGATTATTTTTTTCTTCCTCGTGCTGCTGTTTTAAATTCCAGGGCTGTGTAACTGATCCCGTAGGTCCCGCTCCAGGGCTGCCCCCGGGCCGGTGGTTAATGCAGGTTCGTTAGCAAAGCCACGTGCACTGCGAGCACCCTGAACCGCACCTGTGGGTGTCCGGGACACGCTGGGGGAGAATCACGCTCAGACTCAAGTCTGCCATTTACAATAACACCAAAGGACTATTTAAGCTACTGAATGTTGACTTGCGATGTTCTGCGTGTCCCAGCCACTCTACAGCACAGCGGGGGCAGCCATGCACCCCGAACCCGAGCGAGCAGACTGCATCTGGAATATTGTGTCCAGTTGTGGCCCCTCAGTTCCAGCAGGACAGGGAACTGCTGGAGAGAGTCCAGCGCAGCCACCAAGATGCTGAAGGGAGTGGAGCATCTCCCGTGTGAGGAAAGGCTGAGGGAGCTGGGGCTCTGGAGCTGGACAAGAGGAGACTGAGGGGGGACTCATTCATGGGGATCAATATGGAAAGGGGGAGTGTCAGGAGGATGGAGCCAGGCTCTTCTGGTGACAACCAGTGACAGGACAAGGGGCAATGGGTGCAAACTGGAATACAAGAGGTTCCACTTAAATTTGAGAAGAAACTTCTTCTCAGTAAGAACACTGGCCCAGGCTGCCCAGGGAGGTTGTGGAGTCTCCTTCTCTGCAGACATTCCAACCCGCCTGGACACCTTCCTGTGTAACCTCATCTGGGTGTTCCTGCTCCATGGGGGGATTGCACTGCATGAGCTTTCCAGGTCCCTTCCAACCCCTGACACTCTGGGGTTCTGTGAACAGATGGCTCCAACCCCATTTCCAGGCAGAAAGAGACAATAAACCTGCGGAAACTCTGACCAGAACCAGACCTCAGTGACAGGAACGACATCAAGCTCCTTTGATATGGACACTGTGAATTAAGCACTCACAACCGAAGAGACGAATCTGAACCCACGAGGGTTAGTCCTGAGGGTTGGCTTTTCCAGGCCTAGGCCTTGCTGGCCTGGAGCACAGGGAACCCTGGTGCTCACTGCAAACCACAGAGGGATAAACCAGGCTCAGCAGCTGAGTCCACAGCACAACTCCTACCCACTTCAGAGGCACCGGGAGCTCCCCCAGAATAAATAAATAAGAAAATAAATAAACAGATAAAAAGCCTTATTCCTACAACCCAAAATCTAATAAAGAAGGGATTTTTTAAAATATCCAGAACTATAAAAAGATTCCATGAAAATGAGCTTTCTTTGCTACGCCATCCTGCTGATGGTCTAAATCCACAGGTCCTTCCCAGCAAGTCTCAGATCCCAAAACTTCCTCTGAAAACCCCCACCTGGTATGTTGGATTTAATGGACATTGTGAAACAGCAGGAACCAGAAGTGCTATAGAACTTTCAGAACACCGACATACACCCAAACTTCACTGCACGGTTTGGAGGGCTGACCCCACTGCAAGTCCAAATCATAAGCCAGAATCTTGACTCCCTGCTACCTAATCAATACCCCCAATTGTTAAGATCTCCAAGGTGCTTTTCCATAGCCCTCAGAGTCTTTCAGGATGGACAGAAAATGGTAGGTATGCATCACTCATATAAGCAAGAAAAAAAGAGCAAGGCATACAAATGGAACACAATATTTTTCAGATACAAATCAAAATTATCAAACTTCACAATACATATGCTACTGTAAACTTTGCTTCTTGCCACACAAAACCTAACTGCCCTTTACAAAGAGATCAGTCTTAACCAAGACTAAGATCTTCCAGCAAGCACACCCCTCTAATAAATACTCAGGTAAATATCCGTACTTTACCAAAGGCACCAGGATGGTCACAGTTCTCCCCTCGGCCGAGCCAGCCCGCCCCATCCCACGGCGGCAGGAAGGGCCATACGTACCAAAGAGTTATTGGCATCATCTGTAACCAGGCATTCTGTTAATGATTTAGGAAATCTGTTAATAGGAAATTAATTGGAATCAAGATCAGCCAATTGCACAGATTTTCCCCTTGATTAACACACTCGCTGATCGACAGGATGAATTACAAGTCGTGCCATTCACTGATGTGGCTGAGCCCCGCGGAACTCGGTGTGTTCGCAGTCCGGTGGCATTTACCGTGTCCAAGAACCAGCCTGTGCGGGGTTGCCATGAAGCTGGGGACTGAAATAGGGACTGATGCGGGAGAGAGAGCGACGCTGCTCCCCCACACCTGCCCGGGGATCAGCACAGGGCTCTGGGCACTGCAGGTCGGACCATCACCAAATGCTGCCATTTCTCCCGCGATCACGGCAGATTTCCTCTTTCTTATATTTATTCACCGGCTGGTGAAGTCACTGAACTCAGATCAGCACACGTGTGTGATCAGCCCGGGCCAGCAAGGGCCCGCAGAGCTGCCGGGTTGCGGGTGCTCGGCCCCCTCGCTCTCCTTTCTCCCACCGTGTCTTTCGAGACAGTGTGCCTGAAAATACCCCAGCAAACACCAACAGGTACGTGGATATTTGCTTCTTTAGTCCCGCAAGTATGACCAAGTTATTTCAGAGTAAGACCCTGATGGAATTGCCCCGAGCATTTGGATTTGGCCTCGTGCTGCTCCGCCATCGCTACGCTCGCCTGCACTTGGCCGTGTCACTTCAGGCATCTCTTTTCATCCGAGCTCAGTGGTTTACAATTTTGCATTAAATACAGGGAATGCTAATGAGAAAGCCCTATAGCTGCTCGGGCTGGTGTGCAGCACGGAATGACAGGTCCCGAAGGAAGCGATCAGCCTCTCCTCTAGTGCGACAAGCCCAGCCCTGTGACATGTCGCTCTTCTGACACGGTTCCTGGTGCAGAAGGACAGGCTTTGATCTCCGCTGAGAGGAGATGGTTGGAAGAAGCTGATGATCAGTTTTGCTTTTGCATGGAGAAGAAGGACCCGCAAATTACCTGCTGTCAGCGGAAGGCGGAGGCCACAGCAAAGGCAGAGCTGTGAGGCTGGGCTGGACACAAGATGTGCCTCGAACAGAGAATATAGTGCTTGAAGGGTGCTGAGCCTGTTCAGGCAGAAAAGATTTTGCAGAAGAGATGTCTGCATAAGTAACGTCTTTATAAACAGGGATATATGGAGATGAGAAATTGCTCCTAGAGCTCTAAGAAAACGAAGAGTTACCACTTGAAGTAAAAAACAGAAAGAGGGATGCCAGGCTGTCCCCGTATCTTGCAGGAAAAATATTACTGCAAGAGGGAGATGTCACCGCCACGCCAGAGGGTGACGGGCAGGAGCAGCACCGACACCAAACCAGCCAGGCTGGGTGCAGGCACAGGCTGGCATGGCCATGGCAAGGCTGGTAATGCCACGGCAAGGCTGGTAATGCCACGGCAAGGCTGACCCCGTCCCTCAGCTGGCACGTCACTCGCAGAGAAGCTCCAGAGCACACTGTCCTGGGGAAAAGGTGAGTCCACACACACAAGTCTCTCCCAACGCTCCAGTGTCTGCCAGTGGCACACTCTCCTGACAGCAAGTTTATCGGCCAGAACACACGCTCGTGTCGCGACTCAAGTAGTGCCACCAGACATTTAATCTGCTGTAACTACGGGTTTCTGTGAAAATCAGCAGTTTGCATGCCCTCCAGCAGTTGTTCCTGCTCCAGGTGCCTGTGCCCTTGCTTGTGCTAAGTTTGAGGACTGGGCTGATCACAGGGAAAGACAGGGGCTGGGATTTTGTGGGTGGGTTTTTTTAGTAAGACAGTTTTCCATCAAGACCCGCTGCAAACGGGCCAGCAGAACACAAAGCCAAGACTGGAGCTGGGAAACTTGTGTCAGCAGCTGCTGTTTAACAGGCTTAGGTAAAACATCAGACTTGAAAGAGACTAAGGTTGCTCATATAATCTGAAGAACAGAAACAACGCCAAGGAAGTGAAAACTGGAGATAAGCAGGAAAAGGCACGCAAAATAGCAGAGAGATGCATTAATACACCACAATTCCAGCCAATAGATCTGATTCTCTTTCTGCTCATATGGAACCAACTCCATAAGCTTCACTCACTTTGCTTCAGGCTAACTCTGAACCCATTCAGGGTTTGTTCAAAATCCCACAGCCGCCTCAAAACCGGGCTGTGAGTCACTGCCCAGTCCCATGGATGTGTGGCTTGGGGGAGACCAAACACCTATGACCTGCAGAATTCAAAAGGCGGATGATGTGCAAAGGAGTTACCAGATGTGCTGCATCCCATGATGGGTGTAGGTGAGTTTTAACCTGATTCTGTACTTGGTTATTTGCTCCTTTGAGTCCACCATATCTTAGACGGTATTTTCCCTTGAAACTTTATTTAAGCGGTTGTGGGGTTTTTTTAACTAGAAACAGAAATCCCTTGGATCCTTTTTGATTTCCATTGTCACTGAGCGGATAAGAGCTCTACCTCCAAATCTTGCATTATTCATCTTTCAAACTAAAAACCAGCAAAATCTCCTGCTAATGGCGGCAGAAACACCTACATGCTACTTTGCTTCTGAATGATTTAAAAAAGATGTTACCAGCATCTTGGAGAAATAAGTGTTTAAGAAGTCTACCCAATTTGATACCTTTATTATTCCTTGGTTTTCACACAACACAGATGTCCCCGCTGTTGAACAGGGATGCTCATCATTTATGTAGCACTTTACATTTTAAAGACCCACAGAAACATGAACTGTGTAATCCCAGCAAAATCCCTGTTTGGAAGACAAGTATTGTTATTTTCGCTCTACAGTAAGAAACACCCGGAGTGCTCATGTTTATTTTCAGGCCTTAAATTGAGGAAGACGGTGCCTCCCTCCTAGAGCTGCTGCCCTGTCTATCAAACCAAGGGAAAATGGTTTCTCATTTCATACAGACACTAGTATCTCACATTTCCCAGCTGTCATCTGACAGATACGAGCATCGGGAGAGAAAAATAAAACAAGCACACTGTATAAATAACCCTAGGGACTAAATTTCGCAGACTCTAAAAATCAGTGATGTGCAATTCTTTGTTTGCTGAGGTGAGCAAGTACAGAGGGAGAACTGTACACAACAATTATGTTAAAACGCTTTAAATAGCTCAGAGGGGCAAAGCACAAGTGCAAGTTGCTCTGAAATGAAAAGAGAGCTTTTCAGCTGCTGCTCTGCTGGGGAGAGGTGGAGGTGATGGACACGGCAGCGGTGGGTACCCCAGAGCAGCTGTGCTGAGGAGCCGCGGACGTCCCGGGGTGTCACCGCCAACCTCAGCCACAGGCTCTGCAGGGACCGAACAGAACCGTCACTCCCAGAATTTCTCATTAAAATGCTAAAAAAAGATGAAATTAATGAGTTTTATTCCACAGAGTACTTCTATTAAAACCCAGTGGGATGCTGGAACACAAGCATGTAAAAGCCGACACGGTTTGGGGACGTTGGCTGGGGAGGGAGAGGTCCCGTTGTGGGGACGGCGCTGGAGGGGCCACCGGCAATACAACAGCAACTCTTACTAAAACACCTCCCCTGGCAACACCTGCAAAACCCATCTCAAATATATCCCTCTTCTCAACAACTTAACACTGTATCAAAACCGATCTCAACATCTGGTTATTTGTCATTGTTTTCACAGTAATGCCTATCAGCGACTGCACCTGATTTCTCACCAGCATCCTCCACTCTTCCAAATTTCTTCAAATCATTGGACAGATGTCCTCCTTCCCCCCTTAACTTGTTCTCTTTTAAGGCACATTTTGAATAATTTATAGACACGACCTCCCCGCTCATCCCAAATTGCTCAGTTCACTCTGCCACAGGCTCTGCTCCCAACCACCCAGCACTAAACCCGGATTAAAGAGCCAAGTAAAAACAGCACAAGGAAAATAACCAGGAAAGTTCTGAGTAGCAGAATCATTCCAATAATTTCTTTAGCATAAATAACATTTTCCAAACCATGCCTGTAAATGTCAATTTGCAACACCCAAGGATGCAAAGGTACACGGCATTTAGCAGGGAAACCTGCCTGGGACGCCAAGACAGCACCATGGGTGACAGCGGGAGAAACCATCACGAGCAGCAAGTGACAACACCACAAAAACATCTTTTTGACCTCAAAATCAATTATGATGTTTTTTTTAATTATTTGCCCTTTCCTTGCACGTCTGGCTTCTTTGCCTGAGTTTAGAATTTAAAACATTCAACAATATAAGAAAGTAATTTCCTATTGCAATGCTGCTATTTCAAGCCAGTGGTAAATATTCTAGCACATAAGGTAGTAAAGCCAATAGCTCGGTCTCTTAAAGTGCGTGGAAAGGTGAAGCAGCTCCGCAGCCGGAGCCTTCCTGCGTCACAGGCCAGTCCTGCCCTCGGCATCCCAACCAGGGCTGGACACCCGCGCTGCGATCCCAGCGGCAGCTCTGTAGACCTGCTCCAAATGAGCAAACAGAATTATCTATCAGAAGAAAAGCAGAAACCTGCTTATTTAAGTAATATAAAGATTTATACCCCATTAAGCTTGTTCTAATCCCCACGTGGAAAATACGAAGCGTTCTCCACAGAGTACTCACACCACAGAAATCTCTGGTGGCAGACAGAAGGGGCATATGTTTAATGACTAGAGAGGATAGACCAATATTTTTAAGACAAATCGAGGCAGTAAGGACTACGGAGCCATCAGATCTATTTAAGGATCAGCTTGGGAGTTTTTACAACTACAAATAGAAATAGGATTTTGCTGTAAGCATGCTATAAATGTGGAGCCACAGCAGGCAGAGGGGCATTTTAGGAGCGTTTATAAAGACATCAGAGTATGGAAGATAACTCCAGAAATAAGCTTCAGTTCTCCAAGAAAATTTACAAGTGGTCGGAAAGTTTCACAAACACTCAAAAGGTTTGGGATCTTCCCATCTGCCATGTAACAAAAACACTGCTCTGCCTACATTAATGTTATAAAAGCTACTTCCTAAATAGAGCAGGAATTACATTTCTTGACAATTAACAAGCACGTCCCACCAGCAAAGAGCCTCCGGTCCAGACTGCCAGTGGCATCTCGGGACTTGCTGACCATGAGCAAAGGAGGGAATCTTAGAATCATAGAATCATTTTGGCTGGAAGAGACCCTCAAGATCATCACATCCAACCATAACCCACCCCTGTCCCTGCCCCGTGTCCTGAGAACCTCATGTCCGTCTGTCCAGCCCTCCAGGGATGGTGACTCCAGCACTGCCCTGGGCAGCCTGTTCCAATGCCCCACAGCCCTTTGGGGAAGAAATTGTTCCCCATATCCAACCTCAACCTCCCCTGGCGCAACTTGAGGCTGTTTCCTCTGCTCCTGGCACTTGTTCCTGGGGAGCAGAGCCCGACCCCCCTGGCTCCAAGCTCCTTTCAGGCAGTTCAGAGATCAGAAGGTCTCCCCTCAGCTCCCGTTCTCCAGCTGAAACCCCCAGGTCCTTCAGCCAGAGTGCAGCAGCGAAGGAGATGAAGAAGTGAAGGTGAGAAGAATGTTTCATTCCTACAACCTCTGCTTTTCAAAGACCTCACCCACAGCGTGTCACGGCAGGACCACAGAGCTGTCAGAGCCAGGGCCACGCTGGCCTGGGGTCAGTACCCCCCATAGCACTCGGGGAATACTCCAAATCCCACAGCTCTGCACGGCCACCGAACTGCGAGAAACAGCCGCAAACGGGGTTATCGCACACTCCCCTTGATGGTGAGGGAGGGGGAAGTCAAGAAGGGCACCAGATGTCAGATGCCAGCGGTAGGTCAAAAATCTGTCCCCGTGAAGGGGCAGCTGGAGCCGCGGCTGCCTGCAAGAGTAACGTGGTGTCACCCGGGGCGAGTCACACTGGTGCTAGACGAGGCGGCTTCGCTGTAGACAGTAAAACAGCCGCACAACAGCTTGCTCAGAGCCGTCCTCGCTGTTCCTGACGCACACCCTGTGCTACACAGAAATGCCTTTGGTAGCCGCAGCCTCTTCCCTCCTCCAGCATCTCCCTCCAGCCAAGAGCCGGGACAGCAGCCAGCCGGCTCCCAACCCATACCCCTCATGCTGAGTCACTTGTCGTGACAAACACGTCCCTGCATCACCCCGCGCAGGGCTCTGAGCCCCCAGCCGCCCAGCTTGCTCCTCATTAATTGCTGCCACTCATTAGAGGTCATTAGCACAACACCCATGCCACAGAAGCATTCACCAAAGGCTGGCAAACGCTTTCACTCAAGGTTAGATAAGGTGGTGTTAATAAAATCAAGGGTGCTGGTCTGGCACTTACCGATGTGCAGTGTGGTTTTGGAACAACCTCTACCGACGCTGTGCTCGCTGTCCGGCCAAACGCCGTGTCCCACCGGTGCGAAAGTCACAAGTGACACGTATGATGCTGTAATATCTCTCAGTGGAGGCACAGGAATACTATCAGCGTCATGTATTTATGTTAGGTTGCACTCAGAAGCTTGGAAGAAAATAAGGGTCTTGTTATGCTGTGACAGAAAAGACACATTTTTGTCCTCATAAAATCTTCTCTACCAAGGAGCTGAATGTGAGACGTACACCATAAAAAGCAACTGGCAGAAAGATGCGAAGTGTTCTTTACATTTGCATTTTGCTCAGTTCGCCCCACGGCCGCCATGGATTTCACAACCTGAGCTCGCTGCACCGCAGCTCTGCTGAAACCTCGGAGAAAAACCTACTTGTGCAACCAGAGGCCCAGTCGCGAGGGCTTTAACAAACCTGAAAGTGGTGCCATGCAAGCAGGGACGAATGAATGGGAGAAGACCAAAGTGATCCAGACAATAACTTGTAGATTTCTGTCAAGAGCTACAGGTAGGATAACTTCAAGCCTGAAAATCGGGAGTGTAGGGAAATATTTACATTTTTACAAAAGTTAACAAACCTTTCCAAAATGCCCCAGATGTTTCAGTTTCAATTCACTTTGAATTTTTGACCAAAGGTGCAGGTTTTTTGCTGTTTCCCCCAAATATGTTCCCACAGACTGACTTACATTGTTCCTTAGGAAAAAAAGGGTTTGAGATGTGTTACTGAGCCTCTCTGCACATCATGTGTAAATCTAGGTCTAGCTATGGTACCGCATCTACATTTAAGACATGACTAACCCATCTGTACATCTCAAGCTTTGCTATAACAATCCTTTCTCCTTTGAACAACTGAACCAAGAATCCTTGAGTCACTTTGGCAATTTTAGCAGCCTTTACGGACCAACAGCCCATCTCAGGTTTGGCTCTTCACACCTGGCTTGGACAGGAGGGACGGGCACAGATACCCAGAGCTTTGCTTTGCCAGCACAGCCAAGGCTTCCAAAGAGAAGGGACTTTGCACAGCACACGAAAATACTTATTCCGCAGCATCAGCATTTTCTAGTATAATATTTGTCTTCTTCCAGGAGAAAAGCCTGGACACAAAGAGCAAACGGAAAGCTCTGGAGAAGCAGAATGTCCTGAGAGATGGAGAAGTCTCAGCCGTCACCTCTGCTGCCACTCACACAGGCCAAGGCAGGCACATCCCCACACACAGCTGGATTTTGTAAATCAAATACTGAAGGCTACCTTTGTGGATCTCTGTTCTGCTTTAGCAAGTGAACAGACACATCTCCCTGCCAGCACATTGCCTTATTTTTTCCATGGTGAACTTTTCTTGCACATTACATCACACTTTCAGACGCTTGGATGCTCTTCAAGCTTCTGAAGGTTGTCGTTCTGGCTTTCAGTTCTACTCAGGGAAGTGCAATCTAGAAAGCCCCACTTAACTTCTCCCACTTGTGCATCTTGAAGTGAAGAGCCGACCCAGGCGAAGCAGAGCCTGGTTTCTCCAGCACAATAAACCTCTGTGGTGTTCACGTTGGTGCAAACTATTATATAATTTAAACACAGATTTCCTGCACTTTCTTAGAGAAGTTAGTGCTTGTCGAGACAAATGGCTTTGGTAACAGCCCAGGCTGTTAAGCTCAGCCCCGCAGTGTCCGCTCCGGCAGCGTCAGCAGCAAACGGGACAACATGATGGTATTTATTCTTTACAGCTGAACTTTGATAAACAGCAACAGGCAGCAAAGGCCCGTCGATTTATATTTCTTCCAGTATATATTCTTAAGAATGGCAGTCACCATTATGGAAGCTATCAAAAAGCTGGCTCTGACCTTAAGTAAGTGTGCTCCTATGTCAGCAGTTCCAGGAAGGAGAATTTATGAGGCAGATGCTAAATTCAGGGAAGGAAGCAAAGTTGGGTTACTCTTGCTAGAGATGCAGTCTGAGTTCACAGCCGGGATGCAGCCACCGATATTCAGCCATTTGGTTTAACTCTCTGTGCTCCTTTAGGACAATAACTCAATCACCCTGAACATCTGAGTGTGACCAGCTCGGGATCCATTCCACACACCATCCGAACACCCGCACACAAAGGTTTGCTACCTTTTGCATATGCTTTCCTCGCTGAAATGTTTGCATAATAACAGAACATCTTTCATGTCTCCTTTGATATTTCGGAGGATAAAAGCATTCACTAATGTTTTGTTTTGTCTAAATATGACATTCTTTTGCGAAAATGGAATCCCAGCCACAGCACAAGGTGTCGGTCAATTCATTTACATCTCTTCCTGCTTTAATAGTGCTTTGCAGAAAATGCTCATTTATTTTTATGAAGCCAGCTGAAAATTAAATTGCTCAGGTTTCTTTTTTATATTAATTTGGAAAAAAATAAATCACTAAATTACTTGGCCCTCCCTTCAGCCTTATTGCATGTTTTATCATTCATTAAATGGACTTAAGTTCATTTGCAAGCAAAGTGGTGTTAAGACCCATTCATCATTTTCTTTGTAATAAAATACCAATGAATGTAAACTAATTACAGAAGTAGAAGAAAAGAACTGACACTTTTTTTCTCTATCAAAAAGATATTTGGGAAAAAAAATAGCAGGTACTTTTCTATGCAGCCCAGTCAAGTGGGCAGCGCTGCATCACCTACACACGGCACTGCATCACCTACACCTACACACGGCGCTGCATCACCCACACCTACACACGGCGCTGCATCACCTACACCTACACACGGCGCTGCATCACCTACACAGGGCACTGCATCACCTACACACGGCACTGCATCACCTACACCTACACACGGCGCTGCATCACCCACACCTACACACGGCGCTGCATCACCTACACCTACACACGGCGCTGCATCACCTACACAGGGCACTGCATCACCTACACACGGCGCTGCATCACCTACACACGGCGCTGCATCACCTACACACGGCGCTGCATCACCTACACCTACACACGGCGCTGCATCACCTACACCTACACACAGCACTGCTAATGGTGGGACAACACACCACGCTGCCAGCTTACCCTGCCACCTCCTGCTTTGCCCAAAGAAATACCACATTATTTCTGTTCTCAGCTCCTGTTCCTCCCGCTGCTCAGCAGGTGTTTGGTCCCCATGCCTGGGGACAGTGGGGAGTCCCCAACACTGTGGCTGCCCCCCAGGCCACCCCAGGCCCTCCTGTCTGCCTTGGCTGGAGAGAACCAGCGCTTTCCCTCTTGCCTCTCTTGCCGGATTCTGACCCTAGGAAAGACTGCTTGGGGGGGAAAGCAATCAGGGAAAAAGTCATGTTTTCCTTCATTTTGCACAGAGACAGCAGAAACGTGGATTTTGAACAAATGAGCAATGAGATGGCCCAGTGAATAATTCAGCTTGGCCTGCAGGTCTGTGAAATACAGGCTGGATATGAGGAAAAACTTCTTTCCAAAAAGGGCTGTGGGGCATTGAACAGGCTGCCCAGGGCAGTGCTGGAGTCACCATCCCTGGAGGGTTGGGACAGACGGACATGAGGTTCTCAGGGACATTTTAGTGCCAGAGTTAGGTTATGGATGGACTTGATGATCTAGAGGGTCTCTTCCAACCAAAATGATTCTATGAAATACTAAATAGCCATCTGTCTGGTCACCACTGGTGTTCCATGTCCCCCCCCGCACTCAGTCAGCTGCAAAAGCATCAGTTGTGGCTGATGAAGAGCAGGTGAGGAAGGCAGTGCCCCCAAAAACTCGAGTGGGAACACTCCCTGTCACCATGGTGACCGCACATCTGCTGCGAGCTCTCCTCGCTGGGGATGGCTCCCCCAGGGCAGCTGGTGCCACCTGGAGGGACCCCAGAGAAGTGACCTGGGTCCAGTTGTGCATCTGCCCAGGCAGGTCTGCTCTGCAGAGCTCCGGAGCCACCAGCATAGGGGATGCAGTCAGTGACATCTCCCAACCCAGCCTTTCCTGCCTCTCACGCAACTTTTTTCTCAGGCCTTACATTGCTTCAACCGTCCTTATAACCAAAGTTCTTTGATTTTGATGGGCTTTGCTCCTGAGTCACCCTAACACGACACTGAGGTTCCCTGACCCCAGTACTGACACCGGGGACATGACCAGTGCCTGGACATCATGCCCTGATCACAGCTTCTTGTCATCACCAAGAATTTTCTAGGGCGGTTGTCGGAGTACTGCAACCAGACTGAAAATGAGATTCACTCAACACTATGACTGAATATACTTTTTGCCAAGTAATAATTAAGTTACTTTTACCCTTTCATAGAACTGCTTTCATCTCTTCCCTGAGCCTCCTCTTTCACAGCCTGTGCACTTTGCAGGGATGCTCGTATTCAATTTTCCAGCACTCTTATTAGGGGCTTTTCTCCATCCCGCTGACAACCTGCCAAGCTAATAAGAATGAAGAAAGTGTGAAAGTGAATGAGTGTAAAAGCGTGTGACAGGTTTCTCCTTTGCTCTCCTCATGCTCACCCCACACAAGTTCCTGAGATAAGAAGGAAGCTCCAAAACGTGTCCAATTAAGCTGCCCTCAGGACTCGGTAATTAGCAGTAGTTCCCGCAGGCAGCAGCCCCAGCCCATCGGCAGCGCTGGGAGCACAGAGGTGGCAGCGTGTCATAGAACCATAGAATCATTTTGGTTGGAAGAGACCCTCAGGATCATCAAGTCCAACCATAACCCACCCCTGGCACTGCCCCATGTCCTGAGAACCTCATGTCCGTCTGTCCAACCCTCCAGGGATGGTGACTCCAGCACTGTCCTGGGCAGCTTGTTCCAACACTTCACAACCCACTACAGGAAGAAACGTTTCCTAATACCCAATCTGAACCTTCCCTGGCACCAGTAGCCCAGGGGGTGTAAATCACATCATTTCAGAGCAAAGCTGACAACAAAAGGCGTGTGGGCAGCACAGTCTGTCCTCAGAGCACGGCACTGCCCTACCTGGACTGGAACGCTGCCTGCCTGACAGCCATGTCACATTTCATTCTAATTGTTATTTAGTTTGGTTGCAATGAAACCTCTTTACCATACCTTTCATAAAGAACAATGCAATCAGAATTCATTTTTGTCCATGAATGGAAAATTTACAACAAAACCAGAAGAGGCAGGGGAAAGGGGGAATCTTTGTTGAACATGATGATAGCGCACAAACGCTTTCCATTAAAAACAAAATGAAACAAACCACAGAATACTCCAAAATGGTGAAACCCTTCCAAACGAGCACACGTGGAGGCAGAAAAGGGCACACAAGGCCTTGGCAGTGACTGCGTGTGTGAGCCTGGGGCTTGTACACCATGGGCACTGAGCACAGCTTTGAACGGAGGTCATCTCTGAAAGCAGTGGAAATCACCACTAGAAATACTATTTTAATGCATTAGACTTCTAATTCTAGTCCTAATTTGTTGAATAATCATCTTAATCGGTAAAAAAACAACTGGCCAATCCTTTTGCATGTTATCACAACCCAGCAACACAGAAAATCAACACAGAAAATGCAACAGCTCAAGTGCTGGTCACAGAACCACATTTCATATTTCCTTCCACGGGAATGCATTTGTAAGGACACTAAAAAACAGCGTTTCATTTGTTTTACTTCTTTAATCTATAAATAGGAGTCCTCCATAGGGGATATTTTTATTGCATTTGGAGCGATTCGCATGCACTTATTCTAAAGTATAACCAAGTAATGTTCATCTCATTTTGAAGTTCTGCACCCGCAAGAAGTGAGCGCACCGGGATGAAATGCCAAACGAGAAACCAGGAGGACCAGGGGACCCTGGGCTTTGCTGCCAGGACTCGGAGCTGCTCCGCCGGGTTGCATCTTATTTACAGCCATGACTTACACTTATTTCCCTTGCGGCTTTCGTGGCGGCCTGCAGGAAAGGAGCCAACAAACACCTGCTGAAGATGTTCAGCCCAAGGCTGACACGGGGGGTCAGGGCCCAGTTCAGCACGGGGACACGGCCAAGGGACAGAGACGGCGAAACATTTGAGCACCGCAGTACGTGCCGTGCTGTTCCTGCTGCCAGCATCAAACACCCGCGCTGGAGACCTTCACCTTCACACCCTCTCACTAACACCTTTTCTTTAGGAAACAAATCGCACTTCCCCCCCGGCCCAGATTTGCAAGTCCTATTCATAACTTCTAATTTCTATCCCTGGAAAACTCATTTGTTTGGACAACTTGGTCTAAAAAAAAACCTGCAAGGTTCTTATTCTCAAAATAATTTTAAAATGGCAGTCATGCAGCATAGAACGCATCACATAAAACTCCCCGTCACTTTTACCACCGACCCAAAGCACAACCTGGCGAACACGATAAAGGCAAACATATGCCAGCTCTTAGGATAATGCTACAACCGTAAGTCACCATTTAGTTTTGCTACAAAAAGGCAGAGAAAAACCTGTATAGCATTCAAGAGGACAAGAGACTAGCGAGCTACATGTATTGAGATGGAGTATTTATAGTTGCAGCATTCAGGAATGCACATTTAAATGAATCAATGCCAGCAGGGATGCCTAAAAGACATAAGTGAGAATTACAGCAATTAAGAATGTTGTCTCAAAGGAAATTAGAACAGTCCATTAATTACAAAGCCTTAAAGGAAAATGAATCAAAATGGGAAAGAAAGAAATAAAAATATCAGGAAATTAGCAGAAAAATAGAGGAATAGAAAAGATAATGAGCACACTAGGTATTTCCCACCCTTTTTTTATTAACAACAAAGAAATAAAAAAAGAAATGGTGATAGGAACTGAACTACCATGAATAACAGAGCCGATATATTCCGCCATGAGATCTATGGCCAGCACGCTGAAGGTTTTGCTGATCTGACTCCAATTTGTCATTAAATCCTGTATAAACTGGTTCTTAAACTCAATTCAGTTGATACAGTACAGAACTGATGCATTGAAAATTCTTGCTGGACGGCTGGGACGTCCACGTGCTGGAAGCCTCTGGTCCCAATGCAGTTGTGTCCCCTGCTCCTCACCAGCAGCAGGGTGAAACACCAACAGAGTCTATAGGGGATCCTGGATAGAACACACCACTCTCTACTGCTTGTGTCCTTTCAATTCTTTTTAGGGAAAACAAAACCTTAGCGGGCCTACTGTACCAGGAGCAGCTGCCACTGGTGACTGTCAGTGAACGGTGTCACAGCCACCCGTCACCCAGGACACTTAATAAAACCTTTGCTCTTCCCCTTAAAATGGCAGTTCCAGACAAAAATACAGGCATACACAAAGCTTCCCTTAGCAGTTTTTCCAATAATTTTTGCCCGTTTGTGTAAAAGAGGCAAAAATGAACACAGTGCCAGTGAGAGAGGGTGAGGTCTTTGTCTCTCTAGTGACCTCACCTCACAGCAAGCCTGGGGACAATTCCTTCCTTCAGGAGAAACAGCCGTGAGTATTTCTGTGCTGCAGACACCACATCCAGACCGAAAACACACAGACCCCGATGACAGGATCTGAACGGAAAGCCACAAATAGCTCGCAAAGCAGGATCATCGATGCTCCTCAATGACGGTGTCACGCCGGCGTGCTGCTTTTCAAGCTCACGGAACACGATTATGCAGCTTCTAAACCAAGACCCAGCCTTGGCTGTGGAAAGGTGTTTCTGCTTTTCTGAATTACAATGCTTCACCTTTCCTGCGTCAGGCTGAGCCGAATCCTGACGATGTTGCTGAAACAACCGCAGGTGCGTGACGGGGTTTGGCTGTGGAAACCTGCAGAACTCCTGACAGAGGTGAAAGAACCATCTCCCAGGTCGGACAAACTTCACCAAAGAGCTGCGCCTGTATCTTTTCTGTCTGTACTCTAAAATGTCCTTTCAAATCATTGAATTTCAGTGACAGTTGAGGCATTCGATTATTTCTTGAAGTGCAAATTCTGCATTCCTTCATCTGTTAGTTATATATGCTTAGTACAGATTGTACAGCACCCGCCAACTGGATGAATCATCTGCAGCCGAGTCACAAAATGGGAACGTAAGGACCTCCAGTGCTGCTGCTGAAATTGATGCTCCTGACGCTGCCAACTCAACTCCTGTCGCAGATCCTAATCAGCATCTCTTTAAAATGATTACAGCACTAAGGGCCATAAAACTACCAGGTGGGCTATATTTTGCACCGCTTCCCGGTTTTTCTACAATCTTCCCTATGGGAATGGATTTATTGGTCCCATCAATCCCTCTAACAGTCTTTAGCATGGGAAGGAGACGTCACAGAATTTTAATGTATCATATATTTTCTGAATTACGTGATCATTATAACCAGCTTGGCACAAAACGCTGTTTTCATCAAACTCAGTATTTAAGGCAAAACCAGCATTTGTTAACTTAGCTGCAGATTAATGTAAATACATATGCATGCATGTATAAAAGACGTTTACTGTTTATTTAAAGGTCTTCCAAACTACACTTGCACAAGAACTTTATTCAAAACCACACAACTTTACATCAGGCCAGATTGCTCTCTAGCAAAACTGAATTAGAGTCTGCAAACCTGAAGCTGCCGAATGCAGCTCCACTGCGTGTCAGGAGACCTGAGAAAAGATTTTGTTTTATTTTAAAGGAGAACTCACATGAGCTAAAAGATGGCTCAGAAGTACAAGAGAGCTCCTTGGGTTTGGGACACTTTTTTAGGATTTGCTTGTTTTAGAGCAGATGTGAATTTCAACTGGAGGACAAAGGCAGCTTGTCAATTCTTAGTAATTTTAAGCGCCTTAAATCATTGAGTCTCATGTAACAGATTTTCGATAAAACACTGCTAGCGTTCCTTCACAGTACTTTCAGGCCAGCATCTGTTTTCCCTCACAGTGCTCTCGAGGAGGAGGCAGGTTAGATCTCACTGTTCCCTGCTCTGGAGAGTGATGGATGACGGAAGGAACCAGCGCTGGCCACAGCCAGAAACCAGTGGGTACCAAAGCCCAGCCTGGCTCCCGCCCTGGCAGACACAGGCTTAGCTTGGGCTGAGCTTGCTCCCAAATCTGGTCCTGTCCTAAACAACCCGCCAAGGTTCTGCCCAGTGAACCCACAGAGCCGTCACCTCACAGCTCACTCGGTCACAAGGAGACTGGACCATCCTTCCTGCCTGCGGACACTCATTATGTTTGATGCTACAGGGAAGGGAGAAAAGTCGAATTCTGATTTACAGCATCCCTCTTTCTGTTACCTGCAACACATAATGAACACATTGACAAGTTTGGAAGTCCATATATTTGCTCCTGCTTTTTAGTTTGATTCCATTCATATACCTTGCTGCAGGCCTTGTGTGTACACCAAGGAAGATTGATGACGAACTTCAGGACTGACTCCTTCACAGTTGACATATACATATAGACGTATATAAAATACATATCTAAGGAACACTTTTACCTAGCTTTCCAGTGCCTTGTTTTAGTCCCATCAGAAAGACCTAAGATGTCTCTAGTACCCCTAACACAGCACCTGGGGCTCAGGACACCACAAAGTTCTCCCATGTTGTCACCAGGGCTGTCACGGTGTTCGCTCTCCCTCCTGAGATCACGGCTGGATGTGAGCAGGGGAGATGCCCATCGCCCACCCGCCCCCGCTCCTCCAGCATGGCGACTTTGGTCTTACAGCCATCAAGGGGACAGTGGCACGACGGCCATGGGACACTTGGCTAAACAGGCCCAGCCTGATGCAAAGTGCTGAGTCTGTACAAAAAGGGCTGAGCTTGGCCAAGCTGGCTCAGGTGAGACCTGCGAGGTGGCTCCTTTGGAAGTGCTGGGGTTCCAAGCACAACAGCAGTTTGAGCTGGGCAAGGGCACGTGTTATGAAAATGGGAAAAAGCTCAAAAAGGCCCTGCTGACTGCTTGTAAGTACCCATGAACATGAAGGACCAAAGATTGCTCCTCCACCAGCATGCCTGATTTTAAACCGTGGAGCCTCTGATCATCTCCACCTTGTGTTTGCAGCAAACCACAGTGTACGCGGCACACACAAAAATGGAATTTTATTTTGCTATGGGCTTTTGAGATAAGCTAATGGCAGGCAGCAGCAAACTGCGAGAGTCTTACACCACGGTTACTTCTGCGTGAGGATTTGGGCAGCCAAGATCTGCAGCCAGTTCCCAAGTCCAGCCTGTTTCCCTGGCTACACAGGAGCTGCCAGCAAAGCACTCCGCAAGAAATTTCCTATGTAAATGTTATCAGTAAAGGGCAGCGGTAGGTACACAGAAAACCACAACTGATGCTTGTTGACAAAAACCCCCAAAACTCTTAGTACCCATTATTGGCACAGAAATAAACCCCAGGCAGAACGCTGAATCCACCCCCAGCAGCTGGTGTGAACAACTGTCTGCAGACAGTCTGGTGGCGCTCAGCTTGGAAACAGCTGGAAAACAGAGCTGTGGGACAGCCCGGCTAAATCACAGAATCGTAGAATCATTTTGGTTGGAAGAGACCCTCAAGATCATCAAGTCCAACCACAACCCACCCCTGTCCCTGCCCCATGTCCTGAGAACCTCATGTCCGTCTGTCCAACCCTCCAGGGATGGTGACTCCAGCACTGCCCTGGGCAGCCTGTTCCAATGCCCCACAGCCCTTTGGGGAAGAAATTGTTCCCCAGATTCAACCTCAACCTCCCCTGGTGCAACTTGAGGCTGTTTCCTCTGGTCCTATCACTTGCTACTCAGGAGAAGAGACCAACACCAAGCAAGATTAAGAACTGCAAAAGTCTCCCCGCTCTCCGTGGGAGCAGCAAGTGCTCCTACCCTGCGGCCAGGAGATGAGCTTGTTCCACCCGGGGACGGAGCTCTGGAGGGGACGCTGACTGCGCCAGCTGCCCCAGGGCCACCTCAGTCCATGCACAGGCTACACGGGCTGGACATGGCACTGAAATTGTTGCTGAGTCTAAGTCCCTGCCCATAAAACTGCAAAAGCGGGTCCTGCTGCCGGAGTTTATTCATCAGGGTCAGACGTGAAAGAGGAAAGAAAAACAGACCACGTAATACAGCTGAGAAATTACAGACAAAGCCTTTGCCAGCTCCCCAGTGCAGACTTTGGGGAACTTAAGTAGGTTTGGAAAGTTCATGAGTCTGGCTTTGGTTTCTCTAACCAGCAACTCTAAGCCTAAATCATTCATTTTCTTTAATTAAGGAGGGAAGAACAACTTCCTTTTTCAACAACATATTTCCCCAGTGCTGCTTTGGCCTTTTGGCATCATGACGTAAAAGAGAGAAACCTGGTGAAAAAGACAGCAAGACAGATTTCTTTCTGTGTTCGCTTTTAAATTTTCTAAAGTTCAGAGAGTTAATGCCTTTCTCATTAATTGATTCTGAATTTTAGCAATAACTTTAATACAAACTACTGAGCGATTGCATCTCAGCCCTAAAAACTGTTAGGAAAATTTACCAAAGAATACTTGCCCCTCAGAAGCATGAAGAAGAAATAAAATGAGTGCTAGCTTATTTTCCATAAAATATTATTATTGGTCCCAGGATGAATATGTTATATTTATAGCTGATACAGACTTTCACACCGATTCGTACATAAGAGGCTCAAATGTTTCTATAAAGATTTTCATTGAAATTATTGCTTCTCTCCCTTTATGTTTTCTCAATCTCCTTCAATATCCTCCAGGCCTCTCCACATCTCTACAAAGTCCTCAGCCCCAAACCAGATGCCCAAACACCATCTCCCAACAGCGACCACTCCCCAGTCCCAGCTCCTCCATCTTGCATTCCCACTTCCCCACACCTCTTTCCCCTGCTCCTGTAGAACCACAGAAGGGTTTGTGTTGCAGGGCCCTTCCCAGCTCCCCAGTGTCCCCCTGCCATGACAGGGACATCTTCACCAGCTCAGGTTGCTCAGAGCCCCGTCCAGCCTGGCCTGGGATGTCTCCAGGGATGGTTCATCCACCACCTCTCTGGCCAACCTGGGCCAGGCTCTCACCACCCTCAGGGACAACAATTCCTTCCTCATGTCCAGCCTGAATCTCCCTCCTTTAGTTTAAAACCATCACCCCTTGTCTTACCACAACACGCACTGATCAAAACTCTGTTCCTGTCTTTCCAGAAAGGTGCACTAAGGTCTCCCCAGAGCTTCTCTTCTCCAAGCTGAACACCCCAGCTCTCTCAGCCTGTCAACACTTGACTTTGCCAAGTCCTCCTGTGGCCTGCACTGACCTCCCCTGCCCTGCTCACCCCTTTGCTCCGCTCTGGCCCCGCAGTCCCAGCACCCCCGTTGACAGTCACCAAACACGCACAGGTAGGGAATGAGACCTGGGTCTCCTTCACCCGGAGCTGCAAGTGCTTCAGGAGGCTCAGGCTGGTCCCACACACCCAGTCAAGCAAAACTCACGGATATCTGAAAAATTCTGCCTCAGACTGCTGGCACCTCATCTTTGCTACAGCTCAAAATTCAGGCATTTAATTCTCCTCTAAAATCTGGTTTTCTCCTCCGTAGCATCACATAACGAGTGACATGAACCAGGAAAAACGTGACGTTCAGGTTGTTAATCAGCATCAGCAGCGCAGCATCCCCTGGCCATGCCTCTGTAAGCAAACCATGGGCACGTGCCAGGCAGCCGTCCGAATGCACAACGGAGCGAGAAACTTAGACGCAGCCTAACCTCAACTTCAACAAAAAGTCTCTGCTCAAAGAAATTATTCCAAAAAGAGAGCAGGGTACAAACGAAACTAAGGACATTTCAGCTGTGAGCACACAGGTCACTGGGTACCATTCTTTCCTACCTAAGGGTTAAGGAAAGGTTTTTAAACCCGCTGAATGCCTTGGCTTTGAATATTAGTTTTTTCTGTAGTCAAGTTTTCTACGAGATAATTAGTGTGAGAATTTAGACCAGCCATCTATGAACATGTTAGGCCTGAAGAAATTCCTGCTTCTACCATTTCCTCCTTCCCCATAATGCCAAATGATTAGGGATTAGCATTTCAAATACTTGTCATATTGAACGGGGGTTAATTTGCTTTTTCCGTGTGAAGAGGAGGAAAGGAAGGTCTCCCTGTCAGAGATCTCCCCAGGTACCTGATGCACGATCCTGCCTGTGGTACGTCGGCCGCCTTGTGATGGTAACAGCCAGCTAAAAAACAGCTGCCAAACTAACTAACAAACTAACTGCTATTGTGGATCAGCATCCTGTGCTTCAGTACAAACGGCAACCAATTCGTTAACTGCCTATCGTCAATTATTAATTGCAATTAATTACAATATTCCGTATTCCGGGGTTTCTACAGGCACAGCTTTCAGTTAAGTTAATTTACCAATTTTGGAAACGAATTATTTTTTCATGCAGTGTGTTCAAGACTCCCCATGTTCATACATCATGCTTTCAGCCACGTTATTTTGCCGACTTCTGTAAATCAAGAACTGACGGGAAGCAAGCTGGTCTGGCAGCAAATGGGGTCCAGGGAGTTGGGGTCCCAGCCCTGTCCAGCCGCCCTGCACCGGCAGGACAGGGGGCAAAGCTCCATCACAGGTCCTGCTCAAAAGCAGAGGCTCCAGACTCTGTGGTGGGATGATAATCGGGGCCTTTGGAGCTTGTCTGGTACAAGGGGGACACAAGACACAGGCAGACTTGGAAGTGTTTGTGTGTCTCCCTGGTGACCCTGACTCTTGCTCACCTGTACCTTCTGCTGCAGCATCAGAACAGGTTGTGTGTCAAAGGACAAATATATTTTGCCCTTTCTTTGTGCAGGTAAAAAAGGCCGGCACAAGCTGCTAGTAGGGAAGAGTGAGGTCCACTGATTTTAAATCAAAGCCTAAATATGTTCCTGTTCCCTTTCATTCAGCAATTTCTACCCTCCTTCCTCTCACACAACACGATCTCCTGAACCTGGACCAACGTGATGGCCTCATCTGGAGGGACAACAGCCCGAACACAGAAACAGAAAGACTTTTTCCATAATTGCATAGCCAAGAAATATCCAAGACACTTCTCCTTTCTTTTCTTTTTCTCTGAGTTCTAAAAAATTACCCTGGTTATCTTTTTCCACCTGTTAGCTTTTGATTTCACTGGGAAGGGGAATTATCAGATCTCCATTCCTCTGCTTTCATCACATGATTTTCTCAGGTGTCTGAGCTCTAATGACGGCCCAAATGATTTCATAGAACTTAACATTTAGAAGACATTATTTGCTTACAAAATCTGACTGCCCTCGTCCTCCGCTTTGTAAAGCACAAACCGTTAAACAGATAAAGAAATGTTTACCCCTCAGCCAAGCTCAGCACTGGGGGTGGCTACACCACTGCGGCTCCCCAGAGATCATTATCAATATCTGGGACCAGATGAGGACTGAGGCACGGCAGCACCGGGGCCTTCGCAATGCACGAGAACTGATGGAGAAACGGTTCTGTAGCATCATTATTAAATTGATCTGACGATAAACAGAACTGTCTTTACACACTTGTGTTGGCCACATCATGCAGTGGAGAACATCTGCCCCTGCATTGCGAACACTTGGCACTCCTCCCGCCGATGGTTCTAACTGTCCATATTCACTGGTTTTATTCCTTTTTGATAGCAAATGTTCTGCTAGTAACAACACAGTTAATGGATAGGAAAGATTTGTTTCTGAGTATTTTGGATAATGTAGCTTCTTGGTTATTATGAAGTCATATTATTTTATAGACTCACTATCTCAGGCTTTCTTTTATGTCCCTTGAATTTGTGTGCACAGCGTCCTAAAGCACAACAGCACACAAGCTCTCTACCAAACACACAGAGATCATTACCATGGGAAAATACCTGGAATAATCTTCTTATAACTTTTTAATGAAGATTTACACTTATTTTTGAAGGTTTTGTCTGAAGACTTTGGCAACTGCTGCAGAGACAAAACTGAAATGTATTAAATATGCAAGAAAGTACTAATGTAACATGAAGTTTGAATGACTAAAGTTATAATGTCAGAAAAATGTCATGAAAAAATGTTAGATTTCAAGAACAAGCAGCCATCTGTAATACATTTAACAAACAACAATGCACTACAGCTCCACACCCAGTAATAGTAATGTTTGATGCCATCTGAGATATTTAAATAAAGTCTATATAATCAAAATTGAACTGAACTAGAAAGAATCAAAATGACACGTCCAAATCCCCTGAACTACTTCAAAGTCTTCAGAAACAGCTCCAGTGAATGTCGAACTGTTTTTGAAGTCTTTTTATCATCACACGCTCTGAAAGTTTTTCCCACTGCTGCTGTCAGGGGTAGCAGTGGTGGGAGGGGGCGACATAACGCTTCGGTAAGGGGGGGCACGGACCAGCTGGTGAAACCGGAGATGCCGTATTCCTCATTTGCTCTCAGCAACATACCTGGAACTCTCTGAACACACCGGGTGGACATCTGAGCTGTGTAAGGAGTGGAGACACCTGGACCTGCTGACCTGGAGAAGCCAGCAGGTTCCAACCACCTCTCAAGCAGTTTCACACAAGCAACCTGTAGCCACCACAGCCATTTGAAATGCAGGCTTAGAAGACACTCTCCGAATGGCTGGTGCTTGGCTGCGTTACGACTAGGAGGTGAACACAGGTGGGACTGAGTGTTTTGTTCACAGCAGACAAGGTTTGCCCCAGCCAGGCTTCTACCATGCACATCTATTCCTCAGCGAGGAATTCTCAACTCCTCCTCCCAAAGCACAGCACGTACCACCCGGCAAACAGAGATATCACCAGCTCTGTCCCCTCTGCCCACCGGGACAGCCAGGCAGTGCCTGGATCCATTCAGTGCTCTGGTTTTGGGCAGTGCTGTCCACAGAAAGCAAAGACGCTCCCAAGCTGTACTGCACAAATCCTACCTGCACCGCCGCTGGAACACACAAGCTGCAAAACGGGTCCTCTGAGGTCCCAGGGACACACTGATCCAGCCAGTGTGCCCGGAGGGTGCTCCTCCAGCAATCATAGATCATATCGTATACGATATATCATATCACACCATTTCCCTGCTTCCCTCCCTCCCTTTCGCCTTTTCCTCCCTCCCTTCCCTTCCCTCCTTGGGAGGGAAGTTCAGTGCTCAGCAGCTGGAGTTACGGGTTAAACAACATCTGTTTAGCAATGTTGTGTGCAGCAAGGGCTGAGTGCAGGAGTAAGAGTATTTTAAAATGCTCTCTGCTCTTTCTGTTGTCCAGAAGCTCTGAAGCTATTCCCTCGCCCTCAGCTCCCGTTCATCCCTCCCTGTCTGCTCACATCACTGACCACGCAGAGCTCGGAGCTCCCAGGCAGCATCCCTGAGTCCTGCCAGCACGGGCTGGTACACCCCTCCCCAAACACAGACATAGCACACATGTCAGCAGCCTCAGGCTTTGGGGTATTTTCACAGAGAGTCAGATAAAACAGGAAAAAACAGGGGTTCTTTTAAAGTCATGTATTGGGTCCTCAGCAATAACTCCATACCTCGGCAGCAGCACCCGCTGTCTACCCCCACAAACGGTCTGTTACCCTTCTCTGTGTCTTCACTTGACATCAGCAAAATCAGCTCCATTTACACAAGGTTACTCATGGGAAATTTTTCACCTTGATTAACTCCATTTATGTAATTTATTTTGGTGCTCTGATTCCTATTAGTGGGATCAATATCAATTTAAATCAGAATGCTGGGTATTTTCTCTTGCTCCATTCATGCAGATCAGGTGCACTGCATTTCCCCTAATTGTATTGCTGACAAATTCACCTCTGTCAGGATTACCAAGCTCCAGTGAGAAGAGTGACTTCAACCAGTTTTTCCTGGGTTTGGCAGGGGTCAAATGGTTAGCCCGCAGCTAAACTTCTGAAGAATTCTATACATGAGGCTTGGGAGCAAACGTAGAATAGAACCGGTGCTAGGCACAGCACAGAGACTGCTCTGGCTCGGGATGCGATTCCTGATAACACCTGGCAGCTGACGGCGAATTAGCAGGTGGCTGTGTTACCGCAATGCTGAGTGCTCAGTAATGCAAGCAATGAGCTAAAACTCCAATTAAATCTGACAAAGGGTCAACAGCTGAAAGCCAAACATCTCTAGCAGCCACTGGAGGTAGCGGCCTGGGGACAAGGTGGGGTTTGGGAGTGATTCAGAGCTGAGGACTGTGCTTTAAAGTGGTCTATGATATTTGTGGAGTTGCTAGTGAAATAGTGTGCTGCTGGGAAGTCAGACCTAGGGAGAAACAGTAGCCTGTGCAAAGGCTGGTGTTGGCAGAGGGGCAGCTCTATGCTGAGCAGAGTACTGCTCACAGACTTCCAGTCCCGGGATGCAGCGAGTCAGGGTCCTGAGCACTCGAAAGGTCCCTGACATTTGCTTTGATGCCTACACTTCACTTGCATTTGGATTCACAAATCACCTGGGATTAGTAAATGACCTGGAGGAAGAGTTACACTGAGCTAACCCAAGTGAAGTGAGTCTTTTAATTCATTTTTATAGCAACTTTTACAGCAAAGTTGAGTGAAAGATGTAAAATGCAAGGCACAGTCTGTTCATATCAGAATTCAGCATCGTTATAATAAAATAAAGCGCTAGGTTCATTTCTCTCCCTGGGTGAAGCCAGGCTGTCCTGTTCAACCTCTCTATGAGCCCAAGCCCCCACCAGAACAACGCTACTGGCACCATCCCCCAGCACTGGGGACCCGCTGCAGGGGGGTCCCATCTTCACCTCACACCGACTTCTGTGGGCAAAAGCCACCTGCAAATTTTGTCCTGGCTTGGGTTTGGGGGGTGAGTCACGGCAAAGCGCAGCATGGGGAACACCCGGCTGCTGCAGGGAGGGCCAGCAAGGGCAGCGATGCGGCTGCACGGACACAGGACAGCACAGAATCCCAGAATGTCATGGACGGGAGGGGACCTGGAAAGCTCATCCAGTGCAATCCCCCCATGGAGCAGGAACACCCAGATGAGGTTACACAGGAAGGTGTCCAGGCGGGTTGGAATGTCTGCACAGAAGGAGACTCCACAACCTCCCTGGGCAGCCTGGGCCAGGCTCTGCCACCCTCACCGGGAACAAGTTTCTTCTCATATTTAAGCGGAACCTCCCGTGTTCCAGTTTGTACCTGTGTTCCAGTTCTGCACCAGCTCCTGGGAGCAGAGCTGCTCCTGTCGGCAGCCACACGGACTTGTCACTGCTCCCAGCTTGGGTCTCACCCCCCAGCCTGCGGCACAAAGACTCTCATCACTTTAGGTGGCTGCTGTCACTCTCGTGCAATGACTGAACAGCACCAAAGCTCCATGCTCTAGCAAACACCATGGTCATCCTCAGGGCCACCAGATGGACAGAGAGGGAACATGTATCATCTTCCAGTTATTTGGAAGGCATAATGAACGGTGATACAGCAACCGCCATCACCTCAAAGCGATGGCTCTGCCCCATGAGCCAACCCACACTATGGCTGGCTGCTCTTCATCCTCCATCCCCAGGCTGGACCAATACCGGGGGTTGCCCCAACCCAGGTGCAAGACCTTGCACTTGCCCTTGTTGAACCTCATGCGGTTGGTGATTGCCCAGTTCTCCAGTTTGCCCAGATCCCCCTGCAGGGCCTCTCTGCCCTACAGAGTGTTGACAGCTCCTCCCAATTTTATGTCATTGGCAAGCTTACTAAGCAATCCCTCAAGTCCTGAGTCCAAGTCATTTATAAAGACACTGAAGGGCACCGGTCCTGAGACGGATCCCTGTGGAACCCACTAGCGACTGGTTGCCAGCCTGACATGACCCCATTTACTGGAACCCTTTGAGCCCGGCCCATCACCCGATTGCTCACCCAGCACGCTGTGTGTTAACCCAGCTGTGTGCTGGACACCTTGTCCAGGAGGAGACTGTGAGAGACACTACCAAAGGCTTTACTGGAATCCAAAAAGATCACGTCAGTGGCCCTCACCAGAAGAGACCTCCAGAATGTACCCAAGTGATCTGATAATTTACCTCCCTGCCCCCACACAACATTATCTTTTGATACCCACAAAAATAAATGTTTTGCAGCTCAGCTGAACTGCTGTGTGAAGAAGTACCTCTTTTTATTAATATTTGTCCTAAATATTCTATGTAACCATCTTATCTGCAGGTGGCTCACTCTTGCACTGTTCCCATGCCCCTTGCCACCCCTCGCATCGTCCATCTCCATCTCACCCCCTCAGCCACCTCCGTGCTGTCACACAAAGCACAACTCCATCAATCCTTTCTCACTCTTTTTCAGCACGGAAAGCCCATGCCCTTTGGAAATAGGGGGGGAAGGATCAAAACTGGATAAAGTGTTTAAAATGTGGGTGCAGGAGAGATTTATACAGCTGCACAGCAATGTGTCCTGCTTTATTCTCTAGTCCTTTCCTAGTAATTCCTCCCATTCTGTCTGGGTTTTTGGGTTGTTTTGCTTTGCTGCTAAATTGACAATATAATGGATAGTTCTATAAAACCACTCAGGAAAGAGATCTTGGAGTTACTAGCTAGTTCAGAGACCATCACCGAGTGTGTTTTTCCTCCCATGTGCATCACTGCACATTTATCAACAAAGAATTTCATCTGCCGTTTTGTCAGAGTGTTTGACACCGTGCGCTGGGGATCCGCTCCTGCAGACTCTCCTTGCCCCACAGGGTTCGCTGCCCCGAACTCCCTGCATGGTGCTTGGACCCCTCACCTCAGCATGGAGCGGGAGTAGATCTGCTTGCAAACTGCACTGACACAGAATAACTAATTCTAGGTGAAGAAAAACGCCGCCTGAAAGCAGAGACACGGTGAGGCTGCCCTTCAAAGTCATGGGAAGGAACTGGTGGGTTGGTTGCACCTTCTGTACTCTCAGTGTGGGAGCATGGAGTCTTGGAAAGCACACAGTCCTCAGTCAACATGGCTTTTACAACCCTCCAAACACGGTGCAAATGCACAGCAAGACAGAATCCAAACGGACAAGCTCTCCAAGGGGCAGCGTGTTGCACTCCGACACGAGCTGATGTGCAGAGCAGGCTGCTTCTGTTCGCCGCATTTCCAATGTGACAGCTAAACCCTCCCAGTTCAAAAAACCAAAAGTGACTCTATGGTTAATCTGTTTCTCAACAAGGTATTTGCAAAAAGGAGAGTGCCCTGTGTTTCTGCTGAGGGCAAGTACAATGATATGAGAAACAGTTGCTTTTGGAGTGTTGATTCAGACAAAGAACCTCAGAGAGAGGAGTTTTCTCTAGGCTGTGAATAACACCACAGTGACGAGCCTCTATAAAGTAAAGCAGACCGCAGTCAGGGAAAGGGGTGGTTAGTCATGTCACAGCTCCGTGGTCTCTGACATGACAGAGCTGTTAGTCATGAAAGATAATGTTTTCAAACATCAGCGCTCTAAATTCAGGAATTAAGCGTTGCTCCAAAACCTTGCAACATGAACAGAAAAAACGGGTTTGGTTTTGGTGTAACTTGGATGGTTCAAGCTCTTAAACTCATGTTTGTGGCAGCTGGAGAAAGAAGCCTTATTTTAGATGTGTCAGATATCTGCTCTAACAGGTAAATTGTGGCAAACTTGCCTGTTTAATGATCGAGACTGAATAAGAGACCTTAAAATTTAGGCCACAGATAGTATGAGTAACCCTTTCTGCCGGAAAAACCGCAGCAGCAGATACATGAGAAGGGCTGGATTTCTGGAAATCCACATTTTCCCAGAATCTAATGAGCTGAAGGCTTCACAGACACTGACCGGTGTCGAATATATATATATATATATATATATATATATATATATATGTATATGTGTATATATATATATATATTTTTTTTTTTTTACTGTGAGCATCTGCAGTCAGGAATATTCAGGATAATAAGATGCAGCTAGAGAGCGTGACTTTCAAGAACGGAGAACGCTATGGCTCCCTCATATGGCATGATTCATATCCTTTTTCACAATCATCTTTAACAGAAACCATCCTATTGTAACATTTCATTAACTTTCTTCATTTAGTCAATTAGCTAACGTGCAGTAAGGATCTCAGGGAAGCTACGCTCTTTTTGTGCCATGCCATTCTGTCATCCCTTAAATGAGAGATGTCTGACCACTGAGTGCTGGCAATTAGATAAATCACATTATGAAAAACAAGGACACAACTTGTATCTTTCCAAACACAATAATCTATCTCGTGCTAATTGCCTTCACGAAATGCCATCCAAGGGCTGGATGACTCAGGACCGCTTTGGGAAGAGACCAGACACAAGGAGACGGGTGATTCTGCCTTGTGAGCTTTGTCACTACAGAGAGTAACGGGTTCCACGGGTGTCCCTGACACCTCTTGCTTTCAGAGCCACTTTCCTGTGCCATTGCTCTTCAACTTGATCCCTTCAACCCCAACATTTTTGATGCTGTCCTTCAAAGCATCTGCTTGAATGGCAGTCTACAAAACATCACCAGAGGCAACGAAGCTGATGGCATTATGTGAAAAGGGCCATTAAATTACCATTTAAAAAATAATTTTTAACCTACACTATTGGGGTCACTAATTAAAAATCAATTCCTTTCTGTGTTGCAAATCTGACAGTAATTCTGCCTCCAATGAGTACAGCAAGATTAACAGCACGTCAGGTAAATGCAGCTGGGAAATGACATTTTCATTAGTGATTTATTGGGTGTGAAATTTCCACCATGGTGAAATATTCATGAACAATGCAGGTTAGAATGTCTCCATAAATACCCGCATTACTAATTACTGCTGAAGCCCACACTGGATTAAACGCTCACAAAACAAAGCATTCACAAACCACAGAGGAATTATCTAGGACAAGACGTTTAGGGAGGAACCAAAAATACACAAACCCCAAGATGCAGCGAAGTAAGAGGTTTGCTGCTAATCACAGAGTATCACCTCTTTTTCTTTACTTCCACGCAATAAATTGCTACAGCCAACGTAATTTCTCTGTCAAATTTGGTACTTGGACACACCGAATCTTCTCTCACACTCAATACTTTCAAACTGGTATGTCCTTAACAGTCTTTGGTTTTAGTAGAATGAGCTGCAACAGATAACGAGGCCTACAAGTGGAGAATGAATAGATGGCCACAGTTAATAATCTGTTAGTTCTTCTTTGACGTTTGATAGCCCCTGAATAACAACGTGCAATATAAAGACATTTAGAGAGAAGCACAATCCTCACAGTACTTCTTGTTCCGTAGACTGGATGCTCCAAACTGTTTAAAAATAGCTTTATGAAATCCAATTTTGCACAGTTTGGACTAAATAGAAGAAACCAAAGAAGCCGCCAGAAATGCAAAAGCAGCAAGTTGAAGTGAATTGAGCCGCAGAAGCTGCGGGAAGATAACGCTTCGGCAGCGATCCATCCCGGTCACTGCCGGCCTTACGCCGGGCTCCGGTGCCTCTTTGTGAGCCTTGAAAGCCTCACTACATATTACTAACATTGTTGTTGCTGACTAAAACGCTTAGTAATGACACAAACATCACTCAAAATCAAATTATCAGATGTACAGACAACATACTCTAGAATTTAATAGTGTGTTAAATGATTGCGGGGAAATGTTCTGTGAAGTCGGTGGAGCAGCAGCAAAAACTAATTCAATTCTCAAATGAGTAAAAGTGAGAAACTGTTTGTATAAAACCAATATTGTGAAAATACATACTGGCATACACTGCTGACTTCTAGGGGAGAAACAAGGAACTTCTTCCCCTAACAATAAATATCTAATTTTGGTGACTGATGTAGTTCACCTTGAATCAAAACTGCTCCGTGTGCCTGGAATAACAGTGTCCAAAATAATTTTATGAGGAATGTCATACGTTCAAAATATCAGTCATGATTCAAAACTGTTTATCATTGATTATGGTCTGATGAATATATGGATCTCAAGTTAAAGCAAAGTCATCTTAAATTTCTGGAAACAGCTAAAAAGCAAGAGCAGACTGTGCATCAAGAGGATTTCTTCCTTTCTGCTGTGCCTATATTTTATATCACCATATTTTATACCACCACCTTAAGTTTTTTCCTTTCTTATTCATGATTTGAAACATTTATAGTATATAATGTTACTTCACTCAAAACTCTTGAATCCAACATTCAGATTTTACGATGAAGTCCCATCATAAGAAACCTTCTGGCTTTTAGGGAATTGCTCCAATTCCACAGCAATCTTCACTGAGGCGGACAAAGGCTTCCTTTAACTCCTTATTTTAAACAGTCAAAGGGCAGAACTGTTTAAACAGTCAGGGGACTGTTGTGATATTCACTTTACCTTTAGTACAGTGTTTCTGGGACCACCGAGCTCCCCTATCCCATAACAACTGTCAGCAATATGAAGTATTGAAAATATTTCTTTATCTCAGAAATTCTTACTTATTGTAATTCCAAATAAGACACCACTAATAACCACCTCCCGCCCCCACAACGTCCTAATTTCCTGTAAATTTACCATTAATCTAATTGTTTAAATACAACTCACGGAGATAATCATCATTAAGGGAGATGCCCATGCTGCTCTGTGGTGTAACCAAGGAACAATTCTCAGGAATTCTCTCTCCTGCCCACTTCCCACACGTGTTTCCTACATCTAAAGGTGCACCAACACCACACGTACCCCGATACCTGACCCAGGGCCAGCATTCGTGTCTTTTAATGAGAATATCGTTAGAAATTAACAACCGTTCACAAGATCAGGACCTGTATCCAGGAAGAACTTCTATAGCTATTATTCACATTTCAAAGGAAAACCACTCCTGGACTTTAATATATTTGGAATTATATCAATTTCAAAAACTACAGAACTTTTAGCTGTCTCAGAAATGTATCACTGAATGAATGAAAATGTCTTCTGCATTTGAGGGGTATAATGTGTGCTATTTTGGATCTTGGAGTTGGGTTAGAATAGTGCTTGAGGTTAAGTAGTCTGTATTATTAGATTAATATTATTACCATTAATCTATCTAATCTATTAATATTATCCTGACCATTAAGGACACAGATCCTAAGGATTTATAATCACACTTACAATCCTGTCCCTGTCTGAATTGTTTGAAAATAAATAAAGCACAGAACGACAAACAGAATGACAATTCAGGAAGGTCGGTCCCATGGTCAGTGCTCAGCGCCCCTGTTCAATCCCCCCCTGCCACCAGCTCTGTTTCTATGTATTCTACTCTTTGTCTTCCATTTCTCTCTTACAGCAGGTATAGGGTTTGGGCAAGGGGATGCTGATGGGGAAATGCCTCACAGGTGCATCTGGGCAGAGGCAAATATGCTGGATACAACTGGTACACACCTCAAAGGATAACACCACCTTGGGAAGCAAATAGTATATCTGAAAGTCCAGGAAGCTAAAATAAAAAAAAAGACAACTCCAAAAAAGAAGGCGAGGAGAAGAAGAGGCCCTTCTAAAGTCAATGGGAATTTTGCCTTTACTGCAGTGAAGATTTCCCCATTAAACACACTTGTATCCTGCATCCAGTCTCTCAGTCTCTCTGAATGCAGCATCACAGTTCTACTTTCTGTACCTTCCTCAACTATTTCACAGCTTGGGATAAAAGGAGGATAGAAGGGGGACGATGAGAACCTGCGATCAGTGTGCTGCAGAGGAGGCTAGTGTGCTGGCATGTGTGAATCGGAAGTGTTTCAGTTTATAATATAATATTTTATAAAGACAGGAGGACAACTCCTGCAGCATTCACATTTTGCAACGCAGCCAGAACCCTTCAAAACCTGGCGCGCTGAGAATGTGATCCCAAGTTCCATGTATTACATTGATTTTCTAATTGATTATATTCCTGGGGTCAGTATCTAGAAACCTGTAAGACATATTTTTTTCAGCTGATTCGTCTCCCCAAACAGCTGCTGCCTACATCCTCCGACTTTCCAATAGATGATGACAGCGCAGTGAACGATGGCTCAACTGCTGCGATCCTTCACTTCCACCCTGTGCGCTGCAACCCAAAACTTTCCTATACTTCATTTTTTCCATACAGTAAATCATTATTGGGAAGGATGTGTGTAGATTTCCACTTCTGTGAGTGCATTTAATTGCCAGCCAAAACGTTGCGAGGGGTGATTCAAACACATTTGGTGTGAAGCGATGTGCACTCCCACTACTGACTTTCCCTCTGCTCAGCAGAAGTTCATCTGAAGACACATCTTCCATTTGCAGCTCAATACTTCCAATACCCTGGTATTTTAAAGCCTGTTTTTTTTCCAGGCTTTTACTGCCTGGTAACTATAGAGCTCAGAATCCAAACTCCGCTAAAATCAATGAGAGACTGTGAGAGTTCAGATTTAACCCCAGAAGGGTTTGGCGAGACCAGGCTCTCACACAGAAGCGTGGTCTTTCTCACAACCCCAGAGCCAGTTATTGACCAGTTAAGTACATCAGCTGGTCATGGACACCAGGGAGATGGTGAGGCTGAGGATGTGGGGACAAACACCAGCGAAACCAAACCAGCATCCTGGCTGGTACCAGCACTGGTGTGGCCAGCAGGACCAGGGCAGTGACCGACCCCTATACTTGGCTCTAGTGATGCCGGACCTTGAATCCTGGGGTCAGTTTTGGACCCCTCACTACAGGAAAGCCCTTGAGGAGCTGGAGCGAGTGGAGAGAAGGGAACGGAGCTGGTGAGGGGCTGGAGCACAAGTGTGATGGGAGCGGCTGAGGGACCTGGGGGTTCAGCTGGAGAACAGGAGCTGAGGGGAGACCTTCTGATCTCTGAACTGCCTGAAAGGAGCTCGGAGCCAGGGGGGGATCTCTTTGTAATTTTGAGTAAACAATGTCACCCCAACTGCCTTTAATTCCTACCTTCTTCTTTAGAGGTTATCACTTCACCTTAGCTGTGATTAATTACTAGTTTCAAAAGTACCAACTTTGTATTTACTGGGATTTGTGATAAAGACCTTTAAAACCATAAACCTTGGCATTTTATTCACAGTAGGACAGTCCAGTCACAATCCTCCAGCACAAAACACATCATACAGACCTACCAGAAACCAATCCCTGCTCCAAGGACTTTACAATTTAAACCTGTGATTGAACATCTGTTCACATTCTTGTTTTGAGGGAGGCAGGTTGTTCCAAAGACTCTGAAGTCATCATTCATCCTATTCATGAATTCAAGAGCATCCAGATATATTTGCACAACCGGAAAAGGCCACAAGAGCTGGAATAACAGCAGGTGGATATAAAGAGAGATAATTGTGACTAATGCAATACGCAGTGGCTACAGAGCAGGAGCTGCCTAGCTGTTGCCGAATATTTTATTGACAGCACACTGGGGCAAACATCAAGGAGAGGTTTGACAAAGGACAATGTGGTGTTTTGAAGGTTTTTAGGAGAGCTTTTCTTGTGCATTATTACAGGAAAAAGCATGAAAATGTCTGATGGAGAATGGATTAATGGCTTAACTTCTAGGGAGTATTAAATTACCTGGCACGTCTCAGAAACATTTATAAGTAAAATGACATCAGCAATTTCCACAAAGCTTAAAGAAAGAGTCTAGACAAGAATTACTTTCTTCAAATCCAAGTTTCACATGTCTAACATCCACGTCCCATAACAGGATCCACCCCACCAAGGAAAACATCAGTGTTCCTACTTTCTCTGACTGTGCTTCCTGCAGCCGGAGTCGGCAGAGGGGCTGCAGATCCCAAAGGGAACGTGGTCCCACCGCGGCTGCGCCGACCGGGGACTCCAAATGCATCGGAGAGATGGAAGCGAGGAAACAACATAAAAATCTCGTTCTGCTAAACGATGTTATAGACTGCGAGTCTCCTTCAGATGTGTCAGCATTTTACTTTTAGAGGGATGCTTCACTGTTGTGGCTGAAACAAATGCTGCAGGCAATAGAAATAGCACAAGGCTACAAAGGGCCATTTCTCAGCTTGCAGAGGCCACGCAGCTGAGATCTGCAGGCACAGAACAGGAGCGATAGCTCAGAATTACTTCAGCCTCAGGGATGGGTGTAGGTTTAGCCCTTTTCTTCTCTGCTGTGTTGTTTATTGAAAATTCACATTCGAAAATTCACTTTACTTCCCAGCTACTTAATTTCTAACCCTCCCTATTTTTACCTACAATTTGAGGTTCTCCCATTTTTCAGGCCACCAGGAGGTACAGACAGCATTGCCTGTGTTTTTAATAGGTGTTCTGGGACCTCTAGCTGTACATTTTGTCCACGGAAAGCTGCATCAGTGTGATGAACAGGGAGATAATGGTTTATCCAAGGCCAGGATCACTTTGACCTCTGCAGCTCAGCAATGAGCAACGTTTGAATCATTTGTTCATTAGAAGATGTGGTTTTCTGAGTGACTGAAATGTTTCTCTCTCCATTAATACCTCCAGCTCATAAGCAGCTTTGCTATCAGACTCAGAGGAACATGAAAGGTTCAAAAATATATACATATATAAACATACACACAAAAAACATACAAAAAAAAACCCCATGAAAACACACAAACCAAACCCCAAAGGTTTTACAAACAAAATATTTCTAGTCTAGAGAGAATATATGTTTAAAAAAATTGTCTTTCTAATTGTTAAGGACACACATGAAATCAAATTCTGTCTTTTAAGAATAAAAAAGAATAGCATTTTTCATAGAATAATAGACTCATTTAGGTTGGAAGAGACCCTCAGGATCACTGAGTCCAACCATAACCCACCCCTGGCACTGCCCCATGTCCTGAGAACCTCATGTCCGTCTGTCCAGCCCTCCAGGGATGGTGACTCCAGCACTGCCCTGGGCAGCCTGTTCCAATGCCCCACAGCCCTTTGGGGAGAGATTATTCTCACATAAAGAGCAGCACAACTCCTCCTTCAAGGAACACAGGAACGTCACAACCTGGCCCCGATCGCTCTGTGACACCATGTGGCTGCCTACAGAGTGTGGCACTAGCCGAAGCAAACACGGGGGACAGAGTCTAGATGTAAGTCATGAAAACTTAAAACTAAGTCCTACCATCAGAACTTAAACCGAATCCCGTACTTTCATTACACACAAACCCACATGGCCGGTCTGTGCTCCGGCAGCGAGAGCTGCTGCCAGGCAGGGCTGAAAGCTAGAAAACATATGGTAGAAGGAAGGCGGTAATAAATACCCGATGGAGAAGAATTTCCAGCTGTTGGTTAGCTGCTGAAGAAAGGAATCAGGGCTGTCAGGTTTTAATGTCTTTATAGTCAGCTGTAGCTGTGCAGCACTGTTCAAGAGTTGCTGACGCCATTTATTTTAAAATATTCTGGATGCAATGCTAAAAATAACAGAAAACAGAATTACCCACAAGGAGTGCCCTTTCTAATAATCTTTAAAACACATTCACACTTATTTCTGCCTTTTTAGACTTCTGCAAAATGCACTCGAGCAATGGATTCTGTGCAGCGGGGAGGTATAAATTCAGCACTTCAGTGCGAGCCTGTTTTTGCTCAGTTAACTTTAGGCCATTGCTGTTTTATTGCGTGAATAAATTAGTCAGGTCCTATTTATTACACATCTTTATTTGGCCCTACATCTTTCCTCTGAGCACTAAGGGTGAACGGAGGCAGCTGAGGCTCAGAGACGTGGCGAACTGTCCAACACACCAAGACATTTGACTTTGTTCTGATGCATTGGTCCAAGCTGTGAGCATCACAAGCTGCATGTGATCTTAGGAAAGCTGGTGCTGTGCAGGGGAGGGCAGCGCCTGCCCCCCAGGAACGCTCTTCCACTGAGCAGAGCTCACTGCGATGGCTCCTACTGGCTTGAGAAGGTCTTTTCAGTGTGAAGACCAAACCAGTGTCCCAAAGGAAAGAAAGCCTTTGGTAGCTCTACACGAAAGAAATGCAATACCTCACTTGGTAACTTTAAATAAAACACACCTTCCAATGCTGAAGGAGCCACTGACTTGGCTCATTCCTTAAAACACCTGCCAATTTCAGCAGCATTACTTCTCTCTCCCTCGACCTAGAAGTGAGTTTATAGCCCGCGCTCTGTCTTTGCTCCACATTGGCACATTCTGCAAACGGAAGAAACATCAAAGTATTTGGGTGCTGGCAGCACATGGGCAGCAGTGTGATTCAGGCACCTCCCAGCAACGCTGAGGGGCTGGTGATCCCCAGCTCCACCGGGTTCATCCTGACGATGAGCCACAGTAAAGCTGAGGGTGCTACAGCCTCGGGGCCAGGAGCACCCACAGCAACCCTGCCTGGGCATCTCCTCCTTTTTGGTTTTATTTTTTAGAGTTATATTGAATTCTAAATGAGCTCATGGTCTGGCACACCTGAGTGTGTGAAAGCCCTGGCTGTCTCTAAGTGTTGAGCCCTTGTCCTGCATGAGCCCCCCTGAAACTAGTGGTGCCACCCCAGTGCACTCCCCCAGGGACCCCTCTGCCTGGTCTGCAGTGTCCCCAGTGTCCCCAGGGCAGTGTCACTCCGGGCTCAGCTGGTGCCGGTACCACCACTCTGGCATTTCGGTTCAGCTTTAGATTGGAAACATGCAGAAAGCCAACAGGGCACAACATGGAGATGACAGTGGAAAGGTGGGAAATCTAATGAAAGAGGCTCCAAGGGCTCAGAACCAAAGGTCTGCTCGAGATTTGTGGCTCTCCCAGCACGCTCCAGAGCTGGTACCAAAACCTTTGGGCAGCTTTTAAAGCAAATATGAAATGGCTTGACATTTCCTGGGGTGGCAGCAGCAGGCGAGGGCCTACTGGGCCACCACGATATAACTTGTGTCTAAAAATGCCCAGTCTCCTGCAGTGCCAGAGCTCCAAGCTCAAATCCATATGATGCTTTTCCTTTGGTTCACTGGACACTGAATCTTCTACTCCTCACACCTGGCAGCGCTTCACTGACCATAGTGGCGATGGGGAGACGGGAAAGAAAGGAGCAGAAAAAATGTACTTTGAAAATTGCTTTCCTTTATAACATCACTTAAATATGAGAAATATATTGTTTTGTTGTATTAGTTGAAAAAAAAAATCAATTTGGCAAAACTTTCTGAATCCCTCAAGTTCTGAGCTTTAAATAGAAGCCTTAAGTAACTAATGTTACCTGTTTTGTAACCCCTACTATATAAACGAGAAAAAAGTCTGTTCTGTGCAAATCCTGAGCTGCAGCAGCTGCTAAATCCCTCTCCTCTAACAACTTCTGCTGCCAAAGCAAAGTAATTGTTTTTAAATGCTGCTCAATACTTAGCACAACTAAACTAAAGATTAATGGTTTATAGTTTTCATTTGTATTTCCATTAGAAACAAGTAAAGCCACCAAGCAACTCTGCAATCACCTGTGCGCACAGCTTTCCTCCGCTCTGGTACGGTGTGACCTGCCAACTGTGTTCTCTGTTTTCAAAGAAAAGGGAAAAAGTCTGTCCTGCAACAAACCTGCCCTTATCCCTTTGGATCTTGGCTGTCATGGATTTTCAAGCCAACTGATTCTCTGCTGACGTTATTTCTTCTGTTTGTAGGAAATTAATCGAATCCTGGGATGGGGATATTACATATGTATTTCTTTTCCATGGCTCACAGTAACTAATTGGGTGTCTCTCTGATGCTTCTTCACAGTTCTATTTAGTAAGTGCTAGTGCATACATATATATATATATATATGTATATATATATATATATAAAGATTATCAGCTATTTTATATAAAAGAATCACACAGAATCACAGAATCCCAGAGTGTCAGGGGTTGAAGGGCCCTGGAAAGCTCATCCAGTGCAATCCCCCCATGGAGCAGGAACACCCAGATGAGGTTACACAGGAAGGTGTCCAGGCGGGTTGGAATGTCTGCACAGAAGGAGACTCCACAACCTCCCTGGGCAGCCTGGGCCAGTGTTCTGTTACCCTTACTGAGATGAATTCAGTGCTGAATTCACCACTGATCAGAAGGTTTGGTCACCCTGGAGTGCCAGCCCATTAGGATTTGGACAGAAATATGGTGGCTGGGGACATTTCAAGGTTTAAAGGACAATTTCAAAACTGCTTTAAGTGACAGTTCAGGCTTGAGATGTCTCTGCTTGGTGGCAGTGCCTGGGCACAGCAATTGCCTTGCAGTTGACATCTTGCTGTTGTTTTACATAAGAGGCCAAGTTGGGAAAACCACAGTGCACACAGGTGACACTTCTTATATTTGGGGAAGATTTTAACATTTTTTTTCATTTTATGCTCTTACTCATTAAATTCATCAAGGGCTTTGCAAGGAGTGTTTCATTCTTGTTAAGGTGATGAGACAGGAAAAGAGATCACTTAGCTTCCAATGAGGATGACATCAGTTATTTAACAGAAAAAGGAAATTTCATTCAAATATTGTGGTGAGAACTGAACACAAGTACTCCATCCAAATGCAAGTGCTGGTTATACACCTGTCCTGCAACAACCTCGAGTGGCGTTTGACCAGAACCGGTTATCAGTGAACAACATGGAAAGAGAAGTCTAAGTGTTAATCAAGAGATTAAATATAGCATAAATAGACAGTTACCTGGAAGAGTTCTTGATATGAATGTTGATCCGTTCTTATAATTTAAAATCATAATTCTGTGGTGTTTAATCTATTTTTGCATTTCATCATCTGGTTAATACGGGGGGTGGGGTGGGAGCAGACTCTGAGCAACCTGATCTAGATGAAGGCGTCCCTGCTAATTGCAAGGGGTTGGACTAGATGGCCTTTGAAGGTCCATTCCAACCCAAACTGTTCTATGATTCTATGACACGGGGTGTTTAATGTCCCACTCGTACCCAGGACCTGGTGTCCCGCCTCTGAAATGCACCAACATCGACAGCAAGTCCCTACTCACACACTTGCAGCACCGGTTCAGGGTGAAGGAAAAACCAGCCAGCTCGACCTGCGGGGTCCCTGCGATTCTTTAGGAATCCCATCTCAAAATCAACTTGATTTAGACTCCAAACTTGAAAGATCTGTTCAGGTGAGTTTAAAATTGTGAGGCTGCGTTTGAACCTGAGCAAGAGGAAAAACACATAACTAAACGACAACAAAATACAAAGCTTTGTGCAAAATTTGCTACCCTGAAGCACCAGTGCAGGTTTTAAGAGATGTAAGCCTTGGATGAAAGCACAGCAGTATTAGTTCAGTCCTTTGTCATACCAAAGCCACCAAAATAGCTCTACCGTAACCTTGGGCATCCTTTTGGGTATTTTCCCTCCCTACTGGCGCTCAACTGCCCGCAACACTGAAACACGATAAAACTGATTCACAAACCAGCATGGCTATGAGCAGCCCGCCTGCAGTTACCCGCAGGGCCACCCAGATCACACACTGGACTGTACAGCCCCCAGGGGTCCCCCCAGCTCTGCTGAACCCAACAGGAGGTTCTGACCAACCCGCAGTGCCTCACAAAACGCTTTTGCACGTACACAGATCAGAGGCTCCATTTTTTTAAGGCGTTTATGCAGTAGGTTCGCATCTCTTTTAAAACAATCTCCAAATCTCATTCCTTGGCCTTTACTTTAAACTTGAAAACATACTATAAAATGATAATAAACCACCATTTTTACTGAATCCTAATTTATTAAATGCATTGATTTTAAGGGGTATTTTTAACACTAAATACTAGGAAAATAAATAAAAACCCCCATGGGCCCCGGCTCTGCACATTCTCCCCTCATGGAGCAGGGATACCCCGGGCTCTGTGCTTCTCTCCAGTTGTTCTCCAGAAGCATAAAAGTATCTTCTTCTATTCAAAGGGCTGATTTCAAAGCCATGTCTCAGTCTAACAGAAGTTTCTAACACCTTACGCAGTGTTTCCGAGAGATTGATAAAGGCACGGGGAATAAAACAGAAAACGCAGTTAAAGATGAATCAAAGGAGGAAGTTTCTGGGCCAGACTGCCTTTTCGTGCCCGGGGATCGCTCTGGTCCTCACACACTCACCAACACCAGCAGAAACAACACATCAAGACTAAGGTTTTGCCTTACAAAAGAAGCAGAGACCTTCTGTGCAAATATTGAATTCTGTGAACGGATTCCTCTTTTATTCACTGCTTCAAAAGTCATTTTACAGCATGTTGCGTTGGCTCAGAATACCATTTGTCACACCAGATAATACCAGTGCTGGTATCCACATTTTCCCCTGCTGCCCACCCTAACTATGAAGATGTTAACTTGTCCTGTCTAAGTGTTGCTCCTGCCTTTACTCCACAAGCACAAATAAGCAGAGATGTACATAAATATGTACCTTTTTTAAAAAAACACAAAATACATTTTGCAGTGAGACGAATGTAAAACATTCTATCATTGCACTGACTGTGAAGTAACCAAACAATGTATTTCCCCAGACGAGGACTGGTGGAGGCTCAGGAGTGCAGAATCCACTATCGAGTTCAGATTTCTGAAGACACGATTCCTAAAGCCTCCGAAACTCTTCAGAGATAACAACAGAGCAGTAATGGAAGAAATGCGAAAATAATAAGACCATTGGTATGACACCTATTCACAGCTGGCTGTAAAAATACTGAGCTGTTATTACCGAATACATTTCTGAGACAACAGCAGTATCTCTCTAACACAACACTTCAGGATTTCAAACCAGAGTAGAATAATGTTATGTTAGTGCCTCTTGCAAACACACAAACTGCAAAAAGGTGAGATTTCCTCTAGAGAGGAAGCAAAGTACCTCCTACCTGAGGTAAAGCATTTTGGTGAGAGAAATGTTAATGTCAACCTGATGTGTAGCTAAACAACCACATTTCAATGTAAGAACGTACGAAATTGTTTTATTTCCTTGATGCCAACACCTTCTCTATGGCTTTGTCTACATGAGGGATACAGGATGTAGGAAAGACAAGTGATATAGGTGGGTATTAAAAATAGTCTGTGGTTAAGGAACTGAAGAGAAATAAACAAAGGATACAAAATCTGACTCGGGTTCAGTTATTAGCTGACCATGTCGGTACCATGTAAAGGGGAGGGTTCCCTCCAACACTGTCGTCAGAAGTCAGTGAGTCATAAAGAATGGAACTTGGTAAGGAAAATGAAGTTCCCAAAATACAAAGAGTTCATTAAAAAAAGCCCAAACCACTTCACACCCAGGGACACTGAAGTAAAGGCAACTCATTCCGTGCATTAGGCAGCACCATTTCCATAAGCTGGGAGGGAAGGAGTATTTTAATGAACTAATAAAGAGATACAGATGATACAATTAGGTCAATAAAAGCAGAAAGAAGGAGTTTCATTATCCTATCCAGTACTGCATACTGTGCAACCAAGTGTGCTAAATGAAAACTTTCAGCTGGATGGTTTCAGGATGCTAGAAACAACATCATAACAACATGTACTTGGATGCTAATAATGGTACTGTAAATAGACATCAGTTTCAGCAGTCATGGCCACTAGAGTACAGTTGTCATTAAATGCATAATAAAAATAGCCAGCTCAAGAGAGCAGGAGCAAAGGCAGATGAGCGCTGCCCGGAGTGTGCGGACACCAGCCCCACCACGTGTGCGCTCGGAGCACTGGACTCTCAAGGCATTTTCAGCTCCTCAGAAGTTTGCTGGTGCCTTTTGGAGATGATCTGGTTTGACGTTTGATGTTGAAGCTGACAACTAAACCCATTCATTTTTACTATCATCGAGTTGTTCATCCGAGGAACACAAAGGATCGGGAAGGGACACATTTAGGAAGTGCATTATTTTGTTGTGTAAGACAACGTAAACCAGAGCCAGAACCGGTGGATAGCTCAAGAAGCCTCAACAGCAGCAACAAAGTTAGCAATGGGTGTTAAAATATATGTTTACACTCTGCCTTCTGCTAATGTTCTACAGTATTTAAAATCAGAGAATCATTTGTGTTGGAAGAGACCCTCAAGATCATGGAGTCCAACCATAACCCACCCCTGGCACTGCCCCATGTCCTGAGAACCTCATGTCTGTCTGTCCACCCCTCCAGGGATGGTGACTCCAGCACTGCCCTGGGCAGCCTGTTCCAACGCCCCACAGCCCTTTGGGGAAGAAATTGTTCCCCACATCCAACCTCAACCTCCCCTGGCACCTCCAGGCTACTCACCGCAGAATGTATCTGAGTTCAAACAAATTGTGCAAACTTCTTATCCCCATAAACCCATTTCTTTATATTCTTTGCCATAAGTTTTTCACCACTCTCAGATGACAGGTAAGAGGGAGCGTTACTGCCCAAATATCGTTCTCACCCGGTCTGAACAGAATTAAACAACGCTGTATTTAAAATGCCAGAAGCTACTGTCTGTGTTTACAGCTTCTATTGCACAGCAGTCTCATTGATGTTATTCATTTCTTGCCATCCTTAACTTAGTCTTCACAGTCTCTCCTAAATTCTCAGATTTTAAAAACTCTGCTAAATTCTCTTTTTCTTTACAAAATAGTCTTGGAAGGACCAGGAACTGCCCATTCATAGTCACCCCAAATTCTACAGATCAATGCAAAGAATGTGGTAGACGTGGAAGGAAGAACAGTTTTATCAGATAGAACATCAGTTGGTTCACATACTCTGCTTTAAAGTACAAGGGTCTGATATGAGAATTAGCAAATCTAAATGTTAGATCATACTTGCATAGAGATAAAAGCTGACACATATCTTCCTCAAATGGCAGAAACTACTTATGCTGTAGTTTCAGCTGCACCATGTTAAAGGATATTGTGATAGGGTCCTGTCACCCAAATTTAATTTCTGATAGTAGAAAATTTTCACTAGGAAAAAGAAATCTACATTATTGGCAGAATTATCATGTTTGGGACTCTGTGCTCCTGTACCCAGTTCTTACCAGATTTACGAGGCAGCGGGGATGCTACTCAGAATTAAATACAGACAAGCTTTGCTTGACTCTGCAGAACACACCACTAATGGAAAATGAGACTGCAACTACCACAAAGCCTTGGAAAGGAAAATGGGGCCACTACTGTTTACTATAATCCTTTGTAAAGGGTCATTTGAATTTGCTATGTCATTGACTTTCCCAGCTTATTCAAAGTCTGTCACAAAAGGTTATAAAGGTAACACAAGGCCAGAATTATAATAAATATATTTGGATATTCAGAACATTAATTTTCTTAGTGCTTGAACTTGTGCGCTGGCAGCGAGTGAATGGCAGTGAATGGATGGCGTTGAATGGATGGCGGTGAGCGGATGGCGGTGAATGGATGGCGGTGAACAGATGGCGGTGAATGGTTGGCGGTGAGCAGATGGCGGTGAGTGGATGGCGGTGAATGGATGGCGGTGAATGGATGGCGGTGAGTGGCTGGCGGTGAGTGGCTGGTGGTGAGCGGACAGCGGTGAGTGGCTGGCGGTGAGTGGACGGTGGTGAGCGGATGGCGGTGAATGGATGGCGGTGAGCATGACTAATGATCCATCAGAGGGCTCGTAAAGATCTCGGCATGTGTTTACTGGAAGGGTATTCTGCAGGGCCGGAAACAGCAAAACGCGCTGCTCAGAGTTCTGCAGTGTAACCTGAGTGTGCAACACTGGTGAGACCACGTGGAGAACTTACTGCACGGTGTGAGGAGCCAAAGACGGATCACAGGGCTGCTGCAGGGTGCGAGTTCACCTGGGAAGGTGTGAGTTCCACCTGGGAAGGTGTGAGATCACCCGGGAAGGTGTGGGTTCACCCAGGAAGGGGTGAGTTCTACCTGGGAAGGGGTGGGTTCACCTGGGAAAGGCACTCAGCTGCTGGTGACCCCCAAGACGAAGCCTCCGGGGACACGTCCGAAGGGACGGTCATTGCGTTAAGCTGCTCTCCAGACTGGCATTTAACCAGCTGTCAGGACAATTTAAAAATAGCTTTTGCTTGTTCTGCATTCCCTGCTGTGACTTCATCAGGAATAGGCCAGCTTTATTTAGCTTTGCCAGTTGCCAGAAAATGGCATAATTTTAATGTTGTTTCTGGGCTGGGTTTGCCAAACTTCACCACGGACTGTCCACCAGTGGGGGCTCCAGCAGGTCCCACTGAGTCCCCCGGGCGCTGCTCCCGCTGCCCACACCGGGGTCACCAGGCAACAAATCAGCCTCCTCATTTATAAAAGCAAGTTAGAGCTACTGCCCGGGTTGTTGTGAAGGAAAATAATTGGCACTTTTATGAATGCTTAGAACTACGAATACTTAATGGAAATATTATTTTGTGAAGCTGTAAGCCTTCAAGTCTAGATTGAAGTATAAAATGAAAGAAAATAAAGCACTGGAATGGAAGCTGAGACGCCTCCAGCCTGGCTCCGATCCTCGCGCTGCCCGCGCTGCGAGGCTGAGATTCCTCCCGCCGCAGCGAGGGCCGTTCCGTCTGACACTCATCCCACCATGGAAAAATCAGGTTTTACCCAGCACAAACAGAATGAGAGGGATCATGGGATCATGCAGCTCTTCAAAATGCAGTGCAATATTTCCTTCTTTTTTCTGCAAGGGCCTGTCCTTCATTCCCTCACGTAAGCCTTAGTGTTCAGACGTAACAATAACACGGTTTTGAACAGGATTTAAGATTACTGGAAATAGAAAGGCCATTTGAAAAACATCACGGCCTTGGTAAGAAGATTCAGGGCCAGCTGAAATCACCCAGGGGCTTATCAAAAGATAAACCTTCCATGTTTATAATTTGACAAAACATAATGCAACTATAATTAGCCATGAAAGCCTGGAGAAGGTTGCTCTTGATAGCTGCACTGCCTGCGAATGACTTTGTTAAAATATTGCAGGAGCCATCAGGCTTTTTTCAAATTCAATATTGAATTTAAATCATTCACGTACACAACAAAACAACCGCATGAGAATCAATATATTGGTCAGACTCGCACGGCCCCAAAGAGTTACAGGAACCTCAGCAACCTGCCTTTCTCACCACCTTGCACGTTCAATAGCATTCAACAGCATCCCTTTTGCCTTGAAATTAAACAGGGAGCTCATTAATGAAAAGTGTGGCTTTCAAGACTTTTGATTCTTGCTACTTCATCTTACAGGTAAAGAAATTACAAAAGATTGATTATTGACATGCAGGATTTTATGTTGACCAGAACAGCCAATAAATCAACTTCTCACAGACTGGAAAAATCTATCCTAAGGTATTTTGATACCAGCACATCTTATTTTCAGAGGAACAGCCAGTGCTTCTGTAGCTAAGATGAATATTTATACATCAGTGCAGAGGGTAAGTTTAAGAGAAAGATTAAATCTCCCTTCCAATAAAGTACAATATTTGGTATTTGACTGGGACAAAGTATGTGGCAGTTTGAGGCAGAAAATCTTTCTTTTGATCCTAAAACAAAGGTTTCCTTTTCTTCCCATCAGGAAGCATATGGATCTACCCAGTTTCAGCCCCCTAACACAACACCCATTGTTTGGTCCACAGCACCTACTAATTCCTATTTGTGCCCGAGGAACTGTGCACAGATGGCTTCATATATGAGCTCTCATCAAAAAAAACCACCAAACAGTTATCCCCAAATCGAAGAGGAAGGTCCAAAGGAAAAAGGTTATTCAGCAATTGCATAAATATCTTTCGCAAACCTCTCATCCCCTCATGTCCCTGAGCAGGGAAATGTCAGGATGGCCCTGAGCAGGCTCCGTCTCTCCAGGCTCGTCTGTGCCGGGGAAGGTGGCAGCAGCTGCACTCTGCCCTGGAAACACCTCACCAGACACTTCTATAGAGCTTTTTATCATTTCCTTGTATTCAAGGCTATTAAAAAGAAGGGTTAATATGATTATTATCTTTACTACTACTGTAGGAATAGTCTATATCAACTATTTTTATGAAATCAATACAGAATTGTGTTCCAAAATCATGCTGGCTCTTCCATGAAAGCTGAATTGCAAATCAAGCATTGTAAGCATCCTTTTTCCCTTCCATCTACCTGCAGTGTTTGGATGTTCCTGCCATGTGCTGCAAATATAGGCATGGAATAAACCCATAAAAGGGCAATGGTCATCACCTAAGGAAAAATTAAAAACCTAAACTTGGAGAAGAATACAGGCTTATTTCTTAGGCTCAGCCTGAAGGGGCAGTTGAGGGTCCCTTCCTGGCACTGCCTCGATCCTCCTGAACTTCTCAGACTTCTCGATGGCTGAATCACAGCGGAGGAATCCCCCACCAGTCACCGCGCCAGGAGCCTCCTATGGATTTTGCAATGTAAAATAACCTAAAATACTTTTGCATAACAAAAACCCCGAGCAACCTGCTCAAACCTCGTGCTTGGTCTGAAATGAGCATAATGAGCGAGAGACCTGCTACTCTACTAATGAAGTGCATGTCTATAAATAGGTAGTATATAGCATAAACATATATTGAATTTCTAGTTTGTAGGGAAAAATGCCTGTCCCTGGCTTTCAGTGTGCCTTTTTGTATTGTGATATTTCAAATCAATATATTCTTCAATGTCTTGAGCTTGACTCCCCACTTAGGCTACAGATGAAAACTGTCCCCAAAGAATTTACAAAACCCTTTCAGTCTGGAAGGAGAACACAACTCTAATTTACAATCAGATTGCAGAACAAACCCAGCACAGCCAGTCCCCCAGCAGCTTCTCTTTTCACTTTCCTTTAGGTGTTCTGTTGTTAGAAAAATATTTTCCAATATTTTCTGAGATCAAATTCTCTTGTAACAATCTTATTTTTGCTTCACTTTTATGAGACTCTGAAGAACATTGCTTGGTCATCATCGAGCACTGTACTTCTCTTCATGTATCAAATGCCATCTGTGACTGTTATCCCACTGTGCTCAGGCTATTCTTTAGCTGTCTAAATCTTCCTCGGTAAAATCTAAAACTACCCCAGCCTTGGCTTATTTCTTGTACCATCATACAGGTCACATAATTCAAATGCTTCTTTGTAATCAAAACAGCGTTTGTGAACTTGTGCTGCTGAGCTGCTCTATACAAACTTGATCCTGACCCTGTCCCGCTGCCTGCACCCCCTGCCCCCGCTGGCCCTCAGCTCCTCGGGATCCGACATCCCACTTTCAAGGATGGGATAAAAAATGTCCCCATGTAAACCCCAAACCCAACCTGGCTGCTCTGCCCAGTTCTTTGAAATCTCACCTGCCTAAAACCCCAGCAAGACTGAAATCATAGAATAGAATCACAAAAGGATTTGGGTTGGAAGGCCCTTACCAGCTCCCCCAGTGCCCCCCTGCCATGAGCAGGGACATCTTCACCAGCTCAGGTTGCTCAGAGCCCCGTCCAGCCTGGCCTGGGATGTCTCCAGGGATGGTTCATCTACCACCTCTCTGGCCAACCTGGGCCAGGCTCTCACCACCCTCAGGGCAACAATTCCTTCCTCATGTCCAGCCTGAATCTCCTGCTTTAGTTTAAAACCATCACCCCTTGTCCTGTTGCAACAGGCCCTGCTGAAGACTCTGTCCCCATCTTTCTTATCAGCCCCTTTTTAGTCCAGAAAGGTGCTGCTGATCTGTTTCTCTCTCGGGGGGGTGCTGTGGCCTCGGGTCCCCCTTGTCCCCAGCTCCACAACCCTGAGGTTGCTCTCGAGTCCTTTCTCCAGAGGATCCCACCCACTGTAAAGGACATTTCTCACATTTCTCACATCTGCTCACGTTAGCAATAAACTGAGCTGTTCAAGGACACCAAGTCATGGTGGCCGCCGTCACTTGCACGTCAGTGACACGTTCACTCCCTGCCTTGGCAAACTGTTTTTCAGTCGCAGTCACAACCATGACACATGTTGATACTCCATGGTTTCTCTCAAATATCTAAATTCTCAACACCTACCCGGCAAGATGGTAAGAAATTGCAGTTCCTATTTAGGGGTGAGTCAGCAAAGGCCGAGATAAGTGGAGGTTGAACTGACACGGGGTGTTTGTGGTTCCAGGTGTGTGTCCTGTGACTGTAGCCCCTCCACCTCTCAGGCTTTGCCTTCTGCATCCATGTAATGATTTCTGACTAAAGCTTCAGAAATACCCTTTCCTGTCTTCTAAATGACTCTTAAAGAGATTCTTGACCCATAACATCAGTGTTCTGTCACGTGCTGTATAGGTTTATAATTAACCTGTTCTTGGCAAAGCGTCGTCGTTCTCGTGTCCTCCAGAATAACTGGGCATTGCAGGTTTCCCAACTTTGTCGCTGGGGGGTGAATAAAGCCATGTATCTGACAACAGCATCTCACTGACCAGGACACAAGCTTTGCAACTCTTCTAAACTTATTTCACTGCTTTCTGCCTCCCTGGGCCGTGGGCAGTGAGGCTATTTGGCAGCTGTTTGCTGGAGCAGTAAATTTGGAAGTAATTCAATGAGCTTCAGTGGGATCTGAGGCGTCTGCCCCCCGGCCGAGGCTCCTGCCGCCCCCAGTACCACAAATCAGCGCGACCTTGCTGAGGGACCTGGCGTGGAAGGGACAGAACAAACCCCTGTCCGTGCCGCCCCCGGCCACCTGCAACCTGATTGTTTGGGGAATTGGGAGACCCATAAATAAAAGAGATTAAATCCTGCTGTTGAGACAGAAGTTTGGCTTTAAAAAAATCAGGAGTTCACGGATGGTGATGCTCGTGTGCAAGATGGCTGTGTAATTCTGGGACAAATAATTATAATTTGTAGCTAATTTGGAGCTGCTTGTAAGTCCTCATTTAAGATGCTGAAGTTGTTCTTTTGGTGTGGCTTTGTTTTGGGCTCATAGGTGTTTCCATGATAGCTGTTTTCATATCTTCCACGTCTTCTCCTGAATCCCCTAAGCACTAAAGGTGTAAGTACCCACCGCAATTATGAACATTTCAGTTTTTCCTTGGTGTAAAATAGTCTGAAGCATGAGGAACTGGTTTTTCCTTAAACGGAATTTCCTTGTCTAAAGTGTTTCCACTCTGTAGTTTATACATTACCCATTATTTTAAGATTTTTTTTTCAGTATTTTTGGCCAAATGCTGCAAATAATAATGAAATTTAAAGCTGAGAAAGTCAGGAGCAGCGTCGGTTTCTCTGGATAAGGACTGGGTGCGCTGGTGCCATTTGCTCACACGTCATCGGTGCGTGGGCTGATTTGCAGTAAGAAAACTTTCTGTACAACCAGTTGCGATTTTAATGAGACTTGTGTTTCCGAGGCCCTCAGTGCTCCCCGCAGTCACCTTGGCCTTTAAAAGTCTTCAAGAGAATGTTTCTATTGATATTCTCAAGTAAAAAGGTATTTTGTGGCACTGGGGATGAAAGAGATGGGCAGGTGAGGAATTTTCAGTTCATTGTTTGATCTTTCACGGTGTTTCTTTAGAAGAGTTGTGCTTCCTGCCACGCTGGTGTTTGCCCGTCAGTGACTCTCTGGAGCACGTTTCACTCGGGGTGGCAGCCACGAGCGGTCATGTTTGTCCCCACACGAGTGGCGTGGTGCTCCGTGTCCCCTGCGCTGCCTCCCTTACAGATCGCTGCGCTTGAACTTGGGTGATGGGCTCCCCAGACTTCTCTGTAGAGCAGAGATGCTGCTGTAGGTTGGATGCGCCTGGGATCAAACTAAAACATGCAACTCGTTTTTCTGTGCAAAGAACAGAGATGGCGAAAATGGTGAAAAAGCAAAGAAAGGCATCTCCTAGAAATGAACAGAAGTGGATTTCTCAAGGTGTATTGTTGAAGAACGTAGGTCCTGAACGTTACATCTCTTTGCTTACTGTACAGGTTATAAGTGAGACAGCTGGTTCTCTGGGAGGACGGGTAGTGCCAGGTGGTGGCAAGTTCTTTAGGTGACAGAATAAACCTCCCCAAATTTGAAGCTGACGAACCGAGTGCTCGCAACTCAATTGCATTTTGGGTGAAAGTCCTGCTCTCACCTCCCTCTCCTGTCCACCAAATTAGTCTCTTTGTCTCTTTTACTGAATCTTGCACTGGAATGTCAAGACTTACATTTTTTTTAAGAACCTGAAAACCAGTCATGTGCACTGACCCATCCACCCATATCAGGTAACCGCCTCATACATTTGTGCATCAGAATAGGTTTCTGTTGGATCTCTTAAGCCCCTGATTCTATGAGTGCTCAAGCACGTTTTGTGTCACGGTGTGACAAGGCTGCCTCGACTTTAGCAAAGCTTCCGTGGTGCTGCGTGCTGAAATCCCTCCGAGTCTTCATGGGATTTGTCCCCTTCATTAGATGTACGGAAAATTATTACCTCGCTAGGTGCTAGACTTGTACAAAATCTTTTGTAGACCTTGCAGGAAATCCTAGCTCTTCATAATGATTTTCGGTCTGTGAGTTCCTCCTTTACTCTTGTCTCACCACTTTGCCGGGAGCACTGCACAGCTGAGAATGGAAAGTGTTTTAAGGAGGCTGGATTGTTGGAGAAATTACATTAAAATTAGTTTGGCCATTCCCTTTGGAGAAACAAAATGCTATTAAGTAGAAATCAAATCAATTCCTTGTACCCCAGCATGTGCCTGAGCACACAGGTGGTTGTACCATTGAGAATTGTGTATATGTGGGTGAGCAAAGAAGCAATTTCCTGCACATTCTGCTTCTCAGCGTGTAGCATCAACAGTAAGCACGCGATTCCCAGATTTAGAAACATTTCTCAAGATTACTTATTTAACATGTAGTGCTTATCTGGATGATCTACTATTATAAAAATTATTTTAAATCTACGGAGTTTTTAGTCTCTTTTTTTCTCCAGATTCTTCACAAGGAAGAAATAATTTCTTCCTAGGTTGAAGGTTAAAGCCTTTGCTGGGCTAGCTACATTATTTTTAGTCTGTCTAGGGGAAAAAAGGCCATTTGTAGTGTGTACAGTATTGTTCTGCACTTAGATGTTTCTTCATTGAGACACTTCTTGAGTAATGATGAAAAGCATATGTCACCCGGTGCATGCTTAGTGACCCATGTGAAATGAGTTTTCAGGTAAGGGTTTTCAAAACGCTGCTGCTGGAAAACTAATATTTTTCTGGCTGTTTGCATTTATAGAAGCAGGAAAGATGTTAAGATATGGTTTAGCTAACACTCTGGGTGCCTCAAAGATTTAGGAGTGCATTCCCTTGGCATGCCAAGGTGTTTGAAATCGCTATGTCTTTGAAACTGGGTCCATCTTTTTGAAACACCCTGTGTGCACAAGCTGTAACTTGCCTCTCTTTTTCAGCCATTGTCTTGATGCTTTTGTCCTCAGCAACATCTCCGTGGTTGGCCTTTCTTGGCTAGTCCAGCAGAACTTCTTACAGGTTCTCGCCGTTTTGAACCTTCATTCTTTGAGCCTTGTACTGCTCTGGATTCAGCTCTTGCTTGGCTGTCTTTCCTCTCTTCCACCGAACGCTGGGTACTCCCCCAGGCTGTCCTTCCACCGGGGTGTCCCGTTCTCTTCCCAGAGATCCTCGCCTCGGTCCAGCCTTTCCTCCAGTCCATCTCCCTGCACGTCAGTGTGAGACGCTCTCCTGGTTTTGGCTGGGATGGAGCTGATTTTCTTCTGGTGACTGGTCTAGTGCTGTGGTCTGGAATTGGTGTGAGGATGATGTTGATAACACAGGGACGTTTCGGTTGTTGCCGAGCAGTCATGGATTTTTCAGCTCCTCACACCAGCCAGCGAGCGGGCTGTGGGGGGCATGGGGAGGGGACACAGCCAGGACAAGTGACCCCAACTGGCCCCAGGGACATTACACACCGTATGACCTCATGCCCAATATATGAACTGGGAGAAGGAGGAAGGGGGGTGTTCGCAGTGATGGTGTTTGTCTCCCCAAGTAACCATGACCTGTGATGGAGCCCAGCTGTCCTGGAGATGCTGAGCACCCGCCTGCGATGGGAAGTGGGGAATGAATCCCTTGTTTTGCTTTGCTTGTGTGCCTAGCCTTTGATTTACCTATTGAACTGTCTCCATCTCAACCCACAAGCTTTCTCACTTTTCTGATTTCTCCCTCATCCCACCGGGGCAGTGAGCGAGCGGCTGCGTGGGCCTTAGTTGCTGACCGGGATTAAAACACAACAACCACTTATTTGAAGATTTTCTATGTTGACTTTTCCACACAAACCCATCATATCATCATCATTTAAATGCCTCAAAATATTTCTGCTGACAAAAATGTGAGAAATTTCACACTAAAGCCACTAAGCTTTCAGAAAGCAGTGTTGTTCCTTGATGCCTCAGGTTGGTTTGGGTTTAATTTTTTTCACATTTTAGTTGGAAGTTATTTGGAAGCAACAAACATGTCCATTTTTACTTTGTCCAGCTTTGTAAAGTGCCCACCAAACTCTGATATTCGCCATGCCTGAGGTTCCTTCACTGTGTTAAACACTAAGAATAACTTTCAAGTCTTTGAATGAGAATAATGAGTAGCTCGGTTTTCATGTCTCCTTCCTCCAACTGCCCCAGCTTTCATTTCAGGTTATTAAAATTCAGTCATAGTAATACTAAGTATGGTTAATTCCACAGGAATTTAGATTAAGTGTTTTGAGCCTGCAGACCAAGTCAGATTAAGTAATGCTGCCGCATGCCAATAATATTTTGTCTTCCAGAATTCTATCCACAAAGATATTACATTAGAAAATCAAAGCAGTCACAAGGGTTTCAAGCATATCAATTTGGAAGTATTTTAGCTCTGGAAGATGTCAAAAAAATGAGCCTGAAATCATTCTCTGTGTTCCATTCTCGTCGAATTAATTCAATTTGAGAAGCTGCATCTGTAGAGTTTCATTAGAATTACTTCCAAACCCAGTTACCACCTCCCTTTCTGATTCTTGACTGATGGAGTTATTGAATTCCTCACTGGATGAGGTTATCTGGATCCCTGAGGATAAAATTCTGAGAGAGTTTATTACTGTGATAGAATTTGTATGGATTACTTACCATCGTGAGACTGTTTCTTTGTTATTTATATGTGTGGTTATGACACCTTATATAAATTTACAAAGAACAGAATAGTACAGGTCTCTTACGAAGGGGCTTCAATCCTCACTCTGCTAAAGCTCTGTGTCTTGAACTAGTCCTGCACCATTTGAGGAGATTGAGTAATATGACGTTCAATGTGCTGTTTGGCATTTTCACGATCCTGAAGGTGACCCTCAGAAATGGACGCAGTTTGCATTTTGCATAAACTTACTCAGCTTACGCTGACTCTCCATTGCGTTAGTTCTTCTCATTTATGATTTCTGATGTAACGTTAACGGCTTACGTAGCAGGTACGGTGACTTGCGGAGCGAGCTGTAATTGCACATTAAGCTGCTGCCTTTGCTGAGCTGAGGGAGCTCAATATAAGGCAAATTTGAATTAAAGTAGTTCTGGCTGTACACAGAATTCATTAGCCATTTAAAAATCTTAGTGTTATTAGCTCCACTGATGTGGCTTTGAATGTCGATAAGGCTGGAGGCATAAATAATGTACGTGCAGCGTTGCGGGGATGAAGAGAGAACGGCTCAACCTGTTCTGTGGCTGACAACTGGGCCTGATTTCACAGGGCCTGTGTTACAGCTTGTCAAGAGAAATGGAGATTTACTATCAATACAGAAACCAAAAATGCTTATAGGAGACGGGTTCCATGCTGTTCTGGCCCTGCATGGACTTTGTCCACAAGGTTGACAGCAGCTCCAGGTAAGCGGACGTGCTGCCCATGCGAACAGCCGCCTGGCAGCGCTTCAGTGGCCAGACGTCTTACTGCGTCACCTGGGTTACGTTATATAGTACCTGTGTCCATTTAGAAGCAGTAAAACAGTTTAGTAACAGTAAGTTATGTGTTGTTTCTCTTAGCTAGACACAGAGGCACCATCTCCTTCCCTGTACCACCTCCTCATTGATCCGCACTGCGCTACGTAGAACAGGCATCTGGGCTGGCTCCGGGGATGAGGAATCGATAGGTTAAATTTAATTGATGTGCTGTATCACTCTGAACGACTACACTCGGCCGTATGTTACACTGGAAGTGTACCTTTTATCTTGGTTTTCCTGGGACTAAGGCTATAAAACTCTAGGCTACATCCTTTACTCAGGCTCACTGTACATTTCTGATACTACAGTGCTCTAATATCTTGCTGTATGTCACTGTCATCTCAGCTGCAAGACTAATGCAAGAATTCATCTTGGCTGTGTTGCCCTTATATCCTTTGCACAAGGCAAAAATATTTACCAGACTAGAGATAGAAAGAGCAGTCACTGAGTAATGTATGTGAACAATGATCTATGAATGCAGACCTCGATTGCCTGGAAATGAAATACTGTGATAAAAATCCCATTTTTGAAACGTGTGATTTTGCCAAGGAGTGCATTGCCTGCTCTAGGATTTTATAGAAGTTGCACAGTTTAAGCTTTACTTTATCTTTAATATACTAACTGGTACATCAGGCAAGTGTACTAATGGGTCTGGAAAAACAGTTACTGTAAGACTGTTGCCAAATTACCCAGCTCGACTTCGCTGTCTGCACTTCACAGCACCGTGTTTCTGATGCCGTCTGATGGCTTAGAAAAGCTTTTAAACAAGGGAGGGAAAGTATTGAGAGATGGCAGATTAAAGAAAATTTAAAAAATTTAAATGAGTAAAACATGATTTGACTTCGAGCTCATACTGCCTGCAGTGGAAGGTGTACTTTTGAGATACTTGCTCTTTACGCTGGCAATGAAACAGCTCATGGTAGAGTTAAAAACAGTGTTTAGCTTTCAGACATGCCTATTGTTACGCTGAAGGATGGGTACAGTTTAGGAAGCATCACAACAGACTTATTGAGGCCGATATCCATACTGGCTCCCTTCACTGGAACTACCCAGGATGCACTAATCGCATGTTTTCTTAAAGACAGTTGCAGTATCCAGAGACTAGAACGTGTGTCAACAGAGACAGTGCGTCCATTTTATTTTCATCTTTCATTTGCACAGGTGTGGAGGCACCTAGAAGCAGCAGGGGAGCAGCATGGAAAATGGGAGAGAACATAAAGCAAGAGCCAGAGGGGCTGCGCGGTGGCCTTGGGGACGGGGCTCTGGCCGCGGTGACAGCTCTGATGTTCAGCCGAAACGTGCAGCAGCGGTTTGGTGCCTGTGCTCGCCCCCCTGTGTGAGCTCAGGGCACCAGCGATGACCCCAGATCTCTTGCATTTTTCCACAAGTCAGGTTTTGCCCAGCTCAGTGTTATTTGGCACACACGCCACCCCTGGCTCTGCCCTGGAGCATTTGCAGCGTGGAACTAAGTGGGTGGGTTGGGTGGGAGCGCAGGGGGTGCTGTGAGAGAGCTCAGTTGTCGTACAGAGCCGTCTCGGTTAAACCTTTGGGAAGGATGCTTTGGTTCCTAGCATGTTTTGGTAAGTTTTGGAAGGTTCTCAGACTCGAGTTGTGGGACATCTGAGGGGACAAAAGCTTTGGTCACTGCGGATGGAGCCTGGGGACCCTTGGCCCTCGAGGAGTGTGTGAGGCCTCGGGGAGCTGCGCAAGCCAGCGGCTGGCCTTACTCACACCTGGTTTAAAGAACTTCAAGCCCCTGGGTTTTATTAATTTCTGCCAGAAGCTCAGTGTTACTTCAATAAATTATGGAGAAAAGCTCACACCTAGAAAACCGCCCTCTCTCCCAAAGCCCTGGGCCCCATCAGATCCCGGCCGTGCGGTACAACCTGCCAGAGCTGGAGACGGGTCGTGCTCCCGAGAAAGGGGAGATTTGTCAAGAGTGACCTTTCGGCCCTTCAGATATTTCATAAATGCGCTCTCCTGAGGTGCTGTTATTTAACTACAGGCATCAGGACTTGTTCTCCCGCTGGCTCCGCGCTCTTGTTCATTGACAGGTTAGAGCAGTCGACGCAATTCCTGCCGGGCTGCGGCTCTGCAAAGGTCACGTACGCCCCGGCGAAGCCGGTCCCTCGCCTTTTAAGAACAGTAGGAATCAAATCTGATCAGTAACTGCGACCAACAAAGCTACAGGAGACGTTTTGCAGCTTAATATTCCATTACAGATTACAGCCACTGGGAAGACTTTTGAAGTAAAACAAGAAAGAAACAAAAAAGTAAATAAAAAGCTCTTTAAGACGGAAGTCTTTTAGCAATCCAGTCTGTCAGCACAGACTCTTCTGGATAACGTGTTGTGGACTGCCGCAGAGCTTTTCTGAAGGAAACATGTAAGGACTTCACTGAAAATCACCAAACAACCTTTTTTATTTTATTTTCTTAAACAAATTAAGGACACCTTCCCCCCCAACCAACCAAAGAAATGAACGAAACCCCTAAAACCAAAACCGAACCCCAAAACCAAACCACCCAAAGCCACAAGCCAATCTGTGCTAATTTTACAATAAAATTATTTTGTCCTTATGGATCTTCTCAATGTATAAGAAAGAACATAGTTTGTATTGTCTGTGTTTGGGTGCTTTGGTGCAAATGCGGGTTTGCAGCAGAGTTGAGGGATTTTGGATGTGGTGTTTGCCACTCGGGGTGCTGCTGGAATTTCGGATGTGGTGTTTGTCACCCAGGGTGCTGCCGGGGCCGGGAGCCCCACGTGGTCACAGCAGCTGCTGCTGGAACACACATGGAAGGGACGGGAAGAGGGTAAGAATGACAAATAATTCTGAAAGGTGACATTTTGAAATCATGTATGTGCTGTGACTCGCTGGATCAAAGGCTCTGGTATCAACAACACAGTCTCAGTGGTAGGAAATGCAAAGTTCATTAGCAGCCCTTGTACTGCACTGAGCAGGACATTTTTATTCTCTGCAGAATATCCAAGCGTCTGCTTTGCAGTCAGGAAGTGACTTTTCAATGGACTAATGGGAGCAGGCACCTCTGAATTGCTTGGACTGAAAACAATTGCAGAGATTAGTGTAACTAGAATTCATCAACCATGCGCATTGTGTAAGCCACAGGTACCGCACCCTTCAGTATGGTTAGAAATCTCCAGAAGCAGCACTAAGCACACTGGTTAGTTTTGTATCTGTCATAAATAGGTATGTTCTTAAAACCAAATTTTATTCCTCAGCTGAAAAAGGTACCTGAAAGGAGGTGAGGTTGAACTAAGTGACATTTGCGTGTGCATTCTTGCTGCACTCTGAAGAGCTGTGATTCCATGTAAAAGAATCATACACATATCTAAGTAATGGTTAGGTTATTCTGATTTGCTTGGTTTGATTTTTCTAAGGTGCATTATAAATAATAGTGCATTTTGTGTGCTTTGAAAATAATCTTTTAGAGCCATTTCCTAATTCTGGAGAACCTGGTTCATGACTTCTGAAGGCATGTTGGAACACTGGCGAAGCTGGGTGCAAGTAGAAGCCATTTCTGAATCTGCCTCTTAGCACCTGTAAAATCCTGCTGAAATGTATAAACTGAAGCATTCAGAACTGGAAGAAAGGTTTCAGATTCAACCGTCCTATCTTCGCTTGTAAAATGAGTATTAGCTTTCATACAAAGCACAATGCATATATACAGTAGCGCTTTGAGGACCTCTGTCGTGAACAGATATATGTAGAATGAAGAGAGAAAAGGGGGTTCTGTCTGCTTTGGGATGTGGCTTTAGTTTGATTTATTTGTTTATCTGGGAGGCCCCAAGGCCAGTGTGCGAGCTGAGGTGCTGCTGCCAAGGTTACGCACATTAAACTCGATGGGAAAGGCTGACAGCGATGGCCTCTATTGCCAACCATAAAGGCCTACACGGTGTTCTTGCTTAACATCTCACTGCCTATGTGATAATGCATGTGATTCCCCATAGTCATTTCTATCTTAATAAAAACATGCTGCTTTTAAAACTGTAGCCACATTGTCCTGGCAGGCTGGTAGTGCTGGTACCGCAGCGCTGCTCGGTCCCCGCGCAGCAGCTCCGGTGCTCAGTTCAGGAAGCCCCAGCCTGTCTCCTCGCTGCCGCAGCAACACCCAGCCAGAAGCAGGAGCTGTGAACTTTAAAATACGACTTTTCAGCCGGAGAGCCTTCTCCTGCAGTACCGAAACCTTTCTCTGCATTTCAAGTGAGTGGGAGATTGCTTCCCCATCATAAGTCTGATTCTAAATGCTATGGCAACCAAAATTAGGCTGTACATCATCCTAGTAGTAGTTTTCAAGGAATTCTTTACAGGATCAGCTCAGACCATACAAAGCAGTAAGGTTTTGAGCCCAATCACTAAGAGCAGGACTGTTGTGAATGTGTCACAGGACTCGGGGATGAGAAATAACACTGCAAAGCGGTGTAAAAAACATGGAGAAAGAGACAAAGCTGTAGACCATGTGTCCCTTTTTAGTTTGTATGATAGTGCTTGGCATTATGGCACGTTCCTCATGGCCTTTATCAGAACTGCATGTGCTGTCCCCCTCTTGCCTTTCCAGGACATCACAGCATGCTTTGGGTTGGAAGAGACCTTTAAACATCTCCCAGTATAACCCCTGTGCCATGGAGGGGGCTGTTAGGAGAGGAAGCTCTAGAAACATAAGGCATCTGTCTGTCCCGCAGCCTTGCTGGGCATAGCTTGTGCTGATTTTTAGTACCAGAAGGTGGGATTTCTCAACATGGCTATTACACACTGTTCTTGAGCACAGCGTTGAGTGCTGCTGGCCCTTCGCCTTGGACATGCTGTCCAGTTGAGTGCGAGGTACATGGGCTCTGCCCCTCCACACGTGTCGAGGTGACTGTCACTCCTGTGAACGCTTGCAGAAGATAGTGGACTGCTCTGGTATGAGCAGAGAGCTAATTTGACCTGAATTTGCTCTTCCTGATGGTGAGCGGTCTGGAAGATTGGTGGAGATTTAGCTCATGTGTAAGGCAGTTGTTGGGGGGAAGCGAGAGGAACCTCTAACAGCCTAAATAAATTCAGTCTACAAGTTGAAGCACTCACAGCAGTGAACCTTTGAATGTTGTATGCTTGAGCACATTTGTGGGTGAGCACAAGCACTGGCACAGTGTTCTCAGAGCTCTGAAGCTCATGGTTTGGGTTGGATTTCAAGTGATGGCTGTGTGAAGCAGGTTGTTGGAGCTCAGAGGCAGTGACGATGCTCAGCTGAACTTCAACAGGAACTTGTTTTGCCTAAGGCCTCTATTCCACACACAGCTCATTTTGACCTGAAAACATCAAAAGATCAAAAACCCCTCCCTCTCTCCTGTAACTAGTTCCAAAGATTCATGAGATTCGCATGTTTATGCATTTCTGTTTGCTTCTCATTTGAATCTGTTTGGCTTTCCTTGCCGGTTGTTACGTGTCGCAATCTGTACCAGTGGTCTCAGGGTACTGGTGTGCTCATCTCCTCTGTATTGAAGAGCTTTTGCTATTTTCTCTCTGCAGAGGTGCCCCATAGCCCTGTAACCCTCTGTTTTTCCTCATGATGGACCAGAACAGGTCAAGCTCCATCACAGTCGGTGTAACACAGCGCCACGGGTGATGCAGTGGGACATTTACACTGGAAAATGTGCCACGAGAGAGGGCAGGAGTTCAGAACATCAGTGTTGGATTAACGTAGACCAAACATCTCAAGATTTGCATTCATGCAAACACCTGCCTTGTGAATAATTTTTTGCAGAGTAGGGTACAACACAGCGTTCACTTGAATGGCAGGTTGACAACTTCTCTGCTAGCTGACATTAAATAGTTCAGTACGTGATGCCAGTAAATGAACATTGACTTTATTTATGCATGGAACGAGTCCGTCTTTTATTCGTATTGCAACAGGGATGACAGAATTTAATGAGAGTTTAGTTTATAAAGAATTATGGATTAGTGTTGGATAAATACAGAAATATGCTGCTTGTATAGGTGTGATAGGACTGTAAAGGCTATTCAAAACGAGAAAAGGCCTCTGGCAATACAGGTTTATCCTCTGCTACCTCATTGCTACCCAAGTAGATATGGAGTTGCAGTTTCGTGACTATGGTTATGTCAGTGGAACCCGTCCTGCCCACCAGTGTCCTTGGGGAGGGCAGGGGCTGCAGTTCTCTGTTACCCATCAAAATGACCAGTTGTTCAGTTGTTTGTCTGCTGGACTTAGATATTTGGAGTTGTGTGCAATGAATTAAAAAGTAGCAAGGATGCAAAATCTCAAGGGTAACACTTAAAACCACATTAAACCTAAAATGTACGCTTCTTTTGCTTAGAGCAGTACCTGGAGTTCCTGTCCTTTGGTTCAATAAACAGACTTAATAGTAAAAATGGAGCAAATTATCACAGCTGTTAATTGGTGAGCAGCCAAAGATTCTCTTTGGGGAGAAATAAGGGATAATCTAGAAAATCTTTCCCGCCCTCTCCATGACTTAAACACTAGACAGAGCAGTCACAGCGTGGTCATTGCAGCATTAACAGCTGCTAACATAAACCCTGCACCGTGAATGATGTAAGGGAAGAAAAGTGAGTGAGCTGCTGTGGAATGTCCTGAGTTGAAAGGGACCCCCAAGGATCATCAAGTCCAGCTCCTGTCCCTGCACAGGACACCCCACAGCTCACACTGTGCTGTAATCATTTCTCAAACACATTCTGTAGGTCCTGAATGTGTAGGGTTGTCTCCACCCCAGCGCTGCTGAGCGGTCAGGGACGTCCTCTTAGTTTTTGAAGACTAATGCAGCCCAGCGAGGCAAATTTTTAAATATTTCGCATCACAGTGCCACAAACCCTAGTTTTGTGCTCCATGTATCTTCTCTTTTTTGAGCTCAACTTTCCTGTTAAAGAGTTGAACTCTATACTAAATACCTGTTTAACATATTGCTCCTGAGCAGGCTCTAAGCGTGGCCACTGTGAGGTTTCTCTCTAGTGGGGAGGACAGGGTCAGAGCTGCTGCGCTTCCCTTGTTTTTATACATAAGATAGAACTTCTCTTCCTTCCCCAGCCAGGATTTTTGTGCACAGGAAGCTGAAGTTAATTTGCCTATAAAAGGTCATCAAACACTGGCTAATCTATCCAGTATCTATAATTAGAGCTTAGAGGAAAGAATCTTGCTGAAGCAATAACAATCCTGGAGAAGCTAATTAAAACTGAAATATGAATATATAACACCCTTCAGAAAAAAAAAAAATAATAAAAATCAGTCAGGTCATTGCACTGAAAGAAAAGGTTCTGAACCTAAAGTCAGATACCCAGATACAGAGCTCTTATGCTGGAGTCACCCAGTGTGGGCTGGCGAGTGTCCCTTGTGTCCCCAAAGCTGTCCCTGCGCTGCGCCAGGATGAGGAGCAGAACCAGGTGTTGCTCTCAGCTGAGGGAGCAGGACCAGCCCTGGCCACGCTGCTGGTTCAGGAGCTGGCACAGCTCACCCCGTGCCTGGGCACATCAGCCTCAGCTTTCAGCCACTGTCCTCCTGACACCATCGAGGAGCCGCTGGGACCAGAGCCCGTGACCGTCCCGCTGCGTCCGCAGAGCAGGACCCGTGGGGAGGCCGGGGTGGTGACCAGCGCGGTCACACAGCCCAAACCAGGCGCTCATCCCGGTGTGACACTGCTGATGGGCCCTGTAGGGCCCTCGGAGCAACCCAGACGGTGCTTTCAGATACTCCGCGACTTGGGAGCTCATCATTTTGCTTTGTTTCATTAGCTCGGCTGTAATGTAGCAGAGCTAATGCAGTCATATCCCAGCTAAGGTACCAAGCAGCTTTAGCTGCTTATCTGCCATGGAAAGAACCACATTCATTTTTGCGATGAAAATTAAATGTGGAAATAATTCTCTTTTCCTTTTTGGAATATTACCGTGCTATTAAATAGGCTTAAGACCATTAAAGAGTAATGACATAAAGTTGCATGCATCATTATTTTAAAGGAGATTGAATGAAAATATACTGTCTGTCTGTTCCAGCCCTTGCCTAATCCTCACTTTAATAGAGATTTGTAAGGGCCGTGATGCCCATGCATTTAATAATGAAGCAGAGCCTTCAGTCTCTAAAGTAGGAGTTCTAGTATCTACGCTATGAATGAAGCAAGTGTTAAAAACACCGAAGATCCTGTTTTCTCAGTCTCAGTAACTTTAAAGTTTTTCTGTAAAATAATGTAGTTAAACCTAGAGAAATTAAATATACAATAATAGTAAAATGTCAGATACTTTCCTCTTGATTACTCTTAGTGTAGCAGTTGGTTACAAACAACTGATTTCTATAGTTAACTCTACTCTTTAGTCACTTTTGGCCCCACAGCCCTGGCCTGAGTAGCAAGTGACAGGACAAGAGGAAACGGCCACAGGTTGTTCCTGGTCTCAGATAAAAGGACACGCAGGTGTGTGTGCATGCGTGCAAACACCCCGAGAGCTCTCTGAAAGGCTCCACGTGAGCTCACTGCCATGCAAAAACTTTCCCTAATATGTGTCATCTGAGCTGGTCGCAATTCTGCAAGCTGTGGCAAGGCAGGTCCTTCCAAGTGCAAGGTCCTGCACCTGGGTCGGGGCAACCCCAGTATCGGTCCAGACTGGGAATGGAGGGATGGAGAGCAGCCCCAGGAGATGGACTTGGGGGTGCTGGGGGGTGAGAGATGGGACATGACCCAAACACATGTGCTCACAGCCCAGAAGGTCAATTGTACCCTGGGCTGCATCCCCACAGCGTGGGCAGCAGACTGGGGGGATCCTGCCCCTGTGCCCCACTCTGGTGAGACCCCCTGCAGTGCTGGTCCAGCTCTGGGTCCTCAGCACAGGACACACATGGACCTGCTGGAGAGGGGCCAGAGGAGCCCCAGGAATGACCCGAGGCTGGAACAGCTCTGCTGGGGGACAGGCTGAGAGAGTTGGGGTGTTCAGCTGCAGAAGAGGAGCTCCGGGGAGACCTTAGTGCACCTTTCCAGACTAAAGAAGGGGACGATAAGAAAGATGGGCACAAACTTGAGCAGGGTCTGTTGCAAGGAGTGATGTTTTTAACTCAGGATGATGGTTTTAAACTCAGGAAGGAGATTCAGGCCAGACATGAGGAAGGAATTGTTGGCCCTGAGGGTGGTGAGAGCCTGGTCCAGGTTGGCCAGAGAGGTGGTGGATGAACCTGTGTTTCCCCAGGCTGTGGGTCTGAGCCCCACAGGGAGATGGGGGGGGTGGTTTAAGACACAGCACTTCAAATTTAGTTTGATTTAAAAGCAGAACCAGATTATATCAGTGGGAAATCTTCACATCTTAGTTGCCTTCTTTCAAAATAAGGACTGAAATGGACTGGAAGATACTGCCAAATAACTGGAATACATATTCAGAATAAAATATTCAAACAAGGAGGAAATGGGGTCTGTGTTTAATAAGAAAAAGAGATCGTACGCTGTGACAGCAATTATGTATGTTCAAATATTGTGCTTTTCTTCAAATCTTGCTTATAAATCGAAAATATATAATTAATGATCACATCAATAATGCATTTTTAATTTTAAGATGTGAAATAAAATCCCTCTTGGTATTTTTATAGGATGGCCCTTTAAGAGAAATCTTTCTCAGCATTGAGTATTATCACAAAACTCAAAGAAAAGCTCAAGAGGATGAAATGTCTGATTTCCTGTTTCGAAAATGCGAAGCATTTAAAGTTTTTATAGATCCCAACTTTCCTTTTCCAAAAATAAAAAGTGATTGCAAGATGAAAGCACCTCGTTGGCTCTGACCATCCGTGATGGGATGCAATTTTATCTCTTTCAGTCACCATCTCAGGTCTGGACAGGTAAAAACTGAAACCCATTAACGTTTGATTGCTGCATGAAATAAATCGGAGAGTTCAGCCTCACTGAGAGATGACCAGGTGCCCATTACATGAAAACGACCTTTACAGGTGACTCTGAATTGGTACTTCGTGAGCTGTCTCAGCTAGATAGTGAGTTCAAGGTGCAGGAGAAGCGGCCGTTGCCGTTATGTGGAGACTGACTGTGTCTGTTCTGTGGTTTCACACCGATCGCTGCTCTGCACCGATTCACAGGACAGAGCTGGGCTGGGCTGGGGCTGCTGTGGGGTGTCACAGGACACCGGGAGGAGTTCTCCTGGGTGCTCATCCCCAAGGTGCTCTGAATGTACAACTTCCAGGAGTTGTCTTGGTTTGAGAAACACTCTTCATAATGTTCTTGGGACACACTGATGAGCAGTTTGGTTTAAGAGAAACATTACAGTCAGTGTAAAGCAAAGCCAAAAGAGAGGCTGTTCACCTTCCTTCGTTTGTGTTCACAGACATCACAGTGGTGCCTGTGGAGGATGGTGTGGTGCTCCCGGCCAGCATCCCATCGCCCACCCGTCACACACACCTCCCAACACACCGGACAGAAGTTAATTTCGTTTCAGTCCTAAAAACGTGTTGCTGTTTTGATAATGTGATGAAAGTAGGGAGCAGGCCAGTTTTTTCTTTCTAAAAATCAAGTAGGAAATGTCATCAGTGTGGGGGTTTTAGCATTCTTTTTCCGTTCCTTACCTGAGTCTCTGAATTATGTGGATGGAAAATGAGTGTAAAGTAAAGTAGAAAATGGAGAAAACACCGTATAGATGGAGAGGATAGTGGGAAGGAGAGGAGATGGTGAAAGAAGAATAACCACCATTGCTAGCCAGTGAAAGCGTGGTTGTTTTTTGAGACAGGATAGTTTCATTAGGGAATGGGTGACCTGACCTCAGTCATTGCCGCTGTCAAAAGAGAATGAAAAGGGAGAACAAAATTAAAATGTTTACAACAAATGAATATAGCTACCACACTCCTAAGGAGAGATGTAATATCTCTTCAAATTACTCCCATGGGGAAATGTGGGTTGTTTTTTAGTCTGGATTTTTTTTTTGAGTGTTATGCCTTTTCCTCTGGCAAGAAATGGACATTTTCAGCAACAGACTTTGCAGTGTGCTGAATATTACATGCTCCATAAGCAGAAGATAAAAAAGGGTAAGAAAATTAGAGAGAAGGTTGGTGTTTAGGAATGCGAGACATTTGCAGGTTGTTACTTACACACGCATTTTTACAGTGCCTGGCTCAGTGTAAGAAGTACTATAATATTTGGCCATGAATTATATTAATCTCCACTTTCACTCCTGCTAATTAAAGGAACTTGATATAGCTGAGAATTCAAGTGACCATCAAAGCCTGCAATGATATTCACTAAGGAGGGCAGGTGACAGATGAAGTGCGAAACATCCTATTTTAATGTTTCCAGCTGTTCTGCTCCAGCTCTTTGTATTGCGTCGCAGGTTTTGGACAAGCTCTGGCAGCCCAGGATGCAATGAGTTGGTTTCTTTTGTTAACGTAGTACAAGTCATCTCTGCAGAGCGAAAATACATCTTGAACTGCATCTTTGCTTTGGATCCTTACGTTTGGCTTTAGAGTGAGGCTCAGCATCCCGCAGAGCTGTCCCTGCGGTCTGTGGAGCAGTACAAGCCTTCAGGTGCGACTCAGAGAGCTCCTATTTCACCTGACCGGAGTCCACAACAGAACTTTGCATGCAGGTTGTTCTTTGGAGGACTGGAATTTTTGAGAGCAAATGGACAGGACAGAAGCACAACAGGAAACAGAAGAGCAAGCAGTTTGCACAGTGATGTTTAGCGCCTTACGCTGCGTATTTTTATGAGGTTGTACAGAGTATTGCAATCTGCTGGTTTGCAAGCAAATAGTCGGTGAAGGGAGATGTGGCTGCAGAACTTGTGCAGTTGTTGAATGTTAAATTAAGCTATTCAGTGGAAGGTGGCTAGAAATTGCCCATGGAAGGCTCTGATTTTAGTCTAGATTATTTATCTCCTGATGTACTGGAAACTTTGCCATAATCATCAAAAAACAAAACAGAACGAGAGAAGGCTTCTTCAGGACACAGTTTCTGATATATATTTAGTATATTTAGTATATAGTAACAGGAATTTGTGAATCTTGCCACAGTAACAAAGATAAAAGCAAAGTATCTTTTCGGTTGCAACCACTATTGAAATTTTTAATTAAAAGTTGCATGAATTCTCTTGCAAGTCCCAATTATTTAGCTGCAAGAAGGAAATATTTACTTAGATACTCACACTATCTGTTCCAGCTAAGTCCAAGAAACTGAACATAAATAAAAAAGATTTTAGTGTCAAAATTATTTCTTAGGACACTCAAAGAACTCTGACTGCTCCTCTGCCAGCACTGAGCTCTGGCAGGACCCACTCTGGCAGAAGATTGCTGGGGTTTCCTCCAGAAAAGGCCAGGACCTGCCAGCCCCCTGCAAACTGCACCAGCCTGGGCAGGTCCTGCCTCCCTTCCCACGCACAGTGTCCTTGCAAAACGGTCTGTCCTTCCAGCTCCGCTCTCCGACACCCTGCACGGCACCCGGGGTTGGTGCGACACTTTGGGTCTGCACAGACCCAGACGGCCTGGCAGGGATCTGGTTTCCCTCTCCCATTGTCACCTGCACCCCGAGCTCATCCCCTGCGTGGGTCTGCTCCTGGAACTGGTCCCTTCCCTCCGCCGCCCCGGGACATCCCTCTGGCCAGGCCCAGCAGATCAGCACCCTGAACATCCCGACATCCTTGCAAAATTCAGAACAGGGGAACAAGAGCATCACTCACGCCGTAAGGTACCAACACAGCAACAAGAAACCTATATTGCGTTTCCCCAAATGTCGGCACCAGGTGAGGAAACCGAGCCAGAGCAGCAGTGAGCCTGGATTAACAGCACACAGGCAGAAAGCGCAGCTCAGGGGCAGTGCTGTGCGTGCAGCTCATGAAGTGTCCCCAAGCAGAACAACCAGAGCTCTGTCCATACAGAATCACACCAGGGTTTTGCTCACCCATCCTGGTTAACATGACTTACAGTTTCAGTTTCTCTATTCCTCTGACAAACTGTCAAGATCCTCCTTCATCTGACCAGCAAACATTTAGGAACGCACACATCTAACATTTGAAATGTTTGAAGCTACTGACTGATGTGCTTGAAATCAGATTGCTTACTAGCACTGTTGCGGAAAGTAGTTCAGAATTGCAATTGTAAACTCACTTTTTCCTACATCTCCTGGCATCACTATTTGAAGTACAGGACCAAGAATGAAAACCAAAAAAAACCACAAAGATGTGAACAAATATACTTCCCAGGACAAAAATGAGCTTTTCCTCTTTGAATTTAGTTCCAGGAGCCAGCAGAAATCCAATCGCATTGTACTTGTATCTGTCATTTTCCCTGGAAGGTTTTATTAGCTCAATTAGCTGAGCGATCCACACTGAAATTTCTCTTTCTGCCGTTACAGCTCTTGAATGTAAAATTCAGTGGGCAGAAAGACTTGGAGATGCAATTTATGGCAAGCTTGAGAATCCTTCAGTATTTACTTGTACCTTTCCACCCTGCGCTCAGCAGCATGTACAGACTGTGCCCCGTCGCAGGCAGCGGTTACAGACCCAGGCAGAGCTTGGCTGGGGCAGCGCAGCCGGTACAGAGCCCATGGTGGCTGCACAGGGACACAGGACCCGGGGATACAGGACCGTATCAAATACTTCTGGCTTTCAAAAGCTGAAGAGCTGAAGGGAACACAGAGGTTCTCATTCCTAACCCAGAACTACACATTAAAATTGACACAGTGGGTGTGTTAGCAAAACAAAACAATTCAGAAGAACAGAGATTAGAGAGCAAAACAGATAGAAAGAATTGATTAATTCTATTGATTCAGGGCAGCACTATGTGCATTTAGCACAACTCCAGAAATAAGACTCTTCCTAGTCTAGAATTTAAATGTCTAATAGAAATACCATTACCTTAAGGACCAACGTATACTGGGAAGCAGTCATCATCCCTGTTTCCAAACACTATGAAAACTTTCCAACTTGAAGCCTGAGTCAGCTGAGATCACATATCTGAACAGCTTATTCCGACATAGAAGAATATGTGATCTGATAACCAGACTTGCCTGATGGACAGCAGAACAGATATTTCCATCACGTACTTCCACTTTTTTCTCTTCACCAAGCGTTAGTAGGCAAAATGCATATCCCCAGGAAGAAATAACATTAAATACTGCTTGCCAAATTCCTCAAATTAAAACCAAAATGAATTATGGAGTGTGGCAGAACCATAATTTGCCTGCAGCGTCTCAGTGACATGGGCAGTGAGCTCTGGCCAGAGCAGGGACCCGGGAGCACAACAGCTCGGTCGCTGCAGTGCTTGGCTCCAGCACCCACGTCATTGCTGTAATTCCAACTAGGTCAAAAAACATACCCCGAATGGGACTGGTGTCATGCAAGGGCCTTGTGGATAGCGATACTAAAATTTAAGACGACAGGTATTTAAATAAATAGAACTGAAACTGCAGCATCAATTGTCAACTAAATCTCTTGCTGTGAATAAAAATCAATGATAATCTTGTCTCTAACTTTTTAGGATGTGTTCAACAGATATATTACAAAGAATCTGAAAGCTAATGGAGCCTGGAATATGAGCTTCATCCTTAAAATGATATGTAACGTAATTATGCATAATGTTCTTCTACTGTGTTACAAATTTACAGGAGAAGTTTGACTTCTGTATAATTGCTTATTTGACATTCATGTCTGTGTAACTGAAATCATATTGAGCTTTCAACTTGTCACGCGTTTTGTGGTTTTCCACCTGCGAAGCATTAGGACTGGCCTGACTTTTTCACGTTCCTCTAGCCCCAGTAAAATGTCCCCTCTGGTCCCCTGGCTCGGGTGTTGGTTCCAGCCGCCCACAGGGGCTGAACACACCAGGACAGATGATGGCACCATGAGAAACAAATGTCTTTCCCAAGGACATGAGCCACCATCAGAGAACCCAATCTAGAACAGAAACAAGGCTCTCAGCATCTCCTGCGCCACGAGGAAGCCTCACTGCAAATGGACAGTATTTACACATTTCGAAGGTAAAATAAAGGGTAAGAAAGGAACCAAAGCCCAACCTCTGGGAAGTAACTTCAGCACTCACCCATCCGTGGTCAGCATTCCAGCTCCCTGTGCGCAGGATTTCCTCTCTACATGTTCTGCTTTCATCACGTTGGTGATTATTTGGATTCAGACAGCACAAAGAACGTGCAATAGAATCGTGCGATGCAGAAGCTTGAGACGAGCTATTAATAAAAGCGCCTCTTATCATCTCTGTCTCACCCAGGGTCTGCTGTGTAAGTGCAGTCTCCACATCATCGCGCAGAAGATGAGAGACTGCTGGTTTTACCTGTACTCAAAGACAAATGTATCCTCAGCACCCACTGTGATTTTGCAGAGCTCGTTTCCCTCCCAGCAAGTATTACAGCCAAGGGGCCCTGAGCATTGCTATCTGAGGACCTATCCCACCAAATGATCAGGCTCTAAGTATGCTGAATTCTTATTTGAACGCACTGCTACATTGGTAAGTGATTTCTATGTTAAATTAAACACAAGGACAACATGAATAAGGATGATTTTGAATTCATAAAGATGAGTTTGGTTGGATTAAGGGAACAAGCCTGCAACCATCTGACATGGTCAAGCTTCAGCTATCTCACAGCAAAAACAAAGCCAGCAACATAAAATAACTGGAAACTAGGGTAAAAAGACAGTTGAAGAAAAGATTGAAAAAGGGGAAAACCAATAGCAATGAAGGTTAAAACCCAATCCACATAGTCTTGCCTTTTCATGCACATAACTTACTGCACAGAACAAAGATTATCTCCCACCGCTGGAATGGCTCAGTGCCTGAAGGAAATGCAATGAATAAAAAGACCACAGGACATGAGGAGGAATGCTCTCCAAACAACAACGAAAACAAATTAAAAGGAGAACAAGGGGGAAAAGCTTTGCTGCATACAAATGAAAGCACATAGCAAAGGGACATCACATCAACAGGGAGAGACACAACCCGGCCAGGCCAACCCGGGTGACGCGGGGTGAGACACAGACCTGGAGATCCAGGTTCTCCCAACAACAATGGACATTTCCCTCCGAGCTACAACCTCGCCCGCTCAAGCAAACCACCCCTGCCAAAAGCCACGGAACACCTCGTTAAGCTGTACCTGTGCCTCGCAAAAAGAAAGGAGCTTCAGAACACACGGCAACAAAGGAAGAGCTGATCCCGATTTTTCATTGTTATTAAAAATTAGGAACTATTTCACAGCAGCCATTGAAATGACTGTACAGAGACAAAATCTCTGTAGATGTAAAATGAAGTTCAGGCGCAAGAGGAAACACAGACTCCCTGTTTTAATCCTCCTGCAACAGAAGGGCCTTTGTTATTGACACAAGGAAGGAAAACACAAATAGCAAATCAATTCTGTCAGTTTTTCAGGTTATGATTAACATAAAGCAATTTCCATGCCTTTTTTTTTCATCACTGCTTTGGTGCTCATAGCACTTCCACCACGGATCTAACATCATGGGATGAATATTTTAAGGAAGAAATGACACGGGTGTCACCACAAAGTTGGTTTCTCAGGCAGGCAAGCTGCCATCCCTCAGGAGGCGGCTGAGTCACGCAGCGTATAAATAACTGTCGAGAGAAGAACTTTGGCTGTGAAATCCCTTGGAGATGGAAACATCTGCCTGCATCAAATACTGCTTTGGGGAACTAGATTCTTTTAAAGCAGCAAAGCTTATGCAAGAGTATTGGCGGCATTAAGCTATATATATAACTGAACTCGTGACCTCAGAATCTCACCTGAAAATTAAGACATATATACAGACGTTCTTCAGCTAAGACCTTCCATGTACCTTGACTCACAGAATCGCAGAGTGTCAGGGTTGGAAGGGCCCTGGAAAGCTCATCCAGTGCAATCCCCCCATGGAGCAGGAACACCCAGATGAGGTTACACAGGAAGGTGTCCAGGCGGGTTGGAATGTCTGCACAGAAGGAGACTCCACAACCCCCTGGGCAGCCTGGGCCAGGCTCTGCCACCCTCACCGGGAACAAGTTTCTTCTCATATTTAAGTGGAACCTCCTGCGTTCCAGTTTGTACCCACTGCCCCTTGTCCTGTCATTGGTGGTCCTGGTGCTCGGGCCGCCTATGGCAATGCTGTGACAGCCAGGAGACCCCAGGCCCTTCCCAGGGGACAGGGGGTCCCGCAGAGCAGGGAGTGCTGCTGCTGCTGCAAGGAAAGGGGGTTTGGCTCATTGGAAGAGGCAGCGTGAACACTGGGTGATGAGCGACCTGAGATATTATGTCCATTAGATATATATTAGGTATTTCAAAGCACCTCTGGGTCCTCTTTCTGTCCACAGCTCTCAAATTTCTTCTTGTGACTTATTGATTTCTACTATTTGTGCACTTCACAGGGTTGCTATGGAATTTATTAGGCTGTGTTGTGAGTGCAGAGAGCAGTTGCTTTCAGAAGAGCAGGAAATGTGTTTTGCAAGGCTGCCTACAGATTTGAGATGCACAAATTCAGTTTCTTAGAACTTTTTAAAAAGTTATTTCCTTGCCTACGTTTATCTCCACACTTTGGGCTTGGAGAACTTCGTTTTCTAATTTGTTGTTTCAGGGTGGTTATATGAGAATAAGAAGGGAGAAAACCACGTCTGACAGCTCATCCGGTTTCTTCCCTTACATGTGCAGGAGGCACTTTCTAAAAGCAGCAGCATCCTCCACGCATGTGAAAATGACTTGGTTTTGCCAGTAATGCAGGAAGGCTCTGTGCTTTTGGATTGTTTTAGGGAGGGATTTATTCAAATAACAAAAGTTGATAAAATTTTGCTGTTGTGATATATGGAGCGAAAGGGACAGCAGAAGTTCAGCTGAGCACACGTGAGCAGGGTCCATGAATCAGGGGCTGCATCCCCACAGTGTGGGCAGCAGGTTTGGGGGAATCCTGCCCCTGTGCCCCGCTCTGGTGAGACCCCCTGCAGTGCTGGTCCAGCTCTGGGTCCTCAGCACAGGACACACATGGACCTGCTGGAGAGGGGACAGAGGAGCCCCAGGAATGATCCGAGGCTGGAACAGCTCTGCTGGGGACAGGCTGAGAGAGTTGGGGTGTTCAGCTGCAGAAGAGAAGCTCCGGGGAGACCTTAGTGCACCTTTCCGGACTTAAAAGGGGCCGATAAGAAAGATGGGCACAGACTTGAGCAGGGTCTGTTGTGATAAGACAAGGAGCGATGGTTTTAAACTCAAGGAAGGAGATTCAGGCTGGACATGAGGAAGGAATTGTTGCCCTGAGGGTGGTGAGATCCTGGCCCAGGCTGGCCAGAGAGGTGGTAGATGAACCATCCCTGGAGACAGCCCAGGCCAGGCTGGACGGGGCTCTGAGCAACCTGAGCTGGTGAAGATGCCCCTGGTATGGCAGGGCGGGCACTGGGAGCTGGGAAGGGCCCTGCAACACAAACCCTTCTGTGAGTCTGTGATTCTAAGGGGCTGGAGCTGCTGCAGAAGCAGCTGGTAGAGAAACTCAGCTCCTCCTGGTACCAGAGTGGGGACTTGTCTGTTCCCAGCGCTGGGTTAATGAACTGGTTATGAACAACAAAACCAAAAAAATTTAACTTGAGTAAGAATATAAATAACCTGGGAAGCTGTTTCCTATCTTCAGAAATGAACAGACAAATAGAAAGCCTGCTAAAAGCAATGTGTAACTCTAAAAATGTTCATAGTAGCCTCAAAAAATGCAGAACGAAAACATGTAATTTGTTGTTCCCTATAACTGTGTATTTCTACCAAAAAATTACTCTGAAAGTTTTCTCACATTAAATCACTATACTAATAAAATAGCAGTTTAGATATATTTACACACAGCTCTAATCACTAACATGTATATTAAAAAAGAAAGTGCTACTTGGTTTGGTTTGTTCGTGGGTTTTTTGGTAGAAAAGGCTTTTTTGCATTTGGCAAGCTCAATTAGCAGTGTTACCGAGGCCACAAAAGAGTGGATTCTAATATGTGAAAGAAATAACCTATGGGTTACATTTGAAAGGTTAAAAATTAAATGCATGAAGTAGTAAGTACTCCTCATCCATGCAAGTGAAGGTGAAGTTATGAGAGAGGAGTGAGAAATAACTCAGACTATCCAGGTAACTTCTACCATCAACTCTCAGTGTTTTGACAAATACTTGAAATCCATGGCTGTTCTCGCTGCTGTAAAACTGTGGAACCGCACTGCTGCTGCCTTTCACAATCACCTTTTCTGCTGTGAGATGGGCCAAATGAAAAATGCACAAATAAACTGGAGTTCCTTAGGCCAACCAGAGCCCATCCCAGCTAATTACCTTCCAAACATCCCGAAGTTACCAAATTCTGCAACACTGTGTCCTGCAATAATAAAACTTGATCTTTTGCACTGGCTTCCAGCATGCCTATTATGTGGCCCCTTTCGTATATCATATTTTCCCACCCACAATGCATTAAAAGTCTCTCATACTATTGCTGGTATTTTCGTCTTAAATGCAGTGATTGAAACAAAGGCCATCAGTGATGGTTATGTGGTATTTTTGCTTTCTCGCTTATTGGAGTTATCCGATAGCCCTCCAATCTGCCCTCAGTGAGTTCTGAAAGCCAAACTCGTCCATCATTCATCGGTACTGAGGATCATCACAGCTGCTGGAAACAGCTCTTCCTGGCCTCCGCCTCCCTTTCCCCATTCACTCTGGTGGTGTTTGCTTCTTCCCTTTTCCCACTACTTATTTGGAGGAATTCATTCATTCTTGACTCCACATAATATCAAAAACCTTTCCACTTACTCTGCTCTGCCCACAACAGATTCAGCTCCTCTCTGGGAACAGCGGGGAGCTGTACAGCTACTTCACACACACCTGTTGACGGGATTTGCTCTTTTCTCCTTAACCCACGGCAAACCCCCCAAAGCCTCCACGTGCTCCACCGTTCCCAGCCCGGGCTGCTCAGCCCCAGTACAGAACCGGCCCTGGGAGCCCTTGGCCCTTTCAGCAGCAACTCCGCTCCTGGTCTTGTTCCTCTAGAAGACATTCCCTTCAGGACTCTTTCCGATGCCTCTCCCAGTGGTTCGTGCTCAGCTCCTTCCCAGTTTATCCGGGTCGCTGCAGAGCAAGATGCTGCACAGAGCGTGGAACAAACCGCTCCCACGACAGGGCTGGGTCTGATGGGAGATTTTGGAGCGGGACAGAACAGAACAGCGAGGACAGCACCACACAACCCTGGTTCTTTTATTACAGAGAGCACTGACTCAGTGACACCGAGAAGTCAGACACAGAACAAGTTCCTCAGTAAGCACATTGCAAGCAGCCGTGAGGCAAAATAAGCTGGTGTGAATGTGCTTTAAAAGCCTTCCTGATAACTTTTTTCCAGCATGTACCAATCTCTAAAGAGGTCTGTAAAACTAACAAGGGAAAAAACCCCTTTTTTTCCTACAATCAATTCCAATTAGGCAAGAAAATTGTTTAACTATATCTGGACATGGGCATGTCTCTTTCAGGCAAAATAACTTGAGGGAGATCTTTGGAGACTTAGGAACAAAAGAACTGAAATTTTTTGCAAGTAGTAAAGCAACAAATTGATGTCACTGGCCGCTTCTGCCTTCAGAAAGAAGCACATTTAAATAGAATAAAGAGATTAAAGGTCAAATGCAGCAAAGGAAAGTATCTGTAATGATAAAATTGATCCCAACAGGAGACCGCAGAAAGTCTGTGCGTTAAAGAGGACAGTTCCAGTTCAAATGACAACTTATCAAAAAAGGTGGTGGCCTCCTAAACATGCTAGAGGGAGATTTATCCTTCAAACCGTTGAACGAAAAAAGAGCCAAAAAGAGGAGAGGAGGAGGCTACCATGGAACATGCAGGAACAAAGTGGTCTCAGGTACTGGACGATGCGGGGAGGAGGGAGCTGGAGCCATGTGAAGGGTCAATGTCCTCAGGGTGACAACACCATGGTGACAACACAGCAGAGCCGTGGTGACAACGCAACACAGCAGAGCGGTGGTGACAACGCAACACAGCAGAGCGGTGGTGACAACGCAACACAGGAGAGATGTGGTGACAACGCAACACAGCAGAGCCGTGGTGACAACGCAACACAGCAGAGCCGTGGTGACAACGCAACACAGCAGAGCCGTGGTGACAACGCAACACAGGAGAGCCGTGGTGACAACGCAACACAGCAGAGCCGTGGTGACAGGCACCAAGCCAGGTCTGAGAGAGAAGAGAGATGGAAAACATTCAAAGTCTAGTGATTGTGGTACATCAGCTTTAAAATTTTCCTGAGGCTATTATTGCAGAAAAAAGCAACTCAAATGTATTAGGGCTTAAAAAAAAATAAAAAAATCAGCACTTAAATATGAATAACAGAAAACTGATTGCAATCAATTATTTTCTACAATAGTTAGGAATGGAGCAACAAAAAAAGTATTTAACTCATGGTTAAAGACTGAGAATTACAATCAGCCTGCAAACATCACCTGAGTAATTTTACATGAGTTAAATCATGCAAACCTTACTTAATCACAATTCATGCTGAAATTTCTCTCTGGCTGTTGTGGGTTTTTCCCCCTTCTTAATAAATTATCCCAGAGGCGCTACCACAATCTCTCATGGGCTGTAATTTCATAGTTGTCACTACAGCAGCACTGACACCAGAGACAAAGCCATGGCATATCCCACCATGATATCACTGTTCCGGGCCGATGAACCAAAGAACTCGTATTTTGCCAGCGCACACACACAAAAAACGTTCTCTAATTGCATAAAGCTCCATGAGCAATTTTGCAGGTGGATTTTTTGTCATCACACAGTTGTCTCGTGCTAATATTTGTCCATCTCTCACAGAGCGTATTTCCAAAGGCACAGAACACATCGCCGTGTGCTGAAAGGGATGTGGGATTCTTGCTTTGCAAATCAGCCCATTGATCATAATGAAATACGGCAAAATGCCAAGAGCTCGTGTACTGAGACACCTCCAGGATTCACAGCTGAATAGCTATTTAAATAATTTAAATAACCCTAATTCAAGTCATATTTAGAGCTGAGTATCACCAGAGTAACAACTTTTTCAGCAACACAATGTTCTTTGTAAGTAATATACAATGTAAATTTATGAGGGCTGAAGCATAAAACCGTGACTATACAAATAATAATCATGTATAAAAGCAGACCCTTTGACCTTGGTACAGCTATTGCACTCAGAGGAGTATTTGTCTTTACAAAGTGTTTATTTGTTCTGGCCTCACTTCTAATGATGGCCTGCGATAATCACAAATGGATGTGGGCTTGATTTGAATGATTTCTTTGGCTTCCAAAATGTGGAATTTACTTCCAAGCATCAGTGCACAAAGTCTAAGTTGTTCCACTATATGACTTTTACCACAAGGAAAGTGCAAAATGCTCCCCAACCAAAACTTCTGCAATATCTTTAATGTTTTTAATGGGAAAACCTCCCATTACTAAATGGAAATTATCACCTTAATATTAATCTAAGCATTCCCAATTCTACCCCTGGTTTCTGGGCACACTGTGCTCCTGCCCTCCAGACCACATCAACACACCCGCCGCATCCCGCCACTAACAAATACACCAAATGAACACATAGTTAACGTGATGTCGATGTTTTCAGCACAAGCAAACACAGCACTTTCGGAGTTCACCAGTAACGACTTTAACCTAGCCTAGATGAGCCCGTCTTTCAAGTGGGGAAAGCTAATTTAGATTACATGCTAATTCACGTCTGGGCCTCTCCTGTGAGCAGCTTGTGCCAAATTGAATATGGTGCTCTTGTGATACGGGATTACAGTCAAAAGAATTAAGGAGAAACTACCTAATTAATTTCAGTTAACACTATTAGAAGCCATACAGCTGTATGCGCACCAGCTTCCCGGCGGCAGGAGTGCCATGGCATTTCATTCACAAAGGCACTGAGTCTCCGTAACACATTCGAATGGACAGAAACGGGACACGTCCACATCCAAACTGCACAGGGGTCCCTTGTTCCCGCTGTCTGCCCGGAAAGCTGCTGCCAACCCTCGCAATCAGGATGGGCAAGAAATAACAAGTGCTACCAGTTCCCTTTTTGCAGAAAGTCAGGTCCTTCCCATCCCCTCAGAGGTTACAAAATCAAACTGGCCGGAGAGGTCTGGCTCATTATTTGGAGCGTCACTAAATCCAAAGCACAGCATTTGAGAAGTTCCTCGTTACAACCTTGTCCTGTCCGTGCCAAAACATTCGCTCGCTCATCAACAGTTCTGGTTTATTCTGCTCTTCATTTACTAAATTCTGAATTCCCAGATGGCTGCAGCGAGTTCAGTTTACAGATTCAGCATTGCAGAAGAACAGCTATGGTAATGAGCAATGTCTTTAACTAGTCACGCTTAAAGGAGACTGATAACATCTGATTTTATAAAGAATACAGCAAATCCTTTGTACTTGTCACATTCCTGCACTCACCGATATCCACGGTAATCTCAGTTCATGTGGATGAGCTGAAAACATAAACCTGATAATTTAAATTACTAAAGCGGGCTCACTTTTTCTTTTACCAATTTAAAATATGCAAATTTTGCCAATAATTTCTTTTGCAGGGTACAATAAACAAGCAGTAGGTTTCACAAGCCAGTCTAAGTTGGATTTAGGCTAGTGCAGTAAAACTAGCTTAACTGCAATGTTTGTACCAAAGTAGATTATTTCAATCAAGTTTAAATTACTTAATAGGAGGTTAACAAAACAACACCAAGCCAAATTTCTATTTATTTACATATTCATTCAGCTTTTACCCTAGCAGAACTAGATTGGTTTAAAGAGTAATTTAAGGCTCAAAATCCAGGTCATACTGTGGCAATTTTCTCATGCAAAACTGATACAAGAAATGAGACCATCAAATTAAAACTAAGCTCATAAATGGCCAAACGCGTATGTCTGGAACTGTACCTTTGCATTGCACAGGAAAGAAATATCGTGATGAAGAAATAACTACAGGGAACTTGCTTTAGAAAACATATAAGTAAATTATTTTCCAACCATAAAATAGTCATAAAATTTCTCCACAGCATATATCACACAGCATATGCTACAGGGTTAAGAAAACCTTCCTGAAGAAGAAAAACAGTGTGGAAATTTCCTGCAATGCTGATGTTTCCTCCTGTTTTCCAGCTTTAGAGATTTTCCACTTCCATTAAATTTTAGTTAACCAAGCAGTAGATGTGATTTAGTCACATCAGTGGATATATGAGTAGATATATGACGTTTCCCTTTTCCCAGCTTGTTTTATAGGACACCAGAATGCTAAATAACAGAGGTCAGTATCCCACTTCCCCGCAGACACCAAGGTGTGTTGGTTTCGGGAAGGATTAAAGAAGGATGGGAGATTCCATTCACCCAGCACAGGGTGTGATGTGTGGACAGCGCGGGGCAGAGCCCTGAGCGACCGCGACACCTGAACCCATCCGTCCCACTCACCGCGGAACACCAGTGGAAACGGCAACTGGGACGCCAGTGGAAACGGCAACTGGGACGCCAGTGGAAACGGCAACTGGGACGCCAGTGGAAACGGCAACTGGGACGCCAGTGGAAACGGCAACTGGGACGCCAGTGGAAATGGTCTCTAACACGGCTCTGCCTGGTGTCACATCTTAGCGCTGTGTCAAACACGGGGCTGAGCATCTTCTGGTCTCACACAACAAGCAGCTTGTGCCCCTGCTCGCAGTAAACACCGAGATAACACCAGTAACAGCCGGCTGCCCAACCTGTACCCCCGTAGCACGGAAATACCCTCTTGGGAGGGGATAAAGTTATAGCTCTGCATTTCTGCTCCCTTCATTAAGATTTTTAATGTCACCAAAATGTATTCTACACAAATTCAAATTAAGGATTTGTTCCTGAGCTGCATTTCGTATTTATAAACTTCAGACAGAACAGGCAGTAAGGCTCACGGTTTATTGTTGTTTTAAGCCTACTGTAATCTCCAAAATATGATCAGTTATTGTGGTGGCTCTAAATATTTAAAGCAAAATCCATTTTTCTTTGTCAAACACTTTATGTGATACGAGATGTCAGACACACAGAATGAGTCATATTCTCATTAGCTCAGCCAAGCACATACGTCTTTCCTCATCCTCTCCTTGAATTTATGTTATGAAAAGAAACATATTTCGAAGCAAATAACTTCCTCTGCATGTTAAGAACAAAAAGAAGTTGGAGACTGGAAAGGAGAGAAAAGGAACAGCTGAAAGTAATCTGAATCTCAGGATATATTTAAAGGGAGGAACAATGTATATTTCAATTGGGAGATAAGTCATATTGAGCTTATCAAAAAGAACAGTCCTTGGATGCCACAGTTTGCATGTGCCTTGAAGATAAAGAAACAATGCTGCTTTCCTCCGCTCTCTAATCCTTCAAATGGGCAGCTTCAAAATACCGCACAAATTAAGTATGGATTTATGATCAGAAATCAGGTACTTTTATTTTCCACGGTTAATTACATTCAGCGTATTTAAGAACCCAGTATATACCAGTGCCTTCTGAAAATAACTGAGTGTAGTTCCAGTCCCAGTTCTGCAGTGCTCACTGGGCTCGTGGTCAGGACTCTTGTACACAACACAGCCCTGCAAATCTTCATCCTTGGGGTTTTTGCTGCATTTTATTTATTTAAGATGACATGGAACAAAGTTTTAATTGAACAAACTGCAAGAAACTGAGAGGATTGAGGGATTAAGTCAGGAGTGACATTTGTAACATTCAAAGACAGAGAAACCAGGACTGTCTCAAAAAAACAAAAGGCTGAAATTCCAATTAATGGATTACCAGCCTCTCCAATAGTGAGTAACTCTTAAATACCTGACTCATTCTGTGAAGCCAAAAAACAGGTGCTTGCTTAAGGACCATTCACTTTTAGACAAATTGATGTATGTGAACAGAGCTCACCCCTTTGACCACAGACAGCTTGGGATGAGACCCTGAGACATGGATTTTTTCCATCTGTTCACTCAACAGCCAGGTTTTCACACTGGAGAACACAGCACAGGTGTCTGAGTCTGCAGTGCGGTATCGTCAGTAACACACACACAATCACAAAATGTCAGGGGTTGGAAGGGCCCTGGAAAGCTCATCCAGTGCAATCCCCCCCATGGAGCAGGAACACCCAGATGAGGTTACACAGGAAGGTGTCCAGGCGGGTTGGAATGTCTGCACAGAAGGAGACTCCACAACCTCCCTGGGCAGCCTGGGCCAGGCTCTGCCACCCTCACCCCGAACAAGTTTCTTCTCATATTTAACTGGAACCTCCTGTGTTCCAGTTTGCACCCATTGCCCCTTGTCCTGTCACAGGTTGTCACCGAGAAGAGCCTGGCTCCATCCTCCTGACACTCCCCCTTCCCATATTGATCCCCAGCAATGAGTCCCCCCTCAGTCTCCTCTTGTCCAGCTCCAGAGCCCCAGCTCCCTCAGCCTTTCCTCACACGGGAGATGCTCCACTCCCTTCAGCATCTTGGTGGCTGCGCTGGACTCTCTGCAGCAGTTCCCTGTCCTGCTGGAACTGAGGGGCCACAACTGGACACAATATTCCAGGTGTGGTCTCCCCAGGGCAGAGCAGAGGGGCAGGAGAACCTCTCTGACCTACTGACCACCCCCTTCTAACCCACCCCAGGTACCACTGGCTTCCTGGCCACAAGGGCCCAGTGCTGGCTCATGGTCACCCTGCTGTCCCCAGGACCCCCAGGTCCCTTTCCCCTACACTGCTCTCCAACAGGTCGTTCCCCAGCTTATACTGGAACCTGGGGTTGTTCCTGCCCAGATGCAAGACTCTACACTTGCCCTTGTTCTATTTTCTCTGCCCAGCACCCACGTGCAATCCAGCCCTTTGCTCCCCAGCCCACACCAGAGCTCAGCCCAGCACAAACCGCTGCTGGGACAGTGCGTTGGCTTCCGCCAACACTAACACTTTCTCGCATCATATTTAGTCTTTGTTGTTCCAGAAAATATATCCCCATACAAAAACACTGCAGTATTCAATTCAGATTTACTTCAAATTGTGTTTTAGGGGAACAATAGCTCGTTATTTTTTAACGCATCAGAACAATGCAGAGATTTCAAAGCACAAAGTGTGTAAGCAACAAATCCTGATGCCTGCTTGAACTGCTCTGTAATATTTTATCTGGAGATCTGCCAAGTTCTTTGTCTGAAATTCATCTGAAGTTTGATGATCACAAGTAGAATGGCTATTTTTGTATCCAACAAGCTTATTATCAGGAATAAAAAGACAAATTGCCAAGTGAATGGCACTGTTGTTATAAAGGTGGTATTTAAACAATTGAAGAACTGAGAAGCAAATAAAAGGCGACCAGCAAATTCTGCACTGCTTCAAAGTATGTTTATCTAAAGCTCCATTTGTCAAACATTCCACACAAGGTGCTGTGCTCCGTGGGTTCAGATCTCCAGCACCACGCAGCAACACACCCTACACAGAGTCCTGGAAAAAGGACTTTTTAGGCCACTTTAAAGGGTACTTGTTTTAGGTAACAAAAGCCACAGGGGTAATTTTCCTACATGAACAGCTTTCTTCACCACCCACGGCAGGCAAACGTGAGCTGTAGACGCATGGCACTCACCCTTGGCTTTATTTTATAATGTCCACGGCACACTGGAAATGTGGAGCATTTCTACAGCATTATTGCTTTGGAAAGATAAACTAGTGGATGAAAACAAGGAACAGGCTGAGATTTGATCCACATCATTCCACAAAATGCAAAACATTAAGATGTCACTTTCTATCCCATCTATTTTTCCAAGTATGAAACAGCACATCCCCTTCCACCTTCACACGAGGCTGCCAACACACACACCCCGATCCCATACAGACCCTGTGCCCCTTGTCCCAGCGTGCTCAGGGCTTCCTTGTCCTTGTCCCATCTCCAGGTGGTAGTCATGCCTAAATCTTCTCACAAAACAGGTTTTTTCACTAGGATAAACTTCTTTCTTCTTGTTCCAACAGGACAGATTAATTGATGAAAAACTTGGTGATGGTGACCCCCCAGAATTATTAACTCCTCTAAAGCCCTTTAAAATAAATCAAAATACTCTCATTGCATTTTTTATTAAATAGTTCCTATGGCAACTGTAAAATGTACCTTTTACTCTTGCCTACAGATATTTGCTATCTGGGGCAGCACAGTCTCACTTTTCATCTGCAAATATTTTCCCCTCCGGGTCTGACCTGGAGGGGAGAAAAAGGGAATGACTGAATTTGCAGAAAGATGCTCAAGGACTGATAACACAAATCATCTTGTTCCCCCCTCTTTAGACCATTAGTCATAATGATACACATTCTACTAATTAAAAAGCAAATATATTTTTAAGTTGGGCTTGCTAAAACAGTGTTCCTACCTTTATGCAAAAATCCCAAATACTGATGTGTTCTGGCCAGAGGTTATTTTGTTCTGCATCCCACAATCATCTCCTCCTGGAGCGCTGCGCTAAGCTCGTGCATTTTCTAGTGCCTCTTTGCTTCACATCGTGAAGACACTAGTTTAACAAACAATGTTCACCAGGCCCGTAGTTCCAGTCAGGTACACTTCTAGCAGTATAAAAGTGTAACAAATAATCGTATTTACACTACAGTAAGCTAGTATGTAATGTACTTGCAGCAAATAAATTAGATCAACAGATACTAAAATCGGTATTGATAGCAACAGCTTGAAAGAGGAAAAACGATAAAGAACAAGAAAGGAAAATCACCAGGAGATTTAGCTTCAAATGTTCTAAAATCCCTAGGTGATAGGTATGACTAAGAACAATTGCCAGGGAAGTACGTGTTCAGAGAAGAGCATTTAAGTGGCAAAATAAATGGAGCTCCAGCCAAACTGAAACCTCTCTAGAGCAACAAAGCCAGTAACGAGATTTTACCAACTATATCCCCAGGTAAAGCAGCAATATCAGGCCTTACAGACACTACCATGCAATTAGAATGCTGTTTAGGAAACTGTCATCACCATCGAGTCCTACTAACCTTACTCTATCTACATTTTATTAAGTAGTACAATCTTAAGGAAGACAATATTCTGTGAAGAAGTCATTAAGATGTCTAGGCACAATCACGTTGTGAGAAGTGAAAAAGATCCCTTTTTACCCTGCGCTCTATTATACCTATATTGCAAAATCCAAGTGGAAACAGGAAAAAGCTTCCTTCCAGCAAAGCAAACTTTTCTTCCAGAATTAAAGCAAAAATAGTGTAAGCTCATATTGGTCACCTTAAAAGCGGCCATGGGACAGCTGTTGGCTTGGCCCATCTCGGGGCGCAGAGATCCGACATCAGTTCATGGTTTGGTGCTCCACACAGGGCAGGAGCCAAAGAAAAATCCATCTGTGGCCACGCAAATACACACATCAAAGTCCCCTGTTCTCCCACCCTGAGAAGCAGCAGTTTGGGTTTTATACCTCTTTACAAGAATACCGGGTTGTCTCTTCCCTGTGACCACACATTTGTTCTGCGTGTGTGAATTGCTTTTCCAGCAAGGTGGCTCCTACAGCACGACTGTAAATGCAAATTTAAACCTGCAGTCAAAGGGGAAAACTTCGGTGTTTACAATTCCTTCTAACACAATGTAACTCCTCAGGAACTCAGCCAAGGTGAATACAGGGGTAAATATTTACTTTTGCTAACGTCCTGATCCAGTAATTCTCATCCTTTTTGGGGCAAGGAACAACCCTTTATCATTTCTCCACCACCACCCTTCCCTCCTGTGTTAAACCCTCCAGCTCCTCCTACCTGAGCAGAGTTCTGTGACTTGGGGTAAGTGTCCCAAACCTCACAGGGTGCTGACCATTTATTAAATACTTCATTGGTATGATTCTGTGTTCAGATTTGAGAGGAACAAGGATAACAACCACAGACTTGCCAAGTATTCTCACCCAGACATGCAGGCTCACTCCTGTATTCAGTAGCAGCCTCTCTCCTGGCTTTGGATCTCCCATCATGACCAAACACCAGATGCTTCCTCCTGCTCTTCTGAGGCTTAACCTCAGGATCTTGAAAGGCAGACTCCTCCGGACGCCTGGGTATTTGTGATACTGATACTTCAAATATATTATTTTTCAAATTTGCTCAAGGAAACACATCTCAGGTGCTGAGCCCTTTCCCGCTGCCTTGGCCTTTCATTTATTGAACGTCTCTGCCTGCTGCTCCCACGGCTCCTTCTGTCTGGGTCAGGTCAAGTGTCTTCCTGCCACCAGCGTTTGTTGAACTTTCTTATTATTAATATCACAAATCAATCTGTCCAGTAGCTCACTCTCTAGGATATTTCTAAGTGACTGCCTGGGAAGGCCAGAACGATTCTAGGGACTTGCTGAGGCGGCTCTGCCCCCATCCCACCGCAGCCAGGCCCTGGTGCCTTCCCTCGCTCTCTGGGGGCTCAGCCCTTCACAAGGCTGCACAAGGATTTGGGAGGGTGAAGGAGAGGACAGGAGGGGCTGAGGGGACCAAGGGAGAGGGGAGGAAACCAAGTGAGTCCTGTCAGCTCTGCTGTGGAGAAGGTTCCACCTCATGTCCAGCCCACACACCCTTGGGCAAGCATTGACCACGACTCCTGGGGACCTCTCCAGATCTTTTCAGGTCATCTAAACTTCCACTCTCCTCATTTCCAAAGTTGTTATGAATTTAGTGGGAGCAGGTTGTTCTGTACCAGCAGAACTACTTCAGACATTCCCTTTTTTACATTACATATATAAATTTTCTTACATATTGACACAATGTCTTTTGGACTCCGGCTCTGTAACAGCCACTCCAGAAATGAGCAGACACAACCAACTGCAGCAAATCATAGAATCGTTTTGGTTGGAAGAGACCCTCAGGATCATCGAGTCCAGCCATAACCACAACCTAACACCATCGAGTCCAAACATAACCCAAGCTAACCATAACCACGACCCAACACCATCAAGTGGAACCATAACCTAACCTAATCATAACCACAACCTAACACCATCAAGTCCAACCTAAAGGAGGTGCCCAGGCGCCCCAGCCCATCACCCTGTGGTCAACCCCACTTGAACCACAGTGCACACTTTACCACAGCTCCTATACTTCAAGCCCTTCCACAAATAGCTGCGACTGCCCTCAGAATGTCCCTTCAATACGAATACTCATTACAAATGAGCACTATATAGCCTAACGCCAGAGCAGCAGCATCCCGGAATCTCAGGTTCAGTGTAAACAGTTATTTACTCAGCCTGATAAAACACCCCCGTGCCACCTCCCCTGCGTGTTCGCAGAGCAGCGTGGTTTGCAGGTTAAGTACGTTTTCATTCTCTGAAGATGATGGTTATGGTTGGTGGGAGAGATTATAACTTGCTAGGATATTATTGTTATTCAAAGCCTGCTATGGCAAAGACACTCATTTAATTATTCAAGAGGTATTTAGGAAAATGCTTTTGTTATATGCATAAACCCTAATGAAAGAGCAGCTATGCTGTGGGTACCCTTATATCAATTAAGTATCATTACTGAAGTGATTGCAGCATTCTCCCACAATTTTTACCAAATTATAGGTGAGAACAAAAATCTGCCTCTTCTTTAATCCTCTTCTTTCATCTCCATCATATAGGCAGATGTCATTTTTATTATCCTGTAAATCTCAGGTCTCCACCCTGTCTAATTATGACCGTCGGAAGACGCATTTTAGATCCTACACCTAAATACGTCAACAGTATCCCCAAGAAAAAAGAAGAAAAACTGCAAAGCACTTAGGATTCATAGAAGTGGAAAGTCTTCAACTGCACAGTAATTACTGCACGTTGTAGAGCATTAAGTGAGAAGACAATGTGTTAAACACCTGTGAGAACATGCATCTACTATTTGGAAATCAAACAATGTAATTTCTTCTTGAATAATAATTTTGAAAACTAGAGAATTAGGCCAAATAACCTCAAGGGGCTTATTTTTCTTCCCAAGTATGAGATTGCAGATGAATCAGACCATAAAATAGTCATTCTAAGTATATAAAAGTAAAAACATCTCAGGAACTGACTGTATATTTAAAATAATACTTTATTACAGCCATAAGGTGTATTAAGTGAGATGATCTCAGATGTATATTTAAACCGCCTCATTTCTGTGGGACAGAGAAAAAGAGCACACACCACAGCCTCCTGTACTTGAATACAGCAACATTTATGGACGCATTGAGGATCCTCAGTGGTAAAGGCTTTTTAACAGGATCAGGTTTTCACCTTTAAAAATGACCGATTCTTGCTTCTGTTGCTATTCCCGTATTGTGTGGGAGTTGTGCTGAACACTCAGTCCGTCAGTCAGCGCTCTGACTTACCCTTGCACAGACACTGAAGAAAGAGCACCTGAAAATGGGATCACTGGGACACATGGTAATTTAAGAGGTTCAAGCCTTCTACTTACTATTCTTTACTATAAAAAGGGGTTTGTCTTTGTCAAGAGTATTTAAATGGGTGCAAAAAAAGGACTATAGTATTCAACAGTGTAAATGAACAAATATTTTTGGCTTTTTAAGTATGCCTAAGGAAAACAGAAATGGAAATGACCCAAAGAACAATGTCCACATATCTCATGCTCAAAACAAAAACACTGAGGAAAGTCTAAAGATCACACTGGACTCCGCTCCTGACGCTGAGTCCACTCTGCCCTGGACAAGGCCCATTCCCCGCTGCCACGAGCACAACGCTTCCACCGACAGCAGCAATTTGGGTTGATACTGTCATGTGCTACAACTTCCATTTTTAATCTCACGTTTTTGCTATCGAATCCCCACTCCAAAATTAAAACTCAAACCCAGCCTTTTAGCTGTTTTTCACCACTGGCTTGCTTTGGAGAAACAGCCCTTCTGAGATTGCAGGAATGTTCCACCACCACTTGAACCTGCTTAGTCCCAGCTCTTCTCCTATGCTTATAGTTTGGCTTCAATTTTATTTATCTACATCTGTATGTATACATAAGCACATATCTACATACTTATCTACATACCACAAAAACACAGTTTATCATTCCTGACTTTAATCATTTGGTTGCAATTCTTAAAGAGGCTTTAAAGGTATTATTTTTCTGCAGAACAGAAACTCTGAAGGAATCCTGCAGGCACAGAATATTGCATTTGGCTGCTCAGTGTTTTCAGCAAGGCTTGAGTGACTCACACAAGCACGTGGCTGCAGAAGAAATGGTTTTATTAATTATTTACCAATCTTCAGTGTTTCAGTGTCATGCAGAGTTGGCATAACTTTCTGAATAAATTATTCAGATCTTCACAGTTCAACCAAAGCACAGCACAGCTCAAAAGAGATGACAAACCGGTGACACATAACACATCCCACTAATTCTCTTCCCTTCGTTGCAGCTCTTGATATTTTAGTCATGTTTCCACCCAGGGATGCACTCCTTAGGCAACGTAAATCAGCAGAGTCCAGTTATAAATATTTCAGAAATTCAGTGACTGTCCCGGGCTCCTCCCGGCACGGGGCACAACACACTGAAGGTACCACGGGCACAAGCTGAACTCCAGAAGCTGACTGTGTATTATGATGCTTAAAAAGAAAAGAGAGATCCATAACATGTCAATGCCTGAGAAAAAATGATCCATAATACAAAGTAGATGAGACTCTGATTCTGTTCAGCTTGGAGCAGAGCAGACTGAGGGCAGAGCTCATGGGCTGCAGGTTCCTCAGCAGGAGCAGGAGGGGCAGGCTGAGCTCTGCTCTGTGACAGTGACAGAGCCCAGGGAATGGCAGAAGATGTGCCAGGGAGGGTCAGTGGGACATGCGGAAAAGGTTCTTCACCCAGAGGTGCTGGACACTGAACAGGCTCCCCAGGGAGCTGTCCCAGCCCCAACCTGACAGTGTTCAAGAAGAGACTGGACAACGTGCTCAGACACACGGGGTGACCTGTGGGGTGTCCTGTGCAGGGACAGGAGTTGGACTCCATGAGCCCTGGGGGTCCCTCCCAACTCAGGACATTCTGTGATTCAGACATTCAGGACATCCTCCAACTCAGGACATTCTGTGATTCTATTGACTGTGTGTGTCACCTCTGGCTCTGGCAGATGGAGTCACTGGTGGACCAGGAGATGTGCCAGGGAAGTCTCACTCACTCTAACGTTGTCTGACTCTACCCCCGGCATCTAGAGACAGGATCCCGGATCTTTGAATGATCCCACACAACTTTTCTTACAGTTTTTGTCTCTCTTAAGCATAAATCTTCCCTAAACTCTTGTGCAGTTTCCCAGCAGGCATCCCTAGCAATAAGAGGTCTCAAGTAATACCATTTATCCAGATTTAAGGAGACTACTTAGCCTGACACCTGTCAGATACCCGAGGAGCTCAGTACAGAAGTTTATTCTCCAAATATGTCTCCTTTTTTACGATTGTGAACACGGAGGACTCGGCAGCTTGGTGTAAGTCAAAGTTGCGGAAAGATGTGAATGATTCTGATACAGAAATGTTTGAAGAGACCGTTCCTTTGGATGCAAGCTGGTTTGCTACTTCACCTTTCCGTGCTGTGATTCTGTAAGATCTATGAGCATTTCCTCCTGCAGAGCTCCCTTCCCTGGATCAAGCCCTCAGCCCAGGGCATGGGGAAGTCACACTGAGGTGTGGGGGTCCCAGCTCTGTGCAACACCCGACCCGGGCGAGAAACAACGACATTTCCCCATCGCCGCTGGGAGGGCACCTGCACCCCGCTCCTGCAGAAATCAGGCGCTGATCACGTTTACACAGGCACGGTCCCTGGGTTTGGTTCATAATACAAATTACTCCCTTGCAAAGGGACAAGAACAACCTACTTGAAGTAAATGACAGAGCACACATTTCTGGGAAAAGCTGCTGAGATGTGAGACACTTGATCAGGTGCCCCGGGCGGGATCCCTGGTGTCGGTCAGCACTGACCCCTCCTCAGCTCCTCTCCTGCTCCTGATGCACCGGGCAACACAACCACCCCCCCCGCCAACCTTCCGAACACGGAAACGGGAGGAAGAGCCAACGAAAAAGAATTCCTAGTGGATTTTAAATCCATAAAGAACATTCTTTGCTATGTAATTAATGGAAATTTACCAGTTTTAAGTTTCCTGAGGGAAATTTTCCATGTCACATCAATTTGTAGGTAGGACCCAAGAGGGAGACAATCACAACTGCTTCATCAGACTGCTCCTGGGGGTTCATTTGCAGGCACGTTCTTTGGTAACTTTGATCCTAGACGACAGTGTTAACTCTATTTGGTCCTCGGTACTGCATTGATTTTAAACAGCCTTTTGAGATACCCTCACTGATTATTTCACTGGAAGTTTAATTAAATCTTGTCACACAGGAATAAGCTGCTTCTTGGAATAGCTGCTGAACATTATGCAGCATGTAATTGGAGAAAAAGGAGGATGGATAATTATAGCTGGACAGACAAGCACATAAAGAAAAAGCAGAAAGCTATTGCTAAATATAATTTAAGCGCAAGTGTTTGTGAACCGTCTCAGCTGCCTTTGTGCAGAAAGCAGCAGACTTCTGGCATTTGTTCTGCTTTCCATCTAGTTATTTCTACATCAGGCATTTCCATTCTCAAATCTCATCCCAATTTCTGCAATATAGGCAACTTGGTACTGTACAAGCTTCTCAGGATTCCTGTTAGATTGGAAAGGAATTACTGATATTTAGCCAAGAACAGCTGATGAGCGGCTATCTTCTTCACCAGCTGCTCTGCTGCTGCTCACTTACACAAAGCAGCAGCGGCAAAGTCGCGTTTCTTTTGTAATGAAATGCCCACAACTCCTCCCTGCTGACCTGCAACTACCTTTTCTTTTCCAAATGGAGTCCTATAGATAAAGGATATTAGATTATAGCAGAGATTGAATAGATTCCTCAACTAGACATACATGCTCAAAAATGGGACCAATCTTTTTGCCATTAGAGATTTCACCATCATCTTTGCACTTTCCTTCTGATCTTTAGATTCCCTAGAGCCAATGAATAAGTCTTTTACCACAAGTAATTTACCCAGCTCTAACGTTCAAAGTCACATGTATATATTTCATACTGAGCCAGCAGCTAGTTAGAATATTCTGCTTGGAAAACTGAGCAAAAAAAGGAAATTAAGCTATGTTCTTTATGTTAAGCACCTACTTTTTGCCAGCCAATATATTTTTGTATTACTGGTATAAATATGGCGTTCATACATAAATACCATACTTTTAAGATTACATCAATATTTCATTAAAAAAAAAAAAGTTAATCTGACTTTAAACGAGCTTTAAGAGCAGAAGAAACTGTTTGGAAGGGTATATCAACCATAACAAGACAGCAGCTGAAAAAATTAAAGCTTAATGATAGGTGAAATAAAATAGGAAAACATATTTATTTCCTAATCTGACTTTTAATACATTAACTTGGTAAGACATTGCAGGATTGGACATGAAGTCCCTTAGCAACTGAACAAAAGCCTCAAGAGTTCTACATGGTAAATCCAAACGGTCCGACTGGGCTCGAGAAGGGAAACACAAAGGGGGGTTTGCAGGGGACAGCAAGAGCCCAGGGGGGCTGCACGGGAACAACGAGGGAAAAGAGCCACCCCAGCAAGGTGCCGCCCTTTGATCTCATCCATATACCTACAATATGGCTAGAACATCCAAGAAACAGAATTTGTTTGCCAGCCCTGAACAAATGGCAGTGGCCGTGTGGACAGGTTGCTCTTCATCCAAAGGGGCTGGGAAGCCTCTGAGAACACACACCCCTGTTTGGAGATGAAGAATAAAACCTCTGGCACTTCTTTGACACCATTTTCAGGTGTAGCTGAAGCACCAAAGGGCAGAAATGTATTTCTTGTTAAAAAGGGAGAAAATAGTACTTTTCTTTCTTCCCCAGCTTCACTTTCCTTGCAAATCATTTCCTGACTGATACCAACAAGCGTGTCTGTTTAACTAAGGAATAAAATAATCGGCGGATGCCAAACGCTACTCTCCTAAACGGGAACCTGTCCCACTCACAGTGGGACCTCAAGGAAGTCATTGAACTCACCTCCGCTTGTCAGAAAGTGCTATTGCTGTCTTCTGCTTATTTACACGCCCAACTCGTGAGGCTCCCTGAGATAACACACCCATGTTTTCAATTGTGAGTGCTGGAATATAAAGGTACAGGTAACTATGTGGGGGAAGAGGTGAAAGAACTGCAGACAGGGATAGAACAGAAAAAAACCAAACAAACAGTTTTCTCTCTTAATGACATTCAACCAGAATAATTTGGGGTGTTATCTTGTAAAGAAAAGCACAATATTTGTAGACAGAGTGATCTTCACATTGTCTTTCTCTCATTGCAAAAAGCTTAGCAAAGTTGTATATTGTAATACGCTTCAAGGTTTCACATGTTCTTAATGGAGAATTACTGGAGCACCTCCATAAATATTTAATAGCTAGGACTCAGCAAATATATTACAAGGCCAAAACCTGTAGTCCACATCAAAAAGAAAAAGGAAACATACATACACAATTGACTTCTGTGAAGCTTTCTAAAAAATGGCTCATCACTCATCATCAATAACTTAAAATCATCACTTTGAACCAACACAACATTGTAATTCCATCTTCTGCCCTTCCCAGTGACAGTCTAATCATTACCAGTCTATGTATTTCCAGCATTGGTCCCGCGCTGCAGAGTGTGTGTGATATACAGATACATCTATCTATAAAACGTATCAAATAAGACCCACAATCTCTATTTTTAAAATATCTTCACTACAGAAGCAACCTTTGCTATTCCAAATGCCCATCCACTCATCCTCCATAAGCAATTTCTTTGTGGAAGACTCGCACAAAATCAAAGGAGGGTCATTTAAAAACAGACAAACTAAAACCAAACAAAAAACACACAAAATCCTGAGAAATTTGGAAGTTTCCCTGAAAAGCTTCTAACTTACCACAGCCGGTCAGTTACCTGCTGTAGTTTCCAGCTTACGCGCTTGGAATGAGTTTCCACAACAAAATTAAAGAGCCTCCCGCGCCCGCTCCCACGCGGTCGAGCAGAACTGAGCAGATAAAGACTTCACAGAGAACAGACACCAGGCTGGTGCAAAACTCACCGCGCTTTTCGCATTGTTGAAATTTGCCATTTCATATTGGAGCGCATTCTTAATAAACGCGGTTATGTTACACATCGTTTTAATGCGCTTTTCTCACTTTATGGGTTTTGCGACTTTTTTTGCTACTGGCTTATGGCTTGCTGTTTATTTTAGACTACTGAAACGATGGTAGACAAAAAGCAAATTTGAGTGAATTTCAAGACTGTTCAGCAAATGGATGAGATGCAGCGAACCCTGGGACTCCTGCAGCTGGGACTGGGCACCAGAACGGGCCCAATTCCTCTCCACAACAACGCCGGTCACACATCGCGCAACCAACGCTTCAGAAGTTGAACGAATTAGGCTACAAAGTTTTGCTTCATCCACCACATCGGCCTGACCTTTTGCCAAGGGATCAGCACCACTTTGAGCATACTGACAACATCCTGCAGGGAAAACGCTTCCACAACCAGCAGAATGCAGAAAATGCTTTCCAAGAGTTTGTCGAATCCTGACACACAGATTTTTATGCTACAGGAATAAACAAACGTCTCATTGGCAAAAATGTGTTGATTGTAATGGTTCCTATTTTAATTAATAAAGATGTGTTTGAGCCTACTTACAATGATTTAAAACTCACAGTCCAAAACTGCAATTACTTTTGCATCAACCCAATACTTCCTCACCTCATAGCCCTGGTAAGAGGAGAAATACCACAGGAGTGCTGCGGACAGGAGCATCCTGCATCCCAAATCCTGCATCCCACATCCTGCAACCCAGAATCTCAGGGATGGGAAGGGCCCTGGAAAGCTCATCCAGTGCAATCCCCCCATGGAGCAGGAACACCCAGATGAGGTTACACAGGAAGGTGTCCAGGCGGGTTGGAATGTCTGCACAGAAGGAGACTCCACAACCTCCCTGGGCAGCCTGGGCCAGGCTCTGCCACCCTCACCCCGAACAAGTTTCTTCTCATCTTTCAGTGGAACCTCCTGTGTTCCAGTTTGCACCCATTGCCCCTTGTTCTGTCACTGGTTGTCACCAGAAGAGCCTGGCTCCATCCTCCTGACACTCACCCTTTGTATATTTATATAAATATATACATATATATATATTTATATCTCACATCCCCCCATCCAGCATCTCCACATCCCCGCATCCCGGCTGTGCTCCCAGCCCGCAGCCTGGGCCTCTCTCAGCACTGCTGCACAGCAAGTCTTCCGCAAAGCCTCCTTCTTCTCTCTGAACAGCATTACAAGCGGTGGAGCTCACACACCAATGAGCACTGGCCTGTCGACAGAGCCCCGTGGCACTGCTGTTTGCACCTACATTTCTCCACCGAGCTTAAAGTCACTTTGAAACTGCTGGAGGTCCGGGTCAATGAGGAGAAATTCAGGATAATTAGCACAAGATGTGCCTGGGTCCAAATGTTCCAAATGAAAAAAGAGGTGCAGAAGAGAAGGAAAAGCACCCAATTTATGTGCAAAACTGTGTAACCAGATATCGCTCCTGCTCTGACTCTGAAATGGGGTATCTCAAAGACTGGGATTTCTTCACAAAAAAACTAACAGCAAAAAAAACCAGACAGGAGTAATGGGAAGATAAAAATACTCCAAAGTAAACAGTTTGACTGAATCAGATATAAAAGGGAAAGAAGAAGTCTGCAGACCTCTATTGCAGAGACAGACGATTAGCAGATACATATGAGCACTGAGGGAAGTCCTTTATCTTAAGCAGAGCCAGAACAACACAGACCTCTGCAGAAGTAACACCAGGAGGGATTTTCCTCCACGCTTCTGTGGGAACAGCGGGCACTGACCCTTCACAAACCATTGTTTGAGGTCACATGTACCGAAAAACGAAAAGTTCTAGCAATATAATTTCCAATTTCGCTGCTAAACAGTTTAAGACATCCAGAAGGACACTCGGCAATTTGTTCAGCTGAGCAGTAAACAACCCTGCACACAGCAGGAACATGTGCAAAGCAAACTACACCTGCGTGTTCCTCTTCAAATTGCCAGAGGCTGTTACAACGACTGCATCTCATTTTGGGGAGGAAGAAACAAAACAAGCACAAGAATACTGCAACATTTTCCAGAACGAGTTGTTAAAGCTCTACATAAAGAGAAAGTACCATCTGATGTACCATCAATAACTAAAATTAAACTCACATTTAACATGACAAGAACCAAGCAGGCAGCCAAGCCTTAGTTTGTTCCGAGCAAATATTTTTAGCGTTTAAGCTTATCCAGGTATTACAGCCCCTGCTCCTGGCAATGTGACCCCTGCAGCTCGATGCTGCTGCTCCACGGCTGGAATCAGAGCCCTCCTACACGCTTTTTGACCCCAAAGCTGCAGCATCAAAGCACTCGCTCTTGGAGCCGTGGCACCATGCAAGGAGAGGCAGACCTTGCCGCGGGGCAGCAGAGATGTGGGGTAGCAGAGCAGGAGTGGAGCAGCAGAGCAGGTGGGGGCAGCAGCTCCCCTGCGCAGACTCCGCACTGGGACTCCCAGTGGTCCCCGTCTCACTGCACTGGAATGCAGAGGAGCAGGTGACAGGTGACAGCTGCCACGGCAGAGCAGGTTCAGGTGGTGCCACCTTGTCCCTCTCACCCCTGCTCAAGGGTGACACAGGCTGGCTCAGCCCAGCTCTGGAGCAGGGACGTCCCTGCAAGGCAATGGCGCTCAGCCCTCCCGCTGCCACGATGAGAGGTGGGAACACCATTACCCCTCATGAGGAAAGGCTGGGGGAGCTGGGGCTCTTTAGTTTGGAGGAGACTGAGGGGTGACCTTATTAATGTTTACAGATATATAAAGGATGAGTGTCAGGAGGATGGAGCCAGGCTCTTCTCGGTGACAACCAGTGACAGGACAAGGGGCAATGGGTGCAAACTGGAACACAGGAGGTTCCACTGAAAGATGAGATGAAACTTCTTCCTGGTGAGGGTGGCAGAGCCTGGCCCAGGCTGCCCAGGGAGGTTGTGGAGTCTCCTTCTGTGCAGACATTCCAACCCGCCTGGACACCTTCCTGTGTAACCTCATCTGGATGTTCCTGCTCCATGGGGGGATTGCACTGCATGAGCTTTCCAGGGCCCTTCCAACCCTGACATTCTGGGATCCTGTGATTCACCCCAGCACCCAGCCCTGCTCATCCCAACTGGCCAGAACCTTCCCACACCACAAACAGAATGCTGGCAAAGTGCATTAAAACCTTCAACCTGCCCCCCAGGCTCAGCCCCACCGCTGCCACCCCCCACCGCGGCACTGCCCCCATGCCCCCAGCTCCTCACCCGCTCCCTCACTCTCTCTCCATTTCTGGGAAGGAAAATATAAAAAGAATTCTCTTGTTATGTGGTATTGACTTCCATTCAGTGCAAGACTGGGAAACAATATAAAAAGCTACAGAACAAAAATGAAAAACAAAACCCCAGCGACCTTGAGTAGACGACACTGGAATTGCTTCAGTAAGTAAAACCGCAGACGCCAAAGGCGTAAGAATTCAAAACACATTTTTCAAGTTCCTCAGAACACCTGCTGCATTCCTAGAAGATATTTATTGTAAACTGTGTAATGCTGGGCCAACCCAAGTCTGGCACTCGCTAACGAGAGACCCCTCAGACAAGCCCGGGTGTCCGCGGTGAGGACAGACCGTGTGGATTGCTGTTAAACAACTGAAGAAACACATTCACATAAAATGCAGAGCCAAGAAAGCACATTTATAAGTGTTTTTTCAACAGTAATTTTCTTAAAAACATCTAAGTGAATTTTTAGCCTACAGTCTCCCTTTCAAAAGAATTCTTCAGGCAAAAATCTGCTAATCATCCCGTGATCACCAATTACTTCATTATATTACCAAGGGAACATACAGACAAGGCCAATTTTTACTATTTACTTATACGACTCTCTCAGCTCTGTGTTATACAGAAGACCTCGAGCCTCTGTCATCTGTGATTTTTACTGAGTTTTGCAGACCCTTACAAAGAGAGGGGCTTTGTGTGACCAATGGCAACGTGAAATGAGAAAATATTTTCTGACGGGAGGATTTTTAGGAGGTTTTGAAGGCCGTTGGTTGGCTGGCAGCAATAGCAGAGACCATTGGCGTAAGGATGAAGAACCACCAGCCACTTCAAAATAATATAACCCTTGTTCTTCCATTTCTAAAGTATTTTATTGCCATTCTCTCTATAGATGTGCGTCTTGCACAACCAACGCACAGCATGATACCAGCCAGGCAAAGGGAAAAGCGCGTATCTTTGTCACTGAGATGTTTTGTGGGAAACAAAGACGCTTTGAAAGACAAACATCCCAGGAGGATTCTCCGCCGAAACTGTTCCCAGGGCACCGGGGCTCAGTGGCATCCACACTCATCCGTCATTAACCAATTAGAAATGGCTGCAATTAGTGCGGTGGCTTTTTCACAGAACCACAGAATGGACTGGGTTGGAAAAGACCTCAGAGCTCATCCAGTCCAACCCTTGGTCCAACTCCAGTCCATTCACTAGATCATGGCACTAAGTGCCATGTCCAATCTCAGTTTAAAAACCTCCAGGGCTGGTGAGTCCAGCACCTCCCTGGGCAGCCATTCCAATGCCTGATCATTTTTGGTGGGTTCGGGGGTTTTTTGGTTGTTGGTTTGTTTTGATTTGGGTTTGTTTGAGATTTTTTGTTGTTTGCTTGGCTGGGGGTTTTTGGCTGGTTGGTTGGTTGGTTTTTTGGGTTTGGTTTGGTTGGGTTTTGATGTTTTTTTCAGAAACTCTTTAGTCATAACCTCCATATTAACTGAGATATGAATTGTATGGGAAAAAATGATAGCAAGACCTCACGCAGTGAATTTTGTAGGACAGCCAGACAGCTATTGGGCCAAACAGAACTAAGAAAACAAATACACCTATTTTACAGAAACAGAGAACATTAAAGAACCTGCTTTCTATCAATATCCATTGTGTCTCAATTTCAACCTCAGGGTATATTGAACCGAGGGACACTTTATGTGAAATCAATGCCTGTTGTGTACACAAGGGCTTTTTCAAGTACTAGCGTGCAGACTGGTCACTTAATGGACACGTCGTTTACCCTGAGTAGCCCGTCCCAATCCCACTGACCGATGTGGCTGTATGTGCACCAACAGTGCTATGATGCTGCAGCCCAAGCTGAATTATTAGGGACTGATAATCAGCCAATGCCCCTCTACAAATGAGGAAACACCAAGTGCTCCACAGAGATGATAATGAGCTCCCTGGGTCATGTTTGCTATTACTGGCCGATCTTTGGTAAACTGTTGGCCAGACTGGAAGAACATGAAGCCACCAAAGACAACCTGTCTAGTGACACTTCAGAGATAAGCAGTTGTGACCAGGCCAAATGCCAAACACCAAAACTGCTTGTTAAAAACCTATGCAAACCCAACCTGCACCGACAGCTCCACGACCCCACGCAAGCTGCATGTGAAACCCCTGCCTGCCCACGGACGCAGGAACGGCTGCAGAATCTGCAGGGTAAGCTAATCAAACCCAGTTAAGTACTGAAGTACAATCTTATATCAGACAAAAGTTGACTGGGGTTAAGCACAAATTAAAAGGTCAATACTCAGATGTTCAATAGGAACACTAATAAACTCAACATTATTGTTTTCTCCTGCAACAGCACAAGCAGAACACAGATTTATTTCTGAGGCAAGAGGAGATGGTGCCGCGTGGTGCTGGGGGCTCTGGGCTCCCCAAAAGGCCAGTGTTGAACAGGTGGGCAAGAAAAGCCCATCTGGCAAAGCCCGAATTGCCCACAACGCTCCTTTTAACTGGTACAAACCTCCAGTTTCTGTGTTAAATAACACGGAGTATCGGTGCAGAACACAGAGATGTGCTTGCGCTGCTATTGCTCTGCCTCATTTACTTATTTGGGGCATACTTGATCATAATTAAATTATACTGACATGACGCTCAAACAATTTCTATATGGAATTGCCCATAGGGCTGCCAGCAAACTACCTCTTCCTATTCAAACAAACAAGACAATTCAAGATTTTTCACCAGAGAGACGCATTTTAACTCTCTTTTAATGGCAGAATAATGAATATTTTATAGTGGCGGTTTCTGTTTTAAATGAGATATTTTTATGGATGTTGGGATTGTCCTGTAATGGTTTCAGTTCAAAGCTGATGGGATTGTAATTAGGTGTTCTTCTAAATATTTGTTACTTTTTCTGATTGTTCTGATAGGTACAATTTTCTCATAGTTTAATATCCTCGAAGCTGAATATGTCAATCATTAAAATGACTCAGTGGTAAAGAAAACACATCTGTCTGGTCAAAAACACACCGTAGCAATTTGTGATTTTATTTTAAATTGCTTATCAAATGTGTAATTGCATCTTTGAACATACTTTTAAAATACACGTAACAATAGAATCAGCAAACTTACACTTTGAATAGCATGTTCAATTTTTGTTACTCGTCCTCATGAAAACTTAGATTGATGCCACAAAGACAAATAAGAGAATTTTATGAGATTAAGGTACAGAAAAGATTTTGTATAAAACAAGAGCAGAGCAAACCATCTGGAGAGAAACATACGCTCTCCTCCATATCTCTTTAATTTGGGAAGTGATTGAGCTCTAGACACTGATCTTTTCTCTTAAGAATACCATGTTCTAACGGATTTGCAGGCAGTACACACAGACATATGTTTGTCAGAAATTCAGCAGAAAGTACATTGCTGGGTGCTGCTGCACTGAGACAAGTGGCCAAATCCCCAGTTCTACTGAAAATCCACATATACCACCCAGCATAACACAGCATTTCTACTTCTAGCCCGAAGGTTTCTGACAGCACTATCTGTTCAGAGAGGTGCCTGCGGACAGCCCGGAACCTGACTCTTCGGGGAAAAATAAATTATTTAGAGGCATAGAAAAAGGTAGCGAGAGTTTCTTGAAGGAGGGTTTGATGATAGTGAAAGCCAAGAGCAAACCTGTGTGGCACATGAATCCTCAGAAAGCTGCTTCTTGGCCCAGGTTCACTAGTCTTAGTACCTTTATCCCAGGGAATAACTCAGGGCCATGCTTTTCATCTTATTTGGGCACCAAATAACAGGCCAGCAGCGAGACTTTGGAAATGCCTGGCCATGTACCTCAGGGGAGCTCCAGAGCTGATCCATATGTGAGTGTTCATCTGAAACTCTCTTTACACCAGCAGCTTAAACTGATTCAGTGGTCCAAACTGCAAACACCCAACATGCAATATCTACATTACCTGTTAGTTTAAGACCATTGCGGGGGGGATATATAGAGAGATGGAGAGGAGGAGAGGATGGAGAGGAGGAGAGGAGAGGATGGAGAGGAGGAGAGGAGAGGATGGAGAGGAGGAGAGGAGAGGATGGAGAGGAGGAGAGGAGAGGATGGAGAGGAGGAGAGGAGAGGATGGAGAGGAGGAGAGGAGAGGATGGAGAGGAGGAGAGGAGAGGATGGAGAGGAGGAGAGGAGAGGATGGAGAGGAGGAGAGGAGAGGATGGAGAGGAGGAGAGGAGAGGATGGAGAGGAGGAGAGGAGAGGATGGAGAGGAGGAGAGGAGAGGATGGAGAGGAGGAGAGGATGGAGAGGAGGAGAGGATGGAGAGGAGGAGAGGATGGAGAGGAGGAGAGGATGGAGAGGAGGAGAGGATGGAGAGGAGGAGAGGATGGAGAGGAGGAGAGGATGGAGAGGAGGAGAGGATGGAGAGGAGGAGAGGATGGAGAGGAGGAGAGGATGGAGAGGAGGAGAGGATGGAGAGGAGGAGAGGATGGAGAGGAGGAGAGGATGGAGAGGAGGAGAGGATGGAGAGGAGGAGAGGATGGAGAGGATGGAGAGGAGGAGAGGATGGAGAGGATGGAGAGGAGGAGAGGATGGAGAGGAGGAGAGGATGGAGAGGATGGAGAGGAGGAGAGGATGGAGAGGAGGAGAGGATGGAGAGGAGGAGAGGATGGAGAGGAGGAGAGGATGGAGAGGAGGAGAGGATGGAGAGGAGGAGAGGATGGAGAGGAGGAGAGGATGGAGAGGAGGAGAGGATGGAGAGGAGGAGAGGATGGAGAGGAGGAGAGGATGGAGAGGAGGAGAGGATGGAGAGGAGGAGAGGATGGAGAGGAGGAGAGGATGGAGAGGAGGAGAGGATGGAGAGGAGGAGAGGATGGAGAGGAGGAGAGGATGGAGAGGAGGAGAGGATGGAGAGGAGGAGAGGATGGAGAGGAGGAGAGGATGGAGAGGAGGAGAGGATGGAGAGGAGGAGAGGATGGAGAGGAGGAGAGGATGGAGAGGAGGAGAGGATGGAGAGGAGGAGAGGATGGAGAGGAGGAGAGGATGGAGAGTAACTTCAGTATCTTCAGTAACTGCTGTAACTCAGAGCCCACAGAGCTCGTGTGTCCTCACCCGGGCTCTCCCCAGCACTACAACGGCACGAATGTTGCTCCTGCTCACAACAGAACCAGGACTGATTCTCTTCTGTGCCGCGCTTTGCATCCTTCAGTTAAAACAATTTTTAACTGGAACGGGAGTGCACAACACACCTCCCAAAAAGCAGTTCTGCACTCTCACAAGGAGCAGCAATGCCCAAGCTTTGACCAAACACACAGTAATTACAGGCAGCCAGGCTGAAGACCGGTTAGGTCTCAGTACCAATATAACGTGCACGGATGATCCAAGAGCAAGCGCCAACACAAGTATTATCAGAGCTTTTTTCTTCCAGGACTTCATTTCTCTGCTTCATACCAAAGCAGCGACGCAGGGCTGTGAATCACACCCACGGCCATCGCTGTGCACTTGAAAGCAGCAGCAGAATCAACGGCCAAGTCCTTGGTTCATCCTCCCCCCCAAAAACATGACTGATTTTGACAGCAAAGCAAAGCTCGCGGTGACTCTCATTGCATGGGCGACACAGGAACAGCGTGGCCATGTTAAACCCACCCCTGGAAATCACTACTCTGGGGGTTACGAGAAGATAATTAAAATAAAACAAGTTACTAAAAGATCCCATCAAGTTTGACCCTGAATAATTAGGTTTCTAGTGCATAGGAAGGCCACTACTAACAAGCTACCCTGAAAGCCGAAATTCAGATGTTTTTCTTGCAGGCAGAATTGAAAGGGAACACTTTGCTTTTCCAGTCTTTAATTTCCAATACAGTATCCACAATGAGCTGCTAATAATCATACACTATATCATCAGGGCTTTGCACCTATTTACATATAAATAGTTCTGACCTGAGTTGGCTACCAACAACGGTTAATTTAATTTCTTGTCCTTTGGCAAGTGAATAGTCATTGGTTTTCTAGCACTTTTAACCTTGGCAAACCCTTGGGAAATAAAAATTAGATTGAAAGAAAATTACTAGTGGTGGAGAACAGTAAGAAAGTGACAGTAGTATATATAAACCTCAGGCAGCAGTGGAATAAAGTGTCATATTATTGTATGCTGTCTTCAGAAGTTCAATATTACTTTCTTGATTTACACTCCTGTAATTTTTTCCCAGTAATTCTTTTTGCTTTGGGGACTTTTGCACCTAAATTCATGTTTTTCAGCTGGGAAGAGGGACTAACTTATTTAGCATTAAAAAAAAATAATCTATCAGAATTCATAAGAATAAGGCAGTGATGTGCAACCAACAGCTACCCAGGGTGGCAGTTATTGACCGCTAATGACTGAATATTAGAGTAAGATTATCGGATCATCGCTCCCAGAGCACCTGCACGACAGCACGTTTAAAGGACGGCATTTGGGTCCCTGGAGCCCAGTGAGGAAATATTAGAAGAAAATCTGAGAAGAAACTTCTTCCCAATGAGGGTGACTGCCCAGGGAGGTTGTAGAGTCTCCCCGTTGGTCATTTCCGAACCCCTCAATCTCTGTACTTTTAAAAAATGTTTGACATGTAACATCCCGTTATAATCTGCTCAGTAAAGTTCCGGCTAATTCCCAAATTACTTTTTCCGGATTGCTAACTGTGTGTCGTGTGGTACTTGTACCCAAAGAACGTGCTGACAGAAGCGCTCATCCCATCCCAGGGACGACACTTGTCTTTCCATTGCTAGTTCTAAGGATTAGAAAAACACATTTCTGCACAGTGTCTGGATATCCAGAATATCTGAACTGCACAAACACAGCAGCAGGCTCAGGAGATGGGAAGCCCTGAAACGTTGAGAAAATGTAATAACATTTTTATGCCGGTACATTTTAACTAAAGTATTTTTATGCCAGAAGTGTGTTACCAGCAACGCTTTTTTCATCCCACAGGAGATTTTTGTTTAAAAAAAGAAAATCAATAACCATTGTGCAAGAAAATAGAGTCCATTTTCAGCTTGGAAACTATTTCCTTTTCTGCACTTCTCTAAAACCGTATTTTCCTTCTCAATCACCTTCAGAGAGTCATTTCCAAAAATACTCAGGTACTTGTTCACATGAACCAGTATCATGTGCCTTAACACAGACCTTACTGGTTCATCTCAGGTACCGTCAGCTGAGTCACTGTGGGAAATGCAAATGCCGATTCATTTCACATCAGTCACGATTTAGCCTGAAATTTATAAGATTTTAGCAAGTTGCTATTTTCTGCATTAGGTACTTTGGGTATTTGCTTCAGTAATACAGCATCGCTTCATCACCTCACTTCAAAGTGATTAAAATCCTCTACGAAGTAAGAAGAAATGAATTTTACTGATGGGAGCTACGTCAGAGAGATCTCAGTCCAAGAGATAATTAGGAGGGGTGGGTATTTCACCGCCACTCCCATGAAACCCAAACACATCTGAACAGCACATCTGTCCAGGCTCTGTCAGCACCGAAGGACCTTCTGCCATTCAACTGATTTTTGACTTAAAAACTTAATTTCCACAGTTTTTCAGAAAATAACCTGTTTCAACAGAAAGAAAATGTTCTTTTGGAAAATCAAATCACATTATTACACCTGAAACTACAGGGTAGTGACCTGTTGTTGAAGTGAACCAATATGCTTAATTCAACATCGGCAAGTGCAAGAAGCATAAACCTATATGAACAACATGCAATATGCTACTGTGGACAACTGCATTTGCATACTGAGCTAACTTAAAAGACTAATTTCCTTTTTAAAAAATTGCTCAAATGGTAAATAGTGTTATTTCCAAATCTATTTTTAAAAGTGTGTTCCGTTAGGAAAAAACAAGCAAACCCCCAAAACCCAACACATTATTTTTCAGCCTTTTCAAACAATTTGGGCTGAACATAAGCATTCAAATTGACATTTCTCCCAGAACAGAAATCAGAAATTCCAGTAAACTCTAGCAGATTTAGACGGGTCCATTTTTGAAAAGGAACTTTGTCTGATCCTACCGAAAGTAGCTGAGAGAACATCCTGGAGTCCTGGATCCCTTTTGAAAATGGGGAAAAACTCCTATGCAATGCAGACGTTTTCTCTTTACTGTTACGGTGACCAATGCATTCACTCATGCTTTTTACTGGAACAAGCCGTTACATATAGTTTGACAACAGGGAAAGCGAATATATATTAATTTTCCATTTCTAAACCAACATAACAGTTGGTTTTGATCACACCAGTTCCTTAGAAGACAGTAGTCCTGTAACCAGTTTGGCCTTGATACAAAAGGTACGAACCACAGCTGCTTCCACATGGAAGAATTACTATAAATTAGTACACGAACAGAAAGAATGAAACAGCAAACAGAGAGGATTACGAGTCTGTGGCTGTATTCTGATATACATTGGGTTATTAGGATTTGCATTCATTAGGAAAGTTAGACTATGTGATACCTTGTGCAGTTCATGACTGTCCTCCAGTCAACAGGAGGGTGACTGAGCTGCCGTGTGCTGTGAGCAGCAGCAGGTTCTGCCCTTTGCCACGTCTGTCAGTCTGTCAGGCCAGCGTGTGACCCTCTGCCGAGCCCTGCGCAACCCGGGGTCACCGTGCTTTGGATAAAGCAGCCCCTCTGATCACTGCAAGCTTCCACATTGAGGGTTAAACCCGAGTTTCAGCCAAAATCCAGTGTGAAGTACAATTCATACTGAGATGGATGGATTGTCCAGCAGTAAAGACAGGCAGGGCCGTACACTGGAGATGGGATCTGCAGTCGTTACAATTAGTTAAATCAGTGACTCAATACATCAGAATCTATAAGAGTAAAGAAGTGCCCTGCTCTTTATCCATTAATTCTTTTCCTAAATATTTGGATAGACCATGAAAGCTACTTAAATGGCCCCTGAATACTTTAGCTATAGCTATCTTTAAGCACGACTTGCCCACAACTTGACAGAACTGTTAGAATTGTCTTAAGAACCCAGATATGTTAGTCTTCAAACTGAGCTCTGGTAACGATGATTTATAGCCTAGAAAAGGTGGTCCCCCCACCGCAAGCTGCACGGGCAGCAGATGAGAGCTGGAAACTGGAACCGCTGCTCAAACAGCTCGGCCGGGCATCCGGCACAGCGCTGAACTGGACTAACTGGGACGGTGTTGGGACAACTGGCATGTCAATAGTACAACACTGGGGGAAAGATAGTGAGGGGAAAGCGGAGAGCTGGGGCCGAGTTCTGGGGAAGGCTCAGCGCAGAGGATTAGAGTGCTAAATGCATTTTCATGACAGGTGAATAATGAGCTCTTATTGGCGAGATGCTCCTCATTAAACTTCAACATTTAAAAGGATTTGTGAAGCCTTATTACTACGGAATGCATTAATAAAGTCTACACGGGGCTGCACTCCACCAGCCCACCTCCTGGTGCTGATGTTTTCCTACTTCTCTTTCACAATAAGTAAAAAATCAAAGTAATACAAACCTGTATTTGCTTTCCAGAGTTGCAGGAGTAATTAACTCAGGGAGCGAGAGGCAAGAAGGAAGAGACCTCAGGCTTAAGCAATTTGATTGCAGAGAGAAGCAAAACTATTATCAGCATTAATACAGAGAGATCAGAAGCCTCAATATGAAGGTATTAAAAATGCACACAATATTGATCGACAGGTTTACCATAATTATGTAGTAGAAGCTGATTCATCCGACCGTGCTTTCAAATTTCTGGGCGATGTATCTCCCAACTCATGAAATATAGTCTGATGCTATGAATACTGACTGACAGCTTCATTTCAGTAATTTGCCACAGCAGACTGACATTTTATTAGAACACAGTGGAAGGTGCATTGAAATTAACGGGGGAGGCTCTCTTGCTTTCAGCAGGCTTTGGATAAACTAATAGGTTTTATTTCTCAGAAGATGGTGGGAGATCCTCTTAAAACCACAGTAGCTTTGAAATTTTCAGAAAATTAAAATGAGTGGGAGTTGTCCATCCCAGTCTCCTTTGCGTGTTCCAACACTCCTCTTCTTTATAATTACACAAAACACTCGTCAGGATGGAAAGCCATGAGAGAAGCATGCAAGATTCTTCATCTCTGCTCTGATCCATCTCCTTTCACATTAGTTTGCTCTCTCTTGTCCCATTCACTTTCCTTTTCTAATCTCCTCTCCCAACCACCCATTTTCTCCAGTCTCTCCTCCCATCTTCATCTCTCTACTACTGTTTCCACCAGTGGATCGAGGAGTTATTGCCCTGCCAACAAGATAACATGTATCTCTTAACTATCACTCCCAGTTCCTAGTCTCTCCTTCCCAGTCCGTTCAGTTCCTCCAACACATCGGCCTAGAGTGCCTCAAAAATGCTGTTAGAGGGAAGAGACTCGGGGTCCCATAGTCCTGGGCAGTAACTTCAGCCATTCAAGCCCCTGTTCCAGAGCAAGGCACCCAGAGAGCTCCAAGACATGTCAACTGAACTTCTCAAGAATGCCAAACAATACATTTCTCTCTCCAGTTCCATTCTTGTGCCTTAACAGCAATAACTGAATTTAAAATAAAACAAGCCTGTGTGGCTCAGTTTTGCAGTTCAGCCATCAGGAGAAAACTTGACAAGAGAAAGCACAGAGCAACATAAAGCACGGGCTGTATCCAGACCCAAAAACCCACATTAGTTTTCCATTCCCATTTGGTTCACATCCCCGTCTACAGATATTGCAATTTATTATGCTTTTTCTTTATAAAGCCATCAGCCAGACTCACCTTATGTTCCCTCTGATAAGGCAGATATGTGGTCCTGAAGGCGACAGCTTCTGATCACATTCACCAGCTCGTTGTGGCTCACGGCGATGCTGAAGTGCCACGGCTCCTTCCATTTCAAGCCATTTCAGGGCAGAACTTGGTTGCTGATCCAGACCCAAGGGGCACTGAAATCAAAAGAAATACTCTGATTAACCCCAGTAAGATCTGAATCAATCCAGTAAACACAAACTTCTGTAGAAACCAACGCAGCACTGAGTCCCTTATCCAAAAGGCGACTGAAAGCACATTTGTTAGTAATCCTCCCTCCTCCTTAATCTCACCCCAAAGAGTTGCTAGTTTCACTTCACTCTCCCCTGGTAAAGTTAGAACTTCCAGAGGTTTTAAAGACACTGTTTGTCAAAGGATCACTGGAGAGACCAGTGGAAGGTGAGAGAGCATTAATTAGACCAGGAGAGGATGAAATTCTATTAAAAATTGCCCACCTGTGAGGGTTAATTTAGCGGCTACTAGTTATTTTTCTCTGCTGGGATGGTAGATGGAAAACAAGCTGAGAAAATAAAAGGTAGAAGAAAATAAGAGGGGGAAAACAGTATGACGCTTCTCAGGAGAAAATGTTAATTACACTTTTAAGCCCTTAGTCACCTAAGCTTCTATTTACAATAGAAATAGAAACACTGCAAATTATCTCTCCCTTTTTTTTAAAACGGTGATTACAGTTCTATTAGCTACTATGCCTGTTCATTAACCAGGCGCACTTCATCTAAAGAAACGACTGACCTCTTCTAAGATGCACCAAATTTCCATTCCTAAGCACGGAAACGTCTTTGTCTTTAAAAAAGGTCTTTTGCTCTCTGAGTTTCTAGTCTGAATGTTCCGTGTAAGAAACCACAGGTTGCAAAGCTCCTGATTTCACAACTACGTGTAGCTGAAATATTCTTTGCTTTGAAATAATTACATTGTTAAATAACAGGCAAAGATAACTGCAAAATTACAGAATCACAGAATCGACTGGGTTGGAAAAGCCCTCAGAGCTCATCCAGTCCAACCCTTGGTCCAACTCCAGTCCATTCACTAGATCATGGCACTAAGTGCCATGTCCAATCTCTGTTTCAAAACCTCCAGGGCCGGTGAGTCCAGCACCTCCCTGGGCAGCCATTCCAATGCCTGACCACTCTCTCTGCAAAGAATTGCTTTCTCATCTCCAGCCTCAATTTCCCCTGGCAGAGTTGAAGCCCATGGCCCCTTGTCCTATTGCTGACTGCCTGGGAGAAGAGCCCAATCCCCACCTGGCTGGAACTGCCCTTCAGGTAGTTCTAGAGAGTGCTGAGCTCAGCTCTAAGCCTCCTCTTCTCCAGACTAAACAAGCCCAGCTCCCTCAGCCTCTCCCCATAGGGCTTGTGTTCAAGACCCTTCACCAGTCTCGTTGCTCTTTTCTGGATTATTATACAAGCCATTAAAAAAATCATTATACAAGCCATTAAAGAAAAATATATCCTAGCACACTTCTATTCAAAAGGAAGTTTCAGATATTAAATTATGTATTTGCTTAGTTTTTAAATAGGCAAGGAAAGTCAAAAGTATTTTATTGTAGGATTATGTTCAAATTTGTGTGGGTTTGCAGGCATTTCTAACAAAAATGCTGAAACTAAAAACCCAGTAAAGACTGGAGGGCACCGCATGGTTCTGTCAGCTCTCAGTCCAGCGTCTGGGTGTGCTGTGCATGGCCAAGTTTAGGATGAAATGATGCGGTAAAACAGGAGCTGTGGGCAGCACTGGTGAGCACACGAGGGGCTGTGAAGCTGCGGCACCCAGAGCTGTGAAACCCTGAACCCCGTGACACCACAGGTCTGACTTACTCCATGTCTTGCTCTCGTTTTGCAGGGCTAGATGCAAACTCGTTGGGGGATTTTTCTTGCAATAGTCATAGACAAGGCAAGATGAAATTCCTCTCTAGCCATGAATGCATTCTAATTGCTTCACTGAAACTCCTCGCTGGAGGAAATGACTCCTGGCTTTGCACACTATCAAGTCTCTTGAGAACATTGACTCGTAAGCGGAACTTCTAGCTGAAATGAATGGCAAAAACCCTGGTGTGAACCCTGGTTTTTAATATTCAATTTGCTTTTCACCCATTCTCCTCATGCTCCTTTCTCTCCATGCTTCACCTATTAAGCATCCCATCATTGCATCAGCCCTTTTGAAGTGCAAAAAGCAATTCATGCATATAAAATTAATAAATGCTGAAGTATGTCTGCATAAGAGCAGCTCATCACAGGAACGAAGAGCCCTGTGCTGAGGGCACAAGGAGAGCACTCCCACCATCCACCAAAACATCTGCCTTCACAGGACAGCAGGTTCACTTCATTATTATTGTGGGTTTAATTAACATCCCCAGACACAAACACGGCTTTGTTTATGGCAACACTGCCACTGAACCTCCCCATGGGAACTAAGGGAGGTCTCAGCATCAGCTGCTGGACCTCGAAAAGCTAACACACGTTTGATGACTCTGTACGATAGGCTGGGAAATAGATATTTCTGTGGCAATGAACAGAAGTCATTGCGTGTGTGCACTGAGCGTAAGCAAAGCCCCTTCGGCTGTAGGCTGTTGCAAGGATTTTGCATGAAATATTAAAATGGAACCTTCAAGCCTGGAGTCCTCCCTGGGTCACTGCGGCCTCCAGCTGTCCTGCCAGCCCAGTCCTCTCCTTGGGGGGTAATTAGATATGGGCAAAATGGCATGAACCTGCTAATGGCTTCGCACAGCTCACACGGAAACGACTGAATTGCCTTGGGATGCCTGCTCTGATTAGAAACAGCACTTGCTTGATTGAGGTACTTCATTCGGCAGCAAGACCAACAGGATGTACGGAGTGGAAAAGGAAACCACCTCAGAATACACTCTTGCAAAGAAGATTAGTGAATGTTAAGAGGATCACAGACGACATCCCCACATCCTTTCTGAATGCCTGCAGAGTCTGATTCCAAGCTGGCTGCTGTTTCAGCTGAGAGCCAATACCTGGAGGTGCAGCAGACATCACTGAGAACAGGGGCTTATTTCTCAGGGACAGAAATTAACAGTTTGTGCCATCAACATCGTTTGACATAAGTTGTGAAGCTACTTTCTGAGTCAAACGCTACATGTTTAAAGGTTAGCAGAAAAATCTCTCCTTTGGCAAGATAATTGCACCTCTGCCTATGGTGGGATTTCTTGTATTGTGTTCTGAGGTGCCCGGTGCGGGGCCTCCCTGGGACAGGATGAGATGAGCAGAGTCCAGCTCCTGTTCTGAGTTTGTATACTGGTGCAAGCAAAGCCAGATATGGCAAGAAAGCTGCATCTGCTGAGAAGAGACAATTACTTTAAAATACCATGAAAAATAACTGAGAGGGTTTTGACAGCCTTTTTTTTTTTTTCAACTGTAATTATCTTCGAAGTAATTACCTCTGGAGGAATATAGCTCTGCTCTTCCACTGCATTAAACCAACTTTGTTTTTCCTTTTCAGAAGCAGCCCAAGTTAAGACTAGATCTTGATTGTAAAGAGCACATTGCGAAAGTGAGGGAAAAATGTGTAATTACTAAAAAGCTGCTTAAATTTTTGCTAAAAGCCAGGAAAAAAAAAAGGAAAGACTGAGGATCAGCTATAGCTATGGTTTCTTTTTAACAGAAGAGTTTCTTTGGATGAAGTTAGTGGCCCTGAAATAGAAAGGAACAATTTCTTCCCCAAAGGGCTGTGGGGCATTGGAACAGGCTGCCCAGGGCAGTGCTGGAGTCACCAGCCCTGGAGGGTTGGACAGACGGACATGAGGTTCTCAGGACATGGGGCAGTGCTGGAGGAAGCTGTGGTTGGACTCAATGATCTAGAGGGTCTTTTCAAACCAAAATGATTCGTGATTCTAAATCATGGAAGGGTTTGGGTCCACTGGGCTTTGGTTTTAAAATCTTCTACCTATGCATCTGTGCTCATCGGTCACCATTTGGTTCATCCCGCCTGAATGTGACCACAGACTGTGACACCTCAAGCGCAGAACCACCTTTCAGCAACAGGTCCCTATCAGCGCTACCCCAAAGAGGGCTAGAACAGCAAGTCAGTAGTGTCCATATTTAGCATAGAACACTACCAGCTTGACAGGCATTATTTCAATGATTGGCAGCTCCATCAAGGAATTAAGGCCACCTATGAGTGGGGCAATGTGAGGGATGCTGAAAAACAACGGTCCATCCAGATGGAATGGGTTTCTTTGCAGAAATCCGTTTCTATCAAGAACTCAGACACTCTAGGATTTTTCTGAACCACAGAAAATCAAAGTTTTTCACCAGCTCTGATTCACAAAAAAACACTAAGGCTAGCCATACAATGAGAAAATGTCCTGCTTTGTGTGCAGATGAAAGATGACCTGTATCTCCCGTCTAGACCAGGAAAGCTCCAGATCGCACCACGTCTAATCTCTGCAGTTTAGCTGCACACAGGACCTCGGCCCTTCCACACCAAGCCCGGCTGCTTGCTTTCTGTTCCAATCTCTGTGGAAATCAGGTACTGACCCCGGGAGGTCGCTGTTTGTCCCTAACCTGCACGTGGTGCTGCTGTCAGGACGGTGACTCTGTGTGCTGAGCCGCTGTTGTTCCAGCCCCGCTGTCTCCCCTCATCTCACTGCTCTGCCGTCCCCTTGCTTCTCAGCCACAGGTGGTTTCCAGGCTGTTAATGGTGGAATTTGGTAATAAAGTACATGTTATTTGATTCTGAACAGGCAATTAGACTTCCTCATTTAGTTTTTAGGGCTTTAACTGCCTGACTTGACATTAATGTGAATTAACCAGCATCCCACCCTGCTAAACCACTACCATTAATGCCAGCGCACTATGCACAATTATGATATATTATATCACCGGCAGCTCATTTCCATATAATTCACTTTTTTTTTTTCCCAAATTGGTCTGATGGTAGGATCACACATGCCCTAATTAACACCTTCTTTCTGTGGTTACTAATGAGTCTGTTGATACCACTTCTTCAGGCTGCCTCTATTATAACAAAGTCTTGCGGGTATATCCAGCTCCAACTGTCCGCTTTAATTAAGAGACAGATGTCACCGCCTCTCATTTAACAGACACATAGTCCCCTGGATGGTACATGAGGAAGGGAAATGCTTTGTCTTTCGATTCTTGCTTCACTGTGCAGGGCAGGACTTGGGGAAACCGTTTGGATAAGGGATGGGCAAGTGGGACTGACACCTGAAACTGCATCATCTCAGAGAAGATTTTTAAAGAAAAATGGGGCTAAGGCAGAACACTGGACTGATGGAGGGAACAAGGTAAAAATGACTTACGGAGAAGATTGAAACAAATCACAGAAGAAAACAACTCTCCCATTTAACAAGACTTGCCAGGTTCACCTGTGGCAGCTTCGCCACAACTTGGGAACAGTCAGTTGTGTTCATTGTGGATTTTGAGGACAACTGATCTGATCCAAAACCTAACAGGGAAGGGATCTCTCCTCCGGCTTTGTCAGGCTTTCACTAACTCTGGATCATGGAACTGAGGATTTTCTACAGAGGACAGTCCATGCTGGCTGTAAAACGGCATTGGAAAAGGCGGAACACAGAATGGACACGCACTGTCTGCTCCAGAGACCTTTTCAGTAACGCACCACAGTGCCTTTGCTCTCAAAAGCAACGTTCAGTCTTTCAGGAGACTAAAAATACTAAGCAGTAGTTGACTGTATCATTTTAACACTGAAAAAAGCTACTCAGGACAACAGCATTCATACAAAGCACCTGTTGTAGTCATTTTAACGATCTTGTATCTTTTGATTGTGTTTGTTAACAAAAGGGGAACACGTACACAAGAACAGAATTTCCACTTCAGAAGAGCAGATTCATTGATCTATGCTAGCATACTTCTTTCGGTATTAGACAACACTGTTATAGGCATAAAGTTTTCTTATTTCATAAATGTAAAATAAGACCTACACATTCCAAAGTCTATTTGAAATATTAAAGCTGAAAAACAGAAAACAATTTAAATAACAAATGCTTGTTTCATATTTGGTTTGCTTTTTCAAATGGAAAAAAACTCAGCCTTTGAACACAACAGTTTAAAACTGTGACTGATTCTGAGCCCAGTTCTAAGTTACCATAAGGGATTAACAGAAGGGTTAAACCCAGACATGTTGCTACTTGGAAATTCCGTCGCTAAGCCTGCACCACCATTTGCTGCTCAGGTTTGGGCTGCTCTCCTGTATTTCCTCTGTGGCTCTTCCAATCCTTTCCAGCATCTCTCCTGCCACAGTGTCTTGCTCAGACTCACAGGGACTCCCAGTTGCATTTCTCATGGTCACACATCTCCTGTTATCAGACATGCTTCTGCAAAGCAGAGCCATCGGTAAGAGTGCACAGATACTCTGATGGAAATAACCATTTGATGTAACGGGCAAGGGAAAATAAACCCATGCTGATCATGTGTCCAGTTCATCAGAGATGTAAATGATACCTATGAATCTTCTTATGATTTGATTTCAAACAGCTTGGAACCGAAACCATGAAAAAGACTTTCAAATAAGGGGCCCAGGGGAAGGTTAAGTCAACACGTTTACAAATCTGGCTCCCTGTGGTTTTCCTCTCGCCAGTGTAACAGGCCTGAGGCTTCACCTCTTCAGCTGTGCATGATAAAATCCTTCAAGCTGGAGAATAAAGGTGTAGAAGGGAAGACAGGATAATATTGGGAAAATCATTAGCGACAGGAAGTATCAAGAACATGAGAAACTGCTTACTCAAGCAAAGCAAATCAGAAGAGTAGGGAATCCATGCTCTAGAAAACCCTGAAGAAAGTGGGACACTCTATAAACAGCACTATTACTCATTCCTGTTGCAAACCACAAAGCTTTGTCTTTTGTAATATCTTTTCTAACCGCAGTGCAGGAATGCAACCCAGAGGTCTTGCAGAAAGGGACAGACAATGTGCCTTTCAGAGTCTGCCCCATCTCCAGGTTTAACATAGCACTGTTGCACTGCTCGTGTCAAAAGTTAATGTCTTCAGCAAGAGAAATACTGGCAAGGGCAAAAATAAATTTGCATTGTTGCTGCTTTGAAATAATAGTTCCTTTTTTGGGTGAAAGGCTTTCACACTATGACTTCAGACACTGACACATTTTTCTTGAAGTGGACACATTAATATCTTGTTTGTTCAGTTTTCTTCAAACACTGTGATGTATTTCTCCATTCTAGGCTCTCGGTATGACCCTGTCAGAAGAACACAGCCCAAGGTGCTGTTTCTGCACAGACACCTCTGACTGCCCCGCGATGATCCGCAGGGACCCAGCACAGCAAAACACACACTGCCCTGTGTCCCCTAAGTGTGTTTGGCATCCACAGAATCCCAGAATGTCAGGGGCTGGAAGGGCCCTGGAAAGCTCATCCAGTGCAATCCCCCCATGGAGCAGGAACACCCAGATGAGGTTACACAGGAAGGTGTCCAGGCGGGTTGGAATGTCTGCACAGGAGGAGACTCCACAACCTCCCTGGGCAGCCTGGGCCAGGCTCTGCCACCCTCACCAGGAACAAGTTTCTTCTCATATTTAACTGGAACCTCCTGTGTTCCAGTTTGCACCCATTGCCCCTTGTCCTGTCACTGGTTGTCACCAGAAGAGCCTGGCTCCATCCTCCTGACACTCCCCCTTTCCATATTGATCCCCAGGAATGAGTCCCCCCTCAGTCTCCTCTTGTCCAGCTCCAGAGCCCCAGCTCCCTCAGCCTTTCCTCACACGGGAGATGCTCCACTCCCTTCAGCATCTTGGTGGCTGCGCTGGACTCTCTGCAGCAGTTCCCTGTCCTGCTGGAACTGAGGGGCCACAACTGGACACAATATTCCAGACACGGTTTCAGTGATTTGTTTTTGTTTACTTGATTATTTATCTAAGTGAATTGGGGCTATTCATCCACAGTAGTCTGAAAAGTCATGCTTTACAGACATTTGGCCAGATGAGCTCTTTCCCAGGGAAATGCATGATGAGCAGCTGAACACACAGCAGCACCCCCCGTTGTACACGGACAGCCCATCCACCCAGCACAGCCAGCTCCGCTCCTGGCTGACAACAGCATCTCCACACCACCGTCACGTCTTCATTGGCAATGGCTGCACAACCTACGCCACACTATGGTACAATCACATCTTCGAATAAAGATGTTTTTGTTTGCAAAAGTATTCAAGAGTAAAATTGCTCTTCTAGTGATATTGTAGTAACTGGCAAATACATTTATTCTCCAGTGAAGGGAGTTATTAAATCAAGAAGTCTCAATCCTCTCCACCCTGCCCTGGCAACAGAAATATTTTATATTAATAAGTATGCGAGATGGCTGCAATTCGCATGAAAAATAGAGAACACATGAAAGATCGCAGGCAGCTTTTAAAGAAAAATCTACAACAGAAGATTGTTTGTGGATGTTCTAGATAGAAATCAGGGCTACAAGAAGGCATTCAGAAAAGTGCTGGCTCAAGGATGGCTAAACACCTAATTTCTGCCCAACCTGTGTCCCGTTAGAGTATTAACTGCCTGCAAACAGGCCAAAGAATTCAGGACACACAGCAGGCAGGGGTGCAGGAGCATCCCCCCTCTATTGTCACTATATCTCTGCTGTCATACACTTAAAAACACCATAGCAAGGTTATAATTTTCTGTTACATTTCAGAGATCATTACCTCAGTTTCTATGAGCCCTGCTAATCACACAGGCTTTCCCATCAAGGAAAGAAGTAGTTCCTTCGGGGGCGGGAAAAGAAAATCAATCAGGCCATTAGAAAAAAAAATAATAGACTTTCCTCTCTGTATAATCTGAAACAACAGGAGCCAACTGTGTTTATTGATATGATATTTCCTCCTCAAGAATTATGACTAATGAGCTCAAGCGATCCAAGCCTACGTGGCAGAAAGAGACTCCAGAGAACAGAAACTTTCCTCTGACAATACAACAAATTTCAGGTAAACTGAGACATTTCCTCCTGGATGTCAGAGGAGGGAAAAGGGAGAGTTCAAGATTTAGTCCAAGCTTGAAAGAGACTCTGTAGACTCAGTTCTGCCTCTTCGCAGGGCAGTTCACATGGGGAGAGCTGCTGCCCAGCCCAGGGAGCCCGGTCCGGCCTGGCACGTGTGTGACATGAACACACTCATCAGTTTCTCACTTGATTTGGAACCTTGGGGCACACCAGGGGCTGCCACCCCTGTCAGCATCCCCACCCCCATCAGCATCCCCATCAGATCCATGTTTTTGCGGTCAGACTATACCAAATGGCAGAGATTTACAATTACATTGTTTTGTTCTCCAAAGGAGGAGTCATCCTGATTTCCCCATTGGCTTTATTTCCTCTCTTCCCTTGCCTCTGCCAGAAAAAATATACATAAATAAGAAACTCAAAAAGCCATCCTGCATGTGATGACAGCCCGCACCACCTCAGCAGAGCAGGCGGCCCTCTGGCTACACACCTGGTGGAAGCGACTCCTGGCAAAGAGAAGAAAAAGCTTCACTTTCATAAAGAATCCAACGTTAAGGGCAGATTATCACACCTGCACTGAAGACAGGGACTATAAACTGGAGAAGAAAAGATTTTGTGGCCTGAGGTCCTGTAGGTAGGATAAATCCTTCAAATTACACCAGATCCTGGTTAAACTTGTTATTTGCTGTTCCAAAGTGTTCCGGCATTTTTCTTACTTTGCTAAATTTATCACACTAAATCCCTTCCCTAAGATCAAAGTCTTTTGGGAAGCTGAAAGACTTACAGGTGCTACAATCCATGGCGCTGCTCTGATGAAAACAGGCTTCAGAAATACCCCCTCCGAATTGTTCTGTAACTCAGCATGACCCGCTATCTCAACGGCATCAGCAACACAAGACTCATCACCGGGAGCCACTGATTTAGGGGATCCACCCCTTGCCTCGTGTGCATTTCTAAGTGTTGCTCAGAGGTCGCTCAGAACAATTCATTTTCAAAATACAGTCTTTTTTTAATAGAGATTCTTTCATAGCACATCTCTCCTCCATGACCAGAGAGCAAAACCCACATTTCTCCATATATATCTTTACCTTCATGGCAATATTTCACATTTTAAATAATAAGGCTTGCTTTCCAGTGGAGGTCCAGTTCAAAAATCAATTAAATCAATTGGAAATTATGGAGGAGTTAATGCATTTTTTATTTTCCCCGGTTGTTCTGGAAACATTCAAAGGAATGCAATATCAGCTGAGGGGAGAGCACTGCAATCACCAATATAAAAATCAGCCTGTCAAAGATACTTCTGCATCGATCCCCTCCCTAGGAGCCAGACACTATGCTCAATACCAAACCCAAACCAGTAATTCAGTTCGGCATTCCCTAGTTGTGTTATCGCTTTCCACCGGGGTGCATCGCTGGCATTTTTAAGAGATTTTAATTGTTTAGATTTTGCAGGACTTTCTACATTTCTGTGTGTATTTCAAACAGCGGAGACAGATTATACAGAACAAAGGGTTTGACTTTGTTACAAAAAGGGGCAAATTTCAAGGTGGCTCATCCATTTCTCTAGTTTATTTGCTACAGACCTACTAAATATTTGTTTCCAAAGGATTCTGCAGATGTGTCTTGACATGTCTCGCTCTCTGAAGACCTGAGCAGCCCGGGGTCATTCTGACCAGAACTCCTGAACTGCACCAGTACAATGGTCCAACAGCACTGCTGACTATGTTGTACAGTTCAACTCTTCATCAAAATGCAATAAATATTTCATATAAAAAGCTAAAAATCCACAAGCAATGATGACCAAAAAACAACCATCCACCAATTTCCCCTAAGGATGAATGAGAACCAGCTTCGCAGAGCAGCACCTCTATAAATACTGAAGACAAACTCCTGGGTGAGAGTCTAATGACTAAGACACCAGGACTAAATTCTCCCTGGCCAAGCTGTGTTTAACATAGCATAAGGGACTAGGAAACAGAGGCAGCTCTCCATGACCTTTGTTTTAGAGCTGATCAGCTCAGACCCTCCGTATTGTTCTCAGCTGCTTTAGACCAAGAAGAGCCTGTGTGGGGCAAATCAGTTCAGAAGCTCGTGACAAATGGGCGCGGGGAAAGTCTGTCCCTTCACACAGACCAATTCAGTCCCGTGTTCCACCACAGATCTCTTGAGACTGGGGGTGCAGAAAAGTCAAGATGTTGGTTTGTATAAAACTAAATCTCACTCGGTCATATTTTCCATTCCTAAGGTCTCTAATGTTATTACATTCAGTTGGTCAGGCAGAAAATTATTTTTCATAAATAAGGTTTATCCACTCAAGTGTTTGACTTTACCTCCTTTCCTAAGATGCCAATCACCTTTGTCAACAACCCCCCAGCTGATAACCCACACACAGGATCAAACTCTTGTTAGGGTTAAACTCAGGAGACACGTGCACCCACACATGAACGAGAAATGCTGCCTTCAGCTATGTTCTGATCCTCCTCTTGCTAAGAACAACAGCATTTACGCCAAGATGTTGCCGACAACGCTGCAGCACAGAACAGTAGAGCTGGAGGGACGTGAAGTCTCCCAAAACATCCTTCTGCCCCGACACAGCATCAACCCCAGCTATGCAACCGCTGATCCAGTATAAAAGACACTCACTGACTGAAACTGTAGATATATCAGGACGTATTTTTAGCTGATGCAAAGAAGTTGTTTGACAACAGCTGGCATAAGCCAAACTGATAGTTCTTGTAGACTCCAGGCCTGCTCATTTGGAAACTTGTACAGGTGAAGTCACGGTTGACAGCGACTGCCTGTGTCGGAGCAGTGGGAACCGGGACGGACCACTCAGGTGCACTGGATGGATCCAAGCACTGCTGGAGCTTCCCATATATCTAATACCCACAGCACAGCATTCTTTGCTTTTCTGTTGAAATCTAGTGAAAACCCCCATTGTCTCAGGGGCTGGAAGGAAAGGAAATAAGTCTAACTGCTGGCTTTTTCTCTTATTTTTTTTTAATGGGATCCTTTTCTGACAGGAGTACTGGCAGATGATATTCCCCACGCCTGTGACTCAATCAGGTGCATATACAGAAATGCCTTTGTGTCAAGCTGGGCTAATTATGCCACTATTCCCTAGCTCTGGATTATAGCAAAAATTCAATTATAACTCAGCCCTTCTTCATGATACTTTAAGCTTAATTTCTGACAAAGTGCATTACCCCAATAAGCGCTGGGTTTGATGAGATACAGGTGGGAATTAGCAAGCGCCTGACCTTCTGACAAACCTACTCCTCCATTTCTACAATGCCATCTCCAGAAATAATGCCCGCAGAGCAGTTTCTCGAAGCCAGAAGGACAACAGTTCAGCATTTGATGAACACAGATAGTGCAGCACTGTGTGCTGTAGATACAAGCATCCAAGCCCTTGGGTTTGAACCCATTTTGCCCTCACTGATACTTGTTAAATTCTACGAGGGAGGTGAATTTTTTTGTTGTTTCTATCAAACTGAAGACGTTTCTAATGAACCATTTCAGTGCAATAAGCCGTGACTGCGCAGCCTGCATGGAGAAGACACCCAACTGAGAGGTGGTACCTGCATCCCGTAGCGATGAACCTGTCACAGCTGCACACGGGGCACACAACACGCTCCTGGTGTTCGGTAACAAACAACACTCACCTGTGCCAGCATCCTTCTCCCAGCCCTGGAAGCACTGTCAAAGGAATTCTGATCCCAACGTTGGGTTTTGGGAAGCACTAAGCACCAGCATTTCCAAGCTGATTTCTGTCCAACAGCCCTCATCTACAGAATTACAACCACCATCTACCAATTACACACCGGCCTGCTGAATCATCGGCAGCTGCAGGTTATTGGCATTTCGGAAAAATTAATTACAGAGGACATAATGAATTTGTTGCGATAATCTGGACATGCAAAAGTAAGGGATCGCTTTGGAAAAACCACGGCCCGCCTCTCACCCGAGGGCAGCCCGTCCATGTGTTGGGCGGGAGGGCACGGTGCGCAGAGCAGAGCTGTACAGAACTGCACGGGAAGCGGGCTCGCGATGCAGCCCTGGGCTCGGCAGTGCCGCGTCTCTGGTGCATCGCTGGAATGACACTGATGAAGCATCAGCATCGTCTCCTCACCATCCGTACCACTGTCCACCCCGGAGTACACCAGAGGGACCTGTGAGGTAGGAAATACACACGGGCTCCTTCTCTGTGGGATGAAAAATCAAACCAAACACATCCTGGCTTTTTCTTTTAAACTGCTTCTTTGAAGCATGAAAACAATAGGGAGAGGAGGGACAAATTCTTAAACTTGCTGAAAATCAAGACAACAACAGAATTTATATAGAGAGGTATGATTTTCTAGTAAAAAGCAAAAAATATCAGATCCCAACATCCAGTAACTACATGTCTTCCTCTTCCTGATATTTAAAATACAGATATTATTTCCTGATGAGTCTACTCCAAGGATAATTGTTCCTACATAAGCATTGCTTCTGTGAAATAAGATTGCCAACCATATCACTGATGAAAATCAAAGCAAACACTTATTAATTAAGTTGCTGAACCTGGCATTTTGAGACAAATATCATGGAAATCCTGAATTCCTTCTCAAACACACACTCACATGTGTCGGAGTAGCCTTTCAATGAAAGTGTCTGCTTTACAAAGAGGGAGAATAAATTATTCCAGAGATACATGTTAATGGAGGGTAGAAGAGTTAGAGCTGTGTGTTACGTAGTTTAAGAAATCCTTCCAGTTTTGTTCTTGCTGAGTGATATCTGGTTACAAGGCAGCACTTTGATAATTCTGAATAACAAAGGCGCAGAGCAGGAAGCCGTCAATGAAGTAACGCTCAGCCACTGAGAACCTTCTCCCCCCAATCACTCATTAAAGTGTGGTAGATATCCAACAGATTCCTTGGGAATGTCACGTTAAAACACCCCAAACTCACAGCACAGTAACAAAATACATTTTAATAGATGTGCAAAGGGTAGAAATGAAAGATGCTTCCTTCTCACCAGCTGCTTCTTTATCCAGTTTAAAAACTCCTGCAATGGTCACCCAGCAAGGGATAATTGTATAAACCATCTGCGTATGGCTGAAATTCTGAACGTCAATGTATAGAACCCAAATCACCTCCTCTAACTGACATGCAATATTCTGTATAAAGATACTTCCTCGTTTAGAAACACTGAAAAATCAGTAAAAAGAAATGGGTTACTTTCCTTTCAATTTGTACTATTCACAGTTCCTTTGCATAATGCTGTTCCGATGTAATCCTTTATAGGTTTCATATCGCCCAACACTAATATAAAAACTGAAATGGATTACAGATCACATGCTAATCTGATGTAAATTAGAGTAGATATTGAAATAAGGGCTATGGACTGAAAGTAATGCTGAATACTAGAGAATAAGGCTCTCTCTCTTTTTCTGCTTAACAAAAAGCACATTGGAAATTTCCTTTAAAAAAGAGATGAGAATATTTGTTGACAAAATATGCTTTTCATTGCCTAGTGAAAAGCATCGATTCCTTTCATCAAAATATACCCACTGAGACCAATCCCCACACAGCAAGAAAACAAATGCTACATGAAACTACATCTTAAACATTTGGTATATTCACAAAATTGAAACCAGACCAGCTAAGAATGTAAAGCCGAAAACAAAGCAGGCATATAACAAAAGTCATCAGATATGATTCTTCCAGAGCCCTTGAGAAGGCTTCCTAGAAATTAATTTCTAGAATAAAAGTGTGTGTATATACCAGTGACTCATGCTTCTATAAACATCTTTCTGCTTTTCCTGCTGAACTTTCTAGCAACCTGTTGCATTAACCCACCTTATACAGACAGGAACCTTATAGCAAAATAAAGCAAAACAACCTGCCCCAAATCGCAGGGTCTTGGGGACGCAGCTCAGAGCCAAATCTGCTCCTCGGTCCCCATCCAGTACCCTTGGAGGACACCGTCCAGCTCAACTCTCCAACATTTAATGGCTCCTGCTACTTTCAGCCAGACTGAGTGCATAGTTCTAGGGGAGAGGTTATTAATCTCTCATTGAATAAAGAAACCACCAGTGCATAAAGCTGACATTGTGTCCTGGTTAACACCAAACCTCTGACCGCTCTGCTACTGAGATACAATGCATTTGCTACCAATGAAAGTGAAACTGTGACCCCTAAAGTTGACAAGTTTAATTTGAGGTGGATCCGCGGGTTGTCTTGTCTCACCAGCACAGTACAGACCACGCTGCCTCAGCCACGGGGCCCACGACACTGCTCTGAACGGGGTTCCAAACCCACCAGCTGAGTCCAAGCTTCTCAGACAGCCCCAGGAATACCAGGTTGTCTGTAACTAACACAGGCAAAATCCATTTTCTGCATAACAAACACACTATTCCCAGTCCTAATCCCAGCTCTAATTACTGTGCCTGGATTTAAAACGCCACAGCAATGAAGGTTGAGTCCTCCATGGCAGCTGGCACTGACCTTCACCTTTGCAGGGTACAGGAGCCAAGTTCTGCAACACCCGGCTTTCCTGACCCCAACCTGAATCCTGTTTTTCTTTGAATTAGCATTCTGTGCTGTGGTGTCAGAATCGATAAACGAGGGTATAGACCTACACACTGTTTGGGATGGAGCTTCATTTTCAATTGAGTAACATTGTAACATTCAGGAATTCAACTAGTTTTACAGCTCCTGCTTTTCTGGAAACTAACCCTAACCCTAGCCTTATCCTGAATTGACTTCGCACAACAAATAATAACCTCCAAATACATGGCAATCCTCAATCTAATCAGAGTTTTGTCCTCCTCTTCATATGGGACGCTATGCAATTTGCAACAGTTTGTGTGGCCCTGCTATTTTATTTTTCCCTCTTAATGCAGGTCCCTATGCCAATCCTGAACCACTTGCAAGCACCTGGATTTATACAGGAAGAGTCCAAGTGTGGGCACACTCCATCTAAAACCAAAATGTGTGTAAACCACTTTCAGTTTTCACAGTTGACTGACATTTCATCAAGTTTCAGGTCACTTCATCCACTAGCAAAGAAAGCAGTATATCCACACTTCAACAGGAGACAGGCTGAGGTTTACACAGTACTCGGCAATAAGTTACGGATTCACTGAATTCAGCTTTCCACCCCCTTGTTTCGTGCTATTTTGTTTTCCAGCCTTTACTGAGTGTAGCAAACCTCATCTAATAAAGAATATACCTTTTCATTTGTTAGTCATTTGAGTGGGGAAAATTTCTGTTGCCAAGTAAAACTTGATTTCTAAGTATCAAATTCTGCATGGAGGCCTGGGGGCTGCAAGCCTTGGATGCTAGGCATCAATCTTCTGTTCTTCTGAAATCCTACGTGATGGCCCAGCTGTATCAAAGAGCCACAATACAGGTGAAATAGGCTTTTGGAATAAACACATCATGAATGAAAGCGTTCCCTTGCAATGACCTAGGTCAGCCAGCACGCCTTGCAGTTCTGATCCTTTCCCACGAGTACAGGAGCAGCAGGTGCTGCAGTCCTGGCCCCAGGACCGGGGACACTGAAAACTCACCGGGAGTCACCGCATGCGAAGGGGCTCCCGCCTGTACCACACACTCAGCCTCTCCAGGTTGTTACTCACTGCTATGCTGCTGTAGCAAGAGCACAATCTGGAGAAACAGCCTACCCTACACCTGTGCTCTGTGTTTGGGGAACGGGTAACTGGGTTTATAGCTTTTTATGAAGTCTCGTTTACAATGGCAGCCAGCTGCTTTATCAGCCACTATATCCTCTTGTTCCCCACTCCGTACACTGATAAATTTTACTCTTGACCCCAACGTGGTCAGTGCTATGAGACACATTCCCTTGTGTCAGATCTCCCCCGAGTGCTCTTTTCAGAAAACTCAGCATAGTGTGAGACGGTCTAAAAGAAGAAAGATCCAAGCCTCAGCGACAATCCAGTGTTTGTGTTTTCATGTAATCATATCTGGGTTACTGTAACTCATTTTTCAGAAACGCGGCCTCTGAACGCTGTTATTTATAAACAGTGATTTAAGCATCACCCCTTTGCAGCCCGTCCCCTCGGTACCAAGCCCTGCCCACTCACAGCTCCAGCGCAGCCCTCACAGCTCCATAAAGCCATGGGGTGGCCCTGGCTACTGAAATCAGAGCAGCCAACCCAGACTGCCAAGCTCATGTCAGCTGTGGATTAACTGAGCTTAAAACATTTACCTCCAGCTTGCCTCTGCTCCCTCCAGTCACCTTCCTTGCTTTTGGAATACAAGGCATTACTTCTCCCAAGCAGCTTCATGCAAACTGAGATAAGGGTGGTGCTGTTGCTTGTTTGTTTTTTCCTTCCTACAGAAGAACGTTAGGAAAAGCTCCAGCTATTAATTTGGAAGTGGCACTAGAAATTACAGCAAACGGCAACATCAATCCATATAAAAGCTCTGCGGTATGTTTATTCCAAACTCGTGCAGCCAGGCAATGCAGAGGTGTGTTTTTCACAGCCACTTTCTCGGCCCCTCCGTTGTCTTCTGCCTGGTGTTAGCAGTACCTGTTTCTCCTGTTCTTATTTCAGCTGTTTCTCACATTTATTACTCTGCAGAGGACAGGCAGTCACCCCAAGTCTTAATAAGATGTCTGTTTGTCTAAGTAATGAGTACCAAATAACTGTTTGCAAAAATAGACCTGAATGTGTGACAAATAAAAGCTAACTGTATACAAATTCGAAAGTAAGACACTATTATCCTAATAAGAAATGGGATCTCTAAAAGAGATTTTTTTTTTTTTTCTGTTATAAAACAGCTTTGAAAGCAATCTAATCCTCCTTGGTTTCTGTTGGGGAAGGATACATTTCTTTTGCCCAGTTTCATTCTTATGAGGCCAGAAGTTTCATTCCAATGCAAAGCTGATTGTTTCAAGCACAAGATATTCTGTTAAAGGTAGTGGAAACAGAAATAGTTTTAAATGGCTTAGAGCAGGAAAGAAAAAAGAGAGACAAAAGGGAGTGAAAAACAGAAGGCAAAAGAGGGTGATCCTTAGGAATGGAGCCACAGATGCAGGGCAAGTAAAGAATGCTGAAATGAAGAGCTGCCGTTCTAACACCACCAGTTGGCTGGTTAACGTATTAACCAAGTCCTGATGTGCCTCCATACAGGTATGAGGGTACAAAACCTAAACATTCCCACCTGGCACTAACCAAAGGGAAACACTAAATACATGGATTTCTGTGGAATTAAGACTTTGCATACCCGTGTTATCTCCTGGTTGAATACTAACCTTTTGCTGAAATCCTTGACTATCTGTGGTAGGTCCAAAGAGTCAGGTTTCTGGCACTGGCGTTGCTACAGGCAACATCTCTATAGAAACCTCATGTATGGATTACTGGTCTGGTCAGGGAAAGGTTTCACTGATAGATCTGACACCAAAGAAACTCATCATTAAAGGAGCAAGTAAACCGCTGATTCACAGTAAAAGGTCTCTCAAGCTATTCAGCTTTCCAGCAACAAGATGCATGCAGAGGGTGCGGCGGCACAGGCAGCTCTGCAGGCCCCGCCGCGGGGGCTGGCTGGGCACAGGACGTGGAAAACCCCCCACCCTCCTCCTGCTCTGCGGGACCAGCTGGGACCGAAATGGGCACACAGGAAGGTGACAATGGGAACATCCCACCTCAAGGACTCTGCTGTATCCCTTCCCTGCTGGGGATGTTCACAGAGCATTTCTGAGCAGTTTTGAACAATGGTTTTTAACCCTAAGAGCAGTGATTTTAAACCTCCAGAAGAGCCAAGACTCCTCCAGATGCACTTCATGTGCTTCCAATGCATGTTGGTTGTTTCCTGAGCCTAAACAGGCATAGTCTTCAACAGCCCTGAACACCCAAACTGCAGCTTCAGAAACTGAAGCTTCAAGAAAGTATATTTTCCAACTGCTGCCAAGAAGCCTGAATAAAGCACAGAAACCACCTGATAGTTTTCTTTAACTCCCACAATCATTGTACCTGGACATTTCCACATTTTGGTCAAACAATTTACACCAAGGTAAACTTTGTTTGCTAGCGTAAGAGGCACTGGCTGGATACTGGGGATGGATGAGGATTAAAGGATTTTTTGACCATCCATGAGAAAAGGCAAGGCTAACAACAGACACCAAAACCCCAAGAGCGTTGCCAAAACACAACAAAATAGAGTAGCAGCACATGGAGGTTCCAGAGGTGCTGCTTTGTGGGAGATCATGTCACAGCGAGTTACAGATCACAGATCGCAAACAATCACGGGCAAGTTATCAACACCATTCACAGGTAAATCTGCCCATGAGGAGGATGTTTCCCAGCTCAACCACGTTACGGAACAAAATCTTCAACCCCTTCACAACCAAACACATTTCTCCTCTGACAAGTGACTGCCTAAGGAAGAGGGGCAGGCAGAAAGCCAGGCTGTGAGCACAACGTCGCTGCCAGCATACAGCGTTTGGTACCTGTTCCCAAATTCATCCTGCTTTCACTTGCTGGCTGTTAACGTCCCAGGCCTGCATAGGCCTGTTCACTGCAAGTCCTTCTATGTCCTGTATAAAGCTTTCTATTCAAAAAGCAATTGAAGTTTCATAAAAGCAGAAGATCCCATACATGAACTGCTTCCCATACATACAATGCCTTATTCTTTTAATTAAAGCGTGGCCCTTTGCATCAATAACACAGTGAATTCTCTGCCTGTTGAATGAAAGGGCAATGTATTAGACACATTCTCCAATGTTGAAATACTTCTTTTTGTCAGAGCGCTCCCTGCCCACCCTCTGCTCCATTAAAACGTGGGAAGCACTGAGAATAGCGGAGCTGCCCACCGCAACGCTGGGACAGCAGGGAGCACCCCATCACCCCCTGCTCCCAAAAGCAGGGAGACAAAGACCTGGGATCAAACCGGGGTGCTGGGGAGCTCCCCCAGACCCAAACGCCCCCCGGAGCACTGAACGTGCCCAAGCGATTTGTCTGTTCACTGAAGATATTGTGACAAACCAAAGGAGCTCCCAAACACACCTCTCCATACAGGCAACTTTTCTCTAAGGCTGCTGCCTGCAAAAAGGTTTCAAGTCTGGAAGCAGAGTTTTGAAAGCTGCTTTCCACGTTGACATCAGGAAAAGAAAAAATAAATTAAGCTTGAAATGCAAGAACAGCTTTATCATATAAAATCACAGTTTACTTTTCATGCTGTCAGTAATATTTGCCAGTATCTAGTGGTATGGGTGGATCTCTTTATTAGAATTCTTCCTATGTGTAGAGAAAGAGGGCAGTATCTGCTGTCAGAACTGATTAACTGCAGCTAAAACCACATATGCTTAAAGACCTCAGTTTTCTTTCTTTTTAATTGTGCTCTGACCTAAAGCAAACATTGCTTGGCGCTTGGAAAGGCATTTGTATATGGTGAAGCTAATACAGCTCCAAGTAGGCCACGCTTCTTTAGTATGCCGTATTTATTTCTGCCATTGAAATTCATTTCCCAGAAGGCGTCACCTCAGTTGCATGAGCTTTATCTGAATTTCTACGATGTTTGGGGCAGCTGTTGAAGCTTCGGGACCCAGATGTAATAGCTTCAGAAATTCAGTTCCATCCCTGCCAGTTTTGAGCCCTCAAGGATGCTGAGAAAAGGTTACGAATAAAACCCACATGCAAACTAAAAGTTCACCTGTGATGAGAGGTCAACATGCATTGCTCTTCAAGTGAATTTCAGACTTCATTACGCTGTTCTTCACCTCTCAACCACAGGCATCACTTTTCAGTTCATTCTTTGCGATGCTTTAAAAACATCAACAGAATATTGTAAATGATCATTAAAATTATGACCATGCTAACTAAGCAATCTTTTTAGCCATTTCTTCAAAAGTCACTAGGTGATCTCAGGAACCAATGAAAACCAGTCATATTTCTTTATTATTCAGTATAAGTTAAAATATCAATATTGTCCCAAATTTCCTTGAAAACAAAACCCAAACCCAAACACTCACAGCTTCCAACCCTTTATCCAGCAATCCTAATAATCAAAACACGTTCAACTCCATTTTATCTAAGTTCTCAGAGAATTCATCACCAATAAATCTGTAGTTCTTCACTGTACCATGCATCCGAAATACGAGCCAAATGTAAGAAGGGCTGGAAGCACCAGTGCTGTCATCCAGCCGTATCCGTACCAGCATGGACATTATTTCAGGAACGCACTGAGGAACTCAATTGAGGAACTCAATGAGATGGCAAATATTTGGAAAAACGCTCTAGAAAGGTGACTTTCAAAGTACTCAGGTGAATCTTCTCAGATCCCAACAGCATTTTCCTTCTAATTGCGCTGAGGCCCATTTCTCTGCCCCAAAGGCCTGCGGTTGTGTAATAACCTGAAGGCAGCAGATGCTGCTCTGTCTTCCCGGGTTATTTATTCTCCTTTCACATTAAAAATAGGATGTGAATTTTTCTTACACCTTCTCGTACTATTTCATCCAAATAACAGTTACCGCTCGGAATGCAGCCTCCTGGGGCAGGCTCATTAGTCCGCCAGCAAAGCCCGCGAGTTCACAGTAACGCAGCGCAGCACGCGTTGCTTTTCTCTGCAGACGGTTCAAAAACAAGCAACAAGAGCCCAACTCCTGACCTCAGCACGCATCCCAAATGAGCTAAAGAAATCTTTCTCGAGACCAAAAGCTCCTGTAGAGCTTCTGTTCTAGCATTAGGTCATAGCAGATCAGCAATTTCCTCACGTTTTGGGCTTCTTTCCAGAGCCCAAGGTGGCTCAGGACCAGGCGGCTGCTCTGGGGCTCATCCTGCTCAGCACCCACCGCGGTGGCCCCTGTGTCACCCCCGCTGGCACACGGCTCCCCAGCACAAGGGTGGGTTTGCATTGAAACTGTGGAACACTCTGCCACCAAACCAGTGCTATTATTTATCTCCTAAAAAAATCACAACGTGAATGGCTCCAGCTGTCCGATGATTCAGCGTGGCTGGCACGGGAAGCGGGATAAAGACACGAGCTGGCTTGAAGACTATCGGAAAAACATATGCAAAGTAAAGATATCATAGTAAAAAGGGATTAGATAGTGTCCTTATTAATGACAATATAACTAAGTCAAGGAATCACTAACAAGGCAGAAGCAGCATTTCAAAAGATCAGATATAAAGCTTATCCTTGAGAATTACAAATAACCAGAGAGGTTTTTTATGCCTGAACTAGAAAAATGAGATATAATTGCATGTTACCCAGACTTGTGGAGACACAGAAGTGCTATAAGTGATTATGACCATGATAACTATTGTTTCCATGCGTGAGGTGAGGCTGAGGTTACATCCCTCATTCTAGTCAAACTGTATTTGACTCCAGAAATAACCCACCAACATTTCTCTGAATGTCCATCTAAACATGCAATTAAATTGGAGACAGAGATAAAGAGGTTTAAGAGAAAAGAAAAACAAACAGGCAAACCAACAGCCTAAGCTTCTAACAGGCAAAAAGGCCAGCGAGTAAACCAGAGCCGCATGGGCAGAACGGCTGTCTCTTCCTCACTGGCCTCAGCACAGGTAAAACTGCCCGGCGTGGACTCGGGATTTCAGGCTGCTCAGGTTTCCTTTTAACGACTGCTACATTCTTACACAGACAAATCAGATGGTTCTTTCTGCATTCTTCAATGGAGAGGAAAAAACAAACAAAAACCGCAAACAAACAAATGCACCACAAACCGGGATGCTAGACCTGTCAGGAGAAAACAAGCACAACCCTTTTACTGCTCTGCATTTATTTATGAGCAAAGAACTCCTGAGGAAATGCTTTATTTGCTGAGTTACACCTGCAAAAACACACAGGTTTCAAGATGCCTGAGATGAAAGGAGGGACTCTGGGTGTTGGTGGCTTTTGGCTCAGGTTTTGAGGATGTCACACCAGCATGAAAGCAGCTGACGGAGAAAACAAACCAACCAACCACACGCCGATCCCAGAACTCAGAAGCAATGCATTTTCTGCAAGACACTCCATTCAAAGAAGTGATCTGGACCTCTTCAAAACTTCAGTTTCTGAGCGGCTAAAAGCACAGCCCAGGACAGCGCAGGCAGCACCGCTGTACAGGACACGTGCTTGCAATGTTCAATTCGCAGGGTCATTGCAGCCTAACACACATTGCCATTTCACAGCCGGTTACTAACAACCTCTATCTGGACTATTAGTAACATACAACTATATAAAAATTCTCACCTTTGGCAGCACTGAGGTTTCCTGAAACAAGGACTCTGCATAACAGCATGGGGCGCACATTACAACGTCCAGTCTGCACAAACTGGACTTCTGATGCAGGACACAAGGGAGAAATACCCAGTAAGAGCAGAGGAAGGGTCGTCCTGTTGCTGACCCGGCAGCTCCAGCTGCAGAAAGGCACATTCAGGTGCCCGAGTGCACACACGAGCTCGGGCAGGGCCCGAACCTTGGGATCCTGCTTCTGGTAACTGCAATTCCTGGGCGCATGGGCAGCTAGCAGCGGATTTGGAACTTACTCCAATGGGCACGAGCAGTTTTCTAATGTGATTTACTGCAGCACTGAAAACCACGATGGTGCCCTCAAGGAGAGGCCTCACAGGTGCAGCTTATATTCAAATACAAAAATAATCAGTGTGATTTACCTGCTGTGCTCACTAACCAGATAGATCTATGGCTTCTTATACATTATATTTAATATGAAACATAAATGATTTTCATTCTTACTGGCTTCCTCCACAAGGTATTCTATTTATAAAGGATTTTTAGACTTATAATTTAATCATATGAACAGCTTTTGCCAATTGATGTTCAAGTCTCATGATGATATACTTTTAGATTGGAGCTTTAAACAGCTCCAAGAGATGTTTATCCTGCCAATGCAGAGTTTTAGCAATGCGCAATTTATTTTTATCTGACTGTGTAACGAGGGCAGGTGAAGGAGATGCTAACCATTTTCACATTAATTATAAATACTGCATTACAAACACAGGCTGTATCTTCAGCTTTTCGGGGCCCTCAGATCTCCCTATGCACTGCAACCCAGAAATTTTAGTTTGCTTTATGTTGCTTCAAGCCAACCTTATGAAACTAATCTTTCCTGCTTTCGTTTCTTATATAAACTCCAATCACTCAAGCAAAATTCTTTTCTTTCTCTTCTTCATCACTTAACATATTCTGATAAAGCCTGCTGGGCTCAGGTTCTATAAGCAGAACGTATTACCTAACCTTACAAGGCCAATTTACTCAGTCTTTTTCCTACTGCAAAGAAAAATCACATTAGAAACACTCATTTCAGGATGCTTAAATATGGGTATATTACACAACAATAATAAAATACATCTTAACGGTCTTATGTTGAACAAATACTCTGAAAGCATTTATTCACTTGTGTTACAAGCCTAGCATTTAGTATTTCTGATCACAGTGGCTTCTTCCAAACAGCCAAGACTGCAATGCGATCAGCATGGCTATGGAGAATTCTGTTAGCGACTGGTGGCACTTGCAAGGTATCGTTTTTTAAAGAATGCAAATTGGAGTTTCTTTCTGCAATAATTTCTTTCAACGACACACATTAAATAACTGCAAAGAGATAGCCTAAACTGTAGCAATTTTATTTAAAAGAAAAAAAAACACATAAACAAGCAGAATAAAGAGTGTGAGCACTAATGTATGGAAACTACACAATCTGTGTTGTGAAAATATGTTCAGTGGTCTTAGTGATGATTTGATCACCTTGAAGAAAAGGTAGAATGGACTTAAAATGCGTGGCACAGCCCTCTGCAAACGCATTTGTACGGTTCCAAGCGAAGGCAAGACGAAGGCTGATATTTTTTCATGCACTGGAAAAACACCCACTCTGTGTCTGCAGGGTCAGGTTGGACAGGTGAGGCTCACCAGGACATCCTGGACCAGATATCCGTCAGATACCTTGTGTGGCTGGGGCTCCTCCAGGATCTGAACTGCGATTTTATCTTGTTAGTCTCAGGATTTATTGCATAAAAACGTAAGGTGCAATTTATTTCATATCTAAAGTTACTTCAGTATTATTAAGATTGCAACTAAAAGTGTAGAACTGGTTATTTCTCTGCTGAAAACTGTTTCCTTGTTACCTGGTTCTAGTTCAGCTCACAGGTGGGAACATGATGCAGACTCAGGGCAAGAGATGCGGAGCAGAGCTGGGAATACAACTATCTGTGTGAATATATCCCGGCGCTGGTGAGCCTAAGGACAGTGAGAGGGGACAGACAGACAGACAGACAGACGGCACCAGGGCCCACGGTACCCAGCAGAGCAGGTGCTAACAAAATTAGAACGGAGATTTGGACAAAAACTAATTAAGAGAAAACCAATGACTACCCAACTTAATTGTAGGCCCTCTTCTTGTACTTGAGCATCCAAGGAAGTATTTGCAGCCTAAAACTGGCTACGGTACAACTCCAATTACTCATCTCTCGCAAGCAATGCAGAATACTCGTAGATTCAAAATAAATAAACAGAAAATCATGCTTTTATGGAAAACAATTGGAGGTCACTGCCAATAAAAATATTAGAAATCCTTTGTATATGCAATACTGGGTATTTTTTGTGGATGGGATTAAAAAACTACTGCAAGGCAAAGGAACCACTGAAAATAAACACAGGGAAGAGGCAGAAAGAATCTTTTTATAATATAAATCCTATAAAGACAGGACAGCTACATATTTAGCATGCCAAGTAAATCTAATCAGCTTACGCACGGTAAAACTACGTATGCTTGAACTCTATTAGGATATTTTGGTGAATTCCTGACATCTGCAGCTCAACAAGAGCACAGCACCAGCACTTCTGGGCTTGCAAAGCTCCAACCACCTCCCTTCCCTGTTTCCACAGGAGCAATGTGACCCTCCGTCCTGCACAGATACAACATCCCTGCCTGGGGCCAGAGAGAAACGGGAGGTGCGGGCAGGTCCCTTTGCCCCGAAGGGAGGGAGCCTATGGCACCCAGGGCACACAGCGTGCCAACCGCCCGCCTGCGGTTAACGGCCCCAGAACGGGCTGCGACACGTGACTGCGTTCCACCAGGAGCCTGTGATTTCAGAATCACAGAACCCCAGAATGTCAGGGGTTGAAGGGCCCTGGAAAGCTCATCCAGTGCAATCCCCCCATGGAGCAGGAACACCCAGATGAGGTTACACAGGAAGGTGTCCAGGCGGGTTGGAATGTCTGCACAGAAGGAGACTCCACAACCTCCCTGGGCAGCCTGGGCCAGGCTCTGCCACCCTCACCGGGAACAAGTTTCTTCTCAAATTTAAGTGGAACCTCCTGTGTTCCAGTTTGCACCCATTGCCCCTTGTCCTGTCACTGGTTGTCACCAGAAGAGCCTGGCTCCATCCTCCTGACACTCCCCCTTTCCATATTGATCCCCATGAATGAGTCCCCCCTCAGTCTCCTCTTGTCCAGCTCCAGAGCCCCAGCTCCCTCAGCCTTTCCTCACACGGGAGATGCTCCACTCCCTTCAGCATCTTGGTGGCTGCGCTGGACTCTCTCCAGCAGTTCCCTGTCCTGCTGGAACTGAGGGGCCACAACTGGACACAATATTCCAGGTGTGGTCTCCCCAGGGCAGAGCAGAGGGGCAGGAGAACCTCTCTGACCTACTGACCACCCCCTTCTAATCCAGCCCAGGTAACATTGGCCTTCCTGGCCATTTCCCTGACTTCAACAAAACCAACCTGAACTCCCCCGTCTGCAGCAGCTGCTGCTGCACAGAACAGTTTGGGACCTCCCAGCTCATCGCGTTTTACAGAATCACAGAATCGACTGGGTTGGAAAAGACCTCAGAGATCATCCAGTCCAACCCTTGGTCCAACTCCAGTCCATTCACTAGATCATGGCACTAAGTGCCATGTCCAATCTCAGTTTACAAACCTCCAGGGATGGCGAGTCCAGCACCTCCCTGGGCAGCCATTCCAATGCCTGACCACTCTCTCTGCAAAGAATTGCTTTCTCATCTCCAGCCTCAATTTCCCCTGGCAGAGTTGAAGCCCATGGCCCCTTGTCCTATTGCTGATGCCTGGGAGAAGAGATCAATCCCCACCTGGCTAGAACTGCCCTTCAGGTAGTTCTAGAGAGTGCTGAGCTCAGCTCTAAGCCTCCTCTTCTCCAGACTGAACAAGCCCAGCTCCCTCAGCCTCTCCCTTTGCAGACGCAAAGTTTCTAGCGCCTTCAAAAGTTTCCTGATGATCTTCCCCTCCCATCGCTTTCCCTTCTGCCTCCCCCCATCCCCTCACACTTCAGAGACCGGCAAGAGAGGAATGAAAAATGAGCAAGAATCAGCAAAAACGCTTAGGTCCGTATAATCCCCAAAGTTGTTTATGTCTGTATCAGCTCTGAAGTTTCCGTTCACATTACTTAGGAAGACAGGTCTGGCTGTAGCATAGTAGGTCAGGCACATTGGAAAATAAATAAATCCTAGGCTTAGTGCTGATACAAGAAGCAAAATTTGATAGTTGTGTTATTACTTTTCTAGTTCTCCTAAAGTTTAGCTTGGACATATGGTTCTTATGCTTTTCACCCTTACATACAGTTTAAGTGTTGGCTTTGTAATTATGTTCCACATCTTTTGATAAACCATTACATAGTTAACAAATTACTGTGGCAGAAGACATAAATATGTGTTCTTGATTTGTTTCAAAACCTCGAGCAAAATTACTATTTTCATTGTTTCTCAAATTCTCCAACTATAATATGGAGACAGCGCTCACCTGCTCCCCATGTTATGTGACACAGAGCTTCATGTATTAACTTACATAAGGCGGCGTCTGGTTTCTTCAATATCTTCTAGCAGAGAACCTCAAAATATTCCTTTTTTGTTTCTCTTTTTCTGATGTCCCCTTTGGTTCACGAACAGGCTCGTATCACTCATGGATCAATAGTGGTATTGGTGTATAACCGTGCTAGATGCCACAACAATATTGTTCAGCATAAAATCCATTAACATCTTTGCTGAATTCCCATCTTCAATTCCAACTTTCTCAACAGAGTGAGTGAGTGACCAGTGGTTTTAGCTGCCGGCTGAGGGGGTTTGGGGCTGAACTACGACAATCCTCTACATGATCTGCTCACCCTCTCCAAAGGAGCTGCATCAAGCCATGGATCCTTAAAGATCTTGATCCAGAAAGCCATTAATACATATTAAATTTAAATGTATGCTTTAGTGCATACATTTATAGAGCCCTAAAATTACATTCAGCCCTTTGAAGGCAACCGTGAGGCAGACATGGCCCCAGTGAAAATGAGTCTGACACCCCTGCCTTAGTGCTTTGCCAGATGAAAGCTAAATTTCTGTGATGCTGGGAAAAAAATGCCAGGTTTATAAAGCGCTGTCCTTGCTGAACCATCCCCGGTTCTACTTAAAACAGGGTAAAGCAAGAACCTCACAAAGCTCACATGCAACATAACATGAGTAACATAACAGGGCAAGAGAGGCTGGAATCGGGCTGAGTGCCATGACCCAACATCCAGCACAAGTCCATATTTTCTTCCCCACCCCACCAAAAAAGGCTCCTGCTCACCAGACCCAGCCACGCTGAACACATCTGAGCAGTGGGACCCTGCGGTGAGTCTCTGCAGCCCGCAGAGGAAGAAAACCTTCACGTTTTCAATGTACATTGACCTGCGGGCTATCGCTATTGCTCTCATTATTTATTAATTTATAAGCAGTTAATTAGTGCTGCTTTTCATGCTAAGGATTAATGCAAAGTGCTGTTAATCCTAAGAGCTGGTTTAGTTTTCCACACTGGAAGCACTGACAAAAGCCATCCAAGCCTCACACAAACAGCGCACTAAGGAAACAACGGGAAACCCTTTTATCTCCTTATGCCCCATGCTGGCAATCACGTCAGCGATTGCCACAAGCTGTGAAGACCCTGACTATTCTCTCTTTTCCTTTTACTCACCTACTCAGCTGTCAGGATACCCGTTGTCTCAGGTCCAGCTCAGCATCCTGCGTTATCAGGTTCCTGAAACTACCGCTGTCACTCATGCCGGGGGCCTTTTCCTTGCATTCCCTTCATGTTCCTGTCACTCACCTGTCCAAACACGCTGGCTGACACACAGCTCAGCCAGCTGATACTCCATGCAGCCCTGTGCCCGTTACCTTCTAGCAGAAACATTCAACTCAGAATCACAGAATCAACTGGGTTGGAAAAGACCTCAGAGATCATCAAGTCCAACCCTTGGTCCAACTCCAGTCCATTCACTAGATCATGGCACTAAGTGCCATGTCCAATCTCAGTTTACAAACCTCCAGGGCCGGTGAGTCCAGCACCTCCCTGGGCAGCCATTCCAATCCTGACCACTCTCTCTGCAAAGAATTGCTTTCTCATCTCCAGCCTCAATTTCCCCTGGCAGAGCTGAAGCCCATGCCCCCTTGTCCTATTGCTGACTGCCTGGGAGAAGAGCCCAATCCCCACCTGGCTAGAACTGCCCTTCAGGTAGTTACTCTGCTGCTTTCAGTGCCCCCTGGACAAGAAAACACCCCGGTTTCAAGCCTCTGTTTTCCAAACACTGCACAACAGTCCACGTGGGGGTTCTGCATTTAAAAAGAGCCCTGCAGCACACAGCCAACAAAGCCCGTCACCTGCACCTCATTGACTTTGGGGTTAAATCCTGCCATCCTCTAAATTAAACCCTTTGCTGAAACAAAGGGGAAAATGTGTGTAAATCTTTCGGCAACTGTGTTGACTGAAGCTGGTCAAAAAAAAAAGGAAATTTTTGGTGAGCGTTCCCCTTCTTTTGGACCAAAAAACCCCCGTATTCCAGTGGCCAGCTTCAGCCACTCTAAGCTTATTCTCTTCAACAGCAGTAGAAAACACAACACATCACCCCCATCCACATCAGCTGCTTCATGGGCTCTGGCACTGGGGACGTGCTGAGAACCAGAGGCACATTCACACCCGCCACTGCCGCGCACTGGAAAGGTTTGGCATTTAGGCAATTTCTCTTGACATTAATACAACTACTTTTCTAAATCACACCCTCTGTAATTTAGTGTCCAAACTTTATCATCAGCTGATTGCTTTCACAGAGTTCTTGATGAAACTCTAAATGGTTCATGGCACAGTAATTTTTCCTTGTTAATATTCTATTCTCTTCTAAAAACCAGACGATGTTTTAAAAAGAAATTGCTAGACCAATTTATAAATTCATGAGTTAAAGCGAATCTTGTTCTGTGGCATATGGGGAATAAAAGCAGCTTGCTGAAATCAAAGCCTTAGTTTCATGAGATTCCTCACTGTGCAGTTTCTATCTGACGTTTGTAATTAATGTTTGTTTTTCAGCTCTAACTACGCTAGCTGGAGTGTCAGAGTCCTGTACAGCACCCATACAGTCTCCTCCAGGATTCTGGATAGTTCCCCTCCCATTAAAGTGCAGCTTGCTGCTGTAGCATCCCAGATGCTGATTGAGACAGCTGCCTTTTTTGAGCCAATCTGTCCATGTTTCCATGCCAGATGTGAGCGCTGGCAAAAAACCTAATGAGCCATTCAGTAAGTGGGCACCAAGTGGGATCCATGGCTCCGGCTGCTGCTCGGTGTGGGAAATAGGGCAGCCCGGCGAGTGGCAGGAAAGGAGAAGAGACACATGAAACTAGTGAGGAAAGGCAGAAGCCAACCTCTTCCGTCACCTCCGCTCCCCATGTGAATCACCTTTAACTAGATCCAACTATAAATCTGCAATAAAATAGGATTTAAGAACAATTACATGGCAAGATTGAGACATAAAAATGATTGATGTTCTGCGTGAATCAGCTGGTTCCTGCAAACACCTTGGAAGGTTTTCCTGGTGCTCTGTGCTTGAGTGGCAAATAAGCCTCCCGCTGCTGCGGAGGTTGCGGTCACGTAGCCTCCGGCAAGCAAAAGGAAAAAAGGTTGATACAAGTAAGCTACAGCATGCAAAGCGGGCTTCAAAAGCTCATCTGCAAACTGGGATTGCCAATAGCAACAGAGGCTTGTGTCTGCAATGTCTGTAGTTACGCTTTATCGATTGAATCCGGGGCCTCACCAGCAGCAGCTCACACAATAGGGGCCTTTCGACGGCAAACAGATCTCCAAAAGAAGGCAAAATAACCAAAGCAAATGAAAATAAAATAAATAAAAACTGGTCACAAGTTCAAGGGAACTCTAAAGCTATCTGACAACTAAACGCTCTGCCTGATTCATGCACATCCCTCAGTTCTAGTGTTGTAAAGCGTATCTTTCCATTTCCTCGGAAAGAGGAAACGCAGAGCAAATAATTATTTAATCAGACCTTAGATGGTTCCGTAGTAAAAAGATGTTTTAGGTAAGAGACACATTTCCTGTAAGTCGCCATGGAAACCCCAGTGTCACTGCCAGCCATTAGTGATCGGTATTTACTGGGTTCTGACATCAATGATACGCAGATGTGATAACGTACCAGTATGTGTTAGATTCCACGTCAAAACTAAGATTGAAAGTCAATGGACTCTGATATTATTATTTCATCAGTAAATCATTATGACAATGATACTAGGGAAAGAAAACAAACAAACAAACCCACAACACACCACAGGTTTGCACTCGGGTAAGCAAGCTGTATTTTCTGAAATTACTGTTTCGGTGAAAAAATAAATACAAGCAGTAAAGGGGATCCGACCTAAAGCTGGTGTAACATCCAGTTTCACTAACAAAGCCTTTGTTTCCCTTACTTGGCAGAGCTGTGTATAATTTCAGTTCCATTCTCCTTTTAAGACGGAGACTGATACATAACCAAAGTGAGCAAACAACAAACATATTCAGAGGCATTTCAGCCACTTAAAAACACAATTTTGCCCCAGCTGTTTACTTTCAGCAAATATTTATGAGCACTGTGTTTTGTTCAGACAACCGCTTGCTGAAAGCAAAGCCCAGGACTTGATCTGAGACTCATTTAAATGGCAAACTAAATTTGTTTTGAGAAATTCAGGCAGCAGTAGTTTACAAAACATACACTGCAAACAGGGCTGCAAAACAAAGGCATTAGTGCATGCCCAGAGGCATGAGGAGCATAAGGCCATGGGGAACTGAAAGCGATCACGTGCCATAGAATCATGGAATCATTTTGGTTGGAAGAGACCCTCAAGATCATTGAGTCCAACCACAACCCACCCCTGGCACTGCCCCATGTCCTGAGAACCTCATGTCCGTCTGTCCAGCCCTCCAGGGATGGTGACTCCAGCACTGCCCTGGGCAGCCTGTTCCAATGCCCCACAGCCCTTTGGGGAAGAAATTGTTCCCCACATCCAACCTCAACCTCCCCTGGCACAACCTGAGGCGATTTCCTCTCGTTCTATGTGACTGTCATTGCTTTTCTGAGACAGAGCAATTAATTCCACAGGTCTAATTTACTAGAGCCTGCTCAATAATTTGGGGAAACATGAACAAAACCCTGGAGATGCTTTTTTCCCCTTGCCCAGACGAGGGGTTTACCAGGGCACAGAGGGATGGGCACACCTGCCATCAGCTGCTCCGCGGCGCTGCTCAGCAGCAGCAAGATGTGCTGGGTCCTGTCTGCCCATCTGCAGGAGGTTCACTGCTTCAGGAACCAGCCTGCTGTGCTCATAGCTAAATATCACCCTGTATACTCACAGTAACACATACTGCAGAGAGCAGATGGGGTTAAATACCCGGTCAGCTATTTGCCACAGCTGCAATCAACACCCAGCTTTGCATACCTCAATCACGGTACCCAAAACCTCTTAAAATCAGGCTTCTGCTCCCAGATATTTGTAAATTAGACACTGAGACGTAGCTGTTCATTTGCTGTCAAGCGGTATTGTGCAAGGAGGCTGCAGCAGGTCCGAGCAGTTCCTCGCACCAACAGACAGGCCCAGCCTCTCCGCTGCCTGGCAAAAGTGGTGGCGGAGAAACAAAATTTGCTGTGTGTCAGTTTGCCGCTGGCATTTTCATTTTTAACACCAGACGCAGTGTACAACGCAGCCATGGGTCAGCTCTCCTCTGCTCCGAGATGCAGAGCTGGCTTGGCCCAGGGAAAGGACCTAGAGGCTGAACTAATACGTGCTTTGGGTTTGTGACTCCGGATTCCCGCACAGCATACTGAAAAGCAAGGGCCGGGAACTATCGCTCCCTGTCATCGCAGCAAAGGCAGAGCTGTGCAGGGAGAAGCTGTGCCAAGGCCGGCTCCCCGCATGGCTCTGCGAGCAGTGCCACTGTCCCTGCACACAGCTCTGCGCTGCCACCTGCTCACGTGTGGACGTGATGCCCACACTATTTATTTTTATATTTTACCACGGAGCAACAGCGAAGGGGCTGTTCAATATCATCATTAACAAATCATCGATCCACTTATCTGCCTTTCTATTTCATTTCAAATTTACAATCTCGTTACTGCCTCTGTGACAGGAATAGATTTTCAGATGATTTCAGAAGTCGTTAGGATGCCATTATGACTCAATGCACGTGATTGAATGTCTTTCTGAATGATTCTGTTGGATTAATGAAGCCATTTGATGAATTAAGCTCGATATTCCAGCAAAGAGCAGATGACGGTGTTTCAAAACGGAAAAGATTTCTTTCACATGTTCTGGTGTTTCAATTATGAGAGGATTTGAAAGCTCAAACATGAGGCTTCTCTGATCATGTGGGATTTGTGCCTTAGGGCCACCTTCCCCAGCTAAGGCAAAGGTACAAGGCAACACAGCCTTCATGCACACATAAAGCAGAGAAACTGCATGGAAAAAAGCCAATAAACTTAGTAAATTATTCTATAAAATAGAAGAAAAGATGCAGTTTTACATCTCCTTGGCGATCGCTCCCAGGAGCATCTCCCAAAACACAGCGGCTCTGGGCACGAGCTGCATCAGCGGGACCGGGTTTGAACTCTGGGTTCTGTGGGGCTGCAGCCAGAGAAGAAGGGTGAGGGCATGAAACACATTTTTACCATTTCTTCTCAGCAATTTCCACAGACATATGCTGACAAACAGCTTTCGACTCAAAACACCTCTTTCTAGCTTTTAGATTGTCCCCTCACAAAACAACCAGAAACTGCACCGAAACAAGAAAGGACCAGAACACAGTCTTAACACACAGTTTAACATTTAATATCTCCAAGAACAGCCAAAATAAGTGCATTCCATAATCCCTGGTTTACTTTCTCCCACCATTCTTCCAAGCTCTAGATATTATAAGTGCTGGCCGCTCGGATCCCTGGAGGTACAGCAGGAGGGACACTCTGGACAGGTTTTCTTCCTTATTAAATTAAAGCTCCCGAGTTGCACTGTCCGAACGTGTGACTCTGCTATTTGCGCTACCTTGACAAAGCATTTTGCTGCCACGTGAAATATATTTCTAAAACACAATTTGTGATTATAATCACCCCCGTGATGCCCTGAAAGCCGCAGTGACAACAGCTTGGGCAAGCTCAGGCTACCTACGGGGCTTTTAGTAATCCCCAAACCATCAAGTTCGGCAACACAAGGTGAGACTGACTTGCAGATCAACTCTCTCTGCATTTTGCTCCCCATGTAAGCGGAGAACGCTCTCTCAAATGAACACACGCCAAACACAAAACTTGCTGAGGCAATTTAAGTCTGACGGTTTTACTGCTGAAAAAGCACACAAATCCTGAGTAAACATTGTGCAAGTTGGTAACAAATATCTGAGATAAAACGCACAAGATCCTGAAGCTTGTCCTGTGCTGCTTTGCCCTGGCTGAGAGTGAAAAATAAGTCTCTGAGCAACAAGGAATGGGGGGAGAAAACGTGCCAGACTTGTGCCTGCTTTCCACAGCACTGTCCCCAAACCAGAATTTAACCCCCAAAGTACCACAGAGCAACTCACACCCCTGCTGCTCGGATGAGGGGGCTCCTGGGCTTCTGATGTTTCAAATGGTTGAAAAGGGAGAATTCTTGACTTGGTGAGGATTTCTGAGGGTGACGGAAACTTGCAGGACTGACCAATACTGCATTACTCTGCCATATTTCTTCAAAACCACTCTCTAGGTGAAAAATACTGCTATTGCTATCAAAACTGGAAAACTTCTGAAGATCAGATCCACAATCTGTGTTCTTTAATATTCACTTAGATTCTATTTTTATGCAATATTTAATACCCCTGGATAAAACAAAGGACTTGCGAAAACAAGCCGTTCATCCAGCATAGGTAACAGGTTTATAATCTGTTATTTCTTGTCCAGACAATGACGGATTCAAGCCCAAACCAGAACCTCGGCGGGTCCCCTGGAGAGGGACGTCATGGGCAGAAGCGAGAGGTCCATAGTGCCCTTCCCCCTCCCCGAATCACTGCAGCCTCTGCAGACGGTGCGACGGTTCAAGTCCTACAACTCAAATAACACAAATAACCAACACCCAAATTTTAAGCAGTGTCTGTACTCCTTAACTCCGAAAATCTGCAGGCCACATCCAACACAGGCTGCAAACCTCCACACTGCAGCTGCTTTTTAAAGTCTAGAGAACGCACGTTTGCATGTTCCAGAGAAACAACACAAATGGGATGATTTAATTTTGCCCCGATTCATTCACAAGCTCAGCCATACATCATGTGCTGAACTTGATTTAAGCCAAATCTATCCAAGCAAGCTTGGAAACTGAACACTGCATCCCCAAGATGAACAGATTCTTCAGTTTTCTTAAATTATTTTGGAAATTCTACCCAGCATGTAGCTAAGAAACAGAGTCACTAATTAGCAGTAAACAACATTATTTGGCTAGCTCCAGCATTAATCACCATAGGAAAGTGAAAAGCAAGGACTTGATTCTGATCATCAAATCAGCTCCTTGATTTTCCCTCAGACAAAATTCTTACTAGATACAGGAGATCAAATGTTACTATTTTTAACTAGATAAAACTCTTGGTAGCTTTTCAAAGGTTTTGAATATTTTTTTTCAGATGAATTTATGTCAGAAAAGATTAAAAGAATATATCCCTTAATACAAACCAGCAATCAAGCGCTTACATATGTGTCAAGTTCCACTACAACTCAGAATAAGGAGCAAATGCTGACCCACTCACCATTCACATTGCCCAGGGCTTTGCTAATGTCCACAGCATGGATGTAGAGAGTACGGATTTACTTTGCCTTCAACTATTTTCTTATGCACTGTTACCTAAAGGAGAATATCTATTTTTGCCTTTGGAAGAGATGAACCAGCAAGCGTTCTTATCTATTGGTACTCCAGCTTTGCAATGGCTTGGACAACCACACACGTTGTTCACAACACTGACACGCATCACTGTACAGTGATGACGACTTCTAACAGAAAATGACACACTAACTAAAATTGCGGTAAACCTCAAAGCTCTGTTATGTAGATGATAATTTTGTGAATCCTATAGTGAAGATACGAGATAAGAGCGTTAGCAGAGAAAATGCTGAAAGGTGAGGCTCTTGGCCCTCCAGAACCAATTGAACAATACACATTGGCACTGCAGGGACTGAAGTCACCACCAACTAAAATGCCATTGCATTTACCACACTCGCACAAACTCTTTTGCAGAGAAGAGGAGCAGCAGCAAGTTGTTTCAGGTGCATTACTGCCCTTAGTTTTCATAGCATTTCACTTGCGGTGTCAGACACAGAGGGTTCCATTTCAAAGCCACATTTTGAAGACCTTATTGCTCTCCACGTCTTGGGGTTCAGTGCCGCTTCCCCGGTGACCGCGGCGCGGGGGCCACGGGCAGCCCAGGGCAGGGACAGCTCTGCTGAGTCCAGCACAGCACATTTGGTGAACACACCATTGGCTGATGTACCTAACAGCAACAGGACTCACCCAAACAACACCCCAACGCAGAAATACAGCAATAACCCATCACAGCCAGTGTCAGAGGTGTAGACCTGAGAACAGAAGTCACGGCTCGCAATGTTTTCTGCAATGGGAAGGGGGAATTCCCCACATTCCCCAATTTGTATCTTTATTTGCCCAAGTAAAGGTAGAGAACTTGTTAAGTTCACAGAACCCCAGAGTGTCAGGGGTTGAAGTGCCCTGGAAAGCTCATGCAGTGCAATCCCCCCATTGAGCAGGAACACCCAGATGAGGTTACACAGGAAGGTGTCCAGGCTTGCCCTGGTGTTGAAAAAAAGAATCCCCAAACTGAAGTGATGCTTCAAGGCTGACATCGGGGGGACGGAATGACAAGATCAGACAGGTACTGGAGTTTAAACTGCTTTCTGAAACCTGGGGCATACAAAGCAAATGGAGTGAGTCACTGACCTGGGTGCTACATTTTAATAGAAAACAGTTTTTGAAGAGTTCGTACAGAAGTTTCTTCCACAAAGTAATTCAGTTAGCCCTTAACTCTTCTGATGGAGGCAATCTACCAGCGTGAGGACTGTGATGTCCCATGGCCAGGGCAGACAGACCCAGGTGAACTTGCCGCTGAATGTAACAGTCCAGAGACTGGCACGGAAAACGTTCATCAATCAAATCCCTGGGAGTGTGCGGTGAATTTTTTTTCAAAACAGACCACAAACATGTTTGGAAATTCAATAAATTGATTATGCTCTCTAACTTCTTTTCCTCCCTGTTTTAGCATTTGAAGCACTGTTTTCTTTTGTGTCTGGCTACGTTAGACTAATCAATAAGAAATTATACTTTTGCCTTTTTATATTCCAAGAAAGGCAAATGCAACATATTTCTCACTCATTCGTATCGATTGCAAAGCAAAACACAGAAAACTAATGGAAGTTCCTTACAGTGCTCTTAATGCTGCCATCTAGTACTGAGGAGCTGCCCTGCCGGTGCTCACTTCACTTGCAGAGCGCATTATTTTTAAGCGTCTACATCTGGAGTTGTATCAAGCTTTTTTTTTTTTGTTATTGGTAAAATTAATTATCACGAGATTAATTTCCATTGCAGAGATGCATTGGGTTAGGACTGGGCACGGGTGTTGCTCTGGTCACCCCGAGGGCTGAGCCGACCGGCTGCGACTGCTGCTCACTTTAAGTGCCTGTTACTGGCTATGGGTTTGTGATCAAGGTAATACATGCTGAAGTTCAATCCTCGTGATATTTTGGGGTAAAAGACTCCAAAGCAAGGCCGGGGCAGAGCCATGGGGGTGTTCTCCCTCCCGTTTGCTCCTCCAGGCCTGGGATCTCAATAGGAACACAAGCTGAGAGAAGAGAAAATAATCCCCTGCATTCATTCACAGCAAAAATACTCTGCCTCTGGCACCACCTTCTGAGCATCCAAAGCTCTTCTCTTTGTTTTTTAAACCAGCCTTTTGGTAATGAGAAAGTTCTTCTAAGTTTTTCACAAGTCAGTGGCACATTTTTAAAGCAAACCAGTATTGCTTAACCAGCTATATGAACTCAAAGCACTTTTTGGATCTCCACAGGTTTCTCAACTGTCCTGTTTCCACAAAAGAATATATATTTTTTTTTTCCATTTAAACAGGGCTGAGCTGTTTGTCTTTTCCCTATGGCTCTCTGCCTTCTGCAGATGTAAAGAACCTTTTGCCCTGTCACTGAAGAGACAAACTCCTGTCCCAGCTGCAGGCAGGTCACCCTGCTCTGAAGGGAGAGCCCAGCACCTGCTCAAAATAGGAATATTTGCTGGAAAAAAGAAAATAAAAAGAAAATAAAAAGCCCTGCAGAGTGACACTGTTCTAGACTCTATTTCCTTCTAATCTGCTTTCTAAACGAGGCACTTGCAAATTGATAAAATGTTGTGTCATTATGCAACACAGATACCAGCAGATGAGAGCAGCCGCTAGATAAACGGGGACATTGCTGGTCGGAGTGGTGCCGGGTACACCCCTGGAAAAGGGACCGTCACTGGAGCGTGGAGGATGAGGTTGAGTGAAACGAGCACCAAAAGCACATATTTTGGATGGCTTCCCCAGCAATTAGTTCGCTGTTGAGACCCCATCCCCTCGGGAGGATGCAACAGGTTGGAGAGTTGAGTGGCTTCATTCATATTAGCGTCAGAGAGCAGAATTTATCTCAGAGAAATGGAGAAAGCAACCAAAGCAACTGTTGTTGGTTTCTTTTTTCCACCAACATCACTTCAGTCTTTTTTATAATAATAAATGCCTCAAAAACAAGCAGGAAAAAACAGCAACAACAAATTTGCATCCCAGCGAAAAATTAATGTTTCTATTTGGCTAATTCATCACGGAACGTTGAAATGGTGACAAGAGTGACAGAGTATTTATACAGCTTAACTTGCAAATGCAGTGGGCCAGATTTCCAGTAGAGCTGAGGATACTGGATGCCTCTGGAAACCCTTGTGTCCCCTAATTATTGCTAATTTGGAGCTCAGCTCTTAGAGATGCAGATCTAGTTATGGGCCAGCAGCAAAGTCCAACAGTGATTTCTTTTCAACTCTTATTCCTACAGAATGAACAGATTCAAGAAAAAAAGAATAAATCAGAGATTAGGAGTTTTCCACCTAATAATAAATGCACTAAGTAACAAATTTATCACCTTGACAAACATGTTTCCTCCTAGCAGTGAAAATGTCTCCTAAGATACAACACAGAGAAACTCACCTAATAAACACCAGGAAGGTTTAAATCAAGACAATGAAAACAACATGAAAACCAGTATAACTTTCCATTGCCTGTATCAAAACAAGATGTGAGCGGCACGGAAGGAGTTTGAAATATGGCGAGAGTAACATGTTAAAAACAACTAATGCAATCGGGTTATTTTCTGTAGAATTCCGCAGTAACCAAGAAAGACTTCTACACTTTCTGTTTCCCTGTTTATTACAGCTCGGTGTTAGGAGTCCTATGCTCCCTCCTCCCAGGGTTCAAAGCGATCTCCCCACATCGCTCAGGAGGGACATGGGGACACAGAACCTTCCTTAGCAACATGAGCCATTCCTAATCAGTATTTCAGTTCTTTATTCACAGCTGCACTTGACTGAAATCTCCTGAAATCAGTGTGGAAACACCTGAACAGTTGCAATGACATGCAGTAATTGCAAACACTCGGATATTTCACAATAGCATCGCTTTGTTCCACTAAGCAAAATGAAGTTGCGGGGAGATGTTACAGACACCACCGTTCCTCACTGAGCGTCCCCAAGCAGCGGTGAGCACAGGGCGCCTTCCTTTGCGAGGAAGGGCTTTCCGCACCGGTCCCTCCCAAGAAACCTCTGTCTGACACAGAAGATTTGCTTAAATACTAATACTGTACAAAGCAAAGGGAAAAACTCTTCACTTGTGGAAACAGCCTCTAAGAGATGATGGACAAGAAAAGTGGAGTTCCTGTTCTGAATACCCCATGATAACACGCAGAACAGCATGCAGCAGCTAAAAATAACTGCTTAACTAGACAGCACATACTTCTTTTTTCTTCCCCTTTCTGAACAGCCCAAGTCTGAGAAAGCTGTCCTGTTCCCCATGCTCTGAAGTGACCTGCCAGTTGATTGCCAGGGCAGAGCTGCCAGTACGACCCAGGCCAGCACAGTGGGATTTGTGCAGTCCCCCCTGCTCTCTAATCCAGCTCCCAAAGCAGAGGCCTAAGCCCGGCACGCAGCCTGGGAGCCCCTCGAGCTCCCCGTCACCGGCAGCAGAAGAAAGGGCTGGTGTGGTTGGTGTCCAGCAGCCAGACAGGACCTTCCCCTGGCACAGCGGCCACCAGGAGCAACATCTGGTACCAAATCAGGGCAGACCAGACCAAACACCGTCACCTTAATGTAAAACTTCTGGCACAGGGCTGGAACCAGACTTAGCTGGAAGCAGTGGTGTTAACCAACTGCTGTAATGGTATTCTGCAGTTCAAGTCTGTTTAATGTTAATTTACACATTTTCATAGAATCACTGAATTATTTATGTTGGAAGAGACCCTCAAGATCATTGAGTCCAACCACAACCCACCCCTGGCACTGCCCCATGTCCTGAGAACCTCATGTCCGTCTGTCCAGCCCTCCAGGGATGGTGACTCCAGCACTGCCCTGGGCAGCCTGTTCAATGCCCCACAGCCCTTTGGGGAAGAAATTGTTCCCCACATCCAACCTCAACCTCCCCTGGCGCAACTTGAGGCCGTTTCCTCTGCTCCTGGCGCTTGTTCCTGGGGAGCAGAGCCCGACCCCCCTGGCTCCAAGCTCCTTTCAGGCAGTTCAGAGATCAGAAGGTCTCCCCTCAGCTCCTGTTCTCCAGCTGAACCCCCCAGGTCCCTCAGCCGCTCCATCACACTTGTGCTCCAGCCCCTCACCAGCTCCGTTCCCTTCTCTCAACTCGCTCCAGCACCTCAAGAGCTTTCTCGGCATGAGGGGCCCAGAACTGGCCCCAGGATTCGAGGTTTGCGCTCCCCGGTGCCCAGCACAGGGACGGTCACTGCCCTGGGCCTGCCGGCCACACCAGTGCTGGTACCAGCCAGGATCCTGTGGCCTCTTGGCCACCTGGGCACACGCTGGCTCACGCTCAGCCGCTGTCACCAACACCTCCAGATCCTTTTCTGCCTTTTAATGCTTTTCCTGGCAAGACTTCTCTCAAGCAGTAGTTTAAATTATTAGACTAAAATATTGTCATAAACACAGCTGAAGTCCATGTGAACGTAATTATCATTAAGCCTGTAACTACAATTATTGTTATAACAACTAATTGTATTTCATGACAAGCAGTAAAAGATTACTAAAACTAAGGCCGTTTGCAGTGATTCAAACATGGTACAATTTTTAGTTTAGCAAGTATTTTGCATTTAGTAGAAAGCTTTTCTGTTTTTAACACTGTATTGCTAAGGAACGTGCAATATTATTAGCATTAACATTTACTACAAACATTATCATTTTACAATTACTTCTGTTGCCTGAAAGTTTACCCGCTTTATCTGATTGCATTGGTTGAACCAAAGATATAACTGAACTGTGTGAACATTACACTTTTAACATCCTCAGAGCACTGCGGCTGCAAAGCCATCGCGACTGATTTAAAACACCACCAATGCAGGCGTGAGCAGAATTCAGCCCAGCCTGGATGTTGTTGTGAATGGTGCCGTAAAACCACACAGAAAATGATATTCCCTTCTTCAATCTCTTTTTACGATTAAAAATAGGCTTTAGTTTGGACCAGTGGATTTTGAAAGCCGCCCCGGATTGACAGAATCATTTTAAATAAGGCCTTGTCAACAGCTTCATTTCTTTCCAACCATCTTGAGACAAACACGATGTCATCACTTGAAAAAAAAATAGACGGGCAATCAGCACCTAAACCATCTATGACCTGAAAACCCCAAATCACCCCTTAAATTCCACTAGTTTCTTCCAATTCAGATTAAAAAGTATTTATGTAATACGAGAAGACAAGGAAGTTTTAGGAAAAAGTGTTCTGCCATCTTCTGGAACGGCTCTCATATAGAGATTAACTCAATGAATGATTCACAGGACGGTGAAGTCAAAGTGCCCATAAACTTTTACAAGAGTGGAATTAGATCAGAACTGTGCGTTATAGGAAATGTCACCCTGTGCACTTAATATTCTCTAGGGAGCCATGCTATAATGAAGGCAGGAGATAATTTAGCATCCATGGCAATGTATGTACAGCAAGACTATTACATCCAAGGATTTCCTACCATATTACAAAGATATTTCAGTATTGTTCCCTTCAGTAATGGGGAGATTACTGACAGACACAGGAAAAGGCAGAGGTCAGAGAGTCAGTCGGTAGCAAGGTGAGAGTGGAGCTCACACCACGTCCCCAGGTCGCTGTGCTGATCCTCCTGTAAATGGGACCATCACCTTTACCGAGGCATAGAGATGAATGAACCTTTAAAACAATCAGAGCTGTTTAAATGGCTGTACATCATGCAAGAACAGAGTCCTTCTCATCAGTTTCACGGAGGTAGAATCTGATTCTTATGGAGATAAATGCATTTAATTCCAAGCTGGGAAGTGGGACAGCAAAGTTGAGTCCTTTTACATGCAAATACAGAGAAAACTTATCAGCTAGCATTACCAAAGCTGTTGTTGCATATGCAAGAGCCATGATGATATTTTCAATTCTGTGTTACTCATCTCTGCCACCTTAATTCTAGGTTGTTAGAAACTCCATGAGGTGGGAGGAAAGAGAAAGCTGCAAACGAGTACATTTTGCAAAATATCACCCCCAGAAATAGAGACTGTTTTTCAAAATCAGTCTGCCGATGAAATATGTCTTACAAGATCACAATCAATCACTGCAAGTACTTCATCTGGAAATCCTAGTGAATAGAACCATATTGCAAAAACTTCCTACAAACAACAACGTCTGCAATAAACCAGACCACGAAGATTTGTGAGGATGCAAACCAAGTCACAATATGTTTCCTGAATTCTCTCCATCCATCTTCTGATGACATCTCACTCTAAACAGGGGAGCCAGGAGTTGCACCACACCTCTACTATCGGCCTGAAAATTGTGTGCAATGCAGTAAGCAAACCCGTCGCACCAGCAGGATTTTTGCCCTTTCCTGTACAAAATCTGAAAGGAAAAAATAAATCCAAAATCTGCTATGAATATATCACTTTCGTACTCCGCAATATAACACTGTACATTTTGAGTCCGGTATGATTCCTAAAAATCAATTGGCAGCTTCATATTGAATAAGCTGCATAATGAGATCTGCGATACGCGATCTATCCTTATCAGGGTTACCATTCCTTGAACTGAACCAGGGAGCTGTGCTGGATCGAGCGTTCAATTGCTGCAGTTGTCCTGGCAGAAAACGGGGTGTAGGTGCTGGGGGGAAGCGCTTGGTGCAGGATAAACCCAGCTCATAGCTAAGAACTGAATGGAAATGTTTCTCCAAAACATCACTTCCAAGGGAAAGCAGAGGAAAGCAGCTCTAAGAGTATTTGCTGAGGTGCTCGTCATCCAGACGACTGTAACGTTACCTTGTGTGGTAACTGCTGTGCTGAACTCCCTTTTGCGAGCGGATTCACGAAACACCGTGGTGTAACAGCAGACAGGAGGAGGGCTGGTGGGGACGAATGCTGGTTTTATGCTATACCTCAGGTACAAGACCTTTGTGTTGGCTAAATCTATATTACACTCTTTCAGTCACGCATTATTAACTCAAATAATTTTTTAATTTGAGTCGGTTTCCAGGAATAAATGAACCAAAACCATCTCTTTTATTGCTTGTTAGAGATCTTAGCAGACAAGAACTAAGACTTTTCTCTGCTGACAAGGTAGAACATCGTTTCAAGATGAAGTGTAAGACTGAATAACCACCATTACTATTGCCACTTTACAGTAATCTCTTTGTTTTCCTATAATCTTATTTATTGATGTCATTTTACCTTAGCATGGAATATTCCATTTGTTTTGTCAAATCTAGAGTAAGCATATTTTTCTTAATTCACAGGATCCCAGCCTGGTTGGGTTGAAGGGAGCTCTGTAGATCCCCACAGGGTCACCAGAGCAGATCACACAGGGCGAGTTTGAATGTCCCAGAGAAGGAGACTCCACAACCTCCATGGGCAGCCTGGGCCAGGTGTTTTTTTTTAAATACTGTCAATTAATAAAACGTGAGCACTTTTTCTGTCAAATTAAGAGTAATAATGAAGTCACTGGACCATACGTCTTTGTCAGATGGACATACATGTCCAGAATTACTCTGCTGGACTCGCTGGGGGATGCCTGATCCTCTAAATTAGCAAAATTCAAACACACGCTGAAATCATATTAGTCAGAACTTCATAAAGTGCTTGACAGCTAAATCTTTGGCTACTGAGAGAATGTCATTAATAACAAAGACTGGACTAGATCAAACCAAAAGGATTTTTGTTGGCATTTTTATATTTATTGTCTTTCATCAGTTTCACTTCCTTCTTCATGAAGTTTAAGAGGAGACTTGAAGAGCATGAATCGTCACTTTGGGATGTCAAGAATAACCGCTGTAAATGCCGTGAAGTGTCAGTACATTGTCATTCACACGCAGTCAGATGTGACAGTCTGATCAAAACGTTCTGAACCCACCGCTCTACATTTCAGGTACTGGCTGGACTGAAAGACCGGAGATACCATTCATTGCATTCGCAGTGTGTAGGTACCACACTTGTAGCACAGGGCAAAAGAGATGCATGTTTATGCCAAGCAACTGAGAATTAAATGCATCCATCCTTGGACAAAGCAACTGTTGCTGTAATAATCCACAGTCTATGGCAGATGGAAAAAGTAAATGCTCATAAGTATTTATGACATCGGATTTTAAATTCAAGGAACTAGTCTTGAAATACCACTTGTGAAGAGCAAATCAGAAACAGCTGTTCAGAAGAAGGATTAAATAACCAACCGCTATCAATAAATGGAAGTGTACCGTTTTGGTTTTGTATGGTTTACACATTGCTCCGTCTTCAGCTTAATTAAACCCTTCAGGAAAGTGTGGAAGGACTCACCCTGCAGTTAAGAGGAGCGGTGTGACCACAACCACTTGTACTGAGTTACAATTCATTAGCTACCAGTTGACTGTCATTTAACAAGCAGCCTGGCAGGCTCAGAGTTAATAAACTAGAATATTCTAACTGTTCCTGCTAGAAAACTCTGAAGCAGAACTCCCCATTGCCAGGGAGCATATCGTTTTAAGGACAAAAACATCCTTGGTGCCAAGACCAGAGCTCGCCCTGCAGAGTTCCCCAGCACCGTGCTTACCGCACTACAGCCCCGGTAGGATGTTCACTTCTGCATCTTGTCTGAACACTTCACCTGAAAGGACGACTCAGCCAAGGGACACCCAGAAAGCTCTGGAATTCACCTGCGTGAAATCCTGACCCTCCTAACTCCCATTCAGTTGTAGCTGGGGGACAAAGAAACTTCACACCCCATCATGACTTAACAGTGTTAACAGCCTCTCAATGTTGAGCTTTCATTAAAATATAGGCAAAGTGCCTGACTTCACTAGAGGATTCAGGAGTGTGAATGCTAAATGAAGGGCAAAGGCATCTGTGTAGAAGATAGAAATGTAGACAACCAAGTCCTGGAGCAATGCAGGACCCAAGACATCCATCTCTCTGGGCATTTTGCTCTGGTTGCCTCGACCTGTTTGCCGAAGGATCCCGAAAAACATTCCACTTTTTCCATATATTGCCTAAGCAGCAGCTCAGGGCACCGACCTGCACCCAGTGGCCAGGCTTATGTTCCTCTGCGCACGCTATTTTTGTTTTAGGATCCACTGATACTTTCCTCTTTTGCCTTCTGGCCACAATCATACCTACTCATCACCTAACCCAAAATCAGACTGAGCCTGGTGGTCCCTCTTTGCATGTTTTGTGAAATATTTACTTCAAATGCTGAATAGACTGAAGTATCAGTTTCCAAAGAAGCTCTAAGCCTAAAAAGCTGCCCAAAGATCAATGGCTTTTTCTCCTAGGACTTTTTCTTTTATTCTGAGGACAGGTAGGAAGGAAGCAAAAGCTGCACACTCTATACACTTCCTCTCAAGCAAGAAACACCATTGATTTGTGGTAGGAAGCAGGAAGATAAAATAAGGAAGTCACAGTCTGATACAAAAAGATGTTTAAAACCCAACAGAATAAGCACAAATATAGCAATATTGCCAAAAATGGAAAAACGCCTGCCTTTACAAGTGGTGTTCCTTGGGCACATAACTGAACAACAGGTACAACGATGCCTTTCATCTCGGGCCAGCAGCTCTGCTGGTGGCAAAATGTGATTGCCTGTGAAGTTTAATTGATTTTTCTAAAGGTCTGAAAGTCTGTTGTTCCTTTAAATTATTGATGGGTGCGCTTGGATTACTGTGAGTGCACTGCTGTCCTCCATACAGGCTGGGCTGAAAAATGAGGCTGATTATCTCTGCATCTAAATGACTCTGCCTGATTAGGTCACTGTGGTCCCTGCTGGCACCTCGCAGAGCTTTGGGTGGTCTCCCCCATCCACTAATGACATTCTGGTTTAATGAGTTCTCCCCCTGTTAAAGAGACTGGGTCTTACTGCAGCCTGCCCCGAAGGATGATGCAAAGCGCCCGGTACCTGTCCTGCCCCATGGATTGTCCTGTCTCCTCCCAGTGGAGATGCTTATATTAGGTGCAAAACATGTAATACGTGTTCATAGGAGCAACCAAGTGGGAGCTTAAAGAGATGGCCAGACAAGGGGAAGCTTGGCAGGCAGGGCTGTGCAACATAAATAAATTAGAGGAAAAGAGAAAATTAAATCACAATAGGCTTTGCCTGGGAGACAGAGGAAGGCTATGAAACCCAGAAGGTTACGGAGAGAGCTCATTTGAGTCTTTATTAGAGTCAGCTGAGAAAAACTCTAAGTAAAATCAAATTAATTAGGCAGGGGGGGAACATGATTCTTAATTGTTGTGTGGAGTTTTAACAACTCTCCGGTCCCTCCTGACAAACAAAGCAATATGTTTCCTCACATGAGAGCTGACCAGCTCCAAGTCTTGGTCTGCTGGAGACCCATTTAAATCTGATTCAGCTTTGAATTTCCTATCTCCTGGGTTGGGCAGACACCAAGACTAACGCCTGCAAAGATTACACCACCCAGAGGACTTAACTGCATCTCCTTCGCCAGGGACCTCTGTGGGTACCGCTGTGACAAGAGCAATCCGTTCCTTCACAAGCTATTCATTTGATTTAATTTTATATTTTACTGTTTTTCAGATTTACCTCTAAACATATTATAAGTAGGATCTGTTTTCAATCACCCGGAGCTGCTCCACATCACCCTCTCACGGGGATGGGCAGCGCTGTTCTGCTGGCATGGGAGGAATTTGGGGAGGATGCTTAGAGAACCATTTCTCCTCGTCCTCATGCCATCCCCCATTTTCAGTCTCGCTGTTCAGACAGCTCGAATAGACTTGGACAGAGTCTCCCTAATGATGCAATTCCTCCATTCTGGAGATGGAGGGTTGATGGTGCAAAGAAGATTTCTGCAGTTGTCTGTGTGGGCTCTACTCCCACTCCTCTGTGCTGCCACAAGCTCTGCTGTAAGTTTATAAAGAGACAACGGCCTCAGAACTAAATATCAAACAACACTGGAGAAGAACTTCCACCCTTGGAGATGGGTGTGAGGGAGGCCTGGTCTGCAGCTACAGTGTTAACCTGCTAGCCAGTCTTCCATTTCTTGTCAAGAGCATAAGATCCTGTCACAATTTTCTTTCCACATCTTGACATTTTGAATGTGTTGATTATAACAGTCTGCTATGTTTGGGGGAAAATAATTTAATTGATTTTATTATCACAGAAAAATAGAATAAACAACAGCACTTTTTGTTTGGGGGGGTAAAAAACAGAATTATTGGTTGCATGCAGCTGAATTAAGCACTTAAAGTTCAGTCTCTACAGAATGCTGACAGTGTAAGCTTAGATCAATACAGAAACAATTTACACTTTAGGAGCACTGGCTCTGGCTATTAACTAGTAATTATACCAAGTTTGCTGTTAAATTGCTTTAACTGTTTCCAAGGTGTAACTGAATTATGGCAAAACTTGTTAACACTGTCAGAGTGGGAAGTCGCATCCCTGTCTGGAGCATTTCACACCTTCTACAGTTGCAGCTTTGACCCATCACAACTGTTCTTTCCATTTAATCTTCTAGTCCATTGACCTACTGCTCTATTGCAAACTTTCATTCAGACTCCGGGTCTTCTACACACTGAAGGTCACTGCAGGGTGAGGGGGAAGCGGCTGATCCAGAACCAGCCACCCTCGGGCCTCCACTGGCCCTGGTTAGTAAATACAGTTCCCAAACGATAATGTGAAGATACAAATACCGCAGGTTTATTTTAAAAGCAATGTTTAAATCACCTCCACTTGGTGAGTCCCCTTTGCATCCTGCATGTCCCCCATACCAGCTGCTGTGGTTGGTGCAACCAACCCCCTCTGCCATGGAAGAACCAGTTCCTGCCTCACACAGAGCCCGTGCGGTGATGGAGAATGGAAAAAAAGTGATGCAAAACAACAGAGCAACGTGCAAGGAAATCTGTTGTGAATCAAGTCGGAGCAGGAAGATGTGGAAGAGAACTATTAATAATTGCCTGTGACAGAACATGCTCCCCGTGTCTGGCTTTAACAGAAATACACTGTCACACTCATCACTTTGCTATATTCAGGGTACCAGAAAGTAACTGATGAGTTTGTTTTAATAATGTACAAATCAATGTGTACCAAAGACTCACTTGAATGTACTACAGCATTTTCACACTATTATCTCCTCTAATTAACGCCTCATGCTGTGAACTTCACCTCCCTCTGCTTTCCACAATACTCCACCTCAATAAGCAGCCAAACATTTTATCAATAGAACACACACATTCAAAAGTAGAGAAGCGTCTGATTTTTATACTTGCTGATCATCTGCATCACTGTATGTTTGACTTGCTCATATAAAAAGCAAAGGTTGATGAGAAGAAACAACCTCAGAACTTAATAGACATCAGGCCCCTCACCCACATTGTCCTTCAGTCTATGTGTTAGCATCACCCACCACTGCACACAGCTTTTTGACAGCTTATAAAGACCAGCTTCAAACACAAAGAAGCAGGCTAGAACAAACTGACTGGGTGAGTATGGCTGAATCAGGCACTACAACATTTCATCTGCAGAGTTATTTTTGAAGCTATGTAAAAAGCCTTGGTCATTTGTTTCCTGAAAAGGGAAAAGAGCTTCTGCCCAGCTGCTGTTTTTAACCGGCCTGGTTTGTTGCCAAACATAATATTTGTAGAGGGTGTTGAAAAGCAGACATGGCAAGGTGAGCTCTCACAGCACAGCATAACTCTACTAGTATTGAGCTGATAATCTTAAGAACGAGCGTATAGCCCAGGACAGATTTACACACACACATCTAGAGGCCGAACTATCCACTGGGGATACTGTGCTGTACACTGCCCCCAGTCCCCCTTCTAGTTGAGAAGTCACTTAAACGTCACCGTACGACACTACGTTCTTGCACTTAGAGCAGTCCCACAAGCTTACTCTTAAATATCACGACAAACATTTTTCTTCTCAGACTTTTCTGTTGCAGAGAGCCTAACATCCTCTGCAGTCACTGGTACCACTGCACAGGGGCATCTTCTAGACTTCCTCAGGGATGCCATCCACCTCCCGAAATAAAGGGGAGCACAGATTGTCACCAATCCCCACTGGAGCCCTTTTATCCAAAGAGAGAGAACGGATTCTAACGCCTATTCCGATCTGCTGCAGGGATGGGCAGCGGGCACTGTGCTTATCCTAGAAACTGCACTACTAGGCAGCTTTAGATATTATTTTTATGTCAAAGAACATAACCCTTAGGCAGGCAGTTAATCTGCTGCCCACAAATATGTACCAAGAATCTAATAGTCACAAGCAGCGTTAAAAAAAAAAATACCAGTCACCAATGTAATTTATATTTTTAAGATCTTTCTTTGATAATTCCTCCTATTGTGGCTAAAATTTGATGAATATGGGAATTTGGGAATATGAAGTCATAGCCTTTGAATATGATTCAGAAACTACTTCTGCAAACTGAGATAAATGTTTTTAACTTAAAAATAGTTTACATGGTGTAAAATTTATGATGTGTTTAACAAATCAGTCCCAAGACTGCACAGACACAATGATGGAAGTGGAAGGTTACTAGGGAAGGGTGGTGCCTTTTCATTTTTTAAAAATTAAAGCCACCGGGACACATTAAAAAAGCATATAAATTCTGGCAAACCAAGTCTTCTTGATGTCTTCAGTATGCCTATAACTTCCAAACCTCAGGGTGTAACCTAACCATTGGCTCGTTTGAAAATGTTAATTCTGGAGACCAGTTTGGCAAAGCTGGACTTCAGAAGAGTACTGACTTTCCCTGATGGACTGAAGCAGGAGAAAAGAAATTCTCTCAGTTCCACTAAGAAAAGGAGCTCAAAGCAATCCCACAGGGCAGAGCTGATAACTTCCAAAGGAGCTCTGACTTGCCGCTGTATCTCAAAGTAAGAAACAATGCTTTTCCCATCTTGTTTTAATGCGGGTACTGTAAAGTCAGCTTGATTGTTCACATCAACCCCATCTAGTCCAACAGAACCAGAACCAGTTGAGCTCTCCAATCCAGGCCATGGGCCAAGAGAGCAGAGGAGTCACAAGTCAGAATGGTGACTGGTACACTTACATAGGGAAATCTGCTGTGTTTGGAAACTAAGAGGCTCTGATAGAACAAAAATTGCTGTCTGCAGACAGGCTACAAATTAGCCTGTTGATAACAACTATTTAAGATAGGGGGGTTTTATCCAACTATTTCCACAGATAAACATCATTGTAGCCAGAAGCAGACAGACAAACAGGACCCACTTGCCAGCATCCATAGACATTCGTTTGCTGAGTGCCACATTCAAGTGTAATGGATATGATTAAGAGCCCTTACACAAATCACGAATGACTTCTACCAGTCAGTCTCTAAGCCAAAGGAAGGCAAAACAAGTCACTGATACCCAGTTTAAAAACCAAAGCCACATCTGGTGCCACAAACTGTTCCTGCCCATCCTCAGGATGGACCCATCACCACACAGACAGGCCCCAGCAGACAGAAAAAGGCTCCTTCATACTTCATTGCAAAATGGCATCAGAGTTGAGGGAACAGGTTTCATGTGAGCAGCCGGATCCTTTGCCAGTTCAGGTCTGACTGGCATCCGTGTGTTCGGGCAGATTTCCTCAGGGTAACAGAAATCATTCACGTGAGCTGGAGGACAAATGTAAAGGACAGAGCCAGGCAAGCAAACATAATTGCAGAGTTCAAAAATCAGAGGTTGCTGGTCCCCAGCCCTCAAGTGGTTCAAGAGATGAGGAAAAACCCCGGCGATCAGGGCCAGACTCTGCGTGGCAGAAGCTGTTTTGGTGCCCGCTGGACACGCCTGCAGCCCCGGCGCCGCACGGCCCCCCCATAGCGTCTCAGAACCACAACGCTGCATGTCAGCTCAAACTGCAACTGTGGAACGCATCATGTTACCGTAATGTCTGGATCTGAAGAGGTTACAAACTGTATCTGATTCTACACCTGCTTTAACCCAAATCCATGCCTGAGGCTGTCTTCTAGCAATATTCATGGGCATTTTCCCCCGCAGATGCACCCAGCAGGACGGATGAACTACATGCAGCACAGCTCCAGCCTGACGGGCCGATCCTCCTCGCTCACACCAGGCCTGGCTGCAGTGAATCATTTCACGAGAAGCCAGAGAAATTCATCGGCATAAAGTCAGCTCGAGAGAAGAATGGAGCCAGGCGGCGCAGCCGGCAGGAGCATGCACCGGCATGCAGATCAGGCTGCTCAGCACACGCTGGCGTGTGGAAAGCTCAAGCACAGCCACGGGCATTTTTCTGTAAGCATCTGGGGATGGAGCAAACTTAGTGCTGCCAGACACTGTACACAGCGCTCGGCCACCATGAGGGGCCCCAGCACCCCGGTGTGTGTAGCACTGGCTGGCAGGGGCTCGACTGCCACCTCCTGCCCCGGGTGTCGGGCACGCAGCTCTCCCCACAAAATGCAGGTGTTAATTCACCCCCCAAAAAGCCAACAGGGCAGCAAGGGATTCCGAAAGACAAAGTGTCGCAAAACTCTGCAGGCGGCTTCCCACCCGTGAAGCAATTCCTGTCCTTTGCCCCTGATCTGTCATTGCCTAAGAGAGAATTTGGGAAGGCAGAATAGAACAGTTCTCCCTGGTGTTACTTACAGTAAACCTGTTTCTGGTTAAAAAAAAACAACCAAACAAAAAAAACCCAAAACCTACAGGTATTTTGTGTCTGCTGGGGCAAGATCAGAGTTCATGACACAACATTAACACTACGCAGGTGAATGCTCTGGTGCCATAACAACAGGCAACAACTGAAATAACAGGTACAGAAACACCTCCACACTGATTTTAGTGATTGCCTTAGAAACTGTATATATTTATTTATTTATTTGTTTTTCACAGAGTTCATTAACTGCCACTCGCCCATTGGCTTCTTTGCAACTGTTCTTGAGGACAGCGGCCCAGTGACAAAGGAGATGGTTCACTTGTACTAACCAGGTCATGCAAAACAGGCCACCCAGATGAGCTTCATCCCTGTCCTTAAGTGCTGCAATATTGCATTTTGCTGTCCCAAACCACTCGTGAAGATGGGGACAGGTGGGTCACGCAGAGGTGGCCTTGGCCTTGCTGTGCGGAAGGTCTGCATGAGGACCTTTTGCCAACCAGATTTGGAATCTCAAGACACAAACCTCAGAAATAATTGCCAGTAAAAACTTGCTGGTGTGTCTCAAAGTGAAACCTGCAACTCTGATTACATTCATTCCTCTGTCACCCCCGATTTTTACCCCCCTGGGTATCCCCCTCCTGGCTCCTGTGGAACATTTCGACCGACAATACTGAAATGGGAGAAATAAGAACATTCCACCACTTAGAGCTTTTACAGGCATTCAGTCTGAGGGAAATTTTAGAATACTGCTATAACCTCCTGATAATTGTAATGCACACTTTGCAAGCAGAAATGTTTCAGGCATTCAAGAAAAAGAAAAGCAAATACACTGTCAAAAACATCCATTTCTTGAGCTGATATTTTTTCTTAGAAACGTGACCAGAAAGTCCAAAATTAAGATTGCTAAGTCGATAAGAATCCCAGATCCTATCTACTAAATACTATAAATTGGACACTTAACTTGGGCTTCAAAGATAAAATTGAAGGTATAGACAAGGCAGATTAGCTTTGCAAACTTAAATCCGTCCTTTACATAAAATAAATTATGTGATGAAAGATTAGGTTGTTTACCAAGCAGCAAGCACTTGCCTTCAGGATTTTCCACCTGCCGAGCACACGCTCCCAGGGCCCATCCCCACTCTTTTTGTTATAAAACGCAGATGTGCAGCCACACGCACAGTGATGCTGGTTTTCAGCACCCAACCCCCTTGGCTCCCTCTGTCTCTGGAGACTGCGACATCCCCTTGCTGCTGCTTTTAATCCACGCAGCACCTGACTGCTGAAAAATAAAAAATCCATGACTGAAAATCAATAGCAGTTCATAAATATCTGCTAGGGATGGGGGAAGATGTAGTATTGCCAGCTCCCAACATTTTATCTCAGCTTCCCAAAGGCCTGGCGATCTCTGCAGTGTCCCAAACCCAAGAACCAAGTGAGCAAGTCACACCTTTTTAATAAACAAAAGAAAATTTCACATAGCAAGATGCAAACAGAGCTTAGTCTCAAATACTATTGGGAAAACAAGTGCTTTTAAGGATTGGGGCAGATCACAGAATCACAGAATCAACTGGGTTGGAAAAGACCTCAGAGATCATCGAGTCCAACCCTTGGTCCAACTCTAGTCCGTTTACTTGATCATGGCACTAAGTGCCATGTCCAATCTCAGTTTAAAATGAAAGATGAAGAACTTCATTCATTCATTAATTCCAACTTTGTTGGAACTTACAGTGACTAAATGACTTTTTTCTGGCTGTGAACCTTGTCACAAAGAGCAGATCAGAGGTGCATTTTGCTTGTTTTGCTCTACAAACTTCTCTTTTGGCTGAAGAAACTGTATCCATCCAGCTCGGTACTGTTCTCCTTCCACTTCTTATCATGCTTTTTCCTACTCCTCCTTCATGTTATTTTCTGTCTTACCAGAACCAGACAGAGGCAGTCCTGTGTCTGCACATAGTGCCACATAACTCTGCACATCAGGGAAAAAACATCTCTAGGCAGAGATGTTCCATAAGGGCCCAGCGTGAATAAATCTCCACGATGAGCAGATATTTTTAGGTGATATTTAGGACCTTGTCTACATGCTGCAGATTTACAGAATCAGCAAGGCAAGCTCAGGAGGAGGAAGATTATGCCTGGATCCCCCAGAGGGAATTAACTTGTGGAGATGGAATAATTCATTCCCATCCCTTCCCCACTCCCTATCGTTAGCAACTTGACAAAATTGCCAGTCCCAGGGAGCTGCTGCCAAGTTGCTGGTTCTTGGGAGCAATTTTGCGGTGTCTGCGGGACGAGCAGCCCTCCTCCTTCCCGGGTGCCAGCCGGCCCAGATGCTCACGGGGAACGGAACACAGAACAGAGCCAAGCAGGACACTGCAGACGAGAGCAGATCCGTTCCCCAGACCAGCTCCCCACACCCCGTCCATGGAGCCCTTCTCTTCCCAGAGCCCAAGGAGGCTGGAGCACAATGCTCGACGCCAGTCTGTGGTTCCTACACGAGTTCTGCTCCAGCTCACTGGAGCATGCGAGAGCCACAGGCGCCAACAGCTTCTCCATGCTCCAGCAGCTCCACTCACCTGCTCCAGCCCCCAGCTAACCTTCCCAAAATTGCTTTCACTCAGAGCCGCTCAACAGTGTCAAATCCCTCAGAAACGTGATGGGGGCCCATCTGCAACAGCACTGCTCTAGGGAAGCGTGACTCCTTCAAAGGGCTCTGCAGAGCACAGACAGTGGCAATGCTGAGAGCTTGTGTGCCTGAGTGGCACTGAAGACCCCCCTGCGCCGGGACACGAGCAGGCATGGGCAGTGAGAACAAACAGAGCACGCAGGGGACGTGCAGAGGTTAATTTGGATTAATTGTTTCAGAGGCCTCTCACAGATGGCGCGTTGCGAAGTTCAGGAGCAGCGGAACACCTCCCAAGGCGAGGGCGGGAGGACACGGCTCCCCAGCATCGCCACAAGCTGCACCCAGTCACTGCACACCTCAGCGCACTTGGCAGCTCCTGAGCTAAAATGTGACGCCACCAGAGTTTGAGGCTGGATAAATGATTTCATGGAGCTATACACTCGAACAATTCGTTCCATAACTCATGCCAATGTTGTAGCATTGGCAGAGAAGAATCTATGGAATCCCTGCCTGCAACGGAGATTATTCCAGGTAGGAATACATCCACCAGTCTTTTCCAATCATTTCTTCAGTCTGTCCAATGCATGAGGTGCCTTCTGAAGCTCAAGATAAAATCTGATGTTAAAGAAGCGAAGCCAGAACTTTGCTTTTGACATTTAGAACTTCTGGATTTTTCTACCATAGAGAAAAAGCAAATATTCACGTAACTACGTCACCTGGGTTTGTGTTTTGAGTCAGAAATCACAGCCCACGAATCCAGATGCCCACATCTGTGCAAGTCCCAGCTGCCTGATGAAGGAAGGTGGTGTGCAGGCACCCTGAAATATTAGTAACACTCCCAGACCTGCTTCCCCACCCTCCGCCGTGAAGGACACACATTCCCATGGCTTTTATGGGCAGCACAAGATACCCAGGAACAACTCAACTCTTACCATTTGGAAGTTTTGCACTAATGGAGTGCAAATGAGCAGCTCCCAGACACAAAGATATGTGGAAATTAAAGCTAATTGGATGGCTGGGTGCCAGCCATGCCGAGGAGAGCAGCACTCGAGGCCAAGCTCCCACCAGCTCTGCCAGGGCCATGGTGTCACGGCCAGCCCAGCACCTTCCATGCATCTTCTCTCCAAATCAGGAGCTACTCAGGCATAAAAGCCTCCAAGATCCCCTCTTACAGTGAAAAACCACCATTTGACTGCTTAGATTTGTTGGAAGTTGGGTGAGAGGAAAAAAGCCCATGCAAGAAACTTAGAGGTTACAGAAAAGCAAAAACAGGAAAAAAAGAAGGTCAGAGATGGTGCCCTGACTATGCTAAGGTGATCATCTACAGACAAATTCAATACAAAACTTAGAAAGCTTGCAACCAACGCAGCATGATGGATAGGCCAGTCAGTTCCTGCAGAGAACACATCAAAAAGCCAAAGGCTTATTTTGTTGTTATTTAGCATAAAGGACATTTGGTTCTGGAGAATTAGATGCAGTTCATGTTAGTGCGGTAGGATAAACTGTATGTCTAACATGCTTAGAAACGTTCTTAAAATTTAAAAAAAAAATCATGTGCCACATGTACATGTTCCTCCCCTGCTTTTCCTATGTGTTAATGGATAGGGACTGACTTTGTGAAATTGCTGCAGCAAGCTGAGAATGATGTACGAAGCGAGAAATTCTGCCCACTGCACAGAGAATATGGATGTGCTATGTTACTTGCTGTGCGTTGCACAGATACACAATATTCATCTCAGTCAGAGCAGCAGCCGGTAAAACCTTCAAAGCCCAGAGCCTCGTGCACACCTGATGCGAAAGCCCCATCAAGCCGATGGCTCAGCCATCAGTGTCCCCTGGCAGCAAAACACAGGGGGCACAAACATCTGCAGGTGAGCAGGAGGTGACAGAAGGCAGCAGAGAGGGAGCATGAAAAAACAAAAGCAAGGGTGTAAGTATAAGCAAGGGTGTAAGTATCGCTGTAAAGATCGAGTCTCGTCGTTACTGAGCCATACAATGTGTGTGTGAAGATGCCCAGGAGGGATTCAGCTCCAGCAGTGCCGAGGCAGCACAGCTGTCTGCACAGGTTTGGTTTGAGCAGCAGCGTTGCCGAGGCAGGCAGGGTGTGTATGTGGCAGGGTGAGCCAGCCACGCCACCCAAACGCACATGTGTTAGTTTGTAGTGACTTTAACACATATCTGTTTCTGTGATTATGCTTCTGCCTTTCCTTCCTAAGCCACTGAAGTTGCTACTTGCTGCTTATAGGCACTGACCACGTATTTGGCAAGACAGAATAGGAAAGGCATGGGAAGGGTAACGCTGCATCCCACACTCCACCAAGAGTTCATCCATTTTCCCGGTGCTCCTACCTGTGTAGGCACCTGAAAAAACCACAACCACCTTTGTGGGAATGACCTCTTCCAAACAAGTGCTACTACAGAGGGCCTCCATCTATACTGGGATTTTTAAAGCGCATCTTGCGCAAGAGCTCAAAGATGAAATTACCTCTTTTCAAGGACGATGCAGCTGTGTCGCTCTTTCCTCCGTCTTGGCCTCATTGCATCTTTTTAGCACACCAGCCCTTCTTTAGCTGCTCCAGGCACCACTAAACCCCTGGCCCAAGCTTGGCCATTGGACACCAGCCACTACAGCCTCTCCTTGCAGCTCCTGCTTGTCTGCACATCACAGCTATGGCCTCTGCTTCCTCCTGCCATAGGGCTCTGGTTAATTCAGGTCATTTGCCTTAATTATCTATCTGCTCACTGCTGCCATCGCTCTCTCCAGGCAGCCTGGTTCCCGAAGGGCCACTCGCATCCCATGTTCTTTCTCAGAGCTGACCAGGCACTCCCCAGGGAAAACTCTTTATAATTTCTTCCCTGAACAGTCAAAAAAATCAAACCTTTTTGAGGAGACCTGTCTGTTTCAGGGAGCAGACAAGCTCTTCCACACAAATGAGGCCATAATTCAGCAAAAGGGTTTTCTAAATGACATGGCACTGATTCCAAATGGGGGGCAGAAACAACAGGTCTGGGCCTGGCCCAAAACCAGAGCACAGCACTGAAATTTACCTCGTGAAGCACTGCTAGAAGGGCGCTGTGGAAAGAAAGTGTTTCTCACCTCCCCACACAACTAGATTTCAGTCCTGGCCCAGCAGATCTCCGCCTAACTCCTGGCAGGAGCACCTGTGCCCAATCCCAGCCTGGTCACTACCTTGAACTACTTTTCCTGCCCATGCTCAGCTTCAGTCTGGACCTTCAAACCTCTCTGACCAAGTTTTCACTCAAACAAGCTATTGCGACTTTAACCGATCGGCTTTTCCCCACGTGAACATAAAGCCCTCTACAATGCAAAGCTTTCCAGCCAGCTTTGCCCTTACATGCATGCAGAAGGGAAATACCCATTTCTATAGGTAGTTACAAGGTAAATACGCATTTCTATAAGCAGTTATAAAGGAAATACCCATCTCTATGGGCAGTTAGCAATAGGAGCAGGGGTTCTTCCTGGAACCATCAGAAGACAGCAGCACTGTCCCTAAAACTCACAAACACATCCTCCTGGAACGAGCAGATATTTGGTTCAGTCAGTCACAGCAAACATAGAGCTACCCCAGCTGAGGCTTTTAGTCTTCAAAACGAAGCTTTTTTTGCATTAGGAGTATATTCTGTGAAAATTAATGTTTATAAATATATAAAGGGTGAGTGCCATGAGGATGAAGCCAGGCTCTTCTCGGTGGCAAACAATGATAGGACAAGGGGTAATGGGATCAAGCTGGAACACAAGAGGTTCCACTTAAATTTGAGAAAAAACTTCTTCATGGTGAGGGTGGCAGAGCCTGGCCCAGGCTGCCCAGGGAGGTTGTGGAGTCTCCTTCTCTGGAGACATTCAAAACCCGCCTGGACATGTTCCTGTGCGACCTCACCTGGGCGTTCCTGCTCCAGCAGGGGGATTGGACTAGATGATCTTTTGAGGTCCCTTCCAATCCCAAACATACTGTGATACTGTGAAAATATGCATCGCCTGCATGCAAAAAGCAACTTTATACAGGAATGGAGGTGTGAAAGAATGGTATAGAATAATAACAACCTAGAACAAGGTCCATCCTGGCCTACAGCCACCTTCCTTGCCTCAGTCACAGTATCACAGTATCACAGAAGCAAGAAGTATCTTTGCAAATCCACACTTAAATACCTCCTTTTTCAGAACCCTACGAAAATATCAAGACATTTTAAAAAGCAAAACCACATCCTTCCTTTTTTATTCCTGCATAAGCAGGACATACCCTTTGTGTCTGTGAGTATGTGTAAAGGGATCTTCCCATGACCCTGGGTGCATGCTGACCACATCAGGGATTCTGCACTCGGTGCCAAGGCTCCCTGACCTGCATTTCAACAAAACAACAGTTTCGTCATTCTAGAAGCTCAGCTCATTATATAGCGCTGCATTGTAGCAACCTGTGAGCAGTTCAGCTCCTAGGACAGGTGGAATGCCAGTGGCATTACACAAATGATGTGCTGCTTGCTGGTGATGCTAAAATCCTTGTGGAAAACAAAATAAGATAGGAAAAGAAAAGCAGGAAAAGAACAAAAAAAAACCCTCCACCTGATGAAATTTCTGAGTCTTTGCTCTAAATACTGCTAAAAAAAAAAAAAAAAGAGTAAAAGCTAAAAGTAAGGTCATTTTTTCCAATGGTCATTTTGCCAATAAATTACACTTTGAATCCTCCCTTCCAAAACCAGTTTATTCCACTCTTCGCCTCCCGATAAGCTTCCCCAGTTGTCCAACATTTCTCATAAAAACCTGGCAACACCTTCACAGAAGCATTAGCGTGCAATCTGGACCCTTTGGGCACATCCTTCCCTCAGCAGCCTCCTCCACGCGGCTGCCTCGGGATGGCGCGGTGCCCGCTCCAGGGATCCGCTCCAAACTCCCGGCAGTGCCGAGCACGCTCGGAGAGCGCGGACCCGCTCCAGCTCCTGCCCAGCCCCTCCCCGCGGGCTCCGCAGGGAGAGACTGCTCAGCGCTTCCAAAAAACACTCCGAGCTGCCAGTGTAAACTGCACATGGAAACTCTCTGCTGCCTTCATGGTCAGGAGATGGAGGACACAGTCACTTACTATAAAAATAATAATTTAAAAATAATAATTATATAAAAATAATGAAAATTAATATTTTAAAAACCCTCTGCTAAAGAAACCAGCTCTCACAGGTGACCCACATGCACGTGCATCACCGAGCACCACAGGAGCCATGTCCTCGTGGGGCAGGTGTGCTGAGCACAAAAGAACTCAACACCTTACTGTTCTTCAGTTTTTTAAAAGTAATACACCGGTGACAACTGCGTTTCTTTGAAGTCTTTGAGCCCAAAGCATACAAAGCACATGCTTTGACCACTGTGTGAAATGGGGATAAGATTTAGAGATGAAATTAAGTTACTTGTTGAATTAGCGTTCCATGTTCTTCAGCAGAAGAAAACAAGAAACGTCCCCTTTAGTTACTCAAAAGGAGGGAAATACAGATGAGAGACTGAGAAGAGAAGGAGAAACCTTCTGATGATGGCAGCGAGCCATCAGCGTGCCCAGGTGGCCAAGAAGGCCAACGGTATCCTGTCCTGTATCAAAACTAGCGTGGTCAGCAGGCCAAGGGCAGTGATCCTTCCCCTGTGCTCTGCATTGGGGAGGCCACACCTGGAGTATTGTGTTCAGTTCTGGGCCCCTCAGCTCAGGAAAGAGATTGAAGTGCTGGAGCGGGTCCAGAGAAGAGCAACAAGACTGGGGAAGGGACTGGAACACAAGCCCTATGGGGAGAGGCTGAGGGAGCTGGGCTTGTTTAGTCTGGAGAAGAGGAGGCTTAGAGCTGAGCTCAGCACTCTCTAGAACTACCTGAAGGGCAGTTCCAGCCAGGTGGGGATTGGGCTCTTCTCCCAGGCATCAGCAATAGGACAAGGGGCCATGGGCTTCAACTCTGCCAGGGGAAATTGAGGCTGGAGATGAGAAAGCAATTCTCTGCAGAGAGAGTGGTCAGGCATTGGAATGGCTGCCCAGGGAGGTGCTGGACTCACCGGCCCTGGAGGTTTGTAAACTGAGATTGGACATGACACTTAGTGCCATGATCTAGTGAATGGACTGGAGTTGGACCAAGCGTTGGAATGGATGATCTCTGAGGTCTTTTCCAACCCAGTCGATTCTGTGATTCTGTGAAACAAGGAGAAGTGACATAATCTGCTGCTCCTGACATGTACTCAGGGTTCCCACTCTGCCCTACCTGGTAACCTTTTTATTCTCTACTAAGTCTACCAAATATTCAGTAATTCATTACTTTTTGAATCTTTATCTGTTCTTGCATGAATATTCAGTCCTTGGGGACCATTTGAATCTTCCCTGTTCCTCTCGGAGCAGGTAATTAATAGTATCGTCAGGGACGTTACAGTCCTGCTATAATACTTCACCAGCAATCTGCAATGGCACTGAGCGTCTCCAGCTTGGAGCTGAATCTCTGTGGTGATGCGGGGCACACTTGAATTGGGACACGAGTTTCTCTAAGGCAGCAGAGGTTACACTTCAGTGCCAAAATCCCTTAAAAGCTACTACTGAAAAGTGGTCAACTCAGAGAGTGGAGAGTCCTCCAGAGAAACAGGCTAAAAGAGGAGAAGAAACTAATATAACAGGGATGTTTGCTTTCAGATCCCTGGCTTATTGCACCCTCTAAAGCCATTTAAATATACATTTATTCATCTTTTTAAGGAAATGAACACGCCCAAAGTTTTCTGCACACTCTGTACACCATCCCTTGCCCCTACAGTCCCACCAAATGCTGTCAAGATACTGTGTGAAAATTAATCCCACATCCATTGGCTTTCAGGGAAGAAATCATTGTAACCCTTTATTTTAAAGAGCTTACAGTATCATATAAAGGAATGCTTTAACATGTTTAGAAGCAAAAGGGCACAAGTTAAAATCCATTTAGTTCCTCTGCATTTCTGCACTGTTACATTCTTATGGCTCTGCGTGACTTTTGCACAGTGGTTGTCACAAACTTCTCCGGAGGAAGAACAACAGCCAAGTTATTTCCTCAGTCGACGGCTTACCATTAGTTTTGTGGGTGAGTTCATTCTAGGATCTGAAGACAGACTTAAAAACCTCTGTTGTCTAAAGGCAAAACTGAAGATGGGGGTTTAAAATATGAATCTTGGCATTAGGCAATCACTTTTCCCTCAGTTTTCAAAACGTTACAAAAATTGTCAATAACCCCATACCGAGGAGATAATGTCATCAAATACGATTAGCTCTTGCCTGAAGGGAAGAGTAGAGTATAAAGTACAAAATGACAGAATTCTGCTATTTTTCCTCTCTAGAGTTTCAGATGAACACATTGATCTCATCCTCTCGCCCTCCTAATTATTGTGCAATTGCAGTGTGTGTCTTGAAGCCATGTCAGTCAAATATGTATTTTCAGGGCAAGCAACGCAATCCTCTGACATCTGACTAAAAAACACTTGGGGATCCATAAAGGACAAAAAGATATGCAAGCAAAACTTTAGATAGCACCGGCTCCTCATGCTGACTGAGCCTAAAACTAAAAATTCAAAGCCTAGACTAAACGCACAGAACATACACATAGATGTGAGTAGTTAAAGAGGCCACAGTCACATCTTGGTTTTATATCACAGTTCCTGACGTCCATTCACCAGCACCAGCAATAGCCGTAGCCACCAATTCTCAACCAGAAGTCACTCATCCTTTAGAATCTCATCATTTGCCTCGCAGAGCTCGGAGAAAGAAGCGTAATTCAACAGGTTCCAGCAAACTGGTCACATCTGGAACCAATGTGTGCCAACTACTGTTTAATTAACAACACGTATCGTTGCCCCTGCTTGACTAACTTCCCACAGCCCGCAACCAGCTTTGACAGGTTTTCGTAACAATGGAACGCAATAAATGAATTTCAGTCCTGAAGGACTCTAAGCTGCAATGTAGGAAAGCAATGAAAGATAAATTATGTCAAAACTAATTTTATGATTTATTATTCCCCAACTTAGCTTGTCTTGTGATGCAGGAGAACTCATTTTTCTAGTTGGCAGATAGCTATGTCAACCCTGTTAATAGGTACTATTACCACCACATAAATATGTTTGTGGAAACAAGTGTGGCTTCACTCCGGTGCTGACCTCAGCACTTCAGTTTTATTACAAGATCCTTCAGTAACGAAAATTGATGCACTTATCCAGAGATTCTGCTTGTCTTCCACTAGCATTTTGTTCATTTTTCTTCCCCAAAAGTTCATCCTTAAGCAAGTGCAGATTCACGGTTTAAATTACTGTCTTGATAAATCATCTGTCACTTTGTAAATTACTACAAAGAACATAATTTCCGCAGATAAAGGATCAATGTTAACCATCACTGGGGGGCACTGTACTGATCTGAATTCAACGTGGGCTGTGTAAACCTAACTGGACTTCACACTTGCTATTTGAAAGATTTCCTCAGCAAACATTCAGGCTAAAAATAACATTAATTTAATAACTCCATTTAATACTAATAAAGTTGGTTTAGGTGTTGGGACTCAACACCTCATTTTGGGATGAGACTTTCCAAACCTCAACTGCTTTGTTGGAAAGTGTGGACTGCAGTGTCTGGTGGGAAGAGGTTTATGCCAATGGTTCTCAATACCCATGTTCTGTCCGCTCTGTCTAGACTGTTCCAGTCCAGGATAAACCACAGTTCAGCACCAAATGATTTTAAACCTTCATCTCCCAGCGCTGGTACAGATCCGCACACAGTCAGCTTGGGCCCTGGTTGTGAGCAGAGCTTGATACTAATCCTGGAAGAGCTTAGAGCAGCCTTAGGACTGATTAAATCTCAACAAGCAAGTACTGACATCACAGGGCTACCTGAAAGATGAGGACAAATAGAGCGTGGTAGAGGTGGTCCAGATTTCTTGCCGGTCCTCACACCAACAGCGGATGCACATGCTCTCAAATCCTGTCGCCGGGTGTTCTCATAACGTGATGTTTTCTCATCTGGCTGTATCAGAACAAATTTTATTTGAAGGAATGCAGGCAGACCTTAAGGTAACGAAAACCTGACTGCTTTCCAGACTTGCAGTGCAAGCGTGGCAATAAAGTGATTCTGAAGTACTCTGACATTGGAAGCTTCAACATTTAATTGTATTATTTCTGAACATGATTCTTATTCTAGATACCTTTGATTTGGTTTGGTGCTCCTAATACATACATATACACTGTCAAGAATTTTATACCTTCTTGATATCTGTCAACCTGATTTGCTTCTAACATCCCAAAGTACAATTATTTGTGGGTGATCTTGGTGACCCTCCTTTCTCACCAAGATATTTGCTTCTTGAACAAGCCTACGGAGCTGAAGTCTGGCAGACACTTCTGATCTAGTCCTCTACTGGACATCTGGATTCAGCAACCAGCTAGACCACCCAGATTCAGAATTCTTCTTAACACTAACATATCAATGCCTAGAAATTCTGGCGACTGCTGTAATCCCACTTTTTCAAGTGAGGTACCAAGGGTAAGAGGGAAATGAGCTCTTTGTGCACCGCCATGTGCTTTACGCTTGTGACTTTGCTATCATCATCTCCCACAGGATTCTCCCATAGCAAAGCTTCACTGTTTTCTCTTGGCAAGAAATAGCTACTGATTTTTCAAGACCGCTGGCACAATGTGTTCTACAGCCACAAAGTCTTTTCCAGCAGTTAGATGATATTTTTAGACTATCGGCAGCTAGACTAGCCTTTGGACCGCAAGAGCAGGAACACACCTGGCTAATCTCCCAATGCAGGGAAACCAAACCAGCACAAAATCACCTTCCCCTCTTATCCTGCCTTGTTCAACTGTCCTCAGCGCTTTGGGCCTTCCTTACATATGGGGAAAATAAAACTTGTTCAAGATTATTCCTTTTAGGTCCCTTACATGACACAAAACACTCCTGGATCCCCACAGTGTTAGTGTTTTCTAGGGGAATGGGTTACCTGTGTTGTTCCTATGGAGTTCAGTGCGACACAGTCAGAGCTTGACCAGAGAACAGCATCATCCCCGAAAATACCGGGTGTTCTGCTTCAGCCCAATCCATCCCAGCTCCCCAGAGTGGTCATGAAAAAAATCTTGCAGTAAACCAGGTCAGTTGTTTTCTCAAGAGGCAACATGTATTTTAAAAAGCCAGTAAATTTTATCACTCAGAGGCATGGAGGTTTTAGTGCATCTTTTCCATCTAAACGAATAAAATCAAAGTAGAAAAAATACATTGTTCTGCTTAAGCAGTTTGCTATTTTACAAGCTGCGCTTCGCTTGGGCTGTATTTTTAAGATATAGCTATGCTAACAACTTGTTTGCTTTTTCAAACCAATTTTAAAACCTTTCTCATCTTCCACTTTGCTCAGAAGTTGGTGTGAGCTGCCTCCCAACCGCAGAGAGACATCGAGACTAAAGAACGAAACAGGACAGTCACAAGGCCCATATTCACTATCACCACTTTATGACATTCTCTAAAAACAGAGGAGACAGCTAACTATTGAAAACCTGATTTTGATGTATTTTTTAAATACAAAGGTATATTAAATTCACCATATGCACATGCAAGCCACTGTAGTAAGTGGGTGATTAACTGCTTTGTGCTAGATTCTGAAGGTCATACAAAGACTTTTGCCTTCCCAGTTGCTTTGCAATCTATCCTGTTTTATCCTGTCATAAACACCTGCTGTTCTGACAACTGCATTTAAGATGGACTAAAACATCGTAACATCCGTCTTAACTAGAGCCTGAGCTGGCCCTGGGGAAAAGGCCTTAGCAGAACTCTGTGTGGGAAGGAGGACAGTTGATGAGGAGACAGGGATGGAGTTAGGCCTGGCTGAACCTGGGAGTGCAGTTTGAGAGACACATCACCTGAACGTCTGGAGGGAGATGGGACGGGGGACACCACAGGCTGAACGATGAGCCCGGTTGCTGCGCAGGGAACCTCAGAGATGGAGGTCCCAGCATGGGGCACTGAAATAATGCCTGATGTTACGTGTTTGCATACATGTGTGCATTTACACAGGCACCTAAAGGAAAACCAGTAGGTAAACTGGGGTGAAAAGCATAACCAGGCCACATGGGGATGAATTGCAGATGTCCTTTTAGCCTCCAGGACTCATGAGCTGTGGAGCCAAGGAACAGGTTAGCTCTGGTTAGGTGGGGACATCTTCCCCACTCCAGACATCTCACAGACACCGGAGGACCACAGTGGGAGTCCATTCCAGGTACCAAGTACAACTACCCCAGAATGTGAGGGGTTGGAAGGGCCCTGGAAAGCTCACCCAGTGCAATCCCCCCATGGAGCAGGAACACCCAGATGAGGTTACACAGGAAGGTGTCCAGGCGGGTTGGAATGTCTGCACAGAAGGAGACTCCACAACCTCCCTGGGCAGCCTGGGCCAGGCTCTGCCACCCTCACCAGGAACAAGTTTCTTCTCATCTTTAAGTGGAACCTCCTGTGTTCCAGTTTGCACCCATTGCCCCTTGTCCTGTCACTGGTTGTCACCAGAAGAGCCTGGCTCCATCCTCCTGACACTCCCCCTTTCCATCTTGATCCCCATGAATGAGTCCCCCCTCAGTCTCCTCTTGTCCAGCTCCAGAGCCCCAGCTCCCTCAGCCTTTCCTCACACGGGAGATGCTCCACTCCCTTCAGCATCTTGGTGGCTGCGCTGGACTCTCTTCAGCAGTTCCCTGTCCTCCCTCACCGGCTCAGCTCCCAGGGGGTTCCTTGTCACACCTTTGTCACCTCAAGTCCCTGTGCCACAACTTCGTTTGGACAGAGCAGCACATCTGCTCTGTTTAATAACTGTTCTTATCTTGTCAAAGATCTTTTGTAGTCTTGCACAGCAGAGATCACGTTAAGCCTAGTCTGACTTTTACAGCAACATCTTGCTGGCTAAAAGGCCTTCTTTTATCATGTATTGTAATAAAAATAGTATTAACATCCACTGCAGAAACAAGAGGCTGGTTAACACCTCCTATGTGAAGCTGATTCACACTTGTGCTAAGCCTGGGTACGGTCCAGCTGACACAGGCAGCGAAGTTATTGGGCTGCCAGTTTAATATTTTGCCATCTGCTAACTGAAAGCTTGGCTGCCTGCTGGGTCCCATAAAGACTTTTATTTATTACATTACACATGGCAACATCTGCCACAGGATTAATCTCAGCTCAGCTTCCTAATTAAACAAACAAACACTACATCTCCAGTACACGATTGGGTCTAACTATTATTTATAAAATCTGAGATGCGTACTTAAAAGATATACATCGTTTGTTCCAGGTGAACAACTAACCCTCCAGCAGTTTGGGGTGGGGAGGAGGGATTGTTAGAACTAGCTTAAGATTCTCAAATGCTCCATTTTGACATCACAAAGCAACCAGAAGCTGCTGCATTTGTTACTGGTTTGCTCTTATTTTATTCTTTAAATTATTCAATTTACACTAATTAGAAAGATAAGATTATCTCAAAGCCCTATTAGCTGCTCCCCTGAGTACGGCCTGTCTGCAAACACAGGGGAGAATACAAGTGTCTCACCTCACGCTTGATTTCAGAGCAGAAAGTTGGAGCAGATGGAGAGAGACACCTGATCTGAGCGACGCTGCCCCGTGGAGCCATCACAGAAGACACCAGGAATGCGCTGCCCAAACCCATTTCCAACAGCATGGGAGAAACCACTGGAAAACCATCCCGGGCTGCGCCCTGACACCGAGGCTCCAGCACCTGCACCAGCCACCTGCACTTAACCGCACCGGGACGAGAACTGGGGAAATCCAGCAGAAATGTCACAGGTTCTTCGTGTTTCCTCAGAAAAATCAGTCCTAAACAAAAATTTAAATATTACTTCAACTTTAACCCTTCCTTTACCTATCTGTTTCCTTACAAACCATCTCTCATTGTAATCATTATAGGAAGGGTGGCTACAATTCCAAACATGCCACCCCCGAAAAAAAACCTTAATTTTCCAAGTTTATCTTTCAAAAACCAAAGGGACAAAATAGCGGAATTAGAGTCACATTTTCCATTTTGCCAATCTTACATCTAGTTCTCATTTACTGCATTCAGCTGCAAAAAAAGATAAAAGGAGAAACAAAATGAACGACTGGGGGTGGAGGAATGACTAATTCTGTAAAATACAAATAAATTCCTAAAACAGGTATCTTGGCTCCATTTGTAACCAACCCCGGTTGCCCCTGGTGCCTGTGTCACACCAGGGCAGCCCTTCTATTCTTTTCAAAACTCAGCCTCATTCCCCCTTTAATCAAGAACCAGCAATCAGTTAATTTGCCCCAGGATGATAGGTGTGCGCTGGCTGCCAACACCCCCCACTGCTTTGGGGCAGGATGTCAGCCCAGCTAAAAAGGAAAATACGATTGCATTTCTGAAAATTACATTGTTTTTCAGTTAAAAATCATTGCCTTTAAAATATTCTTTCAAACCCACAGGTACCCTGGAGATGTTTCATGTGCACAGTTGGTGCTGAGGGTGGGGACCAGGGTGGCCAGGGCTTCACCCAACAACGTGGTTCCCAGAGGTGCCGATTCATCTGCTTCGCTCTGATGTGCCAAAATATGCACCTCTACAGCCATAGAAATGAATCAATATAAGATTATAAAGGCTGCCAAATCATATGCTATTAAAAAGCTCCAGACACTGAGTATTCGGCAGTGACTTAACAGACTCCCTGTCTACCCGAATCTTTCGGTGTTAGAAAACCTCCCTATAGAAGTGTATACAGCTTCATCGTACAATTCCTTTGCCACAACACAAATAAGACAAGACCACATTAAACCACTTTATCTCCTCCATGATCCACAGCACCTATATATGGAACATTTATAAAAACCCTTTTATTTCTAAGGTGAAACACAAGCCTGGAAAAACTGGCAGCTCTACATACTCAGATTAGGCAAGATATGCTACAGGATATGTTTGATGTTAACTGCTTTCGATTAATTTTGGAGTGTAACATTTGGATATTTACAGGCTTAAAGAATTTTTTATTCTTTTTTCCATATCACTGGTACCTGGTTGATGAATTATTTATGACCAAATCATCACAGACAATCCCCCTAAATACATAACCTTTATTATCTTCTCTACCACAAATATTAAGTCTGCCATCACTTTTCTGAAGACCCTGCAGTTCAGAACAAAAGGAGGTGGCAATAAAGAGACATAAACCTAATTACTTGCACATACAAAGACGAACACATCTGCCAGGTGCCGTCAGGACCAACAAAGATGAGCCTCAAACTGCTAGAAGTTGCCTCTTAGAGCTGACAATCCCCATGTGCGCCAAGCTTTTGGGCTCACTGGATGCCTTCCAAGGTGGCCTTTAATTACTGACACTTCCCTGCTTCCCTGTCCTGGCTGGTTCTGGCCTTAACCCTGGTCTTAAGGGCCATGATCCCATCCCAGGCAGGTACAGGTATCAGTCTGTTCAGGTGTGGGGGCTCAGAGCACTGAACCAGGTAAACAGGTGCTGGAGGAACTTCACAGAACCCCAGGATGTCAGGGTTGGAAGGGACCTGGAAAGCTCATCCAGTGCAATCCCCCCATGGAGCAGGAACACCCAGATGAGGTTACACAGGAAGGTGTCCAGGCGGGTTGGAATGTCTGCACAGAAGGAGACTCCACAACCTCCCTGGGCAGCCTGGGCCAGGCTCTGCCACCCTCACCGGGAACAAGTTTCTTCTCATCTTCAAGTGGAACCTCCTGTGTTCCAGTTTGCACCCATTGCCCCTTGTCCTGTCACTGGTTGTCACCAGAAGAGCCTGGCTCCATCCTCCTGACACTCCCCCTCTCCATATTGATCCCCAGGAATGAGTCCCCCCTCAGTCTCCTCTTGTCCAGCTCCAGAGCCCCAGCTCCCTCAGCCTTTCCTCACACGGGAGATGCTCCACTCCCTTCAGCATCTTGGTGGCTGCGCTGGACTCTCTCCAGCAGTTCCCTGTCCTGCTGGAACTGAGGGGCCACAACTGGACACAATAATCCAGATGCGAATTTGGGGCGCTTTGCTCTGTTGTATCTCACCATGCCTGGAGGCACGGCCTCTCCTTCTGGCATTGCAGTATCTTTGGAGGCAGCTCACGCCTTTATTCATCCACCCATTGAAGCAGGGGGCTGCTTCTTTTCCATGGCTTTGTGACACAAAGAAACTGCCTGCGCTTCAGGCTCAGCTGCGTCTTTCATTTTTCATGTCTATGCATGACAAATAGGGACAACTTCTCTGATAATTACATCCATAAAAATAAACAGGTTAGTAATCCGGTCTTGTTCATGAATGTACTTCTCTCCCTGCCGAAAAGCTGTCTCAGGAACAGCTGGACAAAAGCAGATACATAGCAACATGACATTTCTCCCCATCAAATGTCACTGTGCTCTTCAGTATCCCAGTTCAGATATTTCTGATGCTGTACATCACTTTCTCTTGATCTAGCACTCTGTGTATTGGGCCCTAAAAATTACCTCTCGTAGAACTGGTGTCTAACAGAAGCAAGAAATTTCAAATACTTTTGGATATGTTAATGGAATTTGACAATTTGCATCAAGGAAGAATGTGTCCAGTCCTCAGAAGAGTCCCGGGACGAGGCTGTGACAGCTCGTGCCAGTGCCACAGAGAGGGGGAATCATCTCGAGGCCTTGCCAATCAGCCATGCACTTCACCGTGGGGAATTACGGCTCCTGGTGACACGAGCTGGACAGCGGTATCTGTCAAACTGACAGGTTTCTGCTTTTCTGTAGTTGCTTTTTCTGTGCACGTTCCAGCGGTGGCTCCGGCAGCCGTTCAGTCCAGCTGAACCAAATCCCAGCCTTCACGCAAGAGTCAAAAGATTTCGCCACTGACACAGAAAATCCCTCTTTATGCCACGTAATTCCTTGTGCTCCTGGGTCAGTTCCCAATCCAACTGGGAGCATGTCCCAGATGTTTCCTATCACTGTTAAACGCAACAGCTCATTGCTGTTCAGAATCATTGCTAGGAAATGTTGTGTTCACAAGACTGTCCTCTATGCACAGAAAGACCATTCCAAAGAGGACAATCCTAGTTGTCTCCTACACAAACATGAGAGCTCAGGAGCCGCTCTAGGAGACAAAATTGCCTTCCACTGACATTTCAGCTTATGCACTTTCAAGTCAGTGGCTCCTGAAGATGGGGCAAGAGTGAAAGAAAAACTTGAAAAGCTGAGTCTATATTAAAAAGAGAATGTGTCTATTTGCCACCTGCATCATTTTTCTCGGTACACCAGCTGGATTGTGGCCCCCCATTATTTCAGAAAGCAGTGTGTCTGCCTGCAGACATCTTACTGTCAACAAAATAGCACTCAGGCCTCAAAATGTAATGTCATTCTTTGCATAGACTAAGAATAGATTAATACCATAATTACCAACGAACACTCAACAACTGTGTTTGCAGCAGACAAATCCATATGTACTATCGGTTATGCTATCAACTGATAGTGATACGATACATCGTAATACCATATCTGGCCCAGAGAAATACTTATTCTCTGCTACTCTGAAATGACACCGATATTTTACCCTCTCTGCTGCAGCTTTTTAGGTGAAACATCCACTTGGATGCCATTGGTGCCCCCAGGGCTCTGCAGTGGCAGTGGACAGGCTCAGGTCTTCTCAACAGAATAGAGAATAATGCAGAGCTGGTCAGGTGTTGCTCCTTCTCCTAATAAAGCCCAACAGTACTTAGCAAACCAGATAAACTCTGTGCCTACAAATAACATAAAATGTGCTGTTGATGGAAGAATGACCAGTGATTAAACGGCATCATAGCCTGTTTTGATAGGTACTTTTGCGTAACCATACAAAATCCTAGTCACGGCACAAAGAATTTTCTCCATTTTTTAATAGATTCCTACTGGGTTTGGGGGGCAATTGCATTCAGGAGAACTTTTCCACAGAAATCCCCTCAACTGTTGCTCTACTAAATTCCTCTTAGTCCAAATAACAGGATGCAATTCCCAAACCCTTCTCTGATCCAAGGAGGCCTAAATCTGTGGCATTCTGCACTTTGCATTTAAGTTTTCCTTGAAGTCAACTGACCCAGGTTTTGCTTGCCAAAACACTCATTAACAGTGAAAACAAAAGAAACAATCCTACCAAAAGCCATACTGAAAGCAACTACTGGGACATTCTCTTTTAAAGATTTACAGAATACGACTGCAAAAATGACAAGTGAAACTTCAGCCTAATTGAAGGGAAAATTAGAGAGAATATCAAAGTTCCCCTGAAACGGCTGATTCAGTATGCATGGAAAAACTAGACAAACATTGCGTGAGCTCCCTGGACCCTTTGAGACATAAACAATGCAATTAAAAGGAAACATTTACTTCCACTCTTGATGGTATTACCTGAGGGACAGCAGATGCCAGATAGTTCAGTGTTTATTAGAAGCAAGTAACAAGTTTGGCAACTGGAATTGGCTCAACCCCGTCTCACGTTTTTGCAATTTTCTAACACCATATGGTCACTACAGATTCTCTGACTGCCTTCCGGTTCGAGTTCAGCTGTTTCACAGAACATTTAAACTGAAGTTAAACATATTGAAGATACAATGATAAGCAACAAAGATATTTTAGCGGGGGCTGTAAAATCACGAAGAAGAGCAGATTGCTACTTGAATGAGTCAATATTGGTTAATAAAATGCTTTGCACTGTTTGGTCTCTGGGTCTGGCCGGCCAGGTGAGGTGCACACTGGTCCCCAGAGCTCCCAGGACTGGAGCGGGACCCCGCGAGCACGATGAACCCCAAAGCACCGTGACACACCACGGCTGCCGGCAGCTCGGGACATGGGCACACAGGTACAGCGCACTTCAAGCTTTATAGAACTTCAGAGCATCCTGAGCTGCCTTCAGAAGCGAGCAGCAGACCAGCACTATGCACCCAGTATCACCCACCCAGGTGAAAAGTAACTGCATTTTGCTAAAACTTTCAAGGATGAAAAAAAAAGCCAGTACTGGGAGGGTGTTGTGATTCTGCACTAGTATTGTCATATTAGTTTGTACCCCACATTCTTCTACACTAAACTGACCCAGTCTTTCCATGCCGCTGCCTTCCTCCACCATTCCCTCTCCGGAGCCAGGACAGCTGCAGCCTCTCAGCAAGAGAGGGAAAACGTCGTGGATGGGCTCTGACAGTCCTTCCAGCACAGAGGGACGAGGCAGAACAGAGCTGCTCAGCGTGGGGTCGGGAGGCTGGGGCAAGAGTCCCTCACCCCCCCACAAGAGCCAGAGCCCCAAGGGTGTTCACGCTGTTCTTACACCACCGCTCCCTAGTGGTGTGCAGTCCTCCAGGGACAGCCAGGACAACTCAAATCATGGGGAATCAGGAATTTAGCAAGCAACTCTGCCCCTTCCTCTTCTCCAGACTTTTCCTTCCGAAGTTCCCTTCGACCAAATATAATTTAAATAAATTGTGATTCTTGTTGATGTTGAAATGTTTTGGAGTCGGGGTCATGAAAGGTTGCATGCTGTTGCTCATTTACAGCTTGTCCTACAGTTACAAGGGCAGCAAAAAAAGCCTCAGGAGAAAGGCAACCGCCAGGGGAGACCCAGCACTCCACGATAACAGCACACAGAAACCGGCACAAAGCTCGTTAGACCTTTTCCTAAACCACTTTCAGGTTCTCGGAGTTCAGACATTTGTTGCCACTCATGACAGAAGCAGCTCCTGCAGTCATTTTACTTCATGGAGCACAGGTCCTACAACAGTGTCTGTTAGGAATGTTTAAGTTGAGCTGTTGTTCATGTTAAATATGTGAAAGGTTCCCTCACCTTGCTGTCAGGCTGGGCCTGCCATCCACCTGCACCATGAGACAACAGGGGAACGAGCAGAGCTCTGCAGAAGGGTTGTGCCAACATCTTTTGCAACTCGAATGTAACTGTGGGTCTTCCCCTCCTCCTCTTATTTTTTTAAAACACATTTCCATCCTGATTTTATGGACTAGATTTCAGGCTGGGTTTCTTATGTTTCTACTACAGAACTTTTCCTTCTAACCTCTCCCCACGTAAATAGGAGAGGGAAAACCATCCACTTAAAATTAACTCCATCTTGGCAAGTATTTAAACCAATATCTGAGGAAACGGGAATTCAAGTTTCCAGCTTCTGTAAATGGCCTCAGCCACACAGTGACAGAAACCACCCTGACCTCCACTGACAGCAGTTACACTCGGTCTTCCAGTTACAGCATCCAGAGAAGCCACCCACACGCTCTCGCCTAAACTGGTTTTCTCCCAGTGGAGCCCCATGGTCCTGAAGCACAACGTGAGCAGCGGTGCTGCAGGAGGACCGGCAGCTCAAACCATCATTGACCGGCACGTTACGGTGCCAATCAAATGCCACTGACTTCCCAGGGAACTGAGGGCAACGAGAGCTCCACGTAATGAAGTCCCACATTTACTGGATTATCAGCAAAATGTATTTGCTAAAAATGCATCACAGAAACATCAGTGTGACACGGCAATCTGTTTTGCTAACAACTTATTTAACTGTGTAATTTATCAGTAATGTCTATGGCAACGCAAGGTATTCACAAGTTCTCGCTTCTCCATGGCAGAGAGCAAAAATACACAAATCATACAAAACAGAAAAACCCAAGAGGGTATTTAAAGCCTGCTCTTATTTTAGCTCCACAGACTTCAACAGCGAGTTCAAGCCTGACACTACGGCAATGCAATGGGTCTGGGCCTCATTAATTTTTAATCAACCTTTATCCACCATAGCTTTTGAAACGAACTGTTACTAATGAGTAGTCATATGTCAGTCTAATGAATGGAATGCAGACTTCCACTGATATCATGAAATTAGCTTGTTTGGGCTTTTGTTCCAGTTCCATGGCACGCAGCCTCAGGTAATTACAGTTAGCACTACTCGCCCATATTAAAGTCTGTTTATTTACTTCAGGTCTTTAGTCAGGACATCCCAATTTAGCTCATGTCAGCTGTTTTTTTATGACTCTGGGAGTACTTGTCTCTTTGTTAAGAGATAAATACATGCAGGCAGGGCAAAGTGCTAAAACATCAATTATGTACACACAGACACGCGAAAATAAAAACATTCTGAAAAAAACCAAGTAAGCACACAGTGCCTGGCCATACAAACACATCTCAGTGCTTCCCTGGGGCAGCAGCAATTACTTTGGGGAACCAGAGCATGGTCTGAAAGGCAGCTTTGCTAAGTAAAATTTGGCCTCTTCAAGCAACCATCTCTCTTTTAAGATCCTGAGTATAAGTTAAAATAAACTGAGCTAATCTTTCCAATATTATTATGCTTTAGAGTGCCTATGTCACGACACACTGTGATGACCTTATTTTTACAAGTGTATCAGTCTGGCCCCTCACCATGCCCCATAAGAGGGAAGGTACCTTCAGCCTAGTTTGCAATAAGGAGCTGTTATTAATATGTTATTACAGAAAAGTTGTAACAACAATAACAATGTCATGAGTAGATCACACTCAAAACTTCACAACAGTTTATTCCAAAGTTCTTTGGAAGCCACTACATCCCATAATCACAGATAACACCTGAAAGTGCTGCGGACCAGCCCTGTAGAGGTGAGTTCTGGAGCAGCGGGAGGTTTTGGTGTGAGTGTACAGGACCGGCAGGTGAGGAGTTAAATGCGCTGCACATCTTACTGCTAACAGTACCTTCTAAATAGCTGCCTCTATTCTATATGACTAAACCAAAAAAAAGTCTTCAATAAATAACCTCAAGTGCCAAAGCAAGACTCGTTAAAGTAAGAACGACTTGACAGCCATCACTAAAGCTACCTGGCAAATCAATACAAGACTCAGAGAATGCATTGTATTCCTTTTTATAGTTTTAATTTCTTTTAGGTTTTCGTTGAACTATTCCAATCTGTACTGGCGCTTCAGATAAAATCCTATAGTAGAACTCTTGAGCGGGACAGCGGCCACTCCTGCTCGTCCCCGCAGATGCAGGGGACTCAGCAAACCCTCTGCAGACACGGATTCACACAAGTTAAAAGGTTTCCTGCTGACACCGGTCAGAGGCGGAGCTGGGAAAGCCACGGCTTCCGTCTCCTCCTAGGGCGGGAAAAGCCACGAGTGTTTCCACCAGCCCCAAAGTATTGCACCTGAAGCGGAAGAGCAGACAAACCAAGAGTTTTGCAGCAGAAAACATCTTTCTCAAAGAACACTGACATGACCCAAACAAAAGTGTTCCCAACACCCCATTTTTTCCTCAGAGGTCTACAAAATACTGATATAGATGGATAGTTTCTGGAGCAGGGACACCAGGGAGTCAGTCCCTCCTTGCCCTGAGTGACAGACCCTCACCTTTCCTTCCCCACACCCCTCCAGAAACCTCCAAAAGATCTTTTGTCTCATTGCTGGCTGACAAATACACAGCTTTCTGACAATCTCCACAAGATGGGGAGAAAAAAACCCTCTTTTATTAATTACATGCCTGCAATAGACTGTGTTTACAAACACAAAAAATCATTAAATATACAACAATTGCTACTTTCTGAATTCCGTTTCCAGTCCCAAATTGAACAGAATATTTCCATAGCCACAATGTGAATCTCACATTTCTTTCCTCAGACACATTCAGCCACCCTGTAAACAGACAGATCTGGAGCAAATGAAGCCAGGACAGAGCCCGTGATTTAATGGGATTTAGCAGAAGGACCCCAGGTTAGTCCAGCTGACAGCTGGCACTGATGCCACAACATCTCAGAAGCGGCTGGAGAAACGGAGGGCAAGTCTGCAGCCAGCGACAGCGACCACGTCAGAGCCACGTCCAAGGCGGGATTCTCCCAGCTCCAAGCCTGACACTTCAGGTTGACAGTGTGAATGCCAGTATTGAAGCCTATAAAGCCTATAATTTAAGGAACATTCTGTATTTACAGAGGACTGTCTAGTGCAGGAGAACTCAAGGGCCCACCTTCCTGTTTTGTTCCAAGTAGAATCAGAATCTTTTCTTCCCCTTTCTGAACAGCACAAGTCTGAGAAAGCTGTCCTGTTCCCCATGCTCTGAAGTGACCTGCCAGTTGATTGCCAGGGCTGAGCTGCCAGTACGACCCAGGCCAGCACAGTGGGATTTGTGCAGTCCCCCCTGCTCTCTAATCCAGCTCCCAAAGCAGAGGCCTAAGCCCGGCACCCAGCCTGGGAGCCCCTCGAGCTCCCCGTCACCGGCAGCAGAAGAAAGGGCTGGTGTGGTTGGTGTCCAGCAGCCAGACAGGACCTTCCCCTGGCACAGCGGCCACCAGGAGCAACATCTGGTACCAAATCAGGGCAGATCAGACCAAACTCCATCACCTTAATGTAAAACTTCTGGCACAGGGCTGGAACCAGACTTAGCTGTAAACAGCATTGTTAACGAACTGCTACAATTGTATTCTGCAGTTCAAGTCTGTTTAATGTTAATTTACACATATTTTCATAGAATCACAGAATCAGTTATGTTGGAAGAGACCCTCAAGATCATGGAGTCCAACCACAACCCACCCCTGGCGCTGCCCCATGTCCTGAGAACCTCATGTCCGTCTGTCCACCCCTCCAGGGCTGGTGACTCCAGCACTGACCTGGGCAGCCTGTTCCAATGCCCCACAGCCCTTTGGGGAAGAAACTGTTCCCCACATCCAACCTCAACCTCCCCTGGTGGAACTTTAAAGTACATGAGACTTGATGACTATTTGACTAATACAAATCACAGCTGATGAAGTCTGCTGTTTGTTTTTCCTGAACCCTCAGACTACATAGACACTAAAAGAAGATTTCTGCAAAGATGGAACAAAGGGAAAATGATATCAGATCTGCTTTGCTCTCTATTGTTAGCTTCCCCCTGAAAAACAAAAAGCCCTGAGTTGACCAGATCCTCTTTCTGGGAGAGCCAGGCACAGAAACACAAGCTCCTGTTGCTGTTCTGTCCCTCCCACCACAAGCCAGGACACATTGATCCCAGCTGAGTTGATTTAGCTCAATCTGCAGTCTTTCTCTTTTTATATTACATTAGGCCCCGATCCATCTTTCAAATTACCTTTGGCAATTAACTGAGGTGGCTAATTCAGGAGCTTAATTGCTCTCTGTTACTCATGTAATCAATATAGACAAACCACTGCAGTAGCATACTAGGTAACTCAAGTATCAGAGTTAAAAGTTTCATGGTTTATCCCAAGCAATCCGATGGTGTCCGGTCCCGCACCATGTCAGGTGCTCTGTGGCTGAGCCCAACCCGATGTTCCAGGCAGGATTTAGAAATAGATAATCAGGTCTCCAACGGGTCAGTTCCCAACTATCAGTAGGTAAAAATGAGCTTGAACTCTTGGAGCGCAAGTTTTTTATTCTTTTTTTTTCCGAAGACTGTGGTAGATTAAATAGCCTTGTGAACTTATGCAAATTTCCAGCCCTGCTCTGAATTTCTGGACTCCACTTAACCCTCGGGGCAATGAGTCCTGCGATGCGGATGAGAATGAATTCCTTTTGCCATGTCAGAATTGCTTGAACACCTGGAAAAAGGTGTTCCGTAATATTAAAAGACAAAAAGGAGAAACAAATGTTTTAATTAAAAACAAACCAACCAACCTGAATCAATTATCAATCCCCTATCAATCACCATAAAGGAAATAGCTTTTTAAATGTCTCTTAATGTGCCTGTTCCTTCCTCCCCAAACCTTCCCCAGTTCTACCCGAAATTGAGAGGGGAGCAGCCACTCCAGCTGATGGATATTTCTCCCATTTCCCATGCAGGGAGAACTGAACCTGATTTTTGCACGTGCACACCGACACCCCAGCTTCTCTCCTGGACCAATACAGAGTATTTAGATCTCAACATGATGTGTAATGTATTTTTTTTTCCCTCTGGTATGTATTAGCAACAGCTGCATTTCACAGGATCTATCGCTTTTCACTGTTACAAGTGCCCTTGCTGGAATCCTCAGTTTGAATGAGGTCCAATTAAAAAAAAAAATCAGGAAGTTAATTTGAAAAAATTGTCATATTTTCAAAATAACATAAAACTTGTAAAGAATAACTACTGCAAAAACAAATAGCTAAAACATGAAATTTAGGGAATATATTTGTAAAGTTTTGTGAGATCTTCTGTAGAATAGGCTCGCAGTTAGAGTTATAAAAACTGAGATGAAATGGGAAGAACATTTCCTTTCTCCTGGCAATGTGTAATTTGCCTGTATTTAGAATTACTGCCATAAGTTATAACTGCTGTCAAACAAGGCTGTACTGCTAACAGCACTCAGTGATTACTGGGAAGAGTAAGACTCATTTATAACATACCGTAAATACCATAAGGAAAATGAATTTTTAAATGTCATTAATCTGCATGCCACAGCTATCTAGCAAAGAAAAAAAAAAATCATGCTTTTCCTCGCAAGTTTTTTTAACACTCGCATTTTGCTAGGTGAGGTCTGAAGACCTCCATGTGCTGATCGGAAGGCAGCAGATGAGTGAAGACAGAAGGCTCGAGCATTGAAAATCCTGGAGGATTTTACCATTGTGCCTGTGCTATGAGGGACACGGGCAGACACTCATTGCTCCCGCTGACCCCATGCACGGTAGCAGCGGCAAGACAACCAATGGTAGGACAAGGGGCAATGGGTTCAAACTGGAACACAAGAGGTTCCACTTAAAGATGAGAAGAAACTTGTTCCCGGTGAGGGTGGCAGAGCCTGGCCCAGGCTGCCCAGGGAGGTTGTGGAGTCTCCTTCTGTGCAGACATTCCGCCTGGACACCTTCCTGTGTAACTTCATCTGTCAGATGTTGCTTAATTATTTGTAAAGTAGAGACCAATAAGACATCTATATATACCCCTACTCTAGATTTACCTGTGGGTGCTGCCTCACCTTCCCCGACAGCACTAACTCCCCAAACCAAACCCAACCAAACATTTGCTTAACAGGCTGCAGATGCCATCCACCTATTTGCTGACTCTTCCCGAAGCTCCTGGGAACACAGACAGCGTTATTTTTATTGCTGCCACAAATAACACTGAGTTTTCCCTGTTCAGGAGTCCGCGGGCAGGCAGGTGTGCGGCCACGGGCACCCGCGGCTCCATTCTGCTGCCGCCAGTCCCGCAGCAACTCCAAAAGGCAGCAGCATATTCAGAGCTGCTGCCAGACTGATCAGGCGTAGGCAGCAAATCATAGGAGATTAACTTGGCAAAACATTTTTATCCTTTCATGTGCAGCTGTTCCAATTTCTGTAGCAAAGGAGACCGTTCCGTTCGGCTCTAATATTTGGATGTACCTTTGCAACACAGAGATGTGGAAGGTACGAACAGAGCTCTACCCAGTTTTTTCAGACAGAGATGCCTGCAATACAGACATCCTCTCTGAGAAAGCAAAGGGAACCCTTCTGACCAACTCCAGAATAATATCAGATCAATAAACAGAAGGTTAACAGCAAGAAGCAGGAGCAAGGAACAAACCAAAGAACCCTTATTGCTTATTTATTTTTGTTTAATTAAAACAAAAATAGTAATTTTTGTTTAATTAAAACAAAAATAGTAAAAAAGGAAAGGCATACTAGAAGCAGGAGTAGACCCCACCTGCCAAATAGACACCAAACACCAAAAGCCAAGCACATTTAAAACTTGGATTCTTCAGACATTTACTCACCTGATTTTAATTTAAGCAAATTCAACTCAGATTCAAATTTAATTTTTTGTGATACTATTTATTTTCTTAATTGAACCAGGAATTAAATTTTCCAGTTGTCTTTAAATAAAATCTCTGAACATGTGATGCCAGCTCCGCAGCTGTACTGGCTCGCACTGGTGTGTGTTGTGTTACAATATGAGCCAATGAATATCATATTAGGCACCAATAGAAATACAAAGAATTTTTGCCTATCATCCTCGGCTTCCCATTGCTCCAAACACATAATGCACATGAATCTCTGACAACACAACTCATGACTGAAGTTAACAAAATAAACCAAACTCTGCTACAGCTGCTGTGACAGTGGATTTGATGGTCCTGCCTGCAGTTCCACGGCATTGACACGTTCTGACTACACGTGGCAATGTGGACAAAACGTACTTGCTGTCAAGCTTCCCAAGTGTAAAATTCCTGCACAAGCCAAACTCCACCTGCATGAGCATGTACAAGGGTAATTCCTGCCCTTCTCACATTTAATAATGTGAAAAGATTAATGAAGGGGCAGCACAAGACCAGATGCCAATTCATTTGGAAGAAAGAACACAATACACTTTTGGGTTGCACAATGCCACACAACACTGCCAGTTTAGCCACCTCACTCCTCCCCGAACTCTGCGTATCCATGCATTAAGCAACCTCTGAAGGCTGCTCATGATACTCAGATATGTTCTATTGTTTTATGGCAGTCTAACTCCAGGCTGCTGAAGAACCATATGGTTCATGGTTCACTAAAATAACTTCTAATCCTCCCATCTTCCTCCAAGTTTTCTTCTTCCTTCACCATTAAACATGCTAGCAAGCTCAGAGCCCAACCCATAAATCAGGTATTTAAACACTAAACCAAACCTGAGTTATGATAAATCATTAGAACTAAAATACCATATTCCAAGTGCACAAGTCTGCACAAAGGCTGGACAGCTGCTGGCTTTATCTCTATAGAAAAAACAAGCTCACCATTCGCTGAGGCACCTGTTAGGCAGAGGAATAACACTCTGCAGCTCCCGGGTTTTCTCAAATGTAATTACCCAGCTTTGGAAGCACAAACAAGATCCACACTCATGAACAGAACAGCTCTTGAAGTCTCTCTGACTCAGAGCAGGAGACAAAGTCTACCCAGGTTAACGAATCAAGCCAACATAAAATACAGATGACAGCGGCCTGTCTGGTAATGTCCCTGTGTCCGTCTGTCTAACAAAATGAGCTTCGTCCTTGTCTCCTGCTCCAGCACACACTATCTCAGCCCAAGGCCGCTTCTTAAACCCTGCCAGGCAAGGCTGAGCATTTTAGGCGCAGCTCGCCCCAGGTTTGGGTACAGCTACTGCCACCCCTACCCGCACCATGCCATAGGGGTTGTGCGTTCAATCTTTGTTAGCCTGGCTATTGAATCTATTCAAGGAAAAGACACTGCTTGCACTTTGTTTCCATGACAACAACCCTAAGAATTTTGTCTTCATATAAGTGAGTTATTGCTTTTTGCGCTTCCATAGTCTAAGCAGAAAAATTAACATAATATGGTCTCAAGAAAGACAATCTTCCTATCCTCCCAACACTCCTACAGGCAGCAAATTCTTCGACTTCATTACCAGAGGTATAAATGGGTTGAAAAGCAATCCTCATTCCTACAAATATTAACCCCGGAGAGATTTAATTTCAAAACAACTTCAGTTAAAGAAGACTCTTTTGATGTCCATGTTTCTGTACACACTGACAGAGAACAGCCGAGCTGATTATTGCCTGTCTTCCAATTTCAGCCTTTTGAAAGCAGCTTTGAGATGTTTATCCATAAACTGTGGTGGCTGTACTCCTCCATATATTATTTCAACCCTTACTTATGGGTGATATATTCAAAATATTTTCAGTGCTACATAAAAGTGAGTTTCCTTGGAATGTAAAGATCCAAATCTACACAAGACAGATATTTGAAAGCAGAGAGAAAGGAATGCTCAATATACGAACACTGTGGACTTGACCTTCAAATTAGTTGGGCTAAACTCTAATGTATGTACCAAAACCCCACTGAATAAGTACAATGCTAAAAGTATCATTCCTATTGAAACAACAATGAAGCTGCTCTCCTGAGAACAGTGAAACTGGATCAAAAAGTCTTCATCGCAGAAGGAGGAGACTTCAGACTTGAGCTGAACTAGTCAGTGACTTTGAGAAATGAATATTTCAGGTAAGGGGGGAGGAAGAAACTCTTCCACATCACTCAGCCCACACTTCAATATTGATGAGGTGCTACATGAGCATAGACAACCACTTTCACAGAAAACAAAACAAACTAAAACCCAGAATATTCTTATGTCAAAGCCACGTGACATGCTGAGACAGATCTCATCGCATGGTACGAATTGGTGCAATTCTGCTGACGGGGCTGGAAGGCTTATTACACCAGCTGAAACTTTTGACCCACTATCAGACATTTTTATGACTGTGATTACTCCTCTTGGCATAGAGTAAGTCACGAGAAAAGAGTAAATGAGGTTCAAACAAAAAATTTGGGTCACTTACACAGCTGGGCCATCGGATCTCATGAGGTCTTTGCCATTGACAAACACAACTAGTATCACATGTAAGATAGAAGGGGTATTTGCTACTAAACAAGTACCACCATAGGTGGGACTTATTCTTACAACTAGGGGCATAAACGCCTCAGCTCAGCACCCCTGTGGTAATTAAGCATCTGCTATGTAGGCCTGCACTTTCAAACCCAGTGTCTAAGTAACCCTGGTTGGCGTGGGGAGAACAACAACTTGTTTCCATTTAACCCTTAATCAAGCATGTAGATTCAAACTCAATCTAGCCTTAAAATATTGATAAATCCTGGGTAATCCTAATAAATTCCAAAGACAGGCAGCACGGTCTTAAAAGGAGTGGTGGAATACTAGGAATTAAGTTCATTAATTTGCACAGGAATAATAAATGCAAAAGTCACAAACAGGAAGTTCATTAGAGATTGTCCTAGTCAGAAACGTTACTGACCAAAGCCACACATTCTGGAGAGCAAGAACAGAGGTGTGTGGGGACAAAAAACCCGGATCAGCAAACCACGAAGTACAGAAGCAGACAGGCTTTTTTTGAACTGAACTGAACCTAGTTCTAATCTGCCTGATTCCTATTATTATTTTTAGGCAGAAGAAAGTTTCATTTTCAAAACATAACTGCCTTGCTATTGTCTGTGGTATCACCAGTCTCACTTGGTATCCTCCATGTATTATTTTTGCTCCTATGCTATTTTTTTTTATATAATTTACCAAGGCTGATTTTTCTTTCCAATCCCTTTGCAGTCTCCTACTTCACTGCTAAACTGTTTCCTTGAGATGACTGATGACAAGTTTGACATTTACATTTTATTGGAAAGCATGTAGATTACATCTTATCTGTTCCTAAAACATTTCCTCCATTCTTCCACAACACATTTTTGGGGACAATAGGTGCATCCCCATCCATTTTCTTCAATTCATTACACACTCCTTCAAATACCGACTTTTCAAAGTTTAATATTTTTGTGCCACTACTCTTTGTACACATTGTAGCCTCATGAATATTTCAAATCCAGTACTATTATGATCACTCAACCTTATAAAAGCTCACCAGCATCTACCTTATTTATGCTACAGATCCTGCTTCATTTCCTGGGACTACGTCCAAACTATCCTCCGAGATTTTTTTTTTCACTTGCTTATATAAATTATAAGAGAAAACAATCTTATACTACCACATGTAGCTTTTCTCAGGCGTTAAACAATTCTTATTCCAGTCAAATGTGAAGTAATTGAAATCCTCTGTGATCAGTGCTCCATCCGCTCAATGAGTCTCCACAAGTGCATAAATATTTCTTGATTTTCCTGCTTACTCTCTCATGAATAACATGCTTACGATCATAACCTTAACCATTTCCACACTGTATTTTAACTCCCATGTCTCAGGTGTTTTTCTTACCAAGCATCATACAGCCTCTTATCTGTTTTTCCACTTGTCCTCCTGTGTACCCCGCTGCTGGGCTCCAGCGGTACAATTCTGCAACATTTCATTGACTAACATTCCCGAAACATTTCTCAGACTCCCAGTTTAAATATGGCTTTACCTCTAGGACCCTGCAAACAAGGGTGAAGACTCACTCAGACTCTCCTTTTATCAAAGAAAATCATTGAAGATCCCATTCCAAATGCACCAGAAGTTTTTTAAAGCATCCAATGCCAGCAGCTCTCGCTCACAGCAGACTGGGATGTTGTTTGCCACAGGGATTTCACCCACTCGGGTGACTTGTGGAGCATGGGCGGTTTGGTCGAGCACACAAAACTGTCCCTGAAACAGCCGAGGATGCTGAGGACTCCACAAGAGTCGAGGCTGCTGCATCCTGGCTTTCCAGCTCTTCCCCCAGCAGCAGCACTGGGATTCCCGCCACAGCCCTCGTCTGGGCTGGGGAAGTGAAGCTCCACACGCATCTGGTGAAAGGAGCTCAAATCCCCACCCAGCAGGCTGAGAATCTGGCCACAGCAATCAAGCTTCTCTATGAATAACTATGCCTGCAGCAAGATCAAGTAGTGCATCAGTTATTTCCAGACAATGACGTTATTGCATCCGTCTGCCAAAACGTACGTCTGTTAGCCAGAGAGTGCTGGCAACAACGGGTGAAGAACCAGCAAATTAATGAACTTCTCTGCACTCATCTGGTGAGAGAATACTGACTGTTTTACCACCTGCAGAGAAGCAGCTCTGCTGGGGAAACAACTTCAGAGACCAACCAAAGAACGGGGTGCTTGAAAATATCTGTCAGTAATTTATTTCTTATAAAACTCAAAGTCCTTATCTAAGATCCATAAGCATTCATAGGTCAAAATCCCTTTGTAGCATATTAGCCTGGGCTCTTGCTTTTTAAGCCAAGTGACAAGAGCCCAGGTCTCTGCTTGTTTCAAAAAGCTGCTCTGAAGGCAGGAGCCAGAAAGCAGCACAGCATTTTGGGGTCTGGTGGCTCTTCCATGGCCATCTGAAAAATGAAACTCTTTAAGAGCACAAAGTGGCCCCTTGCAGAGGAACCAGGTGACAAAAACTCTGAAACACACCACTGCATGGTGTGGAATGGGGGAAACCCATGAGACAAGGCAGGAAACTCTCAGTCCTTCATACTTCAAGAGAAAGAAGGTGCCTGATCCTGACTCGGCACACAGTCCTAACCTCCAAAGCAAGTGTGATGCAAGTAATAAAGTCAGCTGCTGAATAATACAAACTGAGGGCAAATAAAACTATTTGCTTACAGAATTTCAATAGCTTCATTTGCAATTTTAATCCCACTAGGCTTCTCTAATTAAAATTAGATGAATTTTCAAATTATGCTCATATCCTCAACAGCTTCTATTCACTGGGGTTCTCCATCATTTCCACACAGTCCCCAATCTGTCTGTCACCTCGGTATCAATCATTAGAAACCATTCATCAAGATCCATCTCTCCAGATTCACCTACAAAATAATGAAGGTCATTTACTCTCTTGGCTGTTATCCTAATATTAGTCTGAAGTTACTCTTCCCCAGGGCTTCTCTGTTCTGGGGCGCATGGAAGTAGGAGAGCAGGGAGCGATCTGGGACTGTGGGCAAGTTGATATTTTTACATCACAGCCTCTTCCGATCTAGGGCGAGGGCTGCCCCGTGCACCACCTGGATACGCTCAAATACACAAACCGCACAAGGAAATAATCACCCAGATGTCCACTTCGTCATCACATTGCCCACAGTTCCAGATTTCCTTCTAAGCCTCTCAGCAAATAAAAAGCCAACCTCCTTTCCATTTTGTTTCTTTTCTTAAATACAAGGCTACCCCAGCCTTTCTGATGTACTTTTGCAGTTCCTTGTGGAGGCAGCTTCATTTCAGCAGCACGTAAGTCATCACCGCACATTGTCTGTAAAGTGCATTCTGATCTTCCAGGATGAAAACCACTTAATGGCAAGCTATTAATAACAACAATGGGTGGCTTGTGCCATTGTGTTTAAATATCACTCTCTTACGCTTCTCTTTTAATAAAAAAAAGAAGTGATTCAATCGTTTAAGTTATTCAGGCAAGACAAAAATCGAAAATTATGTTTGGGAAAAGACAACACTAGGTACAACAGCCTCACAGGCAATGGGGGGAGGTTTCTGCACTTTAAATGGAAAGCAGAGCAGAGCTCTGAGGATTCCCATCTCCCGGGCGCAGGGCTGAGCAGCTGCAGCTTTGAGCATCACTTGGACTCAGGATCTCTGAGGAGCAGCAACAAGAACACACGGACTGCAATCATCTGGACCCCGGGGCAGCTGCACCGTGTCTTACAGGGGAAAAGGATGGTGCTGCACTAAAGATGGAACAAAGATTATGCCCTAATTAATACAATTTTTAAAATAAAGCAAAAAAAAAAAAATCAATTAGTTATAGGTAAGATCTGTTTTGGGGCCCTGGGCTTGCTCTCTGCACAGCAGCTAATTTCTCCTTAAGAAAGCAAACAGCATACTAAAATACTTTTTGCAGCTAGCCTGCAAAAAGGTATTTGTCGTCTTGCACACAGCTGAAACCAGACTCTGCTTTAGCACCGAACATTCACCTGCAGCAAACACCTCCAACAAACAACTACCCTGCTCATCTACCCCCGTTCAGGCATCTGTTCTGGGTATATTCAGCCTAGAGGCTCTGGGAAGAAAGTTATTGATCCTTTCACTTGGTAAGGACCTTGCTAAGTGGCAAAACTGTCCACCCACTTTCCCTAATTAAGAAAAATCCAATTACCACACAGAAGTGTAAACTGTGAGACTGTAAATACCACCCATCAGTCTTAAGGAATTGGTACAACTGGCATATATGTTCCCAAACCATCTGTACAGTGAAGGACTCACTAAAAATGACTTTTCAACTTCTGTACTAGTTTGTAGGACAACAACTGCTGGAACGTATAAGCATTTGGAGATGATTACAGAGTCAGAATTGGCTACTTTCTCATAGTGCGAGAGGTTGTGGTCATAGAGGGTTTCCAGAGCCTGAAGCAGACAGTTCTGCTCTAAATTCAGGGCAGCAGCCTCACAGATCGATCCCTTCTCCACAAGAAGATCAAGTGGCAAAGCTCAGGGGGAGGTGGAAGCGCAGAACGGGGCTGCAGAACACGGAGAATCAATGGCAGCTGCCAGAGGGGGAACAGAGCAAGCAAGTGGAGATGACACAGTATCACACCTTGGAAACCACGTCTTTAAAATTACACTCAATGGGACAGAAGCCATGGGAAGGAACAGAGCTGCAATACAAAAATCAAGAGCTTGGGGCAGAGATTGCCAATGCAATGAAGAATATACAGAAGTCTTGAAATAATAGTTAAAATAAGAGATCCTCTTAAATATTTAAAGCAAGCCCTGCCTTCCTCACCACAACGCAAAGCAAATTCAGTCTCAGCACAGAACGGGGCTCTGTTTCCTCCCTTACTCCCATGTCTGAAGCTCCAGAACACTGTAGCGCGATGGTGAGGTGATTCTGCACCGACCAGAAGAACCTCCTGAAGAAAAACCACAGAAATTTAGATCTTACCCATTTAGGACACAACACACAAGTGCTGCCACACTTGCCACAGACTACTTCAAGAAAAATAAGAAAATAAAGGGTTTTTAATGAAATTGACAGACTTAAATTTTCTTTTTATGTTTTTATTTAAAACACAAAGAATAGCATAAAGGAGGAAAATGGCACTAAAAGGCAAAACATGCGGTAAGGCAGACTTAGACAAAGGCAAGAGTGACAACAAATGGTTAAATTAGAAAGATGGTGCCAAAGGGACTACGAGGAATTTCAGGTAATCAAAAAGATTCAGGAGACTGGAAAAAATAGAAGAGGTGGCCATAAGAAGAAAACAAAGAAAACGGAGAATTAACTGCAAATACCTGGGCTAAAACCAAAGAGTAGATAAAAATATAAGGTCATGGGGGAATTACGGGTAAGGCTGGGACATGGGCTCTGCCATAGCCTTCCAGAAAACTGTGTTACATTTGTGCTAAAGTAGGAACGGGAATGGCAACAGGGATATCAGGCGTTAGCAAACTCCACAGTGCCAGTGCAAACCTGCTGCTCACAGTAAAATACCATAACCTGGTGCGCAGTCTCAGTGTATGGATTGCTACAGAGCAGGAACAGTCTGGGCAAAGGCATACAAAATAAACGCAAAACATATCTGTCCCTTTGATCTGGCTAACTAGAGACATCAAGGAAAGTTAGAAGCAAGAGCTATCAACTTCTATACAGATTTTGCATGATACACTGCTTTTTGGGTGTGAATAGATATATCTATGGTCCAAACGCTGTTTTCTAGCGGTGTGTGAAGGTGCCGTGCAGGTGGTCAGACCTTTGGGAAGCTGTGATTGCTGCGTGATCCTCCTCAAAACACCCACATCATGCCAAAGGCAAATGCGCTCTCCTTGGCGTTCACCTGCTAGACCCGCAGTCCCAAAACCAGCCTATGCTATACATGCTGTGGGACTTGCTCAGCAAGGGAAAACGCAAAATAAAGAAGAGACAAGAGAAACACCAAAATGTCACATTCAGATTCACGTAGTGGATAAAAAGTCATTCACCAACACATGCAAGCCCCTGGTCTGCATAACTCAGTAACAGCAAGTAATACCAACTGAGGTGATTTATTAAACTCATAGACAGGTATATCTTGCAATATGGATGGTGGATGCCACGCTCGTTTTATAACGATTAGCTTCATTTCTTTTGCAGCTTTTAAAATCTGAACGCAATTCATTAAGTCTGTTTCATTGAATGGCTGAATTCTTTTTAACTGACTGAAAAAAATACTTAGTAAAAACCAACTTGTCCCCCACACAGGATGCAGTGCCCCTGCACCACAGCCAGGACCACCACAGGAACAAGGAGGAGCCTGGGCAGGGTATAAGCAATTCACCTGGTTCTATGTGCACTGTTCCTGGTATCATTTACTCTCCTTACAGTCCATATAATAATTAATCAGTAACCTGAGGACTCCGATGGACGGCTGCACCAGTCAGGCAGCAGCACCATTGATTTCCATCACTGGCAGGCACCAAGTGCTCTTTCTGCTGAGGAAAAGAGTCAGTAATGGAAATCCTGCCATCATCTTAATTATAATATCTCCAGCTTGATGCCAGATTAATGAGGAGCAGTAGAATAACATTTTTGAAGTTTAACTGAGGATGGCTTAGATGATGACTGACGTATGAAGGCACCTGCACCAGAAATGCTCCAGGTTTGGACCAATTTGTCCTATTACATCTAACAATATGACAAAAAAAAAAAAAATAGAAGTGTCTTGAGAACTGGAAAGCTGATTTAAGAGATCTCACTCCTTATGATAAGGTATGGGAAACCACCAATGTTGAAAAAGAAGAGTCTTTTTAACCTGAAAAATGTCAAATATCACATCTTACTAAGAAAATGCAAGAAGAGGATTTAGGACACCAATAACCATCCATAATTGTTCTCTGGTTTTGTGTAAACAGTGACACAAGGAGGAAGTTTGACACTATACATTATAATTCTGTTCCGCTTATTTGTTTCATCAGCACCAGCTCCTGCCAAAGAATGAAAACTGATGGGAAAAAAGGCCTATCCAGTAAAATGAAGATACCCACACACCCATCTCCTTGAGCTAAAACCAGAGAAAGGTGACATTAAAAAGCTTTTCCATGTTCAAAGGACGAGTCCAGCACAACTAAGGAAGAGCAACTGCTCCAAATCTATGGTCAAGAACCAGGAAAGGGACTAAACAAACCCTTCCAGCTCATCTTTATGCATCATAAAACAAATTAGATTAGGTTTTTGTGCACTCTGTTGTGCAAAAAGTAATTTTGTCAGGAGTCGCTGTGATGAAGTCAGGCTGCTGCTCAACCACTGCACAAACAGCTTTTTTCTCAAAGGTTATCTTCCAAGGGGATTTAAAATACAAATATATTTGTATGAAGTTTATGCCTTTCATACCTAGCAGGTTTACTTCAGATGTGTGCTGGGAGGCTAAATCTACCTATAGTGTTAATATTCTGGTTTCTACATTTTATTAAAATCAAAGATGCAGGAATTTTCTCACAGGCATAAGACAAGGAAAAACACACATTTTATGAATACTTAATAGTTACACCAAAAGGCATCTTGTGGGGAAAAAAAAAATAAAGAACTAAATAAATCTATGTATATAAACAGGAATTTTGTGTATTATGCCATGGTTTTGTAAATATAACAGAACAGCAGATATCAAGGGGATATTTACACCTCTTTAATAAAGACAGAACATTGGAGGGGAAGGCACTCTCATAGTCCTTGAAAAACTTCAATTACAAGTTTGGCCATGGTGACAGACTCCATACGAACTTCTGCCCCGTTCACATAAGGAACATGCAAAGTTACGCCTTTTCTCCAGAGAACAACATTCGCAAAGTTTGCTTCATTCTTTATGTAGATGCATTTCACATTTATAAAGACCACACCTTACCCGACGAGCCTTAACTGCTATTTTAGCCATAGGAACAGGGTTTAAACAGTTGCCGTGTTTTCAACAGAAATGCTGCAGAAATACAGGACTGATTTTCAAGATGAAAATTACACTGGTAGAAATGAGTTAGCCTACATGTATTCATATATGACTGTAGACAAGTAAGACTGATAGATCTATATTAAGCCATTGCATTTTGACAGTAGAACAGAAATATGCCAAAAGATTTAGAGATTACTGCAAAAAATGTATTTGCTAGAGAAGCTTGCAATAGAAACTTCTCTCCAAGAGAAAAATCCCGCCATGCAAAGGTGCCTGGGAAAACTTTAAATGACACAGTTGAGGAGGTAAAAGAAAAAATATATATATAAATTGGTTTATCAACTTCAGCACAGACAATGAATGAACCAAAAGCAAGCTTTCCACCTAAATCAAACTCCCCTCTTTCAAATGCCTATTCTTATCTCATAAGCAAATATTTTTTTAACCCAAGTTGTTGCTGAGTTAACAAGAGACACTCTTCAACACGCTGAATGTTAATTCTGTACTTTGAGAGAACTCTTTTTTAAGTGATGCAACTAGAGGGAGAAGAGCAGCAGCCAGAGTGCAGCTGGACCACAGACCCAGTTCAGTGCACGGTGCCACGATGGGCACAGCCTGGGTGACCTACAGCCCCTCGGGCGCTGCCCGGGTCCCTGGGATCATTCCACAGGCTGTAAGGCAGGCTGCTTACCGCAGAAGCAGGAATTCATTTCCCTGGTTACCTCACTGGTAACCTGGGTTGCTTCTCACACAGGCATCAATCCATGTTTCCTGGGGACACAGACCCTGCACGCCAGCTGCTGTCACCTCCAAAGGGCACCCAGGTGTCACATCCTGCTGCTCGACAGCTCCTGCGTGTGACTGAGGGTGGTGCTTGACAGAATGGAAGGAAAACCAAGATGCAATCAAAATTCAAAAGATACTGGTAATATAGCAGTAATTTGCCCTGTGAGAAGATGCATGTTGTCAACTGAGCGAGAGCCAGAGCCGTCACAAAACACAAATCAAAGCACACAGCACACCTAGTGCAACAACTGAAAAATTTTCCAAATGGCCATAATAACCTAAGAGCATCTGGAAGGTGGGGCATGTAGACCATAAGACTGTTTATTGGATACACTGCAGCCTTTATGAACTTAATATCAATTGCTGAAAAATTTTCAAGCAAATGTTTCAAATAAAATTTCCGAGGTGCAAGTTTTTTAATCTGGATGGCTGGAAGGCACAAATTTAGCCAGAGCAAATAAAAATATAAAATTACATTTTTCAATTACAACAAATATTTCTGTCAAACTAGTCCATTGAAATGATCACCAGAATACTATGGAGTTCATTACATACAGGCTTACCCTAACGAGAGAAAAATAGACCCACAGCCCTTTATGTCAGCCAGAGACAGAGCTGCCTGCATTTGCGCTGCACCAGTTTATGTCCCTCTGCAGTTCTTTGCGTTCCTGCCAGATGAGACAAAACGTCCTTGCAGAGAAGGTCCAACGAGCAGCCCCATTAGAGGCTCCCAGTCCCAAGGTCTGTACACCGATACCTTTACACTTCTACACCTCATTATGTTGCAAACACATCTTTTTCTCCACATTCAAGTTTGGTGGGAGAGGGTTAACATCTTCCATGAGAACACTCCAAACACAAGATCCCTTGACCCTCAGCCTGTATTTGCTCATCACTAATGGCCATTCTTGCTACAGAACTGATACAAAATATTAAGTTAAAAATCACTCCCTTGTAAAACCAAAACAAACCAACCCCACAACCGTTAAAGCCTGAAAACTCAGCACCTATGGATGAGGACGTCAAAGCTCAGGCAGTGATCACACAGGGTCTCGGAGGAACGTGATACACGTGTTCTTTCCTGGGGCAGCCTGGTGACCCCCAGCCTGCCCACAGGCTCTGACCTGCTCTAATGAAGAAAGCGTGAGACCGGGAAGTGGAAAGTATTGTTTCGTTTGTAAGAAAAAGGCAATTTTGGCTCTGTTTCCTCAAAGAGTCATGGGTTTGCACATGTCTACAGCTGGTAGAACAAGCTGAACACAGAGCAGTGTCGGTAAGATAATTGGAATTTGTGATTATAGCAGAAACAGCTGAGGGTCGTAGATATAATTTTAGTGATACATTGTATTTCACATACAAAACCAAGTGTGGCAGTGTCATGCATTCACAGCAATCATGCAGTCAGTGTACCCCATAAACATATTGCTCTCAAAAACACAGGACAGAATTACGACAAGGCAGTATTTCCATCAGTTAATCACACTTCCGCTCTGCGATGACCCAGTCGCAAATCACCTTGGGATATACAGAGAAGGATTTTAGTAACAGTAACCAGACTGATATTATAACAAATGAAAATAAGTTAAACGGAAATTTGAGTTTCTATTTTAAAAACTCTATAGGCTTTTGTTTTTAAAATACCTTCTGGTAACATTATTTTTCTCCCAGTCAAGCAAATACCTTAATCCAAGATATTCAGGTCTACAATTGACATTCAGTTCCAAAAAACTTCTTTCTCCAACAGCCTGTCTCCACTTCACATAACACCCCTGCCATTATATCTGCTTCTGTCTCTAAACCAGCAGAGTACAACGTAACGGGGATGATGTAACCTCGAGGTTAATAGCGAGATTTTCATAAGAAAACTATAATGCTCGAAAGCTTTCTCATGAGGTTCTGCAATTGCATTTTGGAATTAGAATATTACATCTAGCAATTGTTTGCTGTAAGATCAATAATCGGAAGAAATGATGCATATATGATTTTTTTCTTTTTATGTTTGCTGCTATTTGTAGGTCTATTGTAGAAAGCTTAATAGCAGAGAGATGAGGAGATGTGGTAGGTGAGCTGCAGCAAAAAGGGGCTGATGTCAGGGAATGAGCCCTGAAATCCCACCTCTAGGCTGGAATACACAGCCCTATTTTTGTATCAAATAGTCATTACCCAGGTGAACAGACACGAGCATGCAGAATTCGCAAGCATCACTTACAGGGTCATTTTAAAACTAATGAAAAATGTCTAATATTATTTGGAAGTTTTCATGTTACTTCCCCTAAAAATCTGAGGATAGTGCCTCTTAAATTGTTGCTGAATTATTATACTTTCATGTATTGAGACAATGCTGGAATTCATCTGTTTGATGCGAATGTTATCAAGGTTTGCCCAGCTAAACACAAGCGATAGCTAGAAGGTATCTTAAAAGATTACAATGAACTACTTCAACAGTGATGATATTTAAATTAGTAACAGCTCCTCCTCATGGTATCTCTTCTTTTCCCTTTCTTCTCCCACAACAGCAAGAACATGCCCTTCACCTGAATTAAGAATAATTTGCTTAACATCGAGAGCAGAACAGCATAGAACACATTTCTCCTTTTCCTTGGTTCTCATTTCACTTGAGTGTTTTACAAGAAATATCCTGGTACCAAACTCCGTGAGCCTTCGTTACAAATGGCAGGCAACCTTGTTCCCAATCTACACCATACACACCTTTTGATAGGCATTCCGGTTTAACATGGCATCATCTTACACATGAAGCCGCTGACAGGTGCAACTTTTCTTACCCTGGTCCGAGTTATCTGACAGGATTGATCACCCGCATCAGGTGGACCAAGACCACCTCTACACTCCATATTGACTGGTCTGCCATTTTTATGTGTTCAGAAATTGAATAAATCATCTTTGTCACAAAACAGAGCATTTGAGGTGATGGCCAAGGAGATGACCCCTTTAAAAATCTTCCTCAATAAACCAGAATCAAACCAATCTGTATCAAATATATATTAGACGAGCTTTGTGAAAAGAACCCTTGGTGGTAACTTTTAGAAATAATATCAGCTAGTTTAAAAAAGCAAACAATAAGTGGAACAATTACTTTGATAGCTTTGTGCAAATATTAATATCAAATACGGTAAATCCAAATTCACAGCTAATATAAATCCTACTAGGCCTGCTTAGGACTTCAGTACTGCAGAGTTTGAGTTTTTCAGCAAAGGAGCCACAAGGAGAAGCCTACGGGAATCTCTGCTATATGGCAGTACGCAGTGCAGTTGGGTTTCCTGCACCAAACTCAACTAAGCTTTGTATTAATGACAACGATACCACCAGGCTGACTGGAATACTACAGACTAAATGCACCAAAATGCTGTATTTGCCAGTTGGAACCATAAAACGGCCTCTAAGTGGTGACTGAGTTTTTACTACAAACCTTCTTCACAGGCTTTCTTTTCACCCACAAATCATCTCCGCACCTTAAACTTTCAGTTTTTGGTTGGTTTAAAATTGCTACCAAAACCAAAAGCATTTTTCTGGACAGAGTCCAGTTCAGAATTCAGGACATTATCACCTTTATGCTGGAGTCTCATCCAATGTTGGAAACACTTGGAAGAAAGAAAGAGAGGAGATACTGCATGGAAAGGACTCTTCTGTTCAGGAGATGGGAAAAAAAAAAGCTTTGAGTCAACATTTAAGAGAAGGGTACGGTGGTTTTGGTGTAAGCAAACAGCTTATTGAGAGAACAGGCACCAACCCCGGACCACTCTGTGCTGCCACAGCAATGGGCACTCAGTAACTCTGATGGTTTGATCGTTCTGAAATCTTTATCACCCAGTAGAAGACAGAGTCCCTGTGTGTGCTTGCACACATGGGTACGTGTCTCTCAAAGCTGCTGGAAGAGGCAGGATTTCAGGTGCTCACCAACATCCTTTATCTTGATCCATTATTCATTCACATTTGTAAAGCTCCATTAACAAGTGTGTCTCTGAGCACCCTCTAATGAAAATAAATAGAACTAAAGCACATAATCAGCTAAAAGCAAGGGCTACAGAATATCAGCAAAAACAAAACATAACTATAATAACACTAAAAAAAGAAGTCATGAACTATGGGGACTTTTTCCATTCACATGTTAAGATTATACAAACTTCCTTACCACTGAAGTATTCCTGTCCCCTAAGCAGCAGACCACCAAAGTACAGAATTCAAAAAGCCCATTCATATATCATTAGATTGTAAGACTGGCAAAGAATAACAGATGTTTTTTCTACCTCAATTGACTGGTACACACACAGGATGCAGTACATTCCAGCTTTTCTAATGCTGGTGGGAAAAGCAGCAATATCAGGGTTTTTAACCAGCTCATTGTGGATATCAGTCTCTGCCAGACTGGCAGAGATTAAAATCAAGAATACTGAGGGAGATACTGGTCTGTAGCAAAAAGCAGAATAGATGTATCTGCACCTTTCAAGAGCTAGCAAGGAGGGTAAGGGAGAACTGATGACCTTGTCACCACCTGCTCTCCCAGATGTGAAACAGAGGATAATTGTAATAACTGCATTAGTCCCTGCCAGCAAACATTGCCTATTGAAGCAGAGCGCAATGCTCTGTGTTAACATGGGGTTCCACAGAAAAGAGCAATAGCTGGCAGCAGTGAGACTGAGAAAGCTGTCCTGGGGGACAGCAAGATGACCATGAGCCAGCACTGTGCCCTTGTGGCCAGGAAGGCAAATGGTACCTGGGGTGGGTTAGAAGGGGGTGGTCAGTAGGTCACAGAGGTTCTCCTGCTCTTCTACTCTGCCCTGGGGAGACCACACCTGGAATATTGTGTCCAGTTGTGGCCCCTCAGTTCCAGCAGGACAGGGAACTGCTGCAGAGAGTCCAGCGCAGCCACCAAGATGCTGAAGGGAGTGGAGCATCTCCCGTGTGAGGAAAGGCTGAGGGAGCTGGGGCTCTGGAGCTGGACAAGAGGACACTGAGGGGGGACTCATTCATGGGGATCAATATGGAAAGGGGGAGTGTCAGGAGGATGGAGCCAGGCTCTTCTGGTGACAACCAGTGACAGGACAAGGGGCAATGGGTGCAAACTGGAACACAAGAGGTTCCACTTGAAGATGAGAAGAAACTTGTTCCCGGTGAGGGTGGCAGAGCCTGGCCCAGGCTGCCCAGGGAGGTTGTGGAGTCTCCTTCTGTGCAGACATTCCAACCCGCCTGGACACCTTCCTGTGTAACCTCATCTGGGTGTTCCTGCTCCATGGGGGGATTGCACTGGATGAGCTTTCCAGGGCCCTTCCAACCCCTCACATTCTGTGATTCTGTGAAAGCAAACCTGCAGCACCCACCACCTGCAGAGCTGCACAGGCAGAAGCACCCTGCTTCACCTAGTAACAAAAAACCATGGTTGCTGTTCCAAATCACTACAACTGTGTGTTTCCAGCGACTGTTTTGAAGCGTAAGTGATTTCCTGCCATTGATTCATGAGATCATTCTGGCACAATGATGAAGTTCAGGTCAAATGCAAGCCACTGGAAGGCAGTAAGAATCACAGGGATAACAGAGCCACCACTGTTTGCTCCATCCTGGGCTCCCACTGAGATCCTGGCAGTTCTGATTCAGCAGAAATATACACACACTTACCTCCAAACTTGTTTTGACAGTTTCCTCGCAGCCATCTCAGTGAGGAAAACTTTCTGTGTTTACATATGGAAATCTATTTTCTCATCTAACTCTTTAATTGAGGTTTATATCAGAAGTTAAAATTTGCTTCTTCCACACAACTCTCATTCTGCAGAGGTTGCTGTTCCTCACCTACTCCATAAGCCAAACTGTTTTCCCCGGTGTTATAACCCAGCGACAGCCCTTCTGCGCTGATATCTTCAGGAGAAAACCGATCTGGACAGGGCTGCAGGTCACAGGGCGGCAATCGGGGATGCAGAAATCACCAGTGATCGGACACCCGTGGCTGAAGATGCCAAAGAGGTGCTGGCAAGTAGGAGCATGGGGAACTCACCATGTGCCTTCTCATCCCTTGCACTGGAGCCGCTGCAGCCAATTTGATACCTGAAAAAACTCTCTGTAGCTTTCCCTTAAAGTCAGAACTGAAGCTGGAATGCAGGCACAAGCAAGTGCAAACCAAGAGAGAACAGGATGGCTCCTCCAAGATCAGACCAGTTCAATGACCGCTTTCGGCAGCAATCGACATATCCAATACAACCTTCCATTCAATACCTTTTTCTAATTTTTCCTTCTCTCTTACAAGTATAAATATTGTAGAACAGAAACTAGTGGATGCTAAAAAACAGAAGCATACTTCTGTTTTCTCTGCATTGGTTTTAAAACTTTGATGAGCAATAGGAAGATGGGAAGATGGGAAGATCAAAGATAAGCAGCTGGTGTGAAGCAGTTTGAAAATCTAGAAAAGTGTAATCTTGTAGCTCTGTGATGGGCTGTGATAGGACAGGGAAAACAAACAAACAAGGATGGTAATTCAGTTCAGTTTGGAAGAAGAGAAGAGAAGAGAGCACAAAAGAAAAGCTGAGCTTTGCTGAAACAGCATGAGGCTAATAACACTTGTTCTGTTTTTCAATTTAAAAATATGCATAAGTCTCCATTCCAAGCATCTGAGGAATGCATATGCAGCCACCACTGAAAGGAACAGCAAAGGTCCTTCATCCACACACGTAATGATACTGAGCAGTACAAGTGAGTGACGAGATTTCTCATGGAAGCCCTCAAACAACACCGGGAGCAACAGACAGGCAATTCTCCAGCGCTCACCACGTATCTTTCTATAAAATAAGTGATTTAATATTTAGCTTTTGTTAGAGGGACAAAACCCGTTGCTTGCAATGGAGAGCGATGTATTGTCAGATCCTCCCATAAGCGACATGTTATGTCACAACGCAGCAGAGCTATTGCTTGGATAAATAAACTAAAATAAATAAGTATCAGCAAGACACAAACAAGCTGGATCTTCAGATACATTTTAGCTTCGAATTGATACTAGCATGTTGCTCTGCACATTAATATGTAATCATTGTGGTGATTATCTTCCTCCAAGGGCCTAAAATTAGAAGCAAACACTACCAAGTGTTGTTTTCACACAAGGCTCCTACTGTCTCTTCCATTTATCTTCATGTAGTGAGATTCTAAACTATTCTCCAACCCCAGAGCAGAAATCCCAGAGAGATATTGGGAGCACAGGCCAGAGAACAGACCAGACTGTGGTGCTGATGTGCCATGTACTGCCGTGGCTTCCTAGAGCCTCTCGTGTTCTTGGCTGGCAAGCTGGTGACACGTGTGGCACAGGCAAACTCACCTTAAATCAGAATTGCCTGCTCAAGCTGAAGCAACCTTGGCTTTGAACACTATGTGAATCTGCCAACTTCTGCTTCTGTATTTGCTGGGCGCTGTTAGAAGCCACAACATTAGTACAAACAGCTATTTACTTTAACCCGTTGTTCCATAGCAGTTATGATGTTGGCATCGTTTCAACGTACAATTCAATTTTTAGTGACACATGCTGCATCCTGACCCTCTCTAGGCAGCAAACTGCCCTATTCCCTGTGGTTTTGTAGCGATCTTCCTTCTTTCTTTGTAGCAAAGGTGAGAGTTTTGTTAAAAACAAATCAAAACAAGCCACTAAGAGCAGAAAAACCACTTCAGCCAGCAAAACTGGGAGCAAAAGACCTGCTGTAGTAACTGGGTTTAATATTTTAAACGGTCTGAAGTTCATCTTTTGCACAGGTAATTATTCCACACGCAAGAAGAGTATCAGGCATTATTTAAATTGGATGACTTCAGTACTTCAAAATAACCATTATAGACTACTTTAGGTTAGAAATGCTGCCCGCTCACAGAGCATCACTTTTTCTACAGGGTTGTTTTCCCTTCACTGTCAGATAGTGATGCTTGTAGCTTATTTACATGAAGGAAATTAAAAGATTCTCTTTGAAACAGAGAGGAGATGCAGTGAAGTAACAGCAGAGCCTTTTGTTTTCAGACTCCTAGCAACAATCCCATGCATTCCCCTTTTCCATACAGTCTTCCCTCTTTTTGGCCCTCCTGGGCATAAAACTACTGAAAGGCGTAGTCTGAGCTGTCCTAAAAATCACTAACCCCGTGAACAAAGCGTTCAACTAACATTAAGAACAACGCAAATGTTAAGAACTTAAGCTAAATTAGTCACTTCTTCCATTTCAAATCTGCATTTAAATATGTAAACATCGCAGCACTCAAAGATTTATCTGACATAAAATAAGAACGTCAGCAATTTCCTTCTAGAGGGGCAGATGTTCAAGACATTTTGGTGATTTTTGACAGATGTTCCTCTCCCAGGATATTTAAATGGGATTTCTATCTCAGTTCCAAAAATCCACGTTCTCATACCAAAATGCAAAGAGATGATATAGGCTGCGAGCACATTTCATAACACCAGCACAAATGGCCAGGAACAAACAAGGAAAAGGCTTTTGCATCCACAGGTATCCACAGCAGGTTCCCAGCGTGCTGCAGGGCGGGGTACACTGCACCTCGGCTTCTCTCGGTTTGTTGATGTAACTAAGGAGATAATTGACCATCTCCATACAGACTGAACACTCCAGGATTTATTACCTATATTACAAAAATGCCATGAGGCCTCAGAGCAGATCACTGGGGGAGTTTCCAGGATGGAGAGATGAGAAGGCTAAAGGGGAAAAGCAACACACATTTCAGATTGCTAATGAATAGTTTAATGCTATTAGCAGAGCCACTGCTACTTAACAACACACAGCAAAGGCAGCAGCAAGGAGCCCATCCCTTACTGCTCTTTCAGTCCAAACAAGAGAAAACAATGACACTCTGAAATATAATAGAAGGGGAAAAAAAAAAAAAAACTTGTTCCACTGTCCAAAACCAAGGACAGGAGACAAAGGAAAGATGTGAAAACCTCTCCAAACCTTCTCCTAAAATGAAATTCAGCTTGAAACAAGAGCCCTGCAGAAAAGAGCAGCCCCACAGGCTTCCCCTAAATCAGCCCCTTCATGGGCTGGGGGCAAGATCAGAGGGACACCCCACTCCCCAATGTCTGCTTTATGCCACAGGACACTCGCCACTCACATCGTGTCCCGCAGACACTCCCCCATTCCAGGCAGGTTGAAGAGCCAAGCCAAGCAGTTAGGTGTCCCAAGCAAAGCAAACAGCGCTTGAAAATATCTGCTGCTCAGCAGTTTTAGGATCTGCTTCACCTGCAGCGATGTTAAGGAAGAATATTATTATTTAAAGTTAATGGCAAGCAGAGAGCAGGCAGCAGACCTGTGAGAGAAGAGAATCCAAAAGATCATTTTGGTGGCTTGTATCTGCATCAGCAGCCCCAAGCACTGCAGCAGTCAGAGCAGGAGCCAGACAGGACATCAAGATACAAACACAGGATGCTACAAATCTGAGAGAAATAAGAATGTGCATTTCCAAAGGGGAAGTTCAGGACTGAAAAATGGGTGCCTGCTGTAGCGCAAATCAGATTTTCTAGAAGCTCCTAGACTGTTTCATTTGGTCTCCCGCAGGTGTTTGGAACAAGCAGATGAGGGATACAAAAGAAGCTAGAAGCAGATTGGGGAAAGACATCTCACCAAGTGACACCATTCCTCCCCTCGGCTCCTGCGTAAACCTGCTCATCCCAATCTGAGTTACAAAAGCAACGGTACTGAATGGAATGGGAAAAGATAAAGCAGCCTTCCTATAGCCACAGAAAGACTACAAAATGCCTACAAAATCCACTGTGTGACCAGCTTGGTGTTTCATAATCATGCAACACGTGTTCTGTAGAATACGACAGTAAATTTGTTAAAAAAAATACAATCACAACACACAGAAAGGTGCAAAGTATTGAAAACTTCATAACCACATCTCTCTACATCTCCTCCAAAGTCTTTCCTCTTGTAACTTTAGGAATAGCCAGGTAAAGGTGCCCCCCTCAGGGAATGCTGGAAGGGACTCGATGGGATACAGATTAAATGTTTCAGTATCTACAACTACACACCTGTAAAACCTACTGTGAGATCCTCTCAGCAGGTGATTATAGGCAGAGCAGCCATACACAGAGGTTTAGTAAGCTTAACAACTTTATTTTGCAACTTGTCTTGCAGCCAGAAGTAGGTGCAAGGAGATGGACATCTAAACCCTGGATAAGAAGCAACTTAAGCGGTCATGATATGTATTTTCATCACTATCAGTTTACAACAGCACACGAGTGCTCACTGCATGCTAGATGGATCAGATCGCAATCGCCGCCTTTTCTTGCCCAGCAACTGGAGCCCTGGTGGAAGTCAGACTGGGAAACCAGTGCTTGGGTGAACAGGAATTACTTTCTTATTTCTCCTCACTAATGCAGCTAGTGCAGCTCTTCCAAACAAGTTCTCTGTTCTGGACAATCATTAAAAACATTTTTCAGCTGAAGAAATAAAAGGGGCGAAGGTATTTGGACTATGACAAGCTCTGCAAGGCCATTCGCTTCAGTTCAACTCCCCTCCTACATCTGCTCATTAGCACCATCGTTGGCATTTCAAAAGATGTTTTCCTCTCTCTAGTCTCTGATCTCATTTATCTCGGGACTTAAGTTATAACACAGAATTTGTCTCATCAGAAGCCTTATTTCCCTGGCAACACGCTGATAGAGCTACAAATATCAAGCAGGAGACAATCAGGAAAACAGAACTGCATTCAGAGAGAAGCATTGCCCTGCATTAAGATTCTCCATCTGACAAACCATCACTCTCGCTCCAGCTCTAAAACACGTTTTGGGAACATATTTCCTCCCTGTGTTTTCTCTCCCTCTGCTCAGAGCGCAGCTGATGCAGCGCAGTTTGGGAACTCTCTGACACCGTGGGGACCACAGCCAGGTGCTGTGGGTTCCCACTGTGACCGTGGTTATTTAAAACCCCAGCCCTACTAGAAAGGGAACCTTTGGTAACCTGGTTTGCTCAGGTGTTTGGGAGAAGCAGGTGCAGGTTTGGGGGAGCTCAGGACCAGGAATGGGTGCCCCCTTCCCACAGAGCTTTAGGTGTCCCATGGGCAGCCAACCCAATGGGTAAATACAGGAGAACCAAGAGTATGGGAGTTTCTTCTCCAGAGTTTCACTAAAATAATTCAGTTGTAATTGGAGAAACTGGGACTCATGGAACATTTTCCTTCCCAGGAGGCAGACGAATCTATGATTTGTATTCTCTGATTTTAAATGAGATTCTCACCCATCTTCAGGGGATTTGATTGATACTTCACACGAGGCCACTCAGTAAAATGATATAGTGTAGATCAAAGCATGAAAGATAATTTTCCCCAAAATGTATGTAGCTAAGGGTAAGTTATGATTCTTTGTTTCACAGTTTATGGAACACAATTTCATTTAAAGCCTAAATCTGTCATTTCAGCATTGTTTATCAAAATGCATCCAATAACCTCTCCCCCTAGAAGAACAATGTCAAGTCAAAGGTAGAAAAATCAAACCAGTACAAAGAAATTATTTCAAATAACTAACCATAAAATAAACTTGTGGAGAACAGTTTGTGAGTTGCATAAATATTATCCACATATGATGCATTGATGCAAGCAAAAAGTAATTTATCTGCAAGCGAAATACCCAGAGTGGCAAAAGGTGCTATAAAATTTATGACAGAAAGACTGGTTGATGTGTACCTAAAGATGCTGTGAACTGCCTTCACCTGCTTGTATATCTATATTTCATAGCTTGGGTTTATTCATGCAGGAGCTGAAAGATATTCCCAACAATTATCATTTTTAATCTCCATTCTTCATTACCTGGTTTTTGACTCCCTGGCACTTTGGGAGTATATTTTTCCTCAAATACTTTCACTGCCAAATTACTATGTGCAACATAATGAAAAAAAAAAGAGTGGTTTTAATTATAGCTGTACTAGGTTGGTTGGTTCCAAGCCACCTTACAAACACCCCTAGAACTTGTCCCCCCATAAAGCTGCATCACCTCTTTGAGTTAATGTTTACAAACTTAATAGGCTGAAGTGAATTTGGGAGAGGTTTGAAAAAGAAAAGCAGAGATTCATAAGAAAACATGTGGGACAAGAACGAAGAGGAAAGGAGATGGAAACAAAACAAAACTGAAGCTACTCTATGCTTGTATTTCATATTTATTTCTGAAAAACTTCCACTATACATTTAACTAGGGACACCTTTCTGGAGAGCAATAAGATGTTACATCAGTCACCTCAGCCCTGGAAATCTCATGCCAAAACCTGTCTCCCATTATGCCTGTGGACCATTGGATCCTTCAGAATTACTTTTGTGCTCAGCCTGGTGCTGTGCCACTAAAGCTTCCAAAATTCACAGATTCAGGATGAATGTCGTCGCTCGTGTTTTGCTCTTCCCTGAAAGCAATGCCCTCAGCCACAGGGGATGCCTACGTGACTTCACTGTGTTTGCAATATTTCCACAGCTGCTTGATTTGTTTTGTCTTGATGGCTGGAAGAATCCTGCGTGTAGTAGGATGACATTATATGGTATCATTGCATATATTTACAGCTACATGATGTGATAACACAGCATTAGCAAAGATGTGATGATGTGAGATGTCCTGATGCTGTCCTGCCAACCATAGAAAAAAAAGTCATGGAGTCATTTAGGTTGGAAGAGACCCTCAAGATCAACGAGTGCAAACACAACCCACCCCTGGCACTGCCCCATGTCCTGAGAACCTCATGTCCATTTGTCCAGCCCTCCAGGGCTGGTGACTCCAGCACTGCCCTGGGCAGCCTGTTCAATGCCCCACAGCCCTTTGGGGAAGAAATTGTTCCCACATCCAACCTCAACCTCCCCTGGCGCAACTTGAGGCCGTTTCCTCTGCTCCTGGCGCTTGTTCCTGGGGAGCAGAGCCCGACCCCCCTGGCTCCAAGCTCCTTTCAGGCAGTTCAGAGATCAGAAGGTCTCCCCTCAGCTCCTGTTCTCCAGCTGAACCCCCCAGGTCCCTCAGCTGCTCCATCACACTTGTGCTCCTCATAAGACCCATGATACCTTCTTGGCTCAACCAACTCCATTACAGACAAGAGTTAAGGGAACAGGATCAGGCAGACTTTCTCTCCATGGGAAAATTCATGCTTTCAAAATCATCTACACTTGGATATGCAGTCAAAACACTTGCTCAGGTTTTCAAGCTCAAGAGCTAAACATCAAAGTTGACACTAAGCAATTAAATTATCACACAGAAGCAGCATTCGAGTTGTAACAGGACAGAGGACAGATGCTGTAATGAAGTACAAAACAGTTCAGTGCACTCAGTTAAGGTTCACAGAAATTCAAGGAATGTACAAAACATTCTTGAAACAGATTGTGCAGCTGCCAGCCTTGCGAGAAACAGCAACCAAGGCTGGTGAGACTGACCCAGGTCCTGCCCTCTCCCTCCACAGAAGAATGCACAGATGCGTGGTCCGGAGAAGGGGAAAGGTTGTCTGAAAGCATCATGGGCAAGAAACTTGAATGGCCACAGCTTTAAAACAAGGCTTCTTGTTTAAACATGGCATAGTCAATCCTGATCTGAAAAATCTTAGCCTTAGTCTCTCTACTTTTTACAGTTTTGCAAAAATACATTTAATTTCATGGAAAAAACAAGCAAGCATCAATTACCTGCAAACAAGAACCTGCTCCGTGAAAGAGTGTCAAAGGTTTAGCATAAAAACACCAAGAGATCCTTTTCTCTACTTTATTGATTAAACTACAGCAAAACTCAAAATTAATCTTATAAATCAAAAATACCAGTGTAACCTAGAGGTAAAGTGGACTTAATTAGAAGTTGTGAGGTTCAGTGAGTATCAAGCAAGGCCGGCATCAGCACTGACGCTCGCAGAAGATGGTCCTGGTCCTGCAGACAGGGCAGGGGAGCGGAGCACCAGCATCCACACAGGAACAGGGTTGTGCTGCTCTCAGAAGTTTATGGCAGACAGGTAAAACAGCTCCTAGCTGTCCTAGGACACCTAATGTTCAGTTTAAATCAAGGTTCAGGACAGGTCTAGATGAACAGAGGAACCCGGTCACTGGCCTGTGTCACCTCCTCTACTTCAGTCCCATGGCTCTTTCTTCTCCTACAGAAAATAAGCAGCTCTCTGGCTGAAATGCAAGAAGACTACACAAACCCCACACAGACCATAAGAAATGCAAATACTGCCTTTGCAGGGAACTTTCAGGAGAAAAAAAATACTTCTAGATTTGCCAAAATCCTGTGATCAGTGTATTTGCAAACAGACTCTCTCCCCCTACAGGGCAGCCTGCAGGGGAGTCAGCAAGACAATGTATTTAGGTGACATACACCAGAAAACTTGGTGTTTTTTCAAACATAGCTCCTCAGTGGAAACAAATTCAGGTTATTACCAAGCGTAAAGCCTTGCACAAAGCCATAAAAGCACAGCTTTTGTCCTGCTGCACAGGAGGAGAAACAGGGTGGCTTATTATCCTGTAAGAAATGCCTACAGAAATCCTGCAGCAGGTTCTGTTAATGATACACTGCTTTAACGCCAGCAACAGAAATGTCATTTTCAGTTATACCTAATATGGTTTGTCAGATTTTATAACCAGCTAAAGGAGTTATAAATGGCCATGGGTCATTCAGCCACTTAAACTAGAGGGATTTCTTCCCCCCCGTCATAGCTTAAGAGCAATACATAAATAATTAAATCTGAGATAAAACAAATTTCAAACCAAAATAACACAGATGCACCGATTTTCACCCCGCTGCCCTAGGCCCATTGATGGAAATATTACAAGCGATTGTTCTCTATGGACGGAAAATTGAAAGGCAGCCACACTTCCAGAGATTACTATTACTTCTTTTTGGTGTGGAACCGCATCAGTGTGACATCTGGACAATTTTTGACACATTCCCCCGCAATTTCAGTTAAAACTTCAGTTCTTAGTTACATGTGATTCCTCCCGTGTCTCCAGGGGCAGTGGGAGTGCTGGGCTGGATGGGAACACATCATCTGCAAAGACCTGGAGGAAAAGCCTGGTGGGACATGTCCTCCAAGGCAACATGATGCTTTGATTTTTCTAGTTTAATCCCATGATATTTCTGCTTCCAGCCCTTGAAATAAATGGGTCTCTCCTTTCTCCCTTTCCCCTAAATATACCAAAATAAAGGTGGAAGCATTTTGGGGTTTATGTAAAGTATTTGAAAAAGCCCCTTTTAAAACAAAAAAGCTTTATGGATGCTCTTGGTTCCTGACCATTTCAAACCTCAAATGAGTCATACTACCGAAATGACCACTCATCTTCAACACAGGCCAGAGGTTTAGGCCCAGACTACCTTGCACAAATGCCAATATTGTTGTTCATCTAGAGATTCAACATACATTTGGTATCAAATCTCTGCTCTGTTTTACCTATTATACCATATATACGTAAACCTGCATGGCAAGCATCAATTTATGAAGCCTTTATTTTCTGTCACACAGCATCCTGTGCTTATAGATGTTCAAGCAAAGCCAATTACCTTTTCTTCATAAAACATCAGGCTGTGCTTGCCAGCATGAGCATCTACATCACACCTGACAATATATGGGAGTCACTCCTGGGACATGCAATGATCTAATTGAAACAAGCAGGCTGTCTGGGAAAGCATTTATTATTGTCTCTCCATTAATATTGTATGGCATAGAAGTGATGGCGTTGGAACAGTTCCTGTCAAATGAGGCGGTGTGGTGGGCTGACCCTGGGGGGGCACCTGGTGCCCCCCAATCTGCTCCATCACCCCCTCCTCAGCTGCACAGGGAGAGAAAATGTAATGCAAGGCTTGTGGGTGGAGAGAAGAGCAGGGAGAGATCACTCACTAATCACCATCACAGGTAAAAAAGACTTCATTTGGGGAAATCAGTTTAGTTTATTAGCAATCAGATCAGAGTAGGATAATGAGAAATAAAACAAAATTGTACAACACCTTCCCTCCATCCTCCCTTCTTCCCAGGCTTAACTTCCCTCCCAATTTCTCTACCTCCTCCCCTGGTAGCACAGGAGACCGGGATGGGGCTACGGCAGTTCATTACATGTTGTCCCTGCTGCCCCTTCCTCCTCAGGGCAGGACAACTCCCCCTCTTCCCTGCTCCATCATGCCATCCCTCCCACAGGAGACAATCCTCCCCAAACTTCTCCAACATGAGTCCTTCCCACGGGCTGCAGTTCTTCACAAACTGGTCCAGCAACCATCCCTTCCACATCCCCTGCCTGGGCTGCAGGTGGAGATCTGCTCCACCACGGACCTCCCCAGGCTGCAGGTGGAGATCTGCTCCACCACGGACCTCCCCGGGCTGCAGGTGGAGATCTGCTCCACCACGGACCTCCCCGGGCTGCAGGTGGAGATCTGCTCCACCACGGACCTCCCCGGGCTGCAGGTGGAGATCTGCTCCACCACGGACCTCCCCGGGCTGCAGGTGGAGATCTGCTCCACCACGGACCTCCCCGGGCTGCCAGGGTCAACCTGCCTTGCCATGACCTGCACCACAGGCTGCAGGGGAGTCTCTGCTCCAGCACCTGGGGCACCTCCTGCCCTTCCTTCTTCACTGGCCTTGGTGTCTGCGGAGTTGCTTCTCTCACATTTTCTCACTCCTGTCTCCAGCTGTTGCGCAGCATCTTTTTCCCTTCTTTGAATCTCTTTTCCCAGAGGCACCATCACTGATGCCTTGGCCAGCAATAGGTCCTACCTGGACACAGGGGAAGCTTCTGGCAGCTTCTCACAGACGCCACCCCTGCAGCCCCCCCGCTACCAAACCCCTGCCATGCAAACCCAGTAGAGTACAGAACCTCTTTGCCAGTACAGGAAGGTCAACATCTAAGACCAGGATAGTTAGAGAGTCATTTATACACACCATGATGAAAAATGACAGAACTGGAGGCAGACCCATCACTAGAGCTTCACTTTGAATTATTCAGTAATCATTTTGTTCTTCTCCATGGAACCTGACAATAGTTTGCATATTTTTAAATTGCCCTGATAAGACCAGGGGAAATGTTCTACTGATAAAAGTGCAGAATACAAATTGGAACTGGATTTACTTAACTGCCCACAATAGATCATCCTGACACACTTTTCCCCTTAAGCAACAACATGGAGGGAAAAAAAGCAAGCAGTGTTTCACTTCCAAGTGTGTATCAGACAAATGTTTCTATTTTAAGCTAAAACATGAGACAAGTTAAAAAAAGAAAAAAAAAAAGAGGGGCCTCACAGGAAACCTTTTTCCTATGTGCAAATGCATATATTAAAAAAAAAAAATCAAAGTAATTTCATTTTTTACATTATTTTTTCTAGTACTAAGAAATAACAACAGGCCCTAATAAAAGGTAGATGGAACTGTTTGAAATGGGGAAATAAAAATCTGGATGTACAGAAAAAAATAGCCAACGTGTTTTCTCTCTCACCATTATGAATCCCCAGAGACTGGTTATACAGCTGAAGTTTGTAATTATTAAAGCAAACAAGTTGCTTTATCCCAACTGCTCGCTGTGACTGTCCCGCTTCTGTCCCTGGGATTCAGAGCAGCACTATGATATTACACAGCAAAGAAAAATTACCTGTGAGGTGCCAGAGTTCATCCCCAGCCACCCGACACCCTGAGAAGTGGGAAATAAAACACATACACAAAAAAGCTTTCTTCAAGAGTTTTGCAAAAAGGGGACAAAATGTCATCTTTCCCAGCTCCTCCTCTGTCCTTGGAGGACAATGGGTGGTTTCTTTCTTTATTAAGGGCACCAAAATGCACAACATAAAGCACTTCTAGCCAAAGTGAATGGGCAGATAGCAACAGAGGACATGTCACCCCTTCTCCACGCCTTTCTCCTGAGAATCCCCCCACTGTCCTGCCAGGGGTCCCACACACACAGCTGGACCTGCCCCCAGCTGCAGCCAAACAAAATCTGGGGCCTCTACACACAAGACTTCTTTCCAGACAGGGCAAGATACCGGCTGTGAAGAACATTTCCCAGAAGCATTCCAGCTCCCGTTCACTTCTCGCAGCCAGGATTACTGCAGGATCTGGTTGAAATAAGCAGGGCGGGGGCAGAAGGGAAGGGATTTGGCGTGAGATGAGCCCTCTCTCCCCAGCCCAGGCTTCCCGAAGCTACTCCCACGGAGCAGACGGCAGCACCAGGCTGGGAACTGACTGATGGCACCCTTACAAATTTTTGAAATGAGAATCTTGTCAGTGGTGTGTTCACTTCAATTAATTCCCAAGAAAGACCGCTTTCCTTAAATTAACATTCTGCCAAAGCACGGAGTGGAGAGAGGGGAAACCCAACATCTTTAAAAGGGATAATAATACCTAATCGACTAACTTTCTGATAATTAATTAAAATGTTAGCAGTTCTCTAATTGAAAAATGTTGAAAGTATTCCCCAGAACCTTCCATTATTTTTTCCATTACATTAATCATTAGAGGACACCTATTACAGATTACCCCTTTCAAACACAATCTTCCCGATAAAGAGAGGCAGGAATGCTGGCAAGGTCAAACGCTCAACTAAATCCCAATGAGAGCAAGCAACCAGTGTGTGCAGCCCTCAGTAAGATTTAGAAAATGCCAAACTATGAAGAAGATGAACGATGGCTTTCCAAATTTAAGGCAGAACACATGAAGTGTAGCACACAAGTCAATACTTCCCTATGAATAATGTATTTGCCTTGTGAGGTGGTCCACATCCAAACCTACCAGTTCCCTATTCTGTCTTAAAAGAACTAAGTTAACCAAAGCAGCTTTAGGTAGGATCTATTTATACAAAATACAGAAGGAAGAGGGTTTTCTTCTGTAAGTGACAGACATCCCATAATATCTCAATATTCTCCCTTCAATTATTTTTTGCAGGTTACAGAGATTTTCCTGCATATTATTAATAATGGCATTAAATACATAGCTCACACTTAATATCAGTATACTTCTACTCCTTTTCAGGTGCACAAAATTCATCACAAAATGAATTCATTATCACCAGAACAGCAAATAAATACTTTTCACAAGCATAAGTTATTTTTGTAGATGCTGCTGTACAGGAGCCGACTGTGAGCTGTCTCTTAATCGATAACTTTGGAGATCAGAGGAAAAGGTGGCTGTGAAGGGTGTTCCATCGCACCCAGGAGACTGCTGGTATTTCTTTCTTCCTACCCGCTTCATCATTTTGTCTAACAAATACAAATGGCCACATACCAGTAGTATTATAGGTACCAGGTACTCACTCTGCCCTGTTGCACTCATCTTGAGATAGGAAAGTCTCTGCAGAGACAGCAGAATTCTATGGCCACAGTTTCATTGGTCTGAATGTTGGGCATCTGCAGATTTAGCAGTCTGGTCCCTCCTAAACCTGATGCCTTCAACCACAGAGAAGCTCCACTGAACACCAGAGATGGTGCTTCTGACCTGAAAACAGCATCTCACCGACTCCAGCCAGTGCACAGCACCAGCAATTCACTGCCAGGAGTCCTTCCAAAGAAGTTCAGGTCTCCAGTTCAGCATTATCCCAAAATATCAAACAGGCCACTTCAAAGAAGAATGGTGGATGGAAGTCCACAGAGCCAATTAGTTGCTATTTGTCCCCTTTTCTCAGAAAACGGATCTTACGGCCATGCTTCGTGTATTGAGCAATACGTTTGCTCAGCAGAGGTGTAATGGGGAAACCTGTACAAACACTGGAACTGTGGTTACAGTGACATTAGCATTTTCAATTGCTAGTTAAGCTTATGGTCCTTGCACATGTCACACTGCTTGTCTTACACATGCAAAGAATACATTAAAACTGCAAACCCCTGTCAATGGGACAGGCTTCTTTATGGCTTAATATGCTTATGGTTGTAATAAAATTTATTTTAGGAGAAAAAGTAATAAAACAAGTATCAGAAAGTAGAATAATGGGATAACGACGCTCTAAAACCAAATGTGCTTTATGTCACCATTTCATGAAGTCAAAACAATTTATTACAGTGGTGCCTCAACAGCACCCCTATAGCAAATGGTCAGTTGGTGCTTCCATTATATGAAGGACTTGAAAAGCAGGGTTTATATTTCAGCAATTCTAGAACTTGGCACAACAGCAAGTTAGCAGCACAGATGCAGCGCTACGCAGCTACAACGGCTAAAATTCATTTGTAAGATCAGGACACGTTCCAGGGGTGTGGGAACAGGTTTGCTTCCAGGAACACAAATGAACAATAAGACAGTATTAGTTACAGAAAAGTGTCTTTTTTTTCCTCTTCATAGTTCTTTCTTTGTGTTTTGTTTGTGTGTTTTTCCCCACGCTTTTCTCAGTGTCTGGAATTGCAGGGATAAGGAACAGAGCAGGTCCTTAGGCAGGTTGAAGTAAAGCCCATGGGGCCAGAAGTAGGGTTTGTCTTAAAAAAAGCCAGGCCTGTTATTTATGTGCTAGGAAAAACAAAGTACCAGGTATTTTACAGCTTACACAAGGAGGTCATGCCCTGAATTTCTCATACATCCAAAATTTTTATTCACTAGAAGCTTGGGAGATGAGGAAAAGAGGATCGAGTAATTTCTTCAGTTAAAGAGGAGACATATGAAGGAGAAAATATTTTGAAGCATCAATAGGATTTCAGGTCTACATCACTAACAGTACCCTGGGCAATTTTACCTCATACAAACTAATAACAGCCGAGGTATTTAGAGGGAAATTAGAATGGGCATTCTGTAATATGCTGTTGGAATGCAAGTGCGGGAGTCGTACCACAGGCTTGAACATCTGGTGAGTTCCAAGCTTTTGAGCTGAGTCCTAGAGAAACAGATAGCGTCATTTCCCATTCTTCCAATTGTTCCTTGCTCCTGTTTCTCCAGCTGCTTCTGGAGGTTCCAAGTGAGTCCAGGGCTGCCTCCCTCAGCACTGTCCCCTCCCAGTCCTGGCCCAGCCGCAGCTCAGTGCCCTGGGAAGGCTATTCCACCCCCTATCTATCATCTTGGGCACTCTTCCTTTGTGTCTATTCAAATTTAATTGGCATTCAGCATCAGTAACATTACCCAACTGGAGACATTCTGCAGAGAAGAAAGGTACCACAGGTCATCTAGAAAAATCTCCAAGTCCTTCCCCAGGCAGTGGCGAGACTGCAGGGAAGTCCACAGTCCAAACCTCCAGATTCATTCCAAAGCTTTCCTATTTACCACTTCTTCACATCAAACATAGATTAGTTTCTTTAATTGCCCTAAATGAATCCATAGCTGAAATGTTTGACTTGCCCAGAACTAATTGTCTGTCAAGAAGATATTTTGCAGCCAAGCAGATAGCTTAATTGGATATTTAATTTAACTGCAGGCTTTGTTTCTTCACATTTCAAGTCTTATTCCTTAATGTTTGCTTAGTTATGTATTCTGAACACATCCCTCAGATTCTCTGTCTTTAAGGGAATGTTCTGTTGTTCTTTGAAAATAAGCATGTTTCATTATTAGCTTCTAGCTCCCCATCACTTCTGACATGATTTTCCTGGTTACCAAAAAAAAAAAAAACAACCAACACCCCACAAAATGAGACACCACACACACATGACAGGCAGGTCCCTTCAGGAAATACCACACAGATTGACTCTGCTGTCTCCAACCAGTTAGCATTTGGTTAATGATATATATGGCAATATTTCATTTATTTGCAGAGGCGAAGTGTCCCTGGCACTGAAGCAGGGCCCATCTCCCAGGTCATCACACCGACCTGCAACTGCTGCTGATGCGAGCCCAACCTCCCTCTGACACAAATGTACATCAACGGCCCCACAGCCCCATGAACACCTCCCCACACAGCCCTACAAGAAGCCAAGCCCAAGCAAAACCAGTGGAAGTCGGGATTCCAGCCGGCACAGTCCACACAACACACTGCCAGCAATGGCCAAACTCAATCAAATGAGGAACCTCTCTGCAGTGTCCTTGTTGTCGCTGATCCTTGCTCTCACCACGACATTACCATTCTCCTGATGAAGCTTTTATATTTTTGTGTAATGATCAGTGTACACGAGAAAAGAGAACATATACACAGAATTTATATCCCGGAGCATATGGCAAATTGGATAAAGAGCATAGTAAACGGAATAAATTACATAGACAAGGATGCTTCTGATTTTATTATCAACCTTGTCTTTGGGCATCTGCTGCTCTCTTTGAAGCCACACGAGTTTCGCTGATAATGGCCTCCCTCCTCCTGATTAGCATGGTTATGTGATCTCCATTGTGTCACTGATTAGACGTTTGCTAATAATTTTTCAGCATCACTTATACAGACGCTATTGATTTTCAAATGCATCTGATTGCATGACACTCAGAACTTGTTTGTAAAAAGCCTTTTATTTGCATGAGACAAAATCAAAATAATGGTGTTGAGTCCAATAAGAATCAGAAAACTCACTTCCACAGGTCTTATATGCACTTGAAAGAACATAATGCTCTAGTCTCCCAGGGGCAAGTAAATCGGTTCACAAAGCTTCGCTGAATGAAACCTGAGCATTAGGTACTGGATCTGGGTTTTTAGTTAAAGCAGCATAGGTTTGGCCTAGGAAGATCTACCCAAAATCCATCTGGGATTTGAAAGCGCTAGGCTGTACTGACTTTTTTCACCTTTACGGTCACTAGTGACAGGAAAACCTCCTGGACTATTTTATAATTTCCTTTTGAACAAGACCTAGTTCATATTCAGCTTTTACTTTATGACAGAACCTGGCTTTGACAAACAAGTTAGTTGCAATACAACTTCTAATCTCTTCATCAGGATTTGGAATACCGATCCCCGAGAACAGACATCAGTGCGGAGTGGAACAAGTCTACTCTGCAGAGCAGGAAGCACAGGATGAACCGAGTGTTCAGCTTCAGGATGAAGGCAACTTGAATTTAGCTGTAAAGCTGAGGTGTAGGATGCTTTGCCAAAAAGCATGCACCGCACATCATACATCACTCAAAACACCCATCTAGCAGGAGCAGTGATGCTTCTACCCATTCAAAAGGATCTGATTAAGGGAAACAGTCTTTTGACTAAGTTATGACAAAAATAAGTAGTGAACACCTACTGAAATCAAGACAGAACACTATATGGAGTAGATAGTGAATGTATATACAGAGAGCTGAGATCTTGCCTTTCAAACAGTTAATGAATAATTAATGGCGCACTTGATGAAATGGAAATTATGAAAATAAGCAAATTCATACTGTCAAACCCTTTGCACCCACGTCAAAAAAGGGGACAGGAGGAGGGAAAGAAAACGGCAGTTTGTCTGAAAGCCTGCTTCATTAATATTCAACACCACCCATTTTGCAGCAGCCGTTTACAAATCAAACAGCGTGTGCCATTTTGCATATCAACGATATTTTAATATGAACATCAAATTTCAACTCCAAGTAAATGAAGCCAAAATCAGCTCTCAAACAGAAATAGGACAGATGAATAGTGTAGGACTTCACAGAACTTTAAAGCTTTCTCTCTGCTCAGGGTAAGTTAATCCTTTACCCCAAAGGATAACATGGAGATTGTATCTGGTTTCCTTAGATGGACCTGATTTTCTTGTACTTTACACTAGTTTCATAGCAAATGAAAGGAATCAAACCAGTAGGAAACGAGCTCAGCAGCCTGGCAAATGCTTGTGTTCCCCACACACCCTTTGCAGCTTTTATCCTACATACTTTATCAGCAAAATGAGATCTCTTGAAAATAATACCTGCTTCTGCAAAATACTAACATTAAATATTGGACACAAATGTATGGATAAAATGTCCTTGTAGGTAAACGTGCAGGAATAAGCATCCTCAATTCTGATGGAAATTAACTTTTGCATTTCTTTTTGTGTACAGATTTAAATAGGCATGTAGAAGAAAAATATGATTCTCACTCTTGAGGGCTACTCATTATGCAGAAATATTCAGTGCTGTGTCATCCATACAACTTTAAATAGAGGCAACTTGGTTTACATCCAGCTCTGCACAGACCCAGAGAACTGAGCCTGTCTTTATTTGATGTCATTTATTTATTTGATGTCATTGCCAATTAGTAAACAACCACCATAATGCGCTAAGTACAAACTTAATGGCAGCCCTAAGTTTTTAACATATTTATCGTACTTCCAGCATTCACCGTAGTTGTTAATGGACCAGTAATGATAGCAGAGCATTCTTACATATGGGAGTAAGACTAAAGGTCTCCCTAAAAGTAAGAAAAAACAAACACAACCAAAAAGTTTTGCATGTTATAAACCAAAGTACACTTCCCTCCTAGCGAGCTTTGGCAGGAGTTCCAAGTGCAGCTAAGTCAATTACCCTTCTCCCAAACCAGCTTGCCATTATTTTAAATAAGTGTTTTCTATCAGAAAGTCATCTAGATTTCAACGACATAAGGAAATAATCTCTGGGGCTCCAGTGTGTCTTCTGAAGACATCAAGCCAGACCTGCTTAATTCAGAGCTCCTGGGTTCAGGCTGACTGCCTGGGGTGAAAATGCTGCCACGGTGCCACAGACAGGACAACCAAACCAACCAACCACAGAACACCACACACCACAACACACACACAAATCACTGCATTATGATGAAAACAAGAAAGGTTGCAATCTACCTGGTGAAATAAGGAACCTTCTTTCCATCATATGTTCCGTCCAAAACGTTGAACATGGCAGCAGCATATTAAAACTGACAACAGTTAACATGCTGCAGTGACTGGTAAAGTTGATTTTCCATCCAAACTATGTCCTCACTGCATTAAATTGAAACCAGGATGAGCAAAGGGACTTAACTCTAACAGCAAACCAGGGAAGAAGCTTTGTCCCCAAGTTTCCAGTTTTGGCCATCATGCCCTGTTCAGAACCGCCTTAACACATCAGTTTATAAATGGAGGCTTCAGGAAACCAGCTCAGTTTACATACTTGAGGATCCACACAGAACCTTCATAAACAGCAGGACAAGACTCCAGTCAAATGAACCTGAAGAATCAGTAATTCTGGAAAAAGCACTCAGTTTAGTGCTAAAAATGTTTACAGAAGAGGATAGCCTGCTGTTGATAAAGGAAAAAGGAATCTCAGTGGTCACTGTGGCACAAAGGTGAATCCGGGATGCATGTGCAGCTATTGAAAGGTTTGGTGTGACCAAGAGGCATGATACATTACAGCATTGACCCACACAGCATTTACAGACTGGAAGCAGCAGGCCAGAGAAATGCTAGAAGGTAGATCAGAGGACTATCAGGAAAAAAAGGTGCATTATAAAATACTTTTTAGCCTAAATACTTCACTGATGGTAGGAGGAAATAGTAACTCTGGATGTCACAGAGGACTTGGCCGCAAACACTCAATGAAGCCATCCAGAGAGGCCAGTGAACTGGAGCAAATTGAGGAGTCGGAAGAGCAAAAGGGCAAAACAAAGATCCAAGCTAGAGAGCCCAGGCACCCAGCAGGGAAGGCTACGGGACTAAAAATGCAATTAAAAATCTGCAGACAGGAATGGAAATACTGACCAGGAAAGCTACAGACCTTCAAATGTAAAGACAGCAGGTAACTCCAGAGAGAGGGAGAGAGGCACTGAGGTCAGCCTAGGCAGGATTCCAATCAAGAGGAGCAAGATAACACCTGGTCAGAGGCTGAGAGGGCATGAAAATTAATCTGTGAATGCTGCAGAGGCACTAGGCTGCTGCAAGAGGAGAAGCCTGGTTTAAATTGGACAAGTACAACACAGCAGCCTAGGAGGTACTGTAGACACACCATACCAGTAAAGTTGCCTAACCCTGGCTAAATATTTTCATTAGATCAACAACTGGTGGCTATTTACTACTTCAGAGAAAGAAACAAATATTAGGAGAATAGTAAAGATGGGGTTTTATTCACTCAGCAAGCCCTGCTGACCCTGCAGAGCACATGGCCATCACCTACAGATGTGAACCTGGCACAGATTCGCTCCCATTCCCTTCAGCGAACAGCCAACCCATTTTGGTAACCTTCGCAGAACTCCTGCTTCATTATAATGTCTCTTCCAGAAAGGCTATTTAGCCCTGTTTCAGCAATTCGAGTAACAAAATACATTCATGCCCCAGGCTTTTTGTTCTATGGTGCCTCATTCATTGATACAAACGTACTCTCTTTCTAATGTGAATTTGTGTGACTCATTTCAGGTCCCATTCTACACTTGGTCACACACACTTATTGTGCATCTCTGCACTAATTTCCAGAAGTCTCCAACACCCAAGATTTATCTCCAGAAACACTTTTCTAATCAAGCTACTTTTCCATTATCTTTTTCATACACCAAGTGGATTGTACTCATACATTTTTCACTTCAAGACACATTCTGAAACCTGTGAAATATTTCTGTAAATATTTCCCATATCCTCTAATTTTGCAGCCTCCAGGACTACCTGGAACAGAGGCATTTGCCTCCAGTTTCCTCCAAGCCCTGCTCATTATTGCCCAGAGTCCCATTTGTTCCTGCTGCTTCTAATCAAGTGTCTCTAAAGGGTTCGGAGGAGGTAAACTAGTGCAGTTGTATCCGAACTGGTAATTTCAGGAGAAAGCACTAGGTTTGCTTAGGGTTATTTTCTACACAGCCATGTAGATGGACTTTAAATTCTTCTGCTTATAGAACTGATATTTCTCAAGAGCTTTTTACTTTTGTGCATGCTTATTAAAAGTAATACAAATTCTAAACATTCTGCTTACAACTGTTCTTTTCCTAGAAACATAAGACCCGCTGCTTTTTCTAACCACCACGCAAGAATTCTCCTCTTTTTCTGTTTTCCATATCTTCCCTTTAACATTTTTAAACATGTTTTTAACCTTTTGTTTACATTTATTGCCTTTTCTTTCCTACTTGTCTCACCAGTCTGTTGATTTGTAGTTGCTGGTTTCACTTCACCATTGAATGAGGAAAGTCTCCTGGTTAATGCCACGATGCCCTAACTAACGCATCACACTTTCATTGTGTGGTGAACTTATATTTGGGCAGTGCCAATTCTAGGTTTTTCTTAGAATTTCTAAGGTCTTAGAATGTAATGATTTTTCTAAAAAAATTGCTCATATTTCCCCGAGTCTGCGGGTGATTTGCACTTTTGAATCCCCAGTCTTAGATGCTGAAGCAGAACATAGTGTCACCTGTACTGTGCCCATCACAGTTACAGTACACACAGTAATATTTTTCACAAATGATGTTATTAGAACAAAGGGTTATTTTTGAGTGCCTTTATTCCAGGCTTCCTTGGATGTTAGTCTTGACATCTGTCAGCCAGTTCCCACTTCCTCCCATTTGATCCATCAGGCACTGAATGGTACCCAAGGTGAGGAATATGTGAACCGGTGGGATGGCCAGACAACAGTACTGCTGCCCACAGCTGCTGTTTTACATAAAATACACCATGTAATTTAGAAAACATGACCTGCTCACATGCCAAAGGTCCAGCTGGATATCAGGCTGCATATCAGCTGGAGATAAAACTTGGGTCTTCAACTACAGCTGCATCTACTGAACTTCCACATTGAACAGCTGGGGCTCAGAGATTGTGATGAATTACTGAGTCAAAGATTCTGAAATTACAATTGGCAAACAGCAGCATAAATGTAGATTAATACCTGAGATACAGAGAAACAAGTACCCCTTCACAGATATTAGTTAGAAATCTGGCTAAAGTTTACATCGATGCCCCAAGGCACATTTCAGTCAGCTGTAGCTCCCATCACTTTTAGACCACACTAGTTTTCAATCCAAACATTTTCAGTGCTGACTGTGCAGACTTGATTTGCCTGTCAGTTGTGTTTTACTCCTATTGATTATTACTTTGTCATTTGGGCTAGTCACATCTCAGTCTAATCACTCATCAGTTTAACAGAGATGTGAAATAACTCATTATACTAAAGCCTAAATATACAATTAGACTCTGATTTGAAGACAAATGCAGTGGTCAGACAGCTATTCAGGCACCTACAAAGAAGCACATCTAAGATAAGTGTCCCAGGAAGGACAACTATTTACCCTTTGTAGCCAATTTACCTTTCCCTAAAGCAGCATCACTCCATCAGATATTTAGGAAAAAAAAAAATCCATAGGATATCTTTACCAGTTTTGCACCAGGAATTTAGAGATCAACAAATAAAACTCCAATTCGAATGCATTTTTTTCCTCTCTCCCATGCCTTGCTTCCCCAAAATACCCCAGCGTGGCTTTTAGCTCTTTTTACACAGCTGCTGAGAGCTACATTCTGCTGTTCATAGATCACGGAGTCTGTTATGCTTTGGACGATATCTAAACCTGATCAAGCTTTTAAAAAGTAAGCTAGTATCTACATTGAATTCACCACTCCAAGAAGACCGCAAAAAAACCCTACTGAAAAATAAAGTCTACCAGTTGTACTTAAGGTAACTGTTTGACAGTGTAAAAAACTGAGATGGATGAATCTAAATCTACTGTAACACTATTTGATTAGTGTTTTCTTTCCAACTGAAATTGTTGTCAAGCCTGTGATACCATCCGGCATACAATTGTGCAAGATATTTATATTATATTATAAACCCAAGAACTTTCTCCTACTTTTAAAAAGGTCACCTTTTCAGGATTAAGCCCTTAGTTCATTGTAAGGGGTGTCCGACATCAGAACTAAAGGGACTGGTGTTTGGTATGGGATGCTTGTTTGGTTTGGGTGTGGAGTTTCTAATTGGCTTTGGATTTACTTGGAAGAACACATTTTTCTTAAAAGCATAAGTTTAAAGTTTCATGTCTGAGCCTTGAAAGCATTTAAGTCATGTTTCTTATATCTATAGATTTGGAATGTATACTTGGAGAACATCACCCCTGACACATCTTGAATGTAGCTGCTGCATAATCAGATCTCACCTGTGGTTTCAATAACAAAAATTGGAAGGGGACCCACAAAAGCAGAATTTCCAAGAGAAATTCCCTTTTCAAACAAAGTCCAGCTATAGCAATCTCTTTGGCCATGCAAGTCCTACCTGGGACATAGTTCTCCATAAGCAAAACCAGAAGTTTTTCTTGCTGCACAAGTCACCTCTCCACGCACCTCTGGTGTTACTCAGGATGTTCCTTATAATTATCTGGACATGGAGATGAATAACGAACAAATTGGGTTGGGAACAGAACCAAAATATACATTAAAAGTTCATTCAGCTCATGCAAAAAGTAGAACACTAAGATGTTTTAAAGGAAGACAAATGCCCTTTTTAGGTGAATCTCAGTTTTACCCTGAAATATTTATGGGGACTAGAGGTTTAAGGAGAGCTTCTTCCCCAAAGGGCTGTGGGGCATTGGAACAGGCTGCCCAGGGCAGTGCTGGAGTCACCATCCCTGGAGGGCTGGACAGACGGACATGAGGTTCTCAGGACATGGGGTAGGGGTAGACTTGGTGGTGTGAGGTTGGACTCTATGATCTTGAGGGTCTTTTCCAACCAGAATACTAATGTAATGTGATTCACTGCAAACATTTATTGCAAAGTTTTAGCAAACAACACTTCTGAAGGTTTTTCTGCTGCTTATGGAATTCTGCATTACGTCTGCAAAAAATGCAACCCAAGTTTAAGTGATTTGTCTCCTCAAAAATGCATTCTTCAGTAAATTCCTTCTCCAGAAAAAAAAAAAACAACACAGTCTTAATTGCATATAGATCTGCTTGACTCCTTACTTTTCAAATGTCAGTGCACAGATAAGAATGAGAAAGCCATCAGTTTCTATTATTTAGTCCTTGCAACAGGACTAAGGCTTTTAAAAAGAGTTAGGCTGTATTTCCAGTCTTTCATATGTTATTCAGTCAAAGACAAGTTAACTCTAGTTTACACAGATGCACATTGGAAAAGTGTATCCAAGCAAAGTCTTCCACTCCTCTTTTAAACATACCAGTTAAAACCTGAACCCCATGGACACCCAGGCTGTCAAGAGCTGCTTAGGCTTCCTGTGTTTCCATAAAATAACATAAAGCTGAATCAATACTAGATTAGACTGTTCACACAGAGCAGTTAAACACCTTTCAAGTCATACAAGGACACTTAATAAAACTGTGCCTGCGCACCTACATTACAAAGCTCCTGGTTTTTGCCCAGCTCCATCTAATCCCACACAAATGCGTGTATATGCAGAGTCTTCACTAGTACCCATTTCCAGTCTATGTAACTTTAATTTTGCATGTGTGTTTCCTAAGGTGTCTGTTAAAAGTGTTTAGGCCAGCAATTAGCTTTCAAAGCATGTTCAACTATACAGGGAAGATGCACTGGCTGCCTGTCTAGCTTCCATAAAGAATTAAACACAGACTGCTAAAAAAACAGTTCTAATGCCATGAACAGAAAAATACGTTTTTGATATATGGGAAGGAATTAAGGAAATTCGCTACTTCAGGTCAGCAGCTGTATTTCAGGGGGAAGACCCAGAACTCTGCCTCCCTCTGCAGTTTCATCATTAATGCATCAAAACTGCCAATCAAATGGTCTTGATTCTCTCTTCAGATCCTAAGTGTACATCTATTTATAAATAAATTATAACACACACAAAACTTAAGAGATGTGGGTCATTACACAGGAGTATAATTAAATCTGACCGGGTTCCTACAAGCTTCCTAGAAGCCACGATAAAATCTTCTTGACTTGGATTAAAAATAAATTGCTGAGTAAATTAGATTTCCTGGTGTTTTATCTAATTAATCCACCTCTTAACTCAAATTGGTTGGCTTTTTAATTACCAGCTAATCGCATTCATATGATAAGGGTTTTTTCTGTTCATACATTTTCTTTCAGGTATACTCTGGTTTTCGTGGGGGCTGAGGGTATGATGGTGTGGAGTTTTGGGGTTTCGTTTGTTCTGGTTAAAAAAGTCTGTCTTATTTACTTGCATGGGCTTATTATTGGAAACCAAGACCTGAATGATGTAGGTTAAGTAAAAACTAACTTGTGTTGCATTCTTCTACTTTTATATCACACTATTTCGCACAACCATATGGCTGGGATACAACCCCAGCACATCTAAAGGATAAAAGACAAACACCATTGCCCTCCAAAATACATTAAAACTCCCTTAGGTTGAAGTTTCATCTCTCAGGTTCCTCACCACAGTGCCAGTCGGGGAGTGTCTGAAGGCAACTCCTGAACCAGTTTAAAAAACAGAAAGGATCTCTGTTTCTCCTCCTTCTCAAGCCATGTTGAAACAGATGACTTGAAAGCAACCTCAGTTTTCAGGATTTTAATTTCATTTTCCCTCTTGGAGCAGTCAAATCAGCACAACACAAGTAAACATGAGTTTGGTGGGGAATCTCAAAAGCTTGGGGAGGTTTTACACTAATTTGAAGTTTGCTTGAATCCTGTGGGAATTTCAGACCAATTCAGATAATACTTTCTGGAGGCCTACAACATTCTGACTCTACACTTTTCATTTTTACACACAGTCTCAAACTCAGACTGTGTTCCTGCACCACAATTGTCTCATTTAACCTATTACCCTTTCCCTGCCTTTTAATTTGCTCAGAATTAAGTCTGAATTCAGATAAATCCTTCTTCCCCTTTAATCCCTCCCCAGCCACACAACAGGTAGTAAATCTGTTGCCACTGGACACTGCAAAGGTCAAAAAAAGCATAAATGGGTGTGAGAGATTAGGTGAGTCCATAGTGCTCATCAGGGATGATACGGCTCATGAATCCTCTCTGCAGGTCCCAGCTGGGGAGTCACCAAACCATCACCTCCCAGAGAGGACACTGGGGAACAACCACTCCGTGCTTTCGTGGATTCCCCTCAACCTTAATATCTACCCACTGACAACAGAACACCTGTGTGATCAGATAAGAGGTGCCTCGAAACAGACGAACTGAAGCATGTATGTCATCTCTCAATTTCTATCACTCCCTCTCTAGACACCCCATGTTTTAATCTTGTGCTCAGTTTGACAAGGCAAAGCACAGGCACCATGCCAGCGAAACGGGGATGTGGTCAAGCTCCCTTACGCATTCAGAGGAAGCGGCTCACTCCACCTTTTCTAGAACTGCAAAAGTCTGCATTGCTCAAAATTTGATCTTCCTCAGTGTATTCCAGATACAGACCTTGTAGGAAGTCGGCAGTGTGACACCACCAAGAAGAAAACAGGTTTCTCAGACTGAAAACACAAGAATACTCCCAAAAGACAAACTTTGCTAAACCAAAAGTGCATCATCTTTAGTTCTTCAATCATTACTGAAACATGTTGCGCTTTTATTTTCAACTCTACCCTGAAGGTAACCATGTGAAACACCTCCCATGTTTTCTGATCTACAGTGTTAACTCCCCCCTGCTTCAAGTATTACTTTAGAACAGCAGCAAGACCAGAGTACATTTCTTATTCCTTGTTGCTGGTATACAAGGTCTTCAAGGTGAGCTATTGACTAATTCTGTTATAATTCATAGGGTTTGGTATTTCACAAAGAATTTTAAAAGAAAACTCATTTTTCACTTACTTCTAACACTTAAGCCAGATATTTAAAATAGCATATTTAAAGTGACCAAGATTTCATCTTAAAAAATACACAGCCAGGTCTTTCAAAAAGCCACAGATATTTTTTAATGTGATCTACACCATCTACCTCTAAACCCTCAGATACAGCTCAGATTCGAAAACTTTGGTCTGTTGACTTGATGTCTTACCAATGCAAATCACAATACTTTTTTTAGGTTACATATGAAAAAAATAAAGCGTGCTAAGCTAGTACTGTCAAGAGCCTTCATTCATTTTTAAGCATATCACTCTTCAAGGAAATTGCATTTTGCCACCAGACACATCATTCACAACACTTTCCTCCAAATCAGCTGCCACCTTGTTTGTTTGAAAATGTTCCAACCAGAAGCCAAAAAAAATAACTTGAAAACTGAAATAGTATAGGGAACTTTCTTAATCATCCAAGAATGTTTGCCCAACACAAATGCCCCAGTATTTACACAGCCACATGTCATGCAAATAGAGTTTATGTCCCTCACAGAACATAGCAATATATGCTGAAGTTGATCAAACACAGAATCATACTAAAGCTTTACTACCAACACAGCAATAAAACAATTTCTGCAGACAAAACACATTTATTAAACAGATTCTGCTGCCCTCAGGGAGGTCTCTGTACAACCACCTCTGTCCTACTTGGCTGCAGGCTGTGTAAAACAGCATATTAACTGCTACTAGCAGATCGTGTTTATTGGGCAGCCCGAACATTAGACAATAACAACTCGCACACACCTTAGAAAATGAAAAAAATAATCTGGCTCTACACAAAACAAAGGACTCATAGGATAAGTAGGAAGACGGGGCCATTGTTTTATATATTTAAATTTGATGGAGTTATGGCATTTGCTAGTTGAACACCAGCACCTCACAGGGTGAGGCTCCACAGAAGATCCTGCTCCTCCAAGGCAGCTGCACGGTACATGTGAATCCAGAGCATTTGCCATCTCTTGTTGCCTGCCTGCCTCAATCCAGACTGCAATGAGACCGGGATTTTACACTCTTTACAAGGCACAAGAGGGATATTCAGATTTTAAATTCTCTAATCTCTACCCAGGAGAGCCAAGAAGCAGCACAGGGGGCTGAGCATTCTTTATACCAAACATCCAATGGCAAGAGAAACACACAGCCTTCAAAGTTCAGCAAAAAGAGAACGTGATTTAAGACAACCTCAAAGTTTCCAGTCGCAGCAAACACTGATAAGGAAGCATCATTTGTCACAATCTAGAGGCTGGAAAACTTCACTGCAGGTGCATTTTTTCCTGGCAGTGTCTCCAATATCTTACAAGCCTTATAAGCAGATCAGTAAGATCTGACATGAAAATGTAGGTTTGTAACTATAAACAACATCTCAGCATTAAAAACCAGATCTTGAGCTGTTGGCTCAAGTAGTATATAAAAAATGCAGAGAGAGCTTAAATAGAGAGAGATTGACATGGCAAAACCACATTAACTACATTCCTACTTCACCTTAGGAGGCATTTTGACAGGATTATGTTAAACAATCAAGTTTTCATGAGTAACCTTCCCTGCAGATTACAGCAATATGCTTCATCTCATCTCTCTATCTTTCCCAGGCATCAACATTTATATGTGCCAATCTCCACAGAGCCATGAGCTGACAACAAGATAGATGCAGACACGTCATTATTTTCATAAATTTGCTATAGTGAAAGATTAACCCAATGATGTACAGTCACTAAAGTCTGACGCTGTAAAGGCTGCATCAGTGGCTGTGATTTAGATGCTGCAATTTCTGTTGGAGCAAAACCTATAAGAGCCTTAGGAATTATTTCTTCTGCTCATCACTCCATAGCAAAGGACTGCCCAGCAGGATAACACAACATTAGCGCTATTCCGCTTTTCCTGGCCCAGCTTTCCAAACCACCACTAACCCCCTGAAAACACGTTGCCTGCACCTCTATGACACCAAGATAACTTGGTTTCCCCAGCTCAGTGGTAAAATATTTCCAGTGTGCTTCCTCACTTCATTGAATTATTTTAAAGAAAACATCCAAAACCACTTTCTTTAGGTAGAAGGCTGAGGGGGACTACACCTCAATTTGCAGGGTCCATTAGGAAGCCCAAAAAAGTAAACAGCAGCTAATCCAACAATTAAAATAATCAGCAGTTTAGAAAAGTATCTTCAAGGAAACCTGAATATACTGTCACTGTTTAATAAAAAAAGAGGCAGAAGAAACACCACCTCTTCCCCATCTCACACTAAATTCACCGGTGCTGAGACTCATGAAGTGTTTTAGTGAATGCAGCCAATCGTCATCACTCAGAAGCTCAACTACACCTTTAAAAACAATTGGTTTTATTTCATGCCCCTTGCAAAGCATGTATCTTTAGCATGTTGTTCAACACCAGACAATGTTCTGGTATAACTACATCTTCCCATGTGACAGCAAGCATGGAGGAAGTCTTGGGCTAGAAGATAAAGACAAGTAATTCTTCCAGCCTCACACAATTCATCACAACCACCTGCCACAGCATATACAGTTGTGCATAGAATGATTGATAATGTGTGCATTAATGAATGGATACCGTGAAATGCTATACTTGAAGACAAATTGAAACCGCTTTCCCTCAAAGCTAGCGGGCTAGGATTCCCCTTTTAGATATCGTGTACAGTGTGACAGCTCTTAAAACCTATTTAGATGACCCTGTTTTTTAAAACAGCCATGAAGCTGAAATGCTAATAGTGCTGAACACTGCATTTATGGTTCAATGACTTCTTGATGCTTCCAAGTCCCTTTTCCACACAGGAACTAGAGAAAAGTTGAGGTTTCTGACCAAAAATTCACCTTTTTCCAGCTGTACCTGACTATTTCCTCCAAAACATTTTCCAACGACTGTGACTTATAAAAAAGATGAATCAATTCAAACAGTTTTCAGATACATTGACATGGTTTTTCATTTTCATTGATTCATTTGCTGGCAAAAAGTCACTTTCTCTTCTGAAATTAACACTATTATGCTTAGTAGAGCTGCTGGAAAAAGGATGTAGGATGCATACAAACATAAGTGTTTGGAGAAACTCATCCTAACTCTTATCATTCCTGCATTCAGCTGGGTGTTAACTGTCAGCCACAAGTGACTCCTATCGACAAGTCAATGGGTCCCTTAGCCCAGCAAATTCCAGACCTTGCTGTAAATTCACAAAATTGCTATAGCCCTCAGGACACAAGAAGCTACAGTCCAGCAACTACAATTAGCCTGTCATTCAATATTCTCTGCTCAGGTGCACTCAGTTAAAGGTTGAATTAAAAGCTCCTTCAGATCAGGACTAAGAAATATCTTCAGAGTTGCACCAAAATCCAAAAATCCTGTTCCCCATCTCTATGCAGCGTCTTGCTCAAGCTAAATTCAATGCTATTAATAGCTCACTTTCATAAGCATTCATATAGCACTAAAATAATATATATAATAAACTCTGAAAAATGTTGAGGTTATTTATTATTGTCTAATCTTTAATGCTACCTGTCTACTAGCAGGGTTAAAAATACAGAGCTTTGAAGCAAACAAAAACACATCAGCTTTTAGCAATTGTGTTCATCATAAAAATACTCATTGTTCATAAAAATACTCATTGTTCTTTTGATCTCAGTGTGCAACTTCAGTGCAGCTCCAATATGTATTTCCTTGACTCCCCTGCCTCAATTTCCCTACCAGTAAACTGGAATTAACCCGTATTAGGAGACAGGAAATAATTAGTATGAGAAGGCTTTTCAGACTACTACTAAAGCCTCAGGAAAATACAAATCCCTAAATCATCATTCACATCTCCAGCACAAACAGGTTAATTCCTGCTTTGCTGTTAGAGAAAATACATCAGGGAAGATGGGAGAAACCTCTTCCAATTTGCACACTACAATGCTAGGCACCTGTATTTTTATATAGATAACCACATAAACCATCCAATACTCAAAGTAGCACTGTGACTAAAGTATTCGATACTGACAACAAGGAGGGCTTTGCCATTTAGTAATACAACTCCATCTCTTGAGTATCACTCCTCTCTTACTACCAGCCTTTGGCAAACAGTAGTCTAAGCAAGATTTCAATTTCTTTCTTTTACTCCAAGGCAAACCTTTTTCTGACAGCTGGTGCAGTTCTTTCTCCAGGACTCTGCTCTGCCATCGTTAGTTATTAGACACTGAGCAACCCTTTCAGCCATCAGCAGCCACACTGAGCCTACAGCAAGTCGGGCTGTTTCCAGGCTGCGCCAGGGAATGCAATGGGCTCTGCATTGCGCGTTCCCGACCGGCTGTTCACAAGGCAGGGGTCAAACAAACAGAGGTAGCTGTTCATAGTTTCCAAGCTCCGCAACTCTTACACAGTAAAGAAAAAGCTTTAACCTTAAAAAACAAGAGAAGTTAAGAAAGGGAGGTATAGAGGCACCATGGCTAGCTAGCAGCAAGAAAAGATGGCTTGGGAAATCATAAATGTTTGCCAAGATTGAAATAAAAAAGCAATCAGATCTTTGACAAAATAAAGTCTGCAAGCACCTTCAAGAGGAAGGTTAGAATTTTGACAGACCAACTGCAATAGATCAGGATTAAAAGGTTGTTTAAGGAAACGTTCTGTTGTTCCCTGTTGGTCTCAACCAGTGCTCCCAGTCCCAGGCTGGGTTTGCTGTGGGGCACAGGAGGTGCAAACACACTGACTGCTCCATTTATTGTTTAGAGTCTGCAATAAACATTCACATGACTTGACAGAAAGCACACCATAACTAATATTCCTGCCTAGCAATTACACAACACCTAGATTTCAAAACAGTACCTATTTATTTAATAACATTTTACTTTTTGTTCATAATTACCTCTACCCTGATCTCGCCATATCCCTGGCTTGGAGAAGCAGGGGCTGCAACCCAGACATTAAAGCTCTTCCTATGTAATCTGTAAGTAATAGCAACAAACTGTGGTAGACTACACAAGATTGTATGTAGTGAATAATCTAATTGTTCCTTGAATATCAGAGAAGTTGAATGACAGGGCAAACTGAGTACACCTGAACATTCAGCAGACTGTCACCCTAACAAGCCCCTTTCAAAACAATCTCTTTGAAGTGTTATGACAGCTGTTGAACTTCCAGTGCTAGAGTTTTCTGGTTTGCCTTTTGATTTCTTTATAAACAGAACATGAAGATGGCAAAAATCTCCATTATTTAGAAAAGGGTCAAGAAACACACCAGGAAACTAAGGAGCATAAAGTTTAACATCTGTTGCACAATAAATCTTGGAAACTGTCTTGAGATGTGCAGGAAGAACACCTGAGTGCATGCAGTTGATTAACAACAGGTTTGCTGGCATTTTGGGGAATAAACTACTCTTCTATGCATTTCCCTGACGTATTTAAGCTTTCAGCAAGCAGCGCACTGTTCTCAGAGATGTGTCATTTTTGTGTAGTTATAGACTCACAAGAAAACTTCTAATGTACAGGAAGAACAGACAAGAAGGCTGACCCACTGAACACAGGATCATAAAATGGTTTGGGTTGGAAAGGACCTTCAAAGGTCATTGGAGCCAAGTGGTTACACCTGGCCATTAAAGAGACACTTAATGACTCAAACCACCAACAGCTCTTTCTCAACAAAGAGATGGTTTCACAAAACCACCGAGATGGTGACTTAGCCCTGCCAGTATGTGTAGCAGTCCATACAGCATCCTTAAAAACTACTTGTAGAGGCTCAGACCAACAGAAGGAGCCAAAAATGATATTCTCCTGGAAGATAGTGTGTCAAAGAAAGAACGCTGAAATGCACAAAACCCATGAAAACCAGCAGTCTCTCCCCTGTCTGCGCTGAGCAACCTAATTTTGTTCCAGGGCAGTAACTTTTAAGCCCCTAAGAATACAAGTCAGCTCAAAGACACACATGGGACCTACTCCAGAATTTCACAATCTCTTCCCTCCTGCATTTACCAATATATCCAAACACTTGTTCCAGTGTTATAAGGCCAGTAGCCCATGGGTATGAGAACCTGGTTCCACCAGTTCCTGTGGCAAAACTCCCAAACATCATCCATGGCTGTAGATGTTGCTACCTGTGTGCCAGTTGTGGTACAACAGGAGATCAAACTACACAGTCCTGCTTTTGAAAGCTGATTTCTAAAAACTTATTCACATGGGAAGCCTCTCTGTCAAAATATTTAACCTACATGTTTCAAGCCTAGCTGTTAAATATATGTCTAATAATAAAATCAGTGTGTTTCTGTATAAGATATTCCTGTTTAAAAGGACAGTTTAATTGAAAGAGTTTTCAGTTACTGAAATTAAGCTGTGACAAAACCCCCCAAAAACTCATGTAGAAAAGGCAGGGACAAGGGAACAATAGAAATGGATTATTTGTATGTAGGGAGAATGTAGAAGATCCCACATCAGGACTCAAGAGAGAATTTAGGGTCCAGAAGAGAGGGCCTGAAAGCAGGATGTGCTTTCAAATGCAGCCACTGTACCCATGGGCTGCTTGCTCGCAGTGACCTGGAGGACATCAGCAAACACTGGTCTCACACCTGGGGACACAGCAGCCAGTCCAGGGAAAGATGCTCTTAGAGTGACCTGCTCTCCTTCACTCTGGATCCACAGCGCTGATGGGTCTGGTCCACAGTACCATGCAGCAGCAGAGCAGAGCTTGCCACATGCTGACGTGACATAAAGGCCGCACAGCAGGAGATGGATGGTGCAGTCAGAACAGGACTCTAGAAATATCCCTGTTTAAGGCTAAGTCTCCCAAACCACGCTTAATCATCATCACATCCAACCTAAAATGACTGGCAGCCACAGCTAACCTATATTTGAGCATGCTCACATAAAAGTCCAAGCATATGTGTGTAATTACATCCACTTAACTTTTAGTCAACTTCTCATCTATCACCATATTAAAGCCTAAAGTACTGCAAGATCTAGCTATTTCTCATTTTCTCTGCTAGTTAAACTTTAAATCCTGTGCTTGTATCTAAGATTGATTACCAGAACCTTCTCTTGCAGCACTTCAGAAAAATAAAATACTCACACTGAAGTCTTGAAGAAAATTCCTCTGCTGGGCTTCAAATTTAAAAGACAATGATGTGTTCAAACCCAAGGTATAACTTGTCTTACAAGAAAAAAAGGTCTTGTGGATAATATGCTATAGATTTCCATTGCCTTGGGAAAAAGAGAGGGAAGTTGAAAGGAAATATTTGTGATGAACCAATAACCCACCCCCAGCACTGCCCCATGTTCTGAGAACCTCACGTCCGTCTGTCCAACCCTCCAGGGATGGTGACTCCAGCACTGCCCTGGGCAGCCTGTTCCAATGCCCCACAGCCCACTGGGGAAGAAATTGTTCCCCACATCCAACCTCAACCTCCCCTGGCGCAACTTGAGGCCGTTTCCTCTCATCCTATCACTTGTCACTCAGGAGCAGAGACCAACACCCTCCGTGCTACAACCCGGAAGATAAAGACAGTGCTAGAATAGTCACCAAATACGCGCCATGGATGAGCTTCTATGTTCTTGCCCTAGAAAAGTCTGAGGTGGCCAGAGGCTTTGGTTACATAATTCATAATCTTGGTGGTTGAAGTGGGGCTCAGATTGCATTACCTGTGAAATTCCCGACTATCAGAAGTAGATAGACTGAAATTCCTCTGCCTATTAAAGCAGAACTTGATTTTTTTCTTATTAATTTTGTTTATTTGTTTAGCAGTCCAGACGATGCACAGCTTCTGAAAAATGTTTCTTGGTTTGCTCCAACCCGTTGGAATAAACATCCCACAGTGTGGGCTTAAGGCATTTTAATGTTAACACAGGCACCTTGACTCATTTTTTAAACCTGAAAGTTCAAACTGCTTCTCCCAAAAAAACATCTGAAGCATCTAGTCCAATACTTCTTGTGGCTGCTCAGTGGAACATGCCAGCATACACTTCTGCCCTGCAGATACCAGGTAGTCCAGCACTTTGCCCCTCCCATTACTACTGTGTAAGTGTAACCACTGAAACAAGACTAACAGTTAAAGTCTGTAGCAAGTAATTTGTTTTGTTTGTTTACAGTTGGTTTGGATTTAGGAGGACTACTCTGATTTTTCATTGTGAGGTCAACCCTGTCACACAATGCATTATATTTTATTATTGACTAATGCGTCTGTATTGTTGACTGTCAGTTTCTGGTTGCATCCAGAGAGAAGGAGCAGAAAATAATTCTAGAAAGCAGAAATTACATTTTTAAAAGCCTGTAATAGAAGGAGTAAATGATCACAATCACTGTCTTTTCTTTTGCATCTCTCATTCCTCTTACACACCTTGTTCTCCCAAGCTTAAAAGGATCACTGCTGCATCATTTACTGCAAAGACACGACCTCTACACAGAACTACGAGAGCCACATTAAGTCTCCAAGCAGGACTGCATTGAGTGAGGGGTCTACAGTGCAGTGTGTGTATAGCTGGTGAATGTCCATGGTATGCATCATGGACAGGCTATAAAATCCTACACTCACTGATAAGAACACCTGACAATATTATATTGTTATAGAAGGGCTTAATTATTTGCATGAAATTGCACAGGGTAGAACTCTTAATCAACATTAAGGACACAAACGCCACATAATTCGATTCTCTGAATTATGCACACTGAAACCACCCAATACAAGCTGTGCTTTGGTCACAAAAAGCCCAGCAAAGCAGAATTATTTGGTGTGCATTCAGTATGATTCCCCTGGGCTCAGATTGCTCAAACAAAGATCTTAATTCTGGAACTCCTTTGTCTGAGATTTACCATCAAAACCTCCCGTGTTTAAACAACTTGATCAGTCCTCTCACAGCAGCTGTCTCACTAGTATTATACAGAATTCGTAATATCTCTGCTGAAGAGGAATAATGCATTTGTGTTCACACTCCGCAATATTTCATTTGTCATAAAAATCAATAGAAATTTTCAGAAAGGGCATCTTGTGCTCTGAATGTGCTAATGTGACATTCACTGGACCAAATTTGCCCCTGAAGCAGCAACTGGCTTCCTGGAGTTCATGCTGTGCCTGATTCAATATGAAAGCCCAGTCTGTTTTTTCCCCATCATCTACAACAGGGGAAATTCCACCCTTGGTGATGTGCAGAAGACAGCAAAGAAATTATGACAGTTCCACTTCAGACTTGCCATCTCTGTTTCAGTTTGTCAGACTCTTTCCAACTAAGACTGACAAGTTTGTCTCCCATGATTCACTCCCCACCACCCTCTCCTTGTAGGCTAGCACTGCATCTCCTGTTTCCTAGTGGGAGTTTCACACAAACATGCTTTGTCTACAGCCCCATTTAATTTGAATGCTGAAACTTCCATCCTGGCCAAAACCTCAGCCACCCACACTTGACAGCACATTGGGGGTTTCCAGAGGTCCCATCCACGGATGGGCTCCAAGAACAGGACAAGGACCTTGGATTTGATAGATATGAATGATTAAGAGAATGAGTTTCACAAACCAATTGCCCCAGATCCTCAGGAGAAACCAGCTGGCTTCCCCCAGAGCCAACAGCGGTACTGCACCTGACAAAGACACAGGTGTATCAGCAGGATGAATCTTCTGCTAATACCCCAAGATCAGCTTGGAACACCCCTTCTTTCCACTGAGACCTAGAAACTGATGGGGCGAAGGCAGCTTAGAGCTCTGGCCTTCTGCCAGAGGGCTTTGGCAAGAGAAAAACCTTCACTACAGAAGACACGCGGGCTTCCAAGAGGAACAGCAGTGACACTGTGTCAGAGATAGGGAAATAAATAGCTTTCGAAAGGCTCAGAGGATGCAGTTCAGCAGTCACAAGCTAATGATCATCAGCAAGGCTGTGCTATGCAATACAATACAAACACATTAAAAATAACAGGTGATTCCTTATCCAACACCTAAAAAAAACCCTTTTAGGAGCTCCTTTCCACACCATTGTGCCTGTTTTGTGAAGGTCTATCCTGTATCTCTGTGGCTCAGCCACACAGTCCCTCACTGAGGGCTGCCCAGGCCCAGCCAAGTCTCTGCCTGGGCATCTACTGGGGTCCCAGGCTGCCCCCTCTGGTTTAGAAACAGCAGCCAGCAAGCACCCCAGGCAATCCTGTCACCTCCACTGCCATCTAGTGCAACTCAAGAGAAAATAAAAATCCACACAAGAAAATCCACACATGAACCAGTGGCAACATTTGCTGCAAGTCATCCCAGCTCTGTTTCCCATCTCCAAACAAACCTGAACTGGAGCACAAGAGGTTCCACTTAAATTTGAGACGAAACTTCTTCCTGGTGAGGGTGGCAGAGCCTGGCCCAGGCTGCCCAGGGAGGTTGTGGAGTCTCCTTCTGTGCAGACATTCCAACCCGCCTGGACACCTTCCTGTGTAACCTCATCTGGGTGTTCCTGCTCCATGGGGGGATTGCACTGGATGAGCTTTCCAGGGCCCTTCCAATCCCTCACATTCTGGGATTCTGGCCTTTTCTCAGCACTCTCCTTCACACACCCTGCGATCCACAAGCACTGCCTTAGAGGGTAAGCTATGTAAATACAGACAGACCAGAAATGAAATATGGGCCAGAGAGCACCTGTCAGAAGGAACAATGCAAAAGCCTAATCTAGGTCTCCAGAGACCAGGTTCTTTGGTTCCTCAGCCAGCCAGACCAGTGCTGAACCACCAGCAGCACCAGTTGCTCCACAGCCCAACACAGGGCCGGTTCAAGGGAAGGGGAAGGAGGGAAAACACACACACAGTGGCCACGGAACCTCACTGCTTTGAGGCAGGGAAGGAGCCCTGTCAGTGTCAGGTATTGCTTATGTGTTGATGGATTTTCATATCCCACAAGGAAAACACCACAGCAGTACGACACCAACCCAGAAACAAGAGCTCACACAGAACCAGCTTGTTTCATCCTGAAAGGCAGACAAGCTCGTGAAACACTGTCCTAGTGCTGCTGTGCCAGCCATGGATTACCAAAAATGTATAAGGGATTTCATCTCATACCACATTATTCTTAAAGAAAAATAAAGGGCTTTGCTTTACTGTTGAAAAACTTTTAGAGACTGGATGTATAATTCATCTAAACAGTATCTGCTCCATCAGACATGAATTTTGGACAGGTTAATGCCAGCCTGTCGCACTTTTCAATGAGCAGCACCCTTATCTTGCTCATGCAATTCAAATATTGCATATAAAAAGCTAGGAGGAAAAACCATGAGAGATGGAAGAACGTTAAAGTAAAATAAAATTAAAATGCATTCACAGCCAAGAAAGCAAGTGGTAAAAAAAAGTGGCACACTGTTCCACAGCAAAGCTTTACAAGCAAGTTGATTTTTTTGGTTCACTGACAGAACAAGAAAAAGAGAAGTTTTTGCTCACAGCAGCATAGTATTACTTTACCCTTATTTAAGTAAAGGTAGAACATTTTGAAATTAAAATATTTGCAAGTAAAGAATCCAAATATTATGTTTCTAACTTCCATATTTTCCTTCCTGGCCCCAACAAACTTCAGTAGTTTCAGTTGACCAGAATTTTTTTCCTTCATTAAGTCTCAGCAGATCTAATCACTCTGCACATCCATAGGTGTCTGTTTAGCTATGACCATATTTCCCCTCACATGAGCATCATCTGAAAGCTCCACTATGGTAATAACTTTCCTGATATTGAAAAGCTGGAGATCACTATTGGACAACCAGTGTTACAAATCTACTGTGATACTGAAGAGTTAAACAGTACTTACTTGCACATATACACACAACCTCTAGGAAAGCAATAGAAAGATCATGCCATTGTTCCCCCTCCACAAGAAAAAAAATGGCTTAGAAAAAACAAGGTAAAGGTTACATAGATTGCAAGCAAAGACTTATTAACAACTCACAGCTGCAGTAGTTCGTGTATAAACACAAGCATCTAGTATATACATTTTATATTGTCTGCACATACATACTAAGGGTAAAGTACATCCATACTTTCCAGGGTTCCAAAAGGTATATAAGTCTCAGAAACACATTCTTTTAAATATGTTTTCATTTAATGTTAAAAATTCTATTGTCAGCTGGAAAAACGCAAATTTAATAATAAAGTTCAGGTGTCAAAGCTAAACTGTTAGTCTAAATTTAAAACATGCAGCTTCTGAAATGACTACCATCTAGCAGACGTTTAATTTTAACACCACTGCAGAGGCTTTTTCTTTCAGAACTTTGTAAGTGTGCTGCAGAACAGCTTTTCCACATAGAACCCACTCTGCATCCTTCCTAAGCTGCTATAAATAAAACACTAAAAAAAATCTCCGCTCCAGTGATTTTTTTCTTCTTTATCACAATTTGTCTGTGGTGTTATTAAAAAAAAGAAAACCACCACCACCACACAACCAACACACTGCACAACAAAACTGAAGTGGAGCTCATGTGTTCAATCAGCACTCCCACCTCACAGGAACCAATTCTATTTTCAATAATGTTAATTACTTTTCTTAACAGTCCTCCTTCTACATCCACAGCTCCCATTTTAAGACAGAAACTTCTGCTAGAGTAACCCATAACTGTTTGAGACACATTAACACAATAAAACTATCTCAAATTGATTGGCTTATTATTTATTGAAGAATCAGATCATTGCTGGCAGTCAATAAAAGGATGCTGCTTAGGAAGCAATCTAATTATTTGGTAGGTTTCCTGTTAAACCTGTTAATAGCCCATGTCCATATAGTGGTTTGGGACTCTAATTCCTCAGTGAAGTGCTCAGGCTTGGTGGTGGGGGTTATGTCACATTGCATCTGACATACCCAATACAACAGTAACATCTCACTAATTAACAAATAATATTAATAACTTAAATTATATTTTAATTTCCACATTAATTTTATTATATTGCTATTAAAACTGTACTACTGCTATTATTGCTATTAAAACTGTATTACTGCTATTATTGCAGACATACATTGATAAATAATAATTTGTTATTAAGATAACTAACCGCTAGCAGTGAGAAAACACCCAGCCGTACTGCATTAGTAAAAGCATCGCTCCTGATTTCAGTGTAGCCTGGGCAACCTTTCTGTATCAGTCTTGTGCACAGAAACAACTTGGATATCACCACATACCAACACTTTTCAGTAAAGCTGGCCTACCATCTACAGAACACTACCCATACAAACCATCTGACTTCCTCTCCATGGCAAGTTAACTAAAAAGATAAGGGGAATTACAAGCCATCAAAGCTTTCTTGTCATGTAATCCCATGTCCAGAGACACTTGACATGTTTTTGTTTCATTTCCTTTTATACCATCCAGAGGCAGGAGGTGGAAGTTGGTCACCAGTCAGACCAAGGGGGAACAGTAGGGCTCTGGTGTACCCCAATCATCACCAACACCCATCAACTTACACCTTTTGCTTTTATTACTGGTACACAGCAAGTGCCTTACTCTGTTTTGTGGTCAATACGATTTCCAGCTGAAGACAGCAAAAGGCTGCAGTGTTTAATGAAGAAAAGGAGGTAGTAGGTATTGATGTACACTTCCGAGTCTGTAATTCACTAGATTTAGCAAATGTAGTACTCTCATTTCCACACACATTCTTCATCATGTGTTCAAGTATGATTATACAGACTGCTTAATATTTCTGAATTAAGTAAAATGAGCCTCTTGTGGCTAGAGATGTTTATTATTTTAAGTATTTTAGGTTATTAGGATAATTTTATTTAAATTACTATCCACTGCCTTACACCCTTAATATTTTCCATTGATATGCCTTCAGGGTTTTATTTTCCCCTAAAGTCAACTTTGCTGAAGCAGTATATTTGATTTACCTATCATTTTACCATTACTAATTCTTCACAGCTGTTCATACATAGCACATCTCTAATAATCCACAGTAATATGGAGACACTTTTTATTCCCTGTTCCATTTGAGTTGAACCCAAGTTGTTGGGAACACTCAGCTTACTGCAGAGCCTGCTGCCCAAGCACCCACCAAGTTTTGCTGTTTACAAGATAAAATATGAACTTTAAATCATGAGGCATTATGTTTGCACAGTGAAGCTTGAAGTGACATTTTCTCAAGCTCCCCACAATACAGTTGTCTCATTGATCCCCAAAGGGGATGAAGGTCTCATTCTTCAGCAACATCTCAACCCCAGCAGGTCCCAACATCACAGCTGTGTCCAGAACATTGACTGTGCTGCTGACACAACACGTGGCGGTTCAAATAGGACTCCACATGCTCCATCAAGACCAGGAAACTACCCCCAGGTAGCGGCGGGAGCTCAGACTGCACCATCCCAGGAGAGCTGCAGCAAGGTCCTGTTGGGCTGTCACCACAAGAGAGGACAGAGACCAGCCCCGCCACTGCCAGGGAACATGCAACACTTGGTTCCAGCCTCACTACCACTATTAACACGTAGCTGGCGTAACTAAATCCTCAGCACAATGCTTGTCTGTCACCACTGGAGATGACAAAGACCAACACTTTGCACATCAGTCAACACGTGCATTCAGTCCATGCTTTGCTGGCAGCCCCCTGCACAATGGAATTCAACTCTTTCTGCCACATGCTTTACAGTATTTGTGGCAATAAACATTTCTCACACAAGGTGACTGGGGAAATCACACAATATTAGCAAAGCAAGCTTTTTAGTGCAGAGCAAAAAAAGCTTCATGTCTAATTACAAGTTTTACAATAACTGTGATACAGTAATTGGGATGGATTTGAAGTGCCTTCAGCAAGCGCTGTTTAAAAAAAAATTGAGACAGTGAAAATAATATTCATTATATTCAGCCATTAGTAAATATTCTCAACTAATACAGTAATGGGAAAGAACAGCTCCTAGAAGAAACATTTCTGGTTTTCCTATAATTACTGGAAATCAAAACACATTTGGTAGGACGAAAATTAATTGTTTGCCTGCACTGACAAACTTTGAAGCTATGCAGGATTTGGTTTTTATCCTCCAATTAATAAAACATTGCTTCAAGAACCAAACTCACTTTCTCATTTCTTTTCTCCATTCCTATTCATTCCTTAGACTAACAAGACACTATCCCAGAATTGAAGCATTATTCTCCTAGTACTCTAACTCTTAACATTTATTGCAGTGACTACACATGCATTTGTAAAGCTGAACACTTTCAAAGTCATCCTTTATTGCTTGTAACTGTTTGAAATTTAGAATAAAAGTATGTGATTGAGCCTTGCAGTTTCCTTTCAGCACACGTCCAAGCCAGCAGCACACTACCAAAGTCGCTTAGAGAAGACCTGATTAATAAAATGTTTTTTTTGTCAAGGGTATGGTAATTCAAAGCCACTACAAAAATCAATACAAATATAAATTGATTTAACAGGACACAAACCAATGTACATGCAAAATTGTGAGCATGTGTAAAACATCGGTGCCCCTCCAGCTCATGTCGGCCAAGATTCCAGCTCCACAGCAGCAATCCTGTACCTTGTCCCCAATCCCATGCTGCTTGTGCATCAACAAAAACCAAATATCACAAAAAAACCAACACGAGAAAAGCACCTGCTGCCAACAGACTACAGAGTGTGTTCACTATTTATGCTTCAGCCCTTACTGCTATTTCCATTCAATAAAAGAACAAAGCACATGGCAAAATTAATTCCCACAAGCTCTTCTGATTTGGAATTGTTTTTTAAGCTGTCTAGTCTATGTATTACACTGTAAGATAAACTAACTACAGCATCTTTTGATAATATTACATACAACAAACACACTGTCATATGCCTGAGGATTTCTTTATCTCTAATATGATTTGTATATTTTGTCCTTGTCCTTGCAAGTGTAGATTACCTTCCTTGCAGCTCTTATCACTGGAAGGTCATCACACTATCAGCCACCATTCAGAGAATGCCAGTTGGCCAATAAAGCACTCAGTGAAGTTTTCCATCCGTCTGCCTAAGGACTGCAGAGTGGGGCTGGAAAAGGAGTTGTGTCATTTGAAAACATCATTCAATGTCAGACTGGCTCATATACCACAGTATCTCAAACGTGTAGCTCAGATGCGTACTTGTACCGTCACTATAGCCTTAGATATAATCATAATTTTTATCAGGTAGCTAAGAACTCATTCACTCCATCACGCAAATTTTAATCAAGCATGTCACCAGAACACCGAACCTGGCCGAAGACAATTTGGAACAGATCCATCAGATGGGATTTTCAAAGGCTCCAAAGAGTCAGATGCACACCTCCAAACAGGGTTCAGCTTCACCTGGGCAGCTCTGGCCTCCCTCCCTGGCTCCAAATGCCCCCTGCACTCAGAGGCCCTGGCGATGGGCTCTGTGCTCCAGCTGTCCCAGCAGCTCCTTCCAAATGAAGTGCTGGGAGCCTTTGCTGAGAAACTAGAGCTTGGGCTCCATTGCTTCCTTTACAACAGAGATAAGCTAAGCCTTAGGAATAAACCTGGAAGTGTTTCATGTGCTAGGAAAACATGTACCCAAGTAATTATAATGTCATTACTAAGGATTAAACATATTAATAAAATTCCTTGCAGAGGGTTCAGTTGATTGCTGGTATCTTTCATATTAATTAATACTTGGCACTGTATAAATACTCAGACTGTATTTTACTCTATTACATTCCTATAAGACAGCTTCCAGAGCACTTTTAGGTAGCTGCTAACAAGAAATAATAGTTGTCTGAGCAAAGCATTGGACTAAATTGAAATACAAGGCTTGGTTCCAGAATTTAAAAGCTGCCCATCATTCCCACGAGGATGACTTTCACTCCAGCATTTTGATTCAGACCCATACCTAGGGCAGATGGGCAAGCTCCTCCAGACACAGGAGCTCTGCCACATGCATCCATCTTTAACTATTTGCAGGACAATATCCTGTAGTTGGGATTAGCCCCAGAAAACGATCAGTTCTGTGTATGCGTACAGAAATGTCCTTGGTGCACCCCTTTCACTCAGCAGAAAGAGTCAGGCTTAATTCTTTCTTCAAGATCTAAATTCAAATTTGTGTCCTATCTGCAGACCAGATGCTGAAATGAGCTTGTCTGGCATCTTCAGGTCTCAATGACCACTGTAGTAGCAGTCATTTTGGCACACATTCATTCCAGAAGGGACAAACGGGGCCTATGTAGCTTCAGTCTGGCCGCGTGGAAAAACTCATGTGGACTGTCAATAATGCTACTCTCCAATATGCTGGCCAAACACTATCAGAGACAGGCTAAAAGGCCTTCAACCCAGGCTAAAACACTGGCTTCTTCACATCTGTGAAGTGCAGATATTCATTTAAATAACAATTAGGGACCCCACAGTAGCACTTAGGTGGCTGCAGAATGATCTGACCTGTCAGATGGGAACAGCTGTCCCTGCTGCCCCTGTATCTTCACTGCTCCAGATCACTTGGGAATATTGTCTGCTTCTGTACCCGGGAATCACCCAGTTCCCATCTACTATTTCATCTGATCTTCTCCCAGTTACAATGCAAACCATCTACTCCCTCAACCAAACTGAAACACACTGCCAAATTCACATGTTAAACAAGAGGGGTAACTTAACTCCTTCCCTTTAAAGGAATAGGTATTTGCTGTAGCAGTAAAACTTCTGAAAGAAACATGATGCTCAGGCTGATTATTTCATTTTTTCCACTGAAAATTAAACTGTAACATTTAGCTCATCCTTAGCAGCCAGTCAAGATGCTCTGGCTTTATTTCTGCAAATGCTACAACAATCCTTCATGCTGCAAGAGAATAATCATTCCTTGGTAAAGCAGAAAAAAAATTAAAAATCCTACAACCTTTCCATATCCTCCCTAGGTCACCAGGATTTGTGGTGGTCCTGCCGAGCTCAGAGGATGGCAGCGCTAGGCACGTTATCATCACGCTGTCAGAGACTCTTCAAGCTGCCAGCTGCTGCTACTTCATCCTATTTTTCAACAAGCCCAGCTCACGCTGCTGCCTGCCAAAGCCTTCCCCTGCTCAACAGCTACCGCCGGCTGGCAGGGCCGCTGCAAGGAGAGCGGCTGCACTACACGTCTGCTTTTTTCCCCACCTCCCTCAAAGACAAAGTGCCATTTACTGACAGCTTCCTGTCAGCCAGCAATGACTGGCAGGCTGCTTGTGTTCCTCTTGAGAACAGGTTTTGTAAATACATGCTTAAAACTTGGAAGAACCCACAAGTCAGAAAGCTTAACAGTAGCTCTTCAAGAACAAGGACAATTTAAGGTTAACTGCTTCCTTAATGTGCAATAGTAAAATAGATTTACATAAAGTACTTTAAGTAACACTCTTTCTCCTCAAGCAGTTCCACAGCAGAGGAGACTCTACCTTTTTCAAGCACCCTTTGAACTAACAGCATAAGAAATCTTTCAGACATAAGTTTCACAGATTCAGCTCGCTAAAGGAACTTTCTCCCTACAGCAGGGAGGATGATCAAATATTTGTTCCATGGTTTTGCTCAGTAATGAATAGGTTTGGTGAAAAAGCACAGTAAGCTTGTCTGGGACTAGACTACGCTGGTATAGCCCACCTGCAAAAGGGCCAGAACAAACCACAGCCGGGCATTAGATATAAGCCACACTCAGTTCTACACATAACCACATCTTATGATATACCAGTCAGGATCTCCCTGTTCGACCGTGCTTTCCCACTCACTGCCTTCTCAGACAAGAAGATGCCACAATACAAAATGCTATCTTTTCCAACTCCCACCCAGGCTGTTTGCATGTGAGTTCTCATCTGAAACCCAAGACAAGGATACACAGAGCACACTTGGTGCGGCACCCTTGCTAAGCCATTGCAGGGATTCTTTCCAAGTACAGGTGTTTCTCCTCTGTCAACATTTTTAAAACAAGAAGAAGGAAAAAAACACCACAGACTTGCAGCAAGCAGGACAGTCCATCTTAGACAAAGATCCATGAGATAATGCCCTGATCTTGAATAAACACATCCTTGCAAGCATTTCTTACCTAAATAGCTCCAGTGAACTCGGTGAGAGCAAAGTGATACATGAGGTAAGAATCTGCAGTCTATCAGGTCACGCTGGATGCTACAGAATAAATGTCAGGGTATGCAGGCATCGCCAAACAACTTGAATATTCCCTGCATTAAAAGCAAAAGTTTAAGAACAGGATAAGGAAAATATCACACAATAGCCCTAACTGCAAAGCTTGTTGGGGTGACCAAAAATGCTTTAACTGTTATGTACGCTGTACAAAGGGTTGGAAGGCATATCTCAAGGACAGCCACAGGCACCTCCTCGACGTTTTGTGGGGAACAGCTGTCCCCACACTGTGGAGAAGGTAGAAACCTGAGGAAAAGATGCTTTCCTGAAGGAAAAAACATCCCCTAAAGCTTGTTGGTTCTTCCCACTGCACCTGTTGGTCTAGTAAGAGATACAACAGCTGCCTACAAACCTCGCTTTGTGGGCTGGATCTAGGGCAGAAAGAAAAAAAGCCTCCCCCACTCTCAGACAGAATGGGCCCTCAGTACTGGGATCACTGGTGCCTCAGCTCAGCCATCCTGCCTGCTCCAGCCCTGAGGTAACGCAGCCGCCATCTTGCGCGCCCACGGCCATGCTGAGGGATGAATACAGAATCCCCATTTGCAGGGGTGTTGGCTGCTATTAACAGCTCCAGGTGTCCTTATGAGGAGCAGCTGCACCCATACAGGGCCCTGGGTGTCCAGAGAAGTGAAGTTGCCAGTGCAGGTTATATGGAAGAACAAACGTAAAAGCAAAGATATTGTCAAAATCTGTGTCCCTATCCTAAACTCTAAACGAACCTGCCTCCCTTTCTTTCAAGCCATCACCACCAACTCCTTACTTCAATTCTAGAAGAGAAGGAAACCACTATTTGGATGAATTTTCACAATTCAAGTAAGGTTTGAAGCTCATTTCCAGGAGACGTAACTCCACTTGCTTTTAATCCCCCGACTCCACTTCTGAGTGCTATATTTGTCTGGCTCCACTATTAAAAAGTATGCATTCCAGTAACTGCGCACTATTTTTGGTTACACTATTTGCCTCAATCTAAAAGTGCATAAGTAGAAGAAATTTTGACAGTTTTCACAAGAATTAAAAACCACAGTCATCATCCTCTAAAGGCTCAGAGCTTTCAATCAACATTCTGAAGGGTGAAATCTTGCTGCCTCACTCCTGTAAAAGCTCTGCAGCAGAATTAGGGAGGGAAGAGTCAATGGTATCCCATGCCTGTCAGGTCAATGCTGCTCCTGAACTGATGCCATACCCAAGAGACACACCACTCTTCAGTAGGAAATAAACTGCATTCTCCATTAGGATGATTTTCCAGACTGCAGAATGTGTCTAATTTCAATTTGCTACACACAGATAATTGACTTTATGCTGAAGTTGCCATCATTTAATGTTTATCGTGTTCAGATCTGATGAGCAAACTAAGGAGTAGAAATCACTTTTCTCAGGTTTGATCTATTTATGGTAACTTTTATGAAAAATCTTTGACTCACGATCCTGTGAAGACTGTTTCATGGGTGACACACCAGGTAATCACATCTGTACATCGTACTTTTTCAGTGTTATCTGCAGAGGCATTACTGCTGCGGGTGGTACTTTAAGCAGGAATACCAAGATGCAGGTTTTAGTTTTGCCTCCAATTCTTCCATTCTTTGGCTCTTCACCACAGCTCACTACACTTACCCACAGCTCTTCAGCTTTCTGCTCCGCTCACAGTAACACCTAATCATCTAAAGCTCGTACAGCATCAATCTGTGCTCCAGCACAGTCACACTCAAATATTGTACAGTTCTTCCTACCGCTCCAAGAAAGATCAGATGTGTTTTGATACTCCAGTTCTCATTGTATCAGCAAGGCTTTGCTCTCCGTTCTCGAAAGCACTCAGCACCACAGATACTGCTTGGCTCGCAGCCACATCATCTCATTTCACAGCCCTGAGAGAGAACACATGCACACAAGGATTGCGAACAGCAACAACAGAGACAACAGCTGCTGTGGATCACAGTGGTGCACAGGATATGATCCTTCATCCCACATCACAGTGGGTCAAGATGAAACACCAACTTTCTTTCTCCCCTTTTAAAAGTTACATTTTTAAGGCTTGTGTGCTGTCTGGAATTCATCTATAATTATATCCTACTAGAATTCCACTATATTATCAAGCAGCCCTAGTTTTCTGGTCTGAGGTGTGCATTATTGCTGTGCCTATCAAACAACTCTTCTGCTTTGATAACAAAACAACAGGCAGGAGGTAAAAGGCAGGACTTCTGAGAGATGTCAGTATAAATCCTCAACTTACTGCATAGGAATTGTGAATATCAATTACTTACAAAGGTCTAGTGAGTACCAGGTTACACATACTGAAGAAAACATACAAAGTTTTGGGAACAGCAATATGGCTGAGCACTAATTGAGACCCACTTGGTGCTGGAGGGCATATGTCATTGCCACATGGCGAGTCAGGAAGGTGTGAAATGGGATCTTCTGCCCACCACTCTGCAATAATGATAATGAACACAATCTATTCCTCATTGCTCCCAGGAACAGCAAGACTCAAAAAAAGAACATCAATACGAAAACAAAAAATACTGGGGAAGAAGAGTGATTTTTCAAAGTTAACTCCGAAACAGTCTGCCAGGTCAAGCACTTGCTTGCAAGCGCATCTTCATTTCAGTAATAATTAGATCCCCAGTCAAAAGAAGCAGCATTCAGCAGAGTATGGCTCATTTACAGCAATTGCAGCACAGCACAAACCTGCGCCTGAAGAGCTCGGAGCAGGGGAAGGCTCAGAGCAGCACTCGCAAGGCGCCAGTTTCCCGGTCTCACACAGCTGGGAGCTTGCTACAGACTCTTGTTTTCCAACTCACCTCCATACACACACAGCAAACTCCTGCAACAGGCCACATCAGACACACACAACTGGTGCTCTAGTCATCTTTTGCACAAAGTGCTAAACCTCTTTCTTTGAGGGAGAAATTCACTACACGTAGGAGAAAGCAGCCAATACCAGTGAACAACATCACAGGAACTGGAAGCCAACTCTTCTGTTATTACTACACTGATGGTGGTTACATCTGCTCCCACACAGAAATACTGAGGCACTCTGCAGTCCATACTGAAATACAGAAATAAAGAAATACTCTGCTGTCCCCAGAAGTGACAGACGCTGGTGGGACAACTCACCTCATGGTGCAGAAGGGCCCGTCTCCTCTGCAGACTCTGCCTGCACTGCAGCCTTCCAGGGTCAAGCCTTTCTTCAGGACATCCAGATAGAAAACCCCACACCTCATAAGATTTAAGTCCTTTGGCTGTAAGGTTTCTTCATTTTATAGCTTCAGGTTTCTGGAGGTTGAAGTAATGCCTTTTGCCACGGCAGGAGAAACTTCTCAGCTCCTGTTTCTGTGGAGATTTTTGATCATAGCAAGGTCCCCCCACAGCTGCAGGGCCCAGCCATCTTGTAGCTCCCAAATTACATCAGTCCCTCCCCCACAGACTTCCTCCCTCCCAAGCCAACCCTAAACTTGGGCTTTACCTCTGTGGGCTGGGCCTTTTCTAGCAGCCCACAGCCCCAGCTGCTCTCACTAGCGAGCAGGGCGTTCCCGGGGCCATGGCCGCCCGGGGAGCTGCAGGAGGGTGACTAGCCCAGGGAAGCTGCCGCCAGCACAAACCTGAGCCGTAGAGCTGTGTGAGCCGGGTTATTTACAAAGACAAGGCTACAATGATGGTCCTCTGAGATATTTACCAATAATCAGGGAAACCTTTCTGAGGCAGGGAAGTTATGTTGCTCCTCTTTGCGTTTCTGCTGCTGCCCAACCCAGGAGGCGTTCACTGGAGCGTGTGAATTGGGGCTCCTGTTTACTCTGCAGTGGTGAAAGTGCACCTGCCGAATGGGATCTTTCTGTTCTGAGGGGTTTACATGAGCCTAGTGATGCTGCAACAGAAATCCCACAGAGCAGAGAGGCCCTGTCCCGCTTTGCCAGGCTGACACCAGCAGTGAGACAGTCCTAATGACACCACAGTGTCACCGTTCTGGGGGGGCTGTGTGCACCCATGCTCTGATAGCCTCTCCGGTACTCCACACGTTCTGAGCTGTGATAAATCTATCTCCCTATTTATCCATTTCCCTGGTGTAAACATTCTCATGGCTCCAACAGGCTGGATTAGCCAGAGGTTTGGGTTTTGCTAATCATGCCCTAACTCCAAATCCTGCACGGGGTTGTTGTCTGCAGCTGCAGAACAAGTTATTGTTGGCAGCTGTGGGGAGCCCACAGCCACCTGGCTGCAGCATGTGGTGGGGGCATCTGAGCTCCCCAAAACTAGTTCCCTTTGGTGCTAGTAGCTTTTTAACCAGGGTGCTGTGAAGTTGCTGTCCCTGCTTTATTTATTCATTCAGGCTTTCCTGTGCTGAGTTTAGCGCTGCAGCAGCCAGTTTGCAGCCAAGATCGCCGTGTCTCCTTCTTGAGATGCTGAGATCCCCTTCACCTAGTCTGGCAGGGAGGAATGACCTGAATCTGAATGATTTCCTGCACTCCAAATGAGTCTTCAGGTGTCAAAGGTGGGACTGGGTGTAAAGGAGTGGAAAATATTTCAGGGAAAAACTGAGGAAAGCCATATTTATGTCCTAGCCTGGAAGAAGAAGGAAGCTATTTCCAAGCTCCAAACCATTTTAGCAATCTGGAAAATTCTTTCCTGCTCAGACCTAATTTATCTTACTGATAGATTCCCCCTGAGGAGGGTGAAGGATGAGGCAGCAAATTTCTGCTTGTTCCTCACGATGGCAAAGCCGCAGATGAAGGAGCGCAGCGCGGGCCACGTGTGCCACATCCCCAGCCAGCGTCACCCACCAGGCAGAAACGCGAGCCTGGCGCCCTGCAGAACGCGCTGGCTGCTCTGCTTGGAGCCATTTGGATACAGAGGTTTCCTTTCAGCAGAGAGACCTGCAAATTTCAGGTTTCTTTCTGCTACAACATGAAATGAAAAAGAAAAAACTCCAGTCAAATGAAATTTCCAGAGTTTGTTTTAGGCAAATACAAACCTGTTTTTATTAAAATAAAAATTCTCATTCCGTTTTTTAGTTTTCATCATTATAGTAAGAAATTTACTATATAAGATATAACAGAATGAAAAAAAAATAGAATAAAATTAGTCTATCATTATCACAGAATCGGTTTATTTCCAGTCTTTTGAAATGTGTTTTTACTGAATACTTCCTGATTAATTTAATCCATCATGATTGTTTTAGATTCTTATTCCCAGTGTTAACCAGAGCACTTAGCTTCTGTAGAAAAAATGTGATTACATGCCATAGAGTCACAACATATTCTCATCTCGAATATAAATGGAAGTAACCTTTCCAAACAGAATATATTAACATATGCTGGAGAATCCATTGGTTATTCTGAGACCTCTTTCTTTCAGTCTTTAATCACTAAAGCCATCATTTCAGAGTCAGTTTTACAAATGGCAAAAGGACAAATAGCTCTCTTGAGAATGAATTGGGGGTTTTTTCTCAATCCGGGCAAGGTCTCACAAATGCGCTATGTTCTCGTAATTATTTTTAAGCAGAAATATTGTCCTATTCTCTACAATGATAAACAAATCTGATTTTCAGAATTCTATTAAGCTCCTTGCAAATGAAATAATCCTCGTCTGAGAAGTACAAATATGCAGATGGCTTCACACTGTTGTATCTTATTCTTTCAAACAGAAGGAAATGAGAAGAAATCAGAAACTAATAAATATCCCCAGGCAAGGTTTGCAAGACCCTGAAGAAAATGGAGAACCACATCTGTTGCTCTTCTTGCAATAAGGAGAACAAACCTGATATTATACAACACACCTACAAAAGGGTCTGGTGAGGAGAATGGAAAGGAAGGAAGTTGGCAAACGCTCAGGAGAGATGTATCATCACATCTTTTAAAAGGCCAACTCTCTCTGCTCCATCTTAAATCGATGCAGTTCAAGCCCCTGCCCTTAGGAGAAGGTACAAAACTAAGGATTTCAGTGGCAATATGTGCTTTCTGCCAGTCCCTTCTGCTCAGGTCTCAGAAGCACCGTGTCTTCTTCTCGAAGGTACATCCAAAGGCTTTGGCCACCAGGAGTCTGAGCGATGGGGGATGTGGCTCCTCGAGCAGGGAGCAGCTCCCCGGGGACGGTTTTGTCTTCAGAGGTACCAATCACCCCATACGTAATTAGAGCAACTTGCCTGCCCCAGTTTGTCTCGCATAATATAACAAGCACCAACTACCATTGGTTATTTTTGGGAAATGGCAGTTTTTAATTTGATTTGACGCTGTCCTCTCCACTTCCCTCCCAGCAACGGCACACAGGATGGAGGAAGTTTGATTTGGAACAGATATCTATGTGTTTATATAGACCAAGGCAGAGGTATTATTTCATATATAAAAATTAATGAAAGCAATAATCACAGACAGCATTCATGACCAGAAAGGACATGGGCTCATTGACCTGGCAATAAGCTCAGACAGGGCTTTATGGATAGTTTTTCACTAATCAGTTTGATGGAGAAATGTTGCACAGCACAATGCAAAATAAAAGCTAAATAACCAAATATGTTTGTGGCCTCATCTTTTACCTTCTCGGCCACTTCCTCTCCATACTTATTCAGCTGATATTTAAATGACTGAAGACTCTAACAAAGAGGAAGCCTTCTAATTGTGTAGCCCATCTTTTCTTTATTGAAAATCTGAGCTTTTTCAATGTTTTGCATTTTTTGCTGTAGAACATGCCTAAGATGCACCAGAAGCCTACCTGAAGCTGTATTGACACACAAGTCCACATCTGAGCCTGGGCCTACCCAGCAAACATCTTGCTGGGGCACAGCCTCGGTCTGCTGGAGTCATCGTGATTGCGGCCTGGTAATATTAGGTTGGTGCAAAAGTTCTAATATTATTAAAACCCTGTGAAATAAAGGCGTTGCTTGCCTAAATCCTTTTAGAAATTCCATCTCTTCGGTACTGAAATATCCCTAAATATTGGCCCTGAGTGCTCCAGGAAGCCTAGTTACAGAGAGAGGCAGCAGGAGAATGTCAGTGTGTGACAGCAGAGCATCCAGCTAAGGTGACAATCACTACATGGCCTAGAAGCCCCTTATTCTCTTATGAGAAGAAAAAAAGAGCAAGTGAGCAAATGAGGATAACTTAGGTGTCTAATTCAGCTGCCACTTAAGACAAATGCCTGCATTCACAAGTAACCCATTAAATTTATTGAATATTCATGTTTAGTGATAAATCTCTAGTGGTTTTATTTAGGGTTTTGTGATATACATGCAAACCAGCTTTAGTACTGATGAAACTAATCATCTTATCTTCCCCCAAGGTCTATGGGTATCTGTTGTCATTTCACATGGTTGTTAACAATATTGTTTCTGAGAAGATTTGTTTTGTCTTCTCTGCAAAACCTGAACTGCTCCACACAGGTGGGTCTCAGCCTGAGATCTGTATCTCCATGAGCCAAAGTCCCAGCTCAGAGAGCTGGAAGCTGCACACAGACAAATGAAAGTTAATTCCCAAAGCGCCAAGGTCTCTTTTTGGTCACAGAATAGTTTAGGTTGGAAGGGACCACCTAGTCCAACAACCCCTACCAGAAGCAGGGACATCTTCAACTAGGTCTGGTCATCTTCTACCGTGGTGCTCACCAGAACAAACAAAAAACATTGAAAGCAAAATTGTGACTTCACAAAGTGCATCCATGCCATAAACAGTGAAATTTGTGGTCTTTTTCCCCATCCTTCAGTCAGTGCTCACTGTGCAGAACCACCATAACACCAGTTACTCCATTCTCACACCTAGGCCACAGAGAGACAAGCAAGCATTTACTAAGGAGAACTGTGAAAACACAAATCTAAGCTCCAGAGAATGCTGAAAGGATGGGTTGTGCTCCTGCTGCTGCTGCCTGGAGAAAACGTGATTTGCCAGAGGTGAGTCTGGATTTACAAAAGTGTCCGTTCCCCACTGTCTCCCCCGGAGCAGCACTGAGCAAAGTGGCCCTGATCCCCTCAGATCTTGGCTGAATTACAAGTTAATCTGGAAATAGTCACCCTGGTCATGCAGAACTGTGCCAAGAGTTGGTTGTATTGGCGTTGAGAAATGCAAATGAGATGACAATTTTTAGAGGCGAAGTTCAGGCATCTCTCTGTTGAGGAAACTCAGTGCTACGTTCCGGATCCCAGCAGGCACGCTAAGGAGTGTCACCATGGGCAGGGGACCGCAGGGCTGAGTGCATCCACAAGTCCCTGTGGATGCAGCAGGACCGAGGGGTTGCAAAGCTGGCCACACTGAGAGCTGAGCGATGGAGGGAGGTCGGGCTGCAGCAGGGGAGAACAAAAAGAAATAATACCAGCTGCAAGACAACGCAAATCTGCAATATCTCAGCATGGCAAATTAGAATGACACATCAATGTCTGCAGGCACGCAAATTTTTTTGAAAGACAGCAGGAATAATCAATAAGACAGCTGATGAGTGACATTACACAAACCATTACACAATCATGGATAAGATTTATATAGCTATAAACATGAAGAACAACATGTGAATACATTCTTTTTTAAACTTTTTTACTTTGTGGAGTCCTGACTTCATTGTACATGGCCAGTTCCACATCTGCTCACCATGGCTTGAGATATCACTGCTGGACTGGGCTTTGTATGAGCACGAGTCCTCCCTAGTACAGGCCTACAGCTCTTACAGAGCTTGTGTCACTTAGTGCTCACTGTTGGTCTTCCCTTCCCTTCCCTTCCCTTCCCTTCCCTTCCCTTCCCTTCCCTTCCCTTCCCTTCCCTTCCCTTCCCTTCCCTTCCCTTCCCTTCCCTTCCCTTCCCTTCCCTTCCCTTCCCTTCCCTTCCCTTCCCTTCCCTTCCCTTCCCTTCCCTTCCCTTCCCTTCCCCCGCAAAGAATGACAAGCCCCAGGGCAGGGATGGAGCACACAGACCTGGAGACCACAATAGTTCCTTTTCACGAGTTTTACTTAAGCCCCTATTAGTTTCTTTAGTGCCTGAGAATAGGAAGGCTTGGATTGGGAATTTGGTGGTGGTTTGCCACAACCTTACATTAAAAAAAACCAGGTAGCTAGACTCAGTGTGATGAGAGGTCTGTGAAGGAACTCCGTTCTTCATGGTGGGGATTTAATTATTCTAGTGTCAACAAAAATGAGAGTTAAAGGAGGAATCAACCTGCAGACTTCCAGAGGCAGTAAAACCCAGGTTTATCTTTCATTATTTATTGAGCTCTTAGATATGATAAATTCAATAATGGCCTGGTGGGTGTTTAGCGCTTTATGATAATATATCATTGGGCTTAAAGTAATCATGGTCTTAGGCTACGAAGGGAACAAATAAGGCTTCAGACAGCGTCATGTCACTAAACTCCAATATTCCCAGAAAGATGGTGGGAAAGGAGGGGGCAGAACAAGGAAAAAAGTGATATTTAAACCAAACAGAGTAAATAATGCAATCGTGTTGATCCCAGTAATAGCAAATGGTTAGAAGTGATAATGGAAGTTACTGGAGTAAAGCAACAACATATCAAATATAGACAGAAAGCAATTACAAAAGGTATAATAGAAAATGGAAAGGACAAGCTGGCTGATGTAAAATGCTCACAAAAGCTCTGTAAAACATTCAAGGGGAAAAAGTTGCACTTGCTAATAATAATCCATGAAGGCTCAGAGAATGCTAATTAGCGTAGAGCTGCTCTTCATTCGTACAAGGACATATGGGCCTGTTCCAGGTTTAAATAGATGCCTGAATGACAGACACTAAACTCACTGGTGTTCTTGTAAAAGTAAAAAAATTATGGAGTGCTGGCATCAGTTGATAATGCACCAGAAATAGATTTACTGGATTTTCAGAGGCTTTCAGAGATTTTCTAAAGCCACCAATCTCTCTGCAAGGAAAAGACGACTTACCACACATAGGGTGAAGCCAGCACCGGGCGTGATTTGAGCCAGTGCTGCTGGGCTGGGATCAAACCTGCTGCCTGTCAAGCCTTGGCTGCACCGCGTGTTTCAGTGCGTCTGCCTTTGCAAGAAGCCCGATTTAAATTACTTTCAGACGGTAAAAAATAGAAATACAGATACTGTGCAAAGTAAGGAATACTGAATAGGAGGAAAATTAGGTATCAGTGATCTCACTGTTCAATTCCATATTCGGCCTCAGCTTTTCTGGACAAGTCGGTTCCTTTCATGTCTTGTAGGGTGTTCAAAGCCATCTCACCTTCCAAAGCCCCAGCACTCTGTCTGTTTTTCCTCAGCACAGGGCTGGGAAGGGTGCACAGTGCTCGTTAACGCAGCTCGTTCTGCACTCCTGCTCTCGGTATCTCAAGAACAAAATCCACGCGCGGAACAGCAGGATCCAAGCTGCGGTCTCCGATGGGTGACGCTGAAGGTCCACAGCACTGCCTTCTCATTTTCACAGTGCAGCCGGATTTGCTGATGGAAAGCAAAATACCTAAGGATAACAGCATGGAAATGAGCTGCCAGATCAGAGGGTGGCACATTTGCTGCCAGCCTCAACTGAATTAATTTGCTTTTCTTTCTTTGGTGAGTTAGAGAAGCGGGCATAGATCACGGCTGTTCTGGCAGGAGGTGGGGAGCCTCGCTCAGCCCATCGCCACAGAAAGCAAGAACATAACTTTAGATTTCTCCCCAAATTGCATCCTCCATGGGAAGGGCAGCCCTGAGCTGGCCAGTGTGTTGGGCACTTCACCCCGTTCGGCCCCGAAGAGATTTACAGACCCAACCTCGCACTACTTTACCATTGTTACTTTACATGGTCTTACATTAAATACATGTTCTTAATTAGAAACAAATTAACACTTAGCCCCAAGAATCTAATTCATACAACTTGGTATCTTGTGCAACTCAGCAAATACTGAAATTTAGATTTTAAAACTAACTGCAACGAAGACTATTAACTATGAGGAAACCCATGCTTCTCCACCCTTGCCGAGAATGCACATTTCTCCAAGTATTTGTTTTCTTGCCTTTAAGCACATTTGTTTTTTTAAATTTCTGTATCTTTATTTAACAACATTGTTGCTTATACACCAAAACCACTTGTTCTTAGAATCTGATAGCCATCTAAATAAAGATGATGCTTTAGAAACTAAGCTGAACTGTCTATTAAGAAAATGTAAAATTCAATATTAATGATCCATTTCATTCTTAAACAATAGAATTCTGTGCATCGCTGATGAGCCAGCCAGATATATGTAATATTCATTGTTGCTGTTGATAGAAAAATCAAGTGACGTGCAATGCCAGCTTTACCCGGAGGGCCATACTCTCATTTCCAACTGACTTCAGCTGTTTGCCCATATTTAGCTCACCAAACAAATGAATTAATCATTCTTTCACTATTGTGCCTGCAAAAAAAGAACAGTAAACACCGAGCCTGGAAAGTTTTCTAGTAGGAGTCAGCATCTAAACATTAGTTGTTCCCTGTATTAACATAACTTAATTAAAGATGCAACAAGCAGCTTTAACTGACATTTTCAATAGGAAAAGGCCAGTCGAGCTGGTACTGAAGTCTTGCTTTTAAGAGGACAAAATAAATAGCAAACCTTAGAAGCAAGCATTAAATTAGCAAGCATTAACAATTTCTTTTTATTTTTCTTTTTATTAACAGCATTTCCAATGTTTAAGGTCAACCACCATCAAGTCCCACGGGTCAGAATACCTGCTACTCCCTCAAGGCACATGGACACGGGCATTTTTTCCTCATACATTCCCCCGAAGTGGCAATACCTTCCTTAACATTCACCACCTTTAAATAAAGATGTATTGAAAATGTACGATATATTATAAGCCTTACAGCACTTTGTTCTTTTCCCATGTATTTCATCACAGCAATATAAAATTCAAGGTCATTATGTAGAGAGTGTGACAGTTCATTGGAGCTTTATCTCAAACTCTCTACATACATGCTTTTTCAACATTCCTCATTTTTTCTGTGATCTTGATAGATTTTTCCCTTGGAGAGATTAGAATGATCACCAAATGAAGTTTTAATTATTTAGGCCCAAATTAGTGCAAAATACCAACAAAAATTAGCATGAAACCTTTGGCATCCAAATTTCTAGGAACAGGAGGGTTTGAAGCTTAATCATTTGAATGTAAAGGGACTTTATTTCAAGTATTGTAAAAGAGAAACATTGCCACTTACTGGCAGTACCAATGTCTTTGCAATCTTTGTAGGCATTTACGTGCATCTTCCAAAAGCTCTATTAACCTTTATACTCTTTGTCAATAAAAAGCCCCATTAACATTTAAAGTGTGTATGTCCAACTGTCTACTTCAAATGAGAATCAAAAGATAGCCTGTAAGAAAGTTATTTATTACAGACTACATTATAGGACTGTGCATGTTGGAGATTTCATAAAGATCACATTTCTTAAGGTGAAAAAGAAATAATAATAATAATTTTTTAAAAACCAATCACCAATTGGCAAAAAGGCTGCACGTGGGCTGAGCAGATGTGACAGCCACATGGGCCAACTGGGTGGCACCCACAAGCCAGCAGCTTTGGGAAGAACAGTGCAGCCAGCTGGAGGAATCCTGGAGGTCTGAAGAGATCACGCTGCATGTGAAACCGAAATTTAAACCCTGCTTCTGCAGCAGGATCATCAGAACTTACCTGACATTAACCATTCCTCTGCATCGGGCAAAAACTTGATTTTAATCAAAGAGAAGGGAATTGCTGGCCAAGAACTGAAATCACTGCGGTGCAGATGACTCTTCAATCAGCTGCTGAATGGGAAGTGCCCAAGATAGAATTCACCAGGTCAGGTGTGACCCCCAAAACTTTGTTTCAAGCATCATGGATTTAATGAAATCCCTACATGCTGCTTCTGTAAAACAGGTATTTCAATAGGAAAAATTACCTCAAAATCTAGAGACAGAAGTGAAGTCAAGCAGTCTATTACCACTGCTTTTACAAGTCATTCAGGAAGACAGCATGACCTGTTCCACTGAAGAAAAAAAGCTCATTAAGTGTCTTCAAGTATGGGAGATGCACTCACAGTGATAACAGAGGCATTCATTTCATTACTTTACAACAAGGAAATTATAGACTCCATAGAAAATTTACAACCAAAATGGAGCCAGTGTGACAAACGGTGCTCATGTAGCAACAAGGAAAATGTAAAGTCCCCAAATTCAACAAATAACATATTTTAGTGGCTTCGCTTCCTCAGGCTCCAGCACCACTTCCTGCCATCGCTTCTTTCACCTCACGTCCGTCTTGTCTTCTGTTTTTTCGTTTGTCTCTTTGCATCCTCCGAGCCGCCCGTGTCAGAATTTGTCTGTCCAAGAGCACGCACTCCTTGCAGACGCGCTGTCAGCTGCAGCAGTAAGGGAATAAGCTGGGGAAAAAGAAAAGCAGCAGCTTGTGGTTACAATGGCACGTCAGGTCTGAACGATGACGTTCTTCAGACCAATGCACCCCCAAACAATCTGTTGCATCAATGGCACATCTCCAAAGGTATCAGAAAATGGCAGCAAATCTAGGGAAGGAATCAAACCAAACTTCTGGGAATTTCTAATAATCAAAGCCTAAGATGATTGTCAGTAACATTTTTCCTGCAGCAATCTAACAAAGAAGAGCAGTTTGGGTCTTGAGTCTAGAAAATGACTATTTCAGTGGAGGCATGTGTAGGAAATCTTGAAGAATCCCATGTTCTACACTGTCCTACCCACGTTCGAGAGGAAATCAAACTGCACAGACATATTTCTCTTACTGGCAAAACAGAAATCCAGTCGTATCAAAGAAGACTAGAGGAGTGTGGCTTGTTAACAGAGGGGGTTATTTAGCAGGTAGTCATATTCCTCTTGAGAGCTTTTCACTAGGGTGAGTGTAAAGCTGAGGAGACGTGCAATGACCTGCAAGATTCTTTTCCTGATTTTTCCTGAGGCCAATAAAGCAATTATTTTCATTCCTATTATCACTGAGCCTGGTTGTCTGAATTTGAATGATGCTGTGGTTTTTTTCCCCAAAGCCATCAAACGAGAAAGCAAAATTCAGAAGCAGCACAGGAATTCACCTGCACACTAAGCTTTTTTAAAGGAATGTAACTGTCCAAAAACTTGGCCACATTGTGGCTTTTCAAAATGTGTCACATAAGGTGATTGCTGACTGCATCTCTGTCAGAATAACCACCTCAACAAACCCTTACTCCACGCATTTCAAAGTATTAATTGGTAGGACAATAATACTTGGATAATCAAAACCCCATGACCTACCTTATCGTGGTTGTAACCAGCCAACAAGAGAAGCAGTGTCAGTGGTAACGCGATGTAGGATCCTTGGGCAATATCTTGTTCAGGCAGCTTTCTCTGAAAACAGTGGGGATCATGGATTTTGTTCTTATTTCTTTTTAAACAGTCATTTCGCCTACGAAACCCCTCAGCTTTAAGCAACGTCAGCAGTAGGATCATGCGGCACGTCAGCCCTTTTCATCTGACTTCTCTGTGCGCTGCTCCAGGATTTACTTCAGCTTCAGCACAGTCCCCCTCCCTTGATCAGATTCATTCACCTGTCACCTTTCTGCTGGGGTTTGCTGGTTTTTAAAGCTAATCCTCTGCTGATCAGTCTCTGCTGTACGGTCAACCTGGCGTGCTTGGATTTACCTGTCACATGCTGCCCAAACCTCTATGATAAAGTCACAGCAAGCACACAATAGCACAAAATCTTTCAATGCATCTGAACATGCAGTGATGCAGAAAATAAACAGATCATTTAGGCGCTGCAGAAGGAACACTTCACTGAATTGTGTGCACTGTTCAGAAGTGCAAGATGCCGCTTTGCTCCCTCGAGGGAGTTTTCCCCTGATGTTAATTTGAGAGCCACCCTGCTCACCCTCCACCTCAGCTCCAATTCCGACAGCTCTCTTTTTGGCCTGCTGATACCTGTCATACACACAGAAGCCTTTAAACGAATTCCGACAGCAATCCTGTCTTTCTCCTTTAGTTCCCAGTCACTGTGACCTGCCGGCTCACATCACAAATGCAGCCCCTTCCTGAACTCCTCCCATAACCTACAACCAGGTTATTACAGCCCTGGCCGATGCCTGAAACATGGCCACACTGTCGCTTTAACACCCCTCATCAGCCTCTTCATATTTACTTCATAGAAAGTTTGGCCAAGACCACAAAATACACGAGTCTACACTACCAGACGTTGCTCTCAGTGTGAACACTGGACCATTTCAATGTTTTGTACTTACCGTGGGACTGAAGAGCAGTGTGACGTGTTTGTGGTACCCGATGGCAGTGAACGAAACTTGAGGCAGGGTGTAGTCGTACTGCGACTTAGACAACGAAGAATCCAGGAGCACCACGTAATTCTGTGGGTAAAAAACACACTCAGCCTACAGCATCAGCAGCAGTCAGAGGCAAAAATCAGATTTAAAGGCAAAAGTCAGTTTAAAGCTGCAAATCTTCTGAGATGCTGGTCACTCCAGCATGAACGCGGCACTGCAGGCACACCAGAAGTAACACTTCGGTGTCCTCAGGGAAAATAAATTAAAGCGACCTAAGCTAATTATTCAACAATGTTCTTACCTCTCCATCTCGCAGCAGTGGTGGGAAATGGAAAAACAGGGATAGGCCTAAGTTGACTGTATGAATTGGGTTGTCAAGATTTTCACTTTTGTAGAGCTTCACCTGTGAGGCAAAGAAGAAAACACAAACTAGGAATTTCTGAGCCTGCAGCACAACAGATATTTCAGACATCCCACATCTTAAGGGATAAAAGCACTTCAAAATTCATCATGTGTTTTATAAACAGAAAGTTGTCAAGAAAGAACACCTGGAGTTGTTCTAATCTGGGATGAGAAAAGTCACAGAAACAGTCTTTTAACAGAACTTGAAACAATTTAGGAACAACTGATGTCTGATATTTTCACATGTCTAGTGTACTAGAGGTAGTCTGTGCTGTGCAGCAACCAGAACCCAGTAATTCTTTTAAAAAATCCCTGCAGTTTCACAGGAATTTGCAGCCTGACTTTGCTTGAATTCAGTTTCTCTACGCTTATTTAACAAGCCAGACAACCTCAAGCTACAGAGCAGGCCTGAAGTCCTCAGCAAACAGCATTTGCTCAGAAAGCAGCACAATTAAAAGAGGGTTATATTGTGGGCAAATAAGGCTGGGAGAAGCAGCACCTCCTTACCTGCAGCTGCCTGTGTGTACAGACATTTATCAGCCACAGGACACCACAAGCCAAGTGATGGGGTTTGTGGAGCACTCCGGAACAGCCTTGGAGCATCTGCACCATTCTTTGCAAAGCTCAGGATCAGACACTCACCAAGACCCAGCTCTCCTTGCAGACACAGCCCAACTAAATTCTGACCAACTCTGCACAGCGCTGCCGTGGCTGCAGCTCCAACCACAGCTCACCAGAGCATGTCCAGTGGTTTCACTGAGCCCAAGCAAGCAGAAGGACCAGACTGAGGTTACAAAACCGCTCTCTTGGGTCTGTATCAAATCTGAGCACATCTTTCAAAGACAAAAACTTGTGTCTTGAAAGCAAGAGTGATGATGTGCACCCACCAACAGCACATGTGCGTTACATGCAACACAAGACCCAGCCTCCTATGCAATAGGTACCAGCTTGGACAACTTCCACATAATTAAATGTTGACATCAATTCCTATTTGCTTAAGCTGAACTGCAAGGGTCTAAATTTCCCTAGAAACAAGGGAAACACACGCAGGGGCTGTTCAGAAAGGCGAAACATCTTCCCTTCACACCTGCTCTGAGCGCTGGATCCTCTGGATGTCTCCCCAAAAAAACAACAGCTTAGCAATGAGATCTTGGCAGGTGAGATGCATAACAGACTAGTCTGATAGAAATCCAGGCGCTGTATTTATATTTGCAGGTATCTTTTCGAGAAACTTTTAACTGAGCAATGGTGCTGTAACTCCTACCGCACTAACACCTCTTGCAGATACTTCAGCATTTGCACTCTAAGCCAGAAGGATCACAGGTGTTTAGGAAGTTCTTTCCAGATGAAAGTGCAGTCTTTTGAATTTTGAAAATTTCACCTTTACTATTTATCTCGTAATCTCTCTTGTATCTCTACTTTTAAATTAATGGGTCCTGTGCTATCATTGCTTTCACATGGTATCTTCTTGCTAGCAGACATGTCAAAAATTGCTGGTATTTCAGGAATCAATGCAGTTCTCTGACACAGAGGACTCATGTCACCCCTGGTGTCCTGCTGTCCTTATGGACAGGGCACCCCTAATCAGGGAAGCAGAGCCAAAAATGTACAGGCCAACCTGAGAAAGCCTTTCTTAAACATACTCCCATAAAAAATTGAAGCATTAAAGCAAAGCACTGAGGAACACTGGAATCTTAATTCTGTCTGTAATTCACATTTACCTTAATTAAATTATTAGTCATAATTTGAATTAAATGTGCGCTCCGGCTACTGAACAATTTCCAGTGACCCTGCAAAAAAACCACTGGGGAACCAACAGCAAATACACTTGGCAAAAATGAAAGGCTTGAACTTACACATAATGTGGAGAGATATTCAGAAGATGTAATTACATTTCCACTTAAATCAAATTGATTAATTTGCCGGAATGCTATAATATTAACATCATCAATGTCACTGTTCCCAACCTGCAACATAAAAGAGTCATGTTTTTACCAACAGAGGAACAGTTAACAGAGGACAGTTAGCACAACAAGAATATTGCTCATAATTTTAAACAAGAAGTGAATTTTGTTGTATACTAACCACAGGGAAACTTGCAGGCTTTCCAATTGCAAGTTCTTTTTCTCAAGAGTGCACAGCTCGCAATTACAGACATGCTTCATCAGCACAAGTCTGATGGCTTTAAGTTAAACCAAAAACGGAGGAAGCATCAAAAGCACACAATATTTTGGAGGAGCCTGAGTTACGTACACAGGACTGCCTGATGTCTGAACACTGGCGTCAAGATTTTGCATCTGTGCTGAGATGCATGTAAGAATCATAGAATCATTTTGGTTGGAAGAGACCCTCAGGATCACTGAGTCCAACCACAACCCACCCCTGTCCCTGCCCCATGTCCTGAGAACCTCATGTCCGTCTGTCCAGCCCTCCAGGGATGGTGACTCCAGCACTGCCCTGGGCAGCCTGTTCCAATGCCCCACAGCCCTTTGGGGAAGAAACTGTTCCCCACATCCAACCTCAACCCCCCCTGGCGCAACTTGAGGCCGTTTCCTCTGCTCCTGGCGCTTGTTCCTGGGGAGCAGAGCCCGACCCCCCCTGGCTCCAAGCTCCTTTCAGGCAGTTCAGAGATCAGAAGGTCTCCCCTCAGCTCCTGTTCTCCAGCTGAACCCCCCAGGTCCCTCAGCCGCTCCATCACACTTGTGCTCCAGCCCCTCACCAGCTCCGTTCCCTTCTCTGACAGAACCCCAGAATGTGAGGGATGGGAAGGGCCCTGGAAAGCTCATCCAGTGCAATCCCCCCATGGAGCAGGAACACCCAGATGAGGTTACACAGGAAGGTGTCCAGGCGGGTTGGAATGTCTGCACAGAAGGAGACTCCACAACCTCCCTGGGCAGCCTGGGCCAGGCTCTGCCACCCTCACCGGGAACAAGTTTCTTCTCATTTTTCAGTGGAACCTCCTGTGTTCCAGTTTGCACCCATTGCCCCTTGTCCTGTCACTGGTTGTCACCGAGGAGAGCCTGGCTCCATCCTCCTGACACTCCCCCTTTCCATATTGATCACCATGAATGAGGTCAACCCTCAGTCTCCTACAAGCTCCAGAGCCCCAGTTCCCTCAGCCCAACTCAATCTCTCAACTTGCTCCAGTACCTCAAGGGCTTTATTGGCATGAGGGGTCCAAACCTGACCCCAGGATTCACGGTTTGGCCTCCCCAGTGCCCAGCACAGGGGACAGTCATTGCCCTATACTACTCCTGCACGAGAATGTTTATACAGTTGATTAATGAGGAATAAGCCCCTGTCATAATATAGCCTACTTCAAAAGTATGTAACTTTATATTTTTCAAAATTGTTTACAATAGAAAACATTTGTGTTTCTAAAGCTGAACTCTGCTCAGAGGAGGGAAAAGCATTTCCTCAAACAATGACTGCACAGACAGGTGACAGCGGGGCCAGCGCTGGCACGCTGAGGCCGTGCATCTTCCTTGCAGGTGTCTTGCAAATGCTTCTCTCTCCTGGAGAAAAGGGCAGTAGAGCCAGGATACTATTAGTACGAGCTACAGTACACGGATGTCACTTGTGTACATAACCTTCAGATGATTTTCCGGAATTTGGGTTGTCGTTCTCTTCCCCTGCCCAACCAGCAAGCACTCTTAGCAAGAAGAGACTACAGACTTGAACGATTTCTGCCCTTCTGTTTGGCTGCAAAGGACGACACCCTAGTCAGGCATGGGTAAATAATGACCATCTCCCACTGAAAAGTTCCAGACAGCTAACGAAGGCTAATTAACCTTTGCTGGATGTCAAGAGATAAATGCAAGGCAACTAATCTGAATCTGTAAGGATGGAGGAATATTGAACAACATTTCATTGGGTTTCAATTCGAAGTTATTATTATACTTTATAAAGATTTGCTAGTCTGAAGGGCAATTTCGTCTACATCAAGACTACAGTATTTAGACCAAATAAAGCATAACAAAAATCTATCAATCAATAAATAAGTATAACACCAAGACAGAACAGCATGACAGTTTACGGCATCCTCAAGTCACTTGTGCTTTGTTCCACACCATAAAGAACTGCTGAAAGGCATTCTACACATTTATTCTCTTCTTTATTGATGTATAGTTTTTGTGACTGTGAAAGAATCCTTTTCACTTGTTTACTGTTTGGGCTTTATCTCATTTCCATTTTAAGCTATGATGCTGACACACTCAATATGGGGCCTGTATTTAGGGAGCTAACTTGCTGAAAGCCACTTGTCTAAACAGAATGTATTCAGTTCCACTGCTGCTGATAGAGCAGACATAATGCCTAGAGAGATGCATTTCATATTAAAGTGATTCCACAATAAAGAGAAAAAAATTACCTCAATTGCCCGATGCTGCGGTAAAGCTCTTTCAATGTGATCATTGCCTTCTGCTTTGAGTTGGACGTGATACACGCAACCAGGCTAAAAGCAACATTCGGAGAAATCCCATACTTTAATTTCAGAAAACAGCAAGAGAATTTTCTAACATTCCATTTAAGATACACCACCCAAACAGATCTAACTCTACCCAGTTAAAGTTTTCCTTATCCCAAATATGAAATTTAACTCAGCAACACCATTAGTGATGTTTACTGCCAGGAAATACAAAAGCGCTGTCACAGACCTTTCACTACATTACAGCATGAAAAGAAATCATCTGCTGTCAACTGTTTTAACTAGAAAGAAAATACATCAAACAGGACTAAAACCTGATTAAATACTGCTTTCTACCTCAGTAAATTGCTTACTCCATACATAGTGGTCCCATAAATTCAACTTCCACACTTCCTGCGGAACAGCTTCCCTCACATACGTGCCGTACAATCAACATCATACATCCAATACCCTGCTAAAAATGCCGTCGTAGTATTTTCACAAGAGAAATTAATGCTGTCCCAAATTCTGGGCTGCAACACCTGAACCCTGCTGAGTGTCCAGCGCATTGACGGGACCTGGTTTGTGGCTGCGCTGCCAGCAAGTCCCACACATTTTACCTGAAGTTTTTTCCCTCTTTAGTGGAATGAATGTTCACTACATGACAGTGTTTCCCAACACAGAGAAACTCAGGGGAATCTGAGCTGGCAAATGTGATGGGAAAACAGAAGTCAGTAGCTAATTAATAAAACATATTCCATTGCTCCATTATCAAACTAACATAAAAGTAAATGACATGGAGTGTTCTAATCCTTACCAGAAGGCCACGTAGCCTGAATTTGCCCTCTTCATCAGTTATGGTGTCTTCTCCATAGATGCTACAATTCTTCTGCCCCACAGCTTCCACCGAGACCCCCTGCTCAGGCTCTCCATTTAAAGAAGAAACTGTGCCATAACAGCTAGAGGGAGAAAAAGAACCCATTGCTACAGATCTGCAGATGCTGTTTTAATGCACATTTTAAATATGTTTTATTGTTAGAACTGATAGGAAAAGTACTTAATATATTTAGCATAGCATGGGGAAGAAAAGGGGAATTTATAATGTATATGTAAAACCATTTAAAGCATTAGAATTATCTGCAGGAACAGCAGTGCTTGCCCCTGAGGGCAAGGAAAGGATGTTGAAGTCAGACACATGAACTGTTTGCCATCCCTAGACCAGTGCTCTCATGTCCCACTGGACAAGCCACCTCCGGCGCCAGTGACACGGAGCTCCCATAGCAACGTTTCTCCTCAGTCCTGCCATCTGGGCTCAGCTCTATCTCCACGTGCTTGAGAAAAGGCTAAAGTCCTTAATCACAGTGTAATAAAGTTAGATAGTGCCTTCAAAAGTACCCTCCAAACCTTCAGAACAGAGGTGTATCAGGAGAAAACACACGTTTTGCATAACGCATCCCGATAGAGTATGCAGCACTTCACACGGCATTTCAGCTCTACTAACCTGTAAGCTGTTCTGTAACCCGTTATCCGAATTTTAAGATTCTGTCCTTCCTGCACTTCAATCATTTGTGATGATGGTTCAAAGCGAAACTCTTTCATCATGGGTTTAAAATAATACTGCCCTGGGCTCTGCAAAAAGGCATAAAACAAGCTGTTTACTGATAGTGATAGAAAAATGCATCAACTCCAAACAATTATGTTTCTGCAAGAGCTCCCTAAAGAGCTGAAGTTCTCTGTCCCAACTGTAGGTTAAACTGGTTGGAAAATGTAAGCGCTGAAAAACAGGAGCATGTTGGAAAATAAAGCAATGGAACTCTACCAGGAGATGAAGCCTGAAGGGGGGAAAGAAATTATGGCCCTAAAACCTCACCACAAGACCTCAAGGACAGGACAGTGACCAGGAGGGAAGGATGTCTGCAAGGAAACTGTTCAGGCATGTCCACACACATGTACAGATCAATAATCTAATTAGATTTCTTTCCTCTCAAGTCTCTCAAATGATCATCAACAAACTGGCTTGCTTCATGTTTACAGACTGCAAATTAGTAATCAAGATCAATCAACATCATCCGCTACCTGTTGGGGAGGAATCTCTTGCCAGGTTAGACCTTGGCAAGTAAAAGATGTGAAGTGCTGTCCACTCTGAGGGACAGACCTACATCTCTCATTGTGGGTTACGATTTCAAAGGAGACCTGCCACATCAGAGAGCCAACAGCGTTCCTCTCCTGGAGGGCAAAGTAACACGGCATCGCACGTGCAGCCACGTTCAGAAGAATCCATTCCAACGCACCAGATTGGAAAACGTCAGCATGCCGTTGTCCTGCGTCAGGAGGTTGGACCGAAACACCCCTCCACTGAGAGACAGGAGAACTCCGGCAAGAGCCTGGTCATCCTCTGATCTGATCTGTTTTTGAAAAAGCAATAGTTTTAGGCATAAGCAGGGGTTGCTTTATGAAGAAGGGTTCAATTCCGAAGCCTCTTGGGGAGTGCCCAGATGTGGTGGCTCAAAGCACACAGCTGTATGCAGAGGAAAACCAGCCACCTCTGCAGCGCATCCCTGACCTCCTGCGAGACCGCAGGGCTGCAGAGGTGTGTGCTCAACATTGGGACTCACAGCCACACACAGCACGTGCCACCACAACAGTCATGCTCTGTGACTGCACAGGACATGCTGGGGGACAGAACAAAGTACCCCAAAGATGAGAACCACCCACTACTTGGACCAGACTGCCCATGAAAAAAATCACTTTGAGGGATAAAACTCATCAAGAGAAGGTGGTCAAGACTACAAACACAAATAAAAGCAGTTTTTTGGACTGCAGGCTCTAACTTTCACTATATAAAAATTGTAAAATATCTGCTGCATGGCAAGTCATGGTCTACAACTAAACTCATCCACTGAGATTTGTTTCTGTGTGACAAAATTATCCCCAAATCCCACACCCATTTGTGTTTGGCTGGGACACATGGGTTAATTTTTTTGCCTGTCTAGCTCTAACTGCACACATTACTCATTCAGAACCCAAACTGTTTAGAACATTACCTCAAACGTCACCCCAGCAAGAGCAAAAGCTTTGAAGTCCCCAACTGTTCCTTCTACTGCAGTCAAAACAAACCCTTCTTTCTGCGCAGCAACTGTGTATTCCAAGTCACTGTGGAGTGGGCCAACACTTCAAATAAAAGGAAAGAACTCATTTTAAAAAAAACACTTGGATATCACGCACACGTTGTCAAGTCACTATTGCACTTCAACTACAGAGTCGAAAAAATCAAAACAGATCCATTAATTACCTGTAAGCACCTTTATCATCGGTGAAAACTGTGATGAGCGGGGAAGCTGCTCCCTTTTCACCAATGATGATCTCAACGCCTTCCAGTTCAGGATGAATTCGCCCTTCCAGAAACAAGCCTGCTTTTCCATGAATCTCCTTCAGCTTCCCAGGACAACTCTCTTGGTCATTGCAAAGGAGATTTAAGACAAATGAGAAAGCCAAAAATACACTTGCCATTCTGTCTGTCAGCTGATGTTCTTTCACCTTAGAACAAGAGATCAACCCACACAATTCCACGGCCTCTCAACACATTTCAAAACATCTGAATGTGCATAAAATCTGTAACTAAGTTCCAAAGCTTTAAGCACATATCCAAAGCAAACATTCTGGATTTGCTAAGTGCTCTAAGGATTAAGTGACATATACTGCAGCCACGTGGAGAAGATTCCAACAATATTCCCTTCTAGCTGGTATTACACTGGGCTTTGACACGTCAGCATATATCGTGTTCGATGACATAAGTAAAATTGTGTTCCCCTTCCCTTACAATGTATTTAGAATGTGCACAACAAAGAGGCACATAAAAGGGGTACCTAACATTTTCTAGTGATTTCAGACAAAGTCTGTTCACTTAGGAACCTGAGGGCAAGATGGACATCGACATAACAAGTACCATCAACTGACTAATGATAATCCTAACAATTTTGAGGTTCACTTTTTGCTGAAGATTTTTATTATTGTAATGTACTACAAACAAAATTTAACAGAAACTTGAATTTGGTAACAAACTTAGAATACGAACATCACTTCTGCAGAACTGTTTTTCTAAATGAGAGTAATATGAACAATTCTGAGAATCTGGTGTAACATCCAGAAATGTGGTCCTTCCTCTTGCGCCAGGTGCCCTTTCAGCACTTGAAGCATATTCTGCTGATCAAAACTGTACTTGCAGCCTCTACCGAATACCTGGGCTTCCAGATTCCAGAGTGAAACTGGCCCAAAGAAACAGCTGCAACCAAAACTTTCTTAACATTACCTTTGAAATGTTATTAATCTATAAGGATACATTTCTGCTTTAAATTTCTACTCCTTTCAACTAGATTTTGTTCATATTTACCTCCACTAACAACGGTTTCCACATAGGGTGGGTAGAAAAGCAGCTCTTTGGATGATGGTGTCACAGTAATTTTCTCTCCAGACCTATAAAACACAAGATACAATTAGAAGAAAACTAAATTAGCAGCTCTCATGTAGAACAGAACACTCGCAAATTGACCCAAGAATCCATCTAAATACCCCAAGGAAAAAAATATCAACAATAACCTAAGCAAAATTCATTTTATGTGGTACTGTTAATAGTTTCCATTTAGCTGACAGTCATCAAAAACAGGCACAAGTACCCACACAGCATGGAATATGTCATTAATCTGTTTGGTGGAGACACCAGACAACTGTACATGGAACAGACCTCGCCCACTGGAGCTTGGTATTACCTTGCCCAGTAGGAAAATTCATATAAGAACGGTCCTTGGAGTTCCTCCACCATTTCTTGCACTGGTGGTTTGGTTCCTTCCTCCTCTTGGCCTTTCTTTTCTCTCTCCTGTCGGCGGGTCTCAATTTCTGCCAGCTGCTGCTCCCGACGCACCTCCTGAACAGATTTCAGGGGCCCTAAAACTAAGGCAGGTTCACTGTCAATGGATGACCTGAAAACATGGAGGAGAAAACAAAATCATCTCCTTGCACACTGAGGGATAAGAGCTCATTGTATCTGTTCATTACTGCCCTTATACCACAGCAGACAAGTTCCAGGATTTTTTCTTTAATCCATTATGCACTATGGGTAAGCTACCTGGCCTAGCAGGATGGGACCTACCGGTAACTCTCATAAGTTCTGCCCCATCGTGCTATAACACTTCAAGAAATTACAGCCCTGGTGCCTCCTCCTCCTCCTGCATCCTGCAGAGCCAGCGCCACACGCCGACATCTCAACCACCTTGCAGAGCCCAACAGCGTAGCTTAAGCTGAAGTTTTGGTGAGCAGAGTCTTGATTTTGCACCATGTACCAGCCGCCAGCTGAAGCACAGAAGCACTGACACGCCAGCACAACTCAGAAATTCTTAAGCCAAAGACCAGTTTGCAAGAGTACCTTTAACAGAGCCCTAAACCAAAAAGACTGGAATTCCAAACCTGAGAACAAGCTTAATACAGAAAGGATGAGTTACACAAAATAAAAAGACTGGTAAGCTCACTTGTTTTTTTCCAGTATTAGGAACTTTCCCTCAGAATCCACCTCTCAGGAGTATACAAGGAGAAAAAAAAACCTCCTTTCACAAGCAAATACTTCCAACAGCTGGCAATTCCCAGGAAAAGCTCTGAGTTCTAACCTATCTGCCCCATAGATCTGAACTATCCAGCTGTCTTGTCACTGTGCCCTGAAGAAATTGCTGGATAAACTAAACCGGGTTGTTTAAATGAGCTCAGAGCAATGCATCTCGTTTCACTTTCCTGGATACCACAGCCCCTCTTCCCCAGCAATATCTTCTCATCTCCAGCCATGCTTTGTATCTTATTTCCTGTCTCTTCTACAACAGCCTGAAAAACTCTTGTAGAACATTGCAAAATTCTCTATGTGTATTGAACTGAAATGATCACATTACTTTTCCTACAACTGCTTTAGATTATCAGGGTAGCTCTGTCCCCTGCTTCAGTCTTCACCTATATTCTGCCTTTTTTAAGAGAAACAGATACCATCACTCTAGCACACTAAGTTTCATCAAGAGTTTAAATTCTTTCCTGCAGCCCACAGACAATACAAAATTATACCAAATTTTTTTTGTCATAAAACCTATTAAAAATATGTAGACATGCACACAGTCTCATTATATTAATAATAAATTACTACAGTCTCACTTTTCAGACATAAGAAGCCATCACAAAAAATTGTTAAGAATTAGCTTTGTTTTTTGTTCCTTTTTAAGTGAAAGGTAACAGGTCACCACCATGGATCTGGTACGCAAGCAGGGACTTTTAAACACAACTGTCTTGCTTTTCAATCCAGAGCTGTTCCTTTTATGTTGATATTTCACTAATTGGAATTTGGCTGCAAAGCCTCTTCAAAGCACTTGCCAATAGTCCCAAAAAACCCAACCAGCCCAGAAGGCTGGTACAACAGTCACCTCCTCACTCAGCTGTTTTTTAAACCCTAATGGCTCTCTGCTATCTCAATGTTTCTCTTCCAGCTGTTGCCCAGTAGTTGCAGCTATAGGTTCATTAAAGCCAGGGAGCTCCAGGCAACGCTCCGCAGGTGATTTGTTCTCCGAGATGTTTTCTGTGCTCAAAAAGTTGGAGAACCCCTAGTCTAGAACAAGCGGACATCAGCAGAGCATTAATGAAGCACTCATCGTTACCAGACACTTCCAGGTAGAGCTGACACCTCATACAATTAAACCTGTTCACAAACCAGTGCTACCTAGAGAGATGTCTGCTCAGCTAAACATGAATTGGCACATTAGTATGTAATCACTCTGCATGGTTTTCCTTTTATAACCCTCTTCACACCAGCAACAAAGCTCTAAAGCATCAGATTCTCATTTTGGGGAAACAAAAAGTGAAAAAAATAGATAACAGTGCTGAAGAGCTCAGACCCAAGTTAAACAATACCCTCTGAATCCTGAAGTTTCAGTTCATTAAAGTGTGTGAAAACTCAGAAAACTATTCCTTTGTACCATTGCACACAAGTAGATTGCGACTATACCGAAATGAAGTGACAATGTTCAAAATGAGCGCTGGAAATTTTTTATCCATCTACAAAAATCTCAAAGCACAGCTTAGCAAAGAAACCTCTTGCAGTCTAGAGCTGGATGCCATCTCCTTAGAAAACAGCCACCACGGTTTAAAACCTGAGTAAAATTTTATGAGACAGATGTCTTTGCCTTTCTCTTTTTATAGCCCCAAGATTTCTTTGTTCTTACTTAATGGTAATGGTCACATCCATCAGTTTATCTGTTACAATCGTGCCAAGGACATGGTGTCGAACTGCAGTGAGCGTCAGGATACTAGGAGAGGACCTGTAAATCAAAGTTACAAATGGGTGAATTCAAGGTTCCCATCCTAAAGAAAATAATGAAATCTTATTTGGCAGAGTTTGCGTTCCCATCCCAAAGTCTGAAATGCTTTATAAAAGAGGATACACAAATTAAATAGCAAAGCCTTGGTGCTGAGATGATAGCACATTGGAAAGGGAACATTTTCCAGCTCAGAACCCCAACCCACTGCATGACATTGGCCAAATCAGCCCCTTCCTTTGTGCCTCCTGCTTCCTCCCAGGCTAAAGCTGATTGGATTGATTGATATGTACATTCCCTTTACACACAGCAGGACACCCAGGCATTTGTCATATCAGTCGTAGTTCATCAAGATGCTCAAGTCTAGTGGTGCTTTGCTACCAACAGAGGGTTTCAGCTTCTACCAGGCACTCACTCTGCCCTGGCTCTCATGTTTAGCACATCTCTCTTCAAAGAACTTGAAATTCACTAACACGGCAGAAAAGAATCAGATTTTAATTCTGAATTTGTTTTCTGCCATGCTAATGAATTAGAAGTACTATGGGAGCAGAAATCCTCTTTTTGGAACGAAAAAGCCATTAAGTACATTGCCAGACCATAACCTATAAATGACTAATACAACATGGCTGAATTGTGAAGATCAGCACCGCTTACTTGTGATCAGGGTGAATATTTATTCAGCTTTCAAAAACTGGGGTGAGCAGAATCGAATCACCACAGAGTTACAGCACCACAACAGTGGTATATACCTCCTGGTAAACTTACCACCCTGTCCTTTGCATTTCAACTCTCACAAGCGATTAACAGTTTCCAGTGAAATATCTCTGCCTTTTTACAAAGCAAAACCAACATCAAACAGACAGAGAGCTGACAAAAATGTCCATTTAAAGTACTAACGGTATCTTTAAAGCCTATCATTACCTGATTATATTTGTTTTAGACTAGAAAGGACAAGAGAACACATCTGACACACTTTACTAAAGCTTTCCTCTGTTGGTTACAGCCGGCCATAGCAACACATCCTGAATGACAAAAGCAAGCGGCTGCAGAAGGAAGCTTTGAGAAAGCATACTGACAGGCATAACATCAAAACCAGATTTTGCTCTTACGTGTCGTAAGTGTAATACTCATGTTCAAACTGGTGGCAGGAACGTGGGGTCACTTCATATACACCTGTAAACATTGAACCAAAGAATGATCTACTGCAAAAAAAATCATCAAGCTTACTGTGTCGGCTGAATTGTCAAGATCACATGAGAAACAATTACAAAATGCAACTATATATATATTCACTACCTTTTACACAGACACTTGTAAATGAATTCACCTCTGTTCAGGCACAGATCACCACTAGAAGCTGCACGGCATTTGTCATATATACTGATATAAAACACCATTAGGCATCACTACAGATAAAAATAATTACAAACACAACAAACCAAACAAGCTCAGCCGTAACCTATTATAGTCCCACAGCTGATACCCTTTGACTGATTATAGAACCCTTGCATTATTGCCTTGTGAATGAGACTAGTGGTTCTGAGGATGAAAAGCTCAAGGCTGAAGAATGAATCAAAACCAAACATATTTTTAATTGTTTTGCTAAGGGGCCATAACAGAATTAGCTCTAAGACATTAAAAGGAGGAGGAGAAAAAAAAATCTAATTTTAAGCCATTCTTTTTCCTGACTTAGAGAACCCTGTGGTACTTCTAACAGTTATCCCTCAGGAATCCTGTATTGAAATGATACTCCTATTTGTAACTCACATTCTAATGTGAGTGATAAACAGAACCCATATGAACGAGATTATTTGAACACGCTCTTTCTTCAACCAAGATCAAAGCCCTTCACTGAGACAAAAAAACCAAAATATTTTGCTTCTGGAATCTGTATTTAGGTGAAGGACAAAACAGCAGAAGAATTCTAAAAACTTAGAACAATGCATTTATATAGAGATGGAAATAAAACAATGTCTCTCAGAAAGCTCAGAAACTAGAACAGTTCGGTTTTGTGTGTTGTTTTTTGTTGTTTTGATTTGGGGTTTTGGTTGGTTGGTTGTTGTTGTGTCTTGGTGGTGATTTGTTTGGGGGGGGGTGTGTTTGGTTTGGTCTAATTCGCAGTAATATTAGTTCACTGGTTCTTTGTGTTTTAAACTAACATGTTAGAGCTGTTACCTGGCTTTGAAAGACAGAATCTGTTCACTCCTTTGGACAGGTTATAAACACCAACATTCTCTGGTCCATTTCCATCCTGATAAAATTCCTGTGAAGCCACAAGTCACCATTAGTAACTACCAAACAACAAAACGAAAACAGGATTTGCCTGAAGATCCATTCATACTTCTCTTTTACAGCAGCTAACAACATAAGGCCATTTTTAAGAGAAAAATCCCAAAGCACTCTGCACACCAGTGTTGCTGTGCTACGCGACTCCCCATAGCCATGAGAAAGCCTCAATTCCAAGCATAATCCAACCTGCCTACATAAGGTCATTAAAAAAAACACAGGACATTTGTTACCTACATACCAGTGTAATTGCATGAGAAAGAGAACACCTCAGCATATATCCAGTCTGCCTGAATTCCACTCCTGAAACATCTTCCTCCAGGACTTCCAGCTCCAAAGACTTATTCTTCCAGCACCAGTCTTCATGGACAATGCTCACTAGAATACACCACACAAAGCATTTTAGTAAGTAAAACTGTGTGAGTAAGAGCAGATTTTGAGGTATAAAAAGCTTCTATCACTCTAACTTCCCTGACAATAATCTTCAAAGCCAGATACACAACAATGGCTGCAGTAGCAGAGGTGGCTCACAGCACTGCAGCATCACCAGGAATCCAGCGCATCTCGGAATGGAAAAGCTATTCTAAAAAGGAATAATGACGTCTGCTCACCCTGGGGAGTTCCACGATGTGACAGTCAAAGACGCCTGGAGGACATCAGAACCTAACTCCAGCCTCACCTGACATCAAGGTGGTCTGACTCGTCTATAAGAAGAGCAATCTGCATATATTCCTACACCTTCCCCTGGAAAACAATTTGTTTTCCTAGTAGGCCAAGGCAGGCTCAGGAGAGGTTCTCTGGAAGCAGAAGAACGAGGGTGTGCCGCTGTTTTTTGGTTTGGGACAAGTCAGGTCATGATAAAGCCCTTTTTCCTCACAGCAGCCATGCAAAACCCTAAAACTTACGAGAGCAGCTACATGTAAGCTGACAAAAAGGTTAAAAACACAAGATTAAGAAAACTTGCTGCACTGTATATTATTTTTCCAGATTCTCTCAATTTTCAGAACTAGTTCCACATTGGGCACACTGTAAACGGTATCCATAAGAACAGAAGCATACAGATTAAGTCACAAATTTACTACTAAGGTAACAGCAGTTCCCCATTATCCCACCTTTGTATTTGCCAGGCAGCACATTTTCAAATGTGAAGGCCACTGAGTCTGTGTTTCCAGAGAGCTGCAGGTTGCGTTTTTCACCCGGGCGGCTCACGGACTGTAATGTCACCATCAGATCGCCACAAGCATCTGCACAAAAAAGACAGCAGAAAATTAGACTGCGTTCTGGCTTGGCAGCTCTGCCTCCAAAACCCCCACCCTAAGCAAGCTTCCTGTGCACCAACATTAAAATGATTACTCTCTTCCCGTAGAAAACATTTCCAATTAAAACTCTTGTATTTCTTAGGTACATGTTTACCAGTGTTTTTTGCATTCTTCAGGAAGTTCAAGACTGTTAATCATACACTTTTATCTAATGGTGAGTAACAACCAGAGGCCAACACTAAATCCCTAGGTCCACCTTGCTCTGCAGAGACTACAGGGCCCAGAAAACACCTGAGACGTACAGTATCCCTAGTGTCAGCCAGGAGCATTTCCTTCCAGATCTTACCCATCTTCTGAGGAACGCAAACAGGTTAGAATTCCTTCCCGACGAAGGAATATCTGCTTATTCCTAGCAAGTATTAAAAATAGGTACATAACTTTACCCCAAGCTTTCTTAAAGTACCTTATTGGGCTGTAAGGTGTCCCAAAAAAAATCTGCTGGAAGTTAATTTACCTATCTGCTGATGGGGCTAACCACACCAAGTGGCTTGATCTAAAGAGTACTCACGCACACACGCATCACTCAAGTTCTCTGCTCCCACTTCCACTTCACTTTCAAATCTGGCTTACCTAAACAAGAGATCTTCCCTGAGACGGATGCCAAAAACTGAGCGAAGGTCACGTCCATTACTGGTCTGTCTGTAACAGCAACAGGGAACATTTTGGGTTTCAAAGCCAGTCCTGCTCTGGTCTCAGCCTCTGGAATAATCACCTGTAGAGCACATGACATCAAGACATCATTGGCTTTTAAAAAACAGCCCAAACACACCCATTCTGCTGAGTTCAATCCACTTATCAGAAATTAGAAAATGGAAATTTACTGAAAATCCCAGGCAAGGCAAAACCAGCCTCCCAAATATGCTTGCAAAACTCTATATTAAAAATCCTCCAAAGAACTGCAATGAAACTGAGCTAAACGTCCTCCAAACAGCTCGGTTTCAAAAGTCAGAGTGAACTTCACTTCAGGATGTACTGCTGCTTCTACGTTAGGCTAATTCACTATCTATAAGGACAATTAAGGTCTTAATAACCATGCACTTCCTTATCTCCCACACTGCACTATCTCCCACAACACAGAATTCAGGGTGGCTGTACTACAGGTTCTGCTGTGACCTACAATCTCGGGAACCATTTAGGCATCTGAGAACAGTACACATTACACATCTCACTCACAGGATAATATATTGAGATAAGTGATCTAAGGGACATCACAACTCAATGACTTGATCTCCTTTTAACTAGAGTGAAGGAAAAGGAGCACGGGAATTTCAGCTTATTAAGAAAAAACAACAACAAAAAAAGAAATAACTGTAATTGTTTAAATAGTGCAAACAGGAGAAAAGGATCAGGAAAAACTAAATTCAGCTTCTCAGCTTTTGGAAATTACGTGTTTAAAATCCAAAACCTCATGACAGTCCTAAAGCAAAGAAATGGAAGCTCTTTCTTACCTGAACATCATATGTACCCGGTTTTGCCTTAAAACAAAATGCTCCCTGAGGGTCAGTTTCTGTTGTAACCAGTGATGCTTTGTCCTTGTCCTGAGGCATCATGGTCACCTTGTATTTACTCATCTGTTTGACTGTGTCAGGGAAACGAGTTACTGAGATCCGGCCACACACACTGAATCTGAAATATAAGCCAAGCATTAGAAGAAATATTAATATCTTGATTCGACAAAGTTCATAAAAAGATACTTATTTTAAACCTTCCTTAAAAAGTAAACCTCACTGTTGAGGTACTAACACATGAATTCAAATGGATTTCTCCTGAAAAGAGTGTTCATATCAAAGAGATACTATATGCAAACATGGTGGAGCGAGTGCAAACTCATGCACAATTAAGGGAATCTTTTCTTTTACAATGAACTCACCATGATGTTATGTTTTTATTTGCAAGCACATTGCTTCACTATTTCACCCCAAAAGCCCCTCAAGCCTTTTTCCTTAATTTTTTTTCAGCTAGGTGGGCAATTGACTTAGGATAGCCATCCCTCAGGTTTGAAATGGTATGAAATGTTCTGTGTCAAAGACCTCAAACATGATAGGTAATTCACCTGAACATAATCCTAGTACACCTACTTTTGTGAAAGCACAATACGACAAATTAGAAACTGTTAAGTTTTACTTTTCACCTTCAACAGCACAACATATTTAGTAACTGAAAAAACTGCAACTGATCATCACACAGATTTTTTTTTAATTAGCTAGCTAAGCCCATATGAGCTAGTTGCCCTTTGCCTCAATAAATTCCTAGTTTTCACTTCTCCAGAAGGTTCCCACTATTTTCTCCTCCAGGAGAAGCTCCTGGACAGAGAACCACCTCCTTTGTCTTCCTCAGCTCACACATCTCTCCCAGCACTGCCTACACCCCCAAAATCATCCTGTTGCCATTATACAGGTTCATGCCCAGCAGCCAAAGAACCACAAAGAAGAAAAAGACAATATAAACAGAGGATGACTGTGACCTTGAGAGTGCTGTGTAATAAAATGTAAAGGTTTGGTACGACACTGGACTACACAGTTATGTATTAATACCTCCACTCTTGCACAGGACGAGGGTACCTGAAGTGCAGCATCAGCAGCAGAAAGCCTCCCTGTTCCTGCCTTGGTTGACACACAGTTCTGTAATTGCTCAACATACCTGTGTTTTAGCATCTTTGTTTACACAGGAGAGGTTATTAAGAGGGAGCTCTAAGCCTTAACTAGTAGTGAGCAAAATACCGTGGAGAAGACATCACTCTGCACTCATACTGTCCTATTTACCTTGAATTTCTCAAGCTCCTGACAACAGTATGCAAGTCGGGGCATGATGTGGGAAAGGACCACGCACTTTCAAGAACTTGTCCACATACCAAATGACATTTCCATCACGTCACCAGTACTTACCCTGTTGCAATGATGTTTGCTAGCTGGGGTGTATTTGGTGCGATCTTCACTGTAATAGTATCGAAGAAGAGATGCTCCTTCTTGGCATGAATGGTGTATGTACCTGTTGTTATGTTCTCAAGGCGGAAAGAGCCATCAGCTTTTGTTTTTACTGTAATAAACAAAGAGACGAGTTAAAAACACAGCATATCTTGACTGTCTATTCTTACGTGTCAAAGAGTTAGAGAGCATGCACTGCTTTAGTCTATTTTTAATTTACATTGCAAGACAAAGAAACAGTATTATGCTTTCTTACTAGACCAATATTCATTTCTGTATTTCAAAACACAATTTGTCATACAGTTGAAAGAAAATACCAGAAATTTTTTACAGCAAAATAAATGAACACCTAATACTCTCATCTAAGGCAGAAAATGCAAAATTAGTCAACTGCAAGAAAACCAGTTTAGTATTACAAATAAATCACAACAGTACTAGTATATTATCTCAAAGGCTTCAATTCATGTCTCACACGAAGACTGAGACCCCTGCTTACCTTTAATCTGATTGTTCAGAGTCACAGTGGCATCAGCAACTCCCTCTCCTTCAGGACCATTCAGCACCCTCCCTGTGACAGAGAAACCCATCACATGGAAAACAGGCTGAAAAAGGAAAAAGTCAACATTAATCTTTACTGAGTAAAAGCAAACACACACCAGTAGCAATCAACAACGACTGCTTTCACCCCACGCACATGCAAAGGCAATTTATTTCCAGCTTTAGGAAAAAGAAAATTACCAGGAAAATCACAATGTAAGTACATATCAATCTTCAGGCACACTGTTCCCCAAATTACAGGAACAGATTCTCAGTTTTTCCGCATGAGTACAGTTCATAATGCCACGACACAAGGCAAACCGGACAAACTCACAGGCTCTTCTTCAGACATCTGACAATATGAACGAGTAAATTTAAGCAACCTGAAAAATTACTGCCTGTTTACTACATGCACATTAAACTGAACACAGCACACAGCTTTTCCCTATTTAGTTTCTTCCTAGTAAAAGGGACTGAAGTGTAGAATACAGCACCATGCCAGATACTGTCTTCTCCCTGCTGTGCAAGAGGGTGTGCATAATAAATGTCTTCAAACTTCTTACAATTAAGTTTTTCCATAATACAGCTGCTTTCTGCTAAAAACAGTTTACTTTTACAGGCAAGAATGGCACAAAAAGATTATTTCCTCTGAACACCTTACCTCAATCTGTAAACTGTCATGCTCTACAAGGAAGTCCAGTCTAGATGGAGCAACATCAAAGGTAATTCTCTCTCCCCTGTAGAATGGTATCTGAAAGAAGACACATCACTTTGACTCCTAAGAAGCTATGACGACACGATCGTTTGCCTTTACCATTTTACATGTCTTTATCACTAGCAGACACCTCTGTGAATGGTCAAACAGCCTGCAAACTTCTTGGAAAAAATAACTCAGAGGGATGGGGACAGGAATGAAGGCAGTATTTCAGGGCTGTTTGATGGAAACCATATGAGATCATCCGCAGGGACAGAAAAGTCACCCTCAGAATACAGCAAAGGTACTTTGCTGTGCAAGAGCTTACGTATAGAAGACCGTATGATCGCTGGAAGAGTTAAAGGAATGAAAGAACTTTCACTTCAAGATCACATGGACTGAGAATGCCAAACAATCACTCCAGACAGTGCACTGACAACCATGCTCCTGCACTGCTCAGCCACAGCAAAGAGAACGGGCAAAAAAGAAACAGAGAACTGGAAGGAGAGGAGGTGGCTGTAGCCAAAAACCTCTCAGTGGCCCAGCAGCCTCCAAGTGTGGTTCTGTGACTGGCCAATGTATTCAGGTCACTCAGAGCCTGTTTGCAAATAAGTCCTTAGAAACCACACAGCTGAGCCCAATCACAGCAACCTACCTGACTGTCACATGCTTTAGGTTGGAGGTTCCTATTCCAATTATTTCATCCATTTCAACTATTTCTGTTTTAACAGCTACAAAGTTACGCATGACCTAGTTTAAAAAATGAAAGTTAACAACCCAATGGAGAGACAAGCATTTAACTTTCTAGCTACTTACCACAGTGTATTTCCCACTTGGCAGAGAAAGAAAACGGAAAGATCCATCTTCTTTTGACACAACATTGCACAAATAGGATAGCGACTCATCTCTTGACTGGAATCCATCCACAGGAGAAATATTGCAGCCCACAACGTCCTGTGGCAATAAATACAACTTCTTTTCCCATGAGAGAACAGAGAAAATAACCTCAGGGGGATGTAGGAGGGTTGGAAATGAAGGATGTGAACAACTGTGAATGAAGGATGGGAAGTACAAAACTATTTCAGAGGCAAAGTCTGATAGCATGGCCTACAATTCATGTCCAGGTATAAGAGGAAAAAACAACCAGTAATCAATTTTATGGTAATGAGGACAGAAAAATGGAAAAGTCAACATCCCCTGGTACCCCAGAACCGCCCTGCATGTCTTCACATTAACTGACTCCAGTTCTGTGGACAAGGTTAGCATTACAGAACAGAGCTCTCCTCTACATAACAAAACACAGGACAGGACCAAACATTTCACACTCGTTTCGTAATAGTTTTAGGGTGGCAACCGAAGCTATAGAACTTTAGCTTCACATCGAAACACCAAAAAGAAATTGAGACCTCATGCTGAAGACAAATTACAGCTACTATACAGTGAATTTCAGGATTTGTCTGGCAACATCTTGTGCCTTGTGCAAGAAGCTGGTCTTTCACCATGGAAAAGTGTCATCCTCACGAGGAAACACATTTACTAACCAAAATCTAACATGCAAAAAGGTGTAACTGGAAAAATATTGTCTTAACCCCTTAACCCTGCTGACCTACAGAAAATACACAGATCGATAACGTGATGTGAATCATATTATATTTTGCACTTGTTGCCTGCTTCAGTTCATGTCTTAGTTTTCTACGCCCCTGAACAGTTGGATTGTTGAGGAGCCTGGTTGTTTGAAAACAATAATGAAGAGTTCAAAAGAGTTTAAATTAAAGGAATTTTCTAATTTCTTGTGTTCAAAAAAATATGTAGACCTTAAACTTCAATTCTGCCCGCAATGAGACAGATGGCTGTTGTGTTACACATCTGCGGTATTCCATGGAGGCCATGAAGAAACTCAGCATGGACACAAATGTTGTATTAGAAGGGCCTTGTTGAAAAAAAAAGATACAGCTTGAGGGCCTGTATAGTTTACGTTTTCTATAAGCCAAGCTCAATGAAGGAGAGATGAGTATCAGGGCAATATGAATCTAGAAGCTATTTAGCTACTTCTTATTACGTCCATACTCATATCGAAAAGGTACCGATACACCATTACCTCTTTAGTGACTGAAGAAGAGAAAAGGAGAAACATGACGCCTTTCATGGGTTCTCCATCACTCCTTACTGACCCAGAGACATTGTAGCCTGCAACAATCAGAGGGCTCGCAGCATAAGCATTAGAACTCGTCACCCGTACCACTGTCTTTGACTGAAAAGCAGAAACATATACACTGTCATCAAAAGTAGGCATTAGATCTCATTTACAGCACCTAAAGAACAATCAGAAGCTGTACATTCAAGAACAGAAACAGGCTATTCAAAACAAGAAGGCACTAAAACAAAGATACTTCACAAAACAGTATTCTTCCTGGTTTACTGATTGAGAAATTGTTCAGGACCTCAGAGCTCCTCAGAAAGCAAGCAGTCTGCGAGGGAAGGATTGGAGCAGCTGCTACAATGTGCAAGCTCCTCCAAAATGTACAGGATTAGAACATGGAATGCAAGAGCTCCTTCGCCAGTCCTTCCCTGGCTGGCTCCACTATTTCAAACTTGGCCTGCACGAGGCAGTTTCTTGACTATCTAAACTAAACTTACACAAACTTAATTAATCTTGTCCACTCACAAAAACCCTTCCTGACACTACTTGATCAAGACAAGGTCTAGTAGATCCACCCTCACTAAACAGGTAAACCAGAACTTTTGTAGGCTCTGACCTCTTTCAACATCCAGATAGGATGAGACGCAAAGATTTCATATTCGCCAGGAAGCACTTTAAAGAAAGCGAACCTGTAAGGCAAGAAAGGGGTTACGTCTCTTCAGAAACAGTCACAAACATCTGTTTGCTTCTGTAAATTCAGACTCTATATATATGTTAGAAAATGTATTTCAGAAATACTATCATGCCAGTTGATGTTGCAGAGTTAAAATAATCTAGTGTAAATGAAGAGATGAATTAAATATGCACCACACACACTCACTTTCCTCCAGGTTGTGTAACAGTTGATTGTATGTTGATGTCACTGCCAGCATTTCTCAGTACAACCTGGACTCCAGCAGGACCTAATGTCTGGCCTCTGCTGAGAACCTGTCGAAATGAAAAAAACACAGAGTATAAATCAATAAAAATAACTTGCAGAGCTGAAGCAGAATGCTTTTATGAAGGTAGAATTAGCACAAGATGGAATAAAAAAAGATAAAGGAGTCTAACCTTTCCATTCACAGAAAACCCTGTGAACACAAAGTTAATGTCACCTCCTTTTGTGCAAATGTCATTAATGCCATCCACATGGATGTCTACACTGGTTGGTTCTGGAGAGGAAGAACAATGACACAACGTGGTATTCAGTGACAGAGCAATCATAAAGCAATTCTACTTTACCTTCACAAAACTCCCACAGAAATGCATTAACTCAAGCACACAAGTGTTGCTCTGGAAGTCTTGCCTCAGCAAAGTTAAAGCATCCACAAATCCCCATGTTAAAAGTCCTCTTTCCTCCTTGCATTGCAATCATTTTTGTCAAAAACCCACACTCATCAAATCAGTTCATGGGTTACTTTGTCAGCATCTATCTTACAGCTTTATTTTCCTCTGGTACAGTAAGTACACTTCAGTTATTAAAACCATACATTAGGCTTATTGCAAAGTGCTTGGTTTTCCCTGCCAGCCACAAGTTAGAGGTAGTTATTAAGTCCCACACTGCAGATTTACTGTGCTATTGTAAGAAGACATATGAGCACTTACCAAAACTCCACCCTAGGGGAGGCTCAATCTTAAGAATGAAATCCCCCTACAAATAAAACAAACAAACAATAACTGTCTTCACTGATCTAAATTCAATTTAGCTACAGAATTAAAAAGAAGTCAGAACACAAGCACCATGCTACAGAGCGTAACACAAGACTTGAGTATCCCATTCTCCCTTCCTCCTACCCAAGAGACTCTGTTCAAAGCAGCACAACATCTACCCCCGCAGGCTGGGATGCTGGGCTCACATCCAGCCAGCTAAGACCAAAAATTAAGTATCACCACGTTTATACCAATTCCAGACCAAACCTGGCTCATGTTCAAGCAGCTCAGTGTTAGAAAGTGTTCAAATCTATCTCTACCTGCCCCAACAGATGCACTTTAAATCAGCCTTTAGTATCTCCACTAGGAGGTCCTACTCAATCATTCTGCCCAAACATGGGATAACAAAATTTCAATCCTATTAAAAGGGTATTAATCTACACAGGGCTTCTCTTTAGATCAGTGGGCACAACATACGTTCTGCCATATATGCTCTGAAGTTTGAACACAGAAAGGCTCCAAGACTTAAGAATGACATTGCTGAGGTCAGAAAGCATCTGACATTCTTAGATTTGGAAGGACTTACTTCTGATCTAAGTTAACTTGCTCTTTAAAACAGCAAAATACTTAGATCACTTGAGGGCAGCTTGTATTTAATTTGAATGGAAACATTTTTCCAGTCATTAAACCAGTTTAATGATACACTTCTTATTAAACTTCTGATACACTCTGAGCTTCCTGAATGATTATTTTCTAAGATATTTTTAGTATCTGCAACTAGTCATTCAAGTTATTTTCAATTCAGTCATCTCAAAACACATTCTACACACAGATACCTGAAAGCTTCATCTGCACTTGTAGGAACCTGAACTTCTTGTGAGTGTTTGCAGAGCTGCAGACACATGGCTGCTGGCAGTAACTCAGTCTCCCAGTGCCGCAGTCATACAGACAAACAGCACAAACACCACACTGCAGATAATATTATCATGGTAATACTCAGCAATGAGAAATAAACTAGTTGCACTACAAAGAGAAACAGTTGAAAGCTTGGTCCAAAACAAACTAAATGATGTCCCGATTCAAAGATTTCATGGGTGTGTGTTGTTCCAACATTTAGTGTGCTGGCACAGGAGCCAGCTCTGGGATCTCAGTTTCTTACCTTATCGTACAGGGGAATCATGAAATAGCCATTATTTGGGGCGCAATCAGTCTGGTACTTCAGAGTACCATGTTTTGTATATAACTTAATCTAAAAGAAACAAAAAAGACAGGAAGACCCGTTAAAAGACGTGAGCAGGGCTGGAACCAGGCATCCTCTACCCAGGCGCTTTTACACTCCGGTGTCCCCAGGGTCACAGGGACCAGGTTTATCCCGAGAGAGGACTCGGAGCTGCCGGGCCGAGCCGGCAAAGGGCCCGGTCTCGCTCGGGACAGCAGAGCCCGGTTCCTCCGCCCCACAGCCGGGCCGGGCCCAGGCCGCGCAGCCGGACACAGCGCGGGGCACAGGGCCCCAGCTCCCGCCGGACGGGCGGGGAGAGGCGGCGGCGCCCACCTCGATCAGAGAGTAGTTGATCTCCACGTCGGACTTGACGAAGCCGCCGCAGCCCACGACGATGTCCTCGGAGCCCCGCGCCAGCCCGCAGCACAGCGCGCAGAGCAGCGCGGCCGCCCCGGCCCGCATCCCGCACAGCCCTGACTCAGCGCCGCCGGAACTGCCGCGCCGGGCCGGCTCTGCTGCCCCCTGCGGGCCCGGCGGACTCGCTCCTGCCGCCAGCTCGGCCCGCGGCGCTGCGGGACTCTCCGCGGGACTGGTAGAATCACAGAGTCATTTTGGTTGGAAGAGACCCTCACGATCATCGAGTCCAACCATAACCCACCCCTGGCGCTGCCCCATGTCCTGAGAACCTCATGTCCGTCTGTCCAACCCTCCAGGGATGGTGACTCCAGCACTGCCCTGGGCAGCCTGTTCCAATGCCCCACAGCCCTTTGGGGAAGAAATTGTTCCCCACATCCAACCTCAGCCTCCCCTGGCGCAACTTGAGGCCGTTTCCTCTGCTCCTGGCGCTTGTTCCTGGGGAGCAGAGCCCGACCCCCCTGGCTCCAAGCTCCTTTCAGGCAGTTCAGAGATCAGAAGGTCTCCCCTCAGCTCCTGTTCTCCAGCTGAACCCCCAGGTCCCTCAGCCGCTCCATCACACTTGTGCTCCAGCCCCTCACCAGCTCCGTTCCCTTCTCTCAACTTGCTCCAGCACCTCAAGAGCTTTCTCGGCATGAGGGGTCCAAAACTGACCCCAGGATTCGAGGTTTGGGCTCCCCGGTGCCCAGCACAGGGACGGTCACTGCCCTGGGCCTGCCGGCCACACCAGTGCTGGTACCAGCCAGGATCCTGTGGCCTCTTGGCCACCTGGGCACACGCTGGCTCACGCTCAGCCGCTGTCACCAACACCCCCAGGTCCCTTTCCACCGGGCACTTTCCAGACGCTCCTCCCCTGCAGCGCTGCCTGGGGCTGGTGTGACCCAAGTGCAGGACCGGGCACTCGGACTTGTGGAACCTCAGACAACTGACCTCAGCCCAACACCCGCAGCCACGGCTCCGTCCCCGGAGTCAGCCCCGCTCCCGTGTGCTGCAATGCGCTGCTTCCCCCGGCGAGGCCACACGACGCGGCGCCCCCTGGCTGCCCGCCCGCCGGGCTGAGGCGAGGGAGGCGCGGGAGCCCCCGGCCCCTGCCCACCCCGTCCCGCTGCTGGGGTGTCCGGCTCGGCGCGCCGCTGCCGTCGGGCGGTGACCCCGCGGAGCTCCTGGCCGGACTTTGCCCGCTGCCCCCACGGCACCTCCCGCCGCCGCCAGCCGGGACGGGGCGCTCCGGGGCTCCCTCACACGCCAGGCGGGAACGGGGCTCTCGGCCGCTGCCCGCTGAGGAAACGCGGGGCCCGCCGGCGCTGAGCCCGGCCCGCGGCACCGAGCCGGCCCGATCCGTGCGCCATGGCGGGCGCTGCGTTGTGCGGCCCCCGCGACGGACCCGCCGGGCTCTGGGTGAGTGCGCGGGCGGGGCCGCAGCTCCGTCCCGCTGCCGGGACCCCTCAGGGGCCCTGTCCGAGCCGGGCCCGGGCCAGCGCGGGGAGCTGGGGCGGGCGGACCGGACGGTACAGGGTTCTGCCATCGCAGGCTGCTGCTGGCATGGACTTTGCCTCCCCGGGACAACTTTTCGTGCAAATAGGGAACAGCTCGAGGCTTTATCCAGTTACAGTGAATTTGATGAGAGTTGTGTGGGAGCGGGTAGTCCAGCTGCAGTGCTGGAAGAAAGAGAAGATCCTTCCCTGCCTGCAGAAGAGAAGCTCTGGGGAGACGTGATTGCACCTTTCTATACTTAAAAGGGGCTGATAAGAAAGATGGGGACAGACTTTTGATCAGTGCCTGTTGCAACAGGACAAGGGGTGATGGTTTTAAACTCAAGGAGGAGATTCAGGCTGGACATGAGGAAGGAATTGTCACCCCGAGGGTGGTGAGAGCCTGGCCCAGGTTGGCCAGAGAGGTGGTAGATGAACCATCCCTGGAGACATCCCAGGCCAGGCTGGACGGGGCTCTGAGCAACCTGAGCTGGTGAAGATGTCCCTGTCATGGCAGGGGTGGCACTGGGGAAGCTGGGAAGGGTCCTTCAGCCCAAACTATTCTGTGACATTGAAACTAGTCCTTTTATTGTCTGGTGAAAGTATCTGCTGACTGACCCACTACAGAAATACCTTTGAAAGGGCTCTAATGAGTTAATCAGTCCAGACTCACGTGGATTTCCATCCCAGAGGCTGATAAACTCCCATAATAATTTGTGATCCATTATCTGCTCCCTCTTTTCATCTAATGATTTCTGTCCCTAAGCCTTGGGACTCAAACCACCTCCACAAGCTGCTGAAGAGAAAATACCCTTGTCTGTTCATCTATAGTTGCTGTATTTTTAGTATTATTGTGTTAGCAGATGAGATCCAACTATTTGTTCAGTCAAAAATATATAAATGAATTATAAATACAGCTGAGGAAATGCAGTCGTGATGCAGTTTATGTGCTAGGGCACTTCTTTCCTGCTGTTCTCCATTACACCAGTCATTCCCTAGTGACTATTCTGATGGTTCTCAAATACTGATAATCTTTTTCATTCCCAAATTACTTACTGCACATTCAGTAAGTTTCCTCTCTTTTTTTCCTCACTAGTTGTGATACATGATGTCCTTTTTTTTGCCATCTTTTCCAACCTTTTTTTCCTCCTCTCCACTTCCATCCCTCTAAAATGCTGCTGAGTCCTTCCCCGCTCCCTGTATCACCTCACTCTGTTCTCCAGCAGCCCCTCTGCTGCCACTTTTTTTACACTGAAACCCTAAATCAAGTTCCTCTAACGTTGTCATAGATCTCACTTGTCGCGTTAGCAACTTGCATTAGTGAGTGGAATTCTGCATACGCTAGCTTTACCGTGTCATTTCTGTGTTGATTCTGTGGCAGGACTGGAATCAGACATGGTATACGAACACCCCAAGATTTACTTGGTGCTTTGAGAGGACAGTCATTGCTTGGATCCCATGTGCCTACCTTTGGATCTGTTTTCCTTTCTACTACTTGTACCTTCGACACAAAAACAAAGGCTATATCAGGATGTCCTACATCTTCAAAGCCAAAATGGTAAGGGTGAAGGATGGGGTTTGATCCTAACATTATCATAACTTTGATACAGAACTTATTTTTTCCAAATCATTAACTCTTTTCTGATGATCCATCTCTGTGTTTGCTTTGACATTTAATCCCTCAGTTAAAGTGAGGCGAGTATAAATCAAGTAAAGCTTTAGGAAGAAGGGTTGTAAGATCTTCTCTCCTGTATTTGCATTTGGTTCCATGCTGCTTCCCGTGACACTCTCCATCCCAAACCTGCTCTCCCACGTCTCCAGTCTCACCGCCCAGCCTTCTTGGAGCATTTGATTCAGTATCGCCATTTCACTCCATTCCAACATGTGTTTGCTGTCTCTGCCCCAGGTCCTTGGATTCATCTTGGTAATACTGTGTTTTTCTAACACCTTCTTCATACTGTGGGAAATAAGCCAAGGAATCCCACGGGCTCCAGCATTCTTCATTAGCCCTGCCGTGGTGGGAATCACAATGGTAATTCTTTGATTTTGTCTGCGTGTGGCCCAGCTTAGCCCTTCTGGGTGGATAGTGTATTTCCCATGTTTCTCTCATCTCTGAGCATCAAGATTGCTGATGGGGAAATGTGTTTTGTGAGGTTCTGCTGGGCTTTGGAGCTGGGGCAGAGCACTGGGTCTGCAGCTGTGGTGCAAAGCCTTGCGAGCAGTGTACATCTAGTTTCTCGTAACCACGGTATGCGATTTAGCGTGGTTTAGAATGAAATGGGGTTTCTGTTCAACGCAAGTGCCTGTCCTTCCCCACTGTCATTGCGGCTTCACAGCATAGATCCTCCCAGCCTGTCGGCCCACTTGTAGTTTTGTTACTTGCCTTGTAGTTTTGTTACTTGCCCTTTCTGAAGAGACATTCTTGAGTGCAAAATTGCACATAATGCTTTTCAATTTTTGCCTTTTACAAACAATACTGCGGCTCTGAACATCTTGAATTTTGGGGCAAGAAACTAACTGATTTTTCTCTATTGTATCCGTTAATTTGATAATAATGCTCATCATTCCATTACCAGCTCTTTATTTGGACACATTTGTACTTCCTCGCAGATCCTTGCCATGTTCCTTACCCAGGCGGAAAGAATGATGGGCATCCAGTCTTCAGGCATCCTGTGGATTTACTGGCTGCTCTCGTTCATGGCTGCAGTTGTGATGTTTGTTTCCAAAGTCCAAAATGCCCTGGAAAGAGTAAGTGAAACCACGTACCTTTCATGTGCAGGGGTACGAAGTCTCTAAGCAGCAGAGCTCTTTTTGCCACATTAATTGTGAGGTGAGAACCAAATTCCTCTCTTAAAATAGGTGCTGAGAAAAATGATTGGTGACACTTTGTGATCTCCATCCATATTACCCTTTAATACAGACAGTGTGGTTTTCTGAGAGCTCAGCAGACTTCATGTATGAATAGAAGCAAAATGAACATAATAGCTGTCACAAAAACTGATATATTCTACATTTGTATTATTTGGATATTTGTGGTGAATGTTTCTTTGTGGAGGATTGCTGGCTGGGTTCACACATCTTACACAGGCTTACTGTGAATGGCCTTTATTCTCAGGTGAACAGTTGTACCTTTCCATCACACAAGGAATAAACAAAAGTTAATGTTACCTGTGTGTTTAAATGGTAGGAGAAAATATGGGGCCACTAAACAAAAGCCAATTGGGAACTGCTTGTTCCTGCGGTGTTGAATGATACTCAGGCACCAGGCCTCTTGGTAAATAACACTTTGCCACTTCTTGGTACCAAATATAGTTCCAAAAATATACTCAGACTTTTTCCATGTTTTTTCTCTTTGTCATTCACAAAACTCCGTAGACACACCATTTATTATAAAACCTGGCAGCTGCTTTCTTACATCAACAACTCATCCCACTGGGTGGGCAAGGAGCTTGTATCCCTCAGAGCACCCGAAGTTCCCTGAATAACAATGCAATGTGGTCATCCAACTTGACTAGACTGCAATAAGCCTCCGATCAAACCATCACTATAAATAATATGTCAATTATTTAGCATTTTCTGGTATTCCAGTTTCAGGAATTACCTATTTAAGTGGCTCTACATAACTACACTTTAAATAAATGCTTCAAACCAAAACTCAGAGCTTATGGCTGATAGAACACGAGAAGCCAGCGTTCTCTGCTGACTTCACGTGAAGGTTCTTACCTCATTCTTAGCAGTTTTCTGTTTCATAGGGCTTCCTGGAAGACCATTTCCACCATGTCACAACTTACCTTTACGCTAGCCTGGTGCTAGGAGAACTCGTGTTATTCTGCTTAGTTGATCACCCTCCCTTCTTTTCTAAAGCTGTCAACCACCCTGTAAGTATAACATAGCTGTTCATAACGCACTGCTTCCCTCAAACAGGAATTTAAATTTATGGGGACACACAGGAACATGAGTATCTGGGAGATGTAAGATGCATCGTTCTCTATAAAGACCAATGGTTTTAAAAGGTAACCAGCAAAATATGGGATAACAGTACTCTGTCTCACTATGTGTTCTTTGGAAAACCAAAATCTTAATGCTCAATCCATACTCATGTTTATTTTTTATTGAAACCAGTAGATAGGGCTCACATTGCTTTCCTGTGTAGCAGAACTCTGTTTGAGGTGTGAGTATGGCGGAGCTCGGTGCTTCAGAAAATAAATGTCTTTGGGTATGAGGAATTAGATTATTTCTTCCCCCATTTAAGATGTTATTCAAAGTCTAATTTTCCAAAATCTCCCGATCCCATTGATCCTCCACAATTTACACTGTCCAGGTCAATGAATGGAGTGTTTGTAACTTTTTGTTTGTTTTTCCTGGGGAAGCACAAAAGGGAATTATATTCATCTGGCACATGCCTTTTCTATATATAAATATCACCTGTGTTTTTTTTCCCATCAGAATCAGTGTCCAGAAGCCAGCACCTCTTTTCTTTCCAAAATTACATATTGGTGGTTCTCTGGGTAAGAAAACAAAGAAAAAGATGTGGTTTTGCTAGAACATCAGAAAAAAAAACCCAGCAGCATAAGCAAAGGTGTAGATGACAGCCAGTAGGAAATAGCTCAACCCCTGAGTCAGCTTATGCAGTGAGGATTTAAGTTCTTTCTCTGGGGACTTGAAGTATTCTCACAAGACCAAATTATGGAAATTTAACTTACTTTTCTCACAGTAGTTCAAAACACAAATTAGTGAGTCTAGATAATTCTCTTCCCCCTTCCAACTACCCTTCCAATCTTGAAATAGACCTCAGCAATCTCAAAAAATCACTGTATACCAACCGCTGCCTGCCAGACCTTCCTGTAACAAACGCTGGGCAAGGGGAAAATAACAAATGAGGACACGGGCCCAGACTCTGCTCAGCATTTGGGAGAAAAGCGATTACACACCTTGGCCTAATAGCCACAATGATAAGGACTCATCTCAGTTTCACTGAGCCACAGAGGAAGTTAAACTGAGCTTTATCCCCCACTGCCCAAGACCCAGCTCTCAGTAAGGACTAGAAATTGGGGTTTACTGCCAAATCCTCATTAAGTTGATGGAAGAAAGCATAAGAATTTGAAGCAAAGCCGCTGTTCCTAAACACTCATATTTATTCTGGGAAAGGATAGTCCTGAGCAGTGTTTTATTTAAATCCCTATGTGCTCACTGTGGTGCACTAACTGAAAGCCCGTCTGTTTTGAAAACATTACATGCACAACAAGTTCCCTGTGGTCCCTTGCAGCAGTCTGTGTGTCCCCAGGCTCGTCTGGAGAGGCTGGCGGCAGTCCTTGGGGACAGATCACCTGTGGCCAGTGAGGAAGGAGGACTGCTCTGAAGAAATTGTTGCCTGGGCTGAAAGAGAGTGGCAGAAGTGTCGCAGCAGAACCCAGCAGTGAGTACTCGATCTAGAGTGTGTGTCAGGGGCTCAGCTGGGCAGTTTCTCTCTTGTCTTTAAGATGATTGCAGCAAAGATGCTCACAGGTGCTGTGTGCCATCTCAGAACAGGCTTCAATCCCTGCTGTTCCCCATAGAGTGCTAGACAGGATGCCTCAGCACACAGTCCAGCTCTGAACATAAACTCTGCTAGAAGCTTCCTACCTGGACAACAGAACAGTTGAAAGATTCAATCCCACTGAATTATTTGTCTGTTAAACAAGAAGAAGAAAAGGATAGTGTACATAAAATGGTCCAAGTAACACCCTGCTGTGAAAACCTGGGGGTCTTTAACCCCCTCAGTGGGTGAGTTCCTCTGTGCAAAATCTGATTTAAAGTGTTGGAATCTGCTGGAGAACATCTTTCCAGCCCTGGAAGCATGGAACTGTAAGGTTTTTATGAGAGGGAATGTTTTATGTTGAACATTTATACTGGTCATGGCATGAGACCCACTGTGAGGTATTGACTGAGTTTTGAAAGCGTGAGATTCCCAAGCTTTCTCCAATTGTATCTGGCTTTCTCACTGTTTTTTTCTTTAGAAAAATGGAGTCTGCTACATTTAAAAAGGGCCAGAAGAGAGAAACAAGAACAGCAGAAGCTGAAGAGACAGAGGTTCTACTACAATCAGAGCAAAGTCAGAGTGGGCCCTTACTGAAAGTGTTTTGGAAGATGTTTGGAACCTATTTCCTTCTCGGCACTGTCTGCTTAGTTATCTGTGATGTCTTCTTGTTCTCCATCCCAAAGTTACTGAGGTACATGCAGATTCGTCATGTATTTCCATCACACATACAAGGCTGCTGTGTGCCTGAGCTCACACAGAGGTGTGTGCGCCAGCGCCCACAGAGGTGCACACACAGACACTTAAATCTCCTCTTGCTGATCGAAAGAGCTCGATTATCAGTTGTGCTAAGCCCACAGTCCGCTCAGTGGGGAAAAAAAACACCCAAACCACAGTCTAAACCTGTTCACGCTTTCTCCATTGCTGTATTCCACCAGTGGAAAGGACGGGCTGCACTGAGCCTTTTGACAACTTTATTAGAACAGGAGTGAGGTATTCGATGGTTCTACAAATCATTTGCGCAGGTTGCCAGCCACTTGCTGTGCTCTTAAGGCTCCGCATTCCCTGACTAATTATAAAGAACATGTCTCTGCATCCTACACATCTTAAATAGCTTCTTTAGTCAGTTGACTTAGTCAGTAATGCTTCGTAGATTGTGTTGGTACAACACACACCTGCTTTACAGAACATTTTCAAGGGCAAAATCACTTCTTAGTCATTAAGAAAAGAAGTTCTAGAAATGTCAATGACTTCCTTAGATTATGGCTCCCAATTTGCATATTTCTGACAAATTCACAACATTCAGGAGCCATCCTTAACACTGGAAAAGATGTTCAGATCAGATCTTCAAAACCAAGAGTCAAAAATCAGGACATTATAATACATAGAGCAGTGAGCAGTTTTTCCAACACTTTTGTTATTTTACTGATAAATGTAAGTCAGAGAAAATACAGAAAAATCCCTGATATTTCTGCATTTTTGTGTGTCTGAAATTTCATGAGTTCTACATGGATTCATCAACATTTTGCTCCTGTCTCGCAGCCTTTTCCTGCAGTTCATTGAAGATCGAGAGGCACCCAGCTGGCACGGCTATTTCTATGCCTTCGCTATGTTCCTTTTGGCTTGTCTCCAGACTCTGTTTGAACAACGATATATGTACATATGTCTTGTTCTGGGGCTGAGACTGAAAACCGCAGTCACGGGGCTTGTGTACAGGAAGGTGAGTCTGTAGTTTCCTTTTCAGCCTCATTTTTTTGTAGCCCTACATTAGGAATTATGACATTGTTGGTACATTGTTCCTAACAGTATCAGGGGAGATGCTATTAGAAACTACTTTTAGGATGTAAATCTGTGCTATATTTATCTCTCAACAGTATTTGGGAGGTATTTTACTATTTGTTTCTCAGAACTTACCTCTGAAAAAAATCCAGGTAAAGGACAGAGGAAAAGCAATATAAGCTTTCTTATGCTGTAGATTACGGTTGGAGAAAGGAATAAATTCTTCATCCTAGATTGAAGTCACATATCCCAGGGAACAGTGTGTTTTCAGTACCTACGATGTGACATTTTTCTTCATCTCTCTTTTTTTTTTTTCCTTTCTTTCTAAGGAAAATAAACATGTTTGATTTTTGGACCAAAGCTGTAATGTGATGATGCCTTTCCTTTCTTCTCTACCCTGTCTAGATCCTACTTATGTCAAATGCATCAAGGAAAGCAGCCACAGTAGGTGAAATTGTTAATCTCGTATCTGTTGATGTCCAAAAGCTAATGGATCTGATTATCTATTTTAATGGGACCTGGCTTGCTCCTATTCGGATTATCATCTGCTTTGTCTTCTTGTGGCAGGTAAAAGATGATGGCAATACTTGTCAATCCCTTTCTATTCTAGGTATCAAAGGAAAAAGGAGCTTTCAAAATTCTGCTTAGAGCTTTGCCAGTCTGGATAAACTGAAATTGCCATATTTTTCTTAGCTCTATAGCATAGTGGATTCGCTTTTATTTTTAGAAGATATTTTCATTGATGTAGAATCCCTACCCGATCCTTCACTTCATCTTCTCACTGTGTATTCAGCATTCAGTCTCTTTTAGGGAAAGAGTGTGTATGTGGTTATTCTGAGCTGACTGATAAACTTCTGCCCCAGATTTTCCTGTCACTTCCCTTTTCAACCAAAATGTGGTGGCCTGGTGCAGGCTGAGAGTCCAGTTCCGGAGCATAAAGGGCAATGGACTGAAACAGCAACTTGAAATACCTCATCCTGATTACCTCGGGATCGGTGAAACTATTTGAAGCAAAGTTCTATGATATTCAAAAAAAGTATTGGAGACATTGAGTTTCATAGGTATTCGGCAGTTTAGCACAGAGAAAGGAAAACCTGCATTAAAAACAAAGGATGATAATGTAAAAGATCCTTTTCCCCCTAGATCAACGTATGGCATTTTCTCAGCAGGAGAACCCCCTATTTTAGTCCCTGTTTTTAGCATCACACCAAATGGCATTCTGAGCTGATTCCCAGGAGCTTCCCAGAGGCCTTGAAGATTTTCCTTTGGGAAGCAGGATGTACTGTGCCTGTGCTGGGCAGGATACGGTGACCTTGGAAAATTAGTAGCCATGCTGTAGGCTGCCGAAAAATCATCCTCCCCTTTCTAGCGATGCTGACGGGCTGGATGTGGTTGCAAGTAGCTGGAGCATAATTAACGCTTTCTGTGCTAGTGCTCACAGACCATTTGCATAGAGAATACTTTTATCTCTCTTTATATATCAGCACTCACCTCTCTAGCGAACATCTGCAGAAAGATGTAATTAAACCACAAGAAACAAGCTCTCCATTTTGATGTACAAGTCATGATGAACCCTGGGATCCAAGAGCTGTCGCAGAAGTCTGTGACACAGTATAATGCCACCATTTCATCTCACTGGTTGATGTAAATTCAGACAGCTGGGTTATTTATGCTGCAGGAATAGTTTGTTGAGGGTTTGGGTTTGTTTTTTGAACAAAACCTGGTTTTGTGTGGGTCACTTCCTGATGCCAGCCACAAGGTGTCCTCCGTAACACAGCCAGGGACAGAAGGGAAGACAGAAATGACTTGGATTGCCAGCTTGCTCCTGGATCGCTTTCAGCACCAATCTAGTTCCTAAAAGGGAAGCAAATAAATTCAGCAGAGCACGATGACAGGAGTTACCCTGCCTGGCGAGTTAATGATCCACAGGGCTCAGGGAGCACAATTCCCAGGAAAGGCAAAGGCAAGATCGGAGTAAAACCTTAGCCATGGGGGATGTTAGGCCTAAGTTCAAGTAAGAAGGAAGATGAGCAAGGGCGAATGGAAAACAGTAATTTCTAGTGATCAGCAGAAGTTCTTCCTTTTTCCTTTTCTCTCCTGGCAGCTTCTTGGCCCATCTGCCCTGGCTTCGATTGCTGTATTCCTTTTTCTTTTGCCTCTGAATTTTGTCATCACCAAGAAGAGGAGTCAGTTTCAGGTACATTTTGCCTCATAAAAATGAAGTGCTTTACTGACTTGAATTAGGCAGGACACTACTTTTAAATCTAAATTAAAGGCTGCCATGCTTTTCCAGGAGTGGATCACAGGGAACCCAAGGCTACTGATTATTACAGTAGGCATGTTGCAAAAAAAAGAGTAGTATTTTATTGAAGCGTATCAGTAACATTTGACATCAAGCAATAGCTTCATATTTATTATTCATGCTGACTGTGATGGTCTGCAGGAACACAGAAGGATTCAAAGCCCGCAGAGTTTCTTGAAGTTCAGAGTAAGCTCTTGCATATTCATTGTTTTACCTTGTTTGCCCACCTTTTCTGTGTTTTTTTAATGTATTGCCAGTAAAAATAAAGCTCTGAAAATAAAAAACAATTTCCCAGCCTGGCAGATTCATAAGCAAAACAGTATATGCAGTTCAAGTGCAGGGAAATTTATTCAGAATTCATAGGCAGGAATAAGGTGTTTTTAAACACCTTTTAAACTTTTTGACCTATTAAATTATGAAACCCCAACATTTATTACAGGAGACCCAGATGAAACATAAAGATGAGCGGGCCAAACTCACCAATGCCATTCTCAGCGACATTAAAGTAATTAAACTGTATGGCTGGGAGAAAACCTTCATGGAGAAAGTGCTTGGTATCAGGAAGGAAGAGCTTCAGGCCCTGAAAAGATCTCAGATTCTCTTCTCAGCATCTTTAGCTTCTTTCCATTCCTCAACTTTCCTGGTGAGTGGTTCATCTTCCTACATAAAACATGTGCTATTACTTCCATTTCTCCTCCATCTCCAGAGTCTCGAGGAAGGGGCCTGTCACGCTTGAGCCATTCTCTTCCCCATCTGAAGCTAATAGTTTGCTTTTCCTCTGCTCCCTTTCAGATTGCGTTTGTCATGTTTGCTGTCTACACACTGGTGGATGACACGCACGTCCTGGATGCCCAGAAGGCCTTTGTGTCTTTAACACTGATCAACATTCTCAACACTGCACACTCCTTCCTGCCGTTCTCCATTAACGCTGCTGTCCAGGTTAATTGCAGATTCTGTTCCTTCTTCTCTGGCCATAACTGGTTTTTTACACATCACCACTAACACGTAAAGGTAGGGATTTCTTAGGGCTTTGAATGTCAGGGCTATTTAATTGCTGTTATGAAACAGTAAAGTGCAAGGACTTGCAGGTAAAAGCACTTTGTAGTATTGTTCTTCAGAAAGGCTCCATATGAAAGTCACCAAGAACAACTCTTAAGTCTTTTGAGGCCAATCACAAGCACCATTAGATCTCAGCGGTGCTTCTGGTTCTGTCTTTAATCACATACATCAGAATACATAAAAATCTCCATAGGAGATCGGTGGGAACCCTGCTAGCACAGAGAAAAGCAAGTCATTGTCCTCTATGAAACTGGGAAATTGCACTTCGCTCTTGCACCCCAAGAAGATTCTCACAACTCTTCATGTACAGAAGCAATCCCTGAAAAGACTGTAGGATGAGTTGGAGAAAAAAGTGCTAGTTTCACTGTGTGAGCAGAAGAGAAAACCCAGGGAAGAATAAGGTTTTTTGCTACGCTACGTGGAAATAAAGGCAGTTAACGTAAGGAAGTGCTACATTTGTCCATTCAAGCATACAGCATCTGAAACATACAGCATCTGAAACCAGTTTGGGTTTTAGCTCCCTTTCTCTTAGAAATCTTACTCTTTTGTGTGGTTCTTCATTTCAGGCCAAAGTTTCTTTAAACCGCTTAACGGCTTTTCTGAATCTGGAAGAACTGAATCCTGAGAGCTCTGGCAGAGACTCTTCTGGCTGTGGTGAGCTTTTGTGTCAGCGCTGTTGTCTTCTAAGAAGAGCAGCTTCCATTGTTCAGCTCCCACTCTTAGGGTGCCTACCGCAGTCAAGAGAGAAAGATGTTTGCCCCTTATTGTCACTTTGTCTCTCAGCCCTATTTATTCCTAGTGATGAAATCTAATCTGGTAATTAACCCCTTCTTTTCATACCTAGGGTTCAATTTATGTAATATAAATACACACTGAGACATAAAGACACATAAATAGGGACCTTTCTGTACCTACCTTTGAATTTACAAGTGTTCTGTTTCTTGTCATATTTTAGTACAGGCAAGTATCACCATAAGAAATGGGACTTTTTGCTGGAGCAAAGAAACTTCTCCTTGTCTTAGAAGGTACAGACTTACCTTTAGTCATTTCAGTTCTTTAGGTTAGGGTGGATGCTGAATGAGCTAATTCCTTAGGGCCTAAGTGACACTAGTTTGGAATATCTAGAGACTTCTGAGTTTGCTTCATATGTAATGTTGAATTCTGAAAATTGTGAAGTCAGACAAAATGTAATCTTGCTTTCATGCCTGGGAGCACGTAAATGGGAAAGTGCCTGTAGCTGGATGTTGCCTTAATATATGGAGACCACTTTCTTTACATTATTTTCTTGTACAAATATGAAATTACAGTAATTTAAGTCAAAAAGTAAAATTGATAGTATACTGACATTATATATGACATCGCTACATGCTTATTTCAAAAGGCATTGCAGTTTTAGAGAAGAAACAGTGTTGAAAAGTTCTGATGCTCAGGAATGTTTTGCATCCAGTGCCTTGGGCTAGTCTGTCTCCACAGTGGGGACCTGGGCTTGAAACTCAGGTAGGACTGTGGATGAAGACTTTCTGGTTGGAAGTGTCTTTGCAGGGAAGACTCCTGTTCTGCTGCAAAAACTCAGCAGGACAGGAAGAGTAACTGTGCCATTGAGGCCTCAAGTAAGAAATGAGGGGGTTTTGTTGATACATTTTTATTACTACAGGACAACAGCAAGAATTTGGGTCATTTTCTTTTCATGAAGTGTATCTAAAAAGTGATAATAAACTAACATATTCTCTATAGGATAGATCTTACCGTGCCCAGAGGTTCCTTGCTTGCTGTAGTTGGCCAGGTGGGTGCTGGAAAGTCCTCCTTGCTGTCGGCATTACTGGGTGAGCTGGAGAAGACGGATGGCTGCATGTCCATGAAGGTGAGGCTTCCCCTGCACGTTTGCTTCTAATTAGGCTGTCTTTAGGAACAGTGTGGTCTTAACCAAGGCATGAGATACTTCATGAAAACCCATTTTCTGCTGAATTTTAACAAAGGCTGTATGTAGCAGCCCACAATTATCCAAATATGCTTAAGACCTCCTGGATGAGCCTGGTGCTTGGGAATGGGAATTGGAATGGGACTTGAAAGATGCAGTTCCATTTCTCACTGGAGTGACCTGAAGCGGCATCCTGGTAAATCACGTCAGATACTTGCACTGCTGTTGCCTCCTCTGTAAGGTAATGAAAGTGCAGACTCGTGTTTTGCAAAGCTCTCTGAGACCTGTCAGTAGTGATGATCATTCCAGATTTCTAGAAATCTTACTGGGAGAGTTTTTCTTCAAAGACAGGTTCCCTCAGTGTCAAGCTGAGCTTATGAAGATTGGTGACATTCCTCCACTTCCATTTTTATAGGACACAACAGCTTATGTCCCCCAGCAAGCCTGGATACAAAATGCTTCGGTGGAAGATAATATTCTCTTTGGGAAAGAGATGGATGAGACATGGTTCAACAGAGTGATAGATGCTTGCGCACTGCAGCCTGATTTGGAGAGCTTCCCTGCGGGGCGGAAGAGTGAAATAGGAGAGAAGGTATTGGCTTAGGTTCATATTTTGGCCGACTTTTCCACGACTAGTATTGGGTGTCCTGCTTAAAACACCCACAAAACTACCAAACTTGCAGGAGGCAGGTGCTCAGTAATTCCTGAAAAGTCAGGCCATGATTTAATGGGGTCTGAATCCCATCTCCTGGCAGTTAACCTAACCAGAGATATGAGAGGTGCTGAAGACAAAAAAAAATCCACATCATTGTTGGGTCCTCTTTTGCAGGAGAGTGGTGCTGCTCAAGAGAGTTTGCCTCTGCATCTCAAGAGTCCTATTTTTTGGCGGGGGGGAAGAAGGGAGATGAGAGAGAAGCACTGATTTAAAAATAAGGAAGTCATAAAACCTCAGTGTAAAATTGAACCAACAGTTGGCAAATGTGCTATATCTTTGGAATAAACACTATCAATACATTTTTTCTATAGGGAATAACTATATCGGGAGGGCAGAAGCAAAGAGTGAACCTTGCTCGTGCTGTGTACCAGAAGGCTTCGATTTACCTGCTAGACGACCCGCTCTCGGCTGTTGATGCGCATGTTGGACAGCACATTTTTGAACGCGTTCTTGGACCCAACGGCTTACTGAAGGACAAGGTGTGTTATAAATCCTGAACTGTAAAAGATTGCAAAATGAGTGGGTTACTCACTTTAGCAAAGGCTCCCAAATTCTTTTTCGCTAGCGGCAGCAGGTGCTACCGGTAACAACGGTGGCAGCGGAATGGGTTCTGCAGCCCAGAAGCACATGGCAGCCCTGCTGGGAATTACCTGGGAGGAGGACGACTGAAAAGTTAGGGGCTCCTGCAAGACTGCTTTTATTCTCATGCAGTCCACATGTACAGTTCCAGCCTTACTTCACAGCAAGTTTATAGTTCTTTGGTTTTCCATCAGCATTATCCGTCTCCCTTTTTGAGATTTACTTCTAGTATAGTTAGGAAGAGCTGTCTGATCTCTTCCAGCTCACTGCGTCTTATCATAACATCTAATCCCATCCCTTTTGAGTATCTCAGTGACACCTCTATAGTTCTCATCACCCAAATGGTCATCACTTAAAATTCAGTCTTGAAATCCATCTTAAACACTTCTCTGCCTTTCTTTTTTGTGTTGGTTGTGTTTTGTTATTCCATGGTATTTCTCTGCTGTCAAGCGATCTGGGTAATAAATGTGATTACATGAGAAGGGATGTTAGAGCAGCTCTGTTTGTTTTATGGCATAAATTACCTACAAATACTTCATTCAGTTTCACATTGTAGAAAGAAAATAGATAATTTATTTCATTAGAATATCCAATTCAAACAGATATGTCTGTTGACAAATACTTTTTTCTTTATGTGTAGATTTGTTGCAAGTATCAGAATGTAATTATCACATTGAAGCAAAAATACTGACAAAGAAAGAGGGTATCAGACTCCAGGACTCAAAGGGCTTGGTTGTATACTAGAAATATACGACATACCAATTTGTTATCTAGGGGAAAAATTACTTCTCTTACATCCTTTCCCACATACAATTATCTGTGCAAATATGCTCAGAAATTTAAATGAAAAGGAGCTGTACTCCAGTTCCATTCAGGGTGATGACATTTTCAGGCATTTCATTCTGAAATACTGGTATCAGTGATGATAAACTTGACCTATTCTTCAATTAATGTCATTCTACTTAAGAGCTTCAGCCTGAGGGGAAATCAACAGCATGGAACTGGTCAGTGAGCCAAGCAGAAGGTCCTCCTGCACACTGGGTGTTCACCTGGAACCTCAAGCTTCTGTTCTCATTCTCTTTTGTGCCATGCATGACACAAAGCAGTTGCTTCAGCCCTCTGCTCCCATGTTCTGCACTTTCAGAAGTGGCATAAAGCTGTGCCACGGAGATAAACCTCATCAGAGACAGAAGTGGTAGGAATAAATAACAAAAATGTCTCCACGTTAGTAAAAATCACAGCACACACTGAGTACACATCTGTCTTTAGAAGACAGCTCGGGAGAGCAGGGAAACACCAGCACAACTGTAACGGTCCCCTCTTCATTCAAGCAGACTCGTGTGCTGGTGACTCACACAATCAACATTTTGCCTCACGTGGACAACATTGCTTTGCTCGTGGATGGAAGAATCTCAGAAATCGGTTCCTACCAAGAACTTTTACAGAGAAATGGTGGCTTTGCAGAATTTCTTCATTCACACATCGCTGAAGAGAAGGCAGGCACTAGTTTTCCAGGTAACCCAAATGAGTTGGAATCATTCTTACTGGGTCTCTCAGTCAATTGTTTCCTTCATATTATACTTAACATTAAAGAGCTGAGGGGAGGGGATCTGCTGCTGTTCACACTTGGGATGAGGGAAAAGAAAACAAAACTGGGAAAGCCAGTCTTAGATTTGTTCTGCTATGGACATTTAAGGCAGAGATCCAGTCACAGTAAGCTGGCACTTTATGTGTGAGGATAAAATATGCCTGCCAAATTAGCTGACTCATCACCTCAAAACTGGTTCTTGAATAGACAGTTTCATCTTAGTAGCCAACAATCATGCAGTAAACAGAATTATGCACTATATGTGCTATTCTTCAAGCTTCACCTTGATATTTCTACCCTTAGAAACAATCCTTCGTAATGAATTTTTCCTCCGTATTACCAGTGTCTCAAAGGCTATACAGGACAAAACGAGATTCTAAAGCATTTAGAAAAAGAATGCATTTATTTCACAGCTATGGGAGATGCCCAAGGCACCATCACCTCTAGAAATGCTCTGTCACAGGAGGAGCTCTTCAGGTAAGTTTAAAGCTGCTTCTGACACGTAGAACTTGCTCCAAAAGCCCATATGAGCCTACGTGGGGGCTCCCAGTGTGAGACAGGTTTGGGATTGATCTGTAAAATAATAATAAGAGCAAACAACCTCACTCAAGAATAGATAAGAAACCGCTCTTGGATGGGGCTGTTGACCAACATTTTCTCGTTTCACAAGGAGCTGGGATTTGTTCAGAGCTCCCATCCAAGGCATGTCGATGCATTTGCTTGCTGTTCACCTCCCCACAGGGCCGGAAGGTCCGACTCACATCAAAGCTGCCACAGCTGGCAGAGGCTTAAAGCCTCTGTCAACAGCCCTGGGATAAATATGGACAACGGTTGGGTCGTTCTGGAGGATCCCAAAAACCGCAGGCCTCAAACCAGATGTGAATATAGGGGTGGCTGGGTAAAGATACCCAGCTTTAAAAGCCTCATTGCCTCGGCTAAAAATGGAAAGGTTTCATTTGTTGGTTTTGTTTTGTTTACAAAGGGACAATTCAGTCGAATCTTCTGCCAGGGGAAGGGAGCCCGTTCCGGTCAGTCAGGACCGCACCACTGCTGCAGCTCCTGGAGGAACATTAACCAAGGGAGAGAAAACTCAGCCTGGCAGGGTAAGCACAGCACATTCCTGTACCAGCAAAGACACGTACCGGGGGTTTATAACCCCCTCATGGCAGGAGAGCAGCTCCTGCCCAGTGTGACTCCAGGAAAGTCAGCTGAGCTGTATGAGCTTGCCCTATAATTGAGAAAAAGTCATTTTAGTATTATTTTACTTGGCACCTTCTCCGCAAACTGTTTCTCCCTGGATGCCCCGATCTAAGCACTGGTTCCAAAATAGGAATAATGCACATACATTGCAGAGAGTACATTATGGAAGTCAGGAAACTAAATAATTCATGACCACTGAAGGAGAGAGACTCTGATTCAAGAACTAACCTGAGGGGAAAGTGCAGTGAGGCAATCAGGGCATGGTGGTGGTAAGGGACAGAACAGGACAGATCACAAGGGACTTGTAGTTTTGAGTCCGTCCACAAACTCTTGAGGCTGGTGGGGAGGAGTAAAGAGGCAGCAGACATGGGATTCCAGCTCAGAGGAGTCAGGCAGGGATGAGTTGTGTGCTCAGGGCACACCGCAGCAGCATTATCACGTGGGGAGGAGAAGAAGAATTGAGGCTACACTCTGGTGGTGAGAGGAGATGAGAGTGAGAAGGGCGACACGCCAAAGGAGGCAGCTCCAGGCGCGGATCTCCTCACCTCTGCCACCAGCAGTTACTCACAGAGTCAGGAGCATACATGACAGTTGTCACTCACACCCACAGCAAATGACAACCACTGCCTAGTGTAAGCCAAGTCTTACCTGCCTTCCAGCAGTGACACGAACCTACTGCAGTAACATTCATCAGCTGATAATAATCACTCATTAACACCATCGATTTACTTAAGTACAGCTTCATTATTCATCCATGAGGAAAACAGAAAAGGAATTAACATGGTTGCTATGGCTCATGGCATATAATCAAGTAATAAATCATTCCTTGTTTTGGAGCTGCTTTTCCTTGCTAACAAGCTTGATCCTGCCAACCTCTCCTCCTGTTTTCTCCCAATTGTTTCACTCCAGGTTAATACTTCGATTTACGCAGCCTACCTGAAGGCGACAGGCTTTCTGTTGTGTGCATACATCATGCTGCTGTTCACGTGTCAGCAAGCCGTGTCATTTTCTCGTGGTTACTGGCTCAGCATGTGGACAGACGACCCTGTTCACAATGGGACACAGCAGCACACAGAGCTGAGAGTTGGAGTCTTTGGTGCACTAGGAGTCGTTCAAGGTTCGTGGAACTCGCTCACCTAATTGTTCTCTGTATTTCCATCTCCCTTTCCCATATCCAGGATGTTTTCTCAGAATATAAACAAGTGCATACCCTTGGGCTCTGACCCTCCAGGGCCTTTGGCACCAGCCCTAAAAGTTTGGCGTGGGACCTGAAACTACAGGCTCTGACGCAAAGAGAGGATTTCTAAGGGATCTCAACAATACTTCCAGTGTTACTGCCTGAAATTCTACTTCATGGTATGCTAGAAGTATTCTCCTGTGCCTTTCAGCAGACCACGAGGAATAGTGTCTTCCTCTGTATTTCCTGCTGGAACTAAATTACCTGAGCCCGTATAAAACATTCAGCAATGGAAGAACAATGACATCCTTATTTTTCCATACTGCCCCCTTGTATCCAGCACCTTTTGCATGCCTCTTTTCCTCTCATTCCTTTCCACTCCTCCAGTATAAATGAACCATATCCAAGGGCAATTGGCAGCTCTTCTCCATGCTGAATGAAATCTTGGTTTAAGCCTTTTGAGTGTAAAGAGAGAGGAAAAAAGGACATTGTGGATTTCTACATTTCTTTCAATCTTTCTTTGTAAAAATACCCACAGTAGTTCTTTGGGTCACTCTAATAAAAAAAAAAAAAAAAAAAATTGTTTTAAGACAAATCAGATCCGGAAACATCTCAGCCCAAGTCAAAAAGATTGAGAAAGCTTTGAGTGAGCTGAGAAGAGTGGGAAGGGCTGGATACTGTTCTGTGCCAACAGTGAACCGAGAGGCAGGAAACCTGAAACGTTGAGTAACTCCAGGTAATTCCAGCCACACTCATTTTTTGAAGAATAAAGAATTTGTCCAGTGTGTTTAAGCTGCTGAATCCGTGGCCCCCATCATGCTCGCTTGGAAGGTCTTCTGCCCCTCTGTGACTGCCCTACAGGGTGCTTTACCCTGCAGCTCTGAGCCTGGGCTTAACGGCTACCAAAGAGAAAGTCAGTGCCTTTCACTGGTAAAGCAGTTACAGCACAGAGTGAAAATCATGATCTCGCGAAGGGGAACTCCAAGGCAAGTTTGTTCAGAGCCAGCGACAATGACTGTTTTTTTATCTTACAGCCCTTGGCAGGTTTCTTTCAACAGCAGCAGTCCTTCTGGGTGGCGTGTTAGCATCGCACAAGCTGTTTCTGCAGTTGCTGAGGAATGTCATGAGATCCCCCATGGTCTTCTTCGAGCAGACACCCATCGGAAACCTGTTGAACCGTTTTGCCAGAGAAATGGATGCCATTGACTCCGTCATCCCTGACAAGCTGAAGTCCTTGCTGGGATTCTTGTTCCACCTGCTGGAGATCTACCTTGTGATTTTAGTGGCTACACCCATGGCAGCAGTGGCCATAGTGCCCTTGACTGTGCTTTATGCTGCGTTCCAGGTAGGAGCTCACGGATACGCAGGCAGCAGAGGCTGAAGCAGTGTGGCTGTGTCCCTGCAGAAAGCCTCCTTCCTTTTCTTAGGACACTTGCAGAAACTAGTTTCATCATCAGGAATTGCATCTGAACAAGGAAATGTCAGTGGCACTTCCCACATCACCTCAGCCCTCCAGAGCATCCCAGAGACCTCACAAAGAGGCTTCTGCTTTCCTGATGTCAGATCCTACCTAGAGCTACATCCCTTGTCTCCACTAGTGTACACGCAATCATATGAACACCAAAAGCACTTATCCTTTTCTCCAGAATTCCTACACTGCTTTTTAATATATCCATAGCATGCTGCGCAGATCTGCCATTGCGCTCGGAAACCTCAAATGCTTTGTCAGTTAAGCTGAACGTGAGGGAAGGGCAAGAAAAGGTGTAAGTACGTCTCTGTTCTCCAGCAAGCAAAGCGATGGTCTACGGGAAACACAAGTATGAATTTAGAGGCTTTGCAAGTTCAGAGCACCCTGGCTGCTTTGCGTTAACTAACCATGGGGTTTTTCTTAATGAAGGTAGGACATAACACAAGCAGAAACACTACCTCACCTTTAAAGGCCATCTCCTCTACCTGTGCATTAGGTTATATAAGACTAAGATATTACATGCTCTTGCAGTTGTTGAGACCTTCCCAGATTTTCTGTGGAGCACGTCCATGGAGGCATAAACCTTATCACTTCTTCCCTTTCCCTTTGCACCAGCACTTCTATGTCAGCACCTCCTGCCAGCTGAGGCGTGCAGAGGCTGCCAGCAGGTCACCCATCTACTCCCACATTTCAGAAACGTTCCAAGGCAGCAGCGTGATCCGCGCTCACAAGGACCAGGAGCGATTTATCTTGAAGAGCAATTTTCTAGTGGATGAGAATCAGCGAGTGTGCTTCCCGGGAGCAGTGGCTGACAGGTACAAATCTGCAGCGTGAAAGAAAATTATAGTTTACTCTTCATGGCCTCCGTGTTGGTTGACAGCAGCTGAACATGAGCCAGTGTGTGTGCCCAGGTGGCCAAAAAGGCCACCAACGTCCTGGCTTGTATCAGGAATAGTGTGGCCAGCAGGCCCAGGGCAGTGACCGTCCCTGTGCTGGGCTCTGGGGAGGACAAACCTCGAATCCTGGGGGCAGTTTTGGGCCCCTCGTGACAAGAAAGGCCTTGAGGTGCTGGAGCGAGTGGAGAGAAGGGAACGGAGCTGGTGAGGGGCTGGAGCACAAGTGTGATGGGAGCGGCTGAGGGACCTGGGGGTTCAGCTGGAGAACAGGAGCTGAGGGGAGACCTTCTGATCTCTGAACTGCCTGAAAGGAGCTTGGAGCCAGGGGGGTCGGGCTCTGCTCCCCAGGAACAAGTGGCTGGATAAGAGCAACCAGGGCAGGACAAGGGCTTTATAGCTGCTCCACAAATGTTTTGCAAAGTAATCACAGATTCTCTTGGGAGAAAGGAAGAGGGGACCCAGCAACAGCCCTGTGCTCTCTTCCTCTTGCAGGTGGCTTGCTACAAACATGGAGCTTCTGGGCAATGGCATCGTGTTGTTTGCAGCACTGTTTGCAACAATGGGCAGAACACATCTCAGTCCGGGAACTGCTGGCTTCTCCATTTCATATGCTCTTCAGGTAACTCAGTACTGAAGTAACACCATGCTTGCATTCTAATTTCTGCTACCATTTTCATTTCTAAGAAATCATGAACTATTTTTGTGGCTTTCTAGATGCCTTCTCCTACCAAACCCTGCTGTCATTGCTGAAACCCAGAGCATCTAGGGCACGTGTGCAGTTAGAGAATGAACCTCAAACACATGCAGCAGCCACTTTTTCCTCCTGTATCCGAGCTCAGACTTCAGTCACAGCATGCTCTGAGCAACCAAAGTGAGGTCTTGAGTGTGTCTTATCTGCTTCTAGACTAGTTACACAACAGCCTAAGAACCAGCTACATCATCTTTTAGCATCCAAGCCAGTAGCATCTCATTCCCTGTAAACCTGCTAAGAGGGAGAGCTGGCTAGGCTCTTTAAACACAGCTTCACAAACTCTCACTAGGATCCACGGTTAATTTTTAGCCTTTTAAGGGGTGATTTCTCAAGTAATTAGCTGATGAGGAAGTCTTTACAAATAAACACTAAGATAAAGTACCAGGTACCTCACAAGCACAGGTCAAGACTTAATTTATCTGCTTCTGTGTCCTTCTGGCAGATAACTGGTGTTCTGAACTGGATGGTGCGTGCCTGGACAGACATAGAGAACAGCATCGTTTCTGTGGAGAGAGTGAGAGAATACACAAGGACTCCTAAGGAGGTAGATAACCATCTACTGACCCTGCTAGCAGAGGGGAACATCTCTGCAAACTACACTAGTAACTTTTCTGTTCCACCTGGAGAAAACCCCTAGTTTTCCCCTTCTAAAAGGCCACTTATGCTTCCTTTAAAGCGCTGCAGCATTTGTTTTTTATCCAACTGCCCAGGCTTGTTTTGTAACCTCTGATCATCGTTATTTCTTTCAGACAGTTAAGCATTAGATTGCCATTAAAATAGCTTCACTTGGTAACACTCATGGAACGAGCCGTATTTTCTGCCCATATTTGGAGCAAGTATTGTGCGAGCTCAGATGCGACTCTGATAACTGATGGCTGCCAGATAGCCTTTAGCCACAAGAAGTCTCCAGTGCAATCATTCCTGTTCTGTAATCATCAAAATTATTTCTCCATATGCTGCCCCAAGATTCTACTAAAGGAGACTTTCACAGTCCTGTTTACAGGAGCCTATAAATATTTTTTATTGAACCACTCAATGTCAGAATTCTGACACGCAAACAATGTTCACCCCCATTTTCAGTTAAGATGCGTGGTCTCTTTGCATGGAATAAAAAGTCAGCATTTGCAATGTGAACGTTGGAGGCCTTTTTCTCTTTTAGAAACAGTAAATAGATCAGAGGAATTTGGGACAGATGTCTTCGTTTCAGTATGGCCACTTGGTTTGGTAATTTAAATCAGCTGTTTACAGTGCTGTTTGTTTTCATCCATTTAGGCACCTTGGACTTTGAGTGGCCAACTTCAAGATCGAGTTTGGCTCACTGAAGGGAGAATTGAATTCAGAAACTATAGTTTGCGATACCGGCCAGATTTGGAGCTGGCACTGAAGCACGTCAGTCTCACCATCCACGGGCAGGAGAAGGTGAGCAAAGCCCCTGTTTCAGGAGCGCTGCAGAGCGTGCCCGGCGCTTTGCAGCCATCAGACGGGCACAGCCCCTGCCCTGCACCCAGCTGCAGTAACTTGTAAGCGTGAAGCTGCAGACGAGCCCGTCTGTCAAACCGCTCACCTCTTCCTGCACGCAGCAGCGCTTCCAGGATTGCTGCGCACACCAGGCATCCTTCTGAGTGAAAGTTCATGTCACAGAAGGTGAGCGGAGTTACCGCGAAGGAATTTCACTTTTTAAATCTCATGCCACATCAATGCCCTGTTCCAGCTGCTCTTGTGGTTATTCTCGCTAAAGGCTTTCCAAGATTCATTTTCATACAAAACAATTACAAACAATAAATTTTCCCTTTAAGGATGTATCGCTACACTATGTGAATCTTGAACAGCGCTGAAGATTTGATCCACACAAAGCTGTCTCTATTCAAAAGCCCAAGAGGAACTACATGATGGGTCTGGCCAACTGTGGAAAACAATCAACACCAAAACCAAAAGCTTTCCATTGCACTTTACAGATTGGCATAACTGGGAGAACAGGAGCTGGGAAATCCACTCTTGCTGTGGGTTTGCTGCGATTAGTGGAAGCTGCGGAAGGGGCGATCTTAATCGATGGACTCGATATTGCTCAACTAGGTCTCCATGACCTTAGAACCAAGATAACTGTCGTTCCCCAGGTATGAAATTAAGTTTCCAAAATGCTTCAGCCCCTGTCCAAGTCTTAACATCTCAGAAGGGATTAGAAAGAATCTGTGAGAGGAGGGACATAAAGAAATTTCCAAGTTGGAAACGACCCCATGCTGTGGTTGTCTCCCAGTTCAGTGTAACGTCAGCCACAGGTTTGCACCCAGGAAGGAAAACCCAAGAGCTCGTTTTTCTAGCCCATTTCAGGACTTGTTTGTACTATCTCTGTGCTCAGGATCCAGTTTTGTTTTCTGGCTCCCTAAGAATGAATCTTGACCCGTTAAACCAACACACTGACGCAGACATCTGGACAGCGTTGGAGCTGACTCAGCTCAAGAACTTTGTTGCAGCTCTGCCGGAGCAGTTGGAACATGAATGCACTGACCAAGGGGAAAACCTGAGGTACCGCATCTGCGGAAACAGCGGCGGGGCAGGGCCGGGGCCGGGCCGAGGGAACAGGCAGCCACTGGGAGTCTGACTCAGTAAGAAAAAGAAAAGGGTACCCAGACAGCAAATTGATGCGTTATTGTCCTGTTTGGCAGCATGAAATCAAATCATAAGACACCACGTGGAAGAGCTAGAGACTCGGTTGCTGCGGTGTGTTTGTGCAGTACCCGAAACACCGGAATCGCATTCCCAGTGCAGATCTCCTGGGTGCTAGAGCAACACTGCATTTCCGTGGGCTGTTCGTACTGTTACCCGCAGTGTCACCAGCCTCAATCACCCTTGCAGGGAAAGGGAACTATCACCTTTTCATTAGTTTTCAAATCAATCACTTATTCTGACTTCAGCAACTACTGCTCTCCATTTACCATCCCTCTTCTCACCTGCAGCGCTGGTCAGAAGCAGCTGGTTTGTCTGGCCAGAGCACTTCTGCGGAAAGCCAAAATCCTCGTGCTGGATGAGGCCACAGCAGCGGTAGATTTAGAAACTGACCTTCAGATTCAGGCCATGCTGAGGACTCAGTTCAAGGACAGCACCGTGCTAACAATAGCTCACCGGATTAACACCGTCATGGACTGCGACAGGTAACGCCCCCAGGCAGGCAACCTGTGTGAGCACAACAAACCACACAATGGCAGCGAACAGCTATTTCATTTCTGTCCTCTCCCTGTTCAACCCCAAAGCTTTAGAGACTGCAGGAGCTGCCTGACACCAGCTAGGCACCAATAAATTAACTGAAAATCATTTATTCGCACATGATACATCTCATGCTGTGTCATACTCCTTTATCCCCCACTGACAGCAAAACCACGGCTACAGCACTTTGCTTCATCTTAAAGTCGTGAAGCTAAAACACACTCATAAATCTTACTCCAGTCTCGGGTGCCAAAAATCGCTTCTCCCACAAACTCAACACTCAAATAGTTGCTCATCTGAAACCTGTATCTGTCCCACAGCTGTTTCCCAGCTGAAAACCTTGGGTGAATAACAAGCAGGTACCAAAATTTATTATAGAAATAACTAAGAGTAACAAAGTTTGTTAGAATTGCTGGTGTAGCCCCAAGCTTACACTTCTGTTTTCATATTCACAGGATTTTAGTCTTGGAAAATGGTCGGATAGCTGAATTTGATACTCCGGAACGCTTAATAGCTCAGAAGGGACTGTTCTGCAGCCTGATGGAAGAATCAGGCCTTGCATAACTCACTCATGGCAGAGACCGTAATGCCACCACCACCAGGAATAATTGACCTCGTAATTGAGTTGTTACCTTGGTTTCACTCTGAAATGCCTGATGCTCAACCAAATCTCGTTTGAGCTGTAACCGCAGTGAGTAGATGAAAAGGGATGACTTAGGATACACGTTATTTCTGTAAGAAACACAGCAATTCCGTTTTTGTTATCTTTCCAGATACCAAACCTCACTATTCTGCTGAAAATGAGCCAGTCAGAACTTAAACACCTTGTTCCTCTTATGCTATAAAAGCAAAGAGGCTAAAAGACCACATCATGTAGGACAATGGGCAATGGGTTCAAGAGGTTCCACTTAAAGATGAGAAGAAACTTGTTCCCGGTGAGGGTGGCAGAGCCTGGCCCAGGCTGCCCAGGGAGGTTGTGGAGTCTCCTTCTGTGCAGACATTCCAACCCGCCTGGACACCTTCCTGTGTAACCTCATCTGGGTGTTCCTGCTCCATGGGGGGATTGCACTGCATGAGCTTGCCAGGGCCCTTCAACCCCTCACATTCTGGGGTTCTGTAATCATTTTTGATTTATGCTATAAATGGAGCCCAAATACACTGCCATGCTTAAAGACTGCACAAGTTATTCTTAAAAGCCAACAAGGTTTTATGGAGAGCAAACAAGAATTTACCTGGTAGCGAGCAAGCTTACGTGTGTACAGCTTGCCATGAGTTCCAGGCAGAACCAGTTCAGTCCTTCGCCAAGACCTGCTCACCTGGGCACCGTTCTTGCACCATGTGGTGAACCCCGGGGCAGCAGGGAAGCACTGACCCCCCAGAGCAGCTCTGGGGAGGGCAGCGGGTGGCACTGGGACACCCAACTCACTTCCCGACCTGCTGGCTCAATCCTGGTTTTCTCCTCAAGTGCAAGTTCACTCCCGGCACCGTGGAGCCTCTGGCACGGTCGCTTCAGATGGTGCTTCAGCAAACCACAACGGCCCCCAACAGCAAAGCTGAGCTGCATCAGAGCTGTCCCCACGGCCCTCCTCAGGAATCACAACAGGACACTGCGACAAACAAACCACACTGTGAGATGCTGCTGTTTACCGAGACTTTTGTTAAAAGTTTTCTAGAAAGCTGAAATAAAAATAGAATCGAGTATTGAAACGGCTCCCCTTCAGTTAGCCAAAGTAAATACGGTGTAAAAGGAGTAGTGGGGAGGGGATGGGAAAGGTCAAACTGGCCGGAATCAGCTCGGGGCAGCAAAACCCAGCGGTTCCTTCTGGCACAGCTGTTTCATCACCTCTTCACCCACATTAGGAGCAGTGGGCAGTTTCTCTGGACACATGCCCAAGGTACCGAAGTCCAACACCTGCTGCCATACTGGTGCTCAAACACCAGGAGAGAGACAAGTTTTTCCTTCTACTTTCTTCAAACCTTACAGGAAAAAAAAAATAAAAAAAATAATCAAGCAACAGCTACAAGTTATGAACACTCTGAAGGTTTATCAATGCATCTCAAAACCAGGAGGATTTTGAACTAGTGAGATATAAGTTCGGTATTCTTTCTTTTTAACTGATGTCAAGGAGAAACAGAAGTGCCCACGTTGCTGGGTAATTCTGCGACATCTTCTAGCACACCAGTCTCTGATATAAACATCTTGTAAATGCTCGCTTTCCGTTCCTAAGTTGGTAATGAAGAGAGGAGGCAACAGGAGCAAAGAATCAAACCACTCTCACGGTGGAGGTCTTTGAAAGGGCGCAGGGTTTGCTGTTGGCTCACACAGAGCACGAGCAAGTGAAAATACCATCGGCTTTCACAAGCTGTGCTGGAAGGGCAAAGCAAAGGGATTCCCAAAATGACGTGACAAAAAAACCCGAGTTTCAGATGAGCCAGAGTCCCCAACTTGGTGTCCAAGTGGTGCTGGCAGTAAGTGACAAATGGGGAGCTCAGGTCTCACAGAAAGGCCATAATCACAGGGAATTGATCTGGAAGTTGGTTAAAGCAAAATATATAAAGGAGGTGATGCCTGGACATCTTGAAAATCTGGTTTAAGGAACAGCAAGTGGTGTTTAAAAGGGCAGGTCTGTGGGGCCTCCGCAAAGGTCCTTCTTCCTAGATGAGACTAGTTGATTGAATTGCGCAATTAGCACAGGAGGTAACTACAGCAGGCTCAGAACTACGCTAACAGCCTATTTCATAAATTGCTCTGAAGAAATTTTAAGTATTAAGAAATAAAGTCTGTCCAAAGCCACCAGTTATAGGAATGTCGGGAGCTGATCACAAGGAGCTCCTGCACCTGCCCTGTCTACGCTCTGCAGTGTTAATTTTTAATAGCGATTGTGCAGCGTAACACACACAAGAGCTGCTGCCGGGGGCTCAGCGCCCCCCACTCGAACCCCAATAAACCCCACTCGTCTAAAGAGGCTTTATCTGCATCTCAGGGCCTTCCAGCTCTCTCTGGTTTTCACTCCTGGCCATCGAATGGAAGGAGGTCAGGAGCCCCCTGAGTCCTTCCACTGTCCCAGTCACCTGTCCAGCCTGGACATCAAGAGGTATGGCTTTCAATTCCAACTTAATTTACTTTGCTTTTTTTTCCTCTTTCCTTTTTCTTCCGTGTTTAAGGCCAGCTTGAACCAAGGGAAAGCACAGTACACACAGGAAAGAAAAACAACCTGAAAAGAAAAATAAAGATTCTTGTTCCATGATTCCAAACTTAAGGTAACACCAAAATTGCTAGAAAATGCAGATGAAGGTGCTGTGCACTGATTTACACCAATAAACACCAGGGGGTTTTTTACGGGTCTCCTGAAAACCCTGAGCTGGTTTCTCAGCAGCATCATCTCCTCCAGATGTGAGATCTCTCCCGTGTCGCAGCAAATAACGTCAGCCAGGATACATCAACACGCACTGAAATCCAACACAGTAAATTCAATGGTTTTCTTTTACTCTTTTATAAATATTAACGTGTTTATGATAAATACATTAATGTTTATCACCACCACCAGCTTCCCGTGGGCTGCAGTGGTACACATGGCTGCTGGGACAGAAGATCCAGCAGGATCTGGGCTGGTTTCACAGACCTTGAACGTTTTAATGAAGAGATGGCAACAAAACGGTTCTGAGAGGAACAGCTTTGCTTGGGAAGTGAAGGGTCTTTGCACAGACTGGAGGAAACGACCCGCAAAGAGCAGGGAGTGAGCAGGGGGGGCGCACCGGCTCTCCATAGGAGCGGGGATGCCGGGCGCTCCCTCTCCTGCACGTGCGAGTAAAGGTTCGTCCAGACCAACCCGCATCAGGCGTTATTGTTCAAGCTACATCCAGACAAGATATTAATCATTTTTACGAGGACAGACATTTGGAATCAGGATCACGAATCAAAGCAGGAACAGCACAAAGCACTGATAGGTATCTAGAAAAAAATAGAAAAGAACATTACACTGGAGCAGAACCGCTGGTGCTCGCGAGTGTACAAATATAGAAACCTGGGAAAACAGAGGGATGCGTGTTAATAAGCACATCACTGGAAAGCAAGACTGGGGCACAGAGTCCAGCCTTCTTCTATTTTAGAGGGTTATCCTGCAAAACGCAGCACGGGGGACACGTGGTTCCCCCAATGATCACAAACAGCCCACGAGCAAACGGGGAACATCAGCCACACTTCCCAGCGCACCCAGCTTGAGGTTGCAAACGCAGTTTGAGTCGCCCCCACACCGACAACTCTGCTGCAAACACATCACACGGCAGAAGCGTAAATTCTGCAGGTTCTGTGTTCCGAACAAACCAAGCTCTAAGTGCAGCCCTGTTGTCTGCAAGGGACTTACATGAATATATTAAGGTTGTAAGTCTCTGGTAATTGGTGTGCAATGGAAAGTGGCTTTTCCTCAGATCTGAAATCGGTTCCAAAGCAGGAAATCCAGGATTACAACTGCCTTGGGGTTCAGTCCCAGCCCTAGCGAGCACACGGTTATTTGCACTCCAGTTTCTCACCCCCGACATCAGGCCCTGCAGCCTGGCCAGTCTCAGCAGCACCAATAGGGTATTCTCCAGGCAAATACCTGGATTACCAAAGCAAACCCTTTGTCAAATACAAAGCAAAAAAATGACATATGTTATCTTTCAAACAATTTTTTTTATTGTAAGTTCTTTGCAAATATTTGTATAGTCATTACAAAAAATACCAAAGAAAATTTCAGTCTATTCAGAGAGTCATAATTTACAAAAAAATAAATAGCTTTACTCTAGAGAAGACAATTGTCTAGTATTAAGGTCAGCAATATCATCCACAGAAGTCCACGTTCTCAGAGTGCTGAGCGTTGGGGCCACCTGACTTAGTTTGACTTCTTCCAGCATTTTCCTTTAAAATGAGACTAATCAGAACATGAGAAAAGTAACTTTTTTCTTCCCACAGAAAACTGAACATTCAACATAGATCTTGGAAACCAGACTCGGTTGCTAATTGAACTGTCGGACCCCTCTGGCACACAACCTGAAAAACAGTGAAACTAACTTTTTTTCTTTTTTAAACAACTGTAAAAGAACAGTTTCCCACAACAATTCCAGTCGCCAGCAGCAGCATGAAGGGCGCGTTTCTTCGGTTTAAGGCTAATGAATGGTCCTTGCTGTGGCAGAGCTGCTGTTCCAGCCCACAGCGGCCCAGGTTCCTACAACCAACGTCTCACCTCGGCCCTGCAGACAGAACCAGGATTCGCCACCCAGATCCCAATTGCTGAGTGAACCGGGTGTCCGGTGGGAGCCGCGGCTGCCGCACACATCGGGGTTTGGAGTGATTGTCGCTCCGGACACGCTCGGATACTGAACTTTGTGCTTTTCCACATCAGCACTGCAGACACGCTATAGCGAACTTGCTGCTATACACTGTAAACACATGAACCCTTTAGGAGAATGCATAAAAGCATTAACCACGTACAGTAAACGCCATAATGAGAAAGTCTGGCACACGTTATTTCACGAGAAGGAAAAAATCTTTGGACTATAGTACTATATGCCACAAAACGTTCCAAGTGCATCCCACAATAGATGGCTCATCAAATGAGGAATCAGCAAACAAGCAAATAACTAGAGTTTGCAAAAATGGTTTAAACAAAAAAAAAAGGGGGGGGGGCTTCAAAACATAAGAGCAGATGGAAAGAAAAAGCTTGCTGAACTTCTCTGATGAATCACTCCGCCTTACATGTGAGCATATAATGACAGATTTCAGGCAAAAATTAAGTCTGTGAAGTGTTTTGCACAGTGCATACACTTCTCCTAAAGCAGGCTAAAATCAATACTAAGGAGAATTAAAAAAAAGAAAACAAATTGCATTTTGGTGTTACTTCCATCATGCTCTGGCTGACTTCCCTCGGTCTGAAACGGAACGGTGTGGTTCAGCTCTGGGGAAGGGACAGTTCTCTGAACGTATCGCCTCCCCCTGCCCCACACAGACGAACCAGGTTCACGTGCTACGCCAAGCCCGAATCTTTGGCCATGCTGTAGAAAATGCCTTTTTCCTGAAGCAGGTCGTCTGGGCTGCCACACTCCACCACTTCTCCTCTGTCCAGGACTAAAACTCTGTAAAACAAGTAGGAAAACAGTCACAAGAAGATCCAGAAAGCCACCAAAGACAGATGTGGAAGCGCAGACAGAAGCCGACGGGAGCGTAGCTGCTGGGTGCAAAGACAGTTCAAGTGCACGAAGGGACGGGGTTCTCAGCTCTGTCCTTCCCAACCTCATCGCAGAGCGTCTGTCTGGTCTGGTTCGCATCTGGAATATTGTGTCCAGTTGTGGCCCCTCAGTTCCAGCAGGACAGGGAACTGCTGGAGAGAGTCCAGCGCAGCCACCAAGATGCTGAAGGGAGTGGAGCATCTCCCGTGTGAGGAAAGGCTGAGGGAGCTGGGGCTCTGGAGCTGGACAAGAGGACACTGAGGGGGGACTCATTCCTGGGGATCAATATGGAAAGGGGGAGTGTCAGGAGGATGGAGCCAGGCTCTTCTCGGTGACATCCAATGACAGGACAAGGGACAATGGGTGCAAACTGGAACACAGGAGGTTCCACTGAAAGATGAGAAGCAACTTGTTCCCAGTGAGGGTGGCAGAGCCTGGCCCAGGCTGCCCAGGGGGGTTGTGGAGTCTCCTTCTGTGCAGACATTCCAACCCGCCTGGACACCTTCCTGTGTAACCTCATCTGGGTGTTCCTGCTCCATGGGGGGATTGCACTGCATGAGCTTTCCAGGGCCCTTCCAACCCTGACATCCTGGGATTCTGTGGTTTCTAAAACCCCTCCTGCTGCTGCCTCTGTTAACCATCCGGGCACTGGAGACACTCACAGTGTCACTGGCTGCCGTGACCCAACTGGGAGCTCTGGTGATAGTGCTGCTGGTGCTGGGCCTGGCCTGGGTGTTGCTCCTGGCTCTTATCTTTCACTACTGACCACACAAACGGAGGTCTTCAAAAGTACACAAAGACCTTATCACTGGTCACTTTGCTCTCTGCCACTTGGTGATAAAAAGGATGAGAGAGCTTAAGACTGAAATTATGAGACAAAACCCCGGCCCTCAAGCACACCTTAGCAAGGCGCTGAGGATGAGGGAGCCCATACGAACTATAACCAGAAGCGATGGAAACACTGAATAAGCTTCAGACAAGCACAGGACCTGCCCCTTTAATTCACAGAATAATTTTGGTTGGAAGAGACCCTTCAAGATCATCAAGTCCAACCATAACCCACCCCTGGCACTGCCCCATGTCCTGAGAACCTCATGTCCGTCTGTCCACCCCTCCAGGGATGGTGACTCCAGCACTGCCCTGGGCAGCCTGTTCCAATGCCCCACAGCCCTTTGGGGAAGAGATTATGAGCTCCCTAAAGCTCTGATGCCTCTTCCAGCTCTGCCTAAATTAGGGAAAGACCCAGCAATACGCTCCAGTCCTTGACTCCCTCTCCTTCCTAGTTTGCCTGGGCAGAGGGTTCGGAGCGGCTCCCCAGGCCAGAACACACCCCCACCCATCAAACCAGGGACTCAGCAGCTCTGCGTAGAGGTGCCTAAAAACACACAGGTCAGCATTTAGCAAACACAAAGATGCTTGGTTGAGTAGAGCACAATGCAGGTCACCCACACCATTGTTCAAGACAAAAGCAGTATTACTTTACCTCGTGTAGTCCATGATTGTGTTCAGACGATGTGCTATAGTTAATACAGTACATTCCTCAAACTGAGACTTTATTGTTGACTGTATAAGCTTATCTGTTTCAAGATCAACAGCAGCTGTGGCTTCATCCAGAACCAGGATTTTGGACTTCCTGAGCAGAGCCCGTGCCAGGCACAGCAGCTGGCGCTGCCCCACGCTGCACAGATGTGGTGGGAGAAAACAGTCAGGACAACTTTGCAGTATTCATTTTGAAGCCTAGTAATTCCTTGTTCTGAAGTATAGGTGCCAAGAATCCAGCAAAACAGATAAGGTCAAGCCTTACTACTTCACTGCAGGGTATCTAACACCATCTGAAACTACGTCCCCTCCCAAGCAAGTCCTGGAAATGCAATCAGAGAATATTCCAAATGGTTTCAGCATCACTGCATCAGGCTGCTTCACTGAATCAATGTGGTGCTGAGGACTGGACTTCAAATGGTTCCTTCAGACTGAAGATACACCCTTGTTACAGTGCAGAAAGCAAGCTACCAGCTCCTAGAAAAACGGCCTGTGTTGGCCCAGAGCCATGGCGAGCTCAGAGCATCCACTAGAAATAGCAGGTTGCTGCTAAGAAAATCCTTTCCAAGGCTGCCCAGGCTGTCAAACCTCTCACAGCATTCTAAACATTTCTTAAATTACTTTAAATTCTCAAACTCGAGAGTTTTAAACATACTGAAAAAAATCTAGTTGGTCCTGCTTTAAGAGTTTCCCAATCCCTCCCCAAATTCTTCCAGGGGCACAGGGGGATCCCCACGCTGCTATGGCCTGTCCCAGCTGCGCTGTAAGGCTTCTGCAAGTACAAAGTCCTGTTGCAGATGGGACGACGCACACACACCTCTCAGTTCTCATTTAGTTCAAGGCAATTTGCAGTCACGGTGCTTTGACCTACCTGAGGTTCTCGCCACCTTCGGCACACTCATGATTCAGTTTATCAGGAAGGGACGATACGAAGTTTTTCAGGTGAGCCAATTCCAAAGACCTCCAAACGTCTTCATCGGAGTGTTGGTCAAAAGGATCCAGATTCATACGCAGAGAGCCAGAAAACACTACGGGATCCTGGTCACAGAAAAGAGGTAATTGATAACGTACACACAACGTGGCAAGTGCTCCAAGAATATTTCTTAGTGCAAGGAGAACACCACGTTCAGATGCAGCTGCAAACACGCTAGGTCTACTGGATTGAGGAGGGAGACCTCACTTCTTCAACAACAGCAAGTTATTCTCCCTTACTCCTTGTGCCTCTTGGGGCCTGACCTACACCATCTGCAGACTCTGGCACTCCGGACCTTTCTGTGAGTGAGTAACTCATGAATCCAGGGCAAGAAACCAACCAACACCCCCCCTCGCAACACACAAACCACCACCCAAACCCCACAGCCAGCTTTCCTTTTGCTGGGCTACTAAGCTAAAGAACAGGCACTCCCTGCCCAACCTTCCACCAGCAGGGACTACTAGGTCAGCTTTGCGCTTCTTCAGGAATTACACCATCTGTAAATGTTTCAAAAGTCTTCAGCTGCAGTATTGATGAAATTAGTGCATTTTTTTTCTTGGACATGAAGAAATAACACTTGGGAAATACTTTTGACCTAGTGGTGCCAGACTGGTGCAAAGTGATCAAAACGGAGAAAGCAAAGTCCCCTCCAGATTTCCAAAAGAAGTGGTGCAGAAAACCTTCTACAGCGCGCTCGCTGGTTTCTGCCAGCGTCCTGCAACCCTGATTTATATAACCACATTTTATGGTCTGTTTTTGAATCGCAACAGGCAGGCAATGAAGGCTACACAGTCACAACAAGAAGACTGGAGACGCACAGTTGCTGGGCGAGACTGGGATGGTTAGATATGGATTTCTGAGAGCGAGCAGAACGGCCAAGCTCCCACTTGTTACCCAGCACAAGCAAATGGAGGAGAAAAACTTGGTTTCAAGCACATGACAGAGCGTGCCGAAATGACTCAGTTTCATAGCTATAGATCAGAAGAGGAATAAATATATTCTTCCCAGTATATGACCGAAAGAGCGTTGTTACAGAACGAGTTCTGCTCACGGCGGGATTTCACACCTACCTGAGGGATGATGGTGATCTTGAACCGCAAGTCGTGGAGCCCGATCTTGGCAATATTAACTCCATCAATAAGAATTTCTCCTTTGGCTGCTTCATTAATCCGAAACAAACCTAAAGTAAGGGAGGATTTCCCAGCTCCCGTTCTTCCAACTATTCCAATCTGTTGGGAAGGAATACAGGAACAAATTATTCTGGGGAAGAGTTAAAGCATTTCCAAGCATCTACCTGAAACAGACATGTTTTCAGAAGGTTGTCATATTTGCTGGGCTATCAACACCCCAAAATGGCATAACAAATTGAGGCTGAACAAAGGGGCTGGATATGGAAATAATAGGAATAAAAAACAGTCAAAATTTTCATCCCAATCACAGAAATTTTCCATTTGTCTAGAAAGGCAGATGGAATTGGGTAGAGGAGGTTTCCCTTGCGCTTTGAGTCACACTTCACAGTTATAGTTGCTGACTTGACATTTATTTTGTTTGAATTTGTAGCAAAAAATATACCAAAAGCGCTGAGTTTCATACTGTATTGTTGTGCTTCCCAGTTAGACTGAAGTCCTCCCCAATTTGTGTTCCCAAGTGCTCTTTGAGGTGGTGTTCTGCCCATATTTGTAAGCAGAAAGCGTGCACCCAGGAAAAAAGCAAATGCCTTATTAGATACCACAAATAAGGAAGTGGGATAATAGATGTCTTGCCTTTAATGCTGCCATGCAAGCCCACACTATTATTAGACACCAGAGAACACACACAGGGCAGGGCAGGCTGCGTGTGACCACACACGCGAGGAAGCCGAGGAGACGCACACGTGTCACCAGCAGCTCGGCCAGATCCACAGAATCTATGCTCAAGTCCCATTTTTTTCTTGCAAGTTCTGCCTCGTTCCATCAGGACTCCCCCCCTCTACTTTGTAGCTTGTTTTCTTGAGACTATAATTAACTTAATCTCTCTGCAACCTCTGCTCCTCTTTACTTACAGCAAACAAATTAGCAAAATGTCCTGGGAAGGGGAGAGAAGACAGCATAAACATCACTTCCTTATGAAACCAGACCAGAAAATGCTTCAAAAGCATCCACATAACAGTGTATCTTCATCCTTTGAAAAGGAGAAGAGCCCACTGTATTTGCCAGTTACACTAAGACCGATTCTATAAAAGCTCTTCTAGTTAAGGACGCAAGACACAGGACACAAGAGGGTTAGACGTCTCTTTGGCTTATGCATGCAGACTTATAAACAGTAACACTCTACTATAAATTCAGATTCATTACCTTCTCACCCCCATTTATGGTCACATTTATGTTTTTCAGCACCAAATCCAAGTCTTCCCGGTAACGTAAACCGTAGCCTCGAAACTCAACCTTCCCTTCCTCGGGCCAGGTACTCGCTGGGGCGGTTTGTTCAATGCTCCACTCAGCCTGCAAGAACCACACACACATTACCTGATCAGTTCCTCCTTCAACTGGACACAGAAAGAATTAAGACAAATCCTTGTTAGTGCGTAATTTGCAAAGGGAACGGTGATGATGGGAAGAGAGGGAAAGGGCTGCCCTAAGGCAGATGAACGTTTATGTAGCCAAGGGCTTTGCTATCTCAAGTCCCGCTTGCTGGATAAACTTTCCCCTTACAAAGGGCAGATCAATGCAGGCAGCACGTGTCCGGGTAACCCGCTGGTGCCGCCCCACCGCGGAACGGAAACCACCGGGGAAGGCAGACGTGCAGCTAGAAGCAGTTTAACTGAGACATAAGCACTGAAAGATTAAGAAGCTGGTAAAGTAAACAGCTGCAGCCTCAGCCTCCCACAGAGGTGGGACAGAACACACCCCCACTGCATTCGCTGCCAGCACCAGACAAAAAGGCTTTCAAGTGGGTAAACACTGGTCTGCCACCAGAACCTGAGAAAAAATTCTAGGAAGGGTCTTCATAATGCTCACTGCAAAAATAGCGACTCAGGTCGGGTTCGAGTGACAAGCACGGCAAAGAGATGCCACGGGGAACTCTGTTCTGTAGCCAAAAGGGGCACCACTGCAGACGAAATGAGTTGTTGGGCGATTTGAATCAAAACAAAAGTAGTAAATCCTCTTTATTCCCCATACCGAGAGCAAAAAGAGAAACACTAATTTTAAAAATGATGTTTAAATGCTTAGGAAATCAAAACACTTGTACAGCTCTATTGCTTAGCCCAGGGCAGAACGGGACAACTCCTAAACACCACGGTGCAAACATCAGTGGATACTCCCCAGAAGTACCCACAGATCTACCCATGAAGATCTAGCCTGTCCCCAGAGAGAGGACAAGGCCAGCACTGAGCTCAGCACCCCCAACCTTGGTTTGCAGCCCACCCAGCCAGCTGGAACAGTGCACCGACTTGCACAGCTGTGGTGGCCACCTCCACCTACCTCCTTCTCCATTTCTGCGTATTCTTTGACTCTTTCTACAGCAACTATGTTGGCTTCCAGCTCAGATGACATGCGAACCAGCCAGTTCAAGTACGCTGTAATCTGCAAAAAGAACACGAGTCTGGAAGCAGTTTACACTAAATATCTTACCTGCAATAAATAAAAAATACAAAACAACTACAGCACTGCAAGTTCATGGAACGCACAAACACAGGCAAGATCTTGGCTTATCAGTGCTGGAGAGGACAAAAGTCCAGATGCCTTTAATATGCAGGGGGCGAACTGTCTCAGCCACATCCCCTCACACAGACAGGGCACAGAAGGAACTTCCGGCATCTTTCCAGATGCTATTTGTAGGTAGAATTCTCCTTCTGTGTTCCATATATTAGTTTTCCCTCCAAAGGCACAGCAAGGTTCTGACTTTCTGATGCAGTCTTACAAAAGGTAAAATTACCTGCAGTGAGTAGGACACTGAGAGGCCAACCAGTCCCGCGCTGAGTTTGTTGCGCGCAATCACTGCAAACAACGCTGCAAAGAGGACGACGCAGTTCCCCACGTACTCCAGACGGACAGCCAGCCACCTGCAAGACCAAAAAAGGGAATGCATCTTTGCAGTAATCCATCCACAGAGACTCAGGAGTGCAGCCACTGGCTGCCATTTGTAAGGAGCATCGGCAGCAGAACACGCCCTCCCTACACAGCCCCCTTCCAGCACTTCAACCCCACTGCTACCTGTTTGCAACAATGCTCGGATAATAGGCTTTCTGATTTTCATCCACCTTCATGTCGTTCTGCTTTATGAATCTCTTCTGCTCCTCAAAGGCTCGAATGACACTGGCTCCCAGCAGAGTCTCGTTGAAGTGAGAATACACAGGAGAACGACTGACGGACTCGAGGCGCTTGAGCTGACGAGAAGTGGCCACATAAAATCTCTGCAAATCAGAGTGTGAGAATTACGGTTACATCTAGACTGTGTCTGAAACGACAGCGGGAATAGCGAGAGAGTTCCATGCCATTTGGGCTGTTAATTACAGAGATACAACTTAGATGCGGAATACACACCTTTCCCAACACGTTTAGGCCTAAAAAGACCATTACATACACTCTGCTCTCTTCAAACAACTGCCAATCAAACCATCTCATGCGACGAACATTTTCTCCTCCCTCTCTGCAGGATGAGTTCAACAGCATAAAACACACACATTGCCGCCTTTAAGGTTTACTAACAGACCTTGATAGATTCATTAATTCAAGAGTTAACAACAAAACCCAGCTGCTTCTCTCCGATCTGTACTGGCTCTAGTAGATTCTGAGCACAAAGCAAGAGGGAAGCAAGCGTGCCATGCCTACCCAAGGCAGGAGGGAAAGGCTGCTATCATTTCTCTTGCTCTGTAAACAATATTCTGACTAAAACCAGCCATACCAGGAATGCACACATACCCCTCTCAAGTCTACTCTTTGGAAAGAAGTTTTAGAAAAGCCCATACGTTTTCTGTATTTTGGCTCTGGGCAACAAGCAAAACAGAATTTGCCTCAAAATCTAATGGCATTTTTACTAAACCAGCTTAAGTATTAAAGAATTGCCTTCCACACAGAAGTCATTCTACCCTTGACCACGGAAGGAAATGCTCTGCTAACATCAGCTAATCATTAAGCCGTGCAAAGCACAGTGAAGTCAAGCGTGACTCAAGTCAAACAGATTAAAATCCATCCTAGCGCAGAGTACAAACTGCCTGCAACACCAGATGTGGAGCGACTGCTGGTCCCGGTGCCTCCGGGTAACATCCCGTACCTGCACGAACAGGTAGACAAGTCCCAGAGGTGGGATAACGACAGCAGCTATCGGTGTGGCCAGCAGAATGATGATACAAGCCCCGATCACGTTAAATGTTGAGCCCATGAACATCTTGATGATTGGCGGAATGGCGGAGTCAATGGTGTCGATCTCCTTGGAGAAACGGTTCACCAGATTGCCGCTGGGGGTGCGTTCAAAGAAACTCATTGGAGACCTGAGGACATTGTGCAGCAGGTTAAGGTGCAGATGTTGTGAAGCAAATATTCCCCCTATTGACACAGCCATTGAGTAGCCAAAGACAGCGATACCTAGAAAAGAAGACTTGTTTTTAATCACTTCCACCTCTTACACAAAGCATTATCCTCATTTTGTCATCATTTAGCATCAGCACATCTGTTGTACAATAATCCTGAGAACGGGGCTTCGCTACAGACTCAGTGAATACGTGAAGTAATTTAAAAAATAAAAATGCCAGTGAAAACACCACATTCCTCTCATGGAAGAAGTTGTTTCTCCATTATAAAATTTTGTGTAATATTTGAGCACTTTCTTTGAGTAAAGACTACTGAATTTTAACCCGGCGTTTAGTTTTTATTGCAGGATTTTTATGGCAATTCTGACGTGGAGTACTCGGGGTGTTAAGTTTCATGACAAACAAACTTTGGCTACAAGAGGACACATAAGGAAAAGCTGAGCGGGGCTCCTGTGGTCTGGGCAGCCCCCAGGCTGGGGCCTCCTGTGACAAAGTGTCCCTGACAAGCCCTGTGCAGTGACAGGCCAAGGAGCCACTGCTGGGCTCACCCATCTTGGCCCCAACTGCTGCCTCATTGTACCACATGGGAACAGAAGTGGGTTGCAGGGCCAAACGAAAAAAAAATAACCAACTGAACCATTTTATAGGTTAGTTTGCTTGCCTTTTTTTAATTTAAGTTGTTCATCTTCCTACAAAAACCCACACTCAAATCCTCAGCACTGTTGCAGTTCTGGGGATACAAGGTCACCAAGAGCATTAGAAACATTCTGAACAGCTAATCTTAACATCGGTAAGACCAAGCAAACCTTGAGAAATTCCCAGTGCTCCATACACTCCCAGTCTGACATCTGTGTACTGCTGTGTCCCATTGACAACAGGATCATCTGTCCATAAACTCAGCCAGTAGTTGGAAGCCAGGGAGGCTATGTGATTACACATGAAGAGGAAAATGCTCAAGAAAGAGATAAAGACTCCAATCGCTTTCATGTACTCCCAGTACACTGTTGCCTTTACCTGAAGACAGAGGGGAAAAAAAATATAATTTTGCAGATGAACTTTCAAAACCAACAACTCCCCCCTTCTTCAAGACCTTTTTAAAGTCAGTATTGCTGCATCAGGCCATAAAAACACAAGCAGCAGAGCGTTCTGTGGGGCTGTGCCAAACCCGACATCCCCCAGCAGGAACATATTGGCCCTCCCTGCTCTTCCAAGGGCCGGGGGGAGTGGCCTGAAGCAACACAGAGCATCAGGCAGGGCCAAAAACTTCACTGGGAGCTCCAGCTTTTGGCTCCCTCTTTTTACCACAAGATTATACACACATTAATTAAACCCCTGCTCCACATGGCTGGTATCCTGTGATCTATCTTTAACCAGAGGATTTAAGCAACATTGCAAGGAGGTGTAAGTGCCATTTTCCCAGGAACCTCACTCTCAGGTTTCTCAGAAAGCCCTGTGTATCCTGGGATTATACTTGTGTGTACAGTGGAAACTTGGCTTAAGTTCATCTGAGCCAGTTCCAGGTCCTTATGCTGAAGGGCAGACTTCATTAGGTCACCTCATTTGTCACAACCTCTCTCCAAGAAATAGCTGCAAGGTTTTTGTTTCTTTTTCATTTCTTTCATTTTAAGCTTTGATGTGGTCAGGCCCATCATCTTACACAGAAGTTCTGGTGCCAGCATTCTTCCCGCAGGCAAAGCTGGGGCTCAGCGTTGGGAGCAGAGGGCACAGCAACGCTTCCCTGAAGTACTGCACATCAAGCAGCACGTCTGAGAATCCTCTCAGCCCTTTCTCTCGCAAGTTACACAGCCTTCAGAAGCTAATTTCTTCTGAACCCGATGGATTTCTCCGAAATGGAGAGAGGGCCAGGAAGCAGGACCTTACCCTCCCTGTCTTTGCGGTGTCGGCCTCCGTCAGCTTCCAGGAATTCTTCTCAGCAAGCGGCTTCTGCAGCTCTGCTGTGCTGCTCTGCTGCTGCGACTTCCCAGTCTCTCTGCTGTATGTTGAAGAGTTACTGAGTTGCCTGTTGGAAGACATTTATTTTTCAGTCTTAGCATGATACAGGGTAGGTGTTTACTTCATAAAGAGACTTCAACACTCCACGGCTCCAAGTCACTGATGATCTCCTAACCAGTCACCATCAGGCCAGTGGTTACCAGTGCTTCCCTGCTCCTCTCTCAGTGCTCTCCTCATCCTTCCTGACAGCATTCAGCTCCAGGCACCCATCTTCAGACAGCAGTAACAGACCAGCCACTCACACAAGTCTTGGTTGCACAAACTGCAGAAAGAACGATGCCTGGTGATCGTCAACATCAACTTTACACACCCCATCACCATACACACTGCAGCTGCTCAAGTGCAAAAAGGCACCTGCACTGGCATCAAAATGGGCAATTCTACTCCCAGGCACTCATTAGCTGTCAGAAATACAGCATCTCTAGAGCACCGTAAGAATAAGGCACAGGCTGTGAGATGATCTGGGGAAGGTACAATTAGAGTGATTGCTTCTGGTCTCTCTCAGGCATTGCAGCAGGTGTATTAGGTCAGACTGAAGGGCCACGTGGTGCTTCACCCCATCTGGCAGCACTCAAACGCAGAAGCCTTGGGAAAGCATACGAAAGTGCATCTAGCCCATAAGACACCAAGCCAAACCCACGGTATCTTGCTACAATACGCTAGTTTCTTCAGATGGAAGAACAGCAGGAGAGTTCTGTGTGCACAGACACGAGTGTGCAAGCCTGTACCAGCACCCGCAGCGGGGCTGCAGCCTCAGGTGTCCATCTGCCCAGGTGCCAGCAACTGGGAAGACTGGGATCCAGGGGCTCTACTGGGCAGTGCAAGTGTCTGAGCCCATCTAGGAGATATCTCATGTCTGTAATACATTCTCACCCGAGAACCTGCACCCTGCTCAGCAGTGGAACAGGATGAGGCCACGCGGTGCTCGTTTGTGTGTGTGCAGGCTCAGCTCTCCCAGGCTGCTGGATCCAGTATTATGTATTTTTCTCTAACAAACACCATAAACACCAAATTACTCTTTGTCCACAACTGAGTAACAGGATGGAAAAGGGGGAAAGAAAAAAACCAGACTACACACCTATGTATGAGCTTTCCTCGGCCTTCGTTCACAAGGACTCCGTTTTCCACAGGCTTTCCTTCCTTTCCAGATGGACTGCTTGCATCTGGGGGTGTGAAAAAGGTAAACATGAAAATGGCAAAGCAAAGAGATACGAAGGTTTCAAGTCAATGCTAAACACCAGGTGCAGTCCTAACGTGCAAACAAAGCAAGGAACACAAGTATGTATTTACAGATACTAACAGATAACTGACCAGGTGAACAAATTGGTTTAGTTCTACCCCAACAGGATTAGTTGCCAAGGCAGGGAACGTTTATTTTTCTATTTTTCTACAAAATGCAGGTCAATAATAATAATAATGTAATATAATTATGAGGAAATACTTTATGTTAAAGCATGCAATACCAAGTCACACTATGACTCATGCTGTGGGAAAAACAACAGCCCAACCACTCCTTTTCACACCACGTCTTTTACACAGTTAACTAGAAACTACTTTCATTTTAGAACGCAATGAGAAGACATTCTAGTAAATGACGGAGTGAAGCTGTAAGAACAGCAATTGTGTGCTATTAACTTTGAGCCTTCCTGCAAAATTAAGCAGGAATTAACATGCAAAAGCTTGGTGGTTTTAGGCAACCAGAGGAATGAGATTAATTCAAGCAAGAGATCCTTCAATGAATGTCGCTTCTCAAAGAAGTCTTGTTACCCACAATATCCCATTTGTAACAAGATGCAGCACAAACAAGACAATTGTCTAAAACACAAAACCTGTCAGCTTGAAATATTAAGCTTTCTCTGAGCAACGTAATTCAGTGTAATACAGTGCCATGAGTAAAACCTCTAGGTTCAAGTTTTGCCATAATGTCCCTAATAAAAACCAAATGACTGACTCCTAAAGAATTAACTGTCAAGTAAACAGAACTTTATTTTCATGTATGAAAGTTAATTCATTTTTGTAACAAAAAGAATTTTGCATTTCAAAGGGTCTATGCATAGTTTATGCCAACACACAAAGTCCACCTGCATCTACTGAAAAGATACGCAGGAAAATTTGTGTAGATCTAGAGTCTGAGGTTTTTGTGGTTTTATAGAAAAGCAAAATATATTTACAAATCAGTGCTGTGGACCACTTGAACTTAAAGCTGTTCCCCCTGTGACTGCAAGCTGAGCATTGGTTCATCACTCTAAAAACCCAAAACTCAACTGTTCAGTGTGGTCTAGAAGCAGAAAAAAGCAGAGAATGGGAAAAACTGGAAAGCTCATTGACTTAGTTTTTATTTATCTGAATGAGAGCAAACCAAGATGGGACTGCTGGTTACTTGAAGCACTTCACAGCATTTCTTTGGGAAGATTCCTATATGAAAACCAACAAGCGTTCCAGCGTCGTATTGCTTTAGAGCATCACTAAAGTTCTAAACCCACATGAACAAAAAACCACAAATAAACCATCCTCCCCGAACAGCTCTTAAATTTGGTTTTGTGTTGTAGGATTACCTGCTTATATTGCATTGACCTCTTGAGAACTAAACGTGGTCAAGGTGCATCGTTAAAGTTTATTTCAAGCTTCCTCACAGAAGTGTTCAAGATCAGAATTGTTGCTGCTGAGTCATCTACAAGCTGACACACCAACTGTTCAAGTGTCACACAAACAAGTACCATGCAAACAGAGACCTTCTATTGTGCAGACAAAATTCTTCTAGTAACGACTCAATCTCTTGTAAATGAACCGCAGCCACTCGTGTTACTCCAACACAAGCACTAATGTAAAACCACATGGCAAAAAAGCAATTACCTGTTTCCAGAGGTTGAATAGTTCCTTCTAATGAAGGATCCGAGTCTAAAAGTATATATCATTAGCTTTTTCCAGAACACACTCAACTGTTTTCAGCTTTTACAAACACGTCCAAGCAGCACAACCTAAACCACGAAACCATGAATGCCCAAGGCAGGATCACATTTGCTAAAATGGGCATCTTTTTAACCCCAAACCTCATAAACAGTCAAAAGACAACCTTGAGGAAAAAGCCCAAATCAGATGGCTACAAATGAAAGACCAAGAAACTTCCTTTCTTTCAACATATGCACTAATGAAGAGAGAATAATTAAAAAAAGCTACTCTGAAGTGGCTTCATATTGACAATGACAGAAAAACCTGACTATGCATAGGAGCTATCACAAGGTCACTTAGTCCCGTCTACTGGGTAGTCCCTGGTCATCCCCCTGCACAGACAGGTCAGTGTGAAACAGCAAGATATTTCACTCTTCCAAGCATGTTGATATCCCAACAGCACTCATTTTCAATCAAGATTTGCTTCTGCCATTGGGACAGAGGCTGCAAATAGCTTTTACTTTAGGAAAGAGTAAGGAAAGAGTTGCATTTTGAATTTAAGAGAACGTCATGTTATCTCCCGTTTCCTGCTGCAGACAGGTGTGTCCTGAATTACCATCAGATCCACACTCCACAAGGACACTTGGGAAAGAGCCGACACATTTCACTGTTTAACTCCTGCCTTCCAAGCTGTCAGGAAGGAGAGAAGCACCGGAGCTTCCCCCTGGGCACCACACAAGCCATCCGAACCACTCTGCTGTTAAGCTCAGCTCAGCCTCCTGCTGCTAGAAGGAATCACATCCAAAAAATAGAGGTGCGCTGGTTTTTAGTGGGACACCGTGGATCATGAAGGCACAACAGTTTTCCTTGCAGATATGAAACCCCAGCCCAAAATGCAGAAATAATTTTTAGGATGAAATACACACTACCACCCAGTGTATAATAGAAAGCTATTCAGCAAAGAAGCTGACTTTGAAATTCAACACTAGAAAAAGCAAACAAACAAAAAAAACCCCAAAACCAAATAAAACAAAACCAACACACACACACACAAGAGACGCACAGCTTTTTTTTTTCCTCTCTCTGCTGCAATTTATACAGAGGCCAAGCAAAGCCCTGCAAATCTCACTGCTGTACCGTACCATCTTTTACAGGGGGCGGATTGCTATTTTCTACAGGACAACAGCTTGGGGAATTAAGTCCACCAAATTTGAGAAAAACACCAAAGATGTTCACATTGAATAGCTACAAGTGTCAGACCAAGACCCTTCCTTTCCAGATAGGCAGATGTCCAGACCCTTAGCAGTTCTCTGGGTACTTTTACACCCCTTTCCCTCCAATCCAAAACTGAGTAAAGCTTGTTGTGCTGCCCGTTCTCATGTAAAAAATGAGCTGAACAGACACTGAATGGTCTTTCAGCTTTTTATTTAATTGCAAAGTAACAGAGCCAAATTCTGGGGAGACAGCCATCTGAAGCACAGCCCACGCAATGTAAATCAGAGTTTGAACTCTCTATTGTGCTGTACATCTCTGTCTTCCAGGCACTACAGTCAAGACCAAAGATGAACCAGACGGTTAAAAAACACATGAAGCTTATGGTGCAGTTGCACTTCTGTGGAGCCGCTTTTACTCCCCACAAACACTAAAAATAAATCCAGGCTTTTCAAGGACAAACCAAAGTTTATGCTGAAGCCATCTGGAAAAAAAAACAGCAAAACCTCAACCCTCACACATGTTAAAACAAAAATTAACACTTGCCGCATTAGTTAGTATGGGGAACAAGGGAAAAAAGTCATAAGAAAGTTAATCTTCAAGTAACTATTTGCCGTCTCTCCAGGTATTACAGCAACAGATCCAAGTCTGTCACCCAGGATGACACCAAAAAGGACACGCACTCCCAGGAGTTCAGGGCACATCTACAACTCCAGGCCAGTCTGCACAGGAGCAGTGCTGGCATCCGCTCATCACCCACGCTAAATGCCAATGGAGCAGCTGCTCAAAGCAAGAAGAATCTGGATGCTCTTTATACCACCTGGCAGGTTATTTTACATGTAACTCCAGTCACTCTGGAGATCACACACCGCGGACACTGTAAGGCATCCACTGAATGGACTCTGGTGAAAGCAGAGGGTTTTCTGCCCTTGCAGAAGCAGGATGTATTCCAGGCAGAAGGCACCAAACCACAGTTTTCTATTTTGCTCCAGTTTTAGTGCTGTGAGGCTGCTGACACGGAGCTTCCCTTTCCAAGCGGGTGTGCAGACCCTCCAGCCAGCTCCAGCTGACTCCCGTCACATGTCGCCCTGTGCTTACCCAACAACCTGTGATGTTTAGTAATATTTAGTGATCTTCTACACATCTGATAAATATTAACATTATCCCTGTGAATCAGATAAATAATGCCCCTTTTTTTTCATTTTTTACTCAACCAAAACTGAGAAACAACTTCGCCGTACACAGGCCAACCCTGTGATTTAACAATCCTCTTCGAATGACTGGGGTCACACTGAAGTTAAAAATGCTTTTTATTAGACAACTGCAGAGAAGCTTGCCAAAAGATAAAGCACTGGCTCACTTTCCAAAAGAAGGTTTGGTATTTAAACGGAAAAAGTAACTTAGTTTAATGTAAAGGACTTGAAATCCTACCATGCACTTGGACAAGGGAGGAGACAAAGGCTAGGGGAACAAGGCTATTAAAGGAGGCAAATCTCTGTACAACTCAACTTGTTAACTTCCTAGGGAAGCACAAAGTTTATTTGTCTTGTACACTGAAGACCACACCACACCTTATTGTGCCCAAAGTAGCTATGGGAGCACCTACAGAAAATACACAGGAGTCAGCCCAATTTTGCTTCCACAAAACCTCTTCCCATCGTGCTTTTCAGTGAGAGACCTGACCCACACAGCATTTGCTGCTACAGTGTCCACCCGAACTAGTGTCCCAGCACAGTGACAACTGAAACGCAGCAAGGGCCCCTTCCAGGACAGAGCGGGGCGTCCTGACCCAGAGACTCCGCGTAACACGTCACCCCAAACACAACACCCCATCGGGGGGGGACAGCTGGACACACGACAGGGAGCCGGGAGAAGATGCCACCTCACACCTCCAGGAACCAGACCCTGCTCATTCTCAGCCTCCCAGGGCAGCCTGTGTGCCAGTCTGGAGAGAACATAATAGAATCATTTTGATTGGAAAAGACCCTCAAGATCAAGTCCAACCACAACCCACCCCTGGCACTGCCCCATGTCCTGAGAACCTCATGTCTGTCTGTCCAACCCTCCAGGGATGGTGACTCCAGCACTGCCCTGGGCAGCCTGTTCCAATGCCCCACAGCCCTTTGGGGAAGAAATTGTTCCCACATCCAACCTCAACCTCCCCTGGCGCAACTTGAGGCCGATTCCTCTTGTCCTCTCACTTGCTTCTTGGGAGAAGAGACCAACCCCCTCCATGCTCCAACCTCCTTCCAGGCAGCTGTGGAGAGCGGCGGCAGAGGGCAGAGCCACAGAACAGGGCCGACCGTTACAGCCCTCCCGTACGGAACCTGCAGACAAACGCCAGGAGCAGCCCTTGCCCAAGGCAGCCGTTCAACACCTCGCATTTCAGTTTTCCCTGTGACAGGCGCGTGAGGGGTAGGCTAAAAACTGCCTCCACATTCCCTCAAGGGAACAGGTGGGAACCAAGGGTTTTCCGAATGGAAGATGAAAAGCGGGCTCAGTCTCCTCCTCGTTCTGGAGAGCCTGCTCTGCAGCTGCCACCTGCCAGCACACAGGGCTCCACGGTGCCAGCACCCCTCAGGAATCACCACAGCAAGCCACTGAGGAAAACAAGCTGGAGGCAAGGGACCAGGTTCCCTTATTAAAAACCAATACTGCAACCATCTGCAGATTAAAAACAATTAAAACCCCTCTACCAGTGCAGCTCTACAGCTGTTTCATAAAGCAGAAGCAGGAGTCAGGGACATCAGCTACAAAAATGAGCTGCTCCTTCCCGTGCTCCATCCCCAGCGGAATTATCTGCACATCCTAATAAGCACAGGAAGGGCGTGTAAACCCCAGTCGGCCTTTACATGATGTCAAAACCATCTGAATTCTGCTCTGAGAAGAATTTTACTACAGATCTGCTTCACATTTTCCTACATTTTAAGAAAGAGTGTGTATTTAATCTCACAACCTTCAATGCTCTCAAGAAATAAGCACCTCTACCAATAGGTGTATCTTTTGACTTTCCTTCCTCTACTAGTATTTTGCCTTTAATGTGACTCCTTTAACGTGCCACACATCAGCTTATCCCAAGGGAGTTTATTTGTAAGCTTACCGCTGTCCTCCATGCTTTGTTCGGCATTAGCGTATGTACGAAGAAACTCAGCAAAAGCCCCATCTTGCTTCAGCAGGTGCTGGTAGGAGCCCAGCTCAGAGATCTCCCCTTCAGACATCACCAGAATTGTATCCATTTGAGGCAGATAGTTGATTGCATGGGTCACCAAAACCCGTGTCTAAATAGCAAAAGAAAAAAAAAAAAAAAATAGTTTTTGCAACATCTCAAATTTAGGAAATGAAATGGTTGGCTGCTTGAATTCTTTGTGTAATACTGTAATAACAATCGACAGGCATGCAGCATTTTTAAGAAAAGGTGCTGTCCTTGTGTAAATTTTTCCAAATAATTCTGAATTACAGAAACCAGAGCATATTTCATGATAAAAACCTCAGTGTTTTATAAAGGTCCTCTAAAAATCTCAGAAGGATCCTTTCATTTTTCAGACGTTTGAGACAAAAGTCTGAATATGCAACTTGACAAACTTGGAATCATTTGAACTCAAAGCAAAACAAATCATTCTCTAGAGGCAAGTTCATTATGACATACTTTATTTTTCAGGATTCCTTTTGGTCCAATAACTTTTTCAAAAATATGTTTCCCAACATGAGCGTCAACAGCTGATAAAGGATCATCAAATAAATAGACATCTGCGTTACAGTAAACCGCTCGAGCAAGACTGACTCGCTGTTTCTGTCCTCCAGACAAATTCACACCCTGGGGAAACAAGAAAATATGATCTGTATTTACAGCTGAAGAGAGATGTCTTAATACAGTTCGTGAAACGCACAAGTCACAGGTGGTTTATGCAAGTTAGAGACATTTCAGCATTGTATGAAACAAAGCTCCATCACAAATAACTTCGTTACCACAACAGAATGGAAGGAAGCACATCTACCAATTCTCACTGCCAGCGAGGGGCAAGTCAAAAAGTGTGTTTGTAAAGTGATTGTAAAATGTAAAATGTGGTTGTAAAGTGATTAACCCAGCCCAACCCACCCAACCCAGAGGCTCCTTTCCTTCTCAGCTGTGTCTCTCCAGAGCTGTCTCTGATTTAATACACAAACTCTGCTCACACTCTACAATGTTCTTGGCCTGCTGATGGACACGAAGGTAAAGCTGCAGCTTTGCTGAACCTGGGGCCGTGGGTTGGCAGCTGCACCACCCACCACAGTCAGCAGGCAAAACACATACCCTGCGGGTTTGGGGTTTTTTAACGAAGCTGAAGCGTTCAGAAGATTCTTCTGTTGCTGTTCAACGTATTTTTCTGCTCTATGACCATGGCAACTTAGAGATGATTAAAAACTGTCATTGCAAGATACTTTTGCATTTGTAATTGAGGACAGGCTTCCTCCCCTTTGGGGCTTGAAGACAAGGAAAACATACTGCTCAAACTTGCCTCTTATTGTAGAGGATTTCTACCCTGAATGCTTTAAAGTCAATACAACTTTCAGATAAAGTAGAACAGAAGTCATATGGCTTTCACTACAAGCAACAGCACTGTTGCGGTAGAGAGAGTTTTAAATACCTTTTCTCCTATTTCTGTTTTGTCTCCTGTAGGAAGAATCTCGATATCAGGCAGCAGCGCACAAGCCTCAATCACACGCTTGTAGCGGCTCTCATTCATCTCCCTTCCAAAGATAATGTTATCTTCCAGAGTTGCGTTTTGGACCCAGGCTTGCTGAGGAACGTAGGCTACTGAGCCCTGCAACAACAATAAAGTTCCTTATTTAGTACTTTAGACTAAAGGTCTGCACACAAAGTCAAAGCACAGCAGGGCTTTGTGAGGCAGGCAGTGCCCATCACCTCACAAATTGCCTACGGTCATTTCCAAACTGTTCTTGGGCTACAGCCTCCTCCAAAATGTTATCTGTACAAGTGCATGTAACAGTGTATTGGTGGAAAATAAAGGACTTCAAACTAAATATGATTCTCTAATGTAAACTTGGAAGAAACGTGTTTAGAGAACCTGTTTGCACAACTGCTGAATGTCAAAATTCATTAGTTCTTTCTCATAGTTATAAATTATGTTCTGCATAAAACAATTTAACCTGGAATACAAGTGTTTAACAAACGCACCCAGACAGGCTATTTCTGCAGAAAGCTGGGGAAGTAGAATAAAGAATTTGAGCTACTGCAAAGCATTTTGCTTTGGAGGTTAGTAGTTCTCTTTCTGCACAAATAAGCAGCGATTCTGACCTCACCTACTTTATTTTTCAAGAACAATTTCAGAGATGACCAAATGTGCATGCTTTTAGATGCAACATATTTGTCTTGCTCTTAAAATATTTCTCCTCCCATACATTAGAGCAGCAGCAAAATCCAAAACAAGGACTTTTTACTTATTTATTTACTTCCAAGTCATTTTTCCTCTGTGAGCTCTGTGCAACTTGGATATCTAAAAAAGTACAAACTACAGCAGAGGCTTTTCCCATGTTTGGCCATCTCTGGGTACCCTCTCTCTTTGTAATTCTCTGATGTCTAAGAAGGTATGAACCAACACTGCTCTTCCTCAGGTTGGAGTATGAATAACAGGATCTCCCCACCTCATACCTGGCTGCCAACCACAATACTTATCTTTGAGACATTCATCATTCTGACTATTTGGCTAAATCTGAAACCAACAGATCTAGAAATTGTTGGGTTGAGGCTTAACAGGCAATTACACAGAGTACAGCCTAAGGCATATACACGGCTTGCCAGGATATCAAGCTGAAAAACGTGTTCATTTGAAATGCGCCTCTTCTGCTCTTTGTGCCACTTGGAAATCTAGAATCCCTCTAGAAGACCCACAAAGAGGTGAACAATTCTTCAGACGCATCGCACCTTGACAGCCACGTAGCCTTCCTTTTTGTCCATCTCCCCCAGCAATGCAGACAGCAACGAAGACTTTCCACAGCCAACCTGACCAACAACAGCTACCAAGGAGCCTTCAGGAACAGTGAAATTAATGCTGAAAGAAAGTGCACATAATTCAGCCCTGCTTGCTGCCACATCCTCATAGTTAAACAGTCTATAGAACAGCCCATATAAAGCCAGATGCCATGTGAACACCCACTGCAAATGCTGACACAGCACAGAAGCTGTTTGAAAATGCAAACGTCTTATTCAGAACGCACCAAGCTCTTCTTATACTTAGGACATAGCTTCTTAACAGGTAATCAACCTGTCCAGTATTTCTCTCAAACGCTCTGTGAACACACATGTAAATACCAATGGATGCTTCCCAAACAGCATCCTTGTCTCAAAGAATACGCAATTTAGAATCACAGAATAGTTTGGGTTGAAGGGACCTTGAAAGCTCATCCAGTCCCATCCCTGCCATGAGCAGGGACATCTTCACCAGCTCGGGTTGCCTCGTTTAAAGCCAAGAAAGAGCAGCCAAAATTAAGGCAGTGGACATGGCAGATGGAAGACACAGCTTGTAGCTGCATCACCCAGTTCCTTGGTTAGTGACACCATCTGCAAGGTTCCTCACTGGTTTTCGCCAGCATGGGAATCAAGCGAGAGGAAGGTTTTAAAAGGAAGATGCTGGAGGCACAGTGCAAACATGAGACCAGGGAGAACTACAAGGGGCTCATCTGGCTGCATCCTCTAGATGGAGCTCAGCCCATCGGCAGCACGGAGCCAGAGCCTGGAGTCGCTGAGGATTCAGCTCCTCTCACACCTCTCACAGTTCCCCTTTCTGCATCACATACATACAACATACTTTGTAAATTCCCCTAAGTCATGAAGCCCCTAGTTTAAAAAAATATATATAGAACAGATGTTATTTGTTTTCCTATTCTTTTAAGGCAACAAACTCTTCTGCATATAGATTTTATAATTCGAATGCAGATCACTTATGATACAGCAAGATTAAGGAGCCGAACGAAGGGTACTAATTCTTACCTGTTCAGCGAAGGAGGGTCAGTTTTGGACCAGCTAAATGTTGCATTTTTTACAACAATGCATCCTTCAGCTAAGAAATAGAAAATTCATGTTTATAGAAGTGCCAATGCAACCACTTAAATTTTGTGCTCTGGATCATGCCACAGAAGTCAATTTAAGCACATGTAGGCAGAGGTGTAACGCTACTTTTTCGTCAGAACAACCCACTGCTTTGCTAAAAGCTTGTGTTCTGCTTCTGCTGAGTTTACCAAGGTAGCAGTGGTTCTGAGGTTATGCTCATTCAGTAACCAGGAGGCACACAAATGTCAACTATATAAAGATCCCGACTTATTCAGCTGCATCCTCCTTTATGCAGCAACTGCACCGCAGCACGGCCAAGTCAGTTCAGCAAACCGGCCGCCTCGGTCTGACTTGTGCTGCCATGGAAGCACCAGCTAAACGGCCAGTTCCGCCTGTGAAGTCAAGTTACCGCAAGAACGGTGGGGCAAAACAAATCAAACTACCAAATGAAATAACTTTGACCAAAATCACCATTCAGTGAAATGTCATATGGTACTGACATCTGTTGATTTTTACAGCGACAGCTCAAAATATACCACTTCTAATTCAACTGAGTATGCAATAAATACATAGCCTAAGAAAATACTTACATTAGTATGCAAGTACAACCTATTATGGACAAAAACCCCCTAAACACCCCACACTAAAGATTTGTGAGCAATGTATTAATGGTTATCAGCTGAGAAAAAGGAGGAGATATTCCCAAAACACAGATGGAAAGGAAAAAAAAACAAAGTTAAAATACAACAGATAACTGCTCACCAGAAAGGCAAGTGACTGCAATGATATAGAGAGGGAGTGATGGGGATTTCACTATCTTTGTAAAAAGGCAGAAAATCATTCAGAGATGACTGATGTAGTTAAAGTCAGGTTTTATTTTACAAGAAAAAGGGCATTAGTTTTATAGTAAATCTGCCTTCATGATTATCTAGTTCCTAAATGGCTCTATATAACTTGATGAGCAGCACTCGGTACAGCGGGAGTGATGGAGTAACACTGCACAAAACAAATTAGAAGCATTTGCCAGAACTGGGACTTATCCTTTCTCCTTCGAGGGTGCTGAAGTGTTACATGATTGCTCTTCTCCAAAATGCTGCAGTTTGGCACAGCATCAATTATCATTCTGTTAACTACAAATTTCAAATGGTTACACTTAAAACTCTCTAATAAGTGATTTTCGAAGTGACCAGCTGTGTCTGGATGCAACCACTCTGTAGTCTGGACACAGGAAGTGAGGAAAGTAATTACCTGAGAAGGTGGAAGAAACTTTATGTAATTTTCATCTTACTCCCTTCTCTACTTTCTGGCTAAAAGTTATCAGTAAAAGCACCAAAATGCAGTATATTTGTTACAGGAAGCAAAACAAACACTGCAAAGCCACCCCAAACCCGGACACGCTGATTTTCAACAAGAAAAGAAACTCACACTCTGTGATGGGATTCCTGACGATGCTGTCTGGGTCTAACTCTTCATGAGACAGGAACACCCGAAGGCGCTTCAAGGAGACACTGGCCTGCATGGGAAGGGGATGCAAAACACCCTGTTCATTTTATTTAAGAGCTTGTTGTATTGCACCACGTATACATGACATCATTATTATGCACTCCCAATCCCTTCTTAAATCCACTGCATAGTTTCTTGGATAGTCATCAAACTCGCACTTCCCAAACCACAAGAAACGGGGTTTGTTTCGGGAACACCCATCCACCAGAACTGGGATTGATAATTTTGTTCGTGCAGCATTTAACAGACAGGAAACACAAAGGTCCCTTTCTGAGGTGGCTGAATTTCACCACTGGACATTCTCTAAGCACAGGAATAGAATCTTTCCACCTCGTGGCTACTTGTGCACAAAATAAACTGCTAATGACCGAAATCTTACTTCTACTATGCTGCTGATAACCATAGGAAGCATGTTCAATGGAAACCTGAGGATGTTGAATAATGCGAGGGAAACAAATGCCTTCTGCGCATCCAAGATGTTGTTCTTGTCTATTGTGACATACACAGCAAACGTCGACAATGCAACCTGGAACAAAGTGTAATAGGTACAGTTAGGGTAACATTTTTTTAAAGCCACTAACTCAGGAGTCACACAGTCTGACCACCAGAATTCAGAGGTGTACAAGTCAAAGAAAGAATAATGTTCTGGGAACCTCCTTGTTCCTGGAAATGATTTTTGCAAAACAAGCATTTGATTTAAATCTACTGTTGTAAAAAGAAGTTGACGGCTCCTCTTGGAAAAGTGTCAAGCGCTCACTTGCTTCACATAGCAAGGGGGAAACCAGGAATGTCCCGGGCTGTCTGTGGTCACACCACAGGAGAAGGGAGAGGAATGATCACCAGCTTTCCTTGTGGCTCTCTCCCAGTTTAAGGCACTCCCCATGGTACCAGATACAGGATGAGTAACACATATAGACAGAAAAGTTAGAAAAACCCCAATGCTTCCCCATTTTGTATTTTATAGAGACTTCCACAACCCTACATTTCCAAGTGCAGCGCACTGTATCTGGACAGATTGTTTGCCAAGAAACCCACAATGTTACTGCATTACAACGATGGAGCCTTACAGTACCTCAACAGTTCCCAACAGAGAAGCTCAAGATCCATGCTGAACAAGAAAACGACGGTCAACCATTGCTATCAATCATAAGGTGTAAAAATAACTCAAAAAATCCATACACTTATGTGCAGTTTTAAAAAGTGCGATGATTGAATTACAGTAAAATTAAAGTAAAACGTTCACTTGGAGATCTATTCTCTTCACAGTGTTTTCTTCCATGGCAACAACACTCATAGCTCAGCACATCACAAGATCCAGCAACTCTTTCCCACAGACTGCCACGTAAACCAAGACCTGGAGGTAGGTTAACCTTTGGCGTTCCCCTCCCACAAGACTTGAAACAATTAGCTCAAATACCTAAGGAACAGCCTCATCCACTGAAGACATTAGAGTTTCTGCTAAAAATCAGACTGCAGTGAAGACACGTATTGTTCTCCGCAGGGTGGCTGACTCAGCGGTGCCTGGTACAGTAGCGTGTTTGTACAGCCCTTTAGTTTGGAGAACCGTGTCCCAGGGAAAAAGCCCTCCCACAGAGATGGAAAACAACACGGGTCCAAAGAATAACCTCACCAGCAGCATGTCTGCGCTCGTGTCACCATCGGAAAACCACCCTTATCATCACACATAGCAGCAGGGGAGGTACTGCAAAATGAATCATTTCCTGACACCACAACTGAACAACGTTTTAAAGAGGCCATGGAAACAGGACGAGGAGGAGAGGAAATAAAGGAGTTTTACACGTCTAAAGTGCTTTCAGGTAGGCACTTCCAACAATTCCTTCATCAGAAGTTCAGAAGAAAAGAGACAAAAGAAGAAAACTGGGAGAAACGGCCCCGACCCTGCCCCAGGGGCAAACCCCGTGGCCACACATCAACAGCATGCACGAAACAGAGCTGCTCGTTAGGCAAATCTGCCCTCTCAGACTCTACAGAACAGCACTGAGGAGTCCACCTGCAGGGTTTTATTTAGCAACTTCATTTAACAACGTATTTAGATTAAAACCATCTCAGGCTTCTTTTAGAAAAGCATTCACTTGAGAATGCGGCTGATGTTTCCTACCCAGGGCACTGCTTCTGCCTTTCATCATGCCAAAACATAATATAAACAATAAAAATGTTTGTGGGGAAGGAATCTGAGACTGGAAAGTACACTTAAACACCTTCAATTGGAACAGCACATATTTTATCCTAATGTAGTCATGCCTTTTATTTGCGTCTGCAGACAAGAGCAATGGCCCCGTGTTCTAATAGGCTCTGAAGCAATTTTGATGTGATCTCACCCTTCTCTCTCTTTTATTAGTTTAAATGTAAGCTAACCACAAACACAGTGGGGATGTTTCACATATCAAGGATTTTTTTTTTTTTAAATAAGAATTTGAAGCAATCACAGGGTGTGCAATGGCTTTCCCTCTCCAAGATGCTGGGAGAACCCAGGCTAGGTGTCCCTGGCACACAATGTCCTGTTCCATCAAGGACTCTTATCTAAGGACCTGCTGCTCTCAGAAAGATGCTGAAATAAGGACAGATTTACTGTCAGCCACAGCCACCACCTGCAGGGTGCTGTGCACATTAGCGACCTCTTCTATAATCAATCTGGCAGTACATGTGACCTTAGGTTCCCCAAGTACACCACTAAAAACAGAGCGGGATGCAGAGGAAGTTTCCATTTTTAAATACTTCAGCCATTAACTTCAGAATACGTCCAACTTGGATGTTACTAATTTCAAAGAAAATAGTAGTGCCAGAAGCAGAGACAGAAGCGTTTGATCTCCCACCGCTGCTGCGGACTCTCCCACTCATTAAGAACAAAACCAAAACAAGTTGTCGAGCGCTGCCTTGGACAGCATGATCCCCAAAAGAAGAGCAGACTGCTAGATTTGTTCCACTTACCAAAAAAGGTGCGCAAACCCAAGTGAAGGTTGCCATCGCAGCAAGGTAAGCAGATTTTTTTAGGACTTTGAGTTCTTTCTGTCTGATCTCTAATACCTTCTCTCTGAAGGCTAATTCCCAAGCATACAGCTTCAGAACTTTAATCCCATTGAGAATTTCATTCATCAGCTTAATTCTGTTGTCTTTGCTCTTCATCTGAGCCACCTAAAAACAATATTGCAAAAAACAATTAGCAGAGCACAATACTTGGCAGAGGCACAAAGTTCTAAGCTTTGTATTTTGCCATGGCCAAATTTACCTCATAATCATCAAAAGCTTACTAGCTTCCCAAACAGAAAATCTGAGATGTTATCTGAACAAACAAATACGCAGACTTAACAAAACATTTTAAACCAATTAAAATAAAGCAACTAAGAACTCAAACCAAGATGAAAACAACTATGGCACTGGCTGAAGCGGGATTAACCCTGCACCAGGGAGCCCCAGGACTCAGGTTCCTCCAAGGTACAATATGCACTTCAAAAATAAGCTGCTATAATCAAGCTTCAGTGATGGGCAGTTTGCATCTAACCATAGGCCAAACTCTGTTTTCCTTTACTGTCAGAACTATCAATGGCTTTCTGATGGTGCACTAGGACAAAACACTTTCCATTCAGCCATAAGGAAGGCCATTCTTGAGGAGTTTCTGTCTTCATGAAGTGTTTTAAGGAAGGCGGCACAAAGCTGGGATCATGTTCAGCCTCGGCAAAGTCAGTCGTCTGCACTGGTACAGCCACCCAGACCCTGTGACCAGCGGCAGTGGGGACATCCCCACTTCCCTCGCGTAGAAGCCAAATCCTGGGGTCTATTTTCATGAACATCTACAGCTAAAAGGTTTAATTTAAGTAAATCTGACATTTGGTAAATTCAGTTAGTAGTGAATTCTGTACCGGAAAGCACGTGGTGGGGCTATTTGAAGTAGATTTTGCAAATGAAAACATGAGAACTTGAGTCTACATTTACTGATGTGCACTCTGTTACAAACCAATCATTCTAAATAAAATCGACTAAGGATCAAGAACAGCCAACAACTACAACTACAACAACTCCCTCCTCATCCTCCCAGGAAAAAGAAACACTGCAACCACCAACCTGGAAATGCGTGTATTTCACTCATTACGGTTCATTAGGCAGACAGTAGTTTGTGTTTGCACTTTAGTTCTTAGGCAGCAAGTTAAAAACTAAACTAATTCCAATCCAATCATTAGGCATTTTATGAAGTTTGTTAATCTGTTACCTTGGTCTTAACTACTGCAAAATTTTTAGACCATTATGTACAGATAATGCTGTAAGGCTGAAAAACGTCAATTTGTTTATTCTGCATAGACAACACCTCTGACCTTTCCCTTCCCTTTTCATTTTTTAAGGGATAAATAGAGGCAGGGGAAAAAAATTTAAAAGGACAAACCTCAGGAACAAATCAAAGAGAAGAACATGTTTCTTAAAAGCAGTCTGTTGCATACAGAAAGGTTCTAACCTGATAGGTTTTTGTCTTCATCGCCATCACAGCATTTATCGGAACCAGAAGGATCATGACAGCCACACCTGCCAGCACCGAAGGACCTAAATTCTGAAAAGCACTTAACTGTAAACATTCATTCAAACTAATATTAAAAATATTTGATCAAACTACTGCATATGCTACAGGAAAGCATCCTGAAGTCACTTTTCAAACTCTTCTTCCCTTTTCAAGAACAGCTCAGGGGAAGGAGGATCAAGTAGTGGCTTGGGTTGATGCTTTGATTTTTAAAACAAATGTACATTTACAACACCCCGTATACAGAGGTATATGTAGATACAGATTAATCACTCTCACTATATATATATATGTACACACATATATATATATATATACACACACACAAACATACAGAGATCTTTTAATGTTTTCCAGTTTTTGCTAGTTTGTTCTTCTGAAGACGAGACTCATGACGGGAGTGACTGTCTTCTTGGGGATTTTCATCACCTTTCTGACTGACAATCAGGAAGAGACAGCCTGGTGACTGTCTGGACTAGAAGAGCTGACACCTCATACGGTGACTCTGAGTGCAGAACCAAGACCACTTCTATTTAAAACAAGTGAGAAGTGAGAAGTGAGAAACCATAGGTGCTGCAGTCCCCCAGGAGATCATCGCTCCCATCTGCATCCTCCCAAGCCAGGAACCTCCTGCCTCCCTTCTTGACAGCAGTGACAAAACCAGCTCTCAACGGCTTCCAAACAAACAGCACTTTCTCCGCACTGCTGTAAACCCTGTGGTGGTCTGAGCAACAGCTGTCTGCAGGCAGGACCAGGGGAAAGATCACCTTGCCAAAGTCAAAGCAGGAACCACCACACAATGCTCACCTGCCACAGCAAGTACAGCGCTAGTATCACCTGGAAAGGTGCAGACCAGATCATGTTGATATAGGTAGCCAAGTCCATGAATCTCTGAGCATCCACAGACATCAGATTCACAATCTCACCCACAGTAGAAGTCTTTCTAGCAGAATTTGTGATAACAAGTGCCTAGGTGCAGATTAAAAATAAAAAGAAAAAAATCAAGGCAACATGAAGGAAGACTGACTCATCTGCATCTTCTCCACAGACTCCAATTGCTTTACAGAGCTTCATCTTTAAAATTACAAGCAAGCCTTTCCCTGCTTCATATTCTGTTTACCCTGCACACCTTACAAAATGCAACTTGTAGAGTTTTAAGCAAGCAGCTGGGTTTAAACTAACAGAGAATTAAAGACAACAAGCAGTCTTCGGGATTAGGGTTGGACGCTGGTTTTATTGCTGGGGGGGTACTGATGCTCGTTTTGGGTTTTAGTGTAAGAAGTGGAATCTTCACTTCTTGTCACACATTTTTCTCACACAGAGCAATCAGTCCACAGCTTTGTTACATGTTCCAGTTTATTCCAAGATGAGGCAGTGCTGCTGCTAAGTCCCAAATCAAGTTGTAAATGCAGATGCATCTTAATTTCTCACAAATTGAAGTGGTTTCACATCACCAGTCTAAATGAGACAAGGTTTCTTGTTTGGCAGTGGGAAGAAGGTGCCTGAACTTTAGCTAGTTAATTAAAAAATCGCTCTGTCTTAAAGCCTTTATTTATAAATATGATACTCTCTTATTTCTATTAAGGGTTAGGAATCAGTCTACCAGTCTCCTAACTACTTTAATTATTCAGGCTTAGGCAATGCGTTCACACAGTCACCGAGACATATTGTTGTATGTTTAAAGATGCACCTACCTTTCGATAAATTACACCAACAATAGCTGTTTTGAGCCTCATTCCAGTTACAAAGCAAATATGAAAATACTGGTGAAGAATCAGTGTCTGAAGACAGGCAGAAACAAACAGCAGCCCTGTATAAAAGAATCCTTGCCAGCTTGGTGCAGCTTTGTTATTTACAAAGTTGATCAGCAATCTGTGGAGAGAGGCATTAGTTATCTTGATATATGCAAATCAAAATGAAACGTCAGGGCTACAGCCTTAGAGTATTCCAAATATTATACAGGTCATACAAGTACCCAAAGTACCAAACATGGTTACAGCCTTAGAGTATTCCAAATATTATACAGGTCATACAAGTACCCAAAGTACCAAACATTGATAGAACACCTAAGCTAACTCCTTAGAAATTGGAGATCATTTTATACTAGTACACATCAGTGCCTCCTCCTACCAATGTTCTACTTCAAAACGTGAAGCATCACATACCTTACATGTACAGCATTCTCTTGAAGCTACACTAAAAACTCTCTTATTCCCTTCAGCTAAAATAAAACTGCTTACAGTTGTTTTACTTCTTCTCACCTTAAAGCAACACAACTCCTCCTACCCCCTTAGCTCTCTGTTGCTTCACATACTATGACTTGCAGTCCCGCGATCATTACAGGTTAGAATTAAACAAACTCTGCTGCTATTGTTGATTATGTTCCTGCCTGGCCTTCCTAGTGTTGGAAAGGAACATAAAAAGTCAAACATTCAACGGCTGATGCTATTATCTGAAAACCAATGCACCAAAATAATCTGTCTGCATGGTCTCTGACTTGCATGACAACTGTTCCCCATTGAACCAGCTGAAGGCAAAGCAGGTTGGTGAGTGAAATACAAGCACGTCTGTTAATACAACAATCAAGCATACAGGTCTTACTTCAGAATTTCTGGGCCCGCAAACATCAAGAGATCATGTGCAGCTTTAAACAGGAAGCTCATGAGAAAATATGGCCCGAAGGTTTTATATAACACCTTGAATAAAGATGCTTCAGAGCTCTTCTGTGATGGTTTTATAATCAAAGCTTCAGCCTCTTCTGTCACATCACCATTTGAGTCACTTGATTTTTGCTGCTTTTTGGGCGAGTATATCATGCTTACTGGTTGCCTGAAATAAGAGTAGGTATATAATGTAGCCTTTATGCAAGCATAAAGCAAACTGGAAAAATACAAACTACACAAATGAGACGTTTATGAGCTGTTCATCGCCCTTCTTAATAATTTAACTGCATTTTACTGTCAATCAAACATCTTTTTAAGCATACAACCATGGCTAAATGGTCTTCTTTGTAGGGACAGGTAACATTCCCGTCAAATCTCTCCTATAGGTCTGTCCTGTGGAATGCGGAATAGGGCCATAACGTGCCAAACCCTAAGTGCAAAGGCCATTATTATCCTAGAACAAAGTACAATGAACCTTCATCAAAACCAAGGCCTCGCTGTACCACCTGAGTTAAAAGATCACAGTCAGATATATGCCAAGTCATGCCCAACGGACTGAACACATTCATTTTGTACATCTGGCTTATGCCAAACTACGTACTTCCAAACTTCTGAGGACAAGCTGTATGTAAAAATACACTGTGTAAGCAAGCAGGCAATTTTCCTTCAATGAAAAGGTGCTTGTGTTTGGTACAGTAAAGGATGATGAAAGCAGGATGGAAACTGCAGGCATGCAGCCTTTCTAATTTTAGTCATCTGGCTTAGATGCCCAGGCTCCCTATATAGTCAAAGGAAAGACATAAGCTGCTCTCTTTCACACCCTGAACTGTCCCCTCTTGAGGCTTCACCAACTATAGAGGGAGCCCAAGCTCCTAAATTACATGACTGAAGTTCAACTGTGTAAAAGCATTCCCTCTCCAGCGAAAAAACACATATCCAAAGTAACAATAATCAGCTTTGGATTACGAAAGACTAACGGCAACTTGGTGCAGCTCTTCATAAAGAAGACACACACACCCTCCTTGGTTCTGGTTCTGTACTGCGCTTAGGGACAAACACAGAACTACCGCTCCAGCCTTACAAAACCTGGCTTGATAACAGCCAACAAACAGCTCCAAGTTGAGGCTGAGTAACCTGAGCATTTGCATCTCCACATCTTGGAAGGACTGCCAGGCAGGATAATGAACTTACCTCTTGGTCTTTGCCCACTCTTTTGCCCAGTTTCTTGCCAAACCTGGCACCACCTCCTCCGATTTGTCCTCTTTATTTAGCGACCACAAATCCTTGGCTTCCAAAGGTCTCCGGTAACCCTGAACCATCAACCTGTATCAGAAAGAATCAGCACTATATATTTAAGAACACTAGAGAGATGTGTAATTATGTGTGTGTGTGTGTATATATATATATATATATCTGCTATAACACAATGGTCCTTACATCCAGACATCCAGCCCCAAAACAGAGCCAGCTCTTCACAAAAATGCACACAAGAACCTACAACACAGGTCCAGATGCTAAGACATACATCCTCCTGTCTTTACTGTGAGAATTAGACACCAAAACATCTAAGGATCCAGGATATGCCACGGAGTTCAAATTTCAGGGAAAATAAAACAAAGAAGTGATCTCATCTGAAACTCAGACAGACAATTAATATTCCCATGCCTACCAAGTTTCAAGATCTTTTTTAGCCTTTAATTTTACAAAGTAGTTCCTTTCATGTAGCTTTCTGTTGGAACTCTGGCCAAGTACCAACCACAACTATACACCAATATTATTTTACAAGTTTCTGTGTTTTAACTCACAAGAGTACGTGTTGTGACCAAATCACACAGCACAACCAAAGCCAGGTTAATGAAAAAAGACAAGACTATTAGACAAAAAAGAGCTAACAGTTTCGAATGCCTTAGTTTCCAAATACAGCAGATAACTTCTACCTTTTATTTCCCAAAGAAAAAGTTTATTACATTCTTTCAGCAAACACATTAAATACATACTGGCAAAATTTAAAATTACAAAGACTCTTCAAAGGAAGTAAAAAAGATTAATCAAATTTGAAACAAAAACTATTTATCTACAAAACCACCAGCCAAACCAACCAAAATTATTATCGCATGATTACTGCTAATGTAACTCCGAAAGCATGATCCTACAATGTCATCTAACTTTAACTGGTGCTTCATGCATCATCCTGATCTTACCCACTGATCCACCAGAAGGTGATTCTGGAGAGGAAAGAAGCACTGGACTCCGGACACGGATTCTAAAGGACAGAAAAAGAAATACATCTACATACAAAGTGACTGATACAGGGCCAAAAGCAACAAACCAAGCAGACAAGACGCCCTGGGAATTCCTTTTGTTTCTCGTGGTTTTGTTCACACTATGAAACTTGTCATTCATGCTTTTGATGGCTTCTTCAGGAAAGACTCCAGGGCTGCGGGTGTCATAATCAATGCCTACCTATCTTAATGCAAGGTGTGAGCACATAAATGTGTTAACTGTTAGTCACAAACTAAGAGTTTGGCTCTACTATTCTAGCAGCTAAGGGCTGTGACTCCATCTAAACAGATGCACAATTAAAAATGAAACTGTAAGCACCTTAAAAACATCCCAAAACAGCCCCAAAAACCCCTGCACCTGCATGGGAACGTAAGTCTCCATAAAGGAAGGCGGCAGCTCATGTTCCCATCCAGCCCAAGGGCCGTCTGATTTAACTGCTCCTCAGGTCAACAGTCTCTCCTAATTTGGTTGGATTGAAACAATGGAAAAGCAGGCTGGAAGAATTTCAAAGGCACTAAAGGTGATTTACTTGCAGTGTGGATTTCTCTCTTCCCTCTGTCGCTGCTCTAAACAGCATCTAAAGAATGCTAAAGCCAGCCCCTCCTTTGGCACACAAGCCACTAGGTTTTTTATCATCAACTGGAATTGCAGGAACTCAGGTATTTCCATCTACTAAAGTCACCAAACATCACTAGAGCCCTGCAATTAAAAGTCAGAGCCAAGCGCTTCCCAGATTTGCATTTTTCAGCTCCTGTTTGTGTAAGCTGGTTTCTGCCCGAGCGATGCTGAGCCGTGTTGTAATCCAGCTATACAAAGCAGGTTCCTGCATCTCCTTCACACAACTTTTCTTGCAACCTTGTAGGGAAAAATAAGAGTATGTACAACACAGATGCCTTTTTTGAAGGAGGAAAAGAGTTCCACATTTCCAAAGTATTTAAACACCCGGAACAAAAAGATTGCAAGAAAAGCCAACACTATTGCTTAATGAATAAATAGTAGTTTTTAAACTCATAGAAGTTAAAAAGAAAGGGGGGAAAATCCATTCACCTTTCAGCCACGCCAGCATTCCTGACCCAGATTTCTACTTCAGCAAATACAGCGAATACTTTCAACATCAACAACATTTCAAAATATTCTGAACTTCACATAAGATGCTGTATTACTTTTTAAAATTTACTTGCAGGTGGAAACTCTAAATTGAAAAGGCCACTAGATCTTGTACTACCCAAAACTGGACTTCATTCACATAAAGAAACTTTAAAACATATTAGATTACTGCTAAAATAATACTATTTTTGATAATAGTAAATAGTTACCACACAAGGAACTATTAATCCTTCTGACATTCATGTCAGATGGAATGAAGACAAACTGTAACAAGCCTGGGCTTTTGTAAAGAAAGCGAAAACAAGACAAAACACATTATTTGACTTCTACAGACATCAGCATCTATACCTTGGAAAATTCACCGTAGTTTTTTGGCTTAAGTAAACATATAATGAGATTTTACTCAAGACTTGCAAACATTTCTGGCTTGGATATCCTTGGGAGAAGGGAATAAAGCAGAATTTAAGACTAACATGACTTGCTTTGTTCTTTTCCCCATCATAAAATTCAACAAACACTCCACTCAAAACAAAAGTCAAAATCTAAAGTCTGCCCTATTTCCTAGAGACACTCCTAGAAATACTCAGAACACAAAACCAAACCACTGTGGTTTCAAAGCACCTTGTAATTATTGTTAACTAAGATCAAAGCAGCAAAGAAGGTTTCCATAAATCTGCAGTAGCCTGTCAAATATATTTCATCCCCAAATGAGATGAAAAGGACCTGCAGATGAAGAGGACCAGCAGCATCCTCCTCCCTCCAGGCACACATATAGCTAGAACATATAATTAAGAACAGACACAAAAAAGATCACGTCTAGATTAAACTGAATTTCTACATCCAGACCACACTCTAACGTTAATTGCTCTTGTAACTGAGCAGGTTACATTTTTGCTTGACACAAGAGCAGTAAATACGGAAACCAAACACATCCATCCAGATTCATGAGTTTTCCAGGCGTAGATTCTCCCCCAGCTTTAATAGGAAGGGAATACGCATCCTTCCGAGTTACTGCCTGCTGAACGGGATCGGATGACCAGATGACAGCATTTCAAATCAGTATTTCCCACCGACTGCCAGAATCACTGCTGAATATAAATACATATGAGTAGACCTTCAGGAACGCTATTCAGGAATGACTGAAACAGTATTTTTGCTTTTTCTCTTAAATACAGCACACCCTGTTTTGCACATTATGGGCTTCACCTCCTGCATCGCTGACTACAGAGCAGAAAGAACACTCTATTGCAAACAAGTCAACAAGATTTGAATTATTTGGCACTGGGGAGACTTTGGGCCTATAACTCATTGTACAGAATATTGCACGTTATGATATTCAGCACTCAGCATAGACTGAACACTTACAGGATCGTTTACTGTTTCAGAAAACAAAGGTGGTCGTTCTGGAACACAACACAGGATGAGCTGTACAAGTAACAGGACGAAATAGATGCAGAAGGTGACGTAACGAAATGCATCCACTTTACCACCCTATAAAGGAAGGTAACATTCCAATTAGACAGCTTAAGGAATTTACTTAAAACATCATCTTACTATTAAACATAAACCAGCTCATTACTGTAAATACTGCTGACTAAACAAATGTTACACTACCTACGCCCATGCAAATTAAAGTAACTTACTATTTTGGTAAAGGGAAGGTAAAGAGAGTGGAGGAGATAAAAGATACTATTTATTTTTAACCAATCATTGGCATGAACACACAAGCATGAACAACTTCTGTAGAGCAGTTTTCTTTAAGACACAGTTTGCACTAACACAGCAGGCCCCCATTTAACATCAAGGTGTTCTTTAGAGGAGAAAGGCATTTATGCACTGGGGAGTAAGGAGTTTTCAAAGCACATTTGTAAATTAACGTGCATACAGAAAACAAGAATTAGACGAGCAGAATTTAGGTTACAGCTTGCTGTGTTGTGCTCAAACTCCAGAGGTTCTTCCATTTTGTGGACTGGGGCTGATACATGAAGCGTAATCCATGGAAATGAAAGCGCAGGGATGGCCAGACACACACCTCCACACACACCAGTAAAACCCCACTCCCAACAGCTAAAGACAGAAGGTGGCTCAAAGTTCTCAATATTCACAACATGGCTTCAAGGTTTCAAGAAATAAAAGTGATATGCCACTTGCAATAACTTGGATATTTCAGGTGGCCTTACTATAAAGCAGACTGCCAAAAACATATTTCACTTGTGCACTTTCATTTTGTCTCGGCAGATGAGATCACATTACCATCAACCAAAGTGTTTCAGGAAACCCACTGTATCATCAACAAGAAGACGACGTAAACTCCCAGAACAGCTTCACATCAGAGATTATACACTTTTATTGTACTCAGATGCACCCCCTTTCTGGCACAGCTCGCAGAATTTTCTTGGCAACTGTTGCTATAGTTGACTATGAATTTCACCAGCATTTCAAAACTAGATCCATTAAGTCTTGCTTGGCTTGGTTTGTTTTTATAACGCAAGGTACACTGGATGGATCATTAACTGTCTTAACTAGCAAAATCAGCAAGCAACTACTTTATTACTGCAGCATTTAGGATAGTTTTCAACTGAATAAGGCCAGCAATCACTTACCGTATTTAAGACATGTATAATTTTGGATCTAAAAACCACTGTGGCGCATAACAATGAGATGAGCCAGAAAATTGTCATTACACCTGAAGACTGGACTCCTTTTATTCTTTCATATTGTATTAAAAATGTGGCAAGCAACTGTGGACAAAGAAGATAAATATATATTCACAAGCTCTAAGTTTTACAACACATTATACACATACACAAGGTACTGCGTTAAAGTGTCCTTATTTCACCGTTCAAATCAGTATGTCCCAGACATTCTAACACCCAGAGATTAAGCGTAATTCAAAAACATGCTCAAAAGGAAACTCTCTGGAGCAGCAAAGATAAGGGGTCAAAAAAGGAATACGCACTACATAGAAGTAAATGACCACATAAACATAAGTACTGCCAGATGCTGTCAGTCTATTTCTTTACTTTTCTGCTTCTACATCACAAATCAACATGCAATTATAATGACACTACATCCTTTCCAATTATTTCCTGACTAATTATTTTTAACTGAAAAAGATTTCTTTCCATAAAAGCCACACCACCAAACAACACTGACAAAATATTACTCTGTTTCTATATTTTGTGTATTTTCAGAGTCATTAGGAAGCTGGTACAACTCAGTAAACTCACTTGGCTGCTGCAACATGCATTTTTTGTCAGCCTGACAAAAGCTTGACAACTGCTTTATTAAATGCCCAAAAACTATTTAACAGTACGTTTCAGGGCTCCTGGCTTTTTATGTTTGGCTGTTGTTGTTGTTGTTATTGCTGTTGCAGTTGTTGGTGTCCCGTTCTGCCCCCGTCTTGCCTATCATATTTAATCACCACCATTCCAAGTCTGTGATTAATGTAAGGCACCTGACAACAAATTAATAGCAAGGCGCTTTCCCTGAACTGCAGGCTGCAGAGACACTGGTGTGAAAACAGAAGATACTTGCGCACGCAGGCAGAAAGAGTTAGCTGAGGGCACCTACGTTATGGCCATAACAGAAGAACTTACCATGGTTATACCCAATACTGTAGGGCTAATGAGAAAAAATGGAGCTCGAAAAATATTTTGACTTCTTTCCCAGAAAGAGTAGAAAAGGTCTGCCCAGCAGACTATCCACAGTATTAAGCCCAAAGCCTGCAATACAAAAGCGTATTTCATACATCAGGTCACACAGATTAGGCAGCACAAAATATACATGAACACTAGACATTATGCGTTAGTGGAAGAGGAGTCAATATTCAGTTCACCTCTTTTGGGCAATTCTACAACATGCCCAAAAGAAGAGTGATCTGAAGCAAACTTATTGTTTCCAATCTAGAAGAAAAAAGTGAATTATCATAGAATCACAGAACAGTTTGGGTTGGAAGGGACCTTAAAGCTCATCCAGTGCCCCCCTGCCATGACAGGGACATCTTCACCAGCTCAGGTTGCTCAGAGCCCCGTCCAGCCTGGCCTGGGATGTCTCCAGGGATGGTTCATCCACCACCTCTCTGGCCAACCTGGGCCAGGCTCTCACCACCCTCCTCATGAAGAATTTCTTCCTTATATCTAATTAAATCTCCCCCCTTTCTTAAAACTTTTCACTTATTCTAAAGGCAGAAAAGGAGAAGAAAACATTAAGTACCTATTTCACAATAGAAGGGGAACACAACACCTGCAGCAGCTCTACAAATCTATGCTGTGTAACTTAAGAAGCTGACAGGTAATAAATTCTTTTTCTTATTGAAATAAAGGCCTTGAGATTGAGTTGCCTTAAAACAGTCTTCTCCAACTGGTCCTACAAAGGATTTGCATGGGGTTTTTTTTGCAACGTCAGAGTAGATTTCAGAGAGCCTTCTGATAAAAGGGCCACAGAAACACATAAAGCTTGGAAATCAAACAAAGTAGAACAAATAAGTTACAGCTGAAGTGTGCACACAGGTCAAGATTGAGGCTTAACAGAAACAATGTGCTAAAACATAGCTGAAAATAGACTCAAGCTTCCAGAGAACCTTAGTAAGTTCTGATTTTAAAAACTCACATACCGTTTTGGCTTTGTTGAGGTTTGACATTTGTATGTAGCCCCTGTCATGACAGCGAAGGTGCAGGAAGTACACAGGGAAGCAAACCCACAGGTAAATGCAAGGAATCCAGACCAGCACTGTGTTCTGAAAGCACGGGGTGAAGTCTGGATTTTCTGTGTGCCATGTCAGATTCCAATCCTGAGGAGAGAAAGTGGATCGAGTCAAAGAAAAAACAAACTCAGAACTTCAGTATTTGAGGAAAGAAATAGCCACTATCTGTCTTATTCTTTACCTCTTCTTGTGTGTTTATTCACACTCTTATTAAACTGGTTTCATCCAGTGATATACTTAATTTTATTCCACTTTTTGTAGCTCCTAAGTTTTAAACATTCACCTTGCAGAAAAGTAACACGACAATGAAAGCTATCTCCCATTACGACCACTGTGCAAGGATGTGTAAATTCTCAGATGCACCGCATTTCCAGATTTCAGCATGGAAATGCTATCTGGCACACAGTAAAAGTGAACAGCACAAGGCAACATCACTTTGCTGTCTGTAGAGTCAGAGCTGCCCCGCTGCCTGCAGCAAACCCGGTGAGACTTTTTGGAAATCCATACCACCACCCTTGCAGCCCCTTTACTACTGAACAGCACGAAAAGGTGAATCAATACAGTTCAATGTTTCCCTACTTCTCTCAACACAATTCTCAACAGCAAGATAAACCACCATAAAACCAAACTACAACTCACAGTTACAGGAGTAAAAACGTGATGATCATTTCCACTATGCGTACAAGCACTACTTACAATGACAGGCTATTTAGTAAAATGAATTTTCATACCATATTTATGATTGGCTTGAGTTAGGGAAATCCCAGAGATGCTCCCAGCCCAAAGCTTTGTTAACTACCACCGCAGTGCCAGATGCAAAGTGTTTTTTCAGACGGCTGCACAGCTCACGAGTGCACAGAACACCAGTACTGCTACCAGGACATAATGGCAGTCAGTAATCCTTCTCCTCTATAAAAGCCCGAGCAGGTCACAGAAATAAGTGTCATTATCCACATTTTATAGATGAGGAAACAGAAGCAAAAGGAGCAGTAGTGCCTGGCCCCTCTATTCCAACATCAAAGCTGGAAACAGATGCCACTGCTCGGAATCGCCAAGCTTTGATCCTTGCATGTCTCCATCTTCTACTGATTAAGCAGTTTCAAACACTACTACAAAGAGAGGAAAATAGATCTGAAAAGAAACAGGAGATATAACTCACAAAAATTTCAACTTGACACTAACCAAACGTTATTTTATTACAGAGCAGGTTTCCCTTTAAATTTGACCATTCCATATTAAGATACGTTGTTGTGTTTTGCTTGTTTTTAAATAACTTCTTTTGAAAATGTATTAACAAAAATGTTTTCCTTCCTCACTTCCCTCTCAATTTCTGTCAGAATCGATCATTTCTTTATCAGTTAGATACAACTGCCAGTATGCACAAGACACACAGCTGTTGTTTTCCTCTTCTAATTCCACAGCATTCTAAAACTTCTCACTTCGTTTAATTTTTGTGAGCTTAAAAAAAAAATCCCCAAACTTAATACGGCAAATTCAAGGAAATTAATACTGGTAGAGCATAACGAAAATGCCTGATTATGTTTTAGTGTATCTGCATAGGGGTCACGTAAGTTGTTCGTGACAAGGCGGCGGCTGCGAGACGCTGCGGGGAAGCCACAGGCTTACGAAGTTCCCTGCGTAACATCATCGGAAATCTGAGCTGAGTCATCCTTACGTTCAGCCACCGCACAAGTGGTTTTGGCTTTCCCAGCCCCAGCTGCTCCGCTCCAGCACAACAGCCAAGGAAGGAAAGTCTGCAGACTCTGCGGAACAGTTTACAATTCACAAATTAGGATAAATATGATTATACAAGTAAATTGACTGGCGGTAATCCCCTTTATAACAAACAAACAAGAGCACTGACATCGTTTTAATGAGGAGATTTGTTGATATCTACACACCACCTATCTCCTTTTTCAGTGTTTTTAAATGTTTGCTGTAAAAGGAATCGGGCAATTAGCAGAAAGGGCAGAGCAGGTAACGCACAGGTCACTGCCACGTGGCTAAATAAAGTTAAAAAGGGCTGTAAGCATGACTGCTGTGCATACTGGCTGGGGGACATTCTAAAAACATGCACTATCTTTGATATTTGCAAGTTATCTGGAGGTGTATCTGCATGAAAGGCAGGAAAGTAAGATGTAATGGTACTTCAGGGTTAAGAACAGAAAGTGGGGACACATGGGCGGTTTGGGGTAAGACTACTGCCAGAATTTAACAGTCACGGCAACATCAGTGTATCTTCTTCAACATTTTTCCAGGATTTGGTCCAGAAGTTGCTAGTAGGGGTTTGCTTAATGTAAATACACTATTCTCTGTAGAAATGGCTGCACCAAGGTGAGGTGCAGAAGCCCCTGCCATTTTCCATCCATTTCTGGTGACAGAAGGTGGCACAGCAGTATTTCTCCTGCAGATTCCCTAGGTGCAATTCTCTCCAATGACGCCTACACAAGGTGGTGGCACAGACGGGAATTCAGCTTTACCAGGTTTCATCATGGCTGGAAAACATGTCACTCTCATCATGAAACCAACATGTATTCATAGGCAAATCACCACGTTAAGGTACACAAGTCTAGACTAGTTCTGCCAGTTGAAAGAACATGCTGCTCCTTTCTTTTACATAAACTCAGATTTTCTTTTCCAGCACAAACCAAAATTCTTTACAGATCAATAAAGAAACATTCACTGAATCAGACCTTTGTATTTAACAGACACCAATTAGCAAATTAATGACATTTTTTCTGACTCGAGTTTTAGAAACGCTATTTTAGCAAGTTCTATTAAAGTACTAAAATGCCCCATTTTCACATCTCCAAGATTAATAACAATTTTCACTCTGATCAGCTAACCCTTCTACTTTGCAAGAGCACACCAAACGACAGACCCAAGTACCCACTGAAAGCCAACACAAAAGCTTCCTGCCATGGGGAGGAGGAAGAAAAAAGGGGTTTGGTTTATCTAGAACTGTTAGATTATATAATCTGGAAACAGCCTTTAATTTAAACTATGACTGCAGGAATCCACAGGAAAAGAATCAGTGTGATCCTTGTTCCTTTCTTGGTGGATGCTGGGCGAGATCTGCTGGGGGTTCAGTTTTAGTCTAGTCCAGAAGAAGCACATCTTAAACGTTAAATAGTTTCAGGTTGGGGCTTTTTTTCCCTTTTAAAAATCCCTGGACAATTCTGAAATTTCCCAGAAGAGGAAATAAGTATTTTTAAATGTATCCAACCTATTGCTCAGTTTTCATTTCCATCATCAGTCCTGTGGCTGAAAAAATACCAGCCCACAGTTTTTGTGCCCATAGCATGTTTTCTCTTATGGCAAAAAAAAAAGGCTTCCTGTCACATTTGAAGTGAAACCCCCTAACTCCAAGAGCACAAGAAATGCTTGGCGTTCCCCAGAATCACGCGCATCTATTCACAGGTAAACCACTTACTTAACAGTGCATAAACTCGAGCAAAATAAATAACTACATTAATTCCTGTCTAAAATTTCCAGAACAGGCAAGATAAAAGCATTGGCAACAGGAGCGTAAGCCAAAGTTGCGACACAAAGTGCCCCCAGTGTGGCTAATGTGAGGAACAACGGTGTCCGAGGCTGGAGGGACCTGTGGCCACTGTCCTGGCAGCGGGAAAGGCCAGTGGAAGCATAACCCAACCTGACCCCACTGCACATTTTCTAATTCCCACTGGAAGAGACACCAAAATCACTCAGTTTCATGCCTGTGGTGCGCGAGCTGCCATCACGCTGTTAAACCCACCTGTATGAACCAGCTGCGACTGAAAAATGACTTAAACGTTAGCCCACACTACAAAAACCACACAGGAATCTTAATTTCACAGTCAACACTTACGCCTCAAATGGCACTTGACACTGATATCGGTGTGTACCCTCTACTTTGATATCGCCCCCAGAAGAACCACCTCATTCGTAATACCGAGATAAGGTTTCTTTATCTTATTTTCCTAACAGTAAAAACATTTTTCGTTTAATGCATCCATTACATTTAGTAGAACGTGAGTAATTAGCTCTCTCAGGCACTAAGACCGTAATTGCAGCCGACAGCTTTCATTGCAATAGTATCATCACTTTCTCGTTGAAATAGGAAGTCTCACAATCTGGCAGCTCTAGATAACAATCCCTAGTGCAGCACCTATAAACCCACGAGCTGACTCAACCACGATGCCACGAGGCCGTGGGCCTTTAGCCTGCACTATCTAGGACAGCAAGTTTCCTGCCTGCCCCCAGACACGAGATGTCCCCGATCTGGCTGAGCATCCAGCCCCTGAGGGGCCACCAGCACCAGTGAGCAGTGACCTCTCCCTTCAAGGCTGCTTTAAAGTAACTCTGATCTGAATTTAAAAGTCCCCAGTATCACCATTCTCCATCAAAACCAAAAGGAAAAATAGTGACACTGTTGACCACCTTGAGAATTAAGGAAAGCAATGAACTACAAAGTGATCCAGATTTGGCAATAGGCTAGAAGGTCTGTTCTCAAGTGATGAACTAATAAGAGCTCTCCAAAGTTATTCAGCTTGCCAAATTTTACCCAATGTAGCTTTAAAAATGTTGAAGAAAGGCTGAAATAATGTTCTCAAAACACTGTAAATATAGCGTCTTTATTCTGTTGTTCACATTTTGGAGTCAGATCATGAAGCATATTTAGAATAGAACCTCCAACAAGCACAATCATACCCAATCTTCACCAGCATAACATTTGCTCCGTTGTGCTTAGTGTTCAGGCTAAATCGCAAGAGGTGACAGGTTGATAAAACAAGCAACTGGTATTCCTACATGAAGAATACTCCAGAGCTCCCACAAAAAGCAGCAGGAACACCCACCCCTGCAGCTCTCCTGTCTGCTCAGCACTGACCACAAGCAGCAGACAGTAACAACACCCCTAACAGTGGTGAACAAGGCACTACATGAGGTATATGACACTACAAGCAACATCACAAACTTCCTATTCACATGCTTATAAATCCTTTAAAAATACTACGCATATTATATTGAAATTATTTTAGAAGAAGTACTACTTGCATTAAAGGTTCGAACAGCTCTAGAATCAGTTCCAGATGAAGCAGCATTACGCAGGAGGACAAACATACTGTTCCCATTGCTTTCCTCTAGGTTTTTTCTCAATAAACAGAAGTTATCCAAATGCACGGATCTCCCCTGTGACACAATGCAGTTGTTCTTCCTGCAACTGAAGTTAGTGTAGAATCTAACTCACGTGGTACCTTTGCTGTGGTGCACATAAAGTGAGCTTATACAGCATTTAAGTAGAGCAAATTCCTTTGAAGACCTACACTACTTGGATGAAATTACAGGTTTACTGCTTTTTTGTATCATCTAAGGGTGTACTGTGCAAAAAGGAAGTTGAAGAGAAAATGAAAATACTCGCACACATTTCACAATATCGTCTTTCTAACAGCTGCTTCCTATGCTTAGTGAAATACAGAGTGATTTTTATTTTTAGAACACACAAAACCAAGATTCTACCACAAAGTAAAAGCCACACAACCAAATACTTGATTGCATTCCCAGACCTCCAGAGACCCCAAAAATTACTTTTGGAGAGAGAAATGATGGAATTATGCTGCTGCAGAGAACTCCAGCACTGACCACAAGCAGTGGAACAAAGGAACACAGAGTGCGCCGGGCGGCTGGTCTGGGAAGAGGCTGGAGGATCTCCTCTGATCACATCCGAGGAGAGCTGCGCATATCCCCACCACGCTCTCAAACAGTTCTTCAGGTCAATAACAACCCAATTAGATCAATAAGTTTCTGCCTTTTTGTTCTTCTACTACCACAAAGGTGAACTAAGAAACATTAATGGCAATTACTACATTGGAATGTAAGAATTCAATTCAGATCTCCAGCTCTCATGGAGATCACGTTCACCCACAGAAAAAAAAAAGTAGCTTGAGGGGCTTTCTTTTGTTCATGGGGTTTTATTATTATTATTGTTACTACAGAAGAACTCAACCTGCCATGCAACGGAGGATCTTTTCCTCTTAGTTGATATTAGAGTCTTGGGCAAGGGGTGGAATGGGGGGTGTTCACCAAACAAGTGAGAACACAAAACGTTTCTCCTCATAAAGCCATGAATGCACCAAAACTACTGCTATTAAATCTGAAGTTCATTGGTTAAAAAACTAGCAGTAGTCAGGGAAGCAATGAAAATATAATAGTTTAGCAAAAATTCAGAAAATAAAGATCTCTAATTAAGATTTTGACATGTAAGTCTTGTGCCTGAATAAATAGCCTTAAATCATTCACCAACAAGGCTTCTAGCCCAGCCTCCCAAAATACCACGTTCAGATTGAAACCTCAGATGGGGGAAGACACCAGGCCCTTTCTTCTTCCTTTGGTTCAAAATAATTCTGACATCTAAGCTTTATTCTTACAGTCTCTTAAGGTTGTCACGAAACAATGTTGTTACAGCAAGAAGGGAAATGTTAAAATAGTCACGTAATAAACAGGGGTCCTAAAATTTGTAAATCATTTATATAAAGAATACTTAGAGGAAAAAGTATCAGTGTTTCTAGTGACAGGGAAATATCCTTAATTTCTCATAATGTTTTCTGTTAGAAATGGTTTTAGCAAGACTAAGTTATCACAATAATGACTTACAGACCTGACTTGTTAACACAGCCAAGAAAAAGCCTCTAAGCTTAAAGCAGGCGTCTGCACCTCCTTGTCCAAACCCCAAACATCAGTATTTCCTAATGTTTACTAAGAGCTGAAATCCTTCCTTACAGAGAACACTGCATTATCTGAAACTGTCTGTAAAACGACAAGTAAAAAGCATGTTTCCCTTTAGCCTAAAAATTAGCTGGTGCAGAGAACAGAGCATCTGCAGCTGTCGAATTCACAAGAGCTGATCTTTGTAACCCAAGAATCTAAAAGCCACTAAACTAGGGCTATTTTTTATGTGTCAGGGAAACATGGGACAGATTACATCAGCACTTGCAAGATCAAAAAACGTTTAGCCTCTTTCTACAGACAAAACATTTCCATACCCTGCCATGTCTGCAATACCATGAGACAACGTTTGGCCACATGACAGCAAAATATTTACTCTTCACAGCTTCAGAATCAAAGAAATCAAAGCGATGGTTTTTGCCTTTCTGTTAAGTTTTTCACTGAAAAGAGTGACTTAAAAGGATACAGGAAAAAGATTCCTGCCCTCATCTCCTTTTTGCACCAAAACCCAGACTTTTGTTCAATAATGCAACCACTGAGTGCAAAGTGCAAATCTCTGTGAGAAGTTTGAACACACCTGGGTAGTAATATTACAAAGGGACTAAAATAACAGTCTAAGTTGGGATAAAGTGTATCCGAAGCTACCACAGATGCAAAGAGTGAGAAAACAGTAATGTACGGAATTCTGACTCTATTAAAAGTAAGCAAAAGGTCAGTACTCGGCAGCAGGCTTTTTAGGGATGTGACCCAGAATGACTCCACTGCCGCCCGAGGTAACCTTCGCTTAGTCTCAGTATAGCACAGTGTTTCAATATAAACGGCATTGTAATTGCAAAGAACAGTGCAACTTACTCGGGCATTTTGCTGGGTTTTTTTTTCCTCATTTAACTTTTCTGAGCAACCTTGAACTGAGAGCTATAAAATGACAGGTCATCTGTTAAAAAAAAATCCCCATCAACAACTGAATACCAGGTTTCATTTTCCTGTATTTCCCCTAAACTGATATATTCTGGATCAAGAGAGGTAAGTTTAATTTCTAATGTAAGTTTAATTTCTATGCAAATTTAGACCCACATGACCAACAAAAATGTTTTACAGGTCTAGACAAGAGACAGCTGACAAATAAGGCTCTGGCTTTCACAGCTAAAAAGCCCAGGGACAACAAGCCGTGAGGCAATCACCTGTTAATTATAATAATGGCACCGTCTTGTGTAAAGGTTTTTCTGTTTAGCACTCTGCTGCTCCTCCTCTGTTCCAAATGCTGTCCACATATGACCTTCCTCTGTCAGCAACTAAGTAGTTTTCTGATCTGCATCCTCTTTTAAACTCTGGACACAAATACATTCATAAACTCCATACCTTTCTAACCGAAGGAAGAGTCCAAAGTCGTAACTTTTATCAAGCTCACTCAGCACCACCCTCACAGCACCGCAAACTCCCTCCCTAGATCTGCCACAAACACACTGAAAAAAGCACTGGAAACATATTTTACAGGGCAAAGAAGCTGCAGGGTTTCAAGATACGTGCTAATTTACTGCAAATGTATAGAAGCATAAGTCACAGAACTTCAAACACAAAATTAATGCTTACATAAAAAGCCTGCTTTCTCTTCAGAAGTCTATTTTGGGAAAACTATCAGTGTCCCGGTGTCCTCATAAACAATATAAGCATAGCAGCTGTTTACATCACACAATATGACCTCACGAATGTCAGCTAGTCATTATCATGAATTAAAGATTTTTTTTTTTTTCTCAATATAATCCTATCAAGCCACATTATAGTCTTACAAGATCCTAACGTCTGCAATCAACTGAGAGGCTGGTTGATCTCCCCAGCTACAACAATATCAACCCAAACACAAGAGGTAATGTCTCTGGATAAACACTCAAGAAAACACATTTATTAGGGCAGACAAAGCATGTCTGAAAGCCTCAGACACAACTCCGCACAATGGCAAGAGCAGCAGAGCCAAATCCCACTGAGTTGGTCCCTAGATTTTGTGTACAAGGGTAAGCTTCACCTTTCCTCACCCATTCTGTTTATCTTCTGTCGCTTGGTTCCATAGGAAGAAGTACTAAACCTATAACAGTGTTTGGATGCAATTTCTTTACTGACAGAGGCTCCACAAAAGATTTCTGCACCAAAAGGGAAGAAATAGGCCTGGGTTTACACAGGCATACATGGCTTGAATAGTTACAGGACTCTAGTTTTCAAAACAAAACAGAGATGAAAACTTGCTTTTCTCCTAGAAGTAAATGGAATTACTTGCTTTCAATCAACAACCAAAAGCCAACTAGAAAAATGTGGAAAAAAAAATGCCATTAAGTTTCCACTTAGCTAAAGAATTAAAGTTAACTTCAACTAAATTTTTAAAAACACATATTTGCCTGTGAAGTACATAATAGGAGCTTATATGAATAGAAGCCATTTCTCTCACATTCTCTTAAGTATAAGCAAGAACCTCAAAAGTTTCAGATTCTATTTGATTTACAGGCATCTTCTAACAAATGAATAACTAAAACTTACTGTGAACCCAGCAGAGCGCTGGCAAGGGACTGTGAGCAAGTGCTTAGTGTGAACTTGCCTTGTCTTTCATACCTCTTAGATCTTTTTCATAAAAGCCCTACTGGGGGTTACCCTTGAAAACTCAGTGTCACAAAAACTCTTAACTTCTCCTTTAGCAATTTCAAACATGAAAAGGTACTGCATAGTTTACAAGCTCTGAAAAACTGAAACAACCCCAAAATTTTATTAAAAGGAAGGAAAACCAGCAGAACGTTTCAAAACGTAAGTGCACTGAAACCACCGATTTGTGAGCGTGCATGCATCCAGACAGTGAGGTCACCAGCCCAAAGTGTACAGCAGCTTCTACATCTGCCTTGACAAAACTGAAATGCAAATAGTGCGAAACGCTACCCCTAGCCCACTAGCTTTATTTTAAAGCTTTTACTGTCATCAACAGCTATTAGTAAATATTATCTTACACCTTTCTTCATATTTTGGAGGGAATAGCCAGTGATGCTGGAGAAAGCAAGGATGAAACAGTACCTTTCCAAAAAGGGAGTCTGGTTCATAGGAAGCAAGAAACAGTTTTGTAAGCCCATCTGGTTGCAGTGAAGTTAATATGCTGAGTGGGGGCATAAAGATAGGTTAAACAGTGAGGGGAAAAAAAGGGGAGTGAAGAAGAAGAAACAAGACAGAGAACTTGCTTGGGCTGTTGACCTTTCAGTGTAAGCATTAAATAAAACCAATCTGTTTAATTCTCAGACAAGAACTTTCAACAACAACATTCCTTGGGTATGCAAACAAGGAAAATCCTGGGCAGCAAAGCTTAAGAAGATTAGCATACAGTCTTTAAGGGTTCATTAGTTCCTTTCAACCTGCAAAGTGCCCCCAACAATTTAAAACCAAGTTGCCCCAACCTCAGTGCCACCCTAGACAGAGAACACATCTCCAACGTTGGAGATGCGGCTGCTGCACCACCACGGCTGCAGCACCAACCCAGCCCACCACGAGCATGAAGTTCCACACGCCACCAGGCACCCCGCTGTCACCCAGCTCCCAGCAGCGCAGGATGCAGTCCACAGGACACAAGGCCAAGACCACACGCAGGTGATACCTAGAAGCCCAGTGAAACACTGCAAATATAAAGCAATTTTCCAAAAATCCATTACAAATTCAGCTTCAAGTAGTAGCAACAGCAGAAATACCAAAAAAGTAAGTAGTCAGAGTACCATAAGCACCAAAACCAGCATTACCCACTACCAGGAACAATGCGACAAAGTGGACAGCGCGTTACTTATGAGGACAAGTTCAGCAAGGAAGATTCTTCCAGACACATCGTACACCAACTGGAATTCACAATTGTTCTTTTGCAGGATTAGAAGAATCCAGAAATCTAATGACCACACCCACAGGAACCTTAGCTGGAAGAAATGAAAGGCAGACCCCACGTGATTTGGGAAAGGATGACAAATCACAAAACGATCTATATTCTTGGGAACCAATGCAACTAGTGAAAAAAAGAAGTACAGAGTAGTTATGACGCAGCACAAACATCAGAAATGGCTATAGTACATACAAGGACTGTAAATGTTTTCATAATGAAAAAATCTGCCATCAGAAATCCTATATAAACTAGTTGTTTGCAACATCCTAGGCATAGTTCTTACTTCTACCTGATGTTTCAATTGCACGGTTCAGAGAACTGGCAGATCTTTTTCACAAAACTACTTACTATCTTAAGTCATTTTTTCCATAAATTCTGAAACACGTATTTGCTAAAGCTCTTCAAATAAAATGCCTCATTCTAGGAAAGGAAACAAAAATACATTTGATGACAACTCATAATTTAGCCAATTCTGAGAAACCTGAAAATTAGCTGAAGAGATATGAACTTAAACAATGTAAAAGCAGGTTAAGAGTCACTTTTGATCAGCTGGGAAAGCTAAATATCTTAAAGTTTTAATTATTTTAATAATATTTGCCGTGTAATACTTTAATGGTTCTTGAGATAAACATACAACGGCATTTGTGAGACATCCAATTTTACTTCTTTCTGGAAAGGCAGCTCATTAGCTCAACGCTATTTAGCAAACATCCGATGAGCTGTTCTTTAAACAGTTTAAGAAAATCCACGTGTTTTCCTCTTACCCCCACACTGCCCTCAGTAGCTCTCACCGCACTTGTTTTTTTCCCCTTTTGAACTTCCAGCTCCCTCTCCTCGATCCGCCACACAGTCTCCTTCTCCATGCAAACCGTCTCCTCCTCAGCAGGCTCCGCACGCCGTCCTGCCCCCGGGGCCTCGCTGCCGCCAGCACCTGCGCGTCCCAGCTGAGCAAGACCCCCGCTGCAACACTGCACATCCCTCACCTTCGCAAGGCAGGTTTGCAGCTCACCCACAGCGGGCTGCGCTCTTCATTAAGGAAGAGCGAAAATATTGCTGTGCAAACACTCGATACAGCTGCTAGCCAGCAGAAAACGTGTCTTTGGCCTCCTTCACAGGACAGCACCCCACGCCCGGGCCAGCAGCCCGTCACCGCTATTGTTCGCACCCGCACAGACCCGAGTAATGCAGCCGAGCGGCCCAACGCGGGAGGCAGAGCCGGCTCGGGTCACCCGGGAACTCGTTCCCAGTCTCCCGGATCAACGCCACTTAGCGGTTCCCCCCGCCGAGCCCTCCCCTGCGGACACCCCACACTCGAGGCTCGCCAGCTCCTGCTCCGCGACCCGGGCGCGAGGATCTCGCACCCGGCCGGAGCCCAGCGGGACCCCGGCCCTGCCCCTCCGCCCAGCCTGCGCCAGCCTGCCCCGCGCTGTGCCCACGGCGAGCGCCGGCACGGGAGGCTCCCGCTCCCCCCGCCACGTCCCGGTCGCAGCCGGCTCCCCGCCACCCCTCAGCGGAGCCGAGAGCCCGCAGCCCCATCCCGCTGCTCACCCAGAAGGGCTCGTAGGCGTCCGCGCTGCAGAAGCTCTCGACCCCCATGGAGCGCGGCAAGGAGACCGCGGGCTCCCGCGGCAGCGTTGCGCTTCCCCTGCGCACCCTCCGTGCCCGGGCGGGGGAGCGCCAGCGCCGCGCCCTGATTGGCTCCGCTGTCACGGGGATGCCGAGCCCGGCGGCGCCGCCGCCCGCGCTGCGCAGTCCCACCCGGCGGGGGCGGGGGCAGCGGCGCTCGCCGAGCGGCCGCGGCAGGGGGGGGGCACATAGCTTCCACACACGGGGCACGGGGCGGGACGGGACCGGACCGGGATGCTGCGGGCTCGGCCGGAGCCCAACACGTGCGTTTGTCCAGCAGAGAAACTCCCCACGCCCCCATCAGGGTAACCGGGGCGGGAGCGCTGCCCCCGCGGCGCGCCTCCGCCTGGCACCTGTCCCCAGCAGCGCTCCGGGCCCAGCACCGCTGGGCTCCAGCAGAGCCATCGCAGCATCTCCCGTGACACCGCCCCGGCCACGGGGACTCCGCCAGCCGCTGCGCGGAGGGACCGCAGTGCCCCGTCGGTACCGGGGAACACAGGCAGGGCACGGCCCGGGGAAGGCCACAGCGAAAGCCTGGGCTCACCTTCACAAGTTTCACTTCTCAGCGTGAACCAGTTAGACTCGTTTCAAAGCCCTGAACTAGTTCAAATGGACTAGCATTAACTGAACCAAAATAACTTCACATCCACAGCCAAGTTGGCACCAACATCCGTATGAGTTGAAACAACTGCACAGTGCTGGCGGGTGTGTTTGGCTGTGTCGCACTCTCAGCCCATGGAGAGTGCATCAGTGAAACCCACAGCAGCATCCATAGACTGCCTAACCTAACTGCAGCCCACCTGGGTATCCACGGTGCAGATATGGGTCGGCACCTTATGTGGCGTGAAAGAGCAGAGTGGATACGTACTACCCTGCAGTAATGTTTGAAAGCTTTAATCACACAAATTACACAAAGAACCTCAATTAAAAATGTTCTTTCGACTCCAGAGCAATTATGATAATGGATCAAGTTGTTAGAAGAGAGTTCTCACTGTCTAGTGTGTAACTAAATGCAAGCATCACACATGCAAAAACTGTACCAAGGATTGCTCTGTACTCACCAGTACGTTGACACTGAGGGTTCAGAGCTGTGCTGGTGGCCGCTGTGTTCCGACTGTCCGTCCATCCATCCCGTCTGTCCTCTGGGGGGGGATCAACTTGCTCCCGGGGTGTCGGGTCAAGGAGCAGCAGTGTTCAGCCCACAGCGAGGTCACGCTTGCCATGATGAACTGAGCAGAACCATCACAGAAAGATCAAACCAAACAAATTGGGCATCACAAGCTGTACAAGTTTGTGCTAGCTTAACCCATAACTTACTTCATGTCACGTTCATATCTTTACAGTAAACGTTGAAGTCCAATTCCCCTTATTTTTATTAAGAATATTTCTGTCCTGTTTTGTACACCCACTATATTCATCTTAAAATCATCTTAAATACCTTGGCAGGTTGATTTTGATACTCATGATGACTCCTGTTGAAAAAATTCCATCATAGTCCCCAACACCTGTCACCCCACTGCACCCCCAGCTGGAAGGTATTTTTTTTCCTCCTGTCTGCTCTGCAATGCATATAAATGTTAACAGCTCCAACAATACAAACTTTCCAGTACCTAAGTTGGAGGAGCTTTTCCCTTTTAACAGCACTATTAATAGCACCGTAAGCCAGAAAAAAAAAGCTAAATAATACAACCTCTAAGAGCTTACACTTTTACACATATTCTGTGTGCAATAATAGAATATAAACTTATGGTTGAAATGATACAGCAAAAAATTATTGGGGATATAGAGATCATATGCAAGTTTGCTCCAAACAGGAAGACAGTAAATAAGCATGAAGCAAGGAAAGTCGAGAAAAACTAATTTTTACCACTTCAGATATTATTGTGTGCTAAAAGACTGACAAAACTTCAGTTACACTTTCAGGATTCAAACTTTCCAAGTACTTCAATATAACGTTGGGTTTTTTTTTCAGCCTCAAACTGTGCCTATACTAATGGGCACGTACCAGGTTAATAACATTTCTCATCAAATAAAGATACTTATATCTGCAACTCCAACTAGTTGCCTTCCAACTAGTCCCAACTCCTTCCCTTAGAAGTTCTAAAAAACAGCAACAAGACCAGAGATTTTAAACAGTGAAAATACAGAGTAAATAATTAAATGTCAGGGGAAGCAGAAAAGTTCAGAAGCAAAATGTGAGAGACTCAAAATGTTTGTGTGGAGGAGAAAAAAACCAGACCTGACGCAAAGACCAACCTACAGATAGAGACGCAAGATCCCAGAGTTCCAGTCACTGAATGTGGATTGCACAAATTATTATTACAGCAGCACCTTTTGAAACACAGATTAATATATAAAATAGAAACTGCAATCTTATTTAAAAAAGCATCTCCTTGCACTCAGAAACTTCCCCTACCACCCCAAATTCTATTTTGGACTCTGAACTTCCCTTTGTAGGACACAAATTAGATCTGGATAGGAAAAATAGAGTGGAAAAGAGCAACAATGTCTCAACTGGAAATGAGATGTAATAGAACACTGACCTACAACAACACGGAGAGATTTGGAAGGATGCAGAGAAAGACGTTTTTGCTGTGAAAATGCCACGTGTGTCAAAGGCAAGCGATTGTTGATCCCCAGAGCTCACTGGGGATCAGGGCAGCAGGCGGACAGACAGAGGCAGCACTGCCAGCTCACTGAGGGTTACCGTTGTGGGAAAGGAACGGATTAGCTTCACCATTGCTCCTGCAGACTTCTTTTTTCCTTAATTTTATTTATTGCCCATTTCCAGAGACTCTTTGGAAGCTCAGAAAGTAAATATTTGCTTTGAAAGGAAATATATTAAAGAAAAAACCCCACCCCACACTTCAAGGCCCTAAGTGGTTTACTGCTCAAGACTCACATTTTCCTTCAAGCCCAAGCAGGTTGCTCCATCTAGACCATGACAAATCCTGCTGGTTCATCCATACTGGCTGCATTTCCTTTGGGAAATATTTAATACATTTGCAAAATAAACACCGTTGACTCATCCCAGCGCCATGGAGCACACACGCATGCCGCCAGACACACCAGGGATCCTCACAGCCTTGCACAACACCCAGTGTACAGTTACATTTTGGCAAAGACTTTTAATTAAGAGCTCGTCTTTGGCGAGATCTTTTGATTTAAAGTTCATCTTTCAGGGACTCAGTACAAAACTCCTCCACTACACATCAGGGAGAAACTCACGCATTCTCCATGATTCATTTCCTCGTTTTTTTCCCTCACCACACCCCCCCCCCCCCAATAAAGCACATTCAAACCCTTTTAAACCGCAGAGAAAAACAAGTTCACGCCACCCCAGCTGACTTGACTGAACTGGCAGGCAGGCCAACAAAAGGGAACCCCACGGAGGCACCGCTAATCACTTTATAGCTCAACCTTGCCGGGGGACACCCTGTGAGCACAGGGACTCGCCCTGCGGCTGGGGAGCCGTTCCCTGGGCGGGGGAAGCGGGAGGACAGCGATGAGGACACAGTGTGAGCTCCGCCCGCCCCTCAGCTGAGGGACTCCCGGGCCGCCTCAGGGAGCACCCGACCGCACCAGCCGTGAGGAGCGCGCCAACCCCTGCTCGAGCCGCCGGCGCTGCTTGATTGGCCGGTGCGCGCTAAGAGGCGGGGCCAAAGGCTGTGGCCCCGCCTCCCAGCTCTGCGCCTGCGCAGTGCGCGCCTACCGGCGCCGGGCTGGCTCATCCGGGTCCCTAGCGCGGCCGTTGGCCATGGCGGCGGTGGCGGAGCTGAAAGCAGGTGGGGGCCCCGGGGGCATCTCGGGACACCGGGAGGGCTGTGTCACATGCACCCGGTGGTTGACTGGGCCTCGCAGTCGCCCCGGACGCTAACGGCGGCTGCCGGCTCCTCAGGGTGCCCGTCGGGACCCGCGGGAGAAACGTCCCTCAGGCTCCACACAAACATCTGAGGGTCTGATGTCACCTCGTTAAAGACATCTCGATCCTGTAACATCCCACTTCCTAAACTGCTAGGACGTGTGTTTACTACTAAGAACAATATACTTGTGACTCTTTCGAAGGCTTAATTTTTATCTGTAACATTCCTACAGTTATCTACTGGCGTATGCACAAGTGTGGATATCTTATCTTTAGCTCGCTGTGAATGTGCCGAAATTGTGTTTGTATTGCGGATGATAAATGCTGCTTGAATACTTTTGGCTTTGTATTAACAGCTCTTTTAATGGTAACAGTTTTAAAGGACACGCTGGAGAAGAGAGGCGCTCTTGGAGAAATAAAAGCAAGGATCAGAGCTGAAATTTTCAATGCGCTGGATGACCAGAGTGAACCACGGCCGCCGCTGTCTCATGAAAATCTCTTAATCAACGAGCTAATTCGTGAATACCTGGAATATAACAAATATAAATACGCAGCGTCTGTTTTAATTGCAGGTATTGGGGCTGAATTTTTGTTGTCAACACTGTATTAATTGATATTTACTGTTTGGTTGAGTGGTTCCACTGATACTATGAAATTAGTAGGTGTGACCAAGCTACACAGTTTTGTTTTCCCTTGGAAACAAAAGAGATGCGAGCACTCTCTCCACTGCTTTACTTGCAACATAAGCCAAATCATACCATTAGTTTTCAAGAAAACTTACCCTTTGCTCCTTATCCTTTGGTAGAGCAGTTGATGCAAGAGCAGGAAAACTTGGTAGCAGCCTGCAAAATCAAAATACTGTTATCAAAATCGCTGTGTTTGGAAAATGGCTACCAATATTTTTAAAGCATATATCACATATTTTTTTTTTCACGTTGGCATATGAGTAAAATAAAAACTTATAAATCCTACAAGTGAATAAAATTTCTTTGAGGAATAATTTAAACTGAAGTAATATGTACATAGAGTAGTTGATAGTTTGAACTTCAGCAATTCTGGCACTTTATGCATATAGACTGTATCAGAAATGTGGTTGGATGGCCTCAGCTTAAATAAGAAAAAAGAATATGGTGTTTTTTAACAACTGCAGTTAAGTGTTACTGGTTGTGCTAAAATACCAGTATTTGAGAGCTGGTTAGACTACAACATCTAATGGTAGCCATAGTTTATATGGCACAACACTTACTTATTTTTGCAGCTATTGCTAACTTGTATTTGATATTACAGTAATTACATTTGCTATTTAATAATTAGATATATTTCACTCTGTTAATATTAGAGGCACAAAGGTTCATCTCGAGAAGAGGGAATGGAGACTGTATGTATAGTAATTAATGTATGGAACCTGTTTCATAACAGTACTTTTTTGGAGAAAGAGTTGTTTGCCTGATTAGTTTAACTTTATATTGTACAGCTTGTCTAGTATTTTAGTTAGTTTCCTTTACAGTGAAGATAAAAATCATAATATGCTGGTGTGAATTATATGAATATGAAGCACTAATGTTTGAGTTCCCTGGAATTACAATACACTGTTAGATATTAATAGTCTAAAAGGGAGCTGTGTGCTCCCATTCTCTTTTTAAGTCTCCTGAGCAGTCTTTAAAAGTTAATTGTGATATTTTTCTTAACCGTCTTAAGAATTTTGCGGAAATCTGTTTTCCAGAATCTGGCCAGCCTGAAGTGCCCTTGGACAGACAGTTTCTTGCCAGAGAGCTCAACGTAATCGAAGATGTAAATGGAAAATCAGTGTAAGGAGTGATTTTGGAATGCACAGTACATTCTGCTCTGCTTATCTTTTTCTCTTTAGTGTCATTATAAATCACATATAAATGTTCTCTTCAGTTGAAATGTGACTAGATCACAGGGCTGTTCTGACGTGCTGGATTCAAACTCAGTGTCAAACATCAGGCTGTTTTCAAACATACTCAAAACTAACATTTCTGCCAGCTCTATAGCATTCTCCAGATAATGTGCTCGCACACCAGTACAGTCTGCCCTACAGTTAGAAGCACAAAACAGATATGCTCTTTTCATATCAGTGCGTTGCTTTCTAGAGCAATAAAAAGATTATAGTAGTCTGAGATTAGATACAAATTCGCAATGCTCCGATACGAGTGCATTAATGAGGAGCTGGGATACTGACACAGGTTTAAACATGGTCAGTGTTCTCTGTCAGAGTCCATCAGGTGCTGAGGAAGCATCGAGTTTGGGATGTGTGGGTCACCAGAGTCTGAGCCATCGTACTGCATGGGTGAGAACTTGGGTGTGTGTGTGGCACGAAGTGCGCTCCGGTGCTTCACCTCCGCGGGCCTGGAGTTCAGCTGGGAGTGTCTCCAGTGTAAGTTTTTAGGAGAGTGTTGGTGTTCAGGATGGGCTTAGGTCTCTGCTTATTTATATATTGACACTTGCCATAACATATTTTACATAATTAAAGACATCTGTACATATTCTAGAAGTAAACACTAAGGTCTAAGAAGTTCTGAGGAAAGGGCGTATTTTTAATGCTCGGTATGTCCTAGAGTTCATAGCTTGCTATTGTCGTTTCTCTCTTAAGCAGACCTCTCTTGTATGGAATTATTTCTCACTTCTTACATGGTGGGAAGGAAGAAGGTTCCCAGAATACCCTTCCCAAAGCGCCTTTGCTGACTTACACAAAGCACAACCTTGGCAAACCACCTACTGAGAGAAATCCAAAAGGTGGGTGTGGGGTCATTTTTGCAGCAGTTTGATTTGTGACTAGATTTCCCATATGATACATATGCTTACACCAGCATAAACGTGCAGATGGACACAGTACACCTACCGCCTTCCCTGCACAAGGAATGTTCGAACTGACACTTCTGTAATAAAAATTGTTCAGCAGAGCAGTGTTTATAACCCAAAATACCGTTAAGCTGTGTGACCTGACCAAACCTGTTGCTCATGTATTCATTTAAGAAGGGTCCTACCGTATCCAGCTCAAGAAAGACCCACCCATGATTTCTGAAACTACCTGGAGATGTACCTTTGCTTAGGTGCGTGCCTGACTTAGGCCAGCTCTCAGGCCTGCTCCTCTCCACGGCTGAGCTCAGGGGACCACAGATACAGCACACAAATCCTATTGCCCTCGGAAGCGCTTGACTGGTCTTCCCGTGTGTCTGTGGCAGGACCTTCTTATATGGGAATGCACTTTATTTATAACACAGACATTTTAAAATACAGTAGACAGCCCAATTGATATAATTTTTCAACACTGCAAGGTACTCTAAAGCCGCTGTTGCCTTCTGGTAGCTGTAGCTACTTGGTAGTTTTTTGGGAAAGGGGAAAACATCTAATGTTTTTGTTTTATTCTGTTGAGACTTTTGGGCTGTTAAAACTCATTTAAATTGGACAGCTGTGCTATTCTAATTTGTAGGTGGTAGAATATCTGTTGTGACATTTATGCTTTTAGAAACAGAGATTTAATTGCTGGAAAAGATCAGAAAATATGAGTATCCCAATTCTCAGTATCAGAAAGGTCATTCACCAAGTTGCTTTACCATTTCCCTGAAAGTTAAACTGGCCAAATCACATTCCCTTCCAGTAGCACAAATCTGGAATGGGCCAGCTAGACACGGTCTTGTTACATCGGCAGTGTAATACAAGAATTTAATCTAAATTCTCAATAAAATGTATTAAATAGTGGAGGTATCTCTCCTTCTCATCTGTTCCAACTTAATTTCTATAGAAAGTTCTTAACTCTAGCTGTCAATTCTGTATATGGGCATAAACCTTTTCTAGGACATAACTCACATCCCATTGCCTGCAGAAGCTTGAGCTCCAGGTTCATTATTCTATAGTAGAACACTGCAAAATCTGATTTTGCCTTTCTGCTCTGTTTTCTGGCTGGTTGCGATTAATATTGCTGAAGCCACAGAATGAAAGGGATCACTGGTCCAGTGTTTTCCTTCAAAGAGTCTGCTTGGCAGATGAGTTCTTTCTGTTGGGACAAATTAGTACTATTGTGTTAGTACTACCAACTATTTCTTTTGTATCCAAAATTTTCAAAAATATGAAGCCTGAGATATTATTGACATCTAAAAAGTGAGAGAAAAGTACTAAACACCTTTTCTTAATTAATTCATTGAGGCAATGTTGTTTCCCTTCTGCCAGAAGGGGGGGCTGAAGAAATAAAATTTCAATACCAAAACCGCAATAAATTACCTCGTTGTTGGAAAATAATGATTCCTATCAGAAATTTCTCCATTTTAAATAAACAAACTCGGTGTGCGGAATAATAGTTTTAAAGTATAACTTTGTACCTCAGTTCTGGAATGGATTCTATGCGGGGTCACCTTGCCCTGTTGACTCCAATGTAATATCAAATGGGGATTTAATTGTTTAGAGTTCGTTACAAAACTCAGGATCGATCATAAGAGATGACAGCACCTTGCTTTTTGAAATAAAAAAGTAACAGCTTTAAGGCTTTTAACCTATAAGTAACTGTAGTCTGAAATTACTATTTGCATGTGTTTGTGGAGACCTAAAGGCAGTGGGTTTAAAATACTAATTATGTAGCTGTTTTAATTAGGCTGCATATTAAGGTAATCAAGTCAATTAATAAACTCAACCCTCCACGTCTCATATTTAACATATTAGAAATTATCTTGCTTATTTAGTTGAATGTTCCAAATACTGGTGTAGAGACTGGGAATCCCAGTAAGATGCGGAATCTGGTGTTCCTGTTAATTCATTCACTACAGCTGAGTTGAAGTTGTCTGAAATCTAATCTAGTAATGCAAAGCTCTTTTCTCATTCAGCTGCATGGAAAAATAGATGAGTAAAATTGCCCGAGTTTCCTGTGCTGATATTGTGTATCAAAGGTGATAGTGATGGAAATTCACACTTGCACCTTTGGATCTCCAGATGTGTGAGAACATTTCTGCCTGTGTTTCAGTTTCAGATGGAATTCCAGAGCCGGGAAGGATGGCTGGCACCAGCATCGAAGAGCCCCTGGTTATACAGAGTATAAACCGATGATCTCTTTCACATGCCAGTTCCTGATGTGAAGTTCTGTACGAGTTCATGTAGGAAATTCTTCTTGGCATAGATATCTCCAGGATGTCCAGCGGGACCATTGCAGCTTGGTAGATCCACCCATGAGACAGAATGACAGGGTTGTAATTAACGCAACAAATGTTAGCAAACGCTCTTCCTCCAGTGCCAATGCGAGGAAGACTGCAGATTAGTGAAGCCTGTGTCGAGAATTGGCCTAAAAATACTGCTTTTTCACTTCTATTCTGTGTGGTGTTTTGAAAGTGTTCAGACTACACATTTTAATCATTCTTGTTTAAGAAGAAACTGCTACTTTCAGATCAGTATGGGAAAATAAATTTGAATAGAAAATTAAAGTGCTTTAGAGGAATAGTTGTTTTTAATTCTCCGGAAATGAGGACTATATTTATCTTCATGCCAACAAACAAACCAGGGTAAGGCTTTTCCATCAGGAGTTGCTATAAATTGTACGGTGCAACGCTGAGTAGATGGGATGGGGAGGAACTTCTGTTTTTTTCCCAAACAACATGAAACTCCAAGTCAGGCAAAACTAAAAATAAAGTTGATAATAGATTACTGATTCCCAGAACTTTTCTTTTTTTTTTAGCTGAGATATTCACATGTTTTGAAATGGTAGTTGATTTTAAAAGCCAAACTGACGGGGTACATAAAAAATAACAGGTTAGCTTTTGTTCTCTGCTCATCTTCACAAAATGTATGGATGCTGGTGTTACCAGTGGTACGGAGAGGAGTTTTGTATAAATACATTTATGGGGCTGTGCTCTTAAAAACCTTAAGTTTTAGGTAAATGGTGCAGTAAGTGGGGAAAAAGAGAGGAAGAGAACATGAAGTTTGTGAATTCAAGTTAAAGGGCCTTGAGTGGTACAGACGGCAAAGTTTGGCCTTAATCTTGATTTGCCCCAGTTTGCATTCCAGGTATATTTTATTTGGATAAGCTGCCTCTGCTCCGGTGTGGATTGTGGGGAGCAGTTCTGGGCTGCCCGGGGAAGCTGCGTTTCTCCGTTTGAAGCCTGAGCGATGAGTTCATCCCCTTCGTGTGACCGGCTGCTGATTTATAAGTATCTCGGGACTGTTTCCAGGAGGGGAGGACACGTTTGCAAATGCACCTCCATCAAATCCATCTTGATGTTTTTTGTAGCTTTGCATCAATTATAATTGACCGTTAGGTGAATGAAACGTTTATCTCGTGTGCCCTCGCTGTTTGCTCTGTGCTGACAGCGCCGGTGCATTCAACGACTCTGCTGAAGAGCAATCCCTGTAAAAACTACCAGCGGGGATTCTGCCTCCTTAGTAGTGCAAATACTCATGATCACTGATCTCTCTCTAAAAATATAGTAGAAAAAGGGTATTCTAAGCTGTTATTTGCAAATTACGTTCCAAATTTTGGAGTGAGCTGAAAGTGCATCCATGGAAAGTTGCGCAAATCAGCTTTTGAACAATGCAGATATGATTGGCCACAGAAGTGCTTGTGTTTTTAACTTGGGTTTTCCAGGGGTTAAATTCTAAACCCCTGTTTCTCCGTAAACCAGAGGGTCAAATTGTTCTGTCTGGAATCTGAATTGTCTTTTCAATGGCAAGGCAAAAGGCTGTGGGAAACAAGCTCCGACCTTCCATGCTGTGCAGATCTTCCCCTGTCACCCAAGCCATCACCCCTGCTTTCCATCTGCCCACCACGCATCACACAGCACTGCCCAGGTGCCACGGAGCTCCATGGGAAGTGGGTTTTTAGTGGTAAAAATCAAATATGATTGTTGTTCTGGTTGAAGACAGCAAAGGCTCTTTGCCAAGCGCACGGTTCAACGGGCTCGTGCTCTCCACAGCTGGAAAGCAGAGGCTGTTCCAAGGGCGTTCCAGCGAGCTCGGAGGGAAAGGTGTGAATCTGAAATGAGAGCAGAGGTCTGTTTCAGTCAGAGGGAGTCTTGGGGCTGTTTTATTTGGGGTTGCACAGGAGCTGCCCCATTTGCTCTCAGCACAACAGGCATTTCATCCCATTCTTCAGCACCACAGTGCGGATTTGGGCTGCTGGAACAACCTTCTTTCAAAGTGTTGCCATTGGACAAGCAAATTAAAATCAAATTATTACCAGTGTTATTTGTACGATAAAGCTTGGAAACAGGTCTATGAAAATATACTGCTGTAATCACACATTAATAATCTGGCATTTACCCTGAGGGTACATAAGAGCATCTTTCAAGATGCAGATGCGGTATCCTGTGAACACCAGGCGGCCTCGCTCGGGAACAGCTGAAGAGGGATCGCAAAGCCTGGTCACTGTGGCTGCACTTCCCAAAAAATCATCCCTAAAGGAGCAAGATCAATATTTAGGTAAAAATAATTCACAGTCCGAGAGTCACAGGTTCAGGTTATAGACAAAATCGCCACCTAGATGAGCATGCACAAAACTTATTTTCCCAAAGAATTTATGAAGTCTGTCCAGCCTAATTACAGACCGGGATGTCTTGCATTAAATGCCCTTATTCTTTCTACTGATACCACAAAACTGAAAAAAAAAAGAGATACAAGCATATAGAAGTTTGGGGATTTTAAAGAGCAAAATGCATTTCTGAATTTTATTGGAGACAGAACACTGTGAGACTGCTGCAGAGAGACCTGTGTTCAAAGAGGCTGTTCTTTGTCTGAGCTTGGTATCACAAGTGAAGGTGACAAGGAGCCAGTGAAGTTTGGTGTGGATATCAGATCTGGAAAGTGCTTTGGAAGAACTTAACCCACAAGTTTAAAAAAAAAAAAAAAAAAAAAAATTAAAACCGAATATTTTCTCTCCCCTGGCATCAGAAGAAATGCTGTTCACAGGCTCCCCAGCACCGTTCCAGAGGTGTTGGGTTCTGTCGCGCACTGGGGACATTTTTTTCTGAGCTTTATCAACACGCTCCGAGGAGTCGGTTACGTTTCCTTCCTGCACACCCTTTGTATCGAGCTGAATCTCGGTGTCTGTTGCTCAGGTTTCCGGAGGGGTGATTATCGTGGGGTGATTATGTTTAGGAAAAGAAACCCCCAACTCTTAGTTGACGCTTGCAAAGCCGTGTTGCCAGCAGCCACTGGTGTCCGGCTGGGTCAGAACTGCCCCGTGTGCTTCATGCACTTCCTGACCTGCACCCAGCAGCACAACCCTCAACATCAGGCACTTGGTGACTCTTTCCCCTCGTCAGATGAGTGGATGGTTCTGGTTTGGGCGCAGTGTCCCTCCTGCCGCAGGAGCACAGGTGGTGACCCCCGCTACGCCAGGCAGCTGCAATTACACACAGCAGCTTAGAGAAACATGGTTGGTAAGCTTAGCTAAAAACATCTTTAAACAAAAAAAATTGCTTACCTGACACACATTATTTAACAAACTAACATCACCATCCGTGCTTTTCTTTTTTCCCTCCATTGTATTCAGGTTACAGTGTGGTAAGGCAGCTGAAAGTTCATTTCTTTCCTTCTTGAGACCTCTTGTTTTGTTTTGTTTTTCAAGTACAATATTTACAGTGCAAATTCAGCAAGGAGTAACTTCAAGGGCAGGCTGCTCAAGGCTTTATTTTTTCTAGAAAATAATTAAAACAAATAAACAAATCAGGGGGGTTTTAAATAAAGCTTATTTGTTGTCCCAAAGGCATTGTCCACTGGGAACCCACAGCCTTAATTGGGAGGCAACTTTGGTTTAAAGAAATGCCCTGACACTTAGGAAAGTCCAATCAGGCTATTACACGAGTATATTCTTACGTTAAGCGTTCAGTGGAGGTTGGAAGCCACATTGACACTTATCAGTTCCTACCCCACATGGCTCCAGAGCGCAACTGCTCCCGTCCCAGCACTAACACTTTTTAGACTTTGAAGCCCCGTTTAATGTCATGTCATCCATCACCCTCCGCCGCCGTGAAACACACGGCCCGGGCAGCACGCCTGCCTGTGCACATGCAGCGCTTTGCAAACCGGCCGCGATAATTTCCACTCCTTTTTAAGCTACTATTAAAATGTGCCTGGTTTTGTGAAACAGCTGCGCGGGTTTAAAAGGAACTTCTTAGAATAGCTTTGATGAATGTTGAAATGATCATATTTTTTGTAGACTCCCCTTGCATTTAATTATCTTATATCCAATATATTCTTATTGAAAAGCTAAAGTTGCAACTGAGAAACTGCAAAAAAAATTAGGGTGGACTACCCTGTGAGAAACTTTCTGCTTAACAAGGGTGAGTTTCTTGGATTTAGGTGCTGGTGATAATTTCCCTTGGCTTTGCTCCAACACAGTCACATGTGCACGACTCTGATATGACCCCACTGCCTTTTGGGTCCCTTGCATGGCCGCTCCGCAGCCCCATGGACACCGGCCCTCGGCGTGGAACAGGCTCTGGCCACCGACACCGTGCAGCCCTGGCAGAGCTGGGCTGCTCCAGCTGAGGCCTGAGCGCGAGTCCAGACCCAATGTGACCGAAATGCTGCAGGGAAGAAGCCCCAGTGCTCTCGCTCACTCCTGTTTACCCAAATTTGCTCACTGCTACCAGAGCCAGAGAAGGGGCTACAAGCCCATCACATCTGCAAATGCTGGTACTTTGAGTGACAGCAGAGGTTTTCTGCCCCGTTTCCCCTCATCGGTATTTTATTAGGATGCTGAGACCAATATGAGCCTCATCCATCTTCCCCAGGAGGGTTTATTTTCCAGAGAAGACAGGGCTGTTGATGTCAAGAGAAATTATTTCGCCCAGGACCGCGTTCTGATCCTTTGGGTATACACCATATTTAGTCTGTTGCTGAGAGGGGGTTGTTTCGGTATTTTGTATTTGGCACGTCAATGGGAATTCCTAGAGCATCCTAGCTTTCCCTTTTTGGGATGTCTCCATCCACAGGTCCCACTGCACAAGGCTGTTGGCTACCAGCAGGGGCGGAAGGGGGGCCAGGCCAGGCGGGACTGCAGGTTTGGGGGGTGTGAGGGGGTTTGACGAGGAGCAGAGCACTCCCTGACCCCGGCAGCTCTGGTCCCAGTGCCCTGCACTCCTCCTCGCCCCCAGCACGCAGTGCTGCCACGGTTCTTTCCACTGCATCCCGGGGGCTGCTCCCCATCAGCTGTATATCACTTTTCTTCTTATAGAGACAGAGGGAAGTATTTTTTATATATGAAAAACAGTATTTATGGTCTTTTGGCAGGAACTGAGCTGTGCACTGGCCGGCAAGGGAAACTTTGGTAAATCTGCTGGGGAGGTGGGAAACCACCCTTGTGTTCCCCGGGGGCAAAGGAGGCTCAAACCAGCCCCAGGCTCCAAATGTCACCTAAACACATGGAGACCCAGAGCACCCCCGCTGTGTCAGGAATGACCCTCCTCTCCCAAACAGCCCCTGAAAACAGGGACTTCTCTGAGCTCCCAGAACACGCACTGATGGTGGGTGGGAAAACCTCCCTCTCCACGCGGGACTGTGCCCTGTGTCCTTCCCCCGGGCAGGGGCCACAAGGGGCGAGGATGCTGCTAAGGCAGGAAGGAGTTAAAAATCCATTTGCTTGGCCAAACAGTTTCACCCTAGGAAAAAGCAAAACCCCTGTACTTGTGAGTTTGTGGCACCCATTGCGAGTTTGGGGCTCCCCTTTCATCCCTCTCCAAAAGCCAGAACCAGTCCATGTCTCTGCGGGGTGCTGGGGCAGGGGCAGCAGCCGGGGTCAGGCCCCGCTGGGGCTGAGGTCCTTGGCTCGGGCTGTCGGCTCTAACCCAGGTACCCAGAGGATTTTCCAGCGGGACGTGGTTTCCAGGGCCCCTCCCCACTGGCAGGATTCTCCTCCTCTATATAGGGCGGCTGGGAGGCAGGAGGACTCGGGCTGTCCCGGCTGGTGCTGCACAGGTTCCCGACTCTCCAACTCACCCTCTGCTCCCCAAACCCGACACCTGTGAGTACCGCGGGGTCCCTCTGGGACGGGGCTGGGGGCTGCTGCACTTTGGGACGGAGGAGTTTGGCGAGCTGTTGCGCTACTTTGCAAACGCATTCAGTGAATTAGGCTGCAGATAGTGTCCGAATTGGAAATGGGAACAGATGCGCTCAAACGGTTTATCCTGATTTGTGTATTGCTGATCAGGTTCTGCTTAAAATGCACTAGAGACCAGGCATGTTTGTAAGCATGTACAGATGTGCTACCCTGTTCTTTGTAACGCTGCTCTTGCTCAACGAGCCTTAAAGACGCTGCCGAGCAGCAGCTGCGGGCCAGGTGCTGCCAGGGATGCAGGAACCTGCCGCAAATACCCAGAACACGGGCTTTCGGGAACCTGTGAAGCTGGTATCCTGAGCAGCTGATCTGCTTTAAAATTTTCTACTTTTTCAGTGCTAATAAAGGAACTTAGTGCACTTTCCATGCTGTTTAAAGAAAATATAGCCAAAGAAAATAATTAGCTTGTCAGCCACTTGCACTTTAAACAGGAAAGATGCTTAAAAATTAGAAGAAGAGATGGAAACATTTTTACAAAAACGCCTTAGCATTACATATGTGTGGTTTTAATCTGCTGGGAATAAAGCTTAGTATGCTGGGAATAAAGAAACTAATCTGATAATTCACTGAACTACACTAATTTGAGTAATTTCAAATGTGACATGCCTTTTTTTTAAAGGGAAAAGAGAACAACAAGCTTCTAGCTGTACCAGAATAGCGTGAGAAATGAAGGCGGCAGTAGGTGGCAGCATAGAAAGCAGCTTCAGCCTCAGCCCAGAAGTTCACGCTTCTTTCACACACATATTTGTATTATGTGTGTGTGTGTGTGCATGCTCACATGTATCAGCATTGATATATATGCAAGAGGCGTATGTCCGTGCATAATTAAGAAGCAATAAGAGAGATTTTAAATACAGGGGAAATCGAAAGGTTTGTCATTTTTATCTAATAGATACATCTCAAGAAGATCTTTTCTAAAATGCACTTGTTTCAACCCAAGCCCACCTTTGCTTTCACCCCGAGCTTTGCAGCGAGACGCCGAACCCCCAAAGCTCACAGGACCCTCCAGTCACCAACATGGGAGGTAAAACGATGAACCCCGGGAGCAAAGCGCTTGATGAAGCAGCCACTTTACTCCTCTGGCTGTATTCACTTAGATGTAAACAATGATTTTTATTATCTCATTTGCAATGGACGTGCTAGTCCCTAAAAGGTATTTGTTTTGAATTTGTTATCATTACATTTTTGCGGAACAGCTAGTATTGAGGAGAACATCGCCATATATGGTAGCGTGCATGGACGTACGCGGAGCAGCCCGGCTCTATAACTCACCGAGACTTGCTAGTGGCAAATCTGTTGGCTTTTCTTTTAAGTATGTTAATTTTAGAAGACACCAAGAGCTAGAGATAGCTTTCCAACTCGTGCAAAGTCCAGTTAGAATATGGATTATTTATGAACATGCAGAATCTGATTTTACTCAATAGAATGACATTTGATGGTATCTGATATAACTGGTATTTTCCAGATGAAGGGAATCTATCCCCTCGTGATGCAATTTAAGTATTTTTTGCTTCTTTTCTCATTTTTATGGTTTATAACACAGGTAGCAACTGGGGCAAATTTCTCTGGAGTATTAAAAGAGCTATCAAGTGCTTAATCAGAGTTATGTAGTAACTTACACTAAGATAGGTGAGAAGACCTGATAGAAGACCAAGGCACTTACAGACAATTTGACTGAAGTATGGAGAATGCATTGAAAAAAAAAAAATACAAGCCCTGTGAAATTACTGAAAATGTTCTTTCTTAAAATACAGACTTTCCCTCTTCTGTGGTTGAACAACCAGAAACTAGCACTGCTGACACCTCCGTGTGCAGATGAAAAGGTCCATGATGAGAGCAAGCATTTGAAGGGTGGTCCTGGTGCCCCGTGGGGACAGGTGACAGGCCAGGAGGGATGGGTGACAGTGCTGGTGACACAGCTGACTGTGCTGGGGAACCAGGTCCTGAACAACGATGGCAAGATTAGGATTCGCCCCCTAGATTTTATTTTTGTTATATTTTTTTTCCAAGCAATGCTCAGCTGGGTAATTCAGCTGGGAAAATAAAACACAAGCAACCTGTAAAGACCATAGTGAAGAACTCCCGAAGCCCAGGAAAGGCAGTTGGAGCCAGGCAGCAGGTTACTGCTTCGCTCTTCCAGCAGAAGCCGCTTCTGAGAGCAGGACTTGGCTTCGGAAAATAATTCACATGCTTGCTTATATGTTTCTCTGTTCTAATAATTATTCCCTATGCGACCGTGATAAGCGTTCATACTGACATGCACATCCTGCAGAGGAAGGGAGAGCATCCTTTATCTCCTCATTAGAGCAATGCAGTCCCTCCAAGCTCTGACCCAGGAGGCAATTCTGCTTGGCCAATAACCTTTTAATTAAAGTGCGCTTCCTGGACATATTTATACTGTGTCCTTGGAACAACATACTCAGGATAAACTCATTGTAAAGACAGCATTTGACTTGTGTCACCGCCCTGAAAAGGCAGCGGAGAGCAGGCGGGTGTCTCTGCGGCGGGACAGCGGGAGCAGCGGGAAGCAGCTGTGGAGATGGCCATGCCCACGTGGACGCGCACGTTTGGGGTTTAGATGAGTATGAAGGACCCAGTTCGTGTAATTTGGCACATTTCTAAGGCAAGAAACTTCATGTCAGTAGAATTTTTGTGATTGCTTTCCCTCCCTTCTCCTCCTCCCTTCCTCAGGACAGCTTCCCCTCTGAGTACAAAAGTAGTCTTGTATGTGATTTGGGATATCACCTACCTCAAGGAATGGGTGAGCAGCTCTTGGCACAGATATTGGTCTCCATGTCTCTCAGCCAGCCCTACAGATGAAACCCATGAGCTGGCTAAGGGGTAAATTTTGCCTTCGCAGGGACTGCTCTCAACAGGCAGTAACAAATCTTTACCTTTGGCTCATTTCCCCAATATCTGGCATACACTGGCCCAGTGCAGTTCAGTCTTGATCAGAGATGGACCAGGTTTACTCATCAGAAAGCTTCAGCAGCTCATTAGTTCAGTGCACAGAACATCACTAGGACAAATCTAGTCGAGTTTGTGGAGCTCAGCTTCTACCCCTTCCGTTCAGAAACCCTCCTTTAATATTAATATATTTTAATTAATATTCACTGGTCTATCCAACAATTAATATTAATCAATCCACACCTCATAACTACATTTCCTTTCTTACTGCAGTAGTACTCAGCTGCTACTCAAAATTTATCCTCATATTCCAGAGGATCAGTCACAAGTTCTTTTTACCCAAATCCATGTTTTCTCCTCATTGTGTTCCAGAGGACTTACGAGATCCAGCTCAGATTGTCTATTCCCTGTTTCTTATAGGGAGTCTGTTATTGCTGTGTTTAAACTAGTCAAACATAGTGCTTAGGTCTACAGGATAAAAACTTGTATTTCTGAGCTCTGCAGTTCATGCCACCTCTCACACATTCCAACCTCGTCTCACTTTCAAAAAGACAATTTAAGTAACAAGGTGCAGAAAGCTCTATGCGCAGGAAGAAGTAGGAGAATGTAGCAGAATACAGACAGCAGCTCTGTTTCATGCTGTCATATGTAGAAGATTATTTTGGTTTATCATGTAACAAGGAACGGAATCTTCCCTTGGCCCTTGGGGAACAAAATACCAAAGAACTTCTGGGTCATCCCACCTCCTTTGTTGCAGGCCAACATTTTTATCTTCAGTTGGGTTTTTGACCTCAAAAAGGTGGTCAAGATGATTTGGCAGCTTGATTCCCACCATCGTCATTTGTGCCCAGCCTTGAAGTAGCAGGATTTGAGTCTGTGAAGCTCACCTCTGCAGCTCAGTTGAATTTTTGGCGTTTCTGACAGCAACACCAAATTCCTATTGATTTGAATGTGTTGTCACTTGGCCATAGCAGCACCATCCGACCTTTCTGATGCTTCAGCATGGCCAGAGAGCTCTATCTTCTTGGCCTAGGATGGGCTGAAATCCCCCTTCTCCATCACCACAGGAGTTCCCCTCCACAGGGGTAGAGGACATGCCTCAGCCATCACCACCGCGATGGGAGAGCGGCCATGCTGGGCCCTGCCACCCACTCCACCGCCCGGCCCCGGGGCAGCGCTCCGCCGTCCCTTCACCCCTGCGGCCGCCAGCTGGAACGCTCGGCCCTGGAGAATACCATCTCCATTATTGGAGCTGAGCAGCTCCACCAGCCCTCTTGGCAGCCGGGGAACATTTTCTGCCTTAATCTGCTCAGAGGTCACATAGTTTCCTCTCGCAGCTCCTTCGAGAATCCCCCGGGAGCCAGTGAAGGGCTGTGGGCTGCAGAGCTCCTCGTGGGGACCAGAGGGGTGACACTGCGGGGGCCATGCCCAGAGCCGGGGGCTGGGGTCCCTGCCGCCCCATGTGTGCACCGATGGCCAGGGCAGCTGTTGTGTCATGGATCGCCAGGCAAGGCTGGTGGCTACAGAACGAGCCCTTTAGCGTAAAGCTGTTTTGTTTGTGGGTTTTTTAGATGACAGTATTGTCAAGGGAGTTTAAGGAGCTGGGGTATCTCATTTCCACTGAATTTTAGTGGGATAACATCTAACTCTTTAAAATCCTAGTTTTGTTTTTAAGCATCATGTCCCCTTCTGTATGATCCATGATTCTCTCTCAGACCCCTCACACAGTCCAGCCTTGAAAAAAAGCCCAGTAATCTGTGGGAAGACTTCAGCAACAAATACTTGGAAACCAACCTCTGATACTCCCAGAGCACAGGGTGTCCATTTGGCTACGTACAGCAGAGCTTGGTCCTTACAAAGATTGTTCTGCTTATGGGCTGATTGCTGACATCTTTAGCTGTTAGTTCTCCAGACTCCCTCAAGATTCATGTTTGTTTGAGTGCTGTAAATACTAAATTAATTCTCAATAAGGAAATGGAACAGCATCTGTCTCCTGGAGATGTTTTTCTTGGGCACACGCTCTTCCCTGCTCCTGCAGCTCCTCCCCAGCTCCCCTCTGCTGCCCTGCACGGCGCGTTTCTCGGTCACCACCGCTCTTTTCCTGCCCTGTGTTACCCCACAAGTCCTCTCCTTACCGCCCTCCTCAGTGAGGGCCGTGTGTCTCATAGGAGAGAAATGCAAAATGTGAAAGCTCCAGCATCATCAGCAGAGCTCTGTCAGCTCCATCCTACCCTCAATGGGCAGAGGAGAGGAGCTGCAGCCAAACCCCCATCGCTCCCACCCACGGAGCAGAGACCTCCGGCTGCTTTCTCCAGCTGCGACTGCACCATGCGGTTTTATCCACGTGCAGCTGCACGACGCAGACGCATCATCCTGCCCATTTGAGTGTCGTGGTGCAGAGTATCTAACAGCTGATGCAACTCCCAGGCTTATTTCTTCTCTCTCTCATGTGGTAGACATTTACTCTTCATAAACAATCAGATCCCACTATCTGAAGCACGGAAAGGGGATAACTCTAAATTCCTTCTCCTTCACCAGCAGTACTGATAACAATTGTTTTTTCCCTGTGTTTTTTTCTTTTGACCTTTTCTTAATCTTATTCTTCTCCAAATGAAATGGCATTAGATTGATAGAAAATAGTCCTTTACAAGAAAAGTTCATTTCTGTCCTTTCTGGAACACAGCCCGGGAACTGTTCTTCTCCTAATTATTTCATTATTGCACTGGTATTTCAGTACGCACCCAACAGTATTGGGGTGATGAGACATTCTGTATGTATCTGAATTCAGTTAACCCTGTGATGGGCAGGAGATGAGGCTGCAGGAAGCTGTTCAGCGGGTTGTCTTGGTGCCATCCCAACAGTCCCATGGCACAGACATTGGTTGTGCTTTGCTTTCCTCTCTGATCTTCATCATAAACAAAATAAATAAGCCCAGGTGTCCTCATTGGTTTTAGTGCCATGAAGCTTTTGATGTAGGCAGTTTCAGACGCAGTAACAAAGGACGGGAATCCAAACACAGATATTTTAAGCTATTTCTCTAAGCTGGGACCCAAAAGTATCTGCATGGAAGTGTGAGATATGACTCAGGACCTATAGTGCTTTGTATCTGTTGCATGGCAGATTTGACAAAAGTGTTTTGCCTGCAATGTCTCCACATTGGCCTCCCTTTGAAGCAGAATATTTTGCTTCCTCAGCAGGTGTCTACCGAGTCAAAATGTCTCAAAAACCTCTCAGCGACGATGAAAAATTCCTCTATGTGGACAAAAACTTCGTTAACAACCCACTTGCCCAGGCTGACTGGTCAGCGAAGAAACTGGTGTGGATTCCATCAGAGAAACATGGATTTGAAGCAGCAAGTATCAAGGAAGAGAAAGGGGATGAGGTGACAGTTGAACTGACAGAAAATGGAAAGAAAGTGACACTGAGCAAGGATGACATCCAGAAGATGAACCCGCCGAAGTTCTCCAAAGTGGAGGACATGGCAGAGCTGACTTGCCTCAATGAAGCTTCAGTGCTGCACAACCTAAGGGAGAGATACTTCTCAGGTTTAATTTATGTAAGTAGAATCGAACACGCCCGCGTTTCCTATTGCATGCTACCACATCCCGTCACGAACGAGGAGGATCCCGTGCCCTGTCAGGGATACGGTCCAGCACACAACCCCTCCGCACCGCATCCCAAACCCAGATATATTTAGTCCACTTTATCCCCCAAGACTTTCCTGCTTTTTTAATAACTGCTTCTTAACTAAACTAAGCCATATGGAAGTTTCTTCCCCAAATCTTGCTAATTCTGAAAGTACTCTCTGGGCACTGAGCAACACCTCAGTCCTGCTCTTTGGGGAAAAAAATATAATCCAATAGGGACTTTTGAATGGATTCAATATAAATCCAAACAAGTTCGCAGTAACTTGCAAGAAGAACATATGAAAAAGCCAAATCATGCAGTCTTTTCTCAGGCAAAACTCCCACTGAAAGGTAGTTTACAAGTGCTGGTTTGGTGGGTGCTTGAGTAAAAACTTATGTTTGAATAAATGAATAAGCCCCCTGAAATTCAAGCGAGAGTACTCACATGCTCCAGTGTGTTAGTGAACCAAAGTCACGCACCCACTAAAACTTGTTTTTCCCCCGTGTTGGTCAACTTACAGATCAGACAAGCCTGAACAAATCATAATCTTCGTGTGAATTAGGGCCATGATTATTCTGTCTTCCAGTCCATATTATATTAGCACAAGCATATATTGACATCAATAGCCCTGTAACCTGACTGCACTCGGAGTTACAAACTGCACAGTAAGAAAGCTCAGAACGTTTCTCTGGCTCTTGGCTGCCAGCTTTGATTTCACAGCTTTGATTTGTCCTGTGCTGCAGGAAAGTAACGCGCAGCTTCAATCTGAAATTGGAGTTGCGTCACAGAGCACTGATGAGTGAAAGTACAGAGCTTAAGTAACAAGGTTTGAGAAGCAGGCGTAGATCCTTCATTATTAACATGAGGAATGCTACATTGGAAAGTAGGAAATGCAGCAGAACAGAAGATAGTTATAGATAGTACAACAAGGAATTGTTATGTGTAACATAAAAGAGCGAAGCTCCAAATATTTTCTTCAGGAATGTGCTAAAATGCACATCACGATGATTCCTGAAAGCAGCTAGATTTTCCACCTTCTTAGTATTTCATTTTATTGGCTTTTAAGTTTGCAAGTGAACATACAGGCCTATGTGTTATTATATCAGAACACGCTGCATTAATTACTAAACCAGAATTTTTCTGGAGATGTTCTGCATTGTTGCAAGATCTAAAAAGAATTAGTGGAAGAATAGTGGGATAAAATGTATGGGGTTTATTTCTTTGTTACTGTTGTTCTGAGCAACGCTCTGCATACATGTTCCAGGATTTCCAATATGTTTACTTCATGTTTTTTGGGGGGAATTTTCACTTTCTACAGGAAGGGGAAATTGATTTCCAAAAGTAGATAAAATGATTAGAAATCAAATATGTTTTTCATGGAGACAAAAATGGATGTGCATCTGAAATTAAGTTTTCTTTCTCAAGAGCCTAGATATTAAGATGATAAATTAACAGTTGAAATTATTTTGACTTGTATTGCAACAAATTATTAGTATTTTCAGTAACTGAAACCCGCTCAAAACTGTCCAGCCTTACACAGTGTTGCCCTACTAGATACTGTCATACCCTTTAAAAAAACATATGGGGCATCTAAACAGAATTTGAGTCTCACCCACTTGCAAAACTCTAAACAAGCATCTCCTGGCTTTGCGCTGCTGTGCCTGCGCTGCCTCCCTTGGAGTCCCACACACACACACACAAAACACGACCTTGACATTTTTCCCTTTAGAGCATCACTGATGCAAGTGGGGATTCCCAATTCTGCTAAAAACAAAACAAAACAAAACCCAAACCAACGTCAACCTAGCTGGAAAAAAAATAATCTGCCCTCTGCATCTATATTCAGTACTATGAAATAAAAAGATTCAGTGCAGAAATTCAGAGTGGCTGTACAATGGAAAAACATACTGGCCTTTTTCTTCATCGAAGATGATTAAGAAGGTCAAGAAGCATTTGGCCACTAACTCATGTTTCACATTGCTCAGAAGAAACAGAATCTGCCTTGTCCACACACAAATTAGACCAAAAATTATATTACCATCAATAAAATAGCAATGCAACTTCAGTGGATTTGAGAGTAGGATGAAGTTTCTTGTGCCTGTGTTCATGGGCACTACTAACTTGGCCTGTGTCTAACAGTGCAAAATGCTTCCTTAAATCCCAGAACCGCAGCCTGGCTGGGTTGCAGGACCTCTGCAGATCCCCAGCCCAGCGCTGCTCACGCAGGGTCACAGAGCAGATCACACAGGTGGGTCCAGGCGGTTTGAATGTCTCAGAGCAGGAGACTCCACACCCGCTCTGGGCAGCCTGGGCCAGGCTCTGGCACCTCCCAGCGAACAAGTTTCTGCTCATGTCCAGATGGAGCCTCCTGTGTTTCAGTCTGTGCCCGTTGCCCCTCACCCTGGCGTTGGGCACCACTGAACAGAGTCTGGTCCATCCTCTGACACCCACCCTGAGATATAGATCCCATTGATCAGATCCCGCTTAGCTTCTCTTCTCCAGCTCAACAGCCCCAGCTATAGATGCACACTGGAACCAGAGGTGGGATTCTTCTGCCCAGATCTAGGCATTCACAATGTAGACGTGTGTATTTGGGCCAGTCTCTCTTACATAGCCATCATCACTGGCTGTCCAAGGGCTCCACAAGCCATGATCCCTTAAGAGACTTCAAACCATGTTCTGACTCCAGCCCCCCAGGAGACGTATGGCGGGGGGTCCCCTCTCTGAGCAGACCCCCCTAAAGAGAATAATTTAAGTCACAGAAACTGCAAACCTCCCACTTTCAGTCATTAGCCAGCTTGCTTACCTTCAAACCATCACACGCATTCACCTGTTTCCCCAAACCCTTGCAAAGCAGATACCTGGAACTACCTGTGGTGAAACCAAAAGGTCTTTGTCACCTTCCCTGAGGTGAGAGATGGCGTCAGTCACCGCTGGGTTAGAAATGGGGATTCCTGAACCTCATCAGCTCAGGCTTTTGTCCTGCTTTGATACCCAGCTCCGGGTGCTTCTACGTCAGCTCTCCAGAGGGATGTCCCTGCCTGCCCGGGGTGCAGAAGCCCCTGCAGCAGCACGGCAGGTAGACGCCTGCAAACCCCAGGGAAGGGAGACCTAAATAATTTCCTGGATTGGAATTATTTTACTTGCTTGGGAATGATTAGTTGAGTGCATGCAGTAAATCTAGTTCTACTGAAGAAAGCCTTACTTTCTTTTCTGTACGGGCTTGGTGGTCACTGTAGGACAAAAATCTGTCACATTTCAAGTGCATTCTCCCTGCAGCACCAAAGCTCATTTTGACGTAATTAACAGAGTTTCACTCCAAACTCCAGCATCAACGAAAACCCAACACAGAAATTATCTCCCTTCCAGATCAAAGGATTTTATTGAGATTCGGTGAAGACCTTGAGCTTAGTTTTCATTTTATCAGACTCAAGGCCGTGGAAGTGCCATCCCAGCCTGTATTGGTGGGGCTGGTCTCCAGCAGCACCCAGGGCACCCCGAGGTTCTCCCACCTGGAGCACCCAGCGGGCTCCTCTCTGCTGACTGACGCCAGCGCTGTTTGCTGAGCACCATATAAAGCGCTCGGGCTGTGCCGGGGCCGTGTTGTGCCGTTTCCTATTATGGTCAGGCCAGGGAAATCCCTGTGCCTGGAGCCAACGTCCCTGACACCATTTCACAGCCCTGCTCTGTGTCCTGCGGGGAACCGAGGCAGCCGGAGCATCCGCGCACAGCGCCGGCACCACGGCACACACCACAGAGCACAAAGCAACCAAAACACTCAAACCCACTTATACCAGAGTTGGAAAATCCATTATTTCATTATTTCAGTTTTTTAAACTCTCACAGTTCTAAATCTAACAGCCATAGGCCAGCTTGAATATCCCAGTACCTCTGCAATTATAGTCTCATAAATTTGTAATTTTTTTAAATGGGAAACCCCTGCAAGTTGATTACTTTTAGTAACTGTGATATATGATTCCCCATCTATTATCATATGCTGTTATTTCTACTCCCAGTTCAATATCTGAAGCTTTCCAAAACGAAGGAGAATTGAAAAAAAAAACTAACAAAAGCTGGGTGAACAGCTATTAGCTAGTAGCTAATGTTCTTATTTTTTGTGTATATATTTTTATATGAATACCTTAATTAAACTGTAAACAGAAACCACATTTTCCCTTAAATTTCTTACAGAAACTGTCAAGTAGTGAAGGCATAACTATTGTATTAAGACATTTGTTTGAAACTTGGGTATTATTTTTCCATGAGTACTTGAGTATTTTTTATTTGCATGTGTTGGAAGTAACTGAAGTCCAGAAGCTCTAACATCAGATCAAAGCATGGCTTTTCTACAGATTGCTAAATTCACGTACTTTCTAGCAGTTTGCTTACTAGAAATAACTATTTGTGCGCTTGGAAACTTCACTCATACACGTACATTCAGAAATTGCTGCTTCATTTGTCACACTAAGCAGAATACAAAAGAGTGTTATTTGCTCAGACCCTATTAGTTCAATGCAGCTGATGCCTGTGTTCCCAGGCTAGACATGGCACACGATATTAAGCCCGGCTTTTGTTTGAATTTCCTTGCAGACTTATTCAGGTCTCTTCTGCGTGGTGGTAAATCCCTACAAACAGCTGCCCATTTATTCCGAGAAGATTATTGAGATGTACAAGGGAAAGAAGAGGCACGAGATGCCACCCCACATCTACGCCATTGCGGACACAGCCTACAGGAGCATGCTGCAAGGTAGGCGACTTTAATGCTGCAATTCGTAGAAATCACCGCACAATAACATGGGAAAAAACACCTTATAACCCCACGTGTGCTTCTGCAAGGAGCACGGCCAGAACAGATCTGTTACGGAGGGTGACACAGGCTTTCTAGAAGTTTCAGAGGAATTCTTTGGCAGGAACGGCAGTCCACAAACACTGTGACTCAAAAAGGAAAAACAATCCTTTTACCCATCTGTGTCGAGGCATGTGGGAAGGTTTCAAAGTCGAGCAAATAGTTTTGGCAAATACGGGCATGGAAAACGCTCCCTCTGCAGCAGCGGGGACTATTCCAAAGTTAGCTGCTCACGCTGCTGAACTTGTTCTTGTCTCCCTCTCTCTCCCAGCAAAGCAAATTCAAATAACGTTTTGGGGCTACATTCATTACGGTCTAACGCGGTGAAGCCCTAAGTTGAGATGTGCTGGTTTCTGACAATAACAGCAAGGAGCAGTGGTGCGAGAGCAGCCAGGCCCCAAACAGTGCAAACAAAAACTCCTGCTGCAGTCACACACCCAGCGGTTTTTGCTCTAGGGAAAAATCATAAATTTAGGGATGAAAAAGCTATAGTGATTAACATACGAGGCTGCAACACCTACAGACTATAGGGACGTGACCAGTTACTGTCTCACAGTGACCTCGGTGCTCCAGGAAACCAAGACTCTGCAAAACACTTGGAAGTTTAAATGTCCTCATTGGGGGCCTGATCCTGCAGAAAATCAGGCTCAGCAAGGTTCGCAGGCTCAGCCCTAATGCTTAGGGCTTCCCAGTTTGGAGCGTGAGGATTTAAGGCTTTAGGGCTTATGGGTTTGAGATCTGACTGGGGAAAAACGATAAGCGGCATCTAGAAGTTTCAGCTTAGCAGCTAGATTAGTACCCAATACTGATTTCTTTTTAATAATTACAAACGTACACAGAACGGTGATTGTTACCAAGGAATTAATCCATTCAAAACCCCTTTGCACTTCACCTGACTACACAAATGAAGCTACACAGCACTTCTCCAGGTGCACAGCACCCTGTCATCACAAGGACTGCAGCTCTCCTGTGGTTGTGCTGCTTGACATATGCACCTGGGGACTTCACTAGACATAAAGTAGTCAGTTTGGCATATCGGAGTTTATGACTATTTTCTAAACCAAGACTTGGACTACACAAAGTCTTCCCCGCAATGAAAAAAGATCATCTTACTTGTGATAGGCTTCTGGGCAGCCTAAATTGCCCTACCCCAGGCAGGCTTCTACTGACTGCAAATACCATTCAAATCCTTGTAATTTTGGTGCAAGTACTATATATACACACACACACCCCAACACATCAATGGTGACTGATATCAAAGTCATCAAAACAAGGCTTTCCAAAAAAATAAAGTCCCAAGTACCTATATGTACTAATCAGAATGCTAAAAAAATAATCCAAATAACAAAATCCTTAGAACTTCTGAAGATTAAACTCCTTAAGATAAGCTACTTATGTGATTCCCTGATTATATCTTAGGTTCCTAACTTTAGAATCTTACATTTTCAGATATGCGAGTGTTCAAAATACAGTTAATTCACCTCTAAACCCAGAGCACTAGGTATCTTTACAGTACTTCACAATATCAGCATTTGTCTTCCTATGGCTTATATGACATTTATGTTCTGGAGCTATTTCTGTTCCTTTATTTGAGTGCATCCCAGAAGGCAGAGCTACAGTGCAGCAAAGAAGGACCAATAAATCAAAAATGGAAGATATTCTGAAAACAGACTTTCCTCCTTACTGTAACAGCAGAGTTATTCACAAAGATAGGCCTATCAAGCATGTTTAGGACTGAGGGGGCAGGTGCCTTTAGAATAACATGATGCAGTAAATATCATTTTTGAAGTAACTACAGTTATAAGAAACTTACTTGACATGAGCTCATCCCACTAAGCCACAGCCACGCATGTCCCAGATCATCTCCTGAGCCCTGTGCTCTGCATCCAGCCCCGGCCAGGGCTCCAAGCAGGAGCAGCTGTATTTGAACCTCGCAGGGAGCTCTGCGGGGAGCTTTTGGCTCCTGCAGGTCCTTCGCAGTGTTCTCCTTCAGCTGGGCACAAAACTGCTACTTGTCCCTAAAAATGGATGCAGGAAAACAACTAGGAAAGGGCTAGAAGCTATTTTCAGGAAAGAGAACAAACTATAATATCACAGCCTGTGCCGAAACAGAAAAAGTGTTTTGGCCCGACAATATACGGGTTTTCTGCTTAATGTGAGACTAGTATCAGCATAGATCAGCCTGATCCCAGCAGCATCAGGGCCTCTCTCTGTCTCCCATCCTGGGGCTGGTTTGTTCTTCGCTGCCGTCCCCACCGGCGCCTGGAACAGCCTGAGCTCAGCTCCCACTCCAGGCTGGTGCTGGGACAGGGCGGCAGCAAGAGGACACGCTTCTTCCTATCACTTTTGTGGTGCTCATAATAATTTCCTGGCCCCACCAGCTCCTGGGGAAGCTTTACACCTCATTATTCATATGCCTCCTTTGCAAGGAACTCTAATGACAGCAGAGAGGAGAGGGAGAACAAGTAGAAAGAAAGGAGGAGGGAATAGCTCATGAGTTGAACCTTTAAGAGAATGATCTTCCACCGCCTCCCGTCCCAACCACGCACAGCTGGCACGGCAGCCGCGAGCAATCCCACAAGGTCTTGCATCACAAGCCCAGGACACCCACGCTTTACTTGCTTGTTGACTTGCACATGCCATTTTGGAGTCTCTCCATCTCTGAAGAGGGCCCCTGCCAGTTTTAAAGCTGTGCGTTTGTTCGTAAAAGCATGCTCATGTTTTGCGCATAAAACTAAACCAAACCTCAAAATAACTCCAGATTGTATTCACATTGGAGTGGTGAAAATGGGCGTCAACACGGTTGTGTGTGTGTGCACAGAACATGTATAGACATAGGGAGTTTATAGCTTTTTGTAGGCATAATTGCAAATGGAATACAAACAAAAATTTTTACTCATAAACATGGACCAGGGCACTGAATGTTTTCCTGATGACATTTCAGTATTGCTGCTTATCTGGGAAACTTGCATAGTTTCTTCTTGCCAAAGTAAAATATATCTTAGCTTCATGAGACTGAAGACTTACATTCTGGTACTTTGTGACCAGGGCCACTTGGCCAAGAGCAGTCGACTTGTTCAGGTGTCTCAGGGAAACTTCATCCGTCGGTGAATCCAGCCTCAGTGTCTGCAGATTGCTGGTCCTATTGCAGGCTTGTCCCCTGGGAATCACAGCCCTTCACAGTCTCATCCTCTCCTCTGTTGGCACAAACACCCAGCAAAATCAGTGAGCCGTGCACACTGCACTTCCCTCTGCTTTACAGACTTGTTTAGTTAATGTATTCATTAGGGCTGATGTTTAAGTCCCATCAAAGTTGCTCTCGTAATAACACTTAGCTATGGTTAACAGAAATCAGATAATTGGACTTCTTTCCAAATATGCAGAAAAGCTAGGCAGATAAAATTTCCACTTGTTTCAAGCGGTTCTGAGCACCTAAAAGTCCTGGTTTTAGGCAGATCACAGTCATACTGTCTCATGCTCAGACTGACTGGGGCGCTGGATGTCTGGTTGAATCTGCTGATTGCCGTGTCACTAATGCAAATGATTATTGCCCAGGCACGGTCTCTGTTGCTCATTTCCAGCCAGAACAAGAATAAACTTTATCCACTTTAGTTTTCTTTAATCTCTAAGACTAAGAGAATACAATATTCCGTGAGAACATTTTGTGCATCTGTCTGTCCCCAGGAGCTACCGCACTGAACTGGTTGTCTGTACAGACAAGCCAGCTGACCACTACTACACGTAGAGATTGCAATCATAAAATATCACCCCGTGCTTCTGCCCCTACCTCTCTCTCCTGTGTTGTGGGGGAAGTCGCTGAGGTCTCAGCCCTCTCATTCAAGCTCTTGCACCGCCAGCATGCAGTCATGAGGCAAAACTGCTCCAGGTGAACACCCCTCTTTGCTTTCTGCTGAATTATTGCTGAGGGGGGTCACCTGTGGGTGCACAAACAGTGCTGGTGGCAGCAGCGAGGAGAGGGCAGAGCAGGAGAGGAGATGGAGGTGGAGGATCCTCCTGCAGCTCCGCCAGCGGCAATGGAGCTGAGACTGTTGCCCAGTGGGGATGAGTAATTCCACCACCTTCTGCCAGCCCCCTGCGCACAGCAAAGAAGCGATAAACAATACAAATGGGAAAAGTCAGGATACGTAGCAGTAGTAACAGATACACCATTTTCATGTGGTTGATTAGGATTTATTAAGTGCTCCGGCAATAAATCCTCACAGAGAAGATATATTATGGTTTTCTGCAGATTCAAGAAGGTTAACTATTTTCTGCAAAGCCATTTTTATTCAAGCTTGAGTTAAAGATGGAAAAACAAACAAGCTAGTGGTTACTGGGAGGTATGAGAGAGAAACACAGTTCCCAAGATTTTAGAAAAGGAGGCTGCTGTGGAAAGCCATCTGTTTACTGTGTCCTCAGCAGGACTGTACAGAAATGTCCCCTTTAGGCAGTGTAGTTATTAACAAATGTAAAGAAGCAGTAAGCGAGTGTTGGAACATGGTTTCAGTCTGTTTTTTCCCTTTTATGGTAAAGCTGCCAACTTGCTGCTTCATTGTGATAAACCATCTGATTTTGTTTGTGATTAAGCAGAGCTAGCTGGTCTATCGAGAACAGAGGGACAAATGATTCTTACAAGCAATCTCAAGGTGTCTGGTGAAAAAGCTAAGCAGATTCCAGAAAATAAAGTGCATGTTTAGGAAAGCTGGTGTGGTTCAGAATGTAAATGTGGATCTCCATCCTATTAAAAATTGAGAAGAAAATTCGAAAATGTCCCAAACATCTACTGTAGATATACAGGAGGTAACATTATAGTCTTCCAGGTGGCATCAATTTTTTAAAAAAGCTTCCTATTGGAAGCTGGAAGTCATGTTTTGTTACTTTTTAAACCCCAGGAACTATGTTTAAGGAATTCTATTCATGCAAGTCATACTGTTCTGGTAGATCTACCCACACAAAGGTGCAAGAACAGGGCACGGTCCTTTCTATATAGAATAAAATATTCCAGAATGTAAATAGGAGCAATGGAATGGGAGACCCCTTGAAAGTAAATGAGACCAGTATCTGCAGCTCACGTTGTAACAGAATAGGATTAGTCTGTCCCGGCTTCCAGGCTGAGTCCTCCCAGGTGGAGAGACCAACTGCTCCCCCCATTTCCTCTTCATTGCCTCTGCATGTGGGCTGGGCTGATCGAGCCCAGAGAAATCAATAAACCCTAATCATCCACATGAAAATGGTGTATCTATTACTACTGCTACATGACCTGACTTTTCCCGGAGAAACTGAGTAACAGGCTTGGCTTGCACAGCCCGTTCCTATCCCAGAGGGCACCTGGTGCAACTGCTGACCTTCCTCATCCTCCTTCTGCTCTCATATTCCGGCAAAGCTGCCCAGACACCTGCACCCATGCAAACCCTTGTGGGGACCAGTTCATGAGAGACCTTCAGCTGGGGGGTTTCACCTACTGGGGCATCAATGGGCAGCAAAGAGCAGTGAGAAAATACTTGGCTTGGAGGAGACCAACTTTTCTTAATGTTTCCCGAGCTCAGAAATTCCACTGGCAATTCCGTATCAAGGAGTCACTGTTATTTTCTTAATGGTATTTATGGGTTTGTGATGCAATATCAATATATGCCCATGGTTTCTATTTACACAACAGTGTATTTTTAGCAAAAATTCTACCATGTTCTCACTTTTTTTAATTTAAAAGAAAGCCTAGCTCATACCCTGCAGTGAAAAATAAACACAGCTCACAGTTCCTCCCTTCCCAAATGTTTATGTGGAAGAGTCCTGCTGTGCTGATTGCTGACAAACACCTCCAATCAAAATGTAATGAGCCATTTTGCACCATTTTACAAAAAATAGCAGTTAAATGGCACCATTTGCCGTGTTAGTGATCAATAAAGCAGTTAATGTTATAGCTATTGAGGAACAGGGAGTAAAACAGTTGTTTAATATCAATCCAAGCCACAGCAGAATCCTCTGCTGCTTTTCCTAGACTGGCTGCGCTCCAGGCAGCAATTACACTTGCAAACTTAATTGAATTTATCTCCATTATCTTTACAGAGTACAGAAAACTTGTTTATCTGGCGGTATTTATGAGACACAGGGTCAGTGATAGGGACAATCAGACAGGTACCCACAGGCTGAACAAAAGGAGGACGGCGTCTATGTCTGAACCCCTGACCAGAGGCTCCACTGGGCCAACACGTCTGATCAATGATGCCAAACCACACAGAAACACTTGCTCTGCCTTCGTTATCTGCCTCATGTCCCAGATTTTACTCCAGAACTGATCCCAGCACACACGCTAGTCACGCGTCTTCACACCAAGGGCAAGTTGTAAAACCTCCTGTTGCCACAGACTTTTCTGCAAGTCTTCCTTTGATGGAGCTTTACAAACCAGTTCAGCATTGCGGGGCACATTATGAAACCTCAGGGGTTGTTCGTTGTCCCTCACAGCCTCAAGATCTCAGCCTCAGTCCATCTTTCCATAAAGTTTGATCCACAATGTGTTGCATGGTCCTGTTCATAGTAAAAAGCGTGACAAATACTAACCTACTTGTTGGCGAATTTTGTGAAGTATCTTGCTTTTCTTATTCTTTGGGAGATATCTCAGAGAAATTGCTTGTCCTCTTGATAAAAGTTGTCTCTTGGTCTGAAATGGAGTACATCATTTGGGTCTTTGAACTGCTCTGCTTTCAAAGTTTAAAGCTTTACATGGCCAGCTTAAAACATTTTAGGTTTTGATGCCTTATCTGTCCAGACTTTGTCTCAAGTGGGATGCCAGCCATACTTCATAAGTGTAGTAAAGACTGGAGGTTCAGGTTAGAAATTTTCAGCTATAATCTTCTTAGAGAGAGCCTGATCTCTCTGCTGTCCTCATTACAGTTCATTTCTAATGGAATTTGAAAAAAAATATTTTTGAACTCTTAACCTTTTGTTCATCTTTTGTACAAAATATTTCCATTAGAGATGCGAGTTTAAATGGAAGGGCAAATTAAGTAAGATGTGAACCCAGTACCTTGGACTAATCATGGATTTTGGAAAGTCTAGGCTGTTCAATGTAAATCCTTATAAGTGCTTTTGTCAGGACATAGCCGTTTTCCCTAATTAACAGATTTTTTTCTTTATTCACAGATCGAGAAGACCAGTCTATCCTGTGCACGTAAGTAAACTGATCTATTTTAGTATATATCAATATTACAGTATGTTTCTTTATTCAAAATGTATTACATTTCTGATTGAACTGATATATTCTCCACACCTTCAGTGAGCTGAACTCCAGTCCCAGTCCATTTACCTGTTGATAAAATAAAAAGCAGGTATCAGTGCCATAGGAAGTCTTTAACACACAAACGTATTTATTTACATTGACTTTCTGAATTCAGAGATTTAAGAGCTTACAGCAAACAACTGAGGAGTGTGGTTGTAAAACTGTATGTGCAGACAGAACAAGGGATTTTAAGAGTGTCCTAGAGGAAGCTGAGAAATGGAGAAAAGTGAGGAGCACAGAGCACCCCGGCTATTTGCTGAACTGCTTTTCATCTTCAGCTGTTGGTAACTCACCATCGCTTCCCCAGTCAGTTCCCACTGTACATATTTTCTTGGTGCTGCAGTTCCGTGCTGTTGGTGTGTGTTGTAGCTGGACAGGCAGTGTGGTTCCTGGGGTTTGGCTCAGGGCTCAGCTGCTCCACACGAGCTGGACCCTCCTGCAGTCTGCAATTGCTTTAGGCAAGAGTGAAAGACCAGCTAAGCCAGGCCTGCTTTGGATTCTCTGATTTCCCCGTGTCCCGCTTGCTGAAGCCTCCCTGAGTTTTGAGCTGCCAGCTCTCGGACTGCAGCAGCCTGGGGGCTCAGCTGTTGTGCCGTGGGTCAGAAAGTGATTTTATCGCAATAAGCTTTGCTGGCCGTAACTTACTGCTGCACAAAATCCCATTGCTTTAGCATTCCTACCTATTTTGCAAAACACTCTGACTATTGAATTGGCCAGGGATCTCCTCCTTGACCTTCAGTTTTGGCCTTTTCTCTGTTCCTCTGTAGCCAGTTAGTTGGTTTTATTTACTTGAATGCCATCAAGGATGCTTTTGACAAAAAGTTGTGTTTGTTGTATTAGGCATCTTCCAGTTTTCCTGGTCAAAGGCAGGAGCTGATTTTGTGTAAAGACTAATTATTGTTTGCAGAAGAGGGCATGCGTATCACTTAAAGGTTCATTCAGTGGTGCCGTAGTTTGTCAAGTACTGTAAATACACACAGTCCCAAAATGAACTCATTTTAGCTTATCAGTGAAAATGTGGCTACTGACTGGCTGAATATGTATTGTTACTACAGTTTTTTAAAAGCATTGCTACTGGCCACCAGCCAGACAGCTACTTTTGAGTGCCACTGTTGACTGGAAAACATTCATCATCTAAGAAAAAGTGGAAATTATATATATATGTAACCAGTAGCATAAGGGCCAGCATAGCTCTGACCTCTGTTGTAACAAGATTTCATTGCATGCAAGTATACCAATCAAGAATCTATCTAAAAACACATTAATAAACAAACAAACAGAAACACAAACAAACAAACAAAAACCCCCAAACAAACAAACCTAAACTTGCAGCAATGATGAAATAAAAATTGACCATCATATTCTTCCCAGGATGAAACATGTCATGGTTATGAAGATTAATTTATAATATGCATTTCCTCCTTTTATTCCTGTACTTTAGTTTATTTTTCCATTAGTAAGTCTTCAGATCTTTAAGATTTGGACTATTAGGATTTCTAAAAAAGGGCACTTTTTTTTTTTTTTTTGTAAATCTATGTCTTTTTATTCATGAAAATCCACTAAAGGCTCCATTTCTGATATCCACCATACATTCAAAATACTATTTTTCTTCCACCTGGCCAGCTCAGCTGGAAACATAAGGTGTTTCACACCAGTAACACATAGAATAGAGAGAATTAAATGTCTTTCCTATTTTGAAAACAGCTGCAGTAAGTGACTCATCCAGATGTTTAGAATGACTGCTGTATGTTGGATGGGCACCGTGACCCACAGCTTAAAACAGTCCTCACGCGTCTTTTAAACCAAAAAGATTAGTCAAGCTAAAACCAATGTACACAACTGGTTTATCATCCTTGTTGGCCTTATTTGGATGTACAGAAAGAAGAAGCTTCACTTGGCTTTCAGCTGGGCAGATTTCAAGCAGAAGCAATTTGCACTATTTTATAGAATTGCTAAAAATTCCAAGAAATTATCTTTTTGCTTAAACTATGTAACAATAACTGAAGACTTCGTGGCATTGATCAGCAGGGATCTTTTCTTTAAATAGCTACAGACTCAAACTGTCCAAAGCCTGGTACCTAGATTGTAAAAAGTGCAGCTGTAAGATTTCATACTTAAGTAGTTGTGGATGCTGCCAAAAATTCACTTACGTGTAGTGAGGCTGCAGTGCAGACTCTTGCATTCTTCCACTTATTGCTACCTACCTCCCACTTTTTGCTGTTTACCTGATGGGAACCCAGTGGGATAGCCAAAACACTGGTGACAAACTGCAAGCAGAAACAGTGCACTTTATTTTTAAATACACTGTGCTGTGTGCTTTGTACCGCTTCTGCAAAATGATTCCATTTTTAGCAGAGCTCCCATAGCAGCAAAGGCCTCAGTGCCTGGGACTCAGCTGGGGCACAGATCCGAGAACTAAGAGTGATTCTGGGTTTCTGAGTATAAATATACCCATCCTCAGGACTTCACACTCAGCTCATTGAGCCTCCCCTCATGTGGTCAAGTATTGTTTGCATTCTTTTGCAATCCCTACCCTTTGTGTGATTAACTGCGGCATGTTTAAAATGCTCCATCTGTCTTTAATGGGTTCGAATGCTTCCTCAGAATTCCCGTCTTTCCTAGATTTCATTATTTCCTCTACATTTTGTTAATAACTACATGCACAGTGCCTTTGATGTGCTCTCCCCTGTGCTCACATCCTTCTCGCTGTCAGCCCTTTCCCATGGGCAGCATCGTGGACCGTCCTCTCATGTCATTCCCAGTTCTCTGCCGCTTTACAACCAGCCATAAAACCCCACATCCTAACATGTACATGTGGAACCTGCCTCTCTGGAACATAAGAAACTTTATACCATGGCTGTGCTTACTAATACATGTGTGGCTGCATTTTCGTGTTGTAACATGGCATAGTATAACATATATAATAAATATACAATATCTAACACTGCACTGAGGGTATGAAATCTTATTATTTTATGTGTCTGAGAATTAAGGCTGTTAAGACTTTTGCATCCTTGTGTTTTGGTCCCTGTTCTGGGCAGCTCCCACTGCTCTGCCTGGCTACTGGGATTCCCTGAAATTCCTGGTTGCCACTGTACTCTTTTGACATTGACACTGGACTTTGCCACACAATAATCTGTGTTTGCTCTTGCAAAGACAATGCTGGTCTGTGTTGACCAGCACACTAGATATTGCTGAAGGAAAAATCCCCAGAAATCCCTCCAGTTGCTCAGACACCTGAGCAACCTTGGTGCATCAACACCTAAGCGTGAATCGGACTAAGCCATGGCCAGTCCAGGCTTGGCCCCTTTTCAAACTTCTTCCAATGTAACGAGAGGCACCAGCCCTCAAAGGAGACTTCTAGACTTTAAGTTGTTCAGTTTCTACAGACGCAAGTGGATTCTACTGAGTTTACAAAAGGTATTTTACTAAAAATTCCCCAGGTGTTACTTGCATGGCTAAGCACAGGAGTGTTTTAGAGATCTCCCCTTAAACCTGCTTCATCCTGGGGTAACCACATTTTGGCCACTTTCTGAAAAGAGTGGGCACAATATTTTCTACAAAGCAGACATGGCTAAGAGGACTGTGCACAAGCTTCAGCTAAAGAAGAAAGAACCTTAAATAAACGAGAAAAAGAAATCTGATCAAAATTCTGAATGTTTGGGGTAATGTGAAGACTGTGAAAACTTGTTAAATAATTTATAATCAAATAGCTTTTTGTTACCTTTTACTTTTTTTATACGTGCATTTAGTTTGAATAGCTTCTATTAAAACATAGTAGCACGGTACTTTTTCCACTTAATTCAGTACAGTGACAGACAAAATTTGGGGTGAGGCGGTGACCATCCCGCCCTTTTCCCCTTCATCCCCTCTCTCTTTTTGGGCGAACTCTCCGTCCACGGGACCTCGATCTGCTTCCTCCCTGTAATCCAGAGCATCCTCCAAACCGCACAGTCCCATTACTCAAAAGACTCCTCCAGAAAGCGTGAAGCTCTGTTCTTTCCCAGCTCAGTAAATCTCACTCAGCCTGGCCCTGCTCCTGCCCGCACGTCTGGGGCAGCTCCAGCCCGCAGTGGAACTTGGTGCTGAACCAGCTCCGTTGAATCGGGGAGGGTTTTTAGCAGTAAACTAGTCGGCTCAGCAGGCTGGCTTCTGAGCTGGGTCCCCAGGGGGGTACAGTTGGGCCAGGACAAAGATCTGCCAAGCCCTGATGGGATTTAAGCAGCTCTCTGCCCGCTCCTGCGCGGAGCCTTCCCGCAGCGCCAGCACAGCCGCATTAAGAGATGTGCGAACGGTCGATCTTTGTGGTTCATCGGTTACTGAAACAAATGCTGAAAATAAATTCTGCTGTTGCTTTTTAGATGTTTCCAAAAGCGGAATTAAGCTAAGTCTTATAATATTAATACAAAAAGCTTTCAAAATTTCAACAAAAAAATACCCTTTCGAAACATTTTTTTCCCATTTCTACCCGAACATACAAGAATCCTAGCTACATCACAGGCTCAGCCCACAACAGTGGGGCCAACATGTTCATCTCACCTTGTTCCACTTTGAAAACCTATTCTAAACAGGATAATTTTAATTTGAGGTGGAGGGAATGCAGTCACAGAGGATTTAGCAGCTCATGTTGTGCAAAAACTCCATTATAGCTTATGTGAGCTTATGTGCTTTAAGTCCTGTACTGAGTTCCTAAAACAATGCCTGGCAAGAAAGGAGGGAGTGACAAATGTAAACTGTGCCGCACAATGTGAGAGTGGCATTTTAAACAAGCAAGCCTGTAAGCCTGGGGACCCTTTTGCTCTGGGAATGCCAAGGAGTTTCTGAGGAGGAAAACGTGTTTGGGAAGTAGATTAAGTTGTGCTGCTGGGCTGATCAGAGCTGTGCACTGGGACCTGCTTTGGATCTGGTTTTTGTGTTGCCCATCTGAGCTGGGTGCAAAGGACGGCACTGGCGGTGAATGTGCTGCCTCTGCCTATGGCAGGCAAGAAGAATTATTTGAGATGTTTCAGTTAAACAAATGCTCAGTCTCCTCCCAAAAGATCATGGTTAGGACAGTGGTAACAGTGTTTGTATGGTTAACTCCCACTTTGGAAGATAATTTAGGGGTACAGACTGAGGATAACGGGCACCCCAAAGAGAGGAGCCCTGTTGCCTGTGGTCCATGCCAAATCTGCTGAAAGATGCTCGCAAGAAAAAGACCCATCTTGAAAAATTCAGTCACTGAGCTCAACAGCATGTAGATATAAAATCAGGTGGGATTCCTCATACCAGCTCACAAGGAAAGCTGTTTCTGCTGCCCCAGAAATGATGGGACTTCAGAGCCAAGGCAGAGGAAAAAAACCAGCACACCCAATTCTGTTGTGGCTCAATAGTTCTCGGAAGAATTTTATTCACCTGTGAAGCGAAGTAAGAGACTCACATTCTGTCTTCCCCCTGGATCCTTCCCCTTGGAAGCTGCTTCATGCTTAGAGGCACTGACCCTGATCTAGCCATTTCTCCTCATTAGTTTGCAAGCACTTGGTATTTTATTACCCAGATGTATTCGAGATGCTGTCACACAGCTGTGGTGCATCCTGCAGAGTATGAGGGCTACTGATGTTGGTTAATGGACACTTGTTTATGAGGCCTGCCTGTTGTCGTGGACATCTAAAAATGATCTGATGTGTTGAAAAATTAGATGTATTCATCATGTATAGACATTATTCTTTGTTACTCATTGACCTTAGAGATTTTTTTCCTACTTGTAGCTGTTGAGATCCTGTCTGTTTTCCATTTTATGTTGAAGCTTTTCCATTTCATGCTGAAGAACTTTTTACTGTCCACTTCAAAAGGAAGTTAAAGCCTCAAAATCTATCTGCAGAAAATGCAAAAACCCTCAGCCTGTGCAGGAGCAAAGAGTTAATGATGAAAGCACAGAACAAAATGTGAAGTAACTGAAGCATTACAGTATGGTAGGATAATTACAAGTAAAATGATGCCATATATGGTAATACTCACAGGGATTCAGGGGAAAGCCAAATGATGGGCACTGTTGCCCTGGGAGAAAGGAAATGCAACTCATGGAGTGATGAACTACAAATAACCTTTAATAAAACTGAATAGTTCAAAGCCGGGGGTTTGTTTGAAGAGAGGGTTGTTTTGTTTTTTTCCAGAGAAACAAAGTTGTAAGGTAGATTTATTTGAAAACTTTGTATGCATATGTCTTCAAATTGGTGTGCTTGGTTTGGAATTGTTCCCAGGACACTTAATTCTTATCAATAAAACATGGAAATGTTTTAGCACTGAAGCCCAGGCAAAGACGAATTCAGCCTCTAAACTGTGCAAATTAACCCAGGTCTTGTGAAAAGGAATGTATTCATCTCAATTATTTCTGGGGTTAAAACTCTAAAAGCCAGAAGAAACACCTCTAATCGTGTTGTACCTCAAGCAGGATTTGTTTCTGGTTTTCTAAGGTTTACATCAATGTCATCCCATCTTGAAAGTTCTGTCCAGCACTTACTCATACTTTTAATGTTAATTTATCACTGGTCCCATGGTAGGGAAAATTAACTCCTATATTTCCTAATTAGGGAAAGAAGCAGAACTGCAATGGATCCAGCTATATAGCTTCAGCTTCAAAAGACCTGACAAATATCCATGGGATTTTTGAATGTATTGTTCTTTTTATTTTTAAATCCATTTTAATTTAAAGCCAAAGCGGTCTGACTTCCATTCAGACTGTTGCCCTCCTCAGAGCACCAGCTTGGTACGGTTGGAAGAAATAGTTCATTACATCCACACTCACTTTAATGCCCTTTTTGATTGCTGCAACAGGGCAGCAGGCACAAAAACATTTCTGTCTATATAATCATCAGAGCCAAAGGTATCTAAAAGATGTGAGATGATGTAACGTGACACTGAGAGAAGGAAAAGCAGGCTGGAAACGTTCTCCTGAGAAAAGACTGGGTAAATCTGGACCTTGCACCAGTGCTTTGAAAGCCAGTGTTTTACTTTAAGAGAGAGCTCAAGAATTGTAAATAAACTTAAGCCTGGAAGTTGTCCCAGGAGTGAGGGGTCACTGCCACCATCCTGCGTCCCCAGGGACACCGTGGGGAGCACAGCTGGGACACCGGTCCTGCCGTGTCCCTCAGCACCCATCTCAGATCTGGTCCCACTGAGCTCAAGGAGTGTTAGACCATGGAGTTGAGATGAGGCAGGATCATTCACTTGTTCTCCAGCACCGATATAAGCCATTAGTCTAATATCAGTGTTTCAGAAGAGAAATCTGTTGTATTACTGCTGAGGTTTTTTTTTACTGCTGCACAACATCATACTTAACGTTGTATTTTTTTGCCCTTAAAATACAAGCAGACTCCTTGCCAGCTCCGTTTCTCATAAATGTTCTGATGCTGCCAAAGCAAGATGAACCGCTGTTCAAAAATGCATCATGTTTTAGAATTGCCTTAAATGGCCCAACGTCCAGTGAAAATACTCACGGGCAGAAATACAGCTCTGATAATGTGTTCTTTGTGTGCTGCACTTGGGTGGATTTGGAGAGGTGGTGTTTTGGGGTAAATACTAACTGAGCCAGGCAGCTTCCAGTCCTGTTTTTATACACTAAATACACCACATGGCAGAAGGAGTCCACTACTCACTGACCTTCTTTTGCATTATTTTCTTTCCCCTCAGAGGTGAATCTGGTGCTGGCAAGACAGAAAACACCAAAAAGGTCATTCAGTACCTGGCTGTTGTTGCTTCATCCCATAAGGGCAAAAAGGACACCACCATCACTGTAAGTGAGCTCTTCCATATTCAACTTTTCCTCTTGCAGCCCGTTAGGACTGTTCTGAGCAGACTGTGCTAACAGCAAGTCCACGCTGGAGCTTGCCAAACAGTCGACATGTTAAGAGTACACAGTTACGTCACAGCTCTATGTTTATGGAAAAAAACCTTCAGTTTGACACCCCCTTAGGCATCAAATCAGAATGGACTTCACCAGAAGAGAAATATTCATAGCTTTCCATATGCATAGCACCTATTTATATCCTGGCATGAAGGACTCGAAATCTGCAAGGGCTCAGGTCCTTATTTCACCCTTGGTCCATGGCAAATAAGAAGTTTGGGAAAGCCTTTAACTAAGACATTGTCCGAACACATCACAAAAATATATACCAGCATTTAAACTTCCAAAGTTTTGACTGACTTTGTTAGCAAGTTTTCTTACTAACTAGCAAAGAGTCACAGTATAAAACTTGTCTTTTATTTTTACTCCCCTGTCAGAGAGAACAATTTGGAAAGGCACAATTTTTTAAAGCAATTTGTTCCTTCAAAATTTGTCATAGCCTTGCCTTAGTGACTAAGGTTTGTCTTCTTGCTCTGAACCACAACATGAGTTATACCTGCGTGGTTCCTGGAGATCATTAGAGTGGCTGAGGCTCACAACTGCCTTTGCTGTTCTCAATGGTACAACTCCAGGTCCTACGTCATTTCCAGCTTTTTGATGTTAATCAAGCTTCTGTAATGAAAATGTAGCAATTCACTTTAATGACAAAACAGGCTTAATTCAGGAAGACATTTCAGTGTGTCCCAAATGCATGACCGGCTCAAAATAAGTAATTAGTAGGACAGTGGGAAACAAAAGTCAAAATGCGCAGGTCACACACCCTATGTGCCCACAGGTAGAGGACTCCGGAGCACAGGGTGTGCAGCCCGGCCTCCTTCACCTTAAATAATTGCTGTTTGTCTAAAGGAGATTCTGCTTTTGGGCAGGGGAGGGAGTACATGTCCATTTGGGTAGTATTTTCTAGAAATCTGGGATTAAATTTAGTGGAAACAGTCCAAGACTAAAAGCATTTTCCTTTGTTGAATGTTTATGTAAAAAAACATATTTCTTCCTACTGGGTCACTGCTCAGTGGTTGGGGGAAATGAACTTGTGGTTTCCAGGCCATTCCTAATGGGCATGGAACTGCGGTTGCTGCTGATGCCTCTCGGGAATTACATGAGTCTCGGGATTAAACTGGCCCTGAGACAGACCTGAAGGCACATACCCAGCAGATGGGAGCTGAGCGAAAGCCTAAGTTGTTCTATAAAGTGCTGACAAATAGTAATTCAGTGACTGGGACTACTGACACTGCAATTTCAGTCATTAAAAAATAACGAATAGCAAAATGCCTCAGTTGCACCAGAGAGAAACTGGGGATTTAACATAAAAATACCTGTCCTTCTCCAGTCCTGGGAGACTACCCTGGAACTGGATCCAAATCTCATCCCTGTGCTTCAAGGTTTTTCATTTTCTTCAGTTAAATTGCTCTGTATACGTTAATGGTATTTGTACTCTTGGTATGTCCGCAATAGATTGTCTTTATTTGTATTCCTGGTTTATTTGCACGGAAACTGTGTGTTGGTTATTTTAATACAGGAAAAACAATAAAAATGTTTGTGTAATGGAAATGATACTGACACTTGTTTTATACCACGTTATTCAATACAGCAAGGTCCATCTTTTTCTTACGTGAGTAACTTAGACTGTTTGATGTGTGTTTAAGGCACTGAGTGTAGATCTGCATGCTATTGTTGCACCTTGAAAATTTCAGAGAGATTTTGAGAAATATGTTGTATGATACGATAAAAAGCAACAATAGCGCCAAATGCTCTCACAAATCAGCCCTAACTGTGTCAGGCTCCATGGCAAAGAATGAGGTCTGACACAGGCAGGGTCATCTTTCAAACATCACCCTCTTCTCTATGTGTGTGTTCAAATCGCTGGAGTTTGAATGAAATTTCCCACGATCCTGAAAGAGCCACTCAGCCTGAAATCGAGCAATGTGATTTCTAAATGAAAATACCCAAATGCTTTCTGTGCTCCAGGTTGAACTTTTTAGGACTGTCGTGAAATAATTCCTAAACCTCACAGTGTTTGATTGATTTGTATGGCTGCATGCTTTCCATTTGGTATTGCTTTCAATTTTACATCTTCATGTAACTGTCGAGGATTGTTGACATCCACAAAAGTCAGCATGTTCTTAGCTTGCTGCTATGATGTGTAACAGAGCGATTCTCACTGCAGCATCTGCCTGCAGGTGTGTGACAGCAGCTTCTGACAGGACCTCGCAGGCCCCAGGGAGACATGATTGCACCTTTCTGTACTTCAAAGGGGCTGATAAGAAAGATGGGGACAGACTTTAATCAGTGCCTGTTGTGATAGGACAAGGGGTGATGGTTTTATACTCAAGGAGAGAGATTCAGGCCAGACATGAGGAAGAAATTGTCACCCCTGAGGGTGGTGAGAGCCTGGCCCAGGTTGGCCAGAAAGGTGGTGGATGAACCATCCCTGGAGACATCCCAGGCCAGGCTGGACGGGGCTCTGAGCAACCTGAGCTGCTGAAGATGTCCCTGTCATGTCAAGGGTAACACTGGGGGAGCTGGGAAGGTCCCTTCAATACAAACCCTTCTGTGATTCTATGATTGCAGTGTGCCACACCAGCATACCAAGGCTTTGGGAATACAGGCAGGTTTGCTGCCATATCCCTTCTGGTGCTGTGCCAGGCAAACAGGAGGGGTTTTTTATTGGAGTCTTTTTTCCCCATTCTAACTGCTGCCTCTCAGACTTGCCTATGACAAAGGGTGACATGTTGCCGTTTAGTCAATTTAGTATTTTATTTGATAAGCTCTCTGCAAAAAGACCAATTCATTGCTGGTGTAGGCAGCGCTGTGGTGCTCAGGGGCCTGGCAGCTGCATACGGTGCTGTTCATTTGGAGCCACAATTTTATCCCCCAGGTTTGTGTTCTCACTAGAAGCAGGTAGATTCTGTATCAGTTAAGCAGACAAGGCTCTATTTTAGCCGTCACCACCTGATTTCAGTGACACCCTGTGCTTACAGTGGAGTTTGTATGTCTACAGAGTGTAACTGGAAAGAGCTGCTCAGTACAGAGGAAATTCAGGGACTTTTAGGAATTTGTTACTTCTTCTAGGACTCCTGTATTAGCTTCTTTGGAAGAAGAAGCAGTACTTAAAGAATAGGATGACAAGAAGCAAACATGAAACTGAGCGACCTCATAGGACGGAGCTGAAAAGCTCCAAAAAACTTTCTTCATAAGCAAAGGATTGTTTCAACTTCATTGATTTCCTTAGAAATAGGAGTATTAAATGCATGCTTGTTTCACTGCATGATTTGTTTCATTAGCAATTACCAATCACAATTAACAATATAATATGACGTTTGCGTGTTTGCATGAGAATTCATGATCCTAGTTTGAAATAAATCAATGCATTTCCATATTTAACCTAAGTAGCCTTGCATGGATCATCATTAATAGACCTGATGAAATCTGCTTTGTAGCTTTGTGCTGCATTACATTAAAATGATTCTCAGCAAGTTATTCTAATTACATCATCGTTTGCTAGCAAAGGATCTCAATAAACTAACTTTAAAAAGACATGCTAGAGGTTCCTTTAAGAATATCCCTTCTAAAAAATTATATTAACTTGGAAAAAAAATGACATTGAATGACCCTTTTTCTTAAGGCAGGCCAGTCATGATGCTAAACAACTAAATAAATTGTGATCTGTCACAGGCAACAGGGCTGGAAAAGGGTCATGTATACAGGACAGCAGTCAACTGCACAAATATATAAACACAAAGATTAACAGAGAATGAAAACAAATCCACATGAAGTGCAGTATTCAGAAAAAAAAAAGTTAGAGGCTTAAATTATCTTTCACATTCTTCTCCAGTGCACATGTGTTGGATTTAATTAAGTAATTATGAAGTTTAAGGTTAACTGTATCTGAATGAATTTTAGGGTGAGCTGGAAAAACAGCTTCTCCAGGCAAACCCTATTCTTGAAGCTTTTGGAAATGCCAAAACTGTGAAGAATGACAACTCCTCCAGATTCGTAAGTAGGACAAGTCCAGTTGGGTCCATGTGGGGGGAGGTTCAGCAGCTTTTAAAAACACAACATACTGACAGTGGCTCTCATCAGCGCTTCTCTCTAAAGAGGGTCTTAAAACTAATCTCTTAAAAACAGTTTAGAATTTCTCTCTGAAACAGGAATTTGGCTTTATGGAAGATTAAAGACCAAGCTCGAACGTGACAGAACCCTTGTCCTCTCACAATTTAGCGGTCTATGTGTGGCCTTCCAGAGTCAGTTCCTGCTCCAAGTGTGATTGTTACTTAGCAAGAGTCATTAATAAATTAAAAACTACTGGAGAAAAAGAAGAAATAGTCATACAGATTCAAGTTAGGATGATGTGAGCTGAGGGCTGTCACCATTTGATGGTGCTTTTCTCTGGGAGTGCTGGCAGACACTTGTTTTCCCTGCAGACCTGCCTCTGCTCTCCCCGCAATGTTGGGGATCCAGGATCCACGCATACAAACCTCAGCAGAGGGAGTTATGCAGATCCGATGATATCCCCTCATTGAGCTTGTGCAAATCAAAGTAGAAAATAGTTGTTGTCGTATCCCTGGTCCAGTAGCGAGGATTCCTTTCCCTCTAAGTGCCTGAACGAAATGTGGGGGCAAATCTCTGCAGACAGATATCAGAGAAGTTCAATTCCCTCCAAGGCTTTTCCATGGGTTGTCCTGGCAGGAGGGAACCAAGCACATTATCCTTAAGAGGATGATGTACGTTTCTTATTAAATACTAATGCTGGAAAACCTGGCCTAACCTGAAAGAACAGCCCAATCTAGATATTCTTTTCATTCACAGGGCAAATTCATCCGCATCAACTTTGATGTGACAGGCTACATCGTCGGAGCGAACATCGAGACCTGTATCCTTTTCTGTCAGCTTCCCAAGAAGCTCCTGGGGTGAGCAGAGGGAAGTAAGATAAACAAACTCCATTGCCTGTCTAAGAAAGGCGAATATTGCTGAGGCTGGAATAAACAGAGATGGAGGGAAGTGGCTCCATTTATGCTGACATCAGCTTCTCTGTTTGTCTTCCTCTCATGCTTACATTTTCAGGTCTGTTCTCTCAGCTATAGGAAAGCGTGCTGTTCCCCATATACAGCTTCCGAAATTGGAAGCACTGTACCTGACGGAACAGCAGAATTATACCAGTACTGCAGCTCTTGCCACAGAATTAGACGCACGTTCACATTAGACAAGCTCGTGGCAAATATTCCAACGTTATTGATGGTTCTGAGGCTGATGACATAATTAAGGAAGGGCTGAAATACATTATTGATTTTTTTTTTAACGCTTGACAAACAGATTTGCTTGAAAAATCCCGTTGTATTCGTCAGGCTAAAGATGAGCGAACATTTCATATCTTTTACTATTTGATTGCCGGAGCTTCTGAACAAATGAGAAGTAAGTTAATTGCTGACGATTCTCAGATTTCATTGAACTGTCTTACTTAAGTAACTTATCTTTACTTCTTTAATTGTATGCCATTCAATCCTTTCTATAAAAAACCAGCTCTTTAGCTATAGAAAATAATTCTCTCAAATGAATTAGAAGAAAGCTTCAATTCATGTCCACCTGTTTGAGCCAAATTGTTTGCAGTTTACAGGATGCTTCAATTTACAGGAGATGCAAACCCATTCAGATCCTATCTTGAAGATGAATAGGGAAGAGTGATTCAACTTTTTGTTTGTTTTTAATACACAAAAGACATTGTAACTCCCAATAAAAATATTGGCCTGTGGTTTTAAAATAAATTAAGAGAATGTCTTTCCCGCAGCACATTATTGCACTGTGAAACCCACAGCTTCAGAATGTTGAAAAGGTGAAAAGTATAAGTGGATCCAAAAAAGGGATCAGCCGTAATTTATACTGGAACATCGTGTCTCAAGTATGACAGTTTTCCCTAAATCATGGGTTGCTAAAGAATGTATAAAGTAATGGATAACTCTGTTTTTTCCCTGTTTACTTACACTCCTTTCCTAAGAATCTGTTGGTGGCCACAGCATAGGGCTGAACAGTCTTTTGGTCTGGCCCACTACAGTTGTTACCAGGTTCCATTCTTACGGTTACGTGATATGAATCCCCACAGGGACAGGTGTAATCCTGAGTACATTACACATGGCGTTAAAGGAAAGACTTTTGGGAGGAATGTCTCAGATTTGAGTCCATAGGGTGCAAAATTCCACCGAGGGGCAGAGACATTGCCCAGTTACTACTGGAAACAACACAAGCAAGCTTGCTAAATGAAGAGTTATTTTGAAAAGATGTGTGCACCACAAAACCCCAGACTCCTCATACAAGCAGAGTCTTCCTTTAGTGAAAACACTATGCACTTTTTTTTTTCCTGTTGTTCATTGGGAGAACTCATGAATGAAGAGCATTAAGTTGATACACTTAAATAAAGCTTTTCTTCTTTGCTTTTTAGATGACCTGTTGCTGGAAGCCTTCAACAATTATACCTTTCTGTCTAATGGCCATGTGCCTATCCCTTCTCAACAAGATGATGAGATGTTCCTGGAGACCTTGGAAGCCATGAAAATTATGGGCTTTACTGATGAGGAACAGACAGGTGAGAACTGTTAGCATGATTGTATTCGGGGTATACATCTGCAAGTGATGCTACATAGAGATGCAAGCACACAGAGGTTAATTCTGTCCAGAATAATCACTTTGCAAAATATGCATATGAAGTAAGATTCCACATTCATGTAAGAAAATTAAGATTACTAAGATTCTTTAGATTTGATGCCCATGTTTCTCTGAAGAAGCATGATCTTGCATGAACTACCAACTGGAGAGTGCTAAATGTACCCACGTTATTTAATCTCTTTGCCTCTTTATTTCCTTTGTGTAAAACTCTTTCCAATCGTTACGTAGCTCCTGTTTCTAAGTGCACTTGGAGTTGTGCCCATAGATTTCCCTCCTTCCCAGGAGGTACCAGGTTAATTAAACCACAGACATCTCACAGAAAGAGAATGAAGGTTCTCTCATAAGGCCAAACCTGTCGAGCACAGATTTGTTTCTACCTCACCTTAAAAATAACACGAAAACTCGGTTCTGTATGATCAGGAGATACACAAGACCTAAACACAGGTTGCAGTTCACGTACTAGAAGCACGTGGGGATGCTCAGGAAGTCATGGGAGGGTGAGGGTAACTGTTCTGGCCTTGCAAGGAGATCTAATTACCATCAACTGCTTTTAGATTGTTGTTAGGGAAGTTCTACTTAAAAAATTACATCAGTGGCCTACCTCGTCCCATTGCTGCAGCGGGGACCAGTGGTAGCAGCTGAAGCCAATAATGAAAACTCTTTGCAAACCTTCAAAGGATTAAACAGGCAGCACTTGCTGGAAACAGGACACAAGAAGTTTTGAAGAACTGGCACCTGTATTGGAAAAGAGAGAATACATCAGCAAAGAGAAATTATCTCTGTGATGCACAGAACACATGGGCAGGTCTATACAGTAATTTAAACACGGGTCGTATCAAATAATTGTCACAATATTTTGCTGTCCATCTGAATGAAAAATTGCAAGGCTTTTTCTTATAAGTCTGATAAATTCCAGCGATCTGCTTGTAGGAGGAACATGACATGCTCTCCTGACCCATTTGAATTCCACAGTTGTCAGCATGCAAAAATACTATAGCGCATGGTGTTTTTAAAGGTAATTTGTGTTTATGAAGGGGAACATTTCTCACTAGAAGAACTACATACATACCCAGAACAGAGTACTGAATTCAAGCCAGCTATAACAACAGTAATGACCATTTAAAGCCATTTTTTTTCAGAACTTTCCAACTAAGACCACGAAAAAGTTGCAAAATATTCCAATTTAATTTTGAAAGAAATGGAACAAGCTCAAATAGCTCAGATTTGTAGTCACTGATTTGGAGACAAAAGAAATAAAAGCATCGAGCAACAACCAACAGCTAAACTGTCTGGAAAATTGGCCTGCCAGGACATCTGTGTGGCTTGTACCGCTCTGTCCCTGCAGCAGGCAGGACCAAGTGACACCTGGTGGCAGCGACAGCCTCACCCCATCACTCGAGCCTGGGAACCCCTTTGATTTCCTGGTCTGAAGTATAAGCTGTTTAGCATAGTGTTCTTCTCCTGTATAACTTTGACAAATAACTAAAACTCCCTATATTCATGCACTCTCATCAGCGGATTTTACCACCTGAATTTAGGCAACATCACATTTACACATACTTTACTAATCAAACATTAATCAATTATTTTTCTGTGCTTTGACACTAATGCTTCCAAGATTTGTATACATTTCATTTTAGTTGCACAACGAAATATCCACATGTTCCTGCATAACTGGAGCTTTAGAATTGCTACACATTTTTGAAGATGCTGGTAGATATTTTTTTATAATTTTAAAGGCAGGTACAGGTTGGCAAGTGACTGTGGAGAGAAAATGCTACACTGAAGGGGAGATGAGTTCCTGAGACCTGGGGTCTGCCTGGGAAGCACAGAACTTGGTTTGGAGGTGTTGGTGTTCCCAGGCAGGCCCGTTTACTGCATAGATCACAGAGATGCTGCTCCAGCAGCTCTAACACTCTGCAGTTTATGGCCAAGTCTCTTAAAGCAAACCCAGCTCTTTCTACAGAGGTACAGAGCACCAGAGGCAACAGAATGAATCTTCATTATTGCAGAGAGTAGAGCTTTGAAAAAGCGTCTATTCTGTTCCTCATTTCTATTATGGTTCCTCATTTCTGTTGTTTCTTACAGCTATACTGAGGGTCGTTTCATCTGTCCTACAACTGGGTAATATTGTCTTCAAGAAGGAGAGAAACACTGATCAAGCTTCTATGCCAGACAATACTGGTATGATTTGCCACTTTAAAAATTCAGTTAACAGTGAGAAACTCATAAAATAGCAGCTGAGTAAGCACTCTGTTTCGGTATTTTTTATGTAATTGTTATTACATATATACTTCACAGGCTTTAAAAGATATGCCATACTTATAATAAGCTCAATTATCATTTCGTTTTCCAGTAATCTTGAATCCATAAATTGATGAACAGTGAATTTGCTGCTTAGAGCATGAATACTACTTCTATTTCAAGCCGTATCTCTTGTACATATAATAGAGGAGCTTTTAAGGAAGATAAATAACTTCACATCCTTGCTGAGCTGCTTATATTCAGCTGCAAAGAGAAAAATCAACGTGAAATAACATCTCTTTTTATTCTAGCTGCACAAAAAGTGTGTCACCTGATGGGGATTAACGTGACAGATTTCACAAGAGCGATTCTAACCCCAAGGATCAAAGTAGGAAGAGATGTCGTTCAGAAAGCTCAGACCAAAGAACAGGTATCTACTTGCAGTCTGCTCACTTCTCCTGAAACTATTCTTTCTTTTTAAATTTTTTCTTAAATCTTGTCTAAAGGGAAATGCCAGTTTTCTGTCTCATTATCTCATCAGAAATTAGCATCTAATTGGGTTTCTTCTTTCACTTACAATTTTATCTTCTGTTTTTCAGGCGGACTTTGCCATAGAGGCTTTGGCCAAGGCAAAATTCGAACGTCTTTTCCGCTGGATTCTGGCTCGTGTGAACAAGGCTCTCGATAAAACAAAACGACAAGGCGCCTCCTTCTTGGGGATCCTTGATATTGCTGGATTCGAGATTTTTGAGGTATGTACTCTGGGACACAAGTTGGCTCAACTCCTTATTATCCAGTGGTTTGGATATGATGAAAAACTTCTAAGTTCAGAGTCACAAAACCAATTTGGTTCTTTCGAGCTGGCCAGCACGGCCCCAGGGTGACTACCCTGTTTGCTGGGGCAGGGGGTCCTGCGGGGCTCCGTGTTCAGAGCCAGGGTCTGCTTGTTATGGCTTAGTGAACCCCAGAGAAAGATTTACCACTTGAGAACTGACTGTAAGTTTTCAAGACTTTCTATTAGAAAGATATGGATCCTTCTATCTGAATTATTGTAACATGTAAAAAGAAACAGATGATAGCTAATTTCATTTTGTCATGGAAGTTCCCTTTGGAAGGTCTCTTTTTCATGTTAGGAATTCACTTTTTTTCCTCTTCACAGATCAACTCCTTTGAGCAGCTGTGCATCAATTACACTAATGAGAAACTTCAGCAGCTTTTCAACCACACCATGTTTATACTGGAGCAAGAGGAATACCAGCGAGAGGGCATTGAATGGAACTTCATTGACTTTGGCCTTGACCTACAACCCTGCATTGAGCTGATTGAAAGACCAGTAAGATTCTATCTCTATAGGTGGGATATGACATCAGTTGCATCAGGGTCAGTTATGTATCAGTACAAGAGAGGCGTTAAAGTGATTTCAGCTCCTTTGTTGCCTGGGAGGATTTGTAACGTCAGGGATAAAGAAGGTGCTGCTCTTCCTTGAGTTCTGCCTGTGATGATACTGATCCAATGTCGGTTCCATTGCAGACCAACCCTCCCGGTGTCCTGGCTCTGCTGGATGAAGAGTGCTGGTTCCCCAAAGCTACTGACACATCCTTTGTGGAGAAACTCATTCAAGAACAAGGCAACCATCCCAAATTCCAGAAGAGCAAGCAACTCAAGGATAAAACCGAATTCTGTATAATGCACTATGCAGGAAAGGTACTGAACAGATTAAACTATTCTGACTTAGAGAACTTTGATTCTTTGATGCCTAAGGGGTAAAAAAGAAACTGTCCGGGATGGCTTTAACCATATAATGTATATATTAAGTGGTTTAATTACGTATGAAAAAAGATTTGTAAGACATTCATGGCTGTGCTAAGCTCACGTGAAAACACAATTAACCAGCACCAGGGTCATTGAATAAGTCCAAGTAATTCAGATTCCTTTCTAACAAGCAGACTTTTAAAGGCAGGGCAGGTGCCTTGCCATGGATATGTCTGCAAAAAGTTTTTCAGCTGCTAGTACACGTAAGAACAAATACTCAAGTCAGCTCTCAACAACAGAAACTCTTTCACATTATTATTATTATTATTTGTACGATTTTGTGTTAATACAGTGCCCTGTGTTCTTGAACACTCCAGATACCTTAATCAAGAACTGATTTTTGACGTAGCACTGTTTCCTGCAGGTTACCTACAACGCATCTGCCTGGCTAACAAAGAACATGGATCCGCTAAACGACAACGTGACTTCTCTGCTGAACCAGTCTTCAGACAAATTCGTAGCAGACCTTTGGAAAGATGGTATGAATCCCAACCCTAAACCAGTAACGTGGTTTAAAGGGAGACACTTCTACCAGAACTGTCTCACAGCTGTCCCTTGCGAAAATGATAAGCACTGAACTAAGAAACAATAATAATGTGTTCTAAAGACATATTCGTGGAAACTGTCATTAGATAGTTAAAAGCACGATCAAAAAATTTCTGTAATATTATTCAACAACAGAATAGAAAATATTCATTACACTGTTATATTGTTGCTGAAAATGTGATACTGTAAACCTCATTTAATACAGGTTATTGCTGGGGCTTACAAATGACTTACCTCACACACTCCTCTCCCAGAAGCCCTGCACGGTTCCCTCTAGTGATGTATAATCTCAACTAAACTCCAACAGAAGAATATCTGTATGCATATAAACCACTTTGTTTTTAAAAAGTTTATATGGATCTGTAACACATACGCTAGAGTATAAATATTTAATACACAGATATAAATGCGCATGCAAACACCAGCAAGGTGCATCCGAATTATCAAATAACCAAGGGACATTACTAGCTAGACTTTGAGAACCACTGGTAACAGATGGGAGGCAAGAGGCGGTGTTGTTCCTGGTTCTGGCACCAGCCTACCCGCTGGATATTTTGCAGGACTGTCCTTTTTAGAGCAAACATAAAATATATTCAGTGCATTCAATCACTAGTTAACAAAGATCCTTATTTTTGTGTTTGACAGAGGTAGACTATTTACCCAGAAGGCTCTTCTAGTACTTTTTGCTTCTACTGCATCAAAAAGATATTGGTGCTCTCTGGGAGGCTACAGTTTAACAATGCCGGTGACAAGTGTCATGTGAGGCGAGGACAGTTTGTCTAAGCAGTTCCATTCATACTTTTCTATTTCAGTGGACCGTATAGTTGGGCTGGACCAGATGGCCAAGATGACTGAAAGCTCACTCCCTAGTGCTTCAAAAACCAAGAAAGGCATGTTCCGTACTGTCGGACAACTCTATAAGGAGCAGCTGACCAAACTGATGACCACCTTGAGGAATACCAACCCCAACTTTGTCCGCTGCATCATTCCAAATCACGAAAAAAGGGTAAATTTCAAATGCTCACTTTTTGGACTCCTGGCGTATCATTCATGTTGAGCTGCAGCACATCGCAGAGCTGAATTATGTCTTCAAACATAGATATGCAGCTGGTAACATTTTTGTACATTCCTACTGTGCTGAAGTTACTTTCTGTTCCCTTTTCAGGCTGGCAAACTTGATGCCCACTTAGTGCTGGAGCAGCTGCGCTGCAATGGTGTCTTGGAAGGTATTCGTATCTGCCGACAGGGATTCCCCAACAGGATTGTCTTCCAGGAGTTCCGTCAGAGGTAGGAATCCCTCAACTTGGTCCTAACTCTGGGTTTACTCATTGTGTAAGACACATTTGTCTGCACAAAATAATCTGATGTGTTTCAACCTCCATAACATCCACATCTTTCCACAGATATGAAATTCTTGCTGCAAATGCTATTCCTAAAGGATTCATGGATGGGAAGCAGGCTTGCATACTGATGGTGAGGAAAGCATTTTTGATCCTCTTGATAATTAGGTCTATACTTATATAAAATCAGTTGAGAATAAGCACAAATGAGAAGTAATTTTTATAAACCTAAACCTCAGCACTGGAGTTAACAAATATCCCTGTTTTCCTCCAGATCAAAGCATTAGAACTTGATCCAAACTTGTACAGAATTGGACAGAGTAAAATCTTCTTCAGAACTGGTGTTCTGGCTCACCTGGAAGAAGAGAGAGACCTGAAGATCACAGACATTATCATTGCCTTCCAGGCTCAGTGCCGAGGCTACCTAGCAAGAAAGTAAGAATATGTACTAACGAGAATGCCTTCTGCAGCCTTCCATTCTCTGTATAACAAACTGAAGATATTAAGACATTTTATTAATATCTTTGTACTGCAGTAGAACTGAACTTGTGTCCAATGAAGGGCTCACTTCCTGCCCAGAAGAGTGTTATTAGTATAAATACAGGGAAGCGTTTACATTGTGAGGCTCCTTACACCCTCTATACAGCAAGTTATCTGAGGCAATGACCCCTCATTCAAACATGTTTGTACAAGCGGAAGAATGCACATTCAAGCCTACAACTGCAGTCTTGTGCGCTGTTACAAGTAGCACCACTGGCATTTGTAAAACAGAAAATAATTTCTTAGTTTGGGCATGAAGCCCTGATCACCTAGTGTGATTTCCCTTAATGTGCACGGAACTATTAATAATTCCCTTTTTCTGCACACTACCAAGGCTTTCAAAGTGCCAAGCAAAGAAATGTAAATATAATAGTTTTCAAGAAATATGATCAATGCAACTTCCAAGTGCCCACGTACTCTGGAAAGATGTTCAGATCCAGAACTGGACCTATGCTTTGTGGTTTGCACCTAACTATGGCATGCAAACAGCCAAAAACCAAGACTAAATAATATACCAGAAAGCTAAACAGTTATCACTTTTCCTCTAGAAAGCACAGGCACTGTTTAAGTGACAAAAGAATTTGTTCCAGACTTCTCAAATCATGTGGTTAATCAGACTCTCATGCCAGAGTTTCTTTGCTTAATGTGTGTGTCTTGCAGACACCTTTGTATTCTCAGACTGAACCTATTTGCTTTATGTTTTTAATCACAGAGCCTTTGCCAAGAGACAGCAACAGCTGACTGCAATGAAGGTTATCCAGAGAAATTGTGCTGCTTACCTGAAGCTGAGGAACTGGCAATGGTGGAGACTGTTCACTAAAGTGAGTGACTGCTATCAGTGAATCCCTCCTCAGCTTTCCAAAAGGAATTAAATGCACAAGACACTGCGGCACATCATGTCAGGCACACGCCTTCTTCCAAAGTCCATTGCCGCTAATGGCAAGAGGCTCATTAGCTTCCCAAAATTTTGTGTTAGAGATGCTCTGGATAGGTATATGATGCCATTAACATTAAAGTTAGTTCTAGCTTGAGAGGAAAACAAGCAGAGATTCATAAAAGATTTTGCATGTTTTCAGACTATCTTTAATTGCCAAAAATGAAAAAAAATTCACAGGGGTGGATAATGAGAAGACAGAGTAGAATAGAATTTGGTGAACATACAGAGTTATGTATCTATGGGGCACTGCGTAGCTCAGGAGCTCTCTAACTGGGACACTAAACATCTTCCAGCTGGGCACTCACGCAAATTATTTTCCTATTGAAGAGGCCTGGCTCTTTTTTCAAGAACAGACTTCAGTCTGGATTCAGAAAACTGTTCCTACTTGTGTAGAAACAACCTCCTCTGCAACCAGCAACAGGCAGTACCACACACCTGCTGTGCACATCACATCCCCGTGCAGCACATGTAGCTTTTGTACATTACCAATGGACAAAACCAGGATTGGAGCCGTTCAAAAAGCGGCACTTTTGGAGGCAGAGGTGCTCATGAGGCTCTGAGAATTAACACAGGGTTGGCCAAGAGCAAGACTGCTGAGGTTTGCTGGGTTAAAGACTGTCAAATCCAGCTTGGCTGGACGGGATTTGCGCAGTACCTGAGTGACAGCAGAAGCGCTGCCGTCTGTGCCAGGCAGCCTGGCACCTCAAAATACCACACTCAGTAACATAAATCATGACTGGAAACACTCTTAAACAACCTTCTTCTTTCCAGGTGAAACCACTGCTGCAAGTCACCCGCCAAGAGGAAGAAATGCAGGCCAAGGATGAAGAACTACAAAAAACCAAGGAAAGACAACAAAAAGCAGAGAGTGAATTGAAGGAGCTGGAACAGAAACACGCACAGGTGATTTCCAGCTCTGAGACGCGGGGAAATGCTAGCCATTCCTTCACCACTTCTAGAAGCTATTACAATAGATGTGTCTTTTCTATTTGACTCACAGTAATGGTCCAGAACCAAAGTTCAGTGCAGACAAACACGCAGTTACTTCAGCAGAGGCCACATGTTCACACCAGAGCCTGGGGCAGAGCTGCCTGCCAGGGCACTGGAACTGGGGACAACTCACAATCCAGGTCTTAACTTCCTACCCGTTGTATTTGCACAGCTTTGTGAAGAGAAGAACCAACTTCAGGAACAACTTCAGGCCGAAACGGAACTGTATGCTGAAGCGGAGGAGATGAGAGTCCGTTTAGCTGCTAAGAAACAAGAGCTGGAAGAGATTCTGCATGAGATGGAAGCCAGAATTGAGGAAGAGGAGGAGCGCAGCCAGCAGCTGCAAGCAGAAAAGAAAAAGATGCAACAACAAATGCTGGTAAGGAGGCAGAAGTGGCAAACACAGACAATAATGTATATCTCACAGAGGAAAAATGGAGAGTGGCAAACCTCAGCTTGTGTGACAGGGCTTGCTGCACAGCCCTGCTTACAATAGGTGTATGTGCCACTCAAGTCAGAACAATCAATTGATGCTCTTTCCTCCATAGTTCTCTTCTCCTCCATCTCAGTTTTAAATAAGCTTTTCTCTAAAAAGTTATTAACAAGTCTTTCTAAATCACCAACCATTACAGATTGTCTAGTTCTTAATAAAACCAACAAAGCCTACAACATACCCCACATACAGTGACAAACAGTAAGCTTTTCCTATAATCTAAGCAGTCTTTTATTTCCAAAACTCATGTTTTGTGGGTTCCTTTTTCCCCTCAAAGGATCTTGAGGAACAGCTGGAAGAGGAGGAGGCTGCAAGGCAGAAACTGCAGCTTGAAAAAGTAACAGCAGACGGCAAGATAAAGAAAATGGAAGATGATATTCTCATAATGGAAGATCAGAATAACAAGCTCACCAAGGTAAGCATTGGGGGGCTATTTTCTTTGTGGAAACAGTGCAAGATGAGAGAAAACCTTTTCTTCTGCTAGAACACCAGGAATACTCTTGACTACATAGTCTCATGGGTGTACAGATTCACCAGACTATCAGTCCAAACTATCAACCAAGTTTCTGATAATTTTTCCATGCTCATTTAAACAATTCACAACTGTGTAAAACTAATGGTTTTACTAACCAGTTATAACTAACCAGTTATGGTAACAATACCTTCAAGCAAAATACCCACAGCGGTCAAGCACAATCAGTGGTAGACACATCATCTTGGCCTGAAGCAGAGTAAATAATTCTCTTGGTTTTCAACTAGTTTCAAACAAACTTCACGATTAAAACTGGAAGTAAGCACATATTCCAGCACTTAGTGACAGGGATGCTCTTCTGAGCTTACCAGACACTAGAGCAAGTACAAGATTCTAATAGCAGTAGGTTAGAGAATATGGAATTCGTACACCACTCCTCAGCTCCTCTGTAACACACAAAACCTATCACTACAGTCTCAAGAAATACAGGATAAAAAGATAGTATCTTGGACATTTTTAGTTGGCAAACAGTTGCTCCATGATCACCAATGACAGACACATTTGTTAACAGCAAAGTATTTTATTTTTCTTAAGGAAAGAAAACTTCTTGAGGAAAGAATAAGTGATCTAACAACAAATCTTGCAGAAGAAGAAGAAAAAGCCAAAAATCTTACAAAGCTGAAAAACAAACATGAATCCATGATTTCAGAACTTGAAGGTAATGCGAACAAAAGTGGTTTATGTCAGTTTTTTGCCCTGGCACACAACAAAACATAATCTGGAGAGAACTTTGTGGGGAATTTTCCAAATTTCTTATGGTGAAACCATTTTGTGTGTGAGAATCACCAAAATCCCAGGGTGCACAAACTATAGATACCTTTTTTAAAGAAAGAAAGAATATATACATATATATATATATATATACACACACACATTATATATATATATATAAGAGTAGAGAAAATTGGGAAAAAAAATAATACTTACTCTGGAGATAGATAGATAAATGATTCTCTGAGGTGGCTAGAGATACGTGATGATGTAAGGTATTGCGTGTTGCTTCAGAAGCGCAATGACTTATAGTTAAATGTATGGCCTCACTGGAGGCCAGCACATTGTTTAGCATAAACTCAAGGTCAGATTAAAGACTCTGTGCACTAACACACTCCCATGACCAAAATCCTGACTTTTTCAGTGCGGCTGAAGAAGGAAGAGAAGAGCAGACAAGAACTGGAGAAAGTGAAGAGGAAGTTGGAAGGGGAGTCAAGTGATTTACATGAGCAAATCGCTGAGCTCCAGGCACAAATTGCGGAGCTGAAGGCGCAACTGGCCAAGAAGGAGGAAGAGCTGCAGGCTGCTCTGGCCAGGTATTCCCTCCTGAATCTGTGCACGGGCTAAAAACCCAGGCTGGAACATGTGCTAGAGTCAGGTTATGGTCGGACTCTATGATCTTAAGGGTCTCTTTCAACCAAAATGATTCTATGATCCTATGTGCCTCTGCCCTTCCCAGCCACTGAGATTCTGCAGCCATGAATCTCATCTCTCGGTTACATCCTGCCTGCGTGCTTTCCCCATTTTCCAAATTTCCTTTTGAGAAAAGTTATACAGTTTTTTGCCCATAGACACATAATCTTATCTCCACATATCAATGAGAACTCCACTTCCCAGTGGCACTAGCGGTGCTGTCAAGTGAAGAATGAAGTGTGACAACAGACTTCATAGGCAAAATGCAGAAGTTATTTCAGAGTCTGACATTGATCCATTCAGAGTCTGAGTAGATTTCCTGTATAAATTCAAGGGGGACAACACTCATCCAAACCTTTTGCTGAATTGGCTGATCAGCATCGCCATCATTGTGTCCTGATAAAGTACAGCTGCTAGATCCATTTGGTGTCAGTCCTCCCTCTTTCTTTGGTGCTCTTTTGCACAGATCCTAGAAACCTTTGTTCTCTGTATACCAATTTCCTCAAAGTGAAATGATTTTTTTTTTAACCTATGAGATGAAATACTCTCTTTTCAGGCTTGAAGATGAAACTAGTCAGAAGAACAATGCCCTCAAGAAGATCCGTGAATTGGAAGCTCACATCTCTGATCTCCAGGAAGACTTGGAGTCTGAGAGAGCTGCAAGAAACAAAGCAGAAAAACAAAAGAGAGACCTAGGTGAAGAGCTTGAGGCTCTGAAGACAGAGCTTGAGGATACTCTGGATACCACAGCCACCCAGCAGGAGCTCAGGTATGGAGACGTAGCACACAGGCCTAAAATAAATATCACTAATCTCAGTACAATACTGTCTAGTGTTATAAATGTGCAGTAGCACTGTCTTCGCAGTGACTGGAACACCCTTCTCTGCTTCTGCTCCATTTCTGTGTGTTCCCTTCCAGAGCAAAGCGTGAACAGGAGGTCACAGTGCTGAAGAGAGCTCTGGAGGAGGAGACTCGCACTCATGAAGCCCAGGTCCAGGAGATGAGGCAAAAGCACACTCAGGCTGTGGAAGAGCTAACAGAGCAGCTGGAGCAATTCAAACGGGTAAACAGAAATCCCTTTTATTGCAAACTATCCACCAGACAACACGGCTTCATTTTATAGACCATCTTTCTCCTCTTCATGCTTGTAGGCTAAAGCAAACTTGGATAAGACCAAACAGACACTGGAGAAAGAAAACTCTGATCTGGCTAATGAAGTCAGGAGCCTGAACCAGGCCAAACAAGATGTGGAGCACAAAAAGAAGAAGCTGGAAGTGCAGCTGCAGGAGTTACAGTCCAAATACACAGATGGGGAGCGTATTCGGACAGAACTCAATGAAAAAGTTCATAAGTTACAGGTAAGAAAGAGTTTGACTTTTTGCTGTGTCACCTCAGGCTTGAGGAGACCAGGTTAAACTGTTCTGTAAGGGTAAATCAGGAGGAATCCCGGCCCTGCCAGCTTCAGCTGAAATGCCCATTTCTTGGTCATCTGTAGCGTTCCTACCTTGAACTCCCACTTGAGTTATCACACAATTCAACAATTACAACCACTCTGTCTCATAGAAACGAGCGCTCTTAGTCTCGTTGTCCCTCTGTACACATTGCAGTCTGTGATGCCGTAATGCCACCGCTGCTTCAGTCATTGTGCTGCACCTTTTACAGAGGTTTTTTTATGTTAATTCATTTTTGGATAGAGGGGAACATTGATAGGAAAGTGACTTCTGGAAATGGATTAGATAGCTATTAAACACATAAGGTGCTCAGAAAAATAACAACAAAATGAGAACGCTCACTCATCTATGAGTTAGGGTCTAATAAGAAATAACTAAAGATAATTTAAAACAGTTCTCTGGTAGATGTTCAATATCCAGCAATACTAATCAAGATCATTGTTACAACTTTCTTCATAGCAGCAATGAGCTTCCCTTCATTATTTTAAGTTAGTGGATAAATAAGGTAATACAATAAAAAGGCATCAATTTCTGTCAAACTTGGGAAAAGGAAGCAAAACCCACAGAAATCCCTGTTCTCCTTTGCAATTCATTGAAAAGAATATACCAGTATTGCCTTACAAATATGACTAGATTTTGTTATATAGTCAAAAAATACTAAGGTAGACATAAATGGCATTAGACCTTAGTGGTCTTAATATGACCAATCACAAAGATGACACGTGCAGACAATGCAGAGTTTGTGTGTAGGATTTTGTTCCACAAGACTTAAATCCCACATACTGTCCAGAAAAATTATGGCAAAATTGTGAATTAAGCTAGAAATACTGTTGGTGCTTAAGGTGACCCAGAAGCATAGGAGAACACTGACATCCTATTCAGTGTTAAGATTCCAATCTACAGCAAAATAAAAGTGTGTGGGAAGATTTTGAAGTTGTGCAAAATAACTGAGTTTATTCACTGTGGTGTCTCACAGGTTGAAGTTGAAAACGTTACCGGTTTGCTCAATGAAGCAGAAAGCAAGACAATCAAATTGACCAAAGACGTTGCAACCTTAGGATCTCAGCTACAAGATACACAGGTAAATTTTCATGCAGTAACAGCTCATCTACGATACTTATGAATACACTATAAAAAGACCTGAGCTAATGACTATATTGCTGATTGATGTGGTGACCGCAGGAGCTGCTTCAGGAAGAAACACGGCAGAAGCTCAATGTGTCTACCAAGCTTCGGCAGTTGGAGGATGAGAAGAACAGCTTGCAGGAGCAGTTGGATGAAGAAGTAGAAGCAAAACAAAATCTGGAGAGACATATTTCAACACTGACAATACAGGTATCAGTGCCATGGCTAAATCACGAGCTCCATCACTCAGTTTTGTCAGTAATGCCAGAGGTTTCAGATCTGTAGAACCATCCTGGCACAGCATGTGGACCCAGACATTCAGGGAACCAGTGGTGGTGGCCCAGATGGCATCAGTGAAGCTCCACAATGGAGCCAGCAGTCTCCCTTTCTTTAAATCACCATCTCTAGGATGGGTACGAATGCAAGGTGGCTCCCAAGACAGCCTTGCACACTAGGCCTGTTTGTCCATACTGGGTCTACCTCATTTTCTGGGTGATGGGTAACGAATGACTAGCTTCACATGGGTCAAATTAGGTAAGATTTCTGGGTTGTGGCTGTCTCCTAGCCATCTTCTCTGCCCAGCTTTGTTGTCACTGCTATAAAGATTTGTCCTCTGTATTCAAATTTCAGCTCTCTGACTCCAAGAAGAAGATACAGGAATTTACCAGCACAGTAGAAATCATGGAAGAAGGCAAAAAGAAACTTCAGAAGGAAATTGAAAGTCTCACACAACAGTTTGAGGAAAAGGCTGCTTCTTACGACAAACTGGAAAAAACCAAGAACAGGCTCCAGCAGGAGCTGGATGACCTGGTGGTGGACTTGGACAACCAGCGTCAGCTGGTCTCCAACCTGGAGAAGAAACAGAAGAAGTTTGATCAGGTATGGACTTAAGGTTCTCCCTTGCTGTGCTATCACCTAACTGCTCCAGAACTCACAGACACTCCACTGCTTCAGTAAAAGACAAAGCAGGCTCAAAAGATAAACTAAGATTTAATTAGATATATACTGGTTAATTTTGTATTTATACGTATCTATCAAAAACACAGACATTTTTCTCTGCCATTAACAACTGACACGACAGTTGCAACAGAAAAACCCTGTTATCAATGACTTTCTGCATTAACACTGTCTTTTCACAGATGCTAGCTGAGGAGAAAAACATCTCTTCCAAATACGCAGATGAAAGGGACAGAGCAGAAGCTGAAGCTAGAGAAAAAGAGACAAAGGCTTTGTCGCTGGCCCGAGCACTTGAAGAGGCTTTGGAAGCCAAAGAAGAACTGGAGAGAATGAACAAAATGTTGAAAGCTGAAATGGAAGATCTTGTCAGCTCCAAAGATGATGTTGGCAAGAACGTAAGTTTTGGGCTTAGAACGATTTCCACAAAAATAACTTAAAATAGCAGCTAACAAACAGATCATTCTTTTCAGTGTGGAAAATTCTCTGTAGCACACAGTCATCCAGTGAGATCAGATATTTCATGCAGAATTCAAAGTTTGTTCCATTTGGGCTCAAACTTTCAAGAGACTTGGCAAAATAACTGAAAGTCATCTTTATTTTTAACATAACTTCAGGCATGAAGAAGATTCTTATTCATTTCTAATACTGAAAAAAACATTAAAGAGATTCTAAATAATTTACTAGTTTATTAAGCAGCTTTGAAGCTGAAAATTCTGCAAATCTGATTTTATTAGTTGTATTTGACTTTGCCACCAACCTAACATTTACTTGTATAGCTGCAGCAAATTTCCACTGATAACTGATACATTGCCAATCACTTATTTTATTACAGTGATATGATAATGTTACTTCTAATACTAAATAAATTATGAAACTTGACTAGATTAAAATTGAAAGTTTGTGACAAAGAGAATCTCAGCTTATTTTAAGACAGGTTGGCAAGTGTATAAAAAAAATACTAATTTACCATTTTCAGTGCAAATTCATTCACTCATTGTTCACAGCTGATATTCTGAAATATGGCCCATCATGCAGGTAGACTGTGTTTAACGAGTATGATTTGTATTTCTTCTAACAAGTCTATTAAATTCTCATTGCTTGAAAGGTCCACGAATTGGAAAAATCCAAACGGACCCTGGAACAGCAAGTAGAAGAGATGAAGACCCAATTAGAAGAGCTAGAGGATGAGCTCCAGGCTGCGGAAGACGCCAAGCTCAGGCTGGAGGTTAACATGCAGGCCATGAAAGTCCAGTTTGAAAGAGATTTACAGGCCAGAGATGAACAGAACGAGGAGAAGAAAAGACAACTCCTTAAACAGGTACCATTCCCTATTTTTGCCTTTGCAAATACCTAACCACACCAAGTGAAAGGCCCCAGCCTCATGCCATTATTTAAAGTACCTTATTATAGTGAGAAGAAAACATTATATTGCAAATAAATAAATGACTAGGTTATTGTATTAAAAAAGGCCCAAAACAGCATAACAGGTTTTTTTTTTCCCCATTTCAGTAGCAGGTGCACAATTGCTGAGAGATGTAGAAATTTAACATTATAACTAATATAGTACAAAACATATGAATTGTTATTTCTGCCACAGAAGGACCTTGCCTGTATTCTCAGTGCAAGTGAAAAAAAGACAGAGTCTAATAGATCTGCCTTCTCACTGTGCACTGAATGGCTCCAAAAGCACTGGAAATTACAGCTGACAGGACACAGCCTGTTGGCACAGCACAGCTGCTGCCAGCATCATTTGCAATACACAGATTTCCATGACTACAGAACCCAAATTGTTGACACCTTTCAAGAATCTTAAAATAGATTTCCATTTTGTCCAACAACTAAGCCGCCAGAGAAATCATAATTAATAGATATATGGGGCTGTAGCCATTATTCAGACACACACGGAGTGTTTAAGAGTGCTCAAGGACCTTCCTAAACTTAATTTGCTTTCTTTAATGATCAGCTCCATGAACATGAAACGGAACTGGAAGATGAGCGGAAGCAACGTGCCCTGGCAGCTGCAGCCAAAAAGAAGCTGGAGATGGACGTTAAGGATCTAGAAAGCCAAGTGGATTCCGCCAGTAAAGCTCGTGAAGAAGCCATCAAACAACTTCGCAAATTACAGGTATGTAACCCCACAAATATATATATATATATATATATATATGTAGTTCTCACTACTGACTTTCATACAGTTACAATATGAAAGTTGGTGACATCTGTGGACTTGATGCCTTTTATGGGTTAAAGGAAGAGTTTTAATGAGACTCCCAGATTCAAGTTTGTGTAGTGTAATGCTCTGTTTGAACAACAACAGAAAACTGCACATGGCAAACCACAAAAATCTTTAATTTCATCATTGCGGAGAGATTCCAAAATTCTCCGGTCAACACTTATCTGCTCTTGGCTTACCCACATGAAGGAAAATGTAGATTCCCACGTAGAGAAAGCAGTACAGGATAAAAATCTATCACAGGGCTTCAATCCCGGTTCTAATACTTGACTCAAAAGCATAAAAATCTGTCCAGAAATCATGGTGTCTCTGCATTAGCATTTTGCTGTTTATAGTATAAGTCTCCCTATCAGCTGTTCTGTCATATGCTGACAGCTAAACAACAAAAAGGGATGTATCAGAAAGATTAAGACTGCACATGTACTTAAATATTCAGAGGAAATAAAGACAATAAGCATTACAAAAGCCACAGTGTGCAAGTGGAAGCGTTGCTCTTCTTGGGGTAGCATTTCAGACCTGTCCAACATGCGCTAGCTCATCTCTCCAGAAAATAATTTAAGCAGGCATCATAACTATGTAAATGTGTATTTGTTCTATTCTGTCCAAATTTCTTTCTACTGAAATTGTAATGAAGCCAGACAAAAATAAATCTCTGTTATTCTTTCCAACAAGGCTCAGATGAAGGACTACCAACGAGAGCTGGATGATGCACGGGCTGCCAGAGAAGAAATATTTGCCACAGCCAGAGAAAATGAGAAGAAAGCAAAGGGCCTGGAAGCAGAACTCATCCAGCTTCAAGAGGTAAAGTGGGAACTTAGAGCAGTATGAAGCAGACTACACAGGACCTTCAGTAGCAAACCAGAACTGCAATGAAATAATAGAATAGCCATCAGAGACAGAAAGCTATAAGCAGCACTTGTCACAAGTTCCACGTGCTCAGTGCACTCCACTAAAGTTGTTGGATCTTCACCGGTGCACAGCCAGATCAATCTGAATAAATTCACCTTGGAGGAAGGCACAGTTCACCAGGCTTAACAGGAAATGAACTGTATGATCCAACACAAAGTGTTTGCAATAGCTATAAATTCCTGAAGTCTTGTTAGCGCTATTATTCCTACATGTATTAAATGGCAATCTTGTGACTAAAACCAATAAAATAGAAACCAACTGACAGCTGCATAAAGTACATTTCATAGTGCTTCTGTAGGATTTACAATGTCACATCTTATACCAGTTTTAGAAAATTCATAATCCTGCATATCATGCTATAACTGTCTGAACACTTACTTGCTCATTTCTTTACTATGCTGCCTTTTCCTCTTCTCCTAGGCTCTGGCTGCCGCAGAGAGAGCTCGCAAACAAGCGGATCTGGAGAAAGAAGAGATGGCAGAGGCACTGGCAAGTGCTACTTCTGGAAGGTAGGAATAGTCTGGATTACTCACAAGGCTGTAAATATGCTGCTGAATGCTGCATACGTTCCTCTCCCAACAGCCATCTAGTCTTGACAACATAAATTGCACACACATATGACTAGTCTCATTGAAATATCTAGCTCTCTTTTCTTTATAAGTTATTCACAGCTTGTAATAGTTTCAAACACATTCAAGTGGTCACAGCCATAACAACAAGCTTACTAAATTCAAATTTACAGGACAAGCCTTCAGGATGAGAAACGGCGCCTGGAGGCAAGAATTGCCCAGCTGGAAGAAGAGCTAGAAGAGGAGCAAAGCAACATAGACGCAATGGGTGATCGCATGAGGAAAGCGGTGCAGCAGGTAGAGCACATTTCAGTACCTGTCATGCTCTGTTTGTACTCCAGCCAAAGCTGTTTGTGGTTCTGAATAAATATTTGAAGAACTGTCACCTGTCATTCCTCAGAAAGCATGCAACACTCCTGACAGTGTCCATATTCTCCCCCTTGCAGGCAGAGCAGCTGAACAATGAGCTGGCAACAGAGCGTGCAGCTGCACAGAAGAATGAAAACGCTCGGCAGCAACTGGAGAGGCAGAACAAGGAGCTGAAGAGTAAGCTGCAGGAGATGGAGGGAGCTGTGAAGAACAAATTCAAAGCTACCATTGCTGCTCTGGAGGCCAAAATTGCTTCTCTTGAAGAGCAATTGGAACAGGAAGCCAGGTAGGGGTTTCCTGGAGGGCACAGCTCTCGATTTATTGTTCCAGTTAATGAGACAGAAAGCAAATGAAGGCATACAGGATTTGTGTCATCCGGCTCTCAGTGCCATTAAGGCTTGGTAAACTCTCCTTTACTTAACATTTCTTAGACATATGGCCCGTAATGAGTTGTTACAGGTTCTGATTCAGAACAAGTTTATTGCTGAAAAGTTCTACCGGTATCAAGGGCAAGGACCTGCTCCCCTACACTTCAGAATAACAGCCCTAGACTCTGCCAGGGTAATTGCCAGAACACATTGTGCCATTTGTAGGATTATTGCTTGAGGAAATCACCTTGTGTTTCAGAACAGACCTCCTGGAACACCCCTAGCATGCAGCAAACACACAATTGTTTTGATCAGAAGAACATGACCTTTCGGTTTTGCTTAGAATTCACCTGTTAAACTCAGTAAGGCCTTTAACACATGGGTCCTTGGTGCCCATTTCATGCACCATGCCTGAGGCAGGTGAGGACAACAGACCTTCCACACCACCAAACGCTGCACTGTCCTTTGCAGAGAGAAGCAGGCTGCAGCCAAGACGTTGCGCCAGAAGGACAAGAAGCTGAAGGACGCATTGCTGCAGGTGGAGGACGAGAGAAAGCAAGCGGAGCAGTACAAAGATCAGGTATCGGGCTGCGCCAGGAGGGTCTTGGTCTGTGGCACGGGGATTTTCAGGTTTTACCCTAAGGGAGATTCCACGTTCTGCCTCAAAGAAATAGCTCTCTAGAAAGCAGACTGCTTGGATATCTACACAGCCCTTTGCTAAGAGACAGAACAATATTATTCTTCTTCCATGCTCAGTCAAGTGTCAAAGCACCAGTCTATGTCAGTCAGCCAGCTGCAACAGCCTGATGCACAGTCATATATAGGACTGGGCACAACATCCTTATTGGTATATAAATAGAGATGACAAACATGTTTTATCATTTTAGCTTTACCTCATGCACACCAGCCTGTAAGCCAGAAAAGCAGGGACGTAGGACCGTGAAGCAAAAGGAACAACAAGGCGGTGTCTGAATACATTAACTATCAGCAAAATGAACTCCCGCAAAGCAAAGTTACTTTTACATTTTTTAGATTTTAAGCTTCTACCTTTGATTCAGGCCATGTTTCAGGAAAACTCTCAAGAGAAGTAGAAAAGTAAAATAAAGAACATAAAGCTATTAAATCTGTGTTGAATTAAAGCATTACTCTAAAATTTCCCTTTAGGCCGAGAAGGGCAACCTACGACTCAAGCAACTGAAAAGGCAGCTGGAGGAGGCTGAGGAAGAGTCTCAGCGGATCAACGCGAACCGCAGGAAGCTGCAGAGAGAGCTGGATGAAGCTACCGAGAGTAACGAAGCGCTGGGCCGGGAGGTCACAGCACTGAAGAGCAAGCTCAGGTAGAGTGCCCTAGTTTGGGACAACCATTCCCACTCATTGGCAGCCTGGAAATTTGGCACAAAATTAGAGAAATTTAAAAAAAAATTTGTCCAAGTAAAGAACAGACACTGATAATGCTGCAAAGTTACTCACTCCTTGTATGAGCTTGGCAGATACAACAGGCCAAAGTCAGTAGGTGAGAAGTGTTTTGTAGACCACAGCAGTCTCAGGATTTCAGCTGTGAGGTGAACAACTGTGATAACATGGCACAGGCCTTACTCTTTTTCTAATCAAAACTTCTGTTGGCTTAAACAGGAACAGAATTAGGCTTGGTGGCTTTTGAAAACATTATTTATATGATGGCTGTATCTATTTGTACAGAAGCAGTCACAAAAGGGTAGAAGTGCTTGTGCTTTTCACACTTCCACACTCAAAACTCGCACACAATGACTGTAAACAGTCTTAGACAACATCATAGGTAGCAAAAGACAAAGCACGTTACATGACTCTTATCCAAAAGTCTCCTTGGACTTCACCACAAAGGGATTCAGTGTCATGAGACCAAGGAAAAGATCAAAATGTCCCTTTGCGCTTTCTTGTTAAAGCTGAATGGGAAAGAGATCAAGCTGTGATCAGTCACCACACACGTGAGCTCTCCTGCACACACTGCATTTGGAAACACCAACTCACTGAAACAAGGAGGCTGAATTGTAAGGAAAATGCTCTATTTGCATCATCACACCGTACAACTTTGCTTCCTACCTAAATCCAACAGTATTTCAGATGAAAGTAAAGCACCTGCCTGGTTGTGTTCTTGAAGCGTGTGTTCTGCCAGCGTGTTTACCAGTAACGTTCACAAACCTTCCAATGTGGACGTACTCCATAGTGAGGAAAGAAGGATGCGGTGGCCTTTTCTATCAGCACCAGCTCGGCTGCCGCGTGCTCCTGCCTGCTTTACCAAGCAGCGGCTGTATCCAGCCCTTTCCACATAGAATAGCATAAGGCTCATTTTTTGTTTTATCTAAATGTAATGTAATTGGCTGTAATGTACTTGGTTTAATTATTTAAAAGTAATCTACCTACCTCTGATCATGACAATGTGCTTAGTATAACTGCCTGGGACTCTCTATCTCTGTTTCAGAGGGACACAGGAACCTTCGCATGACTAAGCAGGTACCATGCCTTCAACTTTGCAGCTCGCTTGTGCTGTACAAATTTCCATTTTCTTTGGTCCAAGTAAAAATTATGTGAGGTTTCTGCAAACTGTGAAGGCTTGGATATCTTGGCATTAATCTGTTTTATCAAAGGAGACAAATATTACAATAATCTAGCTACCATCAGCTGTTCAGTGATACGTCTTTCTTACAAGTAGGTTACGTACTGATGTAGACTTACCAATTCTCACAAGGTCTACCAACAGAGTACCTAATAAAGTACTCTGACTTTTTCTGCATGAAAATTGTCTTTTTTTACACCTCATCTTCGTGCACAGACACAAAGATCAATTTTTTTTTTTCAAATCAAATACACCATTGATTAGCAAAATTGATTAAAAGGACTAATGAAGTGTCACAGCATGCCATTAGAATTTCACAGTATTTTTAATGCATATTGTGAACCTGAGCCTAAGGTAAGATCCCATCTAACTCACCTGAGGTTTGGGAATACCTTATTTGCATGTGATTTATCACACTTAGACCACACAATCACAGACAAGAGCTAAAATCTTGCCTTTCATTACCCCGCACTCTGTGCCTGTATTGCTTACAAGGAGCTACTACTTAGGCTTTTAGAGTAGACAAGCAATGTAATGTTTGCTGTTATTAAAACATAGAGCACAGCCACAGAAATTAATATTGACACTGTCACCTAGCACAGCATTATACTGTATCACATTGTCTGGAGATAGGAATTAAAAAAAACAATTAAAGAGCTACTGCCTTGTAATATTTGTATATCTTCTATTTTACATATGCTGGATTTTGCTGCAAACACACAAATATTTAAAGATGGTGTCTTGTCCTTGCATGTACCTTTTAGTCATCCTAATAGTTCCCATGGGACTGTTATTCAAGCACTTGTTCAAAGGTAGACTAAACACAGAGATGCTAAGCAAACACTAACACTTAGGGCTTGTCTCAACTACATGCATTATTCTAAGGTGCTAATGCAAATGACCACGTGGATATTATCCAATCCATAAACCTGTTTAAGAGGCACAGATATAAACAGAAAGCGTTTATCCACAGGGTCTATATGAGTTTATCAAGTATTAAGTTTACGCATGTTGCAACAGTTGATGTCAGTAAGTGGTCAGTGCGTGACAGAGTTCACTGCTCTGTAGCCACAACTGTCCTGCACAGTTTGGTTGGGCTCTGGCTGTTACTCCCCACCAGCCCCACGTTCTCTTACAGCACTTCAATGAATTACTGCAGCATAAAGAGTTACTGGACAAGTGACTCGAGAGTGAGAGTCCAGAAAGCAGGAGTCCAAGGGGGCGAAGAGCTCTTCCTGATGAAGACAGAGATCTTTCTTGACAAGAAGTGATGAATTTACTAACCTAACTTTCATGTTAAACAGCAATAACAAATATCTGCTATCACTAAACAGTAGACAGTGCTGCTAGACTCTGCCAAGCACACGCCAGGGTAGCAATGACATATCCTTGTGTTCAACACATGCCATCGGCACCAGAATAAGGGTTCGCTAACTGCAGAGCTGAAATGAAGCTTTATTATCCACCTAATTGCACACACACACACGGAACTTTAAGGGCAGAAGTGTGGAAAACAGACTATATCACGTTTCCACCTCTGAAACACAGATTTGTGCCCCTGAAATAAGTTAGTCCAGCCAATGTTCCTACCCACTTCCCTCGTGTGGAAGATTGAGCTTTGGATTTAAACAGCTGCTTCAGAAAGGACAACATCAGCTTAGTCTTTTGCAAGGACAAGACAAGCCTTTAAATATTTACGCATGATTGCTGTACTTAAAAGTGTATAGTCGGATGTATTTAACATCAAATTAGTAATTTTGGCACAATGTTCAGTGATCATGTATTTGTTCTGTTGCTTATGTCTATGGTCTCAAGCCTTTACAAAGGTTTGCTTAACGAGGGGCAAGTGAGAGGCCATGTTAAAAAACTTAAGGGTTTTGTAGCTCAGACACAATGGAGGCCAAGAAGAGACAAACGTGTCTTCTCACTTGCTCACACCTCCCCAAAAATTAACCTTGAGGACCAAAGTGTCCCTGACTGGGGCTGTGGCTGGGAAATACATGGGGATGGGAGGGAGACGTTGCAGTCACCACAGGGGAAAACAGCGAAAAAAAGAGTAGGGAGTGCTGCAGCAGATGAGACCGTTCAGCAGAGAACTTTAAGAACAAGAACAGGAATCTCACCCCATTTCTGAACAATCGGGAGCCTCAGTCTGCCCACAAAGCACTACAGAACAGAAGGTTGTACAAGAGGCTTAGAGCTCTTGGCTATTCAGCATTTAAAAACCACAGCCCCACAGGTACTCTTACAAAACTCTCTGCTTCTTTGTGAGGACCGCAAGTGACCTAACACCTGATTTTGTTACTTTTCTCTCTTCCTGCAGGAGGGGGAACGAGCCAGCGTCTTTTGCCGCACCCCGTAGATCTGGAGGCAGAAGAGTAATTGAGAACGCAACAGAAGGAGGTGATGAAGAAATGGATGCAAGAGATGGAGATTTCAATGGAACAAAAGCCAGTGAATAAACACGCTTAAAAAAATTGCACTGCAGCAAGGGGAGGGAGGACGGTATTTAGCACTGTATAAGTCTATTCTTAGTGTCAAGGTCACATACATCCACTCCTCTGACAATGATAAAAGCACAACTGCCTTGTCTCCAAAATATAGACTGACGTTAAAACTACTCCAATACTTATTTTATCATGGAGTGTATCTGAAAAGGTGGGTGGTTTTGAATACTCAGAGTAATTCACTTTGAGAATCTTCCAGAAAGTGTTTTAGTAGCTCAGATTATTTAAATCCCAGTGAACTATAGTTTACACAGGATTTGTGAGACTGTTACAGGAGAAAAAACGAAAAAAAAGGCATTGGTCAGTTAATCTTTTCTTAAACTTTCATTTTGTCTTGAGTATTCGATTAATATAGGTTTTTTGTCTGGTTACTACACCCCTGATGCACCATTCACAAAGTGGAAATGCCTTTTTAATCACTTACAGAAAAATTAAAAAATCATTTGTTGAAATTAAGTCAACTGTTACAGTTTTATATGCACCATGGATGTGCTTACACACCAATAAAAGGCTATGAAAACCACTCCAGTATTCTGCGTACAGGTGTCACTTGGGTGCAATATCACACGCTCGAAGGGAATGGGGGATGCAGAAGAGCTTCTTTACAACTCAAATACCTTTTAGAAAAGGTTGTCCTGTAATCATTAGAACAAAAACCTGATTTTCTCCCAAGCAATTGCTTTTGAAGGAGCAACAAAGTACATACATGGAGCTGAATGAAGTACTTGGGCCAGGTTTGGTTACCTCAGGGACACACAGTGGTCACTGAGGGGCCCCACGATGTCCCCAAGGGCAGAGAGCTGTGACACAAGCACTGCAGGACACGTGCAGCACCTGGGAAGCAGGTAGGGCCCTGAGCATCTGTCTGTGGGCATCTGAACCCCTCCTTCAAAGTCTGTGTGTGCTGATATTTCCAACTAAAGCCTCTAAAGTAGGCTGAAAACAATGAGAAACAGCCACCCACACTGAATGCAGTGATCCAAGCCAAGCTGTTCTGCAGCAGGGGACCAGCACGCAGATGCTTTCTATTTGTAGAGCGTTCCAGCAGGACCGCAGCTCACCCCTGCGAGCTACCAGGACCAATCCATGCAGCTCCAGCACTCTCAGACAGCAGCTCTGTGCTCACACTGGGGCAGCAGAGAGCCACACACAGCAAAGCCAGGGCTAGAATGACTCTACATGGAATACACAGATCTTACTCCATGTCTTAGATTGTACAGCAAGTGAACCTTAAGCAGTGTGACTACTGGGAGAGCAAGTCATGCAAAAACATTCAGCCTGACAGCTAATGCAATCATCTTCTAAATCTGAGCATTGTTCCAGAAGGCATATAGATCATGAACTGGAGATTCAGACTTTTCAAATATTTAACCAGCAGAATCGGGGCCCAAATCTCTGCTCATAAAAGAGTAAAGGAAGAGCTTCAATAAGAATTAAAATGGAAAGCTGCAGCGGGGGGAGGGGGCGAGGTTAAGAGTGGGTGGGTTAAGAGCTATCAGGTGAGACCTTTTCATTGCTTGATCAGCCGCCCAGCCCGGCTCTGCTCAGAGCTGGCTGCTAAACAGGCGGCGTGTGGGAACCAGGAGTCCGAGGAGTCAGACTTTATATAGAACGGTCTTAAGCACCAACGCTTGGAGCAGAATCAGAAAACTGAACGTGGTGTCCTTCTAAAAGGAATTAATCTGGAAAACTTGCATGCACAACGCTAGAGGTGGGTCCGATGGTTAGAGCACTGCCCTATCACTTCAGAAACTCAGGTTCCAGTCCCTGTTCTGCAAAGCTTGTGACAAAATATGGAGTCAGAGTTCCTTTAGTAACACCACAGAAAGCATCTTTCCGTAACAGTGGCCAAACTAAAGCTTCTCTCCCAAAAAAAGTTCCTCTGTACCATTACAGAGGTGACTGTTCTACACTAAATTATTTTGACAGTTCCCAACAGCATATCTGCCCCGGTCTGATTATATCTGTAGTTACATTAATAGTACCTCTAAAATACATAATGCTAGCATGGCCCCAATTTTCCAGCTTTCTACCTTATCTCAATGCTATATCTCAACCTGACTGCAGACCACCTCGCTCACCAAGCAGGCAAATTATGGCAGGGTAAGGAAAATGCGACTTGTTCTTGACTAATCCCTCCAGGCTGACTGTCCACTGAACCCCAGTCCATGTGCCAGCACAACTAACAAAGCGGCCCATGCACTTCTGCTCCTCGTAAGAAAAGTGACAACTCCCTGTGTGAGAGAACAAGAATCACATTAAAACAGCCAGAGTTCAAGATTTTAAGAGAGCAACACCAATGTTAAGCACTGTAAATCCCAGAGGCATCTTTAGCTATGGCAAGATTTACATTCCTTAGGTAGGAAACCATGAGGAGCAAGAGACGTAGGAAAATCTTTGCATTTGATTCAGCAAAACAAACGATGTCTCTTTCAGCTTCCTTGATCAGAAACAGATGAGAAACTGGTAGCAAACATCTGTGCATAAACCACACCAAGAACTTGCAGAACAACCTCAAAATGAATCACCAACTAGCGTTCAAAATAAGCTTTATTCTGCTCCCCAGTTAAGCCAACTTTGTAGATGGCCCAAATAATGGGAATTATCTGTGGTCATTTCCTGTTCTAGAGAAGTAGATGCATCAGTGGCTGTTTTCACAGCATTTTCTTAAAAAAACCAAACCCCAACCCATTACACATTTGTTTGTCAAGTAACTTCTCCCCTCCCCACCCTCTGCAAAAAACCCCATACAAATTGTTTAGTCATGATTATTTTTGCAAGTACAGGTTTCCATGAGGTACATTAATACTGTGAGTGAACCTACTCCACTTAAAAAAACAAACTAAAATGCAGTAATATTGTATAAGGGTGGAAAAAAACCTGATTTTAAAATAATTACTACTCAGGTGCATTTGTCTAACATAAATGACTTCAGGTTAAAAACAAAACCTAAATTAGTAACAGCCGAAAGCATATATTCTCATAGGAAAAAAAAAAAAACAAGAAAACCACTAATACCCAAGGCACATTAACAAAGGGAAGTTTGGAAAGCAGTAAAACCCACCTATTAAAATGTTAGAAGTAGGAATTTCATCAGGTCTCTTGCCTCCTGCAGCAGCTGGGCTTTATGGGCCACAACTGGCAGAAAGAGATGGCTCTGTGCTAAGCCAGTCCTAAGTCTCCTACCTTGTCTTTAGGTCTGGGCCCTCCCAAGCACTTGGGATTCCTCACCCTCAGCCGTGACTTGTTCTTAAGGGCAAATCATTGCTTACCAAACCATCTTGCCACCACAGAGGCAGGTTTTGTGCAGCACGATTCTGACCTGCAAACATCCCACAAAGAGCTGAGCAGCTTCCCTGCGGAAATACACCTTTTCCCACATATAAGCACCCCTCTAATGGAGCGACTGCAGCACACAACACCCGTGATAGAAAGTCAGCACAACCAGGGTTTAAGCCGGGATACCATGGATGGACAGCAAAAGCCAAGGCCCGAGGAGGTGCACAGGGAACACGGTCTCTGGTGTAGCTAGAGGGACAGTGGCTTTGCCTGGCAGTGTCAAAAAGCAACTTCTGGGAGTTATTTACAGCAACTAACACAGGAAGCAAGTCTAAGTCCAGCACTGCGAGGCAGCATCGCTTTATCACACTGCACACAGAACCTGGCTGAGAGGCCAGGCTGGGAAAGGCCATCGCCAACTGCAGCTTCTGGTTCAGTCCTCACCAACCCAAGACCGCTGCCTGATTGCTCAGTGATGTTCTCTTTAAAACTAAAAAGTTTTTAAAATATATATATATTTTTTTCCTTTTCCAAAGCCAGCCAAGGTTTTCATAGCAGCATCTTGACAACACTTTGTGATGGATGGCTCAATGGTCCTGGACTATTTGAAGGCCGTATTCCAAACTCCAGGCGTTTCACTAACCTGCAAATAAAAAACAACACAAGTGCATTTCTTGCTCAATTTTACCATCTTCAGAGTCACTGGTCACTTGCAGAGTACACCACTCAGCACGAGACATCAACAGATAGAAGAAAATCCCCCTGAGCACTAAGCGAGCCCATTATCTAACTGGGCTGAGTTTCCACTGTAACACTGGGCTGTTTCCCTGTGAGCAGCGAGCAGCTCTCTTTGACAGGTGTTGGAATTTGTGTGGCCCTTGAGGACAAACTGGTATTCCCAGCACAAGGGCCTAGCTGAATAATTAAGTCTGGAACAAACTGTACTACAGGCACTTAATTTACAGAATATCTAAATAATGTGCAGTACAGGACTGGCACATTTTAAGCAGATGCTGAACTGCAATTTGTGATAACCTTACTGATTTTTCTTCGTTTGTTTAAAACAAGACAACCAGTTCAGTTACTTCCTGTCAGCTGCTCCCTGGAAACACATCTTAACCATAAAGCATTCTGAGTGACCCTGTTATTTGCCTTTCCAGTTCTCTCACAAATGAGAATCTTAACTGCAACAAGCGAAGTCCCTATGTGCCATAATGTTCCCGAGATATCACTTCTATAAGAATATATAGCACGAAACAAATTGAGCTAATAATCAAGAGCTCCTCTGTTGTACTTCATCCCATTTAAACACTGGGTTTATAATAAAATACATATATTACATTTTATCTGAATTTGTGGTTTTCAAACCTTGATTCCAGTTAGTCTTTGAATTTCAGCAGCTACTCATTCCAAATTTTAATCTCAGAAATATAGAATGTCCTGAGTTGGAATGGACCCACAAGGATCGTCAAGTCCAACTCCTGTCCCTGCACAGGACAACCCCAAAATTCACACTATGAACTGATTCGAAACATTCAGATCATAAACCTGAATAACTAAGCTTCATATCTGTTCAAAACAGATCTGTCTCCACCAAAACAAAGATTTAATACTAAACAGAACAGTATCAGTCACTAGGTTGTAACAGCAGCAGCTCTCAGTGAGACAGAAGAGCGCACACTCACCCCGTGTCACCCAGCGGCTGAGGGCTCAGGCGGGTTTCCAGGACATCTCTGTTCATGTACATGGACACCGCGGTTCTGTTTGGAGACTGGTCATACACAAAGTTTCGGCAAGATGCAAGTTTGGACTCCAAAGCCTAAGAGAAACACAGACGAAGCAGACGTCAGATATCGCCCTTCTCTTTCACAAGATGGCACTGTGGCACACCCAAACGGCAACAAGGGTGTTTGGGGGTTTTTTTGATTCTTTTGGAATGAGGTGTCCAGTAGAGGAACCTGATAGACCCCAGGGCCACACAAGTTCTGAATTTTTGAAAAGATTGTCAGTCATCTCCCTAAAGGCAAATTTCTGTTTCTGCAGGGGAGGTCAAGGAGTTGCTGCTGTTCACCAGCAGGAACACAAAATCTTCACCTTCCTCAGGGAGATTTTGACATCTTTCTTAGAGGTATCACTAAATGTTCATTTGAGCTGTTTCCCTGGACACACACTAGGTTGTATGTACTAGGTGGTACACCTAAGGGAACTGATCCCCTCTTCTCCCCCACATGCTCCCACCCTAGATCTTGCTTTGATGCTGGGTTACTCTTCAGCTGTATCAGAAAGTCATACAAATGTTTGTGCCAAAACAGCACTGGGGTGTTAAGGAGAAAACAGAAGGACAACTTTTCCAGCATCAGCACTACCTTAAAAGTCAAACTACAGCTTAACATGACATTAGGCCTTGCTCAAAGGGCCACTGGCCTCTTAAGACAAACCTTATCAGAAACCCACTGAACAGCAGGCACCAGCCTTTCCTTGCTACCTTTCATGGAAGCAGATCCCTTCTTAATTTACTCATGCCAATTTATTCTTTCTGCACATGTGCTTTCAGAAATTTGGAGAGGAAGATCCTATCCCCATGTGGGTAAGGTCTGAGGAAAAGAGAGCAGGGTCCATCTTTATTTGGGGGCTGGTCAGAAACATACAAAGTCCAGACCAAATTTCAAGGCCATGCTTAGCTAACCTGGGGGCAAAGCCTCCTCTGAGCAGCAGCACAAACAGCTCTGGCTGCAGTTTCAGACAGCTCCACCTTGCCAAGAGCCCTGGCTAAGCAGGGAATCGCTCACCCCCACTTTCCGCAGCAAGTCTCCCACGATGTTAAGTGCAGATATTCTTGCAGCAGGTGTGAGAGGGGTTGCACCATAACTGTCCTCAAGACCTGCAGGACAGGTTAAAGAAGGATACATTACCCATTAACAATACAAAAATTGTACAAAAAAAAGCTTTCACACTGGAAGCCAGAAGACAGCCTGACATACAGAGCAGAGGAAGCATCAATATCTTCACCTTTTTGTATCTCACCTCCAGATCTTTCATATCCATTAGGAATATGAAGCACTGTGTCCCTGACACAGCTCAAGTTAGGCTGTCCTAAGCTGAAGTCTCCAGACATGCTCTCACTCGGGCTTCTAGAGATCCATTCTACTAGCCTACTCTGCACCTCAGGTGCCGCAGCGGGATGTGTCCTCAGAGAGGACCAGCGTCTCCCATTTTACTACAAATATCCAAATCCTCTCACTTTTACAGAAGCATTAATTCCTCCAGACAAACCACGTAATTTTACACTAAGCATACTGAAGCCCCCAATCAAGCTTTGTTAGTGCTCAGAGCTATAATATTAATTCATCAGAATGCGACAGTACAACTCCCTACACTTACACATACACAGGAACACAGTTACCCAAATTTCTGGCTTTTTTAAGAAGATCAGGGAATTAGTGTTATTGAAATAACCAGAGCTCACAAAAAGTAATTCATATTATCGATACAAAAGCAGAGATACATTTAGTACAGACAGCTGCGACAACTTGTCAGTGTCCTGCTGTTCCAGAGTAGAAAAAATGCCTCTCTCAAAGAGCACATAATCTCACAGAGAAGCAAATTCAGGTAACATGAGCACAGCATTAAAGATCACACTGAAGTTTTTAAAATCCTTCCCCTAAGTTGGCCAAACATCTCCTGGACAGTAGTGAACTAATAGTGAAGTCCCAACAGCTCATCTTGTCCCTAACAATTATTATTACTGGACAGTTCAAGTCAAATGAAAATGAACAGCCTATGAATAATCCCCAAAAATCAGCATACAAATACTGAGACCATGGTGACTAGATTTAGGTGTATCTAACTGAAACACTCAACACTGCTCCCTTCTTGTCACTCCTCCTTTAGCCAGAAACTACAGTAAAACCAAGAGCATCAAGCAGCATTTGTGTGCTGGCTCCCTGTCAGTCACCTCTCCTAAATGTTGCAGGGGTGGGTGCGTTGACGTTGGGTGCCCAGTGCATGGAGGGAGTTGAGGGCACAGATAAGGACGCTTGAACTGCAGTGTCTGTTCTTTCCGTTTCCTGGGCAGTTTGCATTGGTGTTTTGGGTTTCTCCTGTTTCTGCTGCACTGCAAGCTCTTGTCTGAGATCTACGAAGGAAACAAAACAGAGCAAGACTTCAGAGTCTGTATCCACCAAGATACAAACAGGTGAGAAGGTTTGTTTTGCCCAAAAGATTGTTCTCCTTGTGGAGGTGAAGTCGCTTATCCCTGTTAAAGCTTACTCCAGGCATACATTCAACACCTAGCTAAAGGCTTTTCTAGGACTGTGGCTCAAGATGTTTTTGTAGCATTAGTTCAGTTGCTATATCTGGCTTTAATTTGCATATCTTTTCACAAGGCTCCTTTTGAGGCAGGGAGTTAACCCCTTGCCAAATGTCATGGGCTGTAAGTGGAGGCACAGAGATAGGCTCGGCAACTTGGCACATGTCGGCTTCATTCCGGCTCCTGGCCTGGTTGAGATCCTACCTGTTGTACCCTTTTCTCTTCCACCCTGGTTTCCACATGAAGGAAACCTGGGCTGAGGCGAAGTGGAAGCCAAGGTGTTGTCTAGCCAAGGGACAGAGCACTTCCATCCCACAGCCTGGCTGTAGCTTCTGGAAACCACTCAAGGGCACAGAACCTGAGCACATCTGAAAATAGAAGGTGTTTTTCCAGCTACATGGTCTCTCCTTAACCAGCCTTACTGGCAGATACCGAGAAGCCAGCACATGCAGCTGTTCAAAGGTAACCAGAAGTCAGTTTTACTGCCCCATTACTGTTTAATTGACTGCACTTTTCACAGGCCAGGAAACAACAAGGTTAATGGTTATTAAAACTGACCTTCATGAGTACAAGAAGCCAGACCAGCACGTGCTACAGCTGGACTGGCTCTTCTTAACCCCTTAAGGCCCTGAAGCTTCACCAATGATTAGGAGAAGACCAGAACAGACTTTTGTTTCTGTGAGCTGCTCTGGAACAAGGTCAGAAGTTCAAGGAGCAGTGAGGAACAGTCTTGAAGCTTCCTCATTTACTTCTACATTTCAGATAGCAGATTGAAAAGGTGCAAACATAAAAGCCAAGCTCTAAGATGTATGGAGAGGAGTGAACAGCTACAAGCCAGGAGGGGAGAAAGGGAAAGATCCAAGGAATTTCTGGCTAACCTCTCGCTTCATCTTTCAGGCGCTGCACAGACTCCAGGAGGTTTTCTTTCTCATCCAGCTCACTCTCCAGAAAAGCATTTCTTTCAATAGCCTGGTTTAAACGCTGTTCAAAATCCTCCAGAGACATTATAGTGGCTCTGAAAAGGAGTGCACAAGGTGTCACTACCAGATCCTTCAAGCACATAGAAGAACTCCCTCTTTCACAAGGGACTATGAGTTTTTGTTTGGTTTGCTTTGTTTTACCATTATTTTTTATTGTAGCTTGTAAGATATGAAAGAGTGCAATGTGCACAGGGGAAGAGAAAAAATTATCACATTTCCCATCTGCCACAAACCTCTTGACCACAGTCATCATCTGATCAGTTGAGAATGGCAGTGCCAATGAGCACAGCATCACAAACAGTTCAGTGACACCATGCTCACAGGACAGAATAGAGGTGGAAAACAAAAACACAGAAGGTGGGTCACCTTTTTGCTCTTTCCAAGTCATCATTTGCTTGCTCGAGTTCTCGAATATATTTCTGAAGTTGATCTTTAATAGCTTTTGTTTGTGCCAAGTCATCTTCCAGCGCAGAGATTTGCCTGTATCCTTCTGAATGTTGCATTTCAATCTTCTCCTAATCAAAGGCAAATCAAACAGCACATAAGTGACTTAGCAATGCACGTGCCCCTTCTGCGGCGTTGTCTGAGCCCCTTTAAAGGCAGATGCTCTGTCACTACTTGCAAAGTCAGCTCCACATCGCGTGGCAGGGAAAGCTTCACAGCACACTGTCTGCTGCAACGCCTTACACTTCACCACCTTGCTATCAGATCACTTCAACATGCCAGGGATTATTTTTTTGAAACTCCAAGATTGCGGTATGAGTAGCATTCATGAAGTGCTTTCTCCATTCAGAATTGAAGTACAATACACTTGAAGTCACTGAAAACAAATCCATGCACTGGAATTTTAAACCCACTGCAAGTAGTCAAGCATGATTGATAATCTGAAGACAGCTATTTTAGCATATGAAATGCATAGACAAGGAGGATGGAAAGGGATACCTATTCTGAATTACGAAAGTCTTGTTTGCTTACAGTGCGGTGGCACCGCTACAATTCCAGATCTCTGAAGCATAGTTACATGCTGAATTTAAGAGCCCTCAAACTCCAAGAGGCAGATTACTTTCAACTAGCTTTACAGAAAACTCTGAACAAACCCTGCAAAGCATTATTTTTGTTTATTTTTAGGTAGTGTGAACTCGTGTTTCCGAGCAGGAGCAGGCACACACGCTAGGCTGGTAAAGCTCAAAGCCTTGGCTGTGTGGGCCTCACAAAGTTCACCGATGTTGACCCAGATGCAGACACCAACCCTTGATGGGCTCAGTTAACACTGCTGCTCAATAGCTTCACAAGTTTAATGCTTTGCTCTTGAATTGATTCAGATAAAAGCCCAGAACTGCAAGGTTTGAGTCTTTGTTTTCAGCCAATTGTAATAAACTATCAGCTGATCTGGCCATCAATGGACTCTCTGTTCCTTCACTGCAGGCTATTACTGCAGTTTGCAGGCTGCATGAATAGCCAATTGTTAAAAGGTTTGTTTCAAGCAGAACGTGTTTTAATAAAGTTATCGGCTGTGAAGAATAAGATTTTCTAAAATATGTTTACCCTCCACTTTTTGAGGTTCTACGTTGTTTCTACTGTTTTCATTCTTAACTGCATTGGCTGGTTCATTGTCCCCTCCTCTCATCCTGGCTCCTCTAAAGAAAGAAAATAGTCCACACCCTCCTCAACTAAATAAACTGCAGGTTTTATTTTTGGTGAACTTACGCCTTCTCCCCCAGCCCATCAGCTTCCACCAGTTTATGTGACTACATGGAACAGCAGACCAATACTCCATACAGCATGTCGAGCATTTAATACCGCTAAGGCACTGATACGAGAACTAAGATCAGCACAACATAAATACAATGAAACCTGTCAACAGCATCTTTAACGAGACTGAAATGAGGTAAACTCATCTCTCTTCATACTCCAGATAGCTTCATTATTTCTTAAGTCACTCTAGTCAGAAGTTCCATCTCAATATTCCTTACATTTTATAATTATGGAAGTTAATGCTTTTCAGTTCTTAGTTTCACAGAAGGCTAACCAAGTACAAAGAGGACAAATTACTTTTCCACAAGTACACAAAGATGCGGTAACGAAACCAGAACTGAAGCTGCTTTATTCCTTGCAGTTGTGTGTTACCTGCTGGCTGCTCCTTCCCAGCTTATCTGGAATGCCAGATAAGAAATACACAACTGTGTAAAAAGGGTTTAGAACTACTAAGATTTCTTATGTAATGCAAGAATACAGCTGGAATGTTTGTATTTTGATTGTTCTACAGTATTATCTGTGTCTGCACAATGCAGACAAGAAAGCTGTGAACAAAAGCACTAAGTAGATGGAAGAAGGAAGAGAACCGCAGCTCTGTTATGTTCATGTTTAGTCTCCACTCTACTGCAAACAAGTTGCTCTCATCTCAAACCTATCCTGACACATATCCACAACCTCCAAACAGGAGATCGGGAACGTTACCAAGGTGTCCAGCACCCTCAAAGCAGACAACAGATCGGTATTTCTTAATTTTTCAAGACTCTTTTGCAGTTTTCTGTCCAATTTATTTGTAATGCTGAAGGTTCCTGTCCAACAGGCAAGCTGAATCTGCACGTGCCTGTCTCGTTCACCGTTGCACTTCGGATGAGCAGATACTGTGTGTATCATCCACTCCTACCTTAACTGACTCCAGTTCCATCCGCAGGCGATTGTTTTCTGACAGAAGGTCTCTATTTCTGGACTCTGTTTGCTGCAGCTGAGTCTCCAGTTCAGCTTCATACTCTCGACTCCCTTCTTGGAATTCACGCAGTTCCTCCTGTGTATTCTCAGCACTAGAAAGCAATTTCAGCAACAGAATTCATCATCGTGAACAAAGAACAAAAATCTCTCTTGTACACTCAAGTTAAAAAAATACTGCTCCTTAACACAGAAGGCTCTACGCCCTTCTCCAACATATATATTCCATAGGAAGGGAGGATCATATGCAAATGTCTCTCCAACAAGCATGGAAAGCTACCCCATAGCAAAATGGTAAACAAATTTAGAAAGCCCAAATAAATTGAAAAATCCCCAAATCTGTCTTCACACTATATGTGTTGAGGACACATGGAGTCTCTTTAGCTTGTACATTGTCCACTGTCATCTGCAAATTTTATTTGTTATTGAATTCAACTACTTACTTGGAAGTACGAACAAAGCAAGTGAGAAAGAAAGAAAAAGATGGAAGGAAATATATTCTTGTATTCTTGAACAATTCTACTGAAATAATCCTCCAGCAAGCTAAACAAGCAGCATGGAAAAGTCTGAACACTTGGTCTAAGACAAACCCATCAATATCAGCATCTAGAAAGCTGGCATTTTTTTTTGCCCTTTACTGCATTTACAGCAAAATAATGAGCTAAAGGGAGGAGTGAAGTGTGTCCATTCTCAGCCAGGGATCCTCCTCCATGTGTGTGACATCAAACTATTCTTGATTCAGAGATACAAAGAATGACAGCAGCACCATGTCAGCACACACAGTCCTACTCAAACCAGAGCAGGGACCACAACCAGCAGTGCCACAGCAGCACAGATTTGCTGCTCAAATCAGTATAAAGGTCTCGGCTGCTGTAGTTCATGCAGAAGCATTGCTATTGCTACCACTCAAAGACAGCTGAACCACTTCGAATTTATTCTCCTGCGCAGGGTGTTTTAAAAAAGATGGACCCAATTTCAAAGCAATATAGGGGTGTTTCAAAAAGATGCAAATTGAAATCATTGTATCTCTGCAACCACGAACCGCCCATGAATGAAACTCTTATCACTTGAGAGGGCAGGGCACAGAATTCCAAATTATTAAGACTAGATGCCTCTCACAAACACAAACAGCTCCAGCCTCAGTCATTCGCAAGATGGTGATCCCACAACACAAGGTGTTTTGGTTGCATCTTTTTGAAACGCCCTGTGCCTTTGAACGTGGTGCTACACACCCCATCAAACAACTTAAAGGAAGGAAGACATTGCCTTACCACTGCTTGTATTTCATAGCCAGCTCTTTCCAGTATCTGGTCTCCTCTTCCACTGAGCTGAATTGACGTCCTTCTGAGTCTTCCATGATGAGTTTGCAAAATTTAAAACCCCTGTTTCATTTTTGTTCCGCCCTGGAAAATTAAAGGACAAAGGATAAGAACTAAGACTGAGCTACCTCCGCACTTTTTGGTGCAGAGCAGCACATCCCTCCTTCCAGGAGGTCACTGCACACCTGGAGTTCAAACTCAAGGTTTGACGAGGCCCTGTCAGACACCATAACTGTGAAAGAACCACTACTGAGTAACCAGGTTTCTTTTCCCAGTTCTCCCAAGGCTGCTCCACACTTAACGCCGCATGCCCAGCACTCAGCACCTTCCCCCCCTCTGACTACACAGCACCGAGCACCAAACCACAAACTTCAGCTCCAGCTGTGCTCACGCACACAAAACACAAATAAAAGACAAGACATCTCAGGCACAACTTCAGCTCCAAATGAGCTGAACTGTCAGCTTCAACAACACTAAAGACATTTACCATGAAATTAAAGAGAAACTTGTAAAAGACACAGATAAAGCACTCAAAATACTAATTTCCTGTGTTAATACTTCCAGGAACACCTAAGCTTTTTATGAACACTACTGCTGGACACATGAAACATTCCTCCCTAGGTCAACATAGACAAAGCTACTTGACTTTAAACCTGAAATGTCATAAACCGTGCATGGCTGAGAGCCATGATATACCTGGATACCTCAGAGAGCCATGGGAGAAGGGAGCTCCAGAAATTCCCAAGGAGGTGAGGATGAAAGCTCCAGAGAGGCTTCAGTGGGATCGTGCCTGGCTGGACCAGGTACGCAGAGAGATTGCAGCAACCCGGTGAGCAATCCAGACCATCCAGTTGTCCCTGTGCCAGCACAAACCCAGTCACAGGACACAGTCCCACCTGGGAATGACACATGAAAGGGCCACAGGGGAATCAAGAACCTCAAGCTGGTCACTCCTGCTTTAAGACTTAAGTATCTAGAGACCACAATTGAATAAATGCCCTCTGATGGGCATGATGCACTCTATTATAAGAAACAGGTCACTAGCAAATATTATGAGTTAGTCTTGACAAAGGAGAAACATAAAACTTAATGCTCCAGACAACCTGCCCACATCCAACCCTGGGTGAGGCAAAGATTCCACACAGACATTTTCAATTTAATAGAAACCCAAACAGATCAAGGACAGTACATAAAGGCGGAGTTTAACAATTCGTGACAATGGCAGTTGTCAGAAAACTGTATTGCCAAAACCTAATGACTGAGGAAATATAGTTCTTCTATCAAGTTCCAGCTCCAGATCTACTGAGCAAAACATTTTCTAGAGGTAATCCTGATGGAATAAAGAGGACAAAAATAGCCAAAGCCTTCAAAGATCATTTAGACAGCAGTCCTGCCTTCTACTTTATTTATGATACTCAGGAAAAGCTGGAGTCTAAGCAACATGTCACGGCTAAAGAAAATGTGCATCCACTGCACATCTACTGAACTCAATGGAAAGAATTATCCACCGCCTGTGTTGAGACTTTCCAGAAAATCACCTGGTTTAAACAAGCTTAAGAGCCATCTATCTAATAACTCTACTGAGACAAACATAAGTAGTTTTTTACTACAGACCACAGTATCAAGTACTTACAGTAGTCTGTCAATCTAAAGCCCAATTCTCACATCCACCAGCAATGCTGCACAATCCAAGCCCTTGTCACGGCCCAGGCGATTTTCAGGTTACAGAGCAAACGGTGAGCAGTGTCACAGCTCAGCGGCTGTGCCCACGCCTCAGCGCACGGTTAGCTACACACCCCCAGAAATTACGCTGTTCTTTGGAAGGGGAGCTGGCAGGTGAGGGGAAAAGTTACTAAGTTTTAGTTTTTATAATGCAGTTTCATTACACAAAATGGCAATTAGACAAAACTACGTGTTTTCTTTCAAACAAATAAAACCACTATGTGCTGAGAGACTTTCAGCAAGAAGCCTCAAGGCTGCTGCTCTTTGTATGTACTTACCAAAGTATGCACCGGGGCTGGGGGGGAGGGAGAGTGGAAAAGCTGCATGAAGAGGAGTGATTTTCCAAACAGCACCCTTGCCCATTAAAAATAAAAATCACAACCAAACATAATTAACATGCTTGACCTAGGATCGTTTACGACACATCTACTCTATCATTTTTAAGTGAACTGAAAGTGCCTTTGAAGTTAATGAGCACGTCCTCATGCCCAAGGCTGTGTACACACAGACCAATCCTTGCAGTGCATTTGGGAAGAAAAAAAGAATTGTCTCTTACCGATGAGGGAGAGGGAGGTCAGACACAAAGAGGTGATGCAGGTGCAATGAGAAACCAAAAAGGTCCATCACCCATCATTGCGGTCAAAGCACCGCAGAGAACAGTAAGCTAGAGTTCCTTCAGATGGTTATTTCTCACCATTCAGACAAGTTTCTGTATTTCTTCAAGAACAAAGATTCCATCCCAGGGTATGCCTGGGTTTGCCACATAAACTAAAATGTATTTCAGAAGTGTCCAAAGAGGAATTCTGCCGACACAAGCATTAGAATAAATCCCGTATCTGTGTTCAGACAGTCACCAAAAAGAAGTCAGACTAAGATAAATGTGGATTGCAAGATATCTTGCTCCCGAAAGCTTCCAAACAACCCTCTGGAACCACAAGACACAGCTCCCATTGGCCTCAAAAGCCTTACTATGCTCATATCTGGCTCTCACTTGTGTTTTCACACTGCACTTTGGAAGGACTAAAAGAATGTACTAATTTGCATTTTTTAAGATTGTACAGTCACATACAAAGGAACTTTCCTTAACGGAGTTTCACAGAACCTCGACAGCTTTCACAGATGAAGAGAGGTGCTGTCCCCTTCTGTTTCTAATTATGTCTTTGCAAACATAAGATTATGGACCCACTAAAGATGTTATCCGTTAAGAGTACACTCTGCTTCAGTTACTATTACTAAATAGTCCTTATAATTTAAAATTGTTAAACTGCAAATACACGGACGGACTGTGGACCTATGCTTATTCCAGAGATGACACAACACAGCAGAGACTGTTTCACTCCTGTCCCAAACCATGGGTGCATGTTTTTTGTCTGAAACACACAAGGAAAACCTATTAGGCTCCCTGTACACCTGCACTACATCATAGCCCACAGGGATTTTCAAACTACACAAGGATACAAGATACAAACTGAAACAGAAAAGAAAAATTCCAAGTCTTAGACAAAGTGTTAAAGCCTTATTGGTTTTCTGAAACTGGTTAAAAAAAAACCAAACAAATCCACCACAAAACAAAGCACAAAAACCCCACTCATAAATATTTCTAAGCTGCCTGTAGAAAGGGTATGGCTTTGACTTCTTGTTTTTCCCTCTGTTGCCTTCCCCCCTTGATTTTTAACAGCTTGGAGAAAGTACGCAAAAATGCCTGGAAAGTAATTAATTAAACCCATTAGGAACTTCTCATTGTCTAAGCTCACTACAAAAGGGGGGAAGCAAGGCGGGGGGTAGAGGAGGTTTTAGCAATGTTTTGTTAAACATTGGCAAATGTGGAAAAACCAAGGAGAGAAATTCTCACTCTATAGCAGGCACACGCTGGCTGCATCTTATTTGGTTTTGCACACATGAAGCCAGAAGAGACGTCTGGCCAGATTTCCTGCATGCAGGCAGCACAAGTGCTGGTCAGAGCATTACAAAACCTCTACATCATACGGGAAAAGGAAGCGTTCACGGGTGGGGAGTGGACTTCTGCAATGAGAAAAACACCTCAGCAGAAATGTTGCGGAAACAATTTCATACAAGTGAGAGCAGAATTGCAAAATTCTTAAGGGGAAAAAACAAACAAACAAACAAACAAACAAAACAAACACTAAAAAAAAAAAAAAAGCCACACACAAAATTATTGAAGGAACTTCAATCTGGGAATCAGTCTGAGTTGACGAAATTCACAATGACCTCAACATAGATTCTATTCCAGTCCTAGCATAAAGGACCCAAGACAACCCTGCACACCAAATATTTTTATCTTTTTTTTTTTTTTTTAAACGAAAGAACATTTTACTTTGGTGAACAATGCTGGCCTATCTTTGCAGTAATGCTTGGTGGCCTGAGTCAGAGTAATTCATATTGTAACAAAAAAACAAGAGTAAAACAGCACCATAAATACTACTGAATTATCCATGGCAGAGATGATGAAGCTCCTATCAGACATGTTTTCCTAACTGTAAACCAAAACAAAAAGCCCTCTTTGCTCCTGAGAAGCTTTCCCATCCTATGAAAACTACATTTTCTTAAGAGTCCCCTCCCAAGGGTATTGCTGTAACATAAGGGCCTGTTTTCTTTTGTTTGAGCAATACAAAAGAAAACCACCACAGGAGAGAGAAAAGCAAGAGGTCACTGGAGTGGCAGGATTAGTGCAGAATCCCACAGCCGGCACTGAAAAGAGCGATCATCTTCTCAGGGTTTTCTCTCCCAAAGGGCTCAGTTCAGCAGAGCCCTCGTCTCCTCCGATCCCAGCCCAGCGTTTCCAGCGATTGCTAAGGAAGCCCCCTCCCGAAAGGCCTGACCTTGCCGCCTCCAGCCGAGGGGTCAGCGCCGGTGCTGCCCACGGCCATGCGGAGCACAGAGCTGGGCGGGAGCTCAGCAGCGGGCGCGGTTCCCACGCTCGCCCCCCGCAGCAGCCGTAACTCCAGAAGCGCGGCCGCAGCGAAGGATGCGGGACGGGTGGGGTCCCAGCTCCGTGTCCCCTTGCCTCACTACCCCAGTTACCACCGCAGGACGAGAGACAGCGTCGCACCGAAACCGCCCTTCCCCTCCCTCCTCCGCCCCCGGCGGGGCAGCCCCACCGCCGCTCGCCTCTCACCGCCGCGGCTCCCGAGCTCTCCCCGCGCCGGCCGCCGCCGCTCGCCCCAGCCAGCCCAGCCCGGCTCAGCCCGGCCGCCCCCCATTGGCTGCTGATCACGTGCCGCTGAGAGCTCCGCCAATCAGCGCCGCCAGGACGCGCCGGCTGGGAGGTTTGGAAAGTTTCGTTACTTTCAAAAGGCGCTCGGGGGCGGCCGGGTCTGCCCGGCCCTTCCCTTCCCCTCCCCTCCCTGTGCCACCAGCCCCCCTCACACCCCATCCCCTCCCTTCAGCCGCGGCCCCCAGGGCCGGGAGCGACGGCTCGCCCTCACGCTCAGCGCTGACACGCCTGAGCCGCGCTCAATCCTTTCCTCAGTGTTTGCCGAGCCGCAGCGGGCACAAGCGCCTGCAACCTGTAAGGCGTTAACGGTATAAATCAGCAGCTGCCACCGCGCTGTGATCTTAAATACGCATTTTCTCTTGAAGTGTTCTAAAAGACAAAAAGCTTTACATTAGCTATTATTTTTTTTTATTCCAAATGCCTCTTCTGAAAGATCAAGAGGTGAGCCAGTGACCATAAATCAGTGCAACATTTTTGGACCAAAGTCCCCTTTTCACGACTGAGGACCAGGCTCCTGTATCACTGAAGCCCGTGTTGCAAGGACAAAGCGGTCGATGAAATGTTAGACACTTACACCCATCTACATCTCGGGATGATGTCATCCCTCCAGAAAACGAGCTGCCAGCCTGCGCAGGGGAACGAGCTCCTGCAGACCGTGGGCCGAGCTGCGGACCAGCCATGCCTCCCCAGGCAAGGTCAGGCTGAAGGGGACCCAGGGCTGTGGAGACTCTGAAATGCCCTTGCTGTGTTCCTACCCAACAGCGTACACAAACACTTGGTCATTAGGCATGTCTGGCATTTGTTTCCGGAGTCAAACCATAACCACTAATTACCGCCTATGTGTAGATATGCTCCAGCCCACATACATGTGGCCGTACGTCACCCAGTGTCACCACGCACCCACACAGCACGTTTTACAAACTGCTGGATGACGGGCACCCACACGCAGGGGCCCCCCTCCCGGTTTCATCAACTTCTGTGATGCAATTCCAGCCTGGAGCAGAGTCCGGGCCTGGAAAGACTTAACTGTCTAAATCAGGAATTCCTCTCCCGAAGGCTTTGCAGAACCAGGCTGGGATGGTAACAAAGGATGGACACTGTTCGGTAATAATATTCCACTTAAGAGAAATCTGTCCACAGCTAAAATACCTTTAACTGTAAAGGGTGAACAAAACAACTATACATTCAGGTCAGATGTTCAGCAGAAATAAATGGAGACAAACTATTATACGACTATGAATAGAAAACTAAATTAGGTACTTAAAAAATTGGGTTAACAGCAATTTGCGATTCTGTCATTAACCAAGAATGTTTTTATTATCGTCTAAGTACAGAAAATAAACCAGATACTATCGTAGTATGTCCCCAGTAATTAAAAAATCTATACATTATTTGCTAATTTGGATCAAAAGACATTTTACTTCAATTCTCCGAACAAATGTTTGAGGATAGTGTCTCACATTATGACATTGAACTATGATATCAAACTACAAAACACAGACGATATCAAAGGTACAACTGAATATTTTTAATAGTTCTCATCTAAAAATACTTGCAAAACATAGCAAAAGTTCTCAGATTTCAGAGGAAGCTGTTTACCCTCTCAGCCAATTCTGAAACAGTGTTAACAGCACCCTAACAAATGCCAGAGACACTACTGTACACGAGCAATAAATACTAAAAAAGGTTACTATAATTACTATCACCACCTTGTTTGCAAGTATAACGAGAACATGCATCTTTTAAAATCAGCAGAGGAGAAGAAGAAATGATTTTATGCATTTATTTTTGGTTTGCTGATTAATAATTAATAAATGGCAGATTTTTGTGGTGCTAGGGTTAATGTCCTGGTTATTTTAAGGAGAATGCCACACTGATTCTCCCATGAAAGCTAAGCAAGCAAAAATGTATACACTTTCAGTTCTGGTAAGGTTGCAAGACTCTATCTTTTGGCAATAACTTCTTACAGGAAAAAAAAATTGCTTTGCTGCAATAATTAAATAACTTGCTGTATGGATGGAACAGGAACTGACCATTAAGTGTCATTATAAACTACTGAAATTTTTTTAATGGACTACTGTTACAAATAAAAAGATTTGACAAACATATATTAGAACACCACACACAAATCTTGCTATCACTGACGAGCAAGAATTCAACAGAAATGAAGCCTATTTCTGTCTCTTTAAAAATGTTATATAATTCTCTGCAGTCTGTCTATGTAAAATTGGATTTGCATAAGCTTAAACGAGAAAAAGATTCTCCCTATTTTAAAACCCTTTTGAAACCTTGAACTGACAATTTTTTGATGAAACTTTCAAATGCTCATTATGATCAAAAGACACTAAGCCACCAAAAAGTGGCCCGTGCCCTGCTCTGTCAGTAAGTCCCTCCCGAAGGGCTCGGCTAGCCGCACACCACGGAGCCAGCATGGCCTGGATGATGCGGGTTTGCTGCACAACTGGGGCCCAGGCTCCTGAGGGAACTGTTCAATGTCTGCAGAAAGACAAGAAAAGTGAAATTACAAATAGAGACAGGGTTGTCGAAATGACAACTGCTAGTAGCACGAGAATTCAAGAGGAAAAATATCAATGTGGAAAGTTAAAAAAATCCTAAAGTGAATAAAACCCAGTTATCTTCAGTGGGATGCCAGTATCACCCACATCAACAACGCCAGGGAATGACTGGTTTTTAAAACTAAGGTAGCTGTGAGGGCCCACCCTTAAAGCTTGTTTGGCCAGCAGATGTCAGGTTTTACCAGCTGGTGGGAGCACACTAATGCCTAGTCCAGTGGCTTGATAGAAACTTTTTTGTTAGCCAGTAATTGCTTTGGATTTTTAAGCTGTACATACCTTTCTTGGGGAATCTCTTTACACACAGCCAATGATGCCCAAGGTGACCCAGAGAAGAACACTACAGTTGTTTCTGTTAAAATATGCAAACAGCAGATTTCTGAACAGTATTGACATTTAACTGCTTATGAGTATATACTGTCTTCAAGGGCTCAGGCTCTTAAAAAGTTAAAACTGTCCATTCCTGACAACCTACCAAAATTTGGTGTGTATGTGAAAAAAAAGTTAAAAGTGAAAGCTTAAATTCTACACAAGGCTTCAAATTATTATTACCTACAAGATCCCAGTCGAAAGCCGTGGCGATCTCCTCATCGCTGAGCAGCGAGCGCACCCGGGACCTGTCGAGGGCCGGACACCCCGGGACCCCCCAGACACGCCCTGGGGCCGGCCCCGACCTGCAGCCCTAGCTCAGCTGTGCCTGTCGGTGCAAGGTGGGGCTCCCGGGGTGCGGAGGAACAGGGCCGCTCCTCAGCGGCGGGCCCCTCAGGAGCCGCCTCGGCCCCTCAGGGCGGCCCCACCACCGTCTCCCCGGGCGCGGACACCCGCGCATTCCCCCAGCCCGAGGCCAGGTGCCGCCCAGCCCCGCCCCAGCCCGTCCCACACGGCGAGAGCCGCGGCCCGTTGAAGCCATCACGGCCCGTTGAAGCCATCGCTGCCCACCGTCCCGTTAAAAGCACCGCCGCCTGCCGGGCCGCCCCGCTGCGCGCCCGGGAGGGGCAGGAGGGAGGGAAGCGTTACGACAACCGCCTTTGCGGCAGCCGCGCTGGTTTCCGGCGTTCGGTGTCGCTTGACGGCAGAAGGAGCAGAGAGGGAGGAGGGAGGACAACAAAGGGGTGTGAGGGGCCGTGGCGGCATGTGAGGGGCGGCGGCGCCGGGGGCGGCTCAGGTGAGAGGGCGGATGGGATCGGGGCCGAGTAGAGCCGGGCCTGCCGTCTCCCGCCGACCCGGAGCTGCCTCTGGCGCCCTGCGGCAGCGGGGAGGCCCCGGTTGGCGGCGCGGCCCGGGCCGGGCCCGCTCCCCTGGCGGCACAGCCGCGCCCGGGCGGGGCGGCCCCGCGGGCGGGTCGGGGCGGGGGGCGGCCTGGGCCCCGCGGGCAGGCCGGGCCGGGGGCACTCGGGAGCCGCGGAGGCAACGCGCGGACGTCGGTAGTGAAGGGGACTGTTAGTCTTTTTCAGTTAGTGTTTTAATTCCTGAAGGAGTTGGCGTTACCAGACGTTTTTAAAAGCGACATACTCTAGAGGAGTAGAACTTGATTAACTTAATATTTTATACGCATTGTTTTGGGCTACTTTTGGGTTTGTGTGACTAAACATATCTTCTTTAAAAAGGTGAAGTATTGCTTAAAAACTATTCTGGGGAAAATTCAATGTCATGTAATGCCTCCCCTAGTTATGACATTTAACATTAAGTGCAAAAAACTCCCGAAGGAGTGCAGTCTAATGAATGTGGTGCATAGTTGGAGGGTGAGAAGACTTTATTGCAAATTGTAATTTTTCCAGTAGAGTGTGGCTGGGCCTGAAACAAGTCACTTGGCTTCTTTGTGGTTCTGTAAAGCGAGGTTGATGTGGTGTCCTGTGGGGCAGCACTTGTGAGAATTAGTACAAGTATTTATAAATCATGCTGATAATTTAGTGCTCTGTTTAAATACCAGATCTTGTGTAGTTAATATAAGTGTATGTAGTTTTGTTAGCCAATGGAACAGCAATGAATATGCAGTTTTATTCTTTCAGCTGAGTTCAGTTGCACCTGTTTTGTATTTACTGATGAGCAATTCTTGAAAAATCTACCTTCTGGCTTCTGTTTCCAGGACAATGCACTGAAAGTCTCAGGGAGTTATTTCATGTCAGCAGCAATGCATTTCTGGAATTCTGTAGCTGGTGACTTGGACTTAAACAGTGTTTTGCTTGGACTGCCTCACCTGTGCTGCAGGTCATGAGGAGTATCCTGTACTAAACAGGAATAGTCAAGGCTGTGTCCCAGATGCATAATTAAATTTAACATAAATAATGCAGGTTCAGTGATCTAGCAGTAGTGGAATTTGTAACACCACTGTGGATTTTTACCTTACCTTAAAAGTTACTTAAAACATGCTTTTCTTTTTTTTTTTTATTTTTTTTTTATTTTTCTCTTTAGCAGGTGGGAAGAATGAAAGGAAGGGGGAATGAAAGAATGTTGAACCTTTTTGTTTGGCTGTATGATGGAAGGAAACAGGACAGAGAACCTCTGCAATAGATCGTTCGGATGGCTTCAGCGAGAAGAGAATGATGCTAAACCATGGCTATGGAAACTTTCTAATTGCTTTTCTGCTGCTGAAAAGTCTTTGCCTTGTAGTGCGAAAACGGTAATTTGTTGCTTTACTGAAAGCATGGTTTTTGTACATGCAAATTGTGCAGAGTGCTGTAATGATGTGCACTGTTACTGCTGGGTAAAGGGGCAGGTGGAGAGGGAAGAATGAGGAGGTGGCACTTGCAGTGTGAAGTACAAAAATCTGCATGGGAATTCAAGGTCTTTAGTTGTGTTTGCAGTGCTCTAAGCCTTGTTGGTGAAAGCAGGGAAGCTTTACTCACTACAGCTGTTTGCAATAATGCAACTGACTGCTTAAAAAGTGTATAAGGCAACTGCTTGAAAGCTCTGTGAAGTTATTGCTGAGGAGTGGAGTGGGGAATTGTAGCCTTTACCCTTCCAGAACTTATCAATTGAGTTTAGAGGCAAATTTAGCCTATTCTGAATTATTATTAAATGCTAGTTAGAGCAGTTGTGGCTACTGTTCTTCACAAATGTCAAATTTTTCCTTGTTTCCATTTCTTCAAATGTTCCTGTTCTGTAACTGTGTATGATTCTGTACATTTAAGATGCGAAGTGCAAAGGAATAGAAGGAATAGCACAGCATAATGACTTGCTTGAGCAAGCAAGCTCCAGTTGTTAAGTAACACTCATTCATGCATGTTTGGTCTGACTTTTGGTAAAAGACCTGGGGGAAACAGACAAGCGTGTGTCCTGTTGTGTTGCTGGTGTCAGGTGTTAATAGGGAGCTGCCATAAATTCTGGAATTAAACAACATATAAACCAGTTCCAGACAGGATTTTGACAGAGTAAAACTTCATTTCATGAGATGGGGTAGAAAGGAATGCTTCTGAGCTTGACTGATCAATTATTCATTACTGGGTAGTAGGAAATGCATTAAATTCAATTTGGAAAGTGAAAGTTGTTCCCAAGTACTAGCCTAAAGCTCTGCAGTGGTGGGTTGTATGCAGGTTGGCTCTGCTGACCTTGACTGTGCTGGTGCTTCTTGCTTAGTTTTGACTGCTACCATTTAAAAAAACCTCTGTTTCTAGATAGGATTTTCTTTGTCTGCACATCTTGATACCTTAAATAAGAGTAGGCAAAAAGCACTTACACAGTTGTTGTGAAAACTTAGTCTTCTCTGTCCTATGTTAGTTTACCTTCTTGATATAGAGTCTTAAAGTTTTAGTCTTCTAATGCATTACTTCTAAAACTTTAATACAACTTTAAAGTCTTTATTAAAAGTAAAAGATGTTTACTTATGTGCCTATAGGCTGTGGGGTTTTTTACTTTACTTTTAATCCATCTATGTTTGATCCTAAAATAAATATTTTTGCTTTGCAAATGCAGATTATTTCTCAGCCTTAGTTTAACAGTTTTCTGCTTTTCAAATTCTGTTTTACAGACCTATTGCTGTTTGGTTTAGAGCTTTTTGGTTTTGTTGCTTCCAGAATCCACTGATACCAATGTACCTCAGGCTGGCACACACATAACTGGCATGTTTCTTTTAATATTTTACATGTTCAGACAGTGAGGTAATAGTAGTAACAAAGATAATGCTTTATTATAATACAAAATTGTTGGTTTATTCCTGTATCTGAATGTAACTGAGCTTTCATTTTCCAGAAGGATTACATGGAGAACAAGCAAGCTCCTGTGGAATTGAAGGATGCTTCATCTCCTCATAATGCTGGCTCTAAACTGTTTCCTGCAGTGCCGCTTCCTGATGTTCATCCTCTTCAGCAACAGCAAGTTCAGCTTTCACCTGGCCCAAAAGTAAGCTGCTGTGCTCATGGCTCTGACTCTCCTTGTGCTCCACAGCTGCACTGTGGTGGTGGTGGTGGTAACTTGGTTCACCCTGGCACGATACTAGACTCAAAAAGCACTGGGACGATTACTTGTCAAGTGGGGTCAGGATTTGCTTATCAGTCTGTGTCTTCACTGAAGAACCCTCCGGCTAGAAGCAATTTGGCAGGTGTTGTGAGTGAATTCCCTGGCATGTGCTTAGAAAACAGTGTGTCCTCCTGTCAACATCTGCCCTGTTGTGGAAAACTCCATTTCCAGTCCTGCCATGGTAACGTGCACAAGCTGCATCAGTTCCCTGCTCTTCAGAGCTGCGCATCTTCTGGCTATTTCCCATGTTCTGAATTCACGAGTGGGGCTACGGGCCACTTGGATGAGCACGTTGCACAGTCGGAGCTGCCGTCACACGTGTGCGCCAACCCTTTGCACCTAAACATGGCACCTTCGGTTTGCTTGAAGGGCTCTCACTACTGCAGTGACTGCTTGAGCAAGGTTTGTACACATCACCTTTCTCCTTCATTAGGTGTGGTATGTGGTGAATGTTGAAATAATGTTGCTTGGGCAAAACACCAGCTTGTGTCCTGCTAGTTGGTCCAAATGTATCAGATATCCATTTTGAGGGTGATTTCTTTTCAGAGGTAACATTCATAGAATCATTTTAGTTGGAAGAGACCCTCAGGATTATTGAGTCCAACCATAACCGAACTCTAGCACTACCCCATGTCCCTGAGAACCTCGTCTAAACACCTTTTTAACCTCTCCAGGGGTGGTGACTCCACCACTGCCCTGGGCAGCCTGTTCCAATGCTCGACAGCCCTTTCCAGGAAGAATTTTTTCCCAATATCCAATCTAAACCTCCCCTTGTGCAATTTGAGGCCGTTTCCTCTTTCCTATCACTTGCTCCTTGGGAGAAGAGATGAACCCCCTCAATGCTCCAACCTCCTTTCAGGTAGTTGTAGACAGCAATGGTTCAATAGGAAGACAAAAGAGGCTGTTGCACTGTTTAGCTTACAGGGATCTGTAATGTACTCAAGCAGAATTTTGTCTAGATTTGAAAGACAGTTCTCTTTACAACTCCACTTAAAGTGTTCAATAGTAGTGACTCTGGAAAAAGGCTAATAACAGTTGCTTGGGCAGCTGATCGGTAAAGATCCTTTCGTAAGTCAGGTGAAATGTCTGATGCTATAAGGATATTCTAATTTTGTTCTGCTTTTAGTTCAGCCTTCCCAAATTTGTAATTTATATTTCAATACCAATTTGGTAGATTTTAGAACTGAATAGAACTGTGCTTGAATTTTAATAGGAAATTCAAGGGAAATAATGTACTCGACTTTGCAAGATGCATTACTTAAGCTTCCAAATTTGAGTTTCCAATATAAAAGTGAAATGCCTTAATTCCAATAAACTGAATTGTGAATTCAGTATGTTTGGAATTATGACCACTGTTTTTGTGGGGAGGAAGGTGATTCAGCCTTGTGCTCTTAATTGTGCTGATTTCCTATGCTGGGTCACTTTTTATTCTTTTTTTTCAGAATACATATTAGTGATTCTTAAAGATGGCATGTCTTGATGGCAGATTTGAACAGTGTCTTTCCTTGTATTTGGAAACCTAGAGCTAAGTATGGTAGGAAAGATTCTAGGATAGAAGCTTTCTTGCTGCAGTGATACTGTTAATTAACTTGTAGACTACATCTGACCTCGCATTTGTTGCGGAAGGGAAACTGAGCATTTCTAGTGTAGAATAGTATGTGTTAAAATTGTATACTAAATATATGTGTATTTTGAAAAATTGTCCCAACAGCCAACCAGAAACAGCCTTGTTGATGCTGCTAAAATCTGGCCAAATATTCCTCCTCCAAGTGCCCAGACTGCGCCTGTCCCTATCCCCATATGTAACGGCTGTGGAACCAAAGGAGCAGCGACCGAGAAGAGTTTGCTACTGGCGAGCAGCCTTGGCAAATCACCACAGAAATATGGTAAATGGTGTCTGTTTGGAACTTCCACTTAGTGGAAGTTCTCAGTAAATACTGCAGCACATCAAATGTTTTCTTAAATTGCACTATTCTCTGGAAATTGCTATGAGGTCATAAAACACTAAACAGTAAAGGAATAACTTGTATCTGTTTTTGCAAAGTCATTGAATTTACCTTTCCTGGACTACCTAGTTAACTTACTGTATTGTTTGTGTACAGCTTTTTTTTTTTACTATTCTGATTTTTACCATTTTAGGAACTAGAAAATAAATCCTAAGGACATAGAAGCTATTTTGTTCTGCTGGTGTATAAAGAAGTTATCTTCAGTCATACTTTGGAAAGCATTTTCTTAGCCTGTAGTTTCTATTATCACTTCATATGCAATAAAGTTGTAATATTTATAGTTACAATATAGCTTTTTTTAGTGTTCTTGAGAGGAGAATACTGTGCGGATTACATGGTCTTTTTGCAGTGTTAGTATTGCTTCACTTACAAAATCATAGTTAGTATGGAAGTTAACACACTTCAACTTTAATTCTTAGTTTGTTTTTGACCTGTGATGGCTTTTGACCTGCGATGGTTTCTTCTCCAGTCGTTTTGTGGGGATGAAATGGGTGTATAATGTTGATTCAAAATAAAACAGATATTCTGAGTGTTGAAACACTGGAAGCTTTATTTGTACTTCTTAGTCTGTAACAGCAAAAACTCTCAACCTCGCTCTCCTGAAGTGCAGGATACCTTTGTTCCGTACTCCGGTCATTTTTTTGTACTCACTGTCACTATAATGGTTATCTCATCTACTTTGGTTTATATTTTCTTATCTAATGTGCACTGTAAATTTGAACAGCTTTCATGTTTCACTTGTATTGTTAAACCTGTTCAGGGTCTCCTGAAGTTGCAATAACAGGCCAAGTCCTGGAAAACTTGCCCCCCATTGGAGTCTTCTGGGATATTGAAAACTGTTCCGTTCCCACGGGCCGTTCAGCCATAGCAGTTGTACAGAGGATTCGTGAGAAGTTTTTTAAAGGTCACAGAGAGGCGGAATTCATCTGCGTGTGTGACATCAGTAAAGAAAATAAAGAAGTTATCCAGGAGCTAAACAACTGCCAGGTATCAAACCAGCATCTATGTGGTGTTCTTGCTTGAGAACATGTGTGTTCTGAGTGTGCCAATGGTAATTCCTGTTCACTAAAGCTGTGTTTTAGCTTCTGTGTGCTCTGGTGGGTGTGTGAGCTTGTAATTCATTTATGGCTGGGGTTGTTAATGCTGAACTTTCTTGGTGTGATATGTTTAAAACCAAAACTGCATTCCATTATATGTAGATTACTGGTTTAGCTTAAGTTTTAGTATTCACAGGGGATTTTTATTTCATCCAGTAATAAGTGGCACTTGTGTTTCTAGTCTTAACCTTCAAATTGGTGTTTAAATCATTAATTTAAAAGAACTGTGGTTCTGTGAACTTATTTTATTAGTGGATACTCTGCTGATTAGTGAGTACACTTGTAAATGAGTGGTATTGATTGGGGCACCTTTATCACTACATATTTTTTCATCAATACCTTCTGCTTCTAAGTCAGAAATTCGCTTCCCACCCCCTAAATTGCAGATATGATAACAGGTTGACACTTTATCTGCTTACGTAAGGTAAAACAAATTTGTAGTGAGCGTTTGCAGTATTTGTTGCCCCTCTATTTCCAGTGAGGGTGAATGTTTTTAAGGTAGCAGCGTATACTCTTAGGGAAAGCAAAGTGTGTAAATTGTGATCTGTAACCCAGAACACAAAAGTTATCTGTAAGACCTGGCTGAACAGCCAGGGTTGAAGTTAATTGCTCATCAGAACAGTTTGGGATCTGTACATGTTATATTTAATCCATATGTGAGTTAATTTATTTAAATAAAAGGTCTGTGTGAAAGCTTGTGTTTATGTTAATGTTTTAAAAAATTGAATTTAAGCAAGTATAGTTCACATTCAAGCTTTTTGTTAGAGCATATCTTTGTATTTCCACAGGTGACTGTTGCACACATCAATGCTACAGCAAAGAACGCTGCTGATGACAAACTCCGACAGAGCCTGAGGAGATTTGCTGACACACACACCGCGCCTGCCACCGTGGTTCTGGTGTCAAGTGAGTGTTTGTGGGGCTTGTCTACAGCAAGAATTCAGTTTCTTTCTTCAGTAGCACTTTTGCATGTGCTGCTGTTCTGTTTTCCAGGGGTTGTGTTTGGAATCGGCTTTAATGGAGTTGCTCAAGAATTCTTAATGATGTCAGTGGCAGTAAGGGAAAAGCAGGGACAGTGAGATGAGAACTTGGCTTAGTTAAGTCAGCGTTGGAATCTGATGTCTTGTTGAGGGTCAGTAGGTGTGTGTAGAAATGTGTATGAAGTCAAACAGCTTCAGCAGGAGGTAATAAAGTAAAACATTGAGTCCTCCGTATGGGAATCTTTCTGAATGCTTTGAGCAAAGTGGATTTGATTTGGTTTTTACATTGTAGCAGCATACTATCCAGTTACACATGCCAGCCACTCAGCTGTTGAATTGTGGTGTGTTGCCTTGGGTTTCCCCCTAAAGCTGAAGAAATGGCTGTTGCAGTAGTGTGCAGTGCAGGTACATGCCTTGCTGAGAAACTGCTAGAAGTTGCTTTTAAATGAAGACTGAGTGCTACCTGCTGATTTAAATGATGTTGAGTGCACAGTCTTGTAGCTGTTGGTGCTTTTTCATTGGAAATGTTCAGTGATAAATAGAACTTGTTCAGTGAGATCTGGGGTTTTGTTTATTCAGATTTTATTTAGCTTTTTCATGTGTTTCCTTGTTCATTCTATTTTTTTTTCTTTCAGCGGATGTAAACTTTGCTTTGGAACTCAGTGACCTGAGACATCGACATGGTTTTCGTATAATTTTGGTACATAAAAACCAAGCTTCAGAAGCACTCTTACATCATGCTCATGAGCTTGTTTGCTTTGAAGAATTTATTTCAGACTTGCCACCAAGGTTACCACTGAAAATGCCGGTAAGATTTTTAATTCTTAATGCAACAGGCATTTCAAAGTGTCAACCGCCTTTTTTTCCCCTAATTTAGGGGGAGAGCAGGCTGAAGTGTATGTGGTTTTTGTGGTGGGGCATGTCTGCTGCATGTCTGACCATTGTCTGTATTTCCGTTACTACCATATGAACATATGCTTTCTGCTTTAAGACAGAAGGAAATAGTAAAAAGGAAGTAACAGGTAGCAAGGTCACATTCTTATCACTAAATATTTTATCAGATAATGTATCTTACATGCCTTTCACTGGCAGAAAGTTAGGGTAAGAACTTAGTTATGCACTAAGACATCTCTGTGATGCATTCTTAACAGTTTTGAGTGACTGACAGTTTGCTGGATTTTGTATTCATGATGTTTTTCTGGAATTAGTGTGTCTTTGCACAGCACTCATAACCTTTACTTTTGAAATAACAAACAAATAATTCAGAAAGTTATGTGTGTTGAATATATAGAATTCTCAGGTTGCAAACAGTGGTGCTTTCTTATCTGGAGAAGTGATCAGGTATTGATCTATTGATCAGTGGAAGACTCAATGGAGTTTGTAGTCTCTTCTAACTTCAAACTTCCATCTCCAATATAATGTAAGGACCTACCTTGGCACGAGTTTTCCAAACAAACTGAACGCTGCAAAAACAATTACTTTGTAGTGGGGGGGATGCAGAGAATCATGTGTCACCAGAATCAGTTTAAAAATACTGGTTTTGAACAAGAGCATTCTGACATAATCAAATTAATCTTACTCCCTTTAAACAGGCATGCCATACGCTATTGTATGTTTATAATCTGCCAACGAACAGAGACAGCAAAAGCGTCAGTAACAGACTCAGGCGTTTGTCGGACAACTGTGGAGGGAAGGTGCTGAGCATTTCTGGAAGCAGTGCAATCCTCCGCTTTTTAAATCAAGAAAGTGCTGAACGGGCTCGCAAGCGAATGGAAAATGAAGATGTTTTTGGTAACAGGATCATAGTGTCTTTTACTCCCAAAAACAAAGAAATTAATGAAACAAAAAGCTCCAGTGTTGTGGGAAGTGAAAAGGTGAAGTCTCCCAAAAAAATTAACAAGAACACAAAGCTGTGCCTCTTCAACAAAGACTCGAGTGATCAGTCTTGTGGTACCAAAGGCTCTGCTGGGAGAGGATTCCAGATTCCTATCAGCAAACCCACAAATGTTAAAAGTTTACAGGTATTGTTGTTCTACCTTGTTTAGTGTTCTTGCTTTTCCTCATGTTCTGAGGATTGCTTCTGTTACAGCTTTATCTTTCACCTGTCAGTCCTGGTTAATGAAGCACTAACGTATAGCGACACTCCCAGAGGAGGGCTGTATTCATTTGCTTGGAAAACAGACAATGAATTTGTGGGTGGGTTTTCCCCCTCCTTGCTACATTTTTCCTCAGTTGGAAATACTGCTGGTACTTACAGAGTCTTGAATCCTAGGCTAGTTTTGATTTTCCTATTGGTGACGAGTATAACATCTAGACTGATCCACTTATGCTGGGTTTAAGGGAGACCAGAGTAGATCTACAGTACAGCAAAAATATTTTAGCTAGTAGACAGTTTACTTTTTTCAGTTACAGAAAATTAAATATTCCTAGTTACGAAGTGCCAATTAAAATGCTGTTACAGAAAAATTTGTCAGTTATCTGGTTTCCATCACAAAGCCTCTTGCAAGGAATGCCTGATGTTTTTATGCTGACCTTTCTTCTGTTTCATATAGGAGCTGTGCCACATTGAATCAAAGACCATCAGCAGAAATACTGAAAACCAGCAAGAACACTTAAGAGAACAAATTCCTTCTCCTCAGAGTAATTCTAATGCAGCAATTCCTGTGTCTCTGGCAATCAAAAAAATTGGAATGGGAGAATCATCCTGTAAAAGCAGTCAGAAGTATGTTTAAAAATAGACATCATTGTTAGCTATGTTTATTTTTTTCACGTGAATTCTGCGACATAATGTGTTTTCTTTTTTCTTATATGTATTTGTGAATAGAAGAGAGATGTCTGCTTCCAGGAGCAGTACCAATTCCCCTGTAGATAAAAAAGAGAAAGATGAAGCCGTGTTTCAGGTCAGCTATCCCTCAGCTTTCAGTAAGCTGACAGCCTCAAGACAACTCAGTCCTTTGCTGGCGTCTCAGAGTTGCTGGTCATCGCGGTAAGTGTCTGTGTCTTATTGGGGAGGTGAAGCGAGACTTCACCAATGTATGTTATTTATTGACAGCTACATATGGAGTGTGTGCCCTGAGCATGTGACTAATACACTGGTTTATGTGGAGGCACATGGAAAACATGATGGTGCTGCATGACAACTGAGTGGATGTAAATATCAGATGGAGTGAACTCATTTTCAGAAACTTGTTGTGTGACAGTTGTTTCCTGCAGACTTTGTCTTTAGAGCTTCTAAAAAATCTTTAGAGGCATTATAGACATCTTGTTCCTCCTAATTTCAGTGCCTTTGACATTCTCAGTACAAATATATCCAGGCCTATCAAATTATCATAGACTTAAATATCTGGCCTTTCCAAATTATTAAGTTCATAGGAATTAGTTTGACTTTTTAATGTGTTGCTAAGATAGAAGACTTGATGCCAAATATATTAATAAATTTAGTGACTTTAGAACATAATATGAAGTATTTCCTTTCTTTTCATAAGAAATATTTGTCATGTTATGATGTATTGCTCATGGTGAAATTTGTTTTGCCCACGCACATATGTACTCGGAAAATACTTTCAAAGTGCCATGTTTGTGTGCTTGATGTGTTTATTTTCTCATTAATTTTGACATGTATATATCAGAACTGTGCAATGCTACTTTAGCTCATAAATGTTTTTATTGTACCCAGGAGTATGTCTCCAAACCTCTCAAATAGATCATCTCCGCTCACATTTAACATAGTAAACCACACCAGTGGTACAGACTGCCCTGATCCTTTTGCAAATGGTGCAGACATTCAGATCGGCAATATAGATTACAGATTGTCCAGAAAAGAGTTGCAGCAAAATTTACAAGAAATTTTCTCAAGATATGGCAAGGTAAAGGCTAAAATACCTTTATTAAATCTGGTTTAAGTACTTCCTGCTTATCTGTTTGTGGACAACTTTGTGGTCTAGATTTGAGTAGGAATGGAAAGCTACCCAAAGATGACTTTTAAACTTTGTTAAAGGGAGGTATTATGTGTTCTTTTAAAAAGACCATCTCTTGCCCTAGGTTCTTAATTTGCATGTGGTCTTCATAGATCTGGTATTCTGAAGTTAGGTACATAAAATTCTTAGTAAATGGATCTTAAGGTTTAACTGCATGACCTTTTAAAGCTGTAAAGCTGTATTCCCGGTGTCAACTTGATCACAGTAAAAACAGAGTTTGTTTTGAAACAGACATGGAGTGCGAATCAGGATAAAACAAGGCAGGGTCATTTCTGCAGCAGTCCTGGTTCTGTCTGATCTGCAGGTGACTTGTTTCTAGAATAATCTCCTACATGGGGAGATGATGCCTGTGTTAAAGAAATATCATGGTCTTGCTAAGGCTCGTTGCACTCGGTTCTTGTTGCAGCGTCTTGTTGGCCACGATTCATCCTACTCTGTTCCGTTCTGTGTTATATTCGGCTCTATGCCAAAACAAGACTGTGATACCCTTGTTTTGGCTTGCTTTTGGCTAATGTTTTGTGATAAATGTATAAAGTATTTTCTTCTTTTCAGGTAAAAACTGTAGAGCTCAGTCCTCATACAGACTACCAGTTGAAGGCTTCAGTTCAGATGGAAAACCTGCAAGAAGCAATCAGTGCCGTCAACAGCCTTCACAGATACAAAATTGGCAGCAAAAGGATCCAGGTGTCATTAGCAACAGGAACTGCTAGTAAATCACTCTCTCTCCTCAGGTAATAAGCACTTTGGCGTCTTCCTAGTTATTATAGCATGTATTTAGTAGTTGGGAGGTGATTTAAAATACTGAGCAAAGAATTGACAGAGAAATAAAGTACAATCTGTCTTATGACCTGATGAATGTGCTCAGTACAACTAGGCTAGTTTTCAGTTAAATGTTTTTATGCTGCTTATATTTTAAGTTACATCTGAAGAGATTTGTTCTCTGTTCAGTAGCATTTAATAGTTCTGCTGCTACTTTTTCGTAATACTGATAGACCTCAATAACTTAGTTTGTGAAGCTGAGTTGAGATTACACTTGACATCTTTATTCTTTCCTCCAAGAAAGTGCACATGAATTATCTGTTTGAGGATGGGAAACACAGTTTCAATGCTGTTGGTGTTGCTTTGATCTCCATTTTCTACATGGAGGATGGTAGAAGTAGAGTGCTGATGCTAGTGAGAGTACAAGTATTTCCTGTTTCAATTTTTCCATGTTGAAAAAGAGCATTAGGAATGAAGTTGTCAACACTTTTTCACAGAAAGCTCCAGTGAAAACAGTGGTTGGAGTGCAGGGCGTTTTACAATTACGTATTACTTGCCGTTGTATAATTTACAACTTGATTTCATTCTTCCCTATTATTTTATGCCTGTTCAAAGTTCTTAATGTAAAGTCCGAGCTGATAACTTCCAATGCTGCAGCTTTAATACTGCATTTTATAGATGCTGAAAATCTTACCACCCCCTATGAAAGATGCCGTTCCTTCAGAGACGGTACCTAGATATGTTAGCTGGAATGTTACTGCTTGCACTCCCCAATCTGAAGTGTCAACTGTTGTAGCACTGGGATGGAAGGGAATGTAATTTGTCCTGTTATATTTATAGCTTATGAAAGTGCATCTGTAAATATCTCACTGATTTTTACAAACCAGTGTTATTTAATCAATGTTACAATATTTCTTTTATAGCTCAGAAGCTATGTCCATTCTGCAGGATGCGCCTGCTTGTTGTCTTCCTGTGTTCAAATTCACAGAAATCTATGAAAAAAAGTAAGTTCTCAGTTGTTTTTTTCTCTAGTACTTCTAGAGAAGCTGATCTTGTGTGATTGTTTACAGTGATTTATAGAAGGCAACAGAATGGAGTGTTGTGGGGTTAGTTTTGTCAGATGTTGCAGTATATAATCTATCCAGAGGCAATGGCTGTGATGCTGGCCTGCCTTAGAGGGTTGTATTTCCAGTATTTTACTTCACTTTTCTGCATTGGGATGCATAGATTAGTTACCATAACAATTTACATAGTTTCTAGCATATTCCCATTTCTTAAAATAAATGCAGATTACCACATTCTCTAATTTGGTTTACAAAGTGCATTTATTTTTATCTTTTTTCTTTTAGATTTGGCCACAAGTTAATTGTATCAGACTTGTACAAACTGACGGACACGGTGGCGATCCGGGACCAAGGCAGTGGGCGGCTCGTTTGTCTCTTGCCCAGCAGCCAAGCCCGGCAGAGCCCTCTGGGCTCGTCCCAGTCGCACGATGGTTCATCCGCAAACTGTAGTCCTATCATATTTGAGGAGTTGGAATATCACGAGCCTGTTTGTAAGCAGCATTGCCTGAATAAAGACTTTATGTAAGCTGTGTATAAAATACTATAAAACCATGCAAAATATTTGAACAGTATTTAACAGTTAAAGTTAAGGCATGTATGTTCACTTAGCGTGTGCCAGCCACTGTTTCTATGTTGTTTACAAGAGTAAGGCAGACAGAAAATAGCAAGGTGGCACAGTGAGTTTTCTAGGCAGTTCTTATGGATCAGTCTGTTCAGGTGAGATTTTCTAGCAAGTTTAAACACCCGTAAGCAGAAAGGTACACTGCCTTCCCCTGCATCTACAGGAAGGTTATACATTGTAGAGGTTTCTATTGGCTTGAATTTTATTATGTAACTGTAGCTGCAACTGATATTTCTTTGTCTTCCAGCTGCATTTGTGCTGGGTTGAAGATCTCCTGAAGAGATTAAGTTTTTGTTTTGTTCAACAGCAGCCTGGTTGTGCTGCTAAAGCAGTTATTAGGTGTTCACTATGAACTGCCTGATCTGTGCTGCTGAAGTTGAATTTGAAAATTTTGATCTAATGATAATGAAAGTATGGTCTTCTAAATGTTGCGTGTCTCATGGAAAATTTCTTGTAGCTCTGTTAATTTTTGTGAAGAAGATGGAAGTTCCTTGTGACTATGTAGCAGTATTGTAAGCTGCTAGCAATGTATTGTGAGCGTATAGTAGGATGTTTTCTCTGAGTGCATATGTGAGCACAGACATGCTGCGCTACAGCGACGTGTGGAACGAGCGTATCAACTTCAACCTCTTGTTTTTACAGTGAACACGAGTTTGATCCAGATTCTTACAGAATTCCTTTTGTGGTTTTGTCTCTGAAGACGTTTGCTCCCCAAGTTCACAGTCTTCTACAGACACACGAGGGTACTGTGCCTTTACTAAGGTAAAGTATTTTAATTTAGGTGTTTATCTTAAGGGCTGGTAGGTTATTGTTGGCTGTTGTAGTGCTCTGAAACTACCTGTTGTATAAAAACTCCAGCTCTTATGTAAGGTTGTATTTTTTACAGAAAGTAAGTGCCTTATGAAATGATTCCTTTTTGAATTCTTGTTGAGCCAAATAGGTGCTTATTTAAAATATGCATTTTATGAAGATTTCTCTAATGTACAAGTAAGCTCTTGAAGCCTCTTGTTCAGGAAGTGTCTCAAAAAATGGTATTTTTAGGACAAATGCTGTAGTGGTATTTTAGTGTATAATGGAAGCTTTTTTTTCTTTCTGAAGTTTTCCTGATTGTTATATGTCAGAGTTCAATGATCTTGAAATGGTGCCAGAAGGCCAGGGTGGTGTTCCCTTAGAACATCTGATTACCTGTGTTCCTGGAGTTAACATTGCCACGGCCCAAAATGGCATTAAAGTGATTAAATGGATCCATAACAAACCACCACCTCCTACTACAGGTAAATATTTCTATTTAAAAATCTTTTCTCAGAAATTATCTTTCTGCTAAAAAATTGGGAGTAGCATAAAGTCAACATCTTGCATAACTGTTAAAATTTTTATAAAAAGAGAAACTTTTAGCTTGAATATACAGATTTTTCACCTGTGCTCTAACCAGTGCCATATAGTGTGCAGTGTTTAGTGGAAGAATATAGGTTTAATAATATGATTTTCTTTTTGTAGATCCGTGGCTTCTACGTTCTAAGAGCCCTGTAGGTAACCCACAACTTATTCAGTTCAGTAGAGAAGTGATAGATTTACTTAAAAGCCAACCGTCCTGTGTCATACCTGTCAGTAAATTCATCCCTATGTACCATCATCATTTTGCCAAACAATGCCGAGTGTCCGACTATGGATATTCTAAATTAATGGAGCTGCTGGAAGCAGTGCCTCATGTATTGCAAGTGAGTTTTTGGCTCTCTTCTTTTTAATTTGGGGAATTGTACTTTTATGTTCAACTACCTGAATTACTGGGTGGATTTGTCTAATAGCTCCTGTGCAATTGCCTGGTTTACCTTGAAATAGGTGATTAAGTGAATGCTGGAGTGTAATTGTGGGTGGGGTTTTTTTGAGATGGTGTTTGTTTTGTTGTTATTATTGTTCTCACCCTTCCAAAACAACTTCTGGGGGAATTAACTCTTAATTTAATCCAAGCCTGTGGAATAGAGCCTTTGGCTGGTGTTTGGGTAAAAGGCTTTAATTGTGCTGTTTATCATAAAAACACAGCAAATTGAGTGCTCCTCAGTGAACCTGCGTCTTGAAGAATTTCTGTGTGAAATAGTCATATGGCCTTAAGGTACAAAAAAGAAACACCATGGTCATGTTAGTTCAGTACTTTGAACACCAACTGATCGTAGTATTTTAAAATAACCAATACAAATGTGCAACAGTTGCAATAGCACTAATGGCGGAAGCATATCTTAATTACTTCATGATAGATGCCTTAGCACAGGAAGCATATGGCTCATGAGGCTGCCTTTCCAAACACTCTATTATATCCTTCAATTCTAGCCTTGCTATACTAGATCTAGCTTCTAAGTATCTTGTAAAAGAGTTTAGTGAGGTGCTAGATGTGAGTAATCAGATATAATTTTCTTTCAGATTCTTGGTATGGGTTCCAAACGCTTGTTGACTCTGACACACAGAGCTCAAGTGAAGCGCTTTACGCAAGACTTACTGAAGCTTCTCAAATCCCAGGCTAGCAAGCAAGTGATTGTGAGGGAATTCTTACAGGCTTATCACTGGTGAGTTCTTAATGAAACAAGAACAGTTGTGCAGGGCACATCTAATGCTGGTGGGTTTAAAACCTGGTGCAAGAGGAGTCGGCACCAAACTGCGGCAACTCTAGTGTCTATGATGTGGAAGTTCAAACTTCTAAAACAAAAATTAAAAGCACTCTGCCAGACTTTTATTGCTTCCTTTAGCACTGGGTTTAACTTTGTTGGAGTTTGAAATGGGTTAACGGATTTCATTTGTTCTATCTGAAGCCAGAGCTGCAAGGTTGGATTTAAGCAGTCAGATCATGACACATTAACATGACAAATAAAGGAAAAATTTAGTGTTAGGCTTTCTTTAGAGGTGAATATAAAATAGACTGATTGCCAATAGATGCTTTCACTACTTCTGTGCCAGTGCTAGATCCAGCTGAAGTAAGGAGGAGCAGTATCTGTCTTACTGTCACCAGGAAGAACATTCTGTTCTAACATGCTGAAAAGCAGATTATCTCTTTTAAAAAGAGCCAAGAATGACGGGCTCTGTTTACTTAGTATTTGAGGCTTACTATCAATTTACTTTTTTCCCTACGCAGCATGCATTAGTACTCATATGATACAATGTTCTGAAACTTCCAGGTGTTTCTCAAAGGACTGGGATGTTACTGAGTATGGAGTCTGTGAACTGGCTGATATTATATCAGAAATTCCAGATACAACCATCTGTTTGTCACAGCAAGACAATGAAATGGTAATTTGTATTCCCAAAAGAGGTATGTCTTGTACTTTTCTTACTGTTGCTGAAGAAATTGGTTTTTAACTATTTTTAAACTCTACTAACAAAAGTATATGGGAGTGACTTGGATTTTTTTTTATAATTGTGTTTCTACCTTCATAACCAAGTTACGAATGTCTAGTGAGTAAAGAATTTGTCATTCTAGGAGCAGTTGCAATGGAACAGACAGGAAAGCAGGTGGCAAAGCAGCTAAAATAATGCTGCTGCTTCTGCATGCAGTTGAATTTTCTGTGGAATGCTTCGAGTGGGTTGTTGCCACATGGCAAAAATATGAACTTATTTGGCTATTTAATATCTTAAGTGCTCCTCACCTGATTATTTTAGACTTTAAACATGTAAGCATAGTAAAAGTCTTTAGTGGCAGAAGGAAATAGTGACTTGGTGTGATAAGTTAAAGAAAATACGGTGATTAATTATCATGTTCTGTTGCTTTTTATAAGCGTGTTGGTACATCACTTTTGCCTTGTTTTTTAATTTTAGAACGTACACAAGAAGAAATAGAAAGAACCAAACAATTTTCGAAAGAGGTGGTAGACTTACTGCGCCATCAGCCCCATTTTCGAATGCCCTTCAATAAATTTATTCCTTCCTATCATCACCACTTTGGTCGTCAGTGCAAACTTGCTTACTACGGGTTTACAAAACTACTTGAACTCTTTGAAGCCATACCAGATGTCTTACTTGTAAGTTCCAAAATCTTAAGCTGTACTAAAGCATTTTTCAGAGATCTGCACGAGTGTTTCGTTAACTGTAGTACCAGTTAAACTGTGCACCTGTAGTGTTAACCAGCTGTATTTAAGAAAGTCTTTGATATAGCTATTTTGGTAAAATGGTCCAAGGTTTTTAACATGTTGAGGCTAAGCTTGTTAACAAATTACAGCTTTCTCAATTGGATTACATTTACAAAAGTCTGTGCATCAAAACCAGAGCTAAGCTTTATTAAAGTTGTATTAAACTTGTTTTAGTAAAGGTTAATAACTATAATTGCCTATTTTGTTTTATTTCAGAAATTACCTAGTTTTGCTTACAATGCAGATATCTTTTGAGGCAGCTGAACTCTGCTACATAGCAATTGCCTACAAGTGCTGAATTTTGGTTGCAGAGGACACTTTTCCCATCCAAACTATGTAAATCACTTGAACAAAGTGTCATTTCTGTTTTGTAGGTATTGGAATGTGGGGAGGAGAAAATTCTCACACTTACAGAGGTGGAACAAGTGAAAGCAGTCGCTGCCCAGTTTGTGAAGCTACTGCGTTCTCAGAAGGACAACAGCCTGATGATGGCTGATGTACTGAGCGAGTACAGCAAAACCTTTGGGTACACCCTGCGGCTTCACGACTACGATGTCAGCTCGGTTCCAGCTTTAATGCAAAAGCTTTGCCATGTCGTAAAGGTAATCTTTTATCTTTATCCCTCTAAAAAGTACGCAATGTTGTGTTAAGGAGTTTCCTGCTTCAAATGACAGGGGTTAGTGTGTTTAATACTGTGTTCTAGAAACAGTATTTCAGTAAGTCGGAGGTGGAGAGGGAATTCCAAAGAGATTTTTAAACGTAGCTTCTATATTCCTGTGATGGTGTTCTTGTTCTTTTGTAACCTTCCACTGTATCTGGGAAAACTCACGCTTGTTTAGCAAGTAACAAGATTGTACTCTGATACTTTTAAGAATACAAATTGTGACTTTTTTCCCACCTGTGTAAAAGCAATAATTTCCTGATAACCATAGTAGTTATCAGTCTTCCGATGTTTTATATTCCGAAATTATTTGATCCATGGTTTGAGGCTTTGACTCTGAATGTAAATGCATGGATGGTTTTATGTCAGTGGAAAAGACAGTTTACATCTACACGGACTTGGACATACGCTGATGTAGTTGCTCCAGTTCTGTTAATTCAGCAGCTGGAGCTCAGGGTGGAGCTCAGTCAGGTCCAGCTGGCTTGGAACAAAGAGTATAATCATGTCTACCATGTGGACAGAAACTGCTACACAGCTTTTGGATATTTAAAGTAAATTTTTCCATGTAATAAGCTGCTTTATCCTCTGTGCTTTTGGCTTGGGGAGTATCAGATGCTGGTGTATAATGTCAGATACAGCTTCACTCAAACAAATCCCAGCTGCACAAATTACTTATAAATTAATCTCTTTGCTGTCCCTAATTTTGTTCATTCATTTCTCCAGGTTGTTGACACAGAGTCTGGCAAGCAAATTCAGCTGATCAATAGAAAGTCTCTGCGGACCCTGACTGCCCAGTTGCTGGTGTTGTTGATGTCCTGGGACGGAACGTCCTTCCTCTCGGTGGAACAGCTGCGACAGCACTATGAAACAGCCCATAGCACTTCGCTTAACCCCTGTGAATATGGATTTATGACCTTAACTGAACTCCTGAAGAGCCTGCCTTACTTGGTTGAGGTACAGCAGCTCCTTTCCTTTCTGGTGTTTCATACTTAGAACAAACATTGTGACTAGAGGATATGAATGTGCGCACTCTAATTCTGTCTTTTTTTGTTGTAACAGGTTTTTACCAATGGTGCAGCAGAAGAGTACGTGAAGCTTACAAATCTCTATATGTTTGCAAAGAATGTAAGGTCTTTACTTCACACTTACCATTATCAGCAGATTTTTCTTCATGAGTTCCCAGTAGCATATAGCAAATACACAGGAGAAGTGCTGCAGCCTAAAGCGTATGGATGCAACAATTTAGAAGAGCTCTTGGGAGCAATTCCACAGGTGTGAAGACTTCTGGTTTGCACAATTATACTGAGATTTCTGCATGGATTAAAAATAGTCACACAACTGCAGCTTGTTTAATTGCTGTGAATTACTGTCCTTCTCCAAGGAGGCTTATACTAGTTGTATTTTTAATAGCTTCTGAAAAATCTGGATTGCGTAATAAGACCAAGAAAATACTTACTTTTTCATGTTTTGGTCAAATTTTCCTTAAGAACTGTTCCTGGTGAGGCTGCAGAAATCTTTGGTGTGGTTATCAAGTGAGATAATTGATTTCTGGTTTGAATGCATGACTGTACAGTACTGAAGCCTCATTTGATCAGGTTGAATTATTAGGTGTAGGACTGAAGAGTTGTGAGACCTTGTCAGAAGTGCCACACCACACAAAGGAATTTTGCTGTGGCATCTTGTCATCCACACGTGCTAAGTGCTCTGGGATAATTTTGTGACCCAGTTCATGGCTATAAGCTTTGTTTTAAGTAAATTAATCTTCTGGAGAGTAACAAGATGGATTTTTGCAGCTCAGTGTTTAAACATAGCTTTGTTAATATATAGCTAGTATACTTTCTAGCCCTATAGTTTGCCTTTAGCATAAATTACTTTGAGACAAAACTTTTACTTGGGAAGTGTAGCACAAATTAGCAGCATGATTCAGTCAGAGCAAGGCAGTGAATAAGCTGCTTTAGGCTTTGAGGTTAGTACGTATCAATGTTTAATAAATTCTGCTTTGTATTCTATAGGTGGTCTGGATTAAAGGACATGGCCATAAGAGAATTGTGGTACTGAAGAATGATATGAAAAGTAAGCTGTTTCTGTTTTAAGCAGTATCTATCTTTCCTTTTTTCTATTGAGAGGTAACTTAAGTAACCACACGAACTTGCCTTTTTGTAGCTCGCTTTAGCTCACCTAGTTTTCCCCCTGTTGATCATGTGGATGATCATGGAAATCAACTTGCTGACAATAATGGACATATGGAGACCCCAGGATCCACTTCATCAATGGAATTAAATCTAGGAACACCTAGCAATGGTAATACAAAATTGATTTATATAAGAAATTAGTTATCTTAGGGGAAATAAGCAGAGTAACTGAAGCAGCACAGGGAAAGCTGTGTGAGTTAGTCCATCTGAATTTCTGTAGAAATGCTTTATGGCTTGCAAGCTGTTGGAACTATAGACTTTAGGAGAAGAACAACAGTACCTTTTGTCCTCAGCTGCCAGAGTACTGTTTCTCATGGATTTTAGTGGAAATTTAGGTCTATAAGCATGAAGCTAAGGAGAAAAGATGGTCAGTAGCTGCTTCTGTTAAGAATGTCTCCAGTGTTCTGATGATAATATAGTGCTTATTTTTTGTGATGGTGTTAGGCTGACTTTGGTGTTATTATTTGCCAATAATAATGACAGTCCGGTTGGTCTAAGTCTATGTCAAGAAAAAAAATTAACTGGGAAATGGTGGCCTCATAGTTCATCTCTTGCTGTGCTCTGCAATTTTTTATTACCTGCGAGTTGGAGAACTTGTGGAATGTTTCTTGAGTTATTTCAGAAGTTTAGGCTTGTCCCTTTTCGTATGGGCAAGTCACTTTATTTTGAAACTTTCCGCTGAATTTTCACCTGTAATTGTGTGAGGTGGTGGTACATAGTTGATAGGATATTGGTGTGTCTGCAGGGGAGTTGTCTGGTAACTTTTATGTTAGACTGTTCCTTGAGGTTTTGTTTCCTCAGCCCTTCTTCTATTACCCAAGTTTGGCAAATCCCAGATTTTACCATGAGGTGTATTTACTCAGGCAAGAAAGAGGTTGAACATACTGTTGCTTTGTCTGCTGTGTTGTAATCAGTTAGATGCTCTTGATCCAGCCAAGTAACTCTTAATGAATCTGAGGGTAGTTAGCGTTAATTCAGTTTGATATTAGTATTTCAAGTACAGCGTAGATCTTGGATCCTCAGTGCTGCATCTGCAGATTCACGTTTAGCAGCTCTGCAATAGTGATACCTCCACACTTACAGATACTTTGAAAGATGTTCCCTTATCTTTGTAGTTTCTAATCAAACTGAGCAAGAACTTCTTTGCCTCACAAACACATCTCCCATTGACCTCTTGTGTGAGCCAGTTCCTTCCTGCCTCCCATCCCCACAACTGCGCCCCGACCCCGTGGTTCTGGAGTCCGCAGACCTCATCCAGTTTGAGGAACGCCCGGCACCTCTCGCTGGTAAGACTTGGCTGGCCTATGTTATATTACTTATGGATAATTCAGACCACTTGGAAAGTAAAGGCATCAAACAAATGGTTGATTATGTAGAGTTCCATTTAAATACATATGCATACATATTGCACATTGGGATGTGTTGGAAATGCAGGTGGCTTCTGTAAAAGTACTGACTGTACCCTGCTGCACTTCCCTGGGGTGACTTTTAGGAGGACCTTGTCCACCACTAAAACTGCATTTTGCCAACCTGTGGCAACCTTTTCACCACAGTAGTTTCATGGTGCTTTTCTGAGTGTTGAGAGACTTAATGTGATAATTAAATTAAACCTTCCAAAGAGTACATGATACAGAGCCAGAAGCAAACATCCCATTGGCTGCACAGGTCTGAACATGACACACCATTTGGTTTAAATCAGGCTGACATGTTTTTCTTAAATACTTTATTGCCTTATTAGCAGAGAAATGTCATTCTCTTTTTCAAGAGCATCAATAAATTGAGCTTTCCTCTTTATTTTAGAGATAATGATTTTAACAGAAGAAGAAAAACAAATTGTTCCCCCAGGTCAAGAAAAATTGGCCTCTGGTTCCGTGGGATCTCCCAGCACAGAGAACACGTCGGTGCCTCCCTGCCAGTCCTCCGAAACCCAACCCAGCAAGGAAGCGATGGACAGCCCAGCCAAAAAACAACACAAAAACAAGGTGAAATTGGCAGCAAACTTCTCACTTGCACCTGTAACCAAGCTTTAACTCTTTATTTTTAGTGTGAAAGACAAATACCTATGGACTCTGCACAAAGTGAAGCTATTTGCTAGCCCTTACGTATTTTAATGAAAGGCCTAGAAGAATTAATTTGTATTTAATGTATTCTGTGAAGATTTTGTTCTTTTTACACTGAACACAGCTATTAGCAGAGCAGACTTTTTCTATTATTTTGAAAAAAACAATTCTGGCATTCGTTAAATTATTATTAAATTTTACAGTTTTTCATGAATGTGTGTTCAGTAAAAGCAAAATATTAATTTGACTAAAACGAAACAGATTTTATTTTCTTGAAGCATTGTTGGTGGTGTAATCATACACGTAGCATATTATATTCTATAGGCTGTTGCTTACTGGTATTGTTTCAGACAGTATTAATAAAATGCATGATCTGTCTTTCAAAAGCCTGTTGAGAAATTTTAAGTCGCTGACCTGAAATGTCAAGAGTGAGGGAGCTGATTGTCCTCCAGAGGAGAAACTTGTTCTCTGACCTTTCAGATGACTTGTAACTGCACTGGAAATTGTTTTGGCTAAAGATGTCTGTAGAAGATTATGGGTGTTTTGTTCCTAAAACTTGTTTTAAATGTTTTCTGTAGCTTTCAGTTCCATTTAGGAGCTTTCTAGGACCTTGATGCTTTAAGCTTCCCTTTTATATTTGGTTCCAGTCTGGTATGGATTTGGTTAAGGAAAAGACTGTCTTGGTGTCGTGAGTTTAAGATACAGACACACACATTTTATTGTGTCTAGAAATGAAATTAGGAAGATTCTGATATTTCTGAAATATGCATTTAATGCATAAATTACAGATAACAGAGCAGGTCTTAGTAAAATGTTTTCTGGCGGAGGGTATGGATGCTATTTCCACCTGTAAGGCAAGTTCTAACTACACGTGGAAATGCTAAGGTTGTTCTGCTTAACCTTGTTTTCTATTTTTAAGCACGTTCAGTAAATGGGAAGCTTATTCTTTGATGTGCTGTCTTTTAACTGTGTCTGTTTTTATTTTGAAACTTACTCCTAGTGTTGGAAGCTTTCTTCTATGTGTGGTACCTTGCGTTGGCTTTGGAAGAGAGGATAAGCCGGTGGATGACCTTAATTAACTCTAGTTAGCAGAAATGTCCAGTGTGTGAGTAATTATACCCATTCTGGGTAACCATGGCATTTACAATGGGTTGTATTTGCCAGGCAGCGAATAAATTGCTTGTAGTACTGAAAGAACCTAGACTAGAGGTTTTCCACCGGCCAACTGAATATTTTTAGGTGGATTCTATTGTAATACACAAGAGATGGAACACGGGCTCTAACTTCTCAGCCAGCAGCAGGAAATACCACTGAATAATGGCTATAGACAGGATTTTACAGGTCAGATTTTGTTATAAAATCTTTTAAACTTTGGCAGGTATTACCAGTAGTGAACTTATAGCCATTGGGGATGCAGAGAAACACTTGGAAGTTTTTCTGAGCACTGTGGCACAGTATTTTCAGTCCTTAGTGAAACTACAGACACACAGCTCTAGAAGGAGAAAATTAGAAGTGAGCTTCCTTGGAATGCTTCTAATGAGTCGAATGCGAGAACACCTCGTTTTACCTTAAGTTTGATAAGGTTAACACTGATCAGTCTAGATCTCTGTTTCAGAAGACAACCCGAAATTCTATTTTCATGAGATGCAGCTACAAGTCATCTGGAGTCCTAAAGAAAACCAGGTTTTTGCTTCAAAGGAAAATATTGTATTTGTCAGAGTGAGTGTGGTGGTTACACCGTTTATGGAGGTCAGTTATCTTTTCTGGATTCGCGTGTGATTCTGACGAAATCGCTGTTTGGAGGTAATAGGATAATACTTTTGAGAAGTTGTGTTCATAGTGTAACAAAATAGCTAATGGAATCGCAATATATTTTTTTATCCAAAGGGTTAAATGAATGATGTGACTTACAGATTTAAAAGCATTACAACCATGAAATTCTTTAATTTAACAATTAAATGTACTACTTCAGGTTCATGTCTGTTTAAAAAGAAATGTCACTGAAGCCCTCAATTGATGCACTTTTTCTTCGCATGGGACGGAGGAGAAAAAAGACTTTTCTTAGCTGTCTACTTTGTTTGGACACTTTCTTTTGTGGCTCAATTGCTGTTTTGTGTGTTGGGACCAAACAGTTGTGTCAATAAAATTTTCAAGCAAGCATAACCCTTGTCCTTGTCTGAAGACCTGAAAAAAACCCTGTCCTAGAATCCTTAATTTGCTGTGTTGTGTTAAATGTAATTATCCAGACAGAGAAGAGAGCTGGAATGTCCACAACCTGCTATTCTGGAGAAGGAAGGTTTTCCCAATGTTATTGATTCAGCTGTTGGTGGATGTACTCAGGATCTCTTGCTGCTCTTCAGGCAACATGATGTTTATTTTAGAAGGAAACTAATATTTATCAGCCTGAAGAGAAAACTGGAGCAAGGAGTGTAAATGCAAGAGGTGGAGGGGAGGTGTTCCGAGTGAGTTTGTCTCACTTTGGAGTGTTAGAATTCATGTGAATGATGGTCACACACAGTGTTACTGTGCCATGAAGTTAACCAGTCACTTTGGGGTTACAACCGCCTTGTTTTCCAGCTGAACAGTGTCATTATTCAGGAGCCATGAGTCTGACAAGCAAGTTAATTCACAGCTTCACTGGGGTGCTTTAAACTTCAGAATATAACAAAATCATTAAAAAAAAAATCTGCAACTAAATTGGTCTGTTCTGTCAACTTGCAGCTTTGTGGACAAAAGTAAAGAGCTGGATGAGATGCTCCTCACTATCTTTTTCTTTTGGTGTTCTTAATTCCATTTTGTTCCTTGATGGAACGGAAGCGGAACAGTCTGCTAGAGCCGATGCTAGGCCTGCTCAGGTGAGGGGTGTTAATTAGCAGGAAACTCTCCATAAATAGTGTAATAAATACCACTTTTTAAAAGGCAGGGCAGGCAATGTTTAAAAACCTGCTATAACATTGTGACACCACAAATGGTATAATCACTGTTCTAATTTCATTCTTTAAGTAGTTGTGAATGTTCTAAGTATGTGTGAGTAAAATCCCTCTACCACCTGGTATGTGAGTGCCTTCAAAAGATGAGTTGTGTTTTCTGATATCTGCAAACACTCCCACTTCTTTCATCCTCATTTTGTTATCTGTTTCAATTACTAAGAAGTTTAGTTCTAAAAGTCATGATGGGAATAACTTTTCTCCCTCCCTAAAATTAATATGGCTTATTTTCTGCCATAATGTAACAGCACAGAGTGTAATTGCATGGCGAACCGTGGTTTAACTCTTATTTCTGTTAAACATAATTTAAGAAAAAAGTTTGTCTTTGGCACTTGGAATGTGTTCAGTGCTATAGAACAAGGGAGATACCTAGAGATCTTTGGGTATTTTCCCACAATTTGCCTGGTATTTGCTCAGAGGATGAGATACAGTATCTCTACTCTTCCAGCATGTGTTACTTTTAACTTATTCCCTCTTGCAGGGACTGTTTAATATTATGCAGATGGAGAAAAATTAGAAAACATCTTAATTTATGTGACTATTAAAATGGTTAGTAGTGCTATACTTCTGTTACAGAAAGCAGATTGACAGAGAATGCCATTTTACAAGAGATTTGAGATGCCACTTCAAGGTATTATTTTTGAGCCTTTTCTGTAGAGCAGAAGAGGCTTCTCTAGGACAGATCAGTTTTCAGGCCTTTTTGAGCCTTTTCACTAGCCCTAACTAATCCTCAGCTGCCTTGTCTCTAGAATGCCTATCAGAGAAAGAGTTTTTGTTTTTCCTTGTTTGGCTTGTTGCTGGTGACAGGGTTGGTTGTTTCCCTGAGCGCTTGCCCAGTTGGGCTGTAAGTATCACACACAGTATCACAGTATCACAGTATGTTTGGGATTGGAAGGGACCTCAAAAGATCATCCAGTCCAATCCCCCTGCTGGAGCAGGAACACCGAGGAGAGGTCGCACAGTAGCGACAAGCTAGACAGAAGCTGCCCCACCTGTGGGTTTTTTAGTGAGATAAACCCCTTTATTTCAGTAGCATCACTAATTTATCAAATTAGTCCTTTCTTGCAGAATAATCATCCTACTGTTTTTGAAAAATATAGCAGCATGGTAAGTGCATCCCACTCCACCAGTTTCCTTCAGTAACAAGAAGAAACAGATACTTAGTTGAACACAGCAGCTTAATTTATTTGGAAATACGTTTAACTTTGAAGAGATTCAGTAAGTCTAGGGGAAGGTACAATAGAACCGTTTGCTGGTCGAATTGGAGATGAGTACAAATAGCACCTCAGCACTTTTATTTTGCTCAGTAGACCAAGATCCTTTCCTGAATACAACCATGTTTAGCAGTTCATTGAGGAAACAGTATGTCAAATCCATCTTAATTTTTCTTCTTTTTCTGACGCCTTCTTTGTGATAAACAGCCAGGATTTCCAGAAGAGATTTTTGGGTGCTTTGGTCAACCAATGTCCCTCTTTTGCAGGTGGTAACAGCTAAAAATCAGCTCTCAACATGGTCACCTAAGGATGCATGTCTGATTTTCTGCTGATTTTATGTATGGGGATGACATAATGTGTTATGTTTATGGCATCACGGAAGTTTAAGCCCTTGCAAATACTCTGTGGTTTAGTCTGATCTTTAAAGGCCCAAGATTTTTACACACTTAATTCTTTCTTAATTTGTTTAATTACAGCCCTTACATTTGAAGGAAGCCATTAGGGTTCTGCTGTGTCTGAACAGCACTGTACACAGTGTTGAACACAGGGGAGAATCTGACCTCACAGTCCAAACAATCCAGGATTTTATGGCTAAGCAGCACCACTGACTCCCTTCCAAAGGAACCACTGGGGCACTGCAGGCAAGCGCCTCAACCCGCCCAAGTAACAACAGAAGGGAAGCATTTGATAATTGAAACAAAACAAACTCACGCAAAAACTTTTCAGCTCAGCCAAGCCAGAACTTCTGAAAATGAAGTTCTCTCACACTAACACACCTGTAGTTCCAGTCCCTTTGGGGCACTGGCTACAGTGGTGCTGTATGTGAATTTACATATTCACCCTTAAGGTGTGTTCCTTTTAATTAAGGGAGGGGGCTCTGTGGCCTGGTCATGAGTGTTAGATCCCAGAAATGTCTGGCTCCTTTTCCTGTTAATGGATTTTTCATACAAACCTACGCTCTACTGATATCCCTTTTCTTCCCAAGGGGCTGTAGATGCCGTGCAGCACGCAGGGAGCACCCCAACCATCACCACAGCCTGGCTGAAGCGTTAATGTGTGTAAGTCACCTCTTGCCGTACAACAGCTGTTTGCCAAGTCCTTCAGGACTTGGTATCGGTGTTCACAATATGCAGTTTTAACAGATGATCCTCCAAAGGCTTTAAGTTTGGTGCTTCACTAGTGAGTTTTTTCCTTAACTTGCATTTGTCTTTGTTAATGGCACTGAACAGCTACCTCTTGTCTTACAATACTGGTAATTCCTGATGTCTTAATTAGATACCAGCAAATTCAAGAGGCTGCTAAATCTTCCAGAAGCCAGTGGGTGTTTTTCCCCCTCCAGTGTGTGTACTCCCTGCAAAGCAGTTTTCCCCATACCTCAGTTAATGTACACAGGTGCCGTATGGAGTCCAACCTGTACCAGATACAGCAGGTATTAACAGCTGCAGAGCTTAATGGGATGTTGTATGACCACAGATGCAATAATTTTATATAATTATTCAGCCTTTGCATATGTTTTGTCCTCTTTCCTCCTTCTTTGGTTGATGTAACTTAAGTGCTTCATGTCTTACCCAAAACCATTTTGTGTTGTTTTCTCTCCTTGATTATTAAGGAACTTAGTGATGAAGGCTCTTTGTCTCAAGTGAGCGTCAAGTTCTGAAACAAATTACTCTGGAGATGCAGTAATTCATCGAATCAGTCTGACGTTGGGGATTAAGTTTTATTTGTACACGAATAGTCTGAGTTACTTTAGATAGTATCTCCTTGAACCTTAATAAGATACTTTCTTACTCTAAAAAATATTACTGTTTATCCTTTTTTGATTAACTGCTGTTTATTTCTTTCTCCTTTCCTGTAACTGTGGTTCCTTTGTATATAAGTGCACACTTCACTTAGCTGCCTTCACAACATGGAAGTTCCTCTTGAAACACTTTATTTCAGGAACTTTTTGCTATCTGTTTGTTACTTCTAAGCCTGAGATTTTCACATTAGATCCATGTAAGTTTATTTCACTATTTACACCTATCACAGTACACTTATATGGAATACCATCACACAGACAAGCCAGCTACTGACAGCTAATATAAAGATATTAGATTCCACAAGGTTTAATCTGCATAGAGACCAGAAACACATTTAATGGTGAAACACAGGTAAGTCTTTCTGTATTTCCCTCAATTTTAAACCCATTTGTGTAGAATGTGATCTTCTTATCACAAATACCTACTTCTGTATTATACATTTATCTTGTAGTCAATTTGTCTTGGGTGGCTGGTGTCTTCCTACACTTGCTAGTTTGTATTATGGCCACAAAATATGCCTTTAACAGTTGTTTGAAGCATTCTTTAAATATTAAGTTTTGTCTTCTACTCTCCTCCCAGCGATACATAATTTCATACTGCATGTAACTTCAGAGAGCGGACAAAACTCTGAGTGATTATTTCTTGGACTCCATGTGAGGTGGAGATCTACAAAAGAAACGATGCCCCTTTGTGCTACACCATCTATTTGCCAATTGCTGCAGCTGTGCTTGCTGAAGCTTCACCAGAGATTCCCTGGTGCAAATAGTATTCGTTTGACTTAATTCAGAAATCATATGGGATATAAAAATCTATTTACTTGCAGCATCCTTGTCACTGATCCTCATTCTTAGGAAGAATTAGGAGTCAAACTGCACATCAGAGTAGTTGAACATCACAGGAGTTTGGGAAGTATTTTGTATGCAACATCAGTTATCCTAAAGTTGCTTCGTCTATCAGTTGCGCTATCTACAGCATTGCTATTTGCAGCTTTCGTTTTGAAAAGTAGCCAAAATGGGACATTCCAGCAATTGCAGAGTGCTGTTTGTCAAGGGGGAAAAGTGTACAAAAACTTCTTACAAAGTGGTGACCTATTTGAATTGCTCTTGTCACACCTTACTGGATGAAATATATCCTCGTTTCATGTTTATCACTGGGGTGTTTTTGTTGCCTCTACTACAGATCTTTTCTGGTCACTGGACAGCCACTATATAGGTTTCTTTTGTTTTTAGGCATGCGTGTTGAGTGATCCATGCAACAGTGAAGAACCTGCCGTTGTACATTCCACCCATTACTGTGGTACCAGTTGCTCTGGATTCTGTCAGCAGGACGCTGTTAGTTCCCCTCACCCTCCAGTTCCATTCAATGAAAACATTTGAAAAGACAAATGCAGTAGCCCTGGGCTACATGATGTTGCATTGTGTGGCCCCACAACAATCCTTGATAATGGCCAATCCCGCCTTGGCGATGGTGGGCTTGCTTGGAGGAGGTTCTGCCTTCTTTTCTGCTGGGCTGCCTGCAACGTTCAAAACAGGACACCATTAAAACCAAGAGCTGCCCAAACTCTTTCTTCCTACTTGTGGCTTAAAGAATGCAAGCTTTCCCCACCCTCCTCCCCCGGGATTTTTAAACTCTTGTTTGAATAACACATCTACCACTCTGTTAGTAACCAAGCTGGTATATGCATTCAAACTTCTCTCTTCAGGGCAGGGGGTTAAGAGGGGCTGAAGAATCCAGACATCTCAATGGGAGGGTAAACTGATCCCATCTTGTTCAATCTAGGAGTCCCTGGTCACAGCCATGGGGTCAGATAACGGGTCCTTTCACAGAAAGTCATCTTACTGCATTGACACCCCAACTGCTAAGGAGCTGAAGAACAACAGTATCGCTAGAGTTTATTCTCTCATCAACTTGGATGTCATTATTAGGAGAACAACATAAAGGTAGGTTTTAATTTATCTCTAACATTGTGTGGAAAACAATGACATAGGAAGTAAACTAACAAGGGAGATGATGAGTCGTGTTTGCTGTGACTAAAAGGGTATAAATAATTCCTGATGCATCTTAAAATGTCTCTGTCAACCTCTAACTTCAGTCATTCCACATCCATCTGGAAACTCTTTAGCAAGATCTGTGCAAAATGGTGGTGAGTTTGGATACAAACCTCTTGAGCTGGTGGATCAAATTCAATTTGTAAGAAGGGCACTGCTCTCACTGGATCGTGTCCCTGCCTCAGAGCTCAGAGACAGGTCACAACAGCCTGGTAACTTTTAGAGCTCATGCTGTGACTGTTGAGTTTGAAAACCACAGATAAAAGCTTCCAAGGGATCATGTAACCTGCTTAGTTTCTGACAAATCAGTGTGTGTGCAGTTCTGTCTGTGAGTTGAGGCGATAGAAAAAACCTATTTATGTTGGTAACATGTAAGAAATTTGGGGTGGCTGTTGAAGATTACGGTGTTTTCTCTATTCTCTAGTCTCCATCTTCCTTGCAGTAAAACAGGCCAACTTAGCTCCAGATATCCTAGCATACATGTTAAGAGATTATTCCTGGTTATTTTTGCAGAATCAGGTAGGAAAATATAGGCAAAAATAAATCCAGTTGCTTACAAAAGCAGGTTGTGGCAATATGTATATTCAGATGTACTTCAAATATTTAAAACGTACAAAGCAAATTTCAAGTGTCCACGGATTACTTGGATTTAGTTTTAAGGTGCAACAGGGCACGTGAATTCAAAGTGCCCAGCAATTACTGACGCACTCTCTTGTCTCAGGGTGATCCAGCGAGATTAACCCAGCGTGGCCTTGGAAAATGCTCTTTCATTTGGTTGTCTTTGGAGTTTTTCCTTTTTGTGGTGTGTGTTTTGTTTTGTTTTCTCTGGATGTTTAGGAACTCACTGGTAGGAGACTGTGTTGCTTTGTCTAAGGGTTTTAACTTGGTGCGAAGGAATTCAGCCATCTCTTTGTCTTCTTCTTTCTCGCTGGTGGGGAAAAAGGAAAATAAATCTGTTACAGGAATAACAATGCTTGCTCTCTAAACAGGACAACAAAGCTAGAGTAGCTAGGATCAAGTCACTAGTCAACAATTCACTACTTTGTTCTTGTTAAAAACACTTAATTTTCCTGCTTATTAGAGAGCAAAGTTTTGCCTAAATGAAAACAAACTTCTTGTAGAATTTAGAGATATTCTTCCCCAAGGTTCTTTACTTGTCTCTGATACTGTTGGGTTTGTTATCTTGACTCATCAGTGGATTTAAACAATAATGTGTCCCCTATTTGAAGCTGGTCTCACAAGTGCTTTGCCATGGTTCGTCTGCAAAGGAAAGCAGAGGATACAAATGGGTGTTATTGTGCGCCTTATATTTAAAGGCCTGCTCAGCCAAAAGACCGGATCTCACGGTTTTCTGCTGTTAGTGTTTATCGAACCAAGTACCTTTTTCTTCGCCTGAACATAAGAGCCTTAGGCCCAAAATGAAAAGATGGCGTTGCAACCCTTTATTGTATCTTTTAATGATATTTCCAGCCAGTTTCTCTGCTGTTTTGTTATTTAACCATTAACAATGAGCACACTGATGCTCTCGGTTGAGAGGAAAAGCAGATTTTGTTATCAAGAGTTTGAAAGACAAGCCTCCGGTTTTCCTGCCAATGTGAGTTGACGCTAATGTATTCCCATCTGTGTGGCGCACAGCAGCACGTTCTCAGTAGCCTACAATTATCGTCTGGCTGCTGACGAGGTTTTTGTGATTTGCACATCCAACCAGCGTTGGAGAGCCCAGGACTGAGAGCAGCTCGGGCTCCCTGTCAGCTGCTGACTCTGCTGAGGGCTCTGAGCTCTGTCCCTCGCTTGCTGAGAATTTCAATGTGTTGGAAGAGATATTGTCCTTTAGGATGAATGGGCTGATGAGCCTCCAATCTTTCCTGTTAAAAGAGCCAAGGGAAGTACCAGCAGAACTCTGCCTACTTGTGAGTGTTAGGATCTCGGTGCAACAGCTGGAAATGAACTTTGGAGGAAGGTTTCTCAGCAACTCTGAGCTAAGATACAGACATGAAACCATTCTAAGCTCGTTTATGCTTTAGGTGAGGTAGACCTGTTAGTGATTGCATTCTCACTTTTTTTGCTATGGCAGGGTGAGAATAGTAATAAAACCAACCATGTAAATATTTTATTTTAAAAAGGCAGGTTTTGGATGTCTGTAAAAATGCCCATTGCAGAATTCCATTTTGTGTGTACTTCTCATGCCAAGTGGGTCCTCTGGCAGCAGCAAAAATCCTTCTCTTTTTAATGGTAAATGCCCAGATGTTTTCTGGTAGGAAAGTAAGAGACCAAACTTCGCTGTAGTCAACAGAAAACTGAATCACTAATGGGTTAAACAGCCACAGCAGTGATCTAATGTTTTGCCTATGGAACTGGAAGGAGGCTTTTAACTAAGTCGTTTTAAAGGACCAATTCTCTCTCATGTCGATGTAAATTTTGTCACTCCATTGTGACATTCAGACTTGTGAAATCTCACTAATAAGTTCAGTTGCTTTTAGTTCTTACCGTAATCTCTCCACCTCTGCATCATCTACAAGAAAATCTCTTTTTTGTACCAGTCTATGGATCTTCTGGATCAGTTCGTCCTCTCTTTGTTTCTCCATCTTTGTCTTTTCTTTTTCTGGTCAAAAACAAAGAGAAACCATTACTGTGGATTTTAGGCAGCGGGGTGGGGCTGGGGGGACACTGCAGATGTCTAAGAATGAATTGCTGATTGGTGTCAATGGTTCTTCAGACCTGTATCAAAAATAAATGAAAAGGTTTATTTTCCTCATTCTTCAAAAATCTGAATAATTAACATATGATATAACTGGCTGTTCTGTAATGACGAGGTTGTCTGTAAACAACCATTTTTGCGACATAAAAGATGTGCCAGTCACAAACTAGAACTCCAGAATGTGAGGTGTTAGAGCTGTAGATCAAGGTTATAAAGCAAATGTAGTTAAGACAAACCTTAAACATGGCAAGTGGAGCAGAGAGGAGAGAGCCAGAGGCAAATCCCGGCCCCTGTATTTCCTCAAGAAGCTGAAATTTTGAGTACCTGAGAAAACACATTGCATTAAATCAATAATTTTGGTTTTGAGCAGTAGAACTGCATTTAGAGAGTTGCAAGAAGGGCAAGCTGCCTGCAGTCTGATGCATCTGAGCTATGTGATGTCTGCTGATTGAACTTACATTTTAAACGGCTAAATAAATCAGATGTTTGAAAACAACTACTTAATACAGCTGAATTTTGAGTTATAGGCTTCAGGACACTTACTGCTGGGAATTTCTGCAATAAAGCCATTTCTTGGTGAGATAAAAGCACCTTGAAAATATTTGAGACAATGAAATTCTGTAAGTCAATCACAAAGTCATACTCCTTGGAGAATTTAAAATTATGGTTTGGAAGAGGAAATAATTTGTAATATAACATAAGGCTGCTTTGTCTGGGATGTATTTTCTGTGTTATATCTTTTAGAAATGATAAAGGTGGTTATTGACTGCTATGAAGACTTCAAGACTTCTACATCATTACCTATGGAGAATTCCTGTGATTAATGCTGAATATGCAGCATAGAAAAAAGAATGCTTAGAAAATACTGAAACCAAGGAGCAGGTATCTATACAAATCCATATGCTAACAGGGAAATGATGATAAATGTTATGAATGAACCCAGTTCTGGAAGCTGTTTTTCTGGGTTCACACTTAGTTCTGTGTAAACGCAGCAGCTCCTTTGTCTTTGAGACAAAATTTTTCTTCATGTGAGTTAGGGCAAAGATGCTGAAGGGAGTGGAGCATCTCCCGTGTGAGGAAAGGCTGAGGGAGCTGGGGCTCTGGAGCTGGACAAGAGGAGACTGAGGGGGGACTCATTCCTGGGGATCAAGATGGAAAGGGGGAGTGTCAGGAGGATGGAGCCAGGCTCTTCTGGTGACAACCAGTGACAGGACAAGGGGCAATGGGTGCAAACTGGAACACAGGAGGTTCCACTGAAAGATGAGAAGAAACTTGTTCGGGGTGAGGGTGGCAGAGCCTGGCCCAGGCTGCCCAGGGAGGTTGTGGAGTCTCCTTCTGTGCAGACATTCCAACCCGCCTGGACACCTTCCTGTGTAACCTCATCTGGGTGTTCCTGCTCCATGGGGGGATTGCACTGGATGAGCTTTCCAGGGCCCTTCAACCCCTGACACTCTGGGGTTCTGTGTGATTCTGAGTTTGCCAAAAGGTGGTGCTGCTGGAACTGTGCAAACTTACAGTTCTGAAGTCTGAGATTTGCAAAGTGCTGAGGGGGAACTGCTACCTGTGTATCTCTGCTCAAATCTTTGTGATTGCAAAATAGTTTCTAAAATGTTAAAACAAAAAACAAACAAGCAAAAAACCCAAACGAAACAAAAAACAAAACAAACAAACAAAAAAACCAAAAAATGAAAACTGCTCAACTCTAACTGTAAGTTGGAAGTCTGGGTAGGAAAGCTGCAGACTAGGGGAGGTGAGGCAAGGGGAATCATTCCCTGTATCTTCTACGATTCATAATCCTTTCCATACCACTTAAACCAATAATGTACCAATAGTGTTATTAGAAATTAAAAATGTGACCTCTAAGTAACTAAGAAGTGCAAAGAAAGAAATAAGATTGAATCCACTTTTGTTGGGTGTGAAGAAAAGTGGAAAAGCTCTTGTACAAGAATATGTGGCCTATTGTAGATGGGATTCCTAGTTCATGAGTGACCTGCTCTCTCCTTTCTGGGGAGCAAGTTGTATGATAAAATGGGGGAATGGGGGGTGGAAATGAGGATAACCAAAGGAGAAGAAAGACTTGTCCTTAATAATTAGGCAGCAGCAAATCATTTCTGAAGGGTGCTAGAGGCCATGCAGTAATATTTGGTGTAAATGGCCCAGAGCAGTTGCTGAGTGTTTGCAGGATCTGTCTGTACTCTTTTCCTGACCAGAGCAGGGCTGCTGTGGGTGACCCAAACCAGCAAAGCTGTAATGAAGCAAATTTCCACCTTGTTTCCAGCTGGAGTTTGGAGTTAAGGACTGCAAAACTGCCCACAACTCCATTCCTCATTAGAGTGGTGAACTGCAGAGAATTAAGACACTTGTCCCTTGCTCCTTGTAGAAAGCCATTTTACTTTAGTCTAGAAGGCAGATACATCTACGACAATGAATTGGTACGTCTAGGAAAAGACCAATCACATTCACAGTGATGGTTGTAAATCCCTCTCCGTTCTCCCCTCTGTCTTGGGTATCTCAGCTCTGTCTTTTTTACCCGACAGACTCTGTGCCACCTGCTTCCCCTGAGGTTTTCAAGGGAGTACAAGAACTAAGGAACGTGCGCCTTGTTTCAGTGATATTTGCAGGTTGCTGCCCAGGGATCAGGGAAATACAGCATGAAGAGAAATTTAGAGACCAGGAGACTAAAGATGGGAAGGAAAACAGGAAGAAAAAGGACTAGAAGAAAGAGATGAAACTCTGCCTTGGGGGCAGATTTCTGACTGTTAGGGCAGAGGTGTGTTCCTGACCCCATCCCCACCATTTTCCTAATATTGGGTTGGAGTGAGCCATTACCTGGGATTGCTACCAAACTCTGCAGCTCTTTCTTAAGGTTCATGATGTCTTTGCACAGCTGGATGTCATCCATCCTGCGGAAACAGAAAATGCCCGGTCAGAGATGTACAAACTCCATCCCACATTGATGGGATCGGCCAGATCTCATCTGACGACGCAACCGTGTCGTGGGCTGGCAGCCTGCGCGGCAGCTTGAGATGCTGAGCTTTAAACCTGGATACTGATGCTGTTCATTAACCAATTTTTATCAGATACCAAGAGGTATTTAACACTAAATGTCTGAGCCCTTGATTACTTGTCTGACTGGGATCTGATTTGTGTATAGGTCACATCAGTCACTGCCTTTTGCTTTCCAGAATGTTTGGTGACGTTCAGTAATGAGCATCTGTGTACTTAGTCGTTAAAAAGCAGGTGTGCTGTATTGCAGATACTGCAGCAACAGGTTCTGCTTGGGGAAAGAGCAAAGGTGAGAATAAGTGACCCTGGGAAGGCACAGCAGAAGCCAATACGTTATTTGGCACAGCCAAGACAAGGTTTATATTGCACTCCTAATTGTCTTTGACTTTACTGATAGCTTAGCCTTGATACCAAAGATCTGGAAACTGTCATAATTTGGCATCAAACCATTTTGGGGTCTTGTGCCTGGGTCAGTGTCTTCCATCATTGATGTGAGTGCTTAAAATCCTTGATGTGTGCAGAAAGCCCATTAATGTTAAGACACAGAAGAGAGCTGAAAAAATTCTGTAACATTAGCAGAAACTGCACCTTCAGTTCTCATAGGAACTGCTGCCTATCCTGCACGCTACCATGCTGGATTATTGCCCTGCAAGGGAGCAAACTTCAGTATTAGCTTCCTGGCAAATGTTTTATTTTAGTGTCTCAGCTGTATTGGCTGCCATGACTCAGGTGTTGGTTCTGAGGGCTGGAGCATTTTGAAATCACACCCTGAAGAATACAAAATTCAGCCTTTGTGATCATTTGTACATTATTCAGCTTGGATGTCGCTAACAGGACCCTTGTCCCCAGATCTCAGAGTCCTTGTTTCATAGCCCTGTGCCTGAGGGTGGATTGCCTGTTGCCCAAGCACCTCAAACGCTGTCAGAACAGGGGTTGTCGCAGGGGTGTTTCCAGAGAGGAAACACAAGAGATTTGGGTGTGTGAGAGCACAAAGGATGATGCAGTCATCAATAAGTGAGGAGTAGAAAAAGCAGGTGTTTCTCACACAAATATTATTTTAATCACAACCAAAGAGCTTTCATTCTCCCTGCCGCCTCAGCAGGGAACGTGGGTCTCCACAGGGAGCTGCCCTTCCGCTGCTTTGCTCGTGTTATTAAAACATGTCAATCCCTTTATTATTTGCTGCTTTAGTTAACTCCATCTTGCCTGTTTCCCTACTTTCATCATGTTATGACAGCTATTCCTGCTGCCTTTTTACTTCTCTCTTCCCAAAATATGACAGTGAAATACCTCTGATAATGATCCTTATTGCTGATTTCTTGTTTAGGTGCCACTGTCACCTCTGCTGGGGATCTGCTCTCCATCCATCTGTTGTGTAAGACATTTATTGGGAAGCTCAGTGTGCTGCCCTTGGGGCTGGCCCTGGTTCTGTGCTGTGTGTTCAGGACATTTGGAGGCAGAGACATTTATATTGATGATTATTCTTACTTGGGCTCCCCGTATTATTCATGCTGATCACAAGCAAAGCCTGTTTTACTCTGGAGATCCATCATGCTAAATGGTACTGAAATTACTTTTACCAATTAACAGTCTTAAACACTGCTCCCTCAAGAGAATCAATATTCAAAATGTGCTGGGATGTCAGCAAGCCTCAGAACTCCTTATCCATTCAATGTTCATGCAGTGTTAATATGAGAATTAATATATTTGAGGAAAATGACCATGGTTAAGGAAGATGACAGTTTCTTGGTGAGAAGTGTTCAGTATTTAACTGCTCTATTCAAATGATATCTAGAGGCCAGACTCCCAAATAGTGAAAAGAAGTGAGTTTCTGCAAAAGTGATGTCCATGGCATAGGGAGAGAGGATATTCTTCTGTATTGGGAAGGTTTGGCTTCATTCTGGGAAGATCTCAAAGGTATCCTAATTAAAACACTTCACTGTATCCCTGCTCAGGGAACTCCCAAAAGCTCAGGTCACTGCTCTCCTCAGGATTTTCAGGAATTTAAAATATCATTGGCAGTATGTTCCAAGTGAGCAAGATGACTGATGTTCAGTAGTCCCTATGGCCCCTATGCTCCCTTTGTGGCAAAGGTACTGCTTTGTAACTCCCAGGAGAGAAGTAAATATGTGGCCAAGCACTTAAGGGCTGTAACAGTTTCTGTGACAATCTGAATTCCCAAAGTCATAAGCCAGCTGAACCCTCTGAAGTCACAGCTCTGTATGCTGGTGTGTTTTGATGATGGACAAAGACTAAACCCACCATCTGTAACAATCCCCTTAGGCACATGGAACATCTTTCCTCCCATCTGTGTCAAACAGCCTTTGTGTTAGGAAAAAACACAATTCAAAAAAGACGGTTAAATGACTAAAAAACGGCTATGGGCCATAGTCATAAAAACCACGTGAAGGCTTCACCTGTCTGACTTAACGAAAGCACTAGGTAGAATTGCTTGTAATGATAAAGCACATAATACTGAATGTAGGGCAAACAACTGCTGTCCTGAGCGAGAGTTATCATGTTGCCCTCAAAGCAAAGGGAAGAGGAGGAACTCCTGGGAAAGGAGCTCTTGGAAGGCCATTCAATCTGTACTGGTACCATGAACCTTCCTTCCCTTGTGCTCTGGTTCTTGGGTGCAAGCAGCTACAGGAGGCCCTGGAGAAGTCCATGCTGCTTCTGAAAGAAAAGCACATCCTAGTGGATTTCTCATTTGGAAGCTGGAGAGCTTGTGTTACCATCAGACCTCTTCAGGAAGTAAAAAGAGCTCTTGGGAATCTTAAAGAGAGCAGGAATCTGCAGAGTGGAGAAAACAGAACTCCTTTGGGTCCCCTAACCTTCTGCAGAGAAGCTGGAGAAACATGCTGAGCCCGATTCGGCAGCACGTTCTCTCCTATTTGTGAGTCAAATCTATCAGAGCACAAGAGGAGAAGTTACACAGAGTGTTCTCCAGCTTATTTAAGAGCACTGTGATGTTCTCTGGGCAGCCAGTGCTCTTCTTGAAGGGGAGCAGCACAGCCAGGTCTGGGTGGAATGCAGTGGCTTTTCCCTATATCCATGGCCTAGGGCGCTGAGATGCCGCCCTCCCAGCCTCTTTGTTACCTGCAAAGCTGCTCCAGGCATCTGCTTAAAACCTGTGATACACAACCAACCTTCGCTAACCTCCCCATTCTCTGGAATAGATAGCACATTCTTTCCAGTCCCTGCAAAACAATTTTTGATGTTGTAGAAAAAACATTAGTAAAGCAAAGAGCAGCTACAATATGTCAGTTTTTCCCTCCAAGCTGAGCTTTAAATGTCTGCCCAGCAATCTTAAACACATGAGTTAGGAGTATGATAAAACATTCCTCTTATTAAGAGTCCAAATCCATTCCTGGAGTAATTGCAATAGTATTGAGATAGAGATGAATTCGCAGTGTTTTCATGTGTTCCTGATGCAGTCTGCAATTCTGCTTTGCTGCTTCTTGATGGCTTATTGCAGGAAGCCTTCTGTGTGCTTGGAGATATCACATAAGCACGTATTATTCTGTTCTCTCTTGGAATTTCAAGCTATATCATCAAAACCTAAAAGCAGACTCTCTGTTTGCCCCCCAAAAAAGATAAAATAGCTCATAATGAATAAACAGCGTGAGCAGAAGATTTTCTAAACATGTCACAAAATGACGGGAAAATAAGTGGGTCGGAAGAGCCGGCGGTGATGTGGCTCAGTGACTCAGCCCAAGTGCGTGTTTCTGCGGTCCGGTTACCGGGAGGAGGACGCTCTGAGCACCGTCATCCCCGTGAGAGCCACCAGTGAGGTGACAGCGTGAGTCACCTCGACCGAGCACCATCTGGAGCGAGGGGGAGCGGGGAAACGGGAGCAGAGCTGCTGCTGGGCTGGTGGCTGCGGGGATAACGGCAGGCAGGGCTTGGAAAAGAAACACTCTGCACTGGACACAGAAGTGCTGTGTTTTGTTTCCATAGGAATTATTCTGTAACAGTTAATTTTTTCTGTTTTCAGCTGAGGAAGAAAGCTAAATTCCCCAGGGTAATAGCCAGGTACCATCTAGAGCATGGATGGAAAAAAAAAGCAAAAAGTAAAAGGCAGTAGGGAAATCACTAAACTCTCACGTTAGGGGTCAGCCAAGGAAAAAGAGATGGCCAACAAATCTGTTGGATGCTTAAGATCTGAGAGTAAGATCTATTAATAACAGGTACAAAAGCATCAAATACCTTTTTCATTGATTTCAGGGCCCGCAGAGCGGTTCAGCGTGTCTAGTGAGCTGCTGCCTCTGCCGATGGCTTCCAAAGCCAGAAACAGATCTGTGCTCCCTCCGGCACGTCTGTCAGAGGAGGTTGGAGATGCTTTTGTTTTCTGTTATTGCATTGAAGTGCTCGAAACCAAAAAATGAACGTAGAGTGGTTTTGTTGCTTCCCTACCCTCTCTTCTAAGAGGGTTTGCAAGCACTTAGGTTATTTTTAGTTCTGTTTTAATATATTCCTGTCCCAGAAGTAAAACGTTTAAAATTGTTAAGAGTTTCTGAAGGCTCTGGTAGCGCAGGTCTAGGAGATGGGCCAAGAATCAGATGTCATGGGAAGCTGTGAGTTGACATGATTACCTGTATCTGATCTCAATACGGGCGTAAGAAGATGATCTTGGTGGTGTCACCACTGAACCTGCTGAACACCAGCCAGGAACAGCCAGTAGTGATGGAGAAATTTGGGTGATTGAAGAGCTGTGCAGAAATAAAAGAGAATTACTATAGCCAGAGGGGATAATGTGTTGTCAAGCTGAGGATTTGTAAAAATACAGCTTGAGGAGGGACATCAGTAGGGGCTGTCTTTGGGAACTGTGGGGAATGTGGAACGGTGAAAGTATTCTGGGAACACAAGAAGTTCATGTAAGCCCCTCTTCTCCATTTGACTCCATTTTGTCCCTGTCAATTCACCTTCATTTTTTAAAGCTTCTAATTATAAATCTGTAAAATAACAGGCAACGTGTAATGAATATAGTGCACGTTATCTGAGTTATCACCTTGTTATTTAGCTCAGCACCTGGTGCTACTCGGGCTGGAAGACTCAGAACTGGCAATGAAGAGAACAGATTGCTGACCCGCCTGCTTGGCACGTCAAGTTATAAATCAAAAGTCCTACAATTAACTATTAAAATAAATGTGTCTGATGGAAGGACAGTGGATAGAAGCGCTGGACCACAACTCGCCAAGTGCGGCTGTAATTCAGCTGTCATTTCGGACAACTGAAGATGGCAGGACTTTAGAATCTCTGTCCCTGCAGATCATATTTAAGGCATATTTCACAGAAATTCAGAATAGCGTCTAAAGAAGCTGTCTATTTCATTCTCACTGACATTGTTGAATCCTCTTGAGCTTGGCCATCTCCTCTGCCAGTTATCAAGTTTTACTGTCAACTTCAATAGTAACAAGAGGAGCTTTCCTCGAGACGCCCCAGTATGGAGAGGAATATTTTTCTATGTGGCAAAAATTCATGAAGTTCATTTGTCTAAAACCTTACAATAGAGAAGTTCAATTTAAATTCAGAAGTATGTAACCCCATCGCAGTACCATCCAGAAGACTGAATGTAAGAACACATGGCCACTTTATGCCCGTGGTTGATTTAAACTGGTCTGGTAGTTTTAATTTCTGTTATTAGGCAGCAGAAGTAGGAAGCCCTAGGTTTGGCTATGTATTGTCTCTAGCAGAATTGATGATGACTTTCCTTCTTAATTTGCCTCCGTATTTGACCTTTTCTTATTTTTGAAACCAGAAGAGCAACAGTTTCACATCAAAGCTGAAAAGAATAGAAAAGGTACCTGGTATAAAACTAAACACTGAGAGTCCACTTCAGGACTTGTCAGTTCACTGTTGAGTCACCACTAATCTATATTCTCCTCTTTATAGCAGGAGGCAAGTGAGAGGGAGCACTGAAACCCCACAGGTCAGGAGTTACCCCTTCTTATAGAGCATCCTCGCCTGTGGGAAGATCAGCTGCGCAAAACGGAAGGCACAGTAACTGTGAGTGCTATATATGCATTATATATCAGGAATACTTCAGCTTGGGTACGTGGTCTCATGGGAGACAATTAATTCTACCATCCACTCATGCAAAGCAGACCGCAGGTAGCTAAGAACTCAGAAAACATAAACAGTGTGGGATTAAAGGTTACGTTTGGATCTACCTTGCTAAATTACTGACCTAAAAATGACTAATTCAAAAGATTAAAGATACACAGGGCTGCTCCCTCTTCTACTGACAGCAAATTCTGACAGCCATAGCATATATTCAATGTAGAAAATGCTATTTAAAAAAACATTTTCTGTTAAATCATTATTTTCCTAGCTGTCCAACAGAGATAATAATGAGAATTCCTCCTTCTGCATTTTTCTTTCTTTTTTAAGACACAAACATCTCAACTAACAGGTACCAAGTCTACAATTCATTAAGAACTTTGCTAATGATATGTTTATCATTACACACCACTAAAAAAACATTTTTCCTTTCTGAGCATTTTAATGTAGCCTTTTGACTGCCACGCAGCTGGAAGCTTAATGTCATCTTTTCCTCTGGGGCTGATTGCTCGCTGCCAAACAGGGCAAAGGAGACGGGTCTGCAGAGACATCAAACTGAACACAGGCAGTTTTCTTTCCTCTTTGAGAGCTGATTCGTATTTATACTCCCCGCTTAAAGTGCACAGGCTGGAGTTTTGCAATTCTGTCCTGACCTCGTGTTCCTGAGGCTCCCACCCCAGTACGGATCAGTGGGACAGCCAGGGTATCCCTCATCAGGCCCTAACATACCTTATCTCACGAAGCCAACAACCCAACATGTGTATTTATTGAAAGATAAACGTCATCACGCTCTTCTACAACATCCCAGAGTGCCCCCTATGTCCTTAGAGCAAGATACAATCAGGACAAAAAAGGCAAGAATTCACAGGAAGTTATAATGTATTGTTAAGGCTATAGAGCTGTGAAGGAGGAAAAAAATATTACTCCTTTCCATGAGAAGATAAATCTTATCAGAAGCCACTGACAATAACTCTATTAGTGAAAAAAAATCTGGTTCTGTTGGTGCACTCTAGTAACAGCTGGGTGCCAAACTCCCAGAAAAGTACTAAACGCTGTATATATATAAATAAACAGCCCTGAGAGAATTCCTTAGAGAAGAGAAAATCAATAATATACAGCACAACAACAAAAAGTAGCAGAGAAAGAATTAAAACTAGCCAAGAAAGGAAAATCCAGGAGACCTGCTTGGCAATATATAGTAACCCATGAGTAAACACCGTTGGCCACAGCTTTCACCTGGTCCTTCACCCTCCCTCCCTCTCGCCCGTGCCCGGGGTCATTCTTGCTGTGTGTCATCGTTGCCACATGTGGCACTGAGCCACCGAGAAGTCACAGGTGACGCTATATTAGTGAGTCCTGAAAAACAGATAAACGTATTTGGTTGAAAAAGTAATTAAAAATTGAATTTTGTTCAAACAAAGCAATCACAGCTGCCTTTTCTCTCTTGAGAACAGAAACACTCCACGTAATAAGCTTTGTAGTGCAGTGTTACCTTCCCAGTTTAGCCAGCGACTGTTTCATGTTCCCACTTTGTGTAAATCTACTAGATTTACTGCACTCATTCTAAATTAAAACATAAGGTTTCTAAGCTGGTTTACTGAACGTTTTCATCACCAAAGGAATTAACCTCTCACGTCTACAGTTCTTGTGTAGCTGGATGCTGCTTCACTCGGCAGCGGTCGCATGAAGCAAATAGCAGATGCACCATTTTGTACTTGAAAATACCAATGTGCTGTGCAGACTGCAAAAGTCATAAAGGTGAGGATCCTGTCTGACCTCTGATGATGTGTCATTGGCCTTAGAAGGAATATGGACTATAAATGTTTCTCCCTCATGAATTTGCCCTAAATTTGAGATCCTACCATTATGTCCAACCCCCTATAAAATAACTAGTACTGACTCTCCCACCTCTACCACTTCTAGCAATGGGTACATCAATGTCACAGCAGTGAAAGAGAGATTTATGAGGTTTTTATGCAAAGTGCGAAAAAGGTAGAGGTTAAAAAGGCACGTAAAGAAATAGGAAGCCTGATAGGAAGCAAGAAACTCCCACCCCCCCCAAAAAAAAAAAAACAAAATCCCCACAAAAAACCCAACAACAACAAAACCCAGGGATTAATTATGCACTCTGGGCAGCTAATGAAGCTGTGGGACTCCTAGCATGAGTTTATTACCACGGTAAAGCCAAGCTGCAACAAACTTATCTACGTAAATGGTAATTGTTCCTGGGATTACAAGTAATCAAACATAATAGTGTAAAATGGTCTAAAGCCCAGAATGGATCTGTGGAGAATTTGGATGGCGTAGATATTACGAGCACTCTGGAGAAGAGGGAGTCATCTAAGAGTGTGTACTGAGAGCGCACAATGACCAATTTTAATTCTGCTAAGTCAATATGGAGGAGAATTTGGCTTTTTCACAGTATGAGTTTAGCAACGTAATAACCACACAGACATTAAGCAAATACTGTGTGCATTATATTGATAATATTTTTACAGATAAACCATGTTTAATGAGGTAAGTAAAGTTGTTTTCAATAACTGCCTAAGACAACTTAAGGGGTCTATTTAATATCCTGTATTCCCATACATTAAAAAATTGCGTGGCAGAAATAACCACTCCCGAGACAGCCATCAGAGGTTCCTCCACAGTTTTAGTTCAAGGTTATCCAATATAACAGGCTTCAAGTTTTGCTTTCCACCTGGAAAGCCAGGAAATATGTTTCATGATGACGGCAAATGCTGCATTATAGGCACTCCACGTCTTTTCTGTTCATAGACTTAGGCAGCAACTGTGGGTGATAAGATCTCACCTATACAATTAATATTTACTGTGTCAGAATGTGCTAATACATTTTAAAATGCAAGATTTTTGCACTATAAATGATTCTGAGCTTCAGTTTTGATCTGTTCCTGTATCATACAGAGGTCTGAGGTTTTGCTGCCTGTCTCCTGTCAGCTAAATTGAGCTAACACATGCATTACCCATTTTTACGGTAGATTTCCATGCCCCACACTGACAGGAATCCTAAACTGCTTCTGAGGCCACACAGAAGTATCCATAGCAATAGCACATTAAATGTGCAATGAAAAGGATGCTGCCTGAGCAGCTCCCTCGGCTCCTGGGTCTGTTATCTCACCAGCAAAGAAAAAACAGAAGCGGGACAGGAGAACGAGAGAGCGTGCACGTTCTGAAGTGGTATGTTTGCTTTCCTTAACAGCAGAGACAGACTGAAAACTTACAGTTTGACCCAAAACTCCTTTTATAGAGAATATTTTAAGAAATGAGCCAAGAGAAGCCTGAGAAGCGAATGAGGGAGAATTCTAGCTAGCTATAAGCGGAGGCTTTTCTGTACATATTGTCTCCTTCGTATCAATACATGCTGAGTCCTCAGCCTTTCTGAAAATAAACCCAGAAGAGCTGGAGACAGCATATGATGACTTTAAGCTATATTTTCCTTTCCTGGGCTGGCTGGAGATGGTCACAACAGCTCCTGGCATAGTTTAATGACGTCTTACGTTGGGAGCATAGAAGAAGAGATGCTACAAGCAGCCACAATTGCTGCATAATGAGAAGGCCCATCCTGGGCACCGAGGCAGGGTCTTGAGACAAAAACGGGATTCGATAATGTCATTACAGAGCATGCATCTGCTCTGCTGTGACTGTGGTTGCCCGAGCTTAAATGTGATTGCACAACATAAATCATGGTATTACCTAATTGAGGAAGGCTTGATTTTATAATCTGAAAATTGTGTGCATGTAAACTTTAGGTAATTCTTCATAGCAAGCAGGTATTCAGCTGGAAATAGTACAGACCTCCCGGATATGAAAAGTACAGATGTCTTCAGCTGCCCTCCTTTTCTTTTTAAAGGAGGAGATAGCAGCATGGAGCAAAGGACAGGCTTACAAACGCTAAGACTTGCACTTTGCACAAAGGTCTGAGAAACATCATGACCTGTTAATCAGTTGCTTCAGCTGATTTTGCTTTATTCCCTTGATTTGATAAAAATAAAACCAAGAATTCTCAGAAAGCTGGCCTCTTTTAAAGTACACACAAGATGAACTATTTCACCGTGGCACATAGCATGTAATCTGCTTAATAGATAGAAGAGTTCAGCTGCTTCCTTTGCTTTTCAAAACAAAACACTTCGGGAGACAGGCTAAGGACGTGCTGCCACACATCTAATTTTATTGACTTTCATTCGGCAAAATCAAGAAGCTGTGTTTTGCAATAAAGAAGCTTCACAAATTTGAAAATCAGACATGTCAACTGGAGTTTCCCGTACTGTATGTCTTTGCGTCACTTCAGAGTTCCACCAAGCTATACTGTTTAAATGTATCTTTAAGTGCTTAGTTTTTAATTACTGAAATGAGGTCTCACATTATGTTTAGTATACCAGTAAGGAATTTCCACTTTTATCCAGAAAGCAGAGACAAAAGAACGTACAGTGGACTACAAAGCAGTACAAAAGAGAGAAAAATCACAGGTATTGAAACTGTACAAATATTTGTGGTCTTCACTTAAAAATTTGTAGTATTTCATTCTTAAACAGGCTAAATCCTGTTTCCACTCTTCTCACTGAATGTTCACTTTTTCTGTATGTTTGGGAAGATTTTCTTTAACACAACGATAGACTACAGAAATATTGATATTTGTCTAAGAGCAAACACAGATATTGGCCTTCAATAGTAAATTTTAGTCTGTCACTGAAAACCGGTATGTGTTGCTCTGTGGGGCTGTGGACAGTACCTGATTTGTGGGCCTGCTACAGAGATGTGGATAAACTACTACACCTTCTTAAAGATGCATCTTCTGAATTTTGAAATAATTTTCATGTGTGTAAGCACACACCCGACTTGTCCACCTCTTGGGAATTGTGCAGTTTCTGGAAGGTGTCTGTCAGGCAGTTTAATTTTCAGAGCTGCGCCCCATAAACTGCACTGAGTTGGGTCTGGGCTGGAGCACACGACCTCCTGGGTGCTGCGCTTGGGGTGACCTGAGCAGCGAGTGGGTTTATTTTTATTGAAGGACTGGTGGAGGACACATGCATTTAACAGCCCTGCATTGAAATGTCCCCCGGTTTTCAAGAAGACCTCCTGGGATGGAGCCAGAGCTCCGTTGCTTCCCACTGCAGCCAGGGGCGTTGGAGCTGGTTGCTGGAAAAACAGTTGTTTGAGGCCTTAGCTGGTAGCTCACAGCCAACTATGTCACACAGCCCAGCAGACAATTAGAGGAGCACACAGGGTTTGTTGGGAAGGAAATGAATTCCTCCAATCTGTCACAAGAGGACTGTGAGTGTCAGGGCCGCGGCCCCACAGACAGAGCAGCCATTTTGTGTTGTGTAGTTGAGCTGCCCCAGCATAGCGGCCATTTTGTGTGCTGTGGCTCTGCAGGGAAAGGGCCCCTATGAAGGACTCCCTCTAAACTTTAAAAATACACTGTGCCCCTTATTAAAGGAATTCTTTGCTGCCCTCTCTTTAATCAGAATCATAAAGCTGCAGGCAGGTGAGGTCTCTTATCTGGTGAATGACTTTCAGTATCATGTGAATTACTGTTGTTGATTTGGCATCCAAATCTTTTTCTAGAGGTGGAATATTTCTTCATGAGGAGATTAACCTTTCTTCAGTAGCACAGAGCGAAGATCGTGAGTAATTTTAATATCCAGTACAGCACAAAGCAACTTGCTTATTCATGGTGTGACTGTTGCAAAGAGGTGGGGGGAAATTAATAAATTAAAAAAAAAAACAAACAAGCTTTGATGTTTTAACTCAATCACAGAAATGTATGTGAAATTTGTGCAAATATAATTGAAATTTTCCTCACTTTTAATTTTGAAAACTGAAAGTGCAGGACTGTTGAACTAATAGTATGTTTGATAGACACAGGCTAACTGATGAGACACAGAGCCTGCTTGGATATGTATGAAAAACAAACCACATATAGTTTTGTATGTTTTTTGAACAATCCTCTCTACTACTTCTTAAGTCTAATACTATCAAATCCTTTAATTTTTCAATTTAATCCCACTGCCTGATTCTCAAATACTTCAGGACTTGCTTTAAAATCATACTGATGATTAAGTCTGTGGCTTTTATTTCTTCACCATCCCACTCCTCCTTTCACCCCTACAGGGTGACACTTCTAAAGCTTTTAGTGATCAGCTGCTCAGTAAACATTTTATTTAGATCCTGAAGTGTTACCAACTGCGAGTACTGTCATGTCACATTTGTGTAGTGGCGTCAGAGCAACATACTTCATTTTATCCCTTTTGTTGTCCTACAGCCTTCATTAGTCATTGGTGTTATTTTGTTCAATGAGGAGATGGAATATGAGCCTCGTAGTATTACTATGGTAAAAAAAATCATGGGTTTGGTTTTTTGCTTTGTTCGGTTTTGGTTTTTTGTTTGTTTGTTTGGTGTTTTTTTTGGTGTTGTGGGTTCTTTTGGTTTCTTTTACTGGCTGATATGCTAACCTGGAGCAGTTCTCTGCCAGATGCCCTTATTTTATGGCTACTGCATTTTTGGGGGGGAAATGTTGACCTAACAGTTAAAGACAACACGTGTTGTTGCAGAGCTGTTTGAAACATCCGTAACGGTAAGTTTTATTATCATCCCATCTCAATCTTTGTGCGCTTTCTTCAAGGAAAACACTCATTTCAATTAGCAATCTTAGAGCAACTTCCTTCCATGGATTAAACCTGTGCTGCTCTGACAGGGGAAGAGCTTGCTCTGATTTTGATCAGCAACAGGTCTAGCTTGCAGGGTTTTGTTTTCTTATTCTTATTCTTGAGTGTGAATATTGTTAAAATACAGTGTCTGTGCTGTGAAGAGTTGTGGTAGCTGCTGGTGTATGTAAGTAAAGCTGATGGGCTGCTGCCCTTAAGAGGAAGGAGCCACGGCCACCATTAGGGCTGATGATACACTCAGAGCACAAGCCCTCTAGCCTACTTCTTTTATTTTTATTATTATTTATTTTAAAGCACAGCCACAATGTACTCTGTCCTAGTTTTAGGATCAAGCAACATGTGAATAAAAAAATTAGTCATACAGGGAGACAGTGAGAAGAATGCACCATTACTTTAAAAAATGTAGCTAAAGATATAAACTGTGGCTGGATGTCTAAGTGATATGGAATTATTTCAGTGTGTTCATGCTTTATTAAGAACTAAAAAAAGCCCAGTTTAACTCAAGAATTTCTACTCTGCTGCCAACAGCATGAGGGGGAAAAAATACAAACATACCACACATTTTCTCCATTGCTATGTGTATGTTTTATCTTTTTGTTACAACAGAACAAAAAGTTAAAGCAGGCACAAGAATTGAAGAGATCTGGCTCTCATTAAAGCTGGTCTTGAGCTCAGTGGTCTGAGCACAGGCGTAGTGCTGCCAGTTAACAGCCACATGTTCAAAGTCGATTCTGCCCTAAACCTGTCTGAGGCGGCTCGGTTTCAGGCAGCGGGCTGTATGGGTCATTCGGAGGGGAATCGAGTCCCGTCAGAAGAAAACAATTACTAAAAATCACAACCTACATCCAGACTTCTGGTGTTGCGCCACTGGCAATGCATTACTTCGGGAAACTACTGAAAAATAGGAAATATGGCCACATAGAAAGTGTTCCACGATTCGTCTATGAAGTAGAGTTTATGTAATTTGCTTAGTTAAACAGGTAGAAAACTTAGACCGCTGAGGTAACTGTAGTTGTGCTGTTAAGCTCGACAAGAGGGCATTAAAAGCTATTGGTCATTAAAAGCTGTTTGTCATCAAAGACCAACGCAACCGAGCCCTCTGTCAGTGTAAACTACCCAGGATACAGGCAGTCAGGAATAGCTGCTGCAGTATTACTGGGGCATCACTAGCAACATGCTTCTCACTTATCAGGACTAAAATGTAAAAACCATTTTTGAATGCGACAAAGTCAAATAGACAATTGCTTGGACTCCTAAAAGCTATTAAGGGAACCTTCTGGAGGCGCTTGAGTGAGAGAGGCTGTTTGTCTTTCACACTTGATGAGCCAATGTGAAGAACTTTCCTGGTGTAAATGGCTTAAAAGGTGGGAAGGCTTGAAAAATCACCATCAATGCTGTCTGCTGGCTGGTTTGCAAATAGAGTCCCAGTGCAGAGACCATTCCATTTGGTGGTGTTAACAAACTGAATTGAACTGCCTCAAAGATCAATGGACAGAGTCAGGACATTCTGCTGCAGAGAAGGGAGCAGCTGGGCTGGAGAGGGGTGTGGATGGCCCTGCAGAAGTGGTCATCTCGGTGTGCAGCTGCTAAAGGAATGAGAGGGTCTGTGGTGGCGGCACACACCTCAGTCCCGCTTGCTGAAGACAGCAGCAACAAGGTTGGCTTTCCATGACTTCAAAAAGACAAAAAAGTGAGGCCATCTCTAGCAGTTGCTGCCTCTGTCCCCCACCTGCTTTGCCACACCTCAGGGGGACCGGGATGCTCAGAAGGGGTCTCCTCATTCAGCCGGTCAACAGCTCTTGGGTAGCTCTGGGGTGTGTTTGGACGATATCTAAGGTAGGAAGACCGCTGCTGCACAGCTCCCATGTCAGTTATCTTCCCTTTCCAATAAGCAAACTCCTCTGTGTTTGGTTCCTTACTCAAAACACCTGCCAGGCAATGCAGAGTTAGGAGTGCATGGGTGTGAGCATGGGGGAAATGAAAAGAACAGACTGCACACAAGAGCAAACTGAACAAGTGAACAACATGCAAGAGGATAAGAAGCAGATGGCCACCAGGGCTCTCTTTCACTGGCACAGTTTATTTCAGTGCTTTGACACAGATGTCAAGAGAAGTGCAGGGTTCAGTGGTGAGGCTTCTTCTGGATTCTGGATTAAATATATGTGGAAGCCACTAATCGAGTAGTTATTTCACAACGAGGAGAAGGTGTGACAAAACCTTTCCTGTTTACTTGTACCACTACAGCACTAATAAAGCTCAGTGTCATGGTTACCAGTCCATCTTTCTAAAGGTGTCTAAGCAGTGATTCTGGGCTGAAGTCTTCTGGGATAATACTCAAAAGACAGATTCTGTGCTGTTTGAGGGTAAGGCTTTCAACTTCTGGTACTGCAAGCCAGGGCACTGACATTAACCTCCAGGTGTAAGGGTTAAAATACCAGTCCTATCCTTGTACTTTGAAGGGAGAATAGAGCAAATGAGGTTTTTTTCAGGCTGCTGTAGATTCATTAATGCCAAGAATCTGGGTTCAACAGGTTTTAGATCTACCGAGGTTCTCAGCTTGATGGGACTTCAAAATAATCTACTCCTTATTAATAAGTCCCGGTCTTCTAAATTCAGTGATTTAGGAATATAAACCTTATTGACTTCATCATCAGGATGGGATTAATATTCATTAACCCTCAATGAGGCTCCTACACCTGACCCTTTCTGCAGTTTTGAAAATTTCTCTTGGAGTATTGCTGTTTAATTTGATACATCAAAATGTGTTTTGTGTTCATAACTTAATGGCTTCCATTTAACAAACGTCCAGTCTTTGCTGCTATTAGATCAGAACACAGTGTGCTCTCTTGTGACACGAACTGTCCAAGACCACTAATGAGGTGAGGAATAAAGCCTGAATTAGGTTAGAATCTGGAAGCTGCAAATCCCCTACCTGTTGATTTTTTCTTCAGACAAATATCCTTCCCACAAAGGACTGAAATCAGACATAAAAATATGTTCTGTAGACATGTACTTTGCTAAAGTTTCCTTTTGTAAGTAAAAGATCCCTTTTATGTTTTCTGCAAATCATGCTGAATAAAAAAGGTAATTTCCTTTGCAACTACAAAAATAATTTCCAGTGGCATTTTGCAAGCATTCACCTAACTAAGATGTTCTTTATCTTTCATCCTTTTAAAATGTCAAGTAGATAAAAGTCTTCTAAATAGCATTCTTTCCTATTTCGATTAATTTTGCATGGTGTTTTCCCAGAAGCATTGATACTTACATAAACCTGAGTTCTGATTCTCTTCTGACTAAGACTTCCCGAAGTCTCTGGATTTTTGCCATCTCAAGCTCAATTTCCTCAGGCATCATCGTTGTTTCAGCCATTGAAATGATGTCAAGTTGATCTGTGTGTGAAAGCAGAGAAAACAAATTAAGCTAGTCAAGCAGTCTTAATGGGGGTTTTTTAGGAATGCAAATTTAATCAGAGAGCTACCTGACTATGAGGTAATTAATGCAAGTAGCAAAGAGTATTCTAGCCGAATGCTACGTTGACTGGTTTCTCTGTTGTTTTGCTTATTACTTTCAATGTAACCATTTTGAGGGGAAAGAATCCTCCAGCCAAAGTGACATTCATTTTGTTAGTCAGAATCTATCATACCTCTAAGGAATCCCCAGCCTGGACATAACTAAAGCTACTGTTCCTTAATTGATACTGCTACAACCTTTGAAAGAATAGCCATAAATCACTATAAAATTCACTCAATGCAATTAGTTGCAGCTTGGAAGAGTTCTATCTTGGCATAAGTGCAGGCAATGCAAAGTGATGAAGGTTTCCCATCTTTGTAGAACTCTTCACGCCATTCCACCAGCTCAGCTCGACCAACAGACCCCATCGAGAGGAGCCAAGGATGTGACTGAAATGATGTAGGGCTAATCCTTAAGGGGGCGTTGAGATCACTGGAGGAGACAAACAGCACTTTGTAGTAATTACTTGGCAACTCGTAAGGCCAGGGTCCTTCCACGATGATTTCTCTAACTGATATATTACCTTTTCTACTCTGTAGATTAACAGGGCTGTGGACTGTGTTCATCGAAGGTGGAAGGAAGTGAACTGTAGTAGGTGGATTTGGGAAGGAGCAACTTGGCCTCTGGAAAACATTATTCCACGGGCTCACCATACTCAGCCTTCATTTTGAACAAGAATTTACAGACTAAAGAATAGAGCGCCTGCATGTTTTGGTACCCAAATGGAGACATATTCCTGAAAGCAGGCCTGCTTCAGCTGTCCTGGCTTTGAAAAGTAAAATGGATAGGTCAAAATGTACTCAGCATGATTATGCAGAAAGCAGGAGACAAAAAGCATCAGAATAAAGCTGTTCAATTAATTATGAGATGAATTCCAAAGTCCCTCATGACAGACTAAGCACAAACAGCTGAGAAGAATTTTTGACAGAAACTTGGAGTAGGAATGAAACTACAAAATCTCAACAAACACCGAGCCCCTGCATGAGCTTAGTTCACAAAGACATGTTCTCCCAAAAAGGAAGCAAAGAAATTCTGTAGGATAGAAATATATTTTCTTTATACATAAAAACATCTGTGTATATATGTATGTTTTAAAGTTATCCTACTAGTATTGTCTGCAAGTTCTGGCTTCACTTCATAATGAAGAAATTGGGCAAATAAATATGAAAAGCACTATTTTTTTTCTAGATAACAGAATCTTGAGGAAAGAAGTGACACAGGAGAGAAGACCTGTTTCTCAGTAGTTGTTTTTAAAACTCAAAATGCAAAACTGGTTGGTAAAGCAAGGCCATCTTGTGTGTCTGAACACACAACTGCTGCTGGAAGATGGATTTGCCTATTAGAAATTGTTTGTTGGGGTATATTGAGTTGAGGTTTAGCCTGGATGTCCTAGGAAGCGTCGATCCAGCTCTGCCATCAGCACAAAGCATGAGTCTTTTGAAATCCTGGCCACTAACTCAGGTGTTGAAATAGAACCTAAAAACCTTGGGAACTCTGTTTGCAGAAGGTTGAACCCCACGGAAAACGCCTCAGGGACTGTGCCCAGCTCTGGCCGTTCCTCCCTCACACCTCACCCGGGTCTGTGCGAATGAGGAACCGCAGCAAAGCCTGAACTCGGCAGCAGAGCACCTGACCTGCTGTGCGATCACTAAACGGATGGGCACAATTCGAGGTCAACATTCACTACCTGTTTCTCAGACAGCAATCCAAAGAAGCTAGAACAAGGATTCTCTAAGTATACTTTTGCTTCTTGTTGCTCTTTGGGGTTGCGGAGTTATTTTTAACTGCTTGCAGCATTATTTGCTTTGGTGCAAATTTATTTTCCAAAAATATTAAGCAGGAGATGATAGGAAGTTACTCTGATGCTACCATGAATTAAAGCAAATAATACTGGTAATTAGAAAGATAAGTCACAGATATATTACACATACACACATTTTTTTAAATTAGTTCTCAAGAGCTCAGAAAACAGAAATAAAAAAAGCAGCACCTATCTTATTTCCACTCTGCAACTCTAGCTATAAATGCCCCAGTGTTACCGCTCGCATCAGATCAACTATTATACTGTGATCTCAATAATTCTGGAGGGGAATCATGAACAAGTCTTACACCCTGACTATGTGCTTAGAGCCAACACCAGGATTAGCGCGACGAGCAGTAGTCTAGCCTGACCTCTTGCAGAACAGTCACAGATTCTCCTTCACATCCCACTCAGTGTGTGCTTAAACCAGAGAAAATACTTTTTGAAAGCTATCCAAAATTAGGCAATGTTTTCAAAAGAATCTCAAAAATGTAAGCCAGGCACAAGTCTGAAAGTGGAGGGAAGTAAATATAGAAACCTAAAGATATTAGTTTGCAACTTGTCTGCAAACTTAGAGATGTAGTTATAATAATACAGAGATACAAGGAGTGGTTTAGTTTCTCTTCATAGCAGTATATGTGCTGTGAACCTACTGCACGGTCATTAATTCTCATGGAGATCTCAAACTGGAAGGAGGATTGGCAAGAGCTGGATTAAGGGAACTTTGAGAGGAAAAACCAGAGCAGACAGTTGAAATGGGAAGAAACTGGCGGGTGAGGACAGAGAACTGGGCATGGAGACGCTGGTGTGGGGAGAGATTAGGAGCCAGCTCTAGAGGGGTAGGCATGGTCTTCCAAGGAGAAGGGACAGAAGTCAGCCCATGCTTTATGTGTGTTCCGCTGTGCACTATTAAGGAACAATATCATTTTTTGCATCAAATCTCCAGCTTTTGTAAACCTCCCTTCCTAACAGGTAAGCTCCTGTAACAGCTGCCAATTCCCTTCTATAGGTGAGTCCATAGGTCTCATAAACACAACAGAGCTGCAGTATACCACACACTTCAGCTCTCTCTGAAGAACGTGCATGTTTAAGGCAGGCTTTGTGGGAAAAGGCACAACTAGAACACCAAATTTCCCAGAAAACTTGAAAGAGTAGAGCACAGGTGTGAGGACACTGGAAATACAAGCCCCTAAAGAGGCCATGGGTCAGGATTCCCACTTCACACCTTCACCATCACGATCCTCACCAATCACCAACCTGTTTGTGTCTGAATTTCTGTTTTCATGTTGTGGAGAACTGTTTGGCCAACCTGGCAGCAGCTACGCTGAAGGATAATTCATTATGTTTCATAAAATGGTTTGAACTCCTGGGATGTAAACCACTTGGGAAAGAACGTGTTAATATTATTAAGCCTTGGAGTAAAGTTCTAGCTCTGTGCCAGCAATGGATGACACGTTTAGTGCTTTGAGACGTGATTCTGAACAGCTTCACACAGAAATCTCTTACCTTTTCCTAAAAGAAAGAAGAACCATTTCATTTTATCTAAAGCAGGCATTCATTAGACAACTGTTTTTTGGCATATATTGTTATTAAGCCCTGTTGCTGGTAAGGAGCCAGAATTCACAAAGCAAAAGTAGAGACAACACTGAAATTAGTCACAGCCGGTGACAGGATAAAACTATTTTGTCTGCTCTGTAATCTCCAGGATAATTTTCAGTGACAAAGAAACAAGTAAAATATTATTACTCTGTGCACAAAAAGATACTAGCATGAAAATAATTACTATATAGAAATAAAATTATCAAATTATTATAGATAAGGAGAGGGACTGAAAATGTAAACCCGAAGCTATTTATGCATGGTTTTGCTTCAATTTAAATGCGGATTGGTATAGTTAAACTGGATATTAACTTAATGATCACATTTCATCCTCTCTGCCCGCCAGAAATGGAACATTAGCCACCCGTGATGAAAATCAAAAACAACTAAAAAAAGCCTATTAAGACAATAAGTGCAAAGAAAACTTTAAAAGAAGCCTGAAGTGTTCCAAGCAGAAATGATAGAATGCATTATACCTGGTGTCAATAGTTTCAGACAAATCGGTAAGGGATGCTGTAAGGAAACTGTAATTATCAGCGGAAGTCCTGCTACTGTCACTTGATGTGAGCATGTTGTACACTGAGAAACCTATTGTGATCTCCAACCATTAGCTGGTTTAATTCTAATGTGGGGGTTTTGTTATCATAATCTCTAAAAGACAGAGGCGTGGAGAAGGTGAGGAGGTGAGGACCTTGTTTATCCTTTTTCTTGCTTGTCGATCTGTTGCTATTGGAAAGAATCAGTCACTTGAAGATTCATCTCATTTAGCAACAGGAGAGCTCCAGCACAGGTGAGGGTAATGGCCCAGCTACTCTGCCATTTTTTTCATCTTTGACACATATGAACCATCTTAAATGAGAGTCTGTTGAACCCATGCCTCTGAGAGCTCTTTAAAGGACTGCAGTACAAACCAGCTGCATGGCGTCTCCGATGCAGACACCGCTCAGCAACAAACCTGCCTGCTCCGCCCACTCACTCACGGTGCTTCAGCTGAAAATTAGTTTAAGTCATTGTTGTCCCGGACTGGATTTAAACTAAGCAACTTGAGGCCTATTCCCACTCTCTTAAATTGGCCAATAATAAGATAATCTGTGTTGAAATACTGTCAAGGGCTAAGTTTTGTTCCAAATCTGTGTCAGCACTTTCGGGGATTTCTCAAGAATTGCGTGAAATTCTCAAACGATCCTTATTCACTGAAGTATATTAAATGCTAACAGAGCACAGTGCAGCAAGGGCACTCATTGCTGTTTCAGGTACCAAAGTCAAGACTTTGGAAGCCACTATTAGTTGATGAGCCAAAGCAGAAGTGAGCAGGAGGCACAGGTTAGAAACGGATGAACCAGATGGTGCAACTCGAGAACAGCACATTTGGTAGAAAATGAAAATAGCTTCATAATGCAGAAAAACAAATTGTTATAGTACAAAATATTCCAGATAAAAAATGTTCATGTGGAAAGATAATTCCTGTAGTTTGTCACTAGCTCGGCACCTGGAGGCGTGAATGACTGGTCTTGTAGCCAGGCCTTTTACTGCACCTTTTACTGTTGCCTCAAATGTCTTCAGAGGCTCCGAGGTGTTTTTTTCTCTTTGATTTAACCCATCTGGAGCAGGATGCAGCAGCCAATAGCTAACCTGTGCAGAAATAAACCTACATCTAATTGCTTATTCCTAATCTAGCCTGCTGCAGCATTCTACTATGGTGAATCTTAACAATGATTACATTTGGCATGTGTGTGGAATGGTATTTATTCAATGTTTTATGCTGGAATTACCATATAAATATAGCTAATAGTTAAACACAATGCAAACAGCTGCAGTATGTTTTGTTCCTGCCTTTCCTAACAGGCAGGCAACAGTGTGCAATTTAAAATGGGCAGAGCAGGGGAAAGGGTGGCACAGGGTGGTACCAGTGTGGAGGTGACCCGCCTGCCCTGGCGCTGGGCACATCCCACCGCTCCTGCTGCTCCGAGTGCCTGGGCTCAGGCCTGGGTTGGGCACGGTGCAGGTCTCTGGCCTCAAGAAGCCTCAGCAGAGGCTCCCCCTCCTTCCTCTCTCCTTTCACGCAGAAGCAGATTTCAAGGTGAGACTCTGGCCTTGGTCCTTGATCCCCCCACCCCTGGGGACTGGGGGACTTTCCACTTGACCTTGGACCTGCCTTGTACTAGGGATATGCCTGAAGATCTGGACTGTGGCTGACTCTGCTTGTTGTCACCAGACCTGCTCTGCTTTCCTTGCTCAGGTACCGCTGAGGACTCTGACCCTGCTCCTTGCCTACCCCTTCAGAGCTGCCAGCCCTTCTTGTACACCTAGTTATTAATGGCAACACCCCTCATGACTGCAGTGAACCTTGGACAAACTCCCTTGACTGGGCTTTCACTTTCTTACTTTCAATGATTTCTGGATAAATTTCAAAGGAATACGCATATATAGACTGTGGGAACTGGTGCCGGATCACTGCATACCTGTTTCAAACAGCAGTACATGGGCATATTGCTTTATTTTAGAAAATGTTGTATCCTCCTCTTCTCCCCCAAGGCAATCTCTTCCCTCTGCTTGCCAATGGGCCCTCCCGTTCCATCTCCTGCACTGGGAACAGACTGGTGATGACAGCCGGTTTGGTTGAATCATGCTGCTGGTTTTAAGCCTCAGTAACCAGCTAATCAGCTACACTGAGGCTAGAGGAGCACACATACCTGATGAGTTTTAACACTGGGAAAAAAGTAATCTCTAAAGACAATAGCAGTGTGCAGAGGCCATTACTGGAGGAGCAAAAAGCTCATGTTCTACTCTCCTTCAGTGTGCTGAAGTTCTCAGAATCACGTTGCTTCCACTGCCATCAATAGCACTGAATACTGGAGACGGCACAGCTGAATTTCCCTTCTAGCAGGAAGCTGAAATTTTCTTCTTCTCTTACTGTGCCTATTACAGCTTTTAAATCCCTATTAATACTTCTCCATAAATTAAGCAACACAGTTATTTATTTTGGAATCACTGGTGTGTAGAGCCATGAAATTCACTCTGAGCTCACGCAAACTGAGCTTGTATCCTTCACAGGTGGGTAGATGTGCTTTGGCCCTGCAAGTAACAGTGGCCAGAAACTTCCTGACAAAACTGAGTGTGCCAGGAAATGCCATAGAAATGGCATTCGGAGTATTTGGAAGATAAAATCTTGGATTCAGTTGGTTTACTATGAAGTCAGAAGGAATGCCTCTGTGAAAGAGCCTGGTTTCTTATCAGTGCATCAGGATTCAGAGCTGCCTTGCAGTTCTGGAGATATTAAATTCTCCATAAAACCCTGGAAGCAGAAGTTTCAATGGCAGTGCAGCTCCCTGGTGCACAGGGCGCAAACTTGGAGCCCTTAAATACTGGCTTAAACTAGGCGTCAAAGCTTCCAATATTTTAGGCAGACACCAGGGCACCTAGAAATCCCAAAGCAGGTTTTCCACGTGCTCCATGTCTCAGGGTTAAGTTCTGGGTTGGTCCACTCCCCTTACAGCTTGGCTTTGCTACTGCCTGCGGTGAAATCTGGCAGCTCTAGGGAACCTCTTTGGCAGGAAGGAGCCAGAGATGGATATTGAAAGCTGATTAAATGCCAGGATCTTGGGGAATATCAGAGTCACCAAATAGCCTTGCTTCTGAACAGTCATTTGGGGAAGGAGAAAATTATGATGGCGGGGACGGGGGGGTGTGCTTTCTGACCCATGGGGAATTGTGATGCATCTACGCTTCCAGTAAAACCGAAATACAAAGTACTGGCCAAAGTACTCTGTTCTGTGCTGTGTAAAGATCATTTATGTTCTGAGATAAACTGCTAGACTAGAGCAAGCCCTTCACATCTGCGGTTTACTCAGCAGCTCCTCAGTCAAGAGATCAGAAATTCATGTCTGTAGAGAGACACTGTGGTACAACCTGTAGAGAAAAATTACTTTTCTCCCACACAATCAAAATGAATTATCATGCATTTAAACTTGCCATTTGTGGGAGGAGAGGAAATCTTGCTTTCACAGTAAGGGACAGAATCCCTGCGAAAAGCACTGTTGTAGCATCAGCTGCAGGGAAAATATTTTTATCTTGCAACTGGAGAGAAAAGAAATACTTTCTCCTATCCTTTAGGATGACAGCTGCTTTTGCACACCTTGCTTATGGAAATACATTCATCTTTTTAGTAATCCAAACGAAAATCTGATTGCAGGACATACTAACAGCATTAGTAAGGGCTAGGAAAGGCACAAGCAACCTAAAAAGACCTATTTATCATACAGCAAATACACCAACTTTGGAAGGTTTTGTTTCAAATTTTGCTGAACTGATTTGTTGAATTAATCAGCCTTTGGAACAAGTCATATATGGATACTATGGTTATTTCTTTTGCTCAAGCCTTGTTTAGTATTCAACACTGAACAGCAAGGATAATGTTTCTGTAATATATGAAATTACTTCTTTCTAATAATAATAAGCTACCATGGCTTATAATGACTATGTGCAGTTTTATGCACAGCTTGTATCTGTTGTAACTTACATGTACTTTTTGCCATCCTTAAATAGTCAGATCAGCATTCACTAAGCACAATGTAAATAGCTTCAACATGATCAAACAAAACCGGAGTTGTCTTTTATGCAGAGATCTCTGCAGTAAGCCCTACAACATACAGACTCTGGAGGAGAAAAAGCAGCTGGGTTGAGGGACGGAAAGTGTGGATTTGTCTTGAGGAGATGATGAGTTCCGCAGGTCCCTTCTCCTCATCCAGAGCTCACTGAAGTCAACAGGAGTCTTTCACTTCAGCCTTTTTTCCCTTTCCTTTTTCTTTTTTTGATTTTTGGCGTGTGTCATATATAACTTGCCCTTCCAGGCGTGCAGCTATTTTTGCCTTTGAAGGAAAAGCATACGTTTGGAAGATCGCACTTGGCTTTTCAGGAATCTGTGGAAATCTCTTTATATTCTCTCCAACTGACTCACAGCCTGCCGTATTCTGTGGAGCAGGGCTGTGATATGCCAGTCTTTGCTTAATGCTGAGGGAAAAAAGAATGCCAGAAAAAAGCAAAATACTAACACAGGACTGACATTCAAAATTTTCTTGAATTCAAGAGAATTTGAATGAGTCTTTGAACCACCACATGGTAACAAAAATCCCCTGTTGCTAAAAACCACCAGAGATCATTCTGTTTGCCATATCATTTCTTTCCAAGGTATATTAAATCATCTGATATGACTGGAGACGGCTCTGTTCAGACAAGCAGCTGCGGTCTGAGTGCAAAAGCACAATTATAATATTGGGATGTAATTTGTCCAGCTCATGAATACTTTTTTTTAAATTATCACAGTTCTATTTACAGGCTAGACATATTACAACTTGAGTTTCCACTGCAAAAGTGTCTCGCTCACACTCTACCATATGACCCAATTTTAAAATTAGATAAGCAGGGAATATAAAAGCACTGTGTGCAATTACCCACTGCACTGCCAGAATTACTGCCCTGTCTGTTCCGTATCTAAGAACCTCTTGTTATAAAAAGATCCTTTTAGTTGCTCATCCTGTACTTTCTTGTTCTTATATTCAAGCTTTGACCTTTGATTTTTCATTATTTACCTTCACAAAAAGCCTGTTGGTAGCAGTCTATTCTTTTCCATTCCAGGTTCCTATACACTGGGATTTGTCTTGAAACGCCAGATTCACCATGTTCAATATTAACTCCTTCCTCTAACTCTCCAAGTCCTTCTGTTTTCTGTGGTAGCGCATTCGCAGCATTGCACACGACGACTCCCCTCGCGTCTGATGGAAGAAAGTATCTGTACCTGCCCAGTGCCCCACTGAGATACTTCACTGCTTTGCACCTTTTCTGCTGTAATTCTCCAGATGGAGTGATATTGCACTGACAACAGGCTGCTTTAAAAACTGAACCTGAAAGAGATCCTGCTGTGAGTTTTCTAATTCAACGACATATTCCCAAGCAGAAATAGACATTCAGGCAGTAAAAGTGATTGCTAATTAAAGACGGTCTTCAGTACTTTGCTAACTAGAAGGTTTACAATTAAATGATGGTTCCAACTTTCTAATTTAGGGACCATTTTCTGCCATTGTTTCCTATTTAAAGATATATATCAGCACAAGTCCATAATGATAAGATCTATAAAGATCTTGACTCTCAAAAAAAAAAACCCATCAATTAAATTGTCTTGTTTGTTATCCTGAGAAATTTATAAGCAGTAATTATTCTTGGCTTTGTCTTTTGTCAATTTATGACAGTTCCAATTTCCTAAGTGGGTAATTATGCAACCCTTTAATCTTACACTTCCCCCGGGAAAAAGATCTTTCTAGTCTTAAGAAACTGCTCTGTGCATAGGAGACTTCATTTTGATTGTAACGATATCCTGAAAAAGCAGCTCATCTCTCAACAGTTGATCATCCTTTTTTGGTCACGAAGATCCTGTGAATCTGCACCAGGCTGAAGTTTTTGTAGAATGTGATACAAAGGACTTAATGGTGATATTTAGACTTAATGCATCTTAAAATCTATACTACCATCCTGTATTCGGATGATAAATTCCATTTGTTTTATCTTGCACTTAAGCTTTTCAGATTTCAGCATTCTCTTGACTTTTGATGCTGTCAGAATTGTGGTACTCACTGACTTGCGAAGATGGCGCTTTTGGTTAACTAAGAGGAAAGGATCATGGTCAGGGGAAAGGATTGTTTATGTTAAATGATAATGGCTGATGTAAAATTAAGTAGAGGTAAAGAATAAGCTTAGACTGGGAACTAGTAACCATCCAAAGCAATAACATTCTGAAGCAGTCTTTCAAGTAGGATATTAGAGGAGAGGAACAAAAGGTGGCTTAAACTAAGATCAGAACATACAGATCTTTAAAGGGTCTGGCCTCACTTTCTGGGGAAAAAAATCAGCCAGGTCCTGTGAATAAGCTCAGGCATTGCATGATGGTCTGTGATTGCAGGAGACTGGACTCAGGAAGCAGAAAAGATTAATTTGACCAGTATCTGGGGCTTTACTTCTTCAGGTAGGGTTTAGCTTTCTGAGGTCTGGTGTCCTCTGCAGCCAGCCATTGCCGCACAAAGCTTCCAGACTCCTTCTCCGTGTACAAAGTCATAAGGATCCATCCTGTCCAATTAAACCACCACTTCAAGGTAGGGCACCGTCTCTGCTTCTGTATTCTCCCATCTGGATCTATGCGTGTTTGCTTATGCAAGGAACGAGCTTGGTACAATAGGACAATTGGCTACCTAATTATCTGCCACTAGAATAATTTCTAGCTGTAAATCTATATATGATTTGGTGCTGGTTTATAGGACTATCATTATGATTTACGTGTAGGGTTTTTCTACTACTCAGAGTTCCACTAGCTTTCTGTAGTTTTATATCATGTCTTTGATCTGTGACTCACAACAGGCTGCGACACTTCCCTAAAGAGTCCATTTTAGAGGGAGAGGGAGAACTTTTCCTCGGCAATTCCCCCTTTGGCAGCAGTTCAAAAGCTCATACAAACCATATTTACAGATCAGGAAACAGATTTGCTGCACTCACAGCAATAAATGCCTAAGGAGGCAGAACTTAATATTGAACAAAATGCTTCTTCGAGAATATAAGATAAATATAACTTCTATGAAAGTCTTCCCATAAACAATAAAAGAAGCCCCAGGACTTTTTTTTTTTAATGTGATTGAAATTTTTAGAAAGTGCTTCTGACATAAATAAATTCAGGGTATGCAGAAGTATGTCCACTAACACAAATTGCCCTAATGACACTCACAGATTGGGTCTTGAAAACCCTTCAGGGCTTTGACACTCCAATTACAGGGCTCAACCTCGCTCCTTTGAAGCTGATTCCAAGGCTGTCTAGGCAATTTGCATGCCCAAGCCAATTTCCATTACAGTCAATGATAACAAGGTTGCACACATCTCTTCAGCCTCTTAGAGGACAAATGCATAAAAATGAGGAAAACAGAATAATGAAAACAGCAAAGGGAGTTTGGAATTAATGTATTTTTATAAAATCCTTTTTAAACTCAAGTCGTATTGAATCAAGAAACCCCAGAGACATAATTTGTGGATTCACATGCCATTCTCCACTCAGCTGAAACCGAATCCTCTGTTTTAATATAGACTGCATCTCTGAGTTGAGACAGTTTTCAAATACCCAAATTCTAAATGGGGCAGGTTTAACTTTTCTTGTTTCTTCTGGTGGCTGTGACAAGGTCACTGCAGCTCACACCTTCAGACACAGGCTGCTCTGCAAGGACTGCTCAGTAGCCAGCTCAGTATCATCTCAGTACAGTTCCTATCTCACATCAGACGTAAAAATCTAGCAGAACAGAGTGTCTTCACAGGCATCGCAGATATACTAATAGAGTGGAAAAAGGACTTGCTCACAGACGGAAATTTTTCAGAGCAATTACAGCACACGGGAAGGGCATCGTCATGATTGGTGTGACCATTTCAGACTTCAGCTCCAGCATCCCCAGTGCCTGAAAGGAGCCACAAACTCTCCAAGACCAGAACAGTCCATGTGCAAAACAGCCTGTGGTGTAGAAGGAAGGATTAAGTGGGTTTGAGTGTCATTTGAACAAAAGCTGTCCATATAATTAGGTCTGCAGAGAATTATGACAGACTTAGGAGTACTGTAATTGAATTGTGCAAGAACGTCTTCCAGACTTCCTACTGTTATTTCCAATTTTAAATAAATTCTAGGTTGGGTACTGGTGCCACATTCCTTGTTGCCAGATGCTGTGACAACAGAATTTTTCACACATTTCGCTAGTGACTTTAGGTGAGGTGTGAAAGCAATTTCCCCCAGACCACGTTACATGTCACTCTGAAACTAAGCAACCTACTTTCCCTTGATGGAACTGAAATAGCGGAGTGGCATTTTTCCACCTCTTTCTAGATGTACCACCGTGTATCTCATATCACTGATTCTCCTACTGACCTAAGCTGATGAAAGAGTGCCCTAATATCCCAGCAGGTTTAAAACCAGAAGCTTCTCCTAATATTCTGTTCTTCTGCTTTCTCTCTGTTCTCTTTCCCCCTGCACATAGATAAGTAAATAAATATATCTCTGCAGATGACACGAATTAGCTGATCTTGCACTACATTGTTTTAGCACTCAAGTAAGCGCTGCTTGCAGAAAACGCAGCAATTTAGCTCGTTTGTTTGTGAATAACAACTCATTACTGTTCCTGTCCAGCCTGCCTGAGCCTGCCACAGGTTTGTGAGGGCTGGCAGGTGGCTCTGGAGCAGAGCTTGGGTTTTGCTGAGCTGGGGAACAGGGCCGGCAGCCTAGGGGCTCCCCAGCTGTGCCCTCTGCTTCCGCTGGGCTCAGGGACAAAGGGACAAAGGAAGGGCTGTGCCAGGGGAACCTGCCTGTTTCAGGGAAGACAGAGGCCTCTAATTTGCTGTGCTTTATCCATAAGCAGCTTAGACCCAAGATTTGAGCAGCTTTGGGATGGAAAGGGAGCTGCTCACTTTCTTGAACAAACAGCTGTCTCTTACCACAGTCTTGGCTATATCACATACCACAGCCTTAGAGAAGATGGTCTTATATATATACCCAGCCTGGAAATATGTCCCATTTAAAATGCTACTCAGATAAATTCTCAGTACTGAGGTAACAAGTGACCTCATCCCCTCACTCCAGGAAATGAAAGATTATTCTCCTTGTTTTGCAAAAATCAATGTGTGTGATATAAATACTTGGTTAGAGGTGTCTTATATGAGATACCAGCTTTCTTATGAGGGAGGTTTTCAAAAAATTAATAGATTTTCTTTTTTTCGTCTGAGCCCAGAATCTGATCTCAGTAAATCTGCACATTACAAAGCTTCAGGTCTAGATCTTTGAAAACACACACAAACACACACACACAAACACACACACACATTGCTGGGAAGTAGCCACCACAGAACCAACAGACCAGACTCTTGTGTTCCTTAAGTGGAAATTCCCTATATGAATTACACATCAGCTCAAAAAGAGCTAGAAACAGGTATGTAATTCCATAAAGTACTGGGATGCCACCAGCAAGAAATCTGTTAAAAAATGAATTAAGCTAAATTGCTTCATTTTTAATTCCTCTTTCCCCTCAGGTAATCTTTCCTATTCAATTCTTTGGCTTTACAATGATATTTTCCTATTTCATTAGGTGTTTATATCTTCCCAGTTGCTATATGAAAACTTCTTGCAACCAGCAAAGAAAATAATATTGACTTTATTCAGGAAGTGTTATCAGATAGACTGAACAGACAAAACACTATAACCTGTAAGATCATTGTTCAGTTATGTTGCTATTAGCAGAGTAGTAATAGATCTTACAGAAGTATGATTTAAGTAAATTCTACAGGAATAAGTAATGAATTTACCTTTTGTTTGCAATTTTAAGTTCTGTTTACAAATTCTCATTTTTAATGGGAATTTTTTTGTACCAAAAGAGGATGCATTTAATTATTTCCTTAGAAGTCACTATGCAAAGTTAATCACCTCCTGGATTAAGTGAACCTTTGGTGATGAGTCTCATTTTACTGACCTTCCTTCTGCATTTATTATCTCTGACCCCATTTGTGTTGGTGCAGACTGGGGTATAAACTAATACTCAAGTATTGTTGTAAACAGGTCATGCTATTCTATTTGCATCTGTTTGCACCATTTTCAGCTCGTTTGCAATATCGATTCATTTAGAAAGATCCACATCTCCCACTGCCCACCTCCTGGGCTGCCTGGTTGTTTCTCTGCCCCACCAGCAAACCCGTCTGCTAATACCCTGATTTTGCCCACCGAACTGGCATTGCTATCCAGTCTTCCTGGAGAGCGTTCAGCAAGCTTGCCTTGCTGTTTGGAGAAAAGTATTAAAAGTATTAAAACTGTTGCCAGCATACTGAGAGACTAATGAGATCATCTGTTCTAACAGATAAGGAATGGTTTCTAGCTGGGCTGTTTTGCCTTTCTACAGCTCCAGAATCAGGAAGTCTGGGGAAATTATTAAAAGGATATTCTATGAGAACAGCTCCTGTTTCCTGCTCCTTGTATGTTTTCCTCCTGTGAAGGGCAGTGGATGGCCTCCTTATAAACATGCAAATTATTGGATTTCTAAGTAACTTCTCCCTTATGCAGAGTGAATGAAAACACGCTACAAGGACAATGTTTGATTTGGTGTAAATACCTATAAATGCGGAGGACTCACAGGAGACAGTTTTTTCTTGCTTGCAATAGTGGTGTAACACCTTCCCAGCATGAAAATAGTTACATGACTCTGCTGTGACTCACCACATAATTTTAAAACAATGAAATTAAGTGCTATGATTTTCTTCTCTGTAAGAAATTATTACCAGGGTATTCTATATCAAAACTATTTTACATAACAGGTAAAGTTTCATAACAATTACTGAGGAAAAAACTCACATCAACAATTATGAAATCACTGCAACAAAATAAAACAAGGAAAATGCTTGAAAAAATGCTTTGACTGGCTGAGATTCCTGTTGGAAGAGCTCTCATACATGCGCTTTATTTTTGATCGGGAATTATCCTGCAATTTAAGCATCCTTGCATTATACCTTTGCTATACAGACACAACTTGGATTACACAAGCTTTAGATGCATTAGCTGTGGTCCGTCCAGTCCTCAAATCACTGCAGTTCTGCATATGCAAACCCTAGAGCAGGAGCGCAGTGGTTTGAGTCATAGTTGTGGGGTTTTTTCTCTTTGAATGAACATACTTAAGAGATGAGGCAAAGAAAGCTGCAGTAAAGAGAGAAGGAATCAAGGAGAGTGGATGAATTAAGCTCAGTCATTCATTGTAGCACACCATGTCTGTAAACCAAATACAAGAACTGAACGTAGTGGAAAAATGTTACTGGAGCCAGTACAAGAGCTCTGACACCTGTCTTTATCAGAACCTCATAGCAGTAGATGGAAATAATTCCATTAAATTTAGCCAGGCCTTGAAATAGGCCTTAATATTCCTCTCCTCCCCCAGTTATCATCCTATAATAGTACCACTATTAGTTACATCTCTTTTCAATACTTAGTTCACTTTAGGAATACAGAACTAAACAGGACCAGGTACCTCAGTGCTTCTCACACCACACGCACCAGCCCCTTTGTCCTGTCTCGTGACCTCCACTGCCCCAGAGACAGAGAAAAAACATCCCCAAATCACACTGCATTAGTTACCTATTCCTAGAGCTCTCATTTGTGAGAACAGGGGTTATCTCTTCTAGTATCTCTCTGATTATCTTAAAGCTAGTGCAAAAGAGCAGCAGTTGCTAGCACCTAAAGTACCAGCTCTTGGTTTCTGGTCTTTAATGCCTCCACACCAGGGGCTGTAGGACTGACTGCTTCAAATAATATATTATTTTTCAAAATAAATCTGTGTGAGATGATAACTTGCTTCGCATTCAAATAAGTCACGATGCTGACAATATAATTACTTTTTTTTTGCATATCCTTTTCACCTTTTCCCATCATGTTATGAATTGAAAATACAACCTTATGCACTTTAAACAGGAGTTTGTCCTTCAGAGGATCAGGAGAATATGCAGCTATACGCAGCCTGGTGGGAAAGTTTGCATGGTATATATGATCTAACAGCTATTCCTATGGGAAAATGGACCCCAAATGAGACACAAAAAATGAGGAAAAATTGCTTTTGAATGTCTGACCCCAAAATCCTCACAATCAGTTTTATTCAGGAGCATCAATTGATGAAAAGCAGCATATGTTACAAGTGAAGTAATAGTAAATCAGCCACTCGCATTTCTAAATTTCGCATCTTTACAATACTGTCCTTTGAAACCATCACACATCAGAAACCTCGTTTCTTTCTGCCTTTCTCTCCCTGCTCTGTGATGTGATTCTCTGATAACAGTTTTCTAACAGTGCTCTAAACATCTTCCCATCAGCTGGTAGATACTTGTAGGCAGCCTTAAAACCACTGGATAAAAATTATAGACATACAAGTCCAATCCAGTAAAGGCCAAAGTGATCCCGGTATGGAGAATCACTTCAGACAGTAAAGAAACTGGTTCACATAACAGAATCCCACTCCAGCAAGTAATTAAAGACTGAGAAGATGCTCCTCAGAGGCCAAGAAAAAGGGAGTTTCACATTTCATAGGAGGAAAGACCATCCAGTGGATGGATGTTGCCATTCCTCAGGCCGTGGGCTCACAATGCATTCCCCACTGGGCACTGGGGAATCATACTGGGATCTTGTTCTCCAACGTATGGGGCACCCGGTGCTTCCCAGCAAAAGCTGTGCCCTTCTCTAAAGATTAAATTGCCAGGGTCAGTAGAGCCAAAATCTGCTTGTTCTTTCTCAGTGGACACTCGGGTGGAACAGCACAGGGCTCCATCTTTCAACTCACACAAAATAATGACAGTTGGCAAATTTGTTTTGCACTTGCCTTATATCTGTGGATATGGAGTCACTCTCTAGAAACCTCTGTTTTCACCAGGTTAATTGCTTTTGCATGCTTATTTGATTCAGTTTTCCTTAAATAAGCTAATAATTTCTTCCTCACAACTGGCATTGTGCTGATGGGAGGCTGAGCTGACTGCGTCCCCAGAGGTCTCAGAAGTGAGGAAGCGCAGGCAGTTTGGCAGACTCTTTATCTATATCACCGAGACAAACAGCTACCTGGCTGTCACCTTCTCTTTGTATGAGAGAAGGAAGAAATTTAGTAATCGCAGGACGTTTCACACCTTACGGAGGCAGAGACAAATGGATCTTCATTTTACTGCCTTTCGAAACTCCATGGCTGTGCCCTTCATTATCACATCCCACAGACTGTCGGTGCTACAGACAAGCATCAGCCCAAAGGAAAATGCCTCTGTCTCAGAGTCTGCCAAACCGCAGCAAGTTCAGTGCCCTCGCAGGCACAGCGCCCAGAGGAACCCGTACGGGAACCCACGGTGGAAGATGAGTGGCGAGAAAATACAGACTGGACAAGGAGAGCAGGGGCACAAAAGCATAATGGAATTTCTATGCCTTCTTCTCCTGTGAAACAGGACAGTTTGAGGAACAGCCACTTGCCGTAGGGGCTCCACATATTAGCTAATGATTCACTGCTCAGAGACAAGAAGATTAAAATGGCATCACCCCTGCCAGTGCAAACAGTTCCCCAGCAAGCGCACGCTCAGCACTGCTCGCCAGGGCTCTGCAGGACATCAAGGACATGCCCTGTGAGAAGTGAGGGCAGAGCCCAAACAGGCAGGAGCACCACAGATCCCCAGGGGAATCCTCGTGGAACTGACACACCCCGAGACCCCCCACCCGAGTTTTCTATAGAGAATGAAGGTGAACACGGCTCCAGGAGACAAACACACAGAGCCCAGCTTCGCTTTGATTGAAATCGGGGAGGAAACTTCCACTGATGGCAATGAAATCACAACTGTGTTTTGTGTTTTAACTAAGAAAGTGTCAGTCGGGCTTCTCTGTCACTTCCCACGGAGGTCAGGTCACTGTCTTGCTCATTTGGCTTCAATGCCATTATTCTAAAACGGACTTTGGCCTCATGTACTGAAAGAACATTAGTGGTAGAACTGACTGTTGATTCCTTTTCTGATTTTGGAGTTCTTCTCTCCAAGAGAACAAAACCATTAAGCCACTTCATACCGAGAATCTTCTGTTCCGATTTTATCAGTATGTAAAAAACCAAATGTGTCTGTACAAAATCCCTTAGATCTCTAATCAATAAGGGTTTGAGGAGGGGAATGGCTCAGGGCAATAAAAAGATCCTTAAACACTGCTGATGTTCTTACAATAAAAAATTACCTCTTGCATTTGGAATTGTTTGCAATCATTAGGCTTGTGCAATAAGCCACTCGTCTCACTGAAAGTCATTTATCCTCATTAAATGACAAATTCTCTTAAAATTATTTTCTCAAATATTTTGCCCTTTACGAGCTGACAAAACGTTAATAATTAATGATTCATTGCTGATCCTGAAGGGCAACTAACATAATTATCCAAGGGTGCTCATGCTGATTCCTCACAGTTTGCCCTCCAAGCATACATTTTTCATCTTTGAATTTTGAATGCATTTTTACTATACCTTCTATGTCAGACAGCAGAATATGTTTCATGGAAATAAATCAATGTTATTTACTTATTGAGACTCCGGAACTATTTTACTACCTAAGACTTCTATGAAAATGGAACAAATTCAGCTACAGAGGAAAAGCACTTTGGGATTCAGGATTACAGAGTGCCGAGTTCCAACCTTTTTTTGTGCTCAGTAAACTACAAGAAAACTATAAACTCCATGGATGACACATGGTACTTTGCAGTGCATGCCCAGTCCTGAATGTAAGTTTCTAATCCTGTTTTATAATGCACCCTCGAGAAAAAAAACACACGGACATTCTCACAAGTGGTTACTCTGATGAAAAAATGCTACGCAATGAAGGGATCAATTATCAAACATAGTAAAAAAAAATTACGCAGAGTCGATGATCCCACAGGCTACCAGCAGTGGGGATGATTTGTGCAGTTCAAAGTATCCTACTTTCCAGGTCTAATGCATTTTTTCTGTAAAAGATCTTTAAAGGAAATCAGAAAATTCATAAGCAACAGTCTCAAATGTGACACTTCAGCCTCATCTGTAATTTCTGCAACAATTATTGGTTGGCACTGGCTTAAACATAAGCACTGCGTTACGCATTATGTGATCGTTTCCTGTGTGGTAGGCACAGTTGGGCACAGAGATTCTGGAACCCATTAACCCGCTGCCTAACTAACTGAATATGATGAAATAAGCTTTCCCATGTGTCAGCCCAGGATCCCTGGGAATGGTACCATCCTTCTGCTGTTGGAACAAACCAGAGCAATCTCAGAACTTGACCAAATGACCCCTCTGGTGCTGTTCTGGCGGGCACCATCTCCCAGCACTTCGCCTGCACATAACCTGTGATACAACATTCACGGCAGGAAGGGCGAGCAGGTAAAGCTGCTCACGAAGGCTTCGTGCTGCTACCGAGGCTCGTGTTGGGGATCTCCAGCATCCTCTTCAGCGCTGGCCTGTAATAGAGCGCCTTTGCCCAAACCTCAACTTCATACACTGAATCACACCAAAAAATATCCAGTTTTCTGGCATTTCTGCTTCTCTATACTGACTGAAGCTGACTCATTCACCAGAAATTTTGAATTTAGTTCCACACCTCATACAAACTGAAAGAGGAAGGAAAAGAAGAACAGCAGAAATGTATCATCTGAGAAGTGCAACATTCAGAAGGAGGATGGAAAACTGCTTTGTCTCTCTGTGGCTATTTCCCCAGTGTGGCACGCAGGGATTTAATCAGGGCATTAGGAGTCCCTACTGGCAGCAAGACAGATGAATCTAAATGAAGCTGTGCGGTCGGTAATGAGGACTGACCAAAATGCTTGAGTGCTCTGCTTCAGAGCAAGCTCCCCAAGACCGTATTGTAAAGATCATTCACTGAGAAGCCTGTAACCACATTGCTATTATACAAGCCTGACTGTGGTTTAACATGCATGCACTAGAAAATGCAGCAGTTGTTCTGTACATGGCAAACCATCATTTTTTATGTTCTCTACTCCTTGGAAAGTCTCTCCTGTGTGCAAAGATGAAGGCTTCAGTGTCTTGTTAAAGAGACACCTTTAAACAATCTGCTTCATGTTTTGCACGCAAATCCACTGGAGATCATTACACCCTCAGGTTGTTGGGCATCAGATCCTCAGCTGCTGTGAACCAGACTAACTCCATTGATCACCTGGCTGAGGGAGGCCGTTGTAGAGCAGAAATGTGTATGATGCTACAGTTCATTGCTATGTAGTAACTCACCTTTGGTTATAGCCAATACCCAGCAATGCTTTCTGTACCATGTAGAGAGAATTTAGCACTAGCTCCCTTTCCATTTAACCAATTAAACAGAAACTACCCAACTTCCATGACATTCTTTCTGTAATGGACATAAACAGGATGGACATTCTGTTGTGACAACACCCACGTCAAAAGGCCCTGACCAGAAACAGCACTCGGTCATGCAGTGTTGTACAGATACACGAGTTCCACCCTCTGATTTAAGACACAACGAATCACCAGAGTAAAAAGGGCAGATGCATATTGCAGCATGAGGCTTCTGCTTTTGTTAATACTATTACTTAGCATTTCATATTTAAAACAATATGCAAATACCAAAGGCGAGCTGTTGACATTAGTAAAAAAGGGGATGATGCTTTTTCAGCTTGTTCCCAGACCTTCTGGAGACTGCTGTCATTATGCCAAGCAATTTAGGACCTATGCTGTAAAGGAACTTTAAAGCAAATAGTAAAATCTATTTATTTTTAATCAAAGCAAAAGTGTGACCAGAAGTCAATGTTAGTATTAAAATAGGAAAGACATGCAGGGATCATCTAAAACAGCTACCATAAATAGGATTTTCTACATTATTTTAACAAAGTTGGAGTCTATAAACAAACAGATCAATTATTAAAATAGCGAAGTCTTAACATAATAACTTTCTGCTTTTCAAAGAACAGACAATGGCATCGAGATAACTTCCTATTCTAGATCTAAATTGTTATACACAGAGAAATGTTCTCATTAAGCAGAATCTGGTGTGTAAAAGGGCAGCTTGGCAGCAGTGCCAGGGTGCAGACACCTGGGCACTTGGCTCTAGTCCTGCCAACAGCCCATTCTTGTCCCTGGTCAAGCTGTGATTTGGGTGGAAGCTCAATGCCGAGCACAGATTTTTGAGCAGATCGGGTCTCCCACTCAGCCCCCTGCCAAACACATGATCTTTTGCCCAAAGCGTGCAAGACACAATCCTTCTGTCACCTCAAGCTACCAGTTATTATTTTAAGTGCTACACTGCACTCAGTTCCTGAGTCTGGAACAAACCCCGTGGTATTTATCAGAATAAGAAAAGGATACATCTGTATCACACCAGAGAACCTGCGAAACTGTTGCATATGTCTGAGTCAACCAACTCAGTCAACAGTGATCACAGTCTTCAATTCCATTTTAGAAAGCGTGGAGTTACTCAGTCCTGAACCCCTGCCAGGCACTGCAACAAAACCAACGCTGCGACTGAAGCACCCGAGTGGGAGTTACACCCCTGCCATCAGCACAGGGCAGACAGTAACAGATGCATGAAAAACTGAAGCCAGGGGCGAGGTGTGACTCCAGAACACAGCAGTATCTGGGAAGTCTAAAGATAGCAAAAGCACTGGCTAAAATCTGTTGCCAGGATGCTGCAAAGCCACGGGATGTCACAGGCATCCAGGTGAGACTTCAGGATGCACATCAAAAGACGGATGGTGAATTAAGAAGATCACCAACCCCAGTCTCAGCCAAGATGAAGGTGTCACAACAGATACACACAAAGCTTTTTTCCTGTGGCCTAATCAAACACTTGATGAGACTTAGAAAATATTTTTCTTTATACTAGTACGGAGCTTTTTGCAACAGTATTTTCAATATTTCTTGCCTTAGTGGTTCCCTGGAAAATTAGAAGGGGTTTACAGGCTTATTAGGTTGTAAAGAAGATAGTTCTGCCAATAAAAGAATAGTAACTGGAGATCTTAGAGAACACAGGGTATAGCCTGGATAACCTGAACTGGCAACTACTTATCTTTTTAACTACTCTTTCCATTGGCACTTTGGAAATAGTTGCTTTCTTGAAAATTATGATTTCAAGAAAGCTCTTCCACTATGGAGCGTGTGTTGAGCTCATCAATACAGTGCAACCACTGAAGAAGTGAACAAAGTGCCATATTCCCGCACCCTTTGCCTGAGATCCAAGCAGGAATAACAGGGCTGTCATCTGTGCCATTCTAATGTGAAACACATTCCAAGCTACCGATATTTATGAAAAGCTATATATTCAATCCGACCCAACGAACACCGAGGGAGAGTTAAGGTCCCAGCCGTCGCTCCTCAGCCGCCCTCCCACCGCTTCGCTCCGCGGAGCCAGCGAGCGAACCCCCTCGCAAGGAACCGCCGAGGCAGCCGGAGCTGCAGCGGCGGCTCCAGCCCTGCGCTGCCGGTCCCTGCCAGCGAGAGCCCGCCTGTCTCCGGCACAGCCTCCTCGGGAGGCAGCAGCCTCAGAGGGCAAAATGGTCACACAAACCTTCCTCCCCGAGCAGCACACGGCAGCTTCTTCCTGCGAACGGGAGCGCCCGGCAAGCGCTGGCCGGGAGGACCAGACCGCACCGACCCGCCGCAGCCAGTGCCCCCGGGGCGGCCTGGGCAGCCGGACCCGCACCCGCGCCCCCACTCACTTCTCCCCAGGGCCTCCGCCTTCCACTCCGTCTCCTCCACTGCCCCGTAGCGCCTCATGGGTCTCTCGGCCTCCGCGCTGGCCGAGATGGACCTTCTCAGCTCCATGGGCAGGCCGGCCGGCGCGGGGCTCCGCACCTCACACCATCACAGCGCGGCCGCGGAGACAGCGCGGGGCTCGGCGCTGCTGTGCGCGGAGCGGGGCCGCGGGGGGCGGGAGGGGCGCTGCGCACATGCTCAGTGCGGGGCGGGGCGGGGGGAGGCAGGGACACAACGCGAGCGGTCACCCCGCGGGGCCGGCACCGGCACCGGCACACACTGGCGCCCCGCCCGCCGTCCTCTCCCGCTGTGCCGGGGACTGACCCCCGCAGGGATGCGGCCGAGCAGCGCGGAGCTCGTCGCTGGGTGGGTTTGTCGCTGCCCATCCCCGCACCCGCGGTGTGAGCTCCCCTTGCGCAGCCGGAGTTAGTAACATCGCTGCCTGCCAGGGCATGGCAGTGTCTGTGTCTGCTGCAGCACCGAGCACAGCTCCGGGCCAGAGCAGCTGTCGGGCTTTGTCGGGCTCTGTCAGGCCTTTCCGGGCTCTGTTGGGCCCTGTCGAGCCTTGTCGATGCCTTTCGGGCTCTGTTGCGCTCTGTCGGGCTCTATCAGACCCTGTCAGGCTCTATCAGCCATAGCAACGATCTGTCGGGCCTTCTTGGGCTCTCTCAAGCCCTGCAGCGCCCTCTCGGGCTCTGTTGAGCCCCATCGGTCTCTGTCGGGCTTTGTCGGGCTCTGTCAGGCTCTATTGAGCTCTGTTGGGCTTTGTCGGGCCCTATCGGGCCCCGTTGGGTTCTGTCAGGCTCTGTCGGGCCACGTTGGGCTCTGTTGGGCCATGTCAGGCCTTGTCAGGCCTTGTTGGCCCTTTCGGGCCCTGTCAGGCTCTTTTGGGATTTGTCAGGCCCTGTCAGGCCCTGTCGGGCTTTCTTGGGCTTTCTTGGGATCTGTTGTGCTCTGTCAGGCCTCGCTGGGCCCTGTCAGGCTTTGTTGGACTCTGTTTTGTAGCTAACATGAGACAGTTTTGACTGTTTATATAATTGTAATTTTCTATTTTTTTTAATGAGTTGTTTGCCAATACAAAAAGTATGTTTTAACCTTAAAAAATAGGTTTTCTGGTAACTTTTTGGCTACTTAAGATTTCCATTTGTTTCATGGATGAAAATGTAGGAAGGACCTGCTGACCAGGAGAGAGGAGAAAATAAAAAGGGTTTTTTTTGCTATAATGACTTCCTGCCATCCAACTTCACACTTCTGGTTGTGGAGAATCTCTGCTGAGCTCCCCCTGCACTCAGCATCACACGCGCGGAGCAAAGGGGCCAGAAAGCAGCTGGTTTGGGGCCAGAAAGACAAAGTTTCTGTTCCTGGACTTGAAAACAGGCCCATGCAGCTGATATGGGGCTCAGAAACAGATTGAGTTGTGTGGCTTTGGGCTCAGTAATAGAAGTCAAATCCTGAATTTTTGGGACTGGAGAACAGGCTCAGCAGCTGGGGTTTAGGCTCAGAAATGGACACTAAGTGAGCTGGTTTGGGAAACAAAAGCAGAAGCTTATACTGCTTAGAATAGTTGTTAACTAATTAATCATACAAACTCAGTAATATTTATACAATGTACAAATATTATGTTTAATCCCAATACTCAGTTTTTCACAGCAATTGGTTTACAACCTTGTCAAATGCCCAGGCTGTTGGAAACAGCTGGAGCTTGTCAGGAGAATTATAGAATCATTTTGGCTGGAGGAGACCCTCAAGATCATGGAGTCCAACCACAACCCACCCCTGGCACTGCCCCATGTCCTGAGAACCTCATGTCCGTCTGTCCAGCCCTCCAGGGATGGTGACTCCAGCACTGCCCTGGGCAGCCTGTTCCAACGCCCCACAGCCCTTTGGGGAAGAAATTGTTCCCACATCCATGGGCTGCAGCTTCTCCAGGAGAATGCTGTTGGATACCGTGTCAAAGGCTTTGCTGAAGTCTAAGTAATTCTTTCATAAAGGTATTTGAGAAGTCCCTTGGAAAGCAAAAAGAAGGAAACAGGAAAAGCTTGAATCTGAACATTTTCCTCTGTGATTACTGTGATTTAATTCATTTTCCAATAAAACAGGAAATCTCAGTAAAACGGGAAAAGACAAAAGGTCTGTTTTGAGACTTTTTGTAGTAACTTTTTCTTGCCTTTGCCCATGCCGAACTGTCCCCATCCCACTGAAGCATAACTTCACCCATTTCATCTGCAGATCATCTTTTTGCATATTCCAGAGATGAAGGTACTGTATAACTCTAAGAGTTTAACAGTGCTAAACTTTAACCCTTTTCTATGTGCATGAACATGTAGTAAAATAGGGGCTTTGTTTCCCCCATCCGTGGACAAATGGTAGAACGTTTTTTTCTGATTTTTTTTTCTGAATTTATTCCAAATACTGTGTGCACACATAGGTGTAATTGGAACTGGATAGATATGACTGAGGAATGTGCTTCCCAGACAAGTTTTTGGTTTTAAATAATAGATTCTTCAAGTACTCTAAGCCAGTTGAAGAATCAAGAGTGTACAGGGACAGGTAGAACAGCAAAAATAGGCTCATCCTGTTGCTTGTGTCAGGTATTTTTTTATGATTTCAGACAACATGGGCAACCTTCCAGCATTTCATACATGCACCCGTAAAAGTTTAGCTGTGTTTTTAAAATTATTCTTTTTTACTAGAAATCTTCTGAGATATAGTAGAAGAATTTCATAATTCCACATAGACTTGTTCTGGATTTTAAGGAATAGGGTTTCTGTCCGTTTCTTTTGGCTAGGTGGTGGCGGCACAGGACCATAGAGTCGGGTTTGCAGTCGCAAACAGAAAGTGGCCAGGAATGAACAGACGTTGCAGAGGAGCCTGAAAGTGATATGAGGAGAAATAGAAAGGAGGAAAGGGGTTGAGATAAGAAATGAAGACTTGGAGGTGAATGAAAATGATCCTTAATTTTATAACATTGGTAACGATGTGGGTTTCAATGTGGGGGACATGTAAAGATAGCTATTGGTTTTTTTTAATAGTGTGACACACTGAAGTAATGAGCTACTCTTCCTGCAGAGAATGGGAATAATTCTCCCTTGCCAAAATATGCTGCCTCACCGAATCCCAACAACAGCTACAAGTTCAAGTGTGAACCTCCGGAGGGCTGTGAAAAGGCGAAAGTCTTTGGGGAAAGCTTGTAAATTGATCTTTACTACAGAAGAAATAACATTCAACATTCAGAGTTACTCATTGGTTTGTTGATTTTTGTCTCAGATCAAAATTATTAGTCCAGTTGCTAAAATCACGCTAACACCCTGATCTCTGTTGTCTTCTGTGACTGTATACTGGTATATGTGTATGCATTTTATTGCTGGAATTTTGTGTTAAAATCAAAATCTTGAGAGACTTTTTTTAAAACCGGCATAACTTGAGAGGACTGTCTGTTACCTGGCAGAGAGAGGTAATGAGAAGCTGTAATGCAGGTGTATCAGCTCATCTCTGTCACAGCTTTACAAGGACAGCAGTAACTAGACTCTGAAAACCGTGCTCTCTTCAGCTGCATCTATGTAATTGGGAAACTTTTTGTGACAGAGAGTGAATTTGACGCTGACTATTTGATGCTTTGGTTATTCTGAAAAAGACAGCTTTTGCCATTTGGGAATATTCTGGGAGTTATCATCATCATCATCATCATTATTATGATCATTATTATAATTTTCTACCCTTATATCACTAGGATGCAAGAATCTTAACCTATAGTTAAAAATCCCATTTCACCCCACAAGGAGTGTAATTTGGTTGTAATTCTTTTATGCCTACATTATCTCAACAATGCCATCTAGTGTAAGTAGTAACTAAAAAAATATATAGCTGCCTTTTTGTATTTCCCATCTCTGATCTCTGCAAGTGGATTTTGAGAGGTCTCTGTGGCCTCTCCATAGCGATGTGGAATGGGTTACAGTAACTTATGTTACCCGTCTCTGGTTTAGAGTGTGTAAGTTATGTTGCCAACAGATTAGAGAGTCTTCACTTGCTCCAAGAACATATTCTATTGTAATTTGACTTTCCTTTTGGAAACAAGAAAAACAAGGTCATATCCACTACCAAATTTTTTTGCCTCAGGCCTAACATCTTGTTGCTTGTTGAGCTTTATTCAGTGGCACAGCAATAATTCCTTGCTGAAGCCTTATCTGTTCTCTCCCTGCTATCTCTGAAATGCTGATGTCTCCACAGTAACTCCTGCCAGTGATGTCCGTGTTTCCTTGCTGAGTACCTGACAGCTTCTCTGTGAAACGGAAAGGGCGAAGGAGAACGCATGGGAAGTCACCAGCGACTTGCAGTTACCAAGGCCAGCGCTGCAAGGTGGCCTTTTAGGTATGTGAATTTCCATTTGACTCCTCGTGCACACACGTGTACACCCACATCGGGCTGCAGCTTTTATCTGGATGGTCTGAGGCAGCACTGCTATTTGTAAGAATCTTTTTTTAATGGACAGACCTGTTCTCATCTGGAACTGATGTGCTCTGAGATGTAGCTCCAAAGCAAAGTTTGTGTGTCATTGTCACTTGTTCTCACAAAATGAATATAACCTGCAAAAAACACCCTTGACATAAAAGCATCTGAACCCTTGCAAATGTCAGGACTGTGCTTTCTCTGTGTAATTCCATAGTTTGTGCCCTCTGTCAAATGTCATCGCCTAAAGATGTTGTTATGGCTTTGACACAAATCAGGTTGGTGTGTGTTAAAACAGAGATGTTTGCGCTTAGAAAAGGTAACAGAAGGTATGGCTTTCCTGACCGAGGGCGGTGAGAAGCACTGCGGAACCATTGGTTTTCTGAACCTGGGTATGCAGGAAAACAAACTGACCGCTTATTGCAAGACGTTCCTGTGTATTTTCTTGACATGAGTTTGTGAGTGCTCAGCAATGCTGAAAATCAGTCCTGCTCTTAGCGTTTTGTTGATACGAAGAATGACCTAGATGCATTGTTCTGAAACTGTTACTTTGCGCGTCAAGTGGGGAGACAATGTGAACTCTTGCCTTACAGAGCCTGACAGAGCACGACAGAGCCTGACAGGCCTCAACAAGGCTTGACAGGGCCCGAAAGGGCTAGACAAGGCCCAACAGAGCCTGACAGGTCCTGACAGAGTCCAACAGGGCCTGACAGTCCGAAAGAGCCCGACAGAGCCCCACAGGGCTTGACAGGGACCAACAAAGCCTGACAAGACTTGACAGGGCCCGACAGAGTTTGACAGGGCCTGACAGAGACCAACAAAGCCTGATTGGGCCCGACAGATCCTGACAGAGCCCGACAAAGCATGATAGAACCTCTTTGCAGCTGATCTGCAGGCTGTACTGGGGCAGTGCGGTTCTGTTCCTTGGCTGGTTCATTCTACTGTGTGTCAGGGCCTCCCATATTGAGGAAGCAGTAGGTTGCAGAGGAGTTGCTTGTCACTCACTTTTTGTCCTCGTTGTCTTGTTCTCTGTGCAAGGATGGCACTATGTATAATCTGGAGTGCGCAACATGTTGGAAGGTTGTTAATAGGTGAGTGGTTCATTTGCAGGGCATCATGTAGAACTGAAGTTTACTCAGCGCGTGTTTCCACACTTAAAAGAACTCCTGTGCCCTTCTTTTCTTGTTTCCAGGGTATTTTGTTGTTGCCTGTCAATCTACTGATTGCCAGGGCTTCAAGCCCATAGTTATCCTTTTCCATCCAATCTGTTGAAGCTTTTGATGTTTTAATCTTGTTTTCAAATTCCCATAGCCAGCTTTTGGCAGAAAAAAGTATCAAGCAAAGAAAACCAGGAGCTCTGCTCACACTCAATGTAATACTGAAATGCATTAAATGTGTTAGCGTGCCCAAACTAAGGAGTAGTGAACGTACCAAGATAAACAGTCAAAGCATTTTTTTAGTTGAACCGCACCAAGAGATACTGAAATCCAGCAGCATTTTCTCTTGTATTCAAATGTTAATTAGCACGTTTTTATTTCTAAGAAATACTGATGAACAGAATCCAGCTAAATGTAAGAGCACTTGGTGTTAGTTCTGGGGTGGTATGTCCATTCCTCAACCACATCGTGACTATCGTGAGATGATGTATAGACCTCACAAGAGGGCGCTCAAACCCCGTGAAAACAACTCTGCTTGACGACTAAAGTTAAGACGTGACGATTCGGATTCTGCGTTTTTTTAAAGAGTAGGTTCTGTGTGTATGTGTGTGAGGATAGCAGTGCAAAACTAGACCCGGATAAAAATTAAAGTTTTGAGAGCAAGGGGAAAAATCCCCTTTGGAAAGCAGTTAAAGTCTTGAAATGTATAAGAAGATTAGATCAAGAGAAAGACATGCAGTTCCTACCATAACTCCAGGTACCTGTAAGTACCTATAATCAGCCTCCTTCTATTTTTGTAACTGCGGAGATGTAATAGTTCCATTTTAATCCAAACTGGTGTGTCTCCTGTCTCATCTGACTAGCCCAGCTACTAAAAACAGCCTCATCCTTGTGAGGCACAGAGGAAGAAAACAGGCGGCTTCTCTAGTTAGACAAAAAGCGTCATTCACTTACAAAAACACAGAATGTGTCCAGGGACCTCATAATTTCTTTGCTTCAGGAGAGGAGGCTCCGTCTCTGGGCGGGAGCTGGTGTGTGCCCTGCCGTGGTGTCAGCGCTCGGCTCTGCTCTGGTGGTGGAAACGCTGCCTGAGCGTTAACCAGCTTCTTTACATTTCCATGGTATAGAATTAGTGGTATGTAATACTGGTTCTTCTGGTCCCCAGAGATAACAAGTTCCTTTCCTCTTGCTGTTTTCTTTCCTGGGTTCACAGATAAAATGAGGCAGGAATTGCCTGCCAGCGCACACCTGATATTCTGGAAAAAAAAAAGTCTCCCTTATCTCAATGCGATATAGCCAAAACATAAATAAATACAAATCGGGATAGAAATAACTGAGTAGCAAAAGCATTTATCTAATTGTAAAAACTAATCAGTAGCTGTGGGTTTTTTCCAGTTCTCTGTCCGCATTACTTCACATTTGTTGGCTTTGAAATTTCAGAGCTCTTTCATCACATAGTCATTTAGCAGTGTCTTTCTACAACTCTTCTGAGTCAGACGTAGTTTCAATGATTCCCAATAACCCTTGCAAATGTTGTTCTTCACCTTTTTCTCCCTTTTCTAAAGCATTTATAGAAATGTTGAACTATATGAGCACCAGTACACATCCTGGCTGGCTGTTTTTGTGGAAAACCAATCATTTCTACCCATAGTTTTCTCTTTTCTGCTAATCTAGAAAAGGACCTTCCATGTTATTCCTTATAACTTTAGTTTTTTCCAGTGTGCTTGGTAACTTCTTGTGGGCTTTGGGGGAATTCTGTATGCTGCATTGAGTAGATCAGTCATCTGCACGCTTGCTCCTTCCTTCAGAGAACCATGATAGACTTGAGGGATGATGGTTCAGTAATAAATCCATGCTGGCTGCTCTCCAATAAAAAGATCTCTATTCATTCTTAAAGTTTCTGTGAACTTACTGATCTGTCATTGTTGAGATTCTTGGCAGGTCTGTTATTTGTTTGATTTAATTGACATCACACATCACTTTCTATTCCGCTGATGTAGAGACCAAGCAAAAGATAGGCTATGCTACAATTAAAGATTTTTGTATTTCTAGATATGAGTTTCATTAGGAGATGGTACTCATGACCCTTCACTACTGACATCCTTAGGTTTGTTCCAGAACTTTTCCTACAAATGCTGGCTTTGAGTTAGATCCTGAAAATTGTTTCATGGAAAGAACTCCAGTCTAGCAACACCAACGCTCCTAACGTGTCTTTAAACTATCCCCGTGTCACATTCTGGTACTTTATCCTCCCACTTTACACAGCAGCAAGGCAAATCCTGTTCAGCTGATTATTCCTAACTGCCTGTGTGAAGGTAATTAACCATAACCCCATGCAGATGGTTGCATGGAAGCAGCTGTAGGTCCTTAACACCTTGGATGTAGGTGCCACATCAGCCATATGCAGGTGCTGGTGCTGCAGTAACTGGTCATTTGGAGGTTCTTACATGCAATGGAGTGGGAGTCGCTGCCATTGAGCTCCTCTCAGCGCGCTTGTGTTCAAAACTGGGAACCTCTTACATCAAAAGGTCTCTTCTGTAAGACTTGAATATCGCTTGCTGGAGCAAGATTCCTTGTGAGTTGCTGGCACCTGGAAGTATTCAGTTTTGTTAAAACGAGCAGAGTGGTTGGTATTAGCAAATGGATCTCTCATTCTGACAGAAGAACAGGAAAAATTGCGTGGTACTTGAGAAAAGAAATACAGCATTTTAGACATTCTTCTCATGTATAATTGCAGACTGTAACAGGGAGGAAATTTTAACTATGATCATTAAAAGGACATTAATTTACCAGGTTAATGATCAGGCATATAGCAGTATATATTCTTCCCACTACATTTTCCTCTTACTGAAAAAGCACTTTCTAAAAATGTCTCATGGAAACATCTTATTCTTCATGGTCTGGAAGTCTTGAGCTGCTGTGAGTGTACAACAGGACTGGCAGTCAGAATCAGAATCCACCTCATTCTATTAATATTTCTCCTCCCATCTTTCCAGAGGTGGTTACACAAGGAAGAAAGGACCTTTCAGTAAACCAGACACTCTTATTTGAAATATAAACCAACTGAAAAACTACTCAGAACTGATCTGACTTTTGCATCCTGTGCATCCCTTAGGCACCTTCCAGTTCTTTCTTCCTCTGACTTTATTTCCATTTCTGAGCTGCCTAGGACAGGGGGTTGTGTAGCTGTGCAGTAAATGAGACAGGGAAACTAATGTGGCTGAAAAGTATTTCCCTGGGCTATTTTTCACCTGGACCCCGTTGTTCCATTGAACACATCGCCGTGGTGATCAGGTAGCACTGAGGGCAGTGTGGAACAAGAAACCAGCAGCCGTGGCAGATGAACAGCAGGGCTGAGTTCAGGAGGCCTAATTTATATTGAAGTGTCTGAAGCAATGAGGAAAAAACCAAAAATAACTTATGATACAATATTTAGCCAAGCTAGAAATAGATACAATAAAAGCCAGACTGCTACAGGATAGGGTTGGGGAAAGCTTTGTGGAAAGACTGGAAAAGAGCTGCAGTTATTCTTGTACTAACCTGTCTTGGTTTCGGCAGACTTAATTCAGGGATGCTTGTCACAGATCCAACATTCTAGTAACAGGTACCACTTATTTAGATCAAATCAGTGCAACGTAAGATGTTCAGTTCCAGATTTCATTCTACTAAATGAGAGTATTTATCTCTATCAAAATGTGAAATGAGATACTAAATATTCCAGTTGGTCTGGTACAGCTTCACTCTGATAGAGAGATATTATGCAACTTGTTTACCCTGGAGATGTTTGCTGCAGGTTTCATCGAGCAATGAAACCACTGGACTGTAAGGCAGTTGCAAAGAATGAGGCTGTCAAGAGCAGAATTTACTTTCTGATAGTAGCTCGCTGAAATGAGATTTCTTATCACAAAGCTCTTTTCTGTTCATAATTTCTTCATGTATTTCTCTATATACGTAGTCAAAATCTTCAGGTTAGATTGTAATATGAGGGGTCAAGTATTTAACTGAGCATTTTCAGGTTGGAAACATCTAACAGTGAATTCTTGAAGACTGTGACAAACTGTTGCTATAGACCACATCTTAATACAGCACACCTCCTAGGTCTGACGCTTTGACACCCCGTGATAATTATAATGCTTCATGTCAAAGTGTTCTTGTGTGACCTTTTTTCAGGTTATATCAAGTACCATAGAATGCAGCAATTTCTTCAGTTTCTATAGTCCCTTTAGCTATTACACTGCATGTTGCAGGATGGTAAACAGGCATTTTTTAAGTTTCTTAAGTTCTGAGAAGACATCTTTCAGACCCCCAAAGTAGCCTTTTCTTCCCATGGGAAGAAAGGTAACACCCAACATTCTATTCCTCACACTGAGGACAGGAATTGTTTTACTCCTGACTTTTAACATCAGTGACACTAATGTTACTGGTCTGAACTGCAGGACCAACAAAACCTTGAATCTCTATCTACTGGATTCAAATGTTTTTTTTGGATATACGCAGAGTGACTAGGAGCATCAAGATCTGCTCACCTTAAGGAATTTGCTGCCATTGTTGATCCGAAAGAAGAAGTGCACTATGTCCTGGATCCAAATCAGTGACTTGTTGGGTCTACACTGGGTATGGTAGCCACTATACAAGTGCTTGAAATAAGAAAATTAGGTTTGCAGGTAAGCTTATGAATGGAAAAAGTAATGCCATTTTGAAAATGACTGCTTTTAAAGTGAGACTATAGTCAACAGTATGAATCATAATTTCCTGTATTGCAGTTTATTTGGTAGTTAACCAAGCAGAAGAATTGTGTTCTAGATGACATTAGAAATAATTTTCCATATACCAAAAGTCAAAGAATCATTTTGGTTGGGAAAAGACCTTTAAGACCATCAAGTCCAGCAGTTAACCCAACACTGCCAAGTCCACCCCTACCCATGTCCCTGAGAACCTCATCTCTGTCCAACCCTCCAGGGCTGGTGACTCCAGCACTGCCCTGGGCAGCCTGTTCCAATGCCCCACAGCCCTTTGGGGAAGAAATTGTTCCCACATCCAACCTCAACCTCCCCTGGCGCAACTTGAGGCCGTTTCCTCTGCTCCTGGCGCTTGTTCCTGGGGAGCAGAGCCCGACCCCCCTGGCTCCAAGCTCCTTTCAGGCAGTTCAGAGATCAGAAGGTCTCCCCTCAGCTCCTGTTCTCCAGCTGAACCCCCCAGGTCCCTCAGCCGCTCCATCACACTTGTGCTCCAGCCCCTCACCAGCTCCGTTCCCTTCTCTGAACCCTGAGGGTGCACTCAATCCCCTCATCCAGATTGAATGATTTGCTTTAAAATAAGTGAACCTCAAACTTTGTGATACATGACTGCCTGATGCATTGAAAGAATTAGTAAAATCTAAACTAACTTGCCTGTGGGAAAAAGAAAGTTATGATGCATCTAACATATTTTATATTGCAGAAGACATTTGTATATTAATGGTGGTGTTGGTGTTTGCTCAGCTGTTCTGTATACTAAAATATCAGCAGAGACTACCCTTCCTCCTGTCCTCTGAACCCAACCTATAAATTGTTTTATATTTATTTTGAGAAATCTGTGTGTTTTCAAGGTGGAGCCCTGAAGTGGGTTTAGCCAAGTCTGTCAATACTCGGTTTCCTGGCTGAATTGGAGCAGGGAAAAACAAACAAATAAACAAAAACCAACACAACGATCACAGTTGCGATTTATTTGCAAGTTATTGAATAAGACACAGATAGTTCCTGATGCCATTTGTCTACTGAGTTAACACACACAAACTCTTCAGGAATTCTCTTTCCATAAAGAGAAGGACAAAATGAAGAGGATTATTTGGATTGTTTAGTTTAGGAAATTTAAGTGAAAATGCACTAAACCTTAGTACACTTCTCAAGATCCTTTTGTAATCTTAAATGCATATCCATATGCGATTTGTTTGCAAGTTATTGAATAAGACACAGTATACCTAACCACGTAGAACCTGTCCTGAGGATGTGCAAAAGTGAGTCTACCTTCCGAACATGCGGGGTTTTCTAATGTTAGCAGTGTAAGTAAATGTGAAAGTAAATTCAGGTGAACATAGTATTAAATTGTTCAAGAAGGTATATCAATATAATTCTTATAGCATTAATTACATTTCTGTTTTGCCATAGATCTGTAAGTACAGAGGTATGTGTAACATAAGAACAGATAGCTACATTCGTATTAAGGATCCCATCCAGCCCAGTGTCCTGTCACCAGCCCAACCCCTCAGATAAACACTCTGGATGCTCAGGAAAAATTAAGATCAGAGTGAGGAGATAAACGTTTCCTTCCCCTTTCTGCTCCCAGTACGTTCTGTCTCAAACCGTTCCCAGGTCACAGGATTTCCTGCTCATTATGAGGGTTTCTCTACTGAGTAACGCTCAGAATATTTCTATTCCAAGTCATTTGAACTTCTGGAAAAGTTTTGCTTCTAAGAGATTTTGTATGTTAACTCAGTAGACAAACGGCATCAGAATGTAGCTTATAATAAAGTTTATTAACATTAGGATATAGTTTGCTTTCGCATTTTAAGGGATCTAAGTTTTAGTTGTCATGAAGACTGGTCCTTTACTGCAGATTAACTACAATAGATAATCGAACTCTTCTCCATTCCATTTTCTAGGATGTCTTGCTGCTCAGTTACGCACAGTGGTGTGCATTCTGTGCCTCTCTTAAGCACATCTTTATTCAGCTTGCTCAGCTTTTGCATCCAGGTAATTTCACTGTGACAAGGTAAAAAAGATTCTAATTTCATCCTTTGAGAATAGTGTAAGTTCATTGAGGTCATCCGCCTGGAAAATAATTACTATTTTATTTTCTCTCTAATCTTGCAATAGTAGATGTGAATGTCATCGTCTTCGTTTTTCTTTGAATGCGTTAGTTTTCCTCCGTATAAATTTGGTGGTTTTCAATCTCACTGCAGTAGTTATGCAGTTTAATTCAAATGAATTTTTAAACAGTGCATTTAACCTTGAAGCTTCCCAATTTCAGGAAGTGAATCGATGCAACAGCAGCAGGAAATAATTTTTACCCCTATCTCTGATAATTTGTAGCGAATAATTCCATCCTGTAGTAGAGTATTTGAGAAGCTGTTTGTTGCTGTGGGTTAACCCCGGGGGGCAGCTGAGCCCCACGCAGCACAGGGACAAACAGGTGGCCCCGATGCTGTGGAAACACTTCCAGCAATAACCAAATAACCAATAACCAAAGCGTTCCTGCCTTATCAACACTATTGACATCACAAATCTTAGACGTAGCATCACAGAAGCTACTATGAAGAAAACTATCCCAGCCCAAACAAGTTTATGGAGATATATATATATATATATATACAAGTGCCTAATATATATATTTTATATATATATAAAAGACGTTTTGGTTTGACATGTCCAGGGTTTTTAATGTTTCAGTGCAACCTACACTTTCTTATTAATGTATTTGATAATACATCAATGCTTACAACATCTGCTCTGATTGCATCCTTGTTTTATTCTGACTGAACTCGTAGTACCAGTAGCAGTAGAGCAGTTGTATGTTAGTTTTGGCTACAAAGGTGTTTCATATGAAGGCTTTCTGTGCAGCTCCATATGCATTTGCCTTTTGAGACAATTTTTGCAAATTAACTCTATTCCAAATGTCTTTGCACCACACCGTTATTTTTTTTGTTTGGTTTAAATAGTCTTTTAGGTTTTCGGATACCTCCTGTGTTTTTGATCAAAAAGAATGGATGATGATGTAGTAAAATATTACCATTGTATAATGAGTCAGAGTATTTTTTGCCAAAATCATGTCATGATTCATTAAACTTGGATGTGAGCTGACAGTCAGCTGAGAAACTGTAATTGCAGGAGTAACTTGGTTGATCACCAGAAGTCTGCAGGGGGAGAAAAATCATGTTGCTTACACTTCCAAAAATAGCTTAATTTTGATGAACAGGAGCCTCATCTGGCAGAAGCTCTCAAATTATTGATAAAATACGGTATGTGTTTTCTACCTGCAATACAATAAATAGTTCTCAATAAATTAAATCAGCATATGTTTATATTCCATACGCTGATGAGCTGGATTTCACAGAAAGGATTTTTGAGGCAACTGTAAGTGGTAACTGAACAACTCCCCTGTTCCAGACGCACCGTGTGAGCAATTCAGGAACAGTGTCACACGTGTGGGGACAGAGGACTGTCTGTCTGTCTGTCCACGGTGCGTGTTGTGCAGGAGGAGCAGCGGTCAACATTGAAGTCTTATACTTGAATCTGGCTTTCTTGCTTTGGAATGATTTTGGTTTGGGTTTATCCCATATCCTTTTTCTGACTTGTGTAACTTACCTGTGTCTGGATGTATGTAACACGGCATTAATCTGGTTATGAATGTGGCAATCAGAGGGGAGAAAACAAAGCTTTTCTGCTCTATTTTGCTGGCTCCCTAAAGAAAGAGAATCATGCTTCTCACTGCTGAAGACTAAAGATGACACCAAGTGATAAACTATTAGTGGGCTTCCCAATTAAATGTACTGAAGTGTAAGTAGCTCTGCTGCAAGAGGCAGCAAACTCCTGTTATACTGGAACGTGAAAGGTTGAAGATGTATCTGGTTCAGAAAGACAAGGTTGAGAGTCAGTTCCTGTCTGGTCCTTAAGGGACACTGTAGCCTCCTATGTTTTGTGACAGAAGGATGCACATGGTCCAAAAAGGGCAATAATGTTAATATTTGACACAGCTGGAGGTTGTGCATGTCTATTGGTGGTTGGTAGTCTTGAGGAAGAAACTTGGTACTTGGTTTTCCAGCAGCTTGGACTCCTGTCAGGTTCAGACTATCAGCTGCTGCTGCTGCAAAGGTAACAGGCCGAGCTCTTCATATGCGCAGCTTGAATTCACAGTCATATAATGAGTCAGGAAAAGAAAACAAAAACACCACCAAAATCTTGTTTGTTTTGCTTCCTTGATCACCCCAGTGACATGAGGACAAAGTGGTAAAAGGAATAAGTAAAAATACTTGGGTTTTTTGACAGCAAAAAGGCCTTGCTACTGACTAAAACAGCTCTTTACTGTATAACAGCCTGTTGTACATTTTTACTCCTCAGAGTACCCTTCAGATGTTGGTACACATTAAGTTGCTTCTTCTAGGATAACATATATAGGCTCAAAATAGTCATTTCCTATCAGCTTTATACATCTGGATTTAACTTCTAATAATGTATGTAGAATTAGGAACACTTGAATGCTCTCCTTCTGCTTTTAACATTTGTTAACATTAGTATGCTCTGATCACACCTGCCCAACAGTGATGCTACTGTATGTACTTCAAGCTCCTAACCCATCATTAGGATACTTGGTAAAACGTGTTTCTCGAAATCTGACAGAAAACTCTGCTCTCAAATACCAGTCCAGTGCAGAGATGCTTACAGTAGCCAGACTGAAATACAGCTTAAAGGGTTCACCAAGAGAAAATAATGTCTCGTTTATCTTTGTTGTGTGAGTTCAGGTTTCTCTTAGCTTCTATATTAACCATTATGGTAAAAAACCCCAAGGTATTGAGTTGGAATTGAACAGTAGATGTTCAGATAAAATTATCATTGCTTACCTATCTGAATGTTTCAATAGCAACTTGTTGTGTCTTTCTAGGAAGAAACGAAGTGTGAAGTTCCCTGAAGACTTTTCAATTAACCTTCCTAATCTCCTTAAGTTTATTTTGCATCACTCAGGTTTTTCTTCATCAGAGCGCTGTACCAAGAATGCCCACACAGAGACAGTTCTACAGCACGGACACATCTCCCACTTAGAGAGGGAAATCCAGAAGCTGAGATCAGAAATCAGTGCCCTTCCTCAGGCCCAGGAGCAGCTGGAAGCACAGCTTTCTGAAGCCAGGAGAGAGCAGCAGAAACTACAGCAGCAAAAACATGCACTGGAAAAGCAGCACAAGACTCTGCAGCTCCCCAGCGAGCAGCTCCAGGCCACACACGACCACAAGAATCAGGAATTGTTAGAAATGGCTGAAAAGCTTCAAGAAGTAGCTGATGCATCAGAAAACCTCCTCAAAGAGAACACTTTACTGAGATTCCTGGTGGCATCGAGGGAAGGGAAGCTACAGAGCAAAGATCAAATTAAAGAATCCCTTCAGTCAAACACTTTCTGAAGATAATGCTGTATCAGTTTCAACAGCTACTGCCACATCAGAGGAAAAAAGGATTGATAATATCAGTACCACAGAGACAGGGCACAGTAGTGGAAACAGGACAGAATGATTGCTTACACAAAGTCAAATGATGCAGTATTAGGTAGGTATTTATGCAATTTTTATTGAAATTCATTGTAAATAAAGACTTCTTCCCCCACATGAGCTAGAAAAAGAAAATCAAATGGAATATTTTTGTATACTTGAACAACTTATGAGATACCCACATCTAAAGAGAAGAGGAATATGGAAAGCACTTTCTGCATTTTACTATTGTGCTAACTTGCAAACACCTATCCATTTAAATGAAAGATGCTGATTTTTAGGGGCAGCACCTCTGACTAAGGACCAGTTCTTTTTCACTGGCTTTCCCTTACAGTTGCTAGAAGAGCAATCAGACCTTTGATTTATACTTTTCCATTATTTCAGAAGTTTGCCCTTTACACTGCATTTTCTTGCTGAATTTATTTTAAAATAGAGATATTTCATCCATGTAATCAGTAAACTTGAATGGACAAAGTCATCTTGCTACAGCTGTTCTGTTCCAGCCCTTCAGCACTTGGTATCACTTTTGTATATAACTTATGACTGTCTTGAAACCTGCAAGAGCCATGTGTGAACCGTTCTCTACTGAAAACTAAAGAAAGTCCTACTGAAATAATCCTTTTCTCCTTGCTTTGTAAGAGGCCTAGAATACAGCAGTTTAAGTGCATGGGTCTGGCTGTTCATGCAAGTCTCAGGGGACTAGTGCCAGGGGAAAAACAGCCATCAATCAGCTGTACCCATAGCGTACTCAAGAGGCAACAGCAAGAGCTTTTTGCTACTGGCAGCATTAATTTTTGCTTCAAATTATATAGTCTTCAATTAAAAAGACCAATATAGCACTAAAAATGCAATTCAACATCTTACTGTAGCAGAGAGGGACAAGACTTCACTGACTAGGCCATTATTGTCTTGCATATATTTACAATTCTCAAGCAAGTTTGCTAGGCCTATGTTACTCAGTAATTCCATATGTACAGGGACAAGGAGCAAGTCTATTGCTTCCTATAGAGCTGAAGAACTTGGACTTATTTGTCACTTATTTCAGGGAGCAGACCTACAGTAGCTTTTTTATCTCCTAGGCAACTAAGTATTTAAAAATGTCAGTAGGCATGAGGAAGCTATGGCTAAAGTTACAGAAAACAGGTGAGCGGCCTCAAAGCATGTGTGCCTACCCTAAGAGCTTTAGAATATGTAAGCTGCCATGGGTGGCTCAGTCTTCTTGTTCCTCCTCCCCAAATCTTTGAGATCCCAAACTCCCCATTTAACACATCTTCATACAGTTCCCATCGCAGGAAATGAAGGGATGTCTGTATCTGGAAGGCCTTTGCCATTGCTGGCTAAAAAACTTCTACAAACTGACCGGTCTCCCTTCCCCATATCAGCATTTGTTTTTGTAGGAAAGACTGAAACTTAACTACAAGATACATTAACTGAATTCTATAGCTGGCTGTTTGTAGACTAAAATGCCTTTTTACAACAGGCTGTTAACATACACCCTAACTGTTAAATACACAAACAAGTGTTCTAGGAAAAAAATCATATTAGTGGCACTTATGCCAGTTTTATTAAGTAACCACTTCTGCAGTTCCAGCACGCAGACCTACAGAAGAGAAGAGCCTGCTCTACTGCCCTGTCAAAGCCCTGGAAACCTTCTGGACCATCCCTGAGGGTTCAGTATCCATCATTAGTTCCCAGGTTGGAATCCATCCAAGCGGCAGTTTCCTTGCAGTAGCTACATACTTAGAGAACTCAGTTCTAGCAGCCAAAAGCTTCATCTACCTAGCTGCAACTAGAAGTTATTTCCTTTTTGTAGCTCCTAGCTTCTCCCTCCATGTGTTACTGAAGGCTTATACCTTCTTTTCAAAGAAAGTATTCTGCATCAGTCCAATGAACTGCTAAGAGCAGGAGTTCTAACTTTTCTATGTCTGTGCACTCGAGTTAGTGGCAGAAGCAAGCTTTCACTGCAGATTTGGTTTTGAGGGTCTGGAATCCCACCTACAGTTGTGCTTCAGGAGTTCCCTTGTGAGTTATGTACAGTTGCATGATGTTATTACCATATGCTGTGGAACACAAAGCAAAAAGCTTCTGGCAGCCTATTTACAGTTCACAGTTGTAAAGTAGTTCACATTACAGTAGTAGCTCCATCAAAATAGGCTCAGCTAAACATTCAAGTAACAAAAAAATGCTAGTAGTCTCTTGACACCAATATATCCCTGTGTCCATTGCCAGCAATGGACATTAAGCCAGGTGAACCAGATCCTGCCACAGAGGAATTAGGGTACACAGTTGATGCAAAGTGCAACTTCTCAGTGCATGCAGTTGCAAACAAAGCTTATTTAAGCCTCACTGGGGCATTTTCTGATGAGTAGTGTGCATGTGACCAGGTTCTTCACAGTATAGATTCTTCTGCTGGTTACGCACATTATAAACATGGTCCATATGCACATGTTGCTCCAAGTTAGCTGTGTACTTCTGTGCCATTTGGAGTTAGCTTCGCTTTCCTCTCTACGCAAGGTCCTTTAGCAGAGTACTGCACCAGAAGAAAGGGCTCTTTGGTTTCTCCTTCGCCCACAATGCTTTCCTCATCTTCAGACTGGCTGATCCTCTGCAGACGCAGGTAACACCAGCAGCCCAGTATCAAGGCACCGAGAGCCGCAATAGCAATCAAAATAACAATAACAGTCACCACACCAGTGGTGGGGCTGTGATCTGTAATAGACATGGTCAACGTTTCCGACTGTGAGACTTCTTAAAGGAGATTCTTCTGTCCTCACTATCAGGCCTGCTGCATCTTCAAACTCCTGCAGTGGAAAAAACAGACACTTAATGAAGTTGTGCACTTCTACCATATTCAGCAACATTCTATTCATGGTTGGTAACCTTTGCAATGGCGCGTGACCCTCTTGCACTCAGTGCTTTCAGCTTCTCACACTCCTACAGTTCTTAGTTATTTTAAGCTATTTATTCAAACTGCCTTTGAAGATGCAAATGAAAGCTAAACTTATTTCAACTCCTGACAGGCTCCTCAGGATAGCACGTGGTCAGCCTGCCCAGAGGTAACACTTTTTCCTAGGAGCTAGAGGATGAGACAAGACACAGACACAAACTATATAACAGCAGTACAGTTCAGTATAGACATTTAAGGCTATTCAATACAAATACTAAACCATGGGTGAGCTCTCAAATCCATGACAAGGTAGCAATTCAGCTACCTTTAGTCTTCCAAAAGGAATCCTATGGAAACAGTACATTCGGGTCAGAAGTCTGGCCCTTTTTAAAATTTAGTTTACAATCATCCATCTTACATACTAACAGTTCCAGGACTAGTAAGCTAATTGCAAAGGTAACTGCAATGCTAATGCATTACTATAAACCTGTCCATAACACTGATGTTGACTACATGGTAATTAATTGGTTCTTCATTGACCTGATAAAAAACACATGTTGCTTTATACGCATTTTTCAAAAGAAGCAGGTAGAGCTAGATTTATTGAAGACTAACAAAACACAAGGGCAAGTTCATTATTTTAAGCTTCTGCTCCTCTTAGTGGCTTTCAGACCACAAGAGCAAGGTACTGTGCTGGGACTGCAGCCAAAATTAGAACAGAGGCAGCAGGCCGGAAAATGGGAGAGAGGAGGAGCTCCAAGACTTCTTGAGTCTGCTGCTGAGTTCTGGCAGGTAAAAAAATAAGTATACATAATGTCTCTTGCTACTTTAATTTCCAAATTGACAACACTATTTAAAGGGTCATGTGAGCCTTGCCTTAAATTTCAGTTACTATTTACAAAGCTGGTAGCTTTATGTTCCTCCACTTCAACTGGGACATAAGACAAAAGTCAGAAATTACCCATTCTTTCCTACTGCCCTAGGTCTTCAACAGGACAGGAACTCATGGAAGGCTCCAGTAGAGACCAGATCTGGTTCCTACCTGGGAACATCTCTTATCTCTCTACTGCTGTGGGGATCAGGTCAATACTCTGGTTTCAGATGCAGTCCATATGGTTCCCAACTGTTCTAAGGGCAGCTGCAAGTGCAGAACAATGTCTGCATTTCCCCTGGCAGGTGCCACGGACTGGCAGTGCAGCGACGGGAGGATCTTCTGGCCGCTCTGCCAGTCTGTTGAGGGCCCCATACCTTTGTAGGAAAGGCTCTTCCTCCCCATCCTTGTTGCAGTGTCTCAGCTCTAACAGCAACATCTTCATTCAAACCCCTCAGGAGAAGTCAGTACCATTAGGTTATTGTGAGCATCATCCACTGCACTTGAATTCTTACCAGTATTTCAACATGCAAGAGAGTCAAGGCAATTACAATGCACTGTCTTTCCCAACAGAGCTCAAGCTGGAGAGTAAAGTTTGTTCCTTAACTTCTTGTGGAATGGCAGACCCACACACACTGCCACATGTCAGCAAGGACATATCCCCTAAAGAGAAGTCCAGCACGAGTGTCACAAAACTAACTTGCACACACTCTGGCTACATTCCCAGCCCCTGTAAACAACAGCAACCAACAGCTTGTAGCATACCTGATACAACCAACCAAGTCCTGCAGACCCAGTTGTGCCCAAGAAAACAGGCCAAGCCACACCACAAACCTTCAGCAGAGCTGTGTGCCCACTGCAGTTGAAGAGGCGTATGAATTTTGCCATGATCAGCTTGGTTCTGCAGTGCTTACTCAACACAGGGTGATCAGCTGTGGGTGATTACAAGTGACTTTCATGTAGTTTGTTTTCCTCAGGGCATGTCTGAACTGCAGCACCATTTGATTCAGCCACAACAGTACAGAGTCAGCACAAGAGACGGGCTACCCTGCTTCTCACGCAGGCACTGTGTGTCCACGTTAAGCCTTCCACAGCTTGCACAATTGCTAGCAGCAATGGCAACCTACTAGCACTCTTGCTGTGCAGCAGTTTGATGCAGCACATAACCTTACATTAGAGCTAAACAGTTACTGTCACCTAGAAAACAGCTTTCAGTACTGGACACTAGCATTGCAAATGCTACCCCTGGCCAGACTTCCAATGCGTAGACAGCATCAGCTATTAACAGTATGAAACTCTGCACATTGCCATCCTCTGTATCAGCAGGATCTTTTGGCAAGCTGGTTTTAGACCTCAGCATAACATCTAACAAGGCACAGACCTTTCCAAGCAGTCTTGAGAAAGAAGTCTGAAAGCAAGAGCTAGATGTTAGGTCTGGCTAACAGAGGACCTACATCTATCTGGACTGTAAGAAAATAATTACTCCTTTCCCCTTTTTAACAGCTGCAGACTGCAATGGTCTGTTTGACCTGGAAAGTACAGGCAGGTCTGTAAGTTCCTATCTGAGGGAGAAACCGGGCTCTCTAAGACTGCAGTCACCTGTCCTGGGACAAAGTTCTGCCTTATCAGGTTCCATACTGGGCTCTTGCCATTCCTTTTCTCTTGAGATCCCAAGGAATACAGCTGGACCAGGAAGTCCACTGTTTGGGAAGGTGCTTCTGAGCAAAGCACACACAGCAGCAGTTCAGCAGAGTTACAAGAGGTAGGAATTTATTGCCATCCTTGTGTGAAGAGCTGCATAGTACTTAATTCTTATTTACTGTCCTTGGACACTTCTGTTTAACACCACAATGACAATTAATAACACTGCTACTGCTTGCCTGAAGTTGTGAGGCAATTTACCACCTACTTCCACCTTTTGAAAATATCCTGATGATAAACCATCCAAAGATCAGACCCAAGTCTCCATCAGGCTCATTTCTCAGCAGGCACCTTGCAGGCCCACTTGCATTCCATGAGTGGGTGACTTCAGTCACTGGCAACTCCCACACAGCCAGTGCTGGAAGATAGGAAATTTTACAGCAGATGCCAGTCAGGGGCATAAGTAGAGAGTGTCAAAGTGCAGAGCTGGCTAGGAAGAACATGCTGATTCCTTTGGGTATGACAGCTTTGTTTCTTAATCCTCTGCTCTAGCCAGTCAACTCAGCTTAGTCATGACAGCTCCTCCTGGAATAAATGCATGAGTCCTTTACAAAAGGACAGATTTAACAACTGGGAGATCAACTCTTCTTGTAGAACTCTTGCTCCTAACTTCACACACTATGAAGAATATATGAGACTCATCCTTCCAGTCTAAGAGGTCATTTGTATTTATCCTCACCAACTAAAATAGTTCCAAGATAACTGAGATGTTAACAATAGTAGATATAAACAGAGCAGAAAGTTGCAGGACCTGTACTTGAGGCAGGATGTTATACATGTATGCTCACTCTGTTTACACTAGAAAGTTAGCTTAGCTGGGCTAGGTTCTCCTGTCTCTCAAGTGATTGTGCTTTGATATGGCAAGGTAGAAAGTGTCAGAGATTGAATACTGGGACCTCCAGGATGCAGGAGACTGATTTACCCTTATTAAACAATTTCCAGTCCAACTCTGAGTGCAAGACAGCCACTTACAGATTCCTCTTAAAGAACTTTCTTGGCCAAACCCATATGTTTTCACTTCAAATTCTGAATGCTTTTTGACTTGATTAAAAATCCAAAGGATCTGCCTCAGTTTGAACTCTGGGACAGGAAAAAAAATTATGCAACTTCCTTTGGATGCACTGCCCAGTAAATTCCCTTTCTCTAGACACAGAAATGAGTGTGATCTCACTTCAATACTATCAAGATAATCAGGTTGCATCCAGAAGCCCTTTCTAGCTTCTGTTTGGAAATCTCATCATATCTTTGCACCAGACCATAGTCAATGCTAAGAGATGTAGGAGAAAACAAGCCTACTTATCTTTGGAAAGGTTATTCCATGAACATTCACCTTCTAGGACAAGGACAACAGAATTCAAGGTCACTTTCTCAAAGCACTTCAGTTCTCAATGAGATAAAGTGTAAAGTCATTCCTTCTGCAGACAGACTCGCTTCTCCTTCCCCTCCAGGAACATGAAGCCAGCACCCTACATAAAGTCAGGTATTAAGCTACTGTACAGACAGGCAGTGGTACAAACAGCTAGTTAATGGTGCGGGATAATAACTGGGGTGGCAGCACTGTTATTTTATTAGCTCTGGATAGTCGTTTTTTCAAACACCTGCAGCATTCTGGCGCTGAAAGCCTCAGTGTTGTTGCTAGCTCATGCTGCTATTTGTCTGGCTTTAGGTCACTGTATACCTAGAGCTAAAGCTCTCCTGCAGCCTTAATTCCATCCTTAGCACAGTACATTTGCATGTTGTAACTATACCAGAGAGGCCTTTGGTTTCTGTGCTTTCTCGATGCAGAACTGCAACCTCACCACTCTTTCCACCAGCAACTGATTGAAATCAAGATTAAGTTGTCTCCAGAGTCCACTTCTTGATGGGAGAAATACTGCATTCTGTAGATCCCCTTAAATTGATCTAAAGGGGATTACAACTGGCTTTCAGACTTGCTTTTCCCTTCAAACATACCTGAGCCAAAACAGCCTCCTACATCAGGTGCAGCACTGAGTGCATTTATCACTTTTACTGTCAGATATTAAAAGCTGTAAATTCCTGATCTTCAAAGGAATTGCTAACACCATCCATATATACGTGGTGGCACTTCAAGTGCTATATCCCTTCCTAACACGCTTGCTATCAAAGCATCTAAGCTTATTTACTCATTAGCAAGATCAGTCAGATTCACTGGTGGGAACTGCAAATAGCCAATCTCAGTTCTTACAGCAATCAAGCAGTGAAAACATCAGCTATAAACCACTTTTCCATAAATAACTGCTTCTTTTCTCTTTTTTTGCCTAATACCAGCTTTTACTCAGAACTTCACTTGTGAAGTTTTATTATCCAATTCAGAAGCTGTAAGTAACAGAGAAAGAGAAAGGCCATTGAAATTGCAGAAGGCTGCTAGGGGACAAATTCAATGCAAGGCTGGTGTTCGTCTCTAAACCAAGTTTTCCATGATTATAGGCATTCTGCAGCTAAGTTTGCTATCATTAATGCCTGCAGAAACGTTTCTGAAAAGAAATACTGCTACCATAGACGCCAAAGCTATAGGAAGAGGCTTCAAAAGCAAGTCTAGCATAGCTCACCCAAATATACCAAAGTCCTCAAGCAGTTACATTTAAGGTGCAAGTATTATGTCTTCAGGTTTGGTTTTTTTGAGTTTGGGGGGAAGGTGGGAGGTATACTTTCTACTGCAGTATTTCACCTAAAGTAAGTTGAATGGGGCAGGTCAAAGGAAATGAGAATAAAACTGCCAGAGTGACCTTCAGCTTAAAAAATAAAAAAGACTTAGTAGTAACAGCTCAGTTAAAAAGCCTCCATGTTAAGATCTTTAAGAGACAAAGTAAAAGCAGCTTGTACTACATGCTACTAATTGTGAAAAAATGCTTTTTCCTGTCTATGCCAGTAAGATTACTTGTGAGGAATGCTGCATCCTCATCACAAGAGCACCCTTACTGCTGATAGAAGATGAGGGGAAAACCCTCTGGGGAATCAGAGCTGTAATTCTGCCACTGGCACACAAGCACATACCCCACCCCCACTGCATTCATAATACAGGAGTGCTCAGGCTTCACCACTTCCAAAATAAGTGGGGACACTGGTATTCCTACTAACAATGTGATTTCAAGAGCTGACAGACGTTCTCAGCAGCACAGCAAGTGGAATAGGTTTATGCTGTAACTGCCAGTCAGGCAAGACAGCCAGTTTATGTAGAACTAGAAGCAGGTTTGTAGAGTTAAGAGCATATTTGCTTCAGACATAACTGCATGGCTGGCAAAGCATCTGCCACACTCTACCTTTATATTCATCCATGTCACATCCACATGGAGCTCTAATGAGAGGTCTGTCCTGACAGGGGCACTCCTGACATTGAGTCATCAGAAGTAACATGCTGTGTGTATCCTGTAGCATAGCTTAACTCTTGACGTATAAGAAAAATTGCTGAGATGGCAACATTAAGTTTGCTGATTAAAAAAATCCTTTTCCTATTTACAAATTGGAGGTAATTATCTGAAAGTGTGGTTTGGGTTTTTTTAATGGCTTTGTCTAACAGCAGCTAGATAGCACCCATGCATTTCTGATATTCAAGCAGTTTTTATACTCAGCTCAAATCTTCAAACCGCAAATACTCAAAGTCTATTACATACCGGCACTGGTAGCTCAGGAGCTCGGGCTAGGAGTCGTCTGCTCTAAGTTTCAGAACCAGCTTATGAGAAAAATGAAGGTCACACCAGCTTTGGATCTTGTCTGGCAAGTCTTCCTCCTCGCTCCTCCCCTGTGGAGACGGATGACTCTGGTCTCTAGATGCTCCACATCCCGAGTCCCTTTTGCTCCTGGCTCCCCAGAGTTACACAACAGTGTCTAACCATTAGCTCCTGGTACGGCCAGCTGGGGAAAGCAGATCTGATACCAGCTCACCTACCTGCTAACCAAGGCAAGAGCCGTACAAGTTGTCCAGGTCTATTCAAAAGCAACACCTGACAGATGTCCACACCTGCATTCATGTCAGGAAAAGGAAGAGCACGAGACAGCAGGGTACGCTGCGGGTGCTCGGAGGAAGGAACACGGTTCATCCTCCACAACTCACGTTCCTGTGAACTCCCAAGACCGTCCATATGATGGTCACCTTGGACGTACTCTGCAGCACATCCCCAGCCGCCCGCACTGAGCTCCGCGGCGCTGGGCGGGCGGGACGAGCCCCCGGGCCGAGGGGAGCGCGGCGGTGGCGGCGCGGCCCGTGCCCACCCGACCTGCAGCTGCGGAGCCGGGAGGCCCCGCCGTGTGACTGACTGTGTGACTGCGGCGGGAGCCGGGGCCGAGCCCCAGGGCGGGCGGCACGGGCCGCTCGGGAGGACGGGGCAGAGCCGCTGGCCGGCCCCGGCACCGCCCCGAGTCACCCCCCGGGGCCTGCGGGGAGCCCCGGCTCCGCCCGGGAGCGAGGCAGGGCCGGAGCGGAGCCGCCGCCGCCCGGGCGCAGACCCTCCCGCCGCAGACACAAAGAGCCGCTCCACCGCGGCGGCGCCCGGGAAGGGGCGGCCCCAGCCCGGGGTGGAGGGGAAGCACCCGGGGTCCCGGCGCTGCTCCCGAGGCTCCGGCCCTGCCCCAGCGCGGGATCCTGCCCGAGACGCGACCCGCGCTCAGCGCCTGGCTCCCGGCATGGCGGGCCCGCCCCCACCCGAGCTCTCGGGCCCTGCACCGCGCCCGGCCGAGCCTCCCCGCGCTGGGATCGACCCCGCCGCGCCCCCCGCCCCAGGCGCTCACCGGCTGTCACGGCCCCGCCACGCTCAGCCCCCAGCACACCCACCGCCGCCGCGGGCGCGACAGCTCCCTCCTCGCCCGCGCCGCCTTATATCGGGGGCCGGGCGGCGCCGCGCGGCGGCCAATCGGCGTCCGGCGCGCAGGGCCCGGCCAGCGACGGCTGACGGGCGGGGCGGCGGCTCCGGCTGGGCGCTCCGCTCCCCTCCCGTGACAGCGGCCGTGGGCGGCCGTCCGCCCCCCGAGGGGTTGGCGGGTGTGGGGGAGCAGGGCTGGAGGGCCCGAGGAGGGCGAAGCTGAGGTAAAGCCCTCCCCTGAGGGACCGCGTTTCTCCCCCCGCCGCTCTCGGCCGCCTCAGCCTTGCGCGGCGCGGACAGAGGCCGTGAGGGCGCAGCGGCCGGGCGGGAAGGCGGGCAGCCCCGCAGCCCCCCGCTCGAGGACTGAGGGTGCCGGACGGTTCTGCCCCGGCCCCAGTGCTGCCCTCGCCACCCTCTGCGGGGTGAAAACCCCCAGCTCCCGTCTGGAACCCGCAGAGGCCCCTTCTCGACTCTCCGTGCAGGATTATGGCGAGGGCGCCGCTACAGCCACGGCCACCCCGGAGCAGCCCGGTGCCGGGTGAGCTGACGGGACCGGCCGGGCCTGCCTGCCGGGCCGCGGTGCAGACAGCACAGGCCTCCCTCACCTCGCTGAGCTCGTCTGTCTCAAGCCGGCCTAGGATGATCTCATTATATGTTGTAGTTCATCCCGTGGTGGTGCAGTGACAATGTAAATGCGTTAGGAATTTGCCCAATATCGGGTTTCTTCACCCCTCCACTGAAGTTGGGCCTTACTGAAGACAGAGAGTGAAAAGATGAGTATTGCAACTCTTCTGACATGGTATAGTTGCTGGCAAAACAGATCCCAACTTGTTTGCGGCTCATCTAAAGTCTTAAGAGGTTTCTGGCAAAAGGACTTTGACAGAAGATCACAGAATCACAGACTGGTTGGGCTTGGGAGGGACCTCTGGAGATCATCCAGTCCAAACCACCTGCTAAAGCAGGTTCACCAGAGCAGATCACACAGGAATGTGTCCAGGTGGGTTTGAATGTCTGCAGAGAAGGCAACTCCACAACTCTAGCAAAGTTCAGAAGTTACCATGAGTTATACAAACACCTGTTGCATTATATAGATGCTGGTTTATATAATGCACAGTTTTCTAAGGAGTAAAAGTAATTTTTTCTTGCCCAGCGTCCACCATGAGTATGTGACAATCCTAAGTGCATTGTCCCTTTCCATTCTCAGTCCGTGAAAAACTAAATAAGGCCCAGTACCCAGAGAGGTGCCTGCCCTCCCCTCCTCACTCTTGAAGCCATGCCAGACATGAGCCGTCTTCTGCCTGGAAGCTGTACAGTCACACCCATACATTGCAGTGTCTCAGGAGCCCTTCTCAAGGTGACAGGTAACTGAACTGCTGCCGAATCCTACCCAGCCAGCCTGCAGCATTAGCACAGGGCGGGCTCGGAGTACAGACTGCCCTGAGCACACCATCTTGTAGTTTTGCTTTCTCAAAAATGCACGGTGGCATGGAGTACCTGAGCTACCACAGCGAATTAAGAACGTTTTAGAAAAGTCATTGCTTAGTGTAAGATTAATGTTTTATTTAAGCTTTGGGTCTAACGAGTGTAGCACAGCATCAGTTTCTATTGTCTTTATGCATCAGCCACTACAGTAGAGAGAGTAAACACATATGTAAAAGTTCAGAACCCTTTCTGAGAGGAAGTGGAAGACCAAGCACTGACACTGGGTTACTTTCACTATTAGTTAGTAATAGTCTGGTTCATCTGGCAAAAAGTATGAGCCATGGCAGTAACTTACTTTTCTGTCAAGTGAGCAGATACAGGTGTAGCCTTTGGGCTAACACTTTATAATAATAAGAGACCTAAATCCCATTTAGATATTTAAATCTCTACAGAGGTGCCTGTTTTACTTGCGTAACTGTGGATGTAGGCTCTGCTGGATGCAAGCATCCTCATCCACTTCAGTGAGAAGGGTCATGCCCTTTTGTACAAAAAGCATGAATGCAATTACGACAGAGCTGGCTGGTAAAAGCCATCCAATAAAAGTACAGCCTTAAGAGAAGACCAGCAATCTCTTTTGGCATAATTTGAAATCTTTTTTGCCTTTGAGAAACTTTCTATAGTGATTTTGTAACTCATATTTATTAATAGTAAATTGCACAGGGAACAAAGCAGGTTCATTCACATCGGTTTCTTATCTTTGCAAATGGGCTGCTGGATCTGAGCAGGCTTATAGTGTGGGAAATTTCCAGTCTTCTGTGGAGATAGTACAGGGCTGTTAATCCTTCAGAACTGCTTAAAAACTTCTCTTACTTTGCCACCTTCACCTGTCTCCAGTTACTGCCTAAGGCTATAGCGGGGAAAAGGCTCTGGTGACCTCCAGTCCCTGCAGCTGGGGAGCAGAAAGAACCACTTTATACATTCCCAGGAGCTTGTGACGCAAACTGGCAGATTCAGTTAAAGCCATCGAATAATATGCTCCTCAGCTATGTGAGGGATGAAAAACTGAGGGTTTCCTCCCATTTATTTGCTATTGCTCCTTAGCTGTGCAACATGCTAGTACAGGAGGTACTTTTCTCCTCCTAGAATAAAAACCTTATAAATTTATCAATAAGATTTTTTTCCACCATGAAATTTATAAATGGCATTTATAATATTGTCTTTGGTGGACTCAGCAGTGTTATGTTTACAATTGGACTCCATGATCTTAAGGGTCTTTTCCAGCCTAAATGATTCTATGATTCTCTTGGTTTGATGCTTTCATAATACAGCACTCAACATTTTAAAGCATTATTGAATTCACTGAGATTGTTCTGCAGAAGGATTCTGAGCTCAGTTGTAATTGTCACAGTCATCCTGATCTCTGCTGGAGCTACTCTGACCCTTAGCGTAGTTTCCAGCAATGTTGATTATAAGAGTTACTAATTATAGAGATTCTTTGGTTTCTCTTCAGGGACTGTACTGCTGTCAGAGAAATTCATTATCAGATTAAGACTTGACTGTATTTTATTTTGTTAGGGATAAATTATTTCCATTCTTGCAAATTCACATCATGGTCTCCTTGTCTTTCAACAGTTTTCAGATAGTTAGTGTGGCTATTTTAAATGTAGCTCTTTTTGGAGTTCCCTTCTGTCAGTTACACCCAATTACAGTCCTCTATGTATATTCCTAACTTCAAATTTTGAATGGTTACTGGCAATATTGATTCCTTTACTTATGGCCATATGTTGTGTTCTGAAATGGCAACTAGTAAAATAAAACCGTCCACTGCTACCACTTGGAAATACAACAAATATGCGACAGATATATGTTACACCTATAATTCTCATTCAATTTGCTGTTGTTTTGTAGCTCTCCTTGCTGCAAAATGTGTTCAGTAATCATCTTTACAGCCTAGAAAATGTATTGAGAAAACAGACTGGTCCATACAGAACATTTTCTTATGTGTGTTTTAACTGTTCCTTAGAAATAATTGTTTTGCAAGTCTATGGAGGGATTGTTAAAGAGGGCAAATGCCAGTATCTTGAGTCAAAGTCTAAATGTTACTAATATAAGTGACAACTTGCACCTTTACTTACAGGCCCACTGGAGAGCGCGTATAACAGAGAAAGGGGGACCAAGCTGAATCTCTCCAGCAGCTTGGGCAGGTAAGTTATGTATTTTCTTATTTCACCTGAAATAAGGGGATGAGAAATTATTAATCCAGCTCTGCACATGGAGAGAACATGGGAATGAGCATGTCATCGTATCTGGAAGTGTTCGTCAGTCATTACAAAGTAACATCATTGGTTATCCCGTGCAGTTCTGAATATTCATTTGTAATTATCTCTTCCTGTGTCCATGCTGCACCTTACTCTCATTTTGCTATGACTCATAAAAGGTAAAAGCACTTTTAGTGCTCACTGTATATCTGAGTAGTAGAATCAATTCACTTCAGCTTTAATTCCACCTTCAGGAATACTCGCCTATTTGAAAGAAAACCTCAAAACGTAGTTCTTATGTGATGGCAGTGATGGCAATTCTCTTACTCTGATTAGTGTTGCAAGTGGTACTTCATGATGATAGACGGTGAATCCAGGCCAGGGAAAAAAAAGATTGTTTCAAACCCATTTGAGCAGAAGCTTCAGGCTTCTGAAGGCTGAAGCCCTTTCTGGCACAGAACCTAACTTGGGACTAGAGGTGTTTCTGCTTGCTTGCCTTGTCTTTTGTCATGAAAGAGCAGATGTATATGTAATTACACAGATGATAATTAGAAAGGTGAAAGGTCCTATATGTCATACTGACACAGAAAAGTCTCATCTTTATATTGCTGCAACATAGCTATCTCCTATTCACTTCTACTGCTTCAAAATATGCAAAAAGAGAAATTTCTTGTCTTTTGCTGTGTTGAAACGTCTTTGTCCTATGTTTTGTACTTGAAGGCTGATGAGCAAGGTACAAGGCATTTCCTTTCTGCATCAGTTAATTGTAAAGCTTTAGGGAGCTACTGAGAAAAGGCGCTTGACAAAGTGCCACCATCTCAGGCTTACTCTGTATCTTGGTGTATACAGACAGTTTCCCATCCTTCCAGGTTATTTCTTTGAAGCCAACAGTTATTTTAAAACATGTTATTTTAAACATGACACTATACAGGTTTTAGTGAAATCATATGTTGCTTTGTAATTAAGCTGCAGGAACTGTCTGTAGTAGACAGGAGAGGTGACGGTTTCCTAGCGGAAAGATGTAACAAACTTCACTTTGCAGGAACAGTGTTTGCTTGGCACTACAGGTATCTGTGTTGTGCTGAAAAATTGATTCCTTGATATATATTTGGAAACCACACTTGGTAGAGTTGTTCAGCATTTCCTTCAATTTAACTTTACCACAGACATACACAACAAAGCCATTCCCTGTTCCAAGACTGGAGGCAGAGCCAAAAAGTTTTTTAGTTCTTTCCCTCACGCATGGAAAAAGACCACATATCTTATGTTCCTGTATGTAGCTGCCTTTTCCCCTTCTTGATTAATTTAGTGCACTCCTATTTCCTTTTGTCTTCAGTAGTGTGGCCCAGAATACCCTTTTACTTTGGCAAAGCAACCTGTTTTTTGTAGGACAGTCTGCAATCAGCTCCTGACTAGTTGCTTGGCATAAAACTGGGTGACTGCAAAAATGGGTATGAATAAATCAGCGAGAGCTTAGCCTCTTCCACAGCCTGCAGGTACTCCAGAGGAGCAGGGACCAACATTTAAAAATCGTCTTTAAAATGTCATTGCTAACCATTAAGTGTGTGATTAGGTGGGGGTTTTCATTTTTCATTTCTTCATAGAAAAGTTTCCGGATAAACAGGGCGATTAAGCTACTTTCTGGAAGAGCTGGCTGCATGAATCACTATAGAATAGTAAACAAATATGCAAAGAGAAAGTACATTACCCTCCTTTTACTAGATATTATTAACATAATGGCGGATTTATCAGGATAATAAAACCAGTAAATGTGATGCTATGCCCACCCAGAAATCAAAATACATTTTTTTCTTGTTTTGCTTCTCAGTAATTTGGGCCTAACTTTAATCTATTAATTGCTTTCTCTTCAAAGCTTGCAGAACTTACGAACTTCAGGCTTTCTCTTCCTCCTTTTCCCTATGGAGAGTTCCCTGGGAGTCTTCTTAAAGGAATTCCGTGTTGTGCCCTTCCTTTCCCTACCCGTTCCAGAAGAGAGGCAGGTGGATAGGTTTAAAAAAAAATACTCATCTGTTCATATCAAATAATTAGAGTATTAACACAACTAAAATGGTTTGGATGTAAATCTCTTTCACTTTCGTCCTTCTTGCTTCGTTTTATTTTATTGATTTCCCTCTGATGTTACACCTCTTCCAGTAACACCAGAATGTCTTATACAAAAAAACCCCACAACCAACCAACCAAACGAAAAAACCCCAAACCCAAACCACAGAGAAAATTACCTATATTTAGAAAACAACCACCAAAAAACCCACCAAAACCAACACACACAAAAACACAACACAAAACCAAACAACCAACCAAAAAACAACCCACAAAAAACCCAAGCTGCAGTCACATTTTTCCACCTTTTCACCTTCACATTAGAAAAGTGTGATTTTTCTTTTGTGGGTGAAAAGAGGAAAGGGAACAACAGCTTCACATTCATAAGGGAATCCAGGAGAGGGAGGCAGCAGAGGGAGAGCAGTGCTGAGAAAACATTTGCCCCTGAAGAGTCCAAGGCCTCTAGACTACAGACCTCTAAATTTTACTGAGTATCTTCATCTGTCTTCCAGGTATTAAAAAATCCAATTGTAAAGAAGTCCTAGTGTATATTTATGGGTCTTGTTAATAATAAGTCCTTGGGCAGTTTTGGAGGTGCAGACAGGCAAACACCCCATCCTGTACACTGGAGCTGAAGCTTTTCTCTCTCGAGTTTACCACTATAAGTGCATTTGATCAAATAAACAAAAAATGGTTTTTAACATCTACCAGGTTTTTAGCCATGTCCTTTTTTACTGCTTCCCCTACTTGTGCAATATTTTTCTTTGGTCTACAAGATGCATATGGAACGTGTTACCTGGGGAAACCCAAGGAAAGTCTGTTTAATTGCTAATTTGCATGTTTAAAAGACATTTTTTACCTTTTCAGCATACAGAGCAGTATACGCTATTTGGTCCATATACTTCGTGGTGTACTTGAGTTACATTCACACGGATCTCGATATTCAGATTAGAGTGATATTGTTTTGAGACTGGGTAGTCAAATGTTTAGTAACTTCCTGACAGCCTTACTACATTTTATCACCATAGTTCTGCTATTTACAGCAAGCGTTCCTGAAACAGTATAAGTGCACTAATGCAAATCATAGTTTACCCCAGTGTATTGCATTTATTGTGACAGATTGCCTTGCAGTGGAACATCTCTCCAGATGAAGCCTAGGCTGAACCTTCTCTACTGTAGCCAAGAGAAAAAGAAATCCCTTGTTATCTCAGCATTTGTGCCAACTTGCCTTATTTTGCTTTGAATTTTAGGAGCATTCCTGAAACTGAATCACAGTAAACAGTTCAAACTGGAAGTGTCAGCCATTACAAAAATACAGAAAACACTATTTGGCTGATACCTACAAAGAATAGAAATGTAATGAAAACATTTGCTATGGCACTTAATGATTACAATAGCCCGATGTTAGTAGAGGAGCTAGCGGTGATTTAGAGACAAACTGGTTTTTTGAGTGATGCAAACAGGGAAGGTGGAAATTAACTGGAAATCTAAACTCAGATTGACAGATCAATTCGGACAGCTCCTTCTAGTCCCTTGATAGCTCTGATCGCCATGATCACCATTTTTTTCTGTAACTTTCCTGGTAAGTTTTGCCTGGACCTTGTTCACTCCTCTGGGATCCTGGAAAGCAACCCACAACCTATGAAACCCAGGACAGAACAAGCAGAACATCTAACATAGGCAAGATTTAATACATGAAGTATGTATTTTATCTCTTAGTAGGAAAAACTATTAAATACAGTAGTGTGGTTACAAGTAATTGTTTTAGTTGCAATTAAGATCTTCAGAATAATTTCCTGAAAGCCAGCAATTACTCACTATACTAGAAGCTGAGCCATAAGCTGTTGTGTTGCTGTTTGTGCAAAGGTCTTAATTCTCCTTCACATTCCTGCAGCTTAGTCTATCTGTAACTCGTCTCTCTTCCTTCTACTTCCATCTGCAGCTGGATGTAATTTGAACTGATTCTGCTCTGCAATAATTGCTTTATGCCGGAGAGCTGCAAGGCTGCCAGAGTTCAACGTGTCAGTCTAGGGAGAGAGAGGTGCTGGACTGTAGTTATTACACTAACACATGCAAATCAGCATGGGGAGAAGGGGTTTGATGACAGAGGAATTCAAGGTGTTAACCCTGCATAGTGAGCAGTGCACAAGAAGGGTACATTTGTGCTTGGCTATTTTGCATGTAAAATTTTGCACTCTCATTTCATCGGCTAAGATGCATATTTGAGCAGTGCCAACTGCTTCTAAAGTTCAGAGAGGGCAGAGCCGTTAGTCGCCTATAATCTGTGGGCAAGGGCCAGAACAGCCTTTTCTCTAGGGACTTAGCTCTCTTGTCGACTCAGCTTTTAGAGCATTCTGGTATTAGTAATCTTTCTTTTGAGAAATGAGGGTTAAGTTATGCATGTCAAAAGTTCAGTGTAAATTTAATTTTTATGATGTTAGCACACTGGTAAAGCTGTTCCCTACAGAGCAGTTTACAGTAGCTGTCAGCATCAAATGTTTTCTAGGCACTATATTTGCCACCCAGCAACCATGCCAGGGTAATCTTGCTGCAAGTCACCCATGTGTGCGGTCCTGTCACATCAAGGGACTGTGCTGCAGGATTACCCACCAGTCAGGAGTCATTAATGACAAGATATCGTTCTTGCAAGACAAAGTGCCCTGCAGATTCCCCAGGGTGAATGCACAAGACTTCAAAACAGCATTGCATTTTTCTCTGAAAGAAAACCTATACGGTATTCCTTATGGCGAGGTCTCCAGTCAGCAGTTGCAGAAGGCAACGTTTGTAGGATATATTTGAACTTTTTTCCTTCTGCTGTATTTGAGAATTCTAAAACTGAAATTGCATATTCTTTGAAGCTGATATTAATTACTGTAAGAAATCAGATAACTTTACTACACTGAAAAGCCTGTTATCCTTTAAATACAATTAAGATTTTTATTCCTGTCTATTCCCTAGATGCTCTAACACCCTGCCTGAATACCTGCTTTCCATTTTAGGGACCTCTGTGTCTCTTGAAGAGTCTCATCTCTACTAGACTTCCCTGTGACGTTTCTCTGCTATTACTGGTTATTGCAGCTGCACTGACAGTGAATAGTCAGGGTAGCCAAGACCTCTCCCAAGTCAAACACCGTGGCTGTTCCCGTGCCAGCAGCTGGCCCTGGCACTGCCCAAATGCTGGCAAAGAAAACACGCGGTACTGGGCCTTGTAGGGTATTGCAAACTGGATAACAGAACAGACAGTGAAAGGTGCTGTGGGAGTGAGCAGTTACTTACTTACAGGGCAATTCCCTTAATTCCTTTAGACTTGAGAAGAATCAAGAACTCTATTATGAGAATATTAGCAGGAAAAACAGAAAATAGGCAATCTGAAGGACAAGAAAAATGCTTAAAAGCTAAAGGAGAATGCAGAGCACTGGGAGACGGTGACAGTACCTTGTGCAGATTGTCCCAAACCTGATAGCCCCTTTCCATTTTACTTGTTGGGCCATCATAACTATGGAAAGAGTCAGAAAGTAGCTGCAGGTGGGATATAGGATTTCAGATATGAAGTGATTTTGGAAACAATCTTCTGGCATTAGGTACACTTTTTTAACAGAAAAAGCAACAAAATTGTAGGTATTCAAACATAAAAGGTATCACTAAGGTACAATTTACATCTGTGAACAGTTGTAACTGCTTTATATAGTGTATGGTTTCTCTCGGAGCTTACTCATCAGATGTCTGGGTGAGGCTGTGACCAGAGTGATTATCTGTGCCTTATATTTCCATTTTAAGTAATAACAAGTTACTTCTGTTTGCTGGAGTATCAATGTGTAGCCAGATAAGTGGCATGTCTACATATATGGTTCAAATTGTATTAGCACAAAGTACTTTTAGTGTTTTATCCAGATTACTAGTTGTTACTCAAGCCTGTATAGTAGTGCAGAGCACCTGCATCCCATTGGTGCTCATGTGTATGTTTCAAAAATGCATTTAACCTGGCTATGAATTTTGAATAGTAGAGAGGAAAAATTTAAATTAACAGCTTTGATGGACCTGGTATTCCAGTCTCATATGTTGCAGGCAGGCATGAAATGTGCTTTCTCTGGTTCCTCTGATATATGACCAAGTAATGGATTTTCTGATTGTTTTAGGGGACATTATTTACTAAATGCAGATCAGCAGCTGTAGCTGAGAGACCTACAATGTGCTCAGATGGCTGATAGGAATTAAAGGTAGATAGTGGGTCAGAACACCGAGAACAGGAGTGTGATCGCCAGACTAGCAGACGTTACAGTTCAGAGGGCTGAAAAGCTTAAAATAAACTACTGGGGAAATCTGCATGACACAGCTCTTCAGCCACTCAAATGCTATTTAGGTTTATTTAAAACAAACAAAGCCAAGATAAATCGGTATATTACCTAGAGACACAAGGGAATCCCGTGGTTTTACCTTTAGCTTGTGGCAGAGCAGACTCCAACAGCCAGTTCTAAAAAGAATCAAATTGGAAGTGACACAAAAGATTATCACAGGCCCAACACAGCACTTAGACCAGGTTTCCAGGTAATTTCAAGACACTTGGAAGAGCTCCTAGACACAACTGATACCTTCCTTTTTACAAAGCTGGGCAGAAATGTAAGCAGATCATTCTAGAGAAACCTGTTTCTTACTGCTGAGTTAATACAAAAAAAAAGCCTTGTAAATGGAAATGTGACATCCAGAGTGTCACCTGTAGACATCCATAGTGTAGATGTGCCAAGAATAGGAAGGTGGGTATTTTTCTGTGATAGGAAGATGTCAGACAAGGCAGTTAGTGAGATGTCTCAGACACCCAGGTCTCCTGAATCTCCATTTTCTATTACTCTCCTTTATGCCCAGACTCCTCAAGGTTCCTTGTCTTCTGTAGTTAACTACATCCTCTCATCTGATGTGCTTGTGGGGCTTTGGGAGTTCAGCAGTCCCAGCCCTAGTCCTGTTATGTACAGTCAGTAGTATCAAGTGCTTCCAAGTACTGTCTCTTGAAGCTGGAATCAGCTTGTCTAGGAGGTGCAAGGAAAATTAAATGTGCAGATTTAGTGGTCATTGATTTGTTTCAGCTCAGTCTTCTATCAAAGGTATATCTTTAGCTAAAACTCGCAGCTTGTCTGTACAATAGGGTCAAGCAATTTAACTACCTCAAAGGTTGAAGTAGGACATGTCTGTTCTGTCCTGTCAAGCTGGGTGTCAGCTAGAGGAAAAGAGGGAACAGAGTGGCAAGTGAGGGAGAACAAGAGCCAACCTTCCAGATGGCCTGACTTGCAGAGGAGGAATCATTCACTTGCACCAACAGCAAAATTAAGTTCTCTGACCTTGCCATATTTTCTCAGAGCTATTAATACAATGTTCACTTAACAGCCTTTTCCTGCTGAAGTTCCCAACCCTGATGACTCCTCCTTAACCTTGCAGAAAAATGACACTCATTGCTCTTGAGCAGGGACTACAGCTCAGTATATATTGATAAATATGCATCGCAACCTCTTCTGCATCTCATGTCACATTCAGCCATATTCCACTTTATTGCTTAAAATCTGAGGAGTAACTTTATACTAAGAACTCCTAAGCCACCAGCTTTTCTCTGTGTCTTTCAGCACATTTTCCCTGATAAATAATTGAAATCAAAGTCTTCCAATATGTTACTATAGACCTTAGTAATATCAGCATGCGAGCCAGTCTTCTGGACTTCTTGTTTCTTTTGCATACTGACTGGAAATATCATTTGTTACAGTGCTCTCCACTCAGCTGCATATTTATTTACCTTAGCTACTTGGTTTTAGTTGATGTTCCTGTAAGTTCTGTGAATATACAAAACCTCAGCTTCTTTATACATTCCTTTCCTGGTAGCTACAGTTTCCTGTACCTGTTTGCTTTGAAAATCCATTTATAAAAGTACGATTGAATACGTTATCTAGGCATATGTGCAGAGTAAATTTGGCAATTACTTAGTTTTAAATTGCTGTACCACATTATAGATAGCTGCTGTCCGTGTTGGTGTATCAACAGTGTTTATGTAGAGCTATTCAAAGTTATCAATGCTTGTAATCATCAATAGTTAATCTTCTGCTACCAATGTTAAATAGATTAATATTGTTTTCTCTCTCTTGGGTGAGGCAAAGTTGCTACAGATGGTAGAACCCAGGTTGGTGTGAGCTCAGTTTTGAAGTTCTGCTGATTGTGAGCCCAACTTGGTGTATAGGACTATGTGCCAGAGATGCGTCTGAAAAAAGTACATGGTACGAAGGGGTTTGGCTCTAGAAGCCAGGCCTGTTGTAGATTTCCGATTTCCCTTGCAGTACTTGAATATTTTTATATAGGCAAATTGTCCCAGGACACATGGGAAATCTGTGCCAGATCTAGCAACAGAACCCAAATCTCGTGATTCCCATTTTCCCATAAATATGCAGAGTATTATTTCTCCTTTATTATTTGAACTTTAATTATGATTCTTTTATGCTTTAGAACTGTGCATGCTACAAAATGTTGAGTTGTAGGACATGAGCAACGTAAGAAATGTGGTAATGATAGCAAATTGTTCATAAAGAAAATATTCTCAAAATCTTTTGTTGTAAATGTTCTTAGCCTAGATAAGGTATTCCTGTAAGAGCAACAAGCTTTTTAATTTACATTTAAAATGAAGAATTCAGCCTCAGCATTTGCCCCATCTTAATTCTGCACTCTCAGGTAAGGATTTGTAGAATCCCATTAAGAGCAAAAGAAAATGATGGCTTGGTTCAGGAAAAGCAATAAACACCTTGGCAGCAATTTTCTTCTGGTTTTGGTTAAGTGCCTTCTCCAAACAGCTTTATCTACCCAGAAAAGATTGAAATGCTTGCAGTGATGCTTTTCTCAGTGACTGTCAGTTCTTCTCATCATTTTTGGAAACATTTTGGACAGTTAGTCTCACACTCTGCATTAGTAAGCATTTTAGGTCTTGTAATAAGGCAATCAGTCTTGTGAACTCTGTTACTTCTAGTATGGGTGGCACTAAGCAGAACAAGGGTTACAGAATAAACTGCAGAGAGAACTATTTGAGTCTTACTTTTTCTGGTAGTGTCTGTCCGTCCCTTACCGGTACTGTCTATTGGATTGCCTTGGCACCTTTGTTTGATGGACAGAAGCGCACAGATAAACCAAACCCAAGCAACCAAACAAACAGAAATGCTGGCTGCTCAGTGCTGTGGGGCACAGCCCTCCTCCGCTGCAGGCACTGCTGAGGGGCCAGCTGTGGCACCTGCGGGCTGCAAGAAGCTGGAATCACGACGTCAAGGTGAGTCAAGAGTCTGTAAACTATTCTTAGATTCAAAGACGACAAAAAAACCTGTACATAACTGTTCTGGCTGATAAACTGCAGCATATAACAGTTGACATAGTTTGTTCAGAGCCTCTGACTTTTCCTTCTATCACTATTATGTGTATCTAGGCCATTTACTGTGACTTTTCCTCTAGTTTCTTTTGTAGAAAACTAATGATTTGCTTGACCAATACTGTTGCAAATTACTTCAAAAGCTGCCAGGAACTAGAAAATCCATCTCAAGCTTTCTTGCATGTATTCCCACAGGAGCGTATTTCAGTCTGTACTGCCAACCTCAGAAACCCAGGAGTCAACGCGTTCTTGCCAAATGCCCCTAGAGAGGGGATTAAAATGCCAGAAAAAAAAAAGAATTAATAATATTGGGTTATTTCCTTCCATTTAAAGAGCTAGCTTGAATACATTTCCAAAATCTCCTTTGTCACCAGGAAGATTGGAAGAGTACATTAAAAATAATGAAAACTGAGATTCTTGTCTCTCCAAGGGCTTGGGCTTGAAGAAAGGACTATATATCAGAAAGCTCAAGCCAGTAGCAAGAGACCACAATTCTAAATTGAGCTGCTAAACTCAATTTTCCCAAAGATTCTAGTCTTCAATCATATGTGACCAAGTTATTCTCACTTTCCGTATCAGACATTGATATCTAACTGCTACAAGGAATTTCAAGGCTCAGTGGATTTCTGTTCAGGATAATATTTTATTAAGCATACTCTTGCATAGGGAATTCAGAAAACCTTTTCTAGCAGTGTCTAAAAACCCTGGAGTTAAGTCTCAGTCAACTTTAAGGTTTTTCCCCTTGGAGAACAAGCCTGTATTAGGACTTGTTAGAAAAACTGTCAAAAACAGAGTTAAGGAAACGGCAGAACAGCAAATCAGACTCACAGTTAAACCTGCCTCTTCACCAGATCTGGCAGCACTATTTACAGGCTGCTCATTCTGTAACGTGGATAGTTAACTTCATGCAGATTTGGGCCTAGACCATAGTTGGAAGATAACCTTTCTGAAGCAAAAAAATAATTGCAATGAATCGATAGATAGTGCTTGGTCCTTTTTGTGGCCAGGGAGTGAACAGGCTGCTCTGGTGATACGGGCCTCGGTTGGGAAGGTGTTTGACCCAAATGAGTGGCTGCAGGTGAGGTAGCAGCACTGTGTCACTGCCAGCCTAATAGGTGATGATGTCGGTTCGGTTGCTTGTCTGTTCTGGTCACATCTTCTTGTATTGTGATAAAAATCTCACCCCAGTCTATGCAGGGGTCTGTTGGCATGGTCTGGTAACTTCTAGAAAGGCACTTCATTTGTTTCTTTGGCCGTTCCATTTCTTTGCATTAGTTCCTGTCTCTGTATGTTCTGGCAGAAACACTTTTGTTCCAGTGCAGGCTGGTTGTATTCCCTAGAATAGCTGACTTTTTTCCTTGCAAACAATTCTGGATGTGTCAGAAAAGTAAGAAAAGTGGAATCCTTGCCTGCACTGTTTTTAAATAAAACAGTGATTGTCACACTTTCAGGAGATTAACAGCAAGATTGCAAAAGCTCTTCACATGTCCTGGTAGCTGTGAAGATGAAATTTGCTAGTCTGTTTTTAAAATGTGTGAATACAGATGGATTTAGAGTGGAAGCAGCACCTCCTGCCTGCCGTTAGCTGTGTGCGGCCAGGCTCCGTGCAGTTCCTGCCGTTGTGTCCGGCAGCTACACAGTGTTTGGTTGCTGCCACAAAACACAAAGGGTTCACACTCACACTCGGGCTGTGTCAAAATTGAACACACTCACTTCTTCCCTGCTAGCAGTGCAGTGGGCATCCTGCCTTCACATTAAAGACTGGCAGAGCAGTGAGTTTGGCACCAGCTGGACAATACTTGGGCTCTGCATTCAAGCTCCCTTTCCCACATGCATCAGCATGCAGTTCTGCCATAATTAGTCAACCCTCGAATTAGACAGAATCCTGGTTTTGTAGCCAAATTGATGGATGCAAACCTATGGATGGGCTATTTTTTTAGAATTGCCTTTGTATGTAGTTGTAGGGAGCTGAATTTTTCCTTCTCCTTTCCTCCAAACCTGTCCTTTCACTTAAGGAAAATCGAATCTACATTTGTATTTTGATTACATAATACATAGCCTGGTAAAAATAAATCCCACCTACTGTCTCTGGCTACACAGCAGCAGCCAGGGACGGAATGGTGGCCCACACTCTTCTGTCAGCTACTTTACTGTACTGAAAAGGCAAATTGGTAAATGGAAGTGATCTGAGGGTCTTCCAGTGAAGACCACATTTAAAGTTAGTTAATATAAACCTGTTTTTTCTTTCTTTTTTTTATTTTTTTTTTTCCCTTTCCTTAGCCAGAACCTTTGCTATGACTTTATGAGGTGATGGTGCCCACGCAAACAATAGAAAGGATTCAAAGCTCGTTTAACTGAGGAGCGGTATGTTTTAACTTGCCCGGTTTTGCATGTTCCAGGTGCCATTCAGCACATCTCTGTTCAGGTAAAGATACTTTGCAGATTGCTTCTCCAGCCGTTGCCTGCGCTGGCTGTGGAGCAGGGCTGGGGCAGATGGGGACAGGAGGAACGCTCTGCAGGGCACAAGTGTGTTGTGAGGCTGTTGTATTTGGGTTAATATGTAGTTTTACCACACTTGGTGTACTCCCCTAAGTACCGTCACTTCATAGTTTCATTTTTCATAGTGGAAGTCAGGAAGGAAACAAAATAAGAATCATATTATGATTATATACTATTATAGTTTGCAAAGCCATTAAATAGGTGCTGGACAGTTTTAGTGACAATTATCACTTATTTATATTTCTTTAAATCACATTTACCATATGGTACAATTGATCTCTAAATGTATTCCTGTACTGAATGTGTTTTTTTGCCCTTTTTAATTTCCCAGTGAGTTCTGAAGTGACTTAATCATGCCAATGAACCTAAGCAGTTTTTGTTCTTTGTAGATACTACATTTCCCCCTCCTCCCTCTGTTTGCCTCGCCTTTCCCTTTTAATAGGCAGAGAACCCATAAAAAAGAGCTGTAATTAGGACAACAAATTACTAGATACACTGGACAGAAGAATCAGAGATCAAGAACTTGGCACCTTAAGTCCATTTTGGCTCAGCTTTTTTGGTTGTTGCTGTACCAGCTTTGGGCACAGTTTTAAAATTGGATCAGCAGCCCTATTATTATAAATGGAAACTTTTGTTAGGCACTTCAGTTGAGAGTCTCCCACAAAGACCCCACCTCTTCTGAAAAATACCTTGTACGATACCTCCATTTTCTGCTGTTGATGTGTTCCTTATGATCAGTTTAGTGTGTAAGCTAAAGGAGTCACATGAACCTTACCAGTGCGGAAATTAGTACACGTATGCAATGGGTGAACACAGCCAAAGAATCAGTGAAAAGAGAGACTACAAAGAGGTAGCAACACAATGCCAAATAGTGAAGGTGCAGAAACACTGTTCCAGCATCGTGTTCTTCAAAGCAGCCTCAGAGTTTGCTAACAAATCTGGTGTCTGCTGTCTCAGGGGAAGGATCTTTGTGTTCTCTGCCGCTGTTCTCTGGCTATTCCATTGAGAGAGCTCATGAGCTCTAATCCTGCAGGGATCCTGCCTTGCTAGTCAGGATGTGATAGATTCAGAGAAGAAACTCTCTAGCCCCCAGCCACATTATGTGTAGAGCTGTTGATCTGACCAATTAATTGGCCTAGAAGACTAAAATATTTAAGTGTTGAAAATGGTATTATGGAGAATGAATAAAAATAGCTTATCCTTCTTTGAATGGCAAAGTCAAGGCATGTTTGCTAGGCTAGATTAGGAACTTCCTAAGTGCACAAGAGGATTCCATTCTGTTGAGTGAATATTAGAACTGATGCATTGACAGAAATTCTATCAACGTTTTCTTTTTGTAAAATGTTTTTATTCAAAACTATATTTAGCGTTTGAAGAGTGTTGCCAGCATTTGCATTGGGAAGTTGTGGTTGCAGCCACAGAAGCTGTTTCAGTGCAATTCATGTAGAATTTGGTCTTTGGAGGAAGAGAAATTTGCCACCTGAGGCTGCCTTTGTTTCTCCTGTTCCACCTGCAGCTTCGGACGGCAGGACAAACTGCACAGGTTATTTTTGTAACAGTCCAAATTACTCAATAAAATGCATGCAAAAGTGCAAGAGTCCCAAAGCATATAGTTTTAGAGGTATTTTCAAGGCAGACCAGAGAACATGGCTCTGGAGATGAGGCATATTTAGGAGGCTTTCTGAAAGTTAAATTACTAGCGATATTATCAAGGCTTCGAAATGGGATCTACTCCCTGCAGTAAGAAATAGCTGTGGGGAAGGTTAATATGACTAGAGTGACTTTTTTGGGCTGGGCAGAGCCTGCGACAAACAGCAAGAAGACCTTTTTGGCAAAATAGTGGAATTTTTTACACAGTGCTGTTTTTTGTATTTGTCACTTCTATGCAAGCTAGTGAGGCAATATCACCTATAGAGCTATAAAATTGTCTTCTGTTTCCTGTACTTAGTGTTCCATGTTCGCAAATTGTCTGATCTGTACTGAAAAGATACAGGAGTTGCTGCGCGCCTAATTATAGTGTTGTTTCCTGCTCTATTCTGTCACCGCTCTACGGAGCACAACACTTACTAGGACAAATCAATTTGCAGTTATGGTAAACATCTCTTCATCTTGTTTGGGTGTTGTGTAAATGAAGATAACCCAAACTTTTTTCAAGCTATGAAATTGTAACTATAAAAAAGTTACCGGCTCCTTTATTCATTATATTCAGATTTTGTTCAGGGACAGACTTTGTGTCTTTGTTAGGAAAATTCACATTTTTATTTATTTACCTTGTTTCTAGGAGAAGCTCATAACGTTTATGATTAGATAAAGTGCTGTCTCTCCCATACACTGAAAAACCCTTGAAGGTACCAAGTAGTCAAACAATAGTTCACCATGTGTGTCTGGTGACTCTGGATATTTTTCCAACCTTTGAGTTAGAACGAGATGTCTTTCTCTGCTGCTGCATTTCTTTTTTGTGTATAAAGTCTAAATAAAATATAGTGTTCTTCTGGGAGAGCTTACATTTTAATGCCAGATGAATTATTTATGCACCGTCACTTACAGAAATGGAGATGCCATATGTTAATATACTGAAAAGCAATGAGTATTGGCTTTTAAACTTACACATAGAGAGATGCTGAAGAACAACAAATAGTGGATTAGAACCTGTAAACATCACTGTCTGAGATTAGGCATTTAATATATTAGTATTTATGTAGTTTCTGTTGCAAGAGGCCAGCTGCTGTGTGATTCACTTTAGTTCTTGAAGCAGAAACACAGAATTTACTGTAAAATATAAGTTAATTAAATGTTTTAATTTACCCAGTTGAAAGATTAATACAATAACAGTATGATTGTTAAGATGCTTTTCCTTTAAGTGTGACTAGAAGCAAAACTGTGAGAAGGATTTTTAGAAGAAAGCGTTTCATTATCTGCATAGAAATAGAATTAAATACATACACAAGCCTGTGAAGTAGGCAGAGAAATGGTCATGGTATAATATAATTATATAATGTCACTGACATTGGAGTAAGGGTCCTGAAAAATGTGGGCATGGCAGAGGCAAGTGTGATGACAAATTGTGTTTAGCTACAGATGTGGACAGTCTGCGATTTCCTTAGTGCGGTAACACCACAGTCTTGATTTGCATTTACTGACTTACAGGTTTTCATACCTGAAAGTCCCATTTTATACGTGGTTCAGTTTGTAATTCGGAAAGGTTGAGGGGGGGATAAATGATGGATATAAACAGAATAACTGTGTATATTACAGGACAAAAGGTGTGTCCTGAAGTACCATTTCATATGGTCATAATAATCTTTACTATCAATGAGTCTTTTATGAAGGGTACTTCACCAGAACATGAACCTGCAGAAACACAGAGTGTGCCATTAACTTCAGAAACAGGGGTCAGGGCACAGACACGTGTTTCCCTGCTCGGCCTCCGTGCGACCTTGCACAACCCTGAAATATTTCATTACCCCAAAGACATTTGAGGTGCCAAACTACCACGGAGTCCCATGGGGGTTTTGCTTCTGTACCTTAGTCTGCAAAATGAAACTAATAATTGCTCCTCACTGCGTGGAAGACTGTGTACGACATGGCCCTTGCAAATATAGATGATGACAGGGGTTTTTTACATAATACAGCTTAACATGAGGTTCCCAGCTGCCGCCTCCTTTAGCAGTGAGCTTGCCTCTGCTTTGTGCTGGGTGTTAGAGGTGTTCAAGCTTCGCTCTGTGCTGCTGCAGGAACTTGAAATAACTCAGCTATTTCCAGCTCCCTCTGCATTTCACCAGTGTTTGAAGTGGTGACACATCCAGGAATGAAGAGGTTCAACAGGAGAAGCTGTCATAGGACCAAGCGTAGTGGAGTTCCCTTTGGGATCCACCAGTAGCACGGTCTGGGAACTCCCAGGAGTTCCCACATCACAGAGGAGCTCCCACATCACTTATCGCTTGTGATACATTTGCTGCTTTTGTGAATCTGTTTTCCAAACAAATCAAGTCATCTCTGCAACAGTGACAAGGTCTTGGTTTTAATCTTTAGGTGGAATTAAGCTACAGGATATGTGAGCATTCTTCATGACCCTTCGTGTATAGTGGAAAACTAGCAAGTTGTTGCTGGCCTTATCTATGGCTTCATTTCTTTTTTGACTTCCTTTCCAGCCCTTCTTTCCAATTATTGCCCATACTTGCTTGGAGGTTTGCTTGGATCCCTTTTCAGAAAACAAAGACACAAAAAAGCTGAGGACGTGACTTGCTTACAGGTAGCAGGAGATTCAAACTCCAGTGAACAGAACAAATTAAGTAAAGCCAGGCTTCACTCTGAGGACAATTTTGTTACTCATTTGGCATGACTGGGTCTAGAGGGCGAGAGTGCATTTAGCAGTTCATTTTTTTGTGTGTCACCAGAGAAATACCTGCATTTGTATGTGCTGCACCCTGGCTGAGGAATGTTTTTGGATTTATACCAAAATTAGTCAGACTCTACTTGGATGTAAAAAGAGACGGATACCAATTCCTTGCTGATGATTGCCACTCTTACGACAGTTAGTATGTCTTTAAAACTCAGATAATAAATGCAAAGCTTGTTGTTGGATGCCATGTTTTTCAAAGAAAGACTGAAAGGAAGACAGCAATGCTGTTGGTACACATAGATGAATAAAAAAGTTAAACAGATTATCATTTTTAAAATTCCATCATCTTGCATTTACAAGCTCCTGATTTTAGATCTGCTGTGGTCAGTCAGCAATCCTAAGTCTCTTTCTATAGTCTGGCTGTAGTGCCAGTAACAACATGCACTTCGGTTTAACCGTAATGGGAGAATCCTGCAATTGCCACGTTAAAGGTTCGGGCTGCATTGCTGCTGACCTCTCTATCGGCAGCCAAGGTTCATTATATTTGGAAATGACTCACAGTCTTTCTGCTTTTTTTTGAGTGTTCTAAGTCTTACATTTCTACCTAAAAATATCTTGCAGAAGTATAATCTGTGGGGGTACTTTAATCACTTGTAAACACAGATTGCCAGAACACTTTCCCATTAAAAAAAAAATGTGTTAATGTGCTAAACTTAAAGTAGTTTTAGTTAAATGGCAACTTGGCTTTTAACAAGAGTTTAAGTACATTTTAATCAAACTATTTTGTTCTAATGAATTGCTAATCTCTCTACACAGAAAAGGTAATTGCTATAGGATCTCTAGACTGATTTTTCTGGGAAATGAGGCTGTAGCTGCATTATATTCTTTGCTATAGGAAGTGTTTACAATGCATAATGAATACCTCTTTATATACATATACCATGTGCTAGATTGTTCAGACTTTAATTTTGCTGAATTAAGCAAGCAAGTTAAGGACTGCTTTATGTGACTAAACATGAAGAGGTTCAAAAGCAGTGGCTTAAATAGTGAGAAATATGCGCATGTTTGTGTTTGGAATAAGAATGAGAGTGATGTCATGGTTGTCTGATGTGTGAAGAATGAATTAGAACTATGTGACAATGAAGTCAGACTTCTCAACAATTTTTCACTACTAGAACACATAAAATTAATGAATTATTCATTCGGGAAGATAATTTTTGTAGCTCTACAAAATAGTATATTTCTAATACCATCTGCATGTAAGCATGAAGTGCATTAGTAATTAATATTACTGTTTCAAGAGATTAGATTAAAGTGTGTTATATTCATCAAGAGCCTTTGTTCATCATTCAATCCCCTGTTCTCTGGGGAGGAGGCAGCAAAATGACGGCAGGAAGTGCCAGACGAGCGAAGCTGCTTGGCGCTGGTTCTCATTACAGTTTTGTTAAGTACAGCACAGCAGAACTGTGTGACCAGAGGTACAATTCAACAAAGAGCTGCTAGCACTAGCTGGCTTCTTCCCTTTTCAAAGTGATTATTACAATAGGAGAGTAACTCTATTTCTTTTATTTCCTTCAGGAAAGCAGCAGGGAGAAACTTCCTAGATTTTGCTAAAGGAGTCTGGAGATAAACACGGTTATAAATCCAAAATGAGGGATTTTATAAAAGGAAACTGAAGTGTGAATGAATGTCATGGTCTGAAATATCCCTTTTTATAATGTCTCTCTTAAAGTGTGTCGCACTGAAAGCGGATCCTCCTTTGTCTGTGATACTGTCTGGTACATATATGGGAGGTATCAGTATGTGACTCTGTAAAGAGTCTTTTCAGTGCACATCATCACTGAGGAAATGCAAATTCACTGCATTTGCAAAACATACCATAGTCTAAGACTTTCCTGGGGGAACTGCATGTAAGTTTTGGACCTCATAACTTATGTTAAATTTAAAACATACGTGTCATAACAGTCACCCAAAGGAGAAGTTACACTGTACCTTTCTCGTAGGAAGTGTAAATTCTAAGAACTTTATACTGTTTCTGTGAAATTTCCAGGCAAGTTGTAGATAGAAAAAAATATAAGCACCAACTTGTTTTTAAAAAATAACAGCTAATTATTTTCAACATGTAAAATATATAATTTTAAAGAAGATCAATGTCCTTGATTGTGCGTATTAACTATGAAATTCAGCACAACTACTCAGGGGAGTTACTACTAGTGAAATGAACTGGGTATGTATCTGGAGCCAAACAGGGTATTAGTCCACACTTAAATTGTCCCAGATTTCCCCTAAAAATAATATAACTTAATAGTTGTAAAAGCAATCATAAATGAGCGGTTGGTAAGCTACCTTACAAACCCAAAATACAGGGAAATCCATTGTTTTTGTGGAAATGATACTCAGTTTTTAAGTTAAATGTTTTCTAAATTTCCATTTCAACAAGTCATTTTAGCTATTTAAGTGAAAAAACATTACTTTGGGGTTCAAAGGGAGTTAAATTTGATATCTCAAGTATAAAGGTATAATGTGTGTAAAAAGTTACAATGAATTGGCATTGACCAGATCAGTACTGCAGCATGCTAAGCATTGCACAAATTACGCTGTAACTACAGTCCCTGCTCCAAAGAATTTATGTACTACAGAGTGGCTAAATCTGAGAAGAGAAGGTAGTTAAACATATACACTTAGTTTGGACTGGCTGCGCAGGCAACTAGTGAGTAGCAGTGAGAAAAAACCAATTATCCACGTGAAGAGAAGGACAGGCAGAAAAGTTTGAATTTAAGGCTCCTGAACTGGCTTTTCCTCTTGGGCTGGGGGAGATGAAAACGTTGCGGAACTGCCTGCAGTGGCCTTTTGGCGTCTCCCCGGTTGGTCCCGAGCCCTTAGCGCAGTTGTTGAGTCCCCGCGTCTCCCAGCAGAGGCATTTCAGAGAAGAGCCAAAGCCCCGGTACCCCTGCATACTCCGTAAAGACAGCGCTCTGGAAAGCGTTTTGAAACCCAACAGTTCAAAGAGAGTCAGGAGGTTCAAAGCTGCAGAGTCATAAATTAATCATTTTTCACGCAGCACATGAGTGCTGTGTTTTTACTGCGCTGCTTTTGATGTCGGCAGCCTGCCGTGTCTGTGAGGCACAGCAGCACGCACGTTCATTCCCCGTGGTGGCAATCTGACACTACTCCTTTGGAATCCTATGGCACATTTTAGAACTATACAGATTTCACAGCTTATTTGCATTTCCTTTTTGTTTGAACAACTATGGAGAAAATAAAATGATAAGTTGTGTATCCTTTCTCTCCACAAAATACTGATTTTTTGAGTTTCTTTCCTGTTTGTGTCAACATTTGCTTTCCTAATCCTGCAAGCACTCAGGCCTGTCACATTGCAGAAATCAAGGCATAAATTTCCTATGGAGCCAAGTACTTTCCATAAATTTAATCATGCTCTTTCAGTCTTTGTAGTAGCATGTAAGAGGGTTCAGTGTTATTTTTATGCTCTGTGTTAGAAACAGAGAAGAAAAATAGCGTGCTTTCAAGAGGTAAAAATGCGGCAATGTCTGGGATGATTTTATGTGTGCTTTTCTAATTGAGGTCAAGTAAGTGGAATCTGTGTCTGATGTGCAGACAGGGGTGTGTTGTGGTTTAGAGTGATACTGCAGTGGGGTGGATTTCTGGGAGATCTGAGCGCCTGGAGATCTCAGTGGCTGCCTGGGGAGCTGAGGGAGCTCGGCGACTCCAAAAATCAAGAGGGTTTAGTTTGAATTGACAGTCCAAAGGATGGTTTGTGTTCATATTGGTGACAGGTCAGAGACACATATTGTCATTATCACGTTATTGTAAACTTCATTCATTGGCAGATTTGGTGCTTCAAGTACAGAAATTTCTACCTATTTAGTTTCAGAATAAAAAAAAACCCACACTGTAACTAATATTTTAAACCTTGTCCTATAAATGCAGAGAAAGTAACAATGGGTGAGGAGTTTGAAATGGGATGTATGAAGTGAGTTTTTCATGTTAGCAACATCTTTCTTAATGACCTCATAATATCCCACTTTAACAATGTTTTTCTTCAGCTAGAAGTAAAAAATAAAATACATGTTTTCTAAGTAAAACCTACTCTCTGACATGTTTTCAGATGCAATTAAACAAGATAATAATTGTCCTCTTACATGGGAGAAAATAACTTTCTTGAGATGGCCTGCTTTTCTGGAGGTGAAACATGAGAAAAGCAGAGCAAAGGCTGAAAACATAGTTTGTTTCTGTGGTGTTTATGAGGGTTATGGTTTTTAGATTTTAAATTTGCACTCTGGCTGCTGGAAGAAAACAAGAACAGCACACACAGCTTTGCCTGGCTAAGCTGCGCCATGAAAAGTAAAAACAGAGCAAGAGGAGAATGGCATGTTGGAGCTGGACAGAATGGGGATACAGATCCTGCATTCCAGATGCTCTCTGGAATGTAGCCAAAGCTGACAGAGGTGAGAATTTTATATGGACCATCCTACAGGAGTTAGTCCCTAAAAATGTCATGGAGGACACCAGTGCCCAGAAACAATAGGAAAGGGTTTGTGTTGATACATTTTGGTCCTTTTAATACATCTGTTCCCAGAAGGTGTCCAGCTGGCCATAGCAGCATGAAATTATGTTGCTTTGTGTTTTCTGAATAGGTCAGCAAAAAAACCCCAGTGGTTGGAATAGTACTTCATTTTATTTTATTCTCACTTCAGATTTTTTGGTGCCTTGATGCTGGGCCTGGATTTCTCTTTCTTCTCAGTACTGGGCAAGTGCACTTGGAAGTTTCAAGTGGCCTCGTTTAGTCAAGTTTCTGTAATTCATGGAATTTGCAAGGTCTTTCCTTCTTTTCTAGACTGCTAGTAAAACATGTTGATACACAGACTTTTCTCTACACACTTTTGGGTTGCATAAAATGATTTATTATTATTAGAGCGTCCTCAGCTACCTGTAAATGTAACAGACAATGAGTGAGTTGAACTCTTTGCCAGATATAAAGCCAAGACTATTTGCCCTTTAGGCAGCAGGATGCAATTGGGCTCTTTGTGGAAAGCTCTTGCAGTTTGGCCTGAGCTCTGTGTGTGCTCCCTTTAATGCTCACGAGGGCTCAGAACCAGCCGCTTTGCCAATGCAGTGCAGAGTGTTTCACGGCGTTCCTGCCACACAGAAGGTCGTCCCTCTCTTCTGCCTTGGGAATTGATGATCTGGTGCATGGGGATACTGGGGAGACTAGGTAATGATTTTTTTAAAATCCAGCTTTTGAAGAAGTAGAGAACCGCATTTCATTTAGTAGCTTTTTCCTTTCCACTTATTTTTAAGTCTGTTTCATGCTAATTTGATATTGCTTTCCTTTTCATTCCTCTTTTCCATGGCTTGTTTTTCCCTCTCTACGCAACCGATATTGTTTCAATGCCATCTTGAAGACTTCTGCTTTTGTAACTCACCTGTGAACTAACGTGGAATTGGGTTAAAATGAAATTTGTGCTATATTCATAAGTAATACCAAGAAAAGGAGACTGTACTTCCTAAGTCTGAGGTATCTTTTTTTAGGTAGGTGAGTTATAAAACCTCTAAAATAGGAGGTTGTTAGAATAGAAATGCTGACATAAATGTTACTGGAATGACCTGACTGGAAGGAACCGAACCTAAAGTTCTCTGAAAATAAAGAGTTTAAGCATTGCTGCCATAACATAATACTAGTATTTTCATTGTAAATGTTAGAAGTTGAGCTGCTGGGTTTACTCGATTTTCTCTAGACTGTTCTGTGCTCAGCTCTACAAGTCTCTAACCCCTGACTGCCTGCCATGACCCACGGCTGCCTTGGATAACCGCGGCCCTAAACGGCACTGGGAAGAGACTGCATGGCGTTGAATTCAGCACACAAGTTGCCGCTTCTTAAATTAAAGTAAGCAGTTCTATTTTCTATCAAGTGAAGAAATTCACACGTAGGAACAGAAAAGAAAAATGGGGATCTGCCAGCTTCTCTGAAGAGAGGAGATACCCACCTACCTCTCCCTGCATCTTTTGGCAGCTGGTACCTTCTGAGGATGGCCTGGCAGCCCTAACCATTCATCTCTGTATTTTGGCACTGATCAGACTAACTGGTTTCGCTTTTATCCCAAGGTTGTCCAGAAGCTGCTTGTACAGCTTCATAAATCCAAGTTATAATTACACTTAAATAGGCTATTTATTTTAAGGAAATACCAAGGCCCTCATCTTCTACTCTTGTTACCTGCACTGGTAATTACATAGAGTAGTGGATGTAACTAGGTTAAAAATAGTAGCTGTCTGCTGATGTTTCCAGAGATGTGTAAGATGTCAGTTCTGTGTTTGATCAACAGTGTGCAGTGAGCAGACGATCTGCTGCCCCTGGGAGCGTAGTCCAGCACCTCATTCTGCACTTGGAAGAAACTGCTCAAACAGCCATTCAGTTAATGTCAAATAAATTGATACCAGCGTGAGGATCGTCATACTCAGAGCTCCCTTTTGAAGAAGGGCCTGAAATATTGCCGCTGGCAGAGAGGGAGGTACCCTGACAGCTCCTAAGGAAGGATTAGCATTCCCTTTCCTGCATCCGTGAGTCAGCCTTCGCTGGCTTGCCCTTTAATTCTTCAGTATTTGCTTTTGCATTTTCATTGATGTTGAGCCCTCAGTGGGCAGAGACAGTGATTAAATTCTTCCCAGGGCTCTGAAGTGGGATATGGTAGTTGAAGGATGATAATTCAGTGAATGGCTGCGCAATTCAGCCAGACAAGGGGCTGTGGGGCTGCGTGGCACCGTACCCCGGAATGTCAGAGCCTTCCACAATGAGCAGAGCTGGGGGTTTCAGCCCTTTATTGGTGATGCAGATATCCTGGTGGTTTTGATGCCTGTGAGATCTCATTTCCTATTCACAGAGAAATTAGCTATGCCAAAATGATTAAGCTCACTAAGGTAATGTAAACTGCAAGAGTTTCAAATGACTGGGCTGACAATCTGAGGAAGGGACAGTTCAAGGAGAGGCATTTCCATCCTTTAAATATTGTAATAAGTTGTCAAGGCCAAAAAGGCTTGCTAGCCTGGGATGTGAAAGCTAAGCATTTAAAAAAGTGAAAACCAAACCTCTTCATTGTTAAATTCACCAGACAGACAGTGACTCGGCTCATTGGCTGGGTTGATGACACATTTTTCGGTGCAGGCTGCTGAGCAGCAACCCCGCTGACTCCCCCGGTCAGGTTATAGCGGCTGTGCGGGCGGCCAGCAGCAATCGTTGCTGGTTGCACTGCTGCTCTTCTTTTGGGCCAAGATGAGCTATGGGTTCTCACCACTATTTCTAGTGATGGTTTAACGTCCTGTCTCACATGGAGCTGATTTTTAGTGCTCTTCGCCCTGCAGGAGCTCTCAGTTCCATGGGGAGCATGAGGAGAGCTTTGTGAGGCAAAGTCTTGGTGGTTTTGTGTATTGCGGTGGAATTCTGAATAATGTGACAGCACTTTGTACAGATGGGCAAGAATGGAGTATTCCAGCTCCTGCTTCTTCAGTGCAAAGGTAATGGTTGAAAAATTGAACGTGTCTCTGAAGGGAAATACTCGGTAAAAAGCTGTGTAGTGCTCAGTATTTTCAAGTGGTAAATGGGGACTAACAAGCCCTGTCCAAACCCTTCTGATGGGCCAACCTTCCACATCTTCCTGCTTTAATCTCCAATACCCATCTAGTAACATATTCATGAGAAGAATTCTTTCTGTTCTTGTTTCCCTGGCACATAAACACCTGCAGTTGCCACCTTCTAATCATTTTGTGGTACTCAGGCATTCTGAGTATGAAAGGCAAGGCAGAATTTCTTGACAATCACTGGCCAGTCTATATGAGCGAGACATTCATATGGTCACTGTGCTATAGCCCTACTTTAGCTTCCATCTTTCACTGACCAGAAGTAAGTGGTCATCCAAACCCTTGCAATGTCAAGTGCTTAGTCTTGCAGAAAAACAAAATAAAAAATGTCATCAAAAGCTGGAAAAGGGAGAGAAATTTATTAGCAATAACCACCTCCTCTCTAAGCCAAGGGAGGGGAAGGTGGCATCATTCACTTGGGTCGCTGTGCGCATAGTGACATTTTCAGAATGATTATTGAGAGCACAAGGTGTGAGGACTTCTCATGCAGCTACCTTCGGAGTCATACAGTTTATTTTGAACTGGTATAAAGGAAAATGCTTCAAGTTGAAATCAAATGAACAATCCAAATTAGTGCCTTCTAGCCAGGAACTTCCACAGCTAATGAAGTGGCTGCCCATGCAGCATCCTGTGAGTGTGCAACATGCAACGCCTTCACTTAGGAGGATATTGAAGGTAACTAAATTATAACCAGGAAAGCAGCACTGCATTACAGTGGGCATTAATTCCCATACTTGTCAATAATGTCAGCAAAGGATGTAAAGGCTAAATAGACAAAGAGACTAAACTACACTCCTGAGGCTGGTCTAACCAGAGACAGTAGAGATAGTCCCTGTGCAATGCTTGTGTGCCTGAGCGGTGTGTGCATAGGACTGTCACTATAAATCCACCTTCTGTGTCATCACCTTATCTCTGTTTTTCCAGTAAAAAGAATTCAGCTTCAGTTCACTTGTGTAAATGGTAGAAATCAAGACATCTGTCACAGAAGTTGAAGAACTTTGCTTATAAACACGTGCAAATGGAAAGCATCTAAGAGGCAACAGAGCTGCAGAAAAGGAAGATGTGTCTGTAGTCTATGGTCTGTCACTGGCCAAGTGAATAAACAATAAGAAGCATATAAAAGAGCATCATAAATCAAACAGAGGATTTGGTTCCTGTGCTCCATAGCAGATACACAACCAGAACCACACAGGTTGTAAGGCAGCTTGGAAGGTCCCACCCACCTCTGAAAGCCAGGCTTATTTCAAGATGTGAGCAGATTGTTCAAGGCCTTGTCCAGTTGAGTTTTCAATATGTTCCAGGCTGGAGATTGCACAGCCTTAGTTAGCAATCTGTTCCAGTGTTTCACCCTCATTGTGAAGAATTTTCCTTGCTGCGACTTGTGACTGTTGATTCTTGTGTATCTGTTGTTTTCAGGCACTGTCACAGCTGCATGAAGTGTTGACCTCAGCTGAATGTCAGAGCTCCATACTTAGTCCTGTGCAAGCAAGCAGCCTATCTCCAGTTAGTATATCCACTGCAAACCCTTACATTTTAATTATTCTTATGTACGTTCCTTCAGAAGAATGCAGAACAGCAAGGAATAATGGATTCAATAGGTTTCCAGAAGTCTGCTAATTATTTTCAAAGAGTGAGTATTGCAGTTATCGTTTTGACAGATGTTTCCTTGTTTTGTCCTAGGCTAACCATTTGATTGCTGATTTTAAAGGATCCTCAAGTTAATAGCGTGCTGACAAGCTCAAGGGAGGAAGCAAGCATCATGCTTTCTTTTCCTTTGTGCAGGAAATGACTCAAGGTTGAACTACAGGCAGTTCAATACGGCACATGTTCTGTCTGTAAATATTGCTGCCTATTACTCTGCCTCTTTTGCATGCTTGTGTAAAAGGCCCCAGCAAGCCACGTGTATACAAACACTCATGTTTTCAATAACTCTGTATTTATTACTAAGCATTTAACTGTTTTGGCTCCCTCTTTGGAACTGAAATACACATTTATGTGCATAATTTATAGGTTCCAACACCATCAGCTGTTTCTAGACTTAGTCCCAAAGGCAGGAGGAGAAACTAGTTTGAGATTCTGTTCAAAATCAGATCTTGTTTAACCTAATATTAATTTCTTCTGTACAAAGAGGGAATAATGGGGTTACTCTGTCCCACTGAATAGTGTATCAGAAGTTGCACATACGGCTTTTTTTCAATATACTCTTTCTCAATAGTCTGAGGTTTACTAATTCTCTTAGTTTAGAGAAAGACCTTATGAATGGGAAAAATAATGAGAAAACAGTTACAGTGTTATGAAGATTGCGAAAGTTTTAAGTTGCATGAAATGGATTTTATGCTTTTGTTTGCGCTCGACAAGTACTTCAGCTGGTCTTGTTACAGCAATGTCTTTTGTTTCAAAATTACCTCTGTATTATCTATGTAAAGCTTTAATTACATACAGAATTATTGGAACTGGTCGAAATGTTTCTGTGAAGATATTGGGGAAAAAAAATTGGGTTTTGAATCAAAAAGGTAGATTTTGTTTAGAAGGAAAAAAGATTTTAAAAATAGATAATGCGTATCAAGAAACTGTTTCTGAAAATGAACAAGGCTATTTTTTGGAGAGAGAATGTGACTGTCCCCAGCTGGTGCGCACTCACCAACCAACAGTACCAGTGCTGGAGATTTACTGGTTTTCTGGTGGCTTCAGAAGGTGCAGACAGGAGCCCTGGGTGCTGTACAGACACACTCATGGCTGCCCCCAACTTCTTCTTGAAGGCAGAAGACAGCAGAGGAAAGAAAGATCAACATCATAGGCAGCGATCTGAATGCAACAGCAGCAACTATATAGATCAATTGGCTGTTTTTTAAAGGCGTGGTAGAATTTTAAGTAAATGTTTGATGATATTCCATTGCAGAATTTTGTGTGAATCCTTCCTGCTCATGATGGACAAAGGAAAGGAAACCACAGGGCTGCAGAGGTGACCAGAGGAGCTTGCTGAACAACTGAATATGAACCATCGGCAGATCAGAGGTAGGATCGTATAGTCGGAAATATGAGTTGAAAATAAGGTCGGGGTAGATGAGCAAAGGTTTTGGAGATTGAAGATCCAATGCAGGAAGCAGAACTGGTGGAGGGAATCACATGGTAGAAGTTGCAGACCAGAAAAGGATCTTTGGAGCAGTTTTTGACTGAAGAGATTAAAAACTACCAGAGTAAAAAGTGTTGTTGAAGGAAGTCAGTAGTATGAAGAGGCTGAAGTAGCAGTTTCAATTATACCCCTAATGTATTAAGGGGAAAACAGCAGTAAAATGATCTCAGTAAATAAACCAGGAAAAGTGTAGAATGTATTAAGATCACTGTGCATGGGAAGTTTTTGTGGTGCTTGTCTGCAAGGAGCCCAGCAAAGAAAGTAGGAGAAATGAAAACGCTTGAACTGAGGTGATTTCAATGTCATGGCCTTAGCAGGAGAAGCTGAGTAAATAGTCAGATGAGCTGCACATCAGTATAATGCAGAGAAACTGTGGAAGCTCCTGTAGCAACAACAGAACTGCTAGGAGCAATTTAAAATGAAATTGATTGCACAGAAGAAAATCAATGTGCACAAGTCAGTCCCCAAAATGGCTGAGTTGTTAGAGGGAAAAATCTACACATTACTCTAGACCTCATTAATCAGTTTCATTCTTTTATCGATACATATAAAATATTCTGCAGTTTCCTCTGGGGCTGTAACAGTGCTGCTGAAGGGAATCAGGCAGCGTCTGGGCTTGAATGTCCAAGCGGTACTGGTGGTGTATAGGGAGTGTGGAGAAAAACTTGTTTACCAGCATTTCATCTCCCTTTCCATTACCTTTTCTTTCCCTGGGAGGTAAATCAATTTAAGCTTGACCTTTGTCCTCCGTGGCCAGTGCCAGCCAGTGCAACACAGGGCTGGGGTGCCTTGGTAATCTGCTGAATGGTAGCCAGTGATCCGACTGATTTAACAAGTACCCACATGAGTTACTTCTAACAAAAAAGAAAGGATGACTGATACGAAAGCATTCACTACCAACAAATACAATATTCTCTTTAAAGCCAGAAGAATTTCCTCTGGATTTGAGATTCATTGACGCCTTATTTCTTTTTGCTGAGCCAACTGGATTCAGTTTTTCATGATCAAAGCTCTCTGGTGTACAAGAGAATGCAAAATTAACACAGAAAAGCAAACACTTTTCCTTTCCACAAAACTGCTCTATGCATCTGTTGTTTAGTGTATCCTTCAAAAATGCTTATATGCTTTTTTCATTCCCCTATGTAGACTTTTTATAGTGAAAGACTTTTCTGTCTTTATTAAAATAACAGCAAAAGTTTTTTGTTTGGTTGGTTTTGGTTTTGGTTTTTTGTTTGGTTTTTTAAGAAGTCTACAGGTGGAGCTGGTTGCTGATTTGCCCTAGGAAAAGCAGAAGCTTTGCAATGTGTGCACTGTCATCAGAAAGGCAGAAATTTATAGAAGTATGAAATTACCACCAGGAAGGTCTTGGCTAGAAAAATACAATAGGTCTCAGAGTATCTTGGTGTTATTTCTGGTCTGAGGCTTCTAAGAAATTAGGATTTCTCCGGACACGTTTCTACATCAAAGTATGATAATGAGAGGTTTAGTGCTGCATTTGCTGTAACAATTATTTTCACAAAATTCCACAAAAGCAAAATATTATCAAGAAGATTTGAGGCTGGATTAACTAGATTAGATCCTATTTAAATCCACTTGAAAAACTTTTGCTAAGCACAAGTACTCTTGAAGTTCAGAAGTTTTAGTGAACACTAGATAACTTTACTCCCCTGTTTTTACAGTAGCATCCATGTAACAGGCAAAAAGAAAAGTGACAAGACAGGTAATTGACATTTATTTGAAAATACTATGACTCCTGTGCCAAAGCAAAGAGGAGATACAGATTTTCCTCCTAAAGCAAACCTTTGTGTCATGTGTGTGCCAGTATTAACTACAGACAGTTTACTTCAGCACTTGTTAGTTCCATGCTTTTCAGTTCAGCTAAACTGTAACCCCGTTGTGGCTTCAGCAACGCTGGTGCAACAATGCCCAGGGGCAATCTGGCTGCACTTAGAAGCCCTCAAAGAATAATCTGTCTGGATCTGCTAAGGCAACCTGTCTGGAGTGAATCTTAACCAGGCGATGGCTGAGTCTTTATGAACATACTGATATAATCGATGGTAGGTATGAGTAGCTAGGAGGAGATAGGACAGGAGATAGAAGAAGTAATGTTCTTTATTTCTCTACAAGGAGCTGGTGATGTTCTGACTGCACAGGGAGTCTGAGCCGTGGCACTGCAGGAGTGGCCAGTTAGGACAAATAGTGAAGTACGCTGGGGAGAAAGAACAGAGGTTATTTGGAGAGTGGGAGATTTCCTCAGGAATTAAAAAATAATAGGCAATAAAGTTTGCTTCTGGAATCTAAGCCATGACCTTTGAAAGCGTTCAATTCACAAAACAAAAAAAAAGGCAAGCTGTATTAGCTGAGGGGAAAGGTAGGTGCTTATAGCGTATTATTGCTAGAACATCGTAATCCTTCCTTGGGGCCTGAAATAAAAGTGAAAGTAAGTCACTTCTCTTCATTTGGATGGCTGCTAGTTTGCACGTTATCCGATCAAATTATTCTCTTATTCAATATTTCCATAACGTATGACCTAAATGGGACTTGTTCACAGACATCAGCCAAAAAAGTAACTTCTGATGCATCAATGGGATGTTTTAACTCCCTCAGAGGTGACTCGAATGGCAGGGACACCCAGTGGGTGCTGCGGGAGCACAGAACAGGTTTGCTGAGCCTGTCCCCAGCACAACCTGTGTGTGCCCATCCACGGGTTTAGTTTAAATCAGGTTGTCCATCGCTGGTCCCCTTCCTGGAGTCATCATGAGGTGTTAATAAACCCGTGTGTTTGTTTACACAGCAATTAGAAACGTGCAAAGTGCTCTATTAAATATACTAGCGTGTTTATTTTCAAACTTTCAGATGAAAAGTACAAACCAGAAGTTCGCTGGTTTTGTCTTTCAGTCCACTGATATAACACAGGCATGAAATGTGAGTGGTGTATTCCTACTGCTTCGTAAGTAATTTCAATAAACACGTGGCTGATGTTCCTTCTCTATGTTACAAACATCTTGAAACTCAAGCGCTGACTTCATAGGCATCATGAGGAGACATCCTGTCATGATCACGTAATGTAAGATGTGGATAATCAAAATTATTCTGACCTTGAAAACACTCTTATTCCTTAACAACCAGCAGGTCTGAATAAATGCATTATATTGGTTAGCTCTTTGTTTTTATAATCCTGCCTGCAGGAATTAAAAAACAGGTGACTGGAGGAAAAATGCCATCCAAATAGTTGTGAAAATTGTTCCATCCTCAGTAGAGTGGATTTATATTTGTAAAGTATTCCACTTTCAAATGCATTATTTTATTTGTTTTTAAGCAAATGGAATCTCAGTTTTGTTAGGCTGCTTGCTGGAAGAAGGGAACTAGATGGGACTTGGAATCCAATATTTATTGAGCTGTGTTGTTCTTGTGTGCTTTTTGGTTGTGTTCCATCTACTCTATACTGAGATGGTAGGTCAAACTATATTGGCTCCACCAGTAGATATTGAGTTACATAGAGCTTCATGCACTCAATCAATAGAGAGATTTTTTAATTAAAACGCTCTATAGTGACTTGCTGGCCCCTGAAAGTTCATACATAATTGAAAATAAACTAGTAAAATAAAGTGCAAATTTCTCTACTTCTGCTAGATTTTTGTCAAGTGTTTTCTAATTCTGTCTTTTAGATGGTATAATAATGACTTTACCTTTTTGAACACCATATGTGAAAGATGAGCTATTTTTTTCCTTTTCTATCTTTTCCGTATCATGTTTAATTCCAAATGTTGATATTGTATTGAGAAGTCCAGCCGAATAAGATCTTCTATTAGATCTAAAATTCTGTAATCTCCAGAAAAAGAACTACTTGGTTCCTAATGCTGAGCTTTACCTCTGCTGTCATGTTAGCCTTCAGTTCTAAAGATTGATTTTGCCTGGACAAGGCTTTGCAGCCTTGACAGATGTTGATATTTTCACATAAAATTATTCATTTGCAATTTTAGGGAGCATCTACATCTAGGTTTAATATCTAATTTTACACCTTTGGAAGGAAGACTCTCTCCTGATGATACATATCTAAAATACTGTACTAGAGCTGACAAATCAGTTGTGAAGTATAGCTCTCAATTATTCGTATCAGATCAGAACTGTAAGTGTAATTGGCATTAATGTGAGGCAGGAGCAGATCTGAAATGTGACTGATGAGTGTGACTGAAGACAGTCAGTGCTGCCTTTAAACCTGACGGAGGGGAGAGAGGGAGGGGAAGGAACGACATGGAATCCACTGCAGACATGTCCAAGTGACACACGAAGAATTCTGCCTTTGCCATGGGATTACTGCAAAAGCCCCCAGATTGCTGTGAATTTGGGCTCTGCAAGTGTAAAGGAATTAGCTTTGCTGCAGGATACGTTGCTTGCCAGGCCAACTTTAAAATATCCGCTGAAAACAAACGAAAAACCCATCTAAAAGGTAGGTGTGAAGGAGTAAAAGATTTAATTTTCTTAATTGATCTATAGAACATTTTTGAGCCTGCTATATGTCACTTTAGCCTTTCAAGGGCTATGTTAATAAAGCTATTTTTATTCTCCTCCCTCTCCTCATCCATTGCTTAAAATATCCCAGCCAGCAGAATGGATTTGCATTTTCTGCTCCATAGAACTAGATAAGAACGTGCTCAGGCTGCGGAAGGTGCCCAGAACTTGCCTGGCCCTGCTTTGTGCAGGAATCACAAGTTTAGCACCAGAGGGAATTAGGCAGTAGAATCAGTATATTTGTTCTATTTTTGCCATGCTACAAAGAAGTCTAGAGTCTCTTAAACCAAGGAAAAAGTTGGAAATGTATTTTGGGTACTCTCACTGTGTAGTTGCCTTTCTGTGGAAAATCCCATCAGCCCAGCACTGTGCTTTCCAGTCAGTGCCTGGAGGGACAGTGTCTTCATCTGTGCCTTTCTATTTATGGTGTGATCCAGGATTATTAATGCTTTTAAACAACTTGCCAGTTTGTTCCTAAGGGTCACAAAAGATCTGCTCAGCTTGTTGAAGCTTCATTTATGCGGTCTAATTTTTCCAGATGTGGGAGGAAAATTAAAAATTATGTTCACTGTGTTATATAAACAGCAAAAGCACTTTTGTGTAGATTTTCAGCGTTTTTCCATTAAGAAAATTTTTAAAGTATATCTTCATTGAAATGAGGTCTCTGTTAACTTGACAGATGATGACACCTGTCATGGTGCGTCTAGTCCAAACGCTCCCCAACCGGACACTTGCCAAGGGAGGTGCAGAATGGGCCTCAGCTTTGAATCCCTGTGGAAAACCAGATGAAGTATGTGGAGGCTCTTTTGGGACATGGTGTAACCAGCAGGCCTGGAGAACAGGTAAATACACACTCTGCGTTTGAAGAGCTTTAATCTCCCATCTCTCTGTCCAAGATCAGTGAAGCCATGCTAAACTGCGCATATCAGACAAAACTTTTATTAATTATGAGTAGATATCAAAAGTACTGCTGCACTATGGCATCAAATTGTTTGAAACTTGCACGATCTTTGCATCCAAACTGTCATAGCTGGATTATTGTTCATAAGCTATAAATATGAACCATCTTGAAACAGGTGCATTGATATAAACTTACTTCTCAGCTACTGTGAAGAAACACAGCTCATTTAATGTAAGAGAGAAAAAGTAATTGACAGATCTTTATGACTCCCAAGTGGCAGCTAATTTCAGATGATGTAAAGCAGATAGTGATATCTTGCAAAGGATATGAAAGTTTGCTTCCCCTTTTGAACAGGACGACCTTGACACAGCTTAAAATAACCAACTTTTTGGCATTGCTTTACATCAGCGAACAAACCTTTGTAGGAATGCAGCAGATCAAATCGCATTGAAAGACTCTAATTCCAGCAGCTCTGCTGCCCAGTGTTTGAATCTTTTTATAAAGTGCGTGTGCACACATTCTCGTGGGATAATTACATATAACATCGCAAATGCCCAGTTGCTCAAAGGATATTATTTACTTTTCTGGTCTGTCCTCCATCTCCACCAAAAGCTAAGCTGAAATTTGGTACAGCCACGTTATACAGCATCCGTATACTGCCCATGCCACTTGGGCCATCTTGTGCTGTGGAGGAGAATATTTTTCACTTGGGTTTTTTTTTTTTAATCCACTGTTCTGTGGAGAAAACTGTAAAGCCAGAAAACAAAACCAACCAACCAGCCAACCAAACCCATCACAACTTAGCATCTGCCTTTCTTATGCTTCCTTTGTGTTTTGGAACATGCATTTCAGACTGGGTAAAACAATTGTCTTCTTTTCTTCCTAAAGATCTCAAACTGATTGCAATAAATGTTAATTTAAACTGTAATTGCTTTTCCTCATCCTTTTCCAGTGGCCTTGTTCCTCTTGCAGGGAGAGATTTTCTGAAGTCAATGCGTCTTAAAACAACTATAGCTGAAATCTGATTCTTGAAGATAAATAGTGAATGGCGCAGGGGCTGGCTGAAGCACCAGGATTGTCTGATTCTTTTTTTTGTTCTCTGTCCTGTATATTTTTGCTGCCTGGCACTTGCACCAATGCCATGAGCAGTGTATCGTCACAGTGTCCAAAACCAAACCAGCGAAGTTCTGATGTTAGTTCTCAGCACTTTTAAGATTATAGGGCCCAGGGATATCTGTCTCCTTTATGGAGGACAAACGAAGAAAAAGAAAATCATCAAAATGACCTTCTAGCAGAAAGCCAACAACAGGAAGGCTTCTTTTTTAGCCTTTTTATCAGTGCCTCAGGAAGAAATGTTTTGGAGTATGTATGAAATACTGAAGGATATACCATGAATATCAAACATTGAGAAGTTTTAACTGGATAACTATCAGAGTAGACCAAAACTGTGCCAAATCCTCCAGAAATCCAAGTCCTGATTTTGAAACAAGTTCCTTTGCACAAGGAAACACTTTCAGCCATACTACCTGAAATTTCGGTAAGAGACACTATTGTAACCAGAGCTCAAGTGATACTTTTCTCCAGTGGTGACTCCTCTATCAGTCTCATTTACTCAGTCATGCTCAGGAACGTAATGTCAGTTGTACCAGATGGCTGTTTGTGGTTTCACTGATGTCTCTGGCATGTGCTCAGTAGTGTCTGTGTGCATCTGTGATGGCGAAGGGACTGGTTAGTAGTTGTTGTCATGTGGAATATTAGAAGCATTTTGATATGGTGATTTTGGGTACATTTCAAAAGATTTGGTGCCAGTATGGCAATATGATATAAACCATAGGGCCATACACAGAGAACGCCCACAAGATACTATTCACCTCCTAAGAAAACAAGTATTGGCTGCAAACAGAGCCAATGTATGCCATTTATGTACCGTTATCGCTCATTTCTAAAGCACAGAACCCAAGTGGGAGACAGCAAGGTAAACCTCCTTGGTCACGTCCTGGATTTTGAGTTCAGCCTCTTGGCTGCAGCCTTTCCAGAGGAAACACAAGGAAATGCACAGGGAGCGTTAAACCTGCACTGGAAATGAGGCTTTCATCATCCCAGAGGAAAGAAGCTTTTCTGCATCCTCAAATTTAATACCATCTGTGTTGTCATCAGACAGCTGTAGGCAAAATAAAGGCACAAGAGTAAATGAAAAATAAACAGCGTGTAGTAGAAATGCACAGTGCTGCTGAAATCTCTACAGATGCTTAAGGGAAGTGGTTTAGTGATAGCTGGATGGATAGAACATAAGAATGTCTCTGCTTATTCTGGTTACTGTGAAAGCAGATACTGGGTGAGTGGGTGGGGGAAAGGACTGAAGGCAGAAAGACTGGCCAACTATTCATTACTCTGTCAAAAATTGTCCTGGCAGGCAGGGGATGGGAACAGCAGAGCTGCATGGTTAGTATCTTCAGACTGAGACTGCTGTGTGGTGCGTGGCTGGTGGTACTAAACTGGGGCTCTTCTCTTGTTGGTACCTTCAGCCGGTGGTAGGGGAGGAGGGAGGGAAATGAGAGGTTTTCAGAGGTTTTTGACCTCTGTGGTTTTGGCAAGATTTGGGTTGACTGAGCTCTGAACGGGGATTTCCCCTCTCTGCTTCTCTAACTGAAGCTGGACTATTGTTACAGTAAAGGTCTGTGCACACAGCAGCTGAGAAGAGATATTCCTCTCGAATTGTCCTGCCAAAAGCCTTGCAGGAGTTTGACTCGACGAGCCCGTCAGCAGGTTCACGTCTCCCACTTTCACGTGGGAATGGTTAAAGCAGCGTGGCCACACGAGCATGAGAGAAGTGCCCAAAGTTACCGACATCCAGCCCCATAGTTTCTAGCAGAATGTCAGCTGTACTTTTTTCTGCCGTCTCTTATCAGTATGCCACATTACTGCTTTGTAAGAAAATGGCACAAATCCAAAGAGGAGTTAATTTGTCTTTTCTTCTTTTTCCTTTTATTTTTTTTTTTTCTTGAGCTTTTAAGGTCCTATGTGTGGTAGTTTAACTTTGGCTCTGCAGATGATGAAGTTGCTTGCTTTGAAAAGTGTCCTTAAGCAATCACTTTCTTTAACTCTTTCATGATAGAGAAAGGGCAATGGAGATAAGGGAATGGATTCACCTTATACTGTACAGGCAGACGAAAATAGTGCTCTTGCCCTGGATCAGTCCCTGTCAACTGTGGTCTGTCTGCATACTTCAGGACCTCACAGAAAATTCTTCTGTAATAACTCCTGTTACTTTACAGCATAAACTTACTGAAGTGAAAGACGGTGTCAGCTCTACTTAACTAGTAGATGGCAGAGGACCTTATGCAATAAAATCAAAGAATTTTTTTTAAATGCTTCCACTTCCATGGTTTTATCCTTATCTCTTATCCTCCAGTTGTAACTTTATCCAGTATTTTCCTGTCTGATATTAGTTTCTCTACACAACATTAAAATAGAGTTCTTACTTCAATGACTTGGGAGTTTTTCACATAATAATTCTAATAAACATCGAAATGAATTAATTTTATTTCCTCTTCCTTTATCTTTGTTTAAAGAATCGGTGCTCACTCAAACGCGCAGTAAGCCGTGCCTCAGAACAGCAGCCGCCCGCTCCGGAATCCAGGCTACTATTTGCAGCCACTGAGGGGACCACGGGGGAACATGTCAGTTCTGGTGGCACCGTCACCGCGGCCCCATCCCGAGCACCGTGGGCCTCTGTGCTGTTTCAGGGCTGCTAAAGCCAGGACAACATGTTCAGCCGCATCATTCCGTTGTGAGTCTGGCACTGGCTGTAGCTGTACATTTGCCTTGTTTCTCAAGAGAAGGAACCCTGAGTAGTTCTCTGGCAATGAAGGAACTTCTAAAGCACGAGAAACCAGCAGCTACTGGAGAGTAATGACATCTGTGCTCACAAGATTGTGTTTATCTCTTCAAGATTGCATTAGCATTCTGTTCTACATATTTTGATGGGTTTCAGCGTGTGAGGACTTTTCTCCTGACAGTGACAGAAAGTGCTTTGTCAGAATAAAACAGAATTAAAGGAGAGAGAGGAAGCTTTGTCAGCTTCACCTATACTTAGTAAGAGGCTTCTAAAGCTTGTTGCATAGGAAGAAATTAAGAAAAAAAACCCCACAAATGTAAGGATAGGATGAAATCTAAGTATGCCAAACAGTAAAGTGCAGGGAATATGGGTTCTGCAGTAATTTTTTCAAAGCATTTTGAAGACATTCTGAGGCAGGCTGTCTTTAATACCATCTCTTTGCTAATGCCTTTGCCATTATAGCATCAAGCTGAAGACACAAGCTGTCATGCAGGGGCTCATACAGGAACAGTTACCCAGGAGCTGCAAGACACCATTTCCTCGCTTCGCTCTTCAGTAGGTACCAAAGATTGACGGCCTATTGTAGTGCACATTGTCATTGAACTCAATCGCTGCTTTAGCATTGATTTCAGTGGAGCAAAACGAGGCCCTCGCATCTCTAACTGCGGCAATAATGTGCGGAAACTTAATAGATACAGCTGAGGGCAAAGTTAATTCCAGTATTTGGAGAGAGGGAGAGAGTGGTACATTTGCAGTTTTGAGGAACAAAAATATTTTGAGTTAGTCACAGGACATTCGATGTCTTAATAGAAAAATTTAAGGCTCTAGCATAAGTAAAGTCTAATTTGTTCAGAAATTTGTATACAAGACAGAAGTAAATAGGCTGAGCTAACAATCCTGTAGAAATCTTTGCATTCTCACTGATTTCAAAGGATTGGTCATGTACACTTATGTGTTTGTGATAAACCACTATTGAATGCTGAACTGCAAAAATAAGGTAGAAGATCACGTAATTACTGACAGAGGGCTAATTTTATATCCAAAGCCTGAACACAGATTTTCTGTGAGAGCATCAGCTACCATCAGGTTTAGTAAGGAACGCATAGATAAGTTTGGTGTTTTGAGCAAACCCTTAGCAGCATTCCATGACGGATTTCTGCTTTTGTCATCCATTTTCAAGCACAAGGTATAAGAAATACTTCTGAATTCAAATGCACCCTTATCAGGAGAGTTGTTTGTTCTATTCAGCGTGCAATTCTTGAGTGACGGGAAAACTCATGCCACAGTTTTGCAGAGTTACAAACACAAAGACTTTTACAACACAGTGACTTTTTGCACAGATTTAATGTTTAATTACTTTTATGAATTTGCATATATTCAAAATTTCTGCAATCTTGAAATAGCTCCAAGCTATTTCTCCAATTTTTCAATGCCAACTCTACATTTAGTTAGTCGTGCTTAACTGAGAATCTTGTGGTGGTACTTCGGTGCTTTAAATGATCACACAGATTGTCAGCATGCTGCACCTGCTTTGACATTCACTTTCTATAAATGTTTTTGCTAATAAGCAGAGTTCTTGGTCTTGCATCAGTATTCAGAGGGTGTCCATCTTCCCTATAGCCCGTGATACAGAACTCCAGCTGAATAGTCACAGAGTGATTTAAAAATAATTACTTAAGCAGTCTGTTGTATGATGGAGCACAAAGTAGCATCAGATCAAGAACCGAATGTGCAGTCCCCCAGTGTCCTGAAAGTTCTTACTAACAGCAATTAGAAGCTCTGTCACAAATTTGCAAATTGCAAATGTGATTAACATTAATTGGAAATGGTTTTATTAAACTGAAGATCTGATTAGCAAGTGAACTGCACAATGCAGATTTCCCAGCAGGAGTTACAAGACAGCCTATAATTGAATGCAGATATGAGTTAATTCATTTCTCTGTGTAAATGATGTGGTATAGAAAGCTTTGTATAAACCAGAGATGTCCATCTTCAGAATAATTCCTGGAGGATTTGTTGCTGCTGGCCGGTAGGCTCTGTTGGAAATGACTTACAGAACATTAGGAAAGAGGGAAGGTGGCAGCTCCTTCCCACTGGTGGGCTTTAGGAACTTCTAGGGCAGGTGTAGCAATAGACATTGCTGCCTCCCGCTCTCTGCAGTGATATTACAAAACATCCGCAGTTTGTTTCCTGTATCTTTCATTCCAAATTGCCTAGTAGAGTTAAAGTAAGACTGTCCCTGTTTGAATGCTGTAAGAAATTGTGAGAATATGTCCATGAATTCCTTGCTTGTCTGCTTTTATGCTGTTTGTACATTCAGAACTATCCAGCTACGGTGTGATAAACTAAGACAGAATATCTTCGCCGATGCCTGGTACAGTCATTGCTTTTATCTGTTCAGCCTGTATATTAGGCTTCTCCAAGGAACATGACACGCACGCAACTGATGACATACCTGGAGTCAAGCTCTCACATAAGAATCCACATGGATCTGAAACCACCACACTCAGTTTTCTGGAAGCAGAGATTGTCAGCACGAGTCATGGGAAGACCATGGTTTAGCTTAAGGAAGAGTCCATGTATCAAAACCAGTAACACAAGAGACCTCCTTCATTTGTAATTTCTAGGGATGTTATTCTTCAACTCTCTAGAGCCATATTTTACAAAGTTGAAGGAGAGCTCTACAGAGAAGAGATTTTCCCATAAAAGTGACAGATCTAACTTTTCCTGTAGCATTTGGCCAGTTTTTGGTGGAGTTCGGGTAACACAACATACCAGTCTCTGTGTGTGTAGGAGTGTGGGGAAACAAAGTCCTGTTTACCATTTTGTATGGAGAGTTAAATGTTTCTGCAATCCATCCACAAAATAAAAAGTATGTTCCTCCTGATACTTCCAGGCTTGTTATCAGCAGTGCAGTGACATAGGCTTTGACACACATTAAACTTTTCTCAGAGGGAACCAAGTTTTTGTTTTGTGTTTGGGTGAAAGTAGTTCATTTCTTCAAGAGGAATGAATGGAGTATTGTACATTTGGTCCGCGATGTCTAATCCTCACTTGTGAGTCTTCTGTCATTATAACCGCCTCTTTTGTCAGGGAAACAATGTTCCTTTTCCGCTGCCTTCTGAATTCCCTGGCCAGTGCTGCAGTTCGGAGTCCTTCTGCCGCTGCCGGGTCCTCTCTGCCGCCCCTCCGCATTTTCCATGGGAAAGGAATCTCGTTCCCCATTCAGCAAGCTGGGAATGCAGCTCATTAGGATCTTGGCAGCATGAACCAAGATTGTCATTTAACTGCAGATTTCATTACGGCCCAACAGAAGACGATTTGTCAGATAGGGAACAAAATGACTACACTATATATTTAGACACCTTCCCCACCCCGAATTTTAGTTTGCTTTTTGATATAAAGAGTTTAAAGCCCCCACTTAAGTGTTTTGAAAGTGATCCCATTTCTGCTAGATCTCCAGCTTTCCATGCTGTCTTTCTGCCGGAGGATGTAAAGGTGCTTAAGGAAATTAAGTGCAATGGATACGATGCGAGAGCTAATAAATGGCAACTCTCTCGGTAGGGGCAATAACTTACATTTATGTATTTCCCTTCAATTCTCAAAGTGTCTCCAGGTGCTTTGGAGACCACATAAGGGATTCCACCCTTCCTGCCAATTCTGGGAAGAAATTCTTTGAGGCTTAAGGATTGTGCACAATTCTGTCTAATACCGGAGAAAGACACAATTTGCTCGCTTCCCTGTCTAGTATGTTCCTGTTGAATTCCTTTGATCTTGAATCATTCCATGTTACTGTTTCAGGCCTTTTTCACACCTCTATCTGATGTCAGACCCGCTGTCACGCCCACTCCTTTAGCCAGAGCTGCTACTGTGCTGCTTCTTTCTTGCCACCTTTTGTAAAGCACAAATCCTCTGTATAAATTCTGCAGTTGGGGAAAATGCTTTGTTATGTCCTATGTAGTGCCTTTTTGGATGAATGCTGTCTAAGAAGACTGCACTTGGGTAAATTATTTGTTAGTGGCAGAAGATGCTTATGATACAAGCGTGAAGTTCCTCCCTTAATCAGTGCTGAGCTCCAGGACGCTCTGGCCCTCGTTCTCTAACCATTCCCATGGTGGGGACAGGCAGCTGCTGTCCTGCAGCAGCCCTGCAAGGCCGAGTACACAAGGAAAGGAAAAAGAGGCATGTCTTTTTTGGTGTTCCTTTGGTCTTGAAAGCTTTGGGCACAACTTGGGTAGCATCTAAACATGGTTTTGTACTTCCAGAGAGAGACCCACCTTTGTAAACAATTCAGTTGGACACATGTAGGAGCCCTACATAAGCACCAAAAGTAGATTTGGGCTCCACGTTGATAAGGCAAACATGCAAACAGGAACAATTTAAAAGACTAAGGGATTCTGAGTTTCTTACAATAGGCAATACACCACATACCTAAAGCTTTTTTAACTTCAATAGAAATCTAGATATGCCTTGTAATACTCTTGAGGGAAGACCGTGAATAATACCGTTGCTGTCAACAAAGAAGAGGAATCTGGGAACTGTGTGGAAGAATCTAAAGCCAAGTTCTTTGGTGCTGATGTAAGTCTGCAGTAATACCATTAGCACTGGCAGAGTGTGATTTGCAGTGACGTGGTCAGGCAGAATTTGTCTCTTCATTCCCAGGGTGAATGAATGAGGAGAGAAAAGATTCCTGATGCAATACGCTATGGCCATTGCGATGGCAATGGGATAAGGAGGGACGTACTCGCTACCCCTTTTAGCCTCTGTTGGGTCCAGTACATTGAGTTTGAAAATAATAAAAAGAAAAAAAAATCAGAACCAAAGAAGAACTAAGAAACATGGTGAAAACTAACAAGATTAAGGGATATTACTGAGAAAAAGGCAAGAAACTGTGGAGAAAATTGCAGAAAGCCTTTGGGACTTTGTTTCTTCAGAAGAAAGAACCTGTGTGGTTTGGAGGTCTAAGGCTTTGCATTCCTGTGTGGCAGAAGCAGGATAGATGGGAAGCTTTATCCCAGCACTTCCAGCTGCAGATATCTCTTTGTGATCTATATGTAGATTTTAATTTCATATTAACTGTGTCCATTTCTGTGATACTTCCATCACATCCTATTTTAACAGGGATTCTTCTGCCAGCTGTGTTGTACGTAGGTCTCTGTACTCGTGCCATCCATACTGACACGTGCAAAGTTCTGCTTTCACAATAAATGGAAATACTGAATGTCTGTAAGTCAAGTGACACAGCCTTACTAGATGTGTATAAGCCAGTGTTGTCAGAAAGTCTGGAAGATCTTTTAACGAAAAAGCACCATTAACCATTTTAGTCATTACCAGGAACAAGCTCTTCACACTTGTTCAGCTTGCAATTTTGGGGCATTTACGGTACAAGAAGGTACACACACATCAGTAGCTTAGAATAAACAGTATTTTCACATGGCCCAAATCATGCTGAAATTCATTTTTGGAAAGAGTCTCAAGCAGCTTTTAATGTTTAACCATGAGTATCTGTAATAGCTGAGCTGCAAGGAGACAATCCGTAGTAATGAAATTAGTATCCTTGAAGTGATTTCCATTGATTCGCTAGATTGGATATGACTCATTTTATTTTTATTTAAACTGCAATTTAAGCTCCGTAACTTACTTGTGTAAGCAAAGCCTCAGAATGAAGTGTACACCAGAATGCAGAATGTAACTCAGCCCAGCACATTTGCATCACTTGTTTTCAAATGGCATCTTTTTTTCTATCAGGATGAGGAGGTGCTAGAGAAGTGCCAAGTCAAACACACAGCCTGTGGTGAAGTCACCCCTGTGGTCTGGCAGCAATGAGACTGGCAGTCTGATTCTAGCAGGTGAATCAACGCAAAGTCATCTGTTTTCTTTTGTTCCTTCACAGACACACTCACATTTTTACCAGAAGTTTCTTAGAAGTGAAGCAGATCGCGGGCTTGGCCTAAGGCGTGAGTGTCCTCTCTTTAGGGCGCTTTGCTCCTGTATTTTGTTGGAGTACAGACTCCACGTACTTCCCAAACACGGCAGTGTCAGTGATGGGGTAAGTTCTAACTGCAAATGATGAGATTGCTGTAGAAAAGAATACCTTCCCTCCTTTATTAACCAAAACATTTAAGTACAGAGAGAGTGTGTTAAAAAAAAACCCATAAATTACAAAGCCGAGCACTTGTTAAAGAATGCTTGGATTAAGCTTGTCTTTGGGCATCCGTTTTGTGCAGTGCGGGTGACAGTATTAACGCCTCAGATGCCTTAGATGCCTGAAATTGGGTGGGATGAACAGAGGTCTAAACCAGTTCAAGGTAATTACCTGATTTGCTAGAGCTTCTGCAGCTAACAGTATTTAAAAATAGCTGTAGCAAAGACAAAGTCTGCAACCAACTAAACGCACAAATCTACCGATGTTTAAGGTCCGGCACAGTCAGTACGATTTGCAGGGCGTGCTGGATGGTTGCTGGAGGTGCAGGTGCCGGGGCGGTGTGAGCGCTGCAGCAAGTTCTGCTCTGTCAGGGCTCGTGTCCCTGGCAGGGGAATGGAACAGTCGGTTCTGACTGAGCAGGTGCTCGAACCGACTGGGAAGGGGAAGCAGAGATGTGCCGTTACCGTGGGATTTTTGTTAGTAGATAAATAATGACTAGTACTTTATACAAGTGCCTGCACTTATATCAGAACTTTATACAGGGATGTTATTTGTAACTTAACAATGGGGAATGACACCAGAAAGGCTTCGGCCTGGTTTATGAAAAGCTTGAGTAATTTCTCTAATCTAAATAATGCACTCAGCCCATAATGTAGTTTGGTGATTTTATCACATGCCATACTGCCTAGCTATTTTAGTTGGAACAAAAAATGATTTCAGGCCATAACTAAGAAGTGTACTTATACAAGTAACCCGGTTCTTTTTTAAAATCTATAATCCCTGTGAGGCTTAAAATGATTTCTCTCATCTGTGGTCCAGGCTGTAGTGCTATCTTCTGTTTTTATTAGGGGCATCACTGAAAAAGCCATGCTCATAATTTCCTACAGTCACCAGGCATTTAGAATGGATAATAGGGAGAGCTTGATTTAGCTATTTAGGCTTGTGTACTGTGTTTGGAAGTGTAGCTCTTACTTTTGTCTTTAAATGTGTTGTTGGACTGTTTCATGGAGTGTTATTAATCACTAACTCTTCTATTCAGAAACTGCGTATGAAAACTTCCATTTTATGTTTAAAAATCTGGAAACAGTAAAGTATGGACATGTATACGGTCAGTCTAGTTCCATGGAATGTAATGGAGAGGTAGACAAGATCTATCTGTAGTGGTTTGGTTTTGTATTTGAATGTGTCAGCTATGGATATGAGGAGAGACAATTCTTCAGGGCTTTGAAGCTCTTTTAAATAATTTCGTCAAGTTTTCCTAATACTAGGCAAACCTATGTACCAGATGGTGCTTTTCTAGTCAAATTTTTAGCCAGTGTACATTTCTGCCACTCCTGCTGAGGACAGCGGTTCCTCAGGCTGCGTTGCCGTCAGTGGGGTGGTGACAAGGATGGGACACAGAAGCGGTGCTGTGTGCTGTGGGGTGACCCAGCCCCACACTCCTGGGCATTGGGGGACTACCCTGGGCATTGGGGCACCGCTCATTCCATCCAGTGGATTCTCCTTAGGGGGAAAAGCAATGGAGGGCCTGAAATTTTATGTACCTACTATAATATAAGGTATTCAGAGGAAGGATCTTTGCAATTGTTTTGTTAAATTTAAAAGAGCCTGTGGCTCTCTGGAAGCTCTAAGTCTAAGCAGGCTTTTAATACCTAAAGCCTAGTTTTCACTTTATTGAAAGTTTTGGAATGTTATTTAAAACATTGCTATGCAATTATGTCCTAGAGACAAACTGCCCTGTTCTCTGCTGACATGAACTACAAAGCTCACTTTGTTTCTTGGTGCTACTGGCTGCAAGGCACTATCTAGGCATGTTTGATGGGGAATTACATGACCTAGAAAGAAAATTAGTAACGACATCTGCTTTCAAGTCTCAATTTTTTTCCATGATTCTTTCTGTGATTAAAAAGAAAATATATGCAATCCTGCCACCTAAAATTATGCAATCCATTTTCTTTTTGTTATGTCTTGGACTTCAGTAACTCAAGCAATTCATGGAAGAGTAGTGGGGGCTTCTGTATGATCTCTCCTTTGCCAGATGAGCTGGAGCAGAGTAAAGAGGCTGTCCAGGGCTCTGAGAAAACCAGCTGGTTTCAAAGGGATCCTCTCAGCTGCAAACCATTATGTCATCCCCTCTGAAGAGCCACCCAGCCCAGCAGCTTGGGGAGGGCTCAGGGTGTTTGTCCTGGGGGTGGCTGAACAGACCCCCCATATTCTGCTATGGCTTGGGATACATGGTGAGTGTTACATGCACAGGAGCTGGAGGTGAGAACTGGGGTGTGTATCGTGTTTATAAAAGAATTGTGATTGGGAAGATTTCTCAGTAACACTGGAAAAGTGACAGGGTGCTATGAAAAAATGTTTTACATCCCATCCTTTAAGAACCTAGGAAGATGTTTTTATGCTGCCATTCTTTGTATGACTCAGTTCTCACAGAATGCTGTGTTCTCTTTTCATGACTTAGAATATGTCTGCTGCAGTCATTTGTTTGAGGACTTGCAATGGAGTGCAGAGCTTGCCTGTGTTAAGATGTGTGATGAAATGCTGCTTCCACTACTTTTGATACATGGGCTTCATCCACTTTGTTCACTGTGGCGTGGCTTTAATAAGCATCCATCTGTGCACAGTAAGCAAATTCTTTCCTAAATTGCAAAATAGTCTGTGTTCTGTACAGGCAAAGTTAAGTATTTTTGACCCTGGATTTTCTCACCCCATTCTTGTATCTACTTGGATAATGTTTTTTATTAACATCTTTTATCATCCTGATTTTAAGTGGTGAATTCTCTTTCATCTACTATTGTTGCTTGGTACATCCATAATAATTTTAAGGTTCAAATGGCTGGCAAAACTTTTTTTTTTTTTTTTTAAAAAAAGCTTAATTTACGAGAACATACATTTGTAATATCCCTTTACAATGAAGCTTCTCCAAATGGCTGTATCTGTGGATGCAGTGTCCAGATTACCCTATGGATTTGTAGAGGGAAAGGAGGAGGAAGATTTCTGTGCACAATTTGGGGTGAATCCAAGTAAAGGCTTGATAAACTGCAACTGAGTGTCATTGGTAAATGAGTGCGTGCTGCCGTGCTTAAACCCACTTGTGACTGTTACATCCCCTTTCAAATGATTTACTTTATTTCTACTTGAGATTAATCACTGAATTAATCAATGTTCAGTTATACATAACTCAAGAGGAAGGAGGAGTACAAATTAACATTGAGCTTAGATGTGGTCAAACAGCATTCTGAATTATTTAGAGGCAGCTGAAGAGTTTCAGCCGCTTTCATTGCCTAGGACGGTAACATTCTGTGTTACTGATGAGCTAGAATGCCTTCAAGTGCTGTTGTTACATATATTCTTTCACGGTCTTAAAACAGGTATTGAGCTTTGATGCATTTAGTGTCACTTTGTGAGAGATGATTGAGGAGCTGTCAGAGTAATTACTCTGCAGGGGCTGCACAGTAATTTTCTGCAAGTAGGTTCTTTAACTCACAACCTGTGAAAATCCTGCTGCCAGCAGGGATCCTTGAAGTTATAAATTCAGCTCTGAACGCACGTTCAATGGTTTGCAGAAACAGAAGCACCTCGGGGAGTTTCAGGCGGGCTCTGCATCACGGGAACATGCGATTGGTGCTGAGGGAAGCAGGAGAAGGTGGTGGGGGCAGAGCCCGCGCCAGCAGGGGGCACTGAGGAGCTGCCGCGGTTCAGAGGTGGGTGGCCTGGGAGCACCAGCTGGAGGGAGAAGATCACTGAAGGATCAGGAGTTGATGAAAGGTCTTGTCGGGAGTGGGAATAATGTCTTGTGTATGATGAAAGCAAAGGATGAAGTGGAATTAAGTTTTATCGTCATACTCTAATTACTAGTAGGTGTTGTTCATAGAATCACAGAAGGGTTTGTGTTGCAGGGCCCTTCCCAGCTCCCCCAGTGCCCCCCTGCCATGACAGGGACATCTTCACCAGCTCAGGTTGCTCAGAGCCCCGTCCAGCCTGGCCTGGGATGTCTCCAGGGATGGTTCATCCACCACCTCTCTGGCCAACCTGGGCCAGGCTCTCACCACCCTCAGGGACAACAATTCCTTCCTCATGTCCAGCCTGAATCTTGTTGTGTCTCGTTAATAAAGGGAAAGAGGGTGGTGGTAGTTTTGCCATCCTGATGGAGGTGATAGGAAGAAAAAGATAACTGAGCTGACATATAGGGAATAGCTTGTATCATCTGGAAAAAATCTATTTGTAAAAGTTTAAAACTAAAATAATTGAAAAGGAGCACAGGTGATGTGGAAAAGAATACTGTTTCGTAGCAAGCTGGTAGATGTGGGTAGCTACAAAGAGTTCTTGCAGCTAGGGAAAAATCAGATGCCACACAACTTGGAAAGGATGTAGAAATCCATTTTAAAAGTAATATGTGCAGGAAGGAAATAGTTGCAGGAATCTATTTAAATAGTTTGTCCTAATATTCTTTGCTGTCTATAGCTAGTATTTTGCATGTCTTTTCTTTAGGAAATTACATTTCAAATGCAAAGATAACTCTGCAAGTTGATGCTATAAAATGGAGTTTTCCCTTTTCTTAGTGCTTTTCTTATGAGCCTGAAAAAGTTGATCTTGGGTAAAGGAATCTCATTTTCCACCTAGGCAGAAGCATCAGTTCTGAGAAAAGTCTTTGCTAGAAAGTGGAGCTAAGTTTAAAACAGGGCAATAAGCTGTCAAGGAGCTGCGTGTACTGCATGTGACACTGCCATTATTTGGCAATTCATACAAAATAAAATAGGCAAGAGAACGTACAGCTGTGTATGTGCTGCTGGTCCGCTTCTCTTCAACAGAGACAGGAAATCTCTTTAAATTATGTTACCTAATCCCATTTAATGTAACAGATTGAAGGCGCTGGGGTTTTTGTTTGTTACCTTCTTCCCCAAAAGAAAAACAATGCTCAGTTAGCTTTCCAACCCGTGCTGCAGGTGCATCTGTCTTGTTTGCAACCTTGCACAGAGTTAACAATATTTATTGCTGCATGGACAAGGGCCGGACGCCCCAGCTCCTCTGTGCTGCGTGACCTTGCAGCAGCATAGCAGAACTTTACAGACCCTGGCTGGTGGTCAGGGACACAGCGTCCTTGCTGTTGCGCAGGTTATGATCTAGTGAGAGGGCAGGAGCAAGTAATCCAGCCTTGGGTGTTGAGCAGAGTTTGGTTTTTGTTGTGAAACAAGCAGCCAGGCAACTTTGCCACGGTTGTGCTTTCTGGCAGCAATACGGTCACTTGGCTTTCTTACAGACACGGCTCCTTCTGTCGCTTATCCCATGGGCTGGCACCACAGTAACTAAACCCTCAACAACAGCTCGTTGCAGCAGAAATGTGCTCTGACATATGCCACTGAAGATAACAAATGGTGCATGGTCTGTGTCATAGCAGAGAAGAAATGACCAGAAAGACACCAGACATCTAGAAAGCTATTTCTGGGTCTCTCTTTGAGAGATGGGGGAAGTCCTGTTTCTTTAGAACTCAGAAGGAATATCAAGGGCCAGAAGAGTAGCAGGGAGCCATTTTACTTAACATAACCCTCAACCAGAATGCCTTAACCTCGTTTGTACAGCCTCTCTGGGACGGAAGCAAGTGGCCACCACCACTCCATTTCCCTGATATAAAAGGTAGACACGCATGGTGAGAAAGGAGACCACAGATATCTTGCTGACTTGAGCAATCGGCGTTTTTGCAGGAGAAAAGCAGACCTTCAGCATTTCTCTTGCTGTCTAAGGCTTGTCAAAGGCTACTGCAGCACAGGTGGTGAAGCACCCCACCCCTTGTCTGCTTCTCCAGCTGGGTCCCAGTCGCCTGTGGACAGTTCCTCTAAACTCCCAGGAAGCTCCTGCTGGGGGTTGTGCAGTTCTTGTGCAGTCTGAGGGTTCGGGGAGCACACAGAGGTGTTTCTGCAGGACACCAGCGAGGGAGGCACATGGAGATCCTGCTATGGGGAGCCTCCTGTGCTTCCCAACCGGGAGCTGCTCACAGAAATCCATCTCTGAAGAATGAGAAAAGCAGAGGCATTCCACCTTCCTCCCAAAGTAATATGCTTTCTCAGGAATCTTTCACCTGTTTCTTTAAGTGTTGATCTCATACTTTTGCTGGGAGCTTTAGTAATCTTCCAGGAGTTCAGCTGCCAGCAGCACTCTGGCCTTTCACTTGAAAGGAGAGCATCTAACCCTGTGTGGCAAATAAATGCCTGAAAGACCTAAAAGCTGAGGCTGGAGTCTTTTGGTAGGATTCCAATACAGAATATCCTGATGAAGTGCTGGAGCTGTATTTTTTGCACTATCATATTTGGTCTAATTCAAGTGAAAAAAAAGGTGGTGCGATAATTTCCAGTTGTTACCTGTGAAGCCTGTTTGCGTTATCCTGGAAACGCAAATAGGGCAGCTTTAACTAATATACCCTGCAGTTTTCGATGAATCATTTATATTTCCAAGTTTGCTTTCACGTGGCTGCTGAAAGAGCAGAATTGCAACTCCAGTGTTGTCAGCTGTAGGGCAGGGTTGTTATCACCCATGCAGGTTTTGCTCTATAATTGAGAATTCAACGCAGCTCTGGCTGAAGAACTTTTTTGATTTGCACTGAGCTTTCCTAAGCACCTCACATAACCACAGCTAAAAGCACCTAGTGTGCTTGTACTGCAGCAAAGACAAGTGAGGGGGATTTTCTTTATTTTCAGGTCAGCAGTTCCCAGAATAATGATGTATGGTTGAACACACAGCCTCATTTGCAGAAGGTTGATATCACAACTTAAATGTTTAACACTAGGGGCACTATAAATTCTGGCATCAACGCAGGGTTGTTGATCTGTTAACAGGCTGCTGCAGGACTATTTTAATTTGGCAGCAATGTGTTTATTAATAAGTAAATTCAGCCTTTTCTGCTCTAATAGAAAAGCAATCAGATCTTCTTACAAAAAAATGAAAAAAAAAAAAAGAATCTGGGTAATATTTCATATCTGCATCAATTTTCTACCTACAGCATGGGGGGAAGTAAATGATACCAGGTGAATAGATTCTTTATGATCCATGCCAGCTGTGCCCTGCTCTATAACATTGCTCCTCTGACACACTAATCCTGGAAACCCCCAAATGCGGTGGAACTTGCCTTGGTGGGCATCTCGAAATCAGCCTCAATCTTATTAGTCTGAGTTTGGGAAATCAGTAAGGGTTTTTGGAGTAAACTCCTGTTATTAAATCAGTGACAGTGTATACTTTTTTCCCCCTGTGATTTTTTTAAACTGTAACTTGCAGCATAGTTTTCAGTCTGCTTCCTTTGAAAGTTTCAATGTGCTGTTAGGACTACTAAAATTACACGCTGGTATGGAGAGGAAAATAAGGATTTCGTTATATCTACCCTGAATTTTCCTTTTGTCCTCTCTTCTTGACCATACTAGAATAGCTGACCATCAGAGGGGTGTTGCATGATGTGTTCTGGTGCAGTGACCAACCTGACTGCTTTCAGAGATGTCTGTAAGTGAGCTGTACGTGTACAAAGTGCTTGGAGGTTCTTGATGATAATCTCCAAAGTACGTATCTTGTGTAATTTCTGAAATAATGGCTCCAAATACACTGAGTTCTTGCATTCAGGCTATCAAATTGGAGAGGAGAAAAAAGGGAAAAGCCTGAACTTTTCTATGCTGTAGCAACAGTAAGAGCTGCTGAAGGTAGAAACAAATTTCTGATCCAAATCTGCTGTTCAGAGCCCTTTCTTCAGGGAAGGCAAAAGGCATAGTGGTAAGAAAATATAATTCCCACTAATTTAGTTTAAAAGACACTTAATTTTTGTTTTTCCATTTTTCTCCACCGTAACTAGTTCATCCACATTAAATGAGACCCATTCCATTAGTGCCAAGAACAATTAAGAATTGAATCTGTAATAAAGTCTGACCTAAACTCACACCTTATTATATAGTCCTGCAAAAGATGTTCTGTGGGAATAGGCTTGAGAGAGTTGGAATAAATGTATTATTTTGTGCTATGCCTTGCACGCGGAATTTGTAAGTGGATTCATTCCTATAATAAAAAGATATGCTGTAGTTTCTTAGAACGCTCACAGTAGGACACTGAGAATAGCTATGAAATGTGTTTGCAGGAGTTCCACCAATTTCTACATTTTAATTCATTTTTCTTAGAAATTTTTCTTATTCATAACTAATCTGGAAAATATGGACAGGCTGCCATTTAATTAAAAACTATGTAGCATTGCCATTATTCCTTTACACGGATAAATGAGCTGCTGATTTCACCCTGATTTAACATTGCTCTTCCAGTCTGCTCCTGTAACTGACATTTCTGCCTTTCCTCTGGGTATACAAACCCAGTGTCTGAACTCATCAAGAATGGCGGAACATTGAACGGTTTGGGCATTCTGGAACAAAGCAGGCATATCCAAACCCAGAAATAAATTAATAGAGAATGTGTTATTAGTATAATATACAGCTGTAGGTCCACACGAGCTGATTTATTGAAGAGAAAATGAAATGCCTGGTTTGCTAGAGCAACTTTTCATCTGGCATTTTTGCCAGCAGTCAGTGGTAACCTCGAAGAGCAGTATAGCTTCAAATAAGATGGAATACTAGAGAGAATTTTGTGGGCTTGAGTACAAGATTTTTCTGGTGGGGGTTTTCCATTGCACACTGTGTAAATCTGTCTGCCTTTGAAACAGGGATTTGACATTACATGGACATGTAGCTCCCACGTTAGAGCTGGAATAACTCATGCAGGTTATATTTTATATATACGTGTGTGTGATATAAGGTTGTTGGATTGCTTGGGGGCAGGGTGCTTGTGGTTTTATTTATTTTCAAGGAGCAACTGATTTAACTTCTGTCTCTGCATCCGGGCCACTCTTAAATTGATCTTTCTTCCCTCTTGTTTGTCATTAAGCACACCAATAAATAATGGACTGTCCATTACAGCTGCTCAAAGCACAGACCCATAATAACCATCTGCAACAGAAGAACTTCCATGTTCTTCTCTTATTGATTCACCTCGTCTTGCAATGTGGGCTTGGCTTCCCCATGTCATTTGCTGGCGGTCAGCCTTGGAGGCTCTCCGCATAAAGGCAATTAATCTCATTTTGTCAGTGGTAGTACTGTGGGGTGAAATTACTTGCTGTGTTATAGAGCAATTCAGTAAAGGAAGCTGGAAGCTAAACTTGGATATTCTGACTACCAATGTTTTATTCTACCTATTAGCTGTCCATTCACATAGCTTTCTTATTTTCAAGGATGTGTTCTTGGGGGTTTTTGGTTGTTCCTATTTCCCCTAAGCCTGTACCTGATGTATGCTTGAGAGAACCTACCAGCTGGAGTAGAGCATAGGGGTGTGAAATAGGAGTTGGAGTGAGTGATAATTGTAAGCAATATTATTATCTACCTCTCGCAAAGAGCCCTAACCTTGTGTAAGATGAAATTTAGCCCCAGGTTTCCATAGTCTCTAGTTTAAATGTGGAAAAAAAAAAAAAGCCTTCAGTGCATATGTTTCTCTTCTAGCACTGCTGGGCTCTTTTGCAAGTTCTGTGGAGCTGTTAACCTTAAAGTAAGCTTCTTCTAAGTGTCATTTCTGCTTCAGACTCGCTATTAGGTAGCTCACAGCTCTGACTGTACGTTGTCCGTTGTAACTTCCGAGTGTCACCGTGCCGAGTTGCCCGTGTTGGTGTCGCTGGAACTTTCTCCTTTCACTCTGGACAGTCTGACTGCTCAGTGGATTTATTTTCAAACCTTCAGCTGCAGCCGGTGGAGGAGGAAACACTGACACAGAATAACCCTTGCCCTCCAACCTGTATCAACACATTGGCGATTCTTGCTCTTTTCAATGAAATGATCAAGAATGAACAGAAATGTGATGTCTGCATTAGAAAAGGACCTTGTCTTCTGGGAGTGGTGTAGTACTTATCACACCTGATCTAATTGCTGCATTTATAAAGCTGTGGGGTTTAGCCACTTCACATGTATGTAGCTGAAACCATCTCATGGATAACACATCCAATTCCTGTTGGCCTCCAAGACTTCTGATAGAGTTGCCCATTCTATCAGGAATTTCTTACTCCTGTGAAAGTTTGCTTACAGGACAGAAACCAAATACATATAAACTTTCTGAGGAGCCACCAATGATAATTAATTGGACCAGTTTTCTTAGCGCTGCTTGAAAGCAGCTGTTTAGGAAAACCTGTCCAGGCATCTTGGTTTAGGCTAATGCCAGTTTGCAATGACAACAGTGTCAATCTAGAGCGGGGGGGGGAAAGGGCATTGAAGGGCTTTTGCTGAATTGGAACCACCAGGGCTGTAATCCAAATCTGGCCTTTTTGCTGGAAAAGCATGACCATACGGTGCCGTCCTTCACTAAAGGACTTGGATAGCTGCTTTAGTTGTGGGTGCTGGAACGGGTTGTGGGAGACAGAGTAAAGGATGAGTGCATGTTATTCTCACACAAGATACAATGAGTGTTTCATATGGAATGTGTGGCTAGCAGAGTCATTATTTCTACCTTCAAAAATGGCTTCAATAGAATTAGGGCTTGCATGAACTTGGATGTCAGGACTTTATAATCAGAAAATGGATCCCACTCTTTGGATTAACATTTCATGTATTTTAGGGGTTTATGGGCCTTAAGCTATTTGAGTGTTGCTGTGTAACCCCAGCCAGCAGCCACTTGCTCACTGCCCACACCTCAGTGGGATGGGGGAGAGAATCAGAAGGGTAAAAGTGAGAAAACTCGTGGGTTGAGATACAGAGAGTTTAACAGTTAAAGCAAAAGCCCCGCGCATAAGCAAAGCAAAACAAACCAAGGAATCATTTCACTCTCCACTTCCCATCGCAGGTGGGTATTCAGCAGCTCCAGGACAGCTGAGCTCCATCACACCCAACAGTGACTTGGGAAGACTTGGGATGTTCAGTGACTCTGAACATCCCCGGTGAGGAAAATGCCAAATAGAGAGTTTATTCAGAAACACACATAAATAATGTCAGAGCATTTGGAATAGAACAAGTATCCTATTCTGAATTCTTTCTTCAGAATAGCTCTGTGCTCCTGTTTTCAGGCTTTACTTTGCGTATAGTTGCCTTTAGTATTGCCTTGCAGTACTCCACAAATATGCATGTAATTGAACGGGATATGTTCACTACTTTTATGACAACAAAAGACTTTTAGTGGCTTTGCAGAAATGGAGGAATTGCATTACTAATTTCAGAATCCCGGCTCTTTGATTGCTTTGAATTCTTTTCACACAAACCGAGGAAGGTGGGAGGGTGGATGATAAGGGGGTTTGATTTTTATTTGATCACCGTAAGAAAAAAGTGCAAAATACTTACCTTGTAGTAACAACAAACCTGCAAGACTTTAGCAACTCGGTAAGTGTATCTGTTGCAACATTTATGCAGTGGCCACTTGGTGCCAGTGTTTCTGAGCTTAGTTGGGAATCGGTGCGAGCTCCAGCTCCTTCTGGCTCTTCAGTTTGGTGGCAAAAGGACATGGTCATAGCCTGTGATCATTTCAGCCTTAGTTGTGGCTTGGAAACTGTTCTAAATGGTAGTGGATTCATTAAAAATAAATAAATAAAAGTGATGCTGTCTCTATAGTATTAGTAATGCTAAAGTTATGACAGATGGAACAAGGTCAAGTTTGCCAAGTTGTAATTCCTTATATCAGGCTAACTGACATAAAGTGACTTTAGGGCATATAGCACCTCAGCTGAAGACAAGCACGTAGACTTGAAAACGAGCTTCATGGGTGAGTCCAATGGAAGAATCTTACCTCTCTGTGCAAACTTTATCTCAAAAAGCACAGTACAATGTAAGTGTGAGATCCAAAGGAGACAGATGGGTCAGTTGTTTTCATTTAATGTTTCTATTTCTGGCAGCACCTGTGGCAGGATGCAGGGTGGGGAGCTGTATTTTGTTTTAATCTGGATAGACCTACTGACAGCTTTGAGGATTTGATGCCTTTTTGGTTATCAGGTATGTAGGGATAATTTTTTCTAGACTGTGCTTAGTTTCATCTTCCTATTGAAGTGCAGCCGTCTTCATTCTGAGTTTTCAGGGGTTGGTCAGTCCTTTCAAAACCCAGAGCTTTCTTCTTCCCACTCTGTTTTCCCAGGCAGTGAGGTGGACCCTGCTAAAACCAGATGTTCGCTAAGGTTATAATCCTTCTCCCTACAACGCCTTTGCCTCTTGTGTATGACTTAACTTGGTTACTGCCACCTGAGGCCTCAAAAACTGGTTCCCCTGATGCCATTTTCTGTTTGCCACGTGAACTGAAGTCTGTTACCTCTGAGGCAAGCAGAGTTTTTGATTGTATAAGCAAATAATGAAAATAGGCACAGGCAGGTTTGCTTGTGCGCTTGTCTAGAAAGATAATGAAATGAAGAAAGATAATTACACCGAAGCGTTTTTGCCCTGTAGTTGTTGCACAGTTCCTTTTGGACACAGTGCATGCCATCTTGTGGACAAGTCCCGCTATGTCTGAATGCTTGAGACAAATATTTAAAGATGGCATTGTGTGACAAAATTGCTTAGTTGTGCAGCATGTAAAATCCTACGTGTTTGTAGCTCAGTGCAAAGAATCCCTCGTGGATGCTGATTTTGTAAGTGAAGTTACGCGAGTTTGCTTGGTTCCCTTACTTTTGAGGAAGCTGAATTTCTTTTGCTAGGACATAAATCACTTGTTACCACTTCTAAAACTATCAAACATAAAATTCATTGCAGTTTTCTTCTTAATTAAGTTTAGATGAATGTCTGATAATTATGCTCGTCTGGGAGCAAATGAGAAATAATTCTGAGAAACATCTGTCCAAGGACCATAGTTGCTCCATGCCAATAATAAAAAAACAAAATAATTTTAGAAATTTCCTTGCTTCAAGAATGAAAGCAAAAATATTCTTATTATTCGAGAAATAAGCAAGTTTTACAAATATTTTTATTTGAAATTAAGATATCTATATTCTTTATTATTCTTTATAGTTTGATTCTTTCTCGGTAGAACGCAAATGACAACTCTTAAGACCTTCTTTAGTGACTTAAAAGTCCTTCACGAAAGCCATAAGGATTTGTTTTACAGGGAAGGCTCTAAACCCCCCAGCATTTGTTAAGATATTATGCTTGCTGAATGAGATCACTTCCCTTTTCATGCAGAGATCAGAGATCTTGTCTAATGAAAGTCCTTTAGAGATAGTCCACTGCCTGGTTCTTCTAAAATTTAAAATAAAGCAAGCTTATGGTAATTTTTTCCAGAAACAAGTATATAAAAAGTAAAACGGATGGTTATGAAGGTGAAGTTTTTGCTGTTAGCTTGAAAATTATTTTAATAGGAAAAAGCCTCAAATAAGTTGGTCTAGCTTAAAATCCAGTTTGAACGCAGAAGCAATTTTATGCTTAAAAAAAAGATGGTAATTCAAACTTAATGAATAAAAATTGCTGAACAAATAAACTAGTGTCAATTGCATGCTGATTAAAGCAGCTTCCACGTGCATTGTGCTGGTAGCTCTGTCTGTCCTGCAGGTCAGCAGAGCCATTTCCAGCTTTAGGGCACGTGTTCTGGTTTATTGGCTGATGAACAAGCCTTCCCACCGGACACGTGTAACAGAACAGCCTCTGGTTGGGCTTTGTCCCCCCACATTGCCAGGGCCCTCTGGAGTACTGAAAACTTGAGGGTGAGTGGCAAAGCACCTGGGGGCAGATGGTTGTGCTGCTGAGATACACAAATGTGGGGTAACATGGGCTCGTAAGAGAACTCCTGACTTACTAAACAACCATCTGGGACTAAACCAAGTGTTGCAATTTTTGGAAGCTACTAACAGCACCCACCCATCTGGCACGTTGTGATAAGCACAAGGATCTGCGTGCGTTGCCCAATGCCAAAAAGTTATTTATGAGCTGGACTAAATGGAGCCATGAATTTGGGGGGAAGCAGTTTATTTTTAGTTACCGTGGATTCAGTTCTAGTTGTGGCACAGATCACATTTGCTGCAGGGCAAATGCAGGAGGAGTTGCGCATACAATCCGGACTTGCTATGTGTACAGCAGATCAGCCAGCTCTCTGAATTCCCCGGCGCTTTCAACCAGCACGTGAGGGTTTCTAGCTCACTTATTTTTATTACTGGTGTTGTCTGTAAGGGTAGTCAATCGTTTACAGATTGCCTTCCCTGTTATAAAGGATTCCTCTGAAAAAACAAGAGGATTCATTTCAACTGAGGAGTGTCCTGAGCATCTGGTGTCCATACGTGACAGGGCACCCGAGGCTGCCAGCAAATTCAGTGAAGTGCTTTCTTAATGTGGGGCAATGGATGACAAGATTGCATTTCACCATAATTAGTCATTGTTTTGGTAAATGGGTGTTAATCCTCACATTGTTATTGCTGTTTTAGCTCTGTGCTGATTTTGTCCCCAGATTTTAGGCTTCCTGGTTTGCTCCTTCCTGCAGACAAGCAATATCAAGTGACATACGTGCTATCTGAGTTTCTGGAACAGGAACTGACGCCTTCCCAGCTGAGACTGTTGGCTATTTAATTGATGTGTGAACTGGAGAGATTCACTGAAGTGCCTTTAATAAAGGCAGTCCTGCCAGAGGTGGGGAACTGAAATATTAAACATTATCACAAAGCTATTCTTAAATCATGTAACATTAGTTAAAACAACTAGAGATTATAAATCAAGGCAGAGTTCAATAGCAATAACTTTGCAATTGCCAGAAGTGCAGCAAGTATTACTGCAAAGTTCAAATGTTTGTAGCATGAAGTGAGAGGAGCGTAAGAAAACGACTATTTAGTGGCCTCCAGCTTTGCACATCATACGTGAGTGATGGTGGGAACAGAGTTTCAGAGACATGGGTACTTGAGGAAACTATGGATAACTATGAATTTTTAGTGCTAAGGTCTTAATCTCTCTGTATATACTTCTGTATTTCTTGCCTGCATCTCAGCTAGGTTGTAATAATTCTGGTGTCTGGATGACAGTTGTGTGAAAGATCATTATGTCAGAATTATGCATAAGAGATCACTGTATCATTCCTTACTTTAGGGCCACAGAGTTGCATCCAAGCCATTTGTTAGAATAAGTGTGGCTGCTGCCTTAAGTAAAACAACAGCAAGCTTAAATGCAGGATTTAGAACAGTGGTTTCAGTGGTCAGATGCAACATGAGGCAGCAAAGCTGACTGACAGCCGAGACCATAGCACAGCTTGGCCAAACAGCAGCTCGGGCGTCATTCTGGAGGAAGGGGGAGAAGCAGCTTTATTTTTAAAATTGCATCTTTCTTGTACCCTGTCAAGGGAGTAGGAAAATGAATTTGAAGGGTAAATGATTGGAGAATCATAACTTTCCTCTCTGTTTTTAGATAGTATAGAATCCATCAAATAACGGATGACTTAACCAGGACAGATCTGCCATTTTTAAATGTGAAGCTTTTCTATCATAACCGTTACTTTTTGGTTGTTTATACTAGGGGAACCATTACTGGCAGTGAATGGTTATTCTTCTTGTAGTTCTTTACATGAAGGGCCAAGTGTTCTGGGAAAAATAAATCTATCGTTGCCTCTTTTGACACCACACTGCTGTGTCGCTCTCTAGGGGAGATGATATGATTTACATCCTTAAATATTTTGCTGTAGTGTGATAGTGTTTTGCCATCTGGTGGCTGTTATTAGCTGTTATCATGATCAAATAACACTATGTGAGTTGATGTTAAGAAGGAAGCATTAATATTTAGGTTTGGATTAATTTAGCGGTTCTGTCAACCAGCCGCAATCCTGGGGAACATTTTCAGTTTTAGATTCGATATGCTACTTCTTTTTCATGTCATAAATCCATTACTATTCTGATCTTCCACAAGTAGATTACCCCACATATTATCAACTTGCAGATGAAAGAAATAAGTCCTTTTTTTTTCCGTAACAGTCACAGTAAGCAAGGTACATGCAGTGAGGAGGGTGCATGCTTGGGAAAGAAGGTGGCAGATGTTTGGTATCAGGAGGAGTTGTTGCAATCACTTAAGCAGCCAGGAAAAGCTCAGCCTTAAACCTGCCCCATGGGAGAGCACCGGGCAGACCTGCCGAGTGGCAGCTCTGACAGTGCCGCGTGGGGTGAAGAGACCTGGGAGCAGTTTAAAAGCTCCAAACTTTGGGGGAGTTCACCCTTTTCCTCCCATAGTTTCCCAGCACCAGGGGGGTTGGATCACTGGGGGAAGTGTAGAAGACACTGGAAGAAAATAGGAACTGTGAAAGAAGATGGATTTATGTCAGGCAGCATGTGTCCAACAGCTGACTCGAAATCATGATTTGTCTGTTATGAGGGTTTGTCCTGTTTTGTTCTTTTCCCCCGTACCAGTTTCATATTGGTGTGGAGCAATACTTTCGTTTTGATACATGAACCTAAGCAATGATACTGTCAGTCACGCGGTATTTATCTTCACAAAAGTTTCTGAAAGGAAGGGTGTGTTTGTGGGCGTTCTGTTCTCTATTTTTTTTTTTTCTGCCATGCACAGAATTTATTCAGGGATAATTTAAAGTGAAGTTATTAGCTCCCAAATGAATGTTGCTCAGGCCCCTATCACAGCTTTTCTAAAAGCCAGGTGTTGGAAACGAGCATTCAGGGGAACCCAGTTTCTTAGCCTTGAAACCCAGGCTCTGCTCGTGTGTCACACAAGCAAACTGCACCACACTTTCAAATGAATTTGGCACCGAAAATGTCAGACTTTTTGATAACTGCACATATTGGTATAGTTGTTTATACTGAACAGGGCCAGTGCTCACCCAAGCAGAAACAGCGCAGCAATGTTGTCTAGGCCTGTCTCTGTGAGCTGTTAGTTATTGCATTGAGAGCAAATATCACCTTTATAAAGCCAAAGTGCCTCTCAAAGGGTGGGTTTGCCACTGTGGCTAAAATGTGTTTTTTCCTGTTCATCAGCAGTCTCAGAGGCTCAGACCTTCCCATAGCAATCCTGTGTCTCAGTGCAGATAACACCTCCAACGGGGGCTTTTCTCAGACAGCCAAAATTCATGTTTTCTTGTTCCTGTGTACTATGGGGGAGCGGTTTTGGGAACTGCATCTCATCTGGCCAAACTGTGTGCCCAGCTCATGACAGCTATTGCCAGTGCATCAAGGACATCTTGGCAACATCAACATGCGCTTTACACTGAGATGTGGGATGTGTTTCTTGTTTGCAGCTTTGAGGCCTGAAGTGTGAACCTCAGAGCTCCTGTCACATGGTGGCCACGCTTGTCGGAGAGAGAGAATCTCCCCATAAGATCAGCTGGAGAGGCAGCAGGACATCTTCTTTGTACCTCGGGCCTGTGGAACACAATATTGATTTACACTCGTGGGACTGACGGTATGTGTATTTTATTATTGCTTAAAATGCAGGTCAATTTTAAAGAAGCAAAGTTTGACCCAAGTCAGCTGCTCTGTGGTGGTGTGTGTTTGTTCTGTCTGTATTTGGATGATGATGATGATTAACTGATGCATTATTTCTCATGGGGCTATTAGCTCGCCAGCTGGATGTGTTATACAATGTGGGTGACAGATGTGATTTGTAATGATCTAGCCCTGTCTTAGATATATTTTCCAGAAAGTCAGCCCAGTTTGTCTGGAAGTAATTGAAAGATGTAGAATCTCTTACTTCTTCAGTCAGTTCTTTCCACTTGCTTATCACCTAACTATTGAAATGGAAAAATAAGACATCGATCTTCATTTTCCCAGCTTTGTCCTCTGAACATGGGGTTTTACTGTGCTTTTTTCTCTTTCATTAAAAAGCTTTTTACCATCTGATACTTTCCCCCTATAATCCAGTGAATGATTTAGGACAATAGTTTTCTAAATTCGAAGTAATTGCATCATTCCATAATTAAAGAGGTTCAATACTCAGTCTAAATACTTATCTTTATATCAGTATTATTTAAGTAAGGAAAACATAAGAAAAACCTGTGCATTCTATGTACTGTTTTGTTAAAGAGGTACAATTAAATTTGTTTATTTTACTTCCTGTAAAAGTTTTTATCCAAATTCTTTAGCAGTAAGAACCTAGAAAACAGTATCTGATAATTGAGGGTAAAGGGACAAGAGCGGAAGAGATTATTTTGGCTCACTTAAATAATTAATTATAAATCCTCTCCAGTTTTGTTAACTTTTTGTCAGTAGATGAGCTAAATTGGCTGTGAGGCTCAGAGAAAAGATGTAGAATTAGCAAAATCAGTGCTAAGCTCTACCACTTTAATTACAATTCAAGCTCTGCTTTCTCAGGCAGTCAACGCTCCCATGGGCAGAAGCTGAATTTTGATTGAGTACCACCTGCCATTGCAAGTCTAAGTAATTTGTTTTTCATCAATATTGATCCCATCTGGAAGTTCATGCCCTTGGGACTTTGAAGTAGGTTTTTTTTATACTGTGAAAAGAAATGCTATAGGTGACTTACATGTTAGCTGTTCCTGTAGCTCAGGATATTGGCTGGCAATTGCAGTCCCAAAACAACTGGCCGTATTTTGCCTCTACTAACTGTTCAAATTGTGCCGGAGTTCTTGTTCCATTTGCTTTGCAACTTGAATCAGCCATTGCAACCATGGGGAAAAAACCAAATATTCTTACATTCTTTCAAGTTATTTGACCTTAATACATCTACCACGCTTCCTCTGTAAATCCATATGTGTACATTGATTGCTGCTCTCAAAGTGCATTCTGGCACAACTCTCCTTGAGTATCTAGTGTTATTGAAATGATCAAAATTCAAGTTCTTTTCTAGCCTTAACAAATCAGTGTATGCAAAATAATGACTCCCCCCCAACCAAACAAACAAACCCAAAATAAACAAACCAAACCAAAACCACCAAACCAACAGCAACAACAAAAAAGTATATGTGTGCAAGTCCTGTAATTTTCAGACAGGAGAAAAATAAGGTGACATTAAAGTTTACTTATTTTATACATTGCGGGCATATTACAGTGTGTAAAATACGGCTAACAGGCTTTTAAATGTACATCAACTTCTAAATGTTGTTTAGTTTCTTTAGCGGAAACTTGTTATTGTGAAAGCAAAACTAATAAATCCCAAATGCATTCATGTTTGGGGCAAAACTGACATCTGCTGGTGTTCCCTAATAAAATATGTGCAACTAGTGTGATGACAACACATACACGGATATTCTGTGTATGCTGCCACTTCTGGGAGGCTGTTGGCAGCTCTGTCGTGACTCGGTAGGGAGGATGAAAGCATGACAGCCACCTATAGTGGGTGGAACCACCTGTAGCAGGTGGGGCTGCCTCAGCACATGGTGCCCCAGAGGGTTGATGGAGAGGGGAGGGTGGGAGAGATAATAAAGATTTGTCTTAATTTCTAGCTGTGTTTCCTCCAGCACGCCTTGGGTTGGCACTGCCCATGTCCCCACCCATCACTTGGTGTGTTGCAGGAAGAGAACTCGTGTGGGTCCCACCACACAGGCTAAAACTGGTGCTTTGTCCACCCAGTGCAAGCCAGTGAGGCCTGGCAAGGGAGGAACTAGTGAGTGGTGAGATAGGTGGGAAGGAAAAAATAAGCTCGTGCACTGTAAAATGGATGCTGTGTTTGGATATTCGGTGGAAACGGGAGTAGGGCAAAAGGGAGCAATGTTATTGGGGTCCCCAGGGAGGAGGAAAAGCCGTAGCACGAGCCGGCCTCTGATAAATGTAAGCAAAAAGCCATGGGAGAGTGCGGCACTTAGAGTAAGAAGGCTTTCAGTTGAAGGTTGTGCCTTATCTCACCTTGGGAGAGAGTCATGGTTTGTCTCTCTTCTGGCTTCTAGGCTGCTCATAACCACCTTGGGAAGGGGATTTAGTTACAAAAAAACAATTATTCCAATTTTAGTTAAGCTAGGGTACCATGGCTCAAATGACTTATATTTTACTCTAGAGAAAAATAGTGTGATTTCTTGATAATAATGAAAATTTATTCACCTGCAACTCTGGTTCTGCTCTCAGGTTCAAATACAAAACTGTAGGAAGGAATCAACACCCACCCCTCATCACCCCCAAATCAGGGGACTGGGAGTGTTCACACTGCCAGAGCCCTCACAGTCCCACACCTGATGAGACCCCGGGTTACCGGTACCTGCAGGCGCTTCAGGAGGTGACTGTGCCTGCAGAGCTCACTGCGGGCTTATTGTCACTGGAGTAAAAGCCTCTTTTGTCCTATGAAACCTGAATCCTGCCTCTGGGATGGGTTTGAATTGAAGCTTTATATGTGTTACATAGACCAAGGTCCAAGAAAGGATTTAAACACAAAAACATGACTTTAGTGAATTTTAGATGCTTTCAGCCAAAAGGCCTAAACATGATCCCTGTTTGGCCCTCAGGGGTAGATTAAAGCACCTGAATACCAGATCTTGCCAACTGGCTCACCTGAAGTATAGTGGGTAACACAGTCCTTGGTGAATCGTTTTTGGGGATCTGGTCATTAAATACTTTTCTGTCTTATCTTTGAGCTGTTGGGTTGGATAGATGGAGTGACATACTCTGTATTTTCCAGAGACTGATCTGATTTAATTGCTTGCAAGGGCACTAGTTAAAATAACTACACTTGTTGAAGGTTTCTGTGATCACTTTGTTTTCTTGCATATGGTGTTAGCTGTAGATCTTGGTGACTTAAGGGCTGTTGTAGAATCTTGGGAGGGATTTTTTCCTCCTGTGCTGAGCCTGGCTGTGCTGGTTACAGGAAAGCCACTTGTTTTAAAGTCAATCGATGAGTAAGCCTCTTGGCAGGAACCGCCAAGTTCCCTGATGCTCAGGCCGGGCGGTCTGTGGGGGAGTTCCCGCTGTGTGTGTCACTCGGGTTCGCACTTCCACGGACTTTTTCCTCCTTTCGTTTTCCTCCCGTCACTGCTCAGCCGCGCACGGCTGCGGACGCTCGCTGGCTCCGCTCGCAGCCCGGGCACGGGGTCCCAGCTCGGCGGGGAGCGGACGGGGCGCTGTCGGTAGGTGCGGGGCAGCGGGAGGAGACGGCCGGTCGGGCCAGCGGGGCCGCGGGCGGGGCCTGTCCCCGGGCTGGGGCTGTGGGCGCTGGACTGTCCGACCGGGGAAACCCCCGCGGGCGCCCGCTCGCGGTTTTCGGGAGAAAGGGAGGAGGAAAGCCAGGGACGGGACGAGCCCCGCGGGAAGGCGGCTTCACCCGAGCGAAGAGGAGAGCGGGCAGGCGGTGCGGAGCGGTAAGGGTTGCGGGGGGCGCCGGGCTGCCCTTCCCGCGACGGGCAGGGCGGGGGAGGTCTGCTTCGCTGCCGGGGCCGCTGCCCGAGAGCCCGGTGCCGGCCGCCGCTCCCGGGCCCTCTTCCCGGGGTCGCTCCCCGCCGTCCCGCGGCGCCTAGGCAGGGCTGGAGCCCCCGGCCCGGCTGCGGGAGCGGCCTCGGCTCTGCGGGCCGGTCCCGGGGCGCTGGGGGAGGCTGGAGCTTCGCCCCGAGCGGCGGTCCCGGCACCGGCGGCCCGGGAGAGGCCGTGGGCGGCGGCCGCTGCCCGCTCGGCTGCGGGGCCGGAACTGAAGCTGTAGGAGAAGCGAAACCCAGCTGTTGTTACTTCCAGTAGTATTCTGAGATTGTTGATTACTCGGTAAAAGTAACATGCTACACGTCTGTAACCTCTCCTGCTGAGGAGAGCACACTGTGCAGTACCGTTTCTGTTTTGTCAGTGTAAAATTGTGACCCAAATGGCATTGCTTATCTTACTATAATAATAACGTATCAAAGTCTTCTCTGTAATTATTACTGAATTTTATTCTCTTATGAATGCCTGAGAAATTTACACAACTTAAATATTTCTCAGCAGGTTGGTAAACTAGGAATGTAGTGTCTGGAGTTCAGCTAACCAAGCTGATGGCCCAAGCAAGTGCCGTGTTAAGGCTTGCCACTGTGCAATGCAGAAACCCCAGTGCTCCGGCAAACCTCTGTGTCCTGCCTGGTTGTTTAAAAAACCAAAATTTAGCTTTCAACCTGTGTTTCATTCCAGGTGCTGCTGATCAGCAGCTGTCTTAAACTCTGTGGTGTGGGAAAACCCTTTAGTTACCTGTGGTGTTGGAGACAACTTGGGATTTCTAGAGAAGTCAACTGAGTAGGAATTGTTTAATTGAAGGGATTAAATCATGTCAAATTTTAGATAAAGAGCAAGGGAAGGGCAAGAACGTATTTGCTTGGCAAACCTGGGTTAGGAAAGCTGTATTTGTAAGCAGTTCTTTTTCTTTTTTTTTTTTCATTTTTTTTTCTTTTCAAATACCAAGCAGAGGGATGGGTTATTGCCTTCTCTTTCTCTTGTCCCCAGGCTAGTCTTCAAGCAGTGCCCGGGATTGCGAGACGCATGTTTGCACTGGCTATATGAAGTAATAATGCAAATATCTCTTCAAAGTTGACACTTAAAGCAGAAGGGACATTAGCAAAATTAAGTTGAAAAGCAAAAAAGCATAAAACCTATAGCAGTCGTTTTTAAACTGAACCAGCTCTCCAAAACCAGTCAGCGATAAGAAATGAAAAATGCAACGTCATTTAAAAATAAGTACTGAGTGTTAAATATCAAAAGTAGATGTGTTCATGCTGGAAGTTTTGATCATGACCATTTTGAAATCGATGAAAGGGTGTTGATTTCTTGGAACTCGCACTTCAGCAAAGCCAAGGTGAGGATGGTCTGGTCGCACAGTGTGACTGGGGGCAGTTGATCGGTTTAGGCATAAGGCGAAACTTCTCTTTCTAAAGAAAACAGGACGTCAGTGGTTTTTAAAAATATAGCTGTGGAATATTTGATACTACAAATATCGTCACAAAAACCTAATGAATTTAGTCATCTTTGCTGCCTTGTTCCCTCTTCAGTCTGCCAAAGCTGTGGCGTGAGTACAAGAGTGGTGTGAAAGAGCAATGCCCGTCCTCAAGGAAGTGATGAATGACCACAGTAACTGCTCCTGCGTACACACTGTGCCTGTGGCCACGTCTGTCCTTCTGTACCAGCTCCTCTGTTTGTCCCAGCTACGTGGCTACTGTAAAACCCACAATGGATTGAGTAAACAGTTCCCTTTCTAATGAACCTTCCCCAATTTCTGCTTAGTCCACTGCGAGGACCATGGGACTACTGAAATGTATAAATATTAATGGTGTTTACTGATGTATTACTGTGCCTCCCATGCAGCAGATTAGTCTTGTGTAACCTGGAGGAGGGAACAAACTTGTGACAGGTTCTTTATAGAAATCTTTATGGACTTCAGTGAAGTCCTGATGAAAGCTGTACCGTGTAAGGAAGGCAATCAGTGATATTTCAGAGACTTCTGCACTCCAAGAAAGCAAAGAGGCTCGTGTCGTTTCTGGGAGGCTTGTGTGCTGGGTCTTGGCTGTACTTTGTGTGGATGGACTGAGTGCAGCCCTAATTGGATACTTACACCTGCAATTCTTCCTCTTTGCATGCTGTCTTTTGTACTTGCAAAGTTCTCTGTAGGTATCTTCAGGTGTTGAAAGGCTTTTTGACTTGAGAGACATGGTCAGAAAAAGTGTAAAATCAAGAGATGCTACCTGAGGCCTATTTTAAAACTTTAAAGAATGACCGTGGAGACAGGCACAGGGCTTGGCTTGGTTGGAGAAGAGCAGTCATGGATTACAAATGAACTTGTTTATGTTGCTTTGAGGTTTGCAGTCTGGAGATGTGCGTCCACAGAGCCTTATCCTTGTAACTGAGGGTTTAAGGGAGAGATTTTTGGATGCTGAGGGAGGGAAAGGCTAGATAAATAGCTTACCAAAGTGGGAACCAATGGCAATTTCAGATTACTTCTTTTCCTTTTGGTATGCAGACAGGTGTGTGGGTGGGATAGATAAGGAGGGTGAGTACTGGCTGCAGACTGGGCTGAGGAGTTGGCCCACGTGGCTGCAGAGGCACTGAGGGTGCTTGGCTGCACAATGGTGCGTGGTGGTGGTTGGTTGTTCCTGGGTAAGGTGTGGAAAGGACAAGATGGGTGATCCTGGAGGGCAGTGGTGTTGGCATGGACAGACACAGGCATGAGTGAAGAGGAGGCAACGTGGACATTGCAAGACTCACAGAGGCAGGTTTACCAGACAGGAGGCACTGGTTGAGAACTCTAGGTGAGAACTTATCATAGTAGAAGTACATGAGATAAACATTAGAATATATAACTGCTCAAAGGATGATGCAGACACGAGAGAAACTAGCTGTGAGTTAAGGCTAAAACTTATTACGAAGTTTAGAACCATGATAGACTGGAATTTCTAGAGCATCTCTCAAAAAAAGGAAGAAAATCAAGCTTGTCTTAAAATGGTCTGAAATTCCTGTGTTCTTGACTAGATATATTTAATATATTCTGAAATAAGGAGAAAAAAAAAGTCAGGTCCACTAATAAAATCAGCTTCATTTCGATAGCAGGACACTGATGCAGAATCTGCATGGCGCTGGGTGTACAGCGGTCCTTGGCACAGAGGAGTATTTAATAGCCATGCAGTCCCTATTGTTGCTGCCAGTCTCTGTTCCTGGGATGAATTAGTGCTCCTCTGACCTGAACCAAGCTGGCAGCAATGGAGACAGCCCAGCAATTAAGGCAGTTTTCTGGATAATTGTCCTTCATGAAGAAGTCATTAAAGCAAATTAATTTGTTTTGTTTACATCATGACTGATATATTTTGCATCAGTTTTGTCATAACTTAATATTTAGTCTTTAGTGTATGGAAGAAATTAGAACTGGACCTTTGTAATCTTTTTCTAGAACTGTAACCTGACTTCTATTTTCTAGGTCACTACAGAGTAATTTGGGTTGGACAAGGGATCTCTAGAGGTTGTTTAGATCAGCCACCCGCTTAGGACCACCTTAGGTGAGGTCGTTCAAGGCCCTTTGACTTTGTATTCTGTTACAGCTTTCTATTCTGAAGCGTGTTTCCTCCTTCTGTTATTGTTACAGAATTATTTGCATGCAGCCAGCTACGGTCCCGATGGGGAAATTCTGCATTATTATCTGGCTTGCTTACTGCACCTTTTGTTTGCTTCTAGGAAAAACCATCCAGTCATAGCTTCTGTTTCCTTCCAACTAACGTGTTCTTTTGCCTTTGTGTGTGTTGCCTACAGATTCTGCTGGAATTCCCAGTGAACGTTTTCCTGGATTTAAAAGATCAGATTCCACAGTGTTCTATAGCCAGAAACTTTCTGCCGTGTGTAACAAACATACAAGAATCCAAGTAAGTCAAATCTCTCTCTTCTTTTAATTTTTTTTTTTTAATAGTACATGAGACTTTTCCCCCATGTTTCTCTCTCTGCCGTGTGGGCTGTGCTGTGTTCTGTGCTTTTAGGCCTCCTTAGGTGATGTCTCAAATTGAGGTCCATAGCTTGTTGGAATAAGCTTGGGCAGTGGGGGTATGTGGAGGGCGTTATATCCAGGAGAAGACGGTTGGGCTGGGAATAGAGCAGCAGTGGTTTCTGAGACAAGCTACAAGCTTTCAAGGTTGGGTGGCAACGGCAGGGAGATGGTGGCTTGGCTCCTGTGCTCCTGGCAACCGTGCACATCTTCTGGTTTTGTTCTCGGTGTGCAGTGTTCTCCCTTGCTTGGGGAAGCCCCTCACACCCGTGCTGCTCCGCAGCCTTTCTCGGGCCCCATTTCTGCTGCCAGCTCCTCTGCTGTGCTCCCAACAGCCGGTGCCCAGCACTGTGGCTTGGGCACAAGCTACTGCATCCCTGCTTGAAATCTGCTGCCTTGCACCTGAATGTGAATGACTGAATTTACATATGTCTTGTTTCTTTTCATCTAATGTATCTATCATTCAGTAAAAGTTCCTCCAAAAGTGAAAACTGCTAAGAAGTCTAAGAAAATGCTTCTTACGCTCTTATAAAAATCATGCTTTCTTGATGATATTGCCACATTGTTCATCACTTGGATAGCCAGATACATGCTTGCTTTTTTTGTGTCCTTGTCTTGCATGGCATCTTTGCTAGTGTGTTGTAACTCCCAGTAAAAATTCTCTAGAAAGCAGTTTGATGTAATGCATTCGGATAAATTCACGTTCAGCAACACTTCTTACAGTGAAAGATAAAAATAAACCATGTACTTCTTTTCTTAGTCATCCTAATAAATGTGTGTGACGGAAAAATGTCCCTCGTTTTGCTGAGAGCGGGCATGCATTGATTCTGAGTTTTGGAATGATGCTTTTTGAGAGTAAAAACAGATGGTCAGGCATGTTGGGTGTGTTTTCACAATCTGCTTATGTTCTCTTGCATAAATGTTGTCATTTCTCCTTCTACCACAAGCGTTGATGCTGTTGTGTGGCTGGTGAGACTAGGGAACTGATACAGCTGAGAACTCACTCCGTAGGGGTAGGCAGACACAGTGGTGAGTTGGATCTTTCTTTTGGTAGAAATAGTCTTTGATTTAGGACATTTGCTGTTGCACTATTTTAAGACTGTAAAGTTATTTTGCTAAAAATAGGAAAGTTGTAAATCCATGCCAAAAAATGAAAATGTTCAGTTCAAACTTTTGAATAGCTAACTACGCCTATCTTTTATAAAAAAACTCTTATGACAGACATGCACTCTGAAACTAAAAATTATAATTTCTTTATACTAAAGTTTGTTTCGGGAGGACTTCAGTCAAATACGGACATAATTATTTAGTTTAAGAGGAGCCTATTTAAAAGCAAGCAGAGCATTGTACAGTCTGTACCTGAGTGACTAAGGATGATTTCAGATAAGGAGAATTGTTCAGTGAGGTGGTAAATGTGTTTGCTCTTCCATTCTTAGAAAAGCAGTACACGCTGTTGCATTAGAAGCAGATGCCAGGCTCGGGTTTGGCTGGACAGGGATGACTCCACAGTTTCTTTTCCAGCCTCTCAGGAGCAGCACTTGTGCACATAAGGTTCTCCTTGGGTGCTGTGTTAGTGTGAGGACTGTGCAGACATTGTTTCCTCCCCGCCTGATGAGGGACAGAGAGATCATCTACCCACAGGTATCCTTGAGGTGCTGTTGCTGTGCCCCCCGTGCTGCTGAGGAACCCGTTTCTACTATTCTCTTGCGCAGGTCAGGAAACCAGCTGGGATTTAAAAATTGTTGCCTAATGATTCATCTGTAATTGTTGGGTAAGGTGTGAATGACTTGACCTACCTTTCCTCGTCTGACTTGTTCCCCCTCCTGTGTTTGTTTGGTTTTTTTCTGTTTGTCCTTGGGCAAAAGGTATTTCTGTGCATTCTTAGAATACACATTTGTATCCTATCTTCAGAAAGACTGCAGTTTTACTGTTAACATACCAATCTAGGCAATATAAAAAGATCTCATAAGATGGGGCGTGCATCCTGTGGTGAGAAAATGGTAGTAATTACGTGTTCAGTTTTGGGTGTGGAGAGGACAGTTTGTAGTTACGGTGATTATCAGTAGGTGAAGATGCACGAAAGGCTCGTGAGCAGACTCTGACCCTGGCTGCTCTGCGTCTCTGTGTTTGGGAGGGTGACATAGATAATGGTGCTCTAAAGTTCTTTCAGTAAATCTGTCCTGTGGGAGGAAGGTAATCTTGAATACATTTCCCTTTGTGGAACAGAGAATGGCATAAATGAATGTGTGAATGTGTATTACCTGGCAGATGTAGCAGGTATAGGTTATAGCAGGGAAACCTACTGTTATGGGCATGTTAAGGAAGACCTGTATAGCTTCTGAACTGTGATAAATATACTTCCATTCTTATTTTCCCTATAATACCTGTATTCATCTTGATGAAGGTCAGAGTCTTCCTCATCTGTACTAGGTTTTACAGTTTGGTACTCCAGTCAGCATTCCAAAGAAAGTGCCCAGCTCTTTACAAACCCATGTTATGTGAGGGTGTGCAGAGGACTGCTATGCAGCTGTCTGAAACAAACCAAGTAGGTCATAGCCTATATTTTAGTTAATTACATAAACATTAGTGGGCAGTTGTCTGATGAGATATAACCCCACTGAATCCTTCTGCAATGTGTAGCTGCCTCTAAGCATACTTCTAGTTTCAAGTCAAAGTTTTACCTTGTATGATTTTAGTCAGACACAGGCCCTGAAGCCCGTGATAAAGGCTGTAAGGATCTTGGCTTTTATAATGAATGCTTGGTTAATAAGTTCTTCAGATAAGTTACCTTAGAAGTTCTGATTCACTTTCTCCAATAGCGAGATAAGAGTTTAGACAGGTGGTGTGGCGATTAGAAACGACGAACACCAGGACGCAGACAGATGCACACACAGAGATCTTGTTCAGGAAGGAGTGCCGAGCCAAGCTAGGCTGAGACCTTCTTTATTAGTTATTGACAGTTTATAGGATTTACAGATACAGGCCTGGACTAAGATGTTACATAAGATGTTTTTCCAATAATTGTTATTAAAAACACGCCACACTCATGTTATGTTTGTTTCAGGTACATTCCCACTCACTGACAGACCAGGCCCAAGAACATTCACACATCATACGTATGGGGGCGGTTTTCTGACCCGAGATATCATTCTCCTGGCCTGGGCTATCACTTCTTACACTCATAAAAACCATACTTCTGTATAATCTGTCCAAGGCCCTTCAGCTGGAACTGCTGTTCCCACAGGTGGTGTGCTGCTTTATCCAGGTACAGCCTGCAAATTTGCTCATCAGTCCTGGATAGGGAGCAAATGCAGATGCTGCTTCTGGTTTCAGCTGGCTGCGTGGAGTTGGAGTTCAGGAGCTAAAATGGAGGGGAGTGTTTGAATCAGCCGAGATATGACTTTGCAAAAGGCAAACCCCTGTGAAAACTGCTGCACACCACTCAGTTTTACTGAGCGTTCAACAGTTTCAAAAAGCTTCCATTCCCCCAAATTCCTGTGGTTTTAGCACCGTTGTGAAAGCGATGATAGAGCTGTGCTGCACTCTCCATTGGAGAGAAGAGTATCCATGCATCGATCTGTCAGTACGGTTTGTTACTTGTCTTCCTGGTCTCCAGTATAAGTAACTAATCTGGTTTTGTTTGAATAGAGTGATTTGTGAATGCAGCGGCTTTTCCCAGCCTTTTCCCTGCCTTTATGCCAACTCTGTTCGGTGTGCAGAGCTGCATACCTCTGCAGAAAGGCACGAACTCGAAGGGTGTTTTGCCCCATGCCCATGTTGTTCCCGTGTGTGCTTAACAAGGAAATGATTTGGGCTGCGAAAAATGCTCACAGCTCCAAGTACTTGTGATTCTTCCTCTTGAGCAAATGAACACAAAAAGAAAAATCTGGAGGAGGGAGCTGGTGCTTTTGCTGTTTTTTTAATTCTTCTTTGGAGCCTAGTGACTCGTCTGCCCAAAGTTAGTGCAGCTGGGCACCGTGAGTCAGTGTCCACCTTACCATTGTGCGCCCGGAGTGCAGGAGGGTTCTTGAACACAAGCCTTATGAGGAGAGGCTGAGGGAGCTGGGCTTGTTTAGTCTGGAGAAGAGGAGGCTTAGAGGTGAGCTCAGCACTCTCTAGAACTAACTGAAGGGCAGTTCTAGCCAGGTGGGGATTGGTCTCTTCTCCCAGGCAGTCAGCAATAGGACAAGGGGGCATGGGCTTAAACTCTACCAGGGGAAATTGAGGCTGGAGATGAGAAAGCAATTCTTTGCAGAGAGAGTGGTCAGGCATTGGAATGGCTGCCCAGGGAGGTGCTGGACTCACCGGCCCTGGAGGTTTGTAAACTGAGATTGGACATGGCACTTAGTGCCATGATCTAGTGAATGGACTGGAGTTGGACCAAGGGTTGGAATGGATGATCTCTGAGGGCTTTTCCAACCTAGTTGATTCTGTGATTTTGTTATGAAGTTATGACATGGGTGGTAGCTGCAGCCACTGGTCTTTGTCTCCCCGCAGGGATTTCTAAAGACTCAAAGCAAAAGAGTAGTGAGAGTCTGGAAAGAGAAGCTGGAGCTGCTCAGTTCTCTGTGCTTAGTAGTGTTTGGATCTGAAACTTCCAGATGTAAATGGAGACTTCTTGTGTGTATCAGTGCGAAAAGGCCCCATCTTGCATTTAGTGTGCTTGGTGGTCTTTCATAGTTTGCATGTTCTGGTTTGAGATAGCTTTAATGTTGCCTAGTGGTTTGAATATATGCTACCTCCAGATAACTTTTTAATGTATTTGACTTCACTGTTACCCATCTTATCCTTTGTCTTGCAGTCAGGTACCTATCACCAGTCTTCCCTTCTGAATTATTTGGGAGCAGTGTTTGAGCATCTGCTTTGAAAGGATAAAGCTTGCTGGTTCAGTTTCTGCTTCTGCCATCAGCTTGGTTTTGTGCCTGTTTATCTTCTAATTAGTAAATTGCTACTGTTTCTTAAGTAGCTGGGTGCAGTTTGTTAAGATGTTAGAAATTCAAGTCTTCCCTATGCTATATGAATGCTTAAGATTGTGTATTACTTTTTATATGATCTGGGGTTGGTTTGTAGTATTTATTTTTTGTCCTCTTTGTTATCAGGCATTATGCATTAGTTGCTCTTCCCTGACATGTCTGTATCAGTGGTATTTTACATAAGAATGTATCTATAAAACATATTATTATTAAAGCTATAAGCTGCTCTGTACCTAGTTGTAGGGAGCAAAGGGCAAATGGAAACTGTATAAAGTCTATTAGTGCTTTATGAGATTGCGTAGGGAAGTATAGCATGCAGTTTATTTACTAACCCAGACTGTAAGTCTTGCCTAAGCTAAACAAAAATGCTGAGAACACTTTCTAGAATGTCCCTCTTGCTGTTCTTTTCATTACCGTCTAATCCTTGGGGTAATGATTATTGCCGTAGCACTATACTGCAGTTATTATCTTATCTGATACTTGAATAAGTTTGATACTCGGGAGCTCTGTGTAGGTTTCTTTGTTTGTTTGGTGATTTTGTTGGTGTAGAAGCAGCTGGTTTCCAGTTAGTTCTAGACCCAGCCTGGCCATGAGCTCCAGGGGCGGGGGTTGGTTTGCAAGCAGTTTGTTCAGGTTTGGGCCATACTTTCTTTGGAAGATATAGCATCTGACTTCTGAAACAGTGTACATAAAAGTAGGGGTTTAAAATCAAAAGGTGTTGCATTTATTTTCAAAATCAAGTGTTAAAGTAATGGAAAATACAGTTAGAAGCAATGTGAAGAGGTTCTCTAATCCACTTAGTGATGAATGACATAGAATATCTGACGTGTAACTGTTCTTAAAACTTTCAGGAAGGAAGGCTCCACAACTCTGTTCCCAATTTACCTAGTGTTTAAACAGTCTTATTAGTAGGCGTGGGGAAAAGCTTATTATTTTAAAGTGTTTCTTGCAGTTTTCTTTAAGGTTTACACTGAGGGGTTTGGTTAGTTCTTCTTCGTTGCTACCTGTATGTCTTCATTAATTTATCTGGTCTTTTGAAACTAAGGAAACTCAATTTCTTTGCCTTTTTCTCAGCAGTCATCTTTTCTAACCTTTATGATTGTTCTTGGCGCTTTTCTCTGGAATCTGTTCACCTCTTTGTTTCTGAGATACTGGACTCCCCTGGGGGCTTTCCCGGAGCACCAGTGGTTTTCCGGAATCGCACAGATACCAGTTTTGCTCACACATCCCTGCATGGTGTTTGCTGGTGATATGTGGAAAGAATTGCATTTTAAACAATACAAAAAGCCAGATTTTAGGAGGCCAAAGAAGAAAGGAGGTTCATTAGGCAATTCTTTCATAGCTCACTAACAGCAGTACTCGTGTTAATTCAGAAGTCCAGGATGCTTCAGCCTCAGAGTGGCTGTTACGCAGATGTCTTGAAGCGTTGGTGAGAAGATCCTTTTTCAGAACATGTAGCGGAAAAGTTCCAGACCTGTGTACAAGGTAGCTGCACTGCTTCCTGGGATGAATCTGTTGATGCTGTTGGTTGTTAAACTGGTGCTTTTAAGCATTACAGCAGACTAAAAACTGCAAACAAATTCTGGACTTCATCTGTGCACATAAGCAGAATGGAATGAGGTAATCTGGGAGAAAGTGGCTGTAGATGCAGGGTTTCACAGCGGTTATCTCTACTTTGGAGTTACAAGTTCTGTGATAATCATTCCAGCTCAAAAGTAAAAGGATTCTTCAAGACCTTGTGTTGGAAACAGTTGTGCAATAGGTCATTGTACAAGAGCTGTAGGTTGGTTCTCCCCTGGCTGTTGTTCCTCCACTCTCTGATGTGACTGTGTGTTGATTTCAGCCTGAAGGAAGTTGAGATCTTCTGTTTTCTCAGGAGCTAAATTGCCCAAAGGCAGTTTTACAGTTGAAGGATTAGATTTTTCTTTTCCCTTCCTCTTGTCTTCTGGACCAGGAAGCCAGCAAGGTCTTAATGGACAACGGTACTCCCTTTGGTTCTTCACTCTTCTTTTCTTTGTCCTTGTGACTCTGCATATTGGGCAGCCAAGTTACAGCATAGTTCCTGGATTGTAAAAATTCGCAGCAAGGATTGCTCACTGGTTGGCCTTGAGAGTTTAACCAGGTCTGAACTTTGATCTTTAGTGCTCAGCTTCGAATCAGCTTGTGTCTACACCTACCACATTCCTCTTTGGTTTATTTTGCAAGGAGGTGTCATTTCTGTATGAGGTAGAAAAGGAAGTTGGGCTGTGAACCTGAAATTTCCTGAAGCATGTGTCTACCAAGTTAGCTCAGTTGTGTAGGCTTAGGTGCTGTTATTGCCATGCAGTCCAGTGATGCCCCAAGATGGGATATGAACAATGGGGAGAATTGTTGAGCTCAGAAAGCTTGCTGTATCACACCAGAAGACACTACATGTATCCAGCAAGCTGCTGTTTTATAGCAACAAGCTTTTAAAATAATGCTATATTGTTGCAGGTATTTATCTTTCTTAACATACTTTTTAAAGTTTTTTCCTCCTCATCAGTGCAATTTTGCTTATTCCTTTTATTCATACTAATGCCGTGGTTAATTATAGCTTCTGTATTACTATAAGAATGTAGAATTTATATTCCAAATGCAGGTTGTCTCTCCCAGGTAGAACTGAGTGAAAAGACTTGTATGTACTCTGAGGGATCGGCTGTGCAACAACAGGGAATGGACTATGGTTCTCAGAGCTGTCTGGTGCTCCTTAGGAGGAAGAGAAGACAAGATGCTTAGTCAGCATTGATGCTGTGAGACATGGCTCAACAAAGAAGTTGGTGGGCAGAATATAGGAAGTGGGTAGATGGGGAGAAAGAGAAGAAGTCTGTGTTGAAATCACAATCATTTCTTTCCACTTTGGGAGAAGGCGATGATTAGCATTCTTATACTCTGGGATTAAGTAACAATTGATGGAGGAAAGTCACATTAGCAAACTCATTGAAACTTTGATAAGCAGCAAAAATGTCAACTTAAGAAATAAATGAAAGTTGTGAAAGCTTCGAGTTGAGTTGGATATACTTAATTGTTTGGGGCTTCTTTTTCCTTCATTAAAAATATTTTTAAATTTTAAATCACAGCAGAGATAAGTAGTCTTTTTAAAATATTTGTGCTTCACCACAATCAAGGCTCATGTTAGTAACTACCAGGTGGCCTCTCAACGCTGTTTGATTTTTCAGGAGAACAAGAGGGATCTGAAATACTGTTCTTGGAGAACTGGGAAAAACTACCAGATAGTTTAGTATACTGATAAAGCTGCCTCATGTCCCTGTTTTAGCATTTTTAATTTTTAATGGAAGAATTTGTGGTAAGAAAAAATGTAAAAACTACCCTGTAAAAAGAAAGAGGGAAGGAGGGTAACAACAACAATGAAATCAAGATTAACACCTGATACTGTCAAATAAATCAATAAATAAAATAAATCAATAAATTTTAGGCTATTATTATTAAGGTGCATTTAAATCTAGTTGTCTTCTTGCTTTGTATCTGAATAGAGCCTAATTAGCTGTTACTTGCCTACAATAGATGTCTTTTGTTATAATTTTTTCTCTATTATGTTTTAGGTACAATGTCTGCGCCAGGTGCCATCCCCGTCCCGTCTGCACCACCTTCTTATGAGGAGACAACAGGAATCAATGTGAACTACCCTCACCCATACCCAATGCCAGGGCCTGAGCAGAAGCCCCCGTACATGGGCCAGCCCGCACCAGCACATAACCCCGGTAAGCCCCAAAATCTCTTCTCTAACTCAGGTTAAGGAGGCGTCAAGTGACTGTGTAATAGATACTGTGCAGAAAATGAAAGATCGTGGTTCGCAGGTGTTCCCCACCTTCCATTAAATATTTTTGAAGGGAATAAGGTGAATCAATTCTTGTGAATCCTTCAGTGTGCACCCATATAAATACCATCATTTGGCTTTCTGCAGTCTTTAATGCAGCCTTATTCTTGTTTCTGCATTAGGAGATGCCGTGGTGACTTCTCTGTCATTGTGCATTTCATTGCTCTGAGCCTCAGATATTTCAGTAATAGCTGGTGTTAGCTCGGAGGAAGTTGATTAACTATCCTTTTTTCCCTATTTACCTGTTGAGTCAACAGTGTGTTTTTGTGCTCAGTTACAGTTCAGACAGTGTACGTGCAGCAACCAGTCATATTCTATGACCGCCCCGTTCAGATGCGCTGCCCCTCCTGTAACCAGATGATAGTGACACGTCTCTCATACGACTCAGGAGCTTTGACCTGGCTGTCGTGTGGTGGCCTTTTCCTGCTGGGGTAGGTTGATTCCAATTTGCACTTTATTTTTCTCTTCTTACATGACCTTTTATAGCTCTAAGGAGTAGCAAAGCTCTCAGCTTTGTTGATTTCTCATTCTATCTGGGACCTGACCTGGTTTGAATAGCCTACATCTGCATTTAAGTCCTATAGGACCTCAAAGCAGCTCTAGAACTCTAGAGTGAAAGGTTCCATAGCAATGTGTGTCCTTCCTAAAGCTTTATGGCACTGGTTTTACTGGTGGCTTTTGCAGGAAGTATATTTTACCTTCCTGTGTATGTAAAACAGTTTTGTTTGTTTGTTTTTTGTTTCCAGGTGTGTAGCTGGCTGCTGCTTAATTCCCTTCTGCATTGATGCTCTAAAGGATGTGGATCACACCTGTCCAAACTGCAGTGCTCTTCTTGGTTCTTACAAACGTTTATAGGCAGTGTTCAAACATTGATTATTGATTGATGAAGTTGGTTAGCACCTCTACAAGCCCTTTCTGAAGCTTCAAGGAGACTTGAGGTCGTTTCTGAGCATCCTGTCACTGGAAATCAGTAAAATTGTAATGTTTATTGCTAGATTGTTTGAATAAGAATTCACTTGAGAGGCTTCTGACTTAGGTCTGTAAAAAGTAAACATGATCTTTATGGGCTGCTCAGTCCAGCCCCAGTTGATAGCAACTGAATGTTCTCCCTCTCTGCTTTATGCAAAACCGGTCAGTGATGTTCTTCAGTTAATCTTTTCTCCATCGTGTTGCAGGCTGCCCTGCTTGCCACAGCTCACAGACTGAGAGGGTGACATCTCTGGAGACCTATAGTGTCTCACGCTTGGTGTTGATGCTTTTGCAACAGCACTTGCTTTTTGCTGAGACAGGTGCCTCTCTTTGGCAAAAGGCCTGATTAGTTGGCATCTTTTCATGAGCACTAAAATTCACTTTAAAACCTTCTTAATTGAAAGACAGCCGAACCTAAAGGCTTCTTCCTTCTGGGAGGCTGCTTTACCAAATGGACAACTCAGGTTATTGTGCATCTATGGTGATTGAATCTAGTACGTGAATTTCCTAGCTATTTTCAAGTCTAATCATATCTCTGTTCTGCAGTAAACATGTTCCTACAGGAATTTGTAACAGATAATTGTTTGGTGTTTTTTATTTGGTTGGGATTTTTTACTGCTGATTGATAAGTCTGTGAAGTGCTTCCTTCTCTCCACCCTGGTGAAAATGCCCACAGAGCCTTGGTTATAGCGTTGGAAAACTTCCTTGTACATTTACACAAGTCAGCTGGTAGATCATAAACCTCGATCTAATCTTAAGGCTTGAGTTCTGCCTACAAAACACAGGTACAGGACCTTGGCTTTTAATTGTTGATCTGTTTGTTAATTACTGTTTCTTCATTAAGAAGATAACATGTTTAAGGAATTTCTCTGATGCTTATTTAATGTGTACTCTGATTTTTATAAATGAAAGAGAATTTCTGTTTTCAGAAACTTAAGCTGGATATGCTTATTTACGACGATGATCACAATAAAATTAGGAAATGGCGCTCTGCAGGCTGAAGTATTTTACCATGTCATACGCAGTTAAATGATGATACCTGTCTAGAAAAGGCTGACGGGTATTTAAACAAGGATGTGATGCCAACACTGTATTAATATCTGTAAAAGTAAAAAGCTAAAACAAATACAAATAAAAAATGTTGCATTTACTGTTCTTGCCAAATGTGCCTTCTATAAGTAGTTGGTATAATATAAGTTTTCAAAAGTCTTTCAGCACTTCACATTTGAAATCCAGTTTTGTGGATCACAAATATGATCTCTAGACCTTGCGTTAATTAGTTTTTGTAATTTGCTGCTGCTCGTGGGTCACTCTGCAAGTGGTTTAAGAGCTTCCTTGTGCATTTGGAAAAGGTTTTTGGTCATGTGTCTCCCTGTACCATAAGATTTTACATCAGTAGCTATGAACTGCCAAGAGAATGATGGAGAGAACAGCTGGTGGTTTTGTAGCTTTGGTGCAGTACCAGCTGGTGGGTTTTGTCTCCTGTTGCACTTCTGTAACACTTCCCATGTTATTTAAGTGCCCAGGTGATGCTCCATTGAATTTTCTGTTCTGATTGCACAGACAGTGATTCTCTCATGCAAGTTGCATATGTTACTGTAAAGCAGTATTTTACAGAAAATGTACTCATCAGTTTATCATCAGAGCGAGACAGGAAGAAGCAATGAAGCACACAGTGTTTCCAAACTTGATGATTGCTTGCATGGTGGGGAGGATTTTTAGTTCTTCTAGTACCCAAGTCAGTCTGGTCTGGTTAATCCTGCTGTATAGAATTTGGTGAGTAAGTCTTCAAATTGTTACTCCTTTAGCTTCCCTTTTCTCTACAAAGTGGTGGTTGAAAAACCTGAGGTGGTGGCACCAGAATGCAGAAGAACACTGACCAAAAAGTAATTATGTGGAGTTTTTGTTTTATGGGCACAGTCCATTGCCATCTCTTTAAATTCCTCATATGGGTTGAGAAGAGGACACAATGTTGGCAGCTTTTCCATCTAATTAAGCATTCAGCAAAGCTTTCTGCTGCCCTTTCTATACTTAAATTTCCTTAAATTTAAGGTCTGCGTTTATTTCCTTGTGTATGGAATTATCTACAGAATGTGCCAAAGTAACTTGCTTTGTTAAACTTCAGATGGACAAATGCAGGATGTAACTTGCTTTGTGTTTCATTAGGTTGAAGTTACTGTTTGTTTTTAAAACTGATTATATTTAAAATAAACACTTTGTCTTTGGTATCTAGTGCTTGTAATCGGAAAATTGTAACACTTGGAGTGTTTCCAAACACATGAGTGGCTGAAATGGTAAGTCAAGAAATGTGATTATAGGGTGAAATTTTTCCGAGTCTCACTTGGGCCAAGTCTCTGATAAATGGAATTCTCTGGCCTGCAGACCAACTGTTTACACACAGAGCCGTATTTGAAAATGGTTTGTTTTGTTTTTCCTGCAACTCAGGCCCTTTAAATAGTTCTTCAGTTAAAACTCCTTTGGGTAAAACTTTCTCTTGCAGTACAACTGAACAAACACATACAGGTATGACTACACTTTTACATACTGGTGACCAGGAGGGAGAAAATAGCTATCAAATGCCATTATGTTCAGTCAGAAAGAATCCCTATTAATCAACATGTGAATGCTCTGCTTTTTTGTTGTCTGAAGCACTTTTTTCTTCTGAGGGGCAGAAAATACAGGAAGGCAAGATTAATACCTCAAACAATTTTGTTTTAATGCATTGAGATGTATTATTTTTGTTAAGCAATGTATTGGTTGATACACTAATAAGCAAATTGAGTTGTGCACAAAGAATTTTTCTTCTTGACAGAAACAGAAGCAGCATGCTTTGGCAGTGTTATTTCCATTAGACTTCTGGTTTTTTGGGGTCGTGGAAGTTGGATCCAAAATAAAAGCTGTTGAAACAAGTAGAAAGCAGCTGATAGCCTTACAGGTGGGAGTTGTTAAGGAAGAGCAGAGTGGCTTCAGAAAGCTGCCGTTTGTTGCAGTGTTTGGAAGCACTTCTGGCAGTCTAACCAAAAGTCCATTTTTGAAGAAGTGAGTTGTGGTTTGTGAACTCAAACTCAGTTAATTGCTCTTCATAACTGAGCAGCAAAAGGTAGATAATGGAGTATACACTGTCATCCTAGGAATAAAAACTAAGAAGTGCAAGTACTGTGACAAAGGTGTGAAGTGTTTGTAGTTCAAGTAAACTGTATTTTTTAGCAAGTTAACCCTTGTGTTCCTATTTTCTTTGTAAGATCCTACAATGTGATATAAAAATGCATTAAAAGTCATCCTAAAGCCAATGGATTTGTGAGGTGAATACCCTCATGCATGATGTGCTGGACGTGAATCCAGCTTAAAAATAAATTCTCCAATAAGTGTCTTATTACTGTTTCAAACTAGGACACTAAAAAGTCTGTGGTGAAACCTACTGATTTTAATAGAAGTGCTTCTTGTTACCACTTACAATTAATTTTTGTTACAAGCACTTTTTTTTTAGGTATCTGAAACTCTGGTGTCTGTTGAAACAGGTGCCTGTGTGGTTTGGAGGTGCTAAAAGTAGTCATGCTCAAGTCTAGAAGAAACCAAGAAGTGAGTAGGCGGCTTCCTGAAAGTCCTTTTGTGGTTGCACGTTTCACTTCATGCACCATCTTGGAACAAAAAAAGCAGCTTCAGTGAGGTCCAGAGGACTGTTGCATTAGCGGGGTGTATGATGGGCACTGCTCCAGGATCTAAACCAAGGTGCATTTGGATGTGACAACAGGGATTTCACAACAGTGTGTGGAAGGAAAAAAAATACCCTGAGTAGTTTCCATCTCCTGCTCCACAAAGGCCCTGAAGTGCGTTCTCCTGGCATGCTGTCCTGAGTGGTGTTGGAATCATAGAGTCATTTCAGGATCGAGTCTTACCATAACCCAACTCCAGCACTACCCCATGTCCCCGAGACCCTTGTCTGAATGCCTTTTAAACCCCTCCAGGGATGGTGACTCCACCACTGCCCTGGGCAGCCTCTTCCAATGCCCGGCAGCTCTTTCCAAGAAGATTTTTTTCCCAATATACAGTCTAAACCTCCCCTGGTGCGACTTGAGGCCGTTTCCTCTCGTTCTATCACTTGTTACTTGGGAGAAGAAACCAACCCCCTCCATTCTCCACCCTCCTTGCAGGCAGTTGCAGAGAGAGAAGGTCTCCCCTCAGCCTCCTCAAGGCGAAACAGGGACGACTGAAGGTGAATAGCGCTTGAAGAATTTCTCCCTCCGGAACGCTGAGTGTATATATATATATGTGTATGTGTGTATATATACGTACACACACCTATAGGAGCTGCAGAGCACCTGACCCGGCCGCGCTGCTCGCGCCCTGCGCGGGGGCGGCACCAGGGGGCGCTCCCGCGGGGGGGCGGCGGGTCTGGTGGGTTTGGGGGCTCTGGCCGACCCGGCCGGGCCGCCTCAGCTGTGGCCTCGCCTTCGGCCCGCTCCTCCCTCCTCGCCGCGGCGTTTTCTCTCCTCCGCCGTGTTCCTCGGTTCCCTCTCCGCGCCCGGAGGCAGCGGCCGGCGCCGGGTGAGGGCGGCGTGTGGGGTCCGTCCCTCGGCGCGTTGTGTGGGCGCAGCGGCCGCGCTGCCACAGCTGGGGGGCGGTCAGTCCCTTCGTCCCTTCATCGCTTAATTGTCTCTTGGTAAGCCTGAAAAATGCACGTCTCACTGCGCTTCTCGGGTTTGGGGCTTTTAATTTTTAAATGTTTTTTAATTCCCCAGGGAAATATTGCGTTTGGGACGTTTTCCCAGGAGCTCCCCCTGGAAGGTTCTGTGAGGGGTCGCGTGGCGGCGACGGGTTTGTCTGCAGGTCTCGTCACAGAGCCCAGAACGAGTAAAATCTGTCGAGACACCGAATGGTTGTGAGGAGCAGCCGCTGGGAGCGGTGGCGGGTTCTCTGCAGGTCTCGTTGTAGAGCCCAGAACGAATAATATGTGTCGAGACACCGAATGGCTGTGAGAAGGAGCGGCTGGGAGCGGTGGCCGCTCGGTCGCCCCGGGCGGGGGCGGCGCTGCCGCCATCACCGGCCGCAGGTGCCTTGTTACCGCAGGTGGAGCCGCGGCCCGGGGCGCTGCCCTCCTGCTTTGTTAGGGCGAAATCTGAGTTTCATAACGATAAAATTAATTTAAAAGAACTCGTGGGGCCTTCACAGAACAGACTTTACCCCTTCGTTAAAGCTCGGGTGACCTTGGCAACACTTACATAGGCTTTTCAGGTGTCCACAGACACCCTCACTCTGTTGTGTGCTATTTTTTATTAAATTCATTTTGCAACCTCCATCAAAACAGATTAATATTTTTTCTTAGGCTTTCGTCTGTTGTCATTCTCCTGTGTGTCATTAAACTAGTGTGTTTGAAGTACATGTGCCTCATTTTCTTCAGTATTCTATCTGGGGCAGAACCGTGGTGGAAATTTCTCTTTGAGAGGTTCTTTGTTTTGGGTGTGGTGTTTTGATTTTTTAGAAAAACCTCATTTGGGGGAAAGTAGGAAAGAAAAATGATTAAAAGATGTTGTTTTTCAGTCTTGAATGGCATCCTGCACTTACCAACCCACTCAAATGAGTGAAGTTAGTAAAGTATCCAGGACATAATGTTATGCTGTGTTGTATCTTAAAAGATTTGGCTTCAGCATGCATTTAAGAGTCTACTGCAAATCAGACATTTACTTCCTAACTTAAAAGTTTCAATACAAAGGGCCCAAAATCTGTGCTGCACTGAAAAAACTCTTTGAAGTATGGTTGACAAAAAAGCCCTGGAGTTTTGTTTTTGAATTTCTTTGTTCTTTGGTGTATGCAATTGTGAAGCTTCAAGCAAGCTCAGATTTATACATTCTTGAGTGTGCTCATACACCTACGGTAAGATATTTTTCTTCTTTTTTTTATTTATATAGTTTTTTCCGTAAGAAACGGGAAGCCGCAAAGCTAAAACTTTAAGTTAAAATGCAAATTTGATTATTTTGGAAGGTGTGATTTACAGCTGTAACTGAAAAAGCAGAGCGAGACAGTTTGAACAAAATAGAAAATTAGATGCAGTTACCAGGTGACGTTGAAATCTATTTTCTTTCTCCAAGCCAAAGCCCAGATCCTTGGTTCTCTGTTCAGTCAGTCCTTTCCATATATAAAATACCTCGGGATCACAGCCTCAATCCGAGTTTGAATGTGAGCCTGACCCATGAGTCTCTTAATCTGTTGACATGTAACCCATTCTGAAATTAATGTCTTTACATAGAAATTCACCTTATCTGTTATTTTGCATGGGTGTTCTATGTCAATATTCAGTCTGTGGCTCACAGTGTTACTACTGGCTGTTGATCCTCAGTTTGGTATCAGAAGGGGACACACTGGGCTGCACTCTGGTTATGCTGGTGCCTGACAGTGGGTCTGTCCAGATCTTAGAGGCTGGAGTCACTGGTGACTTCTGATGGAAACTTTTGAATAGCTGCTGCTCTGTTCTTACAGACATTGGAGTTTCTCTTAGCTCTGCTCAAGCATGTTTGGTGCGCCTGTATTTATTTGGTCCTTTACATTTAACAGGATTTCTTGTGCTTAAAAATAAATGTAAATATAACTGCATTAATGTCTGGTGTTTACAAATGAAAACTGTTGCTCCCTCTTCAATCTTTTGAGAAAGTTTATTTCCTAATCCTTAAAGAGAAGTCTTCTTCTATGACATGCCCGCTATTTTTGCATGAAAATGTTGTTACTCTAAATATGTGATTGAAATGCTAATGTAGCTAAGTATTTGTCTTAAAGCTATAAAACATGACTCTTATTAAACCGTATGGCACCTTATAAAAAACTCATTAGAAGGGTCTGATTTTCTTAGTTTGACTCAGCAGCACTCTAAGGAAAGTCCTTTTAGAGACAAAAGGGTTTCTGAAAGAGCTTCTGGTGTTTGACTAGGGGATGAAATGACTAATAAAACGGTTTTGTTCCAAGAAAGCATTTAGATTTGAGCACATGCTTAATTTTTGGAGTGTGCTTATGCTTAAAATTAAGCACCTATTTATGTACTCTGCTGACTCCAGATGTAAGGTGCCATACGTAAGATTAACATAAACTAAGCGGAAAACTTACTATGAAGTGTCCAGTTCATTGAAAAAGGAACGTATGTTGGCCTCTCCAGTGGATTACAAATGTTGTCCTTAGTCTGAGGGGCGGGCCACAGATGCTCAGCACACAAACACTGCTTGTCACTTGTTGCTGTTGGGCTGTGTGGTTCTTAGGAGAGTCATGTTAAGGCAGAAATTAGCTCTACTTCCAATTCTGATATTCCCACTGAATTCAGTATAAGTTTTCTGCTTTTAAGTTATTTTGCATTAGCTATGTGAAATTTGTTGAAAAATCTTACTATATAAACAGGTAAAAGTCAGACTACTGTGGAGAACAGGCAATAGGAGCAATTCAAGAAAAGAATTGTTGCAATATAGCAATCTTCTGGTAAATTCATTGTGTTTTTATGTTCATGCCCAGCTAGTGACTTACCTGCATCCATCCATATTGCTCATAGTAGACCAAGAGCTGAATGACTGCAGAATAACGTGTGAAGCATGTACTGTGCCCAGATGAGCTGGAATCTTAAAATAAAGAATTAGAACAAAGACAAGATGGAGTAACTCAGCAGAGTAAAAATGGCAAAGATCTCCACATTGAAATCTCTGAAGCAGTGTCAAAATTAGAATATTCTGAAGAACTGCAGTGGTGGAGAATGAAGGCGCTCTCAGTTACCGCTTTGAGTTGATCATAGGAAATCCAAGCTGCTGTATGAACTCTCTACATTTGTGTTGGTTTGGGGGTTTTTTTGGTGGTTTGGGGTGGCTGTGTGTGGTGGTGTTTGTGTTTGTTGTTGTTGTTGATTGGTGGTTGTTTTTTTTTTAAATTCAGTTTCAGACCTGAGCTGTCCCTGAGTTTGGCATTTGGTAGATCTGGGATTTAGATAAAGGGGCCCATCTTTCATCATAGAAAATTTCATTAACTCTTTAGACTTGTCTTGCTCTCATCTTTGGTCACTGATCTATGTTAAGCACATGGGAGAAGTTGCTGTCCCTTTGACTAAAATTTGTAGGCATTTTATACTCAGCAAATGTTACCTGATGGAGAAAGTAAGTTTGGGGAGAGGCTGTGACAACATGAGCTTAGTCGGGGAGAGTAGTGCTGGTGACTGGGATTGTTACCTGTGATTTCTACTTGTGAATCTGGTTTGAAGCAAACAGTAGCTCAGGGTAAGCCAGAGAGGCTTACAGCAGATGGAGGCGTGGCAGCAGGACACAATAAATCTTTGCCTGTCCACAGTAGCTTCCTTCAGAAGGCCTTGGCATTTGGGTTTTGACAGTGCCTCTGTGGTGTAAGTGATCACTGATCCTGTAACGTGTGAGGAGTGAAGATGGTCACAGGCTGCCAGGGCAGGTGTGGGATGAGAAACCCCCTTCTAGAAGAATGAGGCAGGAGAACACGATGTAGGTGGTGAATCTCGCTCGAGCAGGAGTGGAAGGTCTTTATCAGTGAACCCTGGGAAACCTGTGTCTGACACATTCTGAAAACCTCGTTGCTACCAGAAAGACTGTAGTGTAGTGGGTTTGTGTATTATTGACGCACCGTTTTATCTATCTTAGGTTTGGGACTTTGGTTGAAGGGATGAGCTGCCTCCTATGAGCTTGCTTCTGTCGCAAAGCTTTTGCTTTCATCCTGTGTGCTTTTTGTTTGATTAATCCTCAGGAAGAGATTGCTAGGTTATTTTTTAATGTATGTATTTATTTTAAATTTATTGCATGGCATTGTCCTGAGCATTTGCTAAGTTGTGATGCCTTATGCTTATTTCCTTCTACTTGCAGTTTTGTGGAATTTCTAACAGGTTAACTTTGCTCCCTTTTTTTTTTTTGCAACGAGGCTGAAGTGCTGTTGGAGGTTGGATAAAGGTTTGTGTGTGTCTCTCCCCCCCTTACTACACACGCACACCCTCCCCTCTGCAGGCTGCCCTGCCAGAGCCCCTCCTCTGCTGCAAGAGGGGAGTTGAATAGTGAGCTCCTGCTTTGTGAAGGAAATTTTCTTCCACTGCCTTGCTCAGAGGTGTCTTTGAGAGGAGAACTGATGTGGTTTTGTTAACTTCTGTGCTGAGGAGGTGATTTTGATGGCCATGGGGCTGCACGCCATCATTTTACTCTGTGCTGTTGTGGCAGGAGCTTCAGGGAGTAAGTAGAAGAAACTTTTTCCTCTGCTAAGATTGGTTTCTCTCAATGCAAAATACTTCTACTAAGGAATTATCTTGCTAGCAAAACTTCTGAGATGCTGTAAATTATGTTAGAATTTATAGGTTTGCAGTAGCTCTTGTAGCAGCTTTGTCTTGATTTTCGGTGTAGTGTAGCATTTTGCTTTACTGAGCTCTGTGGGTGGTGCTGGCAGGTGGGAGGGCACCCCACCTATAAAGGAGTGTGGTTAAACAATGCATCTTCCTTCAGCACTCCTAGGGAAAGCAAAAGAAACACTGCGATTGTGCCAGGCAATTCATGATCTCACATGGAAATAACATGTATCAGTTCTAAAGTTGAGCTCACTTCAATATTTGGCAGATGAAGGATTCTGAAAAGTGTGAATGGATCATGGAATGTCCATGGTGTGGTCCCTTGTCAACTGAAAAGAGATAAGTTCATGCTGTTCCTAGAACCAAAATAAATTATAGGAGAAAATTTAAAATTTAAAAAGAACTAAGTAAAGAGCAGAAACTAAATGTAGATACCTTAACAAAGTTAACAAAGTGCCTGATTGTCCAGAGATCTCAGCCTACCACAGTAAGTTCATAAATTCTGAGCACAGCGTTCAGGTATATACACAGGAGCTGAGAGAGCTCTTAAAGCTGGTCCCGGAGAGGCATGCTCAGCATCTGAGAAGTGTGATGCTACGTAACAGAGGTGAATTTTCCAAGTTTGTCTTACCGTGTTTATTTTAAGGTTCTTGAATAAGTCGTACTGATTTCTTAATTAAAAGCTATTAACTTAACACTACCTTTTCCCGTTGTTTAAAGGAGTGAGCTAGAGAGCCCTTTTCTTACCTGACCCACTAGGTGCTTAGGGATGACTTCTTTCCCTCAAGAAAACTGAGAAGTGTACTACTTTATCTCCAAATGTAGTGTGTTTGGAATGTTAGAAGTTAATCCATATGTGTTATGTATAGATAGGTATATTTATAAAAATTAATAGTTGAGTGGTAATTCTCATATATTACGTGACCTGGTCTCTCTGTGGTAGAATGTTTTCTAGTTTTGCAGACGTCTGTAGCACTTGACCAAGTTTGCTTGAAAAGAACATGTTATTCCTACTTTTTAAAGGTAAAATCTGCAGTTCCGTACAGAAAATTAATTCTGCAAAATAAAAAGGAGTATTTGTTGGGAGGAAAATGAAAGTGTGGGGTTAAGACCTTTTGAAGAAAAATGTAATTTTACTCTCCAGGCACTCAAATTTTATCTTGGGAATAAAAATGTATATAATCTTGAGTGGGTGCTGAAGAAACAAACACTTTCTTATTTTTGTTCCAAAACCAGTGAATTCCCTTCTTTCCTCCTGCCAATGATTTTGACATTTCAGAAAAAGGGATTAAGAGAAGGGAAAATACGGTTCCAATAAATAAGTGTTGATTTTTTAGATGTTGTAGTTGGACAAGGACATTTCTTTGAGATATGTAGCATATGTAAAACATACAGAAGCACAGAACTAGAATAAAGAGACTCTCTTAACCTCTGTCTCTAGTGGGAGACAGAGCTGAGCAATACAGGGATGTGCGTTACCACTTCACGGGGAGGTTCATCAGCACATAGTGCATCGCAGAGGTTTGGGGTGTTTATACTTACTGTTGAACTTCTTGTGGGAATTATTTGTAAGAAAGATTTATCAATAATGGCAAGTTAGGGCTGCATGCTTTTAATACTAATTAAACCATATAATACATTATTTAATAATCAAGTAGCATTTTCTTTTACTATGGTACGTACAAGTGCCATGTGTTGAAGCACAGCAGGATCCACATACTTGGTTTTGGCTGTTCCTCATATAGCACTGCATGTGAGCAGCTGGGATCTGACTGATCTTTCCACATACACATTCCTTTCAATATGTAGGACTTGGGGTGACTTGCTGAGCTGGTTACCTGGGAGTGTCAGGAGTGCAGGATCAGGTCCTGGAACCTGTATCTCACAGGTGTCCGTCATGTTCTCTCAAAATTCCTGTAATTCAGCTGAAGTTCATCACAGAAGTTCTCACAAGATTGGGACCAGAAGGCCAGTCTTCAGCATAGTACCTGTGTGTTTGCCAGGGGTGAAAGCAATCTGCAGTGATTTTGTTTTATATCAGTTGAGCCATTTGAGTGCCCGGTCATGCTTGTAGAGCAGGGCTGTCAAACTCTTTTTCAGCGGGTGCCACATCAACCTTGCAGTTGCCTTCAAAAGGCCGAATGTAATTTTAGGACTGTATAAATATATAAACGTATTTGTAGAGGCAGACACAGTGATGCACAGGAAATGGACACCCTAAAAGTTTCACTGTTGCTTAACTTCCCTATGAAAACATAATTTTTCTTCCAGTTCATTATAGGCATTTATGTTGTCTAGCAGTGCTTGCAATAACTGAAGTCTTGCTAGTTTAGCGTACAACATGTGTGCACAGAGTGACGAGAGGCACGAAGTCTGTTCACAGCAGCCCCATCCGCTTCTCCTGTTGACGCCAAAGCAAGTCTGAAGCAATTCTGGTGGTATGGTGTGTGTTCTGCCCTCCCAGTCAAAGTCTGAATGAAAGTCAGGCTGGAGAACAGGCTCTCCAGTGTTAAAGGAATTCTTAACCAACTGCACCCTTGAGTTGTGATGTTTATATGTTCCTCAATGTGTTGGCGATAGAGAGGTTTTTCTTGGGCAGTAAAGCTTGCTCTTGTTCTGCTCTAAATGATACTTTTGATTTTTTGAATGGCTATGTGCAATAAAAATCTTAGCTAAGTAGAAATTTTCCCTAACTGCAATAAAGTTAGAGGCCTATGGATGTGAAGAAGTGTGGTGCTTACTGGTGTATAGAATGTGTATTTCTTTCTTCAATTAAGAACCCCTTTTTTTAAATTTTCTTGGTAGTCCACGATATTGTTGCATTTCCATACTTCCCTCAATAAATACACTAAGGCATGTAATTCCTTTGTGTGTGTGTTTGTGTGGTATAGATGTGTAGAAAGGGGCAAGAGCAGAGTCTTTCCCTGTATACACGGTAGCAAAACTCTCTTGGATTTCTGTTGGGCGTGTTTTGGTTTTGTTTGTTTGGGTTTTTTTGTTTGTTGGTTGGGTTTTGGTTTTTTGTTTGTGTGGTTTTGAGGGTCATGCTTGTGTTTCAGTTCTTTCATTGTAATTGAAAAGTGGAAGGTCTCTCCTGAGCTGCACACAAATTTTTGGTGCTTTTCTATTATCTTACCTGTCATTGCAGGATCCTCTGAGAGTTTGAGTTATGGAGCTTCCTGTTCTGCAGAGTGTGCAGGTGAGTAAAACAAGACTGTATTGAAGCCTTGTATGTGATAAGGAAGGAGGGATTTGAAAAATTCCGTCCCTTCAGCAGGGTTGTTTTGTTCTTAGAAGAGTGATACTTTTGTCTGACTGACATTCACAGAAGTAGTGGAGAAGTTCCACCAAGCTTTACCAAGCCCAGACCTGCCTGAAGTTTGTATTTATAGACACTAGAGCTAAGCAAACTGCTAAACCAGGGCAGGACAAAACCCGGCCATGTGTGTGTTTTTTTCCAGTGCCCACTGTTAGCTACTGAAACAGGCGTGAAGAAAGACTTCACCTTCAGTAAGCAGACAAAAAACTTACATTCTGTAAAGGAGGAGCGGGCAGGAAGACAGGATATTGAACTGACCTGGGAAGGTTTGGTTGAACGGCTTGAGGTGCAGTTGGTAACTTGCGCTTCTCATTTGCATTCCCAGCAGGTACTTGAATGTGCAAAAGTGGTTTTCGTTGTAACAGCAAGGGGAGTGTGTGGATGTTTTGTTCCCAAGGAGATCTTGACCTGGCCTCTTAGCACCCTACTCAGACCATGTGGCTCAGAGACCCCTCATTTTTTCAACATTACTTCTTCTCTGGGGTTTTGTCATTGCAAGTGCTCCACTGTTGCAGTGCTGCTGTGAGGCAGAGAAGCAGCAGCTCTGTGTTATGGGAGCCACAGTGGTCATTTTTCCTAGATGTCGTCATCTTCATCTGAGGGAAGAGAGAATCTATCATTTGAATTTTCCATTTTCTGCATGTCAGTGGTCCCAGTTAAAGTCGTACCATGATGTCTTATCTTTTAGGGACACTGTATTTGTTACAGTCTTACACACCACAGACATGCTACCCATGGACACTTGCCAGGTCATTGCAGTGTCTTCATAAAAATACAAGTAATCCTTGTTTTCCCATTCTTTCTTTTCCTCAGCCTGGATCTTTTGGGGCAGGCTTTCAGATCCAAAGTTGTTTACTTAAAAAACACATCATTTCTTTTGTCTGCGTATGTGTAGCTCACAGAGTGGCATGGAAAGCCTTGAATGCATCAGCAGATCTTTTTCATCTTGCTGTTGCAAAGGTCCTGTTTTGCTGCTCTCTGAAAGGTGTCAAAAGAGCATCATACCCTAGATGTATTGCATTCCTTTCCTGCTTTTGTAAGTTAGATTCCTGCCTTGATGGAAATTGTAAGTTTATGTGCATAGGAGAGAGGAGAATTCTTTTCACCTTCCATACAGGAGCCATTGCTAGCATGCAGGGTGCTTTCAGAAACCCAGTTCTTTCAACTGTAAATCCAAGTGGAATGGAACATTCTGAATATCCAGCCTCTTGTTTAGCTGATTTCAGTGGCCAAAAGATTTTAAACCAACATTTTTTTCTTTGTTTCCTAGGACACAGTGCATCGTACTTCCCCAAAAGAGCTAGATACAGCTACAGGTATTCAGCAGTCACCAACACTTTCCTGCAGGGAGGTATTTACAAAAGCAGTGGCATCTCTCTGGAGTGCATGGTGATCATTGAGGTGTTGGGGAATTGCCACATGGTTTTGAAAGTGAGTATTGTCATAACCATCTGAGTGATTGGGTTGAGCTGATGTGGAACTGTATCTTTCTTTGGGATTACTCGTACATTTAAAACATTAATTTTTTCTTGTGATTAAAAGCCAGCTCAGTTCTAGATGTCATAATTAGAGTTGCAGAATTGCTTTGATGTGACATGGCTTCAAATTAAGTATTTGCCAGTTTCAAAGGACTGATTAAACAAATAATTTTATTTTTTTTTCCTAAGTGGTGTGACAGTTTCACAGTTTTGTCTCATGACGTGCAGAACTAGAGATGAAGCTAGTCCCTTTGGAAGGATCTTGGTTTATTTTTAAGCACTTTCATATCTGTAGCAGTAATTTAAAAATAGCAAGTGTTTTAAAGAAAACTTGAAAAACTTGTATGATCTTCTGGATTGATGCCATTCCTAGCCCACTGTAAAATTCAGCCTTGTAACACTCCATTGATCTCAACAGGAGATCTCTCTCTCTGTGACAAGAGCAACAGACCAGTTTCAGATTTCTGACCTTTTCCTGGGCTGAGCCCTGCGGTAGGCCAGTTTGAAAATTACAGGGCCTTAGCAGGGGGAGAATGGAAAATAAACTTCTCTTGTCTGCCTTGACTTTCCTTCAGGTTAACGGAGTGAATAATTAATGGGTTCTGCAGGGAGCTGTCATATGTGTACTATATACTCAAATACATGAGGCCAATGAAGAATAGGGTAGTTATCCCTGTCCTAACATGGCCATATGGTTAAAATTAACTGGTCAGTGGTCCTGTGATTTTTACATGAAAAATGACAATTTGGTTACTGTCTTCAGATTGATTCACTCTCTTCTGCCTTGCAATATCAATGGCTGGATTCTCCAGCTTCTAGCTCTTTATCTTAATTTGAGGCTTCCTAAGATAAGCAAAACAATATGTAGTAGGATGCTTGTCTTTATAAAGAATAAAAAAGTAGAAGATATTAAGAAAGGAAATTACTAATAGTTGCAGTCTATGCTGTACTTCCAATGGGGCAAGTAGCCACTATTTTTGATCTACCATTTGAGAACGGTTCTTCCTTACCAAATTGCAAGTACTTTAGGAAATTCTATAATTAACTTAAGTCTGCATTTTCTCCTCTGAATTCGGTAAAAGTAAGCTGTGAAAAGGCTACTGAATACTGAGAACTTTACCAGGTATAGTCTCAAGAGTCAGCTGAGATGGGCAGTAATTTTGCTTCTCAACTTGAGTAGAAAGACTTTATCCAGGCTCCTGCTTTATGCCACAGGAGGTGATTGCTTCTGCCTTGAAAATGAAAGGGATGTAGTAGTGCCATATAAAATGTGTTTAATAGTGAGTGAAACTTCTTTGTGGAAGAAATTTCTGGAAACCATCTCAGTTATGCAACCTGAAGATATGGCTGTCGTGGTTGTGTTTCCTGTAACACTGAGCCTTTTTTCATAGTCTGGGACATTCTATGTAGATGTCTTTATGTGGCAAAGTCCTCAAGTTCCTATTGACAATTATATTTGTTGCTTTATAATCTTTGCTCCTAGGTGCATGATGTACAGATTAAGAAAAGTCTTGCATCCGATGAGGAGCCTCTGAAGGAAATGGAGAGTCTAAGGTAGAAAAACTTCTATTCTAGTCTTTTTTATTTTATTTTTTTAAGCTATATGGCTTAGCAGCAACTTGACTACACGTTGTTCACTCTCTTTCCTACACCGTTTAGTTTTAGGGGTTTTTGTGGTTGTTGTTTGTTTTGCTTGGTTGGTTTGTTTTTAAAGCAAGGATCGAGATCTGAGCACGATCAGCAAAATCACAGGTATTTGGTCCAAAAAGATTTCTCTGAACCTAATTATCATCCCTTTGTATGTAAAAACATTTGAAGAGTGGACAGTTAAAATTATTCTGGGTACAAATTATCAGGCCTCTAGCTGTCTAGTGGCATGTTTGGATTGCTTGCTCGCTCTCTGAGTTGCAGTTGTTACTTGTACAGACTCTTGAATTTTGAAATACATTTCAGAAGTTCTTGATTTGGAGGATTCTTATGATGCAAAACGTTGGATTTTTTTCTTCCAATATACTTAAACTGCATTTATTCATGGAATGTAATTTTCTTCCTTTTATGTTTCTGTTTTTAGTAGCTCATTCATAACATATGCCAGTGTGTTTCTCTCTGACTTGCAAAGGTATAGACTATATTGACGGTGCCTATACAAAAAGGCCTCTTCACACTGTGGAGGCCTGGTATTTTCCCAGAGAACTGGTGCTTCTTGTGTCATCAAAAAAAAAAGCAGTTCTGTTGTCTGATTAAGCTCAGCCTTGTAATCTTCCTCTTTGTCCTGCCACTTGGATTCTCAGCCTTTAAACAACACTGAGAACTGAGGTAACTGACTCAATTCAAAGGGTCAAAAAGAGCAAGTCTGTGCTTCTTGTATTCATCTGGAAGAGCTTTGTGTTCCACAGGATGAGTAGTGGTTTCAGAGTTCAAAACGGAGTACAGGCACATCTTCTGTGAAGTTATTTGTAGGGTTTTCACAGAGGTAGGAGCAGTTGTGTCTTGATCTTTGCAGAGAAGCCAAAAAAATTAGAGGTAGCAAAGAAAATATTGAGTGAAGGTTGGCTATTGAAAGTAATTATTCAGATGAGTGAACCTTATTAACATTTGCCTCCGCCTGTTGTGAATATACAGTGCTCTAGCTTGTCCTCTGAATGTGCATGTAATTTCCAGATAGTAGCAAAAGCAACCACAGTTGCCTAGGAGAAACCCTTATCCCGTGTGCACAGTGTCTGCTCCTGGGAAGACTTTCTCCAGGTGTCAGTGCATTTGAAGGTTTTTCTCTTACATTGTCTTTGTGACCAAGTTAATGAGATGAACAGTGAGTTCGGCAGTTAATGTGCAGGTGAACTGTGTCGCTCACTGCGTGGGAGTGGACCAGCGGGCTGCTGTAGAATTCTTCCTTTGGATGGCTTGTTTTTCTCCATTTTGAGGGGAGATACATGGTTAAAGTACATTATATTAGGAGTGAAAATCAATGTTAAAAAATTATCTCTTGCAAAAATAGAAAACACTGTACTCTCAGTCTGGGATAGCAAAAACAATCAGGGGGATGACTTCGGGACAGAGCCCAAGTATGTGCACCTACCAGAGCAGGAAAGATTTGGTTTGATTGGAAAGCAGTTGGTCTTGTATGTGTCACAGCTGAAGAGGAATGATAAAGAGTACCTTTGCAGTTAAGACATGCTTACCAATGCTAACGGTGCCCTGAATTGTAAAATGGAATTTCTTTCTTTCTTTAAACAAGAATCATTGCCATCAAGTATAATTACTTGTAATGAATTTACCAGGAATTTGCTTTATTAGGTGTTACAGTTATGTCGAAGATGCCGTGATTATCTTGAGGTGTTTGGTTTTTATTATTGTTATATGTTTGTTTTTTTAAGGGCTCTTGGGGTCAGGGTGAATTCATGAAGAACAGGGACTTGCTATAAAGAATGGAGATGCAGAATGAGACAGATCCATTGTGAAGGAACAGCTCTGTTCAGAAAATCTGAGTCCAATGTCATAAACTGACTTGCAGCCACTGTTGTAAACAAGAAACTATAAACTCTTTTATTTCAGGGAAATACTAGAACAGCATCCTCTTCATTTCTCTTTCCACGATGGGAAAATTCTGAAGCTCTGTCCTGTGAGGAGTGAACAGACGTGGGCACTGAACATAAAGCGAGGCATTCTCAGTGTCCTGCAGATGTCACAAGCATCCCCTCCTAGTGCGGTTGTTGAAGAGGTGAGACTGGCAGAGTTGTGCTCTAGAGTGGCTGTTAGCCTTTGTACATGTTGAATCTATTCCCTTTGTAAATAACTAAAGGTTTTGCCACTTGGTGACTGGTCAGCAGCCAGCTGTGGTTGTCTGGTTGCTTTTTGTAGTGAATGTTATGAAATTATCTACAATGTGCCTTCCTGTTGAGGGTTCGAAACCACTACTTGGTTACCCGAGGAAAAGCTGCACTTCTGTTGTGAAGAGCAGTCTCCAAACTGACCTTCAGCATGATGTGTGCTACCTCATTTTCATGCTATTGCTACGTATCAGTACTTAAAACAGATGTTCTACAATAAAGCTTGGGACACCCATATATAATTACACTTCTTCTTAGTAGGAATGCTCTTCTGATTTAATGCTTCCCTGCAAACCCACAAAACCTTAAATGAAAAAGCACACGTTTATAAATTATCTGATTCTGAGTAACAAAGTGAAGTTAAACAAATAGACAAACCCTGGCCATTTTGAAGTCTGATCAAGGTCTTTAAAATTATTTGCCTTTCCATAGCTTTTGTGGTAAAGCCAGTGTCCTGCAAGGCAGAATTTAGGTCTCTCTTGCATTGTTATTAAAACAAAGCAGTTATTAAAATTAATTGTAGTAGCCCATAATACCTACTTGTATGTGTGCACGTGCGATTCAACACTGTACATTTGTTACTAGGTGGATGTTCTGGGAATATGCCCAACCAGGTATCAGCAAAAAGGTCCTATTCTTGTCAAGACAAGGGACTTAAACCTCTGCTCTCATCGGTATTCTGGTTTTACCTCTGTGCAGTCTGTTGTTCTTCCTCATGTGTCGGTAAGTGTTGGGGAATGACACTGATCCTTCCACAGCGCCTTTTAATTTCTTTGAAGAGTCATAGTGTGAATGAAAACATGTTTCAGTAGTCATTTATGGTCCATAAAATTTGTGTGTGTCTGTCCAAACTTGAATCCTTAGCAAAGAAATGATTAATATTATTGTCCCTGTAATGCCTGTTATTCACAGAAATTGTTTCTAATGGAAATTTGCATTGTGGTTGATGAACATTGTAGTATAAATGCAAGAGGTTGTTAGGTGCCTGGATTGAATTCTGTCACTAAAATATGTTATACTTACAGTGGTAAACTGAAAGAGCGTGAAAGAGAGGAATAGAGAGATGTGGATAAGAAAAATACGCTATGTAACAAAGCAAGTTGTTATTTGCAGAAAACTTTGGAAAGACAGAAACTTTTCTAAAAGCCAAACTCACAGCTTTCCACTGTTCACGGCAAATACAGTCAGTGTTTGTATCTTGTGTTGTTTTTATCAGGTTAATGTTACTTGTTTCTTGTAGCGTACTAGCTAGTCATAATTTACCAGCCTTTTGCTTTTCTCAACTCTGCTGACTAAAAAGATCTGCTTAACACTGATGCTTTGTCAACTGAAATTAGTTGAGACCTTTTGACACAGAAAGTTAGTAGCAGTTTCATTTCAGTGATGGAAAAATGAGACTGAAAATAAAGAGCATATTAACCTCCACAAGCTGGGCTCTGTCAAAGGTCTAGGTAAGAGACTTCACGCTGTGTCATAGACCTGCGATCTTCTGTGAAGTTGGGAGAGAAAGGACTGGGCAGACTGACATAAGCTGTCAAGACTTTACCTGAAGTATCTCTTCTTCTCAGTCTGAGCAGCAGATCCTGTCCTCCAAACTGGAATGTGTTCAGAGCGTTTCAGATGGAGTCCTGGCAGAGGCCAAATGCATGGAGTCCAGCCTCGTTACTCTGCTCTCTCAGAAGGGCAGCGGGCCAAAGACGCAGACACAGTCTTCGCTGAAACTCCTTCAAGTGGAAACAGAGATGCTGTACGAAAAAGGTAATGTAATGTTTCCGCTAAAATAAAGTACATTTATTTCCTAGAAAAATCTTGGGTCTGAATCTTGCCTGTGAGAGCTCTTTGCACCTGGTATTTCCTTTAATGTGTTCAGCTGTGTGCAGGTGGATGTTTTTACAGGCTGGGCTGCTGAGAGCTGCCCCTTTGGGAGTTGGGCCGTGCGATAGTGATGCAGGATGGATCTCCAAAAGTGAGAGATTTCCGTAATGGCCAACTCCTTTTTACCTGCTTTACATACGTAGCCACATTCTATGCAGAACATCAGCCTTCCTGTGTCTGTGGGCAGTTCCTAGTTTGAGTACAAATGAAGCTTAAATAATTGCAAGTCCTAATGAAACTAAGGACATGCCACATCTGAGAACCATTTCAGTTTTTGCTCCTCCTCTGCTCTGTGTGCTTCTCTTTAGAAGGATGATTTTACTGAAGTCAATGGGAAGCTTGCCTGAGGAAGGACTTCAAAGTTGAGCTCTAAATGTTGAGAAACATTTTGTATTTTTTTTATTGTCTTTTTCTTTTCTAAAAGAAAAATCAAAATTTCCGGGACAATTTTATTTCTCATTATGCCAACATAGGATGCCAAGATTCTTCCTCAGGAAGATGTTAAGAGGCAAGCTATCTATGCACCTAGATGTCCTGTTGAGTTTTTGGGAAGTTGAAGCAACAGGAGGAGTGATTAGATAAAATTGGAAAGAATGATGAATATGAAGTAGCACAGCCATTGTAAGAGGCAAACTGATGGAAAGTGGACTTTTTTCCATTAATATCTTCTTTGTCTAGTTTCTTTATTTTTTTCGGGTCCCACCTGTGTTTAGGCCTTTATTCTGTTGTGTTCTTAGATTCAGCCTGACTGCATGCATTCATATTCTTCCCTTGGTGTTAGGAGACTAGAGAGTTTCTTACCTGTAGAAGTAAAGGCTCAGAGAGAAACTTTTCCTTAGCATTTAGGGTTAACCATAGCAAATGACCAGCAACCACCAGATCTGATTTTTCTTTGTCTTCCCAGTGGGCTCTGAGGATCTGTATGTGACCAGCATGCTCTACGAAAGGGAAGAAGCTGAGAGGGAGGTCACTGGAGGGGAGGTGTCTGACCTGGTGTGGAAGCTCTGCCTGGCACACAGTGCGAGTTTTGAGGTAAGCTTTTACATATAACCTCCGTTGCCTTGTAAGGCCCTTTGTGGTCTGACAGTTCTCCTACGCAAATGAGAGGTGACTAGGAGACCAGCAATTTTGAAATTGGCCTTCCATTGTTTTGGGATTTTTTTAATGTGGAATTATAGAAAGATTAAATGCTTTGAAGTGCCGTTTTCCTATATAAACAATAGGTCAAACTGAAGAGTCGGAAAGTTGTGTGGCTCCTGAATATCGGGGAAAACCAATTAAGAACTGTATTCTAAATTAATGTGAAAGAAAATGGTCTGAATTTTTGTTTTGCTGTGGAAAAGCATAGAAAAAGGGGCCTGGTTTGGGTTATCACTGTTAGTTTTGATGCTTAATTGTAAAAACCCTCTTCTACAGGTTTAATATGGTATGCTACCCATGTTAGTGCTTTTGTTTCCATGTTTGAGTTCTTTGTTTCTTCTCTTGTTACCTCATCCCCTCAAAACAGTTAGCACATGAAATCCTTTCCTCTGGATCTTGGCTATTTGGTTCCTTGTGCTTCTGATGAATTCTAGTAATAACCACCATATTTTCTGGGGATGCTGCTTGGGTCCAGAAGGAATCTCTTCTCATCTAAACCATTTTCATTGGTGAATGCTGCTAAAATATGGTGATGTGGAACATGCAGTGGCTTAGTTTTTTTCAACGATGACCATCATTCTAAATGAGGTCTGCCTGACTCCTTATCTTGATCAGGTCTTGTAATTTTTGTTGATCCTGGCAGCAGCTGGGTCAGTTAGTGTTTGTCACTGCCTTTGAAATGAAGATTGCTATCTTTGGGAAATTCAGAGATGATCAAGAACACCTGCAGAAGGATAAACAGATGATAGTGCTTAATCATTGCTGACCTGAAATTAGCTGAGGGCAATGACCTTGAAAGAGGAGGCACTTCGTATCCCATTATCCTTCAGATGTAGTGGTTCTTGGTAATGATGAAGTTCCTGTATAGAAAAATGTGAAAAAAATGCAAATTGAAAGACACACTTCTTGTCTTAAGTCATTCATGGTCAGGATTTTACTAAAAAACAAGTGTGGTCTAATGGATAAAGCACTGTACTGGACCTTGGTGCCTGTGTGAATTTGACACTGATGAGCTTAGTCAGCTCATTCCTGATCTGTTCCCTGTCCTCTGATGTTGTTGTCTTGTTAGATTACTCATACTTTGGAGCAAAGTTATTTTTTGTGCGGTGGGGCTGTGATCTCTCCTATAAATGCACAGAGGTACAGGTAATGCTAACAAAAAGCTTCAGGCCTAGCCTAGGAGAAGGCACTTCACCTTCCTTTGTGCAGGTTAAGTCCCATGTCAAAGAACAAAAGCTCTGCCTGTCTCCTCCCTGGGGACGCACACAGATACTGGGAGACAGAGTACAGGCTTTGTAGGGATGGAGAAGAGTGCACTGTTGGATTACAGCTCTGCAGGCCAGTGGTGCCGGCTTAGAAATTAATATACTGTGTATATTCACCTTTTTCTTAGCTTTAGCTGTGATTAATGAGCACAAGTAGATGTTTGTGTAGTGTGATATGAGACTTTAGGCAAAAGCACAGGGTGAAGAGGGATCCTGGTCACAAGAGCTGAAGCGGGCAACCTCAGTCAGCTGTGATAAATTACAACCCCAGCAGTTACTCATGGCCTATTAAATGGTGATCACAGTCTGACCTGGTATCGCAGCCTGACAAAGACCTCAGAGGAGGCAGCCCGTGGCCTTTCTGGGTGGTGATATATCGGACAGGTTTCTCTCTCCGAGTTGTAAGCAAGTGTGGCAGCTTTTTTAGCTGCATGCTAGGGAAATTTGGACTATAGAACGCTAACAGAGCCATGAACTTAATAGTTCTTGCTAAGGTAGAACGAAAGCATGCTTAATTCTATGTGGCTGTCATTGTAACAGCAGTATGTATTGCAGTTTAGGAACAGACTAGAGGGCCACATACTGCTTGGAAAATGTTGAAAAAATAAATTACTGCTGTAGACCTCAGAAACTTTCTCTAAATCCTGCCTTCTTTTGAACACCCATAATTCAGTGTCTTTGAAAGAATGGTAGACGATTTTTCCCAGTAACAGTAGGATGTCACTCCTGTTTCCAAAGAGGCCCACTGCCTTAATGTGTGGGAAATTTGTTGTGTAAATTAGTAAGATTAGCACAAGTGGCTGCTGTCTGTGCCACTGCCTAAAAAAAGAGGTGAATTATTCATCATATGCCTGTCCCAGCACAGGGTTGGACTGCTTGTCAGCCATTTTCACTGTTGCAGGGTGTTCTTTCTGTGTAGCAAGACGTTTCAAAGGGGATCTTTATTATCCCTCATTCTGACTGATAAAATGTCCTTTTTGGCCAGGGAAGAAGTTACGGGAATGCCCACAGCGTTGCTTGGGAGACAGCTCCAATGTTACGCATGTATAGCTTGTTTGTCCCCTTATTGTTTGACTCTGAATAAGGCGAGATTATGCATTTCTTTCAGGACACAAAACCAAGAATAAATGGAAGGGAAAATCCCCAACTCCAGGGAAAATAGTGAAGGGATGAGAAAATGGGGGTGGAGACTGTGTTATTTCCAAGGAAGCAAAGTTGTTGTTGAATTTTTTAATGCTATTATGAGACAAGATTGAATTTCAATGTGGATGTAAAGTAGCTAATGGACCGTCAAGTGAACAAGCTGCACACTGACGAAGAATGGTCAGAGGGATGGGGAGAGGGGACCCTCGCTTGAGAGAGGCTTGAAGGAACCTGTCACACAGCTGCTGCTGGGGCTGCGCTGACGTTTGGTGGCTGGGGATTGATGCTGGATTGGTAGCTCTGCTCAATGTGGCTGTGCAGCGTGGGCAAGAGTATGTCAGATTCATGCTGCCCAAGCTCTGTATCCCAGCCTCACCCAAAAGAGTTTACCTTTAAGGCACAGTCTCACCATTTGTTTTTCTCATAAAGCATTCTAATTGCTAGTTATTACCTAGTTGGATGGTTAGAATTTGCATGTTTTTAACTTGTGGGTGCAGGGAGTATGACAGAATATTTCCCAGGTAAGAAAGATGATCTGGCACTTTTTGAAATTTGACTGTTCTTTTTCTGTGCAACTTCACCAGGAACAGAAGTCTTTGCTTTGAATTGGAAAGCCTTAGAAGACAGTGTTTGGAACAGTCTGTTAGGTCTCTTAAACGTGGTCTATGACCAGGCACAATTACATCCTGCCCGAAATTGAGGGTGAAATTAGGTTAACTGGCAAGGTAAGAAACCAGATAAAAAAGAACTGATGAGGATCAGAAGGAAGGGAAGTTATGCCGTGACAGGGAGAGAATAACCATAGCTGTTCCACCAGTAGGCTTCAGGGAGAAGGGTATGTCACCTCCATCTGATTTCACGCTTGGTCATCAATTCAAGGAGGTCACTTGTTCTTTAACATATGTATAGTTGAAAAAAGAAATCAGACAGCTGAAAACCAGAAGTTCCATACAGAAGAGACAGCTGTGTAATTCCAAAGGGATGTACTAAATTGACTGGAGAGAAGGCCTCACACTTCCATTGAGAACATAAATTAGTAGGCAAAACCAAAGATGTTCATTGAACACATTTTCAAAGGAACCTCCCTTGTGATTACATGGGCTTATACTTGGCAGCAGATAGGGTGTCAGGCTCTCAAAGGGTGTTTGTGTATATCATAAATGGAAACACTTTCTTTGGGAAGCATTTTACTACTTTACCTTCCAATCTAAACTTTACCGTGTTTATCATTTCAGAGGATTTTTTTTTTTAATTAGAGCTACACTAAGTTTGCAGATGGAAAGAAAAGCCAGCTCCTGTGTGTTAGAAGAACAGCATAAAGGCCAGGTTTCCTAGTGGGAATGAGAGCCAAACTTGCATGTAGTTTGTTATTACAATACTACAAACAGAGGAATCTACAAGGAGGTTCTTGTTTATCTGACATCTCCATTTCAAGACAACCTACCTTAAAAAATAACAACAGCCCACCTGACCAGACACTTCATTCTGCAGCTTTATTTTTAGGAAGTAAAAATAGCTGTTTCTCTGCAAAATTTTGCACCGAGTTATTAGGTGGGAGCTTGTCTAGTCAGCAGGTGTGAAGTAGAATGAAGTCAGACGTACAGTCTAAAATTATTTCACCTGAAAATATATCTTTGTGGAAGTTTTCTCTTGAGCTGTGCTGTGGCCCCAGCTGAGGAGGCACCTGAACTCCGCAGCAGCCGCACACACACCTGTGGGGCTCCTCCACTCCCTGCTCGTGCTGCCCGTAGCGGATTTGCATGTGTAAAATGCACATAAAGCCCATGTTTTACTAATGCTTTTCGAGAACTTTATAGACCATGAAATGTAATGTGTTTCACTAGCTCCATAGCATTTGGGCTTTGGTAATATCTTTTAAAAATAGACTTTAAAGGTAATGATGGGATGGGATTGGATGGGATGGAATATGTATGGATCTAACTCAGTTTTAGCTATGGAATTAAAAGCTATTGGAATTAATATCATGGCACACCTTCATGTAGGAGAATAAATTTCGATGTGATGAAATTAATACACTGTTGCTAAAAAGAAGTCCCAAAAGAACAAAAATGCAAATAATGTTTGTATTGGATCTGACAAATTATTCCCTCAGCTTATCAAACAACAAAATAAGAAATTATTCTGTCTTACTGAAAGACAGCTTCTTTTTCCTGAAAATGCTTAGGCAGTCTTAAATTAAAATAAAACACTGGCACAGGGTTATTCCAGTTTTTCATTGCTTTTGGAAGCAGCTCCTGGAAGAAAGGTCGGGATGTCAAAGCAGGTCTCTCCCCAGACTTTGGAAATGTGGCTTAGTGGAACTGACTCCCTTTGTATCATTTTTACATGAAGAAAAATGTTTTCTTTGGAACCAGAGCCTGAGTCCTATATCTAAGCCTTTCACATCTCAAGTGAATGAAGAACTGAAGTGAATCTGTGTAGCATGGACTGTGACTAGAGCTTGTACGTTATAAAGTTAGGTTGAAATGAACATACAAGATACCATATTTAACATTCTGGTAATTTTTTCAAGTAATAAGACCTGTCTCCCTTCTTGAACTTTGGGTCAGGTCTCAGAGGAACACAGTCACATGCTATTTAGTATTTAAAATGCTGTTTTCCAAAAAGCTTCTACTGAGGCCAAAATAACACAAATAGTGTCTGTGCAAATAAAAATAATCTAAAAAAAGGAGAAAAGGTCATCCTTCCTCAGACAATGCTAGGCTGGGTAGCTAATACAAAGCCTGGTTTGGGTCAGGATGACACTGCAAGGTTTGTACTCCATTAAAAATAGAAAGGCTTCTGTTGTCTTCATAATGTGTTCAGTTCAATATTTGACTAATTTCATTTCCAGCATCACATTTTAGAAAATAAAAATTATTGCTGGTGATGGTAATACACATCCAAAACACCTCAAGACAGCAGTTTCTGAAAAGTATTTGTTTCAGCTAATAGGAAACTCATACTGCCGTGTAAGTTACGTGAGGAGTGGGAGTGGTAGCTGCTTAAGAGAAAAGTGTGGGTCAGCTCTGAGTTGCTCTTAATTGCTTTCAGCCATGCACATGCAAATAAATGATGGGACAGAACTATTCATCTTCAACTGTACAGCTAGGTTGAAATACTTTTTTTTAAATGAAGTGACCCTGAAGCAGGTTTTTCAGTTTTGCCTACAAAAGCAAGGACTAGCTTGTGAATCAAGGGCTAGAATTTATTTATACTAAAAAGTGTGTTTGATAATGTGCTGTAGGTAAAATAGCTGCCGTATGCTGTAGCAAATCGGCTTAGCCAGGGAGAACAGCTCCTCTGCCACCACGCTTCTAACTGATCCGTGCTGCCTGCAGAGGCAAGAGCAGTTACCCCAGTAAGAGCACCAGAGGTACTCGAGCAACAATTTTTAGTGTTGTCCAAACATCAGTTAAATGATCTTTCTCATAAACCTGAGACTAATGTAAAGTTAGCTTGACTATGTTTCATTTTGTGTTAAGGCTATGTCAGCAGTTCTGGTCATAAATCAGGACCTTGCTGTGCATACTCAGAGAAGATTATGGCCTTCTCTTCTGGATTGTAACCGCAGTGCTGCCTTTTGGTTGATTATTCATTTGCATGCTAGTGGTGTGCATAGTGGTCGCTGAGCACTGTGGCTTGAGGGGACTGGCTGACATCCTAAGTGAAAGCCCTTCTCCTTTTGTGTTTGTCAGCCTGAAGAGAAAAGCAAGGGAGGGAAGGAAGAAAGGAGGTTTTACTCTCAGGTTCCGTTGTAATTCAATGGCAATGCTGGTGTAACCCAAAGTCTCTTGTGCTCTGTTCTCTAAGGCTGGTTTCTGTACAGCTGTAATATTACATTTGTGTTGTGCTTTCTTACAGACTGCAGACCTTTTCATGACTCTTGTGTTTGAGCTTCGACATCTTTCTCTTGAAGCCTTAAAAGCATTATGGCAAAGATCTTCATTTAAATGCAGAGACAACTGGTAAGGCCCCTTTAGTAATTGCATTAAAAATATATATAGAGAGAGGAAATAAATGTTGCGTAAATATTTAAAATAGATTCATGTTTTAAATCCATGCCCAAATGTTGGATTTAAATTTGGAGCACTTTAAAGGAAGAATGTGTATTGCGGATCTTGTTTATGTGACAGAAGGCTGACGTTCTCTCCTTACTGAACGTTGTGTACAAAACAGACTTTCCTGTCCCGTGCCTATTCCCGCAGACTGACTTCCTGCTTCAGGAACAATGTGGACAGGAAACTCGGGTCATGGCTTAGATGGAAAGCAATGCTGCTGGTTTTAAGCATCTGCTGCCATTTGTTATGGAAAACCTTACTGGCATCTGTACCTTCGTGCCCCTAGTAGGATGGGGGAGAGGAGATAAATGTTGGGCTGGGAGTACAGACGTGGTGGAGCCACATCTTTCAGCAGCAGCCTGATCTCAGGAGGGTTTATACTGATCACTGAGCTGCAGCTTTAAAGACCAAGGCCCCTACTCCTCTGCAGTCAGGAATAGTTCTGATCCAGTGGTTTGAGACTTTCAGAAATACTAATCCACTATTATTAAAATGAATGAGATTTTTTTTCTCCCTCCAAAATCAATACTCAATATAATTTAACGCCATTTATTTATGTTTGTAACAATATCTTAAACTTTACTTCATGCAAAAGGGGCAAATTTTGTTTTGGCTTATGTTTGTTCTCATCTTTTGACAAATATTCATCCTAATATTCTTAAATATTAGAAAGTAATCTAAACTACGCTGCCTCTTTCTATATTAATTTTAGAGTAATTTTACTCGGGACAAGGTTATTAACTTTAGGAACCAAAAAACATCCCATGCAGGCTACACTCTTACTCTGATGCAAGTGCTTTAACCCAGTTTAATTTAACTGCTGCCTAGTCAGTGCTAAAGTGTCTGTCCACCAGTACAGGATGTAGGTATGAAATATTTACAGAGAGACTCTTAAGAGCTGAAATGTGTATTTTCTATCATGCTAGTGTTACCTTTCCACTTAGATGAAGTCTGAAAAAGCGCAGGAAGTATTATAAAAGCTAGTCAATTAAGTTTTAATATTTTCATATGTTGTTGGTGAAATGAAAGAGAAAACCCACCTTAATAAAAAAGTCAGTGTTTTAAGGTATCTCGGTCCTTAGAAGTCAAACTTGGGATCTATTTTGGCCTCATTTTCAGAGAAACCAACTGAATATTTTCTTAAAAGCCTGGTCACATACAGTTCTTTTCAACACCAATACCCTTCATCACATCTTGGCTGAGGCGTATTTCCCTAAGGTCACCAAACCAAAGGATAATATTGATTTCTATGAAATCTGGCATTTGCTAAGCCCTTTTATTTACTTTGAAAGAAGCCCGACCTTAATGCGTTTGTTATTTGATTCTTGAATATTCTGGTAATTTTAGATTTGCTGTACTTTTTTCTTGTGTTACAGGGAGCCACTAATAGATGCTCTCCCATCTTGTGCTACAGAGGCATGTGTTGTCCTAATGAAAGAAATTATAGCTTCTGGACAAGTCGAGGAAGACAAAGTGGAATATTTCTTCTGGTCATTTTCATTCATTCCTAAACCCACCTTGGCCATGATTGAATCTCTTGCTGTGAGTGGATGTTGTTTTTTCTTTTTTTAGTTTACCATCAGTCTAGCTGGCTCATCATTTTTGTATTTTACAGTAAGAATCTTTTTCACAGATTTATACAAAACTATGTCCAGGTAATTCTGGTGGTGAACTACTGGCTATTTTACTCTTGATCCAAAAAGAGGATGCAGTTATGTTTGGTCTGTGGAGCTTGATTTGCATTTATAGCCTAGAGACTTTTAAAAAAACCAAAGTGTGAACTACCCTGTGGACACCAGAGACTGTCTTGGGCTAATTAGCTTTGAGGTTCAAGGTAAGGTCAGTGTGAGGACAATGATGCTGTTGCAGCTTCTCCCTACTTTGGATAGAGAGCTTTTTGTCCAGTTTGGTCTGTTACAAGCTTTGTATTTAGTACCTGGAGACATTTCAGTCCTTTGTATGTGCAGCTTTTCACATTTTTCCTTAACTAAGTTAACTGTATGCGGTGTAATATTGGCTCCATTTTATAGTGTATTTTTCCTTTAAAGATCTGTTCCTCTGCTGGGTTTGTTCAGTGTCATCTGTCATGCTCGTAGAGTCTGAAGTTGGACCTGTTGTGTTGTTTTGTGAATCTGCAGTGTTCCAGGCGGTAGAAACATAGTCTTTATCGTAAATAAGCCAATAAGAATATTTTTTTAAATGAAGTAAAATGTTATGCATGCTTGGCTTGTGTGCTGGTGTACCACTGGCCATCCATGGAGAATCTTGCAGAGTATAGCCAGCCTGCTGTGGTACATACAGGTTCCAACCAGGATTGCAAAACCAGCTCTCAGTTTCAGCAGGCTTTCTACACCATCTGCATGAAATTATTCATCTTGAGTTCATTTGGGCTTCGCAAACATCAGCTGAAGTGGTGGAACTTTCAACAGTTCCAGGCTTGCTTCAGAGAATACAGAAACCTGGGATTTGCGGTTTATGGGATAGAAAAACTAATTTTCAATCTAAATATGGGTAAACTGCCCGTGATTGACTGAGCTGTCAGTTCTTAGTGATAAACAGTGAAGAAGGACTTCAAGAAACTTCGTGCTGGTGAGGGCTTTACTATTTTGAGTGTCCTGGAAAATAGTTTAGATTTGTTTTCACACTCCTTCGTAAGCATGCAGGGCATGATTTCTGGTGGAAAGAACTGAGGTCTGTAACTCGTTGACACTAACGTAGCCCATGTGTTTACATGTGAAGGTGAAAGAATTCTCCACTGTATCTCTACAGGCTTGTCCTTTTTTGTTTGTTTAAATCCTTTAAGGACTGTTTGAAAATATGCATTGTTGAGATTGACTTTTAGCATGTAAATATTTGGATACATTTATTTTCTACGGCATGTTACTGTAACCGTAAGAATGACTTTTCTGAAACACCTTGTTCTTTTTGTGCTTGTTTACAGACTTTGTTGAAGTCACCGGGAACAAGCCAGAGCTGCTTCTTAGGTGTAACCGCTCTCTTACATAGGTTTTGTTCAGCTCACGACTCCTGTGATGGTTTCCCTGCTGTGCAGAGTGTAATGAGGACTCTTGGGACATTTCTGGGAGGAAACTGTAGTGTGCAAGATTCAGAACAACTCCGCGAGGTATCAGTTATATAGAAGCATACGATACAGGGCTTACTCCCCCTGCACTGGGATGGGTGAGAGAATTGAAAGGGCAAAACCAAGAAAACTCATTGTTTGAGATAAAGACAGTTTAGTAAGTGAAGGAAAAAAGAAACAATCAACCACAAACCCCCAAACTCACCAAAAGAAACCCCAAAAGTGATGCGAAAGCCATTCACTCACCACCAGTAGAATGATGCCCAGCCACTTTTTCTGAGCAGTGGATACCTTAGAACAACCCCTACTCCCTCCACACACACAGCTGTGTTGCTGAGAATGATGCCATATGGTTTGGAATATTTCTTTGGTAAATTCAGGTCAGCAGTTGTGGCTGTGTCCCCTCAGCCTCTTACCCACACCCAGGGTCCTTGCAGGGCAGACAGAGCACGAAACAGAGAAAGCCTTGACGCTGTGCAAGCACTGCTCAGCAATAGCTGAAACTTTGATGTGTTATCAACAGTGTTTTTCTCCCAGATCTAAAACACAGCACCATGCAGGCTGCTATGAGTAAAATTAACTCCATCCCAGCCAAAATCAGTACACCAACCTGGCTTTCGTGAAGACTTTGCTTTTTTTAACTCTTTTTGTCTTCCAACAAATGTGATTAAAATTAGGCAAGAGATTAGTAAATCAGAACAGGGAACTGATGAAGAGGAGCACTATGAGAAAGACTGCCTAAGTCTCATTAGTTTCTTGAAAACAGTTCTGTAAATTATCACTGAAACACAGTTCTCTGATGAATGAAGAGCAGCCTCTTGAAACTCAGCAGCATGAAGCCATGAACGGGTGTACAGAGGTGTGGGAGAGGTATCTTTGACCATGACAAATTTAGTGAATATGCAAAGCAGAATAAGAGACATCTCCCACCTGATGTCTCAAACTAACAGTGAAGGGGAGGCTTTGACCCAAACAGTCGTGGAAGGTTTTTGAACGTTTAAAGTGTGCTGGCTTCAATGTAGTTGTTTCTAGGGGACTGTTCAGTAAAAGGAAAGTCAGGCACCATATTGCATTGAAGAGCCTGGGCTCTGAACTTCAATACAGAGCTTGTTGTTAAAAGTTCAGTGATTGCCAGCAGTAACGTGCTTTCTGGGTTCTGAAGCTGCTCAGGTTTCCTGTATGTTTAGTGAAGAAAAGAGGTAACATTATGGCAGCTGTTGACAAATTATTATTTTGAGTTATTTATTGTGTCCAGAACTCTGTGTTGAATTGGAAGTCGAAGTGTCTGTGATCAAAATGGACAAAATATCAAAGTACTTGAAAAATTTGTACTGTACATCAAATCCATGACTACTTTTCTATTGCAATGCAGTTTTTTTAATCAGTGATCATTTTAAACAAATAATTTTGCACAGAAAACGTTAATGCATTAAAATGTCATGTACAGCTGACAACATGAGAAGAACTTTTTATTCTACCTTGCTTTGTATTTACAGATGCAACTGGTGTTAAAAGCCATTGGAAATGCGGGACTGGCAGCAGCTTCGCTAACTCCTGTTCTGAGCTTGTGTGCTTCCCTGCAAAATAATCCGATTGAAATCCGTCTAGCTGCTATCCAGGCCTTCAGGCGCATTCCCTGTTCTGTCAGGGTAAGTGATTTATTGCCAGCAAGTGACTGATGGCTTCCTGGCGCTGTCCCAGAGTTTTGGCTTTCTGGAATAGTTACAGAACACGCAAGCATAAGGAACAATTGTAAATGTGTTGTCCAGCAGAGCTGCTCTGCTGTTGGAGAGGTTGGTAGGACCACACTGATGAACAGATCTGTCATATACTTTGCTATAGCTGAGGTAACACATCCAGTGACTGAGGTAATGTTTATTATTTCTTTAAAAGTTACTTCAGCTGGGTAGCTTATGTCTGTGTGGGTTATGGCTGCAAACCCACAATACTGGATTTTTCCTATAGTCTGTTCCACTGTTCCATTATGTGAATTGCTAAGTGTTATATGAGAAGCTTTTTGTGATGGGCAATACAGTGTCATAGTTAGAATATTTTGTTAATGACTTAGTAGAAGACACAAAACTTGTTTATCTCAAATAACTTGATCCTAAAAAGAATGGCAAACCCAGGAGTCCTGGCATGGGCAAAGCTGGCAGTCCTGCTCCAGGGAACAAGAGGTTCCACAGGGACTTGCACTCTGAGAAACATTTTCCATGGGTTTTTAAAAATCACAGCATGGATTGGCGTAATCTGCTTGTTTTGTAGTTACGAAGCGTGATGGTGCTCCTTAGACCTGTGAATTTATGCAGTCTATAGGTTGTCATTTGTTGATACCTTGGAAATATTAAACAGAATAAATTTGTTAAAGTCCCACCCTTAGACTGAGAGCAGAGGTAGTGATCCTAGCCTGTTAACAAAGACGCAGCCATTGTCATCTGTATTAGCTGTGCCACATTTGTGAAATATAGTAGAACTCTCCCCCGTGGTGGAAAAAAAACATTAACAGTAGTGCTAGCAAGTGAGGCTCAGCGTTGCAGACGGTCCTGTATAAATTAGTTGGTACAGGATTCAGGTCATAATGACCATTTTTTCTGGAAACTTGTGAATAAGATAGTCAAGTGAATATGTACATGCATTTTATTATAGTGTAGATGAGGTTCTTAGGGACATGATTTAATGTGAATGTTAGGTTAATGGTTGGACTAGATGATCTTCATGGTCTCTTCCAACCAAAATGCTTCTGTGAGTCTGTGACTTTGTAGGTATAAAGCAAGAGCTATCTCTTTCAGAAAGAAAAACCCAACTGTACCAGAAAGTGCATACATGAGGTGTTTTAGGGGAGGAAATCACAATTGTCCTTTTCTTTTTGATTCTCTTTTTATCTCTTAGAATGCTATATTAGTTCAGCTGTATCAAACAACCAGCGAAGATGTGGAAATAAGGATTGCTGCTTATTACATAGCAATGAAATGTCCACATGAAGAATTATTTAAACAAGTACAAAAGACTTTGCTGAAAGAAACTTCCAGTCAAGGTCAGCCAAGCAGCTACTGAAGTCCTACACCTTCCTAAATGATACTTCAATATAGCGTTTTCATTACAGGTGTAATGGTAACAATCTATGTAAATTTGTATTTAACCTTAATAGTTTGTAGTTCATTTTTAAAAGATTGTTTGTGTCATTGTGACATTTTGTATTGGATTTGTGATACTGTTATTTTAGCAATGGTCAGTAAACAGTGACTTTTCCCAGAATTAGTTCCCTCTATTGGCAACATTTCATTATTTGAATGCTCTTGAGAAAGAGATGCATGGAACACCTTTATTTAGTGCCTTAGAAATACAGATGGATAACTGCAAATTACATTTTGTTAAGTTGAGAAAGAAGCAAGTGAAAGAAAATTGCAAGCTGTAGGTATAAACTATTTCTTTATTACCTTTTTAATGCTCCTAAATTCCACATTTACTATTCATTTACTTGATGTAATACAAATATTTATTATAAGGACTTGCTACCGTGATCTTTCTTTGGTATTGTCCTCTTTTGCAGTTATGTTACATGGGTTTTGATATGGTTTTAATATTGATCAGAGTGTTGTAAAGATAGTGGCAGATGGAAACTAAGCACATCAGAAGACTGCAAAGAACAGCCTGATGATTTTCATTTAGATGATTTTAAATGCCTGGGAACGTTAAGACTGCCTGCAGTTAGCATCAAGGCATAGCGGGAGGTGCTTCATCTCTGCCAGAGGCGATTCTTTGGGTCAACTGAAAGTCCTCTAAGGATCACAGTTTGAGAAATGTGGATAAAATGACATCAAAAAACCATTTATAACACACAGAAAAAGGAAAATTTGGGAACTGGGACATGTGGTATTAGGAATGCCGTGAAAAGGACTTTGTGAAGCGTGTTTATCATATATCCAAATGTGTAATGGCTGGCCAACAGTGTAGCAGTCATTTGGGAAAATGGTTAGCATAAGTATAGTGTTTTAATTGCTTGTAGTTTTTTCTGATTTATGCTTCCTACTTCTGTGGTCCCGTGATCAACTATTGTCTGATCTGACCCAGATTACTGACATGAGACTGAATTGAGAACTGATGCCACATAGAGAATCTTTTATACAATGTTTAAAAATAGTCATTTTGTTTAAGTAGCTTATCTGAAGGAGAAGCTCTTTGGCCTCATATGAAATGAAACCGTAGGTTCTATAAAAGTACAGAATCCTATCAGCTCTTTATTAACAAAGCACACAGATGTTTAAGCTGATCCCGTATTTTGGGTGAAGGAGGCATTTTTCTAAATGGTTTCACCACATTCAACACAGAATAGCTCTAGACTAATCCTTTGCTTTTAAATCTGTCATGGAGGGGCCAACATGAAAGGGGTGTCGGTGGGGCTGCTGGAGGCAGATGAAAGCGGCTCTGTCTGCACGCTGGGGTGTCTGGATCCTGGCCAGTTTCCAATTCGAAGCCATGTATCCATTTGATCAGGATGTTATGTCCGGACTAGCAAACCCTGCAGCGATTCTGAGTTTGGGCTCAGCGTTGTGTTCACTTGCTGATGTGGCTTGTGGTTTGGATGGGACTCGTTCCCTCTTTAGGATTCAGACAGAGAGAAGTTGTGTCAGCCTGCAAAATACTGTCAAGGTGTATCTTCCCCGTGGCTCCGTGAGGAAAACATAAATTGTCTGATTTATGAAGGAGCCCTACAACATCCAAAATGTTTTATGTTTTAAACAATTTAATGCAATACTCATTAATTTTATTTCCTTCATTTGGTTCATGTAACACCTAAATATAATAATTAATTAATAGGCTTTAGAGTAACAAGTGCTTTTGAAGGCATAGAGCACATGTTAGTTTTTAGTTGCCACATTCAGAAAAAGCAATTTGAAAAAAAAGTTGTATTGTGAAAAATGCAGTTATATCAGTATTCAGTGTCTGTGCATTGACCTAGCACTGAGTCTAGTATCTTTTATCTTCAGGAGAAAAAAAGCCTCTATTTAAGAACCATGGAATACATGGCATATGTTTGCCCCCGACACCACAGCTCATACATGGCCAAACCATGGATCAGCACAGTGTCATGAATGGTGGTTTTTTGTTGGTTTGGTTTGTTTTAAATGCTTTTGGAAATGTTGTGCGTTGCACAGCATAGAAAGATTCTTTGGATTGGCATTATTTGTTTCCTTGTATATAAAGAAACTTTATTGTTCATTTTCTCTGATAAGTCTACCAATGTTGTTTCCAGTGTTCATGCAGGATATCTGATTAATAGGTGTTCCTAAATTTACATTTGTTTAATGCTTGCCTTTAAAAGGCTTTGCTCCTGCTTATAGTTTTGAATTGTTATTTTAAGATTTTCATGTGCTTGCTGTCTATCCCAGACTTTTTTTTAATGCTTCAGTACACTGGGTCAGTGATTTTACAAGAACAAAGTGAGTGATGCTGCCTAAGTTAAAGTTTAAAACCATCCTTGAAATAATTCTGTTGCATTTGTTCTTTGAAGAAGGAACAGAAACCAATATTATTTGGGCAGCACAGCCTGCCTCCAACATCTGTATTAGAGTTGTATCTTTTTTTTTTTTTTCAGCATTCCTTTGAATTTACTATAGTATAGAAGATCCTATGCAAACAGTAAATATGTAGCTTAACCTTAACTCCTTGCCTGCCTAGGTTAGCTGAGAGGCATTAAATGAAACTAAGAAATGAATGACACCTCACATACCATATTGGAAAGAATAAGACAGTATTTAAACAAGTTTACTGTGGTAAAGATAGGTGCATCAGACTGATTTTAATGATGCTGAAAATGAATGAATTCTGTTGTGGTAAGGGGAATTATTTAGTATTAATTCTGGTAGAAATAAATAAAAAGGCTCCATGTATCAATTTAAAAAACTGTTTTAATTTTTCTCTAATTTCCAAATGCTTTTCTTTGTTTAATTTAAGTGGGCTCCTTTGTCTGGAGTCATCTCTCTCAGCTCCTGGAGACGGATGATCCACTGAAGGAGCACCTTCGAGATTCTATTCCTGATGAAATCCTTAGCAGAGATTTTGACCGGGAAACGTGGAAATACTCCTCATATTCTGATGTCACATTCCGCTCTGGTATGTGGAGTTTTAGAACTTAATGCTTTGTAGCATATGGATTATTAAAATCTCAAATGGATTTTCTGGTCCTTTACATCTTGCTCCAGAGAATTTTTATGACTTAATAGTACCCAGATATGCAAATGTAGGCTTAATTCTGCTATAACCTTAATTGGAGTATATCAAATGTAATTCCAGCAAGCCAGATACCATGCAACCTTGCCTGTTGTAAGACAGGAGAATAAGAACCAATTAACTTTTAGATTATTTTTGTGAGCATTAACTTTTGATTCCTTCCTTAGTGAGCGTCCTTTGCAGCAACAAGGGATTCGAATGTATATTTTTCCTTTTGATATATGTGCTTTCTTCGGTATAAGAAAAGATTCAGACTAATTCCTTCCTGTTTTACTATCTGCTCATGATTTGTTTTTACCAAAAATGCTAGATAATATTCTTCAGAGTAACATTTTGATTTTCTGTCCATCTTTTCCAGTGCAATTGTGTGTGATATATATTGTAAATGCTCTTCTTTCAGTGTTAGTCAGATAATAGGCTTTCAGTAATGTCTATTTAAGTCTTTGCTGTACTAAAAAGTAAATAATTTTACCTGCTGATTTAATGTTTTATTCACCATCTTCTTAACAAGCAGAGTTGCAGTTTCCCAAAGAATGGTGAGACAAAGTGTACGAGAATAGCTGATCTCCAAATGACAGACTTCTGATATTTTCTGTTGCAGCTGGTGCAGGTGCAAATGTGGAAGCCTCAGTGGTCTTTTCTCCTGCGTCTTTTCTGCCACGATCAGTCATGACAAATTTGACTGTCCACCTTATGGGGCAGGCTATAAACCTTCTAGAGGCAAGTTTATGGATTTTTTTTTTTAATCCCCCTCCTCAATACTTGAGGCATTGCAGTAAAAAGGAGTATTTTCTGTTTTCCCATTACAGTTCCTTTAGCAAGGCTGGCTTTTCACTGCTATGGCAAAGTTGTTTCAGACTGGTGACTCCTTTGTGTAATGGACTTAATCATCATAAACCCACTGTCACGCTGATAGTACCGTGCACTAGCCTGGTGACTTACATTCAGCTCTTTTTGTTGATTCAAATGAAGGATAAAAGTCACTGCTTTCTGAGGGGCTGGTCTAGCTCCTCTTTAGGGTAGTGAGATTCCTTCAGTTGACTTACCATAGAAAATTGGCTTGGGTACACCATTCCTTTAGCACAGGAGATAGTCATATATACCTAACTAAAGTCACTGTTATAGTCCCATTGAGCATCCAGTGCCTGGGATATTTGAATGGCCTGCCTGCAACCTCATTATCTTTAATTGTGCCTCTACTGTGCCTCCAAGAGAAAGCGATGTTTGGCATATGGACTCTATTGGAGGTAAAATGTGTGTGTGAAAGAAGGAGTTTAATGTAGGCTTCAGATCTCAAGTTTAAGCTTGCAAGGGAACAAATTTTATTTTTTTTTTTGTGCCAAATACCCCGGGTTTATATGTGTTAGTAATACTGTTTTAGTCAGACTTCCAAACAGAATCTTGTTTCAGGAGTATTATTGTTTTCCAACCAAAATACTGTTGGTAACATGCTAAAGTAACAGTAGCTCAAACTGTCCCATCATGTTGTAAATGAACCAGTACCTGAATAAAAAAGGATTTTTTAATCTTGTGCTGAGCTTCACATTATCAATAAACTAAAGAGTTTTTGCTGGAAAGATCTAATACTGAAATATCCAGTATTGGATACTGCATGAAGCAGACACTAAACTTTGTATACCACTGTGATTTCGCATGGCAAATCTTTCCTTGTACAAAAGCCTAAAGCTTGTGTCTGGATGTATTTTGTTATTTCTGCTTACAGAACCGAACATGGCTTACACATCTCAGTGTCGGGCTTTTCAATGCCATATGCTTTCCCCTAGGTTGGTATACGATTTGAGAACGCGGAAGCCCTTGTGCAGAAGATTTTTGGGCAGAAGTCTGCTACTTCCAGTGACAATTTTTTTCCAAACACTAATGAAAGAAACCACAAGTCAGAAAACCCTATGGAAACAACAGGAAAAGTCAAGCAGAAGAAGCTGACGTGGAAGCGATACAGCCCCGCTGATCAGCTTGTGACCACATCTGGCAAATCGAAGTTGAGAAAAGCTAACCAGAGCTGTCCTGGTAGAAAGTACAGTAAGATGAGTGAGCTAGTCAAAAAGGTAATTGGCTCTGTAGATCTTGGAAGAGTTAATGACATTCCCCTTAAACTTAGGGCCCATCTTCACTGGACAGCTGCTCTGCAGTACTGTGACTCCGGTGCATGAAGCGTATGTAACTCCTTCCACTCACTTGCAGAGAACTTAACAGCTGCATAAAGTGCTAAGCAACGAAGAGCCTGATCTTCAGCTTTTCAGATAGTTTTGTTGTCTCAGGACAGTGGCTCTTAGCCAGGGGAGTATGTTGCCAGTGTTTTGGGCTTCTTCTCATTATTTTGAGCTCTGATCCTCTTTATACTGATGTCATTTTGTCTATTAACTTCTGCAGCACTGTAAACAGCTGCTCGATGTTAAGTTCCTGAGTCATGCTGTTTGCAATCTGACTTCCCAGTTCCATGTCAGATTTTACATTGACCTTTTGTGTGTTTACCTATGTTTGGAGAGAGCTGTGTTCTATGTATATAACAGGAAAGCTTTGGGAATTGACTTCACGTGTCGATGTGTTATCTGGAAAACTTGAGGACCATGATTTATTTAGTTTGTCTTAGACCATCTCTCTTCTTGGGACTTATTGTCTCAGAGTTACTTTTTATAGTGTAAGCTCATGTTCATGTTGTGTTGCTGTTGTATTGATTCATACAGAGGGAAAACATAAATTTTTTACTTCTTAGCAGTTTATTTAGCAATCATGGCACCCATAATGTTGTATTCATTGAGATTGTATTTTTCAAAGCTTCATCTATTGGTGGGCATGTATTGCAATACTTCTCTTTTTGCCCAGTCATCTAAGGACTAGACATGATCTGTGTTCACAGTGACAGTCTGTGTGGTATGGAGCTGAAGTTGAGCTGGAAAGAGCAAGTGCTAATCCAGGGTCTTAAGTGATCTTGAAATATTTATAAAAGGGAGCCTCATGTCTGTTTACTAGTAACAGTGCCTACACTGAGGAATTGTTTATTATGAGTTAGAAAGGAAATGAATATAAACATAATTCTCTTTCTGATTTATTTCTTTATCACATGTCAGTTCTCTGAGAGGACGGTGAGAAAGGAGGTGCTGAAATGTGAGCTAAGCGTGAAAATCTTTGGAAATGAACTTAGCTTCTTGGATTGTGAAGATTTAAGAAAACAAATGAAACATTATTCTTTAAATCTGGCTGAGTTGGCTGTCAGACTTCTGAAGGTAAAAGCAACTGTTTTTTCCCCTTGAAAGTAAATGCCTTGAGAAACTACTTTCTGACAAATGCAGAAAAGGTAAAAAATGTTACTTAGTGTTTCTCTAAATTGAACTGTAAAAGACACTGGTATATATCGGGTTTAAACAGCATTAGACAAGGACTTGTTCTGTTGTCTGATGATTCTTATCTGTTTCTTTTCTCATTCAAATCCATCCATGCTTGAATGAAAACTAATTCTTTAACTGGGGTAAGACTAGTGTCTAACTTATGCCCAGGCCACATGCAGGCTTTGGACTGCTTTCTACCTTGTTTCTCAAATCAGCTTTGTTAAAAACACTTTCACAGCAGACAAATGAAATGGGTAGCTATATCTGGAAAAATAATTGAATGCTGACTTTTATTATGGAAAAAAATTCCATTTTTGCTTGTTTGGGTTTTTTCGCCATAGGGGCAAGAGGTCCAGTTTAATAAAAGGCTGAGTTTGGCCACTGAAGAACTGCAGTTTCCAGCAATTTCAGGCTTTCCTGTTCAGCTGGCAGTCAATGCCTCAGCAGCTGTCAACATAAAAATCAAAGGGAATGCGGATTTCAAACAACAGTCAGATTTTTTTCTAAATGGATATATCAAGCCAAGGTAATAACTGCTTCAAATGTGTCATTTTCATGTATTCCTCGTGTTCAAGTAGCAATTCCTGGTGTGAAAGTTTTGTGTGAGTGTCCTTTGTAATCAGTTAGGACATACCTGAAGAATTCAAGCAGTCATCAGTGCTATATTGCTCAACAGTCACTATGCTATATGGCCAGCAGTGGTTTCCTATCCCTCCTGTCTGATTTTCAGCTCTGTTGCTGTGCTTCTCCAGTACTGGTTTAAGCTGGCCACTCCTTCTTATCTCCAAGTAAACTTCCCAAATGCTTGCATGCAGATGATCTTTTGAATGCTTTACAGGTTACAAGGATGGCATCTTAGGTTTTTCTCAGCATCAGACATGCAGTTACAGGTTTTGGATCTACAAACCAATGGATGATTTAACTTTGTATTTCCTTATCTGACTGTTGTAGCTTTCTATACATACTGAATACATTTACTGAACTTCATAAGTACTGTATAGACAGATAAACTTACACCATGATATTCAGTCCTGATCGCTTTCCCTTTCCAGACGTTTCATGCTGAAGTCTGGGTTCAAATCCCTTACTTAGGAGATATAGCAAAACTATACTTGAATTAGAAAGTGTATGTCTGCGTACATATACATGTTCACTTATTTCCTGAAACAAATTAGTTGTCATGATTCTAGTGTTAGAATACGTGTTACATCATTCAACACTCTGTATTTATTGAAGAGGATAAGCAATCTATGTTTTAAATTAAGTGCTTTAAAAAGAAAGTGCTTTTCATAGAAGACTATGTATCTGAATCTTTCAACAGTGCATTTGTCCAGCTTTCTGTCCAAATGGGAACTGTGGGGACTCTGGGACATGCTGGCCTAAGGTGGTTAACAGGAATGAGGACATCTACTAGTCTCGATGGAGGAATCCAGGTAAAAAAAGGGAAAGAGCTCAAAGTCTTCTTGAACACTCCAGAAGAATCTATGGAGATAATAAATTTCAGGTAAGATTAAGCAAGAACATCTTCCTAAAATAGTGACCGTGGTAACTTTCTTGAAGCAGAACTTAACTAGCTGACGCACTAAGGGCAGAAACATATTGTGTCAGAAAACAACTTGTTTCAGTCTGACTTACAGTCCAAATCTGCCACTCACAAGAAAAGGAAGGGGAGATTATTCTGTGCATTTTACTTTGTTTTACCATGAAAACATACATTCAAATCAAAGCCTTATGATAAAGGGTGTAAATGAATTTTTCATACTCCCCTGTATACAAACCTGTATTGTGCTGTATTTGAACAAAAGCCTGACTGTAGAGTTGATTAGGTGTTGCATTAACTCTCTTGCTCTCATCAAGTTCAGAGAACATGTTTAGTTTAGTGAAGTTCTGGAAGAACTGCAAGACTAGAATGAAACTGATAGCCATACATAGCCAAAAGGGGAAAAAAGTATGTGGAAGCCAGGAAGTGAGTGGGGTTGCAATAAGCTGACCATACCAAGTTACTCAGAACAGAGGAATCTAATACTAACTGTGAGGAACTGCAGAAGAATGTCAGGATAGGGACAGATTAAACATGGAAACTGTGGAGAAAAATCCATGTGAATTAGTGGAAATGTAGACTGACCTTAGCAGAACTTAATCTTTCTTGTTTTTTCCATGTGGGAGAAGATGGCATGTAACTGAGAATTTTGTTTAAATATTGTAAATATTGCTGTAACTTTAGCATAATGGTTTTTAAATGACTGTTTGAAATTTTTGGTTGTAGCTCTAAACTCTACTTCACAACAGTGGATGAGACAGAAGATGTTTTCCAAAACCACGCAGAAACCAGATCTTGTACTAGGGAGGAAGGTGAGTCTAGCTATTATGTTTGTTTTAGAAAGGTTGATTATTCTGAAGTGTCCACAACAGATCATTTCATTCAGTAAAATATCTTTTTTTACTTATTAGTTCTAAACAGCCTTCAGTGCAGTGTTCACTTGCATGTTTTCTCTGTTTGTCATTCTAACCGAATGTTCAATTGTTGTCTTCCACCAGTGTCTCAGGTTGTTGGCTGGCAGCTGTGTTCTGAAATGTCATATCCCGACCCAGCCAGCGGTTTGGTTTTCCCACTTACTGGACCTTTGAGAGTGGCTGTCACATTAACTAAGCAAGACAGAGGCCTGCAGCAGTATGTTCTGGAAGCTGCATATCACTATATTCCTCAGGTACCCTTATGGCACTCTTTACTTTGGCTTTAGTTTTCATTTATTGTGCTGATGAAAGAATGGTATATCTCAGTACTGTATATTCAACCTAACTGACTTTCAAGATCTACATTATTATTGTTATTATTGTTATTATTATTTCTATTTGCATTATAGTGGGAAAATATGGTGAAAACAGATACCTGATGCTGATAGTAGGTACATACTACTTCTGTATATAAAACAGCACACACGAACATTAAGTCGTTTGGTTACATAAGACTGATAGAGCTGTAAGCAAAGACCAAGGATTTTTAATTGGTACCCAGTGCTAGACAACCTGGCCTCACTTTGATGACTTGTTTCTCTTTGTGACAAACAACTTCAACCCCCAAATCATTCATTTACATTAAACACCTGGTTTAAAAGTAGAAGTTAGGCTCCAGTGAATCCACTGCAGAAGGTTGTCAGTTGTTTTAATACGTTCATTTGGGCAAACCTGGGGAAGGAATGATTTTCAGCTTCTTCAGGGGACAGTAAGAATTTATGGCTTTTTCTAAAGTGATAATATAGGTGTTCAATGTGGGCAGTGGCTGGAGTCTTGTCTTTCATCACAGCTCAAGTACGCTGCTGGGCTTGGGCTAATTCTTTTTACCAGGAGACAATTTGGGCTTTGGCTGTACTCACACACTGCTCTGTATCTCTAAGTGAGATAAGAGCAATAAGCAGAGTAGCTTCCCCATCATGATTTTATTTTTCTGACTTTAACAAAAGCAGGAAAAGGAACAGGCATTTTCCTCTGCCAGAGAATCTGACGTCTCTATGCAGGGCAAGGCCAAAACTCTCAACCAAGGCACCCACTGCAGGGTCATGGTGCTGTGTGCCATATCCTTCAGCCAAATCAGAGTCACTTAGGCCTGAGCTGTAGAGCTTAAATTTATAACTGCAAGTGTGGTCTGATTTTCCATACATTTTGGCAGGATTCCACATAATTTCAGGAGGTCAGTATGCTGTGAAATTCAAGGTGTTCAGACACTGTTTCCCAAGATGAGCACTGAGTAGGGAATGGAAAATACAGCCTGGGAAAAACAGAGATTTTGTCCTAAAAATCTTGAGAAGCAGATAGGTCAAAAATTATTGTAGCAGGGAAGGTGGCTGTGGTCATGGGCTGTAACTCAGTGTGAGAGATGTTTTTGTAAATGCTGTGCCAATTGCAAATGGGGTTATCCTTTCTACCTTTCTTTCAGGAGGATTCATGGATCCCAAATGAAGCTGTCTTTCACTTCTTCATTGGGACTCCGAAGTCAGACTTGAAAAGGGATCTTGGTGTTGACCTAAATTTTAGTGTCCCGCAGAAGAAATTCAGAATCCAATTTATACAACCTAAGAAAAAAGTCGAGATTGATGGTGGGTTTTTCAACCAAGAGCCAGATCATCATATAATGCCAGTTAGGAGAACTTCATTAGAATTAACAGAGAAACATCAATATGTTTCAGTCGGTAATCTAATGCTAACACTACATTACTGTGTGGTAGCCATTCCGTTTGTGTCTTTAGGTAACACCCATTCCCAGTGGGTTTTGCATCCTGGCTAAGGCTATTTTTGCACAGTCAGAGGGCTCAGTACCCAAACCCACATTAGAGAGGAAAATGCTTACCAGTATAGATGAAGTTAAGGCTAGGAAATACAGTGGATTGTTCTGTAATCTTTTACATAGGCTGAACTCACCTTAGTATTCCTGAATTTTAGCTTTCTGTATTCTGTTAGTTATGATACAATATTACTTGTTGGAAAATCGGTTTAAGTACTGACTATGATATTGCTGTGCATTATATTAAAAAGTAACATTTCAGTCACAGTGTAACATAGAAAACAAAATTAACAAACGCATAGATTAAATAGACTGATAAATATATGGTAATAATATAGGCAACATATTTCAGTTTCTTTGACATGCTGGTCAAGGGATGCTTTGTTTTAATGTATTCTGCTATATCACATACTTAGAATTTGTCCATCCAGATTTTTTTTTGATCCTGGTTATTTTCAAAAAGCATATTTACCTAACACTGTGCAAAGCTTTGCATGCATGGTGATCTGAAACATCTTCACAGCACAGCACCGCTTACAAGCTTTAGCAGAGGCCTAAAGTACAGAAATCTCTTCCAGAACTAAGCTGGTTCGTTGAAGACAGTTTTATTACCTCTTCTCAATTAGTATTCTCAGAATGTCCCTTCAAAATTAGATGTCTGTTCTGAGGATACTTCAATGCCTTTGCAAACTCTGTTCCTAACTTTTTTTCCTTTGCTCTGGTATTTATTATGTTTTTACCCTGTGAATATATTGTTTACAACAATGGCAGTGATCATTTTGAGTATGGTTTTATTTAGCATTGCTGAACACTGTATGTCTAGAAAAAGTGAACAGTTTTCTTTTTCTCCAAGGGAGAATTGAGTTTTCCAAAAATTCACAAATTGGACACCTGGAGCTGATAGTAGATGACCGAGATGTGTATTACATTAAGGTATGTTTTCAGGTCATGAGCTCTTATACTAGAATGAATACTTAAAAGCACAGAAAAGAAAGACAATGAAAAACACATATATTGAAAAATAGTTTCGTGAGCAATCCATCAGAGAAATTACCAGTTCTCTTTATTACATATTTTTGAGATAGACTCAGTGCTAAATTGCTGCATTTCAAAAGCTTTTAAGGCATGGCTTCTGCCAATAATCTAAAGCAATTTTGTTCCCATTTGGTTGTACTCAAACCTTTGGGTTGCTGCCAGTGTTAAGTTGGTAGAGAAGACCAAATTGACTCCTGTAGGCTTTGACTCATTATGTGCGTATGTAGTCACACAGTTTTTCAGGTCTGTGTTCTGACCATGCCTAAAGACTCTGAGTTAAGCCCAGACTAATTTCGTCACTTCTGTGGACTTTATATGTGTAAGAATCTCTTAAGATACTGGTCTTTATATCACAAAAATTGTTTCTTTTTAAAAAGCACTGGGGAGAAAGCAAGAAATGCCAATATTTGAACTCTGAAATAAAAAACTCCCACTTGCAATTTTGTTTGCTTTGTCACTGAAACTCTACTGACATTTTTGTTTATATTCCAGGACCTGAACAATTTTTTCATTATGCAATTGATACCCATAGCAGGATGTCTTATGTGGGCTTCCAGAGTCAGTCGGCTTCAAACACTTTGCATTTTCCTACAGAGCGCATGTTATTTAACAGGGTTGTGTTTTTTTTTTCTAGAGTAATATTTCAACAAGGACATTTTGGAGATTTCTCACGAACCCAAACATTAACTAGCATTGCAGATTGTTGGATTTGCATCCAGTCCAACCTAAACGTAGTTACCTCTGTGAGACTGCCAATATTTTTAGTAACACCATATTATTTTTTGGCCCAGTATTCAAACATTCTTAGTGATTTCAGTCACTGCTGAAGCCAGCAGGAGGTGAAGGAGATAGCATCTCAGACCACTGTGATTATTGTATAGCTGGCAAAACAAATCCATCCTTCCTCCCCATTATTTACTAACAGCAAGTTTTATGGTTTGCAGGGGTGCTTGGGAGGTTGTTTGGTGTATGGAAAAAAAAATATCTCTCCCTCATCTCTTCTCATTTCTGAAATGCTCGAGTCTATACTATTGCTTTCTCAAAACTTTATCAGTTTTCAGGGTTAAGTGGCTTGGGTTTTGGTTTTTTATTTGTTCGTTTTTTGTAGGGAATGACAGATTTGCAGATGCTGAGTGGAGAGCAGAGATACATGACCCAACTGGAGGTAAAGCTGATAAAGCAGAGCAGTCCTGTCATTCTGTCAGGAAACATCACTAAACAGCTTGGCAAGAAGATAGCTTTTTCAGTATCCCTGAGTAATTTATTGAAGGATGCTGCATTTCTTTCAGGTTAGAGGACAATAAATGTTTGCCATATAAATGTAAGTTCTGGAGACCTTGTATATTAGGGTTGCCTGGTTTTGGACACGTATTTCTAAAGTTCCTTTCAAATCAGTAAGACTGCTTTTCAAAATGATTAGTCTTGATAACTTAGCAGTAATATGTGTTCCAGAATAAAAGGAATTATAAAATAAATTGGTTTTTAAGTCTGTTTTTAATTACTGTTGAAGAGGGTGAAAGAAATAAGATGTAAGGAATCACTTAACAAAAACAACACCAAAACAATAACAGCTCTTAAAAGACTTTCTGTTTTTCACTTTGTTAGTACAAAATAGTGCAGAGATACATATGTATCTAACTGTCTCTTAAGACCTGTTGTTCTAAAAATCTTGAAATACACTAAGAGGAAGATGTAAGTGAAAGTATCAGAAAGAGGGTTCTACAATTTGTATAACATCAATTCATTACAAGGTAAATTAATACAGTGGAATAAACCAGTAATTAAGGCTAAGGCTCTTATTTTTTCTGTAGTGTTTCTCACTGTAGTCTCCATGGGGCAAAGACGTGGAAATGCCATACGATTACGCAATATTTTCAAATAAAACTAACTTTTAAGGAATGCAGAATGTCAGTTTGGGTTTTGGGAGGTCATCTTTTGGTGGAATCACCATCCTTAGCTTTCACATGGCTTGTCACTGCCTGCATGTAAAAACGGTTCTGGTTTGATTTCAAGCTCTTATCCCCTGAGAATTAGGCTGCACCAGTTCTTCTGTTGCAAACCCACAGCTTTGCTTTGACTTAATATCCAAGTAAATATCCTCGTGTTAGGCGTTAGTTAATTAAAAGATTTGTCTGTTAGAATTTAATCCTTTTAGAAGCACCTTTGGCTGGATGCATTTCACTAAAGTTCAAGCAGTATCTACAGCCTGTATATGTAATTGGGGAAAGAGAATGAACATCCAGTTCTGTCTTTGTGTTGACCAGCCGCAGTATGGGCCGTACATCCTGGGGTTCCTCAGTTAGGCAGGATCAGACAATACATTTGTGTTTTTCCCGCTGTTGTATTCCATTTACTAGCTGAAGTCATTTCATGTTCTACTACTGCATGATCACTTCTATTCTTTTTGTAGCACTTCTGGAGAAAAAGGTTGATGATAAACTGAGGCAATACTCATTGGAGGGGGAGACTTACCTGCCAGGTGTGCTTGGAGTTCATGTCCTTGGCCTTCTCCAGCAGCGTGAGGGCTTGTGGTCTCATGGTTTGAGGATAAAATATGGACTCCTAGGTACAGTGAAAAAGCGGGCAAGTAAAAGCATTCTCTTTGTCTCATTTTTCTGCAAGTTATTTACCTGTATGATTAGGACACTTAATAAGAAAGATTTCAGTTGATTTTTAAACTGTGATCTGAGTTGTGTGATGAGTTTCTCTTTTCAGTTGGATAAACTTTACTGTGAGTCTACATATAAACAACAATTAATATTTTTAATGTGCTTTTCACAAGGATGTCTAACATTTGATTAAAAATCACTTTTTCAATGGAAATTGCTCTTAATTAAGTTGTGTTCTCAGATGTTTATACAAAATGAATGCTTGCATACATACACTTCAAAGCATGAGGCACTATTTACAGGAAACAGTTGGCTGTGTTCTCCTGGCTGCAGTGTATGAACTGTGCATTAATTTTACTGAACAAAGCAGGTGAACGTCAGCACAATTGTATTGAGATACTGAATACTTGGAGTAGCTATTCATGATAAGCATTATAGGGTGATGTATATGTGAAGGATGTTGCATATTCAGAGTATGTAGCAATATGAGTAGTAAAGTTTCCTTAAACCTACACAGGTATGACCCCATGATTTTGCTAAAAATGGCTTGCTGATGATGTTTTATATACACAAACAGAAACATACCCAAACACTTAAACAGTGTTAGAAGATGTCTAGCTATAGCTGTGCAATTATGAAGTTATGTACCTAGTACTTAAGTTTGGCAACTGTTCCTCCTGACGTGGTCAGCTAGTGATTCCTTGTAGAAGTACTGGGATTAAAAAATGAAGATGTAATGTCAAGGTGTTGAGAGCTGAGTGGGAACAGAAAATCATCAAATACTGTGAGACCCCAAGAAAGCTGCCAAGGTTGATCATGCTTAGTTTGTAGTGCTTTTACTTCACCCAAGTAAAACTCCATTTAAGTAATAAATTTCATTACTGTTTTTATTGATTTATTTATTGCTTCTGAAGAAAGGAATGAAACAACATGGAAATATGGTAAACAACTAAGGAGAGCCTTTGCTTTTCTTAAACAAAATTGGCCTAAATCATTGCATCATTTCTATTCCATTGTTAATACAAACCAGCTGTGTCCAATTGTCTGAACTTAGAAACATCTTAAATATTAATAAAGTATGAAGTAAACGAATGCCCAAACTCTTACGTGTAAAGCCTGTAACATGGCTGTTCCTAGGATTTTCATTTGTAGTATAGCTTGTGGAAAAAAAAAGTTGCAATGCCTAATGCACTTTATCCAAAGTTTTACAAATAGTTTTGCATATACAGCATGTCTGTAGTCAGAAGTGCAAAGCTATTGATTGCTGATAGCTTGGGCATATGTGTAGCAGGAAAAGAAGTGTCAGAAACTGTGTTTTGACAACAACATTGTAGTCTCTAAAATGTGTCTAGATGTCAAGCAGCTAGTGAAGATAATCCTTGAGCTGAACTTGATGGGCATGCAGTTATACCAGTATTGGTACCGATCTTCACAACCTTTGGTCAGTACCTTTAGACTACAGAACATACTGCCAGATCTTGTACTTGAATTAAATATCTACTTACCTTTTCTTTTTACTGTGGTAGTGTTTTCGTGTTAATAGTTGTAAGTCACTTACACAGCAAACACAAACTCACTGTTCTTAAATGCAGGATCATTAAACCTGGCTTTCCTTTGTATTTGTAGGATAAATCAACAAGTATATACCTATAGAAATAGACAAATCTCACTTTAATATTTTTGAAAAATAGCAACCTTGAAGCCAGCACTAGATTTATACTATTAATATTTTGAAAGCTTACTTCTCATGTATTTGAATAGGTAACTTTGTGATTTAACTTGAACAGGAGAGGCAAAAAATCTTCATCATGAATGCAGTACACAGCAGAAGATTAAAGTGGAGACAGGTGCACACAGCATGTACAAACTTGATATTGGGCATGAATTCCACTGTATGCAGACTCCCACCTATAATCACAAGGTAGAGATACTGAGCAAAGCACTTATGGACTCGTGCACTGAGTCCCTTTGTGTCACTCGTGTGCTGAGGGGCTTAAACAGTCTTTTTCTTCTTGTTTCTCTTTGCTTTCTGTATAGACAAAGATATCTAGTTAATTGCTAATTGGTGTGGTCCATTATAGCTGTAAGTGATGGAACTCTCCAGTGGTGTAATTTTCAATCTATTAATTCACAAAACTTCTGCAGAATGAGATTTTTTTTTGTTGTATATAAAACAATAGTATTAATAAGTTTATGACCTATCTTGCTTTATCCTTCTTGTAACTTAAGTCAGGAACTCTTTGCTTATTCATCAGAAGATGTATTTCTGTAGAAGAAGGCATTTTACAATGTTTTGTATTAATTTTCTGATTCAGATTTGTATACTTTTTTAGAAATTGGATGACCCTCTCATGCACAGAGGCAGATCTGTTTAAAATGTCTTCATTTACAGACAGCACAAAGGTTAATTTAAAGGCAAATCACCACTCCTGGGTATTTGCTGCAGAACAGAGAGCTGGCTGAAAAATAAGCTTCTGAATTAAAGGGAAACGTGGCGTCCCTTCAGATTGGCATTTGGTTCAAGTTGGACAGAAGCCAGGAAACATTAGGATTGCCCATGAAGCAAGATCTCGCCTGGCTTTGCAGCTGCACGGTGAATCCATGTGGGCCAGCCCATCAGAGTACATGAGTCCAGTTACCGTAGCTGTTGAGAAAAGCAATTTGACTGGCAGCACGCAGACTACAAGTTTTGGGCTTTGTACACCGAATTTCTATCTTCTGAAGGAATAATTTTCTTTGGAAAATTTGCAGCCCTTTCTGCTTTAGTCTTGCTTGCTACTTGGGAGTATTTCTAGAGGCAGTTAACAGCAGTGAATAAATGAGAAAGCATGCTTTACAGGAACAAGGTGGTTTCTGTTCTTTAGGTTCACCTGAAACATGAAGCGAGTGCGTCTTGGCTTTCCTCCCAGGTGGAGGTGAGCTATGGGAAACACTGGGATGAAGTCAACAACAAGAAGAAATTGGTCATCAGCCAAGCATTCAAGAACAGTTCCAGTTCATCTCTAGTTAGCTATTTCATGGAGGTAATCATGATTGTTGAAGAGTAAGAACCTCACTTCAAATATTTAACAGAAAAAAAACTGAGAAAAAAGTTTGGATGAATTTATTTATTAAGACTTTTTTTTCTGTGTTATGTATTCATAATACAAGTCAGATATCCAGACCTAGTAAATTTGCATTAGGTAAGGTCTTAGCCCAGGCATGTGTAGATCACTGACATTTAAAATGAACGAGAGGAAGACATAAAATGGGTTTTTTAAATACTAAAAAAGTTTTGATGTAATGTGGTCTGAGTTTTTTGCGGAGTTTGTGCACATATGATCACAGAGATACATAAAGGTTGCTTTGCTTTAAACAATGTGGAAGGAGGGTGGGGGTTACAATAACTCAGAATATTACAGCACTTAGATGGAAGTTGGTATGGAATGCAGTAGCTGAACTAAGGTCAGACCTGTTCTTATTTTTCATATTTTTTTATTACAAATTGATTTCTACCCTGGATCAGTAAAAAGTTTTCCCATGCAGTAAAGTATAATTAAAAGCCTCAGAGTGGGTTTATCCTTCTTTTGAAGCACATTCTGTGGGCTACAAAAAGAAAGAAAATAATTACTTGTATTGGTATACCCTGTGATCTTTTGTTTTCTTCGTAGGAAGTTCTTACAGAAACTATATAGAAACTATTCCTGTCAATATTTGCGTTATTTCTTAGAAGTTGCAGGTCATCTTTGTTATTATCGTAGAACAGGTAACGGTTTTCTGAGGTGGGTTGTCAATGTTCTATTTTCATAGGGAGTACCTGTAGGCATAGAATTGATCTGTGACCCCAGCATAGACTGACCTAGAATTATGATCTATTTTTCCAACAAAGTAAATTCATTTAAAATTATTGGAAATTTTCCTTTTTGACTTTCCAATAGATGTAAGAAATGCATGTTAAAGAAATCCCAGTCTGTAACTGCTCGGCATGCATGAAAAGCTGTAAAGTGAGCAGCAAATGCACAGAGCAGCAGCACAAGCTGTGACCTTCCTGCTACTCTTTGTGTGTATGTTAGATCCTGGTGTTATTTAAATTTGCTTGTCTTCCAGTTTACCATGCAAGTCCTGGAAAAACAGGTGAATTATAGAACCCAGCTGCAGCACTTGCACAGCTCTCAGGTTTATTTGCAGAGCAGCACCAGCTTTGAGGTGCAGTATAATGACCATGTGCCATTTGTGGCTGGACTGCAGTGGAGAGACGCATCCAGAAGCGGCCTGAAGAAGTGGGAAGGTGAAGTACCACAAGCCATTTCCAGTCTGTGATTAGAAAAGCAGGCACTGAAAGTTGCTGCTGGAATTCTGTGAGGTAGTTTTGTGTGTGTGTGTAGCAGAATCATAGAAATATTGTTTGGAAGAGGCAGACCCTGGAGGTTTTCTAGCTCAGCCTCCTGCTTGAATCACGACTGTTCCTAACACTAGATCACATCTGCTGTGGCTTGGCTTAGCTGAGTTTTCAAAATCTCCAACATTCCACAGCTTAGCCGGCTAGCTTCTTCCAGCAGTTCCTTGGGCTCTCAAAGTGCAGTTGGTGGCCATTGTCCCTTGTATTCTCTGCCTTTTTTGGAGGGTTTGTGTTCCTCATTTTTGCTATTTACTTTCAGGGTAGCTGTAGGCAGCTGTTAGGTTCCCCTGTTCCTTTGCCAGACTAAACAAGCCCAACTCCCTCCCACCTCGCCACAGATCTTGTTGCTCTGGCCCTTCTGCTCTGGCCTTTCTGGTTTCTCACCATCCACCTTGATCTGGGGGCTCCAAAACCAGATCCAGTGTCGCAGACATAACCTCTCCTGTGCTGCAGAGGGAGATAACTTTGTCTGATGGCCATGATCCTCATGTAGACCAGTAACGTCCAGTTAGCTTTTAACTGAGAGAACTGACCAAGTGAACCATGTTTTTAAAAAATTCTTTACTGTAGAAAGTGATCAAGTTTGTTAGAGGAACATTAGAAAATGGGACACTGAGCAGAACTTTAATGGTGTATTTTAAGCTATACATTAAACAGCTGTGTATAAGTATGGATTTTTTTTAATATCCCTACAGGGAGCAGGCCTTTATAAGAAGAAGCTGTATTTTACATTGTTAGAGTTTTTTTCTAAAATAGGAGTTAAGTTACCAGTGGTATGCCAAAAATCAGTTTTCTGACATTTAGACCTTGAGATGGATTGAATGCCACTACCATTTTTGCTTTGGTGGATGAAGCAGTATAAGTCATGGCAATGATTGGCTCAGTGTGTAGATTTGCTGTTGAGATGTATTTTTTTCAAATCTAGTATACACCATATGTGCAAAAACTTGGATCTTTATTAATGCGAAACAACTGGCTTGATACAGTGAACTGAATTAATGGATGCTTTTCTGCTTGCTAAGGTGAACCAGACTAAGGTTAGATTAATTCTGAAGTTTTAAAAATTCGGAGATTACTTTGTGCCTGTCCTAAAATAATCATGAATTACTGAACTGTATCGCAATGAGTGAATGGTGCCATTTGATAAATAACTAGCAAAATTTCAAGAGTCTGCTAGTAACATGTCAGCAGCTTGTCAGAAACAAATATTCTGAGCTGTCTATAAACTGATTTCCAAAATAACCTACAAGTCTTTTTCAAAGCGTAAGTATTGCAGAGTTGAATTTCTGTGTTGGCATATGTCAGAACAGCTTTGATTAAGGCCATTATTGTAATTATGTGAATAGTGGTTACGGATTTACAGTTCAGGTAAAGATTTCACATTTTGTTGCAGATCATGCAGTAGAACCCTTTCCTGGTGCCATTTAGATACTGGGCTTCATAAATTTCCATTTATTAGCAAAACTCCCTATGTGTTAGACTCTGTAATATGTTGTGCTAGTGGAGGACATTAATTTCACTATATACCATCCAGAGATTTTGGCAATGGAAGATTAATAGATTGATAGTAGCATTTTAGCCTCATTCCAAAACCCCAGCATGTTATCAGCTTTCTTGCAGAGTCAGAATCTAGGTAGCTTGAAATCTCACTTTTCTGCCAGCTTTAATGTATGTTCCTTCCAGGTGGATTGAATATAGACACCCCATGGCTATATGTGTATGCAGCTCACAAACTGCATCAGCCTCAGCATTCTGCTTATTTATCAACTGTGGAGCTGACAACTGGAAAAGCTCTTTCCATTAAGAATCTCATAGTGGAACTATTTTATAGAGATCAAGACAATGAAAAGGAAGGGAAAGTTCACATTTACACACCAGCTACAACATACCTGCAGGTCAGTAAGGTGATGCTTCCTCTAGTGCATGGCTTTGATAGAGCTCTGTGATAGATACCCAACAGAACTGTCTGTTTTCTGTGCTTGATTGACAAGCTGTTCTTTTTGTGGGGCAGCCAAATCAGCACAGCCAGGTTCTCTTTATTAGCTTTGAAAAGGTGTTAGGGCCACCACCTCTGCGTCTGTTTGGAAGGGGAATCCATCGCTCCCTGCGCACAGCCCAAATACATGATGGCAGGGTTCTGCCTGGGGGTGTACAAATAATCATTACTACTTTAAAGATTTCTCTTCCTGTCCCCACCCCAATGACCTAACAGTTTCAGGAAGTGGGAAAATTGGATAATCATGTAAGAAATGTTTAGAACTTGTTCCTTAGTGACATGAAACAGCTGAGAGTGTTTTTCATTTTAAAAGTAGGAAGAACAATAGCCAAACTTGTAAGTTAAGAGCCCAGTGATTACAGCATTCACCTAAGTTTGACGCATTAGATTTCAAGGCATCCTCTGCCTGAGAAGAATGCAACTCTCCTCTTCCTGGAGAGTGTCCTGCTCAACAGGCTGTCATGTAGTTCGTGGCACTTGGCTGCCTCTTGATATGGTTTGTAAAAATTCTGCTTGAGTATTTGGAGCTTCATTAATATTAGAGTGCTGATCTTGCAGAAGACCTTTTGCCACTGAGGTGTTTTTGCTGAAACTCTTTATCCCACTATACCTCTACAAAATAAACAACTAAATCTACAGGTAGCTCTGCAATATCAGCAGATTCAGTAGGAGAAGTGGAGTACTGGATAGTTCAGTGGTTCAGATCAATCCTGAGAACTGAAAGGTTATTTCTTTTGTTACGACTTGGAGCGTTACTTGTCTCCCACAAACCTGAGAGAACTTTCAGTAGCAGGTTCTCAATGTGCAGTCTTCTGTCTTTTCTGTTGGAAATCTTTCACTTTCTGTAAAATGATTAAATATCCACTGGGTAGAATCAGTGTGCCCCTGATCTATGGGTTCTAAGCTTCCTCCTAATTTATTTTAGAATGTGCTATGCAATAGAGATTTAAAATTTATTTCATCACAGTTGTTGTGACATGATAAGCCTCTGTCATTATGCAAAGTGTAGATTTGTCTTAGAGAAGCTTAACTTCTTATCTGCCTCTGTATAAAAGAGGGCCTGGAATGCTTGCCTTTCTTTTAGAATCCACTGCAGTGGTCTACATCTTTAACTCAGGTTTATGTTTAAGATGTGCCTTTATTCTGAACTGCAGCTTTCCCTCATTAGATCACTGCTGTCTCAGGCACAGTGTGGGGGATTGTGAGAAACATTCTTGCATGAGAAAAAAACGTTCATTGACTATTTTCTTTTCAATATTTTTCTCTCTCCCTTGCTTGGAGAGGATCAAATAAATTTTTACATCTCTATGGCCATTCAGAATATTTTGATAATGGAAAAGCTGGCACGCTATTTCTAAGAGTTCCTGTAATGATAGTCTCCAAGAAAAAGCAATCATTTCACCTCTGTGCTGTGCTGCTGGCACTGTAGGATTTTGTCTGTCCTAACTCAGCCAGGCTAATGTGTTCATATTTGGGTTTTTTTCAGGCATCCACGTTTAATCATCTTGGGAGGAATGTTCTGCATAGCTATAGTGAACTGAAATCTCTGTGGAATCAGCTTGTGAAGAGTGAGATTCATTTTGAGAATAATGAAGGATCCAAATTTCTGTGCTTTAAGATAAAGAGTACAAAACAGGAATTTAACGTCACAGCCAGCTATCAGAATCTGGCAATGGTAAGAAAGAAATACAGATGCAATTTCTTTGACTCAGCACTGTTTCTCAGGTCTGTCACCTTCCCAAGAGATGTTATTGCTAGTGTTGAAATTTAAACACTTCTAGTGCTGCTTCCATTTCTGACTGTTTTGACAACTTGCAGTGTAAAACTAGGTTCAAAAAGAAAACAAACAGAAACTTGTGCAGTGTACTTTTGAGTACTTCTCACCTGTTTGGGAGACTACAGGCAAAGTCAGGGAGGACAAAAACAGGCTGCATGGCTAGAAAGAGCTGTAGGTATGATTACTTATATTTTGATGCAAATGTATGGCAGGTGTGGAAGATTCTGCTGTCTTGGAGAATCAAAATATCTTGCCTGCTAGTGAGCACAGTAGCAGTCTAGGTTTCTATGCTTTTTTAGCTTCTACATCCCTTCCAGTCTTAAAATCATTTTTGCTTCACTTGGTGTTTGTACCACAGGAAGGGGTAATCAGCAGTTTGTCCTCCAAATAGGACTTGCTCCTGTTGCAAGTAAGTTACATTCAAGTGATAACATTATAGAGCATTTGTTTTCTGCTGAACTCAGTTTTCTACTAATCCTATGTAAACAGAGATCAGGATTTAAACTGAAGCATCTGTGAAACAATAGCCTCCCTGGAGCCTGGTGAGCAACATGGTTTCTGTATTGATGTTTCTAATATGAATGCAGCAACCTGATACAACTGTCCTTTCCTCCTCTGGTCTCATGATTTGAGTGCAGCCTAAGAAGACAAACTTTTCTGTGAAGGCTGTATGGAGAGATTATAAAAGCCTGCCTATCGTGCTGCAGTTTGAAGGTCAGATAGAAGAGCTGAAGAAGGAGCAGATGCTCTATCAAAAACGTGGAACCCTCCATTTCAGGTTCAGTAGTCTTATCATTTTTGTCTCTGAAGAATGTTTAGGCCTAAATTCAATGTGCGTCTTGCTGCTCTTGTGAAACATTCTGGGCTTTATACAAAGTGGAAGTGCCACATGCACAAAGCCTGTGCCTCCTCCCCTCTGCCTCACTGAACTTGCTCAAGCACTCCGACTTTATAGGCTGCTTATTTGCATCCGTTAGCTTTTTCCATCTTTACTGTGAACAAAGTTGTCAAAGGCAACAGGCCACGTATGCTGCAGCAACACATTTGTTGGCAACTCTATTGGGGTGTTGCACCTTTCACCAGAATTTATGGTCTGTCCAATCCTGGAAGTGGTGAGAAGTTCCAAAATCCACATCTGATCCTCTGTGCCATCCAGATGCCATTTTTCCTAGACCTAAGGAATAATGTAGCCATTCTAAAGCCAGAGGTATTCCCTCTTAAAACACAGAACAAATGGTCTTGTTTACATTTTGGAACGTGTTTCCACTTCCTGATGAGAACGAGTTGCATTCCTTCTAGATACTGGCTATCCCTGACATTTTGCTCTTCATTACGCATTATCAAAACACAGCTTGAAGGCCTTGGTAAAAATATATGCTCAGACTGAAGACATCTGGATCATCTCTGGAGACATCTCAGCTTTCTCAAGGCGTATGAGGGTCAGCAGGAGTGCACAGGCTCCCTTAGGAGCTAAAAAAATATGAGGTGCCTTTTTGGTAATGGAAAAAATACATAAATGAAGAACAAAGAGCTGTACCAGATATAATGCATTTTTCGAAGACGTCCAGCTAAGTGAATGTGCAGAAATATTTAATAAACTCCATAAAACATTACACCGAAAGTAGCAAACTACTCCAAGAACATAGCTGAACATCTGTTGCATAGGATTCTTGGCATGCAGATATTGTTTCTACAGAAAGCATAGAATATGGCATAGGTGAGATTTTTCAAAGCTGCCATAAGCTTTCGGATACTGTCCCTATTTGAAATGGAATCTTGGCTATGCAGGTATATGAAGTGTACGTACTGGTTGTGCATGTCAGAATTTTAGAGTGTCATGCTCTCTCATGCTCTTCCAAGCCTTTCCTGAATCCAGGATGGAAATTCCTTATTAGAAATTCCAGTAAATGTGTATAGTTTATATGAAGTTATAATCACACTCTAGTCATTTCTTGGAGTTCCTGGTCCTATGTGTTTTGCTTCTGTACCTGATGCCCTGATGACATCTGCAACTGAAGATTTTGGAGTTCAAGTTGAACTCTGCAAGATTTCTTTTTGTGGTTGCCTATTAGGATCTTTTACACTTTGCTTATTTCTTGTTTTGTTCCAGGCATCCTTTTAAAGTGCCCATTCTGCAGAGCTTCCTTCTGCAGGAGACCTTTACCATTGATAAAAAGCTAAAGCTGTATTTATTGGAAACTAAAGTTTTGATAAATGGAGTGGAGGAAACAGTTCAAACTCTTACCCTTGGTTACCAACCTGAAAACCCCTATGTGAGTTACACAAGAATTTCCTTTAATCTGGCATACCAAAAAAGCCAGCATATGAATGATTTACTGCATATATCTTATGTTCCTTGCATTTCCTCTCCCACTTTTTTTAGATTTGTGCTGGCTTAACTCATCCTTATAACTACAGGTTGTTCCCTAAAGATCTTGAAATATGCTTTTTAACTCCAAGTCACCAAAATGTGAGTAAATTTCCCATTAAATTCAGTTAGAAGGAAAGATTCATTATTTACAGTTTGTTGGCTTTTCAGACCTAACTTGCTATAGGTCTTTAGTTCCTCACCATGTAAATGCTGCAACTAAAAAGTTCAGAAAGCAATTATATGGTTGGGGCCTCCCTAATACAATGTTTTGTATAATAATATATAATAATTTGTTGTATAGTAAAATATTATAATAACACTTAGTATAGTATTTTCAAAATACTACCATGCATGAATATTATTAATAATAATAATAAGTACCAGGAAGGAGTGTATTCCGGGTTCTCACCTAGGTGTATCTATTCATCTTTCTTACCAAATGCAGTTATTTTTTTCCTGCTTTGCTCATTTTTCATTCTGAGCCACAGTGTAATAGCTCACAACTCTTTCATTTTTCATAATATGAAGGGATGACTTCTCTCATCTTTCATAATATACAGGGTTAATATTCAATGCAATTCGCTTATTCACATTCTTAACACACAGGTGACGCATGAACTTGAGATTACCATGAAGGTTGATAAGGAAGATGTTCTCAGATGTCTAGGGAGACATCAGGACAAATCCAGTGAGGCAGATTTAAGATACCTTTTATACATCAATGTGACACATTCATTCCAGGTATTGATGGTTTTCATTTGTGACATTTTATTTTTTATGTCTTGGTGGCTGTTTTACTGTATAGTCTTTGGAATTGTAACTGGTTTATGCTTAAAAACTTCCTAGTTCAATAAAGTCTTGGCCCTGACAGGGACTCTAGGTATCCCAGCAGATGAAATCATAATCTGTATCAATGTCTTCTAAGAAATGCACTGACCTTTCATTTTCATATATTTTTACGGCATTTAATTTATTTTCTGTTGTCTTTGAGTCAAATTGCTAAAATTTTGTACACACACTTGGATATATGCATCCTTCTAAAACTTCAGACATCAAATGATATTATTAATAATACATGAGGCAACTGATGGGAATGCAGTGATGTTTACATTTTACTTCGTCAAATAGCTGGAGTTTCCACAAGCAATGGACCTAAGTGGGGAGCTGTTTTCCAGGCATACTAAAGTGGAGCACTTCGACTACGGTGTGAGCATAAAAGCCGTCATCAACAAGAACACGTCTTCACAGGTCAGTTCCCTGACCGTTGCAGTTTTGTTGCTTGGACTTGTGGCTTTTGCAGTTCATACACTCAGACTTGTGTTGAGTCGCTTGCTTGTCACATGCATTAGGAACGCACGTCAGCCTGGGAGCTGTGCTATAACTTGCTTTGCAACTGCTTTCAAGCATGGGAACACAAATATATGTGTATACTACAAATTTGGACAACTTGTGTGGAATGCAATGAGTGTAGTGGAGAGGTGTAACTTGTTGGGAAAGCAGTTAACTTTTTATGAGTAGAATTTGTTCTGGCTAGATGGCTACACGCAGTTGGAATAGGTGGCTTGTGTTTTGGTTGAAATTCAGAAAACTCTGAAAGTCAAGATAAATTGTATTTAAAATTCAAGATAGTTCATATTTTTTTGGTGAAAGCTCTAGCATGGTGACAGGCTTACATGCAAAATCAGGTGTCATCTGTAGCTTTATTTCCAATTCAAAAGGCTGTTTCTCTAGGATTAGCTTTATCCCATATGGTAGGTCGAGGTAAAAGACGGGGAGATCACTTACCCATTACCTTCATGGACAAAACAGACTCAACTTGGGCAGAATTAATTTATTGCCAAAGAAAAATAGAGTTAGATGGTGAGAAAGAAGATGAAAACTAAAAGCACCTTTCACCCCTCTGCTCCCCTCTCTTTTTTTTCCCAGACCCAACTTGTCTGCAGTCTTATTTTTCAAACTGGTGTTTCAGTATCCTTAATGTCTTGTTCTTTTCTCTATGTGTAGGCCCAGGCAGTGCTGAAGAGTTACGGTGAGAGCAACCTCAATGGTTCTCTGTACCTTCATTCCAACGGAAGGGATGTGCTGATGCTGGAGGTAGAAATGAACAATGAAAACAGGAAGAATGCCAGAGCTGTCGAGTTGAGGGCTTTCCTCCATCAGACAATCCTGACAGATCCAGAATTGATACAGTTCCAGCTCGTGGGCAAAATATTTCCATCAAGGTAGAGAAATCAGAATGTTGGTTACTAGAGGAGCTGAAGAGTGTTCTGTGATACATAGTTAAATGTAACTACTTTCATATAGCTGGCACAGAAGCCACTGAGCAAATGCCATTTCATGTGTTATCCCTGTTACTGAAATACTTTTACTCTTTACCTTTCATAAGTTGGTATAGTAAGTTATGTTAATGTGTTCTGGTGGCTTTCCTAGGACTTTTTATAGGGATAACTTGATTGAACAGGTGGTGCTGTTAGACTGGTTTTGGATCAGCCTTTTCTCCCCTTGTTTATCCTCTCAGAAGTAGGGAACTAATATTTACAAGCTGTGCCAGTGGAAGAGGGCACTTCCCAGTGTTTATGAGAAAGTTTTATTAAGCATTGTGGAAAGCTCTGAGGTGGCAGGGTCAGAAATAGAAATTTGACCCTCTCAAGTTTCAGCTGGCTCCTCCAGCTGATTTTTCAAATTTCACAAATACGTAAGTATTTGGCAGAGTTAAAGAAATTGGAAATTATTACAAGTTAGCTGGAGCTCATTAGATTTACTAATAAAAGAAAGAATAAGATAAAAGATTCAAGAAAGATATTCAATGTGTTTCTGCAGCTTACTTGCAGTTCTGGCCTTCCAGTAGTACATTCAGTTGTTTAAATACCAGGGTAGGCTGTAACAGAGCAATTTATTGCAGCTCACTTCACTTCACAGGAAGTAAAACAGAATGCTCAAAATTTCTGGAATGATGATTTATTTGGGATTTATTTTACAGGGAGAAAAGAGAGAAGAATAAAAAATGGACTGTTTCTGGGGAACTGCAGAAAAGATGCAGTCTGTACAGACTTCAGTCGCTCACTGATCAAATGAATCTTTCTTCCCTGAATTATGTAGTTCAACTGTTCCCATCAAGTGGATTTTCACTGAAGTTTTACTTGTCATCAGTGTTTCAAGAGGGTTCCAATTTCTAGGAGGGATGTCTAACATTATGAAAATATTATTGCTTTACTTTTAGCTATTTTGTGTAGTATACTTGAGTCTAGAAAGCCAGAGATTTCAATGGGCAGTTTATTGAAGGCAACGTGAAAACTGTGTCTCAGTCTTATACTTGAAAGACTGGGAGTTGAGCTTCTTGTTTTCTCCAGCAGGTTTCCTTAAGAAGCTGTGCTGTGTTTCTCCAGCACCGTTCAACTCAGGCCCAAGATATGAAGAAATAGTTATTAGTTTGTTTACTGAACTCAAATGGTGGTGGCATTTAAAATTATTGTTTAAGCTTTTAAATCAGCGCTGAATAGAGATTTTATATTGTGACAGAGAGGAGTTCGTTTCCAACTCTAACTCTGTCCAAATCTATCTGTTTCTTTTATTAGGGATCATATCAAAAGCATCCAAGATTTGAAGAAAAATCAGTCTGCCCATCTGTGAGACTTTACTGAGTAGTTTTTTAAACATCTGGTGAATAGCACATACTTATTGCAAGGCGTCTGATTGACTGCTTCACAGCACTGGAACATGTGCCCAGGGAGTCTGTGGACTCTCCACACTTAGAGATACTCAAAATCTTGACCCCACGCTGTCCTGACAATCATGAATGAAGCATAATAATAAGATCTTAATAGCAATTTGCATATTTCTCTTTTTAGACTTTTAATGTCATCCGAGATGAAGCTTAATGAAAATAGGCTTCACATGGATTTCATGGGAACCAGGGAGCAGAAAGTTGGTCTTGTTTTGTCCCTAAATGGAAGAGTCCAACACACATTTGCTGGATTAAAGGCCATACCTCATCTCCTTTCTCTGAATGGATTACTGAAGTGCAAAACCAACATTCATGATGGTACCTTTTTACTTTGTGTTTTGCTGCTAAGTCTGCAGCTATCTAAGAAAGCTTCTTAATTTAAATGTGTTCCTTGCTGAAATGCACAGAATGCAGAAGAGTATTTATCATGCAAAATGGACCATTGGTCATTGGGCTGAAACTACTTTTAGTGAACTAACGTAATTTAGTAATTTTCGTCTTTTCCTTGATTGAAGGAATTAGTGGGTGGCATCTTTCCTATGCAGCTCTTCTGAAATGGGGGGGACATGTGACTTGAGGCCATTGCTCTTCTGAGTGGCTCCATAGGTGGAGCAGGTCACTGCAGAACTCCAGAGGGATTGTTTAGCCTAAAGTTACACAAGTAATAGGTCATAGTCTCTCCATAAATGTTTCTTCGGAAGGAACACACTGTGGTTTGTGACCTAAAGGCACAAGCAGCTTGGTGAACAAAAAGAAACAGCTGCCAGAAATGCTATTATGTAATTTGTTTTAAACACAGACACTTCTACGAGTAGAAAAACTCTCTCAACCATAAACTGATTTGCTCTCTAGATTAGGTTAAATTATCTATTATAATAAATGGAATATCTTTTACTTCCTCCTGGTATTAACTTAATGGTTAACTTGTATGTTACTTATAAAATTCTGGTTACTTCTGTCCCAAAGGACTCTCTCCACAGTAATAATTTCTGCCTGTTACAGGTAACATCAATGTGATGGTCAACAAAACACTATATGGACTTCATCTGAGGAACAGAAACGTGTTTGGGAACACCACCGTACACAATGTCACTTTTGCTGTATTTCAGAATGGCACTCAGGCAATCCCAATGGAGGCAAAACTGAAAGGACACCTGGAGCTGAGTAAAGAGATGAAAAGGGGGCTAGCTAGCTTCCAGATGGATGACAAAGCCCTTTCTATAGATTTTTCCAATATCATGAGTCGTGGACGCAGCGGAATCAGTGGGACTTTAACACATAATATCAGCTTTTTAACAAATGCAGGTATGAAGAAAATTCTGACTTGATGGTGTGGTGTAACAAGGTGTCAAGGTGAATTTATCTAAATAAGTGCAGACCAGTAGAAGTAACATGAGTTGCATTTGCTCACACCGGAACAAAATGTCCAGTCTTAGCAACATTCCTTTTAATATTGTTGAGAAAATACAATAAAATGGATACAAAACTACTTAAAAGCTCTTTGAATTAGTTCAGAGTGAATTATTTCTCTCTTGTACATCTGTATTCCTGCATGCTGATCTGTTCCTCTAGGCATATTTTAATGCTTGTTTTGATTTGGGCCAGAATTGAAACTTTGAAAGTCATTGGATAAATTACACTGAAAACTAAAATAGACCAAGTGTTGTATCCTAAGCAAACCCAAGGGTTTGAACTGAAGTTATCAATAATTTCGAATGGTTAAATTGCCTTTGTCTCTTTGGAATGAAGAGATCTGTTTTGAAACTTTCTAGCAGCTGACTACTGGAGTTGGACACAATACTCACTGATAGATATCCTTTATTAAGAAAAGTCATTGACTTCCAAAGTTCATGCCACATTTTAATTTGACAATCCTTTTTTAATGTGGTTTTCATATATGGTAGGTAATGTTGTTTCTTACTATAAATATCAGTCAGTGCAGCTAGCTGAATGATCACTTTTTAAAAAAGGTCTGTCGTTTTTATGAAGAACTACAGAAGGCTTCTCTTAATGACAACCCAGAAGTATTGTGTTGATTTGGCTTCCTTCCCTGTCGATAGGTTTGCCCTCGGACAGCATTCTTACTGCCATGTGTGACCAGGGCCCAAGAAACGGCACAGTTACTGTAGCCCTCCGGAGCGGCAGTGAAAGGATTGCCGCTGTGTTGGAAGCTCACAGACTGTCCACAGAACCTCCTAAATCCCAGCTATCTGTGAGTTTAAAGCACAACATCTCAAAGATAAAGAAACATGGCATCCCTTTTATTTTAGAAGCTGCTGGGTATTATGAGGTAAGAAGAGTTCTGCATTTAATTTTTATCAGAACCATTTCTAATAACTGTAGGTTATTCCTGTGCACCTAATTCCAAAAGCATCTGCATTTTTGAGATGTGCTGAATTACTATGCAAAAGACAGATGTTTTCTCATTTCTTGTCTCACTGTGTACCTGTCATCTGAAGTCTTGGAGCTGAATCTAGACTGACGTGCTACATTCAGTTCTCATTCGAGTGACATGTGTTGCTGCATAGGAACAGGAGTCTTGTCCAGTTTTATTTTTCCTCTGTAAATGATGACTGGACAGGCAGGCCTCATGTAGGTAGCCATCAGGTCATGAGGTGTCAGTGAGCCTGAGTACTGCATTGTGTCTGGAACTGGATTTAACTAGTTCTGATGTCATCCTTTGGATGTCCACTAAGGAGCAGAAGAGTGTTTAGCATGGCTTTCCACTTGAAAACCTCCACCCACAGAACCATCATGGATCATGTTTCCTGGTAAAATGTTGCTTTCTGTTGTTTTCTGCATTTCTGCTCTAGATCTGTGAACAGTGCTCTTCTGCATCTCAAATTATTTTTCCATAAAAGAAGGTTTCATATATTTTGCTTGTTCAAACACATGCTGGAAGGCTCAAGTCACTAGCACGCTCCCGTCTGTGCTAGGTTCAGCCCCTGTGGCACAGTGAGACACAAGGGTGTGCAGAGGAGAACTCTGTTCAGTTCCCCTGCCCTGCTTACGAGTAGTTTCACTGCTTTAATCATGTGTGCCTTAGGATTCAAATCCTCCAGGGTACTGAACGCCCTCAATGTGTTTTGGAGCCAGAAGGAATTCTTGGTACACAGCATTCAAAAGGTCTAGCATAACAGAAAAATCTCTATTTGAAATGATGCCCCTTGGATTAATTTGCACTTTTATTTTACCAGTGCTACTCCCATGACCCAGGCTGTGTTGTTTAAGTGTGTTGAAACAGACTCTGCTTTTGCCAGTTGTTGCTGGGATGTTGTTTTTTGTTACTTTCAATGATTTGGTTTCTTTTGTGCATAGAATTTCACCAAAAAGATTGCTGCAGGGATAACAACCACAGTGGAGATGGAACAGCTCAGAATTGAAATAGAGAAGAAAACCACTGGCAGTGCTATGGAAATTTCTCTTTCACTTCACCATGATGTGGGAGGACTGATGGACATTGTTCCACGTGTGCTAGAGGTGAGCAAAAATACTGCTATATAGTGTGTTTGGTGTCGCTTTCTGCTGTGCATCCTCAACTGTTCAGATTTACTGCTTGAGAGCTAGCTGGCAGGCCAGAAGGGAGAGAGGTATTTGTCAAACAAGGCCACTACAGGAAGCCTAGAAATCATTTGCTTAACAATAAAGAGCAGATTTTCAAGGTGTGGTGGGTAACAAAACATTTTTGTCATGAAACTGGAGTGGGTGCTTGCTCAGGCACAATAACACGTGGTCCCAGCCTCCCCATCTTGCTAAAGCCGCGTTTGCAGGTCCATCATGTGGCAGTTTGTGGGTGTTGACGGCAGTGTGAATAATAATGGCAGCAGTTTTCATACCACCAACAGCACTCCCCAAGGACTTCACTTTCTGCAGCAGGGGACACAGCTGGTGGCAGCTGAAAGACTAAATGTCTACTTGTGACAGTGGTATTTTTTGTGCCAAACATAAGAAATGCCACTATGTCCTGTCAAAATCAAAAGCGAGAGTATGAAAAATAGTTCTGTCTAGCAAGTAACAGTTTCCTACTATTTGAAGGTATTTTTCTGTCTGATAACATTTTGGCGTGAAAATTCAATAATAGAGACATGATTTAGCCTCAGATCCACTAAACTGTTCAGCTTTTTGAAACTGTTCTCTAACCTTGAATCTTAAAGCTACATTTTGGTATCATCATGCTTTTTTCCTGAAAGCAGCCTTTTAGCTCACTCCTTTGTATTTTAGTCCTCTCTGATTTTCTTCATGCTCTGAATGTGCTTTGTTGATAATGCCAACAGGTTGCTTGCAGTGGAGAATCTGCTAACGTACAACTTTCTGGCCTTTGCAATGGAGCAATTACATTTCATCATTTTGAGGTACTGACTTAATTTGTAAACTCTGATGTCAACACACTGTCTCAACTACTACTAAGGGAATCTGAGTACTGAGCGTTGTCAGAGATGTAGAAATAGATTTGAGTTAGCTGGATGTTTTGCACACACTTTCGGATATTTTCACCCCCTTAATAGTCACAGATTCAAACAGGTCAGTTTAGTTCTCCATCAAAAACTGTACAAGTCCATGGGGAAGGTTGCGCTCAGGTTCACCATCATGCAGGGATTGCTTATTCTGAATCAGAATTATCAACAAACTTGCATTCACATGCTACAGATTTACATCTTCAGTGCACAGCTGTGCACCAAGTGCAGAATACAAAGCAGAGGTAGGGCATGTTTCTGAGCCAACAGGTGCAACATCAGGAGAAAAGAGGTGTGCACCAGGCAGAAGGCAAGAGTCACATTCCTGTTTCTAGCTGAAGTCTCCAAACTGTTATTTTCTGCCAGTGAGAACTCTGGATAAATGGTCTCATTCTGTTGTTATACAGCCAACCTGATATGAACTGGACAAGGGAGCACGGGAGGCACAAGCTGAGAATTTAATGGTTTACTTCCTACTCTGTTTTCTACTCTTTCTAGCTAACAATTTGCAAAAGTCCCTCTGGCTATTGAACTGTTTGAGAAGGTAAACCTTATAGTCTGATGTATTCTTAAGAACGCGTTCAAAACATCCTCTGTGAGTGACATTGCAGAAGATGTCATTTGTCTCTAGAAAGGCAGTAATCACGGTGACTCTGATTCCCACGTATGTTCTAATAATGACACCAGACAAAATGCATTCCGGTTCTTCCCTCATGTAATATGGGTACAATATGAGGTCTGAGGGGAACTGAACACATTCTCACAGTGCTAGAGTTTGATATACTAAAACCAGAAGTGATGATAGCAGAAGCAATAGCAGTTGATTTTTGTGGTATTAGTAATTGTTCTAATGGAGTTGTGAAGTTGAGGCTTTCTCCTGCCATTTTTATTATGGAACTCTGAAAAAAATATTTTAGGCCATCTCTCCTTTTGTTTAGACATTGATAAATATGTAGGACAAGTACAAAAGGTGTCAGAGTAGTAGGGAACTAGTTCTCTTTTAGTAACATGAGCATTTAAAAACAATATATGGCCTGATAGGAAAAAAAAAAACACCTTGACAACAGTTTTTCCTTAATTTTTTCAGACTCCAGCAAGAGTTTCACTGAATGGGTCGATGTTTACTGGCAACTTTACTGTCACCTTCTTTGGACATGTTTCTTTTCATGCCATGTTTGCCTGCCTGCAGCTCCATGCCACCGCTAACATCCAGCCTCATTTAGAACTTGATTTCCAGCATTCCTGGCCTTGGCTTCAGACTCTGGGAATTGCCAGAGAGAACCAGGTGAAGGTGTCAGCCGTGACAAGTGACAAGTATAAGGGCGTGCTGGATATTGTCTTTGGGCCTTGCAGTTTGAAAGCTGATGGAGAAGTGAGCCTGGCATGGAATGAAACAGCTACAGAATGGGTACTTACTGTTAGGAACAAGTGCGTCAGTCTAGAGGTAAGCCTGGCTTGTTTTCTATACAGCATTATAGTCTGTGTGTTTCAGATCATTAGAAAAGGACAGGTTTGGCCATTGAAGTTGTTCTGATGGAGGAATGAGCGAGACCACTGGCACAGGGAGTGTGTTTGAAGATGAAAATTTGGAATAATGCGATGGTAGATGTTACTGCCATTTCCATTAAATACTTGCTTAACTATAGCTTTTTAATGAAAATAAACTTTAGTCCTAGAACCTAGTGAAAAGAATGTCCTTTCTATTAGAAATTGTGGAGGTTTTCTTTGGGGTTACAATTTTTTTCTTCTACAGTACTGAAAAAAAGGCTCTTGTAAAATTTTTTTTTTTCCTCCCATTTTTGGTTTCTTTTTATGATCAGTTTCTATTTGATTCCTCTGTGAAACAAGCTGTTTTGTATGGTCCTTTCCAAAAGCATTTTAGTTCAGAAAGAAGAAATGCTTTCTCATTAATTAGAAAAAAATTAGGAAGAGAGCTGCTTTACCGTGCGTACTTTAAATAGTATCATCTTTTCTGTTGCAGAGGATGGGATTGCCTCAATATGCAGCCTTTGAGGGCTCATTTCAGCAGAACATCTGCAATGTTGGCTTGTTGATGAACCTCCAGTGTGATGGCAGCACAGTTGATGTGCAGATAGAGGCTGCCTGCGAACACGAGTATACACTCCAAGGGACACTCAGGCACTCGGTTCCCTGGCTGAGTCAGCTTGGGCTGCCTTTGGAAAACTCTGTCCTGTTCTCTGCAGCCACAGACTCCACCACTCAGAGTGTCTTGCTGCTGCAGGCTGGCAAATGCAAACTCAAGGCTAGAGGAGATCTGTATATTCAGAATAAAGCTGAGTGGACACTGGAAACAGAAACAGAATGTCAGCTTCTGCAGGTAGCTTTTGTGGGCTTTTAAAGAGATATTTGGCATCAAATGCAGGCCATAGAGGGTTTTAATTAAAGTAACAATGTTTAAGTGTTGGAAAGCCGCTCTAAAGACACACCTGTTGTACAGCATTGGCAAAGAAAGTGTCTCATATATGTGCAGGCTGGGATTAGTTCAGTCATTGCTGCTTCTTGCCTTCACAGCCCAAGACTGCCCTCTAAGGCTGAACAGTGGTTTTAGTCTGAACTATTTGTCAAAATATATATTCTCTGGTCTGTCTTTTTTATCAAGTAGAACTTTTGAAATGTCTCTTTTTTTTCCATCTAGCCTCACCGACTACATTTAAAAGAATGATTGTTGTGGATTTAGGGTTTATTTCCAGATGTTCATAGGCATTTATGTTTTGCTTTCAACTCCTCAGCTTTAACTTCTTCAGCTAAAAAAGCAGCAACAGAAAAACAAAAATGACAGGAAAGTGTGTTATCTATAGTGAAGAGGGAATGAAAGCCACTTAAAGTATTTAAAATAGTAGATTTTTAGGTATTTTTACAAATACTTTAAAAGAATGAGATGGTACATTTCATTTGGGATGTTGCACAAGACAAGCTTGAAATTTTAATATTAAAAAAAAATAATCCTAACAACACCAGGTGGAAGAATATCTGTTAGGCCTATTCTTTTTTGTGGGTTAGTTTGTTTGAAAATTGAGATTGGTCTGGTCTGAATGAAGCAGAGGATATTCAGTAAACTTTGCCACTCTAAAGAAATAGGCATTTTGTATTTTTTGTAAATGTAAAACTTCATATAGGTACAGAAGTTGTAAATTCTGCGGGGCAATCCTAAGATCTTCCCTCAGACCTCATTCAAGCAGAATTGCCATCTTACCATTGGGAAGGAGAAAAATGGCAGTGCAGATATCACAGGTTTTGTCTCTGATATTGTAATGTAGAATCTCCTTTCTTGCATGCTAAAGGAAGAAGAAAAAAGACTCAATACTGACTTATCTTACAGTGTACGCATAATCTATTGTTGTTTTTTTTTAAAATCTTGGTAGGATCTCAGTATTCCAACTCAGTCACGGCTCACAGGATCTTTTCAGAAAGACAGTTGCCGAGCAGAAATTGTCTGTGTCCTTGAAACAGAAGGCAAGACTGCCCGTCTTGAAGGGAGAGCGGAGTGCAAGCCAAAGATCACGCTGGAAATGCAATTCAGGCATGAGCTCCCTCAACTGAAGGACATCCCAAGGGAAAACGAGCTGTCCATCACTGCACAAAACCAGTTAAAATATCATATCAGAATAGGAATGAAATCAGGTGCTTGTGAGCTTCAAATGAACGGGGACTTTGACCCTGAAAAGAAGCTTCAGTGGAAAATGTTTATAGAAAACAAATGCCAAACCATTCAGGTATTGGAAGGAGTATTTTTTTGCTTTACTCTTGAATTTATACATCTAAGCCAGGATCTTTACACCTGCTAAAGTCAAAAGAAAATAGTCTAATTACTTCAATGAAGAAAAACATTCTCCTTTTAATGTTACATTGTACTTTTGCAGTCAGTCATTCACTGTATTTTTGTACGGTATAAGCCAGACTTTCTATGAATCAGTACCTACAGTTAGTGGACTTGCTTGCACTAGCTCTAATGTATTCTTTTAAAAGCAGGGCTGAGAAATCTGCAGGGTTTTAATATTCAGAAATAATGAGTATTCACATGAACGTGTCATTGTTTGCCGTCTGGTCTCGTTTCTGCATTTCCTGTATAGACAGGAATGGAAGGGACAGCAGAAGCGTACAGAAAGCTTGAGAGAGATGTTATCACAGAATGATCTGTCCGTTCAGTGTGCAAGTCAGGGTAAATCTGAATATACAAAGACAAGATTCACCTGCCTTCTTCCAGAAACAGAGCTGCCATAATGAACCTATGTATGCTGTCTGCTTTCACTGGATTTATGAATGCTTCGGGCCACTGGAGCAATGCCAAGCATCAAAAACTATTAATAATTGACTTTTCACTTAGGCAGAAAGAGCTGCCATGTTGTCCTCTGTTCTGTTTATGCTGGCTCACTTATCAAAAATATGCCAGGCATAATCAAAATAAAAAAGACAAGATGTATAAAATGTAATAAAAAGCTGACAAGATTTCTGAAGCATCCTATAGGATACACTGCCTGATGTACTAGATGTACACCTAGGTGCTATTAGAGCTACTTATAATGAAGTTCCAGATGTATAGTTTATCTGATCTGTGGGTAAGTGTGTAAGTGGTGAATTTATTTTTTTTCTTGGACAGGATCTTGGAGCACCAGTAAAAATTGCTGGTTCAGGCTATGTTTTGATGGGTAAAACGAACCTGGATTCCCAGACATTGATCACTGTTGATGAAAGTAAATTACAAGGACTCCTTCTACTAAAAGTCACTGATGTAAGTATCCTGCAGACTGTTAGACTGCACGTAAAAGTACTGAGTGACATACTCTGAACTGTCTTATTGGAAACAAATAGATAAGCTTTAGTAGTAAATGCCAGAGTAAAGTCTTGCAAAATCTGGCACCTGTAATGTGCAGTAAAGCAAATATATAGTTTAATAGAATACAGGCACTTCCTGAATAATTTCCTTGTTGTGCTCTTTCTGTGTATGTATTTCTTTATATTGTACTATTTGATGTACCTTATGTGGCAAATGTGACAAGACAAGCAAACCCACAAATGCTGATCTCCCTCCAGATATACAGTGGGTGCTCCAATATAACATTCATCATGAAAGCATACAGCAATGCACAAGAAGAAAGAAGTTGTGATTTGTAGAGTCATCACTGTGATTTACATTGCAAAATAATAGGCAGTGATTAATTGGGACACTGCTGTTTGTTCCTGCAGTAAAACAACAGCACAAGAAGGGCTGTGAATCTCTTGCTTGCCTGTTGACAATTGCAAGTTTGGCTTCTCTGGTTGTCAGTGGGGGAGAGTAGAGTACACACACAAGTATCTTCTTCCTTGTGATCATTGACTTTCTTGCCATAACCAGTAATTTCTGTGCATTTCTGTTTTGTCAAGGAACAGAAATCTAGTGAGTTTTTTTTTCCACCAGAGAGAAACATTTACACTCTTTTCCCTCTTAGCTGAAATATATATATTTTTAATCTGATCTGTTAGGCTTCATTTTTTTATCTCTTTCCTGGTGTAACTTCCTTAAGTTCATTGCGATTGTTTTTTATTAGTATTAAATGTAGGACAGACAGGTTTGCTAAATGTCTGGTTTGAGCTGGTTATTGTCGCAAGCTTTGGGTTCTACACACACTTTGCTAAATATGCTGTGGAATATTAACAGGAAAGACAAGAGCTGGATGCGGTGCTAACCCATAATATTCAAGGAGCTGCTGACATTGGCATTCCCATGAGGTTGTTAGTTGATGTTGTATCAGAAAAAAACAGTGACTTCTATAAGAGACTTATTCACTTCTGTGTGAACAGCAAGCAAGTAAGTGTCTCCTCCATGTTAGTGAGATGTGAGCTGAATGATTTGGTAAATACTGTTTCTTCAGTTGAAACAGCTGTGCATGAGGCCTTACAGGAATACTCTGCAGCAGCTCGTTTGGTTTTAAAAGTCTTGATTAAATGAAGGCAGTATCTTTCAGCCTCTCCTGTGCAATTGCTTCTAGAAATAAATTTGACATCAACAATGATCCATGACTCCTGTTTGCAAACTGTATCAAACCTTTCTTATCACGTGTCTTCATTTGGAGCAGCATATTCCCTATTACAGTACAAAGTTGTGACTTATAAAAGTTAGACAATTCTTCACCATAAATTTTTCATAGTTTTCATAGTCTTACTCTAATGTGTTGTTAGTACAATAATTACAATTAATCAGAGCAGTCTCAGTATCAGAGATGTGCCCCAGTTAACTTTTGTCATATTTTATTTGGACTGAACAGATTACAGAAGAACTGAGCTTTGTCCACAAGTTGGATGTTGTGTCTCTTAACTACAAACTTACTCATAACGTAGAGGCACTGAAGACTTTGCAAATAGAAGACAGGATTGAGTTGCAGGTAAGTTATCTGACAAACAGGGAGACCTGAATCCTGCCTGGAATCGCACCATGATGGAAGCAGAAGCTGTAGAAGTCAGATGGCAAAGAAAATAAAGTGTAGATGTGACTTTGTGCTTTTGCTATTTAGGTGGAATTTTTGCCTCACTGTCAAGGAGGGTAGAATTTTATTCATTCAGTTGTTAACTTTGGCATCTTTATCATGTTTTCTGTGATGCCACCATGCATAAGATCATAGCACAGCTTTCAGAGTTGTTTCATAATACTGCTTCGCTTAAAAGCCGAGATTTATACAGGAGAAATAGCTTGTTGCTGCAAAATATAGCCCAATGTAGCAGGTGCAAACAGGAAAGATTGTTCTCAACATTTTAAAATACAATCTAACCTTCAGTGAAGTACCCTTCTGAATTAAGGTGTCTATGTTGTCACACCACCTCAGCTTTCATTCTCATTTATAATTATTTCTTATAAAGAAGTGCTCTTCTTTACCTAAACTCCACTGAAGTTGGTCCTTCCTTGCATTTGATTCAGTTGGCAGAGAGAGCAACAGTGTCTTCTGTCCTTCAATATATAATTTGAAGAAGGGTGGAGTATTCATCATGAAAATGCATTGCAGGATGTGCAAGCTGTAATTTTTTGTGCAAAATCAATGGCTTGGGACATTTGAATTTGGTACCCGTGCATACAAGGACTGTCTTGGAAAGAGCTGGGATAAGATGGGCAGAGAAGTGTGATGGTGGTAAAATGAAGTGTCACTCTATAATGAAGAGGTAACAGTGGAGAGGTCACTTCCTTGCTGTACAGATTGTACTCCTGAGATCTGTAACCCATCAGAAGTGAAAGGAAGTTGGGAAGGTGCTGTCTGTCTTGGTGGAATGCGGATTTGGAAAAGCACATTGCTGCTTATGCTCCTGGTGGAATAAGATTTTCCTGAATTTGGGTGTTGTCCCAACATATATGGATTGTGCTGTCTGCTGCTGTTTTAAAGCCATTTATATGTTCTTTTTCTCCCTCCACCCCCTCCTTTCTGCTCTCTTTCTCTCTGTCTTTTTTTTGTCCCCTAAAGCTCAGGGTGGAGGGCAGTGCAGATGCTCGCTTTGTTCCTGGTGGCAGTGCGGAAGCTCAGTTTGTTCGTGAGGGTGGGGAGAGAAGCTTGCTGGATCACAGCTTTCCATAGGAACAGGAGCTGAGCTTCCAGCATGTGCTGCAGGGGGAGGGCAGGGCCTTTTAGCCCACATCTGATAGATCTGCAGTTTACCCTGTGCAGACCAGACACAGCTGAGTACTGATACGATTTCACTGTTTACATTCCAAATGGTATTTTCATCCCAGACTCTGATTAACTGTCCTATTTTTTTTAATCTGAGATACACAAGCCTACAGCACACCACCTACTCTTTATGAATCATATAACTGCTGGAATAGGGTTAAGGTTGTACTGGAGAATACGTGTTAAGATGTTGCATTTAAAAATAAGACATCTGTAACTATGTTGTGTTATAAAATTATACAAGATTAATTTTTTTGACAGATCTTTGAGATGGTACTGCCTGAAGCAATGAAAGAACCCTAACAGGAGCTTTACCTTTTACAAAGCTGCATTTTCACAATTTACCTTTGTTGCACGCAGGCCATCTTGAACCTGAAAGTGATCAAGAGCTTTAGTATGAAAGTGCATTATGGTGCTCACCTAACAGTTCTTGAAGGACAAATCCAGGAGTTTGAAACAAGCACCAACATAACTGGGAATTTCCATCACACTTGGCCGTGGCTGCTACAAGCCAGAGTCCCATCATCTTTACAGGTAGTTTCTTTCTTCTTTTTTTTTTTTTTAATTAAAATTATTGTCCTTTATTACAACGTAATAGCCCATGGCTTGAATGAAAACTACTGTTTTCTGAGGTACAGAATGGAAGCTGAGATTTTTTTGATATATCAAAACTATGGATGGCTAAAACCTGAACTAGTGAAATAGGAAATTTCTTTTTGACTGCTTTCTGGACCAGATTCGTCCATGCTGATGTTAGTACAGTGTGTATTGATATTGTAACTCTACAGGAGAATAGTTTCAGCATGTTGTATCAGGAATTGGAATATTGCTCCCATGTTCTTCAGTGAGAATTCTGTGCTTAAAGAAGTACTTCTTTAAGTGCTTTTTCGGGGAAGCGTTGGAGTACCTACTATCTGGTAAATATTGGGCAGTATGCATGGGTCAAGGATCCTTTATATAAAGGGAGTCATGTTTTTGTGGGATAAAAGAGAACCTAATGAGAATTTGACAGAAATCAATGAAGCTGCTGTGGTTTGAAATTCATTCAATTGAATGGACTTCGTACTGGAAAAGTCATAGATGATTAATGAAAGGCTAAGATTTTTTTTGTTAATAGATAGATTTTTGCTGTAAGTATAGACTAGAGAGAACTTCCACTTCCATTTTTCTTCTGTTTTAAAGTTAAGTAGTATTCAAAAGTCATTTCAAGAACTTCTATCTACGTGTCATTTTTTAGATTAATGTGGTTTTTCAAGGGAGAAACACTACTCAAGAAAGATACATGCACATTGCAGCTGGAGAAACATCAATCACGTATGTAATCAACTCCTATGATGTTGGTCACCAAGTGGATATCTTTTGCCAAAGTGTCCACAGCAGCGAGGCACTGCAGGCGTCTGGCTACCCCAAGGCGATCACCTTGCTTCTCCATTTACAGAAATCAGGTGTGTACCTGCTGATCCTTGCCAGGTTCTTGCTATATAATAGCTCTTTGAGGATGTTTCAGCTATTCTTTCAACAGCTTCAAACTGACGAAGATTTGCTGACAGTAACTAAAAAGGGGCTTTTTCTTTTATGTAAGTAAAATTGTCATTCTTAAACTGCACCTGTTATTAGTTATGTTACATTTCTTCTTTTAATTCCAGGAAAGATCTCATGTGGGAACACCTGGTAAAACAAATGATCCCCAAGATACTTAGCTGCAGAAAATAAGATTCCAATATCACACAAAAGACCTTGTTACAGAGCACAAAAAAATGTGAATTCCTATTTAGTTTAAAGTGGACTTTGAAATTAATTCTAAATGGCTTTTGTCGTTTAAAGTGTGGAGAGGAGACAGACCCATCCTGCATAAGCCAGTCTGTCCTCCAGGCTTGCCCTGATGTAAGTCCTACCTGCACATCCCTCAGCTGCAGATTTACATTGTGCCCACACAGGAGTATATTCTTGTTGAAAAAAGCCCATCAACTGTGAGAGCACCAAAGAGTAGGAATTACTGAGGTGGGCAGGCACTGAATCAATAATAATGTTAGTGGCACCATCTCTTTTCACCCATTCTGAAAAAGCAACAGGACAACAGGTGGCTTTTCAGGCTTTCGGTGACAGTGGTCACTGTGTGGTTGCAGACATGTCTGGAATTTTGTCTTCTCTGTAAAGAATTTTGGGGTTTCACATCTCTCATCTCATTTTTCTCTCTTAGCAGTCTGTATTTATTTATTTTTTTTTAATATGAAAAGCTGGTAGGAAAATGGGGGAAAGGCTTCCAAGTCATGTTTGAGCGGTGTTGGTCTGCTGGAGCTGGAACAGAAGGAGTCACGAGAGGTCAGAACAGCTTAGAGCTCTTCTCTAGAAGATGTGGCTACTCTTGCCAAGTGCTGCAGTTGGCTGTACAAGCTCATCCGCTCTAGCTGCAAAACCACATTACTGTTGGGAGCTCACTTGTCGCTTGTACGTGGGTACACAAGCTCTGTTAACTTAAGACTTCATATGTTCAAGGATTCCACCATCCACAGGCTGAAGCGCTTGTCATTCTGAATAGATGACTTTGTCACAATGAATGTTTCAAACCAAATCTGGCTGGAATGATTTTATGTAGGCAGTACTGAAATACCTTGAAAATGGGCCCCTCAAAATGGCATTATTTTGTTTTTGTTATTTAGAAAACAAAGCCAAGACTACCTGTGAAATCCAATATGATGACAAAGATATAACTGTGACTATGGATGTTGACACAGACTTTCAACTCAACGGTATATTTGAATTTGTGGCAGAGGTGAAGCACTCAATATCACTGCTCCATCATCTGGGACTTCCCTTCTTTCTTAAGGTAAGTAATAAACCACAGATCTTTCATTGTGCTTTGATTAGAGCTTTTCTCTGAATTACACTAGTGTATATCCAGAGTGCTTCCAGCAGCCTCACTGAAATTACTCCAGGTTAATACAGGTGCAGATGAGAGGTGATTTGGTGCAGTTTAACTGAATCCTTGTTTAACTTAAATATGCAGCTAATGCTCTGTTTCCAAGGAAACTGAGCAGGTATTTCAGGATGAATCACTTCAGAACAATAGATTTACTGTCACTTCCTGGCTGATATGCCTTACTAAGACTTTTGGTAGAAAACAACTATCCTTTATACCTAGGGAATTCCTTGCCTTGGTTAAACCATTTGTAGCATAGATACCTAAAAAGTTTTGGTGTTGAATAAGCAGAAATAGATTTGTATTCCAAACTGCTCGATAGGATCAGCAAAAGCTGTACCTGCTCATCCCTTGGGAGAAAAAAGTATCAGTTGAAATGTCTCCCTCCCTTTTGGAGGGTAGTACAGCACATCCAACTCATCCGTCGCCTTCTCTTCAGTTAAGAGGCTAAGTATCTAGGATACAAGATTAAAGACTTTTCTGAAAACAAACATTAGATTAATATTCAACCTGCATATTAAGTGTGTTTCAAGGGAATATTCAATGCCAACATTTTATTGAAATATATTAGATATATCCCCTGCTTCTTCCCCCTCAATCTTCTGTGAAATGTCTTTCGTCCTCTAAATGTTTGTGTGAAAAACAAAGAAAAACAGAGATAGTTATTCTTTTGGTGCCTTGCCTCATGTGTAAGTTATGTGTGTAGTCATGGGACATCAGAAATCACTGTTCCCACAGACTTTGCCAAACACACCATGTGTTGATATTTAAGTGTGTTGCTTGTCTTCTCCAGAGGGATTCTTTAGCAGTTTCAGGATAAACCTGTAGATGAGCTCCCAGCTGTGGGAGGAAGAAAATACCCTGGAGTAAAAGATTTGTGGAGTTCCGTTTCAGCAAAACAAAGAAGGAAAGGCAGTATCTTTACAGTATATGAAAAAGAAGAGTGAGGAGACAAACAAGACCCTGTGGCTCTAGGCTTAAACCAGATAAGGATACATTGAAAGTAACGCTAATGTTTGTCAATAATGCAAGTGACTATGGAAACTCACAGGAAAGAAAACAAAGCCATCTCGTGATGCTTTTGATTTAGGTCTAGAAAGTATCTAGAAGGCTGTATGGACGATAAACTTCAGTCAAGATGCTGGTTTTAAGTCAGTCATAGACTGCTTAGTTTAAGTGAAATGCTGAGTAGCAGCTATGGCACGCGATTTGTTTATTTCCTCCTCCCCAGATGACAGTTCAAGAAGTGCTGACTGAAAGTGAACTTGAAGGAGCTCTGGGGCTGACCTGGGAACGGAACATGAACTTCTCCTTTGCCATCAGCAGGAAAAAAGATCATCAGGGGTAAAAGGGTCATTCTGAGCACTTCAAAATTGTCATTAGGCCACTCTGATTCTGTGGAAAACATTATGGGTTTAGTCACCAAAGCACTGGTGAAATGGATAACAGATTTTTGATGAAGTGAATAGTCACACCAAACAGTCCATACACCTTGGGAAGTTCGTGACGGGCTGCGGAGAGATTCCCCTCCTCCCAGCTTGGGCATGCTTGGCTTTTTGCCTGACCCCACAGCACCGAAGCAGCAGACGGTGAAATAATCCATAAAACTCTAGCAAGACAAGTACTTAAAAATATACCTTAACATGACATAACTGTTTAAATCTTAGTACAGCGTTTTGGCACAGCTGAACCTTGTATAAAATGATGGAGACTCACTCAGTTTTCTAAGCTGATATCAGTATGGCTGTATCTTCCTTCTCTGCTGTTTTCTCTATTTTTCTTCTGCCTTCTAAAAATTTTCAAAGTTCTTTGAAGAAACAAAGAATGAATAGAGTAATTCTTTACTTCAAAAGTGTCTGAACAGAAATATTTGGTATACCTTACAAACAAAACTGTAGCCTTTTGAGGGTGTTTAAGAGGCGTAATATTTTCAGCCTTGGGGTATTCAGATATTTCTTAAGTTTCTAGCAAAAGACCTTTGCACTGAAAAGTCTTGTAGGTTGAACTCACTGTGAATTGTAAATTCTAAGTCTGGAAGCCATGACAATGCTTGCAAAGTCAGATTCCAAAATACCTATCACACTTTTAAAAAAGCTAATGCACTTCCTATGGCTAGTAAATGACTAGCCGAAGTAATTTCTGATCCACTGGGCCACATTCATCCCGGGGTGCATGCACAGGCTTTCCATGGAGGTCAGAGGTGGCTCTTCTGTTTGTTCTCCTTTACCTTTGTGTGAATGCATCAAATAATGTGGGCTGGGTGAGTGTGCAGTGGGAGTTACTGCAGTTTGCAGCTCTAAAAGCTGTGGCAGACTCCGAGGTTTCTCGGATAACTTGTGACATCACCGAGAGTGGATTTGAAATACTGTTGAACGAAAGTGTATTTCTTCCCTCTAGTGAAGAGCTGAATATAAAAGCACTCCAGACTCATCCCTTCCTACAGCACTTCCCCAGTGCAGCAGAACTCTCTTCTAAGGTAACTGTTTGCAAGTTATCATCACATACATTACTGCAAATTAGACTTGTTTAGTATTTTAGGAATCAAGCTGCATTATTTCTAGTACTAGTATCTCTGACCTTGTTGTTATTGAGGATGTTCATGTTTTCAAAGATGCTAATAGTCTCAACCTACTGGAAAGGATTTATTCCATTTAACTTTGCATTAATTGTGACTTCTGGTAGACGCCTCTCAGGAATGGTTTTTATTATTCTGGCTACTAGGAAAAGAGAGACTGAGCAGAAATAGGTTCTGGATGTTGGCGGTTTGCAGTGCAGAAATACCCAACAGCAAGGATATGCAAGGAGGGTGAAGGGGGTTATTTGTCAGTTAAATGCAGCACAGTTACTCCTGCTCATGTAAAAACTAATTTCTTATGCATGATATTCAGTTTATGCTGTTTTGTAGCCATGCCTTCTATAATGTGGACGTAAGGGAAAATCAGAGCTCTCTTAGGTCCTCAGGACCATAATTTAACATACTGTACGAAGAATGTGAGCACAATAATTATTTTATCTTTCTCTTTTATTTCTTCTTCTTTTTTAAAAAAAATTATTTTATGGGAACTTGAAAAGGTAAATTATGATATGAGTGAAGCAAAAGGCAAACTCTTCCTCAGGATGGAAAAGAGGGATTTCAACGTGACAGCCAAGCTAACTCTCACTGGAACCAGCTACACTAATGTCATTGAAGTAATCCAGACGATGTCCCAGGTTGGTATCACCAGCTCAGATGGCAAAAGCTGTGACATTTCTAGAGCATGGCTGTGACATTTCTAGAGCACGGCATTGAGGGTGGTGGCTGCCGGACAGTGAAGGTCAAATGCAGCCTCAGTCACTGTGAGGTGCTTTGCCCTTGATTTCTCCAGTAGCGTGAGCAAACATTTGACTGTACATTAGTTGGGTATCCAATGGTATAAACTGCTTGGTTTGCTCCTATAGACAAAACACATATATAGGATATATAGGAAGTAAATAATATATTACAAACTGACCAATTGCCAATTTTTATTATGCAGGTACCACACGTAACGTTTTTTTCTAAATCAGGAAGAAAAGATGTCACAAATAGATACTATTGTTTGCGCTACCTGCTGGATTTATTCTGTTATAGTGGGGCTCTTGATGTTGTAAGAATTATTGAATGACATAGAGAAACAGAAAATCAAAATATATAATAAGGAAACACTAGTGTAAAGGGGATACTAATTTTTGTATCTATGTTCCATTATGTGTAATGACTTACTGTAGAAATAAAGGCAAGTAGAAATGAATTGCTGCCTGTACAAAAGCAGTGGGCTTTAGGGTATCATTGTACTCTACCTTTTCTAAATGCATTTCTAAAGCTAGATCCCATAGGACTTTACGGTATCAAAATTACACACTTAGGTTTTAAACTTTTCAGACAACTTGGGATTTAATATGTTTCCCCTCTTTTGTTTTTAGTTAAAAATTGTTCCAAGGCAGCTTGTGTTCCTGACGGTTTACCAGAGAGGCAACAGAACACGTTTGCTGAGGCACATCGCTCTGTGGGACGGCAAAGAGCTGAAGGTCACAGGCACTTACACTGGGCTCTTCCCAAGGCTGCTCGGAGCTCACGACGTTCAGGGTGGGTTTCTCAACTCTTTTGCCAGTGTTGATAGCAGACTAGAAAATAAACTAAACCACATAAATCTTCTAAGGTCTTATTTGCTTTAAAATCATGATGACTCTGGCTGTTAGAAACATCCATTTCAGAACACTGTTTCTGCTTTCTGGACATGGAATGTAAAGCTTAAATAAACTTCAGTAGTGCCAGGGAGAAGTTTGGCCAGAGTGAAGTCATCAACCATTTAAAATGTCCAGTGTCATTTTACAACAAATTTCAGAAGTGTTCTGGATTATATGAAACATTTGGGTTTATTTTTATATTTGCTTTTGAGTATTTAATGAAGAGCAAAGGAAACCTAGGAACTAGTTTTGGACTAGGCACCATTGGTAAACAGAGAGCTCAAGTATTGCAGCTACTTTCTTTCTAGGCACGGTGCTGGGATCCTGGCTGGGAGGGATTCAGCCTCAAACACCCAGTAACCCAGTGGTCAGGGTGGCTCATAATAAATGCAAACCTCTCTCAGTTGATAGAAGGAACGGGTTTTGAGGTGACCCACACACAGGTTTGTCCTTCAGTCACTGCACTAGACGTATAAACAGACACATCCCACAAATAACATTTTTCCTGAATGTTGCCCGAGTGTCCCTTTGAATTTGGAGTGTAAAAACATTTCGGTTGAAGTTCATTTTTGTTTATTTTTCTGGTTTCTTCTTCCTTTGTGTGTTTTGTCCCTCCTGAATTTAATTTTATTTTTTTGTTATTTTAATGTCACCCATTTCTGAGTTTTTTCCAAAACTGTAGTAAATTCTGTTATTCTGCTGCACTGGGAGCTCTGGTCATGCCGGCTGCCACCTTGAGGTGCTAAACCCTTATTTTAAGGCTGCATTATCTGAAAATAACTGCACACACTTATATGAGAGTTGTAAGCTGTTCCTCTTCTGGTGCAGGGTTATCTCAGCTTCAGAAAGATTTTTTTTTCCTGGATGTCTTGCTGGAGTTTCTTTGGGTGTAGATATCAGTCTTTTGATCTTTGCAGGTGATTACTGTTTCGCTGGGAAATAAAGGACTCCTGTTTTCCCTTACATTTCTTCATATTTAGCAGAAATCATCCCACTGAAGTCATTGTGGTTGTTGTGGGGGGTGGTGTGTGTGAGCAAGGACCGTGTTTCCTCCGGGAAGCAGCGGCTCCCTGCTGCCTGTGGGAGAACACGTCCTGTGCCTGCATCAGAAAATGAACGGTCACAATTTCTGGTGGGGAAGACTCACTTGCTTTTTTTTTTTCTTATAGTGGAACTTTTCCACCCTCTCTCCATCGCTTTCCCGTGGCATTCCAGGGTCAACTTACACGTGAAACATTCGGCACGCAGTCACCGGGATGATCTGACTGTCATCTGGAATGAGAAGGAGCAGGTACAGCAGCCCAGAGCAAGTAATGTCAGGAGAATCACAGGAATATCAAGTGGGGTTTTTTTGTTTGTTTTCTTTAAAAAAAAAAAAGGCATTAAGCAAGCCGGGGAATTCAAGTAGGAGGTAAACTGTTCTCTTTGGATATACAAAACGTTATGATTATGAAAGATGAGCAGCCAGTATTCTTGTTTGAAGCATTTTCAGACCATGTGATTTGTTTTGTTTGCAGTGACCCCACATGTTGCTGCATAACCAAAGGCAATGGCCTGTGGCTCAAAGCACCGGATAAAGGCCATTCCAAACACTCTCAGACTCTAAGGCAGCTTTTGAGAGTAGATGGGAAGAATAAAGCAAAGGAAGAAATAAAATCTAAGAGAGATGAGTAAATGTGAGGTTGAACAGGATGAAGAGCCTCCCTGTTGCACGGATGTGCTGTGTTTGCCCGCGCAGAAGTGACACATACCTCTGCTTCGCATTTTCAGCATTACTGATTCCATTGAAGCTCTTTTGTATTTCATTCTTTCATTCTCCTCTTTATGAGTGAGAATGACAGCTTTGGCACAGTTTAAACCAGATTTTGTTTTTCTTTAAGTCAGCATTATTTTTTAAAAATAGCAAAAAAGAACTAGGAGAACTTTGGTTAAATTTGCTTCCAAATGTGGTTAAATACTGAAGCTGTCTGACTTGAACTAGCTCTGCCATCTTTGTGTGTCTGAAATGCAGCACCTTGACTGAGTATTACATTTTTCTCTGAATAAAGACAAAAGACAATGTATAAAATATGTTACCATGCAGAAACATCAGTGTACCTGCAAAAATAATTAGAATTTCTTAATTTCTTTGAAAAGTGCTAAAATTCCAACATTTACTTTAGAACTTCCTTTTGCATCTGTTGATATGTATCAGATATCAGTGTCATCTTCTCTGAAGTTTGGAAGAGAGGTTACAAGGTTCAGAGCCACTGTTACCCACCCCTTTAACTACACCCTGAAGCAACTGGAGGTCCGTGCCCTGTCAGAACAGAGAGGCAGGAAGTACAACCAGCAGGTGAGATCATGAAGAGGCTGCAGAATCCAAAGCTGTAGTACTGTATTTGCTGTTAGCGTACCTTTCATCTCAAAGGACTGCAGAACCAGGTACTGTCCTGAAGAACATAAAGAGCACCAAGGGCTCCTTGTGTCCAAACCACCTGTGTTGTTTCCCTTTCTAAGCATAACCGTTGCTGGCTGGCAGTACCTGTCTGCACATTTTAGCACTGACCTCTTTTGGGTGGTAAGAAGCCGTAAGTGCACGAGCCAGCCTAGCAATGAGAATGTTAACAATGTGGCAAATGTATTCCACAAAGTGATGAACAAACTTCCATTCCACAAAAATTCTCCATTTTTGGAGTATATAGGAAATTGCAACACAAGTGTGAAAATACATGAGACTAGAAAGGCTTTAAAATACCATTGTAAGGTGCACTTGCAAAGCATGTGTGAGAAAAAGAGGAAGAACTCCACAAATCATCCTTCAAGATCAAAGACTACAGAATATTTTCTGTCTGAAAATGCACTGCGTGCACCAGGCGCTCCGCTGCTGGGGCTGGAGAGTTTCTGCTCAGTAATAAGCTGTGCAAACGCCGCCATGTTCTGTTTGTTCATCTGGAGCCTTTTTGGTACTTAGTGGTGCCACAGAGTGCTCTCAGGGTGTTTCACTACGTAGTCAATGTGTCTCAAGTGTTGTATTCAGAGGAGTTCTCTTGTAGCGTCATTATTCCTCTGGTGTCGTTAATTGCTGTGCATGATAGACCCAGTGCAGCTTCCAGAGGAGATATCAGGACTTCTGTTGCCTTGGTTGTGAAAGTGCGGTTTCCCTGCATGTTTGCCTGAGGCCTTGAGCTTCCAGGCCGCCTGGAGTTCCATGGCGTTGTGACATGGTTCTGTCCCAGGTTTAATTCTTTTTTTCTCCACTGGGTGGGGATCGTTCTGCTCCATCACCCTGCAGGCTCTTCTGCTGGTTCTAGTCTTGCTTCCCTCGCCAAATCCTTCTCTTGTGATGCAGCTGCAGCTGGCAGGGAATGGCGGGCAGCCTGCGGACATCCGACTGACCCTGCAGGACAAGTCCAAGAGGGACGTCACCGCCTGGGCTGGCTGTGTGACGCTCGCTTCGGGTCAGGTATGAGCCTTGGAGTCTAAGAAGGGATGGGTGTAGTGAGATTTCTGGGTTTGAGTCTCACAGAATGATTTTTTTTTTCTGCACTTGTTAGGATATAAAAACCTTTTACTTCAAGTCAACCTTCTCATGTCTCAAAGGAAGAAAAATACAAGCTGTGAAGAATTCTGTTTCATGTTGCCAGATCTGGTTGTATTTGGGATGCAGCTTTTCCTCAGGACAGAATTGGCAACCCCTCGGGTTTCTCAGTAGAGACTGAAGCAGTCTCTTATGGATATATAGACCTTTTGGGGCTTCTCACAGACATGTAGTTTCACGCAGAAAACATACTTCTCTGCCATATGCCAAACACAGTTTTTAGAAAATTACTTAATGCCTTAATTTTTCTCTCTTCCAGCTCCAGAGAGTGTTGAGTGTAGAACACGTGCACGCATGTGGGTCTCTAGAGCAAAGATCAGCATTGTTTAACGAATATCTAGATCTGAAGTGGGATGACAAAAAATTCAAACACAATCTAACATATGAGGTAAGAGAAGGTGGTTGTATCTGTTAACTCACCATTTTTATGGGAGATGTTCTTAATAGATGGGAATTTATTTAGTTTTATATGGAAGCTTGAGTGGATTTTAAGAAAGCTCCTGTAGAGTGCCACTTTCTGTGAAATACCATTATTTCATTTTGCCTTTTACATATCTCTCTGCACAGGAAGAAAGCTAAATGTAGCATAATTAAGAAAAAAGGAATTTTTACAAGCTAGAGGCCTCACTTATGCCCTTTAATTTGGAAAACTGTTGAGTTAATTCTGTAGGACAGGGACCAGAAACTCTGCTGATAAGCCAAAACATTGTGAGTGGAAATGCTACATTTTGGAAATGTTACATTAAAACCCTAAAGCTACCAGAATAAAAAAAGACAGAATGGGGACGGGATGGGGCTGAGAGCTGGGATGGGACACAGAGGAGTGTCTGAGATTCTGTTGTCATGTTTTAACTTTGTTTTCTTGGTTCATTGCAGAGAAATCACTTCTTGTATCCTGATAAATTTCAGTTAGAAGCTGTTCTGGAAAATATTTTCCTGACCTCATGCACCAAACAGAAGATTCTGGGTAAAACAGAAACAAACTACTCATCTTTCCTGGACTACTACGTGAGCTTGGAGTTCTGTGACCTTCCAAATGTAAGTCTCACATAAACACATTGAACCTACTTCACTTTAAATGTAATTACTGATTTGGAGATGCAGTTTTCCTCAGCTGCAGCTTTTCACAAGAATTGCCATACTCTGTAACTTAACGTACTGTAAAAAACCAGTGTCATTTACTTGGCTGAGGCAGAAAGGTTGTGTTTGCCACTGTAGGATATTCTATAGGTCCTGTTACAACCATAAACATTCCCCCTTCCTCCGTGTTCTTGCTTTCCTACTCCTCTCTCAAAGGTCTGTTAATTTCCTCTTCCTGAAGAACATGAAAACAGGCTCATAAGGGATCAAAAAGGAAACTAGAGAGGAATAGGAGTGCTTTCCTTCCCCTGTAGGTAAAAGTTTACTGGTTTTTATGGCTGCTCTGCTGCTAGTGATAAATTTTTGGACCTTAGCGTAACCTTCTAGTTGTCATTTATTTTTATATTACACACAGAAACCAAAGACCCATCCATGATCTTCCTTAGGTGCACACTGGACCCCCGAGTTGCCCGTTAATATTCACAACAAACATAAAGCATGGAACTTGTAATAAATGTGGTCTCTTCCCAGTCCTCTGTGGCTATTACGCATCTCAGCTGGATTCCTCATTTGCTTCCACACACCTCGTTAGCGATGGGCAACAGCAGCCAAAGTTTGATGCCAGTGAAAACTTTTTGCAGGACCAAGATGTGTTAGAGGCTGTTTATAATGCTAAAATATACATGAGGTCACTTCAAAATCAGGTGCCTCTGTATCCTTTTGGATCCTTTTCTTCAAAGGCATCCTTCAAAATGCCCAGCTGGAGTAGGGGGGGAGCGTAAGAACAAAGAAAAATGCATGTGTTTGAATAAAATATATTGCAGCTGTTGTCACTGAAGACTCTTTGTTATACCCCAGAACCTGAAGGTGTAATGAAGACCATGCTGTGAGAAGGAGGATGTGCTGGTTTCTGAAAGTACAAGTTTCGTTCATCGCTTCATTGTGTAATTTCATGAGGATGCTAACATTGTACAACCTCTCACTACTTTATGCAGAGCCTATTTCTTTGGAAGAATTAAGCTTTAATACCTTTTTTGTTCATACTTAGGTAATTGTTTTTTCTGGAAAACACCAGCTCAACAAAGATGACATCATTTTGCGATCGGAGGGCAGATTCCACCTTGCTGGCCATGGGAGAGATGAGGGGTTGATTGGAGTATCCTTAAAAAATCAGAGTACAGCTGCTGTGAAGAACTATTCTTTGGAAATTGAAGTGAGTTTTTATTTTCTTTTCGTGGCACTTGGTTTTGGGGTTTTGTTTCTAAAGGCCTGATGCCATCTGTCCTGCAAACTGATCAGGCAACACAAAATACTCCTGGTTTGTGTAGTTGTGTTTTTGAAGGAGCAGTTATGCAATGCACACGCAGCGTGATCAGGAAGACACCAACATTAGTTATCGGCAGAGCTCAGGGACAAATACCGTAACTGTGTATCAACTGCAGTATATAAGTTTGAAGAGGCTGTGTGTTATTAGCTCACCATCTTCAGCACGACTGCTCTGTTTGGTGAGGCATGTGCTTTTACACCATAACAAAGAAAAAAAAAAGGAAACAGAATGTGGGACTCACACAAAGCATCATTTGCCAGGAAAAGAAATGGCCTTAAGAAAGGCACGGAACAGCTAATACGATGCTCATCCTGAGGCAAATCTCCTCCTTTTTCTCTCCCCCTCTATTTGCTATTCACTCTTAAATTTCTGTGAAATGAATAAGGTGGAGAAGCTGATAGTGGCAAACAGAGTGAGACAGAAAACTAGTGTGATCAGCACCATCCAAACTCTTAATTAGGAGCAATGTGGGTGGTCAGTCATAATTAAACGAGACAGCAGGCCACCCCTTAACAAAGCGATGATCTAATTAGTAACAGGCTAAGACAAATACTAAATTATTTTTCCATCCCTTTTTAGAAAGGAGATGAAAGAAGTATCAGCTGTCTCTGTTCTTTGTTTTGGAATACATGGCACAAACAAGCAGCCCCACAGGGAACGCAGAGTCTGTTTCTCTCCCTGCTACCATTGACATTTTGTGCACAGCCTCGTGCTGTCCGGTCCTTCGGCTCATGACCAATCCTCCCGATGCTTGTGCCTCTCTGGAGAGCGTAACTCCTGTGTCGTGCACAAGCGCTGGGAAACATTTTCCTCCCCATTTACCTTTCCCTGGGGAGCACTTATATTTGAGCATCATCTCTGAACATTCATTAATTCTGTGCAGTGGCTATGAATAAATGTTTTTCCTTTATGGCTGCAGTTCCGAGCCTTTGAAGATGTTTGGCTGGGCCTGACAGGAACTGCTGCTTCCTCATCCGTTCAGAGCCAGATCCTGGTGGAGGGGATTATGGATCAAAAAGAGAAAGTAAAAGTAGCTGCTTCGAAAGGAAAGGAGTGTTTTCAGTGCTACGTGGGGTATTTGAAAGGTATGTACCTTCCCAGACAACTCTGACAGTCATATGATTTGGTTTCACTGGTCCTGTAAGGAGCAGGGAGCTGGACTTGGTGATCCTGTGGGTCCTGTCCAACTTGAGGTACGTTGGACAGATTCCATGAGTCACAGCTGTCACTGGTATGAAAAGGTGGGCAGAAAGGGTTTGTGTCTCTGGTGCCAAGCTAGCTCCGTTTCATGGCAATTCCAGCCATGGTCTTTCAAATGATGAAAAGCTGAAGCGCAAGGCTTGTTATACAAAGGTCAGCTTGGGAGACATTTGAATGATTACTAGCCAGAGGAGGATTATAATAGTGATCAAACATAGGATTCATTTTGATTTAGCCATCCTAAAGTTTTGTGCCTCATTTAAGAGAATTGTTACATTCCAATTCCAATGAGGGGAAGGAGGCTGACGGCCCCACGCTGAAACCTGTATATGAAATATAGGATGTGGGGAATCACTCTCTGCAGGGGATTCTCTCAGTTCTGACTGACAACAGAGGGAACCGGGCTGTGCCAAACTTTCAGATGACTGAAGTTTGATGGAATGACACCCGCTGCAAGCACTTTCTGTTGTGACTTATCCACCTTTTGGCTACATTTCTGTGCAAACCAGGTAGATTTGGTGGTGTGACAGTTGTCTGAAACTCGTGTTGTGGCAATCCCAGCTCTACTCGCAGTTACGGATTCACCACTGCACACTTCTGCAGGGGAGGTTCTCTCAGGTCCATGGCCTCACTTGTACGTGCCGTGATGCATTAATGATTCAGCTCAACTCTCTCAACCCAGATTCTGTGTGCACTTCGCCAACCATTTCTGCTTATGCTGATCAGTACTTGGGCAGAAACAGCTTATGTGTGATGGGTGAACGTGTGACTGACACCTTCATTTATGGTCTAAGCAGTTCTGAAACATCAGCAACAAGGGACAGTGAAAGACTAAAGCACAAAAAAGCCTGTAAATCACTATGACTGAGTGAATTATTTAGATTAACCTAGTGCTTCAAGTAGCATATCAGTATTTGTCAATCATTCTCAAGCCACACAAGAGAAGAATCACACACTGACATTGATCTCATTTTCTCCTGTTTATCTCCTCTAGGTTTTTTGTTGTTTTTTTTCTTTCACAAACACCTAACACACTCAGCCACTGACTCATCACCTAAGTAATTAAAGAGCTGGCTTTGAAACAATGTCTCTCAGTGTTGTTCCTGTAAGCCAAGCTCTCTCTTTTCATTCTCTAAGGGGATTTGGAAGAAGGAATGGAATTCAGTGCTTGTACGGATGGGCAACAGATGGCAACCATCAATACCTACCTCAGCATCAATGGTGAAAGGCAAGAAAACATGGGACAAATGACTCTCGCAGCTGTTAATGGAAGCCTGAGTTTTCTGGCCCACGGATGTGGGGATCCAGTTCTTAAGACTGAGGTGAGACCCTTCAGCTGTAGTTAACTGCAGTGTGATTTTTCCAGCATATTGTTTAATCTTTTCAGTTTGCTGGAGCACCTCTCAGGTAGGCTTCATGTGTGACTTTTGGTAAGTAACCGGGCAAAAGGGGGAATTATGCAGTTTTTAAACATTGTTTTTCACTTTGGTGTGAAAAGATGCCATGGTGAGAATTAAAAGGTTCAGCCATACCTAGAGATCATAGAAATTACGGGACCCTCTCCTAAAGGGTGGATCTTCTGAAGAGGGTGGGTAAAGCAAGAGCAGCAGTGGTGGGCCAGGGCAGCTCAGCACATCGGTTACAAAACTGCAGTCAGAATCCCTGAATGTGCTTTTGCTTCTAAAAGGGTTTCACATACTTGGAGGCCTTTTGGTGTTTCATCCTTAGACTCTTCTGTTCCCATTTCGAACCACTGAATAACACTGACGTCATTTCCCTGTAGCAATGGGAGGCCACTGCGGATCTTTGCTGGCATTTAAACCAGTACAAACTTTGAGCGATTTGGACCCAGCACAAGCAATTCTAACTCATAAATTCAAGGGTTTTATTCATCTTCTCACAGCACAAACTTAATGAAATTGGGAGCCTTCTGAAAACCAAACTGCTGGAGAAGATGAAGAAGTTTGACGGATATATGTGGAGATTGAAGAGATCAGTAAGTATCTGTACATCATTAATTAAAAACTCATTATATTGCATGCACTCATTTTGTTTTGCTCAGACCTTTAAATGCTTAATCCTGTGCTAACCTGCAATTCATACATTGGCAAAAAGCACATTTAGTGGTAAAGCTCCTATGTCTGCACCAACACTGAAGAGTTCAGAATTGTCTTGGAATGGAGTCAAAGCTTTGGCTGTGATCACTATGTATTTTGGTATTTGTTTTTTTGGGAACCACTGTAGGTGCAGCAAGTTGATTTTCTGGCTGAAGCAGCTGGCTGGCCTTCGACAGCCTTGCACAAGGCTGCAGGATTCCTCCACAGCGTGGCCAGAGCTGTCGCCCAGGTGTGGAAGCAAAGCGGAACCAGGCAGATCTTGAGAAGCAAGCTCCCGCTTTACCTCCGTAAAGTTCAGGACACTGTCCAGCAAATGCAGAATGAATTGCAAAGTAAGCAAAATCACACAAAGCAAGAAGAATAAGGACAATGTCAGTGCAGGGCAAAAGAAAATGGAGTATAATAGATGCTGAATAGCACAAATGTTTCTGTTTTGATCTAACAAAAGTTGCTGACCTTGGCTCTTAGTTTACAGAGTGAGAGCCATGATGCAATAAGCGCTAAGTAACCTCGGTGTAACCACCTTTCTCATGGGATTACTGGAGAGGCATTCCCTTGGACACAGGAGCCTGGGGTCCAGCCATGAGAACAGAGCCCAAATTGCTGAGCTGAAGCGTTTCTGCTCACAGTTCCCTGGCAAGCATTTCCTCCCCAAGGACTGTTCAAAGCCATCCTTGAGTTTTGAATGCTTGTACTAATCGGATTTCACTTCATCTGTTTTTCCCAAGTCTGTCCAGCAGTCACTAATTCACTGGCCTATGGCCCGTATTGAAACCACTGAGAAATGTGGTCAGCTGCAGTTAGCTGAGAGAACCTTCAGCTCTCCCAAGATTAAAACCTCACTTTAGGCCACTTACCTCTAGATTCTTCCCATTCAAAAACGAGATTTATTTGATATACTGTGTTTGAAATCAGTTGTGACCAAACTGTCCTGTTATTCCTTGAGCAGGTTGAGCTGAGGAGCTCTGTTGGTGGCACACCTTGTGTCTATTTTGGAAAGCAGCAAGGTATTTATAATAAGGCACACGAGTGGATCGGGGCTGTAGCTAAATGCCTCTTTCAGGTTTCCGTAAGACGGTGCCCATGCACACAGCTGTGAAATGCACCTGATGGCATGAAAACCAAGCTGCGGTTCTGTTCTGTGTGTCTGTCCTTCCCTCCTGCTGGGAGCTGTGGGGAAACAACCAAATAAACAGCCAGCCAGTCACTTCCTAGCACGCTGGCTGAGGTTTGTTTCATGGGATGTGTTTCCTTCAGAGCCGTTAACAACCTTGAAGGACGCCTACTACGATGTAACCTCAAAGCCACTGGATGAAGTTTGGCAAGAGAAGACAGAAGAGTACATGAGGAAAATCCAGGCTTTTTTACCCGCGGTTGTGAAAGATGTGTGGCTGATGGAGCCAATGCGGATGGCATTAAAGGGTGTCAAAGCAGGCTTGGATATGGTCGGTATAACTCGATTTTCCATTTTTAATGGTTTGAAAATAAGGCTTACAAATTTAAGTCTCAGCTTTGAACTATGGATACACAAAAACTGTTAAATATTTTTGTTTAGGGAATTAGTGTGATTATTTTTCCATGTAACAAGTTTGTGCACAGCTAATTTACTGCTCTTGAATTATTTGTGCTGCTTTGAAAGCAGGACTTTTCCAGCTGGAGGAAAGGTTGTTTTTACCAGTTTGGGTTGAAATCACAGCAGCAGTAATTTGTCATTCATGTAGCTTTTGCTTTTCTTCCATAAAGGCAGGATTGTGATGCCAATAAATAACGTACAAATAGGTTTGGGCTCTTCTAGTAGAAAAGAAAAGCATAAAGGATATATCATTACACCAGTATATATTAACAAAGAGATCAATCCTTTGCAAGCTACTGACGCACATTAACTCAGTGAAGTATTGCTGTAATTTCAGTAATTTTATTTTAGGAAGGATGCATTTCTGTCCATTATTTGTTGCTATGGTGACTCATCTTTTAACCTCTAAATGACAAGACACTGTCAGGCAAGTGACAAATGCAAGAGGGCCTGAAGTGGTATTTCACTGACTGTTGATTTAGATCTCATGACGAAACACTGACCCTGCCCCGAAGTCCTGTGCTGAACGCAGTCTGTAATCTCCTCTGGCTCTCCAACAGGTGACACAGCAGATGCTCAGGTGGGCAGAGGTCATGGTTTCTAGAGCCGTGAGCAAGATCCGGAAGCCCTTACTCAATCTTTACAGTTTTTCAGCCAGGTAAGTGGTGGGTTTTGCGGGATCCCTGCTGCCAGGTTAGTCTTCATTAGTCTTCATTTCAGCTTGTGTGCTGAGGGGTTGAACAACCACCTGACCAATCTTTGCTTGGGGCACATCACATAATGCCATGATGTTCATTTTTGATGGCGACCAGGACAGGCTGCACATCAAAAAGCTACTTGGCAGCACAGAGAGCAGCAGTGACAGTAACAGGCCATATATGGCCATCATGGGTTATTGCAGGTCTTAGCTGCTGTGTATCTTTGTTTTGCCACTCTAACCAGACTGCAGTTCTTATGAATATTTCACTTCCCCATTTCTCATAATAAAGCAACTGCCTCTTATCAGCTGAGCAGATAAGGCACATGCTCTTTTGTTTGTATTCTACAGGAACTGTTCAGTGGCAGTCAAACTGCCAGTGCTTCCTAAAGCAGACCGCTCCCTGGATCTGGCAAATGTCACTAATTATCTCATTGAAGAAAAGCTAATGAGGCCTTTCCAAGACCTCTACAACATCAATGTAGTTGCAGAGTATTACAGATTCAAACGGCGGATGATGGAGAGTCCCTTTGAATGTAAGCCCTTTCGGAGTGCTGCTCTGGTTTGTAACTGGGTCTGTTTCCACTTACTTCTGAATTTTACAAAACAGATTTGGAATAGTAGTTTAAATAGAGATGATCGCTAATTAATAATTTTCCTACAAACTTTATATATAGTCTTTCTTGTAAAACAATAATTGCCTGTACAGTGGCAACATTTTGTGTGAAGCTGACATGCAGTAAACACTCCTCTACTTAATATTCATGCACATTTTCCAACTCTTGACACTTTTTTGTGTTGAGAGTAGAAATCAGCAGGAGGCATTTATCCATCTCATCTGTGTGCTCTTGGGAGGCAACGCTGTGGTTCGGTGCCAGTCGTACCTGTTGGCGCTGGGTCTTGTCCATCCTTTGAAACCAGTGACACCGCCTCTGTTGACTCTAGGGTGAAAAAGCTCAGCCCCACCAAATCTTCAGGCACAGCATTACCTGCAAAAGCATTGCTAAATGCAAATGCTAGAAGACGGTTAGTGGGCCCAGCTGTCCCTTATGGATAACAGCTTTTCTAGAAAGAGCCATTTTCATGGTTTCCTCCCAGTAGGCAGCACAAAGGAGGGTGCTGGAGGTCAGTCCCAGAGCCCAAGCAGTCTGAGTGACACAGCAGCAGGTTCCTGGACTACGACTGTTTGATGATCTGCTTTGGCAGGGTATTTTCTTTTTTTAAAGACAGTTACTATTATTGCTGTTTTGTGCATAAAATGTATAATGTGTATACTGGGGGGTACACACACCTACAAGTATGCCTACCAGGTAGCATGGCTATACATCAAGATGAGCTTTGAATCCTAATTCATGTTTCTCAAAGTTTCAGGACACTCAAGTGGATCTATAATGAAAAACAACTTACTTGATTGTTTCCTTTCTGGAAATAATAGCAAGAGAAATTATTTTAAGATTATGCCAGCCAGAAGCTGTTTATGTTCAGTATGCAAGTAATGGCACAGCACTTACTGCTATGTGGAAAACTCATGGATGTTTCTTCTGAAATATTGTTCTCCAGATCATGCTATGTTAATGGGGACCAAGCATCTTATGACTTTTGATGGAAGAATTTATGATTTGGCATCAAAGTGCAGCATACTTCTTGCCAAGGATTTTGTTCACAATACTTTCACTGTAATACTAAATGAGGAAGCTAATAACTCAAGATCACTGTATGTGGAGATGAACCAGACTGTGATCGAAATCTACCCAAGACTGAAGGTAGGACAGGAAGTCAAACATTCTTCCTTTCCAGAGCAGAACTTACCAATCAAAACCAAACCAAACCTATATATATATAAATAGATATAAATGCTCAAACCAGACTGGAACAGCTCTCAGATGTGTTAGGAAGTAACCACTTTTTAATCAGGGAATAACTCTCCAAAACAAAAACCCAACATTTTAAACCCAAGGGCTGCTCCTCTGCTCTCTGGGTAGATAAAATAAGAGAGGCTCAATGAACTTTTCATGTTTCCTTTCACACAGTCTAAGAGAGGTCTGGAGAACAAAGTGGCCCCGTAGCCTCAGTGTACTTGGGAGGCTTTGTGCTTTTCTGCTCTTCCAGAAGTTTAACACAGCCATGTTCCTATTCCCTAAGTCTGGGCTGAGCAAAATTGACCCAATCCCACCTGCAGACACAGACTGAGCTTGCCTGTCATGTACCTTCACTGTGACATATTTGAAATTGCATTTTCATTTTAAACCAGATAGCCAAGATGTATAACTTCTCCTTCATGGACGAGAACTGCCAAGTACTGGATCAATCCCTTGAAAAGAACAGCACTAATTCAAGGAGCGAAGCCAACACAATAGAAGTGTCTAATCAGGAAGGAGTTTCTGTCTCCTGTGACTTTCGATTTGATCTCTGTACGGTCACTCTGGCTGGCTGGCACCATGGTAAGTATCACTCACACAGCTGTTGTCAGCTGTTTGTCCTTTTTTCTGTATCTCTGAGTTATCATCACCTGCAGTGCTCACCTGGGGCTTGTCTTGCACTTGCTTTTTCCCACTTCATTTACCCACACCCTGGAAACAGCCCCAGGCATTCCCAGTTACTGCCAAATAAAGCACAGTACGTATCATTCCAGAAAGAACAGCAAGTGTTTACCTCAGTTTCTGTTGGTTCAATGCAATGAAGCAGACAGAAATAGCGGGTGGGTGTGATGCCGTCTGCCCAACCCCAAATCCTGTCTGAGAATAACTGCTCAACAGCAGGCTGAGCTTGTCAGACCTGACAGAGCACAAAAGAGGAGACAGAAAAGCTTCCAGGGTCTTTGGTGTGCTTGGAATGTGTTCCTCTCCCTGTGCCCCACACTGTTCTAGAGATTAGCAGAGAATGGATACAGTGTCCTGATCTGGTCAGGAGAAGCAAATGAGCAGCCAACAAACAAGGTGGCAGTGCACCCCGAGAAAAATCTACATGGGTGCCTGGGTGTTCCTCTCCTCTGCCGCAGGCCAGCCAAGCTCTGCTGTATGGAACAATCAGAGCACACAGACAGCTTCTAAAATTTTCGTCTCTCTACTCATGACAACTACTATTTTACTCCAATCTCATTCCAGGTATTTCAGCTGGGCTTTTTGGTACCAATGACAATGAAGCTGGAAATGAGTGGACCCTTCCCAATGGCTCCCTCACGGACGACGTGCAGGAGTTCACGCAGAGCTGGCAGGTAACGAGCTGAAAGCCGCTTTCTGCACAATCACCAGTGGTGCTGGAGCACAACAGGGAGCACCCGACATAGTGGTCTGGCTTAGCTGAACTAAAGTCAGACAGTGAAAACAGCACCATACAGTGTATCATTTGTTTTCCAGTGTTTAACCAGGGAATAGGAGTTGGTAAATTTGCTAAAAAACATACAAAATTCCCTGTAAATGGGCGTTGAGCCTAAGTAATCAGGTGAAGCAGAGAGGCTGCTTCTGCAACAGGAACTTAAGTTGGAACCAAGTGCATTGGACGTTTTCCTGCTTAGAGCCCATCCTCTTGGAATGCAGAGCCAGGTGGTACCTGGTAAGCAGTAAAGTTGCTCTCCATCCCCATACCACCACCTGCTCAGACTTTTGAGGATTAGCTGCTACTGATTCAGTTATTAACTTGCATAAAAGGTCTTCCTATAGCTATCATAAATAAGTGTTGTAATTCTTCTACACCGGTAACATCATCTCTCTTTGCTTCAAAGAGAACCTTAATTAATTTACCATCAGCTGAAAATAATCTAAACACAAAAACATGCAGGTGTACATAGCAGCAGATTTAGCACAACTATACGTAACACAGAAAGCGAAAACACAATCAGGTTAAATCTGGCCAGGTATTGAAACCTGAACTAAAAGCAGGCACTTGCTCTGGATCAAACTATAAACTCAGCCTGGCAACTCCCTAGCAGGAGGCGCCATACAGAATAAAAGTTAAGACAACCAGCCAACTACTGACTGCGTTAGCAGTGAATAACAAAATCAATGGGAAAAGGAAATAATGCCTGTAATCTGTAATATTTATGAGGCATATGTTTTTGCTTATGAAGAGTGCAAGGTACTTCTCAATATTAATGGAAAATAAATGTTAGAGCAGTGTACAAGCTGCCTGTATCTTTCTTCAAACCATCCCACACTGGAAATGCGGAGAATTCACGCTACACTGATTAAAAAAAATGAACCAAACAAAAAAACACCAAAACAAAAAAACCCCACCATTACAAAACCCCAAACCAAACACCAGAAAACCCCACAAAAACGAAAATAAAAACCCCACCAGCTTGAGTAATTCTGTTTACCCAGGTGAACAAGTGCAGTCCTGTACAGAAGAAAGTGAAGCCGTGTCCAATTACAGCCAAGCAAAACATCTGCAAAGTGTTTTTTGAAGAGCCACACTCACTTCTTAGAAACTGCTTCAGAGTTGTGAGTATAACCTCAGTGACAAAAGGACTGTTGGGATACCCAGAGGTCAGATTTCAAAGGAGTACATGTAATTGTTGCAAGGATAGAGAAGTTTAGTTGCGGATCACTTCAGAAGTAATCAGAGCAACAATCCAGGCAGAAAAAAATAGGTGTTATATCACCATAAATATATTTAAGATCCCTGACATCCACAAAATAGTGGCATACCTTTGCACTGCTGTTTAACATGCAGGTCTAGAATTTGGAACTACAAGTAAACCCCTCTAGTATAGGGAAGAGAATAAAGGTTTGTGAATGGTGCTAACAAGGCGGGGGGGAGGGAGACACAGATGACTGAACTACTCAAGTTCCCTGCGGGTTATCGCCAGGAGCTGTGTGCTGCCCCTGCCCCCTGCTCCTCCGCACCCCTGTGTTGCAGGTGGACCCCCAGCCCTTCCACGCCATGTGCGGCTCGGACACCTGCGGGGCGCAGGAGCTGCGGGCCGCCTGCCGCGCGGCTGCCGCCTTTGTGCATCTGTGCCACCGCAATTTCGTCCCTGTGGAGATGCCTCCTCAGTGGTGAGTTGCCTTCCGTTTCATCCTGAACATTCTGACTGCATCGCTGCGGCACTTGTGTGTCTTATTCAAGAGCACAGGAGAAAATAAAACTAATAAATATGATCATGGGGATGAGCAAAAAATGATTCCATTGCTGGAATTATTCTTCTTGCTCCTTGTCTATCTTACACTCTCAGCTGTTCCCTTGGCAGCACACAGTAATCCATCCCATTCACTCTAATGGCTTTCTCGTTTCCTCCTCATTTGCTATGCAGATTAACACAGAAGGATACTTGCAGAGTTTGGTGTGATTGTCCCTGAGAGTTCCAATTCTCAGATATTATTTTTGTTTCAATCTTTTTTTTTTGGTCTGAATAATGCATTTGGATACATATTAACAATAAGTCCTATTCTATAGACAGTAAACCGACTCAGTGACCTATTTTTATACTTTTCAGTCTCTTTTAATGAAATCTATCGATCTTCTTTAAACAACCTAGAATTTCGAGATTATCAATACCTGTATTTCAATGCAGCTGTCATCCAGATAGCTGTATGCCGGGAACCTGCTTACAAATGGAAAGCAAGCTGAAAAGCCTGAGAAGAGCAGTAGTGCTGGCATTACCATCCTTGCCCATTGCTGTTGTTATTGTGTAAATTGGTGATGAATTCTCACATTTTTTGCTGGAGGTGCACACAGTGCTGCACTGCACTTTGCTGCAGAAACTAGATTAGGACAGTTCCTGCTCTAAAAGGGACTGGAGTTGTGTTCTGCTAACTCCATCTGCATTGCTTGGGAAGTGCAGAATTTTTAGGAAATAATTCTTCTCATATAAAGAAAAAACCTGTATAAATCCACAGCCAAAGAACACTTACTAGTAATAAAATTTAGTCCCCTCATTTTTTATCTTCAGAGTAAGTGCATTATTACTGCAGTTCCTGCACATTTCGGCTGTACAGCTGCCCTTCCCTGTGTGCGTTACCTCACTCCAGTCCCACTTGGCTGTTGGGCAGCAGAAGTACCTAAAACCCAAAAGTGCTGCAGTGATCTGAACGCATGACCATCTAAGGATTACAGCAGCTGTATATTTTGGCATTTTCTCTATTAGGCATACTCACATCTTTTCTACAGGATATGCTGCATACAGTGTCTTCTTTGAACTATATTTATTGACTACAAACTGCTACATAAGTGATATATAAACAGTAAGTTTACCACTTAATAGTGGCCGTTCACATATTGCTGTCTTAAGAGAGATGAAGATGGCCAAGAACATCCCAAAACTACTTTTTTTGGTCTAAACTAAGAAATAATACAGATGAATAAAACAATAAGGGGACAAAAGCTTCTCTGAAATTTTCTCTATGCTTGTATATTTCCATTGAATGAGAACTAATTACTGATACACTCACCCAGGTAATAACTTAGGATGTAACTATATTTTTACAAGACTGCAATGGCAACATCTACTCTAAGAAGAGCCAATTATGCTTTTACTTGAAATGAAGCACTTCAGTTTACTCTCCTACTCTTTATGCTCCATCCTTTGCTACAGCTTAGTAACAAGAAAGCAGGGTGATTTAATATATGCAATTAAATGTTATTCATTCACATTTCTAAACTCACTACCACCTCAAGAGGTTGATTTTGTGACTACAAACATTTGTGGTATGCTTAAGAAATATATTTACAAGTATTTGCTGAATTCTCACCAGATAATGGAATAAATATCAAGCATTTGTAGATGATTGTGTTTTAGCCATAAAATAAAAACCTAGAAAAAAGAACACTCAATATATCTTTAAGTGCATCACAAGCATACATTCCCACGTGTGGTAATAATGCCTCGTGTTATTATCTGCCTTATGTATTCAGTTTACCATGTGTGTAGGCAGCAGAATGCCATGAAATTGCTGGATAATATCTTAGAATCATAGAATCATTTCATCTGGAAGAGACCCTCAGGATCACTGAGTCCAACCATAACCTAATCCAACTAGCACTAAACCAATCTCCCTAAGAACCTCATCTAAACGCCTTTTAAACACCTCCAGGGTGTAGGCAGCAAGTGGTTTTAGCTCCAATAATTTATCTAAACTCTTCAACATAATGAATATGAAATATAGAGACAAATTTTGTTAAATCTGAGCCTGAATAATCAGTTCAAAACAGGAGTTTTAGAATGGCTCCGTGGCCAGAAGATTGAAGTCACTAGTGCTGCTAGCTTATGTTATCCCACTTCTGAGGAAAGGGACTGGAATTACAGTGGCTCACAGGCTCAGCTAACAACAATAACATTATTAAAGCATATACATATATATATATAAGACAAGCAAAGTATACTGCAGCTGTACACAGGAACAAACATATTGAAGACAAGAAATAATTCTTATAACCTCAGCTTATTTTATGCATCCAGCTTTGGACACCATGTTTCATTTAAGTTGCGAACCAGCTGAGAAAAGTCCAAGGGTCTCTACGTGGGGAAAAAAAATTGAAGGGCTGAGGAAAGACATGAGCCAAGTGTTTAAATAAGTAAAGCCACTAAAGCGAAGGAAGTGTGCCAGACCAAACTGCAGTAAGGAGAATTACGTCTGATGTTGTGAAAGAGCGTGTAACAGCCAGGCCAGTCAGGCACTGGAACCGACAGGCTGCTGAGGTCATGAGAACAAGAGAGAAAACAGTCAGTAAGAGCAACCTCTGCACTATCTTCTCAAAATTCATTCTCATGAAGGATCTTCCACCAGATAGCTGAACTAGCCAGAGCCCACAGACTTTAATAATAATGCTGCTCGTTTCCTCCTTAGTGTGAATTTGTCAAACATAAAGAACCTTACATCTTTATTTCAGTTCAGCGTATCTAAGATAAAACTGTATTGAAAATGCTAAAATACTTTTTCCCACAGCTTTTTGATAATGTCATAAATACATGTGATGCTTTTTCCCCTTCATAAATTTATTGTAATTAAGCATCTAACAGCTTGTATTACATGTCACTTGTTACCGTCCATTGTTTAATTACTTACTAACCACTTAACTGGATTTCATCTCTTCTTCATTTCAGCTTGAGCCAGTTCTGAATGGCAGGTACTGGCCATGAAGATGGAAGAACCCCTTCAGCACTCAAACAGCTGTGTTAGATGGACAAGCTAGAAGCAATAGTAGAGAGAACAGTAAACATGTGAACTAATTAGCATTAGGACTATGAATATAATGAAGCATATTTAGTAAAAAAAAGCTTTTCTCCTGAGAGTAAGAGGAATGATTTCAGTACAGTGACAAGAAACTATAACCAACCAGAAGAAACTGGACATAAGAGTATCAGTTACTTCAAAAAATACATATATCATCTGCCATTCAATGGCAAAGTTGCCTCTTCACAAGCCCTGAACTGTAGCACACATACATTTAAGAGATGACAAGCTCTGTTCCAGCTAAGGTCAGTACAAGTGGGCTGCTTTGTCAAAGCAGCGTTATCAGCTTGGAACCTGCGCAGATACCAACTTCTTTTTTCTCCAGAACTGAAACTCAGCTGTTCAGTAAATTCTGGAGAAAGTGACCTTTTTCCAGGGAAGGGCCCCAACACGCAAGAAGCCTAAGATAGTAGAAATAAGATGGTTAAATAACTGGAAGCGTTTAATAATTTTATCTTTTTATGCTGGTTCATTATTCCCTTACATTTATTCCCTTACATTGTTAAATGAGAAAGCCTTCTCTGTTTACAGGTTTCAGATTCTCCCTTTGCGTCTCTAGAACCCTCTTCTCAGAAATCGGTTTACATGTTGGGAAAAGGTGACGGATACCCATCCTATCCACAAAGTCGTCTTAAGGTTGTGTGGAAGTGCCTCATCTCTTAAATTAGTTTCTATATTGTAGGTCTGTTGATTAAAACAATGCAATATGTTTCTCCACACAGTTACCAGGAATGGAATTACTCCTCAGTAAAAGGTAACACTGCAAAATGTTTTATGTGTCTTTGCATAATATGCAAACATGGAAATAATGGTGTTCTGAACTATGGAATAATCTTAATAAACATTTTACTTCCTTTTTTTATGCTGGAGTACATTTGTACTATTATTCACAAGACTGAAGTTGCACTGATCTCCAGAGTTGGAACTGGCTGGGTTTAAATGGCTCCTTAGTTATGGAGACAGAAACAGCAGCTGGTCTCGGTTATCTCGTGTGTGCTGCCTCAGCCCACGTTTGCTTTCTGAACACATACACTCTAGTTTTGTACAAATTCTAAGTAAAACACAGTTCTCACACTAGTCAGGAAAAATTCCTACAATTGTTCGGATTCCCACACATGAGATGCTGGTATATAAAACATGGCAGAAATAAAGTCTTCCTGTGTAACAATTTTATAAATGCTTACTTACACAGAAGTATTTCATAACAAAGCCAAAATAGCATGAAATATTTCTGAAATCTAAAGAGTATTTACACGTTATTGATTAAAAAAAAAAAAAAAAACAACAAAACAAAACAGAAAACCTTCTCCTTGGTCACTTAATGCATGACAAATACACCGCACTTGGAAAAAATACTGAGGTGACAGTTACAAGAACAAAGTAAAATGTCAGCACATAGAGCAAAACATTCACTACAGCTGCTTTAGTTCTCAGCTAATTGCAATGCAATTAGGGCTCCAGAAATACAGACAATAATTTAACTATGTGCTCACTGTAGACAGCAACACTGAGATAAATGCAGATCCTGCGTCTCCTAGAAGCTGCATATAACATATCACAGATAATAACGATGCCATTTTAACACCAATAAACACTTCAAACTGCAACCATTGTGCTCAGCATGTTGATAAAGCTGTTCCCAAGTTCCACAAAGGCTCGGTTTGTCTAGATACTCGAGAGAGGCACGAGCCACAGGAGTCCCTCCAACCACACCTGAAGCCACGAAGCTCAGCAGGAGCAGGGTCAGTCACCCTCAGATGGAGCCAGCACCCACGTCCCAGAGACCTCCAGTGCCCCCTGTCCCCAAACACACAAATACTGCATCAGACCAGGACCATTGATACAGAACAGGACTAAAAGAACCACCATCTGGAGAAGGGGTAGATGAGGAAACCCCACCCACTCACCCCAAATCGCACTTCATTTTCATAATTTGAGTTTAGCAACTATTTATAGTTTTCATGAATACAGTCACATCTCCATTTTGTTGTAGTGGCAGCTATGCCTTTCCCATGCACCAGGATGGACTACTGGTATTAGTGGAAAGGCAATCTCTTCTCCATGCCTGTTCATAAAATAACTAGCCACAAATATGGAGTAGTTTGTTACAGGTAAAGATAGTCTTGAAATGAATTTTATAAAACCTTTAATGGAACAAGGGAACCACCCATCAAAATTATTTTTAAGTATGTCTTAATCACTGCACAGTAACGTCTCCTCTTGGGAATTAAAAGATGAAAATAATACAACGCCCGCCCTGCCTGACAGAAGTGAGACATCAGGTACAGGGTAGGGCTGTTCAGTAGGAAGGTGGCAGAAGACGCGGTGGGGACAGCTCACTCCAGCCGTCCCCACTGGCTGGCAGCAGCCTCCCCGCCTGCTGTGAGCTGCCGCTCTCGCAGGGGAGCGGGCCAAGGTGAGGTACTGAATCAGCATCCCTCAAGACAACTAAAATAGCTTTGTGATTCCTCACAAACGTGATCCTGCAGGAAGGATTTCCCCTTGGCAGGATTTTGCTGAATAATTTTGCACATCAGAACTTCGGTATTTCAAAACTGGTGTCTTCTCTGCACTCCCTGGCTTCATCAGGACTGAACTTTTAATATAGAACTACTGATAATACTGCACATTTTAGAACATCTTGACTGGTCATCTGAAATGTTCACGCTTCAGAAGAAGGTAATGCAGTACACAAACTATGCTGTTTTATGGAAAACACATAAAATCCACTGAATACCTCACAGATCTACACATCACACAAAACAAATGGCTCTGATGTTGCTGCCTGCCTTGCAGGAGACGAGGAACTTCTGCATCTAACTCGTGCTGATCAGAGCACTCTGAACACACCCAGCTGTCCCTGCACAAAGAGGTTAAGTCATTGTTCAAGTGTATTTTTAGTGCCTACAACTCACCTTCAACATGTCCTTTCTACAGGTCGTATATAAAAACTGCACATGTACAAAGCTCCTCAGCTACTGCTATGTGCTCTGCTATAAATCCAGGTTTGTTCCAGTGATGGCAGAGCCAGCACAGTACACAGAAGCCTTCCTGCAATCTGCAGCCACTCTCCTACCCCCTTCAAGATGCAAACAGCAAGAACAACATCCCAGCTCTGAGCTCCCCCTCCGCAAGCCAGGGCTACAGAAGCCCCGACCCTGTAATTCTCAGTTACTTGCTCTGCTGTGCAACAGCAACAACAACAAAATCCCAAATCAGACAAACCCACATCCTACTGTAGAACTTGAGAGACAAGTTAAGACATGGAAAAGGGAGTTGAACAGTGTTGAACTGGAAAGGCAGAGATGAGGCACTTCAGTCTGGCCTTTAAACCTCAGTGGGAGAGAAGCCGCCAACAGCCATGAGCAGCATCAGCCACTCACCAGGTAAAGCACGGCTCAGCTCCAAGTCAAAGCAAACACTAGAAATATTTGTTTAGTAGCTTGACATTCAACTTTACTGAGAGCAAGTTTTGAATTCCTAGGAAAGTACTTTCTAATGTGAACTGTCCTAAAAGCATCCAGTCTTGGCTTTAAAACCCTACATAAATACATAAATCCAGTTCTATATAAATACAACTTTTCAGATGCATTCAGTAAATATGCATCACTGACAGGTAGATTAACACTACTCTCACTCCCGACAGCCACTACACTCTGCATCCACCAACTCTGTATGACAGGGGCTACAAGCCGTATTTATTTTTTCCGTAAATTTACTGACACAAGCAAGGATGCAGCAAACCTTCTAGCTCTTTATTTCCAGGGTTTTACTGCCGCCTTAGCATAAAAAGCATTCAGATGGAAGAGTATCTATCACCAGATAAAAACACTTGCTGACCCTGTGGATCATTTCTGACAGGCTACAGCATTCCACAAGTGATTTTTTTGCCAGCATTAAAAACAATAAATAAACCCAGACTGCTGAAAATCTGTATGTTTGTTTTGGCATTTCATCAGGAGGGTCTCGGAGCACGGGACTTCCACTATACAAAGGCCTCTTCTGTGGTCTGGTTTGGAATACTAAACTCAAGGCTGAAACTGTGCTCTGAAATCCAGTCCTTAATCTGTAAAGATCTCATTTAAAGATCTACTTAAAAGACAGTATTTATTTCCACATGCTTTGGAAACATAATCTCACAATTTTCAAAATTTAGTTACCACCAGATAATTCTTGTTGTTCATTAAAATCTGACTAGAGAGTATCTTCTCTTCCCATAGGCCTTCCTAATTAACATAACTGTATTGCTGGACAATATAATCCCAAACTACAAAGCCATGACACATGGATAGCACAATGCTTTCTTTATGACTCAAATTCTCTTTAGACAAGAGGGGAAATAAAGAGTAGTAATAGTTCTGCTTTCTAAAAGCTTTTTGATTTGATTTCATGGGGGTTTTTTTCAAAGGATGACAGAAGATAAAAATGTATTTAAGGATTTTTTTAACCAACTAAAAATAGCATACATTGGAACAAGAAACGAAACCTTCGAAAAGAAAAATGCACTTAGGCACAGCAAGCTTATTTCATGAGGTGGTATTTGCATCGTGAACCTGGAGAACCCATTCCAAGGAATCCTGCATCACACTGAGAAAGTTAATTTCACTTCACTGGAACAGAGGGGTTATTGCTGCACCACTTCCAGTATTTCAGAAACACAGAAACCAGAGAAGTACTTAAGTACAAGACTCTGCTTACAGTTAGAAAGACACATCTGTCTTACAAGTTTACTTACGTGGTTATTACTGAAAAACACAGGCGGAGATGTTATTTCCAACCACAATCTAACCGGACTGAAGCACATTTTGCCTTCATTCCACATATCCAGCTCACCCTGGTAACACGAATTCTGTGCAGCCCCTGCTGTCAAGAACACAGGGCTATAGGAATGACCATCTAAACACGTGTTCCTAGAAACAGCAACTAACATATGTACAAACATGTAGCATTCTCAAGAGCACAGACACGTTACTCAGAAAGAATCAAATAAGTGTTTCTCAAATCTGCTGGTATAAAAAGAGACTGTGGCATAGATTAACGTTGTGCTAATTATCAAACATGCAATGATCCCTCCACTTAACTCTGACCCGACTTCTCTCTTTGCTCTACTCCAAGAGTAGCTGGTGGTTTTTTGAAACCACAAATACACAGAATGGTCCAATGCTCTACACCAATAGAAGAAAAAAAAAGAAGTACATTTCCAGTTATTTTAGGCAGAAGAAAATGCATCTAGGGGATGACTCTGTGCAAATCCTCCACTTCAAGGCTCCACATGTTCTTATGCACGGGGTTTTCAGAAAGATCTGTCATCTTTATTGCTCGAAGAACAGGTTCAGGACTGCAGGACCGCACCACACCCATCACCATTACATACTTCCCTATAAAAAACAAGCAAGCAGGTCATTTAATTAACCTTTATATTTTCATCTTCAATTCAGAAAGCAAAATATTTCAAACCAGGTCGTCAAACAGTTGGAATTAAAGCTGCCAATACTTGCAAAAAAACTCAAGAAACTAAGATTGCCTAGAACTGCGTTTCAGAAAAAGGCTTGATTATCCATACAGCCATTTTTACAGTAGATTTTACTAGATTTTCAAACAGCAAGATTCGAAACCAGCACACAATTCATCCTGCCATGCAAGTGGAGGAAGAATAATTCAGAAGACTGAAAATGAAGTGATGCGACTATTTTGTACCACCATTACTGCAGCCCTGCAGTCCAGCCCTTCTCCAGTTGAATTAACAGTACTGATGAGTTCTTGGACTCAGCTCTTCTCTGCAGCACCCTAGTTTGATAGAATGTTTCCTGTAACCATAAAGAACTGAAAACAGGCCCTATCCTTACTGGAACTCACATGGGCAGGCAGCATAAGTCTTCACACTGTCAGCCACAGACACGCTGCTCCTTCTGCGACTGCTACAGCCGCGCAGCTTTGCAGGACGTTCCTCCCGTGAACGACGGGCTATGTGACAGAGCGCCCGCGGCACGGGCCGAGCACGGCCCACAGGCGCGCGTTTGACACAGGCAAGAACCACCCCCGACACTCCGGCACAGGCCCGTGAGGGCCCCCAGCTGCGGAGCAGCACGTTCACTAGCGGACAGGAGGTGCCCGCGGGGCCGCCGCCGTGGCCACGACACAAGCGATCGCGCCTCGGGAGGGGCCGCTGCACCTCCGGCACGGCCACAGGGCTGCGCCCCCAGCCCAGCCAGGGTGACGCGGGCCTTGGGCGGGAACCTCCTCAGCTACTTCAAAATAAACACGCGGGGGAGCCCCCACCCCTCAGCGCCCGCCCCCCGCCGGCCGGTACCTGCGCTGAGGCAGGGCCGCCCTTTGGGCACGTCCTCCACCCCCAGCACGGTGAAGGCGCCGCTGCCGTCCTGCAGCCGGGCCGAGCCGCCGCGGGCGCCGCCGCGCTCCACCTCCAGCACGGTGCCCTGCATCCACACGGCCCGCAGGCCCAGCGGCGCCCGGCCCGCCTCCGCCCGGCTCAACTGCCACGTCCCGCCGGCGTCCCGCACCGCCCTCCGCAGCTGGGCTGCCAGCACCTTCACCGGCGGCCCCGGGACGTTCCCGGCCATGTCCAACCCGGAGCCGGCTGAGGGGCGGCCGGCGCAGCCGCCGAGGGGAAGGGCGGGAAGCGGCGCGCGGGCCGCTCCGCCCCACCCCACAGGTTGATGGCGCCTGAGCGGCAGCCGCGCGTGGGGCCGCCCCGGCGCCGCCGGCTGAGAGGAGCGCGGAGCTGGGCCGGGGCCAGCGGTCCGGCCCGGCGACAGGCGGCTGCGTTACCGCAGAGCTGGGAGGAGCTGGAGCCCAGCGCCGTTGTGTGGGACCCACCCGCGGAGCAGCACCCGCGCTGTTCCCGCCTCCGATGAACCGCTCACCTCCGGGGGCTGAAGGGCGCGGACACCCCGATCGCCAGAGCCGGACACGCCGCCGCGTACAACCAGCACATCTACTGCCGAGTCTCCTGCGTTAAAGACAAAAATGGCTCACATGGAAAAATAAAGTACTTGGCACAGGTGTGCTGGCTTTGATGCAAACACGTTTCTCCCAGGTGGTTCATCTGATCCCAACGACCCCGGTGCGCAGCGGCTCCGGTGGCTGTAATTAGTGAATTATTGAGGAAAGGGCAATTCGGACAGCCCAGGGCCAGCCCTCCCCCTGCCCCTGGTAACTTATGAAGAGCCTCATCAGAGTTTCAGACCCGCTGGGTCTCATTTCACCTGAATTCAATTCAGGATTGATGCCTTTACATGGAAAAACTAGTGTAAAATCTGATTCAATGGTTTGGTTGGAGCAGCAGATGCTTCTTGCTGTGTCCCAACTTCAACCCTGCAGACAGGTTTCTGCTCTTCGCCCCCAGCCCAGGGTTACATCCACCCACATCTCCCAGGCTGCTGGAGCCATCCCAGGTATTTTTCCACAGCATTTCTTCACTACTTAGCAAGAAATTATCACTTAACGTTAACAGTTTAGTTGGTTAAGATCCTCCGATTTCATGAGAAGATGGACATAGAATCATAGAATCATCTCAGGGATGCTTTCGGGATACATTTTTATTGTATATACTTGTGTGGAAATCTGGAGCATAATGCACTGAAAGGCATTATCGTATCTCCTAAGCTGGGGGACTTTGGTTCCAAGGGCTTTAAGAAATTATTTGCTGTCTGTTTATATTACAGATGGGCTAATTCGCTTTGCCACAATCTGAAATCCTTGAAATGTTGTGGTTTCCTTTGGTGGGATGGGTTGGCATTTCGTTTAGAAAATAAGTCAAGAAGTAAGCTAATGGAAAAACAGGAGGGTGGAACAAAGAAAAAGAAAAGAATCGGGAAAAAGAAGGGGATGGATTCTTCAATTTCATAAGTTCTGTTACCTACAAAATTGATATCTGGGTAAAAATGCACAGAGAAGTGACCCTCCTGCAATCATTCTTCTTTAAAGCTGATTTTGTTCTCTGTTAAAATAGCCGGTTACTTTATTTTTTTTTTAAAGTCTGGTTTTGTTCTGAGTAGAAAAATACATTAAAAGACTTTTTTTTTTTTCCTACTCGCCCATCATGTTATGAATTATTTATTCAGCATATCTTTTTTCCAGATATATTTTCTGTTTAGAGACATTCTGTAAATGGGACTTAGTTCCTTTTATAGTGTAAGGAAGCAGTTAACTTTTTGTTACCATTTACAGTAAAAATAAAATATAATATTGGTAATGACAATAAAAACACTGACATCTAAGCACAATACGGAATCATGTAATCTGGCAATCAAATAATATGGCTTACAGGAATAGAAAGACATTAGATCGTTACTGTATATGAATGCAAAATTTGAGCGAGGCTCACAGGAGAAGAATATTCGTAATTTATGCCCCTAAACTGCAGTCACTTGACAGCATCAATATTTAGTTTCACATAAAAAAAAAATAAATGTGCCAAATATTGATAAAAGTATTGTATTCCTATTTGTTACTGTATAATAGGAAGGTCTAATGCTTATTAAGCCCTTAAATCTACAGATGAAGGCAAGACCCCTACAAGAGTGAAATCTCCCGGAGAGACTAAAAGGTCTCTCTTAAAAGATTTTCCTTGAAGAAACGATGTTATGAGAAGGGCAGAAACAGTGGCAATCTGCACCAATAAATGGATTTGTTTTCCTATTCCAGAAAATCCTTCTCTTTCAGTAAAACGCAAAGTTATACTGAGCTACCTGCAAAGGTCTTGTCAAAGAACAGGCTCAGCTCAGCACGGAGCCACGTTCTGCAGCTTCAGGACAAACCTCTGACTCCTCAGCAGCCTGTTCTCTGGAGATGATCCCACAGCGATCAGCCTCGGATTTGGGGTAGCAGAGGAAGCTCAGCACTCAGCTGGAAAAGGCCGAGGCGCTGCAAATTACACTGGACTAAACCTGAGGACATTTTTCTGAGAGCACGCTGGATGGGACAGAGGTTTGGTTTCTGTGGATTAAAAGGAAAGAACCTGCCTTCTTCTGGCTGTTAGTTCAATACGCGCCTTTCTTCAAAGCAGTCTGAAAGAACACGACTCCTCACGCTGACACACATGTGAGATGCTGTCACAGGATGGGTAAAAAAAATCCAGGCTACACATAGATAAAATAGTCCAGGAGCCACATCTCCCTCAATTACTCTGGCACTGTTTTGTTGCTATGGTGTCAAGAGAACTTTGAAAAGAATTTGACCTTAGATCTCCATGAAAAGGTATTTCCAAAGCAGCAGCAACTTGCAACTTTCTGTCCAGCACAGACCTTTTCACACTCTTGCTGACAGTACTGCTTAAAATGGAAGCAATTCTCTGCTCCCCTCTCAAATGTTGGTAAAAGGCTGACATTACAAAACCAGAAAAAATAATTATTTTCCTTGGCCAGCAATTCTGATATTTTACAGCCTTCCATCATACCCAAAAGAGTTTTAAAAAATATTTCCATCCCTAGTTCATTGGTTCATGTGTACAGAAAGGGTTCAGATTCATTTCTCAGTTTCCTAGTACAGAGAAATCACTACCTTGATTTCAAAAAAAGTTTTGTTTCGGTTTAATTGTTTTAAGATTTGGAATCCAAGCATCACCATTTAAAAAAAAAAATAATTTCTAGTAGTTTGTAAATACTTGCTTTAGAAACAGGGCTACCTGGAAGCTCCACAGATGAATGGAAGAAAAGTCATGAAGTGTGGAGCTTATAAATATATGGCTCATAATTGGTAATGTCTGCATGGCCCACAAATGTCCATAAAACAGATACCATTGAGCAACTTGTCCATGGCAGCCCAGAAGCTCAGGGGGTTCCAGTGTGATGGGGGCAGCTCTTGCAGCCACCGTGCACAACCAGAGGGTAAGCTGCAAAGGGATACGATTGTGTCTCTGATATCCTCCATCAGTAAAAGGAAGCAGCATACGGGAGCTAAGCATGACAGAAAAGAGGTAAGAAAACAACACTTTGTAAAAATGCATCACTCCTTAAGCGAGAAGAGGGATCTGAAACAAACTGTCTTCCTTTCCCTGGTATTTGTATGAAACTTCACTGAAGGACAACTTGACAAACTGTCAGGTTTCTCCTTAAAGAGATCCACCCTAGTTTGTGCTTATTTTCTTGTACTGCACACAGAACTACATGCAAGAATCACATGAATACAAAATTCAGTTGTTTCCTGCTGTTTGTTTTGTACTGCGTATAAGATGCAATGTGGACATGCTGACATGCTGGATGAAGTCTGGAAAACCATCCTCATCCCTCAGGGGTTTTTTAGGCTATCACATCATCACTGAATTTAATTAATGATTTGAAATTAATGAGTCAATGTGTTGGAATTAATGGGTTGGAAGTCAGTCATATTTGCGTCCCTCACTTGACCTTCACCTGCCTGTACTTTATGCTTTGGGACTGATCAGTCTGGTATATGGATGCTAAATTATGTTGGACCAGCAATTTTAAAAGACCTGGAGCAAGGCAAGTCATCTGCTGAAACAGGAAAACTCCAGGTGCCACCTGCCAAAGTTTTAGTTAGCAGGTAGCTCTGAATCAGTGACATTTTAGAAGTGATATGGACAAGACAGGTTAATGTGAGTAACAGACATCTTCTTCATCATCATCATCATACTAACAAGAAGAGTCTGACCTCTCCTGTAGGGCTGTCCTGCCAAAACTGCATAGGAGTCACTAAGATAGGGTGAATTATCTTTTGTGGCAAATGCTATCAAATAAAGCATTAGCAAGGCACCCTCTTTTCTCTTGAGGGCCTCACTCAGGTGCTGTACATTGCATACGCTGAGTGGAATCATCAGAGGATTATGGCAAGAGTCTCCCTGCAGCTGCCAGGAGCTGAGAGCTGCACCCAGTGTGTGGCTCAGGCATCCCCTCAGAGAGAGTGGAAACCTCAGCTTGCACCGCCAGCCTTAACATGAGAAATCATTTAAGTGCTGTCACTGTCACGCAAACTTAACCAGTTCCTGTCACTCACCACACACATCCCTACTGATGGCAGCCTACAGGCTATGAAAACAGTGAGATGCTCTTGAGCTTAGATGACTCATTTCATTTACAGAGAATACTTAGAGGAAATGCTTAGAGAGCTCCAGTCGCGTTCTGCAGAAGTGGGTGTCACCTGTTTATTCCTTTCCATGCTATAAATATGCTGGTATATAACTGAAATAAAGCAGCATTCTACGGAATAGGGCTATGTCATGATGAAAAAAAAAAATCACAGAATCATAGAATGGTTTGGGCCAGAAGGAATCTTAAAGGTCATCTAGTCCCACCCCTGCCATGGGCAGGGACATCTTCCACCAGCCCAGGCTGCTGGAAGCCTCATCCAGCTCATCCTTTACTACTAATCATAGACTTTCCTACTAGTCATAGTCTTTACTTACCAGTATTGCTTGCTGCTCTGCAAACAGTGTGTGAAGCTGGCTTCCAGGTGAGCTTATTCAAACTCCTGCACCAAGAAAAGATGCACTCTTTAAACAGGAAATACAAATGGCATCCAAAGTGTTACATCTTCATCCTGACTAAAGTGAAGCCAGTAGCTAGGAGACTTCAGTCATTCAGCCTTTCTGATGCCATTTCACTTCATAAAAGAGCTGGATGTTTAGGAGAAGCTTAACAGGACTGGAGAGCCTATGTAACCAATGTGGGGGAACAAAGACCATAATGTTTTCCCTTGACAGCTGCTGACTTTGCATAAATATACTCTGATTAGCATCCTCAGCATCCAGTTCATCCAGTGGAGTGAGAGCAGAATAATTTTCCTGAAGAAAAGTAACCAGAAGAGTGGCATTCTGGTTTTAAAATTAAAATCTGACATTTCAAATATTAGAAATATACAGAGAGGCCAGTAAGGCTGAGAAGTTACAGCCATTCAGAGCATACATTGGCAGAGTTCTGCAATATTCAAGGCCTGTTCAAAGATTCAAAAATAAATTTCTGGTACTTAGTAGGGAGAGGCTTTTACTAATAGTCACACAGCCAGGCTGACCAGCCAGCTCTTTTCCAGTCACTGAAAATTTGTCTGAAAAGTGAACACTCCTCACTATTCCCTGTGCTTTAGCTAATGTTTTTTACTTGTTTTCCCATGGCGTATCACCTAGGACACAGATGTCGTGACTGTCCTTAACTAACCAAATTATACTCTGGGATCAGAAAATCTCCATGTAAAATGGCTGCATTTATTTTCTGTGAAGCTGTGACTAAGGCTTTACCCGCGTGATTACCTGGGGATGCTGGATGAAAAGGATCCTGGACCGGACCCTGGGCACAAGCAGTATCAGCATCCTCTTCAGAAACTGCACAAATGGCCTTGAACGGGCAGAATGCTGCTGAGTGCTGAGCGGGAAGGCTCTGGTTTTGGTACATCCGAAAGCAAAAGCTAAAATCATAGCTGAAGGAACAGCTGGCCTCGTGCTCCTCTGCAGCGGGGAAGCAGAGCGTGAATTCAGAACAAACAGCTGAATGACTGCAAAAGCAAAAATAATACAAAGAGGAAATTAACAGCAGTGAAACTTTTGTTTAAAGCTGCTCAATAATAGAACTTATGTGTTTTCATGTACTTAGATGAACTGGGGCCTAAATAAGCTTGATTTTTTGATTTCTTATATTATGTTGTGTGTTTTGTAAAGAAAGTTTCAAAAATTGAAGTAGTTACGAGCCCAGGCTTAGAATGTATTTATTACCATACCACCTCCAATTAGCAGCTCACTCCCCAAGTACTGGCACGAATGAATGAACGTTGGTGTGTACAATAGCGTCAGTTTTGGATGGAAGCCAGTGTATGAGCTATACAAGGTCTGTTTATCTCTTAGAAGGTCCAAAACAAGATATAAATGGTAAGTAAAATCACAGAATTAGGAGATCTGATGTTTAATTGCTGAAATATGTTTTCATAGTCTTAGGCTTCGTTAATTATTAAAAAATCAAAAGGCACAAGATTGCATGAGCCAACTGGGAGGCATCTCATCAGTTCAGCTTTAAAAGACCTCTAAGATTCATATGGAATGGTCGCATTTTAAAATATAATTTGACATTAAAATGTCACAAACTGCCTCCATCTCTTGATTTAAGTGATTTTAATCACAGGTTCTAGTTTGTAGTCCACACAGCACCTTATATTCAACACGATATGGAAACATCTCTTTCCACTAAGCCCAGAAAATGCAGGGTCAAATATGAATTTAATGGAACGAAGGTCTGACTTTTTTGCTGGCACCTGAAGTCTTGAACGATCCTCACTGACAAGTGATCCATATTCAGTTTCTGTTAAGGGAAATAATTTTCATCAGCTCGTTCCAGTAAGACTCTAAACTTTGTGTTATGAACTAAACAGGAAAACAAAATGAACCAGAGGAACACACAAAGAAATTGTGAAAAGGACCCTCTTCAAGGGAAAATATTAAAATAATTTCTTATGTACAGGTAACCTGACCCTTCTATTAAACTAATGGTTGTGATGAAGACTGCAGTGAGGCAACTATACAAACATTTAATTATCTTCATGAATTTAAATAATTATTCATGAATTATATTCAAAATATATTTTTGAATTTTTGTCAGTGGCTAATATGTACAGAGTTGTGCAACATAATGGTTGTTTCTAAATGTAGTTCTATATAGGGCAGCCCTCCAAAATATAGAATAAAACTTGGACTTGAAATTCAAATACAACCAAAAAGCAACTCTTCAGGGATTCAAAAATACTGGGATTCAAAACCTTAGCAAGCTTTCACCTTGTCGTGAAAAGCAATGATAAATGGTAAATGCCATACCAGTACACCTTATTTTCAAAGCCTTGCAGTAGTGCACTGTACTGCAAAAACCAACGGTGCTTGTTTATTCAAAATAGAAACGGTCAATGCTTTAAGAACCAACTAGAAGACATCAGTTCTGTGTGGCCGGTGTCTAAGACTCGCAAATGTCACGAGGCAGAAGGTGGCTGTGCAGAGCAGGCGTGACAATGTGTGCACATCTTTACTTGCACTTTGGAGTTTTGACATTCCAAACATCAAGCACTTATATTCAGATAATTTCAAGTTTTGTGCAGGAGCATTTGAAGATCTGTAGCTCTGCTACAATTTGAGCCAAAAGGACGACACACAGTCTCGGATTTGCAAAGCAAAGCTTATCAGAGTACTCAGGCTCCGTTGCCGGTTACAGCTGCATTTACGAGAAACCGTGCAAGGTGAAAGTGAAAGGCACAAGGAGTTTCTTTTTATTATCTACAGATCTTGCTATTCTGACTATACCTTATCTAGACCCCTAAAAGATAATACAATGATTGCTAACTAACAGATGTGGGTTATGTTTTCACTTTCATTGTTTTAGTAGATTTTAAGGCAGAAGGAGAATCAAATAACTGGACCTCCTGTTTGACAGAGACCACTGATTTATTTGCATCCTGGTACCTCCAGCTGGTGCTCTGCTGGGAAGTCAGCGGTGTTTGGGTCCACAGGAGCCTCCGGCACTCACCAGTGGAGCTCAGGAGGCTGCAGCGCGGGCAGTTTGCGTTCATGCAGTCATCTGATGCAAACCCTTTTACACTCAGTTCTGCCAAATCAAACACTCGGGTGAACATCTGGGCAATGGTAAATATTCTCCAGGCCCCATTTTTCCTCCATCTAGACTGTTAACAATGCATAACCGTATTGATGAAGGAATTCTGCACTTAGGGCAGACATTTGTCAAGTGCCACTGGGCTGGCCCAAATCACTCCCCAGTTCCACTGTTCCACCCTGCCTGGGAAAATTAAGCATTCGGGTATATAGGTGAGATTCAGCATATATAATGCAGATAGAGTTCATAAAATGCTTTAGCTGGCCCAGTTAAATCATAGTATGTGCTACGTCTAAAACCAGCAGTGCTCGGTATCAATCTACTGATTCTTCTGACTTGGGCCCTGTTCCGAAAGGTACGTGGTCCCTTCTGAGACACATACTATGTACTTCTACATATTTTACACCCTCTTTGGTATCAGCCCAAATAATGGTTGTGACTTGTGAAATCAAGGCTGAGATGAACAGTCCTTATTAAAAAAATCCCTAAAGTTCACAGTCACAGAACTGTTCATTTAAATAGTGCCACATTTTACTCACAGCTGGCAGTATTCAGTGAATGTCCCTTTTGCTTATGGCTACTTTCCCTTTTGTTTCTTATAAATGCCATTGCACCACCCTTTATTCTGGCTGGGCGTACGATCGGCCGGGGAAGTGAGATAATCCAGCCAAAGGAAACAGAACTGAAAGTAATTCGAGAATTTTTTTCTCTCGCCCTCTGATCTGTAAACCAGATAGATGTGTTTCCTTCTAAAGGCTGCATTTCCCAGTTGTAAAACAACAGAGCTCTGTCTACCAGAACTTCTGCAATCTTCCTCATACAGCTGTGGAGTGTTGCAAGCTGGTAATGTTTGTAAAGAGTACTCATAAAGTCATAAAAAAGCAATGCCATTAAGTTCTTAGACTGTGGGGAAAGTTTCTGTTACTGAGTTCAAAGCAGTTTGGCAATGATCTCAAATTAGTTTATGATCTGTAATCTTGCATTAAGCGCCACTGAATTCCCAGCACATGAGCAGGAAAGGGTTTTGCTTTGTTGTTTCATCAGTAAAGCTACAGACAGATGCTTTAGAAGCAAAGCTTTTGTCTTTCCTGGTAGCCATTTCCCACGCAGGCACTTACTGAAGAACAAGTTTTCATCATGGCTTTCATTTCCCTGGTTTTCATTCACACTTTTATATTATCTGTAAATGTCTGAATATATAACACCTCAAACTTTAAAGCTCTGAAGCTGTATTTTCATGTTGCAGCACTGTATAAAAGGGCAAACTGTGCATTTCAGCAGGTGAGAAATGAACAGGCTCTGCATGAAAAGGCCTCTGCAAAGTGGCAAGTCGTATCCTCGGTCAGTCCTGGTCCCCTGTCCCACGCAGGTACGAAGGAGCTTCTGCCTCCTGTTCCCAGATATTACCAAGTGCTACAGTGTGGCTGGCCACAGTTTGGCTTCTGTGGAAGCAGGTTAGCTCTGATGACAAAAGCACAAGACTCCTGTGAAGGTGGGATGTGACGTCTAGATAGCAGACCCAGAAAACCCTGAGGTTTATCTAAAGCTTGGTCGAATGCCCCAGGAGGAAGCAGCATTCCCCAGGTCACAGAGCTGCCTCTGATTACCCACTGCTTGGGTTGAAGTGCTTCCTGCTTCCTTTATTTAATTTTATTTTATTCCTCTCTTCTTCCTTCTGTGTGCACAGACCCTGCAATAAAATCACCTCATTCAGAGGGAAAGGGAACTCCTAATTACGCTGCAATTATAAACCAATAGATGACTTAAACCTGGGAAGCAATGCAGCTGCATTTCAGCAGACAGGAAATGTTGCATAGATAAAAACTGAGACTACATGTATTTAACCCTCTGCCTTGTGAGTGAAGAGGTTGGGCATAAATTCCAAACGCAGGCTCAGTTTTCTAACTTCCCTAGAGCTCAGGGCTATTTAGACGTCTTTCTGGTCCAAACCCGTTGTCAATTTTAGCGTTAATTGCCTGCTACAGCTCAGACTGAATACTCATTTAACCTCCTGCGGATCCGTGCTGTACTTACAATATATTCTAGGAAACTTTAATTAGTTCACATTTTCATCTGAAATACACTTACATAGAAAGTTTTGGGTTTTGTTTTTTTTTAACATAAACCACCAATTCAGTATGTTTTTTTCTTCCCTCAGTTTTCTGATTTTGATGAGACAATTGTCACTGTGTTTTCAAACTGAATGAAATAATAGAGTGTTGAAATAGTTCTCATTTCAGAGACTTCACTAGCGATATTTTCTTCAAAGGGGTACCATCATCTTTTCCACCTCCAGTTGAATCCAACAGTTAACCAGTAAGATCATTTGTGGGAATGTGGGTGTTTCAGGCTTAAACATGGGAAATTCAGGCTGAAATCTCTTCCCAGCATAGAGGGACTCAAGGACATGCTTGTCAAGCTCATTTTGAAATGATGACCTCACCACAAGCCTGTAGAAGGAAACATTCCCTGCTCTTCCCATGAACTGGCTTTAGTTCACGGAAAGGCATTTAAGATCCATTGACCTACAGAAAGAATGGGACTGGCCTTTAAACCTGCAGCTTGGGGCATTGATTTGAGAGGTGAGCCACTGAATTCTGGCCCAGATCAAACACCACTCACATGTAGCTTATCTAATAACTGCTTAATGTGCAACATGGACCAGCACTCAGAGGCGGCACAAGAATCCAGCGTTTCCCACTGACAGCTGTTACGCTCCAAGTGTCTCAGCTGACAAATACTCCTCCTTCCTTCAGTGAGAAGAGACCTCTACTTAGCAGTTAGGACACATTCCAGCAGAGGGAGGAACCAAAGCTTGACTGCCCTCTTGGCAAGCAAGTTTTGGGGTTTTTTTGGGACACAAACCTCACATTTCCACATACTGAAGAGGTATTCCAAGTACTAATTAGCTGCCTCAGCAACACTCCCTGGGCTTGCTCTTTCTTTAAAGGACTGCCATGCTTCAAAGACCCATTTTTGAACAAGTTCAAGAGCGGGAAAAGCTTCAGCCACACCTCCGTGGGCAATGGTCCCTTTCTGGCTGCTCTGGATCTCCTTGGAAAGCAGCTCAGCTCTCAGTGTGCACCGCAGAGGATCACAACACGGATCCAACACTTTGTCTCAGAAACTGCAAAATTTTGTTGGGCGATGCTCAATGTGACACACTTCCTTTTTGGCTTTTAGCCTCATTAATTAGTGCAAGGCCACCAGGCAGCCTTAAATCCATGTCCTGATTCAGTGCTCAAGCTAATGGACTGTCTGCCCTTGATGGGCCTGCTTCCTGATCTGTAAATATAAAGCCTATCCTTGCAAAAGGTTTTATCATACAGAAATGACAAGGATGGTTTAAACAGCACGGAGCATTGTCTTTCACCTCATGAACTTCCCTTGTCACACTTCAAGGACAAGCAAAGCAGGTCTCTGCAGTTTGAATTGCCCTTGGAAAGCACGTGTGCTTCTTGGATTCAGATTTTTATTGTTTCCTGTATAGACATATGATGCAAGTACACTCTAAATGTGTGCAATGAGATCACTGACAAAAGATGTAAATAATGCATATCACATATAGGGGGTGGTGAAATGAGTGGACACTACTGAAAGTAACTTAGATGATAAAATAACCAAATGACAGGATGGATTTTCAACAGACAGACTGAGTACTCATTCATATGGAGGGATTTGAACACATTTGCAGCCATCATCCTGACTCTTCTCTAAAGCTCAACTCATGACAGACAATGACAGATAAGAATAGATAGTAATGATCTTGTGCATGATAAGCCTGTAATTACTTGAACAGTAATAAGCTGGAGTGCTTTAACTAGATGTCTTCAGCACGCAGGGATAAAAACACGAATTTTCCCTCCAGCAGAGGGGGCTTGGCAGTAAGTTTTCTAAACACAAAACCAAACTATTTCTTTGGAAATTGAGTAATACTAAAATTAAACTGACTTTTATAGGAACTTGCATAGTATTACAGATAAAAAAAGAACTTCCCATAAACAAAAGATTCAGCTATAAAGAGACACAATTCAAACTGAGTGTTGTTCAGGTTAGCTTTGTTTCCCTTAGTTCTCAGTGTGGCTTTTCTATTTCAGCAGAAAGCCCTTGCAGTTATACCTGGCAGGCACAGTGAGCAAGTGAAAAAGCTTTTGCTCCCAATTCCTTTGAAAAGCTGAGTCAAATTTCCTGTTAAACCTGTCCCTGCAAACTACTTCAATACATGTGCAAAAAAACCCAGGGAAGACATTGAGGTAAAGTCCTGGTGGAAAGTTTTCCAAGCTACCACAGAGCTGTGTATCTGAAGGCAGGACATGTCATCCTGGTGGTCCAGGAGTTTACAGCACAGTTATCTAATTATTTGAGGCCACTTTGACGTTTTAAACAACAGACGTCACTTTGGGTGGCCACAACAGTCACTGACAACCTCACAATATGGGTGAGACCAAAACCAGGAATGTAATCCAAGGTGGTGGTGTACAGAAGCACATTTAAACCTAATGCTTAGTGTTAACTTGCATGCAGTGTTATGTCAAGACAAAAGAATGACATAAATTTCTCTCGAAATCAAAACAAGCTGGCTAGTCTTCTGGTAAAATTCCTCTTTTTCATGGTTAATTAGATTCATTCCCCAAATACTGTTTCCTTGCTCTGTTTCCACTCACAGAAAAGTACAGGCAGGTGCATTTGAATAACTGGGAATTATATTCACTTTACTACTTCTGATGAATAGAGCTTTACTGCACATGTGAGCACTTGAATGGCACTGTTCAGTGCTGTTCAAAATCTGGCTCTTTTATTTCTAGTGAGAACTAGCTGCCAATTTTAAAGACAGTTTCTGGTAAATGTAATTATTTTCACCTCTGTGGCTCCAGCTTCTGGTGAAGGAAATATTGAAAATCATGATGCACTAGAGTAACTTAAAATGAAATTCACGCCAGATGTAGCAGAAGGTGCAAATGACTCACCACGACCAATGGGTGCAACACTTTCCCTCGCCGACGTGAGCGGTCTGGTCAGCCGCGCAGCCGCGGTCGCCTGGCGGGGATGCTGCAGGAGCCGTGCTCTGCAGCAGCCTGGGTTCTGCCTCCACACCGGCCTCGCCAGTCACTCTGGTGAGCTCTTCTCAGAAGGCAGGATCTCAGCAGCTGCCCTGTGTTTGTGGGGTACAACAGTCACCACCCACGTAGCCCACTCGTTTTCCTTAAGTACTAATATACCTCAAAAAGGGGGAGGAGGAGGAGAATTCTGGTCACCTGGTGAAATAAAACTATCATTTAACATGGATATCAAATTGTCTGTTAAACTTTCTCTTTGGAAATGGATGTACTAAGTACTGACATACACCACCATATTTCTGACAGAAGAAGAAGGGCTGTGGGGGTTCCAGCAGGCCACTGGAAGGAAGGGGGATGCGGCAGGTCCCTGTGTGTCCTCAGTCCCCAAACCAGCAGGATTCCAGGTAATGGCACAAGGGCCATTCCTCACCCATACCGCATCTGCAATGCTTTCACCCATTGCTCTCAGTTCCCCCGTTCTTTGAACCCAGCGTCCTTTATCCCACATCCTTTACCCCTTTTCTCCAAAACCATCTCAAAACCTTTCCCTTCCCTATAGAGCTGCATTTCTTCTGAGAAAAAAAAAAGTATACAGCCTTCCACACCAGAGCATCCCCTCCCTGACCCATCAAGCCTGGGCTCCCCGTCCTGCCTGGACCTTCCCTTTCTGTCCGCCTGGAAGGGTCCTCAAGCTGCCTCCTTGGCCTCCAGTGCTGCCCCTGGCCAGGTCCCCAGCCTACCCACCCCCTGCTCCCTGTGCCTCTGAATCATCTGAGCTCCTTCCTGGCACCAGCTCCCTGGGTATCCCCCTCCTGGGGTGCACTTTGTGAAAACCCTGACTCCTGCCTTTCAGACGAGAGGAAACATTTCTTCCCAAAAGGGCTGCTCGGCATTGGAACAGGCTGCCCAGGGCAGTGGTGGAGTCACCATCCCTGGAGGGGTTTAAAAGGCATTTAGACAAGGTTCTCAGGGACATGGGTTAGTGCTGGAGTTGGGTTATGGTAAGACTCAATCTTGAGGGTCTCTTCCAACCAGAATGATTCTATGATTTCAAAACCTACCAAATCCTCCACCATTCACAGCTGTGAGAGCAGCAGAAGAGGACTTGTTGGAGGGGAAGAAACCCCATGTCAGCTTCCATATAACACAGCACTACTGTTTGCGGCACTGGAGAGGCCTGAGGAAGAGAAAAGAGAAGAAAAGTGGGCAGTTATGGGAATTTGCAAGAAAAAAAGAATCTACTTTGATGTTAACGACCTGAGTCAAAATACAAGGAGACTGAACTTCCGAGAAAGGAAGTTCACTAACAAGGAACCACATGTAACCTTCAGATGCTAAACTGAAACTCTGGAGGAGAAGGTAGACTTAATTCTCAGAAAAAAACACCACAACAGCTGTATGAAGTATCCTTGATATCAGAAAGAAAGCAAAAGACAGAGAGCATCTTGAAACTAAAAGAGCTATTAAACAGGAATTACAGGAAGCAATTAGAAAACATCAGGCTGGAAAGAAAGAAAAAAAAAGCCAAGAGTGGAGTAAGTTTTAAACCTGGAACACTGGGATTTGTTCACACAGAGAAAGGTCTGATGAGGACAAACTTTCAGCAGTATTTATCATATAATTAATAAAAAAAAAAAGGAAAAGGACTGTGAACTGGAGGAGAGGAGACAGGCTATTAATGAAAGAGGAAAGAAAGAAGCAACAGAATAAACATTGCATAAAGAGAAGAACAGAAGAGCCCATTCTAGCTCAGCTCATGGGAACCTGCAGATCTCCCAAATCTGCTTTATTAATTGCCAGTGCCCAGTTTAAAGCCTTGTGGATACAGAACATTTCACATGGAGAGGCAGCTATCTGTTCAGGTTCAAAATGGTCCAGGGCAAACACTATCTTAATGACAGAAGATGTACCAAATCTAGAGCGCAGAGGAGTAAGATGACATCTGACAGCTCCAAACATAAAATATTCTAGAGCTAGTGAGACGCTAATCATCTCTAGACATTGCTACTGCTGTTATTTTAACAAGGGCACAGCTTCTTCCATCTCAGTTCACCTTTCCAAAGGTGCTGATTTTTCAAGGAACAGTAGGTCCATTGGAAAATGTGTTATAAGTAACTATGTAATTGTTTCCCTTTCATTCAGCATATTTACACATACTCCTTAAACTAAACAAACCCCAGTCATTCCTGTGTCTTCTTGCACACTAAATGAAAGCACCGAAAATTCAGTTTTTAGGCCATCAAGAGAGCAGGTAAGAGCCCAATCAAAGATGTAAGTCCCAAGAACTTCCACGTGAAGTCTAAGAAAGATCCAAGCAGAAAGACCACTTAGCAGGCATGGGTCACTGATAATCAGACAGCTCAACAAGAAGTCCAAACAGTCTTGTTGGGCTTTCATTACCTTAAGACAACAAAAAATAATGGGTCATATTGTCAATTTGATTCTTCCACGGATGAATGGAGCCCCTCTTGATAATGGTGCAAAAAGAGAAGTAAAAATACCCAACTTGAAGAGGGTGTCTGTGCCGAGTTCCCAGTGACTGCACCACTGAGTCACAGCGGGTTCTTGGACATGCAGGGGAGTTTTAGCAGGAAACCGCCTACCACTTTATTTACAGCTCCACTTCAACTATGCCATTCGACTCAGCTCAGTAGGTGATTTTTATCGCCCTAGATGTTGTGGATGCATTTGCACAGAGATGCTTTCCAAAAGGCCACATATGTTTAGCGTTGCTTTTTGCTGCCTCTTCCACCCTTCTACCTCCAGTACAAAGGCACCCTTTCTCCATCCACTCTGATTTGAGTCATACCTGACCTGCATGCTTTGCCATGCTGAACAGTGTCGGTTTAGAAATTTGCACGCTGGCATTGTACACCTTACAAGCACAGGCAGCTGCAGTAGCACAAAAGCACTTATCTTCAAAATTTGGACAATTCTGGTGTCTCACCATTAGTCTTAAGCAAGGCAGCAGCTAAAGATCCAGCAAAGGTGAGGGGAACCACAGTTCTGCCAGCCTACCCCACCTCAGCAAAGTGTCTCTACATGCAGCACCTGGAGACAGAATCCTGTTCTCCGACGAACAGCACAGCATCTTCCTGGCAATTAACATAATTAAAATAACAATAAGTTTGCATCAAAACGCCATTCCGGAAGGCTAGCAAAGTTTCTTTTTATACCTTTCTTCTTTGCAAAATGCAGAATTATCTATAGAAAAACTATGTTAAAAAAATGTAAATGTTGTTTGCAAATTCCAGCTCTTTAAGACAGGGCCTTCCTTGTCTTTTCCTGCAAACTGTCTGGTTTTGTGAAAGAGATCACGCAATTCACCAGCACCCCTGCATCACTCAGTGCACAGACGCGTGGGTGGGCAGATTTCAGGTTGCATGTGCAAATGCACATCTGATGTTGCCCAGTTTTTCAGTTCTTGGTTTTGCAAACCAGATGGCACCAGCGCAATGTGCACATCAGTGTGCAAGACAGGAGGAAGACTGTGGTATGTGCTGTACTGAAGTGCAAACAGCAATTAGGAGAAGAGGAAATGGGGTAACCATTCTCTGGAACAGTGATGGGGTCACTGCACAGCCTCATGACAGCACCAAAATCCCGTTTTCAGAGGGGAATGGCTGCTGAATCCCCGGTGATGAGGACTTGTCTCCATCCTTGGCGTAGCAAACCCAGCAGATAACAACGCCACGACCCAGACCCTCCCAGATCGGCTTCCTCCTGCGCAAGCATGCCGTCACATTTCCCAGCCCTGAGAAAGGGGGCCGGGAGGAGATAAGAGAAGTGATACAAAGACAAGAAAATACTTCAGTTGGACCCATTTCTCTCTGCTTATACCAGTATACAGAAAAGTTTATGCAAATCAGAATCAACCACAGGACTTCTGGGAAGCTGCCAGTGACACTGTCTCAAAGTTAAGGTATGAGTGAAACGAAGAGAGGGAAGTCTCCTAAAGCTGTTTCTAAATGGGCAGTAAAAACATCCAGTCCTGTCAAGCAGCAATTGCTTTTGCAACCTGTGTCAGCAGCTCTGGACACTTGCGGTCATTTTTTTCTTTTTTTATGCTGCACAAAACTCTCCTTGTAGCTCATTTTTTAAAACCAGAATCAGCTTTAGCTCTGCCTTTCAAGTACACATTTGAGAGACCATCATACGCTGAGCAGAGAAAGGATGCTGAATGAATCACAAGAGATGATCTATTATTTGCCAAACGTTTGCAGGCTGTACCATTCTCGGTATTTTATGCAGCGGGTCTGTCACATGAAGAGGATTCATACATGATCTGAAACAACTCAATGAGCGCAACACCGTAAGAACCCATGGGTTTACCTCCCCAGTCTCAAGCTGAGTGTTTCCCTCCCCCCCCAAAAATCACACCCCTCCTACCCCCGCCACAACCACACGTTGGCACAAAACGAACAGAAAATAACCGCGCTCTGCTCTGCCTGCCACCCGCTAATGGAAACCAGGAATTCACTGGAATTCAGGGAACTGGAGGCAGGTCACATGCATTACACCCTAGATACCGCAATTTATCTGCACAGTTGATATTTTGAAGTTTCATGTATGTTGTTCAGTTTCCCTGAAATTAACCTTTTAAAGAAAAAAAAAAAAAAAGAGAGAAAAACCCACAGTCTTTCAGGGGGATCAGAAACCAATTTCAGGAAACACTATGAACTTTGATAGTAAACGCAGCCACTAAGAGTAAATGTATTCTTATGTGTGTGTGTGTCTATTGGACTAAGTTTTTTATTGAGTTTCATACAGAAACAGAGGAGGAAAAGTGTAGAATGCTACGCAACCCACTGCTGGAACACCACATTGCTATATATTGCAGACTTACCAGTGGGGAGCTATTTTTAGTATAGCCCACGAGCAAGCAAGGAGTGAGGACGTGGTTTTTCCCCAGTGCTTGAACAGGGGAAAGCTGCTTTTTCCAGCCCCCAGCACAGGGACCCCTGGGAGGGGGCTCAGCCTGGCCCTGCACCCCAACCACCAGTGACTGTGCGGGGACAACGGGACACAGAGAACGTAACAGTAAAGTACGCAAGGAGAAAAAAGCCAGAATGGAGAAGGAAAATGGAGGCAGTTAGGTGGTATCCTTTGAGCTAATCCAAAATTTGTAACACAAATGTACCTAGAAGTGAGCTTTGAATGTCTTTGTTTTTCACCTCTTCAAAAATAAGCTATTTGTAGCAGTACAGCTGAGGGCTGGACCCCACTGCTCTACTCTGGGTGCAAGTTTGCTTCTTCATTTTGCTAAATACATCTACTTGGAGATCTTTGCCAAGCTGCCGCTAGCAGCATTTTGGATGCAGACGTCAAGTCTAACGTGAAGTCCAGTTTCCATCCTCCCATAGCTGCAGCTTATCCATCACATTCCTATTAAAGAACCAGCACATACTGCAGAACAAAATGTTCGCCTTGCTCCACAAAGAAAAATATCCCTGAGAAACATCCTAAGATCACAGACATATAACTGGAAATCCTCTGAAGGGCTCTGGCAAAGCTCCTGCCAAGCCTTCAGCAAAGAAATCTAAACTCACAAAAGATCTCCTCCAGACCCAAGCATATACTGTGAGCATGGACTTGGGGAGATAGTGGAGCATTTTTAGTGTACCCAGAAGATACTGGGGCATTTTTAATGAAATTTGGGTCTCTGGCAGCCTCCAAGGGCGGGCAAACCTCTCGGGGTGTGCAGGACCTTGTCTGGAAGCAAGAGCTGCACCTCCCCACACGTCACAGCGCGGTGGGAGCATTAGACAGGGACACAGATCTCACTGACCCGCTGCAAAATCCCTACCTCTGGTCAGTATTTTAACCTTACCTTACAGTCTCGGGGAGAGAGGATGTAAACCTATTTACCTGGGAAGTCATTAGAGAAAGATTTAAATTCACTTTCATCAGTTTATTGGTGTTTCTTGGCATTCTTGCAGTAGGTGCTTAATTGCATGTTTCCCTATAAAAGTTCTTGAGGGAAAAAGCCCCAACATTTGACATTTAAAGAACTATATCTGCTTTTTCTTGACAAGTTAACACACAGCTAATCCGAAATTTTGAAGTGGTGATTAGAGAAATCTAATTATGGAGCCCCAGGTTTCACATCACCTGAAGGCTGCATTAATTTATGTTGAATGGGGCTGTAATATCGGGAATATACAGATCATATACGTCATGGACATAGTTTGGTGCTGCTGCAGAAACAGAGAGGTTACTCAGGCCATACTGCATGTCATGATATGAGACAGAGCCAGAACAGGACAGCTGGAGCAAACAGCCACAGAGAAGTACAAATTTGAACTGTTTGCACATAAGAATAGTTCCAGCCACCTTACCAAATGGGTTTTCTCTGAATAAAGTTGTATTAGAATGACTTGTGGTTTGAGATCATTTGTCGCTACTCATATGTTCAGTAAGTTTTTGAAGGTCACCTTGGCAAGCTCAATTTGTGTATTTGAGTAAGCCTAACGCTTCCCCCTAGACTCCTTATCAGACACTTTGCCAGTATTTTGACGTTATTATGAACTGAAATAGATCTGCAATTGAAATACAACAAAGCATTTTTTTCCAGTTTAAGATAACTGATAACAGGACTTCTCACAGTGTCAGAGGACAAAGCTACCCTTAAAAAATGAGTCATCACAGACGTCAAACCTCCCAACGAGCAATTCAGTGAGATGTCTCCAGACTCCAGGAGGAAATCCTCCAGGCTGGGCTCTCTTCCCTCTTTCGCATTCTCCGTTATCTAATTTACTGATCAGAGACAACAAGCATGCTAAGCTACACTAATTTTACATAATATAATAGTCCTTCTTAATTAATCCAGAAACACACGTGGTGAGGTTTGTATCTGACCAATATAGATCTTTCTAAAATTAGAGAATGCTTCATTAATATCTTTAGATGATGTTTCTAATTTACCACTTTAACACCAGATGCCAAAAATGCTGCATTTAAAAAACTTCTGTCTTGCGTCAGAAATTGCCAGCTTATTCTGCTGATTCCTAGAAATTCTGCTGGAGTTGGACTATGGTGAAACTAACCTATTCTGAACACAGCTTGTGGCATTCACATGTGCAACTGGCCCAGGTTTGCCATAAATCTGGAGAGGGAGAACGTCTGAAGAAAAAAAAATCCAATTCTTTTTCCACAAGAGCAATTATGATGGTTTTTTGGTTTGGTTTGGTTTGGTTTCCTTTCCTTGGCAAGTGAGGAATTAACATTTGGATTGTGAAGCAGACTGTTGAGCCACCTGTCAGGACCAGGTGAGGAACAGAAACCTGGCTAATTTCTCAGTACTTTGAAAAGTGAGAAAGTAAAATTCATATTAGCTATTTCTTGCCTAAAGCTTTGCAGATGTATGGTACATAACTAGCTAAGGCCATAAGACAATCATAAAATCTATATAGGATCTATCCATACAGTAAAAGAAAAATGTATATTCACTAGTTTCTCTTTGCTTGGTATAGGAGGTATTAGATACTGCAGGACCCTAATACTCCATCATCATAAGAATTTGGGTGGCTTATGACTTTGAGATTAGACTGCAACTGTAAAAAAGATCTGTCAATTAAGGCAGATTACAGTAATGACAGTGGGAATATGGAGGTAAACATACTATGCAGTAGGAAAGCCCAGAAAAGGTGTTTTCTTGAGGCTGAGTATTAATAGTGATTTATTCAGATCCAGGCTTGATGACTTCAAGGATCAAAAATCCAACCAAGTCATCTGCAAGTGTCTCAGTGCACTGTGAAAGGAACAGGATTGTCCACCCGGATCTGGATGAGAACCTGCAAGATGCTGCTTTGCCATCACCTTCCAATTTCTCTGCGTGCAGCTTCTGTCTCCAATAACTCTATCGGTCTTCATTCACTTTAAGAACAAGACCATTTTTTCCTTTTAATTTGGACTGTTGAATCTCTCTACATTCAAGAAAACTGAACTGAGATTTGGGTCCATTTGATCGTATTAAGAATAAATTTTAATCACTTTCTGTGGACTGAAAACCAAAGGTGAGGGAACGTTTGAGTCATTTGCTCCACCTCACCCCAACCATAAAAATCTCCTCATATGTGTATTATGCTCATGAATGAAATGCACAGAAAGTGACTCCACAGCCTTTGAATTACTTCAGCAGAAGCTCAACATTTGCATGTGGTTTGAACAGACAGAATCATGGGAGCACCAGAAAGGGCATCGACACCGTTCACCTTTGGCAGCAAACGCAAATTCATAATCATGTAAATCACGCAAGACACAATCTAAACATGCATTGAATACAAAGAGAAGTGGTAGAAAACGCCTGTAAGAATGGGCAGTCGAACTGAAGCAAAATTAGCAACTGGCTCAGAAATTCCAGGTCTGTGTTCTTCCACCAGCACTGAACCCTCTGTAGTCCAGTAAGTGCATCTGGAAGCCAAACCACCTTCACAAGGTTCTGCTTTAAAATACCCAGTTGGGTGTTCATAGCAGCAGTTGCCCTGTAAGAATGGCAGCCTGCTGCCTCTGCAATTAGCACCAGCATCATTTTTAGGGATGCAAAATTCCTCCATCAGTTGTGAGGTATGCACATACACACATAACCAAGCAACACAGCTCTCTCATTCATATGAAAAAAAACACCAGAGCACAGGCTGCCCTTTCACAACGCTTTCACCAACAATTCGAGGCTTTCTGGTTTTGGGGGGTTTTTTGCTTTTTTCTTCACTCAACTAATTACCAAAAAGGGTGTTTTTGTTTGGTTAATTGTTCAGCCTTTGAATTAATGAGACTAATGCAAATCTTGATTTGACTTTGTTAATATCAACAACAGGGTCCATTTAGTCTGGGCTCAAGGAAACCAGCATTAAGTGCCCCAGAAGGAGGAACTAACATAATTTAAAAGAAACAATTCCAGAATAGGCATCTTAGAAACTTTCATCATAGCGTCAGACAGTTAATTTATTACTTGAAGTATAACAGTTTGTATCTCTTAGAGAGCTATATTTCAGACAATTTGGACTATGGAAAGGAATTTCTGGGAGGGAGAGGCTCAACTCTTACTCAGTTTTAGAGCACAGTTAAACTTAACTTGCTTAACTTCCAAAAACCACAGCTTTTCATCCCAGCCAGTAGACATGTGGACTTCACCACAACCAATACTCACAAGGATCCTTTTCAGAAGACAAAACCACACGTTTCTATCACCCACCCTGGCTGAATGGGATCTGAGTTACACATTGTCTGCAGAACAGCACCAGTTCCAGTTCAGACAGAAATCATTAATTCTGGACCAACTGTACCCCTTGTCTACGTATGGCCATGCTGCTTATCAAGGCTTAAAAATGCACTGGCGAGGTCTCAAAATGTATTTTGTTCTTGGCATAAAGACTTGTGTATCCTGTGACAACTGTGTCACACACACATTGTCTTCAGTGATATTGAGCATGATCATTAATATCAGTGTAAAGCAAGTCATTTTTATAACCTTTTTACCTGGAAGTAAATGACTTAAAAGGACAAGAGGATGAGCCGTATTCATCAGGCCCACTTTACTGTCTTTTAACTTAGAAAATGATAGTATGGACAGTATGGAAATGGAGATGTGTAAGGAAATGTCTAGTCACAATTTTTACATCTTTTGGGCATGTCCCATTTAATGACATCAAACTCTGACCTTAATACCCCGTTGAAGTGGGTGACAGAGGTTCACACTTCTCGCAGTGCTGCTGGTTTCAGCGCATCTGAAAGCAGACTCAGAAACAGTGCGGTGTCTAATTTACTTGCAAAATCAAAGAATTACAATTTCAGGGGTTTCATTTCAATGAAAATTCAGATTCTGGAGAAGAAAACAAAACCCACTAAAACAGGAAGGATGGTATTGTGGTTAAGTTTCTAGTATGGGGCTCTGAAGACCTGAATTATGTTCCATTCCTGGCCCTTCTGCAGACTGTCTCGCTCTGTGACTTGAAGCAAATCAATGAATCTCTTGGTGTTTTAGTTCCCTTTTCTAAAGATGATGTTGCTGATTTGGTCAGTTCAGATAACAAGTGCCTTCAAGTAAGAGCTACCATTTACAAAATCAGCACAAGAGAGGCTCTAACCTCAAAACACTAACAGTAAAATGTGTAACCCTATTTAACTGAGCTGTTCTTACAAGAAAACAGCAATTTATTAGACTTGGAAAAATACTTTGATTACTCATTGGCAAGTGTCTTTACAACAATAACTGAGCTGATTTAACGTTCCTATATTAATTCCCACACTGATCATGCTCTTACTATACCAAATTCTAAACAATATGCTCTTCCACAGACACATTGGCCTGTTAATTAATCCAGCTTTGTAACAGAACAAGTGCCTGCTTCTGTTCTCAAAAATTAGGAACAAAGCTGAGCTGCAAAGGGGAGTGCCTGCTGATTTTCCAAGCCTTTCAGGTTTTTTATTCTTATTTCTTTTTCTGCAGAGGACTGTCCCTGCAGGGGGATGGATTCAGCAGGGTGTGGAGTGCCCCCTGAGGGAATTTATACTGGGGAATACCATACATGGTATCACAACCTCCTCCCTCTTAGTGGTTTCAGAGGGTGAGGAAAGGTTTGGAGCATAAATAAAAGCAGCTCTGCCTGCATTACACTGCTGCTAGTAGGGCTAAGAGTGTGGGTTCTGAAAAACAAACTAACATACCAGGCAAATGTCTCATGTATCCTCAACATATACATTACTCTCTTACCTTGAAAACCTTCTTGAGAACCACGTTTTCTCCTTGCTGCCTCCTGGCATCCAGATTGCCTTTAGCGTTTGCTGTTTCTAGCCAGTGAGCCATGCTCCTCCTGCACAAATGCCTAGCAGTTCCTCTGAATTTTCTGTCATTTTCCAAGGCAATGCTTATGAAACAGGGGTAAGGACTTTCACTTTTGACACAAGCAGAGTTTGTTCTTTATCCTAGCCTTTGGACCTTTACTGATATGACCCTTCAGATCAAAATTGTTTACTTCCCTGCCCCAAGAAACAAGGGGGGAAGGGGTGTGGGATAATGTCTCCCAATCATATTGTTTCTCCCCAGGCTTTGCCTTTCTTTTCTGAGACAATCAGCAGGAAAGAAAGGGAACATAATTTGTTCTTCCACATGAAATGGTACTTTGTGAAGGCGAAAAAATAAGGCATTTCACAAGGATGGCTTACTTACCAAGCAGAATCTAATTCACCTTGCAATAAGCGCTCATTAAGCTGACAAGGAACAGATCAGAATCACCTGAACTGGCAGCAATGCTTTCAACTTCAGTCATTTCTAGAGACCATCTTTCTATCCGTGCTCTGCCCAGCAGCTCTGTGCCAGCTCCAGCTTTACACCCTGCCCTCTCCTGGGTAGGGTCACCTCTCCTGAGCCTGTCCTGCTGGCAAGGAGCTCTTCCCAAGGCCCAGATTACGGAGGCTTTAAGTAGAGGGAGCGAAGATAAGCAAGGAAACAGAAGGATGGGAAGGGGGGTTGCGAAAGGAAACATGAGTGGGTAAAACTGAAGATATCCCAAGAAATCTCAACTTGTGGAACCTCCAAGTCTAAAACCCCAGCTCTTCCTATCACAAACTCTTAATTCACTGTACAAGTCTCCTTCACACTGATGCCCACATTTTATGGCACCTTATGAAGCACCCTGGACCATTCTCATTGTGATTCACATAGAGGTGGTATCAGGCTGTGAGCAGCAGCCTGGCACACTTGGCTTTTGGTGTCGAAGCTGGCAGGCTCACTGCATTGCCCATTCGAGCCATGCCAAGCTCTGAAGCTTTGCAACTCCATATTATTACCACATTCCTGCTCAATGAGGAAGACTTTTTCAACAGACGCTTTGTCAGCTACGCCACTCAGTACACAGAAGACAGGCTGCACGTGCACCTGGAGGATCCTTCTTTTCCCTGTCATCTTACAAAATTAAAAATGAATGAGCTTTCCTGGCACACCTACAGCAACCTGCAGCCAACCCCCATCTCATCTGAGGAACAATCGCACCGCTGTACTTTTGGCTCTATGTACCTTGTTGTGACACCATTAAGCACTTCAAATGTCTTTTCTTTGGAGGAGTGGCAGGGAGGAAGGGAACTTTGTGTTGCCTAAGTAGATTTTAAGCTTTTAAGGGCAAGGGATGGTTGCACTGCCTGTCTGAACATGAACTTATATAAAAGAGCCCTTGAATCTACTCACTACATGGAGCACACTACACCAAAGCAAATAGCGGCAAAACATTTCTCACTATTGCATGTTCAACTTCTAAAGTAAGTTTCAGTTCCACCATTCCTTCATGCTTTCGTTTTACACAGAAAAGCAGCTGAGCTTCCCTCCCCCAGCTGCTCACGCCAAACCTTAGCTTGAGCTCAGTTGCTCAAAAATAGTTTGAAAGAGGATTCTGAACACAAAGTGAACCTCTGTAGCAGGTCTTAAAAGTAATGATGAGCTCTGTTTCTCCAAATTCATGACAACTACTCTCACATGACAGAGCATAAGCAGTAAATTTTTGTGGCTAAAGCAGAGTTAGAGATTTCCAGGTTCACCCACCGTGAGGTGCTGTACTGCCATAAGGTAAATTCAGTCTGTGATCACACTGATCTTTAAAAAGAATATTCGGTCTCAAAGCAAGAAATGCACTCCCTCAACTTCATCCCAAGTCCTGGCCAGCCCCTGTCCCCTCAATCACCCGACAGAAACATTTCCTTTTCATCCTTACAAAACATCATGTTGACTGCTGTCCTGGTTTCAGCTGAGATAGAGTTAATTTTCTTCCTAGTAGCTGGTACAGTGCTGTGTTTTGGCTTTAGAATTAGAATAACATTAATAATTCACTGATGTGTTGGTTGTCGTCAAGTACACAAGGACTTTTCAGCTTCTCATGCTGTGCCAGGTGCACAAGAAGCTGTGAAGGGGCACAGCTGGGACAGCTGATCCCAATGACCAAAGGGATATTCCAGACCACATGGCATCATGCTCAGCACTAACAGCTGGGGAAGAAGGAGAAAGCAGGGGGATGTTCTCAGTTAAAGCATTTTGTCTTCCCAAGTTACTGTCAGGCGTGATGGAGCCCGGCTCACCTGGAGATGCTGAACACCTGCCTATGCTGGGAAGCGGGGAATGAATTCCTTGTTTTGCTCTGTTTATGCACAGGGCTTCTGCTTTACCTATTAAACTGTCTTTAGCTCACAAGTTTTCTCACTTTTACCCTTCCAATTCTCTCCAAACAATGGGGGGGATGAGTGAGTGGCTGTGTGGTGCTAAGTTGCTGGCTGAGGTTAAACCACGACAACTGCAAGAGGATAAACGTCCTCCTTCTGCTCCTGATGTAAAGAAGCATTCTGACTGCAAAACCTGTATGTCGTACTGCATGTCTCAAATCACATGTGCTCTGGAAGTAATACCTTCATGTACTGCTTCCAGATTCAAGAGGCAGTGGAATTCTTCACAAAGTTTCTGTATTTTTGCACATCTACCAAATTAATTACTGTGCAAGGTGCATATTAGGACACTTGGTTTCCAAGAAGACAAGGAATAATCAAAAGAAAGATTTACTGGCCTTTTAGAGAGACGCTGGTTACCACTTTAAGAAACATCCTCTTTGGAAGAAAACATGCTTTACTGAGGCCTGCTTAAGAGAGTACATAAGACACTGGTTTGGTACTTGAGATTTCAAATCTCCCTCTGGGTGAGCAGAATAGCATCCCAAGCCTCCTGCACTGGCTCTTGGCAAGGTTATAAATACAGCTGGGGATTTGAACAGTTACTTTTAAATCTGATTACTCTGTAGAAAACCCCAGGGAAATTCTGTTTTGAGAACTCAAAACCCAGTGTAGCATCTGCACAATCCTCTCAGTGGAATGATCACAGACTTCCCTGAATGTTTTTCTCACTTAAAAAAATATTATTGGTCTAAATCTGCTTCCTGTCTTGGACACTAACGGTACATATTAGGCCCTCTCCCCCGTTCTGTCCATGCTGACCTGCTACCTTTGAGGAGAGCCGCTATCTTCACCTTACAACTCCCCACATTGCTTGCTTGCTTTTCTCGCCATGTTTTCCGCACGTTTCGAGCAGCCGCCAGGTCGGAGCCTCATCCATCACCTACCTCCGGTGTCCCCCGAGCCCTCGTGTGCTCGGCGCCCCTGCAGCGCCTCCTGCAGGCCAGCCTGGCCCCGCGCCCGCCGCCACCCACGGGCACCAACCGTCGGCACCGCCGCCTCGCCGGGGCTGTCCATAAAAACACAAAGAGGAAAAGTAAAACCAGATGTAGTTGGACAGAAGGAACGGGGTCACCCGAGGCAGGAGACCACGAGCAGCAGCGCGGCGGAGAGCCCGCGGGGGCACAGCCCCGGCCCCACAACCGCGGCCCCATCATCGCGGCTCCACAGCGGGGGCAGCTCCTGGCTGGGACCGGCGCTGCCCGTGGCGCTCCGGCAACTCCGGGCGCTCGGCTCGCAGCCCAGGCAGCCCGGGAACTGCTCGGCCCTGACTTATTTGGAAAGCGAAAGTGAAGCGAAGGCCACGTGTTTTCCGAGAAGGCGGGGAAGCAGCCGCAGGGAAGCGCCGCCGCGTTAAATAGAAAGCAGAGGCGATGAGCGGGCCCAGAGCGCTGGAGCTGCCGCCCGCCCGCGCGCCCCGCGGGAGCCCCGGCTCGCTGCGCCGCCAGGCAGAGCCCCCGCGCGGAGGATGCTCGGCCGCCCGCCCCGGCCAGCACTAACCGCCGCCGCCGCTGCGCCGGGCCCGGCGCGCCCCTGCCCGCAGCCCGCGCCCCGCTGCGCGCTCCGGCGACGGCGCCCACCCGCGGAGCCCCGGGCCGAGGTAAGAGGGGGCTCGTTACCGCGGCGGCCTCGCGAATCGCGGCGTGCGCCGAAACGCTCCTGAGCCGCGGTTCGGAGAGGTCAGATTTCGGAAGCATCAGGGGAGTCTTGCCTGCTGGGCAAGAGCGTGCTGGCTGGGGGGTGGGGGGCGAGGTTGCCTTTTTTGTTGTTGATTTTTTTGGTATTTTGGTTGGTTGTTTGGTTTTTTTCCTCCCGTTTTGGCTCCGTGTCCGTGCTCAAGACGGAGCTCTGGTGCCAGCTGTAGCAGGACGGGAAAAAAAAATAATAATAAAGCGAATATGCAGTGGTTTTTGCCCGGCACCGCTCGTCTGCAGGGACCCCGCGCCCTCGCCACGCGGTGGGGACGGGAGCAGCCCCCGGGCCGGAGCGCGGCGGCCGAGGCGGGCCGGGCCCCGCCGAAGGGTTTGCTCCGGCCGAGTCCAGCCAACTCTTGTACCGGCGCCACCTCTGGCTTTCGGGCTCTGAAGGCTGGCGTGCCCCGTGTTTGCTCCGTGCCCTCTGGAAAGGCGCCGCAAACTCTCTCTTGGGGATGCGTGGCTTCTACAAGGGAGCGCTGCCGTTTTTAAAGTCGGGCTTAGTGGTTATTTCTCACCAGCGTGCCCTGGAATTTAATTTTTGTTAAATACTGAGCGAAAATCCTGGCCCGCTAATTGGAAAAACTGACATCAGTTTCCTCCTTCTGTACAAAGAAAGCCCAATGCTACTTTCAGCTTGTTGCCAGCATAAGGATTTTATAACCCTCTTTGCTGTTTGAGGAGGTAACATGACCACCAAAGTGAATCACAGAATCATAGAACAGTTTGGGTTGAAGGGAGCTTCCAAGCTCCCCCAGTGCCACCCCTGCCATGAGCAGGGACATCTTCACCAGCTCAGGTTGCTCAGAGCCCCGTCCAGCCTGGCCTGGGATGTCTCCAGGGATGGTTCATCCACCACCTCTCTGGCCAACCTGGGCCAGGCTCTCACCACCCTCACTGTAAAAAAAAAAAATTGTTTCCCTAAAACCAAACATCAAGTTTTTAAATGAGCACAGACAGGAATACAGCTGCATCCTTTCTTTGAATTCCTCATTAGCATGTTACCCTGAACTTTAAGATAGCTGAGGGATTCATTTCTGAGAATACTTCAAGGTTTCTCAACAAGCTGCTGCTGCAAATCTATATATGACTATAGGGATAAACCCTAAAATCTATGGTTGCCAGTAAGGTCAAGGCAGCCAGCGGAGATGTATCGAACCACACTGTCAGAGGGAGACATTTCAGGCCAAACTCATTCCTGGTGCAGCGCTGCTAATTCCTTTGAAGTAACACGAGGGATGAATTTAGTCCCTCACGCTGAAAGATATATCAATAGGAAGCAATTTAGATTGGGCTACTTAAAGTGCATGTAATACAAAAAAGAGAGAGAGAGAGAGAGACAGACTGAGGAGTAATGCTTGAAGGGTTCACAGAGGTTGATTTGTGTAAGCTACTGAGGCTGTAGCATTGCTGCCCCAAGGGAAAGTTGGGGGAATGGGATTTATGGCTGAGCCTCGGGTTAACAGGAGAGATGAAGTAGTTTTAGGATTACTGTGTAAACTGGCAGTGCTACAGGCAGCCCTTCCAGGTTACACTTCAGTCATACAGTGGCACCTATTCGCCTCACCCTCTTCCCCAATTATCTGGAGACATACCCAGCTGCCGAGTATATATTTCCTTCCCCTGCTTTCCCTTTTTCACACGATGCATCAAATAATGATGTTGCCATCGGGGAGGGGGAAGAGGGAGATGCAGAGAAATTGGCCACTCAGTTGTAAAACCTTGTTGCTTTGTTCTCTGGAACTTGAGAATCTGATGGAGTGTGCACAAGACAACTTCTCACTGAGCGTGTCCTGGCGCTTCATTCTGGGTCCTGATACCTGTCTGTGGGCTCATAGCAGGGAAACCACGTTATCCTCCTTAGCTGTTAATCATAGAATCACTTTGGTTGGAAGAGACCCTCAAGAGTCCAACCATAACCTAACTCTGGCACTAACCCACGTCCCTGAGAACCTCATCTATATGTCTTTTAAACACCTCCAGGGATAGTGACTCAACCACTTCCCTGGGAAGTCTGTTCCACTGCTTCACAACCCTTTCCATGATCCTAGCTAAATATTTTTGGAGCTTTTGGACTTTGCTATAGTGATAGACTGGTAATCTTGTCAGAAAGCAGGCAGTTATTTGCCCAGTGTAAATTGGCAAATGAATATTTTATTATTTTATAATGGGTGGGAGGCATGTGAGTAGAAAACTTGGTCATTCAGAGACCGCAGCTGCTTTTCTCTGGGGATCTCACATTGTGTCTCTCTTTGGCATTTCAGAATAGCTGCTGGAAAGCTGCCCTGCCGTAGCCACTGACGCTATGGAAGACCGCATCCGCTGGTCTAGGCTGTAGGATGGTAGCGCACAGCAAGGTGTCAGCAGATAATGCAGTTGCAGCAGACCCGAGATGTCTACTTGACCCTCCAGCACGGGATCGTTCACAGGCTCGAGGCTACCACGGCTCCGGCCGGCCCAGCACTGTGCAGGCACAGAGCAACACGCACTTCCGAACCTTTCGCTCGCAAGCGGATTTCAGTAGCATCACTCGAGCAAGCAGCCTGCTGGATGCCTGTGGCTTCTACTGGGGACCTCTGACTGTCAGTGCTGCCCATGAGAAGCTGAAGTCTGAGCCCGAGGGCACCTTCCTCATCAGGGACAGCACACAAAAGAATTGCTTCTTTGCCATCAGTGTTAAGACTGCGACTGGGCCCACCAGCATCCGGATAAACTTTCAGACAGGGCGTTTCAGCCTGGATGGCAGCAAAGAGACTTTCGACTGTCTTTTCAAGCTCCTGGAACATTACCTGAGGTCCCCGAGGAAGGTCCTGGTTACCCCCCTGCGCAAGGTCCGCGTGCAGCCCCTGCAGGAGCTCTGCAGGAAGAGCATCGTGAAGACTTTTGGAAGGGAGAACTTAAACCAGATCCCACTCAATCCTGTTTTAAAGGACTATCTGAAATCCTTCCCATTTCAGATATAAGTACAGCATTAACTGTAGAGGGACATGTAAGAGATGTGTAAAGAAATCCAGCTTTCTGGGTTTTTAAACATGTTTGACAGTGAGCAAACTTATTTTTGTAGCAATATACTGTATTTTGGGATAGAGCTTGAACACTTGACTTCTTATGTTTACAGAAACTGTTTGCACAAACCTGGGGTTTTAAAACCCTGGCATAATTTTTCTGCCAAGCAGAATATTTTATTATTTTATAATATTTTTAATGATATTAACAGAATAAACTTTATTGTGGAAGTTTTTAAAAAAATAGCATCTCTGGTTTTAGTTTTAAAGGCTCTGGTACATATCCTGCTGACCAGTTTTAACTGCTATTATATCTGAGTGTGTAAGTGCAGACAACAGGCCTCCACACGGTCCTGCCCTCTACCCTACTGGACTAGCCTGTTTTAGTGCCAGTTCAGCTGACAGAAGATTCCTGCCACAAAAAACCTAAAATAGAAAGAAACGAGCAAACAGAAAATGTACGTGGGATGAATCTGCCCAGGAATCTACCTCTCCACTAAATCCATGAGAGCAGGAACAGTGTGTTAAGACTACAGCGGTGCATAGTTTTTGAAAGAGTGAATTGAACCCTTGGCTGAGCTTATTGCACCAGCTCTGGCTTCACTTCTCTTAAAAACTACAAGGCTCTAAGCAAGAAGAGGTTGCTGTCTGACATAACCACACCACATGAACATTGGTGGGGAAAAATTAAACTGCCCAGAAATGCCATTCATACACTAAAAGGCTGTGAAAACTGTATCATTATGATGCATTGGGAGGAGAATATCTTAGTTCTCTCTTTAGACTTCTAAAAGGTTTTTTTTTGGTCTTAAATTCCTAGTGATCTACAAAGTACAGACTTGATATTTTAAAAGAATTTATGACTTAGCTCCGTGACAGGATCCAGAGACTATAAACCTGTAAGATTTGCAGCCGTAATTTTTAGTGGCTAAACTGCATTCGGATAAAGTTAAAATACATTAGACTGCTTTCCATTTGTAGGAAATTGGTGAAAGCACCACTGAGGTTTCCATCTGCTCCTAAAATGCAAAATCAGGGCCCCACAGAGATGTAGCTGTGAATGACTTGAGATGCCTAATCTGGCAAAATGTCACCTGCATGATGACAAAAGGATTCTTCCCTTCCCCCAAGCGTTTCCTGAAATCCATGAAAAGCTGACTTAGTAAAAGCAGCTGGACCAAATCACTTCAAACAAGGCAGAGTCTTTCACAGAAATGTTCTTTATCAGCACAGATTTGTGGTGCTTACAGTAACTGTAAGCAGTAAATGAAGTACTTTAGAGTTGGAAGATAAAAAGTCTATTGTCATTCACATTCCTTTTAAAGCTAAAGCCACTTCTAGGAAACACTGAGTATGAGTTGTATAGTGTTCTTTACTGAATAGTTTAATATCATTTACAAAATCAGCTCTTAGGTCGTTGATGTTTCTTTGGAATAAATAGGTTTCCTCCTCAAACATGACTAAGAATCACAATGCATTGGACATTGTGAAAAAGGGAAAAAGGAAGAACATACAGGCAGTAGCGTGTGACCCTTTACTGTGCTGCTTCCCTAAAAATGTTCTTTGGATCAGTCCCGCCTGGCAGTCTCTCATTCCCTTGTCAGCCATCCCTGGCTGAGATTAGCAGACAGCATTTCTAAAGCTGGAATTAGTTGCCGAATGATGTATTTTTCCCCAGCAGCTGCAGGGATAGACATTGGGGAAGCAGTGAACACTGCGCTATGCAACAGATAGGAGAGCAGAGCAAATGCCTGAATGTGAATAGCTTTAAGAATTTAAATTGGGAAAAAAAAAGCCTTTGTAGGGTGAAGGCTGCCAAACTGGTTTGCTGTCAGCAGATATCATTATCTCTTTCCATGTCCTCCCAGCCCCACGCTGTAGTATCTCTTAACCCTTCAGGCCCCACACATTAGACTTGCCCTGCCATACAAATGAGTGCCAACATGACAGGGTTAGTGCTACAAGCACAATATAGCTTAGAAGGTTCTCTGCTACCCCACATGAAACCTAGATATATGGTAAGGGGCTTCCCACTGGGAGGCATGGAGTGAAAAGCAAAAGGATTGAGCCCATTTTGTTTTCTTCCTGGTAGAAACAAACCTCCTTTCTTTCTCTCTACCTTTTATTGCTTTAGAGTAAGTTTAGCAGAAATTAGCCATATCCTCCTACATAAAGTACCTTCATTTTACCTTTAATATGAAATGCAAATGTGGGATAGCTCAGGAAAAATTATAATCAAAACTGCAAATAAGGACGAGGTCAGAATTGTATAAAAGGTCTCTTAAAGAAAGAAGAGATGGAGCAGGCTTGTAATTTTAAACTATGTATCTTTTCATCTTCCTTACTGTTATTCCCCTTCCTTCCTTCCTGTCCTGCTGTCTTCCTCCTCCTCCCCAGCACACAATACAGTGAGATCCTCCTTCTAGCAGGTATACGTAGGTTGCTCCAAAGCACCTAAGAACAGTTTGTGTGTTCACAATGTCACTCTGACTTGCCCTCTCTAATTGCTAATGAAGGGCTCTCTAACATGTCTGCTTACCTGTGTGCACAGATTTAAGGACTGTGACATCTAAGGGGCATTTTAGGAGTCTCCTGAAGATTCCTGTAGTAATTCCAGCTGTCAAATCTCTCATTCTCTGTTTAATAAAGTACCGGCAAAGTCAAATAGGGAATTTGCTGTATTCTGCACCTAAAACAATGGAAACACATAACAGTGCAATGATTTTAACAGTAGGTGAACAGCGGTGTTTCCAGTCCCTCCCCCTCTGGCCCAGCTCTTTCCTCTGACCTTTTCACTCCTGGCTGTGGCTGGAAAGTCAAGTAAACAGTCAATCTGGTAAAGGACTGGGGAAGAATCCGAGCCACACTCAGAAGCAGAGCAAAGCCACATTTCCTGAAGAGACTGCACCATTTACAGTTAGCGGGAAGGGACAGCTTCAGAAGGACACCGCGTGCAGCACGGCTGTGCCACCGTGAGGACCCTGGGGGTCTCTGTCCCTGCAGCAGGCCCCAGTGGGACCCCCCCAGCCCTGCTCCCCGCAATACCCCAGGACTGCACAGGCAGCAGGAATGAGACTCCCTTGCTTTCTAAAGACTGAAACACACATTTGCTTTCAGAGTAGGTTAATTTACATACCATGCTGCAGCTGTAAAACACTTGCTAATGAACAGAGCTAATTAATAGAACTGTAGGCGTTCAGAGAACCGGGTTAATTTAGCTGTGAAGAGCTACGGAATGCTCAATACGAGCCTCTTGAATGACAAGCATAACCGTACCCACTGTGAAGCTGTGGTCACACTAATTCTATTATGATTGAAGTCATTTACAAGAAGTGAGGCTTCAGCTGCAGTCAGCACTGATGCTATTTTCAACAGCCAAGAAAAAAACCGTCCCCTAGGGCAACACGCTGACCGTATCTGGTCATCAATACTCTTCACCCAGCTCTTCTTTGGATCCTGTGTCAGCCTCTTCTGTTATGCTGGGCTGTCATTCAGTCCCTGGCTCTCCTTCCACCCCTCCATTCATGGTGCTGACAGCTGCGTGAGCAATGCATTTATTCATTAATTCCAGCTTCAAGACAAAGGCGACTTAGTTTGGACTCTACATTGCTTTCTGTGCGAAGTGTACGGTAACAACTACATGTGCAGCAGGTTTCCAGGATGTTTCTCCCAATTGCACAGAAGTGCCATTTAAGACTTTCCATGGCCACTGACTTGCCTGTTGTCACATTTCTGCACAGTACTCAGATCCTGTCACTGTAGGACTTTTTCCTCCACAGCCGTTCCCCAACACAGCAGCCAAATTTGCTACACCTGGGTCCAATTTGCTCTTTGTGCCACCACGGAATAACAGAAACACAGGCAAGCAGGGAGCCTAAAGAAAAGCCCAACTTCTCCCACTCATCCCAACATGCAACCACTGCTCAAGTATGGTAAAGCAGCAAAGCCCAAAGAGCCAGAATATAAACTCCTGACTGACAGTTAGCCACATGCCAAAAGTATTTCCCTTTGTCTGGACCTCAGTGACATGCTTTGGATGTGGTTACTGAAGACAACAATGATAGAAATAATGCTTGTGCATAGCAAAGCAATTACCCTATATTCTTAAGCTAGGAGAACAGCAGATATTGTGAAGATGGAATAGCAGTCAAGCAGAGTAAAGCAAATAGCTAATCGTGCCACAAGCCATGTTTGCTCAGCTTCCTTCATTCTGTTCCTTTTAGTTTCACTAGCAAGGCAAAGTAGGATCACCTTTCGTTGCCATTTGAATCTCTGTTATAGGTATATTTTTTGTAGCTCCCAGCTATGTAGAAGAATGACAAATCTAGTCACCTTAAAGAGTTGTCTCCTGTGAATCACTAGTGCCTGGCCTGCTTCTGCTTGTGAGCACAAAGGTTCATCTTCACCAACAGAGAATTTTGGGGTTTTCTGTTCTCTGCTACTAACTGAAAAAAAGCAACTGTGAAGATTTGGTCATTTTTTGCTGAGTAAGATCCACTGGCCACTGTGCTGTGCTTGTAGGTGTGCACACCCCTCCAGACATGGCTGTGGAAGGAAAGTTCTGACTGAGTGGTTAAAATGGGGAACTTTCTTTACATGATTAGTATGGTTTTAATCAGAGCCTTCCTACACACTTATCTATTACCAAACACTTAATCACTTCTTCCATAGAAATACTCATTAAATGAACCTTTTTTTTACACGATAGTAGTGAAGGCCTGTGGTTGTCTATAGTGAAGATAGTGGGCCAAAACATGCTCAGGGTTATGGTGAGATATTCCATGGGTAGTGCCAGGATGCTCGAGAGGACACTGACCCCAATGCCCGGCACTCTCAGTATTACGTGGGCTCAGGCTGTTTGTAGAGTGGTGTCAGCTTAACGCAATTTGTGGATCAGATCAGTGACCATTGGTAGGACACTAGTTCCACAAAGCCCCTTTACTTTTATTTTACAGCACCTTTGCATGCCATAAAGATTTGAAGGCTAGAAGATACCATTGGATTAATCTAGCTTGACTTTCTTTATATGAAAAAAGGCCTCAGAAGTTTCACCAGCAATTTTCTGCAGTGCAGTTACGCCTGCTGTGTAAGTGAACACTGTCAAGGCCAGTTATGTGTAACTAAACTTAGAGTTTTTAGGCAGACATCCAATCTCAGCTGAATGATGTCAAGCACTAAAGAATTTACTATGTACTTCCATGTGCGCTTCCATCAGTTAACACACTGGCTGCATTGCAATGCAACTTATCTTTTCTGCTCATCAACATGTCCAGCCAGTCACAGTTCTGTTTCCATCTGGCATTACAACAGCAGCATGGCATGACTGCAGGTGGAGAAGGAATGAAGCCCTAAAGGAGATGGCGGGACATTTTTTCTCTTTACCTGACAGAACAGGACTGGGCACAAGGCTGGCATCTTCTATGTACGTTGAGGTGGTTGCCACCCAGGACTAACTGAGCTTGGTAACAAGAGAGGAAAGAGGAAAGTCTTGATCATCAGTCATAGTGCAGCACATTGGGAAAGGAATCTGAAGTTGATATACATCAAATTCTTCCCTCTCTCAGGCAACTGAAATGCAGACGGTGAGGAAACTGCAACTACTGTACTAAAATGAGATGTGCAGGCACCCAGGCAAAAGACCTGGAGAGATGCACCCAGTTGGACAGGTAAGTATGATAAGTAGTTTAGGCCTTTACTTAGATGCTGTCAAATCTCTTGGAATTTCTGTGCTCTGTTTTAGTTGCTTTTCATAGTGCAAATGGACATCCCAGCTCTGTTAAAAAAGCAGACAACTATTTGGCCCTTCCTTATTCTACCACTAACCGGCCTCCTGATACTCTACTGCGGACTTTGAGCAGCAGAAAAGAGATCAGTGGTTTCACTAGTCAAGACACATAACACATCCACAGCTGAACATGTTGATTATCCAGAAGGAGAAGAATGAACTTAGCAGCAAATAAGAAAAATAATTTGCAAATTTTCAGAAGAATACTGGGATATTTAGTGCTGGTATCAGCACAGACCAGGGAATAAGGAGATAACTTCAGAAGAAAGGCACAAGTGGGATCAAATCTCAATGTAGCTATATATAGCTACTTTCCATGTAGCTATAAAGCCACCCTTTAATTTGGTTAGATAGCTCCCAGGTTAAGTCAGGAGAGACAGAAAAGTGATCAGTGCACTGGCAGATGAACACATTGTCACTGTAAACTAAGCCTCTGATTTCAGCTACCTTTGTCGTAGACTGAAGATTTCACCAATTCTTTCCATCTTTCACAAAGTTTAACTGAAAGTGAGGTGCTTTACTCGACAGGCACCCAGAGACAGCACCAGCACAGGACACAGCTCATGGAGTCAGGGAGTGCGGAGGAGTCCCCAGCACTGTCCTGTTCCCACAGAAGGACACTTTGCAAGACATGGTGTGAAGGTGAAGAGATTGGGAGGATACCGGGGACCCATTATTTCCCTTGGTAAATCTACTCTAGTCACAACATTTACACATACTGTGGGAAAAACAAAAATTATAGCCATAATCAATTGGAGGTTTATTATATCAGAACATACAAATGTCTGGAGTGAAATCTTGGCTCCAGTGAAATAAATTTCCAGGGAAGATCAACTTTTCTGTAGATAATATTATTAAATAACAGTAAGCATCTTTTTACAATTACATCTGAGAGCTATGGTTGCATCACAAAGATTTCTTACTTGATAGAGCCCCGGCTAACTCACAGGTTGAGGGTGATGTGAAACCCTATCTCTGCTCTTCAGTTTTGATACTGAAAGTGTGTGTACGCGATGGTGTGCAATTTCCTGGCCCTCGCCCTTGCAGCTCTGCTCAGTGTTTGCAAGTCTCCCCTGTACCCTTCAAACTGAAACTGATAATTGTGTTACATTTTCACCCTAACCAAACTTTCCCTACAGCAGAAACTGATTATTACTGGAATTTGAGTCAGATTGAACTTTCAGGCTGAGATTTTAGGTATCCTCTCTTGGATTTGAACACTTCTGGTTCCCAGATACAGCACTGAAACCAAAAGTGAACATAAAATATTCTCCCAAAAATGTTACAACAGACTTGAGTAAGGCTTACAGATTTTGTAACACTGTGTGAAACAGCCTCCTTTGGTTATTTCTTGGCCTGCCCGTATGCCACTGCTGCTCAGGAAACCTAGAGAGATCTGGAGGTGGGGCTGGTGTATCCTATAGACTCTTGACACCAAAGCAGGACAGGTATGATCTCTAACATTATCACTAGGATGAATTTGGGAGATATATGCTATGCAAGGGGTAAGGCTACTAGCTACTCTCTTAGCTCTCCCCAGATAAAAACCAGTAAACCTTCTTGCCAGACTCTTCTGGCATGTATTCTGCAAACACAATCTGTTCAGAAATAGTTTTGACAAAGGCTTGAGAGATTGTTTTAGGTTTTCTGTCCCCTTTGCACTCCCATTTGCTCTCACCAGGTAAGCTGTTCACACCAGCTCCTGTAAACAGCTGAATGAGGCGCAAACCAAAAGCTCCCAGAGGTAGGTGCTGAACTGCCAGGGGCCGCTGGATCTGTTAGTCCAGTGCCTGAACACTTCCCCAGGCTTCTCCCTGGTTTCCAGTAAGTCCAGCTACACAAAGTAAAAAAGAAGAGAGCTGTGAAGGCTTTACAAGTATTACATAGCAATTTGTTTCTGTTTAAAACAAGCTGAAACTAGAGTTCAGTACCTCAAGCCTTTTTCAGACATGAGGTAGGAACTTCCTTTTCCAAGCAGAGGGATCTTCTTTATCTAATCTTGCACAGTTACTCAATAATTACGTGATTAAAGGTAAATCCATCACTGTCCTGGGACTAAACCATGTGTAAATTACAACCTTATGCAAATGCATGTCTTTTTGTTTTCGAAAACCAGGAAGAAAAGCAGAAAGAATTATGGTTTTGTAGGAAGAGGAGAAAATACCTGTCAGAGTGTCTGTGTAAAACTGGCAGCCAACAGAAGCTGTTCCCAGACAAGACAGCACAGCACAGCAGGCCACAAGCTACGCTCTTGTAGGCCACAGCTCTGCAGCATATCACACAGCTATCACTTATATGTATTTGGCATGTACAATATTTGTATGCAAAGTAGATGGTGCCTTTCTTAAACATAATGATTTCAGTTCCATTATTCTCAGCCCAGCATATTTGGTATTGCAATTTCCATTTTCATACAAGAGTTTCTGGCGGCTGTAAATTTCCTCATTACTGTTGCTGCACAGCAAACGCTAATGACTGGCTGAGCGCTGTTAACAGAGCATATGATCAACCTGCTGTTCAGTGTAAATTTGCTATAGTTGTTTTTTTCTCTACGGACATCAGTTACAAAGGTCCAGGTGTATAATGGCATTTACGACGAATACTGCCGATACAATTTAACAGTTATGGCAAATGATTCTTCTGTCTAAGTGAAAAAAAAGAAAAAGAAGGTGGCTGCAATGAGAGAAATCTTAGACCTTGCAGGGCATTCATTACTGGCCAAGAAGGCAGAGCTCCCTAAACCATCTCAAGCCTTATGCACAAACTGTTTTATTGCATTCCATATGCTGTTGTACATACTTCCAACAACCCATATGTTTGTTATCTGCTGCTGATCTTCATCAGCACACTGTAAAAAGCAGTCAGCTGCTTCCTGGAGTGGACAGCTGAAGCAGCAGGAGCCTAGAAGGTGGCTCAGAGACGACAGGAGTGTTTGCACCCAGGGATGGTGATTCTGGGGTTTATCTAAAGGCTGGAAGCCAGAGACAGCCAGCACGGCACAGGGTGCTGGCGATGAGCTGCTCAGCCAGCCCGTCTGTCTGTACAGCCAGACTGTCAGGATGGGTGGCCAGGTCAGACTGGCAACTAAGGGACGTTGTTAAGGGATGGCTTTTTCAACAGGCTGCAGCGTCATTTATCCTTGGGAACTAAATAAAAATATCTCACCTAATTTGTATGTTGCGGTTGTGAAGGTCTCAAGCACTGCTGAGACTTTAAATGTCTGCAATTTTCTGCCAGGGACACACAGTTTTAAGCTTAGTACAGAACACACCAGGAACACTTGGCATCTTCTAACACACAAAGTCAAAAGAGTGGCCCACATTCCACTTCCACCTTGACTTTTATGAATACAACCCACTCACATGCTGACCAGAGGGATTTTCTCTGGCGTTTAAATGTAAATAAAGCAGGACAGCTTTTGTTTTAGGAGCAGACAGTGAGAAGGACTGTGAAACAGTAGCACCTACCGAAGCTGTAGGGCACAAATGATGCTCCAGTTCGCCACAGAAGTACTCGGGATAGAAAAAGAAAACAGGAAAGAACCAAAATGCAGCCTTTGGATGAATTGCTGCTGAAATGAGGTTAGGACTCTCAACTCCAAACAAGGAAACTTATCTCCCACCCTGTGATTCTGGAATCTTGCATTATATAGTTTGTAAAAAATATCTCCTTGTAAATAGCTTGAGTGAAACATTATAGCTCAGACTCATGGACAGAACCCTTTCTGAGGCATCAGGAACTCTCAGTTTCATTCAAGACTCTGCCAACAAATTATTCTATATATCAAACTACTTTACCTTGTAATCTCCTTCCAGCTTTTAACTGTATGGGTAATTTAGACTGATTTTTCACAGCACATAAGAGACTGTGTATGATTTTTTTTTGACCATTAGGCAACACTGCAAGGGTTTCAGTAACAGAGTATTCAGTAAAGAGAAGTTTGGCTTTTTTTAGTTCATTATGGCCTATTCTCTTTCTAGTACTTTCACAGCTGCCCTGCTGAAACCACAACAAATTCCACGTCTTTCCGACAGTAGGATAAAAGTCTCTTGATTCAAACTCTGAGTCCCTATGCCTTCATTCCCTTACCTGGGCAATGGGTATCATATTCTAGTCCTGGAAGATTTACTGTAATACATATATGTACTTAGGAAGAGCCTACAATTCTCAGGAATAAAAGTACAAAGCCCTAGGTATCAAGAAGTATTTGCTGATTATTTTCTCAGATGTCTAAGTAATATTTTATATATCTACTTTAAAAACAAATATGCCTAATCAGGAAGAAGTTGTCCATGTGAATTGCATAACTTGTAATGTGTATCATTTTATTATGCTTTGGAACTAATAAAACCTAGGTAACCTTTCTTCCTTGTAAGTGTAATTTATGCACTGTACGCGAAACCATACACAAGCTCATTGGCAAGGTAACAATTTCAATCACAGATATTGAAATAGCTTAGGACTTCCAAATTTGCTTTAAAAGCCACAAGTGAAGAGCACAGGCAAGGCTGTGTCTGTGTACTAAGTATAAACTGAGGACTGCACAGTCCAGGTCTGCCTTTCTCAGCAATTCCTATTATTTTCTCTTTGCTCTCCTACATATCTCATTTCCTTTGTAATTTCAATACTGTTTTAAGAAGATGGTGATTTTAAAATGCCAGCACATTTCACATCGGTATGTGAAGTTTTGGGACTGGAAGCCCAGATGGATAGTTTTAGCAGTGACTTTTCTACCGGGCAAGAATTATCTCTTCTGACTCCTTAAAATTTAAAATTCCACAGTTCATCTGCCAGATCTGAACTTTTGATCCAAGTGGAAGGAAAAACTGGCTGCTGGAGTTAAATTGTATACAAACCATTATCTGCTAATATTGTACACAAACCCAGCTGAAGCTCAAAGGCAACTGCATATAAATTCCAGACACAACCCACAGGCATACTCCAACATGGTATAAATAGGCTTTGAGAGAATTTATGAGTGCAAGTGTAATTCCACTAGCTTGAATGCTGGCCATTGGTGGAACAAAAAAAAAATCACTGCAGAGCCAGCTTCAGGCCCATGGTCTTCAGTGTTTCTTACAGGGCCTAATTCAGTTTCTAGTGAAGTCAACAGAAACTAAACTGAGCTCAAAACTAACCCTGAGAGAAAATGTTTTCTCTCTAAAGGAAAATTCTATGTGAAACCTGGGAAGGCTGCAGCGTGTCAGAGGAGACTGGAAAGCATCCTGGAAGACTGTGAAATTTTGGAAGCAGTTAATGCATTCGATAGAACCAAATATTAGCTTGGATTTGAAATAAGTGCAGAGAGGGAATAACAGCTGCAAGGGGATCCAGGTGGCTCTCAAGTTCTCTTGGCAGCTGTAACCTCTGTTATAAAAAAAGAGTCCCAAGTGCAGAACCATTATACAGCTGGTTTAGAGCCTTTTGCTCCAACATTCAGACATTTTACAGAATCCAGCATAGTCCTGGAGTTGCTCAGTTTCCACTGGTGATGGTGAAGGCCTGAGCTTTCATTGAGGACTTGAAGAAGCCACTTAATTAATTCCCATACAAATTATGCTACTGTTGGTCCCAATTTTTAAAGCTTGAACTTACTGCAGATCAGTTGTAACAGCCTCTAGTGCTTGAGCTGAAATGAACACATTCTCTTTTATTCAAGCTTAATCCATATTAAGTGCACAATCTTGCAATTAAGATAATGTGCTGAGAGCAAAGAAAAAAAAAAAACTAGAGGAAAAGGACACCTATTAAACACCTTCATGAGACAGTGTCTTTTTAAATAACCATGAGCAAAGTATTTATGAAACTCCCCCAGTCTGAGTCATAAAGTCTTTATGTAGCAGGCAGATTATGAAAGTGGCTTGGCCTCATCAGTTACAAAACATACAGAAGTGGCTGCATTTTAATTACTCTCTATTGAGTTAGGGGGTCATTTCTACAGTTAGACTGGGATAGCTTTGGCCAAGGTGCAGCCCAGGAAGTTCTGTAAAATAGCACCTTACAAAATCATTCCAGAATCTAGAGGTTTGACCTGTGCAGACCACGTGTCATCACGTCAAAACAGATTAAGGAAAAATAACTACAGCCCACTCACTTTTACTTTAATCTTTTGCAGGTCGTCCTTTTGCTTGGTTGTATAACGAGAAGCACAGATTGTACAGTATGTCAATCCAGCTCAACAGGCACTGGCATCCGAACACAAGAAAAACAAATCCTTTCCTTTTAATTCAAGTCCATCCTGCTTCCCATTATTTCCTGTCCTCCAGTGCAGTTCAGTTCCTAGGAAAAGTTGCACAATACAAATATACTGTTGCCTGTGCTAACAAAGTAAGTGACCTGCCATGGAAAAGCTGGCATAAATATTACCTTCTCGTGGTAACTACTGAACAGCTAAACTGCACGTGGTAATGCTGTTTGTTAACGTCATTTTATGCTATTGACATCATTTTAAAGAGGCATAATGCTTACAAATCTAAACAGAACAGCCAGTGGCCCATTCCATGCAGAGTATACAACAAATGCCACATTTTACTGTAAAACAATGACACCAGAACCACTGCAGTTAAAAAACATATCTCACAGTCACGGTTCTCTAAATTTGCTGGTCAAATATGATCCTCCAGGAAATTAAAGGCTAAGAAGAAGAAAAGAGCATCATCAAATGATACTTACTATTGATGATGGAGGAGGGGAACAACCAGCTTTTTACTGAACTCAGTTTCTACGTTACAAATCAGTTTCAGTTTTCTGCTCTGTATGATTCAATATTAAGAGGTTTGAGGAGGAAGAGCTAGTCAATATTCCAAATCTGGTCCAGCTTATTAATTTTACTGTAAGCTTAAATAAAAGAAATATCTTGATACAATCAAGTTGGAGCTCAGACTTGCAAACACTAGTCCTGCTTTGGAAATACTCCAGCCTGTGACCTCTGCTTCAGCCACTTTAGGAAATGGAGCTGATAACCCAGGAGAAAGTCCAGGAAAAGGAATTAAGCATCTGGAGATGTAAGTGCACATAGGAGAAGGAACAAGGATTTAACCATGAATAACTAAAATCCAGAAAACATTCTGGAGCGATGACTGAATGGAATGATGGGATTCCTGAGGTGCAGGGAGCAATGAAAGCAGCAGGTTGCAGACCTGCCCTGCTCTCCCCTGCGCTGCCCAGAGAGATGCTCCACTGTTCGTCCAGCCTCCACTGACCACACTGCCTTCCCCTGCTCCACACAAGCCTCTGGAGTGCAGGACCTTTGCCTCAGAGAGAAGCAACAAGGACTTGAACCAAATCCTCTCCCAACACTGCATCTGTTTGGAAGCCAGTGCTCTGGCTGCTAGACTTGGGGGAGAGAAAAAAAGTTTCTTGGCAAAAACAGCACCTCAGGGCTCTCACATTTGATGGTGGAATGCTGTGAAAGGGCAAGACCATCCGTATACCCAAGACAACGATCTCCCAAGAACAAAAGTATGAGAAGCAGAATTTTTCAAGAACTGAAGACTTCCATGAATCTCTGCTGAAGTTGGAGGAGTTTCATTACTGATCGTAGAGGCAGTAAAAGCAGGACTAGGCTGTGCATGTATCAGGCTGATACAACAGAAATTGTCCCTCCTAGGGCTAGTCAATGACTTGATTTCAGTAGAAAGGCTTACTCACTGTGTAATGACCCATCAAATAACACCACCTGGCCTGTGCTAATCAGATCTGCCTGTGAAGTGCATGTGGAGCTGTGACAGCAACAGCAGCAGGAACAGGACAGTGACAGGAAATTCAGGTGTTGGGAGTAGGAGACAGTCAGAAGTGCTTCCCTGGCAACTCTTGGTTTTGCACAGATAGAAGGTGTATGAACTAATTTAGGAGAATCAGACTGCAGATCAGGATATTAGTCTTCTATTTGCCACCTCATCAATGATAAACCTGAATTTGATGGCTCACACAGCAGCTTGCCAGCGCTCAGATGTTCAGAGGCTCTGTACTGCTTTTTAGCATGGGATATGAGCAACACTGAGATTTCATTCCAGGATTTTGCTTTTTCCTTTGTTTTATTTTGAAAATGCTGAAGGACATAGTCATATCTGGTTCAGGATTTTCACATCTGATTATTAATTCTCCCGGAAAGATGATTTGCCTGGGAAGAGTATTGTTTGAATGTGCTTTTGTTACTGTTATTGAGGGTTCTTCCTTCCCTTCTTCTGTTCCTCCATTTCACAGAAGGCTCATACATCATTGTAATCCTGGATGAGAACCCCCTTTAAAAAAAACTCTGCTGGCTTCAGCAGTCTTGTAAAACTGCTGCATTGCAACCAGGCTGCAAGTAAGCAAGGCAGAGGAAGGACAGAGTGACACAGGTGACCACTCTGGCCCCCTCACCCTCAAAAACCTGGACAATCCGGAGGTGAAGGGGGCCGTGCCCTCACCTGTAAGTAAGGAGTGGGGGATTTCCTGCTCTTCTCGAGGAGAAATCTATAGGGAAATGCCCCAATAGTTTCCTTATCTGTGTGTCTCCTCCTGCGGGATTTCTGAAAGTGTTGTTACACAAGTTGTGAAATCTGTCCTGTCCTTTCGGAGGGGGCAAGTACAGACTTGCTGGAGCCGGAGGACAGCAAAGGACAGAGGTAGCTTCAACTTCTTCCCTGTGTCTATACCGGCACCTGTAAGAAGTTGTGTAGTACAGGAGGTGTGGGCTCTGAGCCAGCCTGCTCTGGCTCTCAGCAGGCATGACTCATTTTGGCTTGATAATGGACTAAATCCAGCCACCCAGCTACTGGTTGGCAAGCTTGAATCCACCTGCCATGGATGTCGCTGCTGAAAGCAGGAGTCCCAGGCACCCAGATCAGATGGAGCGTTCGCTGCCAGCAACTGGGAGGCCGCAGAAGAGAGGAGGAGGGTGGGGTGTGGGTAGGAACACACGGACACGCCATGGGCTGCTGAGACAATGGGAATATAGTCAGGTAAGTGAGAGCCAAAGCAGAGACTGCTGGAGCTGTTTGAAAGCAACAATGGAAACATTTAGCCTTGGGAAAGCGGTGCCCATTCATCCATGATGATGCTGCTACGTGAAATTTCCGCGATTTTCCTTAAAATGGCGATTTGACACACTTTGAAGTCCTTACTTGGTAGGGCAAATGTACTCACAGGAAGTGGAGAAGGGTCATTTCATTCAAGGAGCTACAAGGTAATTCCTTTAACCATTCATACACAGCAGATCCTGCTCCTCTTTCTACCTGTACTAGACAATTCTTCCCACTTCCCTCCTGGAGTTATGTAAACACTGCGGTGCCTTCAGTACATTCCTGTAACACATACAGTGTGCCGAGTGGTTGATCCTCCAAACTGAAAGTGATAAGGAGGTAAAAGATGCTCTGAAAAAGCAGGCTCAGCCATCCTGTTCACCTGGCCCCCACACTGAAGTGTTAAAGGGAACCTGAAGGACTTAGTCCAACTAGCTTGACCCTCAGCAGCATGGCCAGCATAACCTTTCTCTGGGTTTTTCTAAACCAAAGCGTGTCTTAGCACATCGGCCAAGCCTGGTAAGTAAAACCAGTCCCAATTGACATTTTGCATTCCTGAAAGTGAGGTTCTTCTCAATAATTTTAGTTCTTTCTTGTGAACCAGTAACTAGAAGGCTGCCAACTGTATATTTCATGTGACAGAACCACTGTAGGGAGGGTGTTCTTTAACCAGCTCAAAGTGTGGTGTCACAGACATCTGGGACAGGCCAGCAACTTCCCCCACAACTTGGCCTTTCTCTTTCTCCAGCCCTGCTCCTGTGCTCTGGAATCCTACCTCATCCTTTATTTTGGCTCTCAAACCCTTCCAGAGCCAATACAACTTGCTCTCTTAGGAAAAAAAAATAATCCAGTCATGTCACATTAACTAGCCAAAATGGCTAAAAAAAGCATCCAAGAAATGGCAGAACCTCTGCAAAACAGGAGTATGTGGCTGGGAGAGATTAGAATTATTTGGAGTTTAGGATTGCCAGTTGTTCTGTTATTTGTGTTGACCTCTACACTGCTGTAAGTAAGAAACACCCCTGTGTATTACAGAACAAGGAGGGCTCCTAGGATGCACCTGTTTGCTTACCAGATCTGGCAAATCAGTCGTGCGGAACGTCAATATAAGAAAAACTTCTCAATGTAGGCCAGAGTCACTGAAGAGCTACTGCAGAAGCCTGCTGTTGAGTTTGGCAGGATCATACTGGAAATGAAATGCTGAACTGAAAACATGTACCAAATAGATGAGACAAATAATTCAGAGTTTATTAATAATGTGGCAGGTAGGATGCAAACGAGCATGTAAAGTGACTGACTTGGCTAAGCCTGTCACAAAAGGGGAATGGCCTGACTGATTACGAAAAGCCTGCTGAAGAAAGAGTTGATGCAAAACTTTCTCTCCATTAATTCTCCAGGAAGATTAAGTTAAAAATTTAAATGCTAAATTTAGATTTCTTTGGAAAAAAAAAAACAACCAAAACCCAAACCAAAATAGCTGTAATTAAGGAGTAAAATAAAAGACTGACCAAGAGAAAAAAACACGCTGCTGACTAACAAGAGCATTTCAGATTTACAGTGAACTGCATTAGCAAGCAATTCAGAATTAAAGTCTCAGTTTTCCTCAGACTTTTTAGGCAAAATTCCAATTGAAGTTGCTGCAGAAAGTTGACAGTGATTGCAAAACTGAATTAAAAAGAGATCTGGATTTGAGAAATCCTTTTGAGAAAAGGATTTGAGTTTTTGCTAAAACATGAGAAATCCCTTTTGCACAAAACGTAATCGAGGGGTTGAAGGAAAACACCCTATTTTATTTGCCTAGTTACCTCTTCTGCATCTGGAAAGATTTAACTTGTGATTTCACAGATAGGGCTATCAAATGTTAGCTGTCCAGAAACAGAGTTCTCAGGGGAAGGGCTGCAGCTGAACAAAAGCCTGAGCATCTGATCCAAAGCCACTGGCAATGGAGAGAAATTTTCCAATCATCTGTGGAGATTTAGACCTCAGAACAGGAGGAAACAGCAGAACCTTCTCCGAGTGTGCAAAGAACTAAAGCCTTCTGGCCAGCAGCAGGCACACGCAGGGACAAGCACAAGAATTTGTTCGGGTGACTCGTACGTACAGACCACTGCTGGGTCAAAGCAGGCATGCCAGACAATACTAGGTTCCTGGAAAAATGGGAAGGAAGAAAAAAGCAGGAGGAAAAAACAACAGTATTTTTTTTTTTACTTACTGGAATCCAAGATCATCTTCACAGAAAATGCAGTTTGTTACTATAATTTGGAAAAAAGATTGTCGTAATCTGCCTGTTGGTAATTCCCTGAAAAGAAAGAACAGGCTTTAGGCCAGTATGCTCTTATTTTTCTTGCACAGGAGCCGTCAATTCCTTTCATCTTGCTGCAGGATACTTTTTCTTAAACTTTAGCTTTCTCTGTGTTTGGAAAATACCAGAGGTAAGAGAGTAGCATAGGTGAGAGGAATCCCTCCAGGCAGTAGTTACTATCTCACTGGAGGACGTTCTTCCCCAGGCAGGGAAGCAGTGGGGAGGTGTGGGCTGAGGCTGGGTGCCTGACTCTGCTGTGCTTTGTTACACCTCCTGGTTGAAGAAGATAGTAGATTTAATAGATTTAATGAGGGCCAAAGGGGAACAGAAGGGGCTGTAACCCGCTCCCCTGTTAGCTCTGAGCAAAGCAACGGCTCTGGCACAATAGAGCTGTACCTCATCTCAATGCAACTGAATCAGGCCTTGTAGGGCCAGGGAAGGGCAAATTAACTTTGTCACTTCTGTGACACAGAAATCCCTGCTAGGATCACAGATGTGCCTCTGCCTTTCTCCTTGTAGCAGAACTTGATATACCTGGGCATTCTATAGGTGCTCCAAATGTAGGACCAACAGCCCTCCTAGGGAATGCCAAAAGGATACAAGACAAGGATTTATTTGTGCCACACATTTGCAAAAAATGACAAATCAGTCTGTACTAGAAGTAAGTGGTGACCTATGAATCTGAAATGAAATAGAATACTATGGAACATCAGCAAAATGTTCCCAGGCACAGTTCTGGAGAAATGACTACTCAGATAGTGAAAATATTTGAACTGGATTTGCACAGCTGTTGTCAAATATGCTCAAAAATGTTTGAAGAGAAACATGCAACATGGCACATGCACCTTGATGTCAGTTCCAGTGACACAGTCTCTGCGCGCCTGAATTGTCCTGACAATCCTGTTACAGCAAAGGCTGTTCAAATTGTTGTTTTTAAAAGAGGAACAGGAGGTCAGCTCAACACAAGAGATGACTGTAACTTTCAGTAAAGCAGCCGTTTAGTGAAGCGAGCCCGGGACGTGTTGTGCTTTTGTAGTTCAAAGCGAGCGTTTCTCTGTGCGCGCCTGGCTTTTAACACCACCCCTCCATGTGATTAAAGAAAGCCACAAGAAAGAGGTTTCTACATTATTATCTCTTCCTGGAAAACAAACCTGACTGTTTCCCCGAAGTTTGCTGGTACAGAATTATGCCGCTTTGAAGGCAGCCAGCCGTTTGGGCTGCCCGTCCACCTGCCTTCCTTGCAGTTGTCATTATCTCTGCTTTACGTTACCTGGAATTTAGCAATCCCTCACTCTCTTTCCTCCTAGGTTTCAGTAGCTGTTCAAAATGAAAATCAATAGTTTTCCTTTTACTCCCAGGTACAGCCTTTCAGATAATCACATCATATTGTGCAAGAGCTGCTTGGAGCCCAGGCAGCAGAAAGAGCCCTTGAATAAAGAGTTTCCAGTAAAGCAGCTGCCTTTTTCTAGCATTTCACTGTTTAGTTGTAACACTGGTTTAGATCAACATTGGGTTTTTATCAAGTGATTCAAGTGATATGTTAGTGGCATGGCTGAAACAACTCAGTTTTTGTTATTTTTTTTTAAATACTTCACATTAGAGACTCTAAATAAATAAAGATCTTACGAGTCAGTGGATTTCATTCCTGTCAAATGGCCATTGAATTAGAACAAAATAACCTCAAACCTCTCATCAGCAGAACTTCATGCGTAGTTTCAGTTTCTGTTTTGCTATTAACAGGCTTGTAAATTGGTTAGAGTAATCCTACTTCTTTTTTAAGAAAGTTGTCATCATGACGGATACATGAAAGGCCTCAGGAAACCCCCTCCCTCTTCCCCCAGAAGTGTCAGGTTTGTGAGGAAGAGCTGGCATTGCAAAAGTCTGGACATAATTTAACACATTTTCTCAGTAGATGGGGCAGCCTCACCCGCTGAAGATCCAGCACAGTCTCCCTGATGCAACTGGAGCCGCGCAGACGGGGGGCAGATCCTTCCCTAAGAACACACAGCGCGGACTCGAAGAGCTCAGCACTGAAAGCGAATATCTATGGCTGACAGTTCTCATAATCCAGATTATCTGAAATATCAGATGACCTCAGAGACCAGCCAGGTTTCTGCCAGTACTGCAGAGAAGTTTATGTATAAAACTTCTAAGAAGTTCACAGTATAAGTGACAAATGGAAAAGCTGAAAGTGGCATGTTCTTAGAAATACAGTGACAGGGCTGGGGGGAGGGTTGGGGCAAAGTGCTGCCTTTGCTTTGTATTGGGTCTTTTTTTTTTAAAAAAAAAAAAAGTAAACTCACCTCATCTGCTTTTCTAAATGTTACATGTATATTTATATTTATGCTACAAATAAGCGGACACCTTTTGGTATATTGTGGCACCATAACATAAATGCAACTAGTTGCATCCCTGCTCTGTCCACATAAGATACGTGGGCATAACTGCCCCCCTGCCCTGTCAATACAACAAAAGTCACCCTGCTAAATATTTCCTTTTCCTCACCATCAACAAATGTGGACTGTTTCCTTAAGTTTTACTTGCCTCATCTGTTGTAATTACAGAGTGAACTATCAAGAGCAGAAATAGCAGTCAAAGATGGGAGTTTTAATCAGATTAGAAATGTAAAAGATCCAAAGCTTGCTTTCAAAAGACTCATATCTTTTAGAAAAATAATCAAATTTCAACACTGCCACAACACAGTTTGTGATTAAGCTATTTTTGTTAATCTTAAAACATTTCTAACAGGAAATTGTTGTAACTTTCCTTTTCCCTCAGAGCCTCAGTGCAGAGAAACCCCAGGTTTATAAGCAGAGAGCTAAAAAAACAAAGAGCAAAACCAGTCAAAATTTACAAGTGTGCAGCTGGGCAAGAGGCCACCTTCCACACTGACAAGACACCCCAAAATCCTCACCATCGTTCCCAGGCTAAAGAATGCTCTCGTTCAAGAGCCTGTACTGGAAAGAGTCCTGAAGACAACTTTGCATACAAATAGGTTCCCAAACCACAGTGAAATTTGCCCTTATTGGGACATTTTGGGACTGCACAAACAGATTCACGTCACGCCAACAAAGCCAAGGCCTGGTGAGAGCTTGGTGGCAGGTTTTAGATACAGCTGTCTCTCTGTCAGGTCCACAGGGTTGGTAAGCAAGGTAAAACACATATTGATCTTGGTCAGGGATGTGGCACATGGGCTTTCTTTTCCCTTCAGGTCCCAGTCCATGTTCTATAGGAATGGTCCAACCGAGGGCACATGAAAGCTTTGCTGCAGCTGCATAGTGTCCTCTTTATAACCCTCTTTATTGCCTACATGAAGGATCAGTCGGCAGCTGTGTCAGTTAGCTTGGATTTTAAGACTTCCTTCTCCACACACCTCCAGCCTGGTCTCCCCCCATTCCAAAGAACTACAACTGGCTTGGTTCCAGCTCCTTCCCGTGCACACAGATGCCCTCATCCCGTTGGCACTGCCACGGGGAGATCCCAGCTCTCAAACAGCACCAGCTGTCACTACACCACCTGGACTACATTTCCTTCCTTCTCTCCATCCTCCCTTTGGCACAAGTGCCACAAGCACTCTGCGTCTTTGTTTTTTTCCTGTTATGGTGCTGCTTGGCTGCCTTGGTAATACCTGCTATTTTATTGCGCTTTTAATGTCTTCTATGGGAAGAAACGACAGACCAGAAGAAAGGGTGTTGCAGGCTAAATGTGACTTACCAGTGCCTTTACTATGGTAGTGATAATTCTGTAAGTCTAGAGAAGCAAGACTGTATTCCAGATACGGTGTCCATGGACAGTGTAGCCACTTCAGCTCATCTTTGCCAAGCAGATGGGAGAGATTTCAGGCAAAAGGCTAGAGACAAGAGAAAAAATAAAGTTTTCTTTACCCTATGTGTAGGATGATTGCATGATCCAATAACAGAAATACACATAAAGCCAGAGATGTATGTAGCAATCAGTCACTTAGTTGGGTGTCTATTCATTCAAACCAGAATTACTCCACAATGCCCACAATCCATCAGAGACAGAACAGCTTAATTGAAAACAAGCTGGTGAGGGAATGATTTAACCCAGAAATATGTGGTTGATGAACAGGAGTTCCAGGTCCCAAAATAGCTCCATTAAACCTCAGTAAACTGAGTGAGCATATCCCTCAGTGTTGATTTCTGCAAAACACAGGACTCTCAAGACACCTCAGCCGGCAGCTTTCTAGAACTGTGCTGAACATTGAGAGCACTGATTTATACAAATACTGTTTTTCCTTAAAATCCAGGGGCATTTTGAAGTGTATCCAAACATATGAAACTTTCCTTTAAGCAATAATCTCATTGCAAAGTTCTGACATGCCAAGAATTCCCCCCCATTCAGGAGATAAGTGGAACACAGTAACAAAATGTAACCCAGTATTCTGTAGCCTAGTCTGACTGGGACAAGAGCTGAAATGCTTTTTGATGGAAACTTTTTAAGATATAGATTCTAAACTGAAGTCTTTAACCAGGACATGAGTCCAGCTTTCTTCAGACTCAGGTATTTTCAGCCCACATTCAAAATTCGTACCTCATTGGACTGATTTTATCCAGTGTGCTCCGAAGTCCAAGCATTTTGACTAAGTGCCACCTCCACTAACGTTCAAAAGCAGTTTACATTTGACTTATATTTCACTTTCTTCCTATATTCAAATTCCCTGCTCTAATTGCCATTTCGAGTTAACCCTTACCCATTTCTGGAAATCTGCATGTTCACTAGTTGGAGAGAGGAAACTCTGAATTTAAGCACCAGAACTAGTCAGTAATGGAACAAGGGTTTGTTTTATCACCAAAAAAAGCTACACCGGGAAAAATACACCTTGTGTGGTACTGACTCAGCGTGAGGAAAAGTGGCACAAGATAGTATTGTTCTTCTCACCTTGTTCCCTGCCAGGCTACTTCAATGCTGCAACACAAATAACAAGAAATGGCAACAGCTGAAGACATGATCCACATCTCAGTAACACATAAAAGGGTTCAAGGGTGGTTTACACACTCATACTTTGATTCAGAATGGGAAGAAGGAAATAATTTATTCCTTGTTACAGGAAAGAGTATTTCATTCAATCCCTGTCACCAGGATTATTCAGAAATGTGTTGCTGCAATGCCTCAGTGCTGCGCCCATCGGACTCATGCCACTCACCTCTTCTGCAAGAGGAATTTATTTACCTCAGATTATACCTAATGCACACATGTCCTGTGTGCCACACAGGTTCTTCAGCCAGATGGATACTTAAACCAGCCAGCAACCACTCAGCCAAACCAGCTTGCTGGCACAGTCCCCAGGGAACACTGAGTGGTGCCGCTTCTAGCTGGCTGCTCGTTCAGACGTGTGTCTACCGGTTGTGGGTTGAAACTCCTCTTGACTTCAGAGGCCCTTCCTCTCCTGGACAAATCCTCCTCATGCAGTAAATGCTAACCAATAATCAGGATGAATGGTCTGGAGGAGAGATTAAAGAGTAATACAAGAGTAAGCACAGAAGAATTCATCATCACCAAAAGAAAAAACAATACAATAACACTGAGCTTAACTAGCTTGGGAAAACGTCCCAGAAGAATAACCCTTATCTGGTAAGTAAAACTATTGGAAAAAGCAGCAGGAAGCATACTGGAAAGAAGGGGAAACTCTGCTGCTATGCCATGGGCAGGCTGAACATCAATTCTGTTTTCACTCCAGGTTGCACTCTGTGCCACTCACTCCTACTGACAAAAACACACACACTTTCAGTTAGTATCACATTCAGCAGAAAACCTGCACAAAGCCTGAAGCACAAACTGAAATGACTCACATGGTGAATACACCTATTCACAGCTTCCCGAGTATGTTTAATAGAGGTGGGTATTTATACTTACATCTGACAGATCTGAATTTCTTAGCTTGCTTATACTTTCTTCGGAAAAAACTGTATTTATAATGTTTTTTTATAGAATGTAGTCAATGAAACTAATATACAGTACTTTTAGCTAATTCATATCTAAAATGACACTGCTTTAATATTTTAAGAGCAGGGGAAATGCACATGGGTCCAGAAAAGCAAAAAAATAAATGTCTGAAGAGACTGATAATATGAAAAATGGAAGATCTGAGCTTGGAGCATCTGTAGTCAACCCCAGAGCAAAAAGCTACAGGGAGCTAAAAGAGAACATCATCCAGATATGGTCAAAATAGGGATGAGAAGGAAATAAAAAAGAAGGTGCAGAACAATTTAAAGTACAGTGGTAAGGAAGAAGTGGCTTGCAGGAACATAGCTCTTGTAAAGCTCTTATCCCTAGTTTACTTTGGCATTTTAACAGATACAGTTTGGCCTGAGATGAGAAGCAATCTGATATTAATTTGAAAATACTCAGTAAGATGTCCTGTCCATGAACCCTTCAAGGACTCCCATTCTCCTGCAGTTATTTGAAGATAAACATTTTCCCATTTTATTATTCTAAAAATGTTCTTTATTTGTTTTAGTATAAAAGAAGAATGTATGCTGCAGACTCCTGGAAGACGGTTAACATAATAGAATGTTTCTGTCACTGGGGCCCAAACTGAAAAGGGCACAGGCACTTGAACAGCCCTAAACTTGGGCTGGGTATTGGGTGACATTTAAAAGATTCTGGTGGAGAAACCGTTACTGAATATCAGAGTGAAATTAAATGGATATCTGGAATGCTATGTTCGGTTGCCCTAAACTACATCAGAAGACAACATGTACACACCTAGCAGGGCTTTAAAACACAATTTCACAATAGCCTGCTTAGGTTAACTCAGTGACATCTGTTGAACACACTCTGCAATTAAACAAGAAAGAGGTTGCCAAGAGTCATATAGGCAGCAAAACATTTTCTTCTCCTTTTAGACATTTCTTTTTTAAAGAACTAACCTTCAAAACTGGGTGTGAAGAGGGGACTCTGAGCTCCAGCTCTAAGCGTTAAAAATATTTTGGCACAATTTTGACCATATGCTCCCAATCCAGTTCCTAGATGGCTGCTGGGGAGAGCAGAACCCTGCGGAGCTTGTGTGCAAGTGCAAACCCCACGAGGTTTCCAGAGTGGCTGCAGGTTTGCACAGTCCTTGGCTTCACCGCAGTGTCCACCCCTCCTGGGAGTCACCTGCTGCACCTGAGTTTGAGTGGCACAGAGTGACTGCAGCCCCATCAGCTGAGGTGAGAAACGGCAGCGAGGAGCTCCCAGCAGCAGCCCTTTGTTCCAGGGACACAGAGCTTTGTGTGCCCATGAAGAGAAGCTTTTACATGACAGCAGCCGCAGATCTTCAGAACTGACGCGCTAAGGGCTATCGTTTTTAGGCTAAAACTACACTAGCAAACAATCCGCTGTTTAGAAAGCTTGTAATCTTTTGTTGTTACTAGGTGTGGAGAGCAGGCATCAGCCCTCCCATAGTGAGATCAAACGTGTTAGGAAAGGCTTCATCTGCCCTAGGAGCTGAAGTGTTCTCCTCAAGCCAAACTGCTCTTTTAATCACAAGACTGCCAACTAGCCAAGGGCAAGTCAGAGATTTGGTTGTGGGTGAAAAGAGAAAGACCTCAGCACAAACTTGGCTTCCAGCTGGGACACTCCTTTTACTTCAGCTTACTGTTCTCAACCTTGTCTCTTAACAGCTCCATATGTGGTTTCTTTCCCAATGGCTTTAACCTGGGCCTAACACAGCAACAAAGCAAAATTCACCATGTGCCTCAAGGGGAAAAATAGCAAGTGAATATCTAAACCATTTTCGTTGTCTCAAAGATAAGAGGATATCAAAAGTCTCTCCACATCAAAAATATATTGAGTTCTTCCTGTCCGCTAAGTCTCTGCCTTTCGGCCTTGTGAACCTCACGAGATAACAACTCAGAAAGATAAGGCTGCAGGAACCGGGAGTTGAAGCACGAACTGTTCTACACAGTCAGCCACTACTAATGAATTTCCTTTTGGCCTAATCAAGCCTGGTTTTACACTTCTACAATTATTTGGCCAAAACAGCTACACCAGTATATGCCCCAATATGGAGTCCAGTCTCCACTCCGGCTGGAATGAACTGTTCCAGCCTAAGGCATTGCCAGCTCGGTGCATCTCTGATCATCTGATGCTGCTGGACTCCCTTTATTATAACCCCACAAACATGAACAAGGACTTTTGCCTTTAGACAAACACTGGCCTCTATTCTAGAACAAGATGTAGAAACTAAAAGGGGTAACAGCTTCATACTTGTTATAAATACCTCCTTTTATGCAAGTATGCTTCTGTGAGAGAACAGCTTTTTCCTTTTAAGTTTTGGTGGCAATTTATTTAAATTACAAAGCAAGGGCTTTATAAATGCAGAATTAAAGATGAGATATGATCTTTGGAAAGAAAAAAAAAACAACATCCCACATTTATTTTCCTACATCCTGGGCAGCTGCAAGATCTTTTACATGTTATTAATGACCTTTTTATATACTTCACTTTCAGACTCCACCATTCTGGGACAATACCTTGTTTTAATAGCATCAACCCGAAATGTTTCTCAAGGTTTCTCACTCTTGTGTCCCACTCCTAAGTGTGGCAGAGACTCTCATTCAGAGAACATTTTCTTCGCTGCCTTGCAGGGCTGCGTATCTGCATCAGCGTGGAACTGATCTTTCTCTTGGAGCCTTACAGTACCAATTCAACGCTGTTTGCATATCCTTTTACAACAGCGTTCCATATGTCGTCTTTCAAGGTGATCCAGAAAATCCCAGAAACTAAAAAAGCACTGGGTATCCACCAGCTGTCCTAGTGGGATGGATCTTCCAGGACATAAGTGTCTTTGTACACACACGGCAGCATCTGACCTACAGGAGACACAGACTGTTCCCAACTTACGTAGAGCTCAGCTGGTATTAACAAGAACCTCAGTACACTCCGTGCAGGCAGCATCAGCTTCCTAGATGTTACAGCACTCTTAAGAGATAAGGTTAAAGATATCACATGTGCTGTGTGCTAAATGATTTAGTCAAATGTCTTGCAAGAAATTGTTGATGTATTCTCTTCCAGGAATGTTTCCCAGGAAAAACAGCCGGCAATTCACAACAGAACGCTTGAAGGCTGCCTCCCTATGCCAGCTGCAGCTTTGCTAGTAGCCTAGGGAGTAGGAGTTAACTTATATTCATATTTAGAGTGTGTTTCCACATAATTAAAGAACTCTATAGAGGAAAGGCATCTGCAAGTAGAAGCAGAGTAAATTCTGCAAGCAGGCCTATTCGGACTAAAAACTGAACCCACAAGCTTAAATGTAACTGGAGAAGGCTCTCCAACAGACAGCCTGTCCTGGTGCCCAGTCCCAAATGATACAAGGGAAACTCAGTCACTTTGCAATCTCAAGTTTAGGCAGTCCTTACTGGTTTCAGACTATGTCCTCCTCTCTCATATGTATTTTTAGTGTGTGCAGCTGCCAAAATTATGATGATATGGAAAACATCTTCTGCATCCGCTTCTCATTTAGCTTGGATGCACCGGTAGGAAGAACTGTCAGCTGAGCTAGAACTACAAGCAGCTTCTCTGCACTACAATTGCTTTTGTGGTCCTGGCTGCTCTGAGTTTGCTTTTTGCTCAGGTGGTGGGAAAGAAGTGAAAGCAGAGAAGATGTAACCAAGGGGTTAGCATTGAGAAGCTGCTCTTTCCCATGCCTTTTTTTGTTTTTCACACCGTCACAGCAGCAGATGTAGTGCATTTTGAAAGCTGTAAATCTTAGAAACAATATCCCAGGGTACACTATACAACATCAAAGCCATCATGTCTTCTTTAGATGCTGATGCTCTGACATGTACAGGCTGTTTTCATGCCTGTGGTCTAACATACACAAGCTAGATTGCACCCTGCTAGAACAGCGCAGTGCCAGCCAACTGCAGGCACCTGGGACTGTGCAGCTCTCTTGCCTTCCAGGAAGAGCAGAAAGAGCCTCCCCAGTGAGCAGATGTGTGAAGCTGTCACCATAATGATTACTAAGCAGGATCTTTCCCTTGGGTACATCCTGTACCAATAGCCAGAAGCGTATGAGAAAACTAATAACCAGATATCCTGTTATTTCTTCTGGCGTGCATGGTACTAAACATGTGAGGGTTTTTTCAAGGACATTACTGGCACCTCAACTGACAGAGGCTGTAAACTCAATCAATCACTGAAGCGGAAGATGAAGAAAGAGTCGTCCCTTTGCAAGGCAGGATGTTCCTGTGGGGAAATCATGCAGAGTAGAATCCACCCTAGGAGAGAACTGCATGGCAAAAGAGGAATTTAGTAAAGCTGTGGAATGAAAAAATGAAGAATGTAAATATTGCTGGGTAAAATTCAGCATGGATGAAAATAGCAGAATGTTTTCAATTGTGCTAATCTGCAGTTCATTAATTGTGCAAATGCAAGCACAGCTGCATCGGGTGACCTCAGATTTGAGATGCAATTGAAAAATGGGATAAAGCAAGGAGAGAGAAACTATCATGGAGTGATCTTGATGTGTCTTGACACTCCACAAAACAGAGGAGGCTCAGGAATGCTCAAAATCTCTGAACTGGACCCTAGAAATTGATAGGGTTGAATAAAACTGTGAAGCTTTACAGTTAACTTTGGATCCAGCTGGCAAACAGTTTTTTTGGTCTAGAATCTCAGAGTTTATGGTTTGTATTTACCAGCTTTTTCTCCTTGACAAAAACTTGGTTTTGTTTAGGGGATTTGTTGTTTGTTTTTGAGAACAGACTGAGAATTTTATATCACTAAATATTCTGAATCCATAATGAAACTGAGATATCTGGTAGCACCGCCAAAGCCGCTGCATCGGGCAGGTTTTCTGCTCAGCCCTTCACACACACCTTCTGCTGTGCCCAGGGCAGGTACTTGTGCTCTGGGCACTATGTGACACGTCGATGCTCCAGATGATCTACCCTCACCTTCTCTCAAGGAGGCAAGAACCAAAACGTAATTCTTGATCAGTTTAGTGCCCACCACCTCTCCTACCTGCTGTGGCTCAGAGGGCTGATTCGATGCAGTGAACCCTACCGGTGTCCTCCACTAGTGAGGACAGGGAACTCCTGCTAAGCAAAGAGAAGAGCACTCGACATGCTCTGTCACTCTTTCCCAAAAGAACAGCAGCCCTCTGGGAAGAAAGGGGTGAGCTGCTCTCTGGACAAAAGAAGCTGTGACCTATCAAGAGAGAGGTCCCAAACTCCTGCTCTGATCCCCGTGGCTGCAGATGTTGGACCAACCCTTGCCAATTAAAGAAACAACACAACTTCCTATTGCAAAAGAGTCCAAAGGTTAAAAAAGAAGGCAAAAGTAACACAGGATAACAGCACTGCACAAAGCCAAATCCTGCGGTAGTTAAAGTGAAACTTAACCAAACTCTAGTCTTCAGTAAAATCACATCATCATTCTACTTTACAGATTGGTGACTTGCCCACATCATCTACTAGGCCAGTAGTAAAATCAAAGAGTGAGGTATTGATTAAATATAGTCACAACCCTTACTGATCTGGACACTAAGAAGTCTAGGTGTGTTTAAGCTCAACCTAAAGCATAATCTAACACACTTTGAGGTATTTGTTCCCTCAGAACGCTTATTTGTCTCCACTGCCTACCAAGTGAGCTATAAGGAGAATCCCACCTCTGCTCTCCTGTACCTCAGTGTCCAGCGGTCTCTCCAGCCCCAGCAGCAGGCACTGTGTGGCGGTGCCGGCTCTTGCAGCTGTACTTTCCAGAAGGAAAGGAGAAAAGGGGTAAAAACAAATATGGGGGTTGGAAGAGGGAGTCAGTTCCCAAGAAGAAAACAAAGAATCAATTAAACTGAAGGAAAAGGCAAAGAAAAAGTAGCCTGAGGAAAACTCGGACGCTGAAAAGAAATGGACCAGGAGGAAGAGATAGGAGAGGTATATGGTTTACTTCAGGTTTTGTGTTAGAACATGTGATTTATAGGAATTTGAATATCCTTTCAAGACAAACTGCTATTCCTAACACTCCCTGTCTTCTGAGAAGTTTTCCAAGCTATTGGCAAAGATGTGCCAGAATTCTGCTCCTTAGGTGGGCCCCTCCAGATATTGATGATCCCTTTTTTTCACTGGAAAGCCACTAACAGGTATACACAGAGCCACCTGTTCTCTGCTGCAGCTGGTACACACAAACATCCGTTCAGGTGATTTGATCAGCTCCCGGCTTGACAGATTACCTGGCAGATCCTCGGCAGCGAGGTTTCGTATTTTGGGGAGGACAGAAGAATATTGTTTCTACAGGGATTAAAACTGAAGTGTGGAATGAGAAACTGAGATCCCTTTTTCTTAAACCCCAGGGTTTTAGTTGTGAATCAGTTTTGATGACGTTGGGCCCCAAGAGGAGGCCTAGAAATAAACCACGAATGAGCGGGGAGCAGCACAACGGATACAGCAGCACAGCTGTCAGTGCTCTGCAGGGAAACCTTCCCTCAGCACTACTGGAACACAGGCAGCAAAACATGGCACGAGTGATGCAGGGGCCTCCCGCTGCTGGCACGCTGTCAGGAAAGGACACCATTTCGCTAATTAGCTGAAAGCAATTTTGTGATTGCCCTCTAGCACACTGCTGTGGGTGGCTGCTCAGTCACACGTTACCTTCACTGCCCACGTGCAGGCTTGAGCAAGACTGGGAGAGGATGTTGCAAACCTCTGTTCCTTGACTCCTTTTCAAACTTGTTTGCTCTGTTGTATCCTGATCTCTAACTCTGCAGCCCTGGCACTCCTGCAAACACCATTATTGATAATAATAACAACAACAATAATAATAATAATAGTGTTTGCCTCTCTTAACATCTACTTTTTTAGTTTAATTGGAAAAGGAAATAAGTAAAAAAGAGTGCTGCATGGACAGCCCTTGAAACTGGTGTGCGTGAACTCTATGGAGATTTGTAACTGTTCCAGCTCAGGTGACTGGAATGCAAGAAACGTCCTGCAGATCAACGCCCTTATGCATCACACCTCACCTGCTCAGACCCTGCCTCAGCCCCGTCCTCCCAAGAGAAGGGTAATCCCTTCTAAACCTCCAGCACAGTTGTGTGACACATGGAAATGATTCGATGAATGTTATTTATGAAGGCTCATCAGAGTCTCTGTGTCTTTAATTTATGATTTAAGGGTGGGGATGTTATTTCCTCAGAAGATAAATCACATGTTATAACTTGCTGGCAGTTTTTAAAAAGAAACGGCCCTACAGCAGTTGGACCAGCTGATTGGATATTTTCCTCCTGAGCTTAGAGGCTGGCCCCAGGAACGAAGCTGCTGACCAGAACAGAGCCCATGCCAAGTCATTGTTATGCCAGGACAAACACAGAATTCTTCTCCCTGCTCCTGACATAGCACATCCCTGCACAAACATGACTGCTTTGCAAGTCCCTTCCCACCCAAGAGAAAATCTTGAAACAGCTGGGATCTCTGTCACTAGGGCATCAAGCCTATTTCATGCCCGTGACAGATCTGTGCTTGTGTTGAGGGGCAGGGAGTGTCAAAGCCCCCCCTTTACCCTGCAAGAAAGGTTTATTTAGCTGACTGGAAAGGCATGCTTAGAAATCTAAGTAAATTTCGGTTTTTCACACAAAGTCATTCATGCTTACACCACTTGAATTTAAGCTGATGCTGTTTTCATTCCTGTGGATGAGGTCTGGAGCACGTGAATATGCTTGTTAAAAATAAGGAAGAGGCCACAGTCTTTTGGGACTCAGAATCACAGACAAGCACTTGTGCATTGTTCCTACTCTTATGTGTGGTCAGTGGGTAAAATCAGCATCTTGGCCAGAGCGCTTCATTTGCTGGGCTTGAATGCAGAAAAAAAAATGGAGCTGGATTTTTAATCTGAAACAGGAGGAGGGAGTTTTTGCCCTTTTCTGTATCTGGCACAAATGAACCCATTCCACGCTGACTGCAGCCAACACGGTGAAAGCAGGGCCATCCCTGTGCCCAGCTCCAGGCACCGTGCTCGGCAGGAATCGTGTGCCGGGCAGCCGGGGCCAGCGTGGCCCTTGCTCAGAAGAGGTGCCAGGAAGGATCAAAGCTTTGAACCAGTGAGAAGAGTACAGAGTGCACTGGTGCTATGTTAGAGTCATAAGTTCCTAACAGTTAGTACGATGAGGGAAAATGACTCATAGTGTTATGTGTACACCTCTCAAAATGAAAGCTTTAACTTGTGTAGAGGAAGAGAAGCCTTGTTAATCCAAACAGTCTTGATTCCCTGTGTATGGGGAAGGGATCACTATCTGCCTGATGATACAGAGGAGAGAGGCTCCTTCCCAACCTTCCATTCTTCCTTCCACACCTGCCTATTATCTCACCCTAGAACCTGATGTTCAGCTCTGCTGGGTATACTGTTGTCACGCTAGTCCTTGAATAACTCCAGTAAATTCAAGCAGATCAGAGCAGCACAAATCTCACTCAGTGGCCTGGAAGACCAATATAGCTCCAGCATTTGTGCTTGGATGAGGTTCTCAGATTGGAACAGCCAGGCCAGGCGCTGCTTGACACAGTTCTCCTCACAAACAACCTCAGCTCCCAGGAAGGACAGAGTCAGGGCTGCCCCTGTCACACCACGGGGCTGCAGCCCTCGGGCAGCTGGGCTCTTCAGCACCACATCTTTGGCTCTGACCTCCATCTGCAGTTACATTTTGAGAGAAGCAGCACAAAAATCAAAGGAGCCACCATGTAATCTTTGTTTAAACTGTCACTTGTGCTCTGCAGCTTCTCATAAGGCAACTGACATTGTAGGCTTTTGTTTTCTGCAGGAGGGAGGTCAGTAGGGATGGGATTAATGCACTGGTTCTTAATACATCCCAAGTTACTGTTACGTTGCAAGCCAAAGACACTCCAGGCCAGTCAGTAATTTCATGAACCATCAGACTTTTGTTCCTCAAGTCCCTTCACTCTACCAATCATAGAGGGAACTCACAGTTAAAGCCCCACGTTTGTCCTTGGTTCAGCCTTTTGATTCAGAGCCTCTGCTCACCTGTTCCCACAATTTCACCTCTACCAGCATGTTTAATTTCTTAATTAAACTGTCATATATCCCTTGTTTTTGGGGGTGGAAGGCTCAGCCATAGGCCATCAGTAAGTTCTGATACTGACACACAGACATCATGGCTCATCCTACACATGCCACAATAAACCACTAGTCACTGCAGATGTCTAGTCAGTAAATGTCTTGGAAAAGTGCCATGTAAATACAAATAAAAATCCAAATAAGTATTTTATGTTTTGAACTAACATATCTCTCTTCAGCATTGGAACTAAACTCCTTACCACCTGCTAATTAAATCCTCTAATAATCCCATGAAGTACCACATCTGATCACAGGCAGGGATCTGGCAGCACTTCAGAGGCTCAGCCTTCCCTGGAAACTGAGGGCAAGGGCACAGAGCCAGTTTCCCACCCCTGCAGCAGTCCCCATGGCCTGCGTGCTCAGCTTCGCCTGTGTCTCTCCTTCCCCTTCCCAGTACCAACCACATGTTTGGTGCAGCACCATACCACAGCTTGAGAGAAAGTGAGGCAAATGTCCTTGGTCTGACTCTCACCATCCTCCTCGCAGCCAGGTCTGCTCACTGCCACCATTGCTTCTCCCTCTAGAAGGCAGGGAATGTCCCCACCTCTCTTGCACAGACAGACACACTCATGCTCACGCAAGGCATAATTTTGCTGACCCATCAGTGCATTGCTTAGGTAACTGCTGGTTTGTGCCTGAAGAGGCCCCTGTGAAGCTCAACACTTCTGGCCAGGTATGCAAGACACTAAGAAACAAAATGAACCTTCCAAAAGCCAGTGTCAGTGGTTAGGGCTGTAACAGAAACCGAAGGGCCTGCATGTTCAGTTGTCTTTAACACCACCCTTCTGTTATCTTTAGCATCTGCAGCTGACCTCCCTCCGGTTACCTTCCCCTGTCTCTTTGAAGCCATGCTGCTTTAATTTGCAGCTGCAAGGCAAGTTCTTTTCAGGTGAAGCCCTTGCACAGAAGCATGGTATTGTAGAACACTTTCCAGTGTATAATCCACTGCTGTGCTGAAAAAACCTTCTGAGGTTGCTTTCCAGCTAAATTATTTAGTTTCGGAGAGTATTGTTTCACCATGCCTCATGTTTCTCTGTACACCTTGCTGTATAACCTAAGTTTAGATGCAGAGAACTTACTGGCTTTTGGGAGTAGGATGACAAAAATATTCTGCAGTGAATTCTCATCCTTTCGCTCAGAAAGTGTAATTCATAAAATAAATGTTTCAGGTTACACATTTGAGCTGCTATAAAGTAAAGCACAGCAAGGAGCCTTGTAAAATGCAAGGGCTTGTTTTGTGTGGTGCAACTCAACACCATGTGGTGTTCCCACAGCTACGCAGCACTCTGTCCTTACATCCCCTGCACAGCCACGGTGGCTGCACTGACGCTGCAGCACACCAGTAAACAGTTCCACTGAAGGCATTTCTGCAATTCAGCCTCATTTCCGAGAAGCAATCAGAATTTTCTATGGTTCCTTCAAGCACTTCTTAAAAACCAACAATGGTTTTAATAGAAATGTGGTCTTCTTATTAATATTTGACCGCAGCAGAGCTCTCTGATGTGATGAGCGAGCAGTGAGGAAAGGGGAAGTGGAAGATGAAGAGAGCAGGGTGAAGGAGTGTGCGGTGGCTGTGCAGGTGGCACTGAGGGGCAGCAGTGATTGCTTACAAAGAAAAGCTAAAGACACAAAACATCTCTCTTGTTGCTGCCCTGGGAGGAGAAAAACGCTGCCTCCGGCAGAAAGCCAGTCAAGGACCCTATGATTCCCATAGGTTTCTAAGTAATTTGAGTCTTTGTTTCCTCATTTTGAGGCAACAGCCATAAAAATCCCCTTTTTCTTTAGAGAACACAACCCCTTTTTGGCACCAGTGATACCAGTATGAGATGAGGAGACCTTGAGGTGGACTGAAAACTGCTGTGAAGCCTAATTAGAGGGCAGCAACAAGTGGTGTGCCCCAGGCATGAAGACTGGGCCCAGTCCTGTTTAACAACTTTGGCAGTGATCTGGATAATGGGGCAGAGTGCAGATGGGCACAAACTAGAACACAGGAGGTTCTCTACCAAGATCAGGAAACACTTGTTTACTGGCAGAGGTTACCCAGAGAGGCTGTGGACTCTCCATCCTTGGAGATACTCAAAAGCTGCCTGGACAGTGTCTTGGGCAATCAGTTCTACGTGGCCCTGCTTGAGCAGGTGGCTTGGACCAGGTGACCTCCAAAGGTTCCCTCCAATCTCAACCAGTCCAGTTCTGTGGTAACAATATCACCCAGTAAGTAACACCAGCACAAACATTCCTATCCCTACTCTGCTTATCAGCAGCTGTAAGCCTAACTAGCAGCCACACTTGAGCATATTCTAAGTAAAGAATTCTTTCATTCAAATTCCATCAAGTCTGAACAAATTTCTGTTTTAGCTGGAACTAATTAGTAGAACTCTATCTCCATGAACTTAAAAAGCTAATTTTCATGTACAAGTAGAAGTTCATAAACAAAACAATAGCAATTTGAGCTCAGTTTTCAATTCAGTGGCAAGGGCAGACTCCAAAAGCACAACGTAATAGAAACTGAAACTAATTTTCCATTCACCTTTAAACAACTTATTAATCTATTTACTTTGTCAACCATCACAATCACCTTTCTATAAAGCACAGCATCAAACCATGCTACACACAAAGAAGAACAGAAAATGTGTGGGTGAACTCCCTGGCTGGGACTAGTGGACTTTTTAATTCTCATTGCAAAAGAGTGTTTTACAACCAGGAACTCCTATGTTGTGTGACTTCCATTAGAATAGATGAAGGCAGAATTCAGAAAGGTAACCAGTTTAACAAGATGGCAGCAACCAGCAGGCACTCAGGGGACATAAAATGCCTAGTGAGTCATGTTTCACACCACTTACAATGCAATACTTAACAAGAAACACACTTACTGGTTGAAATCTCTTAGGTCGGTAAGACATGGCAGCCCTGAATCTGTTGTACACTACTATTGAATTGCAGTGAAATTTCTTCTTCCCAGGGGATGAGAACTCAGTTCAGTGATATGACAAACTGTAAAGAAATAAGAAAGATGTTAAGAATGAAAAAAACTTGCCTGAGACAAAGTTACTTGGAGACAGTCAGTAAAGGTGGATCTAATAGAAAGTACTGAGTGCTGCACACCTCCGGACTTGCTATAGGTAGAGTTCTTTGTACCGGAGACAGACAAGATACTGTGAGGAACCAGTTCATTGTGGACTGCTTTAATTTCCCCAATAACTGCTAGATAACAAGTATTTCCAGTAATAATAGAGCCCAAGTATTTTTGTATGGTGCCATTAATATTTCTTTCAACTACTAGTCAATGAAGTTTTGGACTTGCTTTTGGTAACTACAAATCTTCTGCCATTTACTTTCAATCTGATGCTGCTGGGCATCCTGCAACCTGGGGGTGGTTCCAGAGTGTCATTTTTTTCAGCAAAAGCTTATTGTTTTTCTTATGATGACTATTTTTTTTTAATCCCCATCTTTCAGATGCCTTTTCCTCTCCCTGATCTTGCCTAGAGCAGAATGTTCAGAGCTGTATCACACCCACTCTGCCCCTCTGTTCTGTTCTACAGCATTCATGGTAGGCTGCCCGGTAGCATATCCTGCTCTTTAATGTACCAGGATAAATATGACATAACACTGCTAATTCCAAGGAAAAGCACCTGTAAATAGCCTGATCTGAGCAGTATTTAAACAGGATGTTAATGCCTACACAGCACGATCCCAGCAGAGATGTGTGTGTTGACACACATCAGAATTATACCACATACAATAAAAAGTTTTCCATATGCTGATTATATGTACAGTAGTGCTAAACTTTCTATCAAGCCTCTCAGAAAACTGTTCTACTCTCAACAAAAGCTTAGAGAGACAAAAAATGCAATCACCTTTAGAATGAACTTAATTTAAAACACATACGGGTGCTGCCCAGGCTAGATGCCAAAAATATGTAAATAGAGATATCTGAAAGGTATCTAGAAATGTTTGAATAACAAGTCTGTACTAGTTTCCAGGGGAATTTTATCCAGCTGCTAATATCTTTAACATGGAAACATCTCTGCAACAAAGCAGGTCCTTGGGAACAGCGAGATCCCATACAGCACGCTGCGCAGCAGCAGCTGCCTAAGGATGCGACATCCCCTCATCTCCTTGGGACACTTTCTGGTCAAAGTGCTGCATGATCAGCACTTTATTAAAAAAGGCTTTTTGCAACTGTCTGAACAGTTTCCTAGTTTTTTAATCAATGACTTCATAAAGGACTAATGCAGAAGGATGGCCACAGACTGACTGGTTTTGAGGTGAGTTATGAATAACAGACAAGCCATAGTATAAGGGACAGCAATCAGAGGATCATCCAGCTACTGCGTGGCAGAGAAACAGCTGCCTGAGCCTGCGCCTGCTCTCATTCGTGTGCTGAACCCAACCACAGCACAGGCTCCACAGCCTTTAGCTGTGTGGTGATGCGCTATGGTCAGCACAGATAATTTCAGACCACAGAAACCTCAGCTCAGTGGGAACTCCACAGCTTGCACTGATTTCTTTAACAAGATACCGTAGCTCCCACTAAGCCCGGAGGAAGTAGCTCCTGTTGATTTCACAGGGTTTCACTCAGATACTGTATCAGTGTTTAGCAAAATCCAGATTAAAGCTAGTTGGGAAATTTTCTGTTGACTTTAACAGAAGCAGCTAGACCACTGCTGCCGCGCCAAAAGGTTCCTTCCTAATAAAGGATTCAATGCAGTACAGAATATCAAGTTTACAACAAGATACAGTTCGTAACAAGCTGCCCACTGACTTTGCTTAGTAGTTTATATCCACCAGTTTCTACTCAAGAGATTATTAGAAGTAGGTTATATTTTTTTCAGTGACTCTACTGAGGAAAGAAGGTTAAGGAAAGTAAAACTGTCCTAGATGAGTCAAATAATTTTTCAACAGTTTTAACTGCTAACTTTCTCCCTTCTGCTTGACTGAACCAAAGCTATCCAGCTCTTAGGACACTATAGAAATCTTACACACTATATGATGGAGAAAAATAAGCTTACATAACAGACTGCACACAAATACAAAGAGTTTTAGAAGATCTTCTCCAAGGGATGCTGTCACGTCTCTCTCAGACTCTAGTATTTCAGTATTTATCCCCAAAACACCGGTCTGGGGATGTATTTCAAGTATAAATTCATTGAGATAGTATTTGGTTCCTGTTTCCCCATTAGTATGTCCCTGCAGAGCGCAGAGCTCAGCCAGGTTGTGGCACGCTGGATGGGGCAGGTCAGCCTGCTCAGAGAACTTAGGGGAAATCCTCTCAAAGCCTTTCCCAGGAGCTTTCTGAGCTTCTTGGTCTCGTAATCATTCTGTCCCACCCTACTGCACACTGACCTCTTGCTGCCTTCTGTCTTCTGGCAGAAGTTTCCATCTAGTCAGCTTTTGCTAAAATGCCCTGTTCAAAAGACAATGATGTGCACATATAGATACCTCACATTTACATAGGCTGAACTGCCTCATGTGCTCCACTCTCCAGCAGTCTTTCTGGCACAGTTTCCCTCTCTCCTGAAAAGCAATTTCAGAAACATCCTTTGCATTACTCCCTGTGATTTCTGTTGGCTTACTTCCAATTCTCAAAATAAACACAAAAAAATAGAAGAAAATTGGCTCCTGCCTTAAAATTCACTCCCCCCCTTTTCGCTCCACCTCCCAATTACATCTGGAAGCACAGTTACAGCTCATGAGCATCTGTGCGGGCTCTAAAGGGCAGTTGGAGCCCAGGGAAGGCTCACACATTAGGAGGAAGATTCACTCCCCAACAGATGCAGAAGCTCATCAGGGCCGGGAGGGTCCTGAGGGAGACAGTAACATACACAGAGAACTTTATTTGATTTTGTGAAGAACAGGAACCTTTCTCCTCCCGCAGTGATAATGATTCCACTGAGCTCAGTCTCAACAGTGAGCAGGTGAAATCTCCTTCTCTCTCTCCAGACAGGGCTGCAGTAGCATTGAAGGGAATGCTCCTATCTTGGCATTGCTTTACATAAAGGAAAACTTCTCTGCTATGGGCTTCATCCTACTGACTTGCTGGGAAGTTACAGAAAATGTGGTCCTTTCCTTATTATAATCAAGTGTTTGTCCTAGTTCGCAATTTCCGTTTAACAGCCAGGGCTTTGTACTCCTAAGATGTAATTGCGTGTCTCAACATTGTCCTTGCAGCGTCATGCACCATTAAAAAACCCTGAGCTGTACCAGCTTTCCAAAGAAATCTATTTCCTTATCATTCCAGGAAAAGACTGTCTAAAACTCCAAATATTCCCTGGCCTTGCAATATTTGCTTATCATAGACTGGGGATTTGGTTATTAAGCCACATTTATTACCTAACAGCAATTAGAAAAGCAAATTTCACCTCTGTGAAATGTTTCAGTTGAGCAAGAAATTATCTGTGTATTTCACGGAGTTAAAACAATTAGCAGGAATGGAAAACAGATAGTCCCTCTTCAGGAAACATTTTCCTAGGGAATTTTGGTGATATTCACCAGAAAGAGGAAGCAACAGCAATGACTTGATTTTGAAATAATGAAAAACTCCGTATTTTTACATTAAGAGGGTCTCTGCTGAATGTATTCCTTTTTGTCAATGCTAATCCACACACCTTCATCCACATCAGATATCCGTCAACACTGTAAGGCTCCTTCAGCTCCACTAACACCGCCAGTCTCCAGTTCAAAAGCAGCCCATGCCAGCCCTCAGAACTGTTTCCCTCTGGGGATGAGGATGAGCCCACCTCTCTCCAGGCACTTCTCACCCCAGTCTATCATCTCCTTCTTCCAGCTCACCTGAGTTTTCATCCTCCTCCCCCCATCCTGGTCCAAACCAGAAACACCTTGGGTACCTCTTGGGGCTGTGTTCAAGAGCTGGTGTCACAGCCTGAATGGCTTCGGTACAGGCAAAAGATGCTATAGCTGGGAGAGAAGAGGTGGCAGCTCATATAGCACCGGTCAACTCTGAATATAACCACTCATATAGGCCCTTTTGCTGTATGGGCTATATGGCCTCCTTGTGCCCCACGGCAGCTTTTGTGTGTTGATTCTAGTTAGATGTAAGCAGACATCTACTGGAACCAGAAAACCGCCATGGCACTCAGGTCCTTGACAGATGGAGACATCTGCAGTTGCCTCATATGAAGGGCAAGATGTATGGGAGGGGGAACTGGAAATGAGGTTCACAGAACTCACGAAGCGGAAATCATCATATGGATATACAGATTTTATTTTAATGCAAATACTTAATGGTACTTTATCTGTGTTTCAGTGTTCTGAATTTTAATCTGGGGCAGTGAACAAGGAGTTCAAGTTCAACAGGGATTACTATTTGACTATGCTGAAATCTGATTCCAGCCCAACAATCAACTTAATGTTTAATGTTTGATTCCAAGTTTGCTTCATTTTTTTTTTCTTTCCCAGAGCACAGAATCAATTGTCTAAATTTACAATGTAGTTTGGATGTAGCCAAGAGTTCAAAAACAAAGTTATTTTCAGGGTGGGATCCTGTCTAAAATGGAGAGTAGGTTTTTTGCTATTTGCTCCCTCCATATTTTTCAAAATAATGAAAATATATCTATGGTAAATAAGCTATTGCTGTTTGAGTGCTAACACCATTGCATTATATCTAGGCAGAGAAGAAGGGAAAAAAAAGACTAAGAAGTAATTCGCTTTGGTAGTTCGTCTTTTAACATTTTAAGGGGGAAGGAGGCCACTGTCACAAAGTCATTGTGTCCGTTTCATTCTAATTAAGAGTTTCTGAACTCAAGAATCTTTAAAAATGCTATTGTTATGATCCCAACTCATATCCTAATACATGATGAAGTAATACTGACCAGATCAGACTGGTTTAGAAAAATAGCATGAATGCAACTAAGAAAACAATAGGACGAGATGTGGGAAAAGTTGTTAGTGTTTTCTGGAAGCCTGGTTGGCCAGGACAGATTATTGTGCAACTCCAGTTCCTAGGCATGGGCAAGTAAAAATACCTCGTGGCAGGAAGCTGACCTGCTCTGTGTCCAACCATTAAATCAACACTCATTTATATTTTGTGGTCTGCACACAAGTTTTCCACCATATTATTTTTGAGCACAGCGGCAGTTACAATAGCACAAAAGACATACCCTATAGATAAACATCACAAAACCCCGGTCTGCTGGGTTCCTCGTTCAAACAGCACCGCTGCAGCTGAAGCACAGAGCCAGGGCAGGTGCAGGAGTTTCTGCTCCCAGCACCCGGAGCTCACTGCACAGGCAAAAACCTACAGCCACCCCTGGTGCTCCAGCTGCTCGGCTCTCACCTCCCTGCTATTAAATGCCACCCAAGCTCTACATCACCTCAGTGATAAAAGGGACTGAGAAGTGCTTTCAGCTGCAGCATTAAAATCTGGCTATGCCTGTTGGCATAGGAAGATAAAACATTCTCTGTTCCTTTCCCTTTAAACAGCAAACACAAGACAGTGAGGTTTTGATATTTTTAAGATTTTTTTTTTTTTAACTAACATCAGACTTTCTTTTTCTCAGGGAAGCTCAACGCTGACTTACAGCCAATAGGGCCTCACTGGGTAGCTGCCAGATGACAATATCACCTCTTAAAAAAGGTTTCCCTTTCTAGCTATCTCTGTGTTATTTATAGGCAAAAAGCAATGGATAGAAAAAACTCAGGGGAAAAGGGAGGGACAGCGTCAAGCAACTTGGGGCTTAATTCAATTACTGCCTGACAGAGAAAGATTTGCCAAGGTCTTTTCAAATAGCTTTGAAAAAAAGTTTCAAGTAGAGGGGAAAAAGTCCATTATTCACAGATCTGGCAGGCTGGAGATAAGGAAGAGCCTTTAATCCCTAAACAAAAGGACACTTGGGATTAAAAACACCTGCAACATCCTCAGCTCTAGAAAATGATGAGGAATGTTTGTTTTTTTGGAAGTGTTAGCTTACTTTAGAAAGAGTGTCTAGGACAGAAAAATGGCTGAAGGAGAAATAGAGTGTAGGCAGAATTGCAGTTCCAAGGCACAGCCAGGACATTTCAGTGGAACTGCTCCTTTGCTTTAGATTAACACTGCTGCTTACACACATAGCAGGATTTTGCCAAAGTGTACTGGGTTTTTGCCTTGATTTTCTGAGAACATGAAGTTCATGTGACTGTGCTGCCTCTTCTGCCATGAAGGCTTCCATGGGGTGGTCAGTTCCAATCCAGTTTGCTACAAAGCTTGAAATGCCAGAGTTATCTGCTGCCTCCAGCCCTTTGAAGACCCACAGTTGTCAAGAGAGGGGAAACTACTCAGTTCTTCTCTACCCACCTTATGTCAGAGGGAAGAAGTACAAACAGCTCAATTTCAATTTGTTTGGGATGGCCCACCTTGTATTTGGGAAGCAAAACCCAGCAGCTACTTAGCTCGTAACCAGCCATAGGACATGTCCTGTGAGCAAACTGAATCAAGGCAGGTGAAGCTGGTGGAGAGTGCTGAAGGTAGGTGTTTGGGTGGCTTTTTTGGCTTATGTGTGTGCACACACGTGCATAACGACTGTAGAAGGCCAAGCCACTTCACCCTGAGACAAGGAGGGAGCCAAAAGCACATCTGTGTAGGAGTTTACCCAAGATTTGAGCTGCAGCTCAGGAATGCAGGACGCACTCCAAGGCAGCTGCAGTTCTGTAGGGTCTGCTGTGAATGGCCGAGCTGCTCTAACAGCATCAGCACCAAAGGAGCTGAGTGCCCCGTTCCCTAAACAGCCCTGCAAAATTAATGATCTATCACTCTAACTTGCTGTGTTACACGATCTGTTGATAAACAAGAGATTAAGCACTGGGGGAGCAGCACCACTAGCAACAGACTGACTTCAGCAATCATAAAACCCTTCACCAAAACCCACCAAGCTGGTGCTCCAAGGAGGTTTAGTGAGGAACACCTGAACATGCACACCCAGTTAAGGAGCCCCTGAGCTCCTAATTTACCATCACAGCCAATTAGTTTCAGAATCAGTAGAAACATTAAATTACCTACACTTGATAGGAAGCCTGGGATCTACTGACCCTCCCTATACTGTTAGATTTAAATTCCCTAAGCTTTTACAATATAAGAGAGAAATTAAAAGCAAACATCAGAAACAATGCTATGAAGCAAGCTATGAAATTTCTGACAAAAGGACCGAACTCCAAGAGAAGCAAAATTTCAACATTTTGCCATTTGATTGCACTCAAGTCTTGATTTGTCCAGTTATCCCTTAAACAATGAAATATATTGTCATTGTATATGGCCTTTTCTTAACAAGCTGTAGCTTAATTATCTTGCTCTGAAAATACAGAGGAAAATTGGCAAGGCTGATCTAAAACCGGGCAATTAACATTGGATTTGCAGCTTAAAAACTCCTAACCCCAGTAAACAAGGCCTGTGATCATCCTTAATCTGAACACTCAAACTCTTGGCCCATTAAGCTTCTTCTAATGTTAATTAAACCACCAGGACACCAACTCATGAATTAAACTAGGCAATGTCTGTGTTTATACAAGTTTGGCATTCTTTCACCTGACAGTAGAAAACCTTCCACCCCCTGGTTTGCTCAAGTCTCCTAGAGTGAGTAGCTAGGAGCAACCCTCTGCCCTCCCAAAACCTCCTATGGCAGTGACGTACCCATTGTTTGGCTGTCCAGAGGCAGAAACTCTCTTCCCTCCAGACCCTGGGATGGACAGGAAGGGTGATCAGCTTTTGCCAGCAATGGAACTGAATAATAATAATAAAGCCTTTTCCTCACCAGCTCTCCGGCCAGTCAGGCCTAGACCCCTGGTGACATCTTAAGTGTATTGAATTTAGATCTTGCTGAGAATTTTGTATATTATTTATGAGAATGGATTGATTTTTCTTTTCTGCGGGGGAATAATATAGCATGTAACCCTCCCTCCCCCATCTGTATTTCTGGTAAAATAATTCCTACATAAATACCACTGCATCACTGCCAGAAGCACTGTACGGTTTTTAAATTCTGCCTCATTTTGTAGTTCCTCTCCTTACCAGGGATTCACAAGGAATTTATGGACAGGAAAAACCCTGATTTACAAAGGAAATTCACAATTACCTTTTCTGCTTGCTGTTGATGGTGAATTCCAGTATAAGGTTAAGTTCTCTAGCTACTTGCTTGCTTTCCTTCAGTCACAACCACATGTTATACAGATGCTTATTTCATCTTGTTCCAAAGCACATTAAAAATGAGAAGAATTGAAGCATGGAGATGGGTAGCAATAGTACTTTTCTTCCTCTCACCATATATTATGCATATTTGCTCTTTCCTAGCTTAAACTTGATAAATGAGAAAGACCTATACAACTTGTATTCATGTTTTTCTTTCACAGGATGAAGTTTCCATTCTCATAAGACATCTTAAATAAAACAGCATATAGGGCAAGAAAAACAGGTTTATGAAGTGAGATTATGGCAGAATTTGGGTTCCTAAATTCCAAATTTTGATTATAAATGTGCAAATGTGCTGAACAACTGTTGGGCCCTGAAGATGCTCTTAATTCCAGAGATCACTTTTGGCTTCCTTCCCACAGATTTTAAATACTGTGTGTTGAGTCGAGCAGCTCTCCAGATGCCATGCTGGGTTTGGATCTGATTCTAAGGGTGCGATTTTAACAGAGTTCTGAATTATAGCTAATGCTATAGAATGTTTATAGTTAGGCGCCAGTGGATTTATTTCTCTAGAGCACTTGGTCTCCTGGGATCCATTCTTTTCAACCATTTTCCAGAACAAGGTTGTCCCTATTCAAACCAGCCTTTGCCCCTTACCCTATCTGGTCATTTTTGCTTCATTATTTATCCCAAAACTTATCTACTGTTTTCTTTTAGTGAAGTTGTCTTTGCTTCTGCCCCTGTTTTCTCTCCCTGCTTTCTCCCACAACTATGAAGCCATTAGGATTTCTACCCACCCTCAAGGATAACAAATCAAGCTATAACTCTAAGCAGTGAGGATGAAGACAAAGAGATGGGCCTGGGACAATGCAAGATTTGCTCAGAAATTTCCTGTTGGGAAACAAAAGGCTTAAATTCTGAGCCAATTACAAAATGTCACAGCAGTAGCTATTTCTAAACATCTTTTTTAAAAAGTGCATGTTGAAATCAGAAGATGTCCATTTTTTATTTCATGAAAGCAAGTTTTAATTTTTTTAAACTAAATAGTAAGATTTAAGATTACTCTTTCAAAACTTGAGAGGACATCTTTAAACAAGCGCCCTACCATTTACTGCATCAGGGAAATGCAGTAAATCCAAGAACCTGAAAGTGAAACTTACAGTCGTGAGAAAAATTAACTGACTCCACTGAGCTGCAACACCTCAAGAACCGATGAACAGAAACGGAGGCATTTACCAGAACACTTCACGCTGATTTTCAACAGCCAAACATGTACAAAAGAGCTGCAAAAGGACTCACATGGCTTCCCATCCCCAAAGCTGCTGTAAGACAATTCAGGGATACACAAAGGAACACCTTAAATGGGTGGAACAAGAACTCTCCTCTCAGTTTTGGGAAACGCTTCTGTATAGAAGTAGCTTTGCTTGGTGCTGAGGGAGAGGGGGACAAAAGTTTGGAGGAACAAGCCTCCAACACTGAGATCAGTTCAGCGGCACCAAAGTCACAGTTGTGCAAGTAATACATTGATAGGGGTCACAGTCAGACTGCACAACAGCAGGTTTATCACTAGAGCTGCAGTGCCAGCCCTTGAACATGGCTGTTGGTTATATCAAGGTTAAAGTGACCGAGCTACAAGCTTGGCAAGGAAAATGAATAAGCTCAGCCTTCTGCTGGCTTAGTCAGATCCAGGCTACAGCACTGGCCAGTGCTGAAATTGCCCTGCTAAAAAACCCTGCAATTCTTTCTTGTTCAATGCTGCCTTCTCATCGTGTGTGCTAAGGCAAATCTCCCACAAGTCCTGAAAATAAAACAGCACTACAAATCACAGCTGGGCTTGCCCTGTAGGAAGTTATTCTAACATCTAGGACTGGGCCAAATACCCACCAGGAAGAAGAGCTTCACCCCATTTGTAACAACAAAAAGCACTGTTTCATGGGCACAATGGTAAAAGCCTGGCCTGTTATCACAGCACCTGCATTACTCTGGTCCAGTTGTACTCAGCCCATACTGCACTCCTGCATTTAAAGTCTTGCAAAATAGCTCTATGACCTGCCAGACATCTCCAGCGCTCACTCCACCTAACTTGCTGCTGCTGTGGTGGCAGAGCCTGGGGATGCTCTGTACCTGGATTCTGGGCCTGGATTCTGTGGGCAACACACAGATGGAGACACTGTCCAGACTACAGAGGGAAAAGCCTAAATGTAGCTGCACAGCCCAGTCACACCTGTTGCATTAGTGCAGAAACGAGCATTTGAGAAATGATAATTTTTGCACTTGGAACCGAGCCCCTGGAACACATAATCTGCATCTGCAGAGCCACTATCTTCCCTCTCCAGATCGCCCCTCACTTTCCAAACCAAAACAAAACAAAAAGCAGAAGAGTGTAGACTCTGCTGGCTCTGACGCTGGATACAGTCACTCAAAAATAAGGCGTTCTGCTTTCCTCTTTCTGTTCTCCCCTCCCTTTCTCCTCTTTTAGGCATTTAGAAGAAATCTGTTTCATATGACCTGAGCCCTTGTTTTGAATGGGAAGGATACTGTCACCATGCCATTAAGGACTCCTTGCCAGCACAGTTTGGATCTCTAACCAGTGCAAATCCTACAGATCTGCTCAGCATTTTGCACTCTACTTCAGATTAGGAACAAAAGTAATCCTGTACTTTGTATGCAGATATTTGCATGAGGGATCAAAACAAAAGGAGACTACAGTACTCCTGCACATACCAAGTCCTGAGAAGGACTAAATCATAGCTCTGAAGGGCTTCTTTTAAAGTGGATACTGATGTTGGAGTCACAAAATGAATGATACATTTCATCACAGAGACAAGAAGGCAGCAGAAAGCAGCAGCAAAGACTGTAGCTCACAGAACGCACGTGCCTGGCACCCAGGGCTTGAGACATGCTCAGGGTTTTAAGTAAGATTTCACAGAAGTTTGAAGTGAATCTCAGCCAAGATGCTGTAGTCCTGTGCCTGCCCCTCCCTCCCCAGCTCGCTCTTGTGGCAGCAGTAAAGTTCATGTGGCTCTATAAAGAAAAGGTCTGGCAAAGTAAGAAGAAATAAATTATTTTGGTGGGTTTTTTTGGTGTTGTTTAGTCAGATCAGCTCCCTCACCACAGTCAAGGGAGCAGTATTATGAACGGAAAGGGGAGGAGAGGCCAGACTGCAGAGCGGATGCCAGGGAGAAAGGGCTGCCAGGACCCACAGCAGTCCAGCTGAAGCTGACAGAATCACACAGCTGTCACTTGATTCTTTATTCACAGAATGGAGATACTGAAACTCTTTACTAGTAAGCAAGTTCACAAAGTCCTTTCCCTAGTTCTTTGCACCCTTCTAGAAAAAATGTAAAATAAACCAAATCTCAAACACTGAGAACCCACTTGGCTCAAGAGGGGCAGCATTGCCGGAACGGAGTGAACCACCGGAGCACTCTGGCTTCAGGCTCTCCAAGCGCAGAATCGCTTTTCATCTGAGCTGCACGGGCCAGCTCTCGGTGCCAAATGGACAGTGATGCGAGGAGAGAAGAATTTCTGCTATGGAAGATGACATGCAGCCAGAGAATGTCAAAAGCTTGGAAGCCAGCTCTTCAGAAAAAGACTGTGAGACTTGGAAGACGCCAAGCAAGCTTGTCAAATGCATGCCAAGAGAGTGAAAAACAAAAACATGGTTGACAGAAAGTGGCCATATCTTGATATCCCATGCCTGAGCACAGAAAGTGGGTGATGGCTGGTCAGATCATCAGCCAAAACAAATGAAGGAGATTCCCATTGTGTACACAAGGAGACCGAGTGGAAGCTTGCACAGCCACACCTGGAGACAGCAAACTGCACAGCCCTGCCTGCCTCCCCTCCCAACAATACAACCATGTCCTCAATATCAAACTATTTCAGGATTATGGAAATGTGTCCGTGAAGTGCACCTCTTGTCAAAGCACAAAAAGCTTTCTGAACTGGACAGGAACAAACGGTACAGGCAGGATGGCACAGCAACACCTGTACAACACAGGCAAGGTAGGGGGAGAAAATACCCTTCTCTGCAAGGTCTTCGGGCACTGAATATCAAACTCGGGAAAGCATCTGGATTGCTGCAAGACACTGCAGTAAATCCAAACACTGCATACTGCCTCCTTCAATCCGGTATTCCTCACTTTCTATTTTGTTGTCTCCATGGGATTATCAGCTACAAACAGACACACTTGATGGTTTCTGAGACCTCGAATTCCATTATTCTGCCACAACACTTACTAATTATAAAAGCTTTGCCAAATATCTGATGTTTTCACTGGCTGAAAGCCCATGCTTAATGGGCTGATAAAGAACAAGTGCTGTCAGAGAATGGCATGTGATTGGTTACATGGGTCAGCTGAAACTGTGCCCTCAGGGGGTGCCTGCATGAGCAAACAGCATAAATGAACATTTCTCGGTTGAGAAGCTGAATGAATTCTACTCCTAGAAGAGAATTTCATATGTTTAACTATTCCCAGTGCTACTAAAGCTTCCCCTTCTGTGCTAGAAGTCGAGCATCCAATGCATGTTACTCTTTCCAAAATGCCACGACCTATTGTAAGTGACTAGAAGACACGGTATTGAGCAATCTGAGTCAGGCTTAAAGATGAGTCTGTGTTTGGCATAAATACCTGTTTCTCCTTTTTCTGGGCACTTTGGTCACATAGAAGGATGCTTCCAACACTAATGTTTGTATTCTTGTTGCTGTATCTGAACAAGACATTGTCCTTTTTCTCCTGCTGTTCTGCTTATCTCTTGTTTGCACTGACATCCACAGTTCCTCGCTCAGTTCACAACCTTTTCTGCATTACTGCTCCACGCCATCATCAATTGGCACCCACAAAACTGCAAGAAAATGAAGAGAAACGAAAGTTTCAATGTTTTCCTCCACTCCATCCCAGCCCCTCCCACCCGATCACTCAGAGTACTGTTAATTAGAGAAGGTCTGAGACCCAAAAGCCAAGGTGGGTGCTGAACGTGCAGTGCCCAGCTAAGCAGGCACAACACACCCAGGCTGGGGAAGGGACAAAAGACAAGCAGATCTACACCAAAGTGATGGTGCCCATGTGCTCCAAGTACTTTTTGGTTTTAGGACTAAATCCTTTCTGGAAAACCATGTCAAAGTACATTAGCTAAACAAAGGGTTGGAGTGAGAGAGCAAAAGACCAAATAGCTCAAATAAGATGATGATTCTGAAGCAAGAAAGCTTCAGAAAGCAACTCAGAATGCTAATGGTATAAAAGCGTTGTTTTTCAAAAAGTTTCAACAGCTGTTCTGGCTTTAGCTATCAGTTGGCTTCCTTTGCTTTGCTGTTTCATTTTCCAAAAGCCTTGTGCTGGTGAAAGGGGAAGATACTGAATGAATATTAATACATCTGGCTCCTAGATTCCCCAGACCTTTATGATCTGAGCTCTCTCAACAGCTAAAAATGCCCAGTTCTCAGCATCTGGAGGTTACACTGACAACATGTCTTTAATTTGACTTAGCTGAGTGGATGCTCATTCAGGAATCTTACAGCAGGCATTTGTGGGAAAATTTCCAGAAAAAAGCAAATAATATTTTTCTTTGAAATCAAACAATCTAGTTCCTAATAAAAAAAAATTCACTCATTTCTTAAACTTTCTGCCATGAAGTCTTTGCTTCTACTGCAACAAATTGAGGAAGTCAACACTGTGGACATGGTGTGGATAGAAAACAAAGTGAAAAAACCCCCACACCCCACCTTGTCACTCAAACCTGTCAGGGGCTTTGAAGACCTGTGCAAGGGGACGGGGACAGCAGAGAAGTGGAGGAAAAGGAACAGCACAGGCGTGCAGAACACACTGGCAATGACTAAACCCCAGGGCTGGCTTTCTAGACACAGTCAGTTCCTGACTTATGCTGTTAATGATTATGCCCCTTACACCTTTCTAGTTATTTATCATTCATTTTACTTGCCATCTCACTCCACTCTTTTGGTAGTACTGTCTTCTTAGAAATATATTCAGTGGTTTATTCAGTTCTGCCAAGGGAGAGAAGGGGAACAGAAGCCACCACCACCTGGAAGCTGAGTGATTAAACTTTCTAAGGTAAGACTAAAGAGCTGGGTTTTACAGACACCTTTGCAGGGCCATCTGTTAGATGGAACATTATCAACACAATTCTGTTTATGATACTTCAGCTTAATTCCATAACATGTGTTGAGTGAACATCTTGGTATCACCACATCAGCAGCTAGTGTCATATAAAGATGTAAGGAGAAACTAAGCCATTTAGTAGCATCAAAGTCAGCACCAGGACAATCCCTCCAGGCTCAAAGTTAACTAATATAAAAGTCTCTAGTTTGCTGGGAACTCACCACATTAAAAAGGAATAAATTCATGTTTTAATACATTTGCACAGGTGGCAACTGAACTGAACTAGCTTTGAAGTGACGTACCTATTTCAGCAGCGAGCTTTTCAGCACCTGCTGACTCCTGTGCTGTGAGCCAGTGGCTGCTGTAGCTGCACCAGCTGAGAGCTGGAGGGTGCACGAGCAGAATAACCATTTGTAGGAGTTGAGCCAGCCCCGAGTTCAAACTTGGGTAAAACTTCAAATGGCTGTTTATCACCGGCTTTGCTGAAATCCCTGAAGTGACAGTGGCAGTTTCACTTTTTATTCTCCTGGTTCAGCTGTTGTGCCCATTGCCAAGGGAGGAGCTCAGTTTCTATTTCTCAGCAATAGCCTCTTCAGCCCGCAGGTTTCCTGCACTCCCATCAGGAATGTTTCCAAACTAAACAACTATTGAGCATTTCCAGATTTCTCAAGAAAAGCAAGGACACTGACTCCTCGCACCTATTCTTGTTTGCAATAGACCAGCAGGTGCAAGGCCATTCCTTCACTGCAACTGTTCAGCGTTCAATCATCAGTTTTAAATTTCTTTAAATATGTTCTGCACTTAGCTGAAACAGCCCAAAACATATATTTTGTGATTAGAACCAGCAAACTTCCATTACATAAGCACTGTGTCCAAAGGTCACTGGCAGGGAATGCATAAAACAGACTTCTCTGTCCCTGGCTGCTTCAAAATACAGAAGTTCTGATATTTTAGTTCTGGACATCATTCCATTTATTTAAGCTAAATTTGTATCTGGTGTTTCATTTGTTCTCACTGACGGACCACGCTGTTCTGGTTTTGGTTAAAACAAGATCAATTGTCTTTCAGTGAATTTTCCTTTCAGTTACATTTCTTCTAAGTAACTGCACTTTTCGGAAGCTGGCTGCACGTCTTCAGAGAGTGTCTGCTCCAGAGCTGATAACATCTGCTGTTTATAGTTTTACCGAGCTGAGGGCAGGAATGGCACGCAGGCCCATGTTTCTATTTTATTACTACAGCAGCCACAGTCACTGACAGACCTCTTGTATCCCACAAGAGAGAAGTCATTAAAGGGTCGTACTTGCAGGGAGGGGTGGACAGAACTGGGGACCCAAAGGGACCAGGCAGGTATTCCATGCCATCCACGTCATACGCAGTTTAAAGCTGGAAGATCACGAGGGTCTCGTTCTCTTCATCCACGGCTGGCTTCTGGAGAGGACCCTGCCTGTTGTCATGATCCCGGTTCAAGTCCATGCATTCCTGAATCCAGTTCCCATCTACTGCAGAGTACAGTCCAGGAGTTCCTGGGGTCTGCCCCACAGCCCCCAATTCCCTGGTCATTCAGGAGACTCAATCTTGGTTTTGTGCGTTTTGCATTATTTCTCTTATTACTAGTATTGTTAGTAAAGCTGTTTTAATCTTCCAGCTGGTAAGTCTCTCTTCCTTTTCCCCTTCCTTGGTGGGGAGGGCAGGGGTTAACAGAGAGCATCTGCCACACTTTATCCTTGCCCTGCAATAAATGGTGACACAAGCATGACAAAAATACTCCTACCAACAATTCCACATGAGCTACTTCTAATTCCCACCCCATCTAGAGTATTTTGCATTTTTGTACTTTCAAATCTCATTTGATCAAAACTGGTAGCAACACACACAACCCAAAAAGAGTTGCCAATATATCCAAGGACATGGAAACTTGCAAGGTAAAGGCAGGAACAAAAGACCATTTTCTGCAAGGGAAAACACGTTGAAATGACACACTCCTGAATGTAATTTAAATGTAAGCTGCTGCATGACTAACTTGACATTAGAAGTCCATCCCTGGAACACAAATAGTGAAATAGTCACCCATGGGATGAACTTGCAGGCATAGCTTGTTTCACCAATGGACAAAAAAGGAGGGGGATTGGACTAGATGATCTTTTGAGGTCCCTTCCAATCCCGAACATTCTGTGATTCTGTGTGTGTGATTAGATACTTTTTCCATTCAAAAAATGGTTTAGGTTTCTTAACTGATTTATTTTGGCATGACAAGGAGGCTGTAGTGGGTACTATTGTCTTGATGCTTTGAAGAGCACTTTTTTTTTCTTTTCATATTCCGCACAGAAAATCGTTTGAAGGACAAAAAAACCCCTTTGCCTTTTCATGTAACAAATGGTTATGCTCTAAACCAATAAGTGAGCTTAAAATTAGTGCTTCTAATGTGACCACTGAGACATTTCAGACTTAATTACAGCTGAAGCAGACTTAACCACCCATTTCTCTCCAGTTTCACACAAACAATATTGCTCCTGTAGCCACACTGCAACATTGTAGAATTAACCACATCCTAGAGGAGCTGGAAAATAAAGGGAAACAGAGTCCAGAGCAGCTCTGCAGGCAGAACAGGCTCATTGCCCAGCCCTGCAGGTCTCCCTTCTGCAGTAAGAATTAGAACCATTCCCCTGAAGTCCACATTGTTCTGTCCCAAACACCCAGAGTAGGTCATGCTCTGCTTTCTCACTTGGCTTTCTGCTTCAGCTCTTGTTGACTTACATGAAGTCAGAGATGCAAAGAGAACATTCCCGAGTCTGTATGTACTTATGTATGTACATATGTACTTAAGATGATCCTTATTAATCTACTTCTTAAAAAACCCCAGTATTTTTACATTAAGAAGCTGTGCAGATTTTACTGCAAACTGTAATACTGTGCACCAAATGATACACTACCTCATGGTGAAAGAAAAAAAAGTAGTATTAAAGTTAGTGCACTAATATCAATAGAAATAAATAGCCTCTATTAATAAAAACGTTGAATTCATGTACCTACATAAGTCTTACACCTGGATCTTATGTTAGAGGCCAGTGACCAGTTCTGCAGTTTCAGTTCGGGAGATCACTCCAAACATGCTCCTCTGTGACAGGCAACAAACCCCCCGTGAATGAATGAGAGCCAAATACTTTTTATACACTCAGGTCCTGTGAATGAAGGAGACAGCACCATACTTACACACCTAAGTCCAGTAATAGGCGAGGGTACACACAAGCCTATCTAGTCACAGAGCGAGGATACTCTGCAGATTCAAAGCCTCAGAGGTAGCAGCAAAGTTTTGGATTTTCTTGGCATGGTATTAATAGACAGTCCAATTCAGGATGTTTCTGCCTTGCTGAGGTGTTGCTCAGCTCTGTGACACTCCTGCGCAGGGACATAATCCCCTCTCATTTTACAAACTGTCCACTGCAAACTGTTTGGAGCGCGCAGCTCCCAACCACCTGCCCATTACTACACGTTGCAGACTGACTCTGGAAGCAGCAATGAGCAACAACCTGCTTTGTCCAAGGCTGCCGAGTTCATTGAGGGCCATGTACTTATTTTATGTCTTGTACATATAGGGTTTGTTTCTCTACCCTCACTCAAGCAGGTTGAATTGCAGGTTCCCACTTCACTCTGTTTCTTCACTGCCTATTTTAACATAAAGAACAGGATTTCACATTGCACACTGAACTGCAGATGAATCCTCCCAAGTCTCCTGGAACAGAGAAGGAAAGCAAACAAAACAAGGTGCTGCTGCTTTTTCAGGTTAGAGCTGCCAGAGATCCTCGTGGTTCACTGTACAGAAGTGATTACTGGATCTACCACCTAAAAATAAAACATCTTGTAGGAACATATTACTGTGCAGACAGATTTGGAATTGCTCCAAAACAAACCCTCTAGACTGTGAGCCAAACGCACCTGAAAGGCTGATTCCCTCTCACAGGCACAGGAGAGTCTGAGCGAAGACGTGCAACTTCACTTCTCTGGTGGCTGAAGCTGGACACAGCTACGGATCTAAGTCCCAGGGCAAGCACGCAAGTGCATCTTTACTCAGGCCCAGCTCAGAGCTCGTGGAAGCATGTCCCAGCATTCTGGTTTCAGGTGGGGTGAGTTACATTTTTCATTTTTCACTGAAACAAAACAAAATAAACAAAAAATTAAAGTCACAACAATAAATTAACACTAAGGTAAAACTCAGCCTGAGCCATCTCTCAAACACTGACAAAGGCAGCAAATTTTGTTGTTTGTACTGCAATGTCTGAAAATTGTCCATTTGCAGAACTAACTATACTTTAATTCGCAGAGTTGAGAAATACTGTGGTTTTCTTTCCTATTGTTTCCCTAATCTAGAAGCAATTCAGAGACATGACAGCTACATATGTAAAACAGAGTAACAAGAACTAACACTGATGTGTCCTCAGCCAGAACTAAATCTGTCTGTATGTTTGTCTGCCTTTCCCCACAACACGGCTCTGCAGAGGAAAAGTATGTCCTGCTGAACCCCAAAACACACCTTGTGCCTCGGGTCTGCTTGGACAGAAGAGCTAACTTCATCGCAAGATTTCTAGTAGAGTAATTTTGGCTATGGAAGGCTTGCATGAAAGTTGCTTAATACACAATTTACATTTACTCCATCAAAAAGCTTGAAATAATAGATTTTGCTCATTTAGTGTCCCCGAACATCTGCTGGTTTAGACACTTTGTATGTAATCAAACCATAAGTCACGTTTGAAACTTGCCTCTAGCCCCTTTTTAGGCACAGCGCTGTTCCCAGTGTGCAACTCACCGCGCAACATTAAATACACAGTTTGCACAGGGAAGAACAAACCAACATTGACAGAGGGATGACGACTTCTCAGCTGTTATTCTCATGAGGCTCTGCAGAAGTGTAGCTGGACTGATCACTGGTCATCACTTTGTGTCAACGTTAATATTATTCCGAACTTTTCAGATTACAGAGGAGATGGGAAACTGCTCTTCAACGACCTCCTGCTGGCAGCTGGGGCAATATTCCAGCTGATCCTCAGCCAGACTGGCTGAACAAGCATCCTGCGTTTGTCAAGTTACTTTTCTTAAAATATCTATTTACTCATCATAACACACTGTTCTATGGAACAGCATTACATGGAAATGTTTCCTCACATGTACTAGGAAAAAAAAATCTTGTCCAGAAGATGCATTTTAACATCAGATATTGCATATAATCTCTCTTACCACTGGAAACACAAAGCAATCATCAGCAAAAGCAGTTGCTTTGGGTTCGGTTCTTGAGCCATCCACAGACTTTATAAACAATTTTCATCAAGCAGTCTGTGATATGATCTTTAATCCAGAAACAATGGCACTACCTTACACCCAAGTCACACACCCTACATACAAGTCATCACTGCAGACTATAAACTCTTTGTAACAGGGTTTGACTCAATTAATGTCTGTACAGCATCCAGTACAACACAATTTCAGTTTCAGTGTCATCAGGGACATCTGTGCAATTACAGCAGAGGAGAATGAGAAGTTCTTCAGTCAGCTTCTAATCATTCAGCTCACCATCAGTAAGGAATTAAGCAAGAATACAGCATTAAGGGTTTCACATTAACAAGGTTAGTCATGGGACTATCCAGAAATTTCAGCTTCCTGAATAAATGGTACAGTATCAACCAGGGAGCTGAGGAAATCCTGCCAACAGACAGGGGTACATTTTAACACCAGGCTACAGGGACTTCTGCATTTGTTTTCTTGAAAATACTGAAAAAAAATCAACAAACTAGTTTCTGCCAGACACACTCACTTCCTCCAGTCAGGACACTGTTTAAATTATTGTTCTTAGAAATACATAATGAGTGAATTTCGGTTAAGTTTCATTGCTAACAGTGCTCTATAGGTCCTGGACTGCTAGCATTTGGAAGTTGTTCAGATGACTCAAGAGTTATGGTGCAAGTGAAAAAACGAAGGTTTTTTATTGTGACTTTCAAAGTTCCAGGTCCTCAACAAGAACTACATTATCTGGTGCAAGTGGTAAGATGGGAAGTATAATTTAAATAACATTCCTTTATGACAAGGAGTTAAAAAGATTAATGCTTAGGATCAACATCAAAGCACTTTACAAACATGAACTAAGCTTCTCAAGTGCACCATTAATTGTTTGATATAAATATATTTGAAAAGCATGAACTAAAGAACAGACGGGCTGATGACCTGCCCAAGTCCTATTAAGCTAAAGCAAAGGTGACGCCAGGATCACACACCGTGCGCTCCATGTGAATGAACCTGAATGCAGCTATAGAAAAGTCAGGACTCTTTTCCTTTTCAGATTCAAAGTAAAAACAGATGAACCTTAGCGCCAAGACTATGGTTCAAAGAGATCTGTGGTTTTAAAGAATTTGACAAGTCACCCTCCCCCACAGAACATCTAATATGAAGATCTGCTCACAAACTCACAAAGAAGCTTGCAAGACCTATTGTAAACAAAATTTAGCCAAGCAAGACTATGCCCCTCCAAAGCGTTTGGGCAGCTATGTAAGAATTACGAGTTCTCAGCAGCCAGTGGTTGCAAACAAGACTTTCGCAGGAAAGCCTCGAAGCTGATAAACTGTGATAAGCAAATTCAAGTGAACTGCAGGATAGAGAAGCATCAAAGCAAAGCTGCTCACATCTTGTTCCCAAGAACTCTGGAATTCAGTGACAACCTTCTCACCTCAGCAACAGGGTCTGCACAGGGTAATACACATGTGGTGTATAAAGAGTGTAATTTAAATGCAAGCATGGCTGTGGACAGTTAAATCTAATATTCTTACAGATGCCTTATTTTTTTTATTGTATCAGTTAAGTAACTGATGTCCTGCATCAAGGTCAAGATTACATATAAAATGCTATATACTGATCTTTATTTTCTCTTGGACTGTCCTGTCAAAATACCTATTATTTTCATTCTTTGTATGAATTATAAGTTTTCTCCTTAAAAGCTTCGAAGCTCTAATACCTGAAACAAGACCTAGTTACATGAAAGTTTACAAAGGGTTTCAAATTTCTTACCAGAGAGAAGCCAAAAGGGAACAGCAAAGTCTGCGACCAGCCAAACAAAGCAAAACGCCTTTATTTTGAGCTTAAGCTATGACCTACTATGAAAAATAAATGTGTACGCATACTGGAGAAAAAGGCTCTGGTTTGAGAGATGCAGGCAGTCCCCAATATTCAAAAGGTTGTAACCACATACGCAACATTATAGGTCTGTTTTATTAAATATTCTGGAAATTAATGTATTACTTTAAGATAATTGAGGTTTTCTAATATAAGAAACTTTTGAACTCTCATCCACTAGAAACGTATGTGAAAATCTCCTTATTTGCTTATATGGAAAACAAGACCCCAAAATGCTAAACTCATATTTTGCAACAGACTCTTCAACTTTACCAAAATTAGACATTAAGTAGCCAAGATTTTTTGGTATAAATTCTTGATATCACTCTGAAACATCTGAATGGCTCTTAACATGTCTCACTATCAGCAATGACTCAGTGGGCACAGGGCGGGGCAAGAACCATTTGGGCCTCGGGGGCAGCCTCTCCCCACCATTCCATGTTGCTTGTTGGGATCTTTTAGAGAAACAGGAATTAGAGATATTAAAAAAAAAAGGCAGAGCTCATACCACTGTTTGCAATTTTTCATTTTCCATACAGCCTCTACAAAAAAAGGTGGAAGCAAGCCAGTTGTTCTGCCTTTAGCCAGCCCCCTGTCCTAAGGCCTATTCCAGTGCCACTGGCTGCACTAGCTGGGGAGGGATGTGTTGGATAACAAGCAGCAGGTAAATCTCACATTCAAAGACAACCTCTCCAAAACACACTGATCTCACTGAACTTTAGAATATCAGACATAAATCACAAGATGTGCATAGGAAGTATTTGCAATCGTAACATATCCAAAACTGCATTCATATAGATTAACAGGTGTACCGAATAGGGTAACAAACACTGGAAATACTGGGTTAGATGACCACTGGCCAGCTACATTTTTTTATGTTTTGCTTTCAGTTATTTTTATTTTTTTTTTTTTATATCTGCATATCAACAGATAAAAATAAATTCAATTAAAATTAAAACCTAATTATTGTCTGTCTTGAAAATCCTCCCCTGAACATGGCATTAAAGTTTCTATTGAACCATGCATGACGGCTCCAATGTTCTGTAAACTCTTACAAGGACAGGAGAGCTGGAGCTGCCACCAGCTTCAGCAGTGAGCAGGTACAGCGCGTCCTGTCAGAGCACCCAGTGCCAGCAGAGCTGTTCAGTGACCTAAAACTTCAAACTGAGTTCCATGCTGCTGACAGAAACGCCCAGTTGCTTTTCAGGAGAATAACTCCACTAGTTTCCTGCAATAATTTCTGTCACCAAGTACTTCAAGGCTCTCAGCCCTGTTCTCTGCAGACAGCTGGGCAGGTTAGAGACGGAACAGGAAATGGCTCTTGATGGGATCCCAGCCGTCCCCTGGGGCTGGAGCTGGCGGCCTGTCCGCCGGTGAACCGGCACAATCCTGCCTCTACTTTGTAGACCTTCTGTTAATGTTTTTGTTCTTACTCACGGGCAACCTCCCCTCACCAGATGTGCTACAACAACCACTTGCGCAATTTCTCCTGTCCCACAATGGGCGCAGTTAGAACACAGTTAACCGGCTCGTGGAGCAGTGGAGTTATCTGCAGTTGTGATGCTGCCATCTCAATCCCCAGAAAAAAAGGAAAAAAGATGTTAAACAGAAACCAGTAACAACAGAAAAATGCTAAACCATCTCACACACTGAATCAGCAGTGAATCACAACACTCGTAGGCTCTGACTAACGGACCAGAGAATGAAGCAACATTGCAAATTAAAAAACGAAATTTCCTCTATTTAGTGCTGCCAATAAAAGGCAGGCTAAGAAGCAATAATGGGAAACAGTGTTCTTTTGTTCAAAGATCAACTACATTGGTGATTTCTCGAGGGTTTTTGATTCCCTACCAAAAAACCTGACTCTTCATAGAAGCAGAGGGTAAATTTACTCATCATTGGTTGTTTTAAAAAAGCTGTTGAAGTTCTCACCTTAACCATGACTTCCCAACTAGTACTTGTGGTAGGACACCTACTATGAAGAGAAGCTTTCTTCCACGTGAGGGAATTCCTTCCCTCCTCCAGTCTGTGGCAGAGCTATTAGGGTGTTTGTTTACTTTTAGCCACCCAAAATTGAATTTCTACCTTCAGAATATTATCCTAAAGCAAAAATATGCAAACCCAATGCATTTACTAGGGCCCAGAATAGGCAGGACAATTTTGCAAAGCCATTTTCAGGTATTTAAAAAAACCTCATCATCTCTTGCAGATGAGTAATTCTTTACTAGCGCCTTCTCGTATTTTCTCCTTTTTAATATTTTCTCTGTCATTTAAACAAGCTGAGAAAGGCCTGAAGTTTTCCTCAAAATTAACTCAGAAAATCAAGTGTTTTGGTAGAAAAAGCAGCTCTTCCTGAACTGCATAGTTTAAAATCATAACAGAAATTCCCTATTATGGCTTATGTGAGAAAGTTTTTAAATATCAGAGGATCGAGAGTCTGCCCATCTCAGTTATACCAGCCTACATGAAAGGATTCCCATCTTGTGATTTTCCTAAAGCCTTAAACCAAAGCAGTAAAGAAGTGGGGAGACTTACAGGCGTAAGTCTGATTGTTATTGCATAACTATGTAATCAACTTTCCCATAACCTCCAGTTTGGTAACTACCGCCAGATCAACACGACACTTCCCAACCCTTTAGTAAGAGGGTGAAGTTGATATATTTGAAATATTACCACAATAACTACAGCTTTCCACAAAGTGCTCGTTGGGAGGCTGATGCTGTTACATACACAGAGGTAGCTCAGATTTCATTAACCTCTTGGTTTTGTGCAGATTTTTGTTCTGTCGTTTTGAGTGCCTCACAAAGTCATGTTTACAGCCCATTTAAATCACTGACAAGAGCAATGTTGCTGAAGTAAAGAGCCAAATGTTTCCTGGGAATAAGTGACCCATTTTGGGAGAGCAGCAGGGGAGGAGGGCTCAGGAAACACTCTACCATTAACAACTATACTAAAATAAACCTCCTCTCCAAATTTTGTAACAATTCTTTTAATAAGTTTTCTGGCAAGGGGCTGGAATATATTATCATTCTTTGCTCCTGTGCCAATCACATTAACTCCTGCAACCAGCTTAGCTCAAACAATTGAGTCACTACAACTGTTTGTAGTGCTCATTTAATGTACGTAAGTTTCAAGGGTACCCTGTAGTTTTAGCTCCTCAGCAACCTAAATCTGCTTCAAATAAATGATCCAAAAAGGAAGACAAATTTACACAAAGATGTCTTAACCCAATTAACTTGATGTCAAAATTTATTTCTGTAGTAAAACAACAGCTTTTTTTCCCAGCCTGTGTCACAATGTTTATTGCGTACTAAAGCTGAGAAAAATGATGTGTAACTAGGAAACAGAGCCTGTGTATTCGTCCGTCCTTATCGGTCATCCAAACAGGCCGAAAAAATATTAAACTGTGACCTATGTGAAATATAAACCTTTATTTGCGGGCAAGACAGTGAGGATGGAATGATGAGATCAGTATTTTCCATTCAACAAGCACATTTCCCAACTTTCTAGAATGAGTCTCTGAGGACAGCCAAAAGCTTTCAACATATTTCAAATGATCTCATACTGTAACCCTGAAAAATAAGGCACTTGATAACAATTTCACATCTTAAAATCCATTTTAGAGAACTGGCAACCAAAAGCAATAATAATTTTAAGACCTAGACATGTTCACAGATAAGCTGTCGGTAGAATCCTTGAGCTAAAAGCAGATACACAACAAACACCAGCCAACCAGAGTTATTCCCCATCAGCTCAACAGCCTGAACTGTGTGACAACACTCGCCTGAAACCTTTCTGCTTATTCGGCCGGTTCCGAGTTACAACTCCAAGTGTTGCAACTCTCACCACCTCTCCTTCTTTGAGAGATAAAAGAAACCTGCTTAAAATTCAACAGAATTTTCAGGGAATGCACTCACATAAACAGCGAGCTTGCATTCCAAGTTGTAGGCATCACTTATTCAAAAAGATCACCAGAAAGCGCCGATACAGCTTTTGTCTTCATCCAACCTGGCAGCAGAAAAGTGCCGTTAGGGATACAATTTCTTTGCCCCCCCAACCAGCTGCTCTCATGCAATCCCAGTGAAATCTTGCCTTGATATAGAAACAAACCACATAGTTTCACTTTCTTTTTTCTATAACTGTGCCAGAAGGACTTATCTTAATGATAAAGATGTGGATTTACCTATTAAAGGACTGTTCAAAGTGGCTGCACTTTTCATGGGGACCAAGAAAAGAGTGGACTAATAAAGCATTGCATGTCAATTTGTCCATCTGTGACCATCAGCAACCCAGGGCAAGATGCTGAACCTGACTCAGTGCCCAAGTCTAAAAAGATCTTCTACAGCGACAAGACAAAGGGCTGCAAAATTCTGAGGCATCAGAAGGACACAGGAACCACGAGACAGTTTCAAACAGATGGGAACTTCCTGGCCACGCATTAGACAAGGGGTGTCCTTACAGCAGCACTACTGGCACGATGCAGAAAGTCCAACTGCCAGGAGCAGATTTAAGATCACTTTCTCCAAAAGACCACGTTTTAATATTTGCATCTTATAGTAAATCACTGTGTTGTCTCCCACCTGCGACACAGAGCTTGCTTATTTCACAGTACAGTGTGATTTAACTTCTTCCTAAGAAAGCTTCTGGAGCAATGCCTGGTGTGAGAAATAACATTTCACAAGGAACGTAGACTGACTATAATTAATTCCTACAGATGGAGAGGCTAATTAACCAGAATCTAACTAATAACTCAGTTGGATTTAATCCATACACTGAACTGGCAACATGCAGAAAAGAGAAAGTGGTGGAGGGCGCAAGGGTATATTTGGGGAAGAAATCACACATGACAGGCACTTTCCAAGTGGTTCACAGGCAGTTTAAACGTTGCCCAGTCACTCCCAACCCTTGCTCTCATCTACTTGGTCTCATCACCTCCACAGGCTGCCTTTCTGCTCTCTCTCTCAAGCTGTGTCTTTCCTGCATACACAATGCAAAAATTCCTTGGCTATTTCAGTTTAAAGATTAAAATGCCCAACATTCACATACACACCCCATAGTTGTTAACAAAACCAACCTTCTGCAAATTTTGCATATCACTGTTATTGAATGTCCTTATGCATCAAATCCAGCAACAGAACATGAAAGGGAAGGAAGTTTTCTCAGTAACACCATTTTTATTGCCAAGATCCATTTACAAAGAAAGGTCTCTTGTTCATTCTTGCCCAGGTTTGCAATAGCCATGACACTTGATCAATGCCACCAAATACAGACTTAGCTTAGCTATAGAAATCTGCATTTCAGAAACACACACCAAGATTTTCTAATTTCACTCCCTTGCCAGACACTTATTTACAGTTTTCTTTAAATTAACATAAGATACTGTTACATTTACTCCAAATATCTAACATAACTTACATTAAATAATTCATACTTATTGCCTGTGAAAGAAATTTCAGAATTAAATTCTGTTGTGTTTGGGCTTTTTTCCATGTTCAGGACTTTTTTTTTTTTTTCTCCAAATGAAGTACATTTAAGACACAACTTTGTTGAAATCCATTTCATAAGAGGACAGTCCTTCATGTTCATTAAACGCTTTATGTAGTATTTAAATCCCAGGTACATTCATTCTTCTAGAAAAATACATTTCCCCCTCTTCGCCCTTAAAACAATCAAACTCTCAAAACAGCTCAAAATGAAGTAAACAGTTTGCAACAAAAATACCAACATACCTATTCACAAGTGGAGATGCCTAAAGTTATCCTCGACAGTTTAAAAGGCTTCCAGCAGGTCCCCAGGAGCTGTAGCAATCTATTATTCAGTGCTATTGCTGGCCAAAACAAATCTCCTAGAAATTCTGAGAGTCGATAAATTTGGATACTTGAATCTATTCTCCATCCTTTCCAAAATCATGTTCGTGTTCACTGTGAATATAATATTTCTGCCACAGCCCTTAAATACACCCAAACACAAAATCTCAGACCGTCTCATACACACCTAAGTGATCCGATTGCAATTACCATGTCAAATTCAGTGTAGTATGAGCACCCAGGACCAAAACCAATGGAGAACAGGATGAAAAAAAACCACCTCATGTACCTTAAGATTAAGATCTTAAAAGAACCCTGGGAACACTCTATACTAGTCTGAAGCTTATCGTACTCTAGCTTTTATCATTAAGTATTCTTAGTCATTACCTGCTTCTTAAGACCTTGTTAGTTATTTTCTTTCTAATAAATGCATTCCACGCATTATGCTAACAAGACAGTCACAATAATGACTCAACTTTTTCTTTTTCATACTAAGAACAAATGAATTCAAGTTAGCAAAACAATAAAACAGATACTGCCACAGTGCACATTTATTAGACGAGCAAAATTTAGCTTTACATTTATAATACATTAACGAACATAAAAATACATGTTTTATAACACCTTGCAGAAGAAATGAAATCCGAGCAATGCGCAAATCTAAAAATTTTGGGAGATCAAAATATGGAAAATTCTGTACAAATGTAATATAAAAATACATTTCCATATGAAAGAACCTTCTGTTTGAGCCTCAGTCCAGAACTGCACGTCCCATGTCTTTGTTGCTGCTCCAAAATTCCTGAGCAGCAGGAAAAAACCCCAAGCGCTTCCCCCTCCCGCCCCCTAAAAACATCCCACCCTAGAGAGCCCTGCTTGGATCACCACCTGCTTTCCAGAAGCCAACAGGAGCCAGTAAGAGTTATCCTATTTGTTTCTAATTCATGCTGCAAATGACAGTAAGTCAGGAAGAGAATTTTCAACATATATTTAGATGCCTAACATTAGGTTGCCTGAAAAGTACAAGACTCATCAAAGAGACACCATCTTTGAGGCAAAATGCCTCGATCTCACTGATGCCCCATCTGATGTCTCTGTGCATATCTCAGGTTCAGCTAGAGGACTAAAGCATCTGATTTCCTAGATGACAGATGCCCGTGCAATGTTCTTTTAAATGCAACTTCCTGTTAACTTTAGCTGGTTAGTGAAGACAACAGCAGAATGTTTAGCATGGAGGGATTGTTTTGAAGAGTACTATGTGCAGGTTAGAGAAACTATTAACTGGTTATTCTGTAGTTATTTACCTGTAACACATGCCATGGGAGAAGTGACTGATCACACTACAGCAGCGACAGCACCATGCGATTCAAGTGTTTACTTTGGTGAAGTGGCTTCACACACTGAGAGTTTGACCTTCTTGTCTGAGAGCTTACCTATGTTGTCACGCATACAGTTTTAAATCCAATTTACTGCTGTAAAATGACACTCAATTGCAGGGCAATTACTGAATTCCTAGATTGCTTAAAGTAATCACCCCAGACCACCTGCATTAAGTGTGGAAGTTCTAAGTCACTCACGTCTTACTGCTTAATTAGGAAAAAAAAAAATCACAGTAACTTCAATTCTAAAGATTGCTGACTTTGCTATAAACAAAATACCTTAACCATTGGTTTTAAAATTTTACACACAATAATACTTCAAATCCACAAAGGAACATTATTTCTCCCTGTATTCTGTCTCTATTGGACAAAGGGTTCATATGAATCACTGGACGTTGACTTCAACTCTGAATACTGATCTAGATTTGAGTCTTAAATTCTGGATACAGAATAAGAGTTTTTAAATGTCACATACCTGTCCTTTCGTAACAATATTGCAAAACAATAAATGAATCCTGGAAGAGATTCCAAATTTTTCCTCACCAAGTGACTTCAAAGGAAATTCCAACTGTTGTAAAGCGAAGAATGTTGAGGAGCTCCTTTAACAGGTGTCATTTTATACCTTTTTTTTTAAAAAAAAGCTCAGCTTAAAGGAAGAGAAATCAGAATTTTAGTTTCTCATGATTTAGCATTGGAGAATAGAAATGAGCTCAGTCCTTGTATTGTATATCATCATGATTTCACACACAAAATACAGCTTTTAGTTTTGTATTAATATATGTGACCACATTTCTAATGAATTTGGTTTAATCCACTCAGCTTGTAGAACGAAAAGCAGGAAGCTTAACCTTTGGTTTCTTTCTATATCAAAGAGTTTCTGCAAACCAATTACTTTTTGCACCCAAGTTTTACACTGCAAGCATTACCTCTCTGGTGAAGCAGACATTAGAACTGGGCACTAACATTTCCTCCCTCCACTTTTGACCCAGTTTCCAAGTGGCTGTTGCTGTTACTCTCTTCACAAATTAAAAGCTGGGTCTTGTCCACTGTTGTACACTGGATGACAGAAAAGCAAAGGGGACCAGCAAGAAGCAGGGAGACCTAACAGTGAAGACAATACATAGTTCTATTAACCAATAGGTTGGTAAAATTTGATAAAATGAGCTATGCGGACTATAAAACAGCAAAGTAACATTCAGTATGCCTTGGCTTCTCTTCTCAAAAGAAAGAGAATAATAGAACTGTTTCATGTTGACAGAATCTGGCTGAAGATAGGCATGGCCTCTACAAACACACTGAGAATTTAGCATCTCTCCAAAATGTTGGCATGTTGCCCTGGAACACTGTTATATTTATTTTAGAGTGATTCTACCTCCCTCTGCATTGTTACACTGAAGTAGTGAGCCTTTTACAAAGTCAGGTGTTCAGCTGCTGCTCTTATCTGCAACTTGGTATTTGGATTGGGTTAAAAAGAATGATGTTACACTGACTCACATCAATTTTTGTTTAGAAAAAAATTACATTTGTGGCTGATGTGCTAATACTTTCTTGGTTGAATTTCCTTTTTACAGTGAAAGGGGGATAAGGAAACAGCCCTTGAGTTTTTCTGATAAAGGAAAGACAGATATGATACTCTTCAAGGAACTGTAGATGAGTAACACTGAACTTGCAGAGATAAAAGACTGTCGATGACAGATTATTTCAGCATCTCCAAAGCTTCTACATTCTGAAGTCTCCTAATGCAGCATGAAGCACAGTCCAATTTTAGGCACATATACCTTCATATTAGAAGCAAACAAATCAAAATCAATTGCTTCTGTGGCATAAGCATTCAGAGATTCAGAATGGTCTGTACCAGTTGTAGCATTTATATAACAACACATCAGCGGCAGAGCTGGTGCAGACAGAGCACCAGCTCCCAGTGACAGTCCATCTTTGCAGAGAATGTTTAATAGAACTGCTAAGATATCCCACCTTTCCACACCAGCAAGGCTCTGCCAGCAGCACACTCGACATTAGACCTGGTCTTCTGTTCTCCTAATACCAGTATCTATCTCAGCCATTTCCTGTGAAGCTCTCAGTAAATCGCACTGGTCATGAGATTTCAAAACCACTCAAAGGCATCGAAAAGCACAAAGTCACCTTTTTTTTTCCTCTGTCCCATTTCTTGTGAAGTACAGCTCCAGGGTGAGATTATACATACTAATTAAAAAGACTCCTTGTGCATGGCCCTACTCTTGCTATAACTGAATTTGAAATTAGATTAATAAAGATAAATGTTTTCCTACATAAAATAAATTCTCTTTAAGGGTGGCATTTTGTGTAATCTAGGTCAACAGTTAAGGTTAACAACTAAGATAAAATGCTTTCAAATTAAATAAGGCATCATTTTTACAGTTATCTTCAGAATATTACAGGGGTACAGTGCAAGGGTGCAACACACTAAAGGAAGACTAGACTGCCATCAGTTCAGCTGATACAATTTTATGTGGTCCTTATGCCCAAATTACCACTTGAATCCCAGGCTTGTTGAGGTGCACGTACATCACCTGCAACAGTGACCGCTGTGTAAACTCACCCCAAGGATACGAGCAAAAGAAAAGGCAGGCTCTTAGACCAGCAATGCCAACTTCTCATCCATATCCATAGCAGTGCTGAAGACACCTAACTCTCAGAATTAATTTAGAGTTTAAGCCACTCTGGAATGGTCAGAAAACTCCATGCATAAGCTAATGAGGGAAGAAAAAAAGTGCTGGTGTTCAACTGCAGACACCTTGTATACACATTCTAAAGATTAAGTTATTATGTGAAGGAAAAGATGGAAAAAGTGAGCAAAGTTATACTTGTGGATTAGTCAATCGCATATGTAACATTTGAAATCACTTCAAGTATTTCATCTGATAGCCAAGAAGAGGTAAAAGCCTTTCAGATTCACCTACTTGATATGAAATCAGTGTTAGTAGAGATAGAAAGAGGAAACATTGCACCGACGACTGAAATCACAAGACCAAGTACAGTAAATAGCAGTCTTCAATCTTTGAGAGCCAGAAAGCACTCCATGTTATGAGCAGACCAAGAAGGACATTCTGCTCATTTTACTATTAATTTAAATTAACACACATGGAAATTGACGTGACACCTTCCATTACATTCGTGTTAAATTACGTATCAAATCAGCAAAGAACATTTCAGACTTTAATCAACACTTTTCCACTACTTTCTGTCAACTTGGTATCAGATCTAGGAAGCAAAGTAAGGCAGGCACAAGCTCAGGATCACTTTTCTGTAGTAATGTTGCTTAACTGTGATACTATCCCAGATAGGAAAAAAACTACACAATACCTTTCCTTTTGAGTTTCAGACTTGAAAAGGAATTATCAGTTAGATGTGGTGACCTCCTTCCTACACGAAGATGAACATTTTAAAAACCTCTTTATAGTAAAACTGCTCCCATCTCCTCCTAGAAGCCATCCTTCAGTACAAAGGAGGTGCAGCAATTTGACTGTCAGAAGCGAACAAACAACCTATAGCAATCTCTTAAAATATTTCACATTCCTCTGTAGCTGGTTAACCAACGACTAAAGCAGTCTCAAAAATCCCTTATGTTAATTCGAACAAGCATTTGTCATTAAATTTCAGGCTTTTACCTTTTAAAAAGCTTTTTGACATATATCTGGCTTTGAATCAAACCTTGAAATAAATATTACACACGGAAGAGACAATATTGAAGTCCAGAGTTCTCCAAAGACAACACTGGAAGTGGCCAAGCCTGCTGGTATCATGCAGACCTCCAAAAGATGAATGAGATTGGGATTAAAAAAACAAAAACCAAACAAACCCAACCAAACTGAAAAACACACCATGTCTCAAATGGAAATGCTATCTCTCTACTACAGTATATAATTTTTTCTGATCAATGGTATGTCTCCAGTTTCAAAGACGTAATGATACAATATCCTGAACCCAGGTATCCAAAAATGTCTTCACTTTGCCATAATACTGTAGACCTTTTACAATTAACTTAGTTCCTGCAGCTGAAACTCTATAACAGAAGGAAAGCAGGTGCTCTGAAATACTTCCATGTTCTTCATAACACAAATTGGTAGGAAACAACCAGTTCAGATTCAAAAGTTGGTTTGTTTGTTTTTCTTGTCTAGTTTAAAGATGCTGAGCATCTGATGTTTGCTGTAAAAGCTGCCCACATTCTCTTTTGGCAGTGAGGCTCTTTTGCAGACCAGATAGCCTCGCTGGCTTCACGAATTATCTGGACTCCCAAAGAAAAAACAAGGAAGAATATGGTTGCATTTGCTTCACTGTTCAGCACAGCCTGCAGGTTGGCTTTAATCGGAACATTCTTCCTCTACCTCTTTTACCTTGGAAACTTCAGCTTCAGATTGCAAAGACGTTGGGGGAATGCAGCTGAAAGTTCGGATGCTGTGTGGATCAACCGGTGGCACCAGGGTAAGTGACTCCACACTTAGTGCATCTGTATTGTCATCTGTTATTAAGGATATCGTGGGCTGCTGTGCAGGAATCAGGCTGGGAGACAGGTTTGCCGTTTCTATGTCATTGGTTTTTATAGCATTCTTGCTAGACTTTGAGACAGCTGGAAGAGTTTCATCAGTCAACATCATTTGACCAGAAATGGTCATCTGAGGCTGCTCCAGAGCTGATGCATCATCTAATAAAAGAAAACACCAAGAAACAATCAATATTCAACTTAGTATGTACATCAAGCCTAACAGTATACTATTATTTATGAATATTGAAGAATAACTGGGTGGAAAATGCAGTTCTGTCAAGCACTATGCTTACACATTCACTTTTTAGTAATAGGAAATAAACCAAAATATTATGAAGGCATAACATCAAATGCCAGCAAGAATCTGTTTAAATTAGGAACTAGAAAATTTAACACAGTATTAGAATATGCAGCAATATCAGAAATATTCCTAGAGAGAGGAAATTGAGGGAAAGAATAAGCAACCCTCTCCAGTATTTAGTATAAACTGAGTAGCCACCCCATACCAGGAAGCTCTTTAGAAATGCTATCAAAAAAAAGACAGAACCCCTCTGTAACTAGTTCTCCCAAGAGGTGGCTTGTTTCTTACAAAAATTTGGAAGTCATTCTCTCATGTCATTCTTCAGATTCACACTGAAGTGACACCTTGATCACAGAAAGCAGAATTATGAAAGAAAAGGAAGGGGAATAATGTGCTTTCTGTAACTGAAAGGTGCTGCCAAACAGGCCTGGTTTTACACAGGCTTGTGTTATGTGATTTTTTCTTTTCTGTGTGCTCTTAAGCACGGAGCATACAATACAGATAAAACTGGCAATAAGCATTATATGCCACAGAAAACTGATATGCTAGGACACCTTCCCACACAATGAAAAACTCTTCACAGCTCTTTGCATGTTCCTTTCCCCTTCAATCCCAGCTAACTGCTCATTTGGCTCAGGACAGCGAATGGAGGGGAGCAGGCAATACAGCCTTAGTACGCTGAGCAAGTACGCCCAGAAAAATCAGGTTTTTTTTCTTTTCAGACTAGGGTAATAGATGCCATTAAAGTAACAGGTATCCAGCTTCAAGACAGACCATTTTTAGACTCTTGTAAGAAACAGCATGTGTTCAAGTGTACAGGCATCTGCAGAAAACTCTACAAGGCAATGTAGTGAATACAGAAGCTAAGAATTAGATTCTGGCTTTAATACACAGTGACCTTAAAAATATTTCCGTTTCAATAGGGTTCCAATTAATCCTGTAAAAGAACAGAAAGCATGAACATAAGGCAGGAAAAAAAAAAAAAAAGAAAAGAAAAACAAAGCTGAGAATGGAATGGATATCGGTATCGGTGGAATAACAGTAAGATTATTGGGTTTTTTACCTTTCTGGTAAGATAGCCCCAAACAATGGTGTACGCTCACTTCAAAAAACCACTCAGTTTTACTTTTTGCTAAAGCTTCTTGCCTTACTATAAACAACATGTAACCATTGTAAAAAAGCCTCCTTTAAAGTACAAGGGACATCACTTGTTACTTTTGAAAAATAAAGACAGATTCAAAGTAACTTCAGATTGTTCTTTTTAGCTGCTAAGAAGCTTTAGTGAGAATGTAGTGATTGATAACAGAGGAAGTGATGCAAGACTTGAATGGAAAATGAACTGTTCGAAACGCTGAAGTAAAGCCTCGTTTCTCTGAATTCCAAGATAAACACTAACATTTAAGTGTGCAGAAACAAGCAAGTCTCTTTGCGGTGATTTTTCCTTTCTGAATTTATAAAATCTTTAAAGAATAGCAAACATCATTTGCCAAGATTATTTTTTTATCTTAATTATGGTATGAATAGTCACCAAATTTCAGGACTCAGAAACCTGAGACATTCTGGTAAGTATTATCGAGCAATGGCATTCTGCTCAGGAATGTTATAAACAGCACGTTTCTATTCCAGATCTGCTATTTCGCTTCTGATCCTGCAGTTAATTTCTCAAATCACTCCTCCAAACAAAATACTAATATGTTTTCTCAATGAAATTTACTGAAATCATGACAGACATACTTATTCTTTAGTTATGCTGTATTGTCCCTAAATCTTTCCACATAGGATCTAAACTAATGCTAAAGGGACTCCCTTCTTAATGCCACAAAGGAAACGAAAGCATTTGAAAACTGTCTCAAAAAAAAAGAAAAAAAAAGTATCTGCAGTCAACAAGTCCAAATTTTCTATCCAAAAGTCTTAAAAACATTCAGAAAAATAGATAAAATGTTAGCAGGACATACTCTGTCCAGTATTCTAGCTGCAGTATTTATACAGAATACAAAATTGGGGCTCTTCTATGCCTCCCACTTTTATTTGCTATAGATAGTAATAAGCCTCTCTCTTCTGCTTTCCACATTTCATTAGTTACTGTGAGAGCTTCACTTCTGTTCCTTGGTTACTGTATTTACAGGTTTCTGTAGCCCAGAACAGCAGCACTGCCAAAATGAGCAGGTATCCACAAACTGTGGCTGGTCCCTGCAGAGGCAGAGAGCAAACGCCAGGACACAAAGCGTGGGGAAGGAAGAATTGTTAATGTTGTCCAGAAAAGGTCAACGGCTGTCACTACTATTTTGCAATGTATTATTCCTTCTGGACTAATACTTAAGTAAAAATCTTACTCTTCAGTCCCAGCTATAAACTACAGCTCTGAGAGTTATACTTGCATCTTTATGACCAAGCTCTCCCATCCAAAGGCTACTTGAGGTGTATTTGGTATGTAAGAGGCATTCTTGATGTAAAAGTATCATCCTCTTGATGTAGAAAGTTCTTGCATGTAACACCTCCCAGCTAATTGAATACATGGCTTCAGGACAATAATTCATTATAAAATATTTGAGGCTCAAGATTTCAAAGCCTTTGAAGTCATACTCAATTCAGAGAAGGATTGAAGTAGATAAATACATATTTATGTATGATCTGAATTATTAAAGCCTCTGAAATGGGAATAAACAATTGGCAAAATAAAGGAGCCTAGCTGGAAAAAAAAAAAAGCAGCTCAAGAAGGGATTATTACCAGAATATCTGTCTCTAAAATCCAGGTAGGTACCAAGCTCTTCATTCAAGAGTTTCTAGACACCCAGTATGTTTAGAGATTAAATTCTCTACCCATTACCTGGAACTTCTGTATTGCACATAAAAATACTAACTGGCTTTAAAAAGCCCAAACTCCTAGCACTTGGTTCCAGTTTGACTTTTGGATAGAAAGAGCAAAAATAAATGTAATTTTACCAGTACATCAGACTATAAAATCAGCAGTCACTAAGATATGCTCTACCCCTAAGTATCAAGAATTATAATATAATTTGGCATTTCTGTTCACCTCTCCCCAACCCCCACGTACTAAAACAATAGCATTCTGGCAAAAAAAATATAAGCCAAATCTGCAACAAAACCAGGGAGAGTGAAGGCATTTTCTTAAAAGAGTTGTGATGTTAACATTTAGTTCTAACAAACACCCACATACCCCCAATTTAAGTACCAAACAAGGTTTGAAAAGAGGGAGCCATTTCGCAAGTTTTTGAGTATTATGACCTCTCTCTGGTTGCAGTGGCTTCAGCAATCTTGGATGCTTTTCAGCACTTTTATAACGCTACCAAGATGATCTTTACAGAAAAAAAATCTTAAGCAAATCACTCAACTTCCATTGTATTAACTTGTGTTAAGGATGGTCATTAGTGAAAGAAGATAGAAAAGAACAGGAAAAGGAAATAATGAATATTATCCACAGAGCAGTGTCCCAAACTGTACAGCAACAAACTATGTAAGGGTAACAGAAATAGAAATAACAGGACTTTAAGTGAAATGATGCAAAGTAAATCTATAAAGATGAAAATGGGTGCTTATATAATATTAACAGAGTAAAATATCTTAATGCCTTGACAGTAAAAGCAAGAAATTTATTAGATACAAGTTAAAACAGGTTATAAAAATAAGAAGATAGTCTGAAGCATATTTTCAGCTTTTTTGTATCTGCTTCCCCTCCTCAGGCAACTAAACAGTCCACAAAACCATCTGCCCCAGGTTGGTGATCATGGAAATATTAAGCTTGTGCCATTACAGAGTCCAAGGACAGTCTTATGCTGAATGCTTGTCCATTTTACCCAAGTAAGAAAAAGGTTTCTTGCCAGTAGCCAAGGACCTGCATTACTGTCCATTCAGGAGCCTGTGCTTGCTAAATTCCACTACAGCCACGGCTGCCCCTGTGCAAATGAAGACATAGCTGCTTTGAAGCTGGAGGCTTGATAGCAGAATTTCCATCTGTGGCAAAAGAGCCAATAAATATGGGAGAAACTGCAGCTAAGGCTTTCAGAAACAGCTAATTATTGCTTTACACTTCTCCCCGAAAAAACAGTAGAGACAAACATTTATGGTGCTTACTTCAGTTTCCTACCTCACTGTCATTGCTGTCAGCATGGAAACCAAGTACGTTCTATGAACTGTTATGGGCTTTTGAAAGCTTATGGAGGAACCTGCCTGAATTGATATTGCGCGAGTTTCTGTTGCAGCTGCTGCTTGAAGACCTAAACCCAGTGTCCACCGTGACTGTCAGCCTCCGACAGACTAAACACCCGCCGACGTCCTTTCCTGCCAGACCTTACTAGAGGCAAACACAGCGATATATCATATGAAGGCTTTAACAATGAAACAAGGAAGGGAAACTGGAATGAAGACAAAGGATAAATGTTAGAGTAGCAACAGGAATAAGTGACAAGGACACATCCATAACTGCTGGTATCTTGAATACAATTTGACACCATACCAAGTCTGGGAAGTCCTTCTGAAGCTGCAAGTATTAATTCTCTAGAAATAAGTGAGTTTAACTGATTTTTGTTTTTTTTTTGCTTTTACCTACCTGGAAATGTTCATAATGCAGTTTGGACTACGTCTGGCAATACCAACAGCACTCACACTGAAGAGGGACTGGCAGGCATTTATTTGCATTACAATCTACTCATATGCTTTAGAAGTCTTGAGAAAAGCTATTTATCACAAATCCTGGTAACACAAAATTATTCTGATCTCCACTGGCCATAAATTATAAGATGTGCACTACTTTGCATGTGACAATACTTCAGACCATTCAGCCCTACTATTCTGTGATATGAAACTAATGTATTAGATTCGGTCTCTAATAAAGCCAATCAAAGTGTTTTAAAAGATAGCAGCAGTTCAGATGATGATGCTCGGTGCATAGAAAGTTTCTAGGAAAGAAACTTTCTAGAAACAAAAATACTTTCTCACCTAGTCAGAAATTTCTTGCATCATAGAACAGGAGAGACCAAACCACATTTCCATTACTGACTACAGAGGGAAGAGACAGGGATGGTTTCAGTAAGATGGCAAGCACTGCTCTTACAGGCTCTCCAGCCTTGATTAATCAGCCTCTCCTTGAAATACATACATTTTATTTTACAGACTGGAAAACAATGTATTCTCTGCAACAAGGGACAGGTCTTTGTACTTATTTTAGACCTTTTACCATCAATATCTGCCAGAAGTGTGAAATACAGCATAAGTGGCATAGCAGATCAATGCCTTCTGAAGTACTCAATATCCATTGCTTCAGTGTAAACATTTTCTTAAGTATTGAAGTCAATCGCACTTTAAAGCTTAAGACAACTTAAAAAGTGATAAAATACAGGGTAGATGATGTTACACATACATAATTCTGGAAGATTGCTAACTTACAGTAAGAGAACTTCTTTATCTTAATCCTTGACATACATAAACACTTTAGCGAAGAGCACAGTTCCAGCAAGTGTAACCAAGAAGCTGTATTCTAAGCTCAGAATCTTCATGATTCAAAATATGCCTAGCAAGAGAACATTTTTACCTTATGCACAGCAACACTTCAAATGGATATGTTAATTAAACAAACAAACGTGTAAATGCAAAGAAAAAAATCCAACCTGACAGCAGCATTTGCAGAACCTGATGACTGCTTTTTGTCTTGTGGGGGATTCCACTTACTTTCTGGGATGACTTCTGCTCTTCCAATGTTAAGGAACAGAGATCTTGTAAAGGGCTAAGCTTAATTCCCAGATACTGCAAATGAGGCAGATACTGGGCTTTTAAATATCTGAGCCATGAAGTATAGTGACAATTATTTGGTAGGATAGCTGATGAACTCAAGAATCATAAGAGTTTCTTTTATTCATGACAATGCAGCTAATGTAACTATTGTTCCCTTACAGTGACTGCAACATGCACAGCAGCTGTATGATTTTATGTAAATTCAGTTAATCTCCCTCCTCACACTGAGATACTGTGGGATTGACACAGGCAGGAGAGATGGCAAGTAAAGTATCTTTAGAAAACACCAAATTAAAATAATTTTGTTTCTCTGTGATGCATTCTTGAAAGCTCTTTTATTTTACTTAATAGATGCTTTATCTTGTAACATTGTCTTCTTTCAACTACTATGTGTCTTTATTTGTTCTCATCTATCACTGTTTCATGCAAAAGTCAGTGTGTATGTTCCAAAACTTACTTCTGAAACAATTCTGTGAAGATTCCAAGTACCATCTCAGATACATTAAACTCTGAACAGTTTATACCTGTCAACAGACAGTAGCTTAGGAAACTATAATCACAAGTTTACAGTAGAAACAGCTGTGGTGGTTCAAGATGCTGCTCTTAAGGAAGGTAGTTGACGTAGTTTCCTTGAAGTCCACACACACATCTCCCCTTTACCTTGCCTGGCCTTCTTGACCAAAGATCCTGAGAAACCTGGCATGTTCTTCAGGGCCAACAGCCTGAGCAGTTGTCAGAATAAAGAGGAAACAGGGAAGGAGACAGGGACAGAGAGTGCATACATGTGCTCATGTGAGTGTGTTTAAAATGGAATGGAAAGTGAGAAGGGAGATTCAAATGTGACAAACGGTGGCAGCATTCAAGTGCTGCCTTGGGGCATAAAAGATCTTGGGAACTGCTACTTGTTACTTCCTCCTTGAAGGAGCCACTTCACCGCACTGAAGGTTCCTCTTCTGCTTCATGGCAAAGTAAGGCAGTTTACTCTCAATTGTTCTCAACAGGTTAAGGGAAAATCACATTGTCTTATGCTGAAGTAGGTGAATATCAACACTTGTTCCATAACTCAGCTCAGTGGTCGGTAAGACCTGATCCAACACAGGCAGTGGTCAAGACACTATCACCTCTTTCAGCCGCGCACCTGCTGCTCGTGCAGAAGCCTACGGAGCAGCTATCTGGACATACCAAACAGAAAACCTCTTTCATGGTCATGCTCCTGGCAATAGTTTCCACTACAGCTCACAATTACATATAAATACTATACAAGGGAGAACATTCATTACAGTAAACTGGTCAAAACAGTTAATGCAGAAACACTGTTCCCAGCAATAGACAACAGTACCGGTCTGACACTGAAGATCAGCAAAAAGTGTCAACAAAGCTCCTTGGGCTGGAGAAAACCCTCCCCATGCCCCCACTCCACAAAGGCCCAGATCCAGGGTTTTCAGAATCCTCTCTAGTCTATACTAAGGACCTTGAGACACTGTCAGCCACTCAGCTATAGCTACTTCAAACATTTTATTCATTATTGGCTGCAACTGTATTAGCAGTTTGGTTCAGACCCATAAAGCAGCCTTGAAAAATAGATTGCATATTAAAAAAAAAAAAAATCCAATTTTTATTCTGGAATTACACATATTGCAGGAATATTTTGACTATATGTTAGTTTCTTAATAATAGGGACTTTTTAATCCAGAGTCTAGGTGTTAGAATGCTTTACATACCATTCATGAACTCCAAAACCAGCCTTTGCTGACCCTTTCCAGCAGTATTTCCTGCAGGGACAGTCACTTTGGACACATAACTTACATTGATCTCCTGACACTGTTCAGTGAAACCTACAAAACACTAAATGCCTAACAAAAATTCCCTCATTCCCTGTAGGACTGCAGAAGAGCTCAGATCTACATGAGGCTTCCTAATCAAAGCAAAATCATAGAGTCATAGAAAGGGGAACCAGAACAACCATTTCAAGGAGTCATTGGAAGTGACTGTTAAAATGAGGGGGCTGTTTGAAAAGGTCTTGAGAATCAAGTTACCTCTATTGTTTTATAACCAAAATGAGGACAGTAGGTCAAGTTCCAGCATGAAAGCATCTCAGTATGCACCCTTCAGGATTTACTTCTTGTTTAGTCTCCAGCTTGAGGCTTTCCCTCACACACAGATTGCACTCGGAACAAACACCATTACAAGATTGTCTACAAATACTACACAAAAAAAAGGAGGAATGAAGGTGTTCTAATGCAACAAGAAGTCCCAGCATAAACATACCCACTAAAAAGACTGACCAACACAAACACATGGTGGCCACATTTGTGACAGTTATACTGTCAGTCTATTTATATGGCAGCTTCTGCTGCACCAGTGCAACAGCCTCCTCAAATGTGGTCTTCAGCCAGAGGAGTGCTCTTGCAAAAGCTTTACAATATTAGCATCCTAAATAACTATTTTCAAATACTCCATATTTGGCCTACTGTTACAAAGTAACATGAGTGTCAGATAAACATACAAACCCAAACGTCATCCACTCCAAAAAAGACGCTTCATGTGCAGATCAACTTATCCACTGCAGTGAAAGGCTGGCAGTTTGCATCACAAATTTATGTAAAGCAATACTTCAGTTTAAAAAGCAATAACAAAAACACAACAAAAAACAAACAACATTTTAAATTGTATGTGCTACAAGACAAGTCAGACAAGCAGAACATTATTTTGACAGCACTTAAAAATCCCTGCTGAAAGATACCAAGTATCTATTAGAGTTCCAAAGAGCTTAAGAGATCATTAAAATTTGAACCACAATTTACTTTCATTGGTTTAGTTGAAAAATCCAAGTGATCTAAAAACAAAGTCCTACTTGTTTTAATCTAATAACATAATAAATTAAATTTTACAATAAACTACTCTACCTCCCTTAGCGCCAAGGCTGAAAATTGTGATTTAATACCTGATGGGCTCTGTGCAACCGAAGGAGTGGATGTTGAGCTTGCAGTCACTGAATCACAGCGTCCTGTGCTCCCACTGCCACTGGAAGGTGATGGGGATGAGAGTGGTGATGGGTTGTGTTGATTTATACACTGGGCTACAGCAAAGCCTACAAAATAGGACAACGAAGTTGATAAGTTCATTATTAGCCTGGAAGAGTTAACCTACATAAACAAATTGAGGAACAGTAAGAGCAAATATTGCATCAAAGCGATGTTAATTTTGTGTAGGAACTCAGAGGATGCACCCTTTCTCCCAGGTTCATCTTGGAAGCCTGAAAATCTGAATACACCTTACTGAAAACATGCTACAAATGCTCATCGACAAACAAGAAAGTGGAGGGTAAGGGATTCAAAACATTTTAAAACTTAGAGCTTATACACAGTCAAAACTCTTCAGTTTTTGGTATAATCAATAAATTCACAGGTCACAGACCTTAACGTGATAAGGAAAATGGTTAAGTCATAAGTGAACAAAACGACCCTGAGACGGAAGGCCTGCACTACATTTTTTCGCAGAGATAAAAACTTTAGAAAACTCTAATCAATCTAATTCTAGCATTGCATTCCATCCTCCTTCTCACAAGTCAAACTTTTCCCTAGTCTCGAGACTGGAAAGGTCTATACAGTGTCTGACAGCACTTTTAAACTAATCCTTCTTCTGGCTTTCAGTCTACTATTTCCTCAAATTCTTTACATTGTAGCATCCTTCTCTTTCCTAACACAATCTTGCACTCTCTCCTCCCTCTGCAACCCCTTGCTTCAGTCTTTGACATGCCTAAAAAGAAACCCCAAACAAACCATCTTCCTTTTAGTTCCCTCCCTCCTCACATCCCACTCATGTACTTTCTCTTTCAAGATGCAACTTCATAAAGTACTGAGGACGTGCAACACAAGGAAATCCATTGCAAGTACACAATTTGGGAAAGAAGCACAAGGAAGGAATTAAAATCCCTGGTTTCTCAAACCCAGCATCTCAGAATTGAATAATCTGAGACTGGGGTACCATGAATATTTAATTTCACTGCTTTAGTCAAGATGAGAAGCCCTTGAGTACACAGGACCTACATCATGCGTTCACTGCGTGAGACTACACTGAATCAGAAACAGTAGTTATTCTGTGTGTGTTGTGCCAAATATTTCGTGCAGAAGTATGCTATGAGCCAAAAGACAACTGACATTTATTCTTTAGGTGACTCGTGAATGTGCTATTTTGCCATACAGTCACATCCTACAGAAACTGTTGATCCCCACATGTCAAAGACCCAGCTGTGGGGTGACCTGCTAACTCATTTGTGATTAGACTGTTTGAACAAGTCAGGATGTCTCTCTGAGATTAAAACCAGGAAGCTGCTCTTCACTGGATCTTTCAATTGCCCTTTACTGTATCTTTCAATTAACCACAGTTTTCCCTCTTTGCTCTGATGTTTCAGCTGAATTTTTAACTTACAGTTTCCATAGTTTTGCTGTTATAGAATTCAATGATTTGATCTTGAACTGCATTGGTATTATAAAAATGCAGAAAAATTAAAAGCTTCAAGGTCTGGAATCTACTAGCATAGCAGCATTCTACTGTTAGAACACTGCAGAATTTACAACATGCTGTGAAAGAAAAGTTCATGAACTGCCTTTCCCACACAAGCCCACGTGGGGACAACTACCATGGCATTGTTCATTCTTGCTCCATCTCTTTCTCTAGAAGATTACACCCTTCTTGTGGTTCTCACTTTCCTCGCAACGACATGCCTGCAGCAATTCCTCAATTTTATTAGCAAGGCTTTCCTCTGGCAGACATTCCTCCTACCACTTGGCAGCTTTTAGTCATCTCTCCAGGTTCTGGTAGCAAGCAGCTTTTCAGAAGTTGAAAACCTTCCTACAGCACAAGAAGTACGTTCAATCTGGGCTGTACATCAGGAGATGCACACAACTGGGCTGCTCTGCAGTCCTCCTCACACTCCCATGGGCAAGCATCTAGGTGAAAGTTTCCTTTGGATTGGCAGTCCCCTGAATTATTGAAAGTAGTTGCAACATGCACTACAAAACACCTAACTATACTTACCATGTGTTGCCTTCGCTGCACAGTGAACACTGAAAAGGAAAGTATCTGACAATCAGGTCTGAGAGCAAGCAAACGCACCACACAATTCTTTACTCTTTTGTATGGGGAATCTCCCACGGCACTGGGCGGCTGATTCACTCATTACGGAGAATCTCCTGTACGGGGAATTTGCTGGTGCCACGCAGCAGGCAGCCACGCAAAACTCAATTTACATGGCTTACGAGAAGCCTATGGAAGCTTTAAACACAGACATGACAAGTCAGAAAATGCTGTCAGGAACAACATAAACTGAAAGGTTGTGTTACCAGGAAAGAAACAGAATGGATAAGGAAAGGAAGACACAGAAAAAAGCTGACAAATATACATCCTGTTAATAATCTGACTTAATCTGCAGTCCCACCTCTTATCCTCTGCCTCCCATGCACATACTCAAGAACTAGACTCAAACCCACTTGCAGAAACACAATGAATCTGAATTGCCGTAGTACTTGCATCATAGTTTTAGATGGGTGAATGCCACTTTTACCAAACTTTTATTTTAAATTACATTTATTATGTCTAAAATAAACACCACTTGAAAGAATTAAAGAACCACCATGGCAGGAGACATCTATTTCAATTAAAAACAAAATAGTTTGGTAAGGAGCTAATTATTTCATAAATGTAAATGCTTCCACGTATTTTATTTTGGAAACCAAACTGATTGATCCTTTAGAATAATTTAGATAAGTTAAACAGAGGTTACACACAGTGACGCCTGATAGTCTGCAAAAAGTTAACCACAAACTAAAGTACATTGAACCTGAAAGACTTCGATAGCACTTTGGGCCACTGACACATATAGTTTTTAATACAGCAAATGGGCATTAGGTTTCTCATACATACTTCATACTTTGAAATACTAGTTAGGATGAGAAACAAGGAATAATCAATGGACTTATGACCACAGAAGTGAGGCAAAGTCATCTGGTAAAGTGAATGAAACTTATTTTTGGAACAGTTACTAAAGCCATCGGCAAAGAAGCGCCTACATCAATGTATTTTGTTTTCCTTAGAGCGTTGGAAAAAGTTGCACCCATCTAAGACATTTTATATCCACAAAATGTTTGCATGTCAAGGGAGGAGAAATCTTCTATCTTCACCAGAATAGTAGAAAGAGTAGAAAAAGTACTGCCAAGAAAACAGACGTACAAAACAAATCAGTCACTTGGAACTCTGTTGCCAGCAGGTACTACAACTTGAAGCAGCTTTGAAAGATGGACTGACATTTTCAGTATCCACACTTGGCAGACAATGCCAATATGTGATGACCGCAGCTGTACCCACAGTTCTCATCAATTTAGTACACTCGACAGACCAGTTCCAAGGCCAGTGGTCAGGGGACTTCAATCTTTGCCATGGCTGGTTCTCTTTATGCCTCACCAGCACATCCTCACTGTGAGTGACACTTTGTTGAGATGACATTTATTTTGACTGTACTTTAATGCACAAAGGAACTCTAATAATAAAGTATGACACAATTTTTTTCAGAGAAATCCTTTCAACAGGTTGAAGGAAATGAGAATAGTAACCGTAGTTCCACTGGCACAGAGAGACTTAGTATATGTCAGCGCTGCAATACAACACTTGAGAATTCTTGGTTCCAGAATGTGCTATTTTGAAGTGCTGTTTTTTTTTTTTTTTGCTGAAAATAATCCTTGTAAATAGTAAACTCCCCAAATAGTAACAAAGATTGCTTTCAAAGCTGTTTCTTATTAAAATAAAACTAAAAATCTAACTAGCAGGCCTGCATATTTAACTTAGTTTGAAGGGCACTTTTCATTTCGTGCACACAAGCAGTAACTCACATTACATAAATCAAGTTAGTTGTATCTGGTATAATCTTAGTGCTGTCAAACTACATTAATTAGGCACTTCTGCTTGAATACCTCTGCACAGAAATGATTAAGTTCTACATCATTCTGATAATGATAGGAAGATTAGTATCTAGTTCATATCCCACAATTCTAATGATGAGGCAAGATAAGTAGGTATAAAAAAGGCAGCAGAGCTGGGTCTTTGAAAGCAGCAGCCATAACTAAATATTGAACTTGGAATGCTTCAAAGAATATTAATTAGAAAAAACAAATTGAGATGATAAACTGAACAGCTGTCCTCCATTATTTTTGCAAATAACAAAGGAAACAAAAAATACTTTAAATATACTTACGGGCTATAAAAGCAACTGTATCCTAGAATTATGGAGCATGGGACATTTTAACCATCTCACACTACACATAACTTAGTACTAGTTAAGTAAACTATTACAATCTGATGTTCCTACGGTAGCTGGGCATGATGATGAACATGAAAGGGTTGATCAGGGTCCCACAGTACAGTTCCAAAAGAACTCATCTATGACATTCAACTGTGCTGAGCAATCTAACCTCAGAAAACCAGTAACAAGTGCAGATGCTCATCAGCTGTGAATGTCAAGCCCTTCAATAGTACTTTGATCAAAAGGAACTGTTTTCTCACTGTGGGTGGAGAAGGCAATTAAATTACAAAAATTATCCACATTGTAAGAATGCATTCATATTATTAATTTAAAAAACTCCCATGATTTTATGTCCACCTGTGGTGACAGTGCTAAAAAATGGCACATCATTTTTTACAGTGCATAATATGCTTTCAGACTGAATAATATTTGACAAAACTAAAATACATTTTCTCCATGTAAATCTGAACAATCTCAAATACTGCTTGTGCTCTGTTCAAACTCTTGTGCTCTGTTTAAAGTTTTCCCAAAAAGTGATGCAGACTTCATATAGAATTCTCATCCACATTTCCTTTTTCATTTAAAGGGTTACAAAGCTATAAAAGACTATATTTTTCCCTTTGGATTTTAAAATTAAGATGGCTCTAATTTGTTTGCAATGGCTAATATTAAGGAGAAGTTTTTTTCAAAATTTTACCCCCCAAATCTTATTATCATCATCACATAGTAAGGTATTAACAATGGAGAAAATAGCAACAGAGATCTATTGATTCATTTTCCTTTCCAAAATAAACTTTCTGAGTAGGAAAGCAACCACACTTGTTAAAATATTTAGATATTTATAAAATATTTAGAATCATTACAATTTCCCTTAAGTCCCACTGAGCGTGTAAATCTCAGTATACAGCTGGTATTTGAAACCAATATTTGAGTGTCCCTGGAAAGGAAGTGGGTATTTACTTTCAACGTAAGACCTGTGTTCATAGGACACCTACCAAATCTGTTCAGTTCTTTGAAAACAATGTAATTATTTACATACAGAGTGCTCCAAAAACATGGCATGAATACATAGCTAATAGACAAAACGGTGAACAGTCCAACCAACTAACCTACCCATAAAATGCTCTAACATTCTGGCAAAGGCCATTAACCTAAACCAGACCCTGACGGTATACTCATGGCAATGAATTAATGACAATAAAATTGATCAAGTGAAAGATTTTGCTTCTGTTATTCTCTGACATGAATTGACCAGTTTACCAGACCACTCATGTGGGATAATTACATCATCTCACTCTTTTGCATAACCCTTACTTAATATAAAAAGTATTAACAGGGGTGTTCCAAAGTGTGGTCTGTTAGATTCTTGTCACCTTTCACCCATCTCGCACAAAATCTGGATTTAAGCTACAACAACTGTCACCCTCTTCTCCCCAGATCTCAAGAAGTGCTTTCGAAACAGATTTTAACTTTGGACCATGAAGCACTAAAGCAAAGTGAAACACAGTTTGACTACAATAAAGTAACTGTGTGCTCTCTGGTGAAATATGTAGAGCTTTATATATGCACTACAACAGAAACTGAACCAGAGCAGACTAAAATAACTGTTATTGAAAACTCTAAATTCACTGAGAAGGGGGATTAGGGAACTGACTCAATAGTTGTACTAAAATTCCCCACAGAGTGAAATTTGCAGGAGGGCTGAAAACATTTATGTCACTGTCCATTTTTTAAAAATCATGCTGGATGTACAGCACTAACAGCTAACATGGTCCTACTAAAAAAGGTGATTAAATTTCTAAAAATATTGCCAAAAATAGCTCTCCTTTAAAGCAACAAAAGCCACCATCATCAAGGGAAAGCACAACTGGTTTCTTACAAGTACAATCAAATTATCAGACTATAGGAGCTCTGCTGAACTCAACCAAATAAAGTTATAGCATGAAGAAATTAAAACATGGAGCATGAAATCTTTCTCTTAAAGTAAAAATCACTCCAGGCCTGATTAAGAGGTAAACACAAACACATTCCTGTGAAAATTACTTGGAACTAGGAAACCTCATTCATTCAGTAGTGAAGATATGGGGAGAAGGAAGAGGCACTTGTATTTATTTTGTAATCAGATGTAAACCAATAAATTAATCTATTTTTATTATATTAGTCACTATCATAAAATTCATTTCAAAAACACAGCATTTGAAGTGTGTCATGTTCTGTGTCTGGTTTCCCATGTTTGGTATCAAGTAAAAGCTTCAGACTAGTTTTTCCCCTGGATTTGCATGTGCATACACTGGAATTCTTCACTTCCTGGAATTCAAAGTAAGTATGGGGTTGTTTGAACAAACTATTGTGTTGCACCATCCCCAAAAGTAAAAGAACTAGTAGATGACGTCACTTGTCATGAACACAGGCACACTCTTCTTAGGGAAGGCTGCTCCTGAAGCAGCAGCACCGGCAGCTTTCCAACCACACCTTTTCCATGGAAGTCGTGTCAAATAAGGAAATACATTCCCAACATACAACATGCCTTGAAAAACCTGACCGACAGTACAAATGCTTTCATGACTTCTGTTCCCAAACTTGGACAAGCTGAGCTCCAATTCAGTCCTAATCTGTAGAACACCTGCTTTCTAAGTAGGGCATCTGAATTTTGATTCACTGAATCACATTTACAGAGAAATGCTGAGTTTTGTGAAATGACTGGCAGCTGGTGGTAAACAAGGGTGCATCTTTTTGTATAATACAACAAAATTAAGTACTTTCAAGCAGTATGAGATTAATCTTTAAAACTACTCAATCCAAAAGAAGAAAAGTTCACCATCTGGAAAAAAACCTCTGCAGAGAAGTCAAGTGGTGAAACAGAGTGAGGAGACCAAAGAGCTCATTGATTCAGAATTATTCCTTTAAAACCAATGCCAAGTAATGTTGTAGGAGTAGCTGTGGTCCTTTTCTGCCTTGCCAGCTCCAAGGTAAACGCAGCCATGCACAGTATCCCAGCTATTTTTACCAACTGGCAAAAAAATCATAACCAAACTGAAGAAGGAACCACCACAACTGACAGATGTGTTGCACAAACACTGAGTATGCTAAACATGATTTAAACTAACTCAGTTTGTGAAGGAAGGCAAAATATTAAGACACTTCAGTGTATTTGGGAAACTGCCAGGGAGGGATTGCTCAAAAGTACCTGGAATACACACCCAGGTATTACTTGTTTATCTAGGAGTATTCAGAAACATTTCACAGGAAGCTTTTCCATTGCTTATACAAGTTACAGTTCAGCTTTTGCAGATAAAAATCACAAAGCAAAAACCACTTGACAATGAATGCTAATCTTACCTGGGACTTTGTCAACAGATGCAAAAACAGAGCGTTGCACTGTAGTGTCACTGCTGCTGCGTCGTGCATGATCGTAAAATCTAAACGGAAGGTGCTGGGCTGCAGCTGCAGAGCTATGTCCAAAACCCAGAACCTCAGTTGAAGGCTGAACAGGAAGATCCAGGAGAGCTATGTTTAATCACAATTGATAATTTTTGTTACTCAAAAATACATAAAAGGAAGAATAGGTGAAAATACAATTGATAATTTGCTCAGGAAGTTTTAGTCTAAATTGGACATTTAACATAACTTGCCTGCATTTACCTCTTAATCATGCTTACAATTGCATTGGAAAAGAAGAGACAACATTTCTGGCAACCTTTGTACCATTGCTGTCCACACCACATTCACACAAGGAAGCCTCAGAATACAGTGGAGGAGAAAAAAAAGGATTACAATAAGCTTGCATTAAGTAGGCCATAGGAGTTATTAAAACAAAAAAACAAAAAAAACAACCACAACTGTTTTTCCTTGTACAAATGAAGTCATTCATTAGCTACAACTGAAGTCTGCAGAAAGTCATTTAGAGAGACAATCTGCTTTAAAATGGCAAAAAAATGCCTTTGCATTGCCAGTCAGCCTAAGATTTTAATATCAAAATAGACTTGTATTAGCCTCAATCTTGCTTTAATTTTTTTGCCATGAAGCAAGCCATAAAAGATGACATGCCTATTTTTTAAACTCAAAGCATAAAAACTTTTTGCTTCACTTCCTACAGAATCATAAAACACCAAAATAATCTCACACCATCTACAATCAGAATAATTCTCTGGACAACTCAATAATTTTAATACCAGCTATGACCTTGTTTTTCACAACTCTGATTAGTTCGTTATTGTTCTTGGACAAACCAAGTAACTGAGATGGCTGCTGTCCTTTTTTGTTTGCCCACCTGTTTTCCTTTCTGTATTTCAGAGTTTCCTTTTCCATACTCACCAATTCACTTAGCTTACTGGTAAGCTTCAATCTACTCTTCACCCACTTAGTATTCGAATAAGATTTTAATCACTCTTTGCCATTTACTCAAATTAACTCCCATCTCTTTGCATGCATTTCCTCCAAACACAGAAATCCGGCTGCTGATAATTTTAATCCACTTAACATTTTGGATGGCTCATCATCACCACATCCAAACATTAAGCACTACACCATCAGGACACCACCCAACCCAGGAATGGGGTGAGCTGAGCTCCAATTCAGCCCCAAGGCAGTAGAACATCTGCTTTCTAAGTAGCGCGTTTTCATTTTGAATCACTGAATCACATTTACAGAGAAATGCCAAGTTTTGTGAAATGATTGGCAGCTAGAGGTAACAAGACAGGAGTCCTTTTTCATCCTTTCTTTGATGTGTCTATCATTGCAAATGAAAACACATATTTTACTTCAATAGTATCTATGGCTTCGAAACTAGACGCTGATTTAGTTTTCTGTTGCACACCACTTCTTAGATTTTTTTCTAACACATCCTTATGTTACAGAGTGACTTGCTGCAACATACAATCCTTGATTCTTAGAATAATTTCAAAATAACCATTTACCTGCTATTCTCTGCATTTTCATACGCCGAGCCTGTATACGGCCTTTTGCAAGACGTTGTTTTGCAATAATGCAGCGAATGTGATCAGAAAAGATAAATGTAGCTTGAAGGATAGGAAAGGGCTTAGAATGAGGACTTGAGGCAGGCTTATGAATTATTATGTTCAGAGCTCTGCTGTCATCCTCTACTCCAGTCACCTGCATATCCTAAAAAGAAACAGAAAGCAAGTAGCTAATGCAAAAGTTAGCATTTTTAAACCACAGATTAAATACCAACATTAAAAGAAAATCCTGTGAATGGTCCACTAAGCCTCCTAAAAACCCAGTTTCTGTGTTAAAAAAAAAAGTGTGGGAGGGACTATGGAAATTGTACAACCTTGGATTTAGCTCTTCAGAAACTGGTACTCAAAGATTAAGTAATTTTAAAATTCAAATAGGTTATTTGAGCATAGTGAATTTTCAGGAAATACAGTGTTGGCTAAGGCAAGAGAGACGTAAATGAGAGAAACTTCTTAAAGCTTTTGAGTTGGACCAAGAGTTGGACTTGATGATCTCTGAGGTCTTTTCCAACCCAGTCAATTCTGTGTGTGTGTGTGATTCTGTGAAATCAATCAGATAAGCACAGATTATTTTGAAGTTGCAACCTGTTACCTTCCCTACCTGTGTAGGAAGATCAGAACTCTCAGAGAGTTCATTACATTGTCACTTAAAGAAAGTGCTTGAGACTTCATCCCGATTGTATACGATTTCATGTTCAAATGATCACAGTCCAATATGTACTGGGGAAGTTACCTCATTTTCAAGTGTGCTTCTAGTTAACTATGGAAACTTCTTCAGAAAAACAGAAACACTTTAAAAGGCGGGAACTAGAAAAAGGACTAGCAACAGAAGAAACAAATAAGCATGGTACAGAGCTTAAATAGATGAGCTAATATTGGTATCACTTTTTACCCAATGTAAAGGTAAATTTTCAACTGAGAAAAAGTAATTGCTCGGATTAAAACTTCTTACCTGCAAAAGACCTGCAAACTTAACTACTCCCCAGCCAAGTCTGGCAATATCTGGCTCAACCAAACTCATCTGGTAAATATCCACAGCCAGGAATCTTTGAACTTGACCCCCATCCTTTGTTATGACTGTACAAGCAATTAGATCACTGTTATCTGTAGGAAGAAAGGAAAAAAAAATCACATAAATACTGAAGTTGAGGAGTCTGGGGTTTGGTTGCTCTGTGTAACGTAAAACGTTAATATATAAAAGTGTAATCATCTTTACAAGACATGTCTAAAGTTACACAAGGTGGGGTTTTTTAATATATATTTTGCATTTCCCTATGATAGTCACAGTTACTTAGAAAGGGCAGGATATATTTTGACAACAGTGGTTCAGGTATCTTACAAGCTACATATAAGACGTGCATTGTATGCATCTTGCTTTTTCCTACCACCTTCATTACCTTTTAGTTTAAAGGTCATTTCTTCATTTCAACTTCATTTCAGGGTTGTAATTGCATCAGTGTCGATTTCCCTCACTAAACAGAAGTCTCAAAAAGTCTTCCCCAACGACCAAAGATAGGCTGACCCCACTGCAGGCAATTACATCCACCCCATTATAAACTTCAGCTCCATTCTGACACAAGCTACATTTCTACAGGGCTGAAACCTGACTGTTCTGACTGCTAGAAGCCTTTTAACTTCAAGACTACATGAGATTACTTTTTTTCTCTTATCGACCCATTTTATTCATTTATAATGAATAAATATATCCTCTCTTAACCTTTACTCTAGGACCCCTCAAACAAGTGCCAAAATACAGATCTCAGGGAGCAAATACCCCATTCCCTGATCCTCCTGCATCTCCTCAGTGCACCTGTTCCAGTTCAAGCCCATCAATCTTGAAAAGCAACTAAATCACCTTCTTTACACCAGCTGAAGTTTACTGAGCATCCCATAAACCAGCACTGACACCTTCTAGCAGACCTTTGCTTATCTTACTACAGTTGCCCTTTTCCTTTGCTTCAAACCAATACTTTCATTCACGTACTTACTGCACACAGGTCTTTTTCCTCTCATCTAGTACAATTCATAGCAAGTATTTGATTCTATGACCACACGCACTGTCCTACTGAGTTAATAATCTTTGCAATTCTAGATGGTATGCCACAAAATTCGATGGATTTAGCCAGCTAAGTTGAAGCATTCTAACTATTTCCTGCAATAGTTTTGACTGGGCTTAGGCATTGGTGTTTGCTTGTTTTGGGTTTTTTTTTTGTTGTTGTTTTTTGTTTGGTTTTGTTAGAGGTTTTTTTTTAAATAGAAACCATCCAACTTGCAAGCAATGAGTTCTACCTTAGTCATAGTTTTTCAATCACTTCTTCTCCTTAGTGCTCTGATTCTTTGGTATTAGTAAGGTATTGATAGGCTCAGCAGTTTGGAGTTATTTGTTCAAATAGCCATGGTAAAATAAACTAACTAACAACACACCACAGCCTAAAAATCAAACTAGAAGTATTAGCTAAATAGATAGGAATGAGGGTGCAGATTATACAAAACAGTAAAACTTACTTGTCCAAACATCCAAACAAGTAGTTAACACCATATTTCATACTAGAACAGTCTGTGGGATAGCTATAAGCTGAAGGGGAAGCACACAGCTCTTTGCAGCGGCTGGTCATACAACTGGAGACACCAGCCACAAATTTCAGTTTGGGAGGTAGGGGAAATTCTCTTGTGCGTAATACAGCACAGCAGGTTAGCCAGAAAGGTTGTGTGATGTCTATCAACAAAGGCTGTCAAGTTTCAAAAAAAAAAAACCAAACACTCCTCCCAAAACCCACCTCCTCTTCCTCCCCCAAAAAACCCCACACCACAACCAAGAAGTCCCTTCCAAATATCGTTTCAATGATTCTACCAATTACCCTTTACCAGCAGGATCCATTCACAATTGTTTGGGTGGCAGGAGAGAACAGGGAGGAAATATGCTAATGCATTAAAGAGAGGATAATTAAGGCAAATGTGGTGTGAATTAAGTGTGCGCTTTTGAAAATGGAGAAAACAAGTTGAATCAATACAACACTCTGACTTTTCTGCAATACCTACAGGATGGGATTCAGTTACATGAGGATTGATGGCTATTACCTGCTCATATGCCCTAGAAAAGCTCAAGAAATCCATACAGGATTGGCAAATACTACTATAGGGCCTATGGGAGATGCATTCCTTCTTAGAAAAAGAGCTGGGAAACCAGGCAGAAAATCAGAGGAGATCTAAAATGGCTACATAGGCTACGCTTTGCCAACAGAATCCTACTCCAGTATTACTGTACCAATGACATTCTAATAACCTGAACAATAATAGAGAATGATATATATTAAATGCATCCAAAGCTGTATCTAAATTTTTGATCCAAAAGTGTATCTGTATTTGTATATATTGTATATATACACATCTAGAAGTGGTAACAGAAGTATAGATCTAATACATCCATGTAATGTAACACAGAGCCAAGTCTAATAGACAAAAGCTACAAATGGCAGCAGTTCCACGGTGAAAATAATTGAGTGATTAAACTACACAATTGGTACTCTGTTCTCTGCTCCTTCACAGGACAAAGTTTCTAATCATGAACATTTTTCTAGGAACACACTTTGGTTCAAACCGAACTAGCTTCAAGAAGTCATATATAATGCACAAGCTAGGTTCAAGTTTTTTTTCCAAGTCATAGAGAATAAAACAAGAAAATCCTTATGACTATAGCTATTAACTGAGGAGGAATCAATCCTCAAACAGTTGGTATGATGAAACAAGGCCAGACTTAATATATATGACCCATCCTCTATACTGCATCAACTCTTAGAGCTGATACCTTTTTGAAGCAGTTACAATAACAAGCATTAAAGAGCTATCAGTGTTAACGAGCCCTCAAGGCTTTCAACAATTAGAAATGTGTTTCAAGATAGGACTTTGGAATGTAACTGGTTACTTCTTAACCAGTGACCCTTCATTGCCTCTTTCATTCTTTAATCCAATTAATCCATCAACATTTATTTCAGTTCATACGAATTCCTGGAACAGCCCTTTTTCTTCTTAAGACCTGGTGTGGACTCCTCCAAATACATAATATGAGGTTGCTGAATTTTGTGGATAACCTGTTGTGAAATTCTCAACATAAGTGTCATAACACCAAAGAGAGTTGTGAAGTCCTCAAATACTTGGTTTTGTCCAGCATTTATACAGTTGTTAGTGCAACAGCAAGATTAAAATGCTTGGAATTACTGCTGTACAAATTCAACTGCCTGACTACAAAAATGCAGTACTCAAGGCAAAGAACTCAAAGGGCAGGAACTGTTTTCCAGAGCAGAAACTCTTCATTTTAGATCTGACAAAAACTTCACATAAAGCATTACTGTAACAATTTATCAAAGCACAAAAAGGAAAATTACTAATTTATTAGGCAGTTGTTACAGGAATCTTTCAAGTTTATAAAACTGAATGTACCCTATTTCCATGACTGTTTCTAGTTCACAACTGCTGAAGGGTCATAAGCTACTTCTGTTTTTGTCATAAAAGATGACTGTGTGGTTAAACACATTTCCAGTGAACCGATCTGAAAATACTTACAGCTATGCTATAAAACAGTTACAGATACCCAACCATATTTAGATGAAAGAATTTCAAGCCCACTAAACTTCAGTCCTATTGAAATTCCACCTGGGGATGAAGGTGAACCAGAGCCAGAATGGTCGCTGATGGGACACTGCTGCCAATAAGTGTAGTGTCATTTTGGAGATTTTCCTCAAAACTAACGAAGCCTGTAACCAGCTGGGACATTACACCTCCAAGACATGGATCCAAGACTTCTCTGGACCTTCTCTAAGAAAAATACAACTTTTAGGAAACACAGTCTAGGAAGGAGAGTTCAAAGACTTCAGCTGCTTGCAGCAAAGATGATGTAAATTTGGTGAAAATACTGTATGAACACATGCAACTATTTGCCTGGAAAGACTGTACTACATCTAACAGAGAAAAGATCACTATCACAAGTAAAATATTAAATAATTAACTACTGGCAAATAAGCAAACTAGCCCAATTAAACTCTTCCACATTCCCACCAATAAATACAAAATTTGATCCACCATACACACTACAGATGAGTTATGCCATTAAGTCCAGAAAAAGTCTTGCCTCCTGATGATACCCAGGAAAAAGTATATGTTGGCATTTAAAAGGAGCATCTGCTGGAATTTTTTAGAATAGCTGTGATTTCCTCTCACATGCTGATCACATTTCAAGCATACTGAACATGATCCATTTCTTGTGCCATGTGTGCTAGTGTGCCTTTAGAAAGCCTATATATTTGGTAGGGACAGAGTGAAAAAGAAGACTTTATTATATTACTTTTTTTCAGTTTTAGCAAAGAAATAGCGGCTTTAAATGAATCATCATTTACCTCTTGGCAGTGGCATTTAAAACTCTGTCACAGCAGCCTGAAACCAAGTACCAGTCACCTTCACACAAACAGAGAGCTGCTGCATAACATTAAAGAAGCCACCTACAGAAGACACCTGCAAACTCACACACAGACTAAGGGAGGCAGTTATCGCATAATACACGAGTGCTTCAAAACCATTTACAGTAAAAAACAACACTGACAAGTCATGGCAGATATCACCGTGGTGGCAGCACACCCAGCAATATGGACTAAACCTTCTGTGGAATATCTGACTCATTTCTAAATGTACAGTCACATATAGTGCTCACAACCTTGTAACTACACTTAAAAGATTTACAATGAACACAGGTGCGTCCAAATATTAAAATGCCTCTTTACAACAAACTTCGACCTTTCTCATCAAGCTCTCAGAAAACACCAGCACTGCATTCAGGAAACAATGAAACAAGCTGTTTAGATATGGTGAGTTTTGCAGGATTTTTTTCAAATCAAAACAGTAGCTGAAATAATTACTGGATCTCCTTAATCTCTACTCCTTCTGCACACTGTATGGATACAAATGAGCATAATCACCAGAGACATCTCAGTGTTCAGAAGAATTTCAAAAGCATTGTAATAATATAGAAGAAAATTTGTTAGATCAAAAATATCTCCAAAGTGATAATGAATAAAAAAGGCCCACAATTCCATTTTTTGGGTCACATTTTGCCAATTGCTAGGTCTCCTCCCAGGGTACAGCACCTACGCAACAGCGTGCATCCCATATACTTTATGCCAAAATGCCGATATTCTCTTGTCTCTATTTCTTGGGCAATGAAAAGACTTGAACTGGAAACTATGTCTTCATGCTACCATACACACTAGAACTTCATCACTGTACTAACTCAACTCAGGTAAAGTAACAATAACAGAAAAAAGCAGTTTAGGAATTGTAACCAACCAAAATACCTTGTATTCCATGGAAAAGCAATCGCCTTAGAACTGAAGTAATAAAAAGACACGTGCAATGAACGATATGTGTGGTGCAGTCCATTTAATTTTATGAGAGCGCTCAGCATTTCTCTAGACTCACAGATAAGCAAGGACAAAAGGTGTCCTTTTTCTTTTTTTGGGTGGGTGGGGAGGAGGAATATATAACATTTGGAAACACTATTTCAATCAGATCTACCCTTTCTTCAGTACGTTCTTAAAAAACTAACAACTACTTCATAAACACATTTCCAGTTAATTCAAGAAAAACACCTTTTTTTTTTTTTCAGTAGAAACTGATTCATTATTTCATCTCACCCTCTGGCAAAGTGCCAGCATCACAATAAATACCTAACTCATTTGAAACAGGAAACTGAGTTAATTCTATATTACTAATCCTTTAGCAAGTCAACAGTAACTAAATTCTGGACATAATTTTTACCTGACAACTAATAATGGCGTAGTGTAATTAATGATATCTTGTGCTGTTCATTCTCTTTGGGAAAGTTTCTTGGGAAAGACCAAAAGTGTTGCGTTTACATTAAGCTCTTTCTGCTTAATTCATCAAACCAAAACAATACCAGTAGGAAAAGAACAGAATCCAACCACTGAAGAACACATTTTAACAAGTATTTTCCCTGTACATTTTCTTAAATCTTCTAAGTAATAGAGAAATTCAACAAATGGGAATTGCGATGGCTCAACTGGCTGCCCTCCACACCACAGCTACCAAAAACACAAACCCTGGATCAATACCTCGAGATCTTCTCACCTGTTGCAGCCGAACACTTACAGTTACTAAGTAAATGTCTGTCCACGTCTGACAGCTTGTACATTTTTACAAGTGCAGTAACTGCTTTGATAGCATTCTTTGCACATTCACAGATAAATGAGTTTGTTCTCAAAACCTTTCACTGCTCTAAGCTGCATGGCTTGCACTTCATGCCAGAGGGAGTGCCCTCTGACATTTTCAGTTTTTTCAGAGAAATATATTTTCTAAAAAATTTAATTAGTTTTTAATAATAATATTTTTGAAATAGAATTCATTTAAGGTTTAATCTGGATTTCACCCATTAAGATACTGCACAGCAGCTCTGACATCAAAAAACTTCTGCTTAGCTCACTTGATTTCAGTGTTTCTCCTTCACTGAAACAATTAATATCCTTAATGGACTTGATGGACAAAAAGATCTGAGATACTGGACAAAATCCCATAGCATCTATTAAGGCAGCTGAGGCAACTGGGTTTTTTTTAGTTGCACTAAGATCAACAAGCACTTAAACACAGAGAATTAAAGAAATTAACATCTGAAACATCAAGCATCCTTTTCCTTCTTTTTTTTTTTAAAAAAAAGAACCCTCAATAATTAAAACTCTAGCAGACGCACACTCCCCATTTTAGCAGTCACATGTCATTGAAAGCTACAAATGTTACCTCCAAGTTCTTAATGAGACAATTGCCTGAACAAAAGGTAACTACTTATCAGCCAGTGCCAATGTCACATTGTCTTAGGTCTTGATTACAACAAATGGAACTAATAGTATTTACATTATCATGCACTTTCAATTCTAGCCTAAAAGCACACTTCTCTACATGTTTTAAACCTTTAAACAAAAACCAAGTGTCTCACACTATAGTAAATTAACTTAAAACTTAACAAGTTAGTGTTTCTTAATGTCAGTGCTGGAGACGGTAAAACTCCAGCTTTATGATTTAGGTCAGAGTTACTCTAGAAGTTGTCCTGTTTAGTAACACAAAAGGTCATATAGAGATGCATATTTTGATGTTAAATGAACACAGGAATATTGAATTTACAGACAAATAGCCTACTTCATTATTCTATTCCTCCCAACTTTTTGGTTTCTTCGTAGGCAGAGCACACTGCAGAAAGAAGGTTCTCGGCCTTTAACTTCATAACAAGTACTACTTAATATCACCAAGTCATTCTGGATGTTGTAGCCTGATGCCCTCTGGCACCAGCTCAGCGTCCTGTTCAACTACGTCCTGTTCAACTACGGGAGTTAAAGCTTCCATATGCCAGCTTTCAATGACAGAAGAAATGTGAAGAACTCCAGGGTGGGCAGGACACAATGACAAGCAAACCCCAGTATTGCTAAAATGGCACAGTGGAGCTGTTGGGGCAATTACCTTCAGTCCCTTAAACTTCATGAATGGTTTAAGTGCAGTTTGAACAGGTGAAAGCAGAATAGAAGAAAATCCTCCTAGGATTAGTTCATTTAAAAAACGAACATACCAGGAAATCAGATGAAGGACTCCAAATCCTTCATGTGCTAGTATTTAAACCCTGGAATATTTATTAACAGTTTCTTTAGAAATTAAAAAACAAAAAAACCCCACAAGAAATATTCCAAATCCGACAGAAGACAAATTTAACACAATCATCCTTAGTAGTCAATTACACAAAGAAGGTAATTCTTTGGCATTTCTAACTTAAAAAAAAAAAAAAACAGCCAGCAATTTTTCCATGTCATAGACTATATAGGAAACTGAGGGACTACTTACTCAAGTCGAGAACGTCATCGGTCTTTATCAGATCTTCCTCCCTTGTGAGGGGTAACTGAGTTTCTGGCTCACCTCGCAAGTGCAGCGATAGCGAACGGAGCATGAAGAAAACTCTGATTGCCTTGAGAAATTAAGAAAAGAATATTAAAATACTGCTGCACTCAGTACTACGTATTTTAACAGAATCTTACAAAAACATACTCACTTTTACAACCCCTGAGTTTGTTGTCGTGCAGTAAATCTACTTTTTAAATTGAGAAAGTAGAATGCAATTTCAAAGTTAGTTTAAAAAAAAGGATATGGAAGAACTTGAAACATGCTATTTATTTTCAATGAAATAGAAGCAGCAGAGCTTTTATCCCACCGGCACACCTACACAGACAGGGACTGACACACAAATTACTACTGTTTTAGGAGCTGTTTAAGCAAAAACTTCTTTTTTTTTTTTAACCATTATTTTAAGACTGATTGTATTTACAATACTTGTATGCTACAGACAACTACACAACCAACCTTCAGAGACTCTTACATTTTGATCTTAAAACAGTACTAACTTTTCTGACTGAGTCTAGCTACGATGTTTATGACTTCAAGAGAAAAGAGTGGGGGTTTTTAGTTTTAATTTGCTGTGTTCACCAGAACTAACCACATGCAATATAGCACGCTCAGATAACTTAATCTCTATTTTCAGAAGGTCTACATCAGGGCAAAGCATTCTGCAAGCTGCACCAGGCCCAAGGAATTTTCAACAACTACTCTGTCAAACTAATATTCTTGTTTTGATTTAGAAATTAATGACATATGGTATGCAAAGACTAGATAAAGTGCCAGAGAACAATCATCATTTTATTAACCACATTCTGAAAGGCACCATTTATAATCTTCTTCCACTACAAGAACTTGTAGTTTCAGTACAGCTAATGAAAAAATCATTTTTTATTACTTCTGGTATTTTGTTGTTTTACAACAATTTCCTACTCAGTAATTCTGTGCCATACTGTAAATTAGCTGCTGCCTTACAGTAAAAGCATCGAATTCATGGAACAGCTGCCATGACTGCCCAGGAACTCCCAAGACTGCAGGAAGTGTTAGGAAAAACAAATCTGAACTGCATTAACGAAAAACCCTTCACCGCTCTTTTTTTAAGAATCAACAGAACTTTAGCTTCCATGAACCAGAACTGGAGCGCCTGGTCAGCTGTCATACTGGGGCTGCTTTTGGAAACTTCTGGCAGAACCGGGATGAAGGGAGGGAAGTCACATACCTGGCTCTTCCATGAATTTGGTATGCTGTTGAAATCTAGTAAGGCAGCACGATTATTCAGAGCAAAGAATGTCAAGGGTATCTAACAACAATATGATATTAACATTACCTTATGAATAAGAGAAGAGTCATTTTATAATGGGAGATGATCTCTCCCACTTAGGGAGATCACATCCTACTGTATTGTGGATTTACTGAAATTAAATAGGATTACTATAAAGCAGTTTTACTACCAGATGCTTCAAGAAGAATTCACAGTATTTGGTTTAAGTTTCCAAATTACACCAAGAACAGCAATGTCCAACGTTTCTGGTAACTGAGAAGTCAAGCCCAGCAGGTTTGGTTTTGTTTGTTTGTTTAATTCGGAGGGCAGCCACGACTCAGATACCTTTCACTTACTTTCCCCTCAATCCTCTTTCCCTCCTAGACAAAGCATTAATTTTCCTCACATGCATTCCCTATAAAACTTAAGTCACTCATTTCCAAACAAGAACATCAAGATGAAAAGGGAATTACATTGTGCTTCCTACAATACTGATAACCCTCACTTTGCCAGCAGTATCAACATAAACGCAAAGGAATCTGATTTGTGAATTCCTATAACATTTTATTAGATCGCAACAGAATAGCAGAGCAGTGCAGTGGCCTTAGAATTTTCTTCAGTTGACTTCTGCTTTCTTGCTTATGTAGGAACAAATTGCTATCTACATTAAAGAACTATGCACTATGAAGCCTATTTGTGCCTATTCCTTCATTTATATACACATACCATGTGCAAAGAAATCATAATTTGCAGGGAAACAAGTCTTTGCTTGCTACATAGTCCCAGGTGTAGAGTTCAAGACCCGTACTGTTCATTCCTTCCCAAATAAGCATGTAAAAGAATATGCATTATTCTAGGTGACTGGTAAGCAGTACCACCTTGAGGACTACAGAAATCAGAAGGAAGAGATGGAATGAACCAGCAGTAACTGGACTATCTACAATTCAAAAGAGCATTTGATCCTGGGCAGAAGGCTGGATCAAGCAGCAGCAGCTGATTTCAGAAAGCAACTTCTGGTTCATGTTAATGTTTTTAGTCAGAGAGGGGGGCTGTCTGGATTTTGGAGACGTGCGTTTGATAACTCGAGAGATATCTGGTTTCTGACAGTTCCTCCTAAAGCGATTAAGAGGAAAATAACTGCAACTTAGAGGGACTTTCTACAGCAAAAGAAGAAGTGAGAGCCTAAAAAAGCCTGATCTCTAATAGCTAAGAACTCATGATATAATCAAATACGGCTCTTCTCCACGTGCTAGTTGAATAAAACTTGAGAACTTTTTTAGAATCATGTCAGGGGATGCTCAGAATCGAATCACACCCATTTGAAACTGTCCAGCAGGTTAAGCAGCAGAAATATCACAAGATACACCTGAAATTCAGTGTATTGTTCTGGCAATTCAGCCTCAGAGAGAGAGCCCCGCTGGAAGAAAATAGCACAGGAATTTTAAGTAATTCTAAAATTTCTAGAGTAATGTGGTCAGGGAAAGGAGGACCAACACGGAAGCATTCTGGGAGATCTTGCTGCTGAGAAAGATCCCTCCATTCCAAAGAATGTACAGGAATATTGATACTGAATTTTGAATCTCCACTAACAGAATTTAAGCTGTTCTTTATATAGCACATGAAAAACCATGGAGCAATCAGTTTCCATTAACCTGCATTTCTAAGTATCATTTGGTTAAATGCCTCAGAGAGAATTCTAAGAAGCATTTTTGCTTTCTAAGAACAATACTTTTCAAGATAATTCATTGTACTTTATTCAACTTAACTTGCTGTGATAACAAAAGTTGTGTGGTTTATAGTAAGTAATGAAAACGAAAGTTTTCAGAAGATTCCTGGTAATATGTTTTTTCTTCAAGAGTACTCGAATATACTTACATATATGCTTACATAAATGCAAAGCTACTTGAACAACAACACTTTTCAAGTAATAATGTCATGCAGTAATATAACTTTAAGACTTACTGGCACTGCAAGGTTTATAGGACATAGCCAGGTAAAGTCTAAGATTTGATTATTCCAAGAATGCCAATAATGATGTTGTTATTCAGGTCAGTATCACCTCTACAGATGGTGCCATTTATAAAAACAGATATTGTGCTATTTTTCTCCTCACTCTCACAATCTCTATCATGAATTACTTTGGCAAGATGAACACTCCTGAGTAGAACTATATTTTTTGCCATATCTAGAAATACAAGTAATATGAAGCCAGTCTTCCAGTGAACATTCTTGCTGTAGGAATATGAAGAAAGACAGACTGAAATATCAGATCCCAAAAGGAAAGAGAGAATATATTAATGAGCATCATCAAAATGCCTTTTTATGTGGATGTCTCCACAGCCTACAAATTTAGAACCCCAGTGCAAGAACATATTGAATTGATTAGACACAAGAAAGTGCAGAGAAAGTTTCTCCACTGAGACAGACAAATATTCTATGCTCTACACACAGCTCTGCCTTCAGCAAGTCTTTTTGATTTTCTGGATGCAGCTTCCAAGGAAAAACGTTTATTTCCAGAATTGTTCAGAGTCTTCAGCATCATTCTGTTGTGAACGAATGTACGGAAAATAGTCTTACTCACTCTTCGTGTTCTTTCCACATCTCCACAAGGCAATCTTTTCACAAAATCAATACCAGTCAGTGGTGTCCCCGTTGGAGGCAACAAGATTGATGCATCCATCATCAAGTACTCTACATTCATGGGTTTAATCTATAAAAATATTTTAATGTTGATTACTATACAGAACAATAAGTATTTGCGTCTTTACATATTTTACGAGGAAGGAATGGTTATAAAGTTCTGAGAATTTTTATATCATCCATCTTATTTTAAGCTCCTTACATGCAATCACTCGTTTATATTTGCTCATCGTTCCCTAACACACTGTTGAAGTTTCCATACTGAAAAAGACATAGGAAAATACTCTGAAAGATTACACCAGAAAAATCTATTTAATGAGTACTAAAAACCAAAGCCTGTCAGTTTTGATTTTAGGTTTGACTCAAATTTGCTGTTTCTTTAATCACCAGAAGTTAGTTTCCCATATATTTTTCTCTCCAAAGAGAACTCTCTAGTCTCTAATAATGCAATAACTTTCACACTAGAGAATTCCCTTCAATCTTGCCAGTAACAGACTCTCTCCCTTACATGGCTGCTTATTTTCATGAATAATTGATGTCTGAAATATCTATCCTTCTGTACACTGGGGCAATTTCATCCAAGTTCTATTATATACACACACCCTGGAGACATGAGTTTCTTTTTGACAGAAAGCCAGCTGGAATGGATAAAACATACAAAAGCCCATCCCACAGCTTGTACAATATTCTGCACAGAAAAAAAATGCAGTCACTTAGGCATTCCGAAATAGCCAACTGCAACTGGAAGCATTCCTGGCCACTCTGCCAGTCAGATACCATGAACGCAGCAGACTGAGACAAGGTCCAGAATTTTCAGCGTACAGTCTTGAACTGCTGCCTTGTACACATACAAACTCAAAAATAGTCTTTAGCCATTTTTTTCTGATCTCAGAACAATTCATCTTCAGTGTCTAAAATACTGGATTAACAAATTCGGTAAGAGAGATATGAAAATCTACATAGACAATGAGAACACAACTAAAATTTCTAACATGTAAATAAGTACTTTAGATGCAAACCACATGGGGATACACTGGTTTAAATAGTATTTTGCATTATAAAGGTGAAGAATGTTAAAAAAGAAAACTTATTTCTGAATGCAAAAATACTAAGGAGTAGTGTTCAATTTACTTGTTCTTATCTATCATAAATGGAGACACAACTTTTTACTTTCTTTGTCATTCAGACAGAGCAAGTAAACTGACTTCGTACAATCTCTATATCATGTTATTGATGCAACTCATCTCACAAGACAACACCAGTGTTACTTAGCACTTAAATCAGCCCACCCAGCAAGTCATTTGTTAGCCAGGCAAATAAGTATGCTTTAAGGAAAACAAAGTTCAAGTTCTAGCGTGTAGCTCCGTCTCATGGTAAATAAAAATAATGCAGTGTCAGAAATAGAGGTACAATAGAAAAACCTACAGATACTGAACTTGCAACATAGAAACGATGCTAGTATCAGTGCCACTACTGAAATGAAGAGTACAGCAATACTTAAATACAAAAAAATTAAATGTTTCACTAAATATTTCTATTATTTATACTGGCAAAATATGAAGATGCTTCTCATATTAGAAGACTTATTGCAATGCAACAACTGGAGATTGCACTTTTTCAAAAAGACAACGAGTGGCTGCTCATTAAATGCTGCTACCACTGTGGAAAAAACACCTCTGACTGACTACTCAAAAGTATTTTTATCCAAATTCTAACCTAAGAATTGAAACAGATATTTATTTTTTAAATACATTTTCATGTTAAATATGAATTGTCAGAGATGAAGCTTAGTAATGTGTGAAAACTTCCCAGCCAGCCCTGTGGTGCCGGCAGCTCCTCTCCCGGGCGAGACCAAGGCCCTGACACTTGCTCACCAGAACCTGTTCTTCGCTGTGTAGACACAACTCCACAGAGACAAAAACAAAATCTCACCCACATTTTGTTATTCTCCTCCCAGAAATAAAGGTACCCGCACACTTTGTAGCTACAATAAGCACTTGCTCTCGCTCCCATGTTGTGTAAGGGTTTGAGAAGCTGGCAGGGTGGATGAGGTATCACTCACCGTCATACTCCGGTATTCATCTTCAAACATATCCAGAAAAATTTCTTCTCCCTTTCAAAAAAAGAGATAAGGACATATAATGAATCCTCATGTTTATGGAGCCACATTGGTTTGGTTTTGTTTAATTATGTACTGGGTGTTCCTGTCCAGGAGCTCGCAGGGGCTGCAGGGGCCTCTGTGAGGAGCAGCCGGTTCCCGCCAGTTCCCGCCACAGGACACAGCGCTTGGGCAGCGCTAATGGCGCCTCTGGGAAAACACGGTGAAGAACGGGAGAGAGACTCCTCTGCAGCCTGCAGAGGGGACCATGGAGGAGCAGACACCCCCACTGCGGCTCAGAAGAAGTGCTGTGCCCTGAAGGAGATGCCGTCTGTGGAGGAGCCCCACTGAGGCAGATGTTTGTCCTGCGGGACTGCAGCCCATGGAGAGGAGCCACATGGCGCAGGGGGAAAGCGTGAGGAGGAAGAAGCAGCAGAGATAAAATACTATGGACTGACCCCAAACCCCCATGTCCCCACCGCACCATGAGGAGGAGACAGAAGAGGCAGGAATGGAGGAGAAAAGTTGAGCCTGGGGAATGGTAGAGGCGGGCAAAAGTGTTGTTTTAATTCATCTTTGTTTCTCGCTATTTAATTTACACTAAATCTTTTTAAGTCACATAAATTAATTATTAAAAAAAAAAAAAAAAAAAAAAAAAGGTAACCGGCATACTATCTTTCCTGGAAAAAACTTCACTCTAAAACCTGATTCGTACTTTGTGGACTCCTAGTGCACCACTATACAATGGATAAGTAACACGCAGCAGTCTAGAATGTGAAGGAAATATTTGTTTTTGTTGACAGGGAGATAACAAGACTTTTCTCTTTGTTTGTGCTCTTGCAGGTTCAGTTTCTAGCTCAGAACGGCTTAGCCCATACTGGGTAAGCTCATTCCTGAATTTCCAGATCCACTGGGGTCCACGGTACCATCTTGGCAGCAAGAAAGATTTAAAATAAGGGTGAATGTAACTTAAACCAGATTATTTTACACTGTTTAAGAATAGAACAAGTTTATTTCACTTGGCAATAAATTGATTTTCACCAAGATGAGTCTGTTTTGCCCCTAATGGTAATTGGTAAGTGATCTCCCTGTCTTTACCTTGAGCACAAGGTTTTTTCATCTCATGTTGTCCCCCCACCCTGATGAGAGGGAGTGAGTGAGTGGCTGCGTGGGCGCCTGGCAGCCAGCCAGGGCCAACTCACCACAAATTGATCATTTTTTGTAAGCCACATTGACAAAATATTCTTCAAGAGAATTCTAACACAAGTAGCAAGAGATCTGAGAGATGTCAAATCTGTCATGGATTTACCGCTCCTTACAGAGAAGTTAACACCTAGGGATAAAGTTTTATTTCTCACATTGTTTACAGGACAAAAAACAGGGGGCAAAAAGCTGCAGAGATCTCCAATGAGGGAAAAAAAAAAAGTAAAATTTTAGATTATCATTTCAGGTAACACACAAATCCATATCAGTGTCAATGATGAAATCCCAGAAATGGTTTAACAGTGGCTGTGTTCCATGAAATACATGGCAGCTGCAACAACAGCACATAACTGCTAACTTGACCTCCAGTACAAGCCTTTGTGTGACATTTGTCAGTGTGGCACAGAAAGAGAAGAACGGAGAGGAATCCTCCAGTGAAACACTTCCTTCTCTATCACAAGTACAGAGTTCCCATCTTTAAAAGTGCTGCCTTGAGCATTACATAAAGACTCGGCTGCAGACTTCCTTCTAATTCTGTATTATGTAAAGGATCTTTTCTTCCAGGATTTTGAATACATACCTTATAGAAACGACGAAGGAGATGAACACTTTCTTCCCTTGCACCCTAGAAAAGATAAAATAACTTTTTTCAGTTATTTTATTTCAGTGTTTCAGGGAGTAAATACACGTTTACTCAAAAGTCACATTTAAAAAACACCCAAAAATTCACACAGAAAAGACAGCCTATTAACACCCCTGTACTAATAGCCTTCAGCCCATAATTTGATAGAACATAGTTCTTGCACTTCTGAAAATACAACTTCTTTGTTATTTGAAAATCATTTTTCTTTACATTGTTGGGATGGATTACACATAAATTTCAGAGAGAAAATTAAACGTAAGCCTACTTGAGAAGCTTGAGTTTAAACAGCAAGTAAACAGCAAAGCTGAGAACAGAACATGGGGTTTGATTCTTTATGTTCACACATGGTCACCAGTAGAAAGATGTTCTAGAAGCTCAGATGTTACACTTACGCTTACTGCAATCAGAAATGGAATTTACACAACTATACTACAAGAGTCAAAGACAAGTAATGCTGTGAGCGGTAATTTGAAAGAAAATACTCACCTCAAGGCAAGCAAGGTGAACATCTTTTATGAGGCTGCCAGTTTTAGAGAACACAAGCTGCTTCAGCAACAGGCAGCCAAGTTCTAAAGTTGCCAAACGGATTTTCCCATCTATGAAAATTTCAATATACAAAACAGTTATCAATTCATGTATTTCTCTTCATTCTCTGCAATGCTCATGAACTTTGTTCCTCTGTCATATACACCCTTTCTGACAAGGATGAGTGCTGACGCTGGCTTACAGTGCTGACCGTTACAAGAAAAAAAAGAACTGTAAGAGTCATTTAAAGTAGAAGAAAATTTAAAGCACGACCATGCAATAAGAAGGCAATAAAGATTAATACTATTAGAAAAGAGGACATAAACAATGCCTTTATCTATCTGAAGCAGACGTTAAATTGCACTAAAATTACAAAAGAATCACAGACTTTTGGCATGGGTCTAAGTTACAGTTAAAATTAAAGGAAGTTTTGTACACAGCACACTAATAAGGCCTGGCTTTTCCTTAAAATAAAGTCCAAAGGATTCAGATACAGCCTGGATGTGACAATCTAGAGAAGTCCCAGTAAAAGAATGCATTGAGACCTCAAGCTTATAGTTTCAGAAGGATTTAAATATATATATACATATATATATATATACATATATATATATATATATTAGAAATGCACAGTCTGAGCTCAGTCATCAATACTAAGACAATATACCCAAGAGACAGGCAGACATCTCAGCTTTTGACCTCAACTCCCATCTACTATTTTACAAGTTAGCACCATTCTGCCAGAAACTAAAGACAAAGGTCAGTACCCCCCAAAATAAAAGACGTTGTACACAGCATTTAGCAAGCTTAGTAAAACCCCACAAATTCCACCCCTCCCTAGAAATGCTTTTGTTTAAATAAATGCATTTCCTCATCTTGCAGTCATTCCATCTGCAGTATATACAAACATATAAACAAGCTTTTAATTGGTGACTGACACATCAGCATAAGATAACACTCAGTAGATCAGTCTTGAGAGTCAAACAAGCATTAAATTTAATTCTGCAGAAAACCAGGAATTTGATAGTGCTCAGTTTCAGGGGAAAACCAGTTCTATTTGTTTGAAGTTCTAAGAGGGGAGGTGCAGAGAGAAGAGCTGTGACCTGAACAAATATCATTTTTCTGTGCAACAGAATTACTTTTACATGCAAAGGTACCACATATTTTCATGATGAAATCCTACACTAAGCTGAAATCACTATACATCTCATCATTTTTGTTTATTCCAAACCACAGAAAGTAGGAATTAAGATAGCAGATCACTGTGTAGTTGTGAGTACAGAAACAACTATTCAGCAGAAATTCAGAGCTTCTGCTTCAGCAACACCAAGGGAACCTGATAGTTGTTTTTCACAGACCATATCTACTCACTGTTCCCAGAAGGGAATGCTAAACTGACACATTCCCCTCAAAGACAAGTGGCTAAGTAGCATTTTTCTTTTTATTTATTTTTTTTTTTTAAATCTTCAAAAATTTTAGCTTGGCAAGAAAACAAATATTGGAGAAGTGATACCCGGCTGTGCAGCATAATTCATTATCCTGATGAGCCCTTCCGCAAGCACATGATTATATGAATTTCTCTCTTCAGCATGTTGAGCTGGCAGTTGAATTCGCTCCAGCTTGACAGGGTCAATTCCTTTTGTGGGGAAAGAAGGAAGAACATTAAGTTAGAAAAGAGCTGTATGCCTCCAGGTAAGTATTTAACAGTAGCAGTTTTCTCAGAAGAGTGGAATCGGCACTATAAAACTGGGCAAGTTAGTTTTGAATTTCTATTACAAGGAAACAGAGGAGAAACAGAAAGCCTAAATGTGTGTATATCACTGAAACATCTCAGCCTTAGATGGAGGTGACTGGGTGAAGACACTCAAATCCCAAAGTAGTTGGTGACATCCAAACAATTTTGCTGCACCTGGAATTCTCAGACTATTTGTTTGCATCTAAGTCAAATCCAAGTCAAGCCATACATCTGAAGAGCATAAAGGCTAAAGGAGAAAAGAAAATCTGATTTTCAGTTCTGCTTTGGTAGTAAGCAATCAGTTCACAGATGTTTTAAAAAAATAGGAATTCTATTCTGTAACTAGTAACCTCTTCTTTATTATGGTACCTTTCCCAAATCAAATCACAGATTCTCACTGACTTCCCGTTATAAGGAAACTAAACCCATCTTTCTTCAACCTATTCCTCTAAAACAGCCAAGTTATTTCTCAGAATAGACTGGTTTACTGTAAGACCTCTTAAAACAAAACATCGTTATGGATTGCTGAGGACTCTCTGTCCTTGTTCTAAAGAATGGTAATAAACAACCCTATAAAACAGAAGATGACTATATTGTGGTTTAGAGTTTCTTCTAACCCTGAACTCGTTGCTAACTCCACATAACAATGCCATCTGTGATATCTGATTTATTTCTTCACTAAGCATATGTTTTTGGAACAACTAATAAAGGTCTGTTTGAAAATTAATGACAGGGATACAAATGTTCTCTCTCATGATGAGACTGAAGGAAGGGATGGGGTGGAAGGGCGTATTTAAGGAACCGGGGCAATCAGAGTATTAGTGTTTGGTAATTAATTCTGGAAAGGAAAGCTGCTCTGATTAACATTTCTTAGAGAATATCTATATGCAGATTAAGCTCTCACACTCATTAACCAGCAGAAAACCATTAAGGAGACTAAGAAAACATGGAGGAGGAATAAGGCAGGACCAGGCAGGTTGATCAACAAAGTGGCCAAATTGAAATCACAGTGAAAGAACTCACATTCAGCAGCTTCCATCTGGTTGTCTGCCTGCCAAGGATGCAAAATTCTGTGTTCTTGAGATACAGTACATGCTCTGGCGACATATATAAACAGCTCCTTTTAGAACTGAAAATCTCTCAGATACACTTTGCAACAAATCTATTCAGCTGCACATGTGTACCTCTTCAGATTCTTTCTTCCTGTTCACACAGATATTTCTTGCTGGTAAAAATCTAGCACATTTCTTTAAACTTGTTCAAGAACATGGTGCAAAGTGCAGACTCAGCATGCAGATGGAAGGAGTCACGATCAAAAGCCTCAACAGGGTGTCTGTGTTTAATGACAGAGATGGAGAAGGCTGCTCCCTTAGAAGACAGGCCTGAAACCAAACTTCTTGCATAAGCTCAGGCAATTCAGATTTTTTACAATGTGTTCTGTTGTAGAAGAGAACAGCGCCTCCACAGTGCCAGAATGGTTAAGATGGGGGAGAAAGTCAAAATTCAAACTGACCAGCTAGAGAGTCAGAAACATATCTTGAAACAGCCAATATGCTGAAATAGAAAACTGCAACTCATTTTCCTGTGATGTAGAGAAGACCAGCATTCAGGCACAAGAAACCATCCTAAATTTCCAATTCATTACCTGTTCAAACCGATCCAAGTGCTCACTAGAGCATTTACCATCTCTGTCATATAGACAGTAAATCAGATCCTAGACACATAACTCCTAGAGATTTATTATTTCCTTAAACTATGAAAACAACTTGGCCTCTTCCTGTTTGGTGAGGGATCTTCATGCCCTTTTGCTAAACAAAAGAATCAGTGCGCCACACCTTGAGAAAGTCTGTGAGCAAACAGATCTCTTGCATTAGATTGAATTCAGTTATAAACATTGGCTCCAGCTCAGCCTTGAGGCACCTTCCATGACTGGTACTGAATTTGGTGCAGAAAGGAGCAGCTGTACAGCTCCTGAGCTTGGAAAGAACAACAGGGGCACCAAATCAGCAGCTTGTGAAACCCTCCTGTTCAAGACACAGGCACAGTGGCCCCGAGGCTGAGGGCAGGTTACTGCAGGGACAAGAAGTGGGTCACTGAATGACAGTGAAGACCAAACTGGATGACGTCATCTGTCCAGCACCTAAGATCTAGGGTCAAGGACAGGGGAAGAAAGGAAAACAGCTTCCAAAGAGCAACAGGCTAATGTAAATTGTTGACAAGGAAAGCCAATGAGTATAGCCTAAAGAATGTTTCATTTAGAGAGAGCTGATGTGACCACCAAAGAATGAAGCGTAGATTTTGACCCCTTAAATGCACCGTGTTTCCAGTTTATGGGCAGGATGCTTTTAGTCTCTTAAAAGGTAGCTATTTTTTGTTGTATTTCTCTTGGTAACCCTGGATATAGGGTGAAAAATAAACAGCACAGGGACTGCTGAAGCTAAGCAGCAAGAGGCTGCATTTGTCACTGTTTACAGCAATACTATAGATGTAAGCAAAACATCTTTGAAACGAGAGAGGATATCAGATCTTTTTTCTGGGAACAGGACATTGAAGAGTGGCTAATTACACTGAAAGCAAATACAGTGGGCTGAAGGACTATGGTCTCAACCATGAGATATCTTAAGAAATATAGCTTTAGAGTGCAGGCTCACTCCTCTACAATGATGTAGAAAGACTTGCAGGGGTCTTTGAAGCTGCAACAGTTACAACTAATGATTCTGCCTATTCACAGCTTCAACTAATGAACTTTAAGAGAAGAGAATCCATCTCTGACATCAGGGTTTTCTAGCACTGTGATGCTCAGAAGTCCCTTAGGGAAAGTCATTTTCTGGAAGGAGGACACTGGTTGCAGGGGATGGGGGAGGAGAGGCAGGGTGGGAAATCAGAGACATGAGTAAGAAAGAGCTGGAGCACAGCAAGGCCGTGGTGCTGTCTTCGGTGATATTAGTTGTGTTATTATCTCTCGTCATAAGAGACTGTGAAAGCCCTGAAATTGCCCGTAAATTATGATCTCAGTGAAGCATTCCTGCATTCCTGGAAAAAGATAAAGCCATCAAGAGGGTGGAGGAGAACAGGAGGGGCTCAGCTTTCCCAGCTCCCTCAAGACTCATTTCCACTCTACTTGTACATTAGAGGTACCCTGAAGCTAGAATAGAATCCTTACTTTTAGGCATCTCATCACACCTGATGCTCTTTTGCTTAGTTTACTGTAGCAGTTGATTCATTGGAATTACTAGTGTGTTACAGAAACTATCCTCGTAAGCAGAAGATAAGTTAAATTCAGCTCTCGATTCCTGAAACATAAGATTATTGGCATGTATGAGGTGTTTACATTATTGCTTCATAAGGAATCTATTTAAAATGCACATAAACAGCAAAAAAGCTAACCATAATCATTCCATAGCAAAGGTTACACGTTCTCATACTGTCTGAATTATAATGAAATTGAACACATTGAACACATTGAACACAGCTTTGCTAATTTAAAAATAGTCCAGGCTCCTTGGGAGACTTGCAAGATGTGTTATGGCACAGAACACTGACAACTTACACAAGTTTTCAATCAATTATGGCACAACAGATGAGAAGGCTGTATAGAAAGAATTACTGAAGGACTGTCAAGGCTGGAGAGAAATAGGCAATACATGACTTCCATCACCACATCTGATTGTCAGGCCTCGTGCATGATCTATGTCTTTAAAGCATACAAAGATTTAACTTCAACATATGGTAATAAGCTTTACAACATTTTATACTTGGCTTACATATAGCAGTCACAGCATACGCCAAGTGAGAAAGAACTGGATCCCATCTACGTGTACATTGAATATAGTGAGTTTCAACTGAAGAGATTAATAATGAAATACAAAAATCTTATTCCAATTCCAAGAAACCTATGGAAGAAAAGTCATCTGATGTTCACAAAGCTTTCTACCAAATCATTCTTAAAAAGGTGATCCTTAGCAACTGTTTTTACTTACAGCATACTTATTTTTGCCTCCCACACGTAAAGAATTTCTCTCTAAGGCATACATAAACATCAGTTACAAACAGATCGTGCCTGTCTAAAACCACGTGTCACATTTAGTTTCCCCTGGAAAAAGCAACAATTGCTCACCTTTGTTGTGTGACATCGCATATAGAAGACAGAGCACGAAGAGGGCATAGTAATCATCTTCAGCACAGTCCAGGGCATTATAGACCATATCAAGAAAAGGCCTGTGAAAGGAGTAGTTTTAAAACAGTTAAGAAGAAAAAGATCATATCTAGAGGAAAATGAGTAACAATCTTGTCTACATGTAACTAATCAAAGAGGCAAATTTACAGTAATAAACATTTCAGGCACTAAGCAAAAATTAACCTGTTCAAGAGTGCTCAGATCATAGCCATGCCTTGTATTCATATTCTGACATTAATTCTGATGTTTTAATGGGATTTGTTACATAATACTTGCCCAAGAATTGACTGTCCACACATTTACTGGGTTGTTTGTAGCACATTTAGTATGTACGCAGAAGCTTCGTACAGGTTGTTTTAGGTGTACACCTAGGTTACTTCAAGGAGCTGCTATCACTGTTACGTTAAAAAAAGACTACCTTAAAACTCATGTACTAAACAGAGTTGAAAAGTTTCTACTATTACAAGAAAGCGGTTTTCATGAGAAGTTTGGAGTAAGCTACGTTATTCTAAACCAACCAAAACTTCACCATCAAACGCTTCTAAGAAAGAAAAATTAACAAGACGGGGAACACGTGAATGGAAAAAAGAAAGCTCTGGACTGCAGATGAGCTTTGTTTCCCAGATTTAAGCACGTGTGATCTATGACACCTAAACATGAACCTACAGATAGTGCCAAGTTCACCCTTCACCTGTGCCCTGAACAGACCAGTAAAGTCAATTTAATCCAGAAGCCATTGGGACACATCAGATATGGCTGAGATTCAGTTGCTATTAGCACAAGCCTGATGGTGAAGTAACTTGGCTTCTTGTCTTAAACTGGCTTGCATCAAATTAGTTCAGAGCACAGGCAGAAATTAAATCCATTTTCACAGACAGCCCAGACAGTATTTTTTTTAACAGTGAAAGGAAAAAAAAAACACCTTACATCACCTACACTACATCCAAATAAAATACATTAAAATAACATCCAAAGTCATAAAACCACTGTTCCTCTGCTTGGTTCACAACATTGCAGTCCCACGCTTGTGCATTTCTGAAGCTGGATCACAGGTATCCTCTATGAGACACTTAAATGCCACTGAGTTACGATTCCTCTTCCCCAAGTTCAACACTAGGTATCTAAGCCAAATTTCCCACATGATGTTCCTGTTGCAGATCTCAAAAGAACATAACTATTCAAGAAAAACAGCCCAAACCATTAGCAACGTTAAAAAGAAACCAAGAGTGCCTCCAGTGTTCCTAAGCATTGACCCAGCCTTACGAGGCTCATGACAAAAGCTAGAGAACACTAGGCCTGTCGTCAAACCAACAACAGATTATCCTAAAAAAATGACCTATGATGGAAAAGTAATATTTACTTTAATGTTATTAAAAACAACATTTTAGGAGGTCAAACCTGCAGAAATATCAGTAGCTTTGTGTTCCACTAACACTGGTATTACATATTACATGGTATTAAACAGTCCCTGTAATCTCTAATGCATTTTTCACTGTTTCCCCCGCCCCCCGCTACTTGGATTTGTGAAATTATGTAACTTAAAAAAAAAATTATTACAGCAGTGAGAGACATAAGTTTCATTCCAGATGCTTCTTCATGGCATCTGTCTATCTGCACTATCAAAGTCTCAATCGCAATTATCTGCAGCTGAAACAGTCAGGAATCCCACTCATCAACAGGTCCCCATACAGACTAAATACCGCACAGACACGGAATAACTTCAGCTGTAAGAAAGCAGCAACGTAGCATGAAAATTTCATATTCTGGAAAACATGTTGATGTGCAGCATATCATAAAAGGAAGTTCATTTAAAATAAGCCTTTAGGCTTAGAATTTCCAGTAGTGAGGCACATCAAAATAAAATTACACCAAAAATAATTACATTTTCTTTTTATGTTCCTCTCAGTAGTAAAACAGTAAGGGAAATTGAAAACTTAACTTACCTTTTACAGCTACAGAGTTTTAACTGCAAACTGTGCTGTTTTCCATTTATTTTTCAATAACTATTGGACACTCTTTAAAACCCACTTTTAATGTTAAAGGCTATATGTCAAGTATTTTCAAATGTATTTCTTAACTCTGCAAGCATTTCTTCCTTTGCCAGCCTTTTACTAGTGCCTTGATACATATAGGTATTCTTTAAATTATTTATTCTTGTAGCATGTGTCCACAATTGCAGACAGCAATACATTAGGAATCACAATCATCACAATCATTAATGATTAGTCCAGTTACAGAAGCTTCTCCCACTTCAAGCATGGAATAAAAGACCTTTTCCACTGCCACATTGCACCTCATCCACAAGATTCAGAGATTCCAATCGGTGTAGGAAAAAAGCTATACACATTTGAAACAGTACTTAAATCTCTCAAGAAATTTGCTCAAATATTACACTTGGCATATAGAGTAACACAAAATCTTAAGCTGTAGCAGCTTATTCACTTATATTTCCAAAGATTCATGTGCAAAACTAAGGCCAGAAATGCCCTACACAAGGCCTACCCTTATTTTCAAAATATTTTTAGCTCTGCACATTCTTTGATGCTGTTGATTTTTAGGAAAGATGCAGAACGCTGTCAGATCACATCTGCAGATCAAGAGAGTCCTGGAATGCAGACATGGAATCTCACCTGGAAGTATTTTGCACTTTTCAAGACCTGAGCATCCTAATTGCTTTAGTATTCAAGGCAGCCATTGCCAATTTCTTTCTAAAAGCCATTTGGCACGTATTTTAGTCAAAATATCAATAATCTAGAACACGTATTTTAAAGCCAGTTCAAGTCAAGGTTCAATTTCACCATTACAATGAAGTTAAACGTTATCTTTATTAATGAATGTAATCTAAGCTACATCAAAGCTATAATGGAGACAGAATGAAATTCTGGGAACACCAGGCAGCATTTCCCGAGTTTAAAAAATAAATTTGAAATCCTATTAAACACGTGCGTTTCTTCCCCAAGGGACACATTTCCCATTACTTTTGTGTCAGAGATGGCACATTCAGCTTCTTTAGCATTCCAATATCAAGAATGCAGAATCCTTACCGAGGAAGTGTCCTATGGGTATTTAACATATCCAAGATTAAATTTTGAAGTCAGGGCAACTTCTGCTCCCAGGAACATTTAAACCTATTCCCTAGAGAGGTTTTCAATAACCCTAAGTTATACTAATGGACCTTGCAAACTACATAGGTTAGTAGGGTTTATTTGTAACTACTACTACTAAAATTCTGCAAAATTCAGCTTGAACTGAGGAATTTTGTTTGTTTGTTTGCCCTGTAGGTGTACACAAAATTGACACATGTGACCGTAAGTATCATTAAGAAAAACTTCTTCTGGCTTAATTTAGAGGTTTAGAAAACCCTGGAACGAGAACATTTATATTCTGGTTTTATTGTGATAATAGTCTCTAATTTAATTTTATCAACTTAAGGCATCACAATTGCCATGAAGGAAAGCACAAACTTTTCCCAGGAACAGACCATTTCCAAAACCGCTCAGTAGAGAGGTCGCATCCCTTCGTTCTGTTGCCTTACTTATTTGTGATCCACATGAACCCCTGTGATTTTAATTGGAGGCAGATTTGAAACATCTTTAAAAGAAGCGAGAGAGTTAACAGGAGGGCAAGTAAGGAAACTATCCAGCAAAATCTATTACAGTTCTTTTATACCTGTTCCAGTTTGTTATCTCACTCCCAGAGGCAGCTGCACTCTTTTCTTCATCTGTTGTGTTCTGTTCTGTCACAGCAGAGATAGACAATTCAGACAGTTTGCATCTCTCCATGATCACCATCTCTATTTCTAAAACAAAACAAGAGCGACGCCATCAAAATTTGATATTTTTAAGAAACACTAATCACAAGCTTTTTTGTAAGTTCTGTTTTGCATTAACAGTGACTGATGAAACTATATATTTAAAGAGTTATATTCATAACCTCTGAAAGGTTAATGAATGAATTGATGTGGGCAAATTTTCTTCCCAGTAGTTTGCTTACATTCCTTTAATGAATTGAACTGCTATATGACAATTATACATATACATATGTAAAGAAAATATATAGATTATTTTGGCAAATAAACAAGCAACAGCAATCCCCCCTCCAAACCACAGGAAACAAAAGTAACAAACATAAGACCTCTAACTGGAAAGAAAGTGTTTGAAAATGCAGGTGAGATTAGGGCACAGGTGGGCATCAAGTTCCCTAGAGGATGTAAACAGATCTCTACAATTACAGAAAACAGGATACCTGGCCCTGAGTGCTTCATAGCTACTGGCTTTAGGTAGAGGTATCAGGACCAAATCTAGCTTTTGCATGATGACTCCTAAATGCACCAGTTTAAGCAGTAGGTCATGTCATATTTCCTTCAAATCATAACAGACAATACATAAGTCATTTGACACCACTTAAGGAAAACCTTCTCAGACTGTTTACCTAGACCAAACTGCAACTATTACATGTTTGGAGAGGGCTCTCAAAGCATAAACAAGCAACTAGTCTTGTTTTCAATTGCTTCTATGCAATTCTGTCATATTTTTCTCAATTTCTGTCTAAAGTAAAGACTAGTTTCTGATTTACATCCTTCTAATAGTTACTAACTAGTAAAACAAACCAATTGCTGTAAGACCACTCATCCTATAAATGAATTCTTCTTAAGGTTAGCATTCAGAAATCCTGAATATATGAAATTAAAAACATCTAAAATTTAAAGATGTTTTCTTCAGTTTTGAACTATATAATATCACCTTCTACCATGTACTGTCACATTTATCATTGGAACATGCACAAAATACTCCCAACCATCTTACAAAGGTAAAGTGGCTGCACCATTTGTCTTACCACAGAAGGAAAAGATACAAAGTTGTGAAGTCCGCTAATAAAGTGCCCCATAAACACGTACACCTGGGTGCACGGTGTGCACTTGTGGTAAGGACTGAAGACTGCTCAAGATATGAAAACACGCTCATAGTTTTAAATCAGATTAGAAGTACACGTTCTAACAGAATGATTTAACATGAGACAAAAATATGACCAAAGACTGAAACAAATGTAATAGTCCCATGTTTATTTACCTAGTGCAACAAGAGAACAAGTCACATAAGAGATCACAACTAGATCCACACAGTAAATTGAAGTATCCAAATTGTAAGCATCATTTTTATTTACTGGTGTGCTCACCTTCATTTTCACTGCTTGTTCGGATGCCCTTTGAACTCGCTTCTGTACCTTTGGTTTTATCCAGGTCATCTTGGTTCTCTTCTGATCCTCTTTCCTCTTCATCTTCTTCACCAACATTTTTATAGTTGGGTCTTTTCTGCACCCTCTTCTTCCCCTTGTGTTTGTTGATTTCAAGAGACCTCTCAAGTGTTTCTGTTGGTTTTATGAAACATCTGATACTTGACTTTGCCTGTAATTTATAGAGTTTACACTGAGTTACAGCAACACATTTTTAACTCTGATAAAGAAACTTCAGGTCATATAAAACAGGGTTTTTAGAAAGGAAATTAGCATACCACTTACAAATCTCAAATCCATTTGAAGAAAGCAAACTTCAAGTTGTATCAAAAAATCAGTAGAATAATTACCTCCAAAGTAACATATTCTAAAGACCTCTCATTAAAAAGATGCCATCTTGAGAAGATATAGAACTACTTACCTATTTCATCAATAGAAGTTTGGGGTTTTTTTTTCCCCCATCTTTGAACTTCCTTAACAGGCCAAACAACTAGTCCATACAAAATTAAAACACCTTTTGCAAAAACAGTGAAGGCAGTAAAATCCAAAGTGTTTGTTGATAGCAATTTAATAGGCTGAAGTACGCTCTTGAAATGTCTTTGGCATTAGAAATGACAAAACCCAATGCTCTATGCCATGAGGTTTTTTTAATCCTAAGCTTCCCTCGACAGCATACTAGTCCTTGTGTAAGCTAGAACAAATGGCACCAAACATCAACCTTTTTTGGGGGCTCCAGGCATTGCCTTACCAAGTCGGTAAAACCAACACCCCTTCATTTGTTAGGTTTTAATATACTTGTGTTCTAAACAAAGACACCAGAAATTTCTCTTTCAAGCCAAAACACTGTTTTCGGACAAGAAGGCAAACAGTATTCAGTAAATACCCAATTTTCCTAATTATTAATTTACAGAGCAAGAAAATTAATTTAGGTGACACATTCTTCCCAGAGGAAAGATTTCCAAGAGTCCGTACCATCTTATTAATGGAGAACTACGTATTCTTACAGAAAGACACAAAACACTGCATGACGTTCTCTAACTAGCAGGACTAACAAAACGTGGTTTCCTACAATTTTGTGGATTGATTGTGAGTTGTGATGCTCTGAGCTCCCTTCTCCCTTGCCAGGCCTGCCAGCTGGATTACCAGAGTACCTGTTCTCTCTCACCCAGAGCTACAAACACCCATCAGCCAAACCTCGCAGTTACTCAGAAGTGAAACGCATGGTGTGAGGGCTTCCTGCCAGCACACACTGCTACAGAAACTCCATCACCTTTCAGACCTCAATACTCCAATCGCATTTAGATGCTGGTTAAAGAGTTAACAATTTAAGAGCAAGTGAGAGAAACTAAGCAAGACTAAATACAAAACTGATCCCATTCCTTGCCTCAGGTGACTCAAGTACAATAAGCATTGAAGGTGAGTGCATCAGAGACCTCAGAGACTGGAAGAATACCTCCCTCCACTTCATAAGGCACAACTGTACGTAAAGATTAAGAGATTAGGAAAAGACCTGGAAAGAAGCCTTCTACAAATCAGAAGGCCAAGATGTTTCTCTGAATTTTCTGACTTCTTTTTAAAAAGCCTTTTATAGAAATCTTGCATAAGTCACCTTACACTTGGCACTGAAACAAACCATATAGTAGGAAGAATCTTTCACAACACAAAAAACCCCCCACAATGTGGAACTCACCACTATTATGTCCCCCGGAAACCTCACTATTTTTAGTCTGATCAAACTGCAACATAAGAAGGTTATAAAACAACCAGAAGGACAACCAGATTACCTTTTATTGATGGCTTCTGGTCAGAAAAGTCAGAAGAAAAGGGAAGAACACATTAAGTCCTATTCTTCGGGGAAAAAAAGTGGAATGCAAGTTGCAGAATGCATTTTCCCTTTCCTGCATTCATTTCTCACAGTTGCTTCCCAGAATCCTGTAGCTACTTCCTTCGTGAAGACCACATACCTGTGACACCCTTGCATTTCTAATATTTTGCAACAGCAGAGACCACTAGACAGCAATGTGCTCATAGGCACTAAACTATGGTCTGGCCCCTCTCAAGAAAGAATGTTGAGATAAATTCCACATATATATTCTGTTCTGCTAAATATAACAAGGCTATACATTTCAAACATTCTAAAATCAGACTTAAAATTAATTTACATAGAATATAGTTTACCTAAGTTGATTATACAGTTTGAGATACTGCTATTTTATATTTTTAATATGTCTTTCAACCATATTTTCAGTTACGGTTTATCTTGTACAATGTGTGCTGGTAAAATAAGGCAGTACCAGTAACAACTTTTACAGGAAGGAGAAAGTAGGTTAACCAAGAAACATGAAGTAGGTAGAACTGGCCCACATCCGAATTATGCAGGAAAAGAGATTTCACAGGAAGCAAGGTAAACCTCGGCGTGACGACTGCTAACAAGCTTAAATACGTTCTGCCGGCTACACATATTCAACTCTCATCAGAAGAGTATTTCTTCTGATGCCACCTACAAACATACTAATAAAACATGGCAAGAAAAGCGTATCTTGATTTGCTGTACTGTGAGGTGGAGAACCTGTTTAATGGAGGTTTGGGAATCATTACTGCCCAATGATGTTCAGCACATCTCCACAGGCAGGTTATTGCCAATTCATAAGCTGTGAGTAGTTAGATCTGCTGGTGACTTTTTCCACAAATTGATTTCCAGTGAAAAGTACCATTTGTTCCTGTCATGCCAACTACCATTGCTCTTTTGCCCTAAATAACCCTGGATGTGTTGTATTTACACACAGCAACCCTTCCCAGCTTTCAGTTTTGTTAAGTTCTCTTTACTCATTTAGTCTCCTGTCACAAAGACACGTGTCCCTGCTTCTGGTAATCTCAGTCCATATTCTCTACATCCCATTCCACCTTAATTCATCTTACTAGGAAGATGAATATAGCTATGAGGGCTTTAGAAACTACATATTAGTTAGAAACTGACACACTTTAAATATATCACGACATCTGAGTTACAAGAGAGGAGCGGTGTTAGGCACAGAGCAGGGGTTTAGAGATAACTGGGGCTTACCATAACACACAGAGATATGCTCAAAACAAAAAGCTTATGAGTATCAGAATGATTAGCATGGGAAATTATAACAGATAGGAAGTAGTAAAAGATAAATTTGGGCCTGACGTAAGAACAAACACAATTCTAAACTCAGTCAAAAAGTAAAATAAAGAACTTGCTCATCACTTTTCTCTACTAACCCCAGAACAAGAAATTCTAAAGTAGCTTCTGAAATAGCTTCCATTACTCAACAGAAGTTTCTAATTTCTCTGCAACATAACACACCACAGTAGTAACTTTGCAAAGACCAGCCCCTGAGACGGCTCTGTATCAACTCCATGCTCTGACAAGTCCTATCATAGAGCAACAAGAACCTACCTGACCTTTACTCAAGTTGTCTACACCTCCGTATCTACAACTGACTTGAGCCTCACTGCACTGAGTTGTACATCAGTAGAAAACACCATGAAATATATATGCAGTAGCTGTTCATATTCAACAACTGTGATCAGCTCACTTGATCTACTTGATCTGCTCTGGTGAACCTGCCTTAGCAGGTGCGTTGAACTAGATGATCTCCAAAGGTCCCTTCCAACTCCAACCATCCTGCGGTAGCTCCCTGTGTGGGAAGGAAGGCACGGTGCTCTTCTCCTGAGGGTCACTCCCTGCTCTTTATGCAAATAACCAACCTCCACCAGCAGACTTTCTGACAGCACAGGCTTCCCCCTCCAAGGTTGCAATGAAGAATATGTTTGAATTCACTAGAAATCGAAGTTTCTCCCATGGAACTCCTTTCCTCATCCACCAAGAGTGGCATCCCTTCGCACCCCCTGTAACAGAGCTTCATCTCTAGTAGTTCTGCTAAGTGTTTATCCTACAAAGCCAATACCCCTCCTATTTACTACCTGTTCAGGTATGACAGAACTCACAGTTTATGTACCATTAAGACACATCTTCAAGACCAGTAAGAAGGCAGCAACTGAAATAGTATAACAAATGTAAGAGAATAGGTGAACAGACGTTTCTAGGAAACCCCTAATAACATTAGTGCAAGCACACAAACATGCTACAGATATTTTGCAACTCTGTACAGCAACTACCGGGGGAAAAGAGAAACTCACTTCTGCAACAACTGCTGCCCCACCCTCTCACCACAAATTTCCTAATAACAAAGCTGCTTCGGCACACACAACACACACGACATTCAGTCCCCAGCTAGCACAGGGTCAGACATTCGCTCAAACAAGAGATTCCTTGATCTTAAAGCATTCAGCCAGCTCCACTATCCCTCTGTAGTTTTTTCTAAAGAAGATTAGATTCTAAACATCAAGGTCAACAGTACAAAACAGGAGAATCCAAAAGCTGCTGGCTAAGATCAGCCCATACACCTTCCACTGCACAGTGGGAAGAAATGTAGAAAAGCTGACTTGTGCCATGAAAGAGCTGAAGTATCTCCCCCTTGAAACTCCCAGAGCTACAGGCACTGCTGGGAAAGAACGTGGACAAGAACCCATCTACTGCTTGTTATAAATTAAACATTCAGTTAGTAACTAAATGTTTTAACCAGATGTTAGGGGACATGCTCGGTGTTTAAACAGAACTACAGTCAGATGCCTTTTAACCCAAATAACGTCACATCCTCTTCTTATTACCATCCCTAAACAGGCCTTTAAAAAGTAACATGCAAGCATTTCAAAGACTATGAAACCCACAAGAGAGAAAAAAAATCATATACCTGACACACATAAAAACCAGTAACAACAGCACCTAGCGACATGTACACAGGATTGAATCTGAAGGTAGAGCGGCGATGACACAGTGACTGCACTGCCATCTGTTCTTGGCTGCTCTACCTTCTCCCACGCACACCGATGTACACTTGCAGAGATGGTCACTTTTACTGCCAAAACACTGGGAATACTCAGACTAAAAATCTTAATTTCCCTCTATATTCAAAGGATTTACCATAAGGCTAGGTGTATTTTCTAAGTCATTTCTGCTACAAGTTGCGTAAGAACATCATTTCATAGGATAGTTGCAATGACTCATTTCTATTTCACTACCAAAGAGCTGGTAACAAAAACTGAAAGCACAAGACTGGATTACAAAAATGTCCCATCAATATGATGGAAGCCTTTGTGGTGTCTGCCCCCCACAGAAACAACTATTCTAATTTGTGTCCTGCACATTCTTATACCACTAAATGAATATATATGCATGCACAAAAGTATTGCAACCTTGATGAGAACCTAAAACCATAAATTGCACAGAGCATTCTGCTGCTATCATATCCAACAAGGGAAGTTGAAATCTCTTGCTGCTTTTCTCTCCTAAACAATCGCCTTAGCTCACCAGTTTCCAGATACCTGAGTTTTTTCAAATATTTTCTTTGCCTCTAAAAAAATTATTAAAGACTAGTTGGCCACTTACCGAGTTTTTCTGTACATCTTGCTCAACTTTAGAAGAAAACACTGAGAGGTCACCATTAAGTATAACCTCAGCCAATGAGTTCACCAAAGGGGCGTAATGTATAATTAGAAAAACCTGTTAAAGGAAAGGTAGAAAGAAATATCAGATATATATTACAAAACACATACAGTTTCACAGTTTCAGTCACTGAATATACGTCTTTGACCTCGTTGAACTGGTATCTTAAGTTTACATAGACAGTAAAGTACAACTGGCAACAGCAAGAGTTCGTAAAATCTGCTTCAAAACACAAGAGACCATAACCCTCTCTACAGGTATTTGACCCTTCTCTACCTTTTAAGCTATCTGATTTTAATAGTTTTTCATACTCTTCCTTCCTGGTAAGAAGTGTGAATTCTCTCTCCTCATCAGCTTTTCAATGAAAGTTGTGTGATATTCTAGCAAGGAACTCAAATTAAAACTACTCCAAAACATTGTTTTTGGAGAAACCACACAAACTGATCATGATACACCAGCTTTCTTGTATGCAGTGACTGGTGGGACTCCAGCACGTTCCACGCTGTGCACACAAGTACTTTGCAGTGATTCACGAGTCAATGTCATGCAATAAGTCGAAATGGATCAGAAGCAGCTTTCCTGGCTCTGAAATCACAATGAATTATGGTCTAGCCACAAAGCAGCTACATTAACACAGGAATAAGGGCCATACTGCCTATAATGCTAAAGCACTTATCCAGATGTGCTTCGGGGTTTTAACAGCGTACTCTGTTTACACCAACCACTATTTTGAGGCAAGGCGTGCACGGTTGGGCCAGCAAACAATTGCCTTCTGGACAGACCCGCCTCAGGTCCAGCCACAAGAGCCTCACGTCAGCTTACATCCATTCTCTTCACAGGAATATCAAAGCTGGATCCCTAAACAGCGGTTCTAGCTGAAAAATCCCCAAATCAATAAACCTAATTATTGCTTTGATAATATTTAGCTAAACTTGACCTCCACAGGTTTCCTGATTGAAGTCAGACCCATTCAAGACCTTTGAAAGCGAGGCAATTATTAGCATGCAGTGATGAACTATGGTTGGTTGGTTGGTTGTTTATTTCTTTAAAAAGCAATCAAAATAACCCCATGAGATCATTGCTCCCTCTCTTTTTCTACGAGGAAAAAGATCAAACCTGGAATCTCCCATAGGTTCAACAGATTCAAAGTGCAATACAGCATCTATGTAAATTTCACCTGCAATTTTGCTAAATTCTGTCCTAGTGTGTTACAGGGCTCCATCATACACCATTTGTCAGATGGTGTATGTAAACTATAATCACTGAATGCGCTAAAGGACACCTTGTCCTGTGGGATCCTCAGAATGCTGTCACCTCAAGTAAGAAGCTATTTGGTCGGTCCATAAAAAGACAAGTGATCTCGCTGCCCTTTTTTTTAATTCATAGGTTTAAAACTTTGTTTGCCGAACTGTCTTTAATGCCTTTGTCAAAACAGATGAAAATACAGTAACTTATAGATCATAAACATGCAAAACATGTTCTGAAATACGACAAAATATTTAAATACTTACTTGAGAAAGAAGATAGAGAGAAACTTGGAGACTTATTTTTGGACGCTCTCCACTCTATGGAAAAATGTTATGAAAAATGCTGATTTATTTATACAAACATTTACACTTCAATATTTTGTTCAAAACAGAACTTCTAATATTCTATTGTTCCATAATCTGCTACAAAATGCTCAGAAATCAGCATGCTTTTAAACATCCACTTCTTGTAAACTATTTGAAATTAAGACTCTGAATAAGCGTATCCCTTACTCTACATGCTTAGGAAAATCACTGTTAATTACTGCCTTTCATAGTCACTTCAGTAACTTAAACTGAACAGATGAGTATCTGAGAAGTATATTGGTTTTCACTGTGCTGCGATTCCTTCCAAAAGTACTTCTCAGTTAACATTCATTAAAGTCTGCTCTAAAAATTAGCTGTTCAGAAACAATTAACTATTACCCATGTAATAAAAACACGTTCTTGACAGACGCTTCTCTAAAGTAAATCATATTGGACAAAAATATTTGAAGTATAACTTGAGCACAACAGTGCTAAATTTATATATCAGTAGTAAGGAAAATGTTTCTAAAAATAAATTGGTGATACTTTAAAAACCATCACCAAATAAATTTATCATTTATCTCAAGAATTAAGAACAGCCCAGTTTTACAATCACAGATATATCTGACCTCATGATAAGACACATCTGCCCAAAAACAAGGGAATAAGCAGATTTTTGTACATGCATGAATGGAAAGAGTTGGAATAGCTGAAATGAAAACAGAAGTCAGGAAGTCTGCTTCACCTTATTTCAGTGGCCTTTGAGACTGTTATTCAGTCTTCAGTGCACACGCAACACACTGAATTCATTAACTTGCAACAAACCTGCCCTCTGGTTAATGAAACTATGCTGAAATTCATTAAGCGTCGTGCCTCTTAAGAACAAGCACAACTACAGAAGACTGAGAAGGGAGGGGGAAAAACAAACCCAAACAACAAACAGTTAAGTAATTTTTTTTTTTTTTAAAGACAGGTGAATACAGGAACCTGTACAGGTTTTAAAATAACAGTTTATGTTCCATTAAAAATTAGCCTTCCACTAAATTTAAAGGCTATGCTTTACCAACAAATTCAACTACACCACATTCAAACACAGCTTATCTGCAAATAGGAGAATCAAGTATCAAACCCAAAAATTTCTATTTTCTACCTGGAGTGAGTTTTTACACCACGGAAGATTTGCACATATACCGGGAAAAGGTATTATAATCTGCTTTCAGCCTGAGACAAGTTACTGTATCAGAAAAGGAAACTGCACGTCTCCCAGCATCGATTTAAACCCTGTTCCAAATGCACACCTCTGCTTGTCTCCACTACTGTTAGCATTTAACAACCAAGTCATCCAAAACAGTATTTGTTTGGTGAGTAAAATTTCGTCTGTTCTGCCCTTTAATTCAGGCTCAATGTATCTGCCCTACAGTCACCTCATTTCAACTGTTTCATGTAAAACACACAAACACAGATATCAGCAGCATTAACCCTACTACAGAATACACCTGCTGAACAGATCATTGTGCATACTGAAAGTAATAATACCTTTAAAAATTCCATGTGTGCATCTATCAGCTTACCTTATCTTGATTTACTAACGAATACACATAGAGTGGAAGAAAGAGTCTATTAAGTAGGTGGTCTGTCAGCACATCATTTAAAAATTCGCAATTAATGATAAGGATGTCATTAAGGTAATGTAAATGATCAAGATGTTCCGCTACCAGGTCACTCAGTTTGCCCCTATTTCTGTGCCTGAAAAAGAGTAGGAAGAAAGTCTCAGATATAATCATCAGTCTAACAAATTTAAGGAGAGAACTCATGTGCATTCCTTCCACAGATCACCTTGTGCAGACTGACTGCCCACAGATGATGTTTTCAGCAAAGTCAACTAATGAAGCCATCAAACAGCATTCGGGATTACATGTGCTTTAGGATGCCCATATCAAGTTTTCCCCCAAGATTTCAGAAGCAATGTTTTCACAAAACTTTGATTTCCACTGCCAACCATAAAACAAAGTAAGATTTGTTTCAAAAAAAATAAATCTATGTTGTATTTAACATCTACCTCTCCACTTCAAGAAAGCAAGGAACAGCCACCCACTCTAAGGTGGGGTGGGAAGGCAAACCAAGAATAACCTGGATCAACAAAATATTTCTATAGTTGATAGTGGAACATTACACAGGAAATTCAGGTCTGACATGTCACATATTAAGTAAATATTCCAGTTTAATTTTTTTTCCTACAGCCTTTTCAGAAAGCTGTTCTACCAACATGATAGAAAAAGAACACTAAAAGGACAAAGTTCATAAGATTAAGAAGCATAAAGTACCTTTTGTGTCTTCTGAATATCTACTGAATTTAGCAGAATTAAAACAAAGTGGAAGAAAAAGCATGTTGCCAAACACTAATTTACTTGTACAAATATTAGCACAGCCAGGGCACACAGCACTAACCGCTGCTACTTCAAAGAAACACTGAAAATCTTTGCAAGAATGAAAAGCTTCAACTGTCTACAAGGAAACTAACTTAACTGGACCACTATGACAAAGCAAGGAGAGTATCAACACCCAAGAAAAGCATTTCCATTCAATACCCAGTGTTTGTAAAAGCTTACTCTTCATCAGTCTGCACACAGTTATCCAGTTCTATCACGTGGCTTCCGATAAACCAAACCAGGTTGGAGAAATAAGGGACAGCAGTTTTATCTCTAATGTAATGCAGCATAGGTTGGTTGTCCACTGAAGAGAAATTGTTAAAAAGATAAATCAGTTGCCAATTTTTTTCAATTGATTTTTAAGAAACACAAGGTATCTTCTGTATTTTGATTACATGCTGGCTTTTCATATGAGTATATACCTGACATGATCTTACGCATGAAATGGACATCTACAAAAGCATCATATCAATTCTTAACTGGCTTGAATGAGCCTGATATTGATATATTTATATAGATCTGAAGAGAAACAAATGTAGTGGAATTCAGAAAGGTTTTTTAGCGCATTCTTTATTAAAAAGAAGAGAAAAAAGCATAAGAATAAAGCAGTAATGCTGAAAGTCAAGCTAGTTAGACTTACATGACACTGCATTAGGGAACACAGGAATCAGCAGTGAAGGAAGGGCAAAAGAAACAGACAACAGTTAACAGGATTAGGAACTGGGATAGTGACATCCTCCCAAAGGGTTTAAAAAGCTAAAGCACAAAGCATCTAAACTAAAAGGCAGGTGTTAGATCAGCACATATGCAAACGGATAGTCAGAAAACTACATAACCTGAACATCTGAGCTGTGTTTTTCCAACCCTATCCTCCATATCACTACAACATTCAATGAAAATTCTAGATAAGAACATTTTTTCTACCATAAAAATACTTAGTTACATAAATATATAACAAACAGGATATGAAGCCTGCACTTTGCTCTTTTTGTGAGCTCGTACCTGGGTTCACAGCTCCCTGAAGTAGAAAACAAGTGCCCATTTCTCAACATACAAAAGGCAGACGTGTCCCTCGCAATCAACACTATAAAGAACCTGCTATGCAGGCCGACCAGTTATTTGCAAAGCCAACTGTTCATTGTTTTCAAAATGATCTTACATTCTTCTATAATGAAGACTGTCATCAAATTGCTACTTAATCGATAGAAAGTTGTGTAAATTCAAAACATAATTTAAAATGGATTAAAGAATAAGAAGCCCTGCATGAACGTATTCCATAATACATGCTACCTTACAGCATGCTCATCTCAGAGGGAAAAGTTCTGAATACGCACCATTTTTTCTACAGAGATCACAGTAATATTTTCTGTCTATTACAGATTTTATAGACCCAAGAAAAATTTAGGGGGAAGTGACTTTTGGATGTTGTCTAGTTCAAATCCATTCTCAAAGAAGCCTTAACTTCAAAGTCCAACCAGGTTGCTAAGGGCCTTGTTTTGAAGAGCTCAAACAGCACAGATGCCCCAGTTGCTTTGGAAAGCCTGTTGCAGCCCTTAACTGTTGTCACGGTGAAGTTTGGTTTGGTTTGTTTGGTTTGCTTTTTCTTTAGATGCTACTGGAATGTCCAACACAGGAATGTGCGACTGCAGCCTCCTGGCCTTCACTGCACACCTCTGGGAATGGACAAGCTCTTCTTTAGACTGGAGTGACTGCAGGACCACAGAGTTCTACAGTCACATTCTAGTGCACTTCAAATCCAAAAGGAAGTGACATGGTCAGCAAGGTTACTGCTTCACACTTCATAAAGCTCAAGATGTTCAGTAAAAAAATACTTGACCTTCTTAAAGCATTTTGGTTTTGGAGTTGGTGGGGGTTTTTGGTTGGTTGTTAAAACACAGTCACATTCTGATCTCTGTTGAAGGGAACCTAAAGTTCCTTGCATACGCTTGATACTCTTTTTTTTTTGTAACCAGTTTCACCTGTGAAGAAACAATACTATATACAAGTAGATACTATAGCTTTGGGGTCCTGTTTCATAAAAAACAAAATGTGTATCTGAAGTCAACATCCTAAGCTTTCTAATCTCATTAATAAATGGACAGAAAACCCTTGGATGGAAATAATTGAAAATTAAACTACAATGAAACAAGCATTTTGTACACATGCATTTTTAAATATATAAAAAGCATACCTTTGTAGACATTTAAAGTTATAGTCCTAACAGCAATCCTGACCATGCTTTCTGGGTGGTTAAAAAATTTAATAGCTTCAGTGTACAAAGCAAAGTCATTAGTGTGCTGTAACAAGAGGAAAGAGAGTATTTATGAATTAACCAAAACATGTACAGAATATTTATTTGGATTCACTACGAAAAATACTTTCCATGTATTACTCTGATATTTTCATCTTAAGTTATCAAAATGATTCTACAGTGCACAGTCAGCTGCATATGTAGGTCTGCACTAAACGCTTTAAGTGCCAGAGCTTCCCATGTTAACGCTGCACATATTCGGTGCTTTAATGCCCTCTTCTGGCAAAAAGTGGAATGGAAAAATCCATTTCAACCTCTGGACTTTGACTAAGCCTCTTACAACCAAGTGGTGTAACAGAAAAGTTCTTGTTTATAAAAGCACAAGAAAACAAGGCATAAACAAGATGAATCCCCAGGCAAGCAGACTCCAGAACTACTGAAACAGTCCGATATAACACAAACTTTCAGATTTTTACTTTATTATAGTTGTACGAGGACAAAGACCTTCTTTATCATGCTTTTGCAGAGATCCCCACAAATGAATTCTCAATCACTGATATTACCTATATACGAATAAATGCAGGACATGCTGAGACAAGAGACTAAATAGAATATGTGCCAAATTACTATCAATTTCTAATTAAAATCCTCTTACCATTATACTGCAACTCTTTTTCAACTTACCTCATTATAAAAGAAATGTACAGTGTGGTTATTGAGTTTCAGGGAAAGAGTTTTCAAAAATGATATATAATATGCCATGATCTCTTCATCAGAAAAATCAAATTTGTGGACAATAATAGAATTTACATAGTTATTAGAGAGCAGGTAGTCTGAAAAACAAGAGACATTACACGGGTTAACAGAAAGAAAAAGACCATTATGCTAACTAGCTGTATGGAAAGTGCCAGCTAGCAACGAACTACCTGGTACTTGAAGATCCCAAATTTTAGCCAAACTCCTTCAGTGACGGCTTCAAGTGGCAATAAAAGGAAATTGTTCCCTACAAAGGTCTTTGCTCCCAAGAACAAGACAACCGAGAATATACTTCATCTCTCTCAATTTATATAGGCTTCGCAGCTAATAACACTTCAGACAACTATTTTTCTCCCACAGTCATGAACTCTGAAAGGCTTGTATATTACTTTCTCTTCATTGTACTTGTGGAGTACTTTAACTATTAATTCTCTATCCTCTTATACATTTCTAAACACCTTGAAGTAAATGTACGTGGCGGAATGCCAGTCCCAATGATGCCAGAATGGTCCCAGTACAAGTTCTACACCAGTTATCTCCAGCAGCAAAGCAAACATTTCAGATCACAACTAATTTGCTGACTTAAAGGACTCCTTGAAATATAGTAAATAAATGTTTTGGTAGTACCAAACAACTCCTTTTGTACTACTGAAAATTTATATGAAAAGGTATTTTGGAGTCAAATTGCACTGTATGTTCAGTAGCATTCAATTTAAAATATTGTTAGGTATTCATCTAGTTCTTTTGTGAAGGGGCACTAGCACTAAATTTTGCTAAATGAAAGGGAGGGTGACGACAGAGCACTGGAACAGGCTGCCCAGGGAGGTTGTGGAGTCTCCTTCTCTGGAGACATTCAAAACCCGCCTGGACATGTTCCTGTGCCACCTCACCTGGGCGTTCCTGCTCCAGCAGGGGGATTGGACTAGATGATCTTTTGAGGTCCCTTCCAATCCCAAACATACTGTGATACTGTGAATTCAACCAAATCTTCATCACTTAATGCTAAACAGTTTAAAAGTGTACCCTTACACAGTGATGTTTCATGGCTGATGTTCTCAAAAAGGATGTTCAGAGTCTGCAGGAGCTGTACACACACGTAACGGCCAGACTTCTGACGCAAGATGTTCAAGAAGAAAACAAACATATTCTTCTCCAAGAAAAAGCTGAAATAAAATAGAGGTGTCATTAAGTCACTTGCTGTATTTAACAGGAACATCATTTTACTAGGATCAGGGAAAATTCTAGGCAAGTTTGACAAACAGTATGTTCTACATTTACGAAGAATTATTCTGCAAAGTTTTACCTGTACAACAGAAGACTATCTTCTGAAAGCCTTAAATACTAACAAGGATGCTTAAACATTCAAATTACACAGAAAAGGGGTGTCAACAAATCAGGGCCTTTTTATTTTATTTTAGTATATTCAATTTCTCAATATTTGTTTTGAAGCTCCTTCTATCACACTATTTTGCGAGGATTAAAATAACATCTGAACAAAAACTCTAAATATCATAGCTAGAATAAGATATTTGTGGTATCTTATATAAAGTGAATAAATTAAAGTCATATGATATTAACAGATGTACTGAGTAAATCCGGGCCCTAAAAGAGCTTAGATTTTGTATTTATATCAATGATTTGAGAGATGAATAAAAGCAGTACATGAAAGGGGCTCTGGACTTGGAGCACTTTCCTGTTAACAGAAGCAAATTCTTTGTTTCTTTGTATAAAAATACAATCCTGCTTACTTGTCTACTACAGGACAGAGTTTTCTACCCACATTCATAAAATACAGTCTTAGAAGTGCTAACCTTTTGAACTACATCTCTATGCAACTCTAATCATTCTTCAAAAACAAAACCAGAGTCCAGTTTGCTTTGAAGTACTTACTCAAATACGGAGCTGTCATTCTGATCCCCCCATATCAGGATCTCTGTTATAGAACGAATAGTCTCTACCAGCAGGTTGCGGTTGTGATCTGTTACTGTTGTGTTTTTGGTCAAAACATGATACATGTACCTAAAAGAAAATATAATCACAAGTAGTATGTGCTCCTGCCACTTTCACGTGCACCAGAGGTTTGTCTTTCGTCACTGTCACTCAATGTAGACACAAACACACACTCACTACATCTAACCATTGTACATTTCAAATCCTAAAATTTGCTTTTAATATTGATACAGAAAGAAAAATAGTTGTTGAACAGAGTATGTAACAAACGCAACCAATCCATAACTAGCCAGGTGAGTTAACGAACGCTTACGCATCTGTTAACACAGGACTAGAAATTACACGACCAGTGTCCCGTGGTGTTTCTTATGGCCACCTAGTGAATGTCTCTGGGGTATGATGAAGTTAGAGGAGTGATGGGCAAAAAAAGGGAGAACCAGAAGCAGCAGGTACAAACACAGCAGCTGAGACAGGGAAGGGTCATCTGGGCAGAGGCACATGCAAGCCCAACCAGAAAAGTTGGATCCCTTCTGGCTGCAGAGACCCCTACAGACTCAGATCAGTCTGATGGGCAATGACCAGGACTCTCTAAGATGATTTATTAATCTTTCTTTTTCCCCCCGAAGTAAGATGTTACATCAAAGATTAGTTAAAGATTAAATATTAGTTCCCCTTATCCTACAAAAAAAAAAAAAAAAAAAAGGCTGAGGTGACAAATTCTAATAAAAAACAACAAGCCAAGAATCACCACTGCTTTTCTCCTTGTTTTTTTTTTTTTCCTTTGATATAGTAATAAAGAGAAAGGATGGATGTGAGAGAGCTGCAGAATTATGAAAGTAATTAGTAAAATACATAATCAGAAAAATTTCAAATCATTTTAAAACTGCAAGAGTTTAGATTATTAAACACAGCTCCTATATTACTATACTGCAATCTGCTGAAAACCAGGAGCAACACCTGAGCACTCAGGATTATCTGGGCAATACAATCACAAGCGTTTGGGAATGAAAACAGATTGTCCATATTATCAACCTTCCCATGAAAAGTGGAGTTAATCAAAACTCCTGGGATATATTTAGTGGAAAGCAGTTTGCATGTCCTGACCCTGAGGCAGCCTATGATATTGTTTTGGATTCCATTAAAGTTCATTCAGCAATTCAGGTTGAAATTTTATGAATCTTATTAATACAATGCAGGGGTTTAGAAGTTGAAGAAGCCAATTTTTAAGCAACAGACCCAAAGATTTCAAGCAGCTATTATGCAAGAACACCAATTTTGTGAAGCTACTGTAGGGCTCCAGGAAACACTATAGATTTCTAAAACAAAATTTTGGGGTTTCTGGTTTAAAGTAATTTTCAAAAGTTTATGTCAAAACCAGACTTGAAATCGCATTTCAAAAACCACTAATCCCATCAATTTAGTGGGGGTCCTGGGGGACAGCAGGGTGACCATGAGCCAGCACTGGGCCCTTGTGGCCAGGAAGCCAATGGTACCTGGGGTGGGTTAGAAGGGGGTGGTCAGTAGGTCAGAGAGGTTCTCCTGCCCCTCTGCTCTGCCCTGGGGAGACCACACCTGGAATATTGTGTCCAGTTGTGGCCCCTCAGCTCCAGCAGGACAGGGAACTGCTGGAGAGAGTCCAGCGCAGCCACCAAGATGCTGAAGGGAGTGGAGCATCTCCCGTGTGAGGAAAGGCTGAGGGAGCTGGGGCTCTGGAGCTGGACAAGAGGAGACTGAGGGGGGACTCATTCATGGGGATCAATATGGAAAGGGGGAGTGTCAGGAGGATGGAGCCAGGCTCTTCTCGGTGACAACCAGTGATAGGACAAGGGGTAATGGGTTCAAACTGGAATACAGGAGGTTCCACTTAAATTTGAGAAGAAACTTCTCAGTGAGGGTGACAGAACACTGGCCCAGGCTGCCCAGGGAGGTTGTGGAGTCTCCTACTCTGCAGACATTCAAAACCTGCCTGGATGCCTTCCTGTGTAACCTCATCTGGGTGTTCCTGCTCCGGCGGGGGGATTGGACTGGATCTTTCGAGGTCCCTTCCAATGCCTGACATTCTGTTATTCTGTAATTTTATCTATTCTAAAAAAGCCAATCACTGCACAAGGCAAACATGCAGCTGTAGAGTAAAACGCCATTATCTGAACACACATTATCAGATTGGTCCAACTACTTATCAGACTTACAAAGACAAAACAAGATATTAGTTTCAGAACCCTTTTCATGCATGAATTCAATTTTAAGAAGTTTGATCACATTTGCAGTTTACGTAAATTTGCAAAATTTGCTTTGTGGAATCTTCTCCAACCACTGAGCTGCCACACAGTTGGCTAGAGCTTCACAGGACCTGGTGCAAGACATGCTCCATCCTCATAAGCCACGCAGGAGCAGAAGCTATTTCAGATTAGTTTATTATGCTGTTATGGTAAAATGCTGTGTGCTTCCTGATCTTGATATTGATTAATCATCAAATAACTATTTTACTGCGTTGAGTGCTGCACAAGGACCCCGAGAGGTAAACAACTCTTGCAAATTCACAGTATTAATAAGATTTATAGACAGCATGCTCCCTTCCCTCCCCAATCAGCAATGTGGTAACGCCTACAACATGTTAAGGTTAACCTACCAGACAGCAGAGGAAAGAGGAAGAAAAAGGAAAGAGATAGCAGGAGAAGAAGATTGACTTTTCACACTTCTTCTCTTCAATAAAAAATTTTCACTCCCTCTTCACGCTGGTTTCCCCCTCTCATAAATCAATACTCATTTTCCAAATCCAGAACAGAAACTGCTCAGATTAGCACCATTCTATAAAAAGTTTTGGATGAATTCCTGTGTGATGTGGTGAACCTGCTTGAGCAAGTGAGTTGGACTGGATGATCTCCAGAGGTCCCTTCCAACCCAACCAGTCTGTGATTCTGTGAAAAGTTGATTCGTAGCTGTCCCCTACAACCAAAACTGCCTGGTCACGTGCCGTACCAAACAGAAGGCACTAAGAAGCAAGTCAAAGAGCACCTGCAAATCCTCTTCAACTAATCTGAGGATCACAGCTCAAGGTTCCTTCCATGGAGACTGACAGTGTGATGATCCACAGTGAAGAGTTTAAGTCTCACCACCTATAAGAACTCCCAGGGCTTTCTAAAACCGCATACAAGTCATGAAAAAACTTCCCTTTCTGCCACTATATGTATTATCAGGTCACCAAAACAAAAGACACAGCAAAAACTAAGTCCCTGCTCTGAGCGTGCATCAGTTAATGGAACAGCGAACAACCGAAGACAACAGACAATTCAATCAGAGCCGTTCATTCCACAGCAATCTGTATAGTAAGGATTTTTCCTGAGAGAGAGAGAGTTTAAAGAGAGTAATTAATACTACACTACTTCACATGTTTTAGCCTATTTATTTGAAGTCATATATAAATTGTTGCATCTGTGGACATCTATTTCTCACTAATGAGTTACATCATGCAAACTTGGGAATGAAGTTTACTTCAACAGCAGAACTCTGGGAATGAGAGGCAGTAAGAAGAATTATTACCTCACCTCAGGAGTCTATGGAACATAGAGCATTACAGATGCAAAAAGAAACACTTAATAGTCAGGAACACATTAACTTCAAATTAATTTACTTAATATCAACATTACTGCAAAGTTCCTTGATTTGCTAACACAACAATGCACTTACAGAAAACCTGAGCTCCACTTCCAAGCTATTCCTTTATCTACTCACTTGAGAATAAATGAGAAAGCACACACATACTTGCTTCTCATACCAGACACAAAACATATCATATTATGAAAATATAAATTATCACACAAACCCAGTATTTTTTTATTTACATAAATCCTTGAAGCCTATCTTTAAATACTGATTACAAAGGGGTCTAGTTGGTGCTCCAAAATGCTAAACCCACAAAAAGGAGATTTTTTTAACAAAAGCTCAACATGCTGGAAGTGTCAAAGCACCTGCTACCATCAAATCAGTGGGAAATTTTGCCACCATCTTAACAAGACAAGAAACCCAGGCTCAAGGGGATAACATAGCAACTCATGAATATAGAAAGTGTTTGTTTATGACTTTCCTACTTATTACTTACAAAAATACACTAAAATATATGAGTTTAGAAAGTCAAGCACTCAAATTTAAAAACCCCAGACATAACCATAACATGCTTGCTTCTCCACGCTGCTGTAACTATGTAATTACATATTGTTCTCATAGAGAAAACCTGACGTATAGCACGGACAGTACTTCAGGAAATGAATCAGCTGTGACACAAGTCTTCAGCCATTCACGTTTACGGACACTGCATATGACCAAGCCACGAGAAACATTCAGCACCTGACTCTAATAGTATAAAACGTTTTGTGCATTCAGTATGCAATTAAAATACCAAGCGTAGAAGTAAAAATGGGAAATGAAGGTAACAACAGGGCTACATAAAATACCTCTTAGAAAAGCAAGAAAAGAAATTTAATCTAGAAACAAGGATACTAAGCTTAAGTTCCAAAGCCTTTCACTTTAGCAGGAACACGAGAGATACCAGATGAACTCTTCAGAAATGCTTAAGATATCACCACTTAAATACCCGGAAAAACGACATAAATCCTCTTCATCTATTCCAATGCAAAGTCAAAATCTGCAGATAGGTGGGGAAAGAAGATAGAGTTATGCTCTCAGGGAGATGTGACCATGCATCTGCCAATGTCAGACCATCCTCAATGGTGCAACAGGAAACACTTTTTGGTACCTTAACCACAGGCCACAGCTCCCAAAGTGAGGGGCTGCGGAAGCTGAGTGCAGTGACTGTCCTGTCAGCGGCTGCAGAGAACTGGGAGAAGCCCCGACCTACAGGACAATGCACTAACTTCAGGTTTGTGTAACAGGACAGACTGCTGCCTAAAACGGGGTTGATGTATTTGCTTTTAGAACCGGAAGCAGGTAATAAACACAGGACTATATAAAGGGAGGTGAAAAAAGGTCTCATCCTCAACTGCTGGATGCCTCCTTGAAGAAGTGGATTCTGGCCTTGCGTCAGACACAATCTTCAGACCATTTTCCCAAGCAACCACTAACATTGTTCCTGTTTCCAGAGTATTTAGGCTTTCTCTGTTTACTGACATTCCCTCAATTACTAAACAAAGGGCACAAAAATATCAAGTTCTCTGAAAAATAATAGTCAGAAGCACTCAGGCAGATAGTACTGTTTCACAGCCCCGCTAGATCACAGTTCAGCAAGATGCTAGAAAGCTGGTCTGAATTGTAACTGTTTTCACTAGACCAAGAGACTGTATCAAAACACTTAATACAAACAGCCTCACAATTTTCCTTTAGCTGATCCATTCTACAGCACGTTTGTGGAAAGACTGAATAGTAAAATTTCAAAAGCAAGCCTCAGACAAACTGCATTAGAGCTGATAGGAAGTCCCAGATCCAACATTTATTGGCAAAAGCAGTAACTCAGTTTTACTAAATAGGTATATCGTTTACAATTTAGACTAATCTCTACATTATGCATGTTAAAAAATAAAAATATTCCCATAAAGACAGCCCGGGATAATTTCAGTTTTGTAACACAGCATAATACACCATGTTACAGACTAAGCTAATAGCAAGGTGGGTGCATTCTACTCAACTCATTCACACGGGACACAAGACACATTCTTGGTGAGCTGAACAGATGAGAACACACAGTTCACAAGATGGTGAGCTTAACAAGACTGACTTTCCTTCATGACCCCAAAACCAAGGTTCTTTGTCCTTCTTCCTTCTGTTCCTTTACCCACTTTAGAAAAGTCCTAGATTTCACTTTAGCAATAGGTAGCTGGCTTTGCTGTCGACATTTAGCTAGAAACTGAAGTTGACAGAGCCTAGTTAAACAAACAATTAAAATATACATAGTCTAAACACATCAAAGATGTTGAGTACCCCTTACATACTATCATTTCAGATTTCATAATTAAAGAAATCACATGCAAAAAAGCAAACAAACCAAAGCCACTATTTTAGTAGAGAACTATATACTTCAGCTCCCAGATAAGAAGTCAAGCACAAGCCACAACACTTACAGCTTAATTCCCTTTGCTGCAAATCAAAGGGGGTATCACTTTTTCTACCCTCTGTCACCCTGACAGAATATATGATCACACTTCTCTTGCCCGAAAGACTCTAACATCCTGAAGGCTCCCTCTCACCAGCCTATTTTTTTCTAAACTTAAACTAAACTTATTCAAATTTCGTCATGCATCAGCATTCTTACTCTTCAAGTGTAATACTGAAACCAGATAGATCTAGGGCTCCACTAGTGCTGAGTAGTACACAATGACTATCCTTTGTATGTTAAATAGAACATCCCTATGTTTATATCTGAGCGCAGCTTTTCCCCTTTTTCCTGCAATGTCAGATCACGTTGACTTACTAGTCTGGCCTACCATGGTTTCAAAAGTACTTTCTGCAGTGCTACTGCATCACCAGTTTTGCATTTATGGACTTGATTTCCCTGTCTTTGGTAAATAGTGGTGCATTTCACTTAGTCTTGCTGGTTTTGAACATTCTTCCAGTTTAGAGGCAAGAATCAGATTCTATAAATAATCTTGATAAAGTAACTGCAAGATCCAAATCTTGTCCAAGTGCACCCTGCTCATTACTGTCAGGCTCCTTTCATGTCCTCCTTGTAACTTGACTAATTGTCAAAAACTAGCAGTCACTTATTTCTCAACGAGCTACATGTTCACTGTGATTTCATTTAGAAAATACTTCCTCTGTTAATGACCTCCTTTTCTAGTTCAGTAGAAAGATAAGCTATAACAGTGGAACTGATTTTTCTCACAACTAGAAAACTCTCCAAATGGAACAGAAAATTTAAAATCGTTTTATCCCTTGCCATCCTCCCAGCGGCAGAGCTGGAAAACACGATTCCACCTACTGCAGTCAGCAGCAAGGCCGGGGTATCAGACTCCGGAGACCTGCGTTATAATTCTCAAGCTCAACAGCTTTACTTGTGCGTCAGCTGCTAAACCTCCCAACCGGGGCACATCCCCGGACCAGCCAAACCACCGTCACGAATCACTGCTGACTGCCCAGATCACACACACCTCAAAAAGTCTATGTTGTATTATTTACAGGCTGGGACCAGGCTCCTCACTTTCCCATTCTATCCACTACCAGGAAACATAGTTCTCCCTCAAGAGGAATGCGATATTTGTTGTATTTATCACCTCTTACACTCTACTGAGTAAGTCGGAGACACTATTAAGAAACAAGCAAACAAACGCGTATCACAGCCATGAGTGTGACATGGCATCACGGAACCGCGTCTGCCCTGAAGGCGTTTTGGGGCAAAAAGGCAGATTTCCGTGAGAAAGACACCGACACCACGGCACGGAGCCTCCTTCCCATGCTGAACCGCTCCGGGAGCTCCGGCCTGGGGAGCTGCGCCAGAACGCACCGGAGAGAGACCGGGGAGAGCGGCGGGCCCAGCCGCCCCCTGCCGCCCTTCGCCGGCCCCGCTCCGCAGCCCCCCGAGGGTGAGCGCTGCCCCGAGCACCCCCGCAGTGGGAGCCGGGCCGCCCCGTACCCTCCGCATCCCCCCCAAGCCCCCAGCCCGGCTCCCCACACCTCTCCCCTCACAGCCGCCCCGGCCCGCGCTCACTTGAGGTGGTCCAAGGAGTGGATGCTGCGAGCGGCCTTCCCGTGCCCGCCGCCCACCCAGCTGCGGGAGCGACCGAACATGCTGGCGGCGAACGGCTGCTACGGCCCGCGGGGCTCTAGGGCTTCATCGTCCCGCGGAGAAAGGCGGGCGAAGGGGCGAGCGGCGCCCAGGCAGGCGGACCCGGGAAGCGGCCCCGGCGGCGGCCACCGGCGCACACAGGCGCACGCGCGCGCGGAGCACGCCGGGAAGTGAGGGCCGGTGCCCGCCCCGGACTGCGAGTCCCAGGAGGCACCGCGAGCCCCGTCAGGCGGCACCGGGCACTGCGGGGACACCCGGGACCTCGGGCTGGGCTCTGCTGTCCTGTCCCGCCAGCCCACGGCGGAGCCCCCGCGGGGCCCGGCGTTTTCTCCCTTCCTGTCAGAATTTCCCCAGAAAAGTGGAAGCGCCCCGCTGCGGGGCCGTTTGTCGCAGAGGGAACCGAGTGTCACCGGCCGGGAGATGCCCGGCCCTCCCCAGAGCCAGGGCCGAGCGGCAGCCGGGGGACCCGGCTCCGGTTATTCGATTCCTTCACTCGCTTCGGCAGTTCTGGGTTAGATCTTGTCAGGTCATGAGGGCACTGTCAAGTTAAAAGAACAGGAAAGACTAAATTTAGCTTAAACACCCCCCCCCCACCACTCCAGCTGCGCAGATACCTCCCAAATGCATCGTAATTTGAGATGAAATTTGGCCCCTTTACACTCCTCGTTCACCTGAACTCAAGACGAAGTGGTTCTGGGGGATCGGTTGGGATGGCACAGTTTCAAACCGGCTTTAAAACTAAATTAAAGCAGAATAACACTGCATCATTAGCGACCGTCTTGACCTGGGGTTATTTTTTCTTTTTTTTTGCATTAACCGGATAAATAAACTAAATGTAGGTAACGGCTGAAGAGTTTGTCACCTACGTAAAAAAAAAGAAAAAAAAAAGTTTAGAACAATGCCTCTGATCGTGCTTTAATATGGATGAAACCTTGGCCAGCACAGAAATGCCTCTGCCGCGGTCAGAAGGGGCCCAGGCCCGCACCGCTGCTCCGGCGGGGCGTGTGAACGGCAGGGCATCGGAAAACAACCCCCGGGGCCCAGAAACGGGCAAATGCAGCCCCCAGGCTGCCGCAGTGCCGGGGCGGCTCGGCCCGGGCACAGCACCACCCCTGTGCCCTGCAGCCCGCCGGGGCGGCCCCCGGGCCGGCGGAGCGGGACGCGGCTGCCGCTGAACGCGGCGGAGGCGCCGGCGCCCGTCACGGCCGCTCCCGGCCAACCAGCAGCGCCCGGGGCGGGCGGCGCTGCGAGGGGCCGCGGACGCCGGTAAACAGCCGCGGCGTGCGGGGGGGGCAGCGGCGGAGCGGGGAGGCCGGAGGAGCGCGGGGACCTGCCGCGCAGGCCGGGACTGGCGGGCTCGCTGACGGCGGCAGGTGCTCCGCGCTGACCGCGACAACGCGCCTGCGGGCTCTTTGCGGGAAGTTTGCGGGCGGGAGGAGGGGAGCCGCGGCGGGACTGCAGCAGCCGGGCTGGAAATGCCCCTGAGGAGCCTCCTGCCAGCGGCGGGGCTGCGGCAGCGCCGCTGAAGCCCGCCAGCCTGCCGGGACGCCGCTTCCTCCGGGGAGGGAGGTGACCGAGCCGGCCGCTCTGCGGCTGTTCCGCCCCCGCGGGGCTCGGCTCTTCCCGGGGTGCGGATCCGGCTCTGGGGTTTTGCCCTTTGCTACCGCCAGGGCTGCAGAGTGCGGTCCTGCGCACCCCGCTCCCGGCTCCGCGCCGGCGCCCGCCGCTGCCGCCCGCCCCACCGGGCAGGTCGGTGCCCGCTGCCGCCGCAGCCCCCTCACGGCTGCATGCCCGCCGCGGTCTCGGCACGGCTGGATTCGCTGGAGTCCTGGGCCTTCCATGCGCTGCTGGTGCTGCCCTATATGTTTTACGTGGGGTTGTTTTTTGTCAACGTGCTGATCCTGTACTATGCCTTCCTGATGGAGTACATCGTGCTCAATGTAGGCATCGTCTTCCTGCCCGAGGATATGGACCAGGCTCTGGTGGATCTGGGGGTGCTCTCCGACCCCGGCTCCGTGCTCTACGAGACGGACAGCGAGCTGGATGTTTTTGATGGGTACTTGGAGTGACGCCCCGGGGCGCTCCGAAGTGACTGCGGGGTGACGCCGCGGGGCCGGGGCCGGTGTCCCGACATGGCCGTAGCTCGGGGAACGCCCCGGGTACCCTCGCAGCGTCTCGGCTCCTTCTGCGCAGCATCTCTTCCAAATGGCCCCCCCTTCTCCCGGTGCAGGGGCGAGCGGGGCGGCGCGGACCCGCAGTAAGTCATTCCCTGGGGCTCGGCTGGGGCAGCGGCCGCGGGCGGGCTGGGGACAGACCCGCCGGGAGAGCGGGGCGACAGACACACGGACACCGCCGCAGCTGCCAGCACGGAGCTGTGCAGGCCGGGCTGCCGGGGGACGCGGAGCGGAGCGCTGCCCGGCTGCCGCCGCCGCTCCTCCCGCCGCGGAGCGCCCGGCGCGGCCCCGCTCCGTGCCCTCTGCGCAGCGAGAACGTCTGTCCCTAAAGACTAATTTTCACAGTGCTGAGCCACTGCAGCTGCTGTGCTGGGTGTTGTGTTTACAGCTCGTCAACAACTTTGCTAATCCGGTCTTGAAAGCAGCTCTGAGTCTAAACGAACATCCAGGCTAATGTTTGTTGAAAATCAGAGACCATACTCGAGCCAGAAATTGATCAGATGCCCTTTAAAACCTCTGTCTTGGATAATAAGAAAACAACCCAGTTCTTCTAATGTTAATTGTAGCGAGAGGGTTTGCTTGATGAATTTATCATTGTAGTTGAGCGATACTAAAACTCTAGAGATGTTGTAAGGATTTTAGTATTTTGAAACATTGAAATGAAGTCGGGAAGAAAATCACTATTTCTAGCTAGGACTTTCTGTGCCAAATGTATGTTAATGAAAACATTCACAGTTTAAATTGAAATGTGTTATCAAATCTGCCAGTAGAATTTTTAGCAGAATATTGTCTGTAAATTTGAAAACGAGTTCAAGATACCTTTTTGTTTTCTATTTGGAATTAAGGTTACAAACATAACTTTGATGAACATACTATACAAATGCCATTTAACATCAGTATTCTAATTAAAAAAACCCACCACAACAACGACAACTCCAAACAAACAAAACCCACAAAAAACCACCAAGGAAAACCCCCACAAACCTTCCCTTCATACAGATTTTTAAAAGCTGTCCTTCATACAGATTAAAACTATCTCCTAAATATTTCTGTTCCGGTTCCATGTAAAGCAATAGTAGCCAATTTTGGTCAATAGTTTAGAAGGAAAAAATGGAAATCTTTGGTGCTGGAGGGACATTGATCATACAAAACCAGTTGAACAAAGCTTGGTCAAAGGCAGATGGGAGCATAACAAGTAGGGGGGACAGATCTTTGCTGCTGAAGAAATCCCACTGCATATAGTCACCGCACATGAAAGTGCCCATGCCAGCCTTTGGTGTCCATCCCAAGCAGCTGGATTAGAATCAATTCTGCTAGGATAGAGTCTGGAGTAGAACTAAACTCCCCACAAAACACTGTTGGCTGCTTTTCTGGCTGTCATCTCCTCTCCCTTTTCAGCTGGGCAAATAACACACATGATCTGTATTGTAGGAAAGAATTTCATTAAAAAGAATGGAAATCTAAGCAAAATCTTCTGTGTGAAAAGCCCTAGACATTTTCTCCCCCGAAATATCTTTCCTCAAACCCCAAATCGTATTACTCCAACAGCATCTACTGTAAGGATTAAAAACTGGATTTTTAATAACTTTTTTTGCCAACTAGGATTTGTCATGATGAGTTGCATCTAGTTGTCAGGAAGATCTAAGGAGAACAGACATAATTTTCCTCAGTGGATTTTTCCTACTGCATGAACACATAGTTTGACAGAGAGTAGAGTCTGAACATAGTTCTGTTCAGTGTAGATAAACGGCCTTTTTAAAATTTTCCTTCATATTAATAGGATAAGCAGCTCTGCAAACCGTGTCACCTCCGTATGTAGAAATGCGGAGTCTTCCCAAAGCTCAGAAGTCTCAGTCTATATGGAGCTCTGCACAGGTGCCAGCTTCAGCCTTAATCCTTTCATTTGGAAATTGTCATGTTAGATGGTGGTTTCCACTGAGAATCAAATCACAAATCCATAAAGTTAGATCAATTATTATAGAGCAAAAAAAATGCTATTACTGTGCTTCATCTGTTTATATATTTTGTTATATTTATATACACAGCAACCAGGCCACAATTTTCGTAAGTATTTTGCTACCAGGCAAAGATTCAGCACGTCACCACAAAAAGGAATTTGTGTTAATACCCTGGTTACAGGTTTCTTCCCTGTTCTGTGCTGTTCCTCCTCGCCAGTTCCCTAGCAGGGCAGGCAGAGGAGGGCCCAGTTTGGAGCTGTGTTTTCCACTTTTTGGAGCAGAAATATGTGCTCCCTAGGACAGCTGCCCACCCGCCTGTTGGGTCACACCCAGGAGTGATGGGGGTTCACAAGATGCCCCAGGAAGAAAAGATCTCCGTTTTACCAGCAGAGATGAAAAACTCATCAGCACACTCTTTGCATTGAATGTAAGAGAAGTGTTCCTTATATGACTCACCAGTGATTACTGAGAACAACTAAAACGCTATGATTAACCTCAGCTGAAGCCTTGCAGTGTGCTAATTGCCTTTAGCAAGTGATGCCTTGTGCCCAGGAGGTGAGTGACATGCGTGACAGGGAAACAAAGGGGGGAAATCCCAAGAGGCAATTCTGCAGGATGTGGAAAGGCTAATTTAGATGTAAAAAGAAAAAGCATGTGGATCAGAATAGCTCTGTTCTCTCTTGGAGCAAAACCCTCACTTGACTAAACTCAGTAGGAGCAAAATTATGTCCAAGTTCCTGAGCATAATTGGTGGCAGAGGCTGAAGGCAGACAACTAAGCAGCTCAAAGCAGCTTCCTATCCTATTCAAATGGAGAAATCCATCTGCATAAACTGAGCAGAATTGAACTTATGTACTGCTTTAGCTTGAGTGTGCCAGGTTCTTCTTTATATTTGAAGTCCACTGGAGTAAAGCAATATGACTGTTCTCGTTGTACTGTCTTAAAATCAGATGTGACTCATCACTAAGTACTCTAATCCGAGACAAAATGAGCAAAAGTAATCAATGATGAAAACCAAATAGGAAATACTGGATTTAATCTTAGAGTACAAGCATTACCTTACTTCTTCATCAAGGTGAATTCTGATGAACGCCTTCAGTGAGCAGAATCCAGCACTCAAAAGTCGTGACTCAGCACTTCTGCTGAATGCCGGTGTCTAAATCCTGACTCAAAGACAGAGCTTTACTCACGAGCTCATCGATACAGCGCCAGTCTGGTGTCTGTGTGGGATAGGATGGGCCGGGCAGAGAGAAGGCAGCAGGTGGATCCGTCCTGTGCCTGCTGCTCCTGGCTTCTGTGAGCCCAGCTTACTTGGGCCTCCGTTCCAGCCCTCTAAACCAGAGATGCCCCAAAAGGGAACAGATCAGAAGGGTGTTATCACTAGCGGTGTCAGGATACACATAAATGCATCAGAATCCACCTGACTTCTTCCTTTTCAGACTTTGAATTTTAAAAATAATGAGCACCATGATCCGTCACTTATTTTACCTTGCCATTTTTCTCTATGCTCTTTCCTTATTTGTAGAAATCTCCACGTTAAAAACAAAGGTGGTTTGTTGACTCCAGGATACAGAGCAGACAGGTATTTTATGCAAGTTATAGTGACAACAATTTTTGGAACTCTGTTGTGAATTCTTAGGTGCTATTAAAATTCACAGAGGTTGAGTCCTCGGACTTGCCTGGTAGCTCTGCTATTGCTTTTCAGTGGTTCTTAAAGGGAATTCCGTGCTAGATGGAAGGAAAACAAAATTGTGGTTAACTGATGAACTGGCCATTTAGACTCATTAACAACAGCCATGGACAGTCCTGGGTGGTTTTCTACCAAATGCATTCATTTATATAATGCAAGGGAGGAGGTGGGTTTTGAAAAGTTTTCCAAAAGCTCCTGTTAATGACATGAATTAAAATGAGGCATAGAAGATTAAGAGACAATTAATTTAGGATAGAAGTACTTCAGGCCTGACTATTTAATGTGTTTCATTTAAAAGCCCCAGCCACAAGTGATTTTAAAGAATAAATTTGGCCACAATGGTAAAAAAAAATAGCAGAGTAATTTGAACGATGCTTTCTAAGGACACAAGCATGTTTCTAACATATATGATAAAAAGGGTAAAAGCTAATAGCAGACATATGGAAGATAGCAGTATAGTGGAAAATGATGATGTGCACTGAGTGATCTGTTGTTGGGTAAAGCTCTAGCTCAGTTAATGGACTTAAGGCTATAAACTCTGTGAAGGGCCAGACAGGCCCTGAGCTCTGAAACACTTGGCCAGGAACCTGAAAGCAAAGTCAGGATACAAAACAGAGTCACCGTGTTCCCTTTGATCCAGCTCAAATTGTGCAGAGCAATAACTTCACAGACAGAATTATCAAAAATACCATGACTGAGTTTCTTCTTCTAATGCTAGTTACACTGTAATAGCCATACTGTTAAATGCTTACAGTTATCTTTTAGGCTGTTAGAAGACTATAGTTCTGAGAATCTAAAAAGAGTTGCTACCTTTTCATTTCCCATTGTTTTTTTGAAATTTTTGAAATTTTCTCTTAAAAATTAGGTTCACATGAAATTTGAAGGATGGACTTTTAAATCAGCTGAATGGAAAGGCAAGGCTGAATCTCCTGGTCACTTGTATCATTCATACCCCATTTAATATCTGCCACCACAAATTACAGTCTTGGACTAGCAGCCCAACAGCAATATTTGAAACTTCCATTTGACAGCTTTATGCGTTGCTTTGCAGGCCTAAGACATTTCGCTGTGCTATTTTTAAGTCAGCCTAGAATTTGATCTACAACGCAAAATACTAACAATCTCTGAACTGTCTGCTGTGGATCAGAGCTTTTAGTTCAACTTGGAAAGCGATCAGATAAACTCCAAATGAGGAATGTGTTGGAGCTGCTGCTTCCACTTTTCTTGTTCTTGGTTTAAGAAACAGGATTTTGAGTGTTTGGCTGTTAGCAGGGTCCTGTAGCTGATTGACATTCAACAGCAACACCTCACTGGACACAAAAATCCTTCTTGTTTCTGCTCCAGCATCTACAGTAAGGGGCACACAAGGAAACGCCGGGATGAGTCAGAGCACGGCGGCCCAGCCCTGCGTTGTGCCTCTGGCAGGGCAGCGCAGGGCCCTGACCTACATCTGCCGGCTGTTCTCTTCGTATTTTCTGGCATTCTCCTTGGGAGAATAAGGCATGTTAGAGGGCACATTACTGCCTAGCCCTTTAGCAGATGTTTTCCAAGCCCACCACCTTTTGCCCACAAGATCTGTCTGGAGTCTCTTGCTAGCAGTGCAGCATCCGAATACCTGACAGAGCTTATTTCCCGCAGTCTTGATGATCTCTCTGTTCACTTTCTTCTCTGCATCACTAATGGTGATGTTGAATAAAAACTGGTCCCTGGCATACTCTGCTACTGACTTCTTTCCTACCAATCCTTACTCTTTGCTTCCAATATTTTAATCTGCTTTCAATCCACAGAAGAACCTTTCCCCAACACTGTGTCACCCTGTTTGCGTTCAGCAAACCACGTCACTCAGTCTGTCCATGCTCGTGCAGAACGTGGGGCCATCGCATTTCATTCTTCATTCAGGCTCTTCGTAGCTTCCCCTGTGTCTCCGGCATCTTCATGCCCCTGTTAACATCACACCAAGGACAAGTGCGCTCTGATGTTAACAGAAACTGTTGCATTGATTTCCCTGAAAGGTTGTTCAGGCCTTTCCTTCTCAGAGAATTATTATCCATAGTCACAAAAGGGTTTGAATTTTTTTTTTTTTTCAATAAGTTGATGGCCAGGTGCTAAATCTAATGTACACAATGACTTCTCTGTTCTTTTTAGGTTTAGAGGGTTACTTTGTATTTATGTATTTTCTTTTAAACAGATTCATTAAACACCTGACATGGATTGTAACCAGGTTAATGGAACAAGTAATGAAAGAAGCTCTGAAATGTAGAGATGAAAAGAAGGATAAGGGGACAAGAAGAAGAGTTGTCATCAGACCTTGTCAGTTGTGACTTTTCCTCATGAGTGTGCACCAACTGCAGAGATTCTTGCACCATACTGGGCTTCCACAGGTAATTCTGGGATGGACTGTATGAACAAATAATATAAGCTATGTTCTAGTATAACAGAAAATCAAGACGTTACTCAGATTTGATAAACTTTGAATAGATACCACGTCACCTGAATGGACACGCTCTCCATAACTGCTTCAGCGAGTTTTACAATCACACACTGAAACTCTACCAGCCAGTAGTTCAAAGACAGCGCTCTCAGGGGAAAACATGCAGGAGTGACTGCAAGGAGGTTCTGTTCAGGGCAGGGTTACGGCAAGAACTGTGCTAGTAAGATATTTTATTTAAATTGTGAGTTTTGAAATAGAGAGTGAATTTTATATGTCAGATGGATTCATTATCTAACACGATATAATACTTTGCAGATTGTTTAAGCTTGTGTTCCTATGTACAGACATGAAAGCAATAAAGACTGACCTTTTCCATGAAAAAGTAAAGTCATTTGTCAGAGTAGTTATTTTTCAATTTGAATAGAAAAAACTGAAATGTGCTTTCCAGGAAATTCCAGTTTTTCTACAGGTACCTGCAAATAGTTCCAGACTGTTGAGATGGCCAGCATGGAGGAAATCCTCGGGAAAAACTGCTTAAAATACCCGACCTGAACTGACACACCAGGAACTGCGCACTGGGCCGGGGGCAGGAACCCACATCTTGCTCAGGGCAGGCGCTGTAGGTTTAATCTTATTGTATTTTTTAGAAAAGTCTTATTTTCTTAACTGTGCCATTGTTAAGCCAAGTTGATGTAGCAAGAACATTTTAGATAAATCAGGATTGCAGATGTTTCTCCTGAACTCTCTCCATGCGTCATGTCTCTGCAGCCCGTGTCTCTGCCATCTGCTCCCAGCCTGGGCTTTGGGATCCAGACTGACAGTGTCATGTGAATTTCTTGACAGCCGGTCTGAGGGGCCAGAGGGTGCCAGTTTAGATCCCTCTTGAAACAATGACAAAGCAACTAGCACATCACACTTTTTTCCTGATACTCTCAGGGTATGGCACTCAAATGGCATTTTTTTAACTCTTAGTGCAGTAGAAATTAGCTCCCAGTCCCCAAAATTCTGTCCCCCAAATGCAATTTTCAGTCACTCCTGCAAGAAATGAACCATTGTCATTGAACAAAGTAGCTGTTCTCCAGCGTAGGTTCCATCCGTTATGGTTTGGGGCCTTAAAACTCTGACAAGTGTTTTGTTCCATAAAACTCCTGACCTGCAATTCAGCGACACAATATCCCAACACATACAGATACACTTAGGGAACTAAATCCCCACTTAGACATCTACATAAAGAATAGCCCAGTTTAAAGACTTGTTAAGCTTGTGTTTGCATGCCCATTTGGTACCAACACAAGAAAGGCTGAATTTTGCTGCTGAAGGCAGCAATTCCTGCTGTTTAAATAATTAGAAATTCATGCTGTTCACAGACACAGCTAACACTCATTTTTCAGGGTCACACGTATGCTATTTGAGCCTGGTTCAGTTTGTCATGATAGGTACGTACTGCAGTATCTACTAGTTTGTCATCGTTTCCCTGCAGTGCGTTTATGCCACACAATGCACAGATCAAGCAACACAAATTCCACCAAGTAATTCACTGTGGAGATTCTCAATCTCAGATAAGATCTCTGATTTCTCAGAACAGCTCAGCTTCATGTGTTCAAAGGATGGGGAGAGGACTTGGATGATAGGACCTGACTACCCCTGTAAAACAAGCCTGAGTGTTGCAGCAAGACTTCTTGGACAACGAAAAGAACGTGGCCAGTAGGAGGTTAGCATTTTTCTCATTCTAAAAGATTTTTAGAACACAGATTTGATCAGAACAGCTTTCTCAGGGTAGCCAGTGACTTCAGTCCTCTATACGTGAGGCGCTCATTTGATAAAAGCATTTTAGATAAGCTTTGTCCCACAAGAATATCCAGGCTTTGAACCTTGATTAAATTTAGAACTTTAAACTGCAAAGAAGTCTGAAATGATGAAAACAACTATTTGCTGTTATAAGCAAGTTGCTTCAGTCAGCACTTCTGTATCTCCTAATCCTGGACGTGCAGTCTGTCAGTTGGCATTGCGAGATCCCATTGCCTGTTCAGAAACAACTATTTTTCCATTTCCAGACCACAGAACTGGTAAGTGCCAGCAGGACCCACCTGTCTCCCTCGCACACGGGGCGTTCTGGGCACCTACAATCCATAGCATTTCCAAGAGAAAAACCAAAGCATTTTTCAACAGGTACTACAAGCTAGTGTAAAAAGATATACTTTTATTAATACTTTAAAATTATGTATAAAGACAACCACAATTTACAATCTGTACATTATAAGCATACATCTCCTAATAACTCATAGAAAGACAACAGCAGTTTACGCAATGTGATTTTATCAGTCCAGACAGGGTCCTGTAACATTCAGCTGCCTGTGTAATATTTAGCACATTCTCAGATATGGTCACAGGGAAGTGTGGCTGCAGAATATATCCCTACAGGGGCATGTGTCATCCAAAGCCTAGTTAAGGGAAGCGAAGACAAGGGCTCAGAGCGGATCTGCGCGGCTGAAGTGCCACGGGCTGATGGGAACATCACACAAGATTTGGCTCAAAATACCTTCCATTCACACAGCTGAAAGAGGGGCATGTAAATGAGATTTTTTTTTCCATGACTCTCGCTAGAGTTTGGCTAGAGAGAAGAACCGGGCAGATAGCTAAGAAAAATACCACTTTCTACTTACAGTCATACTCTCACAGAGTTTTTCCACCTTGCTCTGTTGTACTACTACTTGCACATACTAGGTGTGCTTCCCTGCTCACCTTTGATTAACAGAAACAACAAACCAGACCTTCCTTCCTTCCTTCCTTAATTTGTCTGCCTTCCATCTCCCTGCTGTCAGGACTCCACAGGCACTGAAACTTTAGCAGAGAAGTATAATCTGCTGGAAAGAACATAAAGATTGGTGGTTTGAACTGTTTAAACTGAGGACTTTTTGAAAACCAAGTAACAGAGTATTTGAGGGGTGAGTTGGGAAATTCTAGTATTGTCAGCGCTTCCTAACAGAAGAGATTTCAAGGAGGTTGTTGAGCTAACCCTGAGCTAACCATGAAGCAGAGACCTCCCTTCCCAATTTGTGGCATATGGAATATTCCAAGCTTTTTCCATCCTTTTTTGTTTTTCTGCCTCCAGACCAAATCTGGACAGGTAGCCTGAATACCATTCCTGACAGTTGTCTCTGTATGATTACAAGTTTTCTCAATGTTCACAAAGCTGAAATAAAAAAGGAAAAAAAAAAAGATGAAAAAAGGAGACCATTGTTTTGCTACTGCAGTCAGCAGGACTGGTGTTTGGCCCACATATCACTGAGACCAGCAGCGCAGACACACGGTAATACTTTGAAATACGTTATTGTCTGTCGTTGCCTAGTTATGAATAACTCTGTAAAAGAAGGCCACGTAAACCACACACAGCAGTGATTTCACTGTCAAGTATAAAATAGATGTTGCCACCTGCAAGCCAGGAACTAAATCCCAATCCAAGTATGTGAATGAAGAACAAAAAATGGAAGTCCTGATTTGAGACAGAGTAAAAACCTTTGAAGACTGTCACTTTGAGGATTTTTGTGCAATAAACTGAAGCTATTTGTATGTATTCAGATTTCTGTGATAATGTCAGAAAAATCCGTAACAGTTTTCCAGCTTTAATTAATTTCTTCTATTTACTTCATTTTTCTTCCACTCCCAATCTTTCTGAAGGATGCTAGAGTTGGGTTATGGTCGGACTCGATGATCTTGAGGATCTCTTCCAACCAAAATGATTCGATGATTCTATAACAAGAGAGTCGTAGAAAATATCTTTCTATCCTTTATGACTGCATTGGTGATTCACGTCAAGAAAAGAACCACTTCTAGATCCTCATAGATAATCTGACAATATCAAATTGTTTTCTAAGACTGATTATTCTTTTTTTATGCTCCTGGCCTTAATGCTTCAAATCAGTCCAGACAGGCAGGTGAAATCCAGAACACTGAGCTTTGGAAGGCCAAAATCATCAAACCACTGGCACCATGAAACAAGTATATTTGATCTCTCACTATATCAGATGTTGCAGGTCCAGAAGCTTGAAGTCTGGTCTTTGATGAACTGATGACGGAATTTCATACTTTCAATATCCTGGTGATTTCTGGTCACCTTTAATGGTGATCACAATATCCAGATGCTCTTTTCATCTTTGAAACTTCATATTGGTTAAGTCTTCCTCACTTCAGCAGAAACACAACGAGGTGTTGGAATAGCATTTTAAATGACCTCTAAAGTTTTTGAACTCCATCATTCACTCACTTCAAGCATCACCCAGAAGCTTAAATGCGACTTATTTTCATTCTGCTACCATCATGAAAATCAGCCACCGATTCATAAAGCAGCAAGAGGACAGGAAAACATAGAGGACACCTTCTCCTCTTCATGTTACCTGTGAAATGATGGAAACAGAATATTAGATATATGCTCCTCAGCTTAACTACCATTAACACCACTAAAACCGTATCTTTGATGTGCTCTGAAAACAGACAGCAGTCACAGGTGGATGTTTCAAGTATGGGAGGTGGGATCTAGAGTTCCTGCTGCTGCTGATCCTCAGTGCCAATGAGGAAGAAAGTTTCCTCACATACTCAGATACTGCACTAACGTGGTCGCTGCTACCACAGGCAGGTGCTGCAAACATGAGAGAAGGGCACTGGAGGGAGATGCAAGGGGTTGTTCACGCAGAGCTATGTCAAACACATCTTTTGCTTGGTGTTGAAAGCTGACCTGCATCCAAGAATTGCCGCTTTCATAGATCAGAGCTCTCTACCACTGACTGCCATTGCTCTGACCAGAGGAAAACTGAGGTCGCTTGGGAGCTGAACTACATGTTCAGAGCTCTTACCACATGCTCCCCTTGAATGCCAGACACAGGCTAGAGAAAGCTTTGCTTTTGTGAGGTTTCCTGCCAGCGTTCATACCCCTAATGTCTCCTTTCCCACGTAGGTATGGTTATTCAACAAGAGAAAGGATTAGTTGTCCTGTAGGCTGTTAAGGATCACGACAATTTTTCACTGCTGCTGTGTAAAGCTGATCTGTGGAGCTGGTTTGGCACCTGAGTCTTCCACAACCTGGGTCATGCAAAAGCTTGGCTTACTGCATGGCTTAGGGAGCTGTTGGCAACTGCAGCCACTGCCAGGACCACTCAAACCACAGCTCAAGCAGGTGGAGATCACCCTGGAGTGTGGTTTTTGCCATCTGAAAAAAAGCTGCAGGGCATCTGGTGTCTGGCTCGACTCTGGCTTCTCATTCTTCACTGGGAACATTTCACTGATGCATCCTGCGCCGTTTTTTTTAAGAGCAAGAGGAAGCACATGGCAGAAAAAGTGGGAGTAGAAATCCCTCAGAAAGCCCTGACTTGCCATGCCTGCTGCAGCTCCTTCAGTCCAGGAGCATCCAGGCAGGCAGATTAGCTAATTGCTAACGATGCAATTATTTCAAGGATCCTTGAAACCGTGAAGGTAGAATTAATGGTACCTTTATGGGATCATCCAAGTCTACACACTGATCCTAGAGTCCAGCTGCTGCAGGTGTTCGAGAACTCCATAGGGAATGGTGGGATTCCACATCCTGTAAGGGCACATTCAGAAAGGAAAGAGATTTTAAGAAGCGTAATTTGCTTCACAGGTTTTTTTTATGTATTTGGTACATATGTGTTTTGTTTAGTTTCTTTTTAAAGTTGCCTTTCCCTTTTGAATATCAATCTATAAAAGTATTTAAGCTATGGTATGAGGTTTATTACAAGAAAGCAGTTCACTGCTCCATAACCTGATACGCTACAGTCCTGTCTCCATAACTGTTCTTGATCTTTCTACCAAACTCCCTTCCCCTGAACGCACACTGGCAGCTCCAGCCTATTTAACCTCTGACGGTGGCTGTTTACTGTTCAGCCTTCAAACGCAAGTCCTGCAGCGCCGGGCAGGTCAGGTACTCTGGTAGGATAGAGATTAACAAAGGGAGGCTCAAGGCAAACTGTGCTTAAAGCAGGACAAGCTTGCTCGCCTGGGGCAATTGGGAATTAATGCAGCTGAAACCAGAGACAACATTTTATAACATTTCTTTGTCTGCTTTTGTATTTTGGTGTTGTCTTTTTTTTCATGCCTCTTATAAATCTCACAAATACAGGACACAGCTTTAGCATGAATTCTAACCCAACTTGCAGAATGAAGATACAGCAAACAGGATATCAAGAGACTTACACCAAGTTCTTTATATGGGGACATTTGCGCAGGCTGTCAGTCAGCTGCTGGGCTCCAACACCAGTGATTTTGTTATACTGAACCCTGAGGAAAAAAACCCAAAAAACCTTTGTTAATCCAGATCACATCATGTAGCAGTGTAATCCAACACTTCATTCAAAACAAAAAATATTCTATGGGCTTATCTGTAGATGGGGGAAGAAAGAAAAAGAAATAGATCCTCAATTCAAAAAGCTCATAATAAAATACTCAGAAGGTCAAACTGGAACTTGATTAAGTTAGTTCATCTGAGCGATTCTGTATTCTCTGTAGCCGAGGTCCTTCTCCAACTCCCCATCGCCCTGTTCTCCCATCTTAAAACCAATTTTTCACTTTTTTTGTGGTGAACTGCTCCTTAATGTTTTTTAACCACTAACTGCTGAACTCTGCACAGCCACATTTGCCCTCTGAAATTGCCCTGAAATTTTCTTCCACAAATTCTGTCTCCTCTGCCCTGAGCATGGAAGATTTAAATTTCATATCCAAGCAAATAAGCTTTCCCCGGTCATCTCCAAAGATTTCATACTCACTCCAGCACTCTTAGAGATGCCATCGCAGGAAGAACTTTCGCAAGATTTTCTGCTCCAAAATCACAAATGCTATTATTGTACAAGCTGCAGGAAACCAAACCAGTTTAGTCACTATTGAAGAACGGATAATGTAAACAGGTTATATATTAGAACAAGGAATTTCAGATCTGGTTGGTACATCTTAACTTCCAATTTATCCTTATCTATTTGCAGTTCATGTTTAAAACACAATTGGATATTTTCTGTATCAAGTGAGACAAACGGTCACATCCCTTCTTGAGCGAGTACAGCTACACACAAATAGGTCTAGATTCTTCATGAATGATGAGAAGATTTCTGTCTACATTAGATCAAATTAAAAAACTGCAAGAACATGAATCTCAAAGATTTAGAGCATAGCATTGAAAGGATTTCCATGGGAGCAAATTATTCCAGAATTGCACACCATGGCTTCTTGCATTCTCTCCAGAGACACTTCATCCAGGCCTACGCCAGACATTTTAATGACGTGGGATGAACCACTGGTCCCATATCAGCAAACACACCACCTTGTTGCTGGCTTAGGGCTTAGCGCTGCGCTTAGCAAGCTCCACATAAGCTCACAGTAGATCATGGCCCCAGGCGCACATTTGTACAGGGTATTATTCATCAGCGAGTATTATGGATTGGATTTAAAAATCAGTACAGTACTCAGTATACTCCTGGGTCATCTATTTCTCTCCTCTCTAAAGGCTTCGTGCAAGCTGCACAGTGTATATATTTGTTTCATGTTCAATATTTCTAATAGAGATAGTAAAGTATGCGGTATGAAACGTGCTATATAAACCAACTAAACAGGACGTAACTACTTACCTTAGTGTCTTTAATGACAACAACGAAGGAAGAGCTGTAGCTAGTTTCTCCGCACCCACATCTGTTATCTTATTCTGTGATAAGCTACAGTAAGTGAGATTGCTTTGTTAGTGGAGCACATTTATTCTAATTTATTACAATGTGGGGATTTATTTTTTTTAATATAATTGGACAGTCTGTTTAGACCAAATACAGGGAAAAAGACAAATTATGGCCCTTGAAGGGAAATAAGGAATTGCCATAGCATTAACCTATTTCTGCAATGAATGCACAGATTAAGTATGTCCATAGACTCATTGGTCTTCCATGCCCATGTGTTAGTTATGGCCATAATTGGTAACACACAGTCCCTTAGGGCTCTGGGTTTAATCTATGTATTTTCAAAATTTTCCAGAACTGTCAACCTTGCACTTACTTTAATGTTTCCAGTGATTTCAGGGTTGGAAAGACTTCAGATAGACTCTTTGCTCCTTCATCTCCTATGCCATTTTCACTCAGAGCATCAAGGCTGGGTGATGACAAAGAGAGAATTAGCTTCCCTTTTTATTTACATTTTTGCAGTTTATTCACCTCAGAGACCACTCTATGTATCTTGAGAAGCTCCTTCTCTGCAGTAGCCTCAATCAGCAAGAAGCATCACACAAATTACAGCTTCTCTAATAAGCAGCTTTCTGCTTCCCAAATTTACAGTGCAAGATTATTTTTTACTGGTTGAATGGCTTGACCCATTTCCTTTGATATGCAAATGGTAGCACTTAATGCCTTGCTTCCACCATACACTGAAGAATATTAAAATGGTTATGAAACAGCTGTTCCAGCTATGCTGAAATGAGATTTCCTGAGCACACAGAGATACAAAACTGACAAAATTCAGCAGATGCCTGAACAGCACCTTCTCCAGATAGGGCATATAATTGAAATGAAGTTTTCCTCATTCAGGTATCCAGATGGAAAGAGTTTCAGATAGTCACAGTTTTAGATACTGGATCCTGTTCTAATCTGACAGACGACACTGGGATACATTGGACTCATTCCAATTTTAGAGCTTTATTGTTTTCCCAAAATATCATGAAAAGGCCACATACAATATAGACAGTCAATGGGCTGAGCCAGTAAGGCCAAAGTTCCCCTCAAAACCCAGTAATCTTCCCACAGAGATGATGGCAGGATATTGACTATCATTGCTACAGTTGTTTCTGCGTAAAGAAGCTTAAAAATTCAGAGGCAGCTGGTTTGTCATAGATACAAAAGAATAAATAGTAACTGGAGTTCTTGAATCTCTATTTCTAATACTGCTCCTGGTAAAGGAAAGGACAAAGACTGGGGGAAAATAGGTGGGCAGAACAAAACCAGATATTAGCTCAGTATCATATCCACAAAGCTCAATCTCTTCCAGGTTCTACCAGAAGTTCAGGATGTCCGTTGACACCGAAAGGTGCACAGTACCAGCACAAGTACTGAAGTTAACCCCCCAATTTAACAGTGCTGCTGAGTCAGGAGGGGGCCTGTTCCCTCCTGGGGCAGACAGGACTGAGTCCCTCAGAAGCCTCACCAGGAGGTTGCCAGGGGCTGGGGTGCGTGATGGAGCTGGAATGAAGAAATAATCAACCCCGAAGGTGGTGTTGATCGGTGCCGTGGCAGGAAGGGGGAGCACCCCGAGGGCTCTGTATTAATACTAAGCCTTTCCCACAAGCTTTTAACCTCTGAGGAACCTGGGGGGGAAGTGACTGAAGAGGCATTGAAGGAACTACTTCCAAGTGTCTGAAGGGAGATAAAAAGCATGAGCTTTTAGCCTGTGGTTATATTCTTGTCATCAAAACAAGTTGTCTTGTCGGTAAATAAAATGTTTCTTGAGTACCTGAGCTCCCCCATCATCAAGGGCTGCTGAGGAGCAACATCAGGCATGTTAATCTGTAGCATTACTCACTCTAAATGCTGAAGTGATGGAAATGCTGCAAGAATTTCCACGAGTTTTAGGAATCCCTGTAGGCCACATACTGGACCCAGCCTGGAAGAAAGAAATAAAAACATGCAGCACTTTTTACATGCTCAGAAGCAGCAAACATTATGAATTTTTAAGTTCTTCCCCTGCAGCCCCAAATGCAGGCTTAGTTTACAGCCCTTGGAAGCAGCCGTTGCCCACAATCTGCAGCAAGGATTTCTGCTGTGAAGCCCCAAGGCCAAGGTCAAACAGAGCAGAACTGCTTGCACAGAAGCAGCCGTACCTGCATTTGCCACTCTCTTGTTACTCTTTGCAAGACTCGTCTCACTTGTTCTAGATTCCTGTATTTCTGTTCTTTCTCTTTTTTTCCCCCCACAGGTTTTTCATTTTAAGTATTACAATATTGATAATGGAGATGAAAAATTGGCAATTCAGACTAACTTCAGATCAACATTTTACTGCAGCTTAAAGCATAAATTGAATTTCAGTCCTCCAGCTCCAACATTTGTCCCTCAGATGCTAACCTCCGATTTGGAGTTTCCTTGGTATCACAAGTTCAGCCAAGTTAATAGGATTGGAATTTTAACCAAAAATTTAAAATAAAGGGAAAGTAGGAGAGAAAGCAAGATGAGAAAGCAGCATAAAATCAGAAGTGAGGCCAAGTGTAACAGTTCTAGAGTGGGTCAGATATGAAAAGCAGGAAACAGAAGAAGACCTGATGAGAATTCTCCATTGCACTGGTGTGTTTTCTGTCCAAATTAACTCACACGCGATAGCCGGAGGTTTTAAGCAATACAATAACCTTGGAGGCTGCTTACAGTTTGTGGGAAAAGAGAAGTGTTACTACAGCTCATTTCTGAAGTCAGTGTCTCCAAGTCAATCTTCCTTCTTCCAGGAAAATGGTGCTAAATATTTTATTTGGGAGGCATTCTCTGGCCTTATTCTCTCACGGCCTAAGCTCTGATAGGGCAGCAAATTACATCAGAAGACTCAGATAGAAAAGTTAAGCATTTCTGGGGAAAAAATATTTCCCAGGTAGTTGGATCACAATAAAGATGTGGCACAAGATCTACATCTGGTGATAAGGAGCCAACTTGTAGTAAAATCAAAACAAATTGATACAACCATGTTGATCTGTATCACCACAGGAGCCAGAAATGACGTTTTTGAGTTTTGTCTGTAACTTAATAAATCTAGTTGAGAAAAGAAAAATAGAAATAAATGATGTTTACTTAATGCTTTACCATAAACTAACTATACACCAGCTCAATGACTGTACCAACATCCACGACTTTTCTCAGTCTGCAATGTGATCACGTATCAATGAGCAGAGAGGAACAGCACTTACGCAAATTCTAGTTTTCTGAGGTTTTTGATGGCAGGAATTTCATAGCTGCTGCAACCAGATGCATCTTGCACACTAAATAAATCACAGCAGAACCAAAGTATGAGAAATATTTTAGTGAATAATATAGTGCTTTACAAATAATTTCTTAGTAAAAATTTAGAGGAGATAAACCACTGCTGTGTTAACTGAGGAACGAGGAACTTCAGAATAACTTCTGCTCCACTCTTCCTTCATTCAATTGATTGCAATCTGATAAGTACTTTCCATAGTGCAGTCATTTGCTCTTTTTCCAATAAAACGTAAAAATACATTCCTCTAAATGAAGTATTTTCTGTCAAACATGATTTTTTTGGTGTGCATTTTATTAAAATATTCTGCCCTTGTTAAAATTAAGTCATCATTTTTAGTTAAATTTTTAAAAAAGGAGAAAACAAACCAACAACAGCAACAACAAAAACCCACAAAAACCAACCAACAAACCAACCAAACAAAAACCAACCAACAACCCTAAACCACCAAAATACTTGTGCATACTTTGCATTGCAACCCATCCCCTAGCCATATTATGAGCAGGGAAGAAACCCCGGGTTTATAGATCATGTAACACACGCTTTTCCCCCCTGAGCTGAAGGACTGACTGAGGTCTGAGCTAAAGGACTCACTCAGGTCATTTGTGACTGGTGCAAAACAATCCTTCATTTATAGCCCAGGTGCTACAAGGGGGACAAATCAGTTATCCCAAGTTAACTGAAAGCAATTAGAAGGTAGTGTGCTCAGAGATCAAAAAGAAAACTGAAGAAAAAAATGACAGCTGGCTTTTTTATTGGCAATTTTAATACAAATTCTGCATGTTGCTGTCATTGCTCCTCCGGCCATGACAACCACCACACGCTGGGGTGGGAGACTCTGGGATGGTCCAGGAGCTTGTGCAGCCTTAGTTATGGCTCCTTTGGACAAGCAGAGGACCCCACACTCCAGCACCATCAGTGAACCCATATTTTCTTAAATCACTAGTATTTTAGGAGGACCTTTGATTACAAGTGAGCCTACCAATTGATCATCTTGTCCTGTATCTCTACCAGGTCTGAAAGGTCACTGATGTCCTTCATTGTCTTTGCCTTAAAGGGATCAAGAACAAACTTCTCTGTTGATGCTTTCAGCAGTTCATAGTCTTTTGTCTGTTCTAAAGATTTCCAGAGCCTGAGGGTATCACTGAGGGAGGCCCTGTGAAGTGGCAAAACATGCAAAATCAACAGATATAACTGGTGTTGTTGCATAAAAATGTCATCTACATATAGATGTCTACATGTATATGTCTACTATCTGCAAGGAGTGACCAACCTGAACGATGCCACATTCGTTAGGCCAATCAAGTCTTTCAGCCCTTGTATGTCAATGCTGCTGTTTCGCAAATCCAAGGAAAACTCTTTTCTTGACCTTTTTAAAACAGAGTGCAGTACATGGACATCAGGTGGAGTAAGAACTACACCTAGAAAAGACAGGTCTGGCTTGAGCCTTAAGGCCACATGCTGAAAAAGGTAACTGCTTTGTGTTTCATAAATACAATGGAAGAGCTCAAGTAACCTCTCTGGACAGAGCTCATTTATCTGCAGCCTTTTAATATACTTCAAGAGTGTTTTCTGCTTCTTGGTTGATTGTTTTACATCTTTATTTGAAAGGCAGCAGTAGCAGGGGTCATCCTGGAGGAACAACAGTCCAGCCAAAAATCGAGGCACTAAATCTAACCAGTTATAAGGTTTTTTCTTCTTGGATGGAAAAGATAGGTACTTTGTTAGACTTTTATCCTTGATCTCTTCTGCTAATATAAGGTGAAGCGCACCCAGGAAATTCTGAATGACAAAATCAGAGAATGTGTTCCCAAATTCCTCTTCTCCAGTATCTGAATGGTTGGGGAATGCAAATGGCAGGAAAAATCCATGTTTCAGAGCAAACTCTTTAACTTCCTTAGAAGGAAGAAGATCACTTTTCAAGGCACTTTGGTGCTTTTCTCCAAGGTGCCAGGCTAGACGGGCTAGTGTAGCAAGACTCTCTTGATTTTGCAGGGCCGTAACATCTGTTTGCATAGGCATCATCTTTTGCTGGACAAATTTCAGGAAGACTGTAGTAAGAGTTGAAGGAAGGTTTTTGTCTCCAGTTTCAAGTACTGTCTCACACAGAAAACAAACAAATCTGCACATAACAGGGCTGTAACAATGACTGAACAGGTACTCACGCTCCTTGATTAAGTTCAGTGCATTATCACGGTAGGGTAATCCTTCAAAGTATTTGGTTATGTACAATTCCCTCTGCTGAGGGGAAAATCCTACCAATTCAATGGTCTTATCCACTTTGGACACAAACTGGTACACCTTGTCTTTTGGTCTTGCTGTAAGTAATAAAGTACAACCATTGAGGATCTTCTTTTGGATGAGTCCTGAAAGCAGCTCCTTGACGCTGCACAAGGCTTTTTCAGGATGGCTGGCCGAGCAACGGGGAAAATTCTCATGATCATGCAACCCATCAAAACCATCAAAAACCAGGAGGACTTTAGCAGGATTTTGCAATATGTACTCGAAGATCTCTTTGCTTCCCTCTTGAGGTTTTACAAAAAAATCAAGCAGCAGATCCTTCAAGCTGTATCGCTTCTCAGGCACGCTTATTTGTTTGCAGTCAAACCAAAATACAAATTCAAACTGAGAAAGCTCTCCACTGGACCAGTCCTGGCAGATCTTCTGGACAAGAATGCTTTTGCCCATTCCTGCTTTTCCCAGCACCACAATCACTTTAGTCTCTAAGTCTTTACCTCCTGGGATCTGAAATATTTGGCTTCTTGTAAGAGCTGCTTTTTCCTTCCCTTGCAGACTGCAAGTTACCAGCTCCTTTTCCATTGCTTTTATGCTGTTCTTCCCAGTCTTGGTTTCAGTTTGGCTCTGAACAAGTGTCCCATCAATAAACAGGTGATCAAGAGCTACTTCACGCTCCATGGCCACAGACTTGCACACATCTCGGAAATATTCCATAAGTGATGCACAGAAATCTTCCACTGGCTCTAAGGAAGTAAAAAGCACACACAAGCTGAAGAAAGCAGTCCACAAATCACACCGTTGCTTCAGACTGGCTTAAGTACTAATTACAATATGTTCAAAATACATCAGTTCCCATAAAGCACGTAGATCAGGATTTATCCCATCCAACTGCAGGTACTCAACTTAGGAGTGCAGGCACAATAGACACTTTTAGACCTAGGAATTGAATAATTCTGGAGGTATCTACACATCTGATAAAAACAGCATATACACTGACCTCCTAAGTAGGTACTACAGCCAGATATCTAAAGGTAGACAAGTCTAACATCTTAAAAACGGGAATTGTGCTCAGACACTTGTAACAGTTTCACAAATTGTTCAATGACAATTACTAGAAAAAGTAGCTTTTCGATGTGGAAAGAAACACAGAAAAATTAGGAAAAAATACTGGAAGTTTTAAGCTTGAGAGATCTAAACTCACTTGGTCTTTTGAGAGGTTCTTCAGAAGGAATTAGGGGAACTCGGACTTCTTTGAACATTTCCAAACCTGGAGAAATAAAACGATCTGATTGAAAACACCTAGATGGTCATTCATGCCGCTTCGTAGGGCTAATGCAAATTTTTGAGTTCATTGCAACATAAATTATGTATTCTCCAGAGAAAGAGATATCTTGTTTGTTTGACGAGGGAAAGGAGGAAAAATCCTCACAGAAGTCTGATTCGACTGACACAACCTGCTACAGGCAGTACGACACCAAACAAGATGACCAACAGTGGTATGAAGCAGAAGACCTATCACAACAAGGTGACATCCGCTGTTCTTTTCAAATGTCAGTGTTGTGCACAAATTCACATTCACTTCTTTATGTCATCCAAAGCAATAGCGTCCTTTTGTTATTCTACACCTGTGACCAAGCGTTAAGTGTGGATTTACCCATTACTCTTCCTGATGAAGTACTGTCACTGTCCATTTTTCTTTTTGCCTGGTTTCAAACTACTGCAGACCTCTGCACCCGGCCAGATGAGCAGTGTCTGCCATACACAAAGAAATCGGGAGTTTTTCAGAGCAAGCATGTTTTCTGTAGACTGTTACTGACAGAGTATTAGTTTTGAGAAAACTTGGTAGGAAAATCTTTGCAGATGCAGGACGGAATTAAATTGATAAGACACTGTAACAAACTCAACCTCATCAATAGTCTTGTGGTAATCACACTCAGCAGAGAGATGGAAAAAACAAAGAAAACCCACACAAAACCCCCAAACAGGCTAATCTCTCTACATTTGTACAGATGTATTTAGTACCATAATATTTGGTTCATCCTGATGTAGAATGTAGTTAAAAAAACCCAATCCGTTCCTACTCTGCATACCAGCAACAGTTGGAATGGTTAGAGTTCAGAGTTGCTTCTAGCAGGCTTCTAATAAGCAAGTGCTTTTCCCAGTGCAAGAATACGTTTAATATAGAAATAGTACTCCTTGTAGAATAAAAAACAACTTAAGATATTAAATAAAGAGGGGACATGCCAGTTTTCAGGCAAGTGGCTGATTTTGGCTTACTATTTATTTCATTAAATAAAAACAAGAAGAATGAGAACCAAGAAAAGGTACAATGAGACATTTAGATGGGAAGCAGCATCCGCCAAATCAACCAGGTGTTAATATTTTTAAAAGGAAAAGAGACTGGTTTGGTAGCTTATGTGCTATTTTTGCTGCTGCATTTGGAATTCTGAAGTTTGCAACATAGTCACATATGTTGTGCTGCTGTAAATCAGTTTTAATAATTAGTATTTTATATATAATCTACAAACGCTTCCCCAAAGCAAGGGGTATTTGTTGCTATTTCGGGTGGTGGTCGCCACCAGAGGGCAACAGATACTTGTACTAAGCTGCAAGTAACTGTGATCATCAAGGCATACTGAGATCATCAACCACTGAAATCAACCCCCCTGTTCTAAGAGCTCTGAGGGCTGGAAGAAAAGTGTCTGAGGAAAGTTTTCTACCACAGGTGGGCCTCTTATCCCCTGAACAAGGCTCTGATTTCCTTATAAGCTCTTCTGTGTATCAAGCTGCTGTATTCAGTTACATGTGCCATCATAATTTTGGTTTTGGGGCATCCATGCGAGCTGACTGCAGTCTGGCTTCCAGCACCAGGCGTTTAAGGCACTCAGGCCATGCCAGTACCAGCACAACTTCCACTTCTGATGGGCTTTTGTATTGTTTGCTATATTGTTTTAACTAGACAAGAAGACTTCTTCCAGAACCTGGACTTCATAGCAAACACAGTGGATTGGCTGCTACTATACAGCTGAACCCGTAGCTTTACAATCTTTTATCTGCTCTGTGTTTTGGACTAGACTAAGCAGCCAGTGATCAATACAAAGAAGGAAACTCCATTGATTTTTATTTTCCTCGATAAAGTCAATATGAGTAAAGCCTGGAGAGGAGAATTGGCTTTGGGTAGAAGTGATATTCTCCCTCTCCCAATCCAAAGCACTGTATACACAAAAATTCATTTTCTACTTACCACATAAGCTAACTGGAAAACTTGGGGATACCAGCGTTTCCATGGAAGAAGTCAGCACTGGCAAGAAACAAATGATAGTTTTCAGCCCATCATAGCTATCAGTAACTAATATGAGGAAACTTAATACTGTATTGAAAGCCCTGATTTTCCAGTACTTTCTACCTATTGATGTGGATAAAGGGTTATTGCTCTTACCTGGATATATTATAACATCAGATGTGCCACTTTCAAGAACAAAGTTAAGTATCTGCTGAGGAGGATCTGCAAAGTCTGTGTCCTCTTGGCTCCCTTCCGTGCTGACAGGTAGACACTCTGGAATCAAAGGTGTTGACGATCCTGAAATGAATGCCGAGTAATTACTCTTCTATTTTTAAAGGCTCTAGGTTTCTAAAAGTTTCTAAGAAATAAAAGGCTTTCTCTAAGCTACTTATCCTTTCTGGCAGCTTCTGGGCAAATATTCCCAGTGGAAAGGTCATGAACCAGAACTAATTAGGTCCATAGAATCCACTAAACAAAAACTCTTAAAATGTATGGCAAATGTGAAATACAAGGGACTACCCAGCTTTTAATGATGCTGGGGTTTGATACTACGAAGAGAAATTTTATTAAGATAAGGAAAAGTGCTTTAGGCAAAGTCTGTAAATTTATGGACCAGAGATACAGAAGAAAGAAAATGCGTAAATATTACGTATCTGGATGAATTTTACCATCCTTTGCACTATAACTTTCCCACATTACTGCACACACAGCAGGTGCTCACAGCCAACAAGCTTCTTCCCTCTGAGCCCACACTCGGAAGTGTTTTTGATGATGCAGTGCTTGCAATTTAATCAGCCATAGCTCTGAGTTTCTGTAGGTGTGACAGAATTTCTTCTGCTACTTTGTGCTGCTTCAGCTAACATCAGATACTTCAAGGCTTCTAACTCATCCACTGCTTTTTGGTTCCTTTCCAGCATAGATTTAAGAGTGAAAGGTGTTGAATTGTGCCTTTGTCACTAGCACTTGCAGGTGTACCATGGGCACCCTCTGCTCCACAACATGATCAAGGCAAGGGGGCTACACAGCCCATCACCGGGATTAGTACTCAGTTTTTGTGAACAAAATTACAACCTAAATTTTGCTCTACTGTTGCAAATACCATTATCCTGCAGTCCTTTACAAACCTCTGGAGAAAGAACGATTTGGAACTAAACTAAAACTTATTAACGAAATTTTTGTGATTTCCTATTCTTAAGACAAATATTTAGATTAGCACATAGTAAATAACTCCATTATCTTATTTATTAACCTGCACTTCACCAATTAAATGAAAGACTCGTTCTGTTTCATAGGGGCAACGCACTTCTAATTTCCCTTGAATAGTCTGCATTCTTTCAGTGACTGCCACGCTTTATAGTGCTTGAAACAGCTGCCATGCTTGTTTTCCCTGCCACTGTTCATGGTCAAGGATCAGATTTATAAGAGCGTTCCCCTTGTATAAATCAACCTGTGTACAGATGCACACCTACAGCTTTACTGTACATACCAGGAATTACAAAACTTCTTTCCAGCACATTGGCAGCAGGAACAGAAAAGGACATGTACTGGTTAGTTAGTGAGGCGGAGCTGGCTGGCTGGCTGTTGAGAGGCATAGTTAAGAAACCGCCATTCCCTGCAGGCACTGCAGGTCCTTCCACTTGAAAACAAAAAAAGGCAAAACAAAAGGAGAAAGTTATTTCATTGCTGGAAGTTCAGGGCCCCGAAGAAGAGGTCTCAATAGATACCATAAACCACTTGAATCTGATCAGTTGTGTTTTGGTTTTCCAAAAGCAAGAACAATTCACAAAGCTTTATGAAATTTACTCAGGTCTTAAAATCTAAAATGGATTTATGAAACTCTGTAGAAGAACATTTTTTTTTTTTCTCAGTAGTTTGCTCTTTTCATTTTCTTCATCTTTCCTGGCCCATCTTCTTCCTAGAAACCTTCAGATGTGTTTAGATGTAAATGATCTTACACACGGATGATTGACAGATAAGAGATGACAAGGTCTTACATTGGCTGTACTAAGTTTCCCAAGCACAGGCTCAAGGACAACTGAGGACCTTGACTCTCTACTTAGACACGACAGTGCTTGTAAGGATAACTAGTCTGTGTTAGGAGGGTTTCCCAAGGAACAGTCACAAACACCTGAGTGTTAAGAGATGCAACTTCTCCACAGCACTTGTGTTATTTTTCCAAGAGGACAAACTGGGAGGGACACTCACGTGCATTGTGTGGTTTCATCTGCTAATCACAAGCTTCTTACAAATCAAGTAACATACACTTGGTATATTGAACTAGTTTGCTAGTTTCCTTGGTTTTGCCACGCCCTTATTCTCAGAGTTGGTTTAGCTTTTCTTCCCCCCGCCAAGTCCAGCAGCAAAAATTATGTTTCTATTTAATCACTTTCTGCGGTCTAATGTTTTATCAGGAGCTACAAACCTATGTGAGTTTTGTGCCACTATAGTGTACGCTGCCACCTGGAACACGAGCTCTTTAGGGTGGGACCTGTTTATGTTCTTTATCAGGAACTGATGTATTATTTTGTTACAGGAATCTCTCATTTTTACTGTGGTATAAAAAGAGACTTTTAAAAGTGTTTTCAGCTTGTATGTAAATCAGCATATGGAATTCCCATGTGATTTCCTAGCTAAGGATTGTTGTGTTGCTACAGTCAGATCAGGTGCTGTTATAGCTAGCCACAAAGACTCAGGCACATCCAAAGTTTAATTTCCTTCAGTTCCTTTGAACAAATCTCATCTTTGGCTTACCACTCTGAACTTTACTGTAGATAGTCTTACACTTCTGAAGAGCTGATGTATGTGCCTACGCAGGGTCATACTGTGACACATTTTATGACAGGTTAAATAAATTCTTGATTTTGTCATGTACCTCGTCTTTCTGTCAGTCAGAGTTTTTGGACCCGGTTCTTATAGTACCTTATGTATAGAGTCCTTCCCTCAGCACCTTCATTGGGTCAAGCAAGGTAGAAAGAATGATAATACTCTGAGCACTTTCGGGAAAAGGATGGGCGCAGCTTCCCACAGCCCCTGTTAGCTCTGTGATGATAGTGTACACTGGAATGCAAGCTCTGTAGGGTGAGGCAGTTTTTCTGTTTTGGTTTTGGTTTTCATTTGAACAGGAACTGATGTGCCATTTCCTTAGTGAAAACTCACATTGTTAGTGTGGCATAAATATAGGCTTTAAAAAGTGCCAAATCTATAAAGGAATTTAAGAAGATAAAAGGTAAACCACCTTTAATGAGTACCAACTTCCAGGAACCTTACTTGTGTCTGGATAACTGCAACCAGCAGGTACCAGTTCCGTAGGAACTCTGATTACCTTTCCAGCAGCTAATTCTGCTCAAGCGCCCCCAGAAGTCCACATGAACGTTGGAAAACCAGCTTGGGTCCCAGTGCATGTGTGTGCTCTCTATGACTTTCTCCCTGTCCATGCCAGTTCCTCAGCAATCACCAGCCTGAATTTTGCAGCGGTGCAGTCCCACAACCCAGACGCTCTCTGGATGGCTCCTGGGTTACACGCTGGTTTTGGCTGCCCATCCTGGCACGTACATGGCCCACGGGATTTGGTACAGTCAGAGCTCCCCTTAGGAAGCCTGGGAAGTAGACTGCCATGCGGTAACACATATGTTGCTTCCAAACACAATAGAAGATATTCATCCAAAGGTGCTTGCTCTCATGGGGATTTTGGAAGAGAATTTTGCTGGTTTAGCTCTCCCCAAGATAACCATCTGGGCTACAGCTGGGTAAGAACTTTAACATCAGTTTACACCTAGGGAACAAGATACAGCCTGCCTGGTGCCACAGGTACTGCCCTCCAGATGGTCTAATGGCGTGCAACACCTAGACATTTCCCTTTCTCCCACCCTTACTTTGTTTTAAAGGACTGAATATCATGGCCTGGGCCAAGAAGCCATCTCTGCACAATTATTATTCTCACTAAGATGTTTCACTGGATTTTTGGAAGGTGTCGCACTTAAAAGAAAAGAGAGACAAACCCAGGAAATGCCAAACTATGGCCCCAGTCACATGACCCAGCATAAACAAAAGGTGTACATGATAAAAATTACGAAGTTTGGCACCACTCAGTTCTCCATTGTTCTGCTTCCTTCTCTCAGATGGATTTAGAAAAGTTCAGCTGTGCTTCTGCTGATGCTAAGGAAGTTTTCTATCAGCCAGCAGGACAGTGTGCTTTTGAAGCACAAGGATCCAACTCTTTCCAGGCTACCACATAGCTGGTCATAAGATGCGTATTTTAATAGCTACTGATAAGAGGGCACAGACTTGGTGCATCATGAATTAGCCAGAGGTGTGTAATAAGAATGTGATTCTACAGTGATTTTCACTCTGCTGGAAGTGGAAACACGAAAATGCACAAAAATGCTGTAACATGAAACCTATGAGAGCAAACTTTCCCTAAAAGGCAGAGTTCCAATACCTAACAGAGGATGAGACTTTGGAACACAACACAATATATGTTCAATAATCTTTTCCTATTCAGCCAATAACTTACCAATTTTCTTGTATTTGGGTTCTGAGGCTTCAGAGCAACTCTCTGCAGAGCCTAAGAAGGCTGAAAGAAAAACAGAGACAGCAAGTGATAAAAATTGAACCAGTTTGGTAATTTTAAGTTTCCACCGTGGAAACTTATTTAAACTTTTTAAAGTAGAAGGGGGTGGTAGGAGTTTCAATTCAGCTATTTCAGAACTGTACACATCTAATAGATAAAATATGAATGTGAAAAGCTTCACATTATTTTACTATGTGAAATTTCAATTAGGCTGTACTAGTTTTTTGTACTAGTAATCAAAGATTTTTGCTGTTCTCGCTATTAAAGAGGGAATCATTCAGCTAATGCTTGCTAAGCTATAGGTACACTGAAAACAAAGTTAACATTGTCACACAGATGATTTAAAAAGGGAAGAAACACAACATGCTTAATGTCATTTTAGAGGAAAAGAAAATCTGTGAATTGTAAAGAATGTGCTTGGGGGAGTTGTTTTCACTTCCAGCCCACACAAGATAAGCAAAATCAGGAGAAGCACATCTGGTTGTATCAGTGAAGAACTACATGAGAGATGCACTGAGGCTGTGTTAAAACCAAAGCACCATAATGCAGATTTAGAATTCAAACACTACAGCCTTTCAAACTCTCACTGGTTTTCACTTACGTCGTTTGTGACATTTCTGCATCTTTATGTCAGTAAATTTCTCAGTGTTTTCAGCAGTTATTTCATCCCAAATAAGGTTCCCTGCTAAAAAACATGAAATATTGCCAAATGTCAACCTTTGTTATCCTAGAAAAATTACAGAAAGAGGTAAAAGCAAGAGAAACACACCAACAGGCAAAGATGAAATATGTTGCAAACAAAAGACGAAAAAAATGATGCAATAAAACACATATCCACATCATTAAGATTTAGAAAGCCCACTGAGCTATGAATACAGATTCTGTCACCCAGTATTAGTTTCTGAATGGCAAAATATTAATCTACTGTTACAAATTCAGTGGCTAATAAAACATCAGTTCTTCTCAATGCTCTAACGATAAGTAAAGGATAAAACATCACAGTGTAAAGTTACTTATTTTTATACAAAAAGGGTTAGTTTCTAAGAGACAGAGTAAAGGGTTCTAAACAGATTTTATATTTTGTTTCATAAGAACTGTGAAGTTATCCATACCATTCTTCTACTGCAAATACTTAAGTATTGTATCTTGTTTCCTCTAAAACCAATATAAATTTTGTCATTAGGTGCAAAAATCCTCAAATTCTAAACACACCAGGGAGCAATAAAAAGCATTTTAAAAGTCAGAATTGTCCTAGGTAAGGACTGACCTTTGGTAAGTTGTTCAAAATTACCTTACCCAAATATAAAACAGGGTATATACAGATTCTGTGAATCTTTCTGATTCTACACATTTCCCAATGGCCAAATATTTATATATATGTATATATATTCTGAAATAGCAAACAGCTGTATTTATGCCACTGCCAAAACAATGATTTTATACCAAAAGTCAAGCAATTATCTCTGGTCAAGCACCGAAAGAAGGAATCATTTACTATGGGTATATTATACAAGTGCTGTAGTGATCAGGGAGAGAAGTAAAATTTGACATGCTTCCTCAGGCAGGTCTGTGCATCCTGGACAGAAATAAGTGCACAGGAACTCCATTTATACACATGCAAGGTTCTCTGGGTGGGTCAGATTTAACGAACTTACATATATCATCCATGCTGTGCTCAGAATGAGTCTGATGCTAATTGAGGGCACATACTGCACTAGGCAGTTAAGCCATGCATGCACTATGGCCATGCTGACGTGATCAGAAATAAAACTGCCATCTTTGAGAAAAGACTGCAAAAATACAAAGAATCCTCAATGTTTGCCAAGAAAATTGTGGGACACAGTTCCCAGGAGAAAAAAAGGGGATACCAGATGTATAGAAACTTTACTGGTGTCTGATTTTTGGGGGTGAAGTACAGTGCAGATGTTAGCCAGAACACAGTCAAGGAGAAAATTAAAATTTGCCACATAAATCTTACCAAAGGCATCTTCTATCAGCTTCTCCTGATGATCTTTGAGCACATATTCTGCTAATTCAGCTATCAAGAAGGAAAAAGAAAAAGGAACACAGTAATGACACAGAGAATTTCACAGTAAAGCTCTTGGAAACTTACCATGATTAACAGAATTCTGCAGTATAAATGAAACTGAAGAGTTAAATTAAGTTTTTCTTGTAAATTGTTCAGGAAATAAAGAACATGAGAAAGGAGAAGTTGAGACAGGAAGTATTAAGCAGAAGGAGCCATTAATAGAGAGATTTTCCCCCAAGAACCACATGCTACTGTTCATCTGTTTCCCCACCACACACAGGTTTAGGTACCCTGGCTAGATGGACCATGCATGAGGGACCGGCCACTTGAGTATATGACGCTGTTTTAGATTGAAAATGGAATTTGTAAGAAATAGCTATAGCAAGTGATTGGAAAATAATGATTTAAAAAACAAAAATTGCTTTCATACCTATTCTTGCGTAAGCATCTCTGGTGTTGGAACAGTGATAGAATTCATCCCCATTTTCACCATTTTCCAGTGTATATGGGAAATCCATATTATTGACCTGATCGTTATTGCTGGCATCAACTTCAGGATCTAGAATTAAAAAGGAGTACACATCAGCTCAATGAAAGCCATAACCAAGAAGTAAAAAAAACAGATAGCAGGACACACAGAAAAGGCAGATTGGTTATTTCAGTGTAAGGCTTTGGCTCTTCATCGTGTGTTGGCTAAATAGGAACAGAACAGAACTCTCAGTAATTTATAGTCACCCAAACATCAACACTTTTCTTTTGCTAAACACTGAGACATTATTTCTCCTAGTAAAGAAAACAGCTCCAGAATCTGTTCTATGACACTAGGGCCTACACACATGGCCCAGACTGATCCATACCGTTAAACCTTCTCATTCTTTAGGCGATGGTGGTACCATCCAAACTCCTGTTCAGAACAATGCTGGGTGCACACTAACCCCTGAACTGCAGCTACAATTTCCCTGTGAAGCTGCTAGTTGGCCAAGGCCAAACACACACCCAGGACCACAGTAATGTCTTCACAGCAGAGATGTTCAGTTTCCAGTTACTGGCACCATGTTCTGACAGTGTTCAATTTATCACTATCACCTCAGACATTGCTAAGGCTTAAAAGCACATTCAAATCAGTGAAACATCTCTGATACGACAAGTCAGTCCTTGATCCCTAACTCATCCTGCTTTCAGTCACTAAGCAGTGAAGCCATGTGAGTGAAGAAACACTCCTGCGGGTGCTACTAGCAGTCAGAAGTTGAGAAACCAAAGCTCAGCCTGGAAAATAATTAATCACAAGGATGATCCCAGATTCTGGTGCTCAGTCCTCCACCAATTTGCCCATGTACCTGCTGATGCTGGTCACTCATGAAAGCAACAAGGATGTGAGGTGGTATCCTCCAATTTGGTGTTGTTTTACACCTGTTGGGCACAGAGCTATAGGACTTCAAGCCTGGCGTACATCTGTTCTTCTCATTTCATTGCCACTTTCAACCGCATTTCTTTAAAATGAGCTCAGCTGTTGCTCCACAACACAGTCAGCAGCACTTTCATGCTTCTATGCCAGCAGACTCAGGGGGAGCAGAATGTTCCCAAACCTTCACACAAATTCAGGAGCAGAAAGTTTGAGAGCCAGGGCAACCTCCTAAACTGATTATCTGTAGGAACTTACATACAAGAACCTGTCACCTTTACACCCTGGCCCTTCTGCTTTCTCCCCTGTCACAGAATCATAGAATCATTGGTCTGTGCCCCCAAAAGTTGTAAAACAGCACCTGGCAGTGAAAGTCCATTGTGTGGGTGCCTTAGGATCTCAGAAAGCTCTAGAAATGCTAGTTTGTTTGCAGACTGGCTTAATCACAAACTCATCTAAAAGTCTCCCTTTTGCAAAGCTTTTGGCTTGAAACTACAAAAGTGTTGACAATTACACTTGACCAGCTTACAACAGAAATGTTTGCAAATAAATTACTTCCATGAATGATATCCAAACCAAATGCATTAGCCTCACACCTTGATGAGGGACAGTGCAGGAAGTTGTAAATATGTACAGTTTACAAAACATGATGGTTTCTGTAAGCAGTCACTTATATACACAGATACAAAGTTATCATGTTGTGAGACCAAATGTCTGCTGAATTTAGACCAGCCACCATGATAAACTGCCATTATATGGCTATATAATTGAGAGGAGATGGTAATAACTCACAGCATGATGACTAAACTAATCAAGTATTTTTTTAGTGTTTTACTAACCTGCAGAGAAGACATCATCTTCGTTTCCAGATGACTTTGGATCAAGGACAGCATACAGATGCAACAGATCAATGTCACTGTGCAGCAAATCAAGATAGCCATTCTCAGACAGAAGTGCTGAATCCATGATTTGTCCCTTGCTGTCTGAAATCAAATTGTAAAACAGTTAGCTATGACAAAGCCACAGATTTTGTCAACCAAAACTACAAGTCCTGCACTGTGGCTTTCTGTTGACATGACACTGAGATCTGATGGCTGTGGAACCGGTATTGCTTACCAAGTCTTGCATTGAGTTATAACCCTGAGTTACTTAAATTTATAGATCCAAATACAGCTTGCAATTAGACTTATCTATTTTTCACTCCAATCAGGGCAGTGGGTACTGCAGTCTGACCACCTGGACTAAAAACATCAAGTATTGAATAAGTCACAACTCCATGAGAAGACTGCAGTGAAGAGGATGGAAGAAGAATCCCATTCTTTACTGTCAGGACAACTTCTTCTCAGGGGAAGGAGCTTCTGGCTGGGATGCTACACCCAGTTGCTAAGCCTTGGAGATGGCACTAGGAGACATCTCCTCTGCACAAGAAGGAACAGTGAAAGGTAGAACATTTACTTGATATCATTCTTTCCCAAACCATCTGGTTGTTTGCATACAAAATAGCATGGTCACCTTGGGAATTAGTTTCTGGTAAAAGGGCACTCACTGGCATTTTGGAATCTATCACAATGATTTTGTAATCAATTTTCTCTTGCCCTCAGAACTCATGTGTGTACCTACTCATGAGCTGGGAATCAGCACAGCCTTCCAAGCAGAGTGCTATACAGTACCAGATAAATTTGACTGATCCAGGGTGCTCCCTGTCCCAGTCACCCATGCTTAAATGAGAACTGCTTAGATTGCTGCAGCTGCCTTTCTTCATAAAGTTTATCTCTTCCTCCACCTCTTTTTAAATCCCTTCTATTTCCTTCCAGTTACTGCAGTAGGCACTAGAATAAACACAAACATTCTTCCTGGATATTCTGCAGGTAGTGGAGTAACACTACTTGTTGGTTATTCATTGTCTTTATCAAACTATTTGAAAAACAAATATTTGCTCCTCAGTGTTTACAGATCACTGATATGAATGCCAGCTGGGCTGGCAATCCAAGTGATTTACTCCACTATAGTACTGAGGTGCCGGCATGAAAGGAATAACCAGCAACGTTTCCAGACCACATGCTGTTAAAACAGACCATGCACCACAGCCATGAAAAGTTTCAGCTTGGCATCAAGCAGCATCCTTTGCGACGAAGGACAGCTGTAACACACTCTCAGATGTTCTGCCTGTAGCAGAATGTCCTTGCTGTCCCCAGCTGCACGCCTGACCCCTGAGGTGTGCAAATGTGGAGCAACCTGCTGTACCATGAACTCTACCTGCAACATGGAAAAAGAGAAACACAGCTACCACTGCAGCTCTGCTGAGAGAGGCAGAGCAGCCCTGGTCACACGTTACCACGTGCTGCTTTGTTATAAATGAATCTTCATTTCTCTTACCCCTCTGTGGGGCTGTCCCTGTGAACGGCTCAGAAATGGCCTCTCTGCCTTCTGCTGCAGAAGACACCAGAGTCTCGAGCCAGAATTCAGAACAGCAGGTGGACACAGTGAAGTCCCACAAGTAGGAATAACCTACACTCAGGTAGTTCTCCTTGTTCATGTTGTGTGGCCTTGTTACATTACCAAAATCATCAAAATTTCAAATTGTTTCTTGCTGTGCTAAAAATGAAAAGCAGAAGTTGACAAACCTGCATGAGAACCAAGAATGAGTTTATAAACACACCAGATTAAGTTTTCAGTTTGTTGCATCATTTTGCTTTGCGACTTGCTTTGTTGAATTAATGTAAAATCTAAACAAAGTTCGGCCTTTCAGGATGCCAGGTTGCCAGACTTTGCAAATAATGCTATAGAAGCATTACCTCTGGGTCAATATAATTTGGGGTTAGAGAGAAAGAAGTAATTGGGCAGGAGCCATAACGGGAATGCAAGTTCAGTGATTAGTAAACTGCTTGATTACAGCAGACATAGCAAAGGGCAAGCCCTATGGAAAGAGACTAAGTAAGACTACTTAATCATCATGGAAATGCTAAGCTTCAATGAAGTCATAGTCGTAAGAGCTTCTGTTGTTTTCAGCCTCTCAATAGCATTTCCCTGTGGATAAATATGTAAGTAATGCAAAATACTTTTCAGCTACCATGGTCAAGAAGTCAGGAAGCAATCAAGAGCAAGTCTCACCAGTGCCAAGACAGGCCAGAGAGCTGAAAATCTGAACGTAAAAGGTGCTATGACCCAGGAACACAGGAGTGAGAGCAACATAGCCTTCTCCCTTTGGAAGAATGAAGATTGCCACCCTCTCAAGAATGAAAAACTTGATTACTTGTCTTTTTTGTTTCATCAGTTTGAATGGCCCTCAGTTTACCCTCTTTTTTTCTTAATTACTTTGGTTTTGACACAAATTTATACATAGCTCTTTCTATTAACTACACTGGATTGAATTTTTGCAAGATGAAAATTTCCACACCGAGAGAGCCAGAGGCAAGGAGAATTAGACCTCAGGGTCATCGAGGGTTTGCTGGGTGTTGTAACTGAAGCACACAAACTGAAACTAGACATTACCAAGCTTGTTTACAACTGCAATTCCTCTCCCAGAGCTTCCCCTTTTTCCTTGCAGCATCCCAGCAATCCCCTATCCAAGACCAAAGATGAATGAGCTCTGCACTGCTCAGCACTTTCTCTGTTGTTTCATACGTGATTTTAAGTCAGTTTACTGACAATACATTCCCTTTGGGATCCCACCCAGTGCTGCCTAACTGGGTGTCTGGCACACTTTCACATCAGAGGACTAAAAAAATCTCCAAATAATTTCAGTGTTTGGGCTGCGAACGCTAGAGCCAGCTCTCGGGGGGAGGAAGCTGGACCCTGCATGGACCTGCAGGATGAAAGATCGAAGTCCCCGAGGACACAGGTGCCCTCTCTTGCAGCACAAAGTGCATGTGCTAGGCAGGGCAAGGCAGGATGTACTGCGAATGTATGGCCATGCCATTCAGAAAGTTCAGCCCTTTCTTGTTTGAACGCTGGTTAAGACAGATTTCTTTCTTTCTGTCTTTAAATAAGACCTTTCAGCAGATTATACACTCCAGCTGCATCACTGTATTCCGTATAGTTCCCTTTGCATTACCTGTGCAATGATTCAGTGTGCACCTGTGCCAGCAAGGGCTCTACCTGGGATGTGCTTTGTTTTGCTCCATATTCTGCATATACAGCACAATATGATTCACTTCTAAGACTCTCAATGTTGTTTTTTTTTTTTTTTCAGGGCTCTTTTTAGAGGCCAAGTGATATCATATGAATTTAAAATGCTGGACAAGCAGTAAAAGAATTAGTGAACATCACTGTACCAGGAAAAATAATCCAGTTAAAGAAGGAGCAGGTGTTCACTTAAATCACATACAAGTCTTAAGAGTTAGATGGGGCATTTTTAACTTCTGAAGATAAGGGAGGTGGCTGTGATTTATCATTTTGCCCCAGTAATTTGATTTTTATATATGTCTTATAACAGGCTGCCCAGGGAGGTTGTGGAGTCTCCTTCTCTGGAGACATTCAAACCCGCCTGGACATGTTCCTGTGCGACCTCACCTGGGCGTTCCTGCTCCAGCAGGGGGATTGGACTGGATGATCTTTTGAGGTCCCTTCCAATCCCAAACATACTGTGATAATGTGATACATTAAGGGAACAACATGTTGAAGACTCCAGGTAACGGGGTCTATTACTAAATAAAAAACAGATGGTATCTGAAAGAATGGAGAAGGATTATACAGACAATAATGGAGCATTTAGTCCAAAAATAAGGTGTATGCTTCTGAGAAGATTTGTTACAGGGTTTCCTTCCCAAAACCTTGTTGACATCTGCTCTGACAGATAATAAAATAATCTCCCACATGAGTACACAGATTAAGAAAATGAAACTATGTAAAGTCATTCCAGGAACAGAGGAAATCCCCTCACAATTTTATTTTTGTACCGGCTTAGGAAGCTGAGGGCAATTCATAAAAAAGAATAGTAGTGCCATGCAAATCACACATTTCTTAGCCAGAAGATGACATAACATTACAGCTCCAAGTCTCAGATTACAGAAAAATAAGAGTGGACTGCTGTGAAGATGGGAGGTTGAAAAATTAAACACAAAGATTGCAGGAAAATAACATTTCTTCAGCAACACCTCAGACCCATTAAGGGCTACACGTGAATCTGAGTGAAGCATGCTGACAAAAAACAGGTTATATCAAACTCTAAATAAGGAGTCCAGCGACACACTGGTACTCTGAGCCAAAAGCTCATTATCAGCAGCCACAATCTTAAAGACTTTTTAAAATTTTTAAACAACTTTAGAGACTCTTCTCTCTTCTTTGCATCCCCCAGAGGTTATGTCACTGTGTGCAGCACACATACCAGCATGACGTTCCCTCCGTGCTACAGTCACCTGTCTCCCTTTCCTCTCCCCAAATCCATCGCTAACAATTGCTCTACTCCACAGGCACCAAACAGATTTTCCTTTCAGAGATGGTCTGATTATTGTAAACTGCAAGTAATGATGCTCAATTTATATTTAGCTTTGAAGGTTTTAGTTTCTATTTTAGATCCATGAAAGGCTTATACATCTGGAAGCCAGTTTAACTTTTCCCATGGTATTACTTGATTTTACAGAAAATGTTACTTTTACCTACAGTCTTTATCTTGCTGATGGAGTGGTGTGTTACTTTCCATGGGCTTTATAGTCTAAAAAGGCAGAAGAGAGATGATGCTTGAAAAGAAGCTGCTCTATATTCTGCCACATTCCCCTTAGAGATGAGTTTAAAGAAGTTTTTATAAGTATGAATATCAGGTAAAAAGAGCTTCTGCCTTTCAATGAACTTAGCTGGATACTGACCAACACAACAGATAAAAGAAACATTACTGGCCTTGTGCTGGAGACAGCCGAGTTCAGGCAGACTCATAACGTGCTGTCCTGCAGGTGTCAGAGTTGTGATTTGAGAGCAGAATTTGCCTTTTCAGATCCAGTATCGCCTGGTGTATCACAGCTGTGCCTGGCTCTCCCATCCCAGCAGCCACATGGAATAAAGCAGACACCTTGCCTATAAGCTTTTTTGGCAGAAAAAGTACATTTGCGCAGAGACTTTTTTCAAGACAGTATCTCAGCTCTCCTAAACGGGAACGTAAAGCCAGAAAAAGCAAAGCCAGTGAAAAAACTGGAAATAAGCCAATTTCTTCTACAAATCCTCAGTTTCACTTTCTATTGGAGCAAACATTTATACAAAAAACAAGTGCGTTTTTAGCAAAGCCTGAAATAAACTACAGCAACCTTTTGGGCAAATAACACAGCTAGCCACAAAACAAAATTGTTAAAAATTCTCCAAAATTTCACCTGCATTCAGACCTCATCCTACTACTATTTCAAGCAATACAGGTCCGGATACTGACACATTATAGTTACCAATATCTACAAAAAGATAAGATGCATTTCCCATGAAAAAACACTGCATTCAAGAGCTGAGGAAAAACTGACCTTAGATAGCTGGACAGTTCCTGCTCTGTCACTCTGGATCCAGAACCCAAAAGTGAGAAGAGCTGCTATCCCTGCCCAGGGCTTATAGAAAGTGATACCAGAAAGGAGGAAATGAGCCAGATCAGTTGCTGTAGAAAAGTTAAAGACTCAGGGGGAATTCCATGGAGGAAAACTAAGAGGAACCTCCCTTTAGCAAGTCCTGTATAGTAAACACGCTTACCTCTACCGGTTGATTCACAGCTAGGAGCTTGCACTTTTCACTAGTTACGAACAGACTGATACATTCCGTTGGAAGCCGAAATCGGATGAGAGCTGACAGTTATAATTTCTGGTGCTCCCCAGAACTCTTCCTTTCCTTCCTGTCCCAAAGCCATGCTGTTAGACAGTCCATCACTACGAATAAAGCAAGAAGCACGCGGACATTCTTACCTTGCAGCTCCCTTCAGTATAACAGAAGTGAAAGTATTTCTTTCACATGTTCACAGGCTCTACCAATACAAAAATTACTTTGGTATCTTGTTCAAGTGTCTCTTGCCATTGGCTCAAAATTATGAGTAGGATGTTCTATGCACCAGGAGCTTGTAAACCTTGTCTGGCTTACACACAGTGTTCAGGGTTTGCTTGTAGCAGCATCTGACAGAATGTTTATTCATTTCACCACTCTGCCAGCACCTACCTGGTGTAAGACAAACAAACTTTTGAAAACCAACTTCATTTATGAGTGTTCCTACCATGATGCCTCTATCTGCTGCTGTGTGGCTTCGCAAGCTTCTTTGCCTATTTTCTTATTTTTTTACCATGCATAGACCTACACAAATTAGAAATTAATTATGAAAGAGAATATATTCCCAAGTGAGCAAATACTTTTTGTAGTATTATTCCATTGGCTATGGCTTATACCAAAATTTCCACCAGAGTGTGTAGGAAGTGCAATTTGATGAAGTCAACGACATTCAGGACTTGCTGCTTCAGTAAGGAAAGTTTTTAATGAGCTGCTTCTGCACAAGGCAGCAGGTGCTATAAGCAAAGCAGCTGCTGACCTGCGTAAGCCTCTTCCCTTTGCAGCGGAGATGCACTTCCACCAGGTTCCATGGGAACACGCTCACTGAGAAAAGATAAAGCTGTATCCCTCCTGGGAGCAGCTGATCTGTTCCCAGGGAGCCCAGCCTGCAATGCACAACAGCAGCCGATTTGGGCTCTCTAACCCTCCAGGGACCTGTGTTCCTGGAATTCCTCTATGCACATCAGAAGAAAAGCAACATCTCAGTATAGCAGCATTCAGAGCAGAAAATAATGAAAGGCTGCACAACTACAGGTTCTGTATTTTAGCGCTCTTTTTGATAGGACAATAACACAATCACTGCAAGAGAAATCCCTACAAAATTTAAGAGGGTTATTTGTGAGCCCCATTGTAATGTGCAACACAACCCCACAAGGTATAAGCTCCTTTGCCAGCCCTGCAGCCAGACTTCTTTACCAGCTCTGAGGTGGAGCAGAAAGGATTTGCTGGAGCAAATGAGAGTACTGGCTCATCTAGTGCCTAGTCTATAAAGATGGGCTTAGAGGGAAAACAAGAGGCTGTGAGGCAGCTCAGAATGGCCTAAGGCTCTCAGGTCACCATCAGCTTCTTTGCTTGGGTGTTTGTTGCAAAAAGGAGGGAGCAGAACAGGTTGGTTAGTATGGAAGCACTGCAAACCAGATGTCAATAGTGCACTTTGCAAGAGGGAGAAAGCTGGTGCTGTTTTTGTCCAGAAATTGTAAAGATCTGTTTTGTGGTAGAAGAAATAGTTGCAAAACTATTAAGTAACAAGTGAGAAACCTGCTGATATCAGTCTGTTCCTGACCTGAGTTTTCTTTGCAAGGCTCCTCCAGAGTGAAACAATGATTGAATGTAAGGCTGAAAAATTAACGGATTTCAAAAAGAAAGTCATAGAATAATTCATTTCAAAGGAAGCTGAAGCCTCTAATACAATTTGAGTCATTTCCTGGTGAATTAATGTCTTTGAAACCACTTTTTTTAAGCACATCTCTACTACAAAATCTAGAGAACAGTGGCAAGAGTTGAACATGTGATGGATGAAAACCAATGCTGCTTCTGAGGCACTTCAGCTTCCCTCTGTCATGTCCCAAATGTATGCAGGCTTTGTGACAGAGATACAGAGCCAGGCGTGACGGGATCAAATTCCCTGAACGGAGATTTTAGGTGCTACCATTAAAAAAAATGAGCAGGAGCAGATATATTTTCAAGCATTTCAGGGATTTAATTTAAAATAGAAGCCAGACTATATATACTCCCAGCATAAGTGACACTGGGCCACTTGCTATGATATTCTACAGCTAAAATATGAATTCTTGGCATTAATTTGAATGTGTCTAATAATAGAGCTAAAATCTTCCAGGTCAGTATCTTGTACTCTCATAAACTACCTCAATTTTTTTCTCCAGCCTTTCCCCTTGAACTTTCACGCACGCCTCGAGAAGTGATGCCCAATACTATATTTTAGGGGAGGAAAAAATTCATACCCCTGATCATGTTCCATCGGTTTTGCAGGACTACCCCAACATTCTACTAAGCTTTCTTTTACTCTCCTTTTACAGTTGCTTGGCTTTGTAAAAGTAATTCTGAATGCTGTAATTTAAGCTGTGGTTCTGTCATTTTACAAAGGATGGACAGTGTCAGGATTGTCCCAGAACTATCCCTGTTCTCCAACATACACATTAATCCTCTGGTGAGTCAGACTGAAAAGAGAGTTTACTGCCTCAGAATCGTAAGGTATTTTAAGGTATTATAGGTATTTTAAGGTATTATCAGGTATTGTAAGGTATTTTTAATCTCTCTTGCCACTCAAAACTCTTGAATCCAGCCTCATAAGTCATTAGGTACATCCCCTGCTTAAACCTCTTACAGGCAGTGTAATTTTGTTGCTTATAGACATCTGGAATCTAAAATTAAGAATATTCCTCCCATATATGATTGAAAAAGATAAGATTTCCCTCCATCAATTGCCAGCATGTGCCACAAACAAATGCTACTCAGACTGTCAATGGCCGGCACGTCCATTGCGAAAAACTGACCTACTCATGGTCTCTTTAATCTACTCTGCATTTCTGGTTGTGTAAAAGGTGGCAAAGAACAAGCTTCATTATGGCCTGGCTATGAAAACGGGTATCTGTAGCTACCCTGGAGGGGTGGATCTCTTCTTAGCTGCTCTTGCATTACACTCCGCTCTCTTCTCTTCTCTTCCCCACCTGCTCTCCAGTGATGCACTTTGCACTGTGCCACAATGCAATCTCAAATGCAATAAACAAAAGTAAATCTTTAACAAAGCAAAAAAACAAACAAAAAATCTGATTTACCAGAAATGTACTTGCTTCCTGTTGGCTCATTATCTGTCACGTTTTGAGGCTTACTGCCACAGAGGTTTAAACAACACAGGGGAACCAAATTGGTCAAGTAGAGGTCCCATTTTTCCACAAATGTCAGAGATATCTTCCTCGCGAGGTCCTCTCTGTCTTCTTCGTGGAGCAAGGCTTGATGGTACTCCTTGGATATCACATCTTCTTTCAGCATGAAGTTAAGCAATGCGTGCTCATCAGAAGCTGTAGCAGCTGAAAGAATCTTCCTTACTCTAGGCAGGATCTCCTTAAAGAGATTCATAGCTGCATCTGAAGACGTTAGAAGGATGTCTGAGCAAAATCTGAACTGTTTCAATAAAATAAAATAAAAAAATCCACTCAGTCAGCATCAAAAAGATGAAGTGAAAAAAAAAAGTTAAGAGACTTTGGCCTGCAATAGCAGAGTTATTTCCTCATTTGATTAAGCCTTTAAATAACATTTCCAACAACAATTAACTTCTTGATGAAATGACACAACAGCACAATTCTTCAGAAAACATATTTTTCCAACCAACAACATGGTCATCTGAAAAAATAATTTTAAAATATATGTATCCCATGAAAGAAGGATTGCCATAGGTCGAGCTTTATCTCCTGGCCAAGGTGGAGTGGGGGTCCAGCAGTGGGCCCAGCAAGGTCATTGCTGTATCCAAAAGCTTCAGCGGAAAATGCATCCTCTGCAAGAGAGATAGGTTTAAAACTTGGAGACTCCAGTGTAAGGTTAGACAATACGTTGTGACCAAATTCTGCTTTCCCTAAGTCGTATGGGTTAGAATCTGGGTGAAAACTTTGGGGTAAAAATTTCTCTCAAATCTGGCTCTGGTTTCTGCCATACCTGAATTTATTAGGAAGAAAAATAACTAGAAAACAAGCTTGGCCTGACTTCTTGGCCATATATTCTTATTCAAAGTTAACATATTTATACTCCAAGGGGCAGACACTTTCAGTTAAATTCCATAAAGGGAAGAGTTTTTTAAGTCCCCAGATTAAATAAGTAGCAAATCTTCTGTACCACCAAACACAATGTTAAAATACAGCTCCAAACCTATGACAACCTGAGCCTCAATTCAGCTCAAATCTATTCAGAAGTCTTTTTTAAGATTATTGCCATCTTGAGTCATTTCTTCCTCTTCTGTTGTAGAGCTCAGGACCAGGCAATGTGTAATTAGGGCACTTCAAAGACTTCTTAATGCAATCAATAGTGTCTCACCTTTGTCTCAAGAACAATTTCTAACAGGGGGTAAAATAAAGAATGAGTGCCTTCAGACTGGGTATCTTCAACATTTTCAGTGAGAGCAGAGTAAAAGGAACAGAACAAATTATCTCAATCAGATCAGTAAAATGCATATCTAGAAGTAGAGTATTTTTTATTGTTAAGAGTGCAAAGATCATTAACGCGTCTTCTATATTGTGACTGCCTGCATAACACAGAATAAATCTATAAAGTCAACATGAAAAGGAAGAATATTACTAATTACTAGAACTTTCATGTATTTAAGAGAAGCACCTCTGAGCCAAATATGAACATCAGTCATGTTGTAATAAAAAATAAGGTATATCATTTATGAGCTGGGTTAAATAGATTCTAATAACATGGTTCTTATTCATAGCAGCTACATCTGCTAACAACAGTTTGTTAAAGATACAAAGTAAACAACTGGTTTCGCTGCAATATTTAAAATACTGTAAATTAATTTTCTCACCTATACAACCTTTTAAAGGCAATATGTTTCGCATTTCCAGGTCTTTGATCATGAAAATGTGTTTTATGAGACTCAAATATATAAAAAATAAAATCTAAAATTAAACAGATTCTATCCAGTGCTTGCTAATGCTGATTTATTCTCCTTATGCCTATTTCAAACTTTCTACTTAATGCTTTGTACAAGGACTTGCAGCAGCTTGTGTTTAGGCATTTTTACTGTTTGGGGAAGAAAACTTCAGGGTTTCAGAACAGTAGCAAAAGCATTATAAAGATGTCAGTGGCTAAATAAACAGTAACCAACTACTAACAATTTGCTTTACACTACAGTTATTTTCAGCTTTGTTTTTAGATACCTGGCTCTTATAGCAGAACCTACAGCCTTGAAATAATTACTGGGGCAAAATTTCAAGGGCTCTCTGGGAGCTTACGGATGGGAAGTTTAAAATCCAGTCTGGTACATGGCTGCCTGAACAAGTTTGTAGGCTGAGTATGGGATAACTATTCAAATATAATCTAAATATTTTTCTCTTTATTTGCTATGAGGTTTTACTACCTTGAATATTGCCATGATTTCTTTTCACCATCAGACACACTTGAAAGTGGAGAAATAATCCCACCTGGTAAGAAAAAATGCACTGCAAGGAACTTACTAAATCTTTATAAAATGTTCAAGTACAGTACTGCAAATTCTGGTTAAGATCCAAAATAGCTTTGTAGAATAACAAGAATTTGCTGCACTTTCCAAACGTTCATGTTTATGTTCAATATCAGGAAATGTATGCAAAACACTGGAAAAATAAGCTCTCTCATTTCCCAGTAGTATTGGTTTGACTTGCAGTGCAGGTAGGTAACAAGTTTTAGTGTAACTATATAAATCGCAACCGAAAAAAGCAAAATAATTTATTTTCCTTATGGAAAAGTAAATCCCTTGGATCTTTCATGAGTATTCTTCTTTCGCTCAGAATTTGTCTTTCAAATATATTTTCTTTTAAAGGTGCTGCCCACATTGACCCCAAAAAACCTGAAGAAACACTAGTTTCGTTGAAGTGTGAGTAGGAATAAGCTCCAACTCATTCAGAGGAGCATTGCTCCTGGGGTATTACTTGAAAAGGACCATTTCCCATAGTTTTAGCAGCATAAAACTGCACTGAATAAGGTGCTTCCACTTGTACTTTCCCACCTTGTGGTGCAGAGCACATGCTGAAGGCAGCCAAGCGTTTGCCTTGCAGAAAATTGGGAAACACTTGCTATCATAGCAAAGCTGAATGAGTTTACCACAGCCTGGGGAAGAGAGGCAGTCTCAACATCAGCTTCTCCTGCAACCTGTGTGCTCTTGAATAGTTTCAACAGATTAAAAGAAAAAAAGTATTGTGTCCATTATTTGGCCAGAGAGGTTTTCTGAAACCTTTCTCAGCATCATCAGCCACATTCAAGGCCTCTCTAGGCAGCAGTTCTCCTGACTGAGTCTCCTTCTTGATGGGAGGTGGAGAGTTCAAGCCACATGAGAAGCTGTGTATTAAAAGAAGAAACTCAATTTAAACTGTAATGCTCAGCAACTCATTGACCTGCTGCACCTTGGCTCTGCAAAAGCCTTGCTCAGTGCTCTAGGGCAGAAGTGTGTTTGACTGTGAGGGGCTATTATAATGTGGGAATAGTAAAATTGTTTATGTGGGCAAAGAACTCCCCTCTACAGGACAGTTACCTCCAGAAGCAGACAAGCAAGTGAGCAAATACCTTGTGACAAGTCATCACAATTGCCATTTAAGCATGAGAAAAGCAGATTTTCTGCAAGTGTTTCCACCTGCTAATGCGCCCAGGCAAAGCTCACCCTGAGCAGCAGACTATCACCCAAATACAATATTGTTTCTTCTGTTATGTCTAGATTTGAGACATATCAAAAGTGGGATTGGCTTTTCACAGGTGTTAAGATACAAAGATTTCAAGCTGATTCCTCTTTTACTCTTCCCACATGTTTTAAGGAATCCTGAAAAATTTTTCAAAAAGATCTGCAAGATCATCATCTGGGAGGAAACATGGCCTCTATATGGCTGTCCCCAGCTGTTGCTGGGCTACAGGCAAACACACCAAGCAATACTGTGCTAGGAGTCCTCTGCCTTTGACCACAAAACTGATTGTCTTGTAGCTAAAGCCAAAATAAGGGAAGGGGGTCATAGTGGCTCAAGCTTTGAAAACTTGATTCAAGTTCTAGTGCTGCTACAGTCCTAATTTGCAATTTTGAGAAAATAATTAAATGTGATTTCTATTTCTATTTTTATTGCTGCATTCACATGAATAAAAATAAACTTCTTACTATCTTGACACTAGATAAAATCTACTAAGGCTCATGATGTACCCAGATGCCAGGTACTGAAGGACATAACCTGGCTTACATTGGCACACTCTCAGCTGCCTCACTGTCCCCAGTAAAAACAGTGAAATGAATTGCTGAGATCTGAGATTATTTGGATTTCAAAATTAGCCATAGACTTTGGGCAGCATCATATTTACTTAGAAGTGATACTTCCCCTCAATGCAGAGAAATCAAAAGCACAAGTTCTCCTTTTTAACTTTAACTTTCCTCTTTAAAATGTATCATAGCACAAACAACGTGTGTGAAAAAGAGAACTAACTCATGCTGTACATTTTTACTATTTGTTGCTTATGTTGCTATTGTTTAGCATTTTCTATAGCTAAGGCATGTCTTTTGACTTTGAGAGGAAGACTACCATGATGATCCTTAAAAAGAGATACAGCTGCTGTGAAACATCACTCTTGTCTACATAAGCTGCGTGTCAGTTAAAGGGAATCCTTAGAATGGCCAGTTGTGTGTTGAATACAATTGGAAAGCAGGGAAATTTTTTAATGTCTATGAAAAATTGCTCAACCAGCAGTACATCAATGATATTCAGCCTGGATAGACAGAATCCCCAACAAAAATTCTGGTATGAATCCAATTTATGGCCAGAGAGGCTAAGGACACTGACTGCAAAATCAGAGCTTGAAGACAGAGCCAACAGCTCAGACAACATGGAAGGAATTTTCAAGGAAGCACAGTTCATTCATGATACAGCATCTACCGAAACCAACAGGGACTTGGCAGCAGTGTCCACAAGCACTAGAGAATGCTGCCCCCAGTGAATATCTAATGATCAGCCTAGCCCCTGACTTCACTACATCTGGCAAAGCTGGACTGCAGGAACTTAGTTTGGCTAAATCTTAGAATGGAGACTTTGGTTACTAGAGTGTCTTTCACTGTGCATACACATAGAGGATTTCCTACATAATTCTAAGAAAGTTTACAGCTCTTCATGTAAAATCTTTTATATCTATTTAGAAAATTACTTCCTGTAGGAAAGTAAAGGTGTGATATTCTGGAAGATGCTTGGAACACAAAAGGTCTTTCCTTTAGATTGTGGAGTTGTTTTGTTTGGTTGGTTTGGGTTTTTTGTTTGTTTGGTTTTCTGTGTGTGTTTTTTCAGGTTTTGTTTGTTGTTTATTTCTCCCCCGCTTGAGCTTGTTTTTAAAACTGTCTGGTCAAATCTTTTCTCTCCTTCCTCACCTCAGAATTTTCTGTGCTTCCATCAATGTGTAAAAGTCCTTCAGCACCCTTCCACACCTGCCCTTCCAGTATCGCCAACCCTACTGCTCCCTGAACACCGTGACAAGCCTCGGTGGTACAGCAGGAACACTGCAGCGGGACGTGGCTGGAGCCTGCGGGCATGCACTGCAACACTGCTGCTCACATCACCAGCTTCTCCAGAACAGGACATTCTCAAGTGAGGTTAGGAACTCAAAAGGTTGAGAATTTCCAATCTAGCAGGTTCAAAACAAGGTTAGGGCCTCAAATATTTGTGGTCATTCAGAATCTCACAGAACTTTGGACAGGTGTTCTCAGAAGGCTGATGGAGTGAGGCTGGCTGAACAGAAGACCTGTTTAGATTCTGCTTTCAAATCCTGATAGACCGACTCCAAAGGGCATTTCTGCAGAGACGACCTTGGGTTCTACATTTATTAGGCTGAGATATCAGAGTTTGCTGCCAGTCTGCCATTCAATGGAATTCTGCCGTTCCTCTAAAATACTGTATTTTAAGAACTTGTAGCCCTCGCATTTTTGGCTTAGTAACATAAATAGCAACAACATCAATTTGCCAGCCCAGCTTGCGCAGTCCAGATTCACTGTCATGCCAAGAGGGCACAGCTACTGCAAAGCTCTCTGTGGAGAATTAGGCAGATATATGAACACAAAGACACAAAACTGTTTTCAGCAGCCAAGTATCAAATATTTTCTAAACTATCTTTGTGGTGATAGGCCTACATTTAAAGTATGAATTCCACTATTTTCTTCCTCACTTGAATACCAATTCATTGCTTTCGCTGGCACCAGAATGATTATACTACGGTACGTCCTAGAACTTCCCAGTGGAAAAAAAACCTGAAACAACTGAAAATTAGCAAAATATTGCCAGCTTAGCAATATTTTGCTAAAGCACTACTGATTTGTAAGCATGCTGTTCTCTTATTATAGTATTTTTACTAGCACAAGGTATTTCATCAGGAAGCCAAGGACGGTGCTCTGCAAGCACACCATGAGCACCAGGACCTGCAGTAACATCCAGCGGCTGCCTGGCCGACAGATGGGGGAAAAGACCCTGAGAAAAGCTCCTACTCCTTCCCTTGGCTTTCAAGAAGTCTGTGAGCATCACAAATGAACAGATCTCTTAGCAGTAGTTTCGGGGCAGACAATGCACAATAGCATTCATTTTGTTAACAGAAGTTGTAATTTATCTATAGCTAAGAGCAAATTAAAAAAAATAATTATATCCTTTCTGTCACCACTGCTGGACAGTACACTTGCTATATCGGCGCATGTGACAAGAAAAGCCTGTAATTCCCCTTACACTGAAATAACAGAACAAGAATGGGAAACAGCATACAAACCCAAACCAACAAGGAAAACGACGTGTGCAAAACCACAGCCTGTGTCGAGTTTCAGAATGATGGAGGCAATAAAACTGGGCAAAAATACTATACTGGCAGTTGAAGAAACCATGTATTTTAGGGGCTTCCCTAAAGCATTTCTGATTTTTGTCAACTAAAATGCACACCAGACACAAAAGCTACTGAACTCCACATCAGACACAGTAGCTCTACCTTGAGTCACTTGAATAACACACTTGAATAACTTACCATGGCTTTCATTCCAGTATCTGTGCTGTTATTCTTGTAAGTGCAGACAGTCAACTTGGCACCACTGACACAGTCACATCACCTTCTCTTTCAGGAGCTCGAAGTCCATCACCTTCTCTTTCAGGAGCTCGAGGTCCAGGTCTCAGCAGCCCCGCAGTGTGGCTTCTGGGCTGCCCTGCCAGGGGAACTCTCAAACCCTCCTGCTGAAGCTGCTCTGCCCTGCAAGGATGAGGGACACACAGTCCCTTCTCTGAGAAACAAAGAGGTTTGTGTCCTTGCCCTTCTTCCACAGCTTATTTCAGTTTAATTGGTGATTACTTACAGTTTTTAAAGATGTGTGGATCGTGAATTAATTTGTTTCACACGTGAAACAAATTCTGGGGAGTCGGGCAGAACAGCTTCCATGGGAACAGCTGTGGAGGCTTCAGCACAGCCCAGAGTGATCTCCTGAGCTGGGAGGCTGAGGCTCCTCACCTCCCTGGCAGTGGTAGGAATTGTCATCCCTTCCCAAGCACAGACTCCATTGTAAAAAGGGCTCATAGGCCACAGACATGAACCTGGATTTTGGTTTTGCCACAAGAGGCTGGGACCTGATCTCCAGGAGAGGTTCAGAGGTATTGCACAGGAAGCCAGATATCTCCAATAGCACCTGGTATACCATGTGAAGAACAGGCAGTCAACGTCCCAGAGCCCTTCCAAGGCATTTGATGTTCTTGTGGCTTCTGTGGGGGATCCTGCTACCTACAGACAAGTCCCGAGCACCTCTACTTCTTTGTATGATTCAGCACAGATTATGTGAATTTTAATCCCTCAGACACCCCTTCAAGTTCTATGTGACTGAGTACAAGGAATTTCAGGGTACTGAAACTATTCAGGAAACTAGAAAAAAAATGTGTTAACAAATTAAGGGAAGATACTATTTGTGGGGTCCTGGTCCCGGTGACAGGTCTTGGTCCTGGTGGTGGATGGCCACACTTGCTGGTCGTAACCTGGTGATTTTATGGCGGTTGGAGTCAGGCAGTGTCCCAGCACACTGCGAGCCTGGTCACAGATGTTGGAGGCTGATATCGCTGGGGCTTCCCTTGAGCTTACACAAGCTTCAAGCATTCTTTGAGCTTCAAAAATTCACAGTGATCATGCATTTTGCACTTTAACTCACTGTATTTAGGCCTTTACAGCAGCCCCAATTAAGCAGCATGAGCAAGCATTTTTCTGTAACAAGCAGGCCATAAACATATTATTTTAGCAAGCAAGCATTGAGACAAATAATTCACAATATCTCAGCCTTCCACACTTACGCCATGTGTTAAGCACCACCATCCCTCACACACACTCAAACAATATGCTAAGAGCCACCACCTCTTACACTATTAAACAATAACACTATGGAAACAAGGGTCACAGTGTGCTTCACAAAAATCTGCAGGTCAAAAGAACTAAGAACTGTAGGTACAGGTTTCTCACTTCATTGCATCACCAGATCACTTTCTCACTTCTCTTTTCTGTGTTTTGTCTATATTCTACTTTTTTCCTGAGAAAGTTATTGCCTTCACCACCCCCGACACCAGTTTAAAATAAATAAGAACAACAACTGCAAGCAAATCTAGCAAGAGCTGCTTAACCACAGACTCCACAACAAAATATGAAGTTGACAGTGACAGTGAAAGCAGTGTTTGAAGAACTGTCCAGCAAGAACCTCAGGGATCTGAACAAGACTATGTAGATAGTATTGGCAGCAAGGAAAAAAAAAGTGATAATGAAAAAGCAGTTTACAGCTTTTATAAGCAACTTCAACTTCTTTGCAGAGAAAAGAGTAGAAGACATAGTACTCAATTTTTCATATTATCCTCCTGTTGTGTAAGTTCTCAACCATTTGGTAGCCCTAGGTTCTTTTTTTAATACGTTTAGATTTGTATTTTTTTTTCCTCTCTCAGCAAGCCTATAGAGGACTGGCTTAGTTCGGGAAATGTACTGGATATTTGCCTGTGTACAGGCCTTTTAAATTCACATAGCAAAGGAGGGAAGGGAGCCCAAGCACCTGCCACTCCGGGAAACTGATCCTATCCCTGCTTACCACCGTGGATCTATGAAGTCACTTAAATCAAACTTCTGACAGGTGTCCAAACAGCCCAAGTTCCGTATTTTTGGAGTTCCCAAATGGAGAAATAAAAGCTGATTTGCAGAAGTAACAAGTACCGAGAACTGCAGCTGAGAATGACTGAAGCTTTGAATGCATCAAGAGACAGATAAAGCCAAACCCACTAAGAAGTCTGCATCCAAATGCTGGGAAGCAAAGCACCCAAGCCAGGAGAGCTGCTGACCTTGCTTTGGTCTGGTTTGCCAGTTTCTAAGTGACCTGCACAGCCTCAACAGAGACACTGAATTAAATGCATTAATAATTGCAAAGCATTTTCTCTCCCAGGTAACCTCACTGGAGATTCCCACAGCATGAGTTAAATGAGGCCTAAAGCCACACAGTGAATAGAGAAGGTAAAATAAGTTTTTAAGAAAAACTGGTAATGTTTTCTCGATTTTTTTTTCCCTAACTGAAAGGAATACAGATACTGGTGAACTTTTTAGGATCAAACCCAGTTCTCTCCCTTGAGATACCAAAAAAAAATATTTTTTTCCTATATTTAGACATAACCAAATGAAGCATCAACAAAGCCTTTTTCTTTTTTAAATCTCTGTTTATATTTAGGGCCCAAACCTCTTCAGCTTTGACTTTTTTTGGTTGCCCATTCCTTAACGATGGCAGAACTTGATCTCTACTGAGAGTGTATTATTACTCAACTAAAAGACACTATCCTGATCTGTCACGTAAATACTGCATGTTCTCTCCTGTTAACACAGAGCTACCAGTTACCACAATTGAGGTACATACAGCCAAAAAATTCCACAGACACTGGTTCTGGGCCAGAACAGGAAACGATCTTTTACAAATCAAACAGAAGGCAACGCTCTAATTTGCCCTGTCTCCTCAATATTTAAACCTTTTATTGAACCTCCAACAAACCCGGTAAGTGTATCTAATGCGAGTGAGGTAAGAGTTATTCTTGGATTAACAGAAAACTGTAAACATCATCTAGAACACAGAACAATAGCTGTAGAGTTGTTCAGAATTTCAGTGTGCAGTTCAGAGGGCTGGTCTCTGGTACCATGCCAGTGCAAGATCCTGGGCAGCGCTCCAGAGATAAAAAGAAGTCAGCTGACTTCACGTTAATCGCGTGAATAAAATATCATATTCATCTTGGAGGAGGTCCTATTTATTGCTGAAGCAGACAGCAAGATAGATTCCTCAGTTATTCATACCAAGCCTTCGGCATTGATAGTGCTCTGCGGTAGAAAGGCCGTTCATTATTTGTTCTGGGGAGAGGATCGTTTGTAATGACAAGCACACAGTGGCAAACAAGATAGGTTTCAACGATTTCATGCTGTATGTTTCAGCCAGCAATTAAATAAAATCTTAATATATTTGAGAAACGGTCAAAGTTTTCGTATGTATAAACCTGAAGACCTAACCACAATTCATAAACTAAGTGTAACTATTTATAAATTTTGTAAAATTTGTAAATTTTGAAGTAGTATTGGAGGACTTACATTACCTTTATGGTGGTGTTAATATTTCCAATGTTCAAATAATTTGTAGGTAAATCAGAATGCTGAAAAAGTATTGAAAATAGGACAGTTTGTCCTGCAAAATCTTAGAAAACACTGGAATTTGCATGGTGTGGCGATAGTCCTCTGTTGGATTATCTAATATATTTAGTTAGGAAAACACATAATCCCTACAGTGAGTCAGTGGAGACAAGCACTGGAAGGAGGGAAAGTTAAAGAAACATTTATCGGTTTTAAAAAAAACACAGGTTCTGCTTCTTTTTTTTTTTTTTTTTTAGTTTTAACATTTCATCTCTAGTGAAATCAGTTAGAAGCACCCGAGTAGTAAATCAGACACCTAACATTGTGACAGGCTAAAATGTCACCTCTTCCATAGCAGCAAGGACTGTTTTACCTGATAAGGAAGGTGGCACACGATTATTTTCTGGTGCCTTAGAAGAAAAATGCAATGGATCAGGCAGGACAGCAAGATTACAGAATTACTAAATTCAAACCACCAGACATGCTGGCAGAACTGCGCTGAGAGGTGAAAGAAGAGCTGATGCAGCAGCTGAGATGAATAATCTGGCAGCCAAGAATGAGCCAGAATGCTCCTGTCAGTGCCGTTCCGGGACCTGCTTCTGAGTCAGAAGCTGCTTTGGTTAATATGTTGTGAAATAAATAACTTACGCTTTTTCTATGGATAAACAACATTTAATCCAATTCCTTGTATTCCTTAAACACGTGTTCATTACAGCATAAGCAAAACAGCGCTGGGTGCGCGGGGGATTCACTCCACCCAACACGCACACTTTTAACAATAAGAAGTGTGCTTAAATACAGTATGGTGTTACATATTCATAATGACCCCAGAAATGCCTATACATATTCATGACCTTTCCCGCTTTTTATTAAAATGAGTCTCAGATAACCATTTACCCCTCCTTGGCCCTCCCCTGTTGCGCCTGCGCAATGTCACTTGGTGAATTTGAGGAAGGGTCTTTGGGGGTCTTTGGATGAAGGCTCCTTCAGCTTTGTCACAGTGGACTTTTTACCTTTGGCTCATTAGGAGGAACTGGCTGGAACCCAAGCTACCAAACCGACTGGAACCAGACTGGTGCCTCCTTTTTGCTGTAAATCTTGGCTATCTTGTCTCCTCAAGGTTGCAGCTGGTGCTGTAAAACTTCTTATTTTGGCATTTAATGAAGTCCTGCCTTTTTTTTTTTTTTTAGTACAATTAGTTACATACAGCTCTAAACTAGATATTAATTATGTGGTTTAAAATGTTAGCTTGTTAGTAGGCCCTTATTATATAGTTGCTTAACCCTTAAAATGTTAGTTCGCTCTATCAATATAACTTCCTAAACAAGTTTCATAACTTTTTACATAGAACTTAACCACCTTTCCCTTTTCCAAGTTCAGAGTCTGTGCCTCATTTGGTTATACCTGTGAACATTAAACATCTTAGCACGAATCACAACTGCATTTTTCACAGTTGCTTGTAAACAGAAGTGCATGTTGATACAGTAAATGAAGTAGAGGTCAGCTTCAGGTATTCACATAATTGTTTAATAATTGCATCTCATGATAGCTCTCAAAGAGTAGACATCTTCTTTGGGAATAAAAGCCTACTTAAATATTTTAATATTGTAGGCTATCATGAGCCATCCCTTCACATTACAGCCCACCTGTTCAGTTTTTCAGTGCAAGCCTGCAGTATTTTCCAAAACCCTCTAAACCGTTGTTTTAACACTACCAAGGCCAAAATATGACTACCACAATATTAATGGTATTAGTTATAAAATGAACCTTCTCCCCACTACAAGTCTTACTAAGAATAGCTCTACCAGTTTTTCCGATGCATTAGGCATTGTCTTGCTCTAATAACAGGTCTTGCTGAAAGCTACTTCCCAATTAATGTTTTCGAAATGTTCAGCTTAGTAACCTCTGTCTTTACTCAACAGAAAGTGTTTCTAAAACATCTAACTAAACTAGAACAGAAGTTTTTATTTTGCAGGCTTATTTAATGCTAGTGGCTTGTCAGATGTACAAACGATGCAGTTTATCAGCTCTCCCTCGATCCCCCCTCACACTTGGCTGACTGGGCTGTTTCCCGCCATTGCTGTGAAACCCTCACCCTACCTGCAGCTCGCTTCTCTCATTTCTCTTTCCTGCTTCCTTAGCTCTGCTGCATAATCCATCTGCAGCGTCAATAAAAGCAGGAGAAATCTTTAACTGCAGGGCCGACGTACCCACGGTACAGCAGCGGTACATCCAGTGTTCCAGTCTCACTGAAGTGTCCTGTCACACCGGCAGGACAACCCAGCGCTGAGCCCTCACACGGGACCTGAGCCGGGTATCGTATCTGCACACGTACGTTCACCCTCCTCTCCGCTACTATTTCGCTTTGGGGCTTTATCTTCAGCGCAAGACGCCAGAAGCCCTGTCGAGGCTGGTGTGTCTGGCGAACAACCAGCGGTCCCGAGCGGAGCCGACACCGCAAACGCCGAGCAAGGGCTCTGCCCGCCCGGCGGCCCCGCTGGGCGCCTCAGGGATGAGGCGGGGGCGGCAGCTCAAGACACTCAGAGACTCCGCGCAGAGGAGGGGACGGGTCTCCCCGCTGGTGTGACCGGGGTGACCCCGGGGAGCCCCGCGCTGCGGCCCTTGTCGGGCTCGGCCCGGGCAGGCGGCAGCCCGGACCCTTTTCCCTGAAGCACCTCCCGGGCCCTGGCAACCGCCGCCTGGCAACCGGGCTGCGGGGCTGGAGGATGAAGCAGGTAACGGTGCCGGGGCGGGGGGCGGCGGGGCTCCCCCGGTCCCTCCCCGCTGACGGGCTCCCCGCCGCAGGCGCTGGTGGACGACACCGAGGATGTGTCCCTCGACTTCGGGAGCGAGGAGGAGCTGGCGCTGCGCAAAGCCAGGATCAGGTGAGGGCGCGGGGAGCGGGCGGGCCCAGCGGAGGCCTCCGCGGAGTCCTCAGCGTCGCGGTGCCGCCTGAGGTAACGGGGCCTGGGCAGCCTGCGCTGCTCCGAGGCGCTGAAATACAAGGAATTCCATTTAAACACCGAATTCCCGTTTGTCACAGGGAAGGTGCTCAGCGCCGGGCAGGCGGCTCGGGCTGGAGCCGGTGAGGCCCGCGGCTCTGCCAGCCACACGGCTGCTGCGGGCCCGCTGCTTGGCATCCTCCTGACATTGGAAACAAATCTTACATTGCCAAAGCCAACATATCACCAAAAAGCCCACCACCATCAGCACAAACCCACAACCTCCTCCCACTCACCGCCACAAAACTCACCGCCACAAAAAAAAAAAAGCAAACAGTATTTTTGTTATGCCAGAGAGGTCTCATCCTCAGCAAAACACGCTGTGCAGAGTGCCCTGGCAGTGCATTTACACACCTGGCTGAAGGAAACAACAAGTTATTTGCAATAGAACTGTCATGTTTTCCCACCACAGGATGCGATGTTATGTGGAATATACTGTATCTTATCCATATAGCTGTTACCTAAGAAAACACAACCCCTTGATCCATCTCATCTGTCAGGTTACGCAGTTTAACTTCACGTTAGCGGAGGCGTCTGCAGCTCTGTGCACACCAAGGTCCCAGGTAACAGAGCTGTTGTTCCTCCAGCGGCTTTTGAAGAATCTACAGTCAAAGACCGTCAGGGGAAAAGCTTTATGTCAAAAAGAATGATACACATGCATGCACTTGTCAATAATGTATATAATCAGCTTTGATTTATATTGTTTTCTTCCCCTCCATCTTGTCCCAGTTCGTTCTGGTCCATCACAATATGAGTATTTCTTGTGGGCATAAACAAACAAAAAGTTAAGCTTAGCACCATTGTTATCAGAGATGTGCAAACAAGCAATCACATTGCTTTACAATCCAATTACTCTGTTTTACTCGTGTCTGCTGAAGCATTTTGCCCTTCCAATGCACTGGACTTTGCAACTACATGATGAGTCAGCCATGCAACAAGATTAACATGGCTTTGTTTCTGTGCTCCAGCACCAGCACATGTTTTAAATGAAGGGGTATATTTTTGGCACAGCCTTGGAGAACATAGCCTAAAGGATTAAACTGAACTCGGACATACAGCTTAGGACTGCCTTGAGCACGTGAGCCACAGATTCAGTCTGTGAGACCAGACTAGAGTTAATGTGAAGTGAAATCACCCTGAAGTGTTTGTGGGGGTTCTACAGCACCAGTTACTTTAGAGATCTGTTCCTGCTGGTTCATCATACCTGACAATATAGACAGGCAAAGTATCAATAAACCATACTATTAGTTGATCCACTTCAGGTAGGTACTTATTTCATTAGAGACTGTTCTTCTTTCTTGCTCTCATTGTGACAATAATCTCATACTGAAAATCTTCTGCTCTAGAATACAGAAATGAAACTCCTCACATTGTTCACACAGAAGTTTGTTTTCATAGTTCTGAAGAATCTTGTGCAAACAATACTGGAACACACCCATGTGCTGCAGAGCTTTGTTGTCTTGTTAGGGGGCATAACAACATGTCCCAATAATTTGTCTTTTAACTTTATCCCAATTTCATATATCTTAGACTTGGTTAAAATTTCTGTAAGCTATGACAAGTTGTGGTTTTGTGCTCCTGAAGACCAAAAGGTATGTAGATAGTGGTTTAACTAGTGGTTACTTTCATAAGAAGGTTAGGAAAAAGATCACTCACACCATTTTGCAGTTCGTTGCAATATCAGAACATGTGCTCTGGAACAGTTAGGAGTATGTGATCGCTTCTTCTCCAAATCAGCCAAGTAACAGGAGATGCTCAAGCCAGAGAGCCTGTTTGTTCAGAAGTACCAGACAGGTGTGAAAAGCAGCAGGTAAAGCGCTGCCCTGGCTCTCCTGAGCTGGGAACCTTCTCCTGGAGGTCAGCGATATCCTTTAGGGCTGACTGTGTTTGATTCCTTAACATAGGATGCAACTAAATTAATAACAGTTCATTCCTACCCTAACAGGCATCATGCTTGCAAGCTGAGCTGAGGTTATTGTAACAAGATCATGGTCATCATTCAGCCTCAGGGTTCCAGTTCTACGCTATATGAATGTTTACATCCAGGACAACTAGAAGCCCAAGCAAGCTCATTGCTACACTTTTGGGAGCAAACGTATGCCAAGCAGAGCCAGTGCAGAGTTTTAGTCACTTCTATCCTTCACTGGATTTGAATGCAAAAAAAGTTATCATGTTTTTTTGTAGTCTTTCCTTAGTACACGAAATCGCGTTACTTTATACAATGATTTCTTAATGCCACCATATTTCTGGAAATCAGGTTTGAAAAAAACATTATAAAGTACAAATGAATTCAATATAAATTCATTTACTTAGGAAAAGCTGTGAAGTTTTTCATTTCAAAAATGCTGCAGATGGTTTAGCTTCAGGTCTTTAAAAGACAATTTTATCTATCTGGAATTATCTCCTTATGAAAAATTCTGCTTGTATATGATAAAAGCTATAAATGTCATCTGATGGCTGTAAATTAACAAAACACATTTGTTTCTGTTAAGTGAGGAAGTGAACAGATTCTGTTAGGTTTGGATTTTTTTTTTAAGCATAAATAGGTGGACACTTTCTGAGATTGAGAGTTGTCCAAAGAATGAGGTGCAAGTTTTGGTATCTCCATATGCCTCCTCTAGGATAGGACCTGCAGGTCGGTGTCTTTGGCTCAGCTAGCTGTCTCCTTGCAAGAGGACTGGTTCCATAGCCTCAACAAAGTGTCTAGCGCAGTAATAAACATGAGCTTCTTGCTCATGAACTGTTTTTTTAGTAAATACCGTTCAAGGTTTCATATTGGAACAGATTCAGCATCCCAACCGTAATTCATCACCTGACTTGCAAAATGCAACACCACTTCTCCAAAGTTACTTTCGCGTCTCAAGCACCGATATCAAAGCTCAGGCCACTGTGATGCACTTGAGGCTCGTGATCTATGACTAGCATGTAGTGACACAAGACGCCACTGATGTCATGAACCCTCACGTCTTCTTGAGCAAGATCAAGCCTTGAAGTAGCAAGACACCCTCTGGTTTTGACAGCTCACAATATTTCCTCTGCTCCACCCACCCACCCATTTGCTTATGACAGAAAAAGCTCCTTTCGCTACAAATGTCACATGTTTAGTTTTAAGTCAGAAGTTTTTGGAAAGTTTGAGGTTTGCATGGGCATGATCAGGAGTAAATACAATCTACAGCTGTGCATCATTCTTACTCGCCAGTTGTGTGTGTGTGGTACTACAGGTACAATATTGCTATTATAGGATAGATAACTACTAAAACTGTTAAATGGCTATACAATAAGAATATTACAACAAAGATATAAATATAATAACTAATTTAAATTTAATTATAATTTATTTTATAATAATTGTGTATATATTGTGTATAATTTTATTATACACAATAATAGAGTAACAAATGTGATAGTTAAATAGTTCATTATGACCTAAGCCACCATATAATGTTAATTGTTTAAAGAGGTAGAGGAGCTTAATGAGACAATCTCTGACTTGAAAATAAGAGCCTTATTCAATAAGCAAATTTTATTCGCTCAGCTTCAAGGGAAAAAAATTACTTAAATGCAATAGCCTCTAGTTAATTGTCACCTTAAACTAATTCACACAGACACCTGCATGGAATAAGTTTTCATACTTGGCATATTACCCTGAAAATTCTACTGTGCTCATTATGGCATTCTCCAGCCCCCCATCTCACTGTACAGGCCAACATTTCATGCCATATAGTTACTTCTTCCACTGAAACTCCCCTTAATTTTGTTGCTGATAAAATTTTGCTTGATGAGAAAGCACAAATATCTAGTGAAATCAATGAACATTCATTCGTAAGAACTGTTAGATTCCCAAATGTTGCTCCCTCTGTAAAAGGGAAGTGTTTGCTCTCAGACATTACATGTGAAGGTTCATTTTGTCTTATACCCAACAGCTTTTTTTTTTTTAAAGTTTCAGAGTTCCTGTTCTTGTTTTCAAAACAGTTCTGAAAGGCATCTGATCTGTCTCCATTCACGCCTTGCGATGCTGATTTATGCCTTGAGGCAATGAGGATTTTAAGTACACAACCACTTGATTCCTCCATGCAGCGCAAAGAAACTGAGGAAAGACTCTAGATTTTGTCCTGTCTTTGAGAAATTTTGACATGAACAACACATTCCATCTTTTAGCTTTAGACTGAGGGCTGCTTTTGAAAATACTATTGCTTTGATAATGAAGATACACATCAGCATCTTAAATAATAGCAGCTATAAACGAAAATGCCATTTGAGACTAGAAATAGTTGTATTATACTACTTCGTTAGCAAATACGGTAACATTCCTCCTTATTCCATAACTTCCTAAATGCTCTGTATTTTTTTTCCTAGGCACCCACTGGCCACCTTTTTCCACCTGTTTTTCCGAGTGAGTGCCATTATTACCTACTTGTTCTGTGACTGGTTCAGCAACAGCTTTGTTGCCTGTTTTGTCACTATTCTCCTCCTTCTATCCTTTGACTTTTGGTCAGTTAAGGTAAGATGACGCTGAATAGTAATTACCTTTAGAAAGTATTTTGTGTGCTATTACGTAAATCAAAAAATGAAATATGTATACTGACATATTGACAAAAACAGTGGGATCTGTAGATTTATAAAATGTCTAGCCCATTTGAAATAATACATTTACACATCTTAGTTACTGTTTATCACTGTGTTCTCTAATATGGTGAGAATATTGCCTTGCTATAGATAGATTTGTTTGTTTGCTTTCCCCCTTAAAAAAAAAGAAAAGAAATAAAGTACCACTGGCTCTGAGTGGTGGATGCCAAGGGCTGCCCAAAGCTGCAGCGCTGTGTCAGGCCCCAGGGCTCCACATGGGGAACAAGGCTTTAGTTTTAGAAAAGTGAAGCCTTGATGCATCTCAAGTATGCTGAAAACTTCTAGTATTCATCCAGGTGCAGGAATATTTGCTTAATTTGTTTGCTTGATTTCATGTAGCTGACTTGCTTATAATTAATCTTCCCTGTTTCCCCCTGTGTGTTTTTGTTTGCTGGTCTCCTCTCTTACTGAGGAAATTTGGTTATTGGGGGGGCTTCACCAACTAACTGACTTAGAAAAGATACATCCTATAGTTTCTTACCTAAATCAACGTTATTGTGCTAATTACTGTATTAAAAGAGGAGAGCAGGCCTCTAAACTTCTAGTAACTCATCCATCCTTAATGACTGTTGTGCTCAGGCTGGCACAGCTTTTAGAACTAATTTTAGTATCTGATAGAAGAATATGATTTTCAGACATGCTTGTCTTTTTTTGTAATGTTAGTCTGGCAAGTGATTTATGCAACTGATTAATTAAAATAATTGTTTCTGTCACTAGAACGTGACAGGAAGACTCCTGGTTGGTTTGCGTTGGTGGAACCAGATTGATGAAGATGGAAAAAGCCACTGGGTGTTTGAAGCAAAAAGGGTAAATATGTTAATAAAAATAGGCACAGAACAAACAGAATCCATAGGAAAGCCTGTAGAGCTGATACTAAGTCAAATAGAGTAACAAATAAAGCACCTTTTTGACAGTTACTTTTATCCAGCTTTTACAGATGATAATGCAAATGGTGAGTTGGAAACACATTGTGTTGTCACATCCTGAAAGCATTCAGAACAAAATTGGTCTCGCAACATGGTACAACACTCTGAATATTCATTCTGATGACAATCGGTATGAAACATTTCTGGTAGCTGCATTTTATTTTCTAGTGAGAAAAAAATCTTGTCATAAACACAACTTCCCATAGTTAAACCCAACGCAGAATCATCGTAGAATGTCCCCAGCTGGAAGGGACCCACAAGGATCATCAAGTCCAACTCCTTTAATCCTCTTCAGGAAAGATCTATGTTGAAAGCAATGCTGAATAGTTCTAATTCAGTATTTTTAAAACAATATTTTAGTCATGGTTATGGAATATGGTGGGGAATAGAACCCAGATCCCAGGGTTTTCTGTTCCTGCTCATGCTCCCCCCAAACAACCTGAGCAAAAAAGCTGTAGAATGGCAGTTGGCATCGCTGCCAGAATCAAGACGGCAGGGTTTTGCTTTCACTTGCTGCCACCCCCATCCAGCCAGGAGCCCGGCAGGACACTCAAGTGCTGCCCACTGGGCCGTCCCTTGCAGGCAAATCCAGCTGTGCAGGCAGCTGTGCACTGAGCTGGGAACAAACGCTGAGTGTGTGGTGTGGGGTGCCCTCTAGCAGCCCTGTGGGCCTCTGCAAGGAGAGAGTGGCCATGAAGCACGGAACATTGTTCTCTGGACCTCTGCAACGTCACTGGTTTAGAGGGTACACGAAAATAATTAAAATCATCTTGTAATTATTGCATCTTACAGGGGCTTCTTAGGCAAGATTGAGTAACTTAACTGTATGTACAAGTTGGATACCATTGTCTGCCTCGTGATGGATGGATGAGTCTGATTTTTACATAGAGAATTCAAGACATTTGAGACATAGAAAATGAGCTAAAAATTTTTTCAGTTTTCTGAGTGCAAGAGTCCACAGGGTTTTATTTTCCACTTGTGAAGCTTGCGTTTCAGAAGCTTCATACGAGATTTAAATTAAGCTGACATACTGCAGGTTTTAGGAAAATGTATGGAAATGGGCACTGTTATGAGAATTCCATCGTCTGAACTGGAAACAACTGTTAAGTCTTATGGGGGAGCTTTAAAGTTTGCTTGTTACCACTTGCAACAGCTCACTGCAATTTCTACATTAGATACTATAGCTTTTCTGATACTGGACTGATCTTTTCCCCCATACTCTTGATTAGTGAACAAGGCATGTGTCAGGAATCTATACAACGGACAGTGAAGTACTCACATGGAGGTTCTGCGGGTAACACTGGCTTCAGTTCCACACTTCTCTGAGGCCTTGGACAAGTTTGAATCTTGTGGCGAAGTTAACTTAGTATTTCTGAAGTGTAAAAGCAATTGTCAGTGTAACAGAACTTTGCCTTTAAAATATTACTAATCTGTAGCGTTAGTGGGAGCTATCATTGACAAAAGGAATAATTCTCTCATTTAATGTGAACAGAGACCAGACCACTTTGAAAAGAAAATGCTGCCAGGTACAGTAGGGCAGCAGGCAGAAAACTACTTCTCTTCTTATTCAGTTTTTCTTCCATGCATCATAAATGGAATTTAGGTAAAGAAGTCATTTTGTCCGTTCTTTCTCCCTTGTAGATTTGTTGCCTTTTGTGGATTTTGTCTTTGTCACTAGCAGTTTCAATGATTTCCTTTCTAGGTGCCTGCAATAGCTGCCTCAACTGAAGCTGAAGCTCGAATCTTTTGGCTTGGTCTCATTATTTGCCCCGTTATCTGGACAGTGTTTTTCTTCAGCACCTTGTTCTCCCTGAAGCTGAAATGGCTGGTAAGTCTGGGGGCGCGGAAAGACCTACAGCTGACAGAATATACAGCTGACTGGTAGCAGGAAAATCCAGATCCTTAGTTTTGCAATAGGCTTTGAATCCAATCTTCCAGCAGTACAAAATTCCACTAATCACTTCAACAGATCAGAGGCGTTTTTGGCAGTCAACCCCCACACTCTGGAACGGATTAGTAATTTTTAGCCTGACTTCTACTAGGTTATTGGATGTCAACTTGAGAACCTTAAGTGGTTGGCAAAATTACAGACTTTTCAACTGGAGCAACTTACTTTTCCTCAGCGTGTTTCAGTCAAAGGAAACTACCAGGAGAAGACAACAAATGAACCAGCGATGCTGGGTTTCAGGTTTTCACATCCCCTTGGGACTTGAATGTCACTTGCTCTTAAAAGCAGGGATTGCAGATCACTGGTACAGTTTCCTTTAGGTATCATAGTGCTTAAAACCTTGATAAATTGAACTATATGTATTTTATAATTGCTGTATTTATAAGTCATGTACAAAAAAAAAAAAAAGAGAAAAACATTTCAGATTTTTCCAGATACAAGAGGAAATTTACCCCATGTATTGCATTATGCTAAGATATTTTTGTCTATGAAATCTTCATGTTTTCCCCTGTAAACATTAAGTGCTTGGACAATTGCCACAGAGTTCATTTTGCCAAGTTCCTAGCCATGCTCAGTACAAACTTCTTAATTCAGTTTGAAAACATAAAAAGTGTCTTGGACATGCACAGCTACATAACCAGTAACAGCCAAAAATATATTTTCTTATTAAATGAAGCAGGAAATTCAGCTATGGGTATGAATTGATGGCAAATCATTGCCTGCTTCCTAGTGCCCCAAATGGCACAGCTAAACAAGCAATAGTTAAAATGAAGCCAGCAGTTAGAATTAAACCCGCAGTCTTTCTCCACGGCTTCACCTTCTTTTTGAAAACCAGAGATTGTTCGCTAAACTAAGAGCTGGTTGGAGGAGGAACCCTAATTAGCACTGGGCGCACATTGCTCAGGTGCTTGTAAAAGGCAAGTTACACAAATGAAAATATGTTTGCTTCCAGGAAACTGGTTCTGAGGTTAAGAAAAACATTCTTTAAAGTTATTTCATTAGTAAGTCGCAGGGGTTCTGCCTGCTGCTAAGCCTATAGTACCACAAAAGGATCTAAGGATTTTCACTGTTAATGCTGGATGTTGATTCATATCTGTCGATGCTCTTTGTAAAGCTGTAAGCCACAGGATCTTATTTGCACATAATAAGGCATTTGTTGGCTAAAGAAGCCTGCAGGCTTGCTGTGTACGTGGATGTGAAGTTTCAGATACAGATCAGGCTTTTCAAAAAAGTGAAATTATTATGGGATCAGTTGATTACGCCCTTTTTTGAATAAGTGCTTTCAGGAAAGCAATTGAATCTTTCAACAGACAGAACCACAAAAAAAATTGTATCAGTGTCTTGCTAAAAAGAGGCATTTTGTAGAAAGGAACTGTTGTGTTTGACATAATTGGATCTCTTTGAAAGTCATTAATGCAAGGAAGAAATATCCCCCTTAGGTCATGTAGGTATATCTAAATAGTACGTATACATATATATACACACTTGCTTATAGATGTTCTCCACATGCAGTGTCCATATAGCAGTGCAGTTGTCCCAGCTGAACTCTAGTAATACTCGTTTATGTTTGACCACAGGCTCTTGTGATAGCTGGGATCTCCCTCCAGACTGCTAATTTATATGGCTACATCCACTGCAAATTAGGGGGCCAGAAAAGCAGCAGCAGAGGACCTTCGAGGTTTTTTGTCACAGCAGATGCTCCCAAGAGTAAGTACTGAGCTGATCCGGCCGTGACAGCTCCCAGTTAAACCTTCGGAGACCCGAGGTGCTGGGAGCCTCTGCCTGGGCAGGGCTGGCAGGGCCACCTTGGCCACCTCCACCCTGGGCTGCCCCTGGCTCTGCCCCACTTTGGGGAGACTCCTCCAGCCCTAGCCCTGTGTTCCCTCTGCAGGGCAGCCGAGGAGCACGGCCCAGGACCGCACTGAAGAACGGGCGAAGACAGGCACTAGATAAATCTAAAAGGAGCAGTAAAAATACTCATTTATGAAAATTGTTCTTCACGTGAATGTATTTAAGTAAAACTTTTGAAGAATCCTGCCTGCATGAAACCGTAAGGAATTTATGTCATTTGCGTTTGAGTCTTCAGTTTCTGAAAGGTTTGGAGCCCTTAAGTTTCACCAAAAAGCAGTTTGTATAGGCACCAAAGCAATATTTATGGTTTATACAGAGCACACTTCTTTAAGTAAAAATAAATAAATCTGTCAACTAACCTGAAACTGTTGGATTATCTTAACCAGGAATTAGAATGTAATCAAAACATGATGCTCATTGTTTAATTTGGGAACTACACTAAACAGAAATCCAACTGCCTTTCCCTCTTGTACACAATACTGATTTCTTAAAGCTTCGATTCCTCAATAAAAAGAAGAATCACAATCACAAAGGGCCTCTTAGTTATTAAAGATACCAAAGGTTTACTTTTTAGGGTTGAGTAGAAGAACGAACAAAAGTCATGTAGCATATTCACACAGTACTTATGTGAAGCAGACGGTTATGTATAAACAGTTAAAATATCTTATTCTCATACCTGTAATAAATAAAATATTGCACTTGTGCTATAATTAACTTCCCTAAACTCTAGGAGGTTTTTATTTTAAAACTGTACAAAAAGGAGACAATACTACACTGAATTTCACTCTAAATATAGGTTTTTTCTGCTGAAAGACACTTACATGATGTTTTTCAGCAGGAGAGAGAGTGGGTGTTACAGTTCTCCCCAGCGCAGAAGGGCTGACAAAGCCTACGACGTGTGTGTAGCTGATGCATTAGACACAACACCCCAGTGTCAGCAATGTACACTTTATATGCAACTTTCTACAGAAAATCTTGTATATGCATGTTTTCAAATGCCAACTTCATATTCAGGTTGTTAATACCGTGACATCAGATGCAGGTTGAGCCTACGGAACACAGAAGGCTCAGTTCTATTGCTTGCCAGGAAGCTTTGAGACCACCTGTGAACTACAAGAATCTTCAACTACGGAAAAAAAATAAGGCAAGAACATTTATATTAAGAATTTATTTGCAATATATAAAAAGAATACATTCCTTCCATTAAATCAAGGCATAAGTTACTTTTCTGTAATTAAAGAACTACATTTTTATTCCTTTCATAGATTAGATAATCTTTTCTTCTTGAAACTGGTGTTGATCACAGAACTCCTGAATTCCTGCAAAGACAGGGAGAAAGTAATATAAATAATATTTGCATTGCACAAGTAGTTATTGCTGCATCACTCTGTCCCCTGTTGGGGGCCTTCATCATGGTGAAAATGTCTTTAGGAATTTCCCAGCCGTTTGGATGTTTAAACTGCACCTCACTGGCTCTTCAGGTAGTTTTCACGTGGGTTTTTGTGCCATTACAACAGCACCTTAGAACTTCTGTGTGAGAGCAAGTCCACACACATATTTTCTGAACATTAATGACTGAAGCCAAACACTGAAACCCGTTATTAAATACAGTTTCATTATCACTTTAAAAGCCTGTCGTAACTGATACCCAGAAGATGTGAACATGGTATTTGCATGTTACGTTCATGACTGCTACGCACACCTACTGTTTGTATGATTTGTGGCAGAACGTCATTCTCTCTAGCACCTTTATATACTGCAGTTGTACCCAGGACTCGGGGACCCATCTGCACCGTGATTTTCAGACTTACTTTGAATGATGCTCCTGTAAGACAACGTAGCTGGAGACTCAGGTGCTTCAGAGAAGAAAGACTGGCCTTTGTCACAGCTTCTCCCTTGACGGACAGGGAAAAACAAGCAAGTGAAGCAAAGGGAAAAGATGATTTTTTAAATTTTACTCTTTATCCTGGTACCACTTACACCTTCCAAAAAGCCATTTGCATCTATTCCTTTAAGAACTCCTTACGTCAGTAACACAGCCACAATGACAGCTTGCAGTTTTACAGAGAAATACTATTAGCAGAAACCTTCAGTCATTATTTTGGAAGTAGTGACCTGTTCCTCAATGTCATTAAATCAAGTGTTAATTGCTAATGGGCAAGGAACCAAACCATCTCAGTATCCACCACAGGATTTGGGTGGTGGCAGCAGCAGGGAAGTTAAGGCACTAATGTTAATGCTCAGTGTCTCCAAGGTGTTACTCTTCATAGCGGTTGTGCTTTTGTTCAATCTGCACTCCAGGTGAATACACCACAGAGAAAACACGTTGTTCTGCAAACGTGATTAAACAGCTGAGAAGATACATAAACTAATCTTAATCAAGACGAAGCTCCAGGCTAGGGAAATGATCCTGGCACTTTCCTCTTCCCGCACCATGCTATGTCAGGGCGCCAGCGACTTCTGATTCAAAAAAATGCTCTATCTAAAAATGGATACTTACCTAAGAGCCAAAATGTTTAATATTGTAATTTATCAGTGTTCAAGTCAGGGTTTTCCAGCAGTAGCATCAGTAGAGGAAGAAAAAAACTTGTTTTAAACATAATGCAATAGCAACTTTACCTATTTGAGGATCTAGAGGCACTTTACCCAGGAGGGAAACGTTTAAGTTCTGGCACATCTTCTCTGCACCTCCAGTAGTTGGGGGAAAGATCTGAGATTCATTCTGGGAAAACATGAAAATTAAACTTAAAATATCGCAATTCAGAGAACAGGGCATTTTTGGAGCAATATTTTATATACAAACAATGTCAAAACAAAAACTGCTGTAAGATACAGCCAGCCTCACCTTACACTTGGGACATATAAAGCCACTCATATTTTCCACAACACCTATGATTGGCAGTTTCACTTTGTGGCAGAAGTTGATCTCCTTCCGAACATCCTGAAGTGACACTTCCTACAAATATTGGGAAAAACTGCTATTTTCACTGTTACGTTTTGATGCTGAACCATGAACTTACGTCCTTAGAGCTGGTTTAAAGAAAGCACATGATGACTTGTTGCTGCTCCCTTTGTATTTTCAAGAACATAAACCTGCATTACGTGCTCTAGCAGCAATTCTGAGTAGCAACACAACAGGTACAACACTTCTACCTGTGAATGGGGGGTTCTGTTTTGAAATCTGACTTGACTCTAGTAAAGATTCAGCCATATTTATGTTTTATCCTCTATATTAATCTTTGTCTTTAGTTCTTTAAGTGTAACTTTTTCACATTTCTAGTTTACAGGAAGACCTTTGGCGTTATCAATAGAGCAGGCAAGGACAAGAACCACCAGGTTTACGCTCATTATCTCTTTTCAAAATAGATTTCAAATAGCTTATAATCCCCTCAGACTTTCAGCATATATGGCTGACCTCATTCAGTTCTGTTCCATTCTCACCTCACCACCTCACTTCCATTAGATTTTATTCTTTCAGCTGTCATGGAAATACCATGTCCAAACAGGCTTCAAAACCTACGTTTGAATTCGATGTATTTTGAGTGTCAGCTCTCCAGGGGCAGATTTTTCTTTTAAAAATGCTCATCACGAAGTTACCTACTGGAGGCAAAGGGCTGCTTCACGTGGTGTCCAGCAGTGCCGCTCTTGTCAACTTAGAAACATCACACTGACTCCTGAACATTAAGCTGGTGGTCAATAAATGGCAAATTCACAATGATGCGAACCCCAGTTTTGCAGAAGGAAGGGAAATATATCGCATTTCCCTTCACACAGATCACAAGAGCTTTGCTGTGAACTGCTCTGTGGTGTTGTGCCACACTCAGATCCCAACTGCACCGAGACACCCGTCTAACTCATAAACCAGCCACTGAGGCACAACACAAGACAGTCAACTCCCTCCGACCCTGCGCTGTCACTTCTCTGAAGTTAAACACTCTAAACCAAGGATCGGCTTTAAGTGCCACGATGCTTCTGTCACTGGAAAGGAAGTTCTCAAACCTGAGGGGTAGTGACGATAACGGCACCGTCTATGTGCGCGGCACCGAGATACTGCACGATCGATAAGTGCTCATCTGACGTTCCCGGAGGCGTATCTACAATCAGGTAGTCAACTTCACCCCAGTCCACGTCACGAAGAAATTGTTTGATCAACCCTAAAATAAAAGAATGTGCAAGAGAGAAAAAAATATCTCCCTATATTTTAGATTTTAAGGTCTACTTCTAATTTTATAGTCTAGGTGTACTGATTCTGATTTGTCAACTTAAGTACAGAAACAATTGTTTTGCCAAGGCAAAAAACAAAAATAACCAACCCAATGCAGCATTTGACCTTCTAATTTCATCAAATGAATATGTTCAACTACAGAAAACAAGGAACCGTTCACCCATTTTTTCCTAGATCTTACTATACTATATTTACATTATTAATTAAACAAGCTCCGATACGAAATCTTTCGAGGACATAAATTGTTGTAAACAGTTGATACGTACCATTTTTTTTTGGTCCTCTCCAGATGACAGCATCATCAGGACTACTCAGCAAGAACCCCACGGACATGACACCCAAGTTTTCCTCCACATACTAAAAGAGAAGTAGAACTCAATAGAGTTTACAGAACAGTAAAGAAAGAGTAAAGGGACCCATTCCAAATCCAGATTTTATAGAGTCATATATTCATATAGAGTCACATACTCATTGCCCACACTACAGCAGAAAAGCCAGTAAAGATGAATGAAACTATTTTAGAAACATAGTATTATTAACAAAAGCAATTTAGCACTCTGATCTATGTAGTTTATCTCCAGATTCTACACAGATATTCTATAAAATCTGGATATTTACATCATTGGTAAAAGAATTGACACAAGTACCCCCAGCTCCTCCCTCCCGTGTTTTTCAGCTGAGAGGACAGTGCCCAACCCAACCCAACCCAACCCCAGGAACTTTCTGAAACAGGGACCCCGCTCACCACTGGAGACCAGCCGGACCCACTCTGATGAACCTGAAAATGGAAGTGACACAGAAAGTTACATACAGAAATAAATACAGACACTACATGAAGTGCGAATATAAGGAAAAACTGGGTAAATAGATATCCTGCCTATAGGCGGAATACAGCTTTACTGGAGCAGCCAAGTTAAAAACTGCAGAAGGGCCAGATCTCTATGAATAAAGTGAATAAATACTGCGGCACCATTTTGCAAGAAACCGACCCATATATTTATATCAAATATTCTAGGGCTGATAGCATTATGCTGACACTACTCAAGTTTGAAATAGTCATGAATATGTAGCAGATACAGAGCAGGTGCTGCTTTGCAGAGCTGCTCATCCTGAAAGCTGACAACTCTGTTACAATCTAAATTATGCTGAACTTCTCTGTCTCACCTTTGTCTCCCTACCTGCTGCCACACACATTTCCCAATCAGCTGAGCTTTTAGAAGCTTTAAGTCTACACAACCCTGAAGTGTTAATGCAAGAAATCCTTTAAACACATTTGAGTTTTCACTTACCTGCTCTCCTTCCAGACCCATCATTTTAGGGATCGACGGCCCACAGATGTCGATGTCCAACAGAGCAACCTGCGAAACAAACCAACCGCCCCCGTCTGGAAACGCGCCCGCGAGGGCTGTTAGCGAAGGCCAAGCCGTGCGGTGGAAACGCTGCCGTGCGCTCCACGCAGCTGCAAACCCCGCGCGCGGAGGGGACGCGACCAGCGCAGTCACCGCCCGCAGCCGCGCGGCCCCGGGACCCTCCGCCGCCCGCCCCGCCCGTACCTGCTTGGCCTCGTCCGCCGCCAGCCCGCTGGCCAGCAGCGCGCTGAACGTGCTCTTGCCCACGCCGCCCTTCCCGGACAGCACCAGCACCGTGTGCCGCACCCCGCGCAGCCGCTCCCGCAGCGCCGCCGCCTCCGCTGAGGGACACACCGCGACAGACACCGGGTCAGACACCCCGAGACGGACAGACACACCGGGACGGACCGACACCCCGGGTCGGACACACCGGGACGGACGGACACACCGGGTCGGAGCCCCGCCCCCGCGCCTCAGCGCCCGCCCCCTCGGGCCCGCCCTCACCCGGGTCCGCGGCGGCGGCGCCGGCAGCGCAGAGTCTCTGGTTGGGGCATCCCTGGCAGGCGGCGGCCCTGCCCGCCTGGGCGCTGCTGGTCCCCGGGCACTCTGCAACGGACAACGACAGCTGGAGCGCCGGGCCCGGACCGGCCCGCCCCGCCCGCCCGGCAGCGCCGCTCACCCTCAGGCCGCGGCCCGCCCGCCGCCTCCTCCATGGCGCGCGCCGCTGCGTCACCTCCGCCAGAGAGGCGGGGCCGGGAGAGGGCGCCGCGTGCCCGTGCGCGTGCGCCGGGAGGAGCAGCTGCCGCCAGGGGGCGCCCAGCGCGGGGAGCGGGGGCGGGAGCGGGGGCGGGAGCGGGGGCGGGGGCGGGCGCGCAGTGGGCAGGGGGCCGCGGCCTCGGTTGTGCCGCTGCAGTGGGATGTCTCCGGGAACTGTTACACAGGAGCAATGGGCAACAGAGCCACGAAACCATCTTAATACCCAAATCTGCTGTCAACCGGGAAACCTGCGTATCCCGGCAGTTAACCGGGGGTTTGCGCCGGTAACCCGGGCGGGCTGTGCCGCTCACCCCCGGCAGGTTTTAGAACAACACGCTCCAACAGTGGAGTCACCTTTTTAACAGTGTTGTACAGTTGTCAAGGGAAGTATTAGCACCCTTTACTTTTGTGTTTCAGAAGTTTTACACCTAGGAGATGATGGATAATTTCAGTAAAACGATGCCATGGCGATGCTGCATGGCAATTTTGAATATATTGATTTCTGCACCTTAATGCTAGACAATTTCTCTTAATTGAGTGGGTACACTCACTGGAAAGATTATTCTACTTTAAGCTGGCCAATCAGCTTCTGAGCAGATAGCTCCGTATTTGGGATGTAAAAACGAATGACATAAATAAATCATTCTGCAAACCAAGGCGGTGTGCACCAGCCTGTGATGTGATCTGGACTTGTACATTTTCATCACCATGTGATACTTGTACAACTTCTGTACTAACACTCTGTAGTTATCTTCTATGGGAAACGACTGAAAAAAAGTTATGTGGAATTGGATTAAAATATTTAAGCAAGTTTGAATGTCTGGGGTGGGAGGAACTGGCCAGTAAGACATATCTGAGAAATGTATTCTGTCCGTCCCCTATGGAGAATGTGGCTGTGAGACCACAGCCCCGCACGGCCCCTCGGCTCTGCTGCTGCCACACACACGGATCAGATTCACTCGTGTCAGCAGCACTTCCCACATTTCCTACTCAGGTATGCGTTCAGATGTTATTCTTTTGGGCCCAACAGATCATCTCCTGTTCCCAAGGTTATAGAGCATGTTCCCCACAAAAAGGACAAGTCAGTCCCTTCCCCAGCAGCCCCTTCCTCTGGGCCGGCCAGGGCTCCTTTTGCAGGGGTATCTGAGTCAAAACCAGGCTTTAGGCAGCGTCTGAGCCAGGCTGAGCTCAGCGGGGAACGCTGCCAGCACTGCTGCAATCTCTCCTGCTGGGGAATAACTCTACCCCGCTGGGCAGCCGCTGAGAATTCGTTCCATCCGTCATTGCAAGAGGAAAGTTTTGTGTGTGCGTGAGCGTTCGCAGCGTCAGTCTGACCTGTTCACACCCCCGTCTGGTGTCTGTCCGACGCGTGCGGCTCCGCTGCCCGCACCTCACCTCCCTACGCTCAGCACTCACGCCCATATACACTTTAAATATCACGAGAACATACATTTAACTTACAATGACCATTTATTTAAAATTACCTCTACTTTTTGTAGCTGGTGTGTATTGTTGTGACAGCTTTCTGAGACAAGATGTGCCGTAACGTAATGCATATAAATACTTATCTATTTCATTTCCTCAAGATGAAAAAGATTAATGAGCTGTTCCATTGTTATGTATCTGGAGAAGACAAAAAGATAGCAGTTGTCTTGCATTCAAACTAGAAGAAAGCTGTGCTGATTTAAGGACTCTTAGGACAGTGAAATACAGCGCCTAATTAGAAGTATTTATTTATGTTCAAAACGCTTGGCACAGGACGCTTGGTCACAATGTGACTTTAGAGCATTGCATTTCAGAAATGGGTTTTTGCCAGACAGGCCATAAAGCTGAAAGGGAAAATTAGAAAACTAAGTTATCTGAGATGTCAGTCAACATTTAAAACTGGAGGAAAATAATCATAAGAGGAAGGTCTCTCCCATCTTTTATACTTTCAAGATGAACACAGGTGAGAGGCAGAAGAGCAAAGTTCAAGGTATTTATGGGGTTTTTTGTGCATTCGGACCGAACCATCTGCAGAGATCACTAGACAGTGGTAAGAGACGACTCCCAGAGCCTGTGATTTGGCTCAGACTTATCTGCAGGGCTGCACTTCCCTGCAGCCACTGACTGATACATGTGAACCGCTCTGAACTCAAACTTGTATTTCTTTTGCTCAAGGTAAGCTCAGTGTAGACAAACCCACATCCCCCCTTGGGCAAGTCCCTCTGCGCTGTAACCACAGCGTCACATCGTGTCTGAGTCCCCAGGTCCCAACACGCCAGGGGCTGCTCCGCAGGGCAAAGTGCTGCTTTCCTGCAGAAAAACAATGCGCCAGGGACAGGGGGTCAAGAGGATCCCCCGGAGTGCTGGGACCCAGGCAGCTTTCAGTCCTCTGCGAGGATGGAACAGCCCTCGGAACTCGGTGACCTCCCTGCGGTGTCACAAGGTGTCCCGCAGCAGCAGGCGGTGTCCGGGGCTGCGAGGGGCTGCGCTGCGCCGCCTGTCCCGCTGCAGGATGGAGTTCCTGGGCACCACGCAGGTGGCCAGTTACTGTGGCTCGAGGAAGAGCTGCCTGTTCCCAGACCTGCCTCCCACCAGCACCACCAAGGACACCTACCAGTCCTACTACCTGCCCGGCTACCGCCACCTGTGCTCCTGGCGGCCCAGTCTGCTGCACAAGGTGGTTTCGGTCCCTCCCGACTCCGACAACCAGTTTAACCCCAGCGGGCGGCCGCCCACCATCCTGCCGGCACTGCGCTCCAGCCTGCACGCGCGCTACAGCCCCCGCGACTGGCACCATGCGACCGCGGCCCAGCTGCGAGGCTCGGAAGCCTCCAGGTACTGCGCTGGTAGGATGAACACTGATTCCATGAGACTGATGCAAGATAAGGATCAACTGACTTATCAGATGCAAGAGGACAGTAAAAGAAACCTGGGGCAGAGGATGTCCAACATTGACTTCTGGAGATCTGAGCTCATCTATGAGCTGGAGAGTCTGCTGAAAGAGACCCAAGCCTTGGAAACGGCAAAGAAGCGGCTTGAATGCGCTGTGGATGAACTGCAAGGACCACTGAAGGTAGGTTTGACACAGCTGGTTATTTCCTTTATCTCTGTTGAATACTAGTGTGGCTTTTACTGTTATCATCAAAACACATCTTGGTGAAATGGGACCCTCACGCAAGAAGGAAGCCTGGCCACCATGGGCTTTAAATATGAAAGTCAACAAAGACACCTCTCCAGACATTTCCACGCCTCTTCTCCTTCCTTTCTGCTTGAGGCCGAGTGTCCCTCAGGCCTGGCCAGCCCCCTCAGAACATCCCAGGAGAGCAGAAGGTGGCCCTCTGAGCTGCAATATCCCCATGTTTTTATCTAGTTCTGAACTTCCTGCTGTCGCTTGGTGGAAATAGTATTTTTGCTTAGGACATCATACCATTTGTCTTACACTTTGAAGTTCTCCAAAATCTTAAAGGTGAATTAACTGCAACACAAAAAGCCACAGTAATATCAGAGTCAATAAATGATGCTAGGAAAAACTCAAACTGTGCAAAAACTAGAGTCAAAGTTATCGCATAAATAAGTGGAATGCTGCCGCTTGAAGCTATGTCTATCGTGGTTCTAGGCAAGTACAAACAGAAACCCCAAATTCAGTATTCAATAACAACTCTTTCAGTTATCTGTACTGGGTCAGAGTGGCGGGCTGAGGATGCTTTTATTCAGGGAACATTTTCTGCTGAAAGGTTTTGTGCCAGTTGATGCTGTTTCATTGCTTAGTATGGTTCTAAACACCTGGATGAGACATGAAGAGCAAAATTAATCTGATGGGACAGGCAAACTGAATTCCCAGTTCAACGATGTAGTTTTGCAGTTGTTCTCTTGTACAGGTATGAAACTGCCAAACCTTGGCATCGGGTAAGGGACGATGAGGGGGGACGAGATTAAAGGATTTGCTGTGGATGACTGTACAACAACACGGGTGTTTTAATCCATACCACTCACAGCAAAGCTTGGGCTTGTTGAGATGTAGGAGGCCTTGCTGCATGTTCATAAGCAGCTAATCAAACGGCAGCTAATCCTGGAGAGCATGTATTGTTATGAACAGGGAAGTAGGAATGAGGCACCAAGGCAGATCAGTTGAGCCAACAGAGCCACCTCTGATTCTGTGTGACCCCAAGGATGGTCCTTGCCTGACATCAGCACAGTTCAAGGTATCACGGCACAACACTGAGCCCATCACAAATGTCCCGTGTTTGCTCGCAGGTCGCGCTGGAATGCCTGTACTACCGCGAGAAGAGGAGGGAGATAGACTTAGTTCATGACGACGTGGAAAAGAACCTCATAAAGGTAAGATCAGACTTACTAGTTTAGTTTTCAAGCTGTGGAAAGAACTAAAATCCAACTAAATATTTATTGGGGTAAAAACATTGCAATAATTTCTTCCTTTCATTTATTCGGAAGGCTGAGGGGGTGAAAAGAGAAAGAAACTTGGTGAAACTATATATAGCGGGGATAGTTAATGTTCTATTCACCCTTCCTGGAGGAAAAGGAACAGCCTCGCATCCTTGTGAGGTCTTCTCCAGGTCTGTCTTCCCTGCTCCTGTAGAACAAGGTAGAAACACGTCTCTAGATTGTTTTCGGGGCCATGGCCTACAAAATCTCAGAAGTTCTTAGGGCTTAAAATAGAAAATGCTGGTTTACTACCTCGGTATATAGATGGCATTACTGAACAAAGAAAATGATGATAGTAGTGATTGCTAAATCTTTTAAATAAAAAAAAATAAATAACATTTTGATAACATATTTAAAATAAGTTTTATTGGCTGTGTACTTTTTCAAAATGAAAAGGAAAGGCTGTTGGCCTGGTCTCCCAGGCATTGCTCTGGCTGTGGAGCAAGCGAGACCTTGACAAGAAAGGACAACAAGGGTTCATTTTGTAATAACTGGAAAGCCTGCTGGGAACTTGCTGTCGCTCCTACACGCACTGTACAAGTGCACAGGCAGAGCTATGTTTTTAAATCTGGGCTTAGTGAATTCCAAAGAATTTAAACCACTTTATTCCCTGTTTCAAAACTGTGCACACTTAGGTAAGAGAGTATGTTGGGCTAAACCAGACTTTTTAAAAAGAGCTGGAACACCATAATGTTGGCTGAGGGTTTGTAATTACCATCTCGGCATAGTTTTTTGTGTGGTTGGTTTGAATAGTTTTGTTTATTTTAAGCTGAGTGGAACCTGGCTTTGAATTTCTATGGCTGATATTTATGGTATTGAAGTATATTACAATATGTTTCCTTAGGGAGCCTGTTTCTGAGATCAGATATATTTTTAATCTACTCCACTATTAGCAAAATATTTCTGTTGCTCTAGAAAAATGTAGAAGTAGTTAGAGAGGGTAGTTTAATGGATTAAGGTTCAGGTTTCAAGTATCTTCATTATGCTTAAGGCAAGCAAAAATTGCCTTTGTGTTTATTAGAATGACTCCATGCAATAAAATCTATGAACATGTTTGATAAATATAAAAATGAAATATTATAAATCTATATTTGTAATAAATATGAAAAGCCATACAAAACCAAGTCAAAATATACAACTTTTTAGTGCTGAGAGAGGGACCGAAACACATCCTTTCTTGACCTACATTGCATTTGAGATCTGTGAGATGGTTGCAACATCTGAAATGCAGAATAAAAAGGGTAAATCCACTAGAAGAAATGAAGTTGAAGGAAAGCACTGACACTGTATATTTTCCACTGCAGGAGGTCGATGTATTCAAGGAGTGCCAAGAAATACTGACAAAACTCGCACAGAAAATTGGTCAACAGCTGGAGTAAGGCTTTACTTTTAATCCCTGTTTTAAAGATAGGAAAACTGAATTCAGTGTTAGCTATTACCTAATGACAGATTGAAAATAGCAAAAGCAAAGACTTCACCTGTTAGATGCTCATTGCCCTCCACTTCTAATTCCTACCGACGATAGAATTTGTATGTTAAACTGCAGAAGAGCAATAATTACTATTTAAAGGTGACTATGACTCAATTTTTAAAGTCACGCTTAATCTTAAATCCTTCATTAAAATTAGGGGCACTAAAATGATAGCTTAGTTCTGCCAATGTTGCCATGTGGCATGTTGGACTGTAGTTCAAAGGGGTCTTTTTAAATTACAAAACTAAATTCAAAGGAAATTTACCATAGAGCAAACAAACAGGAATCTAATAATATAATAAGGTATGAGAGGAGTTATGGAATGGACCTAAATTACTTTCATGTGTATTTATAGATGTTTTTGTTATGGGAGGCTTTGGAATTTATTTCTTTGAGAGTGCACAAATATCCTAGTAAATTCAAATAATACATAAGCCTTATCATTTAATTGGTAAAACTATTCTGAATACAGTGTTCTGTTAACTATGCAGAACTGCCACAAATTTTAAAAGTCGTATTTATTTGACGTGACCTGATTCTCAAAAGAAGCAGTTCAAGTACACGCAAGGAAGAGAAAGTTGTGCAGTTCTTGATTATTACATCACGGGAGAAAAAGACATAAGCAGATTTTATAAACGATTATCTGACTAATGGCACTCAGGGCTCGCATGAGTCAGGTCCGATGCATTTCTGCAGTTCATCCCACCACTGCAGTACATTGGGGGCGTGATCGGACCAAAGCCAAGTTCACATTTGGTGGCACGAGCTCTGCCTGGCTCTCCATGGCATTGCTGGGTACCTGGGGTTCGGTGCTGTCACCACACCGGCAGACCCACAGTGCTGACAAGTACATCACAGAAACAGCAATATTGGCAAAAAATGCCCATGTGTCTGCTGTCTTCCTGAGGCACTGGAAAGCAAGACTTTGGTTGTTTCTTCATCCACATTACTCCCATTCCAGCCCAAGGTCTGCCAGCTCCGCCCTCTTTTTGGAAGAGCCAAAGCAGATTAAGTTACTCCAAAAATTCCTTGTGGGTAAGAAAGCGGAGATGGAGTGACATATTTCCCTCCTTGTGATCAAGACAAGCAGAACTATTTAAACAGCTCTCCCGGTGATGTACAATTTGAATTATGCTGAGTGACTTTGTGCCCCAAATCAGGAGAGATGGGAAACCACGGCTCTGCTCTGCCCCGGTCTTTCTCACTCCCAGCTTTGCTGGCACGAAGGTTGTCACCCAAAGCTCCCCCTTTTGCTCTGAAGCCTTCCCTCATGCCACACAACAACTACCTGTAGTTTGTACCCTTGTGTTTGTCTGTCATCAAAATGACAAATATTTCTACAGGTAGTGAGTTAAAGACAATTCTTGGGGGGATACTGGCTAGAGGCCAGAAGGGATGAGTGGAACAGCAGCTCCCTCTAGCTAAATTACAGCACCAAGCAATTTCAAGGCACTGTAAATGCCAGCAAACTTTAAAATGAAGCACCGTAGGAAGCTAATGAAAGCAATTCACTATTTAGCACACCAGTATTAGAGGTGGTTTAGATTAAAGTCTTTCCCCTTCACAGTATCAACAGAGATGCACAGCATGCCCTGGAGCAGGATCTTGCTGACAAAACCTCAGCCCATTTCATCGATGAGAAGTGTTTCAACCTGAGGAACACATCGGACAGCATCGCCTTTTACCATGGAGTGGAAAAAATAGATGGGACGTGAGTATAAGTGGCTGTTGTAACTTTGTCTTTCCATGCTCCCTGCTGGAGGTGGGAGCCTGATTACAGCACCAGTCCTGGCCTTACCTTTGAGGAGTGATAAAGAAAGAAGTGGCTTCTGTCTCTGTATGGCCCTGGTTTTTCTTGGTGTGAAACCCTCCAACCCTCCATCATCCTGAGATATTCCCTGCCCCCTCAGAGCTGCTGTTGTTGGGGCCAGGCAGGAGCTGGCAGCCCTGCAGCAAAGCTGTGAGCTGAGCTGTGATTCTCAGTGAGGAGCATCCTTCACAGCTGAGGTGCTGCTGGATCCTCACCTTCAAATCCTTTGTGCAAATAATGGAATTATACAATCACTGTGGTTGGAAAAGACCTTTAAGATCGAGTCCAACACTGTCAAGTCCACCTCTAAACAGAATCACAGAATGTCAGGGATTGGAAGGGCCCTGGAAAGCTCATCCAGTGCAATCCCCCCATGGAGCAGGAACACCCAGATGAGGTTACACAGGAAGGTGTCCAGGCGGGTTGGAATGTCTGCACAGAAGGAGACTCCACAACCTCCCTGGGCAGCCTGGGCCAGGCTCTGCCACCCTCACCGGGAAGAAGTTTCTTCTCATATTTAAGTGGAACCTCCTGTGTTCCAGTTTGCACCCATTGCCCCTTGTCCTGTCACTGGTTGTCACCGAGAAGAGCCTGGCTCCATCCTCCTGACACTCCCCCTTTCCATCTTGATCCCCAGGAATGAGTCCCCCCTCAGTCTCCTCTTGTCCAGCTCCAGCTCCAGAGCCCCAGCTCCCTCAGCCTTTCCTCACACAGGAGATGCTCCACTCCCTTCAGCATCTTGGTGGCTCTAAACCATGTCCCTAAAAATACCTCTCTCTGGTTTTTATTTATACTGTTCTGTGGTCTTCAGGTTCCAAACCCACATCCAATAAAATAAAAATTCAGCTAAGGTGTGCAATTAAGTGCAATGTGGTAAGCAGCATGCAAGTGTACACCAAGGATTATATACATTTTCTGTAAAAATAGCTTGGGTTATTTAGCAATTAGGCCATCGATATACAGAGATAGATATTACACAGGATGATCAAAAAGATTTAGCACAGCTTTAGCATTACAGCCTGAACTAAAGTTACTAAGCTAAAATGTCCCAATTGTATACAGTTTAAAAACTGTTTATTAGTAGTGGCCTCATCTAATCCAAAAGCAACAGCAGAGGAAAAGCAGCTTACAATAGAGGGCAGTGTTTTTGTGCTAATGACTTGTTAGTTCCCTTATCACTCTTTAACATAGCAATGCTTGAATGGTGGATGTGCTCCACAATCTCAAATGATAATGACTCTGTCTTGCTGGAAGGAGAAAAAAAATAATCAGTATTATTTGTTTACTTATGCTCTGCTTTTCATTAAAAGATCACCTCATTCACTGCTGAAAGGAGGGCATATCCGAAGGAAACTTGGCAGGGATTCTGCTGACTCTAGTAACACTACCTCCTTTTAGGACTAGCAATGAATAAAATTATTCTTGTCAGCTCAGGGAAAAAAGCAGATTCATGTGGGTAAGTTTTACAGCCCTTTTCCTTTTCCACCAACCATTACCCAAAGAAATGCCATTTTTCATTAGGATTTTCCAGAAACCGCTTGGCAGACTGAGCCATACCTGCAGCGCTGGGGAGCGGAGCAGGTGTTTTCTGCCTCAGCAGAGCCAGCCGGATCAATTGCAGTCTGAAAAGGCAGTGTTAAAGAACAGATTAAGTACTAACTATTTCAGATAGTCAAGATGGAAACCTACTTGGAAATTTATTTTTCTGATGAGAATATGAAAATAACCATCAGGCCGTAGAGCAGGGGTGTCAAACTCATTGGCACTGGGGGCCACATCAGCCTGGCGGTTGCCTTCAAAGGGCCAAATGGAATTGTAGGACTGTATAAATGCCCTTTGAAGGCAACCGCCAGGCTGATGTGGCCCCTGGTGAAAACGCATTTGTCATCACACCATAGAGGGGTAAAAAAACCCCAGAAAACAAAACAAATCCCAATACCATACAGAAAGTACACTGAGATTGTCTGGATCAGTAGCTGCGAGTAATCCCAGCTCAGATTTAGTACACTGATTTATGCACTTTATTATGGCACCATGCTGGTTACCTAAAGCTACCTAAATAAATGTGTGGCACTAAGGAATTCCAAATCGTTTAGGAAGATCAGTACTTCAGTTTGGAGAGAGAGGAATAGACTATAAAAAAACTGAAAAAAGGGCTCCTGAGAAAACAAGTGCTGACAAAATTAACTTTTTCTTTTTGCATCCCTTAATATTTATTCTCAGTGTTCAGTTAAAACCTAAAGCAAATGTGGAACTCAATAGATAGTGACCTGTCCCTGCAGAGTTTAACAAACAGGCATAACTCTTAGGAGGAAGTTTTATGTGGAGAAATAAGTCTAAATGCAGGCAGAAGTTTGTCTCAGTGTTTCAGTTTGGCAAGTAAAATATCTGTACCTTTCCATAAAAAACCCTAAATCTTTCTGGGTGAAGGGAGAATGACTGGTAGGCTGGGTGCTGCAGTGAAGAAGGTGGTGAACTTAACTCCAAAGAGTCACTTCTGCTGTTCCAGTTCTCAAGCTGGGGGCTCAGGCTGCAAGTTTAGAGCCCCACAGATTCCCAGTTTGGAAAGACTTGACTCTGGGATTTATGTTCATAATGATGTTCACCATGATATTGAAGGCCATCTGTGAAGCGTGGACACAAACCCAAGCACCCCCAGGTTTGTTTACACGCAGGATATTGTGGCAGGAATGTTCCTGGGTGGCATTTTTCAGTGCGGGAGCCCTGTATTCAGTCTCTGTACATTCATCGGCTTTTCCATAGCAGAGTCAGTTCTGCCCATCTCACAGATACAATGAATTTAACTGTAACATCCATGTAAGTTAAAGCAGAGGTGTTCACTTGACTGCCTAGAGAAGTGGATGGAGGTATCTATCCAAATGACACAGAAGGACAGTGTTGGGGCTGGGAGATAATTCCAGTTCTCCTCACTCGGAGGTCAGTGCCTCATCCATTTCCCTACTCTCATTCCTTCTGGTGATGAAGGCCACTGGGATGCCAGAGCCACATGCTTTATTATCCAGATCATTCATATCTCATGAGATAGGGCTGCTCTGCTAGCAGACCAGAGCTGTGTAACCATCCTTTCTCCTGCGGTTTCTTGCTTATTTTCTCTAAACTAGGTTGGGCTCTCATGTTCTCTGGTGGTTGGCGACACTTAACTCAGTTTCCCCAGGATAAAGGTTTGGGTTCACAAAAGTAGATGATATTTGAATCTAATTTGATGGTGTGCAATGCATAGGAGATCATGCTAAATAACGTAATGATCCACTAAGGCGATAAGCTCTCTGAACGTTGTCACAGAAACGCGTCAAATCTCAGCTGAGATACAGCAGCAGGTTTGAACTCAGACCCTCACCCAATCTGTTAAATACCAGAAGAAGGTGTGTTGCTGACATTCATACCTGATCCTGAAACACTATTTTCAAGCATCAATAAGCAAGAAGCATGCAATAAAAAGTTATTCTTCATACAGCAAAACATAAACCTACTTACTCTGAAGTTGATGCCAGGGCCACAAAGACCTTTAGTTAGGAGCCACAATATCCAAGTACACCATAGAAATTCCATTGAAGTAACAGCTCTCCAAGATCTTCATGTGGTGTTGCCAAATCTTTGGTTTATAGAGGGAAAAAAAGAGAAAGTGGGTATGAAACCAGTAGAATCACCTGATGCGTGTGCTCGCACAATTCAATGAATGAACACTTAATCTCAGTGTAATTATTACTCAACAGAAAATAGCTCACCTAAACTTTTATCTTTTGTCTTCCCCTTATTTTAAATTTCCTTCCAGTATTTCAGTTCCTGCAACATGGGCTAAATTCAGCGAAGACAATATCAGGAACGCTCAACACGCAAGGGCCAACTCTGTGAAGCTCCGAGAGGATGCAGAGGTTGCCCTGGAGACCACGTCTGAGGAGATGTGGAACCAGTACGTCAGCACCAACCTGGCCTTTAACCACCGCATCGCTGAAGTCGCTGATGCAAAGAACAAACTGCAGGCACAACTGGCCAAGGTAAGAGCCCCTAAGAGGTGGCAGCTGTGTATCATCTTAGTTGTACCTGAGAGGCGCAGAAATTTTTGGTGTTTCCATCCTTCCTGCATTAACATCTCCTCAGAAGATACACCTGTGTTACTTGTCCTCATAGGGTGAGTTTGAACCGCACACACCTGAAAAGAGCTCACTCCGAGCCAGGCAGCCTGATGGGATGACACGGTTTTACAAGAGACCAGGCAACACCTGTCCCTAATCACACACTGATTACATTCATTGGCAACTCACAGGTTTTAAGTGGGGAAAAATCTTTTACATAGTATTTTTTTCTGTTTTACATTTATGGATTATATTCCACGGCCATTTCCTGATGCAGAAATAGGGCATGATTTTTTTTTAAACAGTGAGCTAACTTTAGCAAGTGCAAATAAAAAGGCCACAAACAGTAGCACATTTATGTGGTGTAGGGGAAAGAGAAGACGAAGTTTTTGCACTTTCATTTTGCGGCATTATGGGAAAAGCCCTAAATTATCTACAATTTAGAAGTATTTACATACAGAATGTCATTAGTCCACCATTGACACCAAGGTTCCAAGTTTTCCTCTCGCTTTTGATAAATACATTTCCACATTTTTAACCTGCATTTTGGCTGGTTGTGGTTGGAAAGCAGCTATTTTGGAATCGGTCAGACAATGAACTTTTCAAACATTTGTTCTGCCTTTTTCTTCATATTATACAAGGCAGAAATGCCACAGAAGGAGACAGACCTGCTTTAATCTCTATCTGTATTACCTTTTCAGTAAGTTTTCCCTGAAATAAGTGACATGTTGGAAGTGTATTACTTGAATTTTGAAACATATGTTCCAAAGATAACAAGAGGTGCTGCCTCTGTACTGACAGATAAAATCTTAAGCTCTCAAGACTCGCTGTGTTACCTTCATCTGATTTCACCCAGAGTTTAGTAAATTCTTCCATTAAAACTCCTCTTATATAGGAGTCCCATGTTCAATCATTTGTTTCAGTGCAGACTTGGAAACAATAGAGTTTTCCTGCCATTCTATTTGCAATAAGTGGTTTATGATGTTTTCAAGTTTATTTTTAGAGACATTTAGTGAAGTGCAAACTAACCAGCTAAATATGTGTTAAGTTACAGCACAAATTATTTTTTTTTCCCTGCTTATAAGGCATGAAATATGTTGAATTTAGTTTTTTGTATGTTTTTAGGTTTTATATGGTCTAGCCAACTACAGCAGTTTGTCCCTGAATTTGCCATCCATCTACATTTCTCATGGATTTAATCTATGGACATTTGCTTCACGTTTTTTATTTGCCCTTTTCTAATGCTTTTAGGTGCCCTTTTTATAAAAGAACCTACATGGCATAAGGTAGCATAGGGTGTACTTATGGAATAATGAAGTGCGTTTTGAGATATTAATGTACAAACAGGGATTTTGTTATGGAGCCCAGCTTATACTGTGACATAACTTCTGACAACTGGTATATAATGGGAAAAAAATTATATCCTATGCTGTTACACCATTAAATAGTAACAGTAAGCTATCTGGAGAAATTAGAGTAATTAGATTTGTATAATGAATGATTAGTTTGTATGCTACATATGGTTAAAACAAGTGTCAAATAAGATTGCACTCGATGAACTAATGCTGCTGATAATGCTGAGTTACTAGTTCACAGGTACACAGCAGATACTTTACTCATCACAAACTCCATAGTAATGTAGTTACATCAGAATAACAAAATTCTAAAGGAGAAGAAAACTATATATGCTGGTGAGGAGTAATTCAGACTGGCCAGTGTTGTCAAAAGAAAGAAAAATACAATATTGAGCAAAACCATTGCTGGCTAAGATGTGGGTGAAGTTCTATGGTAGAAAGGCCTTGAGGTGCTGGAGCGAGCGGAGAGAAGGGAACGGAGCTGGTGAGGGGCTGGAGCACAAGTGTGATGGAGCGGCTGAGGGACCTGGGGGTTCAGCTGGAGAACAGGAGCTGAGGGGAGACCTTCTGATCTCTGAACTGCCTGAAAGGAGCTTGGAGCCAGGGGGGTCGGGCTCTGCTCCCCAGGAACAAGCGCCAGGAGCAGAGGAAACGGCCTCAAGTTGCGCCAGGGGAGGTTTAGATTGGATATTGGGAAAAAATTCTTCATGGAAAGAGCTGTTGGGCATTGGAACAGGCTGCCCAGGGCAGTGATGGAGTCACCATCCCTGGAGGGGTTTAAAAGGTGTTTAGATGAGGTTCTTAGGGACATGGTTTAGTGCTGGAGTTGGGTTATGGTTTGATTTGATAATCCTGAAGGTCTGTTTCAACTGAAAATATTCTACAATTCTATACACCTTCTTCCCTGGTGCTGTCTGCCACAGCCCTTCCAGGACTGCTGTTTAGAAGGTTGCTGGGTCAATATTCCAGCTCAAGAGTATCTGATAACAAGTATGTTATTGAGGGCTCTGTGTGAACAGTCTGCAGCACTTCTTCCAGCGCTTCCTTATTGTAATAACACTAAATTTGTATTTCTCATAGAAACAAAATGTAAAGAAAAACAGTGATCCATTATTATTCTGCTTAGTTGTATTCTAGAATATTGTCTTCCTTGATGTCTAGACAAGTGTGTTGTATATACCAAAAGACAGACAGACTGTTTCTGTGATGAAGGTATCCTGGTTTTACTTCTATCAAGCATCATGCCAGGAGTTTTGCCAAGACCTTCTCCATCCATGACATAATGTCTCCATTTCAGGTTACAAACTGTACAAGTCTCAGAGTAATAACTGCACCAGCAGTCCATCTGTTTTTATAAGCATTTGGTCTGCTCCTAGTACTGCTGGAGGACTTGTACCTCAGTTTCTAACCTGTTCCTGCACCATTTACCTTGAGTTGCTGAAATACAATTGAATAATAGACTCCAAGTCTTTCCTGTTGGAACTGATAGAGGTTCTGCCAATTTAACCAAGGTTGACACTACAGAGTGTTTTCACACCATTTTTAGAAGCACATGAACAAAATACAGTCTTCGGAAAAAAAGATTTCAGCTAGTTTGCCTTAACTAGACACGCTTTCCAATTCAGGGAAGCCAAGAGATTCACCTAAGAACCTTTCCTCGTAGGCATCTGAAAACCAGATTTTTTGCTCCTTAAATAACTTTCTCAAATCCTGACATTCGATCTGCTTAGCACACAGCCTTTGACTCTTTTTCATGTCTGAAACAGTCTGAACAAGACTAAATGCCTTCAATTTCTAGTTACCAGATGACACGCATGATGAAAAGATGCATACAGTGTCATTTTATTATATACATCACCTGTCCCCTCACATTTTTTACTATGAACATACAAAGATTTGCATTTAGTTAGAGGGATTGTTTAGCAACTTAGAGATGTCTTGGGGCAGATCAGATGTGTTTTTACCCTTTATTTTATGCTTGGAATTTGGTCCGAATCCCAATACTGAACAGGCTCCAAATTCAGATCAAGTAACCAGGTCAGCACAAGGGAAATCTCCAAAGAGTGTTGGTTGTCAGTGATTCCCACTTGCTTTTCTGCATTCCTGGTCCAGCTGCTCTCACTGGTCCAGCTCTCTCTCACTTCCCCGCTGTATTCAGGAAATTGTCTGAGTGCTCCTCACTTCAGATTTTCACTGCCTGCTGTTTGCCTTTTCCTGCCTGACACTTCTGTGCGGGAAGCCGCTGGTGAGGCTGGCAAACCCCATCTATCAGAAGTCCGGGAAGTGATTTGCATGGGGAACAGTGCAAAAGGATTAAATTGCTTTTGTATAATTTTGAACAGTCACATGCAGAAAGGAAACACTGTCCTTAAAATCCTGTTCTATATGTGTCTCTGTCCAATTGACAGTAAAATTATTCCCTGTCTATTTCTGCTAGATTTTTGTCTGGAGAACTAGGAGGATTTGCCATATTTATAGCGGCAATCAAACAGGGTATATGGGAGCAAGGGTGTGGTACAAAGCATTTCCTCCTGCAGCTCCAAAGCCCAGAAGTTATCACAGCTGCAAGAATGACTAATGGACTGGAAAACAAACAATGGATGGAATAAGTTCCTCCACTTTCTCCTTAGCAGGCTAAAACCAGGGATGTCAGTAGCACTAGATGACACTGCTTTATTTAGCTTATCCCAATAACATTAGGGATAAGGGCAGAGAACTTGCTAAGTCCACAAGTATATCTACAGAAGAAAAAAGAATCATAATAGAAGACTTGTTGCTTGAACAGAAAGAAGAATCAGTGTTCAGTCAAGAGCCAGACGAATCTAGATGGAAAACGTAACCACTTATTTTTCAGAGCAAAGGAATGCATCATTGCGGCAGCTTAGCACAGCCAGATGGCTCTATTAGCACCAGGAACTCAAATCAAGATCAATGTTCTCCCTGAAAGCTCTGATCTCTCTACCATCTCTGGCTTCCAAAGAGGAATTTCTACAGGACAGACTGGTGACCTGCAGACAATGCAGAACTGAGACTTCTTATCCTAAGACTGAAAACATCCCATTTTTCATTTCTGTCCCAACTGCACAAGTCTATGATTAATCCATTTTACTTGATTCTGGGATTAATCTTGATCATAACAATGTGAGACTCATCCGGAATTTGGACAGCAGAACCCTGGAAATACGAGGTGCTGGAGGCAGACACCCAGCTGTGTATTTGGCAAGGGTTAGATGACAAACCAAAGCAGGTACTACAGCTCTGCAGATTTCACCGTCACTGGGCTCACAGAGCACGTGGTCAGCTGGAGATGCAAATATTCTCCAAGAGTCTAATCCCAACGTGTGACTCTGGTCAGGCTCAGAGCTGCTCTAGGACCAGATTTTTAGGCAGGTGAACAGAAAACAGTGTAACAAATTGATGTAGAATAGGGTGGTATGTCGTCTTCAGCATGCCTCCAGAAACAGTCTATGCCAAGAGACATTATGGTAAATATATTTTACATCTAGTGTAAAAGTACACAAATCTTTAGGAAAAGGAGGAAAACCTTTAATCATGGTGCCAGCCCCTCATTAATATGTTTGCATTTCTTTTCCATATAGTTAATATTAACGTAAATAGTTACGTTTGCTTCAGTCTCGGGAAATAACCAACAGGGCAGGATGTTTATGTACATCACCTCTGGGAATCAGTCAGACCAGACAGTGAGTGACATGTTTACATAGTCCAGTATTTATGCCGAGCCTAAACGGCAGCTTATCTCTGCCCGCTCCACCAGCTGCGCAGCGCTCAGAGCGGTTCTGCGCCCCGAGGCTCAGCACCCAGCGCCAGCCTCCTGCCAGCCCCGCCGATCAGGGAGCCAAAAGGTGCTAGAAAAACAGGTACATGTTTAGGAAAATGATGAAAAAGTAACCACCTGCTCCAGCAAACAAGTGGCCATGATTTAGAATATTTCCACTCGGCTCCCTGAGACTGTGTGCTGTTAGAAACAGAGCTGCTCTTTGTTTGCTTTAACCCCTGGGGTGTGAAGAGGCAGAATATTACATCGATATATGAGGGAAATTAACTCCGCCTTTTCTTTTTGCCTGGTATATTTTTTACTCTATACCTGAAAAGCCTCCAGGATTTACTAAGTTACACCGTCTCTTAAATAAGTTACACCATCTGTTGAATAAGTCATCCCCTCAGTGTCTCCATCCTTCACATAATTCTAAATTTAAGAAAAATAGTATTTATAAATGTAAGAAAAACCTCTCCTGTCTTAGCAACTATTGAGTATTTTTATCCGTTGGCTAGAAGAATTGAGAACACTTTATATTTACACAACTTTCTTCTAATTCAACAAATAAACCTACTTAATTTTACAATTAGCATAAAATATAGACTGAAAGCCAGGAAAACCTCAGTGGCAATAAAAGCAGCAACTGCCTACCGCCTCTGAAATACTTTTCAAGCTTCTTATCTGAGAAATTCTGAGAGGAGCCCTCCTACAGCTGTTAAAAAGGACACAGCCTGTTCCTCTCAACAGGAATAGAAAGAAATACTAAAATAGGAGGGGAGGTGCCATTGTAAGCAATGAGTAAGGGAGGTGCAGCAGTGTCGTGAGCTGTGGGAAGGAGTATCCGTGTAGCAGATACTTCACTCCACAAAAGCTTTCATCTCGGACCCCAAAGGATCTTCACATCTCTTTTAAAATATATTTTTGTTGATTGCTTTTTTTCCCCTTCCTCTTTTTATGCCTTAAAACCTCAGTTATTCATGGTTTTTCATGTCTCTTCATGGTGACTGGGTATACAGGTAATCTTATCATTTAACATTGGAACCTGTGTGAGAGTGAAGTTTCAGATGATTAATGAAGAGTGACTCAGAAGCATTCGGGAAGGTATGAGCTGGTTGGTGCAGGCAGCTCAAACTTGCCTGGAAAAACCTGTTTGAAGGAGGAAATAGTTCTTTAAGCCAGGAATAGACTTTTGCCTAGAAACCAAGAGAAAGCACAGGTGAAAGTGAAGGCACTTGCTTGAAGACAAAACCAGATTTCTCCCTCCTAAAATTATTGCTTAATCTCATGAAATCATAAAGACTTGCAGAGACTAGGTCAGGGTACAAACTATTAATATGGCAAGTGGAGAACCCAAGCAGGAGGAGGTGGCTCCTCAGCACACCTGCGGCAACGCTGCTCCACACGGATCGGCGCCAGGGGAAAATGACGTGGGGAAGGATGGAGGTATCTCAACCAAGTGACAGCCCTTGCGCATCAGGATGTACCCCAGTCGTCACGAATCCAAGTGTCTTTATTTACAAAAGAACAGGAATCTCACAGGGAGGGACACACAGCTGCTAAGTAAAGGCAGCCTGGAGTGAATGGATGTCAGGCTTTGCTGGCGTTGATGTAGGAGATAGAACTTATTTCTGTCACAACATTTATGTGTGAGAAACTGGAGGCGGCTGCTGCTCCTCCCCTGCAGCTCGTCACACTCGGGCAGGTCGTACAGGCTTGGCAGAGGAAACAGGATTTAGTTCAAGACAGCAGTGATCATATACATTTATAAACCAGGTTCTTATTCTCAGAAAGGAGCAGCTTGCAGGAAATATAGACATACATAGCAGCTTTTCTAGAAAAGAAGCATTTTCAGGCTCTGAAGGTGCATAAATACATTGCATTGGCTCTAAAGTCAGGGCCAATCTCGCTTACCATGACTGGGTTGAAATTTCTTTAATGACTAGAAAGTATCTCGTTCCTGACAAGAATCTAAATTGTAGAGCAGATCCATGAGCCACAGCCATCTCTCTGGCACCATCTCTTTCTAGACACATCTTCTCTCTATAAAGGGATGTATGTCCATCTCTCAGACGAAGTAACTTAAAACAGAGCATGCGCAAGGCCCAAACTGCCTGCTTTATTATTACTTTTACCAAGTTTAGCAAAAATACGTTAATAACATAGCACTTAATTTTGTTCTCCTAAATGACAATGCGCTCAAAACCACAGCACCCAAAACCACAATGAAGTATAAAATGGAGGGGAAATACAACAGAGCTCCGACACTTACTCTTCTTCTTTGATAGTTAAAAGTGTAGCAAGGAGGTATGCAAGGAGTTAAGCATTTCCTTGTACACAGTTATGACTTCCTCTGTTATTTTGAAAATATTTTAGAAAATCCAGGCCAAGTTAAATGCTCCCATGTTTTTCTCCCCCATTAATTTTAATAAAGCTGTTTTAAAATAAACAGGACCAATGGAAAAGTTAAATAGAAAGTGATTGCATATAAATGTGAAATTGATAGATATTTTCAGAAATTAAAGTAGAAAAAGGCATACTGCAATTCAGTGAAAAGAGGATTTTTGTGAGATTGTAAACCGTTATATACCCTGGGCCCTCTGTTTCAGCCTATGCTAAACAGACCAATCTATGTAAGGACATAGACTAAATGTCCAGATGTATATTTAAAACCTTATTTGTTTTAAAAGTATAGTATTTACACTCCAATACTTTCCAATTTTCTGTGAAAATGTCATATTTAGGACAGTTCTAAAGAAAAAGTTGGTGATTTTATAGGTATCCTTTGGTACACGTAGAACTTAGACCGTGCTTTAGCTTTCAGTTCTGTTGTCTATAGTTATACCAACCCTATTCCCATTGTTATGAAGCTTTATAAATAAGCTTGCAATATTCCCAAGTCCAGGCCTAGCTCTCCACTCCCAACACGCTTGATGAATTGTGCACTGCATCAGTTTGACGATACTTTCCCTGGGCACAAACTAAACTTCAGCTTCTCTTACCTGTGAAACTCAGTCATCCTGTGGTTATGCACAACAAATGTATAAAAGTTACTGCTCAGAACAATTCCAATTCTGCTTCAACACAGTTAAACTATCTGAATGCATTACCTGCTAATGTCTCATTCTGTCAAGTGCAATTTTATTTTTCTTTAAAATGTGCTTTTCTTCTTTTCTTAAAAGATTCTGGGACTATTTCCCACCACCATCTGATTAAAAAACAAAACGAAAATTGATAAGTCATAAAATAATGACCTTCAATTAAGCTTCAAAGGAAAGAAACAAACCCCTAAAACCAACAAGAGCAAGGGACGTGGTAATCTTGGCCAAGAATTTGTCTACAACATGACAGTAAAGCCTGTCAGGTCCAAATTAATTTCAGATTCAAGCTCTGGGTTATACTTTGCCATATATCATAGGTTTTGCTTTGAAATAGTGTGGATATACACCCTAAAATTAATTGTGAAATCAGTCACAGTTACACTATTTATTCAATTACATATGATAACTTCAATAAACATAACTTCTACAAAATAATTTGGTTGAAATATGGAAACAAGTTTAAATAACTGAGAGGCAAAACATTAAATATAAAGACATTTTAAAAATGAGGAGGCACAAGACTGTCCCTCCCAGCACATTACCTGCCTGCTGCTTTTTGCACTCAGATACTAAACACTGACCAAACCTCAGAAACAACCAGGAAACAAGGGAGCTGTCAGACTGCAGCATTTAAAAATGCTAATGCTGTACGTAAGTCTACCCTGATTACATGATGAGTCCGTCTCACTGTACCCAGCTGTCCTGGGTGAAGTGAGAGAACAGTGGGAGTGCAGTTTTCTCCAAGCTCTCCAGAACGCTGCAGCACAAAACTTCACTCGTGTCCTGAAGGGAACGTGTCCAGCGTTCCCTGCCCCGGCCAGTCCCTCACCCTGCTCGAGGAACACGCTGCTCAGCCGTTGGTTTTGCTTCCTGCCCTTGGAGGCCATCCAGAAATGACATTGGCTGGTGCAACGCTGTCTGGTGATCCTCCCCGCCAATCCCTTCGTGGATATCACATTATCTAAGTCGTTTTATCCAATGTGTGGCCAGAATGAGTAATCAAAAACTGCTCATACAAAGCTGCTGCGATGTGCTGGAGTTGGTTCCCCTGAGGACATTTTGCTTTGTCTGTCTTAAATGACGGCGTTTTGAAAAAAAAAAACTAAGAAAAGAATTGAGAACACACAATGAACCTAAGCCACATCCACTCATGTGTAGCCAAGCAGGGCTTAAAGGTGGATGTATAGTTTCGTATTTGAATTTTGAGTTCACAGGCAGGTTTAAACAACATTTTCATTGGTGAATGAATAAGGGTTTGCTCAGTAGCACTGATCGATTGCCTTGGTTGTGCATAACGTGCTTGCAGACAACTCCTGCCCTCTGAGCAGGACACTGGAGCATCTAAGGAAGTCGTGTGGCACACAAGTATAGTTGCTGCAGATTGTGCTGACACAAAATGTTATAAAACTGAGTTTTCAGTGACTTTTAGATAAAAGCTCTCTTTTCATGACTAATCATCTACTGAATTCTGAATAAAGAGAAGCATTTTCTCACAGACGATATTAATTTCATCCTCGTCTCTAAGCTGATTAGAACAATTAGCACTAATTAGGTGTAAGAGAGCTTATAATTTAACCCCACTCACTGAACGATTTGTTTTGATCTATATTATCACAGGACAGAAGGTATCAGCACAGTGTTGGCATTACATGGTTACCTGAGCACGAGCGCACTTGTGATCTGGGGCATGGCTCTGGGGAGCTGGTTTCACAGTCGTGGTTCATTTCTAACGAGGTGCTCCAGGCCTGCTTTAATCGCACTGTTTCACAAAGGTGAATCACCATTTCCACCTGCTGCCCAAGAGAAAAAGTGTTTTACTACCAGTAAAGGTCACAGTCTGAACCACAAAGGTCCTACCCACAATCTGAACTGAGACTGCAAGCCCTCTGTTCCACCAGAAATAGAAACCAAATAACCCAAATCAGCTCTTTCTGAAGTTGAGACATAACTTTGCTCAGTTCTTACTGGGCTGAGATACACGCTGCTTTGTTCCATTGGACATGGCACTTAGTGCCATGATCTAGTAAACGGACTAGAGTTGGACCAAGGGTTGGACTCAATGATCTCTGAGGTCTTTTCCAACCCAGTCGATTCTGTGATTCTGTGATTGGTTTTATTTGGAATGACACTTTATTAAAAACAAATCCACCTGCTTACAATTTGCTCCAAATTGTAAGGAGAATTAACGCAAGAGGCTAACAGGTAACAGACCCGCGTGGCAGTGAGTCTGTTGACGTGCGTGCAGCGAGGCGTAGGACGGGAAACGCCGCCGCGGTGGCAGAAGCTGTAACATAAACACAGGAAAGGAGGACCCTGCGATGCCGCGGGTGATGCTGAAAACACCGCCTGGCCTTTGCCTCACGGCCTTGGGGCGTCCCCGTGGACCCACGGGCTTGGTCAGCAGTGGGAACAGTCCTCTCCTGGACTGACAGGTGGGACAAACTCTCCACACATCACCTTGGAGCCGGACCCACCTTTGGCATGTGCGGGTGAACACGCTGGATTCTCTTAGAGAGTTTATATTAGCAAAGTTCTCACAAGAGCACAAACTACTCAAATTCTGCTTCTGAGCAGCACAAGACCCAAATCCTTGGTGTTTTCAGGGAAGAGGATGTGGCCTTGATGCACAATGAAGAATATTTAACTTCATTAAGTCTCTTCCCCTTGTTTTTTATCTATAGAAATAAGTATGTGTAACTGGTAAAATCATGAGCAGGATGTAAAATAATGTATCTAACAATGTGCTCTTATCAGAAGTAGTTCCTCTGCAAAACAAATAGCTACCAAAGTGCACTGGATTATCTGCATAAATATTTCCTGTAAAACACAGCTAGTTTACAGGGATTATCTAATTAAGAAGGAACCACTGCAGGAAAAAAAAACTTATAAGAAGAAATTTACTACTGTTAGTCTCACTTTCTTCCAGATGATGTTCCCTTCATAACAAAACAGGTTTTTTTCCCAGCTGTCTCTAAGCAATAAATGCTCCTTTTTGGGTGAAGATGCTCTTAAGCTCTGTGAGAACCAACCTTGGACCCAAAGGGCTCAGCATGGTGTGGAGATCTCACTTCAGACCAGCACAATTGTGTTCATACGCTGCTCCTTGGGGTCCAAAATGATTCATCTCTTGGAAAATTGTGTTGCTGTAAGGGCTGAACTGGTGTGGACAGCCAGGAGATCTTTCGCATTGCTCTGCTATACAACATCAACAAGCCCTGAAGGATTCAGACTGGGGCAGGTTCCCAGCATCCTTAACTCTTCGGCTTTTGCCGAAAAATAACCTTTCAGCAGCAGGAACTAACTTGACTTTCAAAGCACAAACATCATTAGCAAACTTGGTACATCTTAGTGTGTAAGCAAGTTGTAGCAGCATAATTTAGGTCACATTACACCATTTTTAGTGGTTGTTAAAATTCAAGTTGCGTTGATTTTAGTAGACTGGCTGAGAAAATACATCAGTTCAATTTGTTCTCTTCCATTTTAAAGCTGTGTACGGGAAAAGCCTGAACAGGTTGTGATGAATCCTGATCAACGAAAGTAACATAATAATCAATTGGCTGGGAAATGTTACCCAAATATAAACATTTTTTCCCATCTTTCTTTTGTAAGACTGAACAAAACTTTTCCCTTGCAATTTCTCAATTTTGTTCGTAAAGATTAAAATATGTAAGAAACACATACAGGATTCTCAGGGATAACACGATTATATGATAACATGAACAATGACTAAAAACTATGCTGTACTAATTCCATGGGCTTCTCCTTTTTGGTGATGTTTCACTCCATATCTTCCCCATTTACAGAAAATAAGCCTTTAAAGGAAGTTGGTCTTGTCTCCACAGCTCCCAGTGGAGTTTTCAAAACTCTGAGAATTTAGTTTCAGTGTGAAAACGTGACTTATGTTCATATGTTCTTGCAGCAAATGTCCCCAAATTACTTGGAATATGAAACAATTTCAGAAAGGATAAATCTGATTGCTTTGGAATTTATGGGGCAAAAGAAAATCAGAATTGGATGAAGGTTTAAAGGACAATGATAGTTTATTGGAATTTCACCTTTGCAAAATGTTCATAGATCAAGCAGCAGATTTTTTTTATTTAGGAGTAAAATGAAGCGAAGTAGAAATAACTCCCTATAAAGCTATAAACACTGCCTCTATGAAAACGGCTTCATCACAAGAACATGGTTGGAATTTCTCATCCCAATAATTCAGTGCTTCTCTTCTGCTTGTATTAAGTTTATATTCCAATTTGCCTACAAATGTCTTAATTTTATAATAGGAAAGAGATGATGCATTTCCTAGTGGATGTTGTTCACCTGTTTTTCAGGAACAACCTCATTAAATGCTTTCATATGATGTATGAGTGTACAGCCCCCTCCTGGCTTTGATATGATTGCCATATGTCCTTTTTAAGAAATGGCAAGATCAAGCCAACGTTATACAAATCCACCTGATTTATGAGTTTATGGTAGTCTCCTCCCCTAAATTAAGCAATTAACATGCCAGAATTGAAGCAGTTCCTACAGGAGTGTTTAAAAGAGGGGGCGCGTTCTTATTTTGTATGCACGTGAGGCTTAAAAAACGTTCTGCTTTGTTCAGATCCTTCAGGAAATCTTCCAGACAGAAGATACAATCATGTTACTGGAGAGATCCATAAAGGCGAAGGAGTACCCGCTGAAGGTGGCCCAGACCCGCCTGGTGGGAAGAACTAACCGGCCCAATATGGAACTTTGCCGTGACGCACCTCAACTGCAGTAAGTAAAAGCCAAATGACTCCATCCCTCCCTTCAGGAACAGGAAATTTAATGAGTGTGAATCAGTTTGATGAGATGAGAATTGCATTCGTTACATTAGGATACAATTAAGAGCTCAATTGCATGTTGCTGGCTGATACCCTTTGGGGTTCAGTCTCCTGGCTGAGTCGGGACTTACGAATTAATTCTGCACTCTATGAAACACAAGACTTCACTTCAGGAAAGACCTAATTTTAAGAACATGTTATCCAAGACAAAATCCTGTCTTTTGATGCAAACAACTATGTAATGGTCAAGCTCCTTGAAAAGTTAATGCAAATACAAATGAGGGAGCATTTCTTACTGCTTCAACTAGTTTTCAGCTGTACAGCAACTCCGGTATCATCTTTGCACAGGTTAGCTCCTTTGGCAGGCATTTTGGTTATACAGCATACATTTTGGTTACAGAGCTGTGGGGGCTTCCCAGCACACGTTGGCATCAGCTGGGTGACCCCTGTATCATGTACAGAGTATGTGTTGTGTCTTTCCGTATATACAAGAAGATACCCGAGATAAAAGCCTTCCTTCCCTAGTCACCAAAAAAAAAGGTTCTTCTGAATGTTAATCCCATTTATCTCCCTCCAATTCAGCTGGAACACAGCAGTGATCCAGAAGAACACTATCAAGTATATCTTATTTAAAATACTGCCTTCAAAAAGCTCCGGGGGGGAGGTGGGGGTGGTCCTGAAGAAATACTGCACCAGGGTTCCGCCCACAGATGGAGTGAACTTCACGGTCTAGTAAAAGAGTTTTGCTTATTTTTATGGAAAGTAGAAAACTACTCCCTTTTATTTTTGTCCCTAGCAAAATCTCACTGTATACAACAGCTTCACGTACAGTAAGATTAATGAAGTACATGATGCTTAAACTGAGTAGTTATATTATTTTTCCTAAACACTGTTTTATCAACGTGAACAGCTTCAATTTAAACAAGGAAGAGGCAATAAATCATAGTTTATTGTACTGGCGTCTTTTCACTTTTTCTAACTCCTTAAACCATAAATTGTACAACGCAATATATATATTTTCAGCCTCATACCTCCCTAATCAGATCTTGACATTTCCTTTGGCGCATCCATATATTAGTTTTCTTCAGTTTCATGCTCTGCTCCCCACATCCATTCTGTCACAAAATATTGGTCTGGATTTGAATTCTTTTATATCCCTTTGGATAGCTGTATTTATATGGCTTTTCATATCACACAAATCATGCCTGTTCTGGATGCAGGCGCTTAGCTGTGAAAAACAAGAAAAACTTCTGATTAGACTGTAGCATTCACTCAGCTGCTACATTTACTATAGGAGCAGATCATTTGCCACTTCAGTTAGTGCCGCACCATCAGTTATGTATGCAAATATGATAGTATCAGCATTTTATTAAAACAAACAAACAAAACACCAACGGCCTTAAACATTAATACACTTCTCTGAGTCTCGTTCTGTCTCTACTCCCTCCCTGCAAATCTCTTCCCCAAGAGTGTCTGCAGTGGTATGATTGACATCAGTCGCTCAGCAGGATCGTGTGTAGCCAAGAGACAAAACTTGCTTGATTTAGGATGAAAAACAGTGTCACATTATACTTTCTTCCCACAATTGCCAGTGATGCTGTTGATGTTCCAAAGGGTCCTGTCTAAAAAAGTCTGGAAGGTTCATTTGAAGTCACTGGGACATTAGAATGTCTTTTGATGTTTTCGTCAATTAGAGTGAAAGGATAAACATGAGATACTTAAAACCAAGTAGTACCCAGGGTTCTGAATCAATCTAGCTCCTCCTGGCAGCTATGGGAGAGCTTCCCAAGCTGTTGCACAGCTATTTGGAAGTATTTTAGCCTTAATATACACACAAGTTTTCTGTCAGTCTTATATGATTTCTAATATTTTAGCCAAAATGTTCATACAAGGACACCATTTACTAGATGTAGTTATATTGCCAGATAATGAGCACATCCTGCTCTTCCTCCAGTGCATGTGAATTTTGCTCGGCCACAGCTCCCTAATCCACACCAGGTTGTGCTGGATGCTTTAACTGATCCAAATTCTTGAATATTATGGTCATCGTAACTCAACATCTCAAATAAAATATATTTCTTAGAGACAAAATCCTATCTGAGAAAGCAAAACGTTTTGCTAATTCACTTAATGATTTTTTTCTGCTTTTAAATACTTTGTTAAGTGTATTTATTTTATGTGAGAATTAGACCAATAGCTCAACTGTAATAGGGAAAAAAATATCAAATGAACCATTTCTTTGTAACACGTAATTGTTATCTGAGTTTGCTGTTTATTTCAAAGGAAGTGCTGATGTTGGCACTTGTTCTCAGTGTGTGCTGCCAACTTTGTAGTTGAAAGGATTAGACAGAAAACAATTAATAAAGTCCAGTTTTTCTGTGCTGAAACAACTGGGACTATCCCAAAACATGTTAAAGTGGAGTCTGGGAGAAAAGAAAATAAAAATGAAAAGAATCTTTTTTACTGTCTATGGTGCACTGAGCAATTAACAGAACATCAGACAAAACACAAAGCTGACAGTATCAGAGTTTACCAGCCCAGTGGCTACACAAGATTTGCCACATCTCCACTGATAAACCACTGGAAGAAATGGGGCGGGTATCAGCTCACAGAAAATCTTGATTCTAGAGCTGCACATGCAACAGTTATTCCCATTAACAGGAACATGGTGAGTGGCTGCTGAAGTTATGTGAGCAACCTGTCCCCTTCTCTTTTTTCAGGCTTGTCACTGAAGTTTACACTATAGATGACACTTTACAGACCCTAAAGCAACGTCTGCAAGAAGCCCGTGATACTCTGCAGATGTTGATGGTCAACAAGTCCAAGCTGGAACACGACATTTCGGTGAAGGCAAACTCCTTCTTCATTGACAGAAAGTGCATGGACATGCGCAAGGTTTTCCCCAGCCCTCCCCGCCTCATTGGCTACACTTAACCAGCGACCTTGCATATCCCATGCATGTCAAAGTTGCAAAGGTTGCAACTATTTCCTCAAGGAATTCACTATTATTCTGTTTTTGCAAAAATTGAAATCCTATAGAAATAAACCAATGAAAACTGAGATCAAGCCTCTTTCCTTTGCACAGCCTCGTATTCTCAACTGTAGATGCTATGAACTCAAATAGGATTAGTAGACTTATTCTAACAGAATCAGACCACACTAAAACAACCACACAGATATCACAAGACATATATACATGAGTTACTAGTTAGAGAAAACAAACACCATACTGCAAGAGAATTAGTACAACACAGGATTTAACTGGTCAGATAACGTGCCATCTGTGTTTCAGTCCTTGTCTGGAAAAGTCCAGTTTAAATGCTCTCCTCATCCTTACACTCTCCTCCTGTCCAGCAATGCTAGATTTGGGGTTTGAAATTAGAGGAGGAGGAACAAACTTGTTTCACAAAAACTGAAGAGCAATTTCAGTGCGACAGCTTCAGGCACACAGTATTTACAGAGAAGGAATCCTTACATCCTTACCTCTCCTTTTCTTTTTGAATTTTCATACAAGTAAGTACGAAGATATTTGTGTGAAATATTTGTGACATTTGCCCAAGTCTGAAAGGTCTTAACTATTTAGAAATATGTACCATCATTAGGTGTCAAAGGACTTTGTGAGCAAAGACAGCACCATTGCTCTACTGCAACTGATGACAAAGTTCAGACAAAGCAGGAACAGAACCCGCGTACAGGAACGTGATGTGCCTAACGTGTGCTGAAGTCGTCCTTCTGTCTGTCAGTCTGGACTGCTCAGCTTTCCAGTTCCCAGAGCACGACTGTGTGTGGGGGACAGAGGGATGGGATGGGTGTGAGACCTGACTTCTCCAGATGACAGTTCAAACCCATTAACAGTGCAGTAATCCTGGTAAAGGATTTGAGGATTTGAGGAAGAACGAGTTTTAACTAATGTTAAAGCAGTCTGTCTGTTTTGGACAAAACGGAGTCAATGTTTTACTGCTATTTGTGTTTCTTGTTGGGTTTACTCACACTTGTTTACAGAGTAACCAGCAAACTACAGCTCCAATAAGTGAGCTGTTTCCCACTACCTCAGGCTTCTCCCTCCAGAGCAGCCCTAGGAACACCCAAAATGCATTTCACACTGGACCAAAGCCAAATCCAAAACAATGCTAGATTTGAAAGTCTCCTGCATAAACTGGCTGTGTTCCTCATCCTTTGTTTTGCGTGGGTGGTGGCTTAATGCAGCTCCCAACCAAAGCTGATACCTCCTGGAGTTAGGTGCAGTTTTCCCTGAGCACGGCTGTGGCTGAACCATCTCATGCTCCATTTTTCCCCTTCAGTTAAACAAGTAGCATCTCCTGGCTATTGTGTCAGGCCATTTATGCAGTGAGATGTTGCTAAAGATTTAAAACCATGGGAAATCACTTTGGAACACAGGATTGTGTGGCCTACTTCTGATAGTCGCTAGACCCCTCTCACATTGACTATGCTGCACCTGGCTTTTCTAAATGAGAATAATGCCATATCATGTTGTACCTGGATATGGAGAGGGCAGGCTGCTCCATCCAGCAAGCTACTGCTGAACAGTGGCTTTTTGGGAGAAATTTCTCCAAATATAAAGTTCCAGAAATAATTTGTGTTTGTATTGCAATACGTGACTACAGAGCTGTTGCAGGTGTCCTGGTGATGGGTCACTGGAGGCAGGAGCAGCTCTGCTCCTGGAGACATCTCTGGTAACCTGGTTTGAGTTCATGGGCACACCCGAGTGTTTCGTACTCAGAAACACAGCAGCTTCTATCACTGATCAACCCTGGGAGGGAGGAGTGGGGCATCTCCTGGTTTGTTTCCCAGCAGGGAAAGCTGCTCCCACTGGTAACACTTTCCTCGCTCTCTGTGCCTTTGTATGGAGGCAAAAGAGATTTTATGGTTTACTTCTGTTACTACCAAACCATAGAATAAAGCACTTCACTTGCATGTCATATACTATTTTTACAACGTATGAAGAATAATATTTGTGTTGAGCTGTTATATATTGACAATAGTCTCACCCTATTTATAAAATCCTGGACCTGACCAAGCAAAGGAATAAAAATTACTTGGGAATTTGGATCTTCTTGAAGCCTTTATTTCTAAAAGCTGGAGGCTTTCCCAGTTCACACAGCTACTCTAATAGCTAGAAATAGTTTCTCCCATCCTTATGCCAAGAACTCAATTAAGAAATAAATATATAGCAGAAGGGAGGCAGTTCTATGGGAGCTGAATTCTTTTAACAGCTCTTGACAGAAGAAGAAAAAAGGAAAACCAAACCAAAACAAAGTAACAACACTTTGTCTGAACACAATCAACATCAATGAAAAGTCAGCCTGAATCCAAGCCCTGAATCTGAACATTTGGAGGGTCTGGGCTGGAGATGGTGAGGCTGAAAATAGTTCTGAACACCGTGAATTCCAGCTGCGTCTGACTGTGCCTTTGTTCAGGAACATTCTCTGCAGGACCTCGGCTCCGGTGCTCACTTGTGCAGGGTCAGCGCAAACAACACTGACTTTTTCTGAACACAGTGTGAACTTCACTATGAGCGGCTGCGTAAACCCGCGGATCTAGCACACCCAGTACTGTTCCAGAACACCATTTTGCACAAGAACAGTAATTCCCGGAGATTTAGCTGCCATCAGCTAGAAAATAAGTCACCATTTACTTCTTAGAATTCAAGTTAGGTGGATAATGCAGAAAACCTGGATTGTAGTTTTGTTCTGCCAATGATGTACTGCATAAACGAATTTACAATCAGCCTCCAGAATGCAGTTAATCCCAGTTTTGATGGGAATACGTCAAAGGAAACACATTTCTAACAGTCAAAGATACTCACCCAGATAAACCTGAGAATCTCTTAAAAGGTAAAGCAATAAAAAATCTACATTATTTCAGCTTTTATGTCTCTTCCTACAGACTAGATCATTAATTATTGTACTCACATGCAGCCACAGCCATCAAGAAGCCAGATCTACAGTATTCCATGTATAAACCCAGAAATTTAACATGCAGTTCCATAATACTTGAAAGATAAGATCTGTTTCATAGCAAATAGACTAACGCAGAAAAGACCAAGACCTGTCCCTGCCTGTTTCAAACAATGAGATAATTTTACTTCCAGACAAGCTACTTCCTAACATTATCTAAACTATAGCTCATAAAAGTTTATGGACTCAACCTCCAAATACAGAGTAAGAAAACAATGGATCTAAGTATCTTCACTAACAATAATCCCAGATCAGTGCCACAAGGCACTTACAGTGAGGGGGGCTTATTTTACCCAAATCTACCAGTAGGGTTTTTTGTTTGTTTTGTTTTAATTTAAAAATCACAGCAAGGAAGCAGAATTTGTCATGTCCAGATTAAATGTCTCGCCACACAGAATTTACAGATGGTGTCCCCAGTCAATGTATGTGAAAGTGCCCATACAACAAGTTTTTCCAGTACATCTGGTCACCTGGGAAAGACCTGGCATGTGCTTTCAGCACAGGAGATTAAGGTGTGAATAACAGGAGACGAGGAATATTAACTATGGAGATAAAGGAGTGCTGAGTTTGGGAAATTGTGTTTAAATACCATTACAGTTTGGTAATACAGTCACACTTTTTCATACCATTACTGGATTTTAATTTCATGGTATGTACCTCTCAACACGTGCCTTTCCCCCACTGCCTTCCTAGCAGTGCATTTTGGCATTTTCATTTTTATATAAAGTCAAGGAATGTCTGGTTCTGTATTTACTTAATTTCCTGTAGTTATACAACTCAACTCCTGATAGGTTCTGGAAATAACAGCAAAGTGAATGCATTTAAATTGTGTTTAGCAGAGACGAGATTTCAAATTTCTCTCTTCTTGATCCCAATAAGAGAATTTTCTGTTAGATAATTGAGTTTTTAGCCCACAAGCAGCTATGCTATGTGGTTGTCACTACGCACCAGGGTTTTGGCTCATTTTCTTTCACCATTGTGAGATAAAGAATCCAGGGCAACACCTTCTACAGAAGAGGATCAGCAGAACAGTTGCAACACGGCAGAAGTAAGTAGATAAACCACTCACATAGCAGAAGTAGATAAACCACTCACAAGGAAAAGCAAAAGCAGATGGCTCCGGACCTCGATTCTGACACCAAAGCAGTAGTTTACAGACTCCCATTACATTTTCACTTTGTTTCTGCATTTCTTCCCCCCCATTTTTTTTTTAAGGAAGCCCATCCCAATTAGATTACAGGCTTCCTTTTTAAACCAAGGGATTAAATTCTTAGTGTAAACACACAACCAATTCCAACAATTAAAAATAATTAACCAATACCAAATAAATAATGCTTTACTATGCAATAATGCATTTAAATTTATAGAGGATGTAAACCAGCAAATCTTTCTTCCAATGCAAATTGCCTTGAAGTATTAACCAATGACAGAAATTTCAGTGTCACTGAATTAAGACCCCACATCATGTAAGAACACGCTTGCTCTCCTCAAGCCATAAAAATAACCACTGGCTCCGCATCACGTGCATCACCAGTTCTGATCTGTTCTCTGGCCTCAGGCCTGCTGAAAGCTGTGCTATAAAACAAACTGCCTATTAAAACTTAGTCAGGAGACTAAGATACAGGTCGGACTGGTCTACGTATTATGTGGTGAAGGAAAGACCCTCCTAACTATTTGGACTTCATAGCTCTAGTTATTTTTCATCTGGAATCCATAAATGTTTATCCAGCCTTCCTATGATGTCCTTTGATCTCTCACATTTTTGTTTTTAGAAACCCAGATAACAGTCCTGTATCCATACTAGACAAATAAGTAGAGGAGACAACACAGTGGTTTGAACTTTTGTTTGGATTTTCTCTCGGGGTTTATAAACACCAAGGCTGCCCTTCATTGGTTGCCAATGCAAAGAAATTCAAGCTTATATATAATAAAATACCCATGCTGATCTGGTGTGTTTAATGCAATGCAGACCTATGCTATACAAATGAGACTCCTTATCAGTTGTGTTTATTGGTTTTGTTTTGATTTTGTTTTTCTCTAAAGGCATTTACAGTTGTATTACTATCACCCAGCTCTCCAATATTAAATGGAATTTTTAAAGTGGAAAAAATTGAAGGGAAATATGCCTAAATAAACAAGGCAGAGGTTGTCTTCTGATGGGAAATTTCTTAATGTTGTGAAACAAACATTCACAAGAAAATTCATCACAAGAAAACCAGGCTTTAAACAAACAAGGATAGTGGTGAAAATAACCTCCAGGTCAGAGGGCAGCAAGCAAAGCGTGGTCAGGAAGGTGGTGGGACAGTGAGCACCGCTGGGTCCCCACTCCCCAGGATCCAAGACCTTATCGGCCGTTTCCCAGCCCAGCAGAGCTGGCACAGCTGAGCTGCAGTGACACTGCGGTGACAGACACACTGAACCACCCCACCTCCTGCAACAACCCCTGCAAAATGCTGCTTGTGGCCTCTGCATTCCACCTTGGTTCCCTGCCTCAGCACACAAGGAGGAAATGTGTCTGTAGAACAGGCACCTGACACCGTAGGCTCAGGCTAAATATCCAGGCACCTCACATGCTACTGTGTAGTTAGGGTAGTGTAGGAGGAAGACCAACGTTGTTTGAAAAATCTCAGCTTCAGAAACACACACAGTCATGTTATTACAAACATACAATAAAGGGGAGTGTATTCATCCCCCTGTATCACATCTGTGCCCTGCAGGCAATGTTCTGGCAGAAGTCTGTGAAACTCGTACTTGCAGCTATCTCAGACAGCTCCACCTACAACTGCCTCGGTTCTGGCTCTGCCGCTGCCTAACATGATGCCAGAAATGTGTACGTGATCCCCTGATGTTCCTATGCAGCACTAGCTGGGTTTAACTACCAAGCATATATAAATACACCATACAGGAAAACAAGGTAAACATGAAAATGGACTCTGGAGTTTTATTTGCATCTGTTGTGTTTGTTTGCGTACCCTGCAGAGAAGCACAAGGATCCGAATCTCTGGTGAAGGGCTGTGCAGCTGCCCAGGCACGAGGGAGCTCCAGCCCTGCCCTGTGTCCAGGCCATTTGTGATACTGCTGCACTGCAGGTGCTGCCCTGACTTCAGCCCACACACCGACCTGATTCAAGGCTAACCAAGGATTTTGTACACATTTTACTGCCAAACTGACCTCCATGCTGCCATGGTTAATGCATTACCTCAGTCGGCTGCAGTATTGCTGGATGCTTTTGTTGTAGTCTCTGTCCTGTTGGCCACTCTCTCCTCCAGCATCAGTGTTTTCTAGACCTCAAACATCCCAATCCAGAAGTGGCACTTGCAGTCCTGCTGGCTGCCACTGGCCCCAGGTTAGTGGTTCCAGGGTCCATTCCTAACCCCACTCCTTTGAGGAACAGCAAGGCCAGCTGCAGAGCCCCACCAGACAACCTTTATCATGGGAGCAGGAGAGGCAGCAGCCACAGGGCTGGTCTGTCCATGGCTGAACAAGGGCTGGCTGGCCAAACCCAGCAGGTGGAATTCAAACCAAACTACACACAAGCATCCTTAGTGCTACACACATTTTACTACAGAGCAGGACATGTTGGCTAACTAGGTAAAAACCATATTTGCATACACAAATCATTTTCTTGGCATGTTTTTTTTGCTGCTTTTGGAGCTTGCCTGTCTTAGGAGCAATTTATACAGACTGTTAATCTTAGCTACAGGTACATCTGGAGACGTGCTCATGAACCTTCGCACCAGATCTGCATGGAATTCAACAAGAAACCTCTCCGTCCTTCTGTAGCAGAGTGTGTATTTGAGTGAACCATGACAGTACTGAAAGGGACAACTTTTGTTATCAGGAAACCAGCTATCCTGGTCAGCTACTTGGCAACTGTTTTGGTATTGGCAGGTCAACAGGGCTGGCTGTGGTGAAGACTTGTGATGATGTTGTTTACCTCTAAACTGTCAGTACCAGTGATGTACCTGAAACAAACACCCACCTTTCAGGGAATGGCTTTTCGATCAAGAATAGAATTTGTGACATGTGCTACACATCTTCCCTTTGACCCTCTGAAGGAAGGAACAAGAAGCTGCTTTCTGTGCAGGGTCTGTGAATCCCTCTCTTGCTGCGCACACTCCTGTTAGAGTTTCACAGAACGGTGCCTGGACAGGGAGAAGCCACTAAGAAATCTCAGCTCCGTATGTAGCTGCTGCAGAACTGGGGTTGTGCTCTTGCTGGTTCAATCTAGTTTGGTTGAACTGGCTGCCGAAGCGGCAGCTGCTTGTTCTAACCTGCCTCCACAGGCACCAGTCTGTGCCGCTGCTGCTCCCCACCCGCGCACCCTGCCCTGCCCCTCTCCTTGGGAGCTACAACACAAATGCTTCTCATCCCTCCGCTTCTCCTTGCTGCTGGCTCGGGCTCTGTGTCCCCACTTCACCTTTCTTATGTATGGCAGAGCCACACCAAGCTACATGGGCTACAGAAATCAATTGACATATTAGCCATGTTCAAACCAGAGAGTTTTATGAGTAGCCACTAATGGATGCCCTGACCACACATCACAAAATATTTCTCCCTCTTCCAGAACCTTCAAGCTGAGCTTATTCCTTAACTCTACAGGAAAAAGAGGAAGAGTTCATCTGTACGAGTTTAGTGCATTGGACTGAGCATGAATTTATTGATTTGCCCAATCAAAATATCAGTTCATATGTTTCTCCTCATGCTTGTTGGTCCGAGCAGAGAGAGCAGGGCTGTACGGCTGGATGGGGGAATGCCTTTTAAAAATCTACTCTGAATAGTTCAGTAAAGAGTTTTGGCATGGCTCAGGTTTCCTGTGTTCTGAACACTGAACAGACAATAAGTGCCTACGCAAACAATGGTACTTTACTAAAGTCACAGCTCTACACAAAGTCATGAGAAATAGGGCGTCATGGAGAAGTCAAGTGTTGGGGGAGACTGCTGAGTGGGTTTGGCTTGTTTGTTAACCCACAAGTGATGGACAAGGCTTTGCTACTGAACAGGTCATCCCAGGGTGGGTGGAAAAATATTAGGTTTTCCTCATCTGCACTTTGTGCTGGGAAGTTGACAGACCTGCCAAGCAGACAGCCCTAGATTATACATTATGTTCTGTACCCCAACTGAAAGCACTTATGCTAAAGAACTGCTGCCCTGGTCTTCCCAGCAGCAGTTAAATTATAGCTATGAATTGGAGAGCTCCACAAGTTCCATACGTAAACATTTAAGCACTGTGATTTATTCCTAGCAGATAGCTCCAGCATGTAATGTTCATTTATCTTTCATATTCCAAGAGCAGCAGCAGAAGTATTCTCGGTATGACAACATTTGCAACAGAGTTTATATGCAGCCAGATTTCCCTACTTAAGGCCACCACTTTGTATTTAGACCTGCCATAGTCTTGCAAGTCCCCTGGCACATGGTAGGGGGAACAACTGATTTGACAGGGCCCGAAAAAAGTAAGAAAAAAAAAAAGGAACAACTACAGATACAAGTGCAACTGAAAAGAGGACAAAATGATACAGATTTACCACAGGCAGCAGGTATCCAGCAACCTGATCTCTTCTCTGAGAGGACAAGATTTTTTTTTTACTAGGGAAATGTAGTAGATCCAGCCTATCCAGATTTTTGGTATAACACTTCATAACTCATGGGGAATTAACTTTGTTGAAGGCAACACTAATACAAGAACTGCCAGGTAAGGAGACAGCTAACACAAAGGGTTTTACAGTCAGGTGTCACACTCTCCCTTCCTCATCTCTGCTGGTTTCCTGCTCCTCTTAGTCCCTCGGTTGGGCTGATGCTCAAAGACGGATGTGGCTTCTCCCCCAGCCAGAAGAAACATATCTGACCAACCAGCCATGGGTCAGTGCATCCTCTGCATGCAACGATCTCCTGCAGGTGTGGGTACTTGCCCAGGAGCCACTGGCTCCGACCACGCCGTGTATCCGGCTCCCTGGAACACCAGCTCCCTCCCCAGTATGCGATGGAGCCTTCTTAGAAGTGTTCTACATCTTATCCTTACAGTTTCTTTTCCAAGCTAAGACTGCTTGATTTAGAAAAACTCAAGAAGAAAAATCTACAAGGACTGCAGTGAACAGTCATTTTCTTGGTAATTTTCCAACACTAAGCAGCGTGAAGACTGGAGTGGCCCAAGATTGCTCCGAGCCTGCCCCTTGTATCTGTTTTAATCAGTTTTGGTGGGTTAGGCTCTCTCTGCTTTCTGCATTCCCACTCAACATTGTAGTCATTAAAAAGCCTGAGATGGAGCTTGCGGTATTGCTAATTTTCTGCTTTAACATCAGTAGTTTTGGGTTTGGTACTTTTGCTCATCAGAGGAAGACTGCTGGCTGTTACTGAGGGAGAAGTAATCCTACAAGGTGATTCTTGACCCAGCTGCAGATACTCTAGAGAAGCCAAGAAAACAAGAAAAGACTAATTCCAGCATGAGCTAACAAGCGTGCTGTGATCCTATCAGGAATCAGCAAGAGCACCTATTCTCACCATTCCTCTCGGGGTGTGTTTGGGAAAACTACTTTACAACGCTCTCAGCTTTCTAAGTAACCACAAAAGACCCTCCAAAATAGTTTTTAATGAAAAAATCCAACCCAACAAATATGCAGTGAACTGAAGTAAATGAAATCTTGCATCAGTAGTACTGTGTTTATAACAAAATTGTTTTCTGAGAATGAGCCAGAAATCAGAGCTCTGCAACAAGTGGTTTATTTTTTTCTTCTCATTCCAAATTCAGATGACTTTCATTTTTCAATGCTAATCTTAGAATGAAAATCTTCAGATTTCATTTGGAAAACATGAACATGCTGGAGTTTCTGAAACCAAGCTCCGTCAGGAACACATTCGCATAGAGCTAGATGAGGTAGCTGTGGTGGGTACTGGAAGGAGAGGCACTAAGCCAGAGGACATTTTCCACAGACCAGCCACTGACTGACTTCTGGCCAGTACTAGAAAAACAGCTTATAGCAGGATGGGAAACTACCCCAAAACACGTGAAATGATTTCCCGTAGTATCTCAGAATCCAGGTTACTGTGCCTCTGCAAGAGGCTGAGTAACCAGCCTCCCTTGTTTGCTGATGCAGTTTTCATGCTCTAGATGCCTCTAAAACTGTCAAGTTCTGTCATTATGACTGAAGAGCAGCAGGTGTGCAAGTCTTAGAACACCAGTGCAGACAGAGTGTTATACTAACACTGGGCAAAGACAGTTGCTATTTAACTACTCAGCTTCCTTCTCTAAGATGCCTTTCACTGGAATCAGCATCTCTTTCCAGCTCAAGAGAAGTAATCAACAAATACAGACGGCAAGAGTAGCACTAACTTAGGATTTTCTTTTACAGAGCACAGAAAGTTTCAAGAAGCACAGAGAGTGACCACTGAATTCAGTACTGACCCAGATACCTGGCCTTAGATAACTGAAATGTGTTCAGCATCACTTACCTGGCCATTTCCTGAAGGAAGATTGATTTGACTGGGAAAAATAACCAAAGGTTGCATTATTTGGCTGAGCAAATGTCTTTATGACTTACAGAAGAATGCTGTTAGAGTTACACAAATAAAATGTCCTTTTTTTCCCAATCATTTTACTATTCCAAAGAACAGCAGTTGCAATTTTCTTACTGACATTGAAGTGGCCTCAAAACCCAAACTGCCCATCCACAGCTTTTCACAAGCATCTTCCTGCTAAGACTGAGACCTGCTCATTCAACAGTGGGCTAGTATATTTGGAGTCAAAATTCAAAATGTTCCACTACCCAAGGAACACACTCTTTATCACTAATTGCAGCCGTGCATTGACTCTGCCACTCCCTGGCACAAGCAGTGAGTGTCCCCCGAGCACAGAAAGTGTTGAGGAGGCTTTTAGAAGAAAAGACAATGGGCACCCTGCTGCCTTGGAAGGACATGGGGTAGGAAAGAACAGATCTCACTAGGTGGGAAGTTATTTGGAATGAGCTGTAAAGGACAGAGGGGAAAAAGCTTACCGGCAATACAGGGAAAGATGTTCAGAGGAGGACATTCAAGAACCAGCACAATGCTATCACGGACTAGAGAATGTAACAGTCACCATCCACATTCTGTCTTGCAGAAGGCATTTCCTTCCTGCCTGAGGAATTCAGCAATGGCAGCTGAAGCAAATTGTGACCTTTGCTTTTCAGCTTGTCTCAGTAATGAAGTGAAAGAACTGCAAAGAACAGCATTAGCCACAGCATAGATCTACTGATTTTTCGCCTTGGGCACTGACAATGATACATTCCAGAGCTGCAGTTCAGCCTGCGGTATACAACTACCCTGCTAAGCATTCTCACTGCAAAACCATATGTGCTTTATTATGTCCACCCTGTTCTCTCCCTTGCCTGCTTCTATACAGTAAACAGCAAATCATGGTCTAAGTCTTTGTGTTCAGACGTTGTACAGCTCTTTCCTAGGCCACTATGGAAGGACTCTGGAAAGACTTATGGAAAGTATATTGAAGGGGAACCAAAATACGAATTCTTTTTGCCTGTTTCCTCACAGCAAAACAATCAGGCTGCATTAGACTTATAGGTTTACAGTTCCAGCTAAAAGCTGATTTTTAAAGCACTTTCCAGAGGCATGTTGAAGCTGAAGATCTGGATAATGTATTTGGTCAAGCATACAGAGTGCAGTTTATAAGAAGAAACATCCCTTGCAAGCAGAAGGAGATGACACTGATAGCACATCAGTGAGAATCACTCAAACAAGTTCTGTTATGTTCACTATCAACCTCCCAGCCACTGCTTACAGAATTCTGTCCTACTGACTGCTGGATGCTGGTGCTGGATGCAGTAGACTCTAGTACCACAGCTATGGGTGCACATTTTTGTGATGGAAGGTCCTGTGCTATTATTTTTCAGGGCCTTCAGCACCAAACCTGTGAACAAGCTTATACAGGAATAAGGTTGGTTTGTTGGTTGGTTGAAGTGTACTCCCCTTTCAGTAACAACAGTAATGAACAGTCAACTCCTCCTTTAATTGCTCCTTTACCCGTTGGAGCCTTCAATCTTTATGATTTATTTGCTAACAGTAGTCCGGATGCTCAAGTAGTTTGTCACACACAGAAAATGCGAGTGACATTTAGTCAGAAAGAAACACAGACCGGGATTATATTGGGTAGAGAGGTTTACAATGTCTGACTCTCTAGGCATTTCTAATTGTTCTGAATATGTCTCATAAACCAAATCAAAATCACAATCAAACTTCTCATTTGTTATTTCTTGCACAACTAGAAGAAAATAATATCTTCTACAAGTGTTCTGCATTCTTCTCTTGTTTAGAAATGTCAGCACGTAAACAGAAAACAAAGTAGTAGCTTGTTCAATGCATTCTCGGAAGCAAAAATGGAAACAAGTGGCTTCTTACATAGTGGACACGGGGAAAGAAGTGATGCAAGTAATTAAAATGCCAATTTTATTATTTTCAGACTTCTCACATAGAGAACATTCCTCAAGAGTAGCAAAGCTAACACCCATTTATTTTAAAACTAAAATCCTTCTGAGGACCTAAAAAAGTCTTGAGGAAGCTCCTCCATCTCTCTAGGACTAAAGATGCCCAATGTTTCTGTACAATACTACTCAAATCCTGCCTCTAAAAAGCCTTCTACTTGCCAACGATTTTCCTTCAAATGTAAAGCAGAACTTTGTACCAAAGAGAAAAAGAGTTTGACTCCCTTAGATCATTTGGAATGTTTGCTATAAAACACAGCGATTGCCTGGACAAAGCCAGCAGCAGATTACTTCTAGAAATACTGGTATCTCTTCAGAAACACAAAGAGTGCTATTTTTCTATTGAAACTATATAAATACACACACCGTTGCTAATTAAACTGGCAGGTTGGGAGGCACATGCAAGTCCATGCACGTCCTCCCACTCCTGATTCATCCCATGTGATATTAAACCACATCCTTGTTCTTCCACTTGCCCTTTTCTTCAGTCAAAACTGAAGTTTATGTAGCTGAAAATCTATTGATGGTACAGTAGCACTTTTAATGGCCCTTTAGCCCTTTGGACTGTTGTCCAAACTGCCTCGATTGGCTCAGAATGTTCTTACAGTTACAGTTCTTGCCTTACAGATGCCACAGTCAAAGAGTTTTCTGCTGTTGCTGTCACTGACAAAGTGGTGCAAATTCAGAGATGGACCCAAAACTTTAGGTGTTGAAATCCATTATTGACAATTTGACCCTTTACTGTACACAGACCACGCACCCTGGTTCAGATTTCTAAAATATCTTTTAAGTTGCCACCTGGGTACTTCAAGTTTTCAATAAAGCTTCAGTCATTACATCCTATGGGAATAATTTTCTTTGGGTAACTCTAATATCAGCTTATCACTTTATAACTGAATTGCCATAGTGACACCAGAAAGTACAATTCTTCCTAATATAGAAAATAACACATTCCAGTCTCTCAGATGACCGCTTTCTATTTCAGTTTTGGTATTTTTGAGACGTGTATTCATGCTATTTAACTTTGACAATGAGATTACAATACTAGCACACCAAAATCATAGATGAGTACATTGCACTCTACACAAAGAGCTGGTTAACAATCAGTAATCCAAATAAACACAGATGAAGAGCAGCCTGTAAACCCTGCCATACTCTCCTTAACTGGCATTTCAGAGTATACATTCGTTTCTACACTCCTCTCTGGTACATAAATTTAAAGGCTGTAAGACACAGAGAAGAGATTGTGACCTGCGCTGCCTTTCATTCACATTTATGTAAATTACAAGATGACATTAAAGGAATAAAACAGGTACTACGTAAATTTCAACATGCAAAGAAATGTAAAAATTTACATAACAGTTTAATTGGGAGACATTTAGGATGGTTCTTTGCTAGGAAAAGTTTCATTTTCAAATAGCTGATCATTGTAAAGATGGCTGTTTATTAGAACTCAAGCACTCAGACCTTTGGGGACCCAACTCCTTTCTATGCTTACAGATCCCCTCAGGAATCAATTTCCCTTCAGAGGGAAAACTTCACCCTAAACCAGCACAAAATGCCCAATTCCGATCCTGTATGTAATAAAACCCCAAACTTCTGGTTTTAGTTTTCTTGTTATTTGGCTTACTGCAATAATGAACAGAATTACTCCAATGCCATTTCCCATAAAAAGTGGCCACAGTGTCACTTTCTCACTGCTTCCTCAAATATGCAAGATGTACATGGAAGATTAAAAATCAACAACAAAAGAAATCAACCTTGTTTTAAAAAACACATTACATGAACCATTACAATATATTCATTGGCAGATGCATCGTCTCTAAGGTTATTTTAAATCTGTCAAAGAAGTTATAACAGGTTTGCAAATGACTCAGACTTTGAGGAGAGCTCTTGGGAATGTTTTCTTGGCTGTCTTGCAATGCAGAACTGAGAAGAGATGGGGGAGGAAGAATTAGTATCTCTTTTATTCAGGTCATTTTGTGGTTTTTAAGACTATCAGACTGGATTTTATAGGCTATCGGTGCTGTCTTTAAGATTTCACGTGTCTCAGAAACTAACATAGCCCAGCTTTACACCATGTATATACATCAAGAGGAAAGAGTGTCATGGTAGTAAAGAGTATGAAGTCCCCTAAATATGAGGAGCCACTGAGTTTCTGGGATGATACTTTCATCTGGAAAGCGAACTAAAAGCTCTTATTTGTCCAGATTTCTACTTCTGATTTATAATGAGGGCTAAAGCTTGTTTGGAAGGGTCTGTTTCAGAACGCAGTGCAGATTGTGGAGCTGCTAATGACATTACCCGATGTCTGGCAGCCGATGCTCCTCCCAGGGCAGTTCCAGAGCAGCCATTCCAGTCAGAGCCTGACGACACCAACCCGAACAGCTACAGCAATCAAAAACAAGAGCAATTACAAATAAAAAGCAAGTTTCCTTTTCCTGAATGGGTGACTACCCTTCTCTTGCTAGAGACAGTAGTTAGCAGGTGAGTTACCACTCTAACACCGTGCTGTTACTTAGGAATCTCTAACTGACTGTCACACACCAGGAGAAGTGACATTGTCTCCCCAATAATCTGGTTTACGTGCAGGAGGGTGTAACAGGTTCTCCACTCTGTTCCTTCACTTGCTTTGTTTGATTTCCATCTACTCACCACATCTTCTATCTTCCTGTCTTTGCATTGAAGCATTATGAGAGCCTGACTTCAAATGAACAATAGCTATGCTACTAGGTTGCTTTTACACAGTGAGATTTGGGTTCTTTTTCAGGTTAAGTAAACTAGGCAAAGTTTTTGTGACAGAAACACTTCTAGCACTGCACAGAGAAATTCCAAGAGCTGCCTGTCATCTGCTGGCTCGGGGAAGAGACAACCTCCAGACATTTTTAGTCATTCTTTTTCAGCACAATAAAAACAAGACTTATAGGATTTAGGCTGAGCTAACACACAATGGAATATTACACCTGCCAATCCTTATTGTTTATTAGTATTAATGTTATCATACATTTTTAAATAATTGCTATTATCTTCTGAAAAAAGTATTCAATATTATCAGTTTAGAAGACAACAAGCAAACACTATTGGACCACCTAGAGCACAGATCACAGCCTCATGAGACAAAACTTTTCCAGTTGTGTTCTAAAGGCCTTCAGCAAAAGGAAAAATTAAACCTAGATTTTTGCTGTTCAACACCTTTTTCCCTTTTTAAGTTTGCATTCCTCTGAAGAAACACGAGCCAAAACATCCATTGTACTTTGGTTTCATACTTTACATACTTAGTGTATGCCTCCGCAGGAGCTACATATCTAACTGATTACTGCTTGTGTGAGTTTTATTAGAGATCGCTCAGCGTTGTACCCTGCAGCACTTAATACAGCTCAACAAATCTCTGAGGCCTCTCCTCCTCCCTCCTGGTTCACACTGTCCAAATTCTGTTTATTTCAGAAAGTCTTTATAAGTCCTAAGGCTGCTTTGACTCTTTTGCCAAGCAGCAGTGGGTATCTGTGACCCTTGGATGTCATCATCCTGGAGAAGCTGCAGTGAGACTGAATCTAGATATATTTTAAATGGAACTGCTTTTGCCAACACATACACTCATACTTTTGCCAACACACAATACAAATTTGGTGTTCAGTTTGTCAAAGCAGTGTTATAGATTGTCCCTAGATTGTGCTTACAAAACCCAACTCTTACACACCAACTGTATCACGAATCCATCCCCTCATATCATTCAGGGTCTACTTGTGTCTTCCAGACCTGACACCTCCCAGAACTTGGCATACCTGACACTACCCTTTCTCAAGCAAAGGTTTTCTTCTTCTTATTTACTCACCCATTGTAAACTAACTCTTACCTATATTCCCTTTGGTAAGAGCTGTTTGCAAGCTGACCCTTGCTAGAAACATGTCATCCCCTGCACGCTTGCTAACAGCTTGATTGGACAGAGCATCAGTCCATACCCCTGGAAGGTTTCAGGCCAAGCAATCTCCATCTGCATATTACCTCTAGATTCCCATGCAAATCTGAACAGCACATCACTTAATCATAGTCTGTCAAGCAAACCAACCTCCTAGATCTTTTATTTTTTCCACTGGTAGAACCTTAAATCATAATTTAATCATAATCACTGTCAATGGTGTGATTATGCATGTACATATTAGATAACCAAATAAAGCCTCTTCCACAGCCTATACTGATGGGCTATGATGACAGGCCTACTTCTTTTATCGACAACTCCCAAAACTTAATGCTTCTGCAATCTTAACTGCCCCCTTTGCACACCCTAAATTACTGACTGCTGCTCCCTGTGCATCAGGATTTGTGTTGGCAGATGAAGTGCAGGCACAACTGGTTTTAATAGAAAAGGACAAACACATGAGCATTGAGTCAGGATCTCCACAGACATCTGAAGAGGAACGTGGAAGAGCAGGGCTCCAGGCTGCCTGCTGTGTCTTTCTCATCATCAAGAAGCTCACCCCACATAAACCAAAGCACTTAACAGATCACAAATGCAAGAGCTACAGGAAAACCTGTGAAATGACAGACACATCACATGAAGCGTACAGTGATAAAGAACAAATTTAAAATATATTTTAGTTCCCAGAGTGACAGTACCGTCTTTGTAAACTCAAAGGAGCATCACAAGCTACAACAATATTCAAACCAAACACTAAGATCAGGATTCAACTGACTACACATGGTATTCCTGGTGTCATTTACCCTGTGCAACGTCTCACTGTCCCTCCTACTGCCAACCTGGAAGGGTGTTTGTCTCCCAGCTCCTGCAACACAACCTCAGTCCATCTGTACACAGGCCTGGGACACCTTCACTCAGCAAATCAAGGAGGGGGGAAAATTAGCTCATGATTGAAATAATCAAAGTGTACTGAAATAAAGCATATCTGTAGGCACAGGGAATTAATGGATATTAAGGTCTTTCTCAGGTAAGAAATGAGCTCAGGAACATACTAGAACTCCAGAGTTGGAAGCAATACTGGTTCGTGAGCTTGGGTCTGTGCCTAAGCTCAGATTTCACCCACTTTCATGTATTACAGTGCTCAACTCTGCAAGTTTTTACAAATCCATGTCCAGTCCAGCCACTTTTCTATATGAATATCCTGCACTCTAACTAGTTTTCAGTATACAGCAGATGCAAGTTGTTTCTTGACTTACGAAAAGGTTAAATAACTAAAAAGAAGCAGCAAGACCAGCATTCCTAACAGTCTGAAAGCCTCATACTTCAAACAGAAGTATTGTCACCAATTGCCATGATGATACAGTTGTGTGACATGGCAGGAATAACGCAGAGTTTCCAGGACTCCAACAGAGGTGCTCCGCAGGAAGCATTACACACTGCAATTCTTTATTTTGCAGCTGAAAACAGAAAAAGCAGTCAAAACAGATGTAGACCCCCAGCACACAGTGGGTCACAGGCAAGTCCCGAATTTTCCTGTTTAAGAAAATTTAAAAAAAAGAAATAAAAATCATAGAAATCACAACAAAATCCTCAAATTCCACTTTGGTTACAAATCAGGAATTTAAGGCTGGGATTAGAGAGAGACATGTAGATGTCCTCTCAGCACAGATGTCCTTTCTTGGGAAGATTCTGATTTTTCAATTAGCAAAGTTAATGATTATTGCAATGGCCCAAAAACTTGTAAACTTCATCCTCTTGTGTTGTCTGGGGCTTTGGGATCTTTATTGACACAGGATTTGCCACATAGTTTTGGAAAGCGTTTTCGCAGTCCAGTGGCCAATGTGTTAAATCCTTTATACCCTTTTGAACTGGCTACTTGTAACTGCAAGGGTGACCTGAGCCAGGTGCTCCATTTCAATCCAATCACTTAAATTCCTTCTACAAAAAGGAAACAGCAGGAACCTTGGGTTTTCCTTTTACACTGAGAAGCTTCTCACATTTACACAAGGTTTGCTTGCAAGGAACAATACAAAAATCTTATCTAGAAAGCCAGGAATAGATTCCTATATCTGCTGATATATTTTGCTCAGTCATTTCTGCTTATAGAAGGGTTGGGCCTCAGAAAAATGTAGATTCATTGCATCTAACCGCATCTCAGACTCTGCTGTGCTTCCTCTATACTTTGAAACTCAGTGTAGTCTTATCTCCATCGCTCCCTCCACAGGGACATTCCTCCCACAGCCCCAACACCCAGCAGAGATTTGCATTCCTGCTGAGTGCCTGTGCTTTGATTTGAAAGTATATCTATCAGCCTAATGAGGAAAAACTGAAACTGGGTGCCTAGAATGATATGATAAGCACCACTGAATGTACAACTGCAGGCAAACAGCAAGCAGTTGCTTGCTTATTACCTACACCAGGTTTTATCCACTGAGACTTGCCTTGAAATTAGAGGACAGCAAAACACTTAATAAGGCAGAAGGGAAGAGAAGCAAGATGAAAATAAACCTCTTGCCACTCTCCAGCCTACTGTTTAACCTTGCCTTGAGGCATCATTAACAGGCATTACATGGAAGTACATGGTATAGGGGGATAAATACTTCTTCCATGCAGAGAGTTCTGATGGAAGAACAGGATTATTTCCTGGGCTGGCACCCTCAGTGACAGGATCATCCTGTACCTCTTACCCCTCCAGACCTTCCAACAGGCTTTTCCTGACAATTTTCCTTTGTTTAGTCTTAAACAGGTGAAATTTACCTGTCTACAGTGTTTCAGAAGATCAGGCAAAGGTATGTCATCTCTGAAAAGTCTTCAAAAATAAGCAACAGGAACAACTCCCCTTCTGCACACTCCTCCCAGTCCAGGGGTTTACACTGTAGCAGAAATTGAACTGTATGAAACACATGAAGTGGTGGTCAGACAAGCTGTACCGTGCCAGGTCCTTATCGGGCAATGTTTAATGGCAAGTATGTCTCTCTCATATTCAGCCCTTGGCTATGTTAGTGATCAAATCAACCTCTGCAGTGTGGTGGGAATGTCACCCTGAATTAGCTTCCTGAACCTCTTCTGCACTTCAAGTTCTCTGTTACACTATAATAAATACAGCTATTTTGGGAAAAAGACAAGATGCTTTTTATTTGGCTCAATTAGGTGAGGCTATCATTAATGCTAGGCAAATCCAAAAAGGCAAACAAGTTTAGTCTAGCAAAGCAGGGGACTACATTCAAAATAGGAAACAAGAAGTTATCAAAAACAAAACAAGGCACAGAACATACTTGAAACAGCTCAATTCTCCCAGCTGTCTCAAGACTTTTCTGAGTCATGTCCCAGGATCAGATATGGTAGAGGATGGAATGTCATTGTGCCAAATCCCAAGTTTTATCTTTCAGGAATAACCTGACATTATTGTGGAACTGGAGTCAGCTCTGCTGAGGTCACCGAACTGAAGCGACCACCCTCTTCACTTCATACAACAACAATTTCTTCCTCCGTGTTTTTGTTCCCAGTTTGGATGACATGAACATTTTCTCTGCCTGGGTGATTTTCTGACTTTACAGTTTTTGTACATTCTTTTAGCTTTTGTGACCTTCAAGAGGGATGACATTGTCCAAGGCTCATACAGCACTTTAAGTCACATCTCTTAAGCAAGACTACTAGACCTGCTCTTTAACTGAACACATTTTAGTGCATCATTATATCTTCAGAGAGGTCACTATGCAATGTTAATCATACAGATGATACACTTGTTTGTGGATGTGTGTTCCCTCCCTCATATTTAAGTGAATGAGGGTTCAATGAAGGTGTGTTCCCCTTTCGCCTACCACAGCCTGGCTGAGGTGGGAAGGGACCTCTGGGCATCAACTTGTCCAGCCCCCTGCTCAAGCAGGGGCATCTCTTCTGCCCTGGAGGGAGAAGAGCAACATCTCCAGCTTTGGAGCTGTCAAGGCTCTGCTACAGCTGCCTTGATCTAGTGACAGCAACAGACCTGCTTCATGTAAGAGGTTGGACCAAATAACTTGCAGACATCTCTAATCCGAGAAATACAAGTATGCTTCATGCAACTGGAGATTTTCTTCCTGTTTTCGTGGTCAAGAAGTGCCCCCATCCAGCAGTCAGCATGCCTGACTCCATCCTGTTGCATTCACACATGGCAGCTCTGCATCCGCCACTGGCACGCACACAACTCCCTAAAACCAAACACTCCAGATGCCGTTTCACTAGGACGTACACAGCTGGGTATTCTAAATGCTATGATGGCTTGGTTCCATAACAACTCTACTTGAACCTTCTCTGCCTTTCATGAAATATTTACAGCCTTTTGGTAATATTTTGTACACCTGTGTTTTTTTGTTTTTTTTTTCATTAATCTAAAAGCCATTACTAATGTTTGCATAATAAAATATTGTTTTAGTGAACAAATATAACCATATCTAGGTCAAGAGCATGAGCAAGTTAAAATTTAAAAATGAAATAAAGCCACTTAGAATTCAACTATACAATACACAGTGCCACAATATTTAAGTGTATTATTGCCTACTAACTTAAAAATTCTTCGTAGAACATCCTATATTAAATTCACAGAAGTCATGAGAATATATTCCAGCCACCTCAAGTAGCACTATCAGGTTGTCTTAGTTGCTGCAGACAACTCTGTTGTGTTTAACTGGAATCTACAAAAAAGCTTCTATTTGAAAGCGATACAAATACATTGTGATCTGTCATCGGTAGCTACACAAACAGCTGCATTTCCCTTATTTACATGTTAAGTCTATTCTTGGGAAAGTCACATCCCTGCTTACCGTAGTGTTCTCTGCGACGGCTGCAGCTCCACGGTTCCAGCAGACGCCGCCACCACTGGAGCTGTGAACATTTGGGCACTTGGACTGACCCATCCTGTGTGTGGCAGGTGTTCATGCAGGGCTTGGGCCTGCTGTGGATTTGGGTTCAAGGGAAAACAATACAGAGAACAGAACACAAAAACCAGGTTTTCCTTGGAGTCATCTGTTCATGGAAGACAAATTGGGGCTAAGATTTCATAGCATCTCCATTTAACAAAGAAAATCTATTTTTGTATGCACACAGGTGCAGATTGCAGAAGAACACGTATCTTTTGTGTGTAGTCATCTCACTTGGCAGAAGAGTACATCTAAAGCTACTTACTAGTTTATTAATGAAGAATGTAAACCTGAAGTTTCAGTACTTATTTCTATTCCCTTTACTAAGCTTCACTATGGACAGATTCAATACAGTAGCTTTATACTGAATGAACCTGGCAAGAGACAGGAAGAGTAAGCTATAATTTGATCTACTGATCTTGTAACCATTAAAAAAACCCCACACTTTAATCATATACTAAGAAATTAACAGAATTCTTGTTGGTAGCACCTTCCACCTTTGATAGTCCAAAAGCACTGGATGCACACTAGTGAATGCATTTTCAAGTTGTATTGGAAAAATGTGATCTATAACAGCTACTGACTGGAATATAAGAACTATCTGCTACAACTACCTGCTAGAAGAGAGACAGGAACAAGACTTGTAATTTCCTTAGTGGAGCTGGAACAGGACTGATGGATGAAACCACTTAAGAGTCCACAGAGAGAGATCATGTAAAGAAAGAGGTCGATCACTGTTCTGATAAAGAACTTTCTTGCTTAATGAAAATTATTACACTTAATATATTCCACAAATCTTCCCATGTGCCCTGGAGCCCTAAGTGAGCCTATGTACATCGTTTGATGTTTTTGATGGCAACTAATTAACCTTAATGAGAGGGAGTGCCGAGTTTAGGGGTTCTCACTGCAGCGCAATTTGTTTTCACTGGCAATTGGTTGAATTTTCCTTTACAACATCCAGGTTATGAATGTCTCATTTATTTTGACAATGCAATCAAAGATTGATACATCTATGTTTAAAGCATTACGTTTTTATAAATTGCAGTTCAGAGTCCCATTTGGATACCAAGCCAATGGTGGTTTATTTAAGGCTCTTTTGTGTTCTCAATTACTAGTTCAGCTGCTTTTGGAGCTTCTCTGGCCTCTACCCTCGGTTCCTACTTGGACACCCTTGTACATCCTCCATCCCCTATTCTCTGAAGACTTCAGGATCCAAACCACTTCCTTATTATTTTCTTGCTCAACAACAGCAAGAGAGAGCCGATGGCAAAGGAATCTGGCAGAGAAACCAGTCACCACTAACTAGCTCATTAAAGCACATATCGTTATTGTATACTAAATACACTCCTTTGATCCCATTAACCGGATAATAAAATTCTACTTGAACTATAAAATCTGAAAGATAATACAGAAACGAAAAAGTAATTTACTATGCTGATGAAATCAAAACCACCCGTCCCTTTCAGCTACCAAATTCAAGTGTTGTGTTAAAAATGCACTTTTAGTTTAATTGTTTAAAGCTAAAAACAAGATATGGAAGATGTTTGTCAAAGTTAGATCTTTTTTAACAGAAGGAGAGAGGGAGAGAGCACAGGGGCAGATTTCTGTTGTTTTGGGTGACAGAAGTAATGTGTTCTAAGATGTTGCCACAGGCCTTGGACTCTGCATGTGCACAGACAAGATATTATTGGATCTTTACTGTGTGCAAGTGGATTTACTTTAAATTCTTAGTTCTAACACAGCTTCTTTCTGCTGAAGAATATAGCATTCTTTGTATTTCAATTTTCTCTTTAAATCAGATAAAACATTGAAATGCTTTGGTAGCAGTTGTGGCATTTCTGGTGACATTTACCATGGGGAGTATTTACAAGGTTCCATCTTCCTACATATGCAGGAGAAAGAGGGATGTCCAAACATTATACATCAGATACTTGTTAAAAGACAAACTTCTTTCATTCAGACTTGTTAGAAGCTCCCCAGCAGCGGGTGCTTCTGGTGACGAGACTGCTGGGTAGGAGCACATATAGAGTAGGGACCCTGTTTCCATTGCAGAGGGTCTTCCCTGTAATTAGTTGGCATATTTCCAATTCAATGTGTCTTTAAGCAAAGTCTTCTTGAGGGAAACTGAACTGCAAAAAGAAAACCAATACTGTAGCAGAGGCCATCTGCTTGTTTTGATTAGCTATAGATGTAATTCTTCTAAGACATAAGCAAAAGTAAAATAAGCCTCTCTGCTTCCCCCCACCCATAAAAGTCAATCCCCTCGGTCAAAATCTAGCTTGATTTTCAAGGCTGCTGTGTAATGGAGACTAGTTACTGCCCATTTATCTTTTATTTCCCCTCCATCTCCTAGGTCATTTGAACTCTGAACATTGGATTCATCTAATTTATTAAAAAAATCTGGGCCCAGACTGAGTGCCCTCAGAACACCCACAGGTCACAGCATCGCCATACAAAACAAACATGGACTGAGATCCAGCAGCATCAGCGCTGTTGGAACTTGGATGCATTCAGGTTGAACAGGCTACCAGTAGTTTCATGTACAACTCTTTGCCACTGCTCTCTCCTGGGAAGTGATGATGAAATTTGAGAAGTACTTAGGCCCTAGTTTCAAAAACAAGATCCAGAGTTTCTCAACACATCCCATACATCAGCATAATGAACTTAAACTATTTTCTTGGCTGGTCAACTTACAACAAACAGCAACGAGAGTCCAAGTTCAAAACCTCTGAGTTACTTTGCTATTACTTCTTGAAGTACATGAAGACAGAAGCATTTTATTACTGCATTACATACGTGTTCTTCAAAGCCATGAGCAACTTGCATTTTAAACTGCAGAGCTTGCAGAGAATTGTGTTTGAGGAACTTTGCTAACTAAAAAATTTATAACAGAAGAGTTGTGAAAATTCCCAAGCTTACCTAGTCACATTGTCCAGAAGGATTGCAAGGTGAGAATAAAAATACCTGAAGTTATTTTTCTGTTGTAGATCTATAACATTCAGAAAATCTTCCTGCTGCTCCTCCACAAGTTACTCAAAAAGGCAAATGAAGGCATTTGCTATCTTGGGAAAGCACTCTACTAGAATGGTCAGCTTTAGCGGATTCATTTTGCATCATTAATAAACGTATGCTCCCAATTTGTGATTTAGGGAAATCTCACTTATGACATATTTCTATACAGGTTTGCTTTTTTAAAATGTAGATAACTTCACCTGTAGGAAGATTTCTGACATGTTATACACATGAAGATGACTTGTCCCTCCCCCTATATCTTGCCAGCGTTTTTAATGAAAATGTGAATTAAAAAAATATGAAACTCTGACTTAATCAATGCTTGAGCATACTTGCATCATTGCACTTGCTCATGTTTCCTGTAAATGTCAACCAAATTGATTTCATGGCTCTGGCACTGTGGCAAAAAGTTTGAGTCCAATTTTATTATTTTTTTCATTAAAATTAAAATTAGCTTCCCATAGAAACGCTCTCTTTGTCCTGTAAGAGGAGAGGTAAATAAGCGATGCAGAGAAGATCTAAGGAGAGCTCTCACAACTTCGAACTGACCATGTCTCATAAGACTCAACTACAGGTACCCACCCTCAAGACACACAAAACAAATACTTGCATGTGATTGTGTACTTTTCCCATCGTTTTCCACTTATTTTCTTCTGTTACTCTACATCTTATGCACGTTTTGGCAAAGCTGCAATTTTTCAGAAGAAATATCTACTGACAGGAGGTTGTGCTTATGGTTAAAATACCAGAATAACCAGTGGGAGCTGCTTTCCATCCCTGCTGCACCAACCAGCAACTGGACTCTGGAACTATTTTGCAGTATGTAACACTTTCACATAGGGATTGTGCATCAACATACCTTAATATTTAAGACCCCATATTGGACTATGTTATTTACAGACGTTTCTAATTGGTATCATGTGACTTAACCCTGCATGTGCATTTCTTTTACCGAGATCTCTCCCTCTTTCTCCCCAAGGAGACCTGGCTTGGCTTCCACCCCTCCTGCCTGTTGGCTGCAGAGGGAACTGGGACCAGCCGCTTCAAACTAGCGGCCAATTTAATTTGAAACCCTTTTGCACAGAATGCAAAGCCTTGGCTGTTTTCCAGGGATCTGAGGTGTGTTGACTTCTGCATTCAAAATAATAAACACAACTGTGCTTGTCTATCTAGAAAAAACTGGGGATGCAGTTGTGTTACCCATTCACAACACAGCAGCCACAATACTTTCACTCTGCCTGCTCTACCAACATCATCACTGGGTGATTTTTTTTTTGGTGGGGGAGGCATTTGTTTTAAAGAAAAAAAAATCAAAGTAGTTGCTTGGACCAGCAGCCAAGATTTCAAATAGTTCTCATTACAGAGATAGCTAAAAATCAAGGTGCTCCTCAGTCTCTACCATTGAATTGTGCAATTCCTTTGGCAAGACAGTGTCCTGTGCTATGTGCAACAGTCAGCCTGGGAAAAATACTGCATGCCTGGAATCACCATTCTTTAATTAGAAAGTCTTCAAACTCTAAAGCCTCTAGGGATATTAAGTTTAGCTAAAAATCTAAATGTTAAATTACACTCAATTGGAATGTGTAGCAGCATCTCAGAGCAAGATGCTGTGACTAAGGATATGCTAATGCCAAAAAAAAAAGCACAGCCATTGTCAAGTTCAGCAGTTTAAAGTGGACTCTGGTATCACAGAACACAAGTAATGCCAACTCAGAAGTAGGAATTATCCAGCTTCACCTCATTCTGCTCTCATTTTTCCGCCTGGGCAGTACTGATGCTCCAGCCGGTGCAGAGCTGTGTCTATCCACAGAATCAGTGCCAGAGCCTCCGAAAAACTCCAACGGGCAAATTGTTCAGGTCCCAGCTCAGCTGGGGCAGCAGATCAGCCCAGGACACAGGTCGCGGCAGCTCCCTCTGAACTCAGCATGAGGTCATCTCATAACCACTGCTTATCAGGGCATCGGCCAGAGGAAAACAAGTGTGGCCAGAGGAAAGAGGTGCAGCCTCGGTGCTGGCACCGCCTCCTTTTGTTTATGCCCATTTCTGCTGTAGGCAGGCAGAGAATGTTTGTCTTTTGCTGTACATGTTAGTCTAGTTTTCTAATTGCATTGGTGTTGCTTACAAGTGCAAGAACAAAATCTGGTCTTCAGCCTAAAAGGATTTCCAGCCTTATTCAGTAGGAAACGAACTTTTTAACAAAGTGGAATGAATATTGTGTCTATGCTTTTTATTGCCAATCCAGAGAAGCTTTGAGATTTTCTGCTACAATACTACAGAGTATGGCATGGACCGGACAACATGAATTGTTACCTAATCTGTCATCATCAAAATGCAGTCGAGCTCACAGCATCTTTCAGACCAAAAAATCCTGCTGCTTACAGAAGGCAGGACTTTTGGACTGGGAAGGAATTTTCTTCCAAAAGAACCTCCCTTCCCACTTTCATACAGGAAATTGCAATGATTTCAATCAGGGAATTAATCTGAGACTATGTGTTGTTGTGGTTTTCCTACTTAGCGTGATCTACTGTTTTCCTCACTGCTTCCTGTAATATTTGAGCCAGAAAAAAAAAATCTCTCAAAATCTGTAATTCCTTCATCAAAATATTACAGTTAATGAAGATTTTCAAACAGCAAAAAATTGATTCAGACGAGCAGAACAAAGTTGCTTCCTTCTCCCAAAAGCATATAAACATAACTAAAAGTGTTCTATAAATCTATAAAAACACAGAATCAGAGAGTGTTCTCAAAGGACCATTCACTTTGCTTTTTGGACATTAACAGCTATGCTACGTGTTGAACTTCGGAGGGCCACGAGAGGAAGTTTCTTAAAAGTGGCCAGATTTCTGATCTGGTTGTGAAATATTCAAGTACAGTTGTGAAGCAGATGTAAGCAATTTGTTTTTCTACAGCTTTGTTCCACTTGTAGTCAGAATTTCACCATTGACTCCTTTGGTAAAAGGACTGTTTTAAAACCCTGCCACTCCTACTGCCTGTGGCAGAGTTCCAGCTCCACACAGGTTCCCTTTAAAGCCCGTCACTGCCTCGAATATTCAGCTCTGCCACAGCCACATTCCACCTTCATGTCTACACATTAGCTGAAGTCTGCCTTGAAAATCCTTAAAAATAATCAAGCCCTACAACTGGTGATAAGATTACATCAGTATTTTGCTTTCACTTAAAACAGCAGAACAAAAGGAGAAAAGCCACAACCCACCAGCAGGGATTAAAATGGACAGAGAAGGCTCATCTGGAAGGAAGCAAATGAAGAAAACTTTCAGTTTTCAGAAATACCTGGCAACCTGGTAACTTTTGAAATCACAAGATTCCTGCTAAGTTCCCATGGAGGCTTTTTAATATTGCAAAATGTTAAAATGAACATTTTACTTATAGTCTATGAGGTGAAGTCTCCAGGGCAATGCCACCGGACAGGGGCTCAGGCAGCATCCTGTGGCTGTTGGTACACGGCCAGTGAGACACAGTGAGCACCACTCAGGATTTTGGACTCTCTTGGAAGGCTGCCCAATCTATGCTTGCTGTTGTTTAGTTTTGTTCTGATCCTCCCTGGGCCAAAACACATACTTCTTACTGTATGTGTCAGTCTGGCATCCACAAATCTCCCCTGGATCTCAGAAAACCACATTTACCATTTGATGTGGTTGCCTCTTGAGAATAAAAGCAAAGCCGTGAGATGAGGTTCCAAGCAACCACCTTCCAAAGCCAATGGGCTCTGCTGACTGCGGCAGGAGACTCCCCCGAAGGGCTCTGCAGAAGGACCTCGTGCAGATGGCAGCACCAAAACAAACCAGCTTGGCTACTCCAGCACTGGGAAGACATTGCCCTTCGGGTCTCCACCTCTGCTGCACTCAGCAAGCTTTTCATTGCATATAACCTGAGGTGGGGGCAGAACGCAACACCAACATTTTAACGAGTCCCCTGAAATGTTCCTCTATTAGTTGGTGATAAAACCCACACATCACGGAAACATGTTAACAGAGAAGAATGGGAGGAACTAGATCACCTGCTTTTCTGTGTAAGCAGTTATTTCCCACCTGAAGAGGGAGTAAAATCAGAGTAAGATAATTCACATCTATCAACAGCAAAGGTCTCCATTCTTCCTGTATGCTTTTACAGATTCTACCTGAAGACCTCAGTCTTCAAAGCCATCAGTTGTTTATTAGTGCTAGGAAGCACTCTGAAATACTCCTGCCATTGGGAACATTTGCTCAGAATCACCAGCTACATGGCCATTGATATCTTAATACATGATCTGTACTTAAAAAAACCCAACCCAACAACTTAAGCTACACAAACTTGAAGCTACCTGGATGTACTTCCACTCCAAAGAAGGAATATCCACACATCTGAACTCAGGACAGGACTTCTCATGTTCCACCAGTGGCCTCAGAAGTGTCCCTGTGTCTTGAACTACACAGCACTAGACAAACAATTCTTAACTGAAAAGAGTTTCAGCAGCTAAGCCAGAAGGTGAAATAGCACAAATCCTGAGTATAAATCCAGCAGTTGTGCCTTTTGCTTTCTGTTCTCCTGCCATTTCTAACTTTGGCTGACAGTGCTTCCTCTGGGAATCCAGAAAAAACATGCAATTCCCAGCAGCTCCAACTGCAGCAATGAACTTCCTCTTGGTTAGAGGCACACAGAACTCAATTTGTTTCCTTAAAACTGCTGAAAATCCAGATAAACTTCTCCAGTTTTCATTAGTCAGTCTTTAGAGGCATTATAGTGAAAATAAAAAATCTACACCATGGCTTTGTGTATCTGTCATAATGAGGTTCAGCCTTGCAGGGGCTATTCTTCACCAGCTAGGAGCCAAAATTCAGCAGCAATAACAGCTGTTGGGCTAAGAGTTATACATTCAATGATTTGCCAAGAGCCACAGCAAGTTTAAACCCATTTCTTTCCAGAATTCTCACACAGGATTAATGATTTACTGTTTGAAGCCTGTCATCTAATCCTTATTTCTACTTCCCAAAGCAAGTTTTATGTAGATGAGTAGGCAAAAATTCTACCATTTGGGTTATAACATTGGTTATAATAAATGCTACTTTATTCCAGGAATATTTTTGCAAAAATATTATCGATCCTCAATGAATATCTGCAGTATCAATCTGATATTTCTTGAGCAAGAGTAGTATCCAATCACTGTTCTGTCCTTCCTGTCTGTCTCTTTTTAAAAACTACACATGATGACAGGAAATAACCTGCTGTGCATGGGTTACCTCGAAGTATTTTGTCAGTAATTCTGCAAAGAACAGTGAAACAAGTTCACCAGGTATGAGCTGGTTTCATGTAAGATATTCTGGCTCAGATTTCAAGAGAATTACCTTTAAAACACCTTCTCCAAAGACATCATGTTTGTTTTCCAAACCATTATAGACTGAAGATACAACAGGAGTAAAACTATGTTAATCCTGAAAACCAAGGGCTGACAGACTACACTAGGTGGCACTACTACACATAGCTTCAGTTTCTTTACTCTGGGTTCAAATTAGGCTTAATTTTTGAACAAATACCTGTATTAAATTAGAGGGAAGTGTTTTGAGGGAGCTTTGGCAAGCAGCAAGGAAGCACTCTCTCTGCTTTCCTCTCATTACAGTTCTTGCTATGAATTTATGATCTAGAAGCTGGCCAGTAAGAGTCTTGGTGATAATGCTGCTCCGTCCTTCAGGAGTTGCATACCTGCTGTTTAATCCAGTCCTTCAGCAGTCACACACACACTGCAAACCGAACATGGCCTTTGCAACACAGATGGGAGCCCAGTCACTGACTTGAGCACAATGGAGAACCTGACCAGAGAGAGATGGATACTGTCTAAACAATGAATTAATTTAGATGTCTTTTAACATGATTCAAAGGTTATCGCTGCATTCATGTGCTCTACAGTTTGTATTTAGACCTGCATTACCCTTTTGTTTACTGTTACCACTTAACAGGACACTTGGTTACCAACAAATAGGACCAAATAGCTGGTAAAATGGATAGTTGCAGGCATCCAGGTGTTATTTATATTAATTCACAGCCTTGTGCATTACACAGCAGGATGCTTACACTTAGGTGCCTGTAATTTCTCTTGTCTATAAATCTAATTCCTTGATATGAGCAACTGGAATCAACCAAAAGGCTCTTTGCATTGCAGTGCCGGGGGGGTGTGGGTCACCCCCTGAACTGAATAAACTCAACTGTCACTTTGTTTCTTTACAGTACTTAAACAGAAGCAGGAACTCCAACGGCCTTTAGTTCTTCGAAGGGTGGAAGACTCTTGCTGCACCACCCGCAGCCACCTGAACAACAGAAAAAACTTACATCTCCAGAACTCAAACACTATTATTTCATCTTCCCCAATTCTTCTTGAGTAAAAAGGAAGACAGCGTTAAAGTCATCATTGCTGAAACTGCCAAGTCTTTCTTTGCAAACACATCAGGCCTTGACAACAGAGATTGTTTAAATTGGTGCCATGTCATAACTTTCCAGCAGAGTGAGTTTTCAACACAAAATCAGTTTCAGCCAGAGACGAAAAAAAAACAACAAAAACCACATGAAGCAGTTTTCTCAATAGAAGAAAGAAGAAAAAAGACCCAATTTGTGTTATCATTGTGTCTTTCAGTCAACAGTTCAGTGTCCTCACATGGGACTGAAGAAACTACATTCACCTTCTCTTCCCCTTTATAATACCAGAAAGCAGTAGTGACAAATCTTCTACCACATATTGAAGCAAAAGCTGTGGTTCTGGAAATTATGAAGTCTAACTGTTATTGCAAAGTAAGTACCAAGATTCATATGCCATTACAGGAGGAAAAACGAAAAGAAAAAGAAAAAAATCAAACAAATGGCTAGAAACACAAAAAAATCCATACAGGCAAAAAGGAGAGGCAGGAGTCTTACTGTACACAACTTATTTTTGTGCTGCACATGGCCAGAGCACAGCTTATTGCTCTGCTTCCATGCCTCAATAGCTGAGGATGTTCACCCTTCAAAGTCCTATTAAATCTCATGGAGATCAAGGGTAAAAACCCAAAAACCAAAACAACAAACCTCCTGCTGCTCAGAATACAGCCTGTAATCCCACACTCTCTGCTAACCGAGCACGTACCGTGAGCTCCGCTCAGGCCTCATTAACTCATATTTGGAGATCATGGTGTGATAAGACCAGAAAGGTGTCACCACTTTGCCACACCCACTCGCATTTCAGCCCAAATTTGAGGATGTACCTTCTAAGAAAGTCACCTGGAATTGAAGCAGAAAGGATTTCTGACAACCCTGTAACCTATCCAGCAGCCTGACACTTGTGGGTGTGCTTCAGAAGCTGAAAGCGAGCAGGGTTTGGCCTGGATGATTTTTAAACGTAAATCCACTTAGGAAGGCTTACTCTGTGTCATCACACAATGAAAAGGAGCAGAGTTCTGTTCTTACCTTCCACTTAAAAAAAAGCACCTTGGTGTTTTACTATATGCATAAAGGCTTCATAAAGTTGGTTGTGGTTATCGCTACAAAACTTTTGATTTGCAGCCAGTAGGTGCTCAATTGCAACAATTCAACAGTGCAAATTAAATGCCTCACAGTCATGGACTAGAGAGGAGCAGAGCTGCAAGGATGTGTCCAAAAGCAAGCAGGGCAGACTGATTTTTAGATAGAATCACAAGCGCAAAGTTTCTGAAAGTAGAAATCATTGTGATCAAACTTATATTTCATTCTAAGTTTCAGAATATTTAAATTCATTGCCAAAGAAAGTACCGAAACAGAAAAATGAGCGACACAAGTGTCTTCTCACACACCCAGAGGAGAACCACACGTCAGGGTTAATCCTATTTACATGCCTCTAGAAAGTCACATTTTTATCTTGCTGAGCAACACACAACTCAAAGTCCCTTTTTCTAAAATGATCTTACAAGAAAGATTCCTGTGACTTAGGTGGGGGGGAAATAACATCACACTGTGATAAATACCTACATTTCTTTAGAATCTCCTCCCAAGCCTTGTCTGATTACAAACATTTTTACACTGCAGAAGAATCTTGGTAAAAAAAATATCAACGGAGTTTTTAATATCAAATAATCATCAAATAGGTCTTCTTGTCTAAAGCTATTTTTTCAGTATAATCAAAAAGTCAGTCTCAGTAGGGAGAACACACTTTTTTCTTTCAGACTAATATCTTCACCATCTTTTCCCCGGAAAAGGAAAACACTTAGCCTTTGAATTTTAGTGAGAACTATGTAGGACTTTTTCACTCTTTGCTTGATTCAAACAAGGAAAAAAGGAGAGCAAGAACTATGGTCTTGGCAAAACACCTTAACTGTATTAAAAAGTCCTAAAATACAGAGTTTATAGTGGTCCCTTCTTTAAATAAGTGTTAGCAGACACCAAACACCAACTTGTGGGAATGCTGTGATCTTTAAACCAAGTTTGATTCAAATTTCCTGATCAGAACAGGAAGCAAACTGAAAGCACACATTCCTGCTCCAGTCAGCTTTTAATATGCCTTAGCTTTGGTTTGATTTCAACTATGTGACTCACAGTTATCCAAGAAAAGGGTCTGTGTGTGTGTGTGTGTGTGTGTGTGTGTAATTTAACGTTTTATGGAAAACTGCAAAATGGAAATGCTGAAATGTATAAAACAGGTCATGGGCAGATCCTCCTGACAGCAAGGCAAACTACTCCAAAAAATTGCACCTTTCTTAGAAGGTCAAATTTATCAGAGAGTCCTAAGTTACTGAACACAGAATGACATGACTTGAATTAAGAGAATAAAAAAGATTACTACCTTTATGAACTTGAAAACTAACACTGTAAGAAAATGTTTGCATATTCAGGTCTCTGCTTGTGTGACAGAGTCCAAAACCAGAGAATTAAACCGATGACATCCTACTGAATTCCCTGAGTGGGGTAGGAATTATGCTCATTTCAGAGAGGGAAACAGTTTTACATGCCCTGATGCCACATGATTTGGGCACCCGAGTCTCTATGTAGATGAAATAGGTGTCACTACACTTTTTTTTAATGGAGGACAAGAGAGAAAACAAACACATATATGCTGATGCAGCCTCGAAGGGTAAACAGGCTCAGAGCCAGGCTGCTCGGAGGGAAGGACAGAACATGAACTGGATTGATGAGTTCAGAACAGGAACTTTACCCTGCGTCTGTCTCAGCTCAAGCACCAGATGACTGGCAAACACCTCCCAGGAACAGCAGAACAGGAATTTGAACCAGGGGAGCCACCTACATGCAGCCGGTCTCAGTCCTGTCCTGAGCGAGGTTTAACGCAGATAAAGTGATAAAAAACCCCCAGGAGACGGTCAAAACCTGACCCGAGCTCCCAGAACTGTTTGGAGACCCAAGGCCAGCCAGGCCGCACGGAGAGCGGGACACGCAGCACAACAGCTCTTGTTCGGCTGAGAAGAATCCTTCCCTGTCAAAAACCTCAGGAAAATTATTTGTTCCCACAACATGATTTTAATTTTGACAAGTCAGTATTTTCGCTTATGTATTTTATGTAAAGCATTCATTTTAGGTGAAGCCATTAGGAAAATGCCCCAGAAGAACTCGTATTAGTATTCCACTGCAAGTTCAAAATCTGAAAGGCAATACTGCATTTTGCAAGATTTCAAAAGGAACAGTTCTTCTACTGCAGTTCTTCACATTACATAAAGTCATCTATAAATAAGTGTTTTATACATCTTTACCTACTGAATGAACCTATAAGGCTTGTTTCTTCATGTTTCTGAAAAGCCAGACAAAATTGCTTTTCTTTCTCTTTTCTTAAATGAAAATGTTGATTCTCATGTAATCATGTCTTTCCAAGAGAGAAGAAAGGAGAGACTGGGGGGAGACGGGACACAACCCAGAGATGAAAAAAAACCCACTCTAATTAAAATGTTTACTGTCCTCAAGCCCATCAACACAACAAAACACAGAAACCTTCATATCAAAACTGAATTTGTTTATGAAATAAGAGTTTGCATTTGAATATCTACTGACAGATGCAAATATCCTATTCAACAGTAAAGCTACTGCAATGCTTTAGTCTGGGGTTTAACAGAGGAATTGGTTTCTGCTGGCTGTGCTGCTGGTCACAGGTCTGTGAAATCAGGTTAAGACAGACTATCACCGTGGGATTATTTTTAAAGAATAATTAAAAAAAATACAACAGCACATTATTACTTATTCTGAATACGCAGAAAGCAGTGAGAATATAGGAAGTTCACAAAGTAACAATTCTGCTTTTGGAAAGGTGGAGGGTGTTGCTCCCTCAGGTTTTAATGGAGCCTGTAATCTTTACACTTAGCCAGCAGGAGAAACACAGTGATATTCTAAAGGGGCAAATTCTTATTTCTCCCTTATGGGTTTACTTGTTCAGAACGAACTGCTACAGCTCCACTGCAGCAGAGGGGCTGCCGCCAGCACAGGTGGCTTTTGTGCGCAATGTCCAAGCTGGCAGCTCCTGGCCCGGGTTTCCCAGCAGCTCAAGCCCTGGTTGCAGGGCAGCTCTGCTCCCATGCAGCCACACCTCGCACCTGGCACCGCTGCGGGCATTAGCAAAGCAGGCAGAAAAACCACACCACAGAGCCTGTTTCTCACCTGTCAGGCTGGTTTCAGGTGCATGTGGGGGAGGAGGGTGAGGGAATGACTCCCCAGCCCTGGCTCTTCAATGACTTCAATCAGTCCCCAGTGTTTTCAGAGGCGATTCAACATTTTAAGAATTGTTTCATTATGCTATACCTTAACTTGTGGCATTTGTGACTTCCCTGTATGGACAAAGCTACAAGAAGTCTGGAGTGTGTGATTTGTTACAAACATAAGCCAGAGGAGAAGGAGACAGCAACTGCTAGTCACATGAAACGTTCAGAAAACGGGCTTTATCTGCAAGCTGCTGCTACTGTCATTTCAGATTATAGACCCTAAAAAAACACCACCACACAAAGCAACCTAAAAACTGTAACATCTAAAGGGCTGATTAAAAATAGCGAGCTTGCTGTAGTTCTGGGTGAGATGTCAGGAGCCATGAGGAGATGCACATCCATGCAGCCCCCTGGTTCCTCATGACACACCCACCCGGTCTGGTTCCAATTCCACCCTCCTGAGGAATTCAGCGAGCGCTGCCAATCAGCCACTGCCATCTATAAACTATCACAAATATTTTGGAACAGCTGCCAAGAGGTTTATTGACAGTTGATGACTTTAAACCTTTGTTTTGATGCAAGTAGAAGCTTTAATCCTATTTGATCAACACTGAAAGGTTAAGGCAGATGAGAACGCCTTGCGCCACAGGAAGAAGCTTTTATCTTCTACACATCTGACTGTCAAAACTTGCAGGAGATTAAAAAGCTCAAATAGAACTTTGTTGAGACTAAAAAAATCCAGAACCTACAGTCACAAAACAGCACGATCGTTGAATCACAAGCTAAGCACTCTGAAGTCAAACTGTCCAAGCTAACACAGCACCAAGTAATCTTCTGTGTCCTTGTAGTAGCTATTGCAATAGAGTTTATAATATTATTAGATCCCATATTGAGATTACAAAATAAAGTATCAAAAAGCCTTGTCTTCTCTCTCCTGAGAGGAACACTGCAGAAATAAGGATATTGCAGGAACGGCTGAAAGACTCAGCATGGTTTATATACAGCAGAGGATGAAACATAATGCAGTACTGGCTGACAATGTACAACAGATTCCATATGTGCAACATTGAAGCAGCTGGAAAAAGTGAATCATCCTGTACAGAATGTGATGAGCAGTTTATGGCATTTAAAATGCACATGAATCTGCATTCAGAACTTCACAACAGCACTCACTCATAGCTGGACTCTTATTTACAGGAAAAAACGTTTTCTTTAAAGTATTTTTTCCCTTTTTTTTTTTTTTTTTAGTTTTGTACTTTTGTCTTATTGGCATAACTGAAGTCATTTTTGTTCTCAGGTGTAAGTAATTATTTGCAAGTCCACCTTGCAAGCATACAGCAGCATGTTTTGGGCTAAAGAAGTTAAACTGACACTGTACAGCATCTTGTGGTTCACAAGAAAGAGATAAGAGCTCTTACTGTGTGTGTTTTGATTAAGTTAGTGCCTAAAGCAAGTAGTAGGCACAGCTAACTCCAGAGATTAAGCTAATTTTTAAAATGCTAGCAGCAGTCCTAGCAAGCAGAAGCTCCTTGTTGAGGGTAAAGCCTCGCTGGAGAAAATGAGTAATGCTGTGTACCTCAGTGGACTCTGTCTCCTGTACCCCAGGGCTGCAGCTTCCTTTTCACCCCTTGCTTACCCTGAGGCTGCTGCCAGGGCCAGCTCAGCCCCCGGATGAACAAGCACTGCAGGAGATGCTTGGGCTGCGCACAGAGCCGGTCCCAGGGCTCCATCCGGGCCGCCTCAGCAGCCGGGACCAGCACTTTGCTCCCGGGCTGGAACCAGAGGGACAAGCAGTCAGCAACTCATATGCAAACCTGAGAGGGAGGGAAGTTAGGCAAATGTTACAGGGTAAACACAAGAGGAGCTGAATATATATTCTTGCAATTTAATTAAGATGGACGTGTTTTATTGTTGGGAATGTATTGATAAATTTGGGGAGTAAGTCACTATGGTGGCAGCCAGTTTGTGCATAAGGAATGAAGAGAACAGATAAGGAAACATTTTTTCAATTATAATTTAAGAGACTATGGAACAGGCTTCCAACAAAAGGAGAATGAACTATTGAATATGGTTCATTCAGAAGACTTCAGTAACATAAAAGGTTCAAAGTCCTTAGACTCCAGATCTTTTTGAACTTCTGTACTGTCTTTCTAACACATAGACTAGAATGAATTCTGCTCTTCTCACATAGGGGAAACAGCCTGTCTCAAACGAGAGCAAAAACATGTAAGGAAAGAGAATATATGAAGAAGAAACTTAATGGTGCTCTAGAACCTTTTATATTTGTGCACTTCTGGGGCTTTCATAGAAAGCTGTACTTACTGGGTTTAGTCAAACCTGTTCATAGTGATGACAGAATACCAGCTACATTTAAACCTAAATAGACAATTTAAAAAAATCAGCAGAGCTTCTTTATTGAATGGGCAGCATTAGCTTCCTGCTAAAACACATCTACAGAGCTTGATTAGAAGTTGGTCATGTGGCTAAAAAATAACGGGGCGTGTGCGAAGAGGGAGAGGAACCGATTCCCGTTGGGACGCTGACTGGAGGAGCCTCACCGAGCAGAGCAGGAACAGCAGCATCAAACACACAACCAAGAACAAGTGTGAGCAACTTCAGGGACCCACCAGGAGGGCCTGACATGCAAAAACCCAGTCTCCATTCAATCCTTACTGTGTTCAAACCAAGCAAGGCTTGCTAAAACAGAACAGAGACATGCACCTAGAAACAGAAGTTTGCAAACTGAGACCCAATGCAACATTTTTGTAAGATGTGGTAAAAAGCTCCCCAGGAGCTTCGGCAACTGAATGAAGAAACCTAAGACAAACAACATCGATGAATGTGACTAATGAGGAAACTCAGATGAGACAGAACACACTGGCTGAGTGACTCATCCCAACAGACTTCACATATTCTTTCAGACACAATTCAGAAATCCCATACAGCTTTTGAACTCCAGCAATTTAAGTGCTGATGACAGAATGTTGCTACATCCCACCAAACCCACAACCATTTGCACCTACAAAGCACTGTTGGCTCCATATTTTCACAACAACTGAAGTCCATTTTGATCTGCTAACTACAATAGCTTCCACATGCATAAAAGGCTGCTAAGGACAAGATCTTTACATTCCTACACATTCTGCAAAGCAGCACTGCACTGAGACTAGAGCAGACATACAGGGCTCTGGGAGAGAAAGGAAACAAGCTGATTTGTCCTGTTTGTGAAGAAGAAAAAGCAGAGGTATTAAAAAAACCCCAACTTTCTAACTTTCAAGTAAACAGAAGGATAAGACAGCAAAGAACATCCCCCCGTCCTTTCAGCTAAAGAATCAATTAACCCACAACTTCATCCTGGAAAAAGCAGAACTTTAAGTACTACAGCTTTACAGAAGTTACAGATGGACAGGAAATATTCTGTTTGCATCCTATAAGGAGAGTTTTCCTAAATACAGTTTTTTTTCAGGGATTGCCTGTCTCCATCTTTCCAAATACCTGATGCTGCTTAATGATGTCGTACTTAACTCCAGACCCATTTAGACACTGTTCTCTACTGCCTCAAGCCAAACAACAAAGCTGTCCAGAAACTAATAGTGCTTGACGTGCATCTGACCAAGGCGGAGCTTTCTCCACCCTCTCCTTCCTGTGCAAGTGTGAGTTCACATGTGTGTAACTGCTCTAGGAAAAATAAGATTATATTTTAAACACCCTAGTTGTCTTATAAAGTGGATTCTTTTGGGGGAAATTGGGGTGCTTCCACCAACAGTTAAAATCCAATGTGGCTTCATATCATACTATATCACCAACACTGAGAGAAGATGATAGATGCCAAACTTCCAACTTGACATAGGTAGAATATCTGATGAGCAGAACATTAATACAACAACCACCTACAACAGATATATTTATACTATGCAGCTGGGTACCCTGACAGCATATGAACAGCACCTGCCCAGATTTCAATCACCAGGTGCTCAATATCCCAGGTCCAGAGCCAACTTCAATGGCTCATCTTGTTTGCTGTGGATTATCCTGCTCTGTACCCCGAAGAACTGGTTCAGCTCCCCTACACACAGCTATACACATTACAGCTCCATCTTTGGCTTACAGAAGATTAACCTTTTCAGACACTGCTGATAAAAGGTCTAGAAATTCTCACCTATGTTGTAGGGCCACTTGTTGACATTAATATTACACACTGAGCAAAAAAACAACCAGGAAGGCAGGTATTGCCCAACAAAACTAACATTGCAAATCAAAACAAAGTAGCTACCTATTACTCTAGATGGACAATGACCACTTCTAGCTCTTTCAGAAAACAGCACTTGAAAAGCCTTCACCATTCCCAAGGAGGTGATAAAACCTGGCTTATCCAGACCTTGATGATAAAATTAAATTTAAATTCATAAATAAAGGGAAATACATTATCATATTCCTGAATAGCCAGTGGAGACTGTGTGAATTTCAGACTTCATTTACCCACGGTTTATACCCCAATACTACTGAAAAGCATGCTTGCAAACCAGAAAGAGAAGGCAGCAGGAAAAACTGAGATTCAGATTTGAAGAAAACCCAAGGATCTGTTATGGACATGGAGATAGTCTACAAGTGACAGAAAATCAGGAATCAAAGGATGTTGGATCAAAGTGCCCCAAGATTTTTGACAAAGGTTATTAAATTGCAGGTTTATTGTGAAGATGCACATTCACAGACACCAACTGGTAGGTGGAAGGAATAAACTGGTCATTACTGCACAGTTTCCAGGTAAAATATTTTTTAAAGGTTTTAAAAAACTTTTTAAAAACACCTTTTAAGGTTTTTTAAAGGTTTTTAAACAACTTTTTTAAAGGTTTTTCAGGTTTGTTTTTTTTTTTTTTTTTTTAAACGGAAAGACTCCACACAATAATTTGACTCCAGATTCTGCTACATAATAAAAACTCTTAGAAGAAATGTAGAGTAGGTAACTGTCCTGGTTTTGGCTGGGATAGAGTTAATTTTCTTCCTGGTAGCTGGTCTAGTGCTGTGGTTTGGATTTAGAATGAGAATAATATTGATAATACACTGATGTCTTAGTTGTTGCTGACAACACAAGGACTTTTCAGCTTCTCACTCTGTGCCAGGAGCACAGAAGCTGGGAGGGGGCACAGCTGGGACAGCTGATCCCAGCGACTAAAGGGACATTACACACCATACAATGTCATGCTCAGAATGTATTTTGGGGAAAGAAGAAGGAAAAGGAGGACATTTGGAGTGATGGTGTTTGTCTTCCCAAGTCACTGCTATGCATGATGAAGCCTGCCTGTCCTGGAGATGCTGAACACGCGCCTGCGATCGGAAGCGGGGAATGAATTCCTTGGTTTGCTTTGCTTGAGCATGGCTTTTGCTTTACCTATTAGACTATCTGTATCTCAGGCCATGAGTTTTCTCACTTTTACTCCTCTAATTCTCTGCCCCGTCCCAGCAGGGGTGAGTGAGTGGCTGTGTGATGCTTAGCTGCCAGCTGGGGTTAAACCAGGACAGTCCCAAAAAGCAAGGCTGGCGAAACATCTTGAATGAGGAGACTTGAAAAGAATGAGTCTCTTTAGCTCATCAAAAAGATTAATAAGACAGTACAGAATAAAAGTAAACAAACTAATGAATTACATAGCTAATGTACTTTGGAAACATTTCTTGCATTACGACTACTGCATATTCACTATAGAAGAGGTGACAAAACCAGAGCTGGAAAAGTAACACCTTTCAGTAGTGCATAGCTGACTCACAGACACAAACCATCACTGATGTTTATTGCTTCTCTGGACTCAGAAATGGGTGAGATGCTTCTATTAATAGCAATATCCACGGTTCTAAAATAAGTATTACAAAATAGTCACAGCTTTGAAAGTGATATAACCTCTTCAGCTTTGGAATGGGAAGAACTTTGGCCTTTTGAAGGTTAAATGAGCTGTAGTAGTAGTAGCTACTGTGGTATAACTGGTACTACATTAATAGCATTGCTAAAATCAGGCATTTTACCATATGATATCTAAATATTTTAAATCTTTATTGCACTATTAATGACCAGACTGATTTTCCAGCAGTACTCTTCCTTTCAGGCTGCATACGCAGAGCAGCCTTGTCTCCTTGAGTGGAATAAAGGAGGAGATGGATAACGTGAGATGTCTGAAATATTCTCTATCTTCACGTGGAAAATACTGGGGGGAAAAAAAAAAACATGGAAGAAAAAAACTATTCCATGTCTCACTTCATTATTTATTCCCTGTATTGTCTGATCTCTTCCAACTTCTGCTCAACAATGGGTCTGTCTGAGAGCAGTTGGCAGACACAGCAGCAGACTGCCTTGCTATCTAGAGGGAAATTCTGCTCCGTGATGTGATCTTGGTGCACTTCTTCCCTTGCACCCCGCTAGCATGAAGGGGGAAAATCTATTACTAGATTAGATGCTCCAGATAAATAATTAAAGGTGTTCCTGAAGAGACGTGTTGGTGGACAAAGGTTGCCATAGAAGAGCACTGAGAGCAGTTAAAAACTTAACACAGATTTGTGTGTGATTTTTCACAAACGGGGCATTCTTACTTGTATCCTGCTCTAAAAGTCCAATTCTGACAAGCTCTACAATGAGTGGCTGGAGAACTTGTCTATGCATTTAGTGGCTTCATACTTTGTAGATCATTAATGTACTGAAACATGTTTGCTAAGCGGTAAATCTCCTCAAAGAGGGTTTACTGTTATCAGCCAAAGGTTGAATATGACAGAAGCTCGACACCGTTCCTGCGAATTTAAACTAAACACACTGTATGTTGCAGACTGCTCCACTGTTCGCTCTTTAAACAAAATGGCAGATGGACAATTCTCAGCAAAAATGATGGAGGCATAGGAAGCAAAACTATGGAATGATGTTTAGGACTATGCTCTTAGTAAATGAAAGTTTAATAAAGCATAGAGGAAAAAATTTGTCTGTGTTTTCCAACCAAAAATTTGGTACTTATAAGCACTTTTTCACATTGAATGTTATAAGATTCAAGGAGGAAATACATTTCCATGACAAACGACGATTAAAGGTATTTCTGTTTCTGTAAATGTATCACTAGAACACACTGTAAAAATAACATACAGTTTATATTAGTATATATTCTTATACAGCTTATATTCATTAATATTATTCATATATCCCTTGACATCACATCAATTCCAGTATACTGTCTCACCTATATTCTTAACTCCCCCTTGCTTTCTGCTCTGCTCTCAAACCCTCTTGGATTAGCATAGACTCCTTTGTTTACTGAGTTATATGTATTGCAAACCCTATTGGCATAGGGAAAAAATAACAGGAATTAAAACCTGTAAACCAAAATATTCTCTCACCCGGATGCAGTGACAGCTTCACCTAAAACCAGACCAAGCCAAACTGCTTATGTGTAACTTTTTTCTAGCACGTTCATGCCCTGTGCCACAAGGAACAATTTCCAAATGCACGCTATGACATACATAAAGAAACACAGCATTAATTATGAATTTGTACACAACTGGGAGCAAGAGAATCTTGTTGCTCTTATGCTATTGAGAGACATAGTTTCCTAATTCCTAAGATAAACTGTAGGTTACACAAAATTGTAAATTATCATATGTCTTGATGCATAGATTTATATTTGATGTTCTTCACTTCACAGAGAGGTGTCCAGAACACGGGCCCTGCAGGCTCATAATCTTTAATCCTAGAGTACTCTGTGCACACGTGAACACATTCAAGTAGAAGTATGGAGTGGTTAGACACACACTATTCACATTTTATGAATGGCTGTCACTTTTAGAATTTCCAGCTTCCTGATAAGTATATAACAATCCTGTTATCTGTGTCTAAAACCTGACTAAACAGGGAACTGATGACACAAATATATCTTTAGGTAATTTTAAAAAAAAGTCATTGCTAAGGAACTTCTTGGCTGGCTCAAAACCCGGTACCTTCTGGTTTGCCGAGCCCAGCGAAGCGAGGGGCACCTCTCTGTGCGGGTGGCGCAGCCGCCGTCGGGCTTTCTGCTGCTCCTCTGCTGCTGGTCTGTCTGCGCTGGGCAGGAGCTTTGGCCTATGTCCTACAAAGAGAACGTTTGTTCAGGCTGGTGAAGGAGCATAACAGGGATTCTAATAACTGCCTGCAACTATCCAAAAGGGATTGGTGAAGATTTAAAAGCCAAACTCTCCTACGTTGTGCTAAACAATAGAGCAGGGGCAATGACCACAAACTGCAGCTCTGACGGTGCAGGTTGGAAATCAGGAAAACCTTTTTTTACCAGGAAGGTGGCACAGCACTGAGACAGAGCGACAGGCAGGTGCTGGGATTTCTGTCCTTCGACGGTTTAAATACTTAAGCTAGGCAAGTTTCTCTCCCTCTTACTATCAACATTGTTCTGACTCTATCATTCTTCAGATGTAAGTGAATCCCAGATCACCGTGAAAGTAATGCAAAAGTACTGCAGCGAGAGCTGTATCAGATCTACAGAACTAATCATAACCACTGTCTTGAAAGGTCCATAGAATTCTTCTTGCATGGGCTGATTAAGCTTTGTAACAAGTCTGAATGGCAGGTAAGTTATAAAGTCCATTTCACAGGTAAGAAGTGAAGTCACCAGCTAAGCATTATGAAAAGAATAAAGCAAGCAAAGGCTCTGCAGTCCTGCACTGGTGTCCTAGCCAAAAAGAATAATTTAGCATGGAAGAGAGGCAATGGCCAAAACTCTGCAGTGATCAATGAGATCCCCATGGGGCGGGGGTGCGTTGGTTACCTGCTCAATCTCAAAATATAACAATAATCATCACCATCTGATTTTGAGGCTTCTAATCACTGTTACAAGTGCCCTTTTACCTTGCTTTTTACCTTCAGGATGGGTTCAAGAGCTGCACTTGGCCCCTTTGGTTACTCCATAGGCTAAACAGAACAAGTGATTTACATAATTCATGTGGAAATAAATTGCAAAACCTCATGTGAACTCCTCTTAATCCTTCCCTTCTGAAATATTTCGTATTTTGTCTGCCATTAAATCTTTATGAATACACACCAACAAAGCAGTTTTGTAGAGGGAAAAAATGAGAAACAGATTCAATACTTAGTGCCCCTCCTTGAATATTATATATATATATATATATATATATATATATATATATAAACCAGCTATTAGCCACTTAGTTTAAGTGAAAGCAGAAGAACTGCAAGGCTAGGTATTATATAAGAATATGCTTTTCCACACATAAGATTGTAAACAGCGTCCTACACGATGTTTTAACCACAGAGAAAAGAACCCAAGACAGTTTAGATGGACTTCTCAAAAGGAAGGGAGCTGAAGCTGCTGTGGTTTTCCGAGAACAGGCCGGCCTGGGCACTCTGGCGCAGCTCACTCCATCCGACAGCCCACACGCTGCCAGCGAGACATATGTTTCCTTAGAACCGTCAGGAATGCAAAGCAACGCTAGACAAGTCTAGACTGATTGCAGGATAAATGTAAGAGTCAAAGAAGTGGATCCAACTGTGCGTCGGCTGACATTCGCCTGGCAAGGGAACAGTTACGGGTGTTCCAGCCCTGGAATGGGGCACGAGGGAGAAAGAAACAGTTTTCCCAGAAGTGCACTTGGGTCTCGAGGAGACTTCACCTCCCATCAGTGGTGAAATTCAGCTCAGCTGATTTGCTCTCCTGTTAGACACATACATGTCCCTTTCTTAACACAAGTATGTGCAGATCAGGTTGAAAAGCCAAGTCCTGAACACAGCTACTGCACAAGTCACACAACCCTTTCTGCTTCTGCTCAAAGCACCAGATTATGCCCGTAACTGTTGCTCTCCCCATCTTCTGTATCCGCGTACCTGATGTCCCTTCAGTTCTCTAAAACGTATTTGCACAGATCCCACACTCTGCCTCACCTCGCTTCCCAAACATCCTAATGACACCCTCTCTTATAAATTAAAAATAAAAATACAGCTTTAATAATTTCTACTTAAAAATTACAATGCTACTCCTACCTTCAACAAAGTCCTGCTTCTTGATCTAAATCAACTCCTGATTATGCTGTTCAAATTTTCACACTAATTAACAGTCAACTCATTAACAGTCTTTTTGTTTGAACTCATCAGCATCTCTTGCTCATTCCTTTTATATCACCCGGATTTTTACAGTCTGCTGCAATGCTGCAACATTTACTTCCCTTCCAAAGTTTACTTAGAATACATATACAGGTCCCAGCTATTACAATATGGCTTCATCCACTTCGTGGAATTATTAATGTGGGTTTTTTTTGGACAAAGACATGTGTGATAACATATTAGTATTGGCAAGTACCTGCATTTAAAAAACACGGGTCAGGTCTCAAAACATTTTATGACTGGCTTAAGAAGTGACAGGTTTCAAAAGATGAATGTTAGAATTCCTATAGATGACAAATATATTTTCTTCCTTTTTTTTGTTTTTTTGTTTTAAATATAAGGGTAAAAGGCCATCTCATGTTCCTATGACTGCCTTTGAGAAAACTCTGAATGTCCTGAGACTCCTAATAATGTTGCAAGAATTACAACACACTCCTGTTTCCCGATACCCTTTTGCGCTGTTTTTGTAGTAGGAGTTCAGATGTAAAATTTGTAAGGTCGGTTAATAATTCTAATTTATGTTTTTTTTTTTTTTTTAAATTTCCTGTAATTCACTAAAAACTGAGCTTTTATTAATGATAGGGCTCATGCTGTGCCCGTTCACTATTAACACTTGCAATTACAATGAAAACTTTCTGCTTTAAGAGTATGCAGGTCCAAGTCCTGCCTGTGGCAACACCCACTGAAGTCGCTGCAATTCAGTATTGTGTATCTGCAGGCAGGATCTCATTCACTTACACGTCTCTGCCTCATGCAGCACTCCAATGCTCCCCCAAAGAGTTAAATGCTTATTCCGCTGACTTCAGCAAGTGTTAAAACCTGTAGGGACTGAGTTTTCTCCCTTTTCTGTAATGCTTTTCCTGTGAGATTTAGCTAAGTGATCATTAAAATGCTTAAACTTACGTAAGAGTTCTGTAGGAATAACACTATTGTGTTCTTCTAACAGCCAGCCTTTGAAGGAGCTAACACTTGCGCACATGGAGACATATAATAACAATAAACCAAGCTGATGAATTTCCAAGTGGTGTACAGAATAAGAGCCTTCATAGTGTGTGCTAGTCCTCAGAAAACATGCTAATCCAAAAATTCTTTTCAGATGACCCGGTTCCCAGATTGGACTTTTTCTGTGCACATATTTGGAAGTGTCCATGTGGACGTGGGCACCGGTTTCTACGGGGAGCAGAGTATTTGCACAGCTTTCAGTGATGACGCTGCTCCACGTTTGCTCCAGTTTGCTCCATGGGGAGGGCAGCAGAACCAGCACATGGATGGGGCAGAGTCCCCAGCTGGTTATTGAGGTGTGTTTTGCAGAACAGAGACCTAGAGCCAGACGGTGTCCTCACTGGTGGAGCTGTCTGTCACTCACCTTCTGCTGCAAATGGGTGAGTCTCCTTGCGTGTTTGGAAACTATTAAGAAATAAAAATGCTAAGTCGTTTATTTTACTTTACAGATCAGACGAAGATGTGACTTATTCATTCCTTACATTCTAAATATTTGATGTTATTTGAAACGTGCTCAAAGTGAGCAGTTCTCTTGGGGGAGTGAACGGGCATATTTTCCAATTAACTCTTAATGATTTGTGAGTGATTAAAGATTTGTGCTTTTTTAGATGACAAAGGGCAAAATATATTATTCCTCTAAGCAGTACAAGTGGCTGCTTTTCTTCCTGTAGGGCACTTTGACCTTGTTTTGGATTTTGTTTGTGCAATGAAATCCTAGTCCTGTCATTTTAACCACACACTCCTGCAGATTTCAAACAATGGCAAGTTTTCTGCAGCCAAGTCCTTATTACTCCTCCTTAATAACAAGATTTATTCTCCTGTGTTCATATCTCTAGCAGAGCGACCAGTTAGAAGCTGTTTTCTTATGTATTTGATTTGCAAAGCTATATGGTTAGAGAGTCGGGTTGCTGCTGCAATTGTTTTGGCAGGATGGTGAGCAACGTACAGGTTTATTTGTAAAGTATTAAGTCCTTGACATACTGTACTGTACTTCAGAGGCTCCACAATTTATTTTTTTGTTACAGCTTGCCTTTAGTCCTTGCCAATTCATTTCCTTTCCTTTTCCAAACAAAGCCAGGGTTGTCAAATCCTAACGTTAAAGAATTTTAATAGCTAGATCCAGTTACAGAGCTAATTTTTAATTTAGCATTGTCCGTACAGCTTTTGACTAAATAGAAAACCTCTGCAAGTGGGCTAAAGAAACGTGACCTGCTAACCAACAGCATCAAAATACCCTCCTGATCTGACAGCCTCTGGGATCAATGCTTTTGCTACCATCACCCATAACTATTTTCTGAAATACTACTTTTAAGAAGTTCTCATCATGAGATCACTGCACTGGAAAACAGCTTTGTCTGATCCAGTAATAACATTTCCAGGGGCAGCACTACAGTCTGTCTTGGCGAGTTTTTGCCAGAAAATTTTATTGGTTTTCTTAAAGTAATTTCAACATTAGTATGAAAAAAAAATAAAGGCATATTCCAAGAGAACACACAAGAGTGGAAAAGACACAAAGAGTGGGGAAGAAAGGAAGGGTAAGCTCTCCCTTTTCATTTCTTCTCACCTTTACACATCTGCAGGTCCTGCAGATCAGCCCGGTAACAAAAAAGTGGATTAATATATCATATATATGTTTGCTGTATGAACCATGGAACACAGCTCCCTGGCACGTGATATTTATGCATAGCGAAGCCTTACTGCAGCCAACTAAAGGCATCCATTTTCAGGAATATTTTTGACCTGTGCATCTTTCGGTTTGGGGGATGACAGCAGGAGAAGAGGCAATGGAGAAGTACGCTGAGATGGAAGTGGGGAATGAGGAAAAGGAAATACCTTCAGGTCCCTCAAGGTTCCCTACGTTTGTCAGAACTCCTTCCAACCTCCTTGTTTGGGCTCAGCAAGCCCAAACAAAGCGCTCAGTTGTGAAGGAGTTAAGGGTTGTTGGGAAGCTGCTGCTCTTACTTAATCTCCTCATGTTCCTTTGACAGGGAGAAGGAAATGTCCCCAAGGCTGGAGTGGGAAGGGGTATGTGAGTAAGGTGGTTGACCAAGGACACACGAAGGTTTGTAAAGATCTGAGACACTTTTAATGAGTATACCATGAAAACAAAGAACCTTCTGACACCTGCAGAAAGGAAGGAGAAGGAGGAAAAAGCTGAGAGAACCTTGATGTGCCTCATCGGTTTTTAAGGTGACTAACGAAATGATGTCCTACATTGGGCAAGGCAGCTCCCTTTGCATGGACTTTTAAAGAACCGTGAGGGAGAAAAAGTCCTTTTCATTCTTTACTTTCTCATTGTTTTCTCCACTCTTCCCTTCACAGAGCTGCCCAACAGTGGAACCGTTCTACAGCATGCCTCCTAAGGTCTGCAGCGGGGAAGAAATCATATTCAGCTGGATTTTGAGCATGAGCAGAGTGTGATTTTTGCTCTGAAAAACATATTTGTGGTAATCTGACTGGTAATCCTGTGTCTCTGTTCCTAACACTGTGTGCATCACACGACAAGACACAGATGCTTCCCAAGGAAGCTGTTTAGGAATCTCAGCTCCACATTTCCCAAATTTCCAATGCTGAGTGTTTACTGTTGTGTTTCACATTACCTTTGAACTCTCCAGAACTTATTTTATAGGATTTCCTGTGAGAATTTTTAACTCTAAATAAACATGATACGAGTCTCACTTCAGTATTTCTGCAAAGCTTTTTTTGCTTGTCAGACTTTATGTTAAGCAAACGTGACAAACAATGGACGGATAAAAGCTGCAGCATGGCAGGCTCTGTGGATGACAGCTCTGTGCATTGCAGGGAACATTTCACTGTTCACAGGATCTGCTAGACAAAGTATTACAGACAACTGTTTATATAAATTCATAAGTTGAATACAAATTTATAAGTGTTTTTTACATTTCTAAGCTGACCTTTCAGTTACCCAAAGCTGCATGCTCATTTTCCCCATGCTACTGTACCTGGTAGGTACTGATGGAAGAAACACGAGGGTTCTTCCATCAGTGCTCTTTTAAGAATGCTTTGAAGTCCCTTTACTCCTCACTAAGGATCTGGCAACTACGGCCTCTTCATGTGAAAAACTAACATGGAAAAACCACAGCTCAAACAAGAGTACGTTCACTCTCAAATAGTGGGGTTTTTTTGCAGCCAGAAGAAGTAATGACTGGGGTAATTCAGCATCCATCCTGCTGGAAGATGGAAACTAAGAGAAATCAAACAACCTACAATCTACATTTTAGATAACTACTTAAAAAAACCAAAACATAATAGGCAAATTGCAATGAAAGGGGTTATTATCTTGCTCATCCATACACAACAATCACCACGAAAAAAGTCCTAAGGAAAATATTAGATGTTTCAAACTAGTCTAATTTTTGACATACGCTGGACTTTAACTCACCTCACATCTTAAGGAATATATAATCCATCTGCTGGTACTGAAAGAATATGGAAGTTAAGAGTCTTCAGCTTCATATCTGAATGCTAAATTAAGGCTTCTACACCCTTGTTCAGATCTCTAGATTAAAATCAGTTGTGCAAGTAGTCCTGTTGGGGATTTTTATAAGTACATAGTTTAGGGGCCTTCAGCTTCCAAGTCTCATTTCCCCACCAGCAGCAATGAGTACAATCAAGGCTCCAACTTTCAGTCTTGCTTACAGAACATATTAATTCATAACTATCTTCCTGGCATATTAAGAACAATTTATCATACAGTAAAAATGGCAGCACAACCATACAAGCCTACATTTGAACTCCGTCTCATTGATGAAACCTCTTACCGTCCAGCATGATCTTTCTTGGAGTCACTGGCAATCATGAGCTTCCTTTCTTGCAGGTTCCCTCCTATTCCTGTTCAGATAAATGCAAAGATCTTGTAAGTCTGTGTTTTTACTTACAACCTCTTATTGCACAGTACAAAGCATGCCCTGATCCCTTCTAGCTACATAAATACTGAACTTGTTTGCTAATTTTGATAGAAATAAGGCATACACTGTAGCTATGAAACCACTGAATGTAAAAAAAAAAAAAAACAAAACAAAACAAACCCAAACTTATTATTCCGTTACTTATGTTACAAATTAATGAGACTAACACACCACTGCCCGATTTTACTTATCTGTAAATTGTAAGCTGTTTCACATTAAGCTTCCAACATTCAGTGCACACACCAGAAAGATCAACTTTTGTGCCTGTATTTCCTTTATATGCTCTCTCTTGGTCACGATGTCTACTCAGCCTGCACTTTCAGACCCTGCTCTGAAAGCTCCTCAGGTAGAAAAGCGAATTATAACCACTGGGAAAACAGTTTATCTCAAATATATAGGCAACCTGTGTCCACTGTATAATAACTGGTAGTGGGAAGTGGGAGAAACACATCTATTAATTTGTGAATTCTGCCTGGTTTCAACGACACAGTCTAGGATATGCAAAACAAGCAGGAAGAGCTGGCAGGGAACGGTTGTCTTGTGTTTGCCCACTATGAATTCTGTTGTCAGTAACTTGGTAACTTTGCTTATCTCTCAAGATAAGCTTGCCAAGGTAGAAGGAGGTACTTGGATACGCCACCTTTTCTTCACAATTTCTTCCTCCATGCAAATGAGTGAAGGAGGAGGCAGGAAAAAAGGCAACACCACTTTCAGACACATAGCACTGCACTGAAAACACCACCACCAGCACCAAAACCTCACCCAAAGCACATCAGTCCAACGCAAGTCTGAAAAGCAGAACCTGGATTTGTTTCCAGGAAAAGCCTGAAGTAATCTGGCAGCCTGTTAGTATTGCTTTAAAAATATTTATTCTTAGCTTCTAGCTAAGATAAAATATGGATGACAACTGTACAACAATTAAAAACACAAGTAAGAGAAATTGAGTGAGAAGAAAGGAGTCTATTTTTACCAGTAAATGTTTTCTTATAGTGACACTATTATATACTTACTAGCAAGCAGTGCCTTTAATGTGATGAAGTAGAACGGTCAATTTTCCTCTTTCTAGTCACTTAAGTTATAAGCAACATCATCTTTTGTTTAAAAACCAAGTGTTCTGTTTCATAGCACAATTCCACGGGCAACCCCAGCTGCGTGAGGGGAATGTTTCAAGTGACTCCAGCTCCAGTGCTCCAGCACAGTGCAAGTGAGGCTGCTCACGCGTCCAGGGGCCGGCTCACCCTGAGGCATCGCTTTCTTTCCTGGAATCCCTGGCAATCCACAAGCAGGGCTGACTCCTCCACCAGTATCCCAAGATTCTGGCTTCTGCTCCGTCAGCCCCAAAGCTGCGAGCATCTCCTGAGAGCCACTTGTAATTCCTATTCCAGTCTAAGCACAAGGTGATCACCAGAAAACAGGTGATGGACAAAAGATGCAGCCAGTGGAGGCCTGTGCTGGTCCCTTCTGCCCAGAAATGTGGAATATATGAGCGCATAGAAACCTGGAGTTTTAGTGAAAGATGGGGACTGTTCATGGCACTGGATATTCTTGTGTATGACTCTGAAGTGATTAATGAACACAAGATATTTTTGATGTTTGGTAGTTGTAACAGAGCTAAAGCTGATATCCAACAGAGAGAAAAAGACACTGTAAGAGGGATTACAATGTCACCAAATGCCATTTACTCTGATCAAATTGCATGTAGTGTTTGGTGGAGTTGGTGGCACTTAGACTGCTGAAGCAACTCTTCCAGTGTTTCTTTAAGTTTTAGCAAAACATGAGATTCCTAAAACCTGCACAGGGCCACCAATGCTGCACTTCCAAAGGGATGAAGGTGCAATGAAGTGAGTTTTTGAGTAGTAACCAACAGAGTGTTTCGCTCAACATAATTGCTGCTATTTGTGTGAAGACTTCAAGAATACGGATGGTGTTGCTGGAATTCACTATGGTTCTTATAGAACTGGTAATCTCTAGGAGCAGGAAAAGCTGCTCATAAACTTGCATGTACGGTCTGATTCTAAAGAGTCACGGTCTAGTTGATTTTTAGGTAACATCTGAAACAAATGTTAACGAAAGTCTGTGCAGAACTGTAACAGAAGGTAAGACACCAAGGAAAACAAACATAAACCAGCTTGACAGTCATGTTGGAACAGCCAGATTCCTCACCAACTTCAGCACTAAGACCTGATCCTGAGCAGCAGGTGAGACCTTTCAGCCCTCCGAGCAAACAGAGGCTGTACCAACACTAAAACCTGCCAGGCAGCCAAAGAGCCGAATTACAGCCCTCATTCTTCTGGTGAGTAAGAGTAAACAGCATCACCCAGCTGGTGATGGTCACTATTTCAATTGTTTCGTCATATATTTTGTGAAAACTAAGCTGAAAACGGGCACAGCTTATTACTGACGGCTTGCTAGCAGCTGTGGTGGTTCCCAAACCTCTTCAGGAGAGAGGGCTCCTGGGGTGCGAGCAGTTACCCCAGGGGCTCACCTGAGCTGCCCGCAGAGGCTTTATAAACACAGATTTCCCCAGCTCTCCACACACAAGTTTTTCTCTCCTCGAGTCCCCGGCAGCTCTGCCCGACCGGGGCACCCGCTGCCGCTCCAGCCGGCCCGGGCTCGTCCCTCAGCAGCGTGGCGGGACCCGGAGCCGCTCACACCGTCCCAAAGAACCCGCCGCTGAGGGGCGGGAGGCGGCGCGCCGGCCGCGGTTGCCCAACCTCTGGCGGCGGGAGCGCAGCGGGACGGCTCCGCCGCCGCGAAATGGCGCCTTCCCGCCGCCCTCCGCCCGCTCCGGGCCGGCGGTGCCGGGACAGGGTCCCCGCCGGGGGCCGCAGCTTCCTTCCCCACAGACGGCTCCTGTGGGGGCTCCGCCCTGGGTCTCCCCGAGTCCTGCCTGGGGAAGGCCCCCCCTTCTGCCGCCGGACGGCACCGTCCTCCCGCCCCTTCCCTGCCCTCCGTGACAGGAACCTGGCGGGCAGCGCCGTGCGCAGCGCTCCGGGACGGGTGTGCTGAGGTGGGACGAGTCCCCGCTGCCGGGCACGGAGCGGTCACTCCTGACGCGGCCAGCTCCCGGCCCGGGCCCGCCTCAGCCGCCCGGACGGAGCGCGGGGGCCGCCCGGGAACAAGCGCCCGCCCGGTGGCCTCGCGTGCGGCCGGGGCGCAGCCCGCCCTGCCCAGGGACCGCGACCCGGGGCCGGGCCAAAGCAGCGCTCACAGGACCCGCCGTGCGCCCCCGGGGCGGGTCGAGAGCCCCCGGGCAGGGCCGGGCGGCGGGATGCCCGCCCGCCGCGGAGTGGAAACGGGCGGGGAAAAGCTGCTCCCGCGCTCGCCCCGTCCCTCCCTCCCCACTCACTCACACACACACACTCACACACACACTCAGACACACACACACCTCTGCCCTGGCAGGCGGCTGAGGGGCACTTTGGGGAATTATTTTCTTTCCACACCCAGTTCGCTTCTGACATCATTTCTGCGGGAGGGCGGGCAGGAGGCAGCAGCCGCAGCCGCCAGACGGTCGCTGCCCGCGGAGCTCTGCCCGCCGGCCCTGCGCCCGTGAGTACTGCGGGGGACGCCGGGCTGAGCGGGGCGGGGGTCTGGGGGGGATTTGCCAGCGAGGGGAGGAACAAACCTAAAAAAACGGGGGGAGGAGGGAATAAAACCAAGGATTTTGTTTACTACAAAACAAACTTCTTCTCGGCACGTCGGCGGCCGCGGTGCTGAGCCATCCCCCGGGGCGGCGGGTCGTTGTAACCCCGGGCTGGCGGGCTGGCCCCCCGGTCCCGCTCCCTCCCGGGGCTCCGGCCGCGGGACCCGCTCGGCATCGGGCATCGGGCGGCGGGACAGGGCGGGACGGGTCGCGGCCGCTCCCGGGTGCCCGACAGGCCGCGCCGAACCGGCGGACAGTTCGCGCTCTCCACGGGATACTTGTGCGGTGTTTTTTTCTTTAAAGTACTCTGAGTGGGGTTTGCGTATGCTACAGGAACGTGGGATTGGCTTTGGCAGTTGACACCCCCCCTAGTGGAAAGAAAATATAAATAATTCAGTGCAGATTTCGGTTGACGAAGTTTTTGACAGCGTTAAAAAGTTTTTCAACTTGAGTCAAACTACGGTTTTCATAAGCCAGTCTGTCTTACTGCTGGTTTTATTCCTGTCTGTGATGTCCAGAGGAGGTTGTTTGCCAGGTACCAGACAGGCGGCTTTCAGTAGCATGGGGTGCTTGTAATATATTGAATTTAAGAGATCAGCTCCTTGTTTGGACATCTCCAGCGAAACAGCGCACCGCGGTCCTTTCCCCAGCACACAGACCCAGGGTTTGCTCCTACTCAGAATTCTGCCACCGTGAAACCTGCAGTTTGGCCTGCCTGTGGATTTCTTGGCAGAAATATTTTGTTCACATGCTGCAGGAATGTCTTTCCCCCCCCCCCAACACATGGCAGTAATATGTAAATGATCAGTAATTATTGCAGTTGAGCATCTTAGTTAGAAGCATCTTCTGGCTTGAAACAGGACTGTGAAGAAACGCACTGAATAACTGCAAAATGCACACTTGATTTTCTTAGAGTTTTCTTTAGGAACTTTGGATGTAAACAGCTGTGGTTGGCTAATCTTCATCAAAAGAGAAAAGGTAGCACTTTCTCTTCACTTTCAGACCCCATACGTACAGTGCTGGTATGTTAGCTATGTAAAATAAGCATTCTTGCCTGCTGGAGCAGATGTTTTTCTATCAAGTAAAGCAGTCTGTCATGATTCTGCCATCCAGACGTGCTCTGTGCTGTTGATTTTGAAGGCTTTGCTGGCCAGGCAGGGTTGGGTGGTTTGAGAACAGAGTGACACAGCTGGGCTGCCAGGACGGAGGTGACAGGTGCCTGCGGACACGGACAGGCAGGAACCCGCACGGATTGGGGGGGAGAGCTGGGCATGAGTTTCGGTGAGGGGAGCTGCATTTTACTGGAGAGTCCAGCTACTTTTTGATAGGAGAGTGTGTGACAAATTAAACGCCATGCTAAGGAATGCAGCTGGGGTGTAGGTGCTTAGCACGGCTGGTAAAATCGAAGTGGGAGTGGAAAGAAAGATATATGGAAAACATGCTCACCAGAAGCTGATGTGAGTTTATTCAGCAGGAGGTTTAAAGTCTTGACCTGTTACCTTTCTTCAAAGACACTGAATGAAAGAACTGTTGCTGTCCTCTGCATCCCTTTGTGAACTTGCAGAATAAAGGATGGACTGTTGGGATACCTGAAGGAAAGTTCGTCCTCCATGCTGAATAGAAGTGTGTACAGATTTTATGATGTCAGCTGCATGGCTGACATGGATGTTACCAGGTCGGCTGTCTGCCCAGCCGGGGAACCAGGGATTATTCTGCTGATAGCCATCAGCTCAAGGTGAAATGCAGTAACACCACTGGTAGGAGGCAATCAGTTTCTTATGAATATGCTCATTTGGGAAGGAAAACAGTCTGTTAATATCAGTTAAAATAAACATACTATCAGTAGACAAGATGCTACTGGTGGTGTATGTATTTGTGGTCTCTGGAAAGACTTGTAAGCACCTAAATAGTGTTGATTATGCTGTGGATCTGCCAGTGAGGAAAAACAATGTATTCTATTTGCTTACACATGTTTTAAACCTTGTTAGTAAGGGAAGTTGTTGAACAGACTGAGCAGGTCAAGACTGAAGGCTGCTGCACCGTCATTCTCCTGGACAGAGGTTCTGTCTCAGTTCTTAGATGCAGTAGTTATTGTTTCTGGCCAACATTGCTTAAAGTAAATTACTATCTCAACCTTCCACTTATACCCACTTTCAGTTAATGCACTCTTCACCTCTTGATTGATGAGCATCTCTTGCTTAACGGTTGCCTTTATCTTTCTCTTCCTTCCATTGTCATGGCTTTCCCTTTGGTGTCTGTGTCAAGGTTGTTTCCCATTTTGAGTTTGATGTTCCTACAATGAGTAGAAGAATGTTGTACTGATGAGTCCTACATGCCTATGTAGAGGAGCAAGACCTTCCTCCACTTTTACTAAGTATATTAGCCATAGTTTGGCTCCTTTCATGATGCTGTTTCCCTGTCCATTTGAAAATAAGTTGGATGGCAGCACAAGGAGACATTGCCCTTTTCACCTCGGTGTTTTGTGTATATTTTGGTTTTCCACTTACACATAATGTTCTATCTGTGTCTTGAGCATCATTTAAGACATGACACCACCACATAAATCAGTACAAGAATGTCTTTACTTAAAGAGATAAGTAGGTCTCTGAGGACAAGACCTTTTATACTGCTAGCTGGCAGAAGATCTGCTTTCCAAGTCCCTCTGCTGTGTTCCTGTTGGAAGAAGACCCACCAGAATGAGGCACCGTGTTATACAGGAACTAATAAGAAAGAGATTTACTCTGAAGTGTACCAAACACTTTATACAAAGTCCATGGAATACTTCAGCCCAGCCAAATTTGAAAGTAGAAAGGAATGCACAGCTTTTATTGACATCAGATTTGTCTCAGAGGGGAAGCAAGGGAAACATAAGCACAGCACTAAGGAATTCCATTCATGGAGCTGTTGAATGTTTGTGAGGGTTGGTTTGTTTTTCGGATGCTGAAAACAAACAAGTGATGTTTGTGGTGGGATCTCAGTCTTTGCAATTTTTGTTGAAAGCTTTACTATTTTAGAGGGAAGATAATTTTGTAAAATGTATCACAGTATCTTACTTTTTAGAAAACAGATCTTGCTGGGTGGGATTCAAGAGAAAGCCTGATGGCCTAAATTCATCCATCAAAGGAATTATTATTTCTTCACTGAATGGGGAAAATGTAATTACGCCTTTTTATTTTGCCTATGAAGTTTCACGGGCAGGTTTAATGACGGTATGTGCACGCCAGGTGAGGCCTCATAATTTGGGTGTGACCTTAAAATACAACCCTCTGGCTGTGTGGAGATGTTCACATGAGTCTGTAGGTGGGGCAGAAAGTGGACTGACTCAAACACCCCTCAGAGATGGCTATAGGATATGTATTTATGGTTTACTTCATTGATTCCTAAACACTGCACTGATTACGAATTAGAATGTAAAAATGACATTCCAAAGGTAGGGTGAGTATTAAATCGCATCATATGCTGCAGTATTGCTGTGAAACAATAGTAGTAGTTGTGGAAGAGTTTGCTCCTTTTACTTTATAGCCAACTGTTGTACTGTCAACAGAGATGTATTTTCACACTCTTCCTAGATGATGTGTAAACTCTGAAAGAACTAAACCCAAAATTTCTCAATCCAGAGCTGGGCAAAGCCAAATCAAAACAAGCAGTTTGAAAATTTTACAGCAGCGAATCTAACACATGTAATTGCTGGCAATTTCCATAGAGCATCTGCCAAAGCTAAAACAATATCAGCTTTCATTTCTACTGAATTAAACACATTGCATTCAATCTGGAAAGACAGACTTTTTCTGCTTTTGTTTGTTGGTTAATTAGGTGGAACAACATAAATCACTCGAGCTGTTGTGTTGTATCTGGAATAATCTCTGGATAAGCAGCAGTCTGTAGTCAGTGGAGCTCGGGGGCTGGGATTTGCTCTCAGGACTATATTAAAGTCTGGAGTTAATGCTGCAGGTATGCTTTTAGTTTGCTTTTCACTGGATCAAACTGAAGACACATTCAATCTGTCAACCTGATGAAAAGGTCAGGTATTATACTTGCTCTGTCCCTGCGCTGCCGAGGCGTTGAACAGGGACAATCCTGACAGCGAAGTGTGGCTGCAGAGTGTTTGCAGGGGTGAGGCCGGGCCACACCTCAGCTCAGTTATTTCCTTCAGCAGCAGGTTCCCAGGCGGCCGCTCATGGCTGGAAAAGCTCATTGTATGCCCCATGCCATTGTCCCTGCTCTGTGAATGGAGCCAGAGACTGCAAAGAGCTCTGTGATTCCCGACCACTGCTCGGGAGGGGCTGTAGGTCACCCTCAGAAAAGGGGACAGGCCTCGCTCGCCCTTTGTAGCTTTACCGCTCACCTGAGAAGTTAATCCTCCCTGAAAGCCGATGGTGGGTTGTCAGTCCCATCCTCACTGTCTGTCTTACTCCACCGTAGATTTCAACAGTCGGCTTTGCTCCCAGGTTCGCCTGGGGTCTTTGGAAGACAGGAGAGGATTCAGCAGAGTGCCAAGGGCACGTGTGTCATGCGAAAGCACGTTGAAAAACATAGAGACCTAAAAGAAACTGCTGAGGTCACCATCAGAGGGGTGCAGAGCTGGAGCTCTTGGTCCAGCACAATCACTGGGTCCCATCATCCTTTTTTGTGGAGACAGGTCTTTTTTTCCCTGCTGTGGTGATTGTAAGGTTGTTCCAGAACCTGACAGCTCTAAGAGTTACAGTTTCCATCCTAAATGTACTCACAGCTGATTTATAGCCATTTATTTTCAACTTCAGGTTAAACAGTTCTTTTCTCCTCCATGTGTTTGTCCTGACCTGCAAGCAAGTGTATCCCCAGTCTGTCTTCATCTTTGAGAAGGAACAAGTCAGAACTAGAAGTTCTTGTCTTGTTTAGCTTAGGAAAACAAGCTTTTAGTGCTTTTAGACTAGCTTGATTGTTAAGAAGGTTTTAATGTATGCCGCAGTTTTGTTTATCCTGAAGTGGTATCTGGTATACAGTTTTCTTTAGAAAGCTGGCTGTATGGAAATGGTGCGCTCAATGCCTGGAACGATGCGTGCTTTTTTTTTAATTTCCAAGTGTACAATTAAGCTCTACCCATACATACTTCAAGTTACAAACATTTTATAACATGTTTTGCAGATGTGAAAGCTGAGAGAGTACATTCATGTTTTGTAAGAAACCAGAAACTGCAGTATACAAACTGTTCCTTCTTTCCAATTACTGCTAAATCTTCCCAGACAGTACGTGCCCTTTGCGAACTAATCTCTTGAGCAGATTGCTTCCATGGGGTATCTTTCACTAAAGACCAGGTTTTGTTAGCATTTTTGCCAAGGCACGTGACTCTCGGCATCAACTGAAGGTGGATGAGCAGATGGTGGAAAGCACAAGCAACGACTACGATGTGAATTAGAGATGAATTGCGACCGTGTCAGGTGTTATTTAGCAACAAGGCAGCCTGCTTTACACCGCTGTCTGTTGTGTTGGGATTTAGAAGCAGACACAGAACAGGGTAAATCAGAGATTATGATTATCTAGCGTGAAAGTGCAGTTAGAAGAAGAAGTGCTTTAGGGAAAAAGAAGACTATATAAAAGATTTACTTCTGAAGAAGGTGCTGGTTTGTGCTGCTAGAGGAGGATAAACATGGTCTTTCTGCTGAACACACAAAAATCTCCAAAGAGCAGTTTTGAAAAGATGAAGGCTTAAAGACTATTATTCAAATATTGCCTGTAGTTGAGGGTCTGTCAGTAGAGGTAGCTGCCTTCTGTACCTGCTAACATGTTTTCTCAGCATATACCAACTGTTACGCTTCTCTTCCAGGTTTTGCTGGAGTATTTGGACACACCTATTTCAAATCTTTTAAGCCTAAGGCTGTTTTTTAGGGTTTTCAGGTAGACGTCACAAGGCTCGTTTTCCCCTTAAGTGCCACTTCCCCACCCCATGACAAGGCATTGTGCTGGTGTTTTCCCGAGGTCCTGCCTGTTCTCCTTGCTCCGTGTGCCCACAAAGGCTCACGGCACAGTGACCTCCCCTGGCACACACGGTGGGGCCACAGTGGAAGGAGCGGCAGGGCAAGTCTCAGCCCAGCCCCAGCTTGTCTGCAAATAAATGACTGAGAGAGTTACAAAAGTGGCAGCAATGCTGGCATCCCCAGGTCAAAACTTTACTAAAAGCATCCCTAAGAAGTTAGAAACTTCATCTTCTTTGGGTCTCAGTACTCAAAGCTAGCACTTTATGGTTTTGCTGCAATTTTTTCCTTGTTTTTGTTTGGAAATGTGTAAGATAGCAGTGTTATAATTTCTTAAACTTTGGAGTTCTGGCTTAGTAGCATAGATCTAATAAGGAAAACAGGGGGAGAAAATGTGGAGGAAGTCCAGGGAAGATTTGCCAGGCCCAGCTGTAGGCATGGTCTGTTCTACTTGGGTAACCAGGTAGGGTTGCTGAGGAGGAGCGAAGGTTTAGTGTTGATGAAGCAGATTCAGAAAGAGCTGCCAGGGTGCTTCAGTATCCCTGACACATGGGCAACAGGTAAAACCTGAGCTTATTCCCTCTAAGATTGCTGTTGTTCAGGCAGTCCCACTCAGTACCAGCAGGATGGACAGACATCCAACTGCTGTAATAGCAAAAAGGCTTTATTAATCTATAGAGGGACATTTGTTTTAATCTTGATGAACACAAAAAGCAGACCTCAGGGCTTTGCTTGCAAGGGGAGATTTTCTGAAAGAAGCTGGATAAAAACTGGGCCATACCCCATCTTGCCAGTTTGTCCCCCAGCCCCTGTATTTCACTAATAAAATACATCAAGCCAACTGCTTTAATTGTGCCAGAGCACTCTGGGTTTTAACAGAGCCTGCTGCAAGGGCACCGGCAAACTGAGACCTGGCAGAATCATTGTACTTCCATTTTCTGGGGTTGTATTAAAAAAAGCATAAACATTGTAGTTCAAATAGAACTCTAGAAGATACTGTGAATTAATTTTTGCTATATTGAATTTATTTTTGCCTACATGCAGTGAGTGTATGCAGGGAACATTGTTTAATTTCCGTCCGATTTCCTTGCTTTGTGGTGAAGGCCTTTGAGAAGTAGCTGGAAGTGCAAGTGAGAAGCTCTTTTCCTTCCACAGAAAACAGGCAGCACAAAGAGCCAAGGCCTTGAGTGTGTTCTCTGCTCTTAAGCAAAAAGAGCTGATGGTATCTGTGCCATCTGGGGGCTGAGGGGACATTTGGCACTCTTGATTCCAAGTCCAGCATCGAGGGGCTTATTTCTTGAAGAGCGTACATTGTTCTTCATGCTCAGCTTCATACCAGGAAAAAATTGGATGGGAACCTGGCTGCTGTGTAGACTGGTAATCTTATTTTGCACTTCCCTCCTGAGTTCTCATCCAATATTATAGAGGTCTAGTGTGAATGAACCAGCACTTCTTCAGGGTTTGGAGCTGGCTAAAGAGATGGCTGGTTGAAAGAGGACACGTTGTTTCTGAATTGACTGTTAACCCTGTAATACCTGAGCATGAAAACAGATCAGAATTGGAATCTACACCTGAACATGAAGAATAGCTCAGTGAGGGTCCAGTCCTACAATATATTTGATTTACTGAAAGCAGACAATATGTGAGCATAAATAACAAGAGTTCCACATCTCTTGGTAGACCTGTATTTTTAATTGCTGACTCACACTTATAAATAAGACTTCAGTAGAAGAGAAAACTCTGTTTCTGTGTAGTACACCTGTGAGCTCTAACAGTAGCAGCTCACTTCACGCACCAAAGAACTATCGATGTGTTTTTCAATGATTACGGGCAGCAAAACCTTTGCATGCAGCTTATACATGTAGATGCAATGTTAGCTTCAAGATCAGCACTCCTGTCCTGAAATGTTTCAAGGCTGCTCCCTTAAAGTAAGGCTCCCAAGTCACCATTTAAAATAGAGCTAGATTGCATTTGTTGTATTTCCTTTTCCAATATGCATTGATGATACAGGGGAAAAATAAGGAAGAAAGGTACAGGGATGTGTTTCTCCTTTCTAGACTTCTCCTTGCACAGAAGAAGGATTTTTCTATAGGTGACACGGAGAGGATCCAGATGTGCCACAGCTGGGGCACGCGCACAGCAGCACACAGGAGGACAGCGAGGAGGAGCCGCTCGCTGGGCAGCGCGTCCCAACAGCCCTGCAGGGACAGACGGGATCCAGGGGACACTCCTCAAAGGATGGGTTAATGTATAGGTACTGCAGACTGGGAATAAGGTCAGAGCAATAGTTGGCTTGGAGAACACTGAAAGGGCAAGGTGAAGAAAGAAGTCTAAGAGTTTGGATATTATCTGCCTTGTTTTAAGGAATATCACTCAGTAAATTATACCTTGTGATGTTGGTGTTCCCAACTGTTAAATTAACTCAGAAGGAATAATGAAATTGGAGAAAGTTGTTTCAACTGGTATAATTATTCCCTTGGTGTTAAATTTCCTGACTTTCTCGTCCTTTGTGTTGTTTGATATTTAGGCATTAGAGGATTGTTGGAATCCTCAAAGCTAGTTTGGGAGAAACTCTGCTGCCTGAACTTCCTTCACTTTTGGTTCCAGTTCTGAGAAGCACACAAGAAAAAACAGAACCCTCATATTTGGTAAAAGAAAAAAAAAAGTTAATAGTAGCACTCTGTTCCTTATAAACTGTGGAATTTCATACAAGTTTAGAGACAATGGTCCAGGCAAAACATGAGCCAGCTCCTGAGTTCTCTGTCATGAGACACCATGAGATGTGGCACAAGAACGCTGAACAAAACGAAGTGGTGATCATGTAAATCCAAACATCTTGTGATGCGTCACAAGATGACAGACTTCTCATGCCACCAGCAGACAGGCTTTTTCTTCTGGCTTCACATATGCAGACTTAATTACAACACCGAGGGGCAGAAGAATTGATAATGAAGGCGGCTTGCTTTGAGTAAGTTTTGCACTGGTGACCTCAAGAAGGTTTGGCTGAATTGAATCCGCAGTGATGGGCCAAAGACCTGCTGTTCTGGTTGCAGTGGAAAGCTGCAGGGACGGGAACTCGTTCAGCAGGATCCTCTCCCTTTCCCTGGGTGTGTGCTCAGTGTGGGTGAGGATCCTGCTCATCTCCAGCCCTGCTCTGTGCAGAACCAGAGCTGTTTTGCAGGGTTTGCACCGTGTTTCTAGGCGTGTAAACCAAGGTTGTCCATGGGGGCATTTTCTTCATGTGTTGACTCAGACGAAGATACAAAAAACTGACATGGTCTTCAGAAGTGGGGGCAGCAGAAAATGTTGTGGGGGAAGTTTCAGCCTTCTCGATGCAAATGAGCGCAGGATAAACACAGTGTGCTACGTACGCGTTCCTCTGGTTGCAAAAATCAAATATGCACAAACATGGGAAATAGCCTGGCAGCAGAACTGAACCGCATGGGAAGAAATGCAAGTGTGGGCTGCGGAGATGACATCTGGACTGCAAAGTGGTGATAAACCTTCTGCTAACAACTGTCAAAGACAGAGCTTTCCTTTCTGCTCGCGTGCTGTGCTAAATACCAGAAAAATTTCAAATAGGCATGTTTCTTTGTACTGCTGGACATTAAAGATAAACTTTATCTTAAAGATAAACTGAGGCTTTTTTTTTTTGCAGGGTGTGTAGTTTGACACAGGGAGGCAATCCAGTTTTGTGACATTTGCCTTCTACAGTACAGAACTGTTGGGAATCCGGGGCTGGATACTTTTTCTTTTTACCGTGTGGTTCTGTGATTGTGGTGCTGTTTTATCTCGTAAAAACGTACTTGTCTCTGCACGTCTGGATTATAGCAAAGGCCTTTCTCAGCCACTCTTGTGAGGCACATCAGGCTCCCAGAACAGAAGTGCAAATTACTGCTCCCAATAGACTGTTTTACTGAAAAGATGACGGATCGGTGTGACTGCTGCAGTCATTCTCCCTGGGCAAAACCAGGGAGTGTTACCCAGACACAGTTCTGCACTAATTGAAAAAATCTCTGTTGTTAGTGTAGCTGGCCTTCTGTTTTCAATGTGGTTTGTGTCAGTGTCCTGCAACGTCACAGCGTTTGTGGGAAACCCTGTTACCGCAGCAAATGTGGATGTGTTCAGCGGGGTTCTCACACCTCGCTCCTTGGGGATTCAGTTGCACTCTGCACTTGGAACTCAGCTGTACCTGCGCTTTTCTACTTTGCAGCAGACTTTGCAAAGTGGTGTTAAATGCTGAGGCTTGCGGTTGAAGAATCCGTGTTGACATCCAATGTCATCCTCACTGTAACCCCAAAATCTGTTTTGAAGGTCCCACGTGATGAGCTCAGTCCTATGTGATGTTCTCTTTTGTCAGAGCTTTGCTGGAGATGAGTGCAGGGGCTTCCTGAACAGCCTGGGATGGGCAGAGCTGGAGGGGCAGGTCTCTGGTCCACACTCCTGCTCCAAGCAGGGACTTAGTTTGGGATGCTCTGGGCCTTGCTTCAGTCAAGTTCTGAAAATGTCCAAGAATGGGGATCCCACAGCCTCTTGGGCCATGTGCCAGTGCTTAATCATGCTCATTGAATATAATTAATACATTTTTCACAATTGGAATATTTCTTGTTGTAACTTGTGGCTGTTGCCTCTTGTCTTTTCATCGTGTACTTCTGAGAAGAGTGGCTCTATTATTTCTACTAAAGATAACTACAGTGTGCCCAAAAAGCTTTTTGTGTGTGTGTGTGTGTGTAAAAACTATTAAAAGAATTCAGACTTCTTTGGGGAATGATGAACAATATCTGTTGCATCATCCCGGTCTTCCTCCATGCCTAAAGGCAGTGTGCTTAAAAATCATCAACACCGTGGCCTGAGAGCATAATACATATTGCTTCAGATGATAGGAAGTAAAAAATTACTCTGCCTAGGAAGCTTTTTTTGATCAATACAAATATTCTTACCTATAATCAACAGATTAATACAGAAGAGTTGAGCAATGGTTTGTTTAAGAGCAGGACTCCTGTAAGAGCAAGAAACCTTTTCATGGCAGTGTGTATTAGCACTGGTAGCAGGGCAGTGCTCCCAGAGCTGCAAAACAGCCATGCAAAAAATACAGCGGAATCCCTCATCACTTCACACATTGATGGCAGTGAAGTTTTACTTGAACAGTCTGATCACAAGTGTGATGGGAGCGGCTGAGGGACCTGGGGGTTCAGCTGGAGAACAGGAGCCAAGGGGAGACCTTCTGATCTCTGAACTGCCTGAAAGGAGCTTGGAGGATGGAAGGGGTTGGTCTCTCCTCCCAAGTAACCAGTGACAGGACAAGAAGAAATGGCCTCAAGTTGCACCAGGGGAGGTTTAGATTGGATATTAGGAAAAAATTCTTCCTGGAAAGGGCTGTGGGGCATTGGAACAGGCTGCCCAGGGCAGTGGTGGAGTCACCATCCCTGGAGGGGTTTAAAAGGCGTTTAGACGAGGTTCTTAGGGACGTGGTTTAATGCTGGAGTTAGGTTATGGTTGGAGTTGATGATCATGAGGGTCTCTTCCAACTGAAATGATTCTATGATTCTATCGTCATTCCTATGCACCTTCTTAATATAGTTGTTTGCAGATTCTAGTTCAGTGTAATAACACCAAGTACTAGAGTCCCAAATTTAAGATTTAAAAATGCATTTTCTGTTCTTATTCACAGCCCTTTTAAAGCAATATTTTCTTGTGGTGCATGAATTAAGTGTAAGGGATGATAGGATTTTAATGTAGTGCAAATTGCTGGTTGCCCTGTTGAGCAGAACAAGTTCAGGCAGGTCAAACAGCAGTGCCAGCCTGTTTGTTCTTGCAGGTGCCCTCCGTTTGAGGCCAGAGCCACTGCCCAATGACACACTGGTGCTTTGGTGAGCTCCGGTGGGGGCTCCAGCTCCTGCTACAACAACCAGGAACAACCTGAAGAGAACCCTTGAGAAACAGTTACTGGTGAATAAGAAACAAAGAGGGCGACAGCTAGTGTGCAAGACAGGATGTTACCACTGTGTTTGGTTAGTAATGAACTATGAATGTAAGGATTCTAAATATTAACACAAAGAGCATTCTCAGTAATTCTGCATGTGGCACCATGGCCATGTCCTTCCCTTGCTCACGGAGGGCGACAGGAGCTGCCTGCTGCGGGGACGGGTCCCCAGGCAGCTGTGGTCAGAGGGACAGGAGAGGGAGACGAAGGGTCTCCAGTCTGCAAAATAAACTTCTCAATTCCAGCTATGTCTGGAATGGAGGAGGACCGGTTGCTTAGAACCAAGTCCAGACTTTCTGCCTTGAGAGGGATGCAGGTGCTGTGGGAGCTCCTGTTGTCACTGGCAGCATTGCAGGAGCAGCTCCGGGCTCCGTGCACGCACAGCGTTTAGCTGCAAACCCCTCCTCAATCCTCACTCCTCACTCCTTGGGTTGTGATGGACCAGAGACGTTCCTTGGGCTCCATGGGAAGAGCAAGGTGCTTGGAGTGGCTGAAGTCCACAGATCTTTCTGTGCTCCTCTGGGATCCCCGCTCAGGCCTTGCAGATTGGGTAACAAGTTCTCCTTGTCTTTTAGCTGGTATTAATTACTTGGAGTTGGTCTGGTTCATTCCTTCCTCCAGCGTGTTTCATTCCCGTATCTGTGTATAGTTGTAGCACGGTGTGCACAGACGTTGTAGCAGCTCATGGAAGGAGCCATTGCCAGCAAGTCAGGAGGAGGGATCCAAAACTGCCTGGTAGGATGGGTCTTGAGAGAAGAAACATCAAACTATTGTTTCTGTTCTTTATTTTTTTTGCAAAGACAGAACCACCTTTTGCTTTAATCTTGGCTTTATTTGGGTTAAACATGAAATATCTTCTCCTCATCACCCATCCACGTTTGTCCATCCTGTTAGAAACACTTCTGTTTATGGCTGAAAGCAATAAAACACAAACAGTCACTTGACCGAAGATTAAGTGGATTTGTCTCTGCTGGCAAGTCTTGACTTTGCAAGATTGGTTTTAATTAGGTTCCATTTTTCTGTCTCTCTTTATGATGCTTCATGTAATATGATGAAATTGTATTGTTGTTCTTAAAATAATACTGAGTACAATTTGATTCTCTCTCCTTATAAGGCAGATGAGCGGTGCGTTATTGTCTGCTTAGATACCATCTGTGCAACAAATGGAACTCAGAGAAACCCAACCGCAAGACAAGAGAGCGCTGTGTGAGGACCAGTACATTGCACATTGGAAATATTTTGATGTGGCATTATGCAAACCCACAAAATATCTTCTTTTCCTTCTTCTTTCCATTCAAGAAGGGCTTGATAGAGCCATGAATGACATTTCTAGAAGCAGAACTAGATTCAGAGGGTCTTGAGTCATCTATAGAATTGACTCTTTGGAGGAAATTACCACTTTTGTTCTTTGTTGTGGCTGAGAAGGCAAAGTTTAACAGGGAGAAAATGGGAAGGCATAAAAACTTGAGTAGCTACTTTCCTTATTTTAGGATTTGACTTGGCTTTCCTGTACAGTCGTTCCAATTAGATGGAGATATAAGGTTATCTGGTCAATTTGCATCTTCTCAAAAGCACTTTAATCCTGTTTGGCTTTGTGCTCGTTGCAATGCTGTACTGAGGTGTAGATATAAGGGATCAATTTGGAGCTTCTGGTTTCATGTGCTGTCTGTTACGTTTTTGTCAAAGTTTTACTTGTATTTTGGCCTGTTAAAGCAGCCCTTTTATTTGGTTCACTTCTCCAGGTGGGTTGTGATTCTAGTAAATGGCAGTAGGGGAGAGGGTTAGACATGAAAAACAACACAGAAGTCTTAAAAAAAAGTCATAATTGGCTTTTCTTCTGAATATTTGCTGCGTTACATGAGTGGGATCATTTGACATAAGAAAATGTGTCCAAAGCAAAGGAAGTGGAGAAACATGAGCTAATGTACTGATGAGTGATAACGTGCAGGTGATGCTACAGAATGGTGCACATGAAATGCAAAGAAAATATCTGCAAGGCTGCAGATTCCTTATAGAATATAGCATATATTAATTGGCAAGCATTTTTACACAATAAGAAGAAAAAGATAATAGATATACCAAGCAATTGTACATTTCTGTGTGTTGGTAACAGTAGTTTTCCCCAACCTGTTTGTTATGTGCCCACAGATTTATTGGGGATCCCAGTTCAAATAAAGTTTGTGGTTCCTTTGTACATAAGAATATTTTGGTTTTCATTTGAGATGTGAAATGGTAATAAATGGGTTAGATAAGGTATGAAGATAATAGGGGGACTATGAAGAGTATTAAGTGACTGAACATAACATAACTAACTGGATTATTGTATGACTAATGGGTTTATTCAGCTTTACTAGTCAGAGTAATACATTTGAGCAAGCAGGAGCATTAAATCATTCATCCAGAGATAAAACTTGTCACTATATGAGCAAAGGGCAACCAAAATTCAACCTAAGGTACAACAGAGCTGGTGCTAAATCTAGGAAGTCATTCTTGATGTGCTTAATGTTGTTCTACAAGCATCCTCTGGAAGCCCATGTTTCTTTGTCCTTGGAAAGCACGGTTGAACCAAGACTTCCCCAAAGCCCGTGGCAATTCCAGCATCACATGCAAATGAGGCTGGAATTTGAAAAGTGCTTCTCTAAAAGTCAACCTGAAGGAGTGTTTTCTGTCCTCGCTGGAGAAGCGCACGGAAAGACTCTTGTGTGCGTCTCTACCCAGTGCAGCCGGCCCGCGGGCAGGTTGCAAAACGCGCCTCTTGGCTTCATGTCAAGTTGTGATTCATTTTAACACCAGCGATGCTAGTTACGTATCACACACCCCAAACAGAAAGCCGTTGTGCCGATGAAAGTCTGATTACGTGAAATCTTTTCTCTCTGGGGAAGGACTGTGTGCTGCAGACTTAGTGCATGCGGCTCTGAAACACCCTGGCGCTGACCCGGGCTGCTCAGTGAAACTGCAGAACGACAGGTGGAGAAGTGAACGGCTTTTAAAGATTGATCTAATATTCTCTTGTTTTCAACAGATTTATCACAGACTAAAGCCTCCAGTGATCAAGGATGTTGATTCTTCTGGCTTTCATTATTGTGTTTCACATAACCTCGGCAGCACTGCTGTTCATCTCAACCATTGACAATGTGAGTGTCATTTCTTCTCCTTTTCTCTCAAACACATAAAAATGAAGTTATTCTCTAGTTATGTTCATCTTGCATATTGAAAGCATGTAACTTTGTTAGGCACACTGGTCTGCTTGCACCTTTTTGTAACAAAAATGCCCTGAATATGCGTGTTGCTATACAGGGAGGAGACTATACACATACAAACTGTACATTCGTATGGCATCATGTTATAGCCCCATGTTATGCAGCTGATCTTCTCTCCTGTGAGACATTAATAGTTGGCCAGGGAGTGTATTTACAAATCCTGCCTTGCTTGCAGGGCGGAGGTGTGGGACTTGGTTAAATAGAAATGAGGGAAAAGGGGAAAAAAATCTGTCGTCCCTTTGTGTCAAGCACATGAAGTCAATTAGCTCGTGACCAATCCGTGGGGATAATTTCAGTCAAGGTATGTTTGCCTCACAAGTGGTTATCCAAGATGCCCAATTAAGTCATGAAGCACACACCATGAATCTACCTGTTTCCATCCAGTTAAGCTGTTCCAGGACAAAGATTTAGAAGAAAGAATTTACCTTCTGGTGTTGACATCTAGCTCTTAATTGAATTTTCCTCTTCCCAAACCAGCCCACTATCCTGACGGGTACTCTTCACTGGGCACTGGAGTCTTTCTTTCCCTAGTAGATAAGTGTATATACAGGCTTTTAGAATTAAAAAAATATATGTGCTGAAAATATTCTCGTGTAGTCAGTGAAGCTGGTTTGAATTCCATGGTCTTTTCCAGGACCGCTCCAAGTGAAATGATGTGTTACCCACAGCTTTATATTGCAAAATTGTACAAACTCAGATGTTATCTTTTAGTCAGCTGGTTGATTTGTTCCAGTGAAGCAGGTCATGGACTGAGCACTACAGCAGGTTGCCTTACCCTGCTGCTTTGAATATTTGGAAAGCTAGGACAGTGGACAAAGCAACTTATTCTAGTTCAGAACTGCTCCATACAAATCAAATTATTATAGAAATAAAACCCCATGCCCTCTGCTTTATGTCATTAGCTGCTTTTAAGCAGTCACAAACTTACACTGTGTAACCTTCTATTAGATTTTATCATCTTCCGAGGCTTTTTATAGTCATGGAAATAACTCTGAAAGGGTTATATGGTGCTCATAGCTGAAAAAGAATATATTGAATTTGGACTTCAAAACCCAAATGAAAGGCATCCTGAGAAGGGAATGCTTTTTCTTAAAACACAGTGTTACCGTTACACATATGCCTACTATCATAAAATATTATTGTTTTTATTGCATTATTGTTTGCAGAGCTGCACAGTAAGCTGAGAGGTTTCTGGAATGTCTGTTTAAGCAGCAGATGCTACCAGGAGTCATATTTAAAAGTCGTATTTTTCCAGCACCAGTCTCAAAACAAAGGCCTGGGTAGCGATCGGAATGGGAACGGGTTTCCTGAGGAAATGCCACTCGTGTGGGGCACTCACGGCATTTCCCAGGCTACCGTAAAAATCTGTTCAGTCACCGTGGTACCATTTTACCTTAAGTGTTAAAATATCAAAATAGAAATAGCACAGGAAGATCTCAATTTGTCATTAGCCACTCCCGGTCAGATGCCCTCGGGTACAAGCTGCGTTTACACATGGATGGCACAGCTACATCACGGTGAGATTAAGTCAGGTCAGTGTCAGGAACCAGAACATCTATAAAGGGTTTCTGTTTCGCGGATTTATGCCCTGCTGTTTCCTGTGAATTAAAAAATGCTGTGCCTTTAAAGAGCTGGGCATCCTCAACAGGGTCTGGAGGAACAAAGCCAGTCTTGGCCAGGTACCTTAAGGAGTGAGTAATCACTGAGTAGCCAACATTTCTGCCCAAACAGCAGAAAATCCCATGTGCTTTGGGGTGTTTAACATTGCCATCTGTTCCCTTTTCTACTGCACGCAGCTTTAAAATGAAAATAACGTGAATATAATACACAGTTTATTCCAAAATGGCATTAGATTTTGGATTTAGTTTGAATGGTTAATTATCAAAACTGAACAGGAATTTGTGCTGGCTGATGTTTCTGATCAGGAGACTGACAACTAAAGACTGTGGGGGGGTGTTTGGTTGGTTTGTGTGTGTAAGAGCCCTTTACTTTTATTTTGCAGGCCTGGTGGGTAGGAGATGTTTTTACTACAGATGTCTGGAGAGTGTGCACCACACATAACAGCACCTGTATGGCCATCGGTGATCATTTCAGCGGTGAGTGTCTCTCCAGGCCTCTGTCTCAGCTCCTTTAGCTGGAGGTCTGGGGGAAGCGCACTGAAATTTGTGGGGGAAATAATATATTTGCTCAAAAAGCTGCATGCTCTAACTACTCAGATCTTCTAAATCTTTGATACTGGCTTCTCATTTTGAAAAAGCAAACTGTTCCAACAGTTTCTGTGAGAGGAGAGCAGAGGGAACTGTCAGGTGCACTTGAAAGCTCAGTGCAAGAGAGCAAATGCGGGCAACTGACAAGGAGCGCTAAGGAGTTCTGCAAAAATGAGGTCAGGTAAAAAGAGTGAAGTCATCTGAAAGTGTGGCTGAAGTGCTAGAACTTGTCTCAGGACTGAACTTTAGTTTCCAAAGAGGGACCCCAAAGTACTGGCTGCACACAGGGATGGGGGAAAAAGTGGAAGAAAGTCAGAACACAGGTTTTAACAAAGAGGCCTTAATATACAGCACAGCCAAACATCCTGCTTTACAGAACCCCCCAAATTTCTCAAATGTTACATTTGCTTTATTTCTATACTTTCAGTCTTTGTGTATATGAAAGAGGTAGATGATTTGAGGAGCCATGTATCTGTATCACAGCTTGGCTTTCCAAGCATCAGGTTGGTTCGGTCAAATCTGTGTTGCACGAGATGATGCATTATGCACAGGCATATCTAAACTAACACCAATGTAAGGAATTTGCATTTGATGTCTTGTGGTACTGTGCGTCCATTGAAATCAGGTACCCGAACCAGCTCAGGTACGTCTGCTGTTCCCAGAGCTACTCACTGCAGCACAGCTCTGCCAGAGGAGAGCTGCTGCGAGGAGTTAGTGCAGCAAAGTTACACACAGCAGCTACCTGTAGTAACAAATCGATTGGTCACTTCACCTCCCAGTTACAGAGAAGGAACTGACAGGATGAAAACCCTTTAGCCAAGCGTGGAGGTCGTGGCTGGCTCCATCTCAGCAGGCAGAGCTCCCCCCAGGCCTGGCGGGGGACTCGGGTCGGCGCCTGGAGCCCTTTGGGACACCTGTCAGTTCTTTGCTTTTAGTGCGTCGGTTGGATGTGGTGTGGGAGAAATAGTCTCTGCAGTATTTTTATTCAGGTTTAACGAAAAGCTTTGAAAAGCCCTTAAAGCTCTGGCTAAGTACCCAGGAAGGTGAGAAGAGCCACTCTGAGCAACGTGCGCCTGCTGAACTGCTGACAACTCACTGCTGGACGGGGCAGGAGAGAAACTGTATTTTTAATCAAGGCTGCTTTTTTGTTTTTGCAGAATATCAATCAATTCAGGCTGTCCAGGCCACCATGGTCCTATCTACTATTTTCTGTTGTGTGGCATTTCTGGTTTTCATTCTTCAACTCTTCCGTCTAAAGCAAGGAGAAAGATTTGTGTTAACCTCCGTTATCCAGCTCCTGTCATGTGAGTGATTTTTCAACAGTTGTGACTTTATGATGTTTGCATGAAAGTAGGAAAGGGAAGGGGGAAAAGGGTTCAAAAAGAATGAGCTGCAAGGGGAAAATGGTTTCAAAAAGAATGAGCTGCATGAGAAATTTGTAGGGCTCTTGAGGTCACAGCTTATCCGTCAGATTTGTTTAAACAGTGAACTGCTCTGTTCTGTACTGTTTAGGCACTTAAAATAAGGATGACATTGCTGCTCAGAATAAAGTCATTTAAACCTTGAAGGGAAAGAATCTGAGATTCTGAACTGGTTGAACAAATTAAATAACCCTGAAATTGTTGCAGGCAGGTACTTCCTGAATTTTTTGTTAGTCTTTAAAACTCTCCAGATGTTTCGAGTCATTTGGTGTTCATTGCAAATGACATAAATACACAACAGCACTTCACATTTAATCCATGCCAAAGAAACTGAAAACGTGTCCTGAAATGCTCCCACTTTAGTTTGAGGATGGAAAGTGAGCGTCTGCATAAAAGGCCGTTGGTGGAAGCAGCTGACAGGAGGAAGCCAGTGACTGGTTTTCATGCACATTGATAATACTTCAAGCGGCTGAACTTGACAATTTTCTTCGTTCTCCAGGTCTGTGCGTTATGATTGCAGCTTCCATTTATACAGACAGGCACGAAGAGCTACACAAGAGCGCTGCATACTTCATTGACGTGTCCGGAGGCCGATACGGCTATTCCTTCGTCTTAGCCTGGATCGCGTTTGCCTTCACCCTCATCAGCGGTGTGATGTACCTAATATTAAGGAAGCGTAAATAAATGTCAGCAGCTAGTTATTTCTGTCACTACAGTACAAAACCAAGTTCCAGTAACCATTTTGTATATAATCATTTACATGGTTTTGTAGTAAAGGTATTGTTTCTCTACAAATGTACTGTGTTCTTGATATGAAACAGAACTTTTGAACAAGGCAGGTTTCATGGAATGCCTGCACCAGCAGGTCAGGGGGCTGAGCAGGACAGAGCCGAGTAGTTTATTTTACGTATTTCATCATCATACATGATTTTCCATTTACTAGACATTAACAGTTTGTTCCTGGCCTCTAGTAGATCACAAACAAGGCCCATGCAAATTAATTTGTAATCAATGTGCTAACTGTATTCCTGGACCAGATGTATCCCTTTGGGGTGGGATAAGTATAGGGGGAGTAAAAAATGAGGCCCAGATCACAGTGAAAAAGCGAACAATTCTAAAAGGCCAAAGCTGCCCACAGTGCATCTGTTCTGGCAGAGGCCGAGGGTTGTGCTGTTTATAATGTGCAGTAAGTGTCATCGCGCTTTTATTAAAACCACTTGCTTTGCAGAAGTAAACAACCCCTTTTTGTAATCCAGCTAATTATTCCCTTGCTTCTCTTTCACATTTAATTTAAGCATAGGGAGCCTTTGGTGGGAGAATTCACCAGCAAATTCACTGGACAACTGGGGACCAGAGTAGTCTGAGCAGTAAGAAATACCCCACTCACCTCCTTATTTTGGCATGGTGTATAGTCTTTCTGGAAGGAAGGAAGAAAGGGGAAAAAAAAGCATTACCTTGCAAATTTCTAAGCAAATTAGTGATCAAGCAATGCCAAATTTGAGATTTTACAGCCAAACTCAACATGTTTATTACACCGGGCTTGTATTATACAATGATTTCATGGCTAATATATCATTTACAAAAGAATTCCCTGAGTCTGCCCATTAGGAAATTGGCCTTTCAGAAAGTCATTCTAAATTCCTTTGTGGGTTTTACTTGAACTAAACACTCCTAGCAAATAAATCCAAGTGCAATTACTATGCTTAGGAATTCCAGGACAGTTTTTTCAAGCTGAAATGACTTGGTGATTTCTATTTTTCAATAATTTTGTGAGAGAAATCTGTACTGTAATACCAGGCTTAACTGCTCAGCAGTGTAATATTGGCTTTGGCTGATGGTGATGTTGGAGCTGGGAGCTCAGTGTGGAGAATGAATGAGGTGCCTTTCTCTGGCTAGTCACAGCTTTGATGCTTAAATACAGATTTGCCTTTGTAGAAAAGCACTAACCATGTATTTATTTCAGTATATTCACTACAGCTGACCCAATACACAGGCAGTAAAAAAGTAAAAAGCTTTGGAATGAGGTTTTACACTTAATGTAGAACAATTCATTATTAGAAAGTAGTGCAGCTCTCCTAAAGTTGATACTTACTGCATTATACATCAGCCAATGGTCTGACCCATTCCTGCAGAGAATTCATCCTTGATTTCTCACAAAGCAAAAGTTCAGGTGCAGAACAGTCCAGGAACTGTTTCCAATATGAGTAGTAGGTCATGTCATTCCATCTCCATTCCATGAACATCCTAAAATTATTTGGCACGTACTACTTGTGTTTTGGGAGCAAAGCAGGCCCAGCGAGACTCTTCAGAAATCAGACCAGTAAGCAGCACAGCACATTTTAAGTAATAATAATAGTAAAAAACCCAAATCGGTCTGAGCAAAATGCATTCTCATCAGCCTGGCGTGATGCTGATATTTTTATCACGTTGGTTTGGTTTGTTTTTTCCCTCCTATGGAAATGCTCTGAAGTTCAAGAATTACTACCCTGCTTTTTTAGAAAATGTTTTGACAGTTTGCTGAATACATTTCACCTGAATTTGCACGCATGAAGACTTTGTCTTACATAAGTAGGTGCAGTTTAAGGTTGAAAGCAGACAGACTATGAACCAGGCATTTTGCTAGTTCTATTCCAACATGAAATAGGGAAATTCTTAAGCAACTGCGGGTTAAAATCATCTTATATCTAGAAGACTGTCCTGTAAACTTGTAAATTAACCTGTTGTGCCTCTGACTTGAAGAGTTTTGTGCCTTAATAATGCTCGAGTCATTTATAGACGAAGTATTTAAAATAAAGATGTATATATACATGAACACTCAGCTCAATTCCACAGTAAAGATCTGTCCCTTTAATTAACAGCGAAAAGCGTGCACACCACGGTGAACAAACAGCAGCACACGCGGGATGCCACATAGAACAGAGCGGGTGCGAGTGTTGTACGTACCAAGAAAACAAATGCCCAAACAGCTCGAACTAGAGTTTGAATAGGACAAACATATTTTAGGATATTCTTTCTACCTGATATGCCTTTAAAATATACCATTTTCTATGCTCTCTTTATTCTGAAAGTGTACATGAAAATAAAGTTAAAACAAATTCTTGTCCTATAATAGCAAGCTTGATACATTTAGCAATCTGACCTTGTCTTTAAGCCTGGGATATATTTACACAATTTTGGACAAGAAATAGTGGAGTATTTGTGTGAACAGGTGAAATTAAATTCTTTCTGCCTGTACTAGAACCACAAGCTGGTTATTTTTGTCCTTTGTTGAAGACCTTCCAGGGTAAGCAGGGAAAATACTAGTGCATTGAACATCTAAATGTATGGTGTTAAAAGACCAGACGCTGAGTGATGCAAGATCCACAGATGCTCTGATAAGTAGTTGACTTGTAAGCTTATTTCTTTTCCTCATTTGCAGAAGCAGCTGTGGGTTGAAGATCAGGTTGAGGGCCTTGAGCATGAGAGAAAATGACATTAGAAACAGGCCAGTGACTTCTGTATCTGCTCCAGCCCGGGCTTCAGGTTTACACAGAGATGGTAACAATACAGACAGGTTTGTACAGACTGATCCAAAACGGCCCCTCCCAGCTCCCCAGAAACAATTTCCCCAACCCCATAAAACTTTTGCTTTCTGATCATGGTGAACACAAGGGAAAAGTCCGAACTATTACAATATAACCTAGCAGCTGTGAATCTACCCGGACTTTTTTATACGTGGCAAGTAGGCACCTGAAAGGATGTACAAGAAACAAATCTTGGAAAACAACTCTAGAATGTTTATATCAATGTATTTTCTTAAATGTATTTTTTAATGTATTCCATCCAAGATGAAGGAAAAGTTCTGCAGTACTTGGCTATGAGATATCTTAAAAAAATGCACTGTAGGTGATAGGAGCTGTGCTGCTTAGGCATTAGCTATGTTATTACCCCAGCTCCATCAACAATTCATTTTACACGGTTCTTAATGGCTTCAAAATAACAGAGGGAGTACAGCAGTGTTGTCTTGAGCTCTGCAAGCTTGTGCCCTTTAGCTAAACAGACAAAACAAAAAAATCCTTCCTATAATTTCTAAAAACAAGATGATCTGCTACCTTTCCAAACGCTAAAGAGAGCAAAGATCCCTAAAATCATGGTTCATCAGTGCCACTGAAATAGAGGAATTAACGAAGCTGAAAATGTTATGATGTTTTTTGTTTTTTTCGTATGTGCAATAATCACCTCTGAAGTCCTAAGATGAAAGAAAGGGAAATGCGGGAGTAAATTAGTTTTATAGAAAGGCTTCATTTTGAAGGCTGCAGAACCAAGCTTGGAACGGGAGCTCCCTGTGAGCTGTCTGTGACAATGCCATTCCCGTCGCATTCTGCACACAAGCCCCTTCTAGTTTCATGGTTCTGAGAAGGGTCTGTAAATTCCACAGCGCTGGACAAGGAGGGATCCTTGGAGTGCAGGAGGATGTGAGAACTGCTTCAAAGTCTTGGCACCAGGACAAAACCTGTTGTTATTTAAGCAATGACAATAACCAATAAGCCAGTTGCGCTGCTTTGTATTCATACTAACTTAGCTTCATGTAAGTGTATAAATGTCTGAATTGTCACTGCCTGTCCGGTTTCCAGACTGTCCCAAGTGTCTGATTTCCTGATGCTGAGATATTACCATCCAGCACGTTGCTGGTGTTTGCTTTCTGTCTGTCCACAAAGCTTTTCCCCAGACTGGAAAGTGCTCTGTTCACACTCATAATAACCACTCAGAACAACGACCTGTGTGCTGTCCAAAGGAGTGCTTAGTTACTTCGTTGTAAAGCAGGTGTACCTTGCACGGATGAGTAAAATTGCAGGTGCCATCATGAAGTTCAAGTACTAGAATAAATTTCAGCAGATATGAAACAATCCTGATGATATCCAAACTGTGTCACATGGTGCAGATTTTGGTCTATTTTTCACTCCTCATTCTTGGAGATGAAAGCTGGCGTTCTATTTCTCTTCAAAAAAACCTCAACAAAGTTCAAGTGTGTTTCTAACAAAGGGAATTGTGTCACTGTCAGAAATGCTCAAGTTCAGAAAACTTCATTTAAAGCCCACATTGCTACAAAGGAAAGGGTAGAAATAGAACATGTTCCGCTTCACAGACTCAACCTTGTTACTGTATTATCAGCAAGATGTAAAAGAGGTGCCATATTACTTTCTTGAGAAGGTTTTTTTATATTTAGATATTTTTATTTACTTTTAGTAAAATATTTTTTAGCAGAAAAACCTTCCTTATGCTTCAAGTATCTGTATTGTAGAACTAAAACTGGTTTGGAACCTAAAAGCTCGTAGGGTATAAGTTTAAATCCTGTTAGCAAATAATGTTTTCACACATCTCTAGGCATGAGGGAGGGGGAGGAAGGGAAAGGAAGGAAGGAAAAGACAAACTAGACCAAAAGAAGATGAGATACAGAGGGAAGGATGACTGGAAAGTTTTGGGGTTAGGGGTTTGCGTGTGTGTATTTCTAAGGACGGGATCTCCTGGCTTTACTTATTTGCTTCTGTAGAAAATTGTTCTACTGTTCCAATCCCGTTCCAATGGAGCCTCCTCGTGGCGAAAGAGAAGCCAACTCCTTTGAAGCCCAACTGTTCAAGCTGTTCCTTTCCCATTTGAAAAGTCTAACAAATTCTAAACAAATTCTAAAATCCTACAATATGCCAACCCCCTATATGAAAACTGATATTGTACAAAAGTTGGATAAAAGAGCCCTTCATCTGATGGAAGCAGAAGTTTGCTTCAGTTTAGTCCAGCTAGATCATCATTCAGTGATTTTCATCTTTCAGTCATGTAGACCTCGCAGGACACTAATCCATCCCACGCTGAATTAGCAGCAAAACTCTCCCACTGACAAAAGAGCTTTCAAATTTCTCTCAAAGCTCTTCACCTGTACCAAAATTGTGAAAGCAACTGAATGGTACAATACTGACCGGGCAGTTTGCAAAAATGGATCATTAATATTAAGTTATATAGTAATTATCAAATAAATTTAGTAACATATTTGTTCAAATCAGATTTGTCATGTCACTGGATTTAAAAGTTTTTCTAATAAGAAACATGGCCCATAGTCATTGCAAAGAATCGGGAATCAATTTTAAGATTAGCACGAAGCACAAAACCACCAAAAACTAGGCCTAGCTTCTCCAAAAGTACTTGTTTGCTACATGTTCATAGCAAGAATGAGAATCTTCCTAAGCACCTGCAGAGGAAGATTCCAGATTTTCTCTTTTCCCTTGCATTTATTTACAGCTTACATAGCCAAGGAGTCTTTAAACAATTTTTATATCACACTACTAGCATATAACAGAAGTTCTTCAAACATGCTTGCAAAGCAGAGTAGTTCTAGAGATTGCAAGTATTTCCTCTGAATCCTAAAGCTGTGCTTAATCTGTTTAACTATCAGGGGTGTAAATATTACAACCCACACATCTGCTGTTCCTAAAATGGGTTAGGATCCCCCCTCCCCTGGTTTGCACTTCTCTTTCAAGTGTTCTCCAGTCCAGACTGATGAGCCAAAACACCCTGTAAATGTAGTAAAGAACACGTGAAATATAATTCTTGCCTTATTTCATCATTACTCATCTGTTTCTTTAAATTGTCCCTGACAAAAATTAAAATGCATCATCGTCCTCAAGGAGGAAAGCTCACAGACAGACCTTCTGAATTATGCCAGCCCCAAAGGTAAAGCAAACGAAACGAAGGCAAATCAAAATAGAGACATAGTGGTATTTATGTAGAACTCAGTAAGCAAAAATCAAATTTAAAACTTGTCTGACAGACCTGACAAAGGCTGTGGGTTTACAGTAATCCTGAAAGGTCCACCTAATATATGCTTTTGTAAGATTTTCACAGCATCTTCTTTTTCATAAAAGATAATATCCTTTTGCAGCAATCAGTGTAGGGAAACTCACTGCCAGACCACACAGAAGGCAAAGGTGGTATTTTCTTTCTCTTCCTACCAAAGCTGGCTGCCTGCTGGCACGCCAGTGAGCACACAATCACAGAATCACCGAACATTAGGGATTGGAAGGGACAGCCACCGCGTGATGGATCCCAGATCCCAGGGATCACTTGTGAGCAACAACACCCGGTGTCCCAGTGTGTCTCTTGGGCTCCTCCGCCTGGGAACTGTGACCTGTGCTTTTACACCCATTTTAAAATGGGAAGCCAATGGCATCCTTTGCTTCTTCCCCAAGGGGAAAAGCTGCATGACACTTCATAATGACTTTTCACATTGTTCTTTTCCCGTGAGTTCACCTTTAAGAGGGTGATAGAACAATCATAAAAGCAAGAAGTATGACAGTCCACGTACCTACATTCCAGGTTCATATGTCTGTCCCAAATCTAAGCACCTACAGTGGTAACTCTGACACCAGGCTATTGAAGCAGCCTATGTACCATCAACTATTGGTTTTATTTGAAGAAAACATGAAAAATATACTTAGTTTATTTTTTACCTGAACTCTTGCTGGCATTTCTGCTTGTGGAGACATCTGATTATTTGGAAGAGCTGTAACACAGTTGTCACAGAAGTTTAAAGTATGCACGAGTGTTTTATCTAAAAGTCTCAATTTACACAGTGACAAGAACACTTTGTAATCGCTGCCAGAGCAGCAGAATGTCACCAATCCCCCCTCCCAAAACACATGGGACAACAGTCTTATGGGAATGACAGCCTCACTATGGATGCTCAGTATTGTCTCTGCCTAAAAAGCAACAATCTGTTACAGCAAGTGAGCTCAACCTGTGCAGAGCTGTCCAAGAGCGGCTCCAAACAGCAGAGCCAGCTCCGTACGGAAGCAGCGTGAGGACGTGTGTGTTCAGATGCAATTCAAGATGCTGTGGGCTGGCGTTTCTTCAGAAGCTTTTTCCCCTGTAGCTTAGTCCAGTTGCAATGAAGAAAATACACACAGAGAGGACAAACAGCCTGACTGGGTGTTACTCTTGATGAAAGTGTGATACTTACTGCTTTTATGCTTTTATGAAAGGGTGATACTTACTGCTATCGGCATGGGGAAAGATCTGCTCAGAATGCTTGCTTGGTCACACATTATTTATAGGACAGAGTCAAGCTTGGTAAAAAATATAGTGTTTCTATTGTTTTAAAATATCTATTAAATTACAAGAATTTGATTTTTAAAAAATTAAATGAATCCTCTCCTGTTTCTATACTATTCCCCAAAAAGAATGTTATAATAATAAACCAGCGGGTTGGATGTATAAAAGTGTTCATTAGTGCACCTCATGCTAGACTTTTGTTTTAATTAAAATGTTTTTAAAACAACGCGAATCTCCAGACAGACATCTCGATAAGGTGAAAGCATGCTCATGTATCAGTTTAAAAAACCAACAAGAATTTGGCACATCTGTAAGCATTTCAGAATCACAATTGGGTTTTAATGACATTTTTAAAAAGACAAGACACGAGTAGCTGGCAAGTTCTAGACAAACTTTGTATATCCTGTAGTGAATTCATTAGCATGCATGGACTCAGCGATAAATTTCAATATCTGAATTATTTGCACTTGCTGACTTCAGGTTTTCCATGGAGACCAGTATCACTTCCATCAGAACTGATAAAACAAAAAATACATAAAACTTGTTTGGAGATGTACAAGAATTATTAAAATAAAAGCATTGAAAATAACTACACAAATACATCAACCATTAAAATTTGAACTCATCAATTAAGACGTAATTCAAGCAAGAAACTAACAGCACAGTAAACAAACTTTATTAAATAACTTATTAAATCATGGCACTGAGAAAAAATTTTAAATCCATTCAATTTACTCACTTGTGCGTTGCTATCTTTTTCCATTTAGCAGTGGAATATTCTATGCATCAAGAACATTCATATTCTAGACATTTTTTATAGAAATGAAGTCTACTTGCTTCCATCTTAGTAAAACAACAAAGTTATTCTGTTTGCTTTATGAAAAATGGGTTAGATATTAATTGTACAACATTTCTGTGCTCTCTAATCTGTAACCATCAATTACTCACATTACCCAAAATCCGGCAATTTCATGATCTCAGACTGCATTACAAATGGCACTACTGAGGAACATTTTGTTACCTCACATCCAGGCTCACTTAATACTTAATATGAACAGGTGCCACTAGGCATTCTGAAGCCTACACAAGCTCCTAGGTTGATTTTACAGTGTGGGTGGTAAATTAATTCCTGCAGACTTTATCTATGTCTTAATGGCCAAGATAATCCAGTTGATCTGAGGTGTAAAACGTCTGTCCAAGGTTAGAGGGACTGGAAACATTTGAAGCGAAATTGTACTTGGAGAAAAAGAGAACATCAAGGAACGGGGCATTTGTCTGAGCCTTGCGGGGCCCGTCCTGTGGCACGTGGCTCCAGGATCTCCTGAGGCCGCCAGCAGGATATTGTGTGAGCAGAGGAAATGTTAAGTACTGGGGATGCAGCAGATCCACTGCATCTGTTTTGATCAAAAGAACAGCAATTTAACGCTGTAGAAGGTCTCCCAAAATGAAAGAAGGGAATCCTAGCCACATTTTCTGACAGTTGCAAGCACACAAATGCCAGCTTTTATTTTCTTTCCTCTGGATACCCTGTTGTTCATCACTGGTTACAATTAAGATATGCTGTAAGAAGCTTTAACTTTGTATTATAATAAAGAGGGCTGAGCCTTCACTAGAAAAATTCCAGTGGCTCTCCAACAGGACAGCATCAAAGCAAAAGTTGCCAACACATGTAGTGCCCAGGCCCTGTTTTGAGCTTGTTTAATAATGATGACTGCAAATAACTTCGTTGTAGTCTAAAACTGAAAACAAACAAATCTTCAAATGATCAACCAATTTAAGACCTCTACATAGGGTTCTTTCTGTTCTTAATGCAACCAGCAGCAACGTATCTGTGAAAATCACCAGGTTTCAGGGTAAACATCCACAGCCATCTATTTGTTTACAAGCAGGCATTAATGCCTATCTTAGCATATGCATCTGCATCATACCTGATGAACAGCCATTTTCGAGAGCGATTCCTCCTGAAATGCAATCACAGCATCAATACGTCTCTCCAGTTTTGATACTTTCTTCTGCAACAGAAAAGAAACAGAGCATGGGCTAAGAAACACTGAAGAGTTCACCTGAAATAAGTGTACAGTGAAACAACTGCAATGAACAAAGGCTAAAAATACAACTATTCTTAACTGATCTTTCTGTCACACAAGATGAAAAGACTGGATACTTCTGGGGTCTTACTCTAGGGCAGCATTATAGTCACATGTGATACACATGCAAAACGTCCACTGGGTCATGCAAAGACACTTACTAGTAATGCTTTAGCTATTTCTTCGTGGTTATCTTTGCATTGTAATTGTTCAACTCTTCTATTTAAACTTTCTAGTTTTTGATTAATGAAGTCACTGTTTAAAATATCCATCTGCTCACCAATCATATGTTTGATCTATAACAAAGAAAAGCTGTTTCAAACGTAAAAATCTAAAACCATTGAAATGACTGTACAAACTCTGTGCTGAATTTAAAATTTAGCTAAGTTTCAGGAGAGTAGGGTCATTTTCTTTCTATCGTGTATATGGCATTTCTGGTACGTACAAAACATGGAATTTTGTACCTTGACACTCTCCATTAGAATTAACTAATTTTGCATACAGGCGGTGTCAAAACATAACTACCTTCTAAAATTTAAAGAGGTAAAATTAATATTTTTTTAATTAATCACTACCAGTGCACTAGTACAGCTTGAAACATTTTTAAAATGTTTATGATTTCTCTACATAGAAAATTTAGGATTTTCCTTTCTACAAGACTGATGATCAAAAATTGCTGCAGACCCCTGGTTCCAAGCAGGAGTACCCATGAGCCAGTGAAGCTGGCTGATCCTATCTGTTTTAAAACACATATGAAACAACAATTCAAACATTCTGCATGTTACCTTTCCCAAAAGACTTTCTTCCTTTTTTGACATTGTACAAACACTCTTTTTCTTGATTTCATCAGAAAGCTTAATACCTTTGCACTGGGTATTTTCTTTGCTTATTGAACTTGCCCTCTTCCTTCGAGTGCTCACTGGAGGGGAAAGAAAGAACAAACACTGTTAACATTTCAAGCTTCTTTCTACATTGCAGTACAAATAATTAGAACTGAGGCCAGTGGATGGAGGAGTTGTATCATTCACATCACTGATGTTCCTCCTTAAACATGCCACAGCAGTTCCATCTGGATCTAGAGCTGGGACATAGTATTTTGTGCAAAAAGAAACAGAAACCAAAACCTCAAGCAAAAGTGTGGAGAGAAGGAAGAGTGGGACAAAAAAAGATGAGGTTGGCCCTGTTAATTTTCCCACCACTAAATTTTATTAGAAATACTCATGAAGAGCTATTTTACCCTCTTCCTCTTTTTTAAAAATCTATTTTTTCAGTGACAACATGCTCTCTACCTTGAGACAAGCAAATAAAAGACCGTGCTTTTTCTGCTGAAGTAACACTGAGATATGCCTGAAGGCTTTTCCTACCCTGCTCTGGGCCAGTGCCTCTCATCTCTTTCAGCTACGAGCCTTTTGACGTATCATACAAAGCCCCTTCCCAGGATTAGGAATTCTGTAAGCCTTATTACCTGAGAAGGCAGGCTCAGAGCCATGTCAGAAGCATCTTCATTTTACAAACACTCTTTCTTACTACCAGCAACTGTCTTTCCTCCTACCCCTCTTTTTATTAAAATGAAAAATGTCACAGACTATATTATTCTCTAGGGGTTTTAATGAGGTAATACTTCGTAGTCAAGGAAGAATCTTGCACCTGCAACATAAAGATTGTACTTATCTTGCCAAAAAGAACAGTATTCCTGACTCTTTACTTGACCATGCTGCTATATAAATTTAACAAGTATTTGATGACTGTCCAAGAGGTGTTTTGCACCACAACCAAGCAGAACAGGGTGTTTCTGTTTCACTGCACTGATCATCACCCAGGCAGTGGCAGCAGCAGTGGATGCAGTCATTGCAGTAACCGACAGGACTGGAACCAACTCCCCATCCCTGAGCAACCGAAAAGCCAGTGCATTCAGAATAGGTCATGATGTTAGGTAAAATGACGATTAAGAAAATGCTACAAATATTCCCATAGCACAGGCTGGCTAAAGGGCAGAGAATTTCAAATTATAAACTACAATAATTTGTTCAGCAGAGAAAGTGTTCTCTTAAAGGGCATATTTTTGGAAAAGCGGACTTTCTAACCTCATATATCTCTAGGGAAAACTAAATCTTCTTTTTCCTGTTTTGAGATATCTATTTACTGTATTAACACTGGAATGAATTTTTCATTCCAGATTTTGTTCCACATTTTAAGCTCACCTTTTGTAGGATGGTGATGGCATTGTTAGTTTTCTTACCCTCACTGCCACTATGAGCTGCAGCCTCCAGAGCAGCACCCTCCACCCTCTCGTGTGATCAGTGGGCAGCCACCTCAGACTTGACCATAAATGCACTCCAGCTGCTGCTGATGGTGGCGTTCACATCTTTACATCTTTTATGAAGTATGCATTTTAAACATCCAGCATTTAAAAGTTGGTTTGTATCTGAATTTTTGTTGCAAATTATCTCAGGCACGGGATTTTGACAGTCTTTTTGATCAACATTTACACACATGGAACATTCTGTGCTAGTCAGTGTTCTGACTGTTGGTGGGAACTCTGGTTAGCACTGAAGGCACATTTGATTCAGAAAACACTTTTCTTTTGACATAATCCTTACTTTTGCAGATTATATCCAAGGCACTTGGCTGAAGAGAATGATCTTTCATTTGCAAGCCATATAAAATCTCCTCCGTTGAAATATTCTTTATTTTATTCAGATTTTCTACTTGCTTTTGATCATTTAGAACCATGGATTTTTTTGCTCTCAAACATTTATGCGAATATTCCATCCTTGGTGCCCTACAACAAAGAACCAGATTTTAAAACCAAATACATGGAGTAACTCTTATCTAAAGTCTTTAATTTTTATGGCTTTGCAAATGCACAATATTTTATAAACATTTATTATGGCAGTTTATTAAATCCTATTTTAAATATCTCTTCTTGTTTCAGAGCAGGAAAACCCTGTCATCAAGTTGTCATCCCTAACAACGTAAGACTGTTCCCCACATTAGATTTAGAAATGACAATGAACAGAACACTAAAGAGAATGCAAAGAGCTAGTGCTAACAGTGCCCAATGCTGTTTTTTCAGACTCCTTGGTTATATTCAAGTCTGAATAAAATGCCCGCTAGTTGTGCTGGAAAACCTTTGTTCATAGTAAATATAAATACATGATTGATTGAAACTTACAGCTGTATTTGTTCCATTGCTTCCATTTAACTTCAGCTAGTTAAAAAGAGTCTTAACAGGGTTTATCTATCATCTCAAAGGTAAATAGGCACCTGTTTTTCATCTTCTGAAGCCCCTATCTCTGTGGTGCAGCCGGATTAAATTCTATTTTCCACATGATTCAACACAAAATGACTGAGAAGTCAGGAAGAGAAGAAGAAGCATTTAGAGCTGCTTGGTGTTCACCAGGTCGCTTGCTCATCCCCCAGCCCACGGTATGATAAATGATACCTATATTATCCTTGGCAAGCATTTGTCAATCTCAGCTGAAAATACCACAACCAGAGCTCAGCTGAAACACCACAACCATCCCAACACATGGTCCAGTTTCCACAAGTTTACACTTCACATGTAACTGGCAAATTAAGCCTATTACTTCCCATTTTGTCCTCCAAGACCATTAACTTATTCCCTCCATCTGCACAGAAGCCTCCTTATGTAATTGAAGATCAATGTTTCATCCAGTCTTCCACTTTCCAATATATTCAGTATTTTCTTGGTGATCGTATTTTCCAGACATTCCTAAATATTCTCATTTTTCTATTCTGGATGTGTGTCACTTCCAGCACATCCTCTTGAAATGCGGTAAACACAGTGTGTGAAGATAGCAACACCTTAGTAACACTGAAAATAATGGAAGAATTCCTTCTATTTCTTCTACAGTTTCCAGATGTTCCATCACATGCTATACCCACACTGCTTTTACAAATTGCACTCAAGGAGAAATGCCAACCTCCTTTGACAAGGAAAATGGATTGGCTTTTGGCCTCAGAGCTAGGAGATCCTGAACCAGACCACACCTACACTGCAAAACAAGTTCATGGAGCTCTTTTCTAGACCATATGGCAGGGCATTTTTGAGGAAGATCAGTCCACTTACGGCCTTACAGAAACAGCAAAACCAGCCAAACTGATGATGGTAACACAGTTTTTCCGCAGCTGCAACCAATATCACAGCATTTCAGTCAATCCCCTTCCCTAGCCTTGCTCTCCCTGGACTCCTTCATTCATAGAACCACAGAATCACGGAATCATTTAGATTGGAAAAGACCTTTAAGGTCATCGACTCCAGCCATTAACCCAACACAGCCAAGCCCACCTGTAACCCTTAAGCACCACATCTCTGTGTCTTTTAACCCTCTCCAGGGATGGTGACTTCACCACTTCCCTGGGCAGCCTATTCTAATGCTTAATAACCCATTTGGTGAACACATTTTTCCTGTTGTCCAATCTAAAACTCCTCTGGCACAACTAGAGGCCACTTCCTCTTGTCCTTCATTTCCTTTCTGCTGTGTAGCCAGCAAGATTTTACTAACATTATCCAAATAGTGCTTGTTCAGTGTCTGATGCAAATACCATCACTTCTGACAACGAAATGGAAAATAAATGGATTGCATACTCTTCCCCTTGACAGCTTTTCCCCTGCCCTGCTGTCATCATTTCACCAGTTTTCCAGTGGTTGAAGATTCTTGCCGTCTCACCTGTATCTGAAAATCACATTTAAAGATGCTTATTTCAGCTACATGTGTTTTATATTTTTATGAAAAATCACACTTAACACACACCAGCCTGGACACCTTCCTGTATAACCTCATCTGGGTGTTCCTGCTCCATGGGGGGATTGCACTGGATGAGCTTTCCAGGGCCCTTCAACCCCTGACATTCTATGACTATGTGATTCTGTGAATCCGCCCCAGCCCGGCAGCTGCTTCTCCTGTTCCTTTCACCCGGGGCAAACGGGCGCAGGCTTGGGGCGGGAGAACCGGGCCGGCCCCGGCGGGGAGGAGAGGCCGAGCCGGCTGCGAGCGCTGCCCCACGGCGCTGGAGACGCCGGAGAGGTGACAGAAAACCACGGCCCGACTCACCCTCCGCCACTCCCCCGCGCCATTGACCGCCCGAGGAAGCCCCATGGGCCGGGCCGCCCCCACCACTCACCGGCGGGAGGGCGGAGCTGCCCCGAGCTGCTCCCCGGCCCCACGCCGCCCCGCCAGCCGCCCGCGGGACAAGAGCGGCTCCGAGCCGCCGCGACCGCGGGCGCAGGTGGAGCGGAAAGTCGGCGAGGACCGCGCCGCCAGCCACGGGGCCCTGCCCGGCGCCTTCGCCTCCGCTGGCGAGGCTGGACCCGCCGCTGCCGCGGGAAGCGCTGAGGCGGCAAAGCGGCCCCGGGCGACCGTTACAGCGCGAGGAGCCCCTGCGCTCGCGCCGCCCGCCCCCCTCTCAGCGCCGCCGCCCCACATGTCGCGACTCCTCCGGTTCCCCAGGCAGCCCCAGGGCCGCTTGGTCACAGGTTCGAGCTTTACTGCAGCCATAAGCATTACTGCTTACTCGTCGGAATTAATTAGTAAAATGCAGGTGCATCCCAGGTGATGAGTGCTCGTGAGCCAGCTTCGCCACTGCAAGGTGAGCGCCTGCTCTGCCGTGTCACAGACAAAGCAACATGGAGTCTCTTTGCACCCGTTTTCTGTCACAGAATCATAGAATAGTTTCGTTTGGAAGAGACCCTCAGGATCATCGAGTCCAACCGCAACCTAACCTGACTCTAGCACTAAACCATGTCTCTAAGATCCTCGTCAAAACTCCTTTTAAACGCCTCCAGGGATGGTGACTCCAGCACTGCCCTGGGCAGCCTGTGAGGCAGCGGGACACGGACTGGCCACCCAGCAGCCCCCAGGCCCAGCAGAACTTGGGTCAGCAGAGCCCTCGCAGCAAAGGAGGTTTAGCACATGTTGGGCTGTGCCAGCAAGAACGTTGCCAGCAGATTGCGGGAAGTGATTTTTGTCTCTGTTTGACACTTCTGCACTGCACCCGGAGTCCGTGTCCAGCTTGGGCTTTCCCGTGCAGGAAAGAGATTGACATGCAGTCCTACAAAGGGCCAGAGCACATGATGTACGAGAGATGCGGAGAAAAGGGGTTTGTTGGACACAGCCCAGGGCGACCTGACCTAGCTGGATCTGCTTTGAGTGGGGGTTCCCACTAGGGCAGGAGTTCCTCCCAACACAACTCGTTTCGTGCCTCTTTGACTTAGTGCCTTTTGACAGATTGCCAGCCAGACCATTTTAAAAGAGGGGCAGAGAAGAGGATTTTGGAGAGGACTTGTTCAGGGACTTGAAAGATACTTGGAAATCCCAGTGGGTACAGGGTGGAAAGATCTGCCAGTTGACTTTCAGCGAAGAGAAAGTCCTGACGGTTTTCACAGACTGTAGCTCCTTGCTGTCTGCTTGGGTAAGGGCAACTTTTGGGATCTCAGACCCAGAGTGCTTCTCTAAGCAGAAGGTGAATAGCAGGGGCACAGCTCCAGCTGTTCTAAACTGGCCTCAGGCATGGAAAATTCCGCTGTGTGATATTCCAAGGTAAGAGCCCATCTCTTCTACTACACTGTTGCTATCTTCATTACATGAAGATGTATTCAAGAAGCAGAAAATACTCTAAGATATAGTTAAAAATATGAAAAGACAAACATACATTTTTTCATAAAACCTGAATTTTTGAAACAGAATATTGCTTTGTTAGTGTTTACACATATAAACCCATTGGTTTCCTCCTAGTATGGTTGATCTGTGTTTGTTGCAGTGGATTTCAGGACACACAGAATTGCTTGTTTCAGCAGCAGTGCCAGCATATAATGGTTTGGTGTTCCCAAAATCCAGCCTCAGACTTTTCCCACTTGGGACACAGGAAAAATCAGAGACCTCTTGGTACAGGACAGAAAGACCATCTCTGAAGGGAATCTAGAACTCAGGGGTTTTTTCTTTCTTTTTTTTTTTTCTAAGATAAAATCTAGTGAATGACAGAACTATGACTAATACTGTAGGCTAGCCTTGAAGAAATTGAAAAGTAGGGATCTCTTTCCTGTGTTATTCCCTGTCCACACAATTTTAAAACCATCACTTTCTTCTTCTTACAACAGTGAAGTTCAATTTTAGAACAGTTTTCCAGTGTCAAGGACAACAAATGTTTGAGATTGACCATGGGCTGCTTCTTCAGCCTTTCCTTTGGGCTCTCTTTTCTAAAAGTCATCAGTCATACATGTTTCAAGTGTGATTAGTCTATCATACATCATCCTCTGCCACTTTTTTTCTGTAACAATCATTTTAGCTTTTCCACTCTTAAAGTTCAATTTTAGCATTATCAGTGCTGTATCACTGTTACTGTATGACTGTGCACTGCAATATAGTAGGTATTTAATTTAATAAATTAGGGTAATAATGGTGATTAGTAGCTAAAGGATATCTAGTACTTATAAGGATTTTGTTGCTGTTAAGCCCAGTCACCATTTTATGATTTATTGCTTCTATTGAAGCATTTCGTATTGCAATAAGAAAACAGGCTCCTGAGATGCCTAGTTTTGGTAATTTGTTACTTGCATAACAGAGTAGTCTAAACCTGTGAACACTGACATATTTTATTAATGGTGTAGTAGTGCGTTAAAGCTTGTAATGCACTAATGTGGTAGTCCGATAACTGATTTGGAAACAAGAATATTTTGAGTGCATTCTTTATCTCTGTAGCAATTTTTCCTCTCTGTGCAGTCTGAGTCTTCGTAATAAACTAGAGTGATGGCTGTGTTTCAAATCTGCATTAAGAAAGGGCACCATTGTTTTTATCTATGTAGGAGAAAAGATCCTGCCTTGATTTTGTTCAGGCTTCAGAGGATGCCTCTTTGCATAACTGTGAGGAGCTGAGAATAAGAGCATAAACCTCTCTAAAACGCTGCTTAAAGAGTCCCGCCCAATGCTAGACAAGATATAAAAGAAGAGCATTTTAACTCTAATTGATAGTTAGTATTTTTATGGTTGACAGTACATTTCTTTTTGATCATGATAGTGTTTAGCAGTGCAGAAAAACAGGAACTGAACACACTGAAATTCACTTTGTGAACCTAAGCATTGGTTTGTTAAAAGTTGTTCATCCTGATCATTCTGGTTCCAAGAATGAGGAAAAGAATGACTAAATGTAGAAGAGTTTCTGCCAGTGTCAAGTTATTTCGATGCTAGTGTATTATCACTTATAATTTGAAGGGTTTTGTGTTGACTGTGTTGGAGAGGGACTGGGAAAGCCAAGCTCTGTGGGTCTGGCTCGTTTTCCTTAGAATTCCAAGAGAAGCAGCACTTTGAGAAACTTTCTTACAAGCAGAGCTTTGTTGTTGTGTTTTTTTGCAGGGAGAAGGGGGGACAGGGCTTACATTTTGGAAGAACATAATGTCACTTGCTGCTGCCTTTTGAGTGTTAAGAGGTCTTTTTTTCTGGTTTAAAATTTTAAGAATGTTTCATATTTTATAATCATGCCACTCGTTTTCAATAGCAACATTAATACATCTTTTCATATATCTGTTAATGAACATTGGAACAGTAATGTAGAGACTATGTAAGTCTGAGGACATATTTGTCTTGTTCATAACTGTGCATAGTATTTTATTAGCTCACAAGCAGCTTTAGAGGCTTTTTTGGAAGGAAGATGGTTTGAGATTCTCAAATACAGTCTGCTCTGAGTAGTGTCAATGAACACAGTGTGGTGAAAGGCTGTTTGGACACTTAAAAATGTAATATTTTGCATTCAGGGTTTTTTTGTCATTTTATCCTTAGGTGAAAAGTAGCAGCACAGAGGAATGATGAACAGACTTTGTTAAGTTATAATCTTTTGTCTTGCTGGGTTTAGTGGCAAACTCCCAGTTAAAAATACAGAGGAGTTTGGGGTTTATTTTTATGTTTCTCTGAAGGGTCTATAACATACATGATTTTCAAAATGATTTATTATGTTTCCAGTTTCTCTAGTTGCTCCATCATTACTCAGACTACAATCTTATATGGCAACTCTAATTTCCCAGGGAAGTGTATTTAGAGCGTAAAATATCATGTATTTTTCCTCAGTGACTATTAAACAAAAGCCCCACATACAGAGAAACCCATGTGACTTTAGCTTGGCTATTCCTCTGTAAAAAATATCTGCAAAATAGAAATAACTATGAAATGTGCATTGTTTCTGCTCTGCTAGGTATAGCAGAGGCTTAGAAATTCCTTAGACAAATAGGTTATTGGTAGGCTGAATGAACAAGTTATTTGAGAACTACATATATCTGGGATGGCCTGACATGTCCAAGTTATAAAAGAAAATATTTTCAGGCTGCCTGGATTTTAGCTTACCATATATTTAGTACCAACTCCACAGTTGCCTTCTATTCCTGTAAACTCTTCCTCCTTCATCAAGTTGTTTGAATTTAGACAGTACTTTTTAACTTTCAGGCTATATGTACAAGAAATAAAATAAATAGGCTTGTTCTTCTCCCTCCTTGGCCATCCAGGTCAACTGGATTTTTCTTCAACAGATAACTTTTGTTAGAAGCAAATCTGGTTGTAGAAACGTTGCTTAGAATCTATATTGCTATGTGATTAACATTGCTGGAACCTACAAATAAAAGGAAAAACGTAATATCAGTGAAAACTAAACCAATTCAGCCTGGTCATTGTTAATGTGAGGTACAGCTTTTCTCTAGGAAAGGAAGCTGAGAGGGTGGCATTCTTAGCAAACAGGGAATGAACTCTGGAATAGACCAGACAGAGGTGTTTTAGCTCTACCTAAGAAGAAAAGATCTTTAGAAAGGATTTTTAAGCAGCAGAAGAGTAACTCTTCTTGCTAAGCTGACAAGCCAGTATTTGGACTTGTTCAGTTTAGGAATATGGTAGACTGACTAGTGAATCAAAGTCTTTAAGAAACAGGCTGGACTTTGAACACCTGCCAGTTTTCAATATTACTACTAGCCTTGCAAAAAACCTTTGTCTTGCTAAAATTTGTTTTGCAAGTCACAGTCTATCCTTTTTATTTGCTTGTTTGTTTTTCTCCTGGATTGCACTGCAATACCCTTTTACTTGGTATTTTGATTTACAAATTTAAATAGAACAGGGAAGAATATTTAGGTTGCTGCTTTCAGAACTTGTTTCTTTACAAGTGTGCTAGCTTATATACTAGCAACCACATATGCTATGTTACATTTGTGTCATGCCCAATGCATGATGAATTTGTGTAATTCACTGTATTACATGGAATACATTATCTGAGTGGCTGTTGTAAGGATATTTTTAAAAATCAAGTAGTTTTATAAGCTTAAGTTGTGTTGGCTTCTCATTCTGTTGTGCAGTCATTTCTCTCCTCTGAAGGAAGGTCAAAGCACTTGTGTCTCCTCAGTGCACCTACTTCAGGTCAGACTTTGGCTTCTGTCTGCTTTAGCAATCAAGTTCAGAACAGTAGTGCAGATTGGAAGGGAATCCCATGATTATTTCAATTTAGTTGGTGTCAGTTCAGTTCTTAAAGCTCTGTTTGCATATATACATTAGATTCTTTTCAAAGGAAGGGAGACCAGAAGCTCTGCTCCAAATGAATTTTGGTGCCTGATGGGACCATTAGGTTCTGAATCTGCCTGCAGAAGCTCTGGAGAGGGGACGGGAGTAGCTGAAGCTCTCACTGGAGATGCTTCATTACCCTCGAGAGTGATCGTATCCCCGTGTCTGGGCAGCATTTGCTGAGGCAGCTGTAGGAAGAATCAGGAAAGAACATTCCCACCCCACTGTGGCGGAGGGGGCTGGAAGGATAAGGTGTGACAGCTTGAGTGCTGCCACTTGCTCTTCTGTTCTCCCAGCACACCGAGGTGTTTGTCCCATCGACCATATTCACTCCAGCAGAAGTGGAACAAAGGTATTTGGGACAATGTTACACTTTCTGAGGTTCACTTGTGCTTTTTGGTTTGTAATATTTTAGGATGATGCTCCATCTTCTGGAGAAGAAGTGACATTTAACAGGCTTACAATGTCTTATTGAATTCTGCTCTCTATTTAAAAATTATGACTCATATTGAAGGTGTTTTTAGAGTGTTCCTATTGGGAAATTTGTTTACCAGCAACCCACATTGTCTTGCCTCCTTTCCTATTATATATGTGTTTTTATCCTCATTAGTCAAACAATTTTGTTTGTTTGTTTGCTTGGGTTTTTTAGAGAGGTCTATAAATATAGCAATGATTTTTGTTTCCTTTATATGAACTTTCTAGCCAGGGGTTTTAGTGATTGTAAGGTTTTTAAAAAGTGCCAGAGAGTTTTGAATTGGCATTAGTAAGAAAGCAGATGTTTGTCAGCTTCCAGTCAGTCACCAAAATGTCAAAGAGGAAAAATGATATAAATAAAAAATAACCATAACTAAAAACATAGGCACAGGCTATCAATCAATGAATCAGTGTTACCACTCTGTCCAGCTTCATGGACCAAATCCCAAAGTTTTTGCCATTTTTGTATGACAGTTTCAGCTCTGACCACATGTCAAACATAGGTCCTCAAGTCAGGGTTTAAAGTCATTTTTATGAATTTAAGCTGATTCTCAGAGGCCCCAACACAAGCAGTTCATTCCAGAATTGTGGCACATTTATAATGGTCTGCCCTGTTCTATAGGGAAAAATATAACAGAAACAATAAAAATGTCAATTCTCAGTACATGAATTTGATGGAAATAACATTTTAAATAAAATTGAATGCAGTTTCTGAATGCCACTTGAATTCACCTATGCTCAAAAAAAATCCTGAAGTAAAGAAAATTGATTTTGCAATAGTAGTCACAGGTATTTCATAACATTTTCCAAATCAGTGTTAAAAATATGAAGTAGTACTCAGGGTTGTATTCCATTACTTTTCCTCCAGCAATGCAGGTTGCCTGCAGACCAGATTTAGGTAGAAGGAGAGAATTGGATCCTGGCTCCCAGTCTTTGACAGCTGAGGTGTCAGCCTGGGTGAATCTGAATGGCCGCTGATAACAATAACTTACAGAAGGCTCCTAAATTACTTGGGGAAAGTAAAGTTTCTGGTGTAAATAATTTATTTTGATCAAATCCTGCGAATTTGGCCATCCTGTCACATGCTGACTGATGCTGGCTGTGGTACTGTCACTTGAATTAAGTTCTTTACTCTTGTCAGAAAATGGGAATGTTTATCATCCCCCCTCCTCGCTCTTGGATTTTGATATAGGTTGCTTCAGATTCAGGAGGTTGCTGGCAATACTGATGACATTGGATAGTTGATTTAATTCTTAGTTTGTGGTGAGGTTACAGACTGAGAACCTAATTTAATTCTGCGTAATTTACTGTGGAAATAGATAAGCAAGATCTGTCTGATATGCATGGGTCCATAATACTTCAAAATGTTAGTGCTTTTTGAGCAGAACAGACCAGCTAGCCAGGAGTGCTTGTCTGCTGTGGCTTCAGTTAGGTGGCTTTTCGGTTTTTTGTCTTACATAGTAGCAACAGACTTGGTTTGCACCAGAGGAGAGCAGATGAACACGGTATGGATAGATGGAGTAGTGTTGTGATATGGCATTTACACACAGAGCTGGAAGAAATGGCTTAAAATCACATGAACCTTATATTCATAAATCAGGATAGAGAATTTGTGTTCTTGACTTTTAAAATGCATGGTATTTTCTTGTCTTGTGTATGCCTTAGTACATAGAACTTCCATACTGCATCTTTTCATGTGGCAGAACACATGTGCTGTGCTTGAAATCCGTGTTAATTGATCGCTGACTGTAATGACAAACAGGACATCAGGAATACAAGCAATATCTGTTAGGTCCTATTCTGTACATACACTTCAATTCTTAAACTGAGTTTAGCTCAAAACATTTCTGAAGCCGTGTTTAGCAAGGCTAATAATTGGAGGTAAGTTCTGACCTGCTCTTGGGAAAAATCTGCAGGATAATTGGGATTCCACCAATAGCTCCATCAGGTGGTGCAATTGCTGCATGGGCTGGCTACAAGATTTTTCTCCAGAGGCTGGGGGCAGGAAGTAGATGGAGTTGTCCTCTTATTTCGCTGAAAAACAGCTCAAAAGAAATGCCACCCTGCAACAAGTAAAATAAATTTAATGTCTCATATCAGGAGCTCTAGTTCTGCAACCATTTTTACAGCATGAACGAGCAGAATTGCCCAAAGATTAAAGGTACTGGTAAATACTCTGTATGGGGACTGAAGACAGCATTCTGCATCCTCAGAGAAATACAATCACTCAGATGAACCTTTACGTCTAACTTTTCCCAGTTCTTGTGCTGAAATTAAAAGTATTGAGGTATGTTCTTGTGTGGGAGGAAAGGGATAAAAAGATAATGGAATAGTTTTGTATAGAAATTATAATTTTATGTAGCTTTTGTTTTAAAGAGACACTCAAAAAGATATATAAAATAGCCTAATATAATGTGAGACTTTTTCCAAAATTATCCTTGAGAGGTTCTCAGAGTTACATGATGCTAAAGTTTGTCATTGTCCAAAAGATTTGAATAACCCATGGAGCTAAGGAAAATGTTCCTAAGAGCTAGAGAAAAACTTGTTCCCCATAGCACAGGGCAATAAACAACCAGGGGAAGACAAAAGCCTTTCATGCAGATAAAGAGCTGGCAGATACAGGACATATAGCTGAAGATTTATTTGGGAATATAGTCTTGTTCTACAATTAGGAGACATTTGAATTATTACTAAAAAGAAAATATCCAGCTGTGCTCCCTAACTGTAACAGATTGCACTAACTGCAAAAGTCCAGTGAGTGCAGTGTAGTGTGAATCTTTGATAAGAAAATGTATTTGAATCTTTGATAAGAAAATGTATTTGAATCTTTGATAAGAAAATGTATTTTATTTTCCCTTCTTACGGCTGGCGGGTAGGAAGATGGAGAAAGAAAGTAAACTTTAAATTGTACAGTAGCCCAGTACAGATCTTTACATAATGCTTTTGCCTATCAAGTATCTCAGTTACAATTAGTGCTGTTGATTTTTAACAAGCAGTAAGTGTCATCTAGTAAGCTGAGAGATGTGAAATGAGAGGGAAATAAGTCGAGAGGTGGTGACAGTGCTGATAGATAATTTATCTACCAACTCTTTACTTTCTTTGTCTAAATTCTTAATACATGTCTAGAATAGCACAAGTAGATAAAAGAGAGAACTAATTGAAAAAAACCAATATTGATTAGCCAGGTTAAAAAGTGAAAATAATTCTTTTTAATAAGTAAATGTGCTACATAAATTTGCAGGGCATGGATATTTGTTTCAAAACTTTGGAAAACTCTCCTTCTGGAAATAATCTGGACTTTCTCCATTTTTTTCAAGAATGATTTAAAAAATGAAAATAAATAGTTCATGGAGCTCTCCAGCATATTCTGTAGGTGTTCTGTGGTGCATATTATGCTTGGCACATCGAAGTCTTTAATAACTTGATACTTGTTATCCTCCCTGTCACAAATGTTAAGTGTGCCATTACCATGCTAAAATATGAACTTCTTACATGAAATGTACTTCAAGAAGTATCAGTGCTCATGCAAACTTGGATATACTCAGTAACTGCTGTATCAATGTGCTTCCTTTCCTCCGTGCTGGCTGCAGACAGCAGGCAGACCCAACTAAAGAAACATCAGTAGGTATTACAGTAAATATACACTTGAATTTTAAATGCAAACTGACTCTTGGCTCTCACTGCTATTAAAACAAACAAAAAAACCAAGACCAGTTCATTGATTAAGTGTATGGGGTATTTAACCATTACCTTTATCTTCAGTGGAAAAAATCCCCAAACTTCCTTCATACAGGGACTTCCAAATTTGAAAGAGTTACAACTCCAGTGTATATAAAAGGAAGGAAACAAGTTCAGCAAAATTTAATACAGATTGTAAGCATTCTAGTTTACAGTTAAATGCACATAGGAGTCACACAGAAAATTCATGTCCTCCCTAAAGGCTCGTGTTTTCTTGCAAAGTCAGTAACATCATTGTGCCATGTACAATCAGATTAATTGGCCATGTTTTCGTGAACAAAAGGCGTTATGCTGGGTTCCTGCATTACAAGGTACTGCAAACACACTTTATTTTGTACCTATGAGAGACAAACAAAACCCCTTTTTCTGACCTATTCCAGTAAAAGTACATGTTTGTTTGTTTTTAATGTCAGGAATCAAAATATTATGGAAGGTGGACTTTGAACTGTAATACTGTGTAGCTAGAATTAACCATACCTTAAAATTAGCACTGTCTGGATCCCAAACTTGCCATCTCCGTATAAAAATAACTGCGAGTTCATTGTGCTGTGTTTGTTGACCGCACACCCTGCCTTGAACTGCAGTAACGAATGCACTGTGCTGAGACTGGGTGACTACTGAGAACTCTAATGGAAAATGAGAAGAGTACCTCATGATGCTACTATGTCAACTTAAAAAAATAGATTATATTCTCTCTATATAATTCTGGCTCCTATTTGGGTACTCCTAGCCTTTAATACAAAAAGTTATTTTCCTCATCTGTGTAAGTGTGCTTACATCACTTTTCTTACATCTTCCCAAACGGAAGCCCTGAGGGCTGTTGTTACAGTGGTACTGGATGCTGGCATGCTCCAAGGTACATTTGTCTCTACAGATCTGTCATTCTTCTGGGGACCAGCTTCCAAGCTTTTCCATATGTTGCATTCATTTGTTTTGTCTTCTTGCAACATCTGTTAGTGTTGTGATAGAAGAAAATGAGAGAATGTTTGCCTTCATTTTGCAAGTACCAGCAAACTGTGAGGAAGACACATGCCACTCAGGTGCATAAATATCAAAATAATTATACCTTTTCCATCTACATTAGAGTATAATCAGTAACAGCATTTTAAATTATGAAGTTTGGGATTTCTTTGGCCACCTTCAATTGGAGGCTAGGTATGCTATTCTTATGCAGTAGAGATGAGAAATAACCACTGGGTTGCTTTATTAAAGAGAGGCCTTGACAGTGTTCCTCAAACCACCTGCCTGGTGTCTTGCTTAACCATGTTCATGAGGATGTTGGCAGACTGGGGAGAAGGCGCTACCTTTCGAGGTTCTTGCACGTCTTCGAGTCCTTTTGGCTTATGTGGTCACAGTGAGAATTTGAGTCTCATGGTCTCTGCCTTAGGTTTTTATGGCTATTTTCCTTGGGGAAACCCAACCACTATCCAGTATAGTCCAGGCCGAAGAACTTCTTCTCCTGACCCCCTCATCATTTTCTCAAGTTTTCATATCTTTGATTTATTGCTGTAGCTGTTTCCTCTGGGTAGTCTAATCTTTCAGTCATTGACTTGCTTCCTCTGGCAATAATATCTGACAGGCATTTAAAACTTGGGGCTTCTGGCTTGGGAAATAGCAGTGGATGGCATACTTTTCTTTAAAATAAAACTTTGAACTGAAAGACTTGTGTCTCATCTAGAAAGCACAGTGTAGCTTGTCCTTAATGCCATAACTTGACTGTGTTCCGTCCCTGCTTTCATTGTCCTTTCTGCAGTCAGTCTGGTGGTGTGATGTGCTGATGAATTTGCTAACATGGCAGAAAAATAACCTAAGATGTTAAGTGGTTTGCTCCGTGTTAGCAGGGTGATGTTGTTTACCATTCATTCAGCTTAACTCTGGAGGCAGTGCAAAAAGGGAGGAAGAAAAGCAGGTAACAGAATCATACCTCTGAATGAGAGTGAACTAGTAGGTAGAGTGTAGTTAAGATATGTATTAATATCTGAGCTTAGTATGGCCGGTCAGATTAGTGACATTCAGCCTGTGGCTTTACAGAGGAGTTCAAAGGTTCCAAACAAGTGAAAACATCTATTAAGCAACACGAGCAAAACCTGTGAGTTACTGTGAAGTCAAATGTCAAGGCAGCGATGTCACACAGCATTATTAGATGGGACTACTTGCTGCTCCAAAAAAGCCACTCTACCCTTTGAAGGATAAATGTGGTTTAGGTCCCTGCTTTTTTCCTGTTTGCCTTATTTGCTTTGAACTTTTGCAATTTAGTAGCTAATGAATTTCTGGCATCTGAAGGCTGGGCCTTGCATGATAGAGAAAAGGCAATGCATGATGCTTGCACAAATAACTTGGCAGTTCATACTGTGTGTTAAAATAGGTTCGTGCTTGCATTCTGCCTGTTTATTATGTTTATGGTGTCCCATTGTTCATATCTTGGATCCTGCATGTTTTCCTCTTGGCTATACATTCATGCCAGAAGTTGTAGGGTGGAGATGCCAGTCAGTCCTGGTGGTATAGGCTTCGATAGCCTATACAAGTGGAATCTTATTAAGTAGAATCACTTTGTGTGTGTATGACCTGTCTTAAGGTAAATGTTAATAAGGATACTGTTGTACTGTTGCAGTTGAGACGTGCTTTTTGGCTCTGGGAAAGCAGGGAAGATGTTCTGGGCATGACCCCCAGGTCTTATGCTGATTTGCATATTAGTTTGTACAGTCAAACAAATGAAACAATGTTCTTATTTGCTTTTTGATTTGTAGGTATTTCCCAGTCTCTTCTAAGGACACTAAACAATACAAGTATTTTAACTGCCCTCTTTTTTTTAAGTTTCATCTTCAGAAGTTGTGATGTCCTCCTTCGGCTGCACCAGTCCAAGGGGCTGTGCTGATACCCTTTCTCCGAGGGACTCGGTGTCTCCCAGTCTCATGGCCATCAAAGCACACACGCCTGTTGTGGATGGACGCTAAACAAGCCACTTACATGTGGTGTCCAGTGTAAAGCTTTCTTAGGAGATAATGTGGAACAACCAAGAAAATGGGTGGGATCATATGTGTCTTTATCTTCCGTTTCAAAGCACTGCTTTGAGTTGAGGCTACAGTATGCCTTTGGGTGTTATGTTGCAGTGTGTGTTCTTTCACTATAAGTTGTCAAAATAAAGACATGGAAACACACTGGCTAATGGGCTGAGAATAGAGGTCTTGACTTTGAATCCCTGAGCTGTTTCTATGGCTCAGGGAGAAAAGGCTTTTTGATTGCCTTAAATAAATTACCACTGCACAGTTCAATTCATTTTAATATCAGTGCTTTCTGCATTCTGTGCTTGAAATCTGATCACTCAGAAAGAAAATACAAAGGCTACTGTGTGTGACTGTCCGTATTTGCAAAGAAGACTCATGCTCTTAGGAAAACACTTGCTGTCGGTAGCAAAGCTCTGGAGTCCGCCTCAGGTATCATTTCAACCCATTCAAACTAGGATGCTATTATATGAGATAGTTATGAAATTATGTCTGTTGAATTAGATAGACTGAAATAGCATCAGGGCTTTCAAAACTGCTTGAGCAGTAAGTTTAAGAAAAGGTGAAATGTGAATTCAATCAGTTACTATTTAGCAATGTCTTTAATTTATTGAAATATAGGATAATGTATCTCAGACTAGGAAGTGGGAGAAACTAACTTGTGTTAACAATTGGTTATTTTAAATACTGAGAAAAAAATCCACCTACTGCATCATTTAGCATCTGAATTGGTATTCAGAACTAAGAATCAGTTGGTGCAGGTTGCTCTTAGGAGTCCCTGAAAAAGACTATTCTTAAGAAGAGTCAAAACCAAAGTGTGTGTCACCCATTTATTAAGAATTTCATCTTTCTATTCAGCAGATGGATTACTAGCAATGATGGGGTAAGAAGAGAAAGATAGGTCATGGCAGGAAGCATTTAGGGCAGAAAGTGGTTGAGCGTAGCTGTAGGCACCAAAAGCAAGGGATGAAAATATGCATGTAGGGGAACTTGGAAGCAGAAGATCGGAAAACGTTAATAGATTTTGATAGATGAAGAGTGCGTAAATTATAGGCAAATAAAGTGGAGCAAGCAAACAGTATCCAGGGCAAACTGAAATGCAGATGAGTCAAAACAAGCTGACGTGCCAGAGTGTGCCATAGCTGCAATATCAAAGGCAAAATGAGATTCCCGTCTTTGCCTTATTTTAGAAGGCAGGCAGTCTCTAAAGGGAAACAAGTAAACCAGTAGAAAGCACAGAGTTTAGAATTGCTGCTTTGACTGTTGTCAGGACCCTGAGGGCAATAATGGCCCTGACCAGCCTCACCTGGGGCCTCCATCCATTCTCATGGGCCTGGGCCCTATTTAAACTCAGCCTTCACGCCACAGTCATGTTTTGCTGTTGACAGTGCTGGTCTCTAGTTTGTTTTTGACTATGGGTCCTGTAGACCTGGGACCTGGTTGTCACTGGGCCTGATTCTCATCTCTGGACCACCTTCTTGGTTTAACCTCAGACCTGTGTTGTCATCCTGTATTTGTCTGATGATCTGGGCTCTTGTGTGATCCTGCCCTGCTCCCTGTCCTGTGGGGACCAACCAGCCCTTGCTGTGCCTGGGCAATTGCTTTATTGGCTGGAGTATGGCAGGCTCAAAGAAAATACTAGGTTTCCATTTTATTTATTCTTTCAAAATATAAGGGTGGTAGAATCTATCAATTTCTGGAAGTGAACTGCTTTAACAGGTTTTTATCTTTCCAATAATCCCTTGCATAATAAAATAAGAAAAAAAAATCATATTAGTACCTGGTGATTTTCCTGAATACCGATATTAAATTAATCATCTTTTCTAGGTCTACAGTTCTGGTAAAATGAGCTGGTTTTTAATGACAATAGATGTGACTTGGTATGTTGTTGTAACAGCTAGAGGAATCTAATGATAGATGTCTGTAGAGCAGTAGGTAGCAGTGGTGCTGTAGCCCATGATCTCAGATCAGATTTTGAAAGTACTGAGCTTTATGACAGTTTTTTTGGTATTTGAAACTGCTTTTTTAATATCCTCAGAGATTTTAGCTGGAACTGTGTAACAGATATTATTAACATGTTAACGCTTTAAGCACAAGTTGCAATAATTTGGAGTAACTTCAGATCTTGAGACATAGTTCAATCAACAGTTAAGTTATTCAGAACTCTCCCTGCCAGTGATTCATTTCTATAGTCTGTTCTAGGATTCTAGTAATGTATCACATCTCGACAAGGACTTCAGCTTTTGTAAATAATATTACCTTGCAAAAAGCTTATTGTATTAGTTTGTTCCTTATTTTGTTAGAAGATGTAGCCTTGCTATTACATCCAGTTTCCTTCCCTGAATTTACAATGTCTCTACTTTCTGAAGGAAGAGTGCTGACTTTAACTTAAATGCTTAATGAAATACTTCTGCAATTGATTAAGATCTGTTCGGTGCCTTTTCTATTGCTTCTAATTGCACAATGCAAAAAAAAAAAAAAAAAAAAGTTTCCATTCTCCAAAACAGATTTTTTTGGCTCAGCTGCTTCTGTCCAAATGATACATCAAACTGTCCTATTAACTGGCCTGCATTAAAGTGAAGATAAATGGTAAAGCAATAGCAGAGGCAGCAGCCATGACCCAAGCCTTTTGAGCCTTTTGCTGGGTGTGCAGGCTTTGCCTTACAAGTCCTCTATTTAGGAAGTTAAGTTAGGGCATGGGATTATGAATACAATAGCTAATATATGTTCTTAAGTAATTGTTTTATATGCAGGTGCTGCTTAAATTGCCACTGTTAATTGCTACTGTGTCTGACATTGCAAGTATCAGTACTTCCAAATATCACTTCTAGACTTCAGTTTGTTTTCTAGCTCAGTAGCTATTGTTTAGATTTAATGGTGGCTTTATCTGTAGTCTGACCTTGGCAGTTGGTCCTGCCCATCCTCCATTTTCAGAGGTGCAGTACGTGCTTCAGCTGTGTCACGAACACGCTTCAGAGATGAGCAATTTCTTAAATTGTTTCTTAGTTTTAGCTATATGCTTACTCATGGAACTAGATGCTTTACTCATCTCCCTCTGAGATATGGGAGGGTGGTCCTAGGAGTTACATGGAACTTCAGGGTCTCTGATAGAGAATGTCAGAAAGTGAACTCATGTGACAAATGACTTAGTCTTGTGTTGGTTTGATACACCCTTCTAAATAAGCCATACAGAGGATCAAAACGCATTTCCACTTTCCAAACTTCTTTGCTCAGTTTGTTGTCTGAATAATAAACAAAAAAATTTGTCTGAATAAAATAATAAAAAATAATAAATATAATCATTTACCAACAAGTATTATAGTGTGGGGGGGGGAAAGGGTAGAGCAATAACAAGGTCATCAGCTGTAGTAGAAAAAAGAACTTGCCTTATGCAAACTAGAATCAGCTGGAAGTAGTGAGTAAAGTACTTTATCAAACCACAGCTCAAAGAGTCAGAATGGAAACAAACTACCTGGGAACTACTTGGAGATTTTGGCCTTACGTCTTGGGGATTCTGCAGGAAGCAAGAGTGAAGATAGTTTAGTTAGTTTATGTTCAGGCTGCCCACCTACAGGAAGAAAATCAGAGACTGACTAATACACAATCTTTTGTTGTCAGCTGAGCTTGGTATTCTTCTGGGCTTGCTGGCCCGGTACAGGACCTCGAGCTCAGATTGGCTTTTCTTATTCATGCTTTAGGTGTTTGAAATAACTTGCAAACTTGTTCTTGGGCTTCCTGCACTTCCTCCTTTTATTGACTGCCCTTCGTGAAGTACAGTTGTTTCTTAAACCCTTAGATTAATAGTGCAGAGTTTGAACAAGTTTGCCCCCTTGCTCTCTTCTGTGCTGCTCAGGAACATTGAGCCTTTTGTGTTGCTCTCTACCTTTCTGGATTTTTGAGTAGTAGTGGGTCATGGTCTTCTGGGGGAAGTTACTGCCTTAGAGTCTTTTTACAATGTATTACTTTCACATTGCAGAAAATGGAAAGTCCTAAGCAGAGTTACATTAAATACAATAATCTCAGTCAGTCTAAAATAAATAGAACTTAAAGATGATCCATATGCAGTGAAGGGTTGAAAATGTTTTGAAAACTGGGTCCCTTGGTTAGTTGCAGTGGAAGCATAACCACACTGAGGTTACTGTCAAAAATTTCCCATTGGTTTCCTCATGAGATGCAGCACAGGAAAGACTGAAACCCAGATCCCAGTTTTGCAGAAATGTCATAACACTGATAATGTAACTTAAAGACTTGAAGCGCTAGTTCATTACATATCATCTGCTGATAAATAAAAGCTACTTCAGATGTGATTGCAGGGATGCAGCGACTTGCCACTGAATAACTGACTGATTATAACCTCTCTAAAATACTTAAATTAACTTGTTCATGAATTGTTGAAAGTATATGATAGTGAAACAGATATCTCAGTAATATTTTCAGTGTTCTTTCCTCCCCTCATTTAATCATGTCACTTTTTTTCTGTGACTGTTTTCCATGAAGTAAAGGAATATTGCAATTTTGTAATTTCTTGTAGATCTCAAAGGGTGAAGTATTCCATTAGCACAACAGCCCATCTAAGAGCTCTAAGTCCTTGACAAAAGGATGTTTCCCCTCCAGCCACCACCTCCTCCAGGTGTGCAGTTCCTTCCCCTTCTCCACCCTTGTGCTGTCAGACCCTTTGCTGAGCTGATTCAGAGAACTGAGCTGCACAGCCAAGGAAGTGAAATATTTTTGCTGGGATAGGGAGTTGTAGCAGTTCAGCAAAGGGTCTCAGGAGCAGAAACAGGAGCAGGTGGGACTGTTTGCTTTTGGCTGTGGTGAGGCTGGTTTCATCCTCAGTCATTGGTCTCCAGAGTTTGCTGTTCCAATTAATATCTGGTGTGTTATTTGGAGTGAGAATCCAAAAAATGGAGGCTGACAGCTCCAAAGGCAGTGAGCAAAACTGTGTTTTCATCTTAAAAGTAGGGATTTAATTGTTTCTGCTTATTCCTGAAGTCAATATGAGGCAAGAGCTGCTGCCTTGACCAGCTGTGAGATGCTATGTTGCTGATCGGGTAGTGGCAGCATCTTCCGGGTAAGGGATGGTGCCTCCCCATGCCTCTGTTGTGAAGCTTGGAATTCAGGGAGAACAGGGAGGGAGAAAGATGCGGCTTCTGGTGCTGTTACATGTGTGTTATCCTCTAATTCTGTCCTCTTCCCTCGAGTTTTAGCAGCCATGATTTGAGGGCCTTTTGTTTGTACCTTTCTGTCCTTATTAATAGTTTTTCACTACTGTCCTCCCTGGCCTTTTCCTATTAACAGTATTTTCATTTATTGCCTTCACTTTTAAACTCATCATTCCTCTTCCCAGAGCTTTGTTTGCAGAAGAATATTGTGTATAAGTGGTCATGTTACTAAAAATACTGTTTGCCTCTCTCATATAATGACTGTAGCTTTTGGAGAATGTGCAGTGGTTTCCAGAGGTTCGTGTGAAACTTACCAGTTACTCTGTTAAATGCAAATTATAAAGAAGTTTAACAGACTCTTTACTACTGCATCTTACATGGTTTAGTAGATGAAACGTATTTGCAGACAGTGAAGATTTTGGCTGTGCTAGGTAGACTTCCTTTACAATGACAGCTAAAATAAAAAGGGTTAATAAAGTTCCATTAGTATGGATTTGTCATAGCCCTCTTTTCCATGAATATAAGATACAGCACAGAGTAATCTAGTTCTTTACATAAATAATGCAGTTGTCTCGAGCAAAGATTTATGAGACCTTCTGTAATATACAACATATAAGTTCGGCATGGCACTCTTCTGTCAGAATAGTTCAGCCTGTCCTAAATTTGGGTTTAATGGCTGTGGGGGAGAGGGCAGAACCCTCCTTCCCTTGTCAATACCTCAGTCTTGTGGCAGATCCTGCATCATAAGGAGCTGTACAGTCCAACATTGATCTCGGGGCTTGTTTGCTGTGTTTTTCAGCAGGTTAAACTTGAATGTTAATCTGTGTCAGGATTATCATCCTACTTTCAGGTGCTTACAGTGACATACACTTATTGTTCTAGGCAGAAAAACTGCTTTTTTACATAGGAGAGTTACAGAGCTATGGGATGTGTCATAATATTCTTAAGGCTTCAGGTGTTTTTTTGGCTTTTTTGTTTGTTTGTTTTCCGTTTCTAGCCAAATTATCTCATAGCATCATGATGATGAATACTTTTAGTATTTAGTCAAGTGTATTAGTGGTGCTGATTTGCCTGCAGTTGCTGTACCTTCAGTGTTTATCATCTACGCTGCAGTAGCACCAAACCAAAAAAATCCTTCTGTATTTATTTTACTTGTAAGATTTACTCTTATTTCAGAATCAGTCTCTGGATTTGATCAATTATTATAAAGGACAGGATTTCCTGCAGTACAATTGGACTCAGTACCTGCTTGGACAGTGTCCTACCTGCAGGTGGTGAAGGTATGGACCAGGATTGTGGCAAGTGAGCAAAAAAATCAGTAAACAAAAATATAAGGAATCATTTATGAGATAAGGAAACATCACAAGATTATGCTTGCAAGTAAATGGGTTCCCAACTTTTTGGTAGCCAGATGTTACAGACCCAGTGTTGATGGGTAACCAGGTCCCACTCTGAATGGGAATACTCAAAGAGCACAATCTACCGCAGATGTGCAGGCATATAAAAAGGCATATCAGCAAATGCAGTTTTCAGTGTTACTGTTCTACATTTTCCAAACATAACTGCCTAATCTCTGTACATATATGACTATCTAATTTTTGTTTATGGTTTCATTATTGAAATATATTTGAAAGAACTATGTAGCACCCATGTATGCTGCTTTTAAGTCATGTCTAAATTGCTGTGGAGCTAATGAAAGCACCGGTCTTACTGTGTCTGTGTTATATTGCCCTCCTGCCCATACTCTCTGCACATCTTAAAGTACCTTAACTTCTGGCAATGATTTTGAAGCTACTTTCTGTGTTCAGTGTTATTTGACCTGAAGCGACGTGTAAGTAGCTGAGTAAGTGGATAAAAAGAAACTGCAAGGTGCTTGAACAAAACTTGCAGAGAAAATGGATGTGCCTGTGAAAACAGCAGCACATTAGCTCTACCACTGTGGGGAAAAATCTGCCAACCTGAAAACTGTTTTGCCTGATCTCTGTTATTCAGGTGGTGTTTGTTACTGATATTTGAATAGCATAAAGTAAACATAAAATACTTGCTTATCGTTCTTGTAGTTCATTTTGCGTACTTGGTAGTATAAATGCTCATGTCAGCATGAACTCATGTATATGCTAATCTCTTCACTAATCTATCTCAAACAGTGGGAATGCCCGCTCAGAACAATTTTGCTAGATATTTCTGCAAAAGCCCCAAGTATTGTTTCAAGGATGGTGTTTCTAGTTATTATCTACTTTTCAGATATCAATAAGTCACATGTTTTCTGAGAATGTTTTTGGAGGGTAAGAAAATCAAGAGATACTTAAGTGTATCTCCAAAATGAGTACTTATTAGTCTAGGAATATTGCAGAGAAGCAGAGTACTGTTGTAGAAAAAGTCTCAGTCGTAATACAGTTAAATTTGTTGTTCCCATGCACCTTGGTATCTACCCCTCCTTTCCCCCTGATGTTCTGTTCATCCATTTGTTACCCCTCTAGGCCTTAAGGTCACTAGCCTTTCTCAGCAAGGGATGGGGCAGTTGCAGCCATGCAGCTTTTTGCAAGGAGGACATTGATGTTGATGGTGCTGTGGGTGTGTTTTTTGGTATTTTTTTTCCTAGATCCCGCTTAGGGCTGTTTTTGTTTTCTAATGCGTGCTTACACCTTGCTCTTTCTTTGTATGTCTGGAATTCCACATTACAGCTGAATTTCACAAATAGAAAATATTCTGTATACATATGTATATTGGATGTGTATTCTTTGTTCTCTGTTATATCTGGTTTTAGCCAGCTCCCAAATTTGCATGCATTTAATGACCAGTAGTCAACTATTCATGAGTTGCATGTAGCCGAGAACTCACTTTCTTGTTCTTGTACTTTCAAGCCCTTTTCTGTCATCGTGTGCCTGAAATACTCTATGCTACATTGTTATTCTACAGTCATAAATAGTTTATTCTACATGGAATAACTATTTGTTATTCCACTACATTAATCACAGAAATATCTCACAATTACTGTTGCAGTAGGTCTTACACCACACAATTGTGCACAGCTAAGCTAAAACTGAACCAAGATGAGCAACAGTCACCTCCTGCTTGACCTCCAGAAAGACCAAGACAAGTCCAGACAAAGCCAGTTCCTGTGTTGTGCCAGGATGAGTTAGTACCGAGCCTGGGACTAGCACTGGCCACACCGTGCTCCTTTTGCTCCAGGCTTACAGCATCTTGCAGGATATTGGTTTGAGTTCAGCCCAGTGTGCAGCCTGGCAGAGAGATGTTCCCGTGGCAGGTGGGAGATGTGGGCTTTGTCCTCAGCTCCAGTTTCCTTGCCGCTCTGCGGGTGCTTTTCTCTACCTGTCTGGAGCTGGTCAAAGAGAAGCTACCTAAGTTTAAAGAGAGTTTGATTTATGGTTTTGGTGTATATGTCAATAATGGGAAAAAACCAACAAAACAAAACACACAAAAAAAGAACCAAACAAAACAAATGAGCAAAACCCAAACAAACTCAAAAACAACCACAAAAAACCCTAGCCCCTCACCCCCCCAAACAATCAAACCAACCAACCAAAAACCACACACACAAAAAACAAAAACCAAAACCAAACTGCCACTCAAACCTGAGACTCGATATGGAAGGTGCAGGATAGTTATGTTCTCTAATGTGAGATACAGGAGATGGTAACAGTACCTTTTCCCCTCAAATTCTACAGGGAAAATATAGTCCATAAATGTGTTTTTGCATCCTATTGTTCTTGCTTTGGTTTTATTGACACCTCTGTTCTGAGCAGTCTGTTCATTTAATCTGGATGTGCTAGGACCTTTTGAAAAGCAAGTTGTGATTCTTCAGTGTGTTCATTTCTTTAGAGCCTATTTGGAGGTGCACTAAAAGGGATCTCAACTCTAGGAAAAATCCTGAATATTTAGTTTTCCATATCTCATTACAAAAATGCTAAGTACTTTCGAAAATCTTGGCTGTGCTTTTCATCCACAGTTAATTATAAGCTTTCTTAATACGCTGTGAGAGGCGAACAATGCTTTAATGTTTATGGAAGAAATGCAGATACTGTCTGGAAAAACTCATAGTGAGGCAGTTTTCCAAAAATGTTCAATACTGCAGCTCGGTGTTTGTAATAGACTATTATAATAAAAGATAAACTTCTTTATAGGATTTAAAGCTGTAATTAGTAAGTGTGCTGTTGAGGATTGGGTCAGCTAAATGAGTAAAGTGGGTATTAAAATTCCTGTTGTGCTTATGGGCCAGCGAGCAGCTGACAGCCTGCCAACCTCCTTGACTCATCTGAACACCTCACCATTAACTTAAAGCGGTTCATTTGTAGATTAACTTGCTCAAAGACTGAAGCTAAGGATGAGGTGACTGATGGGAGATCAGACTGCAGTTTTGTGGTGTATCAGGAATAACAAGTTGGTGTTTCTATGGTTCTAGAAGGAGACAGCGGGTGCTTGGGCATGGGTGTGCTTAGGTGGGCATGGCTGTTAGAGGTACTTCAGAGCATGGGAGCAATAGAGATGATTTGTCAGTGAAATTTCCTTAGCAGCTTTCTCCCATCCATTTTATTTCCTGGGCAGAGGGGTTCAAAGCATTCAGACATCAATTTTTGGAGTTTTTTTACACTTGTGAATTGTTCAAAGCATTGAGGGTTCAGCCTTTGGCCCTTGTTTTTCTACTGCTCCGTCCTTTGCCTAAGTTCTGATTTTGCTATAAAATGTAAATGTTATTGGCACTGGTTGTGGAGTATTTTAATAGAAGCGCTTTTGAGATTAAATAAGCATTGAGATTTTACTGCTGCACACCTTGTGATGATCTGCCAGGGATGCTGTACACCGGATTCCTGAAGCTGCTGTAGCGTGTCACGTGGATTCCACTGAGCTTTTCTACCTCTGGCTACACTGCGTGGCATCAGCTGTTGGAAGTTTACTAGAAGCAGCTGGGGTTTTTAGGCATTTTTCCACTCTTTTTTTTAAAACCACAAAGTGCCAAGGAAATTTAGCCAGTCTGAGTAAAGGAAATCTAATTCCAAAAATCTGTGCACTGCACCTTTTTTCCCTGGGTAAGAGCTGTTTTTGTGCTATTTACACATGAGGCCAGAGAGCTCCTTGGAACTGTGGGTTTGTGGGCACAGGGACAAGCAGAGGAGGTTTGTGAGAGGTGGCAATTGCTGCCTTTTAGTAAAGACAACTGAATTTCACAACAATTAGTTAAATATTTATTTTAATGTATCCTCAATTATGTCACTTTTCATACTAATATGAAGCATCTGATTAACTGTGGTATACAGAAATCCATTGCTTTTACATCTTGTGTGAATCTCATTTCATAAATGCTTAAGATGAGGCACTCATTTCTGACATGCTTCTTAAAGGTCTCTAGGTACAGCATTTGGAAGAATGTCAATTTATAATTAATACTTAAATGTTGAAAATAGCTAAGCTGTAACTTGCAACCGAGTGAAGCATGTGGAAAACAGTAATACACAGTAGAATGAGGCAAATTGCTAAATTTAGATCAGCCCTCAAATTTGAGAATCTAGCCATAAATATGAATTATTACTTATTTTTTTTACTTCGCATAGGTATATAATCAGGGTCTCTTGAATATCAGTTATTTACTGATCATGAGTCCAAGCTTCTTGAATATGGTGGTGAAAATTTTCATTGTTTATTGGAATAGGTTAATGTCAAAACTTCAAACCCAAACTGCATCCAACCCCCACGCCAGGGCAAAAATAATAAAAAAATCACAAATCTAATAATGAGCCGAGTAAGGTATGAAAAATACATAAAATCCCATCTAATGAAAACACAAGGTGTTTCCTAGAAAGGGTGTATAGAAATGCCAAGGTGTCACATTTAAGTTGTTACTTCAGGTGACATTTATATTGAATTTAAGAAGAAGCACTGATGTGAAATGTTGAGTTCTACTCTCTCAAATTGTACATAGCAAAAATAGAAATGTTCTGTTAAGTGCAATTCTCAATATATTTTTGTCTGCACAGGTATGGGGCTGAGATGCCTACTCGGGTGTCTCTGTATCAGTTCCCGCAGAGCAGCTCGGCTATGGAAGCTGCAAAATTCATTAACCTTTTTCAGTGAGCTTTCTTTATTGGTACCTCTCCATAGAACTGACCGTATTCAAGCGAGAGAGCACGTTAGCTAGGGAGTAAAATCCCTGGGCAATGCAAATTAATTCCCTTTGCTTTATTACTTCTCCTGCAAATAAAACAGAGAAACTGCCCATTAGTCAGTGGCAGTTTACTACATGTGTCCCTAGCACCTCCAGGCAGTCACGTAAATTCAGCCGGAGCACGGTCTGCAATGTGAATCATGCACAACTGCAGCACTCAGCACCATCATTCATTGAAGGTCATTATCCATCTTTTATTTTAAAACATTATTTCAACTGTGACTGTAAGGACAGGATATTGAATGTAGGTTGGAAATTACCTTTTAAATGTATTTAGAAAAGCTAAAGAAACTATTAAAAATGAACTCATACAAAGCTGGAAAATAAACATTTGAAAATGCTTTATCTACCTTGTAGTGATGTATAAGTGTTAATTAAAATGGTTCACTATGCCTGTTTCACAACTGCTGTAGTGGTAAATGAATGTTTTCTAGTGCTGCTGAATCAGTACCTGATCAGGAACATTTAAAGCAATGTTGATTATCTGAATGGACTTCTAACCATGACATCCATGCCCTGCAGTTCTGAATATATGAGCATTTGAATTTTCAATATAATAATTAATCATTGTGGAGAGACAAGATGATTTATTTGATAACAGAACAGTAACAGTTTTCATTTCTTACATGAAACTGTTGAAGGTAAAATACTCGTTGCACAAACAATTAAGCAGAAAACTCAAGCTCATGTTTTGCAGCATAGGGTATTACCATTGATCTCAGATCAAAATTCAGCCAAAATTCCTTGCTTGTTGAAGGGCATTAGTCTGTGACTCTGGGTTTATTGGTGTGATGCCATTGCTGGTGGTGTGAATGAATGTGCGCTGGCTATTTTTAAACTTAGTTAGTCTTAAGGGGTTTAGTTGTGTGTCATTTAATTTTGCATAGAATTGGGCTGACAGCCCAAACGATGACAGTAATGACTTTGGTTCTAAGTGTGTGACAGATTTGTTAGGGGGCAGATTCTGATGCAAAATCCAGGAGTTGGGAAGCAAACATGGAAATTGTGGTCTGCAGTTTGTTTAATATGTTTATATATACATTTATATATTAACTTCATAGATGTGTGTTAGAAAGTAAGTTTCTACTTAGGAAAATTCATAAAATATGCAGAACAAATAGGTATAGTGCATAGAGCAATAGGAGGACAAAGTAGTCAAGGGTGGGATTACAGGGAGACTTGTAACTCATTAGTGAAGGCTAAATTCTTCATGGCTGCATTGGTTATGAAGAATGTAGATTTTGATCACACACACACACACCTTTTTTCTTTGCTTTTTGAATGACAGTTGTTAGTATAGCAAGACAGGAACCTTTTCTTGTTTTGCATAATTTGGTTTCAGACTTAGATACTTTTTTAACTTCTTCTGTATTGAGATAAATCAACATCTTCCAAAGCCATTGAATGGGGAGCTGGTCTCTTCAGCATCATGTGAGCTGTGACTTTGAGTCAAGGATTTTGTATTCCAGGTTGGTGTCAGTAATCCGTTTTATTTTTTGGGCCAGTCTCTGGTTCTGACTGGAAATTCAGCATTTTTTTTTTATTAGAGCTGGTACTCCCTATGGAAACGTGTATTGTCTAGAAATTTCTGCTGAGAAATTTCTGATATGTTCTCTCTTATGAAGTATGAGGGGTAGGTAGATACTGAGAATACCTAGGAGAGGAAAACAAACCAGAAGGGAAATGAAATCATGATTAACTCATAATGAAAACAAATAGAGGAAAGTGGTGTTAGGGAGCTTGAAAGAAATGCATCTAAGGAAAATATAGCAAAAAGATGATGTTCAAATGGCAAATGAAGTATTTGAAGAAGCCAGACTGATGAATTATGAGGTTGCAAATCTTGAGAGAGAGGAGTTATTTCATCCAGATCTGCAAAGAAGGTGCAAGTGGTTGAAATGAAAGAAATATAAAAACATAGAAATGGCTCTTGGCAGGTAGGGCTGGCTGTTTTTCTGCATTGCGGAAGAATATTGCCTCTTGGCTTTCAGTTTTGGACAATGCAGCTGTGGGACCTGCACAGAAAAACAGTCTCTTCTTTAATTGCATCTGTGTCCAGCGGCAGGAATCTCTTCCTCTCCCCCGTTTGCTGGTGCTCAGTTGGGTTTCAGGTGCTCTTGTACTTAATGTTCAGAACTTTAACAAAGACATGAGCGAGTTGGTTGGAACTGAATAAATAGTGAAATCCGAATGACTCCTGAGAGAGCAGGTTGTGTTACCAGTTTGCTTGTGTCTACAACAGAAGGCCACAGTTGCCTTTGGCAGATCCACCAGGAATGATCCATCTTCTTGCCCCATAGGAAGGCTCCGATGGGGTTGTGTTGAGAAGGAATGAATGAATTGGTCAGAGTCACTCTCCAAATTTTGGCAGCGTGACATTTTCTGACTTAAACAGATTTAAAAAGCAAAACAAATAGCATTAGTCGACTAAACGTGCATACTTGAAGGATAAGTAGCAGATTCATGGTGATTTTGCTGCAATTCATAAAAGGCAAATCTGTAAAATTCAAATAAAATTAAAAAAAAATGAACAAGGATTCCCTCAGTGTGTTTAATTTGGGAGACATTGAGTAGTTTTCAGTCAAGTGAATGGACGGCACCTGCTGTTTGCCTGTTGTGCTGAGGCTGCAATGGCAGAATATATGTTGACTTGGCAAGCGAAAATTTTATTGTTTAATTTTGCTTTATCCCTTTTTATCTGTAGCCATAATGAAGAAGATGAAAGTAGAAGAGAATAGCAGCATTTCTACTGCGTTGCCAAGAAGCAGGTGTCCCTACTCAGTTATTTATAGACCACAAGAATGCATATCATGGAAATGGGCTGTGAATGGCCAGTTACCCATCTGTTTTATCTGCTGGGGATCGTAACTGGCTGTGTAGAAACTGAATTTTTTTTGGCTGATGAAAACTGGGGTTCTGAACAAACCAGTGTATGGCTGACTTTCTACTATCCTGTGAGCCATGGAAATTAGTTGTATGTGATTTAGGCTTTGAAAACAAAAGAAGGCTCTTGCTGTAGACCTCTTCTCATTCCTGCTGAGCAAAAAGGTTTCTTCCATCTGGTCTGGAATGCAACATTCTACAACCGTAGCTGTTCAGTACAATTGGTTTACTAGCTGATTTCACCCATTTCTTCATTATGGGTCTAGTGGTTTCTGTGGTCGCTTGTTGTCCCTTTCAGTTTCTGGCACTCAGCTGAAAGAAATGTCAATACCCGCTTTCCGATTCTTGCCCCACTTCCCGCATTAATCCAAGCTTGTGTCCCAGAATTGTGCCTGTCACTTAGAGTATGTAAGCTCTGAGTTCTAGCCTGGAAATATCCTGTTTCTTAAGATCTAGGTCAGAAGCCAATTAAAACGTAATAATTTATAATAATGAAACTAGGGCAAAACAAAACAAAACAAAAAGCAGCTTTTTTTGTATGGAGAGAGGGGAATAATCCATTACAAACAAAATAGCCAGCACCTCAGGAGCTGAGGGAACAAACGACTGCTCTTGACCAAATGGGGCTGTACAGACCCACTCCAGTTTTCTTTAGGAACCATTGTTAGCGCCTTGTTGCTCTGTCTTTCCCTTTTGTGCACAGTGGTGACATCTGCTAATATTGCTGTAGCTTTCAAAGAGCAGAAATCAACTTGGCAAAGAGAAAGTATTTGACATCCTTTAATGCACAATGGTCTACGCTATGAACAGTGAAAATCCTCTCATTGCTAGATTAATTTCTTGTGTTTATTCATTAAAGCAGTTAAGTGGTTTCAAATGTGTTGCTAAGGTCAAGGATAATGTCATAAACAAACCAATCATGTGCCCTGTCTGTAATGAGATGACAACATCGTGGAGTTGCTAATATAATCAGGTCTGTATTTAAAGTATTAATATAGCTATTCTGGGTAAAACAAAAGTCTGAAAAAATAATTTTTACTTTGCCTACTTGTTTAAAAGTCTGAACTTATAACAGTGACGTTGCTTCTGTTGCTCTGAAGTTGTAACGTAGAGCTTGTCTGCTATTGAAATGTACAAATGTATCATTTCTTCCTTGGACGTGAGCTCTGTCATGTTAATTTGAAATGAATTTATTGGGGAAAATAATTTTAAGTGTAAGTTCCTTCTACATCTAATACATTTCTATTTGCAATTTAGTTTCCTTATCCTCTCTGATACCAGAGGCAGTGTTCATAGCGTCTGTGTTGGGTTAACATTCCCAAAATGCCCTGGTGGAGAAAGATATTTAACGGTGCATTAAAAGGTTGCCCTGGCAGGGAGTGAGGCTGTCAGGTAGATGCTGTGGTGCACTTGTAGTGGTGAACAACAATTAAACATCTCTCTGGCCTGCCCAAAATACTTCCAGAGTGAGGCAGTGGGACCCTACCGGACCAGCAGTTCTTTGGAGGGGGTGGGCCAGATAAAGGGACAGGGACAGATAAAGGGACACACAAAGTCTGAGACAAGTTTTTAATGTGTTCTACTTATGAATAGAACTGGGCCATGTTTTCGTGGCCACTTATTTATTCAGTAGAAAAAATACAGATTTGGGTCAGCCAAAGGTATGATGTTGCTATGTAATCGTATTGAATTTGTCCAGTTATTATAGAATTAATTTTGACTTGGTGTTTTTAAAGAATGTTATCTTGCTTAGGTATCTCTTTAAAAAGTTAATGTCCTAGCATTTCCTTCAAAGTAAAGCTTTGATTTAAAGTGAACAAAATTGTTTTCCTGTCTTGGATTAACCAGTGAACTGAAAATATCCTTCATTCACACAGCAATATCTGTGATGCGTCTGTTGGAGAAAGCTACAAATAATTCAGAACTTCAAAGTAAATCTGCTTTAATGTGTTTAAAAAACATGCAAGATATTCCTTGATGGGAAACAGAACAGTTCTACATTATTATGTAATATTATGTGAAGATAAAGCAGCTGAGGAAAAAGGATACTAAATGACTCATCACCAAGAAAGCTGATGGAAAAACATTTGCCCCGTTCTGTATCACAAGAGTCCTGTGGATAATTGTGTTAAGAAACTGTGAGATGGTGAAATACACGTGGGGCACATATCTCTAGAGAAAATCCCACATAATGTATTTTCTCTTCCATCCTGTTTTTTACACAGAAATCACTCAGCTTCTTTCAGCCCTAACTTTTAAAAAGTTTTTGCAAAGGCAGTATAGATTTGGCTCACAACAATTGCCCAGACAGAAATGCGGTTGTGATGGGAGGAAAAGAATGTGGTGTGGAGGAGTTAGGATCTGTAGGCAGGGTTGGTTTCTGGCTGTGCTGCAGCATCTCTTGCCCTTCCATTTAGTGCCTTTTCACCTCTTTATAGTGGTGGGAAGAGTCAGGACCGAGGTACAAACTCAGACCCCTTGAAGTGAATCCATGGTCCCAGTGCTGGAGCAGTGGGAGGAATGGTGGGATGAAAGCGGGTGGTGACGCTGTTTCTCTGTCCTGGTGTCAGAGCAGAGCTGGTTCTTCACAAGTGATGGCACTAACACTGCATGGAAAGTTGTGAAATGTGAAAGGCTGTGCTTCGATGAGACCCAGCTTGCTTTGGCGATACCTTAGGTTCCCTTTCAACTCTTTCTTCAAAAATCTTACAAAGGAAAAAAACCACCTAAATTGGCAGAATGAAAGTACAAACTCAGTTGTGATTTGGGAATGGGAAGTAAATCTGAATAATCTGATCTGAGCTCTGTGTGTCCAGAGGAGGGAAAGGGGATACGAAGAGAGTGGTATTGGCTTTCTGTCCTTTGTTTTTTCCCCTCCAGGCAGGCTATGACAGTGATGTAGCTGTAGACTTTTAAAAGCAAAAAAGCTACAGTTCCACTTGCAGACTTGGCATGCTCTTCAAGTGATGACCAGGGCTGGAGTACATGCCCACAGTGTCACAAACTGAGGAGAAGAGCATCTGGAGAAATAAAGCAATCCCACTGCTGCATTTGACAAGCAAAACCCCTCAGATCTCCAGGCAGTGAACTGAGATGTTGGTCTCTGAAAGGTTTTGAGACTTGTTTTTCACCAGGGTCAGGGGAGAAGGGAATATCATCTAATTTGTTTTGTGTACACTCCCAAGTACTTGAAGGCATTTCATGTGCACATGTGCTGTGACTGCATGTTTCTTACACTCAGTGTTCCCGTGCCCCAAGCAGATTAGTCTGGTGAAAACCTACCCAAGGGGATTTCTTCAGTGCTAGCTACGCTCTGGCTAAGTTATGTTTGCTTTTGCTAGTTGTTGTGACCATCTCTGAAGAGCTAAAGGTGCTATTCTTAGCTCTATCTGTTTCTTTGCCTGCTTGTTTCACCTCTGATGCAATGCAGTGCTGGAACTGCAATGTACTGTCAGTTTACATCACATTACACCAGTAACAATTTTAAAATCAGCACGATGTTACATGATTTGTTTTCCTTTCCTGTGGTTCGATGCCTACTAAGTAATCAGGGCTGCATGTTAATGACTCAAGAGTAGTTACAAATCATACCTTGACAAAGTAATTTGATGTGGACAGTATGTGGATAGCTTCTCAAACAGTTTTTGTGTAAACAATATAAATATAGCTGTGCGCTGGAAATCTTCAACCCAGTTTTGAATGTAGTTTCCATGCAGAAACAAACTAAAATAACTTGCTTATGCTGAATATTAACTTTGGGCTGTGTCATGCAGGATAGATTTTATTTTGCAAAACAGTGGAGTTGACTAGAATCAGCTGTTTCACTCAGTGTTCTGGCCAACTGATACTCTGCAAATATTAGTACAGACTGGGGGATTCCATCTAAATAGTGGCTAGAGCTTTGCTCTGAGAGCATATCTACCCCAATCATGAGTTTGGTGTCATTCTGGGCTTGAGTTTTTGGACACTTGGACAAAACCACAGAAATCTTTCCTTAGCTTGTGCAGCAGGAATTATAATGAAGTGTCCAGCCTGGAAGCTTTATGTGCTAAAGGCTTCTAGATCCAACTGAGCAAACTTCAGTGCAGTTGCAGGCCTGAATTTTAATCTTAGTCTGAGACAATTTTCAGCATTTAGTTTAAGCCCAGTTTAAGCTTTCAATACATCATTTCACTGCTGCCTGCACAAATGTAAGTAACTTGAAGACTGGCGTTCACACCATATAGGACCAGAGTAGTTTTACTGGGTAGAACTGGTTCCAGTGACTGCAAGCAGCCCGAGCAGTACAGTTTTAACAAGCTTAGTCATTCTTCTGCTGCAGTTGGAAGGCATGGCAACTGCTGAAATAGCTCTTTTCATGTTCTAAGGTTACCTTTCCTATAGAGCAATGTTCAGGATGCAGTTGCTTTGTGCTTATGCAAGACTGCTGTACTCTGGTGACGTGCAGCATTTGTTAGGTAATTGCCATTCAAGACAATGGATGGAGTTGCTTTTTTGTCCCTGTCGGTAGTTCTAATGTCCTTTGACTTTTTGACCATCTTTCCATCCATTTGAGGGAGTGGATTATGTCCTGCTGTTCCCTTTCCCTTTCTCAGAGGGAGGTTCAACACTGTTCAGATTGATAAGAGTAGTCATAGTGGAATTTTGGGATTTAGCCAGACCTTTAACTATTCAGAAGCCCTTGTGAATGAAGTGAATTATTCTGAGCATGTGACACTTCAAGAGGAGCATTTTTTTTACAGTGACATACTTGATACTAAAAATAGACATGATTTCAGTACTTAGATTAACAACCGCATGTTCCAAAGGTGATACATATACAATCTGTTTCAGTCTGGATGTGCTTGTTGCGGATGAGTTGTGGTGGGCTCTCAGCATTCTCTCTAGTTCCTCGAATGCACCTTTGTGTGACACTTATTAGTGTCTTCATTTAGCAGGGCATGCTTTGTTGAGATATGGCTATATAGGCTGCATCTTGGGGCAAGTGAACAACTGTGAGGTTGGACCTTATTTTAAATGGTAAATCAGGTTATTGTGGCCCATTTATCTTTTCTACAGGAACACACAAAAATAACTTGAATATAAGAAATATAAGAGAAACAATTTATTTCTCCATCAGTCCCCTTGGTACAGTTTCTCATTAAAATACCTACTGGGTTTATAGAAGATTAAGCCTTTAGAGAATAAATTATTTAGTCTTTTTAGACCTTTTTAGTCTTTCTTTTAGAAATTGAGTGCTCCATACTACAATGTTTATAAGTTCAGTTAGAATTTTGGCTTAATGTTCCCTCCTATCATAAGCTAGTGTTTTTTATGGATCTATATATAAAATCAAAGGTTCTGGATCTGTGCTGATTTGTCAGATCAAACGTGTGTTTATTTTTCATGTGTATAAAATTAACTTACTTGGAAAACAGTCTGAATGAAAAAAATTCACTTATCCTTAGAAACTGAGCTTTATTCCTGCCCATGCTCTTCTCTCTCAGCACTCTAAGTGTCTTAATTGATCATCTTGAGATGAGGTTTAACTCAGCAGTTAATTGGACTTCAGAGAGCAAAATACACTTTTGTTTACACAAGTGCTGTTGTACCTGTGAAGGCATTGGACCTGCCACTGCTCCACTGCATTGACTTAACAATTTGCAGACAAAACATATGATTAAATCAAGGTATGAAGCAGATTATCTCAAAGCTTATAAGAAGGAAGACAAAAGCTTAACATTGTGTTGAAAGTAGCAAACCTTCATGGACATGTTATGTTGCCTGGAGAAAGAAAAACTGTCAAATTTATTCAGCAATCTTGCCTGATGTGATATGTTTACAAAAGATACATTGTACTGTGTGCATGAAAAGATGTTTTTTGAAATAGTGAATGTATAGCAGTTTTGTATACAGATTACTTAGGTGATTTCTTCAAGTGTCAGTCATTAAGACGGTAGCTGAGTGGTGTGGGTTTATGGTTTGTATTTTTTTTTATTAGATTATGCCCCACTAAAATTCTTGGAGGACTTCTCTTTTAGGTCAAAATTGTATGTTGTTTTCAAAGGGGAAAAAATATCAAAGCCCTCAGGATTGACAACATCAAGGGATTATGTCAACTGTGAGCATGTTTCAAATGCCATAATGTTAGCAAGGGCAAAGCAACTTGAGTAAGCAAAACAGATGTTCCAGATGAGCTAAGATGAACATCTGTAGATCTGTGCTTATACATGTAGCCATGCTGATGGTTAGTGGACCTGCTGAAGGTTTGAAGAAGGTAAGACACCAAGTAAACCCTTGTAAATAGTAGGAAGAGATTTTTCATAATAATGAGGGGTTAAAATGAATTACTTAAACACCACTCCATGCCTCCTATTTAAAACCTGAGCCAAATCCTACTGCAGAGCATTAAAATATCCCTGTCCCATCCCCTAAATGGGGTTATTGAGGACCCCTCCATCAACTTTATAATTTACTCCTGAAGTAAACAGCCAGTCTAAGAATCGGTGTTATTGAAAAAATCAATTTGTTCAACTGTGGTAAAAAAAGGCTGGAAAATCTGCAAAGACTAAACACAGAGTCTATTTTTCTTTTGATTTTGAACCTTGAAGTGTTTATCTAGGATGAACAGCTCTTACACCTTCATTCAAGGATGAATGTTGATAACCAGTGAAGATGAAAAGTCAATTGATAAAAAATACAATGTTTTAAGCTTTTCAGACTTGCATCAAGGAGAACCTGGAACCATGAAATAAATCTGTGGTGGACTAGGACAACAGTGAGATCAGTGAGGTCAACTGCTTATTACTGTAATACTTGCAATGTGTTTTGAGATTTCTTAAATAATATAGCTCCTTTATATTAACTGTCTTTAACTTGGGATACTGCAGAAGCACAAGCTGTTTCTCCTGCAAATACTCACATATTCTGTGAATTTTTATATGGGAGTATAATCAAGTAGTTAAAGATAAACAGAGTAAATACAGATGGAGTAGCTCATGACCCATTGCCTGGAGTTGTGTACCTTGGAAGAGCGTATTGTTCTCCACTTAGCGAGAAAGGCTAAGAAGAAAGTCTTTTTGGTTATCATCTTCCAGCATTTTAGCTTTCTGGCTAAAATCAAGAAAACAAGAAATCTGATTCTTTTTTTGCAGTGGGAAGATAAGAGCTGGCAGGCTTCAACTGGAAAAATATTCTTGTCCCTACATATATCACAGTTATTTTGGAAGCTGTGTTATAGAAAGAACTGGAGGGAACAGAAATAGTTGTGTGAAAGTAGATAGCATACATCTGTCTGCCAAGTGAGATTCCAGTTAATTGGCTTATAAAAATTGAGTGGATATTAATTCCAGAAAGCAGGTCTGGGACCAAATTTTTCAATAGGCTGGTGAAATACCTTCAGATGTTAATATTTGTCTAGATGATTCCACATATGTAATTGTTGCCTAAGAAGAAAACCCAACCCTGCACGTATTTTAACATGATTGAATATGTGCACAGTATATAGATGGTAAGACAAAACTCAGGATACTTACAGTTCAGAATATATACTTGAGCATATACTTGATCTCATCTATTGAACTGAAAAAGAGATTTAATACTTGTGTTGACGTACCCGTGCAATTGTTTAGCAGGTGGTATTTCAAAGAGTAGTTGAGCTCAATTTAAAGAATGTCAGTAACATAACCAAACATTTAATTCTCATCCCTTTAAGTTGCTTTAATGAGGTTGTGATCATGAAGTCTTTCCAGTAACTCATGGAAGGCTTCATTTTGGGAGAGAGGTACTTTTGTTTTGCTTTCAATTGTGTTTAAAGCAATAGTGTGACCTCTGAGATTTAGAAGTCATGATGTGTAAAAGCTGGAAATGAGCCTGTGCAGTCCTTGGGCTCTCTTCGTACAATTTGTACAGGAATTAATTTTTTTGTCTCCTTAGGGTGGGAGAGGAGGAAAGAATAGGATTGTCAACAGTAACTTTTCTGGGAAAAGGTCTACTTAAACCTTGAACTTTTCACAATACGGAAACCAGCACAAGCAAAAGAACTATAGGAATAATTGATTTGTGGTCATCTGGGAAGCTAAGCCTGCATTTTAGGCAGGAGACAAATGTGTTTTAATATGTTATTTTGTTTAAAGCTCCTTTGTCTTATTCGTTGTTCCCACCAGTGAGATTAAGCTGAGCAAGGTTTGAAAATGCAATAGCATGAAACTAATTAGATCTACTAATAATCACAGTTAGTACAGAGAGCACTGCAGCCTGGAATTTTTCTTGGGCAGGGAAAAGCAAGAGGCTTTGTTTCTGTATGAAGGAATGGAGATGCTCCAACTGGAGCAAGAGCAGACTAAATGCAAAACCTGGAAGAACCATGACATTTGCACTTTAAAGAAAACTAATATTCAAGTGCCTCAACAGCATCCCTGTATATGAACAGAAGCCACATAACATGTATGGCAGAAATAGATAACAGAAGGCTCTGACTCATCGTGTGGAACTGTAATTTAAGTCCAAGGGGGATTTTTCTATCTTGGATCTATTCCTACTGGCTCAGATGTCTCATAAGCCTTTAGCACCTAGTTTTAATAGAGCTGGTGCCTACAATCAAGAAATGGGTTGGATGCAAGGAACAAAATACTACTCATCTTAAAAATATCTTCCAGCTAGAACTGAGGTAACTTTGTGTTGATAAGAAGCTTCCATTGACCTTTGCTAAATTTAATTTTCTGGATTTAGAAAAGTCTCAGCTCCCTAAGCAAGAATTTGCTTAGTGAAGCACTGAGAAGCAGATGCAGTGTAGGCATCTTGGTGCTTCCCACTCAGCACAGCTTTCTTTTAGCAAACATGTACCACCAATGAACAACGTGTGAGGGGTCGCTGCTGTCTCTTACCAGTCATAAATAGTAATTTTCGTTATGTTGAATCAAATTTGAAGTGAAATAACTTCATACTATTCCATGAAAGTTTGTTTTACAAGTAATACAAGGCTAGTAGCTCACCTATCTTCAAGATCCATAAGGTATTATATTTTTCTGATCATTATTTTCAAACCTGGCAAGTCTATCCAGCCCCTTGAATATCTAATACATGTGTACTGATTCAAGGCAGTGGACTTTAAAACTATGTATTGTTTCCTCAAAAGATCAGAATGATAGTCATCTCTGATTTGAAACAAATTTCTGGTAAAAGTTTTGAAAGTATATATCAGCTATACACATAGGGGCTTTTTTAGGTGTATATAGTCTGCATAAGTGTAGACTGTCACTAATGTGGAGACATAGAATGTTCCATGTGAGGTGAGAGCAAAACTACTCCTGTCATTATACACTTCAAGAATCTGAGCAGCCTTTAGATGGACTAATACGAGCTGGTAACTACTTGGCCAGGAAACCCGTCATGCTGTCCAGAAATAGACTGAGAAGAGACAGATTGATATGGTTCAGGGGCTGAGCAAAAAGACTTAAAATAGCATTTTTTAAAAATTCTGATTCATAAAGGCTTGTTGCTTTTACCAAGTTCAGTGAGGATTAAGAGGTATTTGGCCCTAAATAAATAATGGCAAATTTTGACAGCTCCTCTGCTGTTCTAGGTATTAACGAACAAGCTGTACTGTCTATGCAGTGGGCAGGTGTTTTCATAGGTGTTCCTAGAAGGCTTTATTAGAAATATACTAATATTTCACAGTTTCTGGCTGGGGAGAGCAGGGAGGGAAGAAGAGAAGCAGGCTTAAATTAGGTATTTACACTTGATTTGGTTCCCTGAAGCCCATACCTTGTGCAGGCGGTTGAATGTGTAATGGGATTGTTACTGACACAGTCTTCCCTGGACCGCATTGCTGTGACACAGATTTCTTGTTAATAGAGCAGCTTTAATTAAAAAGTACAGAGTTCATTATGAAATTCTGACTTGACCCTTAGAGTCAGATTTGAATAACTTCGCGATTTCCCAGAGAAAGAGAATTCCTCTTGGGAACTGAATAGCAGAGTTGGGAAATAAAGCTGAAGATTAATTTGATATGGGAAATTGATTACAAAAGAAACAAAGACAGAGTCCTGGTGAGTCTCGAATAACTGATAACTGGGGGTGAGGTGGGAGAAAGAACTGGCTGAGCTGTCCCTGGGTGTTCCTGCCCTGCCAGGGGTGCTTTGCAGAGGAGCTGAAGTGCTGTAACAGCCTCAAGCTCCTTTCAGTGATGTTGTCTCCTTCTTTTTTTTTTTTTCTGTGACAGCCAGCTCATGTCCTTTGCAAAGCTGAGAGTAGCTCAAGGCCATCATTTCATGCATGACTTGGTAAATTGTGCAAGGAAGGACACTGCCAAATGAGGAGCTAAGCCAGTTTTCAATAAGCGGACCATCTGTGACCAAATGTTTTAGGAAGTTTAAAAACAATTGAGTTCTTTCCTGTTTCTACTTCGAGTTCATTTAGGACATATGTAACTTTGCACCCCAAGACTGTGTTTGTTACTGTAGCCTTGTTTGCTGCGCGTTAAGTTTGTGTTGAATCACATGGTTTCATTTCAGACTCGATCCTAAGTGGTGCTAAAAATGACTTTGCATCAATGTTGCTTTTGATTTGTGCTGGGGAGTTTTCCCAAGGTAGATGAAATTCAAGTATTTGAGGAGATAAGATACATGTAAATATCTTGTTGCTGGTTACAGCAATATTCCCTAAATGTAAGAGGAGTTTATTGCTGGAACTAGAAACCTTTTTAAAGTTGGAATGAATTCTAAGTAAGCCTCTCTCAACCTAGCCAGTTACCTGTTATCTTTTATTACCATCTTGTTTAACAAAATGTATGAAGTCTTGTCTAAGTGTTCCCTTGTAGCAAGGGCTACTGAGGAGATATGCAAAGACTTTTGGAGATCTCTTGAATCATGGCTTAACATTTTGCAACAAATACTACCTCTGTTGAAAATAGCGGCAATAATTTGACGTGTAATGTGTTAAGTATTTTTTTTCTTGCTGAACTCTGGAGTCATTGGGTGAGAACAAATTCTTTTTTAAAAGGTTGATTGTACTTAACACTGCTCTAAGAGCAAGAGGAAAACGGTGCAGTTGTTTTCCTGAATCTGTGGGATAAATCTGGCTTTTAATTTAGCTGTCTAACATGGCTGAGGCAAGCATCTTATAGATGGTAAAGTGGATGGAGAGTGCCAGACACAGTGTCACTAGGTCGGCAGGAGGGACGGACACTTGCCATGCATCAGAGCCCTCTGCTCTCTGGCCTCTTTGTGCTTCTGCTCCTCTGGCTGCTGTTTCTGTTCACAAGCGTACTCTGCAACAGGTTGTTTTCAGAAAAGGGAAACCTTTCTGTATCTCAGTGCTGCTTTGGAAGAAGCTGAGTAAGAAGCAAGTTTCTGAGCTGTAAATATGGGTTTATGTAGCAGGCAGGAGGGAGGGAAACCTCAGCTGGAAAACATCCTCAGAAGAGCAGGATTCCAAACTTCTTGAAGTCACGTTGTAGCTTTTAGACAAGTGCCCAGCTGTTTGTGTGGAGAAAGCAATCACTTACGTATCAATCCATCTGCCTTTCAGAATAAATGTTCTCCATGAAAATACTAAATTTGTCACTTCATCTCCCAAGTGCAGGGATGTTAGTGTTTGTTACACTGCTTTGGAAGTGAAGTGTTCCCTTTTTACACACAAATTACAAGGGTAACTGCAAGACACTTAAATGCAAATTTTGTTTTCTTGTTTCTGCTGAGTGAAGTTGATTTTTTACCATGTTTGCAGCTCTTCTCTTTAATTTTAAATTAAACTGTGCAAATATACCTAGAAATGGACTATGAATGTCTGTTAAAATAGTCTACTTTTTGCAGCATTTACTCAACTCTGTAGGTAGTGATCTCCTTGAATTTGGTGAGGTTTTTGGGAAAACTGCATATGTACTGCCAAGATTGGTCCAAATGTGTTTGAGCAAACTTTCAATGGTGTGTTTTATTTTCATTCTAATTTGTAAATTAATTTGGGCTAAGTTTTTAATGTGATATTTCCCAATTTTCTGCAAGAGTAATTGAGGAAAGATATTAGAAATACTGCTAAAGTGTGTCTAAACTTAGATTAATGAAAAACATACAGTTCTGTTGAAGTCAGAAAAATTGGCTATTTCTTGTATTGGTCTTTCAAAGCATTAAATTCAGTAAACGTATTGTACACAGCATAGTGTGTACTAAGTATTTTCCAAAGACATTGTGTCACTTTTAATATTTTAAATATATGCTAATGTTAAAGCCACATTTTCTTTCCCACCATTGTGAATTTCCCTTGCATTTGATGATATTGTATCCCTGGTTTTGTTGCTGCTCCAATAAGTCTTCTGAATAACACTGAAATAACCCTTCCACAAGGATGGAGATACAGCCTCACCTCCAGTAACTGTGACAAACATCACTGTAAATTTACAGGAGAAAAGTGTGCATCAAGGGTGGAATGCAAAGATGCATTAAAACATCAAAAAAAAGAGGCACAGTTGTAGCTGCTTAATTGCTTTGCTTAGAAAGACTAATGCTGTGTCTAAGGAAGTAATGACAAAAAGACATAGAAATATTGGGGAATTTTATGAAGAGACTGTCAAGAGCAATAAAGCTGATATAAAATGTCTTTGGGGGTGAGTTCTTGGTAATCGATATCTTAAAATGGTGAAAAGCGAACTCCAGTGAGTGGACACTTTGAAACTTGACACTTTGAACCTGAAGTTTCCTCTGGCATAGGTGCCTTGTTGAATGAGTCTGTCAAAATGAGTGTATTGGCCTTGCTGTGAAGCATTCAGTGTAGAAATATGTATGATTGTAAAGGATTGAGGACAAAAGAGGACATCACCTATGTGGTAGTTAACTGGTGCATATATTCATTCGTGCAAAAACAAATGAGTTGTGGCAGCTGGAGCAGGATGGTGGGAAGGGGAAAGCAGGAGAGCAGAGGAGGAGGAGCGGTGGAGGAAGGTGCTAGTGGGCTGGGGAGTGGGTAGGGAGTGGGAGCTGTTGAGCAGCGCGGTGGGGCTGAGCCCAGGGCTGTCCTGGATCAGTGCGACAGGGAGAAACGGGCAGAACGCTTTTAAACGGGAAGTGTCGGCTGGGGGATGGATGGAGCAGCAGGGATGCCCAGATGGAGCCAACTTCTATAGAGCATTTTTGTGATATTTGGCTGCGGTCTGGAGCTTTTAGAGCTGCTTTTAGTGTGGAAGCTGATGCTCCACATTCATTCCCCTGAGTCCATGGCAGGGATTTCTGGTTGACAGCCCCTGCATCAATGGAAAGGAGAAAGCTCTGGGGTTTCCCGGGCTACCAACCTTTCGCTGGGGCTGTTAACGTGGGAAGAGTGCTCAAGTTTGCCACTCTTCTGCCCCAAACGTGGGATTTTCACTGTTCCCCCAGATCTGACGCCCCCTCCCCCGATTGCCTGGGTCTGACTCATTGGCTGGTGCTTGTAAAAGCAGAACGGGGAGGGGAGGAGGGAGGGGGGAGCCTTCAAAGTAGCCGCGATTGGCCCCCGTTGGACAAGGCGCCCGTGAGCTTCGCCCCTGCAAGGGCGGCGGAGCCGGGGGGAGCGGAGCGGAGCGCAGCCTGCGGGGTGGATCCCGCCGCCCCTTCAGGAATCGACGCTGCCATTCCCCGCCGCGTCCGGGCAGCCGAGAGGAGCGCGGGGGCTCCGAGGTTGGGGAAGTGCTGCGGCAACATCGCAATTGCCCTTTAAACAACAACAAAAAAAGAGGGGGGGGAGGGAAAAAAAAAAAAGGATGAAGACGCTTAAATGCCTCCTGCCAAAAGTAAAGAGCAAATCTCAGTTGCAATGGCTCTGCTAAAACTTGATCATGCGGGATTTCAAGCGATAAAGAGCTGCCGGGCTTACTGCGGCGGGAACAAGTTGCAGGATGAAATCCACGCACTAAAGGACCTATTTTCCACTCCGTTGTTTGCAAAGGAATCTACTGAAATGACTTTGAGGATCTTTAAACTGGAACTATGTGGAGGGAGAATGCAGTAAGTATTGCCTGTGTGGCGAGCACTGGTGCTCGCCCGGTAGCCGAGCAGGGCTCGGAGGCCCCGGGAGCCGCGCAGGGCTGGCGGCGGTACCGGCTCCGCGGTGCGATGCTCGGCTCTTAGTTTCTAGTCAGCACCGGGGACCAGTTGGGGAATGCCGGCTGCCTTTGCTTGGCGCGCCGGCGTCCTGCATTTAATTGGGGTTGCCTGGAGAAGCATCCTTATACATATTTACTGGGAATAGTGAATGAAAAATCAAAGCAATCCATGCTTTTAGTGGAGGGATCTGCTAGAGTGTGCCTCCCGGGGGTTGTTTATGATAAATTGAGAATGAATCTGTTCCGTTACAAGATCAAAAAGAGCTTTACCCCACACCAATTTAGCCGCTTTCCAGATTATGCTTATTTTGAACCTGTCAAGAAAACTCCTGCCCTTGATGGTGTGGATTAGTTTGCTTCTAGCTGCTCTTCCCAGGTAGAATGTGCTTTCCCTTAGCGCTCAAACCCGTGCGTGTCTCCTGGAAGCAAACGGGCAGTTGGGAGCCCAGGATTTTCCTGACCTGGATAGGATGAGGGACGTTTCCCGCGCGGCTGCGGGCTCACGGGCGCTGCTGTCGGGAAAGAGCTTGAATTTATTGCTCAGTGGAGTGGGGGAAGGGGGAAAAACTTTAGAGTCTCGTCACCGTATTTCGGTTCACACGCCGCATGAGGTTAAAATGTATTTTTTTCTCCTTGTCTGATGTGCAGCCCGGCTGACGGCTTTTCACTGTCTCCTCTTCCCCCCCGTGTCCAGCCCCCCTTTGCCTCTCTCCCTCTCCGCCTAGCTGCCCTCCCGGGATGCGATGTCGCTCGCAGGCTGCGGCGGGCATCACGCGTGCGGCCAGCGGCGCGGAGACCGGCCCTGAGCCCGGGCACCGAGGGGCACGACATGCCCGGGGCCTCGGCATGCCCTGCACCACCTCCGGCACCTCCGGCATCACCGGCACCTCCGGCTCCCGCCGCCGCTCCGTCTCCTGAGGCGCTGGGTACGTGGGACGGCTCCCCGGGGCCGCCAGGGGGCGCCATCGCGCCGCGGCGGGGAGGTCGGTGGCGGGAAGCGAACGGGGGATGTGTGGGGTGTTAATTGTTATAATTGTTGTTTCTGGGGCTCCGAAGGAAGCTGGAGCGGCTTCGTGTCTGCGGGTTTGTGTGCTTCTGCCGTTTTTCCGTGCTATCCCCGGAGCTGCCCCTGGTCTGCAGCGTGGTGACTTGAGGAGCTCAGTGGCACCGATTTGCGGTTGGGTGCTCTCTCAAGTGCTCCTTGTCTGCCCTGAAAAGAGGTGGTGATACACCAAGTCTTTGTCTTGATGTGTTTCAGCAGCAGATGATGGGGCTGGCAGGATGAGAGGGGAGATGTGACAAATGCCACCCTGGTTGGACAGCCTCGCTAGTGTGACGCTCTGCAACAAGCTTGGCTTTGCGTGGCACAGGGACTCCCTTCCTCCAGCTCACAGAGAGCCAGTTATGGGGGTGGAAATCCCCCGAGCCACAGAAACAGAGGGAGATCTTGCAGAGTCAGACCTGTTCTCCCTCTTCTGCCTCCTTCAGATAGTTCAGATCACTTCTATAGCTCATCTCTCTCCCCATTCTACTCTGTCTATATTCAGCCCCCTACAGAGACTCAGTGAAGACATGAAGTAAACCAATGCGGTGTTTGTGGAACACCCTCCCTTTCAACACCAGTGACAACTTGGTGCCTGAGATCAGCAGTTCCGAGATGCTCAAGTGAATGCTGTGTTAAGAGGAGGGAGAAGAATTAAGATAGAATATTGTGCTTCTGAATCTGTTCCAGAAATGCGGTAGACTGTGCTTGAGCAGCTGTCTAGGAGAGATCTTCAGAAATAAACCAGGATGGTTCTGGGATGCTGTGAGGTGTATGGAGTACAAGGACTGGCGTTTCCAGCAGACCTCTCGCTCGCTGCTTTCATTTAGAGCTAAACCACCTCTTCCAGTGACTGAATTTTAAATAGATGTTCGGGACAAAGGAAAATAGATTTCTGTGTTTTACCTGTTTTAGCATGGCAAGGTTAAGGAGAAGGATGATAATATACTTTTTAAATGATGTCAGTCACTTTAATTTTGTTGGCTATACAGGAAGCATTTTAATGGATCTTTGCTCTGAACTTGTGCTACATTTTTGCCTTACTTGTGGGAGACCAGTTATAATACCATCATTGGCGAGCAAACTTTTTGAGGGGATATAAGAAGCTTGAATGGAAACTGAGATGAAGAATGCATTATAAAAAGCTGCTAAAATTCACATTGTGTCAGGAAGCTTTCTCTTTAAAACCTTAGTTCAAGATACACGGTATATAATTTTTCTGTCTCTGTTTTTCTCGTACAATGTGATCACTTTTACAGGGGATAAAGCTGGCAAAGATGAAGAAAATTGGCTGTGCTCTCCTGGTACTCCAAGCTCTTCTGGCACCTTTGGATCTTGTTCGTGGAGCGGAGAAAAGTTACCCCATCCTGAACATTGCAGTGATTCTGGGAAGGACCAAGTATATCACAGAGAGAGATATCAAAGCTCTCTGGACCCGGGAAATGTCAGCAGACCTGACTGTTGATGTCAATGTAGTGACCCTTCTGGTGAACCAGACGGACCCTAAGAGCATCATAACACATGTTTGCGACTTGATGTCAGGCACCAAGATCCATGGAGTGGTTTTTGGAGATGATACTGATCAGGAGGCAGTAGCTCAGATTTTGGATTTTATTTCATCTCAGACTTCTATTCCAATTCTTGGAATTCATGGCGGGGCCTCCATGATAATGGCGGATAAGGTAGGAAAATTTATTAAAAGCTTTTCTGCTAGTCTTATGTACTTCACTGTGTTGGTCTATATCGTGAATAATCACTGCAAGCAGTTCAAAAAGGATGCTTCTGATTGTCTCTCTGTATTTAAAAAAAAAAAAAAAAAGATATGGAGCAGTGTCCTTGTTGATCACTCATCAAATACTCTGAAATATTTTGGGGTTCATGCTTGAAAGTCAACTTTCTGTCTGTTGTAAAAGCAGTCCTAATGAAATCTTAGTCTCCAGCATGCTGGCCAGTTTATAGATTTTACTAGCAAATATGACATGGCTGTAAGAACAATCTCAAAATAGTATGTCCATAAAATGATTTTGGGCATAAAATGTAAAATTATAGGCAAATATTCTGCGGTGCTTATAAGAGATAGCAGGCAATAGACCTGGAGGTATTTGAGGACAATAGTAGTAATAGGACTGTCATATTAAGCTGGACTTCTGTGATCCACTACAGTCTATAAATTAAGTAGTCTTGCAAACTTGAACCAGTTCTTGTATTCACTATATTAAATTATATTTTTGCTAACTGGATACCTCTGATTTTCTACTATAGTTCATGAAAACCCACAATGGAGTTGTCTGGACTCCGTAGATAACGACAAATTGTTTTGTTGGAAAACATCTCTTTATATAATCTGTCGTGAGACTGTGGAATGACAAAAGTGACTCATGTACGCAGTTCATCTTTCTTAACACTGTAACAATTTAAACAAAAAGATCCTTGTTGGCAGTGCAGCGTTGATCTTGTGTGATGATCTCTGCCGTGTGTGAGTGGGGTGCTCAGCACCGTGCAGGACGGAGCTCTCTGGCGTGGGGGCTGCTGGGCCTTGGAGTTCATGAGCAGCTCCCACCCTGGTTTAACACAGGAGAGTCCAACTAGGGGAAGTCACTTACTGCTTTTCCAGCACACAATGCTTTTCAATGTCAATTGTAGCTTATTTCCTGAGATTCGCATCCTTTAGGTCTTCTTATTCTTTAAATATTGTTACTTCTTAGAAGTGGCTTTTGAATAGGAAAGCACTCTCTGAATCCATCTGGAAATGAAGTGGTCCAGACCTGTTGTTTCATAACTTCGGGGGGGAAGAAGCAGGAAAGACACAATGATTAGTTACAGTTGAGGAGTCAACTTTGAACTTCTGAAACTTTTCACCTCTGGGAAAGACTTTTTCCAGTGCAGTAAGAGATCTGTCTCTCCTGGTATTGTGAATGGCCTTCCTTTATATCTTGAGTCATACAAGGGGAGGACAGTAAGTGCTGAGTTATAGCAGACATTCTGTAACAATGGCTTTGGCATCTTGATTTATATGGAAAGAGCATTACAGTCAATGCTGCTGTCTTAAATGTAATTCCAGTGACCAAGTTATTTCATGTCCTTTTAAGTTACTGTACAGGTTTACCCATCTTTATAAAGCTGGCTTTATATATATATATATATGAATTTTATTTGATACATATTTCGCTCAACGTCCTCTGCCAGTATAAGAACACTTGAAGATCCAAGCCAGTGCTGAGTGATGAAACACTGGCAGAAATCCTTACGGAATCGACTTCATGCTCAGTAGCAAATGCAGCAGGTTACTGATACAGATCTATTCTTTACTTTTATGTAGGAGCTTCTAGAGAAAGAAATAGATTGTATTTTCTTGTCTCAGGAAGTGAATGCTGTTTTTATTGTATGCTAATGTTGTCATTATTGTATTACTGTCCTTGATTTTAGGGGTTATCACAGTTTGCTAATAAAACATTTTTGGCTTCTAAGATTTCACTTGGGAAATTAAAATGACTCTTTTGTGTGTCAAGAAAATCTAACAGAGCTGTCTTCAGTAGCTTCAATTGGCTGAAGGAATTGTTTGTTCATGTAACTAAAATTGCCTTAATTTTCAACTTGGCTTTTGCAATGTGCAATGTTTTGCAACTGCTTTTGGAACGTCGCAGTAATGAGACTTGCATGTGTTAGTCAATTAACCATTCATTTAGGAGTTAATTCCTGGGAGCTGAAGGTGAAATTCCCAGTGGTGTCATAAAGGCAGAGAAGATGAAATCTGAGGGAGAAGAACTGCAAGTGTAAAATCTGTCTTCCAAGTCAGTGTCAGGATTTTAGCTGAAACACATGGGTTTTGGCTAAATTGTGAAGTTGATCAGTGCTTTTGAAGTCTTCTGTTTTGTCTCATACATTGAGATGGCTGGATATGCAAAAAAGCTGCTTTGTCCTACTCCTGCTCCTGGATGTAGTTCTCTGGCACTTTAAGGCCATTTCATTTATGTCCTTGTCATGTGGTTCTAACAGATATTTTCCTCCTGTGTGGCATTATGCTGGTACTGTGGTTTAGGTGGCTTTTACTTCAGAATGTGTCTGTGTGTAGTACCTGCGGGTTTGTAGCCTACCAAGCTCAGCTGACACGAGGGTGGCACAACAGTTCGGTGAATTCTGTGTCTGGTGGTGGTTATATGATGCTTCACTGTCCTAAACAGGAACTAAACTGAAGGCACAGAGTTGTGAAGTCATCCCTAACGCTCTATACTGCTAAAGACTTCACTGGAATGACTCAGAGTAGGTAAGCTTACCATATTCTCTATGGCTAATAAATACTATGTCAATGTGAATCTGGCATGAAGAGCAATCTCTTTAAAAAAGAAAAGTTGTTCTAGGTTTATAAATCTGAGCTGTGCCCACATTTGGAGTGTGCAGTGATTAATGCAGGACGTACAGCTTCTGCAGCACCCGTGCGAACATCTGCTGTGAGGGGTGCGTGGCTGTGAGCGCCTCCTGCGCTGCCCAGCTGGCTGCTCTGCTCACTGTGCTTCATGTTTGCACCAGCTGGGGAGAGATGTTGCTCGATGTAGACTATGAAAATTGACAGGCATGTGAAGCCAACAAAACTGGAATGCATTCTGAACCTAGCTGCTCTGCCTTCAGCTGATGTCTGCTGTCAAGAGCCTCCCGACAAAGCAGTGCGACACTTAGGGTTGTGTGGTACCTACCTGATTGCAGCTGAGCTGGAGGTGCCGCTTGGACAGTGCCACATGCTCTGCATCCAGCCGGCTTTGTCACCTGCTGTCGGCAGCAGCTCTCCTGCCAATGAACTGCTCTTTGGCTTGGGTCCCCAGTTCTGCCACACGCTCCAAACCCGTTCAGATGTGGGATAGTCTGCTGAAATGAGATGAGAATTGTGTCTGGGGCACCTGTGCCAACCTGCTGTGCATCAGCATCCCTTGGAGGATGCTGGAACAGACTGGCTGTTTGTTTGTCTTGTGTCTGTTGACATTGGAGGGATCTCAAACATTACTTAGGAAGTCCTTCTTGACTTGAGCATTTGGTTTTAAACTTAGTTACATTTGTTTCACCACGTTATTATTATGTTGATAGTACTTGTGATAGTTTTCTCAAACAGAACATCATGGTTAGTTTTATGACAATAATAAAAGATTTGTTTCCTTCACAAGTGGGGAAAAGCCCCTATGTATTATAAATACATTCAGGAATATTTAGCATCTTTGAGCCATACTGCTTTTGTGTATTGCAAAATTAAGTCTTTCTAACTTCTCATCAGAAATCTTTCTGAAAGACATAACTTGAAGCATTTTATTGTTGTGGAAGTACTGACTTTACAACGCATAGCCAACCAGCATTAAAGGTGAAGGTAATTTTCCAACAGGGCTATTACAAAGTGATGCTTCTTGAAACAGCTTTGGAAATGTTATGCAAAATAAATCTTTGCTTTTCCAAAAAGTAAGTACTATATGTGGTTCAATTATCATTCTTCATCATTCTTTCTGCTGATAATATTGGCAATAAACACTTCTAATTGTTTAGTATAAAATCCCTTTTGCATCTACCACCACCTTCAGCTTTCCCTTTTTACCCCAACCTCCTCCAAAGCAGTAAACATAGAACCAAACAGCAACTGAGGTTGGGAGGGATCACTGGACATTGTCCAAGCCAACCCTGGCTCAGTGCCGAGCTCACATCAGTCACATCAGATCATCCAGTCAAGTTTTGAGTATCTCCATGGGTGCAGACAGCACAGCCTCTCTGGGCAACCTGTTCCAGTACTAAACCTTTCTCACCATGCAAATATTTTCCTTATATGGCATTAGAATTCCTTCTGTACAGTGACCACAGGCTCTTGTTCTTGTGCTGTGAGCTTGAGTCCAGCTCTGTGTAGCTGTAGGCTGTGATTGTACCTGTCCCTTTCTGGGCAAAACAGTTCCTTCAGCCTTTTTGTGCACTTCATGGCTCCAGTCCTGTGGACTCACTCAGGTGTGTTGCTGTCTGGTACGGGGGAACCCAGAACTGGGTGGGGGACTCCAGATGTGGCCTCCCGAGGAGCCAAGTGAATAACCGCTCCCCTGGCAGCTGCTGTGCTGCTGCAGCCCGGCCAGGCCGTGTCCCCAGAGGGTGCACTGCTGGCTGGGTTCTGCCCTAGTGCTGCTGGGATGTTCGTTGAGACATGCAACTCTGAATAAGTAGTGACTGAAACTCCACTCTTAAATCCTCTTCATTCTTTTGGTGGATATTTTTCCAGTGTTTTATTGAAATACCTGTCATTTTCAGCTCATTACAGTCAAAGCTGGAATTGCTCTGTTTTTCCTCATTCCTGAGATACAAAAACCATATCGTACTTGTACACACCAGAACTCTAAGCCCAGTCTTGTAACTATGATCAGAGCACACCCAGACTCTAGGCTCTGGTACTGAGAATTTACACTCTCTTATCTGTATTTAACTTTATACGCTGCTCTTAAGGTTTCTCAACATATCTTACATCTTCTTTGCCATGTGTCTTCATAGCACAAGGGTCGTATTTAAAAAAAGAAGTTCAAAAGCCACACTTCACTTTTGCACTATGCTTAAGTGTGCTTCAATTCTTATGCTTTAAAAATTACTGTGATGAATGGGGGGGTGTTTGGTTTGATTTTTATTGTTGAAACCTTTCTGGAGATCATGCCTAATGGAGTGTGCTCATCAATTTGCATGACTTCCATATATGCTATGTAGTTTCCAGCTTATCTAGTTTGCTTGTAAAAGCAGTCCTGTATTTTTACAGAAAATCTTAAGTTTAAATTTTGTAACTTTTCATTCCTGCCCTTACGGATAACTGGTGTTAGCATGTACATGGCACTGTCCTCCTGGGCATATTAACTTCGGCTTTGGTTGATACTGCAGAAGACTGGAATATTCATCTGCAGTTCAATATGTGCATTAGTGCAAAAGTACTTATATTTGTGTAACTGGTGTTTCAGGTCTAGATACAGCAGCTTGCACTATTCCATTACACACAGTACTTCAGCTTCTGCCCCTTTGAAACAAGCAGCTGAGTTTGATTTTTCCCTCTAGCTGTACTAACACTGCTATGGGAAGCACAACTTTCAGATATTCTCATTTTTATTTTGAACTGCCGCAAAAATGTAGCATTGACCTCCCTTTGCAAATCTGTGTTTACTTGACCATTTCCATGAAAGTCAATCTATGTGTATTTTTTTAAGTGGTCTTGCACATCCATTAAGATTTTTAAAACTGGGCTTGTAGTCTGCAGTTGCACCTTTTACGCACACGTGCCAAAATCACTGCTCTGAAGGGGTTAAAATCATGCCTGAAATCTGTCTTGTTGAGGTGAATGGAGCGAGTGGATCCGAAATCTCGTGCTTTTCTTCTCCAGGAGCCAGCGCTGCAGGAGCGCCAGCTGGTGATGGAGCTGCCCGCTGGTTCTCGGGGCTGCTCTTGTAGGGCCGTGACCATGCGAAAGTAAAGCTTGATCGGCGAGAGCTGCAGCGTTCGCTGCTTTGAGCTTTGTCTCAGACCTCGGAGGAGCATTGTGTTAATGGTGTGAGCCTCGCTTTCTTGCTCTCCCACTCTCTTTTAATTTCTAAAGGATTTTCCTAGCTATTTCCGAGATGATTACATTATTCCTCATTCTCTTGTCCACACAAGTTTCCCATCAATTTAGCAAAGGAAAGCATGGAGGATTCTCTGGAATACCATATGAGTAAACTTGAACTCTTGTGGAGCTGAACGGAGGTATATTGGTTTTAATTTTCCTAAGTAGAAGGAGGATAGTTTTGAAGAGATCGGAGAATTTCTGTAACTAATAAGCAGATTGTAGGAAACTGAAATCTTGTAGAGTTTAGTTGATTTTTTTATGTAGCTCAGGTGTGGGTAAGTTACTGTTTTATTAGCTTGAGTGGACACAGCCTGAGTGCAGGGTGGGATCCTATAAACCACTCTTATTTAGGAGAGCAGAGTGTTTGGCTTCACTTGGATCCAGTTATGTGCAGTAAGATTGATACATTTTCATCTCAAAGGTACTGGTTTTTTTCTCTTCCAACTGTCTGTTTCTGCAGTTTTCTTAAAAATAGAAATCTGTGTGTCTTTGTTTTGAGGAACAGCAGTTTAAAACTTCTAGTAAATCATTGTTGTAGATAATCCATGCAATGTCTCCGAACTGTTGCCTCTCTGTAGGTAATTATAATACAGCAGACTCCTGAGCTGAAAAAGTAGGATACCAAACCTTTAGCATCATTTTCTGCTTGCAGACATTCCTGCTGGCACCTTTGGGATGTTTTTCCTGAGGACATTTTCAAATATAAAATCCCAAATTGTTCCCTTGAAGCTACAAAACAATAATAGACTATTATAAAGCACATAAGATATTTCTCGCAATCATAATATATCCAGATACATGCCTGAAAATATTCATCCTAATAAAAATACGCAGTGAACAGAAGGGCTTTGATATCATGTCAAATATGCTTTTCATGTTTCATCTATTAATTATTTGTAGAGGGTGCTTAGGTTATTTGAATAAGACAGTTTGATAGTATGTTTTGTATTTGTCATTTATTTGAAGTAACAATTTAATTTGAAGAATTTCTGAATTTTTTTTTTACTTGCTTGGAAGATATCTGGGCTAGATCTGCCTGCTTCAGGGACGCTACATAAGCTGTGTAGAGATGAACAGAGGAACGTTGCGGTCCACAGCTGGGTTTATTTGTTAGAAATCTGTGGTCAGCTGGGCCAGCTTTGCGTGTATTCCTTTCTCCCCCTTTGCCCTCCTCTGCCTCCCCTCTTCCCTGGAGCTATGAAGTTGTGTGACTTTTACGGAGGGAGTCCAGCCTGGATTGTCTCCACACCATCTGTCACCATATTGTTTGTTTAAATCCTTGAGATATTTTCTTCTGTACTTCACTGAACGAGATGAATAAAACTGTAGCAGCATCATTGGCTATTTAAATCAGATTTAGACCTAATATCCTTAGGAGAAAAACCCTGTGCTTGCAGTTGAGGTGCATAAGCTAGATGCACAGTTTGTGAAAATGGACATGGTTTAATTTGTTCAGTGCAGAGCTCCAGTTACACTGCGTGTTCACCCTCCAACCAAGGGCCCCTCTGGCTTCTCAAGACAGACCTGGCTGGGGAGGCTCATGGGCTCTCTAAGCTTCCCGTACAGATTAAAGAAATAATTCATAAATGTATCTATCTAGACAATTTGTGTAATCCGTTCCTACTCCACTCATCTCAACAGCCACAGAGACTGAACTAAAACTGACCTAGGAATTCTAGGAACATCTGAGGTCATAAACCGCTCCTAAACTTTTAGACCACGAGCAACAGTGGAACATCTCCATTTGATTGTAGATGTATAGAACAGAGTGCTTAGCAAACATTAACCTGTATTTGGACATGGGCAAAAAAGCAAAAGTCCAATCCCTTTGGCTGTAATACGCTAAGAAGCACTTGGGAGGGCTGTAGATGGGATTTGATGAAAACACTGTAGTATTTTGCATACTGCTCCAAAATTACTCCCGTTACTTTTGAAAGTCATCTTTTCTTTTGTATTTAGGCATGATCCGATCTGAGAGACCTGGGTCTTTTTCTGATGTATGTGCAGGTTCCTCTCCCTGCTTTCTTCCAGATGCCTTTGCTGAAGGCAGAGAGGAAGGGTCATCTTCATGCTCTTAATATTTTTCTTCAAGTACATTGATTTATCTGCTCCTCAGGATGGAGCCTACAAATAGTAGTGGTTTGTTGTGTTGAATTAGCTGAAGATAGTGTGATTTCCCAGCAGGATCACATACACCTGTCTTTAAGTGTGTGTGACTTCTCAGCTGCCTTTTCTGCATTGCAGAGCAAGATATTTCTATAAACACGTTTCATTCAAGGGATTGCTGGATGGGAAGCTGCTTTTCCTTTGTTTCCTTTTATTTTTTATTTTTTTTTTCCTTTTTAAGTTTATCTTTATCTTAAGTTCTGGTTCAAAATTTCTGCCTGTACTTTTGTTGATGCAGAGTTTTGGCTGTTTGTGCTGATGAGCATGATGAGCTTGCCTGTCCATGTGAGCAGAATTAACAATAGGACAGCTTCGTTTTCACTGCATTGATTTAGTGTCTGGTGGAAACAGTCTACATGTGTAGAACCGCTATGAAAGAGGAAAGAGTGGGGATTTTATAGCCACCTTCCAGCTCAACACAATTTACAAAACAATTAGGAATGACAGTTATAATTGGATAAACAGAAAATAGAATTAAGGTAATCTGTTCGAAGTGCATGACATTCCTGTAATGAATTGCTTTTAAGAGTTACAGGAACATATAATTACCAGACAAATTACATGTTATTTTTTGTGTGTGAGGCTAATTAAGAATTCTGGGTAAATTGTGTGGAGGCATCAGAGCTATATGAAGTACCTCATTGGGATGAGATAAGGCTTGTGAATTCATCATAAGAATACATATGCATAAGAATACAGAATACTCTGGGAAGTGTGTGCATTCTAGTGAAGTACCATTTAGGATGGTCTGGTTTATTTTCAACATTCATTTTATTTTTGTAGTAATAAGCTAACGCTATCCTTTGTTTCATTTTGTTCCATTTGCCTTCCTGCCCTCTCTCCATCTGCATTTTAACTATTATCTGCAAAAAGGCTGAAACTTCCTCTTGTGGAATCTGGTTTCTAGTGAAAAATGTGGATGATTCCAGTGCTTAGCATGCAAAACATTGAGCACTATTGCTTAACTATGTAACAGCGAACCGGTACAGAAGTTGTAAAAAGAAACATTTGCTTCCTTTGCTTGCTCTTAGCGTTTTTCCTACCCAGGCCATTCTGTTTGCAAATCCCCTTCTGCCAAACAGCTGCTTTCCAACACCCTCCTGTTACACTGTTTTCATCTACATCCTATCTACTTGCTATTTCTACTTCATATTTGGTTGTCATCATAGTGTTAGAGTGTGTGTGTGTGTGTTTTCCCATTTATTGCCTTAGTTCACTTGTAGCAGAAGTAAGGCTGGCTGGGAGAGGGTATACCTGTCAGCCTGAAGTTCTGAATCCCTTGATGTTAGCAGTACCAGGACTCTTTCAGTGCACATACAGCACAGATGATAGCTGTGATAAAATAAGATTAATTGGAGCAAATAAAAATCATTTGGAATCCCAAGAAGAAAGTAAAAACCGTTATGACACTAAGCCAAGCCTGTTTATATTTAATAAGCAGAAAATAGAGAAAGGATGAGAAACTAAACTAGGTGAGCTAGGGCAACTGGCATTTGAAAATATATTTATGATTCCGTTTTGTAATTTATTTTCAATTCAATTAATCTGAATTTCAGATCTTCCATTAGAGGCTCCAGAATACTTGGGGACTGGGCAAATGGACAGTTAAAATATATGAAAATAAATTGCTTTTGACAGTGTCAGGTTGCTTGCTGACTCTGCACTCTCCCTATGTAAGAATGTGTTTTGCTGTTGCTTTAAAATATTCTGACACTCATGTTTACTGGCACTTAGAACTTAAATTGTTATGTGCACAGAATGAAGTTATGGATTGTGAATTACATAAATGCTGATGTTGTCTAAATGGCTGGTTGAAAATGAGCAGCGTCATCTTTGCAGGGTGAGCTCACTTGCAGAAGAAAGAGAGAATTTGGCATGATTTAGTTTTTTTCTCCAGGTTGGCTAAAGTCAACAAATGATCTTCATAGCAATTTCCAGATATTTTCCAGTCTTAACAATTAAAAAAGTCATCACACACATTTTCCTTCTTCTAACCTTTTCCACATCAGGACCCAGGCTTCTGGCTACAATCTTTTGCATTCATGTTGTTCTTTACTATCCACCACCATTCTACAGCATAAGAGTTAGTGTGATATGCCCAGTGGTCAGTGAATAAGTTAAATGACACTGAGTAGCTGACTTAGGCCATGTGTAAATAATAAACACTCTTCATGTTTAAAATATCCTGAACAGTTGTTCAGTAGCTTCTCACTATATACAAGTGTTTTCTCATAAAAATGTCCCGTGGTCTCTGAATTAAAATTTAAATGCACACATGGGTAGCTGATAGCAGAGCCAGCTGTCACCTGCAGCATGTGTGCCTTTAATGGCCATTGAAGCCTCACCCGTCTCTTTTTCTGGGCTTGCTTCAGTTGTTTTCTTTCTAAGTGTGGACTGCATCTCCTTTTCTTTGTATGAGGTGACTGTTGGCTTGAGAGGGGCTGTTTTGTGGTTTACCCTCTTCACTGTACGAGGCGGAGATCTTAAAATAGTGAGTTATTTCATCCAATAATAAAATGTAATAGTCCAGTTCAGTAATTGTTATTCCAGTGTAAGTCCTGTTGGTTTGTTAAGCTGCAGTGGACAGTACCTGAAAGCACTAGAAAACTTAAGCCAAAAGAGGAATGAACTTTTCTCATTTCTCACTCTCTACTGCCTTTTTTTTCTTTACTGTCTGATAAGTAAGTTACAGGCCTTCAAAATCTTTGTTTTAAATAACTTATGATGAAAACAATTGTCTAAGTCAGCAAAGGCATGTTTAAAAGCTGAGGAGTGCACTTGAGCATCCACTCTTACAGCATCCAGGTTGGATACGAGTCCTGCCGGGAAGGCAGGAATCCTGCTTGTGGGATCCTGGCTGGGGCATGATGGATTTAATTGGGAAGTAAAGGATTAGGACCAAGTGCAAAGCAAGTGTATACTTTAAATATTTAGTCCTTCAATGCCTACTTAAATGCTTTTCCTGAAGATTTCAGCACTGCGATATAAACATGGAGCATTTTTTGCCTTTCTAATAAGGGGCTTAGTATGTTCTTTAGATAAAAGGCATAAAGATGCAGACGTAGCCGCTAAATATCTGAGGTGGAAAGTCCAAGCAACACATTAGACTGAAGGCATATTCTGCTTAGAGGAGCGGTCTCTAGATAAAGGGTTAGTTTGGTACGTTAAGACTGGGATGGTGCTTGGGTTGCTCTTTCAAATGACTTCCTGCACTGCTGGAGAAATACCTTGTTGATATGCTGCCTAGTTTTACTCAAGTTAAACCTGATATTCTATTTAAACTTCATTTTTGTAATTAGATTTTGGCTTATCAGGTCACTTTAAGGTTTAATTTGCATGTTTGACCCAGTTAAAAACCCTTGTGTTATTAAAACAGCTTTTCTGATTTAACTCAGATGGTTGTATATTTTCCTTCTTAACAAGAATTCTAGTGTTGTATTAAAAACAAACCAACCCACACCCAAACCAAACAAAAACCCCAAACAAAACAAAAAACCAAACCAAACTATTATCCCTCCCTTGGCTTCTTTTTAAATCAAGTATGTACAATAAGTCTACTCCCTATTGAGCCGGTTTAATAATTTGTTTTTCCATCTGCAGAGAGCCAATTCCCAAAGTAACTTCAAAGAGCCTTGTCTGAGCACAAGCTTCCAGCTTTGGAGCAACAGAGATTATAGAAATATGCTTATGCAATAGCTTGAAATCTCTGGCTATTTTGGCGTGGAGGCTAAAGCTGAATATTTGCCTCTATTATTATAACCCTCAACTGTTTTCAACTGAAAGTTTTAGTGGCGCTTTGCTTTTGCCCCCAGTGGTAACTGTGCACAGCGGGATGTCACACGAACGCTCAGATGTGGCGTCGTGGGCTTGCGGGGAAGTGATGGCTTCTTGGGTCTAGACGTGATCTCATATGTAACTTCATCAAGAAAACAACCATAAACTTCAGGCTTAACATAAATTGTCTACAGACAAGTCTGAAGACTCGCAGCAGCAAATACAGAATATTTGTAATGTTTTAGATTTAATCCAGCCTCATCTGTGCAGGCTTTAATCAAATGAAGAAGAAGCTTCAAGTGAAATGGCTCCTGGGAGGGTGGTATCGTCCCTTCTTCATTTTTACAGTTTTCTGTGTTGACGTGTGTAATCTCTCAGCTTGCTAAAAATAAAACAATCCCCCGCCCAATACAGATAGATAGATATGAGATAAATATTTTATATCTAATGTGTATGTCATGTTTTTGAGTACGGTGACAAATACAAACTACTTAAAATTGCTACTGGGGTGTTTGTGAGAATCTGCTTCATAAAATTGCAATTTAAGTAATTGTCTTTATTTCTGTCGTCTTTCCAACTGGAGGCTGTGCCTTTTTCATGGCATTCCAGCCCAGCAGTTGTCATTATCATTTTGGAGAAATGCTGATTTATTTATATATTTTTTTAAAATTTTTTTTGAGAAAACTCCTATCTGAAAGTCAGCGTGTCTGGGATTTGTCCCAAATTAACTTCCTGTGGAGAGAAGGGCTCTGAGTTTGGTCTCAGTACAGTGACTCTTCTAGATGATAATATCTCAGTAGGAATGCACCACTTTGATTTTAACTGAAGCTATTTCAGATCTTATTTTTTGGCTTAATTGAATCCTTACCACAAGCGAATCTCATTCTACCATACTATATTTCAATTGCACCAACTTTCATTTCTGACTAAAGATTGCAAGGATTAACCCAGATTTTAGCAGTTCTCACCATGACCGGGTGGATGGGATTAAAATCTGCTTCTCGTTGTGGCTGTTTATTCCAGTTTATGAATATTAGTTACATCTGTTAACTGGGACTGGAAATGTTCTCAGAATAAGAGTACAGCTACAAGACAGTATGTTGAATTCACTGGTTTGCATTGTGTTTCAATTAAAATATAACACCTCCTAGCTTTGCCTGTTGACAGGAACACAATATATAGTTTATAATATTCTGCATTAATTTTGCAGTTTGCAGTATTAATAAATATCAGCTTTGAGACATTCCAAAAATAGGTATTTTGGAAAAAAAAATGGAGGGGTAGAGCCAGAATGGCATTAAGTTTAATAGGATCAAATGGTAACATCTTGCTAAGAACTGGGCTGGAAGCTGGCAGGGTGTTCCTGGATTTTTTCTGTTAGTGTTGCTGTTAGAAATAGAGACAATTTCCCCCCACTGTGCAGGAAATGGAGGAACTTGTGGAATATTTTCTGCAAATAGTGTCCCACGTTCTAAAGAGCCCTGGCTAGCCTGGCAGTGGGTTTAGGAACTGGTTACTTCAGTGAGTGGGGAATGGGAAGTCTCGGCTGCAGGAGAGGAGCTGAGTTGGTTTTATTAATTAGTAAAAATGAGCCTGTGTGGGGAATATGGCACCTGGACACAGGATGAAGAAAAGCTGATTACACAACATAAAATGAGTCGATAGGAGGATTTAACCTAAGGTGGACATAATTTGGATGATAAATTGAAAGAAGTGAATAGTATTTAGAAGGAAAATGAAGAAGTTAGGAATGGCAAGAAGGCAGCTGGTATTGTGATGGAACCTGACCAGTGAATGATGGAGGATGAGCAGTTGTAGCATGAAGTTCTTGCTAAGCCTACCTTTTTATTTACATTCATAAAAAGCTTGGAAAAATTCACAATTCCATAATAAAGTAGTGTTCAAATCTAGTCAGGTTTATAGAAATGCTGGAATAGGTGAAGATGAAGTGGGATGAGTAGACTGATGTGCAGCTGATCAGAAAGTGAAGGACTGTGCTTGTCAGCCTTGGAGAGATGAGATGGCCTTGGGACCCTTGTAGGAGTGTAGAAAACCACCTTTCAAGAATTTCTAAAGCCTCTGCTCCTAGAAAAGGACATTCCTTTTATTTCCTGGGGAAATGCTAATTTTACCTTTTTATTTTAAGTAGGAGAACTTATGATCATTCTTTGGGTATTTCTACCGTTCTGTATTTTATTCTCTTGTGCCTCAGGCAGCAGCAGAATTCTCAAGAGATGTGATGAAGACACACTCTCGACTTGGACAAATCGCACTGTTTGTCGCACGTCATTCTGTTTTATTAGGGAAAAAGAGAACCTGTTAACAACCATGGAGCTGCACAGTTGAAGGTTTCAGGATTTATAACAGTGAAAGCCTTGAGTTCTATGGTCCCGTCTCCCTGGAACCTGCACGCGATGCTGGCTGCGTGTCGGCCGTGCTCTGCGGTGGGTTACAGCGCATATATTGCTGGGTAGCCTGGCTTGCGTTTGCAGGCTGACACCCAAAATGATACAGGTTTGAATGTAGAAGCCAATCATAAACTGTTCATGTTTTTCATGCTCTTGCAGATTCCCAGTTTTAACAAGTTCCTCACTCCTATCCAATTCCTTCTGCCTATTACCAGTTACTGTGATGATTTCTTCCAAAGTTCTTAATTCTCTGACCTCTAAATACCAGAAAGAAAGATTAAAAATCTATTAATACTCAAGTAAGTGTTTTCAGGTTCAAGTCTGTACTGGTGGTTTTGACCCTAAATAATCAGGAGTTTGTGACCAAGCAGCTGCCTTTGGAATAGCTCTTAAGGCTACAGAAGGTGATGCATTTCAGAATTTGTAATATTTGTACAGATTTAAGCTGGGAAAGCCTTGAGAGAGGCTCTGTTCCAAGTATAGGATATGATATACATGTACAGCAGAACATTAGCCAAGGGAGGCTGTAAAAACATTAGTTATGCTACATTATTTGTTTGCCATTCTGTGTGGCTGGGTTTAAAGTACTGAAATGATGTCCTTGCAGGAATGGAATATTCTTCCTAAAATACCTTAATGAAATGGCCAAAGTCTTCCCTGATAATTTACTGTGGCTGGAGAACGTTAACAAGATGTGCTAATGAATGCTGCATATGGTCTGCAACACATGGGTAGGACTGTTTATAAGTATTTTTTTCCCCAAAAAAGGCTGAACAGCAAATCAGATAAAATTCTGTTTCAAAGTGACCGAGTCTATTTCTTCCCTGAAGCAATTCAGACTTCTTCCAGAATTCATTAATACTGGAATTATCATCAACTCTTACATCTTACAGCTGTTTCTTTTTCAGGGACCTGCAGAAGCCAATTATTTTGTGATGAATTGCTTATTAATGAAAATCTGTGGTCATGTGGAAAGAAAAGGCCAGTACAGGAAAGTTTTGAGGCGCTCCTAGCTGTGCTTTTGGAAGAGCAGAAAAAAGTCAGAGCAGCATCCTTGGTTTCAGTGTTGTTTGTCTGATGAGCCTGGATTTCTTGCACTGGGAGTGAGGTAAAAAGGAGGATATATCTCAGTTTGCAAAAGTAAACAGACAGATGCTCTGTTTGTACTGCTGTCATTACATGAGGTACTGTGAAGTGCTAGGAAAAATTTGTGTAGTTTTCCTTGTCCGGGCACAAGTTCATGGATTTCTTTTTGAAGTATGTGGATTAATCCTGAGTTAGTGAGCACAATATCACTTAGCATTTCTGTTTTCACAGATTTACCTGACGAAGAGACATGTGCAGAGTCATGAAGCAAAGTTGTGTTACTGGCACAGCCATCTCTCCTCGAGCACCGCTGTGTCCCCAGCGGAGCCCTGGGCTGCGGTCCCTGGCTCCGCAGGGCGGTTGGTGTCTTTCTGCTTGGGGCATTTTTGTTATAATAGTTCTATCTCCCCACAAAAGATTCTGCTTCATGAACTTGAGCACATTGTTTTTCTCATAAGTGTAGTTCTAATGGCATGATAATACGTATTTGTGTAATATAATAGTTCTCATGATTCTTTAACAGTGCTATTGGGAACACCTTCACCATTTTAGACTTTCTCCCCTTGTTTCCTTTATCAATTGAGGTCTACATTCTTGAATTTGAGAAGACCACCCTCTGCTTGACGTTTGATGTTCTTCATATCAGTTGTGCCTTGATTTCCCTCTTCCTCCCCCATGTTACCGCTGTCTTTTTGTTCTAGACCTACTTCTGCAGCTACACGAAGCGCTTTGGGAAGGTATTTTGAGTTTAAGTTGTCTCTTACATTCCTTTGCTGCTTTGCCGTGGCTGATGCGGTGTGACTGGCACACAGGAGCCCTCGGGGCTGCGTTGCGGCTGGTCTGGCGGTGCCTCCTGCCTCCGTTCCACGGGTGATGCCGTGCGATGGCAGCTGTGCTTGGTGTGCTCTTTTGGACAGAAAAGCACAAGTTCACCACGTGCTTTGTCTAAAGATCAACATGCTGCAAGGAGAGCACAACAGTAAGAAACATCTAGCAAGTCAGCAAATGAACAGGCTGGTCTCTTTTGTTCAATGGCACTTTTAAAAAAGAACCCCAAGGTTGTAGTTTCTAATTTTAGTCAAAGTAAAACATGCACTCAGAATCAGACCCTGATTTTCAAACTTGGCTCTTGCCAGAGTAAGCATTTGAGTTTATAAGTACCTAAGTACTCAAACAGACATGCAGGAAAACTTGTAATCCTCTAAGTACCATACAAAGGCAGATACGAGTGTGTAAATAATTGTTCGCCTATGAACAACTGATACATGAGTTGTCTTTTGTGATGTCTTCTTCTATTGATGTATTTATTTTCTGTTGCTTTTCTCTAAGAGGTGATTACCTAGTCCCGGTAAGTGATGAATTTGCTCAAAAGTGGTGCTACTAATGAAGAACTATCTCTGTGCAGAGGAAGAATTTGAAAGGTTGTGGGCCAAACTCCCAGAGAAGGGCACATGGGTCAGGTTCCTTCGCTCCTCTAGGTACCGAGAGCCCTGAAGTTCAGGCTGACACTGTATCTGAGGTACGGTAAATCTGTTTTCCCAAACTTCATCTGTGGTTTGGAAATAACAGCAATTTTTACTTCATTGGTATTTCAGACTTGGACTGTTGAACCATGCAGTATTAGCTTATTCCAATACTCTGCTGACAGATGAGTTTTGTATATATTTGTAATATTTTAGGACTGTAGCAGTAGACATTAGCCAACATAGAGATTTGGAAGAAATTAGTAGTCAAAGCATTCTGACAGAATGAAGTGGAGGATCCTATTATTCATGCTGTCAGACAGATACTTTCTGGCAATTCTATGATCTTAGTCTTTTTTTTGGGGGGGGCGGTAGGGCCGGATCAGAAATCAGTATCCCAATATACTTTTCCCACTTGGGCACTTGCTGTTCTAGCTTTTCCCATTTTCTCCAAGTGAGCACAGTCTCTTTTTGAGCCCACCAGGTGTATGAAAATCTGCATTTTCCTCTGGCATTTAGAATACCTGCCATGTTGATTAAAATCCTGCTGATGTGTTTCTGTTTGGGAGCTGCCCTGGTGAAGTTTGGAATGATGAGCTGCCCGCTGCTGCAAAAGAGCATCAGGTAAATAAGCTGGAAATCCCAACTGAGAACAAGTGCCCTAATTGGATACCGAGTCTGAATATTAATTTTGCATTACCAAATATTCCCACTAGGCACGTAATCCACTAGCTGCCCAAGTAACCTGATTTTCTTGTCTGAATAATCAGTATGGCAACAAGTACCTACAAAATAATGTATGGGTCATGAAATGCTCGCCTTCTATAATGTTTGCTTGGGCCTTTCATTGTAGACAGCATTGCTTTTGATTACTGGAAAAGACAAAAAAACCCAACAAATGAAGCTACTCTTTGTTTATTTCTCCTTACCTTAGCATTTACGTGGTTGCATGTGCACTGAGAAGAAACCTAGAAAACGTATTTTTTCCGTGCAGGCACACCTTACTGGGGTAGATCAGTTGAGCTAGAAATATATGCTGAAACACATTGAAATGTGAGCCAAGTATATCGATACCGTAAGCTATTAAGCGAGTGTTAATATGCTCTCCTGTGAAGATACTCTTGATGTGAGGCTGGATTAATCCACTGTGAGTCACACTCTGGATGTGCATGTTATATAGCAAAAGCAGAATAGTACCCGGACTCTTGAATGATACTTTTCCATTTAAAGTATTTATCCCTTTTGTATTTGTAAGAATATTTCTCTGTGCCACTGGCCTATGAAACAGCAGAAGTAAATCTTGTCCCTGATCTTCGATTATTATTATTCTTGCATAATACCAATCATTTACTTAATTGTTTAGAGCAAGTTCATAACATCATCTGTGACGCTCGCTAACGTTAATCAGGAGATTTTACAAGTATGTACCAAACAGACTCCAACACGGTTCCACGACAATCCAGTTCTATGTTATTTCATAGCACCTCTTTCTGTTCTTCCCTGGTGGAGGAGGGTGAGCAGAGCTCACGAGAACCACTGGGCAAAACACAGTGTGAGCAAGATCTCTGCGCTTTGAAACCCAAACCAAAGCAAACAGCCTTGGGAGAAGGACTGACACGCTGAGGCTGGCTGCTGCAAGCTGGAAAAGCAAGCAGCGCTCTTTGTGTGGTGGCCAGGTCTCTCAAGGAGGGGCAGTTTGTGTCCCATCTTTGAATTATACCGGAGTATCTGTTGAAGACAGACAAAACTGAGATGCTTTTTTTGCAATGCGGCGGTGTGCAAAATAAGTCCAGCGAGTAGTATGCTATTGAACAAAATGGTTTCAGTCCAGAAACAGGGAGCCTTTTGCCTCTTTTTGTCTGTTATACTTTTCCCTTAAACTTGCTTGTTATTGTTAATGATAATGAATATTAGTTTGCTCTATGAAATCAATGTTAAAATGGTATCATTGGTAAGACTATGGGAAAATACTTGGTTATGGGGGAAAAATGAGCGTGAGAGGGAGAAAAACCACTGACGTTTTCATATGCACAAAAGCATTTTTGATTTATCACATGAATAAGTTATAATTACTAAGAGAAATGTGTTTTGTATAGTTCATGCTCTGAAATCCATTATTTAATCAAGCTGTGCGGTATATGCAAATGCATTATAACATAAGCAGCACTTCCCATTTTAAAGGTATTTTCCTTTGTGTCATGTTAAAAGAAGGTGAAAATGGACTGTATCTAGATAAAAGAGCAATCAACACCTACTTACCAAAGAAGTTTCTCAACAGGGATCTCAACTGATCTCTTATGTTTGTGTGCAATTAATTTAGGGCTTTACAAAAAATTGTTCTTGTCTCAAATACTCTTGAAGATGTAGTTGCAATTAACTGTCCCTCTCTTAGAAAATGGCATAATTTCTTTTCTTAAGAGGAACACGGCTCCATTGGAAGATAAGTGATAGTTTGCCTCCTTCAAATTGTGAATAATGTCAGGATCCCCATCTTGGCATGTGCTGCCAAGCTATTTTGAGGGAAGTGTAAAGAAAAGCTCTGATTCCCCCTGGCACATGAGGGGTGTAATGGAGGTGTCTGGCAGCATTTCAGGAAAGCAATTAGGTTTAGTGAAAAGGATTCCCTCTTGGCATCACTGTCAGTCAAAGAATAAATAGAGGGTGAGAAGCTACCACCGGTCTTGGTAGCTGGGGACAGCAAGCTTGGAGCCCTTGTCAGCTAACACAGGTGATATATCGCTCTTATCGCAACATTTTTGGATTTATAGCCTATGTATTGACAGGCAGAATTGAACACGCTTGAAAATGAGACAACATGCGCAGTCTCTGAGGTGAGGTAGAGCCTCAGATGTTTAATTGTTCACAAGTTGTAACAAGGTGTGTGTCAGGGGGAGGCAGCTGAGATGTGGCTAAATCTTTGGAAAGACTTCCAGAAGGATTTAGTAGAAGTAAGTTTTAGGGAGAGAGCTGAAACAAACTGTTTAGCTTTGCGTGTGCCTGATAGCAATGATGATTCATGTGCTTTGTATAGGTTGAACAAAGTAGAAGCACTTGACATTTGTCATTTGCACATCCATAGCTCATTGTAGGGAATACACCAAGTGTTAAAATGACACATAAACAGGTACACGAGTGCTTCCTTGAATTGTCATGGCGAGGAACAGAATAGCAACTGGGCAGTGGTTATATGTTTTCAGAGGTTTTATGATTGTGTTCTTCTGTAAACATAATGAAATTTGCTTTCTTTAATTTCTGGTGATTCAAATCAGTGATACGTCAGAAACGCAGTTACAGTGACGCTGAGGGTGACAATCCCTTTGCCACTGAGGGTGACAATCCCTTGGGCAGGGAGCACAGCAGGGCTGGTCCCAGGGACCCGCCTGAGGACACAGCCGGGCACAAGCTGCTGCTTCATTCTTGCGGTGGGTCTCTCGAAGTCTAATAACTTCCAGTGCTTCGTTATTTAAAACATGTAACAAAAAACTGAGGAGTATTACATTTCTAATTCAACTTGTAAAATACAATATATGAAACCATCCTCCTCTTATTTAGTGTGTGGGAGACAGCTTTTCAGATGGGATGTATAGAACAGGGCATGAAAATGTGGGTTGACTTTTTCTCCTTTTCATATTAGCGTGACTTTCCTTAAAATACTTCTTTTGCATTTCTTATTGCAGCATTAGAAGTTTTTGTTTCCTCTGCACCATGGAGAGCCTCAGGGCTCTGTGCTTCACTGGATTCCTCTGCCAAGGTGCTTCAAAGCAGTGAAAATTCCGCTATTATTTCCTTGTGGTTAGATTCCACCTTTACCCCTGACTCCAGTGGTTTTGTTTGCCATCAGTTGTGGTTGTGCCCAGCCTCCTAGTTTACACCATAAGACCGCACCTGAGGAGGTTTCTCGTGCAAGGGCTTCCACTTCATTATCTTCATTACCTCCTCATAGTCTCCTTCACCTCACTGTGGTTTTACCCTCTTGCTCCCTCGTCCCCACTGTTTGCAGTGCCAGCTGTCTCACGTGTGCATCTCCTGCAGCATCTCCAAAATTCAAGCTGATCTTCATGGCTGGGTAAATAATTAGTTTAAGCTTCAGGGTCCCAAATCCAGGATATGGCACACTGTTCGATTCTGGGCAGTCACCCATGGGTTGTAGAATATTTAACGAATGGCTTGAAGACAGATTTTGTAAAAAGCTCTTGATCCTTTAGATCACTGTGAAGATGACTGAATGAGATGGCTTTAAGAATTTGGTGCTGAAGAGTTTTACATAATGGTGAATAGAAGGAAGACATGCAGGCATCAAGAAAGTAATCCCTTTGGTCATAGCTTTTTCTGGTTCCCATTTCTGGGAATTTCAACTGGTTTTAATTCCAGAAGCCCATTTTGGAGCGATTTGTCTATGGTATATGGGACAGCCTCTCTGGCTTCTGTTTTTCTGTTAAATATGTAAATGAATCTTGCCTTTTGCATATGCAGCTACCCCAAGCTTAACCAGACTTATTCTGTGGGAAGTATAGTGTTTCACTTTTAACTTTAATGTGAATTAAGAGCTCAGATAAGTAAAAATAAAGAGGTTTTGTTTTTTTTCCTTCCACAGTCCACTCTATAAATTTTCCCAGCTATGTTGTGGGGTACCAAGCCTGTTGGTCTCCACTATTATCTGTTTCCAAAGTCTGGTGAAGTGCTGGTATAAAGTAAGCATGTTACCATGTGCAAAACTGGCTGAACAGGAGTAGTTTTTTTATAAAGTTTGCCAATGCCTTTTATATAAATGTTCAAGGTTTGGAGCGGTATATCAAGATGTGCTAAGGTTTACATTCCAGGGGAAAAAGTGGATTTCTGCAAGAAAGTATGATAACTAATCAGGTTTCTATTTATAATGCTTTAGTTCTGAGGAAGTACTTTTGATCTAATAAGCATCTTTCTTTTGTCACATTTAATGCACGTCCTGGATGCTTAAAACATTGAAATGGAAATTGAGGCTGTGGAAAACTAACATTAAGAATATGCATCAATTTTAGGTTTCTTTTAAAATAGGGATTTGAAAATTGAAAATGGATATGACTTTATACTTAATGTCATTACTTTATGCTTTACCTCATATAAACTGTTTTGGTATGAATAAATCACATTTATTTGATGTTTTTCATAACTTTGTTTTTCTTTGTGCCATAATTATTTATGTTCATGCATATCTGCACCACTGAGGGAATAACAAGGGAAACTGGAGGCTGCGGCAGTCGTCTGGGAGATGACTTCAGCTGTGGGCTAAGCATAATAGTTGGGTATATTTGCTGGAACGATCAGTAGTGATTGGAAGTTACAATTTAGAAATGAGAAGTGCACTTCCTAATGATCCCTCTGAGATGAGCGGTTTTGATTAACTGATCTTCTGAATATTCAGGAAGATATTGCTGTATCATTCTACATCTGCTTGATGTATTTAAGGATAGCTCTGTGGTATGATGCTAGCCATAAAGCTCCTTACAAAAATTGACTTGGGTTCAGTGTTTTGCAGATGATGATGAATTTTTCACACAGATGGCTTGCCTTTGCACTGTTTTGCATCCTCTTGTACACTGCAGGTGAATCCCTTGGTTTATTACAGCGAGGACCTGTCTTACGCATCATAAGTTAATTATTTCACAAACTGCTTGAGAGTTTGCAGGTGCCTGAACATGGGAGTGTCACATCTGTGGTTCCTGCTTCTAAAGATGACGACTTAGCAGCCATCACTACTTTGCTGTAGCTTTGTTTGTTGCCTGTATGAAGCTTTCAGCTGCACATTTCAGGGACTGTCAGAATTGCTTGTCTCATGGCAAAAATAAAGTCCTGTCCAGTAGGAACATCTGAATCAGTCTGTATGAAGTTGTTCCTGCTGCAAGAGCAGCTGCTCTGTATACTTAGGAGTCGCTGTTTCTTGTGCTGTTGGTCTGGTGTGTGGTTGTTGTGTCCATGTGTATAAATAACACCAGAATGGTCATGTCCAGGTGTGGGACCTGTGCTGGGACTGGGCACAGACACCAGGCTGCGGTGTCCTGTGGGCTGGTTCCACCCTCAGTCTTAATGCAATAGCCTAAAAGTGAGTGTTGGGGTAGGAACTCTGTCCCTGACACAGAGTTAAAAGGGAAACTGAATTGTGTGTACCAACTCCTGAGGATCCCCTGGTCTTTTCTAAAACTGTGTGATTCATAAATCCATTGGCTCCATACCCAGCGTACAGAATAACCTTGGGAGGAACTGCAGTGGGTTTTCTTTTCTGTCTGTTAGAAGGAATGCAGTAAAAGAAAAAGGAGTTGCAATCATTATAGTAATTACGACTGCAGGTTTTCTTTGTGACTTTTATGGCCGGTAAAGTGCCCCTCTGTTATGCAGGGCAAGCTATGGGTTGTGGAATGACAGTGCACTCCCTTGTAGCATTGGTTGTTCTAGGTCAGCATTGATGTGCATTGGATTTCAGCATCTATGGTTGTCAGTTTGCCACATCATTAATGTTTGAGTTTATTTTTAGTTTTCCTAGTTGAGTAAGCTTAGAGCTTGTGGAGGTGCTATAGACTTCGAATGCCCAGAGACAGAATTTCAGCAGTGCCTTACTGAAGAGGTAAATCTCACTTGGCAGTGTTGTGACTGTATCCAATGTTTCTGCTCAAAATTTGGTGCCAATAAATATCCTTTTGTCCTAAGATCATGAACGCAGTTCCTGCAGACTCGTACAGAGTACATATGGACATCCCACTAACAGAGATACTGAATAATAATGTTACTGAATGATGCCTGAAGGGACAGGGGGTTTGTTGAGAAGAGGTTAATTACCTGAGGATGCATCCCTGCTTGTTCAGTTGCTGGGATGCTTCCTTGTTGAGGGCATGGATCTAAAAAAAGAAAAGGTCAGTTGTGTCCATCCTGGTGTAAATCACCAGTCCCATTAATCTAAGCTGGATTTTCTTTCCCTACTAAACCTGGGATGTATGTGATTCTCTAGTATTATTATTTCAATGTTTTCTACCACGTGTTCTTTGCCTCACAGTCCCTTCTTAAAAGCTCTCTGGCAACCATGCAAAGGGTATAACATTTTCCCTTGTGAAGGTGGGAGATAAGACCGCCTGAAGAGAGCTGCAGGGATTTTTCAGCTTGGGTTTATTCTACAAGGTGTTTTGGTGCAGACTGCTGGGGACAGCCCCACATGGGCAGTGTTCCACTGCCCTGCCAGCAGTGTGCTCGGGTGGGGAATGCACTGGGAGCTGCAGGGAACCTCCAGTGGAGGCTGCGACTGGAATGGGGAGGAGAAAACCTCCCTGCAGGGCTTTGGGGAAGGTTGTGGGGGACTGGACAATGAAGAAGATGAAGGAAGCACCTGCTGATAGTTGGGACTGAGACTTGTTTTGAGGTGGGGAGAGGAAGAGGAGATGGTTGGGGTTGCTGTGTGTGATGAGAGGAGAGCTGTTTGAGACATGGTGGATTTCCATGTGCGTGGATGGTGAAGGGAATGGGATGGGTAAGGAGAAGAGGAATGAAATTGTTTAAGAAAAAAGAAAAGAAGGCCCAGTCTAACAAGTTGATGAACTTCTGCACCACTGGACAAATACTTTCCTCCTGTCCTCCTCTTTCCTTCTTCATTCAGCTCCACTGCAGCTTGTACCTGGTGTATTTTGTTTCCCCAGCTCCACCAGTAGCTCTTCTCCTGGATGCCCCTTTTCCCGCGGGAGGAGGGAGAGCAGTTGGCTGCTGGGGGAGGAGAGCTCTGGGGAATAACTCTGCTCGTTCCATTCTCGAAAATCAATACAGCTGGGACATCTCAATCGGCGGCAGTATGCTTGTTTTCGTCCACAGCTCACGTAAAACCTAAAATTTATGTGCATATTGCCCACAGAAACTCCCATCTGTTACCTTAGAAGGAGTTTTCATATGTATAAATGAACTTAATTTGCAGCAGAGAGGACATAAACAATTACCTATAGGCTCTGTGTAGGCATCTCATGTTTGCCTTCTGCCTCAATGTGATGAAATGAAGACTGTCCAAGAATTAGTACTAATGTCAAAGAGTAACTTGTGATCAAGAATCAGCTTGAATTAAGCATTTCCCTTTAGAAGCATGTTTTCATTTTTCATAGAAAAGTTTGATTTGAATTCAGCCTCTTAAAATGGCTGAAAAAAATACTTGAAAAGCAAAATTTTTTCTATTTACTTATTTGATACCTTAATATTATATATAAATACACAAAGTTTCCAGAAGAGGAAAAATTGCAGCTTTATAGGCAGCTATATAAAAAATAGGTTACACCTTGTTTCGAGTGTAAATTATTGGTGGTGTTTCCTAAGTACCCCACTGAAAGCTTCATTTCTGTCGTATTTCTGGACCAGAAAGCCAACAGAGCTAGTCTGAACCGATTCAAATGCTCTGTTTATGAAATGGATCACTGGAGAAGTTTTATTTTGCAGCTTAATTTAAGAATGATATTTTCAAGAACATCTTAGTAACTGTTGCTTTTGCTGAGAGATTGGGCTACTGCAAACTCACCATCTTCCTTGTCTAGGACCCTAGTTCTTAAACTATCTGGCCACATAAATATATAGATATCTATTCCATGGTTAAAGTTGTGCTTTTCATGTATATTTTAGATTGCAGGTGAAAAGGATCCAGAGCTTTAAGGGACTTACTGACTATGCATTTTCTCATGAAATTTTATGAGCTCCAAACCAGTATCACATGTTGTGCATGAGAGTCAGCTCCCTTCAGTTACCTTCCTTTTCCAAAGCTTTCCCCTTTTCCTAAAACATTCTCACAGTGTTCCTCTGTTAAATACCAGGGACTTATGCCCAATAACCCATGATACTCACCTGGCAGGCAGGAAAATGAATTGGGAACTAACTCTACTTGTGTTTCAGAACCGGGCATCAGCTCCAGGCATCAGCTCCAGGCTGTGGGCAGAGGTGTATGGGCTTGTAGAGATCTTTCCAGTGCTTTTCTGCTTTGTGTAAGTAAATACTCATGGACTAGAAAGTTGGAGCCTTCCTGGAGAGAAAAAGCCTTGAGTGGGAGATGGAAAGCCTTGTCGGGGATCAAGTAGGAACTGGCTCCTGGTAGGACAGAGAAAACGTGGCTAATTCCAGGGATTCCACCTGAGTTGAAAAAACAGCAAGAGAAAGGCTTCAGTAAATCCCCTTTTCTGGTAAACTGTTTTACTGGGCTATTTCTACAATCAGATGTTCTCCCTGTTACTGAAAGGTTATGCAGCAATAGTCCTCAAAGCCTTTTCTGTTCCATTTGGGTGGCTCAAAGTCTTGTCTATGAAAAAGACCCCTGGTCTTCTCTGTTACTTTGAACAACAGTAGGTAGTATTTTCTCAAGTAATTTCACTGTAAAGAAGACACCCTGTTTTGCTTACTGCTCTGATTTTAGCTGTGCTTGACAGACTGGTAACTGTCTCAGCTATAATCAGGTAATACCCCAACAAACACCCTCCCCCGTCTGAGCAAGAAACTAGTTCATTTTGAAAACTTACCAAGATCGAGAAATACTGGCCCATTTTGCATGAGAAAACAAGTAATGAAAATTAATGTGCAGTGATTTTGTCAAAAAGCATTAATAGAGAAAGAGCGTGTGTGTTGGGAAGCAATTATACCTGAGCTGATCAAGGAAGTTCACTGTACTGTGAGTGAGATTACCTGCCAAATATGCTTATGCAAACAAAATGTACATTATAGAGAAACATTTCATGTCATAGCCATGGCCTAGAGTGATATTTTAAAAGGGCGTTTAATGATAAAACTCATTAATTTGTGCAAGTTAGTTCTGAGGTTTATAAAAATGGTTGGCTTTGCGAGCTTTGAGAATTAACAGCAAAGCAACACAGCCCGGTTGGAAAGATCCCTTTCCAATGATATCACTGAACATGTAGGGTCCTGTTGTATAACGCATGATCTAGATTAAAGTTGCTGACATGCAAATAAATGCACCCGGTGAGAAAATCCCAACAGTTCTCTTACTGGTTCCTCTCACACTTCTCTAATGCATTTTACACCTTCTTGAACAGATGAGTTTGAGCTTTCTCATGGTGTTTTCTTTACTCTATAAAGAGGTGTGAAGCAGCCTTCTGCTGAGAAATAGGCCAGAGTCACTAGAGGTTCTTTGACATGTTCTTACAATCTTCTACATTTTCCTGACTCTACCAGAACTCCCATCTGATGCCTATTCTAATAAATACAAGCCATGCGTTTCAATTTTAAGTAATGGTTGCTTGTAGATGAAAAACACAAGCAATTCCGTAGATATAGTGAAGTGTTACTTAAACGTTCATCAAAATTGCCACCTGGTCCTGCCTGGTTTCTTAATGTGGATAGGAAAAAGGTGAAGAGTGCCAGCCTGGAGGCTGTTACAAGGGGTATTGAAGCCATGGCTGTTCTGATCAGTTGTTCCTCAAGTCTCTCCAGTTGTGTGTCCGATTCTGCTGTACAGACTGGATACGAGTTGGTGGCGAAACACTCAGGAATGAAAAGCTCTATCCATTATCTCAAGGGATGTTTTAAAGACAATCAGCTGGACAAGAAATAACTGTAAATATGCCATAAATATTTTTTCTTCATTTCTATAGAGTTGCTTGAATAGCTGTCTAAAACTACACAGGAAAGTAACCACATAAGTTTTATTTGAACCCGATTTCCTCATGTTTCAGTTTTCAGTGCAAAATTTGAGCATGATCCTTTGAAAAGAGTGTTGGGCTACTACACTGGTGCAATGACTGAGGAAAAAGAATTGCTGACAAAGAAAGAAAGGCTCATCTCTTTGTAGCAAAGGAACTTGTGAAAGTCTATCTAGGAAATTAATTTAGATTTTGCCCGTAAATAGAAACTGGATTTTTCCAGTGAAGTTTTGTTCTTTCCTGCACTCTGCTCTCTAGTTTGGAATGAAACACAAGTCAACTTTTAATCCACTTTTGCTTCTGAGTTCTGAGAAGAATGGGGGATAATTTGAGTGGTGCAAGGAAAAAGATTTATCTTCCTCTAAGTCCTGCTGCTAAAAGCAGTTTATTTATTAGATCACTTCAACCGGTGCACATGAAGATCTCAGTCCTACCTACAAACCTCATCAGTGATATTTAACTACTTAACATCTATAGAACATGGTTTCATCAGCTGAATAGACATGGGCTACATTCTGACTGAAATTTGCTGGATCCTGTGTGTGGGTACAGGTATATTTGGGGAATGTGGTGAATAAGTCTGACTTGCCCTGTGCCATTCTAAGGAACCTGGCTGTATCCAAACAAACAGAATTGCCTAGTGTTTTGATGTTTGCAATATCAGCCATATTTTTGATAAATCCAGTATGAAGAAAGGATAATTTCAGAGTTCTCAGAAGCATTTCTTTTCCTTCTGTCTTGCTGTGCATGATTCTCTCTTCTAGCCTTTATCCCCTAGACTGGCTTTGGACTCGCCAATTCATGCCCCTGCACGATGAAGGAAAGATCTTGAAATCAAGTAAGCCTTCAGTACTATGAAATGAGGATCTAATTAATATACAGTGTTTGCAGCACCTGTGGTTATTTTGCTTGCGCTTAAGTTAAGAATTCACATTCCCCAAAAAGATATTGAAGAGCAGGAGGTCATTCAGTGGACCCAGGTCATGCTTTGTGCACTGTCCATGTAGAAAATTTAACTTTATAAACTAGATATTTAAAATGATGGTGTAAATACCCTTCTGTCCTGACCCATTTTAAGAGCAAATGTGCATATCAGTTCTACTTTGCATTATGAGTTTAACTTTTAATTCTGTAACTGCATTTAAATGCAAACCCATTTCCTTTCAAATTCGAGTCCTTAAATGATGTTTTTCCAATTCAAATATCATGGTAAAATATATTCCCTCAGAGGCTTGGTACAGTGTGAAAATGTGCAAATAATGGATGCATGTGCATTGTACATCTTCCTACCAGATGGTACTGCTCAGATTTATAGTGTGTTGCATAATCACTTTAGAAGAGCCTGAGCGAATCTAGTTAATTTTAAAATTTCCTTCCCCCCCAATGTTGGATGTTAGTTTCATCTCTAATTTTGCCACAACACTGATCTAGGCCGCAGAAACCTGAGTTAAAAGAAAAGTCAATATTGTATCTGCTACCAGTTGGAGGGCAGACAGCTTTTGATTGTTGATGAACTAGTTCAGCTATTGATTTTGGCAGAGCAGCATAATAAGACTTTTTGCCTCTCGAGCTACAATTCACATGAGGCAATGCATTAGCATGAGGAACGATTTTGGTTGATTTTTATCAGAAAGCCTGGTAAGCTGCTTTTGATTACTGCTGCCCTTCTCCCAAGCCTTACGTTGCTGTTCGGATTCATATGGTGTGTCCAGGAGTGCAGTATTGAGCTACTTGTAGTGCATCTATTTCCTAGTGTGTCAGAAATTCCTGTGGCAGCTGAGTGCTGGTGGTGTTGGCTTAGCATGCTATCTTAATGAAACAAATCCTCCTTCAAATGTGCTTAACAAATTCAGAAAAATTCTGATGTTTCTTAACATTATGTTAAATGTAAAGAAAAGCAATAAAGCTGGCTGAGAAAAGATGCTTGCAAAAGGGCTGGGTGAGTCATTTTGTATAAGCAGATGTCTTCACTGCTTAAAATGAAGGCTCTTTTTAAAAAACACATTTTTAGAGATGGGAATTGGTGTGCTTCTGCCAAACTTGACCGTGGACTGAATTCTCTATACGACTAACAATCTATTTGCTAATACATCTGTGTACATGATTTAGCTTAAGAGCAGTTTGCTTTGGGGGAGGAAGGAAGCAAACCTGAGAGGTGTCAGGGGCAAGCAAAGGTTTGTGTCTCTGCAGACCTATCTGCTGTCTTCCAGCAGAGTAGAACACAATGAGCTCTCATTTCACCACCTGTTTCTGTCCAGTTTATAACTCAGTTTTGGTTTTGACAAGAACTTTCCTAAACATAATAAAAAATTGTCTCTGGATGACAGTTCTCTGCCTTTTAATTGTGTTTCAGGTTACTGTGTAAAGATTTAAAATTTCAGCCTTGTGTTTAGTATGTCTTCCCTTCACTGAACTCGTAATCCATTTGGCTTTGCTTTTCTGTAAATTCTAGTGTCACTGCCTGTCTGAGACCGAGTCAGAGCTGAGATGATCTATTTAAAACTCAAGTAGAAAATTCTAATATTTAAGTATTAGACAGTGTCCATCTGGTTTGAAATCTAAATATAATAGCACAGCACAATGCTAGACTGGTGGTCCTGTAGTTCTGCCTGCATCCAAATGTTCAGAGAAGCTGATATCTTTCTAGTTTTCCTCTTCGGATGAGAAAGGAATGTTTTGGTGGGTCTGGAAAACCTTTGCGCTATGACCGTGCACTCAAGGTCAACTAGGAGCTTGTTTCCAAGTGGGCTGTGACTCACACTCTTTGCAAAATTACCTCTATATGTTTCTTACTAGTTTTTATCAGGAGATTTCTTCTCCTGGTCAGGAACTCCATTCGTCTTCCATCTCAAGAACTGCGTAACGAAATCCTTCTCAAACTGTGCAAATATTGCATTAAAGGTTGCTTTGTGCACGTAATCTTGCTTTCAGAAGGATGTTTGATAGCGTCTCTATTTCCATGGTTAGGCACCTTTCTCTGTTTTTGAACCTAAATTTATTCAGGGTTACCTCATACACACTGTGACTGTACAAGCAGCATTCTTAAATTTAGACAGCGCTTACACTTCACTGATGCTCCTCTTGCATCCGTTCACACAGTAGACAAGAGTCTCTCTGTCAGTCTTCACTTTGTCAGGCTAAACCAGCCTGTGCGATGGGTTCTGGATTTACCCCGTTATCCCTGCAGCCCCTCTCTGGACTTGTGCAGTCTCGGGTATCCTCCCTGAATGGGAAATAAGAATCATACAAATTAATAGTTCAGATGATTGTTGATCTGTGCTTTGTCAACAAGCACTAACATTCCTCCAGCTGTGCTGTAAACACAGACTGATGCATCCCAAGATGATGGGACCACATTACATCATGAGCAGTGATTGATATAATTCATGCCAGGCTTTACATTTTGGGGCTAAAATAGCTAGTGCTAAGAATGTGAGGTATCTTAGCGTTGGTTACCTTGTCTACAAAGACAAATAGGCAATATTTGTTTCTGCAATAACCGTTATTTACCAAGAGTAGTGTTTTACCACTTAAAAAGCAGGATTTTTCAAGGTTAGATAGTGTTGAATGTACAGCTCTCCTCCGAATTCAACATATTCTACACAAAATGCTCATTGTAAGAGGTGGTGATTTGTGTTATTTGCAGGGGGCAAAGTTAGAGCCTGGTTCTGTTTCAGATAGTCCTCATTTTTCTTTACATTTACAATACAGTTCCCATCCTTAGGTTGAAAAGCCCACAACACTTTTCAGTGTGTTTAGAGTGGGATCCAGAAGACTCAGAGTTTAAAGCAGAGGCAGCTGATTTTCTCCAATTAAAATTCATGGTACCTTCATGGGCGTAACTGAACAGCTAAAATAAGATGGTGATTTAAAAGCGCTATGTGGCTTAAGAGCAATGAAAGCTTTTAAAATCCATTTCTCATTATTACTTCTGAGAAATTTCTGGGACATATACTCCTTTTCCATAAGTTCTGTGGGCTTGTGCAGAGGGGATTAGTCAGGGCTATAAAATTAGCAGTATTGTTTCTGCCTTCCCTGTTCTAGAGGATGAGAGGTAAGTTCATATTATTAAAAAACTAGCTGTATCAAAAAGAATAGACTGTTTTGTTCATTAGGGAAATAGCAAACTATTTTGAAGTGATTAAAAAAAAGTTTAACTTTTATCAGTTTTAGTGTGTGTTATGCTTATTAACAGAGTATGCACTGAAATAAAATGTAGTTGGTTGGAAGGGAATTGTGCTGACCATTTTGGTTTTAAATTATTGACACAAAAATGATAATAACGGCTACTGAAAAGGGCAAAATAGGAATTTCAGCAAAAGAACGGTGGTGACAGCACTGATCACAACCACATTGCTGCAGCTAATTTTGTGACTTTTTAATATAACAATTTCTTCTTTTGCAAGAATTCCTAGAGAAGTTTTAAGATTTCAAGACAAAATCTCTAGAACAGTGTAAAGATTACAAGGAAGAAATAATAAATTGATAGAGCTGTTTTAATAAATTAGCATTCATTTTCTGGTATGGACAAGATCTGTGAAATTAAACGGTCATTAAAGCCAAATTAACCTTTCTGTTAGTAAGTGTCTCTTTTGGTCAAACTCTGTTCTTGGCAGTCAAAATACTAATGACTGTTTTCCAAAAATGGGACTCTATCTTAGCACAGTTGTGCAAGTGCCAAGACCAGCTTTCTGTGGTCTTTCCTGCACTCTGCTGGTTGCGTAACAACTGAAATTATACCTGTCATTCAATTTATCTGTATTTTGGTAATTGCACAGCTTGCTGAACTTTGTTCTGAATCTGTAATTAGCTATTTCTAGGAGAAAAACTACTTGCTATTCTGGTCTACTCAAGATTTGTAATGGACTAAATTTGGATCTTCCGGGAGTCAGTCCGTCTGTATTTTAGCTTCATTTATAACTTCACAGAAGACTGATCTTTGCTTTGTACTTCATGGCCCATTGTGCTCCCATAAGGTTAAGTGCAGCTCCTTTGTATCACTGTTTTATAGATCCGAAATAATACATTTGTTTCACTAATGGTTAACTTTCCAAAGTTCCAGACATACTCGTTCCTGTACTTACAGCATATGGGTTTCTGACTAAAAGGTTCACATTTAATTATATTGAATTTAATAAATCTAGCAATCAAACCATGCGAAGTATAATTGATGTGTTGGCAATGTAGCCAAACTGTCTAGAATACAAAGTGGTTTAGAGAGAATAGCAGGACCTCGGCGTGGAAGACTGTGCAATAACTTTTAAGCTTTCAGATGCAAGATTTATGTTTCCACTTTTCAGTAGGGGGATAAAAGAATGTTGTTTTGTTGGTAGAATAGGAGATAACGGGTTTAGAGGAAATATTTTGCAGCTGCACGAGAAGATTAGGATACATGCGTTAGTTCTAATAGGAACAATACCAGGGTTTATATATGGTCATGGATATTTGTGATAATTTATGCCTAAATTTCCTATCTGTAAAACAGACATTGGAAAGGATAACTGTTTTAATGGATTTTGTCTTTTGACAGTGTATGATACTGTTAGTTTTGTGTCTCCTGCTCAAGATTTTACATGGTGGATGGTTCTTCTGTATAACAGAACCCTCACTGAGTTTTATCCTTGAGAATATTACAAAATCCTCTTGTTAGTACAGAAGTACTGTAGTCTAATTTAGCAGCAATAAAAACTGAAGTCACAAGGAAAATCTTGTCCTAAGAATGTGATAGTTTCCTGGAGAAATAAGTCACCAATTTAGTAACTTGAAGTCACACTGTTTCAGTGAGCTCTTGTTCACAAGTTGAAGAATATCTTGAAGCAGCAGAAGAAAGGGCTTTGGCACCATTTGTTCTTTCTTCCAGACAGTCCCGGTGACAATATAGGTTACATCTGTTTGTATGGATGTGTGATGCTGACTAGTGATGACTTTTCAAAGTCTGGCATATCTGTCAAAACAAAGTGGTGAAGTACTGAACAAGGCCAAACCATTTAAGGACTCTGGCATAACCTGGAACAAGTCCTGGAATAGTTTGCTTCTAGGCCTGTGATAGATCTGTTGGGCAGGTCTGCACCTCAGTCAGCGTCACCCAAGGATGAGAGAGATCCAGGAATAATGAGTGAGGAACTGGTCTCTCTGAAAGGCTATTTTGATGGGGAAGCGGGAGTACAAGGCGTGCAGGGGGCAGGTGGCTGTGAAGAGCTTCTCCTCTTCCTCTGCTGCAGGCAGGAGACTGTGTGTGTAAAAAATATATATGCATATATATATGAACATACATATAGACACACACACACACACACACACACACACACACACACAAAGATAAAAAAGCATGACTTTGACATGACATCAATAAATGTGACTGTTTCCTTTGGGACTTCCCACTATATCTCTGCCAGCTTTGCAGAGAGAATATCCAAGTCAACCTGAGGCAGAAAACTCAAGAGCAGTGAGTTTCCAGCTCAGTGGAGCATATTTCACCTCTTTCCCAAGGGGAAATGTAGAACATTTCCTTATAATTCAGGTGTGTAAATGAGAAGCATTCCAGGTGCGTTGTATTAGTCTTCTCTCATGGCTGTAGCTTGCTTACTGAATCATTTTTTCAATGGGGGTATTTATTCTGTGGTCACTCCTGTCACAAAAATAATTTAGTCTAATTCATTTGGAGCTGACTTAGATGTCACATAAGAAATTGAGGTTCTAGCTTGCTCGTTTGTATAGCTTCACCCACTGCAGGAGCATGACCATCAGCATATATAAGATATTTTGGGAAAATAATATCCTTTCTATGAATGTATCGCTTTTCTTCAAACCTCTGCGCTGTTTAGTTAAATTAATGATGGTACCTAATTTATTAGATAACAAAATACTGTTGTTGCTTACATTTATAAAGAATCCTGCAAGGTATATAAAATGTGAGTTTTGATCCAAGTTGAAACGACAGCACTGTCCTACCCTTTTATTCATTAGATACTTTGAGGAAATAGCCTCTGACATATGCACCTCAGAACAAATGTATTTTGCCATATTATTGACAGGCTAACAGCCCTGTATGAATCAGTGTTTTCTGTAGTTCAGCTCTTATCCTAATTTGCCCTAATAATAAGTTGCCCATGGGCTGAGATGGCTGTAGAGAGGACCGATGATTCCTCATTCTGTTCTCTGAATGTGGCTTTCGTCAGTCAGAGTTCCATTATTTCAGTACTGCTGCACCATTAACCATGGAGATGTGCGTTGAGTGTTTGGACGATCTGCTGGGTGGTGAAACAAAAGCACAGAATGGTTGAGGTTGGGAAGAAGCTCTGGAGGTCACCTTGTCCAACAGGTTGGGCAGAACCATGTCCAAACAGGCTTGGAGTATCTCACAACCTCTCTGGGTGACCTGTGCCAGCACTTGGTCACCCTCCCAGGGAAAAAGTGTTTCCTGATGTTCAGAGGGAATGTCCCATGTTGTAGTTTGTGCTCATGGTCACCGGTACTTATATGCATTAATAAACAATTAGAAACATTGATAAGAAATGATTGGAAACAAAAGTGGAAGGACAGAGGCAGCTGGATGTTGCTGTCACACCACTTGCAGCAAGTGATCTAAACATTGCCTACCTTGAGGTCTACATCTGGTTTTATCTCAGGATTTGGTATTTGATACATACAGATGGCAAGACATTCCTTAGATTTTAACATAAGAACTGAATGTATTATTATCTTTTCACTGTTCTGTTTACATTGAGATTATAATATGGGAATGATCAAGTGTTACAGTTGTCCTAGTTTTCTTGTCTGAGCATTTTCAGAGATGATGTGCTTTCAATGACAGGCAGCAAAACAAAGCGAGGGTTGAAATACGGTGAGTGCTGTAAATCTATTTACAGAAAAGAAAAATCAGGCAACTGAATGCAATATTAACCAAGGAATGAATCCCTAATGCCAGAAATAAGGCATCAGCATTCACCTAGTACTGTTGCCTGAACTGAGTCTTTTCCTTCGTTTGTCTTTCAAGCAGAAGTTTTCTTTGAAAATGGTTTTCTATAGAGCAGGAATGTAAACACAGTGGACTGCGGGCTTTGAATAAGAATTATCAGTCCTGGGCATGCTTGCATATTTATTTACTTTTTAAAGGGGTTTTTATACACTTTTTGAATTCTAGAGAACCTTAAATTGGCTGGAAAGCTTTTCTTAAACTTGGTATCCTGGACTGCAAGATGTGTCTGGTTTAAACAATGGTATAGACTGAGTCTCATTTGTATTACCTGTGCCAGAAAGTGGAGAACTGCAGGGCCAGGCCTGAGCTCAGAGCTTCAAGGTTTAAGCTCTGGAGTGTGAAATGAAAAAGGCTGGGAAAAAAAGAGCAAGACTATCCCACAAATCTGATATTTTACTAATATCTTACAGTATATCTTTAAATGGTAGCCTTACAAGTGCTAGAAAATAAAAATTTTGGGTGAAAATGATATAATCTTTAAGAAAAACTAATAGTATAACAGCTTTTAAAAAGTAGATTGGATCATCAAATTCTACTCAGGTCATCTTGTTCTTTCAGCAGGCTCTGCAGGATACTTCAAGGAAAGGTGGTCTGCAGGAATGTGACTACTTGGTATCATAAACATTAAATAAAATACTGCTTCCTTTGACTGCATAAAGACTTTAAAATACCTTTAGTATGGTAAAAAGATGCTGCAATATAGTGTCTAAACATTCCTCCTTTCTGTCTGTCCTCATGTACAAAATGACATAGAAGTTTTCTAAGCTGTAAAAATCCGTGTGTTCTGGATACACCTAACATGTTTTCAGTAATTTGGAATGTGCAAAGAGGTAAATGTATAAATAATCCAAATGCCAAACAGAACTCTAAATGATTTGAAAGAATTACTTTGTATAATGAGAACTCAGTGACTGAAGTGTGTGTGACTGTACTTGATTACTGAAGCACAAAGAAAATCTAATAATCTACTAGAGTCTAATTCAGTGTTGTAAAATTTTATTATCTGCTAGTTTTAATGATTTCAATTAAATCAATAGTGGAGGATTTATATTATCTTCATTTTTCTGTTTATCATATAAATGCTTTTTCTTCTCTTCATTGGTGAATACACCACTTGAAATAGTTTGTTTTTTTTTTTTTTTTTTTCTGGCTGGCCAGGATTTGTTTTTCTTGACAGAATGATGTGTTTTTGCAGCATTGATAATGATCAGGACATATTCAGGGAAGCACCATTTGCTTCTGTAATGTAGTACATGAAGCAAACTGCGATCTGAAAAGCAGTTAATCAAACTTTAGTTCCCCCTTAGCCTTTTTATTAACTACAGAAGTATAAATGTGTTTCTTTAATATATTCCTCCTAATTGAATCTCTTTAGCCATGTAAGTAATTTTCTGTTCTTTAAGTGTCCTTCTTTTACATGATGCTTCTACCACTGAGTTTTGAAGTGGCAGACAGTTTTATAGCTCAAATGTTAGCAGAGCTTCGCAGAGATTTTCTTGATTTGTGCCACGTCTATAAAAGTGGCACAAAACGATAATGGCTTTCTCCTACCTTCGGTACATTCTTTTATAGCTGATTGAAAAAATAGAAAGGTGTTTAAGTGAGAACTTCTCTCTGGCTGCCATTAACATTCTGATAATTCATTTTTTGACACATTCAGTGATAGTTTTCTGATGGGCCGCCACTCCAAATGGCTCACAGCTTGTTATGACAGTCCAAGTTCGGGGTCTTGTTTTCTGGCTCCTATTGAATTACTCCACGTTTGATGTTTTAATCTTGCTGCTGCTGTTGGCATTTGACTGGAGCTCTGGAGCTCTTGTCCAGCCTCTGCTGTTCTATTCCTGCCTCTTGGTGTTGGATCTCCAAGGCACCCCGATTCATGCAAAGGCTGGAGACGATGCTGTTGGCTCGGGGTCTGAAATATTCCCATGTTCAAAAAGACAAAGTTGTTTAATCCTCATGTAGTACTGAGAAAGCAAGTGGTTCACTGCACAGCTGCTGGAATAATAATCAATATGAACATTTGAGTCCTGGACCTTAAACAAAAGGCACATCCATTCTCTCTACGGAATTTCTTTACCTGTCTCCTTGTCTGTTCTGTAGATTTGTCTCTGTCTTGTTGGCCAAAAAAATATAACTAAGTCCGTGGAAAAGTTTCAGTGGCATATCCCTGAACAACCTTTTGCTTAAAAAGGGCTGCCTTCTGTCCCAAGAGCTATTATATGTTGAAGCTTTTGTGACTGGAAATGCACCAGAAGCTCTTTGGTCTGAGGTGAAGCTTGAAAAAAAACCACAACTCCATTCTTAAAAGTTCACCTTATAGTCCTTAAAACACACAAACAAATACTGAGATGCCTGACTTGGTGTAGATTTGCTTTTGTCACCAACTGCAGAAATACCGGCAGATGTTGCAGCAGAGCTGGCAAATGCCAGATCTCCAGATGGTCTTCTAGGACTTTGTCTGACATGAGAACCCAATAATCAGCTATCAAAAAACCTCCCAGTTCTAGTAATTCAAAAAGTTTGCAATTCATATTAGAGAATTTATGTGAGTCTCTTTCCCAGTGCTGTATTCTCATGATTCTGCAGTATTCTCATTTAACTGACAAGTTTGCAACCTGCCAAAGACCAGTTTCTCTGCAACAAAGGTAACAACATCTGCCTATATCTATATTAAGACTGGGGGAAAATTCTACATGTACAGATGTAATCATTTTTCTGTTAGAGAGAAAACCATCACACATCCACAAGCACACGTGTACGTGCACATGTAGCCAGTTATGCAGAAGTGTCGTCTCCGTTGATGAAGATGCCGTTACCCAAAGCATTTCACAATACAGTTTTGCTTAATCTTTAAGCCTTCTCTTTGAATGAAAATATTAAACCTCTAAAACTACTTTCACATGGGGCAATCTCAGTAGAGATCTATGGGCTGTAGCCTGTGGAAACATGGTGAGATCCCTGTCATCCATGGGGAGGTGGGCATGGGAAACACCTCCTGATCCTTTCTGGTTGGGTCTGAATGTGCTTTCTGTTGGAGAATGCATCTTTTCAGACACATTGGTGTCTCTTAATAACCTTGTGTATAAGCCCAAGGTAACAGGATATATGTTGTGTGGTAAGCCATATAAAAACTCTAAGGGCAGAAGGGTGTTTGCACAACCTTTGATTGCAGAAAAGGGACCTCGGCAGCCAAAGGCTTCGCTCTGCTTCTGTCGTACGACAATCTTATAGCGCATGTGCTGGGCCCAGCGAGGCTGTGGGGCTGGCGAGGGTCTGGGGGAAATGTTCCATGTCACAGGTTGTTACAGCAATATCTGCTGCACCATTCCTCTCTGAAAAGCAAATGATGCCTCTGTGGAGTGGAAAGGAGGGAGCAGGGTTTATTTTCTTTTTTCAAGTCACGTAAGACAGCCGTCAGCCATCACTGCAGAGAGATAAGCCTTTGGAAGACCTTTGCTGCTTTCTGCTTTGGTTTTTCTTTTCTCTTGACACTGCTCCCTCCACCCTTGTCCCTCATGCTTTTGAGCATCCACTATAGTTTGATTTCTAAGTAATCATCAGTAAAAGACTTAACATTTGACTAGCAGAGAAATAAAAGAGATGTTTAAGACTGAAGGGTTTTGCAGATTTTTAAACTGGTTCAGTGATATAATTTTCATATTTTAAGACTGAACAGTGGGAACAGACATATCCTTATATTATTCCGAACCTGTTGCCTGGCTGGACAGTAAAGGTGGGTGATTCAGCCCAACGTGTGGCTCTGCCGCTGGGTTAATACGCAGGGCACGCTTTCGGTGGTGGAATATGAAAACATTTTGATGGTACTCAGGAACAGGACACAGCCATCAAATTTGCTTTCCACTGTGGTTTACTGCTGTCTCCTGAGCAGCATATGCCAGTGCTCTGCTTGTTTGCTTCATCACTTCAGGCAAACAGGTTGTCACAGGTAAATCTGCAGATGGTTTTCTTAGCTTTAATCCAATTTAGCTAATTTGTAGGTTCCCTGTGACTTCCTACTTCTCCCCTAACTGTGAGGCAAAGCAATATTAGAGCCACATGAAAACTCTGTGCAGCTCCCTTCCAACAAAATTACCCTGAGCATGTAATTATAGCTATTATTAGCAAAGTTCCCTCTGTCTTTCAGCATTCTCCAGAAAGCATCCTTCTCAGGCAAGTCAGGCAAAAAGCCCACAGAGGTTATAGATAGACAGACAAGTCAGTCATTTAAGAAATCTCTTGATGTTACCACAACAGAATTTACTGTGTGCAATAAAATATCTTGGCTGGGCAAAAGATCTGTTTCATGATACGGTTGTTTAGAATTAACAGCTAGAAAGAAATGAACTCTTTGTTTTACAGTTTTTATAGTTACCTCTTTGCAGTGTACTCATCCATTTCAATAATGGAGGAATTTATAAACACCATTGGAGAGTGTTTGGGATGTTACAGAAAATATCTTTCCAGAAGACAGCCTCATTCCAGGAATATAGTTACTTTTCTAATTACTTCATGGTTTGGAATCTTAAGGTTGGGTAATGTGGTTGTTTTGGTACGTGTGTGTTTTGTCCCTGTCCAGTTGTCCCCATGCCTCCTCAATTTCAAGTTGAATTGAATTTCTTTTAACTGCCAAAAGCAGGATACTTAAAAAGAATTAGATACACACACCACTGGAGTTGAAATTCTGTAAGGAAACAAGGGTTTAAAAGCAAAATGTATCTTTCTGGCTGGTTCTGTGCTGCATCGGGGTCCTTGGCTGCCTCCCCAGGGCTGTGTCCCAGCTCAGCGCTGCCGAGAACAGGTTTGGTAAAGCACTTGGGGAAAAGACCATTCTGTGCCCTGGGAAAAAATCCGCCTGGTACTGTGGAGAATGCTAAGAACAGTAAAAATGAAGTCATGGGAACGACTTCAGCACAAGATATTGGTGTTATTTTCACCATTGGCTCCATGCTGGCTTGATATACCTGGTTTGCTGCTCTGAACTCTCTTGTTAGCTGTGGGGATTGCGGTGGACTTGGGAAGTGGGCGCTCTGCTTCTTGGGAATTCAAGGATTTGAAAGTGTTGCGGAGGTTATTGGATAAGTGGTGACTTTCTCTCATATTTGTAGCTCTGCCCTCCCACCTACTTCAACAAGATTTCAAGCAGAATTTTGTACTGAAGCAGATTTTTTGCAAACTCCAGGCTTTCCTTGTGAGTCTTTGCATGAGATGATAGGGAGTGGGCAATTATCTTCTGAGGGATATTTATATAGATACCAGCTCTGCTGCTGCATGTACACTGCTATATATTAGTTCTTTCTTTTTATAGACTGGTGATCTGGAATAGAAGTGACTGGCAAAGAAAAACATCTTAAGGGACCTTGGGCATCTTAGTAGAACACAAGATGTTCCATGAGATATATTTACCTACCTAACTGACAAACATTCCACACAATTCCTCTCCTAAGTTTAAGTGGAATTGTTAACTGTTCACACTGGTCTTCTTTCCTGATTTTACTTTTCTAATTATATTTGCTTATAAGCGTTCTCAAGACAGTCGTTGCACAGCACAGTTTTTTTAGTATATCCAGTATTTCAAGGGGTGTTTATGCAATCTACCAAGATGTGCATCATCCTGTGCATTTGGCCTGGTATTTGGTTATGGATCTCACCTTTGGAGCTCATGCTCATATCAGCAGGCGTGCTGGTCTCTGGAGGGGCAGAGGGACGGTCACTGTGGCACATTTGCTGCCCTGGGATGTTGTATGGAACAGGAGCAAGTGACTTTTCTAGGAGGGCTGCTTTGTGTAGTTTATGAAGCAGGGGAGAGTATAAACCAGAAAACAGAAGCAACGACCCAGGTTAAAAAAAAATGTTGCCATTTAAGAGTTAGAAAAATGTTTGCCAGCTTTGTCTATGCAAATAGTAATTGTGTGCAAAGATTTTATTAAACCAAACCTCTGCAGAATAGTGAAATGAAGATCATTTGAATGTGGAACAAGCTTTTCCACATCAGTGCACTTGCTCTATAGCTCTTTAGACATCCACAGTCTATTCAAAATTGCAGGCCTGAACCTGGGTTTTGTGTTTGGTTAACTACTTTCATGTGTGCTTGATTACTGGTCTTCTGAGCATCTTGTGTATCTATAAATATGGTTTCTGTTCCTTGTGCTCTTTGCATAATTTGATGTACATAGTCTTTTGCTGTAGACAAGTCCAGGACAGAACCATTTCATTACATCTGCAACTAGACATTGCAATAATCTACCCAAAATTCAAGCCCTGATTATATAAAAAAGTATATGAACACAATCAGTCTCTTCTCGAGAGACTTCATTGAATTCAAGGAACTGTTTTCCTCATGTCATGGGCAGGTCTGGGGACAGCCAGGTTCAGCCACAACCATTTTGAGATAAGTCCTTGGTGACCGGACGGGTTGGTGGTTGAGCTGGGAAGTCAATCTGCAGTCAACGTCAGGTCCAGGTCAGTGAGAAGGTGGCTTGCACAGACATGCTTGGAACACAGCTTGTGCAAAGGTCAAGAGCCTGAGCTTCAACACCACTCCAAGTGAAAGAGAAGTCCCCAAGAAGGCGTCTTTCAGCAATTTCTCACACTGGTCCTTTCCCACCAGCCTGACCCAACATTCCAGAGCTGCGCTGTATTGACCGGCCTGGAGTGCAGGTAACCACACACATGGGAGAAGGGGAGAGGTTGCAAAGCCCTGATGTTGCATACAGAGGGCTGACAGGTGGGGGATAAATTAATCCACATTACTGAAGTTATGGTATGGTTTGGAAACATTCTTATTCAGTATCTGCTTCTGACAAAAGAACCTATTTCTACAATAATAGCTTTTTTCATCTCCTTCTCCTCGTTGCCCCTTCTCTGTGGTTCACCATGGTTTTTCTTTCTCTTTTCTGCAAAGAGAAGGAACTCACAGATTTTAATAGTTTTCTCCTGACCTTTCCAGCTCAGCTGTTGAGGAACTCCATAGTTTGAAGTGCTTATTCAACCATGTCTCTGAACAGCCTTGTGCCTCAGAAGAAATATATTGTCTAATTTTTATCTGTGTGCCATAGGCAATTGAGGATATTTATTTGGGTGCATAATTGGCCAAAATCTTTTAACAAGCATCCGTTATCTCTTTTGCTGCCCTTCACTACAACAAGAAAGAGAAGAAATCTAAATGTCATCAGTAAGTGAATAAATTATTAAAGCAATAAAATCCCCTACTTTTATAAAATAGATAACTCAAATGTCTGCAGAACATGCCTTGCTGAACTACTTGTATCACATGTACAAGCCGTATACAGCTTTCTTGCCACAAAAAGTGTCATCTAGGACTTTCCAAACTGTCTTTTTTTTTTCTCCTTTAATCTTGCTCTCTGAGGTATCTGAGTTCAACACAAAATTGAAGTACATACACACAAGTAATGCTGATGTACTAGAATGCAGGAGTTAATTAAAACCTTTTGAAATGTTAAAATAAGGAGCGTGTTTGAGCTGGAGTTACCTGATTAATCCCATGAATGAATGATGGACAGCAGGAGAGCAATGAAATACCTTCAACAAATGGTCACAGCATCCGGAACACCAAGTAACATTAATCAATAACCAGATCCGTTTCCTACCAGGTGCTCTGTAAATCTCACTTGTTGCAGCAAGTCCCCTTGTGAGTCCTGTGGCTGGAAAGACAGTTAATGTGGAAATCTTGTGATTACTTAGGAGGTCTAATTCTAGTAAAATTACATATACCTAAAAGTCCGCTTCCATGCAGACCATGTAATTCCATCTTTTGCTTAGGAAATAGTATATTTTGTATTTCTCACAAGCACTGCTAAGCCTTCTGTGAGTGCTCAGCGCCACATACAATGGCTTCTTTCATGGATCTTTTTCACCTTTGAGAACATTTCCTTCTAGTACAAAGGAAACTGACTTGATTTGGGGAGGAGGTGGAATGTGGAACTAATTTTTTACTCATTACTTTGAATCCTGCCAAGAACAGTCCTCACCTGCCCTTTGACTGCCATTGTGGGGTGGCTTGGCATTTCCATCAGAGTTCCTAGTCACAGGGGGAGGAATATCTTCAGATGGAGGTAGAGTACTGCTTATTTTGTGACTCTGAGAGTTTCTATGCTCAGATATAGGGCGAGAAATGGCATAAATAGAAGACCAGAAACTAGACTTCTGTGTGTGTGCTTTTTTTTCTTCCTCTGCTGTGTATGTGCATGTAGCACAAAACCTTGGAGTGTTGTATTGGTCAGGCTGTACCAATTTTAGAACAGAATAGACTGTTTTGGCTGGCAGGGACCTACAATGATGATCCAGTCCAAGTACCTGCTCAGTTCAGGACTGACCAAGTCAAAGCGTGTTGTTAAGGGCATTGTCCAAATGCCCTTAACCGGAGCACTGACCACCTCTCTAGGAAGCACGTTCCAGTGCTTGACCACCCATTTCAGTAAATAAATGCTTGTGTCCAGCCTTAACCTCTCCTGGTGCAGATTTGAACTATTTCCATGCCTCCTGTGGCTGGATCCCAGGGAGAAGAGCTCAGCACCTCCCTCGGCACAGCCCCTCCTGGGGAAGCTGCAGAGCCATGGGGTCGCCTCTCAGCCTCCGTCTCCCCAGACTAGCTAAGCCCAAAGTCCTCATGGGACATTCCTGCTAGCCCTGTAACCAGCTTTGTTGCCCCACCTGCCCAGACATGTTCAGGGACCTTCGCGTCTTTCTGAAATTGCAGACTGCACACAGCTCCCCGGCTGAGGCCACTCCAAGGCTGGACCCAGCGGGACATTCTCCTCTCTGACCGGCTGGTGCTGCTGTGTTTGATGCACCCCAGGGTTTGGTTTTCCCTCTGGGTGCCAGAGCACCCTGCTGGCTCCCCAAACCTGCTGTCAGCCAGCACCCCCATCCTTTCCCACAGGCTGCTTTTGCTTCTCTAGCTTCAGTGCAACCATGTGGTTAATGTGGGACTGATCTCCTACCAACTGACTTGTCTCCTTTGTTTGGCCGTGGCCGCTCACCCTGGTGCTGGTTGCAGCTTTATTCGCCTCTGGATTGTTTCCCCTGTTTCTTGACCTTGAACGAGGATTGTGCTTCTGCTGTCATTATGAATAGTTTTGAGGGGGCACACAGAACCTTTTCATCAGCATACTTGACCACAGGCAGATGCTTCTTCAGTGTAAACCTTAGTGACCTCACCAGGTCTCTGTCTTTTTGAATTCTTTTTACAGTTGGTTTGGTCTGTATTAATGTTCTCTGTACCAAAATAATAGTAGAATCGAATTATTCGGTAGCTGCAGTGTACTTGTCTTATACAAATAGCTAAGAATGGCATGGAGGGCTGTACAAAGTGTTGCACAAATAATACAAGAGACATGGAACAAGAATGAATCCTCTGGATGCCTCTTCCTCTGGATAAACCTGTAAGTACTTCACTAAAATACTGGTTCTTAATCTGCTGGTCGCACATGTAGAATCCACTGTAAGAGTAATTATCAACAGATTCCTGCTCCAAAGTCACCATAGTTGTTATTTTACATTGTACTATCAGGAGTTAAGCTGGATGTATTTTAAAATACTTGAATAGAGCTGAGCAGACGGAATCTTTAAAAAAAATAGGAATTTAATAGCAACATGAGGTAGTTTTTAATGTCACCACCTACTGTGCCCAGTCCTATGGCTTTGTTACACACATATCAGCTGTTGCAAAAACCTTCGTTTTCTTTAAATACAGCGTTATCCCAGGGCCATTTGTAGCCTGGCCAGAATCTACCTGTGACAAAATATAACTAAAAGATTTGAGTCAATAAAGAGTTCTTTAAGTAGGTGATCATTTATATTGTTGCTTTCCTCTTAGAAAGAATTTCTATCCTGAAATGCAGGTTTCCACGTAAGGCTACAGCATATTTTTCCTGTTCAGGGTAATGATATGATATGATATCACCAGTGGAAGTGATGCTGTTAGGTTGGGTTTTTTTTTAATATACTTTGCTGGTGTGAGCTCTGTTAGAAGACCAAAACTAGTCACACTGTGTTTGCTTCACTGCAGATGTAGTGACAGAGTTGAACTGTATGATGTCTTTAAAAAAATGGGTTTCCATTATATATATAATTATGACTCTTGTTTTGTGTTGTGACTCCAGGTCTTTAAAATATCTTCAGAGAAGATATTGAGGTTTGTGCTCAATTTTGTCACTTGACAGGGGAGAGAGACCTTTCTCCTGCTGTATCAGTTTGTGTCCAGGGGAAAATGACAGGGACGAGCTGAAGGAAGAGAGGAGCAGAGCGTTCATTGACTCCAAACCAGAGCTCTGTGGTTGGAGTGGTCTTCCTACGTGAGCATGAGCAAGGCACTTAGCCGTAGTGTCCAACCCCAGTTTAAATTTAAATTTAGAATTAATTTAATGATAAATTCTAAATTTAACTTGTCTTCCTACATGAACATGAGCGAGTTGCTTAGCTGTAGTGTCAAGCTCAGCTGTAGGAGTCCAAGTTATTCCCATTTCTGCAGCAGATCATCACTTGCTGGATCTGTTGGTCAGGAATCATTTGGAGTCAGGGAGGCTGGAAAAATTCGGTGTCGTTTAGTGTCCGCTCTCACCGCTCAGTGTTGTGGAGCATGAAGTTTAGCACCACCAGGTCCAGCTGGTTCAGGAGAGCTTCTTGTATCAGGGAGCATTGTTCTGTTGGCTTGAAACACAGGAATAAAGCGACAAATGCTGCACACAGACTTGTGGATTATTCGCTTGAAATTAGAAATGTGAATCTGATATAAAACAAAAAGGTCATTGCCAAAAATCAAAATGCACTAAAGTAATTAAAGTAGTAGAGCAATAGTGTTAAAGTAATAAGAAGAATTTATGGAGCTTCTCTCCCCAAAATCCACTGCGCATTTGTAAAACAAACTGAGATTGGACATGGCACTTAGTGCCATGATCTAGTAAATGGACTGGGGTTGGACCAGTGGGTTGGACTTGATGATCTATGAAGTCTTTTCCAACCCAGTCAATTCTGTGATTCTGTGATATGTGTTTGTAACAGGAATAAATTAATGATTAAACATTTAACATTAGAAGGATTTCTTCCTTAATAGAGGTTCTTTTAAAAAGGCCCATAATTAGGGCTACTGTACATACAGGTTTTCAATGTCTTTTTTGATCTATAAATCTTATCTTGCTAGAATTGGAGCATCTGGGACGTTTGCCCAGGCCACCTGGAAATCCTTGGTATATCCACCAGATTGGGCAGATGACCTGTTCCTATACAGTAAATTAATCATATTGTGATGTGTTAGATTTCCTGTCCAGATGGGTAACACATGTACAAGTTTGTCTGGGAAATTCTGGAAAACAGAATGGTCTCTATGTTGCAAAAATACTGTAAAAGGTCAATGGATATTATTATGCCTTTTTGCTAAACTGGGAGATGACAGTGCCTCTCATTTCAAAGCTAGGCTTGTAGCAGAATCGTTTCTCTGCCTGCTCTCAGTTCATTCTCACATTTTCTGAGATACATTTTAAGATCTGTTCAAACAACTGTGCAGATAAAATTGCAGAACAGCTATTATACAAACTACGTGTGCTATGTAGCTGTATGGTACATCACCATTATATAAAGATACCATTAAATCTTTCCAATGAATTCACACAAAGGTGAAATGTTGGAAGTTACTTAGAAGTCAATACAAGAAATGAAGGTGAATTCTTATTATGCAATTTTTGGGGAAAATACCCATAGTTATTAATTATAAAGCACTTTTAATAACCTTGAAAGTTGGATCTTTTGTTTTGCTGTGTTTTCTTTCGTTCTTTTTTTTCCTCCTTATGACAGAAAGATGGAGAACATGGCTATCTCAAAAAAAGAAATGATTAGACAGGCATGCTCAGAGATGAGGGAGCACCCAAGGGACAGCTTCACAAGCCTTTGCTCGCTCAACCCTGCACTGAAGTGCAACCTTGTGGAAGTAAAGACACCCGAGAGGCAGAGACAGGGCTCGGCCCAAACTTGGAAGGCTCTAAGACTTCTGTAGGTGCAGCTTCGTGCTAAATGCCTAAGCATTACCATAGATGCAAACTGTGATTTGTTGCTGATCATGCCAAAGCATATAAATTCTGCGTGAAAACAAATGCATTTTTATTGTAGCACAAAGATGCAAATATATACAATTAAGGTAATTGAGATGCATTGCTCTGGCAAGTGAAAGCAGGCAAGGACTGCTCACTAGTTGCAGCTTATCTTAGCTTTAAGAGCATACAGGGATCACTTTATAAGGTAAAAATTTAAAAGGTTGCTTGTAGAAAATGTCACATACTTGATTTGGCTATTTCCTTTATCTCTTAAAATTAATTCTCACTAATATTTAAGGATTTTCAGACTAGACCAAATAGTCATTTTTTTGTTAAGCTTTCACGTAAAACTCTTCAAACTATTTTCTGGTCAGAAAATCTATTAATACTGCATCTATTTAAATAGATTAACGGCTAGTGCATTGTTACCATCTGACATTTGAAAAAGATTTGTTGCAACATGGCTGGATGTTGGCAAGTGTATTTTTATATTCTTTGGTGAAGCGGGCAACGTGAATGTGACAACTTAGAGATGTGACGGCTCAGCGATTGCTGGTGGGATAAGAGTGTGTCATGCAAGTGTTGGTTTGGTGGCTCTAGAGGACGCAAAGGCTGTTTTGTGTCCCCGCAGTGAGACAAATGGCTCTGCTGCTTTTGCTGGGGGCAGTGACCCCAAAGGGAGGCTTTGCTGGGTGCCTCTATATGTGGAGACCATGAAGGAGTTTACAAAAAAGTGAGAAGGATCCGATCTTGCTGAGCTGGTGGCTGCTGAGCGATCCCCCAGGCAGAAGGAGAACTGGGATGTGTCCAGCTCCAAGAAGTTCCCGCAAGGATCAGAAGTGAGAGGGAAAGCAGTTGTCGTAATGCAGCCAAGTGGTTATAGACACTAGGTTATGACTGAGCAATTATAGACGTTTTACACTGGAATTCACACTGAGGAGGTCGCCAGCTTTCCAGTAAAGCAGCCGTGATGTGTGCCTGGACCTGTGTGCTGGGAACTGAGCGCCTCGTCCCGTTGGGTGCTCCCCTCAGTGTGCATCGCTGCGGCTGCTTCTCTGGAGACGTTACCTCTGCAGGCAGATGGTAATTCAGAGAATTCACCAATTGCTTGGTACTGATGCTTACTTTCCCCAAAAAATAATCATTTAAATATATTTTCAAAAAGGATTACATGCAGGTTTTTGCTTGAGATGCAGTAGGCTGTTTGATGTTATGTATATTCCATGCAGGAGTGGGATTTTGGAAAAGCTTAATAATACATTTTAATTACATTTTATAATGTCTTCTGTTCCTGGATCCTGTATTGAGTAGTGCATCCAAAATGTTTTTAGAAATAAAACTAATGCTCAGCGAATGGATCAGAAGTAACACTCAGTCCAGACATTATATCTGTAACAGTTGGGTGGTTCTTCTGTGCCAGACCTTCAGCAGAAAGATCTGCTTTTGCAGCTTCCTTCACAATTTATAGCATTCTAGCACACAGATGGAGCAAAATGATTTGCCTTTGTGTTGTAATGCTGTTAGTAACTACTTAAATTCCTGTGCTCCAAGCCTTTTAAAGGTTAAGAAAGATTGCACGTGGACTTGTGCGGAGGAGTTGGTGTTTGCTCTGAGGGAAGACCTGCCCAAGGGCTCCTTTGCAGTGAAATTGAACAAATACGATAAGAGCTGGTATACTTTTATCAGTGGTTTCTGTAGTTAGAGCTGTCGTTTGTTGTTCCATTGTAGTTGGAGAATATAAGGCAAGGGAAAAGTTGCTTCTCATTAGGCTGATGATATAAGATGATAGTATCTGAATGGTTTTTCATTAGACATTCTCATTTTTAACACTTGTGTGGGGAGGCAGGTATTAATACTTAAAAATACAGGAAAAGTTGAATGAAGGCAAATAAGAGGTGGAATGAGTGTTTACCAAGAGGATTTTTCTAGCACTATCTCTTTCATATGTAACCATGTTTGGTTACAGAAATAGCAGCAAACTTGATTATTTGGCACCACCTTTTTAAAACATTTGCCCCTTTCATCTGTGTGATACCTGCATGTCTGTTGAAAAGTTCTGGCAGTTTTTCCTGTTACATCACTTTTTTTTAAGGCAGGTAATTGTTGTCTACAAGAACCTGCTGGTGAAAATTTTCTAATTAAAGCATATCCTCTGTGCTGGTAATTTCAGAGCTGGCCAAGGCAGTTTTGCTTTCAACAGATTTTTGTATTTTCAGGCTTAAGACAGGCTGCCGAAATCTTTGGCTTCTAGATAACTGTCGTCTTAAAAATAAAACTAAGCATTTGAAATTCATATGAAGTTAGAATAGAAACAGCTCCTCTCTGAACTATGGTTTGTAGAAAACTTTATATAAAAAATTAAAGCCATTGTGTGTTTGCTGGTCTGAGCTCGCTGCCGTGTTTTCTGCATGGTGCCTGGTACCTGCTCAAGGGAGAACGTTTCCTCTGCTCCGCTGTTGCTCGTGTTGTTGCATCCTTGCATCGCGTGGTGTATCATGAATACAGGGCAATGAGCTAGAAACGGAGGTCGAAAGGGCCTTTAGTATCCTGGATTTCTTCCTGCAAGTTTTCTGTAAAACAGGCAAATTGTGAAAATCTGTGCAGTGTTGTGGTAAAGTGGAAATAAATCCCTGCATGCCAGCTGGGAGGTGTTTATTTGTACCTGCACCACGCTCTGCAGAAGCATCTTTGGCACAGCCTCGGGTGTGTGGTGCTACAGCCAAATGGTAGAAAAAGTCACCTGGTACTCATTGAAAGGGATTTTTTTTTTGTTAGAAACAGAAGGAAGATCTCACTGCCCGGTGGCCCAGCATGTGGGACAACAGCGTTATCTTTTCATGTGCGTTTGTGTAGCTGAGGTCTCTGATCTCCACTAGCATCTTATTGCTGTACAAATGTGACTGGAACGTTACTGCCCAGTGGCTGAATTTTGTGAATTACTGAGCTTGAGCTTTGAAAGGATACAGTGGTAAATACCACCCTTCCTATTGACAAGTTCTACTTTTGAACATCATTCACTGGAAACGCTGGCCACTGTGAGAGGGCGTGTGTGCCTGTAAAACCCACCGCAAAGATCAGTCACCTGTGTGCTGGTTTCATTTATATCACGTTTTGTAGATGCTTTGCTAACACTTTCATAAGCTTTTTTAGTTTCAGACACGTGTGCTCACTGCAGCACCGTGCTGACTCCTCTACCAGAATGGATTGGTGCTCTGCATGGAAAACCAGGGGCTTTACCACCTTCACCATTGATGCAATGAATCCTATAGGTCTGCTTACCAGTGATGACCCCTATTAGCTCATTGTCTGTTTAAAATGCCTGTCAGCAGGAGAGGATGAATTTGCTGGAATTAAATCCAGTGTGGGTGAGGAGCAGGCACGGTGCCCAGGATTCAGCTGAAATTTTTTGGCAGATCCTGTGAGCAGGACAATCACGTTAGATCTTGAATACAAGTATCCCTCATGGTGGAAACGTGGCAAGTGTTTGGTCTGGGAAGGTCCATGGACAGGGTTGGAAAAGGCAGGGTGGTTTTTTGGAAGATGTCCTGTGGGTGGGAGAGGACGGGGTCGGCTGTGCTGCAGGAGCAGCAGCTCTGGCAGCACCAAGCTCTTGCTGTTTTGCCCTCCCAGCAGCATTCCAAAATGCTTGATGGCAGAGGCTTTGTTTTCTTTCCTGGTTTTCAACCTGTTCTGGCAATGTATGCAGCTTGAATAGCCAAATACACTTTATCAGGAATCTCACATGCAGAAGAAAATGAGGTTTTTCTGCATTCGGTGACCGTGTCTGTAATGGAGCTGAGAGGGGTTGGAGCGGGACCAGCTCCCTCTGCCAGAAGAACCAACATTTCTGGGGCTGTGGAGCTAACCTGGCACTGTATATTGTGCTGAAGGTTCAGCACTGGACATGCAGGAACAATTCTGTCCTATTTTCCTAATGGGAGTGCACATTGTGATTACAGAAGAGAACATGCCGAATGGGATTCAGTACATTTGAGGCTGAAACGTGGGCTTACGCAGTGAGACCTGCTGTTCACAGAACAGCCGACTCAAGACAAGGCAAAGCAAAGTTTTCACCATAATTGTACCTTCTGTAGTGAGATTTATCTATATTAACGAAAGCTGCCTGAGTCTGTAGTAAATATAATTCAAAGCACCCTTTCACATTATATAGGTTATTGTCTCTATTGTAAAGCAAGACAAAATGTTGCTGTAGACATAATTTTGCCTGCTTTCATTTGTATTTTTATGTTTTTTGTCATATTTTTTCTATGTAGAGATTTGCTTCTGCCTTCTGAAAGCTGGAAATTGTGACGTGAAGCAGTTGCAGTGGTAGATAAAATAGAAAACGTTGGATTTTGAGATAGAATGCATTTATCAGAATGAATTATTTATTTTACTCATAAATTTATTTACTCATGTTTTTATTGTGGGGAAGCAAAAGCAAGGTGAAAATGTTCCTGGATACACTGAAGGCTTTTTTTAAGTTTTAGTGCAGCTACTTATGTGCAAATCTTTCACTGTTCCTCCTTGGGGCTGATGTTCCCTGTAAGGTGCTGAAGCGAGTGCTGCGTTACTGCTGCAGCTGCCATCGGCCCCAGCAGCATGAGGGGATGCGACTGCCTCTGAAATGCTTTGGGAATCACCGTTATCCCGTGACTCTGTTGCAAGTAGAAGCTGAGGTGGTGTACATTTGGTTTCCAAGCAGTTTATTATCAGGCAATGTCGAATCTCAAGGTCTTATATTAAAAAACAAATAAATAAAAGTCTTTTGATATGGGGAAGTGCTCTGTAGATGGCAGCATTGATGAGGCCTTACTTGGTTTCACTCATATGAAAAGCAGCAGAAGAGTGGTTAACCAAAGGCGTTTTCTTAGTAGCTTTCCTTATACAAATATAGAAGTAGCGCTTGGCATTTTGCTTACATAATAAATTGAAGTTGCTTCATAGTCCAGTGATTTAAGGTTCATTTCAATGCTATAGCTAGTGCAGTTTGTCGGTAATTTACAACTTGTGCTTTTAGTGGGACACACTTTTTTTCCAAACTGCACATGGCCATTTCTCTTACTGGAAGCAGGTATTAACCAAATCAGTTATCATCAGCATGATCGCAGGCAACATTATTGTTCTGTGTTCTCCTGCTGAATTTTCACAGCTCATGTTTTCAGGCATTCCCATATCCTATTTTTTAGTGAGCAATAGTGGAAATTATTCTGAAAGCCTAGACCTTCAAGATGCTGCTCACCTACCTCGATTAAGATGTTTTTCTTACTAAGACTCAAATAAGCTCTATTCGGAAAAGAGAGAGTACTTATTTAGTAACGTAGCATACTAACTTAGAAGCCACTGATCTTGTACACTGAAATTATAGGTCCTTGCTAGTTTTCTCACTCCTTGTTTGTCTGCATTGGATCTTGGCTTCTGTCTCTGCTGGTCTCATGAAGCAGCCATGTGATTTCCTAAGAGCACAAGGAAAAGGAGGTTTTAAAGGAAGTGATAGCTGTTGCTTAAAATATGGTGACTAATTAAATAAATATTTATTTAAAGGGGGTGTGAACACTGTGAAATGTCTTATTTATATCAGTCATATTAACCTTTTCAAGTGTCTTAAAATCTGTGCTCCCAACTCTGGCTGTAACGTCGATGGAGCATCCAGCATTGGGTGGTTAGTCCATTTCCCTGTCATCTGTTTGCCAGAAAGGGTTATATTAGTATTATTCTTGCTTGGTGTCATCTGTTTCTGTCTATAGCGTAGAGAACCCTGGTTTGATGATTTGGGGTCATCTGAACACTACTGCATTCTTAATATTATTCCTAAACTTAATGGGGTAATCCAAAACTATAGCTGCTTCTGTTCTTCTGGATGCTTAGAGCTCTAAGAAGTGACACCCTTAAGTGTGTGTTGGAAAAAATACAAATATTGAAAGATTAAGCGATTTTGTTATTTTTTTTCTCATTTCAAGCTTCAAAGTTTGCAACAGCTTATATTTACGCAGATTTATTTTCAAGGAAGAATCTCAATTATTGTGCTTTGGCAGTTACACTTGCTCTAAAGTGTTGAGTTGTGAATGCAGATGAAATAACACTTAATGGAGTTGAAGGCAGGTCAGAGTTTTACAACTTGAAAAATTTTCTTGGCTGTAAAATCTTATATGCATTTGTAATTCATCTGGCTGTTTTCTCTGGTAATTTCTGATTTTCAGTTCATGAATTGAGAAACATAGGTCTTGATACTCGGAAGCATGGGCTGTATGCAAAGCCTGAAGAGCAGCTGGAAGCCAAGGGCTGTGTCAGGTCTCTGGGACTATTGGCCAGTTGGGGACACAACTGTGTTGTTGCTTTTGCCCCTTGAAAATCAAAGGTACTTCTTACCTTTTGAGAATTGAGAACTAATTCATTTGAATCTGTAAATAGCTTTGAAATCCCAGAAAGAAGCATTAGAAGACTGAAAAGTATTGATTGTTATTGCAATATAAGCTTTAATACTTCAATCACTGATAGAAATGCTTAGAGTGTGAGACTCCCTGAGAATGCAGTAGGGATGTTCTTGGCTTCATGCATATTAACATGCTAAACAGTCTGCTTAGACCTTCATTTACAAGTGAGGCAGCCTAGATATTAGCTTCAAATAAGCATAAACTTGTTTTGATGACTTTTCAGTCAATGAGACAAAATATAGATATGAAGGGAAAATCAATATAATAGCAGCTGCTGTGCCCCAGCACCACAGAATGGACTGAGTAGTGGTGATGTATAGAGATTAAATATGAAAAGCCTCTTTGGATATGTGAAATCACTATTACAAAAGGTGTTAATGAAGCTGTATTAATAATAAAACAGGACTTAGGATTTCATCCTAGTACTGCTTTGATACCTACATGGACTTTCTGATGGTAATTTTGAGGAGAGATTTAACTTACAGTGACTTTTGCCAAATTAGATCTAACATAATTTGGTAAGTCATAATATCTTCCAGTTCAGAGCAGCTATTGGATGGATACTTCATTTGCTGTTCCATTTCTATCAACTGCAATGAAGTCATATTATAAACTCGGCTTAGTTTCTGCTGTTAGTTTCTGCATTATGCAAACTACTAAAAAGCCATATGAATTAGGGAAGAACCTTTTATACACAGTTGAAGTGACACAAATGCACCATCCAAAAATAAAAGAACTTCAGTGGCCTATTGTCATGTTAACTTTTTAATTTTTACATGCTAAAATCTAAAATGTTTTATTAATAAGCTCTATTTTTTGTTAGTCTGTGTTCTTTTCAGTTTGCATCAGCCTTCTTGGCTGGAGAGCAAAGGTTTTTTAGGTGATTGCATGTACGGTGGAGCAGAACATTTGCACTCTTGGCCTTTTCCTCTGAGACTGCCTGTTACCCCTGGTAAATTTTGGAGTGTGTGCTGGGAGCTGGATTTGTCAGTGTAAAAATGAGCTGGTATCACATACTCTGCACACTGAAGTCTGAAAAATGTGTCTTTCTCTGAAGTTTCTGACACAATAGTTCCTCTGGGGCCGTTCGCATTTAGACCTTGTATCTCCCAGCAAGAGGTGGGCAGCCCAAGGGATTAGGTGCTTAGAAATGCACTGAGACTTCAGGTTTTTCCAGTGGAAAAAGTTCTGGTTTTCCAGTGGAAAGTTCTGGTTTACCTGGTCGTAATGAAAAATGTTTTAATTTTTTGTCCAATGAGCTAGTGGTTGCCTTTTTCTAAGATGGTTTTTATAGCGTGGCTGAAGTATTTTCAGCAAGGTCATAGGAGAGAAGCAACAAGGTATAGGAGGAGAATCTCAGAATGACTGTAGAGAGAGCGCTGGCCCTGTCATGGTACATGATGGTCCTTTTACAGACCCTGTGTTATTCTAAGGCAAAAGAAGGACCCTCTAATATTAGTAGAGATTACTTGAATCAATTGGGATGGAATTTCCTAAAATGGCAAATGATTTCAGTTATTTATGATTTCAAAGTTATTTAAGTGCTCGCAGCTTTCTGCCCTTGTTTTCTCAATGCTGTGTCAGTATTCTGCACAAAACCACAAAGCTTTTCACGGGGGTGATGCTTGGTCTCTGTGACATGAGGAGGGTGCAGCGGCCTTGGGTCACCCGTGTTCTGTGGGGCTCTCTGGCTTCCACCGTTTGCCTCTCCTGAGATGGACGTGCATAATTTCTTTCTCCATATTTCCTTTCTAATCTTTCAACTCTGACCAGGGTTTACGTCATATGCTTCCTTGTTACTTCAGGTATTTTGCCACCACAGTGACTGAATGGACTGCAGTACAAACTGGGACCAAGAGGCATTTCTCTAGGTGACAGAGCATTAGAATTTAAATCTAGATTTCTAGCTCAACACTGAGTCTTTTTAGTCACTGCTTCATCTCAATATATGGCTTAAAATAGCTATCAAATAGGGAACAAGACAGGTGATGTAGATATTTAAGGTCCCTGTGGAATGATGGAGGAAAAAAGAACTGGGGGGCTCAGTGTGATACGTTTCCCTTGGGTGAGTGAGAGCGAAGGGCTGTGGGTGCCCCAGGGCAGGGCTGGGCTGGCACTGGGCACCTGGACACCCTGACAGAGGCAAAGGGTTGGTCCATCTGTTTGTTGCTGCCTCTGAAATAAATTGGGAAATTATGGACTTTTACACTTGATAGAGAAATAGGCAGAAGATAAAAGCTCTATTTTAATCTGTGACTCATATCACTCTTCTGTCACGGCACAGAGGACTTTAATGCCAGAAACAGCTAGACACTGCCATTTCTCAGGCTACGCAGCTTCTCCCAAGATAAAATGATGCATGAAAATGCTTTATCTTGATAATAGACTCTACTTAAATGTGAAATGTGTCCTTGGAGCTCATTTTTATCATGCTGTACTCTTTCTGTGCAAGAAATCCCTTTGTAAGATAGCTCAGGGTTCCATTAGTGCTTCTGGACCTTCTTTTCTGGAACAATTATTTTTATATATTAAATGCCATTACCGTGGGATGAAAGAGGTGTGGGATAGCTTCACTTTTAAGTACAAGCCTTAACACACTCACTCTTGAATTTAGAAGCTGTTTTGGGTTTAAGTTGGTTTAGATCCTGTTTAATTTTTTTTGGTGAGCTCTACCTATTGGCATCTGTGGGGGAAAAAAACCCTGAAATACTCACTCTTCTGCTAGAAGGGCTAATTTAAGAAGGTAGGCATTGCACTGGTTATATAATAGCAGAAAACAATCAGTTGAAGGCTTTTGTACGGGTTTATATGAAGGTCTCGGTCTTTCATGTGTCCTTTAGAACAAATTCTCTAAAAATTGTATTTGATAGCAAGCAAAGGATAATTTAATGTGATATAATAAGTTGATCATGGTGACCATTTTAAGTTGTTAGTTTTCATCATCCCTTTCTATTCTGGACAGCAGTGACATGTAGAAAATACGCAGTAAGAAGTTAATTTGGTTTTAAAGGTCTCTCGTTTTTCTTTGCTTATTTTGGCTACATCCTTGGTGCCCACACTCAAGACAAAGGTTCTCATCAGAATTTGTCTTCAATGAGTCTGTCAAATTGATGAGGTTCTCACTACTCATAGCAGTGCAAAGATATAGGTCAGCGTTTGCATGACCTGACAAATACAAGCATTAATTATATCTTCATTAAAAGAAGTAAAATTCTGATGGGTATTACTCAGTAAGAAATGGACAGTCGAGTTGATTGCATCTTGGACTGCATGAACTGGAAAGAATGGAGGAGCCCCGGGGGTGCTGAGGTTCTGCTCCTGTTCTGGACCCTGAGCGACACAGAGGTGGTTTAACCAGCCGTGTGGTGCTGGCAACGGCACCTGTGAGTAAAGTAACACGAAGAACCAGCAGCCCGGTGCCTGGATGGGCTCTTGCTGGGGACTCCAGCCCAACGGGCAGTGGACAATTCCTGTCCGGCTTGCTTTGGGGTTTGTGAGCGAGACGCCTGCATGCTTCTTGGTGTCAGTCTTGGCCTCGCACATCGCTGAGTCCTGACAAGACTCCTGCTGCAAAGCTGAGGCTGCTGAATCGCTTCCAAGTAAACCTGATCTGATGTTAATTAGCCTGATGTTGCTTGGTAAGCTGTTTAGCACTTCTGTCTCACCTGGAATATGTGCTAGGGAACTGTGACTTTTTTTATTTGAGTGAGCCAGATTTTTTCTGATTAAGTCAGGACTGATTTTAGACAGGCAAAATTTCTCTTTGTTGGGTATTTTGCTCGTGAAGCCCTGTGATCCATCACAAAATGGTCCATTGTTTATAATCTAAGTGAAAATTCTCTGTGAAATTGTCACAAAATACTAATGTGCTTACCTACACGTTTAATCTAGAAAAAAACTAATATGGAACCATGTGTGCAAAGCAGCTGAATTAATGTGGTTTTCATTCCACATTTCCTGTGCTTTTAGCTATGCGAGTTTACTATAGCTTTAATTGCTATATGTGCATTTTTTGCATATATTCTTTTATAGAGGTGGTGGATATCTTGGAGTTGACACTGGCACTTCTCATGATCTTACCTACTGAAAAAATGTGAAACTTAAACACTTCAACACTGTTGAGAACACTGTGCAGGGTTTTATGACAAATAAATTACTAAGTGCTTGGATGGCTGTTCTGCCACCTTTAAGTGCCATTGTTTGGGCTGAGCAAAATCATAAGATTACTCCAAACAGAGAGCACCTGCTCATGCACGTATCATCACCCAGAATGAAGCTAGGAAAAATAATATATGTATCATATATTGTGACCCTGCTGTCTGAAACTAGACTGATATATTGACACACATTCCCTAACTGGCAAAAAGAAACAAACTTGAATTCCAACAGTGTCTATTAAAAAAATGTTCCCCCATCCTCATCTATAATATAATAAATATCTATTTTTATATTCTCTGTGTCTAATCACCAATAGCTATTCCATACCCTTAATATGCAAGATGTGTGTTTTAGGCTATTATATAAGTACTACTAATAAGGCAGCTTCAGTAGTTCACCTCTTCGATTCGTCTTCCTGGGAAAGTCTTTGATGGTACCGTCTTATCAACCTTCTGAAATGATGCTGGGGTTTTGCTCAGAGGTTCAGATAAACTTAGAGCAGAAACCTCCTATGACATGTCAGCCCTGGAATGGCATTGTATATGATTTTCAGAAAGCTATGCTTGTTGGAGGACATGTGCTTTAAATATTGGAAAGCTTTTTCTGGTCATCAGCTAAATCAGTGCTATTTTATTTTTAATAGGCAGGTGTATAAAAACCAAGGAGTACTTGCTGATTTTTATTAATTCATGTCCCTTTTAATATTTGCATATAATTTGGAAAAGCTGGGTATCATGTAAATGGCAAAGGCTCAGTAACTAAGTGTAGAAACAGCATCCTCAGCTGAGCCCTGAGTACAGTGAAAGTGGTGGTTTCTATTTAATTAGCTTTAAAGTGTCCTTGCCTTGAGGGACCTATGTAAGATCTAATACAAATACACACTTGATAGATTAATAGAGCTCATAAATCTTGAATGAAAAGACATTGGTCCTAGGGTGCCTTTTTTCTTAAAAAGCTTCATTAAATACCAAGGAATGGTTTTTGTAGCACTGACACAGTAATTTGGTGGTTTTGTTTGGATTGACTGGTCTCTGAGTTCAGGCCTGTCACAGAAAGACCTGGCGCAAACGAGAGCTGATATTTCATGGGACTGTACTGCTAACTGTGACTATAATAAAACAAAGATTTCAGTGTGGCCTCCTTTTGAGAAAAGAAATAATAATTTTAAAACCCACTCTAAAGGTATTAGAGGCGCATATCCTACTGTTTAGCAGTCTAAGATTATAATTTACACAAGCACTGATGCTGGTGATCAAAACCCTTAAATTGCAGGAATCCCAGAGAAAAGGCAGCTGTAATGATTGCTTGTTGTGGTGTCGCTCTTCATTTTGAACCTTCTCCCCCATGCATCTGAAAACATCCAAACAGGAGTGTGTTTCTGCTTGGCAAGAGCTAAATTGTACACAGTTTCATGACGTCTCTTTGGTTCTGAGAACGGGACGTGCTCCAGGTGATGATGGCACAGTCGAATCTTTTCCCTCGAGCTCTCACCCAAGGTGCCTGTTGCCCTTGGCAGCTGCCACGAGTCCTTCTTGTTCTTGGGACTAAGTCATCACTCACATCTGATGCATTTCTAGGTGGAGATTTCAACAGAAAAGAATTGGGTAATCTGGCTCTACTTATGTAGAAGCTGTTAATTTGAAGTTATTAATGTGATGGGATGGGAAGCTGCGAGAAGGAGATCTGCTGGGTCCCACACCCACACAAGTCATTGTCCATCATCTTCTTTTCTTAGCATATGGCTCCATTTGTTTGAAATCCTCTCTCTAAATTGTAGTCTTCCTGGGGAGCAGGGATATGAGGAGAAAACTTACGAACTTAGAAAACACCTCCCCGAGTTATTACAAATAATGTAAGTATTGCAAAGCAGATGCTTTCTCAAAGGGTCCAATCAGTTTGTGTAAGATCAGCAGTGCTGGGCTCCTGGTACTGTTTTAAGTATCAAGTTTTGTAAGGTCGTATTAGTAAGTCGTGTAAACACTCTTTTATTCAGATTAATGCTGACTGTTCCTTCCTGAGTTGTCTTTATTTCCTTTGTGTTTTTATGTACAATGCTGAAATTCTCTTAAGCTCACTGCTTCCATTATTTCATTCTCTGCTGAAAAATGCAGCAGAGTCCTTTTATTAAAACAGCCTAAATGGCATTACCTTTCTGTGAAAGTCTTGAATATTTGGAAGTCTGCAGATAAAACATAAATACTATAAATAAACATAGTGATGTGGCAACAGCTAAATGTGCTGCAGGGCTGGAATACCGGTGTTGAGGATTGGCTCTCGAACTCCCAGATTTATTAGCAGGGAAGCTGGTGACACAGGAGGATACTGACAGGTCTGATGGCAACGGCTCTAAAGAGCAATCCAGAATGGTAAAAAATGTGGCTCTTCAGGAAACTGCCATTTTCAAGCAGTTTTTGTTGTTGGCTGGGCAATTCTCAAGCTGGCATGGCAGTTTTTGATAGCAGAGTGCAAAGTGAGATTTGTATAACATCAAGTCACATCAGACTCTTCAGCTCAGATGAAGTTGGGGAAGACTCCAGCATGGCAGGTGTTGCACAGATTTTATCAGGGTCTCAGCATAAATAAGCCAGCATTTGCTGGTGGGGAGAGACAAGCAATAAATAAGGGCAGCAAACGCCCAGAAATATTCTTATCAGATTTAAATGAAGTGAGCAGTATTTGCTAACTGAAGATGCTGAGTGGCATGGAAGGAAATCTGTTTGAGTTGCCTGTTGTCAGCCAGGCGTGGTTCTGTTCCATCCCTGCTGGTGTGTGTCCAACATCCCAGCTGTGTCCTGCCCAGACATGGGGCACCGGGAAAGCTCCTGTCCCCCCATCGGCTGCACTCACAGGAGGGCTGGGGGCTCAGAACAGGTTATTAGTGTTGTTGTTGTTATTATTATTTCCCTAAGAAATAATGTCTGATTTTCAACCCTATTTGCAGCTAGAGCAGGTGTCTTCTTAGAGCATTGGGGTGTTTGGCATTTTTTGTGAGAACTTGTTAATGGTTTCCACATTAAGTAAAAGGTGTTTCAATTATTATTTTAGGCTTGAATGAGTTTGATCGTAATTCCTCTCCGTCCTTTTCTTCTTTTATATGTTAAGGAGTTTCAAAGTCAGTGTTTGATGGCTGTATGCTGGATGTTTGCCACTACACAATCCTTGCAGCATCTCCAAGACTTTTTAATCACAGTAGCACTTTCATATCTTTTATTACAGTATGCAGCCAATTTTTTGTTCTTTCAGTGAAGAAATTAGTGTTCTTTCTGGAGACAATTAAATGTGTAATTAGCAGAACTTGGCTTACAGGCTGCTGTACAAGAGCTGTGCAGGACTCTGCACCACAATGACTTGTTAAGGTTTGGAGTTTTGTTGTATTTGCTTAATTAGGAAAAAAAAATGCTGCTTTTTCTTGGGAGGAATTCCAGCTGTAAGTGAGCAGCAGTAGCTGGGGATGGAAAAGTCAAGCAATGGGTTTATGTCAGTGCATTGCACAGTACAAGCAAGAATCCTCAAGGTCTGTCTGAAATCATGAAAGATTAAATACTCATGTACTGGCTAAAGTCTTCATTAATGGACAAAGGTGCTGAAATGACAAGAGGAAGAGAAACACCGGACTGAAATTCCAGACATTTTCCGAAGAAGTGGGAGATTTCCTGCTCCTGGTGAGGTGCTGGCTCAAAAAGGAATATCAGGGCAAAATAAAGAAGTTATTTGTGCTTCTGTGTTAAGGATGATAAAGCTGTAGTAAATGAAGTATGGCAGTTGTAGGTAGAGACTACAAAAGAAAAGATAAAGAAGGGAAGTGACAGCAGGTTGTCCTCACCTTCCATCCTCCAATAATTGCCCAGCAAATGACAAAGCTGGTCCGTGTGGTGGTGTGGAGATGCTGGGAGCGCCGACAGCGCTTTGTTTCCACAGATTTTCTGAGGCAGTTCTGAAAGTTTCAGGAATACCCAGACAGACCATTTATGCACTTTCTACATGAATATTTTTCAGTTTAAATAACTTTAAATAATATTATGTGAAAATGTAAAAATACTTCTGCTTCAGCAGGAACCTAAAAGATATTATTTTACTTGCCAAGATAAACTGAGCTGGTGTCTTGACCATAGTATGTAATTAAATGGACAACAGAGCCTTCTTCAGTTGAGTAACGAAGATCTGGGATGAAGGGTATTCGAGCTTAAATTTATGGAAGACAGGCAAGTTTTTAACTCAGAGTGATTGGAAGATGTTACTAATGCGATGGGTGGACTGAGTTGGATACTCCTTCACTGACAATGTGAGAATCGAGGTTTGTCTCCTCCAAAAGTCATGTAGTCCCAGTGGGAATAAATCCCAGGAAGGACTGTGGCTGCCAGAGAGAGCTGCTGGGCACCAGCGGCCTTTGCTGGGCACACATAGACACGACTCTTACAAAACAAAAATAGCACATTCTTTGGTCCAATCCCAGGCCAGCAGGAACCCTGTTTGGTATCCGTGTTATATAACAGACTTGTAGGCAAATCACTTCCTGTGTGCAGTGTTGTCAGGTTTTCTGGTATCAGGCCCAGGGCAGTGCTTTTCCTCTTGGCTGTAATGGTAGGAGAGCATCTGCATTTCTTTTTTTATATGTGGTAGTGTGACTTCTTTTCATTTAAGCTAATATTTGGAATCTTCCTAATTGTTGCCAGTTTACTATCTTTGAACAATAAAGATTCCACAGAAAATGGAGGATGTTAGAGAACTTTTGATTTGCTTCTTTGTGTCTTTAGGGTGTTGTAAATTTTTCAAATGACTTCATCTGGAATCTATTTGTATATTGTCTGTATATGGAGGCTATGGCTTCATGGTGAGTTGTTTTTGATAGCACTACAACATGAAGCATGCCTGTTTCCTCACCTTCCCCCAGCCATCTGTTGTGCCAGCACAATGTTTGTGCGGCTGTGCCATGAACCAGATCAAAGAACTGATCTAGCTTTTCAAACAAGCTTGTGAAGAGGATATGATATTTGGCCTCTTTCCAAAATGTGAATGAATTTCAAAAGGCGATGACTGTGGAAAAATGTGCCTGTATAGGTACTGCCTGTGTATGGCATGAACTTGGTTTGTGATCAAAATAGAACACAACTTCTCTTCCAGAAGCATTTCAGACCTCTGCCTTACCTTGCTGGGAGAGTTGGTTAATGTTGGATGGGGATGCAACTCTCAATGGACTAGTTCACTTTTACAAGAAGAGGATAGATGATTTTGAGGTGAGAACAGTGAGGATGACCCCATCGTTTTGAGAAAATTTACTTGAACATTTTATGGTCACAAAAATACATGTTCAGAAAACCCTGCAATGCCCGAACCCACTGATGTCACAGGGTACTGCCCCTTCCCAGGCTGTCTGGGCAGGAAATAGTTTTAAGTTTAGATCTTTGAGTATATCAGTGGATTTTGAGCCTCCTCCTCAACCAATCTGAGTTCCGTAGCTGAAGATATTACAGACAGAATAATTGCTGGATGTTCTTGGTTTTAGTGCCTTTATGTGGGGTATGGGACAGGCATGGACTTGTGTGGGTTTTTGTTATATATAGCTAACATGGGAATTCATCATAGACATAATGTAATCTTGAGAATATAGCCCTTAGTTTATCAGTATATGCTGGAGGCTTTCCCTCACTTTCTCATCTATTTGATTAAGTTTTCACTCCATTTTCCACCGTAATGGATATTTTCATTGTAAGAAACTTATTAAAGTCCTTAGGTGTCTTCCCACACACCTAAAAACTCATTTGGCAGACTGGAAACTCTTTGACAACTGGCTTTTTTGGTCAATTAAAAATAATGCTGCATTGCTAATGGTAATATTTTCTTTACCATGCCTGGTAGCACCCAGCAATCCCGAGGGAGCTGATGTGTGGATGCTATGTTTGGTTTTTTGTTCTGGATTATAGAATCATAGAATCGTTTCAGTTGGAAGAGACCCTCAGAATCGTTGAGTCCAACCATAACCTAACTCCAGCACTAAACCATGTTCCTAAGAAACTCGTCTAAACACGTTTTAAACCCCTCCAGGGATGGTGACTCCACCAGTGCTCTGGGCAACCCATTCCAATGCCTGACAGTCCTTTCCACAAAGAATTTTTTCCTAATATCCAACCTCAGCCTCCCCTGGTGCAACTTGAGGCCGTTTCCTCTGCTCCTGGCGCTTGTTCCTGGGGAGCAGAGCCCGACCCCCCTGGCTCCAAGCTCCTTTCAGGCAGTTCAGAGATCAGAAGGTCTCCCCTCAGCTCCTGTTCTCCAGCTGAACCCCCCAGGTCCCTCAACTGTGACTGACAGATACCATCACAAATCAGATTTACTGTGTGTTTAACTCAGTCTACATTTTACTTGGTTTAAAAATCCTGTTTTCCTACAACTTATTTCCCTACCACTGACTCTCAGTGCTGGTAAAACATTGCTCCCTTGTAGCTCTTTACTGGAGATGTTCTCCTGCTGTACTCCAAAAAGACCTGCTTAGACTTCTAAAATGAGCCCGGCAACGCTTGCTGCTTGTGTCCACAACTGCTCTGCTCTCTGCTGAGAAGCAGCAGTTGGAGGCTTCTGTTCTCAAGTGCTGATTCCCAGTTGACACTGGCCCTGAGCCCGCACTCACTGGACTGGAATGGTTTAAGCCTCTGAGCTGGCAGGGTTGAGCCTGAGTTTAAGGACCTGTCGCTGAAACATTGTTCAGTCATGTGCAGCTCACATGGGTAAAATCCTGAGAGAGAGGATCCCAAACGCATCATTTTTTTCCCCTGCTTTGACCTATGCCTGTGTTTCTGTGTCTTTAGGGATATTTTAAGAAAAAGTAATTATTTTTGAGCATGATTGTTTGATATTGACGCAATATATTCAATAGTTACAGGCTATCTTTGCACATCTAAGACCAGCATTTTGTTCTGTTTTGCATTCTCAGCCAAGCTTTTTCTTCCTGTTTTATCTTATGACACCCATCTCGGGTATATTTGTATTTTTCCTTCCAGTGATTTTTGGATGCCTGTTCAGCCATTTATGTAATTTGCTGATGGGTGGAATACTGTGGGCTCAATACAACTCAATAATTAGGAAGTATGTGTGCATTTCATTGCTGTCCTGGGGAGTTTAGCAACCATTTTTATTATAATTGCTAGACTTTATAACTAACTCTCCTGATTGTGCCTCACAACTAAACAGGGACCAAGGCTGGAAGAATGAAGATATTTGGAACCTGCAGAGGCACATAGCTCTAAAAACTACATGAGGAACTCTAGTATTTTTCAGCCAAATACAATAGTTTAGTCTATAGGGACTAATAATCTCTGGGGCTTCATCCTGTGGTGGCATCACAGATAACTGCTGTATCGCTGGGACATGGAGCCTCGTGTGTCACCTCAGTGACAGGATTGTTCTGCAGAGAGCTTGCGTGCTGCTAAAATTGTAATCTAAGTTCCCATGCCCTGAAAAGGCTTCCACAAATTTAAGTTGACAAACTATCTCAACTCCTAGGAGTTCCGAATGACACATCACTTGTTGTTGATGTACGCTCCCTTTGTTAAGGAAATTTGAAATTCTGATGTAACAGAGTGACTGCTTAGGAAGTGTTTCTGAAGTAGATCAAGAACTGATTTTTCCTGTGCCATCCTCTGAATGGTTCTGTGTAAACACACTGCAATTAGCTACCCGTCTTCAATGATGGAGATGTAAAACTGCAGTAGGTGTCAAAATACGGCCGTATTGTAACATTTTGAAACAGGGTACTGTGATAACTCAAGATGTTTTGATATCAACTTGCAAGTTTAACCAAACTCTGTTAATCACAAAGGCTTCCTTAGTCATCGAGGATGTTAACATGTAGACTGAAGAAGCAAAGAAAAATTCAGCTTCAGAAGGATCTCTAGATGTCATCTGGTCCGATCACCCCCTCGAAGCAAGGCTGACTTGGAGCTCAGGTGGCTTTGCAGCCTTACAGGGCTTCGCTGCTTTATCAGGTTCTCTTCGATCTTCTCTGTCTAGACAGTTATCAAGGCTGCACATCCTTTTAAAGATCCGATTCCCTGCAATCTATCCATAGCTCTGGCTGCAGTGATCTCAGTATTGTGACATCTTTCCTTCTTGCACAAACTAGAATGTCAGAGGCTAAATTGTCTACTGAAGGTTTAGCGGGAAAAGCAGGATGAACACTTCTGCTCTAAGCATCCCGCACAGACATTGGGCAAATGAGATAGATGTCGTGAAACTTGTAAGATCAACTTTTTATTCCACTGCAAAATGGTCTATTTAAGACTATTTGTAATCACAAGTGCTCTCTTTATGCACAATTTATCTTACTGAGGGTAATTCAATTTAACATCTTGAAATATATATGAAGAGTAGAGGGAAAATTTATACCTTGTGCAGTCAGCAAACATTTGTACCCTGCATGACAGTAAATCAGATGCATCATAGTGTTTCTCCTTCTCTGGCAGTTTATAAAGAAACAGGTCAAGAAGTGTTGGCAGCCAGCATAGCCTCTTAGGCCTAGGGAGCTGGTAATGGACTGCCTGGCTTTGTCAGTTCTTGCCAGGCAAAAGAGGTAAGATTCGGTACTGAATTTGATTTGTGCTGGTTTAAGTTCTCCAGTTTCTGCTGAGGGAGCAGAATCTCCTTATTGTACATGCTGCCGCCCAAGGACCTGGAATTCTTGAGATTTTAATGTTTGGTGCTCCTGTAAGTATCATGAGATATTAACCTCCTTGTGTGCCTTCTTGTGAAAATATGTAACCATATAACCTTAGACCTGTTGAATTTCAGCACTAATAAAAGTTAAGCAGAGGATGAGGTGACTGTGGAGTTTATTCAGGTAACATTATTCTGCCGTGTGCTCTCAAACACTCCTATTTCAAGCATTTCCTTTCTTTGAACAGGAAAAAAACTAATTTTTAAAAATTTAATTGCAAGAAAAATGTCTGTTTTTTATTGGGAATGATTTTTAGTAAGATTCTTAGTGACAAATCAGTTTGTAACATTTTGAAGCCAATTTTCTTCTGCCTTGTCTTACAAAATGGTGTCTTTTATTCTCAAACCGTTTTAGCACACCAAGGAACAGAATGTACTTAAATTGTCCCTTTAGTGGCAGTAACACTGAGGCCATCGAGCAGGGTGGATTTGGCCAAGGGTGAGAAACGCCTTGTGTCCATGAATCAAACTTGAGTGGCCTCCTGGTGCTGTAGTTACCGAGTGAGCCATTTCTGAATCTACACAGGGAATTATTTTTTTTCAGGTTTATTCCAGGTCTTCCCTGGGGTTTAGTCAGTGTAGGGGGGATGAAGAAGGAGGAGGAGAAGGCTATAAACACAGATTTTAAGGACTGATTGTTGGGATGGACTGGGAAAGAGAGATCTCAGCGTGTGTTTCAGATCCAGTTCTGTGACGTTGGTGGCTGAGGAGACCAAGCAACTGTTTTCTAAAAGCGTGAACTGCTTTTAGGTTCAGAAGCTTGTGATTCCTGTTTGGTGGCAAAATTCCTAGATGTTTAGGTGTGTGGAGCTGTAGTTTACTCACAGAACTGCACTGAGTGGCAGCAGATCCTCCAGGTGAGCTTGAAAACTCTGTGTTCTGGTGTCCCTCCTTCCTCATTTTCTTTTACTCCCCCACAAACTCTGGTGCTTTTTTTGTCCATGTTGGTGATTATTTTTCTATACAACTTTTATGGTAATCTCTTGAATGTTGCTTGGCAACTACTAATTCTATTTGTGAGGAGTTAGTGTGCACTAATCCTGGGCTTTAAACTGTTTAGAAAAATCTCAGAAAAGAGTCATGTCCAGGAAAGTATCCTGACTTTCATATCGGGAGGCTTCTATGCTGGTTAGAAAGGTTCTTCTGGCCTGGCATCTGTTGACCAAGATAGTTCTTGCAAAGACAAAGGTACGTTTTCAGAGTTTAAAACAATACTTAAAATGAACTCAGAGAAGTTGAGGAGACTCCTTGTATAATATGAGGAATGCTGGATTTCTAGTCTCTCGCTCTTTGGTCCTGGAGCACAAGGAAAGGGTGGAGATCATCAGTATGGCCATGATTCCATCTTTCATTCAGGAGGAGCTTTGCTGACTGCTGGGGAGAGGTGATGCTCTGCCTCTGGCTTCATTCCAACCTTCTGCTGAGACTTTTCTCCCTGTGAATGGCTCTTCTGCTTACTGCATTCCCCCAGGAGCAACAAATGATGTTTCCCACTTGTTTTAATAGTGAAGGACTTAATATTAATTCAGTCTTGACATCAAAAGACCCAAGCTGAAGATGATCTGCCTTCTGGTGGTCTTTGGAGATACCTGCACAATATGTTAATGTTATTTGCTTTCTATACATGCTGATTAATTGTGTCAGCTTATAATTTCTGTAATTCTGAAGCTTCTGCTTCATTATCTTGTAGCTTCACTCTGTCATATTAAAAACTGGTTTGAAAACTCCTTGGGGCAGTACAAAACCACCGGTAATTAATCACGTCAAGCATCTCGCATATGTCCAGTACAAGAGAAATGGCAATATGCAGTACTTACAGGGACGTCATGGTCTGTGAAGCTGCACTTATTGGAGGGTGACAGTGAAGAATAGACGGGATTTCCAAAGCAAAGTCTATAGATCATGGTTTTACTTATACAAGTCCATTTTCTGAGGTTTCCGGGGACCTTAAGGCTCCGCAGTTGCCATTTGGCAACTATCAGAGATGCTCTCTCCACTCCAAAAGCAGCTGGGGTGGGATTGACCCAAGACCCATAGCCTTTACACACTTAATTCCCTGGATGCTGCAATGTAATCCATAGGATGTACAAGCTTTCACAATTAGTGTGTTTTGTTTGCTCCATTGAAATTATACATGTTGATGATGTTAGATAACTGTGGTATTTCTCTCGGAGGAATACTGACAATTATTAAACATAGAGCACTTATTGAAAATATGTGTTAAATATACCAAGGCCTAGATCCCGAAGGAGTTTTGGCTCTGGTAGATCTTTGCATTTAAGTGAACTGGTCACCTACCTCAATACCTTCAAGAATTTGAACCTTGAGCTGATAGGACATTTTCCTCCTGCCATGTACGTAACCTTGGGAAACAGCATTTAGCTTTCAGAGGAACTTCTCTGCTGTAGAGTGAATTAAACCAAATGATGTTTTATTCTTGTAAGACACACTTTTTTTGCTGAGGGAGAAAGAATTTAAAGCCTTTAGTGGTGCAAAGCACTGAGTTAAATGTATCAAAGGAAAAAGATAAGGGTAGATGGTTTCTTTGACGGTTTTGTCTCCCTGCTGTGCCAAGTGACAGCCAACATCTTATTTTAGAGGAAAGCTTTCCATGCTGGAAATGGTGGCACAGAAGTTCTTTCATTTGGCCTGATACAAACCAGGGCTGATCCCGGTGATGCTTCATGTTGATGGCAATTTAAAATATCATGGATATAGATAATAGGATTCCTTCAAGGGCTGTCATAGCCAAGTGGGGTTCAATGTGACATTTGCTTTAATGCTTCAAGTAATTCATGCTCTAAGTTATTTATTTACACGTTTACTATTTTGAATGGTATTTTGTGAAACAAAAAGTGAATGTGATCTGTTCATGATTCTGATGGACAGTTTGGCTCTGACACCACTCTCTAAGATTACAAAGCAGTTTTAATGGCTATATTTATTCAGGGTAAAGTTAGAGTTAGTTTTAGAAGAGCACAGCAAAAAGCACTCCTAATGAAATTAAATCTCTGGTCTCATCTGGCTGTGTATCTGGAAAAACTGCTCAATTCAGCATTTAGTCATGGGAGAGTAAATTATTCTAATTTTATTTATTGATTGGAGCAATGCTAGGTTAAACTCTTATCATATTAAATTCTTGCACTGTTCAGCATTGATGTAGCGGTTTGCAAAAGCACAGATAAATACGTAGGTATCTTCTGAAATTCCGGGAGATTGATTTTAAGACTATTTTACACACCTTGCCAAATTAATCTATGCAGTCATAAAGATGTTTGCAGAGGCACTATTCATTAGGACTATCATTGAAGGTTTTAGAGCTATGAAAGGACACTTACTATCCTCTGTCATTACAATTTTTTTCACCACCGGTGCAATGCATACAGGATGTGTGCTTTGAAACAGGCAGTTGTTGCTGGTGGACTATTGGCAAAGTCCATGGTTGGGTACCCTGATTGAGACCCTGAGAGAGGAATGCAGAGAATATTGTGGAATAGCTTTTTCCCATGTGAGTAAATGTGGCAAATCAGTAAGTCTCCAACTGGGTTTGCATAAAGATTTATCTCGATATCTTCTCATAATGAAAGTTTGCAACCTAATTGGTTTTGTGTGACTGTTTTTGGTTTTGGTTTTGTTTTGTTTTGTTTTTTAAGCTAATGTAAAGAATCTTGAATGTTAAAAGGAGAGACCAATTTGGTCACAATTTTGAAGACTTAGGTGCATTCTTAAAATCATGTTTTCTTTGTTTAATATACTTTGCTAAGTGGCAACATTTGATTATATACGATAACTATATACAAATACATAGAAAATGGGGGGAAAAAAGACCCAAGTGCAAAACCAGTCAGGAAGCCCTGAAACTTGGGTTTTTTTTTTAATTCCTGCTTACATCTTTTCCATTACACTGGAAAGCAGCAGGAAACTAAAGAGGGCAATGACCACAGAGTAGGAGGCCAGCAAGAGAACACAATCACAAGCTTTTCTTAGCAAGAGCTCCCTCCTGTTCTGCCTGCAGACCTGCTGACTTCTGAAGCCTGGAGCCCTGTGTGCTTCTTTTGGTTTGACTTCTCAGCTTGAACTGTTGTTACATTGAATTATTGGGCCGCCAAATCAAAGGTGTGATGATACAGTAACGCTATAGTTAAAACTCAGTGCATAGCAAAGGTAGTAAATCACAGCAATTGTTTCTATTAATAGTAGTAATTCTATAATAAATAATACATTATTATTTCAATATAATACTATACTAAAATACTAAATAATATAATATATAAAATAAATAGTAATAAATACATTTTAAAACTGCACATTCATGAAAAGAGCATATGTTTTCCCTGGTATTCTAGTGGCAAATCTGACTGACACTGAAGTTGCTGAGAACTTTTCCTTGAATTTAGGCGGAGCCTGGATTTTAAACGCAGCTACCTATTATTTAGTTCCTGTAAAAAATGAGAGTCGGGTTTTTCAGCATATGATTTAGATCTGCTAACATGTTTATTATTAAATAAGAATAAAAAAGATCAAGTAAAAAATTAGGCAGCAGTTCTGGGCATTGTCTCCCCAGGGGAACACGGTGGTGGGTGCTGCCCCAGAGTTGTGCTGGTCACCAGGACTGGGTGGTCTCTGAAGCTGAGCAGGGATGTGCCCATGGGGGGGTCATGTTCTACAGGGGAAAAAGGGGCTGAGCAGCAGCTGCTGGGGGTCCTGGGGCCTTCCCAGTCCCACCAGTACCCATCTTGCTGTCAGAGTGCTGCCTTCTGCAGCTCAGATATATGTGGTCTGAATTTAAATATCCACTTAGTGAGTTGTGGGATGGGAGTGATGCAAGACTTCCCATCTTTAATTGTGAACTTGCTGTGTCCTTTTCTTGATCCATCAGACAGCTGGGCAAACCTGGGAATGTAGTAAATTCTGAGATTGGAGAGTTTTCCGTGTATCTGTGACAAACACTGCGTCTCTGGCTGAGCCACTTTATGATCAGATCACTGCCATCTAATCAGTGCTGCATTTGAATCTAAAAGTGGAGGTTTCTTGTTTGCTAAAAACTAGCAATTCCAGTCAGACGTTTTATCTTAAAGTACCAGAAACAGATAACTTAGTACGTGCCTTTTTTTTTGTCAACTGATGGCAGAAGTTTCTGTGGGATGTGGGTTCTGGTTCAAGCTGATAGTTGAGGTGCATGTTCCCTTCCTTATGCAATGAATTTCCAGCCAAAACCTCAGATGGTTTTAACCTTAAGGGAAGGATTTATTGTGATAAGTAGAGTTTTTTAAAAAAATGCATTAAGTAACAAAAATCTGAACTAGGAAAGAGGACAGAAATAAGAAAGGTTTAGATGCTATTTTCCCAGGAATCACTTTTCTAAGATGTGATTACTCTGTCTGCTTTGCTTTCCTTCAACAGGATAATTACAGACAGACGTGTTGGGATAAACTCCTCTATGTTTAGGAATCATTCAAACACTATAATGCTATGTTTATGGAAAGCCTGTAAATTAGCTGTGAGCACTGCAGAAATCATCATTATGGCTCAGCACACGTGGGGTTCAACACCCACAAACAGGCTTTTCTTGCTGCAAATGACGCTTTTGTTTGTCTCGAATGAGGATCCAGGCGCTATGGCTCACTTGGGAGCTATGTCTCGCTCCCACTTCTAATTAAAACAACTCATTTAAAAGAGGAGGAATTTAATTTTCTCTTCATTATTTGTAAAAAGCCCAAAAGTGATTTCTATCATAGCCTTTTAACGACAGAGGAAAAAGCCGTCCACAAAACAGCAAGGTTCCTCACCCAACAACACATCAGGACAGGAGATTGTAAAGGGATCCCTCACAGATCTGGAAATTAAGGATTAATCTTTTTTAAAGTGTTATGGAAGAGGTTTGAACCCTTTTTGATACAAAAAGACAGGTACTTACTTTTCTTTAGCAAAAGTGAATGCTTTCTATTCCTGGGTATCAACCAGCTAAGCACTCAGGTATTGTGAGGCTTTAAATTAAAAATCTGGAGGGTCAGATTTGTCTAATCCGAGATTCGTCCTGTATGGAAAGCAGGGCATGCCGGATCTGCACAGAGGAGGAAAAAGTGGTGGGGTTTTTTCTGCTTATTGTTTATATATACAAGTTTGCAAGTTTTCACATGCACCTGTAAAATCTGAAAGAAAAAAAAAAAGATTGACTGTAGTTTTATTCAATAAATTAACCATAATATGGTGTTTCCTGGGCAAGAAACTCTAGAATGCGTTTGGGTTATGTTTGGAAGTTGTTACGAATGTATGCGGGTTCTGGGATAATCCTGCCATTAAACTCCAGTAGTCCCCACTGCCACCCCTGCCACCTTCTCAGGATGCTCTCTGGTCTTTTGGATCATTTTTTCCTTACACAGATTTGAGTAGTTGTACACCTCTGAGATCATTAGTGGTGACGAATGTGATACATTGATCATAAAAAAAAAAAAAAACAAACCAAAAACCAAAAAAACCCACCAACCCATGAAAAACCAACCAACCAACCACCCTCTGTAACTGGGAGTAACACACTCCTAATGTGGTTACCACTCTACTGGGATCCTCATAGATCTAGCATTTTGGGTTAAAATATTATAGAAAAGGCTTGCATCATTTGTATCAGATAATAAGATGGATATTTGCTTTCATTGTACTATTAGAAGTGCAGGTTTTCCAGCCAAGGCTGTGGACCAGCTGTAAAACTGAGTTTTGGGATCAGGCCTTGAAGGGTTTAGGCTTTTGCTTCTGGAAAGCTGCTAAAAATGTTATTCTGAAAACTGATGAAGTCTTTAATTTCTGACCAGGTCTGCAGGAAAGAACGCCCCTGCAATCTCCTGCGTGTGTCTGTGTGCTTGTTCTGCACGATGTGTTATGAAACTTGCTGCTCCGTTCTGTGGCATTTCATCAGTCGGCCCATGTGCGAGTGTAGTAAAGCCGAGTTAAATTTCCGTCAGTACACAGAGTATTACTGACGTGAGAGACGGGGCTGAAAGCGCTGTGGAAGAATTGTAGCCCCGAGAAAATTTCATCCAGTCCACCCTCATTAACTTTAAATGGCCTTGGCAACTCCGAGGTGTAATCTGGAAAGAAAGTTGGAAGGCAGCAGCATTGTGGAAGGGAATTGGGATGTGGAGGGGATTTGTGGCTTGTGTTGGAGGGGGAATAGGTGCAGAGCTGCACATGTAACCTGGGCTCTGATAAAACAAGCAAGCAAGCAACAAAGTTATTTTTCACTGCTTACCTTCACCACAAGGCTGCAAAACATCCACTGAGATTAGTATTGCTATGCTAGTGCTTAATTTGGCTGATATGTAGTTATAGGTAATGTTCTTTGGGTAGTAAGTGAACTAGAAATCACTGTTCTTGCCCTCTACTGGAAAATAACTGAAATACTTTTGACATAATAAAACTTGTTTGATTGAAATAAAGTCTGATACTTAAGGTTTTAATGACTAAAGTAGCAAATGTCTTTAGTTCTACACTGTTTTTGTAGTTTCTTCAAATTACTCATCAAGTACTAAGGCACCACTTAGTATGATGGACTCAGTATGACAGGAGGAATATGTTGTTGCTTGTGTATATAAACATACAGGTATTTTGGGGTATGTAAAAGGATTCTCTCTGAGCATTGTATATACTATACATGTTATTGTTCATATTTTTAATATGCAGTAGTAGTTATATTATGTAACTAATAGAGTCCAGAAATCTGTTCTGAAGCATTTTATTGCATGGCCTCCAAATGCTGGATATAGCTGTACCTGGATATGTATAATGATGTGACTTGGAAAAGATGTAGAGTATCCTGCAGAGAACTGAACAGCTGTATGACCATTTAGAAGGTAGAACTTGGTTGAGGAACAGATTATTCCAGAGGTTCCTGTAGCTGTAGTCTTTACTTTTAATCCTGTATCTCATTCAGCTGGTGTCACTTACTCATAACACTCAAATTAATTGGATACTGGTGAGCGTTGTTATGCAAGAGTGCAGTATTCTAATCCTGCCCGAGGAGCTGTCATGACCTCAGGTCACAGCGCTGGTTTGGGAGGTGTATGCATTCTGTGATCTGCTTTGATGGAAATGACATTTGTTATTCTCTTGGCTTGTTCTCTTCATGTAGTTTACCCAGCATGTTCAGCTGGTAGCATGGATTAATTGGTTTAATCATTGTTGGTTTTAAATGTCCAGGTTTTTGTATCTTTCTGCAAAGATGTTACACCCACCACCCAAAAAAAAAGGCACTTCTTGTGCTGGTCTGCCTGGCCAAAATTAGAAATACCAAGGGCAGGCAGAGACCTGTGTTGTCTCCTAGTGTAACAGCATTACTTGAACAATCTGTTCAGAATATGAAAAGAGGATGTTGTATCTATATGCTGAGCAGGAAAACCAAAGATGAAGTAATTATTTCTTGAGTTTAACGTCTTAATAAAAGTGTCAAGCTAGACAGCTGATGTGCAATACATTACCTGCAAAACCTGCATTAAATAAATGCAAAGTTTGCATAAATTTAAAGTGTTAGTGCATGTTTAATATTTCCAAATAGCCCATTGATGCTACAGCTCAGAGATAGAAACGTAAATCCTAAATGTAGACTTAAATAGGCGAATACGTGATTTTGAGATAGTCTGCCTAATCATATTTTTTTGAATTGGAATGCGATATAATTTTGGTTTGCTTTGCAGTTAGTAATTTATATTATTACAAATCTCAGTGAGATTCTAATCACTAGGGAGTTTTTAAATGTCAATACAATCTCTGAATCTAACCTAAACTTTAGAGGTATAATTAGTTTAATACATTTCAATAATAGGCGACTAAGTCCATGATCAGATAACAAGTCTGCATCCCTGGCTCTGGTCCCTGCAGGGTTCAGCACCAGCCTCTCCTTTGGGGTCATGGCTCTGCCAGCACTGACAGTCACTGCACACCCTTCATCATCCTCAGAGCAGAGCTGGCTGTTTTTCAGATGCAGGGGACACAAGAGCGTGTTGAAGCCAACCAGACTGATTTTTGCGCTGAAGCGACCATGGAGCTCATGAATGTTTCTTCCAGCTGCACCACGAGCGTGACAGCTGCCCATGGGAGGGAACAAGTTAGCGGTCAATAAAAAGGGGGGAATGGGACACACAACACAACTGGCATTAATATTGGTTAGCATTCGTTGGCCTGAGAAATCAGAGCAAAGTCTGCCAAACTGTGTGTTGTCGTGATTTACAGGATTTCCCAGTCTGTGGATTTTGGAGTACAGAAGTTGTGCAATGGCAAAGCACATTAATGAGGAGGCCTTGGGGCAGTGTGCCCTCCCGAATTTTGATGAGAAGCTAAAATACTTGTTCCGAAGGTCTAGTGGTTGAATCACATACCTTGCCAAGAAAGTAATGGTAGTTTGAATAATAATACAAAGACATAATAATTTGTAGGAAGTTCCATTCAATGGAGATGTCCTACAGTTTGCTATAGCTTGGTAATGGAGTGGCTGCTACACCTTTCTACGCAGTTATTTAAAGATATGGCTTACTTGTAATGATTTAGTTTCTTCATTCATCTGTGTCTATCCCTACCCTACCCCATGATTTTCTTATAGTACTCCAGGACATAGAAATTGGTCAACAGACCCTTTCAAAAGAGGTACATTAAGCTCTTGGTGATATGGGGGCACATACCAGTCTGTGTAGGGACAGGGTGATGAGTGTAAAGATGGTTGACTTGTCTGATTTTTGTGGTGAAGGGAATAAATGAAACTGTTTTATGAGCGTGTAGACAGCTGAATCAAATTCACTAACTAGACTTTTGCCCCACTTTGTCATCAAATACCCTGAGTCTTTCTGGAGATGCTGCTGAGTTTGAGTGTCGGGGCCCATCAATCTGCATTGGGCAGAGCTGAAGCCTGGCGGTAAATAAAAGTGCTCCTGGTTTCATAGAAACACATTCCTCAGCTGCTGCTTGGGGGGGGTCAGAAGAGGTCTGTGTTAAAGATGGTAAACTGTGAAAACATTTAAATAGTTTGGGCAATTATCTCCTCCTGGTGAGAGGGAAGGTGCAGCTGGTGTGGGCTTCCCAGCGCAGCGGGGGCGTTTGGCGGCTGTTCTGAAAGGAGCTGGAGAGCCCACAAAGCCTGCTGGCATCACCGTGGAGCAGGCAGGACCCACTCGTGGCTCTTCTGCTTGTTTGATGAAGAAACTACAGTCATTTTTAGCATCATCTTCTCAAATTCTTCTGCTCGTCGTCTAACAATTGATATGAACGAGTTAACGAAAATATCTCTTATGTATACATTTAATTTCCAAATGAACCGCTGTATGCACAAATATCATTGCTTAGTTGAGCTCTCATTTTGACTTAGTAGTCTCATTTTCAAGTAATTATTTGAGTCCTTTCTTATGAGCAGACAGTACTTTTCCGTAGACACTTATTTCTGTCAGAGCACCAAGTATCTGTACGTTATTTTAACTCTTTTTTAGAAATTTATACTGAATTCTATGCTTTGTGTTGAATTTTGCTCATGAATACTCCATAAAATCTGCTCTTTCCTGGGGGTTTAAGTGAGGTTGTAAGAAAAACAATTTTTCATAAAAAAACCCAAATGGAATATTTTAATTGATCACCACAAGCTGTTTGATATTTTCATAGTAAGCAAGAAAATGTTAGTGTATTGTGTCTATGAATGACTGTATAATGATAAATTTAACTCCTTTATAAGATTGCTTGGACAAAATAAAAGAATCAAAGGAAAATGTGCTGTTTAAACTCCTGGAGAGGGATTAAGCCTCAGAGTGCAGGAGTCTTTCAGTGTATGTAATTTTATACATAGTGTATTTTACAGGTTTGGATTTTTATCAGACTACGATAGAAGTTAGAATTTTTTATCACTGAATTTTATTCACCACCTTTGGACCAGACTTATGGTCACATCACAGTATCACAGTATGTTTAGGATTGGAAGAGACCTCAAAAGATCATCTAGTCCAATCCCCCAATGAAAGAGAAGAATAGAAACTAGTTCTGTATGGATGATTTCAGGACATTTCATCAGGTGTGGTGTTGTAATGTGACTTGTGCTACATTATTCTACATATCACTGGGGATAAATAAGTCTTCTGGGCGGGAAGATTTACAAGGAGATGCATTATACTTGCGTATTCTAAGGCAGCACTCCTTATTTCAAAGGAAATATGTTATTTCTTTGAAAATTGATAGCTGTTAAATTGCAGCTTTTGTGAAAATGCCTTTTATGGTACAGTCACTGTGCAAACAGTCTGAGGTGACAGATTATTGCTGGCTAAGCCATGGTATTGAGTGTAATGGCTAATTACTGCTGTAATTTAGTGAGTTAAACTCTTACTGACCCTAACCGTTTGATTTGAAATCATGTTATTTTTAGTATTTGTTTACTAATTAGGATGGTTAAGAAAATGGTGAGCTGTGATTTGTGTCCGGTCACCTGTCACGTTATATTACTTCTGCTCTATGCTTTTAAAAAATATTTTCTGAAAGACAGTACAAATTCAAGTGACAGAGGATTTCATGTTTGTGTTTTCAAATGAGGGTGTATAGTTTAAAATCATGTAGAACTTTCAGAATTAGTATTTTTATCAAGAACTAGTGGTTGCCCAAACATTTATTAATAATACATGATCAACAAACAGTGAAAGAAAATATCTGCTCCTCCCCATGAGGGAGTTAATTTGTTTTGCACTAATCATTGATTTTTAATGGTGGCTCCGGCACCGAATGTTTGTCTGGGGCATAGTGCCAGCCCTGGGCACCAGAACTGGTGCAGGGTGTGTTGGACATGGCTGAGCTGTCACCAGAAATGGCTTTTGGAGATGATGTTGTAGGTGAAATTGTTTCTCATGGGATGCCCTGTGAGGTGTCTGTGGGGAGCGGGTTGCTCAGCAGGTACCTGCACACCCAGCCCTTCTGCGATGGTTTCCAACATCTCCCTGTATTCTCCAGGCTTGTGCTGAGGAACTTGCAGTGGAGGGGATCTTGCTCCTCTCCTCCACTCCTGTTATCCAAGGTCCTTTGCAGTAGCTTTTTTCAGGGATTCTGAATTCGTTGCCAGCGAGTGTGCAGCCTGTGCCAGGCTGCCCTGTGAAAGGAAAGCTGAGTAGGGAAAAAAAGATGCACATTGTGGGTTGTTGACCCATTCCCTGCAAGCATGGCTTTGGTAACATTAAGCATAGTCGCTTGTTCTTTGTAAGTTTTGTAGTGATACTTTAGTTCCTAGAACTTGCTCCTGTGCTGATCTTTAGCAACCAAGTTACTCCCATAGAATCAGGGAGGATCAGAACAGAGCTTTTCTCTACGTGAGCTTATTTCTGGTTATTTCTCTGAGGTTTCTAATGAACTGATAGCTGCTTCCAATTGGAACAACAAATGTCTGTCCGCTGAGAAGAATCACAGATCTCACCTGAACTTCCAGCCAGTCAGGTACCCATCCCATGAAGAGCTTCATGTGGGGCAGCAATTCTACTTCGTGTGGAATGGAACGTGTCAAACGATAAGGCAGAATTTGTGCGTTTCATTTTTATTTTCTTTCCCATTTTTCAATACACACTGTGCAGGAAGACTGCTGTATTTAGTAAAGATTTCAAAAATCAACACCTTTCTCCCTAAAATGAGCTATATCTGCTTCTGAACACAGGACCATCCCTGCTTGCTCAGTAAATCCATCTTCCTCACACAAAAAGTGGGAGATTCAGTTCAGCTTCATTATTCATCTTCTTTTAATTAGCTGTTAATGTAACATGAAATATCATCATCTGGCAAACTTGAAGTCACGTTGCTTTTCTATAGAGAATTATGATTCATGGAGAGGAGTGCCAGAGCTGCCTGGTGAGAGCTGGGCGGTGAAATCTTCCTCCCTTCTTCCACGTTTCACCCATATTCTGGAGTTTTGGGGGAGTAAATTGCCAAGAATCAGGTCACAGCTTTTCATTTTCCTTTTTGGTATTGCATCCTGTCACAGTAAGCCATGACTAGTTTGAGGATCAATCCTACAATCCTTATTTTAATAAGATGTTTAATCATAGTAAAATGTTACACGTGCTGTAAATAGCAAGTATATGATGGAAATGGTGAGGCTGCTACTTTCAAGCCTCGCTATTTTTCCAACTGGATTTTGGACACCAGGAGGTCCATGCGTTATTTCTAAAGGACCTGCAAAAAGAACAGTCCCGTAGTTGGTGGACTTAAAATCGCCATTCTAGGGTATGGCACTAGGGGACGCAAATGTGGGGTAATCAGGATACACTAGTTAAAGGCAAAGCACAATCCCTTGTGTGTATTACATTCAAATCTAAACTGCAATTGCAACTTTCTTAACAAGCTTTGTTACCTAAGGTCCCTGACATGTAATGAAAGCTCATCTTTTATGTGTGGAACTGAAGGCCCTTAACAACTGGTAAGAGCAGGTGTTTTGTTTGTCAGCCATCCTACACAAAGGGCTTTTTCCCAAAGGAACCCAAAGGGTTGGCATCTAAATAAATCCCTTTGACGCACAGTTCCATTAATGAAAATGAGCCAGTGCTCCCACTTTGCACTGGTAGATCATCTATTTCAGTTAACTGAGCACTGAAACAGTTTTCTGAGGACACCCGTGGTAGCACAAATGAAAAAGGCATTGCCCAACTCTCACATCTGGACAGATGTTCCTTTCTGCACCCACCTTTGGGGGCTGTTGAGCACCCTGAGCTCCCATTGAATTTAGATGTCAGGGTACTTACAATTGAATTGCATTATGGATACTTGAAGAAATCTATTAACTGTTGTAGACTACATTGAGATTACTGAAAAATCTTTAATGTTTCCTACCTAGGTTAGAAAAACTATGAAGCTTATTTTTATATTTTCATAGGGATCTATAAAAGTCATCGATTTGTGTGGTGTTGTGCCTATCTAGGAAATAGCTATATGTGTAGTGTTGTGAAATGTAACTATTAAAAATTTCAGGCATTAAAAACATCAACTGAAATAATATGTTTTGTTACTTATTTGTATTCAGTACAAGGGTTATTATGTCTCTTCAAAGCATAAAGTTATTGTGCAGGTTAAGAAGATGGCTCCAGTCCTCTTCACGCTGCACTGAGCATTGTACAAACATGGTTTTTTATAGCTGGAAATGAGATACTCAATTTGCTATAGCAGTGCAGTGTTTACTGTATCTAGTGTGACTGTCAAATCTGCAATAATTTCTAGAAAAAATGTCTATGCCTTGTAAGGACCCAAACGTAGCATTTTGAACATTTCTTGAAGTTATGTTTTCCATCTGATATTTACTGTAAAGCAGGATCATGCTTCAAGATATTTTGCCTCCACTTAACTAAGGAAAAGTAACTTGGGCTAAGCGATTTTATAGAAGAAATAGTTTTACTGCACACATAAAATCTCAGTAATTTAAATATATGGTGCTAAAGCTTTTCTGCCCGGAATATTACTTGCTCATGGGAACAATGCTCGGTAAATCTCTTGACATGTGTTATTCTTGTAAGTAAATGCATCCTTAAACAGAATGCGCCAAAGAAGATGCACATTTAAATTAAAGGTCTGGAACCACAGGAGTAGAATCAGAAAAAGTAGGTGCAACGGAGTCTTTTGTCTCCATATCTCTGTTACATTACCTTACCTGTCTTCCGTCCCCAAATGCAATGTTAAATGCTCTTGTCCTTCTCTAGTTGGCACATTGATATTGTGAAGCTGTAGATTCTGCCCACAGCTGAATTCTTCTGATGTCCCTTCTCCTTTGGATGTCATAACTCTGAGTGCTGGAGACTTTGCAGCTGCTTTGGGACAAATGTATTTTGTTTGGTAATTTCAGCTCTGATTATTCGAAGGCTCTGCAACAAATACCAGTGAAATATCATCCATGGGTAGTGGACTTTGGGCTATGTTCATATGAGTAGGATTCATTCTAAGATATATAGTTCACTGCCCTCTTGCCTTAAGCTGGGGTGATATGTAAATATTGATATAGATCATAGATATCAGAAATTGTGTAACTGAATTTGCTTCTGACCTGCTGCTCTTAAATGTACGATGGCAAAGGACATTTATTGCTAGACTGATGGGCTGACTACTCACTTTGAGAAAACCTGTAGTTTCTATCAGCATAACAGAAGAGCTGCTGTAGCTTTGCCCAGAGGCCAAAGATGATGCCTAAAGAGGAGACTATAAAGGATAAGCATAAATGGAATTTCCCTTGAGTACCTTCTCTACTTCAAATCTGCTACTTATTTGTAAGAACAGAGGAGCACACTATTTTGAAACATTCCTTCTAGAAGAATTTAAAAGCATCACGCAGGCTTTACCTGCTTCAGCGGGCGGGTTGGACTAGATGACCTCCAGAGGTCCCTTCCAATCCCGACCATTCTGTGCTGTGATTCTGCTTTGGATAAGTTACCATGTTTTTGTGATATAGATATATTTATTTTTTTTTTCCTTCCAAGGCAGGTCAGTCAATTTTCAACCTCTTGTTTAGCAACCACAAAATGCGTAGAGATCAAGAGTTTTGAATCTCTCATTTTATCATAATCTTCCTCTACTACTTGAATATATCCCACAAATCTCTGTTGCCACGGAAAGCTGCTGTGAATGGCTCCTTGAACTCTGTTTAACCTTTATCTTAAAAAATTTCCTTCCTGTCTGTCAGTCTGTCTGTCCTCCCCAGCTGTCCCCTTGCTATTGAGTCCAATGCTGCTGGAGCAGCCCAGGTACACAGGGGTGGCCAGTCCAGGAGTCCCAGGAAAAACACTGTTACAACCACACAGTCAAAAATTAAATTTGCTTTTTATTTCTTTTATTTACTTAATATTTTATACTCACCATTTGGTGAAAGGGGGTGGAGGGGGAGGTTGTTTGTTGCCTTCATTTTTGCTTGTTAAGTGTAGATTTATGGAAATGACTTAGTTAATGGTTTTCTGGCTTCTCATCTCAACACAAGTGAGAAATATTTTAGCCTTCAGTTGGGACCAAATGTTTTCAGATAAGGAGATGATGTCTTAAGGCATTTTATTGATATTTAATATGCATATCTTTCTAGATACTGTATGGCATTTATGCACACATGCAATACATACTATAAGTAATCAGTTTCTTTGGCTTGATTCAACTGCCTTTAAATGATAAATTGTTACTGATTCTGGATCTAATGCTGGATTCCTGGCCGTAGCATATTGAAATGTTGTTGTGGGTAAGTAAAGTTTTGATTCGATTTCCAGGATTAATAGTTTGGATGGTGTTGATTTTAAAGCTGTATGAAAATCCTTTTGCAAATATTGCTGTAAGCAGGTTGTCGTGCAGAATTTTCTTGTGCAATATTTGTACTAGATGAGATAGAAAATTTGAACAGAGAATCAGACGTGTCTTCAACCACTCTAAGTCCTTGTTCCGAACCACTTTTCCTATGGGCTTGGGATATAAGATACATCTCTAAATTACCCTGTGATATCATCTTTATAATTAAATGGTTAGTGTGTTAGATACCAAGTAGCTGGAATGAAAATTTATCATAGCATCGATTCTTGAAAATTTCCATAAGCTACTCAAACAACATAAATTTTGATTCCACAGCAGAGACTGTTTTTCATGTAAGCACATGAAATTTTGCTTTGCTAAAATACTACCATTAAACTGAAAAAATATTAGCAAATAGACATGTTTTAGTTTAGTGGGAACCCAAAAACATGTCAACTAAATTGGATTCTAGCAGATTCTGCAGATGGTTCACAATAATTTGTGTGCATGTTTAAACTTACGAGTAGGGTAGAGCAAAATCGAGTTTGATGGCTGCTTAAAAAAGAATAGGCAAGTGCTGTAAAAATCTGTTAATCTGACAAAATGTGGCGGCTGCACTTTTTAAAGACTGATGATGTAACCCTTTTGGGTAGTAAAGTTTGTAAGATTAAACTATTAGAATGAAGCTTTGTTTGTTGAAAATTTTAAAAACAGAGATTAGCAAGCTTCAGTTTTACTTGAAAGAGGACGATAAACCACTGCTTTTTCATTTGCTTCTCTTTTTGGACTTCCTTGGGAATTTTTGAATCTTCCGTTGTGTCAGAGATCCATCTGCCTGTACCAAAATCTGCTAGAAAGGTCTCATTTTGAAATCAGACAGTTAAACCCCATACACAGGGTTGTTTTCAGTAAACATGGCAATTAACAGCAGGATTGTTTTGAAGATATATCATTAGAACTAGCTGTCTGCTCCAAAAAGTAATATGACTCACTGTTAACTAAGTGCTTTGATTTTATATCCATTAAAATTCCCCCAATTGCCCATGAATCAAGAGAAGCTCATCTCTGATGGCCTTATGGGAGAAGATGTGGTTCAGCTATATTAACTAATTGATTTGATAGATAATTCTCTATAGCCATAGACTGAAACTTGAGGAAGGTGAGAAATCCCACACAGCCCAGCACAGTGCTTTGGTAGTAAAATATGTAATATCTCAACACTGGTGTGAAACAATGTGAACACTGGCAAATAATGGGCCAGTGCAAATGTAAGAGAGTGGGACAGTGGGGATAGGTATTCTGTATACCAATAGTTTTATTTATTTGCTAGAGACCTATCAGCTGGCTAATTTGGATGGTATCCTTCATTCATCCCCTGTCTTTGTGGTATTATATTTCTAGAGGTAAGTTATGTGAGTTCCAATTAAGCCTTTGAAAGCATTTTCACTTGCCTGTCCTGGTTGAATGGGAGCTCAGACCGATACATCACAATTTCCAACGCTGAACAACCCATGAATGGAAACCCAGAGAGCGTGTTCCAGCCCAGGGAATGGTTCATGAGCTCTCTGCAAAACTACTCGTCTTCCATAATTAAGTTATGTTGTTTCACTCAGATGGCATGTTGAGTTATTTTAATTCATTAGACATGATAGTCTATTATATGAAGAATGTAAAAGATCAAAAACCAGTGGACTCTGCAATGATCTGTAGAATCTCTGTCATTATTACTTTGTATTTATTTGCTATTCTGGTATAGAAGAAATAGCCACCAACTTCAACTCTTATAGGGTCAGATAAGTCAAACAGGTAGTACAAAATTAAATGAATACATTAAAGAGAAAACAAACCAAACCCTACCCGTTCTTTAGCAAAATTCTTAAGATGAAACCGTGACCTGAAAATACAGAAGCCTCTGCAAAATGAATCCTTGCAGACTCCCTCTGGAAATGGGAAAGAACATGCTTGATTAAGCCGGTGCTAACCTTTCAAATTCGTGTTTCTCTGATATTTATTCCTTGAAATAATAAAAGGGGACATGTCAGATGTCGGAAAGCCATAATGTACTCCCCTGCCTGCTGCTGCCCTTTTCTAACTTGAGTATTCCTCTCCCAGAGCAAACTTTTAAAATAAAAAGTAAGGCCTTGGTTTGTCCTTTTTGTTGACCTTTATATATTTCTTGGAAGTAGAAAGAAACTTTCTATCATTTTTCTAGCTCTGCTGAAAGGCCTTAGTCTTCTCCATGACAAATGGCGAGACACATTCACACGTCTATGCGGGGTTTGGCAGAGAACCCTGCGGGTGGGGGTCAGGCACGTTTTGCCATGTGGGAGGCAGGAGAGGACAGGTCCTTGGGTAACAAGTCTTTTCTGCTGTTGGTAATAATTACTAAATTATTTCCACCCTCACACGTTGCTCGGCTCTGCCTGAAAGTACATAATTTTGTATAATTTGCCCCCAAATTGCTCCCATGGTGATAACGGGGGTGTTTTTTTCCCTGGGCGCCTCAGTGAGATGTTTGTGTTGGGAATTGCATGTTATACACTGTTAATGAATAGAGGCAGGAATTTAAGAACTCAAGAGTTTAGAAATGTGCAGGGTGTCTTGGGAGGCAAGGTTTTCCTTTCAGCTCCTCCGCTTCAGCGTTTGCATTTACGGGAAGATTTTCGTGGGGCTGTACAGTACCGCAAAGCAAGACCGGATGGCTGAAGCCAAATAATGACAGCTGAATACAACTCATTTCACATTTATCTGGGGAGCATTACATTATTTCATGTAATCCAAGAAAAATGGTACTAAGTTAAGACACTGAAAGATCCGTTATTTACCTACTTTGAGATCGGTACAAATAATTTCCTTCTGTATATTTTTGATGTGATGCAGAAGCAGTCAGCTTAAATTCATGACTAATTTCTAGTTTTCAGTTTTTCTCGTCTTCATAAAAATGCTAAATAACCACTATAATTCATTAAACAGGAATCAGCTTGCACTGTGTATATAGACCTAGTGCCACTTGCCTTAAATCTGTTATAAAAATGGAATATTGAATTTACAGTGGTGTAAAATAGGAGAAGAATCACTTTTGCTGTGCCTCTCTGGAAGACAAAAAGTGAGTAAGAATTAAGTAATTAAGATAAGTTTGAAGTCCTACTTGCAGTCCTGTCATTATAATTTTGTGTCTAGCTGAATATAATCATTCTCTGGATTGCTTTCTAAACCGTATTTCAGATTGGTTTTTGCTCCCTGTCATAATATTGTCTTACCAGCAAAACAACCGTCCTCGACAAGTCTGCCAAGTGGAAAATTGATTTGATCTTATGTTGACCCCTGTTTTGTTCTGGTTTGGCATTTCATTTTCATGTAGCAAAAGATATACTATTTTATAATGGATAACAAACATTCTCTAACTAATCAACTGCTGCAGGTTTTTCCTGAGTAGGAATAGAGTCCTGGCAGCACTTTCCTCAGCAGCTGCTGATCCCATGGAAAAACTGGAACTGGGAAAATAAGATGTCATGGAAATAGCTGAGGAGGATGTTTGGAGGGAAATCTTCCTGTAATTTGTTGGAAATGAGGAAGCGAAATGTGCAACTCTGACAATAGTGATGGATTTATAGATGCAGTACACTAATTATAAAGCAACTTGCTCTAATGTATTAATCTATGATATGACAGCAGCAGGGAGAGCTGCTGTTTTGTGCATGAGCATGGGAACTCTGAAGTGCCCTGCTCTGGTAATGACAGAATTCTATATTTAATACAAAATTGAACAATAATGGTAAGCAAGAAGCAGTCAAAGGATTGCTTCCTTCTGGTGTGAAACGTATGGGGAGATGTTTTGCTATAACCTGTATGTTCATGTGCAAGACAGAAGGAAACAAAACCTCTTCATTTGTTCTTTTCCTTCTCTTTTCATGGCTGTTTTTCTTTACGTGGCTGTGGTAGAACCCAGCTAAGAAGCTAGAACAGAAATATCAAATAAAGCATTGCTTAATCATTTCCACAACTACTTCTAATTTTTTGCACGTGTCAGTGTAACATTCTTGGGATTTTCATGCTTTGAGATTTGTGTGTGGAATTCCTTTGGATAAAAGTTTATTGTATGGGATAGTGGGTGCAGCTTCCATGCATCCTCCACCAATAGTCTCAATAGTGGGGCCGCTGAAGAAAGAAAATAAACATATTTCTGATGTAAAGATGTATTACATCTATTCCTACTTCAGCAATGGCTTAGATGGATGACCTGGTAGATGGCAAGATGACAGTTAAATGAAAATAACTGAATAAATTTGTTTTTTTTTTTTACAAATATCAATTCAGTTCACTTTCCAATACAGAAAAATACAACTTAAACGCTATGTGTGTAGCAAAATACTAGGTCTGTATAAAACAGAGGAATAATGATGCTTTTTGAGACAAATGTGAAGCTTTAAAAACCTCAAAACAAACAGTTCTGTAGAAGTTTAAGGATACAATAGTTGAGTCCCTTATAGTTTTATTTAGTTATTTGCTATTTTTTTCAATAAACATTTTATTTCCCCCCTAAACTTAATAGATAATATGTCCTTGAATATTCTCCTTGTAGGCATTTAGATATCTGCTGAACTTCCTAAGGCTGCGATATCCTTTTAATTTTCCATCTGTTTCAAATTCATTGCAAACACATACAGTCAGATCTTCACCTCTATAAAAACATCACATGCAGTCAGTGGAGCTACCTGAATTCCTTCAGATGAGAAGTTATATGGTGTTTTCACCGTATAATTACATTTTTTTTTTTCCACCATTCTGATCACAAATTCATTAGAATCACCTGATTTTTGACTCGAGTTGACATTCACAATTATGTAGAAAGAATTCATGCATTATGGGTGGGAACTGTACAAAAATGTTGTATCAAAACTCCTTTTGTATGCTCCTTTTCTAAGGAAATGTTTAGAAAAGGCAGGTTGGTATTTTTAGTGCTCTCCTTGTGTTGTCAGGCTCCTGCAATACGCCACAGGCCATTGTGCACAAGACCTTTGTTTGTGGCCAGGACAAATGCCAAGGGCTGCGCTGGCTTAAAAATGTGATGGAGTGGCTGGGTGGCAGCTGGAAATGCCCACGTGCGTTGGTCTCTGCCCTCAAACGCTTCATCTGCAGGGACCTTCCGGGAGAAATTCCTTCTGGTGCACAAAGGACCCAGGTTATGGATTGTTTGAAGGAATTACTCCACTGCATTAGTAGCCATAAATCCCATGGAAACGCGGTAGAGTAGAAGGATGTGCTGGAAAGAATCTATTTCATTTGTTGTGAATTACTTATTTTTACTGTTATCTAGCATAATCACAAGCAAGAAAACAAGATAAAAGCTGGAGAAGAAAACGAAAGTGATTGATCTTGCATTCCCATATTTTTTAACCTTCAGTTAGGAAGTTACAGCGAACTTGGATTCATGGTGTTGTCTCCATATATCTAATTTACTTTTTAATAGTGAATCAGTAGTGAAACCATTAGATGCTGACTTTGAGCAGATTTTCTGTGTGCTGGGTTTTTGTAGCTGTATCCTCAGATGAAAAGCTTGTTTGCTTGTTTATTTTTAAGTGTACACGTCAGGTCACCAGAAAATAGCTCCTAGAAGCATTCGGCAATCAATCCTAATTCAATTCTTCTCCCAAATATGTTTTAGAACATCTGTAATTAACCCCAAACCACTGCAGATCTGGCACTGACATTCAAAAAACTGTCTCAGAGGTACCAAAGAAGCTGTGGCCAACAGTTTCATTGCCACCAGTCGTGTGTATTTTGTGCCTTCAATATTAGTCTTTGTGGTCTGACACAAGTTGTAAGACTTTTATTGCCGTCAAGCTATATAAAACCCTTTCTTAACACTTGGGAAGTAATAGCACCCCTCATCTTCTATTAAAAAAATATATAGATACTCAATTTGCTCTGAATAGATTTCCATAGATAGAATACAGAACTTGTAGAGCTGATTTACCTTTCTTGCTAATAATTGTATGTTTAACATCACCTTGCCAATCTGTTTCTATTCCCTGCAAGTGTGAAATAGGATACCAGTTTGCAACCTTATTCATAAAACTCTTCCAATTAAAATCACCTTGTGTGTCTTTCCTGTAAAGGCTGCATGAGAAATCTTGAATGGATAATATCTTATTTTTAAATTCTAAGCTTTTTTTTTTCATCAGGATTTTGTGCTTTCTGTGCCTGAAAATGATGCACATAAGCTGCCACTACTGAAGTAAAATAAAAACAAAGAATTATATAGCTTCTTCTGTGTTGTTTTGGTACTCTAATAATTATGATGTATATAAACCTAAAATGCAAAATTCAAAAATGAATTTAAATCTTACAGCAACTTGGTAAAAATAGACCAATGAAAATTTTCATAAATTTAGTGCCAACAAAATATGTTATTGTGTTGCCTGTTTCTGATAGATGTTATTAAAATAAGAGGCACCCATCCTTATGCTGTATAAAATGTTATGATTACTGTAGAAGCCTAAAACAAATATTAGAAACAGGTTCTCTCGCAAACTGACAGCACAGCTGTGTCAGGCAGCCATTGCTTGAATTTACCTCCACTAAGTCCTTCCTGAGGACACAGGCACCTTGCTGCTCGTCCCTGGAGCCCCATCCTCTTCATCCTACACTGGGCAGCAAAGGGTTGTCTGCTCCCCATGGAGCGTGGTCAGCACAGAGCCCATGATAAATCCGCTTGTGCGCAGTTTGGCAGCTTCTACCAAGTCCGGTGAACCTGTGGGATTGAAGATCCCTCTGACACGAGGGCTGGAAGTACCCGCTGCTTCATGTACATACAGCATGTGCACTGCAGTTTATTTCCATTGTGACTAAAACTTGGTATGAATTTACTGGGTCACATTCCTAACAAGTTTGGTGAATCTAAAGCTACCTGCTGGAGATGTTTGACAGTGGTGGCTGTCTCTGGGGAGCTTTGTCAGTACCTACTGATTTGAGCTCTTCAAGTGATCAAGCACTCAGAAATTTCCTACGTAAATATCTGTTTGTGACTTTTCGGCAAATATTTTAATCAGCTTACTTATGATTGGTGTTGCTTATTAACAATATAAACAGCATAATGCACAGGAAGTTATTTGAATGCAATGAAGGTCTGGTAGCCATGGTGGATCAAACTGAGAAGATGATTTAGAGATTCTTTTCCCTCCAGGCTTGTACAATATTAGTAATCTTTCAATGTGTTTGGTATTCTAGGATGTGATGTCCACATTCTTCCAGTTTGGGGCTTCCATCCAGCAAGAAGCCATCGTCATGCTGAAGATCATGCAGGATTATGACTGGCACGTATTCTCTCTGGTGACCACCACCTTCCCTGGATACCGGGACTTCATCAACATCATTAAGACCACAGTGGAAAATAGTTTTGTGGGCTGGGACATGCAGAATGTCATCATACTTGATACCGCCTTTGGAGATGCCAAGACCCAAATTCAGCTGAAGAAAATCCATTCATCCGTCATCCTGCTCTATTGTTCCAAGGATGAAGCTGTCTACATACTGGATGAGGCTCGTTCCCTGGGCCTCACTGGCTATGATTTCTTTTGGATAGTTCCCAGCCTGGTTAGTGGCAACACAGAAATCACTCCCAAGGAGTTCCCTTCAGGACTCATTTCAGCGTCTTACGATGAGTGGGACTACAGTTTAGAAGCTCGGGTACGAGATGGCCTTGGCATTATTGCCACTGCTGCCTCAGCCATGCTGGAAAAATATTCCTTCATTCCTGAAGCAAAAACCAGCTGCTACGGGCAACTGGAGAAAAATGACCGGCCGTCTCACACCTTGCACAAGTAAGGCTTATTGCTTTGGGGGTCTTTTCCTACGTAGCCATGGTAGTTTTCCATTCTATTGGCATTAGATATTTCTTGAAGGAGAATATTGCTTTTTGTCAATCCCTTTATGCACTTTTAAAGGAATGTTTTTCAGACATTCCAAAGGAACGTGCAAATAGATTTGCTGCGCTGATAACCGCGCACATGGAATTGCTGTTTTGTGCTGTGGAGAACAAATACTGCTCTAGATCTGATGTGGAAGGTGACAGATGTTGGTCTTAGAGGCTATGAAGCTGAATGAATAAAAATTGTGCTGTTGTGTACCTCAACTGTGAGGTAAAATTGCCAACATGCTCTGGAGGCTGTGCCTGAATCTCTTGCATCAGCAGGAACCTGGTAATGTTTTAGAAAACAAGAGATGTGCAGCGTTAAACAGGTGTCCCTGGAAATTATAGAAGTATTAGATTAGTTAGGCAGCTTTTATCACCTAATGATTGAAATCTATCGCTTCTGCTTGAGAGGATTTTCTTTTTGTCACCTGTGTTAGAATAACTGTAAAAATTAATCTGCATTAATCTAAGTTGATATGGATGTTTTCTCAAAATAGTTTGTCATATGGGAACTGCCAAGGTTTAAATCTGGATTCTTTGCTCTTTTTTTGCCTTTTAATTATCCCTTTTAGATGTGGTATTCCTTCTATACAAAATGCTGCATCATACATGCCACACAGTAATATATTTCTTAATCTGTTTTTTGAGAGCGAGTAAAGGGAATCTTGTATGTATTTTAATAGCTCTTTACAATATCTCATTTGGAAGCCACTAAGCAGTATTTATGAAATTTATTCTGACCAAATAACACAGATGAAGTGCTTTCTACAGAAAAGCAGCATGGAACTGGCACAAGAAGGAAAGTCAGTGCTCATTTTAGATAAGAGATTGTGGAACAATTTTTATGTTCTGAGATGTAGGTGCGTATTATGTTTAGATTAGGGGTGGATTGCCATATGATGTCCTGGAACAGTTGTTTTCTGTGAAAATGGCATCTTTGTGCACAGCGTTCTTCAGAAGCTCCCTTAGAAGCCAAATAATCCCAGTGTGTGATCCTCATGTGGGTTGTCTTGATGCATTTGCCAAAACCACCAAATAAAAGCGAAAGCTGGTGGCAACCCTTTAACCAAATTCTGTGCCCTACCAGTGGGATCTGCACAAAGAAAGAAGATCACTATTAATATTCAAACACCATTTTTGGTGAAGTTAAATTGTATTCTGTTGTCAGAAGCGTTGGTGTTTAAAATACTGTGGTTCAGTTGGACGGGCAACAAAAACTTAAACGTGTTTTGAAAAGGACCCCTTTGGTTTGGTGATACGCTGGTGTACACTTGCATTAGGTATTCAGGGTTCGGCACAAATTGTCTTTCTTCACAAATCTTTTCTTTCCCCAGTAAATCTGTACAACTACAAGGATAGGGCTTGTGCGTGGTAGGGCAGTGAGATTAGAGTTCAGCGGGATGTTCTGCAGTGTGCAGTGCTTGGTGCGCATGGAAATTATCAATAGGAGAAGTTGTAATGTGTTTAATAAAGTCACCTCCCAACGCAAAACACTGAACTATGAAGTTAGAATGTATTTTCTGTATCAGAGATTCATGGAGCTCCTCCACCACCAGAAGAAGCAGCAGCAGCTGGTTTGAATTTAGAAATGTTAGAATTACACTAAAATGAGTAAACTTTAAATAGTCCTTCTTATGTAATAACTCCCCAAGACTATTCTTGTCACATATAATCTGCAAGAAAAGCAAGTATATAGCAGCATTTAGCAGTGCTAAGTAATCTCTGGGAGCTGACCAGTCTCTCCATGCCAAGGTGAATTACATAAATTCATTGTACTTTCTTATCCTCGGCACTAAATTGTAGGTTTCTCCCTCACATGGCAAATCAATGCCTAAATTGGAGGTTTATTCTCAAATGCAGTCTTTGCAGTTTCAGGTCACAGATGTGTATTTTAAACTGTGCGATAAATGTATACGATGCTGTATTAAGGAGCTAACTTGACCTAAGGGTTTTGGAGCATCCTGACGATGAAGAGGCCTCAAGGAGCTGTAAAGAGCTGATGGACCAGGGATCTGTGGTACCATGTCCCCTGTTTGCGCTGGAAATCCCCACTGGGGAATAGGGACGCTGTTTGTGAGCTGGGGACTGGGAGAGGCTCTGGGAGGTGATGCTTGAGCAAAGCCAAGCTCCAGAATGGAGCAAAGAAAGAGGATTTTTAGACTCCATCTATTACAGTGACAGTCTAATTCAGCTTTAAACCCAGTATAGTGTTCTAAGGCGATGCCATAATAGCTAATTTGCTTGTAAATGGAGGTTGCTAATGCTTTATGTATGACTTCCCATCTAGATAATGATTTTCATCTCCATTTATGAAGAAATTCTATGTAAAGAAAGCCATGAAGTGAAAGCTCCTCCTCTCTCTTTCTCAAATCCTTTGTGTATTAAATTGGTTTGAAGATATATATGTTTTGAAGCGCACAATTTATCCTTCCTTTGTCACTGCAATTTTGAGATGCTTTTATTGGCTTTCTAGATCCAGAACAAATCAGGTTTGCTTTAGTTTTTGGAATGATTTGATCAGTGTTCATTCCTAATACACATGGGAAAACTAGTTTTTCCCTGTGAATAAAGGATTTAAAATACAGGGATCCTTGTCAACACATTAAAAACACACACACAAACATATATACATATATATGTATTGATTCAGATAATCTTTTCTCATCTGTATAAGACCCAGATTCTCCCAAGACAAAAATACTGGCACTAGCGCAGCGGGATAGATAGAATTAGCAGCTCATTAATGCAATGTCAGTTGAACAAACGCTGCTCGCTCTCAAAAAAAAAAAACATGTAAGCAAACAAACAGCAAAACAAAATCACCCTGCCAGTCGTCATGGAAAATGCTGCTGCTTTGTGAATAGAAATGCTCCTGCTTCGTCTAGAAGAGTCCTCATGATGTGCGTAAAAGTCATAACCCCAGGAAATAAATTTCACATTTCCAACCACTCTGATCAGTGCAGGGAGGGATGGGGAGGACAAAGCTGTTGCTCTGTTGTCGTTATCCTGAAAAGCAAAAAGATGTGTCTATCTGTAGGTGGTCAGGTGTTTACCATGCGGTCTTGACATTTATTTAGATATATTCAGTTTCCAGATACAACCAAATAATAGGCAAGATTTAGAGACTTGTTTACTTTGGTAGCAGGGCTAGAAAGCTGCCCAGGCCCTTCCCATGCACGGGCAGGACTTGGACTCGATGATCCTTATGGGTCCTTCCAACTCTGGACATCTGATGATTCTATAGTTTCCTTTATTCGCCATCACCCAGCCGGGGAGCAGGAGCAATGTGATGGCCAAAGGGCCGGCTACACATTTATTAGCTGATCCTGGTTCATCAAGTTTAATATTTTGATTTAGATTTTAGTACTGACAGATAAATTTTCTTCTTTTTCTTATGGGCAAAATTAGGTATTAAATGGACGCAACGGTTTCATGAATAATCCAGCAAATCTGTTTAATCTTTTCCTGCACGCAGCTCAGCAGCCAATTTACAGAGGATTTGTTCATTTGAGTTCTGTCAAAAGACTTGGGAAAGATAAATATCATCTGCTTTGTTGTATGATTGAAGATGTATCATTATTTAACTAATTATATATGAAGCAAAATGCTTTTTCACTAGTAACATACTCACTGTGCAGAAAACCAAATGCTATTTACATTCACCGAAGGCTCTCCAGGAGACTGTTTGTCTTTCCCATTTTGTGATCCCACTGCAGCTCCATTGGAGCCCCGATGTGCTCCCAGGGGTGCATCACACCCCGCGTGACGATCCGTGGGGTAACCCAGGTTTCAATAGTCACACGTGTTTTGGAGGGGGACAACTTGTCTGGAAGCATTTTTACTTTAGTGCTTCATTTTTGGTAACTTTAAAGCTTGAAGAAGTTTCAGTTTTTGCATGCTGCTGGATTTGCTTAATTTTCTCCTTCACTACTGCAAGTGCTGCCCTGCAGACACAAACTCCAAGCTGGCTGATGCACCCAAATGGCCAAAGGCATGAAGAAAGCAGCAGATTTCCAGGGTTGACAGTGTATTTAGGCACAGTATGTTTAGGCAAGCATGTCTGAATAAGGACCAGACTGCCAGTCCTAGATGTAGTATTAACAACTAATTTAAGACATTCTGAATTGCAAGGAATTATTATTGTCAACATGAAAAAATGAATGAGAAAAGATACTGAAGGCAAGGAAAAAAGTCAGTAGCAGGATCCCACTTAGCCTCATTAATTTGTGTAGTGATGCTTTCTGTTCAGGAGGCCCTGAAGAGCTTTGTAGCAGTTGGATTGGTACACGGGGACACACAAAGTCTGACTGAATGCTGAGGAGCAGATTTTAAACATGACCAACTAGATATTTGCACTTCAAGAATTCATGTGCTGTAATTGCCCTCTTCTGTAGTATGAGGGCATTTTCCACATAGTTGCATTAAATAGCAAGGAACTGAACTGATGAAACTGTTGACATGTTTCTCAGAAAGTAAAACTTCACAGAAGAGGGATTGTGGGGGAAAACACTCCAACCAAGAGATTCTGACGTGGTGCTGGTTTACTGAGGAGGCGAGTCAAGAAATAGTAGATAATCTGTATCAAATTTTTTCCCAGGTTAGGTCTGTTTAAAAAGCAGAAGGTACCAAACAGTTACCAGATTGGGGACTTTCAGAACATTTTCCCCTTTTTTGTGATAATATAAAAAAAATTAAACTGAGAGCAAGCATGGTGTCTGTTCTGGAGTTGGGCAGAGTCGGCCTTGGGGGCTGAAAGCAGGCCTGGAAATTCAAAATACACGTGAAGGTTCTTGGAGCTGTGCAGACAGCAGCCGCGTGCGGGAAGCCAGGCGGCCTCGTGGGGAAGGGTTTGGGATGTTTCTGAGGTGCTGGAGCAAAATGGAACCGTATCAGTGCTTTTTACGAAATACTATTGCTAATAATAACAACGTTAAGACACTAAACCTTCTCATGTTTCATGAGTTACACTAGTCTGCTTCCAGGCAGCTGGGCTCTTTCTGATTTTGCTCCCTCCCCTTGCCCCCCTTTCCGAAGGGCTCCCCAAGTGTTTTGCCTTTTGTCTGGCAGAATTGGGGCAAAGTGACTCTTCCAGACCTAGCGGCAACTAATGCTTTAAGGAGCAGTTGACGGGAGGTACAAGTAGCTGGCATGCCCTTCCTTTTTCACAGTCGCTGAGCATATTGTTCCCAAAATTTGATTCCTCTATGCTGGCTCAAGGCCTAGGGAGATACAGCTCCAAAGGAGGGAGGAGGAGGAGGCTCAGAGAGGAAGAAGAGGAGCTTTTGCATCACTGTGAAGGATTTGAATTTAGAAAAAGAAATCCTACATAGCCTAAGATATTAAATTGTCTTTAAAAATAGGGTAACAGTCTGACAAATGTATTGCTACCTTGTTTAATAGTGTATTTCAGACCTATTTCTATATGTCCTTCAGACCACACATTATATATTCTACATTCAGCATTGCTTGATTTAATTTTATCAGTGTTTTTAGGAAATCTGTTTCTTAATGATAAATATTTTTTCTCGGGGTTTGTATTGATAATTATCCTTCAGATTTCATGTTAGTACCACAGCAAGGAATTTAGCTGTTCAGAGCCTCAAGATAAAGAAGAACAAAATTTGGACTGACTCCTGCTCTTTTAGGTGTGATGCTGGGTGAATGCCAACCCCAGGCAGGCTGGCTGTCTAGATTATTAAAATGGTTGGTTCATACTGTTGGGAGGAAAGAGAAACATCACCAGATGACACACTGGTTGTGAGGTATCTCATCTGCTTTAAATCCCAGTTTGGAAATTCCTTGTTTGGGCGATTTGGGGGAGAGTTCCTTTTATGAAACCTGTATTTCTCTGAGTCTCTGCTGTTCCTCTTCGTTGCCTGCGGTTGTCACGGGTTTGAAACTCTGCCCCATGGTGAAGAAGGCACTAAATAAAATGTGAGAGTCCCCAGTGACAGCACCTGAGGAATTGATCAGGTTTGATTATCTGATCTGGCTGGCAGCGAAGATGGGTCTGAAGTCATGGCAGCGAGGAATCCCACGGGCTTTCTGCTCCCTGCAGCTATCAGGCTCCAGGCTTTATTGTACAGGTCTGGTAACTCAGTTCTCATCTTTAGCAATAGCTTAGGAGCGGTGTGTTCTAGTCAATACCCCTGCTGTACCCATTATGTTTTTCCCAGCCAGTGACGGGTTTGGGAGCTGGATACTGGGTGGATTTCATGCTAATTATAAACCAGCCTGTTATTGCAGAGCTGGCTCTGTCCCCGAGCCTGATGAGTCCTGAATTTCTCTTTTAAAAAGTCTGAATCTCTATCAAATTATCATTATAAAATAATGTGCCTGTGGTGCTTTGCTGGACTGGAGCTCAGAGCAGTTTCTCCCACGATCACCCTCCCACCCACCAGAGTGAAGGTTTTAAAGGTACCACTGGGAATTCAACACGTCTCCCCCCTCACTGCTCTAGCAATGCATTTATTGGTGGATGCTATAGTGTTGTGAAAAGAGGTTAATGGAGAAGAAGGTTTCAGCCTTGGCAGGGGAGAAACCAAAGGATTCTTTCTGTAGGAAAAGCAGCTGTTGTTACTAATTGTGCTCAGTTACTTGGTCCTAGCACAGACAGTTTCACATTTGTATTTCAGTGGATAGACTGAAAAAACAAACAAACAAAAACAACCAACCAACCCAAAAAAACAAAGATAGAAAAATGGAGAAAACATCAAAACAGTTTTGAAGGGAGAAGCAGGGAGATTTTTCACTGTATTAGTTTTGGTGAGAGTATTTTTTTGTCATATGGTATAATAATTATCACGACTACAGTGCACGCATTTATTTTTAAGGGATCAATTAATTAAGAAGTTTTAATTTATTACATTGCTCCAAGGATTTCCTGGGTATGTGTATATCCATGCACACTATTGCTAGCTTTTAAGATCCAGGTCTTTTCTAGATGGCCTCAATTCTTACGCATTTGTGAAAGTATTTTCGTACATATGACATCTTTTTAATGCTATGATCCTTGCACCTTTCTGGAAGAATGTTTCAGTTTTATTTAAGCGTAAGTAGCCCTGTGTGGCCCCAGCAGGCACAGAGTGCTGCCGCCTCAATGCGAAGACGTGTTTTGTGGTGTCTCTACAGCAGCGCTTCCTCCCGGCTGTGCGATGCTTTTGAGGGATGGTTCCAGGTTGTGCGCCATATTTTTCACTGATTTCTAGCCCCATGAATCTCAAAAATCTTCGTTTCTCTTTCCCCTGGAGCAGCCAGTTGATTGAGCAACTGGTTCAGATGCTGTTGCCTATGGCTGACGTTACCCCGAAAAGGAGAAACAAGGGACTGAGTCTCTTGGCTCCTGCTCTTAATGGGTGAGCAGGAGTAAGTGCAGCTGCTCTAAGGGAGAAATAAATTCTAAAGTGGTGCTGCAGGGTCTCTGGGAGACATGAGAGCACCCGTCCTGAGGACAGGAATGTTTGGGGGGATGCTCCCTGCCTGGCAGCCCCAGATCCAGCAGGCAGGAGTGCTGCGGGGGGACATCTCTGATCTCCGCACTGAGCTTTCCTTCTCTCGCTGCATGTTTTCTCACAGCAGTTTATGAAGGCAGGGCTAGAACTGCTCTTTCTGTGAGACACAGCAAGTATTATGGCTCATATTGTTGTTTTGGTTTGTTTTTTTTTCTCCTTAAAAATTGCCCACCACAAAATACACGAAACCTTCTTACTTTTGCTCTCAAATTCTTGCGTCTATTAGGGGAATATTTGTGTGTCTTGCGTGTATGTGTATACGTATACATGGTAAATATCAAAAGAAATCCCATAGCTTGCAAAGACATTTGCTGTTGTATAACATCAAAGCAGAATGCCTCAGAGATCCTGCTCCAGGCACGATGGTGGCTTTGCTGGCGTTTCAACTGTTTATAGGAAATCCCTTACCAAACGCCTTCAGGGCGAAAAAGTCCCCGACTTCTGTAAGAAGGCTGGCCAGAAAGGTGCTCCTGTTTCAGCAATATTGCAGCCTAGCAAATGGTCTTCTAAAAACTGAGATCTCCTAAAAATTTGGGCCTGACCTTTTAAGCAAACTCTCCTCGTGTTTGTTACTGGAAATTAGTCAATGGAGTTTTGATATGATATTTACATGATAGGAAGGGCCACCTTATTCAAACGTGTTCTGTTTTTCTGGGTAGAGTCAGAATTTTCATTTCTTTGATTCTATAAAAAAGAAGATGGAAATTTGGCGAGTAGTTTGTAACCTTTGTGCTTCCAAGGCTTGCTGTAAATACAATGGGAACAGTGTTCTGCTGTGGTGTTTCAACACTTCTCTTTTCAGTCTTGTTGAGGAAGGTGACAAGCAAAAAATAATTGCATAAATGTTTAAAAATGTTTGAAATATGTAGTACAGGCTTGGTTCATTGCATGATAAAAATCTGTTTTGGATTCAGGGTGATAATAGCTTAACTTCTGCCCCCCAAATCCCAATTTTCATGCACGTATCACCTGGCTAATCCTCCTCACAAACTTCAGGTTGCAAAAGTTAATTAAGATTTTAATGTTATAATATCATCACAAGGCCTCCTGCTATCATGCCTTTGCAAAGGTTACAGCATTAATGAGATATGAAAGCAGATTAGCTACTAATCCAAGGTGTATGCTGAATTGCCCCCTTAAAATAATAAGCTCAAATTATCAGGCACGTCATTTAGCTAAGAACAAAAATATGCAGTTCTGAAAGTACCTCAGAAATATATTTTGACCAATTTAGAAAACAAAGACATCATGCACAGAATTAATCTTTGGCTTAAAACTCTATAAAAATAGCATCATACAAATACCGTCTTTTCTTCACTCTGCTGAACCCAGAACAGAGAAGCACACGGTTGTTTCTCACAGGGACAAGCAGTTTAGGATCTTGGCCAGTAAAAGCAGAGCAGGACTTCTGTCCTTTGTGGAGGAAAAATGACAATTCAAAAAGGACCGTGTATTTGTAGGTGTTGGTTTCTGAAGAACACAGGCAGTCGATAAATTTTGTGCAGAAAAATGTACTTGGGAAAACATGAATCTCTTTGAAGTTCTTTTTACTGCCGCAATTTGAGAAACTGGGGTAGCTCAGTCTGTGTCACTCCGTGGTACCTTTGTCCACAACTCGGACAATACCCTTTTAAGAGACTTTTACACATTAGGGACTTTTTTTCTAACTTGCAGAATGTGTTTCACTACTAAATGACTGGTGAATTCACACAGTTTAAAATTATCCGCTGAGTTTGCTTTTTCGCTTTAGATTTGTGGTTCATCTTTCTTTTTGGAGCACTTGAGCGTTAGTGCAGCTCCAGCCCTGCACCTTGTGCGGCCCTTGACTTAATTCTGGGCTGGGGCCTTTGCATATTAATCCCAAAATATGCTGAGTGGTGGTTGAAATCTGGGGTGGCAATTTTACCAAGCTACGTAAGAGAAGGGTACAACTCAAGTCCTGGGCATTTTATGCCTCGGGTCACCATGCGTTTGATTTCTAGCAGTGAGCGAGCATTGTGCTGTTTTCTTTCATGTATACGCAGGCAAATTCTGTCTGGTGGTTTGTCACTTGCTCTCATGGTGGCAAATGAGGTTTTTATTCCCAAGCAAGCTCTTTCAGTGCTGGATGAATGTAATATACAGGAAATCAGTTCAACTGAAAAGCAAAGTTCTGCCAAGGGGAAAATTTTCACGCCGAAAGTCTGTCACAAAATATGAGTTATTACAATGGGTGACTCTACAAACTGCTGTCACACTGGTGCTGAATGATGTTAATATATCTGTTTAGGGCACTGCACATTTAATTATTAACTGTTATGATGCAAGGCCATTGTTTCTTTTGGGTGTATATACTTTAGTGTGGTTCTGCTGTTGGGATTTTCAGGTGGCTAAGTCAATGCAAAGCCTTCTCCCTTGAATGTGGAGCTAAAGAAGCACTATTACTATTGCTACAAAACCCAAAAAAATAAAAGAAAAATCGCATGTAAACTGGTATTAGCTTCTTGTGGGTAAAATATCACAGAGCAATGTATGAAGAACAGTTAGAGTAACTTTAACACCCTTCAGAACACATCTGTCTGAGAGGTAAATGACATTGGAGTTGAGTTGAATTGCAGAAGGAGAGCACCTACGTGAAAGCTTGAATTGAATTTGTTTCAATAAAATGCACGGAGAATTCAGTGCGATTCAATGCAATCCACTTCAGAACGTGCAAATGGGGTGGAGAGCACGTTATCTTCTGGAAGCACCATGAGATCTCCAAGATTCCGCATTGCAGTTTTCCCTCTCCTGCCACATTGGCAGTCTGAAGTTGTGATTTTCTTCAACATGCCCAAAGAACACCAATGCCAATACCAGCCCTTTGCTCTTTTCCCTTTTGTGCCTGATTTTCTTTGGTGAGGCACACTCAGATAATGTATAAAATGATAGATTTTTGCAATATCACAGTCGGGGGAGCTTGACCTGTGTGCCATGGTAGTTCACTCTTGGCACTAAGTTCCCTGTATTTGTGTTTTAAATAAAAACTGCAATTTCTCATTGCTCTTTCTGACCCTGGAGCAGTGGAAACAATCTGTTCTCACTGAGAAACACTGAAGCTATGTGGTACCGGAGCAAATATAAATATGGATTTATGTAGTAAATCTGTGGGAAATTTTGAGAGAAAATGGTTTTTGAGAAAAGTCAAGTTTGTTAGATGGCTGGAATGCTGGCCATTGAAATACTAGACATTGAAATTTCACAGGAATTTCGGGACATTGAAATACTGGAGAGAGTGCAGAGGAGGCGATGAGGCTGGTGAGGGGCTGGAGCACAACCTGGAGGGTTCAGCTGGAGAACAGGAGCTGAGGGGAGACCTTCTGATCTCTGAACTGCCTGAAAGGAGCTCAGAGCATGGATGGGGTTGGTTTCTTCTCCCAAGTAGCAAGTGATAAGACCAGAAGAAATGGCCTCAAGTTGCACCAGGGGGGATTTAAATTGGACATTAGGAAAAAATTCTTCCTGGAAAGGGCTGTCAGGTGTTGGAACAGGCTGCCTAGGGCAGTGGTGGAGTCACCATCCCTGGAGGGGTTTAAAAGGTGTTTAGACGAGGTTATTAGGGATGTGGTTTAGTGCTAGAGTTAGGTTATGGTTGGACTTGATGATCCTGAGGGTCTCTTCCAACCAAAATGATTCTATGAAATGCTCAAGACTCGCCGTGCTCCAAACGTCATCTTTCCACCACGTTCCCAGGATTTGGGGCATGTATTTCATCAGTGGTTCTGGTGACCGAGCCAGCTCGCTCATTAACTGCAGGACAGCTCATTAATATTTCACTGAACTTGTTTTTCTTGCCTTCTAGGTTTATGATGAATGTGACTTGGGAAGGCAGAGATTTGTCCTTCACAGCAGATGGTTACCAGGCACATCCCAGGCTGGTGGTGATTGTGCTGAACAACGACCGCGAGTGGGAAAAGGTGAGCGGAGCCGCGGGGGCAGCGACCGGAGACATGGGAGAGACTTGGTAGAACCCCATTGATCACAAGTAGACAGGTTAACGTTACGGGTGTCAATGATGATATTCCGCTGCAGCAGATTTGTCACAACAGTTCAGAAATGATAATTTTACCTTATTCTGAGTAAGTCTAAGGAGTTTTAAGAGGGAAAGCAACATATCAGGGAAGATATGCCATGTAGATTTCAGATTTCTGTGAAACGTGCCTTGCATTTCTTCTTACAATTTACTAAAATAAAATGGATGAGTGAAAAATCTCCTGAAACTTATGTCTTAACTACTTAAATTTGGATGGATTTGTGTATATTGACAACTTCAGTCCTTTTATTTACTTGTTTTGTATTGTTTGACAGATTTTAAACTGCTTTTTTTTTATAATGGTGAAATTATTGTTGAATCGGAGGATAATCCCTATAATGTTTGCCTCAGAACTTTGGAATCTTGACTTGTGTTCTCCTGGTAGCCTAATGATCACCATAAACCTCTATATAGACTAGAAGGAAAAGTTGCTGTGAAGAGTAAATAATATTATTTTCTTATGTATATAATACAGAGACAGCGTGCAGTGACCTAGAATCTGAACATAGCTTGGGGCTGGTCCTCTAGATCTTACCGAGACTATGTCCTGCTACACACTTTTAAAAAGTCCTCTATGTCTTAATATCAGGGTTAATCATACATGTAAGTAATAAAAGAAAAAGCTTATAATGAGTGATTTTTCTTTAAAACTCCCACCTCGGCCTGTGACTGTCCTGGCTCTGAGTTTTGCAGACTGTCTCTTGTCCTGTGTTTTAAAAAGGGACATTAGAAACTGTATTGAATATGAGACTGTAGGAGAAAATACATCTGTATCATCTACCAGTTTTATTTTAACTTCCTAAAGCATGATCTTACATTACCTAAATTGCTGCTGAAATCTATGAACTCCTTTTCTTATAGTTTTAAGATCCCATAAAATCAACTTACAATTTCAGTTTGTAAGACTGCAAGGATCTTCATCATGTTGAATACTAATGAAAAAATAAGATTAACTGAAGGACATCTCAGTAAATATACTAGCCATGGCAAAACATAGAGAGTAGTCCTAGATAACACTATGTACTTTGTGATGTTCATTTGATGCAAATTTAGTTCTCTGGTTAAATTTAATCCTATGTAAATGTGTCAATCTGAATCTTTAGAGGAATCGTTTGCTCAGTAACCATTATGAAAATTTCTTACCCTGTTTTAAAATTCCTCAACAGTCTGCATCTCATATATCATGTTCTGGAAAAAATATAATACATGGGGAATATTAGTATGAGACACCAAGGGGAGAAAATAGCTAGGGAGGCAGCCAACAATGCTTATGGTGTAATAATTTCCTACATTTTGTACCTTGAAAGAGATCGTTCAGAGGACCAGGGGAGATTGGTGTGATGTTTCTGTAAAATAAGCTAACAGCAGCAAAGAAATGCTGGATATATGAACCAACATTGTTTCCAAGAAATAACAGTGTGTGCACAGCTTTCTGTCTGGTGAACCCCAAACTGCTCATCGCTGTGTCTGAGGGGCTTCTAGGAGGAAAAAGAGTGATTGAAGGGAGGCTCATGCCCCCCAAAAAGTGTCTATGCATCTGCTTCTAGCTTCCCATTTGCCCCAGAGCCCTTCTGGTAGACGGCCAGAGGAGTTTGGTGGAGCCAGCCTGCCCCAGCTCCAGCGTGTGTCTGCTGCTCCATCGCAGAGCTGTGGGAATGGGGCCAGCTTTAATTATGTCAGAGGGGAGAAGGGAAAGGCAGCCAAGAATGGGCTGTCACCACCAGAATTACTCTTCTGACCACAAGCTGATCCCTGCCTCTGTGGATGAAGACAAATAAACTGAGTAATCAATTATCCTGGCAAGCTGGATGTAGCTCTTGGCTATCTTGGAGCAGCCACGTTTATATCAGCAGAGAATCATTGTGCACTTCAGAAATAATAACAGAATAGTTCGGGTTGAAGGGACCTCCAAAGCTCATCCAGTGCCACCCCTGCCATGAGCAGGGACATATTCACCCAGATCAGGTTCCTCAGAGCCCTGTCCAGCCTGGCCTGGGTTGTAATGATAAGAATGGTGATAATAGTAATAATACTAATAGGGCAGTTCCTCTGACTTAGGGACATGAGTAAATAAACCTTGCCCTCGCCCTGGTTTATTTTAACATCTCTGTAGTGCTGTCTCAACGTTCTTTTCCAAGTTACATTTCTCACCCCAAATCTCTTAGCCAATATCTTTCCCTTTGGTCCTTTCTCCTTGCACTGTTTTGCTCAATTTCAGCACTGTCAAAGTTACTCATCTGACGTCAAACGTTTCCTGCTTTGAGTTTCCAGACAGGCACCTACTTTTACTTCCAATTACTTTACTGCAACAAGTATCATGGAATTGTTTTCTTGAAGTCTTATTCAATATCGTCAGTCATATATGGAAAACATCAAGTACTAGAATCTGAGTAATTTACTTGTGAAAAAGTGATGATGCAGCAGCCTGCTAATCCTTGTAATGTAACTAATGTACACAGAAATCACAAGTAGCTACTTTATTATTTATGTAAGAAAGAGTAATTGTGTTTTATGTGAAGATTTTTTTACCCAATATTCTGCTGAAAATACAAGATTTAATATTAAAACTCAATTTTCCTTGGTTTTAGTATAATAATCTGCTTTTACTTAAACGTAATTTTTCTTCAGTCTCAAAATTGATATACTTGACTTGAGGCTTGAAGTTACAGAAAATCCATTCAACCATAGTTGAAGAACATTCATGTTACCCCTAGGAAAATAAGTTCATTTCCCTTTACAAATGGCTCAGGATCAAAACTTTGAAGTGATAACTTCACATAATGGGGTTGACTGAGGGATTTGTCCCGTATCAGATTCTGAAAGAAGCTGGTAGGGTGGTAATAGTTGGAAGACTGAACATCACTTTTGGGCACGTTCAGGAGGAATCCAGCGAGATGTTTTGACAGATCCTGAAGCAGCTGCTCAAACTTCTGGCATCAACATTTGTGTTCTTGCTGGTAATCTTGACAGGCAAAGGGGCTGCTCTTCTCTGATTTTAAGAAGACAAGCTTAATGTGTGTTTTTCAGTGAAACTTGATAAATTTGCCAGAGATAACGGTGTTGCCCAAATATCACCAAAGCGCTGCAGGAGCACAGTGCTGGTGCTGAAAAACCTGCGGAGCTCCAGCAGAACCAGGCAACTTTTAGCATGGAAATAAACCAAATCAATCCAATATTAAAATCATATACTAGAATATAATTAGCAGTGGAAAATTTGGTGGTTTAATTAGCTGTGCCTATCATACATGTTAAGTAGGGTAGGGAGGACCGTGTTGCATTTAAAGATGAGTGTGTTCCATGTGTAAATATGAGTTCGAGGATAAAAAAGAATGTTTTACTGGTGGTCCAGATACGTACAGGCAAAATTACCATGATGGTCAGCATTCTGGGAGAATTTGTGAGATGGAAGAGACCTACATTTTTGTAGTCAATGAATTTTGCAAGAAGCAAGAGTAAGAGGTACTATGTGGCACAACTGGTGGGTAAATGCTATTGCAAGAGCCGTTACTTACATCCAGGTTTATTCTAAATACAACCAATCATCTTTAACTTCCTATTAATGCAGGATTTAACGTAGAACTCGATTTTGCTCTGATTAACTAGCGTATGTCAGATTGACAAGCTCTGTGTGAGGTTGTACACATTTGTAAGTAAACAGGAATGAGTGGGCAGAGGGTGTGTGACTCCTGCCTGGAATAAATGAACCAAGGTCTGCACAGAGAGCTCCATCTGGCTACGAGCATCCACCATCATGGGCCCAGGAAAGGCAGCTGTCCTGTCTAATGCTATGACTGAAACTTCCCTGGATGAGAATTGAAAACCCTAACACTCACTCAGACTTCTGACAGAGTGTTTTGTAAGAGTATCGTGATAATAGAAGGTCACTGAGATGGCACAGGGTAGTTTTTTGTGAAATCTCAATTGATTTCTGGGTGGGGGTCATAACAGCTGAATGATCCTGGTGCCTTATGATAGACATTCCCTAAAAGTTGTGAAGAAATGCATATATTTTAACTAGAACAGATGAAATTGCATGATCTAATCATCGATTTGCTGGTACGTCCTTTGTAAAGAGCTCTGTGGCCTAATGTGATATATTATCTTCGCCCATAGTGCAAACAAGATGTTCTTACCATCTCCTAGGTTGTCATGTTCTTCGTTCCATCCTTTTTGCTTAGCTGTTTAGTCTTCCTGTAAATATGCACTTACTGTTGAGTGAAAATTGCATATTGGTTCTGTATCAGTGAGCTTTAACTCAGCCTGAAGGCCTTTCCTTTGACCTTTACTGTACTGAATTGCACTGATTATTATGCAGCGTTTCTCAAATCCCTGATTCCCAAGGAGGATGCTTCCCTCCTCTCTGCTCCTGTGAAGGAATCGCAGCTACCATGGGAACTGGCAGCAAGTTGTGCTCTGCTCCTGTTCTTTACAGCTAATATTAGACAAGAATTAAAGAGCAGGAAGACTTTCAGGGCAGCTGTTCCTCTCTGGATGTGAAGGTATGGCCATCTGCACGCTTCTAGAGGGCTGAAAGATCTCCATTGAGTGCAGAGGGTGATAAAACGTCTTCCCTTACTGGGAGGTGGCGGAAGAGGCTGTCAATTTGTCGAGCTCTTCCTTTCATATGACATAGTCAACTCATAAAATGTCTTCTTTGGTGTGAGTGTGAACTCTTGTGCTACATAGAGTTATATGGACCACTTCCCAGTGCCAAAACCCTACCATCCACTGAGCATCTGGTGAGTGCTAGTTACTGATTCTATATAGAAAAACGAAGCTACAGGAGGTGGCAGCTTTCCCTTCCTCCCCAGAGTGTTTGTGATCACCCCGGCTGCTGGTTTTCCTTTGGGCCCTGCTGCTCACTCCTGCCTGCGAGGGGACAGCCGCACATTCACAAACCCCATCTGAGATTCTCCAGCAAATTTTGAAATCTTCAAAGTCTTTAAATGGACGCCTTCAAACCACCCAGGACTGTAAACCAGCACTCCCTATTAATAAGACATGAAAGTGCTCGCGTCGTGTTTTGTCATTTAAATTTAGACTGTCATTGTGGAGTGTGGACCTTCAGAACCATGCGGCAACACGAAGGGATGCAGCAGAAGGTGTGTGACAGATGCTGTTTTGGAGGAATGATTTTGCTCTTGTGCTTTGTTCTGCAGCTGCTTGTTATTGCTACCCCGACAAACTCAATTTATGCTTTCTAGCTATCAACTTAAAATTTGCCAGAGTGGTTCTTCCTTGTAAGTGGAAATAAAAGTAATAAATAGTTTTTCTATAAAGCAAGATGAATTAGATTTTGCATTTGCTCAGCATTATTTTATTCACAAAACTGAGACAGCTGCAGAAGTATGTCTGCAATATGCGTGTGTGTTTCACGTAGAAAGAACATCCCTCAACATTTTTCTCTTTTCAAAGGTCTAGTTGGGTAGTCCTGGGAGTGCATTTAGTACCCCTGTTGTCATGTAACATATTTTTTACAAACGGATGATGACTGTGTATTGCGTACAGTTCCCATCTGCTGGGAAGAGGCTGATAGGCCGCGGTTATTTGTTTGTTTTCTGTGTGAGATGCCGGTGTGACAGACTTTGTGTTCGTGCCAGTGTTGGCACATGAGGGAGAACATACTCTGCTCTTTTCTCTCCCTCCTCAGGAGCTGGCCTTGCTCTTTTTGTCTGATTTGCTGGTCTCTGTGCGGGTGTGTGATTAGGATTATGTCAGTCATCCTTGTATTATTCAGAGACTACTCTAGGGTGCAGCGGGAGAGGTGACTGCGAGGAACAGCAATACGTAACTTTGTAAGGTGCCTGTCTGTCTCAGGCTTCTTGTGTTTACGTAGCTGTTACACAGAACCACACCAAATACTTCAAAAAATAAATAGCATTCTTCAAAAAATAAACAGCAATGCATGAGGCGGTCAAACCTGTGTGTAATCCAGGGAGTTTGTGCGATGCGGGGGATGAGGTGAGGACGCTGTGATTGCTGATTCAGTCTGACATCAAACAAGCTCTTCCCCGCTCTCAGCCAGTTTTTACTTTCCTTCATGTGTCCTGTAGAGATGAAACCAAAGGGAATATTCTGGACGGCAAATGAAGATGGAGGAAATAGCAAAGAATGTACAAGTTTGAAAGAAATACAATTACATATGTACCATTGCAAGTCTGTGCTTGAAGCTGGTTTGCACCTATAATAGTGAATTAGGGGTTTGACTGACTATTGAAACTGTATTTTTTATGGGAGTCTTCGGGCCATAAATCATTTGGGCCAGCATCTTTCCCCAGAACGGTTCCATTGCCTTTTTTCAGTGAATACCATCTTCTCTGGGATTGAAGCCACAACATTATCAGTCTAACTAGGAATGACAGAAATTTATCATAAATCTCTGGATATTTCGTGGCATTTCCACACAGAGTAAAAGCATTAACATGCAATTTTTGACAGTTCTGTAATGGAGCATATCTTTTTTGAGCATTATCCTCAGCTTGAATTTTATTTTTTTAAATGTTTGTTTTACAAATGCACACTACTGTGTTTATTACTTCAAAAGCTTTCTTAATGCTCTCCCCCCTCCACTTTCAAACCTAGCAACACAGATATTCCACTGTATCTACTCAGAATAAGATCATTATCACTTTTAATTTCTATAGTAGTATTAATTGGATTCTTAAGAGGCCTAAGCAGGAGAGCTCTCTTTCTAGATGCACTTTTGGACTCTTTGCACTTCTTCCCAGTGAGGGTGGCAGAGCCTGGCCCAGGCTGCCCAGGGAGGTTGTGGAGTCTCCTTCTGTGCAGACATTCCAACCCGCCTGGACACCTTCCTGTGTAACCTCATCTGGGTGTTCCTGCTCCATGGGGGGATTGCACTGGATGAGCTTTGAGGTCCCTTCCAATTCCTGACATTCTGGGATTCTGTGAGAAGTTCTATTCTACCCATCTCCCACCATATCAAAATATAATTTTGACAACCTTGCAGGCTGGTGCAGTGTTTTAACTCTCTGTTGTCCTCTGGCTACCCTTTTCCAATGTGATGGCTTGGAGACTGAGGAGATAAGAAAAAGCTGCTGAATGGCAAAGAGTTCCCTTGAGACTGACTCAGGACAAGTAGGAAGGTTTAGGCTGCAGAGAGAAAGAGTAAGATGCTCATTCTTCACTGAAGTGGTGACATTTCTTCAATAAAGGCACTCTGTTTCTGTGTTACATGTGAATTCACCACTATTTTATTTTTGTGGACCTGTTAATCTGTGACAGACGGGCTGTGGAAATGTTTTCTGGTCTCTGCTAAGAGTACGTAGAGTTACTGTTCTGTACTGGAGGTTTATAGTGCAAACTAATGTGTTCTAGTGGACAAATAATTTGTCGTTAACTTAGAAAATGTTGCATAAAGAATATCTGTATCAGGGATACTCATATTAGCAGGTAAGCATGCTAATTTAAACACAGACCCCTTCTACCTCAAATCCAGATGCTTGGAGTTGGACAGGGGATGCCACGTTTAGTTCATTTGATCATTAGCTGTAATGACCATGAAGCAGCACATTGCAAATGAACGCTGCCAAACGCTGGAAGCAAGTGAATTTTGAAAATGTTCAGGTTGTTAAACTATTTCACTGTAAAATGGTTCACTCAAATCTCACTGTTGTCTCCTACTGAGAGCAGCAACTGAACTTCTCATATTCGACTTTTTGTATTTTACATATGAACTTTTCCATGTTCTGCAGCATTTCTAATGACTTTTACAGGTGAAAAAAGGATTCGACATGCTTTTTTAAACTCAGATATTTATTTTGCTTTGTAGACATAGGTAAGCCACTTCAATGGTGTTGAATAAGGACTAAACATTTGGGATTGCACACAAATTCTTACGCTTTATAAGCATATAATGTTCAGAAATACGATGAGCATTTGTAGTTGTTATAACCTGTGGTTTGGTTTGGTATTCCCCTAAACATTTGAAGGCTGTAAAGACATTCAAAACAGATATTGACTGGATCTAATACTAGATTTGACTTCCATAAGTGACATAAATGTTGATCCTGCAGGACACCTACATATGGATACAATTTAATGAATTCTCTTTATTAGGACAGAAACCTGCTCATGTTTTAGTTTTGCTTATTCTACAGCTTTTCTGTGTCATTTCAACCATCACCCTGTAAAAAAGGGAGACTATAAATTGTACAATGATCTTGAAAGAACTAAATAATATATGAAGATGCAAAACATAGTATAAATAATACCATTCATATTCTTAATAACAATTATATAATTAGCTCTGCACAAGCAAATATAAAAATCCTCCCATATTTTGACTATGTACTTTAATTGTACAAAACTAAATTCTTACCCTACACTTAAATGAAAATTTAAACCATGTTTTGACCATTCAGAACTCTAGCAGAATGATGGAAGTGTAACATGTAATCTTCAACAGTACAGCTGCTTTAAAATCAAATACCAAATAAACATGGAAGCTGTTCACTTGTGAGTCCAGCATCAGCAGCAGAGCTAGAGTGTTCAAAATATTCAAATCGTGTGTTCTGGAAGTGGAAAGAGTAGTAGGTTAATTCAGAAGAGATAATTTAGAATAGTAAATAAATCTACAATTTTAATGTAAAGTGGGGTATGCTTTCTTAAATATCCCAGTTGGCATTAAGTAAAACAGAATAAAATACATTATTTGTAATAAGAACTAAATCATGCACAATTGAGCTTGCGTTTATAAACTTGGCTCAGGTGAGATGGAACCCTGGGTAAAGGGTTTCATGATGACCATGCAAACGATAAGAATAGTAGTGTTTTCTCTTTTGAAAAGATACAGAAATGATATTATGATACTTTGGTTATCAGTTTGGTGTGTGGGTGGATTAGTTTTTTTTTTTTTGAGAACAGTTTTCTTATTACTGCAAATTGATCCTCGTTACAGATGGAGTATCTGCTTGCTGTTCTGTCTCAAACGGACATGGTACATGTCAAATTTCAGTGCAGCTATAGCCAGGGGATAGATAGTAATAACTGATGTCACCCAGGCTTTAGAAAGCTCTTTTCTCTTAAAATAACGTGACCTTATTTGTCTTTTTCACATTGCACCTTCTCACTTCATGCAATTACTAAAAAGTTGCAAAGTAATTTTGATAACAAAAACCCAAGACAACTGTCTTGCCAATGTAATTTCCTGTACCTGTATCCAGGCACATGTGATATTAGATCTCGTTTGTCAAAACCAGCAAGCAGCTTTTATCTCTGCGTGTCTTGGCGTTTCAGGTGGGGAAATGGGAGAACAACTCGCTGAGCCTCAAGTACTCTGTCTGGCCAAGGTACAGCTCTTTTGCCGACAGCGACCCTGACGATAACCACCTGAGCATTGTCACCCTGGAGGAGGCTCCCTTTGTCATCGTTGAGGATGTGGACCCTTTGATGGAAAGCTGCCAAAAAAACACTGTGCCATGTCGTAAATTTGTCAGAATTAAGTAAGTAAATACACAGCTCTCCTCTTCTGAGTGCAAAATATATTTTATTTTCTCATTAAATCTTTCTCTTGCTTCTTAAAATTGCTTTCTGATACTTTGCTGTTCTTTTCTTCTTGCTATCTGGATTTCCGTTTCCTTCTCTGTTTCAATTACTCTTTGTCTTTCCCTGTTCCCCTCAGTGTGTTCTTGTTTGCACATCTTCCTTTTTATAAGTTGAAAGGTTCTGGTTATAATTGGGTCAGGTAAGTCACATTGAATTAACAAGATAGTAAGTTTATAGTAAGTTGAAAGTCAACTAGAACTAGCCCTTCCAGTCACAAGAAAGGAGATTGTGTTCTAACGCTGGATTGTTTCAATGAGTCCTCTTTGAATTGTTTCCAGTTATGATGAAATATGCCCATTTTAATTGGTCTTTAATGATTTAGAGAATGTTTCCTATTGAAAATGTATGTTTAGGCTGAAGTTTGGTACAGGATAAACTACTCCAGTGTACAATACCAGTGTGACTTATTGTCTAGAGAAAAGTCCCCTGCTTTGATTGCTCTAGAACTTTGAAGTGGTTGTTAGAAATCAGTGAAAAATTTCTCATTGTGCATTTATCAGCATTGTTTCACCTGTTCTGTTCTTCAGTCTCCGTATTTATGAACTGAGTATAATAATAACATATTTTTTTTACTGAGCAGATGTTAGGGGATACAGTGCATGTTTCTGAATATTTCCAGAGGCTGCTGAATGCTAATGCACAGACTTCATAAGTCCAGATAAACTTTCTTTTTCTTTTTAAACATAGCTGCACTTAGTTGAGTTCTAAACTATTCATTTTTATTTTTGGGTCCTTCAAAGCCTATGAAATATTGCATTGGCTTCTGAAGATGTTTATACTGGAAAGTTCTAGAGATCATGGAATGAGCATTTCAGAAAAACATAAAGGGAAAGTCCTTGTCTTTGTATTCCAAGGTGACCTGGAATTCACCTTCTCCGAGTGCAGAAGGTGCAGCATCCAGTGTCATTACGGTGAACTGCTGCGCCTTTCCACAGCTTACATGTGGGAGCCCTCCAATTACTAAATGACATGTAGTCTTATGTCTTGAGAGTAGAAGTTATAAATGTTTTATCTAAGCCTAAGAGAATAGTACAAGTAGACTACGTCTTGATGGAGAAGTGCCGTGCACTAGGCTGGATACTGCAGCACAAACATGTCAGACAAGGTCTATGTTATCTTCTAGTTATGTCTCACCAAGCAACTGTGCTAGGCTTAGTAAGACCTGCAAACACCATGTAAAGCATCCTGTGGATTATTTTTCCATTATTCAGAAAAAGGTGGTCACTCACAAGGATGACAATAAGCTGTTTCGCAGTGTGCTGAATCTTGCCGTTGTGGTGATTTTGTTTTTCCCAGTAGAAATATTTGTCTCTCTTCTCTGTTGACAGCAACTCAACTAATGAGGGAATTAACGTAAAGAAGTGCTGCAAAGGATTCTGCATTGATATCTTGAAGAAGTTGTCTAAAACTGTCAAGTTCACATATGACCTGTATTTGGTGACTAATGGGAAACATGGCAAAAAAGTCAATAATGTGTGGAATGGAATGATTGGGGAAGTAAGTTCTGTTAGGTAAAAGAGCTCTTAAGTAAGAACTAAGGAATGTTTGTAATTCTTTTGGAGAAATGAGGTATTCTCTACCGAGTAATATTGGTGGTATCTTCTCTTTGTGGCTCAGGTGGTTTATCATCGTGCGGTTATGGCTGTGGGGTCTCTCACTATTAACGAAGAGCGCTCAGAAGTGGTCGACTTTTCTGTGCCCTTTGTTGAGACTGGGATTAGTGTCATGGTGTCACGGAGCAATGGCACAGTTTCACCATCTGCTTTTCTAGGTATGATTCTTCAACCCCTCCAGATCATTTAATTGCATTTTTATAGAGCTGGGTAGGTTTCATTGTTCATTAAGCTGTATAGTGCATTGGCATGTTTCTGTTAAGTTTTGAATTTTACATTAGGAAGTTTCTATCGTGTTGACGTGCTGATTAATGTGATTATTAGCACATGGAGACGGTGCTGTTGGTTTCAGGTGCTGTAGGAGAAAACCAATTATCATGAGTTCAGTTTGAAAAAAGCAGTTGGGAAAATGACTTCCTCAAAACCTGCTTCTTTACAAACTACTTTATGCTTGTTTAGCCCATTATAAATGGTTTCATATATTTTTAACATTCACATTTCCAAAATAATTTTAAAACCCCTCCTAGAATAGCTAAGAAAAAGAGCCTTCCTTGTGATTAGGAGATATTTGACAGCTAATTTGATATTTCTGGCTTCTGAACACTGTGCTGCTGCACTGGAGAGCTGCTGTTTGCTCCATTGGTGCAGCTGAACAGCAGAGATATAGCAAAGAAATGAAAGACTGGCCAGAAAGCAGAGGGGACATAAAGAAACAAAGCCTTGGCTTGTCTTTCCTTATTTGCTTCGTCTCATTTCTTCCTTTCTCCTTTCATTATTTCCCTCCCCTTGTCTTTTAGTGCTTATTGTTTAGTTCTGTATTTGTTGGTTAGCCTGAATTTACCTGGAGCTGAAAAGAGAATGAGCCATGAGATGGACCAAAAGTGCACAAAATGCTGTTATGCTCTTCATAGTGTATTTGGACCCAGTATTTTTTAAGATATTTTGCACCAGAAGGTAGTGCTAATAATACTAAAATAGTTTCAGTGAAATTGGAAAGAAAAAGAGAATCAATATTAGGGAACAGTTTAGTACGTTCAAGTCCATTGGATCAGCAGTGATGCCATTTTTGTGTCACTGATTGTACGGTTAATTTTTAGGTTGCTAAAGTAGGTTCTTCACTTCCACTGAAATCACGTGTAGCCATTGAGGAGCAGATTGTTGGTGCAGTATCAGCTACAAGTAGGCAAATAATTGGGTTTTCTTACACAAGAATCATTATTTAGCCGCAAAGCTTATTTCTCAGACCTGTTCCACAAAAGGCACGTGTCAGAGATGATGCAAATAAATATAACACAGGGAGCGAACAAATAACCTCCCAAACCTGCTGATACCCAGACAGTTTTTGTTGGTGGTTAACATTTCTGTTTAATGAATGAATTTTAAAATTAAATTATAAGAGGCTGTACTTTTAATGAAAATATTCAGATTATTTCTTTTCATTTCTATGAGTCATGGACTTATAAAGTTAATTAATATTTAAATTGCAGTTGCAGCATGTTGAAATTATTGTTTGAAATATAAGTACAGGGGTGTTTTCTAAATGTGCTGCAGGTGTAGTTGATTTTTACTATGGACACATCTTAAAAACCTGCTTTACCACAACTATCCTAACAGAGGCTGCTTTTGCATTTTTCACAACAACAGAGTTATTAGATTTCTAAATGCGTTTAATGTTATTGGTTTAGTCGGACGTACATATAATTCAAAAAGTAAAAATAACCTCTTCTTCTAAAGCTCTATAGAATAGCATTACTTTTGAAAAAATCTGATTTACTGCACCAATAAATCAAGACTGTGCTCTCAGAAGTATGTTCAGGGGGTTTTTTTAGACACAGATGAAATTGCCACTTTACTGGAACTGACTGTGTATTTCGATGAGGTGTATGTAGTAGTAAAATGCTTTGGCAGAACTTATTCACGAACTGATTTTATTTCAGGTAAGTGAATGACTAAAAATAGAGTCATCGTACATAATTCTTTAATTATTTTTTTTTTAATTTGTCAAAGATATATTTTTTTAATAGCACTTGATTGCACTTCATGGAAATACCTGTTTTTGTGATTTGTTCCTATGCGTGTAGCAAGTACGGGATTTTGTCTGAACTGGATTTTCCATTTGCTGGTGGTGTCTGATAGATGTGAGTAACGGGTGGGCTCGCAGCCTCTTCCTCATGACCTGCTGCATTCTGCTTTTCATGTGGGTGTCATCTTCAAAACAGAATTTTATCCACATTAAAAAAAAAATCATATCATACTAAAATTCATATATACTAGATCCGCAAATAATTTTGTAAAGATTATGTGGGGATTTGATTCAAATTTATTTCAACAAATGAGCAAAATAAGGGAGACCTCAAATCTGAATTTTTATACAAGAGGGAGAGAGTTGATAGGTGAGGTCAGTTTTCTTTTTTCAGAAGCATTGATGGAATAAGAAATCTATGCCCCTGTTTATTTTCTGTCTTGTTTTAAGTATTGGTTTTGGTGGTTTGAGGTAAAACTCAAAGTTACTGGAGGAAGACATCTTCGTTGCTCAGTATTCTCATTGCCAATCATTTGAAATGTACACTGGCAAGTCATATATTAGTATTTTTCTGCCATATCATAGCTTTGCTGAAGATTATTAGAAAACCTGCTGCTTGCCTGAGGGAAGTTCTCTTTCTGTCCTTTGAGAATCAAAGAACAGCCCTGGATGTGTCATTTGATCTCTAATGTGACAGGAAGATTGACTTTGTTATTCGATTGGTTTTGTACTTGTTCAATCTTACTGCTTGCTATTCTAAAGAGCTTTTTATTTTTCTATCGCTTCTTTTAATCCTCCACCTCATTACCAGACTGCTTAAATTATTAAAGAACATTCTGCTTAAACTGTTGTTTATAGCTCCCTTTTCCACATCAGCTTGTTTTGCCCTTTGCCTTATTTAGATTTTGACAAATTACCATTGCTGCTTCTGATAGGTTTTATCTCGTTTGCTTGATTCTGTGAGAATGCTGTCCAAATTGCACGATAGTTTTACATGAATTCAAATTTGTTCCAATTAATGTGTGAATCCATAGAATATTTATATTCACTGTGTTCAGCTACACAATGTCCTTTACCTGTCTGCATCTGAAGGGAACTTTCTCTGCCTTTTGAGAATTCTGTTATTTCGCTACTTTACTATTCTCTTCCAAGCAAATAATGTCATTTCCCGCAATGACAGAAGAATTCTCAGTGGTTCAAATCTGAATTTAAATTCAAAGAATGAAGAAGTTGGGATGGAGGAGCCTCTTGGGCTTTAAAAACCAGGCAAAACATTGGAACAAACTGATTTTTTTGTCATTTCAAGTGCTTCTTTATTCTGTCCTAATTTGAAATAGTATACTATTTCTTTTGTCACACTTCACAGCACACTCGCACTTGCATTTTCTACCAGAATTAGGATACAAAATGCCATTCCAACCTACTTCTTTTCCTTAAGTGTGTTTTTTCTGCCTTTCAAACTGATATTCCATTTTCCTTAAAAACATTTTGATTTCAGAAATATGCTCCTAGCTGAGAATCAAACTGTCAAAAGGATGTGTTTGCAGTTGGTAAATCAACATCTTCATTGCAGGTAGATGAAAGTGGACATGGAGAGAAAAAAATCTGAAATAAGAAATATTTACTTTGAATGCAAGCATTTAACTTTTCTCCTTAACACTTTTTTTTAATAGAAAATGAGAGAAATCTACTTCAATGAATTACCAAATGTATATAAACATATGCTTAATTGCTTTTGCTCTGCAGGAACACAGTCATGATGGCTGGACCATTCTGTTGGTAAATATATGTAGTATAAGATAAATAGGAATGGGCTACCTGATTGTAAACTGAATAAACAGTGAGTCAAACCCCCTATTTGCCCTTCAGTGTCAGTTAAGGCTTTGTCCAAGAAAAGTCTTCATCTCTTGGTTTTGAATTGCCACTTACATTTAAGATTTTGACTGTCTGAATTTTGTGTATAGTAACAGCAGTTCTTTGTATATTACTATTATTTGCTAGCATTGTGGTAGGAAAAATTGAATTTAAAGGAAGCCGCTGGGCTTGCCCAACCGAAGACATTAGGATTCCTGTGCTGCGACTGGTTTAATGAACTGTGTTTCTCTTTCTCTTGTCTGTTTCGCTGCAGAGCCTTTTAGTGCTTCTGTCTGGGTGATGATGTTTGTGATGCTTCTCATTGTGTCTGCCATGGCTGTCTTCATTTTTGAGTACTTCAGTCCTGTTGGGTATAACAGGAACTTGGCACAGGGGAGAGGTAAGCTTTGCATTTTACACAACCCTCGAGCTATAAAAAAAAATCTTGTGTTTCCCATCCCTTGCCCTCCATCTGTTAAAATAAACATGACATAGGAATGAAACAGTGAAAGCAGCTATGAAACTATGTTTGCTTTTCATTTAAAACATGATTTCTTGAGGGCTTATATGCCTATGTTTGTATTCCAAGTCATTAGAATAAAGACATATAGAAGGGTAAGTGATATCAGAGAGAGCTGTTTTCAGGCAGTGTTTGGTTAGTATTCTATATGGTACCAGTTGTTGAGTCACAGTATTGAAATAAGTTCTACAGATTCCTGACTCTCATGAATTCAGTTCAGAGATAATGGTTTAAACTGGTGTGGTTTGGTGGGTAATCTGGAAAAACAGCAGTTACATGGGATGTAGTTTTATATAGTCCCTATGAAAATTCTGATGAGCTCAGCCTGGAAATGAGGCCAGTGGCAGAAGGGCAGCGCTTCTTTCCCTGTAGCATCCATGGCTATAGAAACTTCATTCTTAAAATATACCAGCACAACAGATTTAATACAGAGCTTGCCTTTCTCAGTGAATGTTGCAGTTGTATGTTATTAGCACTTTGACCTAAGAATGAGGATTCCATGTGTTCTGGTGCCCTCACCCTTCCCTTTCTTTACTTACAGTTCAGAGTGCAGCCTGGTTTTAATTTCTAAATCATACTTGCCTTGTTTTATAACAAGAGATCTTCCAGCTTGGTGAACACAGTTCTGGAGACTATTAAAAGCTAATGGTTTCTTCTAGATCATGATTGGTTTGTTCCCTGAAAAAGGGGATTAGTATGATGTTCAGATGATGTGATCATTTCAGTAAGATGGTAAACGTGTAACCTCTGTCCAAAACAAACACTGTGTTTAGGGAGGGGAAATCAAAGGTAAACACAGACACTGGGGATGCACGAGGCTGCTCATTTCTAGGCCACCTCCCATGCCAGAATTGATTATTTAGTGTACTTGTGCCTACAAAGACATATTATGGCACTAGACTGTCTTAACTTAGCTCTGGATCCACAAATCCAGCTGCCATTCTTTTGAAACATGGGAAGCTTAAAATAAATAGGAATCTTTATGTAGGTTGCTCCTTTCCCTGGGCATTTTTGGCAGGATGAAGCTCAATGGTAATACAGGTAATACAATCTGCAATGGCATAAATGGAAGTTTAGCCTACTTACTTGTCATATGCTTTCCTTATCATTATTACTCAGAAAATACATATTATTGCTGTATCATCTCAATCTTAGTTGGCTCTAGAAGCTGATTTCATAAACCAAAAGTCAGCTCCATTGTGTTTTTTTAGTGCATTCTGTCTTCTGATCACGGCTGCAGAATAAAGAGGATAACCTAAGATGTTGGGCTTGATTGCATTAGGAAAAATATGCACTGTATTAGAGAGCGTTTCCACTGAAATGAGAACATTCACTGATTACACCCACTTTGGGTTTTATTGTTTTAATAATAATTAAATTAATAACTGAATCAGAGTTTGTAATGTGCATCACCTTGGATAAAGGAGCAAGGTAGGGAAGGAGATAATATTACAGGTGTCTGCATCAGAGCTTATTGTCTGAATTGCTATTGAATTAAAAAATAGATACTTATAAAAAGGTCACATGAGTCACATGCAGGGGAGGCTTGTTCCTCTCCCCTGAGGATGAGGGGACCATGGATGAGGAGCAGTGACTGCGCTGGGGAGAACTAACTCCTTTATTCTCAGAGGCTCCACAGCCGAGGCTGTTTCAGCAGATAATAGGGTTGCTCACCCACTCTGCCGTGAACTGGGCATGAGGTGTCATGCTGACCATTTCTTCTGGCTTTGGGGTGAATTAAAAGCTGACTGAAAACAGGAATAACAAAAATTACAGAATGGATTAGCTGGGACAGGTTGTTACCTGCAAAGCCAAGGCATTTGAAGGCAGAGATGAGGCTGCACATGTGAGTCAGCCAGAGTTACAAAATAATTTGAGTGAGAAAAGTACTAGAATTGAATAATTCAGACTTAAAGCCACAGTTTTCCATTTTCCGTGTCTGCTGGCACAGAAGCCTGAGGGGCAATCCTGTGGCACACACATTACTGCAAGAGACAGCTCAGTTTGCTTCTCCAAACTTGTGCTTTCCATTTTTATTTAAAAACTTTTGAAGTCAATGCCACATATAAAAATGTTGAAATATTTTTGACAAATATGTCATTACCATAGAGAGTACCTATGTTAAATCCTTTGATTCCCCTGGCAGTACAGTGAATATGTATTGAAATATTTTTTAACCTATATCTTTGCGAGCACTTTGTTGTTATTACATAAGGTATCTTGCCAAGGTCTGATGTAATTGCTACAAAAATAACTGCTGTTTGCAATGACAGATCCCCACGGACCATCCTTCACGATCGGGAAGGCGGTGTGGTTGCTCTGGGGCTTGGTCTTCAACAACTCTGTGCCTGTGCAAAACCCCAAAGGGACAACCAGTAAAATCATGGTGTCGGTCTGGGCTTTCTTTGCCGTCATCTTCCTGGCCAGTTATACAGCCAACTTAGCTGCCTTTATGATTCAAGAGGAATTTGTTGACCAAGTGACTGGACTGAGTGATAAAAAGGTAGGTCTTCAGCTCACAAGAGGTCAGTCCCTGTTCTTCATAATCCTTGGACAAATTTGTACTTTGTGCTAAAAAACTGAGCAAGATAATAAGCTAAAAGTGGATGATTTCCTTCTGAGTGTAACCCTTTAACAAACCTGAGACCCAGAGTATGAAAATATCAGACTGTTTTCAAAGCCTTTACGTTGTGTTTTTCAAAAGTAACTGCATTAATTGAAAAGTACTCTGAACTTGTGATGGAAATCAGTTCCTGCATGATTAAAAGGAACGCCTCACCAATATAAGACAGTGTGAAAAATGAAGAAGTCAGCTTGAATGCAGGGAAGGCATATTTGAGTTATTTGAACATCCCTGTGTGGAGTATTAATAAACCAGCAACTAGCCAGTAATTATCAGAAGCCAGGTAGTGCTCCTGGAAGGATGTCTTTTTGCTCTCTATATAGTGTGCGAGGAAGTTATAGAAAGAGTTCAGATTTAAATGGTGCCAGCACGAATAGGCAAAACGATGATAAAAAGTGATACTTATTGTCTGTGGATGTTTGAATGTTTTCCTTGCATAAAGTGGCAAAAGTAAAGAGGAAAAATAAACAGAGAAGAAAATTTGGGGGTTTGTGTTATCACATTAGAATGAGATGTAAATACATAGGATAGGGCACAGAATTTTGATATATTTATGGAAGACCCTTTCCTGATTGAAGAACCTTTGTATCAAATGCACTTTGAGCAGTAGGCACTGATGGTTCCCTTAAACTCTACTCAAGTTTCACACATTGGCAAATAATAAATATGCTTATTTTTCATATTGTTCTAGCTTGACTGAACTTTCTTCTGCTGAAAGTATACATCCCAGATCTTTGTACTTGTGAATTTTCTTTGATAGTCTTAGAAACGTAGCAATTACTTGTATTTTTATTCCAATTTTGTGACCGCTTTGTAATAGCTGTATTGCATGGAGGGACTGAAGCCCATTTGCAGAATTACTGTTGCGATGGCTGTGCACAAAATACATCAAGGGCATGCTGTTTTCCAGTTTGTGCCCAGCTGTTTTAAAATGAAACTAAATATTGACATTAAGAAGTAATATTTAAATAGAGTAGAGCACAGGGGAGAACTTCACAAGGGATTTCTCCCAAAGGACAGAAAACAAAGGCAACAGCTCACATAGCCTTGTGTCTGTTTTTTGTTTTAACTGCTTTTTATGACCAGCCTTTGATTGATCTCCTGGAGTATCAAAACATGAATTGCAAGCGCGGCCAGAGGAAAGCCAGATAAAAAGGAACAAAAAACGACAGTAGTTTTGTTTTCATTAAGTCATGTTGTCGCAAAACCTTTGAAAGAGTATGAAGCCTGTTAAACATACCTCTATTTTAAGATAATACTCTTAGTAAGAGGCAGATAAAAGGTATTCTTCTCTTGAGGATCAAAAGAAAGGATTTGAGCGATGCCTTTCCCCTGTTTGTGAGGAAGTGCAGAGCGTTTTCCTGGGAAGTCTGGGTTTTGGCCGGGTTTGGCTTGTACCCGGCACAGCACCAACACTGGCCTCTGTCCCTGATCTTCCCCTCTCTGCTGGCTCTTTGCCACTCACACCTACGGGCTGTGAAAGCGCCAGGTTTTGTTCTCTAGCTTTTGACTAATAACTTCCTTATTTTTGTTATTTTTCTATTCGTTCTGCTAAGGAGGATTTTGTCGCCACAGAAAGCAGAAATAGCAGAATACTTGAATCAGAAGATAGCATCTGCTTTTGTGTGGTCTTCTGATCATTTATTTGATCTGCCACCTTTGTTTTTATTTTACAGTTCTTCAAATATTGCCTGAAGCGTACAGAGATAAATCAGGGGAGCAATGCCTTTTCTGATTAAATTGAACAAGCCAGAAGTCCAGCAAAGCAAGGATGATCTATTTCAAAACATTCTTCTTGTCATACGCAGGTTTTGCCTCCTCTGCAATCCTGAGCTTTCTCGGATTTTAAACATTCAAATAATTAAGGCTGATTTATGGGAATATAATGTGTTTCATGCGAAATTCTTTTTCTCCCTTCTTTACTGCAATGTTGTTAGTAGGACAGTTCAGGAATTCGCAAATGTTTTACTGTTGTTTAGTAGAGAAATCTTACTCTTGCTGCAAAGTGGTAATAGGCAAAAGCCAGTGAGAAGGGAGAGACAGAAGTATAGTATATACATTATGTAGAATATATATGGTGTGTATGTATGGTATATATATTAATAAGTAATATATAGAAGTTCAATAAATTTTTAAACACTTGAAATGTCGCTAATCAATTTCTGAATGCCATGTCATCTGAGTGTCACCCAGAAATACATGGCACAGCATGTACTGGAGCTCCTAGGGGTGGGTGTTCATAAACTCAAATGATTCAGAAGATGAGAGGAAAATTATATTTTGACATCCTTGTATATGGAAAAGATGTTTAAAAGCTTTGTGTTCATGAAAAGGTACAGAAAATTAGTCCAAAGGTATCAAGCAAAGCTTCCATTTGGTTACTTTTGAGACCATTTGTGCCTTTTTCATGTAATGAGAGGCAAGATGAGTAAAGGAGAGTAGATGGCAGTGGACAAAATTGTCTTGCAAAGCATTTATCTGCTGTGATTCTTCCACACAGTCTCATTTTAAGAAATGCCCCCCATGCACATGGTTTGGGGGATTCTTTTCAACCTTAATAGGAAGCCTCAGTTATGCCACTTAAAAGTTCCCTATTTTTGCCAGATTCACAGTATTCTTGTAACGTTGGCTCTATATTTTTGTGCAATAGGGTGGCACAAGTTCTGCAGTTATTAGAGATACATCTGTGTCAAAGCAGAGCAGACGGAGGTGAAAAGGCAGAGCGGGGATGATGGGGTAGTTGGGGTGACCCTCTTGCCCCAGTCTGTCTTTCCACTTGAATATGAGACCTTTGCAGTGCTTTCTGAGAGTTGTCAGACATAGATATCGACTGCATTTCAGTAACTGCTGATTAAAACAACAGTCTTGGAATGACTAAACACAGTAGCCGTGTTTTTCAAAGATCAGAAGTCGAATTGTCAATGTTTTCCATCTGGTAAAAGAAAGCAGAGAGTTCAAATATGGGTGTTTTTCTATCACTCCCCATCAAAATCTGTGTGAGCAGAGGGGTGAATATTTACTATTTTTTTTGCTATTTTAGTAATGTTTCCCACAGTTCCTCAAAGACCCCAGAACAGTAACAAACAGCTGCTCTGAATACTGACCTTTTGAGTCAAGCACACAAATCTGCAGATTCAGTCAATACTTAATGTTTGTGGAAGATCACTTTACTGAATTCAATGAAATTGTCGGTTTTATTAAGACATATAGGTAAAACAAATAAAAAAATAGGACTGTTTCCTCAGCTCAGCCATCCTGTTTGGGGTTCCTACATCAGCAGGGCTGGAGTTTTGTTTCATGTGCCCCAGTTGCAGCAGAACATGGGGAAACAAGAATGAATTGATTGGTCTTCTGAATAATAATAGATCTCTCCACAATTATTATTCAAGCAGGGGGCTTGTGCATTCAATTAAATTAGAAATTTAAATTAGAAATTAAAAAAAATTAACATATCAGAAAATGTCTGGGAAGAAAATTGCTTCCTCGCAGACATGATGTGTTTTTATTTCCCACCGTGGGGCTTCAGGGAAAATGAGCACATGTAGAGACTTGATGCTGATTTCTCCGTGTCTCCCGCCTGCCACATAGATCTTTGCTGCGATGTCAGAGCCCGTGGACACGTCAGCTCACAGACCATCAGTTTAAAATTATTGATGAGAACTCCATACGCTTTACGCTAGTAAAAAGATTTCTAAACTCTTTCTTTCTCCCGTGAGCAGGCAGGAGGAGCAGATAATCCTTTCCCAAATAATTATCTCCTTGTGACTGTTCAAATTGGTTGGTTCAGTGTCTTGTGCCAAGAAATGCCAGTCAATGGGTGGTGTTTGGAACTATCTATCTCTCTGGATTTTCTGTATTTGAATTCCATGTATGAATTATTTCATCAATTCAGTTGCTTGTTATCCCCATGATCTTTGCATGAACCAGTACTTTTTATTAATCTCTGCTCTCCTGCAGAAACATTTTTGTGTTCCGTGAATGTTCCATTTGGGAGAGATACCTCAATTCCTTCAACCCTTCCTGTGGGAGGAAGCTCCTCCCAACAACTTAAACTCATATGAATGTTCTTGAGAAGTGAGAATATTCAGAACCAAACTCCATTTCTAAATTACCTGGATACTCCACCATAATCTTCCTGTTCCCTCGGTTCCCCTGCCATACCCCAGTATTAGAAATTGGCAAAATACTTGTTACAGTTGAATTAAAAAAATAAGAAATATGTAAACTGTATGAGCAGTGGCAATTTTTACGGGTCTTGAAATCAGCATTGTTTCTTCAATTATTTTTTTTCCAGTTCTATTGATTGGAAAATTTGATATAGACATTAGGAAATATTGGAAGCCTTTTTTGCTACTTCAGGGATTAATTCTCTGTAGATTTAACAAAAGTTAAAAGCAAGCTACATCTGTATCAGTAGAATCTCTAGACATATATTGAAGTGCAGGGTTTGTCTCAGTGTGGCATAATAAACACAAAAAGGAGGCAGCAAATATAGACTAAGAAACATGACTAGTGTACAGTGTAATTTTAGTGCATAGGTCAATTAGTATGTGTAAAGTAGTAGCAAAGTAATAATTTAAACAGTTAAGCTGTGAAAAGAGAAAATGAGAAAGGTAAGACATCTGTTAGCTAAATGAATAGAGAAAAATAGAGTTCATTCTTTATGCTTTGTCAAAATATGCTTAATTAAAATGAAGCATTTAATTGTAGCACTGTAACATGAAAATATTGTTGCAGCAATAATTTCACAGTCAAGGTTTGATGGAATTGAAAAATACTCGCAGTTCTTGTATAAGCTTATTTGTATTTTTTTTTTTGCAAATTGGCACTGGGTCCTGGGGATTCTTGGTGACCTGACACCAACCTTTAAAAAGAGAAGTATTGCACATGTAGCCCAAAGGAAGCAGCGGCTGTGTAAATATTAGCTGTCTCTTGCGGCACAGGGTATAGAGATTGCTCTTCTAACTTCCACGGTAAAAACAGAGTATGTTTTGCTGTGGGATTCACGGGTGACTGCTTTTATCAATGCTCAATTGAATTTCCTCATTAGCCAATAGTTTCTCTAATTTAAGTGGCCTTTTCATGTATTTCTTAATGAAACATTTTCACTTAATCCTAAAGTGTCACTTGGTATTCAAAGGGGGATATCAAAAAGGCACATATGAAATGTTCAGGTCTGTCAGGAAAAGCTAATGTGAGATGATTCCAGATGTGAGAGCTGAGTGTGCCCTGAGCTGTTGCTGTTCCTCTGCAGATATTCCCTGGCCTGTTTGTCTGTGCTGAGGCAATAGTGACATAGAGTGGAAAACTGCAGAATGAACCTATATGCTGTCGAGCAAATGGTTGGTAGTTTTAAACTGTAAGGATAAATAGGGACTAGGATTATACATGTGAGAGCTCCAGAAGCCCCTTTTCATGGCAAGTGTTGTAGCTGCTGAGCCCTTAGGAAGATGTGAGAACTTTTATTCTCCGTCAATCTGCTTCCTCTGGGCGGGGCATTGGGGTCCTGTGGTGCAAATGGTCCTTCTGGTATCTTGGTGTGGGGACCCACAGTGAAGGTGTGAAATGACTGTCAAAATGCTCTTTTCTTTTGGTTGCTCTTTACCAGTGTGTCTGCTTGTAGTTTGGGTTCTCTAGGGAGATGCTGGCAGGTGAGGAGCATCTTCCACATCTTCCACTATCTCTCTGCTCCATGTTCTGCTGTCCTGCCGTATTTCAATGCATGGGAGAAAGTCACATTAGAGTGGTGGACTTGAGCTGGTTTTACTTTGGATGTAAATGATTCTGTACATTCAGCCAGTGTGAAGACACAGTTTCTGGGATAATGGAGCTGAATTAACCCATGGCGTTTGCCTAGAAGAAATTCCAGGCAGCTTATACAGCTTCTGTTTTTTTCAAACTGAAATTGTGAATCTTCACATTTTGACCACCTGAAACACTATTTTTCCCATTTGTCTCTAGTTTCAAAGGCCGCATGATTATTCACCTCCTTTTCGATTTGGAACAGTCCCAAATGGAAGCACCGAGAGGAATATCAGAAACAACTACCCTGATATGCACCTTTACATGACGAAGTATAATCAGAAAGGAGTTGAAGATGCCTTGGTCAGCTTGAAAACTGGGTAAGCTGTTTCCATTAGTTCTGAAGAATACTGTAGACCTTGCAGAAACTGAGAAACACTGATCTGTACTTACTGTGATACCGAACAGGCTGATGTCAGGAATGCTATGTAATACATTTATATGACTACTTTAAAACTGCATGGAAGCTTCGGTGTCCTATGTAAAACAGATTAAAAGGGAAGAATTAGTATTTGAAAAAGAGACAATACAGATGGACCTGGATTTGGGTGAGGGCTCAATACAGAACATGACATTTTGTACACCCTCGTTATCTTTGCAGAACTCTCACAGGAATGTGCTTTCAGAGGGTGAATTTCTGACTCAGCCTGTTTGTCTGGCCGGTGCACAACTACTTGTTATTTCTTTACAACCTCCCGTCCCTTTGGTATGCTTTTAGGTCCCCTTTTACATTTTCTTCCCTGCTCTAATTAGCATGGCCCTGTAATTTACTGTCACATCTGAAGTATTGACTTTGATCTTTGTAAAACCTGTTGAGATTGTCTCAAATGTACTATCCAATCCCCCTTCTGGCAATCTTGGTAAGTATTCTGGCAAATATTATTGTCCTTCTTTAAGATCTGAGATGCAGACTTGAGTGCCACCCATCCTTTTCTGTCTCTGAAGGAGCCTGTTCTGTCTGCTTGGACAAAGAGACCGAATTTTCATTCTCAGTCCTCAAAAGGCAGGAGAGTGACTCACTGCTTGTATCAGTATTCATCTGGGTGACAGGAAAGTGTTAGTTCTAGCTGCCTTTTCTAAACCTGTAGGCTTGATGACAGCATGTGTATTTTTGTTAATAATACTGGCTTACAGTTATAATAATTTATCAATATAGTTTGTTTCGCTTTGAAGTGAGAAGGCTAAGTTACCCATGGGGATTTAAGTACATCTACTTAAGGCACATCTCACCTGCAGTTATTTATGGTGAACACAGGACACATTTCTTCCTGTACTAAATTGAGCTGTTACCTTTGTTCCCTTTTCAGGAACTGCTTGTCCTTTTAATTTTTGCTCTCCTTCTCCCAAACATATAGGGGATTATAACGTATTTCTTATGCAAAACCCCCTGAAGTCCCCAAATCTTTCCTTAGAGTGCAGGTTTCCTTCTTTAAAAAGTTATCCTCCCTACTGTTTCCTTCACTGCTATCTCTGTGGTGCTGTCTGGTCTCTTTTTGTTGTGATGTTTTTCTTGCTGCAAAACTGGAGGAGGCAGAACTGCTCCGGCTGGGCTTGTGCAAGCTGTATTTCCTGGGTGAGAGCTGCATTCTGCATTATTCTATAATGCATCATTCTATATTCTATAGTCCTGAACACTACCATTCCTGCTGTGAATTTTTACAGAAGCTGCCCTTAATTTCAGCCATGGCTAGGGCTTATTCAGTTGGATATATAGTTTATCTGGGGAACGTATGCTCCATGTACTTTTCACCAACCATTTGTGCTACTGAAAGCCCTGAAAAACTGCTGTTACCTTTAAAATCAGGGCACCTGTCAGACACTTTAGCATGAAGATGGGAGGGCTACCTGGCTGCAGGGTAGTTCAGCACACTCACTGAAACTCAGGCTGGCTGCTCTTGTGCCAGCTGCTGCTCTTCTTCTGAAGCTTTAGTCCTTTTGACAGCATAAGCTATTCATTTTTTATATCTATATATATAATTTTTCCCCCTCTGGAGTTTCTTTCCTCTTCTAAGTGATTTCTCGGTGTGGACATCCCAGGTGTCTGCTTTGCTCACCTTGACTGACATTTCTGTAGCAGATGGTACAAATAAGCTGCCATGTGCGGTGTGTTTTGGATTGATCTAAGTAGCTGCTGTTGTACATACAGCTGTGCTCCTCTGCATTTGGTGTGATGGCACCTGCAGAAGGATTAAGCAGCACAGCACCAACTGCTGAACCTGCCCACAATACAAGTGTCACTTTGTGTTTGCTTATGTCACAGTTTGGACATTCCAGCAGGAGAGCAGCATGAAGTAGGTTATGTGTGTTCTGCCTTCAGGTTCTGCATAGCAAGAGCTGTGCAAAGACCCGACCTGTGCGGTGATTGCGGGCAGTAAACTCGGTGACACGTCAGGCAGCATGGCTGTACCTTCTTTTTGCCTCAGAGCGGTTTCTCTCTAGAAAGACAATTTCATTTAAGTTACCAAATGGATCAGGCTTTGTCATCCTCACCTGTCACTTGCACCTTGAGTGCACCCAGATTTTTCCTTTAATGAGTTGCACTCTCCATAGGGAGGAGAATAGAAATCATAACAAGTATTTGGTAGTATATTAACAATTCCTTACCTCTTCTTTTCCTCCAGATTAATATTCTGCATAATTTTTCACTTCTTCTACCCAATTTTCTGTTCCATGGTATACACAACTGTTTCCTCATTTTGTATAAACCTGCGCTGCATCTTCTTCCTTTCTCCCTCATGAATTATTTGACCAGGTTGTTTCTTGCTGCCATGTAAAATTTGTCTTTTCATCCTTACCTAGACTTGATCAAGTTTTCACCTTCTCTGCTTTGTTTGATCCCATGATTTTTAATACATCTTGCCCCGTGAGGAGCCTGTGTCGCTACCGCTCTTTTGAGTATGACCTGTCTCTCCTTCCTCAAACTGCATCTGCTTCTGAGCAAATACATAATTTCTATTTTCCTCTTCAATGTGTGTATGTTCTGTTTACATTACTACCGTTATTTTGTCTGTTCTCATATTTATCTCTTGTCAAAGGTTTTTCTATACTTCTATCTTTTATTTTTTCATCCTCATCACTGGAAGCGTATAACAAGCAATTTTTCTTACATATCGTGAAGCTTGCTACTTCTGCACAGCTTTTTAAGATTAACTGCTTGGTAATTGTACAGTCATAGACCATGACCTGAGAAGAACTTGCAAAGATTGTCTGGTTGATACTGCTGCTGTGAGTCAAAATAAATAGTACCTGTGAATCCTGAGGAATGTTTGTGTAACCTGTATGTATTAATATTTACAACTCACTTTCAAAACCACTTTTGCTTCGTTGAAGGCATAAGATTTTGTTCCCTTTAATTCTGTATGTATAGGGTTTAGTTCTTATTTTAAGGTGGAACAAAAAAATACCAGCAATCAGGCAATACTTAATGACTGCATAATGCTACTTGTGTGGCACCCAATCTGAATAAAATCAAACTATCAAGTAGTTATTTGTCACAGTTCAGCCTGGTTTTGTTGTATCTCAGACTCTTAAGTCTTTAGATCAGCTTTAATTAGCGTTAGCCTCTTGGAATGTATTGGGAATATCTCTCAAAGCAAACCATGATGTCTAATACATAATGTTATTGAGTTGAGCTGGAAGGAGAAAGTGGGAAGGAGACAAACATAAAGCTACAAAGGCACAGATTTCTGGTTTTGTTTGAGGCATGCTCATGTCCCTTTCCTCATTCTGAACACAAAAAACAAACTGGATTTCTTATCTTGCTTTCTCACAAGAAGTGAGAAATCATCTGCCTGGGTCCAGTCACTAACGTGCCCATGAAAAACCTCAAGGGCAGAAGTGTGGGTAGGAATGTGTATTAAATAAATGATGTTCCTGCCTTTATTTCCTGGCCTGCTGTAGGGGTTAGATAGGTCTTGTGCTGCAGTATTGCTGTGCGTGCAGAGGAGTGTGCACACAGTTCTGTCCAGGAATCCTTGAACAAAACACCCAGTCCCTTTGTGTTTCATCTCTGAGAGGTGAAGCTAAAAGTGGCTCAAAAATTACTTTACAAAGAAAGCATGTACTCTTTTTTTTTTTTTAATTAGAGCAAACAACTTCACTACATGGGCAATAGGCTTGGACCTATCTTGTTCAATTAGCATCAAAAACATTTGATATCATTCTAGAAAGGAATCGACTGGGAAATGCTGCAAATCAAAATGGAAATGAGATTTTTGCTTTAGACTGACACTGACATTATACCTGTTCCTTCAAGTGAATCCGCATGGGAGGTTCATTGCAGCTGTCTCAGGAAGGGTTGTTGCTGTCAGTGGTGAAGGCAAATTTATCAGCTATATTGGCTTTTCCCTTTTGATAAGAAATCAACCTTTGTTTCTGAAAATAAGTTAAAATATCTGTAAAGTCTCAGTAATATCAGTTGTGTCGTATTTCTGAGATTCACAGATGCAGCTCTCAGAAAGCTGCTGAAACACCATTTGAACAAGCAGCAGAACTATCTGTGCATCAATTTGCAACCAGGCCTGTTAAACGGGAGCGGAGTTCATGCATCTTGTCATTGAGGTACTACTTAATGTATTTCAAAATGGCAAAATATTGTACCTGCTTCAATGCAATTTGGTACTGAAAGTAATCACAGTCTTACAAGCTTGTCAAAAAATGTACCAGTGGTTCTCCCTAAATTCTGTGCGTGGAAGGGACCAGCTGAACCCCGTGTGCTGTGTGACCTGCAGAGCCTCAGGCTGCCCTTGAGGCAGCACTGAGCAGCTCAGGAATTCTCCAGAGTTTTTTACTCCTTAATGGAAGCAGCAATGGCAGATATTTTCCTGGGCATTACTCAGAAGAGCGAAGTCTGTAAGACATTAGCTAATCTGTTCTTGGTGGGTGAAGTCCAGCTCTGCTAGAGCCATGATGGCTCCTCTGTGTTCTTTAGATGTTTATTGATCAAATAAAGTTCTAAAAAAGCATCACAAGCTTTTCTGTCTATGCTGTGTTTAATTAATCTCCATTTCTAGAATCGTCTGTACCAGAGAGAGCGATCCTATTGATTTTGCTTCTTGACAAAAGAATAAGTCTTTGAATAGGAAGTAGCTAATTATTGTGTTGTGTTTACAGTGGCTGTTTGAATTTGTTTTCTTCTGTTTCCCTTGCTTGTAGTTAAAGAATATGAGCTTTTTGCAAGCAAACCAGCCTTACCTGGTGTGGTTCTTTGGTGTGGGTTCTATCAGCTTGCAGCTGTTGAGTTCACCTGTCGTGTTTCTCGGTGTGCGAGTGTTCTGCTGTTGTAAAACTGTCAAGAGGAGAAAATGCAATGGCAATAAACTGGAAATGTAGTTCATGTTCTCACCTTTGCCCCAGCACATCTACACTGGAATATTGTCTGGGATTTTACTGCTGATGGCTGAAATCAGAACATTTAATTGGGAGAGTCTTTTCTTACTGTAGAGAAAAAATGAGAAGCTTTCACTTGCCGATTGCCCATCACTGATGAATCCATCTAATTTTTTCCTCACTTAATTTTCCTCGATGTGAGGACTGCAGCTGCGTATCACGCAGTGCATATCTTGTTTCAAGAAAAGAAATGGTCTGACACTGTGTGTTATGGCAGCATATTGATGCGAGGACTTTATTTCAGTTTCATTGCAAAAAAGCTGAGAATAGAGCTTGTTTCAAGGCAACTGCAGTAATGAATCCCTTGTGTTCCCCGGGCAAGCAGCCCCTTGTTGTGCAGCTGCAGACCCTCTCGCTGGCCTGAGCGGTTTTCAGTTGTTATTTACAGCCGCAGCTGTGCCTATATATTCAGGGATTTGATGCTGAAGTTTACTCGGGACTCCATCTGCCTTCCTGTTAAAGATTGCTGTGCTTGGTGCTTTATACGCATCGAGTTTAATACCTTATTCCCCAGTCGACTGTGGTAAACTGACAGCAATACAAAGCCTGCAAAGGCTGCTGTGGGGATGATGGCGTTTCTGCGCTGCCGGAGCCTGGGCGGGTTCGGCCACAGATGCTGTGGGTTATCACACCGGAGCCGTCCCCGAGAAGATGCTCTGGGCCTGCTGCGTGTCCCCAGCTGCTGGTGGCTTTGGTAGAATGTGGGATGATTCTACTCCTCAGCATTTTTTAATGGCAAATAATAATGCAAGAAGAAACACCTGAAAGTATCTGGTTGAACAGTGTGGGTGGCTGAAGTTATTTCCTCCCCGCCAGCACACTCTCCCATGGGAAAACAACAATATGATTCTGAATATTTTTTAGAATCTAATGGTACTAAGCAGAGAAAGGGCAAGAAAAGACCCTAGAAGGCTCTGATGCCCTTTTAACCCTCAGTCTCTTAAGTTTATTGGCCTGAATTGGATTTTTGTTGTGCTTACAGTGCTTGTGAATTGTGTCCAGCTCACAGCCTCGCACAGGCTGGTGTTTGCTGAGCAGATGCGAACTGGTCAGAGGCTGCGCTGGCAGCTCCGCTCGGGCTGCTGGAACATAATGCAGATTGTGCCCAGCAGGTCCTGTTGTTAATTGGGTCTGTCAATTAAAGTGGTGGTGCGCCTGAAGTGAAAAACAAACCAAACTTGTCTTTTAGGCAGCCAGCTGACATCTCCATTTGGATGCACAAACCATTTCAGTATTTTTTGCAGTATTCTGAGTTTATTTTTTACAGAAAAATTGTCATCAAAATTGTCATCAAAGGAAAAGCTTTCTAGTTTGTGGTGCTGTTGTGGGTTTTTTTTTGTGATTCATATCTTTTCACCTAAAAAGAGGAGGGAAAGCTATGAGAGAAGTTACCTGTTTGAGAGAAAAATTATGTATTTTAATTTTCCATAAAAAGCACGAGATCTTTGTCATTCTTGTGGGCAGATAATAACAGCTCACAACTGGAACGTGAATGTTCAGCAGACAGACGTTTTTAAACTTTTAATCTACTGGCTCTGGCTCAATATTTTTTGACTGTTTCTGACTGACAGCACCTTGCAGTATTTGTAAGTGAGAATATTCTCTTTTTTATTAGGCTTCTGGTATTCCAGTACATATAGCAATTATTTTACCAAATTTTTAAGAGATTGCCAAAGATGGTTGACTCAAGTTTGTTTGGGTGAGAAAGGGGAAGGTCAGTGGGGCAGTGTGGGATATCCACAGTCTATAATAACTTATTGCTTCCAGCCCTCCTGGATGCCCATCATGATACACGATGAGAGAAACTGCGCTACAGACAGCTTTAGCTGGCCAGCTGTCACTCTAAGAACACGACATTCTCCTTCTTTCTCATGGCCTACTCATCCAAGATCCCTATTCTGAGCCTGCTTGGCTGTTGTGTCTTTCACAAAACAGGATTAAAACATCAAATACAGCAACTGAAATAACGAGTTTTTAGATGGGTGATCCATGCCCCAGTCACACTTTTGAGATACTTCACCTGGAGGTGAAGTATGTACTGATCTTAATGAAGAGGGAATGATGTTCTCCTCTTTCAAAGTGTGAAAGCCTTAGAGATCTTTTGGGATACTCAAAATTCACCAGTTTAAACTACTCAATCTGAAACTTGTTTATTCACATGTGTTTGGAAAAATATTTTCCTGAGTCTGCATCTGCTGTTGTTATAATAAAACTTATTATCCAAGATAGGAATTAACCTTTTTCTTTAAAGGAAAGGACTGAGTGATGAATCCAATTTATATCTCTAAATGTTGTTTTATTAAGGAGAAAAGTTTAAGAAAATTACTGTCCATGTATTTATCAGATCTATAGGATATTAATTGAAAAGATTTTTGTCAGACCCTGAAAGGGCAAATTATTGTGCCAGGGGATCATTCCTTTAAGTCGGTGATAAATCCAAAGTGTGACTGTGTGACATAAGATGAGAAATTAATATTTCAGATAATTCACTGTCAATGGTACTTATAAGGGCAGGAATATAAAACACCTTAGAAGACTGATGTAACTAGCTCCTGGATTGCTCCACATCCATACAAAGGCACATGTAGACCATTTTTCTGGATGTAACTTTTGAACATTTTTGGAGGCTGGGGCTTAGAACCAGTTCTGCTTAGACCAGTTCTGCAGCTGCTCTGAAAGACAAAATAAACAATTCCATGGAGCTGTGAGACAGGACCATGGGAACTCCTTAGAAAAAAGCTGAACTGAACTTTAATTTGCTCAGTCAAATGAAATCTGAAACCGAGCTGGGTCGCTACTGAGGCATTGATGAGTTCAGGCAACTTTTACTGTAAATCCTACATGGAGTATCGTATTTTATGCCTGCGTGCATTTTGCCTCCTATCTGGAGTGGAAATAGACATGTAAAATACTTTCAGAATTTTTCTGTAGTACTCCTACAAGTTGAAATAATCACAACTGCAGACCACTGAAGATTCTATTTTGCTTAAGTCTTTGCTCTCTTAGTGTCTCTTTCTCTCTCTTTCCCCTGTTTGGCACTGGACCTTTATAAATTTCAGTAGTGATTGATAGAACATTGCATCTGTGGAGCTAAATTGGCATAGTTACATTCTGGAGATCAGGTGTTGTGAATACTGGAATTAAAACAAACTCAGAAAGAAACAGAAGAAACTGGTGGAAGGTGAATAATTTGGCGGCACTGAACAAAGATCTAAAGCTACCTGGGTGAGCAAGACATTTGCTATGCTCCAGACTGTCTATTTATCCCTATCAATTTTGGCAGCAAGTACTGAATTATTATGCAAATATTGTACAAATACTTATACACTTTTCTTAAAACCATCTGATGTGAATAATGATTTTCTTACTGACATTCTGTAAAAAACCAAAATATCTGCTAAGCAGTTGAGCCCATTCAGTTTTTTCTTTCCTTAATGGCCAGGTTCAGGCAATCTCCACAATCAATAGCTTCATTTATTTTGGCATCAGATGGCTGCGGTAGCTTTATTTCAGTTTACTTTTTGATGTTTTCTTTTGGACTTCAATCTAATATTTGTTTCAGTGTTCATTTTAATACTCATTTTGGTGCTACACTCTGAGGGGAATGATTTTCAGTTGGTGTTACAGCTGCAATCACCCAAGCTGGGAACTGGAAAGCTGGTTTGCAACTGGGCAGCTGCTATTTGTGCCAAAAGACTGCAGAGATACAGAACCATATACATTTACTGTTTGATCCAGGCCCGTTCTTCAGAAGATATGGTCATTGAAGTATCAATTCTGAAATCTAATAGTTTAAAAGAAAGTGCAGGGTGTGGAGGACAAAGTGCCACCAAGCACAGGGACAGGGACGTCCCATGGCATTGCCATTGCTGGCAGGACTTGCTGGCACCAGTTGTTCTGATGGCTGTTCCCATTTCTGTGGGAGGCTGGTTCTCTGCAGGCTTTGAAGAACAGGCAAATACTAATATTGGCATTTAGAGGGTTATTGGGAGCTGAGGAGGCACTCATGAACTGTCTGGGGAAGCTCATACTGCTGTAAATTCAAGCTGTCTATGAACAGAAGCAGACATCATCATGTCCTTTTAAGCTGGGTCAAGTTTTCAAAAATTTCTTCATGGCCATAAATGTGCTGCCTTTTTTTAAACAAACAAACAACAAAAAGCAAAGCAAACCAAAAAAACCCCAAACCAAAGAAAGATAACACCTGTCTTTCCTGTTCAGCTGATCCGTAGCAACTTGCCTCTAGAAAACAAAACAAAACATATTAATTTATTTCTAATTCCTTAATACGTGAATGCTTTTCTGATTTTCTTGAAGAAAGGTTACCTCCTGTGTCTATATTACCATTTTTTAGCTAATGCAATTATCTATCTAATGTCTTTAAATATTATAAACTACCTGGAGATGAAATGAAGAGGTGAAAGTAGCTGTATCCCATCTAACTCGTCTTCTTTTGAGAAGAAGCTATTCTAAGTTTTAGTATTCATTTGATTTGGGGATGAGATCGGGTGCTTGGTGAAATGTGCTGAATTTATCCTTCATTATGCTATTGTAACTGGGACAAAACCTTTAATCTAAAAATACATTCCCCCTACTCAACTTTTCCAATTTTGTGTTTTGATAAACTGACGCTTTGCAAGTACTTCATTGCTTGGCTTCTGAGACTTGAAGTGGGACAGTATTCCGTTGCATAAATTAATCATACAGGCACACTAAATTTTGCATTATTCTGGTTGCTAAGGGAAGTGTTGCAGGGACGGGAAGGTGGGTGGTGAGCGGGGGCTCCTGTGTGTGAACGTGCTGGTCCCGGTACCGCAGCCCCGGGATGCAGGAGGGTTCACAGCGGCTTTTTGGGCAGGCCTGACAGGGAAGGTGAAGCCTCCATCACATCCCATGAGGGTGTTAATATCTGTCAGAGCTTCCTCTGTTCAATTCTGTGTCTGCGTTTTCTACACGAAGATTGAAGCGAGGACGGTTTGAGCTGGGAGAAAAGTTGAAAGCTTGTTCTCTGCTAATGAGTTCATCATTTAACTGGGTTAAACTCTGCTAACCCGCAGCGTTGCAGTGGGCTGGTTGTTAAATTTCCCCCTAATGAATTGGCAATGTCAAGATGTCAAGAATCCATCCAGTGTATGCGAACTTCAGATCTGCAAGGAGCTATTTGAATATGTTCTGTAAGATAAAGACCCTGCTGGCCATGAAGTGCCATCAGATAACCTGAAACGTGTTTTAGTCAAAACTGGGTAGAAGAAATCATCAGTCCCTCATGCTAAAGGTTAAATATCAGCTTCTCTTGCTCCAGCAATATCACAGTGTCACTTTAGAGAACTTTCCTTGAAGCCTCAACTTTAGAGCAGCCGTCCTGCCCTCAGTTGCTGTGTCATTCCTCAGTGACCTTGTGGCTTCACGTCCTTTGGATGTAGCTTTAGAGACGCACGTATGGCATTGTCTCACTGTGCGCTCCTGACATACATTCTTTTAGCCCTTCTGCGCATAAAGAAGGGCTAAAATGTAAATTATCACGTTTGTAATACATCTATAAATCCATCATATTTTAAAGCCAGTATTTTTGCACTTACTGCCTTCCCAATAATGGTATTGATGATCTCTAAAGTATATGCTTATGTTTAATCCACCCTTAAGTGGATGCCAGTTTTTTGCCTAATATCAAATTATAAGCACTACTTTACAATCATCTGTTCCGCAGACTATACAATTTCTTTCTAAGAGCAAAAAAGCTGAAAAGTGTAGTGGTTTTTGCAGAATGTTTTGAGAATGGAGAGACAAAGCTTTAACAGGTAAAAGTGTTCCTGATGATGGGCTGGGGGTAAAGAGAGAAGGGTAAAGGTGCTGTTAGAAGCATCGTTTGAGGATTTACTGACTTGCAGTCTGATATTGGTAATAAGACAGTAATTTCAAATATTGTGCTTTCAAAAGACATGACTGGAGCCTCAGTAAACAGGTATGACACTTGCTATGTGATAATCTTTGTAGTCACTTTTGTATTTATTTACAACCAAATTTAGGAGTAACATCTCTTAGTTTTTTAAGTCACCTAGGCAAATTTCAAAAATAGATCTGGTTTAGTTAACTATGTTTTCTCGGAATTAAATTTCTATCACTTACAATAATTAAATACATAACTGACCTGTATTTTTTCAGAACAACCCCCAGAAGGTGTGTATTTGGGTTCAAACAAACTCTTAGTCAAAAATAATGTAGAAAGGTCATTTTAATGCAGCTGTTTACAGCAAAATGCAGTGCAAGCAAATTCCTATGGTGGTGTATGCATCATATGTTACATGCATTCTGGTTTTCTGTAAGTCAAATCTGTGTCAGTAATAATAAACAGCTTTTGCTGGCTGCGAAAAGAATGTGTTTGGCGTGTTAGAAAACATAAAGAAATGAGCATGAGAAAAATGGATTCTGGAGTTAATGTACTGGATCTGACAGATGAACATTGCCCTGAATGGTACCCACTTTGGCAAGAAATTAATTCTGCTATAGATAGTGTATGTTTGGATTTACTGCAGTAGTTGAAAACTGGGAAGTGACTTGAGTCATGCTCCCGTTTCTCTGATCCGCAATGGAAACACAATATTACTTGTTCCATAGACTCCAGTGCTTGACAGGGAAATGGAAAAATGTGAATAAACAGGACTGCATTAAAGCATCCCTCTCATTTTTTGAATATTGCAACACAAGTCTTAGCGGGACATAAAGTAATTGAAAGACATCGATTTCTAGTCTGCTGCATTCCTGTTGGTGTCTCCAAAGCTACTGAGCAGATGCTCTTTTAGACTTTTTTTTCCCTTTTCTTCTTTCTATCAAGAAAATGAAATTGCTGAAGGATCCCGTAGTTGGTTAAGGGTGCAAAGTAACATTTTCCAAAGGAGCTATAATTCTTTTGTTGAGGAAGAAGCTGTGAGTAATAAAAGGGGCTTTTTCTTAATCCTGCTTTTCAGTTTTCATCATAGGAGTTTGGTGAGAAGTATGTGCCAATAATAAAGGTGGGGAAAATTACAGGGAATTGTTTTCAGCTTTTCTGAAATTACTTTTCTGTACCTTTTCCTTTAATTTTCTTTACACAGTCATTTTTGAATATGCAATATGGCAACAGATTGAAGAATGGGTTTTTGCAATAGCTATTCTGGTTTTTCAACTCTTATACTGCTTGGTTACTCCTAAATATCCACGTACAAGACTGTCCACATCTGTTTTCCACAGGTCGCCCACATCACGTTATTACATTCAGTAACGCGTGGGGTGTTTTTTATTCCAGTTAATAATTTAATAACACCTGACATTCTCCTCTGCTGTGTGCACTAAAATTCTCCATGCCCCCTTACTACCTCATGAAGGACATTTGCCTTTGCAGTCTCTGTGATACAAATATTCCAAAATGTTTGTTTTCTCTCCTACCCAGGACTATTGCAGTAGTTCTGAGGAAGTTTACAGACCTGCTGGTAGCTCAGATGAGTCACAGCACTGTGGTCTCTTCCTCTGCCATCACTGGAGATGCCTGGTGTGTTTGGCTGATTTGCGGCTGTTATAAATCTGGCTTCTTGCTGCATTCCAGTTTCTGTAGTTCTCTTTCATCTTTCTAATAATTCTTAGCAGTTTGTTTAAACCTACGCAATGTGACACAAAGCTTTTCGCCCTCTGAAGTGGCTGCACTGAAACAACAAGTTAATTGGTTCATTTTTATGCGATTAAGGTTTGCAGGATGTTGAGCCTCTCTCGGTGTGTGTAAAGTGTGAATATGCTGAATATACAAGTTAAATAGCAGAGTGCTCAGCACTCAGACCAATCCAAAGCTTCTCAGCTCTGTAGCCCAGTTGATTTTGCTGCCATGAGAACAAAGATCCCAGTGCTCACCAGTCCATCTGCAGAAAAAGAGAAAGAGACACAGGGTGAGCCGAGCCCAGGGCTGGGTTTGCCAGTCCTGTCACCAAAAGGACAGCCAAAGCCGGGCTCTGTGTCCAGCTCGTCCCAGCAAAGCTGTGGCTTTCCCCAGCCAGACGGGGCAGAAAGGAAAGTCCTTGCTGTTCCCTGCAGATTTCTGCTTCGTCTTCTTCTGCAGCGGATGCTCCTGCCGTCTTTACAAACTGGGAAACGGCCTGATTTTCAGACTTGCCCAGGTTTTGCTCTCTGTTTTTTGGAAACTTATTGAGGAATGTTTAAAGTTGTCTGAAAGTTCTTAAAAAGTCATGGTGTCTGGAAATTCAACTCCTAGTGATGGAAGAGTTGGTTGTCCTCCCATCTGAGAGCTTCACTCGCGGCTTGTGACTCCCTGCCCACGCTGCCAGGGGTACAGCATGTTCTGAAGCTTTGCTTTGCTTTGCAAGGAATTAGTACTTCTGTAATCAGCACATGGTGAAGAGATAATTAAGCCTTGAGAGGTTATAAGATTTACATTGGAAATGGAGAAAATATATTCTGAATCTGAGTTTATATTTGTAGACAGCAGGACTTGTTCAGGGCAATCAACTTTCTGATTTACAACTCAGGCATATGGGCAGCAGCTGATGACAGGACCTTTCAGCACTCAGCATCTCTCAGTAAAGCACCTCATGTGTTTAAATTGATTTGCATAGTGAGATTTATTATGACCTTATAGAAATAGTACAGAGAAAACCCTCAAGTAAAGCCTTCTGCATCTTCGGAACCTGCTTTCCTTGTGTGTGTCCACTGCAGCTGGTGCCACTCTGCAGGGAAGCTGGGGGGATCCACAGCGAGAGGGTGAGGCTGGGATTGTTCCTTCTCTTCCTGTCCCAAGGTTTTCCTAAACTACTGAATAGCTAAGGAGACAACCTGCCTGATTTCTGAATCACCACAAGGCTTTTGGCTTGGAGTCTTTAGCATAGATATCTCTTTCCTCTGTATTTCTGACTTGAGTCTGTTTTGACAGAAGAAGAGCTGACTCTGTGTTTACCAGCATGTGTTTTATGTGCTCACATTGCAAAACTATAAATGCCAGAATAACCAGATGCCAGATTCCAGTGTGTGTTTTAACTTGGGTGGGTTTGTTGCGCAGTATCCATCCCCATGAGTGGAGCGTTCCCTTCCAGCCCCTTGGGCCGCCAGAGGCATCGCTGAGAGGAGCAGTGTCCTTCCCACAGATAACTGCGGGCGATAAAACCATGAGGCTGGATTGTATTGGTTATGGTTGTCTGCTGCAGATCAGAATTGTCACAAGTACCTTGAGGGTATGGCAAACAGTTATCTTCTTTTCTTTTTTGTCCTTGTGTGCCTGCCCAAAGGATGCAGATTTTTGTCCTTTCTCTCTACATGAACCAAAGATTGTCTCCAAAGCACTGAACCAAAGCACATTTAGAAGGCGGTCTGGCCTTGTGTTGGAGCCTGAGGGCTTGGGCAGTACCCCAGCATCTCCTCCCCAGCACCTCTTGGCCATTTCTAGTTTAGTCACCCTCAGTGCCTGGTAGCCAACTGTATCTTGTTTCCAGATTGTATCTGTTACACATCACCTTGTAGTTTTCTCCATGTTCTGTACTTTTTAATGGTTGCATGAACCACCTGTACTTGCTCTAAATTAACTACTTCACTACATTCCAGTTTGAGGACTTGAATGGTGACTGTTGAGGTAAGTATCCTTGAAGGGAAGCAATAAATTACAGAAAGCAGTGACAGGAGCTTCACTCTTCACTTTTTCATGACAGCAGACAAAATTCAACCACCTCTGTCCTGGGGTTTCTCTTGGTTTGACATGAGATGGACAGGGGTATTTTTAGTGCCACATTTTTGCTATCTGATCTAGAGTTCCACAAAAATCGGGGTTGTACATGAATCTGTTGGTTGATTGTTTAAGAACAAACATTGAATTATGTCATGCATGAAAGTTCGTGGTTGCTTCTTTGTTTGTTTTGTTTTGGGTTTGTTTGTTTGCTTGTTTAGTTTGGTTTGGTTTGTTTTTTCTGTTAGTAGCCAAAATCTGATATGCCTAGGTCTTGCTGTGTTCTGTGGATATAAATGAAAAGCTTTATCAATGTAAACCAATTTAAGCTACAGAATTCACAACTGCTACATACTGATAGAATGTAATTGAAGCTGATGCTCTTGTTTGTCTCACAATTAATTTATTTTTGTGTTTCCCTTTCCGTGAAGACAGGTCCCAGCTGTTTATGAACAGCATTTTGCCAGCCTCAGTCATTTGCATCCCTATAGAGAATGTTCGCAGTGCTCCGTGTCATGCACTGGGGCTCTTTTATTGGCATATATTATATGCACTTTTATTTTGTGAAATATCTGCACGCCTGTCTCTTCTGACTCTTGCTTTACAGTGCTTCTTAAAAATTATCCATGAAGGACATTGCCTGTTTTCCTTTCCTTGCTGATTTTGTTTTCCTCTATTTTGTTGTGTTCCCTGTATACCTCAGAGCATGGGATTATCCCATTCTTACATTTTTAGGTAGATGGGCTGATATGCTTGAAATTTTCCACAGTGCTGTTATACCTGCTATGCTCCAAGCACAGAAATAATATGTTTGGAACTGTGAATCATAAAGAAATATTTTCTCTAATTTTTAAGCAGGATTTAGGTAGCTGTATCAGATATGTTCCAATACCTTCCTCTGTCTTTTCAAGGACTCAATCTCCATCTTCATTGTTTATTTTTGGAAAGAGACATAGAATAAGGGTGTGTGTGGAAAAGTGCTGAAGTCATGTTAGCAGTTTGTTTCAGTATTTAAAATAAGCTAATTGGTTATTGTTGTTTCAATTCCTAAATGCTCTATTATAATTTGTGTTGGTTTTGGGGATAATTGTGTATCTCAAGATATTTATTATCTATTTTGAAAGCACAGATACCAAGATAACAGGGCAAGACATTTTGTAGTTTGGTTTCTCCTGCTCGGTATTTTTTAACAGCATCCCTTAAAATAGAAATGCAAAACTATGTGTCCTACTTTCCCCTCGCTAAAATAGATGCCTTTTGTTAATTTTAGATAGTGCAGAGCAGGATATGTAATTAATGATATCAAAGAATCCATGTGATATTCAACAGGGTCCTAATATCAAGGACAAAAGAAGTCTGACAACAGCTGTCCCTCATGGTTTGGTTTGTAAAAGTGTTGTCTTTTATTTCAGGAAGTTGGATGCTTTCATCTATGACGCAGCGGTGCTGAATTACAAGGCTGGCAGAGACGAAGGCTGCAAACTGGTCACCATAGGGAGCGGGTACATCTTTGCCACCACGGGCTATGGAATAGCACTTCAGAAAGGGTCACCTTGGAAGAGACAGATCGATCTGGCCCTCCTTCAGTTTGTTGGAGATGGTAGGGACCGAGCCTTTTTCCTTTCTTTTCTTTCTTAGGTATGCACAGTTAATTCAGCTTTAGTGGCTCTGAGCCCTTTATTACTGCTTTCTTACAGTCTTTAAACGAAGCAAACAAGCACAAAAATAAAGTCGAAAATTATTTATTGATACTGAGACAGGAATTCTCTTCCCCTCTGTTCTAACTCATCTCACCACCCAGGATGTTTGCATCTATTTGCAGAGTGTTTTCACATACATCACAAAGTAACAGTGGCCTCAGTGTTAGAGAGAATTTCTAAATGTGTTTTTTTATTTTGCCATTGAGCAATGACAGAGGAGTTTTTACATGGTAGATGAGTTATCTTTCAGCATAACTGTTTTGCTATTTAAAATTCTTTAGCTCAGGTCTGAACTGGTGCAAGTGATCCCTAATCTAGGGTGGATTAACTTAACCTTCTGGTAAAATAATGTTTATGGAATTGAAGTAAGGTGACTGGTTTTATTGGATTTCAAACAAGCTGTTTTTCATTCTAGCACAGAAGAAGAATTCTAGGTCCTCTTGGCACTTCTGCCTTGTAGAAAACTTGCTGCACATCTTTGGTGTATTTATAGACAGTACTAATGGCTTGTTTTCCATATAGGGCTTGAACTATATTTTGATTGTAGAAATATTTCTTTGCCAAAGTGAAACTTCCAGCTTTTCATACGTGCATGCAAATGAAAATATGGTGGTTAAAAACATTTGTAATGAATGGCTGAAATCCTGCAGCAGATTAGAACATGGTGTGTTACATAATCATTCTGGTAATTTTTCTCTTACATAGATACTTGTGTTAACTTTGCATTTCTCTGCCAGTGAAAAAGAAGGCTCAATTGAAAAATAAATATGCAGTTAAAATCACTGATAGCATGTCACTGAGACTAAGAGTAGTAGATTTCTGTATAACAGGACAATTTAAATGGCAAAGTGCAGGACCTTAGCATAATGGTCTCCTGTTCCATAAAAAACCAAGACATTAATTTTCATACTGGAGACAGTGAGTGTGTTAGTCTTCCTGCACATGGATTTTATTCCTGTTATAAACCTAAATGACTGGAAGAGATGTAATCATAATGACTGATGCATTTTGTCGGGTGAACATAGAGACATACTGGTGTCATCATTCCTGATGTGTTGGATTTAGAGAGGCTTGTGGAAGAAACACTGCTCACCTTGCTGAGGAGTTAATTGGTGACCCATAAGCTGGTTTCATGCAATGACATATTCTTGTTTTAAACAGTTGCAATTAATTGGTTAAAATCTTCGCTTTGTTTTTCTATTTGTGAATATATGACTAGAATATTTTTCTGCTTGTGCAACACTACTAAGTGTTAGGTGCTGTAATTCTGACCTGTTTTTAGATGACGAAGTTGAATCAGGGAGGTTGAATTGGTTGTTCTGTACTAAAGAAGAAACTGCTTCTGTAGCCTGAAGGAGGATCCGAGGTGTCTTAGTTGTGGACTAACCCCTCTACCTGTCAGAGCATCACCAAGGTTTTCATTCTCGTCACCTTGCATTTTCTTCATGCTTATTCTTTCATCTTTTTTTGATATTTCTTATGCAACAAAAAGAAATAGAATCACAGAGAAAGAAAACAAATGAAATAGAAGGGAAGGTATTTTAAGCTATTCATGAAAAAGTTTGTCGCAATACCAAAGCTACTGCTTTTTTGTGCATCACTTTGACTGTCAGGGAGAAAATAAAATGGATGGGAGAGAAGAAGGAAAAATCTTATCATGTATTTACACTTTGACCTGTGTATTTACATAGCGTATGAATGCTTATAGCTCTAACTCATTTTTAGTAGCTGAAGATAATACAAATGAATTGTCTACAAAGCTCAGTATTAAAACTTCCATATGAATAATTTATAGAATTGCAATAGATACAGCTGGCACCCAGTTGAATGAAAGCTTGTCATGAAATATCTGCTCCCACATTCATCTTGCTCGGATATTGCTTCAGAAGATAAACAAAAGTTTTGAATGCCCAAACCATGGAGGCTGCGGATGTGTTTATGACATTTTTTTCACTGGTATTTTTCAGCACTTTTAGAAAGTACTCTGAACCACCCATGAACGCTAAAATGTTCATTTTCCCTTGTAAAGGATCCCTAGATTTGCTCAGAAAATGGTGTGGGCACTATTAAAAAGAACAGCAGTTGGACATATATGATGTGTAGGAAGTTCCATCTTATGAGGATACTCCTGGGAAAGCCTCAGTGGAGTCTGAATGAGGTTGTTTAAGTAAACAGACGTTCACAAATGAAGGCAGAAATACTTCTTTCACTCGTGTAGCCTCTGCAGAATGTAGGATTCTTTAAGACTAAGCCTATAAAACAGAAAAGCACTTGGAAGCAACACTGCATTATTATTCAGTATATGTGATAGAGCATTCATCACAGTATGGAATAATTTCAATGAATGAATATAAATCTAACGAGTTTCATAACGGTAAGAAAAATAATCCTAATGAGTTGAACAAACACAATTTATTGATATGAATGTTATGTTAATATAATGGGAGAACCTTTTGGATGATACTGTATATTTGAATAAGACTAAGCAATTTGTTTAAAAGTATATCTAATTGCACCTTCAAAAATCATGATCTCGTCTCTCTTTCACATTTGCACAGTACTGAGATAGTCTTTTGAAAGGAGTTTTAGAGCTTTCAGTTTCCTCTGCATGTCTTTCTCCTGTGATTTTTCTCATTTGATTTTTTCCTTGCTTCATCTGTACCGTTCTTGTATCCAAGCCAGTTCACTTACACACTGAAATGAAATTTTTGCACAGTGGACAGGAAGATTTTCCCTTTTCCTGGCTGATGTAAAGCACCCAACTGAAGTATTAATGACTTCATGCAGGAGTGTCTTTTCATACTTCTCAGAGCACGATGCTTTTTCTGTGTTAATGTCAATGGCTTTCGACCTTCTCTTTTATCTTGTAGGCACTGGGAAAAATAAGGTAAATACAGAGGGATGTAGGTTTGGTTTAGGGATAACTAGGCTTAGGCTGGGTGGTTTATATGTAACTACATGTGTAGTGCTCTGATCCTGAGGATAGTTCTACTGTGTGGACAAATTATACTGATAATTAGCAATTACACTGTGAAAGCGATGGCATCCTGGGATGTATTAGAAGGGGGGTGGCCAGTAGGTCAGAGAGGTTCTCCTGCCCCTCTGCTCTGCCCTGGGGAGACCACACCTGGAATATTGTGTCCAGTTGTGGCCCCTCAGTTCCAGCAGGACAGGGAACTGCTGGAGAGAGTCCAGCGCAGCCACCAAGATGCTGAAGGGAGTGGAGCATCTCCCGTGTGGGGAAAGGCTGAGGGAGCTGGGGCTCTGGAGCTGGACAAGAGGAGACTGAGGGGGGACTCATTCATGGGGATCAATATGGAAAGGGGGGGAGTGTCAGGAGGATGGAGCCAGGCTCTTCTCGGTGACAACCAGTGACAGGACAAGGGGCAACGGGTACAAACTGGAACATGGGAAGTTCCACTTAAATATGAGAAGAAACTTGTTCCTGGTGAGGGTGGCAGAGCCTGGCCCAGGCTGCCCAGGGAGGTTGTGGAGTCTCCTTCTGTGCAGACATTCCAACCTGCCTGGACACCTTCCTGTGTAACCTCATCTGGGTGTTCCTGCTCCATGGGGGGATTGCACTGGATGAGCTTTCCAGGTCCCTTCAACTCCTGACATTCTGGGATTCTGTCTTGCTGGAAGGAAACAGGCTACAAGGTGCCACATTTGCTGCTCTGACAAGGAGGAGAAGTCACAGAGGACAGGAGGATGGGCAGGAGTTGCTGAGGAATGTAAAGAATAGCTACTTAGTTATGTCAAAAATAGAATTATCCCCAAAATGTTTCATCACTTGGTCTATACAGGTTCATATATGTAGAAGCTGAGATAAATATACACTTGTTAGAATGAGAATAATTGCTTTGGAACATGGAATTTTTTTGATATGAAGAGTTAGAAGTTGCTTTTTCTACTTTAAAGGATACAAGTGAAGTGTATTACCAGCGTATTTCTGGTTTTGTACATCTTACTATCAGTACGTCACATCTCAATACCTGCAACAACTTGCAGGTGACAATTAGCATCCACAGTTTTGTTTAAAATATTTGATCTTCAGGATAATTCTCTAAAGCACGCTGGTGGTTGTGTGGGTTTTTTGGCTTGCTGTGGTCACAAGATGAAACTTTCATTGATATTTTTTTTTTAGCAGAGCAATAAAAATATTTCTACTGAGACACAGAAGACTGTTTCTCAATCTTCTGTTGAGAACTAGAAGCATCCAGGAGTCCAAAAGCAACTGGAATAATACGGCTGTGGAGAAGCAGCAACATTGTCTTGTTTGGATCTTCCACCCACAGCCACAGAGATGTGTGAGAACAGAAATGCACGGAAGAATCGTGTGATATGTGCTTTGATTTCTTTCATAAAGCTCTGTAGGGAGCAGCCAGGCAGGCTGACGTACCCCAATCCAGCACGTTACCCGAGCAGCTGGCAACTGCTGCTTCGTGCCATCTTGCCCTGTGCTCAGTAAAGCTCAGGCACAAGGCCAAGTAATGTGTAATTTAGCAAGTGCTGGACTGCAAGGTCTGTGCAGGAACCGTGTTCCTCCAGCCTGCAACTCCAGGAACTTCGGGCCAGGTCTGAACGCCCGGGTGTTGCTGCTACTGCTCTGGCTGGGGCTGCACGGTGCCGTTTAGAGCAGAGTGGTACTTTTCTAGAAATATATTCCAAAGTAGTTTGAAAGACATTGCCTCTGAAGCCTGTAGCATCATGTCTGGGGGATTTGGAGCAGAATCACTGGTGCCTCGGAGGTGAGGAAAATTTATTTTTCTTTCTCTATGGCTTTTTTTTTTCATTTGCAAGCAAATGAGATTATTGAACTGCAAATGGCAAAGCTGCTTTGGGATTAAGAGAGTGTGCATGGGATAGAGAGAAAGACAGCAAGGAGCCTTTAGCTATGGGGCTGCAGCAGAAATAGGGGCATAAAAGGTGCATGACAACAGAAAGGGATGGAAACAAGGAACAGATTAATGCTGGGTGAAGGGAGCAGGTTTGGAGAGGAGTGGAGGAGGTGCTGACCAGGCCAAGCATCTGCTGTGTGAGGTGTTTGTAACCCATTGTGCTGCTGCAGGTTATGGGCTCTGTTCAGGAAGGTCTGGAGGTGGATCTCCAGGTTGGAGGGGCAGAGGGTGCAGCCGCATTCAGCCCTTAACCTGGAACACTGCAACTTTTAAAGGAATTAGAGACACAGAGACGTAAAGAAGAAAACTGGGTTTGGTTTGAGTTTCCACAGAGAGTCTGTTATCCCCTTCCTAATAACTTTCAGTTCTGATTAATCTTTATGTGCTTTTAGAGTGGCTTAATACACTCAAAATTATTTTCCTGGGTGGATAATTGCTTCCCACTCCTTAGGGGTAATAGGCAACTGTGGAAATGAGATTTGCCCCCTCACATGTGGAAGAGGAAAGCACTTTGCTATTTTTTTCATATTTTAGCATAAGCCTTCCAAATTGCTGTCTAGATTATACAGCAGTGTGACAGTGTGACTCACACTGGCTGTTAAGGACCAAGAAGGAAATACGTATGCGATTATAAGGACATATTTTCCATGTGTGCTGCTCAGGCAGAATACACCCACAATCCCAGTGATTTTCTGTTTATATATTTAGTGTCCTCCTTAAGCAGTGGGTGGAACAAATGTGACTGGAGCGTGTGAGTGTGTAAGTGGAGGGTGTTTGTGTAGCTAAACAAGAGTTAGAGGGATTGTAATATTGAAAATCATGCTTAACGTCCTGTTAATTCATCCATAATTAATGGGGGCATGCAGAGTGCAGTCATTAGCTCATGAGAGGTTTATTGCTGTCAGTCATCTGTGTTCATCTTTCTATTTTTACGGGGGAAATAACTCAGAAAAGAATAGTAAAGGACGTTGTTTTGGGGGATCCAGACTGAATTCAAAAGGTCACTGTGCTCTTATGTAATCTCATCCAAAAGCTGCTGTATGGATCATATAATCGGTCAAACTGGCACTGATGAGCTTACTGAACCAAACACACATTGACCCATTTGGCTCCTGACTCCTCTGTTGAGGGTAAAGACCCTCTCAGGTTGGAGTGTCCAGGTGACGGGTGCTGCCTCCTCTATCGCTCGGTGGGAGCTGCCACCAGAGCACATGTGAAACAGCCCGTCCCTACATCTGAGAACTGCCGTTTGTCCAGCTGGAACAAGCAGATGATTCTGCTAGTGCGGCCACAGTCATTTGAAGGTGATGTCCTACGTCTGACTGATGTGAAAGCATATATTTACTCCTCTTATTCAAGATCTATAATTGGTTTAGGTCAGTTTTCATTACGTGCTGGCACCACAGGTTAGAGCTTTGCGCTGGAGTCACCGCCCCTTTTACCCTCAATACCTGTTTGCTTTTGCACCTTCTGCTCCATCCCGTGCACCATGATCACTGGGATGCACTGAGGCTGGAGCTCTGCTGGACTCAACCAAAGAACTGCAGAGCCGTGGGGCTGCAGCCCGGCTGTCCCCTGGGCAGAGCATCCTCTCCTTGATGCCCTGTGCTCGTTCCTGCAGAATCCGCAGATGACACTTTCAATAGGGACAGTGTGTGAAACAACACAGTGCAGGGGAGAATGAATTGTTCCAGGCAGCTCTCCTTCACGCAAATCGATGTTTTTTGGAGTTGGAGGAGGGTGGATTTGGTTCAGGCACGTTGGCACTGGGGTTTCCACAGCTCAGGCAGTTGCAAGTGCCTTTATGCAGTGGATCTCACTGTGTAAGTCTGATCTCCCACCCACACTCACGAGAGCAGTAGCCCATTTGAGAAATGATGTTGCCAGAGAAACCCGCATTAGGTTGTTTTGTCCTCAGTGTTTTAGCTTGGCTGTTCCTCCATGCCGAGGTTCGGGTTGCAGTAAGCTGAAGGTACATGCTGGCACTCTGAACCACCCTGAAGCTGTCATTTCCGAACAGCACCTGAAATGTTAAAAATCTCTTTCTGGATCCAGAAGGGACATATGAAATAGATTTCTTCTCCATGTGTGAGAATAATTAAATAGGTTAAAATTAAAGGAAGAACTTGATGAAAATTACCCCTTCACAGTACCTAAGGAAGTAGTTGAGACAGCCTGTGAACCATCAGTGATTGTCTCCAGGAACCTATGGCTTTAACCTACATGGTTGAAGTAGGGCAGAAAAACACCTGTCTTTTAAAGACAAAAAATAGGAACTCAGTGAGTTATAGACATTATTGCTTATAGGAATATTAAAACAAATTCTTCAGCAGTTTACTTTGATCATTTGGAGGATAATAAGAGAATCAAATTTTAAAAGTCAATTTTCCAATTACAAATCTTGTAAAATTAATGTAATTACTCATCTGATAGGATGACTGTTCTTGCAGAGAATGCAGGTAAATGAAACAGAAGTAAACAGTAAATTCTTCACAAGGGCATTTTCTGTTTCCTCTTCCACATAGTCAATACTTTGACTCTAATCACTGTTTATATGTTGCTGCTTTTCCTTCCATCCTGTAATTTTTATTTAATGGCTTCTTGACAAGCATTTTTCATGTGCAGAGCTAATTCCACAGTCATATCTCTGTCCATTTTATTCCTTTGATTTCCCTGCATCAAACACTGTCCAAACTCCTGCTGGTGTTTATTCACTGGGGGCTGGCAGGACGTAGCACCTTTAAAATCAAATGCGGTCCCATGCTTGGGACGGCCAGTTTGGACTGTCGTGGGTCTGTGCTTAATCTGGCTGTATTCCCAAGTCACACTGAAACCAGGCCCAGGCTTGGCTTACTTCCCAAGACTGAAGATCAAAGGAGGTAGATAATGGGCTTTCTTTGATTCTGGGGTGTGTTTTTCTACCAGGATGAAGTTCAAGCCGCAGTAGTGCTGGCTGGGACGGTGCCCTTGGTGCTCGTCGGCAGCTGGGGGGAGGCGATGGATAAAATCCCTCTGGCTGTGGATTTGGAGAGGGGATGGAGACACCACCAGCGATGCTGAACTTCTGATGCTTGGGACCTGCTGACTGTCAACATATGCTCCTGGGTTTGCCATCAGGAGGATACAGGGTTAGATTCTCCATCTCGGACACTTTTGTGTCCTGAGGGAGAACGGGAGGAGATGCTCAGGTGCCCCTCAAGCTTCAGAGATCTTGCTTTCTTTCCTGGAATTGATTTTATTATTTTCTTTTTAAATAAGCAGCAAAAAAGATTATACTAGTCTGTTTGTTCTCTTTTTGGATGTAATTGTAAAACTTCGGCCTTGCTTATTTCTGGCAAGTTTGTAGCTAGGGACATATTCGGGTGATAATGAAAGGTTATTTTTTTTTTGTACTAATCACAAGGAAAGCATCAGACAAGTATTGAAAAACTTATTCCCTCTTAAGAAAAAAAATCTTACTCCAGACTGCTTTTCTATAAGTGAATATGGAGAATGATGGATCATATGCTTTGAAGGTTTCTCTTTTTTATAAATAACATGTAATTTTCAGTATGTGTGCATCTTCCTGGATGCGTGTATAGATGTAGAGGAAAAAAACACTGGGGAAACAAAGCAACATGAAGGAAATGACCCATAAGGTAGACAGCTTTATCCATCAGTGTCTCATGGCTGGTCCATCACTTGGGAAGATGCTGCTTCTCTCAGGAAGGTGATTTCATGAGCAAAGCTGAGAACCAAGGGAGGATGCCAGGTCCTTACAACGTGCTGGGCCTGGGAAGTGAAGGGAATGTGGGGATGCCAGTGACACCTCTCAAAGAGCCCCTGCGAGGTGACATGTCTCCAAGAGGCAGTGACGGAGCCTGCAGAAGGGCAGCGTGTCCTTCAGCTCTGGGGTGACGCTTCCCACAGCCCGCAGAAAATGCCGAGGGCTGCGACAAGCAAAAGTGTGTCATTCTATCCTTTGATCTCTCCCTTTTCTGTGTCTGGATAATGATGTTTTTATTGAGAAAAAATGTTTCAGGGGGTGCACTGGCCAGTTTGTCACTCCTTACCAGAATGATGAAGTGTCAAATACTTTAGAGGTGTTGCACTAAAATGTAGGAAAAAAAGGTCTTCTGGGGTAGTCAAAGCCAGAATGGCCAAATGGCCCATTTCTGTGCAAATGGCACAGAGAAGCACAAAGGGATTTAGCGCTTGTAAATAGTCTTGAATTACCGCTGAGAGAGTGAGAATTTTGCAATTTATTAGAGAAGACCATACTGTGTTTTGAGGGAATTGTGCAGAGGCTTAAGACACTGCTTGAAATATAGATCCTTAAAATACTTACACTGATTCTTACACCATGAGGCAGACTTTTTGATACAGCACTATAGAAATTTTAAAAATATCTTAATGTAGGCACCATGCAGTTATTTGTGAATTTTGCGAGTCAAATATACTGTGAACATACTAAACAAAAAAGAAACACGATTTTTTATTAAATCTGTTGGAACTTTTCTTTTTCTAATCTTGTGCTAGTGTCATGATGTACTTTGTTGCTGAAATCTGCCACTAGTCATTTAATTGTTTATCTAGTCCACGCATGGATGGAGGTAGAAAATGATTGTGACATTACTTTTAGTAAGTGCCTGAAGTGAAAACAAAAAGCCTTAAAACAAGCCTGATTAATATTTATAAGTAACTTGAGACCCCCCCAATTAGCTGCAGACTTGATCTCCATAAGCACTCGGTTCTTTTGGGCCAGGCGTTTATATATATATTGAGGTTGCTGACTTAGATTTCCAAGGTCTGTCTTATGGAAGGTTTCAAGCTCTTATTGCTGATAAGAATTATGCATGTGTGGAGACAACAAGTCTCCAGCGCCTGACAATCACTAATCCCTGGCCTTTCAATTGCCAGGACTAATCTATTGCTATAGGTGTCATCACTCTGTATTTGCCTCACAAGTCAGACCACCCAGAAGGGTTTGCAATACAACAACATTCCTTCTGAAGGACTTGATTCTTCTCTATATTATTTCTGAACCAAAGTTTAACCAGCCTCAAAGTTCAGTGTTTGTCATTCCAGCTCCAGGCCAAGTTTGGAACAGGCTGATTTTTGAAAGGAATGAATAGACACCCTAGTTAAAAAATTACTCATACCTGAGGATTTTGTAATAAAAATGTTGTGCCTTCTGTAAATATCCTGGGTAAAGTGGAATGAGCAGGAAGAGTAATAAGCATTTTTTGCCAGTTTTATAGGGTCAGCTATGCTGAAGGGTTATTACATTTAAATTAGTAACAGTTTTGTCTGTGTTTCTGTGTGTATGTATACATATATATGTATGTATATGTGTACACATGTATGTATAAATATATACTGTAAATGGTAAATGATTTATATACGTAGACCAGAATTACCGGCTTCATCTGTCCATTCCCAGAGACTATAATTTAATAAATATAACAGTCCAGTGATTCACAGTGCTCTGCAATCCATAAAATTGTGGATTGCTTTTGGGTATTAATTAGCAGTGGTTTCTGTCAATGTCAGATATAATGGAAGCGATATTGCAGAGCAGGATCTGCAGGACTCGGGGATGCTTTGTTCTTCATAGCTTGCCAAAGCACTGTCATTTATCTCCACTCAAAACAAGCTTGGTTGGTTGCTGTAGTGATGTTTTTGGAAAGGTTAGTGGATTATCAATAGTTACTTTAGGTGTACATGCCAAAGAGAAAGAAGCGTAGAGGAAACAGTAATAAAAACGAGGTTTAAATTCCTTTGTGAATTTTGTTATGAATTGTAAAAGGGCACAGCAGTCAAATCAAATTGAAGTTTGACAGTCTTGGGAGATGTGAATTTTCCTGTGGGAAGTAATGAGGGCTGGTTGTCAGAGCTCTGGCTACTAATGCACAAACCAGAAATCCTGCTGTCTCTCTTGACTTGGGTTCTTCTCTATTCTCTGGCCTCAGTGACTTTTATTTGTAGACTTTGGGGAGGACTTGAAAGAGAAATGAGGGGAACAGTCCACTGAGGTTTAGCAGAACAAAAGAAATCCAAATGTTCTAAGATATGGAAATGCAGTAATGAACCCTAGTTATCTATGTAGTGACAGTGCAAAATCTCCACTGGTGCAATTAATAATTTATTGTGCCTGTGTCCTGGATTAGAAGGCTTTAAAAGATTCATTAGGATTGAGTTTCTTCTTTGGGGATGCTCATAGGTATTTTGAAGACTGAGCACTGTAATTTGGGAGAGGATACACTGTCTTTTTCAGATGTACACGTTCAGTTCAAGCTTCAAGCACAAAACTAATCTCAGAATTAACTAGGAACTAAATAATGTGTCTTACAAATTTGTGAAATGCCTTTGCTAAAGTACCTCGTCCTTTCTACTTCAATTTTTCCTTCACATTCTGTGAGAGGAAATATCTCCATCACAGTCTTGTGTTCCACTTGCAACTTGTACATCCAGATTATTTGTGGGCTGCAGCTTTCCTGCTGCCCTGGCACTGTCCTGCAAAATGCTCCCGCACCGCAGGTCATCGATCTGCTAGTCCAGCTTGAAGGTGGCTGAAATGTCAAAACAGCTTCTAGCCATTTTTTTCCTGATCTTTACTCCAATGACATATGGATTATAATAGTGAAAATGCATTTTCTGATCACTGAGTAAGGATTAGGGATATGTAGCATGAAATTCTTCCCACAGATTGAAGCCATATCCTAAACTAGGAAACACACAAGCCAGCTCAATACTGTACTCTCTGGCCCCCTGTATTGCATGCTGTGTCTTCTAGAAACAATGAAGTTAATGACATAAAAAAATAATAATAATAGAATTCCTCAGCTATATCCCCACAAGAGTAAAAAGGCATGTATACACATGCAATGCGTCAGTGAGAACACTAAACACTTGAAAATTAATCATATCATGCAATATGAAAAACAGACTTGGCAGGAACAACTACAGCTCCTCGCACACCTCTGTCCGTGTTGGCAGGAGCGAACACTGCTAAGGGACACCGTCCTCCCAGGCCAAATCTCATCAGTGAAATACAGATTCTAAGAGTAAGGAACAGAGGCAGCGGGTGGATCTGCTTCCTTGGCTGGAAGCACATGAGGTGTTTTAATGGCAGTGAGGATGTGGCACAGCCAGAACCAGACCCCAGCACCGCTCTGTTCCGGGCACATGATGATGCCATTAATTTTTGTGCTGCTGTCTGAGAGTCAGTGACAACAGCAGGAGGGCTGAGGAGACTGTGAGATGAAAGGTGGGGGATCAGGGGGCCGGCAGGGAGCAGAGGGGGGTCCCATGAGGGACAAGGCTGGGTGGGAGTCTGTGCCGTGGGAAGGGTGGGCAGTTACTGCGTTCCCCAGGTCTCGGGGGGAAATAGAAAATGAAAAAAGGCAGAAAGCCAGAAGAACTGTATTTGAGATACTGCTTGTTAGAATAAAATAATAATTTTTAAAAAAAATCAGGAAAAGGGACATACTGTATTCATGCAAGCATCCAGGCATTAAGTGACAGTTATTTTCTATAGAAAAGCGGTGTGTGAAACACAATAGACTTTCTTCATACTGCATCATGTATAACTTTGTTTCCTCACTGGCTGCCTGTGCTGTACAAGTAAAGCTGGTCAAGCTTTTTGTTTCCAAAATGACATTATTGTGACCTGCAGCCATCACGCTTTGGGAGATTTTACATCCAGTGATGGTGACTGTCATTGCTTTGCCACGTATTACTGGCGAGAAAAAACAGAGAGTTTTGATAAATAATGTTATTTCTTTCTAAAGTGCTTGTAGATCAGAAAGTGGTTTAAAATTCCATCTCTGAATCAGTTACCTGTTACTGAAATGCAGCCAAGTCTGGGAGGAGATGTGACGGATGGCACTGCAGAGCTGGCCCGGCGCAGCGTCGCGGGGCTGCGGGACCTGGCTGTGCTGCTCAGGCTGAATGTTTAAACTTGCCGTTTAATCTTTGTTGTCTGGGTGGATGGTCTTTTAATGTTCAAAACTATCGTTTTGCTGAGAGACTGGAGTAAAAATATGGTATGGAAGGGACATGTGGATTCAAAGGACATGTAGATAGCTGGATTGTAAGGTTTTTCATGAGGTTATCTGGTTAGTAGCTGTTCGACATCAAAAATAACATGAGAGACAAGAACACTAATAAATCAAGTCCCCAGATACTCAAACCCTAGGGAACAAGAGATACCAGAGACAAGAGAGAGATCAGACATGTCAGGAGAGGTTCAACCAGAATGTTGCAACTTGTACAAAAGGGACAAACAAGATTATCATGGGACTAACAGGAAAGAAAAACTACTTCTGCCATGTTTTAAAGGGATGGTGAGAACATGTGAAGTTTGTTTTGCTGCGTTTAAGGGAAGGGCCAAAGGGAAAAGTCAGAGAGGATCAGGGAGGAACAAGTGTGGAAAATGGAGAGGAGGGAGGGAAAGTTTTACCCAAATCACAGATCCTGCTTTCTAGAGCAACCAGCATCCCATGTAATTTATGAAATCTGAGGATATCTGAAACCAGGGTGCTGTGAGTGCAAACCTGCTATATTTGCAAATCCTTAGTAGATAAGACTAAAGTGCTCCACAAATGCAGCAGTAAATGGTGCTGTATTTTTAACTCACAAAGGATTTTGAATCCTGTGAGCAGTAACGTTTGCATTGTGCTTTGACTCCTTGTTCCTTAGGGGAAATGGAAGAGCTGGAAACCCTGTGGCTGACGGGTATTTGCCACAACGAGAAGAACGAAGTCATGAGCAGCCAGCTGGACATCGACAATATGGCAGGAGTGTTTTACATGCTTGCAGCAGCCATGGCTCTCAGTTTAATCACCTTTGTCTGGGAGCACTTATTTTACTGGAAACTTAGATTCTGCTTCACTGGAGTCTGCTCAGATAGGCCGGGATTGTTGTTCTCAATCAGCAGGGTTAGTATGACTTTCATTTTCCCCCTTTGGGCAATAGAGATCATAAACCCTACCTCCCAAAACCATGATTTTCCCTTTTATTCCTACTTGAACATTTGAAGTGCATGTTAGAGCACCAGTGTGATGCTCTAGGTGGGCTTTGGATGCACTTGTACTCCATGGGAGGTCTTTTCTCCATTGGTTTATTCTAGGGTATGAACTGTCATCTGCCAGGATAATAAGAAATCAAATGCTGAAAACAAATACAATTAAGGGAAATTTTGATGAAGAAATGGTGGAGTTGTTCAGATATAGGAAATGGATTGATTTCCACCAAAAAAACCCACAAACAAACACCACCAAAACAAACAAAACACCACAAACAAACAAACAAAACTGATGGCAGACATTAGCTCTCAGTTTTGTGTATTTCTTAAACAGGTAGATTTTAAGTGGTAAAAATATACTGGAATATTTTTATAGGCTTTTCTTGATAGCAAACTTGAATAAACCATATGAGAAAAGGTCAAGTACAAGTGTTGCTTATGTTTGGTTGTACACTAAGACAGACTTCAATGATAACTTTACCAACCCGAAGTGGATTTACATATCCAAATAATTGATACTTGTTGTAAAATAAGGGGAGTATGAGCTCGTTCTTACATTTTTGACAAATTAGTTGGGTTTTGTCTTTTTTTTTTAAACAGTACTTTTATTAGGTGATTGACTTTTTGCTGGATCTTTTAAATAGCTGAGGAGAATTGGAAATGATACTAAAATGCCTAATTGCTTTAAAATGTGCAGAAATTACTCTGTTGAGTAAATTGGACTGTATTGCAGCTGCATTAAAAAGATTCTGCCTTACTCTGTTAGGGATTGTCTAGAGAAGAATATACACTTTAACCTCCTCATTTCACATTTGAAATTTGTACTTTTGGCCTTTTACACGTGAAATTTTCCTAACCGATGCGAGGGGAAAGAAGGCCTTATTTCAAAGGCAAATTCCTGAGAGCTGCAAGTTCACAGGGTCAGAAATGTCAATTGAGCTCACAGGGGGACTGAAGAGGTTGAAGTTAAAGGATGGACCTCAACCTTTTGCTCAAAATAGACTCAAATTCAGGCTTCAGAAAGAGCTGGGTTTTTTTCATATGTGCCAGGATAGGAAACAAAAGAGCTAAAATACTGTGACTAGAAGCCTTTTTATTTCAGCGGAAGTGAAGAGTACCTTAACATCCAAGCAAATAGCCTGACTGCAGGTTTGTTTAGGGGGGTAGCTTAATCACTGGTTTAAAATAATAGTTTCCATTCCTGAAGGTTAGTTACATGTTGTGGTGAGACTAGGAAGCCTTTTAGGGTCTATTCTAATCTTGCTTTCTGGAATAAGCAGGGGAGGCCAACATGGACCATGGCTAATTTTCTTCTTTACAGTTCCAACAGGTATGGTGGAAATTATTCTTCCATATTGATGCAAGAAAATAATAATAAAAGGATAGATATGTACTTTTAGTCTTCCCAGTCATTAGATAAGCAATGTTTAATTTTTCTTTATTCCTAACTGAAAATAGAATGGAAGTATTTAAAATTTACACCTAGTGATTTAATTTGTTACTTCTGTTACAGGGTATTTACAGCTGCATTCATGGAGTACATATTGAAGAAAAGAAGAAATCTCCTGACTTTTCTTTGACCAATTCCCAAAGCAACATGTTAAAACTACTGCGAACAGCGAAAAATATGACCAATATCAATCCTTCAAGAATTAACTCCCCCAAAAGAACAGCTGATTTTATTCAGAGGGGTTCCTTGATTATGGATATGGTCATGGATAAGGGAAACCTGATATTTTCTGATAACAGATCCTTTCAGACAAAGGACAACTTTTTTGGTGACAACATGAGTGAACTGCAGACACTTCCTGGCAATCGACACAAGGACAATCTTAACAACTATGTTTTCCAAGGTCAGCATCCTCTCACACTGAATGAGTCCAATCCAAATACAGTAGAGGTTGCAGTAACAACAGAAGCAAAGGTGAACTCCAGACCCAGGCAGCTCTGGAGGAAATCTGTTGAATCTTTACGTCAAGAATCTGTACGTCAGAGCCAAGGCTCCCAGAGAGAAAACGGGTCAGATGAAAACAGGCAGCTTTCCTTGAAAAGCCAAAGATACCTTCCTGAAGAGATTGTCCATTCAGATGTATCAGAGACGTCAAGCCGAGCTACTTGCCATATGGAACCCGAAAACAACAACAAGCACCACAAAACCAAGGACAATTTTAAAAAAAGGACAGTAGCATCAAAATACCCAAAAGACTGTAGTGAAGTGGAGCTGACATATCTGAAAACCAAACAGAGCTCTCCACGGGATAAAATCTACACGATTGATGCTGACAAGGAGCCAGGATTCCGCTTGGACACCCCTCAGTACGTTGAAAACATTGTCCTTCCAGAACCTATAGAGTTTCCTGATGTTTATCAAGATCACAATGACAACTACAGGAAAGCAGAACACGCAAACAGGACTCCCTTGCACAACGACGACAGTCTTCCAAACAATGACCAGTATAAACTTTATGCAAAGCACTACACTTTAAAAGATAAGAATGCTTCCCCGGTTGACGTGAACGATAGGTACCGACAGAATTCCACCCACTGCAGGAGCTGTCTTTCCAACGTGCCCACATACGCGGGACACTATTCGAGCAGATCTCCCTATAAATGCGACGCGTGCTTGCGAATGGGGAACCTCTACGATATTGAAGAAGATCAGATGCTGCAGGACACAACGAACTTATCGCTTCCTGAAGAAATATATGAGCATAGTTGGTCACAAAATAATGCTCTGCAATATCATAAAAAAAATAAGTTGAGGATTAGCAGGCAACATTCGTTCGATAATATCGCTGATAAGTCTAGGGAAATTGATATTGGAAGACCTTCTCGTAGTATAAGCTTGAAAGAAAGAGAGAAATTTCTACAAAGTAGTCCATATGCAAGCATGTTTAGCGTGCCCTCAAGCAAACTGTTGGGCAACAAGGCCTCACTTTTCACTCGAGCTCTGGAGGACAGTAAGCGGAGCAAGTCCCTGTATCCTGTTCACTCAGATGATAATCCCTTCCTGCACTCGTCCCGTGATGACCAGCACTTATCTCTTAGGCGAAGTCCAGCTGATCTTTATAAACATTCATTACCAACAAGAGGAAGACATGATAATTATTTAAGGTCATCTATAAAGTCTACAGCCTCATACTCTTCCAGGGATGGTCGGATCCATAATGACATGTACATTTCAGAGCATGTTTTGCCTTACGTTGCAAATAGGAATAGCTTGTACTCAACTCCAAGGGTTTTAAATTCCTGTAGCAATAGACGTGTGTATAAGAAAATGCCTAGCATTGAATCAGATGTTTAAATTTTCCATGAACACTTCATCTATAGGGAAAAAATAGTTGCCACCATCTTAGAGGGGAGAATTTATTCTTTAACAGTATCCTGCTATGGTAGATGATATATAAACCTCTCCCTTTCCCAGTGTACTTTTGTACATGAATAGGTAAACTAGTATGCTCTTAACCATCCTTTTAAAATATGTCTTGATGAAAAGGATAAAAAAATAGCCGTTTATGTATGCATTATATATAAATGGCAAGCTGTACTGAAATAGCCCCAATAATGTTGGCAACTATGCTGTTTGTATCTAATTATTTTACTATTTCGGTTATTCTAATTTATGTTGCTAAGTATCATTCAATGTACGTTTGTCCTTAGAAATGTTTAATGATTTTCTAGCACTGGATAAGCAATATGGTATGCATGTAGTATGACACAGACAAAAAGAATTAGGAATGCATTTGCACAGTTACAAACGTAAGACTCTAAAAGAGAACAGAAAGCTAGGGTTTCAAAAATATATTTTAGCTTCATAATCATTTTCAAAGCCAAATAATAATTAAAAAACCCCAGACCCTGGGACCTCAATAAATAAAACAATAGTGTGTTAGCACAGAATTAGTATGTTCATTGGAGATTGACAGAAAATAAATGGGAAGGCTGTAGGCCCAGACGTGTGAACTGCTGTGTACTAAAAGACAGCCCCATGGATATCGGTTAACATTAATGTACAAATGCTTTTCTTATATTTCACATGGACTTACCATTAGAAATTAAGTTCATTGAAAAGTCTGCAGTCATCTTGTCAAAAATTTCACAGCTGCCTAATCCAGAGTATATATTTTTAGATATCACTCTATGGCACTTCCTATGGAGCTGTGGACTTTATTAGTAACCTTGAGGCCTAATGTGTACGTGAGTTTGCTTTTGCCCCTTACTGGTGATTACTCAGGGCTGTATAGTGTTTCTTTTATTCCTTCACTTCCCAAACGAAATCCCAACCCACTGTAGTTCTGTGTTGACAGTGTATTAGTGACATCTAATTAATTGTATGTTAATAGTATTAAAGCTGTTAAGACAGTGTCAAACACCAACAGCCATACGTTCAGTGTAAGCAGTGAGGAGCGCATACCATTTATTTGCATACACAGTGAAGGATTAACACCTTTTGAGGGACTTCTTCCTTCCAGAATATTGTGCATATTTGTTCAACATCAGATCCCTTTTTTTTAACCTCTCCAATCATGTCTGTTATATAAATTGAATATATGCACACATAACTAAGGAACAGTATATTTGTTATCACTGACTGGTATCTGAAGATGTTCACATAACAGGGATGCATTGTTATATGACTTTTACTTCTAGAAAAGATCACCCAGATTATTTCACAAATAAAATGTCGACTACACACCGCTCCTCACCCCCACTGGAAAAACAAACAAACCCATGCTAGATTTTAATCATAAGGGAGTGAGGAAGGGAAGAGAGGAAAGCTTTCAGGAACAGAGTGTACGGCTGTAAATTTAATTTAAACTAAAGAAGTAAATATAATTGTTAATATATTTAAATACTGAAAATGTTAAACAGGTGGTGCTCTCCCATTCTCCTGCTATTCTGAGAATTGCTTTAGGTTTTTTGTGTAGAGGAAGTTTAGATTATTCAAGTATTATTCCTCACATTTCACTGAGGAACAGTCAGCAGGGAAGCCATTAGCACTGTGAACTGGAAAATGTGAATATTACCCTAACTTTTCCCTAAACTAAACCTCTTTTCTACAGAGTCATGCCTGTCGCTGTAGTTGTGGTGTTTGTGTGCCAGAGGAACAGTATGCAGGTTGTTTGCATTGGAACAGCGTACTGCAGAGGAGAGTTGCAAATGGGAGATAATATAAAGGATACATAAGGACAGGCAAAATATAGCTTCTTGAATTTTGCTTACTATTTTTTTATTAAGCAGATGTAAGCTGACTTTAACTACCAAACAGTCCTGAATGAGTTCTTGATAGTTACAAATGTATTTCTATGTTCACCATGATGGTGAAAGATGATATTTTTGAAGAAAGGAGGTGTAATGAGATTTGGGCTTCTCAGTCCATTTCCAGCTTCCAAAAATCTCAGTATACTTTATTTTAAGTATGTTCAGAAAGCATTTCTATTTGCTATCTGTATGCTGGCCGGAGCAAATATGTTTTGAGTATTCTTTATTCAACCTTTGGTCACAGTTATTTGCCCTCATACATGTTCTGTGCTTTCTGGTCCCTCACTGGATGCAGTTCTTATAAACAGAAGGTCCTTACCTGCCCTTAGAGAGATTCACATCTCTTAGGAATAGTCGTATGAACTAAGCAGGACGAGGATGTTTAGGGTATGAATACAGCTTTTCTTGAACCAAAACCTTTTTCCAAAGACATAGGGGTACTACTTGTCCAAGGTCTACAGGAAGGCACTAAAGTCATAAATATTGTTGTAATGAGTTTAATAAAAGTATTTCAGTCAAATTTTAATTTTCAAATCATAGTATATTAAGTAAAATCTTAATTCTTTTGAACTACCTGGTATGTTTCAGCAGATGTAGTATTTGCTGGTATCATACCAAAACCTGTCATGCAAGTCACTGACAATTTTACCAAGTGAATCACAGAAGCCAGTGGTGGCTCTTTCACACCATCTTAAAGCTCTCAAAATATTTGCTGATCGCTCTGAGTCTTTTGCATCATCATCTCTATCTAACTAGACACACATAATTCAGTATATAGACAAATGAAGTTGTGGGAAAGAAAAACTTCCATTTACAGCATATTCTAGGTAAACCCTTGAGATCCAAATGTAAACATCCTAAACCCAGGTGGACTTATCCTTCTGTAAAATGTACAAGGAAATTAGCTATAAAGAAATATCTTGCAGTGTTTGCTTTTTTGATTTGAGCAGATTTCTAGTGATTGCAGATATTTATGATTATTAGCTGCAAATATGCAATACAACCACCTCCCTTAAACCAAAAGAAATCAAAGAGGCAGAGGGAAGACTTGATAATGTTGTGCAGCAGTTGTTCACATGGAAAGAAAAGATGCTACTTTAAAGGAGATAAAAAAACCCCAAACCAACAGATACTGAAAGTAGAGGGAATAAGAATCTGCATGCTTTCATTATTTTGATCTTGGCATATAATATGAGTGAATAAAGGGGGAAGAAAAAGCTAAAGTGTAGGGGCGTAGGTGAGTAGCTGGTGTGGTTGCAGATGTAGACGTGTAAAGAAGCAGCAGCTGAGAAGTTGAAGAAAACTCTTCAACAGTAGAGCCACAAGCCACAGCTTGTGAAGCTCAGCCGTAGAGCGCATAGAATTCTGAATATTGCCTGAGCTTTGTTGATATGTTTGCACTGACTTTGCATTAAACCGAGATCAAGACTTTCTGTATTTCCCTCTCTCTCACTCTAGCTGCTGCTATACTTGAAGAGGAGAAAAGAATCTTCCTGCCTAAGTGGCCATCCTTTCTGTACCTATCTGGATGGTGCTGGGGACTTGTTACATTTTCCTGATTACAGCTCTAGCGGTTTGTTGCTCATTCCTATCACCAGGATTTGCCGTGGCGCCAGCTGGAACTGAATCAGGCTGTAAATGCTCGGGGCCGTTCTTGGTAGCATGTCCTGTAGTGGTACACTGCTCCTGGACGACAACTTTGGTGGAGGCAGGATATTGAATTGCTGAGGAGTGCAGTAGGTACATGGAGGTAAAACCAGCTACATAGACATACCTGCCTCTTGCTTTTTTTCCTCTTTTAAAGATATTGTAGAACTTCTTCCTGTTTTTGTCTTTCCCTTTTCACTAAAGTAAATTTTCCTTTTTCCTTTCAAATGGATTTTGTGTTCTGCTTGTGTTTCGTAGAGCAGTATAGCCACCCACTATCTTAAACGCATGGAAATAAGATATTTTAATATATAAGATAAAATTAAAGAGAATTGAGAGTTCTTGTATTTCTGGAAAATTTCATTTAATGTTTTTGCAGCTTTTGCTCAGAATTCGTTATTCTGCTATCTAAGAACCTAGGTTAGCAAAAAGAGCGCTGTGGCCAAACAGAAACCAGCTCACCGCCAGCTCACTGTGTTTGGGCAGCATCTCATAAACACGTCTGTCTTTCCCTGTGATCATTCAGGAACACTTAGGAGGTGAAATAAGGGAAATCGAGAATGTGTGGGGGGGTTCATGGTGAAAAGAAATAGGTTTAGGTACATTTAAAGCTAGCAAAAGCTGTGTAGTGTTGGCTTGCTGTGCTGGAAGGCTGAGCTCTTTCTGTTGCCCGTGGGGAGAGAGAGAATTCTCCATCCGCATGGCAGCTCAAAGCATGGGAAGATTGAAAGCATTTATGTGTGTGATCCTCCTGAAAGATTTTACTTCCCTCTCTTAACCTTTTAGAAAATATAGGCTCCTAACTTAGACATCTCAGTTAGATGGGCTTAGCAAACTAATGGGTTACTTATCCCTCCAGAATCTGCTAGTTAAATCTGCAAGTGAGTAGTACCAAGTTAAACCTTGCAGGTGTGTATAGGTGCATATAGGCTCCTGTCCTTATGCAGGTAGCACCTGTCAGGTTTGGGTTTTGCAGTAATCCCAGCCTACTTGGTGCCATCGTTTTCTTTATCCAGCATGAAATAAAAGTGTCAGAATATGTTCCTTGTAGAACAACTTGCAATTTTAATATTTCTGCAGTGTAGCATATGTGTCTTAGTGATGGGGAAGATTTTGGCACTATTCCTTCCCTTGCTGGCTCCATCAACGTAGAGCAGGAATTGAGGTATGAATTGAAAGGTCTGAGAGTCAGCTTGGATTTAGGAAGAATTCAAGAGGTGAATAATTTTGTTGTTTTACATTGCATTTAAGATGTTTGGTGTATAAAACCTAGTGAAAACAGATCTTTCATGACAAAATCTCTCTTAGTATAGAGCATTAACCATCCTGTGGCTTGGCTCGATTGTGTTTGGTGTTAATCATCACATCATGTGTTTCTTTCAAGATGGAGTGTCATCCATCCCCTCGCTAAACTGGCTTTCCCAGCTCTCATCCTATCTTAGCTCAAGAGTCCTTTTAAAGTAGATATCTTTCCTGTATAAGGCAATCTGGTTTGCAGCATAAAAACTGTTTTCCAGTGATACACTTGAATTGTTTGTTTTACCAATGTTATCTTTTTAATCTAAAATTCGTTTCAATTGAGAGGTGAGCCTTCCAAGTATAATATAACAGTGCTGAAGGAACTTCTGAAAGAGCATAAAGGCCTTTTGAAGAGTGATGTTTATGATATAAGCTGTTTCCTAGCCAAACTCGCCTGTACTGTATTAGCACCATGTTAGTATTTGCTATGGTGAGGTGGGAGCACAGTTTAATCGCAGGTGTGTGTTTATTTGCAGATGTAGATGCAAGTTCAGACAGGTAGATGGTGTGATGGAGGAAAGGCTCTGGCTGGAGCCACCTGTGGGTGGGTTAAACAGGAGCAGCCTCAACACCGTCACGTCTTCCATTGCTCTGCTCGTGCAGACTTTTCTGTCCGATGTGCACATTTCGTACGTAGCGTAAAGTTCTCGTCAATATTCGGCTTGCATTGTGGAGTGTTCACCTTCATTCCGGTGTAGCAGCCATGTCTGTGGGATGGAGAGGTGGTGGTCAATGTTCTCTGGTGTCTGTCGCCTTGTTAAATGGGAGCAGAAATCCTGCCTGGCTTCTCTCTGCTCCGCTGGGGAGGGTCACTGCACCCTTGTAAATAAGCTCCTCATTATGTCACCTCAGTTGAGCATTTACCTTTCTTCGCCCTGCTTCTCTCGCCCTGTGTACAGCGTGCGCTCTCTGAAACACGTGCTCTTCCAACGTCCTGCAGCTTTGGAAGGCAGGATTACAATGTGCATCGCCCCGCAATGCACTGAAAATGCACTTAGCTCTTCTCGCAGGTTCATGAGCTTTTTTGTTACATACTGCAGAATATATCTGCCGTGACTGAAGTTGTTTTTAGAATGAATGCCAGTCTAAACAGCTGCAAGAATCCACTGCTGATTTTGTGATGATTCTGTCATATCTATTATTTAAGAACCAGAAATAATATAAGTGAAATTAAGTTACCTCACTATTTACCAGGTTTTTGTTGTTTTGCACTTAAATGACACTTTTTACTCCTTTTGCTTAATTCTTTACCTGTATTGAAAACAATGCTAAATTAGTAGAGAATATAACCATTCTGTAACTTGTCATGCAATACCTTTATTAATAGATAACCACACTAAATATAGTACTACATATTTAAGAGAGATGGTTTTGCCTCTCCAACTCTTAAAAAGTAGTGGTGATAAGCAGTTATACTACTAGATGTTTTGTCCTTTCCCTTTTGTATTAGCATTTGTTTTCACGAATATATTTCAAAAATTATATTTCTATGTGCACGTTATAAAACTGTGAAAATAAATACCAATAAATATTGTGATACTTATTCAGTGCACTGTAAAGTTCCAAGTGAGATGATACTTTGCCTGGGAATCGATGAAGGTTTCCTCCCTTCTCATAAATGGTACTAAGCTTTAATGTGGGCAAATGGTAATATTTACAGTGACATGCAATTTTAATGGAGAATGTCTTGTTTTGCACTTCTAGCACTAATAGAGGAAATATGTTTTTCTCAGCAAATGCATTATGAGAATACAATTTTAAAATTTGTTTTATGCATTGCAGTACATAAGAATAGCCATTCTGAAGAGATTTATGTTACATCATTAGTACAGGATTCTTTAGTCTGATAATTTTTATGGAGATCATGGTGTTTAATGGCAAAAACCTGTTGGAAATGTATTTTGGCTTCAGTTTCCCCTTGCAAAGCGTGTATTTGGACTGCAGGTGACACAGTGGAAGGTCCTGCCGAGGGTGCTGTGCCTTCCCACGCTGCCGGGGAAGATCTTTCTTGTTCGCTCTTGGGACAAGATTACAGGAGTTGAAAACAAATTTTGGAGCATGTGTTGTGTAACATTTGAAGTGTAAATGCGTGCGAACATTTCAAGTGGAGGTTCACAGTTATCCGCACCAGCGGGGGTTGTGTGCGGGCTGCGGGGTGTGTGGTTTCTGGAGGAAATGATCATTTTTAACTGAAGTGATTTGAATTCGGCTTCGGTTGCTGAAAGTCACTGGAAAAAAAAAAAGAAAAGTAATATATTTTTGTTTTAAAGTTGTTGTCATACGAGGTTTCACAGGAAAATGGGCCAAAGAATACAATTAAATATGCAAAAGGTTAATCCTATGAAAAAGGGTATCCTGTCATCTTGATATGCACAAGCATATTAATGGTAATGGGAACAATGTGTGTAATTTTCCTGTATATTGCTATGTAGGTTGCACTATTTTGAATGATACAAGCCTGATATTTTAATTACCAAATACCATAAGAAGCTGTTTATTAATAGTTTAACGTTGTTAACCTAAATATATATACAGTATCCACACGTGTGCGTGCATACACTTTCCAACCCTGTCATGTCAGAGTCACCACCCAGAGCCATGGGACACATTTCAGCAGCATTTGAGTGATTCCCGTGTCTCCTTCCCAAAGCTCCCAGATCACAAACCCGCCGGCAGCATTTGTTGTGCTGTTTGAGACCTGTTGCGGAAGGGGCTGAAGGACTTGCTGGGATTGGGATTGCATTTTGCTAGGACATGTGAAACCACATCAGAGTTCCTTGGAATTGTTAATTTGAAGTAATTCCCAAGTTTTTTTTTTTCAAAGGGAGAATTGAGTAGTTATTAATTTTTCCACCTTAATGCAGAAACAGAGAATTCTGTAGTGTCAAATTTTCTCTACAGTTCATTGCAAGTGTGTCTTGGAGAGCAACTTGCTCCAAGTCCTTCATCTGCAAGAAGGAGATTTTTAGCTAACTTGTTTTTACCTGACCTAGGTCTGGGTTCCAAAATTGGGTAAACCACCTTTTGACTTAAATAGGGGTGTGTGAGTGATGGGAGAGCAGATGCTTAGTACAGTTCACACTCAGAATTAAAACAGAACAAAACCAAACCTCATGTTGCAAAGGTATGGAAGTTGCATCACGTAAAATGGAGTGCAGCTAGGAAGGAAACTAGTGCCATTTTTAATAGGAGCTGTTTACAGTTCATACTTTCTATCAGCTATAATATTTTGAAATAGTCTAATTCATTCCAGAACATCTATTTTGCACCGATGGAGAACAGCTTGATCCCTCCCACCACGTGCACAGTGTAGCTTGTGTCCTCCCCATTGAAACCAGAAGTTACAAACAAAATTCATTAACATGTTAGGCTGACTCCTACCTGATTTTTAACTAACTATGCTGTTTTTATGCAAAATTTACATCCATACAGTTCAGGTTCTCTCAGAAGCACTTCACCTGTCAGTTAATAATGTTAATTCCAATACATCAGATTCACACTAAACCTGAAGGGCATTTTGTGCATCCTTTCATCCTGCTTAATGATTTTTGCTGGCTTAGATGAAACTCTGATGTTTCTGTGCTGCTAAACAAAAACCGCCAGAAATTTTTTCTAATCTCAAATTACACTTTGAAAAATGTTTTTACCTGTTTACTTGAATAATGTAAATTTCATGTGTTGTCCTGATTAGTCTTTGTATACATATATGTATATATATATATATGAGCTATAGCTAAGCCTTATATATATGTATATGTATAAAGTTTTTGGGGAGGATGAGGGGCAAGACAAAAATTCAGCATTGTGACAAAGATTTTACAACCATTTATTAACAGTTTCAAGTAATGTATTGCTATTTGAGTTTGATTAGAAATCATTTTCAGTTGATATCTGGAAAGAGAGATGTAACTAAAAATTAGTTTGGGGTCTTCAGTCGTCATCCTAAGGCCGGTTTAGTTACATTTGTTATTTTGAGAAAATAAGAATTCACAGTATTAAGTTGGGCTTTTGTTGAGAAAGAAAATTAGTTATTAGTACAGTTGGAAAAGTGTTCTTGTTCTGCTGCGGGAAAAAACTCCAAGTGTACTAAATGGTACTGGTTACACGGAGCACTAATCTACGTCACAGCAGAAGAAATTGGCGTTCCATAAATAACGTCTTACCAGAAATCTTGGAACCATTTGATTCCACAGACAGTAAATTAAAAAGCCTATCACTTCTGTTATTTACTAGTGCAATTTACTGTAACGCTCTCAAGAGCGTAATATTTTAAACCAAAGAGTAAGTAATAAATTTCCACTTGCTAGCAAAGAATAGTAGAGATTTGAAGACCTCTTAACACCTGGGGAAATAAATCAGTATGTTAGAGTAGAAATAAAAGAGGATTGGTGAAGGAGAATCAAGCATAAAATAATTAATTTTTAAGAGAATCCAGAATTTCATTATAAAATTCATAGTCTAATGGATTCTTCAAAAGAGAGGGTTTGGGGAAAAAGAGAAGAATTAAAAACTAGTGTTGACATTCCAACTGTTGCCTGTTTTATTAGGTAGGTTTAGCAAACTGAAATGAACTCACCCGCAAGCGTCTGTGCACGGGCAGTTGTAGCTGCCGTGTTGCAGAGATGATGCGCGAACCCCCGAATGCCCCTGCACCCACCTGCAAATCTGCAAATCCCGGGAGGGCGGTGGGTCCACCCGGTGGTAACTTTGCAGCTGGAAGGAGCTGGGGGTCCCCGCTGCTCCCCCGCGTTCCGGCTCACAGCAGCTCACCCGACCGTCTTTAACCCAGTGCATGACTGAGTGCTAATACTGTATAAATATTTTGAAACATATCTTAAAAAAACAAACAAAAAAAATCTGTTTGCTTCAAACTTTTTACGATAGAGAAATATATAATTATTATGGTTGTCTTACAGATTGTATTGTGTTCTTCATTTTTGTTAAATATGTAGAAAAACATTAAGGGAATGGGGGACTCGAATGTCTGTGTGTACCGAAATGTATATAACTATTTGGAGAAAACACATGTGCCAAGTATAACATGATGTAAAAATTGTAAATATATGAAAAATTCATTTTTCTAATAAAGATAATTTCTGCAAATTGATATGAAAATGAACAATGGTATCATTCTTGTCTGTCTTCCTTGTTAAATGGTACAAGATGAAGCATCATCTATGAATAAGGCTCACCTTTGTTTTTTCATTAGTAGTTGATTAGATTTGAAAGGTGTTAACAGCCACGTGTTTTAAGCCATCCTCCTCTGTTAGAAATTATCTAAAGGTGAAGATGCCTGAAGGTAAAGCTGACAGTTTATGCTTGATGTTCCCAGTTTAACTCATGAAAAGGATGGAGACAATTGACTTATGAGAAAATCAGATCAAGAAGTCTACTCTGAGCGATGCTCCAGCAGCAGAGGGAGCGGCAGGAGCTAAGTCAGAGGTGGCTGGTGAACCTGGGGCACCATTTTCCCCTATTCCAAAATACATCAGGTGCAGAAAACAGAGTGGGTCTGTGTGAAGAGATGATCTGGGCTGCAGAAATGCGATGGTGAAGCAGCATCTGCCCGCCCTGCACAGGGCTGGAGAGCTGGGCTGCGGAGAGCTCCAGGGCACCAGGTGAGGATGGGGGACAGCAAACCAGGGGGTGAGAACATGGCAGCGATGTTTCACCTCTTCTGTGACTTTGAGAGCAGCAAACTTGTTTAACGTTCTGGTTAATCAAGACTTACATCAAAACAGAGGTTTTGAGATTTGCCCATTTGCCTGGCATGGGGAGCTAAAGGAGCAAAGTTCACACAGTGCTCCAGAGTGTTCTGTAGGACCCAGTTTTCCAGGATGTCTAATTAGCGCTAATGAAAGTCTTCCTTTATTCCACAAAATGGGCATAAACAAACCCTTGGCAATTAGAATAATGTTCTTCGAGGCAGTGGGATGAAAGTCATTATATAAATCCACAGCATTGTTTTGATAAACGTTCTTCATGTTGAGAATAAAAATAACAGACAGGAGGTGAAAGGTTGCTCACAGATGTCTCACAGCAGAACAGACCCATTTACTTGTTCCCAAGATAAACATGACTGCACAGATAATATGAGAGACATAAAATTGGAATTGTGTCCTTAATGAGGTTTTTAATGAGTAAAGACTGCTGGGCTTATTGTCCTCTGCTAGAAAGCTGTTTTAAAGGGACCCCACTCTGTTTTCATCTAAACACCCCCATTTCGTGAAATACAATGCAGTGTGCCCAGGTTAGTGAATCTTCGTCTGATCTTGAAAGTATTTTTATGCAGTGGACAGGCTGATTTTTCTGCCCAGAAGTGCATGGTGATCTGGGTGGCTTTGGTTCAGCTGGGTGATGAACAGCAAAGGCCCAGCTCAAGTCCTTCAGTCATGTAGAAGACCCAGGAGTCTCTGTAGGAAATCGGAGATGCAGGACAGACCAGGTGAGGCTCCATCTGGGGCTGGTGTGTGTTCCCACTGCGCCCCCAGCTCCACCAGCCCCTGGAGCTGGTCCCTCTCTGTGCATCTGTGAGTCATCTCAGCTGCAGCTGTGACTCCCTTTGGGAATAGTCATATTCTCCCAGATCGTTCTTTCGAGTCTTTGCTGATGTGTCTATGGTAACTATCAGTCCTCTAAGACTTTGCTCAGTAAAAAAACCCAAAAAGTTAGTGGTGGCTGGGAAAAGGAAGCTTTTATGTCTGACATATTGTGCATAGCAGTGCCAGCAAACTGAGCAATTCACCCGGTATGAACACAAGTGTCTTCCTGTAATTTGGATGCAAACCCACCTGTTTCAAGGCCAACTACTGAAGGCTGCTTGTCTCTACATGCAGAAACACCATCCACCCTTGTCCAGGTGAGTTTTTCCCATTGATCACACTTGCCACTTGTCTCCCTGCTTCTTTCAACAGTTTACCAACAGCGTTAGCTCCCCTTGGCAGATTTGCTCCAGTACAAAACCCAAACCGTGGCTTTCACAGATTGCATTGGATCTATGGTGGGCTCCTCTGGCAGGGCTGTTGCTCTCCCGTGTGTCAGTCTGCTCCAGGAGGCGTCTCCTCACCCGCAGCCCAGCTTCTCACCCGGCCTTCTTTCCACTGAACGAGTTCCACACGCTGAAGGTCTCTGCATTGATTTCCATATTTTCTTTCTAGAAGAGCCTTCAAAAACTTTCTGTGGGGGTAATTTATTGACTGTTTATATATTACTTATTTGCCACCTGTTAGCTTACAGACAATGATCATTATGGAGATCAATTGCATTCTTTTCAAATCAGTATTCTCAAATCCTACTTATTAAAAATAATCTGTGTTTGTGATGTAAACGATCATTGTTCCTTAACTATGGCAATAATGCTTTTAATGCACTGAAGTTTCTTAGCATTGCAGTAGGCAACAGTGGTGGTAATATAGAATATAATCATTATTGCCATTGTCTGCCCAAGGTTACTGTAAGGTTAAAGACATTTTCCAGTGGTCTCCATGCAGCTCCAGATGGAATTTAACAGCCACAATTCTTAAAAACCCCCTCGATGCTGGAAAAGCGCGAGGTCTGGTGTTTTCTTCCTCTCTTTTTAGAGTGCACCTTAGCCTGCCAGTTAGACGTGACACGTCAAGTGAGGTCATCGAGCCTTTTCAAAGCCCACGATTGCAGCGTTCCAGCAGTCAGGCTGGTAACACATCACTCTGTATATGAAGACCTATCAAAGATACAAGGAGCAGAAAATCTGAGCACAGGATGCCAGGGAGACAAAATACAATGTTAACCAGGTTTGAAAGCCTAAGATCCTCTCATAATGAAAGGATGTAGTTCTACTAATTAGTTTGGGGGTTGATGAAGTTTGGCTCTTCAGAGACTTGGTTAAGAGCAGCTTTCTCCCTTTGTCCTGCTCAGAAAAAAACGAACTGAGTAGGAACCATAGCAGGCATTTCTCTGAGCTAAAGGGAAAACAGAGACTTTGAACAGGTTTACTCTTGATTTCCACGACGGTTTAGTTTTATCTGTTGAGAGATTTGCCAAATTAAGAAAAAGCTACAGGTGCATCACAATGTCATGGTGCTGATTTTACCCTCCTCTTTCCCAGCAAGAGAAAGATGGCAAATTGTATAATTCTCCTGGTAGCTGAAATGCCTCTCAGTTCCTTTACTGTGGTTATGAAAGAAGAACCATTTGTGGACCTTGGAGAGGATAATAGTAGTAGGAATAAGGATGACTAGAATAACCTTGATTTTCCTCTGAGAACAAAACTGCTGTTGCATTGATTTGGCCACAGCGAGTGTTTCCTAAACTGGGCTTTGGAAACTGCAGTGCATGTTAATTCCTGTTACCCTTTTTATTTGATACATAACTGTGTGTGTGAAGAGCTTATGTTTAAAAATAGGGGTGGGAATGATGCTGAGGGTTTTTGCTATGGAAGAAACTTTCAAATAGGTCCGGACAGCTTTAAGCATCCTGCAAAAAATGGTGCAGGTTTCTGCACGTGCCACTCACCTGCAAGAACACCTCCCAGTAAGTCTTAATCAACCAAGAAAATAATTTATTAAACTCTTTAACAAAAAAATCAGATCTCAAATTGTTACGCCATTTAGATTTTTACCCTAAATAGAAATGCTGGTATGATTTCTGAAAGATAAGCAGGTCCTGTTTTGCACAGCTTTAAATCCACAGCAGCTCCTTTGTATGGCTGCAGTATTAGCAAATGGGAGCCCCTAATGTGACCTTAACTATGTTTGTACTTCTGTTTAATTTCACGTATCTCTTGTCTGAACAAAACAACTTCGATACTATCACCTTCCTCTCGATATTCACCTTCCTTCGATATTATCACCCATTCTCTCTGTCTATTCCTAACAGTTTTCTCCGTTTCTATACCTTCCAGAACATCATGGAAATGTGAGGTGCACCTTGAACCAGACCTGCATGGTCAGCACATTTCCATGTGTTAGTTAAAAGCATTTTAATCTCCATGTTCTTTTCTATTTCTGTGTCTATAAAAAATACCATTTTGCTTATTTCTGCACTGCCACTCTGCAATGAGAAGGTGATTTTGGTATTCAGAACATAATGACATCCATAACCTTTTTTTTTTTGGCTGTTATTTTTGCACTCAAAACATTTGGATAGCTTAAATTATTTCTCCTTGTGTATATTTATTTGCTGGCATTTCTAAACACTAACATTTTTTTCCTTAATGTTGGAGTCTAATAGGTCATTTGAGATCTCCTTCAAATCAGTCTGGCTTGGAATAGTGAAGAAATGACAAATCATCTACAGAGCAGTGCTAGGGCCAGGGCTGTGTGTGCTAAGGGGTTTCTATGGCCTGAATGCCTATGTGTTGTGGTATTGAGTTCCTTGTGCTGAAGGACTTTCTGAGTTAATGTTCAGCATAAAACAAAAAGAATTGATTATACAATGTGATGTACTGGGTTAGACCACTAAATGCTTTGAAGTCAGTGAATGAGGAACCCACAGTTTAGGTTATCAAGAAAGGTATTAAATATTGATGCGTTGAGAAAATGGCACATGTCTTCAGTTCTTTCACACTGCAGTCTGAAAAATCACAAGTTTACTTCTCCGGGGAGCTGTGCACAGGTAGTAGAAATGGTCTGATATGGAAAAAATGAGTCAATGGTGAAACTAGCCCTACCTGATCATGGTATTTCTCTGAGAGCCGGTGGGTAGATTGGGGGGTGTATAAACCAGCACTGCCAGCCCACTGCTCACATCGGTGTATTCCGCAGCTGGTTCTGCACACGTCTGTGGAAACATTTCTTCTCCCTGAGGCTGACAGGGGCCGTCGGACCTGAGGTTCTCTGGAGCGTGATACCCGAACCCTCCTGCTGTCTGTCTGATTGTAACGCTGTGCTGTGTTTGCCTCAGTGCCGTAACAACAAAATCCCAGGGTTTTAGATGGGAAGTTGAGATGTAGTTATTTATACACAGGCCACCTATGGTGAATTAAATACAAGTTAACTCGGAGTGAACTGCAGCCTGTTACCTCAGCGAGCACGCAGAGCAACTCGGCAGCCCCTGCACAAGTGGCTGCGCTGATGCGCACGGAGACTCATTATGTCCGGGGAATGCTTTGATCCTCCTAATCGTGAAGTGTTCCCACTGGCTTCACCATACTGGGCAGCCCAGGGAAAAGCTGGTCCTAGGTTTTTAGTCTTTACCAGACATTGCAGAACTTGAGGAGACGAGAAATGTGACTGTTACTGAGACTAAGTCAGGGCTGCTGGTATTTTACTGGCTGGTTCTGTGTGTGTATGCATGCACATTTTAAAGAAACAGCCTCTTAAATCCTCTCTAATATGAAAGGCCCCTTATTTGCTGATTTTAGCAGCAGTCATATTAGTGGTTTTTAGGGGGACAGATGGCTCGGTGGTCAGTATGGCCGGAGGAATGTTGACTCTGTGTCCAACAGTCCTCGACAGCGCCAGGTGCAAGGAGAGCTGGTCAGCTTGTGTGTTCCTGGATGAAGATACAAAATCTTGTACTTCCCTGACAGTAGAATTTTACGAAAGTCCTGCTTTATTTTTAGTTGGGAGCAAAACAGATCGCTGGATGGGGAGTCTGAAATACTGGTTTCTGACGCTGACCTTGGCATTACCACGTGAGCCACCTCACCTCTGTGGTTTCCTTCCAGCTCCTCTTCAGCTTGCTGCTTTGTCATAGGAAACAGTACCTAAAGTATGAAGCTCCCAGTCTTCGCAAAGGCCAGCTGGCTTTGCAGCAATAAAATAGTTAAAAATACTCAATTATTGATTTTTCTTCTACCTGAAGACTATTGGCATATCTTCACCATGTCTGACCATTTGTCAGCACAAGCCTGGTGTACAGAGAGGTATAAGGAGCCGAGCACATTTCTGGAGCCACCAACATTTAGGATGAATTATAGCAATGAAGATAAGCCTCCAAATTGGTCTCATTCCTTAACTACCTGCAAGACAAACTGCAAATCCTTGACAGTACCGACATCATGTTGCTCTTCATACTGGTGACACGTCAGCATGCAGAGGAAGGACCATTTTTAAAGCTGGTGACCTGAAACCAACAGCAACACATGGAGAACACTAGTCTTAGTGAACTTCGTTGGCCTGTTTGTCCTGATCTTACACAGAAACTGCATTTTCTTTCAACCTTGTATAAGTTATGTTGTTAGATCATTTTTGTTTAAAGGCTTTTCCACGAGATATTTTCAGCAGACCATGCTTGTGACATTTGCTGTGCATTAGACCCCTGTGAACTCATTGAAGTGTCTTCAGGGACTCATGAATAAGAAAGTGTTTCCTTTTTTGTCTTCCTTTTCCCTGGTTTTGCTGGCTGGTTGGTTGTGTACAGTGCAGACTGGCTGGCCTGAATGTTCTCACTCTGTTGTCCTTACAAGGGGCATGAAGATAAAGCCCTTTGGAAGAAACAGCTTTGTTTCCCCTTAAGAGCTTCAGCATGAGAAAAATTACCATAAAAGAGGACTTAATGAGAGAACTTGAGCTAACTATAACAAGAGGGATCCAAATATTTTTTTAATGAGATAGGTTATAAAAAGAGAAGTCCTGTAATAATGGTTTCAGGTATTTAATCAGAAGAGTTGATTCGTATTCCAAAATGGCTCTTTGTGCTGGAATTATATCTTCATTAAGGGCCTGCATTTTAATGGACCACCAATCAAACTAAAGATCTCTTTGTGGATGTAAGATGGTGACAGTCCTCTTTTAATATTGTGATGTCTTCTAATTGCCTTCCCTGCACAGCTTGTGCCAATAACCCCAGTGCATGTTTCCAGGGAGTCCTTTGTTGAACTGGCAGGTGAGGGGGAGGACGAGGAGGAACGAGTGTCACTGGGTAACTCAACAGGTTGGTACAAGTTGTCCATCTGCTGACAGAAAATAAAGTATCAAATGGCTGTTTCAAAGAAAATTATTTCCCAGCAGAAACTCTGGTTCGGGTGTACTGAAGCTGTAAGAGGTTGTATTTGCTTCTGGGACTTGTTTTCTGGTGCAGAAAGAGGAGTGGTTGGAGTGTGACAGTGTTGTGGATGGGATGCAGCAGCTACAGGGCGGCTGCTGCCGGTGCAGAGTCTAACCTGTCAGTGCCTCACTCAGATTTCCCTGTTAAATAAAGAAAATAGTCATTATTCAGCTCATCCAGGTAGCAGAAGAAAATTCTCCTTACACTCATAAATATGTCCAACTGCTGAATTAAAATTATTGTATTTCTAATAAGAGATGCTGCAGAACATGTTATACAACATGGGTCTGAACGCTGGGAGGTGTGGTGCCACCCTGCTGCCCACCAGCCAACACAACCGTGATGAACCTCCTGTGTGACAGAGCCAGTTTTCTGTTCCCTGATGCGCTTGTCTAAGTGTAACGCTTCCCAAAGGTGATACAATGCCCTCAAATATTTGGATGAATTATTTGAATTCTTGTATTTATTTACATTTTGATTGCTACAGATGGAATAAACTGTCCACTTTGAAGTTTTGTACGTTAATGAAGCTAGTTTAGTGCAGCCTAATTTTGGAACTTCTCTTCAACCTTTCCAGCTCTGTGAAAGGTAATATCAAGTAAAAGATGATGCAGCCTGAATAAGTTGTTTCAAACTCTCTTGTCCTCAGATATGTAGAAGGAAAGAAAAAGACACATGTAGCAGATTTCTTAGTCAGCAAGAAGTTTAGCTCTCAGCAAATTAGGTGTTTTTCTTTTGAAGAACCAAGTTTTAGAATAAAGAAAAATAATTTTTTCTTTTTTTCCTTTCCCTTTTCCCCAGTACCCTTTCTCCAGCAATACCTTATCTCCTCCTGCAAATACACACTGTGATTTATCCTGGCAGACAGGGACAGCATCATAAGATTTTTAGGAGTGGTAAGTAAGCAGCGAACTCTGGCAACATTTTCTTCAGGTGTGCTGTGGCCCTTTAAACGATCTGAAAATGTTGGCACCTGTCTTCATGTATGTATTTCTTCTATGTTGAGTCTCCAGCAACAGCTAATGAAATGAGGACCTGGTGCATGGTTGTGTCAGGAGCAACTTGGGCTCTGTCCACAGGTGACATGACACTGAATTCCAGCGTCACCTCTGGTTGTCCTGGTGGCACCAGGTTTGTCCTAGTTGCGGTGGAGCGTCAGAGGGCTCAGTTTCTATTCAGCCATCCTTGATGTCCTTTCATACCTGTGAGAGAAACTGTCTACGCAGGTGCTGGTGCAGAAATACATCAGTTAAGCTGTGAACAATGAACTACTTTCTTCCTTCCAACGCTGAATTCAGATCCTGAAAAAAAAAAAAAAAAGAAAGAAAGAAAGAAAATAGGGCAGGTTGCACAGGGAACAAAAACTTTGAGTTCAAACCATGCCAGGGCAGTTTGCAAGTGGTGGGTATGAAAGGCCTTGTCAGGTTTTATCTTCAGCTTGTGTGCACAATGTAAGAAAAAAGCTGAAGCGCATGTATTGCACAGGCAGGTACTGAGGGTGCTGTTGGCTCCACTGGCTTCTGTGTCAGGCTGAAAAACTTTGAAAATCTGTTTTCCCCAGTGTGGATGTCTTATCTGTTGAGTGTACCATGTAGCAGATGTTTTAAAATCCTTGTATTTCCCCACATGATTACTTTTGGAATAAAGTGCAGCTGCAAATGGATTTAGAGTCTATAATTTCCTTCCCTGGCAATGTGGCAACTTGAAGCTTGGCAAATACAGTTTTTACAACCTATGAAAAATGTGCTCATAACCTTGTACTTTAACATGAACTGCTCACTATTCTTGCCTTAATCTGAAAAACCTGATAATAAACATGCAGGAAGGGAAAACCATTGAGATGGTTGACTGGTTGTTATAATAACTCTGATTCAGTACCTTGAATGACTAAAGTGAAATAGAACTGGATAACATCAGTTTTGCGCAGCCTGTATTTTCTACCAGCTTTTGATCATTTTTCATAGGAACTCCTCATTAACACCCCATCCTCCATTGTTCTCTGGCATTATGGACACTGTTTTTTCCCCCTTTCTGAGTAACATCTCTTGCTCTCATTCATCTGTGCTCCTTGCATATCATCAGGTAGATTTGATGGATTTCTCATATTGAAAACTGTCTGTTCAGTTATTTTAGACAATATAAACCCATCCACCAAAATGCAAGTTGACGATAGAAATTCCTGCTTAACTAAAACACTAATTCTGATCTTTTTTTCCAACACTTGCCTACAGCCAGGCCTGAAACCTTCCAGACAGTGCTGGCACTCGACACACGTCTTTGGAGTTGTCCAGTTGGCCATGGCAATAACTGATGGGAGCAGCTCGAGGAGGCTGGTCTAAGTGCATGGGAAGACACGTGGAAGAGATAGGAGTCATACAGCTCCGCGGTAGGTTGTTGTGTCCAAAACAGGAGATGCGGGAGAAACTGGGAGGACAGCATTCAAGGAAAGTGGGGAAACGAGAGTAGCCAAAGTGTGGTGAGAGCCTGGGGACTGCAGTGTGGGTTCAGGAGACCCTGATGAGGAGCAGCAGGACAAGGAGAGGCTGCTCTGTGATCCAGGGAAGTTCAGCTCTTGCTCTTCTGGCACAAACACTTGTGCAGGCCAGCAGAGAACTGGCTGTGCAGCTGATGGGCTTCACAAAAGAAACAAAACCCAAATAAAACTGCTCGTTTCTTTTAGCCAGGCTTTCCCATACCACGATTCACTCTGCACTTACAAGGTGGAGAGTTGTTTGTGCAAAGGGCCATGTCTGGGGCTGTGACCCATCATCTGGGCCATCCGATGGAAAATGTGTCTGCCATCGAGACCTCAAGTTGTAGGAAAAGCCCGAAGGACTGAGAGACATTCAATCACATTTGTAAGAGCAACATAGCTGGTCTGTCACACTCATGACTGCACAGTTGTGTTTCTGCCTTGTTTTGACTGAGGAGATTTTCTGTTTGACCTGCTCGTGTGCAGAAGCACTCTGGCATGAACCAGGTGGGCCATACTCGAGCTAAAACGAAAATATTTCTTTGCATTCACTTTTTCCTCAGCTATTTCTCAGCGTGGTTGCTCAGGTCACTCACTGCTCAGCAGCACACGTGTGCATTTTGGAGCAGCTCAAGGGAGGTTCTTGGGTGCAGTGATGGGTGTCCCCATCAGGTGGCCGTGGGGAAGGCAGAGCCGTAAGCACCAGGTCCTCATTTTTTCTTGGCCTGAAAGACATTGTGGTATCACACAGACCCCAAATGCTGGTGACGGCATGCAGCTGCATGAAGAAGCATCTCTGGAGTTTGCAGCTTCTAAAACGTTTCAGTTGTGGTATGTGTAACTCTCCAGCACCTCCCACAATAGGAGAGGTGGGATTTCTCACTCTGAGGAATGCATGTTGTACGGGCTCGGTGGAGTGAAGATGTGTCTCCAAGTGGAGTTTCACAGCCGGGCCTCCTCCTCAGGGCTCACGGAGCTGCTGGTTCCCTTTGGCGGGAAGTAACGCCATGGAAAAGGTCACTCCCAGAGGGAGCGAGTGTTATTTGGGCTAATTACCTTGCGTTGTTTACAATCCAGGAAGCTACAAGTTGATCTGCTGAGTGAGAAAAGGGGAAAGTGGCTACAGCCTGTAATGTAACATAATGCGAACTAATGAAAGTTTAAATAAAAAGAAGCAAACAAGTCCCTAATGAGCTACCTGTGCCATGGTTCCACAAAATTTAATTAACGTTTCCTTGGCATTAAACATTACGATCTAGGGAAGGATCTGTGTCAAGGGCAGCAGTGACTAATTTCATAGCAAGGAGTGAACTTTTGTGTGCAATTGTATCTCTCCAGGTGCCTGGAAGAAGGTGCAGAGGAACAACTGAGGACCTTGGGTACAGAGGTGGCAGGTACAGCTGCTGGATGGGGCAGGTTGTGAGCTGACGTCAGTTAAATATGGCCAGGAGGTGCTGGTCTTTCTCAGTGGAGAAGCAAAGGAAAATATTTTTAGTGCATGTTTGAAACACATCTGCATGGTACCAATGGTTTGTCATTTAGGATGTGATCCAGGTCCCTGGTAGAGCCTGGTTCTGCACATTACTGGCCACTAGTTTGCAGCCCTTGAAAACACTTGGCCAAATGTCTCTGGATACCAGGTAAATGGAGTTAAAGCTTTATATCTCACACTTAACCAAAATAAAACCTTCCAGAGGTTTAACACAACCATTTGGAAAGCAAGAATACTTGTTATATGCTCACAACAGTCACAAGTTGTTCCTGAAGTTGCCTCTACCCACAGCTGCTGGTTTATATATAGCAACATGGAAGCAATTACTGTAGAGGTAAATACTCGTTTGCTCAGTGGATTCATGTCCATCTCTGGGAACTGGCTGAAGCTCTGCATTTCCCTCGGCTGTGATCCTGTTTACTACCCCGCTTTCAGACATCCTACCCTGGCATTAGATAGAGAATATGCTTGGGACTGACTGAATTGCTGCTTTATGCGCCTCTGGGATCAGCTTGTTGTGCGGCAGGAGCGATCTTCACAAGAGGAGGCAGCTCCGCAGTCCTGCAGAGAGACTTTGGAGTGAGAGATGAGCGGACGGGGACTGTTTGCAGCTGCACCAGCTGCTGCTGTGGGTTTCCTCCATCTGATTTCCTCCTGGCAGCAGCTGATGCTCTCTGCATCTTGTCTACCAAGAAAAAAATATCCCCTTCCCGTTGCTGAAGGAATGGATTCCCTGTCCTGAAAAAAGAAAGCAGATCGAGAAAATAACAGTTCTACCTATAGTGCTGGTGTTTTGGTGGGGTTTGGAGCGGTGGAGGGTGGTGCCTCAGCCTTGGACACAGACCCACCAGGTCACTGCGGGGTGTGTGTCCTTTCACTGAAGGAACCAGCTCGCACACAGTGACAGTGGTGGGAGACAAGCTGTTTACAAACCCAGAGTCTCTCCACTGCCTTCCCCTCTGACACCTGATTTAATGTGCTATTTATAAACTTAATCACTTTTGGTTATACCAGTAGTGTCTCTCCCCTTGAACATGTTCCACAAATCACAAAATGCTCAGCTGGTGGTGGAGACCCCGTCTCCAAAACCCAGGTGTTAGCCAGGAGAGCTGGATCTGAACTCCAGCTCTGGGGAGTCATGATTTATAGAGCTAAAGACACAAAATGAGAATTAAGATAGGATGTGACACAAATAATGACAAAAATGTTGTCTGAACTTCTCAGACCAGTTTACTCTGCCACTCTCTGACGAGGTACCGACTTGGCAAAATGCAGGTGGCAGATTAAGAGTTATTTGGTGAGCAGAGTCGGGGTGAGATGATTCCTCTCACAGCTGCAAGGGGTGCAAGGGCCGAGTGTCAGCTCCGTGGAGCTGTGTGACGGGGACCCCAGGCCACCGCAGGGCAGGACACTGAGACAGGGACCAGGACCCATGTTTCATCCTGTGAAGGTCTCACCTGTGATTTATTGCACTTGCTGGTGGCACTGTGAGAGATGAGTGATCCGTCACTCCCCACGTCTCTCCCTTGCCTGTGCCCTCATTTAATTTAATGTATAGTGTGTATTCCTGACTGCTTCAATGCCAGGAAATCTCTTGTAGCATTTTGATTGAGGTTTTTTACGTGTTTTGTTGAGAATATGGTTTCACAAGAAATGCAGCATTGCCAAAATCTTTTGTTACTTGTTGGTGTGTGAGAAAAAGTTAGAATATCTACAGAGAAATCTAAAGATATTAACATAGGAAAATCAACAAATACACTTGTACATTAATCCATATAAAAATGCTTTTTTTTTTTTAATTAAAGTAGGGACAGAGCAGCAGAATAGCTGTCAATATTATTTTATGCTATCTAAGCCTATTTAAGTAGTGATAACAAGGTCAGGCTTTTGTTAACAACCTGTTTTCTTCTGTTTGACTTGACTTACTGAAACCGAAGAGCTGCATTATTTCATAAATGCATTGGGCACAAATGCACTGTAAATGTGCTGACGTGGGAGAAGTTAATTAGGATGAAGAGGGAAGCTGCGTTCCAGGTGCAGGAGCCATTAGTATTCTTCTGCTCTAGTTCCCTGAACCACTGCATTTATTAACCTTTAGCCAGATCAGAACCAATTTCTCCTGTTTCTTACGTAATGTTGGAATTATAATTGACAGTACTGATGAAAGGAAGAAGTCTCCCTGCAACTCAAATTTTTCTTGCTTTCATGTAGAGGGTTTTTGAACAAGAGTCTGATCAGCTGTGAATAATTGCATCTCATTAACTGTGTACTGGAGATATATGTATATGCATATTAGCTGGAGTGGTGTATATATTTGGCTGGAAAATGTTATGGCATGCTTCAAGCAGCATCGGTGATGTGAAATTTAGTGTGCACGACATGTTTATGTAACTGGAGTGACATTGCTAAGGAAGTAGGAGAGATGATAGTTGTACATTTGGGTGCAGCTATGGAGGAATTCTTGCTAGCAGACTTCAGGAAAAGAGCTTTCATCCTCATAGTTAATTGGACAGATTATCAGCATTTTGTACTCTGTGAGTGGACACAGAAGTGGGTTTTTCAGGCTCCCATTGCCCCATTGGCTGTGCTTGCTGGTTTGGGGGTGCAACATCTCCTGCAGGACTCGGAGGTTCCTGCCTCGTCTGAGAGCGTTCACAGTGGTTTTCTCTGGGACGTCGATAGGCTTTGCTTTTCTAGGAAAAGTTAGTTTTGGGCCCGTCTTGTAAACCCCAATTCACAGCAGATGTTTTGAAGTCTCTAATAGATAGAAAAAGCTGCCAAAAAGTCATTTTTGTGAGAGTGATAAGTTGCCTTAGCCCTTAAATCCTTTTGAACGTTAAGAAAATCAAATAATCAATTTACAATCTTCTGACTGCACCCTTTATTTCTATGTTGTTTTTTTTTTTTTTTCCCCCACATGATTAGAAAGACGGTTCTTTTTAATAAAATTAGGTGGTGTATTTCCAGGAGGGCAGGTCTCTGCTCCTCACCGTGACTAAGCCGTCACCCCAGAGATGACTTTCCTGGGTGCAGAAGCTGCGGCTGCCACGTGGCTGAGCGACAGGGGCTTCCACTCGCGAGATTAACCTGGCTGCAGTGCAAGAATTAATTGCTTTCTGGCACAAGGAGTATCTTGTTATCGCTTGTAGTTCAGAGACAATTCATCTCACACATGCAGAAGCTGGCATGAAGAAAATGCCAACTGCTCTTATTTCCAGTAAAACAGTGATATAATTGTCAAGCTGATGAAAAACAAAAGCTTCCTCCTAATTTATTTGTTATTAAATGAAGAAACAAAAAAATCTGCTGTTTAGCTAAGGAACACTTTCCACATTTTGCTGCAAAACCAGCTGACATTTAACATTGGGACAATTCATGATAAAGCTGTTGAAATAGCACTCTCAGGTGAATCCTCATGCTTTTTTTTTTTGCAAATGCAAATTGCTGTTTTTTTCTTGCTCTTATTATATCAGAACCATTTAACCCAAGAAGAGCTTCTCTCTATGGTTCATTTTATCTTATTGTTTTGCCAAAATTATGATAACTTTATGTAAAGCATAACATCAAATTATAGGATTATTTCCTACTTCGGGCTATTTTATACTTTCCTTTGAAGAAGAAAATAGTATATCACTGTCTTTCTTTTCTTAAGATGCCTTATGTTTGCCAGCTTCATCTTTGTTTCACCTCAGGATTTTATCACCTGGTCAGAAAGGACTGGGAATCAAACTCGGATGAGTGGAATATTAGTGGGGTTGCTGTAGTGATTAATTGTTTAGCTTATTGTTTCCACAGAAATAAATTGCTTTGAGTATTACAGCTTGTGCTTACGTGAGAAAAAAAATGAGGTATTTTCTATGGTAAACAATAGTGAGGATTGATCAGTACTTGTGACCTGCCTAGAAGGAAATAGATAATCAGAGACTTCTGCTTTCAAACAGGCATGCAAAATTTTGAACCAGACCCTTACAATCAAAGAAGTGTGTGAAGGTAGAGACAAATCTTGTGAGGAGCACCAATTTTCTGATCAATCAACAAAATGCAATAAAAACAAACAAAACCTCCACCACCACCACCAAACAACAGGTTTATGTTGTCTTTGAGGAAAGATAGAAGTGGCTTGGTGAATTAATTTTCTGTCAAACTCAGCATTTCATTAAAGCAGAGATGGAAGGCCATGTATGAAACCTTCCAAACCAACAGTCATGACCAAACTCCAAGCTGGACATTAGATTGAGAAATCACATAAAACTGAGCATAAAGAGGAATGAAAAAAGTGAAATGAAATTGCATAGAAGTGCAGTTAATTTGAAGATTGGCTTCTGAAAAATGTAAGCTCCTTCTCCCCTGTTTTGTAAGGCTGTTGCTAGTGGGGGGCAACATATCCAAACTGGTTAGCTGGTCAGGAGATGCTAGCACGCAAACATGAAGGTGGATACTCTGTTTCTTAGAGTTTTCTTCTTATGTTTGTTAGATATTAAAGATTCATCTTACTTGTGAAAACCAATGAGACTAATGATTTCTCATTAATCAGGACATAAGACTCTCCTGGTGAAGCAGGTCATGTTATGAGCTTTTCATTAAGGAAGATTCAGTGCAGTCTGTCCTTTCAACTTTAAAATATAATTTAGCAGGAGGAATGTATTAATTCCAACAGCTTTCCACCTGCAAATATTGTCACCTTCAAACTCACAAATACAGTCCTGTTGCAGGAGGACATACTGCATTTTGGAAAGCCCAGATTACTGATGATTATTTCGCTGAGCTAGGTAATGTGACCCATGCTGTTCCTCAGCCACAGTGACTTGGGGACATGTTTGCCCCTGACCCCGGTGCAAGGATGGGTCCTGGCCATGCAAGTTGACTCCTTAATCCTCTGTGGCTGTATTTTCCCATCTTTCTTTTTTAAGGAAGAGTCACTCCCTTTTCAAGATGTGATAAGAAATGGCTGTAATTTGGTTGAGGAGGGCTATAAAACATAATAATGTTTGGGCTTGCTGAGCTGGTCAGCAAGAGCCCACATTTATGCAGCTTAATTTCTCTGGTGAAGGCACCCAAATGGATTCAAAAGGATGAGTCACCACCCATGCTGGGTGGTCATAGGGAATACAACTGGGTTAAGTCAGTGCTGGATTCAGTACACAACAGCTCTGCAGCAGGACACGCTTTTTAAAAAGACTTCAGCTATTTTATTATCCTGCTGAGGTGCAGAGTTGGAAACATCAGTCCATGCTTGCGCTCTTTTCCTGTCACTGTACTGAAGGGTGGAATATTACCTTTGTGTCCCAGTGCAGATAGCAAATTAGATGAACTCTTATGCTGGATCCCTCCACCTGCTCACCTGTCCATGGGTGGAAACACTACAGGAGCCTGTTCTTTCTCCAGTTACATCATTTTCCAACTGGTGCAAGACAGGCCAAACAAAAATGCATCTAAATTAGGTGTGTTCACACAGGTGGTGATACTGGTATAATTACACCAGTTAATCTGATGATAGATTTGCCCATAAACAAGCTTAGTGGAACAGACCCTATCCAATGATTAGTTTAGATGACAGCTTAAGTGATGAGATTTATGTCTTTTTAAAATATGCGTCTGAAACAGGTATGTTGTACCTGTTTCAATCCTCTTTAGTGCTGCCTATAATAATGCTCCTATTAAAATGACACTTTTAGGGACTATTTTATAAGCTCTCAAATATTTATTACCTTAATTACCCAGTATAAATTAACCAGGATACTCTATCCTTGTTTGGCTCAAAAATAATTACTTGTTATTATTCAGGTGCTAATCACCAAATCTTAATCCTTTGTTAGTTATTATGGGTTTTCAGAGGGAAAATTAAAGGAGAGCCTTAAATACGTCTGTTCCCTAATTTGTTTAATGCCAACAGTATATCCTTTCTGTCCCTGGAGAACTTCCACGGATCATGTCAGGCTGCAGAGACAGGTTGTCTACATGTGGTGCTAGGAGGTGGCAGGACGGGTGTCCCCCTTGCTGGGAGGTGCTGTGTGCTCCAGCTCTTTGAGCGCTGCACATGAGCATCGCTTGGCCTGTTCTGATGAGATTTCTTGTCGGCACTTTTTATACAATTGCTTGGGTTGTTCTCCAGTGGTGCTGAGTGCTTCCACAGCAAATGCAATCGGCTTCAGATGATGTACTGTCTCTGATTCAGAGCGAGGCCTCGAGGTGGACCATCTACCTGCTCTTTGCCTTTCCTTCTTGCACGGTAGCTGGTGCTTTTAACGTGGGTATGTGAAAGTGGATCTGTGTTTGTATTTACCCATATGCTTTCTGTTGTGGTATCACTGTCCCCATGTTGCAAATGGATCATAAAGGCTTTTTGTAAGGTCAGCTATCGAATGCATCAAAGTGCGGAAATGAGACCTCTGGTTTAAGTCCTGGTCCTATGTAGTGTTCACTGTGCTGCAGTGCTTCACCTGCACACAAAACATACAATGAACCAGATCCTAAAGATACGGTGACTAATATCCTAAAAATATGGTGAAGCTCTAGCTTGTAAGAAGAATGTTTTAGGAGGTTCTGGTGTCTGTAGACCGTTCACTGTAATCTGATGGTTTGGCACATGCCAGGAGGAGCCTACAGCATTTTATCTCATTAGTGTCTTCACTGGAATTATTTATGAATGTTCTTGGTTTATCTTGGTTTATCCACTTTTAGTCGTACTCTATAAGAAGGGAGGTTTTTAGAAATCAGATTTAAGATATATTTACTAGTGCTTTTCCCAGCTGATGTGATTTTTTATGGCAATTAAGTGAGCAAATAATTACACAGTACGATGCTGAGGGTGTGAAACATTTAATATAACCCATCTTGTCTATAATAATCAAAGTAATCCAAATCAAAAGATGGTGTGAATTGCGTGGGAATTAATATTATCATACAAATGTCTTTCACTGTTGATACTCTTTGATGTGGCCATGTAGAAAAGCCTTCGGAATCATTGAAGATTAGGGGAAAAGTGAGCATTTCTGATAACAAATTCTACCCACTCATAGTAATGCAGACTGGCTGTGTTAAATCACTTTACCATTTTTTTCAGTGTCTTTTTTTAACTTTATTTTTTTACATTTTCCTATCAATGTGTTGGGAGGAAGAAGGAGGAGTGTTGTCTTTGGGGGAAATATATCTTTTATTTTAAGCAGCACCTGATGTTGCACTCAGATTCAAATTCCCTTCTTCCAGAAATGCTAAGGAATTTTTGAGTCACTGAAATGAAAAAAAGCTCTACATTAGGATTCTTTTGGGCTTTACTGCTGCAAGAGTCTTAAACTGTTGACTCCTACATGCCTGACACCTCCCAAGAGCCTCTGCCTGGGTAGGTCTGTGCAATTTGCTCCCCAGGACATGCCGCATCCTCTCACAGCCTCTGTGTTCCCAAGGATATTAATTACACAAGCGTGCAGTGTTCCAAGTGCACCAGACCTCTAGTCTCCCTGCAACTAATTCCAGTTTTCCCTTTGCTTCTAACAACCTTCTGGCCAAAAAGAGACAACTGTCCATATCATACCTGTGAGTAAGGCTTGGCACTGAGCCTCTTGTAAATTGAATAAGATATGTTTGGTTGTGTGCCATGTTTGTACACTTTAAAATAAATTAGTTTGAAGTGCTTGTATTTGAACACAAAATTCCCAGTTTGTCACTGAAAAATGGAACTAGTTTCAAGTTAAAAGTGAAATATATGATGATAAAACGCTGATAATTCTAAATGCTCAGGTGCACACCTGATTAACATCATAACCTGATTTTCATGGCACGCTGGCCAAATGTGAATGTAAGCGAATTTGATATGTGAAGACAGGCCTGTTTGAATTTCACTGTTTGCCAAATGTTGCAGGACAAATCTGAAAGATTACTGAAAAAGCGAGTAACTTTTTGCTCTGTTGAATACATTCACAAGTGCCTCTTAATTATATGTGAGAAAAGACTCTGACAAATTCACTGACGAATTCTATTGATTCAAGGAGCTGTATCTGTTCATTATATTAACCTATGAACCTCACATGCAATGGTGTTCTACACTTCAGAATGTGCCTTTTCTTTTTAATTGAAACTTTTGCTTGTTACCCTGAGAAAGCTTTTGAACCAGCACATCTGTTCTTCATGCTGCACCAGTAACTTCTCTGCAGCAGTCAGTCATTGGCTGGTATTTGTCAAAACGTGCATTCAAATTTACTACAGCTAGAGTTTAAATATTAGCACTACTTTAGCTACATTTTAACGAGGAAGCTGTTGGAATCTCTGTTACCAGTAACTGTCAGGAAAAATAATTCAAACTACAAATTTAATTTGGAATTCACTATGTGCCAAGAATTACCTTTATCTGTCTGGGCTCCCCAGTGAAAGACTCAGTGATAAAACAGTTTAAAGTTCAGACATTTTTGAATAAGTTTCCAGACTGATACCTTGTTTTGTAGTAAAACTTTTTAAGAATTCATGTATGAAATCCTGTAGCTACTGATTACTCCATGGTACATTGAACCATGGTGGAAGATCTGGATAGGAAGGTCTTATTGGATTTGGCCTTCACTCCTATAATAAATTTCCTTTATTCTAGGAAGAGAAACTTCTCATAAATAGCACTTGTTTCTGGCAAATTAAATTAAATGGAGTGGGTTTCCTTGGCAGCAGTGAGTGTCCTGCCCCACACCTGAGCTCATGTCAGATACTTGTGCTTGGCTCTTGTGCACCTGCCAAGGCCTAAGAGAGACTGAACGTGACTGAAGCTGATGGATGCCCTGCCAACTGCCGCACATCTGTGTTTTATAAAGCATTCCCCATATTGGGACCAGGGACTGAAAAGAGACTGAGTTTGTATGAACTGTCTGATCTGTCATGGCTTTACTAAAATAAACACCAGGCACTGTGAATGAAGCATTAAAGCTGCAAGTGCACCCAGGGCTGTTTGAGGCCAATGCTGGTGACAGGAGATTGAGCTAAATGGACCTTTGGTCTGAACAAGGGTGACATCCTTACATAAGTCTTAATTTTCAATCTTGTAACTTGCTTAAATGACCTGGGGTTTATCAGTTACTTGGTCTTCTCAAGCAGAGCTATGTAAACCTGGAAAAGGCTTCAGTGCTTGTGGAGCACACACAGTGTGTTTGTCTAGTGTTGGTGTTGCCTGGTAGTTGTACCAATAGCTTCAGGGGATCAGCAGAAAAAGTGAAAAGCTCATTGGTTTTGGTTACAGCCATTTTGTAAAGATGGCAGTGGATCACTGTGTTTGAGTAGGCACAACAGCAGGAAAAAAACATAGGTGCTGTTCACATTTGCAGTCATTCCTACAGTGGTTTTGTGTGTGCCCACTTGTATGTTCATATGTTGTGTGGGTTAGTGTGTGCAGGGTCTTAGCTCAGTCCTTTACTAGTAGCTAATGTTAAGATACGGTTTTAGTGGGGAGAAGGTTTGCTTTCTCATTTTCTAAATGTTTTTTAAAGATAAAAAGGAAAAACATTGAAATCGTTCGTGTTGTGCTCTCAGAAGAGGGAAAAGAAAATTAACATTAAACAAATACACAGGCATGGATATCAGTGTTCCCATATGTAACTTAGCACATAATTATTTCGAAAATATAATGCAGCTTAGGTAAGACTTAGAAGCTAAAGGTTTTAAAATTAATCTGCTAGCCCTAGATGTAGGGCCAGTGAGACGAGGGTGTGTTTGAGGCCACACAGGTAAGAAGGACACGTTCACTTGCTGAAGAAAGAGAAAATGAGAAGGTGCATCCTGAGGGTGCTTGGTCCCAGCTTCTGGCTCTGGTTCCCAGGGCCATCGAAGTATTTTGTGTGGATACCTCATCAGATAACGTGTATAGTCACTACTCCTTTGCAGCTGTCAACATTTCTCTAGTTTCAAACACAGAGGAATTCCCTTAGATGACCTGTTCATGTCTTCTAAGTTTTATTGCTTCAGGGCATACTTCCACGGAGTTATTAAAGATTTTTGTTATCCTTTCACGAGTGTATAACATTTGAGCCTTAAAGTGTGGTCTGGAATTCAGTTCTGCTAAAAAGAGTGGTTTTTCTTTTGTCCTTTAACTCTGTTGTTGTAGAAAGGCAGAAAATGCTGCAGACAGCACCATCAATTTTAAACACTTAATGTAAAAACCTTCTTCCAACTGTGACAGGGTAATATCAAAATGTTCTGAACTGTTTGTACGTTTCTTAATGAGAAATTAGGAGTTTTATAACTATTAAGGGACTCCCTAGGGCCAAATGTGTTTGAGGTCCACATACTGAAAGTTGCTAATGTTTAATAAATTATGAACTAGCAATGCAGGATGATTTTTAAAGGGTTTTAAAATATTTTTATTTGTCCTTTCCCCTCCCTTCCTGTATTTTCTTTGGATAGTGAATAGAAATACATTGCACCTTTGCAATTCACATCAGTTCCCAGATGAAATTCATATTCACATCGAGAGGTTAGTGCACATTTGGGAACTGTACTTGGAGGCAGGCAGCTTGGTTCATTGTCCTCTGGTGTCTGCAGAAAGCAATCAGGAAAACATCTGTGCTTAGCTAGAGCTGATTTTAATGGATTGGGTTCAAATGTTGGCAGAAGGCACATGCTCCAAGAGCAGCCAAAAGATGGTTAATTGGCTGTCAGCTTTGGAGCCTGACCATTAGCTGGGAGACACAATACTTATTTACAGAGAGTCACAATATTTATTTACCGGGCATGCAGAACGCAGTGGGAGTCTGTATGGCTGGGAGGAATGGAATGCAAAACATCAGGGTGAGTGACGCGAAATGCTAGTGTCTTCTTTGCCAAAGGGGGTAATGGAATAATGCCACCAGCTACTGCACTTATTCTTTCTCCAGCCAAAAGTAAACAAAAACAAATTAAAAATAAAGGGGAAAAACCCCTATAATCGTTTGGCAAGGGAGCTTTCTTCTGAAGTTTGTAGTGCTAGTCATTGTGCTGCAGTAGTAGGGATTGTGCCAGGTTTAGTGCAATTGTGCTGCTAAGTGGCTAAATTACCGACTTGGCTTGCTACAGGTGTGTGGCTGCCTTAAAGGGAGTTCAGCTGCACTTGAGAATAAATTAATAAATAGAAATATTGGTAGCAGCTGGGTTTGCTGCTTTAGAATCCTGCCACACATCTTCCTGGGAGAGAAGATACTGCTGCCTTCATTATTTTTCTCTTGTCCTTGACGCAAAACTGTCTGAGCATTGAACCAAATGCTTAGTAGGGTAAGTTATGAGTACAAGTTTGTCTTCTCAGTATGGTAGGACTTGATTGGCAGTTCCTCCTCTCTTTATGTGGTGTTTTTGTGCTTCTGTAAGGTATTTTTTTTAAAAAGAGTCTAGGAATGTTAGCGATAATCATTTCTACATTTCAAGAGAATAAGTATACTCAGGCTGCTCGTAGATTTTGAAGTGATGCATGAAAATAGAAGTAGACCATTTAGTAGCTGAAGAGGACTGGTGGGTTTCAACTTTTTGGAGGAGCGCTCTCTGTTTTAGAGAGGACAGGGCTGCTGCTGGATGGATTGATCTGGAAATCAGGTGTCGTAAAGCAGTCCCACGTTGTGCCTTTGAATGAGAGTCTCATAACAATAATTGCTGTTCTGAGTCCCATTGCCTTGTGTGTGCGCAGTTACCTGCTTTTTGATCCTCTTCCCCATTGTTATTTTCTAACTCAGTTCCTTATGGGAAGGAAAGTTATGGGGCTTCTGTCTGCCCAGTGGACCCTCGTCCCACCCTAAGTTCAAACTGCTGGCCAGCTTGAACCAGTTAGCAAAGCATGTTAAGTTTTGTCGAAATATGGCTGGGTGGAGGAGGAAAGCTCTGTGTTTGCCTACAGAGAATGTGTGACTTTTAGTTCAATGCTTATTAGGCATCATAAAATCCACTCAGATGCCCTGTAAGAGCTAATACTTTCAGTAAATCTTAATTAGTTTACTGCAGTTGCTTAAAACCAACAACACAAACCAAACTAACAGCAACAAAACAAAAACCAAAGCCAATAACCAAAACAAACCACAAAAAACCTCCACAAAACCAGAACACCAAACCACCACACCAGAACACACGCAAGTCCCGCTGATCAGATTTAAAGCATAGCAACTAATGACTTTAAAATACATTCAGATAACTTGTTTTGGACAGACATGCAAGTGTTCAGCTGTGCGAACATATTTTTTTAATGTGCGTAGTCCTAATAGCCTGTGGTTCTTAGGCTTTTGTTTCTGTGTTGTTCGACAGTAGCAACAGGAGTTGGAAATGCTCAAATGTGTTTTTTTCACAGGCAAGACACAATAAACTCCCGGGACCTGAAAAAAAACCCCAAAACAACAGTTCTCCCTTCAGTTTGACAGAACAATATCTGCACTAAACTGATACATTAATTGAGTCTGGCAGCCTCCCTTTAACTGTGACTCAGTGCAAATGATCGAGTTAGCTCCTCAGCTGCAGGTCTGGTTTTGTAGAGAGAATAAAATAAAATAGGTAGCACACAAAATTTTATTTTTTCCCTAAAAAGCTCTGCAATTTTGAATATTTAAAGATTTGTGATTGGTGTGTGTATGGTTTGTTTTTTTTTTTTTTTTTGTCAATCCGTTTCAAATGTTTTTGACTGCAATAATTTTAGAACTTACCTATGAAACTCAGTGTCACAATTTATTATCTGTTATTGCAACCATTGCAGATTTAAATGGATATGGAAAACAAACACAACTAAACTTATTTGGCATAGTTATGCTACAACAATAATGCCAGTAAATTTCAGGACTGACTAGTAAAAAGAGCATTGCCTGTGATGACCAGCCCCAGAATCTGGAATTCATCCTTCTGATGCTGCTGTTGAGTTAGAACACAAGTGCCATGACTTCCTTTGACAAAGTAAGGAAGACACCACTATGGTTCAACCTCATGACAAATATGTATCCTCTAAATCTTTTCAGTCTAAAGAACAGTGGTGGGAAATAATGCAAGAGATTAAACTTGTCTTATCTGCATTTAGAATGAAATTAGTAATTTTTATCTTCTGATTTGTATTATACTCATTATTAAGAAAAGTTAGGCTGAAATCCTGTTTTGCTAGGAGTCAAACACTTAGTTTCATTGTACCCATATCAGAAAGGCTTTTAGTCCAATCTAGCTGTTTAAGTTGAGAAAAGAGAGAGTGGAAGGGAAAAGAGGGACAAATGAATAATGATGCCTGCAAGGTCTTTGCGGAACCGGAACAGACTATTGGGACCGCTACTAAACACATTTTGTTACTCCCAGTTACTGGTAGACCTAAAGATTGGTTTTCAACCCAATTTGCTCATGTTGTCTGGTTTATAAATGCTAAGATAGCCAATGGTTTGATTAAACCTTCTGAAAGTATTTAAGCTTTAGAAGTTTCTTCCTGACTTCTGTAAACTGTAACGCACCTGTGAAATTTTGACCATTGTGTGGCAGCTCTTCTAATCACTACATAATAATATCCTGTGCTTTTAAAATACTTAGCAAAGGGTAGACTAATTTTGAAGTAAAACTTGCAAAAGATAGAGGAAAGAGCTTTAACTTAAAAGGAATGTGGGAGAAACTGGTGTCTCAGATATTGGCTCACAGAAACCTGCACTGGTACAATTCTAAACTCTTGAAAGGAAGAACCTGCTGAGGTTTCTGCTGTAACAGTCAGGGTTTGAGTTACTCCCAGTGCTCTTGCCAGTGACCGTAATGCTTGGAGTTGCTATTTTGTGCGTGTTCGTATATTAACGTATTATAAAAATATATAAATAAAAATAATAATAGAATTGTAGAATACCAGGTTGGAAGACACCACAAGGATCATCTGGTCCAATCCAAGATTCAGAAAAACTGACTCCATCTCAGAAGAGCTTTAAAACATGACAAAAATAATTGTTGTTGTTGTACAGTACTGGTTAATTAAAGGCCTGCTATGCCCACATAAATAAGAGATAAACATTGTGAATTATCTTCACATATGTAATATCTCATCTCAGAAATACAGGCTAGTGGGACCAGTCTCTGATTCCTTACCTGAGATTAAAGATAACTCTTAAATTCTGATATCATACAGAGAGGCTGAACCTTCCTTTTTTCCTGGGTTAAGAGATTATTACAATTGCTATGTCTTTGTATAAAAAGGAGTTGTAAGTAACTTACATATTTCCAATGATTAATGTTGTATTTATTTTTATTGTGCTAATGCATAATGCTTCTTGCATTTGCTTTTGTCAGGCAAACCAACATCCCTCAGTGGAGTGTTATCTTGCTAGCTTCTCCATTATTTTTGTTTAGCTAATTCAACTACTGCGTTACCTAAAAGGATCTAATTAATCATTATGTTCCTAATCTTGGCTCTTATTGAGATCACAGTTAATTAAATTTACAAATTGACATGGCAAAGTTTGATCCAGCCAAATTACCTCAGAGGAGGATTTGTATCAATAAAAACCTCTGGACCAATATATTGCTGGCTTGCGCAGCGGGTGATGAAGACCTAGCTGGGTAGTCCTGAGCCGGGGGTGGCTTGTAAACGCTGTCATGCGATCCTCGCCAGCCTGCTGAAACCACCTCAGCAAATTAGAAGTTGGAGGACGTCACAAGCTCTTCTAAGTGTTTTTGCAGTGAAAGGGGCTGATCTTGCAAGGTGTTCCATACCCCGGCTCCTGCTTAAATCAATGACTTCTCCAAGTCACCACTGAAGTCAATGGGGATAAGAAGGTGTTTTTCTCACTTTTCACTGCTGGGACATCCCAGCACCTGGGAGGCTTTGGCCTGTGGGTGCCAAGGGCTGAGGATGCCCAGGCAGCACCTGGTGTGTGGGGCTGTGCTGGGGGAGCAGATGGCAGTATGAACAGGCCTGAAATGGGAAAGGCTTGGCCCTTTTAAACTAAAAGAGGGGTGATTTAGACTAGATATAAGGAAGAGGGGTTTTTTATTATGAGGGTGGTGAAATGCTGGCACAGGTTGCCCAGAGGGGTGGTAGATGTCTTCTCCCTGGAAACTTTCAATGTCATATTGGATGGGGCTCTGAGCAACCTGATTTACTTGAAGATGTCTCTGCTTATTGCAGGGAGTTGGACTAGATGATCTTTCAAGGTCCCTTCCAATCCAAATTACTCTCTGATTCCCTGCAGGTCTTCAGCTGCAGAAGGGGCTCAGTGTCCCAATAGCTGCTGAAGGGTGAAATCTGTCTGTGGAGGGCTCAGAAGCAGCCGCACACCAGCACCAGACCTGCAGCGAGGGCTGGCAGTGGCAGAGTCCCATGCCCTGCTCTCCTGGGGTGTGTGGGTGCTTGTTGGGGACCCAGGACTCTGTGGAGAGGCTGCTGGGGCTTGTCCAGCTCTGGGGCTGTTATCCCCGCTGTGTCAGTGGCAGGGTCAGGGGTCTGGGTGGTTTCCCCTGATGGGATCTGCCTGGAAAGGGGGAACAAGGGCACCTGTGCTGGGTGGCTGCTCAGGAGAGCTGGAAACTGGGAGTGGTGGGAGGGAGATTACAGGCTGCAGTTACGTGAGGCAGTGGTGGATGGGGTTGGAAGCAAGTGGTGCAGGTGATAGGAGCAGGAGAAGCCTCTGGAATGATAAAACAGGGCAAAGAGACCAATCTCCAGTGCCTGCATACAAACACATGGAGTGTCATAGGAGTAACTGAGACCTGGTGGTCCAGCTCAGGTGGCTGGAGTGCTGTAATGGAAAAACAGGCAGAGGAGGAGATGTGAAGGAGCAGCTTGAATGTACATGGAGCTGAGAAGCGTGCCAGGCTGGTGGAGGAGGAGAGGCCTGGTAGGTTTGGGGTTTGTTAGTTCAGTCCCCAAACAATTCAGTACTGGTGTTCCTGGAGTTGCAAGTAAAAATAACCCTTCAGGTTTTGTGCCAGGTAATTGGTAGCACAGCTTTAGAAACACAATAAGAACACTGGGCATTTGTTCTGGAAAAATAATTCTGTGTACAAATGTTTTGGTTTACTGGACCTCTTATTTTTCCTCAGTGTAATCAATGGTGAACACATTTGGAAGTATTTTTCCAACAGTATCTGCAGAATGTCCCAATTAAATACAACAATTCATTTAAAGAGTCCACTGTTCTCTGCAGATGTTAGACACAGCATTGCAGGGTTTTTTGTATTTATTGTGATAGTGTTTGCCTCGTTCCCTTTTTTGTCTTAATTTGGAGTATTTATCAATATTCTCCACTTTGCTGTCTGCTGTTGCAGCTGAGCTCAGCAGATGAGACTAACCTCTGCTTTAAGAATATTAAGAATCCTGTGCTAACTTTAAGCCATGCTGACGTTTCTGTGGCTGCAGAGTAAAAGGATGTGTGATAGACACATCTCTGGTTCCTGTTCAGTGCGGTGCTAAATAGTCTTGGATACTATTAGACCAAAGCTGTGAAGGGCAGGAGACTTGGTTCTAGCTGAGCCAGAACTACATCTTGCAGGCACATTTGAGCACTTTGGTACAGGATGTTGAAGTTAGGCCTAAGCAGTTTGCTGGATGACAGCACAGTGCTTTCAAAGCAATAGATGTGGTTCCTTCAAAAGGGAGAACAAATGGGGTGAATGAAGAAGAAATTTGTGCCAGGGCCACTGAAATGTCAAATCGTTTTGGTGATCTTTGGCAGCATTCATGAAAGGGTGAGGGGAAGAATAAGCAAACCGAGGTGTTTTGTTTTTTGGAGAATCTTAAGAGAGAAATTGTTTTCCTTGCTGTATTTGTTTTCCTTTTAATGACAAAAGTCATTTTTTGATTTTTGGTTTGGTCTCCTTCCTTAATCACATGTTGAAAGAAATTGATAAGAAGCAACTTACTGTCAAGTGCTGTTTAGGTCAGGTTGATCCAAAACTAATTGGTTTTGTGTATTATTGTTTTCTAGCTGTCCAGCAAACCAGAATACTGTTGATTTACCCAGCTTTTCACCTCTGTGCCAGAAATATTTACATGTGTAAGTATTTTTAAAAAATTCCTTGAAGCTTAGGGCAAAAATATCTAAAAAAATAAATAAATCTGGTTCTAGATATATTGTTATCTTTTGCTCATTCTGAAAATACTGTCAGGTGAAAATAAGCTTTTGTAGCATCAGCTATTGCGACACTTAAGTACAGAGTTATAACCTGCAGTTATATTTTTCAGAGTAATGTGCTATTACTGGAACTAAATTATTCATACGAAAAGGATGATTGATCAAACACAAGCCACTAAAATGTGAGGGCTAGAACAAGGTCAAACTTATTTTACAGTTATATGGAAACTAATAAAATCAGTAAATTGCACATGCAGACAGGTACTTCCACTCATGAATATCATTGTTTTCATTGTTATAGCCTGTTTTCCACTTCTGGCTTTCTCACAGACTTGCTTTTATTCATTCTGGCCTGTAAGCACTTTACAAAATATTAATGGTAATATTAAACCCAGGTGCTCAGTTAGTTATACACTCCTCTATCATACAAGAATTGGTATAAACCTCTTGCAATATCTTGACATGCCGAGTAAAGATTATACTGGTTCAGTCATCTCTCTCCAAAGCACAAGCAATGTACTCAGAGGTACATAGTTCACAAAAAAAATGTAGAGCCAACAGAACCATCATTGTGAGTAGTTTATCTGGTGAATTTCCCAATCAGATGTGGTATAAATAATTTATGTATGAATTTCAACATTGCATGCATTACCATTCCTAAACAGTGATTACATCGTGTCGCAGAATCTGCGGACTCCAGCGGTGTAATAAAGCAAGTACAACTTAGGACAGGTCATACAGAAGCTTAATTAACCGATTATAGTGAGAAAACAGCGTCTCCCCCCGCTTCCCTGTTCTCTGCCAAGTGACTGCAGACCCAACTCATTGACTGTGTCAGGGAAAGAAAGAGACTAGGAAAAACAGTAATTTCGATGTTAACAAAGCCGGGTATCCATCCCTGGGGAGGATGGACTCCTTAAGCACCCTGCTAACTGCGACTATTCGAAGGAATCAAGCGGTAAATAACATGACAATGTGGAGAGACGGTGGAGCCCGGAGCGGCACATCAGTGTTAGCTCAGAAGTGAAGAGCTGGAAAGGATCACAGGCGTCCCTTCCTTTAGTAAACACAACTTACCCAGGCCTCTGTCATAAATATAAAAAAAATTCACCACCACAGTCAATCCCTATCACACAGGCAGCGGCAACAGAAAAGTGCTGCAGTAAGTGAATTGAGATGATGCCAATGCAACTGCCCCTGACCAATCACAGGGGCAACGCTGTGAAATTAAGATGAAGGGTTTAATTATTTGCACTATTTGTAATCAGCAGCAAAGGACAGCAAATGTGAAAATGAATGTGATGAGGGCTGTGTCGGGTCAGTCGGCTGCAGCTGCTCAGCAGAGGGGAGGCCCGGCTGCCTGGGGCGCTCGGATCCTGCTCTGCATGTGTTAGATGTGCACGCAGGTATATAGAGAATACATGCACTTATAGGGGATATTTGCAAATGCATCAAAGAAACCTATGTCAATTTATCAGAACAGGTGCATTACAGATCCCAAACCTGGAGCATTTTGTCGTTTGGAGGGGGAGAAGGGGGGCAAAGGGGCGCGGGAGCAGCATAACTTTCTTGTCCTCTTATCTTTGTCATTATCACTAGTAGACTGATTATCTTTTCGCATCTGTCCCCTCCCCGAGTTCACCCTTGAAGCAGGGGGACAATACAATGTATCATTACTCCTTATCTCAACTTATTGCTGTGACCTTTGGAACAAGTCACCAATCAATTGCTTGCAGTTGCAAATCGATAGCCCTTTCAGACATGGAGATGTTCTTCCCCACGTCTGGGATTTCTTTCTGTTGTCCGACCTCTGAGAAAAATGGGGCAAGAGTGATCTGAGGGAGATCAAGGCAGATCAGTTGTGTGCTGTGCTCAGCAATCACTGAGAAACCATCTAGAAGCAACCAAAAATTATCTATTTAGTTTTATGGCAATAATATTCTGTGATTTTTTTATTTTTTTATTTTTTTTTTTACATTTTAATTCCCTCAACCATTTCTATGCCCAGAGTCTTCACACTGTTGATTCTTCCTGGTTCTCCTCCCTTCTGGACAATCCTCTGGAAACAGCAGATGCATTTCCCGGTTGGCCTCAGCTGGACACATGGATTGATTTGGAACCTGCATTGATTAGGTAATTCGCACACAGAGAAGAACAACAGGTACACTGAAGCTTGTTATTCAATATTAATTTAAGAGGGTTGTGTCTCCTGGAGGTGTTTAAAAGGCGTGTAGATGAGGTTCTTAAGGATACAGTTTGATGCCAGTGTTGTTGGAATCGATGGTCTTGAGTGTCTCTTCCAGTCAAAATGATTCTATGATTCTGTACTTGAATATTATTCCTTGATTTTTAGCCTATTGTCATACTACAGCATGGTACTTGAGGTTTTCCTATTGATTGTTTTTTGTTTAAATCTTCTCAAATCTTAACAATTTTATTGCCACTTTCAACTGTTGCAAGCTGGTCTCTAGTCAGCTGCTGCTACAGCTTGGATTCTGCCAGGGCTGTCTTTAAAATTGATTGCTGTAATGGCCGTGTTGAAGGCTGCTTATTGCCTATTATATGAGACATAGCTGAGAATCTTAGTTACTCGATTTACATTTATTTTTTTTTTCCAAAATTTTAATCTATCTCCCATTGTTTTAGTCACATAATAGATGACATACATTATTAAGAACTCAAATTAATGTTTAAATTTTACATTTTAAGCACTGTGTTCCTCATTGTCTCCTTGTTTTATTAATTTTTAGATCTTTTCATCAATGTACAGGACCCTGCTCCAGTTTTTAAAATCATACCATTTGACAATAAGCATAAAAATTAAATAAATTTTAAAACTAATTAATTCATAACATGATTATTAAACTAAATGAAGGGTATCAAATGATGAAGATCTACCAAACAGAATTATCTTCTTTATTATACATCTCTGAAAAATAAATGAATGCTTTGAGAACTACAATTTCAGCCTATTCAGTGTCCATTGATGAGTCTGCTGTAGCCTCATGGATACGATTAGCTTATGGCAGTCACCAGTGTTGGATACTGGAGAAAGAATTCACATAAAAAAAAAAGGTACAAGAACCAGCCTTATGCTAATTGTGAATGTTATTTTGTGCAGCATGTAATAAGGTCTAAATTAGCTGTAAAAAGTAAATACAGTTGTTTATGTTGTCCCAGCTTTGTGTAAGTCACAGCATCCTAAACTGGCTGTATTTGGGGGGCAGAGAGATTCACAAAGTGAAGTTTAAAGCCACACTATTTTACTCCCTTTTACTTGAAATATTAATAGCAGCTCTGTATTCTGAAGACCTCTGCGAGAGAAGTAATGACAGGACAATGTTTTTGTTTGCAAGACAGGTACTTTTCTCTGAGTGGTTTCTCCTGACAACTCCAAAACCCGATTTGGTCTGGTTCGTTTCATCGAAGTTGTTATTAAATAAGCCTCCTGTAGCCATGTTCAATATTTCATGATTTGAGCCCCAGATAAAATATACTTCATCACATAGTTTCACTGCTCACATTTTTTATGTATTTAAATAGAACTGAACAGGATGTTGTAGAAGAACATATTTCATCTAGAAATGCCAATTTGTCAAAACCGGAATTGTGTGGGAAAGGGCTGATTTGATCCATTTTTTTTTTTCCTGTGGAAAAAGGTTTAAGAAACAGATTTCAGCTACTGAGAGCATCTCATTTCAACATTTTCAACATGCAAGTGGCAGTTTTATTGGCTTGGAAAAAATATTAAAACTATAATTAAATGCAATGAGAGTAAAAGAAATGCAGGGAATTTTAAGAGAATGAAATAATTCTAGTCAAGTCAATCGGACCTTAAGTACTTAAGACTTTAATTAGACTTTGTGGCTCTACATCCACACGGCTTTCAGCACTCCTGTGCTTAGACCTAGCCACCTCATATTTCTTAATTTTGCTTGGCATAGTCTAAAGTTATTCGTATTCAAACTGGTAGTAAAATAATGCTACTTGCATTCAAACGGGTAGTAAAGCTGCTTTGGGGTTGGTATTTTTTGGTTTGCTCCTGTGGCAATTGCACCATCCAGGTGGTGGCTCCTGACCGTGCTGTGCTATCAATCTTACTGCATCAGAAAAGCAAAAATAAACCTACTGCTTCAAAGACAGTTTCACTGAGAAGATTTGAATGCATTACAATATCACTTGCTATGATCTTTTATGGTGATGCTTGAGAATGTGTGGATTACTGCCTTATAAAGGCAATTTTTTGTGCATCATTGCTTATGAGAAGGGTTGGCATACTAAAAGGAGTTACCATCGCATGTTGGAAAGTCCCTTGGAATCACATTATGAGGAATAAATCCAACAGAATTCAGTAGAAATTACCCTGAAATCAGAATGTTATTAGGAATTACTTTTATTTTCATTTGACAGATGATGTACTCTCTGCATATTAAAACCAAACAAAAAATCCTGAACTAAAAAAAAAATAAAACCCCAGCAAACTATCCTACATAACTATTTGGTGGAATTATAGTCCCTCTTTTTATGTGTTATTGAAAACAATCAGAGCAACCTATTGAGAAGTTGTTTTTTGTTAAATTATACAACACTTATAAAGGCTTGAGAATATTCATTAAATAATATTGGTATAGTTTGGTTAAACAAGAGCTCAAGGAACATAAAATTGCATTTTTCAAAGCTGTGATTGACTGAAATAATTTTCTTTTTGGTCAGTTAAGTATTGACAGAATTGATGTTGCCATGTAAAACTCTGCTTTTCCAGACTTCAAAGGTTTCTATAGGGACGAGTAGAGAAGATGGCTATTGTTCTTGTATGCCACGATCAACCCCTTCTTTATTGCTGATTAATTGTAAGAAGGAAAGGGTTATTTAAGACAATCAATGGCCCTTTGTCATTAATTGAATTACGCATTTTCTAATTACAATGTAAATCTCACAATACTGAGTTACTGGGTTATAAAACCTTGGGCTAAATGCAGAGTTAATGCACAGTAGAAAAATAACAATGCATCAATGCCCACGTAATGATGAGCTGTACACACAGGGAGAGAGATCTTGAATTATTGGTAATTCTCTGAGCTTCTTGATAGTCAAAACCTAAATATAGTCGTAGAAGTTGTTATGTAAAGTTGAACAACACAAAAAGTTGCATTCTGTCTCTTCATGAATCAGTCTCATTCACACATGTATGTTCACATATGGAATACAGCACATTATTCTGATTCTCATCACCTCACAAAACAGAATCAGATGAAAGAGGAGGGATATCTTGGATGACAGAGATGGAGTGGCTCCAAAATATGTGTAAAAGAAAGGTATTCTGAACAGAATAACTGGGCTTTGAAAAGACTATGTATGTATGTAAATTATAGTTGCCTTTAAAAACCAAGAATGGTGAGTTGAACTGGAGAACAAGAAGGCACAAGGTTTAAAGCAAACCAGAGAAGCTATTTCTTCGTGTAAAACAGAGTACAAAATATGGAACCACTTATAAAGATTTGTGAATTAGACAAATTTATGGGGGGTTAAGTGTATCGGAGGCTGTTGAATGAGGGGTTTGCAAGCAAGTTGTGGGTAGCAAGTCCTAAGGTAATAGAAAACAGGAGAACAAGTGCTCTGTGCTTGTGAGAGAAGAGAAACAAAGAATCTGAATTATGGGGAAAACCCTTGAGATTATATTTACTATAACATTCATACATGTGCATGCACACATCTACACAATGTTACACTACATAAGATTCTCTATTTTTTTGTGTGCATGTGTACAGAAAGAGACTCTGTCTTTAGATGGATATAGCTAGGGGCATACACACATATTTAGTATCTTTGCTTTGCTACTCACACATTTCTGGATATTATTTTCCAGAGGCTACAGACTGTTTTATACCTGTCAGTTATTGTCACTGTAAAACTATGAGGTCTCTTTCTGCTGTGTATTCAGTGGAAGATTTTCTTTCCTCTCATTTGGGCTGTCAGCTGTTAGAACTTGGCTTTGAAATGTATTTGGTTTGGAGGACAGGATCACACTCTTAAACTGCTCACTCAGATGGGAGGTACAATTTAGCAATAACATCTGTGCAGCTGTTGGGACATCCCCAGGCAGTGCCAGGCCTTCTTTGGGATTACAAGCGGGTGAGGATTGTGTTCCCTCTGCTGCTTCCCTGGCCTCAAATCTGAGAACCGAGATCTTGAATCCTTCCTTTATTAAAGATCCTTTCTTATTTGATTTGAGCTTGACTTGAGCCTTTGAGGGATTAGGAGTATTAAAAGGGCTGAGCGTGCCCATGGGGAAAGGATTGTCTTTGACTGCTGTCTGTTAGCAATCCGTGTGTGATGCAAAGCGAGGATGTGGGGGATGCAGAGAGCTCTAGCTCCCCTCTGGTGGATGGAGGGGTCACCGTGATGCTTGGCTTTTGATGGGGGTTTGATTATAAAACGTTAACTGGCACAGGGAGCAGGAATCCTTCCAGTGTCCCAAAGCAAGCTGAGAAATATCTGTATCTCTAAACACAGGCTGTGGTTTCAGAATTTGCCATTCCTGGTGCTTTCCAGGGTGTGTTGTTTGGTTTTATATAGCCTGCTGTAATTTATGTTGTAAGAGTTGCAAGCTAAAAGGTTTTCATACATGTGTAATGTAACAAAATGCAGGAAGATGAGCTCAGAACATTTTATGGATATATCTTTTATTTTTAAAATGCCCAACAAACTGTTTCGCACAAGGTATGAGGTTAACTACGATATTTAGGATATTCTCTCTGATCAGCTCAGGAGGAGGGAAGTGCACAGGGACAGATACCTGTTTGAAGACAAAACTAAACTGATATTTTTTTGTATTTTGACAAAATCCACCTTTGTAACTACTTAGAAATTGGAAACCTTGCAACTGGGTAAGTGAAAACTGTGTTTAAACTTGAAGGTCTTTTATCAAGGAGAGAGTCTTTCTATGGCCAGACCTAGAAAAGATTTTAAGGCTTGCAAACTTCTTGGCCCACACTCTTTATGAAACTACATGCCGAAAGTCACACAAAGCCTAGGATGTATCTGTACAGATGATATTGCAGGTTATTGACCTGTAGAGACACTGCCCTCCTGAACTTGGGAAGGGAACCAGGGGACAAAGAACTTAGAAGGGTGTATTATTAGGAGCACAGAATGATGCCAACAGTGGATTCCATAGGAGGGATAGGATCCCATAGGATATATATCCCATATATAGGATATATATCCTATAGGATATAGGATCCCATAGCCTGGGCTGGGAGGTCCATAAGCACCAGTCACACAGCTCAGCCTTGTTCCTTGGATCTCTGCAGTCACTCCTGCCCCACAAACACACCCACCACTCAGAAAACTCATGTTCAGTTTTGGATGCAGAGAGTCTGACTTAGTCTGCAGTCTGATCGCAAATAAAAAGAAAGTGCTTTCTGGAAAAACAAACTCTTAATCTGGTCTTGAATAGCAATTATGATGCATTTAGCATAAAATAGTAGTTACGGGAAAAATAGGTTTTCTTTTCCATTTGCAGCAATGTGGTTCACTGTGAGATTTAATTAATGGCTCTCATTTATTCTTATTTCCCCCTATTCTGTGAGTGCTGGATATAAAAGAACACATTTAATTTGGCTTCTGGGCAGCAAACAAATTCATTTAATGTTGATATAGAAGCATCGTTTTCGATTTTAGAGGGAAAAGAGAGGGAGGGACGTGGAGGGGAAAATGTGATTAGTCGCATTGATATCATAGAGCGTTTGAATGGCTTTAGCAATCAGAGTGAATTTTTATGAAAACCAAATTTATACTCCTGCACAACAATTCAGAGAATGGTGAATTATCTCCAGTAGCACATTAGACAAATGGAGCCTGGAAGCGATAACCCACTTAATCTGGATGTAACATTTTCTCTTTTGGGAGATATAGGAGACATTAGAAACACACCTATGCTCTTTTTTATCTCTTCCAATTAAGATAATAAGCTTTCCTTTGGATCATGTTGTCTTGAGGAAGAAATTTCAGGTTAAGCAAATCTTCCAGTTGGATAAGACAGGCTATACTACCCATTTCACCATGATATTGAAGGGGACAGAGCAGCCAATCTGCAAAGTTCCTCCAACAAGCATAGAAAGCAGGGAGTGAGGTGGGAATGGATGGATGTAGCAAGTCAGCTAGAAGGCTGTTCTTCAAATTAATGGAAGTTTTGCTACCAACTTTCAGTTAATTCAAGATCAAGCCTCCAGGCTTTCATTTCTATCAAGCTTGGTTGCAGCCCCATCGGCATCAAGAGCTGAAATCCAGTGCTATAAACTTACACCTGCCTCTTTTACATGAAAATGGCTGCTCTTTAAGGGCAGGCTGACTTTTTTGAGCAGTGTTGTTTGAAGGAGAGACTGGAACTGAGCAGCAGCCCATTGTTTCATGTTTCATTGTTTAGTGCCTATGTTTGGTCCTTAGGATCTAGAAAGAAGATCAATGTGAAAAAGTTTTGCTCCTGTCTTGTGATATTCAAGCTAGAAAAAGAATGAAAAGAATAAAAGAGAAATGCAAGTATAATTTAGGGGTAAAAATTGCATGGCACTCATTAATTGCGAAGGATGTCAGTAGGCAACAGTGAATGCTGGGGATTTTGTGGCACCAAGAGCAGAAGGAGCAGAAACACTTCAGTTTCCTGATGACTCTGCACACCATGACACTTTGTATCCTGCTCAGTCCTGTCTAACATCATCTGCTCTCATCCCTGTATATCAGCCAGTATGGAAGCATAGGTACCTCTGCTTTTGATGACATGACTAATTTATTTGTTAAAAAAGACTTTGAGTGGGGAATAGGGATTTATATTTTGGCTGCTGTAGTTGCATTATTCATCAACTCCTTCTTTGCCTTTGGCGATGGACATACTCTCCTCTGGCACAGTACTAATTTTAGTTCATTTAGGCTCTCTTAGTTTAATTTCTTTCATATTTATCGCAGCTTAAAGACATAGGACTCTAGCAATTTATTTCTGCCATAAGCTCGGGCTCTTTATTCCCTCCCCTTCCTGTTGCCTTTTAAAAATCTTTTTGAATATATGTTTTTATTGAACTTTGAAACCAGATGGTATTAGCAGGAGTGGCTGGGTGAGCGGAGTAGCTGAAGGGCACCTGCACCTGTGCAGATCTCTTTGCCCTGCAATGTGATGCAGTTTTCACCACTGATTCTTCTCGCTGAGTGTCCTCTGTGGCGAGTCCTTCAGCCCTGGGGAAATGCACAACAGCAGCATCCTCGCTCCTCAGGTGTTCTTTCTGGACTGAAGAATAGCTTATAATATTTGAAGACTGTATCACCAATATGTGATTTTTTTAATTTCTTTTTTCCTATATTTTGGGTCTTATGTGGTCTTTTGTGCTGGTAGGGATAGTGCTGAGTATGAAAGAGATTATTTGGAGGTTTTTTGAGGCACAATTTTTGAATGACTTAGAGGCACAAAACAGGAGGGGATTTGACCTGCGCCCTGTGAGGTGAAAGATGTTGACTGCTAATTCTGACTCCTGAGAGGATATGTAGCTTCACAAATAAAATGTCCAAAGCAAGTGCCATTCTGGGTCCCACAGTGTACCAGTGTGCTCATTTCTATTACATGAAAAATGCAAGAAAAAGAAAAAAAAATAGAGTGAGAATAAACAGCTCTTTGCACACGTTTATCTGTTGTATTCATGAGGCATCTTGCCTTGGGAAGCAGTTTGGATAGAAGGCTGCAGATGTGTTTTATTCACTGTGCTTTATGAACTGCATTTGGAGGCAATTATTCAGGATCAGCGAAGTCTGTGGTGTTTAATTTTTTTGTTCTTTATTCCCTAGCACTGTTCTCAGTTTTGTTCTCAATTGGTTGAGATATCTGACCTGGTGCAAGTCTTTTCCAAGAGGAAAAAATGTGGAGTTGATATGATTTACATTGGCTTTCAGATTCATTTGGCTTATTACTGGAAAATGTCTAATGCAAAAATCAAAGAAACAGATGTTACTTGCTGAATTTCTCTGCTGCTCATGTACCTTCAAGCTCTTGCCGTGAACTTGCTATAGGGGCTGCTGTTGGCCATATTCCTATTTTTAATGTCACTGTCCTTTGGCAATACATAGATCTTAGTGAAACAAGATGTTTTTCTCTGCGAGCTGTATGCATTTATTCCACAGTCTGCTGTGCATTTTGGGCAGGCTGCGAGCTAATGATAAGATTGCTAAGGTGAATTCCCAGATCACCATGTTTTCTGCCAGAGATGAAAGGCCACGTAAATACGCTTTTCTGGCTCCTTTCTTGGATGTAATTTCCCTGTTTTATCTTTTCCCTCTGCACTTTGCTGGCAATATGGAATCATAATATCTCTGTGTACCTACATGACCTCTTTCACAGTGTTATCAGAGTGCAATTATTAATTAATCGTTACTGTTTTTCCCAAAATACCAATTTACAGTAAAACCTTTACTCCAATTTGCACTTGTGTTTAAATTCGCACAAAGTACTTAAGAATACTGCAATTAAACTAGCTTCCAAAAGTGTTAAGAAATGCCTCTTCCAGCAGAAAAACGTCTATTTTAGAGGAATTAAGGCAGAGATTTTGGAATGTGCTATATTCTGTATCCAGCAAGGTCATCTAAACTAACCATTAAGAGTAAAAAAAGGGGAAAGTACTGAAAGCTCTATTCTGAGCTGGGTGTTCCAAGGCTGCCAAGGTTCCTGTTCTACAACTGAAGCTCAGGACAGAAACAATTTAGAGTTGAATGTCTGCACTCTCATGCTGGAGCTGCTCCGGGGGATCAAGTGTCATCAGGGAATTTCTGATCATCAGCCCATAATTTCTGGTCATCTGCCCAATAAAACCCCACTGGTGTCAGGTTTATCTTTTGGGATCTTGCCACTCTGGAGAGTACAAGTGCCTCGAAAGTAAAGTGTAGTTTTAGATTTCTATCGCCAACAAAGTGGACTAAATTTAAACAATTTCCTTGTTGAATGGGAATGTTTAATTGGGGTCCATGTAAGCAGAAGATAATGCTTGTCCATATTCTGATTTTAAGGAACAATGAAATTCTTTGATGTTCAATTGCAAGTTCATGCAAAATCTGCGCACACATCCAAAGGAAAAACTGAAGTCCGTTTGGAAATTTTGATCTACTTTAAGTTGTTCTCTAAATGTTTTTATTTGTGTCAAGTTGTGGAAAGAACAGTTTAGCCTTTCTTGATCCATATGTAGTCAATCAAGTTAATGATGTTCCTATTATTTTGGTGAGTAGCCAGAATACGTGTGACACATATAGAACTATGGTGTTCTGTCATGGTAGGTCCTCAGGCACTGAAAGTGCTGATGACATTTTAGAAAATGCAGTTATGTAAAGCATTGCTGGAGGCAAGACTGTGAAGCTGAATCTTTGTGGTTTCTAAGGCAGAAACAAAGTTCTAATGTGTTTATCTAGCTTCAATTGTCATTGAAACTAGCCTAGGCTTACTAGTTACAGTTAACAGGGCTTTTCAGCTCAGCTACAAAACCAGGTATTTCTTAATCAGCGGAACACAGGCTCAAAATTATTCTTAGTATTTAAAGTGGGTTATACTCATTCATAGCTTATTGAACCAATTAGAATACCCAGACAACCTCTTATTCCTATCTAAAAGAATAATGTTCCACATCCCATCACTGATTTAATATTTCTTTTAAAGTGAACTGCTGTAGAATCTAAATTTAGAAAAGAATTCTGAACCGGGACAGTTTTTGCATAGCTTACAGAGGAATTGCTCATGAATCATTCCATGACAGATTTGGATGAGTAATAGATTTTTGTAATGAGCAGCACATACATCTTTGTCAATCTTCAGGTTTAATTGGGAATACACTCCTCTCTCTCTACTGTCACATGTAATACAGTTTTGGGGTCCTGTGTGGTTAAATTGGGAATTATAGATGTCAGTGACATTACACTGATGATAACACCGTGAGCTGGAAAAGTGGCATGTGTTAAGCAAGGCAGGAGAGTATCTCCTTGCCATGATACCTATCTAAAGCTGTACTAGATTTCTGCAACTTGAATAATTGCTTTTTAAATTTGGAATAGTAATTACAACAGTTAGTTGTACTTGATCAATAGAGGATAGCAGTAGGTTTTCTTTTTATTGGTCTTTTTAAGGTCTTCTGTTCCTAATGCTCTGTTGGTAGCTCTCTTAGCTATGGTCAAGCAATTCCCATTAGTCTAGTAAGGTTGAAAGTGCACTTACTTACTCAAGAATTAGGACTTGGAACATGCTGTTTGAGGACAGATTATCCAAAGCTGAACAAATAGCTTGCTTTAGACAACCACTCTTTTTTTCACCCGCTCTGCGATACATCAAAACCCCACCCTAATTTAATCTGCTCTCATGGAATCATACTTTTCTCAAATCAAATTTCGCAGTTCTGTGGTCATTATCCCTGTCTGAGGTTTGTTTACACAGGATTGCGTGTGTTGTGGCTCAATCTGTGACTGCTGAAGAACTTAATTTTGTGTTTAAGCCTAATGATGGGTGGCCTGACAGAGAAGGACATCTCCAGAGAGCCCTAGGAGGGAAATGCTGTTCTGCCAGGGTCTGGGGGGAAAGGAAAAGGCTTGTTTGAAACAATATGATGGGGATTTGTTAGAAAGCAAAATACCGTGTCAGAACAGTCACCATACAAATTCATATTCTAACACTTGTAGCTAGCAAGATGGTTGGCTCACCGATAGTAAAGAGTGGTAGGCCAGGGGAAGGGTTAACTGGGCTGTTTGTAGAAAGGCAAGGCTACTGCAAGCCTGCTACAGGTTTATTTGGACTTAGGAGACAAAAAATTCACACAGCTGCAGGACTAATAGGTCATTTCTGCAATACTAAAATCCCCACATTGCCTAAGCAATCAGCTTAGCAGAGGCAAACATCGCACGCAATGCAGAATCCTCACTTTGTGTGGCTGTTTGTAAGCTGCTGTGTGTTTGTGTAAATGTGTCAAAGGAATGCTTTGATTACGTTGTCTGGACCTGTGCTTTAGAAAGCGGCATTTGGATCATGCCATTTTCTGTATTCTCTAGAGGATTCAGGATTAGGCAAACCCAAACGTAAACCAAGATCCTGTTCCCATCTACAGCTGAGTAACTCTTAAAAAAGGCTGAAGGAGGCAGGAAAGCAAAGCATTGTGCACCACAAGGGTGTTCTTACAGTGATGCACAGGCATTTACAGACAGGCTCACTCCTGCTTTAAAATGTGGTTTGGACCTATGTCAAAAAAACCCTGAAATATTTATATTCATTGAAATTTTTAGTCGCCAAAAAATTCTGAAAGTTGTCTGAAGTTGCTTCCTAATTCTGCCAAAGAATCTTTACAGCTTTGTGTAGAGCCAGAAATGTTCCAACACAAGTGATATATTGCTCACTGCTGGCAGTTGTCCAAGGAGGAAGGTGTATTTCTGTACATCTTGAGCTAAATATCTGTGGTCCTTAGGTGTGGTTGTTGGTCACATCCATCCTATTTGGGTGGGACAAGCACTGGGTGACAGAAGTGGATGCAAGTGGATGTTTGACTGATGGTTCAAGCTTGGAGATAAGTAGGCATGACCAGGAATGGAGTTTATAGCTCTTCAGAGGCACCAGTATGTTAAATCGGTGGATGAGTCTAGCGTGTTTCTTGCCCTTATGGGAGTTAAAAAATAAAACATGAAAGAGCATGGGCAAAGTTAGCTATAGCAAGAGATTACAATAAATACCACTGACATCTGATGGTGTGAACTGTCCTGTCTCCTTTTAATTATTGGCCTGCTGGTTTTTGTTTGTTTAATTTTTAGGGGAAGATTCTCAATGGCAGGCTTCAGGAAGCCTGGCATTACATTTTGTTCCCTTGCTTTGACATATGATACAGTAGATTTTTATCGACCATACATTTTGCAGTGTCTGGGTACCTCAAGGTGTGCAAATACTGTTCGAAAACTACTGTAGGTTCATGGTTGGAAATTATTATAACAGTTAATAGGTGAATAAAATGGAGCAGAAAAGAAAATTATGAGCCAAACAAATGGATTATGACAGGCAGTCTTTGTGTAATTTGCTGTACATAACTGCACAGTATTTCCTGCAAACTCTACTCTACAAGTTGAAGCTCTAATTAAGTACTGTAACAGATTACCATTTGAATCATTTTTCTTATTAGTAATCCCCAATGCCATCTGTGGTAGTTTTATTACCTTGCCTGATTTTGGAGGTTTATTTATGGGAGCTGTGGTCACAGACTAGTGAAGTTATTTTTTTTGATGCTTCAGTCCAAACTTGTGTGATTATTGCTTAGGCTTGCTCTAAGTAACAACTTTTCTAGGTCATCCTAGTACTTGGAGGTTTCTAGACCTGAGATAACATTTGCATATAGACACGTACATTTGACATTTTCTTTCCTACAGAAGCCAAACTGGGAAGGTGGCAGCCTACGAAATGTTACATCAGCACAAGCAAGTTTCCTATGTGTACGGCAGCCTTGCATTGAATTGGATGAAGAAAAGTGGAGTCTTGATCACCCAAATCCATGCCTTTAACTTAAGCACAATTCCAACACCCACGAAACAGAGCACTCTGTTTCACTGTGAGTTTGGTGCTGGATCTCTTAAGCATGACACAAACCAGTGGGATATGATGGCAACACTGCAGCTGAACATAGACTTATTTTAACAGGATTTAGTGATTTATTGCATCAGGTGGAACAGCATGGTACAAGGTAGCATGCTATGATTAGATTTAAGCAATGTAACTCAATGTGATAGCTGAAATGTCAAGAGGGGAAGACATCCATTTTTCTGGTCAGCCAATACTAATTCTGCTACCTGATGTCCAGTGTAATTTTTGCAAAGAATGAGAACAGTGGGGGAAAGTTTACAAGGTGAGATATATGTAGCTTTTCTGAACAAGCAACATCATGAACAGAATGATTTATAATAGAGGGATAACAATCTACGTTTATATCTAGCTGCTTTAGCTGTAACTAGCAGTTAGATGGAATCATTCAAGATCAAATCATCCTTAATCCCAGTTCAGAACTTCTGTTCTTACAGCCCATCCGTTGACATGACAAATTTGTCAAATTTTGGAAGATGGTTGCTCTGTAATTTTACCATACCCCAAAGTGGTGCTGTGTAAATAAATCAATCTGAGAACTGATGAACTTTGGCCTTGGGATAAAATATTTTGCCCATTATATCTTCAGAACAATTTTTCATTCTCAGTTATTTCATATTGTCTCTGATAAATTTATTTTTAACTCTGGAAAGGAAGACTCATTAATTTACTATTTTTTTTTCTTCACAAAATCTTCTTATTCCAAGCCATTTGCATGAGAATTCATCAGCCTATATATCCAGCCCTAAAAGGTGAGAGACCCAGTTCAACTCTGGAAAAAATCCAAGCATTCCTCAGTTAAGAGATTGTGCACACTAGGCCAGTTAAACAGTTGAGTGTTGTATTTAATTTGTTTGGTTTTATTGCCATTTCTGATGTGTCAGAGGTTCTGCTAGCAGGGCAAACGCCATCAGAAGTGCAAGGATTTTTGTGTGGTACATAGGAGTGTGACAGGTTTTGGGCTAGGCTGGTCTGTGCACCCACACCTGTCTGTGCAAGGCAGCATTGACATGGGTTTTGCAGCAGCAGGTGGAAATGAAAGCACAGTGTTTGTATTTCATGGCTTCTGTACCTTGTAGAGCTCTTTTCCTCAGTGCTACTGGTGGAAATGTTATGACAGAGCTGTAGATGCAATACTTGCAGAAGGACAACAGCAGGCTTTGGCTTTCAATGGCAGGGGTAGAATTTCCCTCCCTGCAGAGATGCATGCATCTCTTGTGTCCTTAAATTCAGTCTGGGGTTAAAGACCGATCCAGATCCAAAAAACCACTCAGTTCTACTGACGAGCTTAATCCCAGCTTCTTGGCTGTAACTTCCTTCCACATGGGAGTTTTGGGGAAGCACTTCCTAGGTCTTCCCAGCTTTTTGAGGCACCAGAGAGCTTTGACCACAAGCAAATGTATAAAGGCTTATGCAAATGAATTAATGTGTCAGGGTGATCATATGTAAATGATTTTTAGAGTGAGCAACCTTTGTCTAGAGTAGTGTGGAGTTCCAGAGTATATAGGAAATATCTGAATGGGTTGTTCTATGGTAACAGAAGATCCAGTGTTTGGGTACAGAGTTCAGGGAAGAAGTTCATTGTGTGTGTTATCAGGTATCTGCTATTTGCCATGCAAGAGATGTGAATGCGCTCTGTTTTGAAGACCTTGCTTAGATACTCCCCTGTTCCCCAGCTTTAGATCCATGGTTCAGATTTAGCTCTGGTCCCTTGAAATGCTCAGTTCTCCTCAAGTGCAGTTTGACCTATTGTCTTGTGCATTGCTTTGGAATCTGAAGTGACTTCTCACCTTGTCTGAAAATACTTGTCACCTCAAGGTGTGCAGGTGTTCCAGGTGCTGTTTGGGTTGTCACTACCTGCTGGCTGGTGGGATGCTGAAACGGCAGGCATCTCATGGGATAACCCCCATCTCCCGGGTTATAGCTGTCCTGAGGGTTGAGGGATCTCTTTAGCATCACCAGCAAGCAGCTGGGCTTTCTTCTAGCAAGGCTTGAACTTTACATGTTAATGCAACAGTATGACCTTATAACTTGTGAACCATGACTGAATTTGCAGAAAATCTTTAGTCTGTTATTCTCACAGCCCTTTCTCCCCTTCCTGTTCATATCTGCTTCTTAGCAATACAGTTTCTATTTCTGTTTTCCTGCTCCCTTTGAAAAAAGTTCTAATTCATAATATTAACAGGAGAGAGACATCCAAGAGCTACATCTCTGACAGCCAGTGAAAAGCGAAAGCAGTATGTGTTAATTGGCTATTGTTCGTCAGAAAAAAAACTTCCAATTAGCCTCTAAAAGTTTGGCTCTAAGGGAGATTTGACCTTTGTGTTTTAGGATGACTACAGCAGCTAAACCTTGTAACAAAAATTTGGTAGCAGTCTAATTTCTGCTATTACCATGATGAGATACAATTTCCAAAGAGAAGAATGGGGCACAGCATTTGCCACAGACGATTTGTCTGACTCTGCACCTGAATTGTCTCCTGATAAACTTTGCCATGCTCGTTAATCACACTTATTTGCTGGCAAACCAGTTTCTCTTGGTAGATTTCATGGCTATTATTCACTAAACCACTCTTATTTGAGTCTTTTCTGTTCAGATCAGGTGACTGGCTGCCTGGATCAATAGTAAATAATTACTGCTTCTTCATTTAATGTTTAAATAAATCATAAGGCCATACATATGCTGCTGCTTTTAGCTGATAAAGTGATATTGCTCAGAGGTGTCATGTTGTGCCATTCTGCCAACAGAAGTCTTTAAAAAGGACACAATTATTACAATGGCAAAAATGGGTGTTAATAAATTCTTCCTTTTGTGTGTGGTTCATTGGTACACCAGCGTGACACTGAACTCGGATAACACAAACACCTATGAGTATTTCATTGTTATAGGAAATAGTTGTTTGGTTCTTCTTTTTTCTAGAAACAATGGCTAAATAATTTTGAATGGACTGATGACTCTCATTTTTCTTCTGTGAGCATTCTTGTGGCAGCAATATGGTCTCAGCAAACTGTTAAAATGCCCCTATTAAAAACATGAGAAATAATAAAAACCCAACAACTTGCAAAAGTAGACTCAGGAGAAATAAGTGAAGAAGAATAATCCTGACTTCCATGGGAGGAAAAAAAAAATGGTGATTGCGTTTGGTTTTTTAATACATGCAACCCTCACACTGTTTTCTCTCCTTCTCATTTCCTTGTTCCTGGGCTTCTTTTTCAGACATAAATCTAAACTGAGGGAGAGAGAAGACTTTTAAGAGAATAAGCCACATACTTCTAAAATACCTATTTTTTTTTGTTTTGATAATTTTCTTTTTAATTGTGATGATTGCTTATATATCTTAGCTGAAAACTACGTCAACTAATTTGGCTTTTTCATCATCCTGGCTGATATTGACTCTGTAGTAGCCTGGATAATCAATAAACAAAAGATAATCATCAAAGCGTCAATAAGGAATGGTCCAGATTTGTAAACTCAACACGCTTTTCAGCTCCAGTTTCAAATACTCCATTGGAATAACATCTCAGAACCTATCAAAACTATTCAGGCATGCATAAATTCTGATCTAATCAGTCTGCCTGTGCCTTGCTGAAATGAAGCAATTAAAAGAAAAATGGTGCTATGTGCACAGATTCTTTTATTTAGGAATTTCTTATTGATTTTGCTAAGACTTTCTGTCATCTGGAAGAAACTAGGCTCTTAATTTGACAAATAGGAATAAGTATTAAAGAAAAAGAAACCACTCCACTAATGTGGGTACGGTGCAAGTCATCTGCCAACACTGAGTAATTGAGCCAATGTTACCACAAGAGCGCTTTGATGCTCTAAAGCAATTACTGTGAAAAGTCCTATTGGTAATGAATATCATCCCTGTTTCAGCAATGACAAAAACAAAATTACAGCAAAATCTTACCATGGATAGAAAATAAAAGTCAAAAATAAGGAGAAAAAAAAAAAAAAAAGAGTTATTGAAGATTTTGGTTCCTTAACCAGAACAGAGTTTGTTCCTTGATCACACAGTTTGAACCCCCTTGAATGAAGTTAAATAAGTCTTGAATGAATTCTGTAGTAGTGCCAACCTCTGCTCCCTACTTTTCTTGCTTAAAAATGAAACTGGTCTCCTACTGTAAACTGTTTCAGAACATGCAAAAGACCTGGGGCCTCTTTGTTAGTGTTAAATTAGGGCTTGATAGGAAGAAGTACATAGACTTTCATAGGGCAGAATACACAGTCTGAAGTTCCACAGTTTGATAAAATGTGTTATCTTTAAATATTAAGCTGTTATTGTGTTAATTCCTGCCTTCATCTTCTGCCTTAAATACTTTGATAGGGCTGTGGAAATCAGAGTTTTCCATGTAAGCACCTTGGGAGGAGTTCTTAAGGGATGCAGATTCGTGTTGGGACTGCTCCTCATCACCAGGATGATGTTCATTTTCAGGTAGAAGCCTGTTCAGGTATTACTTCTGCAAAGGAAAAAGAAACCAATCTTTATGATTGACTGTGAGTCAACATGGGGAATATGATAATTCAATACATGAGATAACACTATGTTGGTTTCTCCATTTCTTGAAACTATTGAAAGTGTTGCTTCAGCTCTGCTGCATGTTTTAGGATTTTCTTATATTTAAGCATATCTCAGACTTAGATGTACTGTCTGGCATTCATCTAGGACACTGAATTGCAAATGTACCTAGCATGGACTACTTGCTCATTATTTTTACTTCAGCAAAGTTCCTTTGTACACCTGTGTTGTTCTTCACACAAGAGATTAGATACCCTGTTTTGCTGTGTCCCTAACACAGAACAAAAAGGCAGGCTGTGCCCCCAGGAGACTCTAATCTCTGTAGAAATCAAGAGAAAACAGGTAGGGAAGGGAGCCCAGGGAGCAGAGGATTTAATAGTGGTCACACTGGCAGGTGCCAAGTGGTCTTGGCATTAGTTGGACTGTTATTGCCTTTGTATATTAAGCTGCATGATGTTTATAATGAACAAATGTTTTGGAAAAGAAAAAGGGATCATTAATGCTATCTGGCCTTTGGTTTTCCTTATCTCTGTGGGAATGTTGTAAATTTTTTTTGTTATAATAAGAAGAAGAATCCATTGGAGCAGGTTACTGCAGATGGTTTTGCTTAACAGGCTGCATCTGTCTAAAGACTACAAGTAGTATTAGGTTGCCCTTTGTTCAGCTGATCTTTTGCAATGGGAGTCCACATACAATAATATTGCGATATGCTGATATTAATAACAGTTGTTATTAATATAAATAGTAAGAATTATATTAATGTATTAGAAAGGAAGATCCATGTTTTATTAACTTACAAGAAGCAATGATATTAGCCAAGGTCCATGGAAGTTGGTGTATTAGGTCAAATCTCGGTGCCTTGCTCTAGGATCTATGTGTCTGAACCCAGAAAGGGCTGTCAGGCACATAATGACATGATAATTAGGGACACTATTTTCATGTAACCCTAAACTTAAATTTAGTCTTAGAGCAGCCAGGGCACTGATCTTTGCAGTCACCAAAATCTCTACTGAATTCAAAAGGCTCTTGACCAAGATCACTCAGTAGGTCAGCACAGGGGTAGAGAAGCTTCAGTTCCAACTTCTGAAGTGTCTGTATCCATGTGCATCTATCAAATGGAATATTTCTGAATACTATTTCAGTTGCATGAACAAATTGAAGTAGAGTGGCAACAGCTACTCCCACTTTCAGATTCTGAAATTCTTAAATGGTTGGAAAAACCCATGTAAACACACATATTCATCTAGGTCTTAGAAATTACTTGCAGAATTAAAATCACTGAGTAATCTTGTACCTTCAACGGTAACTGAGATTGTGACAATTCTTAACCATCATCTAAGGAGTGCATCTGAATTTGCATTTCCTCTGAGTCTTCTCAGATCATGGTACCTTTCTGTGGAGCCAACTCACCTAAAAGCCACCTTTTCAAGGTGACTGATGCAAATCTTGCAGTACAGTATTTTTCTCAGATGATCTTTATTCTTTGCTTGTATTATTTTCCCTACTTTTCTCCATACTGTTTCTCTTGGGATTTTTCTGCAGCCATTTTCAATACAACCACTTTTTGCTTTCTGGGCTTTTTTGTTTAACTTTGCGTGCAGTGCTCTCCTAAGTCTATAAGCTGATACATCATAAATAAATCAGGCTGGGATGCAAGTATGAATAAGATTTAACTTGAATGTCAATGTCATTGCAGATTGTGAAGAAAACAATCAACCTGGAATCGTATTCTGAATGTGGATTCTTCAAGCATTGATAAATGTTAATAAATAAACCAAAGACAGCTTCTATTATATACCAATATTATTGATATATTACACCCATATTACTAAAATATTTACGATATAAAATGAGAAAATGTCTTTGCTACTCATCTTTTGTCAAAAAGATACTATAAAAGAAAACACATAAAGAAATGAGGAAAACACATAAAAATAAGTTTGAAGGAATTTTGTCCCTGCTAGATAATTTATCACAAAGGCTGATCAGTTTTGTCCCAGGTTTGAATCATTCCAAATTCATCTATTTAGTGAAAGGGATGTTTCAGTGTGTTCTTAATATACTCATGTTCATATATGAGGGTCAGAGCATAATGGAGAGGCTGGAAAAGCTGTGTACGGTGATGTATATATGACTGAACTGCTGTCAGGCAGGAGCTGCAGAAAACAATCCAAAGGCAACCCCAGAGTCTGTGTCGTTCCTGTGCCACCCGTGGGAGCTGTGTGTCCCGGGGGACACGTTGTGACCCGGGGGCTGCTCCTGAGCTGTGTATGCTGTGCACACCCCAGCGCTGCCTCAGGGCCCTCCTGCCTTGGCAGAGAGCTCAGAGCCACCTCTGGGGGACTTATTCATAGCCAGCTTTTGTTTTTTTCCCTGTCCTGTGTCTGGATTTAACTGACTTGTCCTACTGCATGTAGAGAAACCTGTTGCTTGTTATTCAGATTTGAATTGTGTGATTCAGCACTGTGACATTGCACTGGGGGGTACATCTGGAGCTTGCAGGATTGTGATGGTTCAGAGCTGAGCTCTTGCTGTGCACTAAAGCTGCCACGTGTCATTGCAAACCTCCTGTGGTGGTGGAAAGAATGAACTAGGCTGGAAGCAGGGAGGTTGCTTGGGGTTTTGTAGGTGTAGGTGGCTGTGTAGGTTTTGGCCAGATAGAGCTAATTTTCTTCATAGTAGCTGGGATGGGGCTGTGTTTTGGATTTGTGCTGAGCAGCACTTGCACAGAGTCAAGGCCTTTTCTGCTCCTCACACCACCAGTGAGTGGGCACAGGGAACTGGGAGGGGGCAAGGCTAGGACAGGTGATTCTAACTGACTAAAGGGACATCACATACCATATGACATCGTGCTCAGTATCTATTTTGGGGAAAGAAGGAGGAAAGGAAGGGGACATTTGGAGTGATGGTGTTTGTCTTCCCAAGTCACCGTTGCACATGATGGAGCACAGCTATTCTAGAGATGCTGGACACCTGCTTGTGATGGGAAGTGGGAAATTAATTCCTTGGTTTGCTTTGCTTGTGCACGGCTTTTGCTTTACCTATTAAAATGTCTTTATCTCAACCCATGAATTTCCCAGCCTTTGCAATTCAGATTCTCTCCTCCATCCCACCAGAGGGGAGTGAGTGAGTGGCTGTGTGGTGCTCAGTTGCTGGCTGGGGTTAAACCAGGACAGTGGGCAAGGGGAATGTTGTAGTGAGTGGATGGGAAACAATGTTTCTGTGTGAAATTCAGTGACTGCACCACAGTTACAACACAAGGAAATAGTGTTGTGATAGTTTGAAGACAATGTGTTTATTTTTAAGCCTTTGAAATAAGTGATGTTATACAGCCCACAGGCAGCTTGGCATCTCTTTCATGGCAAGGTCTATTATATAAGAAGGGAGTCTGTGTCTTACCAGGCCTAAATCAAAGTTATAAAAAACTGTGGAAGGTGGAATACATGTTACGGGATTGAGTTGTTTCTAATTGACAGAAACAGATCTTTCATCACAGATCTTTCATCAGTTCCATGATTCCTACTAGGAATTTATTGCTGTAAAGTGTGTGCAACAATAGGAATAGCACATCACTCTGGAATATGGGTATTTTGGGTTAAATTTAGTGGTGTGCCTTGAAACGAAGGACAGCCAACTGACAAAACAAGTTGTTTGATAATGAAGTAACTGAACTCTAGAAAATTCCAGATTGTGAAGTGCAAACCTAGTAAATCCACTGTTATTGTCACAATGCTCCTAACCAAAGCCAACTTTGATGAAAGCTGTGACAGCCTTTAGCCTAAGATCTTACTGCTCCTTGAAGAAAGATTGTATTGAGAAACAAATAACAAGGCTTTTCTGCTGCTGGCACTTTCTTTCCTCCTCCGTTCTACAGATTAGAAGGTACAAAGGGATAACACAAACGGAGGCAGACAGAAATGAGTGAGAGACCTATAAATAGACATGAATCAGTGTCTGCAACTTAGGAAGCCAGGTGGAGTTAGTACTGAAGAGAGAGAAATATTTTACTGATTTTTTCAGTTCATAAATTAGTTACCACTAAGAAAGCGTAACTATCAAAAAGCATAACTGGCAAAACAGTCACTATGCTGAACATTGGAATCAAGAAGGAAGCCTTTTCTTAGCCTGGATTTTTGGATTTAGAAATGATGAGAGAATCGTAGGATAACCCTGTCTGGAAGTGACCTTAGGACATCATATTTAAGTCTGAGTGTTGATCCATGTTTCCTCCCTTGCTCGTCTTTTGTGTCTGTCTACAATAGAAATTTCATTTCAAGTTTTCTTTGAGACATTGCACTCATGACTCCATCGATTGAGGGGGAAAAAAAATTCGCTGAAAGCTAAAGAAGGTGCACGCAGTATGTGCTACATATTCACATTCCAGAGGCCTCCCAGCCCAGTGATGCCTCTGGCCGTGGGAAAGGCAATGTGCAAACAGCCCCACTCAGACGCTTTCCAGATAGAAGTTCAATCCTGACATAAGAATTCTGGGAGTCTGGAGAGATTCCTACAAGCAGAAATTGCCAGCTGAATCAAATACGAATTATCTAAGGAGATTGCCTGTGATAAGACATCCAAGAGTGACACAGCAAGCTCTGGGTTTGTGTCTTTCGTTGATTAAAAAGCTAAAATTTTTCATCTGCTCCTTGTCAGTGACCATCTCTCAATGGACTGTGGTAGAGCTGCTTGACTTGTAGTAATTTGTTCCTTCCCCAGAAGTCATCAGATATAGATATAGATACTGAGATTCTAATAGCATCGACCATGTTATCTCCATGGTAATGAGACATCTTGTCTGAACTTGGGAGTTTTAATTTGTTTATCACTAGGAATTTCATTGCTATACAGGGAACAGCAGGTGAATTTGCCTGTATGGCTAAAGAGAAAACGATGGCTGCTTTTTATATAACCCACTACAAATGTTATGTGTAATGTGCTTCAGAATACATTAATATGACATTTGTATGCAGTCTTATAATTGGCAATATATTTCAAATGCCTTTGGAGTTTGACTTGGACAGAAGAGGATACGCCATAGCACCTTTTGCAGAAGTCGTTTCTGAAATTCAGACTGCAGTCAAACTTTGCATGACTGTAACTTTCAGGCAAAATAAGTAAATACATAAATAAAGCAGAGAGGGACTGAAAAAAACAAGGAAGACTAAGATGTGACAGCAGGTAAATATCATTAGTGAAGGCAGCAAGGTCTGAGATCAAGAGAGAACAGAGGGAGTGAGAGGTGGGTGGCTTTGGTGCTTCAGTGAAATCCCCGTTTCTGCCAAGCCCTTTTGAATGAAGGACCTGACGGGTGACTCTGGATATGATGAGTCAAGTTGTCTTCAAGATAGAGGCAGTTTATCACAAATGGAAGAGATTGATCAAGCCATGGTAAATCAGAGACATGAATGACAGAAGGCGCTCCTGTAATTGTACCCCAGACACCCTGCACTGCACACACTGTGGAATCCTGCTTGGTAATTCATACAAAAATAAGTGTATCTTCTGGAAAGATACTCAGTCTTGAGTGCAAAAGTTCAAGAAATGGGCCCTCTTTACCAGTCAGTAAGTAGCTTACAGTACATCACTCTTCAAGTCTTTTTTTTTTTTTTTTAATCAATTTTGATTTCCAACCGTGGAATTGTGTTTTATATTGGTTAGCTAGAATATCCTCTAAGATCAGAAATATTGATTGTCTCTCTCTCCTTCTCTTGCTACTCGAAGGCTGTGGCCATATCAGATCTTACCCCTCTGCCTGTTTGATTGCTGGAAGTAATGATGCAAAGTGCTTTAACAGGTATGGTAAAAGTAACACAGCACTATAAAGACTTGTTTCAAGAAACAGCAGATAAAGAAATGCAGTTCAGGTAGAACTGATCTAAAGGGAAACACTGTGTTTAGGAATCAAAATATTTCTGGACAGGAATACTGGAAAGGAAAAAAAAAACCACCCTTATTCATGAAAAGATATTGGTGTCCTTTTTTTTTTTTAATACTGTGTTTTCTATCAGAATCCTGTGTGTCTGCATTGATGTATTAAGTCCTGAGAGACGCATTTCTGAGACAGTAATTTTCAGCAGTAGTGTCTGGCCAACAGAACTAAGCTCTGCTCCTGGAACGATCTGCAATTTCAAGAAGGAACTAACACAGTTGGTGTTAGAAGGAAGTAATGATGATCTTTGTGAGGGATGATCTTTCAAAAAATATCAATGAAACTATAAAATTCATCAGTAACTCTCCAATGACAGTTGACAATAGCATTAGTTTCATTGAAAGGAAAGGACTATGAAGATCCTGAAAAAAGATATTTAATGTATATTATAAAATTTCTAGTAGGTTAAAGGCTGCATGAAAACCTTTTCATTATTAGAAATAATCTAGGCAAGCAACACCTCCTCCTCTCTACTTCTAGCGCCGCTCAAGTGCCTACACAGTCCTATTCTTTTCTAGCCATTATGGACGTATTAGGTAAAGGTACACTTCAGAAATAGGAAGCTATATTTAAGGAATCATGCCTCATTTCCTAGCTCTCTGTAGGTTTTCAAAGACAGCATTTCTTATATTTAGTAGCAGTTTCACTGAGAGAAGAGAAATACTTCTTTGAAGAGAAGCCTTTTTAAAGTGTTTTTCAAAATCATTTTCAGTTATCAAATAATATAAAATGATGCTAAGAAGCCACAGCAGTAAGTGTCCTCACAAAGGTATAAAGGATGGCTGAAAGGGGCCAAAGGCCAAAGTGGTTCTGAGAGTTAATTTGTTATTAAGGCTGCTTTTGTGTTTAAAGTGTAGATGACTCAAGGTGAACCTGCTTTAGCATGTGGGTTGGACTGGATGATCTCCAGAGGTCCCTTCCAACCCCAACCATTCTGTGATACGATCTGATTGAAGTGATTGCACCAGTTTCTTTGCTGGTATGAATTTGCGTTGTTGCACTGAGCACCAAGAGGCAGTTGGTATCTGTGTACATGCTGGCAGTTTTTCTCCAGGTGCACCCTCTAAGGAGGCAGCCTGAATATTCTACAAGATGCCTGTGTGACTCCAGCAGCTGTATCTCAAACAACTGTGCTACAGCATCAGCTTCACAAGAGGTTCCATCTGCTTCATGTAACTATGAAACCCAGGCTGATGATCGCACGTACCTTTGGGTGCAACCCCAAGAAGGTGAAATAAGGGCAGCAGGGGTGCTGCGGGGCTGGATATGTGGTGGCCTGAGGGCTGAAGTATGAAGTGGAAAGAAAATTGAGTGAAAATGCTAAGGGCTCCGTGTAGCTGGTGGAGACACAGGCACACACTCATTGCAGCCTGTTTTTTGAAGTTATGTACAAACAGCACAGTGAAGTATAACTTCAGGCAGATCTGCATTTAAGAAAGGCATAGGAATAATTTTTCTAGCCCTTATTTGGGCTTTTATTTCTTGTTACCAAATTTATTCCTCGCCTAACCTCAGCAATCCACCAAAGGCCATTTTACAAATACTATTTTAAGAAGCTCTTTCAGAGAAGAAGCTATTACAATATTTTGCTTTTCACTTGTAAAAAATGAGGAAGGAAAGGACTTGGGGCACTTAGAATTCCTTCAGTACCGTCAGCAGTGAGTGTGCAGATTGCAATACATACACACACACCACCATGCACTAATATCACATCTGCGAAACACTCAAATTTGAAGCCTGCACCTAAGATCTGCTTAAGATTTCATTGCCTTGTTATGATGAAATAAAATAATGAAATCTCTGATACATATGTATTTGCTCAGAAACTTGCATTTTCAACTATAGATATCCAGAGCTGAGTGTTAGGTGAATTTGTCCCATTAGTCTAAGCAAGAAGCAAATTATTAGCAAATATATTATAAGTGTTTAGGATTCAGTGATGCAGACTTAACATACCAGACTCTCTATAATAGCTAAGGTATCTGGATGGGACTGGGACTTATGACAAAAGAACTTGAGAGACCCATGTCCCATTAGGGCAGCCTGTGGTGTGCCATGAGTGCTCCTCATGACGGAGCTCATCTGTGCTCCAACTACAGCTGTCACAGCCCCTGTTTGTTACAAAATTATCTGAAACGTCCCAGCTTCAATTCTAGCTGCTATGATGAATTTGGAGAAAATAAACAGTAGTTAGATTTTTTTTTCTCTCTTAGTTGTACTGGTTTTGTCAGTGTTAGACATGGCTGAATGTGATTTAGTTTGTGTCCCAGGGGGACATATTCATATTCCAGCCATGAAAGTCACAAAATTAACTTGCAACATCATACTTTGGGAATGTAGTTCCTCTGCCTTCTTGTTATTGCTGCAAGATAACATCACCAGCTTTACTTAGAATAGTTAACTCCCAATGCGGGGAGTTGCACAAATCCTGAGTTCTGCATACGTGAGAAAGTGATGATACTGGTGTTCAGGAGTATTCTCTGGAGTGGGTTTTTGTTACAGGCCAATTTTCATGTTACAGTGTTTAATAATTCATAACGTGTGATTTCTTACACTATTGTGTTTTTTTTTAAGCTACGAAAGATAATTGTGTCCCAAAGAAGGGGACTTATCTCCTTTTATCTAGTCGTCTTTATTCTTCAAGCAAAATTTTAATGTGGATTTCTGATTTTACGTTTCAGGCAATAGATCATTTTAAATCCTAAATAGATATTTTCATTTTATTGCTAGAGCAGTCAGGATAAATTAACTGAGAGGGGAAAACGTCAACAAATGACATTTTTTTTCAAAGGTAATTATCTTTGAGAATATCCAGGATAAGCAAAGAATTATTGACTGAGCAGATTGTTATTGCTTTTTTTCTTCTATAAAAATATTCCTAGCATTAGATGTCTGTGAACATCCTCAAGACAGACACTTGATCCTGTTAACACAGAGTGATAACTTCATCTTTCACTCTGTCCTAAAACTGTCCCTGAGGTAGCTCCAGATTTCATGGGATAAAATGCCAAGCGAACCTCTCCAAGCTCTGTAGCTGTGTGATCTGACAGCAAGTGGCCCTCGTCTTTTGGTCAACTTCTCGAGCTCTGAGTGCTCAAAAGGGCAAAGCTCAGGAGGTGTCGAACATCCCCTGTCAGAGGCTTTGTATCCTGCAACTCCTCGTTGCGCCACAAAATCTCAATGTAACAGAAAAGCGGCAGAGAATTCCTAAAATAATAGCATGGACAACTGTCTGGGTACCATAGAAACTACCAGTGCAAGGAAGAGCTTTCTCTTCTTTAGCTTTGCCATTCAAATACTGAGCGTGCAGAGACTTTGTAAAGAAAAAACAAAAGAATGTGTTATTTTCATGTTGTGTGGTTGTCCATTTGCTGCAGGTTTAGTTTTCTTCCTGTGTGGAATCAACTCTGCTCAGTTAACTCTGATGTCCAAAACTTGTCTCTCTTTTATGATGCTGTGTGATTAAATTTCATATTGGAATCTTTTATAGCATATTCCTTCCCACTGTTGGTCTTCAGGCAGTCAGATGACTTGACCTTCATGGCTTTTCTAGGCTTGTGAGGCAATGCAAGCTGTCTTGTTGGCAGCCTGTGGTGGCCATGAGCTCTGTCCCTTGCTCTTCTCTGCTGAGATGCCGTGATTTTTGCATTAGGTAGCAGGTGTGAGAAAGTGTCAGAGGATGCGATGCCAACCCTTGGTTGCTGGCACAGAGTACCTTTAATAGAAATGTCTCTGTCCGTGATGGGATGACTAGCGAAGCCTCTCAACAGCCTAGTAGCTGTACCCCTTAGCAAAAATCTGTTAACAAGGGTGCAGGGAAAAAATGCCATCCAGGCATATGGGAATGACTCCAGGTGCTGAAATGCTGTTTGTGTGCAGTAAGTTTGTTTATTAAGGGCAGGGTTCCCAGGCCAGATAGCTGCCTTCAGCGGGCTTACACACCTACATTCAGGGCACATTTCAACATGACAAATAGCTGCCCAAAAAGAAACCACAGGGTGTTGCTTCAGGTCAGCAAACTCATGATTGGGTGGGGAAGTCTGTTAGATGGGTCTTCAATCTGCTGGTAGAAAGAGCTCCCAGATAAATGACAGTCTTGTTAGACTTTGTGTGGTCTTGCCTGATTTCCCCAGGCGATTTGAGTCAGTCTGGTCAGTGTTGGATGAGGGGTCACCCAGGAATGCTGCTGAGCTGCAGTTGGTGGCTTTCTAGCTAAAATCCTTCAGCAGTGGAGTTAATATACAGTTACCATATCAGGATGATGGGGGGAGGTGGACTGATCAACTCATGAAACATCTTAGATCTTATTCTTTCAACGGCTTGTTGCAATTTTCACAACGTGCAGGATTTTTTTTTTTTTTTTAACCCAATATCCTGAGCTAATTTTGAAAGGAAAGTTCTGCCTTTCTAGATTTCTTCCCACATTTTATTTAAATAAGTTATTCTTCACCTTTTGTTCCAGGCTGCCGTGCTCTGTTAAATGCTACTTCAGAAACGACTGCCTTTTACTGAGATGGGTGATATAATCTCTTTGCAAACTCTGGAAATTATTTTCAGTCAGGGAGGTATTTTAAGCTGCTTTGAAGTGAGAAGTGCAGGATAAGGGGGATAGGCAGTGTGTGGGACTATGAAGCGAGATTATGCATTCTTTATTGGTTTCTGGTATTTGGTGCTTTATAGGGTTTCAAGCATGTCACTTAATTTCTTATTATTGACATTTTTTTTTTCAGAAAAGGTGTCACATTATTTTGCCACAACACCTAGAAGAGGTTGAATGGAGCAAATATTGTCATGGACTCACAAACCTGTTTTTTATTAGCTCAGTGGGACAGGCATGGGTGTTTCCCTGTGTGATCTTCCTTTGAACACAAGTCTTCTCAGATACATCTTGTAGGCTAAATTGGAGTCAAGGGCATGCTGTATTAATGTCCCCACCAAGTCGTCTTGCTATTGTACTGAGTGCTGCTTTCTGCTTTGAGTCCTTCACCAGACGGGCGTGTAGATGTGAAAAGCATGTTGCTGTTCATGATGGTCAGACAGCTACAGGTCTACTGATGCAAATGTCTGATTCACCAAATGATGAATGCATGAGTTTCCATTTCCTTATTAATCAGCTAGACTCTGTGCCTTACTCTAATGATTGATTTTTATTTCCTCACCTGTCTGTCTCTCCTGTGGCCATGAAGGGAGGTAGGTGCCCATGCCCAGAAGAGCGTTTGCTGGGTGTTCTGATGCCTGCACCTCTGCCCAGACTGGGAATGAGGGCTGCTGTCTGGTTTTCTCTGCCATTTAGAAGACCATGTAGTTTCAGGACTTAAACTGAGTGACAGAAACACTGATTTCTGAGCACGGCTCACTTCTGCTATGTCTGTATTGTGAAAATCCTGACCAGAGACTGCTCACAGGGGAAGGGGGAAAGGAAGGGCCACAGTCTGGGGGAAATCCTGGAGGTCTTGGTGGGTCTCAGGCAGGGATGGCACAGATTGGTGTGTCGCTGTGCTTGGTAACTGCCTGATGAGGCACCATGGCTGTATCAGCCTGGTCATGGGTTTCGGAGATGGCAATTGTCACCTGGGGATTTATGCATCTATGCAGTCTGTTTCATGTAGTCTTAACTCTGATGCTGGGTGAGACACAATGGCTTTAGAACAACATGATTCACATGTCCCTGCAAAATCTATGCTGTATTTGCTCTGATTATGGTGTTTGTCTCCTATGCTGGTCCAGGCATATGTTAAAAGAAATGCACGAAGTTAGTCCCCTTGATAAAGCTGTTCTTCACAAGGTCTTAATAAAGTTAAATTAATCTCCATGTCTCCTTAATGCTCCTGTAACCTGTGTGTCTTTCATCATCTGCACTGTTTACTGCCGGTTCAGTTATCATGTATTATAAGTGAGCCTAATGCTTTAATGTTTGTTAGTGGCCTACTTTCGAAGTCTCTTACAGGTGCAAGTGGTATATAATTTAAATAAGGAATGCTGCATATAGTCATCACCACTGTTATCTAGAGGAAGGGAATGCCATTTTCTTTATTTAACCTACCAGCCTGTATCCCCTGAGTACATTTCTTAGAGTTAAAACCAATAGTGTTCCAGTTTATGGGTTGTTATTGCTCATTAGTTTTGCAAATACATCATACTGCTGAACTCTCCAGTCTTGCTCAAAGTTGTTTTATTATTAGTGTTGACCTTAGCCAGAATGCATATCAGAAAAGTTTGGAGATTTGTAAAAAGAACTAGGAGAAAAAACAGGCCCATGTTTTTTTGAGTATTGTTATGTGTTTTTCTTGAAACAGAGGCTCCTTGTAACGTTGTACAGCTTCTTCTGTTTCATCCTGCCACAAATGTCCTGGGTTTTCTCTTACTCTCCACTCCTATCATCTCTGTGTCTGTTTTGTTTTGGGGCCTTGATCCTGTGCTTTCAGGCTTGACAATTTATAACCACACAGCTTGTTAGAATTGCCTGTAGAAAGAGCCTTCCTGATTCATGTGTATCAAAGTGCATGAATAAACCCTCACTATATATTTTGCTGGTGTCTGGTATTAAACTTCTTTATGCTTTAGTCACACATTAAAAAGTGATGCATTTATTTTCATAACTGAATTCAGCATCCTAGCGCTATACTTTGTAGAAGGGAAGATAAGGGCGGAAAGCAAACATTTCTATTGACTTGCTGTGGTGTGTGATCTGACAGTCAAAGGAATGTAGAGTTTTTTGTTTAGAAGAGGAATGTTTAGAGGGACAGAAAGAGAATTGCTAAAAGAAAAAAATGCAGCTACTTTTGTTACTCATTTCAAATCTTTGTCCAGCCTGGTATGAAGCTGAGTGCAAAAGATGTCTTGCTCTCCATGGATTAAGTTGGTTTTGCATGTGGATACATTATATTACGCTAGTTGCGAGCAGCTTTCTTAAAGTAATTTTAGGGCTTTGTAGTTTATTTTGGCAGAACTCTTGGATGGATACCTACTTTCCCATTTTTTATTATTTCTTGGCTTTTATAACTTCTTACTGTAACACCAAAGTTTCAGTTTAGTTTTTAGCAGTGAAAATACAATAACAGTTACATTTTTTTTAAAATCTTGATCTAAGACTCTTGGGAACATCATTAGTAGTTGACATGTTGATTAATATCCACTTGTAAAACTTCCAAATAAAATTTTGAGTACAATGCATAATTTGTCTGAAAGGAGCTCTGGGAAGTTCTGATTCAACATGCAAAGCTGAAGGGATGGGACAGTGCCCTTTGCTCAATTTACCAGATTTTCTGGATGCTTTCTAGCACTTCACTGCATTTGAGAGCTTCTTAGGCTTTGACATGTTTCCTTTGCCTAGCTCCTGGAGCTGTGAACTGGTGCTTAACTGGTCCTGAGTACCAGTAGAAGTTGTGTGGAAGGAAGGGCTCTGTGTGACAGCTGAACTCAGTCCTTTGTCAGAGGTACCCAGGTGTGTGATGGGCAGATGTACCGTGTGTGCTGCAGCCTTGAAGTTCGGACTGCACATCCCCATGCAGTGGGGCACGGAGTGGGGCAAACAGGAAGTACACAGGGAAAACCAGGGTTGTCACGACCCTGGTGTAGCAGCTGGGTCTGCTGAAGCTGAGGTGGAATTTATTTGCCTTCTCTTGCTGGTGATAGTTTGACCCCATCCCTTTCCTTTCGATGTGATCACTGCCCAGAGAGTGGCATTATCCTTCCTAATTTCTGACAGCTCTTTCCTGTTTGGATTTATGTAACAGGCTTAGGCAATGTCTTCAGCTGCTGTTTGCTTGCTATGGAACAGCAAGCACCATGCTGCTTCTGCGCTGCAACCTTCTGTCTGGGCCCTTGGAGCAGATGGAAAACTGGATGGTCTTGACTATTATTATTTCCCATGTTATGATTCATAGTTCAGCATCCTCGGTCCACTCAACAGCACTTGGCAGACCCCAGCAGGAAAGCACATCCCAACACCAGGCTCAGAGCTGTCCCATCGAAAGTGGTGACATATCACAGGCCTCCAGCTTCACTTGAACCTCCTCAGAGTCTTCTGCTGGAGAGGAGCTCTGGCCTTTGGAGCACAAATGGTAACTCAGGAGCATCACAACTCTGGGATCGGATGGAATAATTTCTCTAGCAGCAGGTACTAGTGATGGATGCAAAAAAAGAAAGAAAAAATTGCCAACATGGAAGATAGAAACATGTGAATTACCATGGAGATGAATACAAACCCGGTAAGGGCATTTTCAACAGAACTGTCTCCTTGGCAAATTCATCAAAATGACAGCTTTTTTGTGGAAACATATCAGCTGCCAGGAGGAAGATCTTGGAACAGACACCAGCTTAGAGCCCAGGATATTCAAACTGAGCTTTGGCGGAACCAGATTCAGGTCCCTGCCCGGAATATCATCTCCAGATCCTTCTCTTTGTCTGGCTTCCTTTCCTTTTAAGTAAAAAATGTTAAAAGCTTTTGAAATCTTGATATTTTGGGTGGAGTTCATGTTTTCTGGTCCTGCTCATCATCTTGGGAATATTGATAGTAAAACCTCATTTTGTCCGTCATTAGCCCTGCTGTTATATCAAGGGTATTATCCCCTCATATAAATGCATAACAGTCAGGAGGGGGAAAGGAAGATTCTGCTAAACCATATATATGGGAAATACAATATAAACCTTTTTAGTTTAACCTGGATCATGCCTCATCATCCTTCTTCTTTTAACAAAGAATAGTAGTGATCTGTAGCATGGCAAATTCCGTCCTATCCTATGCAGTGTCCAGCCCACCTGAGATCAGTGAAGTGAGGCAGAAACCCAGGTGGATATTAGATCCTTTATCTTTTAACTATTTTCTCCCTGTTCCCCTTCTTGTTCTTACTTGAACCTGTGTGCTATACGTGGCTGTATCTGATACTGCGCAGTGGCGAGACTAAAGCCCAAATCTCACAGGTAGTCTAATGCATTGAGTGTCATATAAAAAGGGGCATAACAGCATCATTCCTGATTAAAGACACATAACAGGACATGCTGAGCAGCATGAACTTTTGGCACAGTGACAAGGTGTTTTTGTAACAGGCTTTTTGGACTCTAAACCGAATGTCAGATAAGAAAAACTTGATAATTTAATTAGGCCTCCAACTATTTGGATTGTAAGTAGACAATAATTTTTCATAATGGATTTAAGGAGTTAATAATACAGGCTTAGCCCTAATTATTTGCATTAAAACCCCCCTCAATAATCATTTAACAGTTTGCCATTCAGTGGGTATTTTCTTGGGTAAAGGAAGCAAAAAATGTTTTGCCATGTAACATTATCTTTAGTAGTGCATCAGTAATGGTGAGGAAGATCTTTCCATGGTGTTGTGAGAGCATCTGAGAGGATCTGGTTGAGAGGTATCGCTGCTGACCTGAGAAATTAAACCACAAAAAGCCAGCTCTTCAACTCATCTGATTTCTGGTCTGGTCAGCTCCATCTGCAGATAAGATGCTGCTTAGAAATCTTGTACATCTCATGTTGGCACACTGTCTCACCTCCTGATGGGGTTAAATGCAACTAAACCACTATTTACTCGCCTGCGGGTTAGTAGATGGGTAACCACATTGCTCTTCTGGCCATATGTATTAATCCAGCTGCCTGCTGGCACCACTCTTTCCAGTGGGTAAACAGTTTAATTCAGCTTCCTTGATTTGCATTATTGCTACTGATAATTGCTTTGGTCAGGATTTTGTGGTGGTGGTTGAAAAATCAAATCCTGTTGACTTTGAAGTTTTACCAGTATTACTTCCCTTCAAGGCAGAGCACAAACATCAGAGTTCCTGCTGGATATGAATATGAAACATAGGCAAGGAGATAGCTGTAGGTTTGTCTCTGCTGCAGAGCTCAGATGAGAGAAAACATGAGGTGGAAGGAGAGAGTTGTTGAGATTTTTTTTCCCCTAAAAGACTGAGGAGAAAAAGCTAAACTCTGTGGTTTGGGATAATCCTCAAAGCATTTCCAGTCTTTTGGATGATTAGTTGAAATGAACGGATTTTTCAGAGGCTTTCCAGATTCAATCAAGCTATTGAAAACTCAGAGGAAGACAAGGGAATTTGCTTTTACCCGGGAGTAAAACTTTGAAAAGGAGTAGAAAGCTCTTGCATTCAGACATCCCCAGACAGCAACAAACGAGCAATACTGACAGGAAAGAACATGCTAAGGAGCTGCTGTAGAAATCTGAGGATAAAAACATTTACAGCTTTGCGTAGCTGAAGAAGCCTCCAAGCATGAAGGGCTCTGAGCATCCCAATGACGTGTTCTATGTCAGCTTCTGGGAGCAAAGGGTTGCACAAGGACTCTATCCTCTCAGTGTGCTCTGGGAGGACACAAACTGCAAAACCTTGAACATCCATGGAAACCGATAACTCACATTAAATCTGGGCTCTAACAGCAGTGAGAGAGCAGTGCTAGACACCTGATACAGGCCCCTCTGGGGTGACAAATGGCTTTTCTGTGTCCTTCCCGAAAGGTGATGTCTTCATGACAGAACAGGCAAGGGAGCAGGTGGGATGAAGCTCAAGGCAAAGGCAGAAGCAGCTAGATGCAGCCTTAAATTCCTTGGCTTTGGCTGCTTATTGAGTCTACACAGGCTAAAGAGAAGAGATATTAACTGAAAATTGACTCTCCTAAGAAAATGTCTTCAATTTGCTCAGCTACATTACTGTGTTGTTGGCCTGTTCTGTAGCCAGATAAAGAGAGAAGGCAGTTTTGTTCTAAGCTGAGTTGGATAATGCACTTTGTTTTGTTTTGTTTTTTTGGAAGAGAAAATCTAGCAATTTGTAGGGCTTTGGAGTGAATGCTGTTAATGAATGAAACTGAGCCTCTCGCCTCCTGCACAATCAAATGTTTCACTTCAAGAAAGCTGAAATCTTCCCTTAGGAAGAAAATCTTTATTTTTGTGCTTTCTAAACTCAGTTTTTGAAATGGCATCTTTCAGTAAAATATGAATGAATAATGGGAAATAAAATGTAAACTTTTTGTCTCATCCTTCTTCACAACAAGCAGTGTAAATCCAACTCTGAAAATATACCATTGGTCTAACTCTGTGCAGAAGGTGGAATTTTCACTGGGCAGGATTTATGCCAATTTTTCTTCTAGGAGCATTTAAAAATGTGGGACTTTTCTGTCACCAGTTTTCCTATTTTCCCCTTGGTGAGGCATATGTCTCAATAAATAGCCTGTTTGTGTGGTGGTTGTTGATTTATATGTTTTATACAGTTCTCTGCTTTTTATTTTATTTGTTTATTTATTTTAAAATACTTACCTGTCTTTTTTTCAAAAAAAACACAGAAATTCCATACTAAAGACTATACTTTCTTTCCCTGGCATCCCCTTTCTGGGCAGCGAGCATTGCAGAAGACATGAACTAAGCAGGACCGCAGTGTATTTCTTTGACCGGTCTTTGCTTGGATAACCCCCCAGCAGTGTTTCTATATTTGTGTCCATGTGTGCATATGTTTGAGTCGTAAGAAAAAAGACTCCAGCAGACCGCTCAGAGAGGCAATGGTAGATGTTAGTTATTTGTCCTACTGCAAGGAATGAGCCAAGTGTGGGTGCAGAATATTCTTATTTCCATGGTGATCAACGTGTTCTAGAAAATTTGCTTTACATCATATAGTTGGAGAGTACCTTTTATTTTAGATTTCGTGTAAAAGGTTTTATTAAGCAGATTATTTTGATACTTGCTTTTGTTGCTGTCTCTTATTACCATATCAAAAAACCCCCCGCCACACGGTGCACAAGAAAACAGCAGCATGGGACATGGTCATGCAGCGTTTATGTTAATTGTTTGCAATGGCTAGTGTTCTAAATTAATTCCAGTGGTATTTTCTCTTTGGACAACATATTTTTGAAAAAGTGCTGAATAATTTACAAGATCCACAACTAATTAATGTGAGAAAACTCCAGGAATCTAAACCTGTTGTACCAGCTGTTTTTTGGTGTTGCATATTAGTCTGACAACCACTTATATTTCCTCTGCAAATCTCTCTGCTGTTTAATGTTAAAAAAAAAATTCTGAGCAACGTTCCTCAATGTCAAGTATATTTTTTCCATTAAAAAAGACCTTGGTTTGTATCATGAAATGTGCAAGCTGATATTAATTGTAGATCGTGTTTTTGAAAATTTTTTATATTTGGTGTATTTTGCACAGCTCAGATTGCGAATGGTATTGCTGGGTTGCATTAGTGTCAGCTTGGAAATATCTCCAGCTACACACTTAACATTCATATAAAGCAATTTCAGGGACCAATGCTAGCTCTTACAGTATACAAAGGAATATATGAAGGAATTCCTGTTTTTGCATTCCCAATCCTGCCTGTCTGGGTAATAAATGCTGCCTGGGCCCAAGGTGTGAGAGTGGCCTTTTGGCATCAGATAGAGATCAAAAGTCACTTCTTTCTTCTGCCAAACTTTCCTTTCTGTGACCTTGGATGAATCATTTAATCTCAATGGCTTAGGTCCCTATTTGCAGATAACATTGTATGGTTTATCTTTTATGCATTTTCAGCTAAAAAGTGTAAACTAGTGACTGTTTCGTAAATAGTTTTAAAAAGCTAAACCCCATGGAAATGCAGACTTTGCCTTTCTTTTGTCACTATCATCAACATCAAAGCTCCTCTTCTTTCACGTGTGTATGTGAAATATTACCAAAATGGAACATGTGTTGAAATGTAAAATGTACTGAAAGGTGTACCTGAAATATGGGTATGTTGGGTGTATTGGATCAGGCTTTGATGCAAGTTGTCTCGGTGACAGTGGTGGAAGTGCTCTTCCTTTGCTCCCTTCTCATTGCTTGTGAAGAGATGCTATATTTTTTCTTTGTCGTTGTCTCATAATTTAAGCATTGCTACTTAGACCAGTGCCCCTGAACCCTTGTATGACTTAAAAGTAAGCAGGAAATAATCAAAAAATAAATAATTGTTTGGAAACCATTAAAAAAAAATAGACCAGGAAATTTTGATTAAAAAAATTATTTATAGTGAGACCAATTTTCAAAATAATGCAATTTTCTTCACTTTAGTGTATTTTAGAGGTCAAGTACACTTCTGTAAAATAGAAACAGGCAGCATGAAGGTGCTACCTTGGAGCAAATGGAAAGCAGTGCAGGATATTTAGTAGATGATATGATTTAAAGACGAACATTTGGCTTCAGCTCTGCCAGCTTGGGTGAGCAACTTTGCTTTCTCCATGTTTTGATATACTCTCATAGCTCCTTAGGAAATGGTTTATTTTTTCTTCTCTGTTTGTACGGTGCATATCAACCTAACGTCTGATCTCATTTGGAGTGTCCAGATACTAATGGAGATGGAAAATAAAGGAGTAACAAATTAAAATGGCACATGGCACTGTTGTTGGTGTCATTCACAGAATACTGGAGTGAGCTGGAAAACAATGTTGGTACAACATAAATAATTGCTGTTGTAATCTTCAGACCAGTTGTCCTTTCGTGAAGTAGTAGTTCAGGGAGTGGTGTCACTTCATGTCCCCATGAACACAGGCTTTTAGAACATGTAGCAAGAGAAACCAGATCACTCTCTTTGGATGTGGAGTTTTGAAGTCCCACTGATGTGACTGCTGGCACAAAGATACTTCATAGTAGGTGACAAAGAATGACTCTAGTATTATTCAGTTTAGAGAGACAATAATGTCTCTGAGATGTTGGCTAGGAGGAGTAAGAGCAAAAATCTCTGCGACACCGCTATGATCTTCATGCACAACATCTGTCTCAAATTCCACGGAAGAGGTGCAGTGATCAATATACAAGATATATTGCCTGTCCACAGCTGTACTCCCAGGGGTGCTTTGGCTAAGTTAAGTTCTGCTTTGAATGATGCCTTTAAAGGCCTGAAAACATATTCTGCTTTAATGATACATCATTTACAGCTGAAAATGCAGTAGTAATGGTAGCAGTTGTGGGTCTAACTGTGCTGAATCCTCCATTGGCCTTGGCTTCAGAAAGCTCTTGAAATTCTCAGTTTTAAGTGTGTTTAAACGGATGTGTTGCATCCATGACACAGAACAACCAAAGCCAGGCAATGCAAATAAAGTGTTCTGTGAAAAAAGTGAATGCTGAATTTTCTGAAATAAACAAGTAGCAGAAACTGTAGGAACACAAACAAATGGCAGCTTTAATAATGAAATTACTCAAATTGTGCCAATTTCAAGTGCAGCTGTGCTATTTACGTTCAATTGGATTAAAAGAAAATAATTTCCTTTAACACATAATTCTGCAAACATCAGAATGCTGTAATAAATAAATAAATAAACAAGCCCAGGCAGGGAGCACAGACGCCACTTAACGCAGCAGTGTATTGAAGTTTACAGTTACTTCTTTTAGCCTCTTCCCTGGGGTGCCGTGTGTCAGCCTCCTGGAGAAGGAACTGCGAGGTCTGATTCACTGACGTATGAGACGACATCTGCGCTTGGATTAGAGATACTGAGTAGAAAAGAGTTAGGTCTGCCTCGCCAGCGCTGAGCTGACATGAGGTTGTGCAGCTTTAGCTTGTTGGCTTCCTTATCCGTTTGTGTTGGATGTTATGAGTCAGCACTGGCTGAATTTTTGGTTTTGGGATGGCTGTTTTCCTGGGCAGGGGTGTTGTGTGGAAGGAGTCTGGCCGTGTCTCTAAGCTGTAGAGGAAGAGCTCTGCATTTCACACGTTCAACTGAATGAGAAGGACGGGGATAACTCACCGGTGGGAAAAGGTGGCAGCTTGTCAGGGCACCAGCTGCTGCACAGACTGGTTGGGGTTGGAAGGGACCTCTGGAGATCATCTAGTCCAACACACCTGCTATAAGTGGGTTCACCAGAGCAGATCACACAGGAGTGTGTCCAGGCAGGTTTGAATGTCTCCAGAGAAGGAGATTCCATAGCCTCTCTGGGCAGCCTGGTCCAGGCTCTGGCACCTTAAAGGAAATAAGTTTCCCCTCATATTCGGATGGAACCTCTTGTGCTTCAGTCTGTGCCCGCTGCCCCTCATCCTATCGTTGGGCACCATTGAAAGGAGTCTGGTCCATCCTCTTGGCATCCACCCTTGAGATATTTATAAACGTTGATGAGATCCCCTCTCAGCTTCTCTTCTCCAGGCTGAACAGACCCAGCTCTCTCAGTCTCCCTTCATAAGAAATGTGGTCTTGGCCTCTAATCATCTTCATAGCCCACCGCTGGACTCCCTCCAGTAATTCCGTGTCCTTCTTAGACTGGGGAGCCCAGAGCTGTACTCAGTAACTCCAAATGCAGCCTCACCTTCTTCTCCTAAATCACTTAAAATCTCACCTAGAAACCGTAAATAGCCACCATAAATAATAAAAGGGTATCCACTTTAATACTTTCTTTTTCTTTCTTTTTTTTTTAATCCTTTGTTTTTTTTTCTTTTATTATCAAAGTTTGAGATTTATGGGTAAATGCTAAGTGATGATTTTGTGAACTGGACACAGGAGAAACAAGCTGCCAGAGACCCATATTTTTGGCTGAGACTGCTCTACTGACGCGTTAACTATCCAAATACAATCTGGTGCCCATCTTGATAGATACACAGCGTTTGTGCAACACAGCCAAACGGCAGCTTCGGGTACACAGCCAAAAAGCATTCAGCTCACAAGAGCAGAAAGCCTGGTGGTCTAACCCTGTGTTCTTTGACTAGAAATGCACTTTAAAACCTGGGCAGGATGTACAATGAATTACAGGAAAGACAAATACATGGATGTGAGTGTTGAGGCTGTCCTGTGTGTGTCCAAAGGGCTGAGTGCACGTGGGGTAAAGGACGTGGAGAATCAGCTCCTGGTGGTTCCAAGAGACAGGACACAATATCTCAGGATTCGTGTTCAGCTCTGATGAAAATGAAAACTGATTACGTGAAAAGAGAATTTTGCTGAAGCCAGAGAGGTGGTGGGGATGGGGGTGATATATTTACTGACGGAAGGGAAGCCAGAAAAAGCAGAGTGTGCCTCACATAAGAACATACACTGAGGGACTCCAGGGACTTCAAGGTCATTCATGTGAGTCTGCTCTATTGCATTCTTCCAAGCTTGCAGGTTCTGGTTTTTGCTTTACAAGTCTAGGAAGCATAAGGAAAAACAGAAACCTCCAAATTAGAATTTTTGGGATATCACCACCTGTCTTTGGAACACAGTTCTGCCCTTGATCACTTTACTGGAAGCTGAGTGTGTGAAGAAAGGGTTCTAATCATACAACTTCTGTGCTAGTATAGGCAGTTGTAGCTAGTATATTTTAATATATTTTTTTAAAAGAAAAAGTTACACCACTGTCTCCTATTAAATAGATTATTACTTCAGAAGAATGATAGCCCTTCATATTTTTGACAAGCAAAACAGATGTAAACAGCAGCAAATGGGTATTTAACTCCATGACAACATCAACGAATCAAGCATGATAAGTCAGTGCGGTTTTCTCCTATATGTAACTGTGTCTGGTTTTCTGTACCCAAAAGATGAAAAGCAGAGAAGCAAAAGTGGTGTGAGTCTTTCTGAAAGGAACCGATCCAGAGCAGGAGGGGAAACGCAGGAATGCACCAGCCTGTGCAATTACTGTGTGCTTCCCGTCCTCAGAATTACCTGTGTGCAGCGCTCTGGTTTGTCTCGGCTGATTGTAGACTCATCTGACAGTGGAAATCCTTACAAACTGAGCAAAAGCAGCAGCTCCTCTGGCTAAGAGCAGTAAGACACCTATTAGCTGTATCAGGCACTTCTTGACACGTGTTTAAGGTTCCTAAATTAAAACCAATAAAAACCTTGAAAGGTGAATCTAGAACTAGTACTTCTTTAAACTGCTTAAATAGGATATTTTAGGGTTTCTTATTATTTTTAACTTTTTCATACTTGGCACCATGAACAGAAACGTTTGTTCCTCTTAGCAACAGAGCCTGCGACTACAACCCTGCATTTCCCATCACAACCCCGGCCCGTCTCGGTTCCTCTCTGCTCTCAGGAACCTCTTGTTCAAAACATGAAGAGCAGCTGGTGTTTCTTACCGCAGAGGACTCGCTTACTTGACTGTAGATGACAGAGGCATAAGCGGCTTTTTGTTTGCCTACTTTTTTCCTGCAGAAAACAAAAGCACGATTTAGAGAACTTTCCATCGCACTGGGAAATGTAGGCTCTCATAGTGTGCCATATGTCTGAAAGAAAAAGAAAAGAAAAAGGCTTTCTTTTTTGTTGTTTTTCTATGTTAATCCCCTGTGTTTCCAGGACCTGTGACAGGAGGTCTGTTTGGTGGTTCTGTTTCTACCTTTGATTCAGTCCTATAACTGACAATGCATGTGTTTGAGAGAGGTCTGCACTGACCTGGAAATGCAAAAGTTCTTTACCATAACCCACAGAGAGATTTCTGAGTCCTGCAAGAACACAGGAGAGCATTTTGGAAAGCTGTATGTTGGTCCCTTAGCATGTGATTTACTTCTGCACACAAATATATAAAGATGTATGTAATATATCTTGCATCTGTTAGAGCATTTTGATCCCAGCATTCAGTTGCTGTTCTTGGAATTCAAAAACTTGAAGTTTTAAGACTTCAATCTTAAATTTGAAATAAGACTGAATCATAGTGAAGCCATCAAGGTTACTAATAGACTGCTCAGTGTGAACAGTAACACTAGAATGTCAGCCAGGAAATTTGTCTTATAAGAATAACGGACCCAAATTCTCACTCACTCACATCAGTGTAAATCAGGAGTAACTTCAATTAAGTAAGGAGAATTAAGTCTGTGAAAATTGCCATGAGAGGAGAATGAGATCTTCTTTATTTACTTTTGGACCAATTAAATGTTTGAAATTGGCATTTTTGGCTATATATGCTCTAACAGGATTTTAAATTATCAGAATGAGTTAAAATCGCTGCTTTTACTATGCGCAGGATGTTTTTAATGGTGGACTTATTTTCTTTGTGCCGTATGTTCCTCCTAATAAAAATACAGCCCAAAACATTAAGATCATCAAACCACTTACTACAGAGTGTGTCTGTTCCTTATATTCGTATATCAATGTATATTGTGAAAGGCGGGTAAGAATAACAAACATTGCTAATAAGCCCAATATGAAAGTGGTTATTAATACACCATGAAAATTAACGTCTGTCTCTCTCTTGAAACGGGAGGACGGACTTTTTTCTTCCCTACCCGATTGCCTTCTGCTTTGTCTCCATCCCGTGTCCCACCTGGAGGAACGCTTTTGTCAGAACTAGCTCACCGTTTCTCAAATGATGTCGCTGATAGCCTGGGCTGCATTTTGGGTACATGGTGGAAAGATGTAGTTCCCGGAGGATTCGAATCAGTATTCCTTGTGTTTTTCCAGATGAAGGAATTGAGTTGCTCGGATCAAAGAACAAGAGGTCTTTGTGAAAAATGTGTTAGAAGGAAGGAGTAATTTGGGCTGAATTATACTATAGTTCTATTAGAAACATTAACCTCTGCTACCTTAGCAGTGTGAATAAATTGCTGCTCAAGCTGGGGCCGATATGTTGGTATGAATTCTCCCTGCTTGTGTTTTAATGTTTGTGTTCTTGTACTTGTGAACTAGAATACCCTCAAAAAGCTGGAGGTTTCAGCAGAGTGGCCATTCGAGAACCTGGGGGAGCCCTGACACCCTGAACCAGGGTGGGTGGGTGCTGCCGTGGCCCCACGGCCCCTCCGTGGGTCAAGAACAGCCATGTGAGGCACCTGGAAGATGCTCTGCAGAGCAGAGTTCATGTAGATATGAAGGGAAAATTTGGGCTGTACTCACTGAGAGTCTCAGCGCTCTGTCAGACAGATCCCTAGGAAGTCAGCAAAAGTTCCCAAGTGCCTTTTGAGGACACGGTCACATCAGTCACTGTGGCTTTTTGCAGTCCAGAGCTACTGAACTGATTTTACTCAGATCCAGTCAGCTGTTTTATCAAGGTGTGTTCAGGAGAAAGTAGGGCGCTAGTTTTGGCTGTGCCAGACCAAGTGGTGCTTTAGATACTGGGGCACTGTTAAGAAATATAAAACTTCCTGGGAATGAGGAATACATTACCTTTCTGAAATTGTGATGAATTTTTGACAGGATTCATGTAAGAGCTGTTTCTGAACTCTGCCCGTGTTTTCAGTGACCCTGATTTATCGTGTGCCATCATGTGTCGTGTCTCCAGAGGTGGATGTGCTGTCACAGACGTGGGGAACTGAGGGAGTTGCACTAATTTTTGTGAACAATATGCCTATCTCAGTATCCCTATATCATGTCCTAAATCTTTAAGGATTCTAATAGGTGCCTAATAGAGGTATAGTCCAAGGTTAATATAGGATATACTTTTTTCCTCTACTCCCCTATTATTATTATTATTAATAATAATAATAATGACAACCTGTCAACACAAGGCATTTCAGAATTTTTACTGTGTTTCTCTTAGATTTTTCCAAGTCTGTGATTTTATATTTGAGGTCATTTTTTTCAACTACGAACTACCCAAATTTATATGATTAGCAGTACCTATGCTGGAAAGTAAAAAGAAAGGCTGGTACGAATGGATGAATATCCATTTTCTCAGTGGTTCTAGCACTGATCCTTTAAAATCACGATGTACCACCTGGATGAGGATGTAACAGATCTAAGGTGCTTGATAATAATTACATCTAAAAACGTGCATGGCCAGATGGCGTTCATAGGAAATCCATGAACAAAGACCATTTTAATTCGCCTCTAGTCATAAAAAAGCCCCAAACAATGACAACAAAGAAGTGATGCAGTCTTAAGGGCAGACTGGCTCTCTGTCTATCACTGCCCAGTAGTTCCACCTTTGTTTCTTATATTTCACTAGAGATCGCCTCTTGTCTCACTCAGTAGTAACTGATTTGGCCAACTTGGTTTCTGCTGGTCCACACCAGTGGTTATTTTAATACAGTGTTTTGAGTGAGGGGAAGGGAAGCACAACAATCCCCAAAATATGTATATATAGAGACTTGAAGTCTGTCTTTCAGGTATTTGGGGTCTTAAATCAGTCTATTTATGCACAAGTTGTAATCTATTTAATTTGTTAGGCTGACATAATTTTCCCTCTTTTGTTTACGGTGTGGTGAGTTCCTCTAAAAATCACTTTATGTCAATTTTTTCTTGCAAGTCAGGGTGTTCAGAGACTTGTATAATGCTGCTGAAACAGAGGCTGCAAGACGGTACAGACTCATTTCAAACGAGGTGTATGTCAGAGGAAAAAAAGTGATATTTGCACTAATTTCTATATTTAATCATTGAGCATCTCCCTGGCTTTGTCAGTGCCACAACAGAAAACAACAACAACAACAACAAAAAAGAACAATTTCTGTAGTTATGTCTAGGGAACTCAAAGGTACTGGTTTAGTGGGAAAAGACTAAACTGTTTTTATTTCCAACAGTTTAAAATCCAGGGCTGTACAGGTGATATAATAGGTTTTCCTTATGTTACTTGGCTGGTTTAATATGATATTGCTTTTAAAATTAATATTGGCATTTAATGGCTACGGCAACAGCTATCAGTATGCAGAAGATTAAATAAAGCAATAGAAAAAGTGCACAGTAAATGAGTGTAGCAAGGTGCAATCGATAGAGTAACTATGACATCCCAGTAAATAAAATTCAGAGCAGTATTTTCTGCCGTAGGTTAGTTCCTCAGCACTCTGACCATGACACTGGTTACAGCAGCTGTAGCTTAACCTATATATTATCTGTTATTCCCGTGTGCACTTAGGAAAACTTCTCTCAGAAAAGAGTATCTTTTAATAAATTGTTTTTATTTTTCCCCTGAGGCTTAAGTTCCCAAGGGTTATACTGACCGCTACAGCAGGTACACGTATCCTGGCGTACATACAGGACCTGGCTCATGAGGGTCCAGCAAATAAATCTGAGGGATGGGGCAATAAAATGGCAAATGAAATTCAGTGCAAGCAACTGAGAAAATGGGAAACACCTTCACATGGGAAAGAAATGCTACTTTTGGTTTGTCTCTCTGTGTGTGGTAACTAAAAGCCTCCTGCTCCTCAGTCTGTGTAGAGCTGAGCTCTCTCCACTGCTGCTCAAGCTCCAGGAATTTTCAAATCCTGCGGATTGCTGTCCTACACCCTGCGGATTGCTGTCCTACACCATGCAGCTCCCTTCTTCCCAATTGCTTGTAAAGGGTACGATCTACAACTACCTGAAGGGAGTTGTAGCATGGAGGGTGTTGGTCTCTTCTCCCAAGTAACAAGTGATATAGGACAAGAGGAAATGGCCTCAAGTTGCGCCAGGGGAGGTTTAGATTGGATATTAGGAAAAAATTCTTCCCAGAAAGGGTTGTCAGGCATTGGAAAAGGCTGCCCAAGGCAGTGGTGGAGTCACTATGCCTGGAAGGGTTTAAAAGATGTGTGAATGAGTTTCTTAGGGACATGGTTTCATGCCAGAGTTAGTTTATGTTTGGACTTGATGATCTAAAGTGTCTCTTGCAATGCTTCCAGTTGATTCTGTTATTCTATCTAGCATCGCTGTGTGTCCCTGCCTGTCCTTCTCCTGCCTTCAGGATGTATCTGCTGAGGCCTCTACTGTCTGATTCAAATAGAGAGACCCTGGTGGGACTATTTGCCATCAATGAAAAGGGATTTGCATATTCACAAGAAAATGGAAGTGCATGGTTCTAGGGTGATTTTCAAGCATAATTCCAACAATATCCTATTGGATAGATGAGGAAACAAGTAGTGTTTTCATGTCTGCTATGTCTTCTACCTACAGGCATTGCACAGTAGTTGAACAACTCAATGATTCAGGAAGCTGAACCTTGAAATGTTAATTGCACTAGTTCTTAATAGTTTAATACAAGAATTTTCAAATCTTATTGCATTTAAGGATACAAATCCTGGATGCTGGGGAAAAAGCCATCGACTTAAATTTATACTCCACTAAGTCTTCATGAAACCTACTACCACGCTAACTTTGTTTTCTCCAGGCACATTAGTGGTGGCTTTTGGTTGTACTGTCAGATGAGAGGGCAGTACCCTTAGCAATATCAGTCTTGGCTCTTAAATGAAATATGGAAGGATATATATAGATCTTTAGCATCTGAAGTGTGAACTGAAGGAGAACTGAACAAAGAAAACAGCACACAACCTGTTTCCAGGAGAATGTGTTTTGAGACTTCCAAAGAACAGAAACTTCAGTCTTAGAATTTCCTAAGTGCCTGTGTTCAGTGCTGGATTTTTGACTTAATTTTTGTACTCACTGCATCAAACGACAGGTGTAATATGAAAGTTCTGAATTACCGTGTTGAATAAATGAGCATTTCACACCTTTCCGTGAGTCCTCCACCGAGCATCTGTGTGATGAGGGTTCAGCCTGTCGGCAGCAGCTTGGCTGGCTCTGAGGTGGGGTCCGCGAGGACACGGTGGCGCGCCAGCACCGCCCTGGAACAAGCTCACAGCGCTGCCGTGAAGCACAACGTGTCCTGGTGAAACCTGGCAGGTGTTCGGATAATTTGAGCACAGGTAGGACAAATATAGAGCTATGAAAAGAAAATCGCACAGACGCTTTTTAAAGCTAGATTCATGGTTGAGTCCAAGTGGATTTTGCTTCACTTACTTAAAAATCTTTTATCTGAGAGATAGAAATCAGATGCGGCTATTATTCAAGAAAGGCCTCTTTTTATGCTAACACTTCAAGGCAGATTAGGAGTAAGGATAAAATAATTCTCAGATAAGGAACTCTGTATCCGTGGACTGCATTGTTTGGTTACTCAGTTTGTGATTTGAACCATACCCTGAAATTTGTACTTGCTTTTTGCTTCGTATCGGGTCCTAATCTATTATAAAGCAGCACATTCCCACTGCTTCTTTTCAAGCTCTTGCTGACAGTTACAAGAATAGTTCAGAGCTGCTCTGAGCAAGGGATGCTTTTCTGAAGGAGTCTCTTTCTGTGGGAAGTTTCAGCAGGAACTGAAGGCAGAATGTGCCTGTGTAGTTGCCCAGGATAAAGGGAGGAGTGTTGCTCTGCCAAACATGTACAGTAATTCATGCAAAAAAACCCATCGCACGGATATTTTTGAAAATGTATGAAAAATATATGTGCAATATGTCACTGTTCCAGGCGTGGTGCCAGTGTCCTGAGTTGTTCTGGGCTTTTGTCTTCTGCAGAACACCATAAATTAGAATAGCAAAAGCAAAACAAGGAAAAAGAGGAAAGAGGGAGGGAAAAAAAGGGAGAGAAGGCTATTTTTTTTGGTACATGCCTCTGTTCATAAACTAAAGGTCTGACTTCTCTTAAGACTGCACTGTGCTCTTCCTTGGTGTGGAATATATGACCTGGCTCTTTGCTGAGGATTCAACTATGTGCAGCTGAATTGAGTTTTCCTTCATGTCGATTTTGATGTGGTTGCACTCATGATATGTGTTAATCACAACCTGAGCACGGTGCTGGGCCTGGGCATGCTCTGCATGTCGAGGAACTCAGATGGAGGTGGTTCTTGTATAGTTGATTTTCACAGTCTGGGTTCTTTTTGTTCTTCTGCAAGAGGATGCAACAGTTGGGATGAAATGTGGAAACTTGCTCAGAAATTTTTGGAGTGAAGTTAATACCTGCAGAAAACATCCTGCTGACAGAGGTTGCCCTGCCCTTTTGCAGTAACAGAAAACTCTTTAAATTTTTTATAAACAATGTCTAATGTCTTTGACTTTCATAGAAGGTATTTGATATTTAAGTGGAAGCTCCTGAGTTTACAGAAAAGCCACTGTTCCTTCTCCCATGTGTTCCAGTTAACTGGGTTATAAGCTGTTAGAAGTTACTGTTTCTCTTCCACATTCTTGTATTCCCCAAGAAAATTGTGGTATCCAGTCTAATTAATGTATGAATATGAAACACTCTGAATAGCTAAAACTTCATTTAGCCAAAGTAGCAGCAGTAATGCTCTGGAGCACAAGTCTTAGAGGAGTGTTTGAAGGGAACTATGACTGTTTAGCCTTGAGAACAGGACGTTGAGGAGACCACCTCACTTTCTGCAGCTGCCTGAAAGGAGGTTGGAGATGGAGGCAGTTGGTCTCTTCTCCCAAGTAGCAAGTGATAGGACAAGAGGAAATGGCCTCAAGTTGCACCAGGGGAGGTTTAGACTGGATATTGGGAAAACAATTCTTCAGGGAAAGGTTTGTCAGGCATTGGAAGAGGCTGCCCAGGGCAGTGGTGGAGTCACCATTCCTGAATGGGTTTAAAAGATGTTTAGATGAAGTTCTTAGGGACATGGGTTAGTGCTGGAATTAGCTTAGGTTATGATTGGACTTGATGTAATCAAGGGTCTCTTCCAAACAAAATGATTCTGTGATTCCATGCTGCATGAAGCACACAGTGCAGAACCAAAACAGTAGTGCCGAATTGAGAGGGATGTCCTGGGCTCTTGTCCCACCCATGTGCATTCTGCCCAGTGCAGGTATCCCCACCAATGTGACACCTGCCAGATTCTCCAGTACCACTGAGGGAAGTTGAACCGAAGGACAAAGCTGAGGAAACACGATTGTAATAGTATGATCTGACTTTTTATCCCTTAAAAACACAGAATTTTAAGTTGAGAGCCAATGGGTTTGTCATAATGCCCTCAAAAGTTAGAAATCGCTGGATTTCTGGTTGCCCACTGAACCTGGAGTCTTCCCACAGCACTTCTGTTCCAACATCCCATGTTCGTGGTGCTACTTGCAGCAGAGACATTGCACATAGAAGCAGATAGAGGGAAGATTTCTTGGGCCTCTCTAATTCTGGCATAAGCTCACTTTCAATTGGGTGACTTTGCTGCGTCCTTTAATGTAGCTATTTGTGTGTGTGTGTGTGTGTATAAATTAAAAATAGCTCTATAGAAATAACTTAAAAACCCTGGAGTATCTAATAGCAAGCAATTCCTTTCTATAAAAAATTTATAACAACTTATAAAATGTAATCAACAGAGAATTGTGCCCCTGCTTTTGAATTCTTTAGGTGGTTTTAAAAATAATACTTTAAGGATGTTGGAAATGGCAGCATGAAGTGTTTCTTTCCTGTTGAATAGCTACTAAAATAATGATTCCAACTGTATTAAAAAAACTGAAAACGCTACCACTGTTACTTACACTGGAGCTGTGTGAAAGCACCTTCATTTGATGGGATAATTGCTTTGACATATATAAACATAATTTATTTTACTGAGATTTAAATATTAAACACCAAAGTTCTTCAAAATGAGGTGCTAATGATGTAGAGTTTTACTATGCCTACAGTCAGATGTGTTCATCTCAAGTTAGTTTATTAGGAATGTTAAATATTATGGCTTTATCTCACCTTTATTTGATGTTACTTTTTGATTTTCAGCAAGCAATAAACACAATAGTAGAGGCTCAATACAAAGAACCTGGGAAGAAACATCTTTTTACATTAGCATTTAAAAATCTATCAATTGTGAAAGGTTGATAGACTGTGGAATACAGCTTAAACTGCTGTTTAGATAGTAGACAAAATACCAAATCTGTTGTAACCAGATAAAACTCGATTTAAAGAACTTTACATAATTACTGAAGATAGCAAAAATGTCAGCTGTTTTTAACAGTTCTAGGGAAATTTGGATATATTTCCCCAACCAATATTTTCCTAGGAAAATTGTGAATTAGTTTTTCTTGAGATATCAGAAGGTAAAATATACTATCCAGTTTTAATTTCTCTGTAATAAAACCTGAAAGTGGTGACTGGAATGAAAATAATCGGTAAAATATTTAGACCCCAAAGCAATGTTTCAGTCCAAGGCAAAATAAATAAATACGTAATCTTTTTTTGCTAAAATTTCCTTTTGAGGCTCACACGTCACAAGAGTCTCATCTTTGTCAAGCAGAGCAGTTGGGTAGAACAAATCCTGGCATTACACTCCCAGTCCTTGTGGAGAACCACAGGGTAAATCTGTAGCAATATAACAGATTCCCACAGCTGCAGCGTTTGATTACATGGTGTGCTGCAAAAATTATATTAACACTATGCTTAAACAAGATAACAGAATAAAACTAATATAAAGTCAAATGTAGATTACCAATACAAATACTCTTCCATAGTTGAATATTTTATTTCCATTTATGTGCACAAATTTCTTGCTTTCATAACACGTGTATTTGTGAATAATGAATTTTAATGAATGAATGAATGCTAATTACTGCAGATCAAAACAAGCCTCTGAAAGTTTAGAACTAGATTTGAAGTAGAGTTTGTTGGCATTAATATGAGATCTATTTTAGATAATATTCCTTGTACAACTAATCTTTGCAGTGTTACTGGCATTCTTGTCCTGCCATCCATTGCCTTCTTAATTCTATGAGCTCTGGGAATGACTTAGGTGCTTTTCGCATCTGGATGGGTTAGAAAAATACGTTCAGCAGTCTTGACCTCTGTAGGGTTCTGAGGAAATGCCTTAAAAAAGAGATTCATGTTCCTTTTGTAGGCTATTTTGACCTGAACATATGGTGAACAGGGGCCTATTAACCCTTTATTGGTGACAGCATTTTGGGGTATATCAGTGTGGATATGCTGCTGGCTGGGCCTTCTCCCAGGATGAATAAGAGTCTGCAGTAACTCTCATGAGGAAATTCTTACAAATTCTGTATTTTCATTAAAAAGTTACACTCTAATATGCATATCTGATTACACTGGTCCTGCCAAAAAACCCAAAAATATACAATAGGATGAGCTTTTATGTTCTTTTCCAGTTTCTGCTGTTTGCTTGTGGGTAGAAAATGCTTCTTCCACCTCCCATTCCAGCAGACTGGTGTCCTGTCATCAATAATAGCAAGATCAGGATTGTGCCACAGCTGTCCTTGGCCCGTGTTATCAGGCCAAAAATAACATCAGCACGATCTAGTGGTGCCAAGGTTGTAGCAAGCTATAATGTCATATGTTTTGTGGGGAAATTGATGCTGTGACTCCGAATAAGAATTATAATAATAGTTGTTTGGATGGTGGTTGCACAGCAGAAGAGTGCTGCTCAGCGTCCTTCAGAACTCCCTGGGTGCATAACTAGCCTGTCACCATTGGGATGTTGGTTTGCATTTAGAAATCCCCTTATCAAATGAAAATCTGGTATGAGTGGTTGCAAATACGATCTAGGCCAGTTCCCAATGGGCATCATCACAAAACCAAATCACACTGGCGGAGGTGGTACAGATAGTTTTTGTTCAGGGTAAGGTTTCCATGTATGATGGAGGAGACTGAAAAATGCGTGTGTTACTTAAAGGTAACCTATAAATATTAAAAAAAAAAAAAAAATAAAATAAAAGAAATCATTGCAAGTCTTCTGCTTCCCTGAAAAGACATAAGTAGTGAGAACGTGCATTCAGCCGCCTGCATTGACTTAACAGTAGATGGAACCTGGCTATTAATTTGTGGTGTCTCTCAAAGAATATTCCATATCTGGACTGCTCTTCCAATGTAGTCCTGTTCCTTCTGTGCAACTGTTCAGTGTAGACAAGCAGGGTTTCTGTTCTGACTTGAGGCAAATCTTGTTGAGCACTGGTTTCTACTCCACAGTGCTTGGAAAAGCAGGAAAGTGCCCAGTGGGCTCTCTGCTTGCCAGGCGTGTTTACTGCATGGCTCTTTACCGCACAGAGCAGAGGCTTTTGTCGTTGCTCTTCAAACCCGTTATTCATACCAGCTAACACCTCTCCAACAGTCCATGGAAGCTTGTAGTTTGTTCATAAGCCACTTGCATGTGAAAAGCTAAGAGGAAAAGGAAAAAAGCACGAGAATTTTACATCAGGGGGTATTTAAGAATAATATGTTACAGAACAGGTATATCTTGGCTACCAGCCTTCTTCCAGATTATTTTAGTGGCTCTGTCTAGCTTTCTACTAGCCATGCCACATTTTTATGGTTCACCTTGATTATAAAAATGTGTCTATTTCCCCTAACCAGAATTTGGAGGGTGTATGTAGATACGATGCATAAAACTAGAAGCAGAACAGTTCACGTTAGAAATACTGTAAAAGCCATCTTTGCAGTGTTGTGATGAGTATTTCTCATGCAGCAGGGCCTCGTGGGAGCTGTGGTTTGGCATTTACACAGCCCCAAAGCTGAGCCAGATGCCTCTGGGCTTCCCCAGGGAGAGCAACCTCTGGGTGGGATACGGCTGCAAGCTCTTTGCACATTGAGTGGAGCAAAAAGTCCTAGCTGCTTCTGATAGGAACACTCAGTGCTCTTGGATCTAAATAAGCTTTAAATCTATATTTTTTCCCCCCTTTCTGCATTCTGTAGTCCTTGATAGTTTCAGAATCTATTATAAAGTCATTGAGAAGAAGAGGGAATGATTTTATTTCTGGCCAAGTATTAAAAATACCAGCAGAATCACTTGTGTTTCATAATTAACTGTCTTTCCAAGGAGTTTTGAAAACTAAATGGAAAAAAAAAGCCCAAACAACTTGTCAATTGCTTCTCTTCAAGTGGCAATTATCTGAAATGAGCTCTACTTCTGTGAGGTCACAGGAGGAATATTACAAGGATGGGAAAGAAGCTGGATAAAGCAGGTCAACTAGATTAGAAAGAATCTTCTTGGGTTTCATTCATTACCTCCATGCAACTCTTGTAGGAACTGTATTAATGAAAACCAGGAACTTCCTGACCTAGCAGAGATGTGTAATAGAGAAATAAATAACAAGGAGACCCTCTGGGACCCTGTCCTCACCTGTGGGAAATTGGTTTAACTCTGCCCAAGTTGTACTAAACTATAACACCTGAGGATTTGCTCCTTATACTTTGCCTGCTTGGTGCAGCTAAGTTTTTTTCTTTTTCTAAGTTAACAAAGCAACCTGTCAGCCAAATGAAGAATGTTTTTATAGCTATATTTTTTTTTCCCCTCTGTAGGCAATGAACTAATTAAAAAATCATCTCCAAAGTCACAAAATAGAACATGCAAGAAATTAATAAACTCAGAGAGAAAACATATGTCTCATTAGCGGTTGTTCTCCTTTCCCTTTACTGCACAAAAGGGAACATTACAGCTGTGTTGCAGATGGGGCCAGGATGCTGACCTGAGATCCATCAGACTTAGTGCCACATAAAGCCTCAAAACATACTTGTTGTGGAAAACAGTCCATCCAGGCATAATGGTTTATTTTCAGCCTAATTATTGATACAGGATGAAACGAAGTTGAAGGATATTGCAGCAGGATCACTACAACCACAGTTTTATTTCTAAAGCTGCCAAATTTTTAATAGGAGCATATCTGAAACACAAGTTACAGATCTATTATGCACAAATTCATGGTTTGCTTCCAAGGCAGATTATTTCTCCCAACATTTGTATCTATCTTCTCATTTAACTTAACAACAAAGCATTAATCATTGAAATATCAATATTTAATGATTATGTGGTTAATGCCTGCAAAGCACTTTAGAGATAAAATGTGCTCTATAAGTCTAAATGTAGGATATTTACTCCTTGCCTTATCTTAGTTGGATACAGAAGGGCTGAGAATCAGTTCTTGTTATCTGGTAAGGCAGGTACTGGATACTTCTGATACGAGGTGTAAAATATCCACTTCAAACTTACTGAGCTCTGCGACAGTATTTTCATTCACTTCAACCTGCTTTGGAAGTTTGCACTGCAGAAACATTTGTATGGTAACGAGTACACAGCTCGAACCTCAAAATATACTAATTAGGTTGAAACCAGGATTGAGAACATTTGGTCAGCTAATTAAAATGTCATAGTTGGTGCTGCAGATGCCATTGTTACCTCAGACAATTGTATAAATGAAGATTTACTGTCTAACAAGGGACTGAGGAAAGAGGATGGTTGTGAAAAAGAAAAGAAGTCAAACACAAGTTTTTCCTGCACGTTAGCATTGCTAAAAAATAATTGACGTGGCCCTTCTGAAGTGATGGGTGAGTCACAGTCACCTTTCCTTGAAGAGTTTGTTTCGGACAGGTTAGCAAGAGTTAAACGGCAACTTACGGAACCGTTGCTGAATGAGTGAGAGGCTGCTGTACCTGGGTATTCTTGAGTCTGGCCATAAACAATCATTGGGTGAGAGGAGCTCCTCCAAAGGAAAATGTTTGTTTCTCCCAGTTCTCACTTGTTCCTTTTACTCTCTGTATCTGTGTGTTATGGGAACTATTCAGGTTTAACTAAGAGATGAAGCACAGCAAAAGTTGTTTCCTTAAGTGTTATTTTTGTCAACATGATTCTCAGTGGTCTGCTGGCACATTGCATTTTTTTCAGCCGTTAGAAAATTTGGGGAGAAAATATTCATATATTCTGGGAGAAGGTTTACTTGTAGGATCCTACAATTTGCCACTGGCAGAGGTCATGTTCTCCCTAAACCTCCCTGCTTAGAAACCTTTCCCTACTTGCAAAAAAGTAACAAAACCCACTACACAAAATACTTAAACATACACTTTTATTTGAGTTTATGCATAAATCTCCCCAATTATTTTGAAACTTTTCCTGCAAAAGATATGGATCTGCTTTAAAACTGTCCTGTCAAAGTGTTGAAGTCTGTATCGAATTGTTTGTACAAGAGACTTCCTCCACATGGTGAGGTTGGTTAATAAGAGTACAGCAGCTGTTCGTGTAGGGCTTTTAGCCCAAAGTCAAAACCAGTACGGTGAGAAGATCTGAACACTGCAGAATGCAGGAATGGAACCAAATTGTACTGTAGTTTAGTGAGAGAAGACCGAGGATTTCTTGAAAGGCTGGAGAACAGGGTGCGCTTAGTGGTGGTGTTGTTAATGAGCTCCAACTGTGGCTATATAGAGAAAAGAGCTGTTGTCTTTGGTGGAGACTAGTGCAAACCATGGCCAGCTTCATGACAAGTCTGTCACCAGTGGCCGACAGAAAGGGAATGAAGGGGGGTATTAAGTAAAAGCAAAGGGTTGGTTTTGGTTTGTGTTTGTTTCTTTGTTAGTTTGGTTTTTCATGTTGGGGTTTTTTTGTTTGTTTGGGTTTTTTTGGTCTCCTAAGTGTGATTGGAAAGAAATCATTTGATGAAACCACGTTGAGGTTCATTTCAGCCCCCAAAATAGGGGAGCATGAGTAGAGAAGGCATTTTAGTTTATTCAAACTAGTTTGGAAAGAGGGTCTGAAATTTGCTGAGTGACACAATTTCCTTATGGTTCAAAGACACATGGAACAGCTACATTGTCCCCAAGGTCTTTGTCTGGAGATCAGCCAGGACAGTGGAGAAAACCCATCAGGCACTTCCATACAGGCAGCTGAGAGCCCTGCTGAAGGCAATGGGAAAGAAGAACACCCCAAATCAAACAATGCTCTCTCCATGTTGAACACCCATAGGATTTTGAATGCGGGATGCTGATTAGTGTTTGCTTGGACCAAGGGCTGGTGTCAATTGCTTATAATCAGCTTCAGGCTCTTCTCCATGTTCACAACTGAGGGTGTAGGAGGCAAAACAATTACCAAGAATGCAAGAGGCTGCTATTTAAATCTATTTACATAATTTTGCTATGTTTTTCTTAAAATATACCTGTGTGATTGAAGAACTCTTTCCTGGATTGTCTTTTGCTAGAGCTGTCTAGGCAATTTTACTGGAAATTCAGCTTTCAAGGAAAAATCAAAGGAGCTCCTGTGTGGCACTGGGCTGGTGAGCAGCGGTGGAACAGAACCACCCTTCCCTGGGTGCCAACAGGAGTAGGAGAGGACAGGAATGGAGCATCGCTAATGAGGTGTGTGGCACAATGAGCCAATTAGCAATTAGAAAACCTCAATTGCTTCCACTTGGATTTCTCCTCAAACTTACAAATAATTTGTCACATCTCTTAAACAGTAAGTTGCATTAACATCATCAAAACCGTGCATCCCCCTGTCTTCTCTGATGCCTGTTAGGATAAAACAGCAGCGTACTGTGCAGGGCTGCTATTTTGAGACTTGATGACTTTGGTTCATTTTGAGATATTATTTTTAAAAATGTCTTTGCTATGATTTTTAATATACAGTGCTTCAAAAACAGCACATAGAAAAAAGTGTATTTTATAAGGGAAATTGTTTTGTTATAAACTGACATTGGCCAAAAAGTAAAATTAAGAGAGTTTGGATGAGGAAGAAGAAAAAAAATATCCTACCTTTTGTTCACTGGATGATGTTCAAAGTGCAATTATGGGACAAAGGAGGACACATTTGGGATTCAATTCAGGCTCAGGGTTAGAAATGCTCTTTTCTAATCAGAAGCATACAGGTGAGAGACATGCTTTGTGTCTTTTATGCCTACCATCAGAACAGATTTGGGCACATGCATAATGCATGAGGCAAGTACCAGAACTGATGCAGTATAATCCATAAAACATGAAGCTGGCGTTATGAATAATTAAAGCACAAACACACTCAGAAACACCTGCATGCAGCTAATAGGATGGGCTGGACCTGGCCTGTGAGGACGATAGATGTGAAGGGTTGATACTGTCCGTCCTCCCGAGCGCTGCAGGGCAGAGCTGCCGGGGCACTGCTGGGTGTCCAGACCCCGTTTGGGCAGGGGACAAACACTGTGACTTTCCTCTGCCACGGCTGCAGAGAGGCTGTGGTATCTGTTTGCTTCAGAGAGAAATTACCAGCAGGTTTCCTTGTTGTAATATCAAAAAAGGCTGAACTTTCAGCCTCCCGGTAAGTAAATGCCAGTTTTGTTTAGAGACAGTGAAGGAAGATGAAATATTTAGCTTTTATCAATAATGTACCCTCTAAGTAACAGGGCCTACATCGACATATAATCTGTGACAAACTTTCACAGATCCCCTGATGCATTTGAGTGAAGCTCGAGGTTTTCTTTAACTTGCAGGAGATGAATAAGTTCTGAAGTTCCCTGCAGAGAAGAGAGAGGGGGGCAAGAACTGAGCTAAGAGTATCAGCAGAAGAGAAGGTCATCCAAATTATTACTGCTTGTATGGCTTGTACGCGAACCTGCTCGCGTGGTGGTAGGATTCTTACCTAATACTTTTATGGTCTCAGTGGAGATCTTGAGTCTTTTATGCTAGAAGTTGATCAAGGACCAGACAAAAAACGTTCTTGTTCTAAAGAGTTTGTTTTAGATAGATGGGACAAATGATGGGATCTTTTCTGAAGTTAAATGGACATCTTTTTAAAGTTGAGTAAAGTTAGAGAAAACGTAAGGACTCATAGCACAGTCTGATTGTACTTTTACCTGAAGTAGGGAGAAAGAGGTTCTATCATTTTATGGAACTTCCAAAATGTGTTTTTATCTGTATTTCTGTTAGATGGAATTGAATGTAACACAAAAATACTGTCTGGGCTGTGGTTTAGTTTTTGTGACTCTGCACATATCAAACTACAACATATTGCTTTTTATACTGCTGCTTTTATGAAGGAGTTCTAGCTGTGTGCGCAGCAATCTCAGATCTTTGTTATTTAAAATATCTGCTTTGGTTTGATGTATTGGATGCTAAGGAAAGTCTGCCTGTACTCTGATTTCATGGAGAGAGACTACGTATTATTGAAAAACACATAACTTTAAAGCTTATAAAATCACAGTGCTCTTGCTGGATCACACGGAGGGAGTCGGCTGAGTGCTCAAGGGATTAGGTGGATACAGTACAAATGAAACGAGAAGCTGGACTCCTCATGGGTCTCTGTCTGAATCAGCTAAAGAGGCAATGCTCTGAGAGTCCAATAAAACCAGTTCTCGCAGTGGCAGTTTGGATGGAGTATCTGTCTACAAGACAGACAGTTTTCCCGTGGTTTCAAAACTATGAATCAATTTCTAGTTTTGCCATTGACTCGCTGCCTAATACTGTTGTATCTGCTTATGCTCTCTGTTCTCAACTGGTGGACTTGAAGTGCCTTCCTATTTAAATTAGGCTACAGGCATTAGGAAAAAAAAACACAACAGTAATTTTTCAGTTAATTCTAGATCTAGGACAACAGCCCCTTTGGAAAACAGCACCTTTATGAAAATTCAACTCGAATGAGCCTGAAAAAGCACAAAATGATTATGTGTGAGTCTCCAGATTATTTAGCAGAACCAAAAGTGAAATACTTTCTGTGGCTTGTGTCTTGGGTCAGGCATCAACAAATCACCATTTGTGCTTATCTCTTGAGGTTATGCTGAAATATGTTAACAAGATTTATTGCTAGGAAATAACTAATGACTCTTTCTTCCCTTGCATCTAGAAGCCATTAGATTCTGGGATGCCATGAGTTCTCCACAGACCTCAGTCTTCAATAAGACAAACCTTCAGAGCTGCAGAAAGCCTTCAGACGCCATCAACTATTCTGTTTAGAGAAAAAACAAAACCCAACAACAACCCTGAAACTGAACAACCCTGTATATTACTGCAGAGGAAGTTGAACTGTTTCTAAATTCATACCTTGATTTTTCAGTTCAGAGTCATTGATCTCAGCGATAAATAAATGTTTTTCATAACCATGGCACTCTTCCTTCCCTGTACCAGAAATGAAGGAGCTGCTGCATTGCAGCATGGACAATTACTAATTGTGCATCGAACATCTTTTCCACTGGCAGATTAGTTTATGATTTTGCCTTTCAAGCCCTTCACTCTTTTTCAAATTATTTTGTTAGGAGGAGAATACCCTGATGATTCTGTCTTCCTGAGAGTGAGGAACAAATTGGAGAGGGTAGGTTCAGGCTTCCTTTGCCATAACACCTTTTGACTTTGGGCTACTGGATTAGTGTTCCTTCATCACAGACCACTGTAAAATTTCACAGGCTTCCTGTGAGCTGAACTGACAGATAAAATGTTCTTCACGCAAAGCCTACATTTCTTTTAATAATTACCGAGTGCTTCTTATAACGGGCAGTAAATGAATGTAAACAAAATTACAAAATAAAATCAGTTATCCAGTCACAGCAATGACTATACTCAAGTAAGCACCCTGGCAGGAATAAGGTTGTTAAAAATTATTTTTCTAAAACTACTTTAGTCTTTAAGTTTGTTTTTAATTATGGCTTTACATCAATTCCAAGAACTTCTTCAAACCTGTTTTAAAAAGGACCAATGTGTACTGATAATTTCTGCAGTAAGCACTTCAATATTGAAAAGTAATTGCTGTATGCATACAGCAGCTGCTGGAGGGACAGATAAAATAAGCACGTTTGTGAATTATTTTGTTCTCTTTCAAGAAAGAATAAAAAAATGACATGTTGTGGACCTGGGACCTCTGAGAATGCATCTGTGTACAAAGAAAAATCATACTTATTTTACCTTTCACAACCACACTTCTTGCAACATCCACACTACCAGACAGGTCATCCAGCTGATGGATATTCTAATGCTCTTGTTCACATTATGTCATTTATATGGAGTGACCTTAAAGCCACTGGACGTACCTCCTATTAAAATCTGAGATGTAATAGATGGGACTCTTGGTGAGTCATTTTGTTTGAAGGACCCACAAACCTGCTGCGGTAGGAATCTCGTATAATGTATAGGCTCTTGTACAATGTTCTGATACTAATACTGTGCAGATGGTTCCAAAAGAGACCTTGCCAAATCATTAAATGGATCTTGCAGAGCACTGAATTTTAATTGCTCAGGGGATACTGAGAGAGAATAGCACTGACTGACTAACTTTATGCAAGTTTATTAAGAGTTTTTAATCTAATATCTAATTAAGGGACTTTATTTTACTTTTTGTATGGTATCTCTGTGATTTTTATTAATGATATTTTAAACATCCCTTTTATAATAATTTTCATGCACCAACAGGAAATGTAAAACATAACCTTGAACTGAAATACTTTCTCTTTAGAGCCAGTTTTTCAGACATGGTGGATTCAGACAGCTAAATCCCAAGTCAGCTGCAGAGAAGGTGACAGTGAGATACAGAAGACCTGAAAGGAGGGAGCCTGGTGGTTTGTTGCCAAGGTGAGTTCACATTGTGGAACAAGAGGTAAGATTATGTAGCTTTGTGCAACATGGGTTCTTTTTGTCTGTTCTTCATAAAAATCCCTTTGCAGATGAAGGTGACTTAGTGAGATATAGAGTAGCCTAAAGAAGGGAGGTTAAAATGGAACAGGCATGGAGTCGAGGTGATGGGATGCTCTCCCTTGATTGTGATCAGGTGAAAAAGTGGATTTCAATGTTAGTGTCAGTGGATCAACATTTGTCACCTCCACCTCTTTGTGTCCCTGTGTCTCTAAGAGCAGGGCTCAGGACGAGGACAGAGCAGGCTGGAGAGAAGTGTGAGGAATTCCTTTTTCCTCGTACTTTCTGAATCAGAAGAAGATCAGTTAGCTTTGAATTTCATTCACAAGGAGGCTCTGTGGACTAAGGGAACATGACTTTATATCTAGGAAGGGAAACAGCTGATCAGGTAGTTTAACAGCATGTCTCCTAGCCTTGGAATTTTTCTGTTGAAAACTGTAATATTACTGGGTATTTTTGGAATACAAATTACTACTGTGGTGTATATGTCATGGTTGGATCCCATGTTATGCTAGATCTACCATCAGTTTTTAATGAAAAGGTATAAAATGATATAAATTTCAGTCCATATTCTGGGGAGGATATTTCCTGAGAAATACTACAGTAAAGGACACTGAAATGCCAGGGAAAGTGAATTTAAAGAGCAGATACAAAGCTACAGCATCACTTCTGGCTAGATTGACTGCAGGAAAGAACATATTTTTTCATTGCCTAAGGCAAAACTAAAGTGTATGGCTAAATCGCATGTGACAAAATGCTGGAGAGTCATTTAGAAGTGAGTATTACCATATAAAGACATAGCTGGCATAAGGCAAGTAACAAATAATGAGAAGATTGGCATATCCAAACTATTTATTAATTGTTATAATAGAGCTAGCTAAGCGTAGATGTATTTTGTACTACATGTATAGTGATAACCTTTCATGTGAATGACTAGTTTGAGAATAACGAAACTAAACATTTAACAGCATTAAATACTTCATTCCAAGTAGACAATGATGACCAACACATGCAAATTCAAAGTTTGGTTGTCCGTGTCATTGTCTCATTGTGTCAGTTAAGGATCTTGTAAATGTACAGAAAACACGCTGATGAGACGTCTCGGTATTCAGGATATTGGTTTATGACACATGAAAGAAGTGATTGAAAAAATAATTTATTATTTAGAGACAAATTATTTTAAATCCATTTGAATTGACTTAAATGTGTCAGTGATGGCAGCTTATTTTAAACGTGCTTGAAACAGTAAGCTCGAGGATCAGTATCAAGGGTATTATTGTACGCAAACCTGGGTCGGTTAAACATCCATTAAGCCCCCCAATATATGAGTGCTGGTAGTATCTAGGAAGGCTCGTCTCGTAGGAAGGTTTATTGAAATTCATCTGGGCACTGGCTGCCATCCTCAGTGTGTCTCCAACGTGTGGCATTCAATTCCAAAGCCTTTCTAGTTTGTTTCCACTAAGATATGTCCCTGATGACCAGACATGCTAAGATTTAAAAATCAGCCTTGGACAAGAATAAATGAAATACAGAAACTCCAGCAACAGCAAACTGAGTCTCATAGCTTTCCTACTATGAGACGCTGAGCCGGCAGTGTTTCCTATGGAAATTTTAAACTGTATTTGCATGCAGAAGTGTTAGTTATTAGCTTTTTCTCTGAGCTTTGAAATCATTGTGTGTTTTTGAACACAGACTTTGAAGCAATGTTACTAGGCAAAAAAAATTGGTCCCTTGCTTAAATAATGAAAGTTGATTAAAGCTCGGGCTGCGAGGATAGTGATAATGTCATGAGAGAAAAGATATTATTTACTTCATACCAACATCCTGGGCAAATAGGCAAGATGTAAAAAATACAAGGATAGTTTCTACCATCTGTAAAGTAGTGAAAAAAAGCTGATGATTAGCAGTGTTCAGTCTGAGCTGAGTACATCTGTGTGCATTTGTATTAAATGTTCTAAAAGACTCTTTCAATAAAATGCTTCAAATTACTGTCTGTTTTTATGGTCCAGGAGTCTCAACAAACACCCAGGAGAGCAAATGTGTTTTTTCAAAACAAAGGTGGAGTACTAACATGGCGTGGATTTTATTTTTACAGAGAGAGATGAGCTTAGTAGCACTAATTTAATCTACTAAATTGATAGCATTTGGGAAGTTTTAATTGTAGACTGCAAAATTCACCTCATGTCCTGGCTCTGTTGCTCTTGGCTACAGCATTACGGGGTACAGGTCCACTCCAACCGCTCCTGCAAACTGAAATGAGGCAAATGGCATGAAGGTGATTCTGCTAGTTTAGCATATATCATGTTTTTCCTGGAACAAGAAAAGGAAAAAAAACAACACTCTGGGCTCTAAAACAGTCATGGCATGAAATCAATTTTTTAAATGTTGAGACATTGGGCTGGAATTTTCCAGGGAGTCTAAGAGCGTTAGCAGCTCTAGTGCCATTGAAAACCTACCTTGTGTGCTCTGGATGTTACAGAAAGAGCAGCTCTGTAAAACCAGCCATCCTGGCAATGTGGAGCATCCCCTGGAGAGAAGCCTTGAGCTAAGGTCACCCCGGCATGGGGTAGCAGAGGAGGAACTCGCACCTCTTCAGAGTCACCAGGAACTTTTAATGTCCTCTGGACACTGCTGGGTGTACACAAGGCCAGGCTGGACGGGGCTCTGAGCAACCTGAGCTGGGTGAAGATGTCCCTGCTCATGGCAGGATGCGCTTTGGAGGTGCCTTCCAACCCAAACTATTCTATAATTCTATGTTGTCACTCCCTGTAAACCTGGGTGTAGGTACAGCCATGGTTTACCCTTCAGGCAGTTTGGTAGAGGTGTATGCAGTGAGAAAGTTGTAATTTACCCCTTTAAAGCACCATGGGCAAATACACAGGATAAATATGAAAATTTTTCACTACAAAGAACAGCTTTTGTCCTTCCGCTGGCACCCACCAATGTTCTTTCAAAGCAGTTAAGCGGAAAGAGGACGTGCGTTCACACAGTCTGTCTTTCAGCATTTGATCAGACAGAAGCTTCTTAGCCAGGACGTTGCCTGTCTCCCCTTCTGTGTTATTTAAAATGTGATCTGAGCGAAATTCAAGATTGCTCTTTTCCTCAAAAACGTATATTTGTGTATACAAAAATATGTATATAAATACATGTATATATAAAGTTTGTTTTGTTTTGTTTTAAATCATGAAATGAAAACGATACTTTGATTTTATGTTTTACTACAGGCTATTGTAGCTCAAGTGTTTCCAGCTCCATTTCTTCCCTCAGACAAGGTTCCCAGCTCTGGCTGCATCTCCCGTGTTTCATCGCACACTCTCGTATGCGATGTGGGAGAGAGCAAGGACACACTTGAACAGTGCGCTTGCTCTAATTCATGTATTAAATAGCAGTATTTCTTTTCCACCCGGGGTTTTCAGAAATGAGCTGATACACTTTGTAGGTGCATCTCTGTATACTAATTAGCAATATAGCCTTGCTTAAATCCTTCAAGCCTTTAAGTTGCACTGAAATGAAAACACATCAGCACCTTAATTTTATTTAAATCATACCAAAATCTTGAGCAGTGTTTGGTAGCTTTTAATTGCACTTTTTTTTTACTGCTGAGAAAGAATAATTTCAAATGGCTAGAAAAAGAAGTTTTAGGTTTGCATTGAAATAAATTTTAAGCATCACTCTGACAAGCACAATCTTAGCTCTTTAAACAGAGAATACTGCTGAAAGAAACATTGTCTTCTCTAATTTTGTTATTTTTACTTAGTTTTCTCCTTATTTCTCAGGAAAAGAAGCCAGAACTCTGTTTGTGTGAAATATACCCGCTGAGATTGATTGTATGTCTCTGAGAGCTATGGTTGACTGAGATTCCTGTTTATTAGCAAATCAGTTGCTTGTATGTGTCCCAAAGAAACATTCTATGCGATTTGTTTAGTGATTTCATGTAGAACTTCTGTTTATGCAGGTTCTTAGTTCATGTCCTCCATATAGCATCTGAGGATGGGGCCTTTATTCCACAGTTATTATTTACCGCATAGAAAATTATATTCAAGAATGTTACATATTCTGCCTCCCATTCACACAGTGACAAATTATGTTTTGCTGGAGCTGGAAATGAATTTAAAAGTACAGTAGGATTAACGTTCCTTACGTTGTTGTAATTAACAAGTGGATGAGCAGAATGTCTGTGATGTCTTTGCAGAGATGATGTACTATGTATGTGTGGATTTGTGTATTTAAAGACAAGAACCTTGTCACATAATTTTGCAACTAAATCTGTGACCAGTTTATCTGATCTCCACTATTTTTTCTATATATTTAGGAAACAAATGCCCCTGAAACAGTTAACGTGAAGAACGACCTTGTTCTTGAAGTTTGTATTGCCGCGGCTTCCTCTACATCACTTAGTCTGTTCTGAAGCTTTTTGTTTTATTTCTGCTGTAAGGTAAGATCCTATGTGTGCTGAGTAATGAAGAGCTAAAATTGCTGTTTGTGTGTGGTGAATGTTTTGTAGAAGATGTTAAATGTAATGAGCAAAGTCAGAGTACAGTGGTATCTGTAGTGTAAAAATACTAGCAAATGATATAACTGTCAAATTAATTAAATTCAGTGTGATATAAATTAAGGCATAGTTGTATGCCTTACAGGAGTTCAGACATTGAGCTGGTTGGTTACACCTAATATATCCAACTGATGTCAAGTCTCTGTTTCAGCATAAAGAGCATCATTTGCATCTGTTGTAAACTCAATGAGGTTAACGCTGCTGTAATTCTGTTTGTGGGAATCTGGCCTAAGCTGCCGACATGAATAAAAAATATTACCTTTTTTTCATTACAAACCTTTTTGTTCTGAATCTAAAGCTTGTGTAAGTTAGCATAACTCCGTGGAGGCGAAATATAAATCTTAGAGAAAGAGAGTTGGATGTGAGGAATGCGGACACAGTGTTTCTATTACCAGCTTTAGCTTCTACTTTTAAAGGCGTGCTTGGCCAATCTCACTGCTAACAAATTTTCAAGCTCCGTTCTAAGCTGTTTCTTCTTTTCACTGTCCCTCTTTCTAAAGCTGAACTGTCCTGCTGGTCACCAACCTGTTTCAGGTGTCCAATCTAAGTTACTAGATTACGGTCCTTTGTTCCCAGGCCAGGATTTTCCTCTGGCTGCCGTCACCTTCTTCACCTTTTCTTTGCCAGCTTTGCTGTTCATGTGAGTTAAGATTTCCTTTCTTCTGGTTGCCACTGATGCTCTCCTCTCTAACTGTAACAATGGGGTCTAATCTTTCTTGATGTCAAAGACATTAATATTGATATGGTGCTGTATTATCTACTTGGCATGAATGTTGTGATTTATGGTACTATCCTGTGGCTTTTTGAATGCCTGAGTTTGTTAATACGTTAGACATACCTGTGAATGACATAATCCTTCCGTGTGAAGAACACCAGCCCAGTGAAATAGGCATTAGCACAGGCAATCACAAAACTTGGTTTTTGGATAGCAAACTTATAGTGTTAAACTACAGTAAGAATGATATTAACAGTGCTAGATACAATCTGTATTTAGAAGCTGACATTCATGTGATTATAATGAAACAAAACATTTTGTGGTTTTCCTGTTTTTCACTGCTAAGAAAATTGTTAATATTCTAAGGGGAAGTTTAGAGTATTACTCTGTGAAAATGTGAGAGGCATGAATGGGGAAAATTAACAGCAATGGCAAGATGATTCATTATTGACAATGTTGTATTGGAAGTTCAAAGAATTTACATTGTCTCTGACTAGAGGAGACGCTGTCAGACTGAACCTGGAAAGTTTTCTTTCCCAGATCTGGTATTTCATGACTTCAGAGTGCACATCACTTGTGTTTTCTAATACGCAGGAGAAAAATTGAGGTAAATCTGTACATAATTTTGTAGTGTTCCTGGATGCTTACAAAATATTTTATTTGAACGGGTGACAGAGTAATTATTTGCAAAGTACATGAGTAGAAGTCAGCATAGATATTACCAGAACAATGGGTCTTTAAATATGTTTAACTTCCTATTATGACAATAAGACAACAGATGTCACATTTCTTGCCTCAAGTTTTTTTGGTATTGTCTCCTGTGACTACTTGTAAGCAAGACAGAGAAATCTGGTTTGATAACAAAGTTAGAGGGGATCAAGACTTGTTGGGTGATGAATATCAGAGAACAATTATCAATGATTCACTGTCAGAGTGGAAAGGCTGTAACATGTGAGTTCCTTGGGAGGCTGCCCAGGTACCACTCAATGTTCTCATTAGCAGCCTGGAGAAAAAAAACAGAGTTTGTTTGTTAAATCTGCTGGTGATAATAACATGAGGGCTTGTATGAAGAAGGTTTAACATACAGAAAAAGCTTGATTTCTGTAAGGACATATAAAAAGAGCTAGACTTGGATACAAACACCTTTCAGAAACAAAGGCTGAGAGTTTTGCTCCAGGTTGCATCAAGCATTTCAGACAATGAGTCTGTGGGAAAGATTTCTAAAAGATATAGCATGATTCACATCTCAGTATAACTAAATTTTCTAAATCAGAGACTTAAGACTCCTGTGTTGTCTATTCAGGACAAACATGAAATGGTGAACATTGCCTTGGCCTGGGCACAGCTACATGTGGCTGAAAATCAGCCAGGCTCTTTACCTTAGAGTCACCATTTTCATTTCCAAGTCTTGCTTGTTTTAAGCTGATGCGCTGGTTGTTATTTTTATTTTATTACTTCTTATTGCTGATTCTTTGCTTGAATTGTGGATTCTCATGTTCAGTTTTATCTGTAGTATAAATTACAAGAGTCTTTACATGGGCTTAAATCAGTATTTTACCAGATTTTCTTGCACAGAATTAGGTTGTTATCCAAGACAAGTGTTTTAGGTGATGAGGGAGCCAAAAGCATGCTCAAGCCATGCAGCTGTTTTCAAACTTGTACTAAAGTCCTTGCCGTGCTTCACCAAAGAGTGAGCACGACTGTGTTCCTCAAAGACACATCAGAACAAAGTAATTCCCCTGGTCACAGTGGACTTGCAGGGTTTTTTTGCTTCTCTGTGCCATAAAACACACACTTGCTTCCTGGGTTCCATCTTCGGCTCAGCGGTCTGTCCCCACAGAGAAAATCCTGCAGGGACTGTGTGAATTTGAGTCCAGTGGCTCTGTGAGGGTCAGTCGTTGTTTAACAAATGATACATTTAAAATACATTTAAGCTCACTGTGACTTCAGTTATGGACCTGTAACGTGCATCTCAAAAGCACAGCGTCCTTTGCAATCCCTCTGCGCGCTGAATGACCCTTATTTCTGAGAATTTCCAGGTAGTGTAACGGTCAGTTAAACACATCTTGCTACTGGGAACGTGGCCATAAAAAATGAAATGTTTCAGCAGCCAGGGCTGTTCCCGGGGGTTCAAGAGCCGAGGGCAGGGGGAGGAACTGTGGCCAATGAACCGCATTTGCGAAGAGTGTATTTATTTGTATTCTCTGTAGTGGGGTCTGGACTGGGGTCTCAGGGCTAGAATCACAAACGGGTTAGTGATAGTGATGCTGATTGCTACCATTTCTCATTTTTAGTGTTTTATGGATAAGGTTAGTTAGGCTATAGCACAAAATAAGTTTTTTTCAAGGAATTTCTGTGAGTGTAGGACATGCATCTCATTTAATGCTACATGCTCTGTGTGATATTTGTTGCCTGCCATTGACAAGTTTCCACACATCATGCACTGACTGCAGAACCTGTCTACTGACCTTTTCTTGTTTATATGACAGAACTAAGTAACTAAATAAATAAAAATCCAGGAATGTTGAGTAGCATAAGGAATAAAGTAGTGGGAAAAGACGGTTCTTTTCCTGCCTCTGCTACTGGCTTGCTGTGCTTCCCCAGGTAAATCAGATTTTCTCTCTATGCTCTATAATCCCTCCTGATAGTTGGCTTTTTAAACGGGCAGGATCCTGGGAACAGGGACAGTGTGTCCTTCTGTAATGTGGACCTTGTGAAACCAGCATTTGAATTTTGCACTCAAATAGTACATGTGAGAATAATGTATTCCCCTACACCAGTTTGCAAGCTGCAATATAAGTCAGTAAAGCTACAACAGTCATTAAATTGGGAAACAAATATAGAAGTAAACATTTCTGGTTTTCAGAAATTACCCAGGCAAAATGTCTTGTTTTATTTGGAGTTTATGGTTTACAATGCATATTGCCACATGAGACTGAAGTTATGGTTGACAAAAACGTAGAATTTAAATACAGTTAAATAATTCAATAAAACCTCTGAGCTGGGGCTATATAAATTTAGATGGAACTTGCTTATCTTCTCGTTCATGGTCTGGTGAACTTTTTAGCCTGACATTTCTTTCAAAGTAGTGGAACTATGGCAGACAAAAGCATAGTGCTGCCTTGAATAAAAACTACTGTTGTTCCCCAATGAGGTTTTGCTGCCAAGAAGCTCTGAAAGAGAAAGCTTAGGAAAGGACAGAGAGGGGAAATGATTACAAATGCCAAAAAGAAAAAGAAACTAGGGTTGTTACCAGAAATCATTTCAGCCATTGTAAGTAGCAGAAACAGCATCTTCACACTACTGAAAGAATTTCCTGCTTGATAGTTCATTATTTTATTGTTGTTTTCTTTGGTTATTATTGCAGCAGGGCTTATGGGGTTTTGAATCCACCAGGCGAGGTGTGTTATCGAAGCAGCTCACCCATATTCCTGAAGCAGCAGCTGCCCACTCGTGCCGTGTAATTCAAACCTAAGAGCTGTTGGCCAATGCCTTGAACAATTTCTCTTTTTGGCTCGTCTTTAAAACACCACTTACCCCGGGCAAATTCACACACATGCAGCCAGATTTAAATCTGCCAGAGTCACTAGAAAGAAAATTAATCTGTTTGCAGTATGGATTTAGAGCAAAATTAATTTAAGAATGTTGTTATTTAAAAGACTTAAGAGTAGTTAAATGATAGGGATTTTGGCTTTGATCAGCAAATATTCACTTGACCTGTGTTTCTTCCAGCCTCTTGAAATTTAGGCTATGACCATAACCCCAGGGTCTCCCGAAGGGGCACGATTCAGCACTAAGTCTTTGGTTTGGCCCTTTGGAATTCAGCCCTGGGGCTTCATGTTCAGCTGCTGGTAACATCGAAGCTCGGGAAGTTCAGGTCTCTCCTATGAACATTTGGATTTTCATTAAAAAAATAACTACACAGTAGCTGTTTGGAACAACTTGATGTGGACAAGCAGATGGTATCAATATAACGCTCAGCAGAAACCACAAATTGTGTGTCGCATGCGTTAGGTGATAAGTGGTGGTAAATGCCAGCTGCAGGTTCATAAAGGAAATAGAAATACCTGCTTTTCTGGCCAGATGTCAAATACCTTTTTTGGATCATGTATAAACTTTCAAGAGAAGAGTCACTGCTTTTGAATCTGGATATAGTACCTAGTGAAGAGAGAAGAGGTACAGACACGTGCCTTTAAAACCTTTGAGAGTTGTCTGGTGGGTTCTGCTGTCCATCGTACTCCAATGCAATCAGAGCTCTGGGCTACTGATTCTGTATCGGTATTTATATTTCTGAGGGAGGAAACCTAAAAAGGTTTTATATCAACTACCTGTTGCCTACAAGTTACAAACATAGAGAAAATCCTCCAAAGAAAAATATTATTTCCGTGCTGTTATTTGCTTTGAGTAGTCCAAAGGTAAAAGAGATTGCAAAAAGAAGACATTGGAAAAAAACAGCTTGTCTGTATTGTCAAATTGTCTGTAGCTGTTGGGACAGCAAGAGGGATCAGAAAGGCACTAAACCCCCAGCAATACAGTACCAGTGGTCAGAAAATTCAGCCCTGTAAATTGGAAACATCAGCCTTACACTGAACACCACGTGTGAATGTGCATAGAGATGCCACTTGTCCTTGTAGCAATGTCCAGTGGTGGATGGATAATGTCACCACAATATTTTAGGTTATTTTATTTTATTTTTGAGGTATGGAGCAGGTTTTAGAGCAAAGGAACCGGTTGTCACAGTGCATGTAGTGCATTAGTAGTGCTAAGCTGCCACCTCTGAAAAGGACTCTTTTCTTACACCTTTACTTGTGGTAGCATGTTGGAGACTAGTTGGAATTTCCAGAGATATTTTTTGATCTCTGTTTTCTATTTTTATCATTGGAAATGAGAGGGATTCACTGATTTGGCAGGCAGAAGTCAATCAGGGCCATTGCTATTTTAGGCCCTTAAAAATGTCTCTCTCAAAATCAAGAACATGAATTAAATACACATCTTCTCACTTGGAAAGTGTAAAAGGTTCAAAGCCATATAAATGCACATCACTTCTCCATGTGGATTTTGTAAGGCTTGAGCATATTTTGCTAGCAAAAGGAAAAATTAGGAAAGAAACTGTATGTTTAAGAGACGAATCTGTCTGGGAACACCATGGGAAGCTGTTTGCATTTAACAGCTTCTATTCATGGGAATTCTAAAAAAATCTGACAAACTTTGCATTAAATTTATTATCTGATGGATTTATTTTTTGCTTCCCTTGCTGGCTGAAAATAGGGCAGTGCTTTTCATTTCTTTATTGGGTGTTAAAGCACTTTTAGGTGAAAATATTGCACGTGTAAATGTGAAAACTAGTTTATATAATTTTCCACTGATAGAACAGCTGCATTTCCTTTCTGCAAAAACCGCTGTCAGTGAAGTATTATACCTGAATATTGAGACGAAGAATGCAAACAGGCTAAAGTTATGTAATCACAGAGATTGCTAAATAACAACCAAATAGTCATACACTCCCTGATACCTTAAAAAAAAATATTGTGTTTTTTCTTATTTCTGCTATTTGTTTCAGTTCTAGTGAAGAGCAGTGGAAGGAGGAGTACTCACAATGTTGTCCTCAAGCTGCATGTTGGTTTTATCTCTAACACTTGTTAGAATGAGCTTAGGAAGATTTTTCTGAGATGCACAAGAGCTGTGTAGTGCTTCAGTTGCATTGACCCTTTCTTCTGTGGGCTAGAAACTTTTTTGAGCCCTGTGAATCACCTGTATTTGTCAAACATCTCTGATCTGCATGTATGAAGTGAGAGGTGTGCTAAAATTGATGTGCCTCTCCTAAAGTCAGGAAAAAAAGACTGTGTTGCACTATGCATTAGCTGGGCTCTCCGGGGGACTGTGGTGGTGACCAGTTCTTGGGATGATTTCCAGCCATCTGCCATAGGTCCCCGAGGATGCTCTCTGCACTGGGAGTCTCCCACAGGGAAACAGAGGTAAAAAAAAGCTTTTCACCAACAGCTACTTTCCACTTCCATGTTAATGATGCACAGTGGACCTCAAGAAAGGTGATAACACGTGGGAAGAACCTGGGATAGTTTTATTAAGATATCTGATAGTCGGATGTGGAGTCATCACCATAGGACCCCTTCATCTAGAGAACTGCATGTTTTGAATCTCATCTGGGGCTATTTTACCTTGTAGGAGTGCCAGAACTAAGATACCTGTTGTGAATGTGCAGCTAAGGCAGGTATCTAGCTCGTATCTTGGTGTATTTTGGAAAGAGTACAGTGGTGAGCCAGGCCCTTTAGTTTTTATTTGTAATGTTTCCAGCTTGAGCTGGCATTTTGCTACAAAAATAAAATCTAGCTAAGCCAGTCAAACCCCCTTGGCTTGCTGGGAACTGTAAATAGGCACCACAATGCAGAACACTGCAACTGAATGCTTGCAGGCATCCGTATGCAACTTGTATTTAATTAAAGACATAGTAAAAGCAACTAAGAATTCAAACTATCTATTTAAGATATATTCTGATAAACAGGAGTGTATGAGTGATGAATAGGAGCTATTTGTGGACTGCTCCACAGGCTTTCCTTTTAAACCCGCTAAGGGTTATTGTTCATTATTTCTGTTTCCTCTGTTCAACTGGCATCTTCTCACTTTTGGCTATAAACAGGTACCATATGCTCAAAGGGCTGATGGGCTTCACTGTGCTTGTCTCTGATGTTATTGGTTCATGGAATTGTAAACGAGAAATGTTTGAAGCACTGTGTTGCACAAAGCTTGTGGATTTGAATTTTAGTCTCTGGTAGTTCTAATGCATTTATTAATTTATTAAAAAACCACAAAACTAATAAAGACAAGAATGTTCTGTGCTTAAATTCTTTTGAATAGGGAAAAGCTTCAGTCAGTAAGAACAACAAAGAAAAAGGAAATGGAATAAACCAGCTGTATTATTATGGATTCGCTTCGTGCTACTCAAATTACACAATACAGTTAACGAGGCTGCAGATGCCATTTTTCTGTATTTCAATACATTACTGAATGTCTAACTGAAGTCTAAAATCCATGCTAGTTCTTCTCTGAATGGTTCTCTTCCCTTGTCTGTCTGTCCCTCTCCAACAAGCAAGCACGGGACAGACAGATGGAGCATCCTTCTGAGGAGACAGGGACAGGTCTGGGTGCAGGCTGGGCATCCCCTGATGGCTGCTCTGCAGAGGGATATGGACAGGCTGCTGCCTGTGTAAGAGCCTGAAAACCAGGGTCAAGGCTGGCAGGGGTCAGAGTCACAAGCACCAGCTCCTGTCTCTGCTTCTGGCCTCTTCCCACCCCATTTCCATGGCAGAAAGGGTCCCAAATGGGGCTGATGCTGCCATCATCAGGTGTCTGCAGTGTTGAGTGGTGACCCTAGTCCTGACCTACCTTCTCTCAAGTGGTCACCAACATCTCTAGGACAGGAATCTCAAGGAACATCTCAAGGGGACCAGTCTTTCCACCAGGCCTCCTGCCAGCTCCGGGCAGGCAGCGCTGGGCTGGCGGCAGTGCTGGCTCTGCCAGGTGCCGGCTGTGCCAGGACAGCCATTTGCAGGGCCACATGGGGAATGACGCTGGGGAACGGATCCAGGACAAAAATAAGCCCGATCTGGCTCATCAAATCGTACTTGCGTGGGTTGGGACAGGAATCGGATGTTAGAGGCAGGGAGACGCCGGGAGCTCTTGTGATGGAAACGTTGATGGAAACGTCTGTACCGGGGTCCTGGTCACCAGCTGCACGGGGCAGCATGTGCCCCACCACACACCAGCTCTTCGGGACAGTGTCCATCACAATGCAGGATTCACTCCTTCTGCAGCAGGAGTTAATGTTTCTTGACAAACCACAGTCACCTAGACCATGACTGAAAATATCCTGCTTCAAATTTGCAATGTTTTCCCTCTGGAGGAGCGCAGGAAACCACTGCAGGAGCTAAAGGGTGTGGGAGCTGGCTTTGAAAGGCATTGGGGAACTTCAGTAACTTTGAGGTCCTTCATTTGAGCTATTTGGTATAATCCTGCACGCTGGGTACAAGAGCCTTGCTTCCTCCAGGGGACCGAGTGTTGTTACCATGCCTAACAGGTCTACTAGTAGTAGGAGAAAGTATCTATATAAATGAAGCTCATGAGAATTTGCATTTTCTGATAGCTGAGGTTGCCCTAACTGAATTAGCATTTAAGAAATTACACTGGGATAATCCATGTAGTAGTTAATTTCAATGTTTTACTGCGCTGGCAGTGTAAATCCCAGTAAATTAATTTCTATAATGCTTGAGAAGTTCTTTTTAGACATTTCCTTTCTCATTCATATTTAATGAACTCTGAAAATTTGCATTAGGATATCTGTGCAACTTTCTCAGATTTTTTACTTCTGGGCAAAGACAACCCTGGCTATTCGTGTTTAGACAGAAGGCTATACAGACATTAATGATACTTAGTCAACTGTATTCTGTGTTTAAATGGCAGACTTCTTTTCCTTAGGTGGATTCTCCCCAATTCTGTTTTTAAAATATCTGCTTTCACACTCAAGACTTATATTCATGTCCCAATAATCTAAATCTTGAAGGGACATACATTTTAAGAAATAATTTGATGTGCTGGTGGCTCTGTTTTTCTCCTTTTGATATAACAAATAGGGAATTTTTCAGAGATGCAGGTTAGAAGGAATTCTGCTTATACCCTCTTACTTAATGCACTGTATGGGAGAACCTGCAGTCTTGGGCAGGATGCAGCTGTGGTTGTCAGAGGGAATTCAAAGATATGCAGCTGGTTGTGAATCACACAGCTGCCTGCACACTCAGCACCATCAGAGGAACATCCTCCTTACACCCTATTTTGCTTATAAACTTGTCCATGAAATACCAGAAAAAGGGATTGTTAATTTAAAATAATTACCTCATGTAGTCATATCTAATATATTTTACATTGATTTTTGATCTTTACATTTCAGTCTCCTAGCTCAGGCAAACGGCAGAGTTATAATTGAGCATCATACCCACCTTGTTTGTACTCAGACAAAATCAATGTCATACCAATGAAACATTTTAGAGGCAGAATATAAAACTACATGGATGTAAATTACTTGGAAAGAAAATGAAGCAAATGAAAGTGAAGGGCCTTAGGATGGATGTTTACAAGTTAAAAAAGATCTTTCTCCTGCAAAGTCATAAACTTTGCTTTTCCCTTTCATAACTCCATTTATGCAATTATTCTAGCTGGAAACTGTTAAAATCTGCAGAGAACCATTAAAACTTCATCTCAGACTCATTCCTGCACAGTGTTATTTAACACTGACATATCCTCAGTGTGAAAACTGCAGAGCATTTTTATGCAGAGAATGACCCAATCTCTTGGGACAAAAATAATTTCTACTGATCAACAAAGTGGTACGCTCCACTTTAGCCTTTATTTTTAGTCTTTCTAATGGAGAAAAATGTGGTTAACAACTATTCTACTTGCATACTGTCACAGATTCCCCCCTGGAAAGGGTGTCAGAGGGAGCTGGTGTCTCCCCAGGGTTGCAGGAGGGAAGAGTCCAAGAGGGAGAGAAAGCAAATAGAGAGGGATGGTGGGGATATGAGGGAGGGAGAGGGGCTTTGTGGAAGATTGGTGGGGAAAGAAGGAGAAAATCATGGAAGAGAAGTTGGTGGGAACAGGCTAGAAGACAAGCAGTGTGGAGTTATTGGGCTGGGCTGAGTTAATTTACAAAGAAGGAAAAATAAGCTACTAAGTGTATTTCAGGGGCACAAATGAGATGTCAATGAAAAAGCCAGCAGGCAGAAAAGAAGATGAATAACAAGGATTAAGCCTTGAGAAATACTTAGGCATAATTTTCCTCTTGTGGTGGATTCACAGTTATTTTTTTTAAATTAAAAGTTAATTGTAGTATTAACTTTTATGTTCTAAAAATGGAGATGCTATTTAATAAATATCCAAAAAGAATGATAGACTAGATAGATTATCTAATTTATAATAACAGCGATTATCCAGAGCTATAGAGACTCACCCACTGACACCAACAAGCTCTTAGAGTTGTCAATTAAATCTATCACTTCTTCTACCTCTTTGCCCTTCCCAAATATCGGCTTTAGGGAATGGGTCAGACTCGTAGGTCAGCTTGACTGCCTTAGTCTACATTTCTAACTGGCTTCCCATCCTATCTAAGCATGTGGTGCTCATAACTTCCATGAAATGTGTGAGGTAGAGGGAAGAAAAAAACCCCAACAAAATAAAACAACCAGAACTACCTAGAGCAGCATTAGCATCCCAACAGCCTTAATGATGAGGTATGAAAGGCTGGCGTTGAGAAAAGATATGCACATCAGCCAGAGACAGTGACAATTTGGCTTGCTCCTATCCCACGCTGTAACTTTGGGAAAATATGAATACCGGGGAAAAGGAAAACTCTCCTTTAATTTCCCAGAATAAAATACTGGTGTGGACTCTTGCCGACACCTGCCCTGCGGGTGGGAAGCGCCGGGAGTGCTGTAGACAAAGACAAGGGACTGATCTGGCTGGATCTGCCTTCAGCTGCCAGCACCCAAATTTGTGAGCAACACAGAACTCTGAAAGACCGTGAACATTAAATATAACCTACTGGCAAATTCATTATGTGAGTCCTCTAGCCCAATTAACCAGCAGCTGCTGCCCGATTTGCATGCACGGCCACTTGGTCCATGATTAGTGCTGACTTGACACGAGCTGTATAAAGGGCTCTTTCAAGAAGGGATTGTGTGAGCTGAATAAGGGCAATTGGCTTTTATTCTAAAGAAAAAGCTGTGCATCAAGTCTATTAGATTTACATTGCACAAGAATTACTCCAAATAATGGCTGAATCTTTATTGCTACTACTGAAAAAAATAGACTTTTCTACCAAACAGAAAGGCAAGGCCAAGTGAGAGGGTAATGGAGATTTATTTTTATTAATCAGGATTCAGAGGGCAAACCACAGCTTTTAGTAAAATGCTGGTTATTAAAATAATTTTCCAATTGAATAGTTCATTGTATTTACCCAGCATTGCAAGGTGCTCTCTAGGTCAGCCCAGCCTGGAAAAGAGGTTCTTTTAAACCTGCTAACTAGTCCAGGCTGTCAAAAATAGACTTTGCACCTAATCTAACATCTTTTGAAATAAAAGAGTATGGTCTTGAGCCCACTGAAGTGGACAGCAAAACTGTTAGCCCTGCTGGGCCAGGATTTTCATCTGTTTTTAAGCACTTTGGGCAGCACATATTCCTGTTGGACTCAGATTGCTCCAGAGCAGCAGCAGCAAGAATGAGCAGAGCTGCTCCACAGTGCAACACGCCACGGAGACAAACCCAGCCCCTGAGCAAGGAAAGCATTAACCACACTATCAAATGGGTAGCTTATAAGAAGTAAAATTAAATAATGCAGATTTAGGGGTAATTTGGCAACATCCCTAGACTGTAAAAACCCATATGGGATCTTCGAATTTGGAAGGGTTTTTGATGCAGTTTATAGGCAAGAGGGACATATGAAGATCTTGATGACATTAAATGACCTTTTGGATGGGCAACACCACTAAACAACCAAGCAGAGGAAAATTCTTACAGTTATATTAAAATCCTGCTCTGGAATTAATGGTGATTTTTCTGCAGATACACAAGTTAAAACAAGATGTACCTCAAAAGAATGGACATAGAGACTTGCCATGTGCTTGTTGACATGTTCTCTTAAATACATGAGGTGAGATGGTAGGTGAGGGAATAGGAGAAAAGCCACTGCAGTCAATTCACTTCTGACGAAAGCCAAGTAGGAAGCAAAAGACAGCTGTCCAAAAGAGGATGAATAAGCCTCCTACAACAGAGACAACTTGCAAAATATTAGTCTGATTTCTGGCTGCCATGAGAGCATGTGCATTCAGGATGAAAATGCAGGAAAGAAGGACAGAGTCAATATTTTAACATGGTATTTTAATTTGAAGCCAGACACAAATCTCATCCAACTCTAAATGCTTAAAAATCAGCATACATTTAGCTTAAACAAACTAATCACTGTCAGGGATTAATTGGGATGAATTGCCTTTAGGAAATACCCATCTGACTCCACTGACTAGAGAAAGACTCTATAATAAATCCCTATGTTTTAAACAAATCTTTGTCATGGTTATGCTGGCACAACCTGTTGGGAAAGAGAACAAGCAGCCACAGTCAGTGCTGCCATCAGGACATGCATTCGGACATCTGTGGCCTTAAACAAGCCATTATCAATAACATTAAGAGGAAACAGTTTCCGATATTATATCCTTCAAGGCCATTCATGGCAAGATTTGGTATAGAACTAGCAGCCAGTTTCATCAACAGGGAAAATGAGGCACTGCTATGGGCAGGCTGATCTGGTGCTGGTAGAGAAGCAGGCGTCCTGACCGCCAGGCCCCTGTCCTGGTTGTCCTTTTTATAGGATAGCTTAAGAAACAAAACTAAAAAAACCCCAAGGATATCCAAATCTTAAAATTTTCATCAAACCAGCATTGGTATTTAAAATAAAAATCATAGAACTTCCTGCATTTCCTTCTACCCAGTCTTTTTATTATTCATACGCAACATCAGAGAACAGGGAGAGCTAAACATACAGAAGCTGAAAAGGTCAATGGGACAGCAGCCTGCAGGAAAATTAAAGGGATTTCTTGCTTCCCTTCAGCTGGAAATACAGATGCTGGGACCCCATCCAACAGAAAGGACATCTGGACTCAAGAGAATAAGTGTATGGGCTGATCTGTGCCAGAATGGGCACTGCCAGCTGTGAAAAACAGCTAAAGAGAATGCAGAAGAGCATGAACTGGTTTCTTATTGTCTGTACAGATACACCCCAGGAAACTCTTGATTTTTTTGCAATTATCTCTCTCTTATCCAACACCGTAAGTGTGGGGACACAGGTATTTATTTTTTATTCAGGTTGGCACACTTGGGAGGCTTGCGGTTCAGAGGGTCTTGATACCTGCTGGAGCTCAGAACACTGGAGGAAAACAATGTGGGGACATCCAACATAGTGAGCTTGAGCCTTTCAGAGCTCAACCAAATGAAACAGAATTAAGACAGGATTCCTAGCAGTTCTATCTCTACAATCTTCCTCTTTCGCTGATTTCTCCTTTTCTAAAAGGAAAAATTCTCAACTTAGATAAAAAGCCCTTGATCAATGCACTACTACCCATTCTACTAGTACATGCCACCTCCTGCACCCTTCTGAGGGCTGTTTCACAATTCAGGTGTCTGCTGGCAATCCCAGAGAATTGTGAGTCAGGCATTAGAATCGATCAGATTTTTAATGCCATACATTAATAGATTTCTATTTGCCATTTGGATATGGATTTATTTCAGCTGTTGAGTTGCTTAGAAAACACACCTTTGAGTTTGTTGCCTTAAACAGGACGTGGAAAACTGAAAAACCTTTTGATATTGAGGTTGGCCAGACTAGGAAAGGCTTTTGTTAGACTTGACAAAAGCCATAGCAGTGGGCTGTGATGGTTGCTCAGTGTAAGGGATGCTCAGTCACTCCCAGCAGCTGGGCAGCTTCAGGCCTCTCACAACCTTTTTGAGGTTAAAATACACCTGTGCCTGTCACCAAAGGACTTGCCTGCCTATCTTAACATTAAGATAATGAAAAATCATATGTAGCCCATCAATTACTTGAACATTCTCTATTAATATTTCAAGGCTTGTGTGCATAAGTGAACCAAATCAATTAGAAACTTGCATATCATCTTTCCCCCCCTCAATATTTTCCTTTGACGCCAGTCCTACTTAAAAACCCTCCCATATAGGTGTTTATTTGTCTGCTATTAATCATTCAATGGAACGCTTCAGCAAATAGGACAACTTACATCCAGTAGAATCAAACACACACATTGAGAAGTCAGCCACAGACGTTTGGCTTGGCAGAGCTGCCAGTGCAGTATCTACCTGAACTTCGGCAGGGAAAATCCATCACTCAGCCATGAGCACCCAAAATAAAGCCCAAGAGTCACCCTAATTATACCAGATACCACAAAGAAAAACGGATGTAAAGGTGTTGATGTAGGACACTGGCACCTCTTTGGTAATTACGTACTCCTATCTGGTACCTGATATCTTTCACATATACACAGCTCACCACTATTTGATTCACAAAGACATCATTAAAGCATAATCTACTGGCAAAGAAAGAGGCAAATGAGTCACACAAGTGAAGGCATTTATGTTACTGCCTTCTCTCTGCACTAACAATATGTCTGCCTGTTTCTTATCCTCCAATTAAATTGTTTTACTGTCTTTATGCTCCCCCAAGCTCAATTTTTTCTTCTAATCCTCTGCTTTTTCTCATTTTACATCTTGCACCTGTAATTACCAGCGCTCAATGCCTTCGTACAGATCTGTACCCAACCATGCACAGCATACTCACTGTGTTTTACGTCAAGTTATTTGGACTCGGTACCTACTCTCTAATTTTCCTTCACCCAGGATTTGTATTTTGTCCCTCATAAGCATCCCTGAAGTTACCTTAGTGTTCTCTCTAAGGCTTTACACACAAGATGCTCTGGTCTGTTCCCATACGGCATTTTTTAGTGCAGAAATACACAGTTACTATTTTTCAGCATGAATTTCCCGTCTGCTTTCTATCTCTGTGTTTATAAGCCTTAGCCAGCCCTGTCCGAGTCCTTAGAAAACTTCTCCCTTGAGTTATCAGTTTCTGCTGCTTCCCATTTTCTGTTCACCCAGCAACAGAATGTCTCTAGATATTTCAATTTCTTTTTACTTTCTTCAGTTATCCTTCACATAAGAACAAAAATCCCTTCTCATTTCCATTTATTGACATACATCCAACCACCCTTAAAGACCCCTTTTTCTGGCAGGTCACCTTTGTGGGGACAGTGGTGTGCCCTAAGGATGACCCTGTACTGCCAGTCGCAATTCCCACAGTACCTGAATGGAGCCAGCGACCATCCCACGTTCAGCAGATGTAGAGAAGGAACGAGCCAGATTTCAGGTCAATCCAGGAAACCCAAACAGCACCTCAGGAGACCTGGCTGGAGCGCATTGACCAAGCCTTGAGCTCAGCTAGAACACCTGGACCAAGATCAGGGGGATAGAGAACCCAGGCAAGGCTGCTCAGGGTGATTAAAGCCCATTAATTAGTGCCCTCGGGGCCCTGACAATATCCTCTCCATTTACAAAGCCACCAGAGCTTTTCCGAAGTTGTTTCTGACAACACTATATACGATTAAGCACCATCATACCCAGTGACATTATGGATGGCAGCAACACCACCGGGTTATGCATCTTGGGAAGAACTAATTTCTAAATTACAACCATTGATCACCAGCTGAAATGTTTTCTATTGGAAATCTAATCAATAAAAGGGGGAAGTACAAAGTCTGATTAAATTGAGTCAATAAAGGCAAACATCAAGAGTTTCATTAAACTCTCTGCAAAAAGTGACATTTTTGATAATGCTATCTTTTCAGAAGGTTTGCCAAACAATTATTCTTCTTGATACCACATTTCAAGAGGTGCATTACAAAAATGACAGTGCCAGACTTTCCTCACGTGAGAGGTCCTGCACTCCCTTAATTACCTTGGTGGCTCTTTGCTGGACTCAATCCCGTACATCCACATCTCTCTTGTACTGGGAAGCCCAGAACTGGGCCCAGCACTCCAGATGTGCCTCAGCAGTGCTAAGCAGAGAGAAAGGATCACTGGAGGCCAGAGCACTCCAAAATCATCAACATATATGCAATAGGTTGCGATAGTTCTGTAGCCAGGCCATGGCGCAGATTAACTGCGCATTTTACTCTATCTGCAGAGTAGTTTGCTATTTGGCAACTTTTGCTTTTGTATTTAGCATCCAGACTGGTATTTGCAGATCTGTGTCTGACACATGTGTGCCAAAACAGTTCCCAGGTTTCTGTTGGCTAATATGGACTGGGTGCTCCATCAGCTACATCTTCCACATAACATGCAAGTGCGTTGCAAGGTGCCTTTCCACCCCAACTAGTCCTCTTTTTTTCCTTTTTTTTTTTTTTTAAATATAGGGACACTAAGTTTATCAACAAAGCATTTTGAACAACTCCAGTAGCTGCTTCATGAGTTTTCCAAACTCCCTGGGAAGTATGATCTGCAAGCATAGTACCTTGACATTCTCATGAAAAAAAATTACCTTGGAGCAACTGAGGGAAAGGTTAGAACTGTTGAGTGTTTTAATCAATAATATATGAGTTGGATGAGCAGAATACTGTACTTTGCAGTGCACAATCAATAATACATTTTTATGCTCAACTTTTTAATCCTCAAAAAAAACTACATCAAAAATTTCATGCTAGACTGCCCACGAGAATCAATAATAGAGAAAGTTTCCTTTTTCCCCTTAGTACAGTTTAATGAAAAGCATAATGTATTTATTTACTAAATGATGCTGCAAATCTATTATGCATCTTCTGGAAATACCAACTGGAAATAATGTTTAATATAGTAATATAGTTACAAATGTTCCAAAACTATAATGTAAAGATTAAGGTTGTCATTGTAACACTTCAGATAGTTATTGAAGGCTAAAATCTAGGGAAATAGTTTCCTATATCACACTAGGTCTATTACTATTATTATTATTTGTGGTGTTGTAGTATGTAAAAGCTGCAACAAAGAGGCCATATTCCAATCTGTAGGACAAATAATTGTCTCAGGGTTCCGCTGGCATTACAGCCATGATCTCTTACAAATGTCTTGAGTGAGACTAGACTGTTTATGTGAATGCAAATCTGATACCAGCCAGATTCTGTTTGCAAAATAATGTGTAAAATTTTCAGTAACATTCACAAAAGCTTTAAAGTTTTGTTTCTCTGCTGCATCTCATAGCAAAGTTTTATGCTATTGAAGTTTGTGTGCATTTATAGAGCATTTGCCATTATACAGAAAGAAGGATCAAACTTAATGCCAGCTGACCATGTTTCTATTTCAGGCTTGAAGTCTTTAATTCCTTCTTGCTGGATCACAAAGCGTATTGCTTTGTTAGCAGTCCGTCCAATCCCCCTGGACTTCTGCTGCGGTTTTACTGCATCACCAATTATTTGTGATGTATTATTAATTGTATGTGATCTAAACTTGCACCACTTCCATGACTGTTCAGTGGTCGCTCATTTAAACAAGAGGGAAGGACTTTCTCCAAAAGTGGCTTTTCTTCTTCCTCGGCAAGCTGCCAGCTGTGTAGTATAAGAGGATTTTTCTTCAAACCACAATGAAAACACTGTTGTGTGCACGTCCATACCTGGTATGTTCAGGCGACTGGACATGCTCGCACACTTCTGGACAATGGCTGGGAGAAGGTGGGAAATGTGCAAGAGAGACACCAAACTCAAGATGGTCTGATTTTTGCCTTATAGAAGAGAAAATATTGCCTTCGGTGCCAAACAAAGATGGTTAGAAAGAGAACTGATTTTATTCTTCTAGAGGGCTTGTTATTCTTTCAAGCTAAGGTTTGTAAAAGTATTAAAAAATGAGTGCTAGTAGAGCTGGGATGAGGGCTATAGTGCAAGTAGAGTGCTTACCTTGGCAGTCTGGTGGGTAGCTCAATTTTTTTGGTACTATTTTGTGAAGTGTAGCATTCACCAAGGACCTTTTGACTCTATTAAAACTGGTAGCATATCACCAACACAACTTGTAGTCACTGAAAATTCCCCTTGTGTGTGATATCTATGTGTGATCAGATGAATGTTTTGGAAATGACACTGCTGGATTAAGAAGAAAAAGACATTGTCTGTATTAATTGACAACAACAGTAAAAAAATCGAAATAGGAGAAGTGAATACTGCTACTTTTCCATTATCGAAGTCCACAGAAACCATGATGCAAGGATTCATCGGCAGTGTGTCTGACTGAAATTTGAGTAGAAGTACTTTAGATTTTGACTGGGTCTTGGCCAGCTCTGGTGGACACTCACCTGTGGAGAACTGAAAAGCAGAATGCAATCTTTTCTTCACAAACATGACAGAACAGTAAAAGCCAGTTTCTACCATGTTGGAATTGGTGCCTCAAGATAAAGCTACCTCATTTCCCATGTACAATAACTTCTGTAAAACCCAATAAACAGGTAACTAAAACACTAATAAAACAAATGTAAGTGTTTCTGAAGGTAGGAGATAAAAAACGATTAAGAATTTCTCACAAAGTAATTTACCTGTTTTGCAGTTCACTTAATCATCGTTCCTGTAACTCCGTCACAGGAATGTAATGAAAAATGTTGCTTTTTGTGCTGTTTGTGTCTTTGAGAAAGCATCCCCTGGTCAGAACATACCCATCCAGGCTTATAGTGATATAGAATCACAGAACAGTTTGGGTTGAAGGGCTCTTCCCAGTTCCCCCAGTGCCACCCCTGCCATGAGCAGGGACATCTTCACCAGCTCAGGTTGCTCAGAGCCCCATCCAGCCTGGCCTGGGATGTCTCCAGGGATGGTTCATCCACCACCTCTCTGCCCAACCTGGGCTGGTATTTTACCACCCTCATTGTAAAAAATTTCCTCCTCGTGTCAGGCCTGAATCTCCCCTCCTTTAGTTTAAAACTATCACCCTTTGTCCTGTTGTAACAAGTCCTGCGGAAAAATCTGTCCCTATCTTTCTTATAGGTTCCTTTTAAGTACTGAAAGGCCACAATAAGGTTTCCCCAGAGCCTTCTCTTCTCTGATATTTCTCAGATACCAACAGCAGGTAAATCCTGAGAGCAGAGCTGAGCCCCTGGCAGCCGCGGGGTGAGTTCATCTCAACCTTGTGCATCGCAGCCCACACTTGCCCTGCCTCGCTGGAGGTACCGCTCACGTAGTCACTGCCGTGCCAATTAGGAGTGAAACCCTTGGCTCCCTTTATGTCGCTGGAGAGACAAGCACCCTCAGAATATGACTCATTCGCCAATCTGCTAATTTACTGGAGGTGTCTGCCTATCTGCATTTACTATTGAGGGAGTACAAAATTACTGTTCTCCTAAATTAGGTATTCTACTTGGATGTTTCAAGCTGGAAGAATGAATCTGCGTTTAAGTCCTGAATACCGTCACAAAGGCTAGGCTGAACTTCTTGCCATCGTTATCCAACTTAGTTAAAGCGAGCCTTAGTGTGCCTGCACGTGGGGTCTGATTTCAGTGTGGAAAATACAAGCACAAACATCTGCATATCTGTGTGGACGTGGCTGGACACAGGTAGTGGTGACAGCCACAGAGGAGTGCAAAGTGGAGAACAGGTGTGTCTTCTGATGCAGGTGGGGCAGGGAGGCAAAAATTTGACACCCTTGCATAGGTAAATCTGGTAATTCCCAAGAATTATATTCTCCTGCATGACCGCTTTAAGCAGTCCATTACCTATGTGTTATTTCTGTTTGGTAATTAGAATTTTGAACTTGAGCATAAACCCATACCCCTAAAGTCAATGGAAGTTAAAATCAGCTGGCACCTCGCAAGACCAAGATCTTTTTGCAGTGCAAGGAATTAGCAGTGATTATTTCTAAAAATGATAAACTTCGATATGTGGGTGCTTGCTCATGGTGCATGCAAGTCTGTCTCCTCCTCGCTCAAAAAAAGGAGGTAATTAATTACCATTATCATTCTCTTGAAAACCAGAAATCACAAAAATCCTTGACACATGTCATTCTATAGGCAGAGGGGGAGTAAAACATGTCTTTAAATATTGTAGTACAAACACTTCTCCTGATCCTGAAGGTTGACCAAATAAACTGGATGTTTTTGTACCAATTGTAAAGTATGCCGAAAGAGTTTCTCATGCTGGATGGAAACCTGTGAGATCCTTTGCTGCTTTGCAGAGGGTGTGGTGTGGCTGATATCTAAAACATTACCTGCTTGTAAGTAATGACAAATCTCTCTGTTTAGTCCCTCTGTTTTTTTCTTTCCCCATCACAGTTGTTTTCCTGACCACAGCTGTTACTTGTATTCATTTTTTGTCTTCTTAAAAATGCTGAAAGAGCTTTCTCTTGACTGATATACCTCTCAAGTGACTCCCCAAAGTGATTATCATGGAATTAATCATTCGTCTTCATCAGCAGAAAGACCCCCTGTGTTGACTTTTCAGCAGATGCATGTCATCGTTATTATTGCATACCAACAAATTTATTTGGGGCTGACTGATTGCAGTAGATATCCTCTGGAAGCACTAGTTTGCAGTGTAGTTGCTTTTGTTTGATTGCTATAGTGTTGGTTAAAATTCCTTTCAGCAGCGCTGTTGCTTGATTGCTGGATACTGCAAGTTCAGGAGAATTAGAGCTGTTTGCGTGCAGTGGGTAGACTGTGGTGATTCAGCAGATATTCTGCCTTTGTTCTTTTTGCAGCACCTCCACATCAAAACCTACTTTTCCTACTTTGCCCATGGAGAGACAACCTATTTTATTTCTTTTAACCACCTCCAAATGACGTCTCCTGAGACCTCTTGGAGGAAAAAAAAAAAAAGACCTATTGTTGGTTATAACCTACTCTCTCTGACATATTTTATGAAATCAAGGGCTGGTAAAGTCAGATGACTTTACTTACTTCTGCCTTACTTTTCAATCTTAGCTAAGATCTAAATGAGAGGGGGAAGGAAAGGCTGAATAGTGTTGCCCAAGTACTTGGAGAAGTAGAAATATGGGTTGCTAGATCCAGAAACTTTCTGCTGTGTTTCGGACAGGAGTGCTGAACCTCGACCCCTGATGAGAGTGATTGAACTCTGTTTCTAGCAACACTTCGTTATCTTAGGGAAAGAGAGGTGTATGATGCTACATCTAGCTTCTGACTTGGAGTAGGATTTACCAGTCAGCTTAAGCTGGGTCTAAATACATGCTGCTTTTGGAAGGGAACAGCCCGGTACAGCTCTGCGCTGGCCATTACTCCCCTCATCCCTGTTGCTTTAGTGAGCGGATGGTTCTGAAGCTGGTCAGGGCAGCTTGGTGATCTGGCTGAAGATAAACCTGTGCTTTGGGTTCATTTTGGGTGGCCACTCACCCCTGTCTGAGGGAAGAGGTGATGCTCTGCAGGTGCCTGTGGTGCAGGATGGGGAGGGCAGATTTGCTGGTTCAGCAGCACCCTGCTCTTAAATCTGCTGAGACCATGTGAGAAACTGCAAATTTAGGTGTCTGAAGTGGGAATGCTGACTCTTTAAATAGCTGGTAGGCACAAGAATTCCTTTCAATCTTTTCCAGTGTGACTATCTTCAGCAGCTATCTATTAATAGTCCACTAATTTAGAGAAGCACCAGTGGCAATTAACATTGCTTAGTGACACCATTCCAAGGGTGGAAATGCTTATTCCTGCAGTTATTATGTTATGGCATAGCACAGCTTTTACTGGAGTGTTTGTTCATGCAGCACTGGATTTAATCAGGAGCTGGGAAATCTGTATCAAGTGAGGAGTTTTGTTAAAGCATCAGTGTTTCTATTTTATTTATTTATTTATTTTATTTTTTAATGGTTTGCTTGTCAGTTTTTCTACAGTAAATCTGCATGAGGAAAGAGGCTCGGCTGCTGTATAACCCAGGCAAGCTGCTCCCTGGTCCCCAGGGACATGGGGCAGCCGGGCTCCTTCAGGAGACCCTCCTGCACAGCCAGGGGCTGCACAGAGACGATGCTGTGGTGCTCTGTGTGCTGGTACTCGCCCATTTCAAATACACCCTGATGCTCCCCCCGTTCCCACTTGCTCGTATTGCTCTGGGTGAAGTTGCACAATTCCAGAGCCCTCGGAGCTGACTGGCAGCCCAGATCCGGATTACGACGCTCTGTGGACTTTGCAGGCCAGATTAAAGTACTTGGAAGGATCAGTCTGGCTCATGGGCTATATTTTTGACATTCTTGTTGTAGAAAAGTATTAGGAGTTGTAAGAAGGACTAATGTGAGCTTATAGTTTAGAATTTGGTGTTGTAACAGCTTTGTTAGGAAAAGCAGAATTTGAAACGGTTATACTGTTTTTATCTTTTCTTTTTTCTTTGCAGCAAATGCCTGTTATGTCTCCCACATTAAAAAGCAAACCCCATTTCCCCATTATAACCATTCAATTAGTTTCATGTCCTCTGTTCCCATTTTCAAGCAACTTAACAAGATGAGACAAATCCTTCAAATTGTCCTTATATTATAAACACTGCCGATGGGACAATCTCAATTTAAAGAAAGCTGGTTAACAGGAAAACGCATTTCAGTTTCTAAATGAACAATGGCAAGTAAAGTCATGTGTCTGCATAATATAATTCTCACCTGGAAAATGTTTTTCATTTAGAGATCTCAGGGTAGCTTACAAAGAAATGCGAATAATGTTCTTCTTCTGTGGCTCAAAGGAAGTGAAGGACAAGCCTGATGTAACTTCCCAAGGACATGCTGCCATCAGTGGGACAGATCTGTGGCTGGGTGTCAGATTTGTTTGTCTTGGGCATCTTCCATCTTAACCACCACTGGTGAATCAGTATTGAACAGGTTTATGAAATATTGTGTCCCCTTTGCAGCAAGAAGGTGTTACTAGCCTCACTGCGCTCATGAGGTAGATGAAAGGTTTGAGCAGAGAGCAGGTATCACAGAAAGCCCTATGTAAAGCGTATTCTCCAGCACCATGTCAATCTGGATTTCCTTCTCAGGCTGGGAATGTGGGATGTGCTCAGGAACTTGTCTGCTCCAGGACATGGAGCAGCATCCCTCCTGCCTGGGTACCACTGCAGCCAGCGAATGTCCCCGTCCCTGTGCAGGCACCATCTGAGCAGATCCAACATGTGCTGCCCAGGGGACCTGACTTAGGCTCATAAGAACAGGAGCTGCAGCAGAGCTGTAAAACCCAGTGTGACTTAAATACCCCATTTTGCCCCATTTGCAGAAACTGCTCATTCACTGCCTGCTCTCAGGACTGACTGCATCAAGTACAGTCAGGCATAGTCCGGTTCCACGAGAGCTCCCGTTGCTCTGCAGTTTTATTATTACTCTTGTAGAAATAGATTTCTAGATTAACTGTCCAAGGAAGATTACCCATGACAAATCCCACGCAGGCTCTGATGAGAGCTTTCACATTTTACATAGTGTAGTACAGGAACATAACAGAAACAACTGTACCCTGGTGTTCCATATCAAAATAGTTTTTGAGGGCACAGCAGATGCAAGGAGCAACTTGCTGGTCTGAAGACCTGTTGATATCTCAGTGCTTCAGAAGATGACACAAGTGGATGGACACACACACACTCCCTTAATTTGTTTCAGGCGACTTGCTCCAATGTGGGAGATAAGTCTGACACCTGAAGTCATTGGGTCTGAGATTTTTCCCTGCTGAACATCTCACTAAAATCAACAGAAGCAAAAGAGAAGTTTGATAGTAGATGTGACAGCAAGTGGTGGACTTCAGTCCTTTGTCTAAGGAAAAGAGGGATAAATGCCACCCATGCCAATATCAGGCACCTGATGACTCTCTTTATTGCCTCCCTCAATTGAAGGCACCTTTCTTTACCTTCTCTCTCTACATTTTCTGCATGAAGATTACAGGTTCTTGGGAGAAAGTGTTGGGTTTTGGTTTGTTTTTGTTTTTTTAAGTGTTAGTTTTATTGTCTTGCAATATTTAAATCACTTGGAGCACTCTGGTTAATATGCAAACATGTACATCCAGCTGGTCACTGTATATACGTAGTTTATAATGATATATAGGATATGCAGCACTTGCCTGCCTGGTAATTAGGGGATGTGTAAGCAGTTGACTGTAGTGTTGCTAGGGAAAGAACAAGAGACAACTGGAAACATTAGAGGACATCATTATTGGAAGGAACTGGGATAACCGTGGTGCAAAAATAGCGAAATAAATTAATAGAAGGCAAAACCTGTAGGAAACAAAAGTTTATTAGCTCTACTGGTCTTTCACACAGCAGTAGAAAAAGTTTAGAATTGACCTCAATGTCTTTGATAGAAGAAAAATCCCACAAAAAAAAAAGCAAACCAAGAAACCCCAGGCTGCAGTATAAGAATTAACTGTACCGCCTGCAGGTCATTTTGATTTTCTTATATTAGCTCTTCCTTAACTTTTTATATGTAAATCTATACAGATATTTTGGGCAGATTTTGTAGGTTGGGTCAAGCTGGCTGCATAGCATAGGCAATGAGGATAAAATAGTATGAAAAAGATGTTATCTTGATATTTGCATCATCGTAATATATGAACCTTGGCACTCTGCTGGATTTCATCTGTGTGCTCATTGCTTCAGTCATCAAATTGCTGCATTTTTACAAAAACCTTTTTGGGATAATGTGGACATTTAAATTTAGCATTAGAGGACACTTAACAATATTTCCCAGACTCCAGCTATTTACTTTTCTGCTCCTAAACTTTCCAAGTTTACACTTCTTGCCCTACACTTTGTGGATGCTAAAAATTTACGTGGGTTTCAAAATGGATTGGGCAGCTCCCTGCTAATTTTTCTTCCTTTAAAGACGTCGTTTCTGGTTCAAGGAGGCTTAGCTGCAGCCTGCTGGACCCTGGATGAGCATCCAGGGGTTGGATCACCACCTGTTTGCTCTGCTGTCCTCTTCCCTGGGCCACCAGTGCTGGTTGCTGGCACTGGTCACTACGTTTTCTCTACACCAGTTTCTGATGAGACCCTTCCAGATCACATTTAAATCCACTCATCCAAAATAAAAGGGAAAGCCCCAAATCGATCAAGCAATTTCTAGTCTTCTCCCCGAGACCTTTCTGCCTGTCTCTGCTCTGTTTTTGAGTTATTTCACATTCTTCAAGCTGGCTCCCAAATAGCAGAGCTGCTCTGGGAGCCAGAAAAGGGGCTCACTGGTCCGGTAGTGTTTCCACTAAAGCTGATGAGGAGTCTCTGATTTCAATGTTGTTTGGATCAGTCACTTTAAATTTGCAGACTTTGTTTGCTTATGTATTTTAAACCAAATACTCGCTTTGATGGAAGGAGATTGAGCTTTGAAAAATGAGATGGAGTAGTCCATGGAAAAACGCTCACCGAAGCGTGGCATTGCTGACGGGTTCAGAATCTGTTTTCCAAGTTGAGAGCTGGGTTTGAAACTGCTCAAATTGCTGAAAGCTTAAGGAAGAGCTGTAGCCCTTCAGCAGGGACATGCTAGTCTGATCATTTCCTTTTCAACAACAACCTCCTTTGATACATTTGCCATTGCAGAGTTAAGTCTTTGCATTTGGTATCCTCTCGTGAATTAACAGCCATGGATACTTTTTTTTCCTGTCTTACAACTGAACACTAAAAACTTGTCAAGCTCTTAATCTCTTTGCACCAAAAATAGCTTTGATCATTGCAGGATACGGTTCCCACTAAATGTGCATGATATTAATATCTTTTTCTAAAGTCAATCTTAGCTAGAATTTCCTTGAGCAAAGTGATTGTGACACCATTTTTCTGGGCAATTTTCATGGCTCACAGGAGAAAATTAGGAAAGACACAATTTCTATAGATCAGATTAAATGCTTAAATTACCTATATAAGAAACTTTTAAGATTTTAAGCTGGAATGCTGGTGATTTGCATTTTCAGAATGTAGTACAGGCATTGCTGGAATTGTCACAGCAAGCCTTGTCAAAGGGCAGCATTAGATATTTTACAGAGTGCAATTGTGTCTCTTACATCCTGTAAATATTATAGAGCAGCTGTTCATTGTCTGGATATATAGAGTAATATTAGGAATTCTACAAGACTCAATCTGTGCTAGGCCTCTATCTGCTGCAAAATCAAGGCCACAGTATTCTCCGGGCCAATTCCAAAGGAGAATAGAGAAAATCCATGAGATGTGATTTTTCCTGAAGGAAGATCCAGGTGGAGGTTAATGACAGCCTTTAGGTTGCCGCCTCAGGACATATCTAAAATGTTTGCAGCCACTTGACAATACTAAGCCTTATTGAGGGGTATTTTTTCCAATAATAAAAGCCAGTTCGTGTCACCAGAGTGATAAACAATACCCCCTTTAGTAAGGAGAGAGATTAACAACACATGACATTAAACACAAGATTCGCAAAAAGGAACAGAGTGTTCAGTAACTCCTCTGAGCTTCTTTTTATCTCAAAACATAAATTTTGTTGCCAATTGAACTCTATATAAGAATTAATTAGGGAACTTCACAAGCAGTCGAAACTCTTGTATGCCATTGTAAATTTATCATTGCTGAAAGGATCTATTTCTGCTGTCAGACATCATGCTTATCTGGCAGACTGCACAAAGAATGTGGAATAAATAATCTTCTTCCTATATAAAGGAACCTGGAAAAACATTTGGAAAACTTGTTTGGAAAACTTATAGTCTGTAAGGCATTTCTGAAGAAACATCCCATTTAGTATTCAGCCATTCAAATATTAGAACAATCGGGGCAGATCCCTCAGATTCCCCTCTTGGAGAGCACTTGCACTATGTTGTGTTGAAAACCACAGTGTGTGTGCCTGTTCGTAGACATCCCCACCTAAGAGAAGCAGAAGATGGGCTGAAGTAAACCGTTACCGTGAAACTCTTCAGGCAGAGTCCTCTCGGACTGTAGGACCAATTCACTGATCCATGAATTTTTATTTGATTTATATTATCCATAAACAATGTATCTCTTCTTTAATTCTCTAAGCTTTTCTCACTCATTCCAGCATCATGCATGACCTATATAACCCTGTTTCCCCCAAAAATAAGACAGGGTCTTATATTAATTTTTGCTCCAAAACGTATTACTTTTTTGCATAGCTGCCTGGACACTATTGAAATCAACTTCTTTAATGAACTAGGGCTTATTTTTGGAGTAGGGCTTATATTTTGAGCATCCTCAAAAATCCTGAAAAATCATGCTAGGGCTTATTTTTGGGGTAGGTCTTATTTTTGGGGAAATGGGAATTATACATCAAACACTATCAAGATAACTACAAAAGTCAGGGCTTCATATTTCTGGGTTTTTTTGCATAGTTAAACTTTCTGTGTTTCTACTTATTTCAAGAACTCGACAACTTCATCCCCAACAAGTATCTGAATATGTGACATAGAGAAGGGGATGGTGTATGCTTTCCTGTAGTGGCTATAAAATCTGAATGCCTCAGAAGTATTTTTCCTGCAGCATGTGCTTTGTTAGTGAAGTTACATCTTTTTCCCCACTCTCTGAGAACTGTTAGGTACCTCGTGTAGCTCAAACACCACCGCAGATAACAAGACAATGAAATCATTGGAGACTGCACAGCACCACTGACACCGGACACTTGCTGTTGCCCAGAAGAGCCCTGGCTCCTCCAACTTGCAAAGCAATACAGGGTGAAGGGAATGTGCTGTATCATATGTTTCCGGCTGCGAAATATTTACATAGTCATGCCCTTATATAAATGAATTAATTATTCAATTCCAAGCAGCGTGCGAGTGGTTTGAAGGTAGCAAAGGTCCCTGTGCTCTGTGGCAGCCAGCTCTCTGCAGGCTGCAGTGGTCACACTGGCTCCTCTGTTGGCCACGCTTACTGATGTGCCTGACACCCTGGTGATGTTCTCTAGGAAATTCTGAGGTGTCAGAGGCCCCTGTTTCTGCCTGGCTTTGTGGTGCCCCTATAAAAAGGATCAGATGGTAAATGAGAGCTGATGGATGCTTCAGAGAGCAGGACAGGTGTCAGATGGGACAGTTGGGATGTCTGGGCTTTGGTGCTCCAAGGACTGCGTGGCTCATCCTGTTTTCAGCAGGATAAAATGAGGATAATCTGTCGCAGGAAGAGGAGAAATGAGAAGGGACAACACTGAAGAGAGTGTGTATGGAGCTTGGGATCGTGGACCCCAGGGCTGTTGGGCAGTGGTGAAAGTAGGAGTAGGAAAAAGCGATGAAGGAACTGCTGAAAATCTCCAGTTTAGCAATCTGAGGGCTGATCTGGCATACTGATGTCTCTGTTGCAGGATTTCACTGACAAGACACATTTGCTAGAAAATCACACTTTACTTTTGGTGCACATCTTTCATGTACATGTACTGTACTGCGGTTGCAATCTTCACCCTGCTTTGTCTGCTGTTGTTATGTATGCTATATATCACTTTAAACGGATTATATTAGACAAAATTTGTCAGGAACAAGAGTTTTTTAGGTAACAAGCCTGCCTGATTTAATGTTATTATGTCTAACCCTGCATGATACACTGAACCGCATGAAGATATTGCCATATAAATAACTGTGAGTCCTCAAGATATGCCTATTTGTGTCTTCAGATTCATGGTGATCAGGCACTTTCTCATATTCTTCTAATTTTCATTCTCTCATGCTTCGTCTTCTATTTTCTCATGATCCCATGGTTAAAGCATTTTGGTGTTTCGTGGATTTTTTTTTGTTTACTTGTGTGGTGGTGTTGTTTTTGTTGTTGCTGTTGTTTTTGTTGTGTGTGTGTTTTTTCATGCCATGAAGACGAAGCTCTCTCTGTGATATAAAGCCTTAGAAGCGTTATTGGAGCGTGACTGAAGATAATCACCTTCATATCACTCTTACGTGTTTGAAATGTTCTCCATTTATTTTAGTGAGTCCGGAATGTGGGTGTGGATGTGTGTGAACCAAACCCCTTAGAACATTCTACAGCCTCTTCCCCAATAACTCCTTGGTGCTCATGTTCATGGCTACCAAGACACAGCTTATTGCCATGCAGGGAAGAAATAAATACCAACCCTTCTGAGTTTGTCTGTATGAGTTATGCCTTAAAAATCAAGTTAGAAATTCAGGCTGGACAGTAGGACTGTCTTTCTTACAGAGATGATGTTGAAGCAGTGGAGTATGTTACTGTGGAAGAGACTACAGATCTTTCGCTAGAGGAGAGACCAGACAAATTTCTATAGGGAATTGTTAGGCAGAGCTGATTTGGATTTAGGAAAGGCCTAGGCATTTTTTGGAGTTCTCTTATGTCCTGTGATTCTCTATTCTGTGCTTCATCATATCACAGTCTATCAAAACCCCTAAATCTTAATGTAAGCTGTTAAAAGAAAAATCTGTCAGTTTACTGTGAATTGTATGCCAAGCAGAAGGTCTCCAGAGGGCCAAAAGACTCTGAAAACCTTGTACTGAAGATGGATTTACACCTGAGCACACTAACGTAATGTGAAAGCCTGGAAACCTCTGCCATCGAGTAAGACCAAGATCTGTGTGAAATTCTAACTGCAACCTGTTCTGAACATGCAGGAGCACATTGAAAACATGTGGAGATGTTGAAAAATCTTGAAGCAGAGGGGCAATGAGCAGTAGAAAATGGATTTCTATGCTCTGATTTATTTAATTTTTTAGAAGTATCTAAGAATTGAAATCTTGAATGCCTTTGTAAATTCAATAATATTTATGGAATGGGTTGATTGAATTATTTAGGTTCCTGAAGTTAAAAACATTTGGTTCTAAATTTTGATCGTGTTATGGGTAAATGTTTATTGTGGCATGAAATGACATTTAGGGGAAGAAGAGTGTGAAGGAAATTACATTTTTGTCTTATATTTTAAACATGGTAGCATGAAACGTTTTGACAGTTCCTAGCTTTTATGAGGTTATGAATTCTGTTCTAATGAAAAACTTAATAATAGACCATGACCAGCTCTGTAGAGAAACTACAGAGGCTGTAAAAGTTACAGGAATATTGTTAGTGAGTCAAATTAGAAAATTAATACTTTGTAGGTAACAGGAGTAGGACGCACACCCTGCTGCCTGCTCAATGAATAGAGATAACACCTCAGTCTCTAGAACAGCTCAACTTACTGAGGCTGGACTGGACTGAAGCGTGGATGCGGGTTACTGCAGGCTACAGTCTGGAAATACATCTCTTGTTTTGACACTAAATGAAATTCATGTGGGCAAATCCAAATCAGAAGAAAGAGTTTTAAAATTCTTATACGTAAGGAAGTGTTAAAAATTGTCTAAGAAAAGGTCTAAGAAGAAGATGTCATATTTTTCTGGGACACTTTCATTGTTGAATAAGCAGCAGAAGAAAAAATAAATAAATCAAAAAACCAAAACACCACTACAATTAAAAAGCTCTGAAATGAGGGAGCAGGCTGTATTAAGGAGACAGAATAAAGTAGAAAGCTCCTTAAACGAGGATGCAAATGAACAATGTTATATGCTTGTTTTTCTAACTCATCTGTGATGGTAACAGAAACATTTAAATGAGAAAGAAAACATGACTAAATTGAAAGAACATTAATATATCTTTTTGTCCAAGAAATGGTTTTACAGTTTTCCTGACTTAGTGCTCATTTATTGTATAGATCAGAGATTATTTCTTTGCAGTATTCTTTGCTGGCTATGGCTCGAGACATGACATCTGTCTGGGAGAAATCTTGATTTCTTTGGGAATGGAAGTCAGATACCTCTGTTGATGTATTTAGACTTGAAGGGAAAACATGCTTGACAGGGATTTCATGCTACAGGCCAGTTTAGGACAGAGATACATAATTCCTTTTACTACCCAAAATCTTGTTTGTACTGTTAATGAGATGTCCAGGATTTTAAGTCTATTGAAGGTTTCTAAAGGAAGATGTTTTGCATACTTACAGAAGGTGTCAATCTTCTACTTGATCTTTTTGCCCCAGAGTCCCTTTGTTTTAAACACGTATTTTTCTACTGTTCACTGTCAGTTTTTTTTTCCTTGGAGTTGGAACATTTGTTTAAAAAGATCTTCCGTCACTGCGAACAGAGACAGATGTCGTGTTTAATGTATCGACTCAGACTGAGGTTTGACCAGCATCATACTGGATGGTCGCGGATCATGACCACAAGCGATTGCCCTGAGTATAAAAAGACAAAGCTTTTGTAGTGTGGTCCTATCTTCTAATTTTTATTATATATATTCTGTTGATTGATTGACATTTTCAGGGAAATCACGCTGGTTAGAGCTGTTAAGATGTAGTTATACACCTAAGAAATCTGTTCAGTCACTCTTCGAACAATTTCTACTTTGGGTCTCCACATTTTCCAATAGAAATGGGTTCCATATAGCAGCTTTAAACGTTCCTGGGATGACAGTAGGAAAAATATCCAGTAACGTTTGTTTTATGCCAAATACACAAATATACTGTGGTTTAAGACCAACAGGCAGGTTGGTCTGCAGGGTCTGCCCAAGCTGCGCGTTCCAGCATTACAGCCGGTCCGTGCTCCACGCTGAGCGGTGTCAGACCCTGCGCTCCCTGCTGCCCACCTGTCCCAAGCAATCCATTTATGCATATAGCCCCACCAACGCTCCAGCTAAACTTGCTGCATTAATTATATCTGCCCTGAGCTTACAAGCTTTTAGAGCTATTTTGAACATAAATTTTGCAAGCTTGCAAGTCTGTCAGGGTTTTTATTTTGCCAAGTTACCCAACTTGCAGTTAAACTGTCAGATCTTGGTCATTATCCAAACTCTCAATTTGTGGATTTAAGATAAAGGAATGAGTGTTATTTCTAGGTTATTGAGCAAGTACCAGCTAGTGGTTATACTTTAAGATATACTTCATGTTGGAGAGTTTCTACCTCTCCCTCTCAAAAGGAACTTCATTCAAGTATATTCTTGCCGAGGAGTGTGAGAAAAATGTTTTCTCCAACACGCCCCCACTGTCTTCCTTTACAAGCTAAAAGCATGGACTGAGATGCATTATATATGTTTAAACTCACTACTTGGTCTAATGTGCGCTGTCTTGGTATCATGAATATCTAATGTTGGAGTATTTATGGCTTTGACAGAACTGTATGATTAAAAAATTATACCAATCACATATCAAAAATTATATTTTAGAATATAACGGTCCTTGTAGGGGTGCCTTATTGTGCTTCGGGAATGTGTAAGGTCTCTGCTTCCTCAGGACAAGGTAAAATATTGGAATCTGGGAAATCTGAACATAGAATTTGTGGATAGATGAGCCAGAGACGTGTATGCTCCAGTCTGTGCTAGCAGGTACTCCCCTGCAGTGTAATCCTGTGAGCCTCTGCATGCTTCTTCCCATGTTTCCTTAAACCTCAGTCTGTCTGTGGATATCTTTCAACACTTAGAAATACAACTGTGCCCAAATTTTTGTATTAGTTACCAGTTGAAGGCACGGTTACCCAGACCAGCTTTAACTAGAGGTTTAGTTATTATCTTTTTGCTAGGTAGTACTGATGTAGGAGGAATCACAGCTTTTATCCACCAAGCATTGATTAGTGTCAATTATTAAGTTGTGGTCCATGAATATAGAAAAAAAACTAATAAATGCCTCTTTGGTATGTTTTTTTTGATGAAAGATTTCTTGCTGGTTTCTGTTTAATATCTTCCACTGCTTCAGCTGGCATCTGGGCAGAATGTAAGGGATGTTATATTGCTCATTATCTTAAGACTTAAGTATTTGAATATTTTGGCGTTTTAATTCTATCTGTCATAGGGACTTTGTTTTAAAACCATCTTCTTAAATCAAACCACAGCAGATTTTCTGATTGCTTAGAACATGAGTTCTTAGCAAAATAAATGGGAATAGATCTTTAAACTGAACTGAAGAGAGTTGCTTTTAATAGAAACCTCCCATCCCAAGTGTTATATAGAGCAGTCTTGGAAAAATCTGGAAAAAGGGCCAGACGGGAAGAGCATCAGAAAACAACTGCACAGGGACATATAGCTTGGATACCATCCATATCTTGTATAGAACACTGAAAAAAAATGGAGCCCCAGCCAAGCTCTTGCACATACGGTACCTTTTTTTGTGTGTCCCAGCGAGATCTATCTTCATTTGGGTGAGCATTCATCTGTTTAGGAAAGTGGGTGAGTAGGCACTTTTGGACAACGCTGCTTTCAGAAAGGGCGACCTTTGCAAAGCTGGTGATGGGGTTATGTTGCAGGGGGCTACTGCAAAGGTAAACCCAAGCTCTGGCTCCTTTCGTCTCTCCTGGTTTCTCTCCCTCTTCCACCCTCACTCCAGTATAGCTCAGACTCCTTAAAGCAGCTGCCCGACTTCCAAAACTGCTCAACTCTCCCATCTCCTACTGAGAGAGGGAAATGGTTACTATGGATTCGCCGCACAAGAACAGATGTATTTCAATATGTTGGGTACTCACCAGCCTGCTATCTGTGTGCTGCAGGTTTTTAAAGTCTAGAATAAGACTGGCCTGTGGATACCCCAGGTAGGGCTGCCCTGGCTGCAGGTTCCTTGCACTTCTCTTCTGCCTGTTAGTACAGAGAGCATCAGTGGAAAATAACAGGTCTCGGTCTCATTATACTTAAAGTTATATAAAATACAAAAAAGTACCAATATGTCTTCCTCTCCTAGAGTTTCAACAGGTGTCAGACTGATTAATGGCCACATGGTAGAGTAATGTGTTCAGACAATGCAAAAGCTACGTTTGGGCCGATTCTGAACTCGGTATATAAAGAAATTGCCAGTGGATATATGTGAATTAAGAAAGCAGGTGCTGGGAGGCTAAGATAATATGCAGCAAGAGGGAAGGGACTTTCAGTGATGATGTTATTCCCTCATTAATGTATTGCAGTCTATTACAGGGAAGGGACTTCACATTGTAAGCTGAAGTTGACAGAAACTTTATGGCAATTTGAGGGTGGATTTGAGTGGTGTAGCTTGAACCCACTTCTATATACAGTGTTAGCCAGTGAATCATTAAAAACATTTTGACATTCTGCCCATGCAATCCGATTCACTTCAGCTGATTTCTAACACTTAATTCTGTGCTCTGGTATATTAAAGCTGAAGAGAGTGGTGGGGGAGTGGGAATAGTTTCTGGATCGTTTCCTCCATCACTAACTTCTGTAAGGGCTCTAAATAGAAATGTAGCATGCATTGCAGAAGCACATGAAATGTCAGTCCTGTAGTGCTGTTGTTCATGAGAATCTTGGTGATGTTATGGTAGTCATGTTTCTAAAATCATACTCATTTTGGCATTTCTGTTTTTTTTTTTCATCCATGCAGAAAACAGTGGCTGTGAGAATCAACCCACCCAGCTTGAGCGAGACCTTCCATTAACTGCACAAATAAGCTCTTGCTTTCTGATGAGTCTCAGATCCTGAAAGGTTTTTAAAAGTGCTTTTTTATAATGTGTATATTGCATGTAGTAGACATACCTGTGTGTGCTAACATCATAAGGTCTTACAGGATAGAAAGCCTAGGACTCAGTTTCATCTCTATTTTTAATCTACGTAAGTTGATCTTTTGCACATCTGAGCTGTTTTGTAAATGGGTCTCTTATTCTTCACTCTTTCTTTTGATTGGAGTTTCACTGCTGTGTTTTTCTAAAGCATCACAATTCATTTATTTGACATAGGAAAATATGTAAAAACCTTGTCCATCTGCAAGGACATTTATTTTGTAGGCATCTTCATAAATCAGCCCAAGTACTCTAAGCACAGTGCTGGGCTAATTTATAAGTGCCATGAGTGGGGATGCAAAAGGATTAGAGTAAATAATTGAATTGCTTAAGACTGGAGGCCAGGGAGAGAGCAAGTCATTGGAGTGATATCTCTAAGGGAAGAATTAAGAGAACTATTTCAAAATCCTATAAAAATACCATAGTTAGTATATGGGGTAGGTGTGCTCCAAGTGAGAGTTTGAATCCACATCTCTGAAGTTTTAGACTAATCTTAATCAGATAACATTTAATTGACTGGGAATCACTTTTAAAGTTTTTATACTGCATCACTTTCATGTGTGACTTTCTTTTCATTCTTTCTCTGACATGAACAGGAGGTGATATGCTCAAAATAACATCTGAGGTTGTCTAAACACAAAGGATAATATCTGAAAAATACCGAAGAAAAGAAGAAAAGGTTTAAAAGATTTAGTTGCAGTGAAAGAGCATCTCCCTACCTGATTCTTGGCCTCTGAAGATTACCTACAGGTGAGAGTAGGCATGATCAAAAGGAGACCTTTCTTTGATAGTCAGGACTTATTTCTGTGTCTGTTAAAACCCTTCCCACATCAGTGTCCTGGCACTTTGTTGGCCTTTTGCTTTTCTGTGGCTTGGATAGGACAACTCTAACAACTTCACTGGAGTGTTCAAGAGGAGAATAAATCAGTCTTGGAGAGAAATATGAGTTTCTTTATATTTCTGGGATTGTGTGTATATGTAACAAAAGGGAGTTCAATGTTCCTTACTGGCTATTCAGGTTATCCTTCCAGAGAGCTCAGTTCACCTAAGCTCTTACACATGTATTTAGCTTTAAGCGTAGAATGAAGCGAAAGCCAGTTGTCAGATCCATGCTTCTTATCTCCTCCAGCTCAAATTGTCTTCCTTGCTGCCTTGATCATATCTTCCACATACATATTCTCAGTCCTCTATGACTTCTTATCTTGTCACCTGTCTCACAGACCTTGCTCTCACCTGAAAAATGCCACAATGTTCTTTGGGGCTGGTGAGCTTCTTGTCCTGTCTAAAAGGCAGTGGATGCTTTAGAGTTTTGCATGCTAGTTCAGCTGCAAAGATCAAGTGTGAACTGAACTTTGGCTGATTCAGGACGGTTCATGCCCAGCTGTTGCATGAGAGACAAGTGTATGTTTCAGAAAAGGAGACCCCACCACTGCAGAGAGACCTGGTACAGATGTAAATAGTTTCTCTCATGTTCATTCTACTTGCATGTTAATGCCCGTGGGTATGTTTGAGTTGATTGGAAAGACTGATTACTCCAGTCTTAATGAAAGATATTTGCAGGGAGAAAGGATAATAAAATATATTAAAGCTTCAATACATCAAACATTTCAAAATTGCAAAATATTTCACCCTCTCAGTGTTCTTCAGACTTCATCTTCTTAGTTCTTCCAATTTTAACATAGTAAAAATAGTGAAAATTCCAGTGAATGGCCATTTAAAATTGTTTTTTTACAGCTTTGATGCCCGAGGACAGAATTCAGTCCCTTGTGAAGCTATACTGCTATTCACCAGCAGTAATATAGTAAATCAGTTCACTCTTTCATGATAGGCTTCACTCTAAGTCTTACAAAGTACTGCAATTTCACCATACCAAAACACTTTTTCTTTCCAACAAAATTTATTTCAAGACATCTTTATTTACTGACTAGCCTTGTCTTTGGTTGTTGCACCATTTATTTTTCAGTAAGTGCTGCTGGGATTTACGGTGACCTGTTAAGTATTACTTCCACCAATTACCTGTTTAAGTTGTGTTATTAACTTCAGATTGGAACATGGCTGAAGTGACAGGAGTTAAAAATAGATCTTTATCTCTAGGGCTCAAGACTTGAAAACCATAAAATAAAATGCCTTGAACCCTTGTTAAAAGCCTGGATTAATATTAATACTAAAATTCATAAATAAAGCAATTATAGCAATTAACTTCATCTCTCTTAAGAGACACTAACTCTACAAGTAAATCTCCGAAGGTTCTTTGAAAGTATTGCCCACAGTCATTTCCAGGCACAAGGTCTCAGCAGAGTCCTGTCCTACTTAAGCAAGGTCCAAGCTCAGTGAGGCAAGATGATTTCCAGCTTATGCTCGTAGGAGCCTACATTTGATTTTGCTGGAAATACGCTGTGGGAACAAGGGCAAAAAGCAATTGTGGCATATAATCATTAGTAGAGACTTTTATAACACTTTTAATAATAAGTCAGCTCTAACTGCATTTACAAATGTGTCACTGCCATGAGCAACTTACTCCATTTCTGAGAAAGAATTCAAAGCTGGTAACAAACTACTTGGACAGTTTTAGCTGAGGTTCAGCCTCATAAATTTGAGAATGCCCCATTTACCAAGTGACAAGTTTTATTTAAATGTTTTTCAAATGCAACCTTAGAGAATTAGGAAGACTGGGAGATGGAAAAGAGTTTTCATTCCTGCTTAAACACGAGTGAGAGATTTTTAATGATTGTTAGTCTGCAGCTCCTATAGGGTATCTCTGTATAGAAGCAATGTGCTATAAATTAGCTAGATTGGGTAATTGAAGCCATGGTTGCATGGCATTCAATGTGGGTGACAAAAGCTGCTTGAAAGGCAAAAAAAAATGTACTTGGTATGGAGTTGCTGAGCTCCCTGTGTCACTTCAACTGTAATAGGTACTAGAGCTGGCTGGTTTAAAATCAGCTCATGGCTGTCTGCAGTCCCTAGGAAACACCTGCAACCTGCTGGTTTTATGCTTCACCCCAGAGAATCAGAGTGAACAATTAGACCCTGAAAGAACTTCAAAACTCCATGTTATAACTGAAGAAGTAGCTAATAGTAGTGTATGAAATAATAAAACATAAATCACTGTATTGCTTGCTCTGGTATCTATTACTCTCCCACTACAAAGACTGAGCTGCAATACAGAGACGAGTATTGTTATCTTCAGTTATGCACATCACAAAGCTGAACACAAAAAGGTAAAATGAATTACCCCAGCTCTAGTTTTCCAATAGCACCATAATTAATACTTGGGACTGGTCTGCACTTGTTCTTTTCCAGTTGACTCTGATGCTTTCCTGTCCCTTTTGTGGAGTGTATCTTTAATCACAGTCAATATATTCTGTGACAGAGCCTTGTTGTATTTGCATAATGAACAGATAAAACAATAAAGTGAGTGTGTAAGTACCGAAGTGCAGCTCCTCATCACAATTGTTTGGCAGTAGTGCCCTGAGTTTAGTTCACCCTGGAAGATGGTCTGATCCTTACTATATTTATCACTGGTAAAGATGTGATTGCTGATTCCAGTGCAGATTTCTTTGTTTTTTAAATAACTACTTTGCTTAAAGGTACAAAATGTCCCAGTACTTTCTATTAGAGTTGCAAATGCTCTTTTCTTGCCCTAAGATCCAGTGTAATTTTGTCAGAGATGTTTCTGATACCATTAGGTTCTGAGAGGCCATTCTGGTTCAGCGTATCTATAACGGTCTCAAAACTTCATCTTAGCCACATTTCAAAAACAGTTTCTCTATTTCTTGTACAATAGCAAATGTCCTTGAAGAACATTTAATTCTCTGCAGTCTTCCAGCTTAGATTTTTTCAAAATGAATAGCAAACCCAAAGTTAAGTTCCTCTTACAGACAAAAATGAAGAACATATTGTTTTAAAAAATGACATATGGATACAAATGTACATATTTATACAAATGTGTTCTGATCATCTCAGATTTTCCCTTTCTTTCTCTTGTGATCAAAATGTGACAGGACACAGAGCACAGTGTAGTGCCTACACAGCCAGATCTGAACCTTGCAAAAGACCTTAGAAAAATTTCCGATGATTTCACTGAGCCTTGGATCAGATCTTCGGATACACATCAGTGAACAATTCAGACTAGCTTTACCTAAGTGTAAACCCCTTCTGTGTGGTTGAAGATACAAAATATTTCAGTATAATTTCATTTCTATTTTGAAATTCCTTCTCCTGCTAAGTAACTAATAAAACAAACATATACAAAATAAGCTTAACAAAACACAAGAGAAGTACAACCAGGATTGTGAAGATTACAGGCTTGCCAGTTGTTTCTGATTCAGTTCCCAGGGAAATCAATAGGAGATTCACTCAGTTTTCATGTGAACAGTGTAGTCACCCTGTAGAATGGGTTCTGAGTTCTTCAGCTATGTGTAAGTAAATAATTCAGCTAGTGAGTAAGTACGTTAGAGTCTGTAGAGTTACATCAGCTACCTAAGATGAGGATCTGTGCCTGCAGCATCAGCCAGCTCAACAGTTTAGCCATTTGAATTTCAAAATCTCATAAAAATAAATCTCATAAAGTGCTCAGCTATCAGGTTGTAAATACGGTTCGTGTTTTTCTTGTGCTGCTTGTGTTTTCTGAGAGAGACAATCGTTTTCATAGTCTAATAGAGAACATCCAGCTCCATGGCACACCTTCCAACAGTGCTACAAACACATTGAAATACCTGGTTAATGGCAGCTTTGTATTGAAAATGGGCTTTTGTGGATCACGGGGAGCATTAAAAAGAAGACATTTTCTTATCCGTATGTTCAGCAGCTTTCTAATTGCTCATGTGTATTTCAAATAGCATTGCAGTTCCATGTGTTGGTATAGCATTTTATACACTATGAGGATTTAAATTTACTTCCTAGTCTCTTTAAAAAAAAAAACACAACTGAATCTTTGCACTCTATTATGGGTAATAAGGAATATTTCCATTGTGTTAATAATAGTATGCTTGTGTATATTGTATACCTCTTATTTTATTTACTTTCTAACTTATAAATGTTGCTATTTTTCATATTTAACAGGATGTAAATACAGCCACTTCTCAGTAACAGTGAGGGGCAAAAGAATGAGAACTAAAACAAACAGAAAAAATATTGAGTACTTGCTGGTGAAGCAGGTTGTGTTGCAAACTCCCATTCAAATCCCATGGGGGCTGAGGGCTTTCCAGCTCTCACAGGTCCTCAGCTCTTGTAGAGCTCAGTGCCCCTGTGCTGCACAGTCCCAGAGATGTGCTGGGACTGCTGACAGTTATATCTGGAGTGCTGTGGAAATGTCAAGGAAAATAGCTTTATAGGGACTCTAAACACCTAATTGCAACTACAACGCTTTGCATAGGGGTGGTGTAATGTTTTGGTCACATAGTTCAGCTTAGTGCTTAAGGTAAAATATCCATAGCTTTCTTTTGGAAGAAGAGTATCACAGTATCACAGTATCACAGTATCACAGTATCACAGTATGTTTGGGATTGGAAGGGACCTCAAAAGATCATCCAGTCCAATCCCCCTGCTGGAGCAGGAACGCCCAGGTGAGGTCGCACAGGAACACGTCCAGGCGGGTTTTGAATGTCTCCAGAGAAGGAGACTCCACAACCTCCTTGGGCAGCCTGTTCCAGTGCTCTGTCACCCTCACATATTAATGGAAAGATGTATGATAGATGTCACCTGTTCTCTCTGTCTCTTTTCTAAACTGAAATTTGTACTGTAATCCACTGCCAGGCCCTTTCAGGGGACAGGGTGGGATGTAAAGGCTGGTGGGCTGATGAAGGTGCTAGAGATCAAATCTCACTCTTGCGTTAGATGATGGCAAATCTTCCTTATCTATTCAGTCATGAGACAGCAATGGCTTCCAAGGGTCAGCAGGGGATTTATAGTAAAGCAAAAGGGAGGAAAGATATTTTGCAGTACATTTTGTGTACCAATAAGGATATGAAAACAGAATCTCAACCTGCCAGCCAGTTCAGAAAGTGTCAGCCAAGAATGCTAAAAGGCCTGAAAATCTGGAGAACTCTAGACTTGCATTTAGATGATAGGTTTTGGCCAAGGTCCAGCTGTTGCTAAAATCCATCCTGGATCGATGAGCTGCCAGCCAAGCTTTGCTGGGCACAGGCAGAAACCTGTTTCACATGCTGAATGGGAAGTGCGCAGTGTAGTTAAAGATAAAATGCATGAAAACATTGGTCTCTGGACATACAAGCAGGCCATTTTGGGGTTAGGCACCTTCCAAAAGGCCAAGAGATGTTTGGTAGCTGGCATGTGCACGTGCTTTCCTGCAGGCACAAAGACACCGTGTCAGGGCTGACCACACTTCAAAAGAGGAGAAAATGCTACAAAATACCCCCAAGAAACCCTCTTGAGAAGTGATCTTGGCCTCTTGGGACTGTGCTGCGACGCTGGACAGTCAGTCCCAGTCCCAGCTCTTGCCACTCAAGTATGAATGCAAAATATGGAAGCATATTGTCTGCTGTCACAACTCATCTGCGAAGCAGATGTTTCTTTTTGAGAATTATTCATGCTAAAGATCACACTTCAAAGTAAACAATAATTGTCATTTGTTTCCTTTAAAAAAAATGAAAGCTGGAAATCAAATTAATGAGCACTTTTCCTCAAGGGAACAGACAGAAAAGGGAATACAATCCTCTTGTCATATTTATAGCAAATATTTTCAGGCAAGTATATTAGTTCCATACAATTTTCACGTGGCTTTAGATAAGAGGCATACAAATGACAATGAGTAAGAATAATTGCAGAGTGGGACAGAGCAGGAAAAAGAGTATAGAGGGGCTGAAATGAGAAGACCGTAAAGTCCAAGGGACTGTAAGGTTTAAGGGAATATGCATGGGCAATAGAGATGGCATCCGATAGGGAATAATAATGCATGGATTTACAGAAACTGCAAAATTCTGCATGGCTAGTCAAAAGTAGGCAGGTATTTTTAAAGGTAATATGGTAAACATAGTGCTGAGAGACTTGACTGCACAGCCTGCATTAGCTTTGTAAAGCTGGTTCTGCCTCCGGCACGTCTCAATTCAGGCGGGCTGAGAAGTCTGCGAGGAGAGAAATGGGAAGGCATCAGGTTTTCTGATGGGTCGTTACTTTACAGCCTCCTGGTTACGGCTTCATTTCAGTGAGCTCATAGGACTTCACAGAAGCCAAAAGCAGTTGCATTTCAGATTACTGCATGATTTATCCCCCAGACAGATTCTCACCTACCTTGGGTCAAATCCAGGGTGAATGGCACCTTCTAAGTGTTTATGAATAACCTGGGAAATCAGAGTCCTGTGTGATACAGTTCTTGGACCCACAGGCTGTTTTCCTGCTAATAAATTAAATGATGCCAAGGAACTTGCTCCGGGACCAAACCTGAGCTCTGTTGCTGCATTGCCAGGATGGTCCTTTCTGCTGATCTGCTGTAGAGATGAACTCCCTTTTGCCTGTTCTGCATCCCACAATTCTATGTCTCTCTAGAAATCTTCCACATGAAGTACTTTGGACTCACTGACCATGATTTTCAGCGAAACTATTTCATCAGGTACATTTCTGGCCTTTCCTAACTGATTATATGCAATATTTTAGAACATGAAAATTGCCCATCTTGCATTTCCACCAGCCACATAAAGATTGCCATATAGACCTACTTTTTCCCATTTACTGACACTAAAATGTAAGAAAATAGTCTGAAAAATGATAAAAATATTGTGATTCTTAATACCTAATTCTTCTCAGAAATTCCTTGGATCATTAATCAATGATACTTTCTTAATTGTACCAAAGACTATTTAAAAACCTAAGAGGGTGTTCTGGGGTCAGGCTTCATCAAGCCTCTTCATCATCAGTTCAGAAGGTTGTACCCAAAGCTAGTGCAATTATTGTTATGAACTTTGGAAAGGGTAGTTTAATGCTGTAGCCATCATTAACTTGTGATAAATACATTCACTGCAAGTGTGAATCCCAAAGATGGTGTTGCTTTGGTTTGACTAGCTTAAGTAAAAATGCTATGTGTTGGAGTTTTCAGGATGAGTCTTCTACTGGGAAGGTAGGAAAGAAATGCAAGTGTTATTTAGATTTATTTATATGTTAATGTTAAAACTGTTATCTCCAGGCGTGTCTGTGCTAGTTCTCTTTCTTAGTTCATAAAAACAACTGCTCTCCCTGAGCTGATTTGGGATTTATGAGTATGGTGTGTAAATCATTACACGACTCAGTGCTAGATAATTAAACAGCTGCTTTGCACAAAGCTCCTTCATTCTTCAATGAAACAGGCGTTGTTTCATCATTTTGATGATTTCAAGTATCCCACATAATATATCATATACATTTACATTACTCACATTTTTAATAATTTGGTACCTTCCTAAGAGCGGATCAAAGCCCCATGCTCTGCCATGGGAGGTTCTGCACAGGTGATCAGAATAGCTGAGGGTGGCGGTGCCTCTCGCAAACTCACCCAAGATCCTATACAAAAGTCAATCCATGTGTCTGCACCACGCCCAGAGGAGCAACAGCACTTCGCTCTGGCTGACATTTCGGTTGCAGATGTCAGACATGATGCCACGATTTACATACCAATAGCTGTGAGTGGGATGATAAAGTTCCAGGAGGAGCAGAAATGAGCAGGGATGCAGGAGCTGGAGCTTGGCTTTGCCTTCCTGCTGCAGCTGACAGCGGCAATCTGAGCTGTTCATCCCCCCGACCCCTTGACCGAGAGCACTGGTGATGATATCTCATGATGTTGTGAGTGTGTCAGCAGAGCAACTGGAACCTGTTCTGTATTTAATTCCTGTGTTATCAGAAACACCAAGCAAATCCTAAATGGTAGATGAGCTGAATAAAACAAAGTATCAGGTTAAATGATATATATATCCTCGTCGACTTAGGAAGATGTTCATACATCATATTTTCATGTTCTTTATTATCACAGCACTTGATTTAAGTGAGGTGTATGTGTGCATGGAGCCATAGTAAGCAGGTGCACTCCTTGAGGTAAAGCCGTCCCCTGCCTCGCTGCTCGTCTCTTTTGGGTCTCTTACGGTAATGCCGATGCTGCTTCCCAGGATAGTGCATTAAGCAGCTGCTGAAAGCCTGGGAATGGAAAGAGGAATATTATCAATATTAGCAAGTGTCAGTCAGGGTATTTCAAGGACGTGTATGTGTTTTAGCCAAGCAAAATAGCCTTGCTCCATTTGGAGTCTTCAATCAAACACCAATTTCCAAAGGTCTGTACTTTCTCATAGAAATATTTCCGTTTAGTCATGTGCTTCACTGGGATAGATGTCATACAATGTTGATATGTTTGAACTTGTAGATTTTTTAATTGGCCCTTCTAGGAGGGATACGTTGTTCCTTTTCCTAATTTATGTTATACACATTTATACTTATTCCCAGTATACTTATAATGTGAAAACATATATATATATATATCAATCCATACTTATTCCCAGCTGGGAAAATGTCCATGAACTGCTTGTTTGGTGGATAAACTGCTATTGTAGTACACGGTCCATATTCTGGATTTTTATATACTGATCCAGCTTCCCAGTTGTTTCAAATCCATGTACCTCTTCAGAAGAGAGTGCAGGAGATGTGCCAAATTCAGAGCCTGGCTGAGAGTCTGGCTTATTGTCTAGAGATGCTGAATTTTCCAAAGCTGGCACTTTACTCTTCACTGATGCAGAAGAAATGACTGCTTTAGAAGGTCTCCCTCCCTTTCACAAAAAGACTAAATTTTAAAATTATTGTGCAACATGCCCTTCTCTCCATCACGTGGTCCTCATTTTGTTTACCATTATTTTTAATGGACCATTTTCTCTCTTGCTTTTCATCCACCGAGTCCCTGTTATTACTATCATCATCAAAGTGTTTGTGGGCTGCCAGCATTTGATATTTCATTTCACTGATTTAATTATGTCTGCGGTTGTTCTGGGCCTGTTTATTTTTATAGATCTCCAAATCCTCTTCTCTACCAAATTGCTTACATACAAATCTGTTTGTTCATTGTTTATGGGACACTTGGCAATTGTGCTTTTTTGTACTTTGCATTTCTTTTAGACTGATCAAATTTTACAACTTCATCAAGTGAACATGAAGAGATGACTGAGCCTTCCCCAAAAGAAGGTTCTGGGTGTAGTGAGTCCCAGCTGCTGTTCCTGACTTGAGGGAGCACAGGGCCATGTGTGTTATAGGTGTGGGCAGCTGACAGCTCAGGACCAGCTGGGTGGGTGTTGGGTTAAAGGAGACACATGTTGTCCCTGTATGTGCAGCTAGGGGATATGTTGAGCTTAGTTTAGTCTTTGAAATGTGAAGAATGGAGGTGGGGACAAAGTACAGAGGTATAAACCTGTTTAACTTCTCTAGCTCTGGTGGATGTTACGCTGGTTTAAATATTCCGATTTTGTCTTCAGAGTGTCGTGATCAGCGTTTTAAACTTGGGCAAAGGATAAAAAACAGATGGTATCTCTGAGATCTCCTGAGCTAAGGGCACTTTTCGTGCACCTCTCCCCTTGCCTGACATAGCCACAGGCACTTGGGGGCACTTGGGCAGGGTGCAGTGGGGTCTCCAATGAGTGGGTTGGCTTCTGGGACAAGGATATCACCTCCTGTGCTGGCTTCATGGTGCTTCTGGCAGCTCCTCATGGCTAACACTGTGCAGATCTGCCCTTGGAGGTCACTTGAAAAACAGATGATGATGGCAGCTACTTAATAATGTCAATGGACTCACATCCCACAAGAGCAGAGATACTGGTATCGCACGCACCACTCTTCGGGAGAGTCCCGGTAGGAAGCTGAAGGTTCATATGTGTTTTTACTTCCAAAAATCCGCAGACATGGGTAGATGTAGATCGGTTAAAAGTACCCCTAATGTAATAGAAATCTCTGGGTGCAGTTTCATTGTATTTTTCCAGTCAGCCCCCATAACCATTGTCTTTTATGCTGTATCTGATCTGGAATATTTGACTTCTGGTCCATCATTGGCAGCTCAGTGTCTGGTCCCTCCCTCCTCATTCCTCCAGCAAACCTGGCCCAGCCAAGTGCCATCAAGGAAGCTCTTGTAGCTGATGGTCCTTCAGAGAACTTCAGCCCAGCTTCTGCATTCTGTGGAATGGCCTCCTTTAATTGCAGGTGCTTTAGCAGTGATAATATACACACACATATGCACACACTGTAATTCTGTGACTTTCTTAGATACATTATAAACAAGAGTCCATAAATAACTGCTTCTAATGAACTTGACTCAAGAAAGTAATTGCTGTTTAAATGGATAATTTATTGTGTGCTAATTAAATGCCCAATAGGTGAGAACTTTTTAATGAAAAGTTACTTAACTCGATAAGCAGTGTTTTAATAATTATTAGTTGCCTGAAATGCATCTGATGCAGGAATCCTGTAATGGCAAGCTTTAATTGTTGCTTTTAAAAAGTACATTTATTGTGGATAAATAGCTATTTTATTGCATATATCTCTTCCACTGTCTTTCACACGCACAACTTCCTAGCTGGAGGTCCTGTTCTTCCTCATTTTAGTTGATTTTTCCCTGCTTTTGAAACTCCTCTCACTTGTGCTGGTGAAATAATCTCAGTTGCAGCAGCACCAAGCAGGGTATGAGCAAACAGAGGCAGGAGGCTGCTGGCTTTTATGGAAGATAAAGTTATAGGCTTTAACTTCAGTTGACTATCCAGCTTTAGGTTAGTGATAATACTGAGTGTAAGGCCAACAGCGGTCTGTTTTCTTTCTCAGTCAGAATTATAGTTGGAGGCAGAGAAACCCTTGGAAGCTCGGCTTCCTCTGGAGGTAGAAAACAAAGCAAGAGGGCAGGGTGTCTTTTCTGTAGGCATCCTTACAACTCATGGATCCCAGAGATCCACAAATGGTCCCCATTGTCTCATATCCCCCAAGAGAAATATATTATAACTGGGATTCCCAGCTTGGGACGGTTTGGATAGATGGACATTGTCTCCAGTGGTGGAGTATGAGCAGAGTTGGGAATACCTACAATAGAGAGCATCTCAAACAACATGTGTGTAAGGTGCCAGCCGTTCATCTTGGAGTACAATGATTACGCGGAAAAAATGATAAACTGGAAACACCATTGTTAATGAATTTCATTTGCAATGAAGGAATCTGAAGAATGGGAGCTGGAAAGTGAATGTGCTTCAGGCAGTGCAGCAATGTGCCAACTGTGTTTTGATCAAATATCCTGGAGGAATTTTGAGTTAAGAACAAGTAGTATCAGATTTAAGGACTGGCGGAGGGAACAGCTAATTTTCTTTCTTGGCAAAAATATTATGAGAAAACCTGCACTGACCTTTCCTTAGCACTCGCTTCCTGTTCATCTTCACACGTTTTCATTTCACTGTGAGTCTCTGGTGCCTTTTGCCATCACTGTCCAATGACTGTTCTTATTTTTTTTTGTGACCTTAAGGAATGGTCTTCTGAGGCTAAAATGAGCAGTAGACAGGGAGACAGTTTGTCATTAGCTCTGGTGGAGTCGGGCTAGACATTAAAAGTCATTATACTTCCCTCAACCTCTTTATTTCCCCATCTATAAGATGGAGCTCACCATGCACATGTCCTTCATGAAGCTGTTTGGTGTTTCCTGATTAATAATATCCTACGTATGTTAAAAGTGTTTCTCATTTTTGTCATTCAGGCACGGATTTAGGAATTTCTGGAGTACTCCCACATGTTGAGAATCACTTATCTTGAGGACAAGAATATTAAATTCCAGTGCTGAACTGGGCTAATTTGACAGTGACATATTTTTCTAGGATAACGCCTCAGATAAATCTTATATAAAAAAAATGAATTGCATTTATATCTAGAAAGAACCACAGGATCATATGATCTTACACTTTTTGTCCCATAACTCCTGCATTTAATGAAGCATCTTGTGCTTGATTATGTTAGGGTTTCTGGAGAGATGTTGCATCTTCCTGTTCCATTGACCGTTTGTACCAATGGTTAATCACCTGCTGACTTATCTGAAAATTCTTATGTTTTCTCTTTTTTTTAAGAAAAACTTAAATTCCTGGGGAGATTTTGGGAGATTTGGCATGCTTTTGTTGTCATTGTTGTTGTTGGACAGGGGAACAGGAAAAGATGATGCGTGGTTGAGTCTTTCAAGTATAACAACCCATCAGTCTTAAAACTCCTTGGTTCCTGTTGCTGAAAGGAGATACCTATAATTATTTAATTAAGAAAGTTGCTGAGGTAAGTCCTTAGGGATTTAATCTAATTAAGATGGTGTTCATTCAGTGAAGAAGGGAACACACTAAGTACTGTCCCAACAAACTATCCAGCTTGACCTTTGAATAGTCACTGTAACTAGAAATTAGAAATAATAACATGTCAACAGAGAGAACTTGAATGTAACTATCATATAGTCATACATCATAGTAAATTTCAATTTACTTGTGGGCTTTAAAGGCTATATTCAGAAGGTCCGCTTTCAATACAGGTTTTATTAAGCCATGGAGAAACCTCTGAAGGTCTCAGAATAGCCGCTTTAAGGCAAGAAAGAGGAATCAGTGGGCAAAAGCTGAGACCACTGGATGTAGCCTGAATTGTCAGAGTAAAGCGACAAAGCCAGATCCGAAGACACAGCTAATATCTTTTATGCAACCAGCAAATAGAGCTTGGAAAAAAACAGACATTGCTTTCAAATACAAAAGTACTTCTGCAGGTCTGGAATGAAAACAATAAACTTAACTACTCTAGGGCTTAACTCATGATAATCACCTAGATAATTAGGCAGAGAAAAGGTTAACTCCTTAGCCACGGAGGAGCATCCAAGGATGCCAACAATAGGTCATAAACTAATTAGTCCCTGAAGGCCAGGGATGGGGAAGGGGAAGCCTGGAGAGAGCTCTTGGAAAGGGCAGGTGGGAATGCTGTTCCACCAGATCACTGTATCCGCTGTCTCCATGGATTCTTGTGCCTGGGAGAATGCTGAATTTCAGATCGTAGGTATCTGATTAGTCTCCTTTGGGGACACTGGGAGATTAGGACTCAATGAATTAATCGGCAGACCTTCACCTAATTGTAATCAAGAAAGCAACAAACCAATACCCAGAAACCATAATGGAGATTGATTAATTCAGAAATGTCTCATCGCAGAATATGAAGAACACCTTTTCCCCTTTCTTTCAGCTGCAGATTCCTACTGTAACTGTTAGGGAAGAAACGGTAAACTTGCTGAATTATTAGCAAAACTGTCTGTCTCCCACCAAAATGGAAGAAGAGTATTTTTTTAATGCTTTTGCATTATATAACACGTAAGCATATATCATTTAAAAGGACATTAGCAGCTTGACTTATTTCCTCATTTCGGAGATGATGCGTTAAAAGTGAAAATGCCACTACTGCAGTTTTCTTCTTACATAAAGCAGATTGTGCCCGTGGTGCCTGTGCTCAGCTCTTCCAGGCTGGTGTGCTGGAGAAGCAAATCCTGCTAGCTGACAGGTAGGTTTCTTTGCTTTTCATTGAAGGCCATTGCAAAAGGTTCTTGGGCAGTATGGCCAAGCAGACAGATAAAGATGGCATGTCAGGAGTCTGGAGGGCTTTGTTCATGTGTCATGGCTGGAAGAAAGTGGAGGCTGTTTGCTTAGGTCTTTTGTTCAGTGCTAATTCACTTGGGTGAAGCAGGCAAAGCTGCTCCCACTGCTGTTCCTCTTGCCCAGCAGAGATATGTTAATACAAGCAGGCAGTGCATGCATCCACCCTACTCTTGATTTATACACATCTGAAATATCCTTAAAATGCAGAGGAAATAAAAAGATTGGTGGCATGGAAAGTCTGGTGTGACAGCTGAAAGGCAGCCTGTTTATCTTCTCACACAAAGATGTTAATTACAAAAGGTGTATTGAGTTTTATTTGCAGAGTCTCTTACAGTCTGGGACCTGGAGCTGCAGGTTAATGAGAGATGCTGGGAAGGAACCACCTTGAAAGGAGATGGTTCATGGAAATAAACCATCTACAAGGTGCAGGAAAGTTTCATTGCAGCTAATAAACCTAGGAAACCTAATGGTCAAGTATAGAGTTTATTATAATTAATGGGATCGACAGTTTACACATATTTTTTTCATACCACTTCCATGTATAGCAAAACATTTTGCACTTTCTGTTAGATTTCTGAATCACTGTCCAGAGAAAAAGATTTGTTCTTTTTAAATTATTATTATTGGGTTTTTTTTCCATATGTTTTTGCATTTAAATTTCATGGTGCAGAATCTCCAGAGAGGGGAAAACCCTATTCCTGTTTGTGAACACGATGTGTTTATCCCAGCCTGCTGTTTCCAGCTGTGAGTATCTGGATCTGGGTGAAGGACTCCAGTCACTGCAGCACCTCACTACAAGATATTGAGGTGCTGGAGTGAGTTTAGAAAAGGGCAATGAAGCTGGTGAGGTGTCTGGTGGGGAGCGGCTGAGGGAGCTGTGGGGATCAGCCTGGAGAACAGGAGCTGAGGGGAGACTTTCTGATCTCTGAACTGCCTGAAAGGAGCTTGGAGCATGGATGGGGTTGGTCTCTTCTCCCAAGTAACAAGGGACATGACGAGAGGAATGGGCCCCAAGTTGTGCCAGGGAAGGTTCAGATTGGATATTGGGAACAATTTTTTCCTAGAAAGGGCTGTTGAACACTGGAACAGGCTGCCCATGGCAATGGTGGAGTCACCATCCCTGGAAGGGTTGAACAGAGATGTAGTTGAGGTTCTTGGGGACATGGTTTAGTGGTGGACTTGGCATTATTGGGTTAACTGTTAGACTCAATGATCTTGAAGGTCTTTTCCAACCAAAATGATTCTGTGATTCTATGAGCACCACAAGCTGTGCTGAACTGAACAGTGAGGAGAAGATGGAAGCCTTGGCTTCTTGGTAAGTCAGATCTCTTCTTATTGTTTTATAATATTTTTTTTAGCTTCATATTTAATTCAGGTCAAATCTAAACTGCTAAACAGAACAGTTATGCAGCACACAGATAAACGAAGTGTGGGTTTAGCATAGCTCTGACCTACTTACTTCATGCAATGTTTTCTAAAAGCAAAAATTGAAATCTCTTATCTGAACAAGAAATGAGCCTTTGTTCCCTTGCCTATTGTATTTTTCATATATTTTGTTTCAAAACTGATGAAATTTACCGTTCGAAATCTTTCACCGGTATCATAGAGACTTCTTTTTGCTGGTAACCCAACCCAGTGGTGTATTGGAGAAAATAATGTCTGCCAGCTGCGGTATGCGCAATGGTCTTGACATATCAGACGGCTGAAAGACAGAACTAGAGTTGGTAAATGTTCATTAAACATTAAAAATAGGTAGATTTTTAAAGGAATAATTCTATTTTTGTTACTCTTCTCAAAACCAAAAGAGAAGATACAGGCAGGAAACAAAAGGCAAACCAAGGAATGAAATGCCAAGATGTTTGAAGTACTCACAAAATACATATGTGCTCTTCTGCTCTTTCTGTAATAGATGTGTAATTAGTACAGTCTACATCTCTCCTTATATATCTTAAAAAGATTGTGAGTCTGAGAGAAAAGGAGAATCAAGGTTGTTAAAACAAACTTCAGTGTTAATTTAAATTTCAGATTACATACTTCTAAAAAATAGATTCACTCCAAATTATTAATAAATCCATAAAATAGCTTTAGGGATTTTTCAAGTTTGCAATCAAACATGTTTTTTAGTAATTTATTTTCATTATGTTTGTTTTTAGAAATTGTGCCAGGTTCTGATTATTATGATTAAAATAGGAAAAGTGAATGTAAAATGAAAGTGATGAAAACCAGAATGGAACGTTCCACATATCAACTCCCCACCTGACCTATCGAGAAAATTAATGTTTAATTAAAAACCTGGTCTTAGGCAAATAGCTGTTTTTTTTTGTTACAAAAGGATTATGACAAATTGTCAAATAACTATATTAATAAGTGCTACAAGGCAGTTATAAGGCAAATTTCACCATGAGAGCTGGGTGCTGCCTGTTACTGCCTTGGCAGGGAAAATGCTAATATTCTAATGGATTCATTTAAGCAGCGCTGTGTAATTTGTAACACTTCAAGGATGTCCAGTGATTGCACTTACAAGGAATATAAATGGGATCTGGATTGAAGTGCTGAGATGGGTGGAGGGGATGAGGATTCAGTCATTCCCATTAGGTTGAGTCATCGGAATTCTTCACTCATCGCAGAAATATTTGTTGCTTTGTAGGACACCAGAGTGTTCCAGTGCGATTCAACACTTTCCAGAGTGTCCGTTCCATTTCTTACGCTTGGCCAGGCTCTTTCTCATCTTCTTTTTTTTTCTTCTTTTTGCCTCTTTCCTCCATTCCTGTCTTATATTCCCTGCTTCTTTCTGACACCCTTGAAAACATAACGCTTGTTGCTCAAATGTATCAAGCACTCGAAACTGAAAACACACCATGGCTCATCTCTTTTATCTATTATTTAGCATGGCAGACTTTAGAAAGCAATGATCAGTGTTAGACATACAGACTGCAGGGTATCTCAGACAGCACAGCTCAGACATGTACCAGCTCAGGAGTGCTACGGTGGCACAACAGCTATTTCACACATAAAAGAGAGAAAAACAGGCTGTTGAAAGTGTAAAACCCATAAACTCTGCCCTGGGTCTGTGCTCTGTGGTCCACAGTAACTTGTCTGTAGGAGGGGCTCATTTCTTTAAAAGCTGAAGGGAGAAAGAAACAAAAAAACCCTTCAATAAAGACAACGTGTAATTACTTGAGTCAGTAGGGCAAGGTTATTTCTATGGTACAAGTCAACTTTATCCATTTTTACCTGCTTCCTAAAACTTATGGTACAGGGGATAGTCAATAAATAGCTCATAGGAAACTGCTGTTTGTGCCATTAATAGTTAAGACTGAGACTAGCACTTAGAAAACTCCGGTCTGAGGAGGAGTGTCAGGGTCCTACCTTGGGTGGTACACAATGGTTCCTGGTCCCCTCTTGTTCCCAGGACCAGTACTAAAATGCATCCTTCTCCCTCATTCCTAACCATGAGCTCCATCATCTGACATCACGGATGATATCGGAGTCTGGTGGGGGTTCTGCAAAACTCCACCCTTTCCTGAGCTTTCTTCATTGTGAACAGAACTGTGAAAACTCAACCCAAACAGCAGCAAGCAGAGATGAGTGAAATGTCACTTGCAAATGCTTCATCATTTGAAAAGTTGAACTATTTAGAAGGATAAACTGTCTCTAACTCCTTGCTTTACCAAGGTGCTCTTAGACTGTGCTGATGTTATTCCTTCTCATTTTGAACAAGTCAGAGCTCAGCAGAAGATATACAATTTCCCAAGTAGTCTCTTCAAATCTACTTTTATCTGAAAACTAAATGTGAGTAGAAGTCAGGTTGTCTTGACTACCTTTCTGTGACTTCCTGCTCATACCTTCTTCTGGAGCTTGGAGGGATGTTCAGCTTGGATAGGGAGGAGGAGAAAAAGCATAAGAGCAGACGGGGAGACTGCTTCATTGAGATTCTGCTTTGGCTGCTAACATTTGTGGCTAATACTTAGAAATTAGTCAAGTTGGATTTTTACACTTCATGTGTGATTATGCTGGGCATAATTCTGCTGTCACTCATGCAAAAATAAATACTGAAACTAATGGAGTTATATCAAAATAAAACTGATGTAAATGAGAAGAGAATCAGCCCCCTACGGATATGAGATCAGATTACTACCACACTCTTATTTACACTAAAACTCCTTTATACCACTCTGACAGTCAGAAGTGGTTTTAAATTGGTGGAACAGTGATATCCACTCATTTTAAGATGCTTTATGCTCCCAGAGCAGTGGTAAAGGCTTTAGTGTAAGTGTGAATATACTCCCCCGCTAAGAGACACAAGGGGTTGTAAGGAAATTGGGGACACGCGGCAGGTGCTGTCCCTGTGCAGCCTCCCTGCCCTGCTCCATCACCTCCAGCGCCGCTGCTCCCTTCCTGCCTTGGGCCGAGCAGCTGGACCAGAGGCTGTGCACCTCTTAACAGGAGGAGAAACAACAGTAATTTACCCTCTCCATCTCCCAGTGATGGTCTTCGTGTGGGCCCCTGTGGGAATTGCTGTTTGAGACACACTTAGTTTGTTCATCTGCTTTCGGTCTGGCACAAGCGGAGAGGTGCCGAATTGTCTCTGGGAAGACTAATACAGGCAGGCCACGTTTCTAGTGTTTGCTAGTAAGTGCATGGTGAGAGGCAGAACATTTCCTTCTTGTGCTGGAAATTCTCCAGTTAAATGATTAATTGGTACTGGAAAGGGTCCAATTGGTATTGGATTAAATGATAGTAAAATGTCTTTCTTCTTCTCAAGTGGGGAGTTGTGTGTTGTGCAAGTCTGTGTCCACCGTGCATTACTCACTGCAGGGCAGGTGGATATAACAGGACTGGATTGAATCTAACACACAGAATGAAGGTACCCGAACAGATTTGCTGTGTTCACCAGATGAGGACATCTGTTTGTCCTTGGCCAACAGAGTTTGCTGTGTGTCTGGGTCTGCTTGGAGTCGGCAGCGTAAAGGCAGAGCAGGGTAGAGGCTGTCGCTGCAGCGCTGGGAGTCTCAGCTGGAATAAGCAGCTGCTCCAAAGTTGTTCTTGCAGTTCTTCTTGGCAAGAAACTATATAATCAGATTTCTTCTAAAATCTCCCAAATCCTTCTTTGCTTTGATTCTGTGTATAAAACTACGTAACTCTTGTATAATGCATACTGCTATGACGAGCCTTGAAATTTAATGGTAAAATGAAATGTCAGATAAGGAAACTGTAAATCCTTCCTTCTTAAAAGTGTATGAACGAAGAGCTGAAATAGTTCCTTGTCTTCTTACAGAGCAGCCAGGTTAGGTGATAGTAATGGTCTTTCCCAAACAGATGATGACACGTTCTGTATGGGGTGTACTGGGGCCCCATCCCTGACCTGAATGCACAATAAGAAGGATGAAATGGTTTAAGACACCTAGTTGTTTGCCGGTTGCCTTAAGGAACCTCCCTGACCCCAAGGGCTCACTGGAGCAGATAACTAAAGCACACACGTCATGGGCTGGGAGATGTGCTGCAGCTCCTGATGACGTGTTTGTCCAGACAGAGTGATGACGCCACTTCAGTAAAACATCTAATAAACACCATCATTTTAAACACTGCACATCAAACTTGCTTAAGTATGAGATGGGCAGAAAAAAAAAATGTAAATTGGATAAATACATGTGACTCTGTAAATGCTTGAAGCATAATTAGCTGTAATATTATAACGAACTCTTACATAGCATATAGAAAAAACATCTTATTTACACACCAAGTTCAGCTCTAAGAGTTATGCTGTAATTTGTTATTTGAAAACGTGGTACTGCGTGCCTCTGATTTTGTAATCTGTTGACTCAAATTACAGACTGTCAAGTGCTTTTCAAGATTATCCATGTTTGCGTGTCAGATTACACATTTAGGTAAGACAGCTTCTATTTCTTAGCTCTGCTGATTATTTTCTCAGATTTCTGCCATATGCTACACATCACAGGTGAGTATTTTGCTGTCTTAGAATCTGGCAGCTCTGTATCCAGGTTAATAGTTCTGTCATCTCAGCATTGCCATTAGCACTGGATTACAACAGTGGATATTTAAGCACCAGATTATGGCATCAAATATTTGTTGTGCTAACAAATAACAAGGGCAGACATTTTAAGTAGAGTCAGTAATACTTTAAAAACATCAGTCAGTCAACAAAGGCATAAAGACTGATTTAGTGACTAATTAAACAAAGTTTGTTGAATGTTTATGTCAACCTAGCTAAACTGCAGTTATATGCATCTATCTCACTGTGGGCTTTATGCATAATTCACACGGACTTACAAAACTCTGTTGAAAAGGCTGTATAGACAATATATTTAATGAGCAGTTTTATCAGTTTGAAGATTAAAAACAGAGGGATACTTGTAAACCAATATTCAGGAAAGATGCAGATATGTTCTTGTGCATAAATTACACATTATCTGGTTCTCCAATATAAAGGCAATATGTAGTACTGCGCTCTGTTAATATTAATCAGCTCTTTTGAAACCGTGTTCCTGTCCTGCTGAAGGTAAACACCCTTCTTAGATTCAGAAACACAGAAAAAATAAGTGGGTGGTTAGAATAAGTATGAAAAACAGCCTTTTAGACTCCAAAGTCAAATAAATACTTACAGCTAAATGACAACAGTCATTTAGTTTTACCATGTTCCTGTTATAATATCACCAGTACATCAAAGCAGTGGAATTTACATCCCCTTAAAAATTTGGTTTATTTATGTGCCTGGAATTACACGCTTCATTAGATTAGAACCACAATTCCAACTATGAGCCTGATTTTAACAATAATTACAAGTTCCTCGTTATTGGAAAGGCAGCCTTGTTTCCCCAGTGGTTTGCTTGCAATGTTTTTTCGCTCTCTTTTTTATAAACATTTCTCACTGAACATCTCTCCAGTACTTGAACCAAGACTAATCCAAAACCAGTAAGGGAAACAGCTTCGACCAGCAGGTGGGAATTTATGTTCCTTTATCCTCATAAACACTGCAACCCAAAACCAGGCATCAGAAGTCAACGTCCATTCTGTCTATTTTCACACTGTGATTTTTAACCAGCCCTGAGAGTTTAACTGATGCGAGTGAACATTTTTCACATGGAGACAGTTCTTCTGTCTGACATCTTCGAGTTATTAACTTTGCTTTGCCTTTCCTTGGGAAGATTTATCTGCTCCCAGGCTGCTGGGCAGTGTCCAGCCTCTTCATTCGTGGCAATGCGCTGATTAGAAATCTTGCAGTGAATGGCAAAATCTTGCACATGGTCTTTGTCTCATTAACTTCACCAAGGCTCTTCCCTAACACTGCAAACAAAATCTAGATATTAGTGCATTCTTTAGGTTGTCAGGTCATATTCAACATTGCAGCCTGCTTTATGCAGGTCATAGCTACTCCAACATAACATGGAAACAGAGAAGGAAAGAAACAAAAGTGAGAAAGCAGAAATCAGTGTTTGGCATTACTGCCAGCTCCACTCTTCTGGGCAGATCTGGTAGGCAAGTGATGAGGTTATTAACCCCGAAATTCTATCTGGAGCCAACTGACATTTCATGTGAGTCAGAGCTGGAGTTGGCAGCAGAGTGGGACAATATATTTGCAATTAACAAATGTTTTAATGTGCACCAGCATGTCCTTCAATCAGCTGCTCTCCCAGCCTTTCCTGTTTACTCTTCCGTGAGGAAGGTTTGTTCTTGTGAGAAGGTTTCTCCGAGCAGAGTTCCCTGCTGGCAGGAAGGTGATGGAACAGCGGCTTCTGTGTCGAAACCCAAAGGACACAGGTACTGACAAACATTGTCCTTCCCAAGCAAGCCCTCCTCTCCTTACAAAGTGTCTGACATCCAGGCAAGCACATGGAGCAGCAGCAGCCTTTGTGGCAGCTGAGGAGAACAGAACCTCTGGTGAGGAGGATGTGAGTATGAGAATGTGAATCTCTTCAACAATTTCTCTGCCACTGTGTTGGCACACCATTTTTCTAAGCGTTGAGTGAAGTAAAATTTTTTTGTGAATCAAACCCATTTCTGCATAGTTCACAGAGAATAATAAATCTGCGTGCTGTAATAAAGCAACTTGTATCTCAGTGAAAACACTAAATTTGCAATTCTGAATTAAATAGTATCCCACTTCCTATAAACTGTGTGATTGAGGGAAAATAATGCTTCTGTTTTCTGAGCTCCTCTAGTCACACCCTGTGAGGATCAGTCCCAAGAAGGTGTGTGGCAGTGACCCATCTCCATGAGTCGCCTTTTCTGGATGTGGCTCCTATAAGAGCTTTAAGGTCCTAGCAAGAGCAACAGGGCTTCTCCTTGGTAAACAGCAGCATATTTAACCATGTTTTGCAATATTTTGCATTGGCCATTTTTACAGTGCCACCTTTGAACATATCTACTGCTGTTGTGCAGGGCAAAACTGTTCAAGCTCACATATTTTGATTTCCCTGTTTTTCTTCTTTCTTGCCAGTTCATTTTCAGGTTTGGCTTGTTCAGCTGCTGCTTTTCCTGTACCAGGACAGGCTGCACACATTATCGATTAAGCTGCCTGGTTTTCTCTTTCAGTGACATCCTTCATTTGAATGTGTATCCGTTTTGCTGAATCAGCTGTGTATTGAAGTGCTCGAGGGTTCAACTACTACTCTGTTCGAGCCGAATATTTGGTTTAATCCTCTTGTGCTTTTTCGCTTGTTCAGCTGGATGCCACTTTAGCCAAGTAATTTTGGGGGATGGAGGGGTTGCACTGCCAATTTCATTTCTGACTGGGAAACATATTCTATAAAATGAGTTCCAGTCATTCATGGCTGCAACTGTGTATTATTGGAGCTAAATGCCTTTCAAAAGAAAAAAAATATTTCATTTGCAGTGTTTGCAACCCAGTGTTGGAAATACTGGGAGAGTTCCCAACCTGGAAGCTAAACATAAGTAATTGGGAGCACAATCTGAAGCCCAATGTGTGCGTGTGTGGGAGGGAGCGTGTTTAGTTTAAAGAGGGATTTAAGATCTGCTCATTCACTCTCTTTAGTATCTGTGAAAGTGGGAAAGCCAAGTACACAGCCTAGCAAAGGGAGCACAGGTGCAGATTCAGTTGCATTTCAAGCAAGCGGTATATTGCTACGGTAGTAGCTTTCCTCAGAATTGAAGCTGGGATCACAGATAGCTCTATGTATTTCTTTATTTTCAATGTATAGAGATTCCAAACTTTAAGGGATATAGACCCAGAAATGCTAACTGCCCCAAATCCTCATTGACTTTAGCCACAGAAACCACTGATTTCTCAAGCCACACCCCGCCTTTGGCATCGGGCTCCTCTTTGAGACCTTTCAAATCCTGCAGGAGATGCTGCTTGTTCAAAAAAAATTAGCACATGTCTCAGGAGGGAAGAGACTGCAAGTCGTAGCGTGCAAACTGGAGTGATTGCACACACCTTGGGGAGAAGAGTGAGCTCCATTGCCAGCAAAGATGTGATACTGCTCAGCTCTGGTCCTAAAGCGGTATCCTTCCACTTTCCTCATCCTCTTCTCTCTAGACATCAGGTAGTGCCTAGAGTCACCTGAAACCAGCAGAGGCTTCTACAGGTCTCTGATGCAGTTCATGCTCCACGCACCCTTTGGGGACAGTCAGGGGCTTCTGTGGGGGAGTGTAGCTACAGGGAACTGCTCACAGGCACCTTAAACTGTGTCTAATATACCACATGGACAGATTTAGCACCTTCATTCCTAAAACTGCTTTAGTGTCTGCCTTGTCTGCAGTGGCTCATCATGCAGACTCAGAGAGCGCTTGAAGCGGTGAGGTTAAACAGAGAGCTTCCTGACTGGAACTAGAGCCAAGGGCAGCGCTGCCAAAGGAGGGTAACTGCTGGCCAGCCTTCTTGGCTGGAGAAGTTTCTCCTTCTTCATCTCCATCATTATCTGCATCATCATCTTCTCCATCTTCTCCTTCTCCCCCGGCTTCGCAGTTGCCTGCAGCCGGAGCAGACCTGGTGTGCCCAGGCAGCACGGAGGGCACCAAGTGACAAACCCATCCTGGGGACTGGACTCTGGTGATGGGCCACGTCTGCTCCGTGAGCTGGTCACAGCTGAGCTGCGTGGCTGCCTGTGTCTGGGATGTCCCGGCTGTGCTCCCTCACAGCAGGACCAGGAGCTCACAAGTGCATTTTTAACTTGCCCAGTAGACCTTTTCCACTTTGTGGAGTGCGGAGATGATAAAAATTTGAATTTGCTGGAGCTTTCTCACTGATGCAGTGAAATAACCCTCAACACATCTGCTCTCTCTTAAGTCAGGAGAAAAGGTTTGTGTAACTGTGCCCTTGGGTAATCATGCATCGTGGCTAGCAGGTGGTGTTCATGTATTTCAGTTCTTTTCCATTTCATGATTTTTTTTTCTTCCTTAACATAGTTTGGGTCTGTATGTATAACAAGAATTCTCTAAGACTTATCTTGTTACAACTTCTAGTTATCACTTACCATTATGATATTGTTTCTGCTAAACAATTTTCTTATGATATTTTGAAAATGGACATGGTAAGAGAGAAATTTTATTAGCAAATCTCATGCTTTCTCGGTATCCATAAGGAAGTTTGTTAGCTGTAAAACAATTGGGAAATTCCCACACAAACCTTTTGGGAGGCTCCTGGTACAGTGCTCAACAGACTCTGGTGCAGACAAGTGCCAATTCAGTGGAATTAATTTCAGTGTCTACATCTGCTTTTTTTCTGTTGAAATGACTGTAAGCCTGTGAAATCATTACTAGAAGTTCTCTGACCCTCTTCTAGGCTCTGCAAAAGGCTGTTGTTTAATAGAGACACTAAACAAAACTCGAAATTATGCAAAAATATCAACTTTTGGATAAAATGTCAAAATTGCAGTGAGGTCTAGCAAGTGACGGACATCCAGTGCTGGTGAGCAGCATGTGTCGAAATGACTAAAGTTTACAGAGTCCTTGTTTCAGGGTCCAAATCTCAAGGCCCTTGCCATCAGTAAGGCCCTCTGCAGTTCCTCACCCTTTCAAAAATGTAGCGTCTTTTGTACCCGCATTTCCATTTACTAGTTACATTTTAGGTTATTTCAATACTTTCATGTTTCCGGAACATCCTCCTCAGTGCCTGGGGCAGAGGCAGCGCAGCATCAAGCTCCGGTGCTGAGGACAGGAAAGCCGCAGAGGCAGAACGGCGGTTTGACTGCCGCTTTGCCTTTTGTGAGCGGCCCATGGAGAGTAGGGCAGCCTGAACTCCTGCAATCAGAGGCCTTTGCTCCCTTGAGCTGAGCTGTAACCAGCATCTGGCCCCACCGTGACCTTGGTCTGCTGAAATGACATTGGAGTGAAAGCCTTTTTAATTTTCTCTCTCTCCCCACCCCTATTTTTTTCTTTATCCCCCTACTTTTTCAGTGTGTTTAATACTGCTGCGGATTACAGAGTCTCTGCTGTAAAGGAGAGGGGGCTCAAGTGATAGCAGTTCATCTGTGAGCGGCTCTGTAAGCCGTGCTTTGCAGTAAGCCGAGCAATTCTGCCATCGTCAGGCTCTGCTCAGCAAGGCAGAACATGGTGAGATGCGGCAGCGGCTCTGCCAGGCCTGGAAGAGCTGCCGAAAGGTTCCTTGCTACAGGCACCGTGCTGGAGAGATAGTGTTAAGAATTTGTAGCTATCACAGAAAGTTTCCCTGTGAGAAATATCCTATTGAGTGCTGGAATTTTTTAGATCAAAGGCTAGGGAAAGGCTATTATTACAGTTCTTGGGCTGATATTTTATCTGAAGCCAAGAGAGATAAAGAAAAGCATTAGAGCAAAATAACCCTGGGAAGTTTGGGCTGGCCTTGGAAAATACTTTTAAATATTTACAGGACACTCCTGCAGATCACTTACTGCTTCTATCTACAGTCCTCCTAGGGCAGAAATTAAACCACAGGTTGCATGGTCAAGATCACTGAACACATGCTATTTTATTTCTCAGACCAAGACAGCTAGCTAGGAAAAAAAAGGAAAACTGAACCAAAACTGCGCATAAAGCTTGAATTGAGCTCAAAGTGATCCTTTAGAGCTTGAGAAATTCTCTCCTGTGAGGAGAGAGGTGCCCTCACTTCAAAAGTCCTGTTGTCTGTGCTCACCCTTGGCCTCAAAAGTGTGTTGAAGAAGCAAAGCTGTCCTGCTCAGAAGCTTCCCCAGGACATTGTGGTGACCATGAAATGTACCTGTAGCAGCACAGAGACCCGCAGCCCTGCATTTAAAGTCTGAAGGGTTTAGGCAGTTATAAACATTCATGTCAAGAAAGACAGAAGTCAGCTATCTAACAGGAAAATGAATGTTTTTCACATATTTAGTAATGGGTCCTTTCATAGCTCATTTCCATGGAGAAACCAGGGCTGCAGTGGACGGGGTATTATTCAGCTATAGAACGTCACTGCTGTTCCCCAGTGCCTGTGGTACTTGTGTAGGTTCCGCTTTGTATGAGTTACTATACAAATGGCCAAGGCCCAAACTACAGGAACTGGGGGTTGCTGCTGTATTCAGGCAGCACACCAGCAGTTTGTGTCCCTCATGCTGCCATAGTTTCTTCAGGCTTGTTCCGTTGCTGGGCTCAAACCTGGAGGGCAGCGCTGCCAACCCCTGTCATGGGGCTGGTCACTTGTTGAGCAGCACAGCTCAGGTCTGCAGTGGGCTGGGGGGGAGCTTTGGGGTTTTGCCATGTGTTCCCCACCTGGAAACACCTCGCTTGAGGTGTCACTGTTCAACACCATCAGAATAAAGATATAAGCATAAACGTCACCGGGAACATCCCTGACCGCTGTCAGGTTTTCCTTCCCTGTCCTGAAGGCTGGGCTTTTGCAGGCTGTTTGGCATTAGAGAGAAGGTTTTATGATTTAGCCTGATCATAACAAACTCAAAGACAAGAAGATGGGAAAAATAAATAGTGATTCCCCTAGTTACCTTATATTATACTAGAGACCTGACAGCTGGATGGCTGAGGTGGGTGAGCTGGGTCCTCCCTCTCCCCGAGCATTCCTGCACCCAGCAGCCCACAGCCGCTGATGATGTACTTGCAGTACTTTTTCTGTAGGATGTGGTAGTGTCAGGCTTGTAAGCAAATAGAAGTGAAAGGTGTGTATACATCATTGGAAATCAGTTTTTCATTCCTAGTTAGGCAGCTGGATATTATTCTGAAGTTGGTTTTTGTTCTTCTGCAGGAATCGGTGCCACACTGCCATTGTGGTTTTGTACCCCTGTGTTCATTACAGAACCATTATGTTGTCCCAACATGGAAGAAATGGTCCAATAATTCCCCTCTCATTAGCACATACCTGACCTGAAATGGCTCTCGCACCTACCCTCTTTCCACAAAAATAAGACTCAGTCTTATATTAATTTTTGGTCCAAAACTTATGACTTTTTTACATTTATAGCTGCTTGGGCACTATTCATATGGACTTTTTTAATGAACTATAACTAGGTCTTATTTTTGGACAGGGCTTATATTTCAAGAATCCTGAAAAATCATGCTAGGGCTTATTTTTGGGGTAGGACTTATTTTTTGGAAAACAGTGTAAATATTTCACTGTCGGTCTTGTGGTCACCATTAGCCAAAATTTATTTCTTGTTTTGTCCAGAAATTGGAAACCTTAGTCAGCCCAAGCTCTGCTTTCTGTTGTCTGTGGACTTCTTTCAAGGTACGTGACAGCTAATGAAGTGAAACAAGACTATTTTCAGAATATCAAAACTCTTAAATTGGGGTTAGCACCTCTGTTTCAGGATTTTCTATCAGAAAAAGGCTGAGATCTGCTCCTTTGGAAAAATAATTCCTTATTGACCCAGAGCGAGACAGTAAGTTCAAGCAACAGAATGAAAAGGACCAAGCCTACAACCTGACTGGTATACACAATTTCTTTTCTTTTGTGAGATTAAATACACACAATGTATAAAAGCTGGAAACTGGTTCCTATTTCACCCCTAAATCCCTTCTTCTGGTCTCTTCAGCCCATTGGAGACCACTGGAGAACCCAAAGAGCCCACAGGAGATGTTTGGTTGTCAGATAGACCCTTTTTCTGACTGCCCAAGAACAAGGAAAAAGTGGTGAGTTTCTGAACAGACAATTTATATCATGTAAACACGTCAGCCAGAGATGGCAAGAATAAACTGTGAAATGTCCAGAATGGAAATGAACTTATTTCCTACTGACATTAATCCTTCACGAAGTACAGATGATAATTAATGTTAATCCACAAAGAAATTCTTAGAAAATTATCTGTCACATCTCCAGGGCGAAAAGGTCTCAGTCATGGCACTGAATACTAACAGTATCATGTTTGATTTGCCAGTGATCATGAAGTTTTACATCAAAGGTCAGGAATAAATCTTGAGTTTGTAAGCCGCGAGAAAGAAATGTATAAACACTTTAATTTATTGTCCTGTCACTGTTAATTCATCTGGTATTCACTGTGACAAGATTGCTGTTAACGAATGTATCTGGTAATAATGTGGATGTCATATATATTTATGCTCTAATCTCTTTCAGTTGTTCAGCATGCAAAGCAAGTTAGAAGCTTTGCCATTTTAAATTTTTATAAATTTAAGAGGGAAAAGAAGTCATACTTTATTTCAAAGAAGTACTTAACAAATATATGTCACATTTAGGTATTCCGAATGGGGACCTATCCTATCACAGACTAATTACTTCCCATGTCTTTCAGAGGCAACAAGTCAGCCTCCATTCACAATATGTAGATTAGCTGGTGTTTGTTAAATATAGCTAATAAATACATTTTTGAAAAAATTCATGTCTCTGTATTTTGTGTATGAACAAGAGTTGATTCATGAATGAAAAACATGCTCTTGGATATCTGTTTCAGGTCCTGGATAAGCAAGAAACCAACCGACAAAGGAACCATAACCTTTGCTCAGTGGAGAAATTTGTGCCTGTATGGAGCCTTGGCTTATAAAAACCTCCTAAATGTAAGTTTGTAAGTAAATGTAAGTTTGTAAGCAAATGTAAGTTGATTTTTGAACAGTCAGATGGTTTGTATACATTTCGCTGACTCTTTGCATTAAGGTGATTTTCCACACATTTTCAAATTAAACACAAATACTTTGTAATCCTTTCATACATATTTTTTGCCTGTGCTCTGCAGATCACGCAATGGTGTCTGAAAACCTGGAGGTTTTTTTTAGTTGAAGTCAGCAGAAGCTTTGCCATTGGTTTCAGGACTATAACCAATTCCCTATTTTTGTAATCTGGTCATAAGCAATTTCATAATAAAAATACGGATAAACAGCAGATACCTTCCTTGTTCTGAAATACCGACTTGGAGCAGGAGGCCCTGGACTCCTAAGCTCAGGAGATCGTATAAGACAGTATTATCGGACAGCTGCTGACAGTTTGTGTCTCACATCCTCAATGGATGCCTGGAAAATGCTGACACACCATCATGATTGCTATTGCTTTTTTATTAAGCAATAACGCATTATTCCTCTTATATTTAAAAAGCAACGCAGATCTGACAGTTCTACTGATACAAATTTTCGTATCTTTTGATAATAGAAACCCCGCTCCATCAATGCTTTGAGTTCAGCTCACAGAACTGAGCAGGAGGAGGAAAATAAATGACTACAAATACTTATAAACCTCTCCTGTGACCTAAACCACCTTGCCTATAAATCCTGATCTTGTAGATTCAAAACCCGACACGGTGTTGTGTCCCCGGGCTGATCCAAGCACATGTCCCCATCGTCTCCAAGAGTCCCTGGACCCTGGGGAGCCCAGCTCATCCTCTCCATGGCCCTCACAGGCCTTTTCTGCGTAGCTGCCTATTATTTCTGTAACTGCTTCGTTACAGCCTTTGTGAATTGATTAGATTTGGCAAGTGCTGCAGTGGAACAAGGGTGCCCTGGTAGGATTTGTGCCAGTCTGAGAGCTGGTGATGCTGGGGGATGTGCTGCCCTCTTGCACCTTTGGAACTGGGACTGGGTTCCAAAAAACCCACATTTTTGAGGGGAGGTGGAGGGACAGAAAACCTTAATTGTGTTTTCAGACCCTTTCAGTGCTTAACCTAAATAGTTTTTTCATATCCTTTCAGTGTTTTCTCCTGAAAAGATCACTAGGTTACCATGCATAGATCAATTTTATGCTTTGATTAGGAAAACTTAAATGTTTCCTTGAAGCCTTTTACAATTTGTTGCCTCTTAATTAAGATGGAAAAGTACCTTAAATGCCTGGAAGTGGATACATTATGAAATAATTTACTATTTTATACTTTCCCAGTTTATGTTTGCAACTTAGCATCATACCGAATCTAATGCATTCCTTTTGTGTCATGCTCTGGATGCCTTTGGAGCCTTTAGCAAGTGTTGGATATACAAATAGAAACTGTAATATTTACAGTATTCTTATTTAGTAGCTAATAAAACTTCAGGCTTGTTCTTAGTACAGACGTGACTCGTTGTGGAGTCTTCTGACTTCCTTTGTTACTACATGAAGGATTCATTTTGGCATCTCCCTTTAGGGATGGTTTCTTTTAAGCAGTGATTGCATTAATAATATCATCTCATGGTGTAACTTATTGAATTCTATTCACATAGCCCAATCTAATTTGCTACTGACCCATAATCAGCAAAGTCATGGAGCAAAGGACATTATTTTCTCTCAGCTTTTCTGTATGGGTATATTAACTTTTATATTTCATACTTCTGGGGTAATTAAATGCCCTGAAATGAGGAAACACATCATGTAAATGCCATATTAACACCAGGATTATACCTGTTCCCAGGGAACAGTCTTACTTAACTAGAAAGCTGGTTTCAGTTTTTAAAAGCAAATACATTTTGAGGCCAAAATTGTTGTTTTACTGTTATTACTTTGCTCAGATGCAAAAACTTGTTTTCTAGCTGAATAATAAAAGGACACCTTGATTTTTGCAAGTGTATATACTGTATTATTTGCATGGTTCATCATGCTGGTTTCTTAGATTTATTTGCTTTAGGATCAGCAAGGTATCAAACATGTTCAGGTTCTAAAAGATTGTTATTGGTGATGTTCTTTGAAGCTGAAAAAAAAGCAAGCTTAGCTTCAGCTTTATGACTAAGGCCTGCTTGCCACAGCTAAGAAAAACACAAATAAAAGTGGCATGGAGTCACCTATGTATTATCTAAGAAGAAGATCATTTCCCCTGAGTGATTTTCTCAAGGAGACCTGCTGTCGTTTACAATCAGTGAGCAGCGCCAATGAACGGCAGCTGGTTCTGCATGGGAATTTGATGCACGTCAATCACTTGATGCCTACTGACGGCACAAAGGAATTTGGTTGTGCGTTACATTGACAACCACAAAAATATTGTCTGGGTCGTTACCACAGCAGCAGGAGCAGAGGATGAGCAGGGGCTGCTTCTTCGCCGAACGACCAGCCAAGGCTGTAGAAACACGGATGCAATTTTCCTTCTGTGGGAACTTGGACATGAACACTTTCCTATAAACATATACACAAAAATAACTTTGCATGTAGATTTCCCTCATTTTGTTCATTTTTTCTTTGGTTTACTAGTACCAAGAACTTCTCTACTAGATGAAACACAAAGCTGTCAGAGGGCAGCAGCACAGTTGGGACAGCAGACATGTCTTAGGTTAATCATCCTGCCCAGGTTCTGTGGTAGGTAGGTGTCACGTTTGCCTCCATGGCAAACCTCATTCTAGTCCCTAATTCTTAAATGTTCATTTAAACCTGAAACTTGGGAAGATTCTTTGCATTTCTTCAGTCTGACGACCTTAGTTTTCCGTTTTTAGTGATCTATATGCCCAGTCCTTTTTGAAGCTTGTTGAATTTCTGGGCTCAGTGACTCCTTGTCATAATGAGTCCTATGGCCTTATTATGTGACAAGAAAAATATTCTTTTGGTCACTTGTGATTTTTTTTTTTGGCCATTTTAATCATATTTAATGTTGCATAATGAGACACCTAAAACACAATAGACTGTGGTCGTACCCCACCTAGACAGAAGACATGTCTGCAACTGGGATCTTCAGCAGACGCTGATATTGCTGAGCTGCCTTTGGGGACCTGTCAGCACTGAGAAGGGAGACGAGAGAGGAAGAAAAAGGGCTGGACTGTATTTAGAAGCAAGGAGTCCCTTGGAGAAGAGCCCAGGGTGGTCCTGAAGTAGGACCGAACCACAGAGGGTACCATCTCATCAAGGAGCAGGGCCCTCTCCCAAATAAACCCTTGAAGTGAGCAAGAAGTGAGGAATCCGACAGCCACCCATACTCGAACCTATGTGGCTTCCCACGAGACTGTTCAGCAACAAGAAAAGTCACCTATGAATGTTAAGCTTAAAAAAGCAGCAGCGCTGGTGAGTATTTTTGGCATGAACTGAAGAATCCTTTTGTTCCAGCTCCAGCCCACATGCTGACTCAGCTCGGCAGCTCTCCGCTTCTGTTCTTTTCCTTTCCCAGGGCTTTCTCAAACACCCCTTGAAGGCTGCTGGTTTCTTCCAGCCTGCTTCAGTCGTGTTTTGTAATGAAGGTTCATAAAAATATTGGCACGTGCTCTCAACCAGTGGCAATAATCTGTGGGAACATGTGATCCATCAGGATGTGACTGTGCCCTTTTTTCCACGTTTTTGCTATATTTATTTATCTCATCTACAATAGAGCCTTTTGATATTGCTAAAGTGATAGAAAGGCATCATATGGTAAATGGTAATCAGTCTTTTCAGCATGAAACAATTTGAATAAATTTGCTTTGGAGAGTCTATCCAGAGCTAAATTCTGCTATGCTTTACCACCAAGTCACTGCCCAGACTGCTCAGTGTTAGCAGGTGAGGTTTTCTTGGGACAGAGCGGTGCTGTCACCCCTACAAACTGCTCCTGCATGTGACTTGCTGACCTGGGCTTCAGACAAAAGGTAATTTTAAGTAGAAATGGATCCTCAATTCTATTTCTTTCCTGCTTAACATTGTTTATTTACTAAATGATAGCAAAAACTTTATATTTTTTTATAGTGAATATACCAGTATTTCAAATAAAGCCAGAATCACAACTCACTACACACTAAGGTACCTAATATGCTGAGTGGCTATTTATATCTAGAGAAATTAAAAAAAAAAAAAAATTGAATAATTTAAGTGAATGTACAAGGATAATAGTGTGAACATGTTGTGGAAAAAAAGGGGAAATACTTAAGAGCCAGATCTTGACCAGAATTTAAGTATCCTCCCAAATGCTCAAAATTTTCCTGCAACAATCATATTTTCATTCTCAGGAGTAACTTGTTTGAATGCTGCACATGAAGAAATTGCATCTTCACTGACTGAGCTCAGTATAAAAAACAAATGGGAAAAAACATGTAATTAACATCCGAAGGAATGCTGAAGTGATGCCGTGTTTTCCCAGTGAAGGTTGCTTGCTCACTGTCCCCATAGAGACATTCTCAACTGCTGCCTTCAATGGCATTCACAGAAAATAAGGTTGGTTCACATATTTTATCCAGGCTGTATTTTCAAGTGACAGCCAACATGCCAGAGAGGAATCTCTTTTAGTGCTGATTTACCTCGCCTGGGCTGGGGGCAGGAGAGAGACGTCTCCTCCATGACAGGTGACACCAAAGGAGCTCCAGGGACATTCACTGTGTTTCAAGCCCCATGTGATATCAATGTAATGTGTTTGACTTCATCCTGCAAACCCAAAATCATCTTACACAAAAGTACAGGCAGATGAGTCTGTACTTTTTATTATAGTTTTTCTCCCTTTTTTTGGCCCTAAGCCCAACAAATGATTTCTAAGTTACCCCAAATGGAACTTTTCTTCCTCTGTCATCAGATTAGGAAGTTCCTTTATGGGTGGTTTTCGTTTAGGTGAGAAACCATATGGTACCACCATAAATACAGCTATGAAGGTTTTATTTATTGGATTATTATTTCTGACATGGAATATTTTATACGATGAATAATGAGCTCTGTTCTGTGTCTTACAAGGCTTATGTCCATACGCTCTCAGCCCAAGCCATAATGACAGAGCATTTCCACTGAATCCTCCTCTCACGCTTTCACTCAAAAAAATCTCTATACAAATAGCTGACAGTAATTCCTACTGACGTTTCATTGCCGGTGGCCATGCAACTGCACGTTGTCTTTTCTGTAAGGAGGTAAGTGCTGGGTAATTTCACCATCATCACCTCCAAAACCTCTGGGGATGCTGACAGAAAGTTGAAAAAAAAAAAGAAAGTAAATTCTAAAATATTGAAAGAAAAGTCAGTAAGTTAGTTTGTAAGCTTGACTGGGGAGCTTTCAATAAAGGTGCAGGTACTGGAGATCTTCCATCGGCTAAGTCATGAGCTTAACTGCCGCTGCCTGAGACACCTGGGTTTCTTAAAGTGGATTTGCCAGTGAATTTCCACCAATAGCCATAGGTGGGGAAAATAAAATTGATCCCCATCTTGGGGACACACCTTCTGAGGGGCCTTGTCTTTTCTAATTAAGGACATCAAGCCCTGAGGGATAATTCCCCATAAACTAGATGAATCCCTAAAAAGCCAAAGGTGAGTATACTTGGTAGCTTTGTGTCAATGCTCAATTGGTTTTTTTATAATGCTTATTTTCTGGAGAAAGTGTTTATTTTTTCTTCTGAAAAATGTTGTGAGGAACTTGAAATTCAGAAGATTTCAACCAGCTGTATTTCTCATCCGATGTCCTTTCAGAACACTACTGTGCCGTTGTCAGAAATATATAATCACATCTTTAGAAAGAAAACCTTATTGCCAGATTCTGTTGATTCTGCATAACTATATTAAAATATTAGGGATTACCTTGGCATGCTGATGATTGTTTTTTCCACTTTAAAAGCTGGAGAAAGGCTAAACTGAACATTGGACTATTTTCTCCTTCTATTGTTTATAATAGTGACTGACCTTTCTTTCGAATGAGACATCTAAAAATGGTATTCATTGCTGGTGACGGGATGGTGTTTGAGATGCAGGCTCTCACCCAATCAGTTACTCAGACGTAGGAGTAAGCTATTTCTATTGAACAGTAAGATGGATTAAATGCAGAGTGGCATTAAAGGGAGAGAGTAATGCAGAAGCATCACTGCTCTTTCTTGAATGTAATTTTAAGTAAATGACCTTAAACTGCTCACACGCTTGAAAATAAATCTCTGTTCTGCTTGGGTAGTGTTTCCACAGTGCTTGTTATTTGCAAGCAAATATGAATGAGAGAGATCCTGAATTTTCATTTATTTTTTTCTATTTTCTGTCAAGCTAGCTATTCTTAAAAAAAACAAGTCAAAAGTTATAATGAAGACTTTTTCAGGAAGGAGATATAAATTAACCTGAAGCCATGAAGCAGTGGTGGGTATGTAGATGCGACCAGGCCTGTAGAAGGTGCTGGCATGGGGGTCACAGGATGCACAAGCCAGTGGCTCCCAGGGCATCAGACTCACCTTGTCCCTGGTTCACGGCCACAGAACCAGGCGTGACACGCAATGGGGACATGACCACAGCCTGTGTTTGTTCTCCTCATCTGGCAGGGACCCTAAAACTGTATCAAACCTTATTTCACACCTTATTTCCCCTTTTCTCCTTAACTATCTTTTTCAGTGCTCTTGTATCTCCTTTCTTGCACCCCGATTTCCTTTCAAATTATCCCAAATTATGTTTTCCCTGTTAGTCCTCATCCTCCTACACCTGTACCCAAATCTGGTGTTTCCAATACTGTCTCCTAGGTAACCTCAACCTGATGTAGCATCAGTGATACAGGACAGCTCAGTACTGCACCCTTGCAAGGTTATGCAGCAAGTCCTCAGTACTCCCCTCAATCATCTGTGCGCTTTGACCATTTCCCATACAGCTTCTCCTAAACCACTTGTGAAGTCAAGACATCCCTCACAGCTCTATCTAGACATTTAATCACTTCACACACTTATCTTTCATGTTGGGTGGTCCGCCCTGTTGTGTGCAGTGATTCCATGGCACAGCCCACCACATCAGGCCAGCCCATGGTCCCAGTTCCAGGCTATAGCTCCAGCATCTGCTTCTTTAGGGGATGCTTTGGGGAGACAGAGACTCTCCTAAGATGGGAGTACACAAGAAGATGGGATGAGCAGTGACATTCAGGTGGCGCACAGTTTCCCCTGGCCCAGAGCAGAAGACCAAGGCAGTGCCTCCAAACATGACCTGCACCCTCTAGACGAAAGGAGGTGATGAGAAATCCCCATGTGGTAGAACCCATGCCAGCAGCACTTCTGCAAGTTTACAAGGATGTAAGTTTATTTATTTTTCTTGCATTTGTTACAGTTCTTGCCCATCCAGAAAGTGAGGGGGAGTGAGGAGAAAGGCCAGGCCGTGGGGGACATCACAGCACCTTGCCCTCAGCCCACCTTCGGGGAGGTGCCTGCCCCTGGCAGAGTGCTACCATAGCAGCCTTCAGAGCCAAGTAATGTGCTGAACATTAAATTATTCTTTAAAATTCCAGACAGTGATAAGAGCACTGCAGACATTTGGCAGCACCTCGGAAAGACACTTAAGAATATGTTCAGTGTTGAGTGTATCAACAATCACGGTTCTCCCCAGGAAAACGGGTTCAGAAGAGCTGTGCCAGGGCTGGGACTCAGTGGTCCATCAGGCAGCAGAAGTCCCAGACGAGATCATCAAAAGATCCTCTGAATGCATTCTCCTCAGTATTTGGGGTTTTAGGTGAAACAAGTAGAAAAAGTAATCATCTGTGGAAAAATGGGTTATACATAAGGAAGCAGGACAGTGAATGTATTTTGATGAATTTGGGGACTTCAATTTCCTTCATGAAAAATAAGAAAAGAGGGTAGGAAGGGAACTGAACTGCCCAGGTGAGGAATTATTCAGTGAATAGGTTCAGTGGAAATAATAGTCATTCATACTCTTGGAAATGTGCAAGTGCTCCATTTATGTATTTTCAAAATGAATTATTTCAATTCTTCAAATTATTGAGCATCAAATAGCTTGAAATTTATGTTAAAAATTATTTAAAATAACTAAATACTATGAAAATGAACTAAAATATTCTGTTCAGGTTGAATGAAAACATTAGGTAAGTCTGAAACTGTTTTAGAAACATGTATGGCCCACTGAAAACGTTTCAGTGGAAGATGCCATCAAGTAAAATTAATATTACATGTGCCAATTTGCATTTTTAAACTTTTCTACAGTGTATTTAAATTATTGATTCAATGGGTAGGCTACAAGTACCTTAAAAAGAACAGAGGCTTACTTCTAGAGCCCTTTGCTGCTGATGCCTTTGGAATAACTATTCTGATAGTTGTTCAGCCCTCCGTGGGGAACCCCAGCTCCACCAGCACTGACCCAGCGTGGGCTGTGGGAGCTGGGGCATCCAGAGCAGTTTGGTTTGGCAGAGACGGGTTTGGGACTGGTAGGAGCTGCAGTGCAGCAGCACGGGGCAGAGAACACAGGATGAAGATGCTGTCCCTGTCCGTGTCCCCATCACTGTCTGATTTAGTGTAGAGATGGTGGGTTTTTAGAAGCCAAGAGATGCTGTCAAACTTTCCGGGGGAAAGTTTTATGTAATGAGATGAGGTCTGGGTTGAGGAATGCTCCCAGCAGCAGGCACTTGAGAACAACAGTGAAGTCAGTGATTGTGGCTGAATCAAAAATGGATCCCAGTTTCACCTGTCCCTTGGCTCCATGTCTGTGATAAGGTTTTTACAGAAACTGGGGTGGATGGAGTCTTGCATTACTTAAAGAACCACTTAAACCTTTCTGCCTTTAATTTCGAGAAGGTGGTGGCTGTACATCCCCAGAACTATTTCTTCTGGATGAACAGTTTCGCCAAACAGCGACAGGGTGCCCAGAGAAGTTGTGGAGACATTCAAAACCCACCTGGACACACTCTAATGCAATCTGCTCTGGTGAATCTGCTTTAGCAGGTGAGTTGGACTAGGTGATCTCTAGAGGTCCCTTCCAACACCAACCAGTCTGTGATTCTGTAAACTGAAGTAACTACTCTATGTGATGCTGCCCCATACCCGGGATGAAGGGGGTTTGAGGACATGCATCTCTCATCTCCTGATAAAAAGGCAGACTCACTTATGTTCTTCAGCATCTAGTTAGCCGTAAGCTCAGCAATGAATTGAACCCTAAAAACCACTCTTTCATGAGAAAGAAATAGTTAAAACACTTTTATATCTACACATCCCTAGCATGTCATCCTTCATTCACAATACACTTACAAAGCTATTTATTTTATAATGCTGAGTTGTGGCTATTCTTCCCCTCCACACAAAGCAGCGTGCTGAGGGAAGTCAACTCTGAAAGGGACCTTTGGCAATGACTGTGGCTTCTGAGGAATATTCTTGCTACTCAGCACAAAGCCTTAATGTGTTTGCAGCCCATCAAGGACTTCCCATCATTCCGCCTGTCTCCTCCTGCATGTTTGAACTCTTTTGTATTGTGTTTATGTCAACTAAATTCAGGAAATTGTGTTCAAATGACATCAAGGTTTTGACACAATCTTTCAAAAGCAGTCAGGAAGAAAGGAAGAGCCAAGAGCTGGTATTTCATCACTTCCCACCTACCACAGCTACCAAAGAGTCAGTTGTAACCAACACAGAAAATGTCAGCTTTGTGTACAATTTTTCCAAAGGTGATGTGTAATTCTTCTTAATGAAAAGGACTGATTAGGAATTTATTTTTCAGCAAAGTAGTGTACCCATGGCCCTCTGGGCCATCACAAAGCCTTTGAATCAACAGACAAGTTATCAGTACATCAAAATAGCTCTATCAAAGAGCACATTAGTGATCAGCCCCAAAACCCAGGCAAGCCTTAAGTCAAGAAAGACTGACTGTTTGTGCCCTCCAAAACCTCAGGATGGGAAGAGTTGGTATGAGGCTGGACCATGCACGGATCCCCTCTGTCCCCCCATCCCACCCCTGCCTGTACCCTGGATAGACAGGAGTGTTGGATGTGAGGATGACTCTAGTGAGCCGCTGTAATGGCCTCTCCATTTCCAGGAGGAACAGCTCAGTGGGAGAAAAATAAAATGGATTGCCAAAGAGGAGTGAGGGGGCTTTGAAGCCGAAAATTTGCAGCGTGTGTGCTCTGCGGTGTGACAGCCAGGGAGGAGGGGAACTGCACGAAAAATGTCCATTAAGGAATCAAAAAGAGCATATGGCTCCTCGCTGCTTTGATCCTGTCTTCAAAGACACCCCGTGAACCTCCTCTTCTTTTGCAAGGCAAAGCCCTTGCAGAGAATTGCCCAGTGCATACAGACACTACTGGGACTGCAGTCGAAGTGGGGAGAGGACAGGTGCTTCCAGCTGCCTGTGTGGGGGATCTCTTGCAGCCCCCAGCCCACTTACAAGATCAGCACCAGCTTTTATTGGCTACAAACACAGAGTGAAAGCCAAATGGATTACGATTTAGGTCCCATGGAATTGCACAGAAGGTCTGGAATGAGATTATCAGGGATGCCCCTGTGCTTCAAGTTTGGTGTTGTTTCACTCCAACCTTCAAGGCCATCATACATTTATGGTTGTTGTTGCTGAGTGCAACCAGGCCACCAGATTTTCCTCCAGCTGACTGCAGCCTCCAGAGTGCATTTCAACTGGCTTACAGCTCCTGTCTGTGGCACAAGTGGGTTTGGGTGACATGGGATGACCCGTCCTCTCCACTACAGGCACCACAAAGGGCATAACCTGACCCCGGCTCAGTGAACCGCGTCTCTGTATGCTGAGGGACACTGAACAGCTGGGAGCTGTTCAAAGTGAACAGAGAGGTGTTTTGCAGGCTAATTCTGTCTTTCTGTTGCCAAAGGTGCCTGAGATGGTGCATTGGGGTACACTCAGCCACCCAGCAAAGCTCACAGGGTGTCAACTTTTTCTTACCCTTGACCTGAACCACATTGAACTGAAGGCCAAAATTTCCACATGTCGCCCTTGTCAGCTGCTTAGTTCAAAATGTTAGAAGGTAGTGTCAGGCACCTGCTGGGGTCAGCAGTTCCTGGGGAGAGATCCTTTGTGCCATCCCTGGACCAGTCCCATTCTGGTGCCATCAGGATGCTATGTGGCTGCCTGGGGACAAGTTGTTTCCAGACACGTACGTGCCTTCTTGCTAAAAATGTTTTCTGAAAATGCCTAGATGGCCATTTCATTTTGGCTGCCAGAAGCAGGTTGCCATCATGTACTTCAGCATTGCCTTGTTCTCAGATCTCCATGAGAAGTGACAAAGCATGGCCTAAATATTTTCCCTTAACTTTCTTTCAAGCCATTTGCAGAGTCTTTGAAATATTACAGTTTTACTGGTACCACCTTAACACAATGAAATTTTCAAGGAAAAAAAAAATTACAGTGCTTGAATAACTCTGGGGTTTAATACCATGAGGTATTCCCACAGCGTTTCTGTCACTGGCAGCACAAAGAGCTCTTCAATATGATACTAATAGGCTCATGGATGCAAGTGCACTTCATCCACCCCAGTCATACAGGAAAAATACTGTCTTTCAATCTCACAAAATAGTCTTTAATAAGATAAGAAATCTCAGGGTATTATGGACAAAACTCTCACACTGGAAAAAATGTGAACGGTTCTGTGCTAATCTGGACACCAGTCACTGCACACATCAGCCAGGGAATAGAAATAACCCCCCTCATCCGATGTGTCCGGTCAGAAAACATCAACCATCAGTGCTGGAATATCAAATATCTTTGTTAACTAGTTGGGGACATGTGAAGGTTAAAAACTGACTGCAGAAAGTGCTCAGGACATTTGTATTCAGCATATGTATATATCTATGTACACACACAGTACGTGGGGAACGTGGTTAAGGAGCTCCAAGGCAATGAGGCTAAATTTAAAGTGTGCATGGTTTATTGATACAATGTTTCAGGCTTTATTGTCTCTTTCTTTATATTTTTCCCTGACTGGCTGTGTCTCCTTACAGTCCATACACAGATTTGACCTGAGCTGGCACCAATGAAAGCCTGTGAGAGCAGACATTAGTCTTTTACAGTTAATAAATATTCCCATTCTCTACAGCCTGTTGCGAAGGCACTAATGATTCATGTCTTTTGAATAAAACATGTCACTACAGTCCATCTCGGATCATGGGTAATTACAACTATAATCATCATACAAATGCTCTTGTAGGGCAGTTCATGTATTGTAAAGGATGGCAGTGTTAAATCAGGTTCAGCATTGCTGTCAATACTTTTTCTGCAATTATAAAGCATATAAAATATTAAAATGCAATTAGAGTTATTACAAATTTTTAGGAGTTTAAGAGTGGCTTTCACTTTTGGTAAATCAGACATGCTTTTGAAAATGAAAAATTGCGTAAGGATGGGAAACTTCAGTCACAAATTTGGGGGTTAGGAAATATTTTCTTAGTGATAGAAATCATGTCTTTATCTATGTTTAAAAGAACAACTGAGAGGTTTCATAAGAATCTGCAATGTTCAGCCACTGCCATTTAAACAAAAAGGACTTATTTAGAAAGGCAATAGTTCTGGCTCCCCCCGAAAACACTCACAAGGCCAAAGGTGGCCAATGCAAAAATTAAAACTGGAGTTGGTCATTTCATAACAAAACTGCCAAAAAGTGGGGACCTTTTTACACTGCCTTCCACTGAAAAACTAAATAGCTAATTGCCAGTTAGTGACAGCCAGAGCTTGTCTTCCCGTCACCTGGCTAGGTAGAAGGACCAGCCCAGCTCCAGATTCATAGAACTATAGAATAATCTGGATTGGAAGGGACCTTCAAAGGTCATCTAGTCCAGCTCCCCAACAGCAGCATCATCCTTGGCTGCTCTGAGCAGGGCACTCGATGTTGAGTAAAAGGTGAAGGGAATAATGGCCCCATCCTCTGCCTTTGAGGAGCCAAATGAGGGTTGAAAGCCAGAGGGACTTCAGATCGAAGGTCCACATCCATGTCAGTGCCCCAGCAGCCCTCCCAATCCCCGTCTGTCCTTGGCATCCTCGTGTTGTCCACATCAGTGGAAATAACAACAAAATAAATAGCTTTGAGCTGCTTGCTGCAGACATATCTCTCCCTGCTGTAGGGAACAGAGGGTGATTTTGACATCCCAGCAAGGGGTCTGAAGTCAGGCAGGATAAATCCACGCCTGGCTGTGCTGGAGGGCGTAGGTCTGATGCCTGATCTGTGGCGGCATCGCACGCCAGGCTGTGCTTTCCCTGGGTGGCCACTGGCGGGGTGTCCCGGAGCACTGCGGGTGTCTCCCAGCCTGGCATGGCAGGACCCAACCCACGGCTGCGTCTGAGGCTGCTTCTCACTGATCTTGAGACATGGGGGCATAAGCCCGTCTGTGAAAACTCAGCCCTGTGACTACTTCGGTTTCTTACGTTTTTATAGTTTACGAAACCTAACTCCACCCAGAGGCTATTCCCACATATGAGTGAGTGAAGATCCAAGCCAAAGGAGACATCTAATGCTGTGTGAGCCAGAAAGCAAGTTACTGCGGTCAGCTGTGGAAAAAAGACGACCTTCATTGTCTATGCCATTAGACCACTATTGACTTTCTGTTTTATAGGTTTTCCCCAGCCAAGGCACAGAAACAGGCAGAACCCGATTCTTCACACTTTTACAAAGAATCACAGAGCTGTGCTACTTAGTGTTCAATAGCTACATGGGAAGGGTGGGCTAAAGGTATGATATGCAGCATCTGACGTTCATCGGAAGTCTGTCTAACATGTAGTGGCAGGTTTCATTAGGTTTTGCTGTGAAGAAACTTCACAGAAGACAGGAGAAAAAATAGTGGGAAAGTGATGAAGTTTGACATTGATTAAAAGCACCTTCCTTTGGTACAAAAGAGCCATTAATCCCAGTGTGGATAGGGACTTATGTAGTGCTCAGTAGTGACCATGAAGGAAATAATGCTGAGTCTCCTGACAAAAAAAATTAAAAAAAATTAAAAGAAATCCAAGGTCAGGGATCTGCTCTCAAGTGCTCAGAGGACTCGCAGCTCCATCCCTGTCAGTCACCAGGAAAGATGCTGCTGCCCTGGGTGTTGCTCCATCACCATTGCTTCAGCTTCACTCAGAAAGGTGGCTGGGCTGGGGCTCAGAAGTCCCCCCCTTTTTACATTTAGCAAGGAGAAATTTTCCCAAGGACAACGACAGCGATGCCCTCATGCTCTAGATCTGTGGTTTTAGAAGCACACAGGGTGTGCAGCCTCCTGCTGCAGGCTGGCTCAGGGACTGTCCTGAGAGATAAATGAAACATCTCATCAGGGATAATCATGCTCATCTTTAAGAAACGTGGTGAAAGATGAGGGCACGTGGAACCTGAGTGTGATGAATTGGGGGAAAAGTTTGTGTCAGGTAATTAAAATCAGACACTTATACCCTGGGACAGGACTGCTCTTCTGAGTTAATAGTTGTTTTAAAAACACAACACAGTTTACACATGGAATCTTTGGTTTCGGTTGGCTGCACAAATTGAGCAGAGACAGATAGGAAAACTAGTTAAATCAGACTTTCCTTCTACCTCCACCCCATTTTCCTATCAAAGGCTTCACACATACTGGACAACCAAACTGCAAATGAGATATTGTTGCATAACTTCTGTACGTGTTCTTTGTAAAAATATTAATTTTGGGACAATCAAAGAATTTTCTGGCTTATTCAGTCAAACTCAAACCCAGCTGATTACAGTAAATTAATTTCCAGGAAGCATACGAATATGCAATAGTGATAACACCTCATTGATAAAGGTTGTATTTTCTTTAAGTTTTAAAGTGAATATAATCTAAGGTCATTACATGCTCATTACATTTTTCATTTTAAAAATAAATTATTATTGGGAATATTAAAAAAAAATCATAAAACTGTTATTGCTTACAGACTCATCCAGAAGTACTTTAGTTTGCAGTATCCCAAAGGGGAAGAAAAACCACAGCAGTACAAAAAATACTCAGACAGACTTGAAGTTTTCACTGAATGAAACAGTTTCCCTGAGAGAAATCTGTTGTTCTGCAACAGTGATTATTTCACCTTTGTGTTTTCGAAAGTTGCTATGGAAAATCTTAAGAACATCAAGTAGCACTTAAACCTTGAATTGCCTCGGTTAGATAACTTGAATTCTGAAATTATATTTTGCTATAGTCCTCTTTTCAGTCTTTAATTCAGCTGAGACCTCTCAGACATTATAAATTCACACCAACATATTTCATAGACTATCTTTGGGGAAACAGGCTTTTAATGCAGCTGTCTTTTTACAATCTGTTTGTGCCTTCTTTTTTCTTTTCTTTTTTTAGCCTAATGAGATTAGATAATAATAAAAATAATCCAAATAAGATTTAGAGGGTGCAGATACTACTGTCTTTATGGAAAGGACAAAGGAGGTTTAATTTCTGTTCTTGGTCCACCCTGGTACTCTGCAGAAAACCCACTTCCAGACTCTCACACAGCTACACAGGGTCTAAAACATTGGTGCCTTTATATTTAACATGTTTTGCATAATAGAGATCGATGCCCTGATCTGTTAATAGAGCTAAACTTAAATTCTTTTAAAGACACCAGTGAATTCAGATATATACTTGAAGTCAGGTAAGTATTTAGGGCCTTTCTGCATTGAGGTGTTTGTTAGTAGGCAAAAGTGTCTGGAACAATGGGAAGTGTGAGAAGTTGGGTTTGAAAATGAAAGGTAAGTGCATTTTCTCATCAACCTACATACAAACATAGACACTGCTGTTAGGTAAAGTTTTAGACAGAAATAAACTCTGACGTTTGACCTGTATTTCAAACTTAGGTGCAAGGTAGATTAGTGTGAATTCAAGACTTCCCTGATTTCAGGGAAATATGCGATCAGCCATTGCTCTGGTGGTGAATTTTGAACTCCAAGGAATGGGAGAGAAATGCTTTTGTGAGAAAATATCCAAAAGAAAAATGAAAACATGTAATGGGAAAAAAAGGCAGCTGCTCAGCAGTATAGTGTGAAATAATTTATGGTCAATAAAAATTATAAAAATAATCTGAAATGCAGTGATGAGACACATCAGCAGAGCCCTCTGACAGCCGGCACCCCCGGCCAGCCGCACCCAGGGGAGCCGGGTCTGCACCCTGCCTTCTGCAGCTGTCCCCATGTCTGGTCAAAACCCTCTCCATGCCCCTGCGAGAGCCCCAAGTCCCCCAAATCTCGAGCTGCCAGTGTCTCCTGCTCCTCTCCTCACCAGTGTTCGCTGCATGTACTAGAAGAGAGGAGTCATTAACACAAAGCTAATGATGTCAGGCTTGTAGTAGGAAATCCAGGCAGTCAAGTGATACCTAAATTAATTCATTTCTTTAGATGATTCACCAGATGTATCACTAGACCTTTGAATTTGCAATTCACCTTTCTGATTTATTTTGGGTTTGTCATCCCGCTGTTAAAGGCACTCCTGCTCACCGCACATGCCAAGCTAAAAAAAAAATACATTACAAAAGTCTCAGCTGTGAAATAGTAGCGTTTTGATAAAGTGTCTGCAACAGAGCAGATGGGTTCCCATCACTGCGTGTGTTGGCCCAGGGCTCCTGGTAAATATAGAAGAGCGATTTCTGTCATTCTGTCAGGGGTATTTATATCCTGCCAGTCACCATCCTATCAAGGGCAGAGCAGTATTAGCATTCTTCCCCAGCAAGGTTTTTCTTGATCATTGGAGGGCTTTGCTCTGGCATGTCAAAAAAACCCCATGCAAAATGTTAGATGGCAAACAGAGTAAATAAATGTAGAGTAATGACCCATCTGGATGGGAAACACTGGTCCTCTACCTTCCTCCTTCCAAGAGGCACAATACAAATCTGAGCCTCAGAGGGAATACCTGCAAATAGAATGTTTATTGGAAAAAGATGAGAAGAGATACAAATGAATATTGTAGAGAAGATAAACTGGATGTTTCTATTTTTTTTGTGTGTGTTTTTTGTTTTGTTTTGTTTTGTTTTTTAATATTAAAGAATCACAGAAAAGCCCTACTAAAACCAGGTAATCAGAAATACTTCTTTTCACCGTAATGATTTAGCTCTGAGACTGCCTGTGACCGAGTAACAGTGAAGTTGAGTGGCCAGCATAGTGCAAGGAGGGTTACAAATGCTGGAGCAATGAGGACAGACCACACTTAAAATCTACAGCTTAGCAGAGATTTTTTTTTTTTTTTATTTAAAAAAAGTAGGCAAAAGAGAAATACCGTCACTGTGCCTGTGCTCTTGTGTTAAGACTTAATCATATGATTTTCAAGGTTTGAAAAATTTTGAAGTCCCTAGAGGGAAAAAGAAGGAGTCTTGGACTTTTCAGAAGAATATGGGATGGGGTAACCAGCTCTGCCACTGCTTCTCTTCGCCTGGACCTCCAGGCAGATTTCAGTATCTCTGAAATATGAGAGGAAGGAATTTCTTCTTTGGATGAAAAGGATTTCCACCATTTTTTTAAATGTGATGGATGAGATACAAGGCTTAATAAGTAAAATGTGGATTTTTCTCTTTGTCCTCTTTGCCTTCTCCTCCCTCTGAAGGAAGGCTCTCACCTGGCTGCAAGGTTCACTTCCCACCCCTCCTCTGAGCATCAACTTTACCCTGCTCATAGCAAATTCCAGAAGGTCCATTTTTATTTACTTGCTCCTGAAAGTAGGACTTTTACTTTCATGGTATCTTTTGTGTCAGTGTTATAATGAGCAGAGAAATAAATCCCCTCTTGGGTACAGAAGATTTTTCAAAAAAAGCCGGATAACCCTGATATTTGTGAGCATCAAATGCTTTTTTGAACAACAAGACTGAAAAACTATTTTCAATTTTGATGACAGGCATGCATAAAATCAGTGGTCCCTTATCGTTTCAGGACTTCACTCTGCTGCACCTTCTTCCTAGGGCAAATGTTTATGAAATAAGCTTATCCTTATCTTCTGGAACAGGCTTGCTAGTTACAGGAATCCAGTACCTTTGCTCTTGATGACATCTTTCTATCGGCCTTAAGGGAGAAACTCAACTTCTGAAAGTTTATAACCCAATCAGGCATGACATCTCTGAGAATCCACTTATTCCTTCATAAAAAAAAAAAAAACCAACAAAACCGCACAAACCCCAAACGAAACAAAAAATCCCACCCCAAAACCAAACAAACCACAGCTCATAACTTTCCTGTAGTCTTGACTGATATTATAAAAACCTGTATAAAAGGACAACAAGATTAGAAAACTTCCTTTAACTTCAAGCCTGAACACCACTTACATTTTTTTCTAATGGTTGTTCAACAAGGATGTTTTCCAGTCTGAATTTATCACACTGCCTTCCTTCTTGTGGGATTTAGTAGCATCTGCTAGTTTGTACTAGTAAAACACAGATGCACCAGTGCACCTACATCAACTCTCCCCTGAATAACCCACTTTTAAACAAAAAATTGCCAATGAAGCAAAACCAACCCTGATCAAGGAGCAGAAGAAGTCTTGTATGGGCAGTGGAAAAATAGTCTGTTTCCTGCTCCCACATCCCATGCGCCCTGCAAAAGTGTGTTTCTAAAGAAGGTACCTGCACTCTAAGGGAAGAACTCATGCTATTTTGGAACTGTGATGAAAAACACTTCTCATAAGACTATTGGGGAAAGACCAGTGAATGAATATGACTGATGAGTAGCATGATACAGAAGTCACGGTTACTTTGAGATACCACAGTATTTCCAGGTGTGCCAATGAGAATACAGCCCCCCAAAGATGATTTAACCCCATCTTGCAGCAAGAGCTGCCTGGATGTCAGTGGTGGCTGCAGGAGAGATTTGGCAACAGGCATTTGGTAACGGTGTATGACTGTCCTATAGAACTGTCATCCCACACCTTCCAGCTTCCCAGAAGGAATAATTTACATTCCATGTGGCAAAGAACTGTTGATAATCATCTGTATGTCTATCTGTCTGTCTATCTGTCATTTTGTCTACCCATGGAGGACAGGAAAGGGAGGAGGCATTCCCATTGCTTATGAAAGCACTCAAATCCACACTCCTTTGCATAAAGCACAAATTTTCATTCAAAGCAGAAATTAAATCTATCTGGACTTCATTCTTTGGAATGTTCTATTTTCCTAACAGCTCCACCTCTGGGAAACAGAGTACTATGCACAGAGTAGGAACAGAGCCATGAATGCAGAGCTCAGGTAATACCAGTCGTTCTACTCACAGCTTGCGTTTTTTGCTCTCTTTTCTCCTGAAAAGAGAAAATGATCACATTCATGCAGATGCCCTTTTTTCTAAGGTGGCTGCAATCAGATGTGCTGCACATCTCCCTCTCGGAAATGGCAGCAGTTATACCCATTTGCAGGTTAAAATACCATCACCCTCCCTCTGATGACTTACTCCAAGTCTTGCACAAAGCTAATAAAACAGCATGTTCCACAGAGCAGAATTTATGCAACTGAAGTTTTTCAGGTATAAAAGCATCATGCTCTATCTCCAGCAGAAGGAAATATTTGTGCCATGTTGTTTTCTTTCCTTGAAATCAGCTCCTTGCTAACCAGGTCTGACTTCAGTTCCGTGGCGGAGCAGAGGGTGTGCTGTCGTCCAGCACAACCCTTGGCTTGTCAGAAAGGTAAAACCGGGCTGAGGGATCCAGCATGGAAAGGGACCACAGGCAGCAGGCATGGGCAGCAGTGAGGTGACCATGGTATCCTGGTGCAGGCTGGCAGGGAGAGAAGCAGCGAACCAATGGCTTTGTGTTGCCTGCAGTGCTGCCAGGGCTCCTGAACCTCTGAGCCCCTACCTCTTCCTGAGCCTTTCTCTGACTCCCTGCCTGCCTCTGAACACCCAAAACCTGCTGCTGTGACACAACAAAATCACTTGTGTTGCGGCGAAGGAATTTATTAAATATACGAGTGCAAATAATCCTAAGAGAGCAGTGGACACAGAATCACAGAATAATTTTGGTAGGAAGAGACCCTCATCACCATAGAGTACAACCATTAACCCACCCCTGGCACTAAGCCATGTCCCTGAGAACCTCATCTTCCTCTGTTCAACCCCTCCAGGGATGGTGACTCCACCACTGCCCTGGGCAGCCTGTTCCAATGCCTGACAACCCTTTCTGGGAAGAAATTTTTGCTCATATCCAATTTAAACCTCCCCTGGCACAACTTGAGGCCATTTCTTCTTGTCCTATTGCTTGTTACTTGGGAGAAGAGACCAACCCCCTTCATGCTCCAACCTCCTTTCAGGTACTTGTAGAGATCTTTTGCTCCTTCAGAGGTGTCTGTGCCCTCTCACTCAAAGATGGGATTCACAAAACACTGCCAGAGTTTCAGAAAAATCACGTTCTAGTCTAAAATGGGACTTGGGGAAAAAAAACCCACCATAACAGCATAGTACAGGGCACAGCTAATAACATGCATGGTGCAACCCTTGATGTTTCAACCCTGCTTTCTGTGCCATGTTCTCGAAACTTTCTGCTGTTGTATCATTTGGACAGAGAAAAACAGGGTTGAAACTCTGATAAGCAGAGCTCAGAAGATATGTATTAGTCCCTAACAAAGACTGACTCGTTCTTAAAAGAGATGTTCTACTTTTGCTTTAAAAATTCTTCAAATACTCAGAGCTGAATTCAGTATTTTTGATTCATTGTAATTGAATCTGCTCAGACAGAGAAGTTCTATGAAACTAATTACCCATTGTCTCTCCTTGAAGTAAATATTAAAAGCAAGACAGACAAATATGGGTTGAAGTATGCTGCACAAATAATGTGTATAATCACTAGCTAAACCCTTGCATTCATAGTCTATTAGTCACTATGTGGGTTTAGATGATATTCACAGCAAAGCAAAGGCAGTATGACAGGGTACAACTCCGTGTTATCATCTCTGATTGCAAACAAAGAGCTAACCTGCCTGTATCCTGTGTCTCATCATTGTAACATAAATAATAAGAAAATTCCTTCTTTGACAAAGCCCAGCTGCTTTACGCTTTTCAGAGATTGCTTTTCTAAGAGCAGAGAGTAAGGCTTGGGTCACTTGTACAGCACAGTGAGATTTTTCAGAAGCAGTAGGCTTTAAAGCATCTCTAATTGTACCAACATTAACAAAGTAAAGCCAATTCTGAGCACTTAAAACCCCAATGGATCAGCTATTTGTTTTCTTGCATGAAAAAACAAAGAAGAATATAGTGAAGAAAAATACTGTAAAAAGTGAAGATAGTCCGAGAAATAATTTCATAACAGCACTGCTCATAAAGAAAAGGCAAAATCAAAATATCCCTGGTCTGTTAGGGTTAAATCTGGAAGGGACTCAGAGGTGAGTGGGGAGATATCGCATTGTGAAAGCCAGAAAGAAAGGTTTGCATGTGCTGAGCTGGGGCAGCTCTGAGCCATGAGATGTGTCACTTGCCCTGTATTTTTGGGGACCTCCTGGCACAGGAGCTGCCCCCCAGCCCCAGGCAGGTACCTGATTTCTCTCTGTCCCCACTGCCACGGCTCAGCCAGTGTCACCTGCTCTGCCACAGGGAATGAACAGGGGATTCGCTGCACATTTCATGGAGGCTGGGTGGGTTTCAGACTTGTCTGTGTGCTGTGCCCCATCCTTCTGCAAAACCTAGGGGCTGCTCATGAAAGAAATGGAAAAAAAGCAAATTCTTCATTCTTGAGTTGAAATTACAGTTACTTTTACCATGTGGAGTGTTTGTTGGTTGTATCACTGTGCTTATGGGTGTTCATGAGTGATGTCCATACGTGTTTTCTGAATTAAGGCAAAAAAGGGACATTCACAATTGTCACTATTACACCTGTCACTGAGCAGAGCGAAGCTGCCAATGCATGAGCCTTAACAAGGCAGATGACGGTTTAAAATGAGCCTAGGTATGAAAAGGATGGAGAAAAGGAAGGAAGAAAGGACAACCTCTCCATATTGTTTCAATAACTGTTATATGACTTTTTCACTCTTTTAGATGCAGTTTCTTCCTTGGAGAGAATATTTAGAAAAAGCAATTCAAATAATCCCTTTTCCCTTTCCTCCTCCTATTCCTTTTCCTGTAGAGAAGTGTTTATAGATCTGCTTGAGATCCTGGCATATATTTCCAACCTCTTTGTCTTGCAGGAGACTTGGCTCAGCTCTTAACCTATTCTCAAACAGACTGTGATTTCAGTTTCTCTCTTGACTTCAGTAGTTTTAAATAAGAACAAACTTCATCCCTGGCCGGTGTCCTACATTTCAGATTCCAGCGCTGTCTCTCCACAGCTAACCTCGCGTTCCCATCAGCACAGATATGCTATTTTTGGGAACCCCAGGTTCTTGCCTGTGGGACCAGGGCCCCTTCCCAAGTGCAGGCTGAGCTGGGCTTAGAGCCCACTTGGCTGCGAGCGCCGCATCTCCACCGGCTCCGCTGTAAATGGGAGCTGAGAGCAAGAGCTCCTAAAAAATATACAAAAGAAAACAAGGAGCTAATGCTGCTGGTTTGTGCTCTGTGAAGATGCATTATTCATGGTGTACAGAGACAAGAGAGGGAGAGAAGATGCCTGGCAAAGCCCCCAGAATGGCTTATTTACCCCCGAGTAAAAACTTAGATTTGTTGAGTAGACTCCATAAATATACCAGGACTCCTGAAATGTCCAGATGTTTCTGAGCAGATGAATAATGTTCTCTTTCTGAAAGCTTACTGAATTTTTTATTATCTTATGCACTATTTGTGTGGACAGGTCTTCTTAATGAACAGCAGTAAAGAGCAAACTCCGGCGCTGCTCCAGGTATTCAGTGAGAGAGGAGAGCCAGGGACACCCAGCTCACCTGGGAGGTCCTGAGGATGTCCCCAGAGGGGCTGGACTGCGCTGTTCAACAGTCAGAAAATAAACACTGAATCAATGAGATAAACCTCTCTTAGGAGTTGGAATGTAGCCGTGCTATAAAGGTGCTATAAGGCATTGCCAGCCATGCCCTCAGCCACGGCTGCGGCACAGCGGGATGTCACACCCCTGTGCAGCCAGACCTCCAAAAAAGATTTCAGAGTTCAGACAGAAACTGAGTTCAACCTCTCCATTGAACTAATGCTGCATTTTTATTCAGATTGGAAATAATTTCTTCTCCACGGTAATTCTTTAGTAATGCTACTCCACCTAGACCAATTGAAACTGGAAGAAAAGGATTCACCTATGAGAGTTCTGCCTCAGTTGGACAGCAGGACTGATTTATACCTTTACCTTGTTTATTGTATGGAGGGTTTACACTTTCATCTGATTACTCTCTCTCCTGTGAGTCTCCCTCTATGCTTAAAATAGAAAATGCCACTAACCCTGGGACTGCTGATAGAGCTGGGGGGGCCTCTTGAGCAGTGGTTTTCTGTGTTTGCTGTCTCTAATTCTGCATCTTCTCTATCTATGCCTGAGCTGCTGGGTTAGTGCCACCCATATGTATTTAAGAATTGAGCCAGCTTCCATGACTTTATAATGGATATATATTTATTTTGTGTTTTTCCTTCCAGATTTTGGTTTGTCCTGTCCTTGCTTCTATTGCGCACTGCCTAAACACTTAATTTACTTGAATTCTCAGTCTTTGTGTATGTGTGTGCTTTCTTTACTGATCAGAAAAGAGCCTATAGGTGTGTGTATATGTTATTACTCTGTGGATATGTTCATGCTTTTCTACAGCTCCATCCACATGCACACATATACACACATACACCTGCGTGCAGTCAGAATGAGGTTTATCTCACTTGTTAAAGACCACTGGCAAGCATGATCATACTGCAACCTTGACGTACCTTTCACATTTACAGTGACTGTAAATTTGACTGACTCCAGCCAAGACTGTGTTGACTGTGTCCAGGACTGATGCCCCAGTAGCTGGACATGGCAGAGCCTCTGTCCCCCCAAACCACAGTTCCCCCTTTCCTCTTTGCTGCCAGCTTTGCATGTGAGTCCACCTCAGCAGCTACAAGCCTGGCTGCAGCCTGACCCCAGTTCAAATCATGTTCAAGAGGCAGCAACAGGATTTGTTACTGCTTTATTTTAAAGTGTAGCCACAAACGAAGGAGATGGCATCAGCACCCATCTTGCACGCCCCAGCTGGTGTGGTGGCATGGGAAGTGGTATGGCTGCTTCACAGCTCCTCCTCCTCAGCCCCAACCCAAACCTGATGCCATAGAGCAGGTAAGTGTTCATCACATCAACGTTTTGCTGCCACAGACCAGGGAAAATGCAACATCCATAGGACATGAAGAGAAAGTCAAGGACCCACACGGCAGAAGGGGTTCCCAGGGCAGAGTTTGAGGAAACACAGTGCTGTGGCTTAGCAGTCAGTGCTCTACCCACAGAAAAAATGAACTTAGGGCTGGGAATGCTGTTTGCACATGTTATATTAAAGAGCTATTTTGCAAAATCCAGAAACCACCCTGGGACAAGAGGCAGGACCTGAAGCCTCTCTTGCCATCTCAGCTGCACCTTCACTGCGTCCCCACTGACAGCTCTTCCGACTTCACACAGCAATGTGCCATTGCCAGGGGATCTGTCATTTTTATCAGTTCCTATAGCTCAGCTGCTCAAAACTTCCTGCTACTGTCATTTAGCCTCCCTCCTTCTCATAGATAGCTCCTAGCTGCTAATATATACTAACAATTTTCACAGTCGCCTGCTTTCCATCTGCTCCGGTTTCAGTGCTGGTTTTTTGTCTTACTTCCTCTATGATCTCAGCTTGCTTTTGTTGAAGCTACACACTTTTTCATCCTTACTGTGGATTTTTGGCTTTTTAGACATCAAACAAAATGTCTCTAAACAGTGCTGGGTTCTCAATCACATTTCACTCTATTTCAGTTCCTTCTCACAGATGACTCAATTCACAGCGGCTGTCGGGCTGGTGACACTGCCCATTTCAGACGGGCAGAGATGGTTGGGACTTTTTCTCACGGTGTATAATGTATGTAATGCAGTTCTGCTCTCTTGCTCCTAAATACTTTTAATTTCCTGCCGTGTGGTCACTCCTGTAGCTGCCAATATAGCATCCCCCAAGCTGCAGCAACACTTTTTGAGTTAAAAACCATCATTTATAATTTCAAAACATCATAACAAATATTTAAGTACTGTAGGGTGAGTCCTCCGGCAGCTGCCACTGTCTCAGCCAAGAGCTCCCCATTATGGACCGATGGGGAAGGAGTTGATGCTGTTTCTTGTGTGATCTGCCTGTCCTTGGTGGGACCAAGTAATACCTGATCTTGTGTGTCATTCCTTGGTCCTGTGAACTGTGTGCTTCTGTGTTGTGTGACTCATATACAGGTAAAGCAAAATTTGCTCTAGCATGTGCTGCCTGCTTGTTCTTACCCAGCTGATGCCCCCAAGTTATCAAAATGACACTGCATGTTGAAGTCACATGAACCTTTTGGGTTTCAGCACCAGCGAGGTCAAATAGATATTTCTAAATGACCAGTCCCAGTTCTTTGCATTTAAGCATCAGGCACATAGCACCTGTGTCCAGCAATTAAAAGCAGTCCTCTTTCACTCCCATGGTGGCTTGACCTCAGATAAAGTTAATTCAAAGTTTTAAGTCATTCCATGTCTAAAGCCTTCCTGTTCACAGGAGCAGAACTGTTAGAAGGTATTTCAGGCTTGCCTGAGGACATTTGCATTCAGGATTATGATTTGACAGGGAACATCTCAGATGGAGCATCCCTGGGCGGCCAAGTCTCCAGAGTCCATGCACTTGATGTCCTTATGCCTGAGAGAGGAGCTGCAGGCCCTCAAGATGTTCTTTCATCGCTAAGGAGGAAGACAAGTGATGATGAGCAGCACCAGAAGAGCCAATTACAGTGTTATGATCAATGGCAGGTCACTCATGCCTGGGATTAGACCATGGATACAGGAATTTGCAGAAGAGAAACACAGAGGAAACTTTGTACCACTCAGTAGAAATCTTGCACCTTTTTAATTAGGATGATAAAAGAAATGAAGTGTTAAGTGGGAAGGATGGGTGCTGAAGGCTGCAAGAAAAGCATCAGCTACTTTACCAGCAGCAGTAGTTCTGAGCGGTGGGTTTGGGTGCTTAGAGAAAAACAATCACTAACAAATCAAGTCTACAATGGCACCGAGGAGCCTTCAAAGATAAATGGCAGACAGCTGATTTCCTACAGATTGATGATTTCCTAAGACAGATTTCATTCTGAGGCAGTGAAAACAAAATTTTCATAGTCGGAGAATTTTTTATTGAAGTGCAAATTGAAACAGCTAAACGGTGTTTATGCATGTGTGTGCATATAAATATGTATCAACTTTCCTTCTTCACTTGTCATGATTGCAAAAGAAATTCCCATCCTGACTTTTCACACCCACATGAGTACAGGAAAAAGGAATTTAAAGGTTGCTTGAATTTATGTATCCACTGTGAAATTCCTGAGTACTGAAAAGCACATTTTGTTGAAGAGATATGAGTGCTATGTAATTTACTGTTTGAGGGCTTCCAAAATGAAATGTTACCGTACATCGTATAACACTTTTCATTGAGTGGGAGTTCACCTTGCTTATATTTGGCCAAAGTTTTTCAGTGTTATTCGTTGTGCAAAAGCTACCCTTTACAATGGAATTAGGAGCATTTGATTGCTGCTATACAAATGTTAATTAGTGCTCAGGAATCCCTAAGAAAGCATGGACAAACTTTCTGCTTTCAGCAGACAAGAGTGTGATTGTTCCATATTAATATTGATATTATTGCTGTGGGCAAAAGATCTTCAGGGATCTAAAAAGTGTGATATGCAAAATACAGAGATGTAAATCCAGCACCTTTGTCATACATAATGTAAAAGAACAGAAAATACACAACTGTGATAAACGCTTTGTCACTCAGCACCGATAACCTCTTTTCAGAGAAGAACTGGGGGGCTCAGGAGAAGCAGCTGCATCACACTGCCCCCTTCTTGCTGAATCCAGACCATCTCTGTCTGTCTTTGCCCAGAAGTTGGTCCCTCACTAGTGAAAATGCTGCCCTGACCTGCGGGAATATCCTTGTTCCTGTCCATAGTGGTGCCAGGTGTCCTTGGGTTACTGCTGCAACATGGCACATCATGTCACACAGAGTCACAGACCGTTTGGGGTTGGAAGGCACCTCTAGAGATCATCTCATCCTACCCACATCCTCATTGCTCGTGGCGCAGAGCTCCTGGAGCTGGTCCTGCCCTGTCCCAAGCCTCTGCTGTCTTGCTTTAGGACATGTCGTGGGTGGAGGAAGCCTCAGGAGCTAAAAGCAGGACTTCTGCTATAGTAGAGCAGTCTTGTGCCTTTCACAGAAATAGGCTTGAACTATCCAGTTAACCCCGTTCTGGTTTCCCTGGGGTCCTGCCTGGGCCAGCCCTGCCTGTGGGGATGCTGGGGCTGAGGGAGGAAATTTTGGAAAGGTTCAGACTGAGACTGAATTCAATGCCAGAGATACTCACAAGGGATTTCCACATCATGCAGATTCCACATATTAAATTGAATTGCATTTCCTTGCTCATTTGCATGATTTGCTTACCATGTGTGTGTAAGCATAAACAAAACAAATGCATTTTCCTTATGTTTTATGGATATAACTTCACAGATTCGACTTTTTTTCGTCATGGAGAGCAAGCCCTATAGATGATTATACAGTAAGAAAACATATGTCAAAGACCCTCACTGAATTAATAGGCGATTCAAAAGGCTGCAGTCACTATTTCAGTAGCTTTCAGCTTTTTAAAAAAATACTTTTTGTCAACAGAACAACATACTTCGTTTGCCACGAGCCTGGTAAACATAACAAAGGAATTAAGAAGTGGAAATGTCAGGGATGACATTCGGCTAATTTGGCTCTCCTGAATTCACCAGTGGCGGTTATGCCAGGCCAGCTCTTCCTGCTCGAAATTAAAACAATGTTTGATCTCAGAATTAATATCATTCCCTGTAATAAATGCACTGGAAAATCCACACTGGATCTTTTCAAAATGAAGGGCAGAGATTCGTGCCGCTTAAAGAATAATAAAAGAGTCATATTCAGACAGCCTAAAAACCACCCGAGTCCCCATGCCCAGGATTTCATATTGATCAGCTCTGAGTTTGGAGCACAGAAAGTATTAAGCTCTGGGACCTCAGTGGAATTTATTCCAACCATAAGTCCAAATACTGTCATTAGTGGGACTGAAAATATTTAGGTAAATCCATATCTATTTCCCAATGACTACTCAGACATCAGTATAAAAATGATGCCAGCCAAAGCCTCTTACCCTTTTTTTTGGCACCTTGGAAGTTGTGGAGCTCACCAAGGCAGGAGCAGATGTCCTGGTGGCTCTTGGAGTCAGCGTGTTGGTGCTGCTCCCTTTCTGGTCTGACCCTGAAAAAAGAGTGACCTCATGAGGCTGTCAATGAGGGAATGTTTTTACCTTAGAAAATGTGCCGTGCTGTAATAAACTTAATCTTTATTAGCTAGTGTAAATGGACCAAAGTTTGCAGTAATTGTACCTTGACTGTATAGATTAAAAAATAATAAAATCACTCTACATTTTGCCCTTGATATAGGGCACAAAGAAATAGAAAGAATCCAGATATAAAGAATTCAGCACTGTTTAAGAAACCTAAAAGCTAACTTCAGAGAAAGGTATGCAAAGATCAGGAACAACCAGATGCCTCTCCAGATGTTCTTAAACCCACAGCTGGTATCAAGAAGGACTTAAATTCATAAATTCAATAACCATCACAAGAGTAACTCAAAGTCACTTATTTTGATGAGCCATCTTAGAAATCTGCATGCAAATGTGCAAGTGTAGAAGGACACGCTGTACACAGCACTGGGAGAGAAATACAATAGAAGAGGAGTGTAATTATGTAGTCCCAGACCAGCCACAGCCTCATCCCCAGGTGCTATGATTACTGGCAGGCCAGTCAACGTTTGGTTTTATCATAGATGGGGAGGTTTTGTTTAAAGAATTGTTCCTGATTTCTGTGAGTAATGTGTTTTCTCCAGGCTTTGTCTTGCAACGGCTGTCCCATAAATCATGTTCAAAATAAAATGTTTAGAAAAGCAACCAAAAGCTGCACAGCTTAATCCTTTTACTAACCATGGACAAAGATCTATAACTGTGCAGCACATGTACAAATGCTTCAGCCTATTTAATTCTCTGGGGGTGGTCACTAGTTCCAGTAAAGTTGCTAGCAGAGATGAAACAGCCAACTTTTTTGGAAGGTATTTGCAGCAGACCACATCCTTCTGTTGATAAAGCCAATGTAACAGTGGAGAGCAGTACAATATAGACCAGGACCCAAGAAATTCATGTTCTGGAGAAACTGTAAGGCTTGAGGACCAGTGGCAACAAACGGATATTTATACTTGAACAACCTGACTACTCAATGTTTGACTTTATTGATATGTAAATTGGAGTAACAATAGAAATTATTATCTTCCATTGATAATGAGGAATGTCTTTTTACTAGCACTGAGCAGTATTTTATTATAGTAAGAGTGGGCTGACTGCACCTCTGTCCATGCTTTTGTTATGTTTGTCTGGAGAAGTTTTTGAAGAAACTTGTAATGCTCGTATTTTGCTCTGCCTTGCTTTTCTCTGTAGTCACACAGCTCTATTACAACTGTCCCTTTGGAAACTTGCAGAGTTAAATGTCTTTATCAACTTACCTTCAAACATATTCACTTTCTTTTAAAATCCTGGCTACTCAGCAAACTATTTCCCAAGTCTTCGTGTTAAGAGTCAAGGATCTGACTCTAGAAAGAAAACTTGATAGGCATTAAAATTTGGCCTCTTTATATGAAGGACAGTCCTCAACTGCCAATAATTTTCACTAGTTTTTAAAGGATGAAAAATTCCTTGTCTGCTTTGAAAATGTAACTTTTGGATCCAGACACTAAAACATTACTATCAGAAAGCTGTATTTCCTCCACATTTGTAATGAACATATCAGAGACCTAATCGCTTCAAGCCAAGGAAGGTAACCAATTCTGCACTGTCAATATTTTGATCTTTTAAAAAGTAGTAATGTATCATACTGAAAGAGACCTTTTTTCCCTGCTCAATCCCCCAGCTTCCAAGCACAGAAACAGGCAAGCAAAAAAAAACAAACCAAAACACACAAAAAACCACACTATCAAACAAAAACTCAAGACCAAATCCTATGAGTTCAGCTTCATTCTGTGTTTCAGATGTTCAGGAACAACATCACATATCTCCTGGTCCATACCTCCCTGGTCGTTCTAATTAATAGTGGCCAGAGGCAGTATTTGTTTCTTAGCTCATGAGATAATAGGTTATTGATTGATCTGTTAGCTAATAGCCAAGGTTATGTCTCACAGAAGAAGTGATTGTGTGGATTGAAGCTCATAATTGATCCTGTTTCCACACACTCAGGATCATACATTTAGCTGTCACACAAAGAAACAGAAAACACCCTTAATGACATTTATTGACTTCTAAAGACGTGATTCCTCACCTGCACCCACCACCAGTCCAAACAGCCCCTGAGCTTGACACTAACTCACATTCAGTATCTGCAGTTCACTGGCTTTTCTGTACCACAAGCAGGAAAATCGAAAGAGCCGACATGCTGAAGTCATCTGCTCTCACAATGACTCTGCTCTCACATGTCACTGCTTCTTCATCTTGTGGCATTGCCATCTCATCATGGCACGCATACTGAGGAGCTGTGAGATGAACGAAACGTTCAAATGGGTTTTTAAAGGGCTAAAAAAGGATCGGAAGAGATGGGGCCATAAGTGCAACATGGAATTGAATGGAAATATTGAACAGTGAGCACATGACTGGAAATGCAGAACTGTCTGCAATTCAGAAGGTCCATTCTAATGTAAGCTTCAAGATTATAAAATCTGGTCTAACTGCAGAATATTTTGTGAAAAATATTTGTTTCTCTTCTATCACTTTGGCTGTTCCAAGTCATAACATCCAAAACAGGAAAGAGAAATGTTTCAACCTTATTAAAACATGTGTTTCTGAAATGCGTTTCAGAAACACGGAGGTTTCAAAGATTTGGTATACTTACAGAAGACAATTTGAGCTTCTCTGAATCAGAATATTCAGAATGGGAAACTGTCTTGAAAGAAAGGAAAAAAAAAAAAAAGAGGAAATAGAATAAAGTGAAATGGCTGCTTTGTTTAGATGTAACCCAGTAAAATGACTGGTTTATATCAAAACATTTTGAACTCTTAATTCCAGACACAATCAGTTCCTCTACTACTCATCTGTTCATATCTGCATAGGTATATTAAATTCATTAACTCTTTATTGGGAGTCATCTTGAGGCTGATAATGAAAACCAAATTGAGAAAATTAGCTAACTCTCTCCTGCAATCTTCTGCCGGTGTTATTGAGAAATGCTATTCGGTTATTTGGGGGCCATTGATTTTCTCAGCCGTGCAGGTCATTTTCATACATTTCTGGCTGGCCCTGCCTAGACCCACAGCCAATGCAGGCTATCCAAAAAGTCTTTTTGAGCCTTCCTGCTCCCTGGTGGCTTTTACAGTGTCACAGCAGTTTGGGAATTATCTCCCCTTCAAGTTTCCTGAGCCTCTGCCCTTTTTGAATCTTTTGATTTGCAGGTGCTTGCCCAGCGCAGTCAGGATTTCCTAGTTCGCTTGTTCACCTGCATGTAATTTTCACATAAGACACTGCTCATGAAAATATATGATGGGAACCTAAAAGGTTATTAATTTATTTGGCACAAAAGCTTTTTGGAACAGTGCTACTCAGTGGCATGCACACCTTGTTTTTATTAAGCCATGTAATGGGGGAAAAACTAATATAAAATCCAAGGCAAAGCATTAAAAAGGTAATTTGCCTTAAGGTATAGAAGCTCCCAAAAAACCTGCTATTTTTTTCCTCTTTCAAGTATTACAGAGACACAGCATTTTTATTCTCTCATTTATGCCAGTTAGGATCACTAATGATCTATTATTACACAACCCAGAGCCAGGCTCCTCTTGCATTAGCATCACAACCTCTCCCTTGTATCTGCATGCTTTCCCAACTGCCTTGTGTCACCCAAACCATTTTGGATACAGTTTCAATTACAGAAAATAATAGGATTCTTGAGGATGTGTAAATGCTTCAAGTATTTTGGCACGGCTGTCCTGCTCTGAAATAGCTGAAGAACCTGCCTGCATTTCCAGGGAACGAGCTCAAGGTGCCCATTTGCCTTTGCTGAGCAGCCTTCAAGGCTTTTGTGCAATGTGAAAAAGCTAAATACTATCTGCATGCGTTGGGGAGAAGATGTCTCACAGTTTAATTGTGCACATTCACCGTAAGTATCAATTAAAGGCCAACGTCCGCTTTCATTTCCTCTGAATTCAATACAAACCCAACAGCGGCTGCAGGATCAAATCCCAAGCCTAGCTATGGAATATTTATTATATTATATCGAATTTTTCAGCCCAGGCTTGAGCAGATCATGTTAATTAATGAAGAATTTCCAGATGGATGTACATTATTTCAACAAAGCAAATGCTTTTGGGGAAAATAGTCTGCAATGTAGAAAGAAACTGGATCTATTATGTCAGAATAATTGATTTAAATGAAAGACAGTGAGTATTTGCTACTTGCCATGCTGTAGCCTGTCTATTGATTCTCTCTGCAGAACAGTAAAGCTGCATCTTTATAACACCGAGGATCTTCCTATGAGACTCTTTTTAGGTTTCTAAGAACAAATAAAAAAATTCCCTTTTTGGTTTGTGATCTGGATTTAAATGAATTAAAGTCATAAAAGAAACCTGCCATTCAGGGATACACACAAAATGTAAGACTATTTCCATGGGTGCTTACATTACTAATAGACCTCTTAAAAACAGTAGAATGGAGATTGACACTTGTATCTGAACGTGTTGTACTATTTGTCATCGGCAGCTGCACCTGTTTTTAAAATTAATCTTCTTTGAGAACATGCACTGAAGGATTTAAGGATCTGAGCTGATGCTGCCGTTTCTGCTGGAGGCTGCAGTGCAGGGAGACCCCAGCAGATAATTTGCTCGGGGGCACACAGCTATGAACCCGTGATGGGTACCATAGGGTCCCTGATGCCTGTGGAGATTAGAAAAGGGGTTTTATTCCTCCTCCTTTTCATAGGATTGCATCTGATAAAGGCTGAGCAGTGCTGAGCAAAGTAATCACAGAGGCACTGGCAATGAAACAGCTGGGAGATCTGTTCTTCAGAAAAGCGGTGCTCTAGGTTCACCTTGCACAGCTAGGGAAGAAGAATGTAGAGGCTGATATTTACATCCTTGCGAAAAAACAAAAACCAAACCCAAAAACTTCCTACTTATTTTATGCTATTGCAACTTCAGCAAGTTTCTATGCAACCACTAAGATCTTTTGACCAGCATCATCCCTGGGTTTATTTGGGATTTATAAGCACCCAAGAATGAGGCAGGTGAGTGATGTGCCAAACCTCTCCTTAAATCCAGCCTTGTTCTCCACGTCTGAGTGTGTGCAGTGAGGCACCTGCACGCTCCACAAAATGGCAAGCCTTGGCAGGACATTATAAGGCTTTTTCTAAGAAAAAGAAAGAGAAAATGCCCAAATGTAAAGAGCATCCGAGTCTTCACAGAGCATGAGAACAGCCAGGCTGAATGGTGTGATTTGTTACCACACAGCTGCATCAGCAAATACTATTCTCTTTCGATTTCATGTTCTTCTAAATGAAAAGCCTGTCTTTTGACGCTTTAAATTGTTGAAAAAAGTCCATGTTTAAAAAGGTAAAACGTACCATGTGGAAGTAAAATATATCAGATAAACAGGAAATTACCAGACTCTGCATAAAAGGAAAACAAACTTGTTTTTTTTATCAGTAAACAACACGTTTCTCTAAATAATAAATGAGCTGCTTTTCATTTTTCAAATAAGAGTCTATTATTTTCAACTGGATATCAGTCAGCACAGCTTGGATGTTTTTAAATACTTATAATTACAAACCTGAAAGACGTTGGCATGGTAAGAAGCTTAACAGAAACAAAAAGAATGTAAGTGGAAAGGTAGAACAGATGAGAACCAGCAGTAATGCTTTATATGATACTAATCTCATTTTAAAATAGCTTCTCGTTTCTATGCAAAAAGGTATTTGCAATCATGCTCCCCTTGACTTCTGCAGTGGCCTGGAGACACCCTGTGCTTGTCACCCAAAATACGCTGAACAACCATTCCTAATAAAATGTTTTCATACTGACAGAACTGATGTCTAATTCTGCCAAAATTTAGAATATATGTATATATATTTTTAATACAAAAATTAACAAATAGAATACTGGAGAGGATGCAAGAGACGTGGCTGCTTTACCACCTCCTGCCTGGTGACTACAGCCACCTCGCTGGATTTGCTGCCTCCTCTCATGTTTTCCTTGCCATCCCAATCCCAACCATCCTTCATCGAGTCTGAACTCCCAGCACAAGACACCCATGACCTCAGCTGGAGCATCCTGGCACCCAACACAAATCAATATACATATTTACAGCCACTCTGCTTTGTTATTATAATAGAGGAGGGTTACCCTTCATCCACCATATCACAGGAACTCACATTACTTCATACCTTTTTATAATTAATGATAATATATGATTCCTTTACCATGCATGAACGTGTGATTATTGTCTATCAACATTTATTCACTAAAATGATTATCTCATTCTAATGGGAAAAACATAGAATTTTCTATACCTTTATTGTGACGCTGCTGCATAGCTGAATGAGTACATTGCAAAGAAGCAGAAAGCGAAAATTGCCAAGTGCGCTGCTGTAAACTCTAACATTACGAATTTTTAAATAAAGATAAAAAATAAGGCTTTTCTTTAATAGTTTAGAATCAGCTTGGCAAAGCTGAAAAACATCCTAAGGATATAATTTAAGAAAGGGGATGATAGTAAGAAAGACATATAATTGATTTTGTTCAGGATTAGGGAATTCTGCAGTTAAAAGTCTTTCAAACAACTATGATTACAAGCAATCCTTTTCTACAGTCTTTGCGAAGAAAACACTCACCGAGGTGAGCTCTCTGTCAGGCTCAGGGCAGTTTCCCATTTTATAATGCGATTTTTCTTTTTCTCCACAAATGCTGTAATTCTCCAGATCAATGCTTGTGCCCTGCTCTGCAGAATATGGACATTTTGACCACACAGTCATCTTCTCTTAAATGAAAGTACTCCATTCACCAAAGAGAGCTTCTGAGTGACGTGCTTCCTCCTACCATTTATTACTAAAGGCTACGCTGTGGTAAACATCTTTCCAACTGTATTTCATGCATAGCAGGTAAAATATTCTGCTTTGTTTTATTACAATTTACCCATTTTAGCAAATGTATATGTACATTTTTAAATGTCATTAATTTTGAATGTTCACTTTGACATTGAATTGGTGGATAATTTAGCCTATTAGGTTTTTCATATTTACTTTGTTTGTAATATTTGTCTGAGGTAGTACAAAACCTGAATTTTTACACTACCTCAATTCGCTAACTTGACAGGTGATGATATGCACATTTCAAACTTCTTCCTGAGCTCCCAGATGTATGCAATCCTTTGTGCATATAGAGTGACTTCAGTGTGGTCCATGGGCTTTTGTTGAATTATTTTAATGTTTATTTTTTTCCTAAGTTACTAGAAAACAACTCCTGCACTGTGATCCCTTGCTTCAGGGTAAGGACAGCTGCAGAAATGCTGCCAGAAGTGACAAAGTCTGCCATCCACAATCCCTGTTTTTATGTCCCTATTTCACCCAGTTGGTCATCCCTCTTTCAGTGCACATGGCTCATCCATAATGAGCCCAGACCACTTTTATCCTGGCAGCATCACCAGGTCTCTTTCAGGGGAGCAGGACTGATCCCCAGGCCCCAGTAGGCCATCGGTGGGATAAAAGAGGGCTCTTGTGGTGGGGAGGGCAGTGACATTTTGCTTTGCCTTTCCCTCCTGCTCTGCCCACTATGGGAATTAGCAGGAGACCTCATTTTCCTGGGTTTGTCAGTACTGATGATAGTCCTTCTTTGGAGAATCCTCATGGCATAATACACCAAAAGAAATATTTATTTTAGGTAAAGAAAAAACAAACAATCTTGCTTTTGATACTCACTGCAGTAAAATCTAGAAATAGCAATATGTACGCTTCATACGCTCCTGCCCCCAACACACACACCAGATCACCGTGGCTGGGCTGGGGTCCCTGTGAGCTCAGGGACTGAGCCCCGGCTGAGGGGACACTGACATCCTGGTGCACCCACCACGTACATATACCTCCAACTAAATCATTTACTCCACAGTCTGTGTCAAGAGCAAAACTGGAGTCACCATTTCCATTCAAGTGCTGTACTTGCTTAAAGGCACAACACAATTAACTCACTGTCACATACAATTACTAACCACCATGTTGGCACGTATTGTAAAGCGTTTTTTAGCTAATGTGCAGCTAATTGGACCTTGGTTCTGGAGAGCTGTACCACAGCCGTTTCTGCTGCGAGGGGCTGGTCCCTTCTGACTCTGCTCTTTGTCAGACATTTTCAACAGAAACTTAGAGGACAGTGGTGACACATCAAATTAAGGATGGATGATGTGGTCAGGACTGCAAAAAGCATCGGGGTTCAATTTCACAAGACTTTCTTAATGACTTTGAAGCACTTTACCTCTTCTCTTTGCAAAGAAGCCTCACCCTCCCCTTGGCCTCACAGGACCAAAAGAAAAGTGCATGGATTACATACAATATTAGACCAACTTTTGTCCTAGGAAGAAATTAATGCACGTGCGAAAGAGTCAAGGTTTTGTTTAAGCTGTTGCAAATGTTCATCACATGCAAGTGCTCATAAACTTTCTCTCAGGACTGCTCCAGCTGTAAAATTCCCATTACATTGCAAAACATATGAATAAATTACTTACTTATATGTTAAGGTGATACAGACCTTATTTGACCTCACCAAATTAAGGTCATGTTGTGATGACATTATCATCACAATGTTATGGTCATGTTGTGATCACCATGTAACAGCAATTACTACTTGCTATAACCAGCCAAGTTAACCTTGTAGTACTCATTAAAACAACTGTCAAACATCCATTTCTCTACTGAGGTGGTTTTGTCTCAGTACAGAGCAGGTGCACACAAGCAGTTCTCTACATTAGCAACAGAAATTGTAAATTCAGCTTCACGTTATCAGAGGAAATAGTAAGTCAAAGGGATGGTGCAGCGCTGCCATGGGGATGGAGGGATCAGACACAGGTCATAAATTAGCGAGTCTATCAATAAGAGCAGTGCAAGGTTAGACTCAGTGACGTGGCCAAAGCAGGGGGAGTTTCAGAAATGCCGAATGAGGCTGACTGCCTGGTTGTGGGTGAGGTCCCTGCAGGGGGGCTCGCTGTGGTGGTGCAGCTGCAAATTCAAACAGAACTGTGGGGTATGATTCAACCAATGCATGGTACTATGAGAAATGTAGTACAGTTAGTTGTGGGAGCCAAATGAGAAGAAAATAGGCAGCACCTGCTTATAACGCAACTTAGATTATCTACAGGACTTTAAAACCACTCTGGTTTGGAACAGTGAATACCTAGCTTTCCAGTTGAATATTAAAAGAAAAAAAATATTAAAATGTGGTATTTCCAAAATTGACTATTCAAGAATCAATATTTCCATGCCAATATTCAAAACAGTGGTGGAAGAAAAAGGCACAGATCTTGCAGAGATAGCTGTCTCTAGTTTTTTCTTTAGTTTACTTTTCTCTAGTATTACCCTAATACCTTTGCAAGGATGTGCACATACAAAGGATGTTCTCTGGAGAGTTTACACATTGTGTATGTGCAAAGGGACCTTTTACAGAACGAGCTGCAATCTCCCCTGCACGGTCCCCGTTCAAGAAGCAGTTCAGCTGGGCACAGAGCCAGTGTCAGCTAATGCTGACACTGAAAACAATTAAGCTTTAGGCCATCCAGGATTTTGGACTGCAGTACATAAATTTTCTGTATATGAAGGTACTAAAGGTCAGGGCACAAACTGTTATTGCCTGTAACTAGTAGAATTGCAGGCAACTTGCTTTGCCCTCAACTAACAATTTGTTATTTCTACCAGAACACGTTCATATTTTACATATGATCTACAAGAATAAAAAACATTCTTCTCCACTTTTAGTGTCTGAGTGCTTTCCAGATGTGCACAGAAATGGAGCACTGACATTGTTTGGAAATGACTTTTTCTTCTCCCAAGAAAATTAATATTTGAGGTCTCTTTTACCAAAAAAATCTCGCAATGTATGATATCAGTGAGACGAAGTCCAACATGCGGAATAAAAGAAACAGGTTTGTTAAGCTTTAGTGCCTGTGAAACTCTCCTGTCTCTGCTGAGGAGCTGTGCCTTTCCAGAAGACCTGGTGAGCCTGTGGGGGTCTTAAATGCACAGTGTTTCCACACTCTGAGTTTGCTATATATTTATTTGAGGGAGTTTTCAGCAGCTTGCATTTCTGGATCCAGATTCAGTATCAGGTCTTGTAGCTACAAATATTGATTTAAGCATAAATCTGTATTTGAGCTGCTTTTGTAGGTGCACTGTCACCTCAACACAGCCGGATCACATCTCTGTGTCGTGCAGTGCAGTGCTGAGCATTCATCTGCTTTGCACTGAAAGCAATCCAGACCGGTTTTGTTCTTCTTTTCTGAAATGCACTCGCCCCATTTCTTGACAGACTCTAACCTGTGTTATTTGTCTTCCACACCACAGGCAATAAAATGATTTGCCAGGATTTTAATGGAGAAAAAAGGAGTTTGTGTTTCTCATTATTCTCCACTGTGCAGCCCATCTCCTGCTGCAAGGGACGACTTTAAACCTGCCCTGGAAAGAGTTTATCCCAGATTGGCCACGGTGTGATATGCAGGTAGGTGCCATAGGCAGAGCCCCTCGCATTTCAGCTGCTGGCAAGGGGTTAATACAACATGACAGCAGGGAGAGAAACCTGATTAGAGATGGTATTACTGGATAAAAGCCTTTTTTTGTTTTTCTTTTCTTTCTTTCTCCAGGATGAACAGCTCCTTTCCAACTTGCAGAGGGCTCTGAGTGTTGCAAGGGTGCAGATGTCTTGGTGTTTCTCTCTGAAACATCCTGCAGTTTATCTTTTTTCTTTCAATACCTCATTACAAGCAGAAACATCATGTCTCAATGATGCTGGGGAGGTCCTCTCTGCAGCACCTCTCTGCTAAATGCAGAAATGGTTTTGTCATGTTGGATAAAAGCTGCTGAGTCTCCCTGAGGATTCCCAGGTTGAGGATTGTGACCTAAATGAACATTAATGTTCTTTGGAAAATGTATTCTAGTAGAGGACTCAGCACATTGTGAAGATTACAAATTGTACCCAGTTTTCTGTTTTAGCTGCCTTTTGTGCTGAGGCTGTTGATTGCTTTGACTGTTGCAATTCAGAGAACTTTTTCCATGCAGAAAGAAAAGTAGCAGTTGCAAGCATTTATAAAGAGTACTGAAACATGGTGTTTTTCATGGTTGTTTTTCATTCCATGCTCCATTGCTCAGTTTCGTACTATCGGCAGATGACAGCAGTGTGAGCCCTCATCTCACAATGGCTTATGTATCAAGAAGGCTCAGAAGTTTTGGTGCAGCTTCAATTCTGAACTGGGCAAATAAAATAAAACCAAAGGTGTTTATGTCTCAAATCTATGACAGCAGTGCCTCTTTGCCTGAGATACCTACTGGTTTGTAACCCATTTATAGGTCTCCTTTCTAGTTATCCATGCTGCTGCTTGAGATTTCAGCAGGATATCAGAGATGGCAATTTTTTGCAGCTTTTCTTTCAGCATCTGCTATTCCTTAAGTGGCTGGAGGTCCAGAGCACAGGGACATACTTGTTGTGTTTTGTTTTGTACAGAATGTTCTGGCCCTAACATCTTCTACCCAGAGCTGTCTTGCACCCTTCCACAATACTGATTTTAATAAGACTTAAGAATCTGAAAAACTAGGAAAGAAATAATTAAATCACTAAAAAATTAGGCCTATAAATATTGGGAACTGTGGCTCAGGGATCTAGTTGTCTAACTTTCATTCCTCTCATCTTCTGGTGATACCTGGCATGGGACATCCTGGCTCCTTGTGCATCTGAGGTGCTCCGGGGTGTGCAGAGCCCAGGAGGCAGCACCCAGCCTGATAAACACACGGGAGGACACATCAGAGGTCCCAGCACCCAGTGGCACCTCTGGCAAGGTCCTGTCCTGTCCTCTGACACTCATCAACATTGCTGCCTCAAAGCTGAGGGACGAGAACTTGCTGGCTCAGATGATCCAACAAGACCTTATGTATTTAACGGGTTTGCAGTTCTTTCGATTTTCTCCCTTGTTCTGCAAGTTGGGTTTTCACAGCAGGAACTGCAGCCCCAACAGGCTTATCCACAGGACACGGTATCTCATGATGCTGTGAATAAATGTGTGAGAGTTTTGAGCACTTAATAATGCCGTCATGAGCAGAAAGCTGTTCTCAGCCGCAACCGTATGGGAGCTGCCATGCTGCTCTAATAATAACAGTGAAGAACGAGACAGTAACATATTGACATCATTGTAAAAATTAGGAAAGGAAAGAGGAAAAGATCTGACTTGGCACCATATCATGGGCATGTTTTTCGAGCTCTGACACAAAGAGTATGTCTTAACTTAGAAAAGAAATTTGTTTCCATCTTCTTCCATTTCCCTCCATGAACCAGAGAATTCTCCCTGTAACTTCCCCCAACTTTACTGATTTTCTGACCTGGAAACAGAGAAATCATTTGTAGTGTCCTTAAGCATTTTCTTCACATACTTTATTCCATTCATGCTTGGGACATGCGCATCATTTGTGTTTTTAAAGAAACTTGGGGGTTCATAGGAAATACAGAGTATTACTGTATAACAAAGTGAGAATTATAAAATGCACAAAATACTAAACTGGATTATATACACTATTACTGTTTTTAGGGGAATGCATCATCCTGGGGGTGATGATACATCAAAATAAAGGAGTAATCTGGAGCTGGATCCAGCTCCTGTTGAAGACAGAGCTCTCATTACGCCTAAGCAGAAACTAATTTATTCTCAAGCCCATATAAAATCCTGCCATCAAAATACCATGGAAGAGTTAATGGAGGGAAAAGCAAATAATTAACAATTTACCCACAACGTTTAGTCCTTTAAATGTTAATTTACACCATAAAGATACAAGGGAAAGCCATAAACATATATTTTAAAGAGATTATAATACTAGTCTGAAATAAATCAGCTGGGATAAAAGGAACTTGTCTTGATTTCTGCTTAAGGAAAGAGACACACACACACACAAAGAGTACCATATCAAAACGTCATGAAACTCTTTTGACTGAACGCAATTCAAGCTCCAAGGCTGCAGTCTAGTTCTTCCTTCAAATCCAAACTATATCTGAGAAAGAAGCATGACACACCTGGACTACCTTAAGGCCAGTGAAAAGTCTTTAAGTGATTTCAGAAAGGCTTTTGGTCAGAACCAGAATTCAAGCTTTTGTCAGGCAGACGGATGCTCAGGCAAGGGGTCTGGGCTGTGCAGCTGTCTCAAATTACTGCAACAACCTGACATTATTCCACCAAGAACAAAACAGCCTAAAATAACGACGTCTGGAGTAGCAGGCTCTTAGGAGGGCTGTCTGAAAGATAATATGCTAAATATAAGCAGTCATAATAAATGCTGCTGCAAAGCTACAACTGATAAATTTGAGTGAATGATCCCCTGTTTATTGGCATAAATAGTAGCAGAAGGCGGCAATCGCAAGCATTATCTTTTCCTATGGCAGAGTCTGCAGGAAGAACTTTAATTTTCTTTCATGTTTTGGACAGACAGTTCCAGTGCTGTAAGAACAAGACAAATGTTTGAGTTTACAATGTTCTCCTAAAAAGCCTCACAGAAAGCCTATCCTATCCTATCCTATCCTATCCTATCCTATCCTATCCTATCCTATCCTACCCTATCCATGAGCACCAAACCATCTGAAATGCATCACTTCTGAGCTTTTCTGAGAGCAGAGAGCCACTGAAGCCTAGCTGAGCCCTTCGGGTCTGTCATAGCTGATTCCAGGACTTTTTCATACCAAGGTTTCCCCCGGGGACGAATCGCATGAGGTGACCCCAGGACACTGAGTGAAGCTGAGCCCAACCGCCCACTCGTGGTCTCACATGCTGAGCTCTGGTAACTGTGAAAGCATTAAACAAAAACAACAGCAATTTCAAAAGGCTATGCAGCATCTTATCAGAAAGCAAAGTTCATCTCAATATGGGTAAAATATTATGAAGGGTTGTGTTAAATACATGATGACGGTCTAGAGAAAAGTCAGAACTGCTGCTTCTCAGGGTCACCTCCATGGGTCTGACTCATGAAGCTGGTGGAAAAACTCCTGGCTTCAAACAGACACAGTCTGTGGCCTCGTACGGTATGCTGTGCCATGCCAAGGGCTGCTTGGCCTCCAGGCACCAAGATGTTTTCCACCACTGTGTTGAGATTCGGATGAAATCCTTTCACTTGTGAGCAGCAGGTCAGTCAAGAGACAGAGCTTGTAGGCAGCTCTGAAGGCACCATGAAGCCTTCAGTCACTAGAGGATGCTCAAGCAACCAGATGATGAAGGGACCAGAGAGAGCCCCAGTGAAGCCTACAGAGAACAAAGAACATGATTTCTCTTTGGTTTAGTATAGTCTAACCTTTTTATTTACCACTGCATGAGGTAGCCCACCCATTTATCACAAAAGCTTGTTTAAGGAACATTTAGCTGTCAGGTTTCAGACCTAAATATGCCTATTCAAGTTCCTCCTAATTTAAGCAATCTCCCAGGAGCATGATCCGATCCTGAAAACACCACGGGAATGAGGAGAAAGGCAGCTGACACCTACTTTCACAGACACTCTGAAGGAGGAGAATCCAGCTCAAGGATCAGACAATGTCTATCAAAACAGTGGTAACCAGATGGTTACTGTCTCTGTCCTGTCTGTCTCTTGGCTAAAAAACTGACAGTCTCAGAAAGGTTGAAGATATTTCCCTGAAATCCAGCTAGTCTGATCAAAGGGATCGGGTAAGTAAAACATTAAGCCCTGCTTTATCTGCTCCCTTTTTCTACCTAACATTAAACCACTGCCCTTTTTACTGCAGCGTTTAAAACCCAAATATCTGCCTATATTCTGTCTTACTCTAACTCCCATCTGTCTGTCACCTGAGCACCTTACATTACCACTCAGAGAGACAGATCATACAAGAAAGACACTAAGACAGCAAGAAATCCAGCCTGGGCCCCCAGACAAGCTCCATCCAAGACACAATTTTGTCTTCCTAGCAAGCAGGATTTTCTTGGGACACTTCTCCCAGTCTCTCCTGCTTTAGGACCATCAAGTGCATCACAAGCACATTGAATTTTGGCTGTTTAACATAAGTGAGAAAATCTCCATAGGAATATTTTTTAAATGTCTGACATCTGGCTTCAATTAAGTTTATCTGCATTAATAAAATACATTCCTCACTCAGTGGTTAAAGATATTTTTAAACCTTTTATACAGTCATCCAATAAGCCTGAAAACTGATAAAAAGTACATTCATGTGCAAATCAGTACTTTTTAATTTCCCTTTCCTTTTTTTTTTTTTTCTCCATCCTACTTCAATATTTTAGAATCCAACTTCTTTCTGAGTCATGTAAATAATTTCTATTGGCATTGTTAACGACAAATGTACGCAAGTAAACTGTCAGCCACTGCAGCGGGGAAGATCTGCATCAGTGAACTGTGCTGAGATTCGGAGGACTGATAATGACATATGGAGCCTTTCACGCTTTGATCATCAGTTTGAACCTGCAACACCCCAAACTGACTGACAGTTATAATCATGTGGTAATTACCTGGTTGTCTATATATGATTGCTGGTCTCTTTTTATCACCCAGTGGAAAGGCATTCTGCTTGCTGGCAGTGCCTATCTTCTCTGTTGCTATCAATCTCAACCATTCAGTTAAAACTGAAGAAATTATTCTACCCTTCTCCCCGTCTCTCTTTTCCTAAAAGGTCCATGTCACTCCTAGAAGGTAACACTTTACAAGCATAGCTATCCATCTTCCAGCTCACTTTTACTGCCATCCTTTTCCATCTGCTGTCACAGCAAAGGGGAAGGAACTCCTTTAGTGGGAACGAGGAGGAAAGAAAAGCCTTTCTGATTAGAGATTTTTGTGCTCTTAGGCTCTTGCAGCAGAGTCTGGTAACAAAAACACAAACACATGGGAGACAAAGGCTTCCTAAGTTCTTTATAAACACCAGTGCCTAACATCCCACAACAACCCTGTGAAGTCCTCATAGACTGTGTCTATATGGACATGCAAAAAAAGTTGTAGTCCAGCTTGTGGCTGCTGAGATGGCAGATCAGGGGTTGTGTCAGCCCTCTCTGGAAGCACGGCACTTTGAAGGCAACGTTGTCCATCGTTATCCCTCCTCGTGTCCTTCATCCCCCAGATATCGAGCTGGTACTTCTATACCCATGTGCTCTGAAGACTTTTACCATGTAACTCAAGCCTGTTTGTAGCCCTGGGCCATTTGCTCAACTTTGACAGCTCCAGTAGGAGAAGCTACAAAGGATATTCAGATTATTTCACTCCTACTCCCTTTGCCCTTTTCCATAGGAAACACAGCTTTTGAAGAATATGCAAATTATCCTGTCAGATTTCCTGCTAGTGGTAAATATATTTATTTCCATTATTTTATTTCCCCGATGTCTGTTCAATGAAACCTACAAATGCACCGAAGTGTTACTTGTCAATCAGTTCCCCAGCTTACAAAATGTCTAGCAGCAAAGAAATATAAAATGAAGCAGCCACAGTGTAATTTTCTGCTCAGTCTATTAGACATTTATTCATCTGAACAGTTCACACTTCTGTTCTACTATGTCAGCTGGCAACATCAGACATATTAAAATAATATTCTTTCACCAGATATGAAGTCTACAGCTCTCATGAAAATATTCATGACAAGAAACATTTTAGTCAATTGGTGAATTGCTATTACAGTTAAAACATAAATCGCCACCATGCCATTACTACAGTGTGGGAGAACTTAATGGACTTGCAGTATTTGATTAATAAATACAAAGAATCGGAACATTGCGATAAGCTCAAAGCAGCTAAGGGCTTCTGCTGTGTAAATGAGAATTTCTGTACAGATAAGTCTGTAAAGAATTTTATAAAGAAAATATGGAAAAAAAAAAAAGTAAAAAAAAAATGCAATCTAGTTACAAACTAATTAGCCCAGGTACCCGCTTAGGTGCTGCAGGAAAGCAGCACAGGGTCTGAAATCCATCCAGGACATGGTGAGTCCCAGGCTTTCAGCTCCACCTCCGGGCGTTGCCAGCTGCACCTCACAGCACACAAACCGGGACGTATTTTCCCTACATGAACAGCAAACATGTCATGCACACCCTACACATCCAAATCACAGCGATTAACTACCTACAGAGTGCTAATTAAAGCGGCTCCTGTGTGTATAAGTTACAAGAACCATCAGCCTGACTGTTCTACATAAAATAAATCTTTTCTAGACTAGAGTCGGCATGTTCTGGAGTAGGACAGTCCTTTAAATGTGTTTGAAAGGAGCAGATACAAAACAAAGATAACTTTCCTGTGACAAAACCCAATGATTTCAATTGGGACTCGCTATAGGGAAAAGTCCAGGAATGAGGCTTCTTTCACAACTGCATTTCCTCATCCCTGTGTTATCTGGTACAAGAATGACCTCTACTAAGCTGTGAAAACAGGAATGAACTCGTTTCCTGGGTTTGATAAAATGCTCAAAGAATTCTGTAGAACCACTTCATTGACTCCTGGTGTTCAGATCAGGCTTTTGGCAAGGCTGGTACTGGGATATGTGTACAAACGGACTGGTTCCACAGTCTTTAAAAAAAGACCCAGACACGCTCTAAGCACCCTCCTCCCAACAACAAATCCCCAAATGGAATTATTTTCCTTTATTATTTTCCTTTATTGTTTTCCATCAGAGCACAGATGCTTCTATAAACAAGTTTTTTACAATTTTACCCAGCATGTAGCTATCCGTATTTTAAACAGTAGTTTAAAAATCCCACTATTTTTATCTAATTCAACTATTCACCACATCATAATGATTATAGATTGTTTCTGCTCTCAAATTAACCTTGGGGAACGTTTAGATACTCTTTGGGAAAGGCTCAGAGGACTATGGAAATCTCTAATTTCTACATCAACAGAGGGCTTTGCATGCTTAGTTAAGTCTGGAACTGCCTGTTCCTAATCTGTGTCTCCAGATGAATATTTATTTGATTCACAGCCTGTTTCACAGAAGCTTTTAAACGTATTGTCATCAAGGAGGCTGGATGCAAAAAGAGAAATTCTGTTTTGTTTCTCAATGAGTTACTAGAAAACTGCTCAGTTATTTAAACTTCCAAGTTCTGTTTTAAACAACAAATAGGACCCCAACCATAGAAAAACCTGTTCATATTGAGATGGGTATTTAGTTGTTAAAGAGCAATTGTCTGCTGAAGTATTAGCTCTGGTGGGGGATTCTGCTGTAAAAAACATTTCTTGCATCTCTTTTCATGTTGAGTGGCAAGTTCCTGACTCTGAACACTGCAAATTATTATAGCAGCAAAGCTGGCAGTTTTAGTCAGCAGGCTGAGTAATAGAAATGAAACGATCAACAGGCATGTAAAGAGAAGTGATAAGGTGGAAAATGCAAATAAAATGGTACAGAGATCTTAAAAAGAAATGGTGCCGGATTATCAGCATCGGAGTCAGTGGCATTGCCCTGCCCGAGTCTGCCCATTCCAGTGAATCTGTGTGCAAAGGCAGCCGTATGCAATTGATTAATTCAGCTACCGTTAGAAACTAGAAAGTAAATTGTTCCATTAAAAAAGTATTTTAGCATCAGTGACTCCCTTCCTCTGATTTTTCTCTGCCTTCCCTTCTCCATACATCCTTCTCCAGCTCCTTCTTGGAATCTTCCAGGACATTATTACCCACAGTGAGCAATGGCCACTGAGCTGCGGGCAATACAATGAATCTGTTTAAAAGTACAATGGCTCATGTGCAACTTCTGCTGCTACAGATTACTGCATTAAAGGTTACCAGTCACCCAGAAAATCCCAGAAGAGAACATCATCATGGTTTAAACTGAGTATGAAAATTGTGGGTTCACATTTTAACGTGTTTCTTATTGGATTATATTTACCACAAGAGACCCAGTATAGTTCATGTCTTATGTGTTAGCCCATACACAGCTGTGTAGAAGTCTCAAAGGCTGTTTGGAGAATGATTATAAATAAAGCTGTCAGAAGCCTGTCCCCATGGGGCATTTGTTTGTCCAAACAATGACAATGTTAATACTCTGTTTTCAACAGCTTTTTTCCATAAGTGTGGACATGATTTTGAGCTCATATGAAGTCCTGACAGCCAGAAATTGTAGCCATGTCCTGTGGTGTCATTCATCCTTGTCATTACATCCTCAGTGGTGAAGAAGTAAAGATCCAGCTGCTAATTAAAGCAAGAGTAATCCTTAAAATAGATTAACACGTGCCTCAAGTTATCTCTGCTTGCTGGTCTGGTCCTGCTGGCAGGGATTTCTGTGCAAGTTGCCTGACTCCTCCAAAATCCTCTCCTGCTCAAACCAGGGCAGCTGCACTAACACAGCTGAGGCTGGAAAACCCATCTTCTCATGGGGTCAGCGGAAAAATCAAGCTTATTCAATCAACTACTTGAAGGAAGCACCCTCATGACATAAGCTATATATTGGGATGTACCCAGGAATGGCAAATAAGGATTTGGCCTTATTTGACTAGGTACAAATGCACTTTCAGGTTTATATTTATAGCCAAATATAATGAAAGCTGGACTGGTGAAAGCAATGCCTTTTTAAAATTGGAATAGCTATTATTCATTCTGTCTCTCTGAATTTGCAATCAGCTTTATCAGTTTAATTTCATTTATAGGATGCTTTGTGACAGCACCTTCCTTAGGTTCAGAGACAGCCGAACTCAGTTTATTAAAACCCTTGGTGTTCCTCATGCTTGATTAATGAAAATATGCATATATTTTGTGGAATTTAGCAAAAGCAGGAAATTGTGATTGTTGGGAAGGTAGATATGGCTGTTAGACCATGTAGAGGGGACTACTGAAAATGCCAGCAGAAAAGCCAGACCAAACAAAGCTGAACTTGTCAGGAGAGATCAGTGAAGAATAAACACTGTGTGCCTGATAAGCTGGAAAATGAAGTCAGACGACACAGCAGGCGATCTCCAGCTGTGTGTGTCTCCCAAAAGCCTGACAGAGAGCTGGCAGCACTTCAGGATTCCCAGAATATGTATCCACTGATCACACACAAATAAGTGGGTCGTGAACATATTTAAATCAGTTTATCTCTGCAAGAGGTGTCTGCAAAGCCTCTCCAAGAGCAGTGGGACCCCCTGGGCTGGCTCAGGTGGGGCTGGTGAATGGAATTCCTGCATGTCAGGAGTCAGGTCACTGCTGCTCGCTGGTATCATCGTGCTCATCCAGTCCACTCTGCCACTGGTGCTCTCTCATCCTGTTTTTTAGCTATTTGTTGTAAAGGGACTTGGAGAAGCCAAGTTGCAGTGACAGTCACCCAACCATCCTGTTTCAAAACTACAAACACGATGACTTAAGGGCAAGAACAGAGGGTGTGATGGTTTCCTGCAGACACAGGCTGTGGGGGCACTCGCCCACAAGCAAGGGGATGGTTCAACCTTGATCCATCACTCTGCTCGCACCTGAAGTCCCTATTTAAGCCATTGGGACTTGCTAAAGTACCTCTGAGCAGATTTTAAGTGAATCTTAAAACAACACACATTTTGTGCCAAGCCTTTGGTTTCTCACTGCAAGACAATCTGGGGTCACCTCTCAGTGGCACAGGACGTTCATGGTAGAGGTGATGGAGAGAACAAAATGATTAGACATTTCCTGGTTCCTGAGATGGCAAATGAGCTGGGGAATGATCTTTCAGGATTATTGGCAAACCACAGGTCCCATATGCCACACCAAGTGCTACCAAGAGCTGCAAGCCTTGCAGCTTTGGCTTCGCGTTCTTTGTCTCAGCTCCATCTTTCACTACATCCCTCAAAGCCGAAAATCATACAGCCCTAAGGGATTTAGTCCAGAGCTTGAAGTTCAGCTACATGGATGTCTACAGATACATTTTTAAAGTGTGGCTGCTGTAAAGCAAGGTCAGAGATTATGTTGCTAGACGAAAAGAAAACCATCACTGAAATGCAAAGCCAAAATATTTTTTGGAAAAGGAAAAACAAAGGTCTATTCAGCTCTATAATTCTCAAACTAAGCCAAAAAATCTCATTAATATTTGTAGATCTGAAACAAATCATACACCCTTGAAGAAAAAAATTCTCATCAATATTTGTGGATCTGAAATAAATCATACACCCTATTCATAGGATACATATATTTACAGGATAAATCTAATCTCATGAGGATGTCATGATGGTTAGGACGTCAAACTTTCCTTCTTCTCCAAGTTCACACATTTGACCTTCCCTTGCAGCATACTAAATCAATGCATGCAAATCCTTTGTCACAGCTCTGCTCCCATTTAAGTCAATAGCAAAATTCCCACCGAATCGAATGAGGGTATAATTAAGCCCGCACGTTTTAGTAAACTCCATGCAAGTCACTCAAACCAACAGACTGAGTAAAAATTTGGTATGTGGATGATGCAAAGCATACAGAAGGATGTGCAAAATAAACAAAAAGCAAGTTTCACGTGAATTTTTGCCAAGTCTAGTTATCCCTCTACTAACCCTGTTGTTCCAATAAAGAGTTGTATAAAGTCTTGTTAAAGCAAGTCACCCCATATTCAGACCTGCCTCTGAACAACTATACAGCCTACATCTTTCAAATCCAGGATGACCGATCTGCAAAAGATCAGATTCTGTCCCCATTCTTCATGCTGACACTAACTTTCTCAACAGAAGATTGCTGATTAGGGGATATGAATATGTGCTCAACATGTGGCAGCACTAGGTCCAAAGAAGACAAGATAACCCCAGGATTACTTCTGCAGTTGTCCTGCAAGGTGGCTGTACCCAGCAGTAGGAAAAGTTACACGGCAAGGATGCTGCCCCTCAGGACTTATATTTCAAGGTATGTGTAGTGTACTGAATGGGAAATCAACTGGCCCTGGTTTAATGAATCTGGTGAGCAAACAGCAGAACTGGAGGTTTTTCCAATTAATTATGCCCAGTTGTGTGTGCGAGGTGCAGGGAGGGGGAACAAGTCCCCAGCAGGGACAGGGTTTGTCAGAGTCATTAGAGAAATCATTTCCCCCAAACCCATGGCTGAAAGTGTAATTTCAGCAAAAGCAAGGTATGCTGCATCCTGGAAACCCCTACAAAACCGTTGCTTGCCAGGAGCACGCACAGGCTTGTAATCCCTTTGTAAGTATTAGTTTTGGAAAATGGCTTTAGAACATCTTCCAAATCTTCGCAAACAGAGTTGGAGTGCTGCAGGAGAACACTCTGGATGCCTTGCTCACCATCTCCTTTATTTCCCATTACTGGTTCATCCTTCCCCTGCTGCAGCCCCCAGCCTCCCTCTGCAAACACTGCACACGGAGCAGAGCCATGGGCAGAGGTGATGGGGAGACCCATGGGTACGGCTGAGCCTCTCGCTGCAGAGCTGGGGTGCAGCTCTCTCCTCAAAGCGAACATAAAGCAATAAATAGGAATAGGACTTAAAAATTGTGCTAAAATGAAGAGCTGAAAATAAGAGGAAAAGGAGAAGGAAGATGCCCTGCTAACAGGGTTGCTCTCTTCAGATCTGTCCCCTGAAGCACCAGCCTGCAGCTGCAGGCTCCGCACTGTGGTGCACAGCAGGAGCTGCACAGAGCTGCTCATCCCCTGTCCCACCTGCCACTGGGAGGGCTTCCAGTGATGGAATCTGATGAGTAATATCCTAATCTGGGAGTCTGGAAAGCAGGAAAAATCTTTGTGCAAGTCTGGACCCATCCTACCACTGTTTTCCTTCTAAATCTGTCTTATCTTTCAGACAGGAAATGATTTGCTGGAGGGACAGTTTTGCCTTGTATATGTAAAATGATCCACAGAGCCCTAGGGAATGTTCTACATCCTAATAAGCAGGCAAAATTAGATGGAAGTGTGAAACTATCGGCTTTCAAGTGATGGTACAGGGATAAATACATTTGTAATGTGTATTTATCTATTTATGTGTGCATATCTAGACACCTACATATACATGTTTATTCATGTTTTATATATATATATATATGTATGTATGAAAACAATATTGAGTTATACAGAGTGATTTTAGTCTGGAAGTGGCACATAGAAAAGCAAGGCAGTTGTCAGGAGAGTTAAAGAAGGTGACAGAGGCCACAGAACCACTGGAAAGCTTTCAGAGCTTGGCAGAGGTAACTGCCACCAGTAGAAGACTGATCTTCATATTTCAGGTCTAGACAAGCACGAAGGTTCACTAACATGAAACTCATGACAATCCTCATTATGCACAGAACCTGCTTTACCAAAACCACACTGAATAAGCTGGAATGGCTGAGGACCACAGCAGCAGTGATCTTGTCTCACACATCTTTGTACTGTCACTTCGCCCAGCAGAGGTGCAGCATGAGAAGCAAGGCAGGGAAAAACTCTTCATCTTCCCGACACAGAGACCTTGCTGCTGTTAAAGCCTTTGATTTGTTCCCTGCATGAACACGAACTTCTTTTCGCATTGCGGGACAGCATATGAGCAAAATTCAGATCTCCTGGTGCTGTCACCCCTGTAGGAGCTGCTGTCATCATGCCTCCTGTGAAGCATGCCATAGCAGGGCAGGAGACAGGAGTGCTTCTCTGAACTGGTTTGTCAATGCAATTTCAGCATTTCACAGCCAGATCCTTGGCACAGGTTTTGATGGAAGCCAGTGATGCTGCACTGATTTACACCAGCTACAATTTGGGGCCGCTTGACAAGTTGCAGAGAATTAGTCCCTTATAAATGAGCAAAAGGAGGGTCACTCAAAGGCCAGTACGGGGATTGCCAGGGAAGCGACCCGGAGAGAACCTGTCTTGGCTGCACAAGCTGGTGACCCTCAAGTATCTGTTTCCAGCTATGGCAGGCAGATGTCACCTCCCTTTGCTTTAAACATCCAAAACACAGACATTTACATGTAATCTGTTTGAACGTGTACTCCCTTAAGTCAATGAAGAGAAACTAGACCTCATATTCAAGTGTTTTCTCTAGGATGAAATTACTTCATCCTGACAATGACTTTTAGGACAACCTCAGTGTAGCCTGAATATGAAGTATTCAAAGTTAATTATACGCACCGAAGAGCAAACAAGACCATCTAAACAGAAACACAAGCTTTCTCCTACAGTTTTATTTCCCAGTGGCTCACACTGAAGAGGTATTGTTTTCTTTCAGGCATTGACTCTTGAGATAGATACAAGAAATTAATTTCTCGACCAAAGCATCCATGCTAATGAGTGAATGTCATTTGTCAGCAAGCAACAAATTGTTCACTTCATCAGTCAGACCTTTCCTATTACAAAAAGACACTATGATGGCTGTTTCAGTGACAGGTCATACAGCTCAGGTTCATTTCAGTTGGTGAGTAAACACCAGGTAAGGTCCCTATTGAGGTACTTCATAAACACCAGACAGACAACATCAGTGCAGCAAACACAGAGTCATACATGGAGAGGCACATTTAGCAGTCTTAAGCCCACATAAAAACTTGTCATTTCCAACACAGCTATATGACTGATTGAGCAAAGAAAAAGCTCTCAGATGGCCCTACCAGCTCAGAGCAAACCCTGAGATCTTTCCTCTGGCTACAGCCAACTCTGCAAAGGTACAGGAGCAGAAGGATCCTTTACCTGGTGCCTGGGACAGTGATGGGAATGGTGTGTTCAAAACCCTTTCAGGATTTCCAGGGAAGCTTGAAAATTCTCCAGAAATGAGAAAACTTCTACCTTGCAGGTGTCCTGCCATGTGCTGCTGGGAGTTATTCTCTGCAAGCTTTTGGACTATGGCCTGGTTTCATCCTTCCTCTGTCTGAACACACTTCTTTGAATTTGCAAACAAATCCTGTACATGCTAAACTTTTTGCAAAGAATACAATTGTTCAACTTTTCACCCAGTTATACTGTCCACATTTCAAGTGATCACTATAGTCAGAAGCCTGTTTTACAGTAAGCAAGTGTTTTGTTGTAAAAAGAACTCTATAAAATGCATCCTATCAGATTCATAGGAAACAGACCCCACCATACATGGCAATCCCTGTTCTCATAATCAAGAGTAATTTCTAGCACTCCCAGACCGCATTTTTGGGAGATGTTTGTCCACATGGTTGTAACCTAGAATACAGCCCCCAAAACTGTATGTTTTTATGCATATGTTCTTTTATTTATGCTGATGATGTAGAAAGTAGGAAGAATCCCCTTCTGTGCCTCAAAGTCATGTACCACGATTTTTTTTCCACATCTCTGCATGCTTCAAATATAAGGAAAGTTATCTGAGTGCTAATCAGCTTTTCTTGGTTTTGTTCTTTTTTGTTTTCAGAACAAGTGATCCAGGACAGTTTTTGCCCATCTGTCTTCCTGCTCATGAGAACGCTCTTCCTGGATGACGGCTAATTAGGTAATGTAATAATTTATCCTTCTAATGTACTGATTTACTTAGCGAAGCAAACAATATGCTTGTGTGTTTATTCATGTCGTTTATGTAACTGTTTGCACATAGATTTTTCAGTTACTGTAAAAGAATTGTAATGATATTGAATTAGCATAAATGCAGCATTTTGCAGCTCAGGAAATGTCCCCATTTTGATTTCAGGGGCAAAAAAGTGGGAGGATGCTTAAACATTTTAGAATGAAACACACTCATTAACTGTAGCTCAGTTTATGAACTTCAGAGGTCAAACATTAGCCACAAAAAAATCTTTTAATCAAGATGGATCAAGCTGCTCCACTTAAATGCATTATCCAAATTTGCAGTCATCTCTAGTTAATGAGTCAGTCTGAATTAGCCTTTCAAAAGAATTAAGGGAAAAGAATCAACACTTTGATGATGTTTGAAGCACAAGTTGAAGTAATTGAATCCATGTGTTAAATCTTAGATTAAATCTTTTAATCCGTAAAGTGGCGATCGAGAGCTATGTGGCTGAAACTAGATGCAGTGGTTAATTTTGATTAATTATCCTGTGCAGGAAGGTTCCCCACAATAACATCTTATCTGAAAGCAGAATTTGCTTATATTCACCTCACTCGAAAAAGGTACCATTGGAGTTGAAACATGCCAGTTATCCTTGTTACATTCCCTGTGAAGTCAAGATAGATTTTATCCTTGAGTTCAAGACTCGTATGTGAACATGTTGTGAAAAGAATTTTTGTGCAAGTCTTTTGGGAGTCCAGCTGGGAGGGATGATAAAACTGTTATAATTCCAGGTCTTTAGGACAGGGTCTGTTAACAGAGTCTCTGCATTCACACTGTGAACCTACTCTGATGTTCAACGAGATCATTAACTTGGGAATTTCCTATAGTAGGACAGTAGGAGAAATCCTGTCTCCTAAAGGATCAGTTTAATTGAACCTATTTTAACATATAACAAACCAGATCCCTTAAGATCCTGTTAAGATGAGATTCTGCATGTGTAGGCACACAAGGGCTGGCACACAGGAGCTCTTTGAGCACTTTTCCTACCAGAACAAGTTGCTGAAGGGAGAAGAATTTGTTCTCATTGGGTCCTTGTGTTGGTCCCCCTCTCTGTGTGAAACTCCCTTTGAAGCAAACGAGACCTCACTTTTGTTAGAACTTGCATTAACGGTCAGAGTTAATTTCTGTAATTAAGATATGATGAAACAGCAACCAACCAAGCATTTTGTTCAACAAAGTGATAACTTCAAAGTTATCCATATGTTTGAATGTGACCTGTAAAACCTCTCATCCTTTTATGTTCTGTGAGAGGCTTTACTCACTGACACAGCTGAAAGGACAAATAAAAACAAGCATCAAAACCCAGCTCTGAAGAGCATACAACTATGTTCAAGAAGGGATAACTGTTTTCTTTTATGGCTCCTGAAAGCTGCAGAAATGCACAAAACATTTCTGAATTAGGAGCTCTCCAAAAACTCTGTGACACTCAGGTACCACCCTACGAACTCACTGGGAAAATTAACACACAAATAAACCTACAAAACAAGGTTCTTACCCCAAATGAAATACTGAAGGGTGTTGGCATGAGGCTGGCCAGGGCTGTTTTCAGCACAGCTGGTTAGAAATAAAGCACCACTCACTCAGCCCAGGCCACATACCAGCCCTGTCCCTGCACACGGGATCGAAAGCAGGAGCTGAAGGATGGCCCAGAGCTGTGCTCAAGACCAACGCACTGACCTTATTTAATATTTCACTCATTCAGACAACAGATTGCATTAGTTTCCTCATCTGTTTCCTTTTAAAATTTTTTTCCCTCCTCCTTCTCTAAACTGTCCCTAATTAGAAATCTGACAAAACCCCCTTCTTCTCTGGAGAGGCAATCACTCAAAAACCAGAAAATGGAAGAAACAGCCCAAAGAGTCACCATTTCACTCATGTTAGTGGAAGCCAAGAAGCAGCCCCATCCAGAAGCCAAGGGCCCTGATGCCCCATGAGATGGGGTTGTAGGTCTGAATCACAGAATCTTATAATGTCCTGAGTTGGAAGGGACCCAGAAGGATCATCGAGTCACCCCAGGGAAGGGACACGGTGTCCTCCTGCACCAACCCCCCCCCCCAGATGTCAGCTCGGTGTCACTGATCACAACCACCACCATGCCTGGGGCCCTGGGTGCCCAGGGGTGACTGCTGGAGCACCCTGTCCCCCATGTCCCCTACCTGGAGCAGGCTGCCCACATACCTCCTTTTGGGGGGAACAGAGGGTCTTGGGCAGGGTGCCCGCTATGCAGACAGAGATTTGCTGTCTGAGAGACCCCGGTAAGGGATAAAAGACAAATCTTCAGGCATTGTTAAAAATAGTTTTTCCTTACAGCAGAAGAAAAGCAAAAAAAAAAAGGGGGGGTGGGAAATGCCATGCAAAATTGTGAAGATCCAGAGAAAACATCACATAATATAACCAGATTTTTGTGGGGGAGAAATAAGCATTGACAAAATTCACATGTCTGAAGGGAATTTAATTGAAAGATTAAACATAAGTCAAGGCTCAGAGGCCCAACAGCAAAAGATATCATGCATTAAAATTAGGAAGTCATGCCCTTGCTTAGAAGAAACTGCGTTTAAGCACGTGCCTTGTATAGGCACAGCCTGATTAGACTGCTTATAAGTAATCCGAAGCCTCTTATTAACCAGGAGTTTCTAAAGTTTGTTTTTTATAAAAAGACAAAGTACCTGTCAAAGCAAGTAAAAAAGGGTTATAGCCAATCTCTTTTCCAGCACTCACAGATATGCTCTACTGATCGCCGACACTAAAAAAATAGACTGCACTGAGTTTTGGAGGTGAGAAAAGGAAAAGATCCATTAGGTTGTCTTGTCCAACTCCCAGCTAAAGCAAAAGGCTCTTTTCTTTGGTTTGTTTACCCAAGTTTTCTAGAAAACTTTCCCTTTGACTAAATCAAGTATTACATTGTATTCTCAGTAGTATCAATGTTTTCCCCAAGTTTGAGTAGCTGGATATATTTCTGTGTGTTTAAAAAATTCTTTTACTGGTAGATATCAGCATAAGGTTTCCACAGCGTAACATTCCAAGAGCAGCTCATGTAGCTCCCTGTGAAAAGGCAGTTGTGGTGGAATTGAGAGCCCCCCTCCCCATCTTGTAGAAGATTTAGGATCTATTCAGAGCTGGGCTGCTGGAAGAGCCTCTGGGCAGGGGAAGGAGCGGTGGCTGGAGATGGGTGTCAGGAGCAGGGGTGGGCTCAGAGCCCTTTACTCCCTCTGGGCACAGGGTGGGGCATGTGCCAATGGTTTTGGGGCACTAGAGCCACGTGAGAGCAACCACAGAGTGAAACAAGGGGGAAATAAGATGATTCAGCCTTCAGAAGCACATCCGCGGGCACTGGAGAGAGCTTTGCTGAGCACAGCAAGGTACTCTTGAGAGAGAGAAAAAACCTCTCCATTTTAATATTAAATCTGATGGAGTTTTCTTTAAAGAAGCGCATTAATATTGTGCTTCAGAGTTATTAGGAAAATTATAAATAGTTTCAGAGGAATGTGTGTCACATTCTGAGCTGGTGGTTTGCTGCACAGGGAGCAGAGCAGTTCCAACACCACCTTCCTGACACACACAGTCCTCCTGGGGAAAGAGGAGCTGGGATGACTCTTAGCATTTCAATCATTTATTGGCAGAGGTCTCCCCAAGCTGGGGTGCAGACCCTGGTTCCAGCAGAACTGCTGAGCGGAGCAGCAAGGGAACAAAGAGGGACAGTGGGAATTCCCAGTACAGCATGATGCAGACAGTGCGGAACAGTAAAACTGGCTTGCTATTTGTTTGCCTAAGATCTCCTTTTTTTAATAAGGAGAAGAGTAGAGACAGAAATTGTGAGGGGAAAGAGGTGAACTGTTATCATTTGACTTCTGTAATTAGATTAATGAAATGCCAGAGTATCCAGGTCTGAACATAATAATCTAGAAATTGCAATGATGCTTCATGCTGTGAGGGCAATTAGAAAATCAATGATATATTTTAGCAAATATTTTCTTGCTCTGCTCAGAGAGAAAATATAGTAACAGGCAACAAGGAGACATAACCTGCTTTTCTTAATTGTGTCTTCTAAAATAGATCGAATTGCAACCTAAGCCCATATCTCAGCTTTGCTGAGGCAAGACTGATGGTAAACTGCTATCAGTACAAGTCTTACCTTTATTTTGATCATGATAGACTTGCTCTTTGACATGAAAAAGCCAATGTGTTTGACTGAATTAACTTAGCAGGGAATTATTGCACTGCTGGTTGCATTTTTTTTACAAGTAGCAGTATTAGTTTTTATCTTCTGTCTACTTTCAACACTGCACAATTAATTAAAGAGTAGAGAAATAATAGGTTACATAATTGTAATACAAATGTTACTGTAAGATGGCATAAGTACATGTAAAAATCCTAGAAAGAAAATCTGTGTTTCTGTTATTTTCAGGGTGACCAGTTATCCTCCTCACCACAGAAATTTCCACCAGTCATAAGATTCTTTAATGCCTGTTGCAAATCAAGAACATCTCAGCAAGACTTCTAACAAAACCTTCCACAAAACCCCGTGGAATTTTACAGCAGTTTCACCTGAAGTTTTGATCCTAAAAATTGAATCAATTTTGTACACAGCAAAAACTCAGAAGAAATAAGAATTTCTGCATACATGAAAAAAACTGATTGTGTGCTATAATGAGTAGTTTTGATATAAAATATCAAGGGTATGTTAATAATCTATTAAATATAAACATAAAAACCCAGCTGCTGTGTTTCATTATACAGAAGTTAAGACCGGGTCCATGTCACAAGAGCTGATCCCAGGGGATGTAGCAGCAGCAGAGCCCCAGCAGATGAAACTGGTCCATGCAGAACAGGTGGGTTCTGCAGAATTATCGATGCCATCACTCTAATTCTACCTTTTCCATGGGGCTTCTTGCCTACACTCGGCTCTGTTGACAAAAGTCTGCATCATATGCTGGTCCAGGCATGATGCATCTTCTTGTTGGACCATGAGTTGTTGGGGAGGGGCTGACACTGGGGCTGTGGGCTGTCCTCTCTGCTGGAGGCTGCTCTCCAGCACAAGAACCACAGAATCCTTTTGGTTGGAAGAGACGCTCAAGATCATCGAGTCCAGCTATAACCTCACTCTAGCACTAAACCATGTCCCTAAGAGCCTAATTTCCATGCCTTTTAAACCCCTCCAGGGATGGTGACTTCGCCACTGCCCTGGACAGTTTGTTCCAATGCCTGACAACCCTTTCTGGGAAGAAGTTTTCCAAGCTAAACCTCCCCTGGTGCAACTTTCCTCTCATCTTGTCACTTGCTACTTGGGAGAAGAGACCAACCCCCTCCATGCTCCAAGCTCCTTTCAGGCAGTTCAGAGATCAGAAGGTCTCCCCTCAGCTCCTGTTCTCCAGCTGAACCCCCCAGGTCCCTCAGCTGCTCCCATCACACTTGTGCTCCAGCCCCTCACCAGCTCCGTTCCCTTCTCTCAACTCGCTCCAGGATGCCCAGGCTCATTGGAAACGAGATTAGTCATACACCAACTGCTGATCACAGCTTCACGGTGAGACTCAGTCTACCCAGCTGCTTGGCCACTGCTGCACCATGAAGATTACAGCTTCAATACAAGCTCAGACTGTGCATTCCACCACCATCACATAAATGCTGTCAGCTCGCAAGCAACCCCCAAGCCACTAGTTACATTAAAGAGCTATGGCTTCTTCGCTTATTATGCAACTGATTCCTGTCCTCTGGCACTCATGCATAAAGTGAGACTTATAGTACAATTCCCCAGGGCGAGAGTAGCCAACAGAGAAGTTATAAAGACAATTCAGAAAAAACTTCACTCACACTAAACGGAGCGCTTAAATGCAGTGTTGCAGTATTAATAAAAGCCTTGAAGCAGCTGTGTGTGAGTTCTGTCTCTGCACTGGCTCTTCTGCAGCCATGGGGAAACAAAAGCCCCTGGGGAAAGTGGCACCAAGGGATGAGCTGCCGGACGGGTGAAGTCCCACCACAGCTGCACCATAACCCTGGTGCTGGAGCCCAACACTGATCACGGTGGGGCTGATGCTGGCCAGAGTGTCAATGCTCTAGAAATACTGTGATTATGGTGCTGGGTAAGTTTTCTTCTTCATCAATTGAAGGTCTATTAAAATGCAAATTGTCATAGAAATTAGGACTAATTAAAGTAAATAAGAAATAATTATAAGAGACCAAAATTGTCTATTTCAAGGCAATGAAAAAGAAGCTTTTCCTTAATACTCATTATGACCTAGTTAAATATATTAATTTATCTGAAAATGTAAGAGCCCAGATTCCAGGACGATAGGTACCACACCATTTTTTCCTTCTCTCTCCCCATCTTAACAAGATAAATGCTGTTGTGCTCAATCTCTTTGAAAAGCTGCTGAAGAAAAAGCCAGGAATAATTAGATCTGATGTGGCTGCAAACATTTTTAGAGAAAAATAGAATCCCCTTCAGAAATCATCAAAGTAATTATTACACTAGAGGAGCACCAAGCTTGAGAAAAAAGTAAAGGAAGAGTATTTGCTTTGGAGCTTCTTTTATTTTGGTCAGAAACTGCAGCATGGTCTGTTTCTTATTTTCCTTTATTAATGTTCTTCCAAGCATGGTTCTAACCTCCACTAACATTTCCTTTTTCAGTCTGGGCTTTGCTATTTAAAATAAACCACACCTATTTCTGCACACATATCACACTCAGCCTATCTGTTGTCTCAGTCACAGATGGACTTTGGGGTGTGGGACCATTTTCAGAACCACACTGGCTCATAGACGAGGGGCTGCTCTAGGAGTCAGAAAATAAACTTAACCCTGAGTTAAGACCAAAAGATTTCAAGGTTGCACAACTCAAAACCATGTTGTGGGGGTTGTTTGTTTGTTTGGGTTTTTTTTTAAAACATTATGAACACTTTTATAGAATGTGATTGTAAACTACTGCCAAATATTCAGTGTGGTGTTGAAACCAGCAATTTCAAACAACTAAATAAGTCCATGTTCAGGAAGAGCCACCTTCAGTTCAAGTTTCTTAGAACCTTACAGTACAACCAGTGAAAAATATAAGTTTAAATGCACTTTGCCTCTTTCCTCTAGATCGTATTTTGGGGTATTTTGGTTTTATTCTTGCTTGAGCTGAGCAAACATGGCAAAACAGACCCATCTGTCTGAGCTCTTGCTCTGGTATCAAAAGGTCTGTGTGTCTGAGTTTATTGCAACAAATAAAAATCAATGCATTTTAAGTGGAAAATCATTTCCACCTGTATTATTGCAGCTACAGATGTGGAAACAACATTAGTCACAGTTTGCTGAACGATAGGCAATTTTGCCTTAGTGCTGATTTGTGACTAACACTTCATGGCCAAACAACTGCTTCCCTGCAAACAGAAAGCCTCAATCTCCCCACGAACATGGAAACCATCACTGCAGAATGTGTATGACTCACATCAGTGCCTTGCATTTCATAACAGCCTTATGAGATACAAAATTGTCAGATATAAGGCTGTGAGGCACAGATTAAATGATTTAACTAACTTTCCATAGACAGTTTTTTGACAAAGCCAGAAAATTCACTCAGAATTTCTCAGTCCCAATCCAATATCTTAATCTCAGCATCAGCACTATTTGAGTAACCTCTCCTCCCAGCACTGGGCCATCAGAGATTGCTGTAGATATCACAGCCCCATTGGGGAAGGGCTTTGCATCTTCTTTTTCGATCCACGCACACACTGGGCACACAAGACCAGGCACACAAACACACACCAGTAATGCCAGGCTGCCAGCTCTTGGGTAGAGCATGAAACAATTTTTGATATGTAAGTGAGGCTTTGGCTTTTTTTTAACCTGACAGACGAGACTTTCAACAACATAGTGTCCAACATAATGTCCAAGATCTCTGCCCTTCATCAGAGACACTTTCCATGTGCTTTTTTGCTTGCATTGGGAGGGCTCCATGCCTGGCACAGCCTCAGCTTATCCAGCGACACAGCAAGCTGCACGATGTGACTGTGCAGCTCAGACCATTTGCCTGAAAGTCTCGGTGCCTGCACCACAATTCTGGCTGGTTCACTGATTTTTCTAGGGATTTCTTCCCTTCCCATCATTTCTGGAGGATGAAAGGCACCATTACTCTGGCTTTCACAGCGAGGAAGGGCATGGCAGCCCCTGCGTGGCATCAGGCAATTACAAGTTGTCCTGAAGGACGCCTGAATTGTTTGCTTTACAAACCAGTCATTTGGATAAATAGATGGGGTTTGTGGTTTTGTTCATCTGTTTTCAGTTGGGATAGTTCTAATGTTTTTCTAGATCAGAGTAACAAATAAACAGAAACAAACCTGCCAGCTACAATCTCTTCAAAAGAGGTTCAGAAGCTCTTTCATTTTTTCAGTTCTTAAGCATGCACACTGACTGCATAAAACTATAAACCACTGGATTTTAATGACAATAAAATAAGTCTTACATAATATTTTGCCACTATGCATAAAGGAAAAGGTGACAGTTTAAAAGAGTTAATCTGCACAGCAACAATTGCTTCATCCCATGTCTTTGCACTATCAAGCAAAATGAATAAAAGTTTCCAGACTGTCTTACTGATATCACATTCAAGTTTACAGGGCTTTTTCAACCTGGAACTCTGTGTCAGATCAAGAAATATTCTCTGAAATATTTATGAAACCTTTGCAAAAGTGTCCTGTTCTCAGTACATGTCCAAACTGTGGTGATTGTGTGACTTTAGGAGCCACAGCACAAGGTGATTTAAATTCTTTCTAATGAGTACTAGTATATAAGTTGCATGTGTCCTCCCATAAGCTCAAACAAAATTCTCTTTTCACACTTACAGTTCAACAATACAGCAGACATCTTATGCAATTCTATAATAATTTCTAATTTTACCATAGGTGGCTATCAAGTAAATTGCTCTTTTCTAGATAAATTTACTTCAAATAGGTTGTTGCTAATACATTTTTTTGTTTTGGGTTCAGTTATCAAGAACCCCATAAGATCCATTTGCTAGACTTAGGTAAATTGTTCAACATTGAAGAGGAATCAGGAAATACTTCTATAAATGTGAAATTAGCTACGACTTATAACCTGGGCCGAAATTCAAGAAGGTGAACCACTGGAATGTGTTCCAACATATATGAAACCTATTATCCTATGTGTCACAGCATTTTCAGAATGATGCTGGTTGGAGAGCAAGCCTTGCTTTTTCAAAGGCACATGTAAAGTCATCATACAACATTTTAACTGAGAAACGTCTATGAATTTGCTACAGTAAAATTTGCCATGACATATTCTGTTTGTATGAAGCTTTTAAATGTAACCAATGATGTATGAAGTAACTTTGTGGTATCTCATCTTCGAGATTTTACTCTCAGAGATCTGACTGGGTAAGTGGGATTTTTTGCTTATTTGCTCAAAACGGTTATAATATATAGAAATACTTTTTGTAAAACTCCTGGAGAAAAGGAATTAGGATTGCAATAGACTAGAGGATTTAGATGTTCAGCATCATCCATAGTGCCAATAGAGGAGCAGCCTGCATACCAGGGAAAGAAAATAGTTCAGGAAATCCATACCAAAGACAAATGTGTCTGCTATTTTTGCTGTCACAGGTGACCAGAATTTGAGTAAGTCGAAATCATGTTTAGAAATTGGCTTCAATACTTCAATGCTTCAGGCTCAGATGACTGATGTAAAAATATTGTAATGAGCAGTAGGTCGCAATAAATCTGCCTTTCATCAGAATAGATACAGTGGTGGCAAGTACGTCAGATCTTACATTGAAATGTCAAATGGCAACTGACTTATCATTCACCACTGAATTGAAAGCTGCTCATATCACAAGAACAGAAATTTCATTTCAACCTATTTCAATATAAATTGATCTTTAAGGGCCATTACATAAAGTAATCTTTAGTAATGTGGTTCTGAACATGTCCAGAAAAGGTTATTAGAGTCTTTGCAAAAGACATTTTTTACTTGATGAAAGGAAGTTTACATAATCCAATACAAGCACTGTTCACAGCCCTGGTAAAATTAATGCACATGGGTGTAATTTTCAAGTCAAAAGGTTTTTTCATTTTATGTGTTATGCGGGGACAAGAGTGGAGGATTTGAATAAGTTACTACTCTGTCACCTGTAAATAAGGAGGCAAAGCTGCATCCTGTGTACACGTCTCATGCATAATCTACAGCAAAGACATATGGAGGTCTGCCTAAAAAACAATAACTGTTTCCTGAGCTAACTTTTAAAGGGAGTTTTCTCTTTTCCTTATCACTGTCTCATAGTTTTGGAAATGTTCTGGGTTTTAGATGAACTGCTTGGAAGTTTTGCATATCGAAAATGTTCCACCATGGAGTATCTTCCCCCTGTTATGACCACATTAACAACAGTTTGGCTGCATCCCAGCAATGGAGTAAACCTTCATTCCTGCAGTGTTAATTAGCAGCATTCTGATTACTCAACAGAGAAATCTCATCTTGGTCAACACCAGGACTCATCAGACCATTTTCTCACATCAGGTGTAGGCAAGCATGCAAGTTTAGAAGACAGCAGAGAAATGGCTGTCACATAATATTGTTTTGAAAATATAGCAGAAAGCCCTTGTTTCCATCACATAATTAATCACCGGGGCCCTGGTGGCTGTGTCACACTGTTAGCAAATAGAAAGAGATAGGGGAAAATAAATCTGCCCTGTGTGTGCCTGGTATCGTGCAATTTAAAGATGAAGGCCAGTGGCAGAGGCAGCAACATACTGCACAGGTCATCAGTGACATCTAAATGAAACCCATCTCTGATAGTTTCAATTTTCAGCATATAAAAACAACCACATTTTCTCATCATAAGTCAGCATCCAGTTAAGTCACTTCACCATTCCCAACTGTTTGCTTCAGTCACTAATCTCCTGCTTGGCAATTTTTCAGATGCTTTTAGATGAGTAATTTTTAAGTACCCATTATCTGCCCAGTTTCCCCTACCTAGCATAACCTAAAGGTCAGGGATTAAACAACAGCAATTCAGGAAAAGTAAGACTTGGGATACAGCCAAACTGATCTTCTGCCATGTTTATGGAGCTTAATATTGGTTTAGGGATGTTGTCTATATTTACAGTCTGCCACATAATAAATGGAAATCAGTTGCTGGGATGCTTGGAGCAGAAATCACTGTCATAGATAACTGAAGCACCTGAAATAAAGATTTCACTGGTGCTATTTTAATTTGTTTGCTTATTTTTAAAAAAAATTAAATGGAAGAAAGAACAGAGCAAATACTCATTTACAAGATTTCAGGCTATACTGAAAAACAACCAGAGAAGTGTGAAAAACTTATAACTTCTACAGCTACAGCACAGCAACCTGTGGAGCAATTAAATACAGTGAAATGAAAAGACGAAACCCCACAACCATGCAGGAACCACACATCTGAAGCAATCTGCAGTATGACAACTTAAATTATGCTTAATGATAATAGAGAAAAAGAGAAAGAAGTAGAAAGATGAGAGGTAGAATCATACATTCACCTCTTAGACCTCTTTAGTTAAAATTTTAATTGCTAAAATGGAGGGAGGAAATTATTCTCCCTCTCATTCATAACCACTCCAGTTTTGCTCATAAAGTATTTCAACTACTATTAAAGTAACTGAATGAATGAAACTGTTTCCAAAATAGATGTGATGTGTTGATGCAGGAAGTTAAACACCAACAATTTAACTCAGCATCCTCTGCAACCAGAGCTGTGGCAGGGCCTTTGTTTTTTTACCTTTCCCCTTTTATATATATTTTTTATGTTTTCTTCACCTCCCCATAGGGTCAGAATTACAAAGTGCTCAGCTGTTGTGTGACCTTGTGGAAACAGCATCCCTGTCTGCTCCGCTCTCCAAAGACACAAGTCCACGTCACACACATGGAAGCTTTAAACCAGGCAGCTTTGGTACGGAAAGGTAAGAGCTGCAGTGGTGTGAGCTTCTGCTTCTGTCTTCCCACTTGTGATCTGGACTGCTGTCAGAACCTGAGCTACCCTGGTTCCCCAAAAATAAGGTCTACCTTGAAAATAAGTCCTAGCGTGATTTTTCAGAATTTTTAAGGATGCTCAAAATATAGGCCCTACTCCAAAAATAAGCCCTAGATAGAGTTCATTAAAAAGCCAATTTAAATAGTGTCCAGGCACCTATGCATGTAAAAAAGTAATATGTTTTGGAGCAAAAATTAATATAAGACCCTGTCTTTTTTTTCAGAGAAACAAGGTAGTTGGCCCAGTTTAGAGTAAAGACCAAAATAGAGAAGCTGAAGATTTGATGTTGTTTTTTAATTGAAAGTGCTGTATGTGCAACCACCAAAAATAATGGAAGCATTTGAAGTTGCTGTGCAATATTATAGATAAGAACTGAAGTCCAAGGAAAGGCTTGCAACCTGCACTGACATTACTCAGTGCACTGGTTTTTGTCTGTTTACCGATGCTCTTTAGTTTGTTGATGCCCTTTCCACAGTGTGATTCTGAACAGAGCAAATCTCCAGACACCTCAGGGAAAAACTCTTCAGATGTTGGATTTTAAAAAGCTTTTTTTAAAATCTCCCTCCATCTCCTACCTTACCAAATGCTTTTTACGAGTCTATTAGCTTCATTAAAGAGTCAAAAGAAACCCCATCAGCACTCTAAGTGTTTTCTCTCTAGTGATTCTGAGACATTTATGGACTTGAAAGATGCACATTTAGGGCATCCCAGACAGTGCTAAGAATGTATAGGGGCCTTAAGACTTCGTGAGTTAGAAGGATTTATGTATTAAGTGTTTAGGTCCTGTTAAAACATAATAATTTATCCTCTTTGTCAAATCATCTTTTGTTTTACCAGATTTCTAATTATAGCAGCTAATATGGCACCTTCTAGGAGAGAATTGTCTTCAGTGCTGGGGATTATTGTGTCTCAGAAATGGCTGCCTCAAGCTACTGAAAAAGCAGACGTGCACAGGACCGGTGAGCGCTCTCCAAGCAGCCTGTTAGATCTTGGCATTAAAACATCCCAGCTTCAAAAAATTATCTTTTCTCTAAAGGCGGCTGGGTCACCTGTGAAGGGCATCTGTGATTAAACCAGCAAACACTCCTTGCCTCTGTGAGCTATGGGTAGGAGAGCAGAGCATGTGGGAGATTTATGGGTATTTCTCAACTCCTGTGTGCCATTTGCCAGGAGCAAGCGGGTTCAAGAGAAAATACCCCGGTCTTTGCCAGGCAAATACAGGATTTGCTCTGCCAATACCGAGCAGCTATTTCTAGGCAACATAAGAAAGAGCTGTGCTCAGCTCTTTCACCTTGTTGAATCAATGGATTATAGAGATGTGTGATCTGCTTTTATTTGACAAAGTGGCTCTAGAGAAAAATCAAAATAATGCAGACTTGACCCTGTGTTCACCAGGGAAATTGCTAGTCCATGTCTTGGAGAAGGCAATGAGGACACCTCATGGTTTTCAGCTCTCTTGCATGTTTGACAATTTGCATTTTTATTTGTTGGTTCAATTGTTTTCAGTTCAGCATCAAAAGGTCCAAACCTCTCTGGTTTTCATCCAGACTTGTTATTCACAAGAGGGTAAGCCAACACAGTTTTTTGAAGGTGGGCACAAGCCTCATATGCCTCATCACTACAGCGGTCAGCCTGTGTGGCATCACACAGCGCCGGCACCTGGGCAGAAACACATTTGCCCATGCTGGGGAGAGGCAGCAGCTGGAGCCTGAGCGAGGGCAGGAGCGTCTGCAGGCAGCTCTGGCCTTTCCCACTGCCTTGGCAGAGACGCTCACACAACGTCTGGTGGCTTGACCGAAACAACCACAAAGGTGTGTTCACAACAACCACAACACAACACCGAGTGCACGTCCCCATTGCTGGGTGCAATTGTCTGACTCCAGAGCCACTCCTGGTCTGAAGCCAGTCACAGATGCTTGTCTGTGACCGTGTCAATGCTGGAAAAAATCCACCCATGGCTTATTACTGTCAACATGACAGCACAAAAACGGGTTGTAGTAGCTCCAAGGGCTGGAGCTACTCTCTAGCACAGGAGCAGTGACAACAGGCTGGGCATCCCTGACTTGTGCACAGACATTTGTATTCCCAGAAATTCAGAGTCACCATCAGGGACCATTTGGAGGATGCAGTTCAGTCTGTAAAACTGCTGTTGGCTCATTCCTGCTCTGGAACAGCTGAAGCACATGGGCTTGTCATTTACTCAGCACACGTGGACCCATGTCAACACCCAAACTAGATGTCACTTGTTCAGAGCTTGAATGGGAACCAGAAGGCACAACAGCATGTCAGCAGAAGCATTTATCCAAGTTAATAAATACCTTTGGTAAGGAGCAGGGAGTGTTGGGCCAGGCAGAGGGCTGGGCTTGCTCAAAGCCAGCCTGGGGAATTTCAGAAGACAATTGCTGTGTGTTTTGGACACTTGCTCTGATTTTATTGGTCTTTAGCAGGTCAAAACACAAGTCAAATTTCCTGATTTTAGCCAAGTGATCAGACTTGAAACTACTGCTGTATGGACTGCATGTTGTCTTTATATACATATGTATATATATATATATATACATATATATATATATATAACTAAAGCCATTTCCCCATATTAAAATGTATTTGCCTTGATTCTGTACAGTGGCTACAACTATCAGGCAATGCTGAAGACATAAGAATGAGAGACAGACAGAGAGGACTAATCCCTCCTTTTGCTACCACAGTTCATACTCCCTGCTCCTTAATTTCAGAACTGAGCTTGCAACTGAATTATTAAGCATGATAAATGAGCTCCGTATTCAGTGCAGGGCATGCAGCTGGAAACATGAGATTTTGGCTAAGAGAACAGCACTAATGCATTTTCCTGCTTTGCACTCATAGAATTGCAGCCTGTACTTTGGTAAATAATCTGACATGCTTCACCACTTTCTCTTTAAGAAATACTCAGCTATACTGAAGTATAAATTTAATATATTCCATTCACATAAAGTCTGTCATCTAAGCAAATCCTATAATGGTTGAGAAATTTTACTAGGAGCTAAGATCTCTTGACATCCACGCCGTGTATGAGCAACTTTACTCAGATGGATATGCAGACACGTACTAAGCTGCACTAACAGCACAAAGAAGGGCTTTGCAGGAGGGAAGTCCCACAAGTTAAATGACGGGATTCATCATGGCAGAGGGATGCTATTGCCTCAAGTGGGTTTGATGCGCTTAATTCGTGGTGAGATTATTCATTTAAAAAGCGATTTGAGAGCCTGAATTATAACAAGAGATCTTAATCACTTATTTGTCACTGAAAGATGAACTCTCCATTTGCCCAGTGTCCCATTTCAGACGCTGAATGGGCAGATTGCAGCCAAGCCAACCTGCATCAGGACAGCAGCCAGTGCTGCTTCCTTCAGCCCTGATGGTTAATCACTGACCTCTGCAAAACCTGATTATTTTACCATTTCTGGCAAAAGTTACTGCTTGAAGGAGTGCATCAAAACAAATCCTCAAATGGCATTAGCCTTGTGTCCATTTAAAAATTGGAACAGGAGTAAACTCGTAGTGCCATGCACCACTGGCAAGGGCCAAGGTCACTACAGAGCGAGCTGCTCTGTAAGTAAACATAATTCTAATCTCAGTTAACACTTAAAGTACATATCTTAATGATTGAAGTCCTAAAGTTTTAATGGAAACACTCATTCTGCAAGGAGAATAAAATAATATTATCAAGCTTCTTGCTGTGACAAGTTCCTGCAATCTTACCAGGAGAGATTTTTAATCTTCTACCTGCAGCAATAATCAGAGAGAAATATCAAGTTCTAGGAAGAGCTTTCACCTCCCTGGTAATGAATTCCAAAGCAGCTTTACAAGTTTCACTGTTTTTCTTCAGTCCCTAAATAGAGAACAATTATTGATATAACTAATTCAGCTTAAACTGCACCTTGTGAAATTGTAGTGTCATGCAAAAGGAAAGACAAAGGGATTAGCAACTTGAAATTCACTTTCTTACAGGTACATTTACTGTGTCAGCACTTTCTCACAGTCAGCCTATGTGGTCTGTATGTAACAAAATCCATTAGTTCTTTGTTGATCCAGAAAATGCAAATAGCACTCCGCTATGAGCACTCCATTCTCGTGGAAGCATGGCTTCCTTGGGGGGGCCTTCCCAAGAGCCTGATGTCCAGATTTTTTAGTCTATTACACCAACTGCAAGTGAGAAAAGTTCTCGCTGGGACCCAGAAAGATGCTATAGATCCCTCTCTGCTGCAGCCTTGGGGCAGATGGCTCCAGCGGACAGGTTCCAAAGGGAAACTACAGGTGCTGGAGCCCCTTCACTTTGTGAGACTGCTGAGCACGTGTCTGAGGTCCCACTCCATCAGCTCTGTGTCCCCTAACGTGCTGCACCATGTCTTCACATTTAAAATGCAGCAAGACAAAGTTTTATCTCCCCGCTCTTTGGGGAGGGGGTGAAAGCTCTGGTTGCTGCCCTTACCCCACTAGTCATCACTTCATGAACGCATGGAGCTTCAGAGGCAAAAGCTTCTTTTTGAAGCTAAGTTTTTTCACTAAGTATGTGAATGGGGTCTTGTGACTGCAAGATGTTTAGGTCTTGTTAGCTTTTATTGCAGTACATTTACTACATAATTTCTAAAGGCATTAACAGGAATTAATAAGAATCCTATGACCAATAGTATTATTGATACAGTTGGAAGCTGATATAATAATTAATGTGATATTCGAAGTTACAGTAAAGAGTGTGAAGACTTTGGTAGGGTTGTCACTGGAACAAAATGTGGAGGCCAAATACTAAGGAGGAGAAATGGTTCCTTCAATTGTAGTGAAAAAGAATCATTGTGGCTGTGGAGAAACTGGTTCTCCTGAATTGTGATCACAGCTCTGCGAAAAAAAGGCACCTCTTGGTATTCAGTTCTAATTCTCAAAACAGTCTAGTCTGAAAAACAGGGATATTGAAATAAATTCTTCTTCCTACAAGTACTGTATTCTTTAAGATTTCTTTCTCAGTTAACCCTAATCTAGCGATATCAAAAATATCTGTTTTGCTTATCTTTCTTCTATGTGATTCCTCTCAGAAACACATCAAAACAATTTTTCTGAAGAAAACAAGTTGCCTCACCCTCTACTGTTATCGTTCCAGAAGGCAAGATAATACCAGCATTGAGGCAAATCACTTGACCTTCAGGTGGCTGAAGGGAAGTGGCAAGTCAGCAGCTGTGGACAAACAGGGACGCCAGAGAGAGAAGGAAGGGGGCTGCAGAGATGGGTGTCTTGAGCCAGAACCACATCTCCCACCTCCTTTTGGGCCAGACCTAACAAATACAACATAGTCACCTCTGACAGCTGGCAAAAGCATGGTGGGGAGAAAGGTAAGATATTATGTGACTGAAGTCATGTTTCTTGTACTTGCTAGTTCCCGGTGTAGGTAGTTATAGGCAAATATTATCAAAATATAAATGTAAAAGGATGTTGAGTCAGACTCAAACCCATATTTGGAACTATTAAATTATGGAGTAGCACTGGTGTTATCTGCTGACATTTTATTCAGCAGAAAAGCTTACTTAGAAGTAATGCTGTACAAGAAATTGAGGTCAGGGTGAGTGAAGATGTGCAGTTGTGCAAGAGGAAAGCGTGGGCACAGTGGTGGGTGCCAGCTCCCCATAGGTCAGAGCTTCATCATCACAAGAGATAGCTCTGAACTTAAATAAAGTCCACCTGACAGGGACAATAACACCTGGAAAACCCAGCAAGGTGGGATCTGGGTGGTCCCATCAGCCACATAATCTCCCCCAGCCTCCCACGGAGGGAATCTGGCAATATATTAATCTACTACAAAGTCAGATCCAGCCCTCACAGAGCTTCTTTTTATAACCTTTTATAATCCTCCTAACAATTTCAGCCTCGGTTTGGGACCCAAGCCGAGGCCATCGCACTCTGCCTTTTCTGCCATGTGCACATGAGATCCCCATGAAGACAGAGAGACAAGGGAGCACAACTGATATGATAACAAAAAATAACACCAGATCTAGCAAGCTGGTGGGAATGGGAAGTGATCAGAGGTAGAGACTTTAAAAGGTTCTCTGTAGGCTTGAGTTAGACATTTTGCATTTTTTAAGACTCTTGAGAGTTCATACTATGAACATTTTGAATTATAGCCAGTTTAAGCATCACGGCACCCTCTCAGCCTGAATCTGTGAATCCATGAATTTAGGACACACTCAGAATGAACTTTCAGAAGCATCTCTATTGCTTAGCTTTCAGAAATTAAATAGCTTAGACACTTATGGATGATTTTGATCCATTATTTCACAGAGAATGTGACACAGGTAGGCAGGAAGGCCAGACCACACAGGAGGTACCCCAAAAATACATTAATGGACACACACGTGACCTAAAACCAGTGAAGTTTAAGGAACATCAACATCCAGACTTAATATTCCAGTGTGGTTTAACGCTATTCCACTGAGGACAGCAACCACAGCTGTCATCTCTCTCATCTGCTCCTGTTTTCTTTCAAACAAAGGCAACAGATGCCCTTTCCAGCCTGTGGCCTGCTCCTGGTTTTGGACTGGGAGTTGCCAAACTGCTCTTGCATCATTTGCAAATCTTAGTACTATAAAAGCTCAGCTGTTTGGCTCCATAATGCACTGGCCTGAATGAGCAGCAATCAACATCATAAAAACAAGATGACTTTGAAAAATTTAAGTCATTGAGTAGGCTAAATAGTTAAATAGTGAAAGGATTAAGAGTTACAGTAGATTTCCTAACACGAGGAGAAGAGAACCTGAGCCTGGTTTAAAGCTTTCTGGAAAATGGATTGATTATGATTTTGAACCATGTGAGAAAATTCCAAGAAATAATAAATTATATGTGTCCTACATTGCAATTCCACCAGAAATACACACACAGTTTATAAAAAAATAAGGACATAAATCTCTTAAGTTTCACAGTAGCAGAACACCCTCTGGACATTTGCTCCATGTGAATTACTGGCACTTTGTGAAATGCACTTCAGAAGCTCATCCCCACACAGCTTTCTCTGCCACCTACTCATCCAGAGTTTAAACATGGGCTTTACTTTGAACATTGGAGAGCTCCGCACATGTTTGATGTTTGCGTATTTCAGGGCTGCAATTGCCTTCTGGGCTACAAAGGTTACCCCGAGCTAACATCTGAACTGTGCAAATAAACGATGGGATTTTATTCATGCTTATTAAAATCAGACCCACAAAGTACTTTTTTGAACTGGGACCACTTTTTCATGTCCCGGCAAGCCAAAGAGCGTCTGTTCAGGACTTATGCTGCTTTAGACCCTATGGACTTTAGAGTTTATAGATGTAAAGCTGCTGAAGGACTGCCGTCGGAGATCAATGTGTATCATAAGAAAGACAATGCTGCTGCACCATTTACTAGCCATGAAAGGTAATGACCTAAAGCTCCTCAGATGTCTCTAACCACTCTCCAAACTCCTTTTCTCCAGAAGAGAGATTGGCAGTAAATAGTCTCTTCTAATTTGTGTGTTGTTCAGTAGCGCTACGCTGAGTTTCTGACTTTGCAAGAGAGGACAGGACATTGTCACTGCTGTGCAGACTGTTGGTTGTGTGTTGTGGTCATACAGAACAGATTTCTGCCACCTCCCATCTTGCACAGACCTTCCCTTAATGTAAACTGCTAGTTTAGGAAGTTGGTATTTCAGTGCTCTCAGTAGAAATTGCTTTGCAGCCTACATTTTCACCATAAACCTGGTTATTGTAACTATTACAACTTGTACATGCAGTCAGAGTCTTAGTAACCTTTTCGGCAGAAAAATTATCACAAGGAAGGGTTAATTCATGCTGCTCTATAATTTAATTATAATCACATTTAAGAAAGCCAGTTATTTACTTCTAATACCATTCTATCATAAGAAACTAAAAGGATGCTAAAAATTGAGAGCGGAAATATTTTGGGTTTTATTTCAAGCATTCTAATATTTAAGCAATAAAGTTTAAAGACAAATACTGACTAGCATTTAATTTTTTTTCTGCATTTAATACAAGGTAAAAAAAAGAGACTCATTGAGGAAACTGAAACCTCATTACAATTAACATCCTCAACCCCTTTCTAGCGACCATCTTGCAAAAAAAGCTGTTCCTGGACCCAAAACAAGCAGTGCTCAGTCTTTGTGCAGAGTACTACAAGCCAATTTTCCACTTACAATACTGTGCCGCTAATTTAATTCTCATCTAAACTCATGTAGTAGGATTATTTGGATTATAACTGTGAGAAAAATGCAGTTTCAAACCTGTGGAAAGGGAGGGTGATGGCAGGAGTCTCGGTACTCCAGAGAACTAAGATAATGTTTGGTGTTGAATTTAAGGGAAGTGCTGGCGTTATTGTATTTTCATTATTCAAATGATTCCTCACGTCCACTGTTCCAAGACTGATTTTGTTCACATTCAAGTGTTTCTTAGCATCAGAAACAAAAGTAGAGCTGCTGAGAGGCTATTGCTCTTAGACAGATCTTGCTGCAGCTTTTTCTTCATGGTCAGTCTGGACAGGAGTGGACAGAAGATCCAGGTTCCTCCAGTATCTCACTGACATCCAGGCAGAGGCTTGGCTATTTCTGCAGATCCTACTCACAACTGCACTGCACTGTATGTGTGGCAAAGTACAAGAAGAAGTCTCACACTTCGAGACTTCTTGGAAGTTCTAGTAGACGTACCGTGATGCTGAGACAGATAACCTGAAGATGTACTCAGTTGCTTGTGACTTATAACTTATCTGTATCCTCAGATAGGAAGCACAGTACAGCAAACCATGAGATAAGCTTCTGCAGCCCATCTACTTTTCTGCTTCAATTATTGCCCACATTTGTCATCTTGAGTTAGAGGACAGATAACTTGGTGACTTTTTCAATCTTGTTTCTTCAGTGAAGGTTGCCAATCATAATGCATACACTAACCAGAGCCCCAAGTCATTAAATAAAATCAACTTCTGATTATAAATCCTGACTAATTTTGATTGTGCCTCACTTGTAACCAAAGGGAGTTTGCTGCATCACACTAAGTTTTACAGAAATACCCTTCTGAAAATCAAACACAGAGCACAGATTCCCTGAGAATCCCTGTTCTGTGCAAAGGGTGACCCGCCCTCAGAGCCCCCTCATCTCACAGGGCACCAAAATACCCTTCTATTAAACAGGACGTGTCTAATACATCAATCATTAATGTCCGTCCAGCACAAAGACATGTTGACAGCATTTCATGAAAGCTTCTTCATGAAATTAACCCTTCTGTTCATCTAGGCTCTCTTGTTATTCTCAGAGTTTCAGAGTGACTTTGCAACAACATTTATAATAACACTATCATGCTTATAATTTGTAAAGCTTGAGGACAATTTCTTAAACATGCTGAGAAAAATTGCAGGCAAAATGCCTACACTAAAGAGAGATCTCTTCATAAAAATCCAGTGTCGTTTTATTAGTACTTAAGTACTAACATTTTCGTCAGTACTTAATCTATGAATGAAGGGGATCAGAACTTCAGATAGCATCACTTAATATGGCCTTATCAATATGCAAAGTGTTGCAATAGCCTTAGACTTTCTGTGGACTTTAAAAATAAGTGAACAGACATCAGCATATATTCTGGAGTGAGAACAGGAATGCTGGGAAAAGGAGAGAAAGAGAGAGAAAAATAAAGAAAAACAAAAGGTTATCTAAAGGAATTACTGTTAGGAAGTCTGTCTCAAATAAAGATAGAATGTCAGGGTCTTTCCCTACCCGCACAGCAATGTATTACATACTAGATGTACTCTATTAAAAAACAGGAGTTAGCTATTTTGGCTTCATTTGACTCGTGAGGCCATAGAGTTATATACAAAAGAGAAAATATTTTGCTGTGTTCTTATTTATAAAGTGTTACTTTTCCAACTTCTGTTCAAGATTTTCTGTTCGAATTACCAAGAACATCTCTGTCTTAAAATATTTATTCAGAATCTAATCTTCACCATTAAAGTTATTTCAGATGTTAATATCAAGTGGCAGCTGAATATGAAAAAGTTGAATGTGTTGTTTTGCTATTAATATGATGTTTCCTAGAAATCCACATACTTTAACATTCAGGGTACCAAATCAGATTAATGCTGATAATAAAGTACTTGAGAGTTATGTGGAAAAAAGCAAAAAACTCCGTAAATTTACAGAAAAGCACACCTAAGTGAGATGTAGACCTGTGGTTTATATACAGTCTGTACAGTCAAATCAGTGCTGCAGCTTCTGGGAGCCACAAACAGGAATGGTGTCTGTCAAAAGCACACGAACTCATTGAAAACAAGAATTGTTATTGATTACCCCATGTTTCTAAAGCTACTTTGGGTTTGTTTAAGTTTGGAGAAGAGGAGACTGGGGAGTGATCTTATTAATGTTTACTGATACGTAAAGGGTGAGTGTCAGGAGGATGGAGCCAGGCTCTTCTCGGTGACAACCAGTGGTAGGACAAGGGGCAATGGGTTCAAACTGGAACACAAGAGGTTCCACTTAAATTTGAGAAGAAACTTCCTCTTAGTAAGGGTGACAGAACACTGGACCAGTCTGCCCAGGGAGGCTGTGGAGTCTCCTTCTGTGCAGACATTCCAACCCGCCTGGACACCTTCCTGTGTAACCTCATCTGGGTGTTCCTGCTCCATGGGGGGATTGGACTGGATGAACTTTCCAGGGCCCTTCCAACCCCTGACATTCTGGTATTCTGTGATACTTGCTAAATTTTGCTGCCTCTGTTGTTTGTCATTGTAATGTAAGTTCTCCGTCCTGAAAGCAGTTTAGACATTTGAAAAATCAGAACACCGCACAGCTAAAACAACAACCCTCTTTGTTATTTAAATCCCATTATTAAGAAAACTCTCTTTTTGCTGGCCTTGCCAAGTCTGCAGCTTATTCACCCAATCTGTAGGATTTTGGGGAGGAAAGGCAGCGAGCTCAGGGCCAGCGCACGCAGCGCACGATGCCGATACGTGGGTGTCTGTTCACATCCTGCCGCGCACGATGGAGCGGCCGGCAAGGAGCGGGAATGGGGGGAGCTGTCAGCCCGATTACCGCCAGGGTCGTCAGCCTGACGCAATCCCATCCGACATTGCCACGGGCAACCTGCCTCCCTTTAGAGTCAGCTGCACCATTAAAATGGCTGCTGATAATTTCAGAGTAAAGAGTTTAAATGATTGAGCATCCCACTTGGAAAGAGAAGGCTTTTTGGTACATCGTTAATAATGCAACGGTTTAGACACTTTATTGTCTTAAGAGATACACTTGTTTGAAGAGGGAGTTTTTCCTGCATCCCTTTTAAAGTGACGTGTCTGTCTTAGAAAGATGGAGACACGCTGCTCTTCCCAAATCCTGACCACGATTGCTCACCAAGAAAGAGAAAGATGGATATACAAGGAGGTTTGTTTGGCAAACTGCTGGGCTTTATTTACTGCAAACTGCTGTGCATTTATGCCTCAGAACATTCAGGAGGTGTTTTCAGTGAAGTAGTTCAAATCACCTAAATGTAAAGTTAATAAACACAAAATGACTGTTTGCAAAGTTGGTAAAACTTTGTTTGCTTAAACTTGCTTCAAATGGAACAAAAAACCTGTTAAACTTTGGACAACTTTTGAGAAACAACAGGCAGGTTTGGTTTTGGGTTTTTTTTGTCTGGTTGTTTTGTCTGTGGTTTTTTGTTTGTTTTTTATTTGTTTTGATTTCTGAAACACTAAGGAAACATCTTGCTTTTTCAGAAGCCACTCAAAGCCTGTTTCCTAACTGCCCTTCTTGCAGCACAGCACAATGTCTGTTTACAAACAACTGCATCTGTAAGACTGTAGTTAATATAAATAAATTAGAGAGAATCAATTATTTTTCCTGTACTGTAGTCATGGATGATTTACTTAGGGGAAAATGCAGCTCTTTGCAATGCAAGCCATGGTAAATATGGTTGTGATGAATACAAACAGAAGGGAAAATTACTTTCTCTGAAAAATACTACTTTTAACTTAAGTAGAAAATGTGCTGCTCAGTCTGAAGCCTCATTAGGAACCTTATAAATTTCTGAATGGTCGTAGTTTAGAAGTAGCTTTTACAACATTTAAAAAAAAACCTCTCCTACATCACCCTTTTATTAGCTTGTAGCAGTCCTTCAACACATGCTTTCGACTTTCCACAAAATATTGTAACAATTACATGAGAAAAAGGCAACTTGAGGAATTAAGAGATATTCCTCTATAACTAACACAGATTTGTTTTCAGTTTCCCTTTGCTTCTGTCTGTGTGTGGTTTTTTGTTTGTTCATTTTTAAATTGTAAACTAACACATAAAAGAATCCATCAGGAAACGGGGCAAGTACAAAACCCAAGGACTTCAATGAAAGCATCGCTGTAACAATGATTTAATAGTAGCTGCAAGGAACCACCGCAGCAAACGCACATTCCTACTATTAACACAATAATGAGCAGGTTTTTTTATGTCTATTCAACCTAATTATATGCTTCTTTCCTATTCTCATCATATACAGATAACCAACTAATTTCTTCCTATTATTCGCACCATGCCCTTAAAACATTCACATGTAGCCTAAATCAATAAATCTTAGAGCAAATATTTACCAATCAGTTGATTCAAGCAGATGAGGCTTCTTTTTTTCTCTCGACAAATCACAACTACATCATAATCTCTAAGGTGACAGTAGGTCAAAGTTGAAGAATGTTGTGAGCTCTATATGTGGTATGTATTCTCCAAGTGTGGAGAAGCCAGTACAGATGATGTAAAGAAATGCATTTCATTTTGTTTTTATTTAAAAGTGTTTAATTTCAGAGATAAATAACATTTTTAGGTAGTCAGAGATCTTGGCAGCTTATTCAAGACCAAGGCCGTATGATATAGCGAATCATGAGGAACATCCCTGCATCTAAGTAGCTGCTGAGAGGAAGGGAAGATGGGAAATAGAGAGACTGTCTGGTGTCCACTGGGGGTGAGCTAAGAGTCAGTGGCAGAATCTGGAGCACAACCAAGTTCAATGCCTGAGAAAATACTGCAGTTTGTCCTTTGCTGCCTAAAACTTAGTGTCTTTCATACCTGCAGTGTATGGAATCTAGAAAAAAGAAGATGAATGACAATAACGTGCAGCTTGTAATTGTTTTTACTAACTCTATTAATTTACTTCCAGCACAAGATATGCAATATTCAAGTGCAGATCATTGTAAGAAGAGTCTTCATTCACCAGTAGTTAACAATGGAAAAGCATTGTTTTCTACCTCACAGAAAGCCGCTACAGATTTACTGCAAATGTAAATATCTATTTTTCTTATCTGTGTTGACATATGACTTGACCTATGCATTTGGTAAAATGTCCTCTTCTCACCATACTTCTTGAAGCTGCTTCCATCCCATCTGCTTCATTGCCAGATACTTAACTCTGCTTTGTCTTCAGCACTAGCAATTAAAAATAAATAACATATATGCTTTGTTTGTTGATGTGGCTGTCAGCCATTTACTATTTCTTACTCCATCTGTTTTCTCCCAGCTGTTCAATCCCAGTGCTTCTTCCCAACCTTGGAGTTCATCAATGGCACTAACAGCGTGAAGCATCAACATGGAGCCCTCTCTGAAGCTGTACTAGCAAGGCATGGGGCAGAGAAGTTCTGTTCATTATTGGATTTCTATAAGCAAGTTGGACAGGTATAGGTCCATGGGACCAGACAGGCTGCATCCAAGACTGGTGGTATGTTTGATTGATGGCATAGCAAGGCAGGTATCTATTGCATTTGAAAACCTGTGGCAAACTGTCTTCAATAGAAGGTAGAGGGAAATACAGGTAGATCAGTACAACCTCATTTCCTTGAGAAAAGGAAGTCCTCACAGAAGCCTCTGCCAAGTATATGAAGGACAAGACAATGAGGAGGAACAGTATAGATTTGCCAAGAGAAAATGGTTCTTGACCAGCTCAGGCAACCACTGTGAAATGACTGGCTCTGTAAATGAGATCAATGCATGTCATTTTCTTTTTCACAAGTAAGACTTTGGGCAGGATTTCCCAAAGATTCCCAGTAGTCAAACTCAGACTGGCAGACTGGATGGACAGACTGTAAAGCAGGATTAAAACCAGTGGGACCACCAAGCCCAAGCAATAGTGGTCATTGGTTAAAAACTAAGGTTTTTTCTGTTCAGAAGTAAAGTTTCTCAGGGCATGGTACATAGAATAATCTTGCCTGATGCTTCCATCTAAGACTTAGATGATGGGATGAGAGTCACTCTCAGCAAGATTGCAGGTGGAACTGAGTTGGGGTGGGAGCAGTTGTGCTGCCATTCACAGGTACCTCACACACTGCAGGAATGAGCTGACATGGACCCCATGAAGCTCAGCAAGGAGAAATAAGAAGTCCTGCACCAGAAACAGAACAACTGTACACGAGCACAGGCTGGGGTGGCTCTGCAGGGAGGTCCCTGGTGTTGGCAATGAGCTGAGGAGGAGCCAGAGGAGACACCTCTTCCAGATTTTTTCTTGTTATACAACCATCAGCCTTTCCATATCACAATAATAGGTTCGCCTAAAGTTTCTTCAAGAAAAGAAGTACATTAGAGGGAACAGATGGTTAGAGTGGGGTTGTAAATAAGTGTATTCTCTAGATGCAAGAGTCCATTTGGGATAATGAAAAATGCTCTGAACAATCACATAAAGAGGAAGTTCACCGTGTTAATAAGTATCATCTAGGGAAAAACAAAACAAAACAAACATCTGTTTGATTTTAAATGCGAGTCTTTTGGGAATAGCACAATTAGATGTCCCTAAAAATTATATGCATTTTCAACTTTTGGGGGAAAACAGAATTCCAAGACCACATGAAAAAGTTAAGCAGCTTTAAGATTTTACAGACAAACATGTATAGCTGAGGGGTGGTGGGACAGACACAGATTCTAGGCCATTGTTTCTCCATCTGTGATCCACAAAACCTCAGAAAATGTTATATCACAATTGTAAAAACAAATATAACCAGACATATGCCTCTTTCCATGTACAAACATATTATGGAATTGAATGTGGAAAAAATATTTTAATGCTTAGGTATTTAAAGGTATGTTTCACCTGCTTGTAAATCAAAAGTATTACAGTGATGTTGCTTAGGTTAGTCCATTCTTCCCCCCCACCTTGCCCACAAGATGTGTTTGTGTGCTTGTTAAGACAAAGGCAAACCAAAAGGAGCTGCTTCAATAAAAAGAAAGTTTAAAAAGCTGTTAACGTGGTTTTTATTGCTTTGTTCTCTACTCAGAAAGAGTAGAGAGGTCTTCCTGAAGGGGAATGGTAATGTAGTCATGACAGAACAGAGTTTCTATGAAGAAATTTCAGCTTGAAAGACCAAAATCTGCCCATCACCACAGCTAGTAAAGGCTCAAGTGACGCTTGAAAAGGCAGTAGAAATTATATGAAGCTACCGAGAGCACTTGTGAAACAGCTTCAGAGGCAGATTCTGAGTACCCGCAACAGACAGGGAACAGCGGATGTTAATTTTAACAGGATTTGAGCATCCAAAGCTCTTGACAGCTGTGGAAATTTGGTATTTAGTCCATCCAGAACACTAAAAAGCCCTTATTTGGTATTTCTGTACAATTGTGACCAAAAGACAGTGGCCAGTGAGCAGTAAAACGTGCTGGTGTGGAGACTGTCAGATTCAGAAAAACATAGTGCTCTATGTGAAGGAGAGCAAGCTGGAAGGATCAAGCCATCATCAGCTCTTCAGTGCAAAACTCACATTTCCCTCACTTGTGACGTTGCTCTGGAATTTTGACAAAAAGACTTGAAAGGAGCTAAAGAAAACCCAAGTAAATCATTAAAGTGACCTACTTGATGTCATTTACTCAATGCCAAATTTTGCATGCGTTATGCTTCTTAGTTAAATGATACATTTGCATGTATCTATTTTTGATAGCTCTCCTTCCAAAAGAGTTGAAGGGAATTAATAACTCCAGACAAACTCACTTCAAGCATTACAAGCTTGAGTGCTAGGAAATGACTGAGAGCAGGAAACTTTTACTTCTGACAGAAGGCTACTACAAGGATACCACTGTCCTTAGCTCTGAAAGGGATAATATTTCAGAGCAAGTATCCACAATACACTGTGAAAAAATGAGGGATTTTTATTTTTCATTATTATTATTTTTTTGCTTTAGTGGCTGAATTAAAATAAGAAAATTCCGGTATCGGTACTGATAATTCTCAAGTTTTTTGGCAAAATGGGGCAACCTAAAATTTCATGTTGTGTTAATTTTCTTCACAAGTTTAAAGTTTTGTGCCTGCATTGATACCATTAATATCTTTGCACTTTCCCTTTTGAAAATCAGGGTTGGTACATATTTGGAAAATAACATTTTAGAACAAAACTGTTTGCTTCTGAACTACTTTTGAAATCTGCAGGTTTTGTTCCAAGTTCTGTTTTTGTGGAAGCTCTTACAGGAAGTCAACGCAAATCAAAACTGCTTTTTATCCTCTTGCCTGTATTTATTTATTTTGTGAAAGACAGTATGATGTTAGCACTGTATAGTTAAGAGCACATTATTTAAGATGCCCTAACCCATTCCGCACACCTTCCAGCTATCAGTCTAGAAGTCCGGGTATATCCCAGTCCCAAGTGGATATTTCTAATGTCACTGGAGATGCTTTGTGAGGGCAAATAAATCCAGACCCTAACATTTGGGGATGCAGCAGGAGAGACAGGAATTGTTCCATTTCATAAGCCTGAGGCTATAATTATTAATCCTAAAACTATTCTAGATAAACAGATAAATTGTTTTATTTTAGACTGCTATCAATAACTAATCTTCATCTTTTCAGGGAACATCCCTAAGCTTTGGACATTACTGCTTATATAATCTCTTTAAATATTTACTCAAAAATAAATAGGTTTTACATATCCCTACAGTATCAATCTAAATATAACTTTGATTGACATAGATACTTCAGCAATTATACTGAGTTGAGCAGAAAACTACAATTACTCAGTTTTATTTGCTAATCACCACCCTATATTTATTGAAGTGGCTAGAAAGATTGTGTCACTTGATCTCTTGCCTTTACAAAAATTACTTTGAAAAACTGTCTTTGACCTCTTCAGTTGTTTTTATTGCACAGTACCAGGCTGGCTGTTTTGTTCACAGAAGAATGACAAATCATAATTATTGGTGTGTTTTACTAAGGGCAAAACAATGAACCTGACAACAGTAAATGCCTTGAGCCTTCCACCACTAGAGACAATTTCATAGAATCATTTTGGTTGGAAGAGATCCTCAGGATCATCGAGTCCAACCATAACCTAACTCTAGCACTAAACCATGTCCCTGAGAAGCTCATCTGTATGCATTTTAAAGAAGAAGCTGGGCAAGGCTGGGGTCTTCCCACCCCAGAGGGCTCTGCCAGGCCCTGCTCTTGCCCCAGGGCAGGTTTGAGCTGAGGCTCTTGCCCTCAGGGCCCTGCTGCAAAACAGGCCTTGTCTACATCAGTGACATTGTTTTATAGCAACAAACACCAGCCAGCATCAATATAGAGTCACCTAACAGCATCCAAGATTTCTTTTCTCTTCAGAAATCCTTTAATAATTCACATTCCCTTTCATATCACCATCAGTTTCTCCCACCTATGCATTCCCTGAAGGTCAGGAAAAGAACTAATGTCCAACAGTGCAGAGTCCTTTACATTCATTTATGACCCAAGTATGCATTAAAAAAGTTTTGTTGTCTCTCACCATTTAGCATTAAAAAAATCATCAGCATAGCAATATATAATGAACAATTCTGACTTATTTTCTCCAGAGTAAAATAGCTTAACCTCTGAGTCAGAGCAGGCTGTTTGGTTTTCTGATTTCAAGGCACTTTGAGCACCTGGCCTTTGTCTTTGCATATATAAATATTAAATGGAAGAATCCACTGGTCTGAACTCTAAAGGAGTTAATGGAAAAATACGTAAATAGGAAACAATCAGGGGAACAACTATTATTCACACATACTTCCTTTCTCTGAATATTCCCACAAATTCTGTGGAATATTTCACTTGCCAAAGCTTCAAAGGACCAAGAACAGAAACAAGAGATTGTGTTCTAGGCAGAAAGCATCATTTTCAAAAGGGGAAGCATATGTCTTCAAATCCAAGTTGTCCAGCCTTGCTGAAATTCCACTTTTAAGTCAGCTCACGGAATGTCTTGTGGTAAAATAGGGAGCAGAAGTCTGACAGCTGACTGCAGTCTTAAATTTCATGGAAAACAGCAGAGCACACTCATGGCCTGGGGTATCTTCAGCTACAGCAAAGCCCTTATTGTTGCAGGACTAAGGCTTGCCCAGAAGCAGAAAAATCTCACAGGTGCATTTTCACATGAAATAAATGAAGTGGTTTTGAACTATATGAAAAGTCCTAATGACACACTCAAAACATTTTTGGCAACAAACATTACTGAAATGTAAAGCTCGCTAGATACTCTTTTCTTGGAAAAAAGCTCTTTCTTTTCATCTTTCCATCCATCAGGCAATTTTCATTCCTAAAATATCATCATTAATACCACCATGGTCTAGAATCATTAAATAATCAGTAATTTCCTCCCATTTAGGCCAGTCATTTGCAAAATGCTTCAGGAGTGGGGAAAAGAAAATCTCATTAAGTTACCCAGAAAGACAAATGTAACCTTTCATAAGAAGATGCTTGATTTCTAGGTCACATACTGGAAGTTTCACCAAGTGACCTGCCCACAGAAGCTGCAAACTGACTCCAGGTGCTGAAGTGTTGCAGCGCTTGGAGACACATTTCTGTGGGGCATCAGCGCTTTTCCTGCCCAATCTTATGATCCCTCAGCTGTTAGGAATGTATTTTTCTATTCAGCTTTATTATTTTTCTATCACTATGTACAAATATGCAGGCACGTCGCAAGAAGAGCCAGAGGCCAGGAATGCATTACAAAGAGCAAGTTTTATTTTAGTTATCTGTCTACTGGGGGATCTCCAAAGTTGCACCTAAGCTCCCATGCAGAGGTGACACCAGTGGGGACGCTGGTAATTTCAGCCCTGCTGGAAGATCCCTGGACCTGTATTTCAAGGCTTCAGGCAGGCACAGCCTCCCGCTCTTTCTCAAAACAAAGCAGGAATCTCAGACATAGTGATAAGGTGCCTAGAGTTTCTCACAGGCTTATGTTATCTAACACAGAGGTTCTACTCGTCAAGCACACAAGGTCAGTAAAACGATTAGTGTGATGTATGTGCTTTTTCTACAGACAGGTGCAAGTTACTTGAGCATATTTACATTTAACTAACCTCCTTGCCTAATCTTCCACTATATTCCCATGCAATCACACTGCTAATTTCTGCTAGTTTTTGCAATTACACAAAAAGTGTAGTATTTTAGGAATTCTGGGGTGGAGAGAAAGAAAAATGATAGTTTCCAAGGGATGAATATTTGGCTATTTGTTGAAAAAAAAATAAAGAATTGTTTTTACATATAGTGTTTTGCAGTTTTTTCATCAAGTGCTACAGTTCAAAATGTGAGATTATCAGTCCCAGTGAAAAAAGGAGCAGGTAGCCTTCTCTGGACTTCAGCAGCAGCTACAAGCAAATGTAAAGGGGAAACAGAGTACAAACCAGCCTGTACACTGCATCCCCACAGGGGAGAAAAGGAAAAGAACCACGCTGTGATTCTCTGCTGTGCCACGTGGGATGTGCCTGAATCTTTGCCTTACAACAGGAGAGTCTGGATGCAGATACTGCAGAGGGAAAAGTAAGAAATGGTCTGCCCAGCTTTGATGTGAGCTATTATATGTGTTAAGTCAGGAGAGTCAACTTAATGCTATTATACTAGTTGGGAAAAAATGGGAATGGAAAGCAGCCTTTCCATTGATATCAATCTTTCCTAAAACTTAGGCTTAAAAAAAGTTATATATATAACATTATTTAGCAAAAGCAGCATTTCTGACTTTCTCTTTTTCTGTCTTCTTGGCCAATGTTTACAACTTTGACATTTCCCATTGCAGGGGATGCCCCTCAGCCAGCCACGAAATTCCTGTTCCCCTTACATTATCCCCTTGCTAGATGTCACTTTTTCCTTATCTCAAAGACTGCCTTTATAGAAAGACACTGTTGGAAGACTTACAGGCTCCAGAAAGAGATGGTGAAAGGCACTGACCACTTGCTATGTGTCACACTGGCATTAATTTCCTGCTATGTCCATAGGAATAAAGGAGCAGACTAAGCTTCTGCCAGCACAGAGCATCTTGGTGCCTTACCTACAGAATGTGCTTCAGCAAAGGAAACTTGAGGCCAAAGGGAAGGAGAATGTAAATGACAAATGGGGAGGAAAAAATAAAAGGCAAACACCTTCATTACTTGAAAAAATAAAAAGGAGGAGGAAAATACTGCACACCTGACAAAATCAAGGGCAAGGACAAAGAGAACAGAGTGGAGGCTTTTCTGTCAAACAAGCCAATAAATTGCTGAAGAAAACTTCCATTCCGGAAAGACAGAGGAAGATAAGAGATCTGCTTTCATGGCTTAGAAACCCTATCACCAGCCCACATCAAGAATCCATTCCTACTAGCATACAGAGAAAATACTTGCACCTACATCCTATTCTAGGCTTTATTTTTTTTTAAGTAATAACATTAGTAGTATTTTCTTTCCTATAACCTTGTTAAACTGTTACAATAACGTGCAACTAGTAAAAGTGAGTTGCTTGTGTTGTGGCTTATAATCATGCATGGAATTTATCACCTACATATTTTTGCATCCTCAAAGGACAAACATGTCAGTCTTTAAACTCATAATTCACACATAGGCACAAAGTCTGACCTGCATGGGATTATTCAGTTCTAAGGAGCTTGTTCAGATCTTTTTTTCTTCAGCATAAAATTAGTTAAAGTGACCTTCACTGGGCTGATGTTCTTCCCTTTGTGCAGAAGAAACTACACACAAGGAAACATACTTCAATATTTACAAGTACTCTGAAGAAGAGAAAAATGACCTTTCTTAATTAAATATCATGAAACAAAAGGCAACATTGGGATAGAATACACATCTAATTTAAGTTAAGAGCTACACGTCTCTGGTAGAGTTAAATATTCTGGGCTCAATTCTCCTACTTAACACTGGTGAAAAATCAGAAATTGCTCTTTTGAGATAAATGGAATTACCTTGTTTTATAGCAACAAAAGCTGCACACAGCCAAGCTTTCGGATGCTAGAGTTGCTGGGATAAGTACATTTAAAGAATTCATAACATTTTGTGGGGGGAAAAGTATTTTCACAGGCTTGTAACTCAGGAGGAGGTGCAGCTCTGTATTAACTTTCACTCGGGAATGCTTAGTTGTCCAAAATCAGAAATTCATTTGACATAATGGAAGAACAGTATAAATTATTCAAAAAAAAGATGTAAATAGTTTATATGCCATCAGTAAACTCTCAAGGACAGGAAGCTTTGAAATATTTTGAGGCATAAGGTTAATTACCTATCTGATGTGAATTCATACATAGATATTGTGATTTGAAGTCCGATTATGCTTTTTAAATATACACAGAGCAGAATGTTATGGCCTGCTAATTTCCTTGTCTTAATCAAAGCTTTAGTGCAGATAAGAGAACACACATTTCTTTGGTTATTTCTCCTGCTGATATATTTCAGGCAAGCTGTGATTTCATTTGTTTCAACTATGCTGGAATATTTTTAGTATTTACACTAGATTTTTCTCCTCTTAAATTTGTGTGTTTGTTGCAAATGAAGGAAGATACAGCATAAAGATACACAACTCTGAATGCAGAATATAAACTTAGAAAATAAATTAGCACAGCATTAAGAACATCAATTTTGTAACATAACCAAGGAGTATGGGAAGGAAAAGGAGAGTCAATACTTTCAGCTGAAGGCATGTTCTTTTATCTTTTCTGAATGCTAAGGCACAATTCATGTTGGTTTGCATGTGACTTTAACCTGTAAGAGGAGAACAAGTGGGGCTTCAGGATGTTCTGCAGCAGGAGAACAGGCAGCGTGTGAACGTGAGGGGAAGCCAAGAATGAACAAATACCAGAGTCTTTCTCTATAGTTAAGAGACTTGACCCATTAGCTATAGTTTCCAAGCCCTTTCAGGTGTAAATGTAATAGCTACGAGACAAAATATTAAAAGAAGAAAAAAAAAATCCCTAGTATTTAGAAAAGACACCAGTCATTGCTATTTTACAGGGGTAAGGGCTTGATCTTTTATGGACCGCATGGAATGATCTCCATTTGTGGACTTAGCAGACTAGTAATCTTCTCAACTTCAGCACAGTCATGGAATAGCTCAAAGCAGGGTCATAGAGCTTTGAAACATACCTTAAAACATAGCATGTAAATCTGACACTACTCAAAATCTGACATAAAATTAAATCTAGAGAAACTTTTCTTTCTATATTACATGATCTATACTAGCAAGACTTTCATAGCCATGATATACATTCTGAGCCAAAATCACTTTACCTTTAACAATTACTTTATCTTCTGTGACTAATGCCAATTATTTTTCCCAATGATTATATTTTGTGTCATTTTTACAGGATTTCTGTTCAACACTATTGAACACTGCTCTGAATTGGTTCAATACTCTTAATTAATATTTGTGTTTCCAAGGCATTCTAGTGTAATTACAGGAATATTAATCTGTCAGCAGTAATTTGAGAAAGGTTCACAGACTCTGCGCTCAGTGCATTTAATAGGGTCACTCTGCCAAAAGAAAACAGTGGAAAAGCAGAGTTAAAACTCAGACTCTTGGTTCTTCTTTGATAGAGACAATGCTCCTGCCAAGACGGTAGAATTGCAAAGACAAATAAACAGATTATTTTATCAATTTCCAGTGACAGGGTGTAGGCCTAGTTGAAATTCCCCCAAAATCAATAGAAAAATCGACTTTCACCAGGCTCAGAGCCACCAAGAGCTGCTAGGCTTGCTTGCAGTGCCGAAACCAGAAACCATCAGCCTAACAGAGCTGAAGCTGATCCCTGCAAGGAAAGGCTGGCCCTGGGGTGCACTGGACTTTGTCAAGGCAAAAAGGGTGGGTTTTTTGCAGTTTGACAGAAACTGAGCAAAAAGTTGTGGGGGAGAGAGTATTCTTCTGATGTACAAACCCCTCAAAATATGAGTTCTATATTTTAATGTCTAATAGCCATCCAAATATGGCTCTAAAAATGAGTGTTGGGACTAAAATACACCCTCTTGTGGGTAATGAGTTAGAACTAATGCCTGCCTCTAAAGTCTGACACTTTAGGCAAGTGTTACTCAACCATTAGGCTTAGCAGGTGTGAGGGTTGACTAGGTTGACCCTTATTTGCTTGCTTAAACCACTGAGTATCTTTACTGTTTCTAGCATAGCTGTTTGTGGAACAAGCTGCCAACCCAACAGGGTAACAGTGACAAGGTCTGACCCACAATGCACAACAACTTCCACGTTAATTTAAAGTAGGATAGGGACTGAAGTAATCCTTGGTCAGAAAAAAACACACTGAACCTTTGAAGGGGGGCAAGGACTGTCGGCTACATTAGCTTCTGATGAACTACGCTAATTTATACCAGCTGAGGCTCTGATCTTTTAATTCTGAGATCAGCTCAGTCTGCATCGGTGGATAGGTTATCTCCTTGATTTTAATCATTGCTGCACTATGAAATTACTCAGTATAATTTGATGGTTGACTAAAACTAATGAAAAATTTGTCTCACTAACAGCTTGCACAAAGTTGAACTTTCCAACATTAATCTTGGTAAATTAAGACACAGTAAAATGTGCCTTGTTTGCAAAGGATGATTTTCTTCATAAAGCAAGTGCTGAAGGAATTAAGATTCACTGTTTAAATTGGATGCTGAATCAATTAATTATGTTCATGCTATGGACCTCATCTCAGGTGTGAGCTTGTGAACTCTTGGGTTGCTTGCTCACTGCTGCATGGGTAAGCAGATTGTAGGGGGTACACACAAGCTATGGCCTCTGTAATGCCCACAGGATGCTCAGCCCCATGCTCACAGGAGATGGGGCGCTTGTGAACCCCATGTGTGTCAGAAGGGGTGTGCAAGTACTATGTAAACATGATTGGAACTGTTCAGAATTAGTTACAGGTGGGTGTTGAGGAATTCCTAGTTGTTTATTAAACCATAACAGCAGAAAAAATGTTACCTCTTGTATTACTGATTCTGATCCTGGATATTTAGTTCACTTATTACCTGTTAATTAGGTGCCACCAATAAGTCATTAAACCATTTGGATCCTAATTTGATGTAAACTGTGCAAGCCCCACAGCTTTCCCCCATACCACAACAGTGCAGCGAAACACAGCAGGAGGCGGGTGCCCTGTGTGACTTGGGGTGCCCCCACGCAGAACACCCCTTTTCCTACGGCAGCTCCCACGCTGGGTGGCAGCAAACAGAGACACTTACAAATGGGCATTAGGAAATAACTTGGGCAAATTTGTTTCTGTGGGAAGCAATAATTTGTAACACTGGTGGTGAGCTGCAGCGTATGTGCTCGCTGAGCTACTTGATAGCGTGGAGGCCGGGGCGTACCCACTCTTTCTTTGTCCTTCATCCCGTTAAATGGGTATCTGACCCTGGACCACAGCAATCCCCTAAACTTTTGGCGTTGCAGTGGGGTAACCATGTTCATTGAGGAAGAAGAAGAGAGGTCTCCTTTCCTCTCATTGTTTCCTAGTACAGTTGTACTACACAGCTAAAACCTCATCTATCCACTGAATAATTTTGATTCACAGATATATTACATGCAAATATCAGATTCCCTTAAGAGCATGCCTGTTCTGCGGCCATTTCCCTTCTGATAGTCTTCACTATAAATTAGAAAGTGAAATCCATATGACTTCTTGCATCAAAGATAGGACTATATTTTTTCTGCTATTGTAATTCATCAATACAGGATGCTTTCAAGGGTTCATTACACACATTCATACATATTCTGTTAGACAGTCTTCGCACTCACATCTGCTGCCACTATGCCTGAATGCAAAACTATTTCTAAACCAAAGGAAGTGTCTTTATACCATACCAGGAGAAAAGGTGTCTTTTGAAAAGGTTTTCAGCAAAAAGCCTGGCTAGAGATACAAGATGATGATAAAAAACAGGTTATATATGATTTTACTCTAACTTTAGTGCCCTAGAAGTTGTTTAGAAAGTTTACTTATGCCAGACAGAAATTTCTTTATAAACCTTCAAAGTTTAGAGGAACATAGTACAATTTACCAAGCTTCCCTGGTTATAATTTAATGCTTGGATAATACCACTATTACAAACATGAAAATAAAACCAAAAACAGTTAGAGAGAGAAAACAGCCAGCTCTCCTTTCTATCTGGCAGAGTCTAGTAGCATAGTAGAGGTGTTTTTAGGAGCTACTTTTAAACAAGAGTGACTGCCTTGCTTAAAAGTTAACTTCAGCAGTGAGTCATCAGGCAGGGTATCAAGGTTTCTAGACATAAATTAACCTCTTCAGTGAAGTAAAAGGTCAGGACCCTTGAATCATTTAGTCTGATTACTCCACAGCCTATGCCTGAAGAAAGTGGGGTCAAAACATGTGGTCTTCTGGGTACAAACTCCAGGGGAAGGTGCGATCGTGTCTGACCTGTGATGCTGCCTGTTCACTTCTAAACCCTCCATGACAAAATATTTATCCCAGAAAGGTCAGTCTTGGACCTTGTAAAGGTTTGCCCCTCCCTCTATTCAAAGGGTAGCATCACAGAACAAGACAGAATGACAGTCTAAAATTTGACTGTAGAACCACCAACCTTGAAAAAAATTTGTGGATGTTCATGGATTGTCTGCAAAAGACTCAGGAGTGTGAATCTAAATTGGAACTGGTCACTTTCTACCTTCTTTAGAAAACACTTAATAGAATAACATTAATAAGACATTAACCAGGAGAGACAGAAAGCGTAAGAAATAAAACAAGTCTCATGGGCTATTTCTCACACTTGTTGTTCACTTTTCATCCTTCATAGCACAATCACAGAGAGCAATCACCTTCACATACACCAGCACCCTGCTCTGTGTCCAGACATCTGCATCTCTCTCCTGAATAAACGCTTCTCACACACACCAGGTTGAGGAGAATGCAACCAAATGCGTGTAGTTGGGAATTGCATCCAGATGCCAGAATGAAGGGTCTGCAGCTGCTAAGAAGCACATTCCCCATCCCTCCCTAAAAACATTCCATTTAAATGCAAAGCAGCTCCACAGATGCTACTAGTCTCCTCCTTTCCTTTTGCCACCACACCGAGCATTTCCGTGCTTACTGGGCATTGTGGAGAGCTGAACTGCAGGGACCTCCGTCTCTCACTTCATAAACTGCCTCAGTCCCCAGCCTCCAGAGGAATGGTAGGAATAATATGATATTCAGGTCCAGCAGAAAGGCTTGCAAATGTACATCTGCATAAGCTTTACTCTTCCAAACAAACCTGAGCTTGTACTTCCCTTCTTAGTAAAAAGCAGAGACTGTGAAGTTACAAAGCTCATTACTTCCTTCATCACAGAAATACTTCACAGCTGTGTCCCACCTCTACCCAAGATTAAACACTCAATGGAGGAGCAGGGGTGTCCTCTGAATAACCTCAGGATCTTTTTCTGTTTAAGTTATGTGGATTTGTGCTGCAGGAATCCTAAAATTCATTTATTCTATTCTACATAAAGCTTTAAATCTGTATTAAACAAGTTTAAGTGAAAACTCATCAGGAGCTGTGATGTTTTATGTATGTGCAAAAGCCAATGAACTATCAAATTCAGGAACGAAATGCTCCTTATTGTGTTCCAGCAGAAGTTATTTCAAATAATCCCATTACAAGTTTCAAGGAATGTCAACCTATAAAGCATAGACAAGTTATAAACTATTCCTTCCTAAATTTAAATTTTATAGTGCACCAATTAAAATTATCTACACATTTAACACCAGATTGCATGTGACACTATAGATTAAAGATCTTGATCTTCCGTGTCTACTCCCACCACTAACATGGTATTATCAATCTTTTTTCCTACTTAAGAAAAAAGAGGAATAAATCGTCTCATTCCATTGATCTGTTGGAAAATAAGAATGAGCATGTGTTGCTTTTTTCATACATGGATGATCTTTTGTGTGTGCAAATTAGAACAAACTTGTCTCAGTGTAATGCTCGCATATTGATTTTTTTTAAAATCTAAATTTCATGTTTCTTCTTGCTTTTACATCGGGCTAATTTCTGGGAAAAATGTCTTTCTTTTGTTTGTTGGGTTAACGAATGTGCCAGAGCAGCTTGTATTACTTGCATTCAGAGTAAAACTTGCACACTGCTGAACAGATGGGTATTGTGAACTGTTACGACGACAGAGGAGTAGGTTTTAAATAATACATGGAGAATTTTTCTATCTCATTAAGTTTCCAATTTCTTTAAGGGACATCTTTAAAATGAATGTAAAAGATTCTTAGTGGAAGCTGGTTTTATTTTGTGTAATTAGATGCCTTTAGATGTTATGCAGAGAAATATTGGTATCAGAACAAAGGCATCAACACGGCTTTAACTCTGATTTACAGTTTTTGTGCACACAGATGTAGAGCAAGTGTACAGAGTTCCTGGGACTCCTTCAAAATAGCCAGGGACAAACACACAAACCTCAGTGAACAAAAAAAAGAGGAAAATTAAAGAAAAAAGGTGCTAAAAATCCCTTCCCTTTCCCCCCCTAATTTTCAAGAGTACTTACAAAGGCTTCTACCTCTCTCAAGGTCATTCTCTCCATCTGTTTTTTCTACTCCTTTCCTATATTTTCCTGATTTTTTCTTCAGCTTCTCACCTCCTGTTTCATTTTCAACTACATAGCCCATTTAGTAGTCAGAAACCCTGTCCGTTTGCATATTTTCTGAATTCTATTACAAAATAAATTGGTAAGCACAGCAATGTCTTATAACAGTTCCACCCCTAGACTGCACAAACAGTAGATTATTTGTTACACATTTGAACAGAGAGAGAGAAAAAAGCCAAAGCTAAATAGGAAAAAAGGTAATTCTTCAAATTTTCACTTAGAATACTTTCTGTGAAATGGATAATAGGATGGGGTACCTTCCTAGTCCAACAGTTTTGATAAGATCCAAAACATAAATTTTAGATTTACACCAATCACAATAATGAAGAAGAGATGCCAGTTGTCAGAATTCATTTTCCCTTTGAATAAGCTGAGTTGGAATGCAATTTAAATGAGATGAGCCAGAACAGTAGATTAGCACATAAGGACTATGGCCCAATATGCAAAGCAAACATGTTTTGAATCTGAGCAATGAGAATGCTTTCATTTATTAAGACGTGTACTGACAGGGAGGGAAGACTGAAAGCCTGCAAGATAGGAATGCTCTGTCAGGATGGTCAGCCTGATCTGCCGCTGCACACTGCAAACACAGACAGGATAAACTGTGACATGAACAAAAATACCTGGAAACAACAGTCTTTTATTAGAAGAAAAGCAAGTTCTCCCTTTCTTGCCAACTAAGCTTTCCTTGCTCCAGATCTGCGCTGAAGATAACAGCTCAAACAAAACAGTGATGTCTCTCATTCCAGAGTGCCTTTAAGAGACAAGGTTTAGCTTGTGGCAGCTTAAGGTATCATTTGATCTGATGTGTCTGCTCACAAGTTTAAGATTTCTTTTCTCTTGCAGATGAAAGCACGTGCCTTGAAGTCAGCTGCCTACCTGAAGGCTGGTTTAAACCCACTTGCTAGAGAGCAACTGGGGAGAGACACAGACCCATCACCATGAACTCCAGTGCCTGGAGATGGACCCATTGAAGCTCACTTGTGTCAGCCACAGTGAATAGGATTTACCCATCCTCTGGCCATTTAGGCTTTAAGTCTGGTATCAGCCTCTGTGGCTGTCCCTACATCAGCCCAGCACGGCGCTTTGGCCACCAGCAGAGCCACCTGCGTGTTTCTGGTGCTGCTTGGTCCTTACTTTGAGCTTCACGTTCCATGCCAGAAGCGAGCTACCAGCTCTCTGTTCACACCAAAGTACATTAAACCTTTCTGCAGACAGCCTGAACCTCCACCCAGCTTTGAACTACTAGCTGAACCATTCAAAACTAAATAGTCTCACTTCCTAAGAATTTGTGAGATTAAAAACAAGTAGTCACCTCTAGGGCCATTAAGAGCTACTCAAGACTTTCTTATTTCCATAGGAAACACTAGATACATCGTAGCTCAGAACCGAGTAACCTGCACTGGATTTTTTCTTTTTTTCTTTTTTTTTAAACAAATGGTTAACTTTATATCTGCCGTTTAACAGCCAGAGAGTTTCCTGCTATTGAAACATTTATGAGCTGACTCAGGTGACATTGGCTTACTGTTCAGACTGAACACAAGTATCAGCAGTTCTGTTGAAAAGTGGTTAGTTTTCCTTAGTCTTCATAGCTCCTTAGTACTTCTTAGTTGTTTCTGCTTATATGTTACACATTTCTACAGAGAAGCCTTCTCTAAGCACCAACAAGAGATGTGAGGTTTTCTGTGGGATCCCTGGATAATACTTCCCTCTCAAATAAATTGTCCAGTACATTTAGCAAACAACTCAGCACTCAACTACATAGTCACATTGGAGAAGCAAGATACAGGATGAGACATATAGGTAATTTGAAGTTCAGTCCTTGAAACTTCCCTATTTTTCTGGTTTTTTTTTAGGGTCAGTGATGACAGTAAATAGGATTAGTTATAGCAGTTAGCACAGCTGACAGAGTTTGGCTGCACATGAAGGCTTGTGGCACGTGGCCATTGCTTCTGGCAATGCATGGATTATAGAATTGTGCATTCAACTCTTTCCTTCTCATGTTAGTACTCTGCCAAGTCTCTCAGGGCTTATTCGTGCTTTTCAATAGCATCTGTACCTCCTACTTCCCATTAAAATATACTAAATCAAAATGCAATGAGATGTTCTCAACATTTCCTAGTTTAGTCAAGAGCTTGGTTGAGTTTGATTAAAGTTGTGAAGCAATTTTAATTTGAGGGGGAAAAAATGAGAGAAGGCAGGAATAATCATAATAGAATTATGTACCTCATTTAACACTTAAAAATGATCTATGAGGCACCAACAAGACACGATGGCTGTCGGCCCCAGTGAATGCAGTAAACAGATCAAATATAGGCACAGTCAAGTGGGAACGGGCACCTGCAGAGTGTGTAATGGAGTAATGTGACTGTGGAAGTGGTGAAAGGGAACAAGAGCCACCTAATGAGGCAAGAGCAGCCCCTCCTCTCCTTTTCTCCCTCTGCAGCATCTTCTTGCATCCCATGCTGCCTTCTCATGGTGTCATATCCCAGCTCCTTGTGTGACCCCTTCTCTTAAGGAACAGAAACTTAAAAAATGAAGGGAACTAAGACGGGTGAAGCAGCACAGGGACTGAGTCTGACTACATCTGTGCAGAGAAGGATGGAGGGGAAACCACAGGATAAAGACAGAAGGAAGAATATTTAATTTTTTTTTTCACTATGAAGGTGGTGAGAGCCTGGCCCAGGTTGGCCAGAGAAGTGGTGGATGAACCATCCCTGGAGACATCCCAGGCCAGGCTGGATGGAGCTCTGAGCAACCTGAGCTGGTGAAGATGTCCCTGCTCATGGCAGGGGTGGCACTGGAGGAGCTGGGAAGGGCCCTTCAACCCAAACTGTTCTATGATTCTGTGATGAACTGCAGCAGGCTAACTCAGCTGATGGGCTCGAAGCCACTAAGGATTTTCCCAGGCCAAGGAACCTTTCAGCCAGTAGGATAAGCAAATTGGGAAATCCATTACAATACTTTAAAGTTGTGACCAGAGTGGAGACTTCTCTCTCCACAGACTAATGGAAAGTATGGATTCATCCTCTGTACAGTGTAGGTGGTGAGACAGGGATGCTGATGTAACCCATCAAAGGTCCCTCAGTTCCATCAAAAAAAGCTGAGCTCCTGCATCCCTTTTATTGGTAATATCATAATGATCCCAAAACAAACCTTACGTCCCATTTTATTTTAAAGTTCAAACACATTTTCATACCATCTATGTGCACAGCCGTTTTATTCGCTCCACAGAACAAACTACCAAAAGGTAATTTACAACTTGCTGTCTCTTTATAAGCACTAAAGTATCCTTTCTTCTCTTCCCTTCATCTCTCTTCCTCATTTGAGAGCAGATAATTCACCAAATAAGCTGCTTTCTATAAGCACTGCCCATCTAATAACCAGACAGCTCTTGGCAAGTCAGAGCACCTTGCTCAATTGTTTTCCAAATGAGTGAACTTGATGCCATTTAGCCAGTGAACAAGGAACTCTATCCAGTTTCACAGTTGTTCAGATGGAAGGATGTTAGTCAGCTCAGAGTATTTTTATTTGAACTTGCCCAGAAAAAAAAAATAAATCAAAAAACATTTTGAAAAACTCTTCTTTTGTTACAGTATAGTAAAAAATTCCATTTTTCCTGTTCTACTCTTTCTCAAGGGAAGTGGAGCAAGTAACATAGCTCTCATGAAGAAGTGGTTTTGACACAGGTCTTTCCTGCTTCTGAAACATGCTCTGTGATTTTCCTTAATGCAAAGGATTGAAAGCCAACTAAGACGTATCGCCATCCCCCTCCCTCCCCACCACCTTCCCCAAGAGCAATTTTAGTAGAGTTTTGATTGATGTCAGATGAAATTAACTGGAAACATTTAATGTGTTTAACATGTAAAGGCTTAGGGCTCTGTTCACTCAGAATTAGAGACCTTCTGTGCTTCATAAACTCACAGAGGACACTGGAGCCTGAATTTCAGCTCTGCAGCCAGATGACTTATTAAACAGCACCTTGACTTTTGCCATCGTTGCTGCATTTCTCTTTATTATTAATAGGTGGAGGACTTGAAGTGGTAGCAGTGAGGATAGAACCAAAGGTCCTGAGGAAGAGATGCTGTTAATTTTAGTATGGAGTCCATCATTGAGCATTGGATTAAATTAAGCTGTATTTCCCTCAGCAGCTGTTGAAAATCCTGGTTTAACCAAGTGAAAAGGAATATTGTGCTTCAAATGGGAGGATGTATGAGGTTCCTGATAACAAATAGTTTAGAGAGAAGGGCTTTGGATGAAAAGGGAGGTCTCATAAGGTACCTAGTCAAGAGGGAAGTTCTCTTCAGCTTTCTTAAACCTAGAAGAGTCACCAGTAATTTCAAGTACTGAAAGCTGAATAATTTTTTTTCTGCCTTTTCTTATACTTGTAACAGCACCCTGGAGAAGAGATGTATATTTCAAAGTTAAGAGATGGTTATATCAAGTTAGAAAGAAAATGTTTATGTACTGCCTTTTTGACCATCTCTCAAAGGTAGATTAACCCTTATAAGGGATAAATACGAGATGCTCTGGGATCCCTGAGAGATGCCTTAGTCAACTGCATTTCAGCAATAAAAGAGGTCTCCAAGAGATCGAGGGAACCATTTCCAGTGTTCACAGTTCTTCTGTCTCTTGGCTGGATCAAAGGAGAAGGGTCCAAACATGATTCAGAACCAGTGGACTAGACTGACTATCTGCAACCATCTGTCAATTATTTTCCTGAACCGGCAAAAACATGTGAGAAATAAAGCTTCCATAGTACTCTCAAATTGTAGGTCATTTTTAAGCAGTTCATGGAAAAGAATATGAAGTAAATGGGTGGGGGTTTATGTAATTATTGCTTTTGTGAAGATTTGCTCTCTCCTGAGAGCCTTGTCCACTTCCTACGGCCAGGACATTCTCCTGCCCACCTGCAGCCACTCATTACTACTCTGAGAACCTTCCTCACACAATAACATAATGTCAAGACAGCCTTTGCTCAAGGAACAGTCCATCTGAGACTGGTGGGAATCAAAGTAGTGTACAGGCTATTGAGAACATGCAGGACTTGAACAATACTCACTTCAAAAGGATTTACTTCTTGCACTTGCTTTTCTACTGGAATTCATTGCTAGTTTATTGATACATAAGCAAGGCTATTGACAGCAGAATGTTTTGCCCAAGAAGCTTTGAAAAGTTGATCTATACAAATACCAACATTTTCCTTTCTACTCTCTACTCTTCGCCATTTCTAAATGTATTTGTTTGTGTTATATACTACTCTATCTGTGAGAAGCCTCATAATACTTCGATTATTTCACCAACTTATCTTTAGCACACAATTGATATGCCAGGCTCAGAGCAGCTGAATTTTTATAAGGTTATGCTTCAATAAGACAATTGCACTCTATCACTTATGACTTACAAAGTTTGCCAGTCATTCTCAAAACCGAGTTGCAGTCATGACTTCGGCAGCTTATTTGCTACAATGAAGACATTAATGGAGCAGTTACCACAGAACAATGGCTTCACGTTACTGTGCATTAATGCAGATTATTGGCTTTCTGAGCAATTTTCTCCCCCCACCCCTAAGATCTTGGTAAGAGTTCTACAAGACATTCTTAGGATTATTACATACACTCAACATCCTCCCTTCTACCAGATCTTTTGTTTTCATAGTTCCCTTTTACATCCAATTTTCTCCCAGAATGCGACAAGATTTGAGTTTCAATTGCCATGCTCTGAATTCAAGCAAAAACTGTGGCAAAGGCTGAAAAAAGCCAGACTTTTCCTGCTCATGAAGGATTAAGCCACTTGCAGAAACTCTGCAGATAGACTTATCTCTATAGGTGTCAAAGAGAGGTTGGAATCCAGCTTTTTTGAAACACAGAACCAGCTGAGATCCAGTCACAGACCACATAATCATTCTCAGCTCAATGTGAAAGGAAACAAGACCTTAGACTGCCATTGAGAGCTTATATATAAACATAGGTCAAAAATTATATAAATTTCTCAAAAGTGAGGCCTGCCATCAACTTGATTTAAAGCTTGAGCTTTCCAGAAAATTAAGCTGGAGTGTTAAGAGCAGTGAGAACTCAAGTCATGTAGTGTACCCTAAATAAGCCTTTAAAACAACACTTTTCATTGCAGTTTTGTCCTACAGGTGCTTCACTTATGCCCTCTGGTTTTTATTCAACTCAAAACAGCTGTAGGATACCTTGCAGGTGAATAATCTTGAAAGGTCAATCAATCAGCATCCATTTTCTAGGCTGTGTGTGAAGCTAAGGAAAATGGAAACAGTTTTGCTCTCTTTGAGATATTTTTGTGTATTTTCTCTGTAAAATAGTCAGAAGGTATCAAGAAGGATCCATCTCATGCAAATACAAGGTCATACCCATTGAATAAGAGGCTGGCAATTCCAGTGGATCATGGGGTCATTTTGCTGTTGTTTATTTCATAACAGAAAAAGAGGAAACGTTCCTTTTCCATGCCTGCAAGATTACCTGCACTGTGCAACCACTGATGTTACTACCATGCTGTAAGAGGGAATCAGCCTGTATAGTTCACTGATGCCTGTTTGAAGTGACTTACACAAAAAGCATCAGAACTATCACATTTCTCAAGTTCTATGTAATACAACTGAACAGCTGGGTTATTTACAATTACTGCTGGATCTATTTGCAGAGATAGACCACAAATTCTGTCCAGCAGCTAATCCTCAGGGTAAAGTCCTTCTGTCATGGAGAGACTTTCGAAACATCTCTAAATATCCCCATGTACATAAATGCTCAGCTATAAAGCATGATCCCTAGGTCATGCTTACAAAAACACTGTTCTAGCTCTTGTGATAAATGAATTTTTTGAGATGCTGAAAAAGCCAGCATGTGTTCTGACTCAGGTTAAACAAAGCAACTGTTTGCGAAGTACAGCATTAGCTTGACTTCAAAAGCCGTGCATTACTAAAAAAGTTATGGTCTTGTCCTGAAGCAGCCAAAGAGAGAACCATGAAATTATTTTATCTTTAAACCTGAAAGGCAGAAATTTTGATGTCACATTTCCTTCAACACACAGTTTGTATTATGAATCCTCAGGAGGAAGGTATGAAACAGAGGTGATAATAAGACATTCAGGAGGTGCAAGGTTAACTAAGGGATTACATTCCCCCAAATTACATCCAGCACTTTAGAAGCTGTTACCATACATGAAATTTCTGAAGCATTACTGGTTTTGCATTCTACTTTGACATTAGCCTCCTATTCCCAAAACAGTGGTAGCAACTTTTCATAACCACAGAAAACAATCACATATTAAGGAGTTGAACTCCTAACTCCACCAAAGTTGCTGTCAACATCTCCACTCTCTTGACCCCATTTAAATATTTATTTTACTAGCTAGATACAAAACAGCAGGAGTTTAACCCAAGAAACTAATAGCAAGCACAATCCAGACCACCTCAGAAAACCAAACTGTTGAAACTACTGGGAACAAAAAGGTAAATCACTCTCCTGACAGACTTAAACCTCAGCTGAGCAACCTATTAAAACCAGATGAGACTGAGGGGACAGTTAAGGTCAACAACCTAATGATTTGCTGAAAAAACAAGGGTGAATGTCAGAAGCAGGACAAAAGCCCATCTCAGAAAGCTTTTCATCAGTAAGCGTAGGGAGTTGCTGACTCCATCAGGTCACGGGGCATGGAAGTATGAAGCAGTCTCCATCTATCAGTCTCTAATGCAGAGAAGCAGCATTTTAAACTCAGCGTGCCTCTCCTTCCACGAAGGGCAATTATTAACCTGACAAGGCAGCGCTTGGTCTCTCTCTGGAGCTACATCACACAAACCAAAGGAGAGTTCAGAGCAGTCTGAATTGCCATCTGTCAAAGGTGAAAACACACCCAGGTCAAGGCGTTGCTGTATTTTAAGTATGACTGAAGCCGATTTCAGGCAGCTGGGCAGCACTGGCCCTGCCAAGGTGCCCACATTGCTGCGCTTTGTTGTTAGAGCAGCACAGAGCTGCCCACTGGGCCTCGGAGTACAGCAGCTCTCAGCATGGCTGGAAGCTACAGCACTCCCACCCCAGCATGAAGTCAGGACATTTCCACCGTCATTTCCATCCCAGTAAACCAATTTTTTGTCACAGCACTGGCTGCAGCAAAAGCCAATGCTATGCCAACAGCTGCTGCCTAATCCTATTGCTTTGGGATAAGCAGAGACTTATGGAAAGGAGTAGAGTTCTCCAAAGCCTCCCAGGGAAGCCTAAGGAGGGAGATCAGAAGTTCATAGCTGTCCCCGGGGCAGCAAGGAGGCTCCAGGACACGGGAATAGATGAGGTGACAGTGCTGGAGGAGAAGCTCAAAGCAGCTCGTGTTCAGAAAAAGTAATTTGTATTTGCAGTCTCCAGCTGCTGGAAGTGGAAAAATGTCTATAACCCTGTCTTTGAACCCAGTCACTCTCCTTTTTATCACAAGTCCCGGCTTGAAAATGTAGCAGAGGCTACAAAACCTTGAGTTAAATACTTCGAGACAAAATCTGAGACAAAATCTGAGAAGCAACAGTAAAATAGTCCATCCCACAGGAGATTTCCCTCATCTCTTTTCAGAGATAAGCACCCAGGGAACTGACAAGATAAATTTGCTCTTGAAATCTTCCTGGGTAACCAGTGAAGGAAATTAAACCCAATTTCATTCCTGAACATAATATTTATTTTGCTTAAGGAAAATCATGTTTTTCAATTACATGCAGTGCTTCTGATTAAGCTTTAGAGATGAGGAGGAAAATAAAGCAAGTTTTGAGGTCTTAAAGTGACTACATATATAGAGCTTTACAAGATTTTTCATGTATAAGCAGAGATTAATGGTAACAGCCTATAATTTGATCATATTTTTACCACAGAGTACTACTCTGTTAAAGCTATCTGATACCAAGACTTATAGAAACTATAGGATCAGGCCTTTTTCTCAACCCGTTAAAGTGTGTAATCCTGTTAAAATTATGAATTGAATAGAAGCTTCATCCTTTTTTGTAAGGCCCCATGATTATCATTAGATATCATTTCACATACACACAGCCTCATACTGTTGTCCACTTTCTTTCTGAAATAATTTTTCTAATTCTCTTCCCTCGGTAAAAGAAGTTAAAGTAACGTGCTCTAACGCATTATTCAGGATATCTCCCAAAGCCTTGTTAATAAAGATAAACAAATTGTTTACAAAATATCCTATTTTTTTTTTTAATTTTATTTTTATACTTCCTCTCTTTTTCAAACAGGCTGATTTTCAGGCCATTCTGCAAACATAATATACTGTATTGTGTGCCAACATCAGTATGTATTTATAATTAATAAGAATCTAGAGATGTTTGCAGAACCAGGTTTCCAGTTCACACCATGCTCAATTAATCAATTGGCTACACAATCCGGTTAAATTGATTATTTTTTTTAAGATTTCTAAAGAAGAGTGCTTCAGCAACATGAAACTGTTTTTCTGTTTGGCTTTAATCCAGTTTCAGACCTTCCCCAGCTGAGTCTCTTCTCCTAAGCTACAAGAGATATCTTAGAGAAACTTCAGTACATCTGTCTTTCACTGGGCACAAATCTCAGCTGGGTATTCACAACATGTTGTTTTAAGTGGAGGAGATGTCTGTGGGTTCAGATAAAAGCTTCCAGCTCTCTCCTTAATCAAGTTTCAGGCCTGCATCCAGAAGTGCCACTGCCATAATGCCATATACAGAGCCAACATTTCCCAGTATTTTCTTAGATTAAAACCAAGCTAGAGTCATATGAACACACCTTTTTGCTTAGTATCATAAACCTAACACTTACTAATGAAGAAAACAATTAATTTATCTTATGGTGGACCCAAAACCCTTGCTATTAGACACTGCTTTGCATTTCTAGGCTGTAGACAGGCCACCACAGATCATAGCACAGTACACAGAGGTGCTTCACCCAAATCTGGCTGTTATAGGGTATTTTGATCACCAGTTATCAACTAAGGATGCAACCAGGATGACAACTGTGAGGTCAGGTAGGGTATAGCAATCCCTATGTCCTTCTTCTCTGTAGAAGAATCTTTCCTCAAACAGCTTTTTTCTGCTGCTTTTTCAGGCACACAAGTCTGAAGAACTTGACATAACTTTGGGGGTGTTTTTTTCTTTGTGTTTTTTGGTTTATTTCTTTTTTTAATTTTTTTTAGGACTTCTTAAGTGAAATGGTACTCTTGTTGTAAAAAATTAAGTAAATTTGCTGACTTTCTGCTAAATTCTTTTTTGCTCCCAGTTTAAAGTGACCTTTGATGCAAAGTAAAATGTGCAGGTGTCAAAGTATATCAGTATCGTATACCAGAGATGAGCACAACTGAGTTTTTCTGGCACTTTCTCCTTCCAATTTATTAAAGGTTGTGTCAGAATAAATTTATGTAAGCAAGGATCAGATTTCATAAGCGGAACATCTTTTGCTTTTAATGAATAAGAGTAGTTTATGAAAGCAGATGATTACTAAGCTAACATTTGAGAGATGAACAGTTTCTCCTCACTTCTACCACCGCTAGTTTTAACCCTGCAAGTACACACAGCACACACTACCGGAGAGCAAGAAGAGTTTTGTTGAGGTTGTCTTACTTTAGTGGAACTTTATGAAGTGCTCAGAGTTAAGCAAATTTTTTTTCAGGAAAGAAGCAAATTCAGCAGACTTCCCAAGACTGCGACCGTTCATGAGGTTATAAGAACAGGCTAGCAAACAAGACACCTCCACGGCAGATGAGAAGAGAACAAAGATGACCCCTGGTCACAAAGTCTAAATTACAAACTGTTGGAATATCCTGGGGATTGTCCATCAACAATGTAACTGACCCTACCAGCAGAGAGAGATTTAAACTGACAAGGCAGCTCTCCAAACTACCACAAAGGACAGAGATGTTTTGAGCTCTCCTGCCACAAAACAGCAGGCTTGTGGGTACTGCTTTCTCCACCACAACAGGTGATTTTAATTCCTGGTTGTGTCTTATTATGAGCCAGATTAGAATAAGAGAAAGCGTGCCACGGTTACACAACCCTACTTTGAAAACCAGCGCTTGATGATAACATCGTATAGGCTTTGCCAGGCTCTACTAGGTTGCAATAGAAATGAACAACAAGATATATGTATTAATTTCCATTAGCACAGAACTTTTAAAAATCCTGCTGGAGGTACAATATTTAGAGCTCATGCCATTCTTAGAAATGGAGATGTCTGCTCTCCTACTGACTGGGAAACATCTTACAATTTTTTGTTGGATTGCCTCTATTTGACAAGGAGTAAAACATACTTATTTCTCAGGGCTTCCCATTTAGCCCTGTGCATCAGAGTTCAGGTTGTGGCCCTTCCTCTCCCACCCGCTCTGCTGGGCACATCTGGCAGCCACAGATGCTCTCTGTGCATTGGAATGGGTGAAGACACAGACCTGGAGAAGGCATCTCCACGGAGGCACCAACTGTTACTTCAATACCATAAAGAGCAGTCCCTTCCAAAAGGCATGGAGCTGATACCCAGTAGCTTTGCTGTTTTTTTTTTCTGGACACAACACCACAGAAAGACACTGCTATTTGACAAAAGTAAAGCCAGATTTTGGGTCTTGCTATTGGATTAGCAAAATTGGGAAAGCTGATGCAGAGTGCCAAACCCATGCAATCCTATTCCACTTCTCAATATTTGGGACAACTTTGAATGCTTTACGTTGGACTATATGCCATTAGTACCTCTGCAGACTGCCTAAAAAAAGCTGAAGTAAGCTCCATCATGTGCCTGGTCCCATTCAATCACTCTTGATCCATATGAGGTTTGTACCCCAAAAAAGATCTAGTAGTATGCAGTTCATCCTCTTTTTAAAACCACAACAAAAATCCCTGTTGGAATACAGACACAGATCTGCCAGTCAAACATGAATAAATGCTAAAGGGCCATTAAGTTTCCCATCCCTAATCATTATAGGCTACAGAGATAATTAGATTCTTGCTCTGGATCTCTCTGAGGATTTTGAGAAACACTGCTAAGAAAGATTTTTCTTAGCCTTTCAATTGTGAAGCTTAAAAGAAAGGGTTCTAGGCAGCTCAGGCCTAAATAACACCAAAATGTACCAGAAGCACATTAAAGATTTGGATGACTTCAGCCAGGAAATGTACCACACACCCCTAAGAGCAGATAATACAATCAACCAGGTATTTGTAATAGTGTCTTTCCTAGGCAACCAGTTATCGGCATTCCTTAGGTGTATTTAGCCTAGGCTTAAATCCAAATCAGCTAAGTTCTTCCAAAGATGTAGTTGCTCAGCTTTCCCCAGAGTAGCCCTGCTCATAATAGAAACTAACAATAAAGATTTAGAAAAGAAAGTACATTTACATATTTTTCCATTAAAAAAAAGTTACTAACACAAAGTTGATGTCTGCATTTAAAGTTGAAAATCCCTTGTGTGCAAAAACAAATATCATTTGAGAGATTTTTAGTTGCATGCTGCAGTGTATGCCTATCAATTCCCGTTAATTTGAGGCTGTTGGTAAACTGAACAGCCACTTTTATTTTCTCTCACAAATGTCTGCAAAGATATGAAAGGAAAATAGTCTCAACTTTTTCACGTATGCCCACAAGATAAAAGAAGATGAAAGACTCAGCAGCTCAAATCCCTGCTTTTTGAGCATTCAGAACACGAGCTAAACTGCATGTAAGCACAAACTAAGGGGCCTCTTCCCTGTTATTTCACAATTTTACAGTTCATTGGTGTATAAAGTAGCATCCAAACAGCCTGAAACAATTCTATCACTGCTGTAATTAAAGGATTCCAGCAATACACCACTAAAAATGTCTTATTTAACTGCTTTCATACTTTTCCACAGTATATAACCTATGCCACCCTGCTTCTTACCGTATATATACACACAAACATATTCCCCCAAACTGGCCATTGCTACAGTGCTTCAATATACTGATTTTAATGCACAAATGGGATCCAACAGGCAGTAGTACCATGGGCCATACTATTGCACTAGTTGAAAAGAGAATTTTAGCAAGAATTAGAAGTAGATGCTGGACAGGTATGAGTCAGTACTACCCTGAGATCCATTGAGTAATATCAGTTTAAGCAGCTATAAGATCCGTCCCATAAAGCAATGATAAGTTTGCTCACTGAAGTTACCCACCTACACACAAACACTAATTTCATAATTTAAGACATTTATCTCTCAAGATTGGGTCCATTTGGTGCATTAGTCACAAGCTTCCCTAGCCATGCTTCAAGCACAGCATAATATAGCTCATAACATGAATCACTACACTGAAAAATCTAGAAGTGTATTTGAAGTATAACTTTTACCATAGTCTGTTACTGATCTTTCTTTGATGGATCATAATATGATCACTTTAAAAGTACTTTAAATAATAGCTGCACTTGAAATTATTTTCTCCTTTTATCTTATTTAAAACTTACTATATCAATTGTCATCATGATTATTAACACACCGACATTTCAATATTGCTTCCTTATGAATTTACCTGTTAAGTGTTACCTGTTATATTCACCCCTTTAACTAGGGACATTTATTTCTTACGACAGCAGCCTCTTCTACTCTAACACACTTCATGCTTTTTAATCTTGTAGCAGTGTTCTTCACTTTTATTACTAAATCCTATTGACACCAGTGATAGTTTTATATGGCTTATATTTGAAATAACAAGTGCAGGACTCAACAGCATTGGCAGGAGCACAGGTTATAAGCTGTGCTAAAATAGATGTTCTGCAACGTCTGGTTCTGATGGTGCTGTGTTGTCACAAGGAATTCATAGCCAGGAGTCACAGGACACAGGTGCCCTTTCCAGTTCTGTATCTGAAGCTTTGATTGGTTTCTGAGAATCTACTTGGTGTTCCTCCATTAAGAAGTAGTCCTATTTCATTTATTTATGTATTAGAGGCAGAAAAGACAGGCCCTTGCATTGCAATAGAGACATATTCCCTGCTTGGTTTCCCAACATTTCATTAGAATAGAATTTGTACCTTCTGGAATGTGAAAATGCTAATAAGAGATTAATTGTTGCCAACTAATTTTAGAACACCCATGGGGAAAAATGCAAAGCAGAAGCAGCTGGTGAGTCTGGCCATGGCAAAGCCACTGTCTCCTCCTCACCTGGAGCTCCTCTGCCTCCTTCACATCCCCAGCTCAGCACTGTGAACCAGAGGAAAAACAACAACATGCCCAGGACAGAGGGGAAGGGCTGAATTTTGCTGTCCTTCAGCAGCCAGGAGCTACTCCTTGAAAAAACATTTAAAGCTACAAAGCTCCTTTCTTGTGGTATATACTGTGGGGAGGGGAAATTAAAGGTTTTTGGGGTTGTTTGCCTTTTTTTTCCCCTTCCCTTGGAACAGAAATCTACTCACGTGTAAGTAATTATACCAGGTCTGACTCAAACCAAAACAACATTGAGTTCTTCCCATTCAAGTCCTCTCCTCCTCACCCCAAACCTACTGTTTTCACATCCTCTCATCATGTTAGGGTGGTGTTGTTTTCATTCTGCCTGACCTGAAGCAAGAAAATTGATGCTATGAGAGACACACAAGTATATCCAATGAGCAGTAGTGAAGATTTAAAGTTTGTTAAAAACAAAGAATATTTCCATTTTTCTCTCATTAGCAATCAGAGTTCACTCTCATTCTTCTGCTGACATTGACAAGTATTCTTTTTATTGAATGATGTCGTGCTTTCTCCTGGCCTGTTCTCTTGTTGGAAGGCTGCTAACCTGCAGTTTGGCCAAAAAACAGAGACAACAAAAAGCAGCTTTTTCTACATGTCTTAAGTAGTTCTACTTAATAGAGAGGACGACTTACTTTATTAAAGGTGAGAAAATTAGAGACTAAGCCTGGAAAATAGCCTTAAGCTGAAAAAATCAGCAACTAGCTTTAGAAAACCAAAACTTACAAGTTAGAAAAATAATTTCAAATAAAAGTCAAAGATCATATTATGCAAGTGAAACCTTTCTAGCAAACAGCTGAGTACATCTGCATAACATATGGCAAACTAATGACCTAGAAACATGAACATCAAAGCAATTCTTAATTTTAATCCAGCTTCCTTATGCATTGGTTGTAAACGTTGACACCCTTGTTTAAAGCCACACTTGCCGTGTTACTTTTGTGGCATAATTTCAGATATTTTGCAGTTTGGGGAGGTCAACTAGTCTAACTTGTGCATTGCACACCGGTTCCAACTGCTCTTCCAAGTAAAGCAACTGCAGTTCATTTCCAAAATTTACCTTTCTCCCTTCAGAAAGTTTAAGAGTCGAAGTTTGCATATACTATACTTATGGTTTAGTTTTGTTACACAACCTCCTGTAACACTCAGGATTCAGTAGTACCTGTGCAATTCTGGCTTGGCAGCTTTATTGTTGATTTTTGTTATCCTGGTTTGTGAGTGGTTCCCCCACATTTTTATTATCATAAAAATCTCTTGACAATCCTCAAAAAATATTTGCTTTTTTGGAAGTTCCGCTGCTATTTATTTGTAAAACAATGGATGTAAATACAAGATTTGAGGCACTATTCCATAGCCACTGTACTTCACAGAAGTATTAATACACCGGGCTCTTTAGAACTCAAAATTATATGTTCACATAGTTGGCTTATTTCATTGTCAGTTAAATATGCTTCACAGAACAATTGATCTATGCTTCATAAAAACAAACAAACCAATATCACAAAAAACAAAACCACACCACCACCAAACATACCCCAAAGAAACAAAACCACCAAAAAAATCCCCCAAATGAAATGAACAACCCTTTCCTCCTTGGAAATGAAGTTGTTTATTTCTATTAATGTACTGAATACACCTATTTGTGCTGACTTGGCCGCATGTCAACATTTCTTAGTGCGTGGAGTAGATGATCCTTCCATGTCACAACCATTTCATCACTAAAACAGAGAAAACAGTTCTCAGCATTCTTTCTAGATCCTGCAACTCCTGCAACTCCACGGACTTACATAGTACAGCTACTGATAATAAGTGACTCTACTTGTTTTCCAAGGATGCTGCTTCTGTCACTCTGCTGTCTCCAATCATAGACTTTCTCAGTAAGGAAACCTCTAAGTAGGAAAGGATCCATTTTATTCTGGTGAGATGTCATTGGTTTCCAGATGGTTTTACTGTACAGAAGTGATATACACTAGAATTAGTCTAGTAACAATGAAAAACAATCAGGCAATTCTGGTTCCAAATACAAATGCATCACTGTTGTAGTAATCCATTCACTTCTTCCCAAGCATCACCATCTCCTGTGATAGCAGTCTCATTACTAGACAACTTTAATATATTAGACATCACGTTAACATTACCCAACGCACAAACATCACCACATTGAGACAGTCAGATAATTCAGTCCCATCCAAAGGGAAACTGCATTTTTTTCCTTGGGCCTCATGCACACTGTGATCATTGAAAGAAGTAAAAATGAAGCCAGGAATGAATTAGCAAGAGACCAAGGATAGAGCCTCTTTGCTTCATTCTGATTTTAAAAAGACTTCACACTAGGAAGTGATGACTGCATGACAACCACTTAATATTAACTAGCCTGATAAAATTTTATATGACAAGAACCAGTAACACCACTTCTACCCCCAACATAAAGCAATCATTCTGGTAACTTTGCAGTCCTGGAACTCTTGAACCAGCTGCCAGATCAAATGAAACTATTTTAAAAGAATAGCATTGTGTCCTCATTCTGACTGCAAGAAGCCTCTGTACAGCAAACAAGGAAAGAGTAAAGAGAAGCTGGTGGCATGAAGGCAGATAAAGTGGCCATGAACAGTAAAACAGTAGGAGGCAAAACCACAGTGTCAGGTTGGAAGTCTTTAATGAACGGAAACAGTGGGCAATACTGAAGAAGATTTGTGCAGCCAGAAGAAAAAGATCCATTGAACTGTTCTGCTATTTTCCAAGTGGCTTTGTTCAGCCTTGAGTCTGCTGAGCCCAGTCTTCAGCAGTAAAAGGGACAAATCCCTGGACTGGCTTTTTTCTTTTCTGCATAGACACAGCCTAAATACAAGATCTTTAAAAGAACACTATTTCAGACACTATTCAAAAAACAAAACCCCACAATTGTATGAGCAAAGCTGTTCAAAATTATCAAATACAGGTATTAATGACCAGCTGGATATGAGGCAGCTACTAGCATGAAAAGACCGAATATTTTAGCTTTTGATGGAGAATGCAGTTTCTGAGCAGAGACTTGCTTTAGGCTGAACTGGCCAGTTTATTATTACTTATTCATTCTTTATTTGCCTGGAGCACTCATTTGCCTTACAAAACTTTCCAGCCATCTCAGTGTGGCTCATATCTAAGTCAGACTCAGCTACTTCCCAGCCACAGTCTCCAGAAGAAATCACACAGTGCTGCAAGAATGAGCACCAGAAAGTACCAGTGGATATGTGGTTCTGTGGATAAATTATGGAAGCATTTGGGTAATTCCTTAGTTATTCTAGTGTGAATCAGCTATCTGAACCCAAGTAGAAGGGCAGAAATCTTACTATAAGCACCTATAATGCCATGATGGATGGTGTTTCTGCTGCCTAGAGACCACAGTGGGCAATCTGTGCCAGAGGTCCACAGTTTACAAATAGTTCCCTTTGTAATTAAAATAATACACTTGCAAAGAAAAAAAATAAACTAATGAGCAGTTTTCTTAATCTTAAATGCAAGCTATTATTTCCCACTATTCTATAATCTCCCTTCGGTCGGATGAGTTATGCATCCATTTCTCCGTTGTTGGTTTAGCAGAAGCATCAACAGGTGAAATCTGGGGTATTAGTCAGTACTAGATAGTCATATCAAGCAAGTCTCACATCTGCAGGACTCCTTTTGGAAAGCTCTTCAAAAGAAGTTCTGAAAGAATAAGTGTGACAGGAGGAAGATATAAATTCAAAATAGCACAAGTTGCTCTAAGCAGCACTGATAAAGCAGGACACAAGACACAATGTCTAGCGGAAATTCAGACCACATAGAAATCCATGATAAATGATTCATGCACTGCAGAGTTGATAAATGACAAAACAGAGCCATTTTAGTAACAGAATGGAGACATATTCCTAACTGAAAGGAACAGGATAAGTTTGTGGCTCTTTAATAGAACAGGGTTTTATATAATTCTGTTAGGGGTTCTCCCCACTGGAGTTGAGTAAAAACAGAGCATCTCCATATCCCTTAGGCAAATAAGTTAAACAGCATCAAACCTATGCAGGAATCAGTAACATCTCCAAGTCCCTCGCCCCTTCTAAATCTGAAAAGCAGAAAAGAGTGAATGCAGCACTACAAGATGCTTTAAACCAAAACACGATCCTGGCTCAGGGTGATCTGTCTCACCGGTATTGAGGGACAGTTTGCTGAGAATACAGTACTTTTATTACAATCTCATTTACTTTAAGAGGTTAATACATCATCACCCTACCTTCTAACACAGTCCACTCATCCTTTAATGCCAGTTCTAGAGAGTCCAAGATTGCTTACGGCTCATGCCACTCCTGTCCCCAGGGCAATCAACCCTATTCAGTGACAGTCACTGATATTAAATAGTGGTGGCAGCCAAGTATTGGATAAGGAACCAACCCATTGATATTTGTTAGATAAAGATAACCCTTTGGGTTATCTGTATGGTGAGTAGGTCTTGCACAGTACACTGCCTTGTTCCTGTATAATGCAAACTGTTTAACACACTTTCAGAAAAACAGGACCCTAGACTGTCACAGAAAAAAAAAAAAATCAATTAGAGCTTTCTCTCAAAATCAATTAGAGCTTTCTCTCAAAATCAATTAGAGCCAGCAGAGTCTCCTGGCATTGACCCCTCTCTGAGCCAGAACACCAGCAGTGCCACCTCCTGCTCCCTCTGACCAGTTTGGTGACAGGAATGTGACAGGGACCCTCCTCTGCTGGGAGGCAGATGCTGCACCAGCTGCATTCAATCCATGTTTCCTCCACAGCCAGGAGAGCTGGTAATGTGAAATTCTGACTTCACAGACATTATGGCCCTAAATCTCAGCAGAAAAAGTCCTAAGCAGTAGATCTGTTCTCCCTCAAAAATCGATTATTCGAGACACAAAGAAGCTGCTTTTAGAAGAACCAGATTATTAAGCTTTATGCTACGACTTGAACAAGTGGAATATAGCAGCTTTAACCTTATCTGCCATCTGAAGCTGCTCATTGATTTTTGCTCATCTTGACAGTAAATTTCTCTCCCAGACTCTATCTTGATGCCCAGTAATACACTTTTCACATCACTGCAGCCTGTTAAATAAACCAGCAGGTAGGTAATTTGGAGAAGAAGCAACCTGTGCATATATATATATAGATATATGCAAGGTGTTAAAGTTTCTTAAAGGTCCTGGACTTTCCAACAAGTCCAAACTCAATTTGGCCTTGCCCACATTATTATCACGACACACTGAATTTTTGCTTTACGAGCAGTGCTTCCATGGGAATCTTTCCACTGTTTAGGTTACTGCTGCTTTACTCCAGAGTGAAAAGTATGCAGACAAGCTATTAATCATCAAGAAAAGACAGGGGCAATTTTGGCAATACATTAATCCTGTCACCAACTGGAATGAAGTTAATCGAGAATATACAAGAGAACTAATAATACTTTGTACTTTATTTTGCTGCTACATTATATCAATAGGTTGTTTGCATGAAGAGGCACCTATAATTCATGCCCCTGCATCTTCTTGTGCATGCCATATTTTGCATGTGTTCTCCATGTCTAGTTCACAGTAAAACAGTCCTGCATTAGCCACTGAAGTACAAAGCAAAGCCAGAAAAACCTATTTGCAATCTAGGGAAAGAGATTTATCCCCCTACCAACATCCAAAAATATAATGGTTTGATGCCATATAACATTCCGGCCGTGGCTTTCCTGCATACAACATGGCACTGCAATAAATCTAGGGAAATAAGTGATTAATGGCATTAACAGCCTGCCAGGCATTCATTATTTGGAGCACACCAGGAAAAGAGCAAAGTTCCTTCCTACTTTTTTGGGAACCAAAACCAGGACTTGGAAAACTTGGGTTTGGTTTTCTTCTGTGCCATAGCATTCCTGCAGACAGAGCAGTGCAGGGCGGGCCTTTCAGTCTTATGGGCTCTATTCCCTGCATGAACAGCAAGAGAAGTAATTCTCAACTTCACAGCAGTATTGGGAATATAAATATTTTAAAGTGGGATTGTGCTCCAATGCTAGAGCAGTACTGGCAGTACTGGCAGCTGAGGAGGCAGTAGGACATCAGGTTATTCACGGAATAATAGATAGTCAAAATTATGTTTGCAGGTCAATTCTCTTTACACTGGGCATTCCTCCTTCCCCCTGTCTGGCCAATCTCCTCAGTCACAAATACACCAGCTGCTCCAGTGTGGAGCTGGGAACGGCATGTTTTGTTTGAGAACAGCAGGTATTGCTTTGGAAACATGATGGGATTTAGCAAAACAGGAATGCAAGGTAAAACAGAAGTTTATTGATGGTCCATTTGCTTTACTACAAAGTTTGCAGGTGTGGTATTTAACACCGGTTTTAACAAGGATCTTATTGTTTTGTTAAATGCTGAGAGCCTCATATTGAGGGGAACAGAGCAGGATAATCACTATTGGAGAGGGACTTGTGAAGAAACAAGAACTTAAGACCTTGTATACTGACATTTCATGAATTCATACAAAGAAACATGCATTGACTTTCACTCTTGCTGCATAACCTTTAGTACAAAGCCAGCCTATACCTTATTAAAGTAGCAAGTTGGCCAGAAAATGCTAGTGTTTTTACAGAAAGCAAGACGTAGGAGAAGGAATACTAAAGAGGCAAGTCATAGTAACCAAAGCCACATTATCACTGAAAGTACAATGAATTCCAAGGCAGGACTTTTACTTTATGTAGAAGTACAAGACAAGTCCATATAGTGCTACTAGGGAAGAGATTTTACCACATTAGCTCTTCAAAGTCCATCAGAGGTCTCTTCTTTGCTCCTACTACAACCTACTAGCAGCCTTCAGACAGTCTACGCACAAGTTGCCTCCCTAGTCAACGTTACAACCCTATGACTAAGCTTGCAAGCTGTTCCCAGTCTTAATCTCAAGTCATGGTTTGCAGCCAGTTGCATCTAGTTCTTCATGGCAAAGTAAAGCAGAACAGAAGTCTGCACAAGTCAAGATGGCAGCACACTCAATAAAGGTTATAAATTTGTATACACTAATTGTAAGCAATCATAAATTACCATATGACACATCCAAAACAAATACTATTTCTTGCCACTATCTAGCAAAACCCAGGATGAGTGTGACAGTACACATAGTTCTCTTTCATTTCACTAGGTCCTGAATACAGAAGAGTTGCAGAAACTAATTTATTTGAGGGAAGTAATCAAAAGGTTTATTAAAAAAGGGAAATAAAAAGCAAGTTTTACTACATAGAACATCATGGCTTTTACAGCTGTGACAATGAACCTAATGATTATTCTGCAGCAAAGCTGGCAATATATGGTTGCTGAAGGGCAGTATGCATTCTCAGCTCAAAGCAATACACTCTTCTAAAACGTGTTGGGTTTTTGGGTGCTTTTTGGTTTTGTTTTTTTTTGTTTTGTTTTGTTTTGTTGAGGTGTTTTTTGTTTGTTTTTTACAGGAAGAAAGATTGTTCTTCCTTATTTCAAATGAGGTACATATTTCTCTAAATCAATGCTCAAAGATTCTTGGCACTTCTTTGGAAGTGTTACCTTATGACAGATTGTCAAAAAAAGTATCTATTCTCCTTACACAAATGCTATAGCTTCACTTTTTGCAACCTCTTTTAAACTATCAGACATGGAAAAAGCTGCTAACCTCTTTCATTTTGGTTTCTTGACCCTGATTGTCCTTTGCCTCTCCTGGACTTCCCAGCAATTAGAGAACTGATTGAGATTTGTTTCACCTGGTGCTTGTTCGACCAGAGTCCCCTTTGTGAGCAAACTGTGGGTGTTCAAACTCAGTGCCCTTTCACAAAGGTCTTTTCTTAATATTCCTGTTGTCTTGGTTTTAATTAGTTACTGTGTATTAGAGTTATATTTCTCCAGACTTTGTTTGAACCTTCCTTTCTCTCCTAACTCCTCTCTGCTCCATTGTTCCAAGCCCTTTTTCTTCTCTTAGCCATAAAAAACAAAAGTGATAAGAAAACATACATTCTATGCAATAGAAAATATGGAATTTTCCACAGCCTTCTTCAGGTGAAAAACACTGAGGTCAAGAATTCTCAGGTACTTTGCTATAATCAGAGTGTTCCCTGAAATGATGTGTCTTGCTTACGCTGTTTATATTCTACAATATCTATTCTGCAAACAGTAACAGCTTTTTGTAAGATAAACATCCTGAGAATTCAAGTATTACCAATGAAACTACTGCACTGGCACTGGTATAACATTAACAGTCAATCTGGAGAATGAACCTGGGTTGAGAGGTGATCACCACTTTATGAAGAACCTTTTTGGTTTGGTCTCAGGCAGGAGAGAAATCACTGCACACTGGATCCACATATAGAAACTGAGAAAACTGTGCTTCCCTCAGAAGTGCTTGCTCAGTGGCTGCTGAAAGTTGGACTCTTTGCTATTTACTGTCTTCAGCTCCTAAAATTACTGCTCACTTCTGCTAATAGAAGCATATTTATTACTGATTTCAGATCAGCAGAATATTTAGATACATTATTTTTCATTTCATTTAGCTGACTAACTAAAACTGAAAAACCTACTGAGAATTCACGAAATATGTGCATTTTACCCATGCCTGTGGCTGAAAACAAAACCAATTTTCTAAAATGGAACCATGAATGGAAAATAAAGCACAAAATATGCAAACGGCTTAAGGTGTTGAATAGGAATAGCAGAAAACAATTGCCCACAGAGGCTTTCTGCTTGTGACCCTGAGTCACAATGTATTACCAGAAGGTGAAATGACCTTCAGCAGAATGAATGAAAGACATGATCACAAACTGCAAGTGACCCTCCACGTGTTGAGAGCGGCAGACATTAGCGGCAGGGTCTGTGCTGCGGGAATACCAAAGGAGACAAGCGTTAGGAAGCTCATACTCATTCACACAGCGATATAAATTAATAACTACGTGAGGGATAATACCATATGAACAAAGACATCAGATCATTGCTAGCAGATCCTCCATTAGAGTGAGAGGATGAATTTATGTTTCTAAATTATGCTAATCCTTTTGCTAGTACTTTGCTGGTTCTTTGTGTTTCGCTTGAATACTCAAAACTCGGAAAGAAGGTTAAATAAGGTTTCTTCAAAAGAGAAAGTTAGTTGAAAAATTAGGAGACTAGAAGCACAAGAAGGAAACAAATAAAAAACAACCCCCAAACAGATGGAAGTCAAATATCTCCCTTTAGGGATGACAGTTATTCCTGACAGCCCGAACCGAAGATTTTCTATGGTTTGTTTCAAGACAAGAGAAAAATGTGTATATTTGGGATGGCAATATCAGAATGCTCTCAGCATTATTTTGGGAGACATTTATAGACTGTGATAGGTTTCCAGAAAGACAAAGTATTTTAGTAACATGTCTTTATATCTGTCATAAAGGATCTTTCACAAGTGCTGTAAAAATTCCTGGCCAAGAAACAGTGTTAAGTCTCTCATATAATTTTCAATTTTTGAATGATAAGATTTAATATATACATTTTGGAAAGTAACTTATATCAAGTAGTTACCAAATTATGCAGTAATGAAGATGGGTAGAAAAACTCATTACAATAACATCTTATTATGGTGAAAATTATAATACCTTATGTACAGGGTAATTATTTAATACTGTACAGCTGTTACATTAACTACTACTAATTATTATTAAAAATTATGACCAGAAGGTCAAGGGGTTTTATAAAAGCAAGATATAACTCTGGTGAAGGTGGAAAGTGAAAGTATATTCTCAGTTTTTTCCCTGATCTTAATGTGTGTTGTGAAGACATATTATCACATCAAATGTTTCACTATGAACAGACGAACATTTGGCTTCCTCCAAGGGGTCCATCTTTAACTGAAGGAAAACATAGTCAGTGTTTGAATTCAGGAAAACATTCAAGTGCATGCCTAATTTTTTCCCAAGAATAACTGAAAAATTAGAATTTGGAACATTTTCCTAAAAACAGCAGAGAAATACAGGATTATGGTGTCTTGGCCAAGAGGCTGGAGGTAGGAGTTTCAGGGCTTTCACGGTCTGAGGGAGTTCAAACTTTCTCCTTTTGTAGAAATTTCTAAACCAGGAAACTAAGAGGCTGCAGAAAGGTAAAAGTAGCCCTAGAGTTTCCTTTGCAGGGAGCAGGAGAGTCCTGAGCTTGATTTCTGCTCCTTTGATACTGCTTTGGTTTTACATCCAATGTGACTTCATCTAAAAAAGCGTAAATAATGTTGAGGTCTAAGACCTGAAATGCACTGCAGGATTCTTTAAGTACTGTTAAAATGTATTAAACTAAATTATCTGCCAATGTAACCTTGCAGTCTTTAGGATGGCATAATATATATGGTAGTAGCTGTACTATGTCCTCCTCCCTGGTAAAATGTACTGCTCACTCTCTAATCAGTGAGATACTGAACCCATACACCAGACTAATAATGAATAATGAATAATTAATAATAGGCTTAAAGGTTTAAACACTGTGCTGCAGAATAGGTAGAAAAATTTGAATAAGTTCTTTTCCTGGCATAACTCTTTCTAAACACGTTTCCACTCAAAATAGATGTGGAGAGGTTTAAATGACACACATTGTAATGTGTCTTGAGTATCTCAAGCTAGGTCGTGGTCAGAAACAGAGAGAGGCAGAGCCGGCAGTTCTAAGACAAATCTGGTGATTTTTACAGCTTTTGCAGTGCTGAGTTGGAGTGGGGCCACCTTGTCTCTGGAAATAGGTGTCTTAAATCCTTCTGAAAAGAACGCAAGGAACTTTACAGTGACCAGACTTCAAATAATCTGCTTTAGGAAAATTTCATCCTAACTACAAGGCATAATAGTTGTTTTACTCTATAAAGAGTCATCCTGGATTTACTAATTACTACAAGTCTTCTTATTGACACCAAAGGGCTCTGAATTCAACTTACTGAAAAATATATAATAAAAAATGATGTTTACAAGTGAAGTAATTCTGCAAAAGCACTAATATTTTTGAATTGTTGGCTAGCTAGGAAAATCCAGTTATGATGATTTTCCTAGTGTTTGATAACTCCCTGTCTTCTGCCTACTTTCCCCAGAAAAACATGTTGCTGTTCCCTTAGCAAGTAGCGAGATTTTACAAACACACAGCTTTTCATAAAATGGACCTACTCAAGGCTATTCTGTGAAAAGTGTGACATTCATTTTGCATTTATGGTAATGTTTAAATAAATACACTCCCCAAAGTGTTTCTCTAGGCCCTGGAGCGCCGCACAGAGTGGATAGATGGCTTCCAGTCATCTTCATTACAGAAAGCAGATTAACATGGCAGAGCAGCCAGGAGAGAAACATGTGAAGAACTTACTCAAATGACACTCCTGCTTTGATAAAGATGTTAACAACAGCTGTTAAAGAGGTCGAAATAAAAAGAGAGCTAAAGAAAGAGGTTGCAATAGCTGGAGATGTACAACTGCTGTCTTACCATCTTCAAGTCCATGCTTTATATCACAGCTACCATGAGTGTGCAAACCTGCATCGAGAGACACACATTTATTCCAGAAAATGTGAGGTGGGAAGGAGCATTCTCATAACAGAACTAATCATGAACTGCACAAATCCATCTGAGGTTGAAATAAATTCTCAAAGTATTTGTTTAATCAGAAATAATAATTAAAAAAAAAAAAAAAAGAAAGAAAGTACTTCAGTGGTTCTCCTTTAGTTTGTCAGGAGGACTGAAGGAAATAGGGCTGGGGTGGTAATTAAGGCAGTATCTCTACACCTCAAAGTGTAGTCCTGCAAAACATTATTTATTTAATAAAAGAAATAAAATATTAATTTTCTCATCCCGGCAAAGCAAATACATTGAGCATTTTCTGTTGCGTTTGTATTAAGGTGAGACAAGGAGACTGGAGATTCGGTCCTATTAATAATAGATAAATATGAGATTTTCTTGTGTAGTTTGGAGAGGTGCACAAGGCTTAACAAATAACAGAGCAACACATTCGCTGCTCTTAGTGCATAATAGAGGCAAGATGCAGATGTGACATTTACAACAGGCTGGAAATAGGTTCTCTGTGGATATAGGAATGAGGACTGTAGGGATTGACCAAAAGCCACTAAGCCAATGAACTGAGTGCTGCATTTTGACTTAATCCCCCCAAAAAAAAGAGGAATAAAAGGTGGGATGGGATGAAAGGAGTAAGAAGAGCATTATAACAATGAAATCCCCAGGGCTACTGAGAAAGACTGTAGTGCACCTCAGACTAGTTTTAATAGAAGGAAAGATATTCAAGAAGGATTAAATTTGGAATACAAGGCTCAGAGGAGGGTTTTCCTGCTACAGTTTCAGGATGATAGAAGGATGAAAACAAAAGACAAAAAAGACTGCATGTTGTCAAAAAGAGATGCCAAAATTCAGGTCGGGATTTCAAAAACACAAAAGTGACAGAAGTGCAGATTTACCAGGTCTGAAAGATGGACCAGAAAATGAAGAGAGACCTAAGAACAAGCACTAAGTCAGTATTCAAGTGAAGGCCAAAGACTGGCATTGCAATTAAAAATAAGGAGGTGAAAGCACGAAGTAAAATGCCTGAAAAGACTGAGTTTGAGGATGGGGCAGCACTTTAATATGTGTGAAAAGGACAGGTACCAGAGGTGATGGGTAGATAGAAAAAGTGGGGAAATAGACATCAAGAAGTGAAGTTGAGGGAGCAAATCCTTACGAGGCAGCTACACCAGGAGTTTTTATTATCATAACTAAGAGAGCTGTTTTGCTTGGTGACATCACAGTTAGTAGTCAGGCAGCACACAGAGCTGGTAACCAGCCGACAGTGCTGTATTTACTGCAGTGAGCATCTGCGTTACTGTGACTCATTCCACCACTACATCCCCAGCTTCTGTTTAGAAGTCCCCAGAGACAAGGGAAAAGTGTAGTTCTTTTATGGGGGATATTCCCCCTTTTGTAGCTGGAGCTGCAGGAGTGTCAGGGCTGTGTGTTGAGCACTGTACCGCATTTAAGGTAGTGATTCAAACACGTCATTCAACAACCAGCAATTTACACTGACACTCCATACCTTCCAGCTGCAGTTCCCAATTAATATGATATACTGGAGAGCGTGGCTGTTGGAACAGCAGTGCTGATGGTGTAAACAAGCCAGTTAAAAGTGTGTCAGGCTTTGCTCAGCCAGGAATCACATCCTTGTTATGAGCTGGAGCATCATTCATGCTTCTTTTAGGTTAACTGACAAACTGCTGCTATGTAAATCTGCGCTTTAAATCTAATACTATGCCTTTCCTGAGGCTGAATATGATGAGTGAGAAAGTGAAATTGAAACAAAAAAAAAACAAACACACCAAACTTGTGATATCTCACATGGCAACTTAACCTTCCACTGGGGAATGTAACTCTGTCCTTGAGGCAGGATTACTCACGAATGCCATGTATATAATAGCGTCCCAACACCTTCAGAGAAGAGATGCTATTCCCCTAAACTGTCTTACCAACTACAAAAGCTGAAACAGAGAGAATTGTCAGTGTCACCTCTGATTCCCTGGAGAATTGAGTTAAAAATCTCTGACAGTCATTACCAATGTTTGGCCTCTGTTCCAATTCTACCTCTGGTAACACACAGGCAAAGTGGCCCGTTATCATTAAACACACAGCCACACTCTTCTTATCACTTGTGGATGTATAGCAGTGGGGAACATGTTCCCATATGAGCAGTGTTGTCCTTCTGAAAACTCCAGCCATCCCACCAAGGATGTATCCAAGGCTGTCCTCGCATTCCTGTCCCATCTGAAGCCACAAATTGGTTTTGCAGGAGAACAAGTCATGAAAACCATGGCTGGGCTGTAATAATCCTGTCTCTTCCATGTGGTGTCACTGGCACAATCCCAGACACAGCTGGGAAATACGCAGTTCCTGCTGTATCAGTAGGTCTCAGCTCATCTCCTCAAGCCCATTGTTAGTTTTGGGGGTGTACTAACAGGGTGGAAGTCCTGAGACTTTATCAAACACCTTTGACCTCTTAAGGCACCAAAAATATTTGAATACTCTATGGGTGAGTGAACCTGACAGCTGAGGGGTCTTTTTCACCCAATTATGAAGATACCAGCTGCTAGTTACCAGAAGAGAAAGAATATTGGGCTAAATGTACCTCTATCTGATTTGCCCATGTCCTTAAAGAGTCTTTGTGTCCTGTCTGGGTGGTTACCTGAGTGTGGATACAATTCCGACCTAAGGCAACTCTTTTCCTCCTTTAGTATTCAACAGTATGCTCTGTTTCTTCTTACAGATTCTACGCACACTATTAAACAATTTAAGACACAGTCAACCAAATGGCATTTGTTGGGGTTTAATATTCTACACTAAAGTGCATTATGCTGCACAAGAGACAGTAGCTGAAAGCACCTGTTTAAAGCCTTTGAGACAGAGGACGGATGAAGTCAGTGGCATACAAACTGCTTTGTCAAAATAGTTCCCGCTCCTTTTCATGCCAAAACCCCAGAAACATGAACATTTTCTACCTAGTCTTGAGCCAAGAAATGGTGTGAAAAAGCCATTGCCTGTATAGCAGTTCAAGGATTTCTGGTTTGAACTCAGCCACATGGAACACGACTTGTTGCCACAGGAAGGCTGGACTTTCCTATCAACCTCTGGTGCAGCAAACACATCGGCATTTTAACATCCCTGCCCAGCTGAATTGTTCAACATGGAGACCTGAGCCCGGAGCCCAAGCGTGGTATTTGCAATGACGAGAAGACAAGCCGCAAGGTCCTGAACTGCTGTCAATCAACAGTGACAACACTAACATGTACAGCTGTGCCTCTGAAGGGAATAAAACCAGCAGTTTTTCAAATTTTGCAAATTGTAAAACCTGAATTCTAAAATCCTCTATTTTGCCTGTTGCGGCTTATATCAAAACTGACAGATCTAAGATGACAGGCAGAAGATAAACTGTACATACAAGGTCTCATCAGCCATCTCAACTAAATATTATTGATCTTTTCGGAATGAATACTTACAAATTAAATTAGTAGTCAAGACACAATGAAAAACATTTCAAGTATGACTATGCTATATATACAGTTTTACATTAAGATTAAATTAGGGCAAATCAATTAATCCATCAAAATCAGAAGAGAAAGGAACTTCAGGTTCTATAATTCAATGAGTTTCAAAAATAGAACTTAAATGCATGAAATTGTGCTCTGATCCATATGCTTCCGTGGACAAACACAATTACTGCCACTATTAAACAAGTTAATTCATGTGGGAGAACGTAGTTCAGAATACCTTATTTGTGAACAACATTTCACAAAAAGCACACAGACTTGGGCTTGTGCTATAACCAATACTAATGAATATAGTGCCAGTGAAATGGGCAAAACTATGCTCCTCTGTTGGGTGTATTACCTGAGAGTCTGACTCAGTTTTCCTTAAAATAAGAAAAAAAAACACGTCCTCTCATATGGCAAAACCAATGAGCTATTCAAGCTCTCAAAAAAATTCTCATTAGCACAAAGGCAAAGATACCTTTTTTTTAGACAAGGCAAAAATCTCAGAGCAGCTCTAAAATCCAAATTCTATCAGTGGTTGTTCAGTTGTTAAGCAGAGACCTCTCAGGAAAGAAACATTCAAAATGGGAGTTGTTACATTGCCAACAAAATTACAAATGCTAGAAATTCTTGATTTTTGTCATCAGATCACAGTATCACAGTATGTTTGGGATTGGAAGGGACCTCAAAAGATCATCTAGTCCAATCCCCCTGCTGGAGCAGGAACGCCTATGTGAGGTCGCACAGGAACATGTCCAGGTGGGTTTTGAATGTGTCCAGAGAAGGAGACTCCACAACCTCCCTGGGCAGCCTGTTCCAGTGCTCTGTCACCCTCAATGAGAAGAAGTTTCTTCTCAAATTTAAGTGGAACCTCTTGTGTTCCAAGCTTGATCCCATTACCCCTTGTTCTATCACTGTTTGCCACCAAGAAGAGCCTGGCTCCATCCTCACCTTTTATATATTTATAAACGTTAATAAGGTCACTCCTCAGTCTCCTCCAAACTAAAGAGATCCAGCTCCCTCAGCCTTTCTTCATAAGGGAGGTGCTCCACTCCCTTAATCATCTTTGTTGCCCTGCACTGGACCCTCTCCAGCAGTTCCCTGTCCTTCTTGAACTGAGGGGCCCAGAACTGGACACAATATTCCAAATGGGGTCTCACCAGGGCAGAATAGAGGGGAAGGAGGACCTCTCTCGATCTACTAACCACCCCCCTCCTAATACACCCCAGGATGCCATTGGCCTTCCTGGCCACAAGGGTACAGTGCTGGCTCATGGTCATCCTGTTGTCCACCAGGACCCCCAGGTCCCTTTCCCCTACACTGCTCTCTAATATATAGTTTCCCAACCTATACTAGAACCTGGGCTTGTTCCTGCCCAGATGCAGGACGTTTCCTTGTTAAATTTTCCTTTGTTAAATTTCATCATTCATCATTCATGCATTAGGATGGCACAAAACCTTATGATCAACCAGTCAGACATTTTTGTGACAAAAAGGTCATGAGACTGCTGTTATTTCATTTGTCCTTGAACTGTAGGGCTACAGTAGAAAAATAGACACTCGTTTTAATCTGCTAACTGTACATTTGGTCTTGTATCTGTCTACTTTTTAAACCCAAGAGACATATGCATTGAGTCAGACTCCCAACCAATGTCATCTTTCCTTTTGTATCAGCCAAATTTGCAATTTTACCAAAAACATTGAAGTTCTTTCAACAAGCTGTCTTTTCCACAACAACAAAGTTATTGCTATAAACTCTAAAATTAATTAAATCAGTCTCCTGAAAGATCAGAAAGAGTTTTTAAAGTACCTAATTCTTGTTAAAAAATAATTTAAAAATCACCTTTAATGTGATACATCTCATTTGAATTTTTTTGTCTCTTAAAAATGTTGGCTTTCTCCAAAGTGTGATTTGCCCAAAAATTCCACCCACACAGCAGGTGGGTGGAAAAGCTAATTTTTTCTGTTTACAAACTGTCTTTGAACAGACCATACACTTTTCAAAATATGTTTGCCATTGGTTGGATGCAATTTTTACACATCACAAACTAAGAACATCTTGTCAAGGTTTTATGGAATTGTTTCAAATAAATTATTTGTCAATTTTCTTTTTTTTCATAAGGCCTGATCCAAAATATGCTGAAGTCATCAGAAAGGTGCTGATTACCCTGAGCTTTGCATCAGGCTGTATTTATTCAGCTTATAGAGCGGGCTAAATAATTCACAAATATATTCAGTGAATTATTCATTTGTTAAATTTTATGTTTTTATGCCTAAACTATTTGAGAAATAATATTGTCCATTATTCGTTCAGCTCCAAATCATGCTCACTTGTAAATAAAACAGAACACTGAAGAAGCATCGGACAAAAATTACTTATTTTTTTGTACTCCACATAGATGTGAACTCATAGGAAACAGGAGAACAACAAGATTTCTTGGGTTTGCTGCCATGAAACACATCTTGCTGAGGACCTTCTTCTTGTTTCCTGATTGTGCCGAGCAACAGAGCGGCCAATTTGTAGGAAGAGCTGCTTAGACACAATTTCAGAGGCCCAGGCATGACTTGTTAGGAAAGGTATAATAATATCTCTGGCAGTCTGAGCCAGCTCTGTAGCCCAGGCAGAAGGGCTCACCTCACCATCATGGCGATGGCCAAGAGAGCCATGATATAACCAACCATGAACAGGACCTGCTCTGAGCTCCCAGCATCTTTCTGGTTCTCACCTTGTGAAAGGATTTTCCCACTGTCATGCTGCAGCACCAGAGCAGGCTCAAAAGGGAGCAAGCCCATTGCTTTTGAAACAAATAAACAAAACAAAACACCCAAAAAATGACGAAAAAAACCAGCAGCTTCTCACACACAAAATGGTCTGGCTGGGACTGTGCTATTTATACCTGCAATGGTCCACTCCACAGGACCAAGGGCTTTAAACGCTTGCTGTGAAAAGCATGTATTCTATGTGAAACCTCACAGAAACAAACTGACAGTTGATATAATTTCTTACAGATATTGCAATTCACCCTCCTGTATAACCTGCCAAAATATTTGCAACCATGTGCATTTGATTGAAAACCTGCCATAGGACTTCCATCAATTATTTTCAATTCACTGAATAGGTAGATTGGTCAGGGAAAAAGCACAATATATATGGGTAAATCAGTGAGCCAAGCATTGGCATATGCCTTGCCTCAGAACGAAAGTATTTTGACCTTTCATGGCAGATGGTTTAAGGAAAGCAGGAGTTTAATAACAATGCTTCACTTGTTACGGATATCGCAATCAATACAGCACATGTGAAAGGCTGTCTCACAAACGGAGGCACTCATCACAGTGAAAGGACAAGCTTTTAATAAACAGAAATGTATTTGGCCATTGCAAATAAAGGCAAAAGCACTGTGTGCTTTCATATCAGAGTGCAGAGATAAAATTAACATCAGGGTGTCCCTCCAATAATGCACAGCAACTCAGATGGAGGTAGCAGGGCTGCAACGCCAGACCTGGAAGAGACACCTCAGTCCTCATCTTCAAACACTTGGGATCTGCCTGGACTCTGCAGCTTCGAGGATGGATATTCTGAGGAGAAACGGATGGGGAAGATCACTTCACCAGAGCTTTGGATCTGACAATGGTATAGATGGGCAAATGCTACCTAACGCCAACGTTCATTCAAGATAAAACCCTTTCCACTGTTTAAGCACACCTTGTGTTTTCCAGCAGATAATGAGATGCTTTCTCTCATAAGCAATTTGCTCCTCTCACAGCCCAAGTGCACACTGACCCTTGCGAAGTGCTTGTGCCAAAACCACAGCTTGGCTGTTCCTCATTAGTGCTCCCTCATTTGCAGATTTTTGCTCTTACCAGTGTTCAGCTCATGCCATAGCAAGTATTTTACTCAGTGCTGTAGTGGTAACACTCTTGTTACAGCCACGAGACAAGCTTCAACTTATAAGATTGTGGAGAGGAGTCGTATTTTATCCAAGGCAGTTAAAATAGCCGGGAGAATCAGAAACCTGATAACAAGAGTGTATGGTCAAATGCTTTTCCACTTTTCCCAATTTCTGTTCTTCTAATGAAAAATATTCTTTCTGCCTTCAAATCTTGCTTCTCTTTTACTTACTATTTTATCATTATCCCATAAATCACTTCTTCTGTTCTCCAGGTGAATCAAACTCTTTGTGTCAAAGCCTGAAAGCCCGTCATGGCCATCTCATGACAATGTAGTAATGGCAAGTACAAATGTAGGCCAGGACATTCCCTAGACTGTCGCACATTCATCTCAAAATCCTTCTAAACTGAACGTCACATCCTCTTTTAGTTTTCCTGGAACCTGACAGAATTTTTTCTTTCAACAAATATTAAACAGCTTGTTGAGAAATACTCATCAACTTGTTTTAATCATACCACTAGCAATATATGCACACTGCCCTTTAAATGATGGAAGCTCACCTTTAACTGGTCCATGTTCACTAATGAAAAATCCCATTATACTAAAATATTTTACAATGCAAGGGTCATAATAACTAGAGGCTGTTCTAGTTTATATAAAAATAGATTAAAACAACAAAATAATTTGTAAGATATTGCTCTGCATACCGGCTTTCAAATGTATGTCATTGTATGTTAGCAAATTTTGACAAACTTGGCCATTCTTTACAGAGGGAGTGTTTTAGGAGATTTTCGGATCATATTGGATAGAAATTGAAGTGCAGCTTATATTAATACTTTGGCAATTCCGAAAGCCAACTAATCTTTCCTCAATTCCTTTTCTTTTTATTGTTATTTCTTTTGAAATATTTACTTATCATATTTTATGTGGTTTTCTATACTAGTATAGGAAGGTTAGATTCGCCATCACATAAGGAATCTTTTATAACACTTCCATAAAATCAAGTAGTCTCAATGGATGTCAGCACCCTTTTGAAAGAGGTCTCCCTGGGTGGTCTAAACCTCTGTAAAGCAAGATACCAGCCCCGTTCTAACTGCAGTACAAAGGGAAATTTGGATGTGATTGAAATCATCTGACTACGGATGCCAGAACAGTTTTGTTACATAATGTGAGTACAGCTGCTTTCTTATCACAAGACCTAAGATGAATACATCACAGTGAAGGGCAGAGTTACCTTCCCTTCTGCCTCCTAACAAATCCCCCTTGATGGGTAACTTTCCATGGGCCATTCACAAGACAAGAAAGAAAACATCCACGGTACAAGACACAGGGAACTGGTACCAAACCTTTTGCACATTCATCCCTCTGCCCCACCACCTTCCAAATGTTATTTTCCAGAGGCAGCAGGAAGAAGATCCACCTTGTTCCTTGCAATACCTTTATGTGGAATAAAAAATTTCTATAGGACCTAATAGGGTGCAGCCAGCCTGATGCCTGATTTGGAAAATTTTGGGGTGCCAGTTGCTATGTAGTCATGTGCATTGAGTCTGCAGAGAAGCTTTCACTTGTGAACAGTGAGAAAGCCATTTCTAGTGTATTCTTGACCCAGGATAACCATATTAATAAGTGAGCTCTGCGCTTTAGTCAAGACCACTATGATGATATCAAGACTTAAATGGCACCTGTAAGATTTACAGCACACCCTGATCTGTGAACAGAGCTCAACAGCACACTAAAATTCCACTATTACTGTGTACACAGGGCATGCACAGTTTGACCACCTCCTACCTTCCAAGAGAGGGAGCAATAACAAATATCCAACCAACAGAACCACATTTTAAGCAAGGTTTTCCTAACTTTCAACATCCAATCAGTCAAATCCAGTCAGGCTTCAGAGGTTTCCATTTAGAAACCTACTTCGCCGTTTTGCTGATTCAGAATGTATGTGAAAGGGGAGGAATATTCCACTAACCAAGATTTTATCATTTGGTATGGTAAATACAGTATACGAAACACCATCTTCAAATAAGTTTTCCAATAATTCTCTCAAACCTTTCTGCTTTCCATATGTAGTAGTCACTACTTCACATGATAAACATCTTCCACATGACCAGATCTTGAATATTTTGGAGCACAAAAGGTGTTTTTACCCCAAGAGGAAGAGTGAATGGCAACACAAATCCTTCAACCTCTGAGATGCTCAGCAGACTGAATAGAGTGAAGAAAATTGGCTGGCTACAGCACAAACCCAATGTTAGTCCTGAACTAAACCTGGTACTCTTGACTGAGGGCTGGACAACACATAGTGACAGTGAGGAGAGAAAAAGAAAGGCACATTTCAAAGACAGCCTCTACTGTCAGAAATCCAGAGGCTTCTTTCAGAGATGGGGAAATCTGTGATGGATCAGTGATGGACGAAAAAAAAGGGTTTGGTGAGGACTTCTATTCCACTCTCACACAAGGCTGTGAATGGTTAGAATTTCGTTTCCTTACAAGGTGACTTTCTGCTAAAATTATTCACAAGGTTCTCCCTGCATGACCCAAGCACAAAAATACAAAGAATCAATCAGATTTATGTACACTGCAGGAGATGAGGCTGCTTTGGCCCTTCAGGTGCAATAGTATCCATATAACTAAACCATTCTTCACAATCTGTTACCAACAAAAATATTATTTACAGTTCAAGTCTTTGATTTTAACTTGTCTAGAACAATTCATTTTCATGTTTCATAAAGGCAAGAATAAAAGATATATTAGGTACAGGAAACTGTGATGAAAAGAACTCCAGCGTGGGTTTTGCCATAGAGAACGTCACCCTCTGGGCTGGTTTCTGGCAAGTTGTAGTAGTGTAACCTGATTCTCAACTACTCTGACCTGTGGCCATTGTCACATACTTTCCCAAATCATCTACAAGATGTTGGATGAACTCGGCATAACTTATTTTTGTTATGCAACTGTATGAAGAATACAACTCCGTTTCGTGGACTGGATGGCCCAGAATAACTCTGTGCAGAAATTACTCAGTATCCAGGGAAAACTTCCGAGCTTGTAAAGACATTTTCCTGGAAAGCAACTGTTAAACTCTGACTAATGCGTTCCCTTTTCTTTCCTCTCCTTTTCTCTCCTTTTGTTTTCTCTCCTTTTCTTTTATCTTCTTTTATTTTCTTTGACTTCAGGAATTACATCCCAGTCACAAACCTGGCAGGAGCAAAGCTCCTCTTTCTTCTTCTCCCTTTGTTCCAGCTGGAAACCCTCCTGACACCACATCCAGAAATGTAGTGAAGTGAAACTAGGTGGAAGTGGATACTAAGTGTAAATAAATACTAAGCAGTTCCTTTAGTGAAGGAAGGCTAAACCAGATGATGTTTCCCTATGATCTTAAAAACTGTAGTTAAATACCCAAAAGAGTGAAAATTTGTATTGTCCCCATCCAGAACTCACCTGAAATTTGCTCCTAGGAAGCTAAGCAATAGTGATTGCAACCAAGAAAGCTCAAACTTGCAAAAACACTCTGATATTATATGCTTCTTGCTTTGTTTCAGGCTACTTCACATGATTCCAGCCCCCTATGTGAAACAGCTAGTCAATCCCCACGCTCTACGTACACATCATGGAAATGCCGCAGAACTCATGTAAGACACTCTGCTGTGAAGCTTAATATTAAATTGTATCACCTGAGCATTTTATAGGATTCACAGATACTCGATATGAAGGCATGCAAAATCCTGTTTTGTTGGAAACAGCATCTCACCTTGAAACAAGGAAGTCAGCAAACTGAGAACTGAGGTACTCCAGTGTGTTTGCCATGCTAACCCTGGACAAACTCTTTTTCCTTTCAACATACGTATTCCTGAGATAGTTAAACAAGATCAACATCACAGAGAGGCAGCAAGAATTACTAAGATTTGTAGTGTGCCTTGAAACATTCAAAAAACCCCCACTGTTCTAATCCTGACTACCAATATCCATGATGAGAAGATTACAACACATTATTACATAAAGCCATAGAGTTGCTAAAGACAATGCATAATGTAATAGGTGAGAATGAATGTTCACTACCTGAGCTAGAAGAGAAAGTCTCTTCTCACTGACACAGCCTCCAGCACGCTTGGATGCAGTACTTTGTTTTCTCCAGAGCAATGATGACATTTCAGATCATCTTCTGTGCTATAAATGGAATACTGTGATCTGCTGAACATTTGCTACCTGGAAGACCATTTCCTGGTGCCCGAGTCATTAACTTTCTTGGATGACATTGCCACATCTGTAACAAAAAGATGTAATGTGCTGCTAATTTTTGCAGCTACTGTAGCACTGATATTTTAAGCTATTCGTGTGTGAATAGCAAAGGCTGGCTGGTATTTGAAATCTCTTTGGCAATATTAGCTCACTGTGGATGACATTTGAAATCGGTCTGGCACTCTGGGGCGTTAGAGACAGAGAGAACAGTAGTGGCCACTGTAGGAGCTGAGATAATATTTCCCAAAGCCCACACTTCATCTCTAGTGATAGAAGAGGAGTGCACATGAACAAGAACTTAACAGGGCTGCTGGTTCTCGGGTTAGTGCTTTGAACAAACCCTGCTCCTGTGGAAAATGAAACCACTGACTTCAGATTTATATCTAACAATAGAGGAGGAAGTAAAACTCACTTCTGTGAGAAACACAGAGCTGGACAGTAAGAATTGGTTTTCACTTCACAATGTAGAAGATTAAACCATCTTCTGTGGGTGCCATTGTAAGCCTTCAGGTGACTATTATTGCCATCTAGCGTGGCTTTGAGCTTAATATATAAGCCACAAAACTGTACCCATTCAGGCTACTTTGAGCCCAATAACCTCCACTCAAAGTAGGTCATATGTCTTTCGGAAACATTTGCGGGCTCAGTTTTAGAAATAAACGCTGGCTATGGTTTCTCTGACTGCTATGTCTCATTACTGTATTGTCTAAGCATTCAAACTGTTGCCATACTTCCAATTTTGCCACGTACCATCTTGATGCTGATTGATCTATGCCTTATGATAACTTATAAAAGATCAGAATCATTATCCCTATTTAATAGAACTTTGAGAGAAACACACACACACAAAACCAAAAACGCAGGGACTCTGGTTGGTGCTAAGGAATTAACCTTGCATCAAGCAAACTGTCCTACACAGAGGCACTATGCATGCTACCACGTCAATGTCTAGTAGTAAAACACACAAATTCTAGAGTGCTGATTTTGCAACTACGGCTACTAAATTATTAAAATCTAAACAAGATGTATGTAAGGCTGTCAAAACACCCAAGGAGAGTTTTATTACAAGAAACTATTTGTAACTGCATGTCATCCATGTACACTGACAATCAATAAACGTGAGAACAAGAAATCAAAAAGTCTCTTGGGTAACACCTGATTACTCCAGTGCTCACCCCTTTGAACAGTCCTCTCCTAACTAATCCCAATTCCCTTCTTTCAAAATATAGAATGCAAATGAGTTTGGCAGCAGATAATGATATTTCCATTATTAGTAACACCCTGAATAGCTTCAAGCCCTGGCTGGGAATCTAACTCCTGGGGACTTGGCTTGGCAGGATCTTGTTTTAATAGACCCTGCTCAGCACAGAGTGTGAAATGGCTTCAAAGTCCTCTCCAGGGGCACTGATGGGCCTGCACGCTTCATCATAGGCTATTACACACTCAGGTTCACTGAGCTGAAAATCTGTGGCCACTGTATATAACTTCAAAACATCCATGAAGCTCCTCAATCTGTCTGGAATTATTACCCGGTAACACTGAATGCATTTGCTGACAGAAAATCAGGATTAGGTATGAAATCCTTTTCCCCTGTGTTGTTTCTGTGGCTGTCCAGGGATCCCCAGAGGAGAGGCTGAACCAGAGGCTCTCAGTTCCATTTTTAAGACACAATTTTATGGTGTAAATTAACTGGCCAGTTTGAATTACGCTAGAAGTAGCCTCCTCAGACAAACCAGAGCAAGGTATCTGGCTAGGAGAAGATCCTTTTACACTTCATAAAAATGGTCTCATTTATAACAGCCAAGACTCATAACAGTCTTTGTTAGGGTTACCAGCGGGAATAAACCACAGGTCCTTCACTCAGTTAGCAAATAACCTCTGGTTTCTGTATCTTCTGAGCACAGAAGGTCTAAATACCTTGACACTCCTGTTAATGGAGAGAAAAGGCATTGCCACAAAGGATGCAGCCTCCCTGGAGCTGCTTATCTTTCTGCATCGGCCATACCTGCAAAGACTCCTTGCCTAGCACATCAGGGAAACTGTTAAAGTTAATGGGATAAATCTGGGCTGAGGTTTTCCAAAGTCGCTGAGTCCCACCAGAAGATAGCATTTAAGGAGACGTATAGTCTTTAACAGGATTTACAGCATGTTTTCATCTAATTATTTTCAGTAACAACGGTGCCCTCATAGGTATTGAAATTTCCTCTAAATGTGGATTTGATGAAAGCACATTTTTAAAATATGAGCATTTGAATAAAGGTTTTAAATGTTTTCAGAGAATGTTTTTTTTTCATTAAATATATGTTAAAGTTCATTGCATTTAATATCCATTTAATAGTCTAGTCATTTTAAAATGGAAGGTGGAAATTCTTTCTGCTCACACGATCTACTTTGACAAAAAAAAAAAAAAAAAGCCAACAAAACCACACTGTGCTCATCCTGGCTTCAGAACTCAAAGTTATCCAACTATGGAGTTTCCTAAAAACCAGACAAGAAAGCGGTACCAAAATTTTCACTACCTCTTTTGAAAACACACCGTTCATGCAGTTGAATAGATTTCTACCAATTACATCAGATGACATTGTCATCCAATTAATTCTATTACAAATTGATGTGCCTGAAATTTGAGGCTTCTTTTAGTTAATTATCACATAAGGACAACCCAGTTTATTATAATGCTCCTTGGGGTAATAAATCTGCAGTGACCTTAACCATGATTTTTTCTGTCAGTTCAAAAACATAGTCTTCATTCTTGGTTAGCCAGGTGATTTAGTGTGTTCTTCAACTGTACAGTAACACCTTATTTCATTTCTGCCTTCCATTTATTCTTCCAACATCGCTGATCCAGGTAATAAAGAATCAGGTTCACAGCTATTATCTTTGGTTAATCCGCCATAATTGTCTACATCTTAAATTAGGAATATTATGCTGAATGGCATTTAATACAGCGGCTTCATTGTGTGCATCAGACAAGCTCAAAAAAAATGACCTTGACTGACACACAAAACATTTTAGATTCCAATTCACTAAAAATATCTCATTTGGAAGTATTAGGCCAATGCAGACAATGGTCCTTGTCCTTCTGTGTTAGTGTCGGTTTCCACAATGCATTGACTATATTTTTTTTAAAAATGTGCTCTTTCACAAAAGGAAGAATACTATAGGTGACAGAAGTTGCCATCAAAGGATAAGTTTGCTTACAGACACTGGTATTGTGTTTTGTCCTTCAGCACTCACCCAAATTATGTTCTGCTCTACTTGACCAATGTTTACTGCTGAAATCAGTTTTATTCTGAAGGATGTTTTCCTTAAGCCTTGTTTTCACAGATGGTTTGAAGACATGAAACTCTAACAAAAAAAGAAGGCAAATGGGTTAATAGGTTTAGTTCAAGGCTAAAAAGATCCAGGTTTTTTATTCCCTCATCATTGCTTTACAGTCAGAGATTACACCAGAAACGCTGAACAACAACGTGAGAGACTCACAGAATCACAGAATGGTTGAGGTTGGAAGGGACCTCTGGAGGTCATCTTGTCCAACCCTCCTGCTCACTCAGGGTCACCTAGAACAGGATGCCCAGAACAGTGTCCAAACGTGTTCTACATATCTCCAAGGATGGAGACTCCTCAACCTCTCTGGGCAACCTCTGCCAGTGCTCAGTTACCCACACAGTAGAAAAGTGTTTCCTGATGTTCAGAGAGAACTCCTGTGTTGCAGTTTGTGCCCATGAACTCCAGCCCGGTCACTGGGCACAACTGAAAAGAACCCAATTCCGTCTTCTTTACATCCTCCCCTCATGTATTTGTCCATGTTGATGAGATCCTCTCTGAGCCTTCTCTTCTCCAGGCTGGGCAGTCCCAGCTCTCTCACTGTTTACACACATGAGTCATTCCAGACCCTACATCATTGCAGAGGTCATTTGCTGGGCTCTCCAGTAGCTTCATACCTCTCAATGCTAAAATAATTTTATTATTTTTTTTCCTGGCAATCAGAGAACAAAAGCGGAATTGGCAACTGATATCAAGAGCACAAAGAAGTAAAAATGTCTAAAAACAGACTAAAAAGAGATACACCCCAAGTTGACGCAAAAGTGTCAGGTGAGACTGTCATCTTTTGTTCTACCTCATCAAGAAACTTAACAGTACACAAAACATTTTGTTTTGAGAATGTCCTCCAGCATCAGCCACGGAGTCACTATTGGAAGGTGACACTTTCCTTTTCTTGTGACTGGTTATGTGCCCTGGGAAATGTAAAAATATCACCAAGGTATGCATAAGAGAGGAGTTAATTAGTTTAACTTCCTGATGGGAATATATTAACAATGTAATAAGATGCTCAAATTCTCTCTTTATAATTGTCCCTGCCAAAATAGTTGTTGGAAAGCTTTTTTGTAATACAAAAAGTTTTATCCTCCATATGGAGATCCAGATGCTGACTCTGATCTTCGGGTGACAGAGGTCACTGCAAACACTCATCCTCTGCATCTCTGCCAGCTGCACCCCTGGGACTGGTGCTGGAAGGATCCTGTGTCAGGATCGATACCTATAGACAACTTTCACTTAAATTCCTCTGTGAAACCGAAAGGAATCATTTCCCTGTATCAATACACGATGCTTCGAGAGGAAGCAAATAGTGTCTCTTTTTCTATTGCCACTCAGTGCTTTTGTTTTTTGAACTCTCTTGTGACCAAGTTCAAATGCAATTTGTCCTGCACAGTCATTGCCCAAAGTGGATAACATAATTAATCATCTATCCTTATGTACTTGTGATTTAAAATGACTTTTAGCTCAACACTCTTACCCTATTTCTCCCCTTGATTAATCCTAAACCATGTAAGCATGAATTTTATTACTGGCTCTCTCCTTCTGTCAGCTGGAATGTCATGTTGGAATTTAATCTGATGAAAAAAAAAGCATAGTCTGTTGATTTCCCCATTGTTCTAAAAAATGTCATCTATTTCCCTTGTGAAATACTTTTGAAAATAGATTTTTGGATAGCTGGGGTGACAAATATGACATTTCCTTCTGAATAGCTTTCTAAAATTATACATAAAATATCTTCCTGCTTAAATGCTGAATATGAGTGATGTAGAACTACGCTGCCTATAATAAAACCTTAAATCAACTTCCAGTTTCTTTATATCTGTCTAGACAAGAAAAATCTTCTTGAAAAGCCCCACTAACCTTAGGATCATCATTTCAGAGAACACATTCTCCTAGCCTATTTATACTTTTATCTGTATCTGATAAAAATCTGTGGGTAGGACACACAGTCTGGTTTCTATTTCCTTGCTTTATAAAGCCAAACAATTACATGTAGCTGATTCTTTCTCTCCAAGAAATGCATTATATAAACAATAAAGAAACTAAGAATTTGAACAGCATAGGCAGTAGTGTGTTCATTTATGTCATTCCAGGGTTACAAATGAGAAGGACTGTAAAACCTCCTCTTTTAAGGCTACAAAGGAACGGTGGCAAATTTCCAGTTATTTCAGGAGATCAAGTAACCCTTTTCAATGCCAGAGTTTAACACATTTTTGTAACGTGGTCTTGATTGATTCAGCCTCTTCATTAGTAATTGCTTACATTAGACAATTATAAAAACATTGGGAGATGTCAAGACAAATGTCTGTCAAAATAAAGTATTCAAAATAAAATAAAACTTAATAAAAAGCCTCCTGTCACTGCATATCCCCACAACCCCATATTATTTTGCTGATTCATTTATAAGATTATGTATTAAACAGCCAACTTTTTGAAAGGCCTTTCTGATACAAAATAAATTAACTTGACACATAAATTGTTTCCATTTTGCAGCTTTTCTAGAAGATTAAATCTCATTGCCAAAGAAGCAAGCATTAAAAAACAAATAAAATAAAATAAAATTAAATTAAAATAAAATTAAATAAATAAAACAAAACAAAAATGTGTGGTGTGGGGAAGAGAGATTCCCTGCTTTCTGGCACCCACCAGTCAGAGGAAACCAGCCTAGGAAAAGGATCTTCAATCAGACCCATATCTTATTTGGGGAAAAGAGTTTTTCAAAGTGAGTAGGTCCGTTCTAGTGACTGCCACATTGAGTTATAAGCCATTTATACAAACCTAGCACTATTTTTTTGCTGCAAACAAACATAACATTGTCATGGGCTCCTCTGAAAATCTTTTTCTTCTCTGTTTCAGAAGGAAGGAAGCTGCAGGATGAATGTCTGGTCGTCTGGCCACTGCTCGGCTGTACTAGAAAATCAGACCTGGTGCCATAAATGAAGGGCACAACCTCCACAGTGGTCTGTGTTTTCTATTCTGCAGTCACAACTGCTTGTGCTAAGTGCTCAGAATAATAGTCCTGGCACCTCAGTGCAGCTCATTTCTCTGCTGATCCAGGAATGGGTACATTGATACTTCATGTTAAACCCTCTGTGTTGGCACTAGCAGGATCGTATAAACTTTCATAGTGCTGTTATAGCTTAAATCTTACAGCTGTGCCCTAGATAACCATCTTCTAGCATGAAAACTGCTTCTTTTTGAATAACTAAAGTACTTCTACATACTATTTATTTTGAATTAAAGCATTAATAGCTTTTTAAGTTCTTCAAGAACTTCAAGTATTTACTACTTATCTGATAGTGTTTCAATTACGTAAATTTGTCAGATTGACACTCACGTTACTCCTAAACTGTCTGGTTCTAATAACCAGGTAAGCTGTCAAACTGCATATTGTTTATCGCTTATCACTGTTGTCCCAATGACTTTAATACATATTTGTTTCTTCCCAAGCACTATTTTATTCCAAGACATTGATATAATCAATATCTTCTCAAATCAATCCATGTCTTGGTCAGGTAGATAAACATTAATCTACAAAAGTAATGCACTTACAAAGACTTTATCCCTTCTTATTGGTTATTAACCAATTACATGTTATTGATGCCTTTTTATTCTGCTAAAAATTTAAATGACAAGCAGTAGTTGTGACATCCAACTTAACCATCTAGCACCATCTTGAGGTTAAACTGATCCTGACATTCTGAAATAAATGGGCATTGCTTGATCTTAAGCTCACCAGAAGCTCTAGAGTGATGCAGATACCTACTTTTAATGACAAAACAAACAAGTAATTCAACAGTTGTAAGACAAATGGCCTATAGATCTGCTTCCTTTGCTTCATTGCATTGACTTGAAGACATTTCTGTTAATTCTGCTGGCAGTTAAGCTTAAACTTTTATTCCAGAGGAAGAGTGGGATACTATATATTTTTAATCTGTAACTGTGCTGGAAACCGTACTCCGAAGTGAGCTAAGGGAAGTTATAAGGTTTAGACACATATGCACAAGTTCTTCTACAAATATTTTCTATTTCAATTGGGATTAATTGTAAAATTTACTTTTATACAAAAACATATATTTACAAAGTATGCCGCATTCTAAAGTATACTGGGCCACCCAGATAAAGAAAAAAACATCTCGTAAAACTAATGTCTTTCTAACTGAAACTGAGTGTGACTGGATATGGTCTTTTGAAGCTTTGAAGCTGAAAACATCAGATAAAGCTATTGAGTTACAAGGTGTTTCACTGCTCACCCTGTTTGAAGCTGATGATGACACTGGAACACATTTCAAATGATGAGCATGGTACAGTTACAGCTTGGAATGAAAGGGGATGGAGGCTGGGATCTTTTCAGGGAAGACAGACAGACTTTTCACTTTGCGACTTCCTTAAAAAATAAGTGTATAAACCACTGGCATATATGGTAATGAGGGGCTGAGCTATGCATTGGTTGTATGCTTATTTTAAACAAATCCAATCATAAGTTCTGTTCTACTGGGGTGAACAATTCAAAGAAACTCAAGGATCTGTTGTGAGAATACGAGTAAATGCAGTTTTATGAGCATCTCCCATGTCAATATTCACTCAGATAGTCTTTGCTCTGTCCATGATGTTGTGCTATTATGTTTAGAGACTCAGCATTTAGGAATTGTATCACTTTCAGGAGCTGATATTTTCATTCAGATGAGGATTCAGCAAAGATATAGAATATAAACCAGTTTACCTTTAATAAGGAAATGGGAATGTTTAGGACTCAAAAGAGTGTAAAAATATATGACTACCATAACACTCAGTATCAGCACTTTGTGCACATTTTATTTCTGTCTCAGAACCTGCCTGCAAATGCAGAGTGGAGGAAAACTAATTGACTTAAAATTCTCCTGCCCCTCTTAAAGAATCCGTGTGTTGTTCAGTTCTATAGGGGAGTTACATTCCATTGTACATGGAAGGATCTAATCACATGTGAATCTCTTGTGCATTCCAAACACAACACATCAAATTCTAAAACTAATTGCTGCACCTCATGTCTCTCTGAAGTCCTTTTAATCCTGCAGTGACACACACTTAAAACTGATGGGTTGAACTTGCTGAGACACTGAGACTTCCAATGGTTTGGATTATAGGTTTCAGTATAGTTTAACGTGAATTATATCTAGACTTTTTCCACAACAAAGATAATTGCTTTTTGAAAATCAATTACAGCCATTGTCAACATCAGGGAATTGATTTAAAGTCAATGTTGATGGTAACGAGTGTATACCAGAAAGAAAAACGCAAAGTGAATGCAAAACAAAGTATGAAAGAATCAATAACAGACATGGATACCCAGGAGGTGGCCTCTTCTGGGGAATCCAGCCCTGGGGGCAGGGCACCAGTTTTCCCAAGGCAGCAGATGAGTAAAGCGAGAGAAGCAGAAGAGACAAAGACTCCTTCCCAGCCAGAGCTTTTAGAAGTTCCACCAGGATTTGTGTCATTGCTCTGAGAAAACTGAGCAGGGTATCACTGTCTCTTAGATCACAGCAAGAGATGCGATCCCTAGGGCCAGCAAGGAAGACTTCCAAAGAAAATATGGCTCTTTATATCTGAAAATTTACTGGAAAAGGGCTAGAGAGACTACTCCTGTGAATGGGAAAATCTACTTCATGGTTAGCCATAATCCCAGAACTGAGTCCCCTGAAACGCAGATAAACAACTACATCTGTGGCTCTTTTAAACTTACAGATAAGACCGCAAGAGAAATTGAATGGCATTGAACGTTCCCCTGCTTTGTCAAAATATCTGCAGCAAAAAGTCAAACTTTCAAGTGACAAGGGGAATTCCATACATGAAAACTCTCTTTCCAAAGCAGCTGTTCAAAACATCATGTAAATAACAAGCAAAGGTATGAACAGACCAGCATGTTCAGAGACTGTAATTGCCTTTCCTGCTAACTCACACTCCACCCACAGAGGGAATAAAACAGGACTGTGGGGCAATACTCCCAACAATGGCGGGCCTAAAACTCCGGATTGAAAATCTGCATCTGGGTCTACACTTAGTCCATCCTGCAACTTTTGTCTTGAAACACAGCACTGTATAGAAACTAGATCTATTTCTGGCCCTGCCCTTCTTTAACCCCTACATACCTCCTGGCTCCCTCCCCTCACATTTCTATCACATTGATGGAGGCTGTGGATTTTTCAGAGCAGCAGCTGAGTTTGGCCTCCTGAGTCACATACCTACTTGGACTATTCTGTCATGAAACCCTAAATCTTAAGACTGGAGGAATCCTCATATTTTTCTAAAGTGTCTCTTCATCCTATCAATGATTTATAAATTATGGATGAAGGAGCTAGGGAGAGAACAAGTACATATACATCAAGACTGACCCAAATTACCGTGTTATTGTAATTTACTTGACATTTCTTACTTATTGACATTTCTTGGTTACGTCCATGCCAATCTAATTCTTTCCTAATTGCTCAATTTAGACATTGAAAATGAAAATTGCTTTTCCTGCTCCAATTGCTCTTGTTCCATCATTGTACTTGACATCCGAAACACCAGCCCAGCTGATTGTTTTAATTCCAAACTACTCCTAATCAGCGTTGTTTTCTTTTCTGAATAAAACAGTTATCAAAACAGTAAAATGTTGTGTGAGACAATAAAAGCTCGTAGCTCCCTGGTCAGCACAGTAAAATTCTGTTTAGCCTTTATTGAGATAATTGATTTACTGCATATTATGTTTGCTAAAAGGCAAACGCACTCTTTAAAATTGCAGTTTGTCTCTGAACAGGTCACTTAATTTCGCTGAAAGCTTTAGACCACCTATTTTTAGCAAAACAAAAGAAACGGTGTAGGTCAGATCAAGTGCGGAAAGCAAAAGGGCAGGTGTTCAAAGGCAGCTGCAAGAGTTAGTTACCACTAGAACCTGCAGCCCATTTTAAAGGCTGACAGAGCAGTGACTGAGCTGGTTTTGAGAACTAGTTTCTTGTTGGAGGTGATGTTGTTTGATGGTACTGGGTCAGGTACATCTGCACCATGGAAGGAAAGTCTGCAAAAGGCCTGAAACATATTCTGATGCTGAAGCACTAGACAAGGGAGATGTTATTCTAGCATTTTTTCCCTTTGCTTTTTTTCTGATAGTCAGTGCTTGGCCACATCTGGAGCTGAGACACCAGGTGGAATGAACATCTGCTACAAGGGAGCTTGGCAAAGTTGCTGTCTTGATGCCTACTTTGTTGACCAGCTATGGATTATATTGATCATTGGGGGTTTGGTTGGTTGGTTGGTTGTGGGTTTTTTAACAATATATCCTTACAAAAACAGGGGAAATATGTTTCACAACTACCACGGCAAATTTCACCTGATTACCAGAAACAGCAGCAAGGTTAGTCCATCTGCTTCCTGTATGTGGCACACTGTTCAGTACCTTGAAAGTTCAACAATATATTATAATTTAAATACTTGGGTTTTACACAGTAACATCTGAGTGAAATGCAACACACATGTAATACCAAGAAGGTCAGATTAGATGATCTAACTTCTTTTCGCTGGCCTTAAACTCCTTGATTCCTCACCCAGCCTGCTTCTCCTTAATCATTTAGAGATCTTTATGGTACCACAAAGACACAGAAATGTACCACGTGCTGCCTGTTGAATAAATTGGCTAAATTGTGCATGTAAAAAGAAAATTATCATCACACTTCTCAAGAAAACTTGCTGCTATACTGAAGTCCACCCTAAAGCAGGTCACCCTTCTAAACCATTCCTGTGACTGTCACGTCTGAGAAAGCCATTTGTCCAGAAAGGTCCCCTCATCAGCCTGTTTACAAAACCTAAGGAACTAAATCCATCACTCTACCAACTACCAGCGCACAGCCAGCAGGAGACAGCTTTTTATTAATAACAGCATCATAATAATTATCCACACCCTGATTTAAGATAACACCCTGATTCAGATGGAGCATATTTAGTTGTTGAAGTTAGGCATGCATTTTGTGCTTTTTTGAAATCATGCCCTAAAGACTGTTGCAAAAATGAATATCCTGAGTCTGATCTGGAAGCCATAAAAGTGATTGGGTCACTTTCATGGCTTTCAGCAGGCAGCAAGTCATTTGAAGTAGCAGATGAAGGTTAGATATTTTAAACAGGTCTGTATAAATAAGAACTATTTGTGGGATCACAGTCAGGGTGCCCAGACTGTGCTTTTTTTGCCACCACTATCAAAAGCTCCTGTGGCAGGACCATTCCAGGACTGTGATCCAGGGCAATTGGGAGAGACAACAGGCCTTGGAGAGGAATATTTGTGAAAGGTCTCTTCTCCCACTGATATCCCCCCACAAATAACTGTGTTCAGCCCCACCTAACTGATGTCTAATTGGAAATCCGCAGTTAATGGGTATTTCTCTTGCTGACATTAAACCTTTCTTCACCTCCATGAACTTCAGCTGAAGCCTCCAAGGTGAGGAGCATGCAAACCAAGGATCAGATCGGTGTTCCCCTGAAGGAAACTCTCATTATCATAGTGCCACCAACAGCAAGCTAATCACACAGCCATTAATATCACTGAAAGGCCCCTGACAATTAACTCCATGGAAAGAGATGTATCGTGTGCACTAACAAAATGCACCAGGCAAGAATATCAGGCTCTGTAGAGAGAAGGCATAAAAAGATTCTTTTCTGCTGCCAACTGTTTTCAAAGCTCAACTTGAAACAAGTGACAAAGCAGTAGTTATTGTACAACAGACTGTGTGGTTGCCATGAAAACCAAAAGTTTCGGGACTCTTAGCTATCATTAGGATCCTCGCCGGCACAGTGAATCTTGATAGTTGCAGGGTACAAAACAGGATCCCCAGTGGGACCACCTACCTGGTAATTTGAATGTAGCTGAGTAGGAGGCCAATATTTCAAGCAGACTTTGTGGATGTGTTCAGGGTAAATCTAGAAGCCTAATAAGCTGTAAAAATACATCATCTGTCCTACATGGGGAGGTAAGACTAATATCCTCTGATGATAATTTCTAAAATGGGGTATAAACACGGAAATTTTAAAATGTTGTGAAAACCAATAAAACAACAAAATCACTCAGAGCAAGCATATAAAATTCATGTGTGATAATCCCTCCCTTGCTGCAGCCAGGAGATTTTATTTTTAACCTGCATTTTAAAAATGTCTGCTGCAAAGAATAAAAACCGTGGGGATGTGATAACACTGAACAGCACTGACTGAAAGGAAAAAACATCCCTGTCCAAACTTTCAAAACCGAGATCTGTTATTTTCAGACCAGGATGCATTTTTGAATTACAATCTGCAGAGGAAAGGAAAAAAAAAAGAAAGAAGACTACCCATGGATCAGTGCTATTTGGACAGATCCTCAAAAAGGCCTTAGGTATCCTTCTGGCAACCCTGAAATCCATCCCCATTCTTTACCAGCCTGAGGACTACAGCACCAACTGTGTTCCCATATGTAAACCATGCTGCTTTGCCATGGAGATAAGTCAATAAGAGAAATACACATTCCCAAGCTTCAAATCTTTCTGCTGCATTGGAAGATGGCACCACTTCTCGGCTACAAAGGAACGTGTTTTCTGAGGAGGACATGAACTCTTATTTTCTCCATAAATAACTGAATATTGTCTGTACTGGTTTTGTTTCAGCAAGGTAGAGTGACAGAGTCCTTAGAGTTTAAATTTCCTAATTCCAAGGGTGTTGTAAAGAAAAAAAAAGTCTAAGGATGTATGAGTAAACTGAGTACCTAATTTAACCTAAAATGTTTCATTTCCACCAAAAATGTTACCATGAATGGATCAGGACATATCTAGCAGTCCTGGCTACCTATGAATCCAAACAATATATTGTAGCTTTTAGCCTGTGCACTTCCCTGCAGTGTGCTATCGAAAATTTGGCACATCTTCTGTCTGATATTTATTAGGTATAAGCTACTCTTTCTCATCCTCAACTACAAAAGACATCACTGAAAAATATCTCATCTGAGAAAGAGGTTGCATTATGGAACCACAGGGGTAGCTTCTGTATCCATTTCATAAAGAGAAACTGGAGATTTTTCAAATACATTACTTGCGTTTGAGAAAACTTTATAAAAAATGGAATTGCCTTTCTCTGATTCACTTTAAACTAATATGAAAGATCTTGAATGCGCAGTATGATAAGAGATAAAGCATGCGATGGAATATAAATGACACTTTTTACAGACCATAAAACCAGAAAAAGTAAAGGATGCCTGCGTTTTTAATATCAATTTAGAGTTTCTACCTAGAGAAAAATATTACATTAACATGCAGGGCTACAATATGAAATGTGTACCTTAAAAGGCTGGTGCTAGTCTGGAAGATCATTTCCTAAATGAAAAAGGTTGCATCTAATGTGCTAGGAAATCTGTATTAAACTTTACCTTGAGAGGTAAAGACTAATTCCTCCTAGAGCTAAAAAACTGTGATAGTTGAGGTAAAACCAGTCATCCTACTGCATTTCTTATGTGCAAGCAAAATAAAGCTTAAATCACTGTGCTTTTAAAGAACCAATTCCAGAAAGCCAGAAGCAATTACAAAACAGATTGTTGGTGTGAAGAGCAGGTTACAGTGCTGTTATTTTTCCAAGTGCTACAGCATAATAATCAAGGAGATCTACTAATTTTTAAAGATTCATTGTAGAGTTGAAAAAAAATTAACTAATAAGAAAATAGATAATAAGTTACAAAAATAAAGCAAAACACATATAAATCAAGAGGCAGAACTTGTAGAAAATTGAGGCAAGGCCAAAAGAAGGAAAGTGTTAGCACAATTAGGACCAACAGGAGCTTTTCAAAGTATGTAAAGAAACAAAACTAATCCTAAGATTATTTTCCCAGATGCCATCCAAATATGCCCCATAGAAATTAAGTTTAGTTGCTCATTTTTAAACATCTTGATAAGTGGCTTCAAGATTTGAAGGAAAAAATGCAAAATAATTATTTTTAAATGGCAATAAAATTGATATTTTAATGACAGATTATTGCCAAAATCAATTGTTGATTTGTCTCTATTCTATGATTTTACCTGTGCTAATACAGCTGCCTTTATCAGTCTAATGGGTGTATTCTCCTTTGGAACAAGGGGGAATTTATCCTCTGGAGTTAGAGACTGTCAAGGGCTGTGAGAGAACTGTGAGAATAAAAGCAATTGGTATAAAGCACATATTTACCAAGAAATGTATCCATACTCTTGCCTCAGTGTTGTTATTGTTTTCTCTCAGGTAAATTGTTTTACGACAGGCAGTGACTTTTATTTTGTTTTTTTTTTTTTTTGTTTCCAATCCTGTAAGCAAACATCAACTCTAAACAAAATTGCCCCCAAGGAAAAGAAATCCAAGAATAACAAATTCAAATGAGATGGGAGACATGACAGAAAGCAATTCTCAGTGCAGGTTAGGCAATTATGAGATGAAAAACATAAAAAGTTATGGAAAAGGCATTTCCCTTTTGTCACATTTCCTGTTTTAGCTGGTTACCATTTGAGCCTTTGGATTACTAAACTCAATTAGCAGTAATTTAATTACTACCGTATATTTTGAGGTGCGAGCTCTCCGCAGGAGACACTGCAAGGCGCTCTGGAGACTAATAGATGTACGTTTCTATTATCAGTGGTTTCTTCTGCTCACCCAATGCAGGAATGGACAATAGACAAGAACAGATGTGCCCTCAACTTCTCCTTGATCTATACCTGTCTATAGTCCATTGAGTTTCAACTTTGGTATTCAAATGACAAGCTACACTGTTCTTTCTCACTAAGTTCAGAAGGTAGAAAAAGTGTTCATGTCTGGCAAAATATTTATGTGTGCAAGTAAATTCCTTAGGAGACAGGTACATGTCACAGAGCCCTGATGCTGTAACTATATGACCAAACTGAATGGTTTTGAAAGTGTCTTCCCTGTGGGAAGGAAGGGATGATATCTAAACCACCAAATCTGAGGTTTCCAGTAGCTTTAGATTAACTCAGGTCAAATCTCAGCTCTGGACTGCATATAAATATTGTGATTCTTTTCCCCTGTCTGTAAAGGGTTTTGACCAATTCCAGTAAAAGCTACTTTTAATTGGCCTGTACCTCGCCAGTACAAAGGATGCGGGCATGTTTTCCTTCTGCTATTTTGGAAACGCTCCCATTCTAGTAATTTAAAAGAGAACATGAAATCTCTGCAGATGAACAAAGACAGGTGTGAGAAAGGCTTAAAAAGCAAAAACCACATTATCATTCAGCTATTCATGGCATTGTCAGAGAGGGAGAAATGTCAGACTTGCCAAGACAGGAAATACTGCACAGTTGCAATTTTGGCAGCTCTCACTCTCCAGCTATGCCTGCAAAAGGAAAGGAATAGAAAGTAAAAATATCGCAAAGCATGTGCAATTCATTGAATTGACATAACTGGCAAACTCTCCTTTGGGAAAATAAGACAATATATCCAAAACCTGGTGCAAATGGACCTTTCAGCCAGAGCGAGTAGGATCTGAAGAGATATGGCAAATGCAAACAAGAGGTACAACTAGCTATTAGCTCCTGTAATAAAACCTAAAACACTCTTACAGAGCCAGCTCAGGACATACCTTCCCATTCTTTCACCAAACAAACCTCTTGTGTTTCCATTCCAGTTGAAAGTAAACATGAGCAACTTCAGCCTAAATTTTGTTATTCCAATGAAGCAGCTAAATCAGGAACTTAGTCCTGCTCTGTTCCTCCTGCATTAAAGTAGAAATACAGGTGTCTCAAGAGGTGATTCACAGCACCAGGGCAGTTCACTGCCTTATGCAGGGGCTATCTCATGGATTTTGTTCAGAAGTCACTACAGTCACTCACATTTTGCTTGCAAAAATTGCACAGCAGGAAAGTAACATGTTGATGTTGGTCTTGAGTCCAGGCTGTCATGTCGACCACTTCAGCTTTGATGAGAGTAAGGTAGAGTTGCACTGAATTTGAACTCTTTTGGCCTCATTCTGCCCAACCATACTTCTCAAGAGAATTCTGACCTGGGATTTCAGAGTATTGTCTGATACAAATGCCAGTTTGGCCTGAATGCATAGAAACTGAAGCCTAGCAGCAAAGTATAGCACGTAGTACTGCTTGGATTGATAAACAGTCTTCAGACACAGAGCCGCTTGAGAACATTGAACAGCATCCTCATAAAACCCAAGGGGCTCTGGCTGCCTCTATCATGAATAGTGAAAAGTTGCTGTCTCTGTAGAATAATAATTGGGGTTTGGTTTTGCTATTCCGCTACTCAGTGGCTGTTCTGATCTCTCTTTCAGACAGAAAAGAGTTAGTTCTTTGGAAGATGCAGCACTTCTGTAAGAAGTACTTATTGTTACTGTCACTGCACATAATCCCAAGGTGAGCTCTGGTCATATTTTCTCATATTTTAGCTTTTTCTTTAAGTGAAAAGTAGGGGACAGTTTTAAATTCTCTTGTTTTAATAACAGATTGATATCCATGCTGAAATGCAAAGTTTTCTCAGGGAAGAAATACATTTTAATAAACTACTTGATACTGCTGGAAAAAAGGCAACCAGACTCTCAGACACACTAAGGAGACAGATAGGATGGAAAGATTGGAAAATGGTTGTTTTTCAATGGTATTAACCACTTCTCCCTACAAACCCTGTTTCTTTCCCAACTTTAAATCTTCACAAATGCAACAATAATTCTCTGTATGTTTATATTCATTGCTTTAAAAACTAACGTGGGTGGTTTATTTCTAATTTAGTCAATAAGGTGTCTCTAAGGTACTTCTGAAAACATGGTTGGGTCTGAAATATTTTATGACAGTCTGTAAAAAATCATTTTATAATTTTGCAATAGCATCTCACAGAATTTTTAAGACAAGTTAAACATATTAGATGTTTAAACTTTCTTAGTTCCAGCTTGCTGAGACACTTTCTTAAATCCCATAAGATATCCACATCTATCATTAGATGAATAAATAATTTTTTATAAACTAGTCCTAGCTGTATTTGAAAATTTCCACAGGAGTAATTTTAACTCTGTAGACAAAAATAGTATTAAAAAAAAATCTCCGGAAAGCTGGCAACATGTGGTTTCTTAACTTGTACTATCCCTCTTTATAATTAAAAAAGAAGTTTGAGCATAATAATAGCACAGAAATATGCTGTTGTGAAAGTAATGATAAAAAGTCTTTTGATTGTAGATCTCTAGACATATCTAAAGGGGTTCAGAAAGCTGCACCTGTTCTAGGGAAAAGCGAGGAGTGGCAAGCAAGTATTTACAAGCCTGAAACATTTATTATTCACTGGAGATAATTTTCCTGTTGGAACCAGCAGAAGAGGAGAATCTATGTCTCTATTTTGTTGTGGATTTGAATGCTGACGTAGAAGAGAGGGGAAAAGTATCACGAACTACCTAAAAAGTAATTAGATCACAGAGGCGTAAATTTCTCTCTCTGGCCTTCGCCATGTAATTTATGATCACTATGGGTGGTCTCAAGTGGCTTAGTCCCATAGGAATTAGTAAGTGCCAAAAAGACAATCAAATGCCCTAGATTTAATTATCGATTTACATAGACATCGTAATTAATTGGAGGAAGCAGTAGGAAAACTAAGCATAGTAATACGTGGTGACCAGTAAAACAGGAAAAAACTGTTCCCTATTCAATGAGAACTCATCTCCACAAGAAATCACTTTCTTGTGATTTTAGCAGGACTAACATAGTAGCCTAACAAATATACTACACCACACAGGTCGTTTCAGAATATGCTCTACAATCCAAGTATGTTAAGCATGCACTTCACATGTGCTCTGCCATACAATTCTGTATCTCAACTTATTAGCATTATTAGTGACGTTTGTTACAGAATTGCTGAATTTCTACCCATTAGGTTGGCCATACTACTGCAGACACTGTGTAAACTCGTTACACATCTGACATACTTTTGAGAGTTACAATTGATAAATGGTCAAAGCAGTAGTTTAACACTGAAAGAAAAATATAATGAATTCACAAATTTTAAACTGTTAATTCCGCCTAGTCCATCCCTCGTATATTTTGCAAAAGTTTATTTTTAATTTAAATAGGGACTGTCCACCATTTCCACAGGTCATATCTACTGTGATCAAAGGTCCAGCTGTGGACGCTACAGGCCTATTCCCCCCTCCACCCCCAAAAATATCCAGTTCCACAGTGACACTGAGCCTCCTCCTCAATGTATTCACATGACACGAACCTATAAAGATTGTTCTGAATTCTATTTGTTGTGCAGTTGTTGGTGGTGACAATATGAAAACCTGTTCTCAGAGGCAAACTTCTCTTTTTTTCTCAAAGAACCACCTCCTACAGCACTGATTACGAGTGACAATTCTGCTGTCTAGTTAAGACCATCATTATCCCTAATGTTTTGAACTCACACATTTAGAAAACCTTTCTGAGACAAATCTACAAGTATGGAAGTGGAACTGTGCTTATCTCAGATATAGAACAATGCTTCTGTTAATCCATTAATTTGCTTTTTGATTAGCCAAAGCTTGGGTTTGGATTCAGAATCAATAATCCCAAAAAGCTTTAAAGACTTTAACACATTATACTGGAATTTGTAAGAGATCAGCCTCTGACACAATTCTACTGGTTTTTAGTTAAAAATCTCATAAGAATAACTGTTTCACAATATTCTGTCTGGGTCTTAAATAAAGCTCACAAAGAGATCCTTTGACCATCTAACTTAAGAAACCACAAGAAACTGAACAAAAACCTGTCAAACCTAACCTAAACATAGTAAAGATCATCCAGCAAAATCCCAATGATTTTGTTGATGTCATTAATAGAAGAGTCTACTTTTTCCTATGTTGAAGACAGAGGATTGTGTGGAAACCAAAGAAAGCATACAGTTTTTTTATTTGGGTGCTTGGCTGGGTTTGTTTTGTTTTGTGTTTTCTCAGTTATGCTGAAACTTAAGTCAGGTCCATTTTACTCTGATTCTTAGACACGTTTTTGCAAATAAGTATGAAATATCTGTAGAACACTAGAACAATTAATTAGTGAGTTTAACCACATTTGAAAGTTACCTTTTGTTCAGAAAACTCTCTAGGTGAGATTTTTTTCAGCCCAGAAAGCAGCATTACATCATGTCACATCTGCTTCTCTCCAGTAGAAGCTGCTCTTTTGCTTGATGTATTCTCCTGTTCTTTCTCTCCACCTCCAACACCACTCATCTGGAAGATAATAGATTATTCCAGGACATTGGATCCATCACAGATTGCTGACATCCCATAGTCCAGGGAAAAATGGATGTCATAATTATTTTACTCAAATATTTTTTGCTCTATTGACACAGTGCAGTGAGGCAGGCCTTGCAGCATTTGGCACATCTTCTTCATCTGAAGGAACATAGGCTTGACCTATTATCAATTAGAATAATTTGAAAAACAACAACAAATCGATGCACTGATGTCATTATAAATGAAGTATATTTCCGGACAGGGAGAAGAGAGGCTATTCTAGAAGAGTACTATAACAGCATTATAACAGAAAAGGGTATTTATCTTAAAAACTTAGACAATGAACACAAGAATAACGTCTAACTTAAAAGGCTGTAAAAATAGCAAATATAAAATAAATAAATAAATAAAAGGCCTTGCCTTCCATATCACTACTTTTTTTGGCTGCAATACCAATCAGACTTATTCAATATCCTTAGTGCAGCTGTAAGTGAAAGATAAATTCATAGGGAGAATGCTTTATACAAACAAATTGTATACATAATTGATATTTCATACAAATACGAGGAAGCTTTCCTTTGCCTTCTGATCTTCCAGTTGCCATATACGAAATAACATTGCTTTGATTAGTCATTAGTCCTGCTTAAATAAAACGTATATAATTTTTTAAGACTTATACCAATAGTAAAAGATACAAAGCAGAATTAGAATGGAGTCATGCAGGCAAATTAAAAAATTAAAATAAATTTTAAAAGGGCTTTCCTCTTTTCCTGTACTTCACACCCTAGTCAACTGAAAACACTATTTTTTTTAAATGCTTGTCCTGTACTTTTACTACACTGAACAATTTTCAGTGACAAAAATGAAGTCAGCCTAAATTTGTAGATAAACCCTGGTATTCAAGTGCTGAAGTTCCTCAGAGAAAGGCATATTGAAAGGTTGCATCATTGAGAGATTTTCTATTGAGTTAATATTGTAAGAGATGGACGAGTCTTTCAAAGATCAACTGATCTTGAGCTGGAGGACTCCATCTCCAGAGGAAGTGGCCAACCTCAGGTGCTACACAATTCTGTGCATTGCAACAAGATCTACACCTGGTTTATGCTTGGCCAGTGGACCAAACAAAATGAATCCTGAAAAATCCATTCGACAAGGAGTCACTATGGATGTTGGTCACAGATAGTGCATAATCAGATACTATTTTCAGAAAGAGGGGAAAATCACACATACAGGATAGGAGAAATAGGCTGTCAAAAGAGTAAGCAGTTCAACATGTGTCAGCTGGAATAGAACCAAATTGTATGAAAAATTCTCTGGGTTCGGTACCATGTGAAATTTCTAATTTGGCCAGAACACATCTGCTGCAAAGTCATCAGTGGATGGAAATGTCCATTAGGAAGGGCAGTATGGGATATCACAACAAACACAGTGATGCTGACTGAAACTAAGGAGTTGTTTAACAGATAAACTAGGATCCTACTGAAAAGCCTTTTGACTGCCATAGGAATGGGTATTTGTTTTTTCATTTCTTTAGTTTTATACTGTATTATAGTCACTACCCTAATCAAATTGGCCAAATCATTGTGCAGTATCAACGGAATGTGGTCACTGAAGCCCCAGTCTCGAAAACTGCAGCTGTTCATAATGACTGGAAGAAAAATACGCTGTAAACATTCAAGCACATGAAAAAATGGTAAAAAAAAACAGGAACCATTTCAACAGTAGTAAAGCTTGGTGAATATAGGGACATACTTTAGAGATGGACTTGGTAGTATTAATTTAACAGTTGGACTTGATGATCTTAAAGGTCTTTTCCAAGCAAAATGATTGTGTGATTCTATAATTGTCCAAACTCAACCTTAAAATGAAAAACATTCTGTGGTCATTCTGTGATCTATTTAGCACTCGGCAGACATTTGCTGAACTATCTAACCAGAATTATTTGTAATAAGTTATTCATATTTACATTAGAAGGATTTGACTAATTCACTTTAGTATGTGACCATGTTAGTTACAACGGAAAAGGTTTTAATAGTAAAACTTTAGTAGAACTGAGACTGAATAAGTTGTGGCTGCCACAAGTACCAATTGAGTTCGTAATTTCACACATAAAAGTTTAGTTCAGAGTCTAAAAATCCAGCCAGTTCTTATTCTTTTATTATACTCTCTCTCATGACCTTGGATGTGAGTGGTTTTTTTGCAACATTATGAAGGTTTCATTTATTTGGCTCATTTAATAAGGAGCATTTAAGGACATATTTTTAAGCATATATCCTCAAGTATTATCTAAACACTACCAAAATTACTAGCACATCTGTAATATAAAAATTAATCTAATTTCACCATTGTTAATTAGCACCAAATCCTCGACTTAGGTATCTAGAAATATTCTTGTCAATGTAGATCTTTATTTTTCCTCAGTTTTCACTGTTCTGATGATAAGCTAAGGATAAGCTTCCTGAAAGCAAAATTATTCAATTCTCATTAGCTTTTGAGTATCAGAAAGCTACAGCAATTATTTCCACCTAAGGGCACTGAAGCTTAATTCTGATACTAAGCAAAGTGTCATTTTAAAATGTCAAGATTTGTTTCTGTACTGTTAAAGGAATTAATAAAAAAATTGTGCTAGGAACCCTTATGTGAAATGGACTGTCAGTATAGAATAAGTTATCACAGTTTCTCAATGGGTGAAGATGAATCATTTTCTCTCTTGCATTTATTCGTATTAACTCATAAACCTGTAATACGTGACTTAAGGACAGGGTTATGATAAAGTATTCATTTTATTTGGTCCACTGGCCAAGCATAAACCAGGTGTAGATCTTGTTGCAATGCACAGAATTGTGTAGCACCTGAGGTTGGCCACTTCCTCTGGAGATGGAGTCCTCCAGCTAAAGATCAGTTGATCTTTGAAAGACCCGTCCATCTCTTACAATATTAACTCAATAGAAAATCTCTCAATGATACAACCTTTCAATATGCCTTTCTCTGAGGAACTTCAGCACTTGAATACCAGGGTTTATCTACAAATTTAGGCTGACTTTATTTTTGTCACTGAAAATTGTTCAGTGTAGTAAATTGGACTTTTAGAATTGAAACTGTACAATTAAAATACGCGAGAAAAGTCTCTCTGAGAATTTAGGGGTTGCTGGATGAACAATTTTGGACTGTCACTCTGAATCATTATCAGGTACCACTTTCCAGATTGGGTCTTGACAGGTACAAAGGCAAGTTCCCTGACTGCAAGACAGACCAGCTCAGTAATAACACAGTTGGCATTTTGAGAAGATGAAAAAAAACGCTATGTATATTTTCAAATGGTAGAGACTGATTGCCAAGTTTATAAATCAAAATTTAAATTTATATATGGCAGAATCCTTAAATTTCAGCATTTTTTTTCCTCCATTAAACAGTTTGAACGAAGCAGGGCGGGCACTGGGGTTATTAAACATTTTATTGAAGCGTTGCATTTACTCTGAAAATTTGGAGCACTTGTGAAATAGATACAGCAAAGGAAACACATCAAGATGACTAGTTCTGGTAGCAATTTTAACCCAATCAGAATTTTGTCAGCACATGCAGCAAGAGATCTGTGTGTATAATATTGCCCTGCACTTTATGAAATACGGTGGGCCAAATTCTGCCCTCAGTTTCTGTAGATCTGGGGTATATCTGATTAAATACGATTTGCACTAGTTTAGCTGACGGCAGGCTTTGGACCTTTACCATCTGGCTTCCAAATAGCTTTACCTGACCTTTGAGTAGACTGACCAAATCAGCAGAAAACAGGCGTGTAATAGGTCCAAAGGGAACTGATATGTCCCAAGTTGGCCAAGAAATTAGGCAGCTACGTTTGTTTGATTCTGATGCAAGGACCTTAGGAATATACCTTTGATGTTAGAATTGCAACTCTGTATTCCTAGGTTTGTTGTTTGTTTCGGTTTGAGTTTTTCTTTGTTTAGGCTTGTTTGGTTGTTTTGTGTGTGTGTTTGTTGTTGTTAGTTTTTTTGTCGGATTGTTTTTGTTGTTTGGTATTTTTTTGTGTTTTGTTTGTGGTTTTTCTAGTAATGAGGGAATATATTTGAAATTTAAATATCCCATCCTCCCTTGTTTCTTCCATCCTAAAAAACACACACATCTCATCTATTATACAAATAGAGAAGGACAGAAAAGTCATTTGGCATTATAATCACATAAATGTGTCACTAGCTCCAAAGTAGAATGCCTGACTGAAGGCCAAGAATGCCTCTATTTCCCAGGATGATGAGGCACTTTCCTTTTAACAACTACTTTAAACTCTTTTGAAATGACTGAAATGATTACAATTCTGGCAACCACTCCCAAATCGCTTGCCATCAGAGCCTGACGCCAGCACAATGGCTTTCATCCTCTCACACTGTTTGTGATTATCCACATACAGATGAGACATTGCTTGGTTAATCACACCAGATTGAGCCAAGACAGCAAAGACAGTTCCCTGGCATAGCCAAACACATAAGGTGAGGCACAATGTTTGGTGGTTCTCTCTCCTATCAGAACCTAGTTATGGCTCAGTTATTGGGCTGAGAGCTCTTTATGTTGGCAACAGTCCTTATTGCACACACCTCACTGTCACAAATGGGAAGGGCACCCTGTGCTGTTACAGTGCGGGTAATAACATGACTCATTTGCATTAACATCTCTTAACAGTTGCAAGTTTTGCTAAAGCAGATCCTGAAGCAACAGCCCATCTGAATCTCATTCTAAACCCACATCCACCCTTGGGGAAGCAGAACCTGTGAGCTACCCAGCTGTTGAGTTGAGATAGCCTTATGGAAGTACAGCCTAAGGGCTATTGCCGGTCTGACTGCTGATGCTTGTGTGCAAATAGTGTTTCCATTAGTTTATACCAAGAGTAAAGGATTCAATGGCAGAGTCACTGAGGAGGCTGAGGGCTGTTTCAGCTGTGTGCTCCTGTGGCATAAGGCATTCGTTTAAACCACTGCAAATGTGTATTTGCCTTTCTATCTTATAGTTTTAGAGAAAGAATTAATATATCAGGAAGAATAGTCCTTGGAGGTAAACAGCCTCAGGAATGGGAGTCTCATATTCCTCTTCCATTGAGAAGTCCAAAGAGCCAGCATGAGCCATCAGGACAGCATTTGCTGTACATAGACTCTTCCTTTCGCCTCTGAAACTGGTGATTCCAAAAAAAACCACAACAGACTGAATGAGTATTAAATTGTGACTGAGGTTCTTAGGGACATGATTTAGTGCAAGAGTTAGGTTAATGGCTGGACTCGATGACCTTGAGGGTCTCTTCCAACCAAAATGATTCTATGATACCTCCACAAATTACCATGCCTGGATACACACAACAGGGGGGGACTTAAGAGGGCCAGAAAGAGATCCTCGAGTATTATTTTCTACCACAAGTGGTCCTTCTGAAGCCATCTGGACTACTTGCTGCAGAAGTGAGCAAGAACACAGTGATTTAGCTTTTACTGTGAAAAGTTAAGTGGGTATTGGACCAGGTTGGCCTAGGAGATGTATATAAGTTGTTTGTGGCTTTGTTCTTGCCATGTTCTCCAGTCTCCCTTCAGGATGTGATGCCCATTGAACCTCAAAGGAAGTTACTCTGGAGAGTCAAGCCACTGACCTCTATGTGCCCCAGTCTTACCCTTCTGTAAATATAATGCAACCATAAAATACAGCTCCTAGAAGCACAGTGAGATTTATGCAGTTAATATAATGTACTTTGAAAAAATCTCAAAAAAAAAAACAAGACCACACATAAAAGAGAAGCAGCAACAGTAGCAATAACACCAAATTTAAGTCAGTGGGGAGTCTAAAAAGGCATCTCTACACACTTACACTTTAAATAATTCAAAGCATTATATCAGCAGCCCTTGCATGTAGCACTATGACACTGGTCTGTTAACATAATTCTTCTACAAACATATGCATTATGATCCTGTGAAAGTCTCGAGAGTACTTTGACAAAGTTTACCAACTAACATCTCATTGCAACAAAATTATTCTTTTCATTTCTTTACTTAATCCTTTGGGCCACATGGCTTCACCACAGAAGGGTTTTTTCAAGGTAAAGTTTACAATTAAGAGGGAAATTGCTAGATTTTAAAATCCGTATTTTTAAAGTTTTTGATTTCTAATTCATGCTTTTAAAGTGAAATTGATATTGAAACATGAAGAGTACAGTTTAAAGGACGATGAAAATACATGGAAAAGAAGTGATCACAAAGTTTTGTTGTGAATGATTTCAGCCAAGAAAAATTCAGTTTAACTGCTGGCCTAATAACTTTTCACTCTACGACCATATTGCACAAACTTTTAATGGATAATAACAAGAAACGTGACTGGAGTTTTAAAGATTTAGGTCAGCAGGAAAATGTCAGCAAGGCAGAGGTGCTAGCAGAGTTAGAGAGCATTGCAGTAATGATCTGCAAGCCTGCATAGTTCAAAGTGTTAAAGAAGACTTCTATCCTTCACAAGCACTTTAGTTTTCAAATTGATTCCTTCTGTTTTTATGGATTTCTTGAGTCAAGGTCAATGCTTTCATTCTGCAGCCAGGAATAGGCTAGACAACAAAAGTTGCAGAAATTAATTCACCTAAAAAAGATGTGTGCCATTGAGATTTGAGAAGAATAGAAGCATCTTCAAAAAGTTGCTGACTGTAAATATTATCCTTTGTTTACTCAGCTCTTCAAGAAGCTTGGAAAAGTAGTTTAAAGGTCACATTCATGTATATGTTTAAGTCTGTTGGTATACAGTCCAGCTTTCACAGTTCTACATGGACATAACTCAGGTGTAGCACACCTCATTTAATCTTTAGAACAAAGCCCTCCAAAGATTTAAGACTGTGCTGCATTTTTACATCCTTGGTAAGAGTTTCTTCATGTTTTACTCCATTCAACTCAGAACTCAAGTTCTGCAACAAGGAATTTCGTGGAAGTAACCATCTGGGATGACACAACCATTTATTTTTCATCTAAATATGTGATGTCTAGGGAGTGCAGCAGTTCCCAGGACCTGGTGCATAGCGCTCTGAAGTGTCACTGCCAACTTCCATGACACTTAGGAATATCCAAGAATAGATCTGGAAATATGGGAAGTGTCAGAAGACACAGACTTGTTTATAGGGTGTTTACAAGGGATCAAAAATTGCAGTACAAAGGTCAGCATGAAAACTATATTTGTTAGTAAAGAATTCTTGAGGAAAAGGAACTCTAAGGATTAATCTAAGGACACATACTTGAAAGGATGATTCTTTCTTACCCAGTGTAGGGCAGATGAGCCTTTCAAATCGCACTGATTATATTTTCAGCATGCAAACAAACTGACATTTTACTCTCATTGCTTCTCCATTGTTCTATTTTGAGCTTTCCACAAGGTATCTGCAGGAGTGAAATGAGCTATTATGCTACAAATACTGATGTATCCTTAGGTTTTTTATTTAGAAAAAGAGTGAAAATTCAGAAGTAGCATTAACAATAAGAGTAGGATACCAGTTTATTTGATTCTCATAAACTTACAGCTCACTTAGCTAAAAAGAAAAAAAAATTCCAGTGATATGTGTTTCCGAACCTGGAGATAAAAGTTTGTATTCCTGGATTTATGGTCTCAACACAAAATTGCACACTACATTTTTCTCATAGTCAAGCTTCTCCTAATGCAATGTAGCACTTACCCACGTTCTTTAACTATAACTGTATGAAGTGTCTTCTTGATGCCAGTGAGACCTTTGAACTTTTTCACATCTTTCTGGATCAAAGCATCTTTTACATCAGCAATTATGGAGCTTTAAAGGAATTATTTAACAGTTAAAATGACCTTTAAAATGTACCTAAACTTTTATAAATTGGAAGAATGCATTTAGATTCTCAAATCTCTGATATTCTGAAACAAGACACAAGCTCAGTCTCCCCTCTGAAGATTCTAAGGGGCTTTAGACAGTAGATGTCACATAAGAGAGAAATTCAGCGTCACAAGAGCACGTTAATAACCTGCTGTTGGCTGCAGGATTAAGGGGATTCCACCCTTACAGAGATGTCCCTGTATACAGGCCCATTTAATTTGCGTATGCTGAACCCAGAAGGACCCTCACAAGAGCTTAATCTCGTTCTGATTTTACTGAGGTGACACGTACAAGAAAAAAAAATCATGGAACTCAGAAGAATCCATTTCAGAGTTAGATGTTTTCAGAGTTATTTTTCCAACAATAACAAGAAAAAGATCCTTTGCCTTTTCGAGTTGCTCCACTAGTTCTGTTACTCCACTAAGAAGCAGGAAAAAAGCCAGTTTCCTACTCTTATTTTCCACACTGCTGAGAATAAGCTGTGTTTACCTTTAATGACTGTGTTTCTGGGAACCACAGGGATGGTCCCAAGCTCAAAGCCAACGACGAAAAGTCAGAAGAGCAGAAGAGACATTCCTGTCCGTGCCATCTGCTCTCGTCAAGAGACTTTTCCCTGCTTAAATTACTGTGAATGATGTAAGATAAAGCTGCACCTGGGACACCACGTACACACTGTTAACACCTACAGATGCTAATTGAAAACGTGAAGAGAGGCACCGAGCTCCCTGTGTGAGCTCTCAGTGTCAGCTCACGCTTCCCTCCCCATCTGCCTCGGGATTCAAGAACTTCCACACAACAGACAACTGCAACTAAACCACGCATAAAAACAGGGAACAATATGCCACTTCAACCTCTGTCGTTAAGCACCACCACATCACAGAGAACCATTTTTCATCACTGATGAGTTCGTAGAGAAATGTGAAGGGAAAAAAGGGTCAGCCAAGTTTTGTCAGTTAGCTGGCGGTAGAAGACACCTCTGTTTACTTGTGTGACTTTTTGGTAACACAGTAAACATAGCTACATGTTTTCATTCAAGCAACTCTATCTCCCGATTATGGAGAAGGTACAGCTTTGTTTGAACTTGAACTATATTAAATCTATTTTATCCCCAATAGTATAAAATTAAAGTGGCGTAGGCACTTATACTCCTGTGACAATGGGATGTTGGTTGTATCCCCTGGATTTCAATTGCAGATTCAAATAGTTACATTTTCTGTGAAGGGCATTATGTTAGCACAGTTTTCTAGACATGCTGTAAATATCTTTCAGCTTTAACCGAGAATACAAATACATTATAAATTCATATGCATTTTTTTCACCTTAAGGCATCCTCTATATATGGAAACAACACAGCACATACTTTGCAACTGTGAGTTTTCAAATATTATTAGAAAAATAATGTTCCCAGGATTTAATTTCAACTTAACTCTATTTTGAGGGGAGTGGGAATCACCACAGCATTTAGGAAGGCTTGGATTTGCCACATTATTTTCAGTTTATAGTGACTCAAAGCCCTAGTCCTGATTCCACTGGATCCATGTAGCTTTTACCCTTACATTTACTGAAACAGACAGTTTTTCTATTAGCTGGATTTCCATGTCACAGATTACATTGAGAAGTGTCTCAGCAAGTTAAGATCATTAAATTGTGCAGTACTCATTGTGCATCCTTGCCCTGGTCTGGGCTATTTAGCTACATTTCTGCTAGACAGGTCACAAGAAGTAGAATGCCTATATTATACAATATTTCTGCTGACTAGAACCTAAATAAATTGACTAGGCTTCTATTTTAATCAAGCATCGTGCACATAGTGCAAAAAAGAATATGTGGAACAGACAGCTTCTGAACGATCTTGCTGTCTGTCTCTTTGTATAAAGAAAAAGACCAATTTATAACAGTATAAGTCTGTTTGAAGTTCATACAGATTTTGTGATATTCTAGAATGCTGACAAATAACATCAATAAACAGCAGAACAGGGATTGGAGTAGGTCAACGTATGATATTAATGGTAATTTATAATAATAGTAATAAAAGCTGATACACTTTAACTGTAATCCCTTTCTCCCTATCATAAGCAAATTTCCAGTGTAGCACTGGAGATTTTGGCTGTGTGATTTGTGCAAGATGAGGTTCACAAGCAAGGAACAAAGAGTCTCCAAGGGCTTAAAATTAAATGAAACCATATATTTCAGACCAAATCTGCTGAAATCAGAAATCTGGTACTATTGGTATACACAGGTTTCTGTTCTTTAATTTTCACATTAGAACAAATGAATGTAGTTTTAGAGTTCGAAAAAATAGCTCCAATGGTTTATGTTGTATGAAAATATTCTACTTATTCTTTTATCTAAGCACTTATACTATCTTCTTCATGCTAGTTAGAACATCACTAATAATCTTCCTAAGCCTGCTCTTAAAAGATAACACAGCACATCTGGGCTGGAATTTTTGTGTGTGTGATTTTGTGTGGGTTTTTTCATTATGTGTTTTCAATATCAATTTTTGTTTTGTGAATTTGTGTGATTGTGACACAAAGACTGAAGGATTGTTTGCTGCAAAGAGTCTCAATGGTTTCTTCACTGTTATTCATTAGCCCTTTTCTCGTTGTTTTGAAAGAACTTCACTGAAGATACTTTTGAACAACTAAAATAATTAGAAGGTTTTAATGGTTCCATGAATGTTTCAGAAAAAGAACACAAAAATATTAATATTAAACAAAATTAATGAATTTCTTTCACAACATGGCCAACAATCAGGTTTTCTTGATTTCAATATTAATTAGAAGGAAACTTGGAAAAGAAAAATATACTTTTTCAATATCCTGCCAGGTCAGCTACCAAACACGTTACACTATGTTCTTTAGAAGCAGGGAATGGGTATTTCATTCCATAGCACTTATTTATATTTGCTCATGGGTGCATCCTTAATGAATACATCTACCCAGAGCGTCCAGAGGGAAGTCAAGGTGAAAGCAAACAGGAAATGAAACCACTCCATCTCTTTCTGTTTGACATCTGGGGAAATAACACTTGAGCATTTACAACTGTAATATGGTGGACAAGACAAATGTAAGGCATTCCCTGGAGCACTGAGTCCAGCTGGAAAGAACTGATGCTCACAAAATGTAAGACAACTTGGTAATTAAAAAAAGAGAGAGAGAGAGAAATTTTAGGCAATTTCAGACAATGAATAATAAGAAAATTGAGAAAATACATAAGATACTCCAAACAGAAAGATCTGCACATAAGCAGTTCACTGTTCAGCCATAGGGATAGGTGTAGAAGCAGTATCTACCACAGCATTCCCAAATTGCCAGAAGACCTTCCTTCCATCCACCTTTTATCTTTCTCCAAACACGTCTTCACAGTCTGCTATTTCACAGCATCAGTCTCATTTTAACCAACATTATCTCACTGCTTCCTCCAGCTCATCCCTTTATCCAAATGTATCTACCAACCCTAATATTTTTGTATGACACACACCTTGTTAAATTTTTGAGCCATGGAACATGTTTTTATTTTGCATTCTCACAATAGATTTCTCTCCAAGGAAGACTGCTCAGTGGGTTATTTTTCCTCTTTGGGGTAGAAGCAGTGCCTACATCCCCCGTGGATGTTCACAAGCATCACAAATCACCCGCTAGTTCAGCACAAGTACCAGCCCCATCCCACCAGAAAGCCAAAGTGAGGATGACAGGGGTTCTGTGAGCTGGGCTTTGGCTGCACTGGCAGAGTCAGAGAGAGAATTCGGCAGATATCCTCCATGTCATGCCAGGGGCCAGACAGTGTCACACAGTTTTTCACCTTAATGAGGGTTAAATTCATTTCCGGCATACACATATAATACACGCTCTTTTGTAAGAAGAAGAAAGTATGATTTCTACTTCATTAAGCTCTTGAAGGCTTAGGAAAGAAAGCTTCCAGGTTCTGTTGCAAAGCTTTTGAGAAGGGTCACCTGGGAATATTTGTGAGTGAAAGACAGTGTTTAATTTCTCAGTTAATCACTGGCAGAAGACTCTCATGAGGTATTTTGTTTGCCTATCTCCAATACCTTATTAAAAAGAGACAGTGCTCAAGATATAAAGCAAACAGATAAGAAAAACTATTCTGTAACCTATCACCTTTTATTAAAAACAAAGGAAAGAGGAAAATTCCTATGGCAGATTGAGCTGTTTGTTTTAATGACATTGGAAAGATTATATGGGAGTAATGGGAAAATTCAGTTTGCTTAGGATTATTTAAGAAATGATAGCTATTCCATTATGTATTTGCCAAGTCCTCTGAAGCAGCAGTTTAGAAGTAGCATTGATTTTGTGCTGGATAAGACAAAAGGTTTCTATCATAGGAACACAAAAGCTAGCACATCAAAATAAAGAACAACATTTAATCTAACTCAGTTTTGTCCAGAGTTCCCTGTTTCAGATGCTGATATACCTCTGTAAATACAAGTAACTATATAACTGAATGAAAACAAACAAACCACAAAATGAAAATTGAAGAAGATTTGAACAGCTCAGATGGGGATAAGACTTGTGAACTCTGTGTTTCACCCAGCATTTTTTTTTGGAGGGGGGGACACAAATTATCTTCCTGACACTGTCTCCTCATCTTCTTAAAAATCAATTTGGCATTATGTGAAGTCACTATATAACACAAACTGCATCTAGTTTAAAGAACTATTTGCAGGCATTTAATTCTGGAGCATCTGACTCAAAAACTCACATTCACTTTGAAGTGAGTCACCCCATTTGCAGAGGACCAGGACTAAACAATCTGAAAATCCTAATCTAGGAATTTAAGTAGGATCTGAACTCTTGCACAGGCTTTTTGCACAAGGGTGAATTTTGTCCATTGACACCATCTCATTCCATGCTGTGACAACCCTACACAGTCATGGACAAACATAGTGTCTGTCCCAGAATAGCTGATTTACCTGCTTCTCAGAGCTGATTCTCCAGGGAGATCAGTGCTAAAAGAGTGAGTGTGCCCCATTCACAGGCAAGATGAACCGTTCCAGGTCTAGTAAGCCACGGGGAATTTGCAGGTTGAATTGAATGCTTTCAAATCAGTAGAGCAGAGGATGTGGGTAAAGTCAGAGGGAGAGATGGGATTAAAGAGCAAAGCTGCAAGGAGCTGAGGAGAAGACGCCTCTTGGCTGGGGCACAAAGTCACCCCCAGCTGTGTCCACAAGTCTGATGCACGTGGCAGACACCACAGGGAAAGGGGATACAGCACAAAACTAGGGATGGTCAAGAGTGAGGCCAAGCTGGAGGCAGAGTGTGAAGTGGGAGATGTTTCTGCGATTGCCACTTCCAACCTGAAAGACTTGTCAGGAATGACAACATGTAGATTTGATTGCACAAAGCAGCACCTGCTGGCCAGATACCGCCTGTGTAACACGGAGAGTGAAGCAATCGCTCTGGTGACCCATGTTGGCTGTCTGCTCCTCCTGCTCTCTCGCTCCCAAGTGCAGAAATGAATAATGCAAGGACTGTCCACACAAAGATCAGCAGATTCTGGAGAACAACAAAAAAACCTCTACAGGTTTAAATGTACTTAGTGTTCCTCTCAGGCTGCAAGGTATGCTTTCCTTCTCTGTGGTAATCTGACAAACAATCCAAAAGACAGGGCATTTCAAAAAATGCACCCAATTTGAAATCACTGTCTTTGAAACTGGGTCTATGTTTTTGAACCCTCCTGTACATCAGCTGAAGTTCAGGCTTACCTGGTGCATTATCAAGCCATCAGGTCCAAACTGGGACCTTCCAGCTGCTGTGCAGAGAAAGATGGGAAGGCGGTGCTGTGGCTGAGAAGTGCTGCACAGAAAAACACACACCAGGTTACTCCAGGGTGCTCAGGCACTCAACATGCCAATTCTAAAGGTCCTGGTGATCATTGTCACTCCACTGAACCTGTTGCTTGGCCCACATCTATTATATTGGATGGAATCCCAGGAGTGGGCTTATCTTAGTGGAAAGCACCATAGGACTAATGGCAGGTGCAGTAGGAGCAGGGAGAGGTAGCAAAGAGAAGGTTTATCAGGCTAGACTGGTATAAATTGCAGCAAACACAGTCATTTTGAAATAATTATATAAACAAGCCATGAAAATTAAACCAGTGCCTGGTTCATGTGTTTCTTCTCATAGAAAATTGTCACAGGATATTGCAGAAAATAAAAATACGAGTGTTCAAAAGGAGACCACCAAAAGCTCTGAGGTGAGGTTGTCCACTAATGCTTATTAAACACAGAACGGATGCAACCTCTGGCTCGGGAAGTCCTCAGAATACTGGCTGGTAGAAGCAGGGAAGACACAACAAGAAAAGCACAAGCAATATTTGCTTTATTTTTTAATGTTTTTTATGCTTTCCCCCAGCATCTACTACTGCTGGCATTTCAGAACTCCAGCCATGCACAGAGGAAGGAAAAAAAGTAATTTCTCATCTTTTATTAGATCAGATTTTCAGTCAATCTGATTGTGACAACACAATTTGGTCTGACTTAATTCAGCCTTTCTTTTGAAGGAAAGCTTGTAAACATTTGTATTTGTGAAGAATGGACCTTTTTTAAAGCTGAAAACTTTTTAGAAATGTCGTTGCTTCCATGCTGTTTCAGTAATGCCCATTTAGGTTTTGTCCTTTTGTTCCCATATTTTTGCTCAGTCCTTTGCTGGCATGGAATAAAAGAGGAAAATTCTTAATTATGGATTTGGTTTTTATTCTTTTCCTTCTGACTCAGCACAATTTTGAAAAGTTAAACTCTTTAAGTTACTTAAGGGTAAAAATAAAAATCTACTTCCTCCAACTGGAGTAAAGTCTAAATTTAATATTAATGAGATGAATATTTTAATATTAGAGAACAGCACAATGTAAAATAAAAATAAAAAGAAGTTATTAGCTTATAGACACTCGTTCTGTTTTACTGTACAATAAAATATAAATGAGCAGAAAGTGTTTTTTAAGGCAAATGTAATTCATTAAAATGGCTAAAAAGCATTAGTTTTACTTCCAGTTCTGGTAGCCTAAAAGACCATCAATTGAAAAAGAATCTTTGGCTCTGGTATCTGTTTTTCATTCCTAGCCATTTCTAGGCTGAAGAGACCACAATCAGTACTCCAATGGAGCTTTGCAGTTTCCTGCACCAGAATATTCTCCTCTCATCATGTCTAATTCCCATCTACACAGATACTCTATAAAAGTGGCTAATGTCATGCGAGGACTGTACCAAGGCAGCCCCAGTGAGCTTACAAGCAAAATTAGATTCAATTAAACACATTTATAAGCGGTAATGTGCATGAATAAAGATTCAGCAATAGAAGTTTCTGCCAGAAATTGCAAATACTCTCCTCTTCTTGCTGGGAAATGAACAGTTCTCATTGGCAGAGGTAGATCACGTAACAGATGAGTTGACACACGTGTTTTCACTAGTTTTCTTCAATACTTTTGAATGTTACATAAAATCCAACCCATTTTCCACTGCATACAGCAGCTGCACTGAGGAGAACCATCACCACTACAGCACACAGAGAAAGATGCTCCATCTTTTCTTTTCTCATGCTTCTTGCCTCTACCCAGCCTCCCTCTCCTCCAAATATTTCAGTAGCTGGAAAACAAGCCACGAAACAGGCTGCTAAAGATTCAAATTTAAAGAGTAGCTCCATTTATGATGAACATGCCAGAAATGTTTCTCCAAAGCCACCATGAGATAGTGATACACAGTGTTGGAAAAGGGTGTATTACCCAGGGCAGCAGTTTGTTTTGTCCATCACCCAAAGAACAGCTGTGGAACTACTGGTAGGCCCTACAGGAATTTCTGTCCTGTCCAGAAGTGTATGTGCAATGGAAACCCTCACATAAAAAATCCTTGCCTTTATTTTTTAAATATTTAGTCCAAATGCTGCCCACCTGCACAGGGCAAATTTAATCCAGGGAAAATAAAGAGTTCCCGTAACTTTTTTCTCCTCAGGTGAAAGTTACTTCAGAAAATAAGGAAAAAGCTTCTATCATCTCTTATGCAAAGCCGAGAAACAATAAACAGATCCTAACATTCTTGCCCCTTTAAGAAGGCTGAGTCATAATATTAAAATATATCTTTTCACAGCATGTACATTAACAATTACTTTAATTCATAAACATCAACAACCTCACAATGCTCATGGGAGTTAACTACCATCTTATGGTTATGCAGGTTTCATTCATTTTATATTTAAATATAAAAAACCTTTTTATTTCTTGAACAAAGAAACAATAAATGATGTTAGATGTTAGTCTTTCCAAATGCTAAGGAAACCCTGGCACTCATCAGCCACAGGAAACCTATTTTTAGGACTAAAGGTTTCTAAAACTAAGGACAGCTTTTGTCCTAGATAAATGCACAATTCCTACTTCTGTAGGTGGATTTTTGTTGATGTGTTCAACACATAGTAGAAGAAAATCTAGTGCCTTGGCAAGGAATTAATATAATAAATGTTGTTAAATTCTTATAGGCAAAGTTGGACAAGTTTAGCGCAGGTGCAAAGCCTCCGCTTTCAGGAGGTTGTTTCAGGATGAATTTTGCACGAATGGAATTCAAATCGTTGCTCAGCAGCATTAAAGTCTCAGTGTTCTGGTCACTTAATTAACAGGGAGAAACGCTGGCTTTCAAAAAATGCAATAGAATTGGTTTCCACTGATTTATAGCCCATTGGAATCATTTTAATTGGACTTTGCTGATTTTCTGCACTGATGGCTACTCCTTTCTTAACTGTTTGTTTTTTCCTAAGCAGAGGAGCACTGAGATAAATTACTTTAATGATAATGTAGGCAGAAAAATGCCCCTTGATGGAATTAAAACATTGTTAATTAGAGCCCCTTCTGGAAGGATTTTGCCAGCTGCTTAGAAAGTAATGCCCCTGGATACGTTAAATCTGGATTTTAGCTGTGTGATTTTTTTTTTTTCCACACATATTACCTCTAATGGAAAAAAAATGTTCTTGCAATAACTTCATCCCTGAACCTGCTGAAGGAAGATCTGGTGCTGGGGCAACCGCCATGGTTGGTGAGCAGGGCAACGTCACAGCCCCAGCACGGTGCCACCACACGCTGGATTAGCAGCTTCTGGACCAGCACTACCTCACATCCAGCCAGCTCAAACACATGGGCGTAAACCTGGAGTCACTGAACTGAGCAATTAGTAGCAATTAGTATAATTCTAGTTTTCACTTGAGGACAGGAATCCTCCATTCTGGGGGAAAAAGAAAGTACATAAGAGATGGAAGAGAAATGTGTATGCATTATGCTTTGACTTAAAAACAACTGAAATTCTCAAAATAATTTTTGCATTAATTGTATATGCAATTTGTTTTAGCTTTTTGAATCTTGTTTCTTTTCCTTTATCACAAGACAAGAGTAACAAAACTCAAGAGTGAGCGTTGAATTTGAAGCCCAGTTGCTTTGGAAGAAAAAAAATGAATGTTTGCAATGATAAATTTGGCAAAAAATACCATTACTTTTTTGCCAAAGGATCAAAGACCAGAGAGAAAATTCTGTCACCAAAAGTTGCCATCATTCTGGCCCAGATGCTGCCTGGGCTGTTTAGAAGGCATCTGCTAATCTCACCCCTTGGAACAACATCTCTGCAGAATGCCCACTACAGCAAGACCCAGTGGATGGTTTAACAAGAAAAAAATAGCTGCTGAGGAAAACCCCACCTCATAGTTTTGGAAAATGCTGCTGTCATGTTGGAACAGCTTCAAGAGTCAGGGTTGATTCCAATGTTACCTCCACTTCTCTGCTCCTGTCTTCTGCAGCAAGGCAGCAGTTTGTGAGATGTCTGCATTTCCTTCAACAAACGGCTGGAATCCTCTTCTCTGCTTCTGTCTGCCCCCCAAATCCAGTCTACTACATTAAATCAGATTATGTTCTATCACTGCCCCCAGTTATTGGTTATTATCTATTTGCTTACTGGAAAAAAAACAAGGTTGGAATAATTCCCTTCCCAAATAGCACCAACCAATTAACTAATTACTTCCACAGATCCTGCATGAAGTACTAATCCCATCCTCCTCGTGTCCTCAGTGTTGTCTCATCACCGGTGTTGACCAGTGTCCTCCCAAATGTTCACTCAGAGGTGCTTGAAATCACTTTGTACCAGAGAGAGTAGAGTTTTAACAGTGATGGGACTGAAGAGAATAAGTTAGGAAAGTATGAGGAAACTTATGAAAGTAGGAGAAATTCCTCCCCCAAATTTGTAATTCCTATCCACTTCGTATTTCGTGTAGTCTATTAGAAATGCAGATTGTAATGTGTTTCCCCCACTACAAAACAATGTCAAAACCAGACCACCAAATAACCAAAACAACCTGTATCAGTATCATCTCATCTGTGGCCTTTTTTAGCAATACTGGCAAAAAGTTATTTTGGCAAAAAATTCCTATTCACCTTCAGCCAAAGCTGTTTAATGTCACTGAAAATGACAACTCTGCTCAGCATCACTGCATTCACTTTTAACTACCAGTCTCCAGGCTCTACTACATCTACTCTATTGGCTTATGGCCATTTCAATGTTATGTCCTTGAGTAAAAATTTTCTGCTTTCCCATTTTTTTTTCCTTCGAGCATAATAAAGGGTGTCATGGCATTAAGTGTGTAGAGATTTAGCTGCATAATCCCCATTGATATTATTTGAGGAGAAAAGTCAAAATTAGAGTCAAAATCCATCCCACATTATATCAATATTTTTTTCTGACATATATGATGAATAGTACACTACACTGAGCAAGGGACCTTTTCATCCAGAACATTCCCCACATATGATAAAGGGAAGGTCTATACATGCATAATGCACTTTGTCTCTAATATAAGAGGAATTTTTTTTAAATTACATTAAGTCAAATCTCAGTATTGTTTCTAAAGGAATTTATTCTCATCTAGCAAAAATGACTTGTAAAATTAATAAAAGGTACTTAAAAATAATAATCTGAAATAATTGTAGAGTTATACACAGGATGCCACTGTGCCCTATGGTTAAAGCACATACCCAATATAAGGGATTTAAGGGAATTCAGTCCTTCTGGGGCCCACTGAGGCATTTAAAAAACCTTTTGTGCATCAAGAGGTAAACCTGCCACTGCTGATACCCCTTAGAGAACACAGTGGGGGCCAATCCTGAAATATGTTGGTGACCCTTTTTTTGGACATCAGAGAAAGAGTCTTCATAACAAAATTTCTTAAGGGCTCTCCACATCTGTTGTATAACATCTGCACAGGCTCTATTGAGACTTGGAAATATTAATGAAATTTCCAGGAATATCAGGCTAAACTTTTTTGCTAAATATGCAAAGTGCTGGAAATAAGTTGGTCCCTCTCATTAACTAGTAAATCATTTGACTCCAAACCTGCAAACACTAATAACTTCCTCACTTACCTTTAAAAATATCTTCATTGTAAAAAACCTACATCTATTCATGGTACTTTGTAAAGATTTTTAATTAAATCTGTACCTATCATAATTACATTGTCTCATCATATAATTATACCAGTTCCTATTCATTATAAGAAGGCAATTAAGAAAATGGAAAAAAAAAACCAATCACATACACTTTCCAAAACTCCGGAAAATAGCTACATATTTATCAGGTGCTTTCTCGACTTCCTGAAGATCTGGTGGAGGTGGGCAAAACAATTTCTTTTAACAATAACAGCTACACCCTCCAGCAGGTCTGTAGAAATACACCATTATTTGCTCAGTTACCCAAAAGATTTTCATTCCACTTTTGACAAAAAAAATCTTTTGTCTTTCAACATTGAGCTTTAAATTTTGGCAACAGCCTGGCTATTTTCTGCTGTAGTGCTATTCTCTGCTACCTAATGGAATATTGATGTTTCTAAGCAGGTGTAAAGTAATCAATACACTACAAAGAAGAGGAAAAATAGGCAAGAGAAACCATCCCCTTATTCTTTTAGTACATAATTGGAACAAAGAGAAGTGGACAAACCAACAAACCAGAAATTTTTGGATACTAAATGTCTTTTGTGGTGCCTCCACTCTAAGGTGAAGATTTGGCACAAACTGTGTTTGACATGATATAGAGACACTTGGTGTGTAAGGGGTTGGTTGTACTGGCCTCACAAGCTTCCATACTGTGGGACTGAGAGTCAACAGTTTAATATATGGTGCAATATTTCTGGTATGTATTCCTGAGTTTCCTTCTAAATTGAAGATGGGATGAGCATATAATGATAAAATAACTTTAATTTCTGAGATGTAATTATCACCATAGACTTTTTCATGAAGATTTCTTGTCTTGTGCATTATTTGGTTTGTTGGGTTTTTTATTTGTTTGTAGTTTTTGGTCAGTTGGGTTTTGGTTTGGGGGGACTGATTTTTTTGTTTGTTTTTTTCTTAAAGCTTGTTAAAGACCCACCATTCACTAGGTAGGGAGGGAAGAATCAGTCTTGTGCAGATGCAAATTCACCTTGAGCTTGCAAAATATTCCATTTAGCTGGCTTTGCTGATATTTCTGACATGTTGCCTTTGGATCTGGGTCTTGTCATGAAGGCATCTTTTCACAGAGAAAAGGCTGTTTTCTCTGTTTCACAGGGGAAGAACTACTCAGTGTATAAACTACCTCAGACTGAGTCATACGCCGTGGGAAAGAGTTAGGATGCTGCTCAAGAGCAGGATCTTGGATATGACACAGCAGAGTCTGAGAAAACAGCAGATGAAGATGGATCTGGGGGTCTGTGGAAACATCCCTTCTCCTCCTAAACATAAAAAGAGGATCATAGCAGCACTAGATAAAAAAATGTGGGAAACTTGCAAGAGGCAGGTAGTGAAGGCAAAATCAAAAGAACCAAAAAAAAGAAGAAGAAAAAAAAAATGTTTAAACAAAAGAAGAAAATCTGAGAAAGACAAAATAAAGAGTGGGAGAGTGCAATGGAGAAAAGCCTTACCTATGTGCAGTAGTGTATATACATATACATTATGAGATTAAACCCTTGGACATTTGTATAGGAGTCTGAGAATATTGAAAACAACTCTTTTTGTTCAGTTCTGAACACAGCTGCTGGCTGCAGCACTCAATATTAAAGCACTTTCCACTTGCCTTGACTGAGAGGTCCTCAGCACTTAAATAAATCCCAGCCTTGATTTTCTTCGTTCTTATCAAATATGAAAGCAAAACTACAAGTAGCAACTTTGTCCATGTAATTAAGCTCTGCTGCAGGAGACCCTCTCAGGTAGCTTTAAAATTTTCTTTCTTGGCCTGTCAGTTAATATTGTGCTTGCCGTGAACATACATGAGATCTTACGGCGTTGGTCCCCTGAGAGAGGAAACCTGCCTTGCTGCTGGGACCTCTGCACACAGTAACATTTCCTCATATAAGCTTTACTAATTTAGATGTATTTTATACAAGTAAAACAATTAAATGTTGCATAATAAGACATTATGTGAATTTATTTCTAAATCACCTCAGTTGTGCTACTTCCATTGCCTGGCAAGTAAATCCCACAATACTGCAGATAAGAGCAATCAGGTTAAAATGAACACTGCTCTGTCCTCCTGCTGTTCCTGTTGGTCAGAGGAGTGCAGAAATTATCCCTAGTTTCTGCTTGATCAGTCCAGCACCAATAGTGTTTCTCTGCATTAAAGACCAACCAAGGATGGTTCACTTGGGATTGGAAGCACTTGCTTATAGTCCATAGTTCCCTTGGACTTCTAAGAGAAGTTCCATTAAGCTCTGGTGAGTCTTTGCAAATCCAGCATAAGCATTGAGATACCTCCCTCCTCTTTGCATATTTACTGTGCCTAAACTTCATCAGGGTATTGATTATTTGACCCAAGTGCTGTGCACATAAGGGAGACACACAAAAGAACCACATAACACTAGATAATACAATGGGAGTGGAATTCCCACCTCGAGTTCAATTCACGTACTGCTGATGGCTCTTCAGAATCATTCATAAATTAAACTTTCTTGTAAATAGCCCTTACCTAATGCTTGAGTAATGTCAATTTAGCTGATGTGGAAGATTTAAATATTAAGTGAAATGTACAGCAAATGAAAGGATACAAAATGAATCAGTAGAGTCCGTACTGTTAAAATAAATTACTAAAGTTTAGTAGTTTTAAAACATTACCACTAGGTAAACGTAGAAAATTACTCAAGCCAACAAAAAAGGAAATTAATATTTCTGCTAATTGACGAAAGGCATCAATATATATTTTCTAAGTTTTCAGGTAAATTCCACCATGAAAGAAATAAAAATTGAGTATAATAAGCGCTAAAAAGAATGTTATTAAGTAACATACAATATGTACTATAGCTGGTGCAAGTTTCCAATGCAGGTCCTGGAGCACAAATCTTTCCAATTTATGCAAAATAAAAACAAACTACTAGACTCTGGTCAGCCACTTACATATGTTTCCTCAATTTCTTTCTGCACATTACCCCATTATTCTGATAGATATCAAGGAGTTTATACCATATTAATGAAAGGGATGAGAAATTATTTTGATATTCTCAAGCTGAATGATTTACAACACAAGATGCAGGAATCAAATCACCTTATTTCCATCTTTCAAAAGATGTTGAGCGTAGAACTGACTGAAATTAATTTCTGACTTTTTGCTTCTAATCAGATGACTGCAAATCACCACAAATCCTTCCAGTCTCCAGGGTATTTTCAATATGGCAAATGCGATTTCAAAATTCTTTGATCAGAAAAAGCAGCATTGGCTGTTTCAAATTGCCTTTTAATTCTTATATATTCACGACAGGGAATAAGCTAAAGGAGTCTCAAAAGGACAAAAAGAGAAAAAACTCCACCGGGCAATTGCTTTGGGATTCTACCTTGATATCAGTTTGTGTATGCCAACCTGATATAATAGGCTTTCACTGAAATAAGATCTATCTGATGAAGACGCAAAGAAAACTACTGAAGAACAATGAAGAAATAGATGATAAAAAGTGAGAAGAATTAATATTTCACAGTAATGGAAATGCTGGCAAGAAGTGGAAACACCATACACAGACATCCAGGAAAGCATATACACATGGTTAATTTTAATTTTAACCTCATTTGAGACTGGAGCATGTGATTCACTGCCCTGTTTAGTTCAAAATTAAAATTAAGCATGTGCTTAAGTGCGTTGCTGGACTGAGGCCATATACAAGAGTACACTGGTCATGAATCCCTATTGCTACACATTGATTTGGAATTGAATACTCAGAACTTTAAGATAAAATACCTGGATTTTTTAAAATTTGTTTATTTTTAATACAAGAATGCATAGGTGGCAGGGGAAACTGGTTACACTGGTAACTGTGGTTACACAGTTCCTTTTGGGGAACAAATGCAAAATAAACAAAGATTCCCAGAAAACAAATCAATCCAGAAAATTCCCAGAACTTAGAGAAAGAAAAACTGCTTTTAAAGATTGGTTACACTGTCCTATGTGTCTGTGTACATTGTGGTCACCAGCCTTATTTTCCCCTCATTCTGCAGTATACGGTTCACTGTCTATGCTGTAGTGAGGATACAGCTGAGAAAGAAGCTGCTTATGAATATCCCAATGCAGTAATTTGGAAGGCAATTCCTAGCTGATTTACGCCCTCGTTCCCCCTTAGCCACAATCCCTCCATGGGCCCAGGAAAATGTCATTTCTAATGTCACCTTTCAAGCGCTGGAGCCAAAATGCCTTTCAACATCCAATAAATTCTCCAGGTGAATGCAGAGAAGAAAGTGAGTCACAATTCTGTCTTTTCCTTACTCCAAGTGATTTGTTACCTGTGAGTGCAGAACAGAGCGGGCACAGCAGCGACTAAGAGAAGGAAACGTGCCCACCACAGCACTGGGTCTCCACATGGTTTTGTTGTAGCACTGAAGCTCCTGTTCAGCTCTTAATGGGCTCTGAACTTGCCCAACATAGGAAACTGTGGCCCATCACCAGAGGGCTTGAAGTGGGCACACCAGGCAAGTAAAGCTCTTTTTACCACCTTGTATCTCTCCTACTCTCCTTCAGAAAGTCAAAACCAACCTACTGCATTGAATGTTTTATTAACATTACAGCAGGCCACGAACTGCATCGCTGTGCAACTCTGGCATCATATTGTGTATGGAAGAGACTGAGCGTAGTTTTCAGAATGAGAAGTACTCTGCTTATCTCAGAGGACTACTTTCCTCAAGAAAATCAGGGAAAAACGCAAAGAGTAGAGAGCATCTGTGACTGATGCTGAGGAACCAGAACTGCTAGAGTGTGTTACCTTAAGGTCACCTGGAGCTTTCAATTTGAGCATCCATCTCAACTTTTGAGTTCTACACTTCACAATAATTGAGCCCAGAGATTCTGGCCTGCCAGGGATTTTTGAGTCTGGCTACATTCAGCTTTAAAAATATGATGTTGATATGGTGCTAAGCATCTGACTGTAATCCCAAAGAGGAAAGACTCTTGAGTTCCAAAGAAAGCAGCTGAAGAAAATATATTGAAAACAAACTGGCCAAAAAAGAAGCCTACCTGAAAGTAAAGTTAAATTTCCTTTGTCTTTATGGGCCATGGTTTTGTCCTTGAAATTCTGTGTAATAAATTATGTCTCTGGGAAATATGTGGAATGAAAAGAGTCTCAGCCATTATTGCAAGTGAAATGGCAGAGATTTATCTGTCACTGAGCTTTTCTACCACAAGACAGACTTGTGCACCTGTTTGCTTTAAACTCAGCCTTCTTCCACAAAACATATAAACATAACTGTAAATCAGCATTAACAACATGTGTTTACATGTATTTGACTGTAAAAACAGTGTGTGTTTGTGCTTTACTGAACAGAGACCTGTGCAAACAGAGGGCTGAGATCTTTCCAAGATGTTCATCTGTACTGTCCATGGGAACTGCACATTCCCAGAGCCGGACACCATATGTTGTTCCTCCCTCTAATACTCTGCAGGGTCTTATTCCCTCCTCCTCAGTTACACAAGTACATAAAAACATTGCCAGTCTTACAGAAGCCTCAGTGCTTCTATTGGCAACTAGGAGGCTGTGATCACACTAAAGTTAATACTTCACAAGGCTCAATCTTAACAGAACAACAGATCTAGTCCATTCGTGTACTTTCACGGTGAAACCCTATGTCAGAGGCTCACAGGTTTGAAACTGTACCTCTGTTTGGTCAAGGCAGGGCAAGGGAAATATCTCAGTGTTCTATTAGCAAGGTTATGCTGAAAGAATTTGGTGTGTCTCTATCTCTGAACAAAAATTTTGCCTATCAGCAAATACCAGGATAAAAGTATTAGCATCATTCAATACCAACAATGCCAGGTTTCCCATTTACATTACTGCTCCTACCAATGGACTTACGGCTTAGCCCTTGAGTAGTTCTCACCTTGAGAACACCTTTCCAGGGGTCACACTACAGAAAAAACAGGATCTGTCTGGTCTGGAAGTGGTTGCATAAAGACACCAGACTGGAGCCCCGGTTCTGCTCATCTAACAAGCCAGCTGAAGCAGCCTCATTAGCACAGGAGGGCAATGCTCACCTTGCCTCTTTGCCTGTCCACACTCATGCAACACCACAGGTGAGATGGAATTACGGGTTAAAATCCCTCTTTAAAGGCCAGTTGGATTCCTGCAGCAATGGTTACTATAGATAGTTCCAAAGCCCTGATGCTGGCAGACTTCTAGAAAGAAAAAGACTTGTTTACAGAAATCAGCTGGATTTCTTTATCAATACATTTCTTTATCAATACATTTACTGTCTCACAGTTTCCCTTTCAACACCTTGAAAGAGCTTCTATTGCAAAAGACAATGGCTGAATGCTGCACATAACCAAATGCCAGGGCTGTAAAGAAAAACAAATGTGGATTTTTTTTTTTAATGAGTTTCCTTACCAAGCCTTTGTGCAAGCATGTTTGTTGATTGAACTAGCTATACATAGAAATGGGCAGCGAGAAAATTTACTTGTGAATTTCATTTCATGTTTGTTTTGGGGTTTTATTTCCCCCCCCTTATAGAAGGGGTTCTCTGCAAAAGTGGAGATAAATGTTATTGTACTTTTGTGCAAGTGTCTCTTTTGGTCCAGAGTAGATTTATTGATCACAATAAGAAGAAAAGAGACAAGATATACCCACTCCACAATGAGCAGGAATTTCATGTAACTGCCTCTGCCTGACCTACAGCTTCAGTTTCTCTTGTTAAGCTGTCCTGTTTTAACTGTTCATCAGGCCAGAAAGAGGGGTCAACCCATGCCTGGTATTCAGGGTAACCATCCACCACAAGTACTTTAAAACCCAGGTCTAGAATCTTTGTGTGAGCCAAGGACTCAGCAGGCCAAGTAAGAATTTTTCATTCTCTATTAAAAGTTCTGGAAGTTCTAGACAAGGTTCATTTTCATAGATTAAAAACTTACTTCCAAACCCCCCCCTTTTTTTTTTTTAAGACATACTTTAGCATCCGAAAAATTCTCATCAAATCATGCAAGTCCTAGAAGGAGACATTTCAGCTTGAGAGATTTTATTTTCTTTTATATTTTTTTTATTCCTGTGGACATTATAATTCAAAAGAAATTACTTCAGGGGAGCTCCCTGCCACTTTCATAAAGATTCCAACATTCTGGAAAAGACTGTCTGGTTAAAGCCTTCCCCTCCTTGGAATTTTTGCAAGATGTTTTCTAATTAACAAATCTCCCTTATAGTGTGCTGCCTCTTTCTTGTTGCTTCTTTCTGCAAAAATAATTCTGTTTATCTCCTTCCCTCTTTCTACCTGTGCTGTAATTTCCCATCTTCTGCTCCCACTCCTCCCGTCTGCACCATTTCATCAAAGCACTTAAACATATGCACAAGCAATGGCTTATTAAAGCATGTGCTTAAGTGACACAACTAGGAGGATGGAGTGCTGAACTGACATGTGGGACAGAATCCAGCCCCTATAAATGTCTCTTTGTACTAATTTGTTAGTCCCCAGGAACTTCTTAAGGTCCCAAATGGGCTTCAGAAGCACCTGTTGAGATCCCAAGGAAACACTAGGGACTTCTTCAACCTCCAGGCATTGCTCTGAGGATGTAACAAACTGAAAACACTTGCACTGCTAATGAAAGTTACTGGGTTTTCTTCCCCTTTCAAATACGACTAATTTATGAGAAAACTGTGTCAGAAACTGAATTTTTAGATTTTTAATTATGTGATTTACTCTTCACAGTATCTCAAGGATGGAAATTGAGTCTTATATGGTCCAGGCATTATTTTAAATGTACAATGGGACAGCATACTTGTGCACAAATTATGGAACTAAAGTAGTGAGGGACCTGTCCTTTGGCAGTCTCATCCTTTCATATAAGTTATCCTTTCTATTTTCGAGACTATCTCTCCTGGTGACCAGGGGAGATAAATCAACACAGCCTGCAGAAGTCAATGGTACTCTATCAGTTTAAACTCATCTGAGAATTTGACTCTCAGCTTCTACTGTGCTTAAGATTAGATGCACTCCTTCCATCTGATATGTTAATCTTACTCCCCGTGTCTTGAAAAAGAATGTGATTGAGTAGCTGACATTTACAAAGGCTTGACAAGGCGGGGATTGAGAAAGAAGTTGCTGATCTGGGCATAAAAGATCAATAATGGCCCACCTTTTCCATCTATAATTTCTCTTAAACAGGACTAACCTCCTAATTCTCTATGGCATTATCTGCTAGCTTCGTGATTTGTAAACATGATTTATTGTTCAACATATACTCAGAAAACATAGTTCTATAGCTAATCCAAGTCCCATTTATAGTTAGACCGCTAGCACAGGAACAGTGTAGAGAAGCAAATGACATGCAAAATAATGCTGTGGGCAAAGCAAACTTGAACAGTCTGAAAAGGGAGAAAGAAAGAGATAATTATCTAAATGGAACATAACAGCTTCGTTAAACATTCACAGCTTGATCTAAACACCATTGAAGTTAATGGAAAGATCCACTTCGACTTCAGCGAGTTTTGAATTAAACTTTTAAATGTTAGGAACAGGAATATTAGAGATTTTGGTTTTTTAGAATTTCACACTCAGAGAGGTCATGAAGTAGTAGCTCCTCTTCCCTGTCATTTCTTCCCTCAGCTTTGCCTCTGGGGCTCTGGCAGTACCTATCAGGAGAGATACAGTCCTCAAAAAGAACTGGATTCTGCGATCTGGTCACTTTATCAGGCGCCTTAAAGCAGACTTAACAAAGCAGTTGCCTTCAGAAAGGCAATTGGTATTTGCCAGTTACTTCAGACAGATTTGCCTGCACATGACTACCAACTCAGTGGTGTTGGGTTCCAGTAACTTGGAAAACTGTCACAAAATTCAGTATTAATGTAAAACTCAACGTATTGTAATTGAAGTGATAGCAGAGAGACTTTTCTAGGCACATACCAGAAAGGTATACTCACAATTCTCATCATACCGGGATGAGTAAGGAAAGTTATTGTTGACTCTCCTTTGGATGAAATGTGTGACCTACAATGGTTCTGCCCAGTCTTTAAACTAAATTTGGGTAGAGCATGGCTCCAGGTCTCTGCAAAGCTATGAACATTTGCTAGCTCTTGAGAAGAACTAGATCAGCCATATTCAGAGCAGGTCACTGGAGACTGAGTCCCCTGGAGCATTGACCAGGTGATGCCAGACTAAGAGACAGATACTTCAGATGGCTACACTGCACTTTACAGTGAAAAACTGTATGTATTGTTTTAGCAACACTCATAGGTGGAATAATTGATCTATAGGGGGAAAAAAACACTTTAAAATAGTTCTAATTACATGCAGCCCTGTCATGTTGTTAAATGAGGCCCACTGCTGTTTTATGAGTAATTTGCAGAATTCATTGTCAGTAAATTATATTAGGAATTGGGAATAGGCGCGGGACTGCAACGCAGCAGGTTTTTCCTTCCCTCCTGCCTTCTTTTAATACATTCCAAGTATTTGTTATAACTACAGAACATAATTGCAATTATGCTGAAAGACAACAAGGAACTATAACATACAAACAACAGTGTCATTTCCCACCAGATTGTGACTTATACTTAAACAACAAAAGTACCTGAGTTAGCAAGAATAGAGGCTCTTTCCAATCAGTGAAACAAACAAAATGCTCTACCTACACAAGGCTGTAAACAGTAATAGCAAAGTTTCTTTTACACATCTTCAGGTTGATACCAGGAAACCCCAAGATGTTTCTTCTCCTCCTGAATAAGAATCCAGTATTACAGTGTCTATAGCATATCCTGGAAGACAAGCCACCCAAACTCAAGCACAATTACAGAGCTGAATTTCAATTAAAATATAACTTTAAAAAAACTATCAAAATGTTGAATTCTCCATTCTTTGTCCCGTATTTCAGAGCCCTGTGCCAGTCACCCTGCTCTTCCCTGTTGCACTGATCCTTCTCTGGCTTGTCCCTTCAGCTCATCCAAAACTTCTTTCTCAAGCATAAAATCAAGTTGACTATATGTATTCTCCATAGCCATGCAGAGAAATAGAAATTATCCCTTTCTCTCTTCTGTTTTAAGTAGCAAAAGCACATACAACAGTCCTTTAAATAAATTCAGCGTAGTGATCTCCTTCTGTGTCTACACCATCAACTTTGTTGTGAGCTTTAACAAATGCAGGCTTATTATACTGTGCTTTTCTTTTTTATGGAAATATTTCCTTTGACAATCTCAACTTTGCCTCAACTAGTCCAAACACCAGTCTGTGATATGTAGTTGCTTAAATCAGAGGATATCTGATAAATACAAATTTATACTGAAGACTTAGATAACCATCTCTTTCTCATTATAACATACAGAGCTGTTATATAAACTATACCTGAAATGGCCATTATTTTCCCAGATAAATTTTTAATACTCATAGCAGCTACGTGAAATTACCGTTTTGGTTTTGGATGTATTTCTCTAGCATACAGCCAAGGAAGAAAAACCAAGCCCCGAAGGTAAGTGCAATAAGCGGAGTTAAGGGGGAGGTAGCCATTGATTAGGGCGATAACACAAAAACAAACAAACAAAATCTTTGAATTCTCTTCTTGACCCTGATCCCAGCATACAGTGTGAACATACACCCAACTCTTTTTCATCTCTGTGTCCTTTCTCACCTTGCTTTGCTCACTGTAAGGCCCCAGGGGTTCTCTACTGCTTTGTGTTACACTCTCTAACAGAACATAACTGCAGTGCTGCTATAACTATAACATGCCTGGAAGACTTTCCCTGACAGGATTATTTAGCAACATGACATAAGATAAGCCACGACACAGTTATGTGCATTTAGTACACAAGCATTCTACAAAGAGGATACTTGAGGATTTTTCTGTAGAAGATACTGAATTTCTTTATGGAAAGGGAAAAAAATCCTCAAACGCTGAGTTCACTGAAGTCCTGCCCTGCTGTGCAAATCAGAGGATTACATGCACACTCTGTTTTCTAGAGCTACTTCTGAGGAAGGCATTATAAGCTTCTAGAGACTATGATAAGCAAAGTTCATAGGTTTGCCAAAATAGTCACAAAACTGAAGAAAGCTCTTGCATTTATAATGTAGTTAAGGAAAACCTGGAAATTGGTCATGGCATCACCCATTCTTAGCTGCTACTAGTTTCACAGTTCCTGGGACACTAGCAAAAGTATTCACTTAGTTTTTCAACATACATATGTTCTCAAGAACATAGATACAATTTTAATGTAGCTTGAGCCAAGCTCCATGGTCTTCCCACAATGACAAATTCATTAAGCATCTCTGAGTGGGTCACTTTGTCCACAAGATGACAGACTATTTCTGCAGTTTGTGCACTGTCTGCTATATAGGATATATTTGTCTAGTGAAAAATGAAGGAGGATGATGAGGTGACAGCAGATAACACGACAGCAGCACTTCACTTATGCAAACATCTTTTCAGCAACCTGGGAACAGCATGCAGGCCTTCTGTCAATCAGTTCTCCCTTTAAGACAGAGATCAAAGAAACATTGCACCACATTCTTTTCTTGCCCTTTTCTTTTTTGTCTTTCATTCATTTTGAAATCTGTACAGGGATAAGAAGCAGATTTCTACTTACATGACAATGTCTACTTGACTTGAGAAGCAGTTTTGCATTTTCAGCGGTGTGCCTGCTTAGCAGCTCATTCAGTTTCCACTGAAGAACCCATTACGATGCCTGTGGTGCAGCAAATTACCTGGGAATATTCCGATCACCTGCTGCTGCCTTCCCTGATTGTCAGTGGCCTGGCTGCTCCACTCGAGGCTGTAATTCTCAGAGAGCTGTTTTGCCTCTGCGAAGACTATTCAGATTAACACAGGCAATTCTTTGTGCATGAAATTCTCTGTGAAGGAGCATAACAAAAGTCATGGCTTTGATATGATTAATAGCACTGTCAAGACCTGTTTGAGATTTAGCTTCCTCATTGTGAAAGTGTAACTTACTAGTTGCAGAATAAAACTCTACAGAGATCACAACGTTATGGCAGTTGAAAGCACGTTTGAAGTCATATGGATTCTTAAGAGCTGAGGCAAAGCGTAGCCATAAAGGGTGTTTATTATATTGAAGCAGTTGGAAAGTCATAGTATTTCATATAATGTACACACCACTGTTTGAATTCTTTAATGCCAGTTAAGCTACTTGAATCATCAATCCAATTAAAAACATGTGGAACAAGTGTGCCTAAATCCCCTGAGCACCACTGAAGTCTTTGCCTTCGTGTATATTGATCTGCTTGCAAATTAAGTAAATAATCTGAAATATTATCACAGAGTCCGCACTCAACATCTAGCCTGGTGTTGTCTGCAGACTCATTGAGGGTGCACTCTATCCCCTCGTCCAGATCATTGATAAAGAGATTAAACAAAATTGGCCCCAATACCTAGCCCTGGGAAACACCACCCATGATCAGCCAGCTGGGATTGGGCTCCGATCACCAGCTCCATGAGCCTGGCCCTGCAGCCAGTTCTTTACCCAGCAAAGAGTACGCCCAGATACGGTTTATCTGAAAACCCAGGCACTGTCCCAATTAAGCAAGACTGAACTGTGCATACAAAAATCTACATGAAAGTGGATAGCCTTTGCTTCCTCCTTCCTTTTCCTAATTGCTGCAGTGTCTGTGGTAGTTGTGTCGAATACCAATAAGAACTCGTCTGATTTAAACTCCAGCCAGTAAGTTTTGAATCATTAAAAAAATTATTCAATCTTTTTTCCTATGTCTTAAGCAGGTTGTTTTTGCCCAGAGGTATTCTGTGAGTCATCAAGCTATATTACTTTTTCAAGTTGCTATGTTTACTACTAGTTTTACCTAAATTTCAAATCATATCTTCAAATGCAAAGGTCTGGTAAATCAGCAGTTCTGCTAAGGGATTTATATGCAAAGTTTAGGCGTATTTTGGGGTCAGTCCTCTACTCCCTGGCTAGAACTAGGAACTTTCCTCTCCTTCATATAAAGCAGATAAATATATATATTAAACATTTAGCTTTAACATGGAGGTGTTAGAAACCTCTGCAGAAGCAAGACTCAGATAATTGAAACTGCATAATAACATTCAGCCTAATTAAATGTTGATGTTATAAGAACAGAAAAACATTGCAGAGTATGCATATGACAACACTGAATAATCCGATATTACAGCACTAAAAAACATCCACTTGTTTAGAGGCCAGGAAACAATTCCCTTGGAAACAAATTCTAAGCTCAGTAGAACGTTACCACTACTAGATAAGGAAATTGCTACATGAATAACTGCCCACAGAACAACTTTGCCAGGTGCAAGAGAGTCAGTGATACCCAGCAGGACCCAAGCTCTGAGATAGCATCCCAGGTTTGTATTATACACACCCCTTCTCCACCCCTGAGGAGACTGCAGCCCTCAAACTGAGCAGAATGCTAAAATCAGCAGTGTTTGTACCACCACTGCGCTTTGTACCGCACTGCAACCACAGCCTCAAACTTAATTAAGGCCACCTCTGAGCTACAGACTTCCTCTGTTATTACTTGAACACAGGACAAGAATCACAGAATGTCAGGGGTTGGAAGGGACCTCAAAGCTCATCCAGTGCAATCCCCCCATGGAGCAGGAACACCCAGATGAGGTTACACAGGAAGGTGTCCAGGCGGGTTGGAATGTCTGCACAGAAGGAGACTCCACAAGCCCCCTGGGCAGCCTGGGCCAGGCTCTGCCACCCTCACAAGAAGAAGTTTCTTCTCATATTTAAGTGGAACCTCTCGTGTTCCAGTTTGAACCCATTACCCTTTGTCCTACCAAGGGCTGTCACTGAGAAGAGCCTGGCTCCACCCTTCTGACACTTACACTTTATATATTCATAAACATTAACAAGGTCACCCCTCAGTCTCCTCTTCTCCAAGCTAAAAAGCCCCAGCTCCCTCAGCCTCTTCTCACACGGGAGATGCTCCACTCCCTTCATCATCTTTGTTGCCCTGCACTGGACTCTCTCCAGCAGTTCCCTGTCCTGCTGGAACTGAGGGGCCCAGAAATGAACACAATATTCCAGGTGTGGTCTCACCAGGGCAGAATAGAGGGGCAGGAGAACCTCTCTCAACCTACTGATCACCCCGCTTCTGATACACCCCAAGATGCCATTGGCCTTCCTGGCCACAAGGGCACAGTGCTGGCTCATGGTCATCCTGTTGTCCACCAGGATCCCCAGGTCCCTTTCCCCTACGCTGCTCTCTAATAGGTCATTCCCCAACTTATATTGGAACCTGGGGTTGTTCCTACACAAATGCAAGACTCTATACTTGCCCTTGTTATTTTTCATTAAATTTGCAGAGGGATGAAGCTGAGCTGTGCCTTGGCCCCTGCCCTCTCTGCAGCATCCTGCTGCTCCCAGCATCACCAGCCAGCCAGGCAGGGCAGGCACAGCACCTACCATGGGACCGAAGGAGGTTACATTAGGCTGGAAATGCTTCATTTCTTCAGCTCATTTAATTGGCAAAGGACTTATAAATGTCTTGTCTCTCATCTCCTTTTCACCATAAATCAGAACAACTTCTCTAAATTTGATGTAGTTAAACTACTACAACGCTAATCTCAAAGAACTGCGAAGCCACGTAGCTATGATACAAAGTAAAAAAATATATGAAACCCTTGTCTAATCATTAATTTACATCAGCGTACTGGGCAAACCTCCTGCTAGCACAAGAACAGACAATTTGGAGGAAGAATTGACTCCCACACAGCCAGGATGTAGGTAAGATCTCATCAGAGCATTCACAGGGCCCAAAAAGAGGCAGAGCAAAAAAATTACGCAAAGTACTCAAGATGCTTTGTCCCTGCATATTGGCCTTATTAACAGGTAGACTCTTATTCTCTTGGGCAGGTGGTTTATACAGAGGTTCATTATCTTACACAGTGCTCATAAGTCCTTCCACTTTAATTCCAGCATATAAAAGCAGCTGCTCAGTGTTGATTCTAAAGTAGACAAAAAGGCCATAGTGGCTATTTTATATTTTTTTTTTTTAACTTGTCACTAGTTTTACTTCCAAAGGGTTGTGTTACCTGTAGGTTAAATCCAATGAAAACAACTCCACTGGAATCAGTGGAATTGCGTCCACTCAAGTTATGGGTGATGTTTTCCTCAAGCCTCAGCTTTGAAGTGCATTTGGGTCAGGAATGGAGGATGACAAGAAAAATAATTCCAACTTACCTCCACATTTTACATTTCCTGAGCATCACAAGGACTCAATAAGTTGAGTCACACCCTCATCCAGGTCTGGATGTGGGCTCCACACAGCAAAAGACACAGCAAGGCTGCTGGCAGAAATTGCTGTGTTTGCAGATACAGAAAAGGAACACACTGGAGTCCCATATTCCTTAGACAGTCACACTTTAATCTCTACCTATGTAATTTAGTACAGAGGGTGAGACTGACACAACATAACTGGGATATTCAGTTGCATAAACATGAGCATCTAATACCTCATTAGTTGTCTTACTGTAGGCAGCTAAACCCCACATTTCTTGACCAGTTGTGACAATCTTTCCCATCTAAGTGGTCAGACATCTCTCATACAAAAACTGAATGGACCTCTAGCTGAATGATGTACATTTTAGAACTCAGGGAAATTAGTCTTGAGATCAGAATGGAGCAAACAGCCTACTAGCGTTCTTTGAAACAGAGGAAGGATAAAAAATAGCCAAGAAAGATTGGCTTGGAACTGGTTTTCCCTTTTGAAAAGGTACTGAAAACTATATGTGAGGCCAATCTTTTTTTCAGGAAGGACTTTCTTTCAAGACCAAGTTAGACTTGTTTATGGGGAAAATGTAGTTCTGAGAGAGCAAAACAAAATACATAAATAGACTAGCGAGATTTGAAAGAATAAGGTAATAAATCAAATCCCCATAAATAGCATTCAGAGTCACATACCATACAAAGTGACCTAAAGCAGTGCAGGAAGAAAAAACATTTGGAAAGCATAAAACTCAAAACCCAGACAATTTCAAGAGGGCGAACAGTGCATAACTTATAAGTGAGGCAAAACTGCAGTGGTAGCAATAAAGAAGTGAAAATAATAGAAAACTAGAGCTTTTCAATTCAAAGTTTTCCCCTAAAGTACAATAGCTGTACTGTCATCAGGGAGTTGGATTCAAGCAAGTGCAGAGCCCTCTGTTCCTGCGACAGCAGCTTCTGGTTGGAACTCACTGATATAAGCACAACAGTAGCATGATGTCCGGTCCAGCAAATGGCATTCTTCAATCATCATTAATCTTGGCATTAACAACATCATATAGAACTTTATCTATCTCAAGGTGCTGTACACAGTTGTATGCTATTCACACAATATTGTAGTGGACAGCTTGTTCCCATTTCTTCACAGTAATCCACAAGACAAGTGGAAGGCACAACAAATAAAACCCAACATTCTCTTCTTGGTTCATTCTTTTCCCTGATCACACATTCCCCTCTTCCCACAACCCATACAAATATTACTTTCTAGTCTAGGGTGCAATTATTTAAAACTTTTTGCTCTCATTGATTTGTAGCTCTTGACATTTTCAGGCTACTTTGGATGAATGTTTGACATGGCTACGAAACTGCAGTGTGGTAGCAATGCAAAGTAATCAACTCAACCTGACTCTCCCCCAACCAGCAGGACAGTGAGAGAAAATAGGATGAGAAAGTTCATGGCTGGAGACAAAGACAGGTGATCACTTAACTAATATCACAGGTGAAAGAGACCCTAGGATCTAGGACTGGAAATCTTAATGCAAATTTATTATATTTAAACATTGGCAATACCACAAAATCTTAAAAATAGTGAGTATTATCCTACCCAAATTTATTTGTAAAGGACAAATGAATAGCCAAGCTTCAAAGGAATTAAGAAACTGTTACTATAGCTTTTTTTTATACCCAGGAGACACAGAGATGTTTATTTGTCTATTCCTAGACTTGCTGATTTATATTCTTGTCTTCAAGTTAAGCACCAAAGAAATGAAAAGCAAAGAACAAGGACAATAAAAAATGGGAGTCAGAGAAGAGCAGAGAACATGCTCTGATCCACTGGAATTCAGTTCTCACCACTGGGAACTGCCTTGTACCCTTTAAAAAAAATCAATCAAGAAAACACATCCACCCTCAAAAAGATTCCCCAGCAATCCCATTGAGAAATTCATCCATTCAGCAATATCCACAAAGGACAAGAGAAACACACCCTTTATCTTGCTTCCCAGATCTGAGCAAGCAACACAGTATGATGCACGAAGCAAAACCATTTTCATAGGCAAATAAGTCACAGCACAAATCTTCAAGAATAATAGTTTTAACCTAATACTTAGTTAGGTTTTTTTTTAAGCACAGCACAAGGGAGGCAGAACATTTATTGTGAATCCAGAAGAGAAGTTCTCATTCTCTCTATCTCCATTTAATACCATTTAATATTAGCCTGACACCAAGAATACCAACCTAGCTGTTCACATCAATTGCATAGTTAACAAAGTGTTAGTTTTCTTTATAGGACACCTCTCAGGCTTTTCATCTTAGGGAAAAAAAGGAGCTTTTATACTTAGGGAGAAAATTATGCTGGCCAGCTATGTAGTAATCACTGCCAGTATGAAAAATAGCAGGAATCAAAAAGCTATATTGTCAAGAGTGTACAGAGGGGACAGAAGTACAGCCATGACCACACTTGAACTGATATTAGTGCCTGCTTCTGGAGGAAGATGAAGCCCAAGATACCTAGCAGAGAGTTTGTGTGATTACCGTAACTTTTATTTGCTTTATAGCACAACTGCAATTCAGACAGGTTATCATGAGAAGCGCCAAGCAAAGCTTTGCTGTGTTTGCAAACAAGGAGATGAAGTCTGCCCTGACAGTGCTGGCTTTGGTGCTCAGAGTTCCCTCTCAAGCAAGGATTTCCTTCACATTCCACATGTGCATCCACTCCTCACAGCATTCAAAGCAGAGAGCAAGATGACAATCTAAAATGAGACTGCAAGACGAGAGTTTTAGCCCAGTGTCACTGATGATTCCCATCACAATTATCACCAGAAGGAGAGGGAATAAGGAATATCACTGAGCTTTTGTGTCCTGCCTCCAAAGAATGTGAGCTTTACTTGTCTGAATGTGTCAGGTTCCCTCCATGCGAACACCTTATTTTGACCTTTCAGCATTTTGTGTTTCAGTCACTGTTCCTTTCTCATCCCCTCCCATCATGGATTGTGATGGCTGTATTTTAGGAGACATTATGAAAAGACTAGCTAGTTTTAGTAGCTTTTATTATAAGCAGAGCAATTTCTTCTCCTAGGCAGTGTGGTTTCTCCTATGAATCTTCAGCTGAGTCACACAGTTTCCAGCAGTGATATAATTGTTCTCTTTCCCCCAGAAGTGGGGACACTAAGGAAATAAAGGTAGCAGAAATAACATCACTACCTAGTGCCACTTGCTGGATTTTCGGCCCCTTTGCCTGTGCATGCTGGGCAAGCCTCTGCAGAGGGTGTCATTGCCAAGGGTCTGGCTCTGTGAGCTGAATTCAAAAGCAGACTCCCAAGCCAGCCCTGCTGCCATCACCCTCTGGCTGAGGAGAAGTGGCAGCAATCTATATCACAGTCAAGGAAAATTAAGAGGCAAACAGCTGCCTGCAAACCTTGTTTCCTCATGCACCACCATCAGGCAGCTTGCATCTTTCTGAAGGTCTGTTTGAAACAAGACTAAGAAGAAAGCTGTTGTCAGTTGCTTTTGTATTTTGGCTCAATACTGAATTGAAAGTCAAGGAAGTGGGAGCAGAGTATTCAAGAAAAGAGCTACTAAATTAGACACTTGTCAAACTAAGTTAATTTCTGGACCACCCACTTTGACAGCACCTCTTTAATCACATACCAGAACAAGGAGATCATTGGTGCCACTGAATTAACTTCTAATTTCTTCTGAAATATTTAACATAGCATTGTATAAATCTGGCTGATAAAATATGACTATGACCAAGCCTTTTGGAACAGTATGTTGCTGTGCTGAGAAGCCCTAGTCAAAATACTTTGTCATGGCGTGTTTGTGGTGGACTGCAGGGCTCTGAGGCAGTGTTACCCCTGCTCTGAGATAGAAAACACGCAGTACAGAAGCCAGCACACAGCATCTTAGTTAAACAGTGCAGCAGTGCCTTGAGAAACCAAAGTCACCGCTAGCAAAAAAGGAGCTTTCGAATAACATCTATGGTTTCAGGCTGCATACATGTGTGAGTCACTCAAGGATCTGCGCATAAAGCTTATAAATTCTGAATAATGCTATAAATTTTTCTCTATAGGGATTGCTACGTCCCTGGGTCCCTCTGCCTTGCAGGACAGGCTGTTCTGCCTCATCTACAGCACGGTCACAGCACAGAGCTCCGTGGTCATCGGGCTAATATCATTTTATGATGGGATCTTGCTAGAAGACAGAAGAAACACCAGCCAAAAAAAATTCTTATTCTAGATAGATCAGACCTGGAAAAAGAGAATCAGAATTGGTCTGATAAGGACAAGAAGAGAAGGAAGAATAGCATGGGACTAGGAGCTCAGGGCAGAACCTGTAAGGGATTAGAAAGGGGTTTGGAGCAGCACAGAGACCTGCAGCAGCCAAATGAGGTGCCCAACTGCCCAAAAAGAGATGGGCAGTCACAGGCTTGGGCAGAATCACTCAAAGAAAGCAAAGCACTCCAGTTAACCAGACAGGAGGGCACTGGGAGGGGAGACAGTGTGGGATGTTTATTAGACTGGTCTTTTCTGCCTAAACAGGCAGTCAGGCCATTTCCAGAGATGTTACCAGTCTGCAAAGGCATCTGATGCACTTTCTTATTGCAGGTGACATTACGTCATGTAGGAGGTGCATGAAATAGAGTTGTAAATTTTGGTATAATTTCTATGTTGCCTGGATTTGTTTCCAGCAACTTAATATTAGTGAATTGGTCAGACCTTAACAGGTTCACCTTTTATATCTCCATTGTATCCTCACTGAGAAAAAAAACACTAAGTAATAGAAGAGTTATGTGAACTGTTCAGATTTGAGTTTAAGGATTAGTTTGGGGGCACATGCCAGCCCACACATTTTAATTTACTTGTCAAGCTCGTGTTAGAAATTTGGATAACTTTTCACAGATCTTGCTGCAGATGTTTTACTAGCTGTTGGAGTACCGTCTGACAGCTAGATATTTGGGACAGATACTTGAAAAACAATACATGGAGCATACCTACAGAGATGTGCTCCCCCACACTCATTCCAGAGCAGTATTTCCATTTCCCAGCTGAGCCTCTCCCATCTTTTTTGCTGGAAACTGGCACAGGTAACACAAGGACTAAACACAGACCACTGGGCTGAGGTACTTTGGGCTGATAACCGGGTACAGGGTTGGGATTTAATAAAGGAAGGCTACAGGAAAGAACAATCTGAACAGAGGAGACAAAGGGAGAGGAAAAGAGAAAACAGAAGCTCTCCAACAGCAGAGAAGGGAAGAATGCTGTGTAGCCCCAAGGTTTAAACAGCACCCTGAGAAATCAGGTTCTTTGCTTAAAACTGCTAACATAAGTCAGAGGACTGGAGTAGCATCTGAATATCAAAAGCTTTGCCAACCAGCAATGAAAAAAGCCCATTCTGCACATTATTGAACCATGAAGGAAAATGAGGGAAGAAAGAAGGAGAGAAGGAAAATTAAAATCTGCTGAGAGCTTTGTGGTGTCAGGTTTGAAATACTCTTAGTCTGTGACAATAGGTTTCGCTAACACTTGACATGACAGAAAACCTACTTTGATAATTGACCTTAATTCCTTATACAAAGCTTTTGAACCTGCATTACACTGCCATGTTCATTCACACAGGTATAAATAACTACATAGGGCATAGGGGAAAATGTGCTGAGATCTGAGCAGGGAGAACCTGTGTGGCAACAACCCATCTGCAATGGAAGAGGTACAGATGATCTTATACAAGGAGGCATTTTAATTCATTCTTTTCTGAACAATACTGAATAAAACTGTCTATTAATCTAAAGGCCTTAATGTAATCATACAAACTGTGTGTTTTCTTAGTGGCACTTATGTATTGTAAGAAAGCCAATAATGGCCCTGTGGGGAACAATAGCAAAATAGATAGTGACTTAGAGAAATATCTGGAGGGCAAGTAATGCCATTTTCACAGTGCAAATTGAGATGTCTGTGGAGAGTGATGTGGCTCTTTCAGTGACTCAAGCTCTGTCCCCCAGAGTGGGACAGCACTGCAGCAGCAAGCTGCACTGGAAAGCACTTCATTCAGGGGACAATCCATGTCCTGGAGGCCAAAGCAGGACCATATATCAAAAACAAACCGGTAATCCCCCCATTTCCCTGTCGCAACGCAAGAGCAAAGATTCCTGAGTAAAATAAATATCTTTATTTTTTGAGCTGCTTTCTGTGGCACAAGGTGGGAAGCACAGCGAGTGTCCCCACACCCAGAGCATTCAAAAGGTGTCAGAAAAAGTCCAGGTCACTACTGCAATTTGCAATCTGGAAAATGAGTTGAATGAACTTGTCCCTGTTTGCCCTGAGGTCAGAAGTTGGGAAAATCACAGACCTGAAGCCCAAGATCCGCTGTGAAAGGCAGTGCCAGGAGACGGTGCTGGGATGGCACAGTGTTAGAGAAGGAGGGGGCAGTGTTAGCTCCACCGTTTCCAGCTCCTGAGCTCTCTCTGCCTCTCAGGCTGTTTCTATCTGAAAATATAACTTCTGACAGTTTTGCTTCCTTAGTATATCCCACACACGTCTCAATGCCCTGCTTCTCGTGAGAACTTTCAAATGAAACAGACTGTACTAAGCTTGCACACATTAATTTATATTATCTTCTTTTCTTTCTGTGAATGCAACCCTGACTTTCTACGCAGCTGCCTGCAAGTCCTAAAAACTGCAATCATTTCACAGTTTGCAGGTTGCATCTCTCTTCTTCAGTATTGCCACATCATACAGGGAAATTCCCTCTTCTCAACTCCCAAACTCTGTCTTTAGGTTCAAATATTCCTGTTGTGTCATGTGTTTGACTTCAGACACACAGGGTCATATCCTGAGAGGTGGTTAGGGCAAACAAATTAGAAGTAATACCCATGTGGTGTGACCTCACAACTGGGAACAATTGGGCAGGCACTCTACATTCTAGAGCTGGCTGTGACGGTTTCAGAGCTCCTGCCTGTGGGGTATGAGTTCTGCCAAAGGCAGCACAAGAGTCTTCAGTGTGACAGAAAAGCAGCAGTTTAGTTACAATAATGAAAATATTTGCTCATAGTTTAAAATTGAAGATCTTATTTATAGATAAGAGTAAACAAATTTGTCTTAAAGAGATCCAAAGCATCTAATATGTTTTAAAAGTTAATTTTTGAGGTATGAGAGATTACTGAGTGCAAAAAGGAACCTGCTCACCAATTCATCCACTCTGGGAAAGGTCTTTTGGAGAAAGGTCTCATGACATGTGTTCTTAGGGAAGTGTAGTCTGAAATACACTTACAATATCTAGATAATTGTGGGCCAGACTTCAGTGGTGAATCTGCCTGGTGCTCACTCTCTTTCCAGAAGCAGAGCTCATGGACTTATCTGAGATGTTAACTGCTCATTAGCAAAGTCAGATTTTCCTCACAGCCATTACTTAGAGTAATTTGTTCTTTTTTCTTATCCTTTGCAAACAATATAACATTACCAGATCTGTCAAGCCCATTTTGCAAACACCAGAGTATAAAAAGGGGTTGGTAAGGTACACACTGGCCAGTAACCAGATGCAAACAGAAGCACAGTTGTGAGCTATCTGGTAAAGAATTGGTGATAATACAATAATACCAAAATGATTGTGATTAGTGACTACGAATTCCACACTGTAAGAAAAGTTCGTTTTAAGTATGTCACATTCGATTCTGAAAAGAGAGTTACCTAAATTGTTTGTCACTTTCGAAAATCATTCACCACTAATTTTTAATAGCCTGACTCATACCACATTTATGGAATGACCTGATCAGTTCTATCTGAGAATTTCTTAATGTAAGGTAGCTTATTTACTGTTCATGGAATTTAAAGCTAATGCTACATGTTTTGTAATCTGCGAGTTTGTTTTAGGGATCCTAACAGTGTCTTTGCACAAACACCTTTCCTGTTTCAGCTGGAGGAGCAGCCAGCATCCTGCATAACAGTGCATTTGTACCCCAAGAGCTTGTTGCCTCACCCTGCCAGATCCAAGCGTCCAGCTTCTGTAGTGCCTGTTATAACCCAAATGAAAGAAAACAAAAACCTAATCAAAGGATGGAGCAAATAAAACAAAGTAGTGAAATACCTGCTTTCTACTATTCAAGGACACAGAATAAGAACTTCCAGGCAAACACGTCCAACCTCCAATCTGAGAAAGTGGTGATAAAAACTCAGCTTTTCTAAATCTGCTCTGTAATACTCCTCACTTAAGTAGGACACTAATTAAATCTACCATATTACCTATTAACTGCATCTTAGACATTCAAAGTTCCTCTCCTAAGACAGACATACCGACCACTGAGATGACCCTGCAGTAAACTGCACATCATAAATATAGACATAAATTTCTTCAGTTCTTCCTTATTCTTTCTAGGAACTGACTATGTAGACATAATAAAGCTGAGGTATCTTTTCCAATGAAGCTGTTCTACCAGAAATATAGCATTTTCCTTAGCTTAATGGATTCGTTCTTTAATGTCTCTCAACTCTTGACCTCCATGCAGATTTACATGTTCCTCACTGGTGCACAGAGCAGCTGGATGCAGTAGGTAGTGGGGGGTTAATGGGGAATCCTAAAAAGTTGTGCTTAGGTTTCAGTATGCAGATTGTGCAATTAGGGAAGAGAGGGGCGAGGGGCGGGGAGAGAGAGAAGGGAAAAAAAGCCAAAACAAAACAAACAAAAAAAAACACCCCACCACATCCACATCAACTTGTTTGCTTGAAACTTACATAGAACTAGACAGATAGATTCAAATAACAAGTAATGTCAGGTTTTATCCTTATATCCTCACTTTGTTTTCTATGACAATCAGTACTTGGCAAATCCCATAAGAGGCTGAGATGTGCCTGGAAGATGCTAAACATTTACAGTTCTAATGACAACAGGAGCTCTCTGAGGAAGATGCTTGGTCCTGTAAGCTATAAAAGCCAGAATCTCAAGTGACTGTATCATAACAATGTCACTTTTATACAGCTTAATCTCTGCTATATAATTAAACTGGTACATAAGTTGTAAAATAATTAAAAATGAGCCACAGTGAAGTCTGCTATAAACATTTGTGCTTCAGTGCTAATTGCTTCCATTATAAATACTGCACACCAGCTTCTCCTCTGTGCAACTCCAGTGAATACATATAGTTGCACCAGGGATAAATTATACTTAACTACCTTTGCACAGTCAAACAAAACTTTATTGCTGTGGAGTGATTAAAAATGGGCTAATCTGCATCATTGCTGTCTTGTAGCAAAAAGGAACAGAGTGTAGTACAGGTGTAGATGTGGTTGTAACAACACTGCAAAACTCTTACCCAGATATTTTTCTACCCTGGTAATACAGGTACAGACTTCAGAGCACTGAACTATTCCTGGAACAAACTTTTTTTTTTTAAATGCGATCAAATAAAAATGTGTTGTTACTTTGATCAAATTAAGTAAATAGAAAAGTTTTGTTAAAATATTTTAAAGTTATATTTCAGTCAAACTCAGATTTAACGCTGTCGCATTTATGTTGGTTTATAACGAGTTTGAGACCGATATGTATGTAATAAACTAAAAGTTTTGACCACCTGCCATAAAGAAGAGGTAGCAAGTTTATAGTCGGTCAACAGTATAGCGACAGAGGCAATAGACCTGACTGAATGGAACGCTTCAGTTTCACTTATATAATTTTTTTACTATAAGAGGGAAATCTAGGATTTTTCTTCTCTTGCCCAAAAGTTGAGCTGAGTGGCATCTTGTTTTCTCCACTCCCAGCAAAGGATGTTTTCGCTTCACCTTTACTCAATCATTACAACATTAAATGAGCCATGAAAAAAGCTGAGCTTGATGCTTACACCTCAGGAGGATCTTAGCAACAACTGCGTGTATTGACCTAGCCGTACAGATTAATTTCTCTGCCAATCTTTAGGTTCTCCTTTCTCTCTCCTTGGGATAATTCAGAGCTGGCTGAGGCTCCCACCAGTGCCTTGTACACACTGATGCCTGAAGCATAGAAAACAGAATTAAAAACCTCCAAATGTATTGGGAATTTGGCAGTACTGGAGAATGAGACTCAAGTTTCAAAAGGATTCAGTTGACACTTCAAAGCAAACCCATCACACACACTGCAATTATTTGAAATTCTGGTTTAGAGAGAAGCTTATGCCAGAGGTGTACAAAGCAACTATCACATCAGCTCTAATACTTGCATTTACTATTCTATATAGATCTACCATACACCTCCTCAAAATTCTGTTAATTTCTAAACATTAGTATTAGGGTATTGGAAGACCAGAGGACACTTGAGGTATACAATCCTGATTCACATTCCACAGATGTGATCACCACAGAAAATGAGCAAATTTTGGATTTGTGGTGAACCCACCACTTTACCCTAAGACTAGAGCTTGTCCAGTTAAACAGGAGATGCTTGTCGTTGTTCTCCTTTCAATGTCTATCTTGCAGTTCCACCACTGTAAAATTACATTCTGTTTTAAGTTTTCTCTTATCAGGACAACTCATCAGAAATTAATATGGGCAAGACATTAGTTTTGGTGAGGGAAAGATCAATAGCCAGGGAAAACAAACACAATTTATGGAATCAAGCAATTTTTAGTGAAACCTGGATCTGTTGCAAACACAATAGTTTTTGTCCCTAGAGAACTATTTTTCCATAAAGTATAGACATAAATATTCTCAACTCCTTTACTGAAATACACACATTTTATTTACTGCTGGATGCTTCATTCTTCTTTCCAGCAGCAAATCTTCAAGACACTGGGACAAGCACAGCCCTGCCATCACTCTTGTGATTTCAACAAGAGGCTAAATGAGTCCATCACGAATACCATGTGCTTGTCAAACCATTTGCACTTGCTTGCTGGGGTACATAGCAACTTACTGTGTCTCATGATAAAATTACCACTCATTATTTCATGCATTAGATTATATCTAAATTATTGTTCACATAGCACAAGTCTCATGTATTATTCAAATTCCAGCCTGTGCATTAACTCTGCCACTCAGCCAAGATTACAGCTAAAAATAGGTAGTACATGTCCTACTCCAGAATGTGCTTTATGTTACTACCAACACAGCCTCAGATTTCACATGTGCTCAGATTTCACATTTTTGACCTTCAAGAGAACGTGAAGAACAAAAGTTATTATTACATAATTGCAATAAGAGTAAATGAAAGCCTGTAGCTTCTGGCCACATGGTACCAGCTGGCATGCGTAATTTTGCATGATTTACAGTAGAGGAGGTAGTTATATTTATTCAGATTGTTTATATTTGACTGCTTAGGAATACTATGGTACATAGGCAAGAATAATGATATTCCACAAGTAGCCAGGTCAAAATTAGAACTGTAAATTTAAAATGTTTCCAGATTCACAGCAAGAAATTGCATTTGAACTTCAGTATCCATCCTCTGTCCTTGATATGCAAGAAAAGGGCTTACTTCAGATGCTGTGACTCTACACAGAAAGAGCTAAAGGAATATTAACCTTTCCTCCTCTTGAATACACTCAAAACTGCTGTGAGCACCCCTTTGTCCTATAATATACCTGTACATTTGCCCTCTTCCTCACCTGTTTCCTCCGGTTCTCTTCACAAGTCAGCACTGAAGAGTTAAAAGCTGAAGAGGTTCCAGCCCCAAATGGGAATACTCTTAGGAGAAGAGATGGTCCTCATCCAATTTACACCATTTCTGCTGGAAGAATTCCTCTACACTATATATACACCAGGCCATCCAGTACAAAGCTAGTTTTACTTACATTCCAGGCTAAATTCTGAGCCACAATATCATTTAAATAGAGTTCAAACCAAGATATAAGCAGATACAGGCAAAGTGCATGAATGGATATCATTCCCAAACACTTATTTCTGAAAAGAATAAAAAAAAATTTCCTAACTCTTTGCTTGTTCTACTAGCATACTTCAAAACACAGCTCACTTTCTGGTACACATGCAATTCCATTTTGACATAAAGTACACATCAGAAATACAGCCATTTTATCATTTAAGATATAGTGCCTTTTATTCCCTAGGGAAAGAATTTTCTCTTAGGCTTGCTATAATCTAAAGACTTAAATTGTACATAAATGACCTGCAGTAGGAACAAAATGTCCTAAATTGGCTCTATATAATTAAGAAATAAGCCTAGAGTGTTTAGAGTGAATGTTCATCCAAACACAGATTCAGTAAGAAACGGCTCCACATTCATCCATCGACCTCTTCAGCTTCCAGTTTAGATACATTAGAGGTGCTCTTCTGAAGATGGAATTGGCCTGCAATTTGTTGGTAATCCCTTTTAGGGTTCTTTTATGTTCATTTTCCTTTTTCATTCTGCTTCTGCAGTATTCTGAAAATTTAGGGGCTAGAATTAATGAAGACTGTCCCACAGTGCTTCAAAAGATCCCAAAGCCAACAAGCTCCTGCCCAGGTTAAAGATGAAAAGTGAATATAATTCCATTGTATTTTCACCTTCAGAGGCTTTTTTTTGCATGACTGATTTGCTGTAGCTCCCTCCTGTATAACAAACTACTTGCTGCACTGTTATTATAAACCTCAGGCTTTGTTATCAGTAATAGCTATGCTGTTTAAACCATTGTTAAGATAATAGAGAAATGAAAGGGAGAGTAGAAGTGTGTGTAATATTGGTGTTGCCCTCTCTAGCATTTATTTAAATGGGAAACTCACTTAATTGAGCACTTTTAAAAATAATGTATAAACCATTTGGACTCTAAATCTGTGTATCTATTGTTTCTAGAATGCATCTACATACTCTTTCTGCAATATGTTGTCACATACTTCTGTGGGGGGGAGGATTTATTTTTGGCCCCTTCATCTCCTGCAGTATGTACCTTGCATACTTCAAGATGGATAGACTAAGGAGGTCATTCCTGAGTCAGGACTTACTTATGGCCAAGAGCAAATGCATTCTTGCTTGTGACAAATAAAGGAGGTTAGTGCAATTTATTGCAAATGAGAATTGAACCACAGATTTTTCCAACACACAAACATCTCCAAATTTTCTTGAAGCTACTCAGAGTCAACCTCTGTCTCCTGTTTGGCAGCTGCCTCCCTGCAATCTTGTTCCATCTCCAGTGGAGGTTTTTTCTAGCCTACAGAAATGTATAGCAGTAGAGCAAAAGCCTACTTTGAATTGGATTTTATTAAATAATAAAACTGATTCTCTAACTCTTGACAAGTAATATTGTCGAAGAGCTGAAGAAGGAGAATTGAAAACTACAGTTGACATTTATTTCTGTGTATAAAGCCTCACACACCACTTCTTGATGACGTGAACTGTAATCTATGCAGCAATATGTTTTGCACAAAAGATGTTGAGACAGGTTGACACACACGAAGATTGATTTGCACAGTCTATAACTCATGGCATACATCAACTCTACCAGTAAAAGTTACTTTGGGGGAAAATAAAAACAAATAAAAGGGAAAACTCTCCAGTGGCCAGCCAGAAAAAGAAAAGCAATGTGGTCTCCAGAGGAATGTCCTGACCTGAGCATCCTCTGCAGTGCAAAAGCGCTCACTAGTAAAAGCGGAAACTCAAAAGTTTTGTTTCTGATACAGTTTGGTTACACTTGTCAATATGTAGCTCATCCAAGAGGGGAATGGTGTTAGTTTTTTTTGTTTTGATTTTTCTGAGCAAAATCTGGCCAAAAATAATAATAATAATAATAATAATAATAATAATAAAGGTTATTTCTAAACAGGACAAAGCATTATTTAAAAACAAGTACTTAAAGTGAAGCTGTAATCATTATCAATACGGTAATAACTTTCTAAAAGAACTGGATGTTTTTGACATGCATGTTCAATAGTGGTATTGCAGGTATTGTAACTTCACATATTGGTTACACTGAAATCAGAATTACTTGCTTGCTGGACTAACCTGGACTTCTCAGTGCAAATCAACTGGCTTGCACTGATTTCAGTGGAGCTATACTGACAAGTACATCTCAGATAGTGTCACAGAAGCAGGAAAAATAAACATTAACCTCAATTATACTGTCCAGAAGCCATTAGAATCTCTAGCCTGCCCTAGAGAAATCTTTTTTGTCTTGCTTTGTACCTCTCAAAATAAAAAAGTGGAAGTTTTTAATATCTTGTACATTAAGTGTTCCACCACCTTAAAGGGTCAAAGTGTCACAAAGAAGGTAACAAGAAGCAGCTGCTGTTGCACCAGTGAGAAACACAAGAGCTCTCAGCAGCCCTTTCCCCCTTTTTAGGACAGGCAAACAGCTGATACATACACTTGAAATTAATTGTAGAGTTCATGCAGGAAGCAGGGCCTTCAAAGCAGTATCTCACACAGATAAGGGCAGAGCACTTGGTGGACCTTTAAATACCAGTGATGAGATGGCTGACTGCCCATTTGTTGGGGAACAACCACCCAAAAACCCACATACAACCTAAAGCTTTGCTTTCATCTGCTGCTTATTTTATTGTCATCGCACTCTGAAATTCCATTACTCTTGTCTGCTCTGAAATGTGACCAGGGATTAAACAGTTGAAGTGTTTAAATGAAAATCTGTTTTGCAGTCCATCTCCTCAGGCACTCAGAGCAAGTCTGAACAAGAACATTCCCAACAAACAGGCACGATGTGAGGAGCAGCAGCTGGAGAACAGCCAGCTCTAGATGGCAAATGCAGTCAGAAATAAGAACCTGGCTCTAGTTCTTATCCCATGTGCAGTGATTTGCCTGTGTGTTTTCTAACATTGAAGACACACAGTGGCATGGTAGAGAGCAACTAGTAGGTTCTCTCACCTTCTATATGGGAACTGGATGAGAAGGAAATTGTATTTTTGTCTGTCCCAAAAAGCTGAGCTTGACATACAAGAATGAATGCTGTGTAAGAAATACAGCTAAGTATAAACAATTGTGTATTTGGGAACTGTACAGTCATAGAACAAGTTGCAGTCGCTGTCAGTATGAAAATAAGAGAGACCTTCCATCACCAAAACCACAAGTGGGCTATAATTCTTGAGTATCTATTCCTATTCTCAACAAATGAATGGTGGTCTGCGCTTCTGTCTTCTGTCCTGAGCCACATGAAGCATGGGTTTGGAACCAATCAAACCATGCCAAGGAGTTCATGTGTACAGAAGACAAATAAAGAAGGTGGTAAGGAGGTATGTTCATTCTTACATAACTGCTCAGATAAGTAAAGTTCACCATATTTAAAGTGTTCATAGCATTTGTACTCCCAGTAGTAGCCCATTCATGTTCAAAACAAAGTTATGTATATTGATACACTGAAGTATCTAGTAGGATTGTACTAGTGGGATTCATTTTAGACTTTCTCACCCGATTGCCTACTGACTCTTTATGGCCAACTGCATGAAACTGGACCATTTCCAACACTATCTGACCCATGTCAAATACCTACCTAAGGAAATGATCAGTAGCCCCCTACAACTGCCTTCTTCTTCCTCAGTTACAGGAATCCAGCTTAGAGAAAATTAAGAGACAAATCCCTTTCCAGCTGACTCAGAGCACAAGATTCACCATGAGTCAATGGACTATGCAGTCCCTCCATTATTTGTTGGTTTTTTGTGTTTTTTTTTTTTAATGAGTAGCAGGAAATAAATATCATTGTGACAGCAAGCAAATATTTAGATACTTTATTATGAGGGTTAATAATTATGTCTGCTTTAAATATGTATCATAATTCATTAAACAAAATATTTACATGAGAAAATGGAGATTAGTCCCCTTAGCAGCACTATGAAATCTTCCATTTACAGAAATAAGAGACAGTTTTGCAACTACAAACCGGACAGCCTGTTCCCAGCAGAAGGGTGGTCACATTTAGTTGCAAGCATAGTTTTCTAAGTAAGGTAGAAGCCTGTAAATTGAAAGCTGCTCTACAAGTACACGGTGGCATTACTGCACCATTTGTCTTCCACTGAAATTATCCTTTAAGTTACACAGCATCCTGAGGCACAACCACAGCTAGCATGAGTTATTTGCAGACCTGTATTGTGACTATATATTACAACATATTATCCAAGTTGCAGACCAACTGGATGCAAAAAAGTAATCCTGTATCATCTTGCCACATGCTAATTTGTAACTTGAAAGGAAGATCTTCACTCTGTTGCCCTGTGAAGTATCCAGAATATAAATCCTCGGACACTACTAAACGCACTTCAGAACAGATTTTTGTGTCATTGTGAAATAATTGCAAAATTCTACATTCAGGGAAGAATCTCCCAGGCTCATTGCACTACAGTCATGCTGCAAATAGGCTCTAACAAACTCCAGCTGCTGGGAAAGTCACCGCAGCCCAGGTCTGTGAACTGCTCGGTCCACCCCACCTCGTACACAACAGAAGCAGTACAACAAGGTGCCTGAGCTCTCTATACCATGTAGCTCCCTTCAAACCCATGGGCCTCCATGGGCCCCCAGGAGAACACGATGCCCAGGTTCTAGCTAAGGGGTCGCTGGTAGGAAGAGATCCTGCAACCCGTAGCTGTCATTTTAGGAGATACAACCTAGTGCCAACCTTCTTCAGAAAGTTGTAATGGGGTCTGGAAGAGACAATCTGTAGTCACCATGACATGGTTACTCGTTTTGAGACAGTGGATGGAAGTGCAAGGTCATTGGACAAAAGGAGGTTGGCCTCACCCCCATGGCAACTACCTCTCTAACATAAGTAGAGATAATCAATCCCAGAACTAGTTCTAACTTTCAAGACTCTATTTTTGTACTTAAGATGGAGCAGGCTTTTTGCAGTGAGAGCCTAACTTCATATTCAGTCACATGGTGTCTAGTACATTACCCCTACATAAAAAAGTACAGAGGTTAATGCTGTGTTAAAGTCTTGATTTTCGTAATTCAGTACAAGATTTACAGGTCCAAGACCAGCAGACATTAAAAAAATACCCTGCACAAAATCTGTCCATATTCAATTATTCCTCTACAACCCAAAATATATATTACAGATTTCATCACATCATTATATTAGTACCACAAACTTTTATATAGCTGGTTCCAGTGGCATTTTAAAAGATTTTTTAGTAGTATGGTAAATAATTGAAAGCTGTGCTTATTATGGGGCTTTTTACAGAGTCTTTTTCATTGCAGTGATTTACCATTTAAAGTTTTATAACAACAATATATGGAGCAGTTGAAGTCCCATGGTGCTCACAATAATCACTCCACAACCCAACCACTGGTTCACCTGAACGACAGTGTTTAACTGGGAGCAGAGGATGTTTAAGGAGCAGAAAACCCAGGTATAGAGGGTTGAATTTTCTAAACTGTCAGTAAATAAAATTTGCTGCTGGTTTTCCACAGTTTATACACTTCTATGAAAGTATTCCCTGTTTCTCGAGTTTTAACGCTGCTCGTTTGCAGAGCTGGAGACACTTCTGTAAACTTTGGCCTGTAAACCTTGGCTTGAGGTTCAAATTCAAAGCGATCGTCAGCTCTGCATCCCTGTGCTGCATCCAGCCGAATGCTGGGCACACTTTGCTGACACCCAGCCAGCTTTCCTGGCTCCGCTTTCCATATCACAGGAAGCTTTGCAAAATTAACTTATTTTTTGGCAAATATCTATAGTCCCGTTTCTGAACAAGCACTTTTTGAAAGCTGAAAAAGGGTTCCCAGAGCTTCATTATCTGTGCTGTACGTGTCATTCAGTAATTTGAAAGTGTTTTTTCTGCACTCCCTTCCCATTATTGCAAGTGAGGAAAAAAAAAAACACATTAGGTATGCTACACCTAATACACTTTTGCATATTATGACACCTCTGTTATATACAGTGCTTAATTTGTGAGTACCAGTCAGCTGGATGTGTTGCTGTGGAGGTCATCACCTACTGAACTACACAGCCTAATTAATCATATGTAGAGTGCAATTAGTCTGAGCCCACTACAAGGGCTGGAATGGCACTTTTCCCCTAACCCTGCCCAAGGCACCAGATAATCTGCACCTCCTGCAATGAGCCAGCACCCAGAAATCAACTTTCTTCCCCACACAAGGTTTTGCCATCATTTTCAGCAGGCAGGTTTGGGTATTATCTGCCATATGATTTTCTTATGAAGATAAATGTGAATAATGTTGATTTTGGGATTCTCAGTTATCAGAAAAAAAAAGTTGTGTACAGGCTTTATTTGGTCTTAATATGCTAAGAAAGCAGAGGCTTGAGCTGATATTAAAAAAAAAAGCTAGAGGACTTTAAGAGCCAAGGTCCCACTACTTTTCCAACTTCCAGACAGATGTAATATCTTGGACTTATTTGAAAAATTCAGAGATCTGTAATTATTGCTCATCAGATGGTGGGTGGCAACACTACAGCTTTGCTTGATCATCCAAATTTAAGATTCCGTCGTTTGAATTTCTACTCAGGGGTATACCAAATTAAATCTGACAATAGACACACCAAATGCCTAATTCCACCTGCTTTTATAGACGTACAGATGACACTTACCCTCTAATGTTGTAAATAGTCCAAGTAAATGAAATATTAAATACAGATCATGTTTTTAGATTTTTTTTTAATCTAGGTATATACTTTTCATTCAGGTTAAAAATGAGGCTGCTACTGTCTTGTCAGATCTTATTGCAGAGAGACAAAAGACTAATACTTCCAAAATACTGGATGTAAGAAAAAACATTAAAATACAGATTAAATCCTATTGATTTCTATAGGAGTTGGTTTGATTTGGGTTTTTTTTTCAGTTGGGGTTTTTGCCTGTGCTGCTGTTCCCAATGGGATCTGGGGAATCCTGGCTTGATAAAATTGTGTATTCTTTTTATTTATCATAAGAATTCTTGAAGGATCGTGCAATCAGCTTTGCCTTTCCCCACAGATTTTGAAAACAACCACCACAGACAATTCTGTCAAAGATCAGAATTTTTTTTAGTTCTTATAGGAAACAGAGAGCTCCTCCCTTCAGACTGAATGATTGAACTTGTGTTAGAAAGCCTCAAAGTATCATACATCCAGAAGACTGAGTGAAAGGGATGACAAATTTTGGTGCAGCCAGCCCATCCAACTTCAAAAGCTGCAGCAATTGTAATATTGTAATAATGCATACTATTGCAGACTTAGTGCAAGGTGCATTAGTGTTTGTACACCTCAGTTAGATACGATGCCAGGAGCATTTTTTTTTTGTATTATACAGAAAAACAAAAAATCATCAATTATTCTAAAATCTGAAACATTTTCCTTAGTTAACAATTGTCCACTGTACCTTTCTCACAGAATTTTAAGCTACATGTTTTAGCTAAACCCAGCACCCACACACAGGGAGGAGGACTAACCCAGGAATGGGATTCCAAATTGCTAATATCGGTGTTCAGTTCTTGTTTACACAACCATCCTTCATCCCTCCACTAATGCAATCAGCTGTTTAATGCAGTATCTTCACCTCTCCCAACCTCCAGCTCAATCGATGGCCATGGCCAAGGCAACAGCGACAATACACCCCCCGCCCCACTCCTGCAGTCCCAGCTGTTACTGATGCAAACGTGTATTATTTGTGGACACTGACATCTCAGCAGAAAGTACTTAGCCACTGGAGTGATATTCCATATTCACCAAATAAGAGACAGAACTCTCAGCCAACAAATGTACTACCCATACACATATCTAAATTTTTTCATAGCCAAGTATTTGCACCTTTTTATTTCCTGCTATCCTAATTTTATGGTAGAAGGATAAAATAAGATCTGCTGTTACCACTTATAGGGAACAATCCTTGAAAATACATAAGAGATTAAATATTTTTATTTTCTTAAGGTGAAAATCTAGGACCAGCAAAAAGTCATGAAAGCTTTTCCTGAAAGTATCAAACAAGTTGAAAAGTGTTTTGCCTTCGCTTTCTGAAAAGGGAAAATGTTTTCCTGTCTCTAGGGGAAGCTAAAATTATTTACTAAACAGCACTGAGATCACCTTTACAGACCCCAACACAGTGTAAACAGGATCATTTATAAAGCACTGACATGATAATACTCAGTTCCATGCAAGAAAAATTAGAGGGAAATGTGCAGAGTCAGCCTGTGGCTGTTGGTGCGTTGCCAGCCTGGCCACAAGAACTGCAGTGAGATGGTCATCTAACTTGTGAGCACAGCAGCGCTGACGGGTGTCACTGCCATGATCTGCTAAATGCACTGATCTGTGCTGTAGACTGGTTTTAATGTGCAGGTTGAATCCATCAGCTGAGAATCAATTCCATTCTAACCTGGAAATAAAAGACAACGTTTCATCTTGTTCTTTTGCTGAAACCATCTAGGTTTAATATTTAAAGATGACACTGAAGAATACACTGGCTCCATATAAGCTATCGTTTCGCAGAAAGATCAAAGTATTTTGACTTCAGATACATCCTCACATGACAGACAGATGTTATGGACATCCTGGCAACTCCGCTAAATGACATGTTATTACCTTTTTGTTTCCCTTAACCTAAAGGGAGATTAAACATCCAATAGCTTTTCTGAGGAAGGAATACATGATGGGCCAAACTGTGTACAGAACAGACATTTGTTCATGAATAAAGCCGAGACCAAGGTTGCTCAAAAGTGAATCAGAACTAGTTTTCACCCCTTTGCTAACAGATACCTGGGAAACTTATTTGCACAAGAAACAGCTGCAGAAAAGACAACCAGGCCATCAGATATGACTTTAATCCTCCACATCCTGCCATTCATCTGTATGTTGCCCTACAATTTCCTTTGGTTTGAAATTTAGCTGCGCAGAAGCTAGCTGGGCTAGCTGGCAAAAACTTGGTTTTTTATTTATTTTATTTCTTTTCAGGGAATATTTTTTTCATCTTCTTGGAAAGACTGAATTCTGTCTGCTGGAAAATGCAGATATTCTTTTTGGATGAAACAGTATATTGCTTGGTTATCTTTGGAGTGGCCCAGTGTTCACTTTTATCTCTTTGTACTCAAATTGCCTTGTCTTCATGAAACTGAAGCCCCTTTTTCATTGAGGAACTATCACTTATATCTGTAATATATAACAGACATCGCACAAATAAAGGCAGCCTTGGAGTTTCTGAGACAAGCCCTTTCCTCACCTTTCTCGCTTATAAACAGAGCTTATCTAACAAGAAGCTGACATTCCACTTATAACTTACATCTCTGGGAATTAGGACCACACAGTATTCTCTGGATTGTATTTCTCTGATAAAGTTCACCTTCCAAAGAATTTGAGACTGCAAAACTGGAGATGGCAAGCTACTGGTAAAAGAAATTTTGAGATATTTAATCTTACAAGAAAACATTTACATAACATTGAGAGATATATTACATTAAGCCCAGGAATGCCATACCACTGCCTGTGTTGCAGGGTGATAGGAGAGCAAACAGCTGGGGGTATTCCCATTTGAAAAGCAAAACAAACAAACCAACCAAACAACACACAGTACAGCAAACATCCTCCATTCTTATGATAAAAGTATCTGCCAATGCACCCTCGGTTGTGGTTACACAAGAAGCACTAAGGAGTTTCAATAACGGGTTGTTTTATCATTAGCATTTCCCAAAGCAACAACTTCAGAAGAAATGAAAACAGTTTCACATAAAAGCAAACATATCTGTATGTGTTTCTTGGGGGCAAAATTCAAAAAGTATCAAAAAACATTCTACGGTGAAGTAGATCGCATCAGTAAGAGCAGAGTCTCCTAACTTTCACCCATATTGGACCCCAGCACTTTAAATCACTGATGAAGTGAAGGGGACTGTAGCCTTTTTCAGCTGCTCTAGAAGAATGGAAAGAAGCAAAACAAGTGAGCTCCTCACTGGGGCTTACTACAAAAGACCTAAGTCTCTACCTCAGGTTCCCACCTGGGCTACTTCACAACAGAAAGTTCCTAAGAGATGGCCGGCAGAAATGTCACGGGTACACCAAAACAGAGAGAAACGAATGAGACTTGTTCTCAAATCCCTGATCAGGGAATATTTCAGAAACGTAGACCGGCTAAACAGTTTGAACGAGAATCAGCAGCGTGCTGTTGAGGAACTTAATATCGATGATCAACTACAGTTTCAACAACATCAGCAAAAGCGTAACCAGCAGGTCAAGGGAAGTGATTATTTCACTCTGCATGGCACTTTTGAGACCACATCTATAAAACTGTATGCCATTTGGATCCTCAAGAATGAGAGAGCCATTGACAACTGGAGGGTGTCCACTGAAAGGTCACAAGGCCCTGAGCAACCTGGTCTAACCTGAAGTTACTTTTGTTTTGAGTGGAAGCATGTATGACTTCTGCTTTAAGGAGTAAAGTCATTACAGCAAGGAAAGACCCCTTTGTTCTCCTGGTCCATCCTCCTGGCCCTTCAGAAGAGTCTTCTCGAGTGCAACTGGAGGAACTCAATTTCCCTATTGCCCAGGAACACGCTTCACACCTCCCCTTCCTCCCCAGTGGAGGGATACAGCAAAAAACAGCAACATCGATAATGTTTCTAAGCAAAAGAAAACAAAGAAATCACTATTTAAAGTGTAACCTCCAATCACTGCAAACAGATACTATCTTGCCAGTGTTAATGCAGTGGAAAATTAAGTGGAGGTGGGGCGTGCTGGATTTACAGACCGCTTCACCATGACTTTGGAAGTGCCTCATTACTGCAATGTTCTCATTCTGCTCAGGAGACCTCTACAGCCATCATACCTGTCGAGGTGATGACTGCACGGGAAAGTAAGGCATAGCTGATGAGGTGATACTGTAAGAAAACTTGACCCTAGACAAATACAGCATTTCTTTCTTCAGTTATGACAATACTTAATACAAAACAAATCATGATTAAAATCCAGTGAGATAATTCTAAACAGCACTCCTCACACAGTCGTTCTGATGCCCTCTGTGTTTGAAAGGGTCAATACTTTCTGCTGGCTTACTCATAAGTGGATGTTTTGTTTTTCTGTCTTTTATTAATCTATGTGAACAAGAGCAGTTCACAAGAAAAATCCTTTGAGCTCTTCTCAACGCACACAGTAGCACGAGTTTGCCTCTTGATCTTGGACAAACTGGAGCTCTGGAGTTCCCAGGCTTTCCAATAGGAAAATGTAGCAAAAACAGTATAAAAATAAAATAAACTCTCTTCTGTTGTGTGTCTACACAACAGTCTCATGATCTCAAATTTTTGACAAATGGTTTAGTGTGATACATCTTGCAATGGGCAGTTGTTTCAGCAGTTGGTACCATTGACTGTTTCTTTATTTCAGCAGCCTCTCCGTAGCCCAGAGGCTGGTGTAGTCACAGTTTGTGTAAGTAACTGGCCAAGAGCAAAATACCACCCACTGAGGAGTAGTGCATTTTCCAAGAGATCCAGCTCTAAACTTCCTAGTTCTTATTCTCCCTTCACATTTCATTGGGTACAGGTCCCAAAGTATGAGTGTTGTTGCTTGTCATTATTCCCAACACTTGTTTTCTTAAATTCCTTTGAGTGGAGGAGTCGCACAGAATTGTGTTATGTTTGATTATTAATGCATGGATAGATCTGCTTTAGCTCCACTGAATATTGAGGAATTTATATTTTTCTTTCCAAGCTAAATTTAATTTCTCCTGGATTAAAGGCCTTCCTCCCATCATTTCTAGAGCGCTAAGCCTTGCATCCCCATCCCCAAGTGATTCCTCCAGCAGGATCATCTCCACAATGTGGATCACTGCTCAGCACCATCCCTACAATCTGCTCTGGACCTTCTGCAAACTTGAGTAGACATATAAACAAGAGACGTCAAAACTAGCAGTGATCAGACTTAAAATCACAGGAGTTTTAAGAAGGAACCAGAATGAAATACAGACTGTAGATATTTCCAGGTTATCATTCATATTTAACTACAATTGTATGCAGCTAATTTTGTGTTCCTCTCACAATATCAACCCCACGCTAGTATTTGGATATGCCAAGGCACGCAAATAATCTGGATTACAATACCACAAGTCACTCTTTTAGATGAAGGGGTTTTATATTCTTACACCTGTGAAAAAAATCTGGTATTAGCAAATTGCCTCATCAACGTATCTTCAGGAGTCCAGCAAAGACTGTTAACCTTAGAAGTCTGAAACATGCAAGACCAATAGACAGAGGAGCAGCCCCAGAGCTGGGTATTCTGGCTTTGATCCTGCATTTCTGCAGCAGATCAGTGCTCTATCAATCCTTAACATGACTCTGACAGATCAGCCCTTGCCTTTGTGATTGCTGGTGCTGGGCATTATTTATGGAAATCAGACCTATGGAATACAGCAGCACACTGACCCTAGTGAAACCATCTGTCTGAGAAAGGACTCACCTGAGTGAAGATTACAAAAACAGTTTGCTATGCGCTGGGAATAACTTGTAAGTTTGCTTGGTATCACTTACACACAGCGCTTTGATTGATCCCAGTATAGTCCATATAGTCCTCAGATGAGGCTGAGGGCTTCCATATATCTAATCAAGTCTTAATATTACTACGCTTATTAGAATTCTTATTTCTGCTTTCAGAAAATTTAAAAAACAGTATTTATGAGTTAGTTTATAGCCTTTCTCTTCACAGCAATTCCCCCCTTTATGGCACTTCACTCTTCAAATGCACAGTAAGAAGTTGATCATATATTTTTCTAAGCTTCATAGCATAGTAGACTCTGATATCAGTGAAGGTTACTTGCTAGTGCTTGCCCCTTGGCATGAGTGATGGACTGACCATCTGAACCCTCTCAGGACACACTGTACAAGGAGGGCTCTTCAATTGCAGCATCTGGTACATCTGCAGTACTGGATGCAAGGGGTAATATTTTTACAACATAGATTGATAAGCAGCATCAAGAAAAGATCTTAGGAAAGACACTCTTTTTTTCTTCTTTAGCACAGCCATTTCACAAATAGAACGGATGTGCAATTACACTGTGTATGAAAACAACAGCTAAGCGGAGCTCATGTAAGTGTTCTGATATAACAGGAGCACTTGGAAACCCATAGGGATTTTAGAATAGCAGAAGTCTTTAACAGGAATTAACAACTTGATCAGTACCTGCCCTATATGTATTTTCCAGACCTGTGAGTGTCAGGGCACTGAACACATGCGGACTATTTCTTACAAGTTATGTGTTTATTTACACCTTTCTCCTGCTTTCCTTGGGATAGGACTTGCAAAGACTACTACCCAACACCTTTTTTTTGGCCATTCTTTGGCTTGGTTGGTGCAAAAGTTAAATTTATGTGGAGACAGGTTTGCTATTACATTACCATGTCATTCCCTTCTAGGAAACAGTCTGGCAAAGAAACTGCAAGGAAACTAGTTCTTGGGAAGAATTTCTCTGCTTTTTGTCCCATATTGCTACAAATAAGTCGTTGTACCTTCATCTGGAAGTGTTATATTATATAATTAAATCTTAAAATTGTGAACCAAATGCAGTTTAGCTTTCAGTGAAAGACTGAATAAAGAAAATGTCTACATTGGTAGACATTTCACAAGTGAAATTGTCACTTTACCTCCCAGTACCATAAATAAGCTAATAAGTATTACTACTGCAAGTGCATTTCACATAAGATTGTCACATCACAAAATATAAAATGGCCATGATAAGTTAAAAGTCTAAGGCAGCTGGGGAATGACACAGGTCTGGGGATCAACCACCACGTTGTGGGCTCAAGTGAGGCCCTTCAAACTGGCAGGGGACATTGCTCTTTCATTAGCAATTCAAAATTGTGTCTCCTGTAGCTTATTGAACTATTCACACGATGCAGTCTCCTAGCAGTCTAACACTTATCTCTGAGGTCTCAGCTGGAAAGTTCAATAAACTTGGAGGTATGTGGCTTCAGTAGGTCTGAAGCAGTAACATAGGAGATTCCTGATGTGCTTGATATATTGCACCTCGCTGGTACTGGAGCTATCCAACTGGAAAGTCATAAAATAAGACAAAATAAAGTGCTGGAGCAGAAATGGTTTGGTCATTAACACCAGACTCTCAGCCATTAAATCTCACCCACAAAATGGACAGCATGGTGTTTACGCAGAGCACCCTCCAGACACACGCAGAGACCCAACAGCCTCATGGACACGTTGGTCAGATTTCCTTAAATCACAGGGATTTTTCACAGGGTTTATCTAGGTTGTGAAATTGTGAAATCACATTATTATTATCTTGCTGCCGGCACCACTACCTGTTCCAGTTTCAGTTTAGGAACATCCAAGCCTGAGACACAGGGTCCAGAAAAGACACTTGCAGTATCTTTGTAGTACACTATGACTTCAAGTTTCTCCTAAGGGCTTGATAGGATTCCTCTGTGCTCTGCAACCACAGCTATAACAGACCTGAGCTCCTGCAAAGCTCAGAACTGTTCTCCAGAGCAATTACTTCATCCAACATCCTCAAGCTTTGCTGCCTGCAGACTTGGAAAAGGGAAGGCTAAAATGACAGCATCCATTGCCATGAAGTAATGCCAGTTTACTGAGACAAGAATCAGGCCCCTGAAGAAAAATAACCCAATTTATCATCACCTTGCAGTTACTTCGTTATTTTGTTCTAATGCAAAGGTTTGTAAAGTACTAAATAAATCAAAATGAGAAATCATTGCTGTGAAGACAACGCAAGGACAATGACAGATTGAGCACAAGTCTGAGGGGGAGAGACTTACAGAAAGATATGAAGCATTGAAGCAATGAGGAAAAATGGAGGAGTAGAGAGTCCATGTAGAAGTCACAGGAGTAAAGAAGGTTTTATAGCAGGAAAGACAGACCTCTGAGCCTCTTGCAATCCTTCATTTCATACAGCTTTGTTTATTATAGCATCTTCCTTTCCTAAGGCTGTGAGCTCAAGACTTTGATTTATACTTCAGAGCTAATTCTTTCCAACCTTGAAACGCAGGAAAGAAAATGTAAAGGTTTGTCAAAACAACTGCAGGGAGGCTGTAATGCAGCCTTTGCTTACCTCCTCCAAAGCTGAAGGTATTTCAGGCTCAGAAGGCAGAACAAATATGAGATGTTCAAGACTGAATTTCCCCAGCCATTGAGAATCAATGCATCTGGTTGGTGTGAGACATTACTCTTCGCTGGGTGGCAGAGAAAGATGGTGATATGGTATGATATGATATCAAAAAGCCTGCACAGAGTTACCACAGAAACTCCAAACTGTGTATCCAGGTACCAAAAAAATAAAAAAGGAAGCAATCATATTCTGTTCTCCCCTTAACACAGTCACAAAACTTGTGCATATTTTGGAGGATTTAAGCATTAAAAGAAAAGGTCTGAACTGAAGGATGTGAGTTGATGAAGAGACCTCCCAACAGCTTCATTTCAAACATTGAATCTAACCTGTGGGGCAAGAAGAAATGAGGAAGCCTGCAACATCCATCAAACACTAAGCCTGTTTTGCAGGGTCCACATTAGCAGAAACTTCATCACTTTAAAACATCTTAAGGATTCAACCCCTGAAGCAGCACGCTGTCTGTATCTAGTGCCGGGGTGCTTCACTCCATAGTTTCGCATTCATCTCTCCAAGCTTCAGGGACCCAAAGAGCATAATCACTGAAGAAAGTTAATCAATGAACAGAGACAGGCATCTCCAGAGGGCAATTCAGCCCACACAGGACATCCATTGCTTGCTGAAACCAGCATCTCATTAGCTACAGGGGAGCACAGGTTAAGTACGCTCCAAGTTCAAGCGCCTCAGTTAAATGTCTAATGCTTGATGGAATCCTCATGTAAGAGTCTTTCAAAGACCCTTGTGGCCACTGGAAATACTCATAGATTTCAATGGGCTCTGGGTCAGGATTTCAATTCATCTTATTTCAGTAATAAAGTCAAATGCAGCCTTAAGCATTTAAGGAAAAAAACCACCTGCAACTTATTACACAACTGAGACATTTTTGCTGTGACTGCTATCTCTTTCAGTTTATGAAAACGAAAGCTTCTGATACCCTCTGGTAGGACATATAACACTGTTTTCAGAATTCTGCCTCTTCAATACCAATCCAAGACCTGAAGATCAACTTAAAAAAATAGTGCCAAATAAAAATTAAATTGTAGTTTTAAATACTAGCAAGAGAACCTATACTTTTTTCCAAGTTTAATGTCAACAAAAAAGACAAAAGTAATATTCCCCCTACACAAACACGATTTTTTTTATGCCTTTTGTCAGCAGTGCAAACTTTTTCAAGTTACTCTTAAATGCAGCCATTGCAAACAGAGCTAAAACCCATCTACTCTTGTTATCTTACCACACCGTAAATTGTCTTGATAGGGAAATAACAGCGACAAGACTGTAATATTCTTGCTAACAATCCCCTGCTATCATCCAAATCAGTAAGTCATGTACGCAAAGCCAGGAGCAGACTTTGGCTGCAGCAGCGTATCAAGGAATACGTCAGTAAAATGAAAGCTGCCATCTCTACATGGTGTCAGACATATATAGCCACAGTTAATTATCTGTATTACTGCAGTGCCTGAAAACCTTTTATCTGAACCAGAAGCCCATTCTTCAAAGTGACAAATAAATAAAGAACATAAAAACAGTGCAGTGAGACAAGTACTAAACCCTGTTGTGGAAGAGAGGCCATAACCCAGACAGATGGGAAAGGACGCCCATGCAGATCCATGGGACAGGGGACCCTCAGCCCATCAGCTGCCACCCATCACCCACTGAAATATGAAAACTTGCATGGGGGAACTAGAGGAAAGGTTGGGAGGTGGGTTCAGTTACAGGGAGTTCCTGCTGAGTGTAGGAAAACCTTCAAGGTACATCTCTCAGTATTTAGTGGCTGCGATATTAAGGGTTTTAGCAGGGGCCAGGTGAGAGCTGGTAATTCAAGAGTCATAAAAGGGTTAGTGAGAAGGAGAAGATTAAAGAAGAGGCCAAAAGCAGAAGAGAGCTATTTGTGCTGGCAAAAAAGCAGTGAAATGCCTATATTAATAGAAAATATACCTAGGTGTCTTTAAAAGCTATGTACATCTAAAATAGATACCAAAGATTATGTTATCCAAGCTGCATTCCTACGACTGAACACATCCAAGCCCCAGAAAGCCATAGCCCTCCCTCCCTGCCCTTCCTAACCCCCCCGCTATTTGGGGTGCCTGTTCTAGGATCCCTGTCACCCTCCTCCTACTGCCATGAGGCTGCCACCCTCGCTCACACAGCTTTTAATAACCAGACAGAAGCTGAAGTAGAGACTAATCACAACGAGCCTTTTTCTCTGCAAAACCCTTGTGTTGCAAAGACAGAAATTTGTCAGAAACTGAACTTCTATGCATCATTCATTTCCATTCGTACCAATACGTGCTCCTGCAGTTTGGTAATTGCTTACTTGCCCTGCAAAATGAAGTGAAATAAAGGCCAATAATGCCACCCACAGGTGCTCGTGTTTATTGCTGCAATGAATTCCAAAATGGGTTTTCTTGTCTTGCACTTGACTGGAATGTTAATTCTCACCTGATAGTGACACTGAGGTCCTTCTGATCTCACCTGCACTTGTGGTCAGAACCCCAGTGCCTGTGTGTGTTCTGTGCTGCTGTGGTGGAGCTCATGGTTTTATTGCGCAGCTGCCCTAGTTCTACTGCAAATAAGGGGGGGAGAACCACCCACACCTCAACAGGCTACAAAATAGAGATTAAAAATAAGAAGTCCTCCCATCTCAGCACTCAGAAATAGGCAGATCTGGTGAAAACATTTCAAATAATGCACGTTAGTCACTTTTTTAATTAAAAACATACAACAGGCACGTTTCCATAGTTTGTAGCATATTTTGCCCCATTTTATTTTGCCACTCAGAGATCCTTCAACTGTGATGACAATGACTGTAATGATTTAAGAGCTCTTCTTTACAGAATACAACAAAAACAATTTGAAATAAGACCTCAGTCTTTAGGTACAACTGAAGAGGGAGAAGCTTCCTTACAGACACTGTGCTCTTATTTCCCTTATCCATGTTTATTGAGAATGCTGTAATGGAAACAACCTTTTCAATAATTGTTACCTGAATGTTAAAATAGGATTTTATGTTTAAGGTAAAAGGGGTTAAAGGATATTTATTAGCTTATTCTTCCTTTCTGTCAGAGCCACAGGATTCCAGAGAACGAAGTCTGGCAGAAAAGCTCAGGATCACATTGTACTGCAGGGGAGGAGGCAACGCTCTCTCATATACCTGATCTCTCTCAAAAGTAACTCAGGTGGGCCACAATGGGGAGATAAAGCCTTCTACATGGATATATTACATCTCCCAGCTGGAATTAATTTGCATCTCCCAGCTAGATTCACAACAGCTAACTCTGAATTCAGCAGGACATGTGATGGTTCTACACCATTAATCCTTCTCATATTCTATTGCACCTCAGATCCTCACAAAAGATCAAGTTATCTGAATTTTCTAGGGTTTTCTGTCAGTATGGACTGGGGTAGCAGACACAGATGCATTTACAGAAAAAGTTGTAGGGGTCAAAAGCACAGGAAAAATGGGTAAAGCTAGGATTTAATATCATGCATGTTTAGCTCAAAAATGGACTAGCCCTACCCAAAGTGTATTCACTGCATGAAACATGAATGATGTAGGTTGAGGTTCTCTCAGATGTCCAAATCAACTGAATAACTTGAGAAAATCAGTGTGGGAAATTTTCTTTATTTTAAAAAGGGAACTGCCTTGTTTGAAACAGGTTTGGTAAGTATGAGAATCCAAAGGCAAGCTATCGGGTCCTGCACTTCATCTCATGATAGATAGACATCTTACATTATAGTTTTCTTATATGCAATTGCAGATATGGCATCTACATTCCAAAGTCTGTACAGTTTTAATATCATCCTACTTATAACAAGTCGTCTCTGTGCATTCATTGTATGTGTAATCACTTAGCTTACTTTAACTTATTTAGTGTACAGAACACATATCAGTTGAGGCGAGATTTAAGATAAATTAGAGACTAAACTCTTCCTAGACATCATCGCACTTTGTTGATGAAGTTCATCAATACTTTCATTTAAATCCCCCAAGATCTTGATGAACCACTGTCATGTTAAAGGCTTGCTATCATTGCTTGTACCATAGGGGAGAAGTTGCTTCTCACACCTAATCTGGCTTTCCCACAGAAGGCTCTCTGAACAGTAACACACAGTAATGACTTTGTAGAGCTACAACAGAGCCGGTCCTTAATTTTAGCCTCCATACATTGCCCAGTCTCTGATACAACAGCAACTCCAGATATTCAGAGCAGCTACACAGCACTCATGACATCGAAGAACCCAGGTATTGCAGATCAGCCAGCTCAAGCTGTTCCCCAAACAAACATGTTATCTATTTTTATTTATATGCAATCATTAAAAGAAAAAAATCGTATTCATTTTAAATGGTTTCCGTGAGAAGTGTTGTGTTTGTTGCCATGCAGGATGCCACCAGGCAGATGATAACATGTTTCATGACAAAACCAAAACACCCTCCAGGCAAAATTATGGAAATCCTCACTCACAGACAAGCGTGATAAAAATCTATAAAGCTTAACTTAACGGTGAGGGTGAGAGATTGGATCCTCAGTAAACTTAGTTTCAAAGCGATAGTTATCTGGGTGATCTGGAGGACACGTTATTTAACAGCACAATTGGATTTTGCTGATGAATGACTGCCCGTTTGGTGGTTTTGCTCGACTGGTCTGTCATTGACTAAGTGTCAGCGTACATGGACTGCTACATATATGCCTTCATCCACCACAACCAGCACTGCTTGCTGACTTGCTGAAGTGTATTTCACCAGAAAAACACCAGGAAAAAGCAAATGCTGATTCATTAGATCATTTGGGTGGTGACAGAGACTGTCAAAGAGAGTTTGCAACTGGGGAAGCTGGTGCATCTAGAGATCCATCCAGATCTCCTGAAACTGGGCAGTAATTCTCCAGGAACAAAGTTCTCCCTGGTGGTCTCCCCATGAGGAACAACAGCATGGAGTCTCCCCTCATCCATGGAAAGCTCTTCTGCGTTTAGTCCCTGAAGAAGGTGAGGAGCTGCTACACCAGGCACCACTGTTAAACAGCCCAGACCCCACCAAAAGCAGTTCTACACAAAGCTCTCACCTATTCACAGATTTTATCCATCCTCTGGACACAGCCTGCGTCCAAACACTAAGGCAACATAAAATCCGTAAGAGTTTGTGACTCTGACGCAGGAGAGAAGAGTGGCAATCCGAGTCAGCAGTTTGAAATAGTTAAATATGGTAGCCATGGATTAAAATCGCTAAGGATCTTCAGAAAATCCAGCATATCTGTGCCTGAAATTGGATAGCCAGTAATCAAGCTTTCAAATACATCCATCCTATAGCCGTATTTACAACTGAAATCTTAAGACATCTAAAAGAAACACTAAATTGCAACACAGGAACACCAGCCCCGCAGTGTGCCAAAACACACAGCTGGTCCCAAAACAAATAATGACAAGTGCTAAAGGCTGTGAAATGGGAGGAAAATCATTAAAAAATCTCAACACAGGAGTTTTCCAGCACCTCCCAGAAATGGTATTGATACATGTCTGCAGAAGAGAGCTACTCAGAATGGCAATAATTAACTCCTTCTAGAAATCTACAGATTGGTACTATTTCCTTTGGGTCCAAAAGAAATGGTACCAAGGAGAAGAGTTATTTTTATAGGTATATATGACAGTTTTGGCCAGGAGAGGTTGTGAAGCCCTTCCCCAGGAGCTAATACCACTCACACACCGCAAGACTCCAAAATTCAGAGGAAAAGCAGCTCAGGGACTCAGGAGAGGACAGACACTCAACCTGCATCAGGACAAGCATATTGCTAATACACATAACATAGGAGATATGGGGCCCGATCTTCCATTGAGCCTGTAAAGTCTCGTCTTGCTCCCTCAATATAATGTGTCAAGTGCCTGCAGTCTCCAAATGTTGAGAAGCAAAACTTTATATATACACATATATACATAAAAACACCAACTATTTTACCTTCCATATATTTAAACCTTAATCCACTTCAGTTAAACTACAATTTTCTGAGAGCTTCTTTAGCTGGCAGGCTTGCTTTGACGCAGCTCCTCCCTCCACACCTCCTCCTGCCCCACGGTCCAGCCCCTTCGCTACTCTCAGCTGCTTCTGCAGATGTAGCTGAACTGGGCGACAGATTAAAGACAGGGATTTAAGTGGCCACGACTTTCAGCAGCTTATTTTCAGCCAGATGAGCTCCAAGCGCAACTCCCAAGCAGAGGTTAAGAACAAACACACAGGAAAGAGCACTCCATGACCTGCCACAACCCTTGAAGCAGAAACTTGCAAAATTACACTCCAGCAGAGACCCAGCAGGACGTCGCAACCACCTAACGTGAAAATTTGCTATTGGATGTTTTAAAAGCACCGCAGGAATCGTATCCTATACCCACACCGACTCCCCAGAGAACAAGGTAATGTTTGCACCAGCAAGGAAAACCTGCAAAAGTATGCTGCTGATACGTTTTGCTGGACTGAAATACAGTTATAAATACTATTTGCTCCACTGGAATATCAAAAAGGAAACCCAGCCAGAGCCCCAATAAGAAACAGATAAATACCTTGGCAGTTATCCAGCAAGTGTGCAGCTTGGATTCATCCACAGAGAACCAATGATGGAAAACTTCAAGCACAAATCTCTTTTTCAATTTGTAATAAACCTTAAAAGCAATATTTAGGAAAAAAACAAACAAACAAAAAACAGAAGTTTTCTTCTGCAGACACAGTTTGCCATAGCATGGGTGTCACAACATAAGCCATAAGACACACGTTGCATCTGCCGAGCCCACACAACAGTTCTCAGAGGCATGAAAAATATCACTAGCAGCAACACAGCCTTTGACAACACAAAGGTAACAAGCCAGAAAAAATGCTTCAGAGCATGTTGTAGGGGCTGGTTTCTTCACGCAGCCATCACAGCCAGCTTGCTGGAGCTCTCACACCAGGGCACATGACAATGAGCAAACTCCCATCCACTTTCCTTCCTAAAATATATCTATTTAACCTCAAACAATAGCAGTTTACCTACTGCCTCTTTGTAAGAAGTCTGAGTTCACTACAGCAGCTGGCTGCCTTGACCTCCTTCTCTATAAGCCCCACATGAGCTCAGTGTTGCTGATGTGCTCCCTCCCACCAAGGCTGGTCTGACCCTTGTCCCCACCTCACCTGGAAAACAGCACCGCAGCCAGGACACCAAACAGAAACACATCTCATCCTCTCCAGGAGGTCCGTTCACCTCCACACTTTTCACCACATTCAATGTTCTAAGATGAGGATGGGATCCCATTTCACTGGTCTGTCCCAGGAAAACAAGGTGTTATCCACTGACAGGCTGTGTGCTTGGACAGGAAGATTTGCCATATCTCAGCACAGCTCTGACTAACTCTATCTGCAAGCAAATGTTTGAAAGATTTTCAAATTGCAGTGAGTAATTTGGGATTATAGCTGGGAAGTTTCTAAGCGTTTTGACTTTAAACTAGGTGTGTTGCAAAAAATTCAATAAAAGTCACAAACAGACATTCTTCACAAGTCATATAACCCCTGCGAATTGCTGTGACACCAATGAAACTGACTCTTGAAGAAAGTAGAAAGTTTGACATAAACCTGAACAATCTCTAAACAATTTCAGGGTATTTTAAAGAGAACTTTTCCCATTTACAATCCAGCAGCACAGCCTTCTACCAGACACTCAGCTCCACGGCTCACCCCCAGGGACCAGAATGGTGAGCTCTCCATCCATGAAAAATGAAGATACATTTTATGCAGCTTCTGAACTCTGAATGACCATGCACTTTACTGAAATGTTATTTCTTTTTATAACTATGTAAGAGCATAAGGGGGAAGAAAGAGAAGAAGGAAGCCAATGCTGTCACTTTGGAAAGGTTTTATTCTAATCAACCTTACAACGCTTTTTGTTCTACAATAGAATGTTTAATCTCTCTTGGCTGGCACATTCCCTCCAGGGTTTTACCACTTACAATGGGAGTTTTCACTTTGACTGTGGTAAAAATAGCATCAAACCCCACTGCAAGGCCCCACTTTTACTCTGGATTCATTCGAGAAGTTCTGAAGAACCAATGATGTCATGAGATGTGGGAAAAAAGTAGGAGTTCTTTTGAAGAGGAGTCATACTTCACTTCATACGCTTCACTTCCTGTGAATACAACTGTCTCTGAAACGTGTTTCACTTGGCTGTTGCAAATCCCTGCATAGCTTGTGGTTTGAATGATTTTTAAAAATATATATAAATGAGCTAAGATTTCCATAACACTTGTTCTTCATGAAATTTCTCCAAACCCTTTCTGGATGTGCGGGCTCAAGGTGTTCCAGATAGGGAGGGAGGAGGCAACAGAGGTCTTGGAGTGGAGCCACTCAACTAGAGCTCCAAAGTGCTGAGCTGTTTGTAGAACTGAAACTTCAGCTTTTTCTTCTTTTTATCATGTTGGTTTAGAGGGAAACGAAGCAGTTTTTATGTAATGAGCTCTGGCCTGAATATTTTCTAAAGCTCAGGCCAAATTCAGCCTCTGAGTTTTGGAAAAGGTTATTAGAAAGTTACAGTGCGAGAAACTCCCCTGTACTTCCAGATTTGTGCCAGGCATACAGACTGACAGATGGAAACTTCCCAAGAGGATTTCATTTTGTTCAGAGAGAGGCAAACAAGCGATTTCCATCTGGATGACTCCATTGCAATTGGGAGAACTAAAAAGAAGTGTATCTCTGGATTGAAGCCAGCACAGACTGAAGCACCAGGTAGTGAGCAATGTGTATGTCCTGCACCAGGAACCACAGGCACCTCTTTTGTTTAGACAAGTCCCATGAAACAGAATAAACGTATTTATCTTTCTACATTTTTTTTTCTACTCTCCATATCAGCACTTTCCAGACTGATGAGGCCATTCCAGATAAACATCTAGATTGAATCTCTGTATCCAACAGAAGCCAAAGCTACGCTTGTATTTTCAGTCTCTGCCATGGTGACATATAAAGGGGTATCATAAATAAAAAAAGTGAATGTGTTGAGTTGCATTAACAGCCATTATGAAGACACCTTTGCTCTCTTTGAGGCCCTGACAATGACAACAGTGCTTTGGTCATGGTTTGGCTTTCACGGATAAATTTCTTCTCCTTTCCCAAGAATGAATTTTTGTTCTTTAGTTATTTCTCAGGAAGACATATTTAGTTTATAATAGGTGGATTTAATTGCTATCTTAACAGTTGTTGTACCCAACATAAAATGCATCCACAATAGATTGCCAGTAATAGAGACACAAGAACTGTATTTTAGTAGCAACTAGAAAGCAATAGAAATGGTGTGCTTCTTTTGCTCGAAATAGCTGCGGATTGCTGAAATATAAAATTAGACTAAAGGGTCACAGTGTCTCTGCAGCTTTCTCAGCTGTATATTGTGCAGCTCCATTAGTGGAGTGCAACTCTGGTACGAGGTGATGAGCCTTGCACCCTGGATTGAAGAGACCATGTTTAACAACGGGTTTGGAAAAAGTATCCTGTTATTCCAAACAGAACAGAAGTGAAAGTACTTCAGTCAAATAACAGAAATACCTCCACAGAGTTTACTAAAAATATGTCAGATTTTCAAAGGAATACAAAGAGTTACATGCCTCTTTTTCCTGACTTTCTGTTCAGGCTGAAGCTCATAACCCCTTTGGTGGGAACAGCAAATAACCGGAGCGAAGGTGGCATCTGACAGCCCAGTGGGTGAAAGGTTTTGGCATACACTGGTCAGGAGACATTTCTGCACGTGTCACACACAGGGCGTCAAAGCCAAGCGTGCAATTTTCTAGCAGTGTACAAGTGGAAAAATAGGTCATAAAATAGGTCAAAAAATAAATGCTGGGTAGTTTCTCATTCATTATTTTGATAAGTCCTGATTGAGATGCTTACAGTTTGAAGGAGAAAGGATAAGACATGGACATAAGAGAGACTCTCATTTCCCTGATAGGTGTAAATAATCCATCACAGAGAAGCTTTGGGGCGCTGGAGAGCTTTCTGGTCTGCTAGAGATGTTTCTTAGTCTTGTGCTGAATAAAAATGCAGAAGGCAGGTCACATTTATGCTGCTTCTCTGTAGCCTTCCAGATAATAGGTAATTACTCACGCATGTGTTCTGCAGATGCTCCAGGGATCCATCTGCACACATCTGACTGAGAGTAGATGGTTCTGGATGGGTTCAGAAGAGACCAGAGCTGTATGAAGAGTGGTGGGGCTTGGGGATGCTTAGTAATTCAATTTTGCAGTCTCTGGATAGAAAATAATAAAGCAATGATAATAAGGCTAGCAATATAACAACAGTTCCTTGGGAAACCAAACAACTGTACAGCCATGGAAAGGCAGGGATGTGGCCAAGTCAGGGCAGACAGCCCACTCTTCAGTTCCAGGACCTATGGCCACAATGTTTGACACGTGCTTCTCCAACCTATAAAAAGTTCCATCACCCCTTAACAACATATCCCTGGGCCTCCCTAGCTTTTTTTACTGTGTGTTTTCCTGAATGTCCACCCTCAGTCTGCTGTGTTACAACTGAAGGTCACCATAGTTTGTCTGTCCCCTATGGCAATGGTGACCATGCTGATCACTGTTGAGGTTAAGCTCAGCTCTGCTGTGGCAAGCGCAGGCTCCTCGGCAGATGGGCCAGCCTGGCAAAGCCTGCAGAGCTCAGGGAGCAAGTGGGGAGGTGAGATCCATGAGGTGTGTGGAGGTGGGAGCACAAAGCATATGATTATCTATTTTGACTGAGTGGAAACAACCAGAGAAAGAAGCGATCCCCCAAATCATCCAGGATAAGTTAGGGCTCTATATAGCTTTATCTGACGTTAATACTGAGGTTTGCAATTAATTCAACTTTTGTGTTGACCATAATTCTTCTGCTACTGGAGAGAATTGCTCTGCAATTTTCTGGAGAAGGAAAACTCTGTAGCTGAGACAAAGCACAGAGGTGGGCAGCCAGATGTGATAAAACTCCAGGGAGCCAGCACAGGGAAAATAAGAACCGCCTTATGCAGGACTTAGACATGGAATAAACAGGTTATTTTTACAAGCTGGAAATGAACATATAACTCCAGGGATGAGGAGGAATGTAGCAAGTAACAGCATTTGCAGCTCAGCATATTCCATTGCTACTAAAAAGAAAAAAAGGCAATGAAAGCAGATGGGAATAACACAACCAAAGCACCTCAGAGTTTTATTTAGCCACAGGAGAAGAATTTTGAGAAGCAGAGCAGACAGCACTGTGGTATCTGTAGTTATGGATTCTGCCTCCTGCATGCTCCCCAGTAATGGGAGATGTGAACCCCTAATCTGCTGCAGAAGTGCTGGTCATTTTATGCCACCATTAAAATGCAGAATGAGAGCTGCTCTGGTTCTCCTGTGAACACTTATACGGTTTTTCTTTCTTTGCAGTTTTGGCCAATCCACGCTAACAGTCAATTGGACTGGAGTTTTCTTTGCCCCTGAGGCTGGAAAAATTCAACTGGTTCCTCTGTGAAGTGGGAGACCCAGGTATTAATTATCATAAGGTGGATTTGCAAAGCACCAGTTGGCTCAGCTCTTTTCATTTGTTTTTTTTCAGCTCACACTAAGTCCTTGAGTCTGTTATGTCTTATCCCAGTGCATGGAAGAGTACGTCATTCAACATTATTAAGCATGGCCAAAAGAGATTCTAAATATTAAAAATAAAAAGCAAAAAAAAAATGAATTATCACTTGAGAAAGCATTTCTTCACTTATGTTTTATGATCTGTGACAGAAAATTTTGCAATGAACCACAGCTCTTTGTCACTTGGAATAGTTCTGATATTGTTGTTGTTGTACTTTTCCACTACAGCAAAATCACTGGTATTACCCTTGAAGCGTCCAGACAGCTCAGGCCAGGGGACCAGACCTTCTGCGGGAATGAACTACTATATCTACAGCAATTTTAATGCATCCAGTGTACCGAGTGTACATCCAGTGGTCATACTTGTAGGAATAACTGTCCTGAGATATGTAAAGAGCTGCTGATAGACACCAGTGTGTCGGAGTATGGCAGTCAAGAGCAGGCACAGGTTGTCACTGTCACACATGAATTGGCTGTGGGTACAAGGGGGGACAAGCACAAGGATGTTGGCAGCTGATGTTGCCATAGGGGTTTAAAATAAGAACTTCAAGAATCATTTGTCTCTTCGCATCCCTTTTTCAAGAAATATTTATTTTGTTTTTCAGTACATTTATTTTGTTTTTTGGTTTTTAACAGGCCCTGTTATGACAGGACAAGGGGTGATGGCTTTAATAAAGGAGGGAGATTTGGGCTGGACATGAGGAAGAATGTTTTACACTGGGGGTGGTGAGAGCCTGGGCCAGGTTGCCCAAAGAGGTGGTGGATGAACCATCCCTGGAGACATCCCAGGCCAGGCTGGACGGGGCTCTGAGCAACCTGAGCTGGTGAAGATGTCCCTGCTCATGGCAAGGGTGGCACTGGGGGAGCTTTGGAGGTCCCTTCCAACCCAAACTGTTCTATGATTCTATTCTACGATTTTATGAAAGACCTTCCCATGGGCACACACGGCTCTGAGAAGACAAAAGCCTTTCTCCACAGACTGGACTTGAGTGCAAAATCATCTGTAAGGTCAGAAACAGAGCAGCAAACAGTGGGGCAGCTGAGTGTGCTCTGAGCCCTCTGAAGGACTCCTCTACATTGAGCCTTTGGAATTTGTCTCTCCTAAGGAGCAGGGGCAACAAACTGCACTATTGTATCCTCTCCCAGCCACACTCAAGTGTTGGCAATGGAAAATGACTATTCCAAGAATAAGAGAAGATGTCATTAAGCCTCACATGCACTTGCTGTTTAGATTCATGCTATCACTTATTCCACTTCCCTGTAATGGCTTCAGACTCTTCTATCTCTCTCTCAGCAGACTTCTCTGCTGCTTTGCATTTAAATTCACCTGCCTTCATAAAAGCATAGTTGAACTGTAAGCAATAAAGGAGCCAGACAAAACCAAATATGCTGTTGTTTTCTCGGCTTGCTCTGCAGTCCCAGGCAGAGGATGTTTTTGTGCCCCTTTGAGAAAACCAGCCCACTCTGCACATGCTGAGTAACTATTTGAAAACAAATGGGTAGGGTTGTACCAGACATCTACTCCTCAGTCTTAGAAACAGTACCAAAAAACCACCTATCCATAAATATTTGTTACCATGACAGTTCTGAAAATAAAGCAGTCTGGAACATTCCTTATCAGGCCAGGCTACAGTATCCAGCTTCCTTACACCAATTACCATCTATTTGACATGATTCGTGCTCTCTTCATTAATGGGATGAAAGGCTTTATGGGATAATAACCTAGTACCAGTGAACAAGTGTATTTATGAGACCAAAGACCAAGCCATTTATCCTTGCAGAAGGAGCCTTGAGACTGTAGTGGTTGGAACTGGTCTAGGATGGATAAAACACAAGAGCAAAACTTCTGTCCTATTGGACACAGATCCATCCATGAACGGCTGAGTACACAGAGGTTCTCACTACAGGAAAGCTGACAGAGCAGAGAACATCCTGCTGATGATGCTGCTACAGGACAAAAGTAGGAGGACAGACATTGGCTTCACTTGCATGTTGAAGATGCTGTAATTAGAGTTACTGCCACGTTAATTAGTTCCTAACGTTTTCTTCAGCTGAATCAAGATTGGGTTGAAAACTAGTGACCTGAAATCATGGCCATTACATTATTGCCAGAATGTATTGGTTTTCTCCCTCTGCAGACAGGACACAGACGGCAATTGCTTCCTAAAACATTCCTCAGCTGAACGACAGTAACAAACATTCTTCTCAGCTCACAAAACCCTAAGACACATTAGAATCTACCTGGGCTGAAAGGTTTTCCTTGGTTCTGGTAGGAGCCATGCAGCAGCCCCTCTCATCGGGGGTGAGGTGTGTTTGATAGACAATAACCACACAGGCTTTCCACCCCTGCTGTGCCCTACTATCGATCTCTTTGCATTAGCACCCAATTTGTGTGTTCCCTCTAGTAATTTCTGCTGGGTAAGAACAGCACAATCACCTCTGATTGGGATTTCTGGCCATGTGGGACAGTGTCTGCACACCAGGTTCTTGCTGCAGGCTCCATTTCAGTTCACACAATCCATACACGGAGATCTACCACAAAGGAAAAAAAAATCCATACTGACCAAATATTATCACAGAGTGGCATCAACATATCACATTGTACAGTCCTAATCTATGTGCTGAACAATAACCTGGTGTTCAAAACACCACTGTGAGGAAACCATTCACTGTACAGGTAGGCATGGTAAGACAGAACCTGACAAGGATTTGTAGTAAGGATTTTAGAGGGGTCTGTACTTGTGGCACATAAAATCAAAGTGGCAACACAGAAAATACCATTTTTAAAATCAGACTATGGGTTGAAGTTAGACCTCTAAACCAGAGATTTCTGAGTTAACAGCAGGTTCTTACACAGCAGCATTTACTAGAAAAAGCAAAGATTTTTATGCAAATCAGTGACTGTAATATAGTTCAAATTATGGCTGTAAGAGAAAGCTTTTGGTTTCTATCACATTCTTAATCAAGGCAGTATTTACTAACATCTGTGTTTTTTCAGTTTTCTAGTCTGCAGTGATTTTGTGCAGACACCTCTGTCTAACTGGAGGCTTCTACTTGAAAAGTCTTCCTTAGCATCTCTCAGAGACGTTATCTGTTAGATTGGCATAGCAAAAAAAAAATTACCACCATTTGGGAGCAATTTATTTTCCACAGCTCTTCAGTAGTAAACACCCATTTCCATACCACCTACAGATATGTGTATATCTTTTTGTTCTAATATTGAGAAAACAATATTTCCATTCCTCCAATACAAGCAATCCTTGGCTTGAATTTTTAGCTGGTCAAATAATGCTAAGGAAGCAAAGACATTGGAGTTTCTGTCCGCACTGCTGGGAATATGCAGGCAGGCAAACTCTATTACAGCCACAGCTTTATCAAAGGAAAGCTGAATCTCCTCATTAGATCTTGGCGGTTGTTATTTTCAAGAAGAAAGACTCTCTATTGCAGGCAAAATTATGGAAAAATGTGCAAAGGAGTGGTGAAGAATGGCACAGAGAGGCTGCAGGGGGGAGCTGGAGCCCCTGCCCAGGAACATTAATGCTCTTCATCTGATGGGTACCAAGTACAGCCAGGATTGGCTCGGGATTTATGTATTTTAGCCATCAACCCCTATACTGGGCATTTGGATACAATCTGGCATTGCTCCATCTTACCTTAAAAAAAAAATAAATAAAACCACCAAAACTCACACTTATGTTTTCCTCCAGCATATGGACAGCAAAAACTCATTAAGGGAGGCTTCGTTTGACAAGGATGTATGCCAAAGCTCACCTTTACAGAGAAGTGTCCAAAGTGCGAAAGGCTAAATTAGAACTGAAGTAATTAAGAGTACACTCCAATAGAAGTGGCATTGATCCCAAATTTGTGTATTCATTCTTAGTTTTCCTTTGCATCCTTGGGCAAAATATTTAAGCCTAGATTCAGCAGAGCACCTAAACACCTGAGCAACATGTAAATCCTACAAGATTTGAGGCTTGCTGCTAAAATAAAGCCCTGTTGCTCTCTCTATGCCTTTTACTAGTTTGCCATCTGTTAAAATGGATATAAAATTAGTCCTGTTTTCCTAGTGTTTTGGGAGGAAGGGGGAAAACAGAAAAGATGAAGAGGGGATGAGGTACAAGAAGAAGGACTCTGACACAAGGATAATTATGCCTATCTTAAACAATTCTCATTTTTTTCTTAGAATGTTTAGGGAATGCAGTTTGAAGGGAGTTTAAGAGGTTTCCAGTGATTACGTTTAAAGTATGTAGAAGTAATATAAACGGCTGTTAAAATGTTGACTGGAAGAGAAACATGTTTATGTTATGTTAAACTAGATATTAAAATTGCTTTTTCAGTACTTCAAATGCAAGAAACTGCCTCATGCTTTTGCTGGCACTCTTAAGAAATGTTAATAAGACCTTTTTCCTGCTACATTTTAAATGGAAGATAGGCAGTATAAACAAAGCTGCAGATTGCTTTCTTTATTCTGCTGGGACATCCAGCTATGCTCCTACTGATAAGAGAGAATTTTGTTTACATATTCTGCATAAAGTTGTCCAGCAAACTTCAAATGAACTCATACCAGGATCCCAAATTCAGTGTGTTCAATGGACAACTAGAGCTTTCCCTGGGCACCATCTCCCCCTGCTTCAAGCCAGCTGGGGGACACTAATTCAAATATTGGTGGCGGGGGACTTTGTGATTTAGGAGTCTAGTAAATTATACTGAAGGATTTTTGAAAAATTATGTTGGCAATACTGTAGGCTAGATTTTATCTCAATTCAGGTCATATGAACCCAACTCTAAGTCCCTTTATTGGAGGCATCAACCTGGAGCTGCGATCACAGCCTGGCCAGGCTGGAAGGGACAAAGCAGCTGCTGCTGAGTGCAGATATATGCACTGTATGTCTGTCTTTAGCTTAGGATATGTTGCAAAGGAAAGGTAAAGCTGGGATCAGTCAGGCCTTACTGAGAGCTCCCTTCAAAGGAAGCTTTTGATGTATTCTGAACTGTTTGAAATAAACCCCCACCAAATACCTGAAGTCTCAGTTGTACCTACACAGGCTCAATTGCCAGAATATTTAGGTATGTGCATAACAGAAGCTACAATCATACTATGCCTTTAATGCTTAAAATAAACTACTAGGAAAGCACCAATATTTTTGCAAAATAATGTTTTTTTCAGTTGTTTGGTTCCTTTTTTTTCCTCAAAGACTGGATTGACTACAAAAAGAAAGGCAAGTTAAAAGTAAGAATTCTGTAAAAAACTAGTTCCAAGGAGCAAGCACATGCACCCAGGAAATCTTTGTTGATTGTTGCTAATATCTATGATAATTAAGCTAAAAATACCCACAAAGCAATAGAATTTGCTGAGATGACTCTATTGTCTTAAGCAAATAATGAAGGAAGGAACAGCTAAATTGATCCCATGGCTCTCATTTCAATAATAAAGCAGCAACAACTGTTAATCTATAGCACTCACTTTAGATTACAAACCTAACACCGAATGGGCAATTTCATTAGGGAGAATATAGCTAAGAGAGAAATGCTAGCAGGGAAAAAAGAAGTCATCCCCATTGAAACCAAACCATCCTGAGAACTTCTTGCTGCTCTGTACCCAGATATTAGTGTCAGAGAGGCTCCAGCACATGAGACACACGTGTCCCTGCGGACAGAGGGAGCCAAATGAGCAGATGGGGAACTTTTTTCCCCCCCCTCTTTTTATTCTTGGTCATGAAATCAACCCATGATCCAAAAGCCAAGAAAACTCACCCACAGATCCCAGCACTGCCTGGAAGAAACAGTTCTCGTTTTCAGTTCGATCCTTCCAGACACTGACACAAATCCACAGACATCGCAGGGGCTGCAGAGCTGGAGCTGGACATCCCCAGAGCGATGCTGCAGGTGAAGAAAAGGCTTCCACCACCTCTGCTGGCAGCTGTGTGGAGCCCATGGGAGTAACAACTTTCTGTTCTCACTGGAGGACTTTAAATAGCAACATGGAACAACTGACTACCATACTAACAGCCATTTTTTACGGTAGGACCAGATCTCACAGGTACTAGGGAACTTTCTGAGACCTTGTTGAGGTCTTTGCCAATCTTTGAAAACAGACCCTAGAAGTTTTGGTAACATCTTCTGTGTGTCTTCATGAAGAGTAAATGTCTCTTAAGATTTCTGCATATGTATATCTATATATCACATTCTGTGATTCTGTGATATATATATATATGCGTGCTCTCCCCAGGTGTCATGCTGTCTTACACCAACATTCTACATTCTTTACAACACTAATAAAGGACAAGGAAAACCCAAATCTCAACTGACATCACCAGGAGTTTTAACTGACCACAGTGACCTTGAAAATACCCTGGTTATGCCAGCGCAACAGCGGGAATCAGGATGTCAGTGTTAGTGCTGGAATTGAGTTGTTTTAACGTGACTTTACTGAAAAGGAAGATTTAGTAGCTGCTCAAGAGGGAGGAGGCTTGAAATCTATAGCCAGTATCCCTGTTTAAAATTCTGTTAGCCAAATTTATGACACACACTGGAGTCCCATTTTTCCTCTAGTAAGAATATTTCTTTCAGCCATTCATTTTGCATTTCATGAGACACTCCTGCAGATGCAATAAGCTATATCACTCTATTCTGTTTATACAGCATCCTGAAATCTAGACACTTCAAAACCTGTGTGTGTTGTGATGACTGTGTAGAATACCTCAATGAAAGTCTGCTTCTGCATCCTTGATAATTCATTTGTATCCAAGTGGAAATATTTATTGTAGCATTTGAAAAGGCTGTTCTAAGCCATGGGGTAGGTGTTCACAAAACCTAACTCCCTGCACCCAGGTTCTTGCAAGAATTCATCCTGTACATGGAATCTCCTTTATCACAGGAGTTTAGTAAAACAGTGCCTCTCCCTAATGAATTTTCCATTTTTCTTTTCCTTTGTTGCAATACACATGCATTTTACCAGTACACCAGAACTGTGCGGCTTTAATTTTGTTATAATACTCAGGGAATAGTTAGTTCTGTATCTTCTAATGAAGAACAAATGTATGCATTCAAAAATTAAATATTTACTTTCCAAAGAGCCATCATGAGTTTTTGTGAGTGCTTATCTTCATTACACATGGAAAATTAAATGCACTCTGTGTAATAATAAAGGATTATGTATGACAAGGGAAAAGTGATCCAGTTCAGCAGGAAAAAAGCACACACCCTTCTCATAAAATTCGAGTTCAAATTGCAATAGGCTCAGGTCTTATCAGATATAACAAGTTTAGACTTATTTTACTGCATTGAGTTATACTGTACTGGGTGACACTGATTGCTCAGGAGGTCCAATACTGACTCAGCCTACAGGTTTGAGGGAAACATTGGGTAGTACCAAATGTCACAGGTCCCATGTGAAACTTACACAGGCAGAAGTATTCTCATTCCTTCCCCAGGTGCTAACACAGATATGGCTCAGTGGCAACTCCCCAAATTAATTAATTAATTAATTAATTAAAATAGATGTATATATATAATTTTTTTAAAAAAAAAAAAAAGCCAAAATATTCAGGATTTACTGAATATCTGATTTCTACAGAGGGGTTGAATTGAGAACTTCACAGATGGGTGGAAATCAATACCTAAGCATAGGTGTTGTGGTGTCACAGAGACACCCCAAAAGTCAATTTCAGGTGAACAACAAGTTCCAAACCAGACTTTCTTATAGTCGGAAATGTGTAGCAAACTGACTAGAAGCAGGGTTTATATAATTATTTAGCACTCTGACAACATAAAATACAGGTTCAGATATCAGTTGAGGAGATGGGTATGACAACATGATAACGATCCACAACGTGCATGCAAACACAAGAAACAAAACCAGAGGCCTCTCACTCAAGGGCACCCACAACAAATAATCTCCACCTGGGTTAGGCAAGGACTCACACTCACCTGGGTTAGGCGAGAACTCATTCCAGGATATATCCGGTAAATAACCACTTAACCACAGCAGGAGGTAGGATGCTCTCAATCCCAGGAAGTCTCCTTAGATGGCATCCCAGTCTAAGGGAAGGGCTCCAGTTCATAGACCTGCTGCTCCGAGAAGACCACTCCAAGGGGTTTTCAGCAGGGACCACATTTTAAAGCCTGGTCAGATCAGGCTGTGGGCATTACAACATGGTGCAGAAGCTTCTCAGCTTCTCTGGGCACCTCCTTTTTTAAGGACACTGTCAATCAACTGAGGGTTCCACCCCTCCTGCCCCCCAAGCCGGATGGAGGTGAAGTCACCCTGCTGGGGGGTGGCACCTTGGCATAATTTTAGATGAGTCCCTTGGGACAGGCACAATGGAGCACAAAAGGTCCTAAGGAGCTGTCAACTCCCCTATTGAAGACTCCAGAGCTCAGGAGGATGTGCAACTGCCACAAGTGGGATGGGAAGGCCAGGAAGACAGCTCAATAAAACACTAGCCTTATTTTAGCAAATCATAGTTGTGCACAACTCACAGACACCACTCCAGATGAAATCAGCAGCAGGGCTGTTCCTGTAACAGAGGTGCATTATAGCTAAGCACATTGCCTTAGCACTTACCCCACCTAAAACCTGCAAGTCTCCTCATTTCTCTTTCTTGGGCACATCAGTGGTACATGAAACAACCCAATGCCTCTGGTAGCCAAGACATATGGTTTACACAGCAAAATCTGCTGTTCTCCCCGTTTCCTGGCCCTGGGGAAATCTGTTTATTCCTCATCTTCTTTGGAAACCTTGTGATGCTGGAGCTTTTAAATTTTGACCCTTGTCTTCAGGCTATTAAACAGTTGTTCCAGCCTTTTAGATTAGATAACCCAACTTCCAACTTGCTTTAGGAGGTTAAAAGATACAGAGACAACCTCGAGCTTTTTGCATCAACTAATCTATTGCTAAACCACTTGCAATTTCCCTCTCTCTGCAGATATGCTAACCTCCAGTCACTGCATGAAAAGGTTTAACACTTTCTAAAACACAGAAATATACACAAGCCCAGAATTTCGAACTGCTTTTTGCTGTGGATTTCACGGACAATTTGAGGCTTGCAAGGCATTACCCAAACTTGGGGTTCTGCAGGAGCTGTGTCCCTCTGCTCCCCTGCAAAGCCCTGCAACCTTCCCAAAGCTCTTCCACTGCTCTCTTACATCTCCCAGCATCCTTTCCAGGGACAACTCTTACACCACCTACTAATCTTAGCTCTTCTTCTACAAATGAGCTGTCTCCCAGCAGTATATTTGGCTGTCTTAAGTACAGTTTTCAAAACAACCTAAAATATTCAGCAGCCATTTTCCAAAATAACCTAGAGTGAAACCTACAAAATTACGGAATTGTGAAAAAGCCACAGAAGCTTGTCAGAGGATTTTTAACAACAGGAGAGACACCTGGTGAGAGGCCCATCTGCATCTCCACCCACCTCAGTGCTCACTGGCCCCAAGGTCTCAGGATGCCTCAGTCCCAACCTCAAACAAACCTGAGTTTGTAAATCATCTTGGCAGTTTTGAGAATCAGTCAGTTTAATTAAACTCAATATAAAAACATTAATCTGTGATGTAAAATGCCATGGGCAAACACTTCACCAGCATAAGCTGTTATAGCTCCATTAAAGTCAAAGGAATTATGACAATGTACACCAGCTGGAACCAGTCACCAGCATGTGTGACAACAAATGAGTTTGTAACTTGAGAAAACAGTACCTAACAGTACAGTTAAGCACCTGGGGCCAAATCCTCATTATGCATCCTCGTTCCCTTACACACCCACTTATGTTGTCAGAGCAGCATTAATTGGTGTGAAAACAAACACAAATCAAATTTAACAAAATAACGCACACACCAGGGAGAGAATAGCTGCGAGGCCACATGCATCATGTTAGAGTGCTCAATGCCATATGCAGCAACAGTGTCTTGATTTAAAGCTCAGAAATTTCCAGCAGCCCAGGCTGCACTCATACAGCTGCTGTTCACCTGAGCAGCCCCTCTGCGATTCACTGACCTGCTTATGCAAACGCACACAGGCACAAAGCACAACCATTCTCTTGCCTCATGTGGCACCTCAACATTTAATAGATCTGTTATCGCTCCAAGCTGAATGTACCCACAAGCCAAAAAATGAATCAAAGTAGAAAAACAGCTGTAGTTTCCCTGGTGGCAGCTGACCTTGCTTTCCGAGAGCACGTCTGCACGGGGAGCGCCATCCGGCAGAGCGTCAGTCACGGGCTGTCGGAACGGCTCCCACCAGAGCTCCGACTTCGCGAGGCTGCAAACTCAGCTGCAGAGCAACCAGGTGGGACCTGGGGATAATCAAAGTCTACCCAGAGATCACAAAGGAGACCAGACCTACTTACCAATGGGGAGACTGAAGCACAGAGCAATGTAGAAATTGCCAAGCAGCAGCTGAGCATATCCATCCACAAAGTCCTGTAAGAACAGAACTCTTTCCACAACTCTAATGGGAGCTGGTGCAAGTATATTTTTCTACTTTTCTTAGCTTACACTAATCCAAATACTGTTCTTAGAGCCACTAGTACCACCTTCTGGGTCTTAATGGTGTTAGGCAGAGCTGGACAACAAGCTTCACCCAGCAAGGGAACCATCCTGCATGCATCTGCATGGCTCTTGCTGACAGGCTGGGGTCAGGAGCCAAGCCTGAAAGTGGAAGACCCTATTTGGATGGTCATCAACCACAACAGAAACTTTGAATGTGATGCTTCATCCAGTTGTAATTCTGTTAGCTCTAATATTATTGTGCTTGTTACTTACAATTATTTTATGTATAAAAGCCCAGTACACATGTAAGTGAAGGATCTCTATTTGATAATCAGTGGAACTACTGAGTGAAAAACTGTATTATCTTAGAATAAATGTGGTTCACCAAAAAAAGTATTTAAATTCAGCTTAATGTAATATGAACAATTGTTCATATCCTGTAACATGCAGCTGTTCGTGGCTACTATGACAAAAAGGGATTCAGTTTCTCTAATTATTATTATACAAACATTTTCTTACCAGTGTGCCTGTAGTAAATAATCATATCTCACGAGTACAGTTGTCACACTTACTACCACACTATCACTTAGATTGTTCTGATTAAGGGTCACAGTTCTTACAGTAAATACACATATCCCTTTCTAAGGAGTGAAAGATGAAATGAGAAAGGAAAATTTAAGAGAGAAAAAGAAACGGGTTATCATGTGAGCTTCATTCTTTGCCCAGAATTTCATGTTTCTGTGTATTTAAAAGGCTGAGGCTATAGAGTGCTTACCCACACCTCAGATGGATTTCTCTGGAGACCAGCAGGCAACTTCCTCTTGTGTTATCCACCAGCCATGGATGAACCTGCACCTTTTCCTTCAGACTGGAAAGCAGCTTATTGCCATCACGTCAATGGTATGTTCTGAAATTGACATAGGAGATAGTCAGTACATTATGTCCAGGAGATTTTTCAGCAATTTGAGGAATCCTCTGTTCTTTTCAGGTCTGCTTTAAAACATCTGTAAAATAAGCTGAATTATTTAAAATTACCCTGATGTTTAAACTTACGGCTGAACTTTCTAAAATAGATCTTTTGGCACTCCGGACACTTAACAAAATTGTTCTATGTTTACTCTTTTTTAGAGAACAGGACTAGAAACAGTCAAGTAAGAATCACTCAGATCAGATTTTGTAAACTTTAGACATGACAAGGTGCAAGCAGGTGAATTAGGTTGGTTTTCATCTTTTTTTCCCTAGTTTTGGAAACGGTGGTTTTGCTACTTCCTCTGAGGATTTTCTGCACTGCCTTCCCCCCTGATTCTTCCTGAAAAATGTGATGATGAAAAAGAAAGAAAAACAATTGCCATTCTCTTCTGGCATCTCCTCAGCCCCCAGTGTGCTGTTTCCAGCAGGACACACCTGATTTGCTGTGCCCATGTGAGATCTGGCAGGGACTTTCCCCTCCTCAGATTCACTTTTGGGCCTGTTTCTCCTGCCTCAGGCTGGGAACAGATACCAGCATTTCCTTCAAATTGAAATGCTATTGCCTGACCACAGCCTTGGATCTAATGACCTAATTACACCACCCCACCTCAGACCCCTTCAATTAGTCATTTTCACTGTGACCTCATTGCCAAGTGTTCTGTTTTATTGATTTTAAGTGTCTCATTGCCAAATTCCAGGGTTTCCCTTGCTGCTCCTTCGCCCCTGTTCAAAGTGTCTCTGTTCTTGCTAGTGAGCTGCTCCCCCTTTTCCCATCCATTACTTCCAGGGGTCTTCTGTGGAAGCCAGTAAAGCCTCCCAGCAAGTTGTATTGATTTCACGTGGAAACACACACTGTTTTTGAAACCTGCATAGTAACTAGAACAAGTCATCCATCTCTGGAGTTCTACCAAATTCCCTGAGGTCTGTGAAGGTACAAACTTCAGTGGCATCGTCCCATTTCACCCCTTTTTCTTTAGGAATCAGCAAGCCTGAGCTGCTTTGTAGAAGTTGTTGTTAACTGTTTGCTCCTCCAAATAAACTTATTCTTCCTTGCTACACCGTGGTAATCTGGCTCTGGCAAATAAAGCGGCTCCCGATGATCTCACTGCGGGGCTGCTTCTTCTTGTTGGAACAATCAGCGCAGGAGCAGCAGGAGAGTGTTCAGATAGCAACAGAGAGATGAGAGAGAAAACAAAACAAAAAAAGGAATAAAGCAAACAAACAAACCAAACAAAAAACACTTCACCAAAATATGAGCAGGCCTCTTGTTTCTCCAGATGTTCTCAGAAAGGACTGAAGCACGTTATCCCAGCTTCCTCTGATCAGCACAGATGTGGGGATGCTGGGCTCCTCTCCTGATGCTTCCTGCAGACCCCCAGAAACCACAGGGCTGTTCCTCCTGGTAGCTGCAAAGGACCCTCAGCTGTTAGAAAGGTGACACTTCAAGTCCCACCTCACTTTGATTTTCCACCAAGCTCTCTGAAGTACCCAACAGCAGTGGCAAAAACTCATTCCTCGTAGCCACAGCAGAACACAGAGGTTTCAGAAAGGCAGGAGGGAGCCATGGGAAGGAAGGCGTGGGAGAAAGTGAAGCACCTACTTTTCCTGCTGGAGTTTTCTATCCCGTAATTTTACCTACAGCAGAACTGTGCAATTTTGCAGTAAAGGCTGGGAGACCCATTGTGAGCTACTGAACCTTGTGAATTACAAAGTAATTGGAAAAACACAATGAAAACCAGGATTTGCACCATAAAGCATTCCTAATTCGTTTATTGCTATGGCTATAGGTTTGGTTATTTAAGAGAACACTTTGCAACACACTGTCATACTTATGAGGGGATGCTTAGTGATGGAAACAAACAGATTACAAAGTCCTAATAAAGGGAGGTGTCACTGTAAGCCAGAAGGGCAACATTATTGCAGCAGTAAAGATCCTGTCCATGAAGAAATACCTGGAGCCAACCGAATTCCACTGGACTTTATAAGAGGACAGATTAATGAAATCACATTTGCAGCTGTTGCACAAACCCCTACCTAGTCCTCTCTGCCTTGGGGAAGCCACCTTCTCCATATATCAGTGATGTAGGGCAGAGCAGTCACCTGCACGAGCAAGAAACCTCCTCTGCAGCCACTCTTGAACCCCGCAAATCCATCAGCATACTTTTTTCCTTCCAGTCCTGACAGCCTTTCGCTTCTTGCTACACAGACCAGACAAATGGGGTTTAGCAGTAAATATACCAGCAGGTGCTAAATAAAACCGTTCGGCTCAGGTAATGGCAGCACATCCACCGAGCCAGCAGCAGGACCGAGGCTTTCATTTGGGAGGAATTTGGGTCCAGACCAGGCATTCTGTCCTTCGCAGAGCTGCAGCCGCAGTGCTCGCTGCCCCACACTGGCGTGTGCAGGGCAAGGTACGGAACACTGGACCCTGCTTCTGCTTCAGACACGGGTGCTGCTGAGCATACATGGTACAAAATCATTCAGAGGAGACCAAATCCTCTGCTGCAACACCGGCAGACCTCAAAATAAGTACAGATCGTGCGAATGCACAGCAAGGGGCAGGATTCAGCCCACCGGCTCCCTGTGGGGAGCAGCCCGCGCCACCAGGCACAGCCCCGGCTCCTCGACAAGCCTCAGATCCATTCCAAAAAGTGGAAAAGGTTACCCTACACTTTATCATTTCTCTCTGCTTCCAGCTGTGATACTCATACTCACCCTTCACACGCTCAGTAATAAACGAAGAGCAAGTACAAGATGATAAAAATGTTTATCTTCCCCTTCCTTTTTTCTTTCTCTTTCTGTGGATTTGCTACAGATGTGCTAGTTAGTGATGGATGAGTTTAATCCTTACCCTTTTTCTAAGGTCTGGTGATTATTTACTGGTGTTCTTGTAGTTTGCTGATCTATATCTACAAGGGGAATTTTGTAATATGTAATGCCTGCGTTAATAGGATTTTTGGCCTGTATGAATCATCCAACACCGATAGCCACTGTGGAATACATATCTCTGAAGTGGACAAGATCCCACAGCCCCTTTGAAAGCCACAAATGATGCTTTTTAACCCCCTAGTTCTTTTTAAGCCCTCTATGAAGATCCCTCCTTCTCTCTCACCTCTCCCAAAAAAACAATGTACCAAAAAACCCACCTGTGAATGCTTTTGGTATTTGAATACACTAAATCCTTCCAATGGCTTTGCTGCTGATTTAGTTTGGGTTACAGTTCAGGAACCTGAATTTTTAATCTTTAGGTTATTTGTGTTTGTGCTATATTGGTCAGAAAAGGCAGGCTGACCTTACCCCTATAGATGTCTGACTCTACAAGGGTGGGATTTTACTTTGAAATTGTTAAAAACTCCCATAAGTCTATAACATTGAAGATGTGCCCACTTTTCGTACTAAAATTTCTTTTTATTATAGGATTATAAACATAATAGGCGATGCAATATTTGCAGAGATAGAATACCTTCCCCAGCTTTATTTATTCAGCACTATTAATATCTGGACGCAATCCCCTAGTCCACATAAAATATCTGAGGGAGACAGTCGCTCTCGACCCTGCTGTGTAAATATGGCAGGCTGACCTTTAAAACAATGCTGCAGGAATCACATTTCGCATTTATAGGTCTCCACTTAGCCCGTATGATCCCACACCAGCACCAGACACACCGACTGTCTGTGGGGAGGCAGGAGCTCCGGTGTGAGAGCTGGGGGACACACAGCGTGAGATCTGGGGCACAGAAACCAGCAGAACCTCAGACATCAGCCTGGCAGGTAGACTCAGCTATCCCACAATTTACTTTGTCCCCTGAGAAATACTTGTGCACCCAGACGTTTGCCTGTTCTTTCTAAATTCGACAATAAAAGCTATTACCTCTTCCCACACATCTTACTCCAAATAGAAATTAACTGGAATTGAGCGATAGGAGATTTGGTTTTCCTGCATCAGGTTTGCTACCTGTCTCATGAAGTCGCAATACAACTTGCATGAAAAGGCTGGGGAGCACCCTTGGAGAAATTCCTGGCTTGGGAGTCAGTGATACTTCTGTGGAAGTCCTTTTATCATTTAGGAAATAATTGCTGTTTAAATGGTTTGAGTGGGGATGACCTTAGAAATAACAAGAGAAGATGTCTTCTCATTTCTAGGTAAGTTTGTTAACTTCTCAGAAAGTCCACTGAATATTCAGAGACTCCTCATTTACACAGAGAAGATATTCCCCTTCATGCCAATTAACATCAATAGCATGTATCTTCACTACCCAATGAATATTAGGAGAAAATAAATGAGTGAGGCTTTTCAAACCACAATTATTCATCTTGAAAATCTTTTGGATGCTTATACACATAGTTTTGATTCAATGAACAGGCAGAAGAACCTTTGGAGTCAGTATTTGTATATACGCACATGTATAGAAAGCTTTTCAAGATCTGAGTCTTTTCTTTCCAGCTCTTACAAATTCATATAGAATATGATGCAGAGGGTATGTCTGATCCAATAGCAAGAAAAAATTTCTCAACTTTGTCTGAATCATGCAGACACATATTTTGAGAGAAACAAGCTTCACTGATGACAGAACCACTTGTAAATTATTCAGCCCTGGCATTCATCTCTGAGACTTCAACTAAAACTTCATTTTTTATGCTGAACTATCACAGAAGACACAGAAATAACAATAACTCCTGTTTGTTAAGATCACACCTGCTTTCAAGATGTGCAGCTGAATAAAATGAAATCTGCCTTCATTTACCACCCAAGAGGCTGCTGCATTTCAAAGAGGTGATAGCCAAATGCATGAGGATGATAAGAAAGAACTGTTCAAGCAATGATTCTCAGCAATGACTAATATTCGATAATAACAGCCATGAAATGAAAGCAGAGTTAACTTTTATTAAATAATTTTCCATTGCCTCCACACTGAAGCATTAGCATGAGCAGCAGAGAGCTTAACTAAATTATCAGTTGAGAAAGTGCGGTCGGGAGCTATTACAAAATGTAGCAGCAGTAATGAAATTCAAATCCCATGATTGCTCTTAGAGAAGTTGTTTTATAGACGTGGAGGTGGGGAAGGAAAGGCAATCCTAGTTAGTAGCCGATAACAACAGTAACCATCAACCTCCTCCACTTCACCCACCTTGGCAGGTGGCACTTACTGCGCCTTGGTGCGAGCACAGGACAACTCATGTCCCTAATAGATATGTCTCATGTTGTCTTCTTCTGACTCATCTGATTTTCAAAACATAAAGGTCTAGGAACTCTAGTTTTGTTTTCATGACTTGCTGCTTTGCTGGCAATTTTTATTAAGGGCTTTTCCTCCTTTCCCTTCATACGTGGTCGGTGGCTGTGCTGATCTAAGAGTGAAATACAAAGATGAGCAGCCATGGTGAACCAGGCCAACATGCATTTAAAGATACACAATGGAGACATAAATCAGACAAATGCAGACAACAAAGAAAACATAAATAATCATGTACAGAAAAGAGATTCACCTAAAGGTTAGATTAAAAATATCCTCGAACGAACAAACAAAAAATTAGTTGCACAAGGTGGTTGGGCTGGAATCCATTTTGTTCTTACAGTTCTCTCCCACTTTCTGTTGAATCATGAAGGATTATTAATTATTGCTGCTACCATGGTATTCCTGGTATGGTACTGTGCTAAATAAACACAATACACAAAATGCAAACAATACAACACACTTTATACTCCCACCTGCCTATATTTCTTCACCACCTATACATATTCATCAGAGCTCCTTGGACTCACTGCAGCAGGATAAGAAAATGATATGACCCACTCATGTTTGCTCCCTCTTTTTGGGGCCCTTACTGATACCTCCTGACGTGCTGTAACTCACTGTTTAGTCATCTCAGAGCTAATTATACATCTACTCCTTAGTTTCTTTGATCCATTATTTTTATGAGAAACTGAAAGAGCTCAGTCTAGCAAGATATTCAAAGTAAAGACACCTTGTTCATGAGCTATAATTAACAAACTGGAGAGGAGATATCTGAGACTAGAAAATTTGAGAAAAAGAAAAGAAAATTAAAATGTGATGCCAGGTGTAAAAAGTGGTCGGCCACATTCACACCGAAAATAAAATCAAACTTAATGCGACTAAGCACTAAGTAGGCCACACATCGGTATTGTGGATTTATTGGCAATTGAGTCTCTGAATTCCAAAGCACAATGTTCAATCACAGGCAATTAGAATTAATGTAAGAAATGCTGGCTGGAAAGTGTGGTCGGTTATTCAGGTCAGAGAAGACAGGACTCTGGCTTCTGAATTTACTACCCAAAAAGATAAACTGCAATGGCTGGTAGGTTAGACCCACTACAAAACATACACAACTCCATACTTTGCTAGAGTATCAAATGCCAATTACTTTTCTTAGCTGCTCAAAATGGTCATTAATACCTGCTCTGGGATCACTTGTTTTATCTTTCACAGGAAAGATGCATTGACAGAAATTTATAAAAACATGGACACATTCATGGTATTCAATGAAGATATATTTTCTCCCCTCACTCTCATGTACTCTTTCCAAGGGATAAACCTCCATTTGGCTTTAACGTACGTTGCCTTGCATGGGCGGCTCATTTCAATAGCCACCAGATTGCCTCCCAGCATTAGTTTCAGGTTCTCCATCTCTTCAGTTTACAACTCTCTCTCTGGACCTGGCTGTTTTGTGCCTTATTAAAACAACACGCAATTCCCTCAAATCTATGTCTTGATTTTATCTAAATTAATCAGCAGGCTTTATTTTGTTGGTTTGCTTTCCTCTTGGAGCATGGCCTCATCATACCCTTATTCATGAAGCAGAGATCATCTCCAATCCCAGAATGTCAATATATTTTATCTCCTGCAGAGCTCAAAACATCAGTAGCATTCTCAGTGCAATCTTAGAGCAGAGCTGCATTGTTTCATCATCTCTGGTTCTCGTTGCACTCATCCAGCCTCCCTGTGTTATTACACCATTACACTCCTCTGCATCGTGCTGAGCACGTGCTAAGCCAAACAGCTGTGCATGCGAACGCTCCTGGATCAGTAAACTGATTTCCAGATAGCTATCAGGGGCAGAAGACATCGCCACTAAAAAGTGGGGAAAAAGAAAGGCTGACACAGTTAAATCAGTTCCAAAAGTGACTTGGAGGACCTGTGGGTTATGGGAGTGTACAGATGGGGCAGCTCCCGATGTCACCTAGACAGCCATGGAGCCAAACTGCTCTGAAAGCCATTAATAGCAGATGTCTTATTTTCACAGGACCCTTGAAAACACTACTTAAATCCACTGTAGAGCTTTGTGAATTGAAGTAGTGATGGAATATTATGAAACACCTGGAGATCTGATTCTTCTACAGAGGGAAAATGCCATCTTATAAGCATTTTATCTTATGGCAAGAATTGTATCTTGCCTCAATATGTAGATGTTGGAAGCATCTTTTCATCTGCTTCCACAAGGGAGCAGCCACGATTATCTGAACCTATCTGTAGGCTTTAGCTGCTCACCAACTGCTCACAACATTTTAGGGCTTCCCACAAGCCAGGTACAATAAAAATTTCCCCAAAAAATAAACTCAATACATCTGAGAGATTAAAAGATCCTCAATTCCAAATGCTACTGGACATCAGTGCATCCTGTGGCTAGTAGTTGTTCCATGTGTTAAAATACATGAACTCCACTCCCAGCTCTGCTGCAGACCTTCTTGACCTTGGTTAAGTCATTTTGCTTCTGCTGTTTCTGCTCTAGTGCTTTGTTTTTCAAGTGAAAGATCCCTTGGGAATGGATGTGTCTCACACCGTGTGTTGAAATACCACCACCCTGAGCAGTAGGATCAGAGTCCTGACTGGACAGCACACAATTAGCAAAGACACATACTGCAAGTAAATGCTTCCTATCAGGACTTACTTAACAATTAAAACTTTAAAACACATGCTTTTTTGCATCAGAATTATCTTTTTCACTTGAAATTATGCAAAAGAAAAAAATGTCCTGCACCTCAAGAGATTTGGATTGATTTGTCACTGACACCCACAGGGACATGTTGCAAGGTTTGGTTCATACACTACCTGTCATCTTCCCGACTGCGGCACATTTCCAACAGATGGGCTGGACTCTCTTGAGACTCCCAGCTATGTTACATGTCCTGATATAGCTGTGACAATTGTTCCTAATCATCCAGGATATCTCTGCTTCTTCTTTTTAATGTCTTCTGAGAAAACACAATCATCTGCGTGTCTGCTTTCTGTACTAATCTGACAACACAGAGCAGCAGTCCATGTCGTACCCCCTGTTTGCAGAGATTTTGCTCTGAGGTCAATGTTCTGCCTGGTAATTTGTTTTTCATCAATCTTTTTTTGTTTACTGCCTAGGAAAAGTGTCTGTGGCAAACCCATGCTATGTCATTAAAACCTGGGGAGTGTTAGCTAGGAAAGGGCACCATCATTAAGCAAAATTATTGGTAAATATGTTCATCTCTCCCAAATGCACAATACTTTTTTCTTACTGTGACTTATGCATTATGAACATTGCAACAGTTACACATGGAAGAGGTATATACTTACATATCTCAAGGTATCCTCTTATTCCGGTTCACTACAGGTGACTCCTAAAGACCCTAAGGGAGAAAGAAAATAGATTTCAAGGACATTTTGGGAAGATATCCTGAGAAACATAAAAGCGTTTTCCTTCTGTGGATTACCATCCTGACACCAGAAGCTGCAGGTTCCTGGTTTAACGCTCTTTATGAAGACAGATAAATTGCAGACTGAACAGACGCAAGCAAAGTTTCACGATTAAATAGAGGAGTCAATGCACAGGAACAATCAATATATAAGAACAAAACTCTACTTTTAACAGGATCATTAATTTAATGGGTAGAGCAAAACGCTTGTCCTTTAAAGGACTTTCTACTGTATATCACCTCCAAAGCCCAGGTGGTTACAAGCTTGCAGCACTTGTTTCCAAGGCCTAACCTTCAGCAGCAACTTTGGAGGCAACTGTTCTTTCTCCTTGAAGATCCCAATGACCTTGAGAATTTTAATATAAAAATTACACCTTTGTTCATGCTGTAGTCTGTAAAAGCCATTTTAGTACTGATCAGGAGCTTTTAAACAAGACCCAAATAATTGGCACGTTGCTGGGACTTAATAAATACATCAGTTAAACACATAAAAGCTCTGCAACCGATCTGCAGAAGCAAATGGTTGTAGCTCACTGAGTTGGTCCCTAATAGATACGCACAAATGCCACCTAAAGGGAAGAGCAAGCAATAGCCATTTTCTTCTCTGAGGTGTGTGGGGCGTAAGCAGGTACGGGGGGTCCGGGCATGACCCCGGGGTTCCGGGGGGGTCCCGACGTTGACGCCGACATCTCGCCTTGAAACGGATAAATTAACAGCAGAGTCAATTATACTCTTAATTGGCATTCTTATATTGACAGCGCTGGGGAGCTCTGGGGATCATCCTCCACGAGTGCTCCAACGACTGGATGTTCTTGCATTGCTTATATTCGCACAATTATTGCATATTATTACAATTTTTAAGGATTTTTAACAAAGAATATACCTTTACTAGGAAATTATTACATAAAGATGGAGTTGGGTATTTAACGGTCTTTGCTGCCATCTAGTGGCTCATTACCGATACCACACTCTCTTTCGGGGGGCCCTTCTGGTGGTCTTCTCAGGTGTCCCCTGATTGACCCCTCCATGTTCGCAGCTCTTCGAATTAGTGCTCACTTACATAAGTAATGGATTAGTTTCTTACTTACAACGCACCTATTAATTTCTGGCTAAACATAAGCTAAATACTCTGCTTCTAAACAATATGTCACTTAATAGTCTGTCTCTAGCTTGTCATGGAAGAGAATCTAAGGCTTGAAAAATACCCCTTCCTTTGGTGGGTACTTAGAAAGCATTCGTCATGTCTATTGATTAATGATGGGTACGTCCTTTGCAACTTAATCACGGTATACGTTAAATTGGCAGCTCCTCTTCAGCCTGGGGGTCCGAGCATGACCCCCGTGTCAGGCCAGTGTGGTACCGTGGTGGTCCTGGCGTTGACCCCGGCATCACGCTGGGGCCGTGGGGGGGCGGTCCAGGCGTGACCCGGGGTCATATCGGCAGGGTCCCGGGAGGTCCCGACGTGGATCCCGGCATCACACCGGCGGGGGTTGAGGCATGAATCCAGAGTCACACCGGTGGGATCCTGGCAGGTTCCCCGAGCTGACCCTGGCATCATGCCGTGGGTGTCTCAGGATGACCCTGGGGTAATGCTGGCAGGGCCCTGAGGGTGTCCTGGAGCTTATCCGGCATGATGCTTTGGGTCTGGGCATGACCCTGGGTCCATGGCAGCCCCGTCTCCGGTACCCGGGACTAGCCCTTGCTCCGCCCACGGGCCCGACAGCCTGGCCCGCTGGCTCCCGGCCCCCCCACAGCCCGCGCCGCCCGGGGCCGCGGCTCCGCTGGCCGGGTCGGGGGAACGTAGGGCTGGCCCCGGTCCCCCAGGGGGCTGAGCCGGTGGGCTGCCAGGTGCAGCCGGTGGGGGGAACCACTGTGGCAGTCGGAACGGTTGTGTGGCTAGGGTGTGGACAAGGTGTGGGCAATTCAGGCAAGGCGTGGGCAGGGTGCAGACAGCGTGTGGGCAGTGCGGGATGAAGTGCGGGCAGCAAACTGAGGCTGCAGGCAGTATCCGTGCAGGGTGCGGGCACTGGGGACAAGGTGTTGGCAGGCTGCGGGGCTGTGGGCAAGGAGCGGACAGCGCGGACCGGGTGCTTGCCGGGCGCGGGCAGGCGCTGCGCGGGCGCGCACGGCGGATGAGCTCACTGCAGTCTCACCGCACATGAGCGGCGGGGCTGGAGCCGCCCGGCGTCGAGGGGCGGGGGCGGGCGGGGGCGGGCAGCGGAGCCGCCGCGTCTGCGGGAGCCGCCGCCGCCGCCCCGCCGGGCCGCGCCGGGCAGCGCCGGGGAGCGCAGCGGGGAGCGCCGGGGAGCGCAGCGGAGCAGCCGGCACCGCCGAGCACGGCGGCAGCGGGCGGGAGGAGCGCGGCCGCGGGACCCGGCGGAGCCGCTGACATCGGCAGAGCCGCACCCCGGGCCCCGGCAGCGACCTCCCCGCCCGGCCCTGGGGGCGCTGGGCCCCTCCGGCCCGGCCATGCTCGGCCTGGATGTGTGCGAGGCCGGCGGGCAGCTGCTGGAGCTGCTCTGGCTGGCGCTGTGCTACCGAGGTGAGCGGCGGCCGGGCCGGGGGAGTGCGTCCCTGCAGCGGGAGGGCATCGCTCGGGTGCCCCGGGGGTGGGCATCGCCTGGGGGCGGCGGGGTGGGCATCGCCCCGGGGGGAGCATCGCCCCGAGTCCCTAACAGGTGAGCATCACCTCGGGTACCATGTGCGTTCAGGAGTGAACATCACCCCAGGCCCTGGGGGACCAGAGCATCCTGTAGGGGTGGGGGACCCCCCCGCCACTGCCTCTGCCACCTTACAGCCCGACCTGTGGCACCCAACACACGCCACTCTGTCCTGACACCCACGGGGGGCTGGGCGAAGCCCTGGGTGGGTGTATCCCTGGGCTGGGAGCCAGCGTGGCCCAGTGCCGCACGGCGTCGTGCCAGCTGGGGTGCTGGGGCCTTTGCTGGGTACCCAGAGGTGCGGTAGGGCCACTGCTCCGTGCCCCAGTCACTGCCACTGCCCCAGGGACCTGCACAGCTGGCCCTGTGGCCCCAGGGGCTGAGCACAGTGGGAACCCTGCCCTGTGCTGTGTCACCAGGGATTGGGTTTCCAGGGGCTTTGGGGAGCTCAGTGCTTGCAGTCAGAAGGGGGTGGGGGAGTGATGTAGTGGGCAGGGCAGAGTGAGAGGCTATGGGGACATTGCCTGTCCTTGTGCCCCCTGGCAGCCTGTCACCCACCAGAACCACCATTTGCCCCAGAGCTGGCTTTTTTTCTCTGCAGCCACTGGTGGTTCAGGATGGGACACTGGGCTGGTGGCTTCCCATTGAGGTTGGAGGGGACCATGCAACAGTGACTAGGACCTCTCTGGGTGATGGGGCATGAAGGACACCTGCAGGCCATGGTGGGCTGCAGGCACCCCCCGGGCTATGCACACCACGGAGGCACCAGCTTGTCTTGCTCCATGACTGTGCGGAAATGAAGCTGGTGGCAAAGCCTCAGGTCTCAGCTGTGCCACCAGGCCCTGGGGACATGAAGCCCAGTGGTGTCCCCATGGCCCCAAGCAGGGGCACAGCTCAGCTACCCACAGGGGATTGCCCACATCCAACTGTGGCATCTCCAGCTCACCCACCCCCTGCCCACAAGAGTGGGGGTGTCCCCTGGGGTGTCCCTGGGGTGGCAGGACTGCCTCTGCCTGTCCCCTGCAGACATCATGGCTGACAAGGAGGGGGTGATGCTGTCACTGGAGGAGGAGGAGGATGCCGACGTGGCCCTGGCATACAAGACACCAGAGAAGAAGAGCCTGCGGGAAATCCAGGAGCTGGACCCAGGGGACGAGAGCCTGCGCAAGTACAAGCAGGCGCTGCTGGGCACCATCCCTGCTGCCGTGGGTAAGGCTGGGGGCTGCCCACTACAGCTGGGCACCCTGGCACCCAGACCGGGTGATGCAGCCTCAGGGGGTTCAGGGAGCTCAGGCATCCTCAGCACCCATGGGGCATCCCCAGTAGGGAGGGCACATCCTGACTGGCATCGCCCACAGGTGCAGCCTGTGCCCTCCGCCTGCGCAGGGACCCCGGCACCCCCCTGCTGACAGGGTAACGGCTGCCCGGGGACCCCAGTTACCTTGGTTACGGGATCACCGCCGCAGTTTCCATAGGAACGGTTACAGGGGACCGGGAAATTCATTGGGATGACAGAGATGGAGCAAGCAGCTGCGGGGGCTGGGATGGCATGGCTGTCAGTGCCCAGACAGTGTCCCTTGCTCCCCATGGCACCTACAGAAGCCACGTACCACAGCCTGGTGCTGCCCTCAGTGTCTGTGGGGCCTGGGCCATCCTGGGGTGCTCCATGGGCCCAGGACCTCTGTGTGGTAGCTGATGGGTGCATGAGGGTTGGGGAGATGTTGTGCAAGCTGGTGAGGCTTGTGCAAACCAGTGGGGTGCATGAGGTGTGTGCAAGCTGGGGGGGGGGGTGCAGGCTGATGGGGTGCAAGTGGGCTGGTGGGGTGCAGGTTGGGCTGGTGGGGTGAATTAGGCCAGTGTCTGCCTCAAAGGACACCTTTGCTTACATGTGCTGCCTTGTCCTCTCCACTCCTCTTGGCCTACGCCAGGAGCATTGCACCCAAATGGGAGCTACTTGTGGCTGAGCCCCTTCAATGTGTTGTTACCCTGAAGGCCAAATTTGGGGCTGGCCTGAAGTGCCCCTGGTCTCCTGCACCCTGCCTGGCACTCGCTGGCTCACAACGCCTCCACCATGGCCACTATGGCCCTTTGTGCCATTAAAGGGGGCATGGGCAGCCCCCCGGCTGCACTGGGATGGAGGTGCCAGTGGCAGTGGGCTGGGCACAGGTGGGTAAGGTCTGTGCCCTGCCACTTGTCCCTAGATGCCAGCGTGCCCAATGTGCAGGTGACGAGGCTCACCTTGATGTGCGAGCAGGCACCGGGGCCCATCACCATGGAACTGACAGGTGAGTGGTGGGGCCACCCATGGGAGGAGGAAGAGGGGGAAAGGCTGCTGGGCTGATGGGCTGTCTCCCCACGCAGGAGACCTGGAGGTGCTGCGGGGCCGAGCCTTTGTGCTGAAGGAGGGGGTGGACTACAGGGTGAAGGTGTCCTTCAAGGTGAGGCGGGTGCATGGTGCCTTGTGACCTCTGGCTGGGCATTGCCTTGCTGCCCTTACACCCCAGGGTCCCTGCCCCAAAAGGTCCCTGTTGCCCTGGGTCCCTGCCCTCACACTCTGACCCATGGTGTCCTTACTCCCCATGGATTCCTTTTCCATGTGTCCCTGTCTCACAGGATCCCTCCTGCCACCCATGGGTCTCTGCTTCCCCATTGTCCCTGCTGTCTTGGGGCGTCCCTGCCCCACGCCCCTCACCCCCAGGGCCTGTGTTCCTGCCTACCCTGGGGTCCCTGCCCTCCTGGGTCTCTGCCACCTTGGGAGTCCTTGCTGCCTTCGACATCACTGACACCTGATGGTCACTGCTACCTTGGGGTCCTTATCCCTCTCGGGGATCTGGGCCACCCCTGGGTCCCTGCTCCTCTTAAAGGTCCCAGCCACATTGGGTCCCTGCCTTTCCCAGGGGTCCCTGGAGGTCCCTACCCCTCCCAGGGGTTCCTGCCTTCCCAGGGTTCCTGTCCCTTTTGGGTGTCCTTGCCACCGTTGATGCTGCTCAGTGCCCGACCCTGCCCAGGAAGCTGGACCCTGGGGGGTCAGTATGGGGCTTTACAGGTGGGTGTCCCCAAGGCCAGGGATCCCTAGCACGGGGAGCACCATGCCATGGGGCAGCACCCATGGTGCCTTTGCTCTCTATCTGCAGGTGAACAGGGAGATCGTCTGTGGGCTGCGGTGCCTGCACCTCACCTACCGCCGGGGCCGGCCCGGTGAGTGGGGTTGGGGGTCTGGGATTGGTGGGGGGTGGGGGGGCCATGCCACCCCGGCCCCACTCACCCATCCCCCTTCTCCCCTTCTTGCCCAGTGGACCGCGATGTCTTCATGGTGGGCAGCTACGCACCGCGGGCTGAGGAGTATGAGGTGGTGACGCCGGCGGAGGAGGTTCCGCGGGGCTGGCTGGCGCGGGGCTCCTACCACGTCCGTTCCCTCGTCACCGACGATGACAAGACGGAGCATCTCTCCTGGGAGTGGGGCCTCTGCATAAAAAAGGCCTGGGAGGACTGAGCCCCCATCACACCCCGGTTTCCCCCCACTGCCAGCTCGGGGACGTGGTGCCTGCCATCCTGGGGGGACCCCTCACTGGCACCACGGTGCTTGCCCCGGTCATGTGAAGGGTTGTGTGTGGGGGGTCCCTTAGCGAGTGGGCACCCACAGTCGTGGTCTTCGCAACCAAAGTTATTTTTAATTGCTGGTTTTTTTTTAAAACACTGACACCCACCTGGTCCTCGCAGTGTCCCCATCGCTGGGCCCAGGGCCGTGACCCTGCCGTGGCGGTGCCGTGCCCGGCTGGCCACCTGGTCGCAGGCTGTGCTCTTCCATCGCCATTAAACCCTACAGACTGGTCTCTTACTGGTGTGTCTGTGCCCCCATCGCCTCTGTCCCACTGGCAGGGCAGGTTCTGCTGTGGGGACAGGTGGCAGGAAAACAGCCACCTGGTCCCGCTGCCTTATCGGTGGTGCCGGGCAGCCAGTAGCGAAGGGCCACGAGCACCAGGGGACCGGCACCACCTGCCCTGGGGCCCTTATCTGTGTCCTTCTCCCTGGGCACTGGCTTTGGCACCATGCAGGGCTGGGGGACCCGGCTGGTTTGGCTGCTGGCACTGACTTGGCTGTGCCTGGTATTGGGGGCTGAGGGGGAGGATGGGGAGGTGGTGGTGGAGGAGGAGGATGAAGCACTCTCGGACGAACTTGGGGAGGAGGACGGCGTCCTGGTGCTCCATGAGCACAACTTTGCCCGTGCCCTGAGTGAGCATGGGCTGCTGCTGGTGGAGTTCTGTAAGTGTCCCCGCTGTGGGCAGGGGTGCAGGCAGAGGTGTGGGGTACAGGGCAGGGGTGCAGGTGCAGAATGGGGCACAGGATGGGTGCAGGATGGAGGTTGGGTGGTGTGGGCAGGGACAGGGCTGTGGGTCAGAGGGGCACAGGGCATGGCATGTGACAGGGCAGGGGTGTGGGGTATGGGACGGAGACAGGGACTTGGAGCAGGGACACAGGCAGAGGGATGGTGGGGGACATGTAGCAGGGATGGGGGGGACACATGGCGGGTGTGTGGGACATGGGCCCTGGTGCAGGGGATATGGGCAGGGGCACGAGCTGGAGCCCAGCAGGCTCATGTAGCCATTCTGTGCCCCAGCCACCCACTAAGCCCACCCTGGGAACCAGGGACACCCCAAGGCTGTCCTGGGGCCGTCCCTGCTGCCAACACTGTCCGCTGCCCGCAGATGCGCCGTGGTGCGGGCACTGCCAGCGGCTGGCCCCAGCCTTTGCCCAGGCGGCTGCCACGCTGAAGAACGAGTCCAGCCTGGCACGGCTGGGCAAGGTGGATGCCACGGCACAGGGGGCCCTGGCCAGCGAGTTTGGCATCACTTCATACCCCACACTCAAGCTCTTCCGTGATGGCAACCGCACCCACCCCCTCGCCTACACCGGTATGGCTGTGACACCGCGTGGTGACTGCGGCACCTGTTGTGGGGGACGCCACAATGGGTGCTGGGGTGGGCTGGCATGCAAAGGCAGGTGGCGGGGGTGATGATGGGAAGGGTGGCAATGTCCTGGTGGGGAGTGCAGGGTGGTGATGGTGTGCAGGTGACAACATGGCGATGGTGCATGGAGTGGTGCTGGCAGTGCCGTGGTGGTGATGGCAGGTGGTGCTGGCGGCAGGAGGGCTGTGTGGCAGCCCAGTGAGGGGTGGCCGAGGTGACCACGGGGACCCTGCCCTGTGTGGCAGGCCGCATGGACGCTGAGGGCATCGTGCGCTGGATGCAGCGTCGGGCCGGCCCCAGAGCCACGCTGCTGCAGGACACCGACACCGCCGCCGCCTTCATCAGCTCCCAGGATTTGGTGGTCATTGGCTTCTTCAAGGTGGGCTGTGGTGAGTGGGGGCTAGGTCGGGGCCGTGGCTGTGTCTGCTCACGGCGCGGCTGCACAGGACCTGCAGGGCCAGGCAGCCCAGGCATTTTACGAGGTGGCTGGCGAGGTGGTGGACGTGCCGTTTGGAGTGGCCGAGGCAGCTGAGCTCTTCCAGGTGTATGGGCTGTCAGCCGACACTGTCTGCCTCTTCAAGAAGGTGAGGAGGTGGCAGGGGAGTGGTGGGGCTGTCCTGGTCACCCCCAGCCCTCACCAGCCCTGGCCCCCGGCAGTTCGACGAGGGACGGACAGACTTCCCCGTGGACCCAGCCCAGGGGCTTGATGTGGCTGAGCTCACCCAGCTGCTCCGCGTCCATAGCCTGGAGCTGGTGATGGAGTTCACCAACGAGGTACAGCCCATCGCCATCCCTGTTCCTGAACCTGCAAGGGCCATGTTCCCCTTGCCCTCACCCTCCTCCTCCTCCTCAGACCTCCGCACAGATATTCGGTGCCAAGATCCCCCACCACATGCTGCTTTTCCTCAACAAGTCCTCACCGGTGCAGCTGGCACTGCAGGATGGATTCCGAGCAGCTGCCGGTGCCTTCCGGGGCAAGGTGAGGAGAGCCCATGGTGGGGACATGGAGGAGTGACCATGGGGCACCGCAACCTCAGTGTCACCCACCTCCTGCCTAGGTACTCTTTGTGGTGGTGGACGTGACTGGGCACGGTGCTCACGTCCTGCCCTTCTTCGCCATGACACCTGCTGACGCCCCTACCCTGCGCCTGGTCAAGATGGAGAACAACCGCAAGTACCGGATGGACCAGGACACCTTCTCGGAGGCCGCCATCCGCACCTTCGTCCAGGCGGTGCTGGATGGAAAGGTGAAGGTGAGGGATGCAACACGGTGCCAGCTGACACCAAGGATGCTTCCTAGTGGTGAGCGGTGGGCTGTTAACTCTGAGGCCTAATGATGGCAGTAGTGTGGTGAACACCAGCCACCTGCGCGCTGATGCTTGTGCTGTGAGGCCTGAGGATTTGGGGGGGGTTTGTGGGACAGGAGTCAGGAGACTGTTGCTATGGAGGCACACAGAGATGGGATGATGGCAGAGTTGGTCCGAAAGGCAGCACAGGCGCACTGTTGGCTACAGGCTGGGGTCCCCCTGTTCCATCCTGTGCCCATGGGGCCCTGGCACCACTCAGCCCAGGCTGTGTGGCTGTCCCGATTGTCCCCACAGCCCCACCTGCTGAGCGCGGAGCCCCCCGAGGGCTGGGACACACGGCCTGTTAAAGTCCTGGTGGGGAAGACCTTTGAGCAGGTGGCGTTTGACGAGACCAAGAACGTCTTTGTTAAGTTCTGTAAGTGCTGGAGCTGCCTGTGACCCTCCTCAAGCTCTGCACAGGACTCGGGCCCACACTGCGATGTCCCCAGTCGCGTCCCCAACCCCTGCCCAGCGGATGCTGTGCCATGACCCCGGCAGAGCCCCGATCCCCTGGTTTGTGCCGGTCCCGCAGACGCACCATGGTGCTCCCACTGCCAGGCTATGGCAGCCGCCTGGGAGGAGCTGGGCGAGCGCTACAAGGACCACGAGAACATCATCATCGCTGAGCTGGATGCCACGGCCAACGAGTTGGAGAACTTCACCATCAATGGCTTCCCCACCCTGCACTACTTCCCCGCGGGGCCGGGCAGGAAGGTAAGTGGGGGCATCTGCAGGGCCACCCTGGCTCTGCCAGCACCTGGGAAATGGGGTCACCCCTCATCTCCATTCCATCCCATGGCTGCAGATGGTTGAGTACAAGAGCACCCGAGATGTGGAGACCTTCTCTAAGTTCCTGGAAAATGGGGGGACGCTGCCCGAGGAGCCACCTGCAGTAAGTGAGGTCCCCCCACACCAGGGCAACACAGCTCCCAGCCTTTGCTGGGCGGGATCAGCTCCTTTGGGATGGGGACAGGGACAGGAGGTGTATGTCTGTCCGTGCCTCATCACCACTGTCTTCTCCAGGTGCCCCAGACCCCCGAGAACAGCACAAGCAGTGAGGAGCCGAGTTCACTTGGGACGGCTGAATCCCGGGATGAGCTATGAGCCCCGTCCCACATGTGCTCCTGCTATAAACCACCTGGAAACGATGCGGGCTCTGTGTGTCTGTGGCTCCGCAGCACTGCAGGGTGCACGTTGTGGGGACACCCCCGTGTCCTTGGGGACACACAGGAGAGTTAGCTGCTGGGGCAAAGGTCATGGGGGGACCAGCTGGGGTCCCTTGGTTGTGGCTCCCAGGCAGCTCTCCCGCCACAGGCCTGGACTCCAGTCATCTGCCAGCCCCAGCCGAGCCCCAGGAGCTGCGGTCCGAGCCAGCACGGAGCTCACCATGGTCAAGCCTGGCTCGCAGCCCCTGGGACCCCCCCAGCATCCCCCAGAACACCCCGCACTGTCCCCTCTCCCTGGGCCTGTTGATCCCAGATCCTGGGCAATTCCTCTGAGAGCAACACCTCGGTTCCCCTGGGCCAGGACCTGCCCAGCCACCCCTCAAGGGAGCTCACAGACACCCCAGCCCCACCACACGCCCAAGCCCACATCAGGGCCCTTTGCCCAACCCATCCCATCCTCCACCACCCCAGCTGGCTGCCAAGGGCCTGGGCATCTGCTCAGCGGGGAAGGAAGAAACCAGCAGGCAGTGGGACAAGGAGTTTTATTTCAATTTATCCAAGTACCTTTGAAAAGATCATTGTACAAGCCAGCACATGAGAATGCAGAGGAGACGTTGCCAGAGTCGCGCAGCCACTGTACATATTTACAGGGGACCCCCTGAGTAAAAAAGGGGGAGACGGAAATCCCGGGCATGTTAACAACCTCACCAGACACAACACCATCAGAACTGAAAAAAAAAAAGGAGGGGGGGAGAACCGCTCATAACGCTGTTCCCGGGCTGAATATGATTGTGGATTTTGTTGGATGTCACATATAGGCTAGTCTCAGAACCATAATTTTAAAGGCACTCGGTGACATGTACAACAGGCTGAGTTGCGTCCCGGCGCGGTGCCACAGGGGCCCCAGCAGCTCCAACGCACCACCACGGCTGTGAGCAGCGCTGGGCAGGGAGAGCGCCAATGTGGAACCCCCGGCTTCAGGGGCCACCCCAGTTTGTGTGGGTGGGCGAGCGCCGGTGTCTGAAGGAGCGGGGAGAGGACAGGGCCTGCAGCCAAATAAACCCAGGAGGCTTCCCCGCGTGCCGACTGCCACATGGGGTCCCCTGACCCTTCACGAGCCCCACAAACTGGCACCAACACCCTCCTTGCATTCGGCAGTGGCCTGCAGTGCCATCACGCTGCCTCTCCTGAGACACAAGCCAACAAAAGACAGAGGACTCATAAAAAGATGGGTTTTGTCCTCAGACTGAGTGTCTCTTCAGTTCCCTCCCCTACCAAGTTTCTCCTAAGGGAGTCCCCTGACCGCAGCTTGGCGCTGGCGGCCTGGGCATGTCTGCGCTGGGGACACAGGTGCTGGCGCTCTGCAGAGACACAGCACCCTCCTGGGGGGTGAACACTTCTCCAGGGGCAGGGCACACACGGGGGAACACCAGCACCCAGCCTGTCACCCTGGCTCCTCGCCAGTCCTTGCACTGAGGGAAATCCGCAGCCCCAGAGCTGGCATCAACCCTTTTATCCCTCAGGGATTTACTCAGTCGCAAGAAAGCTCAGGAGGGAAAAAAAACCTCATCCTACCATGTCCAGCCGCTGCAGCTGCCAGGGCGGCAAGAGACCAACTTGTTCCAAATGGCTCAACAGTCTTCAGAGGCGAGCTGGGACCACAGCCCCTCCCGAGTGGCGGCGCTCCGAAGCCACCCACGCCGGGAAGCAGGGCAGGGTGACGTGAAAGCGAGAAGCAAACGGAGTCTGAGGGATGGCTGTACACTTTGGGCACATTCTGCAGTACCTGTATGTTTTACATTTACATAAGAGCACTGTGACATTGGAAATATTTTCCTTTTATTACAATATATCAAAAATATGCAGCTTTAGTAAACAAGGTCATATTACACTTTCTAATGCACTGTACAATGCTACATTACACTTATAGTCGGTATGGAGAGGGAGCCCGGGCTCCCACTGGCAGGTTGATGGGGTGAAACGTCACCCACCGGCAGCCCGGAGCTCGCCCAGGTCGGCGCCGGAGTTGGCTGTGTCCTCCAGCACCCGTGGCAGCGGCACTGCCAGCGTCCGCCCCAGGCCCTCTCCTCCGGTCCCGGAGTCTTTCACAGTCCTGTCCTCACACCATGGCACCCTAGTCGATCTTCTCCACCTTCCCAATGATCTTCTCTTCGAAGATGGGCAAGATGGTGTCATCCTCCCGCACCTCCTCAAAGACCACACCACAGTCGAACTCGTCACTCACTTTCTTAAAGTAATACCTGAAAAAAACAGAAACATGGGAGAGAGGACAAAAAAGAGCAGGTGAATGGTCATGAAGACACCACGGTCACCAAACCTGGGTACAACTCCTTTCCATGCTCCTGAGCTCATGGTGCATGGGGAGCAGCTCCCCCTGACATGGAGGCAACTGCAGCCACACTTTTGCCCCTGCCCTCACCCAGTGAGCAAACCAGAGTGGTCGGGATCTGTGTTGGCACATTCAGAAGCTCCAGCCCTGAACCCAAGCCGATTCGGAGCTCTCCCAAAAGCAGAGGCTGGAGACACTGATAGTACCGGCGTGTTTCTAGGCAGGCTTCTCTATGGCAGCTCCACTTGGAAGGGGGAATTTGGAGAGCTACATGTCCCATGCCTGGCTGCTTTGGGATTTGGCAGGACCCAACCTCCCTATCCTGTCTGGGAGGAGCTGAAGTGGCTCTGGAAATCGGAGGGTTCCTCACAGCATCACTGACCACCATCTGACACTGCTCCTCACCAGCCCAGAACCTTGTGAGGGCCCTACAGGGCAGCTCAGCAGCTTCTGCTGAAGTTGCAAACTGTGATGCAAGACATTTCTGGTACAAAACCCAACCTGCCCCGACCCTGTAACCTGCCTCTTCAACAGCCTTGGCTCTACTGCCACACCCCCACTGCAGCACAAATAGCAGGAGCCCTTGTGGAAGGCTGTCAGGACCTCCAGAAGCTCCAAATCTAACTCCACCACGCTCCTTTGCCTTGAGGGGGCAACACTGCCATGTCCTGGCAACAGCATCTGCCAGGGGTTGCTGACAGTCTGCTGGCACCACATCGCACACAGGGAGCACAGCCCTTACCTGTAGTTCCCTTTCTTGGTCAGCAGTTCCTTGAACTGTCCCAGCGTCACCACGCGCCCTTTGACGAGGGTGCGGTAAGGGATCGGCTCTCCGCAGAAGTAGTAAGCGACCACGATGTTCTCGCATGGCTGGGACGCTCCACTGCCTGGTCTCTTCTGGGGCTTCAACCTGCCGTGCAAAAAATACAAGCGATCTGCTGAGTGTGGGTTCTGGGGTTGCCCAGGCCAGCAGTGGGTGTCAGGCCCCACCAGAGGTGACAGAAATGGGCTGGAGGGACCACCGGCTCTCTTGGCACACAGCTGCACACTGAGGGTGGTGAAGTAGCGAACGGCACTTGGAAAGGCTGGATGAGGCCAGGCTGCCACTACAAGGAGGGCACAGGTTCCAGCTCAGCCCCTTTGTGCTGAAGAAACACATCCCCAGGCCCTGAGATGGGACAGAGTCACCAGTGAGCATCCCGGCCAGGGCAGCAGCCAGGGCAGCAGCAGCACGTTCCTCACGCACACCGAGCATGCCTGGGGACCGTAACGCAAACACTGCTCAGACTACTTGGGATTATTGCTGCCGAGGCCAAAACAGCTCAGCATGGCTTTCTGCGGACCTACATCTGCCAGGCTGCGCAGCCAGAACCGCTCCTGCTCCTGCAGCTCCCCGGGCACCTCTCCCGGCGCAGAGGGAGGTCGGAGGGGATGGAGCTCCCAGCTGGACATGCCCTGGAGGCTTTGCTATCTGCACAGAGTAGGGAGGCAGCCACCATCCCCAAAGCCTCGGTGACTTTAAACCTCTCGTGTTTTCCTGACTCTCAGGATGTTGGTCTGGTCTCTGCTTCTAGCCCACACACTGGGGTTCTGCTATGTGGTGCCATCACTAGACCAAAAGCGTCAGCCCAGTCCTAACTCCATTTTGAGAGGCTGACAAAAGTAGCAATAACAACACCCAGGGTACTTTGCCCTTCTGCGGAGCCTTTCATCTGGGGTGCTGTAAATGCTGCACAAACACTGGAGCAGCCTACGCAAACTGGCAACTTGGCATGTGTGGTCTGAGCCAGAGGCAGCCCTCTCTTTCAAAGTCACATACAGCAAATTCGGCAGCTTTAAAAAAATATTTAAAAAGCACGCTGGATAAAAAAGATAATTTTGTATTTACATGACTGGAAAGTTGCTATAAAAAACAGAATTTGCCAAGCACATGAGGTAATCACAGTTTTGGAACTGACGCTGACTCTAACCTTTAAACACCGGCTTGCGGGCAGAGCACCTTTTCAATGGCATGCCCACGTAAATGCTGGCTTTGCCAACAAGACCAGGCACTATCTTTTCTTGTCTTTCTAAAGGCATGAGAGGTCTGAAGTTCAGCTGAACAACCCTCCTGGTTCCTGCTCTGCCTGGGAGACCTTTGGAGACGACGCAGCACCCTGAGAGGTGAGGGTCTGCTCCTGGTGCCAGCAGAGCCCCTGGAGCCGCTCCCATCCCCGTACCACCGCACAGGATGCCCTTTAGCTAGAAAAACATTAAGGAATTGAGTCATTCTTGGAAAAAAAAAAAAAAAATGAGGCGTTTAAAGGAAAAATGGGTCATAAATTCAGGCAGATTCTGTGAACCCTGCGAGCCAAAGTTAATTGAAGGGGTTTGGAAAACCTCAGAGTCCCTGAGCTTCTCTTTAATCCTGCTAGAAACAAGTTGTGACTGAGAGAGCGCTGCTGCACACCTGGGGATGCGGGGACAAACCCCCGCGCCCTGTGCAGGCAGCACAGCCAGGGCTGCCCTTCTCCTTCACCCGGGGAGATGGACAGGACACCCCCAAGCTCTGCTGTGGTCAAAGCGAGAGGGGGACCGTGCTGGCAGCTGGGAGCCTCCTTCCTCCTCCTCCTCCTGCCAATGTATCCCTGAAAAGTCGTTTCTGAACATGCTCAGCCCAGCTCCAGTGCTCATCTCTTTCCAGAGCAGAGACGTGCCTAAAAATCATGCCCAAAAGCAGAAACTCCGCACTGCTCCACAGAGCGAGAGTTAAAAATACAGAATCACTGAAAATGTGATTTTCCAAGAGCTCCTCTCAAACGAATGAGACAACACAATTGCCTCCACTTTCGTCATCGCCAAGAGATCTCCTGAGAGCACAGTTTACCCAAACCAGACCCTCTCTGGGCCCTGCCTCATTAAGGCTTCCACCTGCATCCATCTCCTGGCAGCAGCGTGACCCAGAAACACAGCCAGGTACCACCACCCTGCCCTCCTGGGATCACCCCCCCTGCTGCATGTGTCACAAGCACAAATGTTCTCCAGCGCAGAAACTGCAGCCCCTGCTCCACCTATTGCATCTGCACTTCACCACCCTCCCGATTTCTTGGCCACCTAACCCAGTGGTGCTGTGACAGGGACACAAAGTCTGGGCACCAGCTTGGTCCAGCTCAGCCCTGGGGCTGGAGAGCTCTGGAAAGCCTGAAACGCATGCACCAGATGTCACCTCAGGAGGTGTCCCAGCCGCCAGCTCTGCTCCTCTTCCAGGCTTGACCCAACCCAATTAATTCCCAATCGAGCTCAGGCTAATGTTCTCACTGCTGGCAAAAATCTATTCTCTGAAGAGCTGGTAGTAATTACTTCATCCAGCTGCGAACGTAATTGAACTGTGACACTGAGCTACAGAAAATGGCTCAAAACCTGACTGTACAAGGAAAAACCTGATGGTCACTGCGACACCAATGCTGGGCACAACAGATCTGCCGGTCATTCAGTACCAGACATGTAACCCTGCATTGCTAGCAGCAGCCAAGTGACTATCTCAGACATGAGTGGCCCTCAAAACACTGTGGAACAGGGAGAGAAAGGCTTTTTCTGCAACGGAAGCGTGGTTTCTGAAATAATATTTACCATTGCCAGTCCAGGCACTGCAGACACCTCCCGTATTTCTGACGGGGCAGTGCTGGGTGGGAGTGGGGCTGCTGGCCCCCCGACAGGGCACACGCAGGGATTTGGGGAAGGACGCTGCTGGCCATGGCTGTGCCAGGAGAGCGGCTGCTGGGCCGGGTAACCGGGCTGGCAAGGTCAGCTTGGGCACACAAAGCCGGCACGCTGCGCTCTCCTCCCGCAGCCAGCTCAAGCTCAAGGACACCCCCAGGCCCACCTCCACCTCTCCTGCCAAGGGCACCGCGCTTCCCCGAGGCTGTTGACAAACTTGAACACTGGCTCAAATTTCCCAGAGCTCTCCAAAGCTCCCGACTGAAATAAATGTTTTTTTCACAAGCTCCCCTCTCCATTTCTGCTTTGCTCTCCAAAGAGCCGTGAGGTCTGTTTTCAGGCAGGCTCCTGTGCCAACCACAGCAGGAGCTCTCTAAGAAGCTGCTGGCTCAGGTGTACTCCAGCCAGAGCACCCAATCCTGCCAAAACCCAGCAGAGAGATTTCAACACCCTGAAATCCCTGGGGACCGTTGCATCCATTCCTGCCTGCTACTTGGCATAGGCACATTTGCTTTTCATGAGCAGTTCCCCACCGGCAAACACAGCTCCCTGGCTTTCCCTGCATGGGGCACATCGGGGGACCCTCTGTCACCAGGAGAAGAGCTGGACCTTGTGGGCAGGCAGCGAACACAGAGCAGCCCAGTGCGTGTCCTCCCGCTGGTCTGCACCGCACCTACCACAGTGCCACAGGATTCTTACAAAAGCTACGCTTACAATACACACCAAATTAGTATTAGAGTATTAATTGTATATTAATTTAGCCCAGGTTGATGTTTCCAAAGTGCGTATCTGCATCTAGACATTTCTGGGGAAGGTGCATTAATTTCATATGACTATAAACAACTCTACTAATAAAGCCTCTTTAGTTACACCAACTGAAAGGTAGGACAAATAAACTTGGCTTATCCTGACTTGGGAGAGCCCTCTAATTACCTGGCTTTCAATCAGTACTCTGATATAAATACGCAGAAGTCTGCTACATGGTCACTGCAAGCAAAAATAATTGGAGCTTGGCAATTAACAGAGTTTCTTTTTAAAATTACACTCGTGTTTCTAAGAGTCAGATGTCAAAGTTTCAAGTTCTCAGAATACAGCTATAAAGCTGTGAAACGTTTTTAAGGGACTAAGTGCTTTTAGCTGTTAACAGTAATTATTTAGCACTTCCAAAACGCTTTTCATCTGAGAGCTCCATGTGCCTGGTGAACAACCTTCCCTGACACATAACACAGGAGCAGGAGAATTTGCTCTGCAACAGGCAGGAGCTGAGTCCCAGGAAGATGCAGTGACCTGGACAGGGCCACGCAGCCACTGCTGCTGCAGTGGGACACAGGGATGCGGGAGATGTAGATAATGAGCAAATACATCTTGTCCTGCACTTAATTTTGCTGCATCCTGCTGAATTCTGCTCCTACACCAACCTTTGAAATCATCGTGCAAGTGTAAATGAGTGGAGTCAGTCAGCTCTCCCATCCCATGTCCCTCCAGGCATGTTCCCCCTGCCCAGCCTTTCCTCAAGCTCGCAGCACCCCCTTCCCCACCCTCCCATGGGCATTTCCAGCCTCTACACCCACAAACCACAAGCCCAGGTCCTCACGGTCAGTTTTGGCATTTGTGTCACCACATCAGAGGGACTGGGACAGATTTCTCTCACCTCTCTGCTCAGGCTTGCATGCAGTTGTTGCTGGGAGCTGGAGATCAGAGCAGAGTGGACATGTCCCTCAGCTGCCCACCTTCAGAGCAGTCCCCCCCTTCTCTCCCATGCACAACCAGACTGTATCACCATACCTTTGTTTAAGGGGGAGTTTTCCAGCCCTTTTTTCCTCCTCCTCCAACCTCCTGCGAGCTTCTTCCAGCTGGGTGAGTGGGTTGGGAGCTGGATTGGGTGGCATGGTAGGATCTTGGATGAAGGGGTGAGAAGGCTGGACGACGTTCCGGAGCTGAGCGCTGACCCATGGATGCACTGCAACAGGTCGCTCAATGGAGAGGGGTCGGACCATATCATGGGACAGCTGCTTCTTAGCACCTGAAGATCTGCAAACAAACACAAAGGTTTTACATGGGCCGCTGGGTGGCTCTGCTGTGGTGCACTGTCACTCCTACATGGACCTGCTGCTCCTGCAGCTGCACATGGGCACAACTGAAGTTCCTTACAGCACTTACAGAGGCGACCACCATCCACCTCTAGAGGAGATTTCAGGACAGCAAGTCCTGAGACATCAGGGTGAGCAACCCAACTCTGACACAAAGCCCACAGGTCTGTTTAAGGGCTCTCATCAAGCACACAATACATAAGAATAAAACAAGCAAAATGCAGCTCCACCATTTGTGACACTGCCCCAGAAGATGTCCTCCCAGGCTGGGAGCCTCTCCATGAGCCACTGTTCAGCAGCTCTGGGAAAAGGGACGTTGCAGGGATGCGCTTGTCCTTCCCCAGCCCCAGGGGCAGACTCTGCTGCCGGGCTCCTTGCTGAGCTCTGGCGCTCGGCCTCAGCTGCCTGCAGTGCAACCCGCCCTGGCTTCCACTGTCCAGCATGGAGGAAACCACCAGCAGTTCCACCACTCAGCGCTGCTGCGCCAGTGCGGACAAGACCACAGACCCCTCTCATCGGCACCCACCAAGCTGGTTTTTGCGAGAGCCTGACCAGATTGTGACTGAGGATCTGTGCCTGTGGAACTGTGCAGCTCCAGAGAGATCCCTGAGCCAGCCGTGTCCTCAGCTCTGCTCAAGACAGGTGAGGCCAGCCCAGAGGATGCTACCAGCAAGCTGAAACACTGGGCAACCCTGAGCCATGCTGAGCTGCTGCCTCTGGACCCATGACTCCAGCACAGTAGATTCTGCATTTCTATCAGCACCTTGCAGGAGTAACAGGCATTTACAGACAGCAAATGCTTAAAGGAACAATCCTGCCTGCTGTACACCATGTTATCCACCTCAAAACCACAGCAGTGACTTGTGAGATTCTCCTGGGGCTGCAACCCTCCCCTAGCACAACCACAAAAACAGCCCTTACAGCCCCTGATCAATCCTCAGTCTCCAAAGTGCCTAAACCCTTGTGCCTGGTGAAGTCTTGTCTCCCCAGGGTCCCCAGGAACAAGGCAGAGTGCCAGACAGTCCAGACACACGTGCCCTGTGCAGGGGACACAACATAACAGTGTGAAGACCCCTCGCTCTGCCAGCCCTTACCCATGGTTTGTTTTCTTATGCCTGCTGATCTCCTTCTCTCCTTCTATGATCCACTGAAGGATCTTCTGGTTTCTCTCCACGTCTTCAGGAGATCCTGGCATCTCATAGTTGGCACCATCACTTTTCCCTGAATCAGTCTTCTTAACATTTCTTTTTGAGAGCAGACTTGCTTTCCCGCTGCAAGAACAAAGCTTGAGACATTAGCGTTTTGCCTAAGCCAAACCACCACAGACCGTGGCAGAGGTTGGACACATCTATCTCCAGACCTACTCAGCCCTGCCAGGGTCTGGTGCTGCTCATGGCAGTGGCCCTGGCTGCCCTGCACAGCCCCCTGGCTCTACCACAGCTCAAACCAGCCATGCTCTGTTTGAGGCTAAAGCAAGACTGGCCAGACCCAAGCACAGCGGCTTCTCCATCCAGCTACCAGGTGCAGAGCATGAGGTTCATTCTTGGGCTGCAATCCGTCAGCTGCCTTTCAGTGCCAGACACTGCTTGAAACTTGAGCCCTTTCTTAATTCGCTGACACCCCAAACCGCTGATTTGCCGTGCCAGGCATCTACTTCTCACCGTGACTTGAACTGAGGCTTCACATCAGGGTGGAAGATCACACCACAGCAGGGTGGGCTGCCTCTCATGCACTGGAAGCCCAGCCACGTCAAACATGGTGGCCAAACAGGCTCCAGGCAGCAGCTGACACTCCAGCCACGCTTATGGCTGCAGGAACAGCTCCTACAGAAGCCCCTTGCCCACACGCAGCCCCACATGCCCGGCTGGGTAGCCCCACGCTCACTAGGCCACACAGAATTCACCCATGCTGGCCTATCACTGCCACAGCCTGTGGCTTCATGGGACCACCCTAATCAGCCACCCACTTCACTCCATAGGACCTTCCCTCCCTACAGGAAAAACAACCTTAACACCACAGAGGAGCAACAGGTCCCCAGGCAGCTTGGCTGATTTTTTAGGGAAAAAGCCTGGAGAGAGGTTGCTGAAGATCTCCTAAGGCAGAGCAAACTGACAGCTTCTCTTCTTCTCCCCACACGAGACCTAGCGGGTATCAAATGAAATTATGCAGGAGCAGGTTTTCAGTGCGAACCAAAAAAAGGACCTTTTTTGGCAGGTTGTAGTAAACCCAGAGACACAGGCACAGCCGCAGGGGTAGGGGGACAGCAGCCCAGCTGGGTTCAACAAGGAGCCAGACCAGCCACCACAGGGTGGTGCCGAACAAGACTGTTGAGATGCAAACTCTTGTCTTGTGCAGCCCCTAATCTGTCAGGAACCATGAGTTTGTGCCAGAGGAAGGAAAGCTATGAATACGCCCTCTTAAATTCCCCTTAATATGCGATTTAGTCCACGCTAGAGAGGGTCCTGTGTCTAGACGGGGCTTTGGGTTGACCCAGCATGGTCAGACACGTGCTCTGCTGAAGCAACAGCTCTGAATAAATAGGGAAAATTTAGGCATCATCCCCAATGATCCCACCCCCGGTACGCTGCAAAGCATCACCCCAAACCCAGTGCCTGGGGGAGCTGGGGTGAGCACAGCTCTCCCCTGGGGCTGCTCCCTCTCAGCACAGACGGGACGCAGGAATTGAAGCAGCCAAGGGAAGATGGACAAAAGCCCGTAAGGCAGCTCCATGTCTTTCTGGGGCAGAGGGTTCCCTGCCCCAGAGAACGTCCCCTCAGGACAGGGTGCCACAGCAGCACCGCAGCGTCCATCGCTTCAACAGAAGAGAAAGGAGCTTTTCTGGTGAGTGGGTCAGGCCTTGCAATATGGAGAGCGTTTCTGTCCTGTCACGAATACCTGAGGAGAGTGGTTACCCAGACCCCGAGGCACAGCTCTATACTTAGCAACTCCTAATACATGGGGTAGCAGACCAGCATCTGCAATTTCTAAGCACCTCCACTGCTTTAAGGAGCAGAAAACCTACATTACCACTAAGGCCATTAAAAACCCTGATTAGAGGGTGTCTTTCAGCACCAGATCACAGACATTAAAAGGGGTCTATAAAGGCTACCAGGGAACACATCCATTTCTAAAGAGGAAGAGCAGTGGGTAGCCCTTAAACCATTTCCCAGCACAGGTTTTAAGGAGAAAATGTGGTTTAACCACCCTGTTTCACTGGCATGATACAGCCCATTTATGAAAGAGCTTCCTAGAGAAGCCACAGCTTTGGGACTCACCTGTAGCCTAACGAGTCCATGGGGACAGGGCCCATGCCCAAGTTTTCAGTGTAGTTTCGTGACTTTGTTGCATAGTTATGTGAATCTACATTCCAAGCAAAGCTGTTCTGCACTCGCTGAGTGGCCTCGGCCTCGATCTGCTCTTTTGGTTTCATCACGCTGTGGTGATGGATGTGGTGGTAGACATGTTTATGGTGGTATAAGTTAGCTGCATCCAGTTTCATTCCTGATTTTGTTGCATGCTTGCCATGTCCTGGAGGAATTGTTCCTAGTGTCCCTGACAGCTTTCCTAAGTGGCCGCTTTCTGGGGACCGTGGCTTAGGAGAGTGGCGGCCAGGTCCTGGAGACTGGCAGCCTGGTGTTTTCATCACACGCTGGACATGTTCATCGAGGATGCTTTCTGGGTTTTCTTCATGAGCATCTCTCATCTGCATCCCAGCGCAGCCCATCTCAGAGTAACGAGGAGCAAAATGATGAAAGGCTTGGGCGGAAGGCATCTTGTGGCTAATGACTGAGGGACCAGAAGAGATATCTGCATCCTCACCTTCTTCTTCCTGCAAGAAACACAAGGACAATCAGAGAATGACAGCAGGGTGGCACGAGGGGTCTCCAGTCCCACCTCCCGCCCGCAGCCAACACTTGAGGCGGTCAGGCCTGGCTTTGTCCTGCCAGATCTTGCAAGCCTTCAAGAGGGAGATGCACCAGCCCTCTGGAGACCTGTCCCAGATTGTGCCACCCTCCTGCAGAACATTTCCTGATGCTCCACCCAAGCCTGTGCAGTGTTGCTGACACCAAGCAGAGCTGCTCAGGTCCCTGTACCTGCTTTTTGAGCCACCATTAGCAAGGGTCTCCACATGTTACCTGAAGAGACTGAGGCAACCTCTGACAGGGAGCCCAAACATCACAACCAGGGTTTACAGATGCAGCTTTCTGACGAGCATAACAATTCAAACGGATGTATGAGCAGGCAGAACCTTACCAAAAAGCTCATCAAGTCCCTTGAAGGTGGTTCTGTAACAACCAGCAGCGGAAATACAACTTACCGCATTGTACCTGTGACTTCCTACGAGCCCTTGGTAAGGCACCACTTCAAAGCCCATCAGACAAAGCCCGAAGTTACAGGATACGTGGCAAAATCGTTCTTGAGTCAGGCGAGACCAGGGGGGTTCTCACCCGAATGACTATTTCACAAGGCAAAGCCAACAGTGGGTTTGTAACAGAAGGGGGCAAGTGAAGGTCGACAGCTGCATGAATGGTTTTGAAAATCAAACATCAGTTTCTCCTGGGCATGCTAAGGCTGGAGGGAAGCATTTCACACAGATAAAGAAACGAGTTGGAACTAACTGCTTGTTCTTGTAGTTCACAACGGTCCAGGACACGCTGTTAGCAGCTCTTAAGTCCTTGCCAGGAAGAATAAAACTCCTCCATGCTGACAGCCACAGTTTTGATGCTGACAAACTATTTTACACTCCAACATAAACTCAAATATTTATGAAGTTTCTCTATTGGAAATCAGGATTCCTATTCTTTTTAATTACACAAGCAGGATTCCAGTGAGTCTTTTAATCCCGCTCTCTTTTCCTCCTTTGGCACAGTACAGAAATGAGTTGCAGCATAGGGTATCTCTGCCCGCCCAGACAAATGCATCTGCTCGAAAACACTGACTCCCGTCAGCTTTGCCTGTCAGATGTCATCATCCATCACTTGCTAACCAGCTTCAAAGTCTCCGCTGCCAACCACACAGCAAGAAAGCAAATAACAGACTTCCTCCCAGTGTCGCACTGGGGGATTCAAACTTGAGCCAGGGACAATGCCAGGCTTTGGAAGTGCCAAAGGCGTGGGCGCCACAAGCCTGAGGGGCGACATGATGCCCATATCTGGAGGGGATGCATCACTTTCTAACTAAATGGCTTTGAAGAAGTTCAGAGGCACCTTCAGTCTGTCACGCTGCAGCCTGCCAACCACTGTCCCTGGGCACCTCACTCGGGGAGAAGAGGAAGCATGTGCTGACTAAATCCCCGCCACTGGGGTAAGCGTTTATTTCAGTTTATGAAAGCCCGAAGACGCACCCAGCACTTGGGAGGCTTTTAGGGCTGGTACCTACTTTCTAGAAAACTCTTAGGTTTAAACACTAACTAAAGTGCAGGACAAGATCTGACCCCGGCACAGATCCCTGAGGAACAGCAGCGCGTCCTTGTGCTCAGAGTCCAGAGCTCCGGCTCTGCTGTCACACTGGAGCGGGGTGGCACGGCACTGGAAACCCAGGGTGGTCCAGCCAGATGGGTGCCTGGGATCTGGGAAATCCTCTGGCTGCCCAGAACCCTATTTTCCAAAAACTGGGACACGGAACTTTGCTTTGCTCTGAGACTGAGACCAGGGTGGACTGCGGGAAGGAGATGGGTGCATCGACTCACTCTTGGTTTGCATCGGCTCAGCTCATCTGTGTCACTGCACAGGAGATCTGGACCCCAGTCAGAAGCAAGCGCTGCTGGGGCAGGGGGTGTGCATGCAGCCTCAGGACAACTGGCTAATCTCTCCCCCAGGTGCTGCTCTCAGCCTCACACTGGGTAGGAAAGACCCAAGAGTAGAAGATAATGGCTGCTAATGAAGAAATTTGGGTGCCTAACTCAAGCTGTCCTCTCTCCTTGAGCAGGGCAGAGGCCAAAGGTTTGAGTCAAGGCTACAGATACCAATTCTGCTAAATCTGTTCACTGTTCTTAGTCTGCAGTGGGAAAAACAACAAAGGGCATGAGGTCGGGGCAGCCCAAGCTGGGACTGTAAGGCGGTAGTTTGGACACGGCAGAGCTGCCCGGTGCTCCTTGCCCGGTTACCTGACCGCAGCCCCAGCCCAGCAACGCAGCCGCAGCCGCCGCTCTCACCGACCCTGCCTGCGCCAGCCCGCTGCCCAGCCTGCCCCCGAGCACCCTCGCCCTGCCCGCGCTGCGGAAAGGGGAGACAAGACAACATGAGGACCAAGGAGGCACATGCAAAAAGGAACGCACGGGGCGGGGGAGCCGCCTCCTCCAGGGACTCAGCTCTCCCCGACACAGGGCTGGTGGGAGCTCCAGAGCCGCGTTTCGGCATCTCGCTGCGGTGAGCCAGGCAGCCCCGGGTGCCATAACCACTAGATGGTGCTTGGTTGACATAATACTGTCAGAAAGCTCTTCCATCCGGGAGCAGCAGCAAGAGAGATGCAGGTTTCAACTTTGCTGACTGTCTGCTGAGCTATTTTTGCTCTGCAGCAAGCTCGGGGGTGCCCTTCCCTTTGAATTTGGAGGCTGAAATCTGCACTGATGAGCTATGGGCAAGTGATATCTTGCTGCAAACCTCCTCCTCTGCCTTCTCCCAGTCCCACCCATTAGGCTGCTACTGGTCAGTAGGGCGGAACAGCTCACCTAACCACGAGCACATTTTCAATCATCGTGCAAATGAATCCCCTCTTTATTTAGGCAATGTTTTATATTCAAACAGTGAGAATCTCAGCACTGGCTTTGCTTCTCCTGGCTCATTTTCAATTTGCTCAGTTCAGACAAAGACAGAGCGACCTGTATGATACAATACTGATTTGTACAATACAATCCTGCAGCCTCCATACATGAGGCTGTAGTGGCTCATAAAGTAATACAGGAACATGCGTATCCTCTAATCCTTTCCTGTGTTTAATCAGAAAAATTAATGAATTCAGAGTTATTTTTTCAAAAAATCTTACAGTTTTTCCAGTAAAAGCCGTTTGGCTCTAAATCAGATGCCTCTTCTCGACGTCACTGCATGATGTGGCTTTGAAAGGGAAGCTGCAGACTGCTCAGCATGGGGGAGAAAAAACCTTGTTTTTTCTAGCTTTTGCAAAATATTCCCAGCTTCTCTGCTAAGCTGATAACTACCCAGTGTGAATAACGCTCGTGGCTTTCCCTGTGCTGCTGTTCAGTGAGCCATGCAGACCTGGTAAGAGGTTACCCTGTAGTCCTGGTGCTCAGGTCATAGACAAAATCCCTGTGATCTATCAGGATGCAAGCTCTCCTCTTGCTGATACCAGCAGCTCCTGCACCTTAAGCGCTGACCTAAAAAAGCTACAATTGCTTATTCTGAGTTTTTCCTGAATGGCTAATGCCAGATGCCAGCCAGTCAATGAAATACATTCTGGAGACAGCAAAGAGGTTTAATATATAGCATTAGTGGGAGTCCTGGGCTTAAAAATAGATTAAGTCACACAAAAATGTGTTTAAAGAGACTTCAATTTATTCTCTGGCACACAGGTATTTGCTGATTTTACGGTATTGCTACTGGCAGATTCTTCAAGGAGGCAGAGGGCTGGGATAATGTAGTCTAGTACAGGTGGAGGCTGCCATGGGAGGAGGAGGAGGATGAAGAGTGCTCTAGGACTGTGTTAGCAGACAATGCTGCTGGTTAAATCAGCTATGTCTAGAGAGCAATAGGTACCAGAGAGAAAAATGGACCAGTTCCAGAAGAATAGGAATCTAATCACAAAATAGCACCTCATGGCCTTTTCTGGCTGGATGCTGGATGCAGATGTGAAGGCAGCTACCTGGACAACACCTGGAGCTGGAGGGAAGCTTAGAGATCCCTCTGCCTTCTGCACTTCTCCATATTTGAAATATGCATATAATTAAAAGCAAATACTACAACCTACAGCTCTTTTTTGTGTTTAAAAGATAAACATTTAAACATATTGATGAATATTTTAAAATACTCTAATGGGGCTGAAGGCTCTGCCCTGGAGCCCCAACGGCTCAGCTTCTCCCACAGCACAGAGCTGAGATGGGCACCCACGCCTCTGTTTTCGGGAAGAGCTGGGAGTTCCTGTGCACAGAGCCCTTGCCTCAGGGCCGTGGGAGCTATTAACTGCAGACACCCGTGATTTCTTCACACAGGGCTGCAGTTACACTGATATGGGTGATGCTCAGTAACATTGTGATGTCCTCTAAAAGCTCTCCCATACCCCAGCACAAGATGCACAGGTAGCTGGGAGGTGCAGTATCACAGAAGATACTGTGTCAATACTGTGGAATAGGATGCTCCACACAGGCAATACTAGATGACCAATAGTGAATTCTCTTCCGTTTGGAGCCTGTTGCGGAGCTAAAGGCCTTGCACGCTTCCCATGGTTCATCTACCAAGTCCCTGAGCTCTGCCAGGCCCCGGCAGTGCCAGGAGCCCTGTTTCCCCAGTCACCCACGTGGAGTCACTGTGTTTCTCTGCCCAGGAGAGCGGTTTTGGATGCTACACCTGAGCAGTTCTAAATCTTCTAGGGATGTGCTAGGCACTGACGGGCAGAGCCCTTTTGGCTGTGCTAGGAACAGCCTGATGGCAGACACAAACACCTCCAAGCAAAACATCACCTACCATCTGGGTACCATTTCTGGGAGAAACAGGGATCACACAAACCCCATAGGGGAAGGCAAACCCCTGTCACATAGTCCCCATGCTCGCACAGAAGGAATTGCTCACAAAGTCAGGAGAGCTAGGGTGCTGGAGAAGATGATGGAGGGCATCCACAGCCCCTAACTGGTGGCAAAAGAGGGCACTGCTGTGCCATAGCTGGTACCTTATGGCAGTGAGGGAGTGCTGGAGCTCACAGAGCCCTGCATGGAAGGGGGAACAGCACCATGGAAGCTCCTGGGGCAATGGGAGCCTACAGAATCCCCCATGCAAGCGAAGACCATGGCTGTTGGAGCAGGGAAGTGGTCACCCTGGTTGCTTCCACAGCAGCTGAAAGCTCCCTGTGGTGCAGGGTACACACACAGCCCCCCAGGCTGGTAGAGGAGGCAAGGAGGCTACTAACCGCTCGAACGCGTTTAAGGCGCTCCTCTAGTTTCTCCTCTGCTTCACGTTCCTTTTGTACTTCCTCCAAACGATTGATCAGTTCTGCAGCAAACTTCTCTGGTTCAACGTGGATATCCTTTGGCATTCGGTACGTACGCTGCAGGAAAAAACACACCAGGGGTTAGCAAAAGATGCACCAAAAAAATCACACGTTTCTTTTGGAGGCTTTGCTAACTGAAAATGCCACTCGTTCTGGTGTGGAGTTGAGGGAGGACAGGCCAGCTGGACGCTGAGCAACCACCACAAGCTCCCCAGCCAGCATTTGCTCTGCATACTAAGGGAAAGGCTTTCTGGAGCCACAATGCAACAAGCTCTTTCGGCATCAAACTCCTCTTTGGGATGGATGTCCTAGCTTTTCTTCCCATGTACACATGGTCTGCAGGAATAGCCGGGTCTCAAAGGGTGGGAAAGGGACCGAGAGACAAACCTCTCAAAAAATCATGCTTATAGTAGTGATATTTTCACTTGGATAGAAAGGAAGACCTCTTATGTATATTTCTTCAGCTTACCCCAAATAGATCATTGTGAGCCAGGAAATCTGCAAATCTTGCCCATAGCCACAAAGAAGAGTGGAAATCCTGTCAACTCATAGAACAGTTTGGGCTGGAAGGGAAATTCAAAGCTCCCCCAGTGCCACCCCTGCCATGAGCAGGGACATCTTCACCAGCTCAGGTTGCTCAGAGCCCCGTCCAGCCTGGCCTGGGACGTCTCCAGGGATGGTTCATCCACCACCTCTCTGGGCAACCTCCAAGACATTTTACTTCCCTCAACCTTCTGCTACAACCCAGCCCAGCCACAAAAGGCCACGATTCCCACAAACCATCATCTCTTCCTAGAGGATCCTGCAGGATGGTGTCTCAGCCCTTCAGAGCTGTGCAACCATCCCCTGCTTGCTTTATCAGCAATCTTACAAGCGCAGAGATACCATTTTTCTGCTTGCTTTGGGTGAACAAATGAATATCTATGAAAGTTCAAGGGCATTCCTTCCTTCCTTGTGCTGAGTTACTTTGTCCCTAAATTCCTGAGCTCTGGGATAAGAGGAGTGTGTAGTGAAGTATGAAGTTATCAGCTGCTGTATTTTTCTCCTCATTTTTATCCCCTCTGCATTATTTTATTAAAATACTAGAAAAACCAAAATGACAAGGCAGAGATAAAAATTTAATTTGGAGGAAAAAATATATGGAAAATTCAACAGTATAAAAACCTGCATTGAGATATTTCAATACTAACATAAGAGAAATATACACTCTGTCAGACCAGAGATAAAATTAAATGTGAAGACATGAGATAATTCATCGTAAAAGAACAAATACAGCACCAGAGGCAGCCATCGAGCTCGAAATCTTTAAAGGAGGATAAGAGACCACCTGAATTTAACCCAGATCAGCCAAAAGATCAGTGCAGAAGACTAAAATAATGCTTTGCCTCAAAACCTGACAGAAGTATGCAAATCATTTTAGTTTTCCACTCTGCCAGCTGCTGAGTGGAGGGCAGAGGAAGAAAAACGGAGACAGTAAGTATCCTCCTGATGGCACCCAGAAGCTGAAGGTATCTTTTATGACACCCAGGTTTGGTTGCTGAGGTCTCAGCTAAAGCACCGCTTGCTTTGTTCACCAAGAGCAAGACCCCATCCCAGTGCTTGTTGCCACCGCCCCGTCTTCCACACCGCACGGTGCTGGGCTGCAGCATCCCTGGGGACACCATGAGACTTTGTGGGCAAGAGGACCGTCTGCTCTAGCACCTGCTTTCCATGACAGCAGAGGGACCCAACGCTGTCCCAGGCAGGACTGACCCACCCGAGCTGCGAACAGCCCCGAACAACCATCCCCTTCACCCAGGGGTGCAGCTGATGGAGAGGAAGCAGCCTGGGATGACAAAGCCTTTGTTGCCACCAGGACCTCCAGCCCTGCAAATCAACGGCCTGTATTAAAAAAAAAAAGAAATTATCAAGAAAAATGACATTTAGTCTTGAGATATTGGCATAATGGATGAAGTCACGTGTGTTGTCCCAGCACACGGACCTTGTGTTGCCCAGAAATGATCCCTAGATGTGCTCCATCATGCGGGAAGATGTGGCAGAGCTGGTCCCTCCTCTCTTACTCCCTGAGGAGCTTCCAGGATCCAAGCAATGATTCCCCATTCCCCTTGCATAGCCTGGGGGAGCACTTCTGGCTAGGGCGTCTGCTTTCATCAGAAACCCCAAACCCATGACCAGAACCAGCCATTCCCAAGGAGGGAAATCCCTGTCTCACCTGACAAGTCGCAACCCGTCAGGTGATGTGCTCGCTCCCTCCTGCCACTTCAGATGTGCCAACTCTCTCTGCAGTTGTTTACACGACAGCAGCACCAAGCCCTGCTCCATTAGAAACTTAATGAGCCTAATGAGAGGCAGCTTGGCGCTCAGCAGTTACAGTCACAGGTCTCCCCGTTGCAGTTTACATAGAAAAGCAGAACTGGAAAGAATTTCCCTTTATTTTCATGACCTTTGATGCAATGCAGCATCCCAAACCAAAGGCTCTCCCAAGCCCGTGACAGCAGTGGATGCAAAGGCTGAAGTTTGCTAACCTGTGTGTTCGAGTCCTGGCACAGCAAGGTGGTTCCCTCCAAGCCCAGCAATGCTCAAGGACCACAGCTCTGTCTCTAACGAGGAGCTGAAGACACTGCTGTATCCAGGGAGTTGGGAGTTGCCTGGATTTTGCTACATCAGGCATATGCTGGACTTGGATTTGGATGGATTTCACCTTCCCTGAGAAACTGAGGTTTGAGGATGAAGCCGCACATCAGAACACACTGTCACCCTAAATGTGCAGCTTTACTATGACCTATATGTGAAAAGGCAGAAAGGGAAGAATCTCACTGTGGCTTGGGGGTTCCTCTTGGGAAGAATAAATCCCAATTGCTCTGAGATGAAACAGCAAGTTTTCCAATGTCATCATTGGGTAGAGGTCTCTAACCAGCCCCAGGGATCCCGGCGTTGGGCTGAACAGATCCGACTGGGCCAAAGAATTCCATGTTGGTAAATCTCCCTCACCTACAGGAGGTTTGATGCCTCCATGACGCTTGAGTGGCTGATGTTAGACCACAAGTCATCCTTGGAGATGAACTGAAGGTGGCAGGCTAGAGGACCCAAGAGAAAGAACTTCTGAACCTCACTTTTCCCAGGTTAATAATGCATTCCACTGTGACATACATTATAAAAGGATAAATGGTGCTTCCATACTAGAAACACGCGTGGCAGAGCTCATGGATAGCTGGATTTCAGTATTGACTCCCGCAGCATTCAGGTATTAGCGAGGAGTCCCGCTGCTGCAGGGCATTAGAGGAAAAAAGCATGAAATGTCTGATGGGGATTCTGAGCAGGTTCCCAGCTCGCAGGAGCAGAAAGCTCATTTCGCTGTAGTTCTCCAGGCGGCGTGAGGCCAGGGCTCCTCCTGTACACTCCTTACTTGTGCAGCACTGCAGGGCGCTCACTCAAAACCTTCCGTTCCACTCAAGAACACTATGGAAGCCACCTCTGCACAGAGGACATTCTGCTGGGGCAGTTCAGCAATCAGCCTGACCCACTCTGCTGCTGCTTCTACTCGTTTTCTTCTCACGTGGGAATAGCGTAAAGACCTGCAGCTTCCTTGATTGTGGGGCAGGACAGGAGAGCTCCCACCCACTGACCAAGCTACAGCAAGAACATCCCAAAATGGCTTCTTAATGCAGTTAAACAGGCAAACAAAAAAAGGAATCCCAAGTTGTAATGCTTGAGGTTGGATTTTTCTAAATTTGCTGGGAAAAAGGAGCATCTCCCATCCTCTCCTGGGAACAGATGAATGCAATAGCACAGGTACAGCCCTGCGTTCTCTGGGCTTTCACTCTTCCTTTGGGACCCTGCTTGCTCCTTTTCTCTTTGGTGTTCCAAGGCTCTGCTTGAATCCAAGAAGAAAACCGCATGAAAAGCAACATTCACATGCTGTGTAACGGGATCCTGCCGGAGGCACAAAATGAAGGTCTCGTTGCTTGCTAGAGACCTTCACCCACCACAGCATTCCTGGGCAGAGCGCCATCTCACAAACGCCGCTTTTCCAAACTGAGTTTGTGAGCGTGGAACACGCAGCCGTCCACGCAGCAGGATGGGCTGCAGAGCATCCTACACAACCCGCACACGCCTTCGGTATCCAGCAGCAGCACGGCTGTTGAAACCAGCGGGCAGTCTCCTCTGAATGTATAATCACTACAGTTCATAGCTTCTGGACCTAACTACAAGTGCTGCTATTAAAACCAATATAAGCTCTTTCAGAATTTTGCGTAATAGCCGCATAACTCATTTGTAAGAGAACGGTAAGGTCTCCAAAGTCCTTCTGAAACGACTTTTCGGAAGTAGGAGGAAAACATGCCATGCATTCTGCAAGCGCTATCAGTGTGGACTCTGGCTACTCTGGTGAGATACGAGTCCATAAAGACCTTCACCAAAGCTGCAATTTAGTCATTGCTGCATGTTTAAAATCACACTAACCACCAGGGCTGGGCGACTGAAGGAGATGGCTTTAGCCACGGGCTGCGAGGTAGCCAAACCCCCGGCTTCGGAAAGCAACATTTGCATGGCTCCTTGCTAATTGGGGAAGTTTAATTCAATAAGCGTGCAGTTAGAGGTGATTTTAAAAGACTAGCTTTATAACATTTCACGCCGGTGTTGTCAAAACATATTGTCTAATTACCTTCTCCTTTCTTGGCTGATTGATAAGCGAGGGCAGAGCAGAGCCTCTCTGAAGTCGATGCCAATTCTGTGTCAGTAATTGGCTGGCAGGAGGTGCCAGAATGTCTGAACCAAACTTTTATTCCCTGGAGAAAGACTAGAACTAACTCGACTTCTCAGTCCTCCACTCCCATATAAATATGCGTCGAGATGCCTTTTTCCCTGGGACTTAAAATTACAGCGCAGAACCTAATGGGAACAGCGGATGTTTCACAGAAAAATCCTTGTGAAGCTCCTGTGTGTAATTTAGGAGGAATATGTAATTCTAAAAGACCATGTAGATAAGTAGGATAATATAAAAATTTATAAGCAGCAGGTGGCCAATTTAAACCTTGTTTTTTTCCCCCCTCTTTTTTAACTGGTTTCCGAAAAGGTCGATAAAATTTAATGCTAAGTAAAACTAATTAGCCTGCAAGGAACTGCTGCTGGAATGACACTTATTCAGTTCAACAAAAGAAATGTTTGGCAGATGGAAGTTCATTAAAGCAGAGCTCACTATACATATTTAATGCTCCATACTCTGAGTTTATAACCTGCAGTTCGTCGAGGCATTGCCAGTGCACACAATCAACAGAAAGCCACTATTATTTTTATCCAAAAGGTAAAGCCACTGACAAGCTTTGAAGCTGGAGAATATTCACTCGGTAGTTCCCACTGTTGGGGAACAGCAACAACAACAACAAAAAATAAAGGCCAAGCTTTCAAACTTCAACTCTAACAAAGCCATGCTTACAGTAAAAATGGCATCAAGCGAAATAAAAAGGCACCCAGCCAGCCTTTTCAACAGCGACCACACTGTGAAAGCAACTGTGTGAAAAGAGAGGTGACTGAGCAAGGATGGCTAGTGAGCGTCCGCGGCCAGGGCTTTTATTGTCAACCCAGTGATCAAAGCATAGGAGACCCTCTTAAATCTAAGGAAAATAATCTAATTTAAAAGGCAAAACAAAGAGTGATTTTTTTTTTTTTAAATCAGATTAAAACAAGGGTGTATTTCTGCTGGCATTGTGCTGCTTTGAGCAGGCAGGATGAGAACAGCTGTGTCAAGTTTGAAGGCACTTCTGGAGAAAGCAGATGGAGGTTCTTTTTCTCCTTATTTGATTTGTGCTGGAGTCCAGCTGTCCAAAGGGGAAAGAAGTACCTTTATTCCCTGCTAGATATTAAATGTCACCTGTAACTTGTCACAGAAAGAAAATAATAATAAGCAGCGCTGCAGCTGGTGCTGCAGAGCCCTAGTAGGTATGATCATCCTCCAAAGCTGTTTGCTTACCTGGAGCAACCGGGGAGACAATCTCAGACAAATGAAACACTTATGCCTGCACCTTCTTTGCTCTCCTGCCTTATACCCCCAGGCAGACTCTGCTGAGTCCTTGAGAACAGGTTACAGCTCCCTTTGGCTGCCCAGTGCAGAAATACCGCTCGGGACAGTTGCATTTCTCCCCAGCCAACCTTGGCTGAGAGCTACATCAGCCTTCACGTCCAACGGCCTCCTACACCTTCCACAAACACCTCCAGCTCACCTGAGGGCACATACCCTTCTTGCAGGTAGATTCCAGCCAGCGCTTCCATTCTCATCCAGGAGAAACAACTGGTTACTGACCGAACAGTTAAGAAAAACTATGCGTTTTGGGCAGCCCTGGATGATGGGTTTGGCAGAAGGCTACCAAGATCTTTCTTAGCATGGTCTATTTCCATCTTAAAACATCCCCAAATGAATACAGCACTAAGAGGGGGGTTAAAACTTGAGCAAGCAGAGCAACTATAGGCTAGAGATCTCATGTATTTTGCATGTTTACCTCTGGGGAAGGAGACAGTGCTACTTACCGGAATGTGAGGTAGTGGCACGCGTCCGTTTGCTTTGGCACTTTCTTGCATCTCTCGGCGATGCTGCTTTCGGAGTCTGTACGGTGGGATCCCATCTCTGCCAGAATAAAACAACAACATGCGCTGCTTTAGTCCTCTGATACATTACATTCATTTAAGCCTTGTCACCATGGAATGGCAGGTAGGGAACCTCTTTACATTTGAGAAAGGCTTTGCACACCCAGGGCGAACACAGCAGAGCAGGACAAATCCCTGCGGGGAACGATGCTTGCCCAGGTCCCTGAACCAGCAACACTCTGGTACTGGGTGCTGGGGGTGACTGAGACGGCATTCGCTGGGAGCAGAGCAAACCAGGGCTCCTGCAACCACTGCCCAAGGCAGAGGGCAGGGAGAAGGACTCGGACCATATCCTGGTACCTTTTATATTGGGTTGCTTTTTATAAGAGAACTGGTAATGTACACAGTAAACCACAGGGCAGGTGAGGAGGGGGAGGAGGAGGAGTGGGAGCTCAGTGAACATCTACACCGAGGGGAACTCGGTCATGGAACAAGGCATCTATTTTTAAGAGAGCACGACAACTTCTCAAATGGCTTATCAAAGTGAAGAGGTAGGCTCTGCTGCTCTTAAGACAATCTCTAGCTCAGTCAGAAGTTCTGCCATGAGCTGGGGTACGGCGCAGACTTGCTCTGCCAGCCTGCACACAGCCCTGCTGCAAATATGGGTGCACGTGGGTCCCAAAAATGGGTATCAGAGGGTCAGAGCCAGCAGACTTGGCTAAGCACTGCAAACCATCACTGGCTGAGCATAACTTCGGGTGAAGAAAGGGACCACATTTTTGTTCTCACTATTGCGACCACCCTGCTTACACCCTGGGATGAGGAGACTGTGAGTGAGCTGGAGCTCGGTTACAAGATAAGGACATGGGCCCGTGTCCTGGTGACACTGTGTTTCTTGGAGAAAAATCAATGAATGCAAAAACAAATGCCAGCCTGGAGCTTGGCAATTTGGAGTCTTCCCTTTTTATTTTACACGTTTCCCTTTATCAGTAAAAGTAACTGCCTGGGGAAGCTGTGCAATGGCACAGAAATGAAGGGGGGTTTTGGTTTGACCATGTACCAAATAACTTCCCTGCACACACGTCTCCTTCCAACCCCACACCACTCTGAGTGGTGCGAATGAGCCCGCCCCAGCACATCGCACAGCAACAAGATGTTTGCACAAGCCAAATGTACTTAGCACCTATCCCTCTCCCCATCCGCCAAGCACAGCTGCTTCTCAAGAACATAAGCCAAACAGTTTAACCAGCAGAGTTTTCAAGTCAAGATGCCATTTGGCAAGGGAAACACAATTTACTGCAGTGTTTTCCCCGCAAAGCTCCTGAGTTACAAGCCCCAGCCTGTGCAAGGAGGTCACCACCAGCTCTCCGTACCCGGTGCCTCCCTGGAAACGCGGGCGCAGGCAAGAGTCGCCACCAAATTACATCAGGCAAACGCAATTTCATGCAGTAACCCAGGCATTCAAAATTAAACACCATTAAAATAAAATAAAACCTATGATTAATGACAAGTGCTTTTTAGTAGGAAGACAAATGAGAGAAAAGAAAATTAGCCAGGCTAATTACAGCTCTGGCTGGTGGCTGCAGGTAATGCGGGAGCTGGAGCATCACCTGGCTGTGCCCGGCAGGGACACCTCGGATGGGCCATTCCCATGGCTTTCATTAGGTGGCTTCATTTTCCCTAATGACGAACCTCCATTTGAAAAATAACTTAAGAGTCACGAGGGTCAAAGAGTTTTATCGCAACATGCTGCGGCTTTTTCCAGACTGGATGGCAATGAAACAACTGGCAATTTTTACAGAAAAAATAAACCTTGGGGATTACCACGGCCATTGCTGGTCAGCATCAATAGACAACATTTCAGCTTAACCACCGCACAAAACCCGGGTGCCAGAACACAACTCGCACGCTAAAGCCGCAGAGCCATTTGCGGGAAAAGCGGCATTATATTAGAAGGTGCAATTTTTCCTTCTCTTTTTTTTTAATTCTCCCCAGCAGCAGTCCCAGCGGAAAGAGCGACTTTTGTTCCCAGCACAGTAGCGAAAGGCTGATAATGGCCTCTAATCTATCCGGCTTCAAACACATGTTCAGCCCTGCTGTGCTGCCTTTGATGTCATTTTAACTAGATTCCCCAATGCCACCTCTGAACTTGGAACATTCCTTCGTTCAATGTACTGTGCCAACTCAACCAGAGGAAGCAAATTCAAAGATAAGCACTTTAATTTTATCCCAACAAAACCTTATTCAATAGATGGGGGGAAAGCAAGGAAAACCAATACCGTACTTTTGTTTTCCTTTTGTCAGGTAGCTTGCTTTGAGATATTTTCAATAGATAGAGAAATAATATATATATATATATATATATATATATATTAAAAAAAAAAAAAAAATCAAAACTTTTTTACAGCACATCTACTTTTAAAATAAAACTTTCCTAAACTGTTTTTCCTTGTTTCATTACGTGATTTTCCCTAGTACCAGAAAGCTCTGTGCTAAAATGCAACGCGGGGGGAGCAAGAGGATTTCTATCATTTACTTAATGAGAATGCAATTGGTTTGCTATGGGGGAGAGGTGGGGGCTTCCATACCAAACCAAACAGACCCGCAAGGGCCTCTAGCGAGCAGGGAGGCTTTGCTGTGGCTCTGCAGTTGGACTCTTCAAACAAGGGCTGTCTTTGCTCCTCCGTAAACAGCCTCCAAACCCAACCATTAAGCCTAAGCAGTTAAAAATCATCATTGAGGATTTTTTAAATTAAAAGTTGTTAAACTTGTTTAAATTAGGGACATGGTTTAGTCGCAGAGTTAGGTTATGGTTAGACTCCATGATCTTGAGGGTCTCTTCCAACCTAAATGATTCTATGAAATACAGCAGAACTCAAGGTCATTCTGGATCACTGCCTGTAGGAAAGACGAGAAATAAATCCACAGTGAAGCTGATGTTTTCTACCAATTACTCTTATCAAAGCACCACCGTCACCAAGAGACCTTTCTCACATAGAGAAGACGGGAAAATGGCCAGGCATTTTGGCCTAAGGTCAGGCATCTGAGGAAAAATATTTAATCTGCGAGGTTTTTTAAGCACTGTCCTAAACCTCTTTGCTCTGGGGAATGACCATCCTTACTGCCGGGCAGGTTCAGCTGGAGCTGCGGAAGAACAGGGATCCCTCCAGCCAAGCCTGAAGAAAAAGCTCATCTCCCAACCAAGATAAACCAGGACACATGATAAGACCCAGAGGAAGGAGTACTGTTGTTTAGTTGGACCACAACACTGGGCTAAAGAGGAGACATTACCTCTTGTTCACCCACCTAAGCTCTTGACGGACCTAGAGCATTTCTGTGTCTGAACTGGAATATCACATGGCGATTTGATGCATTTCAGCTCCCGCATGTTGCCTTCCTACCTAGATTTACCTGAATTTTCCTCCATGGTCTCTGCTGTGACAAACCCCCAACCAGAGACTGTCTCCTCCCCTTGGGGAAGATGCTCTTTGTATGTGGGGGGTTGTCTGGGAGGGCAGGAGAAGTTCAAGATGTGCCAGAAATGCCAAAGCAGCCTGAGGCAGGCTCTGAACAGCCCAGGGTGTTGGGCAGAGCCCCAAAGCCCCAACCCACCACTGACCCACCTCTGAGCACCAGCAGCTCGCCCCACCTGGGCCCACGGCACGCTGGCCAGGCCAGCGCTCACCAGGGCTTTCCACCGTGTCCTCCCAGACCTTGCCCCCGCACACACCAGCTAAAACAACACAGCTGCCGTGCTGATTATAAAAACAGGTTTCAGCAGAGGGGACCAGAGCTGTTTTGCCTACAAGGGCAGAGGAATTCGTATGACACAGGAAGACTGAAAAATAATCAGCGGAGCACAGGCATTTAAGAGCAATGTTTTTTAAGCCACTCAAAAAGCAAACTCCTTGAACAACAGGGACTGATAACATATTCGTTATATAAGTTCAACCCATTACAATAATATTTACCAGTGCTTAGAAAGGCATCCTGTTTAAAGTTTGTCTTTTAGGCAAGCGTGCTTGTAGCTGGTACCACAGAAATGACTTTTAAAAACACTGGGCGGTCCAAAAAGCCTGTGCCTGCCTCCCCTCACCCCAGCTCAGGGGGCCAGAGCATCGCCCAGGTCCTTACCAGCAGGTTTGCATAGCTGGGCTGTGCATGCAGCCACATCCAGACCCTGCTGTGCCGTGATCGATACAATATCAAAGCCTGGACGCAAGCTGGTGCAACTGCAATACATAGGGTGCCTGCCTTGTCCACAGGCTTGCGTTGGCCAACACTGGAAGAGCACACCTTGCATCACACCACGCTCCCCATGCGCCTGCCTGCTTCTCCGGCTTATTAGCACTCCTCAATTAACCGACATTTGCATCCTGATTGTCCAGACACATTCCCCTCTGATGGAGGGTCACAGAGGTTCCTGCCTTGGGATCACACGCTGTTCATATGCTGCCTTGGAGCAGAAGCCAGATTTCTTTATTATTGAGCCCGACTGCTGTATGTAAACAGCACACACAGGGAAGATCCTCACTCATCGGCAAACGAGGCTTTTATTGCCATTTTCCTTAGAGAAGGCCTAAATTCAAAGCACCGAGACATGCAAGTCTCGTCAAGCAGCAGGAGTCCCTTCTTTAACTTGCGTCTGGTTGTTCTTCATTTTTGCTGCCTTGAGCAATCCTGCAAAAATTCCTTTGAAACTCAGGAGGCAGACAGGCTGAGCAATGCCATGTAAAAACAGAACAAAACCTGGTACTGGAGTTTCAAAGGACGTAACGAAGAGTATGTGTTGAAAGCACACAGAGTCTTCCTAAGTCAAAGGTCAAGGCCGTATGTCCAGAATCCCAATTTGAGGATCAATCTGCATGCACCCAGTTTGAGATGCACAGAAAGAAAGATCACGGGTTTAGCCTTATGATTTTTGAGACTTACTTTAAATGAACCACTGAGATTGGGCTAGTTATTAGCAGAAGGCAGCACACGTTTCAGTGATAATTAAAGTCCTAGAAGCAGCCTATGGTGGGCATAGAAGGGATAAAATGCTTAAGGGAAAAATGGAGCAAAGAATAAAGAATGCATAGAATGGTCAAACAGAAATTATTCTGCCTGCGAAAGAAATAAATTATGGCTACTGAAATAAAAATTAGGAAGATGAAGAACTCTGGCATAAATGATCACAACTTATCGCAGGTATAACCATCTGTGAAGCCCCACAAACCTGCTGGACCAGTGGAAAAGGAAATGTTAAAAGCTAATTAATTTTGAAGAGTTCTTACATCTGTCTCTCCTGATAACAAGAAGTTACACGACCCCTGCTGGCTTCAGAGTACTCCTCCATATAAACTGATGAATATGAAGAATCACAGTAGGATGTGGCAAAGCAGCTGGATTTGTATCAAACAGAGCTTTTAATTAGCGGTTGGTCCTCTACAGCTTTCTGTCCCAGGGGCATCTTCTGCCTCCCATGCCCCTTTGGCCGAGGTCTGCCTTCTCCACTTTGCACTACGACATGGGGAAGGTATGAGGAGCTGGTGACCGGCTCACACAGTCACCACGCATGTCACACACCCACCAGCTCACCTTATTAACCGAGGGCAGGTGGGGAACTGCTGCAGCACCCATTAACAATAGTTGTGACACAGGCTGGAAAGTATCTCCAACAAGGTCTGACAGCTCCTGACATTCACAGTGACACTAAATGAGCCTCTTGGAGGACTTTGTGTTTATAGCACTGCTGTCAATAAAAGCCTCTCCTAATTCTGTAAACCTGTCATCTTTTGCTTGAAGAATCAAAGGGTTCCTCTGCTCTACAGAAAGACACTTTGCATTTGCACTACTAAAAACCAGACCAAACATTGAATATTTTTGCCCAAATCCTTTTCTTTATCACAGAGATTCAGTCACAACAAAATCTCATAACCTCTTTTTTCTCCCTTTGCAGACCATCTTTAAGGAAGGTATCTCATGGGTGAGATAGAGGATGCTGTCGGGAACGTAGGAACTAGAAAAAAGCAAAATAGATTTAGCGGGGGCTTATCAGTACAAGTTGTGTTAAACTGGTCACCAGACAACTAAAACTGGTCAGTCACCAATCCCACTGAAGAGCAATCAGAGACTGAGCACAGTTTGGCAGCAAAAAACCTCAAGAGAAGTACCCAGGTAAGTAGAAAGCTCTGTCTGACACTGAGAAGATATTGTATCTCGAACACCAGCTGCAGCAATGCCTCCCCAAGACTAAGACAACAGCAGCACCACTACTAAGGCAACAAACATGCTGTGGTTCCAGTACTTACACACTGCTGTCCGTCAGCGACATCGTATCGGCGTCACTGGACATGCTCTGCTGCTCACTGTCGTTGGCACTGGTCGCTGGTGCCAACGCGTAGCCTGTGTTGACATAGTAAGGGTTAACAGGCTCTCTCCACGGCCCATGCCTGCAAGAAAAATGAGAGTCAAATTAGAGAGACACAACCTTGACCATACTCTGCACCCCTGGGCTTGAGGGCTGGTATCGGTGACAGGCTACAGAGCAAGTTGTGTTCACATTCAGTTGCACTGACAGAACCATGAACAATTTGACTCATAACTGGAAGCAAAAGAAAATTCATGGAGTAATGAAGATGACACTACTAGAGCTGGAGAAGAGAGGGAACAAGACTATATGGAACAAGTCCAGTTCACATCAGGATTTATTGTGTCCATCAGCTAACTGCTTAGCATTGTCATTCTATGAACACGGCAGAACATCTAAAAGCAATACCTAGATAATAAGACAGCATTTTTCTTAGTCAAAACAGGCTTCTATTTTTCCAGCTGTGAGGGATGTGTAGCACGGGTCACCCACTCTATGCTTCCTTCTACACCCCTCTACTTAACTTCAACATGTCTGCCAAGGGAGGCAGGTAAAGCAAGAAACAGCTGTTGCTTACAATGCAGTACCTAAAGCTGGAAAATGTACCTAAAGTGGAAATGTTCCACTCATGTACATCAAATACTTGCAAATTCCACCAGGAAGGACCACGTAACTGCACCAGCTTTCCCCATGGACAATCTGGCCATGGATCTACGCCTTGTCCTGCAGACGGGTTATTCAAGTACACGTGTGAGCAGGCCAACCTCCTTCTCTCAAACATAGTAGGGGAGGGGCTGCTCGCCTGAGCTAAGTTGGGAAGCGAGTTCCTTGCCGAGGAGGAGACCTGCACGAACGGTGGGTCAGGCTGTGAGACAGGCAGGAGCTCCTGCACACCCAGCACCACGGCGCAGAACCACCACCGCTGCCAACACGGCTCCCACTCCGCCGTGCAGGTCAGCCCGGCCACGCAGCCGTCTGTGCTCCCTGCAAGTCATTTTGCAGCTTGCCAGAGGAAGGAACAAGCTGAAACATTCACACCAACACAGCATCATTTAACCCCCCACTCTCCCTGCCCACCCATCTGCGTGAAGAGCAGCATTCTGTGATTCTGTGACCTGTAAGAATCTTGGAGTTGATAAATTCCTGGGTTTTCCAAGCTCTGTTACCAGCTCTGAAAATCCTGTTTTAATTCACATCACAGAGCTCATCAGCATGGTCTTTTATTTAGCAACTCAGCAAGCGGAACCTAGTTGATGTGGTTTGCAATGAACCCTGAGCAAACACCTCCAAGGAGGACACATCATACAAGTTCTGCCGTGAAAAGCCTTCCTGGCAGTACCGCAATGGCCAAAGTCCTACAGACAACAAAAAACAGTCCCTGCCCTGTTTACATTTAGAGTTTACATTTAGATAAGACAAGGAAACCCATGAGAAACACACAGATGGAAGGACTGGAGGCGAGAAAGCCATCAGCAAAGGCAAGAGTTGGCAGTTTCTGCATATTTGTACAGGTTATAAATGCAGGACAGCCACCACATGAACTGGGACTAGCAGACAACCCATTTGAAGTGGAGGTTTACAGAATGATCTATGTGTAATATGGTAGTCTGTGTACAAGAATGGGAGCACTACTGAAGTATTTTAAACCCCAAATTCAGGTCCACTATGAGGTCAGTTAGAAACAAATTGCCCTCCTATTCTCACAAAGAGAAAACCAATATTTTGCTTGCCACAAGCCAACAAAAACTCCAAGCTATTTCTCCTCGGAGGTCAAAGCTCAGTGCAGTTGCAGAGTGGTGCAAAGAGCATCCAGACCTGTGTTTGCTGAGGTTTTCCACAACCGTTCGAGGTAAATGGGGCTTTGTGAGGTTTCTCCACGCTTGGGTGCAGTACAGAGCCGGTGGGGTACGAACACTTAGGGGTGCTTTGGGATGGCAAGTCATCTAGCACACAAACTTTCTGTCTGTCACTGTAAATATGCACTAGCAACCTTATTTCTAAATTCCAAAACAACTTTTTAGGGCAAATATTTAAGGCTGGAAGTAATTTTAACAAGTTTGCCCTAAAAAGCAAGGTATAATAAGTGAAAATCTTAGCACCCTCCCTCCACCAGTTCTCCCCTTGCATAATGGTCAGTTCTGAACATGAAAGAAGTGCTGTGCAGCACAACCCTCCTGTCAAATCCGATACGACAGTTGCATGATGGAGGCTGATACAACCTCTTAAATTGAGGCAGGAATGACGGATAGCTCAGGTCTTCCCTGCGGGCAAAGAGAAGGACGCTTTTTGGATAACCCAATTAAAATATAGCACCAACTTCCAGAGGACTTTCTGCTAGGCCTCTGCCGAAGAGGAATGGATTATTCTAGCAGTTTATTAAGAAAGCACTATAATATATAGAATAAAATGTACAGCTCAATCCATTTCTCCTTTGTATCTGCTGATACAGAGACAAAGCAGCAGAGAACATCTGAAGGAACCAGACGGGTGCCGGGTGGTCCCTGGTCTCCCGGGGTAGTTGGGATGGACAGGCTCTCCTGCAGCACTCTGTGTCCGTGGGCTTCCCACTGAGGATGCAGGCAAGAGTTTGGTCACAACTGTTGTATTTAGCTAAAATTACACACTTAAGCATGTATACAACAGGGATTACTTCCATTTTAGCTCTGCCTCTAATACATCAATGCAAATGTAAACTTTTGGTAAGCGTAAGTAGATGGAAAGGGTATAGGATTTCAAAGCAATCATAACAGGTTACATTACTTTTGAGGAATCCATCTGTATTCAATCCTTCTCCTAATGTTCCCTCTCCCTGACAACTCTCTTCAGCTGGCTCGTATCACTATTTGAATGTTTTGTGCCGTGCCTCTGAAGAACGCTTTCAACATCTATTAGGAGGAAAACATTAAAGGAACATGGAGTCTAACAAAAAAAAACCCTGGTCACTTCTGATCTGGAAGGGGAGGCTGCTTTAAAAGGGATACAGGCGCACTCAGAGCAATTTGAAATGTCAGCTAAAAACCTCACATACAGAGGTCTATGTGCTGATAAGGGTGATAAAAAGAAAGGTGAACATTTAAAGTTAGACTTCACAAAAACTCCTGCAGACTTCCAGAATTTTTTTTTTGATTGAAAGAGCAATGAACAGTTTTGAAATGAACACAGAACATTTCACGCATTGCAGAAATAAAGCTGCACGTCTCTTCTGCAGCTCTCAGTTGCTCAACCCTCAAAATAATCACATAGGGAACAATTATAATAGAGATCACAGCGACCCAAGTAAGTCAACCTGACCAGCTGCCTTTTCTTTGCATAAAGCCCTCCACTGATCCCTGTCAATTCTGGTAATGCTGACAAGGGCCAAAACGGTTTTAGAGAACCAGCAAGCACCTCCTTAGGGCTTCCTTCTATCTGTTCAGAGTTTATTTTGCATGTTTTCTTGGCTGTATCCCATCCCCAAACCTCCTGCTCCTCCAACCAAGACCACCACAAAGCACTCTGAACATCAGCACTGTCAGACCATGGAGCTTCAATGTCAGCAAGAAAAGAGGTGAGGTCCTCTTTGGTCCTCTTGCCCTAGCTGGAGCTCCCACTGCATCACGAGTCCCTAAGGGCATCTTTCTCCTTCCAGCTGGGGATCCCCAGTGTCTTTCACATAGCTCCCCACTGATGGCTATTTCAAGTTGAAATCAAAGACACAAAGTTCCCAATTTTTGCTAAATACACTATTGTTTGCTCTTTGCAACAAGAGCATGTTTGGCTGGCATGCTCGGGGGAAGCACAGCATCACCTTCATCCACAGTGGGAGGAAGATCTCATGGATCCTGCCTGCAAACCCAAATCCACACTGCACTCCCTTTGGTTCTCAACAGTTACGCTTCTCCTTCACTGACATGCTTCATCAAGCACAGAAAACAAAACTAAAGCAAGAAGGAAACCTCCTGTGAGATGAAAGACCTGTAGGCAACTAATATCTGTAGAATTTAAATTTTCACTGGAGGGAATAAATTGCACAACACTCTATTGGCAGGTCTGTGAGACATGGTCTTCCCAAGGCTGCTGGCCGTTCCCATGTGGCTGGAGCAGCTGCCAGTCTATCAGCGACACTGATCAGATCCATCAGTTTTAATTGCTACCATCTTCTCCAGCTCTAGCACTGAATTTTTATGACACATTTTCTGGAAGAAAAGCAGCACTGGATTAGTAAACCCAAGAGATAAAGACGCACAAAGCTGACAACCACAAAATCCCAACACATTCTGCTTGTGTTCCCCCAAAGAGCGCTTCTGTAAGATTTCCTCCCACAACATGCTCTGAACCTTGGTCACCAGGATCTGGGTCAGCAGCTTGTTATCAACATGGAAGAAATTCCATTTTCTAGACAGCGTGAGGCACGAGGCAGCTGACAACCACCCAAACTTCACAAGTTGCCTTGGAAAGCTCCAAGCTGCAGAAGTTGGGCCGGGGGTACATCTCAGGGAAGGACACCCCAAAACAGGCTCTGCAGAAACTGGGGATCTCTCACCAGAGCTGAGGGCAGGTCCAAGTAGCTGTGACACCCTCGCTCCTGCGCGGCAGGACACGATTCCTGCCCTCCTCTTTCAATGGGTGGTGTCTGGGCTGAGGGACGGTGCCCACTGACCACAGAGCGGGGCTGCAACTCAGCCAGACCCGGTTACCGAACCTGCGCTCCCACCTGCTTTTTCACACCAGCTTCTGGCAACTTAGTTTAAACTCTTACAGTCCATGGTATTAAAGATGACTATTTCCAGGACTACATTTGCAGCAGGAAAGCAGGATTAAGCCCTACCCTTATTTGGTGTCCTTCGTCATTTTGTCTTAGTGACTGGGAGGACGCAGTCTAATGCTGAGACATCCTTCCAGGTGATTATTTTAACATCTCCCATTGCTTCATAGCAAAAAAAAAATAAAAATCCCTTTAAAGAAGTTAAATTTCCACCCAAGAAAAAAAAATAAAAAGCTTTCAAAACAACAGCTGGCTGGGCAGACATGACCAAGAGCTCCCCCACTTCCCATACTACATCTACCAACAAGTACGTGACTGTCACATCCTTCACGCAATACCACATTTCATTATCACAACCAGTCAATCAAATTAAAAGGTGCGCATGCTAGCTTATGATGTACGAGCCAAAGCAAATCCCTTCAGCGTATTTAAATAGCATGTGCTGACAAGAGTGTCTGAGCAGCAGGGTCACCTTTAAACAAGGGATTAGAACAGGATCCACCAAGAAGTCTGACATACAAGATTACATTAATCTACTGCCTGAACAGAAAAGTCTCCATTTCCAATCCTCGGTACCAACAACCAGCACAAAAGTTGCACCATACTGGGTATAAAACTATAAGCAATGTCCCACAGCATTCACAGTGTTCCCCGATACATCATCACAGGTATGGCTTGGAGCCAAGAACAAAATGTCTATGAAGATGTAAAGTCTTCACTCCTGACTGGATTTAACCTGCACTGAAGACACAAAGTCTGCTCAAGAGGTTAAAATTGGGGATTTAGCTGATAATTTGATTGCAGATCGTTGGAGTTGCTCCACTTAAAACTCTTCCCAATTACTCCGGGTACTCAGCCACTGCTGTGCATCTCAGCTTTATCACTGCCAATGTCAAGTTAATCACATGTGTTCTAGGCAAGGGCAGCTTCTTCAAAGATCACATCAATTCTGGACAAGTTAATCTGTTCTTTGAGGTCTCCAGATGGCTCTCGCCAAGAAAGTTCACTTCCAGCCCTGCAGCCGGCGAGCGCGGCGGCCCCGGCGCTCTGCAGAACATTACAAAGGAACCAGATCAAAGTTGTGTCTTACAAAAAAATGAAATCTGAAGTTTGAAAAGCAACAGCAGCCTGTCACTTGTAGGCTTAAAGACGACTTCTGCATGCTCCAGCTATCAGGGAATTTATGATTACAGTCTGGCTTTTAAAAGCTGATGAAAAAAACGACGCTCTTTAGCACTCCTTGCCTTTGCAAATCTGTATCTTCTTCCGTGCTTATTCATCCTCCTACACCGGAGGAAGAAGGGAAATAAATAAAAACTTAACTGAAAGTACAGATAAGGGCTCCTCTTCACTTTTATTCTAAGACATTCGATTCCATTTTAGGAGATTACTTTACGGGGAGCTTCAGTAATTATTCAGTAATTTATTGCCAAGTATCAGAGTTACAAATGCTAAACCCAAGATCTACCCGCCTGAGTTTCCAATTTCTCACTCCTATGTATTTACCAAGGACCATCCTACTTCACAGGCAGGACTAAGGTACAGAAGATGCATTTGTTGAAACCAGTAATTCAGATCACAGGATACAGCAAGGCGGGTGAGAAAAGTGATATTGAATCCGTCAGAATCTAGGAAGGAAGCTGGAATACAGGAAATAAAATGTTTGCCTTAGGAGGCAAATAAAGACTAGATAGGCTAAATATTGTGGCTGTACTGCCCTACTGCCACCCAAACCGTCCTAGGAAAGGATTTCAGACAACAGGACGCAACCACTGTGTTCCAAGGAAACGGCAGAACAAGTCCCTCAATATTCAGCTGACCGTGCATCTACAAATAAGCCCTCCCAGCTCCTTCCCCACAGAGGCAAGGCTGTGCTCATCCACTGATCCAATTTAATACTATAGTTTGTCTACTAGTTACGAATTAAAAATCAAAACTGTAAAAACCTGATTTTGACACACAACAAAGTCAAGTCCTTCCTAAAAACAAAAACATCTTCCCTAGAATAAGGCCATAAACCTTATTTATTTAATAGCTCAATGTACAATAAATGAATTAAAATAAAAGAGAAAATATGGGCAACACAATGTCTGCACATCGATTAACAGGACGCTTGGATCATCTTCCTGAAATAAACTGAATGTCACGGAACATTCTGTTCCACATCTAACAATAACAGGTACCTGCCTAGACTCATTTCAACACATTAATTCGTCTGAATTTATACCATAAGAGGTTGTTGCTTTTTTTTTTTCATGATGACATAATTAATATGAATTTTTATCCATTATGAAAGGTTGACATTAAATAAGGACACTTACTATAAAATATACAGGATATTTGGCTGCATTAATTGCAATTGAATAAGAGCCTTTCTGCTTTGGAGGGGAATCCCACCATTCCCTGTGTGCATCTTGGATATCCAGGTTATATTACTCCCACCCATAAGCCACGCTCGCCTCTGTGCCATGGCCTTTGTCAGATAATACTCCACAGGTGAATTATTTTTAATACTTTATTAGAAGGGACAGAATCAAGGCCACACAGGGCTGTGTCGAACACCACACTTGTGGGGATCATCACATCAAAGTGCATCCAGAACGTACTGAGAAGACCCTGAATCTTTTCCAATCACAGGGCCTGTCTACACAAGCCTTGCAGCACACCCAAGAGCTTGGGTTCCCATCCCCAGGCAGGGGATGCCGTCCTCCACCACACTCCCAGTGCATCCCAGCACGCTCACAGTGCATCCCAGTGCATCCCAGCATGCTCCCAGTGCATCCCAGTGCATCCCAGCACGCTCCCAGTGCATCCCAGTGCATCCCAGCATGCTCCCAGTGCGCCCCAGCTGCTCATGGGCCTGGGTGAGAACCAGCGCACTGCAAACCTTTGCCAAAACAAGTGGGATCCCAGTCCTCACCCCCCTCTTCTCTGACCCTGCCAATGTGCTCTCCCGGTGCCATGGGGCTCGCTAGTGTGGACATGGGCACGGGGGCCTGATAATGCAGTTTCCTGCATGAGCTGAGAGCTGGGGAAAAATTAGCAACAGGCTGAAAGGCAAGACCTTTCTCTGTGCTAATTGGCTGCTCAGAGTGAAATGACATCTACCTTTAATAGAGAAAATGAGATATATATGTATATAGACATATATAACGTGCTTAAGTGGGTGAACACACAGAGCAGCCATTTCAGCCAGCACACAGCAGTGCCAGCTCCCACGTTTCTGCTTTCCCGGGTGATTCTCACAGATACTCTGGTAAATTGGGGCCATCAGAGAAGGGAAACCCCCACGGGGAGCTCTGGGGGTCTCTGCACAGGCTCCTGTGCCTTTTCCCTGTGGTCTCCCAGCTCTGGGAAGGCAGGCAGGGCAGCTGGGAGATGTAAAGGAGCTGCAGAGGAAATGGTTCTTCCCAGATGGGGCAACACAACTATGATCACATTGCAGATGTAAAAATACCAGCGAACCCCCCAAGCTGCTCAGAGCCGTCCCCATCACGCTGAGCGAGTGACCACCCGTCCTCTCCCTCCATGGCTGAAATACGCAGCCAAAAGCACCTTCCAGCCCAGAGCATCCCCCTCACCCACATCACAAAGGCCTTCGTCAAACAAATTCCTTCTAAACGCCTGCCTCTGAGGTGCGGGGAGAAAGCAAAGCAAAGCCCAGGTTTATACCTGGGCCTGCACATAACCTAAAGAAGGCAGCAGCTCCACTTAAAAACACCGCTGCCTGCTAACTATCAAATTAATCCCGGGATTTCAACAGCTTTTCTTCATTATTTTTCGTTTCAACCAAACCACAAATTTACTTAATGACTAAACCAGGCAAGCAAGCGCTTTGTTTTCCAGACAGCGGGTGCCTTTCTAACGGGATCCAGGTTTTCAGAAAACACGTTTACCTAATGTCAGGCATGGGAAAGGGTCCATTTCCAAGATGTGTTTGATGCTTTTTTTAATTTCCCCAAACACACCAGCATCATGGTTGGGCTATCTCTGAGTCCCAAGCCCAAGGAGAGGCTCTGGAGGAGGAATACAATAAGAACACTGTGATCCAGGAATGACTGAATAAAGGCAAGAGCACGCTTTTGGCTGGCACGATTCAGCGCTGTAACTCCGTCTGCTGCTTTTCTTCTCCATCTGAAGCAACGTTGTTTGTCCACGCTTCTCTGAAATGGAAAGTATTTCCTCTTGCCTGTTCGTTCCAAGGAAAGATCCGAGGAGGCCTGGTATAACCAGGCAGAACTGGGGATTCTCCAGTGCCTCGAGTCTTGTTTGCCAAAACTTCTGCTCATCAAGAAAGGACTTACAAGAAAGAAATTACGAGCAGATTTCTCTGGAAGCTCAGTAACTTAAGACCAGGTCCTGTAGGATGAGTAAGTTTTGGACAGGAACACAGCACCCAGCTTTGGCCAGTGACTCCAGACCATTCCCCTCCTTCCTACATACCTATGGAGCCTCTGGAGCATTCAAGAACATGAGACAGATGGACATCTACAGGTACATGGACCACACTGGGGAACAGGAGCTATTGGAATCAAAGAGCAAATAAGAGCATCTGGGCTCACTCCTTCCTCACATCACCGAAGCTCTTCAGAAGGGCACAAACCCCAGCACTGCAGGGATAATAACATTTCCTGATACTTATATCACAACAGTGGTGTTGGTGCTGGCTGAAGTGAAAGGAGAAGATATGCAACTCAAGGAGGCTCCGTTTGACATTGAACTGCTTGCTTGTGCCACGTAGCGTAGGCTGAGCCACACAACCACAGACTTGCTAGCCTCGCTTAAATCCTCATCGAAACAACACCATGAAACTCAATACTCATTACCAATTTATTGCCAATAAACTTGGTATTTTAATGAAATTACAGAATTGGTGGTGGAACAAAATGGTTGATGCAATATTTTGAATATCTATGAGGGATCTGACTCGGCGCATCAAAACCACTCAGGTTTGTTCCCAAAGACGTTTGATGAAGCCCCACTAATTATGAGGTGGGTAGGATTACTGAGGGACCTGTAGCAATAATCCTGCACAAAAAAAAAAAAAACCTTTATTTCACCAAAAAAGGTCTGGCACATTAATGCACATGAAACAAAGAGACCTGACTCCAAGCAGAGTCACTCACTGATGTCTTAACTCTTACAGAAAGGATCCAAGAAACCCCTCAACTGAACAAGAACCTTTGAGGTGACCGAACTCCAACCTCAGCTGGTAACAAAACCAAAAACACAGAGGGCTGGCAAGACCTGGCAGAGATAAAGCTGAGAGTCAGGATTTAATAGTGCTCCCAGAGGGGAGATTCAGCTGATTAGAAACATCCTCGTCTTCTCTCTCAGTGTATATTAAAGGTCAAGAAGTGGGATCGGATATTGGCAGCACATGAAAAAACCAACTCAGTCAAGCAAAAGACCTTCACAAAGACATTTCACACCTTTGCATTAAGAATTCCTGCAAAGCCTTATTTAACTTCACTTCTATCTGGGGAACAAATTTATGTTTCAAGTCAAGAGACCATTAGATCAGGACAGGAAAGACGATCCTCCCCATAAGACTTCTGCCACCAATCAGTACTTTATAATGAGCAGGAACCCATAAGCATCAGTTGTCTGCAACAATGTGGGTCTCAGAAGTACAGAACCAGGAAATGGAGCTTGTCCAGCAGGGCTCTGGGGTCTCACGAGCTCCCCAAATGGGATCTTTAAAGGATATTTGTTGGAACGTGGTAACAAGAGGCAGGCTTTATCAACAACAAAACACTGGTAATCTGCAAAAAGCTTTTAAACTTGCTCTATCGTTAACTACCCAGCTCTGAAGAGATGTCAGCATCACAGTAAATGTATAAATCATAATCTGGTCTCTTGGTCTCTATCGAGAGCCCATAGTCTGACATTCTCTTCTCATCTCAGACTGACCTGGCTGATATAATGCAGTGGCTGGGGCGAGATGAGGGTGACTGAGTCGTGCTATCCATCTGACAAGGTCCATTGGGGTTGACAGCAATGACAAGTCCCCAGAAGAACTGTAATAACAACAACCAGAAGGAATGAACCACGCAGAAATTGTGTCTAAGGGAGACAAATGTTGTTTAAAAGGATCTTTTTCTAGAGATACTTATTTTTTTCCTCTTCTAAGAGTTCAGCATACTAACAGCAAATAACCTGCTGCTGTCCCCAGAAAACAGGCGTACAGAGGGAAGCTAGTCTTGTGAAGATGCTGCAGACAGTTTTCCTTTTGAATAAGGACTAAAGCAACTTTTCCTTAGATGCTGCAGAACGAAGTCTTCTTTCACAGTCCTAGTTTTGGGACAGTCACCAAACCTTGCACCTCTAGCCAGCCCTGGAAGCCAAACCACCAATCGCTGCACCCAGGTCAGACGAAGCCATGTTTAAAACTGATGAATGAGATCAGTGGATTCAGCTTCTCATTTCTCGTGGTTGTACTTTCACAAACGGATCTCAATTTCAGTGGTTGACTGGCAAACCAAGAGCAAATAATTCATCAGGGGGAAAGACAGAGACCAGCACCCAAAGCGGTGCCTCTTTACTGCATACACCTTGACGGTGACATGAAGGACCCCCGCTGGGTATGCTGTGCTCTGCAAGGTGACAACGTCTCCAGAGGCAGTCACTGAATAGTTCAAGGTGCCAGAACCAGCTCACCTCATCTAAATGGATATTAAAATGTAGTGAAAAACAGCTAAAGAAGGCAGGGAAAGGGAAAAAAAACAAAGCAGCTGCTCACAGACAAATGGCACGGGAGCTCACAGGGCAGCTCTGGGGACACTGCGGTACCAGAAGGTCCAGCTGAACTCCAGACCAGAGAGGAGATGAAATACCTTTAACGGCAGCGGCTGGGAGGCTCGTTAGGTGCAGCCAACCCCGTTACGGCACTCACCCTGCTCAGGGAAATCCTGTGCGTGGTTTTTCTCGGTGCACTTAAAAGCAAGTGAAACTTGACTTCAAGAACTGTTGTTATTTTTGCCTTATGCAATTTTTCTGTTTTGGTTCTCAGCCATTAGAACAGGCAGATATATGGGCTTTTACCTTTATTACACAAATTCCACAGTATCTTTTCATCTGGTATGCATTATTGTGGGGATATATATGAAGTACCATGTCCATTTAAAGTGCTGTAAGAAAGCTGTTTGAACTCTCGTTCCATTCCTATGTGTCTTTACACAATTAAAACCAGTTGATGGTTCCATTTAGAAAAAATAAGTGACAATGTAAGCAATGTGCTTTTTGTTCTAAACAAATTAGCCACTGTTCAAATAAAAGACAGCTGTGTTTTTGTTTACCTCAGTTTCTTGAAGACAGAAGGCTAGGTGATCAAACTCCGTGTTTCTCTCTTTTTCTGTTTCCCTGTGATCTCTTTTTACTCCCTCCAGAAATTCTGAGTACAAGGTATTTGCTGACACTCACCCAAATTCAACAGGGGAGGGAGGCCCCAAAGACACTGTGATAATTAGTGAAAATAGGAAGGTGAGGAGAGACTTAAATATTCTGAATAACGATGAGGCTGTGGCCAGATCTCAGCAGAAAACCTACATGGAGAAGAGATCTTACAAATCACCTCAAATGCAAACAGAAGCTTCAGCTCCAGCTGACACCTGCCCAGACACTGAAGTCAGCGCGGGCCCATCGCAAAAGCCACGTTTTGTGAGTCTCCGTGCTGAGACTAGGTTTAACTCTGCATTTTGGATGGCTGTGGATGGGCTTCAAATCACCTCCAGTTGACATGACATGTTGCTTCTACCATTTTCTTCTTGTATAGCAAGTGGAGTCCAGAGCAGAGCACCATGGCTCCGCTGACCCACTGCAACCATCCCGGCTGCCACAATTAGAAATGAAATCCTGCAGAGGAAGGAGAAGGCTGTTTTCTGTCTAGGGGCTGGGGCACAAGAGCTGTGAAACACTGGAGCCCATCTGTGTGACACAAACATACCATTTGTTACAGAATGCATATGTGCTGTACTATACATACAGAATTTCAATGACCAAGTAGGTAATACAAAAATGCCTCGTTGCTTTAAATGTTTTCTCCTTAAGACAGCAGTGAAAAGCAACCTACAGTTTTGAAGAAAAAAAAATATATCTTCTACTCAACTTTCCTGTGCCCATGTATCTCAGTATCTATCACTGATCCTGCACTACCTCTGCAGAACTTCATCTGCTCAGGGCACAGGATAAACGGATTGATATCCTTATTTTCCTCTCTTTGTACTTCCACATCACCCAAACCTCATGCTGAATGCAGCATTATCCACTTGGTTGGAGATTCTTCTACAGCAATTTTCACAAGTGAATCTTGTATTTATTTGTGATGCTATTCTGGAAGAAGGAAAAGCTATTATCCTCTTATGTGCAAAAAGCCAACAGTAATGCTGAAATAGTCAAAATTTTCTCAAAATGTGGATGCTCAATTTGAAATGCTCTGGGCTTAATACTCAGCATTTTTGTAAGTCTTCTGCCTCAATGCACGCTCAGCACATCAGTAAGTCTGATCTGGGTCTTAAGTTGCACACAGAAAAGCTACACACACGATGACTCTCCTGAGAAAATCTGTCTTACAGGATGTCTCTGGAAGAAACCAGCACGAAGGGAACGGTGGTTTTCTGTCTGCATTTTCTGCCTCTCCCACTGCAAGGCCTTTTAATGCTGCAAGAGGCAACGCAGGTGCCCTGCGCACCTTCCTTCCCACCTGCTCTGTTGGTTCCCCCAGCCCGAGTCATCCCATGCACTGAACACGCAAGACTCTATGATCACACACCAACAAGTAGCTACAAGAGCAGAGAAAGCTATGAAACACAATGTGATAGCAGTGAGGCAAACATCCCCAGCCTCTCTCTCCCATTCAGCTCTACCAGCTCAGTCCTACAGAGTCCGCTCATAGTCCCCCCCTCGGAGGCAAATAGGGTTTCTCTCCTCTAATCTGCCATCCTTGTGCACAAAAGGGACTTTTATCCCATTATCAAAACTGTCTGAGGTTAGTGGATAAGCAGTATCTTACTCCTGCATAATAAGCTTGAACTGAGGTTGACAAGGAGGCAGCTTCAGCTGCAGCACCTGAAATCTCTGGGAAGCATCAGAAAACCCCTTTCCCATTTTATCTCCTGGTACAGCCTTGTGTCCTGCCAGCTCCCAAGATCACTGCTCACTACTGGAGGATCTCACCCTCCTCACCTCCTCCCGTTACTGCCCAAAAAGACAATTTTCAGCCGAGTGCCTTTTCTGAAGGATGCGAGAAGAGAGCTGGGTCCCCTAACGATGAGGGTCAGACACTCCAGAATCAGCAGCAGCACCAGCAACAAGAATTGCAGTTTCCAGTCTCTGAAGTCTTCAGCATGAAGATACTTTTCAGATACTCTGGCTGCCAAAATTTTAAACCACATCCTACAGAGCTTGTGCAATTTTCACAAGCTTATAATTTCATCAAATTGGACGATTCTCACATGGACAGCAAAAGGTATGTTCAAGCTGCCAGCACCTCTCCCATCTCCAGCAACCCACTTGCCAAACAATACACCCCTGCTTCAAAGGAGGAAAGCTGGAAGGTTATCAATGAAAAGTAAATTGTAAGACTCTGACATGAGCAAAACAATGTAATTTCCTCCCCCTCTGTTTTTGCTAAAATTTGCCAAAATAATTCAGCCTTAGGCAGAATCTCAGCATGGAAGAAGACCAAACACCACAGTCTGATAAAGATATGAGCAACTACAACAAAGTTTTATACAATGGGAAACATTAGGCAACCATGACTACAGCCACTGCCGCCAGCTCCGCCTATATAGTAAACGAGTGATATTTTAACATCACTATTAACCCCCCCCTGCAAAACTACAAGCGAGTCTGTAACATGAGTCATAATATACTGGGCATATACTTTGATTGCAAAGTTGATGAAAGCACCCGTCCTCGAACCTGTGTGTGAAAACTGTGGATGAATTAATCAAAACATGCAGGAGCTTGTGACACCGATGCCTGAGCCTGCACATTTGCATCTGCAGTTGTACGATGCAACAGCACAGAGACTTGGCTGCCAGCTTTTGCTGCCCGTACCTTGTCACATCCAGGGAAGAGAGAACAATATTCGCTAGCGGTTCTTATTTTAGGACTGATCTTTCTGGACTACGTGTATATCCACTGAACGACATAAAATTCACAACGTGAATAAATGAGCAAAGAGAGACTCATCTGTTTCACATGTGCGTGTTGCTAACACAGCAACTGCTCAATGGCATCATCTTCCCTGCTCGAGATGCTAACAGATGTCTGTGTGTGCTGCAGACGTGGTTTAAGCAAATAATAAATGAATTTATGAATCCCACTGCTGGCAACTGACGGAGATCCTCCACGTGCAGGATCGCTCCGTTACTTGCCTGCGGGCAGCAGGTTGGCTGCCTGGTGGTGTTGCCTGCGAAGGGCCACAATTCCTGCCCTCCAAATCTTCCACTTCACAACTGCTCTCAGTCTCACCACTGGAAGTCTACCTCAGTCCAGATGAGCAATCAGAATAATTAATCAGGCCACTTTCTCCAGTAGCAAGGAAGAGGGCTTTCCCAAGCAGCTATTTCCCAACACTAACTTTGCAAATCTACCCCCAGGGTTTATTCTCTGAGAAAAGTTAGGGAACAGGTTGGGACAAAGAAATATCTGTGTATTTCCTTGACACCAGGAGACCAGGAAGCATGTACCAGGAGACCAGGAAGCATGTCTGTGAGCCGCTGTCCCTGTGATCAGGAACAAGAATCTTCATTTACTGTTGGAAACGCACCCCAAACACCTTTCAGGGATATTATTTGCTGCTGCAAGCTGAGGAGACATGGGCCTGCAACAGCTCTTAGGACACTGCTCATGGAGATAAGGCTTCATTTTTGGGAAGAACGCCATTGCTGAGGAAGACTTCTGTCTCCCTGGCAGTTTAGGGCAAGTTCATGGAGTGACAGAACTCTGACACTGACCTTCACTGAAAACGTGGTAAGAATCCAGAAGATTGAATATATCCCCAGAATGGTGCCTGCTCAGCTGCTAATCTTAGAGAGGTGTTTCTGTCAGTCCTAAAGAGGACCAAGGACTGTGATTTGATCAGAGGAGAGGTTGTGTTGGTGATCATCAGACCTTACAAAATCTTTTCTGATCCTGATCAATGCCACTTTCCCAAGTGATGAAGACTAGCAGGCCAAGGTCACTGTGTGGCTGAAATTCAGCCCAGGAGGGCTGGTTGAACAGCAATAATAAAGACGTCTCTTCAAACACAAGCCTGAAACGTGTGGAACTTTTAGTTCTAGAACAAGAAAAGATTTTGACCCAGTTTCAGATTTTAAGTCCATCTCCTAAACAAAAGCAGCTGAAGTTTAATTGAGCCAATTCTGCAGATCATTACGCTGCTATTACACAATTCCTTCTAATCCCTGAAGTGTGGAAGATGTGCCAACGCCAACCCAGGCACATCTTTGTCATTTCAGCTGGACTTCCACCCTTTCCACTAAAGATTTCATTCTGCTAAAACATTCTTGACACATGCCAAACACTAAAATCTCCCAAATATTTATTGTAATTTCTTTGGCCACACTATCACAAGTGCCTAAACTCCTCTTCTCAGTTGGAGAGCTATCTAGACCAGAGGTCTCCAAATCTTTCAGCCTAATAAACATCACAAAGGCTCATGAGCCCCTACAAGTAGCAAGGGAGAGATTGTTTGTGCCACAAAAGGAACAAAAATGACCAGCCATCCCCTGCTGGTTATTCTCTTCCCTAAGAACTTGGTCTAATCCCCTCCACCCTACAGCCCTTCAAAAACAATGTGCCAAGGAAAGGGAGCAACTGCTACGCATACTGATTGCCCTCAGCTTGGACGTGGCTCCTGGAGGACCACAGCCAGCTGCTGAGACGCCCTGCTAAGGCAGAAGGTTGCTTGCCATCCCTCTGTGCTATGGGCTGTGCAAAGAAACCACCAGGCTGGTTGCAGCTCTCCTGGGCTCATGTAACAGCAGAACTCTTCCCACAAGCTCTTTGGGACTCCAAAGCCCAGCAGATAAAAGGGTCCCGCAGTCACTCTCGGCCCCTGAGCCAGCCTGAGAAGCAACTCAGGTTTGTACAAACATCCTGGGGTGAAGGCAGAGGATACAGCCCAAGGAGCACAATTCTCTTTCAATGTTCTAACGCAGCACCTTTAGGTGAGGAGGTACATGAGCAAGAGTCCAAGGTACTAAGGGAAAGGAGGAAGATGTGCCAGAAACACGGGGCTATGGCAGCTCTCAAAGCTGCCCCTGTGTGCTCCAGCACGCCAGGGCCAACCCTGGAAGTACTGGTGTCTCTAAAAGAAGTCCCAGTTGAGAAGGTAACATTATAAACCTATAAAATAAGGTTTTACTGCTGCTGACTAGTTGGGACATGCAGAACATGTTGCAGGGAACATAGCATGATTTTATTAGCAAACACAAAGCCATTCAAACAGAGTGGCCCAAATGGGGTGGGTTGAATTAAGAGAACAATAGCAGCTCATCAGATGGCCCTTGCTTTCACATATGTCTTCAACTTACTATGCTAGCAAATACTTAGAGCAACTTGGAAATACATTTTCATCTGAAGAGCCTCACGTTATTAACGCATTAGATTAAAATCAAAATAATTGAGAATGTAACCCATTCCTGATGCTGTTCATTAAATGACTAAATCTAAACCACCAGCACTCACCAGCCTCCCTCTCTTTGGGAAACTCACTTGTGATCAAGTGACTATTTGCCCGATTTGGCCCAAGCCAGCACTTTGCAGCTTTACTGAGACTAAATGGGACGGTCTTTCGGCACCAAACACAATGTGGCCCCACCACCTGAGCACGTGGGTCACAGGAGAGCCGTGGACCCCTCAAGTTGTCCGGGGGAAGATGTGCTCGGGCTCAGACCAATCTGAAAGGAAAACAAAAACTGTGTTGCGTCAGAGGCTAATGCTAACCACCTTTCAAATTTGATCATGGATTCCAGTTCCCCAAATAACAATAGACAGCAAAGAGGAAAAATGGAAACTGCTGCTTGGGGAAGCTTGCCATGATGTGCTGGCTGGAGATGTGCTGGGACTAAACCCTGCTGCAGCCAGGCTGGGCTCAGCACACCACAGAGCCCGCAGCAAAGGCAGGGCTGGCTCCCCAAAACGGAGCGCCTTCCTCCCCATTTCATCTCCAGCTCCCCTCACAGTGCCTGGCCAATGGATCCAGGCACAGTATTTATGCTGCTCACTCACCCCAGGGCGGGAGGGATGAGAAGAGATGAGCAGGGAGACGGGACAGCACAGAGATGGCGTTGGGAAGGAGAGACTTCAAAAGGCACACAGCAGGCTCCAGCTCTGAACATCCTGGCAATGGGCACTCCTGTAGAGGCTTTACGATCTAGAGTTGCCCCACTCTTGTTTTATGCCTAATAATTTTTCAAGGCTTTGCTTTGCAAAACAATCAGGTAGGTGAGCAGAGATGCTGCTGCTTTAAAGCTAGTGTGAGGAACAGCCTGCTACTGTTCATGGCTTAAATTACAGATTTGCCACAGGACACCAGTACAAATGATAAAACAGTGGCACCCTGGCTTAACCTTTGTCAGAGAACTCCTAATCTTCTCCAAGATTAGACTTTTGTTCTTCTTAACTGCCAGCCTAAGAGCCACCTAGACTGCAGGGGGCCAGGCCCACAAACACAAATTAATTACATCAGCTGTAATTCACACCTCTGGATGTTTTGAAGTGACTTTGAAGTGCTTTTGCATAAGACAGTTGGGCAAAGAAACCCCACTAGTAGTGTAACACATTGACATACAGATTTCTGTTATGGAAGGAGCACTACACAGATTAAACCCTAATATGCCAACGAGTGCGCATTCAAGCAGATGCAGTTCGTTTCAGCGCTGGTTTGATGGTCTTATCAACTCACAGAGTCCAGTCAGACACCTTCAGGACCTGCAACAGCAGCAATAAAACAGATGTAATGTGGGCTCAGCTCCTCATCTCATCAATCTGCACTCCAGGATCCAGCCCCTTTCCCTCACAGGAGCTCGCACACTGCCCAGCTGCCCCTGACCACCATCCAGCCACACCAAAACGGAGCTGAAACATCCCTAAGGAAGATGCTGTTCCCCGAGGGCTGGAAAATCCCCTGTCCTAATGCAAATCATAACGTTCCCCTTGTAGTCCAGCAAGCAGAGGGGATCTCCAAACACCACTGCTGTGCAACCAATAAATGAGTAGTGTTTCGGCTACAGCAACCTTTGCAATATGACCTTGAGAAAAGCAACATGGTGCTGCCGGCGAGCCTCTGGAGAGCGAGTGAGCTCGGCATCGCCGCTGCGTCCCGCAGCGACAGACCTGCAGGTCAGACATGGCCAGGTAACCACACAGGCGTTCCTGCTGCTCAGCATCCCGCAGGGAAGCTGTGAAAGATGTATTCAATCCGAAACTGGTGCTGCACAGCTTTCAAGGGAGAAGGATAAACTCATTTTCCTTTCATTCACTGTAAAGAAATTGCAGAGCAGCTCAGCTTGCCCGGAGGAAGACAACTGCCCGCGGCATGGGATGATGCTCACAGCAAGGAGGAGACCCAGCCATGTCTGAGCAGCCGGCACTGCAGATCCCAACCCTAACCCAGGCAGCAAGTGTCCGAAGGGAAATCTCCATGCTTCAGTCCTCGCCTACTCCTTCAGCCTGGGGACTACAGAGAGAGAACACCACTGGCAGCTTAATGATGGATGGGCAAAACCTTTTCACGTATCAGATGATCAGCACCCGGAGCCTAATCTCATCCTGCCAGAATGGCACATCGGAAATGCAGGGGCAGAATGGGGCACTGGAGACAACTTTTCACCATTTCTGCAAGTTTAGTATTCCTACAGCAACCACATGCTACACAAGAACAACTGGCAAGATAATCAGAAAACTAAAAAAACCCTCAACACGAAGGACTAATTACTTAAGATAAAAACACCATTTAAGCCCCCAACAATTCCCCTTGACCCTTTGGTTCATGGCAGTTCTCTGAATAAAAACGTGAGCTATTTACCCAGGGTGGGATTTTCATGTAGGTGTGTCAAGGCAAGGTCAGTAAGGAGAGAGTTGGGTTTTATTTATTTATTTTTTCAAGCCAACAGCTACAGCTTGGAAAAGCTAGCAAGCAAGCTTTCAGACCCTCAGATTACCCTCCTAGTCTGCAAGAGAAGCAAGAAACTGAAAGTCAAACACAGGCTGAGAACAAATGTTCCAAGTTAAATATGCTAATCAATTAGATAATTGGAGTGAAAATGCTGCTCGGTGCCTCTGAAGAGGCCGGGAGAGGTTAGCAGGGTTGGCGGGAGGGATGTGGCAAAGTTGCGGAGAGGACAGCTGTCCTCAGCTGAGCACTGAGGTTATGTGCTGGTGAAGCATTAAGATATGTCAGAAAAAAAATCTTTTATTGAATTTCAGATTTTTAGGATGAAGCAGAGAAACGCAGCTCCCAGGCCCATCTTCAGAGGCAGCTTCTGGGCCTCCACCGCGAATCACAGCCGCTTCTCAGCACTCACCCCCAGAAACACACAGTTTGCAACCTGGAGCAACACCCAGTGGGTCCCCACGGCCTACATCCTCCAGACCTTCCAAAAGCAAGCTGCTTTAGACGGCAGGGTTTCTCTGGAACGGCAAAGCCCTCCACGTGTGCAGGGATCCTACACCAAGCCTGGGCAAGGAGGGCGACCACAGCTCCCCTGCCGTGGGCCACCACAGCCAAAGCAACACCGCGGCTCCACACAAGGCCAAACTCTTTCTTTGCATCGCCTGGAAAGAATCCCAGCAACGTCAACGACGGCAATCTTCCTGCCTGCCATCTCCCCTGGACTTTCAGTGCGGCTCCTCCACACTGCCGAGTGCCAGCCCAATACCCCGCACGAGCGAGTTATTTCAAACATTTTCAGCCCATGTTGTTGAGCGCCGAGGTAGAGTCGAGCGTGAAGAAAGCGTTCGTTAACTCTGTTTTACTCGGCAAGGGGAACAAATTTCATCACCCCCTACAAGTCCATTCTGTTTTCTATTTATACCGCAGCCATTTGGTGCAGGAGTCAGAAGCAGCAGGAACAGGTGATGTAATGCACTGTACAAACAGCATTCTGTTCATACAGTGGGAAAATAAAGTGCATTCTCTTGGTTTCTTTGATCATGTTTAAAACAATCAGATTAGAAGTCACAGATAACCCAATACATGCTGGAGATGAAAGGACTATGGAGAAATAAATCACCCAAAGTTAGATATTAAGCAAGATTTCTCTCTCAACAATCAACTTATCTGCGGAGAGAGGAGGAATGACCATGTGGTTTCAAAATCCTGCCAGGCATTTTATTTATTTTTATAATACCATAAAGCTACTCCACCCACTTTTTCAGAATGAACATTGCATTACACAACACATCAAAGGGACTTTATGGCCTAAATTAAGCAATAAAATAGTTGATATTGTGCGTTATGCTGAAAATTGGCCGGCGCCTGGTGCCTGGTGAGATGGGAGGTGAACCCCATGTGTTCAGAACACCTGAAGAAAGCTCGGGGCGGCATGGCCTGAGGTATCAAAGCGTGTGGCACTTGCATTTAATAGACCAAAGTGAAGTTCAAGGCCCTCAGTGCTGGTTGTAACCCTCTCTTGCCCAGGGGACAGTACCAGCCCAAGGCACGGGATATCGGTGCTGGCATGAAGAGCTGCTGCATTATTATGATATGGTCCTTCATGCCCACGACCTTTAAGGTTTGGTTTATATGCAAAGCTTTGCCAGAAGCTCTGGGCTTTATGGATGTGGTTCCCCACCTTTGACAGCAAGCCATGCCTTGGGAAAAGGGGATGGAAAAACCCGGGGGAAAGCACTGCCAGGTCTGCAGCACTGCCCATCTCCTGCCTCTCCCACCTTGATCAAAATTACACAAAATTTAGAACAAATTAAAGCCCCTCTTGAAATGCTTTCTGACTTGTATGCATTTTAAATTGAAAAATAACCAGAAGACGGGATATGTAAGAGTGGGGTGTTGGTGCTAAGTGTTTGTTTTCCAGCCCTGCCTCATGTCCTTACACAGAAAGGTGAGAAACAAGAGGCTATCGAGAGGAGAAAGTTGTCCGGTCCATTACTCCAGAGCAGAACAGAGGCCAAGTTTCTACTGAAGCAGCTCAGAAGACACAAGAAAAGTCAACTTGCAATAAGAGATGACCTGGCAGGTCCCACACACCCCGGTGCGTGTGTCCTTCCCTTCTCGCTTTCAAAACAGGGTTAAAAAAAGAAAAAAAAAAAAAAAGATTTAATTAATTTGGTCTCTGTCATGATTTTCTGCAGCCTGAGTCATTGCGTTTGATCTCCCAAGGCTGGTGAGAGGTGTTTGAGCCTGCCCTCGAGCCCCCGGCGCTCCGGCCCAGCACCAACAATGACTAGACAGACCTATCAATAGAGTCACTGTTGGGCGAGCTGACTCACCGCCCTCCCCGAGAACTGTTCGGCACTGGTGCTCCATCAAAAGAGCAAAAATAAAACTAAATCATTCTATGTTTGCGGAGAGTCAGTTTAGCAAGAAGAGGGTTTTTATTTTAAGGTTTTGTTTTTAGGAGGTTTCTCCAAAGGAAGCTTGCGTTGCTGCTTTGGGGTGGCAGAATTGGCCAGCTGCTCCTAGAGGACCCTTAAGCAGCTCTTGCTTTTAAGTCATGCTCAAAAGGCACAGTGAGGAGGGTATTTAAACCTACAGAGTGCGCATAAGGAAAACACATGTACAGAAAAATTCTGGAAACCCCCAGGAATGGGAGCAGAGCCGCTCATAAACCAGCCTGTCTTGGCACAGCATCGCCCAGGGCTGCAGTGGGGAATGACAGGGCTTTTCCTTCTCCCTTGATGTCTCTCCATCCCCCAAACACCAAATGTAAAACCCCAGACTGGCCGTGTCAACCCATGTCACATCTTCCTTCAGCATTCCCCAGAGCTGCACTTGGGCTCAGTACAGCCAAGCCCAAGGTAGAGATCCAGGAGGGGATAACAAACCCCGCCTGACACTTCCATCACCACTGTAAAACACAAAAAATACCCAGAACTACAACAAAGAATTCTCCAGTAACGTCTGAGTTCAATTAACTAATAATGTTTAATGCCCCAGCAAAGACAGATGGGGCTTGGGAAGACAATGACAATGAAAGCTTCAGCATAAATGAGCATGACACAAATCCAAGATCAAAGTTCACAGGTAGACCTTGGCCATGCAGCGCAACCCCCAATCAGTCACCCCGGCATCGCAGACCCACATTCCCAGCCCACGCCAGCGCGGGACATGAGGACCAACTCCCCATGCAGACGTGTCAGACTGCGATAAGACACACTCTTAGTCTGCAGGAGATCCCAGGCCATTCAAGACCTATTCTCTGTTCTGCATCCAGGTACCAGCACACACCGATAAGAACTGGGATGCTCTGTATCAATCAACTCCCTTCAGGCTGCCAGGCTTTAATTAACTGATTTCTCTATGGTGTTCATGAACATTAGCAAACTCTACCACATCTTCTGATTAACTGCATTTAAGAAATTAATTCCAATTCAGCCTCTTCCTCCTGAAACTTCACGCAATACGTGAGAACAAAGAGATGCCACCACCAGGATCTATTTCAAGAGTGTTTTAGGAAAGCGCAAGCCAGACTTGCACACAACAAGACATAAAGATGGTATATAAGGTTTCCAGGTTCTTTGAAGGTCTCCAGGACTTTACAGGAGAGACCAGTCCCAGTACAAACAAGTCACCTGATGCAATTTTAAGTCATGGTGGAGTCTCCAAACTTATCTCAATCAGACACTCTTGATTTCCTGTTTGCGGCATCGACAAATAAAAAGCTCTACATTACAGGTAATTATACTTCACAGAGGACAACAATTAAGAAATAGCCAATTACATTTTACAAGCTCAGGATAATCAAAAGCTTCCTCAACTATCTAGAGTTGCAATAAGCACTTAGAAATGGCAACTCCCAACAAATTGCAGGTAATTTAGAGCAATTTACACAGATGACATATTTCCCTATCTGTGCTTAAAAGCTTCAAACACTGTTCTGAAAAATATTGCAGGAATTCCTGGAATGTATCACTGCTGATTTCTAAAAATAGTGCATTGCCCATTCCCACTTTTACTGGCCTCAGAGGTGAGGTGCAGGACCTCTGGTCACCACGCTGCAAAGAGAAATGCACAAGCAGGAGAATAGATTTTTAGATCAGATATTTAAAAGCATGGGAGGATCCTAACATGCACACCACCAAAAAAACAACAATATCATCATTATTTATGTTGTTTGAAAAATATGCTCGATTTCAATACTGCAGAATTTGATTTAAGCCTTATAGCTTTTAAAGGAACAGTCACCTGCTTTGTTTGTAAGCCAACGCCGCAGCTCCCGGGCAGTCAACGCATGAGGACCAGGACCAAACAGCAAATTAAAAAACATTACATGATTGAGAGAAAAAGAAACACACCTTTCTCACTTTCGAAGCCTAACCTTTTAGATGGGAGATTTAAAAACCTGAGAGATGGACAAGGATATGATCTAGTGCAGATGGCCATTACAGTATGGCAGTTTCCTCTCTCACTTCCAATGCATTTTTAGGGGAGGGAAAAAATGCCTTTCCTTGCTCATGTGGCTTGGGTTGCTGGAATTGCATTTTTATCTTAGAGCAGGGCTCTCATATTGTATTTCATTATACCTTTCAGTGATGGCCCCCCATCTCCTAGCCACCAGTCCAGCTGTTAGTGCCATTTCTTCAGCTGCATGAGCATATGAATTTCTGCAGGGCTCACTGTTGCATAAAAGCTAATGAAGTCCTTCAGATATGCACGTGACAGAGGAGGATCTGCTTGGCAGTTAAAGATTAAAATCACAAAGGTATTGATTGAAAGTGATCTCAGAAGTAGCAGAGTCATCCAGCCTCCAGCTTGAAGTAGGTCTACTGTCAACACCAGGTAAGGTGGCCATAGCTGAGGTACTTACTAAGAATATGAATATTTTAAGAAATCTGGAGAGAGAAGTAGAATTATGATCACCTACGGTGAGATACTAGGACAGTCTTTACTGATCTTTCTTCATAGGGAACACAGCAAGAGCAAGGAGGAAAGATTAACTCAAGCCAACAACACACTTGAAAGAGCCTGGAACAAGCTTTAACACACTTCTCTCCAAGAAATGGCACACGCCTGTTTTGTCTATATGGAAAGCCAGAGATAAGAGGGACAGTAAACGGCTAACAAGGCAATCCTGCGGGACTCGGGAGGGCACTCAGACTTTAAACAGCTCACACGGCCAGCAGGTCCCCAGCCAACACGGGGCTGCACCATCTGCTCTCTTCCCTATTCCAGGCCCTCCAGCCCAGATCGATGCAGGTCACAGACTGCAGGTGGTATTTCCCCTCCTTCCCACAGCACTGCTGCTCTGATGCTCCCCATCTCCACGCTTCCCCCAGCACCTGAGAAGGATTTCTCACCCCTGAAATCCTGCTCTGTTTCCAAATTCATGCTCAAATTAGAATACAGAGGGAACTGATGCACCGAGTGCTAGGAGAGTGAGAGGTGAAATCCAGCAGCCCAGCACAAATATAAACCATGGTTGCAACATCAGCTGGGGAGGGGGACTCGGTGCAGAAAGGTCCCCTATATGAAAGTGAAAGCTTGTGAAAATCGTTTTAATGCCCAAAGGGATTGACTGTTTAATGCACAGTTTAGATCTGCAACACAAACAGCTGACCCTAGAAAGGAGGAAAAGATTATTTTTGAACTCTATCTCTACCATCACTGCATTGGCAACAATACAGTTAGACAGAGAGCTCACTACTATACTCCAGGACTGTCTTACTTGTCCACTATGTCAAACACAGATTAACCTGGTGTGATAAATCCCGTTCACACGCTGCTGTGGCTCAGGACTGAATGGAATCCCATTTGACAAACCTGCCTGTTTAATTAACTTACTAACTACATGAGTTAGATAATTTCAGATGCTTACTCTTACAATCCCGATTTTGCCTACTTGGCATATTAATGCATGTATGTTCAATTTCAAAGGAAAAACTATTTTCAAAATTCAAATTTTCAAGGAAGCACATTTTTCTTCCCTGCTAATTGTCTCCTGTGGCTTGGCAACATCTCTGTGGACAATAGGTGTTCCTGCCACTACTGTCCCATCTGGAACGAGAGGTTTGGCTCCAGTCCCACCCTCTTTCTTCAGCTCAGGCTTCCAGGATGATTTCCAAATCTGGGAAGTAAGAGAATTATGCTACTCCCTGCCACCCGAGGCAACACACTACACCCAAGTCCACAGTCCAAGATGGGCTACCTGGGAGGGTTTCTGATGTTGCTGGTGCCAAGCCACAGGCGGCAATTAACAAAGAAAAAGGGTTGCTCACAGCTTGACTGCTGGCAATGTGGTTGATGGCTCCAAAGAGAGGAACCTGCATGAGGTGAGAAAGGCAGCAATCCACACAGAGCTGACTCAGGGCGTCACCATCGGGGACCTAAACCCTGGCGACCTTGCTGAGCCCCAGCAACCGCTGCCTCTCAAGTGTACCCTGCCATTGGGGAGGCAAACAAGTGAGCTGCAGGAAGCATCCACACTTCTGAGCATGTGGAAGGACTGCAAGGCCAGCACCTTCACTGCAAAATCAGTGGGATGTCAGCTTACTCGCTACAGCTCCAGCAAGGCACCTCTCCCAGGCTGAGAGTGCCCAAGTCAGTATTTGCAAGGGTCTCAAGGAGAGGAGCTCTAGCACTGCATCAAGAAAGGAAAACAGATCAACATGGGGTCAGCCGACGCTTCTGCTGAGACTGCTGTAGGATCAGAAAAGCCTCCTTGAGCTCTTTACTAAAGCTGCAGGCAGCAGGGCTCAGCAAGAGACGGACTAGAGCATGCGCTGGGGTTTCTGCCCTCCTCAAATTTGCTCATCTCTTCCACCCAAGCAGTGCGATGGAGCAGTGCAGCTTGACTGGTGATCTGTCCCAGGGGCTGGGGACACCCTGCTAACGTCTGGATCCGAGACCCTTCCCCTCTTCTCCCTGCTCCACTGTCATAAAGCAAAGCGAGAGGCAGCTCAGGCGCCCGTGCCCGTCACCCTGAGGCTGGTGGCACTGGAAAGCGCTGGCTGCTCGGCGGTGACTGCGCTGCAGTGCCAGCTGCCCTCCCGGCCGCGGGGGCCGGAGCCGAGCCCTGCGCGGATGCTTCTCTGGGCCGGTGAGCCGGGCAGCACCGTGTTGGCGTAAAAACAACAACAGCACCATACAGTTTTCAGCCCATTCAGTGTAACACATTTCCACCCTCTTGGCAACCACAGAGAGAAGCGTGTGAGAAATGCCCCTCTCGCAGCACAGACTAGCTTCTCCTGAATACCACAGGCCTGAAAATAAAAATACTGAGTTTTACTCAGTTGGGCGGGAAGCAGCAACACCTGCAACAACATGACACAAGGAAAAGCACCGTATCTTCCAACACTGCTAAAATCAGATGTGGCTAGTCTGCTGCATTCTAGAGAGACCACCCAAAGGACCTTCCCTCCCTTCTTCCCTGGGCCACCACAATCCATACGACAGACACTGCTGGGGAGACATATTAACAGAACAGAGAGGAGACACAGCCCATAGTTTGCCTGCTGTGGGGACACAAAGCCGCTTCACAGCCACCTCTCCCCGCGTCCCATCGGTGTATTTGTGTCATCCAGCTGCTACAGCCTTTGCCACTTAAACACACAGAGAGCAAATCTGCATAAAACAGTTATTAAAATGGTGTGAGCCTCAGCACCCTGCCTGTCCCAGTGCCAGCCACTGCCACGACTGGTTCCAGCTCACCGGTGAGAACTCTGCAGATGGAACGGCCAGCACAGACAAAGGTGCTGGGGTTACCTTTGAAGGGATTTAGATTTGGAGCAGTCAACACCGCCAAACTGCTGAGACAGGCATTTACTCAGGTGTATAAACATCATGGACGGCAAACAGCCTTGAAAGAATTCTCCTCCAAAGCTTAAGAATAAATTCAACACGTTTTTAAATAATTACGGATGAATCATTCAGAAAAAAAAACTTTTTACATTTTATCTTCAGTAGCTGACACTGATCGTGCAGCTATTCTGTTTTTAATATAATTACATATTCCCACCTACTTGCACACTTGTTGTGTAGCGCAGCACTTCAGGTATTACTAGCAGAAAACCTAAAGCAAAGGCTGAAGTTTCCCTTCGGCCTTTAGAAGTGACAGAACAGTTAACACAAAACTTAATTTATTTGAGATGGGAGGGGGAAAGAGAGGCCGCAAGTTAATTTCCCTTAGAAGCCCAATGGTCCCCACCCAGAAACCTGCACACAAAAGAATACTGCCTTTTAAACTGGTAGGTTAGGTCTGAGACCAGAGCGAAGGTTTGTCAACCATGACAAGCTACGGCTTGTTTAACAGTCAACCGGAGGGTTGAAAAGTCTAATAAAACCAAAGGGCCTTCCATAACAAAGCTACTGCCACTTAAGGAGAACATTCACACCCATTCAGTAGGGTTTTTTCAAACATGCAAAGGTATTTGGAGCCACTGAAGTGGGCAAAGACACACCAAAACACAGCAGCTAAAAAATGAAGCTGGAAAAATCTGAAGCAAGCAATAAGGGACAGAGAACAATGAGAATAACTAACCAGGGGAAGAGATAACAAAAATGCTGCACGACCTCCCATCACTTGGATGCCTTTCTAAAATAGCCACTTCAGCCTGACCACCAGTTGTTGCGCAAGAGTCAGTGGGTGAAGCTGCAAGACCTGTTATCTCCAGGATTACCAAGTTTTTCCCATGCCCACTTGGAAAGCTTCCTCTCTGCAGGACGAAGGTTTGTGGATGGGTTTCAGCAGGTTCCTCTAGACTCTCACTCACTGCTCACGGCCACTGGGATGCTCGACTTTCCCAAATGCCTCCAGCCTGGCTGGGATTTCCCAAATGCCTCCAGCCCGGCTCTTTTCCCAGCACTCAAATCACCCCCAGGTCACAAACTTCACTGCATGTTCCTGGAGGGGAAAACCCGGGGAGCTGTGACAAATCCTGCACTCCAGTGACACATCCACCCATCCTTTGCTGCCCATTTCCATCTTGTTTCAAGCTCACCTATTTTTACCAGGGCTGGCACATCTTGAAGAAAAGAGGGTCAAGCGAGCCTTCTCAAAGCACCTTTTTCCAAGAGAGGAAAATAAAGTTTCCCCAAATGTGCAGATGTTCAAAGACACTATAAATACTTCCACAGCAAAGAAAGCGGCTTCTGTCGTTTCTTGGCAGAGCCTTGGACCAAGCAACAAAGGACTCAGGGTGATGGTCTCTGTCCAGCACTAGCAGACCAGCAGAAGACACCTGCTGCACACACCTGAGGTTGCCAGCATACCCAACGGCTTTCTCTTGTGGCTTCCCTCAAGATGCAACATTTTTCATTTCTTAAGAAATAAGTGTTATGACAGTCACATGGACTGAATTAAAAGTACAAAGACAAGGCTTCTTAGCCAAAGACACCAACTTTTATTAAAAAAATATATAAAAAAATACATGCCCTGTGGAAATCCAATCTGGGTAGGGCCATAAGGAGAGCAAGAAGGTTCCAAGGTCACGTTTTACAGTCTTCTGAAGCAGGAATGAAGCCAGCATCCGACGGAGACATTTTGTGCTGCAATCTGGACAGAGCTTCCCTTTCTTCAGCACGCTGCAAATGTTACAGTGGAAGAACTTGCTGTCTTTGCTCGGGCACTCTTATTTATACACAATAAAGCCCTTGTGCAGGAGATTAAGGCTGTATTTCATTGATTTGACATGATGGTTAACCTGTGAACTTTGCCCCTGCTAATAGAATAATTTCTATTTGCTGATTCCTCTTTTGGGATCCTTGTTGGGTACCGGCCACTTCAGCCCAGCTCTCATTTGCATGTCTGGTGCCAAATGGCTTTACAGCTCTTACTTCTGCAGGGCACAGCCGGGACAAAGTTAATCAAACCCAGTAGCCACAGCTGGAGATGGAGTCACCTCTCTTCCAGGATCCTACATGTAATTCCCAGAGCTCTCGGCTCTGATTTGCACTTTGCTTGTGAAAGCTTGGAGAGATCCTCAGCTACCAAACAATCGATCCCACAGGAATACCTGCGTGGGACCGAGCAACCGCCTGGACCAGGTTGGCAGCAATGGCAGAACAGGGAAGCCCCTCTTCCATATAAATCCCACACAGTCTGAAAAGCTGATTGCCAGCCAAGGAAAAGACCAAAATTTATGACTGAAAATGGTAAATCTGACTGAGACTCTCCAGCCTACAACAGAACGGGGAATACGCGTGGGTTGGAGGGCCAAAGGAAGAATAAAACCAGTATCTTCTTGTCATTAGTCAGAGGACTAACACAAGGTCCTGGTGCTAACCAGTAGGTCTCACTGGGTATTTCAATGATGTTTTTTCTTCTAGCTATAGTTTTCCCTCCCTCTGCTGTTTTTCATCAAGATAGATAAAAGCCACTGATCTATTATCTGTTTAGATCAGCTAAAGACCTTCTAAAAGCTGGTACTTTAAGGACAGATTGTATCTTGGGGGCCATAGGACCAAAAAATTCCACATCTTACCACAAAAGTGTACTCTAGACTCTTCAAAGGCAAAATCCAATTTCCACATGGGTTTTATAGAATTTGGATAATCTGACTTAAAACTGCAACGGTTCTACTTAAACTCATCACTGCCTTACAACAGTGAACAACGCAGACCAGGGCTGCAAGTAATGATGGGTTTGCTTTTGCATGCAAGCGTGACCTGCTACAATTGAATTTCTGAGCGTGACTTCAGGCAAAGCCGCTCGCTCTGGCACATGGTGGAGAGGAACGAGAAGATACGTGTCTCCAGAAGAGTCCTAAAGTGCTCAGAGCTGGGTATTCAGGGCTGCACCAGTGAAGGGGCATCTTTGCCCCAAGGAACACAGACGGGGCTGCAGCCCCCCAAGCTGCTCACACCTGAGCCATGTGTGTACTGCAGCAGTAGGAAAAAAAATGAGCCTCTTAAGAAATAAAGAGCCCCAAAACCAGCTGCACCGCTGGGGATGGTGTATCTCCATGAGGGTCATCTTTGTAGAGTCCACAGCTGCACTTCCAAATGAAGAGGGCAGTAACTGGCCAATTGCTGGCATTAGGATGGATGGTGCCAGGTCTGTTTTATAGCTGATATGCTCAAAAGCACAGCTCTCCTTCGGTGGTGTTCCACCTCCAAGTCACCTCCCTGAAGCCAGCAGCAGAGCAAGTTGACAACAAGGCACCGAGGACAACCGGGATGGCGAACGGCTGCTCACACTGCCAGGAGCGGCCAGGCAGGGCAAACCCCTGCTCTTCACCAAGCGTCAAATCTTTTCAGAAAGATGCCCAGAATTATATCCACCAGCAATTTGACTTTTTAATCATTTCAATTACTGTGACTAAAACCCTTCAATCGGAACAAAACCGGGGAAAATAACCCCTCTCCTTCTGAAACAGCCTGCCTAGCTTAACAGACCATACCAAATCATGAAGGTTTTTGCTTTTGTGGTCTTCACATATTTCATTTAACGCAGATAATTAACCTCAGTTTCTAATTTCAAATCCTCTACATAAGGAAGTGAAGTGATTTAATACATTCACTGACAGATGGAAAATTAAAATATTACTACAGCTTCTGCATGTGGCTCAAAAGACAGGGCCTTGCAAAAGATCTTTCTTCTTTTATTTGACTGATTAACTGTAATTTGCTTAATGGATTTAAGGATGAGCCTAATAATCCAATGATATTTCCAGGAATCTATTTAGGATAACAGCACCTTCGTTCTGAGTGTTTTTCAAACACAACGATTTTCTGCGCTACACATACAACCGCTTCTGAAACCAGATTTCTCTCCTGATTCTAATAAAACCAGGCACGTAATGTATTTTCCATGGACAGGGACTGCCTGGCTGACCTTGCACCACGCAACCACAGTGCTGTAACTTCTTGGAGCACCTTCTGAAGCACCAAACCTTGGGATGACCCACGGCTACGGGATGCTCAGGCAACAGCATCCCAGCCCAGTGGGCAGGAGGGATGTCTCGCATGGCTTGGGAAGCCAACAGCTCTACCCAAACACGAGGCCAGCGTGTGTTCTCCCAACACCCCCACACCCTTCTCAGTCCCTTTTCCACTAAGAAAGCCTGGTGTAACAGGATTTCACAGTCTGTCTCAATAGTTAATAAATCCAGGATCTAACAGACTATTAAAGGAAAACATCCAAGTAGTAGTCATTTTTAAAACATCCAATGGCAACTAATTATTCAAGGGATTAGTCCATTATAGTGACAACAAAGAAACTGTTAAAACATAAAGCCAAGCTGAAGAGCAGATCAAACCCAAGGTGCACCCACCCCGTGGCCACCCTGCCCAGCACCCCGGGATTGGTCCAGCTCCCATGCAGCCTTTTAGCACCCAGTTCTTTCTGAATCCAGGCAGACCCCAAACCAGTCAGACCCCCAACCTGGTTCTCAAACACAGATTTGTGCCGCCACCGTAACTGCACATCCAAGTAGGAGCACGGCCAACACTGGACCAGATGGGCCGTGGCTCTGCCTGACCCAGCTGTGAAGCCCCCCAAGGATGGAGAACCCCTCTCTTCTGCTGACCTGTATCGCACCCCCCATAAAGAACTTCCCCCCCCATGTCCAACCTGAACCTCCCCAGCACCAAAAAGAGGAGGATAAAACTCCTCTTTTGTGCTTTTAATATAAAAGACCCTAAAACCCAAATAAAACTCAATCACAACAAAATAAGGTAGCTGTTTGATGGAGAAGGGGAGAAAATGCTATTCATTTATCAAAAGGGAGTGCTAAAAGCTTAACTACCTGTCTTTAAAAAGAAGCCAAAGCACTGATCCATAACCAAACAACAAATACACCACTTCTTCATCTTGATTTGTGTAAAGGCAAAGCTATGGGCACAAAAGGTATTCTTCTTCAAATAAAATCCATTTTAAAACTTGGCAAACACAAGTATAAATACTTTACACTGTTAATATAAGCATTTCCATGCAGAAGTTCATCAACTTAACAATGTATTTTAAAAAGCTGGCATAAGTTCTGTGCAAAAACACCATCAGTCTTTGTCTTGTATATCTTACAGTGCTGGAGTCACTAAATTACCACTTAGAGCCATTAGCATCAGACCCCACCTCGCCATTAGAGTCAGTAACTTCTCCCAAGAACAATGCAGAACCAAAACTATTCTTCTGCAATTTATTTTCTTTAAAATTGGAAATAGCAGCTGCTCTGCACAGGCTGCAAATAGGGTTGTATTGATTGCAAGTGACGTTATGGGCCTAGTAATTTTAATTCAAGCTAAGCATCCAAAACTTTTCTTTCTGCCTTTTATGTATGGGTTTAACATTCAGTAGCTGCTTTTTTTCCAGCAAACAAGCTCTCATGAAGCTCGAACAGCCTAACTCCAAGACACACATGCTGCATTTCCAGTTAAAAGAAGCATCGGTAAGACAGGAATACATGCCTTAAATCTTCTAAGCACAGACTGCTCCTGCATCAGTGTTCGTGAATTTGCATCCCCAGTTTTCCACTCATTCGGTACAATTAACACTGATTCCTTCACCACACAGTCTTGAGTCAGAAGTCTGCAATTTAATATTCAATTATGAACAAAGTAGCAAACCTCAAAATTAGGTCTGCCAGCTAAATTTCTGCTTCTTCCTGATGCAGGCCCAGCTTCTGGCCACCAGACCATTTGTGCTGCTCAAGCAACAGCGATCCCACATCTTTCCTGAACCACCCTGCGCTCTTTCTCTCCGCATTATGGTTTGTCATGGCATTCTCTCAGACTAGAGGTTGTCACATCCCTCTAAAAGCTCCTTCAGATGATTCTCCACTTGCTTTCTCTGTGCACCCCATTGGAGAACCCTGTCTTGAACCCCTTGAACCACCAACATTTGCAAAACACCGTGAGCTTAGTCAGCTCAGCGCTGTGGAAATCAAAGCTTGGATCATGTAGACAGCTTCCTTTAAAAAAAAAACAAACCACATGTATATCAAAGGCCCTGTTGGGAAATTTTGTCCATCTGTGCCTAGCAGTTCTACCACAATATGTCCCAACGTCCAACAACTGGACATCTCAGCCAGCACCACGTGTCCTCTGATCGCCATCCTCCAGGTCTCCTTTTCAACGCGTTCTATACTTCATGACACGGGTCAATCCCCAAAACTGGCAGAGGCAGCCTCCATCTCCCAGCTTGCTGGTCCTTCAGAAGAGATGAAGGCGAAGCTGCTCACAGGGAACAGCGTACGCTCTTCTTGCTTTCCACCACGGGAAGAAAGCAAAGGCAACAGCTGTGAGTGCTGGTCCTCAACGCTTTGGGAGCAGGAGGGGAGCTAAAGAGATGGCAGAAGAAACCCACCCCATCAAAAGACACAACAGCAACCTGACACTTGCACCACCAAACACCAAATTTCCAACATTTTAAAACGGGCATCTTCCTGGAGTGCTGGAAAAGCAGGCTGCAGGGCGGTTCTCAGGCACAGGTTTAATTTCTGCTCTTCGGATCCGAGGAACGCTGTCCCGGCGTGTCAGAAGAAGGTTAATGAACGATTTAGCCGCCCTCACAACCACGTTAGTGTCACTTTCGGAAGCTGCGAGTTAATGCCCGAGATCTTCGGGGGTTGCCCTCTTTGAAGTTCACTGATCCATAACCAATGTCCAATTAATTTGCAGGAGCCTAACTATAATGACTATTGGCCTTTTCCTACGCATACAAAAACACAGTGGGTAACAGCGATGCTTTTGGCTTCGGGATATTCTCAAATACACACGCACATGTGCAGACCTTCAAAATATCCAACGCTAATAATTGGTTGTCTTCTGCCGTTTGTGGAATTTTTTACGTTTTCTCTCCCGAGAGCAAGAGCTACCAAATCAAGATTTATGAACTTTCTGCTGCAAAAAATTTGGAGCCGATTCAAGATGCTCATTTGCTAACAGAGAAATACTTCTATTGCATTTGCTCAGATTCCTCTTTATTTAGGGTTTCCATGGAAGCCAAGGAATAGAAGCTCAGTCTTGGGAAGATTAAACAGGCCCTCAGATATAATGCAAAACAGCTTATTTCAACATTCTCTCAAGAACAGAAACAAAAAATTCTTCCACACATATGTCAAAAAATAAAAAGTTTGTGGAAATGTTCAAAATAAATTGGGACCCAGCCTTTCAAATGCTGCATACCGCTATTGCTTCTTGCTGCAAGCCGCTCCACCAGCTTCCAGCACGCTCATGCAGGTGAGAAAGTAAATGAACAAAATAAGTCTGCAGGATAAAGACGCTACAGCTTAAAAACAGCTTATTCAAGACAGCTATAGCTATATAACATCTGGGAAGTTAATTCAACCACAAGGTCTTACACAAAGAGGAACAATCACCTCATAAATTAGTATCTCAGCAGATTTTTTAGAATAAAAAATGCAGAGATTACACAGTTCAGCAGCATCTTCCATGGTGATGCTCTGGATGCTACTAGAGCTGACATAACAACATTTAAAGAATAAATCACTTATCCTCGGTTACTCCAGGCTGAGAAATGACTCCTGCGCTGGTGAGAACAGTGAACATTTCCGTGTCTCCCTACTCAACAGGTCAACGGAGCTTCAGTAGCCACAATGACAGGCTGTTGGACACTACAAATTAATAGCAACGCATTTTTTCTGACCTCCACCCCCCAGGTAAAAATATATTTAATGTTGTTCCAATTTCGTAAGAAAATGCCCAGGACTGAGGAATACCACACTAAAATGCTTCTGCTTCCCAGGACATTTCTTAACCATTTTAAAATCTGGCACAGATGTATTCAGATAATGGATAAAGTGCATTTTTTTCTGAAGCTGGAGCTGAGAAGCACAGTGCTGCATGCGGGTTTTTGCTACCTGCTCCGGTAAGGAAACTAAACACAGCAGAACCTCAGGTTATTTTCAATCTTAAAGCCACTATCACTTAAATAAAAAGTTACTTAAATCATAGACTTCTCTAATGCTTTGCTTATGGTGAGTACCTGATCGCTCAGTGAAAACCCATTGCAAGAAACATCCAAGTTTTTTATTAACTCCACAGGAAGGTCCCAGGATCCTGGGATTTTGTTTTTCCAGCTTCTGATTAAAACAGCGGGGAGTCCACATGAATTTTCCCTCTTTTTCTTTCCTTTTTTTAAATCACGTTTCACACACAACATCCCCCTCCTCAAAATCTAAAACGAACAAGAATCAAACCAAACACATTTTGCCAGCTAAAAGGAGCCGGGACCTTGCGCAGGGTGGGATGCGTTTCCAGCTGCCAGCCTAAAGGGACGGCCGAGGGAGATGAAACACAGAAATGTTTTTCATAAGGCACGCGGCTTTGAAGAGGACAGTTCAGCTACTTCATTTCGTAATCTTCACAAAGCGTCAGGTTTTAGCCTAACTAGGTCTTAAAACAAGGAGATTTTATTAAAAAAAAAAAGAAAGAAAAAAGTAGGAATGTGTTCTGGCTGGGTTCTGTTGATTCAGCAAGGGTTAGACACACACACGCTTATTGATCCCAGAGAGCTCCCTGCTAAGTTAATTGTCTGGAATTTTAACTGAGCTCTCAGCAAGTTTCAAAATCCATGTTGGCTGGAGGTGGGTGGGGAACCCAGAAAAAAAAACAGGCTGCAAAACTGTGCAACTCCTCTACTTAAAAAACAAACAAACAGATCAACAAACCAACAGCAGTTACTCTGATGAAGGGAAAAGCTGCAGCAGGGAACCGTTTTAACTGGATTTGGTGATTCTGCCTTTGACACCGCTAGAATTCAGCGCTGGGAATATTGCGTGCAAAGCAGTTCCGTTATCAGGCAGTACTGTGAACCCCATTTCACTCATATAAATATTACAGAGGTGAGAGTATCCCCTGCAAGCTTCCTGCAGCCTCTAGCTGTGGCTCATCACGACTATTTCCTGGTGTATTTACAAAGAGGAGTTTCACCATGAGCTGTTCTTGCCTGTGTTCCTGTAGCTGAGCCCTGACCTGCTGCCGGTGCAGGCTACAGCCAACCTGAAAGTGCAGCTTGCTCGACTCCCTGCACATGCACAAGGACCTTCACTGTCCACCAAGCCTGACCCGCCTCCAGACTACATCTAGCAGCAGTTCACCTGGGTGAAGAACATGCTGCAGGGATGACCCAGGGCAATCAGACAGGAACAGCCAAAGACACCCTTAGAACAACCCGCGGCTACTTTCAAATAAAGCTTTGCATTCCAGCAAAGCGCCCAAGCAATGGCATCCCATACCAATGGGGATGCTCCCCAGCACCCAAGGTTTCCTGCATCCATGGCGGCTCCCGATCCGTCCCCCACCGAAGCGACGCGGCCCCGGCGGCGCTCACCCACCTGAACTCCCTGCCCTCGCTGTAGCGCCGGGCCGAGGCGGCGCGCTGGTTGGCCGTCTCCAGGAGCAGCTTCTGCGTCAGCCTGCTGGAAGGCGCCGAGTCCCTGCTGGCCTTGGGCTCGGCCTCTTGGTCACATTTCCACTCCTCGTCCTCGTTCAGAGTCGGCAGATAACCAGGTAGCCCTTTACCTGTCCCAGACCCCGAGCTCGGATCGCTATAAATTTTTGGACTTTCCCCACCTGTCCTCGTGTATTCCAAATAAATATCCGACTTAAGGAACAAAGGGTAGGTATTGTCTTCTATCATGCACTGAATCTCCGTTTGGGCCTGGTCAAACATGTCAGGGTCAATCTGCAGTTTCATGACGCAGTCTTTGATGAAGCTTTTTGTGGCCGGTTTGATCTGCCGGGACACAATGCCGTTGTTGTCAAGGATGTATTTTTTGTAAATGGCTTTTGCCAGCTTGAGTCTTTTTTCCTCATTAGACATGCAAGGCTCCAGCTTCCTGAAGCCACTGCAGGCAAACCAGAAGTCCAGCAGATCCGCACAGTCCTCCTGCTTCAGAAAAGTCCTGAAGAGGTTGATACCGTCCTGATCATCCAGCAAGGAGTGCAGCGACTCAGCCCACTTCAGGTAGGGTGGAGTTGGAGAAGCACTCCCCTCGGGCTCGTACCCCAAATCCAAATCGGAGCGCCTCGGTGTTGCCGTGGACGTCTCATTTCTAACCACATCACTTTTACTGGAGTAGAAACCGTGGCTAACTGGCCTTGGATCTGTGGACACGAGCTCCCCCTCCTCACCAGGAACCGGTGGCCTTGGAGCATCCTCAGTGAAGCTTCCTCCGAGGTCCAAGGGGAAGCCTTTCCCCTGGATATTCATTTTTCTGGTGCTTGCTTGCGCAGGAACGGTGGAGGATGAGCTCAACTCTCAAATGGCCAATATTTGTAGATCCAAGGGGAACAAGTTTGTTTGGCTGAAACAGATGAGAAAAAAAATATGTTAGTATCACTGTAAATAAACACTCTAAGGCTACAAACCACTAATTTTGCTCTGCATCGTTATTGTATTAATGCCATTTTTTCAACAGAACCAATGGCAAAGCTCTTGGTGACTTCAGAGAGTGTAGAATCAGGCACCCTCTAAAAATGACAGCTACAGAATATCCAAAAACTTTGCATTCAGGCATTGCTGGTACGGCTGGTGCTACCCAAAACCAACAGCCAATTTCACAAGAGAGCTGGTTTTATAGGGCCCTGGGATCTCACTGTCTCCAGCTGGTGCCACAGGACACTGCTGTCTTCTGCACTGGCATGAGCTCCTCTGCACAGCCCACCTGGGCAGCACACGTGCCAGGTCACACTAAGGCTTTTAACTAGCTACTGATCTAGGAAATTCTCATCCCCAAACAGGAATTTAAGTCTCATGAAAAATATTCTGAAAGAATACCCAGTTAGTCCTGAAAGCAAGACTGCACCTTAATCAAACACAGGTGGCTTTTGTACGCTCAAGTGACATACCAGCGCCACATTCCTCACGAATATCTGCATTTTAGAAATACACTGTGTTGCCTTGTCTAGCTCCAGGGGAATCCAGATGCATTATTGACCCTAATATTTTGGGTATCTGGACTACATTCTTGCTTCAGATGCGCACGTTAGCACAGGATCTCAGTACTGGCAACGGCTTTTGTAGACAGGCCATTGAGAAAAGGTTCATTTACACTAACAACACTGCATGCTACGAGTCTGGGAAAATTTCAGGTCATGGAAGGAAGATGAGAAAACCACCTCAGGAAAGAAATCTGATCAAGTATAATGTTTTTGAAGAAAAGCAACGAATCAACATGGAGGATGGAAGGTGTGGGGAAGGAGGGGAAGGCAGAGGAAGGCAATGCCTGAGTTGGTTGCTACTTCTGCTGCTCGACAAGGTAACTTCATCATTTAAAGGCAGTAGCAAAAGTATTGTTTTGCAGAATGGCATCAGCCTCAAAGCCGCAAGTGCTGCAGAGCACCAACTGTCTGACAAATTACTCCTTGCACTGGATAAACTCAATTGTACGGGAAAACACACCAGGAAAGACAAATTTTAGCTTGGCCCCGCTCTCAAAGCTCGCCCCACCCCAACAAACATATCTTTGGGATGCTTTGCCATTTCCCCCCATTCTCTCACCCCCGTTGAACCAAGAACAATCGCCTACACTGTCCCTGTCCTTACAGCCCCCCTGCACATCACTAAATAACCCCAGGGAGACCGGGGGCAGGCGGTGAGCAGGGCCGGGCCCCGTGTGCCCGACCCGGGCCGAACGCCGCCCTCGCACCTCGACCGAGCCACCCGGAGCTCGCAGCCGCTGCCCCGGCACACAACGGGGCTGGATTTTTCGCACCACGCTGCGTTTTTAGGTCGCTTTCACCCCCGTTATGAATGCGAGCCCTGGACTCGCCCCCGTGTCCCCGGTGAGAGTGCCCGGTTACCCCAGCCCGGGCGCTGGGGACCCCCGGGGCAGCTGCCCCACAGCCATGTCGGTCATTGTTGCGGCGAGGCGGCGCTCGCTGCTCTCCCGGCCGGGGGGAGCCCCGCGGGGTGCGCGCCGAGAGCCGGGGGGACGAGCCAAGCGCCCGGCCGAGGGACGGCGGCGCCGGCCGCTGCTCTCCGCGGAGCGGGACCCTCCGCCTCACGGCCCACGGCAGCAGCAGCCAAACCCCCGGCCCGGCCGAGCCCCCGACGCCCCAAGTTGCCCCGCGGGAGGCGCCGGGCCGGGGCGGGCTCCGCGGGCAGCCCCGGCGCTGACAGGGCGTCGCGCGGGGCCCCTCGCCGCCCCCGGGCAACTTCGGGGGAAGCGACCCGGGCGGGCCCCTCGCCGCCGCCGCCCCCAGCCCCGCTCGCCCTCCGCGGCGCGGCCCGGCCCGTGGCGGCCGGCAGGCGCCCGCCCCCCGCGCCCAGGGCGGCCTAGCGCCGGCTCGGCGGCGCCCGGCGCGGCCCCGCGCCTCCCGCCCGGCGGCGGCCTCCGGCGCGGCCTCGGCGCAGGGCCTGGGCTCGGGGCCGCCTCCCCGCTCACTCACTCACCCGCACGGAGCAGCAGCGGCGGCGGCGGCTGAGCCCATGCGGCTCAGCAGCGGCGGCCCGGGGCGGCGGGCGGCGGCGGGGCGGCGGCGGCACAAAGCGGGCGGCCCGGGACGCCCATGGCCGCGGCCGCTGGCTTGTGGCGGCGACAGGGAGAGAGCAGCAACGAGCCCCGCACCGCTCCGCTCCGCCTGCGCCGCTGCCTCCCAGCGCCGGGGAGAGCGGCTCAGCCGCGCCCCCCGCGCCCCCGGCCGGTACTGCGGGCCCGGCAGCCCGCGCCGGCAGCCGGCTCGGGGGCGGAGCGGGGCCGGCCCGGGGGAGGCGGCGCTGGGCACACGGGGCCCGAGGACGGCGGCGGCCGGGCAGGCCGGGGGGCCAGCGGTGCCTGCAGCCCTGCGCTCACTGCCGGGCAGGCCGGGGGGCCAGCGGTGCCTGCAGCCCTGCGCTCACTGCCGGGCAGGCCGGGGGACTAGCGGGGCCCGCAGCCCTGCGCTCACTGCCGGGCAGGCGGGGGGCGCACGGAGGTCCCCTCCCGAAGAGGCCTGGAGCCCCGGGCACATGGCCGAAGGTCCGGGCAGGGCGCTGGGCGCCCAGCAGGGCTCTGTCTGCGCTGGCGCCTCCTCAAGGGCTGAGCTGCTCCAGGGCTCCGTCTGGTTCTGGCCTAGAGGAACCCGCAGAGCTCCCTCGAGCATCCCCGGCAGAGGGTCTCGCTCTGCAGACCTCCAGGGCCCGGGCTCGGCACTGAAAACGCAGCCACCTTCAAAGCCGCCGCCAGTCTCCCCTGCTCCGTCCAGGGTCGAACGACAACCTCTGCAGCCGAGCTCTGCCCAGGAGCAACCGCGCACCGGGGGCGGAGGAGCGCAGTGCCTGCTTCCCCAGCCGCTCTTGCCTCCACCAAGAGCTGGAGCTGGCTTAGAAACCGCAGCGTGTGTCCTGCACCTCTGAGCCGGGCAATTCTGCGGCGGGGAGAAATAAGGAGACTCGCCAAGAGGTGGCACTCTATGGAATGAAATGGGTCCAACAACATGGAGACTCCCGAGAAGGGCGGTGGGGAGCGTGTTGTACCCCGGGATGGAGCTTCTGGCCAGGCAGGGTACCCCACACTGTGCCTGCAGTGCTGGCCTGGAGCGATGTGGGACATCGCAGGAAGAAAAAGGGAGTTACCAGATGCAGACACCAAATGAGAGTGGCGTGATGGGGAAATGCAAAGCCTTATTCTTCCTTGGAAAGTGACGATATGCTTGGAGCCCTGGGACTGAGCCAGGCAGACCCCTAGGTACCATCCCAAAAGCTTGAACATGCAAACAAGCCCTAAGACAGTTCTCTAAAAATCAGAAATTACTCTGATTTCTGATAGAGATTGTTTCTGACGCAATTATTCTACAGTGTGTGCCTGTTTCCGTGAGCACTTTCAGAAACGTACAACACTTTTCCCCCGCTCTCTGAACTGCACAGAAGTCCACGCTGGGCAGCGGCGCTTCCCTTCCTGCCCCGGCGCAGAGCCCAGCAGCACGGAGCCGCTCCTCGAGCTCTTTCATGTGAACGATGCTCAGAGCTGATTTACATGTAGCAGTGCAACACTGATCTTGGGCACAATAATAGAAAAGCTGATGTGGGATTCAGCTGGTAAAGAATTAAAGGATGGGAATATAATTAATGCAATCAGCCTAGTTTCTGGAAAATAGCTCTTGTCAAACTCTGATGTCATCCTTTGAAGAGATTACAAGTTTGGCTGATAAAGGTTATGGCATAGAAATAATAGACCTGGACTCCATTCAGGCATGTGACTTAATCCATATAGTATTCTGATTAAAAATTAGCACAATACAACATCAAGAGAGACACCTTCAAGGGACTGGGAGCTGGCAAACCGACAGCCATCAATGGGGAATCCCTGCAGAAAGGGAGAGCTCTCAGTGGGTGTCCGGGGGTTGGATGGGAAGCCCAATGCTATTCAGCATTTCCATCAATGGTCCAGAAATAGATTAAAAGGCCCTGCTGAGAAAAATGCTGGGGCCAGGGAAATGAGAGGGGCAGCAGACACGGACGAGGTCAAGACAGCTGTAGAAAACTTCAGAAGCTGAGTCCCAGGCAAATAAAATGTGGTTGAATGTGAGCAGCTGCAAAAGGATCCCTCCTCTGAGCACAGGGCCATTCTGCTGGGAACCCGCACGGACAAATTCGGAGGGAGCTTAGGAGGCAGGAGGGACAGTGGGAGCAGCAGGGTCCCCTTGGGGAATGTCCTGGCTGAGACTGGGCTGGATGCTACAGCAGAAGGATTCCCAGCATCTGCGTTTCAGAAAGGATGCTGAGAAATTAGAGAGAAGGTGGAGAAGAGTTACTACTGACCCCTGCCTTGCAGGGGGATGCCTGAGAACTGCAGCCTCCTCAGCTGGTTCAAAGGAGTCCCAGAGATGCCTCGATTATAGCGCTTAAGCAATTTCACTGGTGAGAGACAATCAGGTATTAGAGAGCTTTTCATCTCCCAGAGAAAGGCCCAGCAAGATTTCGTGGCCTGAATTGAGTTCACATGAGAAACCGGAGCCAGATTTCTTCGTGGCAAGGGGGAAACTGAGGGGTGGGGGCGATGAGTTTTGGTGCACCAGGAGGCAGGTGGCTGAAGTGGGGGAGCTTGGCATGTCCCCTATGCTTCTGTCCATTCCTGTAACCAGCTTTGCTTACTGTTCCTTGGGGCCAGGCTGGGCCTGGGGCAGCAAGAGAGGTGAATTCCCCACAGGGTGATGCCTGGCCCTCCCAATGCCTCACCATTTTCTGGCCCTCGAGCAAGCCCGGGATGCTGTAACACATCCCAGCTCCTGATGCACACTCATCTCTGCCTGAAAGAGCCAGCAAACACTAGTGACAGAAGAACTGCTCTCAGCCTTTTGTCTAAAGGGTCTGGGGCCATGTCCAAGCAGCCCAACCCTGTGCACACAACACTTGCACAATGTGATTCTCAGATGCTGGTTTCAAGCCCTTCCCTCTCCCCTCTCAGAGCTGCAAAGGGATGTTTTCTGTTAGCACCACCAGTTCCCTGGCAGGTTGGCTTGGGAGCTGCAAGCCTTCCAGTATCACCTCTACAGAGGCTGCAAGTGCTGTTTTCAGCTTCAGCACTGACAATATTAATCTCAAATTAATTCTCTTCTTTGTGGTGACTCAATGGTTTCCCCAAAGCAAGGTGAGCCTGCGCAGGTGCTGATGTTTGCTGGCTGGTGGGCTGTTAGCATCCAGCGTGCCCTTCCAGCAGCATAGAGGTGGGTGGGTGAGAACTGGTGTCCCTCTGGCGCAGGCAGTTTCTGGGTGAAGCGCACTAGATGGTGCTGTTCAACCTTTGGCTGTAATTTCAAAGGACCCTGGAAGGTCATGAGTGCTGCCAGAATTTCGGTTTCATTGAAAAAATTTTTTGAAACTGGAGGACAAATAGAAATACTCTGAAGTATGAGGTGCTACACTGATTGTTGGTGGAGGCAAAGGGCAGCTCGCCCTCAGAGAGGTGCATGCTGCCTCATGCCTGGAGCACCCTCATTTCCGAGGCAGGAACCGGGGTTTGGCTACATGAGCAGCAACAGCAGAAAGGGCTGCCAAGAAAAAAAAGTCGCAGGGTGGAAGGGGAGGCTGACAGCTCTCTCGTGGACTGCTGGCAAGATAACGCTTGCAGAACGGGAGAAAGAAAATGTTAGCAGTCAAAATAAAAGTACTGGCGTTGTGGCACCAGGAACCGAGGGCACCCAGAAGAGCCCAGCTGGCATGAGGCACTGCAGCCCAGTGGCACTGCCGCAGGGGTGACGAGCGAGTGGAGCCACAGGGCACAGATGGCAGGAGAGCAAAGCAGAGGAGGGGCCAAGGGTGCTGAAGGCAGCTCCTGCCCCGCTGGGTTGGAAGGGATGGAGCATGGCCTGGCCCAGGCAGTGAAGATGCCCGTGGGCAGCTGTGCCAGGGGCTGGGGGCAAGAGCTGAGGCAACTGATGCTGGTCACAACCCTCACAGCATCTCTTCTTGCGGGAGACACTGGTCTAAAGATATCTCTCCACCCTGGCAATGTCAGCCCCCACAGCATCCATGGAGCAGCAGGACCCACTTTCCACATCCCTGTGGTGCAGGTCCCATGGGCAGCTTGATGTACCTCCTGCTTCAGATTCCCCACCTCAAAAGAGGCAAATGTACCCAAATTTGTCAGTTTGCCTGGGATTTGCCTCCAATGCTGGGCAAAGAGGGTGAAGCCCCATTTGGACACCAAGCTTATGCCTTTTTGCTCAGATGCTGCTCTTCTGTATAGGCCACACCTGAGCCTGCAGCTCCGGACAGGTGGGAAGGCTGCGGGCTTGGCTGCTCTGGGTCCTCAGGTCCTTCCCCTCCAGCAACATCATCCCAGCTTCCCAGATCACTCCTATTGCCATGTGGGTGCTCACTTGCAAATCCCCAGGGTACACCAGGAGTCTCCAGGCCTCCCCTGTCCCAGGTACAGGGCTGGAGCAGGTGTATGGGGCAAAGGTTTTACTATTCATATAAAAACCAAGAAAAACTCCAGCAGGCATGGCTTCCTCCTAGGAATGTAAAGGCAGGAGGTTCTGGGCCACCTCAGGCAGCAGTCTGTAATGGGTTTTGCAGCTGCCAGTGTTTGCCCTGGTGGTGCAGGTGCTCATAGGGCAGAGGGAAGCCCCCACATGTTATCCAGAGCCCATGCAGCATCCCACACCCTGGCCTGTTCTCCCCAGGGTCCTGCTCTGCCTTCAGCCCCAGGAGCATCCCCGCTCGGTTTTGCCCCTTGTGCCTGCCCTGCCATCACCCTCCCTCCTCCAACTCTGCCTTGACTTCCCCTGTCAGATTACAGAGCCCCCAGACCTGGTGTTTCTCCAAAAAAAAAGATTACAGATGAGCCCAGGCTGTGCCTTGGGAGGCTGCTGCAGATAAGCTGATCACCCAAGTGCCCTGTGACCCTCCTGCCACCAGCCCTCAAGACCATCCCCAGCTCCCACCTCTGGTGATGCCAAAACATGTTTTGAGCTCAGAACTGGAATTTTTGGTCAAAGCTTTCCCCATCCTCCTCCTCACTTCTCACCCTTCTGTACTGGCTGCCCAGATAACCTCTGTTCCCAGACTTCTCCCTAGAAATTTCCTTCTCCCAGTTTTTGCTCAGGTCTGGAAACACAGTCCCCACACAGCAGCACATGGTGTGGATTATCTGTCATTACTCTCCACTGACACAAGCTTGATGGCTGCCATCAATAACCGGTCAGCTATTTCTCTCACACGGTGACAATTTCTTTGGGCAGGTACAATCTCCTAGAAAATCATCTGTAATTGATGAACTGTCCAATGATGCTCTAGGGGTTGCATAAAATCTGCGGTAAGAGCTACGGGACACAGGCTACAAATGAGATCTAAGGTTGAAATTCAAGTCCTTAAACCTTGAAATCACCTGGCAGGGATCTAGCTGCTTCTGGGACCTCACTCAGGGTGGGAGTGTGCAGTAGTTGACCACAGAGCCTGTCCGTGCCAAGTGGTGAGGATGCAGCATCTGCCCCAGCCCAGCTAAGGAGCCAATGCTGCTGCTTGGGGCTGCAGGGTGGGAGAGGAGTGTATGAAACGAGATGGGTGCCAGGACATCGGTGTCCCCTTGGTCCTCTACCTGGGCCCCCTGCCACTCTTGATGAAGAGTTGCCCATGGCCAGCAGAGCAAAGAGAGCCTTTCCTGACCCTTGACACATCCAAGCCCCCCACAACTCCCCTGTGTTTGATCAATCTTCTCTGCCAAAAGCCAAAGCACACACACTCAGCCCCCATTGCCAATGCCTGATTCTCTCCATCCCCAGCTGGTGAAGGTGAACACCCCCTGGTGATGTCCCACCCCACACACCTTCCCGCACCCACCTTTGTGGCCTGCCCTGGGCCTGCACCCCGCAAGTCTCCCTCTCCATGCTGCTGACCACCGGGCTCGCCGCTCCTCTCTGGGGGCCGGGGGTGGGACGCCGTCCACACATGTCCCAGCAGGACCACTCTGCAGAGAGAAAAGATGTCAGCTCGTCCCTGCTGGGACCACCCTGCCCAGGAGATGCCCACAGGGGCGCCAGGCCAGGTGGGGACACCCACCAGTCCCTGCTTGAAGGACAGGATCCTACTCCCATGGTCCTGAAGGACACACTTCATATCTTGGCCCTCCATGAGATGGAGATGTCTGGAACAGACTCTGCTGTGCCCTGAGCTACACTGGGACTGTCCTGTCCCTGAGTGCGGGGGCTCTGGAGCTGTTATTGCTACAGAAATGGTCCCACCTTACAGAGCTGGGGTGAGAATGAGCAGTGGTGTCAGGGGGACATCCCTGTCCCTGGTCCTCAAGCCCCACTGCAGACCCAGGACTCACCCACCTGCCCCGGGGCATCGCTCACTTGCCCTCCACAGCTGTTGCTGGGGTGTCCCCGTGGCAGGATGGGACAAGGTGAGTGTGCAGTGGGCATTGTCCCCAGGGGGGAATGTAGGGTCCAGCTCACATCATGGATGGCCATGTTGAGACACCTGGGCCCTGCCTGCAAAGTTGTCCCAGAGCAGCCCCTGCTAATTTGATGCAGTTGATCCTGGCAGGAGAGGCAGGTCTCCTTTATCCAGCCATGCGTGGTCCCAACCAGCTGGTTACCAGGAGGTAAGGCAAGGCTGATGGCAAGAGCGCTGCTGGAAATATCAGCTGCTCTGTCTTGCAGATCTGTTTTGCAACACTGGGCAAGACCTACTGGCTTAGATGTGGCTCAGTGATGCCTTGATGTCTGTCCTACAGCCTTGCAGAGTGTTCTGATATGATCTTTATCAGCAGTCCAGCTTGGAGAGCAAGTGCTTGTCCTCACACTCCTGGCTTGCCCATCCTGGAAAGTCAGCTCTGCTTGCAGGAAATTTTGTGATAAGTAAGGTCTGTTGACCACATTTTGGCCAACATCTGATGCCCCGTTTGTGGCCAGTTGGATGCATGCTGCTGGTTTTTCGGTTCTTGCCTGGGATGAGGCTCACCCATGGTGCATCTGCTTTGACGAGGTTCTTCCCAGAGATGTGGACGATGGTCAGCAAGTTCTCTATCACAATTTTGGTTTATTGTGAGTCCAGCTAGCAGCCCCTGGGTTTATGGTCAGCTTTGCTGGGTACAGTGAGGCTTGTGAGAACGTCTCAAACACTTGTGCACCCAGGACAAGCTCTGGAAATAATTTTACCTGCACACGTACCTGACAGGTGCAGTTTAGGTCTCAACTCACTATTGTCCTCCAGGAGAGCTCCCAGCCCATGAAGTGACAACAGCAGCTGAAGTTGTGGCTGGTTTGCTCAGGTTACAAAACCCAGCCAGACCCAGGCTACAGCAAAGGATCCTTGTGGTCACATTGGGAGCAGCTGAGGGAAGTCCCGTGGCATTTTCACACTTTATTTCTCCTGCAGAGTGGCTTTCCTCACTGTCTCATGCTTCTCAGACAGGGCATTAGATGTCCCAGATGCTCCTGGGGGAGATGCTGTGCCCTGGAGAAGTGCTGGCTCCAGGTGGCCAGGCAGGCCAGCAGCCAGCCATGGAAGTCATTTGCAGCACCTAGTTGCTGGTAATGGGCTCCTGGTGGCTGCCCACCATCCGGGAGGTCACAGCCTGCCAACCACAGCCCTCGCTGGGCTCTTCTCCAGCACCACATGCTGCACCAAGGGCCCAGGTCTGCTCTGGGCCAGGGACAAGCTAGCCCTCTCTGGGGGACCCCTAGGCATGGCAGGGCACTCCTGGGAGCCCCCCACTCTTTCAGATCTCTGGTAACACAGCCACAGCCCTCTGGGATCCCTTGCAACACCTGCAACTCCAGCCTCCCCCATCCCTTTCCCGACCTCCCACTCCCCAGCAGCACCTGCTAAACCTCCAGCCCCAGGTGAGGGTTGCCCTCCTTTGGCATCTCCCCGTGAGATGGCCTGTCCTCAGAGCACCCATCTCCCCAGCCATGGCCAACCCTCCCAACTGAGACAGTGGACAGGACCCCCATGCTGCTGTGTCACCAGCACCCAAACAGGGCAGCCAGGGCTCAGTACGGGCAGGTCCTGGAGCCCCTCCAGCCCAGTGACCTGCCTGAGGGCTGCACCACCTCTGGGAAAGGAGGTTTCTCTGTAAGGTTCCTCTTCCATGGTGGGGGTGAGATCCTAGGAACAGCACCAGGAAGGTTCTGTACTGATGGACACCAGCTGAGGTCCTGACCAGCTGAGCCAAGATGCTGGCCCCAGCCCAGCAGTGACCCTGGGGTTCGCCTGCTTCCTTCTGCAGAGGAGAGCAAAACCACACAGAGCTGTGATGATGAGGAGGCCCTCCTGCTGCACCATCCCTGCTGGGGCTGGACATCTGCAGACAGGCTGGGGACACCGACCTGTGCTGGGGCAGTGGGAGGATGCTGCATGGGTGTGCAGGCTCTTCTGCTCCTTGTTGTCAAAACGATGCTGTGCTGAGCCACAGCTGACGAGCTGGGATGCTCAGTGCTATTTATTCACACACTTATGGAAGAGTTTCCAAAATCTTCTGCTGCTTTAGCTGCCCCAGCACAAACCCAGCCCAGGAGATCATCATGGTGTTGACTCATCTCAAGGCTTTCTGGCATCAAGTGAACAGATGTGGACAGCATTGGTCTCATCCTGACACAGAACTGAAGAAATTGCTCACAAAATCATTCACTGTGCGAGGAAACTCGGAGAAAGAGTGGGGGGTCTCTGTCTTTGGAGGGGTCCAAGACTTGCTCCACAGCCAAGGCAAACCCACCCTTGACACTGGATGTCAGCCATGAGATTTGCCATCCCTGTCTGCCAGCACTTTTGGGACTGTCAGTGGCCCCTTTCTGCTCCTGCCCACCACTTGGTATCTCTCTTCCCTGGCTGTGGAACCCCAGGCTGCTTCTCACCTAAAATCCCTTCCTGTGCCCAGGTGGGCAGGTGAACCACAGCAGAGCCAAGTCCTCTCCAGGAGAGGATGGCCAGGAGCAGCAGGAGATGTGAGCTATTGACCATGAGCATCCCACAGCCCTCTCCTTCCCTGGGGAGGAGATAGCAAGAACTACTCATTGGAGACATAAGCATCAGGCTGGACAGATGTCTCAAGCTTTACTGTGTCCCAGGCACCAAGCTTTGGGACATCTTCCACAAAGTGGTACTGCTTCCCAGCCCTTTGGCCCCTGTCCTCATCAGGACACAGAGGCCACTGCCACTCCCATGGCTCTGCAGGGCTGGAGCCACCTTCTTGTGTCCAGCCTGCCCACCTGCAGCCATTTCACACGAGCTGCTCATGCTAGCTGTGTCCTTCAGCCTACGCAGCTCTTCTCCACCATGGTGGGAGCAGACAGCAGTTTGGTCCCTGCAGGCTCGGCCTGTCTGAGCTCAGGGTGCTGGGCTCTCCTGTTCTTCTCCCAGAGGATACATTCCCCACTTGGACTCTTCTGCTGGGCCTTCTTTTATTAATGCATGTCCTCTGCCGAAAGTCCTTCAAAGGACAAATGCTGGCCAGCATAGCTTCAGGAGAACCCATGGCTGGCAGATATGAGCAAATCTGACCTCATATGGTGTTTTGTCCTGACCCTTTATAGTTACAACTGGCCAAAGCACAAGAAATCATGTGGCAGTGAATGTGCAACACCAAACCTTGCCAGACCTTGGATTTAGCATCTTCCTGTGGCAGCAGCTTCCCCAGTGTGCCAAGGACATGTCGTGGAGACCATGTCCCACAGAAGAGCTTGACATGGACTTTGATTAGCCTTCCCACACTTCTCTGACCCTCCCAGGGTCATGAGGTGGGGTGAGTGCCCATGGTCTGGAGATGATCATCTTGTGGGCAGCCGTCCCCTGACACCCCAGCCCATGCTGTGAGCCATCCCAGCCCACCTGAGCCTTCTCCTGGAGTGGGATGTGGAGCAGAGGTGCCTGCCCAGGTCCTTGGCTCCCTTTTCCCAGTGGAGAGAGATTTTCAGATCTCTAATGCTGAACAACTTTAACTTGGACCGTTTAGCTCAGTCTCACATATGACAGCTGCCCAGAGCCTGGCTCCTCTGCAGCCCCTGATATTCAGCTTCTGCCTGAGGAAAACGGATGATTTAGCCTGAATTCTCATCCTCTGTCTCCCAGGTGGTTTGTGCTCCTTTTGTGTCCATCTGCCCTGGCAGCTCCTGTGCTGTGCAAACCTCTGGATGGGCCATGCAGAGCAGCCAGGAGTTTTGGGGATGCCTCAGCAACGGTCAGAGCTGGGCTGGGCTGTGCAGCAATGCTCAGTGAGCTCCGTTACACTTCAGCCTTTGGGATGGCGGCTGCTTTCATGGGTGGCACCCACATCCCTGACCCCTGTTCCTTGGCAGGTCTCAGGATGGACTGTCCAGGGCCAGTGACTCACAGGTTTGTGCTTAATCGCTCTGCAGAAGCTTCTGAGCATTGGCCAATTTAACAATATCCTAGGAAGACCGTAGTTCTGGAGGACTCTCAAGTACCTGTGAGTGCGTTGAAAGTGAAAAAGCTTGCAGTAACAACCAAATCCCTCAGGGGTTGTTTCCTCCCTGGGTCACTTGTTCCTGTCAGCACTGTGTTAGCACCACTTCAAAGGCTGAACGCCCTGTGAAACAAGTCCTTTTGAGCCCTCCATCGCTGTGTCTCCTTTCCATGGTCTCACTGAAGATCCTCATGGCCACACCTGAGCCACTGGCCTTGGACAACACTGAGCAACCCATGGTGGGAATAAAGACGTTTTTGACTCAATGACATCCTGGGAGGACCATGAGCTTACTCCCACTGGACACCCTTGCTCTGCAGAGGTCTCTGTTGGCTCAGTCCCATCCTCATCCCATGGCCACCAGTGCCCGTCCAGCCGAGCATTTAACAGCTGTTTTCAATCTCCGGCTCAGACCGTGGATCCAGCCTGGCTTACTGTGGATCAGACATGGGCCCTGCCCAGGGGGAACCTGTTGCTCAAGACAGGCTGTACCTGATGCCCAAAGGAGCTGGGCAGCTGGTGTCCCCTTCTCACCTCCAGCATCTACAAGTGGCAGCTCATGGCTGCCACCTCAATCCGTCTCAGCATGTTCTCGCTAGTTCCCACCTCCTCCTGCCTGACCATCCACATCAGCCAGGCTGTGGCCATGTTGTCCCCACTTATGTCCCACCTGTCCTTTGCCAGTGTTGGTTTATATTTGCTTTTTCAGGTTCTTCAGCTCCAGTCTCTTCTTCAGGTTTGGAGGACAAGGTCTACCCACACGCTGCTCTCCACCTCCTTGGCGTTGGCCTTTTGCAGGGCGGGCAGCTCTGTCCCTGAATCGCTTGTGTCCCATGTCCTTGCGGGAAGGTGATTCGCCCCATGCTGAGGCAATGGCAGCTTCCCAGGGTAAATCCCAGTGTAAATCCCAGGGGACCCTGCCAGTCTGACATGGCCATTTTGGGGGGAAACCAGCCCAGCTGCCAGCTCCCCATGGGAACCATCATCTCTGAACCAGGCACAGGACAAACCTGCCCTCGCAGCCCTCTTTGCCACCACCAGCCCGGCACTGGCCCGGCCCCAGGGGCAAGGTGAGGAGTGAGGGTCCCAGCGGGGTCCCAATGGGGTCCTGGCGGGGTCCCAGCAGGCTCCTAGTGGGGTTTGGGGGCTTTCCGGAGCCAGGAACGTCCCTGCCCTCTTTGTGCTCCCTCTGGTAAGCGGCACAGCGCAAATATCAGCCGAGATCTTTGAAATGAAAATAAAACTGATAAAAGTCAGGCAAATCCTCCACCCCGGCCCCCACTGCTGGCCCAAGCAGTGGCTCTTTCTGCTGCCGAGCCGGCTCCCGCAGTTATAAATACATTATGTATGCCGGTGTCCGTCGGCCAGAGCCTTTTGTTGATGCTGAATATGTCCTGGCCAACAAAAGTGGACTGGATTAGCCACAGTGGATTAAAAGATTTTCTTCTTAGAGTTTACCTAATAATATAACAATTGACATAGAAGGTCTCTTTGAACCCTACACGACTCTCTTATTTTACCATCTGTGAGTTTGCTTTCCGTGCTGCCGATGGGGCGCCCGTCTGCCGGTGGTGACGGTGGTGGGAACGCTGCCTGGAGCCGAATTTGTTGCCGAGCAGAAGCAAGCAGCCCGTACTTGAAGGGAGGCAGCGGGAAGGGAAAGTGGCACAACTTCTGTCCTCCTGCCTTTGTCCTCGGCCCTTCTGCCGGTGCTCCCCAGGCTCGCCATGCCGTGGCGCAGGGAAGGAGGAGATCCAAGGAACGGGCTCAAGCCATGGGGAAGCCGCCCACTCATCTGCAATTCGAGGTGTCCGGAGAGGTCCTGGCTGGAATAAGCTTCTTTATCAATCATGAATTTTAGGAGAGTTGTGGAACTGTGAGCCGATGGAGTTTGCTCGTCTGGGTTTCAGCCGTTGGGCTCCGGCCGCTGTCTCTGGTCTCCATTGCAAGATGGGTCGGGCAGCAGCAGCAGCAGCGACACTGGGAAACATGGAGGGCAGCGGCAGCAGGGGAGGAAGGCTCCCCCCGCCATCCTGCGGTGCCGCCGCCACTCGCCCCCTCCTCCGGCACACCCTGGCGTCCCGGCCTTGGGCTTTGATCTCATCCGGGGGGGCCCCACTCACAAGTCTTTCATAGCAGCCTTTGGAAATATCTGTGCTCAGAAGTCGCCAGTAATGAGATGGGGAGACGACGAGCAATTTAGGCGCCGCTCTTTCTTGCTTGCGTTTCTTTTTATCTCCATCTTCCCTATTTTTCTTTTTTTTTTAATTTTTTTTTTCAAATTCACTTCTGGAGCGGCACTGACTTTGTGTGGGATCACCGCACCACCCCAGACCTGCCGGGGCGGTGTGGGGGGGCAGGAATATGGGGCTCGCGCCTCTCAGCCGGGGGCCTTTGATGAAGCTGCTTTGCGAAATTTGATGTGAAAGGCCTACGATAGCAATTTGGGGAGAATGGTGGAGCCTTTCTCCACCCGCCTCTCTTTGTCTCCTGCCCGAAGGGGGGTTTCATTGTGGGTGCCGGGGCGAAGGGGTCGGGGCGGCGGCGTGGGTGGGGTGGGGCGGCGGAGGGGACCGCGGCGCGGGAGAACAATAAGCGGGGAGATGGGGAGAGTTGGGATTTCTCACCTGCCCGGGCGTTCGCAGTCCGCCATGACGGGAGCAGCCGCCCCGCTTGCCGCCGGCCGGAGCACTTTTTTTCCCCAGACTCTTGAACCTATTTCCCTTTCTTGGCAAGTGCGTGGCTGGAAGATGGGAATCTTTACTTTATATTGCAGCTTGGGCTTCCCAGCCTGATTGGCTGCGGCCAGGACCAAATGCTGGTCCTTCCATCCCATTGTCACTATGGCAACCGGCCCCGTTAGGCACCACCGATTTACTTATAATTGCTGGGTAAATAGTCAAGACAGGCCGCTTTCATCCCGCACCAAGAGATTGCTCTACCTCATCGCCTTTTTTTCTCTTTTTTAAAATTTTTTTATTTTTTATTGGAGAAGGAAGCCCTAAGGAACAGCAACACTTAAGGAAAACTCTTTGAAGGCTGTTGCGGAAAGCAGTGCCCCCCTCCTGGCCAGCCTTTTCCCACCACGGCCACTGCACAATGCCTCGATGCCAGGACTTTGCTGCACTGTCACGCAGCCCTCACCATCATCCTCCTCCAGGAGCAGCGCTGAGTGGGGATGCACGACACCCCATGGATGCACAGGTCTGACCGCAGTGGGCTCTTGCCGCCAACCGCTGCTTCTGCCTTTCGCAGGGATTTCACACCGGTTCATAAGCAGAGCGAGGATGGGCTCAAATGGTCCTTCATTGCCCCCGTCCTTCTTCCCCACCACTTCCATTGGTGATTCATGGCCAAAGCGTGCGGGGTTCCTGCCCAAGCACCAGCGCTGCCCGGCTCAGCCGGCCCTTTCCCCAGCTCTGCGGGACCCGGCATCAGTGCTGGCTAGGATGGGGCAGCTCGTACCTCTGGCCCCAGCCATGCTCATCCCTCGAGGCCGGGATGCCGAGGCACCTGCTCTGCCCCGCTGCCTTCAGGCTGAGCCACTCCGTGCTGGGTCTGCGAGGCACAGAGCTTCTCGTCACTCCTGGAGGGTGTTTAATGATGACAGGCAGAGCGATATGCGCAGGTCTTGTCGCCAGACCTGTAAGCGTGGATCACAATTCGTGCTCGTGGCCAGGTGGGTCCCGCAGGCAGGAGTGCGGCTCCAGCTCCATCCTCATGGTCCTGGGATGGATGCTGCAGCCAGAAAACAGCACAGGGGTGCCCAGCCCAGGCTTACCACCGGGACACACACACAGCACTTCTGTCCTCACCAGCCACAGCTGGCACCAAACAGAAATTCCAGGAAAATGGGGGAAAAAAGGTCTTAGGAAGAATCTAAGGGCTGGAGGCATCCTGGGAAAACAGAGAGCTCATGGGCAGCAGGGTGAGAGAGGAGTGGGTTGGGCTTGAGAGGAAACCAAGGTCATGTTCCCATCCACCCTCACAGCCAGCCCAAGGGACAAGTCCATCAGGGCAGCTGCAGGAGAAGCACTGGGAGACACCGTGCAAGCTCCTTGCTTCAGTGGGAGGACTGGGGGATTCCCACCCTGCATACTGGGGAGCGTAGAAGACAGGGGTGGCCATAGACAACAACATGGAAACAGCCGAGGATGGAACAGCAAGGAGCCGTGAGGCCAGGAGGCATCTCCAGAGCTTCTGAAGAAACTAGGAGACGAACCTGCTGACCCTCAAACAGCCCTACCTCACAGAAAGGGCAATTTGGGGCCTGGCAAATGCATTAACAATTTTCCTTTCACATACGACAGGGAAAGGCAGGAAAGGGCGGGCCACTAATCTGATGGCTGTACCACAACATCAGCAGAGATGCTCCTGAAAGCACCATTTGTAGGCACCTGGGTAAATAAACCCTCTCTGGGAAACTGAGATGACTTGTACAGGGATGACCTGTCCCCTAAGCGCAGCCAACTTGGAAAGTGCCAGCAGCAACCTATGGGCTGATGGGGAAAGGGGCTGGCTGGTGCCTGGAGCAGCGAGCGGGGCTGTACCATGCAGCCACCCCAGGGATGGCATTACAGCTCTGGCTTTAGAGCCTTTGGTCCAGGAGCCGGTGTCCGGCACAGGGCGGTTCAGGAGCGGAGCTGGGAGCCCCGGCACAGCCCAGCACTGCTGTCTGACTGCAGGTCCCACCATGCTCCCATCATGCCTGTGGCTGCTCTCGCACTTGCACTTTCTCTATTTTAAAGGCACCTTCTCCATGAAGTGCTTTGGGGCTTGTCCGAGAGAGGATTGCTGCCTTTCTACTGCCAACAAGCTGGTGCCTCTCTGGGTACCTGTGGGCTGGGGTTCCACCTGGCTCCGCTCCCAGCACCGGGACCTTCTGCCTGTGCTCACGGCTGGGACTTGGGCACAGGCACCGCGGCTGTGGGGCTGTGCCGGTGCTGCCAGAGCCGCACTGCCCTCCCGAGCATCCTCCGGCGGTTCCCATGGTAACTCTCCAGATCTCTGGCTCCTGAGCCAGCACAGCTTTAGCCACACACCATCACGGCTTTAGCCACACACACCCACGGCCTGTGCCCGCCACCCCAGCTCCCCTGCCAGAGTCTCACCACCCTCTTGCCCTGTCCCCCCAGTGCTGCTGTCCCCTCCTGCCACCCAGGACCTCCTGGCCCCTCCGCAAGGGACCCACCATCTCATGCCTCCCTACAGAGAGCAGCTGCACCAGCTTTACAACATGAGTATCTTCCCCAGAACTCTGTAAAGGCCCTAATTCTCTTTTTTCTGCAGTGGATCATGCAGAAAACAAGGGAAAACAGACAGCAGGCAAGAGGAGCACAGCATTCAGGGAGGAGAGGGGGACTTGAGCAGGATAAGCAGGGCTGCACATGAGTGACTTCCTACCTCTGCACTTTGGTAGGTCCCAGCTCTGCACATCCCAGCACTGCCAGGCTGGGCAGGACCCTGCTAGCCCAGCACCAGCACTCAAGGAGATTTTCCCCAACTTTTGGTCCTGGTGCCCAGTTCCAGTCCCCTGCTTCAAAAACAGTGGTGGAGAACTGTTGCAAAAAGAAAAGGCCACAGGTAAGGCCTGAAGCTCAATGTCAAACAGACCGAGAGTTTACAATGTGAGAAAGAGGAGGAAATACCAGGTACAGCAAAGCCTTGCTGTGAGAGACAGAGCATGACAAGGCTTGATTCCCAGAGCTGAAAGCAAGGCTTGACATTAGGCGTAAAGACTTTCCACCACTTGAAACCTAAATCCATGCATTTAACTCAGCTCGGGTCCTCAATCAGCATCAGAAGTTGATGGACAACATCCTAAGGAATAAAAAGAGTCGACACACAGATACAAGGGCAGTTGGATGTCTCCTCTAAAGCGAGGACAGGTACCTCAACTTAACCCATGTCCCTGCTGGGCAGGTGAGACCCCGCTGGGAAGGTCCACCTGGGTCTCAAGACATGTTCACATACTCTCTCCACCACCTTCACCCCAGCTTGGGACGTGCATCCCAGGGGACAGCAGGTCTTGCAAGGACCTTCTCAGAGCGGCCGCATCCCAAGGTACCTGGAGGCCCTGCAAGCGAAGCCCTCCTCCCATTTCAGAAATGCCATTTTCTGCGTTTGCCAGAGTGCTCTAACTGGCTTGAAACAGCACCATTTTCAGCGTTTCCATGGCGATGGCTGCCTGGTAAATGCATGTGATGGAGATGTGCACGGACAGCAGAGTCCAGCCAGGCAGAGGTGCCTGTGGCCAGTCTACCACTAGCACTGCTGCCCCTCGCACCCCCAGCCCTTCCTCCCATGGCCAAGGACCCCAATCTGAGCCCATGACGTGCAGGAGCTGTGGATGGAGGTAACACCACACGCCCACCCATGCCCCATCTGCCCTGGTCCAGCATCCTCGGTCCAGCTCACCCCGTGGCTGTAGGAGAGACTGAGGCAGTGCTCATCTGCGATGCCGAGCAGGGGACTCAGACAGAGCACTGCGGTGGGGTTTGGGTGACGAGCCCTATTCTCCTGCCCCATCAGAAGTCCTCCCAGCGCTGGCTGCAGTCCCTGTGCAGGAGAATAAAACAGGTGATTCTGTGCTTTGGACTCCAGCAAGCAGCCGTCTTGTATTGACAGATCGGCACAAACCTTGCCCTGCCAGTTCTCCTCACAATTTTTCGTTTTGTTGCTGTCTTGCTGAGATCATTTTTCATCATTTCCCCTTCTCAGCACTCTCTGCTGCTACCCCAGCCTTATCTTACGCTGCCAAACTCAAGGTGACCCTGGGGAGGGCTCCCTGGCAGCTTGTGGGTGGCTGTCACGTCCTCACAAGCTGCAATGGTGCTCGGGATCCTCATGGTGGCTGCTGTTGAGCACAGACAGAGCCTGGTGACCTTTGCTGGAACCCAAGGGGGTGCTCGGGTCTGAGCTGTGCTCAGCCGCCAGGCCCTGTCCCTGTCCAGGGCAGATTGGCAGCTTTGAGCTGACAGCACCCGATTTGCACCCACAGGTTTGTGGCATCTGTGGTTTACTGGGAACATGCTGTTGTGGCAGATGACCAGCTCCTCCAGTTCCCTGTGTTCCGGCAGTGAAGGAACCTGATACCTGCCAAACTGAGCCCACCTCGACATATGGAAACCACCATCGCCACCACACACACGGAATCAAGCTCTCCATCTGTGGTCAGAGCTGCACAAAACCAGGCATAAACCCAGGCCAGCTCTGACACCGGCCCCTGAGCTATTCCTCCACCTCCTCAAGGCAACCTGGCTGAGGACATTGTTGCCCAAACTGCCCCAAATGCTGCCCAGAGGCTCCCTCTCCACCTTGAGACATTCGCTACACTGCTGAGCAGGAGGAGAAGCCAGCCCTGCATGGCTGCGGCTGTGCAACTGCGGACTTTGTTTTCCCTGAAGCTGCAGCATCCCTGGTCCACAAGCAGTTTCCAGCTTTCCTCAGGTCAGGAGAGTATCTCCAGGGGTGTGTGTCCATGAGGTGGGGGTCCCAGTCACATCCAGCATGGCTGTAGGGGCAGGAGCAAGGTGAGCGTTTCAGAGTGAAGGCAGGTGAGGGATTGGAGGGTTCCCACTCCAGAGTCAGGATTAACCATGTACCCAGACGCTTCCTGATGGGGAAGCTCCTGCAGCTCCTATTGCACACAGTGCCCCAAACCCCAGTGGGACCGGAGCTCTCTCCCAGGTGTGGACAAAAGCTCCCACTGCCCCTCAGCACCCACCAAACCTTTCAAGGGTGTCAGATCCTGCAGAATGGGCACACATGATGAGCAGTGCTGAGGAACGGAGACAACTTCAAGGACAGATAACAGCAGCAGCGCAGCTGGGAGGATGCACAGCCCAAGCTCTCCCCGCGAGCACCAGCACCACACAACTGGCAGATAACTTTTCATAACTAAAACCTACTTGCCCCAAGTACAGAGCAGGAGTTGACAACTGCCCCCTCAGCCATCCCGAACAGCCCCTCAGCCCCGAGGAGCTGTGAGACACACAGGGACCACCGCAGGGCTGGGAGGGTCCAGGCAGGCGCCAGCCACGCTCTGCTGCAGCCACACTGGGCCCCAGGGGCCAGTCCTGCACCAGCACGTTCCAGTAAAGCCATGGAGGGGGCCTGGACGGAGCCACAGTCTGGAGCTTTGCTCAGAGCTGCATTAAAATGCATGAGCTGCGCTAGCCCTAATGATGAGTGGAGCTGTCAAACAAGGAGCTTGTCCCAGCTAATTATCTCTAACGAGGGCAGAGTGTCAGGGTCCCTGAGGAGCTGGGCAGCAGCTTCCCACTCAGCTCAGTTGCAGAAGAGAGAGAAGATAAGCAAATGTCATTGTGCTGGCCTAGCTACAAAATCATTAATTAGGCAAATGCAACCTTCTGTGCCAGTTTGCTCTTGAGAACCTGGACTTGCCAAAGCTGAGACACGCAGGCAGGCTGGAAACACGCCAGCTTTTGCCACCCAACCTGTCCCCTGCAGTGCCGAGCCTCCTGCTCCCACACAGACAGCACAGCCCCAGTCCTGCAGCCCCCAACAGCCAGCATGGGTCTGCACAGCTGTGTCATGCTCGCCCAGTGGCTCCAACACCCCTTGCGAGGGCTCCAACATGTTCCCTGGCACAAAAAAGCAGCAGCGAAGTCTGGTCCTCATGAAATGGCATTTAGGTCACGTTCACCTCAAGCACTTCCCTCATCCCCAGCCACCTCACACAGCCCTACCGAGGCCCCGTGCCCATCCAGCAGCTGCCTCCGCAGTGCTTCTCCTCCAAAGCCTCAAGGCAGACATTACGTCACTGGAAATTTCTGCTCCCTGTGGTCCTGTTCCACCCCAGTGCAGAGGGGACCAGCCACACACTGCCCTACAAGCCCAGTTTCTCTCTCATCATGGGTCCTATGGCTCAGAAACTGAGACCATACACCTGCTAGAGAGGGGGAATGTGTCTCATCCCAAGGCAAGGTGAAGGCAAAGTTTCTTCCTGGGGTGACAACACAGCTCACATGAAGTCCACCCTGCAAGCTCTGCTCTCATCCCTCACCTCAGAGCTGAGGGGAAAGGCAGAAGTTGCTTTTTATCCAGCCAGAAACCCTCTGCAGGACCACGAATGTCACAGACGCCATCAGTGACACACAGCACTGTGCACTGGTGTGGAATTCTGGCAAGTGCTTTTCAGTCCCTTCATGCCAGACAGGGGCAAAGGCTTGAACACCCACATCAACTACAGTTTTACAAAACGAGAGATTTTAAAATCACCAGCTTCCAACAGAAACAGCACTGGAAGCCAAGGGGTCAGAGTGAACTGCTGGGTGGGGAGCTCAGCCCCACCTGCTGGCAGCCCTGCTAGAGGCCAGGGTTTGGGGTCACGCTTTTGGGGCACAACTGTCTCTGAAGATGGGGGCTGGTCACCGATCAAAGTTACACCACCACATATCACAGCCCGTGTTATAAAACACTACCGAGCAATGAGTATCAGAGAAAAGTTTACTGATATTCCCAAAATGCATATTTCATTTTGTATCATGATCAAGCCCTCGACAGCAGCCAACTCCTTGCACAGGCAGAAGAACCACATGAAGTCAGTCTTACGAGAATGCTTCCAGAGGCCACAGGACAGAAATTCTTTCCTTGGCCCACGGGAGCAGTTGCTCACTGAACTTAGACTGTCATTAGATCCCAGTAACTGCAACATGCTCCTGGGAACGCTCTTCATGTGGCCCCTTCCACACAGCGTGGTTCAGGCAGAACTTGCTGAACCCTACAGCCTGATCTGCAGCAGGGGTTTTACTCCAAAGGTTTCTACTTCTGCTGCTTCTGCAGCTCCTGTTCTTTCAGTTGGTTGACGAGCTCTTCAGCATACACTTTAAAGAGTGGGACAGGGTCCTGAAACAAAGCAGAGGGTAAACCACTTAAAATGAGTGAACCTGAGCAGCAGCAGCAAGTGGTGAAATGTAACAGTGAGCCCAGGGAGCCAGTGCTGCAGAAGCAGTAACAACTAAAACCGGAGGAAGATGTGCCAGGGTTTTTTCAGTGGCAGAACAAGACAACCTGCTGTGCTGCTCCTCCAGAAACAGCTGATGCTCAGCTCTGGGACCCTGCCCCAAAGATGACAGGCACCTGTGGGGGATGTTCAGCAGCTCTCCCAGTCCTGTCCGCAGATGAGAATCATCAGCAGCTCCCAGGGATCCATTTTCCTCTAAAAAAACTTGCTTCCCTCCTCACATCGCCCTCAATCAGAGCTGTACTGAAGCACGTTGGGAGAACTTGCCCCTTGCAGAAGCTGGGGCCTGCAGGGTTTGGGGCGCAGCACCACCCCCTGCACTCAGTGTCCCCAACCTCCGCCTCTGCTGCAGCCACAACAGGAGCCAACAGATCTGGGGAAAATGTCACCAAGAGACCCCACCACCCCAGGAAGCCCTTTACCCCCACCAGCAGCTCTCCGGTGCACCCTCCTCTGCAGATTGCTTCTAAAAAGCAAGCTGCAGCGACAAGCGACAGAGGGTCACAAACCCACTGAGCCCTGGGCTTGTGTCTGTGTGTCTCAAAGCACAAGAAGTACAGCAGAACAAACCAAAGATGCTCATGCAACAGGGCAGGAGTTATGAGCCATCGTCCTATATATCTCTCTCTGGATTGGGGGATCTGGTTTTACAATCTGCTTAAATTCAGCCCCTTGTTTTGGGCACCCAAGTTTAACTGGGCTCATGAGGCTGCTCAGGAGTTTCGGAGCACAATTTCCATTGCTCAGGAGAGCTCAGGCTGCTCAGAAGATGAGCTGGACCTGCAGCCCAACACAGCTAAGGTACCTGGGTGCCAAGCACAGCCTCAGGAACTCACCTTTTTTTCTAGTAGCCTCTGTTTTTCTATTGCTTCTTCTAAACTCAAGCCAACCCATTCAGCTTCCTCTTCTGGGATCGCAAACTCCTGTGATAGAAGAAGGGGCAGGTGGTACAGTCCTTCCAGGTGACTAAGACGCAAATCCTCTCTATGCTCAACTCACACAAACGTGCAATCCACTAAGAATGTTATTATGGACAAATCTTAAAACACTGTTCCCTCATTTCTGGCAACCAAAATCCACTTCTCCTCTTTCCCCGTGCAAGGGTCCTGCTTCCTCTGATCAGTCCTGTCTCTCCTTTGTGTGGTTCTGGGGCTGTTTCTTAGCACCAATCCATGGGCCGTGGATGCTGCTGGTGCTTCTGTGCTGAAAACTATCACCAGCCGCACAAAACCACCCTGCACACAGGCAGCCTGGGCTCCTTGCTGCGGTGTCAGCACAAATTCTCACTGCTCTTGGCAGTGCCACCTCCTACCAGAGCTTATTGCAGACCCTCGCTGGCTGTGCTCGCAGCAAAAGTAGAGGATTTTGCCACCCTAAGTGATCAGTACAGAAATTAGCGGCCCACAGAGGGACATGAAAAACTTGACAAACGATGTTTAGATCTTCTTTGCCCATACCCTTAACCCTTAACACAGGAGCATTAACACTGTTTGGTGCTGTGATGGGGTGATTGGGGTGTTACCAGCCTGGACAACTAGCAAACATCACTGCAGACAGGAGGGCAGGGACTGCAGGGCAGGCACCCACCTGATACTTGTTATAGATTGCCTCTCTTCTGGCGGGGTCATCAGGATGCAGTTTAGGATCCCGCCGTGCAAGTCGCAGCAGCATCGTTCGCTTCAAATCCATCCCAAGCTTCGAGCACATATCGGCTTTTGGAGTCTGGAGAAAGAGTCTGATGTTAAAATGCACCAAGAGACCAGCTGCTGGAGAACGTGTGAGTTTACTACCATATAGACAACACTGGTGGTTTATCCACACACTATACAGCCTCTCAGGATGCAGATCATAAAAAGCAAAAGATCCTTTGGATTTGTTCTGGAGCTAATTTGATCATACTTCTGATCTTTAACTCTTAGGGCTTCAGTCATAGAATTATTTTGGATGGAGGAGACCCTTAAGATCATTGAGTCCAACCATACTCTAACTCGGGCACTAAACCATGTTCCTTAAAAACCTCATCTAAACATTTTTTAAACACCCCCAAGGATGGTGACTCCACCTGGGCAGCCTGTTCCAGTGCTTCACAACCCTTTCTGTGACAAAAATCTTCCTAATATATAATCTAAACCTCCCCTGGCACAACTTGAGGCCACTTCCTCTCATCCTATCACTTGGGAGAAGAGACCAGCACCTTCCATGCTACGGCTCAAAGCTTTAGCCCTGCGCTGACACACGAACCGCAGCAGACACCCGCCAGCCCCCAAGCGTGGGGCCTGACCTTGAGGATGTAGAAGTCGAAGCCGTAGGCTTGGTCGATGAGGTCCAGGGTGCGCATGGTGACGGTGATGGTGAGCGTGGCGTCCAGGATCTCGCTGTAGAACTGTCGCTCGAACAGCTGCGGCTTCCACGTTTTGGGCAGCCGGGTGGAGAGCTGGGCAGAGAGCGGCCCTGAGCGCCCGCCCCAGGGGCCGGGGGGCCCGGGACACGGAGGAGCCCTATGAATTTATCTTCTAATAATCAAACATGAGTCTTACAAATCACCAGCTATCCAAATCCAGGACAGGGTTAAGTTCAAAATGTCAACTATTTTTAGCTCTTTCTTTGGGAGACACGCATCCTTTTTTAAAGCAAGCTTTGTATTTAGTGAAACAGAAGCACACAGAGTTTGACGACTGACTTAATGCCATTTCCTAAATAAGAGCACTGAATCATGCATTTTTAGGGGTGTGCATCTCGGTCATTTTTGTGAATGATAAATATATTAGGCTGTGATATGTGGCATACTAATTGAGTGTATATATAGGTTATACTGCTATATCAAACTGAGTCACTGAGTAGCTTACACATCACACATGGCCTACTCAGGAGGGAAAAACACGGTCTGGCACAGATTCCCACTAGATTTGTAGCCACTGTATCAGGAAAAAATATGAATTCTGATTGAGAAGTCTCTTATTGAAGATATACAGGGTGTTTAAAAAAGATGGACCCAATTTCAAAACAGTCGTCATTTCAAGTTGGGTCCATCTTTTTGAAACACCCTGTGTCTTAATAGCGAATAGATATTTAAGCTAAAATGAAATATGTTAAATAATTCATGTAGCTACTGTCTGTTGTGAAATTTTGCATGGACCAACGGCTAAAAGTCTCCCAAGCAGACTGAAAAATATGATCCTGTAAGGAATGTTCAACAAAGAACTGTTGTTTTTACATAACTGAGGACCTGGCGCCTGACCCCAGCAGGGGGAAGGACCGAGAGACATCGGGCTATGAATCTTTAATGTAAAACACAGTCTCTTCCCAGAGTATATACGGGTATCTGTATACATACCGGTACCTGTATTTACAAGTTAATTTAGGGGGAAGTGCAGCCAAAGTTCCAGGAATCCATATCCTAAATAGACTGATAAGGGGAAGGGTATTGTACGCGTCTGTAAACCCTGCAGTACCCAACCAACAGGGAACAGGGGAGGGAAACTGCGGCCCGGATTTTTTGGGGATATAAGCAGGGGCTTTTTGCCCTATTATGTGTGCCTACCTTTAGGTAGAACACCCGGTCTTACAATATCGTTATTAAAAATTTGCTTTGCTGAGACATACCGCCTGAGCCTATTGTATTCGCTGAATAATTGTTTGCTATGTTCCTTCTTCACTATCCACAGAACCCCAGAGTGTCAGGGTTGGAAGGGACCTGGAAAGCTCATCCAGTGCAATCCCCCCATGGAGCAGGAACACCCAGATGAGGTTACACAGGAAGGTGTCCAGGCGGGTTGGAATGTCTGCACAGAAGGAGACTCCACAACCTCCCTGGGCAGCCTGGGCCAGGCTCTGCCACCCTCACCAGGAACAAGTTTCTTCTCATCTTTAAGTGGAACCTCCTGTGTTCCAGTTTGAATCCGTTACCCCTTGTCCTACCGTCGGTTGTTCTCACTTAACAGAACACATACCAAAGAAGACGCTTGCTAATTCCGTTTCGCATGACTGTCAGTTCACAATACCTAGCTAAGTGTTCTTTCCAGACCCACTAATGACTAACGACACGGGGCGGGCGGTTCCCGGTCATCGGGGGGTGCGGAAGGCCCGCAGCGCTCACCTTGTCGTTGCGCGCGTATCGGAAGCCGCGGATCCAGCCCTCGCCGCCCCACAGCCCCTCGTGTGCAGCGGGCGGCAGATACACCGGCACCGGCACGTCCTGCACCCGCTCCCGCTCGCCGGTGCGCGGGTTCCGCCGGTAGCGCACCCCCAGCGGCCGCCAGTGCACGGGGGTGGGCGGCGTGTCGTCCTGCAGCGCGTCCAGGTAGTGCTGCGGCAGCCGCGCACAGATGCCCTCCCGCAGGCGCATGGCGGCCCAGAGCCGCGGCGGGAACCGGTGCAGCGGCATCGCCACCGCCGCTTCCGCTCCCGGCCGCCGGAACCGGGGCCGCAGCCGCCTCTCATTGGCTGGCGCGGACGGACCGCGGTGGACACGACGACGGCGGCCGGCAGGGGCCGCGCCGCGCCCGCGTTCCGCCCTGAGCGCGCCCGCGTTCCGCCCTGAGCGCGCCCGCGACACCTCCAGCCCCACGGTTTGCCCTCAAGTACCTTTATTAAATTATAAAACCGTAAGCTTTAAAATTTACCGTATAAAATAATCACAGGTATTAACAGCAAAGAAAAACAAAATTAACCTTTTTCCCCCCCCCTAGACATTTGCTCAGATTTTACCCAAAAGCTCCCCCAGGCACCTAACACAACCTTCGTGGGGAGGTGGGGGGAAGCAGAATTTCAACAATCAAACACAAAATAAACGATCAAATACAAAATAAACAATCATGTTAGTGGGATTTCTCACCCCAAAGCTTCTCCTGCTTTGCAGCACAGAAGCCACTGAAGGAAAATCCCCAGCAGGAATCATTGAATTATTGCTTTCTCCGGTAACCGGCAGCACCGGGCCAGACCGGCAGCCTGGCACGGCTGGAGGAGCAGCAGTCGCCTGCCACAGGGCTGGGGCTGCAACGCCGCTGTGCAAACTGAGAGGGGGGCAAAAAGTGCCTAAAAGTGATAAAAGTTCAAGGAAGAGCTGAGGGCCCCGTGTCCCCCGCTCCTGCCATGCTGCCGGCGTCGTGGACGGCAGCAGCAAAAGGAAAGACGGGGAACGAGGGTGACGGCATCGCTGGGTGCAGGTGAGCGCCCTTCGCTCGTCCTGCGTCTGCTTAGAAGTCGGAGTTTGCAGCGGATGGGGAGGGAGAGGGATAAAGTGCAGAGCTGAGCAGAAAGCTGGGCGCTTCTCAATGCAAAGAACTGACCCTGTTTCCTACAAACGAGGAGGCACGTCCTTCATTAATAACTCTTTCCTCCCCAAAGTCACCTGAGGGGCTCTGCGCACAGGCAGCAGCACACACACCTCACTGACCACAGCTCGAACAAACCAGCAGGAACAATGTATGTGAGCCCTTATCTAGAGATTAAGGATGAGCAAAGACAACTTGCCTGGCTGCCAAGTTTCTGCCTTTGCTTTCTGCATGCCCTGTAGCAAGGCTGAGGCAAGACAGACACGTCCAAGGAGCCCGCAGCCACCCGGGGAGCCTGTGGCCATGTCCCTGGCAGGCCGGGACATTGCTGGTGGCCTCAGCTTGGCCGTGACTCCCCAGCACGTCCAGCCCCGTGGCACAGCAGGCTGGAGGAGCTGGGGGGCAGCTCGGACGTCACCCTGGACCAGAGCCCAGGCACAGCCACGCACACACCGATCCCGTAAAAGGGAGGAAGATGGCGAATACCTGAACATCAAGAGAGGAAGGGACCTGGTGCAGCAGCCTGGCTCCTTCCAGATGAGCTAAGAGAGCTAATGTTACACTCAGACTAAACCCTGTGCCGCTGTGGGTTTCACAGCTCCGGGTGAGATGCTGCCAATGCCTCTTGCACGTCCCTGCATTTTTTTTTTCACATTCATGCCAAGTCCTGGCCTTGTCCTTGTCCCCGCAGAATCTGGACCATGTCCGAGCAGCACCACCTGTTTCACAGGCAGAGTGGGTCCAGACCCCCGTTTTGACAGCAGCCATGGGCCCAGCACACACCAAGAGCAGCTTCCTCCCTCCTCATCAGCACCAAGGGTGTGCGGCAGCATTTGCACCCCAGATCAGAAGAAACCTGTTCTTCTCTTGGGTTCAAATGCTGATTGCAGGATGGCAGGAGAAATCCCCACCCCCCAGCCCTCTGCTAGGACAGGGGTGCAGGGAAGAGCCCAGCAGCCAACACCCTGGCTCCAGCTCAGCGTAGGCTAAGCACAAGCCTCATGGATGCAGCAGGAGGAGGAGAAGGGTTGGTGATTTCCCCCCGGGCCACAGGGAGGTGAAGGACGGGCTATTCCTTGATGTAGAACCACAAAGAACCTGCCCCATCCCAGTAGAAAAGCAGAGGTGGCCTCAGACTCATCTTCACAAGACAAGCCCACCATCTTCATCTTTAAACCAGGTCCATGCCGTGCTCCCCTGGCCAGTGAATGAGCATGTAAGAGGATGGCTGATGTGTGAGAGAGGGGCAGCCCAGGCAAAGAGCAACCCCACCAGCCCTCCACCTCTGCCACGGGGAGCTGAGCAGGTTCAGGTCACAGCATAGAGCTCCTCGCGGTCGTTCTGGCAGATCTGATAGCGACAAGTCAGCTTCTGTGACCAGGCCCAGGGCTTCTTATGCTTGTCCCGAGGAGGAAGCAGGAACGCAACGCTGCAAGCCACCAGCACGTGCCAGATGCTGTGGGTGTAGTAATAGTTCTCATTGGTTTCCATGAATGCATACACCGAGATGGCGATGAAAGCCAAGGTGATCCCTGGGAGGAGGTAGAAAACCCAGCGCTTCCACGAGGAGGGGTAGCAGTGTCTGCGCTTCACCCCGTGGTGAACCTGGAGGTGGGAGAGCACGGGAGGGTTAAGTAGACAAGAAGAAGATTAGGCAGGGGGACGACAGGCAGTGCTGCTTGATGCAGGACTGTCTGCCAACCTCACAGCAAGAGGCTGCAAGAAATTCAGGCTCCTCGCTTCTTGGGCTCATTTCTTGTGTGCAAGAGCCCCTGTCCAGCTGTGGCACCGCAGCCCAGCACACAGAGGACAGTGGCTATGGCACCGCTCCTGCCCGGGACACAGGCACCGCCAGCCAGTGTGGGGCCAATATTATTCAATATATTCATTAACGATTTAGACGAGGGAATAGAGTGTACTATCAGCAAGTTTGCTGATGACACTAAGCTGGGAGGTGTGGCTGACACGCCAGAAGGCTGTGCTGCCATCCAGCGGGACCTGGACAGGCTGGAGAGTTGGGCGGGGAATAACCTGATGAAATTTAACAAGGGAAAGTGTAGAGTCCTGCATCTGGGCAGGAACAACCCCGGGTTCCAGTATAGGTTGGGAAATTACATATTAGAGAGCAGTGTAGGGGAAAGGGACCTGGGGGTCCTGGTGGACAACAGGATGACCATGAGCCAGCACTGTGCCCTTGTGGCCAGGAAGGCCAATGGCATCCTGGGGTGTATTAGAAGGGGGGTGGCTAGTAGATCGAGAGAGGTTCTCCTTCCCCTCTACTCCGCCCTGGTGAGACCACATCTGGAATATTGTGTCCAGTTCTGGGCCCCTCAGTTCAAGAAGGACAGGGAACTGCTGGAGAGGGTCCAGCGTAGGGCAACCAAGATGATTAAGGGAGTGGAGCACCTCCCTTATGAAGAAAGGCTGAGGGAGCTGGGGCTCTTTAGTTTGGAGAAGAGGAGACTAAGGGGGGACCTCATTAATGTTTATAAATATATAAGGGGTGAGTGCCATGAGGATGGAGCCAGGCTCTTCTCGGTGGCCAACAATGATAGGACAAGGGGTAATGGGATCAAGCTGGAACACAAGAGGTTCCGCTTAAATTTGAGAAAAAACTTCTTCTCAGTGAGGATGGCAGACACTGGAACAGGCTGCCCAGGGAGGTTGTGGAGTCTCCTTCTCTGGAGACATTCAAAACCCGCCTGGACATGTTCCTGTGCGACCTCACCTAGGCATTCCTGCTCCAGCAGGGGGATTGGACTAGATGAACTTTTGAGGTCCCTTCCAATCCCAAACATACTGTGATACTGTGATACTGTGATACTGTGACAGCAGCCCAGCCCCAGGCGGGCGCTCAGCTGCAGCTGCAGCAGCTGGACCCTGTTGAGATCTGCAACAGGGGATTTCTCAGCTACTGGAGGGGTGGAAAGTGAATCCCTTGCCCTGCCCTCCCACAACATGGGTGCTTCAAGTTGATCAGGCCCTGCCTGTGGATGAGCCAGAGCCTGGGGTCTGCTCTGCCACCATCACTCTGGAGGGGAGATAAAGGCAACAGATCCTGCCTGGCTGCCTATACTTACCCACGCTGCAATCATGATGACAAGGGCAAAGAGGCAGGGACCCATCATGTTCCACACCCCTCTGCGGTCCAGCTGCAGGGACATGGCAATTAACAGGGTCCCCAAGATGAAAAGGACCTGGGAATGAGACACCACGGCTGTCAGCAGCAGCTCACCTGCTGCCAGAGCGTGGCCAGCCATGCCACAGGCAGGGAGGACCTTCCCTGCTGGCCACCCAGCCCTGTGTGCGGGCAGGATGCACAGCAGCACCTTCAGGAGAAACCAGAGGACCCACAAACCTTTCCCACAGATCTTAGTTCCCCTCAGGAGCAGTCTCTACAAACACGCAGGTTCACAATCGAAACTCCAGGGACAAAACAACCCACTGGTTTAAAAGTCAGGGTGGCACTGGGTGACAAACAGGCTTTGTCACCAGGCTGGGCTGTGCAATTAAAATACAGCTATGAGAGGGCTCGGCATGGCCACCCGTGGCTCCACTGGCTCACGTCTGGTTGTGCTGCACAGGGTTACCCGACACTCACGTATTTCAGAATCTTCTTCACCCGGGACATGCACAGGATCGTCACCCAGATGGACACCACGGAGCCCAAAAAGTCACAGTACTGTAGTGTGTCGTAGTCCATGATGCACATCACCGCGATGCCTGGCTGGTCACACGCGTGGTAGAACTAGAGCCAGGGACAAAAGCAAAGACCAGCATGAATCCAGCAGCACCACCTGGCTTTCTGGAGAGGCAGGAAAAGGCTCGGCCCACAGCAACCAGGATCCTTCTTGGCAGTGCCTCTAGGAAGCTCCACCAAACCACCATGGCATTAGGGGAAGCAGATGAGAGCATCCACCACCTGCACCCTCCCAGCAGCAGCCGAGAGCTCCCAGGACAGCAAAGCTCCAACTCTGTCTCTGCTCCATGGGGTTCCACCCCCAAATACGAGCACCCGCGGTGTGGGTGGAAGAGCCCAGTCAAAGTAACGCTCCTGCCAAGCTCTGAAGGGGCAGGACATGTCCACAGAGGCGCTTGTCCTCAATCCTAGAAGCTCTTTGTGGAGCTCCAGGATGGACTGCTCCACCAAGGACTTCAGCCTGATGCAGCATCCCCGATGCTCAAGGGGAGCTGGCAGGGGACCCAACTAAAAGTAATCCCTACCGTGGAGAAGAACATGGTGTAGGTGTAGACGGAGGCCTCCACCAGGTAGTAGCGATAGACAGCAACTGCTATTGCTGGCAGGAACATGAAGTTGCTCAGGGTGAGCAGGAGGGTAGCCAGGTTCTGTGCACCGACAGACTGGGCCTTGGTATCGTCTGTGCAACTCCACCCGCCCCAACCTGTGGAGCAGAGAGACTTGTTTGGATCTTGCATGCCCTGCCTTGTCCCCACACAGCACCCAGCAAAAGCCTGGGACTCCTCAGAAAAAGCAATCACACCCCAGGACTATCTCTGAGCCTTGTCTCCTGGTCCATCAGCCACCCACACTCTTGTTCTCAGGATGGTCCCATTACTCATCGTATACTCTGCTGTGGTAAGCCTTGGAGAACCTCAGCAGAGCCCCATGTCTGCTCTGAGGACAACCCACAGGGTTGCTCTCATGTAGCAGGGGCCATTCTGTTCTGCATGGGTCCATTCTGGACACCATGGATCTGTCCAGGTGAATACTTTTCATCCCTACAGTAACTCCTGGCTCACCAGGGAGGTCCCAGTTGACTGGAAGTTGGCAAACATGATGCCCATCTACAAGAAGGGCCAGAAGGAGGATCCAGAGAATTACAGGCCTGTCAGTCTGACCTTGGTCCTGGAGAAGGTCATGGAACAGATTATCCTGCGGCACGTACAGGACAACCAGGCGAGCAGGCCCAGTCAACATGGATTTATGAAAAGCAGGTCCTGCTTGACCAACCTGATCTCCTCCTGTGACAAGGTGACCTGCCTAGTAGATGAGGGAAAGGCTGTGGAGGTTGTGTACCTGGACTTCAGTAAAGAACTGGCTGGATGGTCAGGCCCAAAGAGTTGTGGTAAATGGAGTCCAATCCAGTTGGTGGCCAGTCACAAGTGGTGTTCCCCAGGGCTCATTATTGGGGCCAGTTCTGTTTAATCTCTTTATCAATGATCTGGATGAGGGGATCAAGTGTACCCTCACTAAGATTGCAGATGACACTGAGTGGGAGTGTTGATCTGCTGGAGGGTGGGACGGCCACACAGAGGGATCTGGACCAGCTGGATCATTGGGCTGAGGCCAGTTGTATGAGGTTCAACAAGACCAAGTGCCAGGTCCCACACTTGGGTCACAACAACCCCAGGCAGCGCTACAGGCTCGGGTAGAGTGGCTGAAAAGCTGCCTGGCAGAAAAGGATCTGGGAGTGCTGGTGAACAGCGGCTGAACGTTAGCCAGCATGTGCCCAGGTGGCCAAAAAAGCCAACAACATCTTGGCTTGTATCAGGAATAGTGTGGTCAGCAGGACCAGGGCAGCGATCATCCTGGAGGACAGTGCGCACTCCGGGCTTGGCATGGGGGTCAGGGCTCAGCCTGCTGGTGCCATACCAAGGACTGTGCTGAGACAGTCTACAAACACAAACCTGCCCTTTTTCCTTCCCCCCCGCTTTTCTTTTTAATTATTTTAATTCAAGATCAGGATACCCATGCCCTTCTTTTGGGGAAAGGAGGTCATTCACAGGGCAGCCTGGGTATGCCAATGAGCAGAGTTAAAAGTGGCATCCATCCCATTCCAGTGCCACCAGAAACCCAGCCAGAAACCTGCCCCTAATCCGGCTCCTTGCCAGGCAGAGCCCAGGGAGGTTGCTGCCCTCTCCAGCTTATTTCTGGGTCACGAATATGCAGCTGGGGCATTTTGCTCCAAGTGACTCAGCAGAAAGCTGTCCTCAGCCTGATTCCCCAGTTCCCTTGGGGTGCTCTGTGCTTCCCAGGACCTGGCACCACTCAGGGAAATCAGGATGCTGTTCTCCATCTCACTCCTCACCCATCAGCACTGCAGCAGACACAGGGACATCCTGGCTCAGGCCCAAGGCAGCAGCGAAAACACTTTGCGCCTCGTCCTTCTGCTGGGAACAGGTACATGTCCCCACCCAGGCACAGCAGAGCTATCATCTTCCCTACGCCACTGACTCCCGCCCAGTCTTCTCATGCCATTAAGATAATTAGCAGCTGACATGGCTGTTCCTCCTCCAGGGGCACCTCTAAGCCCAAGGGCTGGCTCCTGGCAGGAGACAGAGCGCCACGGCAAAGCAGGGACCACAGCCAGGCTCAGCGCAGCCCGTACCACCACCCTGCGTGACAAACCTCCCTGTGTGACAAACCTCCCCGTACAGCACAGGCTCTGACACACTCTCCAGCAGCCCTGCTGGCACTCTGAGCTCTTTGGGGGTGCCTAGAAGCACCTCTCCAGGACCTGGGAGTCTTCATGATGGAGGCTAAACCACCATTGAGCAGAAAGCTGGCCTCAGTCTGATTCCTCATTCCCCTGGGGTGCTCTTCACCTCCCCAAGCACAGCACCATCGGTGGAGTCAGGATGCTCCCAAAGAGGCCACCACAGGTGCCAATGGCTACTGGGGCAGGCACTGAGACCTCAGGCTGTTCCTGGCAGCCATGGCAGACCCCAGGCTCCCCTACATAAACACCACTACCAAAAAATGTGGCCTCCTTTTGGGAAGGATGGAAAAGCTTCCAAGGAAAATGCACTCACCTGCCTTGCAGCTGCAGCCAGCGTAGAGGTAGCCGTGTCTTCTCAGGAGGCTGCACTGGCCGTAGGGCCCACAGTCATTGAAGCAGGGGGTGAGGTATGCGAAGACGGTCACTTTGGCTTCTGCGGCGTTACATTCACTGCCAGAGGAGCAGGCTGTGTGGGTGTCCCTGTCACTCGGGGCAGCTCCGTGCCCAGGGAGCGCTCTGCTCTGAGGGTCCAGCTGCGCTCGTGCAAGCCCCCTGCTATTTCAGATCTCTCCAGCCCGCCCAGGAGCTGGGAGCAGAGTCGGCTCGCTCGCCATTCGCACTGCCCACCCAACATGCAGGGGGCAGTCAGCTCCCCCAGGCCCCCAGCAGACCCCGGTATCCAGGCCCAGCACCACCAGCACTGTTTTACAGTGTGTGCTCAGCCTCTCACACAGGATCCGGCAGGCAGACAAACAGCAGGAGCATGGGCACAACTGCCTGCATTTCAGAGACCTCTCAAAGGAGCAACAGCAGCATTTTCTTTTATCAATTTATCCCCTCAAAATCCCCCTGGGGAAGGGGAAGCTCATCCAGACAGGCTCTGCCACCCACAGTTTGCATGACACATGCCAGCTCGGCACCAGACAAGCTGCTTGGGTGCTCACAAGAGAGCAAGTCAGCACCGCCACCTGTCTCCCTCCCCCTCTGCAGCCACAGCTTCACCCCTCCAGGTGAGTGAGCCCAGGGTAAGGCAGTGAGGACAGGGGTTTGGTTTTGCTCCCACTAGTCAAGGGCAGCAGGATGTGGAGGCAGAGAGCTCTGAACCAGCCCACAGGTGAGATGACCACCAGACTCACCCCTGGCCCTTGGGGCAGACGAGCTGTAGGGAGAGGAACCAGTTGTCCGTCTGTGGGTACAGGACAATCACCGTCGCTTCTGCTGAGGATGCGTTCACACTCAGAGGGTAGCCCTGGAAAAAAGCTTAAAGAAAAGAGGATGCTATGATGGGCCAGGACTAGGGGAGAAGGACCCATTGCAATCCCCGGCTGAGATTGGTTGCACAGGAATCAGATGGTCCTGTGGCTCCTTGCTCCTGTCCTCAGGAGGCACCAGGGGCATGAAGAGGATCCTTGCCCCCAAGACCCTTGTTTTTTCTTTCATCTCAGTTCTCAGTACCTGCCTACACAGCACAGGGCATCTGAAGAGCCTGTTTGCTTGGCTAGTCCTCCAGTGCAGAGCTCAGCTTCTCTGCACACCAGCAATGCCTTGACCATCCCCAAACCTCCTGCCAACAAGGCTGGAAGAGTCCAGGCTGGTAACCAGACCTTCCTTTGGCAGAGGCAAACTCCCAGTGCCAGACTAGCATCTGCACCCCAGGGCATATGCCAACACGAAGACCTCAGGAGGACTTGAGCCAAAATCAGCTTCCCTGAGACATGCCACAAAGTCCTGAGTCAGCTGACAGCTCACAAGGTCTAAAAGCAAAGCCCTGAGACAGCGTCGCTGAGCTGGCGGCAGATGCCAGTGTCTCTCATACCTGTGCTGCAGTTCTGGGTGGCATTGAGGGACAGCACCGGTGACGCAGCACTCACACACGCCACCACGGTGGCATTGGCCAGGCTCACGGATGTCTGTGCAAACAGAGCAGTGTCCCATGTCAGAGCGCCCCAATGTCAACTCCCCCACAGTTCACCTCCCACACTGCCCACGGCATACGAGAGCAGCAAGCGACAATAAACCCTGCAGACCAAGGTTGCTCATTAACTTGGCAGCTGGTTTTGGGCAAACCTGTGTCCCCCTCACCCTGCACTGCCACCAAGTTGTGTGCTGGCTGAAAGGCAAGAGAATCTCCCAAGGGGAACTGCCTCAAAGCTGGGACGCTCACACATCCCTTCAGCACGAGCACAGGGTGGCACAAGTCAGAGGCAGCATGACACGGGCACTAAGCTCTGTTCCAGCCCTCAGGAGGTTTCAGAGCATTTCAGGAAGCTGATTTTGGGGTGTCACTGGGAATCAGCAACTTGGGCAGGAACATCCCCAGGTTTCCCTGCTCAGTCTCCTCTCCTGGTGGCAAGGTGCCAGGCTCCCAGGGAGAAGAAGGCATTGCAGCTGTTTTCCCTTTCATCTCCACTGCGTCACTGCCACCACATGCCAGCAAGCTGTGGCATTTGAATTGGACCTGGCAGCTGGGACATGCTGGAAGTGGCTAAAACAGGCTCAGTGTGTTTTGCGACAACAAAAAGAAAAGAGAAGTAGTCTCACTGGTACCTACAACCCCTGGAGTTTGCTGACAAACCAGCCCAGGAGCAAGGACAAAGCCCTGCAAAGGGGAGACAACCTCATCCATCATCCTCCGCACCTTGTTCAGCAGGAGACTGACCACGAGGGTACCCCCGCTGTCCATGCCAGTGTTCAGGTTGAGGAGGACGAGGGTTGGGGAGAAGGAGTTCACGGGCACGGTGGGGCCATTCAAGAGCCTGTAGCGCACAGACACCACATCCAGGTCCTCACGCACGACGGGCTGGTTCTGCAGGCAGAAGCTCCTCTGGTGGGACACATTGCGAGAAGCCTCTCCAGCAGAGAGAGCGGAGCTCCCCGCTGCTCCTGCGCTGCCTGGTCTGGGACCAGCTTGGCTCTGGTTTAGGCTGCTGAAGTTCAGAAATGAACTGGTGCTTCCCGGTCTGCAAGCTGTAACGCAAATAAGGAGAGGAATCAGCACAGCCAGGACTGGCACCTCATCTAGGCAGGGCCCCAGCAGCTTCGGGCTTTCAAGTGAGAGCACGAACTGGGGGTATCTCAGCTGGTCCATGCACCACAGCCCCCAAAAGGCACCACCTTTGCAGGGGGGATTCCAGCACCCACAAGCTGGGACACATCTGGAAGCCAGACAATGGGACAGTGAGTGGGAGCACTCTGGAGCTGCCGGGAAGGGGTGGAAGAGCAGAGGAAGGGATAATGCACAGCACCGTAACACACCAACATGCCCAGGGAGGATTCACCAGCCAGGGGCAGAGCACAGCACTGAGCCGTCCCACAACCACAGCCTGCATCCACATCTCCACCAGTTCTGCAGATGTGAGCAGACAAGGCTGAGCAGAAGAGAGAAGCTGACCCAAGGCAGCTACAGGCACAAGGCATCATGTCATGGCAGATGGAGCCAAGTGGGACACTTGGACTCCCACTGCTGGAGCCTCTTCACTGCTCCCTGAGACTCCAGTGCTCCCTCCCACCACTTCAGCTGCCAGCACCAGGCCCTCCAGCACATGGGATGAGGCTCTGCTTTGAGGAGGGGATGGCAGAACCCCCAGCACAGAAAACTTTAAAAATGTATCTATAATAGCTGGTGAGTTTCCAAGAGTCAAACAGGGATTATGGTCATGTAATAAGAGGATGCAAAGGTGCCTATTACAGCCACAAGGACCTTGTGAGCTCCTGAGTCACAAGGTGTCACCTGAAAAGGTGACATTCCCTCACTACAACCAAAGACATTACCCCAAGGAAACCTCTGTGAGATAGTTTGCTGTCCGTAGCCTGCTTGTGGCCAATTGATAGTCAACATATCATTACAGTCTGGTGCACCTACCCAAAACCATCCTCCTCACCAGATTTTAAGCCACCCATGGTTTCCCAAACAGCCTTTGGAAAATACTGCTTCAGAGACCCTAAACTTTTTAGGCATTCCAAAACAGACAGCTCCGGGCAGCATCTCGCTTGGGTGAACACTGGAGCCATCACTTTTGACCCCAAAGCATCAACCAGGTCTCAGCCCCACAGGTTATGCCCAAGCAACCAGCATGCTGGGGAGTGCAGGCCGGTATATCCACCCAAGGGTCCAAGACAGACATAGTAAACACACAGTTCTCTCTGGTCCATCCCACAGGGCCAGAGAAAGCGGAAGCCCACCTGTGAAAGAAGCCAGCATCTCCACCGACACACTGGCATTGGCAGCACCCAGACTCTCCACCATGATCTGCAGCCACTTCTCCCAGGGGGGTGAATGCAGGGCCAGGCTGCAGTTGACAGTCCCCGTGCAGGTGACAATCTTCTGGAAGGACTGGGGCAGCGTGATGGAGCCCAGCACTACCCGCACAGTGCACGCTTTCTGCTCGCTGGTCACGCACCTTCGCAGCTCAAACCGCATCCCTGAGGCGTGCTTGGGGACAAAGACCCTGCGGGAGGAGGGACCAGCAGTTTGCAGAGCTTGTACTCTCAACACAAACCAGCCAACGACCCACCACGGTCCCTGGGGCTTTGTGGCAAGAACTAGATCACCCTGGTTGGTTGTGTGAAAATCCTTCCCGAAAGAAACATCTCAAAGAAGTAAAATTCCTGCAGCTGAACCTCTAAGACCACCTGGGAAGGGCTGGATAAGGGTGCTCGTGTGCTCCCTGAGCAAACCCCACCACGGCTGCAGGGAGGCTGGCAAACAGGCTGGGGGACTCCCCAGCTCCAGCCCTACCTGGGAACAACAGTGGCATCCCCTAAGCAGCACCCATGGGAAATCCCACCCCCCATGGCCCCACATCTCTCCATCCACTGCTCTCACTCACTTCACATGCAGAGGCTTCGCAGGGGAGACAACGGTTTGCAGCGTGGGAACACCAGGCTCCAGAACAGGTGTATCAGCGAGTCTGAGCACAAACATATCTGCCTGGAACACATAGTGGCATGGAGTGGAGAAACCCTGCAGGAGGAGAGAGCAGAGGGGTCAGCTGTGACGAGACACACCGGGCAGGGTACAATGGCTGAGACCCTCTCCAGGACCCTCACTTTCACTTCAATCCTGCCAGCAGCCTCGGGGAGATGGGCAGCGATGAACCAGTCTCCAGCTGCAGGGGTGGTGACGTTCACAAAGGTGGTGTTTTGCACAGCACCGCTCAGAGTGATGCTGATGTTATAGGAAGGACGGACGGTTGCATTTGCAGGAAAATGAGTGCCCAGTGGATTAATTACAGGAGGGGCTCCGTAGCGAAAATGCCTGCAAAATAAAACAGGAAGTAAATAAATCAAGGTATGTAAAGATGCTGGCAAGATAAACTGGGATACAGACTCATCAGTGGACACCCAGCTTAGCCAGGGATGGTAGAAGGAGCAGGCTGGAAAACACCCACATTTTCAAGTGGATAACAAGAGCCATCATTTTCATCTGGTGAGGACAGGCTGCTATTAGTTTATCCAGGATTTATTTAGAGATTGGTTTAACTTGGCTGCTTATTAAGATAAGGATTTACATGGTTCCATCAAGCCTGAAAGCAAATTTCCACACTTACTAAGGCTAAGCCCCAGCTGCAAGACTACTTCTTTTCTATAACCATCAGCAAATTCCCCATATAGGCTAAATCATCGATGAAGAGTTTTCATTTTCTAGCTAAGATCTGCATCTTCCCTATTTGCTCTTTCAAGGAAATCAGGCAGGCAGACTCAAGAGGTGCTCGTCAAGGAGGGCCCGTGTGACTGACTCCAGCACAGCGGCACTTCTCCTTCCCAGAGAAGCAGCTTAACGTCTGAAAAGTAGCAGAAAAGCAGGCAGCTAAGTAACACACAAGATATTTATTTGGCCAGTCAGTTCGGCAGTAAATTTCCTTGTTTTTGGACCGCTAGAGCATTGCAACAGAACAACGGACGCAGCAGGTCCAGCAAGCAAGTGTGACAGGTGACGTGTTATTAACCTGTTTGAGCTGGTCTTAATTCCTTAGGGTATCCTTTGGCTGCTGCCTTGCCCCTCACATCCCCAAACTAAATCTTTCTGGGAAGCAGAAAGTAGGAAGATCATCTGTGTCAGGCTGCTCTGCAGCAACTAAAGGCACCAGTCTGTGCCCAGGACGGACCAGGGAAGTCTAAGCCCAGCAGCAAACTTCAGTCACTGCTGAGGCCCCTGAGGAGTGGGTACCAGAGACCCACGTGTTTCTAAGGGCACAATCTGCCCAGGAAACTTGGGACCTTCACAAGATACAGCTCAAAGTCTTGCCCCACCTGCAAGTTTTTGACCTCAAATCCCCTAACAACTCAAGTACTGCTTTCAGCTACGTTTCTTTCACTGGCACTGAGAAAGAACTAACTGGATCCTACTGAGTTTTCCCATGCTCTAGTGTTTGCAGGACTTGGCACTCCTCTCCCATCTCTGCTCCACACACAGCCCACATCCCTCACAAAAGGTGTTTCCAGTCTCTTCAGTTCATCTGTACTGGGGAAATATGTCTGTCTCCAATCGTTTCAGGTCCTCGCAAGCCCCTTGCATTTCTGCCACATCCTTTGGTACCATGCACAGGATCCTGCGAGGCACAGAAAGGTCCAGGAAGACCTTTGCTAATGAGCAGCAACACCAGCCTTGTTGTGAAGATCTCTCCAGTGTTTTTAAGGCGTCTCTTAGGCATTACATATGACAGACAGCCCCAGATCCACTGGTAATGTGAATGTGAAACGCTCCCACAGGTTTAAACACACAGATTTAGTGCTAGTACGTTAAGAAACTACAAAATGCCTGCTGCAACTGGAGAACAGACAGCCTCCTAAAAACAATCAACCACAGTCATGAGCAACACGGGCAAGAGCAGGAGAGGAAGCCCACATGGGCAAGCGCTTCCCAGGGATGTACGTACACTGTGATCTCCATGTTGGTGCACTCGGGTCCTCTCCCCCGGGACGCCTGCAGCAGCCAGCGGAGCAGCACGGTGTCTTCTGGCACATGGAAGTGGAAGAGCTTGGCGTTCCCGTACCAGCTGTAGAAGGACAGCTTCTGGGCGCTCTGAGAGAAGTACTCGGAGATGTACAGGGAATCTGGAAGGGAGAGAGGACAGCAGATGCTGGGGTGGCTGCTGGGGCAGGCAGCGGGGCTACACCCGCCCACAGAAGCACACGGGAGTTTTAATGCTGCTGGAGAAGAGCCACTTGTGTCCCTGATTCCTCATTCCAACCCCACCAGGTACATGGTGATCCACGTTGTTCCTCCAGCCAGAACCGCCCACACCCCAGCTACAAAACGGTCACCTGGAGCCAGAGAGCACTACAAGATGCTTTAACTATGCTCTGCAAGATGTGCTCTGAAGATGATCGATCACCAGAGACACTGAGGAGGAGGAGGAAGAGGTCAGGAGGAAAAACTGATGGCACAAGAACAGGCGACGGAGTAGGCAGCAGCAAACCCTGGGTCAAACAGCACAGAGCAGATGGTTGCGAGCAGTTTATGGTGCAAACAGGCAAGAGCTGTGCCCTTGTCTGTCCCTGCTGAGTGCCCAGGCTGATGTTATCGGTCTCACCCAGCTGAGGACACACGTCCTGCGCAACATGCCGCCTTCCTGTGACACACAACGTGATGAAAATTCATGTGCTGCAGACCTAGCTCTGCTTTCAGACATACCTTCCAAAGTCTAAAGATTTTCCTACCTGGAAGAAAGGCTGCTGGGATAGCGAGAACAGCCCCAGGGTAGGCTGAAAGGTCATGCAAGAGGACAAGAGCTATTCAGTGAAAGTGCCACTAGAACTAACTGGATCCTACACCCATCTCTCTGTCCAGCTATGCCTACAGATCATGCCCAGCCTGCCGATGATTTCACCTGCAAAATTACACATCAGTGTTATTGCCAGCAAGAAACCAGTCATACTGCAACTCGGGGATGGGAAAGCAACATCACACCAGGGTTGAGAAAGGGACAAAACCACACAGAGACAGCAGAGCCAAGGTCATGCTGCCCACCCAAAACCAAGGTTCATAACACTTAGCAAGGGCCTAGAAGAAAGTGTCTTCACATCTCTGCCAAGTCCTCCAAGATGCTCCTTTTCTACTCTGGATTTCCCCAGAGTGAGAAGAAACTGTGGCACCTTTCAGATGCAGATTCCTCATTTATTTCAGAAAGTAAAGCAGCAAGAGTGGTTTAACTTGCCTTCCTCCATTGCTGCACAGGGTCGTGTTGGAAACACAGAAGACCTAACGGAGTTTAAGAAAGAGGCCAAAGAAAGAGGAAAACAGTCCTCAGTCAGGACCAGAGTGTTGGGATGTGCTTCATGCCAAGAGGAACCTAATCCTAGCAGGAACTCCGGATTCATGCCCCAAAGCAGGATGCACACTGGCCTGCACCCACGGCACTGCAAAGAGACAGGAACAGTAATCATGGTTTTCATTCCCTGGCAAGTTACCAAAGCCTCGGGGCACGCTACAAACCCAACAGGGAAAGGAGGAAACAGGAAAGCAAGAAATACCAGCCACACAAGCCAAGAGGAGGATTTGCTGGTGGAGGAAGAGCATGGCTGCCCCGGCTGCACGCCCACCAGGTCCGGCCAAGGGAGCAGCAGCTGCAGCACCTCAGTGCTGGGGCCAGGCGAGGTCACCGGGCAGGGGGAGCCCGGGCAGGACAGCGAGGAGCCCGCAGCCCACAGGCAGAGCCGTCCCGCTGCATTCCCCACACCAGGGTTATGCTGCTCTTCAGGACACCAAGGAGCAGAGACCACAAAAGGGGCTTTTCAAGCAAAGGCTCCCCGGCTGCAACGCCAGCACAGTGCGTGGGCTATGACAGCCAAGAGCTGGCTGCGATCCCCTACGAGCCCAGTTGTATTTCATGCACGGGAGCTACAGAAGGGAGCAGTCTTTAGTCATCGGTTGTCTATACCCCGAGCTGCACTCCACATGCACACAGAATGTTTGTTTCTGGAAGTCCATGGAGATGCTTGGGCACAGGACAAGGGCAGACAGGGACACAAAGCATGATTAGAGCTGGGAGAGCCCTGGTCCTGCTCAATGCCACAGGTCCCATCAGGCAACCTGCATGCATGCTGCTCCGGCCCCGCTGGCTGTCAGGCTCTGCACCACCAACACCACGGTCACCACTGGTCCAGCACGTCCTCAGGAAACCGAAGCAAGATTTGTGTGGGTTTTGGGGAGGAGAAGGCAGGCAGGCTGCAAATTAAAAACTCAAGCAAACAGCAGTGCTATTTATTAAGTACTCGCCAATTACACAGAGCAAGCTCAAGTGCAGTAAGAGGTCAAGGGCAGGCAGACCTGCCCTGCCCACACGCTGCCTGCGACCAGGCGAGCAGCAGCTGTGGCTGTACCAACAAAACCCTGGCGTGGACAAAGTCCACTCACAAACAGCTTCTCGCAGGGACAACTGGCCAAGCCCCCCCTCACAGGCTGCACCCCCAGAGCGGGCGAGCTGGCTCCTAGGGCACCCTCCGGCTGGGCTGACGAGGAAATACCACAGGCAGGTAAACTGAATATCAGCAGGAAAAAGCCAGAAAGACAGGTCACCGGCAGCCCATTTACATGGAGAGTGTGCACTCTAGTATTTGCTGTGCTCTGTACGTGTCTGTCCCCATCTATTCAGTATGCTCTGTGCCAGCACGGCAGCACCTGGAAAGTCCCACTTGTGTGGGACTGTCCCATGATGGAAAACGAGCCTTTAAACTGAGCAAGGGAGCTGTCAAATGGATGTTGTTTCCATCCTCTTCCCATACAGATTCCACAAAAGCAGATTTCAAATATATTATGCAATAAACAAGTGTTTTTAAGACAAGAAACAAAACACGATAGAATCATAGATGCAAAGAGGAGACACGTTATTTGAATTTCAGAATAAAGAGCCACCTGCATTAGCTTGGATGTGTTTGTCTAAAGATGATCTCATGGTAGTTTTAGGAAATGATACTTTGACTGCTGGTTTTAGGGCTTCCCATCATAAGGAAGAAGCCCACATTTCAAAGCAGGCGCTGCAAAAAGATATACAGATGGTTATCAGTCTGACTCTGAACAAGACACGGCTACGTGGAAGGATGTTTGGCCATTTATAACGTAACAGAAATCCTACTCTCTAGCTCACATCATAAATCCATCTTTAAATGTTCCAGAAAGAGGGTTCCTCACTCCTCTGGAGAGGTGCTGATCTCTCCAGCTCCCAGACCTGACCCAGCCGGCGGGACGGCGCCGAGACAAACCAACCTGCAGCACGGGGTAGCTCTCCAGGGCTGGAAAGCCAGCCAGCAGGATGCCAGAGGAGGGTGGGCCTGGGCCAAAAGGCCATCTCACCCATCAGCTCCCCGGAGCAAGCTCCACGCTGGCAGGCTATGAGGAAATGACAACCAACATCAATAGCAGACAGCCGCTGCTGGCGTGAGCCTGCCTCCGTAACAGGGTGAAGCAGTCAAAGAATCTCACCTCCCCAAACCTTTGCACCACCACACCCACGGGCTGACCCTCCGGAGGGGCAGGCACGGTCACCACGGTCCCCAGACCCCCAGCACTACTGTGAAGAGCATCCCACCGCTCTGCTGAAACCCCTGCTCCCGCCCAGCTGCCTTGATGCATGGGAATTACTCTGAAAACAAAGCAAAACCAAGCAAAAGCCCCACTGCTGCCACAAAGCCAGCAGGAGCCCCTCCGGGTCCGGGCCTGAGCTCCCGCTGCTCTGCAGCGCCCGACACAAGCGCTGTTCCACCGGAGCCGGTTCATGGAGCCCCCGAGCACCCAAATCACCGCGAAACCACGAAGCCACCTCAAAGCCGCCTCAAAGCCACCCCTGGCAGGAGCTGCGGGGCTCAGACCGGCTCCGGGGCTGCGCAGCAGACAAGTCCCCGCTCACTTCCACATCACCCCGTTGGTTTCGCACCGGCACCTCTGCCCCCCGGGACCCCGCCGGCCCCGGGCGGGCAGCGAAGCCCCCCAGCCTGGCTTCCTCTGCGAAGCTACCCATCCCCGGCCCCCGCGGAGCATCCCCGAACTGCCCCCGAGCCACCCCCATCCCCGGCCGGGACTCACCGGGGCCGGTGCGGTTGGCGCGGCCGGCGGGCAGCGCCAGGAGCGGCAGCAGCAGCAGGAGGAGCGGCGGCGGCGGGCCGGCTCCCCCCGCCATGGCCGCCCGGCGCTATCCCGGCATCGCCGCCCGCCGCCCGCCCCGCAGCGCCATCGCCGCCGCCACCGCCGCTTCCGCCGGCTGCCCCGCCCCGCCCCGCCCCCGGCAGAACGGCCGCCGCCGGAGCAGCCGTTGGGACGGGCGCGGGGACCCGTGGGGTGAAGCGGGGCCGTGGGGCTGCGTGCAGAGCTGGGGAGCCTTGGGGGGCTCGGGGACAAGCGCCATTATTGACCTGGTGACCTCCCCCTGTTCTGGTGATCTCCCCTAAAATTGCCTTCCAACCTAAACTGTTCTGTGAGTCTATGACCCTGGGAAGTCCTACAGCCCCATCAGCACCCCGAGGCTATGGATAATTCCAGGGAGCCCCATGACCCACAGACATCGGATGGTCCTGGTGTTCCCCAGCACCCTGATACCCCAGGACGTCCCTGAGATCCCCAGGAGAGTGACTTAATTGGGGCTCAGAACCCCAGGAGCACCCTGGACCCGTAGGGGTCATGATGGTGGTGCTGGAACCAGGCTGCTGCCACCGGAGACAGTGACCTCCTGGGTTTGCTTTTTGGTGACACAAAGAGAAAGTGACATGGGCATTTAAGACCAGTTTAACCTGAAATTGCAAACATTGACATGCTTCAGTCGTAAACAGACACCAGCTGCCCACGTACCCTGGCTCACAACCCAAACTGTTGGGGAGGCTCAGCTCTTCAGACCAAAGTGGGGTTTTATACATCCCTACAAAGTCCAGTTGCCTTCTCAGCTCTCACGTATCTGCCATGTCCACAGGACTTGGAGGAGATGCGGCTTCCGTAGGTGAACTCGTTCTCTGATTTTTTCTGGATTGTCTCCAGAAGACTCCAGGATCTTCTCTCTTACATGCCTTTTCTTTGCAATATCTTCTGAAGTGTTTGTGTTCTCTAAGAGAATGATGCAGTCTGGACATGGTCTCAGAGTCCTTGCTCAGGCAAAAACCCCACCACTTGTTTATGTATCAGATGGGTTAAGAACTTCAGACTGTTTTCAGTCAACCACAATCTCCATGAAGATGGACTTACTACTTCGGAAGCTCAAAATCTTTGCTTATTGCTCTCATGGGCCTGATATACTGGTGGTGACTTTCCTAGGTATGGGCATGAAATCCCATAGGGAAGAGCCAGTCATTTTCTAGTGCTCTGACATCACTGAAAGCCCAGTCAGAGCAGCTTATGCAATCAATAGTTAGCAATGTCCTCATCTAATTTATGAGAAGACTTCCTTGAAGTCAGCCCAAAAGCTTGAGCATATAAAACATGGGATGGGAAGGGACTATTCTTCTAATTCCCAGCCTAGATTTGTTCACTGCCTGTTCATTTCCATTTGTCCCTGTGCAATACTATCCTTGAATGTTCAGAACTCACCTTCTGGAACGTGTCCTGCATAGAACAGTGTTGGCTTCCTCTCATCTTTTTTCTGGGCATGAAGATATCATCACCTTTCTGCTGCGTTGCTCCTTGAAGCCGTGTACGTATCTTATAATATCCTGAGCCTTCTCTATAGTGGCAGTACCCACAATTTTTTTTTTTTTTAAATATATTTTGACCATTAATAAAAATTCCAAGGCCAGATCTAAGGTCAGATTCCATCAGCAATTTCCATCCAGCCTAACAATTCCCTTTCAACATGCCGTTATCATGTCCCTATTTTCTTGAGTTCTGTCTTACAGTTCCTCCACTAATCCATGTTTTCTCCAGGCTAAATCCCATGGTCTCAGCAGCACATGATGCTGCTGTAACACGGCTCCTGACTTACAACAAAGCTTATGACTAAGCTTTGAGATCTCGACCCACAACTTGATGGATTTATCTGTTCTTACATCACTCATGCATATTGCAGACATCAATCAAAGCCTCCTTTAATGGCTAGTCCTCCTCTCCATTTTTCATAATCTTCTTATTGTTCCTAATATATTTTTGATATTAGGAAATCACAGTCCAGTTAGGTATTATACTCTTTCTCTCTTGTTTTTTGTGCTTTTTCCTGCTTCTTTGGGGTATAAAGTAATTTTACAATGTTTTCCCTATGGAAAGGCAAGCCTCTTCCCCACTAGCTTTGAGTTTTTCCAGTTGATTTTGCTGTTGCTCAAAAATTGTTCTTCTGAAAGAAGAACAAACAAACCCGTCTGTTCTTGTTCTGTGCTAGTTTAGCCTTCAACTCCACTTTAAAGGTATCAGCTTGTCATCAGTCAATCCATATGAATGACTTTCCTGCAAGACTGTTTCTACTTATAGTTATTTTCCTCTTAAAGGACTAAAAACGAGGTTCAAAGTCAAAGATCTGAGAGATCTGAGCACCGTTCAGACTCACCTATGGTAATGCAAAATCAGATCAACAACGCTGAATGTGCTCCTGTTCCCCAATAAAAGCATTCCTGTGCTCAATGGAAGTGTTTGGGGTGGTGGATGCTGTAGGACATGTCACCTCCAGACTGACAGCTGCTCCAGACAGCTGAGGACAGTAAAATGTTGTCATTGGCTTAGCGACTCTGTGGGTTTCTCCTTTCCCCTTTGGCTCACCAATCTCAGAAGAAGGGGTGAGCTTGGACCAGGGAGGGTGAAATGATCTGTCTCCCTTTTGCTCCAGAGCTGGAGCTGAAGTTTCCTCCACACCCATGGAGCACCGTGACCTGCAGCCAGGCAGAAGGTCCAGCTGCGGTGATATTTGCCTCCTCTTGTGGTGGCAACAAAAACTGCAACGTTTAGAAAACAGCTGGTGAGCTTCTGTCCATGCTGAAATCTAAGGGAGCACTGTGCCGGGGCCAGGGCTTGTGTCTGGCTCAGGGACACACTTGGCTCTGAATATAGCGGGGGTACCTGGGTAATACTTAGGGCTCACCACATCTGCTTCTTGCTCTTTGGTCCATGAGTCCTCAAGCTCAGCCCCTCCTCAGGAACTCTGACCCAAGAGGAAGAGCCTGCTCTGGGGAGTGCATTTCCTACAGTGTTTCAAACAGGCCTGGAGAGACGTCTGGACTACATGCTGAAAATATCCCCATTTGAATCTATGATCTGGAAAAATAAATAATGGTGACCTGTCCAAATTTAATCTATTGAGCTTTAACAATGCTGACCCATGAATTTTGATAAATATACTTCTACTATTAATAAAGGCACTCAGCTGCTCAACCGTTGAAGGAGGTATAAAAGCTTTCTGGCCGAGAAGCTACAATGCACATTTTGCTGTATTGCTTTCCATAAATCCATTGTTGGGATCCACCTGGCCATGCGCAAAGGTCTCTGGAGAGCATGGAGCTGGCACAATCTGCTCCCCTGTCTCTGTCTGTCTGGTTCTGGTAAAAGGAGTAAAAAACCCTATGTTTCAACCATTTCCAGCTATATTGATTTGTGTCAGTGCAGCATCTTGTTGCCAATTGAAGTCACTGTGACAGGGGTCTGGAAAAAAAGAATATAATGAAGAACTGTGTCCCTGGAGTATGGATCAAAAATTTGCTCTTAGAGTTGCATGTTTTAACTTTGGACAGAAACGTCAGATGATGCTCCATCACTGCAGGAGACTGGTGAAAGGCCGTTTGATGTAGTCCACAGAGCTTTGCTATGCCCAGCTTTCAGAGTTATTCACAGATGGAAAAATAGGAGGTCAGTTGTTTCAGCATAGATAAATGTAAAGTGACACAGACAGAGAAACATGATCTAAACCAGGGGAGGTTGAACTTGAACTGGCTATTATAGCTCATGAAAGAGATGCTGGAGTCCTCGCTGATGGTTCACCAAAACTGCAGCCTTGATGTGCAGGAGCCATCCAAGAAGCCAGCAAAATGTGGTGATATCACCAGGAAGGACTCTCAGAAAAGAAGGACAGGGCATCTTTTGCCTGCTGAGTAGCAGCTTGGTACACCCACATCTGTGCAGTTTTGGCCTCTGGATCGAAGGACACAGTGGACTTAAGAGTCCTGAGCAGATCAAGCGAGATGATCAAGAGGATGGGGCATCTGTGGTATAAGGAGGTCCTGGGAAGGCTGGGATATTTCCCTGGAAAAAGGGGAGCAGAAAGAGCCAACATTAAAAAATCATAAAGTGAATGTGGATCTGATGCTCACTGGATTCTTCATGAAGAAGCTATTGATGAGTCTAATAGATTGGTTTAGAATGGATAAAATGGACTTCATATGGGGTGGGGGGAGAGTGAGCTTCTGGGACTCGCTGCCACAGGAGATTGTAGAAAAAAATAGGATCAGCAGGTTTGTAAAAGCTAAAGCAAATTCATGAGCAGCAGGTCAACAGGCAAATACTGAAAGCAACAGACAGGAATGCACCATCTGAAATTGCTGTTATTGCTGCTGTGGATGCTGGAGGAGCACAATGAAAAATGGCTGGGTTCATGTGCTCTCCCCAGATGGCATCTCCTGCTGCTGGAAACAACACTGGGAGAGAAAAACCAATGATCTGACCAGCAGACCGTTGCCTATGTTCTCAGTTCCACCATCCCTAAGCAAACTCAGATCTTCTCAGATCTGGTTTGTGTGTGGTGGGAAGACAGAGCAACCAGCAAGGAAGAAAGGTTTTGCATTTCCATTCATACCTATCCTTGTGCTGAAAATCTGATCAATGCCCACTGGACAACGTCAAGCAGGCCTGACTGAAAAATACTGTAATCACATGGAAAAGGATTGTGAGTGGTACAATTGGAGTGAAAATCTGGCTAGATCTCATCATCCAAAAGACACGGTCAGCCACGAAAAGAAAGTGGGAAAACAGTGCAAAGTGGCTGTGGAAAATTTCTGCCATTTAGTTGATGAATGGCTCCAAAAGAGCTGTGATGGCACTGAGAAGGCATCAGCGGCCAATGTCATGTTAACACAGGTCTGCTTCTTCTCCTCCCAGATATAAAATCCAAGTCCTGGATTCTGTTGTGAACATCTCCAGAGACAGGGGATTTGTGAGATTTAATGACTTTTTGTTCACTGGAGCTCACAAAATGGGACCTGGGTTTCTCACAGGTCCACTTTGAGTTGGAGCAGCAGAAAGGTTTGCTAAGATGCTGCTTGCGGTGTTAAACTTTTTGTGATGGCAAAGGAAAGCAGACAAGTTCTGTCAATATTTGTTTTTATCAACCCCATCCTGTCTGGAAGCTCTTGTACAGCTGTGCCTGATGTGGCTGCTCTGCTGCGAGCAGTCTGTGCTGTTAGGAACGAGAGAAAATATTTGAGGTCCTTCCTCACAATTGGCATTTTAGTGAAGGTTGACTCTATTTTCTGTCTCCTACGATAACTTTTCCTTTTCTCACTGGCAAGATAGCCAGTGGAGAAGGTGGGAGGATCCTAAAAAGTGTGAATCAAAGTATATTTCAATCATTCCAGTATTTTCAGGCTGTTTGCCTGAAAAAAATGCCCTTACCTAAGCAACTGATGAAAACCATCTCCACACAGCCAGTATCTTTGGGAAGCTGTGGAGGATGATGGGGTTGCAGAAATGAGACAAGAAAGTCTTTCATCATTAGCAGGGTTAGAGGAGGAAACCAAGGAACTATAAACCAGTCAGCTTCAAATCACAAAAAAAAAAAAACCAGTAGGACATTTAATCAAAGAAAGAGATGAGTAATAACCATGGCCATTGCCAAGAGTGAATCATTTCAGATAAGTCTGTTTTCCTTCTGTGACAGATTCCAGTCCTTGGTTCAACATTATTATTCACTGTTCCTTCATCAATAACTTACGTGTTGTAATGGGGAATGTGCTTATTAAATTCTCAGATGTGCCTGAGCTGGAGGGGCTGCAAGCACCCCAAAGCACTGGGTTAAAATTCAAAATGACCTAGACAAATTGGAGAAATCAGTTGACTATGGAAAACCTGACATTAAGGAAAGAGGAACTGTCCAACCATAATGCAAACTGCTTATGCAGCGGTATTTCAGCAAAAGACTTACAGGCTGCACCAATCATGAGTTATGCTGTTGGCATATTGAATGCCAATGTGGGATGTGTAAACAGAAGAACAGTTTGTAAAACACATGATGTTTCCCCTCATCTCTCCAGCAAGAGAATCTCTCAACTGGAGTCCTAAGATCAGCTTCCAGCAATAAACCAGATCCACATCTTCTCGCTTCTTCTCGGCTAAATTTTGGATGGGAAATTCCTGGTAAACTCCCCCAGAATGCTTGACCTCCTCCAGAAGCATGTGCTTCTCTGTCCCTTTTCAGGAGGCATGCTCTAGGGCCATGACTTTTTACCAGATATTAATAAGAGTAGCATCCAAGCTACCTGGACAACACTGTTTGCAACCCTCAAGAGACGGGTAAAAGCGTTGTGATTAGGTAAGACATAGCCATCAAGCTTGTTTCCTGATGTCATTTTATTTTCTCTTTCAATAAAAATGAACTATCATATGGTGACTATCATATGACAAAATAGTATGTTGTTCTGTGGGTGTCTTACAACCATAGATGGTTTGCCAATCAAGAAAGAATGTTGATGAGTGGTGAGAAAGGCCTCCAAATAGTGTAGACATCAGAACAGGCTTTTGTCTCACCTGAAGATATTCCCCTGAAAGTGCCTGCTGGGACTCTGCCTCTTGAGTGCTGCCATGGCCTGGGTCAGGGGGCTTTGCCCCGCAAAGTTCACCTCCTTTATGTCTCCTGGTGCCATTCAGGGCTGCCGCTGCTGTGGCAGTGCAGAGATGCCTCCACCTCCTCAGCAACAGGGCTGCAGCAACACAAGCTGCAAAACCAACCCCGGGGAAGGCAGTGGGGAAGATTCACCCTGCCCCGCTGCCCAGCACTGCTGTTCTGTGGCGCTGGGCAGGAACGCCAGCTCAGGGAGGGCCCAGCTTTAGAAAGCTGCTGCCAGTGTGTCTGACCTGTGAGGCAGGCTGTGTCCTGGGGCACATGAAGCCATGGCCACCAAGGGACATTCAGTGAAGTGAGCACAGGACTCGCCTGCCCCTGTGCTATGAGGCAGGAAGCTGCTGGGGCATCCAGCACTGGAAATGGGCTGCTGGGGAGGGCTCCTGCACCCCTCTGAGCTGGCACCAGTGTCCCCAGAGTGCTGGGGACCTGGGGACGGCTGGAAGCCCATCCTGACAGCCTGCTCCTCCCTGCCTGGAGGCTCCAGCTCAGCCCTGCAGGCAGGACCAAAGCTTGGCCCTCCGCACCCTCTGCCTGCCCCGATAAAACACCACAGCTTGAGGTCCCCATCTGGTGGCGGCAGGGACAAATGGCTGGGACAAAACTCATCCCGGCTCTTGGGAGCTCAGTGGGTCTTTGGCCAGACAGATCCTCGGGAAAGTGCCACAGAGCCAGGATACAGCACACTGCCACACGCCATGTGCTGCCCGAGGACACAACACGGCACGGGAGCGGCTGGGAGCAAAAGTCTGGCAGAGGCAGCGGAGACAACTGCCACCTCCTCCCCCTCCATGCACCTACTGTCCCTGACTTGCTCTTCCACCTTCCCTGTTATGGACACACCATGAGCATAAAGACCCCATGAGCGTCCTCTGTGGCCAGGTTTGGAGCATCTCAAGCCTGTGCTGGAGTTGATATCTGACCAGCTTTCTCTTCCCCTTCTCATGGTGCCCAGGTGTGGTGGGCAGCTGGGATCATGATGCCTATGGTGCTTTGCAAGAGAAACCCTGGGGGCTAGTGGGTGTCTGTCTCTCACTGGAGTCATTTGGGGTCCCTCCTGCCTCTGATATGTTCATTGATGGTGACTGGAGGCTGTGGCAAGCATTCATCCTTGTAAGTGCCAGGGAGGAAAGGGGCCCATGGCGACCATGCCTTGGCTCTGTGCTCTGGCTCTGCTGGGCCACGTATGCTGGGGCTTTCTCAAACCTTCAGCCCAAGCAAGTCCCAAGCCTGGCAGGGACAGGGCAGCCTTACTCAGCACCTGGCAGGCTGTAGCCCTCCAGGACTATCTGCTGCCCCGTCTCCCACCACACCCACAGCTGGAGGAGAGCCCACGCTCTTCTTTATCAGCTGCCTGCAGCCCCCACAGCCACGGCCACCCCCTGCATGCTGTGATAAGGGCCAGGGGCTCCACTGACACCAGCACTGTGGCACTCAGCACCACTTTGCTGCCTGTGCTCATTTTCCTGCCCCGATACCCCTATCCCACTGGGGTTCAGCGCTCAAAAAGCAGGATCTGAGGCTGAGCCTCATCTGCTCCCCTTGCAGTCCCCCATGCCCGCTGTCTCCCCCAGCCTGCCAGCCCGCCTCCAAAGTGACATCTCCACAATGCAGCATTGCGTGGAAACAGAAGAAGCCCTACAATGCCACACAGCCCTGCATGCCAGGGCTGCACAGAGACATGCCCTTGCACTTGAAGGTCCTCAGGTTGTCCTCACTGTGACACCACGCAGAGGGTCACAGGCACTGGGAGTACCTGCACCTCCCTGTCTCCTGCAAAAACTTCCAGCAGGAGATGGTCTCCAGCAGTTTGGCCTGAGAAGGAACAACAGGTGTGGGGAGCTGGTGTGGCAAGAGGAGATTTCAGCATGGTGTGCTGGTGGGAAGGCCGGGACAGGCTGGAGCTGCAGAGAGCCCTCAAGAGTCAGACTCTGGCTGTTCCCTTCCACCAAGTGCCTGTAGATGCTTCGCTTGCTCACAGAGCTCCACAGCTAGCAGAGCAGTGTCTGCACCACAGCCACCCAAAGGCTGCCTCCTCTCAGAGACAGCAAAACAAGAGCCCATTTCACCTACATGCCCACCTGGCAGGGGGGACCCCCTGTTTGGACCCCTAGCACAGATCTCTCCCGCTCCCTCCCCACAGGCAGCAGCCAGAGCAGGACGCCAACGATGGAGCACAAATGGAACAGATTTTATTTCAGATCATTTGGTTGCTCACTGTTGGAGGGCTGGCAGCAGGTTGTGTCCAGCTCTAGCCATGGTGCCGCATCTTAACGGTACTTGGCAGTAAGGACGGTGCCCACGGCACACACGAACTTGTCCAGGGAAGCATGGACCTCCGGGGTCAGGAGAGAGGGGAAGTGGACGGCCACGACCACCAGGAAGCAGTGACCCAGCAGCTGAAAGGCAAAAGGAGATGGTGAGCAAGGGGGTGAGGTGAGGGGGTAGCCAGAGGTGTGTGCAGGAGGGGAGCCAGACTGGTCACCCCTTCCCAGATGCTCACTTTGAAGTTGACGGGGTCCACACGGAGCTTTTGGGCGTGGAGGTCGCTCAGCTTGGAGAGGGCACCAGCGATGTCATCGATGTGGTTGGCAGCCTCAACCAGTGCCTCCGCCACCTTCTTGCCGTGCCCCTTGATCTGAGCGGAGCCATGTGACAGGTCGAAGTGGGGGAAGTAGGTCTTGGTCTGGGGGTAGGTGATGAACAACCTGGGGGACAGAGGCAATCAGGGACAGTTGGGGACAGATGAGACAGAGCCAGGGCCACATAGAACAGGGACAGTTATGGATGGGGAGAGTATGGGGGCAGATGGGATGGAGTCACAGACAGACAAGAGATGGGGTAATGACGGATGACCACATACCTCTCCAGGGCTTCACCACCCAAGTCACCGGCCTGGCCGCCGATTTTGCCGAAGACGGCCTTCACGTTGCTCTTGTCGTTGGCAGACAGCACCATGGTGTCACCTTCGCGTTGGCAGCCCCCAGCACGGGTGCCCTCGCTGGCCGCCGCTGTCCCTTATATGCGGTGCCGGGGCAGCGCCCGCCCCCGGCCCAGCCCGGCCCGGCCCGCCCCGCCCCGCTCCGGCCCCGCCGCCGCTGGAGCCCGGCCAGGCGGAGCCGCCCCCCCCCGGCCAGCACCGCACCCCGCTCCGCTCTGCGGCACCGGCACCGGCTGGGGGGGTCTGGCCCCCGGTACCTGATGGGTTTCGAGTCAGGATTAGGGCCAGGGATCACATCAGCGCAGGCTGAGTGGTCCATCCCCTCTGGCACAGACTGACTGCAGGGTTAGGCTTAGGTTTAGGCTTAGGCTTTGGTTTAGTTTTAGGTTTAGGCTTCAGGTTAGGTTTACGGTCTTCAGTGGCACAGGTGGAGGAGTCTGTCTCCCCCCCGGCACAGGTTGGGTTCAGGGCTTGGAGCCAGGTACTGACTTGGGTCCCCCGGGCGCAGGCAGCCCTGGCACAGCCTGCATGTGCTCTGGCAGGGACAAGCGGGCAGGATGGAGGGGACAGCGGTAGAGGGGTGGCATTATAACTTCAATAGTATGGTGGGAGCCTGTGCCCCACAGACTGAACCTGCCCAGCGCCCCCAACACCCACATGCTGCCCCGTGGGCACCTGCACATGCATGACCCATCCAACACAGCCCCCGCGCACACACGTGAGCTGCCCCTGTGTGCACAGTGCCCCTACACACGCTGCCATCCAATGCAGCCCCTGTGCACACACCGTCTCTGCCCGCACATGCTGCCCCTATACACACACTGCCATCCAGTGCAGCCCCTATACATACATCCATATTGCCTGACTGCACCTACTGCTCTCGTTCCCTCAGTGCACCCCAAACCAGTGTACCCCAAAGCGTGTGCCCTTTTCCTGCTCCCCAAACCACAGCTGCACCACTCTGCATACAAACCCTGGAGCTCCCCTGCCCTGGCCCTCCCTTCTGCACATGTGCCAATCCCAGTGCCATGGGGGACCAGGTCACCCTGACTCCTGTGCCAGGGGACGCTCAGCAGAGCCACGGGGATCAGTGGGCACTGGTGGAAGCACTGGCCTCCAGCAGCAGGAGCTCACAGCCCAGGGAGAAAGGCACGGAGGGCTGCAGCAGCCCATGGTGAGCCCTGTGAGCCTCAAATGATGGTGAGGAAGGCAAGGAAGGTGGTGATGGTGAGGAAGACAGGGAGGGTGAGGAAGGTGAGGAGGGCTGCAGTGCTTCCAGTAGGTTCAAAAGGTGGCGCAGACAGGCAGGGGACAGTTCACACCCATGTTTCCTCCATGGCTGATGGTTCTTATCATTTGTGTTCAGGGGAGATTAGCTTGAGCTGGCACCATTTCAGAGCAGGGGAGGAGGGGAGGACAGAGGGGCCAATCTTCTGAGAATCGGAGCCCAGAGAAACAGCATTCAGGGTGGTGCATCTGCTGCCTGTGTGTACATCACGGGGACAAACTGCAGAGGCAGAAGAGCCCTTCAAACTGGTGACACAAGAGTAAATGGGTGTAAATGCACAGGAAGACACTGGAATGTAGACTGGGATGTGTCTAAGGATGGAGGAAAAGCACTGTGGGCCCATGAGTGCACTTGGGGAAGCATGGGCTGTCATAGTCCCATGTTTCCATACAGGCAGGGTCCCCACGTGCCTGTTACCTGGCTGCTGCCTGTGCTTGGCCACTGCAGAAACTGCTCTTCATGCACCTTCTCCCATCCCTCACAACACTCTTCTCCCTCTGGTATCATAGCACAGAACACACCAAAGGCTAGTTCATTATCTCCTAACCCATCACCTGTGATCTAAAGACAATGATTTTATTTTTTTTTAATTCAGACTCCAAACTGCTGATACCTGTGGCCCTTTGCTAGACCGCAACTGCTGCTGTTCAGCGCTGGGCCGGCAGCTAAACAGCAAAACGGTTGCTCACTCACCTTTTCTTCTCTGGAGGGAAAGGGGATGAAATGCTTGTGGGTTGAAATAGAAACAGCTTTAATAAAGTAATAGTAAAAGAAAAAAGAAACAAAGCAAATACTTAGCCAGTAGAACACGTGTTCCCAGCAACGAGCACCAGAGGTGGACACTGTAAGCACAACGAGTTCAGTAAAGGTGCAGAGACCAACAGCAGGTCACAGGGAAGGTGCTGGAACCAGGTCTGGGGAGCAGGGACAGGAGCAGGACCCCCCCAGGGACGGCGGCCGTTGAGGAAAGAGCTGTTCCCAGAAATTTCTTGCTTAAATATGGAACTTAAATATATTCATGGTATTGAATACTTATGTTGGCCAACCTGAGTCAGCTGTCCTGGATCCTTTCCTCCCTGCATTATATACCTGCTTACTTGCAAAACATGAGAAACTGAGGGATGACCTTGGCTTCCCTATCAATAAGTATCAACATCAGTGAGTTCTTACATTTCTTTCATGCCAAGTCCCAAACACTGGAGAGTTACTGGAAGAAAACATTAACTTTGTCCCAAGATGCTATATTATTGTTCTCAAACTACATTCAAAAACAAAGGCCCATGCTAACTATCAATAAGAAAATTAACTAACCTCATGGAAAGTTACCTTCGTTCAGCCAAACCAGCACGCAGGGCAGGTATGGGGGCACTTCCCTGGCAGTTGCTGGGATTTGTGGCTCAGGGGCTTGAGCCCAAGAACACTGTTTGTGCTTAATAGTCTGTGGTGGATGTTTTTCACTCCATAAACTTTTCTGACTGCCTTTGGAGCTCATGCAGGCACTCAGCTCCAACAGCTTCCCCAGTCCTAAACAACAGTCATGATAGATGGAGCCAGGAAGGATTAATTCTACCCTCCTGGAGAGTCCTTCAAGGGGATGCAAGAACCGCTTGTCTTCATCTTTAGCTCCCGCTCCCCAGAGGGGTGCAGGCATGGCGAGGTGACAGGCTGAGCTCCATCGCTCTGGCCCTGCTACCACCATCAGCCACATCCCAAGCTGGAGAGGGGGGTGTGGAAGTGGGCAAGGCTCTTGGTGGGGCACCCAGGCAACCCATGGCCAGTGCTGCCCCCTGTTCCACGGCCTCCCTCCCTCCCACAGGAGCACAGCCCACCCAGGTCCCTGGCCCCAGCACAGACGGACACGATGCTGCAGCAAAGGTGTCTTTATTGACGGCACTTCGGCACGAGCGATGGCTTATCTGTACTTCTCGGCCAGCACGGTGCACACAGCCGACAGGAACTTGTCGAAGGCAGCATGTGCCTCCGGGGTGTAGTCGTTGCCCAGGTGTGTGGCCAGCACCACGTGGAAGCACTGCGCCAGCAGCTGCAAGGCAAAACAGGGCTCAGTACCGCCGGCATGGCCCCGGATCCCCAACCAGGTCCCTGGCCCCCAACTCCCCGGCCCCTGACCCCCGTCCCCCGCCTGCCTTGAAGTTGACAGGGTCGACACGCAGGTTGTAGGCATGCAGGTCGCTGAGGTCAGACAGGGCTTGGCTGAGGTTGCCCAGGCTCTTGACAGCGTTGCCCAAGGCGGCCAACACCTTCTTGCCGTGGTTGCGGACCTGGTCGGAGCCATGGTGCAAGTCGAAGTGGGGGAAGTAGGTCTTGGTCTGGGGGTAGGTGGTGAACAGCCTGCGGGAGCGGGATGGTCAGTGCTGACCCCCAGCCGAACAACCCCCAGCAGCCCTGTAGGGCTCCCACCCAGTCGCCCCCCTTGCCCATGGTTTCCCCAAGCTCAGCCCGCACCTCTCCAGGGCCTCGGCTCCACAGTCTGGGTGGCGGATCACCTTCTCCCACACCTGCAGGACCAGCTTCTTGTCAGAGTCGGTCAGCATGGTGGCGGCTGGGGGTGGCGGTCAGGGCTCAGTGGTAGCAGGGCCCACCAGGACATCCTCTTATAGTGGTCGGCACCTCCGCCCCAGCGTTATCTTATCGGCACCAAGGGGTGGGGGGCCACTGCCTCAGGGGGCCCCGACTGCCCTGGGAGGCCCAGCCCCGAGGGGGCCCCAATGGGGCCCGGCTGCCCTGCCCTGATGTGCCGCACTGCACCAGCCCCACGCTGGGCTGGGGGCTGGGGGCAGCACTTGGCTGAGCTGCCCCATGGTCAACAGCAGCCATCGGCATGTCCCACGGGTGCCACAGCCTCGGCCTCACAAACCTGCATATCCTCAAGCTTCCTGTTGGGATCCACCATTCCCTTCTGGCCAGGCCAGGGTCCTCCCTGTCTCTGCAGGTGTCAGAGTAGATCCCACGAGCGCCCCCAGTCCCTCATGTCCTCCAGACCCCAGTGCATCCATCCCCTCTCCACCCAAAGACACTGTGAGCCTCAGAGCAGGAGCCACGGACATGCCCTCCTGGTTCATGCTGGGGATCTACCACAGGAAACAGCATCTCCCCAGCATCCTGGAGAGACCTGAGTGGGGAAGAATCTCCTTTTCAGGTCCATAGTCTTCCCAAAATCCATCCTGTGATGCTTGTCAGGCCTGGTCTTCTTTCCTTCTTCCCACCCCAGTGTGTGTTGCTATCCCTCTGTAAACACTGGGACATTTGGCAGGGCATATGGTGGCTGGTGACTGTCACATCCTTCACTCAGCCTCTGTTAAAGTCTTTGGTACAAACTTGGAGTTAGGGATACACCAGTTGCTGACCTACCACCTCAGCTGTGGATTTAAATGTTCGGGTTACTTGAGACCCACAAATGTAGCATGTTTGAAAAGCTTCTCTAAACACATTTAGAGAAATTCAGTGGCTTCAGAGCTTCTGCACTGTCTCTCTCCCCCTTGCCCAAACACAGTCTCAAAATTTTGTAAACGGGATGAGGAACACAGCTTGTAGTGCCAGCTCACGTTGTCCATCAGAGTGTGCTTAAGAATTTGTGCCCACCTTTTCGTGTCAGAATTCCTCTGAGACAGGCATGGGCAGTAAATGTAACCTGATCAATAATTTTCTCCACAGCAGCTCACATGGTGCAGTGCTTTAGACGTTTGACCCAGCCAGCCCTGGACACACACTGATGTTCTGACTTTTCCTGAGCAGTGTTTGCACAGCATCAGGACCATCTCTGCTTCCTACTCTGCCCCCACAAGCAGTAGATTTTGGGGTGCATGATACACTGGGATGGGACATAGATGGGCAGATGATCCCAACTAACCAAAGAGGTGTTTTGTACCATATAATACCATGCTCATCAACAAAAGAGAAAATAAGGGGTTTTGAGGGATTTTAGGGTGGTTACCCTTTTTTTTTTAGCTCAGGAACTGGCTGGGCATTGGTCTGCCCACAGGAGGTGACGAGTGATTGCCTTTGCATCACCTGTTTTGTTTTGTTTTTGACATCTTCTTCCACTTATTTGCCACTTATTAAACAATTATTTACATTTGTATGTTTGCTTGATCTTGACCCCCAAGTTTTCCTGCTTTTATTCTTCCTCGCATATTCCCCTCATCCTGCTGAGGGAGTGAGTGAGTGACTATGTAGTACTTAGCTGCCCACCATGGTCAACCCACAACAAGTATGTGTGGAGGATCGCTGTGCTTCCCCAGGGTGACCATCAGTTCTGCACTCTTCCCTGTCACTGCTTTCCAGAGAAACCCTTGGAATTTGTGGTCCCCCAGATGCCATCAACACTGATCTCCAGTGGTCACCAGTACTCCCAAATTTCAAAGGCATGTAAATTTCCCTGTATAAAAATAAGAGATGTCAAGCTGAGGGGATGGTCCCTTTACCAAACTTGTCTAGCAGGTGTGATAGCCCAAAGTGTTCATGAAGCACATCAGATACCTTGTCCATACCGATGGAGAGAAGCAGCAGAAGACAATGCCCAGCATCGCTCTGGCCACATCCCAATATATGGCAATGCAGGTTTTATTCACAACAGGCTACAATGGGTTTTAGGTAGGCCAAACAAAACATGTGGGTCCATTGAATATCCTAGCAGGGTAAAAGACTGTTTCCTGATCAGCCTGGAAACAGTCTTTGGTGGATATACCTTTGGTAAGCAGTAGCAGTCACGAGGCTCTAACCTGTTCTGGGCTTCTGCTCAATGTTATGTTATTCCCATTGAATATTATGTTATTCCCATTGAATTAGTACATGAATTCATTGGTAGACGAATTAGTACATTAATTTACACAGCTTAGTATTTTCCCCTCCATATTGTGTAGACATTTCAGAACACCCCTGCCTGAACAGCAAGGTGTAGGTGGAAGATATGGAGATGAAAGCACACAGACCATAGCTCACGTTTGAATTATTTATTGAGTTTTGCAGATGACCAAGCCTCTGCATAGGGGATTTGAGAAGACTGCATAGGAAGGGGTGAATACCCCAGAGCCTGGCAGCTGGGGTGCACCACAGATGTGCATCCCTCACCCTCTGTGGAGGCCATTTATCTGTACTTCTCAGTCAGGACAGAGGAGACACTGGACAGGAACTTGTCCCATGCAGCATGAACTTCTGGGGTGAAGTCAGTGGGATAGTGGGCAGCCACGGAGCACAGGATACAGTGGGAAAGCAGCTGTAAGGGAAAACACAATAAAATCCAGCATAATCAGCAACAGATGTCAGTCTCGGGGTCTGCAAGGGACCTTGTTCCCAGCGCGCTCTGGGATGACAACTGCGTGTCCCAACCAGGTAGCACTGCTGCCTGATGCTGTACCTGAAGAAGGAGAGTTGCCTTTGGTACAGGGCAAAAAGCCCCGCATGATAGCACTCCTGCTTTCCAGATGTCCCTTCCTCCCCAAGGGAATGCAACAAAGTGGAAAGGTTTAGAACTTACTTTGTTCAAGCCAGGAAATATAACTTGACTTGAGAGGTTCATAAATTGCAACAAAGGCAGCAGAGAATTGAGTCTGTCTAACACAAACCATAGGAGTTTGAACTAAACCTGATCTTTCACCAAAAGACCCAATCTCAGGTTAAAAATCAGGTGGGGAACAAGCAGTGACAGGAGTTGACGAGGCTGTGCAGTGCAGGCGGTGATCCAGCTGCCATTAGGCAAAATGATCTGTGGTCACTAATTCTGTGATGGCAGTTTTCACCCCTGAAAGTCTCTGTGCTCACTCACCTTGAAGTTCACGGGGTCCACCCTGAGGATGTAAGCATGCAGCTCGCTGAGTTTGGCCAAAGCGCCTCTGATGTCACCAATGTGCTTCACAGCTTCCCCGATGGCATTCATGACCTTGGAGCCATGACCACGAAGCTGAGCTGAGCCTTGGCTGAGATCAAAGTGAGGGAAGTAGGTTTTCGTTGCGGGGTAGCTGCAGAACAGCCTGGAGGAGAACACGAGAATGAGATTCAGCAGTGGAAGTGACATGAATGAGATGGTGACACCTCAGAGCGATTGCAGTGTAAACCTGCCAGTGGCTGTAGGACAGCTTTGAGATCTTGAAGCTTACGTCAAGACCTGTCTGCTCTTAAACCTCTTCTCAGTATGTGCAGATTAGACAGTGGGTTAATCTATACATACTAGGGAATAATTTAATGTTAAAAATAATTCTAAACTTATATTTGGGGGAGGGGGAGTGTGTGTATTTTAAAATAAGTAATAGCCCCAAATTGTCACTACAGTTCCTATATTACATTGTAAGGCAGTTTGCAGGATCTTCAAACTAATGCAAGCTGAACGAAACAGAATTGATATGAGGGGTACTAAGAGTCCCCGAAGAACATCACTATACTTTATGTTGAGCTGTAAATGACATTTAAATAATTTTTAGTAACATAATAATTTCTGAACAATTTCCCTATTGTGCCAGCTTGCTTAATTTGTATGAATTTTGGATTACTGTGCTATACCCCATGCAGGGGGTCTAGTTGTCTTGTTTCCCAAGTTTGTTACTTATCAACTGGAACAATGAAACATCAGTATCCAGTGAATTTAGTGGATCGCTATTCTCTTAGTGCCTAGAAACTGCAAGAGAAATGGCATCACTTATATAGAAACTGCATCACTTGTACAAAAAAACAAGTTCATTTCCTAACAGTGACAGCCCCACTTCAGGACACTGAGTATGAATGACTTTGAATTCCTCACCAGCACTCCTGGCTGTGAATTCTTCTGAATTGCTATAATGGGAAATAAACCATTAAATTACTTAGAAAATGATGTTTTGCTGTAAAATTTTGACGCCTTCTATCAGCATTTAGTAGCAAAAATATCACTCCAGAAAATTACATAGCAAATGACATAGTGGTCATCCATCAATGCTCTCCAGTCCGAGTGTGCTCTTGTGCAAATTTACACGAGATGCACGCTAACAGCAAAGCCAGAGACAGGGGTTCTGGGGGACTTACCTTTCCAGTGATTCTGCCCCAATGGCATCGGCTTGGGTAGCCACCTTTGCCCAGATGGTGACCACGGCGGCTTTCTCGGCTTGAGTCAGCGTCATTGTGCAGGCGGGTGCAGGCTTGAGCTCAGGCAATGAAAGCTCGGAGCAGGTTTGGACCCCTCGCCCTGGCAGCCCAGGTTATAAAGAGGAAGGGGAGAGCGGCCCTTGGTGCCTGTCCACGCTCATTGGTCACTCAGAGGTCCACCCATGGAGTTGGGCGACTCTTATCTCCCTGTGAAACAATGCCTATTTCAGCAAGGGTCAGTGCACTGGCCTCCTTGCTTGCTAGTGTTATCAGCTTCTTGCTTCTGAATGTAATGGCCATGTGGCCTGAAGAAATTGTCTGGACACATATTGATACATGAACAGAGAGATAATGTTGGAAAATTCCAGCAGCAGTGCATTAGGACACATCTTTAAGCTGAGGAGCATACGGACTTCAAGCAAACTATGGAGGTTGGAGAAAAATCTGCATTTTCTGCCTCGCATCGCAGATGCAAACACGAGAGTGGGCCTTTCTGTGTCAAATCATACACTTCCAATGTATGTGGCTGCCATGTGGCCCTATATTTTATATAAAATGTTTCCTGAGTAGTGCTAGGGACAGGCTGGGTGATGTGCATTATAGTGCAGAGGGGGAGTGAGACCCTGATTTTGTGGGAATCAGTGGAGATTTTGCCGCTTGCTTCAGCACTTCCAGGACTTCAGTTTGCCAGCCTCTTGCAAAGAATTAGGGATGCACTCTGTAATTTGTATTACTTATAACAGCACCAGTACTAATGACTTCTATGGATACAAGGAGATGGAGCTTATGAAATTGAGTAGGGTCCTAGAAAAGTGTGTGTGTGTGAGAAAGCCCAGTCAGATTTTTTTTTTCATTACTAAATGCCTCATACTGCACCTCTTTGATTTAAAGCTGTGTGATCTTACTGTTAATTATCCTTTGTACTGTAAAACAGCCCTCAGCAGCAAGGCCAGTGCTGGTATGTGCTGTGCTAAATGATGGACACGCACAGGAAAGCCTGATCCCATGATCGATGCCTTGTAGCTTCAGGGCATGGCCACACTTGACGGGTGAAGGACCAAACAAGCAAAGGCAAGATCAGTACAAGCCTGTAATCACGGATAAGTGGGCAAAGTGTCAAAGAAATACTCTCCTGGAGATGGTTGTTTCTGAACCTCAGGGAATGAATATCCTGCCAGCACATGCAGCAGAGGTAAATCTCTCTGCCCCCTGATAAACTACAGCGGCCATACCCAGCACTGCCGGGTGCTGGCACCGTGCATGGAAAGCTGGCTGGTGCAGCCAGAGAGGTCAGATAGTGTTCTCTGCCCAAATAGCCTTGCACCTTGCATGGAGAAGGTTGATATGCATGAGGCAGATTCCTTGCCAAGACGTGTCTGCGTTTTACAGCAATACTACAGATGGCTGCAGACAATGCTCCCAGACACGGCTGTCCTGCTAAGAGGAAAGCCCGTCTAGGGATCAAATGATACTTGGCTCCTGTGTACTTTGCAGCATGTCCAGCCTATGGTTATCTGCACGAAAGTACAGATGTCACAGAGGAGCATTCACCAAACTTGGAGCCTCTCTTGGCAGCCCTGGCGTGGCTGTACTGCGCTGCTGGGCAGGGAAACCTGACTGTTGGCAGGTGTTGGGTCTGGGGTGAGACCTAGGCTGTCATGTGTGCTGTGCTTATGGTGGGGGTTTCCTTAGTCCCTTCAGATGGGGATAGGTCTCTCCTCTCTGGGTAGACTCTACAGCCCAAACAGACCCCACTCTCCTGGGCCTCTGCCACTGCGTCCTGGGATCAAGTGAGAATGAACCAGCGGAGCAAGAGAAGTGGTATGGATGGTGTTGGACAGCTGCTGCTGTATCCTCTGGTGTCCACAGTGTTCTGGTGGCTGCAGTGGTACTCGCAGAAGGGCTCTGACCCACTCCTTATGCTTTGCACTGGGCTCTGAATCTAAGCACCTCTCAATGTGATCTGTCAGATGAAGCTGGAGAAACCTTGGGCTTTCCTAAATGGCAGGCACAAAGCACTTGATGCATCTTGGTCTACAAGCCTGGCTTGGTTTGGTGATCTTGTATTATCATACCCTCTGTGGGGATAAGGCATGCACCATCAGGACTCCTTCCTATATGGCTGCCCACTGCTTAACCTAAATATTGACCCTCCACAACTGTAGGATTAAGGTCTGTGTAGACATGAGGATCAAAGTGGTGCCCACACAGAAGGGTTAATCATCACTGAAATCTTTATGTAATTTCAATTAGTTTTCTGAGAGTTACTCTTGTGCTATCACAAAAGCCGGAGCAGCCCAAAGATGATAGTTTGCTAGAAGGAGCGCATTGCTTGCCCAGGATCAGGGCTGCACTAGGGATGGCTACACACCCTCCTCAGGAACGTGCTGGGTGGGACAAGCGTGATCCTTGGCCACGTGCTGCAATGTGACATGGAAAGTGACAGTCTCTCTCCTTGCATGGACCATGCCAAGTTCCTCCAGCAGCCCATGGGGTGACGAGGCACAGAGGTCCTGGCCTGAGCAACACAAAGAGTTGGGCAACACAATCACTGGTGATCCCCCGGTCAGAGAATCGATAATGAATAGTGCTCTGGGAGACCCCGCCAGAACTGCCTTTCTCTCTTGCTGCTGCTTCTCACAGTTACGATTCATAGACCTGTAGCAGAATGTCCACCCTTGTGCAGATGGAGAATCTTTGTCATGAACCTATGAAATCTCACCAAAGGTGACACCAAAGGTGATTTTTAGTATTAACGTAGCTCTTTTTTAATCCCGTTCCAAAAGCAGGCTGTCAGAGTTTCTCATTTTAAAAGGCAGAAGCAAGCAACAGGCCCATTTGCTTGTTATAAAAGCAGGTTTATAATTTCTATCAGCCCTGACTGTAAATCCAGTGACTGACTAGATGGCACCTCTGTGAGATCAGGGATATTCTCCATGGGCACTGTAACCCCCTCAAAGGGAATTCTTGTGGATAGGGTGGCACATGCATCTGCTCTAACTCTGAAAAAATTTGGATGCATTAAATTTTTGAAATCTTTAAAGTGGAATCTAAGTCCTGGCTTTATTCTTTAATTTCCTAACAGCTTGCAACACTTTAACTAAACTACAGACTCCGAGAGCTGGAAATGACAAATTTGCCTGTAATGTATTATTTAAGAAAGTACAATTATGCTTTGAACCAGACACACTGGGAAATTTTAACGTAGCTGCCCAGCACTGGTTCAGGAGGAATGCTGTGCTGTGATAATACAGCTGCTCTTTAATCACCCTCAGACAACTCTGAGCCCTCAGCAACACCTTCTCTTGCTTCAGTCGCTATCGCTGGCCTTGTGGAGAATGGCCCTGCAGATTACACCCTGTGCTGTGTGTGCTCATCTCCCTCTTCAACCACCCATCTCTGCCCCATGTCCTGGGGAGAATTGCAGAGCAAAACCCAGAGTGGGAATATCTCAGTGTGCTCCAATATCTAAATAATGCCATCAAATACAGAAGAATTTGCATGCAAAACCCAGGACACCCTCTGACATAACTGCTGATAATTCTGGCGTTGGTTGAACACAAAATAAGATGAAGGCACCAAGACAGCTGCGCTTTACCTAAGGGACAGTTACCCTTACTAATCTAGAGGCAGGAGTAAGTTTACGGAAACCACGGGGCAAGTTGTATCAGTGCTGTAAAGCCTGCTGGGATCATGCAGCGGACATGAGAAAAAAGGTCAAGCGCACCTTTCCCCAGGGAGCCAGGAGGTCCGACCTCCACTGCCTGTGGGCACCTGTATTGTCCGACCTGCGAGGGAGCGGACCCCTCCCTGGCCACACTGCCTTGGCCACCAGCTTTTAGAAAAGTTCTGGGGCTGTTAGTGGCTGAACTGGCTGAAAGGCGATGAATGACCCAAAGAGACCAAAGGAAAGAAACACAAACGGGCACTCCAGGCCTCTGGCAGCCCCTGCACGAGGGCTCCAGGGCCAGGGCCATGGCTGGGGTGCCTGGGAGGCCACTGTGCACCGGCTGGGGTGCAGGGCTGGACTGGAGGTGCTGGGGCACTGGGCTGAGCTGGAGGCTGTTGGATGTCAGCACTTGAAGCACTTTAGTAAACTGGGGGTGCATGGAATGGGGAATGGTGTCCATGGGAAAGTATTGGTCTGAACAGGGGGCACAGAGCTGATTGAGTACTGGGCAGGGGGTGAGGTGCTGGTCTGAACTGGGGGCACTGGGTTGTACTGGGGGAATGGGGCTGTGGGTGTGTGAGGTGCTGGTCTGAACTGGGAACAGTGGGTTGTACTGGGGGCACAGGACTGTGGGTGTGTAAGGTGCTGGTCTGAACTGGAGGCACTGGGTTGAACTGGGGACACTGTTCTGAACTGGGGACACTGGTCTACACTGAAGGAACGGGGCTGTGGGGGTGCGAGGTGCCGGCTACGGCTGCGCTCTTCCCGCAGTCGGGAAGCCCCGAACCCGCCGCCCCGCACCGACCCCGGCGGCCCCGCCCCGCCGGCAGCCGGAGCCGCGGCCCGGGCCCGGGTAGCGGCGGAAGCGGAAGCCTGCAGCCGGGCGGCTCTTCCTGCGGGCCGGGCCGGGCCGGGATGGGGGAGAGCACCAGCCCCATCAGCGTTATCCTGGTGAGCTCGGGCAGCCGCGGCAACAAGCTGCTGTTCCGCTTCCCCTTCCAGCGCGGCGCCGAGCACCCCGCCGCACAGGCCAGTAAGTGCGCGACGCCGCGGGGCCCGGCCCGGCCTGGCCTGGGGACTGCGACTGCTCCGCGCCCGCGGGAGCCTCGGCCGGGGGGCCTGGCAGCCCCGTGTCCCCTGTGGTGTCCCGCACACGCCTTGTGGCACAGCCCCCCGTGCCTCATACTCCCCGTGCGGGCCTGGCGCCCCTCACACGCCTCACACCCCCCAGGGGCCCTCATATATTTGGTACCTCCAGGGCTCATCACACACCCCTTGCACCCCATGGTAACCGAACCACGTTATTGCCCGGTGTGGTTACCGACTCTTAGTGACCCTTAGTGAGCTTTAACCCATAATGGCTAGAAACTAAGAGACTTTAGTCCCTCGTGTTGAGCAATGGGGTGGAGGAGGTTTAATTTCCCCTGGAAAACAGGACCATCCAGGTGCCAGCTGGGCTCTGCAGGGCCAGTGTTGGTTGTCCGTCTTCCCCCAGCGTTCCTGATCCAGGATGGTGGCCTGGCCGGTGGGCGAGTGTCTTGGTCCGTGGCCTGATGGTGCTGCAGAGCGATGTGGCTGTTTGACTTGGGTCGCTTGTGAGCTGCTATGTTTCATGAGGTGTTTGACACCCTTGTTTAGGTTGTGAGTCACATTTTACCAAAAGAATTGTCTTAGAACCCCTTTTCGTTATTATAGGTGAAATCTGAAAAGGGTGGGATTTGCCTGGTTGGTTTCCTCCTGCCACACTCCTGCTTTTTGTTGGTAAATGATTTCAATACCTGTAACTGCAGGAGGGGTTCTGCAACATTATCATTTTCCCAAAACCTGAGCAATAATGAGGGAAATACATTGGTCAGAACTGTATTTTTTGCTCTCTCTCAAACTCCAAACTGTTACGTGGCACCAGAGAGGAAAGTTGTTTCTGTGAATGTTTTGCTTTCTCCTCGTTATTCCCGAAAATGTAAACCTCTTTCTCCTATTTTTTGATGTGGTTTTGAGTGAGAGTAGAAAAAACAAGATCTGGTACTTCTGCCTGAAAGGGAAGGGGCTTTCTGCTTTTAATATTGCTTTTGATGGATCACTGTTATAGGTAATTTTTAAAAGGGCACAGACAAGTATTCTCTTAATGCTCAAGTATTTTCTTAGCGCACTTATTTTAATGAACACTTTAGGGAGATCGTTCCTTGAAAAAGCTGTCCTTATTCTTTGTTTCAGATAAACCAAGGAGTCGATATGCTGTGAATAGCTCTGGTGACACCACAGAAGATCAAGATGGGGACTCCAGGTAGGGGAAAACACTTCTCCTTGCCCAAGAGTTTGAAACAAGAGAGGTGGCCTCTTGCTCTCTTGCCTGCTAGTTCAGTAGGCGAATTCTGTCGGACTGTGTAGAAGACAACTTGCGAAGAGATGCTTTAATGCCAAGTTATGAGCAAAGTAGTGCTTAACAATGAGGAATTTCTCATGAGGGAATGCTAGTGAGTCTGTTGTTTTCTGTTCAAGGTGTAGGTCAAGTATTTTGTGCTCATCAGAAAGGCAGTATTACTTTTTCAAATGTCGGGGTATTAATACTTTGTCAAAATTCCACTTTTCTTTACCTGCCTACTTCTAGCTGGATATATTATTCAGTTTCCTCAAATTCTTCCCTAGCTCATGTAATTGTTGTATGGGATTCCTGTGCACTAATGAATAACTAATTTTTTCTCTCCAGATATAGCTGCCCTTGTGTCTGTGGAGTGGAATAGTAGCTCAAAAGGCAACTGAGACTTAAGGATAGTTTTTCAATTACAGGAAATCAGCGGGTAACACACTGAAAATAGGCAGTGTGTTGTTCAGCGTGCGTGTATGTACAAATGGACCCTCTAATTAGTTTCTGTAGAAAACTGGAAATCTGCATGTTTCTAAATTTATCACTATCAGATATGAGAAAAATCTGGGAAAGAAGAGGTTTTTTTAATCTGTTGGCCCATAGTTCAGTTGCAGATCCTTCTTGTGATATGTGTTTTAATCTCCAGTTTTACTAAGAGTTGCTGCTCTTCTCTCATATAAGGGTGAAAAAGAAGTACTCATCACTTGCCTCCCAAAAATAATTTTTTATCGCAACCTCACCAACTATAAGTTTGTTGATAACTTTATGACTGAGAATAGTTGAGCTGAGATTAAAATTGCCCATGACAGTAAACTTCAGCAATTCATATGTTTTTCTAGGACTGGGAATCTTATGAAAACACGTTTTGCTTGAGGTCATTTCTATCTCTTGCCTCTTCTGGTGTCTTTGAAACTTTCAGGTGCAGCTTTCTATTGTGTCTCCAGTGAGTGGAGATTAAGGTCAGTGTTTATAAGCCTTGTATCTACTCAGATGAAATTGAGATGTCAGCCAGCACAGGTCTGTTAGCAGGAAGACCCCTAATATTATCTCCTGTGGATCTGTCTATAGCTGCCGTGCACATGAAGGGGAAATAGAGGAAGAGGAGTGTTTATGCTGCTCTGAAAGTGTTGGTTCTGCTAGAGTTTGAATATCGAGACCCAGCACTGCTTGTGCTGCTTACATGGCTGGATGTCTGCATTCAGAAATTCAAAGCTTTTTCCCAGTACCAGTGTAATCAGTGGTGTAAATCCACTGCAACCCATACAACTGATGTAGCAGCTAAAGGTGTCCTTCACTTCAGTGATAGCAGCTAGTAGAAGCAATTCTTAATGCTTTTTATATACTAAGTACTCTTAATTTGTATTAGGCAAGAGGAGGTGTAGGCAGAGTTAATATCTTCCACTGGACTTACTAATACAGGTGGAAAAAATACACAAGTTGTAGGTACACAGGCCTTTCTTCCAGCACAAAATAAAAAAAGATCTTCAAAACTGAACAAGAGGTTGCTCAGACTTTTGGTTTTGTATCAGACCATTTTTGCGGTAACAGAAGTTGGTGCCTTGGAGCAGAAGTGATTCTGAGGGGAGAGTGGAGGCAGAGAGGTGCAGGTGTCTTGGGGAGAGTGAGATGCTTGTGATGTGTAAACTAGGAAAGGAAGGAGTTTAACTATCATATGCTGTAAAACCAGTATTGCCATTGAACCCGTGGGGATTTTTCCTCACCAGTGTTTGCTCCTGGGCTTCTGTTTGGAATGTGTTTTGTATGTTCCCAGTGAAGATCAGGCCAGAAAGACCAGGAATGGAGCGACTGTTTTGAGAGACGTTCCCCTGCAGGTTTGTTGTTCCGCAGGGCAGCGGTGCAGCGGTTCTCCCGCTGAAACACTCTGGCCAGGAGCCCGTGCAGAGAAGTCATCAGTGTGAAGTCCAGCCCGTTTGCTGTTGATGGTGATTTTCTGGTTGGAGTCCCCAGTGGAAGTAATTTGTTAAGTGGTTTTGTATTATTTCTGGAAAGCTTCTTGAAGGAAGGGTTGGCAAAAAGATTCCTTCAAATCACTGCATATCAGTAGCAGTGGTTTTGGTGGCACAAATTGAGGCTTTGGAGTGGTCAGACTGCTGGGTTGAGTTGATGGTGTACTCTAAGCTGAATAATGTTGTAGGGTTAGGTCTTTCCCATGTTTTCGTGTTTGGTAGCAAAGGTTATTTCAGACTTGTCTTGTTGCTGGAATAGTTCTTACGAGGGTTGGATTAATCCTTTTTTATACTGGATGGCTGTCTTTATTTACTAGCCATCTAGCACCAATTGTATCCTAGATAAGGTTCACTGTTGCTTTTTTCCTAAGCTATTGAAAGCCAGATCAATTACTTTTGAGCTGTACTTTCCTGGAACAGTTGAAGTGTATATATTTCTTTATGGCTTCAGAAAGGACAAAATTAGATCAGTTTAGGTGCCTTAGCTTGTTTGCATAAATGGATTTATTTTAGCCTTCAGATTCAAATTTCCTGGTCATTGTTATGCTTCTTGTTTTTCATAGACAATTGCAGCCTATTCATGACAATTCTACCTCTAGGTTACTGGTGTGTATTTGCTTGTATTAATTTCTACGCAATGGAGCTCTGTGTTTGGGTCTTCAGAACATAGATTTTTCTTCCTTCTAAAAACAAGTCAAGCAGCAGAAAGTGGTTGAGGTGTGTTGATGATGGCTATGCAACAAAAAGGTATTCAGAAGAATCTGTCACTGTCAAAACAAATTACCTGTTGAGTTTCTCTCTTTGCTGGCTTCTTCTCAGCCTTTCATCATTTGTTTTCTTTAAAAACATCCTTCACTTTTTGAGAGCTTTACCAGTAATATGTACCCCTCACAGCTTATGGAGGTGTCTCCGCCCTGAAAAAACATGAGGCAATTCCTCTTTTGAAGCCACAAGAGAATGCTTTGTTGAATTGGTTCAAATGTTTTTTGTAGTTTTTCTGAAGGTGGTATAGTCAGCAAGCAAAAATTCTAATGAAGACAGTAACATATGTTACCTCAGACTCTGCATTTTTAGTAGTGTAACTGAATTACTGAAGGAGGTTTAACAAGTTTGACAGCATTGATGTCATTAATTGGCCAAATGCTTCTGTTACAGAAAAAAAAAAGGTCAAGTTACTGACAAACAAGGACTTGAATGTCCCTTTCTAACAAACAGTAGTTCTCCTGTGATAACATTTCTGTATTCTCTGTCCCTCTTTGACTGAACACCAGTGTTCTTCCTTGTTTTTGTTCTGAAAGGCTTCCTTTCTGTAAGCTCGTGCTTTTCCATTCACCCATCCATCCCTTTGAACACCCTTCCTGTACTATCACCCCCTTTGTATAGTCTGTCATTTAGGACTGCTCTAGGTTCTTTTTTCAACATGACCAGTAGAAATCTCCTGTCTTTTGGATTAAAGAATTGTTGGAGGTTTTAATTTTATCTCCCCTTTGTAATTTGGACAATATCAAGCTTTTATCAGATTCATTTTTCAGTATACTTAGGAAATTTGTTTCAGGAAACAAGTCCTTTTTTCCTTTGTATTTGGGGGAAAAAAAAAAAGGCAGTTGACTTAAAATAAAAATAGGTGTTTGTTTCTCTGATATAAAAGTGGGTGCAGCTCTTAACAGAGCCTTCTCTTTACACCTGTTGTGGAGGAGGTTTTCAGATTCTTTGCCTGCCCTTTTTAAGCTTCTGTGTGTTGCCCGGGGCAGCCAGAGATGGAGAATGACTTCATGCTTGTGCTGTGGTTCTGGACAGCCTTGTGCCCATTGTTTGGATCCCTGTGGGAGCAGCAGCAGCTCCGTGTGCGAGGCCCTTTGCAGAACCCTGGCTGTGCAAGCGACGAAAGTGTTTGGCATCCTCGTTCTCCCAGGCTGGGGGGTATGGAAACACCAGAACCGATTGCCAAGAGCTGTGGGTCATTTGGGGCTGCGTGGGGTGTTCTTTGGTGAAAACGCTAGTAATAGTCTAGAAAAGAAACTGAAGTTTAGAATCTGCTCTAAATCAGACTGCAACCTCTTCTATTTTCTTTTAAGGTAAGCATGAATTAAAAAGTATGGTGTAAATGCAGCTCCATAAGTGCAGCATGTTGTGGGAACACATCACAGCAGCCAGTGTTAGCGAGAGGACTAAAATGCATTCGCCTGTTTTCTCTGTGTTGTCAGTCTAAACCTGCAATATACCCCTGGAATTCACCTGCCATTAACTTTTGACTGTTCTCAATAGTTGTATTTCCTTTACAGGAGTTTAACCCTTGATAGTTCATCCTATTTTTTTTTTTTTTTTTCGTATTTTGTATATTTGCCTCGTTTATTTTCTTTTGTTGTGTTTTGTTTTGTGTTTATGGCCATGTTCCCATTTCAGAGACCAATGTCCTCTAACTGATGAGCAATTGGTTTCGGGGTAAGACCAAACGTTCTAAACAATCACTTTTGTCTAGAATGGCTTTCTTTTCTCACCATCCTTTTAATTGTGCTTTGTTTCTGTTTTCTGTTTTACTGAATGATGAGATAATTATATGCTAAATCACAATGTCTGTAGGAAACATATTGCTAAAGGTTTACGCTAGGATAATTACACAGGTCCTACTAACATTTCAGTGCTTCCCGTAGGGTATCCAGGACAGGTGTGGTGCTGTCTCTTCTGTGAACTGAGAAAAGTTGTGACTTTCCGAGAACGCAGCAAGTGTAGCCTTGGCGTTGGAGTTATTCCAACAAGGAGCCCTAAACCAAATTGCTTTCTGAGGAGCAATAACTTAAAAGTACAGATGAGTGAGCACAGTCCCATAGTAGTTATGGAGATCTCTTCAGTGACCTGGTTTTGAGCAGCTGCTCTGGTTGCTTGTTCTTGGTGCCCCTAAGCTAAACTGGAGGACTGCATTACACCCCCTTTTTGAACATCCGGAGGGAAAAGTGCTTATCTCTACCCAGAGCCCCAAAAGTATTAAACTGCATCTCTAGTCTCTGCTTAACATAAAGTTGCTCACCTAGATACTCAGCTCCCATTCTAAACCACTTCAAAGAAGAATTTAGAAAAACCCTGCTTTGAATTCCTGTAAAAAAAAATAAATAAAAGTTGTTATCCATTCTTGGGGAAAAAATGAACTTGTGATTGAGATTCTTCCCCCCTCCTTTTCCATGTGCTAGAGCAATTGTTTCCGCTAGGTTTCCAGAGGAGATGCTGGTGACAGCAGTCAGTCTGCACTAGTGTGGTTTGTATCGTACTGCTGGATTGTCTGCTTTTACTGCTACATTGAGCTCGTGATAGGAGTGATAGGATATTTGGGGCAAATCAAAGCTTTTGGGTTTTGTATTTAGTTTCCTCCTGCTGAATTCTTTGGTCCAGGAGAGGTTTGCTTCCCTCTGGAAATCACAACGTGTGGACTAATCTTGTAAAACAAAGGACTGTTACTGCCCAACTGCAAAACCTGATCTGCTTCTAACAAACTCCTGGGCTCTGAGAAGTCAGTATTTTTAGGTCATTGTAATACACCCCAGAGATTAGAAAATCAGTATCAAAATATCTAAACTAAAAAGGTTATTTTCTAAGATGAGATGATGGATTGAAGTGATGGGAATAACGTATCTGCTGTCCCTCAACCTCCTCATTGTCCTGAGGCCTAAGAAATATATAAATTATGTAGAGCATGGGGGGTGAAAAATCCCCAAACCAGCAAAATGAATAAATCTAGGCTGCCAGGTGAGGAGAATGGGGCTGGAGTCCAGGTCCCTTGGAAGAGCCTGTGGTGATACCAGGTGTTTGTAGCCAGCAGGTAGCACCTATGTAGCCCGTCACAGGCTTGTCTGCCCCGAGCCTGTCATCTGGCTGCGGTTGCAATATCTCCCAGAAAGACAAGTCTGCTAGTGAGAAGATACTGAGGACTTTACAAAAATCAACCTTTTAATCTTCTCCTCCCCACAGAGCCACGTACAAGGCTGGGCAGACATGGCTGCTGGTGTCATGAGCTCTCCTGGGGAGCTGCTGAACTCTTACGTTCAGTACCACATTTATCTGTTGGTGTAATTCCTTATAAAAGTAAAATCTTTAACAGCAGTGAAAGTCATCATAATGATCAATTTTCCAGTTCCCAAGCTATCCTTTGCCAAGGCTGGGGGAGGGAAGAGTAACGCTTTTCTTACCAGCCAGCAGGCGTTTTCTAGTTTACCCTTCTTCTCCCTTCACCCCCCAAAGCATATGCTCGTTTTGGATCCATCGCTGTTAGAGTCTTTCTGGCTCCACGGTGAGCCTGTTAACGAATACAGCTGAATGGGGCAAAAAGAGGGGGAGAAGCTCAGTGCTGTCATGGTGACATTTTTCCTATTTTGAACAGGATCTCCAAGGGACTGTCAGTCCAGATCCTGTTTGAGGACACTTTGCCCTTTCTGCATGAGCTCCATGTGTTGTGCAGTGCGGTGGCCGAAGACTGTGGGCTCAGTGGCCCCAGGAGTCTCTGGCCAATCTCCCCATCCCTCTGCTTGCCCTTAGCAAAGTTTGGAGCAGAGCAGCCAGGGGTTTGGAAGTTTGTACAGAGCTGCTCCTTCCATAAGCCAAACGTAAGCAGCGTGCTGTGGTCAGGATTACCTGTTTGTATTATACAAACACTGGGGGCTTTGTCAGTTTGTAAAGCCCCCGTGTTGTCCTTCGTCTTCAGTATGTGAAGGTCTAATAAAAGAAAAGCCCCCTGGGTCATGTGCAGATGGGTACACACAAAAGATCTGTCTGTGTGCATTTGTCTGAATTTCTGTAGTACTCCATAGCTCAGAGTGAGCCAGGAAAATGGTACATTAATTCCATCTCTGGGCATGGAGGGCTCGCTTGTGGCCAAGAGATAAGGTGAGCGCAGCACACACCCATGCCTGCCCTTTTCTCTGGGCGATACCGGGTTATCTGGGGTACCTGCCTGCTGGAGGGGGGTGGTCTGGCAGGGACACACATCCCTGAATGTAAATATAGAAAAGGAAATTAACATTTTCATTCTTAAAAAACATGGTCTCATCAGAAACTGGTTTGAAATTAATTTGGTTAAATGGGAGCCTCTAAGAAATCAGATGAGGGAAGAACTTGCTAATATCAAACCTTGTACCGCTCCTGTTCTAGAAGGAGTTGTTCCCTCCAGCAGCTGAGTCCCTCTTCCCTGAGGATTTGAACTCCACTTTCCTGAGGAAAGCAAGTGTTTGTAGAGGCCAGACCGATGTCACAAGGCCGTCGGAAAGAGCAGTTGCAAAATTCCTCTTGTGTCACACTGGATTCTTACCCATTTTTGTAGCGATACCTGTCTTTTCCAGGGCAGACTCCTTGTAGGTGCTTGCCCTCCTGTCTCACAGCTGCCCTGGTCCCACCACTGAACCAGAGCAACCCAGTAACTCCATGGGCAGCACTGGGAAGGGCCTGCACTCTCGTGAGGTTGTCTTAGATTGGTTTGTCAGATGAGAAGGCCCAGGTGAGGCCAGGCAGCTCTCACAAGGGTGCTGCTGGTCTGCTCAGTAACTTTGAATCTCACAGATGAGATTTGGGAAAGGGGGCACAAGCATTGGATGTATGGTTTTCTAATTGAATCAGCTCTTTCTTGCTTTCCCCTCTGCCATACTGGGTGGCTTAAAGATCTCTGTTGTGCTTGAGTTGACAGGCTGTGTTGATATGTAGTTGCTTAGTAAGTTCATTAACCTGCAGCTAAATCCAGGCAATGGCTAACTCAAGCTGGTTTTATATTTAAGCGAACCGCATCTAATCTTTCCAATGTATTTTGCTGAGCATGTAATTAAATAAGCATGACCCTGCAGTCTTTGTCATGAATGCTTCCTGTTTTATAATTGTGATGATCTGAGAGATGTAATTAAGGGTTCTTAATTTTCCGTAATTGGTGCTACTCTAGGTACAGCAATCTAGACACAACTTTAATTAAAAACTTATAAGTTAAATATATCTGTATTTGGAGGAATATTCTGGGGGTATGCTTTTTGAAAATTGTAGTAACTTCTCTTTCTGCTCCTTAAGGTTTTCGGATGTCATCCTGGCGACAATTTTGGCTACCAAGTCAGATATGTGTGGCAAAAAGTTTGAACTGAAGATTGACAATGTTCGCTTTGTTGGCCATCCCACGTTGCTTCAGCATGCCCTTGGGCAGGTATGGTATGAGGTCTGCTCTCGGGACCTGCCTTCTTTACAGACTGCCTGGCTTAGTTAGGAAACTTAGAAAATATATCCTGTTTTTACTTATGGGTGCTCAAAGCTGTCTTTTACTTAGTTCCAGATAAATACAGTGAGTGGCAAACTGAGGGAGCTGTGTCAGTGATTCTCAGAAACCCCCTTCTGGTTACTGTAGAAAAGCAGTGTGGGTAAAGAGGAGTAATACTAAGCAGTCCAGCTCAAAAAGCTGTTTCTCCCTGTTAGTTATTGCCAAGTCAGCTCTTTAACACCTCTAATCAGTATGGCAGTTAAAAAAACGCGAAAGAAACGAACAAAAATCCACCCCAAACCTTCACAAATGTGATTATAGAAGCCACACCAGCTTTGTTTGGATTTCAACTCTTTCTGCTGCTCAAGTTGATTCACATGGCCCAGCTGGAATAGATAGGCTGTTGAAAGAAGTCTAACATTTTCTTGTGGACAAAGTCAGGCTGCTGTTTGCATTGAGACCTTGCTCTGTGGTCTGTGTTTTAGCTGCTTGGAATGAAAGCAGTTGCCACCTGGGCTATGGAAAAGGCCCTGCTGAAGTCTAGGAAAGAATTTACACACTTCTATGTGCAAAATATTTCCTGTCTCATTCCCCCTTCTTGATAGACTGTAAGGATGAACTAAGGTTTGCTAATTTCTGAATCCAACACTGATCTCTGTCACTGAATTGCTTTGGTCTCTTTTTTTCATCAAATTGTCTAAGTAATTCATTTTTCAGGAAAAAAAATCTGCTTGCCAATTTTATCATCCTTTCTATCTATAATTAGAGGTGCAAGCAGCTTGTTGGCAACTGCTGCTTGATATTTAGAAGAACAGACTGCTTTAAGGATCGGAAGATACTAGTGTTCTGCTTTTGAAACTCAATTGTGAGTCTACAAGAAATGTGATGGAGGATCACCGAGATTCGGTCCTCAAATGTTTAAACTGCTTTGGAAGCCAGAATTCAGTGTCTCCAAGCTGTACAAGTCCATCATCAGGCCCAGGGTCCACATAGCGACCCTGGCCAGGAGCAGAAGGAGACAGGACCAGAAACAGGACTGCAGGACAAGGGTCCATGCGGGAGACAAGCTGTCTATGATGACGTGGATCAAAGGTGCATCCAGGAGACAGGGCTGAGACAGGCACACTTGCAGGCCCTGAACTGAGCTGGAATGGGGCTCCAGAGCTGAGCTTAAATGGGGCTCATGGCCATGGGCTGGGGTGTGTGGGGGGGACCATTCAGACTTCTGGTGCTCTCAGGGCCCTGACAGCAGTGGCGTGTTCTCTCACAGTATCAGATTCCTTTATTTTGCTAATCTCGTCTGAAAGGTACAACTTCCTAAATGTGGTGTAAATTACGATGAAAAATTGTATTTGCATTTTTGCACCATATATTATCATTATTATACATTCTCTCCACTTTCCTGTCAGTTTTATCCTAATTGCATAAAATATCTCATCATTTTCAGTTTATCTAAATACAATTGCATCTGGGTAAAAAAAATACAGTTATAAAGTGCTTTAAACACTTTTATTACTTCTTGTAGGATCTCCTTTTTGTGTGTGTCTTATCACCCCGGTAATAGTGTCCAGAATCTTCTAGACGTGGCAGCCGTCTCTGCCTGTTGATTTGAGTCTAAATCTGGGACTCCTTTGCAGTTCGGAGGAAGCTGGATGGAGCTCCTTTCCCGTGGAGCAGAAGCAGGGACCAGAGCAGCCCGACAGTCTCTGGTTTGGGTTTCTTCAGAGTTCACACTGCAGCAAGTTAATCCACAGGACAGCTCAGCAAATTCTTACTCAGATGAGATTCAGGAGTTACAAGAGCATGAATATTTAATCCTGTGTGCCAGACCACCTTTTATGTAGCAATCTTCTGAATTCTTCAAATTCCTTCAGCATTTTCTTTTCCAGTTTAGTAATTTCTTCTTTGTTTTCTGCACAGGAGATGATACTAAATCTATCCTGCATCCCAATTAATGTGAATGGTGGTAGTCTCTTTGATTTTAAGGAAGGAACAAGATCAGTTCCTACGCTTGGAAATGCTTTTGAGTCTTTATTGAAGATCATGAGGCATCCTGGAACCTCTAACTCCAGAATAAATAAACACAGTAAATTGACTTTACCGCCCTCTCATCACCGCCTTTTTGTTAGAGCTTCACTGACACTTTAGAAAAAAAAGAAAGTATGTATCGCTTCTTTTAGTTTCTCTAATTTTTAAGACTGCTGAGTATAAACACTCAGATTTTTGAGTTCACTGATGAGCAATTTGGTGCTGATGCTCAGGACCTTCCAGGAAGCGTGGATGTGGCTCTTATCAGCTTCTCTGTGTTTGCCCCATCTCAGACTTTCCCTTAGCTACATATGTACATGTGTTGGGTAGAGACCGAATATGAGGTTCGCTGGGTGATGTAGCTGTTTTCACTTGAGTTTGGGTGGGGGTTCAGCTCTGGGGGTGGCAGGGGTGTCCTCTGGATTTTGTGCTCCATCTTGTGGTGACGCTCGCTCCATTCCCGGTTGTTAGTCTCAGGTGTGCAAATTCAACTTGCTTGTCTTGGCTTCCACTGTTCCTCCCCACCAGAAAGTCTGTACCCGCATTAGGGCTGAAGCTCTTTGCTGCAGAAAGAACGGACGGAGGGGGAGAATGTGTTCAAAATCCTGCAGGGAGGAAAAAGCAAACCTTTTATTTTAGTACAGCAGTTCTAGAGCATTTGTTTGTTCTGATAAAAGCAACAGTTTGTAACGTGACACAATCCAAATGGGGATTTTAGGAAAGGAAAGGGGAAGGAAAGGGAAGGGGAAGGGGAAGGAAAGGGAAAGGAAAGGGAAAGGAAAGGGAAAGGAAAGGGAAAGGAAAGGGAAAGGAAAGGGAAAGGAAAGGGAAAGGAAAGGGAAAGGAAAGGGAAAGGAAAGGAAAGGAAAGGAAAGGAAAGGAAAGGAAAGGAAAGGAAAGGAAAGGAAAGGAAAGGAAAGGAAAGGAAAGGAAAGGAAAGGAAAGGAAAGGAAAGGATTGGATTTGTGGCCTAGGACGAGAAATCTATGGACTTCTCTTTAGTTGACAATATATATAACAATTGTGCTAAGGAATTTAAACCTACGGTCCCTAATGATGCTAAAATGCAGTAGTAAAGACACCTAATAAAACTGCTCTCTTCTCTGATACTCATTTCTGTGGTCATGACCGAAATGCTTTGGTATAAGTCTTCACAGCTTCTCAGAAAAGGCAGTGTTGTCAAGTAAATAGGACACTTTCATTAAAAAAACCCATAGTGTTAGTTTTTACAAGTCAAATTTCATGGTATAATTTTATTTGTCTGCTCTCTTTTCTCAGCAAACTTGTTATTTGACTCACTTAGGCTTTTCTCTTTTTTTTTTTTTTCCTGGTTTTCCTTTTTTTACCTCGTTAGTGGCTCCAACTAACACAAAATATATTTTTCAGGTATCCAAAACTGATCCCTCACCGAAGAGAGAGATGCCTACTATGATTCTCTTCAATGTGGTGTTTGCACTGAGGGTAAGGACTGTCTTCATTCCATCTGACAGCGGGATGTGCTTCAGGTGTATAACAGAATGCAGTGGGCTCACATGCCAGTAACCTCTTTTAAAACATCCAGTGCCTGATTTCATTGGGATGTTTTAATTTGAAACAACAAACCTGACCAAGGTACAATATGACACTGACGAGTGGGACAGTTTTGCAGCCCAGTGGAAAACAAGTATAAATTTATCTTCAGGACATTTTCTGGAGTTTTGGTTTTAGATACCCAGAGTGCAAAGGCATGCAAGAAACCACTTTGCAACATGGGTATGAACCAAGTTGAATGTCCTGTATGTGTCTCCCGTTATTAGTGAGCTGGTAACTCTGGCTCAGGACAGCACTGTTTGGAGCCCTTACTCATGCTGTGTGAAACAGACGTGCCTTTGCCCAGCGCCTCTAGGCTTTTTTTTCTAATTAAACGGACAGTGGTTGAAAACTGCCTCCTCTTGGCAATGAGATCATTGTAAATGGAGAGAGCCAGGAGGCAGCAGCTGTAGCATTCTAAAGGATGCTCAGCAAGAACCTGGAGCAAATGTGTAATTCTTGCTTGGAATTTTTTTCAGGTCTACTCTATTTACTCTATTGGTATCCGTGTTAGGGGATCCTGACTTCGCTCATTTGGTGGTACAAAACCCTAGAAATTTCATTATATTTGAGTATTATTTGATTTCTGCATTCTGGCTTTCTCTTCTCAACCCACAGGCTGCATCTGTGGAGCCAACATTGTTTTTGTGGCATGTACACATGCGAAGAAACTTAAAAATGAAAGAAGGAGGTGGAATAGCCATCTTTATGGAAATGGTTGATTTTTGCTTGAGTGGATATAGTGTAATGATTTGAAAGAATCCAGTTCCTTGCTTGTGAGATGCACTAGTACTTTTGTTACTACTGGCCTCCCCGCAGTGACTAACAAGGACAGGGCCACAGTCTGGATGGCTTGTCCTGAGTTGAGGAGCAAGGTTTCATACAAAGCAATTTTCCCAGCAATCCATCTGAATCAAGCAAGAAATAGTTTGCTGAGTTCTGCTGGCGATCCAGTGATGTCGTGCTTTGGGACATCCTTAGGTCAGGAAGTGCTGAATTTGCGATACAGTTTATTTTAGTTTTTGCATGTTAAGAGACATCACCTTTAAGAATGCTGTTGTTTTGGCATATTGGTAAAGCACCACGCTTTGATTGTAGGTCAGTGTGTGTCGATGCTCGTGCAAACACAAATGTTGATGCACATTGAGTCATGTGGAAGCAGAAGTGCTAAAACCAATGCTCCTTCATTCACAATATTGCAAGAGCTCAGTGAAGTATCATGAAGGCTATATCTGGCCCACGTTTTTCTAGAATCTAATTTCTAGTGGTTTTCCTAGGGAAACGTGTTTTTTTGCATTTTGGTATTGTGATGATACTGATGTAGTTGTGTGCGTAATGCAGCACAAATCATATTTGCCAAATGAGACACTCTTATTCCATAGAGAACTGTCAGGTTTCTGGAAAGTGGACATTTTTTCCTAGCACGATGCAGCACCGTGCAGGGGGTGGGTGGAGGCGTTCCGAGATAACGCTGGGAGCCCATCTGCAGCGGGCAGACCTCGGGCAATGTCCCAAACGCTGTAATCAGCACTGACCCTGCTGTGTTTAAGCTTCAGGGTTACCAACGTGTCGTGACTCAGCAGGAACAGTGGCATCCAAAAATGATGACTCATGGTTTGCTGGTTTACGTGCCAAGTTATCACTTGCTAGAACTGTAAATTCCTTTAAATGTCTTAACAAACACGAAGCAGCTGCTGGCTCAGACTGGAGCCACCGAGTCCCCCCACCTTGTCAGCTGTACTGACACGATAGGCTTTTCCAGCACTTTCATTCTGGGACTTGCACGAATGCAGTGTTAGTAATAACCCACATTTGTGAAATACTTGGGAGCATAAATCCAAATTCATTCTGGTTTGGGATCAAGTTCTTGATCATGTGCTGGCAATTCTTACCTAGTTACAGTCTTGTCAGTATATAAGGCAAACATCAGTGTAGCAACATGGAGTGGGTGGGCTGTGTTAAAGGCGCTGCAGACCTTACACTCCCAGTGAATTTAACCTGAACATTATGACATTCTCCCTTTCCAAATAGTTTGACACTTTCTCACTGTGTGCAAGTGAATTCCTTGGTCTCTTTGCTAGCAGAAGGCCCATTAACACCTGGAAAAAATAAACCAGACAGGAGTGTCGTACTCCAGGTGCTGTGTTCATTTGGTGTGCATAGACAAGCTTAGAAATCCCTGAGTCTTCTCTTTACCTTTGGACATCTCTGAGCTTCTGCTTTGTTGCTGCTAGAGAAAATTCCTTTCTTTTGCCAGTTGCCAAACAGGCTGACTTTTGATATCCAATGAAGATAACTTTTGACTACTTATCCATCACTGTAGTTCCACAGATGTGATTGTGGCTGAATGACCGACTCTTTCTTTTCCGTGTTGCCCGTAGGCCAACGCAGATCCGTCCGTGATAAATTGCTTACACAACCTCTCCCGAAGAATCGCCATAGTCCTGCAGCACGAGGAGCGTCGCTGCCAATACCTGACCAGGGAGGCCAAGCTGATCCTGGCTATTCAGGATGAAGTGTCTGCCATGTCAGAAAGTGAGTGCTGAGCTTAACTGTGTGCAGGAATATGTTTGTCCAGAAGCACTCTTTCAGAAAAGTACTGATTGTGCCTTCTTACTTCTTTTGTGGCTGGAATCAATATGAACAAGTTTTGGTGCTCTTTAGCGTTCCAACAGCTTTTGACTGCATTTTGCCTCATCCAGGATCACTGTACCTGTGCAAAGATGTCGGCCTTAGAAATGAAGCAGCTTGTTTACTTTCCTTGCTAGCTCAGTTCAGTGCGATCGCTGGGGAATGTGCGCTGAGCCATCACATTTGGGTCTGCCTGTGAGGCTGTGATGGAAGAACTCATAGGTAGCTTGCTTCACCCAACCTTAAGCAAGTTTCCCATGCTTTCATGCTGTCTGCTGCGTCACCAGACTTCTTGTGTGGAAACAACTCTTGCAAGTTGTTACCATGGCTAGCAAATACTTACAGAGCATTTTTATAGACTATACTTCAGAGCAATTTACTATAATATATGCGCTATTTAAGGTGAGCTCTATCTGACGGTGATGCATGATCTTGCTGCAAGCATTAACAATTGAAAGTAACATGTATGAAAACAAAAACACTTAAAATCATCACTTGACAAATTCACAGGTACATGTGCTTACTGAGTTGAGGTTTAGGAGAAGTTGGCAATGTATCACTATTGTTATTTTAACACATAGCTCGAGTTATTGTAAAAGCTTTGAAAAATAATCGTGGATTAAAAATACATGGATTCTGTCCCTAAGATACTGGTTGATACCCAGTGGGGAAAGAGAACACTCTCTTTGCTTTGAAATCAGTTGTTTGCTTTCTTGTTCTGAAATTTTCCATAGGCACAGAAGGACCACAGTCACCTTTTCATCACATCCTACCCAAGTGCAAACTGGCCAGAGATCTTAAAGAGATGTATGACAGGTAAGTGGTAGCTCATAGTATGCTGTTTCTCACTGGAACCTCTTGGCCTTGTTTCTTAGGATATTATCCACATCTTCGTGCTGCTGACTCACTGGGATTTGGGTTCAGGCCAGGTCGAGCAATGTGAAGGCTGTCGAGTGAAATGTTTGTAGAATTTCTACAGTCATCTTTACTGTGGTCTCCCTTTGGTTCTTGAAAGTTGGTGATGTCTGTCACAGCTTTAAGAATTACTGTTTTCTTCCTTCGCAGAGAGGCATATAATGACAAGTGAATTGTAGAGCTGCAAAGTGCCATATGAATATTGTATCACTGTAGAAGTGCTCTAAACCTGCAGCTAAGAGAGAAATGCTGTGTCCAGCACTGATGGCAAGTCAGATACTGCCCTGGCTTCATTTGGTTACACTGTTTATGTCTGCACAGTGAATTTGGATTAGGCGGTGAGACTTTCAGCAGAATGGAAAGTGTAACATGCTGTTTCTTGACTGGATTAAAAGTTCTGGCAAGGATTTCAAAGGAGCGTGGAGTTAGTGTTCCCTTTCAGCAGGAGCTGGCACCAACCTCCCCTGGCGTATTTCTGCTCTGACAGCTTGTCAGTGCTGACTCCTCGTGCGGAGCGGACCCCTCCGTTCAGGATATGCGCTTTGTGAAGGACCTTGATGAAGGAGCACAGAAGGTTTTGGTGGGGAGGAAGGTGATGTGCCCCTCGATTTGGGTGTTTGTCAGGCCTTGGCAAAATTACTCTTGAGTTCCTTGATTGACTGTAGGGCACATTGTATGATATCAGACAAACCTTTTAGCTTCCCTAGATCGCAGTTCCCCCTGTACAAAGGGAATAATTGCAAAACCCTATAAGGTGAGGCACTGAGAGCCTAAATAATTTAAAGATTGCAAAGCAAATTAGAATACTGCTAATAAGCTATTCTTTTTTACGTTCAAGAGCTGTGAATTTCAGCCTGTTTGGAAGGAATGTTGTGCATTGTTCCATACCACTCTTACAGAAGGTGTACTAAAGTTTAAAATAAGGCACTTTTTATGTAGCCTGTAATTCTAATATTAAACTTCACCTACGACTTTTCTCTGTTCCTCTGGGGCCATGTGCTTGTAGCTGGGCAAACCCTGCTCTTGTTCCCCAACATTTTAGCGACACAGTGACATCTTGTGGCACTTCGCTGTGGAACACACAGCCCGAGCTCACGGAGTTTGCTAATACAGCCGTGCCATGAAACAAGGAGGAACAGACTGACCACGGAGAAACACGAGCTGGTGCTGCCCCTAGATGTAAAATAAGGCAGTCTCCCTCATTTAGACATAGAGAGTCAGGGAGAAGTGGTGGAGGTTATATTTTAACACTTTTGAATGATGTTGTCTTAAGCAAATATAAGAAATAAGCTGTTGGTAAAAATATGAAACGAGCATTTGGTTGGAAAGCTCTATTTGAAGAGCAGGTAACAGCGTCCCTTGCTGGCTGGGCAATAAGGCGTGTTCTGCAGTATTTTTCAATTAATGCTTCATATGAGAGAATAGGAAATGTACTTAGTATACCTTCAGTGAGACCAGGTGAAAGGGGCTGCGGCACATACCTCGGCAGGCATGGAATTAAATTTTTTCTTTGGTCAGGTAGAAGAAATGGTCTAGAAATAGGATTTTTATTCTACAGCTCCAAGATGAAGAATCCCAGATTGGGAACAGCTCTGGAGTGAAGTCTGTGCGGTCGTCTATGAAATGAGGGTTAGTCACAAGTGACATGGGATTGCAGAAAAAGCAAACAGATAAGAATGCATAAAATAGAAGTCTTGTCTGTAAGATGGAAACCAGTCCTGCTCAAGATTGTAAATCCTCTGCTGCAATGAATACTGTATCCAGTTTTGGGCACCACGTTTCAAGAATGATTTGGGCCACCTAGAGAGTATGGAGGAGTGAGAATGACCTAAGAGGAAAGATGGAAAGATTTGCTTTGTTTCTTTTAGAGGAGGAAAGACTGCTGGGAACGGTAAGTTCTCAAATGCTTTCAGTGACAATGTGCTGTTTTAAATTTATAGAGTTTTCTGGCATAGCCTTTGGCATAGGGGAACAGCTCAGTGAAGTGAAAAGAACACTTTGAATTGCAGATGGGAACCCAGCTCTCCAGCTGAGATTTGCTCAAGCAGCATTTCCTGGTGTCTGCTGAGTTCTGCAGTCCCAGTCACCTCTTGAATTATCGGGGTTGCTCCAGAGGTGCTGTCTGGCCCTTGGTTTCCTGTAGATGGTGCTGAGGTATTTCAGGCAAGACCCAACATGTCCTTTATCAAGCTGGTTTGTACAAAACCACAAGTGCATGAATCTCTTTGTAGTTCAAAATGTCCCTTGCGTTTTGAATGAAGTGCCCATATTTTGTAAGGCAGGAATCAATAGCCAGGTCATCTTGACTGTACCGCTATTGCTGTGATAGTGACGCGGTGTTATTACACTGACAGTTTAGAGGCAATCAGCATCGAGTTCCTGGGACCTTTTTTGACTGTAATGGAGAAAGCAAACAATAGTGTTTCTTTTTGATTAGTTCAGAAAATAGATTTGAGAGTCTTTGTGTTGTCCCCAAACTCCAGCATTGGTGGGGAACAAAACGTGATGGCTTCAGGACCGAGGAACTCCAGCTGCTGGTGCCTCCGGTGTTACCACACCAACAAATTTAGCAGTGTTGCAAAGGGTGTCTCTTTTAAGCCAGTATTCAATTTAGGGAATTAAGACAGCTTTCACCAAGTTCTATCTGCCACTGCAGGTGATATGTTAGCTCGATACTAGCTAACTGCTTGCCTGTTTTTAGCAAACTTTTCTTAGCTTTACATTGGAATAAAGGTGAAAGTATGGGGAGGGTTTTGGGGAGGATTGGATTGTTTGTGTATTCTTTTTAATACATTTTTAACATAGTATACATTTTTAACCTAGTGGGGTTTGACTGAAATATCAGTAGCTCAGGGAGAAGTGGAATAATTATATGAGATTTAGTGAATTATTAGGTGTGACTTGTTTGGCTGTACTGTAAAATAGAAACTGACTACAGTTATTTGATCAAAGGACGGTCAATGTGTCCTTTACAAGGAAATGTGAAACCTTTTCAGAGCTCTAAGTAGTTACAGGCTCTGGCAAAAATAAAGCTACAAGCTCAGCTTCACCAAACAAGAAAATATATTATTGATTTCTGATATAAATAAGATAGACATAAAATAAGATGTGTGTGTGTAAGATTCATAGCTCTTGTAAAATATGACGTAGGATTGTATTTGTTTTGCCAATCGTTATGGAAAAAAAAGGCAGTTCTGTGGGATATTGGCCAACTTTTGGGTTCACATTTTGGGTCAGTGGCTCCCAGTCGCTGTTCAGGGCAGAGCAGAAGAACAGAGCAAAAGAGAATTGTTATCCCAAAAATGTTTGCCAGCTTCCTGCAGCCCTGGAGGTGGTTTCTGTATATTCAACAGCCTTCAGCTGATCTCACTTCCCTGAATTAGTCCACAATCCCGCGAGCCAGAGTAAATATTTTACAACCACAGCATCCTCTGATAAGGAGATCCATGGCTTAACTAGTTTCTGTGTTTCTTTCTATTTCTTTTGAACTTTGCTCCTTCTAGCACCATGAGATGTCTCAGAGGTCTTACAAGAGAGAGACATGGAACAGCTTTTTCCTATTTACTTCTTCCTGTCTCAGTTTTAGACTGTGATATCACCTCTCTGTATCCTAATCCCTCACCAGGTATTCCTCAGCATTAGTTATCAGTTATCTAACCAGAGATTTGAAAACAGAATGCTGAAATTAAGTTTTCATGGGATAAAATGGAATGCCTTTGAGGGTTTAATAGCTGCTTAGAGTATGGGGAATAAAGCTATTTTTCCCAGTTTTTCTTGAAGTCTGTGGGAAAAAGGAAAAGTCGCAGCAAGGTCACTGGATACCAGTTAACTGATAAACCAGCTTATGAAATTTAGTACTGATAGTAAAGTCATGCATATAAGACCAAACAGCCCTTATTTAGTGCATAACCATTCTGAAAAGAGCTTCAGTGCTAAAGCTCAGGATGCACTAACACTGTAAAAAAATCCCCGTAAACTGTGCGAAGAGCAGTTAGGGAAGAAGCAAAGAACAAAAGAGAGTATTCTGTGAATTCCTGCTGTACCTGCTGCACCTTGGACTCTTTGGGCAATTTCCTACCGGGGGCTCCTCAGACTGCGTCCCGGAGGGTCGGGGCTGTTTGCTCCACAATTTTAGTTGGATAAGGAGAACAAAGTAGAACTGGAGCGAAGTGGCTCCCTAATGCGACTTGAAAACTTGTTTTCTTGGTGTTCTGTTGCTGGTTTTTGCTGTTCTGCTCCTGCCCCTCGCAGGCGGCTTCGGGGTTCGCTGGTCGCCAGCCAAAGCACTCGGGGCCAGCTCACGGAGATTGGTGAGGCTCGTGGTAAAAAGCTTGTGGAACAGGTGACTTTGTGGGGAATCTGTGAAAATGAAGGCAGATGTGGATCCAAACTTCACTTTCTGTGACTTTACTGTATTTCATGTTGCATGAATCTTTGTGTACATGGTGGGGAAATTATGTAACTCTGTTGGCTGGCTAGGGGCAGTTGCACACATTGCTGCTGGAGGGTGTAGCTTGTTCCAGGTCAAATTATTAGAGACTTCTATTAGTTTTATTTTCCATCCAAGGAGGGGCAGATGAAGGAGAAATCATGTACGTAAAGCCATAATGAAGGCTTTAAATTGTATAGTTGGATGCAAATGTAAATGAATGAAATTAAGATCCAGATCTGAACTGAAAATCTGGTTTTCTTGTTGTCTTTAATTCTAGCCTATTGTTGTATAGTGCAGTGTAGACAAAATTATGCTGTGGAGAGTGTAATTATGTAATTAAAGCTTCTGCCTTGGTGCTCTTGGACCAAAGAATGAAAGGAACCAACTGTTACTGTTTTTCTGTTTCCTGAATGTTAAACTACATAGGGAAAATATCCCTGCAAGTGTTTCACGTTTTCATGTATCTTTGCTTCTTTTCTGTAACCTGTTTGAACAACCCCACTAGCTGAGTCTCTTAACTCACCTGTCCCCTTCATTTATTGTTGTGTTTTCTCTCGTGAATATTTGTCCCAGTAGGTAGTGTGAGTAACCACGGCTTCAGGCTTTAGCTTTATGCATTTTGAGAGAATCCAGCTTTATCTGGTGCGTGTTTGGTGGGATAAGCCGTGTTACTGGACTTGCAGCATTTAATGCAAGAAAACGGAGGTGTTTGCCGTGCTTTGCATGTTCCTTCAGGGGTTGGAGCCTCAGGCGTGAGCGCCACAGAGACGCTGGATTCATCCTCCTGGTTCCTTTTAAGAGAAGGAAAACGTGTTTAGTGTCTGCTCCCTTTGCAGCTTGAAAAATCAATGTTTTTCAGAGGTCAGTGCAAGATTTGAGAACAAAACCACGGCCTCTGCTTTTGAAAAACATTGTCTGCAGTGAGATTTCCCCTGATGAGTCTGATCATGCAGGAGGGATCGTGGTTGCTCTCTCACCACTCTGTTGTGGTTTGGTGAATAGTTAAATGGGCAGTCAAAGCTACCCAATGGTTTTGGGTTTTTTTTTTAAACTGAATTTTCAGGTCTCTCTAAACCTTGTATACAACCAGATGAGCTTGAAAAAGAGCATGTTAGTTTGTGGCCTACAACTGAATGCTAGCTATAAATGTTTAAATTGCCACATAAAGAGTTTCCAAGGCATGGATTTGCTCCCGGCCTGTTCCTGGCATGTTTTTAAATCTGTTTTGTGTAGAGGGGAAATTTGTGGGCGTTACCAGCACAAAAGTCATATTGCAAGTCTCAACACACTTAAATTTAAAATTCAGACTGGAATTTTCAGAGTGCAAACTTTGAAATTTTCTTTTAGGCCAAAAAACGCTCTTTTGGAATGATGTTTAAAATCAAAGGGCATAGTGAGAAATTCAGTTCTCCAGTAGATGTGATTAGCAGTTGCTTAAGACTGATTTGTGAGTCTATATGTGTCCCTAACTCAGTGTACATGACAAGGTGGGCCTTGCTGTTCCTCCCTGCTCTGTCCCACGGCCTCCAGCAAAGCTGTTTGCAGGCCAGTGTTTCCTGCTGGCGTTGGGAAGGTTTGCGAAGTGGTGCTGGCTTAGCCCCTTAGCGTATGGTACCCATCTTTACCCATTTTAAAATTAATATAGTTACCTACCTAGGTGTATTTCATCTGTTGCCTAGACTTCCAGGCTTCTGTAAAACTACCCGAATGACGTTCATTGCTCTAATCTCCCGGCTTTCTGGGTTTTTTTCAGTGAAAGAGGCTTATAGCTGCTTTCAGGCTGAACATAAAGGTCAGACTTCATCCTCATTCCTCAGGTGTCCATCATTTCCACTCCAGTCCTGTTGTCTGAAGTTAGCTTAAAGGCTTAGGTTAGTCCCTGTGGTTTCCTAGAGTGAAGAAAACATTTAATGAGCACATTTGTGATTTCATGTGACAAGCAGGGGCAGGTTAGTAGGCAACAAACAACCTAAGCAGAACCGAGGGAGTCCCTTATTGTAGAAAAGTGCTGCTTGTAACATCTCTTGCCCAGTACAGACATCTCCTTTTCTTTTTCCTTGGGGAGGAAGATGGAAGTTGAAGGTGAAAACATTGTGCCCAGTTCACATTTGCCCTTTGCAGCTCTGGTCTGGGGAATTTCCCAGTGCCTTGCAGTAGATCATCAAGAAACACTTTTAACGTAAGATACCGCTGCAAAGTTAAGAGCAGAGGGAGCAGAAGATCAGTGGGGTGAAGTCTTTAAAATCCCCCCAAAGCCTCGTAGGGACTAATGCTCTGTGAGTACAAGTGAAGGAACCCCTGGCAGCCAGCAGCCAGTCTGGGATACACAGGGCGCGTTTAGTCTTTTCCCATCCTGATGTGATTCCTGTGCAGGGGTGAATCTGGACCACTGTTTTGGTTTGTTATACATAGTAAATGCTGTATGTATATATTTTCTTCCTATTTTAGTCTCTGCACCACAGGGGTGGTCCGTTTACATATCAACAACTGGCTGGAAGTGAGTTTCTGCCTGCCTCATAAAATCCATTATGTTGCCACAAACTTTATACCCCCTGAAGCAATTGAGAGAAGCCTGAAATCCATCAGGTAAGAGCAAGCTCTGTCCCTTGGGGTCTGGCCAGTCCTGCCTCCAGTTCCAAGCGTGGCGCTGCAAATGTCTGTGCTGGCATGGCATGGGGTACGAGGTGACACTGAACTGTAGCGGTGGGGGGTGCGTGGTCTGAGAGAGGGCTCCCCGAAGCTGATGCTCAGGTGCCCTGATGCTGCTGTGCATGTGGCGCTGTGAAGCCACAGCCCTTACATTAATATCAGGTGGTTGTACTGAGGTGATGCTGCCAGAGAAGTCTGCGCTGTTTCCAGTCAGAAAATTGTATGTGCATTTTAATCTGTTGACCCAGAAGTAATTTTACTTTTAGAAGAGAGCCCAGGCCCTGTGATATCTTATTTCCTGCATTCTATGTTTACAGCTTTTTACCTGCAAAAATAACTAACTCTTCCTTTCTTCTGCCCCATTCTGTGTTTTGGTAATGCAGATGAGCAGTTTTCAGGCTAGTTCTCCAGGCTTAGTTGCATGCCAGCACAGTAGTGTCTTTTTCTCTAGTCACTGGGACATCCAGTTACCTCTTTTTATGGGGAGCATCTTGTCTTGTGACATGAAAACAAGCTTATTCTGAACCCACTTACAGCAAAAGGATGATATTAGAAGTTGTATTTTTACCCGTAGATTGACCAAGTATCATGGTCTTGGAATAACGAAGCGTTCAGGAAAAGTTGCAGTTTACTGAGCAAATGTATTCCTTCTTTCTGCAGGCCTTACCATGCCTTATTACTTTTAAATGATGAGAAGTCATTGCTTAATGAGCTCCCATTGGACTGCTCTCCTGCCCTGGTGAGAGTAATTAAAACTACCTCTGCTGTGAAGAATTTGCAGCAACTGGCTCAAGATGCTGACTTGGCATTGCTGCAGGTACGGGGAGCTGTCAGCGGCAGCTGAAATTCCTTTAATTCACAAGGCGTTTTCTTTCTCTGTGCCAGCAGGTTTCTGTGGTACACGGGCTCGTCAGTTCTCTTGGTGTGAGCAGAGCACACAGAGAAAGCACGAGCCTTAGAGCGTGGGGAAAGGTCGGGGGGATGAAGGGCAGCAGTGCAATGACGGTGCTTGACAGTCCTGCAGTTGTATCAGAGTCACTGATTGCTGTGGGGCCTTAGGGACGTCTAGGGGTCTGCAGCCCACACCGCTACTCAGAGCAATCCATTAAAGTCGACTGCTTGGGAACTTGTCCATTCGGATTCTCAGTACCTCTGGGATACCTCCCACAGCCCCTCCGGGCCCTGCCTCAGCATTTGACCAGCATCAAGTGAAAAACTCCCCTCATATCTAATGGCAGCATCTCATCTTCTATCTTGTGTGTGTGGCCTCCGATCCCTGTCCCCCTCTGAGGAGAGCGGCTGTCTCCTCTGCCTTCTCGTTAGGTAGTTAAAACCAGAACAAACAGCACTCTTGGCCACCACGGTGGTCTGTCTTGGCTCTGCCACATTGATGTCTTTGTGCAAGTGGAGGCACCCAAAATACAGGTGAGAGCTTGCAGCTGTCATGGCCAGATGCGCTGCTTCCCCTGGACCTGTTGAGATGCTGCGGTGTGGTTCGCTCGCCCATCCGCACAAGGTTGGCCAAGCTGCAGCGTGTGACCAGCTGGCAGCTTTACAGATGTGTAAGGGGATGGAGTGTGTAGTGAGAGACTGCAGAAGCAAAAGGAGCCTCTCCAAGCCAGCAGCTCTTTTTCCAAATGCCTTTCCAGTCCTGACAACTGGATTTCAAATCTGAATTGCTCAGGGTGATGCGAGAAGCCCTTGGAAAGGGAGGTTTGTGCAGTGGAGGGAATGAGACTCTGGCAATCGTGTAAGACATGAGGCCACTGCAAGACCTCTGAGGATGAATGTGATCACCGTGGCCATTTGCTTCTCGGGCCTGATGGTTGTGTGAGATGACACAGGAGAAGGGAAAACTGCTCTGGGCTTCCAGGAGTCGGTTGAGACCTAGGGATGCAATCTATGCTCTGTGTGACAAGGGGGAAGAACACGGCTTGTCATCGCAGACGTTCCTGGTCACAGGTCTGCACCTTCTCTTCTTTGAAGGGGAAGGTCGTATTTTGTAATAAAATTTCCAGGTCTGCTTCCAGGTCTGTGGTGTTACTTGGCATTATATGGCTATGGGATAAACTCTGGAAATTCCCTACTGCTTCTATAGTTTTGTTCTCCACAAAAGAAGCGAAGTTAAATGCATCTAATGATATTGGCTGGACTTGATATTTTGTAGACACTATGTATATGCCTCTTCCAGACCCATTAACAAACACTGACCTTTTTAACACATTAAAATGCTTTGTGTAACTCATTACTGAAATATCTCAGTGCATTAAAAAGGCAATGTTGGTTTCCTTTATGTTTGTGTCATAGCAGAGACTGATTCTTTTGGTGTATTTTTCATGTATAACATTTAATGCATTATGTGCATAAAGACAAATAAGGTTTTGAGACATGAAAAGTAACTCAGTTTCTGTGATACAGTTTGAAGAAATTTCTGTAAGGCAAGGAACTCTTAAGTTGCTTAGAAATGTGAAGCAAACCTGTGGAAATTCATAACCTTGTCAAATGCTTTTTGATGTGCCACATGTTATATTAAACCATGAATTTATTGTGAAGGCAGGGTGAAAGGATGGACTATTTTTCTTTCATTTCAACTCAAACAAGGCTTTTCTGCCATTGTATGAAATTCTTGCTGAGAGTTCGAGTTTTGCTTTTGCTCTCCTAATTTCTCTCTGTTTTCTCAATGCAGGTTTTCCAGCTTGCTGCACATCTTGTCTACTGGGGCAAAGCAATTATTATTTATCCGCTGTGTGAAAACAACGTCTACATGCTTTCTCCAAACGCCAGTGTCTGTCTGTAAGTAGAAGGAAAATCAGTGACTAGCAAGAAGGTGGTGAGAAGTGCAGATACAATTTCCTTCCCTGCGTACCTGGCTACGGGGTGGGATATTTCTTCACGTATTAATTTGCTGAGACCGTACAAAACACAAACCATTACACGTGCCTGAACTTGCAAAGCCATATAGGAATTTGTGTGTGGTAGGGAGGAGCATCATAACAGATCAATATGCTTCTGCAGTGGTGTGGAAACAGTATTTACGCTGTGAAGTTACTTTTAGCATTTTCAGTGTGCTTGCTCGCCAGTTGTCCCTATCGGAGAGGCCGTATGTCCCTGAAGCAATACAGAAACATTTACAAAACCAAAATCCTTTATGATTAAGTTAAATAAATGAGTGTTTCATGGGACTGTGTAGCTGGCACACAGCATCATCTGGAATTAAAAGTAGCAACTCAGGGTAGTGTTGCTGTCACTATTGGATTGTTTTGTGTGATGGCATTTTATACCGATAAGCCTTCTCGCAGACAGAAGGCAGTGTGGCCGTTTTGAGAGCAGGCAGCAGCAATGGAAGGAAGATGTGGAGGCAGTGGTGGGTATTTTTGTTCTGCTGAAGACCGGCAACCCTTTCTCTGTTGGATTTTGAGACATTTTTAGAATCTGTGTTGGAACTCAGTTATAGGAAAATAGTTCTAAATCAAACCATCTGTGATGCAAGTATAAAAATAGGGCTGGAAGGGACCTTGAGGTCATTCAGGAACAACTGTGCCTGTGTCATATATGGCAGTGCTGTTCTTGAAGACCTTTGTACATGGAAATCCTAAGACAGTTATCCTAATATTTAACTTGACTCTCCTTTACTTCTGAGCAGTCAAACTGCTTGTTCTGTGGGCATGGGCAGGGAGAACGGTCACATCTGCAGCTGCATTTGGCACATTCGAAGACTGTATCCTGCCCAGCCCTGTCTCCTCTTTACTGCCAAATCCCTGTTCCTTTGCACAGGTCAAGGCGTTTATAATTTTTATTTTTCTCCTCTGGATTCCCTCCACACCTTGAATAATGTACTGAATGTAACACGAAGATGAAAGTACATGGGCTACTTGGTTACTTTTGCAAGATGCAACATGCCGTGAACTACCCTTAGTGTTTTTCTAGATCATAGAGAATATTTTATTTGGGAACTGGCACTTCTTTAGTGCTTAAATGGATAAACGTTACACTGACCAGCCATGTAAAACTGATTTCTGCCTTTACTTCTTTTCTGTAGCTATTCTCCATTAGCAGATGCATTTGCTTGTCAATTCCGGGGCCACAACCTGCCGACAATGCTTTCCAAGTTCTCCCTCCCAGTGTCACTCTCAGAGTTCAAGAATCCACTTGCGCCGCCCGTTCAGGAGGTGAGATGGGGAGTGCACGAAACCTCCTCGTTCTCCTGCTAAAGAGAACAAGGAATGGTGTTGCTTCTGCAGTACCTAGTCAGGAACCTGCTATTGAACGTTTAGAAGTTGCCCATTGCTCTGTTTCTAACCATGAGATTTGTTGTTTCACTTCCACATGCCAAACAGCTGTGGGGATGTTCAAGGTGAAGCTGTGCGTGTGCTCTGTGTTAGCAAAGCATAATCAGAAAGGAAAAATCAGAATGTTTATTTTTTTCCTTGAGTGATATAGTAGGGAAAACTGAAACTCCATTTGGTCTGCTTAAAACTGTCATAAATTGGTAGGGCTGAGTGCAAGTTGGTGGATTCCTCACAATCACATTATATTCTGTCTACTTCAAGTTCACAATCTGGTTTTGAAAGCAAACTGTTTATTCTCTTAGCTTTTGATAAGAAACTGGAATTGTTCAAAGGCTGTTACAGGAAGTAGACTCAGCATGTAGTCAACCGGAGTCCATGTGTTACAGTGTTAGCATTTTAATGTTCAGATTTGGGATAATAGCGTATGGATTTTGGATTTGTGAGCTGTTGTTTTGCTCACCCGTAGATCATGGCTTGCAGCACTTCTGGGAGCTGGTGAAATGCAAGAGAGAGGTCAATAATGTGAGGTGTCCTGGCTCACACTTGTATTCCCAAATGAAGAAGCCTGGACCTCTGAACAGGGCTCATTGTGGCAGAGGGAGCACGGGCAGGTTTCTGTAGCTCATCTCTTGCGGGGTTGTTTGCTGTCCTTCATACTCTGATGACTTGCTGGTTATATGAATTTAGCTGCTGTTCAAATATCTGGAAGATTACCATCAATTGCGCACGGAGGCAGAATTGTGAGAGAAGAATTTGTTGTAATTACAGGTTGGCAGAGATTATGATCAGAGATAAAATAAGAAATTATGCAGTGTCTAATCCCAATAGTATGTATGGGTCAGCTGCCACCTGGGGAGCCAGGGGAAGAGCTGTGACCATCATTTGTCAGTACTTCGTTGTAGTTACAGACATATCAGTGTCCTGAAAATTGAAGCCAAATTAATAGCATTCATTTCATTCTAGCTGCAGTAGTTTCAGGAGGCATTCTTACTCTCAGTACTCCTTTTAAAATTAATTACTCGCCTTAATACCTCTTCTGCAATATTTCTGGTTGTTCTCAGCCATCCTACTTCTGTTTAAAATAGCCAAATAAAGTCCGCCACTTACTGCTGCAGTTACACCTTGAAACAACAGTGCGTGACCGACATTTGCCAGAGGTGCTGGAGCACTAATCCAGCTCTTTTAGAGTGCAAACCTTCTCTCTGATGCTCACCCGCCCGTGGTGGGGTCCCAAAGGCACAGCACAGCATCGTCCTTCCAGTGTGTATGGAAGGATGAGGGATGAAGCTGTGAAGTGCCGTCTACACTGTCAAAAAGGGAGGTGAGAACTGTGGTTGCCAAAGACTCGGGGCCACGTTGACAAGACACGTGCGTGAAGATGAAGCAGACACTGTACACGGGTGGGCTGCTGTGATGGCGAGCTGCTTTTTGACCAAGCTAAGCATGCCAGGTCTTGGGGGAGTTTAGACTGCAGAAAGTTCTTACATGTTTTCATATCGGTACATTAATGTAGGAAAAGTATTTTCTTCTACTTTGATATACCTATGCAGAACTCCGTATTATTGTTTTGTTAGGAACTAGCCCTTTAAGAGAGATTAATCAATCCCTATCCCAAGGTGGTCAGGCTCCAATTGTGATTAACAGAGACCTAGTCAATAGAGCAATTAATCTGGTGAGATGTGGCTGGGTTTTTGTTCCGCTGTGCAGTGATAAAAGGTGCTGTACTCTGAACTGTAAATATTGTCAAATTGTATTTGCTTTGCCTTTGAAAAAAAATTAACAAAGTTTGGACTTTTCACTGTAATTTTGTTTTTTGTGTATATAGGAGGGCATGTGTGGGGTTTTTTAACTCTGAAGATTTTCACTAGCAGTCTGTTATCTTGTGCTTCTCATCTTGCTGACTGTACTGTCTCTGTATTTCTGAAGGTCATCTGGGCTAGAAGGTCAGTACCGTGGGAAGGGCTGTATTTTCTGCAGAAACTGTTACAGTTTTTCATGGCATCCATCCCATTTGATTCTTGTCTTAAGAAGGGATTGGCTCTTTCCTTTGGCTTCTGCTTCTGGATGGGCATAGGATACGGAAGGCATTGGTAAAGTCCACAATACAAAATAGGAAAGCCATTAAAGAGCCCTTCCTCCTGCTTTTATACCAAGTCAAACTGCCCAATTTGAAAGAGGACAAAGTTACTGCTACATGGGCGGAGCTGCTCCATTCCTTTGAGTAGAGGAAACTGATGTGACACTGGCACTTTTATATTCGCAGTGTTCTGGTATTTTTTGATCGGTAGGAGGTGCAACCAACTTGCAATACCCTGAGCAAGGACAGGGACAAGACTGCCTTGAAATACGGAGGGCATGTCTACATTCTGCTTTTGGTGTCCATCTGTCAAGCAGGTAGCAGATGTCCAGTGCGTGGTGTCTGCCAGCGCCTCCCCATGCCCTGTGCTAGAGGCAGGAGTTTTGCTTAAGCCCGTCATCTTGATCTCGTTTCTCGCCTGTGGTGACGAGCAGTGTATTGCAGCTGAACTCTCTGGTTGCTGAATTCTATCAGTGGTGTTGTGGTTATAATTTGCGAGGTCGTTGGTGTGCATTCAGTGAGCTCAGTGCTAGCTTCTCTCTCTCTCTTCATTCAACCTGCCTTGCTTGGACAGCGGTGTTGCAGCAGTGTGAGGTTGTGCCTACACCTACAGCTCAGCTGATGTAACGATATCTTGGTGCTGCTGAGAGGAGGCTCTGTTTTTTGTTTCCACTCTCAGGTGTGTACACACATGCCTTCCTCCTTCCCCTCTTCCCTTCGTGCTACAGTTCTGGCTCCTGTCCAGCTTGATTCTATTCACATATAATAACTTGTTTCAACTGCACTAGTTTTATGCCAGGTTAGCAGGTGGAATGCGCTCAGGAGGAGATCCAGCAAACTCCAGGGCTGGCACAGAATAAGGGAGGCACTTCTGCAGCTGAGAATGTGAGTGAGGAAAGCAGCTGTTTTCCCCTTTCCACAGTGGTGAGTTGTCTGTTAGCTCCACCGTGCCATGTAGTGTCACCTGGACTTGCAGCAATCCAGTGCAGCCTGGCACTGTCCTGAACAGCAACCAGTTTAGCTCATGCTGCTGTTGCTGGATCTCACCAGGGTGTGGCCATGGGGTGAAGAGATCCTGTGAGCTCATACAATAGGAAGACTCATCTTCCCTTTCAGTCTTTTTACTGGGCAAGAAACAGTTTGCATTTCCTCTACCCCAAAGAAACTGTCCTTCCTTCTGCTGCCTGTGATTGTTGGTTCCTGTCCCTCTGTTCTCCTCTCGCATGTGTGGCACACACAGCCTTGCTGTGACCACAGAGCACACCAGAGTGGAGCTCTGGTGGTGTTCAGTGTGGTGCCCACCCCTTCATAACCTCCTGGGAAAGCACAGAGACACTTAGTGATCTAAAACCTTTCGGTCAGCACAGGCTCACTGACAGACAGCGTGTACAAGGCACATGCTGGAGAATGGCAGTCGCCGTACGGGAATGCTTTCACCTGCTTGTCAGTGCAAGGCTTTCTTAGTGCAATACCAAACTCTCTTCACCCAACTACACTGCACTAAGTTTCTTTGCAAACTGAGAGGATGGGATAATGCTTGTGGCTTCCCCTCAGCCATGCATTAAGGCCTCAGCTAGTTCATCTGTTTCAGAAGCAGCTGTAACATCTCTCTCCCCTGCCTTGGGGAACAAATGTGGACTAGCAGGAGGGATCTTTGCACCCGTAAGGTAGGAGGAGTGTACCTAGGGGAATTAGACATCCCATGTCCTCCCTGCATCCGCTTCACTACAGTAGAGCTCTTTATCATAATGCATATTGTTATTATTACTGTAGTTATCTAATTCTGCCTTGAGGGGGCTAGGATAACTGTGGGAAAAAAACAGATGGGAAAGTATGACAGCTGCTGCCGAACAAAATATGTTTAATTTTTCACTTTTGTTTTAATAAGCCTGGCCATGCTGTTGGGAGTAAGGCACCAGTAGATGAGGCCTCTGCCTTATGCATCTGGAAAACGTGCCGTGCTTTGTGTAACAGCTCAGTGGAAAATGAGCGAGTCTGTCAGGACGGGAGTGGGAGCAGAGCTGCACGCGAACCCTGAATGGGCAGTTGTGTCTGCGGGGAGACGGTGCGAAGGGGCTGTTCTGCTGGGCATCTGGAAGGCATTAGGAGTCACGGGAGCTTTTGTTGGCAGAGCTATGGAAGCAGCATTGAGGTGTGTTTATATTCAGTTGGACTAGGTATAAAATCAGGGGGGTTTAGTGTGGCGAGTTGAAAAAATATGTCTTTCTAGGCCTAAATGGAGGGAATGGTTGAGCTGAGAATTCAAGGCTGTTACCTAATGATTAAAATAGCAATATTAGACAATAAATGTTTTGCCCTACGTTAATAGGGGTCATCAGAGTCTATTTTCTGTAAAATAGGGAGAAGTTTTAATAGCTGATCTGTTTTTCATAAAACAGCAGGGTTTGAATGATAAAGAAAGGCAATACATTTCAGCAAACATGCATCTACCCCAAATACCTCAAATAACTAGATAATCCAGACTGGAGAAGGGAGCTTGTATGCTTTGGTAGGCAAAACAAGCTGTGTTTAAGACTGTGTCCTCCTGTAGTGAGAAACAAGGACAGAGAGCTTCTGGGGTGCTGTTTTCCCTTTCCTGACCCTGTTGCTGGTCCCAGTTATCTTGGCATTTTTCATAGCTTCTTTCTGGGAAAGAAAACAGCCTTTGAGAATCCTTGCAGGAAATGTGTTTCATTTAACACGTTACTCAAAAATTTTACAAATGATCCCTTTGAATCCCAGAGGGAATAGAATAATGAATGCTGGATCTTGTCCCTCCAGGACTTTGGGCTGAGCATTCCTGTGTCTGTCCCAAACTGCCCAGATGGGCTGTCGTATACAGCGCCCGTGTTCCAGAAGCTAATAGATTTTCTTTGCTTTTGTCAATAAACACAAAGCAATGTACTGTTACCAGCACCTTCCATGCTGCCTCACATGACAACACACTCTAACTTCACCCAGGGCTGCTGGGCCGCAGGTCAGGAGCAGAATGAGATGAACATGGGCTGATCCGTGTGGAGCAGAAGGAGATGGACACAGGCTGATCCGTGTGGAGCAGGAGGGGATGGACATGGGCTGATCCGTGTGGAGCAGAAGGGGATGGACACGGGCTGATCCGTGTGGAGCAGGAGGGGATGGACACGGGCTGATCCGTGTGGAGCAGGAGGGGATGGACATGGGCTGATCCGTGTGGAGCAGGAGGAGATGGACATGGGCTGATCCGTGTGGAGCAGGAGGGGATGGACATGGGCTGATCCGTGTGGAGCAGGAGGAGATGGACATGGGCTGATCCATGTGGAGCAGAAGGGGATGGACACGGGCTGATCCGTGTGGAGCAGAAGGGGATGGACACGGGCTGATCCGTGTGGAGCAGGAGGGGATGGACATGGGCTGATCCGTGTGGAGCAGGAGGAGATGGACATGGGCTGATCCATGTGGAGCAGAAGGGGATGGACACGGGCTGATCCGTGTGGAGCAGAAGGGGATGGACACGGGCTGATCCGTGTGGAGCAGAAGGGGATGGACACGGGCTGATCCGTGTGGAGCAGGAGGGGATGGACATGGGCTGATCCGTGTGGAGCAGGAGGGGATGGACACGGGCTGATCCGTGTGGAGCAGGAGGGGATGGACACGGGCTGATCCGTGTGGAGCAGGAGGGGATGGACATGGGCTGATCCGTGTGGAGCAGGAGGGGATGGACACGGGCTGATCCGTGTGGAGCAGGAGGGGATGGACACGGGCTGATCCCTGCCAGCCCGAGCGGTCCAGATGCTGCAGCAGACAGAACCCCCTCGTGGCAGGCTGGAAAGAGGCAGCATGGGGAGATGGGAAGGATGAAAGGAATACGGATGAAATATATATTTGATTGTTAGTTAAATTAAGCAATGAAACATGTTTTGGTTTGTATTTCTGTCACGGTCCTGGTGTTTCAGCCAAAAAAGGCTGGTTCTGGATTCCTACCGTGCTAGATGATGACTGAGTGGAGGCAGTGCTGGGACTCCCAGCCCCTTGGCTGCAGCCAGCAGCCCAGCTCATCCAGTAGGCTGAGACCAAGCACCAAGACTACCCTGTTCTCTGAGGGAGGAAAAGTGTTTCTGACAGCTGGAGCAGCACAGATGCTGCAGGGAAGCCATCTCTCCTGCAGACCTGTCTGTAAGCTCCACCAAGAGGAGCAGATGAAGAACGGATGGAAATTGGGTGTTCCTGTCCAGAGACAAGCAGCAGAACATTTTAGCAAAGCTTCCGCTAGACCTTATCTGTGGAAACACTTGCTGCTTTCAGTAAGAAATAGGTTTAAACCCAGAAAAAGAAGAAATGGTGTGAGGCATGTTTGCATTGATGGCACAAAGCACAGCATGTTGGGCCTGGTACCGGTTGCAGGACACTGAATCACTTGGGCTTTTTTCTAGGGCTAGATTTCAAGAGGTACCAAATTCCCACTGAATCCTTGTTGATTACAGATAACGGTCCATGATCATCATTCTTGCCTAGGGATGATTCTTCAGGCTCACTTCAATAAGGAAGAACAGTTTTCTCTAGTTCTCAAGTTAGTTCCAGCCAATCTTCAGCTCTCCCACTTCTGGCACAAAGACATTTGGCAGCCGTTGGTTGTACAACGTTACAGTTGTAAAGCTGCAGCACCACTTTTTCCTGGCTTCTTGTTCCACTGAGCCACAGCTGCTGGCTCCAGGGTGGCTTTCTAGATATTTGCACCTTCACCTCTACGCTCTAGTGCATGTGTGGAATTAGAGAGTGATGAATAAGACTTTCCACGCACGCAGAGCTGTAATGAAAGCAACTGGCTATTTGTGTAATTCATGGACCCTTCAAAGTGACCAGTGGGGGCTGGTCTAGATCAGGCCCTACCCAGCAGATTCTGCAGGTCTGGTAGAGCCTGTCTTACTGTCTCCATGAATTGCCTTGGATTTTTCCAGGGTTATTTTGTGCTGTGAAGTGTGCAGACCTCTTCCATTTGATGTGAAGCTAGCAAATCAGACATCCAGCGTGCCAACAGGTTGGAAATCTAGGTAAAATATATGAGACATCTTTCCATCCAGGCCTACATCTGGAAGGAAGATTTTTAGCAATGTAATCGCTGGAGTAAACCTCCTTTCTCGTCCAGGCTGATTTCAGATGTTAGCAAAACACTATGCATTTGGTATCTCTTGCCAACCTTCCTCTTCTGTAGATTTTCTGTTAAACACGCAAAATGAATTATGGCTTTTCCAAAAAAGATCTGTTTGAAGGCGATCCCAGATAATGTTTTAAGATTAGGATCCATTCAGCCCCCAAAAGTGGTAATCCCTGAAAAGACAGGGTGTGGGTCTGTCTGCAAACAGAAGATGTTTCTTTTGTGATTTGAGAGCAGAGGAGGAACTGAGCATTATAAGATTTATGGAAATAGGAAAATTATGTGGGCTGATGAACTTTGGTTTGGGGCTTTTATTGAGATTTGGCCCGTTATCCTGGTGATTAACAGAGCAGAGCTAGCTTCCCTCGCAGAGTCTGAGCTCATCCTGCCTGTGTTTCTCTCACCAAAACAGTGTTGGTTGCTATGAAATCCCCAAACAGCTTTTGTCAGTGAATCAGTGTTCTCAGGGCCGTTAGCCATGGGAAGGGTTGCCTGCAGTGATATGAAAAGACTTTTTGTGCAGAAATTCAGACACGATGATGCGTTTTGAATGCTCCTCCAAAACTCCTGAAAATGGGCCATGCCAGGAACCTACAGACGCTTGTTCCTTGCTCTGCCTGCTGCTTTCAGCATCGCTCTGGGGATATTGTGCGGGTATTCAGCCCCTGGGACACAAAGGTGTTGTGCATGTTTGTTTAAAATGAGCATCATCTCTCGGCGCTTTTGAAATCTTGCCTGTCTGCACGCCAGAAACCAAAGTGTCTTATAAGCTGGGCCTCTCCTATTCTTGCAGAGGGATGGCAAGCAAAAGGGGGATCCCTTTGTGTTCAGAGGGGACTCCTTGGCAGCAGCTGCTGCCTCTTGGGAAGGTTTCTGCTGTTGCTTGTGCTGTTTCTGCGTCGCCGAGTCCCAGCAGAGCTCTGGGCTCCGGGGTCTCTCCTGTGGTTGTGCAGTGATTCCCCATCTGACAAAAGACGGTTCCTACTTCTGGGCACTTGCCTTGTTTGCTTCAGCTCTGCCCCCTCACCCTGCCCGCTCCCTGGCTGCACTTTAATCTCATCACTCTGGGATTAACCCTTTGGTGATCACTGATTTTAGTGGGACTTGTCTGGAAACCAGCAAACTGATCTCTGGGCTCATGCCGTTGGGCCACGGGCATGAGAGCCTGCAGCTGGATGACTCATGTCCCATGTCTGGTCTCTCAGAAGGAAGATTATCCCATTATTTTAGCACCTGTTAAACTTGTTCTGTTTACAGAGGACAGAACAGATCCCCGTGGGGTTGTATGGCCACATTTGTACGGCTAAAGCACGATGTGGTGAGGGCGTCCAGCGGCTCTGCTGGAACATTGCAGGTGCTGGAGGCATGGACAGGGGCAGGACGGGTTCATTTGAGGACACTGGCTGTGCTGGTCAGTGGAGCAGGAGGACATGCTGGTCATTAAAGGTTTGATTACAGCCTAAGTATCCACAAAGGCTTTGGGTGTGATGAACATGTGTGCCTGGTCACCTTTTTTTATGATTGGAGAAGAGATAAAACTGTTGTGTGGGGTGGAAAGCATTACTCCTTGCGACTTCTTAGTCACAAAGCCCAACCTTTGTGTATTGTTTTCCTGCTGTATTTTATTTCACGGGTCTTTAATATGTCATTTCTCACTCTGCAGACTCAGCTCATTCAGATGGTGATATGGATGCTCCAACATCGGCTTCTTATTCAGCTTCACACGTACGTCTGTCTGATGGTGCCACCAAACGAGGAGGATTTCCGAGCGCAAGATGAAGACATGCCCTTCACTGCCAGAGTCGGAGGCCGAAGTTTAAGCACCCCCAATGCTCTCAGCTTTGGTTCGCCAAGTATGAGCACACTTTTCTCTGCTGTTCAGACTGCAGCCCACTGCTGGAGCTGCCGTTAGCCATGCCCAGGGTAATCGGACATTGGTAACAGGACAACGCATCTTTGCTGGAGTGCTTGCTAATTAGGTCCTGCCATTCTTAAATTTAGAGCTGGGCACTGATCAGTCTTGAGGGCTATTAGACCTAAAATGCTTGTTTATAAAAAGAAGTAGTGCATTGTAATTTTGGTCATGTAAAGTAGTTTTATCAGAGGTACTTCTGTTTCTCCAAAGTAACCTACTTCCTTGCTCTATTCGAAAGTAACCGGCATGTTCCTCTGCCTGCACCACTGTTACTGCATGAACTTTGGTTTTCAGGAGAGGAGGAAAATGATGAGTTTGTTTCAAACAGCATTGGTTTGTGTGGGCTGTAGAGCCACCTGAGGAGATGCAGAGCTAGCTGTTGTTCTCGCAAATGGCTGATGTCTGTTCATGTCTCGTGATTTCTTTAATCTCCTCAGTGCCATTCTCAGGGTGATTCCAGGAAAGGATTTTTTCAAGAGTATAAATCAGCTAGAATGCCGAAATCCCCAAACTTTCCTGCCTGTGCTGTTATGAGCAGCATTCTTAGAACGCCACTGAGGTTGGATATCAGGAGAGATTCTCTTTACAACTTTCAGCTTTACAGAAGTCATGAATTAGGGCAGAAATCTTGGAACGTGAGTCAGATGAGTCTGCGATCTGCTTATTCTGGCTCGCTCACAAGAGGATATTGCTTCTTGGCCTCTCTGTCTGCTTGCTCCCACCTTCTGTGCTGTTAGGCTTTTCATGTTACCACTTCATGGTATTCCAGCAGAGCTGGCTGGGAATTTTCTTCTCAGATGCTTTTTATGGACTGTTTATGGTCTCCAGAAGTACAATTTTCCACAGAAATCGATGACTTTGTTGAAACATTTGACTTTCCCATTGAGAAAATGACTGTGTTGTCGTGTGACTAATTGCAGATACATGTAGCACTTTGAGAGTCGCTTTCTTTGCTCTAAAATCTGACGTGATTCTTGGGAAATTCTGCATAGAAACAGGCTGAATTGATAATGTTTGCGTCATTATGCTGAGGAATATAGAAATTCTGTGTCTTTCTCTCTTGCCCTGATAGCTAGCAGTGACGACATGACTCTGACAAGCCCTAGCATGGATAATTCCAGTGCCGAGTTGATACCTGGTGGGGACTCACCCCTAAATAAAAGGATGACGGAGAATCTCCTGGCAAGCTTGTTGGAACACGAGCGGGAAGCGATCCTTAATGTCCCTGCTGCCCAAAATCCAGAAGATCTTCGCATGTTTGCAAGGTAGGAAATGAGAAGTGCAGAATGGAATCTTTTTTCCTTATCCTTGCTGTTTTGCTGAAGGATCGGTGTGGACTCTGAGCAAATCCCGTTCGCTTGGGATTTTGGAGGATAAATTTTTTCGGGTTTGTTCCCCTTATACCTATTTCATCTGTGCGCATCAGTGTTTGACAAAAAGCTAAGATACACATCACAAGAACACTTGTTAACAAAGAGTTGTGGGTGTGTGAAGGAGCATCGTGGGTATGGTTGGACAACAGGGACTTGACTGTTTCCTTGCCAATTTTCCTGTGTCCACACATGGAAAACATAACCCTGCATAGCCTAAAAAAACCTTCTAAGGAAAGACCTAGTTGTGCTGATGCTGTCGTGTTGAGTCCGTTGATATTTCCAAGCCAGCTATCCTTTATTTTAAGGTTTGCAAACTCCATGCAAATATGAGACAAAGAGCATCAGGCACAAAGCCGGCCTGAATGCTTTCACAGACCAGTCGACAAACATTTCAAGGTCTGTTTTGCGGAGATGAGCTGCTTGTTATGTTAGGTTAGTTAAGTTAAAGTCATTAGGATGTGTGATTAGTAGTATGCAGTTTTGTTGTTACAAATTTCAACACAACAAAAATATGCAAGATGTGGTTCTGCACGTGGTGAAAAGCAGAATGACTTCCTAACCAGCCAGCTGGGAAGAAGGTGTGGGGGGAAATGCTTTTTCCTCCTAAGCATTTTAAAACACAGTGGCATCACTGGAATGCAGCTTTCATGGGTTTTCATACTTGTGGAGCTGAAAAGCACCTGAGGCAAGTACTGCAGCTTTTCCTATTCCTCCCAGGTTCAGCTGGTGAGTCCCTGGAAACCTGGGGCTCGCCCTCGGATGGATGTAGTCAAGTAGCCTGGAGAAACTGTAATAGCAAGAAAATACTACTTAGTTTGCAGCTGTGCTGTGCTCAGGTATTTTCACAGAGCTCTCCCAAGGCTGTGGGTAGTAACTGCTCTCTGAATTACTCGTCTCCTTCTCCGTCTTCTGCTCAGAGGATATGCTCTGATTGCAAGGCAGCACTTTGGCCATTTGAGAACTTTGAAATGTGTTTTCCTCATTACCAGATAAGTCATTACAAAACCAGTGAGAAAGGAAAGTGAAACCAAAATCACAACTGGTGATATCTTAAGACAGAATTTGTGGGGGATGCTTTGGACCAGTTCAGTGGCAATGCAGATCTTTGTTATCCTAGGCAGAGGAAAGGGTTTTGTGATTGCTCCCCTACGCTTCCCTCATCTGGGTAAAACAGCTGTTTGAGAGCTTTGGAATTGCAGATGCAAAAAATTACTTTGATTTCTTTATAAAATCAGCTGCTGTAACCAGGCAGCTGCCTGAACAACGTTTATTTCGCAGTTTGCTTCTGCACCAGGTTCTTTTGCAGATCCCCAAGATGGCTTTGCTAAGTCTGAATTTCCATTCTACTATAGATTTGACAACTGCAGAGCTTAGTCAAGTCAGCAGTGAGGAAGGGACAAGATATGATAAACACATGGGTCCTGTGGGCGGGATGCTGGAGTGTACAAACAGAAGTGTTTATGCAAGACGCTCTTGGTTACTGGTGGCTTTATGAGACACTGTAACTTGGAGGTTGTGGGTGTATTTTCTGTCTTTTTGTGCTGTAAGCCATCAGAGACAAGTGTCTGGGTAAAGCTATTGCTCTTAATGAAAGTGTAAACAACTGTGGAGAAGCCGCTGCAGGGAGTGAGCGGATCTCCCTCGTTACCCCATACACATTACTGTGCCAGCTCCTCTTTTTGCGTCTTTCTGAGGAACAGCAGCCTAATGAGGGCTGTGCTCTGGCAAATAGCTCTGCTGCATCAGCTGCCTCCCAGAACAAACTCCTGCTATAAATGCAGAGTTGGTGCACTAAATATACTGCAACTGCCCTGCCGAGCATAGCTGTGTGCGCACCAAGGGATGGGCTATTTTCAGCATAGCAATAAAGTTCATCCCGATACATTTTCTTGTCTGTGCCTCCCAACGCCTGTTACTCATTAAACAGACGAAGAAGGAGCTCGTGCCTGTGCATTGCTGTGCACAGCCAGTATTTGCAAGACAGAAACCTTAAGGGGAAATAAGGAATACTGAAGCTTGGTTCCAGGACTGGCTGCGTTAACCCCTCGTAACATTGAATGTGAATTGAAATCCAAGTTCTTTCCTTAGGTGCTGCTGGAGGAGGGCTGGCGTGTCCTTCCAGAAGTACACTTAAGGAGACAAGTTCTTTTTGAGCTGGATCTCCGGTAATGTACACAAAGTGTTCCACACTGCACATTAGGCAGTGAATTAAAGACAGTTTGAGGTTTTGTTTATGGCTTCTCTCCCAGGCCGTGGGTGTGGAATCACTGTCAGGATTTGTTTTGTTTTGCTCTTGCGCTGGTGGCACCGAACTGTGGGCAGTTCTGCTCCGTGTTCAAGCAGTGCTGGTGGAAGGGTTATCTCTTTGGCCAGAAATAAGCTGATTTTATTTGAAACACTAGTCTGAGATGATTTTTTTTTTAGTGTCTAATAACACTACGCTGCTGTTAGAGGGGCAGCTCTTACAACCTGAAGGAAGAACAACAGCCATGAGCAATGGAAAGCGATCATCTTCCACCACTGCATCTGGATCTGGAAGTGCACATCTGTCCACAGACATATCTGTGCAGCTTCAGAGGGACTCCGGTGCCGTGTTACTGCTCCAAGAAGTGCCATCTTACATCCTTTTTGGATCCCATAAATGTTTGTTGCCCAAAAAAGCAAAGGTAGTGCCTGTCTTCCCTGGGGCTGTGAGCCCCACATTAAAGCTTTGTAGATTTTAATTGGACATTTGGGAAGACTTCTTCCCCAGAGGGCAGTGCAGCCCCGGACAGGTCACCCGGGCCTGTGGGGGAATCTCCATCCTTGGAGAGTTTCAGAGCTTGGCTAGAAAAAGCTGCAGCGCTGGCAGCAGTCCTGCTGGAGCAGGGTGCTGGACCGGGCTTCGGACGTGTCTTCCAGCCGGCATTTTTGTGATATTCTTTAATATCCTCTCTAGCTTTTATTGGAGTGGAACACACTTCATCTTGACCAGTTGCAAATCCAGACTCTTTTTTAATACAGGATGGATTTATGTATTGGAAAACTCCTGCCTGGTCTGTGCTGTGTTAAAAGCCAGGTCGTAATCATTTTCAGGGCAGACGGGGCACGGCCAACGGCAGAGAGCAGTTTTGTGCAAGGGAAAGAATATGTAGCTTTAATAATCTTGTTCAAAATAACTTTTTGTACAGTGATACAAGTTGTAAGATATAATATACAGTAATTTCTGTGAATACCTCAGGGAATGGTCTGATTTTGACACATACACATAGAAACTGACAGTGTCCATGCTAATGGCTGCTTCTGGTTGCCATCGGCATGGGGGATGAGGCCAGTTAGCCTGATTTAAATGCCCAGCAGGAGACACTGCAGAAGGCAAATGCCCAGCCCAGATAGTGGAAAGGCAAACATGAGTGGAGCTTGTCCGTCTGTTGTTTGTACTGCAGGTACAGAGCAGTTCTGTGCTACAGAATGGTGCCAGCCTGAGTGCTGGCAGATGAGGGTGACATGACAGCAGAAGGCAGCGTGCAGGGTGCTGGGGCTGCCTGCGGGGAGGAGACAGCGAGGTTCTGATGTCTGGGGAACAAGAGCGGGGTGAGAAGGGACACGGCAAGTTGTGGAGCTGAGAGACAGAAATGGCAGCGGAGAGAGGTGAAACCTACTGTGTGCAGCACAGAGGGAGGCTGTGATGGAGGGACGTTGTTGCACAGTGACTGTGGTCACCCCGGAAGGGCGGTGGGTGACAGGAGGGGCCAGCAGGAGCAGTGGGAGCCAGGCAGGCAAACGTCGGCCCTTACCCCATCCTGCTGGCGTGTGAACACAGGCAGGAATGCTCTAAGGGATGCTGGTGTCTTCCGAGGGCTGTTCCTGCGGGAGGGCTGTCTGAATGAGTTGGAAAGCAGATCTGGTCATCTCCACTCAGTTTTACTGTCAGTTGGCACGAAGCAGCCAGCCAGCATGTTCCTGAAGTACAGCTGGGTACAGGAACACGAGCAAGAGCTGCTGGAGCGCAGGGCAGAGCGTGATGTGTAACACAGGCAGACGCACGTCTGTCTGCGTAGCTGGGGAGGTGATTCTGGCATGTGTTTGGGTCTTGATGGGCAGGACTGTTTGAGTGACATGTGCAGTATGGTTTCTACATTTGGGAGGTTGTTAAGACAATGAAGAGACTGAGCAGCAAACTCGAGCTTTGGAGGCTTAGCTTCATGTCACAGTCCTGAGGGTCCCCGGGGCGCAGGTCCCCAGCCATCAGGGACTTGCTGCAGTTTGTCTTAGACCCAGCCACGATTGTGCAGGGTATCTGCTGCCTATAGCGTGTTGGTGGCCAGCAGAGAGTTATCTGTGCTGACTGTATTTAAAGAGAACTGGGAATTTAAGAAGCCGGTGCAGTTTAAGCTTAGACTTCATGGTTTTCTGGCTGTTGGGCTTTGTAACTTCCTGAGCTTCTCTGTGGCTGCTTGTCACCAAAATTTCCATCTCCCTGTTGTGACTGCTCTGCCTGTGCCAAGCCAACCACACCTCAAGAGTGTGTGACCTGTAGTTACCCAGCCCTTGGGCTGCTGTGAGCGAAAATATGCTCTTAGTTCTAAAAGCCAGCGTACTTGGGCTTCTGATGCTGCAGCGTGACAAAGGGCATTGCACACCCAGCCAGGAGCAGAACTGAATCTGCCACGTCCTGACTTCTCAAGGCTTGTTGGCACTTGTGTTCCCTTGCTTTCTCGAGTCAAAATTATGTTGAAAATTGACAATCTCAGGAAATGCCCCAGGCTAGGAAACCTTTTGATACAAGGACCTTTGCAAAGCCCTGACATGGAGAAGTCCCCTGCTTTTCCAGGGGATTTCGGTGCTAAGCAGGGTAAGAACTGATGTAATTCACTTTTCACGTGAATGAGGGATGCAGCCCAAACGCCTCCTGATTTGTGTCCTGTGGGAGAGGAAACCTTGAGGGTGGCAATATCCATTCTTGCCGTGTTCACTTGCTTTTGGCCCACGTGCCTCCCTTGCTCCTTCCCCACAGGCTGCTGCACTATTTCCGAGGCCGACACCATTTGGAGGAGATCATGTACAACGAGAACATGCGTCGCTCCCAGCTGCTGATGCTGTTTGACAAATTCCGCAGCGTGCTGGTGGTGACTAGCCACGAGGACCCCGTGATTTCAGTATTTCAGTCCCTCTTAAAATGACTCTACTGGCAAAGGAAGAGACACTGAAAACTAAAGGAGGTGAATTCAATTCCTTCTTGCCATGTGACATATAGCAGGTTTTTCGCTCCGTGCCTCCATTTCCCATCTGCTCCCTGTGGGAACAGCCGAGGCCGGTGTGTGCGAGTTCGGCTGCAGGACAGCATGGATTCCTGCTGCCCCACGTTCGCCGCACAGGGGCTGCTGGTTCACGGCCCTTGCCAGGGCTGGCGGGAAAGGCCAAGAAGATTTCCACCTGGCAGCACTGAGGACAAAGGTAGGAAGGCAAAGTATCACAAGTAAACAGTTTCATTAATGACTTGCTCACTGTGTTACAGCTTATTATTTCCTCTCACCAGTCTCCTTATTGCTGTCTACTGGGGCATGGCTGTGACCGAGCACCCCTGTGCTTGTGGGTTTGCAGGCTTTCCAGTTGTTGGCTGGGGGCGAGGTGGTTGTTTGCTGAGCTGGACGGAACTGAGCTGGCCAAGCTGCTGGTGCAGGGACATTTAGTTCTGCCCAGCCATAGGCTGGTGCTCAGGACACTCAAACTTGTCCCCCAGGGCTTGTTCGGTTTCTCCATTGCCCTCCCTCAAGCATGGCTGTGGCTGCAGGGAAGCAGACACAGGGCTGGACACGGCTGTGTCCTGCTCTGGTTTGGGATTGCTCCTCCAGCTGGGCTGGGGCTGGAACAAGGGGTGACAGTGCTGTTTCTGGGGATGCCTGAGGCCACTGCTGCCCCCTGCTCTGTGCTGTGTATCCAGGGAAGACCTTTCCCTCCGTGCTGGTGGCTTCCAGGGGTGTGGCGTTCATTGTAAGACTGTCAGGCTCCTCCTTAAGACCTTCCCTCGTACCACACACACAAGCTGGAGTTTTTCCCAGTTGCAGGCTCTCACACAGCAGCTTCACTTGCCCACGCAAACTGGGAGAAACCATGAGCTTTATGCAACTTATCGACCACCAGCAAGGCACAGGGGAGCCCGGTGACAGCTACTCATGGTCCCTTCGGTGAGTCTTGCCCTGCAGCTGCAAGCAGGGATGTTATAGAAGAGCAAAAGCAATACCCGACCTAAAAATCAGATCTGTGTTGCTGTAAGGCTGCAGTCCCAAGCAGCCCCCAGCAACTGTGTCTCAAGGTGAGCTACTGAGATTGGTATAAACAGTGCTCTTCAGAAAGGGCCAAACAAAACTGGGCTTTTTTTCATGTGATGGGACAAGGGTTTTGAAAAACTCGATCTTTTTTGCTCACACGTGAACGCTAAGCTGAGGGTGGGCTGTGTCCCTGTCGTCCTTCAGCCTGCCAGTGTGGCTGCTGTTCTGCAGGTTCTGCCCCAAATCCGAGAGGTTGTCTCCCCCTGTACGTCACAAGTCTCAGCACTGGCACTTTCTCTGTGTTGGGGTTCACACACTGCTAAGTTTTGAACTGGTCTCAAAAGCAGCTGGGAAAACAAACAAAAAAAACCATTCTTGGTCTCCAAGCTGGAGGTTATAGACCGGCATAGGTCGGAAGGAGTTGCTGGAGGTCTTTTGTTCAAACCTCTGCTCAAAGAAAATGTGTTAGATCAGGTTGCTCAGGAGCTTGTTCAGTGGAGGTGTGAATGTCCCACAGCTTCTCTGGGCCCCTGGTCAGTGTTTGGCCACCCTCATGGTGAAAACTTTTTCCATACAGCTAATAAGAATTTCCTGTTTTCCAGCTCTGGCCATTGCCTCTCATCCTGTCTGACAGCAGCCTGGCTCTGCCCCCTCCCACGAGGCAGCTGTAGCCAACAGTAAGATCCCCTTTGCCTCCTCCCAGCTCTGCCCCTTCCAGCCAGCCCTGCTGCCATCTGCTCTATTGACTGCTTCCCTGCAGCAACCAAGGGGCCGGGGCTGAGGGGAGCAGCACCGCACGTCAGCGCTGGGAACCTTCTCCACTCATCTCCCTTAATTAGGCCTAGATCCGCTCCAAGGGAGAAAGTGGCCTCGGTTCTGGCTGGGAGACCCCATGCAGTCTGCCCCACAAATAAAATTCTACCTTGCCCCATTCGTTGTGATAAAGTACGTTTATTGTTAAAATCCTCCAAGCCACCTGAGGCTGTCATACAGAGCACAGCTCAGGTCCCGGCTGGTGGCACACTTGCAAGACTCGTCAGCTGCAGGAGACCTGTCCCATTGCTGCCATCTCTTTCTCTGTTTTCTTGTCTACAACACTCACAAATTTGTTTCCTCGTAAATAAAACCTGAGGGGTTTCTGTGCCCACTCTCCCCTGTTGCCGATACCAATCCTTGTTGTGGTCACCACGTCTTGCTCCCCTGGTGGGTCATGTCCAGGTACCATCCAGATGGCCGCATCCTGAGTCAGGTCCCTTTGGTCAAAAGCCTTATCAATGCCAAACGCCTGGCAGAGCTTGGAGGGCCCGTTGCACAGCTGCCAGTCCTTCAGCACCTTTGTGGCTCCCTTCCTTGACGCGCTGCGCAGCTCACGCATCGCATCTAAACCTTGAAGAGGTTCCAAAGAGCGAAGTAACACCGCAGCCCCTTCGCCTGCGCAGAATAAGAACCACGTGTTAGTACAGGGTAGTTGGTGACGAACATCCAGCCCCGGCAGAAGCGCTTTAGCTGTGGCTCAGCTTAGCCTGACGGAGCAGGGAACCGGCTGCAGGTCCAACCACAGGGTCTGTCCTTCTCTCAGGCTGTTTTGTTTCACATACCAGGCCCTGGAGTCAGCCCCTAACCTGCAGTCAGTGCACTCTCTTCCCTTTTCTGTGTGTCCCATGTCCCATAGCTCCACGTCCTTTATCTACCAGTGTTGACTTGCTCTTCCCCAACCCCACTTCTTGATGTTCCTATGTCTAGCTGCTGCTCCAAGGCTTGCCAGAGGGCAAGAGGTTTTTCTTCTGTCAGCGTGATGGTCAGGAATAAATACACATATGGTTCAGTTTTGGCACAGCTACCCAAAGCTGCTCCCAGACCCAGAGGTTTCATAATAAACTCTGATTACAAGAACTCCAGTTAACAAAGGAGAGGAGGAATGAGTCCGAATGCTGCCAGCACAGTGAGGCTGGACAGGGAGAAACCTGGGCAGGAGCTGCAGGCGCTGGGAGCGGCTGCTGCTGGTGCTGCTGCGGGAGCCCTGGCTGCAGGCAGTGCCAACCGCAGCACCCAGCTGGAGCTGTGACAGCGGGGGTGGCCATGGCTTTGGGTAACGGCTACACCAGAGCGCGATCCCAGCCCTGTGCCAGGGAAGCTCTCACAAGACCTGGGGCAGGACGGGGCTGCACCAGCTCTGGCTGTGGGATGCAAGGCCCCGGGAGCACCACTTCAGCAGAGAACTTTCTATGGCAAGAAGGGAAGAAAACTGACAGATTCTCTTCTCAAATGCAATCTGCCACCCTGCCAGGAGCCTGAGGGAACTCCGGCCCCCACAGCTGTAAGCAGCTGCCCTCCATGATTTTGGTGACAGCGAAGCAAAGGTGCAGCTCTGAGCACAGACATTCCCCTGTGACAAGGATTTCCAGCCGAAGTGGGACATAAACGCTTCCTTGGTATTTTCCACTGGACAGCAAGGAAGGTCTTCTCCTGACCTTGAGTGGGTGAGCAGAGAGCCTGGTGAAGCGGCCTGTGTGCTGCCCCACACAGCTCCCCTTGTGCTGGGGCCGCCCACCACATTCCTCCCCGCCAGCATCTGCTGCTCCGCAAGAATCCCCTCCCCAGCCCCGAACATCTGGAGCCACGCTCCCGCCTGGCAAAGGCTTTTTTTCTAGGCACGGACAGATCCCCAAGGACCCGCAGTTTCCAAAAATAGAATCCTTCTCATATTTTGTACAAATCCCACACTAAATTACCTTTCTGGGCTCCCAGCTGAGCCTGTCAACCCAGGACCTGATTTCTGGCTTTCTGAGGTGTGGCTCCTGCCCTGAACCTGCTCAGAGCCCCCACTGCCCTCCGTTCAGCTCCGTGAAGTCAACAGTTATTTCCAGCAGCTGCCAGCAATCTGTTCCCAGGCACTCCCTTCCCTGAGCAAGGGGATTGATGCTAATCTGGCAGCCAAAAGCTGCCTCCCTCTACTACAGTGGTTTAGAGCTCAAAGGTCATTTTAGATTTTTAAGAACATGCTCCATATCCTAATTCTGCTTTTTATCCGTGCACAAAGAAACACCCTTCGCATCAGGCTGCTACCTTACTCGCCAAGAACAACTGTGGGATTCTGAGCAATCGCTAATTACACTCCTTGCTTTCATCCACCACAAATGCAAGTGGAAACCGTGGTTACGCTTGAATTGAACCAAGTCCTTGGAAGTTCAAGTGAAGAGGGACAGGCAGTCAGAGAAACTGCAGGTGCTGCCAGAGCATCAGCAGAGCCGGGGCAGGGGGTACCTGCCACTTCTGCCTCTGGCTGCTTTCTGCATTTCCACCACAAAGTTTCTGCACTCTTTCTGTCTGTCTGCAACACAGACCCTGCTCTCTGCTCTGAGCCAGCAGCCCCCGAATGTGAGAGCAACACAAGAGCTTTGGGAAGAGGTGGAGACAGCAGGCAGGGTGAGAGTGCAGAGATGCCACGATGAGCTACTGCCACTCTGTCCCCATATCCCTGGGCTGCTGTTTGGGTCCTCCTGAGCACACTTCACATCAGAAGTTTTATTTTAACAACACTGCAGAGGCCAATTCTCTCCCGAGCAGCTAGAAATCATAAAACGACAGGGAAGTCCCACACCCCCACTGCGCAGCTTGCTGCTCCTTCCCTGGAACGGCTCCAGTTCCCATTCTTGGAAACAGCTCTTGGCCACTGGAGAGAAGAAACTTTTCTGCTCTCTCCACCCATCTGACTCACTGCTCCCGAAACTCTCCTGCAAAGTCCCAGTCTAGGATGCGAAAGTCAGGGTCCATGCGGTGCGACCCTGGGTGCAGCATCACTGGGATCTCGATTTTACAAGCTGTTCTTTCAGGTCTGGCAGCAAAACACACACCTTGGCAATTTCCAGAGAAACAAATCACAGCAAAGAGAAGCTTGACTGGCATTTACGCTTTTCCTGAAGTGAGGGAACCCTGACATCCGTCTTAACCCCAGGGAAAGCTCCTTGTACTAACATTATTGTGCTGCTCAGGATATGCTGTAGGATTCATACACACTGAAAGACATTGACTCTAATTTTTTCTATAAACTTTTCTTCCTCTATCATCTATGATTTCTCAAAAAAAACAATGTAGTGATGCTCACCATGGCCTCAGGCAGTAGCAGTATTCGACCCAGTGATGGGACGACCTCTCACAGTAAAATCCCACATGATGCAGCTTTATCCCAGTGATGTGCACAAAGATCTCCGCTTCCTCAGCGACAAAAAATACTGGAGGCCACCCTTCAGCTCATTATGATTTTACGAACACAAAGATGCAGTCAAGTGAACTCGACTGAACGTGCCAACAGCCACGACCTCGTGCCCCAGCGAGGTGACGAAACAAGAAGCTGCAGCTGAAGCGCTGCTGGTGGTGTTGGCAGCGTGGGGCTGCGCTGGGACACTCACGCCGCTGAGGACGCTGCCGTGGTGGTGGCTCGCAAGGTCGACTCTGTGCTTTTGTAGCCTCTCTACCCAGCACAGCTCTGCTGGTGACACACCTTTTCCTGTCCCCGAGGGACAGTGCTGAGCCTGAAGTCTAGCTTAAGCCAAATACAGAAAACAGGAGAGAAGGTTTATTCCACCTGGTATAATAATAAAACAGATGATGCTGCAAGGTTACATATCAAGAGAGCTCTAAAGAGCCTGAGTCTCACGAGCCAATACCCCACTCTTGATAAGCTAAGCAGAGGAGAGCAATTACGAGCAGCATATAAAGGTTTGCACATCTCATAGAGGCCTCAGATCCTGAGCTGATTAAGGACCAGGAAGGGCCCAGCATAATTCAAGTCAGTGTTAAATTACTTTTTGCTGCTTTAACAATCCAATTTATGCCGCTTGCCGGGTCCCAACAGCGCGTGTGTCTTTGACAGCCCCGTGCAGTGTCTGTGCCAAGAAGGCAGAGGCAGCACAGGGGCAGCGCAGCGCTCCGAGCTCCATCCTCCAACAGGACAGCTCCAAATCAGCTCTACGGCCACTCAGTTCGATGGCTGAGCAGCAGCAGGACTGCAGTCACTGCCAGTATCAGGAAAAAATTCTTCACAGAAAGGGTTGTGAAGCACCGGAACAGGCTGTGCAGGGCAATGGTGGAGTCACCATCCCTGGAGGGGATTAAAAGATGTGTAGGCAAGGTTCTTAGGGACATGGGTTAGTGCTAGAGTTACGTTATGGTTGGACTTGATGATCCTGAGGGTCTCTTCCAACTGGAACAATTCTATGATTCTGCTTCAGCAGATATACTGGTTCTTTGAACTGCTCACCTTCCTTCCCATAGGATCCTGTAATTTAAGCAGCACAGGAACTTACCTACACTACAAAACTAGAGAGTTTAATAAGTCAGCTAAGAATTCAGTTGTGATTATTAGTTTGTGCTAACTTTAATAAACTGCCTAAAACCACACTAGATCTCAGTTAAATCTATGTGCTTGTTCCAACAGTCTCCAGAAATAAATGCTTTGTTAAAAATCAGAGTATGATTGCATGAGTATTTTGATGCAAACCACCCGATGGCCAAACAGAAACATCTTGCAAGAGCCATTTGGAAAAATCTCTAGAACTGATTTATCTGAAATCAGCTTCAGGTTTTCCCCTAATTCTCATGTCACTCCGTATGGACTTCTTCAAGTGCATCAGTGTCACCATGACAGACGAGTTCCTCGTCCTTCCCTCAGGCCAAATGACAGGACAGGCTTCTCCATCTATGTTTACATGAGAAAAGCATCTCAAGTTATGATTCCTCCTCAGAATCTTTCTTTCAACGCATCTGCACATGGGCAAACACGCTGAAGGAGTAAATCCCACTTACGTAGATGTGTCTGTGACACACAGCACGCACAGCCACGCTATTTACTGCAACGTGTCCCTGACAAAGCTGGTAGTGGCAGCTCTGCTCGGTGTCAGCACAGCTGCGTGCGGGACAACACATTCATAACAAAAAATCCAACTAAATTCATCGCAACAGTGATCTCTTTAACTGGTTTGCTATAACACTCTAAACAGAGGCATATAAGGCAAAATTTCCCAAAGTATAAATTTCAAATATTTTTAGAATTTAAAGGCTAAGCATCTCTTTTTAAAATAAAAATTATTATTCCTAACATTTCGAACACTAAGAATCCCATCCTGAAAAACAAACCATTCTGCTTTCATTATCTGGACAGATTTGGCAGAGACAAGGTAATTAAATTCCCATGTGTTCATCCACCAGACTCCAGACCTCCACCGAGAGCCTTCTCCTTCCTCTGCAGCAGCACCGGCTCTGTTGTGCTGTCTCCTGGCCAAAGGCCAGAACCTGAGGATTCCTGGTCTTTCCACTTAGGAATACACCAGCAGTGGGTTTTTTAAGCTGTATCTTTGAAATGGCAAAAAAAGAAATTATTTTTTGAGAATTTTTTTCTAGCAAAATGAGTATCTAAGAAACACCTGCTGCCATTTCACGGTGTCTAATTAACTAATAGCTTTATTGCAAGGCAAACACTCATTCTTACAAGAGAGAAAAAAAAAAAACAAGCAACACTTGCATGTTAAGAGGAGCTATTGAAGGCGAGTCTCAGTAACTTCCAGAATAATTTGATTAGGGGTTAATTATATTATCTTGAGAATAATAAAAGAAGATTGAAGATTCTGTAACAGTCTGAATATTTTGATTTGGCTATTTCTTTTTGTTTTAAGATACAGCAAAGCAGCTAAAATACTCCTACATTGACTCCTTGCTTAAGCTTAGGACATCGCAGTCCTTTTTATTTTCCTCAACATTTATGGCTTCTGAAGCTAAAGGTGGGAGACAGAAGAGTTTCTTATCATGACAGCAGACACCAAGATTTAGGCTGTCATTGGACTACATCACCACTTTGAAGGAATAAAGTTCACTGAATCACATGAATCAGGCAGCAGCCCAGGTCATCAAAACCAAAAGCTCCATCCCATCAAGATTCTCCTCCAGTCCCTGGTCTTTACCTCTGTGCCTGAACAGCTCACCCAGCTGGGACCAAACCCAACTGGGCTGGTCACTGTGCAGCTGGAGATGGGTCCTGCTTGTGAGGCTGATGGATAATTCGCCATCTATCCCCAGTTCCCTGCCATTCTGACTTTACAGAGCCATAGGGAGCTCACGAGTGACTGCAACAAGGCAAGTGTAGCTTGAAATATCAGCCCGACGCTGTAGGGATTAAATCTCTTGAGGCCTCAGCTTACCTTGGCTGGAAACATTCACGCAGAAATAAATGCCGTAGATCTGATACACGTACAGAGTTCCTGGTTTCATGAACATTGCTGCATTTCGTTGAGTTTGCTTCCCACCTTTCGAGTGGGAAGCTTCATCTTCCCCACCCAGATAAGCTTCTGTTTCAACAATCCTCCCCCAGAGTTCTCTGCCATCAGGAAGTTTGCGAACTAAAATCTGAAAGAGAGGTCAGAGTGCATCAGTTAGCAACCTTCTGTACAAAATAAACCAGAATGCAAGAGCTGTGAAAACAAAGCTGGAAAAAAGGACCTGATGGTGCTGCCTGCTCTCCTCTCCCCTCCATCCAGCAATCTGGTCTGTAACGTCACCTTTTTCAGCCTCTACTGTCCAGGTCACAGCCCAAGACAATAAGTTCCTACCTGTCATTCACCGCACAAAACGCCCAGAGTGTCTAGATGTGGCAGCATCATAAAGAACCAATTTACGATCCTATATACAATAAAACCCACAGGGCTGCTTTTGTGGTTTTTTTCTGTACTGTCCACCCCAATCCACCACATTTAAGGCAAAAAGCATCACCAATATCAACCATGAAGCATCATGATTCTTTAGAAGAAATATGACAGTGGCACAACTAAATAACTCCTATTATTGATAGTCTTTCTCCATAGAGATGTTTCAAATGAGTCCTAGTCCCTAACCACAGCTAATCCTGACCAGGGTGGGTATCGATGTGAGTTCTGTACTCCCTGCAGCACAGAGAGGGGCAGTGCAGGAGAGCTGGGAACTGGCTTCAGGCAACAGCACATCTCTGTTATTACAGCGCGTTCCTTGCTGCTGGTACCTCCTTAAATAAAACAAAGCAGATGCAGAGGAACAAAAAACACAACAGTGAAAAGATTATCTTTAAAAATAAAACAATCCATAAACTTTGTACAAAGTTTCTTGTGGTTTGACCTGATTTCTAAACTTATTTAATGTGTGTTTAAGAAATACTGTAGTAGTCTCATTCAGGCAACAGCTATCAGATTAATTATACTGTATTCAGCGCTTCCCTATTTGAAAACCAGCCATTCAAAAATGACCTTCGAAAAACAAAGCTTGATTCCTAGCAGATGTTTGTGCTGGGTTGCCGATGCAGTTATTACCCAGCCCAGTACGGATGCTCCAGCACAGTTGCCAATGCTGCAGCTCTGGTGTATCCTGGTTTCCCTACAGCACTTCTCAAATTATTGAAAACAATCAGTTGATTGTTTTTATGGAAAAGGCAGTGACTTCAGAAAAGCACTGGGATTTAGCAGCTGCCTGTAGACACCCAAAAACACACCCATGTGGCCACATTCCTCTTTCAATAGGGTGAAATGGTTAGGTTATGGTTTTTAAAACATGCAGACATTTCCCTGACTCCTCAGACACACCAAATATTCACAGTTAAAACAGTTAAAAAATGGTGATCATTCACAATACCTCACAGTAAACTATTTTATAGAGGTTTTTATTTCTCACTGAGGATGTATCTTGGTGTTATGACTGTTCATGTTGAGAGGCCATTTATTGCGTGTATGTTTTTGGGTATTTGTTTGTTTCCAAGAACTCAAGTATCATGTTTAAGTTAAGCAATATTAATACACCAAGCACCTCCAAAATTTAGTAGAAAGAAGATAATGAATTAAACACTAAATTACCGATACGAGTTATAATTCTAAGAAAACAAGAGAATACACTGAGTCATGGGAGACTGGGAGTGATACTTTAAAGAAAATCTAAAGATATAAATAATCTGGCTTGTAATTCTATGGCTAAGTAGGAAAAGTATTGAATTAGGAGTAAAGTATCATCTGCCCAGGGTACCTGAATACAGAATGATACTGGAGTCATTAAGGTAACAAAAAATGCATCAAAACTGGGCAACTTCAGGTATTCTCATGTAGACCAAGTAAATATCACAGTAGAACAGGACACAGGCAATGGTTTTTTAGACATCATCAAATGGTGTTTTCTCACAAGAAAAGACTAAACTCTCAAACTGATCCCGAGCAAAATGCAAAGTCTTTTCCAAAGACTTATCCCTGAAAAACAAGGTTTTATCATGACTGTGAAGTATGAAGGTCAGTGTCCTTCCACAAGGATTAAGGTCCAGCAAAAAGGGGAAGCTACATAAAGTAAGAAAGCTTGTTAGGAAGAACTTAAAAAGGCAGCCAAAGGTTACAGCTGGAAACGCGAGCCACTAGCAGGATGTCTATAAAGATAGCAAACACACATCGGTATCAGAGAGAGGTTAAGACAGACCAGAAAAAAACCAGCAGGGTTAAAAAGCAGAGCAAAAGCATCAGCTGCCAGCAAGACAGTATCCTTAGAAAATAACAATAAAAAAGCTAGACACAGTTCGACAGGCCAAAACTAACAGTTTGTGGAACAAATTCCTGAAGTTATCTAAACTAATGAGAACCCAGAGAGTCTGTTCACCCTGTAGACAATAAAGGTACAAAAATACTCAGAGAAGATAAGACCATAGCAGTGAAACTAAAACCACATTTTGTAGCTGCATTTAGGAGATCCCAGACTGAAGCTTTTTATGGGGAAAACACCAGAGGAACTCCCTCCCATGGAAACAGTTTTTTGAAGGACTCACTAAGCAGAAGAGACATGTTTAATTTCGCTCACTCTTTCTACAATGTCCAAAGATACCTCAAAGTTTGTGCAATGGGATAAGGTAGAAGGTCCTTACATGAACAGGTAATGGCTTGAATACCCAGAAACAAAAGACAGGAACAGCAGTTTTCAGAGTGAAGTTGAGTTTAACTGTGGAGACCTGAACATCTTCACGCTGGGGCCCGCGCTGCCTCGCACGGTTGTGTTAGTAACCTCAGGACTGATCCAGAGCTCACTGTGTGTACTGACAACAAGTTATTCACAACGGCAAAAATACAAGCAGGTAGCATGAAATATTGTGTCCAGTTCTGGGCCCCTCAGTTCCAGCAGGACAGGGAACTGCTGGAGAGGGTCCAGCGTAGGGCAACGAAGATGATTAAGGGAGTGGAGCACCTCCCTTATGAAGAAAGGCTGAGGGAGCTGGGGCTCTTTAGTTTGGAGAAGAGGAGACTAAGGGGGGACCTCATTAATGTTTATAAATATATAAAGGGTGAGTGCCATGAGGATGGAGCCAGGCTCTTCTCAGTGGCCAACAATGATAGGACAAGGGGTAATGGGATCAAGCTGGAACACAAGAGGTTCTGCTTAAATTTGAGAAAAAACTTCTTCTCAGTGAGGGTGACAGACACTGGAACAGGCTGCCCAGGGAGGTTGTGGAGTCTCCTTCTCTGGAGACATTCAAACCCGCCTGGACATGTTCCTGTGCCACCTCACCTGGGCGTTCCTGCTCCAGCAGGGGGATTGGACTAGATGAACTTTTGAGGTCCCTTCCAATCCCAAACATACTGTGATACTGTGACACTGTGATGAAAGATAAATTTCAAAGCATACAGGGCAGCAGAACAGAAAGTACCAAGCAGGCTGTTGAACTTGCAGGTAAGAATGAAATATTCGAGCACAGTGGATACTGGTGAAGAAAGGCCAAGGGCCTGCCATGCGATTAGTATCACAGGATAGAAAAACAGAGGCAGGGAAGATGTTGCTGACTGCAGAGCATTACTTTCCACTGGGCTAAGCAAGAGCCAAAACCAAATAAATACCTGAAAAGAAAATAACAGGCCTGAAACAAACATCAAACCACAAACAGCAACGTGCATTTCAGTAAACCAGAAAAAAAGGGAGACAAACTCCATAAAAACTAATTCTGAAGTGTGACAATAAACTAAACCTGGAAAATTACTCCTCTGACTTAATCCAAAATAGATTTGGCTACTAGTCTTTAAATTCCGCTGAACTTAACAAGAGAAGGAACGAGAGCGGTATTCCTAAAATAGCACAGCCCTGCAGTTAAATGGCAAAAAATAAATTTCACCCTTTTACACGAAGTTATTAGCTAGCACATGCTCCTGTACGGCAATCTCAGTGCTCACGTCTTACCTGTCCCAGAAAGGCTTTGGCCAGACTAACACAGGGCTGGTTGAAAAAATCTGCTTCTAGCTGGGAAGGTGTTTTTTTCTCTATAGCAAAATATTTGCTGCTTTTTGGAGAAGAATCCACGCCAGGCGTAGCATTCGGGTTGTCCAAGGCATCAAAAGGAGGGAAGCTGGAGTTGCTTTGGAGAGCACTTAACTGAGCCAGCAGCTTTCTTTTTCTTGGCATTGTTCTAGAAAATTAATATAAACATAATCAGGAATACAAAGCTTATTTAAAAGTAACTCATTTTCACAAACTCCTGTTTTTACACATCTCTCCATAACAATGAATCTGAAAGCTATAAGTAATTGGACAAGCTAGGCAAACTACAGAAGCAGGTGACAGATTTAGCTGTGTCTACATCAAGCTGGGCAAATATTGAGCTCTACTGATCCGCAAATAGAAAACTGCAGTTTGAGTATTTGTCTTTTAAGGACTGTGGATAAAAATCAACTCTGCTCCACTTAGCAGTAAAAATAAGTTTGCTGTTAGGTTAGGAAATTCAGACACAGAAAACAAAGACAAACCAGCACTATGTACTTTTAACCTAGAACTAATGTAGTCTTTTGAGAGGACAGAAAAAAATATGAAATAACCACCTCAAAAATTGTGCTGACTCTGAAAGTCCATAGAAGTGATGTATCAATCACTTTAAACAGGAATGTAACTGGATCACAATCTAAAACTCCACAGGACACAGACCATTTGAGTTGGAGATGTCCTATTTACAGCCACAAACTTGTTTATCATGCTGTAGAAATGTTTGTGTTAGAACCTCCACAAAATAAGCTTTAAATTCAGCCTACCAGAAGGATGCAGAATAGTCTGTTCCAGCCAACGGTGTGTATTTGAGGCAACTGTGTAACCTGCAATTGTTCTTCTAGGTCCGTTGCCAATTCACTGTGCGAGCTTCAAGAAGTTAACGTTTCTTTTTCTGTGTCACAGTCCTCACACCTGTCAAACAGGAACAAACACTTACTCACTGTATAAAGCACTTTGAATGGGATTTTGGAGCTGGCAATCACAATACCAACAGTGCACCAACAATTTGCGGTTTGCTATTGGTCTAGCAAAAGACCATCTCCCAACTGGGGCATTGCTGGACATGGTTTTTAGCCCTTTTTATACAAAAGGCTATGAAAATAGTGTGGAATGCACTTTTACTGTACTGAATAAAGAAGAAGCTGAAACCAAACTTGTAAAATTTCCCCATTGGCACTAAATATTAAAAGTGTCAGCCTCAAAAAAGGACTCTTAGAAGAGAAAGCAAAGACACCAGGTTTCAGAAGATGCTTCATCAGTTCTGAAATTCTACCACACGTAGATATAAGGGAAAAAAGCAAAGGTTCAACATCATACGTAATTAGACATGGAGAAAGAATCCTATATACAGCTTAACCTGCAAGGGAGGTATACACATAAGTAGCTGTTGCCACTTATTTTTCACAACATGACTACAAAAACTTTCACCATCAAACCCAATCTTTATATTTCTCACAAAGAAACATCCACCAGCAATACTTCCCCTGAACTACACTGAAATGAATTCAGCACTGCTGTTCTCTGGGTCACCCACCAGTGCCAGTTCCCCAGCAGTGTTACATTTCACTTCAGAAGAATCCAGACACAAACATATAGGCAGCAAAAACAGAATCACATCGGCACGACTGGCAGAGAGGTGGGATGTGTTTATTTTTGTTCTGAACATCTAATTCTTTATGGCAATAATTCAGCGATGTCAGATGCCTCAAGAACGGCCAGCTCTGTGCCAGGAATTCTGCTCTGAACCGTGGCTTTCACCTGGTGGGAACTGTTAAAAGATTTTGTCAGAAGTCACCAGCCTGCCTCAGACAAAGCTGCCTTCATAAATCAGAGTTCTGTCCAGGAGAAAGGGTGTGAATAGGAAAAGGGGTTGCAAGAAGGAAGGGACGGAGAAGGAACACTGCCCCACGTCAGACTGACCCTCGGAAGGGCTCATCAAGGGAACGCTCCACACTGAAGACAGCACCTCCAGACTCCTCTGACAGTATTAACTGGAACTTCCAGTTCATCAGCCGTACATAAAGCCATGCTGGAAACACGGCCAATCGGAGTGGAGCATTAACTCATTTGGTAATTCGTGCTCTTATGGAATGTGACATCAGAAACAGGCTCTGAGTTGCTTGGCACCTTATTGCCTTTCCAATTAAGTAATTCTTAAAAGCTGCAAGCACTCTCATGCAAATAATCCCACTGGCAGCCTTAGGGCACTTGCAATTTCTTTGCTATGGGCTGATCCTACACCGATCTCAGCATCTCCAACTCTCCTTAGAAACAGCAGCAGGAAACCACCTTATAGTCATGAGAAATGGGTCACATAGAGATACGATTGCTTTAAAAGCAAACACAAGGAACGAGGGGACTGCAATAGCATCTCAGAAACCCAGAAAAACCCCAGTTTACCCTTTGATCATACCAAGATATGAAACATAAAACTCTATGCCTCAAAGCCTGTCTGCACTTTCTATCAAGGATGTTGTCTGTGTATAAAAACCCTTCTTGCCTATGAAAACGCACACTGTAGAAGACAGTACCTACCAAGTGCCAAAGCCCCATGACCTTGGGAAGAGACACAATCTCTTCACATGCAAGCCTACACACAAATTCTGAACTCTTCATTTCTATCTAGATTTTCTTGCTTGTATAGTAAACAGATTCTAATTCTGTGCCTCAAATTATAATCAGCTGTGAGTTTAATCACATTTTTACTAATCTGGTTGTAACCAAAGTAGCTACAAGTTGCTAAGCATATGTGTGTACACATGCACAAAAAATGATATGGAAGCCAGAAAAGGAAGATGGAGAGTTAAGACTGCACAAGTGCCTAAGTGTTCAGGACTGCTGGGCTAGTCTCAGGCAAGTGTTTAGGGACCCTGCAAGCCAGAATCAAAAAGACACTGAAAATCTGTGTAAAATACAGTTCTGCAGCAGACACTCCTGGAGTCAAGGCACAACTGAGTCTGCACAGGCTTCTTTAATCCTTCTAATGACACTGCATTCGTAGGTATTTCCTTATGTATTTAATGAGCTTTCACTACAAGGAGGTTGTCACTCCTAGAGAGACAACTCCTTGTACCAGTTCCCAGTTGTACAGATTTTATGTGGGAATATACAAAGGGTCAGTGCTGGGTCAGACCAAATGACACCTCTCCCTGTATCCTGCTTTCCAGCAGGGTCAAAAGCAGGAGCCCAGGGAAGAGCAGAACAAGCACACAGTGCTGCTTCACACATCCTCCACAGCTCTAGGCCGGAACCTTCTGACCCAGGCACAGCTTCTGTGTACTTAGCAACTGCGAGTTTACGCAGTCTTCCCCGAGCCTGTGTAAAACAGTCCAAACTGAGATTTACTGACGAGGAAAGCTTCACAGAATTAGTTATTACAGCTCCAAAAAAATGTGTGTGAAATTAGGACTGCTGCCCACCCACAAGAATCAGTTTACACTTGCAATTCTTCACCCTCAGCCCTCTCCTTTACCACCTCAAATAACATAAAGCCAGATGAAAATATTGTTTTCCCAGGTCATTTGCAAAACATCCCTGTGGCACTGCAGTGGTGACCTCCAGCTGCCACAAGGGCTGCCCACTTACTCACATCCTCTCTCCTTTCTTTGCACCATTTATTTACGACAGGGAAGTCCCTTATTATGTCAAGGGCTGCTCAGATGTGAGCTCCTGTTTAAAAGCTTCCTGAAATCTGAGTACAGACTGTAAGCCAGACCTCTTAACATACTTATTTAGACCTTCAGAGAATTCCAGCATTTTTTTAAGGCATGACTTTCTTCTACAAAAGCCACACTGGCTCTCCCACACTATATAATCTTTATGCAGGTGTCCATCAATTCTACCTTGCTATATTTTCTACTAATTCAGTTGTTGGTGGTCAAACTTCCAGGTCTGCAGTCCACAGATTTCACCAAGAACCCTCTTTAAAAAGCAGTGACACATTTGCTGCTGAGACCATCATTAGCAGCACTGTCCCTGGGGACTTCATCTGGTTTGGCAACTTGTTCCTGCCTGTTGTCTATTTGTTCCATAACCTCATATACAGACACTCCATTTAAAGCCAGATCCTTCGATGAGTTCTCAGCAAGAAGGATTTCCATCCACCTTTCCTGTCTAGTCTGACCTACTAGTAACCATAATTAAGTTAGTACTGTATAGCTTCCCGGAAACAGTGGGAGGAGCAGGCAAAAAAACCCTTTTTGAAAGAAGAGTGCAGGTAAGACCTAATATACTGTAAAGTCACTCATTCCACAGACAGACTTTGACACTATGTGCAATCCTACTAACACCTCAGAAGTACGGCCAAATGAATGGTTTTATTCACCTTACTGACTGCTAAGGATATAATCTTGTGCAAGACGTCCTTGCAATTCCAGTCCTCACTCCTACTGCCCACGAGACATCTTGAGCTTTTGGGAATAAAACTTACTCATCCTTCTGTAAAGAACAAGGAAGATAAAAATGAGGGATAGTGATGAAAAGTCATGAAAACCCCTAAAAGTCTTCACAGCAAAATTACGCTCCATTTTGGTTGACTCTCTTAAACCATTTTGGTTTGTTCTGTTTCCCCTCCCCCCCACATTCTAGCTGTAATTTTTACTGTGTGCCAAACTTGCATATTAAATGAAAGCAAATGTTAAATATAATACTAACAATGTATGTTAGCAGGCTCAGCCTCCTGAGATTTGAGTTAACCAGGCCGGAATTTAGTTAACCAAGGCAGCATTTAGAGAGGCCACAAACACAGATTAGGAAATGGGCGTAAGGATTCAAAATTATCTGAAGTTTGGATTTTTTCTGCATATCTACATTATTTTTACCACATGTACATCAAGTATATTGAGCTACTCATCCATTCTTTTCCATCTATATGATGGCAGTAAGGACATTCCTGATTTGTAACGCACCTTGAAAGAGCTATATAAGAACTAGTTACACTTAAGTCTTAGGTACCCATCTTATAAAATGACCCTAGAAAAAACATTCCTCCCCCAAATCTTAATACTGCATGTGAAATAATTTAGTTTTGGCATAGGGGTTTGACTCAATGACCAAAGGTGTTTCACCAAAGCCTTTGTTAATGCACTGACAAAAAGGAAACTTCTGACTCAAATGCTCAAACATCTGAACAACATCCACAAAGAAAGTTTCACTTCAGAATTCCTGTTGAAGTACCAGTAACTTAAAGACCAGGAAGAGAACGATAAACAGCAAAGATACAAAGATTTACCTGCAAAAGGATCCTGGAGTTGCTCCCTGCATGAGCACAGAAATAGAGGGCTCCCTCACATCTGCTCCTGAGTCAGTCCCAGGCTCAGGCTTGGAGGAAAGGACCTGCTCCACATCTAGTTTTAAAAAGGAGAACCGTGTGAAGTCCTACGATAAGGTTTTGACTTAAAGATAAACAGATTATTTCCTGCAGATTTCAGGTCAAGCTACTTAAAGAAGGGCCTTACTATTCATGCTTTGCACAGAGAACCTGAGCCCTCCAACAAAACCATGAGGAGTGAATCACAGCCCCACTTTTGTGATCAGCCATGAGACAGGCTCAGTCCCAGCAAAGGCGCTGCTCCAGGCGATTAAATTGCAACTGATTCAATGCACATGCTATGAGCCTCTCTCCTTAGCAAGAAGGTCCCTTTCTTCTGCTTTCAGTCAGAGGAAAGACTTGTCCTACATTTACCAATTCAGGATTAATCCTTGTTGCAGAAACACTATTTGTGTGTACTTTGCATTGCATTACCAGATGCTCTTAAATTATAGTAAGAAAACAGAACACTGGGTCAAAGCCTTAACAGATGATGGTCTGCAGAGATACAAGTGTAACTGCAGGTGAAGATAAATAGCTGATGTAATGGCCACTATGATAGTGGTGGACATTTTCAAACACTAGAACAAAGCCTTCAGGCCCTATATAAACAAAGAAGGATCTGAGCAGAGAGGATGATTTCCCGCACAGCTTCAGATAATATGCCGTGACAATAGCTTGCTAATAGCAAGTGAGACAAAACTCTTTTGATGATATAACAGAGGAACAAAAGCAAAAGTCTCTTCTATAAAAAGATGCTTCCAGGAAGCCAGCAAATCACTGGTGACTGTGGATACTGTGAAAATCTGAGTCAGACACAGATTTGAACCAGTGGAGTAGTGCAAAGGCCACAGTAGCCTGGTTCCTAACAAGGCAATCTTCTTTAGAAAAGCCTCATTTTTTTGTAACAAGTTTGCAGCAGATTTCTATGGACTGGGTGTTTCTCCTCCTTATGGTGTCCAAACCACACCGCCTTTCTGACACGTCTATACAGCTGCTGCTCTTCCAGAACTTAACAGGGAAACCACTTTTCTCCCAAAAATCTCTACAGCACATATTGTCAATTTCGTAATTTGTTTACTTAATTATGTACAAAAATGCCACAGGAAGCTCTCTGCAGAACGAAATTGACATGAGCAGCGGGAAATCACAGCACCACCTTATTCAACCTGCATTTGTGCATCTTGTTTACCCAGCATCTTGTTTACACAGGATCTTGTTTACACACCTCTTTCTCCCGGTCTGAACCGTATTCAGAAAATGGGGATGTTAGCTTTTCCTCAATGTTTATTACATAGTCTTTGCAATGTCTTTGATCCACAACGTGCATGAAATAGCTTTGGCAGTATTAGAAAAGGTAATTTCCACACACAGGCCTGTTGCACAGCAATGAGCAGCACTGACAGCCATGAGGGCAATGCAAAACCCTCGCAGCTTTTTCAAGGGAAGCATTTACAACCTCTGCTGGTGAAACCTTTATTATGCAAAAGACGGTCAATGTGCACTAAGCAGAGGCTAGGCGCGCACAGTTTTTACACAGTACTGTAACTAGCACGCTCATGGTTTTAAAGGGAGTCAGGCCTCTGAGCAGCAGCTGCAGCGGGGAGAGGGGGCGGCCCCGGCACCGCCCGCCGCGCTCAACGAACCCGCTCGGGTCCGGTCGGCCTTGCCGGGCCCGGGCCTCGGAGCCCACCGTTAGCAGCCGGAGCTCCCTCACCCCGCCCCGGCCCCGCCGCACACGCACCTGCCGGGGCCTCCCCGCGCCGCCGCCGGCCGCTTTCCCGCCTCGACCGTACCCGCCGCGGGAGGGCGCGGGCAGGCCCGGCCGGCAGGCCCGGCGGAACCAGGGGCTCGCCTGAGGGGCGTGCCCGGCAAGGCGTGCTGGGAGGCGGGCCCGAGGCCGGGGAAGTGCCGGTGGAGCTGTGCTGCGATTCCAAAGCCGCATCGTGTTTTATCTGACACCTCGCTCTGTAGATGCCCATGGTCCCAAATGAGATTGATTTATTGCCGTTTCTCTGAGCTCGCTGGATCTCTTATCGCAGCTCTTGATTTCTGGAGCGCAGATCCTCTGTAGGCCATCTTTGAACTCTCCCTGGTTTTCACCATCTACTCTCACACTCCTTGCTGTTTCATATTAATAATACTAGAAAAATAAAGGGGTGAATATACATTCGAATGAATACGAATGGTCACAAGCTGGGTTTATAGACAGCTGTATTAATTATGCCCTCAGCTCCCCAAGTAACAAGTATCTGGCCTGCTGAAAAAAAATAGCTTCAGCTTTTAACCAGATGGAGCATATGGTCAAAATAGGGTCAAAATATGATTGTCCTCATAACTTTCTGGAGACATGCAGGAGGTTGTTGGTTCATAAACAAATATTTGCACGAAGAATATGAGGGAAAGTCTGGTGGATCAAAATGGATTCATTCCCATTCATATAATAAAATACTGATTCCAGGCTAGCACTAGCTAGGACAGCACCAGCTACAAGCCAGCCATGCAGAGAAGGAATACTTAGTGTCCACCCCTTCATAAATTTTGAAGGAAGAGGATAAATTACATTACTGACTAAAATTTTAGGAGGCATGAACAACTTTGGAGGTGCAGCCGTGTGTGCAGGTGGCTAAGGGTGGCCTTATGGAGGCAGAAAAGGGGACTAACAGTCTGGTGGTAATTTAAAGTGTGAGGAAGCTGGATAAAAAGCTTTGATGTTCCTGTAAACCCTGAATTGAATCCAGAATTTCCAAATTTTACTATTCCTGTTTAATAAGAAGATGTAAAAAAATCCCCAAACCAGCCATGAATGGAAGAAATTCAGAGCCTGTTACACAACATTCGTTCTTTTTGACCACGAAGAAACAGCCAATGTACTTTGGAACCCAAAACAACATCAAGAATGCACTGAAAAGCCCTTAAATCATTGTTGTGAAGCATGATAGCACTGCTACTGTAGTGGTGTAAAAAAGAAAGGGAAGGAAAGATGCGTACATCTTGACGTTATTGATACTTTAATTGGAGATCTCTGTATGATTTTTCAGTCAAAATGGACAAAGATAAGCCCACAGAAGTTAAGATTCCCTGAAGAGACGTTGCCTGCTGGCTGCATAAATGCATTCAACTCCAGTCTGAAATCAGCTCTATGTGTTATTGGCAAAGACAACAGGAGAAGTTTTTAAAAATCATTAACAGTCTTGACTGAGTGTCTCCAAAAGAGCATCCTGGACTTCCTGACTTGCATGGTTCACATCCCAGCTTTAATGTGGAATTAATATAAGAAAGGAAGAGCAAGAAAGTGCATGAAGCAGAAGATAACCAAACATCAAACTGGCCTTTCAGCAAATTCTGAAAATTAAAGGAGAAACTAAGCAAGAATGAGAGATGTGGGAAGAATTTCCTGGGGTCAGACTAGTTCAGCACTGCAGACTTTCTCCTGTGGGAGTCTGTGGGACAGGCTCTGTGAGGAATGCTGGCTTCTTTGGGCACAGATCTATTTCATGCCCAAAGGAAGTATTTAAAGCTTTTAGTGCCTGAGGAATGTGAGTCGCTCCAAGCTACGGCATATACCATGTTCTTCATTTGTCCAATAACTTCACTGTTACAGAATCAACACCTAAAATAGCCTCCTGTAAAAGCTGATCTGTTTGGGAAGATTAAAGTTTCACTCCCTACTGCATACGTGTTTGTTTATTTGTTTGGGGTTTTTTTTTTTCTTTTTTTTTTTTTTAATGTGAGAGGAAAGGATTGGAATCCATGTTTAGAAAATCTGGCTTTCTGAGACTCGAGGTGTGCGGCACAGTGCATGCATACAGTGTGCTGGGCTTTTCTTGGAGCAAAAACTGTGTTTGCAGAGTGATTCCCTACAGCCTCCAGGATATTCAGGCTGCCGACTTACTGTCCTTTTACACTGAGGACAGCAGGTCAGCATGCAAGCAGAAGAAAGCAGACGACTCTCTGTGTAAGATACCAAATCACGCTTCAGCGGTATCTGCTAAAAGCCTCCTCTGTCCAATTAGAAGGAGACATGGAGTCAGTTCTCCACCAAAAGCCATTGCCCGACCACTTCTCATGGCCTCTCTGCTCTCGCCAGCGTTTGCAAGACAGCTGCAGCATTTCATGAGCCAACTATTGAAGAATTCCCGTGGATGAAAACGCTCCAAACAGCACAGGGGTTTTATGACATCCACTCCTGGCCTCTCCTGACATCCAGTCTTGGCTGCTGTTGCTACTTATCCACGACTGCCAGTGTGTCTTTTTCAGAGCTATTTCCAATCAGCGTCTGTTCAAGGTACACACAACCCTCAAATTAGTACCAGAACTAAGCAGCTACTAGAAGGGAGAAGTGCTCATAGCTACTTTGGTATCTCCCACACCCAAGCTGAGCCACAGATCAAATGTCTAGTTCTGTGAACCAAGCCCATTCAACTCGTTATGTAAGCAGATGTGTATGTTTTATTCTAAATTCGCTGACATCCATGGTGGATACTGTTCTACCCGCTTTGCAGAGATCCCAACAAGTGCATTGCATGTAATGGGAAAACACAGTAAATTAACAGACCTCCTGGGAACCTCAGCTCTGGACCAGAGAGGGCAGGCAAGTCCTATTTAGTAACATATTAATGGATCCTATGAAGGTGTTTGGTTTGGTTTGGTTTGGTTTTGTATGTAAGACATTTTTGTTCTCTGGCAAGACAGAAATGCTTGGCTTTACAGGATTGCTCAGTGCAGAGAAACAAACGCAAAAACGAAATGAGCAGGGCAGACTGCTGGGCTCTGCCCACTGTGTCTGCGGGATGGATAGCTTACGTGGCATCCCCAGTGAAACTGGTTTTGGTGGTGCCGTGAAGGACAGCCGTGTCTGGGGTCTCTCCCAGCTGCACGGGACAGGAACAGTGGGAAGCTGGAGACTGAGACCAAAGGCTGGGCTGAACTAGAAGGAGGTTGAGAGGCATGAGATGGAGCTGCCCAAGCAATCAGCCAAGCTTTTATAAACACAGTAGTTTCTTTTCTGAAGGTGTTCAAGACAGGTCAGCATTTCCTAAATCAAGAGGAGTCGTACTGCAAGTATGCCTTATGAATCAATCAAAACAGAAGAAGCGTATACATGACAGTATGGGAGGATTTGTGTATATATGTATATGTACGTATCTGTGCATGTGTGCAGAGTCAGAGCATTGCAAATCTAAGAGCTATTAGTTACCTCCAGCACTGCCTCTGTGCTGAGAGTGCTCAGAATCTGCTTGGATGCAGGGAAAATGCCAATTTAAGAAATTTCGCTGGCTCTTTGCCCCCAGCCACTTATTCTTGCCTGTCTCCTTCACGGCAGTTTCCCTTCCACTGTACCAGTACAATAACTTGCAGAGCTGTGCCTAAAGCAGCTCCCTGAACTGGCTGAGGTTAACATCCCTTCTATGTGCTGCTGCTATCACGTCCAAGGAGAAAGTAACACAGGAGTTACAGTTTTTCTGCATCCTGTGCAATGTCAGCATGCCAGCTGCTGGCAGTAGTTCAGATAAGCTCCACCAGTGTCTCATGACAGACGAAAAATGTCCAAATTAAGATGCAGTTGAGCTGATGATGAGCGTTTATTTTTACAGAAATAATCCTGTACTCCTTGCAAATGCAGAAGAGCTGCTGCGAGTCATTTCACTATGTACTGGTAACCACCACAGGGATCTTTGCAAAGGTGATACTCATATGAGTATACTTGGATAAAGAGTAATAGTTACTAGCTCCCCTGAGAAAACAACAGAGCATTTTCCAAAGGTGACCAGAAGTTATGTCCTGAAAGGGACCCAGTCATGCTCTCTCCTAGGGGCTTGTTACAAAGTTGGGTGAACAAAGGCTGAAAAGAAAGTGGCCTAGAAAGCAGTCCAGAAAGTGGCAGGATCAAAAAGAAACAGAGAATTCATACATAGACTGTGGATCTTATTTCCATAGGACCCTGTGGGTACTAAAGTACTGTAGGGGTTCAAGAACATTTTGAACAAACACCAGAAAGAAAATTCTGTCCAAGCTATTAAACACAGACACACCATCTATAACTCGGGAAGTCCTACAGCCACAAAATGCTGGGTCTGGTGGAGTATTTAAGAGAAATATGACTGTATGTTTGACCTCTTTTTATACTGTCTGTAAGCTTTTGCAACTGGCCGCTGCTGGAGGTAGATATCTTCTGCTTGGTGGATCTGTTATCTGACTCATCCAGCTCTTAGAGACATTCTGCAGGAGTCACAATTGTTTTACTTATCCTGCTTAGCTGATCTCTTCTAATAAATCTTAATTCATCCAGACAATGCTCAGAAGGTGAAAGAAAATGTTCGAAGAGGAAAAATGCCCCAAATCATCTTCATTGAAACAGGACTGCCCACCCAGACCCTGTTGTTTGCCATCACAGACATCCAAATTTAGGAAATGTATGGGCGTGGGCATATTTAGAGTCATTGACCACAGGCATGACATAGCGCTGGTTGCTAAAACTGACCTGAAGTTGTTTGCCTTGCAGGATATGGCGAGGAGGCTTGGATTGAATATCATTGACTAAGGTCACAAGAGTTAAGCTTGAAATAGCAGAACTTGAGAACATTTGGGATGTAAACAGGTGACTGGAGGGAGTATGTCACAAGCTTTTTGCAAGGGATAATCATTGACCAGAACCGTTGGCACGTAGGATCTGATCTGAGAAGGGCTTTACTGCCTGTGTAACAGTGCTGGCAACACAAAGATTAGCTCTGCATTCACTGCAAGTTAATTATATCCCTAGTGATCTGTAACTCCATCTTGTGTGTCCTCATAGATTAAGAGAATGATTACAAATGCTGCAAGAGAGGGGCTTATCTTAGGGCTCACAATCCAGAACAAGTGGCAGAGACCTCCCTTTCTAGGGGTTTGCCTTTCAAGCTTAGTTGTTGTAACTAAAATTTTTGTTATGTTTCCCTTTTAAACTTCTTTCCCAGGGTAAGAAAATTTATGTGCTCACGTTATCTATATGTCTGTCTCTTTCCCTTCTGAATCTGCAGGCTGTAGATTTAATAAACCCTGATTTCTAGATGGAAGGGAAAGAGCTGGAATCATGTCCTTCCTTACAAAAAAGAAACAAGACTGTGCTCAGCAGTTCCTTGCACTGTTTGAAGTGTTCTAGGCAATCAGCACAGATGGGCTGGCCAGCCAGCCCATGCTGCCTGTGGGACACGGGGGGTAGATGGTATGTGGGGGGAATAGGGGAGCTGGCAGCATTGCAAGGTCCTCAGGAGGACAAGAGGAGACAGAGGTTATTGTGGAAAGGAAGGGAAATGGGACACAGGAGCCTCGGAAGCTGTGCTTTGTTCTGCTGCCCAAAATGCAACTTAAACATGACAGATCTGCAGTGTCTGTCTGAGGTCTCGTTTTAAAAAGAAAAGTGTTCTTGAACCTTAAAATCTGCCTTCAAACAAATCCCTTAGGTTTGATGTGATAATTTGCTGCTGCAGGATTTACCCAGAAAAATGCAGACAGCCTGAGCTCCGGGGTGAGAATTCAAGCAACTGGAAAGCAGTGGGGTGCACCCTCTGCATATCAATTTTTCAGCTGGCATCAGAGTTAGTGTTCCCGTTCCAAGAACTGCCACTGAAAACAAACTCCTTGTTTTGAAGAGATGGGAACTCAGATATTCCCAGGGAAAAAAAAGTCTGGGGTCATAAATACAATATAGGTAAAGTTTGCTTTTGCATGTAAATCACTTGTGCCTTCTGCGGTGCTAACTCATTTTTAACGTCTCTGTCCTTACTCACTGCTTCAGTCAAGACAGTGCTGTGTTGCAGCTTTTCTGCAGCTTTTACCTTAGGAATGTTAAAAAAAAAAGCAAAGAGATCATACTGGGAAACCCCCAATATAGATTCAGTTAATAATGAAAAATCAGTCCCTTTGCTGAGAGATCTTACTCTGTTTGAGGTGGTAGTTCCGCCAAACCAACGAGGAACACTTTTTGGCAGTATAAACGGGATCTCTATGTAAGTGGCTTTTAACAGGCTTTGAAGGTAAATCAAGTGCTTGAGGGATCATCCCTGCTGAGCAATAGCTCCTGAAATTGGGCAAAGATGGTGACTGTGCTCCAGCTCTTCCAGGGCCTCCAAGCCTCTCTGCAACCAACTTTCAAATGACCTTGGCTAGACAACTGAGATTAAATCCAAGACACCTTCTCTGCCAGGCAGTGCTATAGTTAATGCAACCCTGCCTGTCACTCCTGTACATTTTGGGGGTGATTACACAGAAATCAGCAATCCCCTAGTGCATCTCTACCCTAACCAAAGGTCTTGGCACTCACGAAGCTGACGATTTAACCAGCGCTGCTGAATCTGGTTCTGCCTTTCTGCTGCCATGGGTGGCCAAAGGAGACGTTCAAGAACTGCAACCAGAAGCAGTTTGGATTCCCATAGTAGAATATATACATTCCCATAGGGGACCATAAACTGTGCTCTCTCCCCAAGCAGGAACCCTTTTCCCCATTGCAGTTGCTGCCTGTCAGAGGCTTGTTTCATGTTTTGCTCTGGGAGCTGGGTGAAACCTCCCTGCCCTTCCCCAGTCCGCTTTACTGAAGGCAAGTTGTGTGTGTGATGTGTGCACTCCAATGTTGCTTTAGTCAGAATATGGATCCCCTTTTGGCCTCATGTTAAAATACATTGTCACGTGGCGAGAAACAGAATTTTGACTGGAAAGATAGGAACACAGAGCCAATATAAATATTCACTGCAAAAATAGGAATTGCTTTCAAAATAGCTAAGCTCCCAATTTATTTCTTCCTACTTCCTGAAAATTTATCAGCGCTGCTTAGCTCATGGCTTTTTCCTACTTATCTCTGTTTTCTCTCTGCTGACACATTTCTGAAAGTGCAGCTGGAGCTGTGTCTTGCTGCATTTTGTGGGCTGTGGTAGTTACTTCAATTAAAACTTGCAATTGTCTCTTCAGTGGGATTGTGGGTTAGCCAGTTCTACTCTTAACAAATTTGTAGTGATACAGGGTAACCAAAGATACTTTGGAGTAACTCAGAATTCCTGCATTCCTCCTTGTGTAAATAAAATGACCAGAGTTGGGGTTTGAGGTTTTCTTTTTTGGTCTGAGCTGCTGGAGAATTCCTCTCCATGTCTACAGAGAAAAAAATCATTTAGAAAACTGCCTTCATGCGGTCAATATGTTTATTTCACTTTTCTCTCCACCTTTCTGGACAGTGCGCCAACCAGTACAAGAGACAAGGACAAAATTGAGAGCCCAGGGAAGTGCCACAGCGAGATTGGCTTTGGTCACCTTGGAGGAGGTGATGGAAGGAGATTGAATCGCACCTTGTGCTGCTCGTGGGGGTTACAAGGACCTTGTAAGGGCGGGAAGCCACAGGTAGTAACAAGGGAAGCTCCTGTTCCCATGCACAGTACCCAGACAGGGCCTCCATCCTTCAAGATTTTGCAAAACTCAACTCAGCAAGGCACTGAGCAACTTGCTCTGGGTTGGCAGCCAGTCCTGCTCGGAGCAGGAGGTTGGGTTGGAGATCTCCAGAGCTCCTGTTCCACCAAAATCCTTCAGTAATTTTTTTGTATGACTTAAGGATCAAGCAGCCCACTGCTGCTGTCAGACACATCGCCACTTTTCCCAGCTCAAAGCACACAAATTTGCAGGTCTATTGCTGCAAAAATCCCAAAAATTCCTTCATGGTGCTCCTCTAGCAGAAATGTTCATCTTTCACAAGCCTGATGAGTACAGATTTATTACAAAGAATGCACAGAAAATCTGCTCTTTCTGCTCACATTGGAACTCAAAGAGCAGCTGCCTGTTCCCTGAGGGACTGATCTAAGTCTTTCATGGGGTACCCGTTCCTTCGAGGTCTTCCTGCCCTCTTTGCCTTTCTGCTTTTTGTCCAGCTTCTGAGACAGACACTGAGAGACCCACAAGTAAAACCACCTTGCCTGCAGTCTTATTTCTTGAGATGGCTAAAACCCCCAAATACCACGGAGGAGGTATTTATTTTGTCTTGTCAGAAATGGCTACAAAGGATGGAAAAATGGGAGAGGACTGGGGCGGCTTAACAAGGGTGTGGGAGTGGAGAGCAGAGAGGGGCACTGGAGAGATGTTGACTAACGGGGAGTCAGATATCAGAGAGTGACTTTTTTCAGAAACTGTCTGGCCAGATGTCACATCTCTTGGGGGACCCTCAGTACAACAAGGTTTCTTGCCTGTTTTTGCATTAGGAAACCATTGACGGGCAATATATCACTTATTGACTTGCCTCTGAAAGTCCATTAATTTTGTTCTGTCACTACACTTTAATTTCCACAACATATCCCGCATTTGGCCTGCTGATGTGTAGCATTTCTGCAACATCACTTCTCCAGATGTCAGCTTCAAACTGGAGATTGAAACATCTGGGGAGGAAAAAGAAAGGCAGAGGATTTGCCAGCTGAGATGGTGTGTGCGATGACAGGTTTGTAGGGGAAGCACAATAGCTTGATGTGTTGCTACAGAGACCTACAGCCAAACAGCTAAAGTGTTATTTACACATGCTATTTACACACCTCACACGAGCATCACTAAATTCATCACATGTCAGTCCCTATTGGAAATGAGTTCAATTTTTTCAGCTAAGGGGGTTACAAATTAAATGTCATATAATACATTTTTGGAGCCAGTGCTGCCTGTCTGGAGCAATTTCTGTGGGTTAGATGAGCCCTCACAAATACTTTCAACAAGCAGTTATCTGGATGGTCAGAAGAATTGCCATAGTATTTTCCCAGGCTGACTGATTAAAGTTAAAAAAAAAAAACCCTGTTCTAATCAAAGATAAACTGAGTGATCATGAGAAAGGAAATGCTTCTGTGAGTAACTCCTCTGCCCTGGCCTGTCATCCTGCAGTGTGCTGTTGCTCTGCCCTTTCCCAGGAGAAGACCATGCACGTGGCTGATCCCACTATTTTGGGATAATGTATATACCCAGGACTCAGTGTGATCAGGAGCAACAGAAGCTGAGTTCCCATTCCAGCACGCTCCCATGGTAGCGTTCGAGAAGAATTGTCTCCCATGGCATGACAAGGTGCCCCAAGGTTCAGCCTCATCCTTTGATTTTGACACCTGGGTCTCTGCTGCCAGAAGAAACTGTCCCCACAGTGGGTTTCGAGCCTGTCTGGCTTCTCAAAATGGAAAGAAGTTAAACTATTTTTTGGACTGCTGGGAGGAAAGTCAAGAGAGTTCCAGAGCTATGGAGAAAGGGGAGGACATGGGCAGAGAGGGGTGTGGGACCAGCAATGTGGGATTGCAGCCATAGACCTGCGATGTGGAGATGTTCCACAGGGGGAAAGAAATAAGCCAATGGCACTGGCATAGTGGGCCATTGTTGCCAAAAACATGGGGGCTTACCGAAGCTGTCTGCTGAGCAGCACTTTACCCCGCTGGTGCCTGTGGGACTGGTGTTTCCAAGGCTCAGGACAGACACCAAAGTGGCACTTGCATTTGTACACCACAGGAAACTAAGCAAAACAAAACAAATGCTCCCCCCAAAAAAACCAAACAAACCAAACCAAACCAGCTCCAAACTTTCTCTTTAACCATCGCAGTGCTGTTAAAATTGCTTGGCCCTCACTGTGATGTGTGTGGGAAAATCCCTTATGTCAGAGACCCCCTCCGAGCCGTGCACACAGCTGGCTGTGGCTGGGGACTTTCCAGGTGTGCTCTTGAATCAGCTAGCAGACATTTTCTTAGAGGTGTATGGAAAATGCACCGCAGGCCAAACAGTTGCGATCACGTCTCATACAGCCCTGAGATCAAAACCCATCACTTGCCTTTGAAGGAGATTGTTACCCTGTAGAAATGAGGATAACTTGTCCGGACAAAATATTTTTTAAATTCCCAGTTTTCCGCAGAGAGCTGTGCTCAAGGTGAAACCAGTTTCACCCCGGTGGAACGCTGACTGCTGGGGGCTTGTGCTGCTGAGCATCACCAGGGGCTTCCTCAAGGAGCCTCTCTGCCCAAGCAGCGCTGGAAACCCGGGTGCAAAGGCTGCTCAGTGCCAGGCAGCTGTCCTGGGGGCCCTGAGGTAGCAGAATGGGCACGTGCCTCCTGAAAATTCATCTAACATCACTAACTGGATGCAGAGATTCAGCTGGTGTGGTGCCATCACTCAGGTGACCGTGGGGAGGGAGCATCTCTGTGCCCCCCGGGGAGGACCAGGCGCCCATCTGAAAAGGGGCAGGGTGAACAGCATTGTAAGACCCTTGGGAGACAGCACACAGGCTTTAAACTGAGTTGGAATTCTACAGCTGTAAAACAAGCACTAAACTCTGCATAAATTTGGAGCTCAGTTTAACCCAAATCTTTGCAAACCTGTGCTCGTGGAACTGGAGGTCTGCCAGACTAACCTGCTGTAGAAGACGTGTGATATTTTGAGAACAAGGAGGGATTTTTTTCCCCAGAGCTTTTGCCAGACTTCAGCTTATGAGCGTGCAGATGTAGCTTAGGCAGCGGGGTCCTGGTACAGGATCTTGCTACATAGCCCAGGAAAAGTAAACCTGGATCAAGCCCACTGGTGTTGGATGCTTTGCAGGCCCACGTTTCTCCAGGGCTTGCTGAGCTGCCCAGCACCGTGGGACCATGGTTGGGCAGGACCCGGTGCTGCTCCTGCTGCTCCTGCATGAGCTGCGAGGGAGCCCAGGATTCCCAAGCTGCTCTGGGCACCGAGCCACTGGCCTTCTTCCCGTTAGCCATAATCACTGGTTTGCTGGAAAATTTATGAGACCTGCTGTAGTGCTGTTCATGAATATAGAAGCTGTTGTAGATGTAATTTGTTTCTAGGATTTGACAGTGTTTATCTGAGTGACTTCAGCCACCCGTCATTCACAGTGTCTGTGACAGTGCTTCTGCTGATGGACTCAGATAGCTGTTAGCTTCTGTCAAGGGATGCAGTTTCACCCCTGACTCTCCTCGTGTTCAGTTGTGCCAAGAAGCATGGCAGTTAGTCCGTCTGGTTTAGTATTATTGCTGGAAATGTTGTTGTTAGCCATTAAATTTGCTAACCCTATTTTCAAGGTTATTACAGTATTTAACTTGGCTGCTCCAGAGTGGCTTTAAAGTTGTATTTCCAACATATGATACGGGTAAAAATAGCCAGTGTCTAATTAGAATAATCCCTAGAGAAACTCAGATTCCTCAGTTTCACAGTGAGTTGTTCTTCTCGCAACATGCCAGGCACATTTCAGCTCAGTGACAGTTCCTTCTCCACCACCATGGGTCAACCTAGACCTCCATCAGCTGGGGAGAGGCTGCCATTGGAGATGCCAGGAGAAATCTCCTGAGAAAAGCCCTGAGAGCATCTCATATCTTAGGACACAGCAGGTTCTCCAGGCTGGATACTTAGATAGGGCTTTGGTGACCACCACCAGTAGCTTCTCCATTTCTTTTTAGGTTTTCCTGTTCTATGTTGCTGTGTGGGTCTGTGAGAAAAATCCACTGCTTCATCCATCGCTGGAATTTCTGGGAATCGGGCAGACTCCGGCTGCAGCGTTATGTATGGTTTGGGGCTTAGGCTGGCGGTGGTGCCAGAAATAGTATTTTGCGAGCAGCAATGCGCAGCAGTCCGGCGGGCAGGCAGATTCCGCGGGGCTATGATTATCCCATTAAACATTGCCGGCATCTGCAGCAGGGCACAGGGGTGAGGGCTGGCAGTGGCCTTTAGGCTGCCCACCATCCCAGCTCCTCCCACAGAGCGAGATGAGTCAGGCCTTTGGCTCTGTCTCTCGGGCAGCTGGAGAGCCATCCAGGCCCTCCCACGACACCCAAACAGCAGCCAGGGACTGTGCTTGGGGGAGCTCCAGTACAGCAATGAAGCCCAAGAGGTCTGGATGCACTGCTGGCGCTGCTGTGTGGCCCTCTGCCCCACGCGTGGCTCCCAAAGTCCTGCTAAATCCCATGTCCATGTTCTGAAGAGCTCCAGGAGCTTTGTTGGAGATGGAGGGGCTGGGGAGTGGCTTAGCTTTTCCTCTCAAAGCCTGCCAAGCCAGGCTTCCATGGCTTTGCCCAGATGCACTGAGCAAGTGCTCTCAAGGGCTTAGTCTTTTTTCATTTTTTTGTTCAAGATTGGAATGAGATATACAAACAAATATGTGAGGTGGATGTTACCAAGTCACCGGGATGTTGTCCTGGGGCTGATGGGACGTTCCTTGGCTGGCCACGACTGTCTGTCCTCCAGGCTCGTGGTGAGCCCCTGTGCTCAGAGCTGCGCTGGGAATGGTGCTCTGTGCAGGACACACATTGCCTCTCTCCCTGAGATGGATGGAAATATTTCTGTTTTCCAAAATTAGTTTCCAAATGTGTTGGAATTTCCTTTCAGAAGGAATTCTTGAAAATCTGGTCCTCATTGTGAAACCAAATGCCAGCTTCTTCCAAACCCCATTTTCTGGATTTCCTCACCCAAAGCGGATGGCAGATTTCAAGCATCTCTGTTCCCAGGGCAGCTTTCAGGATTACCTTGCTGAGAGGCTGAGGCAGGGGCTCGCTGTTTGCTAGGTGGCTGCTTGGATTTTCATTTAACAGTGCTTTAGCTGTTACAGCAAAGGAAAATCACAGTGCTGGTTTGGAAGATGCTTCTCATCTCCTCCAGTGAGACTGGACTGCTTGGGGACCTGGCTGCGTTCAACCCCAGGGACACACACGACCCTGCACGAGTCCCTCCTGCTCCGCACAACACCCTCTGTTTGCACAGGGTCACGCACCCAGACTGCGCTAATACAATGAGAGTACTTTACAGCGAGGCAGAGTGCCAATAATCTTATTTAAGGATGACATATCTTATTTTCCATGTCTTCTGGTACCATCTGGACCTCTGGGGAAATATCTGGAGCGGCCTGGCAAATTCCCAATCACACATCTGAAAAGAGTTATTTTCAAAAGGCCAGCAAAACAACTGCTTGAGAGGGCTGATTTCAGAGTCTGACTTCACTTTGAGCAGTGGTTCCTCATCGGTTTTGTTACCAGGGTCATGCTTTTTTAAAATTTATGACAAAACTCAAGCTCTGGACAGAAAACACAACAGCCTTTCAATATTAAGATGGACTCGTTAGCCCTACACAATAAGGCAGATAATTTTATTTGCAGCCTCAGTTACAGAAACTCTTTGTTAGAAATTCTTCCAGAGAAGCATTATCTCATTGCGTCAAACACCCAACTTCAGCGGGCACCGAGGAAGCATCTATGCCTGGGCCTGTTTTGGCTGTCTGATCCAAATGGCTCTTTTGCTCAAATGTAGGTCAGAATTTTATTCCTTTTCCAGGAGGAAAATTAAAAGCAAGCTCAAATACAAGTTTTCCAGGAAACCAGAAGCAATTGCTGCTTCTATTTCTATTACAGAAGCCCTGCCAGAGACAAGCTCCTTTGTACTCAGGCTAACTCCTCTCCTAACTTTACCGTGTGATTGATGACTCAAATGATGAGGTTTTGTTTCCCATTTCTACCTGAAATTTCCTGCTTAGGCTCTTCCCAGATGCAATGTGAAAGGTTACCACAAAGATATTTATGGGCATATAACTCTAGCTGCTAAATTTGTAATTGCCCAGCCCCAGGGCGGAACATCCTTTTAACTGAATCAGTGGCTGTAAGATACAGCACGTACCGTGGAAAACTGGCCTCACTTGCAACACCACTCACCTACTGTGCTGGCTCCTGTGCAACAAAATTATATTAGACTTTGTGATCCCTGTGTCTGAGTCAGCAGCACTGGATGCCGCAGGCTCGCCATTTTCCCTGGTCCCCAGTATGCCCAGCGTTGTGCTGGTACCCTCCTGTCCTTCAGACGCTCTCCTGGAGAGATTTAAATGTTTGGGTTTGATCCTTCTGAGGATCACTAAGAATTTACATTGCCAAAGGCATTTTTCCTCGGAAATGTCCGTTTGGAACCAGCACCAGCGGTCCCTGTGCATAGCACAGCCTGCATATGAGCCAGTGGGTTATATATGATCGTGTGTAAGATGCACCCAGGCTGAAGAGCTGGCTCATGCTAGAGATGTGTCTGGTCAGGGAGCTTTCCCAGCTCATGTCCCAGCCGTGTCACTGTTCAAACAGCAGTGGGGCTGATGCAGTAAGCGCAGAAACTGTGCATGGACCTGGGTCTTGGAGCATTGTCCTGTGGAGCTGCTGAGAAAGATGTCCAGTCACTCTGCCCATCAACTCCAGTTCAGCTCAGTGACCGCACAAAAACATTTGTGCTTTCCCTGTGGAATAAAAGGATGACGATGGGGATAGGCCCATTCCCAGAAAGGAGGGATCCACACTTCCCAACGTAACAGGGCTGGGATGGCTCCCCTGTCCCAGGGCAGGAGGCCTGGTCCAGGAGATACGAGCACTCACATGTCTTGGCTCCCTGCCTGGAGCACCCATGACCTTCATCTCTGCTGTGTGAGTTGTCAAATCTTTCCACATTCCTGCCCTAAACCACCCTGGGCAGCACTTGCTGCTCATGCCAGGGGCGTTTGTGACCCTGTCTTGGGAGCACACCATGGCAGAGCATGACGTAGCCCTGTGGTCGGTGGCTGTCCCGCTGCCATGGCTGATGCAGGGAGCCCAGCGCAGGTGGCCACAGCCACGTCTCCTCTGCCCCTGTGGCACTGCAATAAAGCAATGTTTATGGGCACAGCCAGGGTCAGGTGTGAACACTTTTGTCCACGTACAAATAGACACAGCTGCAAGAGCAAATGCTCAATGAGCAGAAAGGGTCCTCTCCCTGCCAGGAAACCACATCTGAGCTCACTTACCACTGACCTGCCACAAATTATCATCTCTGCAGTCATTAGGCAGCTTTGGTGGTCAGCATGTAAGCATGTTGCTGATTAAATAATTCCATTTGAGGACAGTCCGAACCTACCAGTGTGGTGTGTGCAACCATGAAAGATCGTGGGGCTACTGGAGTGAAATCCTGATATCTCGTACCACCAGCCTGGTGGGAAAGGCAATGAGGACCCAGCTTGCTCAGTTATAACATGATTTGAAATGATGGTGGCACCATGGAAAAAATATATCTATGCCATTAGTGCAAGGATCCTTCCCCATGGGTTGTGGCATGGAAGGCTGTCTCTTGTACGAGGCAACTCATTTTACTGGAGACATTACGGAGATGTTCTCGGTTCTTCCCGGTGAGCTGAGCAGCAAGCGTGGCCGTAGGGATTGCAGACACTCCGTGGGCATTTTCCGGCAAAAAGCTGTGTAGGACGCCAAGAGGAGAAATTGCTGGCAGTCACGCTGAAGCCACAGATGGTGAAGAAACCACATAACCAAAGGAAACATCCTGATCATCTCCCCCTGCAACCAGGAGCCACCACTGATGCACTCACAGCAGACACTCATTTTCCCATGAGCTTGCACAGATCCAGGGGTTTCTTCTCCTTGATAAACCTATGATGACCCCAGCAGGGACATCCTGCCACCCCAAACTGCTCCTGGGAGCTCATCTCCCAGCTGAAAATCCCCTGGACAGTCCTACGCCCTGGTTGTTCCTACACTTCCCCAAAGTGTGATAGAGCTGAAAGCACACCAGGAAGGATCTGCGAGTTTCAGCATGAAGGTGGCATTGTGTTGAGCAAAGTTTGTCCATTTTGTCTGATTTCCTTGCTATAAGTGAAGAGCTGAAGGGCAGCTTTGTCCCCATTCCCCCAATCTCTTCCTGTAGATTTTTAGACAAGACATTGAGTCTCGGTCCGAGGGAGGATAATCGCTTCCATGGCTGTTGGCAAGGGTAGGAGCTGGCTGCCCTCCGTGCTCAGTAGCTTGAGGCTGAGTATTTGCTCCACTCCCTTTGAGAGAGCAGGAATTATTTACTGGGGAAAAGATCCTCATTACAGCTGGAACGTGTCCCAGGGACCAGTGAACTCAAGGAAAAGCAAATTTGGTGATGAAACCAAAAGCAGAGGTGAAAAGGCTGGACTGGTGATGGGGTCATTGCCCAAGCCGGTGATGGTTGATGTGCTGCCAGGCTCGGGGGGCGCTGGAGAAGCGGGGTGTCCCCGTGCAGCGTGTGCGGTGTCAGGGATCGTGCCCTGGCCCCAGCTCTGCAAACAGGAAGCTGGCGAGCAGCTGCTGAATAAGTCATTTTGGGGAGTTTGCACCAAACTTGCTTTCAACTCCTGAATGTGTAGGAAGGAAAAAGCCGTGAATACGCCTTTGTGACCAAGTTTGGCACCAGCCGCATTCTGAGAGAGGGACAAGAATGTGGCCATTTAGCGGGGAGTCAGCTGCCCTTTAAGAAATTAAATGATCCCTTCCCTTTCCTGCGAGGCTTTATTCAGGGGAGAATAGGAATGAGACAGTGAGCAGCTTCTTTCTCTGGCTGGCACTGAGGGCTGTGATCCAAACTGTGGATGTCGGGGCACAGGAGAGACCCCACTCCAGGGAAGCTGCACATCCCAGCCATGAGCCCGTCCAGCTGGTCCCTCTTGCTGCAGCCCATCTGCTCCAGGAGGAATCGGACCGGGGCAGCGAAGCTCCCGATCTGCCCTTTCCCGGATGATGGCACGTGCCCTGCGGTGATTTTGCTGGGATTCCAGCAAAACATCTGTCTGTCTCCTCCACAGGGCTCAGAGGGGTTTTGGAAGCAAGCAGTTTGGAAGGTTTTACCCTTTTCTGAAACAATTCCCCACCCAGTTTTTGAGAAGTTTCTGTTCGTTACATTAAAAAATGGACTTTGTCCAAACATTTGCGGGTTTGTTTTGTTTTTTTTTTTTTTTGGAAAGGCTTAGATACTTTGTACAGATCTTTCCTTTGTGGACAACATGAAATCCAGGTTTTTGTAGCAATCTGAAATGAAGACACACTCTGTTTTACCAAACCTTTCTGGAGTCTGGCCTTCTGATTTCTGCCTAGTTGAAGCTCTGACCATATTCACTGGTGCAATTGTCACATCCAGTGAAAGAGGGAGCCGGTCCCTGGGGCAGACAGGCTGCCTTAGCCGAGGCTCTGGGAGGACAGCTTGGTCAGGCGCATATCCGAAAATTTTCCAAAGAGTGACTGAGGAGTTTTCTTGGCTTTGGGACCTCAGAGGTCCTGAAGCAGTAGGAAGATCCAGATGATTTCAAAATGCTTCATGTGCCAGAAAAAAAGGTAAAACAAGGAAGGCAGATACTTGCAGGCTGGCTTGTGCTAAAACATGCCACTCTACTGGGACAATTTGCTCAAAGTATAGACTTTTCGTAAGAAATACTTGTAATAAAATGTAATACACTCATGAGTCTTGGGTGGGAGTCAAGGTTGATAGTTGCTTTCTTCTTGGGTTTCATTCCTTTCTTGCCTTCCCCTGATTTGGCACCTTATCATAAGCACAAACAGAATATTGCTTAAAAACTTTGCTGGCAGCCTCCTTTTTCCACCATGTCCTGTGGAAGGCCTGGAACGGCAGAGGCAGCTCCACCAGCGCTTCCTCATTGAAGGTCGGCAACAGCTTCTTTAGTTCCTACACCAAAAAAGTCTGCTGGAAAACGGGGAGACTTTACATATTGTTGTGTTTTGACAGTTGTTTGTAGGCTCACTGTTGATGGGGTTCAATTACAAATAATCCTTCTGTTCCTGTTTGCACAGTGCTGGTGATTCAGTGCATCGCGGCATCCCGTTTTGGACAGAGAAACTGGAGCCCAGTGAAGGGCCACTGGGATGGCTGAGACTGGGGAGCAGAGGCTGAGAGAGCAGCGTTGCTCACCCTGGAGCTGGAGGGGATTGAAACCCACCTTGCACAGCCCATGGGGGCTGCAGGGACCCTGCGAGGGCAGTGACAAGGGAAACCGGCTGCACACAAAGATGGGGCTCGTCCTGGTGAGAGCAGCACAGCCCCGGGACAGAACCCAGAGAGGTGGTGGGACCTCCATCCTCAGAGGTCTTCAAAACTCAATGGCAAGGCCACGCTCCAGGCACGCCAGAGACAGAGCTCAGAGAACCTCTGGAAGCTGGTAACCCCCTCCTCTTCCTTGGGTCCTCTTTCAACCTGAAATATCAGGAATAGCACAGAAGGACTAAACCAGCAGAGCAGTGACAGATGGAGAAGAGGAGCCACCTTTCCAGCTGCACCTTTTCCCAGTTACTGAGCAGCACAGCGGGACCGATAAAGTTCAGACCAGAGCCCATGAAATTAGATTGTTTGGCATGTTTTTTACATTAAATATAATTGTTCCTTAAGTCTAACTACAGTACGACATACTTAAATTATTTGTATCTGGAGAGTGGATCTATGTTACTAAAACAGGGAGAGTGGATTTTACTTTGAAATTTTAGCGTGTTACTTTGTCTTTTACTCGCCTATGCCAAAACTATTCTTAAAGATTTGTTTGAAGATATACCGGATTTACACAAAGCCCTGTTATTTTAGTGAAGCAAGCTCTTTACAAGCTTGTTGTCAATAACCGAACTATTTTTTTTTCCAATTACTGAGTTAATATTTTTACATCAAGATAGCATCTCTCTACTCTTTCTTCAAAAATGTAGTTTACTTCCAACAGACCAACCAAAATTCCTCGTCTCTTTTATGAACTCCTTCAGTTCATTTATGAGTAACTGAACTAGCACTCTTTTAAAAGAAATATTAAAATCCTGTTCAGTTAATATGGGAACTTATGAGATGGTGAACTTCATTGTGGCTGATGATGGGTTTGAGTCCCTTTCTGAACTGAACTAGATCACCCATTATTGTCAGTTTTGAACATTCTCCTTCAAGGCTTGTCCCCAGCAGCAGGCTCGAAGCCACCAGGGCTGGCCACTAGCAGAAGTTGGGCATTTAAATGAAAGTCACCGTTCAAAACCCAGGCACTCCAGAACTACAAATCACCAACTAAAAGGTAATTAGTGTAATTTGCATTCAGCCTCTTTCATGCCTGCATTCTGATAGCAAGCTTTGGTCACACACTTGGTGACTACGCTTCGTGTTTGACTGCTGTATAAGAGTCCTCATGTGCCTCTTGGAAATAAATCTGTCTAGTTTTGTAATTCTGAAGCAATATTATTTCATCTGTTGCCAACATTGGACTGGAAAATCATAAGAGTCTTTCAGGCTACATAACAGATATTTTGGGAGTTTCATCTTACTTCTTTCATGACATTTTTATTCCTTCCATATGAAACATACATATATATTTTATATATTTATGTTAAAAGCTCCTTTTTTGTTGGAGTAAACTGGGGAGAATGCTATTTTGCTAAGTGATATTTCCTAAGTATTTTGGAAATAATAGCCTTCTTTACACTTCTTTTTTTTTGTCAGTTCCCCTAATGGGTTGACCAAAATGAAAATTGCCATTTTGATCTGAATTATCAAAATCAGATCATTCTGGGTGAAAAACAGTTAAAAATAAATATTTCTGTAAGGGCTGGCTATGAAATCCTAGTTTTATGTTATTTCCACTCCTCCAGCTCCATCTGGCATTGCAAACACCCACATTCCTTGCGGCTAGAGCTAGGAATGATCAATTGCAATTAATCTGGGCAGAAAATGAAGGGGCTGAGTTTTGATGTGATTTCCTCATGCTGTGCTGGGCAGCAGCTCCTGTGGCTGTGAGCAGTCTGGGGTACCACCACCTTCTGAGATCCTCAGTATTTTGGCTTCTCTCCTGCCTCATCTCATGGGTTTGGTCCCCAGCCCCACATGGACTCGCTGAACACATCTGTGAACTGAATTATCCATCCTGGTTTGTGCTGAATAAGCTGGAGACTAGGACAGCGGGGCTTGGTTTTATTTTTGAGCCTCTTCCCTGGGCTTTAATTCCTGAATTAATACCCTGTCCTTCTCTGTGTGCAGCCTTGCAGCCAGCTGAGCCCGCAGCACATCCAGCGCTTCGCCGTGCACACTGAATTGCCAGGGTAAAGTCACCTCTGTATCACTCCTTGCCACTGTGATCCCTGCTGCTGGTACCCAGGAACCTGGTGCTTCCCCAGGGGTGGGATGCAGGTGATCTCCAGTCCACCCTGGAAATGCATTCCCCAAAGGGAAGCCTCGTCCTCTTGCTCCTGGCAGTTCCCTCTCAGGCTCCTGGCCAGGCCACCTGCATTTGAAACTCCATGGGACTTCGCTTGGGTTTCTGTGTTATTTATCCTCCCCAGAAGAAATCCCAGGCCTTTCTGGACCTCTTCCCTGTTTGCTAGGACAGCTGCCAGGGCTGAGCCGCCGCTTCGTGTCAGCACAGGAGGCACTGCAAAGCCCGTGCATTTCCAGAAGGCCAGGGGAGCTCCGCTTGCCGCGCAAAGGCTGCAATCTGATGCTCTCTGCTGTGCTTCCCGGATACTTTCTTGGCCTAAACCCTGAACAAAGCAGGTTGAAATAAAATAATCTGTCTAGATAACTCTTGATCCAGATAAAAATAGACCTCTGTGCTCCTGGTGTGTCCCAGCTGTCCTGACATAACTGTTAGGCAACGCATGCAGGCTGCAAGATAAGGGAAAAGGCGCTGTGCTGACTCAGAGCACTGCACAGCTCCCCGGTGCCACGTGTCCAGCGGTGGCCATAAGCACATGTCAACACCACCATTTGCCTACTCAGATGTATAATCAATATACACTGCAGCCTGATTTAATACCTGATGACACAGGATTGGTGCTCCAAGGAGCGTTGCGTACAAATGTGCAAGCAGGAGGGAGAACTGTGGGGCGCTGATGGAGATGAGATATTGAGCAAACACGTGAAGTACTCGTGGGCTCTTCTGCACCACTCCTGGCCAGTGCAGACCCACTGGTGCCTGGCTGTAAGTGGCAGGTGTGTGGTTCACCTGGCTTTGAAGGAGCAGTTTGAGAGAGGCGCTGCACTTCACACGCTGGTGGATATCTGTTTCATTGGGTCTCAACCATGTCTTGTTGCAAGATCATAGTTTCTTATGGGTTTCAAGCAGAAGAGAGGAAATTCCAGTTTCCAGCAGAGAAGAATGAAGCAAATGCATGTAATCACATGTTCACATTAAATATAACAAGCACCAGAAAGAGAGGTCTCCTTTAGCTGGTCCTCAGAGGCCACGTTTCCAACAGAAGTTCCCTCTGCAAGCATTCTTGAGGGAGAAAACAAAGCAAACTGTTGGGGGGGATGACCTGCTCTGGACCAGGGCTGGTGCGTCCTCAACACCAAACTGCTGCTGTGCACTGGCTCGTGCTCAAGAGAGAAGCAGTCAGAAGCTGGCCTTAAGTCACCATGTTCCATGTATTTTAGGCTGATAGGACTCACTGCACTGAAGGAGAAACACCCTGGGTGGTGACAGGAGCAAGGAGGGTGTATTCTTGACCAAGAGGGTAGATTTTATCTAAATGCAGCTTCCTGCAGTGGGGTAAAAGAATCCACCCCACAGACTCAGGAAGTGCCGGGGAAGAAGATCTTGTGGGACGGTGTTAGCAGTGCTGTCTGCAGGAGCGTTGTACATGAGTGAGAAATCACGTTTCAGTGATACAGCTTTGTTTTTCTTGCAAAATGCACGTACTGTTGGCAGGAGGCTAAGAAAGAGCAGGGGTGGGTCAGAGTCATATTCCAGCTCCAGAGCGTTCCTCCTGGGAGATGCTGAAAGGCCCTGTGAGTTCATCTCTGCTCTTTTACATTACTGGACACTTCTTTTCCTTGTTCATGTGGTAGAAACATCTGAAAATAATTTGTGCTTGTTAAGCTTTGCAGAGCTTTGCAAACGGTCAGGGTTCTGCATGCAATTTGGTCTCCACCTCAGCCAGGACTAGCTGAGGCTGACCTGTGTTTCCTCATTAGCTGACGAGGTGCACTGCAGTTAGCAGGGTTTTCGTCTTTGAAGTGTGGATGTTGTTGCCGTGTGTGGGCACACACGGGGGGTGCATTACCGATGAGCTCACCCTTTGCAGGGAAGGCCAGCCCCCGTGACACCGACTCTCCTGCTCATCTCAATCGCTCTCGTGTGCAGGTTGGCAGGGAAGATGCAGTAAGATGGCAAAGAGTAGTTATTACTAATATAAAAAAGCATCTGCAGCAGTGGGTTGGGGACCCGCTGAAGAGGGATGTGTGTGCTGCATGCCTTGCTGGAGCTGTAGCAAACCTCTGAGTGAGCAATACATGCTGACTGATGCTCCGGAGAGGACGGGTGGGGAAATCTTCGGCAGCAATACCAGGACAAAAGTGAGGACGGCTGAGCAATCGAGGTGGGAGGATGCCATCCGAGAAGGGGAAAATGTTTAAGCTGCGGGGAAAGAAACAGCTTAGGGAAGGGATGATACACTAACCACATGGCTGGAGGAGGAGGTGTGAGGAACTTGATGGGAAGCACAGGACTAAGTGGGAGGGGGAAATGGGGCAAGGAGCAGGTAAAGGACAGTGAAGAAAACAGCAAGAAAGGAGGTGATGTGGAGCAGCCCAGCCAAGCGTTAGTTGTTCTGTGTGAGGGCAGAACCGCGACAGACCCAGCTGCGAGGAATCCCTGTGGGTGGCAAGGGGGCCGGGGAAAGCCCGGCCGGGGCCTGGCAGCTCAGCTGTGCCCATCCTTGCGCTGAGCTTGTCCCTGCGCTGAGCTTGTCCCTGCGCTGAGCTTGTCCGTCCGCAGTGCCGAGAGCGGCTCCGGCCCCGGGGCTCCCCGCCCGGGGCTCAGCCCAGCTCCCCAGGCACCGCTGCCGCCGTTCCCAGCAGCCGCGGGAGCGCCCGGCGGGCCCGGGGCTAACGGGACCTGGAGCTGAACACTGTCACCGCGGCTCGGCTGCGGTTCGGCGGCTGCACGCCCGAAGGGTGATGCGGACCCCAAAAGCCCGGCGGGGAGGCGGGGGCTCCAGGCCGGGGCCACGAGGGCCGCGCTGCGGGGGCCGCGGGAGGGCCGGTGGCTTCCGCCCGGCGCGGCGCATTCCTGCACCGTGAGTCAGGGCGGCGGCTGCGAGATGCGTCGTCCCGCGGCCTCGGGCGCTGGCACTTCCTCGGCGGGACTCACGCCGCCGAGCCCGGCCCGGTTCCCATCTTCCATTTGCATGCCGCGGCTGTGAATGGCGTGCCCGGCCGGCCGGCCCCTGGCACGGGGGAGGAGTCTCCGCTCCCTCCGCGGGCCGAGCTCGGCGGCGCCGGTTCCTTAAGCCGCACTGGGGGGCAGCCCGAGCCGAGCGGTGGGTCGCCGCTGCGCTTCACCCGCCTGCACGGTGAGTGCGGACGCGGGGCCAGAGGGGGCTAAGGGGCGGGGGGGGGGGGGGCGCTCCGCGGGGCCGGGCGGCTCTGCCCCGGGGCACGGCGCACACGTGAGTTGCGGGCTCCGTCCCGTCCGCGGCCCGGCCGGCTCAGCCGCGGCTCGGCAGCCCCCTGCTGGCGGCCCGGCCGAGAGGGGCAGCCCCGCGGGCTGAGGGGCCGTTGCCTCCCCGGACCGCGCCGCCTCAGCCGGGCAGGGAGCGGCTCTCGGCGGGGCGCAGGACAAGGCCGGCGCCCCGAGGTGGCGGCCGCCGAGCCGCGGGCAGGTGGCGGCCCCGACCGCTGTCAGCGGGGAGGAGCCCTCAGAAAATGGGCACCGTCGCCTGCCCCGGGAGGTGAGGTGAGGCGGGGGCGGCCTTCGGTGCCCCAGGTGGGAGCTCGGCCCTGTCAGTGACAGGCAGAAGCAGCAGCGCTGGACCTGTGTGATCTGCCCTCGGGGTCCGTGTTGCCCGGGAGCTGGGTGATCTGGGGCTCGGGGCCATAGTTGAAGGTGCACGTTCGTGACTTGTTTCAGCTGATCCAAGTCCATGCTGGAGCTGAAAGGCCCCATCACTTGCCACGCGTTCCCACCCACCCTTCCCCTGATTCTGGCACCGGTGGTTTGGCAGCCACTTTGTGAGCTGATCTGGTGGCAAGCACAGTGCTTTTTATATGTTCAGGTTGGTTTTCCTCTGCATCGAGCCCTTGAACAGAGTTTTCACACCGTGCGCTGCTGGCACGGAGCAGGGGATCTCAACAGCCCCCAGTAAAGCTTTTGCAGGGTTGCACCCTCAGTGCACAGTCCTTTTGGGCTCCTCAGAGAGTGACGCGTCCTTCTCCCCATTGTAGCACACACACATATATCTCGCCCAGCGGTGCTGAAGTGCCCCTTGTGCATATTTTGACTAGTACTTTTCGTGCATGTAACTCAGGAGAGGTGAGCAGCAGCGCAAATGAGTTTTGTCCGGTGCTTGTCCATGTGCACGACTTGGTTCTGGCTGCTGATTCTCTTGCAGGTTGGCTCCGTGGTGAGGTGCACAGTGTTGGTCAGGGATGTCTCCAGGCTGGGTCTTGGAACCAGCAGGAAGTTGTTTCCTTTCTTCCTGTTTTTGTCCCCATGGCTGCTGATTTCCTCTAGGAAGAAAGCTGTACATTCTGTAGTGAAGGAAAAAACAGTCACACGTAATGGGAAGGGACAAGGCAGCAAAGCTGGAGGCACTTCTGAATGAAGCATGGGACGAGGAAGAAGCACAGGGTGTTAACTGCAGTAACGCTGATAGAGCAGCAAAAACAAGTAGCTGCCTTTGTGCTGTGACCGCAGGGATAAAAGGGGCCCACTTGGGACAAGCTGGAGAGCAGACCCTTGGAAGGAGAACTGGATCTCCACTCCAGTGCATGGATATATATATATTGCTCTCCAGCTCTTCTACCATGGCGGCGCAAGGAGGAGGTGATAACTCATGCTAGATCAGTTGATATAGTTGGAAGAAACAGATGAACTTTTAGATGCTTCCTTTCTTCAAGTTTTGACTGTTAAAAGGACTTTATGAAAGGCTTTGTGTGCCTACAAGCTTGTCTGCCTTCTCTTTAACCTTCTGTTGCTCTGATAACAGCTATCATCCCTCCCTCCTGCCGCATCGCTCTCCTGTCCGTAGATCCTCGTGGCTATGGCTGGGCAGCCTAGGTCTCCACTGTCTGCGTGCAGGCTCGTGGGGAGCCTGTGCCACTCCTGAGCTGGCACCCTCCCAGAGGTGCTGTGGATTTGGAACAGGGGAACGAGCTTCGTTATGGTCTCTGCACTCATCGGTGCTGAGCCCCCCGGGAGGCAGCGGCTCTCGCGTGTGGTCAGCGGTGTGCCTGCTTCTGTGTGTTCCCATGAAAGGAGGTTAATGCCGTGCAGCGTAAAAGCAACTCCCACAAAAGTAATTCAGCTCTGGGACTTCCCATGACAGTCCTTTTTTTTTTTTTTTTTTTTTTGTAACAATACACTTGCAAGAGATCTGCCTACAAACTGGCTTTTCAGGTTCTGGGGAAAGCCACGGGCTGGCCCTGGTCTCTGGAATGTCTTGCTGTGTGCTGGGTAGGCTTCCACCAGGGTGACGAGGTTTGGATACAGAGAGCGCTGCTCGCCTGCAGAGCAGGCACCTCTTCTCCTGCACGCTTGTCCTCCCCGTGGTTTGGTGCTGAGAGCACGTGGCCCTGACATGTCACCTCAGTCAGGAGTTACGTCCCTTGGAGAGGGCCAGCACCTCGTCACTGGACTTGGCAGACAGCTCGTTTCACTTTGGTGGCAGGGACTGCAAGAGGCTGCAGCTGAGCGAGGTCGCAAGGCAGGAACAGGAATTCTTTTTGGGGTCATCAGTCCTGTTCCTCTGGAATCCAGCCCCGGAGAGTAGCCAGCAAGTCCCAGCACGTTCCCCTGACAGGGGCAGGGTCTGCTGAGTGTGGCATGATAGGACAGTTTATTCTGGGCACACAGCCCACGTGCTCAGATATAATTAGTAAAGATTTTATTCCATTCAGTGTGTCAGATCTCTCTGCAGTGCAATCACAGCCTGATTAGTGCTGAAGGCCTGAGATAAGCAACATGACCAGGAGTCCCGGGTTGGTTTCCTCTTCCAAAAGGTTTCCTCTTGCAAAAAGGTTGGCAGAGCACCTTGTTGTAATGCTGGGGCCTGCTCAGTGGGACTGGCTGTGAGCTGAAGATCCTGACCTTTCTCTCTCTGTACCTCTGGAGCTTTTATTCAGTCTTGGATAAGATTCTTCCCTTGTGGTTCCTGCCTTTCTTCCTTAGTTATCTCTGGAGGCTTTGGCATCCCACGGAGACCATGTGTCCTTCTCAGAAGTTCAGCATTAATTGTGACCAAACACGACACTTCTATTAATTGCAGTTCTTGCAGCCACCTGCCTGTCACTGGTATCTGGCCTGTTTCAGTAGAAAATACTTAAAACTTGAGGATGGGTTCCTCCCTTAACATTTTCCATGAGCTCAGATGTTGAATTAGTTTCCTTTCTTTCCAGCTGGAGAGGTGCTGGGCTCCAAGTCTAACTTTATCATCATCTACTTGGAATAAAACAGGCATGAAATGTGCAAATCTCAGACTGTTATTGTAAAGTTGCCTCCCTGCTGCTGGGTATGTACCTGTTATATTTTTAAGCAACCCGCAGAATGTATGTGCTGCCTGGAGAGCTGCATTGCATCCTCTCTGCTGAGACTGTGACAACATCTCAATGTGCACTGTGGGTGCTGCAACCTGAATTTAGTGGGACTTGTGTCTGGGTCGGGGGTAGAATGTCCCAGTGCTGCTGCTGGAAAGTAGAGTGAAGGTGGTTTCTTCCTTCAGAGGAGGGGACGCCCTGGTGTCCAGGGTCACACAAGTACTTGTCTTCCCAGTGCTGGGGGTTTTTTAGCTTTGTGGTTGATTGTGGTTTTGTTTGTTTATTTTTTGCCTCATTCAGAACTAGCAGAGGAACCAATTGAACAGAATGGACATCAGGACCCATTGCTTACTGTGCTAGTGTCCAGTGATTCCCCGCTGGGGTCAGTGCCCACCATGCAAGTAATAGAAAAAATATTTAGAAGGGACAGCTCCAGCCCTGCAGCTATTAGTCCCAGGAGATTAGGGAGGCAATGGGCAAGATTTACCCTTGGAAGGAAATGGATCTATTAGACAGTGTTTCCCATGGTCATGCTGGCAGCCGTGTTCCTGTGTCCTTGAAGAACCTCAGGCTGATTTGGTGTGGGGAGTGTGCTCTTGCCATCCCAGCCTGCTTGCATGGAGTCGTGGAGACCCTCACTCCACCACAGCGCGGGGTGGGCAGAGCTGCCCCACCAGCCTCTCTGCTTTCACAGCCTTGGCTGTGCTGTTGGGAAGGTCGAGAGGCAGCCCCAAGAGACTGAGGTTTCCACAGGGAACGGTGGAAGTTGTGGCTGTGCCAGGATTGCATCTTGTCATGTCCTTGTTAATTAAACTTCAGGGGTTTCCGATTGCTTTTTCCTTTTTTAGGTGCTGCTCATCCAGCTGCTGTCCAGGATCGGTTGAAGCTGATTTACACATCTCTCACACTTACTGTTTCAGTCCATGCTGCCGTAGGAATGAGGAAGTGGGGTTTTTTAATGTGTGTTTAAATATGTGGACGATGCCACAATGAGCAAATTAGTAGCTGAGTTTTTGAACAGATCGTCCAAACTATGGTCAAATCTTTTTGAATAGCAAGTGGTGGCCGTTTTCTACTTGCTGAAGGTGGAGAGCTTATTCTTCATGTTAACCTTAGCTATTAAATCCACTAAAGCTATAGTTTCATTGATTGTGTGCTCTGTTTGCTGCAGAGACAGCAAATGTCACACCGACATAAGGTTTGTTCTTGCTGAAATTTCCTTTGGGTGCACTCTTCAACTATGTAGATAAAACATTTGTTTCAAATATAATTAAAGCTACTTTTTGCATACCATAGAAATGTTAAACTATCGTGATATTGTCTTGAGCAGCGGATATATTCTCAAATTGTGGGGCCTTCAGCAACAAACAGACCTTGCCTTGGTAATGAGAGCATCTCTAAAACACAGTGATTATTAAAGGAAATGTAATTTCTTCTCAGTGAACTAAGAAGTATTATTGCAAAACTTCCTTGGCACGGGACAGCCTTCCCAGGGGGAGAAGAGATATCAAGACATGCCTGATCTTGCCTTTTCTGGAAAGCCTACCTTTGCCACCTCCTCCCTTTCCTGTTTCCACTCCGCTGAGAGACACAGCCCCTTGCTCTGCTGGTCAGCAGCAATCCCTGCTTTGAAGGTTTTTCTTTTTTCTTTAAAAAGAAACAATCCATATGAGGTCATGCTGAAGCTGCGCAGGATGCCGTTTTTACTGTTCTACACGTCTGGCACTTACTTGGCTTTGACTCAGTGGAAGTTATAACAGCTTGAATTTTAAAATCTTGAGAGCTCAGACGGCTGGGTTGACAAATTCAGCTTCTGTATTTCAGGAGTTATTGCCCTGTAGCAAACAGCACATGGGAGGTTTGTTTCTCTATCACTTGAATTCAAAGCCTTGTGCTTTAAAGTGAACTGTAGAAGAGAGCGGGCAGGGAGTCGTTTTGCCAAAAAATGTGAGGGTAACCTTCCTTTTCTCTGACTGCTCTGGGACTGTAATTTCAAGGACAACAGTGAGAGAGAATGTGCCATTCTCTCAGATTGAACAAGTATGGCTCACTTAGTTGTTGGGTTTTTTTTTCCTAAAACAAAGTTAGAATTATGATTATTTTTATATGTGTTATAAATGAGTTGGTACATTGGACACACGGGGACATACACATGTGCACACACAACCTGCAGAGCAAGACGAGCTTTTCTTGCAACTCCTTTCCTGGTAGCAGGAGATGTGTGTGACTGGCTCTTGAGCACCAGCAAGAGCATCAGAGCAGCAGGTCAGCTCTCCTGTGGGCCTGGCCAAATGAGCTCGTGCTTAGGAAGAGCAGCTCCAGCCAAACCAGCCCTGCTCCGAGTCCTCGGCTGCGTACTCGTTCTTTTGAAGGATCTCCACTGGGCCTCGTTGCTGCGGGCACTGCTGGTGGATGCAGGTTTGTTCTCTCACTTGGATCCAGGTGAACAGAAGTATGGTCGCTTTGGAGAAAGCAGGTGTGTGATGGTGAGCGAGCACAGTCTGCATTTCAGAGGAACGTGCAAAGAAAGGCAGCCTGAACGGCTCAGATGCTGCGGCTTCCATCCTTCCTGAATATAACGTCTGTCTTCTGGTGGCTCCAGTGTTTGTTATTGTTATTTCCTCTTGGATTTTTTTTTTTAGATTGCTATTCAGTGTGGTTTTATGTAACTTTCCATAGGAAATGTTGTCATTTGCGGCAGTTTTGATCTCATTTTCCAGTAAGGCATTTAATACAGTACAAAAAACAGTGATTCTTAGCTGCTTTTAGTACATAGAGTCTTTGCCATAGAGGTTGGGTGGCTTTTGGTCTAACATAATTTTTGCTTTGGGTATTGTGATCATTTTAGGTGAGGTTGCTAGTTTTGGCAGTTGCTTTTCCATCAATTGTTTATTGATGTCATAATTTCTAAATGAACAATATGGCAATCACTAAGAGGTGTTACCAAGAGAATTGCTTTTGAGGTGGGTGACAGGTATCAGCTATTTCAAAAGCAACCAGAACCAGTGTTCATGGTTGTCCTACCACTGCTGTGTTCCCAACTTTCCTTGTGTCCTGAACGCTCATGGGACTTGTGATGAATATGAGAGCTAGCAGAAAAATAACTTAAAAATGCAGAATTTAAATGAAAAATGATACCTTTGTTAAAATACAGTGGTGGGATTTTGTCGTTTCTGGCTTTTGTTTTCTAATGTGGGGTCCTGGCTGTACTGATAAAAGCATTTTTGTGAACCTTACCTTGCTGTAGAATTGAGGCAGCAAGTGTGTCTGTGGTACCTGTGGGTACCACTGCACATCTCTTATACTAGTAATGAAAATAAATCCAGAACAGGGTTTTCTGGAGCCCCATTGGGCTGTTACGATGAGTTAAACGTGTACTGAAATAGCTTCTGTGATCATTCTTTCCTGCTTCTTTGTTAACGAGGAGCTGTAGCACACACAGACCTGGGCAGAGTGCTGAGACCACTGCGCTTTGCTGGGCACCCCGGAGCGAAGGGCTCTGCCCACTCCTCACCCAGCGGGCAGCTGTGTTACCTTTGAAAAGGTGCAAGAACAAGGCTTGTGGAGATGATCCTTCTTCTGGCTATGCTTCCAGTGCTGGCAGTCAGCTTTTTATAATTGCAATTGTTAATATTTGAGTTGTTAATGCGATTATACTTGTTATCCGTTCTGGCTACGTTCACTGTGGCACTGGACCAGCGGTAGTATCCTGCCTTCCCGCATAGGCATGTTGAGATGCGTCAGCCATAGGGTAGCTGGTAGTGGATCTCCAGGTGGCAACCAGCTCCTTCAGAGGACTGGGCAGTGCTGACTCCACCAGCTTCCAAAAGGAACGGGAGTGCTGGGCAGTGCTGGCTTCTCACCCCCTGTCGCTGGAGCTATTAGCTGGTGTTGTCATCAGTCCGTGCCCAGATGCAGCCTGGAAGTGACATGCTGTGACCAGAGTGTCCCAATAGGACGTGGCTGCTGGAAATGTGGCTATTGCATGTGGTGCCGGGCTGGCGTTTGTACAAAGCTGCAGGCTGTGTTTGTGGAGAAACACAAACTGGGTGAAGATGACGAAGTGCTGCAGAAGGTTTCCCACTGCTCTCCTTCTTTGTTGATGATGTTTTCTGCTCAGCCTGTTCCCCTTGCTGGTGTCTAGGTAGGTTGTAGATGGCTCTGTATTGAGTTCAGTCTAGAAGGTGGAACTGGATGCTGATTGCTCATCGCCCGGGCCCTGCGTGGGCTCTGGGGCACAGACGTGCTGGCTCGTGCTGTGACCCTGCTTCTGTCATCTGGGTCACGCGTCCTTGGGAGGTGGGACAGGCAGCCCCTCTGCCCAGGCCGCTCTGCTTGGCTCCTGACCACCTGGTTGCTTTGTGGGTGCCACAGACCACAGGTGAGCAGAGGAGACTCACAGCTTGGGAACACTACTGTGGAAGCTGCCGGCGCATGATGCTTGGCTGTCAGCTCTGGAGAAGTCTGTGGATGGTTTGGATGTTTTCCTATCCAATGACCCTGGCAAAAATTCACTCTGCCTCTGATGATAAAGTAGTATTTTATTCCTCCTGCACTCAACACCTGCATGGAGGGCACTTCTCAGCAGATTATTTAAGCCTCAAGAGATGCAGAACTCGCCACCTCCCTTGTGATAATTGTTAGCTTCCCGCAGTGCTACAAGTGGCCAGGTTTTCATGATTGCTTTAAACTGTGCTGCCTTGAGCAGCAGTCCAGTCATCTGGCTCCAGCTGCTCTTGTTGTTCCTGTGTCTTCCCCTTTCCTTCTGCTGGCACAAGTGCTCGTGGAGCCATGTGGTGACTTGGATCAGGGAAGAGCTTGGGCTGGAACAAACCGTTTTCTTTGCTGAGCTAATGTGGGTCGGTTCCCAGCGTGGATCACCCGGCAGCTGCGGGGATGCTGGTGCCAGCACGAGGAGGGGGCAGCACAGAGGGCTGGGGGCGCTGCTGCTTCTCCTGGCTTGCGTCTCTTTCAAGTGGCTCTGACGCCTTCATAGCATTTTGAACCTTAGCTTCTGTGTTCTTGTTACTATTCTGCCTTTTGTCTGCTGCAACAAAAGGACCTTGAAGATCAGGGTCTGTCTCCTGTGTGAGTGTTTGCAGGCTGCAGCTGGGGGTCATCTTTTAACCTGTGTTTGCAGAAGTTCAACTACAGATCTGGGGACTAACAGGAATCAGAAGAGTTTTTTTGAGCTCCTTGTTTTTCCTCTCCCTTCTGTATGAGGGTACCAGACCTGGATACCTTTCAAATCCCATGCAAAGCTGCTTGGAAAGCTCGTAATGCTGGCATTCCGGTAGGAGCTCATTTATGGTTGTTGCCATCATGACCCACATCTTTTCCTGAAAATCAAGAAAATCAGTTGCTCAGAGGGACCCCAGATCTGCCATCCTGATAATGAGATTGGCTCACATACATTTAGACTTCCCTGGCAGATGTTTTTATTAGCTATTATTTTAAACCCTCAGGTTCTGTATATAGCTGAGCCTTCTCCAAGTTCCTCGGGTCCCAGTTGAAGCTTTGCACTCTGTGTGCCTCTTGCATACCGCTGTCATTCTACAAGGCTTTGCATGAAATCCAAACCCTTGGGTTTCTTCTAATGTAGCTTCCCATTTCCTGTCTAGGGGTCTGCCTGGCCTCTTCCAAGCCAGGAAATTTCCACTGGTATTTCTCAGCTAATTAAATAAAGTGGTTCATGGTGAGATCCCTCAGCCCTGCCTTGGTTGTTTGGGTAGCCACAGAAGTTAAAGACCTTCCCCATAGCATTCACCCCACCTTGGAGGGTTCCTGCTGGCACAGCTCTGTGCTGGTGCTTGCGTGTTGCTTTTCTATGATCCTGCTCAAGTGTGTAGATCCTTTTCCAGTTCCTTCTAGAGCACAGGTTGAAAATAAAACTCTTGGGAGGAAGATTCTGTGCCTTTTAATTCACCCTCTACAAGGCAAAGTTCTGTTTGAGCCTGCGGAAAGGCTTTTGCTACCCCAGATCTGTTTCCTCCATGTTCTACTTGTACATAAAGTTTAAAAGACTGTGTCTTTCCAATGTGCCGCACTGGCCTGTGGGAAAGCGAGTCTTTTAATAAGAGCTTGGCTGTTCCCAGTCCTGTCTGGTCTTTCTCCAGAGGAGAGTGCAGGGGCACACGTGGTTCCCCAAGCACAGATCTGCCAGGCGGGGATGGAGGAGTGCTGTTTCACATGGGCTGTAGTTTGGTGTTTCAGCTAAGTTGCTATCATGCTGAGCTATCACCGAGTAGGCTGGTCCTATGTTTCCTCTCTCAGGTTGTGCAGAGCCTGGATTGCTCAGACCCCAGTTTCTGCTCGGCAGCCTGTGGGTCTGCAAAGCCTTATAGAGTGTCCTTTGAGCTCGGCAGTGAGGGTCAGGGGAGCAGAGCCCTGCACAGGGCAGCGCTGATGGCCTTGTTTCATTTCCGAGTAGTTTCTTAGGGTTGGATGAGGTGGTGGTCTCAGCCGAAGCCTGGGTGTTGCTGTGTCCTCGACAGCTTTCCCCAAGCGTGCAGGGTCACAAGCCTGTTCCACCCTCCCCGTCCCCGCCTGCCCTCAGCCCCTCCATCTGGCTTGGTTTAAAGGTCTGGCTCGCGCCTGGTATTTGAGATATTATTTGTAACTTGTTGGGTCTGATCCATGCTAGATGGTTTTATTGGCAGCCGTGAGGCTGAAACCCCACTGCTCCTCTTCTGCTTGGACTTCCTGCCTTTTCCCTGCTGTGCCAGCACGAATCCTGGAGAGAGAGGCACAGCCGGCTGCCCCTGCCGCCCCGGCTCGCTCTGTCTGCGCAACACATTTAGGATCCTGGTTTCTTTGCTGTCTCTCCACCCGAATAGCTGCTGGGGCAGACGCCTCCAGGTACACGGGACTCTGCACAGGAGGCACTGCAAATACAGCTGTTGCAGCGGTGGGGGTGTGAAAAATGAAGGAACACAGCTGGGGACTGACCATGGGATGCGGTGATCGGATTGCAGTGGAATAGCTCCGGTGTCTGTTACTTTCTGTGGGTGTCTGTAAGAACATGCACACACTGTGCTGGAGTGGAGCAGCATTGTTGAATAAAACAGATGATGTGTGTTTGTATGGTAGGGTTGAATGTAGCTTTTGTTTGTTTGTTTTTAAATTTTTGTTTATATTTTTAACTTGGAATGTTTTTGGAAAAGTAACAGCTTTATTTTAAATGGGAATGCTAGTAAAAATGGAAATTTTGAAAGAAAAATTCAACATGAGAATAGCTTCAGTTGTCAAGTGGAAGAATGGTCTGTCTTGGAGATGACTGTGCAGATTGCTGAACGTATTAGAGATGCCTGTCTGATTTAGGAGCATGCTCAGGCTTCTGTACGAGGCTTTTCCTTCTCTGTTTGGGTCAGCGGGTTTCACTAAGCAGCTTTTCTTGATCATGTGCCAACTTTGGAATTTAATGCATGGTCCCTATTTCTCAGCCTGACCCATGGCACAGTGGATTTGGCTTTGGTGCTGGTACTGTGACCTTGCTTTGGCAAAGAGCTTTTGAAGTTGACTTTCCCAGAGTATCTGCAATATACAAGTTTTTTTCTTTTGTTTGTTTGTTTTAATTGAAATGGACTTTGTTTGTAATTTTTGTGCTGCTACCACAGTTGTACATGCAGCTCATCAGTTAGAGGAAGATGTATTTGCAAATGCCGTGTGTTCAGCCTGTGTGATGGAAGAGAGTTTGTATTTCCAGGTTTCTCAGTTTTGTGATGCTGAGGGAACAGGTTCTGAGCTGGCTCTCCTGGGAGAAGTCCAGTCCCAAGTATTGGCCCTTCCACCTCTTCCAATCCCTTCAGACAGTCTCCTTACCCACGTCTCCAATGGCTCTTATGTGGTTTTGATAATAGTGGAGACTTCTCTCTTGATGCCAGTTGCTGGAACTGTTATCCCGACGGTTTACAAAAGTTGAGTTTCAAGCCTCAATAACCGTTCACAAAAGCTTGAAAGCACGAACATTTGTACCTACCCAGGATAAAGATATTTAGCTGATACCTAGGCTGGTGGAGCATTTTCTGGACTTTGGGAGATGCTGCAAACCACAAGCAGAGGTGAGAGGTCTGGAACAGCTCCTGTCCAAGGACTGAGCAGCTGGATGTGGATCCCACTGTGTTTGTGGGCAGAGGAGGTAGGAAGGGCACGAAGGAGATCTGTAGAGCCAGGACTGGCATGGAGAAGACCAACAGAGAAAAGCTGTTCACTCTTTTGGCCCCAGAACTAAGGGGCATCAAGTGAATGCAGGAAATGTCAGGTTTAAAGGCAAGCTGAAGAAGGTGGCTTGTTGCATAGCACAAGTTTTGGCTGTGGGATTCTTTGTCATGTGTAGTTATGAATACTAAAAGTTTGCTTGGGTTAAAAAATGGGTTGGATATATTCAGGAAGAAAAATCATTGGCTGGATATGGAGACGGGTACAGAGAGACATCAAATGCAAAGACATCTTTGGCACAAGAAGCTCCCGAGTTATTCATAGCACATGCCGTGACTCTGTCGTGAGATAGGGCTGCAGAGTGATCCTGGACTCTGTACCCATTGCCAGGCATCCTCTGTTGGAAATGAGACACTGCCTTTAGATGGACGCTTGGCCCAGCCTGGTGTGGCTGTGCTGTGCTTTTTCCTACCCTGCTGCTGCCACTGACTATTGAAACCGCTTCTTAGGAGAGTGCTGAGAAACTGGAATTATTTGAGAATATGTGACCATTCACATGAAGTATGTGTCTACGCAGTCAATTTTGAAACAAAGCCTGTTGGCCCAAACAAATACATGGACACTGTATCCTGAAATGGTAACCCCTAAAAATAATAGAGGGGTCAGTGTGGAACTTGGAATGTAGTTTTAGTGCAGTGCTGAGACAGAAGTTGATGACTGTGGCACTTCAAGTGAGGACCAGGTGCAATAAGGCATGTTATCTGACTTGCAAAAACGATGTTTGGCTGTCCAACTGTACATACACAGCAGTGCATCTGCGTACATCCATACGTGTGTGTACAGAGCTGGATTCACATTCAGTCTCGCATTAGCTCCTGGAGATCTGCCCCCCGTGTCTGTGCCCCGCTCTCTCCATGCCCTGGGCACTTGGCTGCCCTGCGCTGGGGCCGCATGTGTGCAGAGAACTGAGCCCATCTCATGTGCTTGTGAGGTTCATTCTTGACCACTCCAAATGCAGACCTGTAGCTGGGAACGCCGAACAGCTCTGTCTTCACTGCACTCTTTTGTTGGGAAATGTATGTTTTAGTAAGTAAAAAAAAAGGTTAAACTGCTAGAAGAATTTGCTCCTGAGTTGAGCGCTCTGTTTGCAGTCACACTTGAAACTCACCTACTTTTTAAATACTTGTGTGCACTTACACTATTACTATGTATACGTTTTGATGCTTTGCTATTTTTCGAGGAACAAGGGAGACAAAGTAGACAGCAAATGCCCATTTTACTTATTGTTAACATAATTCTGAGGCAAGATAGTGCTTTCTGGGCCTTATTTTTCTAGTAGAGCATCTATGTGTTGTCTGCTTTTGAAGATCTTGATTTCTCATTGATGTGCTCTCCAAGGAGGGTGAGACATGTAGATTCAAACCCTTCAGGCAAAGGCAAATGTTGAAACAGGGTCCCCAGCTTTTTCAAGAAAGCTTTAAAGAATTCTTTAACTGCCAAAGTTTGGATGAAAGCGGTCTGTTGCCTCTGTCAGCTACGTGAATCTTGTCCTGACATCTTTTTCTTGTCTAAAGTACAAAGTTGAATCGACTTTGGAGATCATAAGGCCACAGGCTTGACCCCATGTGTATGCACGCTCTGTCCTCTGCACGTGGCGTGTGTGCGCAGTGCTGGGTGTCCCCATGCTCTGGTAGGTGTGGGTGACAAGGAAGATAGTGTGCCAGATACGTGGACATCCCTGTCTGTGGCAATTTAGGAAGGGGAACCGAAAACTGAGTTCAGCAGCAAGTCTTTACGGAGCGCAGTGTTGTTGTCGCAGCTCTCGGGCCGTGCAGGAGCGATTTCACTCACCGCCTTCCTGGCTTGGCCTCGCCGTTTGATAAAACTGCAGATCTGAGACATGCTTGTGTGTTTTACACCCAAAGCACCTGCTCACAAAGGCAGCTCTGTAGGTGGACAGGAAGGAACGTGGGTGATTTCTGCTCATTGAAGAGATGCTGGAAAACCGAGAGTTGATAGTTCAGAGGCTCTGAATTTGCCCTTGAAGGAAAAAAAAACGAGGCTCTTGAGTTGTGTTATGACGGGCATGTGTGAAATAGGTTGTGTTTGGTCACACCAGAGCAATGGCTCTGTCTCTCTGGCTGGTTTCTGATTAGAGCATCTCAGAAAGACCTGGTGTTCATGACCCTCATGGGCAAACGCTGGAGCTCTTTGCATTGCACCCAGGGAGTTTTTCAGATGTGAGAAACCTGCTTTGCTTTCTGACCTCCCATGAAGACAGGTTTGCCCATTTTGTATGCAAGACTGGAAGCTGTCTGGTAGTGCATTTACCCTTAGCAAGAGCAGGCGGGAGTTCCCCAGTACTCTTGCTGTTCTCATCTGGTGGGAAGTTAGAACAGGTGCATTTGGTCAACCCTGCGGCCAGGGCTGGAGGGAGGGCAGGAATCGTGTCCCTCTAATGCACGGCACTGCATCTGTGCACACAGGACTGTGGTGCATGTATGAAGGGCATGTCTGTACAGGCTAGATCGTGAATTCCCAGACTTTTGGGGGCCTGTGGTATTTGCTGAAACCCAACCTTCATCCACCTACAGCTGAGTCCTCCCTTTCTGTCGTTCCGGCTCAGCTGAGCGCAGCCCTCCTGGCAGCCAGCCCAGCTTGTGTGACTGAGCTGGCAGCTGCTCTTCAGCTCCTTTTAGATGAGATTCTCTTCTCCTGACCCAATCCAGGTCACCCCCACTCCCTTCTGTTGACCTGCTCCCCCCTGCTGTGTATCTTTTGCAATGGTAAGCTTCTCTGTTTGTGTGGAAAGGCCAGAGCAGCTGCAGTGAGAATATGGGCTGCTGTGGGAATATGGTGGAAATTCTGTGAAAGGCAGCGTGTGTTTCAGGGAACCAGTGCCTAATTTAGGCTGGGAGGGACCTTCACAGGTTGTCTGGCTCAGCCGCTGTGCGAGGCAGGGCTAATCCAGGCTGCTCAGGGCCTGGTTTAGTTGAGTGCTGAATGTCTCCAAGGATGGAGACTGCCTCTGGTCCCGTCCTGGGGCTTGGCTGCTCTGAAGGAAGAATTCATGTCTTGCATATTAGACTTATTGTGCATTTAAAATAAACTGACTGTGCTAAGATTGTAAGAGCACTGAGTTTTAGTGCAACAGAGTTTTCTACTGCTCCCTTTCAGATCATGTGTGTCTGCAAAGTTAACTGGATGCTTATTCCATCTGTCCACCATGGTGGGGGAAGAGGCTGGGACTCTGTTTTGTCCCTTGTAGGATCTGTGGCTGTGGACAATACAAGGAGGGAACTGGATCTTTTGTACAATTTGGTGCATGTGCTTCCCACTGCTACTATGAGATTGTGCGTGTGCTAGGAGAGGAAGAAATATGGGATTGTAGAATAACTTAGGTTGGAAGGTACCTGTGAGGGCCTCTGAGCTGATCTCACTCCAGTGAAATCTGTTTTCCTAATTGTTTCTCTGAGTGTGCGCACTACAGTAGGTGCTCTGCTGCCCTGAAAGAGTCGCATGGTCCCTGTCCTCCTGCATGCAGCCGAAACTGGAGGAGAAAGCTGCAATGCAGTCGAGTGGGCAAGAGGACAGCGAGTCACCCTGGTTACTTTGGCATTTTGGTAACACAGCGATTTTTATTTAAATACCATATCATTATTATTTATGTATGAAACCCACTCTTAGTTCAGGATTAGTGCCAGTTCTCTAATGTTCATGCTATACTTGATTACTCTGTGTGCTACGTTGTGTTTCTAGAAAATGACTACATTTAAAAGAGATTAGAACCAGCCGTGAGGAATGGCCACTTGCTAATTGCTCAGTAGCAGTTGGGTAGGACAACGCGATGCTTGGCTTTGGGTGGGCAAGACGCATGTGTGAGTCACAAGCTGTTTTTAGAGGGAGGTCAGTGGCTTTTGGTGCTGCAGTTACTTAGCTGGTTGGACTGGATCCAGATCTCATTAAGATTTAATTCATGACTGGTTCTTAAGACATCTGGATCTCAGCAAAAATCTTAATGGGAGGTGACTGTCAAACTTGTGACCATGGTCTCCGGCACCTGGCTGGAGATCCTGCGGGCCTTAGAAATATGCCGTGTCCTCCGAGTGTCTGGTCCTGGCTGAGCAGCGTGGGCACAAGCTGTGACACCTGAAACCTCACAAATATTTGGGAAGTTGTCCAGCGTGGGGCTTCTGTCCCATCAGCCGCAGCCTGGAGGCTGCCCTGCTCAGCCCTGCTGGCATGGCCCCCTCCCAACTGTGATTTCTCCCCTCTCCTAGGCCTGAGGACAAACGTGGGACGATGTCGGAGGTGCGACACGACAGCACGAGCAGTTTACAGCGGAAGAAGCCACCATGGTTAAAACTGGACATCCCGGTGCCAGTGCCTGTGTCGGTGCCAGAAGAGCCCCAGCCCGTGCAGGTACAGAGGCTGGGGCAGGAGGGTCTCTGGGGCTGGGGGGGTGCACAGAGCCCTGCTGCACCAAGAACTTGCCTGTGCTCATGGTCTTCAGCAGTCCCGACTGTGTGTGGTGGCACGTCATGAGGCCACGTGAGTAGTGGCTGAGCCATTGGGTATATTTCTGATCAGTAATTAACTCCCCCTTGAAGGGGATGAGGGAGGGACGAGGGTGGGTTGCTGATGTGCTCAGATCAGGGGACGTGACTGTTTGGATCTGGGGATTGTGAAAAGCGTCCTGGCTGGGGGATATGGGAGTGAGGTATTCAAGCAAGCATTTCTTAAGGGGGCTGGAGAGGTGAAGGGCTCCTAAAGAAACATGAGGGCCTGGAAGTGCTGGAGCTCCTGCTGAAATGAGCAGGGAATGAATCTGACTTATGAGTAGCCAAGATAATGACAGGCTCTTGTCACTAACAGCAGAGAAAGAACAGTTACTGGCAACACAAAGCTGTTACCAGCATGAGGCACAGAAGAAAATCATGTGGGATGAGAAATAAGTGACACTGAAGAGTGGTGAAATAGAGATAGGGTGATAGGTTAAGAGGAACTGTGCAAAGTATAAGAGAAAAACATCCGTATTTGTGTTGGGAATAGGAAAAAAAATAGGAATTTCTGCTACGAAATGACAAAACCTCTAATGTAGGGGTGAGACCTGTGTAAGATGATTGCTGGCTGCTCGTGTGACCTTGCTGCGGGGACAGAGACTCCCTGCACCAAAGGCAGAGCCGGAGGGTTCAAAGTGATGTCTGCCTTAATTGCTTACGTCAGTTGGGCCATCAGAAAAATGGAAGGTTGTACAGCTGTCCTGGAGGGGAGTTGTGTGACAGCTTCTGGCAGATAAATCTTGGTCCTGGTTTTCCCTTGGAAGGAAAGTGATCAGGGTTCAGTCTGCAGAGATTAGAAGTGGAATGCAGGGTTTTAACAGTGCAGGTCGAAACCTTCTGAATGACTTATTTAAAGCTTTGATGGATGTTTTCTTACCTGAAATCTATAAATCCAGATGGGCATCTTCTGGAGGGGCACACTGTACTTATGATGGAAGCTGCTGGAGGTAATGTTCTCTGGAGGTCCGGTGTGCACAGCATGGGCTGTCAGGATGGGAATGCATAATGGGTTTCTTTGACTTTTAGCCAAAAGATATTGTTTGATATTGTTTTCACATAAACCATATTAAAAATGTTGAAATTAGTGGAAATTATTAGCTCTCTGAGCTAGAGTGGCTGAAGTCGCAAGTAGTCCTGAGGCACAGACAGTGTCTGACCAGAGAAACAATTGATCAGGGCTTTACTTGCCAGAGGGGCAGTCTGCTCAGCCTGCATGGGAGACGGTGGCTCTGCCAAGCTGATGAAAAATTAATCTAGAGCGGCCCTGGGGAGGCAGCTGTACGGGCTGAGAACAGTCTGGAGAGTTATGTCATATTTGGTAGGTGACATTCAGCCAAGACCTGCCAAGAGCTTTCAGACCTGAGTGTGTCCAGACTATTGGGTTATAAACAAAGCTGATGTGGCTCTCCCAGCTTGCTTAGCCTGCACCAGGCAGCAGCTACAGCACAGACCCACCCACAGCTCTCACAGGCAGATCCAGAGTCACTTATGAAGCGTATTTTGCTTTCTGTGCTTCTCTTCACCTTGTGGAGTGGTCTAGGAGTGTGTGATCTGGGTTCCTTCTGGCTACAAGGATATATTTCTCATGTAATACACTCTGTCTGCAAATGGATGTCATATTATGGGCCAGGCTAGCACCAGTCTGAACTGAGACCCACTGCAACATGCAGATGCTTGGTGCTGACTGTTGGTTTCTGCAGAGCCATTCCTGGCTAACCTGGCTAATCCTGGCCGTTCCTAGCCTGATTTTGCTGCCCAGCTGCATGCCATGAGCATGGGGGGCTGTTGAATTTCTGACTGTTTCACACCCTGGCTGATGTTGTAGAACAGCACTCTGAGAACACTGAGTCCCCTCCTGCTTCTCTTCGCAGCCAACAAGACGTCAGGCCTTTCTGCGAAGCGTGAGCATGCCTGCTGACAACACCCGCGTGCCCTCCCTGCCGAACGAAGTGAGGCGACCGGTGCTACAACGACAGACCTCAATCACCCAGACCATCAAGAGGTGAGACACTGAGCTCATGGAGCCTGCTTTAGTGGATTCTGCCATGTCTTGCCATCCTTTATTTTTGAATTTATGGTCCTCTGCTTGCCCCATTGCCTGGCACTTAAGTGGCATGCTGTCACAGCAGGATTAGTTTATCTCCCTTGTTATCTATCATGAGGGTTGAAGAGGGTGGTTGCAGATAGGTCCCCAACATATGAGCCGAGATGAATAACAGGATGCCTCAGGCCCTGATGTATAGCTGAGACTGTACGATGTGGCGTGCAGGGCTTGCTTTGGTGCGATATCTGAGAGCGTGTGATTGCTGGGGAGGCAGAATCCCATCCCAAGCAGCCCAGGGCTCTCAGCAGCTTGGCCTCTGGCAATAGCTCATTGGCAGTTCCTTGAGGTGGCTACGGGGGTGATGGAGGGTAAGGAGAGGCTGCTCCAGTCCTGTCCCTCGCACCGGCACAGAAGGTTATTCCTCCTCACGACCCAGGGGTCTCTGAGACACGGCCATGCAGCTGGATGGTCTTTCCCTCCCCGTGGCAAAGGCTTATCCCAGTTTGTCCAAAGGGAGTGGCTTTCCCCGCTGCTCTCCTGAGGTGCCTGGCCTGTATCCCTGGCAGCGTGTCAGGCCTGCCTGCATCCCAGGAGCATCTCTGGGGCTCCACAGGTCGGGGGCACTTCCAGCCAGCCAGGCTTCGCCCACTCATCAAGGAGCAACTTTCCAGCAATGGGAGAGACTAACCTCCCACACACTGTTTTCCTTCGCCTCAGACGTTCTCCAGCTGCCTTGGTGGTGAAGCTCTCCCACAGCAGCTCTCTGTGATCCTGCTTTTTGTGAGGTTGGGAGGGCTGAGCTGTGAAGCAGTGTCTGCTCTTTTCAGAGCCATGGGCAGATTCTGAGCCTACCTGCAGCTGTCCTTGCACACCTAGACTGCCAGTTCCTTCACCTCCCTGTCCTTGTCCCACTCTGTATGAGGACAATTACGCAAGAGCATCCCAAGGATGAGGAGATATCCTGGGAAGGCACTGCAGAGGCCCTGTCAAGAAATGTTGAGCAGGAGGGCCAGGATCTCCTTCTCCCCAAGAGGTCCTCACAACGTGCAGCTTGTGTGTAGGGTGGAGAGGTTGGGGAGCTGCAAACCACTTGGGTGCTGGGGGAACAAATGTACCCCCAGTGCTACTATACTATAGAACAGAAAAGACACATGGAGCTACAAGTGAGCAAGGAAGGAGTCCTGAGGGAGGTGCTAACGTCCTGCTTAGCAGCAGGGCCTTGGGCAGGCACATGTGGCTGTTTCACTGACAGACCCTGTAACAAGTCTTCTACTTACCATGCTGTAATTGCAGCACTGGGCCCAGGCTGGTGGCAGCATCCCCGCCTGTTCCTAGTGGACTGTGCAGACATTTTGGACGCTGGGGATACATATGGTCCCACAGGGACTGGCCCAGAGGTGCACAAGTAGTTTTGGAAGTCCTGGAAGTCTCCTGCTCAAAGTATGTGTGGGGGAATTATGCTATTTTGCAGTGCTGAGCTGTTTCCACACAGACTGTTGTGCAGCTCAGGGGGTGGCTGGGTCTCTTTCTGCGGGAGAACTTGCAGATTGCAGGTGATTTCTGCAAAGTGCTGTGGGATGTGGGCAGGAAAGCAAGAGCAGCGGTGGGAAGGACTTCCCAAGGGGCAGAACTGCAGGAGATGCACACAAGACCTGACAGTAGCAATAAAAGCATGAAATAAGTGTATCAGAAACAAGGACAGGGAACTGGAAAGTACCAAGGAAAGGCCTAAAAAACTCTGTTTTGTATGGCAGACTTAGGGGTGCGATGGAGCATTGCAGGCCATGCATCCACAAAGATGCCTTGGTGATTTGCTTTGTGAGTCCAGGGGGGCTGGCTTCCAGGTTTTCTGCTTAACACAATCCCCAGGGTGCACAGAATATGAAACTGTTCTGGCAGCAGGAGTCCAAACCATCCTGTTCGCTGGGGCTTGGAGGACGCAGGTCAGGTGTGGGCCTAAGGTCAAGCCTCTGTGTTTCAGATCATTGCATGGGAGCAATTCAGGTGCCCAACTGTAGGCATCCAACACCATTTCCAGTCTCCCAGGGTGTCTGAGATGTCCACGTGAGCAGTAGTTGTGGCACAGATAGACTTGTGCCCAAGGTGAGACCCTCCAGCGTTAACCAGAATGGGCCCAGGGCACATCCAGGGGCATCAGACACTTATATCTGTGCAGAACATATTGTGGCCTGCTGACACCTCCATAGTTTCATACTGCAGTGTCCAAAGCCAGCTAGTGGGATGTGTAGCTGGGTGAGTGGGTAAAAGAAGACAGATCACAGAGGTCTGGGAGTGCAGGGGGATTGCAGCACCCCTGGTGTCTGCAAGAATGATGGGAGACACGTTGGAGGTACAGACACACCAACGGAATTCTGCAGCCTCCTGGGTTCAAAGATGGTGTTGTGTGGTTTGAGTTTGGTTGTTTCTCTTGGGTCATGCTCTCAGCTGGACTCTGCTGTCACGTGCAGTGTCACATAACTGCTGCCGATGGGGCTAAGGAAGGAGATGAGGAGGGGTTGGATGCAGGTTGCTGCTCCCTTCCACAGCCCTGCGGGCTTCTTCCCTTCAGCTGTCTTTTCTTTGCAGCAGACAGGTACGGTTTCAAAGGAGTCAGACCCTGCCCGTTCGTGGGCACCGGGCAGGCAGGAGCTCCCTGAGAAAGCGGCAGTCCCTGCCCCGATCGTTTTTCAGGTACTGGTAGCACTGAGTGTGAAACCCACCCCTGCATGCGTGTGCAAGGGCTGTTGTGAACTGCACAGATTCTGGCTGTTGCTGGGACCACGTTGCCTTCCCAGGGATGGCCAGTAGGCCCACGAATGGGTGGCAGTGAGAAAGCCATGTGTGCCTCTAACAAAAACCAGTGATCACTCATACTAAATAAGTAGGCAGCTGTCAATAAGTAGCATGGTCTAACAAGCTGTCCACCCACCAGCCTCACTCCCTCCTGCCTTTCCTAACAAGCTGTCAAGCTCCTGGTGCTCACCACAGCTGGAATATCTCCCCAGGGCAGACACAGCACAGCCTGCCTTTGCTAGCATCAATGCCACATGTGACGTACACATATGTTGGCCCCAGAGCATCCTTGGGGCAGAACGGAAAGGAGAGGAAGCAGCACCGAACAGATGCTAGTCATGTTAGTCCAGAGGATGCACAGAAGCTGATGAATGGAATAGGACATTTGCTTTTTCCCTGTTGACATCATGGCTTTTTCTAATCCAAATGTGACTGTCTTCTTTTTGAGGTGCAGGTCTTCGTTTACTTAGCACCAAGGAGATGAGCCACTCCGGGAGTCCAGGGCACAATGGCCCATCGACCACTACCCCAAGATTGGAGCTCAGTAAATTTTTAAATCAGACAATGTGACTTTGTGTGTAGCAGTGACCGGAGTCCATTCTGCATTCCGTCCTCACTGCAACCCTGGTCAGATGCCACGCTGGCACTGTGTCCACCTTTGGTGGCTGTTTGTGTTTGGTCTTGGGCTTTCAGAGCTGGTTAGCTCAATACGACGGAGTGAGAGCTGACCTCTGATGTTGGTTTGTTGCTATTACAGTGCTCTAGGGAGTATGTAAGATGTGTTGAGGCTCCCCAGCTGGACAGGGGTGTTCAGCATCTTCCCAGGATGCTCCAAATACCCTGAGCTCTGTAGTTGGCTCTCTTGGACTATCTTGACTATGATCAGAGAGTAGGACAGCTCTTTACCCTGGCCCTGGACCAGTAGTGGTCTCTGGCAGTTCAGGAGCGGTTCTCACAGCACAAACCAGCTGTGGCGGTGCTTGTCCCTCCAGGCCAACGGGAGCGCAGTGTTGGAGGGCTCTGAGGCGCTGCTGTTGGTGCAATGGGCCGTGCATCAGCAGGCTCTTGCGGGCGCAAACAGTCTTCAGTCCTCACCCTTTGAGGAGCAGCCCCGTGTATGTGCATCTGCACAGGGCATTACCTCTGTGCCAGAGGCTGGGTTTGGGTCTGTCAGCCCAGGTGCTGACCCCAGGCCCTTGCACAGATTGCTCAGATGAGATGTGGGTCCGTGGGGGCAGAGCAGTGCTCCAAGACCTGCGTGTCTCATGTAGCCCCTGTTGACTTGCTGGAAGCATTTGGAGACATTTGGGTCAGTGAAGTCAGGTGTGATGTATCAATGGCCCCCCTGACTTTGTGTGCTCTGAAAGGTCTGTTCTGGATCGCTGGGAGAACAGGGAAGGCTGAGGGTAACGTGTGGTGGTTTATATCTGGAGGTTTTAGCTGGAGAGGCTGTAGGATTTGAACTCGCATCCTTTTACATGTTGGCAAGGCACCTTCTCCTGTTGTTTGATGGTGTTTTTGTTTGATAGGGTGCAAAACACAGAACTAGTTTCCTGTCTCCAGTGCACTGACTCAGTTTCTCTGTGTGACCTAATTCTAGATTTAACCCAGCCTTTACTCCAGTGTGTGTTTTAATACTCCCTTTGTGATCTGTGAGGTCTTGCTTCTCAGCAGCTGGAAATCCTGCCCCTGAGCAGGGGGCCGGAGGCCAGGGTTTCGGGTTTGGCTTGAAAGGACTTTCAGGTTTCGACACCTGGGTCAGACAACTGTAGGCTGACACAGCTCGTCATCTCCTGAGGAAGGATTAACCACAGTGGAAAAAGCTTGGCAAGGCTGCGATGGTCTTTGGAGGTTTAGGATGCCAGCTGTCTTGCAGCATTTGAAGTAGTTTGTTAGTCTGACTTATCTCAATCCCTCTCTGCTTTCCTTGGGATTTTGCTTCTGATCCAGTGCTCTTCCGTGACAGCAGCCTCTTGGCAGCAAACCTACCTTACGGCTGCAACCTTCTGCTCTTCTTCTGCAACCAAAAGTTTGGAGCTGTGTGTGTCTGCCATAGCAGAGATCAGGACCACAGCAAATATTTGCAATTAGTGTTACCCTCGAGGAGGATGGAAATCCTGCAGCATGACATGGAGAAATTTGGGATATCCTGGGAGTGTGTGGGGAGGCTGGGAGAGAACTGTGAATTCTGGTGGCTCTTGGGAGAAGCTCCAGAGCCATGAAACAGTAGTCCCACAATGGGGACCTAGAGCTGGCCTGCAGACGGTAAGTGTTTTTAATACATAGTTTTAAAAGAAAAAAAAATCCTTTCACCAAATTATCTTCTGAATTTCTGTTCCATCTCTTTTTATTTCTTTTTAGAAAAACTCAGAACAATCTGTCTTTTACACACAATGAATCTCTCCTGTCATTTTTCTTCTGTCTAAAGAGACAGAATGCTGTTGGCGGTTGAACATTTCTGGCCAGCATCTGTCAGGTTGCTAAAACCAGCTGAGGACAGGCTGTGAGATGCTTGTGGGGAGGAGTTCTGCCTGCCTTTGAATCAGGGTGGGCTGGAAGTGATCACCAGGGGCTTTGTCTTTTCATGTGCATAGTCCAAGCAAACATAATGCTTCTTTGCTCTTGTGTGCTGGCATCTTTCAGAGGCACAGCGGACTGGTTTGGGGTGAGCAAAGACAGTGACGCTACTCAGAAATGGCAGAGAAAGAGCCTTCGCCACTGCAGCCTGCGGTATGGGAAGCTGAAACCTCAGGTCATCCGGGAAATGGACTTGCCCAGTCAGGACAATATTTCTCTAACAAGCACAGAGACTCCTCCTCCGCTCTATGTTGGACCCTGCCAGCTGGGCATGCAAAAGGTGAGTAGCCTGGGACAGAGTCAAGGCCATTGTGAGCTTCCTGCACAATGTCTCTAGCACTTTGGCAGCTCTGACCTATCTGTGGGCTTAGTTGTGCCTGAACATGTCTGGGTTCCGTGCTCAGACACTTCCCAAGTCTTGGAGACAGTTTGGCAGACTCCCTCCTTTGGCAATCTCTGGTCCTGTTGGCTCAGATCCCTCGGCTGTTTTGGTGATAGGCTTAGAGCTGTGTTTGTCACCTTGTGACTATGGTAGTGATTAGATGTGTGCAGCATGTCCCAGAGCTCTCAGCTCGGGCCTTTTGCTGCCATTTTGCAAGAACAAAGTTCTGTTGTACACAGAGTGGCTGGTATCCTGATCCCAGTATCCAGTAACAGGCCTGGTGTCACTCAGGACTTGCCCAGTGGATCCTTGTCCCACGCAGAATGCAGGCAATAGCACAACTACTGTCCTCATAGAAATCTGCTTATGCTTTAGGACTTTGAAAACTGTCTCTTGCACCAGCAGTGCTACAGCTCTGCTCACAGGTCCTCAGAAACGGTTTTGGGTGCCTGCAAAGGGCATCTGGTAGCCCTCTACTCGCTACCTTCAAGTGTGACCCCAGGGGACAGGGCCCAGTCAAGTACAACCAGTTCCCAGCACCTCAGAACTAGCCCATGATATCCCAGCTCTTTCCTTTGCTCCATTCAGCGATAGCAGTCGATGTGGTTGATGACTGTGCATGAATGAGCACCACTGCAGCCTGGGCAAGCGGGAAAACCAATTCCTTCCAAAGCAGGTTAGTCTGTGACCTGAAGTCTGGCTGCATTACTGAAGCAGAGGGGAATATTGCGCATCTTTCAATCAAGTTTCACCTTGTCGTGCTCTTTCCTGTTTTCTTACTAGTTGGAGTGTCTTGCAGTTAGTCTTTGATCACAGGGGACTCAGAAATATTGCTGGGCTCTGTGGGCTACATTAAATAAGAACATGGTATCAGTAGGTCTAAGCCAATAAGGCTTCCTCTTGAGTGTGCAACTGTGGATTAAAAAAAGCTCGTAAACATTAGGATAAAGCATAGAAGTCTTATGGAAACCACAGCTGTGATGATGTAAGGACAGAGGCAAGGTTTGTAGCTGAAGGCAATATTTTCATTAGGCTAATTCATATGTTTGGAAGAAGTGGGAGCTTTGGCCTGAAGAGTCCCAAAGAAGGGCTTGCAGCTCCTGGAATCTTGCCTGCTTTTCCCAGCTGTTATAACTTAATTAATGGAAATAGATGTAAATATACAGTTAAGCTTCAAGAGGATACTGTTTTAATTTCTGGGCTGTCCAGTATTAGAAAGGAAACTGGCTGGAGAAAGAGCATGGCTTTCTCATGGATTTCTCAAACTCTTGTTCAGACAGCACAGTCTGTGACTGTAGAGCTCACTGGCACAGGAGGTGAATAAAACCAAGAGCTTAGGAAGGGCTGGAGGAGGTTTGGAGACTTCTGTGAACATCAGGAACATTCTGGGTGAAAATAATCAATACCAATGAAAGAAAAAAAACAAAACAAAACAAAACAAAAAACCCAGGGCATGGGGAGAGGTTTGAGGACTTAGGTTTGAGGCTTACCACTAAGGGCCGAGCTTGCAACAGGTTATTTCTTGTCTCCTTATTTTTAGAATTGCTTGTTGCTCTGTGCAGCCTAGTTCTTGGTCAATGCCAGGAGCCAGGCCACTGTCATGGGCTCAGGATGTTTGCTTGCAGAGAGGGCTTTGTAGGGAAGGGTTTGGGGGTGAATGGACTGACGGGCTGCTTCTCTCGGCAGATCATAGACCCCTTGGCCCGCGGGCGAGCTTTCCGTATGGCTGACGACAACGACGGCTGCAGCATCCCACACACACCGATCACGCCGGGCGCCACGTCGCTCTGCTCCTTCACCAGCTCGCGCTCAGGCTTCAATCGCCTCCCGCGACGGCGGAAACGGGAGTCTGTTGCCAAAATGAGCTTCCGAGCAGCTGCAGCTTTGGTGAAGGTACAGTCTGCGGGAGGGCAGGGACCAGCCTGGCGGCAGGATGGGGCTGTGTCCTGAGAGAAGGGAGAGAGGGAAGGAGCTGCTGAGCAGAGAGGATGGCGGGAGCAGTGGTGGGGGAAGAAACCAAGCCATCTCCTGTTCTGTTTCAGCCGTGTGTCTAGGAGGCAGGATTTGTAAGAAGCAGGGATGATAGCTAGGTTTTGGTAGGTCTTGCTTTCCATTTATTGGTCTGCAAGCTGCGATTCCCACAGCCAGCAGCCTCAGAGCATTCCAGCAGGTCCAGTTCAGCCTGCCTGTACCTCTGTGTGGTCCATCTGCACCTGGTCAGCAGTCATGGAAGAACAGAAGCACCTGAGGCTCTTCCTATGCAAGTCTCTTCATCCTGCCACATGTCCACTTTCCTGGGCCCAGTGACCTTTTTGATGTGTCCAGTACCACCCATGACTGCGGTTTGGTCAGAGACGTTGTACAAAACGTGGCAGAGTTGCACGTTGTGAGCCTCAGCCTCATGGGAGGTGGGCACTGTGGATTGAGAAGTGGGGTAACACTTGTGAGTCTCACCAGGAAGGTGTCACACACCAGCAGGTCTGCACTGGGGCTCCCCCTGTGCTGGCTGGGGTGGCCCTGCGTGTGCCTGGTGTTCAGGTTTCTGGCAGTGACTCAGTGCCACTTTCTCTGGCTACAGGGACGCTCTGTGAAGGACAGCACGCTGAGGAGAGCTCAGCGCCGCAGCTTCACACCAGCGAGTTTCCTGGAGGAGGACACGGTGGATTTTCCGGATGAGCTGGACACTTCTTTCTTTGCTCGGGTGAGGAGCAGGGCTCTGGTGTGGTGCTGGCCCCAGAGGCAGCACAAGGCTCTAGGTCTGGCAGGACTGTGTGTTGCAGAGAGCAACATCTCAATTGTGATGCTGGTTTCTTCTGATGGGACTTCTGTTTCTCTGCCCAGGAAGGAGTCCTTCACGAGGAGCTCTCTACTTACCCAGATGAAGTGTTTGAGTCACCATCTGAAGCTGCAATCAAAGACACTGAGGTGAAACCTCTGGATCAGACAGATCTCACAGGAGGTGCCTTGGACAAAAATGAGCTTGAAAGAAGCCACTTGTTACTGTGAGTGTCTTCCTGGAAACTGCCAAAGCCCAACATGGGTTGGCCAACCCATTCAGAGCAGGACCTTTGGTGCTGGGCAGCTGGAGGGGCAAGGCAGCTGTTCCTGCATGGAGGAAGCCAGGATCTGAGTGCTGTGGGTGCTTGGTGCAGAGCTCAAAGAGCACTGCAGTGATGGGTTTTCTTTAGCCCCCGCTTTAAGATGTCCTGCCCCAGCTACCCCTGCATGCGAACGGTGACTCTGAGGCCACCTGTGCAGTCTCTGCAGCAACTTCTACCCTCATGTGATGTGTTTCAGAGACTGTATCCTGCCTGGGGGAAACAAAAGACACTTCAAATCAGCTGTGAGGATGCTGAGGGCCCAGCCTTTGGCTATGGGGAACACAGCAAAGACAGGAACTCTGTTGCCGTTGTCACTGTCACCATGAACTGTTGTCTCGCTCCAAGGAGTGGTGTGAAGTATTGCTGAGTGTCGGGCTGGGCTACATTCCTCACTTGAAACAAGAGAAAGGTGTGGCACTGATGCTGAGGGCCCTACAAATATGTGGGTGGTACTGTACTGTATGCCTAGATTTTTTCCACCTGAGTAATTTCTCTGTGTCGTTTCCGAGTCAGCTCTAGCTTAGCTGGCAGCTCACCCCAGCAGAGAGCTCTGCTGGGTGTGAACACGGAGCAGACAGGGAGGTCCTTGTTGTGGTTCTGCTGCTCACAGCCCATCTTGCTGTGTTGGCGCTTTCCCTTCAAGTGTTTCCAAGAACCTGACTCAGTCTTAACATAAGTGGAAGCAGCAAATGGTGGGAGTTTGTTGTCACTCTTCTGAGACGGTCTCAGTCTTCTTGGCTCGATTTGGATCTCCTCAAATAGTTTTATTTGTTGAAGAAAATAAGTTTCTTTTCACTCTTTGGAGAACTGTTATCAAAATCATAGTCAGGTGTCCTTTTAGGTGGCCGGGTGTTTATTTTGGCTTAGGCTGATAGCCAAGCACCGGAAATATTGGGAAATAGCACATCCGTAACACAGAAACCACTTGAACTCTTGGGGCGACAGGAGGCTGCAGCGGAATCTGCACTTTCTGTTGGGAGAAGGACTTCCCAAGGGACAAGTCATGGGAAGGTGAACCTAGTTGAGACTTCCAGCTTTATAAAAATGCATCTTCTGCCAGGGACAATACTGAAAATAGCTGAAGTTTCACAGCAGGGTTTTTGGCTAAAGAGGTTCAGTTTCTCGCTCATGCTGTAGTCTGTCCATACTTCAGAGCTGTTGTGATTTCTCCAAGATACTCTGGTGATCTTTCAGAAAAGAACTTTGTCAGCTGGTTTCTCTCACCACTTCTGACAATTGTTGTCTTTGTGCAGAGGGGGTTGTTTAAGAAGCTGGAGGAGATAAACTGGACCAGAGCGTGTGTCGGGGACATGGCTCCCACAGCGCTGGGCAGGGAGCGAGGCTGAAATGGTAGGCAGGTGTTTTTTGGTCAAGATCTGAATGCTGCACACCGGACCTCCAGACTTCTGTTCAAGAGCAAAGAAACACAAAACCATTTGAATATAGTGGAGACTTACAAAGCAGGTACTATTCACCAGCAGCCTGCGCAACATTCATTGCATACTCTATTTCGGTAAAAAAGCCTTCCTTTAGACAGTGGTGCTTGGGATTTTTATTGTGTTGTTGAAGCCTGGTTTTGTTGTTCTCCCAAAAAATGCATACGTCAGTGCAAATAAAGGGAGGAATGGAAGACAGATTGTGAGAGGTAACTGGCACAGCTTGCAGCATGTGACAGTATCACTTTCTTGGTCTGGGAGGCTGCTTGGATTCCTGCTCTCCTCTGTCTGATTTGGTGGGCACAAGGGTTTGACTTGCCAGGCTATGACAGTAAAGTGCTTTGAGGGTGAGGATTTCCACTGCTGGGCTAAACTACATTTCATAGAGCAGAGGACAAGGAATTAAGTAGAGTGGGAAATAGATGCGCATGAGGCTGCAGCCTTCCCATTTTAGTCTGTTGCTGAAACACTCTTTAAAGCCTTGAGAGCTCCTTGTCAGTGGGTCTTACTTTGGCACAGCTGCCTTGTGCCACCTGCGGCGTGTAGCCCTGCGCTTTCATCAGCTGGTGCTGTGTAACCCTTTGAAATACAGTGTCCACTTCAGGGCGCCCTGTCTGCTGTCAGCTGTGGTGGGACAGACAGGGCGCAGGGTCTGCTGCCACCAAACACCAGGGAAGGGCTGGTCCCCCTTGCTGTGCCATGGAGAAGGAAACCATTGTGTCCCGCTTTTTGTTTCAGCCCATTGGAGCGAGGCTGGAGGAAGCAAAAGGATGGGGCGCTGGCACAGCCCAAGGTCCGCTTGCGGCAGGAGGTGGTGAGTGTCAGCCCGCAGAAGCGCGGCCAGCGCATCGCCGTTCCCGTCAGGAAGCTCTTCGCCAAGGAGAAGAGGCCGTATGGCCTGGGGATGGTAGGGAAGCTGACAAACCGGACATACCGCAAGCGCATCGACAGTTATGTCAAGCGGCAGATTGAGGACATGGATGATCACAGGTGGGAGCTGCAGTCATAGAACGGGTCCCAACACCTAGCAAGTGAGCGATTGCTGTTGTCCCTTGGTGACTCAGGTCACTGCCTCGGGGTGGTTGGGTGAAACCTGCTGCTCAGTGAAAACTGCAGCAGACAGCAGCATATTAGCACCACTGTGCACTGGGAGCTCATCCTGCTCCTCACGTTGCTCTGGGTGTCTGTATCTCTTCTTCCTGGAGGGACTGCAGATCTCTGCCCCACCACCACTGTCCTGTGATGAACAGGAGGGCTCAGGTATCCCTGCCTCTGATCATTCCCCTAAAGTCATTATTTCAAACACACAGCACACTTTGGCATCAGGCTTATGTGTGCTCAGGGATGTTTTTTCTGGGAAAAGGTGGCTTGCTCAGTGTGATGGGGGAGTCAGAGTGAGCAGGGTCTGTCTGCCAGCAAGACCTTGGGTCATTGCCTCCAGTCTTGTGCATCCCTAGGTGATCCTGGCCCTGTACCCCAGATTCTGCCAAGGCCCCTGGGGAAAAACAGCAACTTTTCTCCTGTGTTCTGTGAATAGAGAATATGTAATATGCCTGGCTTTCTGCCTCTGATCTTTTCCCTTTCCCTCCATCCAGGCCTTTCTTCACTTACTGGGTCACCTTTGTGCATTCACTCATCACCATCCTTGCTGTGTGCATCTATGGCATTGCCCCTGTGGGGTTCTCACAACATGAAACTGTTGATTCAGTAAGTAAATCCCCCTGACTTGCCTGGAGCATGGTTGTGTCTCAGCTTTCAGCTGCTGGCTCTTGTGTCATAGTCCTCAGCACACCGGCTACTTGCCTGAGGGCCTTGGCGGCTGGATGCTGGCTGTCTGGCCTTGGGACGCTGCCTGCAGCATCTCTGTGAGCCCCCACACCACCTTCTGTCCCTCCTGTAGCCGCATTGCTCTTGACATCAAATTATATCTGGCACGAAGCATGGTGGGCTCTGTGCAGGCTCTCACTGTGCTGAAAGCCCTTTCAAACAACTTGTTGCCCTCCTGATGGAGACTGGAAGGATGCTCACAGCAGGGAAATAGTTCAAGTCTGAGTTAAGTTGTTGCAACAGTTGCGGGATTTTGCTTCTGCCAAGAGTAAAACTGACCTGCCTGACTTTGAGAGCTGATTTTGTAGCTGTTGGTAATCTCATGCGTCCTAAAGGTCCCTGGGGTTCATATCTCTACAGCCATATCCTCGCTTCACGCAGGGGATGCCCTTGGGAGCTTCTCACCTACATGCCCGACAGCTTTCAGAGCACCGTCACGGCACCCAGCCCACACTGCCGGCAGGTGCTGCTCTGCTTCTGAGCTGTATGAAGATTTTTGCAGGCTCTCAAGAAATCCCGGGGCCTGGAGACCTGCGAGTGGCTTGAAAGTTAAAGTAGCCGGAGACAGACATTTAAAATGACATCTTAAGATGAAGGTGCCCAGGCCTTCATGGGGATTTACCTGTGATCCTGCAAAAGTCCAGTTTGAGAGAACCATGTGCTCAGTCATTGGCTGTGGAGATTTCTGTTCGTTGCGAGTGCTGTTTTCACCAACCCCTGCTGCTTGCCTTGCTGATCGTGCGGGCAGGAGCTCATGGGGCTCTCGCTTTCTCTCCTTGCAGGTCTTGCGAAACAGAGGGGTTTATGAAAATGTCAAATACGTTCAGCAGGAAAACTTCTGGATCGGCCCCAGCTCAGTGAGTGCTGTTGCCGGGGACTGTTGTGGGCTGATGGGGCGCTGTGTTGCCACCATGCCACCCCAGGGCCCTCTGCTGCTTGGAGCTTGGTGCTAGCAGCTGCTGTTGGTTGGACTTCCATGGGGTTCTGCTGTCACTAGCAGGGAGCAGCGGTGCTTCCGGCCCCAGGGGCTACCAGGAGGCTGGGATGGGCCTTGGCATGCCTGCTGTGCACACTGTTCCTCCGAAGCCAAGCGTAGGGCTAGAGAAAATGCAGGAGCTGTATGGTGTGGGACAGCTTTCCTGATACCATTCCCCCTGCAAAAGGCTGTTGTGTCCCCAGGTTTCCTTTCCCAGCCACAGACCTGGCCTTTCTGGGGCAATGGGCAAGGAAATCCCTGAACTTTTGTTCTGGGCTTGCCTTCTTCAAAGCAGATATTGGGAGTGTGCCTGATATGTGTTGGACTTCATCATGCAGGACTTGTTCCTGATCCCTTGAGTCCTGAGTTTCTTTGCTATGAGGGTGGCTCTTCCCCACGAGGGTGGTGAGGCACTGGCACAGGCTGCCCAGAGAAGTTGTGGATGCCCCATCCCTGAAAGTGTTCAAGGCCAGGTTGGATGGGGCTCTGTGGTGAAAGGTGTCCCTGCCCATGGCCAGGGGGTGGAACTAGATGATCTTTAAGGTCCCTTCCAACCCAAACCATTCTGTGATTCCATGATGGGGATACTCACCGTTCCCCTAGTCTGCACTGCCCTGGGCAATCATTACCTGCCCCTTGGCTGAGCTGAGTGTTTCCCTCTCTGCCAGGAGGCCCTGATCCACCTAGGGGCCAAGTTCTCACCGTGCATGAGGCAGGACCAGCAAGTGCACAGCTTCATCAGCGCCAAGCGGGAGAAGGAGAAGCACTCAGCTTGCTGCGTACGGAACGACAAGTCGGGCTGCGTGCAGACCTCAGAGGAGGAGTGCTCGGTGAGTGCAGTGGTCCTTTTCGTGCTGTCCCTGCAGGCTCAAGGCCACTTCTGTTGATGCTTCTCCCAGCCTGGGCTTCACAGTGACACCTCTGTGACACCTCTCCTCTCTCCTGCAGTCCACGCTGGCCGTGTGGGTGAAGTGGCCCCACCACCCCAGCACACCAATGCTGGCAGGAAGCAAGAGGCAATTTGGGTCTGTTTGTCATCAGGACCCCAGGTAGGTCTCGCCTAGTCCAGCTGGGGCACCGGGGCTAATCCTGGGTCCTGCCTAGTCCTGGGGCCACCACAGCTGTTGTGACAGTAGTTAGAGAGCTGGGGGTCCCAGGCCAGTTGATTGCTGGATGGGACAGCAGCTGCTCTGGAGACCAAGGGACATGGAGCCAGGGAGTTGCTGGGCAACTGTGTGCTCTCGAACAGCTGCCTTTGTGCTCAAGCCACGATCTCTGCTCGCTGGAATGAGGCTGTGGCTTTGATCAGCACAGTCTTGGCTGATCTGATGTAGCCAGAGACAGAGGGGAGCTCTGGGACCGCAGCTTTGGGACAGGGGCAGTGCGGTGACTCCCTGCGGGATCCTGCTGGGGAAAATAATTCCTCTGGCTGATCTCTGCTTTCTGTTGCTGCAGGGTGTGTGAGCAGCCAGCCTCCATGGAGCCGCATGAGTGGCCGGATGACATCACCAAGTGGCCGGTGAGCATCGCTGGTGGCACGGGGCCTGTGTGGGCAGCCAGAACATGGCATTTACATCCCGTTCTGCAGAGCCACAGCTGTGTTGGTGGAAGGGGTCTCTGCTGCTTGTTGTCACAAATATCAGATCAAGGCAGCCACAGCTTTATCTAGCCAAAGTTTGAAGCCCTCCAACAACAAAAGTTCCCCCCTACCACCTAAAGCCCTGAAAGCCCTGTGCCCTGCCAGGGTGACAGGGCAATGGAGACTCAGCCCAAGTGCTGTTTTCATGCCTTGTTGGAGAGGAGGTGTTGACTGAGGCTCTGATGGCTTGGGCAGGTGGAGTGTCAGTCACCATCTTACTATCAGAGGGAGGCTTTGGGAGGCCCATGTTTCTGGGACTGGCTTCTTCCCAAGGGCCTGTTTTGACCTCACGCGGACAGCAAGCAAAGCCATGGCTGTCTGACTGCAGCCTGTTGTCATTTTCCAGATCTGCACAAAAAACAGTGCTGGGAATTACACCAACCACCTTCACATGGACTGCGTGATCACAGGCCGGCCCTGCTGCATTGGGACCAAAGGAAGGTAACGAGTTCTACCTGTACGGAGAGGGGCTGGGTGTTGAGCTGAGACACAGGAGGCCCTTTTCAGGTTGTTGCCACAGCCATTTGTCCTCCTTGTAGGAAGTCACACGCAGCCAGAGCCGTGCTGGGAAGGGGAGTTGGACAGGGAGCCATGACGGGTCTCCCAGGTGGAGCAGGACTCTGGGATGAGCAGGAAATAACAGCCGGCCTGAGTCTGCACTGCAGCAGGGTATCTCGCTCAGCTGGTCCTGTAGTTTGGATGGACTCTGATCCAAAGGGGTTAAATATTTCTGCTGGGGAGTTTTTCACATTTTTTTGGGAATGGACATATTGGTCCTGACAGACTATATTGGCCTCAGCCTGGTGTCCTTCCTCATGTTGCTCGTCAGCTTGAGTTATCCAGTGTTTGGGCCTGGCTTTCCCTGCTAGGGAGAAAAATCAGTGCTGCCCCAAGGAGCTTCTCTGTCCCTGAAGGTCATGACAGGACACTCTTGGCTGAGCCCCAGCTTTCCACTCTGTCCGCAACAGAGGCACAAGACTCCCCAGCCCCAGAGACACAGCTTCCCTGAGCGCTGGTGGTTCGTTCTCAGCTGCAACTGGCTCAGCTTCAGCACTTGTGTGGGAGCCCTTGTAGGAAGGGTGTTAATCTCTGGGAGTGGCTCAGGCTTGGCTGTGAGAGAGAAGCAAGAGGTGTGTATGGAGGGCGGCACTGGCCTCAAATGGCAATGTAGTGGCATATGTGTTGCAGAGATGCTGCAGCGTCAGGGGCAGCTGAAGGTGGGGGCGTGGGGCGCCTGTGAGGGCACAGGATTGTCCATTGTGCCTTCCACACGTAACTTGTTCCTTGTTTTGATTACCTGTGCCTCCCCCAGGTGTGAAATAACCTCAAGAGAGTATTGTGAGTTTATGCGGGGCTATTTCCATGAGGAGGCAACACTCTGCTCTCAGGTGAGTGTGGAGTTGGCTGTTTGTGCGGCTGCCCTTCTCCCTCCCGCTCCCCTTAGCAGCTCAGCAGGATCTGGGGTGCCCGTGGTGCGGTGTAGGTCAGAGTTCTGTGTCCTGTCCCGCCCTGAGCACAGGGGAAGTGGCTGATCTAGACTGTAGTGACAGAGTGCATCTGTGCCTCTCTGGAGTCCAGTTTAGGACTTAGGCTGGTAGCTACAAAAGCCCAGGACAGGACCACAGTGGAAGCAGCAGGAGGATGCAACCCCCTGCTCCATGGGTGAACAAATGCAGACATCTCAGTTTGCGTGTGTTGGGGTAAGGAATGAGGGCACAAAGCTGCCTTTGGTGGGGTGCGTTCACATGTAACTCGGTAGTGGAGACAGGCTGGGACTCAATGCAGTGGAGAAGAGGGGGGAGAGCCCCCCTTTCAGAGCCAACTGCAGCCCCTCCTTGGCCTTGATAAAGGACGGTGCTGGCTGGTGCACCTCACAACCCCTCTTCTGCCCTAGGTGCACTGCATGGATGATGTCTGTGGGCTCCTCCCTTTCCTAAATCCAGAAGTCCCTGACCAGTTCTACCGCCTCTGGCTGTCACTTTTCCTCCATGCTGGGTAAGCATAGGTATAAAGCTTCCACTGTTCATGTGGGGTCCCTGGAGGTGCTGTGAGGGCTGTTTTGGCAGTCCTGGGGGACACAGCAGGGCCTGAGTTTTGTCCCTGCTGAGGTTTATCATGCCGCGTTTGCTGGGAGGGATAATTAGAATAATGGGTGAGGCCACAGCAGAACCTCTCAGCAAAGAACACAAACAAGCACAGGGATGACTTCAGCAGCTGCTGCTTCAGCTCCTGTACTCTGAACTTGGCAGGATCCTGCACTGTCTGGTTTCCATCTGTTTCCAAATGACAATCCTGCGGGACCTAGAGAAGCTGGCAGGATGGCATCGCATCTCTATCATCTACCTGCTCAGTGGCATCACCGGGAACCTTGCCAGTGCAATATTTCTACCCTACAGAGCAGAGGTGGGTCTCCTGCAGACTGGGGTCCCAGTAACTTGCCCTGAACACAAACCTTTCCTATGTGCCTGTGATTCACTGGTGGAGGCACAGACACCAGCGCTGGGCTCATCTCTGCAGCACATGGTTTGTGCAGATTTGCAGCTGGAAGTCTGGCTGCAGTAAGAAGGGTCTCTTGTAATGAATGGGGGGCTTGTCCAACCCCAAGGTAAGAGAGGCCCCTGGTGGGCTGGGAATTGAGAGCTGTACATGGTGCCAGAGACCCCCCACACACGAGTGGCAGGCAGAAGCAGGGTAAAGAGCAGAGCTCACTTTTCCTACAGACTGTCCCTGTCCACATGCCATAGCTGGAGCAGTCTGATGTCACCATCTGGCTTTGCTTTAGAAGACTGCATGGCAGGATCTGGAGGACTATCTTCCAGGTCCTTCAATAAGGAGAAGTACATGGTGTGTGGGGGGAGCCAGGAGATTGCTTTTAATGGCTTCTCCACTTTGGTGACTTAAACCAGATCTGCCATTTTTAAAGATAAAGTCTGTTCTGGTGCTTGCTGGCCTCACACCTACCTTGATCCTAAATCAGACCAGGCCCCTTTAGCTCACTGAACCCCATTATAAGGCAGAAGTTGCAGGCTGCAGTGTCTCTTTCCCAAGAAACACTGAATGAGGAGTTGCGTGATAAAAAACTGTAATGCCTGGAGCTGGCTGCAGACACCAGGCAGATGGGATGTGCTTCACACTACCTGTAATGCTCTTCTTCCACAGGTCGGCCCTGCAGGATCCCAGTTTGGGATTCTGGCATGTCTCTTTGTGGAGCTCTTCCAGAGTTGGCAGATCCTGGCACGCCCGTGGAGGGCTTTCTTCAAGCTGCTGGCTGTGGTGCTTTTTCTTTTTGCCTTTGGCCTCCTGCCTTGGATTGATAATTTTGCTCACATTTCAGGATTTATCAGTGGTTTCTTCCTCTCCTTTGCCTTCCTGCCCTACATTAGCTTTGGGAAGTTTGATTTATATAGGAAGCGATGCCAAATTATAATTTTCCAGCTCATCTTCATTGCACTCTTCTCAGGACTTGTGATTCTGTTCTATTTCTACCCCATCAAGTGCGAGTGGTGCGAGTTCCTTACCTGTATACCATTCACAGACAAATTCTGCGAGAAATACGACCTGGATGCACAGCTCCACTGAAAGGCAAAGACTGGCTTCTCGAGCAGGCACTGGAGAGGGACCGTCTTTGCGTTCGCTGTGCCAGTTCCGTGTGGACAAAGCCTCTAATCCAATGACACTTCTAACCCTGCCCGTGGTTAATTTAAACTGTCTCCTTAGCACTTGGCAGGCATGGTTTTGCCTTATCTCAGAAGACTCTGACAACAGAACTTTGTGCCTTGTTCAATTGTATTGAACCTTTTTCTGCTGCCATTATTTTTATTACACTAGTTTCAATACTACATTTTTAACCAGAGTTGTTTACTACTGCTAAGGTGGTGATTAAATGGTAAGGTAGCGTTTTAGCTACTGTTAATTGTTCTGCATAGTCTGGCTATGTTTGTTACTTTATCTCACCTACGCTGTTTCACGTACCAGTAGAATGAATCCTTTTCTACCACCCAAATGCATCAGATGCAGATTTGCAGCTGGAAATAAGGGCCTTAAAAGCCTCAGAAAACTAGAAGGTCTCTTTAATCGTGAAAGTCCACTCCACGTACAGCTCAGAATCAGACACTTCAAACAGCAAACTGCAAGAAACACGTGAGAATGTCCATTCCCCTGGAGTTTGTTTCTCCTTGAAATGTTACAACCTTTTCCTCCAGAACGTGCTGGATCCACAGCCTGGTCGTGGTAGGGCTGGATTCTCTGCTCTCTCTGTTGGAGAAAGAGGATATCTGGCAGTGACAATAGTTCCTGTGTGCTGGGCTCTCACCACCACACAACCCACCTGGACAGTCCAGGGGGATCGGCCAGTGCCACAGGTGACCGTGGGGTGGGTGGCTTCTCTCACGACACATGGTTTATTACACTGGATGTTGCAAATGTGGCAGCATTGAAAGAAGAAAAGTTACTGTGGTCACAAAGCACCAGTTTCTATCCCGGCCGCAAAACAAAAGACCAAGCCTTTGGAAAAGCTGCTCTTCAGACACAGTGATTTGTGTTATTAGGTGTGGAGGGGAAGCAGAAATAATTTCAGGCTTACTAAGCTTGAGAGCCTTGGCCAGCTCTTGTGTTTGTGTGCACAGCTTTCTAAAAATAGCAGTGTAATACCAGAATTATGTCTACAGAGGTTACAAACAGGCAAATATACGTGCTCCTAGTGCTGCCTGTGCTGGAAGTATTTTTAAATGCATCAATTGCACAGAAATACCATGACCAAAAGTTGTTTAGTGGTGTGTCCTGTTTTCTGAGAACACTGAATCAGTTGAACTCAAGTTTCTATAGCCAGAAAATGGAGAAACGGAGAGACAAAAACTACAAGATGTGTAAGCTCAGGTGCCTTTCCCTAACTCCTTGGAGCTTGCAGTAGTTAAGGAAGATTGCTCAAAACACACCCCCTGTGGAACAGCAAAGCACAAGCTGCGTTTAGTTGTCGCCTGTGCTGATGCGCAGCCCTGGGACATCTCTGTCAGCTGCAAGTGCTGTGAGCGGTACCGGAGCACCAGGAGAGGGTGGGAGAACAGCCACTGTCGAGCCACACAGGAGGAGCCAGGTGACGTGGGCAATGGCGACTGCCTGTGGCACAGAGAGACCTCTGTCCTCCTGGGGGTTAGTTAGCACCGGGCCATGTTCCTGGCAGTGACTTCACAGATTCAAGAAGCTTTAAAGAAAGCAAAGTCCTTGACGCAATCACAAGGGCAAACAAAAGAACACTGCATTCAATGAATCTCGAGACATTGTGGGATCAGACTTGGAGTCTAAACATAAAATAGAGTTAGAGATACACCACTGCCAGCACTAACATATAATGGTGCATTAACTGAAGGAGCTGAATTATCATCCCCGGCCCTGAGAGAAGCACAGGCAACATGACCAGGGTGTGGAAATAGCCCAGAGAGAGGGCACAAGGCTAATACAGACACTGGCATTCGGAAATGCTCTGCTACACCAGCTGCTGTGAGCCTGAGCGCTAAGGGCTGGGGAAGAGGAATGTGAAGAACTGGCAGATCTTAATGGATATTTAGGACTTACCTAACAGGTTACTTCCGAAGTTTCTTTATGAAGCTGACCTCATCCCGGTTTCTGATGCCGTACCTGAACAGAGAGTTATCCTGTTACACGCCAGTTTCCCAGGAACCACAGCGTTTGAAATCCAACAGCCTCCTCTTTCCCGGGGGGACACGGACACCCACCATCACGTGCTGTGCTCTAATCCAGGACAAGTTAAAATTCTCACTTGTGTATGAAGAACATGCTGCCAGCACTGACGGACCTGATCATCTGCGTTTTTAACTGCAACACCCACTTCAATGCAACATGGATCACCCATGGCTCAGTCTTTTGAGGACAGCTTTCATTAGGGCTTTCTTGCTAAATTTTAATACTTCTGACAAGCTTTTCTTACTGGTCTGCACGCCACAGCTCAAGTGCTCAGAAGCAGCTCCTGCCTTGTCCTGAGAATGGGCCTGGAAACGGGGGAGCGATCACTGGTCTCCGATACGCGGACAAGCAGGTCCAGAGCCAAACACTCTTATGCTTTGCGTGCGCTTTGCTTGTCATTCTTCCACCCTCCTTCATACATTTCCACCTCAGCAGCTCCGCCAAGCCCTCTGTGAGGGTGACCAAAGCACTGCAACAAATTGTCCAGTGAAGTTGTAGAGTCTACATTCCTGGAGATACTCAAAACCCAACGGTGCGCAGTCCTGAGCAGCAAGTTCTAGCTGACCCTGCTCTGCTCTACTGCCCTCACACTCATGCTTTTTCTTACAGGATACCTCAGGTGTAACCTTAGCAAGCACAACCCATTCTGCAGCAGTTTGGCACGGCCAGCCAAGGGGCAACGTGTCTGAGTACCTTGGTGTGGCCTGAATTGGACAAACACGCTCAGCACAGGGCGGCTGGGGCTGAGGAACTACCCGAGGCATTCGTGTCCTGCAGACAGCCCCTCGGGCTGGGTGCAGAGCAGTGTCAAGTGCAGGATCGATCCAAGCCAGGGCACCCGGTCCCGGGTTAGCGCTGCCTCTGCAGATGCTGCGAGGGCTCTACCGAGGCTTCTCCAGCCCCACAGACACCACAAGAGACTTGATTACTCACTCTCTCAGCTTCTTTCTGTCATCTGCCAGCTTCTCTCCAGCGTAGGTTAAGTGGTACGTCCTCCATATGTACTTCCTAGGGGAAAAGCACGCCGGGGGAGCGGCGGGCGGACCCGCTGGCCGGGGGAAGGTGCCGCGGGGGGTAAGCAGCCCGACGCCCGCCCGTCCCGCTCACCAGCTGAGGTGCTGCACGCCGCCCTGCCGGGCCTGCCGCAGCTGGACGTGCCGCCGCAGCGCCTTCTTCAGGTCCAGCACCGAGGCGTTCTGCACCACCACCACGGCTGCGGGGGCACAGAGCCCGGTCAGCGCCCCGGCCCCCGCCCGCCACCCCCGTCCCGCTCCCGCCGGGACTCACGCACGATCTCGCCGTCCGCCTTGCAGACGCGCACGGTCATGGCCTGCCCGTACTCCAGCGCCACCTGCGAGCCGATCTCCTCCGCCGTCACCTGCGGGCGGCACGGCCGGGACAGCCGGGGCTGAGTCCCGCCGCCCGCCCCGGGCCCCGCCCGCCCGCCGGCCCCGGCCCCGGCCCCACCTGCGGCGGGAGGTCGCAGAGCAGCGGGTCCTGCACCAGCCGCGCCAGCGCCGCCTGGAACAGCTCCAGCACCTCGGCGTGCGCCAGCTCCTCCTCGGGCTCCGCCGCCATCGCCGGAAGGGGCGGCCGGGCCGGCGGAAGCGGCGATGCTGCTGTTCTGCCCGGCCTGCGGTAACGTGCTGGTGGCCGAGGAGGGGCCGCGCTGCCACCGCTTCGCCTGCACCACCTGCCCCTACGTGCGCAACGTGACGCGGAAGGTGCGGGGGGGGCGGGCATGGGGCCGGGGGGCGGCCGCGGCGGCCCGGGGCCTCCTGACCCGCGGTCCCGCAGGTGACGAGCAGGAAGTACCCGCGGCTCAAGGAGGTGGACGATGTGCTGGGCGGCGCGGCGGCCTGGGAGAACGTGGACTCCACCGCAGGTAGGGCCGGGCCGGGCCGGGCCGGGGAGCGGGCCGGGGGGTCGGGCCTCGCCTCACGTCCCGGTGCCTCTCCCCGCAGAGCCGTGCCCCAAGTGCGAGCACCCCCGCGCGTACTTCATGCAGATCCAGACGCGCTCGGCCGACGAGCCCATGACCACGTTCTACAAGTGCTGCAACGCGCAGTGCGGGCACCGCTGGCGGGACTGAGCCGCCCGGCCCTGCCCTTCCCCGGAGGGGCCGCGCTGGGCCCGGCCGCTCGCCCCGCGACGAGGCCGCGGGAGCCCCCGGGTCGGGCGGGTCTCTAATAAACATCCGTGGGTAGAAGGGCCCGTCTGCTGTGTGGTGCTTTAAACCCGGCTTTAAGCCCTGGGTAGGGCTGCCGCACAGAACTGAACCTCCAGAAGCTGGGGCGCTGACCCTTGTTTCACACAGCGCCGCGGTCCTAAAAGCACACGGAATAAACTAGTGCCTGCACAACAAGAAACCAGCGTTTAAAATACAGGTAACTAAACTAAAGAAGAATTACCAAACCTTAGCAGTGAAACAGAAAGCAAAGCAAAGGTGAAGTGTCACTGCTGGGGCCTTCTGGGGAGGAAAAGAAAAGAAAAAGGGGCCTTTGCTGTGCCCCGTGGAAACCACATCACTGTGAACTATGTGCTTTACAGTAATTACTGCTAAAAAGATAATATACTTAAAGTGGTATTGAGTATTACCTGTATCTTAACATTGTTTTATTCTCAGTTTAAATACATTCAAAAGTAAAAAAGATATATAACTTAAAAACATGGAGCACAAATCGTAATATTTAATCTGCATCAACGCTCACTCCTACAGGACAAACCAATTTAATGTAACTCGGCTTTACCTCTTTTATACAGGGATAATCTGCACCCATTTATTCCAGTTAATTTCACCAGGGAACACTCTTCCCAGCCTGAGAGTGCAGTCTGTCGTAGGCTCGTAGTATATTGTTGGGGTTTCGCTCAGTTTGGGATTGTTTAGCTGTTCTTCCACAACTGGCTGAGAAAAGAGCGACACCAGGGCCGGCTTTTTCATGTAGAATCGTCTGATACAACCAAGAGTTTCCAGACCCTGCAGAAAAATTCACATATTTTAGCTTGAAAGTTGCACTGAAAAGAAAAATCGACTGAATGTTGTTCTACCTAGAGGGTTCTCAGAAACGTTAGATAATTGATCCTAAAAGTGGCTTCACGCCACCCCCTCAGGAGGCCGTGGGATGGCGAAGGTTACAGCACAACAATGCACGTTCACATAGCTGGGTATCTGCTCACTCGTCACTTTCAGCGCAGCAGCTGACATCTGGATATGGATGCAGAACACATGTTCAACAACAGATCTCAACATTTAGGACCAGTTCCAAATCATTTCAGGCTGGTATAGGTGTAAATCCCAGACTTCTGGGTCAGTTCTTGCAAACGGGTTATTGTTTGTTCCCACAGCAACACCCCGCAAGGCCACTGATGTGCTGAAAACATCTGGTGTATATCCAGTCAGCTCACATAGGTATGCATCTGGATTTACTAATACTTGGTATATTACAGATAAAAACTCTGTCTATGGTTTTAAAACCTGTTCTTATCAAATTAATTGGCAGAGAAGTTAGGTTCGAGTTCTGCAATCTGTAAAATGTATAAGCAATTCCTTGACTTTGTGGACGTGAATGAGTTGCCTGGAGGTCTGTACCGCTCTGTGCTGCTCTGCCTGTGTCCTGATCCCAGCTGCCCAGCACTGTTGCTGCGGCACAGGACACACGGACAAGTTGTGCTGGAACGCCCAGGAGAGAGGATGGCTGCTCAGTGTGTAAACACAACTTGCCTTGTCACCAAAATGCATGAGCCTTTGGGCAGAAATATGGCATTAGTAAGGGAAGTCACACTGATGGGAAAGACTGCAATACTACTGCTCTACTTAACATTTTGAATCATTGTTAGAGGAAAAAAAAAAGTTTCATTTGTAATATAGCAATGGTGGCAATCAAACTGCAAGATGTGGGGAAAAATATGAGAAACACAAATTTTCTCACCATGTACTGATTTACAATTAAGGATGTAGGCCTTTAAGCAGCTCTTAGGACAGAAGCTCTTATTTCCAGTACTGTCCAGCAGACACATTTCAGTTTGATTCTTATGTCAAAGACTACCCATCTGAAAGGCTTATGAGGAAAAAATTAAGATGAACTCTATGGTGATAAAGACTGCATTAAACAGCCCAACTTAATATTTCACAGTGACAAGCCACCGCCCTTCAATAACCAAACAGAATTTCAGCTGCATCTGCAGCCATTTCAGAAGCAAGGTCAAATTTCAAAATCAGGCATATGGTAATTCCAAGGGCAGGTAAAGCAGCTTCTTTCCTTCCTCGTTGTGATCAGTAACTTGCTCTGGCTTTGCTTAATCTGCACTAGAGGGAGAAGATTGTTTTTCATGCTTCATTCACAATCCCATTTTCCTGGGACTTCCAGCAAAGCAGCTGCTGACTCCTAAGTGCGGAAGCTGAACCAGATTAGAATTCACACAGGTGATGGCTCACGTACCTGCAGTATCTCTAGGACGGCAACAGGCTGCAGCACCCCCGCGTAATGCTGCAGCAGCGTGGCCTCCGTCACGCCTGGCTTTGTCATGATGTGGTAGAGCACAGCTTCCATCATCCCCTTACACACAGGCTTATTCAGGTTCCCGTCCACAATCCTCCACGGTCTCCCGATAAAGCAGACGTTCTCACAGGCCCTGCAAAAGACAATTTAAAGTCAGCTCTGTCAGGAATTGCTCTTCTAGATTCTCCATCATCATATTTTCTGTTTAACAAAAATTCTTACAACATGCACTGCCAGGGTTTGCTCACACCCTAGGTGTAAATTCTGCAGCTGTTTGGAGCATGGGCAGAGACTGGTGCTGATCTACTCGACAGTTCCACAGACGTGTGGAACACATGAGGTGTTCACCACCAACACACACTTTCAGCTCCATTACACCACCCAACAACTACCCTGAGTCTGGATGACCAGGAAAGCCTTGTTTCACTTGTTTGTTTGTCACTAGCTCTAATAGCCTTCAAAAGTTATCCAAGACCAGCTTCAGTCTGCAACGTGCAGCAACGGTGCTCAGACAGGAAACCAAATTCCTCGTTTTGGAGTCAACAGACAGACCCTGCATAGAAATTCACATTTCACATATTGAAGTTTCTCCAGGCCTTTCCTGGGCACGTGGAGACTGAGACTCCCTGACACTGGACATATTTGAGAAAGAAAACTAATTTTGTTTCACTGATATTTAGGAGCTAGTTGTTTTTTGGCAAAAAACATGTATCAATTTTTTTCAGTATTTGTATGAACACGAGTAACGTTAAGAAAAACAATGGAGGAAAGCACGGAGCTTCTCCATCATCAGTGCTCGCTACCCATCAAAGCAAAAAACAAAGGTTTGCACAGCATTTGCTTCCAGACGTTATTTTGGTAGCGCTAAACGTTTAGTTATTCTGCCGATCTCTGTTACTCACCGGTCCCTAGCTGCCTGGGATATATCTGTTGTAGAACTTCCTGGAAAGAAAAGAACACACAGTTTTTAATTAACCTTAACTCTTTATCTCGTGGAAGGGAAGTAAAAGGTGTCAATGCTGTAAAATGTAACCGCTTATGCTAGAAAGTAACGCAAGCAAACTAGGGCAGGTGTTGTTCTGGGCTGCATGGGGAGCGCTGAGCGCCACTGAGTGAGTGTCCTGACCTGCCTGCGCTGTCCCACACCTCACAGCCACAGCCGTCTGCTCCAGCAACACCTTTGTGGTTCCGCTCCCAAATCACAGAAGTTTTATTCCTACAAGTCTGATGACATGGGTGAACAACAGGTAATTCTACGGATGGAGAGAATGGAGTTTCACACCGAGCTACGCAGGGTCCCCGCCTGCAAGCACTCAGAGGTTTGTTTGACGTGATGCTTCTCCTCGTCATACAGAAGTTGAGCAGAAGTCTGAGCAGCTGTTGACTGAACACACACTCAAGATTCCAGCAGGGCTCAGTTTCAAAGTGAAGGCTGTCTCTGCAGCTTCCATTCTACATTATGTCATGGGTTTTAATTACACAATTACTTAATGTAGGTAGCTCTACCACGCCCAGAGGCTGACAGCTTTGGCTTAAGCACATGGAAACCCTTCAGCAGCAAGACCGGTAAGAACGCTGTGCCTGATAACGTAACTGTTATTTTTTCCCTTCTGTATTACAAACAAGTAAAGGAAGTTAAATCAAAACAATACTTCAGTAGTTCCATGTTAAGAACTACTGAGGTATTTGCTGCTCAGACAGCTGAGTCCATTTCCTGCAGGAAGGCTCCAATTAAACACTACCAAGGTCTGAAGACTCTACGATCAGTCTGCACCAATTCGCGTGGCATCCTGCAGCTGTAAACGTGGGTAGCGGCAGATCTTGGCAAAACACCGCACAAGCAGTTAGCTTGTGATTCAGTCTGAAATCAGAGCTGATAACAGCAAAACCAAAATAAAATCCCCAACAACCTACTTAATGTAAAGCTTGGCAAGAACTACTAGCTATTAAAAAACAAAACTGGCAGTAAAAAGGAAATGAAAATTAAGTCAAATTGGGTTACAAACAAGGCTATTAATCTTCTCACTGGCATGCGCTGCTCTCTGGTGAGTGGTTTAATGACTTTATAACTTTCAGTCATGGGCATTCTAGTTATATGTACACCAGAAGCACTGTGTTTTGTAGGTTTGGAGGTGTCTAGCCTTTGGACTGAAGCCAGAGATGCAGATGCAAATATGGTTTTGGAGAAGCGTAACACATAGAAATGAATTTCTAAGGAAAACACATTTCTGGACTAGTAATGAACATTCCAGCAATAGGCATAGGAAGGAATCTGTGATGTATCTGAAACCTCCAAGACCTCCCAGGTCAATGACAACTTCTGTCACTGCTACGGCTTCATAAAGAATCTAGTACTTGCTTATAAAATGGAGCTACCCGTTTGGGATCAACTGATGATGAGCTAGTCTCTATTTCTTGGATGCAGAGAGCTCCTACTTACCTTTAGAGACTCCAGGGTTCTCTTGTAAGTAGGAAAGATCATCATCCTGCTCATTAGCTGATTGCTCAAGGCCAGGGATCTGCTTGTCGTGCTCAGGGCTGACCTCCTCATTCTCTACTTCAAGCTCTTTGTCATCACAACAAGATTTATCGTGTTCCTTGTAAGTGTCTGCATCCACAGCACCTGGGTGTTCTGCCTGCCCTCCCAGGGAGCCTGTTTCTTCATCCGTGATTACAGTTTCTGTCCTTGTAACGGGATCAGTTACACCTTCTTCAAAGTTACATTCATTCGCACTTCCCACACCACTCTGTGAAACCTCACAGAGCTGATTGCCATCTTGAAGGACATCATTTTGAGTCTTGCATCTCTTCCTCGGGGGTTCTTCATCACTGACAGATGGCGTGTCCTTCCCCAGCTGCTCCTCCTCTCTTGAATGTTTCTCTCCCTTCTCTGGGTCTGTGGGCAGGCGATCCTGTTGGACATCAGGGAGGGTGCTGTCTGCACCTTGCTGATCACAGTCATCCGGTTTGTTCTTCAAACGTACTGAATGTAATAGCCATGGCTTGGCAAATACTATTGCAACCAGTCTTACAGTGTGGCCTCCTACTTCCAAAACCTGCTGCATTTCAATTAGGTCCTATTGGGGAGAAAAAAAAAATATCTCAGGAACGTTTAACCAGATATCATGGAATTGCCATCCTTAACTGGCAGCAAAGAAGAAGAACTTAGTAGAGCATTCAGTTTTCTGTCCTGCTGCACTGAAGCTGGAAAGATGTTTTGCCCCTTCAACTGTTCTGAAATTACAGCACAAGACACGTTTTGTTCAGCTTAAATTAAAATGTAACTGGCAAAGAGTATTTTGCTTCCAAAGGTGAATGTTAGTACCTCTAAATTCCTGAAATGCCTCATCTCTGTCTTTGACTAAGTGCTGCTTTAATTTTTGCTCTTCCTACATTTGAGGCAGGACAGCTATCAGGTATTGGTATGTGATCTCTTGCCCAACAGAAATAGCTTTGTTCAGTTTATATTTGCTTCCTACAGCCTGTAAGATTGTCCTGTTCAAGGGGAATACTAAACATGCAGACATTAATGTACAGAAAGCAGCTGGCTGTAGAATCACCTGAATGTACTGCTCCAAGCTCCTGGTGCGTTCAGGTTCCACCTCTTCATAGCTGCAGAAATGTTTGCTCAGCTCAGCTTTGCAAATTCCAAAGTGGGAAGTTGCCTCTATTGCATTACGGATCTCCAGAACAGCAGCTGCATCTCTGGGACTATAGCCATAACGCTCGGTGCACTCATGAAGAAACTGATCAACCTCATAATTTTCTTCCTGGACTTTTATCAGCCTGGTGAAAGTTTCAGGGAGGCAGGAGACTCCCACAGTCATGTTGTCAAGCAGAGAAGAAACTGCAAAGCAAATAAAAAACAAGTGCATAAGCTGTGAAACAGTTGGTACTATGCAATACATTATAGAAATATAAATATTCTGAGACAGACAGATTAGAGGTGTTCTAGACTATTCCAATTAAAACCAGAGCTCAGTTTTCCATCTTCATTGCTGCCATTCCCTTTTTTCTTGCTGCCTTACATATTTGTCTCCGAAAAGCCCTGTAGAAGAGCAAGCTGGTTTACAAGGGCTTGTCCCCATATCAGAGTGAAGTATTGCTGAAAGGCAGTGCAGACATATTGGTATTCCCTCTAACACCGGGTCAGCTGAGCTCTAAGTTAATGAGAGAATCATCTCCTTTTTTCTGGAAGAAGGTCAAGTGAAAAATCTAGGGCAAGGAAATGCTATGGAGGACCCTATTAATCAAAAAATTGGAAGCAGCTGGTCCATGGCAGAAAGCTATTGGCCAAATGTGGTATAAACTACACGTTGACAATGTCTTAGTACAATTCGTATAACAAAGCATCTCTGCACAAAACAAACCCCCGCTGTGCCAAGTGTTCAGAAGCTGAAGCGGTGTAACACCTTTTTTCCAGTCCCCGATGATAAGAGGGCAGCTTTGGCACTGTTCCTACCTGCTCCCACCCTTTTATCTGCAGGCTGCATTTACAGCACCCCTTGTGGGACACACACGGCAGCTGCACTTTGACAGCTGAGGAAAAATGAGGGCAACTGTAATGAGCCATCAAGCCAGCAGACCTGGAGGGCATGTGTGGCAGCAGAGATACGAGAAAGAATTGCTATTTTACATCTACCACAACAGCAATAGGAATGGACAGGGACAGCATTAGACCTTCCAACTAAAGCCCTGAACAACTAAAGGCTTTCCTGGATTCATTTGCGTCACAGCTGAGAGGTAGATGCTCTTCAAGAAGGAACAGTGCTGATAAATTGCAAATATTCAGGCTCTGAATGTTATCAAAATGTTTAACTTACTGTAGGTAAGAGGCCAGAGACTGGACAGCACTATTATAAACACTTGCATGAGAAAGGTAAATGTGAATTTCCATTCAAGGAGCTCTGAAAGATTTTGTTGTCTCTTTACAGAAAAGAGAGCCTGGGTGTGACATAATATGGTATTTAAGTTGCAGAAGGGCCTGAAAAATCTCCTGGAGATGGGATAACAGAGCAGAGGACAGACTTCCTCATTGAATTAATAGTTTCACCCAACATGAAATACAGGCAAGGACGTGTTACCAAAAGGTGCTCCTGTAAGTCAGCCAGCAGTTTGGTTTTAAGTCAGGAGAGAAACCATTAGAAGGCAAACTGCATGTGTCATGATAAAAGAATGTCCCTTTAGCAGGCTTTGCTCAAATCAGTTCCTCAGCTCATGAGTTCACTATCTTTCTTGCTTCAACCAGCTTCTGTGTGTGTCAGGCCAAACAGACACTGACCTGGAGAGCTGAGTCTTCCTGGAACTGGTGTACACCGCAGCTTCACCTTCACCTGGCAGGAATTGACCACAATATTGTCACTGGGGCTCAGATTGCGCGTGCTGACAATTCCAGGGGCATAGTAGCCTCTCATCAGTAAGTAATTGGTGTGAGATGCTTGACGAGCTTTCACTTCTATTCTCCGTTTGCCTCCAGAGCCGTCATCATCATCGTCATCATCGTCATCGTCATCCTCAAGTCCTTCTTTGCCCAAACTACAGCAAACAGAGGTGTTATGTTTGTTGTTTTTTTTCTCTCAAAATAAGAAAGTGATCCATGATACTCAGCAGAGCAGGAACACGTGCTATTCTGCATTCTAGCATTTAGTTATGAACAGCTGTGGGTATGGAACCTAAACAGCAGGCTGATTTAAAGTGCCAAGTACAAGCAACTATAGGAAAGAAAATGCACTAAAGATCCCCGGAAAAGGAAACTTTCTCTTATTTGCAAATGTGTTGAAATGAACCCAAAATATCTCAGCTTACAGTGCTGAACCTCTTTGGCTCAGCAGACACTTCATCATGAGGGAACATCTGTCAGAGCACAAAGGTGGAGAACAGAAGTGATAATGCAGTGTAGGGCAGACTGTTTATTTTTAAAGGAGAATTACAGACCAAACACTTCCCTTACTTTAAAAAGAAAACCAAAAAAAACCAAACCAAAGCAACCACACAAAAGACCCAAATCAAAACACAAAGCAAACCCACAAAACCCAACCAAACAAAAAATAAAAACACACCACCAAAAAAAAGCAACATAAACCAAGCTGCAGACAGCCTCAAAGTAAAGAAAGAGTAGTAGTAGCAGCCACAAGAGATTTCTCAGAAAGAAATTTAGTCAAAGCAACACTTTGTTGGACATGACAAGAGCCATTATGAATAAAGGTGAAGGCTCTGAACAGCATGATCTAACTCTGAAGTTGCCTCTGTTTTAAGCAGGTTATGCCAGAGATAACCAAAGGTTCCTTCCAGCCTTTTAAGAGAAGGTACTTAAGGTTTAACTCGTCTTAGAAAACATATTTAAAACCAAAAGGGAACACATAGTTTAGAAAAAATAGTGTTAGTACATAACCAGTTGGAAAACTGGACTCAGATGCCTGCACTCAGCAATGGGACTCCTCCAGGGTTCAGTGTATTTTTACTAATGACCTGGGTGATAAAATAGCTTATGAAGTTTGCTTAGGGTCACCAAACTGGGGAGGCCGCAGGTTTGTGAGAAGACAGGATTTACATTGAGAGCACTTCCAGCAAACTGGAGAAATAGTCTGGAAAAGAGCAGGAAGCAATTTCATATGGAGAAATGCATGTTATCTATATCATAGTACTGTGCACCTTCTCTGAAGGGAAACAATCAGCTGGGTAAAGGAAAAAATACTTGTCATGAATCACAAGGATCATTTTTTGGGGGGGCAAGGGAGGGCGGGCAAGATGCGGCTGTTCATCATCCTGGGATGTGTTAACAGGCATTTCACCTGTGGAGCGTGGTGGAATTGGCACAGACCTGGCAGCGAGACCGTGGTGTTTTTATCACAGTTCAGTCTAGAGGAAAATAATGCGGAAGAAATAGATCTGGATAACACGAGTAACATAGCAAACCCACAACTACAGCACTGAAGCAGCCCATTTTAAAGAATAACTTCTTATGGGAGAAAGACTAAGACAACAATCTTCTAATAGGTAATAAGCTGCTCTAAAGAGAAAGAGAACAAAGAATTTTCTGTGTATGTTTGCAATATAACAGGAAGAAACAGGTTAAACTACAGCAAGACATTTTAGATGCACTCTAAGAAAGCACATAATGATGGTAAAAATAACTGTTCATAGGATTAGTCTGCCTAGGACGAGAATTTCAATTTCAGTGGTATTCAATTAACTGGAGGTTTAAAAAAAAAAACAAACCAAAGAGGGGAGACAGGTTTCACTGATAAAGCTGAAACCTTGTAACTAATCCTCCTTAGTCCTTGAAATGGGAAGGTGCATTGATGAGAATGCTCATCTGGCACACACCGCTCTCCTTTCCGCATCAGCTCTGACAGCAATGAAGTGCCCGGCAATTTAAATGTCACAAATGCGAAGGCAAATGCACTCCAAGGCTATAATGACAGGCACTAACTAAAGTGCCATTAACTCTTCATTAACTCCCTCAGAAATAAAAACCTAAACAACATCACAGTAAAGCATGCCACAATACAGTGCAGAAAATGCTAATGCCTGCCCAGTTTCATCCAAGTTACCCCCAAACTGTATTTACTAATAGAAATAACAGTGTTTACCTTTTTATCACTTCATTTTCCACCATAGTGCTGTCCAGCACAACTATCTGCTCTGGGATTCTCACGTTCACAGACACAAGCCCCAGGGAGAACAGGGAAAGCATCGCCACACACTGGCCACCAGGTCCTTCCATAGGAAACGCAATCATGTCGTCTGATGCTTTGTTTTCTTGATCTTTAAACGAGAAGTGATCTGGCTGGTCTGATTTTTCAGCATTTTTGAGCTTCTCGAGGAACTGAAAGGCCTCTGTACAAATGGTACTGGGAAACCGCCATGTGAAAACTCTGGACAAAAAGACAAATTCAGAGAAGCACAAGACTCTGATAATCTGTTCTTACTGCGCATAAATTTTAGACCCAAGGTAGCACAGAGCAGCCAAATAGTTACAGCACGCCTGGGTAGATTCTTTTATTTGCTCAAACATCAACAGTGACCTTTCTGACACCCACCTGTAGTAACTCTGAGACAGCTGATAGGACATGGGTACAAAAGGCAAAGCCCGGCTTTTCTTTGGACCCAATGTGTGGTTTACTCGACGGCGATTGACCAAGCTCCTCTTCTGACACTCCAGGAAAGCCTTCACAAGAATGTCATCCCGGTACTCGCGGTACAAGCGAAACGTCTGCAAAAAACCCCCGTTCAACATAAAAGGCCGTGTTAGCTCTGAATCCACTGTTAGACTCAGCGACTTGAGGATTACCTAACTAAATGAATATGGAGCTACAAGCCAGAATGTAAATGTTATACATACATTTACTTCACTGTTCTATTCCTTTTATGGACTTCCAGGCTTTCCACAGTAAATGCCAATTAAATTAACCGAATGCTATAGAACACCTGATATTCAAAATGGGATCAGGCTCCCACTACAATTATATGTATAAAAAAATGCTCATCTGCAACACACTTTGGTAAATTCTTCCTGTCATTTTACCAGGAACACCTGCTTCTAAGAGCATGGCTTTCTGGGCTCCACTCTGCCTGCTCGAGAGATACTAAACTCCCTTTGAACTTCTATTCTAATTTATTTTTGTTAAGTGCCTGACTGATAGATCATCTATTTTTGTGGTGTCCACCTGAAGGAGAGGCTCTCCAACACCAGTGTCCGCTGGACACTAGGACTGTCTTTGTGATTTCTCCTCCAGAGTGTAATTCTCTGCTCACGTGGGCACTAAATCATGATACAGTTTGACCCAAGGAAGGGATGTGGAGCTTCTTTCATATGATTTTTGGGGATTGCTTCAACCTCGCATCTTGCAATCTCATCCTCAGAGAGAAAAGCAACATACTGAAAATCTGGATACAATGTACCATTTCCTAAAAGCAGAAGAGAGTAATCCCCATCGTAACTGATACAAATCTAAGTGCCTGAGTTTCCTTTCTCTCGTTTGAAAAAGGCATATATCAAGGGGGAAGGAGAAACTCTTCAGGGTTGTACAGCCAGTAAAGTTTGGTCCAGATACTGTACCTGAAATGACTGGCAAGATTTCATCTGGTTATCTGAGAGTGCCAGAGTGCTCTGAATCAAATTCTGTAGCACTAGAAAATGAATATCATAGACACTGAAAGAAAAAAAACAAAAACGTTTATTCATGATGACTGAGTGTGAGTTACCTACCTTACCTTAAACTAGCACAAAAATATACAAACTCATTACCTACCTTAAACTAGCACAAAAATATACAAACTCAATCACCTGCTTCTGAAATAAGGGCATAAAGGTGTGAGACCACTACAGCTGAGGATCATTCATGTAAAAGAGCCTCTTACATTTTCCATGACCTTCCCCCCTGAAGTTCTGCATCAGTCCAGATAATCAGACCCAAAACAAAGTTCTCTTTGTTAAGATCTCCTCCTCCTAAGGCATAGCACCCACACAGCAAACATACACTGTTGTCCTAATGATAACAGAGCACCATTTTGAGAAGGGCACTCCTTCTGTCATTCCATTCATCAAATCTATAATCCTTCACTAAATTTACACACTGCAACAAACAGATGAAAAACATACTGAATTAGAAGACTATATGTATGATTTTCACAGACGTGAGGGCTGACATGACCTTGGACTCCTAATGGGAAAAACTGATGCTACTGCTGCTCACCTGCTTAGACTGTCCTCCTTTGTGTTCTGATCGGTGTCTTCCCCGATCGCTAAAACTCGAAATCTGGGGAAGGGGAGGGAGAAGACAACACTGAAACAAAACTCACATTCTGTGGTTTTATACCAGCCATGAAACGCAGAGGCTGACAAGCGCAACTGCTGATAGGGCAAGTGTGGAAGCAGCGCAGGGGAGCGCTCTGCTCCAGCAGCCCGCAGCACAAGTGTCAAACATTAAGAGCACCGTCGCGATCCATCTCCCTCACTGCACTAAGCTTTCTGCTGACAAGCAGGTAAAACACATTGACAGGAGACAGTACCAAACTGTATGGATTTGCTATTCTATTGAGGTTTTGGACTTCTAGTTACCATCAGCAGCACGTGCACATACAGTAAGAAAATTTGCAAAGGTGCTAAATTTGTTATCATAAAGTGGTTTGAGACCCAAATTCTCGCATTTCTCTCCAAGTGTTATTCATCATGAAGAAGCCTGACGATCTGCGGTTGGAGGAGGCCACGCAAGGCTGGGCGCTCTGCTCTATCAACAGCAGCACTGAGATGATTCAGCTGAGCAACCAGCTACAAATTGTGATATAAAATATGGCCAGTTAATCTGGAAAATTGTAAAGGCAAGTCTTCTATTGCATTAAAATACTACACCTGAGTACCAATGTCTTCTAATAGCAAAGCTAAGGATTTGACCATTTATAAAAATCTGACATTGTGAACTTCTGGTTTACAAGAAGTCTCATTTAGCAAAATGAGAATGGTTTAGAATAAACAAGCTTGTGCAAATAACTGCACATTAGTTATAGGTACATAGGAAGTCTGGATTTCAAAGAAACATTGCTTGTTGTATTTACTGAAACTTCTTTTGATACTAAGAGTACAAGTACCAGAGGGTGTAAAGCATGCACAGCAGTGAAGAGGTCCTCATGTCCTCAATTATCTCAGCCCACATGCAGAGTCAAAAGCACCATAGCTAAAATACCTGGAAAAGAGTTCTTGCAAAGTATCAGGAATCTCAAGTTTGGGATTCCCCAGGGTTGAACTGAATTTCTCTTTCAGTCTTTCCACAAACTCTTTGAACTCCTTTGCACAAACCTTTGAAAACAAGAGAGAAATGTTATCAACCTTCATTTCTTAGAGTGGGAAAACGCCCTCTATTTCTAAAGCTTTTGTGGAAAATTCTAGAAGAAATAGCTGCTTTTGAATTATCAAGTCAGAAACCGTACAACAGACAAGAGAATGCATCAAAAAAGCTGTGTGGAGGTCGAGTCCGCTGATATCAGCCCCAGGGTCTGTCTGTAATCAAGCTCACAGGTACAAGCAACCCACCATGAACATATTAAAACAAATCACACCGAATTAACAGCATAAGATCTCTTGCTACAGCTTTGCTTAAGTCTTTTTTTGTCCTCTTCATACCTTTCAGGCTTTATCATGTACTCCCTTAACTCTGTTTGTACAATCATGGCCTGGAGGACACCTGTTACACACAGTTCTGTATCTCTCTGGAAACAAGATTTTATTTGCTTCCAAAGACAGACGTTAGGGATTGGGGACCCACGCATTTATTTCAGCAATGTCTCACCACAGAACAACTGTTCTTCATTTAAACAAAAATGAATCTGACAACAGAACTGCTTGGGATTGTCTGACAATAGTATGAATTGTCATTCCTGGATAAAAACAAAGAAAATCTTGCTGTGACATTGTGAAGAAGTTTTGAAATTCCAAATGGAATTGTTTGCACCGAAAATGCAAAAACTTTTCAGTTTGAAATTGTGGTTGATTTAAGCCATAAAAATCTCAACAACTAAAAAAAAACTTTGGACTGATTTAATCAAGGCTTCTCTCACCAAATTTGCTTCCGTTCCTGCTCTCATCCCCAGAAGCTGCATATTTCAACATGCAACCAGAAAAAAAATAATTGGCAATTACAGAGCAAAGATGTTTTCTTGCTCAGGTAACAAGGAGGCTGAGAGGATTAAAAAAATAAATTAAAAAAATCAGTGCATACGGGTGCTCCGTCAGGGATGTTTATAAACAAGCACATTGAAAAACATACATTTCTGTTGCAAAGCAGTGCTGCTTATGTGCCTTTGGAAGGCTGCCTGTGTCCACTTTACTCTCAAAATAGCAACGATGCTGCATTTTTACAATGATGCTATTTTTAACATGGCTGAGGGTACAAGGGAGACGTAAGATATGAAATCACAGTAAGCAAAACAGTGCAAACACTCAGTAAGCCAAACAGTGTAAAGCACTACGTGACCTTTAGAATACTTCCTTCCTACCTGTGGATCTTCATAATTGTTTTCTCTGTTCATGAAATCTTCAATGAGGGTTTTGTCTTGGTAAACTTCAGCAAGGCAAACTCTGCAAGAGATACAATTGAAGGTGTTGTACATAGTTGAAATGTTCCCAATTCAGTACAGACTTCGTAGCACTAGGTGCAAAAAAGTTGAAATTTATATTCACATAAAATAAGTTATAAATGTAGGAGGAGCATATCCCTTCACTTAATTTCAGGGGAATTTAGCCTATAGCTAGAACATAGACAGAAACCTTCTTACTTATAATTAAGATAGGTCTGTGTATTTCTGACAATATAACGAGCTCTTCGTCCAACGGAATGAGAAGTTTTATCGAGGGACTCCTCAAAGCTGGCATGCATGATATCCCGAACTACTTGCCATGGAACAAAGGGCCTTTTTACCTGTGTGAAGAACAAACGTGTTTGGAGTTAAACTTCAGCTCTTACGTACGCAAACGGTGCTTAGAACCTGGATGAATTCCCAGGGCTGATGAAATGTGTGGTCAGTACATAGACCCCTTAAGTACAGGTCCTGCTAAATACCTTTGCATTTAGCACATGACTAGCGATTCGGCACAGCAGGAGCAGACTGTCTTCTTGCACTGTCCAGAAGACACGCAGACGTGTCATTCTCTGCAGGGCACTCTGGTCAGCTTCATCATGGTAGCGGAGCCTTTTGCTTTTTTCTACAGAATCCTCTTCTAACAAATCCAGGAAACAAAAACAAACAAGCAAACAGTTATCTCAGCACTACATATTCTGATTAATTCAAACTCCTATCACAGGCAGTATCAGCACCAACTGGAGTTTATAAGAATTAAAAACAAAAGTAGAGAAGGAAATAGCAGCTGAGAAAGTAAAATGCATTAATTACTCTCCCATGGCTGAGAAAATGAACACTTTAGTTAGCAAATTGATTCTTCATACCATGAAGAACCTTTAAGCCAGCTATCAAAAGCTGATGGTGAGCTGCAAGGCATTAATCTGGTGCAGACACAATTAGAAATTCTTTAGTTTGTACAGTACAGGAGTGCAGCCATGATCCACATACAGGTAACAGTTACAGCATGCGGCTGTTTTTCTCCAGAGCAAGTACACAGCCCCAGGACACCTGGATGTCTTTGCTGAAGGAGGCACCCAGAGAGATGGCCAGTAAGTTTCCATTTCCCACACTCTGTGACAATCACAGCAGCTTTTCTAAAGCAACTTACAGCAGCATATGCATTAAAAAGAAGGCCACTTCTTCCTGGTGTGTTAGTTACTTACCTTTCTTTACCTTCTTGGTCTTCTTTCCTGTGTCTTTCCTAAGCCTCTTCCTCTTTTGGCTTTTTCCACCTCTCACTCGTTTGGTTCGATCCTGGGTTGGTTCTTTAGTTATTTCAACACATTCCTCTTTCTGGACAAGTGACTTAGATGCTACCTTTCCTTCTCTCAAAATATTAAGTTTGTTACCTAAAACGACACATATTTACAGGAGTAGAGCTTTATAGCAGTTACATTCTACAATATTAAGGCATAAAGGGCAAATGCCAAAGTTTCAGTATATTAAAAGACAGATGCCCTCCCAGACTTGCCCTTTATTAGTCATGTCATTTTATGCCACTTCTCAGCAGCTCACAATGAATAAAATCCCACATAAATGAGGAATCATCAAGCAATTCCAAGTCCAGCGTACAATGCACAATCAGACAGGAACTGAGTTGAGGTTTCATATTCAACCTGAAGCATTTCCTCCTCCTTAGCTTAAATGTTAGGCTAAACAATTTTAACAGTGCTTAGTCGTACAAAACATTGGTCCCTCTAGACTTCCTGCAAACTGCAAAACGGAAATTACAAAGGGTAAAAATTATTGTTCTATAGCAAAGGAAATTATTTACATATCTACTTTACTGCCCCAGAAGCATCCTAGATCACTGTAAGGAGACAGAAACAACCTATGTTGTCAATACTGGATAAAAAATTATTATTCCATATATCCAGAATTTTACTGCCCTAGGAGCCTCCTAGATTACCATAAGGCGACAGGAATAACCCACATCATCCATAGTGGGTTTGACAAAGACAGTAACAGCTCTAATGCAGTTGCAGACCCCCCGACCAGCATCACCCCCTTACCTCCTGAGCCGAGTGGGAGCGGGTGTTTTGTTAAGAAGGTTTGGAGCCTCACTGTCAGTCCGTTCTCAGAAACTGTACTTTCCTACGACAACACAGCTTTCAGAAAGGTGATTTGCAAAAGGAGGGCACTGGTTTCAACATCACTATACATGATATCCTTTGAGTGGTGTCAAAAATGAATTTTCAGTATAAAGGAAAAGATCCCTGGTACAATGAAGAATTCATTTGTCTTATGACTACCACATATTTGAATGGCTCTACAGCTTTTCTTCAATCATACTGTAATGACCACTAGATTATGTAGGTTAGAATTTCAGAAAATCTCCTTAAGTTTAGAAGAAGTTATGGCTGGAAAAGAAATGCTTGATTCTTTCACTGCTACAGAAGCTGAGCAGAATTTTCTGTAAAACAGTATTTTTTCAAAGCATTTTAGATTCCAAAGGAACTTCTAAAAAGCACAAAACCAAAATGCAAACACAAAAATTGAGTAAATGCCTCCTACACCATATTCTATCCATCTTAAATCTGAGCCCAAACTGAGAGCGATGTATCAGGAGTTTTGCCATCCTCAGCAAACCCCATTTATCTCGTGGGCCGTTCATTGGTGATAGAAGTTGGACACAGGTGTGGAGGGGAAAGCCAAAGAGATGCAGGGGGTCCTGTTAGTGCTGAACAACTGGAGGACAGAACAGCAGATGAAACTGGGAGTGAAATGATCCCACCTGAGGTCAAAACCAAGCAACTCATACACCGATAGGCTCTAATTTGACCACCACTTAGGGCAGGATAATTACAAACAGTTCTGTGAAAGTACCTGTTCAATGCTTGGTAATGGTCAAAAAGCAAAGCGAATGTAAGGAATTCCTAGGAAAGGAGAGCAACACTATGCAGCTACAGTGGTCACAGCCTGAATGCACTATGTGTTTTAACCTTAAAAATGATATAGCAGAACTAGAACTGTTTAAACAAAGGCAACAGGAATGATTAAAGGCAGAACAGGTTCCATGCTGGGAACAGTTAAGTAATCTGGTAGATGTCAGTGTTTAAAAAGAGACGATAATGGGAAACATCAGAGATGTTTACAAAATCAAGTGAAACAGAAAGGGAGAATTTTTTTTCACAGCTTCTGTTAGTACTACAATGATGAGGGAGCTTAAACATCAAAAGGAAGTGGTGACAGATAATAGGACTTTGAAACACTTTGCTACATGAAGTTGCAGATACGAAAGCAACACACATCCAAAAAACAATTAGACAAATTAATGCTAAAGGAAAAAGCTATTAACAGCTTTCAAACATCTCCTCCAGGTTAAGAATGGTCTTGAGCCAAACTCGCAGACAGCTGGGAGAATATTCTGATGAAATATCACTACATATCTACCTTGCTCTTAAAACCTTCCCTACAAATCTTTAATTGGCAACCATCACCGACAGGACATTAGCAGGATGGGGATGGCCATTCTTATTTGCCTGTGTTGGGCTTCCTAGTCAATTTTTTTGCTGTATGTATTTCCTTATTCTGGATGTTTCAGTTTTCATCTGACAAATTCTACATTTCAGAAAGGCAAGAAGCACCACTAAGTCATCTACGTTTATTGCTTCCTAAAGTATTTCTGCTTTGGTTGAATGTATTGCAAAATTCAGTTCAGATAAAATTTACGTCCAATTCTTTCATTCACTTCAGCACCAAGATTTACCCAATTTGGCATTCATTTCTTTGCAGTGATGCACAGCCTTACTGAGACACTCAGGTGAGAAAGCGTGCAGGCAGTATAATTTTGCTATCAGTATCTCAACCTTAAGAATATTAACATTTGGAAAAGCCATTACAGGATATAAGTTTTAAAATACCCACCTTCCTAGTCTTATTGATGATGTAGCTTGTCCAGATCCAGTTGCGTTTTAGATGCCCATAAAAGCTGGAATCCAGACCTGCAGCTCCCAACCCGTCTCCGGGAATGGTTCCATCGTCAACCACCTCTCGGCTGCCTCTAAGAGAAAGAGAAACAAAGCATCCAGTATTTATTTTGTAGGAAGCGCCTCCTCACCTCTTCTTCACCGATGTGTGTGCAACGTGCAGAACCCCCAATTCAGACAGGGCTGGGAAAGAGGAGGAGGAAAAGAGATGCTCCTTCCCTTAACCCTGGTCCAAAAGCAGCATGACAATGATGCTTTTCCATTAAGTTTTAAATCCTGATATTTAATGACTGAGCTTTCAGCTTAGAAATTGCACCCAGAACAACTTCATAATTGTTCACCAAGTTCCACTGGCCAAGTTAAACTCTTCTCAGCCCTATTCCTGCCACAGGACCAGAGGAAATACCTGCTCAGATGGAAAACTTTCTGAGGACAAGTGTGGGGAAAATCCTGCACAGGAACTAAAGGCATTCAAACCCTTTTTTCACGCTGACTGTCGAGCACTGATCTCTCCAGTTTTATAACAAATACATTAAAGCTTGTTAAGCCAGAAAAACAATGAACTGCATTTCTTTCCTGGAAAGAGCATTAAACTAACAGTGAATAGGACATAATGCATAATTAGTGGGGTATTATGGTGCAAAATGAAAAAAATTGTTTATTTTTCTTCTATAAATATGAGACTGTGCAAGAAATCATGGAGAAAAACTTCCTACTTCTTCAAAAAAATCAAACTATGAATGAGTGCTGCATATGCAGTAGACACGACAGCTCTGACAATCCAGTAATAACACCAAAGAGTATTTTTGAAATCCTGTTTCACCTTATGAAAGATTTTTTTTGAAAGCTACCGTGAAAAAATTATTTCAGTCAAGCTTTCAATAAATTCTTCCATGACAACATTACAAACTATTTCTTGCCCTTAAAGAAGCTGCAGTCACCTCTAGGCTAACTGCAAGTCAACACCAGATCTCCAGTTTACAAGATTTCTTACCATACAATGGAGACCATATGTGAAAGCTGACAAGTGGGCTGAACAGAATTTCCTTCTATCAGCGAGGATCAGTGGGATTAAGTTCACTCACCTCCTTTACTTTTTTTAAAATAACTTGATACATGTACTACCAACACTGAACTAACTGAAAATACTTTTAATCAGGCTGTTTATTAAAAGAATAGAATGTTGGCAGAAGTAAACCACAGTGCACAACACTCAATATAAAAGGTGTGACTGGCATTCTGCATGGCTGTCACAGGCGGTCAGTGCACAACCCTCTCAAGTATTCCGGTTGTGATCAGGCAGAAGATGAAGTGCTCCAGATATCACTTCCAGATTTCACCAGCGTACACCAATATCATATTAGAATTTTATCTGTGAACAATATTCAACAAATTGCAACACAGAAGGACAGATTTCAGAATGTGACACTGGGGAGTATTTCTAGTACAGGGTACTAGAAATACTATGATATAAAGCACAGGAACAGAGAATCTTTAATATATTCCCTTGCAGTGACTGTACCCAGAAGCATTCCTTCCCCTGACTTTGCTTTCCCCAAGACTCTTGCAACACACATCTGTACTACTTTAGAAGGAAATCTGAATCTGGTTTTCCCATTCCCCTAGCATTAAAACCTGCTTGGTAAACAAGTTCCTTGTAAGCTTGATACATAACTACATGTCTTTTTAATCAGCCTCTGGATTATGAAAAACAAACAAACAAAACAGCCCTCACAACACCCAATAGAAACGCTGGAGTCTTAACTGCATTTGCTATTGAGTAACATTCTCAAACGAGAACAGTTGGTTTTGCTCACTTTATTCAAGCAACAACACAAAGATGAAGACAACATACGTGGTATATTCCAACATCGCAGTCTTTCGTTCCAGATTGTGTTTATCCGCTGCTGACTCTTGTTCCATCTCTACATCTAGTGCAGTCTCCTCCCCTTGAAGATTATTTCTCTTTGAACGAGGACAGCGGACAACTCCTAGACATACAGATGAGTTGGACTATCAGCATGAGAAGCCAGACTTCAACCCCTTGTTATCCCACTCTGCCATGGCAACCTACAGCTTCCATTTTTAACGCTTCTCGATAAAATGTGCTACCTTCTTACAGCGGCTAATGGTGTTCCACCTCATTTCCAGTACAAGGCCCTAAATTATCCAAAACTGTATTCAGGGCAGAAGTAATGTAAGGCTGGTACACTTTACTAGGAAAATACTGCAGCAGTTCACTGATATTTTGGATGAATCACAGCTTTTCAGGTACTCAAAGGTGGCAGCACTCCTCAAGAACCATGGCAGGTTGTGACTGCTGAAACACAGCGTGCACACTCTTCGTGTCTGACACCTTCATGTTGGAGATACATTTAGGACAGAGCAGAGGAGTCAGGTGATTGTTTTACAGAATAACAGAAGTCAAAGGTAGAAAAAAGTCCTCCACACAATTTCTAGCTCACTAATGCTTTTTGGCTGCCCATGCTACAAAGATAATAGAGCAGGACAGGATCTTAGATGATTACCTCATCTAGAGACTCAACACACACTGAAGTGCAGCACACTGGTGAAATATCATTCCCATATTTTGGGGGCAGGAACAATCACGGTCTGACCAGCCCACAAAGACTGCAACAATCACAGACACACTACCATTTGAAAAATGTGAAAGGAGCCTGCTTCAATCCAAAAGGAGATAAAATTACAAATAAATCCTTCTACCTGGCTGACTAAGTTACAGAAATAAGCTTAGGGTTGTCTATGGTTTCAGGAGCAATCTCTTCCCTCCAATAGTCCTGCATCTGGGCAGGAACAACCCCAGGTTCCAGTATAGGTTGGGAAACTATATATTAGAGAGTAGTGTAAGGGATAGGAACCTGGGGGTCCTGGTGGACAACAGGATGACCATGAGCCAGCACTGTGCCCTTGTGGCCAGGAAGGCCAATGGCATCCTGGGGTGTATTAGAAGGGGGGTGGTTAGTAGATCGAGAGAGTTTCTCCTGCCCCTCTACTCTGACCTGGTGAGACCACATCTGGAATATTGTGTCCAGTTCTGGGCCCCTCAGTTCCAGAAGGACAGGGAACTGCTGAAGAGAGTCCAGTGCAGGGCAACAAAGATGATTAAGGGAGTGGAGCACCTCCCTTATGAAGAAAGGCTGAGGGAGCTGGGGCTCTTTAGTTTGGAGAAGAGGAGACTGAGGGGTGACCTTATTAATGTTTATAAATATATAAAGGGTGAGTGCCATGAGGATGGAGCCAGGCTCTTCTCGGTGGCCAACAATGATAGGACAAGGGGTAATGGGATCAAGCTGGAACACAAGAGGTTCCACTTAAATTTGAGAAAAAACTTCTTCTCAGTGAGGGTGACAGACACTGGCCCAGGCTGCCCAGGGAGGTTGTGGAGTCTCCTTCTCTGGACACATTCAAAACCCACCTGGACATGTTCCTGTGCGACCTCACCTGGGCGTTCCTGCTCCAGCAGGGGGATTGGACTAGATGATCTTTTGAGGTCCCTTCCAATCCCAAACATACTGTGATAATGTGTAATATGTTTTTTAAATGTGTACTTCTTGTAGCTTGTATTTAAAACCGTAAAAGGATCAAAGACAAAAATAAGCTCCAAAAACCTGGGATGCATGAGCTCCCTTAACTTTCACTTCTCATCTAACTCAGGCTATTGATCAGGTTAAGCAACATGTTTCTAAGGAAAAGGGATCTCTACTTAAACTGGCAGAGAGCTATGGCAAAAATATACTGATAACTATTTTCAAAAAGGCATTTTCATAGCTGGATTAAAATCTTACAGGGCTATTATCAAATTGGATACTTCTAACAGGACGGCAATGCTTTTCTTTTAACACTGCTCTGAAAATTTCAGGTGGATCTCAACTTCACAGAATTATATGGACAAACTTGTAGATATTTTCTGATGCACAAGGTGACCAGCCAAGAGACCAAAACATTGGAAATGACGAAACAGACTGCCTCAGGTTTTAGGAAAAGAAAAGGAATTGTGGTATGAACAGAATAAACAGTAAAGGCGCTAAAAACATAGAGTTATATCATACCCAATGGTGTGTTAAGGCAGACACACTGCAAATCGAACCAGAAGTTTTCCACATCCTGCATGGTGTTCAGAACATACAAGCGTCTCTCGAACGGGCGACTACTTTGAGCCAGGTTATAATGGGGGTCACAGACTGTGGTATCAACAATCACAGCATTTCGCTTCATATACACAAAGACCTGTCAAATACAGTATGTTTCAGGTGGGTAGGTAAAAATCATTGAAATTGCCCAATTTACAGGCCACACAACTTAATCTGGTTTAGGACACCTTAGCATCTCCTCAGTCTTCACTGGTTTGAGCCAGTACTCTGAGAGAAGACACACATACACCCCACCCTTTGACACTGCATTCCCAAACTGCCTTTGCCATCAATCCAGAAACGTGCTTTCCAGATTTAGAAGAGTTTCTTTTTGCCCTTGTGCACAGGATATTCCCAGTTTCCACAGAAGGTGACTGTTTCCTACAAGCTCTCATTCAGTATTTGAACAGAAGCGTTTTGGGGTCTAATTATGTCTCTTATCCTCATAAAATGTATGTTGGGACTGCCTTCTCCTCTGCATGTGCTGTCTATTTATAAAAATATGCATATGAACGTCATTATTTTACTCTGATCAGTGACTTTATTCTAACACTTGGATGGAACAGAATGTGCCATGTTCATTTTTCATAAAGTGCTGCCAGTCTAGAACCTCCCAGATCACTATTGTGTGCAATGTTCAGCATTATACATTTCAGTGGTGTCTTTCCAAAGAAAGAGGCAAAAATATTCTCCACAACTTGCAGTATGTCACTTGGATCTGGTGGTTTGCATATACATCTGAAACATCAGTATTTTATTTAACTATTTAAGGTAATTACAAATCCCAAATCTTGCATTTATTTCACTGGAAAACAAACAAACAAACAAACAAAAACATGTAGAATAATGGATCATTTTTTTAGAAAAATTACCTGATCTTTATCTTGAAACTTCTCTGTTGGGCCAAACTGTATCAGTCCCATATAACATAATCTTTGAAGGTTTTCTACCACTGAAAAGATGTATCTCCTGCAGCAATATTGGGAGTATTACAATTAGCACTCAAGAAAACCATAAAAATGGTACCAGAAAGCATGCCAACAGCAACCTGAAGCTTCAGGAAACCACTGCTTTTTTGAAATACTGAGGTTTAGAACTTCTAAAGTGGTATTTTTGTTTGAATTGTCAGCTTACAGAAAACATATTATATCCCCAAGCTCCAAATTTCCTTTCCTCAGATCACAAACACAATATTTTAGTCAAATACTAAAATATTGCTAGCAAAGAACAAAATTAGCCAGATAAGCCATATGTAAAAAATGAATTAAACAAGGTCAGAACACCAGCAGAACTGCAGGCAATTACATACTATGAAAAGAAGACATGAGTAAGAAAACGTGACTGCTAAATATGGGCTGATAAGCCTTCACACGTGCACACAGAAAGATCTGGACACCGATCCTTGCACTTAAGAGTGTTTAGAATCACTGCTCCAAGAAACTGCTTCCTGTTGCTTACAGCTATGGCAGAGCAAAAAGTGCAACATTTCCCATGTATCTACTTATACAGCAAAATTCTGGAAGCTGCAGGAAACGTCTGCAAGCTCTAGTTTCTGGTTGTCAAAAATTAGCTTTGCCCACATTTACCTTCACTAAGGTGAAGATTTTCTGTGCAGTTAAATGGGAATTGTATTTTGGCAGGAGTTTTCTCTAGGGCTCTGGAAGAAGACAAGCCCAGAAATATTAAAGCAAATTTGGCTGAGTTAGAAGTTCTAGTGAACGGGGGGCAAAGAGACACGGTTCTATGTCATACTGTTTTGCATAAACCAGTCAGATGGAGCCTGCAGATTTCGGAAAATACCATAAATCCGGTTTCCTAGTTCCTGATATTCAGCAAGTAGGAGGTTAGGAATAGCAAACCTGTGCTAACCACGAGTCGTGACAGGAGATACTGTCACAAGTCACCAACGACATTTGCAGGTTTGCAAAATGTTGTACAAGATCTCCGGCCACCCAAATCCATGCTGTTCTCATAGCAATGACCTTCTGGGGAAAGTTCTGATGCTGCCGATTCCACATATTCAAATCACTTTCCTTTAAAGTTGCTTTCCCCTCCTACCTTCAGTCCAATTTCAGTTCTTAAATCTCCTAGATGAGGAATGGCAAACAACGGACAGGCCAATGAGAGCATGAGTGGAAATCGAATGGTATGTATAAGAGGCAGGAACTGGGAAATGTGGCACCTTCTGAAAGATTTATGAAGGACAGCAACATTTAGACTCTATTAAATTCTGAATTTAGCAGCAGTCAGGAGTGTGTTTTATACAGAAGTAACATCCTGCTGATGAGTTATGAAGGACAGAACCTCCCAGCTCTCAAACACTGCCTGACAGCATGCATGAATATTGTTTATTAGTTTCTTATTACCTTCTATTTGGGAGAGAAATATACAATTTGGCACACTATCCTTAGAAGACTGATGATCCTTGTCTTAAGTAACAAAGTTCTCTTTGACACAAACAGGGAATAACTGAGAAAACAGGCAACCACTCTTGTTTCCTCCCTAGATCCATTTACTTACCTTTTGTAGAGAAGCTGCTGTCGGATTGACCTTGGAAGAGACCTGATCAGAATGTGCTTTTTTAGTGGATCGTTTAAAAAGTCTTCTAGGCCATCCACCTAGAATTATTTTAGAAGCTAATTAAAATGTGAAATATACCTATCCTTTAAAGCATCAAGCTTTGGTGCCAGAACTGCCTACTGAAATATTTTCTAAGCAAACATTACCGCTTTTGTAAAATGCTTAAACATTATTCTTGCGCATCAATGAGGCAGAAGATTCAGTGAGATTATAAAAAGCTCTTTGCAAAATATTAGCTTAAGAATTTGCAGTATTACCAAGCTATACATTTTTTCAGTGTGGCTGTAAAGGCAACTAACTTTTCTGGAAAAGAAACTATCAAGAACTAAAGCACCTACTCTCCAATGGTGAGCTTTGTTAAAATAAACTAAGATGATATTTGCTACTGCTTATAGGTACAGTTGATATCATCAGATTTGAAAGTAAAACAAATGTAAATGCAAAAAAGCACCACACCTTGTAGCTGACTTGTACTATCTGAATAAAGATGGAGAGAGGCAAGCAGAGAAGAATGTCACTAACGAGAGCCCATCCAAATCCAAACTCCCTGTGAAGCGGGAGAGGAGGGACGTGGCGCATCCACGACGCATCATCCACGTACACTAGGAACGAGAAGACTGGCTTAGATTCAGACAGGACAAACCTAGTAGTTGTAGTAACAGTTTTGCTTTAAGCATTCAAGCAAAACACGTTTGACAGCTGATAGTCTAGAAATCTGAAAATCTAAGTTGACCTGAAATTTCAATCTTTTCTAAAGTGGCCTTTTGCAGGCTTTTTCAGTGTTGGTGAGGACTCTTGAAAAGCACATTTAAGCCTCCTAAAAATAAGTCCGCCCTTCTTTATTAGCTTACACAGTTCAGAGGATGCCTGAAAGCAACAAACATTATAAATTCCCATGTACAAAGATGATACTCACACCACCCTTGTAACACTTTGTTTTTCACTAAGACGATCTGTTCCAAGACTTAATTATCCTTACAGCATACTAAAATAGCTTCTGGATAAGCAATCCAATTATTTCTTTTTCTGTACTCATTAACACGGAGAATAGCTTATCCGCTGCCTTTAACATCCTTTTTTCACTTTGGAAGATATATATCCCGTCCCCCTTACTTCAACTTGTTTTTGTAAAAGAAACAGAAGGTGGCAACATTTCATAAATTAGTTAAAGAGGTAATTATTTAACTACGGCTTCGGCATAGACCTATTGCTACGAAAATTAAATCTAAACCATTTCTCCAAATTTACTCAAGATTATTCTGACTTCAAATCATTCTCTCTGAATTACTAACAAACTTCCCAGCTTTTTATCATCCACAATTTGAGCCTACTGTATTTCACCATCCAGAACGATGCCCTGTTTGATGTCCCTTTCAGTTTGAGATCAAGCAATTAAAAACATATGAGTAGTTTTTCCAAGCTTTGTGTTCCAACCTTAAAATGTTTTCATTGAAGCCGTATTGTCAAACAGTTATGAAGCTACTACACTGAACTGTGGTGCAGTCAGGACATGCCACTTCTTACCTGTTTGGTTAGACAAGTCCACTTCAGCCTCCTGTGCAGAGGATTCAGGATTCACCGCAGGTGTCACAATTTCTAAAGTCCCATCTGGTTGTGGTTCCAGTACAGCTGCGTTCACATCCAGCCCTTGTTTGCTGCCTTTTTTCTCGCCATCACTACCTCCTTTTTGCCGTGTTTCATTTAAAGGGTGTCCATAAATTAAGTACCAGAGGAACATGTGGACCATTCTTAAACGGGGCATTTTGGGAAGAAAGCCAAGAGAGCGCCCAAGTCCTGGAACTGGGAAGGAAGATTAAAAAAGAGCATTAGAACAGAAGAAACATCGACCTCTGCAAAACTGATGTGAAGAAAACTGGAAGGAAGTGGGCAGTTGAAAGTAAAAATAAGTTACAAATATTAAGTGACAAGTAGCAAAGAAGAAGTAGTGAACACAAATACTCCAGTTCACAACTGTAAAAAAAAAAAAGCAGTTAAGAAAACATCGGATAGTAAGACTGCTTTAACATAAACCTATTTTTTCTTCTATAAAAGAAGAAAAAACACAATTGTACCTTAGGAGAGCCCAATATCTGAAAGTGATTATTAATAATAAATGGGAAAGTGAAAGATGACATAAAAACCACATAACTGTACCTGTAACAGGATGATAGTTTTTTAGTTGTGTTACGCCCATTTTTTCATCAGTTTTCCGTGCCCGATTATTATTATCAGCTTTACACGAGCTTTCTTGCGTTTCTCCTGAATCAGGAGCTGCCTCTTGCCTCAGGTTTTCTTCCTCTGTGTGGTCCTGAGGTGTTGGTGTCTGGGGAACTTTAATCCTGCATTAAAACCACACAGCACTTTGGTAAAAATTAAGCACAGTTCAATTCCTCTTCTTTCCTGATATCAGGAGATAGTCAGCATCTTGCTTCATCTCTCTGCTTCCACGTCTCTGTTGCTAAATAAGAGATTTTTCTTTTCTTTTGCCTACTTTGTGTTTATTTCCTCTGCATATTTTCACATGCACTAGATAAGCCAAGTTCCCCACAAGCCACCCAAGGCATCACTAGAACTTGCCTGTTTGCGGTGCTTGAACTGGAGATTCGGAAGCGCACCTGCTCAATGGCACTTTTCACAAGGGAATCGTTGGGACTCACTGAAGGATGCACAACAAACTCTACCTGTTCAGAGCAGCAGAAAGCAAACAAAAGGTATTTATGCAGATATTGGCTCTTAATAAGCTGCCTAAATTATCAGAGATTAACAAACAGCTAATTAATAGTAACCACGATGGATGAATCCTATGAAGATTTAATAATTCATAGAATATTAACACTTTTGGATCAAAACTCCTGTTGCTACTTTGTATTGAGCAAGAGGCCAGACTGTATGGTCTCTGTACCAATCAGCAGTTAATGTCATTTCTACAAACCTCAGGGGGTTTTTTATTTTTGAAATCTGAAATATTTGGGGAACAAACACTTAAACTTGCAAAGATTAGGCTGAAAGGGATAAATGAAAAGCCATACCACATGAGGCCAAACTAATACAGATTGTTGCTGAAAGTACACACACCATTCAGTTTAGTAAGATTTCATATGTGCCCTACAGTAATTGTGGAGCAGGTAATTTTCAACGGATTATCTCCCTGCTTACAAACATTTCACACTAGATTTACAATAAGTCTCAGCTTTACAACTATAAACACTTTACTTCCATAAACCTCAATAACAGTGGGTTTTTGTTTAAAAAAAACAGGTCACGTTCTATAAATTTCAACTCAGAAGCTAACTTATGATTTCTCATATACTCCTGGCTTCTAAAAGGGGATTAAATAGAATTGTGTTGCAGTCTGACAGTCCAGGGAAAGAATCATGAACTGCATAACTGATAAGCAGCAGAACCTCTCAGAAGGAGGTTCAGAGACTTTGATCTCTGGACTATTCCTTGGTTGCACAATTATCTGCAGCACAATAATTGAAAGCACTAATCTGGTTTCCACAGTAGCTTAGTTCAGGACATGTAGCTTCTGGGCAGCTCGACTGAGAGTTCTGCTACAAAAAGTGAAGTCATTTTGGTAAAAAGGTCCAAAACATTTTGATAAATGAGAAGGTTGTGAGAAAAGCTGCTTCTGCTGCCAGGGTTTGCGCAGTCACCTTTTTACTAATGCCATCCTGAATGACCGTGGTGCGATAGAGTCTGAGGAGGCCTTCTCGTGCAAGGTTCTGGACCAGTCGTACAATAGATTTTCTGCAGCATTTAGTGGAGACACCTTCTTGCTTTTCTTGATCCATGACCATTTTCTGAAGCCTAAAAGATGCAAAAAATACCTTACATTTTAGGCAGTTCGCAGTATTGCGGGACTTAAGCAGTTTGTTAAGAGGATGTGGGGTGAACAGTATTTCCCTACTTCTAGCAATCACTGCTCACTTTTCCCAGTAGGTAACTGATAACTTAGCTTTAAATTTCAGCTGTATTTTCTTTGTAATCAAGCTTACCCTTTTTATGTGAGGATTCCTGTTCTGACGACAGCAAATCCTCGATGCCAGATTTCTCTGTGTGTGGCTATCACGCAATTATGAATCCAGCCTCTCTAAGGTCAGGAAAACCAGCTTTTGTTTCAAGTGGTGATTAAATATATGCAATTTATACTTCCACTTGTAAGCTCAGCTCAGCCTGGGGCAAATAGAATTTACTTAGTGGCATTCGGAACTCAGAAACTACACCTGCAATCACCATAGAGAAACACATATCCCATCACTTGAAGCCCTTGCAGCAGTCTGCAGGAGCGCACTCACGCCCTGCTCTCCTCAGCTCTGTTCTCATGCACTTCATCACAAGTGCCCCAGGCCCTACTTCTGAGTCCTGCAATCCTGGAGAGTCAACTCTGGAAAAGATATTGAAGGGCATTAAGGGAATGAGGCAACAAGTGAGTGTACACACGGACTTAATCTTTTTCAAAAGACTAGTAACTAATGTAACTGGAGTGACAACTCAGCAAATTTCCTTGGCAGAGACTGGGGAGGGACAGAACTGTCACGGGTGCTGTGGGAACCTGTGAGCTGCCTTTTGGCAGCACTGAAGAGGACAGCAGAGACCTGAAATATCCTCTGAGCCCACACTTGGTTGCGAGTAGATGAATCAGTGATGAGGCTGGTGCCAGAAGACAAGGCTCTAATTTTGCAAGGCTCTGCAATTGAACTACGTGACAGAAGGTTTCAAAATTCTCAAACCAGAGGAGAATAAAGCCATGATTTCTTACTGAATTCCTAGAGCAGGCAGCTGTGTGTGTACTGACATGCCAGGATCTTACGTGCTGACACAGAAAATGGACGGTGCAATCCTATTAGCAACAACAGTTCTGCCAAATTGGAAGCTCGGACTCCAGAAGAGCACCAGAATTTCCATTTCTCTTTGGAGGTGAATCTTAAAAGGCTGACAGACATTCAGGGAAGTATCTTTAATCCAGACAAGGCAAGTCAGGAGAAAACATAACACTGTACCACATAAAAGTACGAAGAAAAGCAAGCTTTCTGGACCCTGTTAGAATTCTAGTGACCAATGATGATGGACATGAAGATCTGAGTCTCTACAGTCTGTGGCATCATAACACATGAAACATTTTTGAAACCATGCAGGAATGAAAATTATGTGGATGAAAGAATCCTCAAGCAAGGAAGTGCTGTATCTCGCTGTGTGGCACCAAGCACTGGCACACTGTGAACGGAGAAAAAGGTTCTCTGATCTCTATTTATGGGACTTACAGCATATAAAAATTCACTTGTGTCATTATCTGCAGAGAACTATTATTGCTTCCAAAGAGCTGATTAATTTTTAAGATTCAGTATAACTGCAGTCCCCACACACCTTCTGTGTGCCATCCTCTTCAACATGATACAAACAGTGCCATCAGACACACGAAAAGCCAACAACGGAATAAGCACACAGGCTGCTTGCTAAAGTAGTGCTTCTACTACCCAAATGCACCAGGCTCCTAGTACGCTGTTTCCAGATGAACTCACGTGAACAAGCTCTCAATCAGCCGGAGGTTTCGAACAGCTTCCACAATGAGATTTCGGCGCTTCAGCAGCCTGTACGTTTCATGAGATCTCTCCACGGCTGTAGCTTTGGAACGCTTTTCTTTCTTCTGACTGCACATCTTCTAGGGCACAGTACGGACAAAATGAAAATTTTACATGAAATGTTCAATGTCTTCAGCCTAACGTTGGTTCCTCACACAGTAGGATCTGAGGAATTCAGAGTTTTCATGTATTTATTTGTAACAAACTAAACAGACAGGGATCTAAGGCAGAAACTAAGATTTCCATGCAGTTAGATGCAGAGATTTATGCACTTTCTATGCCCATTCCACATTCTGAGCCACTTGGACTTGAGAGTTAAGGCCAAGCCAACATCTCCTCTTTCTCAGAAAGGCTTCTTGTCCCAGGCTCAGTTGTACGGCAGTGAGGCTACACTTTTATGCTGAAGCCTATTTATTTCTCTGGGTCTAGAGCAGACAGACCAGATGACATGCAACACTTGTGTGCACAGACAGACATTAAGTGAGGACACGCATTAAGTCAACAAGGGAATCTGGAGAGCACCAGGGAACCAACCCAGAACCGTATTTCTTACAACTACCTTGCCTCCTCCTGGAATAATTTTCACTTACAACTACAAGGCAGCCAAAATACGAATGTACTTTGAAATTAAATTAAATAAAACAAAACAATGCCATAAATGAATATAAAACCATAGCTTGAAGTCATGCTGTAAAAGTACATAACTTAGCCCAGATAACCATACCGACAAGAAAATACTAAGACATGATCTTACCTTAAGGTTTTCCAGTCTGACCTCCTCAATCACAGCCACGTCCCCGTCTTCAGAAGTGGAAGCAGCACAGGTGGGAACACTGGACTCCTGCTTCACAGCTTCCAAAGTAGAACTCTCGCCCGAAACGTTGTCTGGGAGCTCTTCAGGCTCTTCAAGAATTTGAGGGGAATGCAGCTTCTTCCGCTGAGACTTCACAGTTGTTGCCTTTGAGCCTGGTTTAAGAGCAAACAGCCTTGTAATTGGTCTGCTCTCACAGTTCCTGTAAATGTTCAGCTTTTCTCTCCATAAAAGCCCCAGGTAACTGTACTTAAAATCATCCTGCTACATTTTTTCCCATATTCTACCCTGCTGGAAGCAGTGGTTTGATCATGAATGGCTGCATTCAGCCTCCAAAAGTACAGTTTTAAAAAAACTGAACTCCCTGTCATCAAATAATTCTCTCCGTGCAGAAGCCATTTCAAGGGCAGACTTAGAAGACCATGAAGGGCCAGATTAACTTATCCAGAAACTGCTGTTTGAAGAAAGAAGGTTTCTGTCACAAAGATTCTGAAGTTCTGCCAGAAATCTGACTTTTCAGACTCAAAGCGGAACAAGGATTTAGCACTACTGCAAAGATAATCTACGTAAGAAATGGAGATCTGTTCTCCCATCTTCCACGGGAGTTTATCAGAGAAGTTGTGAAACATCCAAATAGTTAAAATAAATAAATAAAAATAAACCACCATATCCTTTTTAAAATATGTCCCCAAGAGGCTGGTAGCTTTCACATTAAGATGTTCCAAACTACTAAAGAAAAACATGAAGCAATTAGTTTCAGGAGACATTTTTGCTACAATACACTCAGGCGAGTAAGGCTGTGGGTCAAGTCATCCCCAGTCTATTCCTTCTTCAGAGTGGTTGGTTACCACCTCATCTGCTCTCAGACGAAAAATCAGCATTGCTCTGCTTAAACTCATCCCACCTGAAGCTTTGCATCGGTACATGAATAAATACATTCTGCACAGAGCCAAGACTCTAAACCAGATATTTCCAACTGGAAGAAACCACTGCTAAAGGAGAAGAATTTTTATACGTTACAATTATAAAAAAAAAATCAACTGTCTGCTCTGTCAGTTCCTGTGCTATTTCCCACACCTAAGATGACATTTACATATCCAATGGAATGACATAGTGTGTTTTAATGGGAGGCACAGCCCACCTTTTTGCTTACTGAGGAAGGAAGAAATAGAATATTTCAAGAAATACAAAATGTGTTCAAAACCCTTCTGAAGTATTCAAAGACTAAAAGCTATAGCTCTACCCAGGTGGTGCTCACTGATGGGCACAGCCTGAGCATCTATGACAGAGACCTGTCAGTTCATCACAGAACATCCAAGGCAGATACCAAATTTACCCCAGGATGCTGTTTCTCTTAACGACTGACTGCTGGCTCCCATTGTATCCCCACTCTGCTCATTTTTCACCACACAGTCCTGCCTCCTTCCTTCCAACAGTTCGAGAATTTGTCTGACCCTATGCAGAATCATTTCAGCTCTTCAAGCCAACCGAAAAATAACTGAGCATCCAAGGAGCAAGGTGCATGAGCACGTTTCATTTGTATGGGGAAAAGGAGAGAAATGGCAAAGGAGTAAGGAGAAGGTGACTTTCCCAGTGACTGGTGACAGGCAGAAACGTTCTTTGGTGCACACAAACATCAGAGCACACTTCAGCCCCCAGAATCTCCAGAGATTACCACACCTACAGTATTCTAAAACGTAAGATTTCTGGTGGAAAGAGAACATCAAAAAAGCATGGAAATAATAAGTGTAAAAATAGATATATGATCAAAAACCTTAATGGAAGCTACTAGCATATTTTATAGATCATTTTATTAAAGAAAAAAAAGAAAATTGCAAGGTTCTTTCCAGATTTCAGAATCATGATCTACCTTTAGCTGGTGTTGACTGATGGGTATCATCTTGGAAACTTAATTTCACCAGAGAACCAGAGTTGGTCTTCCGACCTTTTCGTCTCTTCTTGCCATCTTTTCCTTCTTCATTGTCAGACTCTGAGACCAAAGCATCATCTTCACCAGGAGGCACATCTTGCACGGGTGGGGAATCCTCTGGCACTAGCGCCAAAGTCACAGTGGCTAACTGCTCACTCCGAGCCTTCTCTCTCTCAAACTGACGGTTTAAATCACTCTCCTCTGCAAACGTGTATGAAATATACTTTGTTGTCCTTTGCCGACCTTCATCCTCCATAAAACCCTAAGGAAACAGTCAGAATGTTATTTTACCACCTTACTTCTCCATTCTTACTGTCTGTTCTCCAGCATCAACAGTGGAAAAATTTTGTAACTGTTCTCCCCTCACATCAAAAGATATCAAGTTATGATCCATTTTTTCCAAATAAGAAAAACGTTGACTAACCTTAACATACGGAAATCAAAATAAACACCATGCTTGAAAAATAAAAAAATATGCATTACCTGTATACTAGAATGAAACACCTACAGCATGTGGGATGCAGAAAAGTCTAAGGAAGAACAAACTATATGTATTCAGACTGGAAAGAATTTTTCAGAAAAATTACTGCAATTTATTAGTTACAAGAGTGAATCAGACTTAAGTGGAGCTGCTGATGCCCTGTCCACTACAACAGCTGCTTTCAAATATCTTGGAACTCAAACATCTAGCCTATCACAATAAGGGAAGATGTCGTCTTCCCAGCTGTCTTTGGAAAAAGTATGTTTAGACATCCCAATCATTTATATAGTTTGTTTGGTTTTAATTCTATAGAAATTTTTTATCAAAAATGTCTCTGTTGAGGGAAGATGGCGATTATCCTGTCTTTGTGGCAAAGGACAGGTGGGTGCATGTGAGAAATGACAGCTGAATTTGTTCAGCTCGTTGAAAGGAAAAAAAATATTGAAATACCTGGAAATAAGGAGTTGAATCATTATAACCTCTACAAAAGTAACTCTTTTTCCAGAATTTACTGGTACTTTCAAAAGTAGATTGATAATTTTAAATGTACAGAGAGTCTTGGACAAGATCCTTCAGTAGAGGATCTTGCAAAACAGGAGTTATGTTATAGCAAATAATTAAGTAAAGTGGCTATTTTGAGTTGAGAGACATTTACACTCATCTTCACAACGTACCAGCCCCCAGATTACCTGGGTCACCACTGACTACAGTGAGTGACTTGGGTCAGTCGTTGAGGCTGGGTGAGGCAGCGCTGAGGCTCATTTCTCTGCCCCGTCTCTTTTTGGGGAGCAGAGCTGCTTCACGGCATGGGGAACAGTGTTTCTCTGCAATGCTGTGAAGCGGCCGGCGCTCGGCAGAATCCCACCCAGATTCTGGTGGCTCACCAGAACACGCCCTCAATACAGACAGCAAACATGGGGCCACAGGCATTTTTTCCCCATGATCTTCATTACTTAAGCACCCAAACACAAATCCATGTAAAATACTTGTACAGCTGGTCCAGCAAACCAATCTTACCGGGACATTTCACTGTCAGTTCTCAGGTCCCTGCCGTTTCTATTGTCTGAGGGTAACAATGCTGTAAAATACTACCACAGTTACCACCGTTGTATCTCCAGTTTGAATAAGAACCTACTTTATTTTATTTTAACCTTACCTTGACAACTTTGCACCTCTCCAGAAGACGACAGAGCATCCTTGCTTCTAGCTTCCCCACATTCATAGCCAAGCGAATTTCTGCTTGAGAAATACCTTTGGTTCCCCTACTTTCAACTGTTTCAGAAAGGAAAACCAGAAAATATCTCAAGGAAATAATCTGATTAAATTACATATACATACATTTGTATATACACCCATATTTGCTCTGAACAACTATATAGGCCGGATTATACAATTTAACATTCACCACTAACAACTAAAGACATTTTCACAGACGTATACAATATACAGTCAAATCCTGCCATAAATCCCAATTTTATGCAAAGCAGTGCCCCAGCAGAATGAAGTTTGAAGGTGACAGCTTCAGATCAAAAGCAGGAGTGATTTTTTTCCCTGACAGCTTTCCACAGTCAGATATGCATTTCTTCAGGAAAAAAGGTAGGACGAGAAGAAGGAACACTGTTTTCTTCATCACCCTTTCTCATCCTACCACCATCCCCTGTTTCTACCGTGATGTCTTTGTTTGGTGGCACTGAACAGCTGATAAGCTTCCAGGGACTGGGTGGCAGCACCTACAGCTCCAGTTTTATCTGAACATAAAGCTCATCTTTTCCAAGAAAAATTGACACTTTCTGATACATAAAAAGCAATCAGAACTTCAAAATCTCCCCACCACAAAATATATCTTTCTTTTACACATACAAGGAATAAGAAGGCAATGGGAAAGTCTTTAGCATGTCACACTACATCACTTACTTAGCTCATAAGCCTGGGTGAGCATATCCCTTTCACAAACAATATCCACAGGCTGAACAGCTTTTGTGATTATCTCTTCTTCATCATCATCATTATAATCTTCCATTTTCTTCCGAAATTCCTTTAGTAATTTAAGGCAATGGACCATGATATCAGTCCCTGTGAACATGAACGTTAGGAACAACTCTTAACAAAATGCAGGGTGTGTGCATGTTCAAACCATCTTCTTTCAGCAGCACAGAGAAGCAGTTGTGCAATGGGGAACACAGAAGACCAAAGACAACTGCTTATTTCTAGAAAAGGTTTGCAACAGCTTTTCTCTGTATACGAGTCTGTCAAAATGCTGACTAGCCGAATTTTTGAGATGCTCCAAACCTCCCCATCTGTGTCAACTAACATTAGGACTGCCCAATACCGTGATTTACGAGTGGAGCAGAAAACACTGCAGTAGCAGGAGAAACTTCAATAGTACAAATAAATCAACGAAAGGCCTAAGTGCTGATCCACAGTATTACATCTTCAGAACACATTTCTTTCTACAGACTCAAAGCACTTTTTACTTTCTATAAATGCAAATCACGTAATGAAAGAGAACCGTACATCTGAAGACACAATAAGCTACCTGGCTCCAAAACTGTTCCTTAATACAGGATTGCCTTTCCTCAGCAAGTGATCAAACTGGATGCCAGCTGGTGGGTCCTACCAGGTGCTGCTTCCAGTTCCCAATATATAAATATATATATATATATATATATATATATATAAAATATATATAGCTTTTCCTGTGTCCTAGCACCTTATGTATTTGTATGCATATATGCTGGAGGAAGCATACACCAACTAACTAGCACCCTGCAGAAAAGGATCAAATAGAACAGCCCTACCCCATCCAGTGAGCTACTACAGTGTAACTAAAATGTAGAGTTATGTTGCACAGTTCCAAAATCGCTGTGAGAAGAGGCTCTTCTCAGCCTTTTTCTGCCAATTCCACAACACATGCTAGCAGTTATATTATGGAAACTCTATATACAACCACGTATGAGCAGCCAAGCGTCTAGATTTCTTGGAACGGTGAGGTTTGTTAACACGTATGGTGTACTGGAATTACATGCAATGAAAACAGAGACAAAAAAAAATCTAAGGTTGTTATATTCAAGAGCAGAACACGCTGCTGCTCACCAGCCACAAGATCCAATTCCACACCTTAACACGTTACTGTCTGCTGGCTGTGCTGTAGTAACTCTCCACCTGCTTTATGCTTCTGCGATCTCGCAGAAGAGCGGGGACAGATGACTCCAGGAGAGCTGCCGTGATCCTGCTCCCCGATATAAGGATGAGCCACTATCAGCAGTGCCATTCAGCTCCTGCTGAACAATTTAAGAGAGCAGCAGTAAGCTAGAAATCAGTGCACACTGCCAACTGATCAAGTCACAGCGATTCAGCAGCTGCTGCAGAAGTAGCCAACTCATCCTGCAGCAGTCGGTGAGAACAGCTACAGCCTCTACTTCTCTGGTACAGCCCTGCTGCGAAAAATGCCAGGTGAAAGCTTTAGGTGAAATCATTAAGGTTTCAGTTAAATAATTTTATTTTTTATATATATGATCAGTTATTGAAGCCCAGCTGACAAGAAGTTAATCAGCGGTAACTTAATCATGTGACTGAGCTCCAGGCCAGATGATTCCACTGTATTTCCTCACTGTATTTCCTCCCTGCTGGTATCCTAAGATACTGCTTAGGACAGTAATTAAGTGCTGACATTCTGCTAAGGCTGCAAGCACTGTTATCACACCCTCTGTGTTTCTACAGCCCATTAATTTTCACTCGAAGCACTATTTGGAAAAAAACAAAACAAAAAACCCAACCAATTCTTTTTACTTTAGCTCCTGCTGCCCAATGATGTGCTTCCCATAGCAGATGCTCTGGCGTCACCCTCAGTGTGTCCCACATATTTCTATCTGCTTTCCTGTATCTACTCTAGAGATTAAACTATCTTGATCGCCAATGAAAATCAGCTATTATTAATTAATCCTACTTTAAAACCTAGTGTTTTTGAAGGCATTTATGTGGATTTTCAGCTTTTCCGTCTATAAGATGGAATTATCCTTCAAGTGAAAGATTCATCAGGTGTCATTTTTCATGACATACTTAAGCAGTAAATGCAGTTGCCATTGTGCCATCCATGACAAAACAGGAAACATCTACTGCCTTGTGGATTGCCACCAAGTTTATAAATGGACTTGTATTTTCTTGTCTTCTAAATAAATTCTTTAATTGGAATTAGATATTTTTACTACTGATTATAAACTCTATCTTTTAGGAACACTACCTACTATTTTGGATTTTATTTGCAAATATCTTCACCTCATTAGAACATCTCTGAAACTTAATTCTGTGTGAGGAAGTATAAACAAATATAACCTGGTGCGACAGTACTCAAAGGCAGTGTAAGAACAAATCCAGGTTTTTGTCAATGACAATACTAAATGGTGTGACTAAAAGTATCTGTGTCATACAAGCCACTGTGAGACATTTGCTCAAACCAGAAATGCATCAACTATGTAAAACATATATTTTGTAAGAGTTTGATTATAATTTTTTCCACATATTTTATTATACACTGAACCATTCCAGAATATTTTTGAGGATCTCCAGTGCCTTCTTGAAACTCTGAACTTAAATGAATCCTTCTGTGTAGAAGTCCCACTGACAGCTGAGCCAGCACTGTGTCCGTGTGGCCAAGAGGCCAACGGTACCTGGGCTGCATTAGGCAGAGTGTGCCCAGCAGGTCAGGGACGTTGTTCCTCCCCTCTGCTCTGCTCTGGTGAGGCCACATCTGGAGTTCTGGGTCCAGTTCTGGGCTCCCCAGTTTAAGAAGAACAAGGAAGAACTGGAGAGAGTTCAGCGGAGCTACAGAGACACTGAGGGGTCTGGAGCATCTTTCTTATTAAGGAGAGACTGAGAGAGCTGGGTCTGTTCAGCCTGGAGAAGAGAAGCTGAGAGGGGATCTCATCAACGTTTATAAATATCTCAAGGGTGGGTGTCAAGAGGATGGACGAGACTCCTTTCAGTGATGCCCAACGATAGGATGAGGGGCAACGGGCACAGACTGAAGCACAGGAGGTTCCATCTGAAAATGAGGAGAAACTTATTTCCTTTAAGGTGCCAGAGCCTGGCCCAGGCTGCCCAGAGAGGTTGTGGAGTCTCCTCCTCTGCAAACATTCCAACCCGCCTGGACACCTTCCTGTGTAACCTCATCTGGGTGTTCCTGCTGCGGCGGGGGGATTGCACTGGATGATCTCCAGAGGTCACTTCCAACACCAACCACTCTGCGATTCTTACGGGAAGCAGGCGGATCTGTATATTTCATGACAAGTGAACTCATAAAATCACTCCCTTTTTTATACAGTACAATGGGGGAGATTTCTCTCTGAACCATGGTAGATGCTGTACCTACTTTTGGCCACTGCTTCACTTTTTCATAACACAATTTCCCTACAGAGAGATTTCTTTCCCCCAGACTTAAAAGATTTGAAGGAATTTGATGTCTTATCAAGAGACTCAATCCAGCCTCATGTAACTGGCATTCACTTTCATCCTCTTGAAGTTCTCACATTTTTATTGGCTCTTTCACTTGTTCCTTTATGATCAATCCTATTCACAAAGACTCAATAATTTGCCATGCTCAGTTCATACCAGATTTTTTTCCCTACATTCAGTTCACTACATCTCTGAAAAACACTGTTCGTCTTTTAGAATGATTTCTTTTTAATCCTGCCTCTTAGGATTCCTTAAGCAATTACATTAATTCAATTAGTGATAGTAACCTTCCTCATACTTTCTATTATTATTTCTCGTAGTTTTTTCCCCACATGTTTTATCTGCATCTTTTTCTGAGAGCAGCTGCTTTCTTCCCTTTCTTCATGCAGTCCTGCTCTTGTCTTTTCACTACATGTTTGAAAGCTATCAGCAGTTCTTGCAAACCTATTAACACTAAATTCAAAGGTGGTTATGCTTCAAACTATCTCTCAGTAGACTACGTCTTTTTTGAACAGCAGATGTTGGCTATCTTGCTTACTTAAAGAATTCCAAGGTAGTGCTGTGGAAGCTTATGTTCATAATTTGATGTCATTCAGCAAAAGTCATAATTTCAGCATAAGTCATAACTAAGATGGTCTGTTTCTTTAGCTTCTTATTTCATAATGGTATTTTTTTTTGTTTTATATAACTTTAAATCTATTTTTGTCAAGTTTATTGACTTGTTTTTCAACTTCAAACTGTAAAGTCAGCAGACTGCTCTTTGACCCTCCCCTCTGTACTGGCTTGAGCAGTCACAATTCACTGAAACAGCTTACACTGATCCACAACAAACTTGCCTGCATCCATTTCTTAAAAGCCTGGAACAAATGCTTAATTCAACTGGGCTGCAGTGCTCTAGCTTTATTAACACATTTTTCCACCTAATTGCATAGACAGATTTTCACTTGCATGTCTTCTAAATTAAGATTTGAAGCTTATAGAAAGAATGGCATGAATGCAATTACATAAAAAGCAAGCAAAAATATGGTTCTAGTTACCTTTCTTTGTCTTGTAGGGTCCTCCATTGGGGTGTATATCTTGTAATGGGACAGATACCACCTTGGCTAGGCCAGCATTCATCATATATTGATAGAGACGTTTGAAAGTTCTCTCACAAACACCCTAATGCAAAAAGAAATGGCAAAAGTCACTGTAGCCCAGAAGTCTCACCTCTAGGTGTTTAGTAACAAAGACATGCATGCTACCTGCTCTTAAAACACAGTATTTTAGAGCAGGATATCAAAGAAGGATATTAAAAGCCTGCTAGTGCAGACACCAGGCAGAGCGCGAGTTGCTTCTTGGTTGTGTTTTATCCCTTCAACTCTACCGTCCAAACTAGCAGCAGCAACCAGGAGCATCCTGCAAGTAAGAACTGCATGACGATACCTATCAACAAACACTTTCTGAAACTGTGGATCGAACAGAACTCATTCCTTGTCACAAAAATCAAGAGTGACCTGATTGAGTACGTTAAGATCCTTCTTTTGATACCCTACCCCAAAATATTGTGCAACTTTAAACACTAGGCAGTATGAATGACTGCCTTTGATACTAATCATCTAGATTCTAAGAGAGTGAGAATTTGAAAGACAGTAATGATTCTCACCAATTCTTCCCTCAAATTTCCTAATGTTTCCATCTGGTTTGAACGAGCACTTAGTGTAGTTGAGAGCCTCTCCATCAGAATATCATATTTGCTCCTCCTAACCAAGAAAAGAAAATTATTTTACATGTAAGCATGCATGTAACTTTACAAACTGGAGTTAACCTTTACAAAATGTCAGTCACTAGAGAAGTATGCTGTAGTGTTCTCAGATTGTTTTAGGAATTAGAGATTTATTTTCCTTCTGTAAACAGCACATGAGAGAATGTGTCACCAAGAGACCCCAACTGACAGAACAGTGACTAAGTCCAGGCTGTTACTTCATTGGCAATCCATGGAAGCACAAGTTCTAATCACAAACAAAATACAAACCCCCCAAAATTCTACCACAAATGTGTTTGAAGTGAGAACACTCAAAATTAACAGAATGATTAATGCTACAATAAGACTTGGGCTTTTTTAGGCAGGTGACAGGCACTAGAATATCCTATCACTTACAGCTCAAAGACAAGCTTTCACTGTCCAGCATCTGGGAAAGGAGTTAATAAAGACATTGAGAAGGGGCAATACCAGGACACTTTGACAGTTCTGTGACAGCAGAGCAAACTTTCATCACAGTACAAAGTCAGTGTCTACCCAGGAGATCTTTAAAACATCTGAGTGGCACATACCTATCAACATGAAAGCGAGTCAGAAGTAGAAGAATCGAGTGTTGCTGTGCTCCACTTGGCAGCCTTATGACATGGGACTGCATTGTTATGAGACCATTTTTGTCCAATACTCTTCGGTGATAATGAATTTTTCCAGCATCCACTCTAAAGAAAAGATGGCAAGATATCTATAGGCATGGGAACTTCTGCAAATAAATTCTAATCATCCAGTATCCCAAAACACTTTACCTAAATTACCCATGGCTGTAGCAACATGTTAATTTTCAAAGTGACAATCTCAAAATTAGAAGTGCCAAAATTCAGATATTCTGTGAAACTGATTTTCATAGTTAATCCAATTAAATGGAGAGAAATACTTTTGATTTTAACCTACAGTCTCTATGCAAAATCCCAGTGCCATGGCATGGTGTGACGAGACAGCTGGACCAATATTGTATCCCCATCCCTTCTTTCTCCAGCCTCTCCTTCTAAGTCCTGGCTATGCTAACATCACTGTCCCCTTTGTCATAGCTCTGGTATCCATCTCATTGCTTGGTGAGCTGACTCAGGACACTGAACTGACAGAAAAGTATCCACAAAAGTTGTCCCCTCTGCTCCCATCATCCCAGTTACCTAAAACAGCTTCCAAAGTGGCAAAAAAACAATGCCAGTAGGTTATGCAAGGTAGGAGCGGGTAACTCAGGCCCCCATGCAGGTCATACCGAAGATGTCACACAGGGCCAGTGCTGTGGACAAAAGGTGGGCATCCAAGAATGTCTTCAGAACTTGGGCAGGACAAGATGTTGACTCATCAGTTTAGAAAACAAAATGAAAATCATGGTTCCATCCCAAATTTGAAGAAAAAGTGCTTTAGAGAAAGCAAGAACTTCCACAAACTAGAAACTCATGTACAGACCCAACAGACAATCTCTGGTTCCAGGAGGAAGTATCAGGAAGTAAAATGAACTCAAGGAAGAGATCAGAAAACTTCTAGCGATAAAGACTCCAAGAACCAAGTGCTCCTGGTAGGGACGATGAGGTCCTACCAAAACGGACACGAGCAATTCTTAAGTGGAAAGATTTTTACAAATAACCAGTGGAAACTTATTAGCTTTGATTTAATTCATATATTAACAGCAAGATATAAACTCACTTGAAAACCCCGGTGTGAAGGTCCCTCTGAAGCTCTCCTTGCCATCTAGCACGACCTAAACGCTCCAAAATACAGTAGGAGAAGTCAGGGAGTTTTAAGTCAGGGTCCCCCTGCCAGCCTATTAAAGCTCTGTAACGCTGGTCTTGGGAAGCAACAATAACCAGTTTCTCTCCCCATCTAAGAAACAGAAGGAAAAGTAATGAATTACTATTAGTTCCGTAAAAACAGAGAGTTTAATCACTTCCCCCTCCCCCCCAACACTATTCTTGTTATAATCTGCACAAACTGAGGACCTAATTTCAAAACTTAAGGTAAAAATATTTAATGCCATATATATAAGGATCTCACTCACTTTTCAACAGCTTCTACATAGGTACAACAAGGCTGCAAATCCTTTGTCCTTATTTGATCAGTGATATCTACTCTTTCTTTAAAATACTGGCAAGAACCTTGTATGCCATCTTTGTTATCCAAAATCATGTGGACAGGATAAATATCATCTGATGGAACGGGATGTCTTTTGGTTTCCAGTATTCCTGTTTCAAGGTCTATTTCTTCGTATCTGAAATAAAAGCACAGGGCCAACATTTAACCAAGCTGGGGGAATTCGGAACTGAAATATAAGATTGTCACAAACAATGCTGATACCTCCATGGTATCTTAGAAAAAACACAACTCTGTTGAAACCTCAAAAACTGGAGAAATACAAAGAGCAGAGCTGCACTCCCTGCGTTCGACCAGGCCTTATCAGCATGCAGTGTCTGAGGCAGGAGGGGAATACATTTTTAGATCTTCAAAAGTTCAAGGATATTGAAGTGGTGGGAACAGAAGAAACCCATAGAAGAAACAGGCTGCCCAGAGAGGTTGAGGAGTCTCCTCTGGAGACATTAAACCTGCCGGACACGTTCCTGTGTGATCTGCTCTGATGAACCTGTGTTAGCAGGTGGGCTGGACTAGATGATCTCCAGAGGTCCCTTCCAAAGTCAATCAGTCTGTGATTCTGAATACAAATACTAGCGTACAGAAAAGGCAAACACCAGGTACATCCACCCTGATGAGGTGGGACACATCAACTCTGCTTGTACTCGGGTGGTAAAGTCATTAGAAGTGGAATGGGGCCAGGGCCCGTACACGGGAGCTGCTGCAACCCCCAGCTCCTCCCTGCCTGCCGCCAACCGGCCGCTCCAGCGTCCTCAGCACAACCCGAGCGGGGCCGGAGAACCAGCCCCGCGCTGCCCCGGACAGAGCAGCGAGCGCTCCCCGAGCCCCTGCGCGAAGGGAACGGAAGGGAAGAGCGCGGCGGCCCCGACCGGGGCGGCCCGGCGGGTCCCCCCGAGACTCCTCACCGGTCGTACGGGCGGAGCGGCGGGCGCGGCCGCGGCAGGAGGTAGAAGCTGATGTCGGGCTGCGCGCTGAGCGCGGCCCAGAGGAGCTGCTGCGTGCCGGGCTCCAGCGGCAGCGGGAAGGGCGGCGAGCGGGTGCCCAGGCGGTGCCACAGCGCGCCCGGGGTGGCGCCGTCCAGCCCCTCCAGGGCCACCTCGTCCAGCAGCGCCCACAGCGCCTCCATCCCCGCCGCCGCTTCCGGGCGCGGGGTGGGCGCGCCGGACGTGAGGTCGCAGCTGCGACGGTAACCAAGGAAACGCATAAACAGGGCAGCGGCCCGGCCTGTGCTCGCCGCCGTGCCCGCTGAGCTGCCGCGGGGTGTCCGTGCGGCGGGGGCTCTGCCCCGGGGTTCCTCCTGAGCCCGGTGGTGCCGGCGCTAAGCGCAGGGGCGTTGGGCCCCAGGCCCTGCTCAGCCCTTCGGGAGGGCGGTCGGTTGGTTCAGCCCCAACGCGGTGCTACTTCAGCGAGGGCGCGGGAAAGGGCCGCGTTTTAGCACAAATACTCCGTAGCCGGTAAGAGACAGAATACGGGGTTTCTTTTTTTGTCATAGAACTAAGTTAAATGTTTTGGTGACAAGTGTAGGCCTGTGAGTGTGTAAGAGAACACCCTACCACAACTTGCAGCAGCAACTCTGGGATATGTGGTGGGAATTGCTGGGAAAGTTCGTATTTCCTGCAAGGCAAGCAAGGTAAAATCTTCAGTTAAACACTTTAAATGGATACAGCCTCTGTAGCGAATAACTTTTGGAATTAACTGACGGCATCAACAGTAACAATAAAATCATCTTACAGGATTGACTTGCTTGTCAGTTCCTGGATTATAAACTCATTGTAGCATATTCCTTCCATTTTTATAATTTGCAGGCTCTTTGGTAAATTGTGAAGGGATCTGAAAAATAAGCACAACAGGTAAAGTTTCCTCTGTTCTTCAGGATCTTTATTTACTGCACTGAGACTTGTTTGCTTTGTTGAAGGAGAAGCTCTTTTCAGTTTATACCTTTCTTGCCTACTGAGGGTGCAAAACCTTCCTTTCTCTAGGAAATCATTGCTATACTTCAGTGTGACAATTATATTCTCATTTCAGCTTTATATTGGGGACATGGTGACTGACTTTGATGAAAAACATGACGAATACTTAATATTCCTTCAGCAGAGAAACCGGTAAGATACAGGATTGTCCCCACCATTGAGAATGCAATATCTGTTGTGTACAGTCTAATATAGTACCTAAAATCAGCAGTTTTGAGTATTAGTTTAGAAACTTGCGTCTTAAACTTGTGATGCAGATTCTGACTTGCCGTGTCTTAAAGCATTCAGGTGATTCTCTTTTCTTCCCTTTGTTTGCTAAGTACAAAGTTATTATTTCTAGAGGACACCGCAATATTTCTTCAGCATACTTTTAAATATAGATATTTATTAATAAGATATTGCTTCCATGGCTTACAGGGAAGTTTATTTAGCAAAAGTTGCTGAAGTTAAATGTGCAAAGTCAGGTTCTGCTAAGGTGAGAGAAAAGAACACCTAGGTTGCTTTTGCAAACTTCAGTATCTTTCAGACAGCTTCAAAACATTTCTTTTAATCTTCGTTCCTATGAACCTTCCTGTCATTGTACTCTAGACAGATGAATTTCATAGGTTAATTCAGAAGGGTCTACAGAACTTTCTTGTCAGATTCCCTCCTTTACCAGAAGCTGTAAGATTTTTACTCAAATTCTATAACAAACTGAATGGTTTGGTGAAAAGACGAAAAAAAAAAGAAACCTACAAAAGCCACAGTTATGTTAGAAAAACAGCCAATTTTTGTGAACATGGGTTTTTTTCTTATGTAGTCTCCTAAATCGGTTTTAAGAAAGGATAAAAACAAATTATTTAATGATTAAAACAACCTGCATCCTTATTACCAGAGCTCTAATTCTGCAATTTGGTGGAAACAAATGCTGCTGAATTACAACACAATGAGCAGGTGGCAGCTGCATCAGGCAGAACAAGAACACCAGCTGCGTTTCTCTCCGGGTTGGAACTGGCAGCTTTGGGTGGTGGGGGCCGCAGTGTAACCTGTGGTGGGGCAGGTCAGGTCCTGCTGGATCCAAAACTAACAGAGACAGCCCATCATGTGCCAAAACAGCACCAGTCTGAGGAGCCGGGGTGGATTTAAGAGAGTGGTGGCTGCCAGGGGTGCGGTTCTCCTGGCTATGGGGCTGCCGGGGACACTCTTGGAACGAGGTGACTTGTGTCACAACAGATACACCCCTGAGGGACTTTGGCCTGTGGATTGACCCACCCTGGAGTCAGAGGGAAGCAGAAACAGCACAGAGGGGCAGGTGGAAATTGTCACCCACGTGGCCTCAACCTCCTGGTGTGCATGTCACCTCACCGAAGCAATTAGGATGGGCTGAGTATAACCCACGGCAAAAGGAGGGGAGACGAGACTTGGAAGAGGGAATGTGTGTGTTTTACTGAAATTGAGCCTGGGGAAGGGTATTTTGTTAATGTTATTTTAACCAGGCTTTAAGTTTCTGGTATCTTTAACTGCACTATTGATTGGGGGTTTTCCACCTCAAGTTTCAAATCACAAATAATATTTTTGTTTGTAATTTTTTTTCTTGAAAAGGGCTCAACCATTTTTAAAATTCTAAGTAAGGCTCTTAAAAAGTATCAAGAAGAAATTTTAAATATACTAAGTACCAATTGGAAAAAAGAATGTGAAATGGGAAACAACACAGGAAAGAGTCTCAGAAGGGAGAGGCTCAGTGAAACTTTACATGTCACAGCATGCAGGTACTCATACAGGCATTACAGAACAGGAACAGGTCCTGGAAGCTACATTCTGAAATTGCCATTTGAACTATGAACATGTTTTTTGGCTTTATGACATTGTGTGGTTTTGTATTTATTGCTAATCTGACCATCTGTATATGCACTGTGTACAGATGAATTATTATGCTTTCTACTCCAGGCTACTGAGATGCTTAAAAAGAAAGGATCCCATACAAATCAAACTGGAGCAGTTAGAACAAGGATTTTCTCTGTATCTGAATGGAGCTAATTCAGAGTTGAGAAATTACCGCAGAAGAATCAGCTCACATGGCCACGTTAAAAATGAGACAAAGACCAACAGGACAAATGGTGAGTTATATGAGAGTTTTACAGAGATTGCCATCTATAACTATTTCAAACATTTACTCATCAGAGCTGTAATAAAATTGGTAAGGTCAGACTGATGAAGAGACAACAGCATTTTAACCTGGTGGAATGAAATTCCAGGGGACTCTTTAACCAGAGCACTTAAGCTGATTCTATGTAAGGAACAGTCTCTGCAACACACTATTGATTTCTCAGTTGATCCTTCTCTAGTTCCAAAGTTTAATTTCCTCACCTCTCTGTTTGTCAAACACTTATAACTAAAACTAGAAGATTATAGATGTATGTAAATTTCTGGTGTAAAACAGTTGTATGCATTTGTCTGATACATAACACCATTCATAGGCTTTAAGATCTGATGGACTCCAATGTTATCTGATCTGGTTATCGAAGTCCAGTGTCCTGTAGACAAACGACATTTGATGACATAGACTATAATCAAATTATATCCAGTAATAGATGCATTAAGCTCATAAATTATGTTTAAGCTATAATAGTTGTCTTAAAAATATAGCTAATCTTTATTTAAATATTTGAAGTAAAGGAAACCTACCATTTTCTGCCAGTGATTAGCTGTCTTTATTTAAAAATGTGTGATTTATGTCTAATTTAATTCTATCAGGCATAGAGAGCAATGTAGGGACAGGAATAATTTTGCATGTATGAAGGTATAAAGTGTGAGCTTACTGGCTTTCTAATCTGTTTAGCATAATGAAAATAAAGTTGATTTTGCTAAATCCCCGTGTAAGGCAGTTTACCAGCCTTGGTCTGTTATCCTCACACTTGCTACCGCCTCTCTTAGAGTGGATTTTTTAATGTGTTGCTGTGTTGATGGTGTCTGCTTAAGCTTTTCTTAAAAATGAAGATGACATGTTTAAAAAGTTGCATAATAATTTATTATGATTGAAGGTTTATTAATGTCAACAATACCAGAAACTAACTTTTCTTTCAATATCTGTTCTAGCCATGACTAACTTTGATCTCTTTTTTTTCCCTCTGTTTTCCTGCTGCTCTGTGTACATACTATTTGTTTTCAAGTTCGTGTTCAGGTTTATCTATATAATTTCTTGCGGGTTATAGGGGATGGTGATGAGGAATCAGATAGTCACCTGGTTTCACTGTTCTATATGGAAGTAAAAACTTGCATGTAAAGAAGAAAAAAAGTTCATGGTCTTCAATACTGGGAAAAAAAGGAAATTGTGTGCTCTGCCATACTGGGATGGTACACCTGTAGGTAGCTAAAGAGGGTGTAAAACAACCTCTGACTTACTGCTCCAAAAATTGCGCAGGGATATTGCGGCAGCAGCTGTAACAGAACTGTGTCAAGAGACATTTCCTCTTGAAGTTCTGCTGTGCAGCTGCCATCTCTAAGCTTAATCAAAGCTGTTTGTGTTGTGGCCGCTTAATGCCATTTGATGCAGTTAATGTAGAATACTTCAGCTTGTCTTTGGAACTTTAAAAACTTCAGTGTCAGTCTCTGTTCCCTTCCTCTACTCCACCAACTTAGAGACAGTAGCATTACCTCTGCAGAAGAGAATTCAGTGTTTTGTTGTTTCTTAGCTATGCGATGTTGTTATATTAAACGTGTAGTTGCAGTGAAAGATATCAACTAAATCATCATCCTGTCATTTTAATTCTGTTTGATTTTACCACTAGAGTCTAGAGTGGGAGTCATTAGTGATCTGTATAAACTCCTTGCCTGGGGGTACTACCTGAGCAATTTTGTGGTCTGTTTCATTTCTAGGCATTTCTTCTCAAGGACTGAATATGATTTTACCTACAGAAATGATTTCTAGCTGAGATACAGTGCAGAATTTTCTTCCCTATCGATCTCCCCTGAGAGTTATTGCATCATTTTTTATTTGTAAAGCATCCATCTATAGGATTAGTCTTCAGTGAAAAATTAGGAATGTGTGATACTTAATACAGAATGGGCACAAATCCCTCTTTGAGGTTCCTGAAAGTGTAATCCTAAATCTATTTGTCTGGGCTGTTTTCTTTGTCTGTGTTCCCTAGGAGTAATTAATGATAATCGTGATTGATAAACTTTTTATGCGCAGGCTTGGTAAATGAATTAAAGTAAATGGGCTTATAAGGTAGTGAAGCTGGTCTCTAGGTATACTGTAATTTCTTTGGGTGTAGAACCCAAACATAGTTTCACGACTATGTATGTACTTCTAGTGAATGTCCGTGTGGTCACAAAGGGTAGCATTGGGTCACCTTTGATTATGACTAATATTTTGATGATGTGCTACTCAGTTCTTAGCTACTAGAACAGGCAGTGTCAGCTCAAGCCTCCAAGGCAATGACACCAGTGGACCTATTTTGTGTGCCGAAGCAGGTAGTGGTTGGTATTCGCATCCCATCCATCCCATGAGAAGGACATTTTTTGTTCTGAAGCAATGTTTGTAGCACGGATGACTAGCTCAGCTGTATCACCTTCTGCCTGGAATTTGAACTACTTTTTTTTTTTTTCCTGGCTTAGAGAGACCTGGTCATGTGAATTCATCACAAAATATTCAAACAATTCTGAGAACCAAACACTCAGTGGTGGCAGCGTGAGTCCTACTCTACCCCTGTACGTGAGTGGCCTTCTGGGCAGTGGCTTAGAAGAGATGGATTGCTTAGAAAGTGGAAGTGAAAGATGCTTCGAGTTGTGTCCCAAAGCAGTGAGTGAACCAGATCACTCTTCTAGCCTTGTAATCTCAGGACAGTTCACCCTCAGTGCCAGAAGAACCCCATAGCAATCAGCACCAATGCTAATCACTGTGAAGTATTTCTGGAGTTAGGTAGGAATAGTGTAATGGAGCAGCAGGAGCTCCAGCTGGAAGGGCTGTTTTTGTTCCTTGGAGCAGTCCATTCCTTTTCCCTTCTGTTCTTAGTCTTCTTTCAGGCCTAAGAGACAGGTACTTTGTGCTGAAGCAGTAGGACAACCTCTTGTTATTCTTGCTCTGTAATTTTATGTTTACTGTAAGTTGATGTAAGCATACCCTTTTTCCTCCAAGAGTGGTCCTACCCTGTGCCTGCTCTCTCCTCCCTGCTTGTACCAGCATTTGTGCAATCTCATGGTTGACCAAATTGTACAAGTGACTACAGTTAAAAGTAATCTTTCTTTTATGTTTTTCCTCAGTTAAAACTTGCCCATATCAGTTCTCTGAACATGCACAGGTGTGTGTAGCTTTGTCCAACCCAAAAGAGAAAAAGTGGTAATGAGAGTTGTAATGAGCAACCTGATCTAATTTTCAAGTAAGTCCTGCTTTAAATGGAAAGTTGGACTAGGTGACCTCCAGAGGTTCCTTTCAAACTAAATCTTTCTGATTCTATGACCTTTGTAGGACGACTGCTTCTTTTATAGGTAGTGCCAGTTTCTGCTGGCTTAGGGTGACCACTAAATTATGGCTTGAAGAAAAAAGGTTTTGCATCAGCTATTTTTTTTCACTGAGAAGAAATGGAAGCTGTAAATCTGTCTTGGACATAGGAAATGAGATGCCTTTATTTAGGATGCTATTGAGAGTGCTGGTGATGTTCTTGTTCCCTTGAGGATGCTGATGTGACATGCAGGTTGTCTGTGTCTTTGTCTCAATGGAAGCATCTTCTCAAAAATCCGTGGTTCCACTATAAGTTGGCACCATTTCCTGCATAGATACCCTTAATTCTGTTTGACTATACAAAGAATTTTTGCAGAAGTTCTGAAACCAACTCTTCCTTGCCTTGGAAGTGAATGAAAATTATTGTCCTTCATTTACGACTTGTATATGAAGAATTATTCTCTGCACAGTGTGTTAAATACCTAATACATTCTACTTAATCTGCCAGTACCTTATATTTTCTGAGTTTGAGAGTAAATACACACAATTTCTTTGTAAACTCAGCACATCGCCTGTTGTTCACTGGTGCCCTGTCTATCAGAGTCTGCCTTTAGTAGTCTGGATTCTGGGCTCAGTTGGCTTCCTAAGACAGCTTGCTGTCTACCCAGCTGGGAGTTAGTGATTTGTGCCCCTATTCTAGAACATATTGCTATACTTTCATATCAATTAATATGGGGCTTTACTTGCTGTTAAGTTAATGTCTCTTTAAACAATTTATTCTGTTGAATACACACGATGATTACTGTCCCTGAAGAGGTTCAAAACTCCTCCTACAGATAGACACCTATCCAGTATGCAAAGTGGAACGCCTTTTTGGTGTTGATACCAGTCACATGTCAAAGACTTGCTCTTCTGCCCTCATCTGGGAAAAAAAAGAATATGAACTAAGGTGTATTGTCAAATACTATATTTGTATTTTCTGCCTTCTAATTCTTGTCTCTGTGTTCTGAAAAAGCAGCCCAGCTAGAACAGAGTGAGTTGCAAAAATGCAGCACACAGACGGCACCAAGGAAAATGAAACGCAGAGGTTGGTTTCAGGTAAGGAACAGTTTGCAGAATGCATCTTTGAACTAATTCTTAGATTATAAGTAATTTTAGGGGAAATTGATTGCAACTAGTAGATAGTGAGCAGTTGGGATTCTCATAGAATCTGAGTCTTAGTTTGGTCTGGATACGGAGTGGTACCTTGAAATGATACCATGACCAGTTTTGTGTGTACTTTGAAGACCAGAGAGGCAAATCTCATTGAAAGGGTCTGGTTTCAGTCACATCCATGACAGAAACTTGATGTGATTGGCTCACTCTGTCCTCCAGCAAAATAGCTGTTGCTTGACATCTCTGATAGCAAGCCTACAGAGCTTATCTGGTGCAAGAACAGATAATCTCATTTTGGAGATACATCCCTCCTGTCACTGCTGTTCTCCACCCTGCGGTAGTATTAAGGGACACAGAGGTGTAATTTGCATAGCTTGAGGTATAATTTGTGACAGATTCTTGTAAAACAGAGGAGAAGAAACATATTTATGGATAATGAAAATACCCTGCCTGTAAGAAATTTAGGGCCATTAGCTACATAGTTCTTGGTTCACTGAAGAAACCTCAATGATCTCTTTTTCTTTTGGTGTGAAGAAGGATCTGACTTAACCTGTGAAGGAGTATGACTTCATCAACAGAACAAATGTGAATTCTGAACAACTGAGACATTTTACCCACATAATTACCTTAATTGATTAGCAATTGCCCTGGCTGGATGTCCAGTCTGTGCTTGAGTGAATGGAGATCAGAGGTCTGTGTCACATCAAGCAGGTTTTCTTTTCTTTCAGCACATATTTCGCGTTCAAATTGTAAGGCTGCATTACTTTATTTATCACCCTTGCTGCTTAGTTGAATTCATTTTCTCAGCTGCTATTTCAGCAGATCACTGCTTACATACTGGCCTGTCAGAACTCATTTGCTAAGTTTGCCAAATGTGTGTCTAGTCATAATCTAAATCATTCTAATCACAAGAACCAAATGAAGAAGGAGGTGTCTCCTTTGACCAGATTGGAAAGTTAGCCAAATATAGGCAGCTATACTAAAAACTAGCGACTGCCTGAGACTAGCTTAGAATGATAGCTTAAGTCTTTTATCCAATTGGAGGGGAGGATAGCAGAGTTACAGCAACTGGCATTATTTAGCTAAGGAAATGTGCAACCACTGAGTAAGATGCAGGTTGTACCAGACAGTTGATGCAGGGGCCTAAGGGTGACCCCGGGAGGAGAGAAACCTTCATGGAAAAGAGCGGAAAAATGTTGCTTGATCTGGATATTGTTATGTAAAATGTAATGATTATTCTTTTTGCACTGCTGATAGCACAAAAGGTGTCCAATTCCCCTGTATGCTTCTTTTAACAGAAAACTGTGGAGATTAAAACCGAAAGGGGTGATAAACTCTGCATTAAGCCTCCTCTCGAGTACTCTGAGGATTTTGAACCTTATGAAAGCTTGAGCATGGAGACAAATGATGATGATGATCCTCTCCGTTACTCCCAGGTACAACTGGCAGTTGCCTTCTATTGTTCATGGCAGTGTCAACTGAAACATGAACAGGCTCAGGTGTCAGTCCTGACTAGAGCATGCAAACCCAGTACATAGTGTGTCTTTCACTAGATGATTTCACGCTGATAAGCTGTGACATAAAGGAGGAAAAAATGAAAAGAAAAAGTAAAACTACTTTGAAAATCTAATCTCAGTCAACAACACTTTAACATGTTAAATCCTTATTTAAAGAGGTAGAATATTGTGTCTGTTGGATAGAACCAAGGTATTTCATGCAAGGAGACTTTCAGTTCACTTAATGGTTGTCCACATGAACATAACTCCTGGCTGTCAGGTTAGAGAAAGCTTAAACAATAACTTTCTTTCTGGGTTTATGATAGTTTTTCAATAATTGTGCTAAAATTGTTGCATGTCATTGCTTTACCTAACAGAAGTCAGAGTAAAGTTTTAAAAATATTATAATCAATACAGTTGCTTTCCATCAAGGGTTGTTATTGTGTTGACTTCACTGTTTGACGGTTCAGCCTTTCATTTGGTTACTACTTACGGTTGGTTCCAGCACAATTAACAAATGTCCTGTCCTTAAAAATATGAATAAATGAACAAAAATTTCTGCCCAGCCAATTAATGACATGAATAAAGCTTTTCTGGGTAGTGGAGTAGCATCTATATGTGAAACTGTATACAGATCTTACCACTGACATCAGACAAACTTCCCAAACACATTTTCCTAGCAGTGCGTCTTTCTACCTTTCCTATATTGCTTTTGAGCTTATGATTTTTTTTGGTTTTCTAAACCAGTAATTTGTTTACAGTGATGGATATTTATAATCATTTATGTGTAAGTAGCAATCTAATAATTTTAAACCAAAAGCCCCCTTCCCTTTGTATCTCAGATGGAAATACTTCTGTTTTCCTGAAGCTATAATGTGTTTTCTTGAGTATCTTTTTTACAATGCAGGTATCATGAGGTTTCAAACCAAAAGAAATGCCATATAACTGTCTGTCAAATAGCTAGAAATATTATTCCTGACTGTCATAAAGATGTTCTCGATATCAAGCCTCGGGTTGCTTGTAGACCCTCTTTTGAACCAAATTTTGCCTTCTCTTTGTAATATGTTTCTGTCAACATGGATTTTCTAACAAGTGTAATCCATAGCAGAAGAGCAGCTTGAAGCTTTCATTGCAAAGTGCACATACACTGTCACATTTAATTTGTACCTAAGGTAGCTTCAGGTTTTCATTTTACTCGTACAGTTTGCTTACCTATATTTACATCAAATCTCTTAATACCAACAAAGTAGGAGAAAAATAAGTTTAAGATGTGAAAGGTCTTTTCCTTTTACATTCATAAACCCAAATGTCTCTCCAGTATCACCTATGCTGTTTGTGGCATGAGCGGAGAGAGGCAAGGCAGTTCTGTCAGCAGTGTGTTTCAAATAGGTTAATTTTTGCATAAAATCCTGTTACAGTGTGTCCAATTTAAAAAAAAAAAAATATCTGTGAGGGCTGGAAGCTTAGTCCATTAAACCACAATTCTTTTCTACTGTTTTTGTAGTACAGATGTGTACAAGACAGGACTGTTATGGTCTCTCCTATTAATTATGAAGAAGTTGCTAGTACATTGGCTTTGTAGTCTCCTGAAGGCATTTGGAAAATCTGCATTGCAGCTAGTCTTCAGATAGCAAGCTAAAATGCATGGTAACTATGCAAGGCTGGCAAAATATATGCCCTTGCCCTCTCTTACCTCCTGTTTGTAACTTATTCCTAAAAACTGGTTTTAAAGAATCCTTGACCTACAGAATTTACCTGCAAGGATTCTGATGAGAAGGAGTGAAGGAGTTGCAGGATGATTTTCTATACAAGTCATCAGAGGAGTGAAGACAGCATAGGATTGTGAATATTTTTAGCTGCATCATGGCTCTGAGTTCAGGAGAAGATTTTTCTTTCTCCTAGGGAAGAGGCAGCCACATTGGTTTATTTTAAAATACATGTTTGAGCTTTTCTGGCTAATCTGTTTGAATTGTACCAGAAACCGAGAAGCAGCTTACAACTCAGTAAAGAAGAGAAAAGGATGGAAAGAGACTCTCTTGGTGATGATGATGACTCTGTTGAAGAGGATGTGCTTTCAGAACCATCTCCCACTGAGGAAACAATTGCAAGCTTTGGAGACCTTCAGCTGCATTGCAGTGGATCACAGCAGAAAGAAGCTTCTGAACGTCAGGACACTGGGAGATGCTCTGGCCTTGATTCTGGTGGCCTTACCATGTTGGAGTTCAACAAGGATCAAAGTAGTAAGTCAGTTAATTATACACTAGTAAAGTACCATAATAATAGTTCTTTGAGAGCATTACTTTTAAGGGAATCACTGCTGGTTAATCATTAATGATTATTCCATGGTCTCACGAATTGTTTTAATCTCCTGATTTGGGAGACTTGCATCCTCTTACTACTGTGTTAAGAATTTTTTTGCAAAGACAAAGATATAGCCTGGGTTAACCCAGTTGCATCACAGAGCCTTGATACTTGAACTAAGATTGTCTCAGGCTGTCTGCGAGACTTTTCAAGTGATAATTATTTTTTTTAAATATATTTTTGGACTGTTTCTTTCAGTAATCCAGGCAGCCAAATCTTCTCAGTCTCAGCTTCCTCTTTTTCACATCCTGGATGCTGGATACCTGCTGTCACAGCACGTGCTGTTCATCCCCGATGAAAGGTGTATCAACTGAAGAAAGCTGATCTATCTGGCTATGGGCTGCTTCTTTTTGTCAGGTCTTCTCCTTTGGAGATCTCCATGTCCAAACCCAAAACCAGTCACTAGGTCTTATTAACTTGTTAAAGGTAGAGGATTCAGGCAGAAACAAGACCTGGACCTACCTTCAGTATTTCTCAAAATTCCCTCCCCACTCATTTCAGGTACATTCATTTGGTTTCTTGGTAGTTGGGGTTGTGGTTTTTTTGCTTTTCTTTGCCTTATCCACAGTTAATTGCTTAACTGAAGAGGAACAATCTTTGAACAAATTGAGTAAAGGAGTGTTCCTCGCATTATCACAGAGGTGACTGGAGTGCGAATGGGGAGAGGTGGTAGAAGAAGAGATGGGAACACGGGCTGGAGCAGCACTGAGAACAAGATTGTTGGGAGAGAACATGATTATGTTTTTCCATGGAGAAGTTTCAAAGGTGTGAGGCAAACAATGGAGGCATTAATAATTCTCAAATAAAAAACTGAAGAAGTATGAAGAAGTACTCATATGAACTACAGTAGGCAGCCCTCACTCCCTTTGAAACTTCTAAATAAGACAATATTTCTTCTGTATTTTAAGAATTTATTTTGGTATAACTATGTTATTAAGTGACTGGGGACTTCTTTTTTATTTTTGCTTTTCTTGACAGTAATGCAGGTAAATATCTAGTACAGATGAGATATATTTGTACCTTATAATGATATATTTTATTTTGTTTCACTAAGTATGTGCAAGCCATGCATCAACAGAACATTTCCATCAATAGAACAGTATTAACGAAAGGGATGGAGGATGTAGCTTATCACTTGAACTATGCCAGCATAATTAAAGTGGCAAAATTTTAGGAGTTCAGATCCACTAAGTTTTCCCTAGCTGGCTTCTCCTAAAGATCCTTGAAGTTGATTATTTCTGTTCACTTATTATCTTGCAGAAGTGAAGCCGCTACGAGTTCTCTCGGCAAAAAGAAAAGATAATGCTGAAATGTACATTCCCGTCAGACCAGTCGCAGTAAAAAATAAAATCACTCGGCCGCTCTCCGCTGAGTTCCTGCAGCAGGAAAGACATGGAAGAACTTGTTCTAGTAAGAAATAAGAATATGTAATGTCAATAAGGAGAGTTTTCATGCTTTTTTTTCCCTCTGGCTCAGATGTAATTTCAGCACACATCTGTCAATATGTGATTTTTCTTAGCTGTTGTCCTTTTTTTGTAGTGTGGGGTGTTTGTTTGTTTTGTTTTGATTTTTTTTGTGTGTGTGTTGGTTGGTTGGCTTTTCGTTGGTTGGGTTGTCATTTTGTTTTTACCACCTCAAGTGTTTTGACTTAACTAAAATTGTGTCTTCTGCTACATCTTTACTACCTCCCTTCTCTTTTTGCATTCACAGCATCAGACATTTTCCTCTCCCTTTCAGTCCTTGTGCTTGCTCTGTCTTTTGTAATTTCCTCATGGTGATCTGTTCCCTGTCATATTAACAGAAATTTGTCTTCTCAAAATCAGCTATTGATGCTTTGGTGTAAGATTTTAACATAATGCATTTACAGCAAAAGAGGCAGAGTTTCCCACGCCACATCCAAACTGTTGCTGTTTGGGACTGTGCTTGAATTACACCTTGAACACTGCAGGTCAGTCCCCTGTGCTGGGTAGATGTGCTTGTATCTCATACCATACTGGAAAATGTTCTTCCTGGACTGGAGAACACCATTTCAAAACACAGCCCCAAATCTAGGGGCTAAAATTGTGACTGCATTTGTTATTTCAGCACAGTCCTTACCTGAACAACTCTGATGAACTTAAGTTTTGAAAAGTCTGAGATAAAGTTTTCAGATTTGCCGTACTCTGCGGTTAAGACACTTTTCAAAAAAGCAAAATCCAGATGTGTCCCAAGAAAGCAATAAAGCTCACAGTTTTGAGAAGTCAAAATGTTAGTTTCTTAATTGGCAGAAAACCAGAGTGAGGAAAATAAGCTAATTGTTTTTGGCTTCAAATAACTCCTCTTTGTAGCTTCTGAGACCCTCACCCACCATCTGTCTGAGCAGATGCTTGCTTTGACCGTTTTCCAAAGATATGTGTAGCATTTACTCAGGTTATAATTGTGCTTATTAGAAGTGCTTCTATCCAACTATCACTTTAAATCCTTAAATTAATTTCATTTCAGGGGGATGGTATAGTACAGAAAAATTAAAAAAAAAGGCTTTATGCTGTCCCTGTTGCAGAGATGACTAATACTTGCTGAAAGTTTTTAGGAGTGTAGATGGCATAGGGCTCAAAGAGTGTGAGTGCCGCGAATCTCAGTTCAGTTTTAACTTCCTGTCTTTTCAAGGTAGATTTCATGTTACTGGCAAATGCCATTTTACTCTGCAGCTCACCAAACCTCACTGCAGCATTATGAACACGCTTGCGCATCAGTCAGTTCTTCAGTATTTTCACTTGATTTTTAGTGTCTGTACCACTTTGGTTTCTTTTCTTCCTTTGACTTTCAAAGTCCTTGAATATGACCACTGGGCTTCTCTTTTAGTCCAATCTCAGATCCTCTATGGTTAAATTTGATTTCCTTTCTTTTAAACCTGTTTATAGGCTTTGACGTTTCTGTTTCTCCGTGATGTTTGGGAAGACTGGGATGCGTATGAGCATTTTGATGACTACTTAAGTGATAAGGTCATTTATTTTGCCTTGAAAATAGCAACTCCTGACTCCCCTTGTTTTGCTAGAAGTCTCTGGGGATTCCTCCAAAATAGCTGAACACTCCAGTTACATTGAAAAATGCTGTGCTGCTATTATATATACTTCCTTTTCAATTAACTGTTACAAGGCATTTTCATTAAATACCTGAACAAAGCAAGTACAAAAAGCTTTAAAAAATATATTTCTCATTTGTCAGTTTTCCTCCTCTTATCCTACTGTTTCAACTGTTGCCTAAAGTAGATGTGACCTGGCATCTTAATATAAAAACAAATTGGTGCAATTCAGCCTTCCTTGGGCTGATTACAGACTGCTAGCAAAGCCCTGTGTCAGTGACTGAATCGAATGTTTCAAAAATATGTTGTTGTAATGTTCCATACCTGTATGCCGGGAAACATGAATATTCCTTCTTTTTTCGGTGGGGCAGGACCATCAAGTCGACCAGAAAGGCCGCTTTCAGCAACTCGAAAGAATGAGTGTGAGAAGGATCCTGATCTCTCAGTTTCAGCTGTGGTTAAAGCAATGCAAATTGAAAATGAAGCCTTGCAGAGAGATCTACAAATGCAGACAGTTTCCACAAGCCCTCAAAAGGTATGGCAACATACAGAAAAGGGCTGTTTGATGAGTAGCAAACCCCCCATGAATTGCAATTTCTTATACACTGAGATTGTGTATGAATGGATGGTGATGCCTCTTAAGTGTAATTGAATTTGTAGCATTCTTCCATAGGGTGGTTTTCTTTAATCCGTTTCCTCAGGACAGCATCCCAGAGCTCTCTCTTGATTTCAGGTATCGCTGAGTAACTGATAGACCAGATGCGTGGTATGTCTATACAGGCAAATGCACAGCTACAGGCTTGTTTGAGCCATTTTCATTCTGGAAGCTTCTTAAACAATATCATGTGTGATTTCCATAGCAGTAAATCCTGCCTTCCTACTGAAGTCACTAACATGGGCACTGTTCCCTGTTGATACATGCTCTGCTTTCTGAGCAGAGCTCTCGCGTACACTGCTGGCTCTTGCGGAGGAGGAGCTAGTATGGCTTTTCTGCACCAATGCGTGTACATCTCTTACCACCAACAACTATGTTTAAAAGCAATTTAAAAACTCATAAACAAGGAAATCAACAGAAATCTATTCCCTTCCGATTCAGGTCAGATTCCTGGTTAAGTTAAAGAATAAGGAAGTTTGTGTTGACCATCCTAGCTAAACTTTGAGCATAACCTATACTTCAGCTCTCCTAACAGGAAGAAAGTACATAAAGAAATTTGTGCATAAACTAGAATTTACAAAGCTATCTATTATAGACAGTGTTCATGGATTCAAAGTGCGGTTCTGGTTTGGTGTTCCGGACACTCATTTTTGTAGGAAGGGAGATATGTTACTCATTTGAATTCTGAGAGTTTCCAGGACAGCTGACTTCTTTAACCTAAGCTGATGCTCCCTGAAGTTATGAGTTGATGCCATGATGAATATGTATCCACTGTCATTGCTGAGCCAACATTAGGTTTCTGTGAAGTTTTGGTTACAAGCGAAGTCTAAAATGTTCTTTTACAGTAGGTAAGTACTTTAGATATGATTTCACCATCTGGGTCAACTTTTCAATCTTATTCTTCTTGGTTTTGAGATACTTATAACTTTGTGATTGAGAGAACAAGTCGCATTGAATATTCTCACATCTTCCTGCTAACATGGCAACTAATTGTAGTATTGTAGTGCTTAAATGAAATACCATGAAATGATACTTAAAATAGATATAATTTTACCCTGACAATTGAAATAGAGTTTAAAAAACCCAGTGTTAATTTTTAGTCTTAAAACTGACCTAAATTATATTCCAGAAGTAATTTAATTTTGCTTATACAATTAAGGGAATCCGGAACTTGGTCTTTGCTATTTAAATGCACAATAATGCAGAATTTTTAATACTAAAAAAGTAATTAACTTCTAAGCACTTTAAAGTTCTCTTACTCTTCAAAAATTAGAGAAATGGAAGTGACCTAAGAACAGAAGGGCTGCCATTCCTAATCTGACTAGTAGTTCACCATGCTGAATATTCTGTATCTGACAGAACCTACCAAGAAATTTCTAGGGAAAAAGAAAATGAAGGGAGCAGGGTGTACCTGCAACGTGGGGTACAGGCAGACAAAGAGCCTGTAGCATTGTAAGAACTGTAGGACTTCTCCTCTGTTTTCTCTTAGGTAGTCACTACTGACAGCTGTATGTTTAAAAAAATAAATCCAGATTTTATTCTAATAAAACTGAGCATTTTTGGGTGTAACATTCTTTATGATGTTTTCTTCTGGAGAAGGAGAAAGTCTAGACAGACCTCTGCCATAGCTCTGGCAAACTCCAAGTCCTACCAAATGTATACAATGACATTTCAGACATACATATATATGTATTTTTAATAGTCATCAGAGAATGCTTTTATATTACTTTTCTTCCGTGCAGAAGATTAAGCTCTAAGCTCAGCTCTTGCACTGCAAATTGAGACCAATTCTGTTAAATGTGCTTTAACTCAGTACAGAGTTACAGATTAGCTAAGGTTAGCTGAGACCAGAGCTGGGCCCAAACTCTTGTTGATTCCAGAGATGCAGACCGATATGTGTTGGTATGTAGAGAACAATGTGAGTGACACATGTTCATATTTTTCTTATTTAGAAAAAATTTTCTGTTTCATCTGTTGTTTCCGCAATGGTTGAACCTCCAGAAAAAAGCCAGACAAGGACTGCAGTCACAAAAGTTGTTGAGAGAATTTGTGCTTTTGGAAGCAGGTATATATATATATTTCCTTTTTTCGAGAGATATTTTTCACTATGTCTGATAATTTTTAGATACGCAAGACATCATGCAAGTAGTAGCAAATCAGGGAGAAAGTTCCAGCCTTGGGCCAGTCTCTGTGAATCAGGGATCTGCCAACATCTCCCTCTGTCTCTGTATTACTATGAATTATTATACTTTCTTAGGCCGCCTCAGAACCAGCAGAGAACTGGAGCCTGTTTTTTTAACCAAACTCTCTGTATCTAAGGGGGAGGATGCTGCAACAGTTACCCACTGCTGCAGTGGTGTTGGGGTACATGGGATTCTTCTGTGGGCTGTGTGGGTTCATCCTATCATCGCTGCACCTTCACACCAACAAAACTATTTCTTAAAAGCACAAGAGTTATAAGGAAGTAACACATAAAAGTGTATGTATGTTTCAGACAACAGAAGAAACTTCTGAATGTCCTTCAGGAGCCTGACAGCCATTTTGCTTGTGATAACGACATAGTCCTGTTTGATGACAAATCTGAAGCAGATTCCGTGTTGAGAGAGAAGGTTTGTGTGTTTGTGCACCATAACTGATGATACATTGGATGATCTATGTTCCACCAATGCTGCTCCACATCAACTAATAAACCATATGGCAGGGTAAGAGGAGAGAATTTATCACTGTTCTTTGTTCATCAGAATGACAAAGGAATCAAAGAAAGAACAGAGAGCTGGTTTGTCCTTAGGCTTTGGAGTGGACTGGAATCTAAGAAGGTGATAAGTTCTCTTACCCTGCTGTAGATTTATTAGTTGATGTGGGGCAGAATTGGCAGAACCCAGAATGATGGAATATTGTACAGATAGCCTTGAGTTGGTAAGCTTTTTGCTTCTAACTCATCAGTATTGTAGTCATAACAGTCTTATTTTGTTCCACGTTATTGTTTTGTCACTTTTCTTTATCCCATATTTCATTTTGGTCCAGATGACAACCAATATGGAAGTACGTGATGCCATTTATGTGACTATGGAACTGCTTTCTAACTGGGGAAATCCAGTACACGTGGGCCTGAGCGAGGTGGAGTTCTTTGATTTATGCAATGAAAAGATATTTGTGTCTCCTCATGATGTGGACATTCGAAATGCTGACAACCCAGGAGATTTGTGCTGCTTGGTCAACAAGAACTTAAATGTAAGAGCTTGGTCCTGGATGTGAAAATTTCTCATGATAATATTTCTTTAGTATTCCATCACTGGGTTTTTGTTTAGAAACATGATTGCATTTTGAACCTGATTTGCATAGCAATTATCTGATAATTCCAAAAATGCAAATATTATTTACTAGTAACAAATCCAGCTTTTCTGTCCAAAATGTTGGTATTCAGTTATAATTTCGTTTTAGGGCAAAATTTGATTAATTTGCCTGACAATTAACTGAGCAACTGGAAGGAAGCAGCTTTAGCTTGGCCTACTTTCATATTAACTCTGTGGTATTGTCTGTATTGTCTTGGATGAAAAAACACATTCAATTTTTAAAGCATTGTAATACAATCATAGTATCTGTAGAACAAGAACACAGAGCTTTAAGGACAGGAAATTTCACATTTTTGTAGTATGTCTGCTCATAAACATAAGTAAGCTTTGTGATCTGAAGGTGTGGGCGCTTCACTGCTAACTTCTTCCAGATGTTTAATATAAATTTAATTACACTTAAGAAGGAAGCATGCTTATTTTCTCTTGTCCTCTTGTTATCCTTTAACCTGGGCTTAAGTTGCCTCCTCCCTTGTACTCTGTGATATGCTGGGGGGGAAAAAAAGATTGGCAGAACATCTGATCCTCACAATTAAGGAAATAGTGCCTGATGGAATGTAATGCTTAATAAGACATGGATCAGGCGTTTCATTGAAATTGCTTTCCCTAAACCTTTTTGATTCTTATATGCGAATTTAGGTATGTTAAAGCTCAGAATAACAAGGATATCTCAGTTTTAGGGTAACACTCAACATCAAGTATATTAATATTGAACATTTTGATTCTGAAACTCTTTACTCCTTGCTTCTTTCTGAGCTGCCACACATCTTTTTCTTCAACTTCTGAACATGTACAGATATAAGTTCTGGATAATGTCCAGAATTAGGCATTTTTTGGTACTTTGAAATGTCGTTTGTCAGTTGTCTGTAAAATTCACACTGGGAGTTTCTTAGAAAATTTCGAGTGTAGAGTCCTATATATCGCTCCAAGGAACAGATCTGTAAGTGAAATCAGTTGTCTGCAAAGTCCGATTAAAATAGAGGCAGTGAAATAAAGTTCTATAAGATTTCCTTCTTTAGAGGTCAAAACAGAAATGTAAGCATTTTAAGATATAAAATGATTATACAGTGTCCATTGCACTCAGTGATCCCCTCTAGTGCCTGCAAAGCTGATTAATTTGGTTAAAATAAACTGGGCTTGCTCTGCCCCTGCAGTTGCAAAGCATGGCAGGCTGCCTGCGCTTGTGAGCGTGCAGATGTCGTACTGGGACAGCGAGCCGCTGACCTTTATCTAATTGTGAGGTTGTTGTGAGCTGTCTTACGGCAGGAGAGTCGGATTTACTCTTTGGAAATGAGGTTAAGGTTTTGCTCTTAACATAGCAGATTTTACTAGATTGTTACTTTTCTAATCAATGTCTATTTTTCTGTGGGGTGGTGAGTTATTTAAAATATCCTGCTTTAGGAAAGAGTATTAGTGACAGTCTACTTGTATGTGTTTTTAGACCACGAAGGAAAGCTTCCTTTGGACGTGCCCTTTCCATCCGCCCGTCCAACTTTACTTTGTTATCCGCAATCCCACCCGGTCACATGACTTTGGTATATCCAAGATCAAGATTTGGAATTACAACACAACAACTCGCGGTGTAAGTAGCCTTTTCTCAACTCCTCTGTATGTACGCTCTACCTTGCCTAGGGATATTCAGCTTGATCTTCTTTCCAAAAGTATGAAATGGAAGTAGATACCAATTTGTCTTATAACATAGAGAGCTAGGAGGGATCCGTGTCTACTGTGGATTTTCTTTTGTCTTAATTGTAAGTGGTAGCAATGTAAGTGTTAACGTTTTCATAGGCACAATTACCATTTTCTTGTAAAGCTATTAAAGATCTCTAAAGATCCAATAAAAAGCTTGTGTGTTCTGTCAGTTAAACCTTTACTGTGCTGAGAAATAAAGTTACAAAGGTAAATGCATTTTAATATTCAGGACTTTCAGTTGTTTTACCACAATATAAAAAAAAATATGTGTTTAAATATGTGTTTTCTCGTGTATTTAAGTATAAATAGACTGACTGCTTGATTTTGGTTTTGTCACTTTAATTAAAACGTATACTCTGTGTTCGTAACAAAACAAGTCATCTAGTGTTACAAGAGAGACATCTCATGGCAGATGGTCTCTTGTTTGTGTGTTTGAATGTCACCATGGAAATTATTCTTGTTTGTACACCGCAATGTTAAGAAAAAAATCCCAGGTACAGGATCAAAGAGGATTTGCTGTCCTGGATTATAAATAAGAGGCTTTCTCCCTCTGGTTTTGCTGTCATCCATGTTCTTATATAAGCACATATGGTAATTTATGTACATGGAAATGGCCATGGAAGGGACAGCTTAAACAAATTTACTGTAACATGATTTATATCTATTTTCTGGAATTTTAATAGCTTCTGCTATTAAAATGTGGGCTACAGAATGTTCCATCATCATTAGAGAGTGCAAAAGGGACTGCTGTTTTTGGAGCTAACAGTATGATTTGTTACTGAAGCTATTGAATATAATGCAGGAAATACACAGAAGTGAGAGTTGCCCAAGTGCTTTTTCAAGCAACAGGCAAAAAATTAATTCAGGCCAGTACTTTTGTATGTTCAAGTTTTAGAACTTGAGTCTGGAGGTAGTAAAAATATGTCTGAAGGAAGCTGTAAAAGTCAGATTACATCATTGCCACAGATTCCTTGATTCATTGTATTACAAGGAAGGTCTCAGGGAATGCTTCATCTTGCATTTATTTACTTCAGATGAGGTTTGTGGAAAAGGACATCATTTTTAGTCTGCAAAGAGAGATCAAGTGTAAGTAAAGGCAGCCAGCTCTTTTCAAGTTTGTCTGAAATATTCAGACTTTTAGTAAACGCTTTCTACAACCTTGACATTGCATCGTTACTTGATGCCATTAAAATGCTTTTTGTAAGATCCAATATAATGTCTGTTGTGTGTCTTCACAAATCTGTGAATGGAATTAGTACTTGAAAGCACGAAGGTCTTAGTTGCCCTCCAGTTGGATCATTTTCTCCTGCAAGCGATTGCCCATATGCGTGTTGCTCCTGTGAGTATGTTAATGCCTGTTCTCTTGAGCTGGAGATATTTTCAGCACTGGGGTGCATTGTCTGTAAGGATGCAGCAACTTTGCTCCAGCAGAGTTAGGTATATAAAATAACTTTTTTCTTCTAGTTCGCTTTTTCTATTGCTCTTTCTTTTTCACTCTTCAGTGAGAAGTCAGGCAGCGGCAAATTCAAGTCCTCTGTCCAAGTATAATTTGCAGAAAAGTGCTTCTGGTTTTAAGCTTTATCCTTCATGCACAAATATCAGTGAAATGGCCAGAAATACCGTTCCTGCTGCTTCCTTGGGAAGCACTATCCCAGCAGGCACCCTGTGGGGCTGAAGGTACAAGCTGGGAAGGAACATCAAGAGAAACCTTAGAACTGTTTTCCGCAAATCTTTAATTTTTTTTCTCTCTGATGTTGATCATACCTACTTGCTTGTTTTGAGACATTGTGCCATTTTACTTACTCATCTGTGAGGAAAAAAATAACGGCCTTGGATGAAGTATTGAGTGATTGTTTACAGGGTGGCTTCTTGATGGTGTTACTCATGAAGAAGTGATTTCTCCAGGCTCCTTGTGCTCAAGGGGAGTTGAGCAGGGTACTAAGAGAGCCTCACCCTTGTGTCAGTCTTTCCCATCACATCTGATCACTAAGCAACTGGGAGCTCAGAAGGGTGGTGGGAGGGAATGAAGAAGAGCAGTTCTTAGTCTTATGTCTGCATATATTTGTTCTTGGAGTCCCTGGGATTTGTTCATATTTTTCCTTCCTGAGCCTCAGTCTGCTTAGAGTTCTGATGCAAGAGATTTTCATTAGCTCTTTTACTGTTTTTTCGTGACTAGATGGTTCTTCTGAGCTCTCAGCTGTTCCTAACGCCTGCCCCAGTTCAATTTGTCTCTATGGTGCTAGAAATGTCTGTAGCTTTGGCTGGTTCATCTTGATAAAGTTTGGACACCTCTTTTTCTTCCTGCAATACCTATCCCAGACACTCCAAAGCATCAGAGAATGGGACGTCATTTCCCACTGACTGTCCCTCTTTCAGGGAAAATAAGCTCCCCCATCTCATTTTGTAATATTTGCTCTGTCTACCTGTCCTCCTCCAGTACTGGTGGGTGAAGTGAGATTCATTTCAAAACATGTTGTTCATAAGAGGTTGCTGATTTTTAGATAAAAACATGAAATTGGCAAATACTTTTCAAAATATACATGTGTGCATTTCTGTGGTTCCATGCTGTTTATATCTGTTCCTAGGTAAAAAATCTTGCTCTTTCCCGTCATGATTTCAGGCAAAGCCATGTAGTTAGTTTTTAGTATATATGATTATTTCAATGTTTTGATCCTCAATTAGATTACTCTAGCAGTCTCCTTGGTCAAGGGGAAAAAAAATACCATGTTTTATAGGCAAATGCATCAGTACAGACATATAGTACTTTATGATACTCTAGGAATAACACAGGCAGCCATAACATAATGGCCAATTAAACTGGGTTTACAGCTGTTTCTGAGAAGCTGGTGAAGGTTAACCTTTTCTATCAGGAATGTCTCACATTCCTACACCTACTTTCCTCCCTCAGCTGTAGCTTTCTTGGTATCCCTGCATCTTCTGTTTTCTCCTCTGTGTAGGTCTGTATTACGTTTTTTGCCCCATACATGCCACGACTTGGAAAGCAGTAGAATGGAGGTTATATAGACTTGTAAGCTGTAAAGTGCGCGTGCAGGAGTGAAGAAGTGGAGACACTTGTACTTGCAGAAGGAGTAACTGGTTTAGGCTGGGAGCTGAGGAAAATTTAAATGAGTATTCAAAGTGAACTGACATCCAGGAGATGAGCAAGAGGGATGAAACTGAAACTTACTTTCATGAAAAGCTTCTCAGTTTCCACGAAAATAAGAAAAGAACAGAGAGTCTTTAAAGACTCAGCATGATGGACATGTTACCAAAATTTAGAGGGCAGAAAGGAGATGGATTTTGTCTCATCTTCTATATTTTCTTTGAAGATACCAGTATTTTTGTTAAGAGGGAGAAAAGGTTAGATGGAAATGGTAAAGAAAATAGAAAGAATATTAGTTCCAACCCCAATGGAATGAAAAAGTCAGATTTTAGTGGGTGCCACAAAAAAGAACATAAAGTTGTGAGTGGCAGAGTTTTGTCTGAGATAACGGCCTTCTATTTAAAAGACCAGTTAAGCATTGGAATAGGCTATTGAGGCAGATTATTTGAAAATGTTAAAAACAGATTTCTTCACAATGTTATAGGCTATTTTACTTTCTTCAGTGGAAAGAGATGGACCAGATGAAGTTTTTTAATGTCCTTTCCAACTCTATATTTCTATAACTCCTTTTAACTTCAGTGGCTTTGATCTGGGTGTTTGTTTGCTGTGGAACATGTAGTGGAAGTGGTGAATCTTAAAGATGCTGAAGCAAAATGTGCCTCTGGAATTTATAACCTGATCAAATATAATTATACTTAATCTAGGCTTCTTTGCTCAAGCTTTTCTAAAAATTTAAGTCTTGTCAGCCAAAATGGTTCATAGAAGTGTCTAGCAGGGTTTTTAGTCCTTTTAAATAAAGTCTTAAATATTCCACAGTATTTGTCAGTTGTTTGACCTTTTGATTAAAAAGTAGTCAAAAGCATGTTAGTGATATGAGAATGGAATCGTTTTAATCTGTTTGTTGATTAAGTGTTCAAATATCAGAGTTCCAGAACAAGGATATCTAATGCTTGAACAGCTTAATTGAGATCTTCATACCTTTATTTTTGTAGGACCTTGATGTTGGAGCAAGGAAGGTGAAGTTGTATGTTGATGAGAACCTCGTATTTGATGGTGAATTAGAGAAAGCCTCTGGAGTTTTCCTCACTGACCATAGCACTACAATTGACCTTACAGCTCACAAGCAAGACATCTCTGTATATTCTTCAAATGAAAGGAAAGAAGTAAACGCACCTGCAGTCACAGAGAAGAAAGCAGACTCAGACTTAAAATGCTTGGAGTCAAACAGTACTTCACTAAACTGGAAATCTCTGCCAGAAGAAAATCTTCTTGAGCATAAGATGAACTCAATCAGCTTTACGAAGAAAAGTTTGTTTGAGTTAGAGGATGGTAGAAAAGCGTTACCATCTCCAGTTCGTATGAAAGATGCTAAAGAGAATGCAGCAGTACAAGCAGTTATGGAGCATGTCCAATCTGATGATGAACTTACTTTGAGCGAACAAATGGAAAAGCTAACAGGAAGAAAGTTGTCTGATTCTGCGGGTGCAATTCCTTCTTGGTTACAGTCATCTTCCCAAGTAACAGAGAATAATCAGGTTACTTCCAGTAAGCAGAAGCCTCCTTGGCTTGCTACAGAACATTGTTTAGGCTTGAAATTTCAAACACAGTCAGATGGAATCATGAAAAACTTTTCAGATCTAACTAATGAGAATGTCAAATGTCAGAGAAATGAGTTGGGAAGATCCAGTAGTAGGAATGCAAAGGAAGATGAGAAATCAGAAATGCCACCCAGAAAGGATGATGGTGTGGGCTTGGACATTTCTAACAAAAATTGCTGCAGTTCACAGTACCCCACAAGTGGAAGGAGAAGTGTCAGAGGTGTAAAAAAGGAGGGATTAAACACTATAAATCTTGGAGAAGATGATTCCTCTCTCAAAGGTACGAGCTCACAATAGAACCTTAGTGCAAGTGCTGACATGTTCTCGATTTTGCAGAAACACAGAATCATTTAGGTTGCAAGGGATGTCCTGAGATTTCTGAGGTGTAAGCAGTGGGATTTTATTTGTACTGTTTGCAGTGTTCATTTTTTCTCATTCATGCTATAGCAATGCTCAGAGTCTCTCTCCTTGTTCTACACCTGTTGTGAAATGCTCTTTCTTTTCTGAAAAATTTACATTCTGAGTTAGTATTTTTTAATTTATTTGGAGAATATCAAAGACTAAATTTCAGTAAATTGTGTTATAATAATTGACAGTGCTGGAGACGGTAAATGTTTGCAAATATCTATGAAAATCTGCAAAAATATAAAGAGTGTGACCTCAAGGTAGTGAGTAGATTTACAGAATTTATTTGTGTAGCAGGCTTGTGTCAATCTCAGTGAGAATGTATGTTGAATGTATTTATTCAGAGTGAATGGAAAACTGCCCTTATTGTCTGTTCTCTGCTCATGACATTACATACCTCTTTCAAACCTCTCCCTCAGACACCTCTGCTCATTTATGAGGAGTTTTCTACTGAATTTAGCTGTTACCTGGTCCATGCTTTTGATCATCCTTTCCATCCTTCTCCAAAGCTTTTTCAGTTCGCCTGGACCCTGTTGGGGGTGGGGGACCCAGATTTGTGTGGTTGTGTTTACTCTGGCAGCAGCCAACAGTGTGTCCCTTGGGAAGAGTTTGAGAATTAGGCAAGTTCTGAAGCACCTGGTCTCTCCCAGCCGCCAGCAACCTATGGCTAAGATATTTTCTGGGCATGGGGTAATGTTTTTGTGCTTAACAAGTCTAAATAACATGAGATATATTTAGTCTCCCCATTTCAGTTTCAAGCCGTGTGTAACTGACCTTTTTTGGGACCCTTCCTGGCCTTTCCTTGGCATTCTGTAATTCTTTAGCATTCAGTAACTTGTCTGAAATGAAGAGAGTCTGGCTGAACGACAACAAGACCCAGAGAGTTGGAAAAAGAGGTTGCAAAAATACAAATAGAATATTTTAGGTGATTTATCATAATTAACCATCGTAACGATTTACATGAAAGCGTACCTTGCTGTATGTTGTATTTGAGTGTTTGCATTAAATTTATGGTCCTAAAGGACAGGAAGGATGCCCAAACACAGGAATGCCAGTTCAAATTTCACAGCAGGTACTGCATGACTTTTTCAGGCAAAGGTGAGGAAAACGGGTCTTTCTAAACAGAATGTCTGAATTTTTTCTTCTCTTCCTCTCTCTGGAGAAAACAACAATTTTGTAAGTATATCAGAAATTATACCTCAAAGAAGAAAAAAGTACGGAAGTAGTTGGAATAAGTGCCATCTCCTCTTCACACACCCACTCACCACAGCCTGTTTGCTGTTTCACACATTTTACAGTGGCTCTGTTAGACTAAAAACTTGTCAACATCATGAAAACTGTAAATAAATCCCCTCTCAATAATTTCTGTTCAGTCATAGAAACGGTAACAGTTTAGGAGCTTGAAATGTGTACTATAAGATGAGGGTTATTATTATTCTAATAACAATGTCCTCTAATTTTGCTCAGAGCAGGTTTTGTTATGTAAAATTCCCAATATGTGTTTGTCCCTGGGAAAACTAGGTGCCATCTACCAGGTTTTGTTCTGTCTGTACTGTACTGTGCAGGGTAAAGCCAGCCTCAAAGTGGAGCTGAGTGAGCATTAACAACAGGGAAACAGTTTTAAGTGTTTCCCTAAGAGTGGTGAATTTTAATTGGCGCGGGGCTCAGGGAGCTGCAGTTTCCCAGTAGTGGTATGTGACAAAGGGGAGTCTGCACTAGCTCGTGTGCAATGTCGCAACACGTCTTTGGTCATTAAATGAAGAATAACAAGAACAAAAGAATTTAGAAATAACATGTACATACATACTTGGCTCGAGTTAATGTTGCTATAAAAACATACAATTTTTCTTCAATCACTGATTTAATGTGCAAAGGAAATGATGGAAGTATGCTGATAAAATTTGCAAATAACATGTAATTTGGGGTATTATGAGGTAAGAAGATTGAAGAACGGCACAGAAAGATGAACTTGAGGACTGGAGTAATAACAATGAAATGCAATTCAATAGTACGGCTTGCAAGGTCATTTGGGGACTAATAACAAAAAATTAAGTTGTAAGCTGAGTAATCATCAATTGCAAATGACCGAGGAAGAGAAGGATCTCGGTTGAGTAGTTGATCACAGATTGCCTATGAAATGCTGGTGTGACGCAGGCGTGATTAGAGCAATGCGCTCTGAGGATGTATCGGCAGAGGCTTTTCTGTTCGTTAGGAGATGTTAATATCTCAGCACAGGCACTCGTGAGACGTCAGTTGGAAAACTGCAGTTCTGATCACCCGTTTTCAGGAAAGCTGATTACAAAGTGGAACAGATACAGAAGAGAGCTTTTAGAATGATTTGGGAAATGAAGTGTGTGATTGCGGCATGGAAATATGGTTGCTATTTATAACTGCAGGGAGTAAAAATGAGATTAACACAACAGAGGGAGAAGAAAGGTGTTTTTTTCAAGCTAATGTTGCCCCAAACCCTAGTTTGCTGAAGTTTTGAGAGGAATTTTATGGTGTGTGTTGCCATCAGAAGCAGGACAAGGGACTTGGTAATTCAAGACGCCTCCTAAGCCCCCAGGGAGATGTGCATTTGAGGTGTCATTATTGCTGGCCTCTGGCATAACATCCATCACAGAGTCATCTCAGGTATGGAAAAGGATGGGGATGCATCTGGAACATCTGCAGTTGGGATACTCTTTATCTACCAGCAGAGTTTATTGTTCACCTGGCTCCAATAAAAATAACAAATTTTAGATTCTAAAAGTAATGCCAAACCCCCTAAGCCTTCAGCCAGTCACCTCTGCTTACGAGCTGTTCTTGGCTGTTCTCTGCTTCTCCTGTTGTCACTCTTTAATGTAACCAATAAACCTGTTAAGCTCTCGTTGAAAATCACTGCTGCTAAACTGCTGTAAAAGGGCTTCAGAGTTGTAATTTCTGTACTGCTTGGAGTATTTAACATAAAAAAAAAATAAAGGAAAAGAAAAAGAGAACAGAAACATCTCCAAAGCAAGGAAAGCTAATGGATATCAGCTACTCTTCTGTACATGCTAATCCTGGATTTTTAAAGCTTTGACATTTCAAAGTGGTAAAAATACATACAGTATCTTCTTAAGGTAAATTATGAGGCTCTGGGAAGTACTATCTGGGATCACCCACCCCATGAGTATCCATGTAACAATTATTTGAGCAAGAAACTGGCTTAGAAATGACTGATGTTCTTTGAAATATGGACCTTTGCTTCCTATCTGTATTTGCCTCATGGGCTAAGAAGGAATGGCCAGGTTGGTCTCCAGCCTTTCATTCTGGAAGAAAACCCCCTTTAGGTAGTTTTCCACGTACTTGAAAATTCTTATTTTTATCTCATTTGTCCCCAGTGTAAATGATTATTGTCCATAGATAGATTAGGAACATTGCCTTTTTCCCAGTGCTTCCAAAAACGAGGTTAGAAGTTAGTCTTGAACAGTCTTTTGGGAAAACATTATTTTGCATTTTACTGCAAATGGCATTTATTCTTGATAACCACTTGTTTTAGTATCTGCTCAAGGACATTGTACACAAGTAAAATCCAGCCCATGGGTCTGTAATTGTTTAGTACTCCACTTGCTTTTCTTCATTTATTTGAAGAAAATACATAAGTGACAGCTTTATTGAAAATCTTTGTTATTAGCTGCTCTTAATTGTTTTGAGATGGAAATGAAGCAGCTCCCCAGTGCAGTCACAAGGAGAACACGCTGTGCCCCTCTCATGCGTTGCCCCCATTGCGTTCCCATTAGACACTTGGCCATTATCTCCCTTCTACATCTCACACTTGCTGAAAAGTGAGAAGACTATTTGGACACTACCTGTGTAGAATGCAACACTCACCTCACCCTCCCTGTATGCTGAACCTACTTCTTTTTTTTTTTCACCTCTTTATATAGCCATGGATGTTTTTAACAGCACTAGCTTTTCTCTGTAATGCTTTAGAAAGTTCACCCCTTCAGCCATTCCCAACTGTATGAAAGATCTTCTGCAGAAATGCCGGCAGATGATTTAAACTGTTGTGACAGCCACACAATAAGTATCACTGGGCAAAATCCCAATTGTCGTAAGTGTTGAGTCAAGAATTCGCAGTCTAAAACTTAGTTGCATTTTTGTATCTTGGCACCTGCCCTGCTCTTCAGTATTTCGAAGTAATTGTTTTCATTATGTCGAAATGGGGAAGGGAAATTGGGACATGTAGCCTTCATAATGCGGAGGCAATATAAAAGAGCTAGCATAACAGAATTTCACAGCAAGGGAACGCAGATATGACCAGCATAATTCCAAAAAGTCTGTGTTGTAGTGGTTTGCACTCAGTCCTGTTTATGCATTAAACGCATATGTAATGTTATTTTCAGATCAAGACTTTTCTCTCACGGACATAGCAACTTCTAGAACAAAGTGGCACAACGAGCAAGAACACACTCTGCAAGAGTCCTGGAACTCCTTGGTGAAGTTTAATTATTCCCATCGTGGCCGAATCTCTAACATGGATTTTCAAGGGGATATCTTTGATGAGTTTCTCCATCAACAGAAAATCAGACGGCCTGGAGAATATCAGCAAATGAGAAAAGAGGGACTGCAAACACTACCAAAAAGGCAAGAAGAAGAAAATGCTGTGGAGGCACCAGATGGAAATGATTTTGAAATTCCTGTTTTACCTTATGGGCAGCACTTAGTGATAGACATTCGAACAACATGGGGAGACAGGCATTATGTTGGTCTTAATGGAATTGAAGTTTTCAGTTCTAAAGGAGAGCCTGTTCAGATTTCAAAAATAACAGCTGACCCACCTGATATCAATATTTTACCAGCTTATGGCAATGATCCCAGAATAATAACCAACCTAATTGACGGGGTAAATCGGACGCAGGATGATATGCATCTCTGGCTAGCACCATTTACCCCTGGAAAACCCCACTTTATCTTTATTGACTTTGTGAATTCCTGTCAAGTAGCTATGATTAGGATTTGGAATTATAATAAATCTCGCATACACTCTTTCAGAGGTGTGAAAGACATTATAATGGTGTTAGATGAACAATGCATCTTTAAAGGAGAAATTGCGAAAGCGTCAGGAACCTTGTCTGGAGGTATGCTATCATTTCTTGTTTTTGTTGTGGAAACAGCAGTACAATACAAACAAATACATTTAGCTCGGTTGGTGTCGCTTTCCACTTCAAAGCAAGCTGGCACTTTGTATTGTATTTAGTTGTTTTCATTTCAAAATGTAACGAAAACCCCACTAATGCATTCTTCAATGATATTGTGAATTTTAGTAGCATGTAGAGCTAATCTATACTCTTAATGGTGTCTTACCAACAATACCATATTTCAATAACATCAGATAATCACTAGACATTTAGAAGTTGCAGATTTTTCTTGTTTTCACAGATAGGGTCTTTTGAAAAAGGTAATGGGGAAGCTTTGTTCCCACTATATTTTATATGCACTTGAAACTGAGTTTGAACTGGATTCTTTAGGTTTTTCTGCGGTGCAGTATAAGTTTGAGTTTGTATCAATAGTCAGTATCAATTTGCCAAATATTCTCTTTAAACACTACTTCAAATTAAATGTAAAGAAGGACCCAACATAGTTTTTATCACACTCTATATTCTTTTATATGGTTTCTCCATTTAATTCTGTATGTTGCCTTCAGCTCCTGAGCACTTTGGGGATACTATATTGTTCACTACTGATGATGATATTCTTGAAGCTATATATTGCTATGATGAGACATACGATGGAGAAATGGAAAATACCAGCTCCTTGAGATACGAAGAAGAGCTCAAGAGACCAACAACTGCTGACAGAGAAGGAGATGAAAGACCTTTTACACAAGCAGGGTTAAGAACAGAGGATCAACAGGTAGGAGCCTCTGTGTTCAGAACTCTCTATGAATATGCCTTTCTGAAAGATAAAATGAAAGTAGGAGATGCTGATTTCCATGATGCAGTGAAGCTCTGCAGATTAATACAACTACCTGTCTATTTTGAAGATTTTTTTCCCACTAGCTCAATAATTTATGCAAATTTTTTAAGTCCAAAAGGCGTTCCAAATTTTAGTTTCCCTGATCAATAAGACTACAAGAAAGGCTATACTGGATTGTATATATATATATTCTTTTCTTTGCTTACTTGGACAGCAGTTAGAGGGGTTTTTTAATTAGGCATTCCTGAAGCTTTATGCTTCTGTCAGTGATTTTTACCATACAGTTATTATTGCAAGGAGTAGTTGTGCTCCCTGTCAATCCAAACCAAAGATTTTTCCATATTTTCCTCAGTGGATGAAACAGTGTTTTACTGCACTGACAACAGAGCTTTTCAAAAGCTCCTCCAGAAGTGTCTTACTTTCTTGTCAAAATTATCCATGGTCATCTGTCTTTCCTGTTAATTTGGTCGTTCTTCAGATGTCAACCAGCAGGTCAGTCCTGTAACTGGTGCACTTGACCCAGCTCTGACTGTGGCCAGTAGTGGGTGCCCTGGGCAGAATGTCAGAATAGAGCGAACATGCAGTGGTGTTTCTCTGAAACACTCGTCCAGCCCTTAGAAATTTGTCTTACAAAGACTTTTTGACTTAACCTTTGCGTTTAATATCCTGCCATGGATTTTTATTGTGTTAAGTCATCCACAAGCTTTTTGAACACATGCGTGCTTCTACAACTTACAATGCTCTTTGGTAAGTTTCCAAGCTTAACTTGCACAGCACAAAGAACCTATTTCTGTCTCCAGGTTCATTTAATGTCCCCTAGTTTTTACCTTGGGAGAGATTAAGCAGTTATTCCCTATTCCCTTCTTCAAGCCACTCAAGAGATTTATGCCCCTCTGTTACATTCTCTTCTGAATCTCTCTTATCCAGAATGGTTAGTCCTGCTTTAGTCGTTCCTCACATGGAAGGTGCTATACAAGTATGGTCAAGCATAGGAGCATGGTGATACTTTCTACTTTTTATTTCTTTTCCAATAATTCCTGCACTACAACGCTATTTTGTTCTAGCTGTAAGGGTCTAAGAACATAGGTAGGACAACGTTCACAAGCAGAAGTAGTTGAAATAATAGAAAATTAGATCATATCTGAAAGAAAAGACACTGGGCACCAGTGGAATGAAGGGATCTGAGTAGGTAAGAAAGGAGGAGGAGGGAGAAAAGAGGTGATGAGGTGGCTTGGCACAGATCATTTATGGCCTGCAAGGGAGGGTGTTATTCTGCATTCTATAGAACCAGTAGCTTTATCACATTCATGGGTTCTGATATTCAGTAGAGTTGCAAACTTCAACTCTCAGGCTGGTCTTTTGAAGTTGTTCTTAGAAAAAGACATCAGATACAGTCACTGTTTTGTGAGAGAGGCATCCCCAGTTGGAGGGTGTTTTCCCACCTCCTGTAGGTTATTGGTGTGTGGTTATTCCTGTGCACAGTTCTTGTTCAGTTTCACCTACTGAATTACCACAAGGACATTTGCTACTACAGGAAGTATGTTACAGTTTGGAAACATATACATACGAGTCCATCGTTATACTGCAGAGATCTAATACAACAGTAGGAAAAAAAGTGTTGACAAGCCTTTTCTTTCTTTTAGGCACAATGTAAGTGCATTTGATGTATCCTGGATGACAGGAAGTTACTTGTAACGATGAATGAAACTATGAAGAATGAGTCTAGACTTCTAATTTCCTGTTTAGCTTTTTGATTACTAATGAGGATTGAGCTAATGTTTTTGTACAACTACTTATAAAAATACCATTCTAATCCGCTGTTATTTTGTTTGGAGGTCAATACTATATGTCTAAAGTTAGGATTTTTTTCCTTATGTGTAGCATTTTTACATGTAACGTATGTAACCATTTTATCCCATTCACTCAATGAAATGGAATTGATCTGCAACGTTTTGTGGCTGTCCTTTGTCTTCCCTACCCTAATTGTACTAGCATGATCAGCAAATTTTGTCATCTGTTTATTCACTTTCTGGATTGCCATATTTAATAGTATGGGCCGTTATTAATTGGTATTGTCAAAGAACAAATGCCAGATTTTGGATAAGTTTACTTCTTTGTTCTGCCTCCTGATTTTCAAGAATAAATTGTAGTGGCATTCTCTGAGGTCTTAACTTCCATCCAGACTTATTGTTTCTGCAACATATTTGCAATCTGTTGCAAATACAGTGTATTATTATTATTCCCATTAGCTAATAGCAGTCTTCAGGTAAATAATAGTGACTTAAAGATTCCAGCCTCTTTGAGAGTAGGTAGCCCACACTAGGGAGTCTCCCATTTAACACTCCTTTATGCGCTAACAAAAAAAGCCCCAAATAGTCTTGACTTTCTAAGGATCCATATGATCTTCTACATTTTGGGGCATGTTTTTCATCATTTGCAGAACAGCCTGGATGGTAAGGCAGAGAGAGGATTGATACCCTGTTTCCCCGAAAATAAGACAGGGTCTTATATTAATTTTTGCTCCAAAATGTATTACTTTTTTACATGTATAGCTGCCTGGAGGCTATTTAAATGGACTTTTTTTTTATTAACTGTACCTAGGGCTTATTTTGGAGTAGGGCTTATATTTTGAGCATCCTGAAAAATCATGCTAGGGCTTAGTTTCAGGGTAGATCTTATTTTTGGGGGAAAAGGGTATACACAAAGCTGGACATTAACAAAAAACCCACTGCCTCCCCCCCAAAAAACAACCAACCAAACCAGCCATAAAAAACCCCAAAGAAACATACAAATAAACCTTCACTTTATAAACAATATGTCTGTAATATATATATATGATTTGCATGTTCTTTGCACCTGTTGGTTTACTTTTTTTTACTTTTTAGGTTCAAGAACAGGTAATTCAGGCAGACCTTCTCTCTGAATATATACTCAAGGAATCAGGAATATTTACTGGAAAATGTAAGTTCTTATATTTACTTCTTCCTTAACCACCCTCCTCCCTAACATGTTATCAAGGAGGATCTAATTTGTCAGAGCAGTATAGGACTTTGTGACAGATGTCAGGTCTGGAGTAAAGAAGAGTAATTGAATCTTTAAGGCAGAAGCTTTGTTTACTATGGCATTTAGAACATTATATTGTAGCAGTTGTCTTTTAATCTCAGAAAAATAACACTAGCCATTTGCCTAGTCCCTGAATGGGATTTGTAATAGCTGCATCCCTTACCCAGTAATTCTCTCCCAATCCTGTGTATTTATGTAGACTGACTGAATTTCTCAAATTGGATTGACAATAGCTAGACTAGAATGTTATATCCATACTTAAAGTAACTGATTTCTTTATCCTGTACAAAACCAACATGCTCTGAGCTTGGAGTTGGATTGAGACCTCCAGATGTCCCTTCCACCCTGCATCAGTCTGAGGATCTATGGAGGCATTGGCGTGGCAATGTGAATACCAAACCGTGTGTGGAGAGCTGCTTCACCCTTTCTTTCCCCTTTGGTTTGAAAATACACTCTGGTCTTGCCTGAAAATTCTTGCGTGCTTGTGCACAAAACGAGTTTAGTCTTAGTAACTGCCTTGGGAATAGCATCTAATATCAGCGTAGCCATAGCTCCAAACTTGTCAGCTAATGGAACTATTTATTTCTTAGTGTCCCTGCAGATACTGAAGAGATCTTACACCCAGGCGAATTTATTTGTATATCAAGACTTAGTCTCATGTAAATAGCTACAGCTATTTATAGGTAATTGGGCTGGATGGCTTAATAGCTTTAATGCTTGTTTGCTTTACAGACCATCATGGCTGCTGGTGCTTCTTCAGGTATTATCCAGCCTGATTATTTCTGGGCTTCTGTAATGTGTGAAGTGAAAGATATTTTTAAATTTAGAGTGATGGATTTTTATGGAACCTGATCAGATTGGAATATTACTTGTTATGTCTGTATATGCTATTTATACTTTTTCAGGAAGGCATGAAACAGGTGGATCTGAAGATACATGTACAATCTTTTGTCTGCCCCATTTTTCTTTCCTATTTATTTTCTAGAGATGCAGTCTAATCGAGACCGCTGCTTTTCACTAATGCTCTCCCATTAAAATACTTCCATGTGTCCAGTTCTGACATGAAGATGGTAACTTAAACACATTAGCAACCAAATTTGATTTTTGGTTTAACTGTGGGTTGGTATTCTCTAACAATTTTTAGATTTACAAGAGGCTGGATTTATATGAGTCTATATAGTCATTTAGCTGGCAAAAGGTGATAGATGGACTTCAGACTAATAGGTCTTCTCTGTGTCAGCATAATTACAAAATCTGTCATGTAACTGCCTAACCGTATCGCTGAATTACTGTCAGTCTACAATCTAAGTAATGAGACACTTGATAACATGCTTGGTCAGTTGTGTCGTTACAAGTGAACAAGATGCTGGGAGCCCACTAACGGGGTCTAACACAGATTTACAGAACATACTGCGCTGTTCCACGGGCGTAGGCATGCAGACCAGGAAGTATACAAATACAGCGTATAAAGTTATTTAATCTAAACAAAATACACATTCTGCTAGTCGCTGGGGCTTACATGTATACTTATATAGGCTCCTTACTTCAAACTAGTAGGTATTAATATGTACATAGATATATTATATGTATATTCTTTTATATAGGCCTGCAACTGAATTTTACCATGACCTGGGGAGACTCTCATTACCTTGGACTGACAGGGCTTGAAGTGATAGGAAAGAATGGTCACGCATTAAAAATAAGTACAGAACAGATTTCTGCTTCACCCCAAGACTTAAACGATCTTCCAGAGTACACAGGAGATTCCAGAACATTGGAAAAGTAAGTAGCAGAAGAGCTGGATTCTGGATTTTTTTCCCCCCTCCTGCCTGTTGTTTCCACCAACTGTTTTGAAGCTCATCAATTTTAGATGCGTTTTATATCAAACTTTATAAAGTGACAGAATTATATAAACTTTTATTATGTTAACACATGTTAATGCAAACATGATTTTCATACCATCACTGCTCATTCTGGGATTTCACAAGCTACCCAGGAACAGCTTGTTGTAAAAACATGAATGAGATGTTTCCAAAAGATGGTGTTTGAGTTAGAAAATGCTAACATGCCTGGTTGGTATCTCTGCCAAGGACTTTCCAGGCAGAAATGTGGGTGTTGTGTAGCATCTGTCTATGCATATGCAGTGATATTTATGCAGGTTTTCTGGATAATTTCAAGGAAAATTTTCAAGTTAGCAAAGGGTGAGGATGCATTAGGGACTTGCACAAATAGGTGCTGTTCTTTTAGAAATTCTGCAGCTTTTTTATGTTTTTGGTTTTTTTTTTTTTGTAATTCTAATGAAGTTTTATACATTGACAAGTATGCTTCCTCACATTAACTTGTGCTTCCTAATTGGCAGCAGTAGAGAGACCATAGGCTATGGGTTTGGAGAGGACTTGGCATTTGTTGTTATTGAAGCTGTACTCTGTTGTTTCCAAGTCGTATTTCAATTTTAAAGGGTATTTTCAGTTGTAATCCTGTCCTCTGGCATGTTTATGGTTTTGCGAATAAGTTTATGAATTAGGACTTCTCTTTTCAAAGACTTTGAGTCTTCCTTAGAATCTTGTATTTATCCACATGTACACTAACTCTGTTCTTTGTAAATTCTGCTAATCTGACTGGTACGTATGTCAAGCTTACTTGTATATAATTACTCCATTCTTCTGCCTATTTGCATTACAATCTCTCTGTAGGCATCTAAGAAGTCTTCCTATGAGATGCCCTGTAATGAAGAGGTTCTGGTGGGGGAATCTCTCCAGGCTCCACTGTGATGGACCCAAATGCAAAGAAGTCATTTAGCTTTTCTGTTCATGTCTTATCTTCCCTGAATGGTCCTTTTGCAGCCCGGTCATCTGTTAATCCTACAGAATTTCTGGCAGGCTTTCTGCTCCTGATGTATTTGAGGAATTTTATTTATGGTACCTTTGGCTTGCTAGCCTTCATACTCTTTTTTTGGCCTGTGCAGACACAATTCCAGAGTTTATGATCCTGTCAACGCAGGGATTTTTGATCATGACTTTTGTTGGAAGATGGCATATCATAATTTCCTTTATCCTGCCATTGAGCCAGGCTGGCTTTGATTTTTTTGAGTCCTCCCTCTTTCTAACATCTTTCTTAGTAAGTGAGATACATCTGTCCTGTGCTTCCAGTATGATACCCCTTAATGTTCTCTCTGATGTGTGTAATTATTTTGTTTTGTTGTTATTATTATTTTTTTTTTTACATCATAATTTTGGCTTAAGAACCTTTTTGGGCACAAGAAATTGAGGGGTTTTTTGCTTTTGAAAATACTGCAAGCATGTAGAATTTGAGTACACTACAGTGCTCCTTAGATGTAACATTTGAAATGGGTCCTGTGTACTATTCAGTACCAAGTCAAGCATTATAACATCTCTCATGGGCTCCCTAATCAGTTCCTCCCTGAAAGAGTCATTATTCAAATCTTTTTCTTTACGAAACTGCCAAGTCTGGCACTCATTCTTCCATTAAACTTTTAAATAAATAGTAAGTACACAGGGCAGTGTAGAAAAGTAATTATGATGGACAATTAATTCATATTCTCCTTTACTCTATCTTTGTATGCCATATTTTGTGGTAGAAGAATATAAAGTCAGAATTCCAAAATGAGGAAATGATGGAATTAACTTTATCTAACCAGCCTGAAGTCTGTGCCCTTATGAAAAGACAATGTCATGCTGGTAGAAAGCTTTTCTTGAATGTAGGAATGTGCCTGCCTGTGTGCGTGAAGGATGTGAACGGACTCTGCTTCTTCCTGGGGCTATCCAGCTCCTGGTCAGATTTCAGTATAATTGCACCGGTGTAGCAACACACTGCAGAGTACCAGATATACTACTTTAGGCACGGAACAATATTAATAAATTATATTGTGTCTGGGCCTTAGAGTTTTGCCTTCAGCCATTTTGGCACAAAGCTAGTTGAGCTTTGCCTGCCTCTGTTCACACAGGGGAAAACTCAGGATATTTCTGCTTTTCCTCAAATGGAAATACAGCTAACAGAAATACAGGTTTTTCTTCCCCACACCATCTTTAATTCAACAATTTCATACTATTTTCTGTGTTTACCGTGCTTTTTAATTGCGTGCACGTAGGCACAATGAGCCCTGGAAGCTGGAAGTGGTGTCTAGAAATGAATTAACTCCTAGTAAAGTACCTGACTTTTATGAGAAAAGCAAGCTTTTCTTTTCTATTTTATTTTTTCTTTTTCTTCTTTTTTTCTTTTTTTTTTTCTTCTTTTTTTCCCCCAGCTAATGGATTTTTCTCTTTGTAGGTTAATAGATGGGACTAATATCACAGTAGAGGATGACCATATGTGGCTCATTCCCTTCTCTTTTGGAGAAGATCATCTGCTCACAATCTATTTTGATAAAATTGAAAGCATTGCAGGGCTTCGCTTTTGGAACTATAATAAATCTCCAGAGGATACCTATAGAGGGGTAAGTAAAAGAAAAGGAGCACTGCCAGCAAAAATATACAGCAGTGCATTGGAAAATTGGTACTGTGATAAATGAATATAGCTGCCTTAATGGAACACCATAAATCTTTCTAGATTGTCTGAGTCTGAATTTTGTGGCAGGTATAATGCATTTCTGTCTCCACAAACAGCAAATATTGAAAAAAAGCCAGAGATAGTTTAAAGAAATCTTCACAGCTGATTTTTCTAAGAGACACATACAATAGCACATATTATTTTCAAGATAGATGGTTCTGAAGTGGTATCTTCTCAGTATCTAGTATTTAGGCCTAGCATATGATTCTTTATTTCCTGGAATACAAGGAATGGTAAAACAGGGGACTCTTCTCCAACAGAAATTCTGTTTAGGTAAGATACAGGAGGCCAGTCAATCAGTACCACCTTTTCCAAGAAGCAAGCTGTCTCTAGAGCTGTAACAGTTATTAGGGAATGTTGACATCTTCAAATAGTTTGGCTAAAGTAGTTCAGCCAAAATTGTACAATGTATCTCCTGTCGTCTTTTTCCAAATTGCTTGGTTTTTATTTTTTCTCATATTGTATTATTGGAATTGATTGGTAATTGACACCTGTTGGAGATCAGGTAACATCTTGCTGGCATTCTGAGTTTGGCCATCCCACATTTCATAGAATCATAGAATAGTTTGAGTTGGAAGGGACCCTGTTTTTTCTCAGAAGCTATAGATGCACTTGTAATGATAACTAAATAGTAGTTCTTGTTCACTGCACAGCAAGTTTATGAATCCATTTGTTTCCAGGTCTTCCCCTTCACACATAACTATTGCATTCTTGATGTCCAAACTCAGTCAATAGATAGAAGAAAAATGTCGATATGTATTAAACTAGCAAGAGACAGGACACAAAGAATAAGCAAAGTTCTGGAAAAAATCTAGAATTGAAGTTGGAGGCACAGATCCTTCATAGGATTGGGCAAGATAGTAGCAAAACTTGCAGAAATTCTTTGTGTAAATTTACCTTCCAGGTTGAACACTATATGAACACTATATGAACACTACATAAATAGGTGTTACCTCTCCACAACAGAGCCCTGGTGTCTTTTAATATCAGCATGGTATGCTTTTGAGTGCCAAAGACTCCCCAGGGGAACAAAGCGTAAGATCTTTCTTTTAAGCTGCAATTGATCAAGATTTTAACATACAACACCCAATTCTGTAATACATTGCATTGACCCAACACGTTTGACACCATGGAGGGTTCAGGAGCATGTTGAGCTTTCCATGTAAACCTACCCCTTGTAAAACAAATGGGTTTTCTTAGTAAAATCTGCTACTTAATTGATAGGATTTGGCATAAAGGACGGACTCTTCCCTGTGAGAGTGGGACAGTGTACAGTGATGGGAGACTTTCAAAAATAAATGTGACAAGGGCCAGAGCAACCTGATGGTAGCTTTGTGGGCTTCTCTGCTCTGAGCAGGAGCTCTGACTGGAGACATGCAGGAGTTCCTTCCAACCTAAACCTTTCTGTGATTCTGTGTACAAAATGCAATACGAAGAACTGTGTTTAAGTGGTGATTTGGTATGTTTTTCACTGCTGTTGTAAGCCCAACATTCTCTAAGGCGTAGCAAGGGAGAAAAACTTGAACATGAATTTCCATACCAAATCAGCTCCCTGTATGTGTGTCTCAGTTATCAAAGGAAGGAAAGAAATAGCCAAATCCTTAAAATCTAACATGGAATTTGGAGGCCAAACCAAGAAAGAAAGGAAGGAAAGAAGGTATATTTTCACAGTTTACTTTGCTAGGTAGAAAATAGAGGTGAGTCTGATCAAGTATGCATGGAGGTGGCACGCCTGTCAGTCCCATAACAGTTATTGGGTACAATTTATATGAGAAGTTCATACCTGCAGTCCTTTAAAAGGATAAAATAAATTATTTGGAAAACTGAAGATGCAAGGTATCTGCTAGGCCACAGTAAAGAGGCTTTAGACTGTAAACCTAGGGAATCATGACATCTGTCTCTTGAAGAATTGCTGTTCCTTCTAAGAAACAGGCCCTGGCTATGAGATATAATATTTGCTAGGCAGCTTTGGACTGGCAGATTCTATTCGCAGCTTTAGTATGAGAGGGTAATGGCAGTGAACTGCCAAAATGAAGCCTTGTGTGCTATTTCCAGCTCTATGAAAAATTACCTTGTGAAAGCTTTGTTTTGTGATTTCTAAAATGCCATGTGTGATGGTTGATTGCCTTCTCAGATGATGAAAATTACTTAGAAATGAGGGCTGTAAAGGGCACATAAATATAAGCAGCTGTGGTATAATAGGTAAGATTTCATCTCCAAATCTCTGGACTTCCCATTCAATATGTGTTTCCTACAGTAAAGGGTATTTCAGTGGATTTTTCACCTCCTGTCCTTAGCATGACAGACTGGTTCAGCCAGGAAGTAGCATGCAGAAGAATTTCTGATATGAAAAGGCTATTTCCTTTCTTTGCTCCCAAGCTTATTAAAGATGAAAAATAGTTATTTCTCAATACTTGGTACTCATACAAACATCCCATCCTAATTAATCTCCGTGCTGTTTGGAAGTGAACTGAGCAGCTTCTCTAGTCTAGTACAATAGCCACGGTTTTTAAATCGATAAATGTTTGTGTACTTGCTTTTGGGATATTGCAGGTGTACCTTACTGAAATTGAAATTGAATAACAAATTAATTACAAATGGAAAAAAATACGAAAAATGTTAGAAATATCGGGTCACTGATAATATACAGGCTTTGCAGAAAACTCTGAATGTTTTTAAGTTCTTCTCAAATAGACACCTGAAATGGGGAATTTAATGATAAATATTGCAGATGTATTTTTAATAGAAATCCTAATAATGAAAATTAAATATTTGCATACAAAACTAAGTTAAGCTCAAATTATTGTATATGCATCAGTATAAAATCCAAAGATTAGAAAACTGACTCGCATTACCTTTAGTCTAAACTAAGTCTTTTGTTAACTAAATGAATCTATTTTAGTTCAGTCCATTAATCAGCAAGCTTTAATTGTAGTGCCAATTACAAGGCCATCTCATTGTATTTCACAGGTATTATTCCTTCCTTGACTGGTAGTTAGTGAAAGACTCAGTGCAATACGTGCTGCTTGTCTGTTATATTTACCATATTTCAGGGCAAGATGCAGGGATAATTGTTGCTGCATGATTGAATTGTTGTGTGACTGGGATCATGCAGACAACACCAGATGGTGCTAATGGGGGAGGGTGAAGGGGCCAGGACTCCCTCATCAGCTGAATAAGTATGCCTGAATTATTTAGTTTAATCTTTAGAGATTGTGTAAGATGCGCATGCATCTGTGACGTGGACAAGGCTCAATTCTTTCTGCCTGGAACGGGCACCTCTTCTTTATTCATATGCCCTTGGGTTATGTACAGCACTGCTTGGCAGATGAGTTTGCATGATCCTGGAAAAGTCCAAATGTCACCTGCCACAAAGATAAATCAAACTGGTGAAACACAGGCTTTCTGTAAATGCAGCAGAGACACAAAGAGCCTGCTCTCGAGAGAGCACAAGGTTACGGGATATCTTGGAGGCTGGTTTCAGCCAGCACTGAGCAATCAGGCCTGGTCTGGCAGTGCGTTCAGATACATGCTGGCTCTGTCTGTCTCCTCAAATCACCTTTGTGACAGATGCTGACTTGAAAGCCACTTCTCTCCATTCTGTTGACGTGTGTATGTATTGCTGCAGTTTCAGGAATCATAGAATCATTTGGGTTGTAAAAGACCTTTAAGATCATCAAGTCCAACCGTTAACCTCACGCTGCCAAGTCCACCTCAAACCATGTCCCTGAGCACCACAGCTACACATCTGTTCAACCCCTCCAGAGTTGGTGACTCCACCACTGGCCCGGGCAGCCTGTTCCAGTGCCTGACAGCCCTTTCTGGGAAGAAAGGAAGCTTCAGCTTGCTGAGATCTAGTGAGATACAGTAACTGAATATCGCTTGAATACAGGGTTTTTTTTCACCCCAGATCCTCACCTCTCCCATTTCCATCAATGTCAGCTGTGATGGTCTGAGTTGCACACTATGGATTGCAACTGCTATCTGCTGGTTTAAGGATTTTTTTTGCCAAACGATGTCATGCTATAGAGGAATAAGATAAATATAACAAAATTATTGACATTATTTCAGCCTCTGACATGAATGCAATTGTTTTGGATGTATTTTATTTTATATTGTCGTATCATGTAATGATATGTTATTTTTAAACAAGGCTAAGGTAGTCCATGTGCTGTTGGATGGTCACAGCATCTCCCCACCGGGGGGCTTTCTTATCCGCAAGGGACCAGGCAACTGCCATTTTGACTTCGCCCAAGAAATTCTCTTTCTTGACCATCTGCAGCCCCAGCTGATTAATAAAGCACAAAGGAGGTAAAGTAGAATGTTTTTGCTATCTGAACCACACAATTTCTCTTAACCATTTAGTATTCTTTCCTATTCTCTGTTGAAGCCAATTGCATGAGACACACCTGTATGAAATTATGAAGGACTTAGAGCAAAATGTTTCATTGGGTTTTAACTATATACCGTTAAACAGATTTTATTGACATCAGAGGGCAATCTAGTCCATAATCACAGGCAGGGGGATTAGGAGTGGTGTTTGTGGAGGCTTAGTTCTTTGGTTTTGTTATCTTCTTTTCTGAATGAGCTAAGGGTTCATAAAGAAACTACTTTGTCTTGTTTTTTGGCAGAACTGGGTCAAAGAGAATGGAACAAGCGAGTATGGACTATGAAGCACCGCTAATGCCATGTGGTTGTATCCTTCTCTGTCATTTTCTTACTTGTAGTATAGAATATTTTAGTTATACACTATGATTATGAGTCCTGACCTTTTTGAATATAACAATTTCTGATACCTTAAGGAATTATCAAGATACCAATAATATGAGAAAGGCTTCCATTAAGTGTGAATTAGGAATAAATAAATGGAATATATTATATGAATCTGTGACCTCTTTTCAGATACTCTGGTAGCTTTTTCTCCTACCTTTTATAATCCATCCAAGCTGGAACTAGGGGTGCATTAGCACAGTATCCAGCCAGCCCATCAACGTGAGAAGTAGTTTGTATATTTTTGCATATCTTTGAGTATTTGTCTCATTTTATATCTTTATTAAGATCGACCAGGACTGTGTAATATTTTTGCCATTTTTCTTATTGTTTGTTACTTTTTAAGCTTATGTTTTTCCTAGATAAGCACAGCACAGCCTTCTGTGATAATACTGTCATGCCATCCATCTATTTGACAGGCCTTTTAAATCCATTAGGCTATTCTAGCCAAGTCTGGAGACAATGAGGTCCCAACAATACCAAGTTCCTGCCAGTTTCATGAAAATCTATGTCTGGGTGGAGGAAAGAGGTACAAGTGAGTGCTCCATTAGAGAAATGGACAGCACAGATTCCATCATTACATTTTCTGCCATTTGGTTTGGGTGCATATTTGCTGGCCAGTTATCACCTGTATAATTCAAAACCAGGCAAAGGCACATTCAGGAAACACAGGAGGGGAGTAAAAGCTCCAAACAGGAGGTCTGGTGTTAAAAAGTTGCAGTGTATAAGGTCTCTGGTGATTTGACCTTGGTTGAATGCCAAGATGGAAAAAAAACCCACTTGTGGGTCCAGATAAAGGCAGTTAAACGAAAGCAAAGGCAATGCACAGAAGCACAGGAAAGCCAAAAGATTTATTCCCTACTTCCCATCAGCAGGTGATGTCCGGCCACTTCTCAGGACACAGGGCTTTAGTACACGTAGCGGTTGCTCCAGCAGACAAGTGTCATAAATAACAAACGCCTCCCCTTCCTCCTCCTTTCCCTTTGCTTTTATTGCTAGGCAGGCATCATCTGGTACAGAATGTCCCTTTGGACAGCTGGGGTCACCTCTCCTGGCTGTGTCTCCCCCTTGCCCACCCCCAGCCCACTGGTGAGGGAGGGGGGAATGTTGGAGAGACAGTAGCCAAAACACTGGTGTGTTATCAACACTTTTCTGCCTACCAGTACAAAGCACAGCACTATGAGGGCTGCTGGGGGAAAATTAACTCCATCTCAGCCAGAGCCTATACAAGGAGGTGGGACACTCTAATTCATTGGTTCTTCATCTGATGGAAGAACATATATGAACATATATGTGCACATGTGTATATGTGAACATGTATAGACAGACTTTTGCCTAGTTGTACCATCTACAGGTGTCCAGCTGTGTGGGTGTATTATCAGTGGCAGAAATGGCAGACTTCTTGTCTTAAAATAGTTTATTCAGAGATGCTTTAGACATAGTAAATTCAGAAGGAAAAGCAGAATTTTTTCACCCATGGTGTTATGTTCCTAAACTGCAAATAAGAATATCTGACAACAAGGTGTGAGCTGCACAGTCATTTTTGAAACTGCACATTAAATAGTCTGTTAGGACAAAGTATCAGTATCAAAATTTTCCTTAATAGTGTTTTGCTTTTTAGTTATTTTCCAGTTTCAGCTTCTGACAAGTTGGGGTGATCCATACTACATTGGTTTGAATGGACTTGAGCTGTTCAATGAACATGGAGACCAAATCTTACTAACTGAAAACAGTATCCTTCTGCAGAGCAAGGGCCTCTGTCCCTTTCAGATACACACTTTGCTCCCCAGCAAATTATCACATTATCACTTCCTACTTTTTCCAAATTGTCAGTTTATCCCGTGTGATTTACTTTGCTTGTATTTCTCTATATTTACATAATGGTTCTTGTTTCCGTATGTTTTAATGTGTTCTATATACATTGAGAATGTTTCTTCTCTGCGAAGGATGCACTAACAAAGCAGGACAAAGTTACAGAAGGGAAGGTTGAAGAATGATATATGGTATTTTTTTGCTATCAACATTTATTTCTTCTATAGTATGGAAGGACCAGGAAGTTTGATGAGCTATAAATTCATAAGAAAAGGTTGACCTCAGTTCTTTGTTATAGAATCTTTCATTGTGCCACAGGAAAGAAATTTTTCATAATTCTTGTTCTGGAGCTTTAGGCTTTTCTAGACACCTGATCCAGTCGTGAAGATAAGGGCTGAGACTGAATTTGATTCAGTGTTCCCTGGGTAACCAACAGAGGCAATGAAGGACATGTTTGAGAGATTCATAGTCATCAGGGTTACACCTCAGTGCTCTGAATCAGCTCAAGTCTCTTAAGAACTGAAACGTTCATACCCCAAAGTATAATTCATGTAGTTCAGTCAGATGGAAGAAACAGAGTTTTAGCCAACTAGATAAAAAGCGTGGAAGCTGCATGAATTGTATCTCCCTAAGGGTCCCCATTCCCTAATAAACAGAGGATACAATGGAAAAGGTAATAAAGGCTCTTTCCTGAGTGCTGTTTTTATTTGTACCGTGTACAAATACATGATACATGATGAACTTGAAACATTGGGAATGGAGATGAAGCATTTTGAAATTGAAAAGTGATAACAGATTGTTTTTAAGAACAGGGGATCTTTAGCTTAGTTTTTAAACGGTTTGTCTTTACAGGACAATACAATGCCAGGTAAGGATACCTCTGCTTGTTTTGAATGATCTCCTGTTTCTGCTTGTACAGTAGTGTTGCTTGGATATATTAGGATCCAGAAAGAGCATATTTGTCTTAATGCAGTACTAACTGGGCTTTTGAAGTAACCAGATTTTCTCTTCAAAAGCATGTTCAATAAAATCTTTCCTCCTCAAAGAAATGAAAAAAGACCTTGTTAGGCAGTTACTGATTTTCATCACAAAACCTGAGCACACCCTAGTCTGACTGACTACCGACTACCTCCTGCAAGGTTACTTTTCTTGAGATGTATTTCATATGAGGACTTTTCACAAGTTCGTGCTAAAAAAATGAGTCTTTGTCGCAAAAAAACCTGTGAGGTGCCTATTCCTGATAAGGGAACTTTATTGATGAAGTCATAAATACAGATTTGAAAGTAAATTAAATGCAACTAGTTAATTTATTCCTATTTTTGAAATTATTTTGAATGCCAGAATCCATAATGGTTGTACTGCTTTTAAAAATGTGTGTCCAAATTCCTGAGCCACCTGTGTTAAGTACTTGGAGTATTTTTAAGTTTTACTGCTGTAGTGGCGAATACTCGCTCATGGAATCTGGAAGAGCAAGTGTGAACTTTTAAATAGGATGTTTCTGAAATGTGCTTCTCAGTTATTTGCACTTAAAGTTTTTTTCAGATATTGCTGCTTTTCCAGATAGTGTCAACGTTTTAGAAGATGTTTCTGGAGACATCCGAACTCCAGACAAACTCATTGACAGAGTAAATGACACAACTGATGGCAGACATATGTGGCTCGCACCAGTTCTTCCTGGCTTGGTACATTTTCCCTTTTCATTCCATTTTATTGATGGGCATAGGTGTAGCTAGAAACATAAAGGAAAGGGGAAGAGTGCATAATTTTTAGGTAAATTTGATATTACTAAAGGATGCTAAATGGCTGCCTTTTAGAAGAAGTTCTTTTTATCCCAGTTTCTCTTCACTGCACAGATAGCAGCAGTATAGATTTCCCAGGTTTGTCATCTCCTCCTGTCTCCATGCTGTAACAGCAGAGGAATTTCCAAGGCTAGCATAGATGTTTTTTCAGTTATGATAAAGACACAAAAGAGTTTAATATGCGTGGTTTGTGCAATAAAAACCTTTCAAATGGGAGCTGACTGGGGTCTTAAATTCATTTTTGCATAAAGCAATGAATGTTATCCCAGCAGTGAGAATTTTTTAAATCTCATCTGTGTTGGGTTCAAATTCATATATTAGAGATGACAGACTTAGTATTTCATGTCCTAAAGTGATTCAGCCCTTTTAGAAGCCCCGTGTTTAACATGTGGGATATCAGATACCTAAGCAGGAAAAGCAGAATAAACTTGAATAAGTTCTGACTTTGTTTTGGGAGTTGATTTTTTTTTTTATGAGCCTGTTCTGGACATCATTAAGATGTATGTAGTTCTTAGAAGAGGATGAATTTTGAAAGTAACAAAATTTAAACCTGACATGTGATATGTTGTAGCTCACTGTATTAGATGGATCCTTACTCCATACGTTACAGTTATTAATTAGAGTATTAAAAGCAGGGAATTGAGTCAATTTTGAAAATACTTCATTATTTGTTGTAATGCAGTGAATATAATCAGGTTAAAGCTTTGAAGTGTCCTTTGGGAAACTGACCGCTTGCATTTCTTAGAAAAATGGAAGGTCTGTGTGCTAATGCTTGAGGCTCCAACTGTGTAGTTCCCTCATGTTGGATCCTGGTAGTTAATTTGATAGGATGCTCAGATGTCCATTATAACATCATGAATGATTGATTTGACAGCCATCTGAGTGTGCTCATGTCCTTATAAATATGTTCATTTTGGCAAAAGGAAAACAACAGTAGCTGGGGTTCTAGCACAGATGCACACGCTGTTGTGTGTTGTTATGTCTGACACCAAATACTGTACAAGAACATGAGATACCAGTTTTAAAAGGGTAAATTGATGAAGTGTGATATGCAGGAGAGAAGAGTAAGCAATTTAATGGCACTTTCAGTACGTAAACTGTAGCAAATTATACCTTTTCAAGATCCACATAGTACTTTTCTCAGTTCTGTCTTCCCTGGTTGTACAGCCAGAAATGTAAATGCCATCAGCCTATTCATGATCACCCTCTGTAGCTGGGATGCTGAACCAGAGCTTGCGGATACTTACACCCTCATTGCCAGGCTACTTTGAAACATGCTGGTTGCCTAGAAAGCTGAATTAACTCTTTGCTATACCAGAAGGTTTGAAAGCTTTAAGGAAATTTTATATTATAGCTTTTATTTACCTTTCTAAATACCTTTTCCTTTCTAATTCTAAAAGTGTTTTCATCTTTTTCAAATTTATTACTAATGTAGGTACAATTTCATTTCTTTGTTACCCTGTTTCTGATTGCTGTTTTATTTATTTGTTTGGATGTATTGTCCGTCAAATTTATCATTTGCTGTTTGGCTAACACTTGCTATTGGAGACTGTGCCCAAATTGTCTTCTGGCAAATCACAGATCTAAACATTTCTATTGATCACATCTACCTTTCTTCTTCAGTAAAAAAAAATGAATAATGATTTAATACAGTTAACAATATCTTCTCCAATGCATCAAAGGATTAAAACTTCAGAGGATTCTAGATATGAAGCTTAAGATATGTTGGCCCAAAGTTGATATAGTAGCTCATAAAAGGAATACCATAGAATTAGCTGTAATAGGCAAGATTGGTTTCCTGCAGCCTAATCTTTGGTCTTAACATCTTGACGTTAATGTCACTGAAAGTAAAATGAACAATACCTCAAGCAATAATTGTTTAGCAAGCATCTGGCGAATTGTCTCTACATTCCTATTAGTGTACCTCACTCAAAAAGTGTGTGATTTCTGTAAGAGCTTTCAAAGTCAGGGGATATAGGAGAAATTCAAGATTTGCAAATAGAAAGGTGGAATTCATTCTTATTTGGTAGAAATGAGATGGATAGGATAGGATGGGATGGGATGGGATGGGATGGGATGGGATACCAGCTTGTCTTATCCTGTGGTGCATGTCTGTATTTGGTTGATGAAATACTCAATAAAGTACCTCTACTCCACTTCCAAGTGACCGGCGGTGCAGGAGGGCAAGCACAGGGGTAGGTGCCATCTTCTGATGAGTTATATGATACTTACATTTGAGAGGGCAGCTCTGGGATGGAGACAACACCTGGGAATTATCAACAAAGGTGGCCCCTGAACTGAAATCCTTAGCATGAGGTATCTGTTCTCTAGCTATATCTCTTTAAATACAGACCTCTTTTGAGGCAACATGCATGAGAATGTCATTTTTTGGGGGAGTTTGTGCTGTTAAATATAAACTGATTCTCTTTTACAGGTGAATAGAGTATATGTCATTTTTGATGTGCCTACTACTGTGTCAATGATCAAGTTATGGAATTATGCCAAAACACCTCAGAGAGGTGTGAAAGAATTCGGCGTAAGTAATTTTTGTATCCATTTTGTATGTTCTGGTGAGTCAGCTTGCTTGATTGCTGCACTTATTTTCACAGTTTACTGAAGTGTGATTCCATATAATCTCAAAGGATGGGATTCATCTCATTTAACTCTGCATTTAGTATTAAAATGACTAATCTATGCCAGTCATCTGTCCTCCCTTTCTTGTCTGGGGAAAGAACACATTATTTGATTTATTTTTTCTTAGATAATTCTCTTAAGGTAGGATAATGCTTTCGTTTTTCCACTGGCTATAGAGCAAGCCTGGAAGACTAGTTTAAACTACAAACCCAAGTTTTAGGCAGCTCAAGTGAGGTGAAATTCATTAATTCCTAGATGTAAGAGTGATTCACTCCAGTTAATAGAATGGCAATTATGTAAAACATGAAATCCATTTTTAATTACCTATTTGAAAGTTGCATTGTAAACATAAGTGAGAAGACCAAAACTTGGGAAAAAAAAATCAAAATTCAGCAGCAAATAGAGCGAAATAAAAGATTTGAGGAACAAAAGCTAAACTAATGACCAGACTTGTGAAACAAATGGGGCAAGATGATTTCTAGTGAATTGACAGAGACAACTGCTGAAGGCAGTGCCTGATTTCTGCATGTTTTTATTTGTTTCTTAAATATCTTTAGCTTCTGGTGGATGACTTGCTTGTGTACAATGGGATTCTGGATATGGTGAACCATGTAGTATCAGGCATCCTGCCAACCTGTGAGCCAGTGGTGCCGTATCACACCATTCTCTTTACAGATGATGAGAAGATTTGCCATCAGGAGAAGAGAACTGTTATTAGGTATGTGAGTGCATCTTGATTGGAAGAAAGAATCTTGTTTTCAAAAAATGATCTTATCTGACTAATATCAGCAATATGTATATTGCTATAGAAAATTCCCTTCCAAAGTGTACTCAGCCTCACTTAGTGAGAAATAACCAATAGTTTTTTTAGATAGTAGGATGACATTACCGGCTTTATTTGTAAGCATTTTTTTCTCACTTACTGGGATTCAGGATTCATATTTACATATGTTTTTGTGGAAGCCTATAGTAATAAACACAAAAGAAAGAAGTTAAGCTTCCTTAGAGAAGAAGATATTACCCGGAGAAAAAAGGAATTCGAAGTTAATGAAAAGGAGCCGAACATCAGAAGTAAAGAAAGTCCTCTGATTTGGCACAGATACTAAATAAGGAATCAGAATTCTACTATTTTTTAAATGTTTTAAAATAATGAACTTCTTAAATGATAAATGAATTGCATTCAGAGGAATGACACTTTGAAACCACTAAGTTGGCAATCTCACAGAAAGTATGATGAAAGGCAGTGAAAAATGCACTTAGATTTAGAAGGTCAGGATTGATAGGGTCTAAAAACCAATGCCTAACAGGGAAAATAAAGATTGAAAGAATATTTTAAATGAGATTGAAAAGTGAAAAATCAAAAGCTTATAAAAATAAATGCTTTCTTATACATTGCATAGCTCACAAATAGAATGTTTTGCATGTATATCACTTGGGATAAAAGGTGACAGTTTTGCCTTCAGAAATGGCACATAATTTGTTCAGAAGAATATTCAAAGATTTAGAAATAAGTGGAAGGAATGTAAGCTGTCCTGATGAAGAGCAGAAGCTCACATTTACCTGTGGGGTTTGTTTTCCTGCGGTTCTCTAAAGCATTGGCTGTTGGCCACTGGTACTGTCAGATGTTAAAATAAGTTATTATTACTTGGATGTATTGTGTTAGACTCATGTTTTTGTACAAGTGGCTGGGTTGTCATGGTAAAATTTGGAGGTAAACAATTTTTCAAGTGAAAAAGTTACTGAAATGAAAATGTCTTGAGGAAATATGAGTTTTGAGAAATTTTTTCTCTCAAATATGAAAAGGAAGAGGAGAAACAAACCTTTGCTTTCTTCAGCTTAATGTCTTTCTGTGAGTAAAGTTATTTCATTGGAAGCAGAGAAGCACCTGCTGAATCATAGATCTTTTTCACATAACTTCCTTGGCACATACAATATTTGTAAGACATACATCCTTTGATTTAGTTCTAAGAAGGGTATATTTTGGGGTCACACAAACTGCTTGATCTGTTTTCCAGTCAAGAACATGCTGAGGCTCTTCTCTTGTAGACTCCTGTGTGGGAGCTTTCTTGGTCATTCTTCTTAGACTGTTTTGTAATCTTCTTTTTCTTTTTTTTTCACTACTACCCTACTAAAATATAGGGTACTTTGGCAATAGAAGACAAATCCTTCACAACATGCTGGATAATACCGCTCCATTTAAAAAATGCTCTTGAGCTTTTATATATCGTTACTTTTGATTTTGGCCTATTCTCTTTCACATGTCACTGTTCAATAGTTTATGAATCCTGAACTTGAGTCTGATATGATCATCAATAGCATAAGTTCTGATTTACTTTGGTATTGGTTCCTTGTTTCACTCTGACAGCTTGAGACACATTACATTTTTCTTCAAAAATAGAAACCTATTTTTTGCGGTATTTGTAGAGAAAAGAAAAATACGCTTACTTTTTCCCAAATGCATGGATGTTTTGTTTTTGTCTACATGAAATGGAGATGTTATTAGTGATGTTTTCTTTAGCTTTCGATTCAGCTCATATTTTTTTTAAATTTAATTTAACTTGGAAGTTATTACTTCTTTCCCAAAAAGAAATTGTTAAAATTTTGCAGTAGCCTGCAAACAAGACTTGTCACAGTAAATGAATTTTCTTTAGTTCAGAAAATTTTCAAGTAATACTAATTACAAAACAGTGTTAAGTTCCATGTAGGGATTTTTATACCCTCTTTATACAGCACTGATTTAAAATCTCACTTTGGTTAATGTGGTTCAAGCTGTGTAGGCAGGCAAGAAAATTGCAGAGTGAATATGATATGTATATTTGAATGTGTGCCTGAATGGATGCCACTAATTAAAAACTGGCAGGAAGTCCTTCAGGTGGACACAGACGCAACGGCTTTATTTCTGGATAGTCTCGTAAAACGTGCTTCAGAGCTTTGTTTAGCCTCCAGGACCTAAATAACTTATTTGGTGACCTTTTCCATGACTCTCATAACTTTTCAGAATGTTGATTACTTTGGCTGTTGTACTGATTTTAATCTTTTCAGCAATCACATGGGCGATCAGGATGTACGAATGATGAATGAAAATGAGATTGTCACGAACAGCAAAAAGAAGCAGGTTGTGGCTGATCCAGGTTAGTTCTGTCTTCTATAGTTTTCTTCTGCTCACTTTCTACAGAGACAGTATGGACAGTGAACATTGTTACACACCTAAACTGGGAAAAGTGGAGAGACTTACACCTCTTTTATATATTTGGGTCTACTTTTTCTGCCATAGGAAGGCAAACCAAGAATGTCATACTCTGGTGGATTTTTATTCTATATCTGAATCTAAAAGTGGATGACATAAATGAAAGACATGTGACATGTAGTCATAGCTTATTCCAACACATACACAGAAGTCCTCAGGAAAGAAAGTGGCTGAAGATAAACTGGGAACTGGTGTTAATTGTGCAGGTTCATAGATAGCTGGTGGAATAATAGACTCATTACATCCACACTGGCCATTCAGGCAGCTTTAGAGATGATGTGTATGTTTCAGAATTTGCTGCTTGTTGCTCCTCAAGCAAATCCAAAATCCTGATTAGTGTAACAAGGGGGAAAACGTGGACTTTACTCTCCCCACTGTCTCTCTTGTTGGTCTTTTCTCTTACAAAGTGATAATTAAAAAGACAACTTCTTTTTTTTTTTTTTTTTTTTTCCCCAAGGAGAAAGAGTAGATTGTGTTTATAGTCTGAAGAGTCCCAGCCGTTCATTATAAAGTGCTCAAAATAGCTCCCTAAGTACGTTACAAATTCTCAGCCAAACTGGTGTATTGAAGATTGTTTTTCTCTCCTGAGCATGACACTTTCTTCAATTAGTTCCTCTGGAAAGTGTTACAGAAATTATTTGATGGCTTTTAGTAACAGTTCTGTAGGAAAAGGATTTGAAATGCCATTTCCTGTACAAGTGCAGCTTCAAAGTTATTAGTATATCAGCCCTAGCTGCATCAAAGTATTTTGAACATCTCTGTGCCTGTTGTAACGACATCCTGGGTTCCAGTGCAGCCATAGCCGATGTCCAGTAAAAAGTAACTGTCATTTGCATGGCCATCACATCCATTGTCCAAGCATTAAGGACACAGAATGCTTCTGAACTCATCAGTTGAGGATTGAGGATTGCCATCTGCCCCGTGTCTCCTCTGTAGTACTTACTGCTATCAGCCACAGTGGTTGATAACACAGATACGCAGAACGATTTGGGTGGAGGAGACCTCAGGGTGTCCCTTCTTGAGGGAGGGTCCCATCTCCTGCTCAGAACAGTGTCAACATTGAATTCAGACCAGATTTCACAGGAAAGTGATACTTGGAAATGTGAAAAAATTGGCAGTGCTCAGTGTCAATGTAAGGAACATTACTGAGAAGAGGAGCTGAGCTTTCGTTCTGGGATGGGATGAGAAATGGGCATGTTTCTGCCTCATTTTAGTGTGTGGCTTCGCTGTTAATACAGGTACAGTCTTAAAACAGCACTCAATTTTCCTTAACAGCTTTACGTCCAAAAACCTGCATATGTGAAAAAGGACAGAGGAGGAAAAGATAACAAGGGATTGTGATTGGAGGGACCTGAATACATCCAGCCCCAAATAACTGCAATCTAGATGTCCAAGATATTTATCATACAAATGGAAGATTTTCCATATCTGCTGCTGCTGAACCACCTCCTGCCTTATGAGAGACGTTTTGTTTGCTACAGGAAATTTTCTTCAGTAATGAAATTTAAAGCAGGAATTCATTTTTCTGTTTGTTTAAAGTTGTTATTATCTGTCTGGGTTTCCTCCCTCCCCCCCTTAATTGAAAATCCAGAGAGGAAGGAACATAAAGGAGTGAGAACCTTGTTGCTGACAACTGTACCTGCTGAGTACCAAGAACTTGGCTGAAGCAGGCTGGTTATAACAAGAGGTCTTTCAGAGTCTTTCTCAAACTTTAATTCTTAAATCCTGACTGATGATAAAGCGCCTCACTAGAAAAAACAAACCAAACCAAACTGTCTGCTTTGTTTCTGATGCCTGTAAATAGTTCTTTGGGAAATGCAGTTACTAGAGGAAAGACTCTTTACCTCTGTTTGTGGGCTGTTCCTGACGTCTGAAGAGGTTCCCCCGGGTGTGGAGAAGTGTGATGAATGCTTTTAAAAAGTGGAGATCAGGAAATGGCATTTCTCAAAGTTTAATAAGTAAGTCTCAGCTGTCACTTCTTACATTTTTTGCAGTGAAATATTTCTTTACCATGAAAAGAGCAAAATAGGTGTATCGCCTGAAGTGCCATTGACAGGCGCTCGACACGTTCTTCAGAGTCCTCCTGCTACAGAGCAATGCTCTTTTCTCCTGTTTAGCCTGAATTTGGTTATATGAACAAGGCGGCCGTACCTCTGTGCTGCAACAACCAGATCTCTTGCCAGCAACATGCCATCACTTTTGAGAAACGGTAAATGCATTTTAACTTGCAGAAGGTAATGAGTGAACTGCATTTTCAAACACAAAATACTCTGCATTTATAGTCATTTAAAGAAAAACTCTAACCAAACAATTATGCTGCAGGATTTATAGCTATGCAAATGTACTTTTCTTTGAAAATTTGTCAGTTGTGACAATCTGTAAATCTCCATTGAAAATTCTTCCTTTCTTGTTTAGAGCTCACTCGTTGTTTCCAGAGAGAACTGAACACTCTGAAGTTGGTGTATGTTTTAGACGTGAAACAGAGAGGTACTCTTGCAGCTCCTGATATAGGGCCAAATGTGCTGCTTCCCTTTCTGTACTAAGTCAGGAGTGCAATACCTTGTATATTGGCTTATACAAACCATACTTCTTAACTGTTTTTGGCTAAGCTGAAAAGACACAACATAGCAATGTATTTCTCAGATTTATGTGTGTTGATGGAGCAACAAAAATGTATTTTGTACTAAATACAAACACTTTACTTCTAAATGTAAAATTGTGTATGTGAGCGTATTGTACTGTGTTTAAAGGCTCTTCCCAAACTGCGCTGACAAGTGAACCCTCTGGTGTTCTGAGAACTGTCACCCTGTGTTTACCAGTGTAGCTTTACCAATTTTTGCTCCAAATCAGATAACCATTACATGCAGCTCCCAAACAAAGAGGAGGAGATGCTGAAAGGAGGGTTATTGGTAGGGTAAAACCAAATAGAAATGTATGCCTTTGGAAGAGGAGAGGCTATAGCAAGGTTTTTATGACACAATCACGGATTTGCCATGTAAGCAATCTCTTGATTGATCTCTTGATGAGACTTGTCATATTGTTTGTTTTTCTGAGAAAATTCTATTGAATGTGAAGAGAAATGAAATCCATCATGTTTCCTGGCACAGAATAGCATCCTTCTTATTGATCAGAAAAGGTGTGAGTGGGAGAGGACTTCCTGCGCTCATCTGTCTTCTCCATATCTGTCTGGAGCAGCGCAAGTCCTATGCGATGGACTAATGATTTTTCAACCCTAATCCTTTGAGTTAACTCTGGGTTTTGTAAATTATTGCCAAGCACTTGGTCAGGCTTAGATGAGTCACAGTTCTCTCTGTCGTCTGTTACTCTGCCACCAACTCTTCCTCACCGGTCAGCTGGTAATTCAGCCAGTTTTCACACCTTTTGCCTTTGGAAATCTGGATCCAGTGCAGCTCACCTGGCACAGAATATTGGCTTGGACCTTCTGCCAGCCTCTCCCAGTGGCTCCTTTTACCCACAACTGCCACACTGTGGAAAGACCGTGAAGGTCTTTAAAATATTTCCAAAAAACTGTTGAAGTTGTGGAATGTCCTCCCCTGCAGTGTCTCTGTCTGAAAGGTTTGCCAGCCTGCTGACTGGGCTGGGGTGACATACACCACCAAGGCAAAGCCTAATGAAGTCCTTGATTCTAGTCAGTCAACTAGAGAAAGTAGCATGATGTTTACAAAATACTTCATTGTTCTCTGTGGAGTAGGAGATGTCGACATTTGCCCTCGTAATTGGAGCTGAGATGTAATGACCCTTTATATAACCAAAGATAGTTAAGTCCCCTAGTCAGGCCTATATACTCAAACGTAGATACTTGACTCATTGCCACAGTGAATCAGAGTTAAAAAACCAACCAAACAAAAAGTTTTATTCCATTTTTCACCTTTTTTTAACTAAGTACTCACAAGTAGATTTAAGTCAGACTGGCATTTACAGGAGGGAAAAAAGTAAGAGTAAACACACAATCAAGAAAATCCCTGCAGAGCACTTCAGTCGATGCCAGACAATTCCAGCAAGAGTAATTCAGCGGGAAAGTGCACGGTAAGATCATTCGACATTGTCAAAAGCATGACAAAGGAAAAGGAAGGATTAATATGAATTTTTGCTAAAGCCTTTTATGTAAATTATTAAACTTTGACCCAGTTCCAATTTCTGGGCCACCCAGAAACCTCTATGCGATAATTACTCACCTTTGGCTGTTGTGACTTGCTTTAAAGGGGTTTGATCAAGATAACAGAAATGAGTGAGTTTGTCCCACAATGACGCTGAGAAGGGCAGAGGATATAGAAATGATCTGTGAGGAAGTACATGTCATGCTGCCTGCTTTTTGATCTTTAAAACGATATTTTTATCAGTCTTCACAGTGTAATCTGAAAACCAGGATGCCTGAGAAGGCCTGTATCTTCTGTTTTCAATTTCTGCCTTTTTGTGGTTTAATCCTGCAGAATTTAAACAGCAGCGAGAAGCACCTGTCTGTGGACAGGGGAACAAGTAGGGGTGCAGAGAGTGTAAGAGGCAGCATAGAAGACCTCATGGAAGACCTCTTCACTTTGGAGGATGAATGCATATGAGCTACATGGGGAGCTACATACAGCAGCTAAATTAAACAGCCCTTCTCATGGCTTAGGCTGGACCTGGATGTAAAATTGCACTACAGCACCCTGCTGAGGCGATGCTGTTTTCTATAAGATTTCCTGGTCCTGCTGGACTTTTACCATGTTCCTGGTGTGTTGGTCATTTCCCATAGTGATGTTCAGTCCTGTCATTACAAGGATGTGTGCCAGACTGGTAACATCTGCAAGAGCCTGACAGTGCCGGTGAGTGACTGGGTGTTGTGAGACTGGACAGAGATCTTGTAAACCCGGTAACATGTGGGACAACCAGAGATAGCTGTCAGTGAGGATGAGAGCAATAGGTGAGGGAAATTGAATGTTGAGTCTTTAAACCCTCTTATGTTACCAGGAAAAGCTCACCTCTCAGCCTAAGTCAGGTAAGAGCAAACATGAAGTGCTGTATTGACATCTGAATTCCGGCTCATGCAGGGGATGAAGTCTGCTTTTCATTTGGTTGAGTAAATGGCTTTTACTCCATAAGAGACAAGAATTTCCCATTCTCACCTGCTGTCTGCCTCAGTAATCCTCACCGTTGGATGCATCACTATACTGGCCTGGGGAATATTGCAAGTGATTGGAGTCCAAAGCAGCACTGGGGTTGAGTAGACACGTTGTGCGGGGATGCCCTGGGCTGGCGTCCACGTTCTGGGGCTGCCGATCCAGGAGGCTGAGCTCCAACAGGAGCTGCTCTGCTGATAAGAGCCAAATCTTCTCCCCTATTCTTCAAAAAACACGAAGTCAAGAACATGCTGCCTAGTAATGATTTCACTGGTACTATACATGCTGTAACTATGCACACTACAGCATTTGATGCACCTTCCTGTGTTCCCTGTTAGCTTTTTTCATCATGTCTGTCTTTTAGCTGCATCGTTATGCTTAGAAGGTCTCTCCTTTTGTCTTCCGAAACAATCCTGAAGGTCCTGTTCGGAATTATTCTTTGTCTTGCAGGTGTGACCAACCTGTTTTGTTCCTCAGGCATACGTGCTCAGATGTATTGGAGCATTAGTTTCATTTCACCTGGTTTCATATCTGTGGGCCCCTTGCTGTCTGTGGTGTCACCAGCCCCTATGGTCACAGCACAGTGGCTCCTGTTCGCACGGGGCCCTTGTTTCCCAGGGTGCTGGTGCTGCATGTCTGCAGCTTGATTATTGTCCCTTCAAAAATGCTGCAGAGATAAATGTTCTTCTTGGAGATGTGCACTGCTGTGACTCCTCTAAAGAGCACAGAGGAGGATAACATACTGGAAGAATGTTTGCTTCCATTTGTGTGCTGAGGTCCTGCTATTCGGAGCACAAGGAGGTTCCTGGTTCAGTGGTCTCTTTGCCCATTTTTGTGACTATTTGGTTGTTTACTGAGAAATGACTTACAGTCCATGTGAGACACAAACATCCCTTTATCACACAGCTTGTATCACCCTAATGGAATTCTGTCAGCTGAGGATAAAATGTGGACTAAGAAAGCAATTATAGAGTGAATCTCCTAGCTGCAGGCCGAGCCGAGAGATGGGGACAGAGTGCCCAGCTGGAGTTATTTCCTGTCCAACTGGCCTCTAAATCTTGCTGGGAAGAGATCAATTTTCCACCCTTGTCTAATAGCACCAGCCCCAGTCACTCTGGCTCAGGACCCTGTGAAGTGCAGCAGTGTTCAGATCTAGGCACAAAAGGAAACATTTGCGATTTGTGACTTGTTCTTACTGACCTAGAAATTACTGGAAAAGTGAAAATATGGCTACAGACCTTCTGCCTGATGACAGTGATCAGTGGGGTAGGAGTTTCCCAGCCTGGACTGTTGCTTCCAACACTGTTTTGGCTCTAATTAGAAGAGGAAAACCACTACCTCATGATCTGCTAGCAAGTGTGCTGTGTATTTCTGGAAGGTCCCTATTACACAGTGAGATCACAGTGAAATCCTGCCTTTAGCTTTCAGCTTGCTCAAGCTCTCCTTGGTGTGACTAAAATCAACTTGACTCACGAATTCTCAGTGTGTCTCTGCTCCATTGCTCATGGGACTTGCAAACTGTCAGCAGATTTTGTGCAGTTTTCCCGGGAGGATGGGCGTTCTGGGGAACCACCAACCAAGGGAGATACATCAGACACACAGAGAATTCACTTGTGCTCTGCTCTTTCTTCGTACTCATATGTGATCAGTTGTTTCAGAGCTCAGTTGCTGATGTTCCGTAGCTGATCTGGATCAGCTGACAAAGGAGCTTCATGGGGGTGTCTGAAAGTCCATTACTCTGAGCTAAGCATGTGGAGGTGAATGTTGTCAAACACTAAAGGAACTTAGAAATAGCCAAGTCTCCATCTTTTTAGCAAAGAAGCCAGTTGCTATCTGCATGTCTTCTGGCCCTGGTGGAGGCAGGGGGTGTGTGCCATGCTAAAGAGAAGTTTTAGATCTGGACTTTTCATCTGAGAGCCATTGTAGGGGCCAGGAGGAGCCTGGTATGCAGCTGCCTCCTCCCGAGAGTGTGAGCCCAGCTGAATATTTTGGACTGGACTGATCTCCAAACTGTGTACCTGTCAGAACAGCTGGAGCTAAAATAGCTGTTGGTCAAACGCTCTGATGGAAAGCAAGCATGGTAGGCATAAGGGTAAGGGAATATAGCAGAAGCTGCTATGGCTTTGAAGGTTCCTCAGGGAAATGACTCTTCACCCAAGGGGAGGATTGTGCTTAGGAGAAGAGATGGTCCCTGTGGTAAAGATAATGAACTAGGAGCAGCTGAGCCCTGTTATCTTTTTCACTAAGATTTCTCTTCTGCCTGATGGCAGCATAAGGTGGCTGCCAGAATAGACATTTCTGTCTGTAACAAGCTGGGGAAGGAACTTTCATCTTGAGCAAGAGAGAGCTTTCATCTTTCATCAGAAAGGGCAAGGGCTGAGGCAGCACCAGCACAGCAGCTTTCCCGAGCGCACGGGGTGGCTGTCAGGAAAATGAGTCGGCCAGCACAGCCACCGCGGCTGGGACACTCGCTGTCACCCGCCTGCTTGCAAGTGTAAAACACTGATGGTGCTGTTCATGGCTCTGTGCTCCCATTCATTAGAGATTTTCCTGACTGCTTTCTGCAGTTACACACCTTTTTTTAAATTATTATTAACCGTACAAAAGTCAGACCAGGTTACACAGGGCTTCATCCCATTTGGCCTGGAAAACCTCTACGGATGGAGGCTGCACAACCTCTCTGGACAATCTGATTTAATACTTGACTGTCCTAATAGGGAAAATGTTTTTCCTTTGACACATCATAATTTATACTTTCCCCTCACTGATTAAAGGTCTAGATCAGTGTGGATAAGACTTCTGGCATTGCAGGAAGGTCATGTCTGCTGTCGTCATCTAGCTGTGTAATAATAAATTCAGTCTCCCAACTATAATTTCAGATTTGCAGATTAGCAGAAGTCTTATGATCTGCCTCTTTCCTGGTCTGCTGGAGGCATTGCTAAAAATAGAGTAAGTAGCAAAGCTACCTGAAATGCTGTAAGCCTAAACAGTGGTAAAAACTAATCTGCAATGAATGTCAGTTCTAGCTTATTTCCAAAGGAATGTTTTTTGGATGGCTTGTTATATACTAGAAATTGTTTGGTAAGAATAAGTTGGTGAACAGATGAATCAAGCTGACATTTCCATTACCAACAGGAGATCTGTCTGTGGCCAGAATTCATGGAGAAGGGTGTGGGATGATAGTAAGACTTTTCATTATGTTTAATATTGTCAGAGAAATGAAATAGCTTCTATTATTCATTTGTCTGGGATGGTGACATATCTGAATATTAACACAAAACGGGAGATCTGATCAGAACCCACTGACCCAGCAAGACATTGATACGTATTTTAATCACTCTCTTTGAGGCAATGAGAAAATGTACTCTTCACAATAAATCTGCAAGAAGCTCAGCTTTGTATTTCTCAGTATAGAACCTTGGTAGATCTGTATGTGATCTGTCCTTGTGTGTTCTGTCTGAAGTCCTCTGGGATCCCCCAGTGGCATTAAGGCACTGAGGCCGTAGAGAGACAACCTTGGTTGTCTGCTTGTGGTTTGAGAGTAAGGGTTGGAGGATGACTTGCTGGATGCTTGTTTGCCTGTCAGACTCCAAGGGCAGGAGGTTACCACCTATAGAAGCATATGGATATAAGAAATGAAAAAGGGTCTCCAGAGGCAGTATCACCTTGGGAAACAAAGACCTGCAGATTTAATGTGGGAATTGCTAAAGACAATTTGGAGTTTGCAAGAGGAACTAGGTATATAAATGTATAGAGAACACATCGCGAGAAGCAGGCATTTATGTAGGAAGAATGGAGAAGGGATTCACGGTAATTAATGGTACCGCCCAAACCCTTGTGACTCAGATTTCAGTACCGATGATGCTGATATTTAATATAAAGATATTGACAGTTGCCTAAAACTGTTTCTGCTATATTTTAAGCCACAAAACAGAAGGGCCAGTGGACTTGTTTTGCGGAAAGCATTCATATTGTGCAGGGATATTATTATTAACAGTATGAAGGGGTAAGCATGAGGTCATAAAATGTATGATTCAGTGACTGATTTTGACTGCAATTATGCATTAGAGATATTAATGAGAAGTCTGAAAAATTAATTTGGCAGTGCATGTTTATCTAACCATAGTAAAGAGCCCTCCGAAAGAGTGCCACAGAAACTTTGCCATTTATCTTATTTTTCCACTGATGCAGATGTAAATTAAGTTTCTACAGGCTGATGAGCCTGTGGAGAGCTCCTGTCTAGATAATGTCCGAGCACAGTGCTGCTGGGAGAAAACTCCTCAGATTTTCCTGTGGTTGATCTGCAAGGGATTCCAAGGCACATTGTTTGTATGGCTTCTATCCTTTTATTTTTTTCCCAGCTGTTGCCAGATGATTGTTGTATTGCAATGTTTTAGTTTTTGCAGCACAGATTTTATTATTTGGTTTCTTTTACTAGTATACTGTCCCATCAGAGAGGTTTGACCAGTTGACCTCCAGAGACTCTTTCAAGCCTAAATTATTCCATAGTTCCATGACCAGTACCGATTAGGAACCTTTGTTTAATCTGACTTATCTGCTCTAGAATCTCTTCTGCCAACCGATGCCTACTGAGCTCCAGCACGGTGAATATTAATAGGTTGCTTATTTAACACAATCAGTCAGTACAAACCACAGATCACCCGAGACTGAAAAAAGTATTCATGTCCTCGCACTTCTGAGCAGACATCTGCTCCTAGAGGGGACACGGGAAGGCAGCCTGTGTGGTGGCTCTTTGGTCCTCAGGTTACATGTGGGAATGAATACGTAACAGTCAGTGCGTGTCGCTCAAATAAGTGCAATACTAATGAATCTGTGGATCTGGGTATGACTGGAGAATAGCAAATGTAATTCCTACAGTTAAGAAAGGAGACAAAAAATAATTTGGACCAGTAGCGGGTCTTCAGACTTGAAAATACGTGTTCAAGGAAGAAAATAGAGTTGTATAGTTTAAAGGAGAATAGAAGGAATGCAACGTGGATTTATGGAATAATTTTTCACTGTGTGTCTGATTGCTTTCTCTGTCTCTATACAAGTGAAGGTGATGACATTTCTGAGAGAAGGCTTATTTAGGCTAAGGAGCAATGCAGGCACGGTGCAAATCAGTATGAATTGTCCAAGAAGAACAATGGCTGGATCTTTTTAACTGTCAGAATAATGGGACTGTGTAATTCCCTTTCTGTCTGAACACTGGGCAGCAAAACCTAAAGTCTTAAGACAGAGCAAAAAAATTGCTTTCTGGCCCGTGTATTTAACACACTGCTGTCTTACTGTTGTTTTGCTGACTCAGTGTTCTTACCCTCCAAGAAGAAGGGCACTTTGTGCAGTAGCAGGTGTTCAGCCCTCACCCTCCTGTTGTGTTAGGAGGTGGTGAACAGAAAAAATAGACTGGACACAGAAGAGCTCTGGGAAGACATTTGTGTTTCTGTCCCCAGCAGAGCCAGCAAGGACAGGTAGGGCTTGTAAAAGGAGGAAAGGACTTGGCAATGCACAGGAATGCAAACAACAGGATGTGCTCAGGAAAATAAGTGGATTTTTCTCTGTGTAGAAAAATCCAGGAAGGTGCCTCAAGTACTGGAGACGGTCACAAAGGTGCAGATAATGTAGTAACTGAAGAACAAACCATCTTCACAGAGGCAGAGCTGCCTTCAAGGTAGAAGCGCAGCAGAAGCAAGGAATGAAGCAATGAGGCTGTGAAGGACAAAGTTAGTGGGTATGCCTTGTTGCTTTTTTTGTAGGTTCCCTTCAGCTGACCACTTGGGCTGCTGTGGCAGATACCTAATAATAATGTATGGACGGTCTGGTAAGACTGGCCAGCTCTGCTTGGATGCAAATAACCTGGAAGCTCCACTGGAATAGCTAAAAGCCATAACTATCAGGGTAGAAAACCTAATGCACATCTCTAAAATGGGCAGAAATGATTTATACCACAACTGATCCAGAAGAAGGAGGACACTGAAACCTGAAAGGGACCCAGAACTGACAGTATCTGACAGAACTGACCTTGATGATGCAAGGCTAATAAAAATAATTCATAGACCTGTGCTGGCCCTTATTAGTAGTAGGCATCAGGAGAACAAGGCTAATAGAGAATCTGAGCATATTGTCTAGCCTCATGAACATGAGAAGCTACAAAACTTGTCCTTATAGGAACAGCTGAACTAAGATTTCACAGGCAGAGAGGGCAGGCGATACAACGTACAAAGACGGATATTGGGAATACCTGCACAGCGTTTTCCTCAGTTCTGTGTCCACTGGAGATTATGGAAAGCTCTGCAGAGAGACCTCTGAGAGAGTTGGGGGTCTGCTCTGTCACAGAAAAGCAAGTCCAGAGCAGTGTCTACATGAGGCCTGTGAGAGGGGCCAGCCTCTTCCCACCCATCTGAACCAAAAGGATGCATTTTCCTACAAAAAAAGAGCCATGTAAGCAGAAAATAACTGCTTTCTGGGAGGGGGTGCTTGTGTGAGAAACAAATATCCCCTCCACAGTGCATGGAGACTTCCAGATGATTTGTCGTAACCCGCCGTGATGCTCAGTGGGGTGTGTGATTTGCTCTGAGGGGACACTGCATCTCCAGCGGCTCCATCCATCCTGCGCTCACCTCTGTGCCCACCTGCGCAGGGAGCTGGCTGTGGGGGATGTGTCCCTTTCCCGGTCCCTTGCTTTGGTGCTGTGACTGCCCCGAGGCCCTCCACTGTGCACAACCCTCTGTGTTGCTGTAGCTACCTGGTAATTTCCCAGATGTGGCTGTAGATCTTGGCTGGAGTGTGGTACAGAGGCTACATGGGCAAACTGCTGTGCCTGTGTCTGCATGTCAGCTTGGAAGTAAAATAAACTGCTAATAATAAGTAACTTTAAAAAAAAAAAAGTATTTGCAAGCCCAGCAGAGAACAGTATAGATACATCACGCTGAAAAATGGGTAGGATCTCTCACACAGATGTCAGAACATCCTTAGGCAGAAGAGCCCGGAAGGTACAGAACATGTCCTTGGAAGGTACTGCCCCCTCCCATCCTCCGGAGATGTCTGGAGTTGTGGTGACATGAGGAATGATCTGCTTTTATTTTATTTTTTTTAATTGCTCCTTTTGTTTTGTTTTGCTTGTTTTTGGAATAATCTTCAGAAGTGGATTATATCCCAGCAGAGGGAAAGGTAGGCTGAACTCACAGGTTACCTTTTGCTCAGTGGCCTGGCAGGCAGCAGCAGCAGAGTGCAGTGTGGACATGTTCTGGTTTTGATGTATTTGTCACATTGGGACCAGGGGAGTGACTGTTTCCAAGAAGTGTCAATTACTTTCTGAAAGGGGGTGGGGGAACCAGTAGGGCAGGGAAGTGTATCTTCCATTGGTACTGAGCAAAATGGCACGAGGACATCACTCCTCCCCTCCACCCTCACCAGATCTTAAAAATATGGGCTACAAGACCAGCCGCATGAGCAGAACTTCATGGACAAACTGTTGTTCATCCATTGCACTTTGCTGGATCCCAGATGGGGAGAAAGGAGCTCCAGGGCCACTTTCCTCTGTGTCCTGCATGACCAGCATCCTCCTTTCCTCAGGGCAGGCTCCGTTGCAACCATCACCTTGAGGGGCATTTGCAAGTCTCTCAGCACCGTTGTCAAGGGAAGGTAAAGCACAGTTGTTAACACAAGAGCTGTTCTGTCAGCTCGGTTAGCACAGGTTGGGTGAGATGGAGGTCACAGACTTTTATCTGTTTCACTGGTGGGGTGATGACTTAGGGACACATTGCACACTCTTATGCCCTGGTCCCCAGTTACCTGGAATGGAGACCTGCTCAGGTGCAGCTGCTGACCTCTCTGCCCTGGTTTTCTTCTCATGTAGCCCAAGATGCAGACAGGCAGGGAGGGGAAGGTGGTAAGGTGATTTGCTGCATACCCAGGTCTCATCCCAGTGTGTACTCAAGTTATGATTGTTGTTTGATTTGATGCACGAAGCATTTTTAGACAAAAAAAAAGATCAGGCACAATTTTCTAACAAGTAATGTCATTTAATGAATGATATACACTAAAAAATAGAAACTACCCAGATGCTGGTTGGTTGGTCTGTTTGGGGCTGGGGGACGGCCCTTGCTTGGACACACAATGCCTTCTCTGGATTCTTTTGTCAGCATTTGTAGTTGCTGGTAACAAGGAAACATCCATATAATGAAAGAGACACTAAGGGGGCACTTTTTTTCTAAAATGTGGGAAGTATGCAGAATGCCTTCCCACCCTGTCTCATTGGGCAAGTGGCATGAGGGGCTCAGAGCTCACCAATATCTTTACAGATGATTCATACCTAAAAGGGATAGACTCAACCAATGGTACCTACCACAGTTCAGTCCTCTACAATCATTGAAGACTTCTCACTTTGCAGAACAGCTTGTGGGCTCTGGTGTTATTGCACATCTTTCTGGGTGCTTTTCTGCACGTGTTGCGTCTCTTCCCTCAGGGTCTGGCTGCTAATTCCAGGGAATATGCTTTTCAGAATGTCACAGTACACTGTGTACAGCTCTGGGTCTATTTTGGGCTTGGGCAGAGATCGGGAGTTGCAGGCCTGTTCAGTGACTGAGTGCTGCAGCAAGTAGACATCGCTGAAGAGTGCGGTTAGGATCTTGTGTGCAGCCTTGTAAGGGTCATCTTCAAACTGCACCATCGCCTTGAGCTCCGTCAGGGTGTAGCCGTTGTAACGCTTGCTGTCTTCGGCCAGGGGCTGCACAGTCTCACCAATGTGTCTCACTTTCCACTTCAGACATTTCAGTTCTTCTTTTACATCCTCTATTTCTTTCTCCACAGCCTGTAATTCCTTCGTGGTTACAAATCTCCTGCCAAGGAAAGAAGCGGCAGACACAGTGTGGAGTTCAGAGGCTCAGAGGAGAGAAATCAGCCCAGCTTTCCTGGGGTCAAACCACAGAGCCTGAAGTTTGGAAAGGGAGATACTGGCCATGTCACTGAATTACCATCCCCAGCTCTTATCTCTCAGGCTTCATAGTAACAGCAGAGTGTCTCTCTGTTAGTACAGGGAGAAATGTGCTTTCGCACTTGGAAGGAAATGAGGCACCTTGAAACTGTGCCATGTTGCAGAAGCTGAGGTTGACAACCTGGCCCAGGGATGGTCCTGTAATCAGGCCTGGAAAGTTAAATGAATATATGGAAAATATGGTATTTTGCTTCTTAGATCACAGGGTTTAGTGACACCATAGGGTAGTTACTGGAAAAAAAACATGGGGAACATTTAAATCATAAAAGATATTTTTTTTCATGAGGGGCTCTTAATGACCCTATACCAACTTGAGTAATTTGAATACTTAAGTGTGTATGGTCTGGATACGTACCTTTCATGATCAGGATCTTCCAGATCTGATTCAAAACCCTTTCCTGTATTCTTTAATCCAGTTTTAGAATAGCCAGGAGACTGGGAACTATCTTCAGGAGTCATAGTTGCTGGAGGCCTTGTGCTTTTCCTGGTTGGAGTCAGTGTGTGATCTGATGCTGAAGCTTGTACGTTTTGTGCTGTGTGAGGACAAAAGGTATAGAAGGAAGTTGCATTGATCCCTGGACTGACTGGAGAGGAGTCAGAGTATTGCTGTGGATTGGCTGAGCTGGGTGTTAGACTGAGCCTGGGGCTGGCTGGGCAGGATGCTGAAATAGTCCTTGGTCCGAGGGGACTGGAACATGATATTGCTAGGTTTTTATCTCTTTGCTCAAATGGTTGAGGGATTGGTGATTCTCCTGGGGCCAACCTGGTGATGGAGGTAATGTCCAGCAGGGTTTGATCCTGAACCATGGAGATCTGGCTGGTCGGTTCTGATGAAAGTGAAGAGCTGCTTGATGTGTCGCTGGAAGAGCTTGACATAGCGAATGGGGGTGTTTTCTGAGCATTATGGTCACTCCTGTTCCTCTGTGTGCTACTGACATTTAGAGCTGGGTGTTGTGAAGCCCTAGAGAAAGACAAACACACACTTTTTCCTCTGAAGTGGGCTAAAGGCTAGTAATACAATTTAAGGCTTAGTTAGGGACAGTTTTAAGCCTGTTTCCAATAACTGCATTTCCCATAGGCTGATCTGCTTCTATTGTCTGTAAAAAACCCTCTGCTTCTCATGACCAAGAGCAAAGTGTTTGAGAATAAGGCACATAAATTCAGGACCAGTTCCTCCCTGGTGCCATTTGTCAGCTTCCAAGGGTGTGATAACCACTGGCACATCAGCATTCTCTTTCCCAAAAGTTACAACAGCTCTGCAAGAACCAAGAGTTTGATACTGGGGAAGGACAGGAAGGGAAGAAAGTTGCTGGCACATTGACTGTGACAAATCCTGGGAAGAATGAAAAATATAAAATCTGGCTTGTAGTTTGCCACAGCACCTGCCCTGGATCATCCCTGCAGAGAAAAGACCTGCCTTCGCCTCACACCCACACGCTTCAGTCCCCTGGTCACTCTGCATGGTGAGCCAGTGAATTAGGGGATGAATAAGCAGGTGAGATAAAAGCAGAAGGGCAGCTCAGAGTGTCATCATTGTTCCTGTGGTGATGTTACAGGACATTTCTGTTGTACACCTTGGTGTGCTACAGACTTTCCTTTCCCCCTCTAAGCTGTAGACCGGGTACAGGGCTGATCAGCTATTTTAAGTGGCTGGAAACGCCAACTGCATGGGATACCAAACTATTCCACCTACATATTATTTCCTGTACTTTTCTCCTGGCTGCTGCTGGGCATGAGGGATCCAAATGCATTTTTTCCTAGGGCTAAATTTTACTTAGTTTGGCAAGAGTGGTGGCAAGAGAGGAAGATGTATCCCTGTAGACTGAAATTGTCCTGATGGGTAGCAAATGCAGCTGGAAATGCCTTGACCTTGAAGGGGAACACAAACATACCCACTGTGCAGACCATGATTCAGGATTTCTAACAGCCAAAGGACATGACAAGCTTCTGTAGCAATACCAGTGACAACTGAGTCATCTTGTGCATCTAGTATATTCCTATTCCTCTTGCGGTAAAAGACAGCAGAAAATCCTGGTCTGGATAGGTTATATGAGATCTAGTGCACAAAGTCCCATTCTGTACTCACTTCTCCACTTCTCTGCACATTTCTCAGTGCTGGATGCAATTAAATGCCAAATTCTTAAGGTCCTAAAGAGCATGCCTCCCACCCATTGGCTTCAATAGGGTTAATTAAGGTTTTTGCTAGATCACAGCATAATTATCAGGTTCAAATCAAAGGTAGAGTTCTTAATTGAAAAAACACACAGTGACAGAACTACTGCATGAAAACAGCCAAGAAAGAAGCATAAAATGAGTTATATAAAAGGCAGGAGAGAAAACAAGAACGCACATGTCAGAGGCAGCACACTTCCCCAGTAGTGCCTTGCTTCTGTAAACTGGCTGAACAGGGGTGGAAGGCAAGAATTGCGAATTAGATATAAGAAGAAGCTTTTTCACCCTCAGGGTGTTCAAATACTGGGAAAGAGGTGAAGTGAGGTATTGGGATTTCCATCCTTGGGGGTATTCAGGACTCCACTGGACAAGGAACTAAACAGCTTGATCCAGCCTGGTCTAACAGAAATGCTGTGAGCAAGGGACTGGCCTTGTCCACCATGTGTTATTCTGTGATTCAGTGATTCTGCCTAGCTATGAAATTAACTTTTCCTCCCCCCCAGTGTCCCTTTGTCCTTCCACTTTTCTCCCCTCTAAGTCCCATCTCACCATCCTGCTCTTCTACTGGAGGCTCTGGGCTCTTTCCTTCCCTACTGACTTTATGGTCCCTGTTGCAGGACTGGCCCTCAGAAATAAAAAGGTTTTTAAAGGAGAACCAGTGTTACTTGCAGCCCTCTGGCTCAGACCGATTGCTACCCCTTCTTTTTATAAGTCAGAGTCGGTAGCTCAGGCCTGTGGAAGCGTGGGCGAGGGTAGCCTGGAGCTGAGCATCTTTTTGTGTTGCCTTCATAAATCGAGTCACAGTTTCTCAGTCTCTCCAGAAAGGAAGGAATGATGGCTTGTGGCATGTTGTGTCATGCTGTGGAGGTGTTCAGAAAGTCAGAATTTGGCACAGGTGAAGCTGGTCGTTCATTTCTCACCAGAAAAACTCAGACACCTGGTAAATTGTGAGGACCTGGAGCCAGTGGAGAAGTGCAGCTGGAGCTGTGGCTGGTTCAGGGGCTGCCCTGGGACAGAGAGAGTGGAAAAGGGGGATCTTCTGGCACAAAGAACATAAAATTACTGGGTATTTAAATAAGAGCTAAATCTCAGGCATTCCTTAATGATCACTACAGAATCCCACATTCAGAAAATGGTTTTTGCTGTAGCAAAGTTAGGAAATGTATTCTGACAAGAGCAAACTCCATTTTAAGGCAATTAAAATAAAAATGCATGTTTTTAACTTTTTTTTTTTTTTTGTTAAAAATATATGTATTTGTCCTCAAATATCTTACAGTGTAAAACTACCTGAACATTAAGTGAGCTACAATCCATACTTATCATACATTCTGGGGGGGGGGGAAATATGCACAGTAACTGAAAAGCTATTTGGTTGCATATACAATCTGAAATACTTCATTTCACATCTTTAGCTGTGTTGGACAAGGTTAGCTTTTTTATAGTGTTTTGGTGTTGTCTGTGTTTGTTGTTCGGTTTTGTTTGGTTGGGTTTGTTTTGTTTTGTTTTGTTTTTTTAATAAATCCAGGATTAGCTGTAGGAGATGGAACATTTATTGCAAGATCAATTTAAAAGAGTGACAGAAAACACATTTCACAACTAATCTCACTGAAATTTATATAAGAAACATTTCCAATTCACCCGTTCACTGGAGGAAACAAAAAAGTACTATAAACTGTCGCTTTGTTTTGCTTTCCTTTTCCACCCTTTAGTTTTCACTGGCTGCAGTGCTAAACATAGGAGTGAATTTAGTTTTATCATCATACTTATCTCAGAAGCAGGGCAGCTGGTTGCTTAAGAAGCAATGCGAAGCTTGCTAAAGCAAAATGTCAGTCTGGATTTTAGCCGAGGTAAATGAGAACAGAACTGAGACCTGTAACTTTGGAGTTTTCTAGTGGGCACAGGTTTGCCTAAAGACAGGAATGACATTCCCATTGCTTTCAGTATAACAAGGCTGGATCTTAGATCTGTAACCATGGTGCTTTATCAGAAGGGATTTTTTTTTCCACCAGTTTTTATGTAGTGAATCACTGTGAACTGAATAAATTACAGAAGAATTGCAAGACCTGGAGTTGAAATCAGTGCTGACATGAAATAGGAAGGTGATTGCAGCTGTCAGGTACCTCCACAAGGAGAAACCTTGACTCAACTTTGAGCGACACTTCAAATGCGTCAAGCCCTTGTTGTCTGCTTCTTCCATCCCCGTGCTGCTCAGCATATCAAGCATGTTCCCCGTTGTCAGAGTGACCTTGTCTGCCGTCTGTGCCTTGCCCTTTCCAGCTGAGCTTGTGCAGCAGAATTTTTGTAGCACTGAATTTGGAGGCATTTGAAAGTTGCCTGCAAATCCAGCACCACTTTCCTTCAGTGGCACTTGCAACCAAGAAAAAAACGGTGGATATATTTTAGTTTTTTAATGAATAATTTCCACCATATTTTAAGTCGAGAGTTCTTCTGATGATTTTGTTTGAACTGAAAAAACATGACAATGTGCTTTACAGCAAAGCACTGAAGGGCTGGTTGCATAAATCTTACTGTAGACAGTCAGAGGTGGGAAGATGGTAGAAGAGCTGTGGGATGGACCCAGGTGAAATGCCTACGGGGTGGTGATAAGAAAAGTCTTTTTTCAAGATTTCTTCTTTGTCAAGCGACACCCCTAAAATGCCCACATTGCCAAAACTTAGACTTTTTTTTTTTTTTTTTTTTAATGCTGAATTTTGAATAGTCTTTCAGTTTCCTATGGGAAAAGTTGGTATCCTGGAGCCTGGGTTTATTTGCCTCAAATGACAACCAAAGCTTTTTAGCTGTTTCCTGCTCAGCTCTTGGCTCTTCTGAGCTACCAGTTTCTACTTTGGCTTTGCCACCATACCTGTCTCTTCTTGTCCTTTGTGACATTTCTCGCACCTTTCTCTTACCTCTTGTTCTACATTTAGCATCTGTACCCCTCCCATCTGCCCTGTGAGTCCCAGGGACATTGGCCTAAGCAGCAGGCTCATCATATTTGTGCCTAGTGGTGGGAGAAGACTGGAGCAGAGGACATGGCATGGACATACAGATGTCTGAAATCAGATACAATTTCTGTCGGGAGCCCAGTAACTGTGAGTATTTCTTCCTAATAAATAACTGTGCAAAACCAACAAAAAATCCTGATGTGAAACCTCTCCTTGTATTGTATTTGTGGAGCGACTGTGCACGACTGGTGGATTGAAATGTCCCAGCCCTGCACATGTGAAAGAAAAAGCTGAGACCTCCAAGATCACAAATGGCAGCAAATAGACTATTGAGACTGTTTAAGGCTTTGCAATGGAAACACTAAGTTTGATATGAACAAAACATGGCTGGGGATATTTTATGTATAAGGGCCAGCACGTTATTTTTGCACAGGAAGGCAGCTCGGTGAGAGCAGATGATGCCAGTTTATGGCTAGACCTCCCTGATGGTGTTCTTAGCCCAGCTCAGGCAAGTTTAAACCCCATTAAAGGAAAATTATCATTTACTGATGGATAATAAATGGTTTAATATAGAATTATTGAGACTGAATATTGAATTACCCTGATCAAGACACCTCTGGAATCAAGCTTCTGATGAAATTTATAATTTAAGGCCACATCCTAAAACAGATAGCTTAGTCTCAGCAACAGAGAAATCTGTGATCCTGCTCTGGTCCTGGCCTGGTATAAGGCCCTTTGTGCTACCTACACTCTCACAGTGCTCCTGGGCTGCTGCCCAACCTTTAATATTCTCTTTTGTAAAAACACCTGGCCAGCTGGTGTTTGTGTTCTGTGATTGCTCAGCCTTGTTCTTTTATTTGAAGTTTTTACCGTTTCACTCTACAGCAGCACTCCCCAAAAATCCTTGCCTCTCAACAAGGACCAGATACCCTGTTGTCTCTGTGGAAGGACAGAAAAAAGCATGATGTCTGAGGATGGGTGAATATTCCTCATATGTTGTTTGATTCAAATTAGAAAAGCCTCAGAACATTTCTTTCTGAGAGCAGCTGACAAGTCCTCCAGAGAATGAAATGCCGGTTGAAGTGAGCAGCAGGAATAACTTCTGGTGTTATGTCCTTGTGTCCTACTGGTAGAGGACCTCCTCTGCGTGAAGAGCTCAAAATGACCTGCTGGCGTTTACTCTGCCAGTGCAATGCAGGTGGTGAGCTGACCAAGCAATGGGGAGGACTTGGTCTGTTTTAGGTGTTCTGCCCTCTTCTATCATACGAGCAGGCCCCTGGATGGCCAAAGGGCCAGTGTAACCTCTGTGGTTGCTCTGACTTTAGCAAAACACTTCTCCTGTTGTTCTCTTGCCATTAACAGTTCTCTGCTGGCCACAAGCCCATTGCATGTGTGGTATGACAAAGAGAATGGGGGTGTATGAAGCTAGAAACAACATTAAGGAGAATCCCCTGATCAGGTACAGGCTGGTTATTGTTTGATGGGGTGTGTTCCAGGAAGGAGATGTTCATCTGAAGGTTGTGAGGCTTTGTGCCATCCTGAGCAGCAGTAGCTGTTGTTTTTTCCTCTCTAATAAGCATGCATAATGAAGATTCTGAAGCTTAAGTTGGATTAATAAGTAAACTGTGAACTGAGAGCAGAACTTCACTCATGTTACTTTATTAATATTGATCTGATTGCATTACAGTAGATAACTGATGTGAAGATGAAACTGATGTAATGTTGAAGAATGGCCACTGTTCTTTAACCCAATACCGGACTTCTTGTTTGCAGTTTGCTTTTACAGCGCTGTCAGCACACCTATGGAGGTAAGCTATGTGTCCTTTAAATCAAAGTACTGGGGCAGGGCTGGGCATAGGACCAATAAAGCCTTGTTTCTATTCCTTAGAATGCCTAATGTCAGGAATTGTTATTTGTTCTTTGAAACAAAGACCTTTGGACAGTTTTCATAATGAAATAAGCATGTTTGAGCGCCAGCCAGTATCTTGGCAGGCAGGGAATTTTCTTGGGAAATATGACCCAGATCAATTTTGTACTAACAGGCATTTTCAGGCATGTGAAAATGAAAGATGTGGATCTGCCTGTGGAAAGGTCCATAACTGACATGACATTTTCAAGGAGCAGGAGTTACCAAGTGAGCTGACGCCAAACCAAGCTGGAGAGCAGTCCTAGTGCAATCGTGCCTGTGGGGAGACCACCTGCAGTGACATGGGACTGGAGAGCTGGTCCAGCAGGTCTGATGAAGGATCAAGACCCTCAGTTATTAGGGTTATGGACACCAAGCTTCCATGAATATGTGGCTGAGATGTGCATCTCAGCAAGACAGAGGCAGCAAAATGCTATGAGGTTTCCAAATTTTAATAGCGCAGAGTCAGCAAGTCATTTTCCCAAGTCTCTCTCCTGCTGAATGAAGAATCACTTGCTTTCTTTGCAAGGAACTAAATGCATGAAACTGCACACATCTTTCCTGGAGAGTAAAGGAAAAGTATATTATTGAGAGCAGGGCAGGAGCCATGCTCCAGTATTGCTCCACACATTGAACCACTGATTCCCATAGCTTAAAGTAAGAATTTTTGCAAATGCTTAATAAAAGCATAGGAATTTTCTGAGTAAGTACAAGAAACTACATTAATTATACTAATGTTATTGTCTACCAAAGCTGCTTTCAATCATTTTTATATTCAATAGCATGCATCATCATGAATTCATGATAAATATAGATGAAAAAAGGTAGTGATAATGAAAGTTATACAGGTGTAAATTAGAGCATATTTTTAAACTACTATGAAGTCACAGCTTCTTGAGATAACATAGAATTATAGGATATGTGCACATTCTAAATTGAATCCTGGAGAATTTTGTACTGTTCATATGCTAGTTGATTACCCTTTGTGCAATGCTGTCTGGGAACGTTACAAACCTCTGCTTCCACAGCTTCCTACTCCAAACCTTATTCTTAACCCCAAGGATGCAGTGTGGGGATGGTACAAGCCATTGTGTATCGGACATATTCGAGCCATGGTCACTTACTATTTGGGGAGCAGCTATGGAGGCACTGTAACCTCAGGTCCCCAGCCTCAGCCCTCTCCTCCTCAGTCCTGGAAAAGAGAATATAGAAGTAGCACCTTTAACAGAAACAAAAGCTGCTCCCAAATGGAAGGGTCAAAATCAACAAGAGTACAACATACCTGGGCTCCTCCATCTATAGCCAGCCAGGCCCATTATGGAGATCGTAATGGTCTCGGGAAGGACTCGGTTCCACTGGCTCTGCCCCTCGTGGGGGAAAGCTCATGTAAAGAGGCCATAGGGAACAGAAATGAGGGGCTCAGGGCTGTGTCTCTCTCACTCTTTCACTCTTCAGGATGAATCTAAGCATCGGGGACTAACAGCTTTGTACAGTGTGTTGGAAGTGGGTATGTTGCTAGTGCTGCACCTTTTATGTGCCAGTCCGTGTAACTTTCCAGAAGGAACAGCTCTGCAGGTAAACCTTCCTGTGTTGCAGAATAAAGTACAGAATAAATCCAGGGCAGAACATTACACTCATCCTTGTGTGCTAATGAAAGGTGAATAGTCAGACTGGAAATTCTTATTGATGTCTATATGAAAAGATCTGACTCTGCAAATGGGAGGTATTGTAGGTCAACAGTTCAAAACCTGTTTGGATATCTAGGTGACCAAGGAGGAAATCAGAGCAAAAGGTTGGCATGTCTTTGGAAAGCATTGATATGATCTGCACAACATCTTATATGGGTACAGTGAAGTTAAAGAAAGAAAGTTGTGATTAAGATACAATAGAGAAATGTACAAAAAAATGAAAAAATAGCATATGCAAATGATTATTTGAAAAGTTAGGATTCTCATAGTGCTGGGAATAGTCCTGATTTATTATCTCTGCAACAGCTTTGGTTCTGCCGTCTGTTTCAAACTGCTCCTAGCACTTCAAAGCTACATTTTCTATCCCTGCAGAGACATTTCATCTGCATTGGTATCAATGGCAATTTGAACTCAGTTCATTCTAGAATCTCACCAGCAGCATCTGCCTGATGTTGGGCTGGTTTTGCAGATCGGAGTGAGGGCTCAGTCAGCAAGAAAAATGTTGTTAAATCAGCTGCAGTACCACAATGAGTGTTGATGGACAGCTGCAAGTTCGGAGATACTGTGCTATGGATGAGTGAACTGTGTAAGGCTGAATCTTCCAGATTTACTTGCTAAGCTTGTACACTGGTGCGTACAAACCGTGCCAAATAAGTGAGATTTGCTTCACAGGGAGCAAAAGGCTGGATATCGAACTGAAGACAGGGCTATACTGGGCTCTACAGCCCCCTCTCCTGCTGGTGCCAGGGTGGGGTGACCTCCGTACCCCCTGCCTGCAGTGGCCTCAGTTCCAATGGGGCTCAATGCCCCTAGGCTCGCACAGCCTGGCGGTCACGGATGCATTTCCAAAACTGCTGCTCTTTCTGCTGATTTCAACACTAAAAGAGGGCAGTAGCTAATTCAAGTTTTCTCATACCACTTCAATAACTTTTTATTCTTTGCTCAAGGCAGTGACTAGCTCTCCATGAAGAGCTCACCTGAATTTGATTTCCACCCTTTCAAGCCCCCTATCCTTGATTCTAAGCTTCAACTCTCGCATAGTCTCATCTCAAGCCTCTACACCCCCTTTCTCCAGATCTTCCTCCCCATAGCTACAGCCCTCCTTGTTCCTGCAGCTGTGACTGTTGCTCCAGGGTCTTCACCTGCCCCACTAACAGCTTCTGCCTGACCCCCAGCATACTGAAGAAAGAAAGGCTTTCACTTCTCATCTGAAAACAAAGCCCACCAGAATTCTGGGAGCAAGGAAAAGTGGCAGGGAGTGGCTGAAAGGGGATTGTTTTAATACAGAAAAAAGGAAGGCAAGAAACTGGGGACAAACCTGGGAAAGACATTCAATGTGAATAACCTAGCTGCACCGTCTCTTGCCTGAACGGATGTGATGACAATGTTGCTGTCGCCAGTTGGTCTAAATGAGCACAATTCTTGTGAATGTGTCCTAATTATAATACAGCCATGTGGGAAAAGCTGCTAAAACTGCTGTATCTACTACTGATTTCCATCTTGCCTTCCTCTCACTGCCTTTTTAGAATCCCCAAACTAGGCGGTTGCACATTTGTTCGATGTTACACTAAGAAAGCTGAAGATTCGACAGTGGATGCACTGAGGTTAGTGCTGCACTAGAAGAGTTGCCCCGGTCCCCTGCTTGTGCGCCTTATTTTCTCATGGGCTTACAGGTATGTTTGTGCAGGGTGTGGAGGAACATATGGGATGTCATGGCATGACCCCTCTGCAGAGCAGCTTTGTCTCTGTGCCAGCAGGCAGTGGCAAAGGGACAGCAGTCCTGGAACCATGTCTGTGTGCCGCAGGGCACTGCAGAAACCAAACAGCCAGGTCGTGAAAGAGGAGAAGATCCCGGCACACTGACATTCCTTCAGTTGACTGTCAGATGGAGCACATCAAACTTCAGATGATAAAGAATCCCCATCCCCTTGACTAATCTGGAAGGATCCTCAGGGCAAAGGAAGCAGAAAGGCATGTGGGGGGATCCCTTCTCTGCTAGCTGGGGCGAAGGTAGGAAATGGACCATGCTCATGATCATGTGGGGCTAGAGTAATCACATGCAACAGAGCAGAAAGAGAAATTGAGAGCAAAGAGAAACATCTGTTATGAACTGACACCTAATAAACTAAAAGACTGAAAAAAGGGAGCAAAAGTTACAGACAAATATTAGGTTAAAAGGAAAACCAGAGAAAAAGGGAGAACAAACAATAATAAGACAAAGACTGAAAGCAGACATATTGCAGATCATTCTACTGATAATTTTAGAGAACACTTACTTCATGAATAATACCTCCAAGTCTGTATCATTTACTTGTTCGGCTTAGAGCTACTCTGAGGGGTATCACATCTTTCTAATCTTAAGGGCTATAATGTCTTTTGATTTTACGGTGTGAGCTACAGAGTTTATTTTGTCTGGAATCTTCAAAGTATCCCAGGCCTGGGGGGGAAATAATTGCTGAATATAAAATCATGAATCTTCGATTTTTCAGCAGCTGTTTAAATGTTTTCGCAGTGACAGAACCAGTAAGATGCGTAGCTGTTGAGAGCTGAAGTCTGTGTCTCTGCTCTCGCAGGCAGTTAGAGAATTTGTCTGTCTGCGTGTAAGCCGTCTCTGCAACTTGGTTGTGCTTACGTGTGGACTTAGGGCTGGATAACTACACATGCTGCTCAAGGGACAGCCAAGCCAGGCTGTGGACCAGCATTTGGGGTCTACATATACACTCATGTGATTTTAAGGTTCTGTCCTATGTTCTTCACAGCTGAGGCAGTTCTTAGGGTGTGGAGACTGAAGTGAACAAGCAGCAGATGTGGATCATGAGAGGCTGAGCTGCTGGGAATGGGATGGGTTGAGCTCAAGCGGATGGAGGGGGACAGGACAACAAGCCAGGCGTTGATGCAGCTCATCCTCTGCATGACCCTCCTGCACCGGGTGGTGAACATGATGAATGGATTGGGAGGTCTCAAGGGAACATTTCAGCTCTTTCATCTAATACACCTCTAGTAAATCTTCTGGTGTTAAATGCAGTTATATGTGATTAAAGTTAAATGAAATACAGTGATATTATGTTTGACAAAGTACTTGCGAGATTGGTGGTATTTTACTGCCAGTATTTTTCATAAAGCAAATTTATTCTCTGGGAACGGGGGCCTGTAGAAATATATTCTACCAAAAGTTTTATCAGACAAAATGGGGCTAATGCTTGTCTTCTCTGACTCCCAGAAGATAAATTGCAACTGTGGAGAATCATAATAAAGCTTTAAATTTCACTAGAAATATGTTGCTCTTAGAAAACTGCCTATTGCACCAGGTCCATTCAACACAGAGGTAGATGCATGCATACAGTGGGTGCTGGGTGTCTACTGAGGTAGAGGAACAAGCAAAGAAGAGGACAGTGGTATGCATAAAGTAACTGGAAGGAAGAAAGGCTGGAGGGTTTTATTTATGAGATATGAAAAGGAACATGGAGGTGTAGAAGTAGGAGGGAATGTGAAATATCCCTGGATATATGCACAGGAAGGAAAGAGAATATAATTTATTTTCTGTTTGTGCAAAGGAAGATTGGAGCTAGAGGAAGATGTGTGCTTACTGGGACTGCTGGCACCCAAAGCATCTAGCAACACTCTGTTGCTAATTGATGACCCCTGGGCGACCTGCAGTCTCCGAGTATTCCCAGGTCACAGTAATGAAGCTGTCCATTAATATGCTAACATAATTAAAAAAAACCCCACACAACAACAAAAAGGATGTAATGCTGCACAGCTTTAAATCTCTGGAATGATCCCATGGTAACACCGTCTCTAGGCTTCTTATGTATTCAGATACAACAATTAAAATAATGTGATATAAAAAAGGAGTCATAATCATGAAGTCTGGGAACACCACATGCTTGGGCTGTGCTTGCCAAGTGTGTGTGGAGGGGCTTGGAGGTTGTGACCAGCAAGTGAATTGTTCACACAAACCCAAAATGAGCAAAAGGAAGCTGGAAGGACAGAACAAAATATACAAGCTCGTCATAAAGCAAGCAGTAGAGGAAAAGGTATTGTCTCTTTATACTGGTCAGGGTGGCTCTGACCAGTATATAGAACATTTACAAAGAACAGGCTGTTCTGTATGCGTTCTGCCTCGTACGGAGCGTGTTTGGAATGATATATATAAGAGAAGAGTTCAAAACCACATTGGTTTGTACTGGTCAAGGTAGGACTTGCTGCTTTCTTGGGCATATGTGTTTTAAATACCCTGTAAGTTGCATAGTTAAGGTCAAACCTTCCTCCCAAGAGACCTGGAAAAGACTTGATGCTGCATTTGGCTTGTTGTCATTCTTTGGGGCCATTCACCTGTTTATCTAATGTGTTGGGGTGAAAGTCTTACAGATTTTCCAACATGAATTTGATTGTAAAGTGCTATGTGGTATTTGTTTACATGTATGTAAAACTGGGGAGGAGGTGATGCTGTGTAATATGGAATCAAAATCAAACCACGCAATATCTATGTGATATAAAGAGCATTACTGTCCTCTAGGACATAAAAGTTTTTTGCTCTTTACTGTTCCAGATAGGGCAGTAGTGGTGCTTTGTCAAGTTTTCTCAGCATTTCCCAATGTAACTCAACATATTCTTTTGCTTACAACTCTGTCAGTCTCTCATCTGCAATTCTCACTTCAGTAATTCAGCTGACTGCTTTCCCTCGCTGGCTGTTGATTTCCCCCAGGCACATGCTGACCACTTCCCCTTCACTCTGGCTGGGGTTTTTTTCTCACACATGAGATTTTTAAAAATTCCCTGTCATCTCTAAATGCAAAGTTAGGAAGGTCATGGTCATTTGAATAATTTCTCTCATCCTTCCAGACTGTCTGAAAGGTAGAGTGAAAACTTAGGAGTTGGCAGGGGAGTAACTGTAACAACAAGGACTATTAATTAAGGTTGGGTAGCCAAAGCAAAGTAATAAGCATGAAGTTCTCTAGTTCTGAAATACCTGATCCTTTCAAATCTTCTGTCTCCTCAGAGCTTCCCAACCACCCTCTTCCACCACTGAGAAATTGCCATATTGGTCAGAAGGACAAGAATGAATCCTCCTTATGTTTTCTGTTCCCAAAATATCTTGACATTACTTCCTTTCAGTGACGATTCTTTCTACTTAGCAGCTCCTCATCCCATGAAGGTGCCCCTATGGAGGGCATCACACCCCCTCTGCTGTATGAGGTCAATATTTGTGTGTTCTTCACATTCTACAATTTTAAGCAAAGCCTTAACCTTCTGTCAGAAGAATGAGAGCAGCAAGTCTCCCAGTGCCGCCACATGGGCTGAGTACCTGGGGTCAGCAGTGTGGTGGGTGGGCAGCGTGAGGTGACAGCCAGAGTGAAGGAGCATCTTTGGCCTTCAGGGCTCAGACAGGACTTAGAGTCCATCTAAGACCCTGGTAGCAGTGTGGGTGGCACTGTGTGGATGTTTCTGACATGCAGCATGGTGTATATTTGTGTGGAGGAGCTCAGGAGAATGCATTGCATGGAGGAGTCTAGGATGGGTTGTAGGCATGTGACTATGGAAGATGGCAAGTCCAAAGTGGCCGAGTGGTGGCTGGAAAATGTCTCAGTAGCCGTTAGGATTATTGGGAGGTGCCTATTACATGAGCTGAGAAAAGATGGCTGTAACATTTGTTATATCCCCACAATTTAACTTTTCCAGAGAGGGAAAATCAGCTTGCATTGGCAGCATAGATTCTTATGAATTCTTATGAATCAGATGCATACTGTAAGGACTTGCCAGTCTTGTGTTTTAATGGGTATGTAAGAAAAGGCAGGCACTGGGTCATCACAAAATTTAGGACAAAACAAATCAAGGAGGATCTTTTCTGTTTGTCTTTAACACACATCTTCTCCAAGTATCTCAGAGACTTCACCCACATGTGCTCAAACAGGTGAGAGCCTGGATTTTCTGAGACTAGCAGAGTCCACGAAAACCTCCACTGATGGAGTGACTGACTGCACTGACCTTTCTCTGAAGTACTTGATGGCTTCCTGGTCTAGGAAGTTCTGCTCTTCTCGAAAGCCCTGCTCAAAGATTTTGCGCTTGTGTCTGAACTCAATGACAGTCTTAGTGTAAGAGTTCAAGGTAGTAACGGAGGCCGCCATGCAGCAGGTGAAAGAGCCCCATGCCAGACTGTGGAGAGAGAAACCAGCAGACAGAGCTGGGTTAAGACAGCAGCTCATGTTATATTTCTGACGCCAAGAGACACACATACACAGGATGCGACTAGGCAGGTAAGTCAGCGGTGACAAACCCATTCTCCTCATCTTACCTCAAGTGACCTGTGGCACGAGCTCAGGCACGCAGGCAGGAGGGTGGGCCAGGGGCTGAGCACAGCTTTCATCCCATGGAGAACCGTGTGGCAGAGTGCTAGTGTGAACCCTCTGATGCACTCTGATGGAACACTTGGATGCCTTTTTGTTTCCCTTTGAAACGTTTCAGAGCCTTGCAGACAAGTGCTAACATCTATAGAACGGTATTGAACTCCTGCAAGGAGTAATGCCCCACAGAGCATGTCTTTTGGACCAGTGGAAGTCCTCGAGCATCCACGGGAGACTGGCTCTGCACAACACTACTGCAGAGATTTTTTTTATGCCTTCTTCAGACTACTGTATTTCCTTTGTTCCTGGTTCATGGACATTTCTAGCATTCCTGGCTTATATCTGGTCTCTGAAATCCTGACCAGAATAGAAGATGGCACTTGCATTTTGTGGAGAGATCCAATCTGAGGGCAGTGACAGCCAATTTGGCCAGTCAGTGGCAGGATACCTAAAAGTATCGACCAGGAGCAAGGAGAGACAGTGGGAGAAAGTGCAAGAAAAAATGTGGCTGCCAAGCGCCAGGCGGGAACAGCAGCAAGTGTTGTCCTGGGTCTGCTGGCAAGGGGGGTTCAGCTGGGAGCTGCTCTGCTCCTGCTTGTGCACTGGGCTTCCCACGGGTGCCTTCTGTCCTCCCCATACATCTCCCCTCCAGCCTTTACCTCACTGTGCAGATGTGGTTGGGGGAAACTCATGGCCCCGAGGAGTTTAGATGCTTTTTGAGCATGAAATGGGGCTACAAAAAAGCAGTGAATTCCTCCTTTTGTCTGCAGAGCTTGTCTGTGTTCAGGCTCACCTTGACTTCACATTCAGCCTATCAGCTCCAGCTACATGTAGTTCACAGTGGCTTCCTAACTAACTTGGATTAACTTAATCATCTCTGTCAGCTACGCACTTTACCTGCTTCTTGCTTTCACCTTTTCTAAATCCAAATTGAACATTGATATAAATTACGGAGAATGGAAAGAATATAGCCAAAGTGGCATTATCTTATAAACACACATTATCAACAGAGCCCTCAGCGTGAACGCTTTTCCCATTCTGCAAATGATCCGCAGACAAGGAAACAGTTTATCATTTCAAATTGAACAAACTTGAAAAAGAACACATATTCATGAACTGAAAAATCTGGGGAAAAAATGGTTCAAGTAAACGGAAATGGCTCATTTCAATGATTTCAAAATTCAGTGCATAACAAGTCCTTTAGGGACTCCCATGGCAATGAAATGTGTGGAGGCAGCCCTTTCCCAGTCATTTTTGAACCCATTTGGCAAATGCAATCAAATGCAAAGGAACTGTAGTGAGCCCCGGGGTGATGACGTTCCCTTAGGTTTCCCACAGTCGGGTGGAGAAGTGGGAAGGAAACTCATGCTGTGTGTGAGTGTCCAGGCACAGGGAAGCCTGGCAAGCATCTTCCTCCTACACGGAGTGTGTGGAAAAGCTCCAACAGCTCCAAACATTGCCAGCTGGACTCCTAAACAATATCAAAGAAGAAGCCAGCTGAAATCACATGCTTCACTGTGCCTGGTTGGTGCCTGGGGAATGATATATGGACAAAAAACTCTCTTGAAAGTTTCTGATGATTTCTAATCATTAACTCAGAAATGCTGAAAGGTTCAGAGAAGGAAATACAGAATGAAGACTCTCAACATGACCTCAGGTCTGGCATTTGGTAAATCATAATAGCGAGACAATTATGACTTACACTTTTAGTTTTTATGGACTTTGGTTAAATGTTATTTGTTTTTAAGGGTAAAGGGTGGTTCTCCTACCTGTAAGAGCTACGTCCTACCTTAGGTAAAGACCTCTGTAACAGCAATGCCCCTCTGTGCCAGCTGTGCCCCAAATGCTGTGGGACTGTACCTATCGTGCCTTCGGCAGGCTGAGCTCATGGCTGTGCTCTCAAGTTCCTCTGTGGCTCAAACAGCTTAGGTTTTTGTATTTGTTTTCTTTCTAGGGGGGGCTGAGCATGAACATGCACTGGTCCTCAGAGCCACGGAAAGCTCCTTCCTGGAGAATCCTTTGGCCCACCCCTGGCTTATGCCAGAGAACAGACCAACCTCCAGGCTTTGCCAATGGCTTGGAAACGGGGTAAGATCACAAGCAGCCTTTCCTCATTTTGAGGAGAGGTATTTTTATCATTCCCTTTCAATAGAGGGGAAATAGAGTCACAGTAAAAATACTTTTCCCGTTGGCACTTGGGAAACAAATGCCAGTCTAGATCTCCGCTCATGCGCTTTGGCTCTTGGCCATGAGGAGACTGCTCCCTGGTCCCATTCCTCAGCAGTGTTACAATTCTCTGTGCTCTGTTGTCTAGTAGGATGCTGCAGTGGTACTTTTTACAGAGAGTTGTAAATAATGCTGATGTTTGCACTACGGGTTCAGGGGTATTTAAAGCTCATGCTTCAGGCCATCATCTGAACCCAGATGGAGCAGAAAGCAATTTCTACATGTGCTGAGTTTCCAAACTCCACCAGTCTGGGTGAGCATTTGTTTTTAACACTTCTTAAAGAAGGTGATCAAGTCTAGGAGGTGTCGGGGAGATTGTAGCTCTCTAGTCCGTACAGCAGTGGTGGTTCAATGTTAGCTGGAAGGAAGAAGACTTGCTTTTGCTGCATTTGACTTTCAGACCTTCCTTTGCCAGGTCTGCTGCCACTCAGTGGCACAGCATGAGGAACCCCCCCTGCTTTTCTCAGGCTGCTGTGAAAATGCTGCTGCTGCTGTTCACATCTGTCCCAGGGGAGCTGGGACTGAGCTGACATTTGTACCTTGCCCAGCATCCTGCATAGACAAGTGGAAGGTATTAGGGAGGGACAGGTTACCTAACTGGAGAAGCTGCTTTGTGACAGCAGTCGCTCAAGCAGAGCTCAGCTTTAACTAGGGTATGGAGAGAAGATGAGGTCCCACTTCAGGAATATAGGAATACATGAGGTTGCCCCCATATATTTGCCTGCTTGTGGGAATCTCCAGCATCCTCCACAGCCAGGCTTAACCCAGGGTCAGTCCTGATTTTTAAACCAAAGCCGACTGTGCCCAGGCTCTGGCTGCCTGGGGAGCGCTGCAGGCAGGGGATGCAACATCTGCCTGGGCCAGCGCTGTGGCCAGGACAGCAGCCAGCACTGGGACCCGCTGCAGTGTGGGGACGCGGGCTCTGAGCATCACCTTGGAGCATGGGCAGGGGGGAGGAGGACCAGGATGGGCCCTGTGGGACCCACGAGCCTCTGGTGCTGGGTCTGAGACATTGGGTTTGTTGTCTTGCACAAGATGAAGGAGAATAATCTAATGAGTGCTTTATGATGCTACATATTTAACAACATTCTGAATTTTGAGTATTGCAGTAATTATAAAGTGGATTACTGAAGACAAATTAATATACTATATGCATTATTTAAATATACAATTATTATTACAGAATTGTTATATATATTTATATCCATATTCTAAAAATACTAATGTACTATATTTACAAGTTCATAGTCATATTCAATAAATATTTATTATTGTTACACAAAATAAGCTGTATTTTTAAAATAACGCAATTTATGTTTTGTAAAGTGTTACTAAAATGTTAATAACTCATCCCATGAAACACAGTATAGTGAAGGGAGAAGGAAAGACTAGTAATGCTCCACAGTGTTGTGCATAAGTATTTGTATTTATTTATTGGTCTTAGCAATGGTTGTTGGCTCTGCTTTGAGACGGAATTAAAATAATATGCTATATTTAGAAATGAAAATTTTCCCTAGCCATCCAAAGAGGCTGATGCCTCTAGGGGAATGTGAATGTTGTTTGCAGGTATTTCTATTCTCCACAGTCTGCTATTCTTGTTAAGCTTCTCATAAACTTGTAAGCAACATAACACAGTTGACATATCTTGGCCAAACTATTTTTATGTGATTTATAGAAGATAAATGGGAAAGGTAAAAAAAAATAAAATAATAATAATAATTTCTCCAGAATGTTTTGCCTACTTTCCCAAGCCTTCTCCCCATGATCCACAGGGAAGTATCGTGGTGCCAGGAGCACTATGCACTCCTCTGCCTTTGTGTTGAAAGTCACACTGTCAGGTTCAACTGGGACATTAATTAAAAACCAAGGAAGAAAGAAAAAAAAACCTAACAGTCTCTGAAATGCCATGGCAATTACGTACCTAAATTGAACTTTAATGAGAGTGCTCAATCTGTGTTGGTAATTGTGGCTGCTGTTTATTTACAAATGCTCTGTACCTGCTGACAGGCACAGCTGCTGCTGCATAGTCACCATCCTCTAACACTCTTAACACCTCAACAATTTCATGGCTGTGGCAGGGTTTTGCTCCCAGCTCTTTGGCAGCTGGACATTCACATGCATGTTCCTGAAAATTTGAGATGATACGTACAATCTCCCAACAGATTGATGGAACAACTCAAAAATGAACAGATATTAACTGGCGGTGACACTTACCAGAAGGACCATCCATAGTCCCATGAATGTGGTCGCCAGTCCTCTGGCCCAAGGCTGACTGTCACTTGGAAAACTTGAGTATACATCATGTGTGCCACCATCCCCAAGAGACCTGAGAAGCAGGGATTATAATAGGAATTTTTGTGCTAATATTTCTTATAATTTTCGAGACAGCTACTGCTGGAAGTGCTTTGAAAGCTCAAAAAAAGTCTCTGTTGTACTTTTATGCCTCCTATTCTACTGTGGAGGAGGGAGCTGCATGGGTAGAGGAAAGATGTCACTGAGAGCTCATTACTTCACATCATGCTGAATTCTCAATTAAGAGAAGAGTTAAAGAAAGAAAATTGTTGAAGAAAATGTTGCACAATTAGCATTACCACCAACCTTGCTGCTGCAAAACAGGGGTGTTCCACCCACAAGTTATCTTAGCCCATCACAGACAGGCCTCAGGTAAGAAAATAAGGAGAGAGGCTTCTGTAGGCAATGCAAGATTGAATGTGTTAATGCCAAAGAACAGTATTTTATCTGAACAGTTGCTAAGACTTATAAATTTGGACACTTATAAAACAGTTGAAAGTGAGGACACAATAGGAATACTTTTGAAGGTACCATGTTGACGATGCTTTCTTTTGTGGGCCCATTATATTTTGCTGAGATAACTACAACCGGGTGAAGATTAGACAATGTATTAGACACTTGACTCACTGTGATGCTAAAGAACAGGGTTGCAGTTAGATCACTGAATTTGCTATTCTACTTAGCTGGCCAGCCTGTGTTTTTACATTTAGACATCTCTCTGAGGAAAATTGAAACCCAAACTTTTCGAGAAGTGGTGGCCAGTAGCAGCTCTGATGGAGAATTTTCTAGCTACAATAATTTGGGATGTGTCTGCTTTAGTACCTAGGCCGTGCAGAATGAAGCTCCCAGCTGAGCTCACCCAAAGCAGGGGTTCAGGCAGTTAGGTGAGCTCTGGGGCAGGATCATCATTTTCCAAATACACCTTGGACTGACAGGTGTCAAAAATCCCTTGTGCAGCAATGCCAGTTCAAGGCACTTTGAAATACTGATGTGCTGCCACAGTGCGGTACAGTGAGGTCCCATATGTTACACTTGCCTCCTTAACCAAAGTCACCATTTACTGTAATCTCTGATCATCTACTTTTTTCCACAGTTGCCCTTCCTCCATGTGGAAGATCCTGATTTTCCCTCTCCAGACCCAGATTTTGGCTCTTCTTTCCTGCTTATTTTCAGAGTCTAATGCACTTTATTAGTCTCACCAGACATGTGGATGATTCAGGGCAATCCTGGGGGAGGGAAGACGAAGAATGTCGTGTTTGTGTTGTGGGTATGTTAAGCAGGACCTTCAGCAAGACAAATGTCATATTTGATACAAACAACTGCAGAGGCTGAAAGAAGATATTTTATTATGAGAAGCTGTGGTGATTTGCTCAGCTGCTTCATGTTGGTGTGACACATTGCAAAGTTAGGAGGTGGAAAAAGTAATTCACATTGGAAAAAATGATATTTTGACAGGGTGGGAGGCCTAATGGGAGCACAACAAACTGGTGCACACCTTGCTTGTTTCTGGCTATATTTACTTTCCAGAATCCACTAGGATCTTGCTGCACTTTTTAAATCAGGGGATTTTTCTCCAGCTGACAGATATGGCGTTGATTTTAAAGTTTGGAGTTTGCTGTTCCTATACCTACTGTCAGTAATTTTTCAACCTTAATAAAATATTACAGGCTGCCCCGAGACATGTCACAGTCACTCAGAGCCATCAGGAGGCTTGATGGGGCCAGGACCAGCTTCAGCAAGGCTGTTCTGCTTTGTTCTGTCATGCATAACCTTAATGCGGTTTCAGCAATGTTCAGACCTTTCTGTGTGTGAGAGGAGAGGATGACAGCCCACTGATACAGGTGAGTAGGAGGTTATCAGCAAGTCCTGCTGTAACACGGGGACCACAGTGAAAATGTGGCACTTATTGCATTTTCTGCCTAATGGCGAGGAGGGTTGGGGGTGGGCATGTCCCTTGCTGTTTTGTCGGTGGCTTTATGCCACATATAAGCTACAGCAAAAGAATACCAGTCTTACTTTCATTGTGCTGCTTCATGCACTTTTGATTTGTTCCTGATGCCACCCATTGGTTTGGTCTGTTTTAGATACACTTTGCCAAGTGCTCCATTGGGATATCCTGTGATATTTTATGTTGTACTTTTAATGGTCACATGTTGGATAAAATTACCTGGCTGTAGCATGAAGCAACAAATACTGTATTTACAAGATCATCTTTTCCTCCAACTGGCTGTCTAAGGCTGGACATATAGAACAAAATGCCTGGATGCCCACCCACCTGGGGCCCAGGGCAAGAGATGATTGTGGGTGGAAAATCCCGGTGATATGGTGAGCTGGGTTGACTGGAGTGAGTGTGAGCGCAGAAACACTGACCATGCGTACTTGGCTCGAGATCATTAGCCTTGCAGGACCAGAGCTGCCTCTAGGAGAGCTCAAGGAATTAGATTTGGAAAAGATTATATATTTTAAAGCATTTTCAGATACCTTTACTAAAAATATTATTTATGGACCATATCACATTGATTCAAATGCTCTATTGTCAATATTACATGAAAGACATATATAAGTTGTTTAATTCATATAAGGTTAAGAAGAATACAAAAATGTCAGTGTTGTGAGTTTTTTAAGATGACTCCTAAGAGGTTACAAAACAGCAGCAAGTGGCCACACTGTTAAGATTATTTTTCCTAACCTTTTGATGTTGAGCTATGAGAATATGGAGATCCCATTGCACTTTTAGGAGGGAACTCTGGCATGAATTTATTGAGAGAGGTGTTGCTTCAAGGCAAAGCCCTCTTTGTTATTTGATTTCTATAAAGCTGTGTAATTATAAATATGCTAGGATTCAATAAATACGCTTTTCTTCTATCCTCTGAGATCTCTGTCACTGAGCAAACAACAAACTAGCAGTGTTTTGGTGTGGTTTTGGTTTAGTTTTCTTCTTTGTATTTCGCTATCCTTTTTCTGTAAAATTTTAAAGTTTCTATTTGGAGCATCATGGTAATGTACTTATAAAGAGGGAAGGAAATAAAAATAGAAAGATGTGTAGGAAAGCAAACTTCATAATTCTTACAAAACTTAAAACTGCAGTTAATGGTGATGAGAAACAGCACGGAAATAATTGTTTGAATGCTGAAGAATTCCACCGTAGTTTAATTTTGAAAATTGAGCTGACTTTTAAAAAAAATCCAATTTACATCCAAAGCTGAAAAGTATGCTTTAGCATTTTTTTTTTCTCTTTTCATCTCCATTTCTAAGTTTTATAACACTCTGTTTCACAACTTGAAGCAATCCCTGAAGACAGAAACTCCTTCACACAAATGTTCATTGCATGGTAGAGTCTCTTTCAGCTTCAAATACAGCAGAATAAAATGCAGGAGTTCTTTCTGCCAGAGAGGTCCATGCAGGAGTGCTCACAAAAGCCAGTGGTGGCTGGTTGCTTGTGCAAGTCCTGGGAAGTGGAGTTGTCAGCCAGCACAGAACTGAAGGGACCCCTAATTACATAGTTTGATTTGATAACTTCTTTTGGAGAACTGAATTGCTCGACTTTATTCACTGAAGGGCTCCAAGTACAGACCAAGCATGAAAATAGTCTGAAACCATTGTTCTGAGATATGTGAATGTCCCCACATTACTCTTGTGGTTGTTCCTGAATGAGATTACTAGAACCCTTTTCATTCTCAGTTTTGCTAATGAGAAAGATGGGCTTCTTTCATGGGTTTGAAGCCTTCACTTACTTTTAGGATTAACACAGAAAAAAAAATTTTAAACACTAAGTGTTTTTCATTCTCTACCAGATAATTGATGATGTTGATAATGGAGGCTTGGGCTATGGCTGTGGTAATGGCTGTGTGGGCTGGGGGGAGGCTAATTACTGCATTGCCTATGTGAAATCAGGACTATGTATTTTCACTTCTCCCTGTCGAGAGGCAAATTTATCATGTGGTCCTTGTTCCCAAGGAATAAAAAATTGTAGTGAAAAATGCAAGAGTTAAAGGGGGGTAAAAGAGTCTTGTAGCCCCCAGTTTTTATTCTTTCAGAGTTTTAGAATTTATTTCTGTTGTGGCTCCTTGGGCAAAAGGGAAAGGGAAGGTTCATACCTGAAAGCACAGTGAAGACAGCAGCAAAGGCATTTAACTTGAGCCCATCTATCACACTGCTTGAATGAAAGAGCTCGAGGCACATAAGGCTGAATCCGACGACTAACAGCATGATGTATAACACCTCGGATACTACTGACAACCACAGGACACCTGCAACGCACAAGAGTAACAACTGGTCACTTGTTAAATACTTTCGAGAGGTAAAGTGGGTAAAAATTAATTAGGATATCAGGAACATCTAGGATTAATTGGGTATTAAGAAAGTTTAAATTTAGCAAACCACCACCCAAACTCTGAAAAACAGAAAACATCATTAATAAAGTTGTGAAGAATGGCAGGGTCGCAAAGACATTGCAGAAAGAACAAGCTGTTTCCCAAGATCTCAGCTTGGCTAAAGAACCTCTTCGGGTATATCTATAACTTCTTGGCTCCTGTGACCCAAACCATAGAACACAGAATCCGTTTTCCATCCCTAGGCCATGGTTTAGATGAGCAGAATTGGGCACACATGTGGTGATGGCACATGTTAACTTACAGTATATGGGCTAGTGGGAGATGAACAGGCTTGGGTACCACCTCTTTTTCACAGAGCTGTTCAAAGAAAATGTTTTCAGTCCAGGTTTTACAATGCTTGTCACAGCATAGTGTCAGGAAGTTATTAGGAACTCTCTTTTACAGAAACTGGTATCCTACAGAATGACTGTTCTGACTTGGTGTGTTTGCATCTCTGATGCTGGCACTAGGCACAAAAACTGCCAGAATACCTGTGGTGTGGAGACAGTTATTTATAACATACTCAGTTGAAGAGCTGCAGATCCAAAATTTGGGCTGCCTTCTGTTTTCTCAGCCCCTAGGCACAATCCCTCAGGTGAGGGGCAGTGTTGGTGTGTCCTGTTTGACCCCCACATTCTGCAGGACTTTGGGGTTCAGCATAGATAAGTGTTTCTGGCAGCATTTGGAAGCAGCTGGCTGAGACTGATCCATCCACTGTAGATGTTACATCTGGAAATTTAAGCACAAACCCTCTCGCAGGATGTGCTGAGTCTTTTAAAGTCACCGAGCCATGGGTTAAATTTAAGAGGATGGTAACTAATGATAATATTGAGTCCCTGCCAGATTTCCAAGCACAATTTCAGCATGAGAATCTGCTAGAATTCTTCAGTACATTTGCTAACCTGATTGCTAGAGAATTCACCTGGAAACAATGAGCAGCGATAGAAAATTTCAGCCTAAGCAGTTGAAACATGGAAAGTTAAGCATCTGAAGACAATGGCTTATATTAGAAAATGTTAGCTGTAACCATAGAGACTGCTACAGGCTTCACGTATATTAATACATTCTCTCCTCACTGAAAGAACATACATATGATAATGCCTGTAGTTGAGCTTATCAAACCAGATATGCAGCCTCACTTTTATCAACTATTTGAGTGTCCTCTTAGAGACCAGGATGATCCTAGCTCACATTTTGTCTGGGAACTTGTATTTCTGTAATTGCAACTAATTAATATATGTTATTAGTTGTTGATGCTGTATCTGACCTCTTGAATTTTTAAACAATACTACAGAGCTAGTAATAAATAAGCCTTTTAATTTCTCATAGTGATTTTATGTGTAATATTGCATCTATCAACAGCAAACAGCTGTTTATCTCATCCCTATTAGTCAATTTGGTATCGGGGCAACTAGCACACTCTTCCAAAAAGAAATACAAGTGAGAGACAGAGAGAGTGTTGTTCTGTGATACAGCAGGATTAAGAAGGGATTTTGCCTCATTTTCTCACAAACAGAAGTTTCTATGACAAAGAAATGATGAAATGGTCTGAGTTGGAAAGGATTACTTTGTGTAAACTTGACCTATAAACTGAGACAGGAAAGAGCCCTAACTAAGGAGTTCTAATTCATAAACGTTTCAACCCAAACTTGAAAGAGTAATATACAACATATCTGCTCAGGTGGTTATTACCCTATTTTAACACTCGAGGATACTCACTGTTGGTATCTACACAAAAGGGCAGTGCTGTCCTAGCAGCTGCAGCTCAAGGCTATAGTGTGGCTCTGTCCTCTACTTCCTTGGGTGAATAACTGGCTGAAGAGTCGGGCTCAAAATGTTGTAGTCAATGGGGTAACATCAGCTATTCTCTTAAATGTTTTTATCACTGACCTGGATGCAGGAGTTGAGTGCATGCTAAGAAGGTTTGCTGTTGATACTAAAATTAGGAGGAGAAGTTGAGTCTCTCAACAGTAGAAAGGCCTTAGAGAGAGATCTTGATAGATTTGAGTGCTGGGAAACCACCAATTGTATGAAATTGAACAAAGACAAATGCTGAATTCTGCTCCTGGACAGTGTAATCCTGAATGTACCTACAGATTGGGGGACAAGAACCTGGAGTGCAACTCTGCAGAAAGGGATCTGGGGTTTGGTTGTTTGCTTGAGTGTTCAGTTGATGTACATAGGCTGTATACAGGTTTTATCTATTGCCCACCTATAGAACAGTGCCTGAAGCTGGATGCTATAGACACAAGTGTGGCATGTTTGAGAAACAACAGGAAGCTGAAGAGATGCTCTGTGTCTCTATGGGAGAGCCCATGTTAACATGTCCAGGAGGCAGGTGAGGGGATACTGCTAGAGGCAGCCTTGTGCACATGCAGAGGGATGGAAGGGCCCTGGGAGGTGGGGGTGGAGGATGCGAGTGCCCAGTTGGTGTTCTTTATCTTGCTGGTGAAAGAGAAAGGAGCGGGAAGAAGGAACACCTGACTGTGGCTGGTGTCACAGGGAATGCTCAGGCTTCTCTAACCACACGGTCCTCTTTGAGGTATAAAGACTGCTGAGAGGAATGGAATCCACCTGGTGAAATGGAACAAGAGTGGTTTTGCTAACAGAATAATCTTGCAAGGAAATCTTCAAACCTGACATGCTGGAGAAGGCTGGTTGTAACTGGAAGGGCTGTAAGGTCATGGGAGACAAAGTGTCAGCGGGCTAGAGCACATGATGTACAAGGTAAAGCAGAGAGAGCTTCACCTTCTCACCCTGTACAAGAGAAGGAGAAGGTCTTCCTAACTACACCTACCTAATGAAAGGATACAGATAACAATGCCAGACTCTTAGAGCTGAGCAGTGGTAGGATAAGACAAAATTTGCAACATCAGAAATTCTAAGCAAAAATGTGGTTGAACACTGGAAGAGGGGTCCAGTGAGGCTGTGGGACCTCTGTCCTTGGAGTCTTTCTTAGTCTCCACTGGACGTGGCCCTGAGCAGCTGGATCTAACAGACATTCTTTCAGCAGGGGCTTGGACTAAAGCTACAGAGGTGCCTTCCAACTTAAATCATCCTATGGGTTTTTAATTGCACAGTTTCTAAGTCTAACGTGCTGAGGGAACAGCTGGAAGGAGGAAGTTAGCTGAGGAAGAAACAGAGTCTTCTCTACTGGAGTAGAAACACAGTGAGCTACTGCTCTGATGAACAGCTCGATGAGACATGAGTTTTGCTGTCCTGTGAAAAGTTTTTCCAATGAGACACAAAGACTGGGTGAGTTTCCCATGGAAGGCATAAGCGAATATTTTTTCTTGAACCCTGTTCCTATCTGGAAAGGAACTCTGTGTCTAAATCTCATGTCTTATTTCACAGTGTAATCTTAATATCTGCTCTGTGCCTTTTAAAAATGCATTTAATGTGGGGAAAGGTAAGTCACACATGCAGCGTTTGCACAGTTCTGAGTATGTCCTGACCTGCCCACTTCGATTTTGGACTTCATCTGAAATAATTACATCCAGAAAATGCAAGCTGTATCTGGATTTTGTATCTTCCTGTGGCTGCCAGAAGCAGAACTGTTGATCCAAGTTATTAATTCAGGAGACAGTGGCTTTCTGTTCCGTGCTGAAGGTGATCTCCCACTGCTCTTCTCTCAACATGAGATTCATGAGGCAGTCATTTGGCATCACTTACTTCCACTTACAATCTCTTACAGGCTCACTCCTGCAAAGCAGAGAGCTCCTTCCCTTGAGGACACCTCAGTCAGTCCAGGTGACAGGGAAGAAACTCTCCAGGGGTTTTCTCTTTCCCTATCTTCTCTCCTGTGGCCTTTTCTGTTTGTCTTATTTCCCACCAGCCTGTGTAACTCTGTTCCAGGAGTTTGTCTGGCATAACTCAGATTATGTTAAAAAAAAATCTCTCCTAAGAATCAGTGCTTGGTTCATTTGGAGGCTCTTGCCTGAATGGCCTGTATCTGAGGGTCTGTATTCTCATAAATCACCATCTTTCCCTTGTTTTCTGGTCTTTGTCCTGTTTATGTTTTTTCCTTGCCTGTTCATTGAACTGACAGTTACAGGTGCAGAGAAGGTGCTGTGGGTTTGTGTACAGAGCTCAGCTGGGTTGTGCATGTCACACCAAGGATGTTCCTTGTTAATGCAGTAGGATTTCAGATGCTGACCTCCCACCTCCTGTCCAAATGCAGCATTTGTCAGATGGTGTGTCCCCTGCTCATCTTGTAGGAAATAATGCTCCGATGATGGTGTAAACGTGGGACCTCCTAGGAAGGGCAGTCTTTAAAACAAAACTAAATCAAAGCTGGTTTCACTTAGACTCCTGTCCACAAATTCTCACAAGCACGAGTATTTGCAAGGAGTCCATCCAGCATAAAAGCACGAAGACGCATGAATTCAATCAGTATCTTCAGGATTCCCTGCAATAATCCAGAAGATGCCAGCTGTCCAGTCTTCCTCATGTCTTCTGGGATTTTTGTATGTTAGTTAAAGTGTCCTAGGTTTGCGTGCTCCTGTTTATCTTGGCTAAGAGCTGACAGCGATCTGTTTTGCTGATCTGTCACATCTCCGTTACGCTTGTCCCATATCTCCCAACCTGTTGTCTGAGAAGCTGTGGGTAGATATGCATTAGGATCTTGATGACCCAATAATTTTGGTACCATCAATGCCTGTTATTCTAATATGCCTTTTCCTGCTATTTTCAACCCTGATGCTTCTACACCAACCAGTCTGTCACATCCTCGACAGTTGCTGACAATGATAGATTTACTTTTGTGTACTGTGTTCTGAAGCTGAACACCACAGACTGCGAAGATGTTCCTGGAGGTAAAGGGGTCACCAAGCTCAGAACAACCTCCTTGCGAAGCAAAAGCACTGGAAGTACAGGACCTGGGCTGAGCTGCTCATCCGGAACTCACCAAAAAGTTAACAGAAGTCAACTTACATCATAGGACTCCTACCTCAGAAGGGATCATATCAGCTTCATATCATCTGATCTCATGACAGTTTGCATTCTATGTGAACATGAGCTTTGCCTGAAATGTGAAAATAGAACCCTGCTGAAAGCACTTTTTTTCATCTGTTCTTCTGTCATTGTCCAGAGATTCTGGTTTCACAAGAATTTCTGTTATCTAGCCAGGATATAACTGAACTTCTTAATGGCTCTGAGCTGCTGTTATTTCATCAACAATGTGCTAAGAAATTGCCTTTTTTGTGGATTTCATGGTGAAAAGCATCAGTACCACCTCCTCATGATCTTAGCTGCTGAATCAGTATTGTTACATGCAAAGGAAATTCATTTTCCAGCAACCCCAAGTGAAGTGAACATACTCTTCACTGTAACTGAAAAGACAACTGTTACCAACACAAACACTGAAATTTTAGGAACTCATGTACCTCATGGACCATCTGACAAGATCGGTCCCCTGCATTTCTGTCGGACAGTGGAGGGCAGCATCAACATTTTGAATGAAGAGTGCAATTCTGCATAGCTGGTGATCATGTTAACGCATCTGCCAGGGATGTGTTAACAAAAGGATGTTGCAAACAATTCTGAATGAATGTAACAAACTGAATGTTTTTCTGACAGCAAGGTCAAGAAACTTTACCTCAGCCTGCAATGAGTCTCAGGGCTCCAAAGTTCTTCTTGAATTTATTTTGTCAGCCCTGCTCACCGGGGAAGGCACTGTGAATGAACACACTATTATGTCTCAACAAGGAACACTCTGAGTCAGGAATCACCAATGCTGACTTTCCCTTGAAAAGGGAATTCTGAAAAAAGTCATTGAAATTCAGTTCAGAAAAACTTGAGACATCATACCACATTTCAGTGAATTCCTGATTAAGAAATCCAATGAACAATGTGATTAATGACTTGCAGGAGTTTTGAGCTGATTTTGACTGTTTGGTATCTAAGTTAAGAAGTATAAATGTGAACCTGGGGTAACTGCTGTTGTTGTCATGGGTTATTCTGTTGGTACGCATCTGGCCTTTTTCCTTTGGAGTAAGAAAAACTAAGGACCATTCACAATACCTTGAGTGAAAATACATACCAAAACATCAAGTATTTTGTCAATTCTACTGCACTTTCCTATAATGAAAAAAGCAACTGTTGCTGTCTCCAACTTTTACACGCACTGCTGTGCATGCAAAGATGATTCTTAGTTGTCTTTGCTGCAATATTAAAGCAATTCTCCGATTCATTAGCAATTTGGACTGAAATACCAAGAACTTGGATACCATCTGAACAAGATTATGTGCAGGATGATAAAGAAGCATTTGATGCTGTTTCTGGAACCATGAAGGCCCATAATTTCAATTACTGTTGTGCTTTTGAGATTAATCCAGCCAATAAACCAGTTCTAGAGTTAAAATTCACATTGATACCTCCTACCACCTACATTCACATGCAGCCATGGAGTTTTATGCTAAATAAGTATGATTGTAAACTTGTCAGCAAATCAGAAAAGTTGATTTTTGGTGCCAGCTCAGTATGGCAAAAGTTTCTGATGCCAGATTGTGAGGTCCTATCTCCAGATGAAATAATGATACTGAAATCCCCTCCTGGCTGCTGCTCCAGGCTGGTCATGTAATGGAAATGACTGTCAAAGGTGCAATATTAGTACATGTCCTCAAGGCAACACTGAAGAGGTGGCCAACAGAAAAATTGCTGTTGAGTTGAAAGCATTTTTGATCCATAAACATGAGCTTATTGCTCGTAAAGGATCTCTTCTGGGAAAATCATATTGCTCTTCCTGAAGAAGATTGCTGACTCATGTTAACTATGTTATATGCAGCATAGGTTGGAATGTTGTGTATGAAAATGTTAGTCATGGATTCTGGCTAGTGGCTTGGAAATCATGCTGGCAAAAAAAACCCATAAATGAACGATTTACTTGCCAGGCTATGTGACATTGCCTGCTGAAAGCCCTGCAGTCCCTGAGCAATGCCCAAGAAGCATTGTCCAGAGTCTGTATTGATTTCAAGGGCCCTTTCAGACAGAAAATTATCTTCCTGATCGGGGTGAACTCATCCAGAATGTCTCAGTGGGATTTTATCCTCCTTACAAACACCCACTGCCCCCGTCTCTGCTCCCCGCTGTAGGTGACCTGTGGTTAGTGCTTACCAGCCCATCTGACAGCAGAACTGCCCTCCCGGCTGATGAGTTCAAGCATCTGACCAAAGCAGCCTCATTTGAACTGTCACACTGCGCTGCTGTCCTTGAGCGAGTAATCAGACTGCACAATGGTGCAGACAGCCAAACGCATCCTGAAAACGTTTATACTTGTCCCGTTCCTCATAACTCACTGTCGCACACCTGTTCAGATAGTAACAGGGGTCTGTCTGAGCTGTAATGAGACATCATCATGTCAATTCAACCTTGATCTGTCTTAGAAATTCTGATGCAAGCAGGTGGAGGCTTTGGGTTTTTTTCTACATCACACTTCATTATCTAACAAAAAACCTTTATGTGCTAGAAACAGTTGAGCTGAGCAATGCATGGTCCTTAATAACTACTGAGATCATTGGACCCAACTGAGATGAAATCCAGAGCACTGCACTCTAAGGACAAGCTGGTTGCTGCGCTGCTGAGCAGCTGAGAGAGACATCAGTGTCCAAGCAACGCTCTCCTGATGAGTGTACATACTTCTTACCTCCTCATTGGCATTGCTGCTAGCCACAGGCGCTGATGCTGTTGCTTGAGGAAGAAAGTGCTCGTGTTGGCCCATGGTTCATCGTCATTGTCCCCAAGATCCCTGAACTGCTGGACAACACGGGGAAACCACAAGAGGCTGTGACAGTCAACTAGACAGGTGTCATCCAACGTGGAAGGAAAAGAGCCTGGTATGAGGGCAGAACTTGGTTTTGGGTGGTGTGAATATTCATGGAGAAAGCCACGGTACAGGTGTTGTTCCTTCTTTGTTCAAAAATATTTTACTGTTCTTGCTCTCCACACATGCTGCAGCATCCAGGGAGATGTGGGAGTCGTTAACTTTGTTCATGTTACCAGCAACAAAAATTGTGCTCACTTGCCTTTGACAGCCTCAGGTCTGTCTGTCCTGCTTTTTGAACATAACACTTGCATCAGAGAGAGCGGGGAGAGAACCTTTGTGCTAGATGGGAATGGTTCCTTCTCCTTGGTTTGTTTTTTGATGATGTAACTGTCTTCTTTGTAAGGTACTGTGTTAGACCTAAACAGTATGTGGGGGACCCAGAACATATCTTCTTAGTGACTGAAATACTGGGGACAGGCCCTTGTTGTCACCCTCCTGGGAAAGGGAACAGAGATTGCTGTGGAAAGAGTGACCCTAACGGTCCACTTGCACTTCCCTGTTCCTTATTGAGATCTGGTTCTCAGAAAGATGCTGACCAGCCATAGCCTGTGGCACCCATGATGGTCTACAACTTCAGGAAAAATCCAGTTATTTCTTTAGTACCCAATTCCAGAGCTAGAAGCGTGTTGCTGTGAGCACACTGACAGCTGCAAAACATGTAGTAGGTGCTGGTTTTTATGGTGAGTGCTCCATAGACCTAATGGGTGTTTGGTTTTCTTGCACTACTGGTTTTTAAGATGTTCTGTTTACCTATGTAGAATGGCATTTTCTCTGCATTTTTGGTCTCATCTGCTTTGTTCCTCCTGGTCTATATTTGCTATCCCTATGTTTCTTGTCTCTGGCTGTCATTGATCTGAATTTCTAGACTTACCTGCTATGTTGGAACTGACACTTGGATATCACTTTGATCTCTTCACGTACAGTGCAAGAGAAAAGAGAGGGAAAAGTATACAAATCGAAACATGTTGAGAAATGTTGTGCATCTTATCTTGGAAAAACATTGAAGTTTAAAGGGGCCATGTAAATCTCACGCTTTCTCTTCCAGTTGCATTCTGATTATTTTAGTAATTTGCTCGTCTCTGCTGCTCCAATACCAGAACTTACAAGCCAAAAATATTGGAGTGATCAATAAAAAATGGTGAAAGGAATAAACACTGAGCATGCTGTTGTGGCTGGCGTAGGGACTCGCCTCTGAGCAGTCAGCCCATCTGTTGGTTAATGCAATCTCATCATATCAGACCATCTGCCTGCTCCTCTTGGGCTGCAGCGTAAAAAAACTGGGAGGGGAGAAGTAGACCACAAAGGTATGAGAGACATTCCTCCAAAACAAAGTAAGCTTCATGATCCTAAGAGTCATTAGAGATACCTAAAACTACCTGTTATTGTAAAACAACTAAGAGAATCAAGATAGATAAGGGACCAGCACCCAGACAAGAGATTGTGGTTTGCAAAACATGAGAGATCATATGATAAATGCAATCACCAGAAACTACCTAGGTGGCAGAAAAAATGCCTGCTGTTTTGATTTGGTTGAGCTTTAATTCTTCCTTTTTTGTTTTGGTTTGGTTTTTTGAAAGATGAGGTGGAGCTGTGAGGTAAATAACTTTATTCTCTTCTACCTACTAATGTGTTTTCTATGATGTTTTATGGTTTTGTCATTGAATTTGGTTCTGAATTTAATTCTGTGTATGGCACTGAGCAAACTGTGGAATATGCCTGTATTCTTATTTTTTCTGATATGAAAATGGCAGTGTAATATAGTGGAAAAGGCCATGAAAACACTCGAAGCAGCACTATCCTGTATGCCTTAATAAATATTTTTGGGCTAAATGGACCTACAGTGCAAGGTCTGTGGTGAACTTCCATCCTCAGCATGGGGCTGAGCAATGAATTCTGTTTGAATCTTGTGGCTACCATTCCCTACAGCAGAGAATCAGTGTTCTCCAGGCCTTTGGCATCACCAGTGTGAAAAGCAAGACTGTTTCTTCCTTCTAGGAATTAGGAATTTAGCTTGAATTCTGATATTAAGCATGGTTTCATCTTAGTATCTTTAATTAGCTTTTAAAAATAACTCAAATGATTCATAATTGGTGTGTAAGAAAACACAGATAGAATGTTAGTAACACATTTTTTCCTGCACACTTAATCATAAGTCTCCTAATACAAGTGCCTAGGTATTTGTCTGTGTGGGTGTATATATATACCCTATTGCAGATATATTAAGAATAATGTAAGCAGAATATTAAATGTTCAAGAAGACAATGGGAACTATTTTGCAAAATGTACAATTCTTGTGGGAAACCCAGTTACATTTCTTTTCACCGGTTGCAGGTCTCTAAGTGGCCTTTCTAGAAAATCTATACTCTTTTTTCTTCCCAGGAGCAGCTGCCCAGTACACAAAAAAAATGTTTGTTTTTTAACTTGGCTGTTACACGTTTCATTTGTCTTTTTTCCAGCCTGAAATCTGTTCTGTGTTCTGCTTCTCATACAAAACAGTATTCCCTATCTTTGACCATAACTGTCCTACCCTCCTCTCTGTCTCTTTAAATTTTATTGTGACTTTTTTGACCTGGGGCTGGCAGGGGAGGATGAGAGGTGCACACTGAGTGCTGGGAGTGGGCACATCATGAACACATGTGGTGGCATGGTGACTTTTTGTTTTGTTCTTTATTTCCTACCGTGATCCTAATATTTCTTTTCATCTTTTCTTAATCTCTGCAGAGCAATGAATTAATGTTTTCATAGAAATGTCTGTCATTGCTCCAAGAACTCTATCCTGAGGGGTAAAAGCTAATTCAGAACCCATCACTATATATGTAAAGGTAGGATTACTCTTCACGTTCACCTCTTTGTATTTATCAACACCAAATATTATCTACCATTTTCAGTTTCTCCGTGACTGATAAAGATTTGTGGATAGTTTAGATGCCTATAGTATATCCAGTATCTTTAAACTTTTCACACTTCATTTGTCCTTTTAGCTGAACCTTTTAATTTCCTTTAATCAGCTCTTGTTTTTCTTATGTTCCCTTCTTCACAACTTATTTTAAAGTTTTATTTCTCCTGCAAGGGTGTTGAATTTCTCTATGTTAGAAACAGATACAAGGTATTTCTTGCTACCATTCTGAACCAAGTTCCCCACACCACTCAGGAATAAGTCAAGAGGTACACATTTCCCAACTAATTTCCCCATACTCATAAATGTTCCAAATTTTAATCTCCACATCACACGGAGCATGAGATTTTCTCAGTCTGTGCATGGGATTTTGAAGCTTACTCCTACTGGTTTGTTTTCTGTCCTTATATCTTCTCCGATATAAATTTTAACCCTGCTACTGTAAGCCGTCCCAATGGGTGATCACTAATATAATTCGGTATTTTTTATCTGAGCGTGGAAGCCATCCATAGAGATTGTTTTGCTCATTAATGACATTACCTTGTTATTGTGATTCAGCTTTAGTACACGACATCTGCTTTGTCTTTCAGCATAATCAGTACCAAGACATTTTTTTCTCACTAATTATCTTTCTCCCATCAAATTTCTGGTACACCTATTATGTCAGTATCCATTGAAATCAGGCATCTAGTTTATCTTCTCATTAATTGCTCTTGTAGTGCTGGCTTAGGAGCACGTATAGATTTGGCTCAGCTTTCTCTTTTTGCATGCTGTGTTTAGGTGAGACTTTATTTGTTTATTTGCTGTTTGCTGTGTACTATTGTAGTTTTGCCAGCTACTTTTTGGGCAATGTAGAACTTTCATTGCTTCATCTCTACAGAATGCATCATCACGAGCTGTGCAGAGGACATGCAGAAGGCATCTCCTACCTGAGTACGGTCTCTCATTTAAAAAGTCCCCTGTAACATTTTGGACTGTTAAATGCTCACCGGCAATGAGCATTTTCCTTCTGCAAGGTTTTGGCTTTTGGTGCCATGGCTTCCAGACATAGTATCTGGCCTTGGTTTCTTCTGAGTGTATCCTCCTTGGCCCCTTGGAAGTCCTCTTGGGCACAGATTTGAAGCAATGTGAAAGGTGAGGTAGAAGGTGCACCCAAAAGGTGTGATGAGAGGAGGAAAGTGGTGGAATGTGTCCCCGTCCGAATGTTCTGGATGGGCACTGCATCGGGAAGCTTGACAGAAAACTGATTTAGCTTTCAACAGCCCAAAGGGAGAGGCTGCAAGCTGCGCTCAAAAATGGACCTGGTAGCTGAAAACTGAGTATACTTTTCAATGTAATGCATAAGTGTCCCTCAGTAAACAGGCCACCCTTTACTTCTTCGGACATCAAAATACTCAGCAGGAGCAAGACTTGGGTTAAGTTTTGTGGACAAGATCTAAGGAACAATTCAGAAGTGAAAAATCTGGTCCAACCTACTGTGGCAGTTTCCTTCCAACTCCTTTTGGAAATACTTGCTATCTCACTACTCACATCTGTAATGAAAATTAGAAAATAGCACACTTCGTGGGACGCAACAACATCTGCTCTGTGGAAGCCCGTTAAAAGTCCTGGCCAACATAACCAGCTATTGCCCTATCATCCTTTATCGATAACGAATGGAAACTGTCATAAGAAATATTTGTGGACACAGATTTTTTTTTTCTCTCATTATTATCTACCATCACCAAGCTGATTTTGTTAAGCAGATTTGGCACTAACAACCAGCAATAGCTAATAAATTCAATGTTAGGCTTACAGGGTTTTGACAGATTGTTGGCAGCTGCCTTAAATGCAGGGAAGAGCTCTCCTAGTGTGGGTTGGAAATGCTTATTTATACCATACTGTGGGTCTGTTTGCCCCAAATTTTGCTGCTTCTTTTTAGAAGATGTCATTGGTGCAATATATGCAAAGGGTATAATAACTGATCAGAAATACAGTATCCAGCTACAGTAGAGATCAGCAAAAATGGATTAAAGATAGGAAACTCAAGCATAAGCTGTTACATTTTTACAGTAAGAATAAGAAATGCTTTCATTTATGAATGCAATATTTGTGGTAAGGATGTAGCTAGGCCTCATCATAGATTTTTTTTTTTACTGTGAATGTTTTGGTGATTAGCTTTGCTGTGCTAAGAAGGTTTTAAATATTATGCAGAGGTTTTATACTGGCTTGCTATTAATTGGCGAGAGACTCTACAAGAGACTGGCTACACAACTAGCCTAAGTTTGTTCTTAGGCTTCCTTTAGCAGGACTTAAAAGCGAAAGATGATTTGCTGAGAACTGGGTACAGGCTTCAACAGCCTGTATTTAGTTCAGAGGTTGGTTAGATAGAGGTCTTCTTTGTATCAGGGGAAACCAACTGAAATGCAAACTTTTAAAGCCAGAGTGCTCCATGACAGTAATGAAGCATGTACACATGGAAATGTTTCAGATAATCGAAGCCTTGAAAGATAACAGCTTAGTGGTAAGTGATGTACAGATGTGTACAGAATGATGTGTACAGAAACTGAATAAGCTGAAATCTCATAGTGCAGGTAAGTTTAGTCAAAAAATTCCTAGTTATACAATGGATGGGTAAATCCATAATATATTTGTATACCTGAGCTTCACTTTTTATATTCAATGCATTTTATCATATCTCATTTACTTGGAAGAAGAATCAAGAATCTGTCCCCGCACTGAGTGTAACTGAGTAGTTGACAAGCCTATGACCATCAAAGTCAATGCTGAGTGAGGGGATGAAGAAATTAAAGGAATATGAAGTTCTTTCTAACTGGAAAAGAAAAGAAGTCAAGAATTTTGAATTCTGCAGCCAAAGTAAGTTGGGCACCGTTGACACATAATTTTCTCTTCACATGTGATGAAAGTACCTCTGGACAGTACAGGACTGACAGTGAAAAATTCAGCTTAACTATGTTGCAGTGTCCAACTTGATCTATAGTACTTTATAAGTCAGAGGGTCAGCACTTTCCATCTCTGACCGAGTGTTCTCCTCTCTTTCTGTCAATATGCCTTACAAGTCCATGGCAAGACTTCAGAAATATTAATGGGGCGGAGATCGAGTGCATCCACCACAACAGGTTTCTTTATACCACTATGCCGAAAGGCTCTTCCTTCCTCAAAGAGGAAAAGCAGAATAGTCTAGAAATACACACTGACATCGTGCAGCAGCTCTAAAATTCAATTTAAAAAATTGCTGACAGCATTTCACACAACCAAAAGTAATACTTAAAGTAAAGAACTAAATGCTGTTTTGGAAAGTGTGTGGGTGATGTAACCAAACATTATGCACCATAATGAACTTGCAGAGAAAATGGATAAAGCACAAAAACATCCTATTGCCTTTATAACAGACACATTGTGCTTCTTTTGATTTGGTCTCTGCAAGGTGTCAGGCAATACCCACTAGTCCTTGTTCTGAGAAAGGCAATGAACTACTATTCCCCAGGTTGCCTTTTCAGTTCCTCTTACAACTTTATTAATGCCCATCATATCTCCTCTCATATGTTTCTCCTTCAGGCCGAAGCATCTTAGTCTCATCCTTGCACAGAACTCTGCAGAACTCCAATTATTCCTGCTGCTCTTCTGTGAGCTGGACTAAAAAGGACAAAATACCACACTTTATTTTATATAGAGGCAAAGCTTTGCGATGTGTACAGTCCTGATGTGACAGGATACTCTCTGCTCTGTTCTCAAATCTTTCCTAATGCTTTCTAACAGATTATTTTTGACCACTGCAGAGTATTGAGCTAGTGTTTTCCTAAGAATGGTTATGCCCCATGGTCCCATTTGTGTGTGTAAGATTTAACTCAGAGCCCATTAGCGGCAGTAACCCCAGGATTGCTCTTCCCTTATGTGCATAATTTATTTAGGTTTGCTTACAATGAATTTCACAGAGACTGTCTCTGTTTCTATTTCTCTCACTGCAATATCCCACTGCTTTATTAATGGTAATTGCCCTTCCCTTTCAATCTATCCAGCTGATCAGCAATTCAGACAAACTAAGAACAATTGTTCCTTATACCATTTACTGCCTCTCTGTCAGACTTGATGAAGGTACCAGGTGCTCGAAAGGTTTTGTGATTGTCTCAAGTGATCTAACAAAAAATACTGCTTTTTCTAACAAACAGGAATTTTCATCATCCAAGCCCAATCGAACCCCAAGGACACTGCGAGGCTCATGCACCTCTTCAGCTCTGGGCTGGGTGCTCTGTCTTAAGCAGGGAGAAGGATGAGCTCAGTTGCCCAGTTTGCTAATTGAAATCTACGTATTTTTTTTTTCCTGATAAATATTTTGAAATATGGATTAAATTGCTGTTGGGACTTTACAACTCCAATACCAGAGTAAAGACAAGCTTTGCAGCCTGCCTCTTTCTGTGCACTTGAATATATTATTTCTGTTCAGGGTAAATCAGACAAACAAGCATCTACATTATTCCTTCTCACAAAAAAGCATTTGGCACTGTGACTGACCATAAATGTCTTCATGGCCTGAGGAAACCATGTAGCATGTCCTTCCTCACTAGAGGAAGAAGAGAAATGTTTGTATTGCAATATAAATCTTTATTTTATTGAAAAAAAATCAACTGGATGAAGAGAAAATGCATCAGAGACATGACAGATCTGCATAAACTGAGTAAACAGCTATCTTAAACCCTTGGCATTTGTTCCACCTCGCTGTATGCAATCTGGATGACATATAGGTCCTTGTGTGCTCAGGTAGTAATGTTTCCCCTGGCATTTAAGTACAATAAGAAACAATTCTGATGCAATTTGTAAAATGGGAAGAAACCTTGACTCTGTTGTCTTACCTTTTTCAGAAGCAGGCGCAAGGTCAATAAAACTTCGACATTTTTCACCTTTAAAAGAAAAGGATTATTTTAGGAGACAGAAGTTGATTGGTTTTGCTCCACCTCCTCTTTCTGACTGGTGTTTCTGCCATCGCTCCCACCTGAGACTCTAAGGGACCAGAGGTTATCTTACTTTCACCTGTGCCTCCAGCCTGGACCAAAACTGCAACAGTCACACAACTAGACTCTCCCTTAGGATTACAGTCCCTTGATGAGGAGTATGAAATACAGTCAGTGAGGAAAATGGTTCTTCCTGATGTCTGGGTCCCTGTTGGGTCTGTGCTGCTCTTTCCCAAGGCCAGGAACAGCGTTGCACTCCAGATGGGGTAACATTGGGAGGGCACAGGCCTCACCAACAGTTTTGCCCCCCTTCTTCTCATCTCCAGGACAATGCCTGTGCCCCACCAGGGTCTGACCAAACCGCCCAGTGCCAGGAGACATTGCCATGGGGACAGATGTCTCAGTAGATGGATATGACACATGTGACTAGGACAGACAAAACTTGAAGCACAAAGTGAACCAAGCAATTGCATAGCATTAAAAAAAAGTTCAAAAAGCAGGCAAATGCCTTACTATGACCATCACAGCCCTGTGCCACTCTCTCTGCTTCGTGGCTGCTGTATCCATTTATCACTGTGAATTAAATTTTCTCTGTTTAAGACTCCACCTCCATTTTGAAGGCATTCTTGAGAAACCTATTACTTCTGAGCAGGAAATGTATCTTAATGGGGGATGTTTTGACCTTTCTTTTTACTTCTTCTGGCAATAAAAGATTATAAAATAGTTCCTATGTTCTAGGTGCATCCATACATGTGTTTTCTTCAATATATGGTATTCCAAGGCGACCAACAGCCTGCCTTGAGGAGTCAGAGCACAGCATGCCTGCCAGAGTAATGGAGAAGAATCCATTTTGCCCTTTAAGACTTTAATTGATACACAGACAGCTTCTGGAGTACGTTTTTTGTTACTTTTACTCAATTTTAATTGCACCATCAAAAGATTGATTTAGGAAATGTGGGCCATTAAAAAAGAATAAACAGTAAATTACTGTAGTGATGGTGAAGTCAGTATGTAATTTTTTCTGAGTTGCAAGTAATTATATGTACAAACCAATACAAAATGTTAATCTTTCTGGTGTTTGTGTTGGTGGGATTACACAAAAAGCAACCATTCAAATGATAGCTGTGCTGAAATAAAAATCTATTATTATAACACTATTATTACCACATTTTATTTACTTTTCACAGTTTTAAGCCTGTGCCAAATATGCTAAGAAGTGTTGTGTACATAGTCTGTAGTCTGTTTTCTATGTATAATTTGCTGTAAAAGAAAAGATTCACTTGACATTGAAATGAAAGTTTCAGTTTCTCCATGGCAGGGGGAAGGACTTCTGCTCTGTGAATCCAGGATCTGCCAAGAGCACAGTCAAGAAAAGAAGCAAGACGACTTGTCAGAGCAGCATCTCTGTTTACAAAGAGGTGGGTAGGACAGCCCAATCTTGAGCAGAAGAAATGTCAGATAAGTTAAGCTATTAAGTTTTGGGGCAGACCGGCTGAACTAAAGGTACCTGGCGGGCCACAGAAATCACAGCATCTCAGAAACATTGTGCTGACAGGACGCAGCAGGTCTGTTGTGCAGCCTCCTTTTCAGAGCAGGACAATCACTAATGCCTGATGAGGTCAGCTGTGACTTCGCCCTGTCAAATCTAGAAATATTTCAAGCATGATGATACCCATTCTTTAGTGACTCCAAGGATGGATTTTCTCCCCTGCTCTTGTCCCAGGGCTGCACCACCCTTCTGGAGAAGTGTTTCCTTATGCCCAGCTTGAACTTCCCTAGCTGCTCAGTCATCTTTGTAGTCATCCTTCCACTATTTGAACAAGCCCATGTCCCTCAACTTCTTTTCGCATGTGGTGTACTTCAGGTCCCTGACCAAGAAATCAAAACAAATAGTTAGACTATAAAAGGTGCTGTGCTGTAAGTAGGAATCATTCTCATTCAGAGACTCTAGTTTTAGGGGATGAAGTGTGTCAGGAATGCATTGACCTAGAATCAAGGGAATATAGGGAGACTGACCCCTGGATTTGAACTAGATATAAGTAGATTAAGCAGGATTTTTCATTCTAGCCATATGGAACTGTGGTTTGGGTTTGGTTTTTGTGGGCTTTTTTCACATGTAAGCTATTACTTTTACTGCAATTTTATCTTAACCTGACATCAAGCTAACAGGCTAGCACTGAATCATCTCTTGCCTGTGGTTGCAGTTAATCTGAAGCCATATTACCAGAAACCTTTAACAAATACCTGACTCTCTAGCTTGTTTTCCCAAGACAGTCATAGGGGAATGGCATTTGCTGCTACAGAAACTGCACAGGCTTTTCTGAGAACTGGAGATGCACAGTGCCTTTCAGATACAAGGTAAGGTGCGAAGCGTTTCTCACATGCCTTGACTTCATTCAGTCTTCTTATCATCAAATCATAGAATGAGTTAGAAGGGACTCATAAGGATCATTGAGTCCAACTCCTGCCCCTGCATATGGCAATCCCTGAATTCACACCATATGTCTGAGGACATTGCTTCTTGAATTCTGGGGTACTGAGGAAGATGATGGTACAATAGTGCTGGGCTGCAGGTGCCTTGTCTGCATGACAGATGTAGAGAGGGTGATCACAGGCTACTTGGAGGAATGTGCATCCTCATTGTCCCTCAAATCAGCTTCCCCAGAAAACTATCTCTCCCAGGAGAGCAGCTGTGGCTGAGGCCTCCAGTTTAAATAACATGGACAGAAAATGCTGAACTGTCCAGAAAAAAAGCCCTTTTGGAGCCATTGCACAAGATATGATCACGGACTGGAGAAAGAGAAAAGCCTGGAGGAGGGCCACTTCATGTTCAATGGCTGCTACCTGGATTATGCCTGACTCACAAATAAAGACTGTGGTAGGAACTGCACAAGCCGTTTCTGATGAAGAACATTTCCCTTCACTGTTCCTGTTGTTGGAGCACTGGAAACCCCTCCTCCATTTTCAATGGTAACCACTGGTGGTATTTATAGACCACATTCATACTTCAACATGCAGACATGAATCTCACTGAGAACTGAAGATGTCAGCAGTGCTTTCACTGTTCCTCGTAGGATTTATTCTAAGTTATTTTTGAGTATCTTGTATAACTGATCTCTTAAGCCCTCTTAAGTTTAATTTTAGACTTGGCAGAGTTTATCCTGCTGTGCTGCCCTTTTCCAGATGCATCTTCTCCTCATAACTAGGCTCCTGGAGACTCTTCAGAGAATACAAAAAGCCTGTTTAGAGATGCAACAAGAACAGTGTCTAGGATTCATCCCACTAATACTCCTGCCTTCACCTAGTTGCAGCAGTGATTCTGACAGAGGAGAAAGCCAAGGAATGGTCTCTCCTACATATAACTCACATAGAAAGGTGTGACCAGGCTTGAATGTTCTCTGCTTCCAGGCAGGAGCAGTGGCCATGTACAGTATATGTGAAGCTCTCTGGAGCACAGCAGTGTCAGGAGCTGCTGGAGGCTGAGGACAGAGGACTGATCAACCACCTGAACATCAATAAGAGCAAAGCTCTTGGTATTGGCTTCTTCCGTAGCTTCCCAAGGATGAGGTAGGAACAATCTATGCAAACCCTTGTAAATGCATTCCCACATAACCAGGCTGGCTCTGCATAGGCTTGGTTGTGTCTCTGCTGGGCTTCCTGAGAAGGGGGCATTGATCATAGGTCTGGATGCCAGCAACTGGAAAGCCCAAAATATGTGTGTTTTTCTTCAATTATGCTAATTAATTATTCTAATCCTGCATATGTGTGTGTGTGTATATTTGTAATTTGCTAGGGAACTTCAAACTGAACCAGCCAGAGAGTGGGAGGAAACACATCTGGAAAAACCTGAGGTCTGAGCTGGTGGCAAGGTAAGGGTCTCGAGGTTTTGGTATGGATAATAGACTTAGAGCCCATGATAATATATGAGGAACCATTAGTGTGATGTGCTCCCACAACACTGCAGGTCAAAGGTTTCTAGCTTGTCAGTAGTTTCTACTGGAGAAAGCTCAACTTCGGGCTTCTGTGTGTTCTTAGGAAGCAGTGTATGGGAAGATGTGGGTTTTATCAGTGCATCAGTCCCAGGGAATGAGAGGGAAAGTTGTGGCAGTATAAGGAAGTGATCTCTCTGTCTTGCTTCCAGCATGAGGCCTAATGCTCTTTCTTCTCCTTCTGCTGCTCACAATGTGGTGGGAAGTCCTGAGCTTCCAGCCCTTCCAAGTCTGTGGCACATAGTTGTCATGAAAATTGCCTCATGTCTACAAAATCAAATCATTTCAGCAAAAAGCAGGAGGCTGTGTGAAAAGCAGGCACTATTCCAGCAGAGTTGCATTCTGGAGAAAATAAATGAGCTGGTGAAGAATAAGACTGCTGTGGGAATGGGAAGGAGGCACCACAGGACACTGCTGACAAGCAGTGGCACACAGTGGAGGGATGATGGTGGCAGACCAGTGTCCAGAGTATACCTCAGTAAACTGGTGGTTTAGACTGGAAACTGGGAAGAGGGCAGAAAACACAGCAAAACCTATAGGCTTTAAGACAATATTCTAAGTATTCATATTCTTATGGAGCAGATCATCTTGAGTGCTGTCACACAGCATGTACAGGACAACCAGGTGATCAGGCCCAGACAGTATGGGTTCATTAAAGGCAAGTCCTGCTTGACCAACCTGATCTTCCATGGCAAGGTGATCTGCCTAGTGGATGAGGGAAAGGCTGTGGATGTTGTGTACCTGGACTTCAGTAAAGCCTTTGATACCACTTCCCACGGCATTCTCCTGGAGAAACTGGCAGCTCATGGCTTGGATGGGCATAAAACACCAATCTTTCCAGAAAGGGTTGTCAGGCATTGGAACAGGCTGCCCAGGGAAGTGGTGGAGTCACCATCCCTGGAGGGGTTTAGAAGGCATGTAGATGTGGCACTTAAGGACATGATCTAGTGATACTTGGCAGTGTTAGGTTAACTGTTGGGCTTGGTGATCTAAAAGGTCTTTTCCAACCTAAATGATTCTGTGGTTCTATTTGAAATTTATAGCATGGCTGTTGCAATAGAAGGACCAGAATCTGATGTCCCGGTTCACACTTGCTGGTCCTATGTTGCTGAGTTCTTCCCTCTCTGAGCCAGTGATAAATGCCTCATTAATAAGCAGGGCAGCAAAATAAGAACAACTCCTAGTTTGTATGTCTTCCAACCACACAGTTTCAAAATATTCTCGTTAATTTGACTTAAAAGAAATCCGTAATTCTGACTGAAAGAAGGATCTCTGTTACAACTCTGCTTTTCATCTTGCAAAAGAAAGAAAAAGCTGTCCGTCTTCACTTATTCTGCATAAATTTTTATGAGTTCAAAAGTACAGTTCTGATGGAAATTTAAATGATTAAATTTCATTTAAACAGCATTCCCTTTTAGTAACACTCTGGCTCCCAGCCTATGAAAGACAAGGTCCCCTTTTTTCCAAGTAGGCCCTAACAAATCTTTATCTCTCCAATTATATCTGGAGTCATGTGATCCTGATGAGATCTCACATCATCTACTGAGAGTAAAATCATTGTATTTGTCTAAAAAAAGATATAACCCTCAAGGGATCCAAGCCTAAATGAGGCTGACTACTGCAACACCACTTCAGTGAAAGAAGTACTACAATAGTGAAAATACAGGTTAATAAGCTCACTGAAACTGAGTTGTATCAAGTTAATTAACACGTGAAATATTCCACTTTTGATTAAACTGATCACAGGCAGAGTATTTAATTGATTTTTTCTAATGAAAAATCAAGTATTAATCTGCAAAATTAACATTTTCCAGTTCACCCTGTTGATTTTGCTGAACTGATATTTTTTTCTGGAAAACAAACAAGTTCATGCAGCATTACACTAAAATATGTCTTGAACTATGAAAACAGTTGCTTTCTTTCACTCTGAAAGCTGTCATTCAGAGCTGCTGCCCATTAACTTTTCTCTTACTTCCAAGTAACAAGAGAATTTGCTCCATTTCTCAACCTCTGCTGAGACAACTCACAATCTTTTTCCCTTTGGGGCTTTTTTAATCTGAAAGCTATACTACCATTCTCTTTCAGCAAGCTGAAACTCTTAAAACTTCGTACCTTTTAAAGGGGAAAATCTTGAAGCTTTCTGCTTTTTCATTCCAGGCATGCATTTTTCCTTAGGTCATATAATCAGAAAGCAATTTTAATGAATGTATCAGAGAGATGTCATCCACATTCTGGAGCTCTCCTGTCGGTTTGTGGGAGCAGCAGGGAGCCGTGCAGGGGCAGAGGGTGCAGGCAGAGCAGGGAACACCCCAGCATGTTTGTGCTCGTGGGGACTGTGTGCCATGGCAACTGCATTTTCTGCACTGAAACTCTCCCTGATGAGGAAAATCTTGCACAGTATCAGAAAGCAAACATCTCCACAGGCCGCTCTCAAATCTCGTCTAATTGAAACACATCCAAGTCACAAGACTCATCTGATTATCTTGCTAAGACCTGAAGGATGTGTACACACATCTGTCTTTTGGGGAGCTGGAAAATAGCTCAGATTTTTAAATTATTATGAAAATCAAGGAAACAATGGTGCTGAGAAAGGCTTTCAGTGATTCTGTTTTCAATTTAGACCTGGCTTTGTAATCTTGAAAACATTAAACAAGGCAGAGAGTTATGAGTTGTTTGAAGCATTTCAAGTGGTGGATGGGAAGAGGAATGTTTTCACCTGTTCATTGCACAAGTGACCATCTGCCACACTGTGCTTACCCTGTGCTAGTGTAAATATGCCCAAATAAAGTAGTTATCGGGGGTCTAGTATCTGTGGGACTGTACAGTCTCCCCAGGAAACTGTGAAAGACTAGAAATTATGGTCTTCACAGAAGATGTAGCTGATTCATATACCTCATTGTATACAGTCTGACATGTCTTCTGCAATCCCCCATGTGGCGGCATTAGCAGTTCCATTCAGGCTGGTGAGTTACAAAAATCAAAGGAGTAATAAGAGCCTAAAGCCCTAGTTGTAGAAGAAATGTGGTTCGATAGCTCCCATTCTTTCCAATTATTAGCTGTGGATCAATGTGGATTATCTTTTAACCATGCCAGTGCTTCTCTCCAGAGAGTGCCCAACCGAGCTACTTGCACTGGATGCATACCCTGGCTCCACAGTCGTGTGAGCAGACCAGACAGCGATGAAAGTCACTGACAACAAAGAAGGAAAGTTGTTTTCACAGATGGGACTACTCCAGAATATGAAAACATCAAAAGCTGACATGTGCCAAAATGGAGGGAAAGACAGATTCAGGACAGAGCATCACTCTGATGGATGCCACATCTCTGTAAACACGAGTCCCGAGGCTGCAGCTTGAAACACATGCGAGGGACTGCAGGTAAGAGGCAAAGGGATTACTGGAGGGGACTTTGCATGTCAGAGCCTGTATCACACCAACCTGTACTTCTTCTCCACAGTTAGCAACACAGCAGTATTTCTTCTCTGGCTTGTCCATCTATCCGCTTTGTTCCTCTTAGCCATTGCATCCTAGGCTACCTGCTTTAAAGTCAACTCCAGATCTTCCTCCCACCTTCCGTATTCAAAGATGCTCTGTTGTTTTTTGGGTTGAGGTGCCCTGCTTTTCTAGGCTGGCACAACTGACTTCAGTTTGGAAACTGAGACAACCTTCAGCTTTCAGCCACAGACTTTGACGGAAGTTAACAGGATGGGCAGTAAGACATTCACACACAGTACGCTGCAAATGAATATCCAGCTTTTGAAACCAAGTGAAAAAAGTTGTGCTTGCATTTCTTCTTGAGAATCTTGTTTCCAAGCTTGTACCTAATAACTTTGCAACAAAGGCCAGGTGATGCAAAGTGAAGTCAGGCTGAAAACAGTATGGTGTGTTTTTTGGAGAGACTGAAAGACACGGAAGAGCAGCTTTGCTTCCCAAGCAATTTCCCAGATTGTAAGCATGGTTTTTGTTCTTTTCCCTGCCCAAATCCAGCCAAATGCAGGGTGGAACACCTTAAAGTGAATTTTGCTTGCCTGTGACTATTCTACAAGTTGTGTCATTCTATAGAAATAGCATCTGTTGCTCATTATTTACTGCTTTCTGTAGTCCTTGTATAATTTGCAAGCTAGATCAGCAAAGGTTTATATTACCATTTTGTTTACCAACAAGAACACTGAGTAACATTACACCAATTCATGATTGACAGGGCCTCCTGTTAGAAGCAGCCTTATTCCCTGGTAAATCCCCATTTTGAGATCTGTCAGCAGGTCGGTTCTGTTAGTTCCGTATAAGGAAAGTTTTAAAATCAGGATTGAGTCTGGTGTAATTTAAAAACCATGGGGATATGATGATGATTGATATTCCATCCCATATTTATTTCTGTAGCCCTGAATGCATCTGTTCATATTTTGCACTAACTGGCAGCAGGGTAAGTACCTCAGTTCTCTTTGAAATATTGGACCTATGTGTTAGTCTTCCAGCACTCTGACGTTTATTCCATTTACAAGAACCTATCAGATACCTCCTTTAAGTCTACTGTGTTAAATGGTTGAGGCTAGACACATCCAAAGAGAAAACGAAACAGTTTTTGCTCATGAGATAGAGAGTAACTTATCAAATAAGGAGCAGTCCACTTGCTAGTCCCTTGCTTTACTCTGTTATGAGTCTCAGCCTGCAGGGATTGTATTTCCACATTTTGTGTATGACAGATGTTCACACAGCTGGTCTTTCTAGCAGGTTCAGAAGGACCTAAACCCCAAAATTTCCAGTGCACTGCAGACACAAAATATCCCCACCACCCTATAAAACACTGAAAGTCTGTAATAAAGCAATCACCACCACAGAAACCACAGCTGTAATGTACCACAGGAAGAGAGCAAAAGACATTGTGAGGAACACAAACAGATCTGAAGACTGTTATCATATAACTTTAATTCCTATGACCAGGTCTATCTTATCCTATAAGCAAAACCCCGAAGATTTGTTAGGAGGAGTTCACAAATGCTTTTCTGAAATGGACCCTTCCCTCTGTTGTAAAAGAAGGCAAAAAATTGTTACTATCCCTGTTATCTAGCCTGAGGGAGATTTCTCTTCTGATCCCAAATTAGATCATCAGTTTAATGTTCAGTGCATGAGCAGACATACCAATTAGATACTGAGAAGCCGTAATAATGTCAACTGCAGCAAAGCAACCTCCTCACATGCTGTCTTCACCTGTAGCCAATTTCTGATGTTTTAGGGAAGGCATAAAACCCTCCAGAAAACGTGATATGCATCAAGTCAGCAACTGTTTTTCTCTTGGCTCCCACTGGTCGCCAGTGACAACTCTGAAGCATGGATGTCGTATAAAAGGACATAGACTTGCTGTGAGCAAGGCAGCCATCCCGTGATGGCTCCTTTCAGACCTCCTTAAGGTACCAACAAATCATCTGTGCAGGACTCACTCCAAGCTTCCTCAGGCCTGAAACATTCCTCTTCCCTCGTACAGTTCTTTTGGTGAAATTTAGAAGCAACCATTTCAGCCCATGGATTTCCTTTGCTCACAATGCCCTCTGTGGAGGTGAAGTCCAGAGATAGGTTTTCTGGGAACCCCTCCTTGGATTTTCACTTTTTTTCTCAATGAGAAATTACTGAAGTCATATTCTTTTCTTGATACTTATCCATATATACATATATATATTTATCTATCTGTCTATCTATCTATCTATAAAGGCACCATCACATCCCCTTTAGATCTTCAATTGCTATACTAAAGAGGACCGGTTTTCCTTTCCTTTTCTTGAAAGAGCTTATCTTTTCCTTAAGTGCTCTGGAAATTCTGCTCTGCATCTATTTTGCCTCCTCTTTTTTCTTACCATAACTGTGTATGATGGCATTAACATAAGGCACTGGTGTTACCTGTGCCTTTCACAGTGGTGCTGATTCTTTCATAGAATGACAGCACCTTGCAGCTCACAGTCACCCCACAGTCAAACACTGTCCCACAACTTGTTTCTTATCTTTTACTCACAATTGATAACTACCTGTGACCTCACAGAACCTTCTGCCTTAGTGCTTTATGCTTTACATTTTTTGTTTGTTTTAATTATTTTAATGCTTTTCTTACAACTCTTTCAGACCAGCTCACATTTTCAGTTCTGCTGAAAAATATCTCCTCAGCAATTCCAATATTCCCAGACTTTGTGTCACAGCATAGGTAAGGACAGCATTTAAAGTAGGATTACTCTCTTCAGATTAAGACTTCTGTATTAGAAATGGCAACTTCATAGACAGACCCCTTGTTGGCCAATGAGAAAAACATTATCCTGGGACTCAATTCATCCCGTATGAGGAGGAATTTAATCTTCCTAAGAAGTACTCACTACTGACTACTGACTGCAATGATAATGTTCATCAGTTTAGGCACAGATAACTACATTTGCTGATGTCCACAATTTTGCTGCGGGATTCACCTTGCCTTTTTTTTTTAATGAATTAGGTGACATGAATTGTGTGCCTAGTTCTTTTCCTAAGTTGCTAATCTCAGCAATAACAGAATCAGTCCCAAAACCAAATTTGACAACAACTAGAAATATCGAATTTTCATTGTGGTAATTTACCTTTTTATATTACTTGCCACATCTTCTTTGTAAGACTGTTCTTCAATCAGTTTACAATCTTTCTATTCATCCCTATAATAATAAAGAATATAAAGTAGAATCTGCACCACAGACTCCAGCAAAAGGTCCACTGACTTCACTGTCATTGTCCAATGACAGATATTTAGGGAAGACCACGGGGGTGGCTGTAGGGTGATTGTGCCCATGTACCCCCTTGTGATACCAGCAACGTGTCAGTAGTTCGGGGACTTCTTGCTGCTCTCAAATCATCATGTCAGTAACACAAATGGATGTTTCTACCCTGGATCCAGGCAATCCCCAGTTTTGGCCTTTAAAACATTGCCTAACAGGGAACTCTGTAGGAAGGAGTATTTCTTTTTGTTTGTTATGCCTTGTTGTTCTTAAATGATGGAGGCAGTCAATGATATTTCTAGTCTGAGCTCTGTCATTCCCAACACCAATACCAGAGTTCTCTGTACAGCGTGTCTTCATTCCAGTCTGCAGAGGCTCAGGAGGTTCAGCATTCCCCAGCCTACATCCATCACTGTGCTGGTACCATTCTCTCCACTCTCTCGTTCTTCTGTAAAGAATTTTCACTGGGATATTCCATCAAATGCTTTCTTGTAAATCTGTAGAGACTGGGTCTAATGTCTTATCCTAGTTTAAGAAGTGATTCATCTTGTTAAAAGATTTACCTTTAACAAAACCCTACTTTTGATAAAACCCATTTGTTGCCATGTACTAAATGCTTTCCCTGAAAACTGTCCTAAGGTTGCTGGGTCAAGTGGTCTGTATCATTTTTTCCAGTCTTCTTTGAATACAGCAACGTGCAGATTCTTGCTACTAAACCTGCATTTTCATGTGCCAATTATTTCAGCATCTTCAGATGGAAATTATCCAGGCCCCCTGGGTTCAGTTCCTCTATTGCTGGAAATTTTATCTTTAATATAGAGCTCTTCCTCCTCAATTTCTTTTACCACTCTTTCCTTCCTAAACAATTTATAGCTACCAATTTTTATATTCCAGTCATGCGAATAAACCCACCAGGTTTCAGTCATGCCAATTATATTATATTTCTCATATTCCAGCAAGAATTCCCAATTCCTCTTGCTTTTAATTATATACTCACAAGGTGCTTCTCCCCAGTCCCTCTCTCTGGACAGCTGCCTACGGTGAATCACATATGCTTATTATCACATGGTGGTAGGGGAGAAGGGTGATGTGATACTGCTCTGGATCTGTGAAAGTGTATGGCAAGTTCATGTCTTTATGTGATACATTTACTCATTTCTGCAGGACACAGCTCCCTCAATCTCTGGCTCCTTCTCAAATGTGCATTTAATGTCCATATTTATGGCCTATTTTGATGTATTCTTACATATCATCTGAGTTCCACTCTACCATTTACTCCTCCAAGAGTGCTAAGGACTATGTGCTACAGAGCATACAAAATGCTACAAACCTCTTGCCCTCAAAATACAATTGCAAGAATACAAAACAAGCCTGTGCATACTCATTCCTGATCTCCCTGATTTCTATGGAGCGTGGTGAGCAACATTGAAAAGTTCATTGTTTATTTAATGGGACAGTACTCTTAAAATGCATCCAGGCACCTGCTTTTCCCTCTGAAAGTGGATGTTATTACTGATATTTTATTTTCATGAGCAACTAAACCAAGAACTGTGTTCATGTTTTTTTCTATTAAAATCAAAGCAAACATGTTATTGAGCAAAATCAGTGAAAATGCTATTGCTTCCCAGCTCTCAAACTCCTCTACCTGTTTGGATAAGGTAAGCTACCTTACCTACTTCATGAGCTAATTTTTTCATGGTATGTGTGTCCTTGAGTCGCAGAATTTACCAGCTAGTTTACCACTGCCGCTATCAGCACATCACTTCTCTGGTGTCTTGTGAGGTGACCAGTACTGACACAAACACAGACCTAGCCTGCAGGTGTGAAATAAGATATGCACTCACAGTCATATTCAAAAAGAAATTACATGATAGAGAGCTCAGCTTTGAGATGCCTGGGCGTAGCCAAGGAATTCACGGCCCAGGGGGAAGCACCAAGTGCCATGTACGGCATGTGAGTGCAGAATAGGGCTCAGGACCAGAGCCCACAGGGTGTGCCTCCTCTTCTAGAGATCAGGTGCATTGCTTTTACAGAAGATTCCTCCACCTGTGTGGGATCCAAAGCATTGAACTCACTCTATAAGGGACAGCTTTTTTAGTAGACTGGGATTCAGCTTACTTTTGAGCCAGAAATTGTACTAAATAGTTACAGGACTCACCCACCAATGAAATATATATGCTCATGTCCTTCTATTCCCAGAGGGGATTCACAATTGTATTTCTCGGGTGATAAATGCTTTTCAGATTCTTTAGCTCTCCTAGACATGCTGGATAAAAATAAACTTTAGATTCACAAATTATTTCAGAAATAATCAGAGCATTCAATCTCTGTTATAGATGTCAGTGAAAACTAGAAACCTGCAACAAGATAAAGGCCTGCTTCGCTCATGTCTGCACAGATAGTGTATGGTGTGCTTTTTGCACCTCTGCCTCTGGAATCTAAGCGGACATTTCAGATAAGCTGTGAGAATACTCTCAAAGATAGCTTTTGATTGCAGCCTAGGTGTCATTTTAAGGTGTGACTGAGTCCCAGCCCCCCCAGCCAACTGGAAGCCCTGCAATCCCATCCTTCCTTGCAGTATCAGGCTCCTGGGAACTCGCCCTGTTGTGTCTCCACTAGAGATCCGCTGTGTTTCAGCTGCATCGGTGCAGAGAGCAGAAAGTTTTGACAGTGCCATGGCTGTAGGGAGAGATACACCAAAGCTTGGTGCCTAGAAGAAGACCATGGCTCACCACCGTGAATGTCAGCAGTCTCTGGAGAGTTTTGACAGCATCACAACCACAGAGAGTGTTATTGACATTCATGTGTTCCTGGCAGCATTCAGGTCGCTGAGCTTCAGACACCGGCAGGGAGGAATGAGGGATGGGTCAGGAGCTGCAGGAATGGTACTGACCACAGGCTCTGGCCAGATGTTCTGCTGACAGAAGTGTGAGGCCATGGAGTGGCTACTGAAAGGGCTTTTCCTGCAGGAAGGCTGTGGCTGCAGCCATTTCAGGATGCTATTGGTAAAGCTTTAAGAAAGGTGCTGTTGAAAGTATGGTATGCGTTCGAATTAGAAGTTTGACTAATTTAATACAGTCTGTCTGTGCTTACTGGTATTTTCTGGATGTTCTTGCATCCTAGGGTGCTTATTAACAACATGGTGACTACATGGCTTGTGATACCCGCAGGGCTGTAGTCAGTAAGTGTGCTGTGGACAGTGTGATGAGCCTATGGGATGGATTACTCACAGATATATTGAGTGTTGTGGGTGTATGTACAAGCACGATCACAGTGCTGTTGGATCGGGGCTGGATGGTGCCTCACTGCCCTAGAGCTCAGATAAAGTGATCACCAGTTAGGCTGCAAAAGGCCATGGCAATGTACAGACAGTCTGGTGTTACAAACCCATAAGCCTAAATGAAGACCTTTCATAGTTATTTTATGTTGACACTCTCAGGGACAAATTTAGTTCCATGTCCATTATGCAGCTCCTGAAGCAGAAAACTATGGTAAATCCTGAACAAGACAGGTGTCTGTCTAAGCCAATATATCCCTGTACCTGCCTGTATTCTTTCTAAAGGTTGGTCACTCCTGGTCTAACTGAAGAGTACTTTCCACCAAGTTAGAGTTTTAAATAAGAGGAAACACGCATGTGGCTGCTGAGGTGGTGCTGGGAGGGAGAAACAACCCTCTCACTCCTGCTTTCACCATAACTTTATAAAGCTGAGTTCCAGCTATCTCCTGAAATCACCCACTACAGCACAGCTGTGTTTACCCAGTACAGAATAGATCACTTTCTCTTCTCCCACAGATAACTCAGTTTTCTGAGTGGGCTAGAGTCACACAGTTACAAGTTACCTCACACATAAATTTTGCCTTGGAAAGCTTTCAATATCTGCCAGAAATTTTAGCATGCTTGATAGTCTCAATCCGTGCTAAGATGCTGAGAAAGTCAGAGAGTCTTAAGCTGCTCACTCAGGCTGCTGTGGCCTAAGTTTATTTCCAAAACAGTAAGACAAATAATATTTTTTTCTGTACTTTTTCTAATGTCAGAGGGTTACTTTGATGAACCCATTTCAGCGTGGAGCTGTTTATTGACACTCCCAAGGCTGGAGTTCATGAGCTTTCATTTTTATACATTAAACTGTGTTTTAATGACCAACTGATTCTTGAAGCACTATCCTCAAAAATACCAGTGAATGTACACATCACCTTGGGATGAAATGGACTGTGAGATGCTCTCCAAGACTACCCCACTTTATAGTAAATTCTTACAGAGCATTTTTGCCAAGATCTCATAAACTTCCCATTATCAGGGAGGTTGTGTCCACAGTGACACAAGACATAGGATGATCCTCTCTCCCCACGGTAGTGAAGGGCCATCTACCCAGTCTACTACTTTGGCAATGGCAGGATAGGATGGAAACAGCGCAGCAAGGAGGAACCAGTATCCACGAGCCATCATCGCCTCATACTGTGCCACATTTGTAAACTTTATTTTCCAGCCACATAATCTAGGAAAAAAACCTCTTTCTAAAGCAGAGTTTGGATATCACCTCTACCAGACAGCTCTGGGAGCAGGGACTGTCAGTTTGCATCTTTTGAGACTTAAATCAGTCCCATGGCTCTCCCTTCCATCCACCCTCTGGTGTTTTATTTGCTGCTAAGTGCCAGGGTACAGTAGGGGAAATGAATGCACCGATAAGCTGGAGCGATGTCTTCTCGAGTGGTTCTCAGCAAGTCGATGGCTGAGCAGAGAACAGAAATGAGCTCTCTTGTGCCCAGTTGTGCCCTTTAACTGTCTTTTCTCTGCTTTACTTCAATAAACACACAATCCAGCCACCAGGAAGGGTTTGTGAGTGGTCATTTACTCGAGAGATGCCAGAAAAGAGGAAGTCTGGGCTACAGCCTGATAAAAACTGCGACCTTTGTGCTCCCCCTGTCATTCAGACCACTGCCCTAGGGGCTGTTCCGGGGGCAGTTACAATGAGATGTCAGCACCTCCTTAGCAACTACCAGCCGCTGTTTGTCGTGCGCTCCATGGAGCGGGTCCCCGAAGGGAAGCAGTGCCCAGCCTCTGGCTGCAGTGCCCGGGAGGGTGGCACATTCTGCTCATCAGAGGCTCAGCTGGCTGTAGAGCAGAGATCCTGCATCAGCCAGCAGGTAAACAAGCAAATTCTTGCTCTCACTGGAAACAGGTTGCTTTTCAATGAAGAACTGTTAAAATCCTGCCTCTCTCTGCAGGGCGAATCTGCTTTAAGATACAGCACAGAACAGCTTGCCTGTGTGTTTATCACACTGAGCCAAACACAAAGCAAGAGAAGCTGGAAGGAAGTTGTTTTATACTTACCAGCAGCATTGATATTTTCCTCACAGGAGTACCAGATCCCAGTGTGGAAATACCTGAAAAGGAAGCGGTCATCTCCTGTCTCCCAGCTGTAATGAACCACGTTCTGGTTTGTCTCATTTGCAGTCTCATTCCCACTGTAGTTGAGGCAGTTTGTCTTTTTCTCTTTCCCACAGCTGGGCTTGGGGACCCTCTGTGTGCCCTCACACCAATGGGTCGTGATAAAAGCTGTTGTAGAGAAGAGGAGAGCCATCAGATTCAGACTCACTGCTAGCAGGGCTCTGCATCTTCGATTTGTCTTCATGGTAAATCCGCCCTCCCTCCCCCTCCTGCTGAGAGAAGAAGTCAAAGGGGTTTGTTTTATTTGGGATGGGAGGGGGTTCAAAGCCTCTCACGATTCAGAATCCAGTTTTCCAGGCACCAAAACTCTCCGCTTCTTCCAATCTGTTGTTGTAGCAGTGAAGGAAACGCTGCAGCCAGACTCCCATTCTTCTCTTCACTTGAAATCCTGCCTTTGTACGTTAAAGGAGCAGCTGCAGGCGCGGGAGTGTGGCTGTCCTCTCGTAGTCGGTGTGCTCCGGCGCGCTGACGGGATCAGAGAGGGTCTGTCTCACAAAGAGCACCAGGAGCAAGTGAACATCTGCTCGGGTACCACACATGATCCCGAGGGGCTCCGCAGCCTCCTCCGCTGGGAGACACCTGCAGGCAGTGGGACTCTGTCCTCGGCTCCCGTAGGATGAGGCAGGAGGAACTCGGCGGGAGGCAGGGACAGCTGCTGCCTGCTGCCACCGTCCTCGGCGGACCGCGGGGACCACTGCAGCGCTCACGGCTGCGTTGGACTAGGGGGAGGCGTCACATCTTAGTCCCAAAAAGAATCGAGATTTGGAGCTGCGAAATACATTTTTCATGTACCAGAGTGTAGAGATTTGTCCAGGAGGAGGAGGAGGAGGGATGGAGTAGTTCTTCAGCTTTCCTGCTCTGAGCTAGTGAGTAGTAAATCAGGGGTTTGATTCTGCTATCAGCAGACCGGTGTAAATCTCTGTCTTCAGGGGCTTGCTCTGGCAGTCAGCAAATCCCCAGAGGAATTTAGATTTGAAAGTATATAATGAGTCAAACCCACATCTTTCACAACACCAAGTGGAGCTCCTTTCTCAGGCTTTTATTTCCAGACACAATGCACACAGATGTTCTGTTTGAAGTGGGTCTGTAGGACATTTTGTTGGTCCTGGTTTGTGTAGATGGAGAGAACTAATTAGAGCAAACCCTGTCTTTTACTTGCCAGATGGCAGTGCTGTGAGAGCCGGGAACACTGCATAATATCCCATTTCCAAAGAGAAGTGCATTGTCCTGTCTTGTTGACTGACTCGTAGAGTTTATGACCTCTTTCCACATTGCTCAGAGCTATCTGGTGAATACTGAGTGCTGTGAGTAGACCAGGGCATCTGATGGTGGTGGTGATACCATCTGTAAGACCTCATATCCAAGCACTGAGGTTGGCCACATTTGTCAAACAGAATTCTGTGTCCTTAGGTGAATGCAATTTTCTGTGGTGAAGAAGGTACATATGCCTCCTGGGCTTTGGACTGAGCGGTGTTTGTTTGGAGTCCCTGCAAGGGCCATGGGGATGCTATGGCCTCTCAGAGCAGTCTGGCAGCAGGTTTCCAGCAAGCTCTGGAAATAACCATGCAGCCACACTAACAGATAGGACAATCTCACAGCCTGTACTCTGTTAAGTCAGCCCATTCACTCAACATGCAAAGCTCATTCTATGCCTTACTGCCTGCAGATGTGAACTGTGGTGGCAGTTTCTCCAGCTCCTTGAAGAAAGTCAGGAAGGACCAGATGAAGCTTCTCCTTAGCAAGCCACCACATGAGACTTCAGGGACCTTCCTGCTTCCCTGATGCCCCCTCACAAGTAGCCACAGGTGTCTCAATTATGTCTCTTGTTGATGCCTGGTCTGCATGTCTGGTCCCAACAGTTCATGAGATTTTTCACTATACAGACTCACTTGGCTTTAGCTATTATGTTTCATAAATAAACCAGAAAGTTACTAGAAAATGCTGCTCTGTGAGAACAATAGTGATGGCAACTTTGCCAAGTCAGTGAAATAGCTTTGTACTGCAGATACTTCCCCACCTAAGGGGCCTTCATTATGCCCACTCCTGCCTGCACATGATGACTCCACCTCCTCTGTGCCAGGAGTCTCGTGTCCCTGTGCACAGCCCTCCTGGTCCTGCTGGAACTGCATGGCACCTCTTCTCTTCCAGTACTTTCAGCGTTACATCTTGAAGCCAAGCAATCAGCATGATTTGCTTTGTTTTTATTGTATGCAAGAAATACAGAAGATAGCTATTTAGAGGGCCACAGGACTGTTACTTCAATTATTTTTATGTTGCAGGATTTATGTTGCACTTAGTAAAGCATTTCTGTGTTCCGCTCAGGTTTATCTGCCTGCTTAGAGAAATAAACAATGCACTTTGAACTATGACAGAATGCCTCCACAAAAAAGCTAGGGCTTTTCTTCCGAATTATCTTTCAAGTGGCTGTCAGTGTCTGAATCATCACACTTTTCCAAGTGTGAATACAGGTGTTTACAGGCCTTTTCTCACAAATCTTCTCTATCTACTGCTCTGTGGCTTGTGTTTTCTGGTCCCGGCACCATCTGTTCTGCCTGTGCCCATCTCCCTGAGGGATGGGCATCCAAGAGTTTGGTTACCTGTGATAATTTTGTCCTAAATACTTCTGAGATTTCATTTATAGTCCTAATCCTAACAGATACATCTATTTCTGTTGCTTCTTATCTTTGTTCTTGCAGGTTTATATTTCTGATTTAGTTTGTTTTTTTTTTTTTTTGCTGGCAGGGCTGTAGAGAACAGAGGTGGTGGCAGTATATATACTTTTTTTTTAAAATAAAATAAAGCAGAAATTTAGTTTCTTTTGTGATACAGAGCATCTAGACTCTTAAGCATTTGGAAATACTCAGCACAAAGTATGCTTGAACTCAGTAATTTTTTTAACATGAGTTGTTTTCTTTTTCCTAAGAGAAGTCTTTTTTTTCCTAATTCTTAGACTCCTCTGGCTGTATATGTTGGGATTACTTGAAAAGAAGGAAACTAGTCTGTGCTATACTCCTGCTGTAATGCTCCAACGATTTCTCTTTACATAATCTCTGTTTATCAGATTTGTTGTGTACAAAAATGGAAAGATCATACATATGTTGCAGAAGGAAGGTCAGATGTCTGGATTAAGTTGTATTTATGTGGTATTATCTTTAATAGTAAAGCAGAAGGGTTTGGATGCTATAGAGACGTAGTTTTCATATTGCAGCTACAAGAACCTTTAAAATCTTTTTTGCAGCAATGGCTTTGCTCTGATGTTGTGAGAGAAACTACCTTCATGAGTTACAGCTAAACCCCTTTTCCTTTACTGTTTCTTATAGGATCAGTGTAAATTGTTATTACTCAGTATTTACTCAAGTGCAAAAAGTATTTGACCCAGAGGATTTAAAAATATGATAGCATTTTCAAAGGAACGCTCTCAATCAGGCTATGTTTTTTCCTGTGCAGGGAACAGAATCAATATTCCCTAAAACGAGAAGCAGCCCTAATTTTGAGTCCTGTGGTGACAATGGGGGCACGGTGGACTTAGTCTGGTTGTTTATTTGACGCCAGCAGTGTCAACTGCACAGGATTATATGCTGGTTTTAAATCAACATTTCAAAACCCCTATAACTTTTATTTGAATCCTCATTTCTTACAGATCTGTCCTTCTGGTCTTCTTCATGTGTTTATATCGTCTTTTTCAGCTGTCACTGGACTGGGCTTCCTGGCTCCTCCTGCCACCTTGGGTTGGACCCTTCCTGGCAGCTCATCTTTGCCTCAGCACCACAGAGCCACAGAATCCATTTGTTCAATTCATTTGTCTTGTGAATCTCCTTTTCTAGACAGAATTTTCCTCTTTTGACACAGAGACCTGCATAGTTAATCTTTTTCTTGTTCTCTTACCATGGCAGATATGAATTATTGGTGTGCCCCCAACATGCTTCCCCTGTCCCCGCTCTGTCCAGTGAAATGGCAATTTTTTCCTTACCTCAGTCATATGACAGGATTGATTTTTGCATTTGGAGGACACGGTTAGGATGGAAATGTTCTACACGCTTCCCCATGCACTACCATGTATGTTCATCAACTATGCATCATTTGTCTACTTTCCATTCCATACCTAGGCTACCTTACACTGGCCCAAAGTAGACTGTGCTCAGACTCCAAGCCCAAAGGCTGAGCTGTACAATCCTGTTGATTGATGCTGCTGAGAGACACTACTGATTTTTTTAGAGAATTAAGCTTTCAGCAAATGGACAGTCTCACTGGGCTATATTTGAAGGTAGGCTGAATATTAATACTGTGTGAAATCTTGGTCATCAGTTTAACTTTTGATTTGAAGTGTGTCTTCCATGCACTTTGCTTGTGGGCATTGAGTCGAGCACAAGAAGTTTGCTCAGGAAATCTTTCCTGTTCCTGATCTGACCAGGCAAAAAATGGTTTCTGACAGTACTGTAACAAAGAGCTTTAGCAGTCTTGACAGAAAGGAAAGAAATAAAATAAACTGTTGAATCTCCTTTCCTCATAAGTGTCACTGGTCAGTAGACAAGACTTTCCTAATTGCCCTCTCCAGAGTAGCTGGTTTGGATATTTGAATCAGTTGTCAGTGTTGCTCATCCTTTCTTGGCCATCAGGACTAGATCTATAGGCACTCTGTCTCCTGATAACAAACGGGTCTCTGCAGCTCTCTGGGTTGCAGTCTGTCCCAGAGTTAGATTAATCATTCAGCACTGCTCTCGGTGTAAAAACTAGATGGGCTAGCTAACTAGGGGTACTAACAAATTTGTACTTATCCAGTATCTGCTTGTAATTCTTCCAGCAGCTGGTGGAGATGAAGGAAGACGAAAAGAAGTGGCAGGCCTGAGTCAGGTTGTAAATCACATCTGGGAGAGCTGACTGGCTAAGTTGCCTGAAAATCCAAAAGGTCATGGCTGAGAAGTGGAGATATTCCCATGACCATCCCCAAAAGGCCATTTTCATGTGTCCACCTGTTCTGGGAGTGAATAAAATGTAATGGTATCCTACTTTGACCCTGAATTAGAAATTTTTCTGTCTTGGAGTTACAATAATTATTTCCTCACAATCAAGATGCGTACTGTTGGATTATAAAACTTAATAAATATTCATAACTTTTGTTAAGGCTAACTTTGCTCAGATACATTTAAGTTAATACAGGAAGTTACAAGCTCACTTAAGAAGTCTAGAAGCAGAATTCACCTTCTTTATTGCTATTATTAAAGAAACATTCTTGCACATCGAAGCCTTACTGGCATCTTGTGACCCTTTCAATACTCATGGACTCCTCACTTGGAAAAATAGTAGCCCTAAAACAAAGGTAGCCACAATAAACACAGCAACGCTGAGAAATGTCAAAGGGCCCATTACACAAATGTGCTCTTTTATAACCCAGACATATCATTTCCACATTCATATAAAGATATATATGTTTATATCCCACTGTGCCTTTGGAGGTGCCTAATCCACTAACTACACAAAAAGTTGTTTATATCACTTACACCTCTGGAAACATGGTTAGAATTACACTGATGCTGCAATAGTTGATCAAAATCTTTTGAAACCATACAGATCTCAGAAACATTGCATCCTAGCCCTTGTGGCAAAGAAAGCAAATTTGAGACAGATTTAATGAAAATTTGACTTCTTCCTCAGAATAGACTCAAACTCTGAAATAGCATCGTAACTCCTCTCAGGTATCACCTCACTGTACCTTTTTTATTTTTTAATATTTTTCCCTCTTATTGTTGGTATATTTTTAGAGACAGAAGCTGGAATGTTTAAATGACTGTAGTTTTCAGTTTCTGCCTGGCAAAGGAGTGAACTATGTATATTTGGTGTCATTTATGTGAAGAATAATGTTGCTAATTTGTATGTCCATTTATTTTATTCCCATAATTAGGATTCCTCCATATGCCCAGGCATTTTAAGTGGTATGATTTGGCAAAGAGATTTTAGTTCAAAAAGGGGTGGCCAGGCAGATTTGTTTGAGCAAGGTCTGCATCCTGGGGTTCATGTTTCTGTATATTCTCTGCAGAAATTATACTCTGGACAACATGCATTTGGGAAAGTAGATTTCATCAGAGCAAAGCAGGAGAGGCTACTTATGTACAGGGATGGCTCTTTGATAGTGCCAGTATGACTTGCAGAAATGAGCATCCGTTCTGTTGCTGAAGGCGAATTCCAAGCCAACGGCTCAAGAGCCCCCAGGCTGTGCTCATGATCCGAAGTCATGTTGCTGGCTCAGGGACAAATGGAAACAGGACAATGATCCTGAAGGTGAGTGCAAAGTTTGGCAACCACAGGAAGGGAGGACAGTCAGGTTGGCTCTAGAAGATGAAACTGGATTTTACAAAATACTGCATTCAATCTACATGGAGACAGAAGCTACAGAACACAGCAAATTCATACATACAGCAAGCAGATTTAAAACATTTTGGTGCCAAATCTCAGTTTGAGCAGAAGTCTTCTCCCTCCGGGAGGACAGTAGAAGACAAAGCAGCAAGAGTAAAAATCGATAGTAAAAGCAAAGCAGAGAGGAAAAATATCTCTTTGTGGCAAAGCTAGATAATTGCATAACTGTTCCAAGTGGAAGAGAAAAGGTCAACAGGCAGATGACAGGCTGAGGCACAGAAAGCCTGTGCCTAGCAGGGGACAATATTTCACAGTGCATTGGAAGAAAAATGAATGCTTATGTAGAAATGACTAAGAAAATGCCAAACTAGATGGACAATAAGTGAAGCTGAGAAGGCCTGGGTAAGACCATCCCATAATGACACACAGTCATGGTGAGAGCCATACTCTAAACTGCAGGACATTTGAGGTAGCACCAAACTCAGCAGAGTGATGGGAACGATGACAAAATTAACAATGAAGTTGTACCAGATGGCAGAAGAGGGAGTCAAGGCCAGGACTTGGCAAGCAGAGGAGAAGCATCAGCCATCAGCCTGTCTGGATAGCAGTGGGAGGGATGAGATGTATGAGCAACCTGGAGGACGAGCAGGACACTACTTAACAGAAGGAAAGCACAGCAGGTAACAGATAGGAGTTATATACATATATGGTGATTATATCTAAAACGTGGGTGGTAAATTAGAAGACCACAATATTTTAAAAAGTATAGAGCTGCATCTGGTTTGTATCAAAGACTGCTTTCACAGAACTGTGTGAACTCCCTGGCCTTAGCAGGGAGGCAAAATGAAAGAGCAATTGTTCAAAGGAAAAATGCAGTAAATCTGGGAACTTAAATGGTAATGAAGTTTGCAGGAAGGAAAAAGTTCAGCAGTAGCACAGGGACTGCCTGCTCAGCTCAGGGGCCTAGAGTTGTATTTCCAGGCTCACAGCTGATCATGAATATTTCCTTTTTCCAACACCTTCCTTGACTGAGATTTGGATGAGGAAATGTCCTTCTATTCTCAGTTTCCTGCAGGGTCTCAGGCAGGGAACAGTTCACCTCTCCACTTGGCCTCTAAAGCTGTGTGCATCTTTGAAGGGGTCCCCATTTTCTCCACCACACGCTCTGTTGGTAGACTCCAAACCATTCAGTTTTCACAGTCATCTATTATTCTGCATATGTTAATATGACGCCCATAACACAGAATGGACTGCATAATTTGATATAAATACAGAGCATTCAGTTATAATATTTCTGCCAGATGTGAATTGTAGAATATCTGTGGTTGGAAGGCCTGTCTGGAGATGTTTTGCTACAACCCTCAACTCCAAGCAAACTTCCAACCTACATCAAAACTATAGTGGGGTCCTTGACAAGTTCCATATTATGCCCAGTATAATGCAAGAATGCTTACGTCCAGACTTAGGGAGACATTTTTTCACCATGAAGACAGCCAAGAAGGTGAACAGGCTGCCATGAGAGTTGTGTGGTTTCCAGTTTTGGAGATTTTCAAGCCTGGACTGGACAAAGCCCAGAGCAGCTTGGTCTGACATGAGAGCTGGTCCTGCTCTGAGCAAGAGGGTGGACTGGAGACCTCCTGAGGTCTCTTCCAGCCTGGATTAGCCTGAGATCATACAAGGAGCTATTACATCACAGCTAGATTCAAATCTCCTACCCACACACATGAACTCCAGCCTGAATATTGAAGTAATTTGTCCATTTTGTTCCTAATGAACAAACATTCCAAGCACATCTGCTTGCAAAAGGTAATCCAATGCTTTCAGGCATGAAGATTCAGCATTACCTTCACAGTAAGCAAAGTTGTTACAAATTTAGTGTGTTTTTCTGCTATTGATCTAACTTCTCTGAGAACAACTTTGATACGGGATCATTTGTTGACCTTGTAGACTCCCTGGCAAGCATCCCATTTCTAAGATCTATTATTATTCTAGATGTTCATAGGAAGCTGTATCTCAAATTCTTTTTGTCCTGATTTATAGTGTGTTTACATTTAATCAGACAGAAATTGTGATCGCTCCTTTTTTTCTCATTTGGACACAACTTCAGGTTTTTGAAGGATGCCTTATTGCTTGTACTATCATCCCTCACCTTACTATTTCACCATGCCAACATTTCTTGGTGCTTCCTAAAGTCTTTTTGGTAGGTGGAATGCATTTACTTTAAGCCTCTGCTGTGTCTTTAAATAGGGTTCATGTTCGTGATTCAGACGTCTGATTAAAAAGAAATAAAGTAAAATGTGGAAATAAAATAAAAACATTCAAATACTGTCAGTGTCCCAAGGGAAAATGAAGACATAGGTCCTTCAGCTGGCTTGTAGAGGAGGTTGATGAGCCCCATGGAATCAGTGGCTGGAGGGGCTGTGTCCAAGACCAGCTCTGATGTGGTGCACTCATGTGCTTGGGCTGGCACAGCAGACCTGATGTGGGCAAAGTCAACCCTTAACATCATTAAACACAGCCGCACCTGGAAAGTTCAGGTTGCCAGTTTCCTCTTTTCTCCACTTCATTCCAGCACTGAAGGTCTGCAGAGCAAGCGCAAGCTCCTGCCAAGCTCAGGGGGAACAGGATACCCACCTGCGTCATGAGGGACTGTCCTGGGCTGCTAACAAAGGTCTGAGTTTGATCCCCAGGCATTAAGCTCCTCAGAAGTAGCCACTTCTGTAGCAATAGCTAAATTACAACCCATATGTTGAATGAAACCAAATTAGGGCTCCATGTGCAATATTTATCTGGGCAATTTCACTTAACCTTGCCATCTTCTAATTCCTTTTATACCTTGATTTAGTAACTTCTGAAATTTTTTATGGTTCTGTTTATTGAGAAGGCCACAAGAGACCTCAGCTGAGTAATATTCTGTTTCTGCACTTTTCTGCTTTAATAGCAACAGAATTGTCTGTACATAAACTCTTTAAACAATAAACATCTTTATCTGAAGCGGTTTAGACGTTTATTATCTTTGTAGCACTTCATTTGCAGGACACAGTACCACCTTCACAAGAAATTCAATCGATTTGTAGTCAAAGTAGTGATTTTGGTTACTTTTTTACTTTGTAAGAAAAAAGGTAACTTTTAAAGAGACAAAGCATACTGTAGTAATGCAGAAAATAGTTAGAATAGTAATTTACCAAATTAAAGATCTGTTTGATTGGACAGTGAAATGCTGGATTGCATATTAGTATCTGCCCTTAAAAATTGCCAACAGTAATATTCTTCTGAGGAAATACAATTTGCAGGAAAAATGAGTCTAAATTCCAGCCAGTTAGTGTCATGCAACAGATAACTGAATTCCTTGCTTTCTTGTCAACTCAATAATATCATGCAATGTTTTTAAATGTTCATGCAATCAACAGTCTTTATGCGGGTATGCATTTAATAGACTGAATTATTTTTTCTTTGAAAACCAGTCTTATCACGATTTTTTCTGTTCTTCTGTTTTTACAAAGTCTTCAGGAAAAAACCTGGGTTTTTGGAATTACAGGTTACATGCAGCATAGAAACAAAATTCACTAAAAAGATGATGCAGGTTTGTGCTTTATTTTCAGGCAAAATTTTTTTGAGGAAAGTAAAAAGGAAGTATATTTTGAAAGAAATGGAGCCACTTAATACCACATCAATGGAAAGAAACAGAGCAGAGTTCACGAGTACACATCACTCTTTGCTGCGGTTTCTTGTCTGGTCCTTCTTTGAAATGTAGTATCATGGTCATGGGAGCAAAACGGGCTCTGAAAGGCAGCCCTTGTTGCCATGACTGCTAAGGCACGATTAACTATTGCAACACATAGAAATGAACTAAAGAGAGACTGACACCAGCTGCCTGCGCCAATGCCACCGTGCTGCTATGGGCACGGATGGCAAAGGAATTGCTCTTGTTCTAGATCATGATTTTCAGGCTTAACAAAAAGCAGCACATAATTCAAAGCGAGAAGCTTTCCAGGAACTTGTAATCAACATCTCAAATTTGGCTTCATGTCTCCACAGATACAAACTGAAATATTCTAATAGAAATTGACTGTGGTCTTGCTGAGATGGTAGCAGCATTTAAACAATTCCTTTCCAACTCCCTATTGTAAGAAGTTTTTTCAGGTGTTTCTTTTCTTTAACATTGCATGGGCAGTTTTGTACAGTTGTGTAACCACTTTATTGGCAATGAGGAAGGGCGTATCTGTTATTGCAAGTGGGAAAGAAACATATGCTTCATATGCAGCTGGAAAAAACTGATTTTTAAAGCCCTTCACATTTAAATTAATGAGCACCTTTCAGCACCCTCTCCTTCCTACCCCCTCCCCCTCAGCTTTCCTCTGCACCCCAAAACAGCTGCTGGTACTGCCATAATGCAGCAGTGTCAGGGAGGAAGAGGCAGAAGTGTTAAGCCTGTTCAGCCCTATGGTCATGGAATGGACAAGTCCTGTTTGGGGACACTCCTGTGGGGCACACTAGAAACCAACACACTGAACTCATCAAAATCAATAGGGAATTAAAGAAGGATAAATGCGAGGCATAGAGGTTCTCTAAACCAGCTCCACTGAGGCCTCTGTAATGGGGAGCTATGCATGAGACCTGCTGGGCCCCACAGTGGTTGTTATATCAGCCCATGCACATGCCCTCCTCCTCTTTGCTCCCGAACCTTCTCCTCATCTGGGCTCACCACCATATGGGCGTTTGCAGCTAGGCATTTCTTAATTATCAACAACCATGAAAATCAACCCTGAGCCTTCAATGCTCAAACTTGTGCAGATGTTCTCAGCATATAATTTGCTACAGATTCAGCAGTACCAATCTTACTATTAAACACCAAAGCATTATACCCTAATATTGTCCAGACAGAAGGTAGCAAGACAAGAATAAAACAATCAACTGGGCTGCAATAGGAGAGTGAAGTACCAGCCAGGGACCGGGCCGTGAACTCAGGACGCCAAATAGTCAAGTAGTCCTGAGTCACTTCTGCTGCTCCCACGATGCATTGTTGCCACCTGATGGCCTGATGCAAGATTGCAAAAATGAGATTTCAATAGCCACATTGTTTAAGAAAGATGTATCTTAGATTTCGTTAGATCCACTGATAGCTTGAAGGAAAAAGCTTTTTAGCTCAAAGTATTTACATGCCCTGCTAACACAAGTCTCTGCTCTGCAGGTAATAAATTACTTTTCTTTGAAGTGATAGCTCTAATTGTGATATATTCAGAACAACTATATTTTATTTATATTTAGCAGAAATTTTTCTTTGCCTTTTGCAATTTCCTTCCTCAAGAGGATGACAAGATATCTGGAAGATAATGAGGTCATCAGGCCTGGAATGGCCACTAACACAGTACTACTGGGATGCTTGACCCATCCATCCTGATATTCACCCACTAGCCATAATGAGCACTCTACTTGCCCCTTACCTTGGCCCTCCTGACCAAGAAGCAGGTTTGTCTTGAGTGACATAGTCAATGTCCAGCTTCAGGTGTGGTGTTGAACCACAGGGATGCCTAGCAGGCACCCTGGACAACCCTAACCACACAATCTGCACATCTTTTTGTTCCTTTTGCCATTGCTTTTCCCATTTCTCAAACCTACTTTTCTTTGTTCATTCCTTACCTTTCTCCACTCCAGTCTCCTCTCACTTAAACAGTTCACCCCCTGTTATGTTTTCCTAAAGATCCCAATTTTTCTTTAGGCATATCCAGGTTTTGTATTTTTGACACCTTCGTCTAGGTGATCTTGGCCCTATATAGTATTAGTGATGCTGCTGGTCTGGCAAAGCTCTGCTCTCCAAAAGGTTTTTAATGCTTCCTCCAACCACCTTTGAAGTCACATCACACCCCCCCCCCCCCAAGCACTGGTGAAACCCAGCCACCCCTCATTTTTACTGATGTAAAAATACTGAGGCTGAAATGGTTTGGAACTAAGGGAGTGGGCTCTGTATTTATTGCTCTGGTGAAATCCTGGTGGCTGAAGGGTGGGCTCTGCCTTGGGACCAAGGATCTGGCTGCCAGAGGTAAAGGGAACACGAGTTAACTCACGCCTGGTCATAGGTATGGATACGAAGGGAAAGTATTGAAGATGGTGGCTGTCACCTGTGACCTTTACTTGTCTTTTGTGTAGATGGATGAAGATGCTACAAAAAGGACCAGAGCACACCACATGCTTATCATACACACCAGCTTTGGTCTGCAGCAGCTGTTAGACACAAATAAAATAATGTTACTTGTTGGTACTCTCAGGAAAATCCCTGGAGCACAATCTGCTCGCTGGGCTTATTTTTCTGGGGTGCTCTAGAGAGTTTCTTGAATCCATAGTCGGAGAACTTCTTCTGAGGGCACCACACGCACCATCAGATCACACTGCTCAGCTTCTTCACTGCCACACAGTATCAGCTGGGTGGGGGGCTCTGATACTCTCTGTAAAACAAATGCACTCACTCAAACCTCATCAGGCTGATGAGCTAGTCTGTCTGTCCGTTTATTTCCCCCACAAACTGCTCTTCTCATCTTTCCTGCCAAAACTGCTCTCACTTGAACTGGACAGCACATTTAAGCTGCTGACTTAAACACATTCCTCCTGAGTGAGCAAGAGGCTGCTTTAGATTATGGGTTTCTCTCATCAAGGAGCTGAGAAGCTCCGTGCTGGTACCAGGGGACACGGAGCAGAGTTCCAGGGCACAGCTGGTTTGTTTGGGGAGCAGCTGGTCAGGCGGGCTCAGGCCATGCTCCCAAGCTGCTTCCTTGTAAGCACCAGGAGCATCGTCCCCGTGGAGGGCTCTGAGCCGCAGGCAGTGACAGCCGTGCAGCCAGGGCTGTGTGACCCCCACGGCTCAGCCCATCACACTGCACTGGGCGAGGCTTCCTACACATGTCTGCTTTTCCTGCCTGCCCCATGCTCTTGTGAATGAACAGCACCCTAAAAACCAATAAAACACAGCAAAAAAAGTTACCAGTGTGTCTGGCAGGACAGCAACAGGGCAGCAGGAATACTGAAAGATTTTACTTGTTTTCCAGGTAAGGAAAGGTAGGGTCAGAGCAGCCACAGCAAAGCCAGCAGAGGAGATGAGGGCAGTAACCAGCCACATGGATGTGCCACCTAGAAATAATGGAAGCAGCAAAACTTCTCAGAGAGACTGAGGACAAACCACTCAATGCAGTCAGCCCGCACCCTCTGTGGCTGCTCTTCCCACCCATCCTGGGGAGATCCTTTGTCCACATGCTCCAGGAAAGGTGGTGACAGTGTAGGGGGCTGCACTCCTGAGCCTTCCTTTTTTACCTCCCCCAAGGAACAAATGGGCAGCACATTTGCAAGACAGACAGGAGATACTGGGTGGAAACAAAAGAGAGAGCTGCTGGGGTATCCTTGACCATGGCTACAACAGGGGAACAGGAAGGACGTCTGGTTATTACCTTGTGCCTTCACGCACTGCGTCTTGCTGAAGCTGCTGCTTCTGTTGATTGCCTCGACGTATGTCTGAGCTTTTACACAATATTCAGGTCCTGCCTCCATGGTGTCCAGGTGAATCACAGACCTGACCTCTTTCACCACCTTCTGCTGCATCTGCCACACGCCCAGGAGAGAGTGCATCAGAACATATGACAAGGAGCTACCCGAGAGCAGGAGTCCTAACATGATGCCAGTCCAGGCTTTACTGGGAGAAAAGGAAGGAGCAGCAGGAGGTGTCAGAGAGGACTGTGTGAATAAGAGGAGAGAGGGAGAAAAACAGCAAACAGTGGCATACAGAATGGGACCACACATTTCTGGAAGAGTAGTAGGGGATGGAAACAAGGAACAGTGAGCCAAGGGGGCATAATGATGATATTGGGCCACAGCACCAGACCATGACCCTTGGTATAAGAGCTTGTTGAGTAAGGTCTTGACCAATCTGAGTTTTTGCTGGGATACCAAAATCATGCCTGTGCTAGCATGATATGAGTGCTGGAGCCGTGCTGTGATAGAGGGTGAGAGCTGTGCTGTGACTCTAGAGCACAGAGTATGGGGTGGACTGGGCTAGTGAAGAGAGAGTTAATTTGGTGTGTGCAACTGTAACACACTTCAGCAACCCTTAAAGAGTATATGAAAACTAGCACATTATTTTCTTGCAATAAACAGGGCTCCACTAACTGCTAACATAATGAAATTGCTATTCCCAGTCCTGCATTCATGAAAGGACAGGTAACAATTAGTTGCTCCTGATTCTTGCTGTGTTGCAGATGCAAAGCCTGCACTCACAGAAGGCCTGATTGACCTCCAGCATTGCACACACGTGGGCACCTCCAATGAGCCAGCAGGGCTCTCCTGAAGGGCAAGTCCCTCTCTCCATCCTTCTCCACAGAAACATGATCTTGATGGCCATTAGTTTGAAAAGACTTCAAGGACAAAATCAGGCCATTGACTACCTGATATGTGTATCCTCTTGCAAAAAGCTCAGATCAGACATGTCACTGTGCACCGCTTGTCTGGGATCGCCCTCGGCTTCTGGTTCATCTGCTCATAGTAAACAGCCCTGCTCCTGCTGCTTCCTGACAGAAGAAAGACTTCTGTATGGTTAAATTGTTAATCCTTTCTAAGAGTGGAAAGACATCACGGTGGGGACCCATGTAGATCTGTGCTCACCTACAGATGATCAGGAAGAAAAATGAAAACTGGTACATGCTAATCATACTAAAAATACACTTCAGAATAATAAAGATGACAGCCAGATGTGAAGAACTGCAGGAGGATCCTGTAATAAAATGACAAATGAAATTCAGCACAGATAAAAGTGAAATGATGCTTATGAGAATTTTTGCCCTTCATTTTTACAGTCAGTGACTGGACCTTAAGTCAAGCATTCCCCATCAGAAACAGGAACTTGGGGTTCAGGTTTCATGGAATAGTCATCTCTGTGGTCGCCACCCATGTTAACAATTTTGGGAAAAGAAGAGGGTGTGAAGACTTATTTTGTTTTATGGTGCTATTCCATAGTGCTCCTGAACATTAAACTGTGCAGGTTTACTCCCTGCCCACCTTGGTAAAGGTAAAAATAGCTGGAAGGGCTGACGCGGGGAACAACTAAGTAGTCTGGAAATCCTTGGCCTGGAAAAAGATACACGATATAAAACTATTAGATCGGTGAGGAGGTGAACAGGAAATAGCTGTTTTCTCTCTCTCTCTCTCTCCCTCCCACCCTGAACCAAGACTGAGACTGTGCAACAGTTAAGCTGCAGAACTCCTGACTACAAGAAGTTGTACCTGGTAAGAGTTTATACAGTTTGAAAAACAGAACAGATAAATTAATGGAACAAAAATTCATCAAGGGCCATTTCAACCTCAGGAATTTCCTGGAGCTGTGTCTCTGAAATCTAAGAACATAGTCTAAGTGTAATTACACACGGGCTCTCTCATCACCTTCCTTTGTCATCTCCATTGCCCTTTGGCAGAGAAAAGATGCTGAGTTTGATGGTTCCATGGTCTGACTTTATATGGCTGCTTTCACATTTTTATGTTCTTAGATACTCTGCAAGCACCAAGTTCCCAGAAGAAAAAAAGTATATATATATATATATATGTTTGGTGAAAACAGAAGGATCTGAATGGAACATGTACCCAGGTGTAAGCAATGCCATCAGCTAAGCAAGTTACAGGTCACAGTCACAGGCAAGCAGCTCTACAAAAAACTCCTGAGGAAACTTCATCAGCACCTCAGTTTGACAACTTATCTTGGTCTGAGTAAAACAAATGATGTTCAGAGAACAAAGTCAACATCAACACCTCCAGTTCCTGACTTCTGTTTTCTTCCAATAGTTGAGGTACCTGGGGGGAACCCTCTTCCCAGAGAAGGAAATGTGGAAAGAACAGATAAGCTTCACCCTGGAGGTAAGAGCAAGCCATTGGTATGTGTGGAGGAATATGGCACACACGGACCCAGGCAGGTCTTCCATCCTCACAGTCAGAGCTTGAACTGGCAGACAGGCCCTGGGCAATGTGTGTACGCTTTCACTTTAGGTATGTGGGCTCTCTTTTAATGCTCAAAACCCGAGAGTAACTCACCCTACTCTCCTGGCCCTTCTTCCAATAGAGAACATAGAACCGAAAAGCAGGCCCCATGTCTTCCAGGTCCACTAGTAACTGATACCCATCTGCTATGACCTTCATCAGAGGTGGGGTCAAGGAAGCTGCCAACACAGAGAGAGCACCATTATCACATCAGAGGCAGCCCTTAAAAACCATCTTCCTTTTCCCAGCTGGGAGAGGAAGAGAACATGCCATCATGAGCACAGTAACATTAATCTGGAGTAGCAGCTGTTTGCTTCAGTGGGGCAGAAACTTCTCTCTGCTTTACCTCCCAGTATGTCTAGATACAGTTAGCAGACTTAAGCAAGAGGAAGACGACTGGCTTTGCAAACAGCAGTCTGGCAATTCCTGAGTTACACAGAACTTGAAAGGTTTTGCATTTTCTCTAGTGGACAAAGTGTCTGGCCTGAGGGTCCCATGTGATCAGCAGCATCAGAACCAGCTGGATGGACAGAAGTTGAGACATCAGATCAGGCCAGTTCTTCTGCTCCTGGGTATTAGCTTAGCACTAACATACGGAACAGGAGCTGTGAAGCTACTGCTTCTTCATGGGAATTTTGGCAGTTTTCACAGATGAAGGAAAAAGCAATATGAGCCTCAGGATAATTCTGGCAGTTCACATGAATCCTGTTCTCCTTTTAGTATCTACGTGGTTTTAGATAGACTTGGGCTGATGACCTGCTGTGACTTAAATTTTTGTAAATGTATGCAAGTAAATCTGTAGGTGATTTGCTGCACACTTACTTTGATATTCACAGCTTGGTTCAGTCTGGGATTCTGCTGTGAGTATTAGTGAAACAATCAGAATCAATCAAGCATGGATGAAACTACACACTGTACATTTGTGAACTGGGAATCAAGGCAGTACAGAGATCATATTGCACTACTTATCTATGCCATTCTTTACCACTCTGTTGCAGCTGAAACTGGTTTTCCTTGCTTTTTCCTTGCTTTTAAGAAAGGAAGGCGAGCAACGTATAGCCACATACAGAAGAGATGTTCTTAATAGAATTTGCTTTTACAACCAGTTAATTGCCATTAATACTGAACAGTATGAAAACATAAAATCCAAGAATGTTCATTATGAGTATGTCACAAATGGGAGGCCTGGAAAATTACTTCATACTTTTATTACTTTATTACTTTTTTTACTTTATACTTCTATTACTTTATACATGGCTGTTTTGTAGAATAAGTGCTTCAATAGGATCAGGTTCTGGACCCTCAGAAGTGACTAGATGACTTGGATTAGATGGAGCATTGACAGCAAACCTGATTGATGAGAACTCTTCAAAATCAGGAGCAAGAGTGGTCAACTTGCCAAAAGAAATGCCCGGAATCTTCTTACCTATTTTTAAGCCCTTGAAATTCAAGCCCTGGTGAATTTGGTTTGGCCTCAGGAGGAACTCATGTCCAAGAATTCAGCATGTCTGTCTAAGAGTGAAACATCTCAACCCAGCATGAAAGCAGCTGAGAAGTAGGATGTATTCTGCACATTTATGGGCTTTGTGTAACACGCACAATAGACAAACATGCACATGAGCAATCCCTCAACAGCGAACTCTGAGAATAGCACAACCGATGTAGCTTAAGCCGAACAGCAGGACTCACTTGTGATGCGATTGAAGAAACCTTTCAGGGTGCCCCACTCTGACCGTCTAGCACCAACGTCTGCCCTTACCCGCAGCTTATAGGCCACAGTGGCTGCGACATCCTCTGTGATGTTGCACACTGTGGCTGTGATGAGCGAACATTCACAGATGGGAATCCAGCTCTCATTGGCATACTCTCGTTCATACTCCCTGAGGAGAGCAAAAGAAATCAGACAGTCAGCAGTTTGATATGAGATATATCCGTGACATGGGCTAAGCCTGCTTGATAGTTCTTTCCAGGTAAAACCAGTACTGGGATACAATGGGGCTGGGATACCAGGAGTATATTAAACCAGTGTGAGTGTGGTTTAGATGTTATCTAAAGAAAAACTCCCACAGCCAGCTTGTTCATGAGTCAAATGCAGCATTTGACTGTAGGAGGTGGGGATAGCCCATGCAGTGTTGATGTATCAAATCCTGCCTACTCACTTAACTTGATCATCCCGGGTAAACCAGAAATCCAAAGTCATTCTGTGATACAAGTCATAGTTCAATATGTATCAGAAACCTTCTGTAATGTGTGTTAAATGTTTAAAAGACTAATGCTGAATAAATCTCAAATATTTCTCTTCCATTTTCTATATAAACTATAGCTAATCTCCTTACCTTTGAATTCTTTGCACAGAGGCAGTTTTCATATGTGGGCTTAATGCACACCTGGGATTACTCACGTAAATATCAATCTGTAAACAGTCCCAGAATTGAAGCAAAAGTATTTTTTTCCCCCAATAGTGATCAACAGTGTAGGGTATCAAACTTCTTTTATGCCTGGGAACGAAATAGTACTCAAGGCATCAAGACAGTGCAGTATTTTAAGTCTAAGTAAATAGTGTTCAAAAAACAAAGAAGAAAAAAAAACAGAAGTTACCCCTGAAACTCAACAGAGTATCTCACAGTTTCTCCATGGATGATCACAGGACTCCAAGTTAAGAAGTGTTTCATGTTGGTAGAAAGAATAGAGATATTCTGAGGTGCTGGCAACAAAGCATCTTCACCTAAAATTCCCAGCAAAAGAAGAAAAAGAAAGGAAGACAGAAAGAAAGAAGGTATATGAATGTACTAGAAAAAAACGTAGAAGAATAGAACAAAACTATGTTTTGCATCAGAAATACACACTCCTCATTTCATTGCTGTCACTTCAGTGCTTGAAAGTATTTTACAGAGAAGAAGAAATGACAACCAAAGAGCAAATGACAAGTAGTTAGGCTGGCACTGCTTACAGAAAGGCAGAACACACCTTTTCATTATTTCAGAGTTTTTCATTGCATCTGTAAAACAGTGAGAAAAGGTCAAGCTTTTATAAAGCCATCCAATTCAATTTAATGTAGTCAAGTAACAGATACTCTGCTGCATTTTATAGACTGTTCCAGTGGATGTCATGGTTTGAAATGTGCTATTTCTTTCTAGGCTTGACTGGACTGGATGCTGTAGAAGATCCTAGCTCTGCTACAGCTTTTTTCATGCTGCAGTATTCTAATAATATAAGTGCTTACAAGCTGTAATCAAAGTACCTCTTAATAGAATAAACTTTTTCAAATGACTATAAATGAAATTATTACATTACTCTGAGATTGTCAAAGCATAAGTATGGGATGGTACCTGCAGTGTAGTTAATTTTATCCTATGGCATATTAATGTAAAATCCTTAGCAGTGTTTGGATCAGAGCACAGAAGCTAGAATTCCCCATGGGAACATCCTGCACTACACTATGGGAAAAAACTTATCTCTATTCTGCTGTTTTCCAGTCCCAAAAAATTATGTTCAATCAGTTCAGTAGGTAATGGTTCCCAAGAAACCATTGGGTAAGAAGAATGGATGGGGCGGTTTCAACCAACCCAGTGCACCAGTGGTCATTTCATTACTCTCCCAGAAACAAGGTAACTGTTCTATCATAGTGTATCTGTCCTACCTAGAGATCACTTCAGAATGGTGTGGTTGGTTTGTTTGTTTGTTTTTAACATCTAGTTCACTTAACAAGGTCTATCTTCCATTAGTCTTTAACTGTCATTAAAAGAGGGTGTCTTCTTCTAAGCTGCGTTTACGAAGTTAACCAGTTAATATCAGTTGTTCTACCCAGGACCAAAACCAGGTTGGTAAGTCCAGGACCAATGTTTTCATCATTATTCTTTTAAAGCATTGGAATAACATTGGTCTCCTTTCTGCCTTTAGAATATTCCCTGTATTAATATCTTTATAAAACTAATAATGATGTGGAGAATTTTTATGATTCTTTGGCATGAGTTATATGGATCTGTTGATGCTCGGCCGTTCTTTAAACTGAGGGTCAGATATCTATGGGATGAGAAGGTTTCTTCCTTGCCATTCAAGAGTCACTGTCATGCTGTATCAGTAGTTCTGTCACTCCTGGCCATACTACTGGGGTCCGTACTGGTGTCAAGGCACTTTTTGTCTATTTTTTTTTAAAAAAAAAAAAAAGAAAGAAGTCTTTTTTGATCTTCACTCTGCAGCTAAACCACCCATTTGGCCTCTTGTGTCTCCAAGGTTCTCAACATTTTGACTGTTTGCTACTGCTTTTCCTTGTACTGCTGGTTCCCTTGCCAATTCTGGGAGCTGGCACACCTCAGTGTGTGAATTACGTAAAGGACTTCAGTTACATGATCAGACACTGGTTCTTCCATGTGACTTATGCACACAATGATGTTCCAGGTCTGAACAGGGCTGCGGTGAGCTGCACTGAAGTGTTTCCTAATTTTTAAAGTCCTTGACTTTAGGTCTTTTTGGATACTTATTTTTTTTTTCTCTGTATTCAACTGTACTGAACTCTATCTTAGTAAGCTGTCTAGAAACTAATTAAAAAAAAAAAAAAAAAAAAGATAGTGCTGAATTGGACTATCTAGCTTTTAATGGCCCCAAGATTATTTTGTATCTGGTTGAGACCAGTCTTCATTTCCTGGCTGTGCTTTGCTTAGTTCATTGTTTTCCTGGTTTGCTGGCAATAGTGGGATATAGTGTTGTGGACACAGAGTTCACATGAATGGTGCACTAGCTCATCTGCCTTCAGATGAAGGGAGCTGCATCCCTAGAGAAATATATTCTTTACCTTTCATATCCAAAGAACACATAAAAAGATATCTGTGTGTGCATAGCTGTTACATGTAAAGAATAAAAGATTTTGTGCTTTTAAGGTTAAATAATTAAATAATGAATACACTAAAGCGAAACTTTTAATTCAGCTCTATTATGTCTCACTTGATTGTATGCACAGAGATGTTTGTAAGTGCATAACCATGTCCTAGTGCAAATACAATGGACAGCACTCAGGATTGAATCAAAAAGGTATAAAGCTAAAACTTGAGATCTTTTTATCCAGTACACAAATTAAATGGGGTCCCTGAGCAATAAAAGCGATGATGCACTTCCCTGCTTTCTGCCTGGGATGCAGAGCCATGCTGAAAGCTGTAGTTTGGAAGAGAGGTTCATGCTCTTCCAAAATACTGTTAATCTAGACATATCATATCCTGTGTCATATCCAAACAAATGATGTTCATGGTTTCTCCAATCCATCTGTTGCAACAGGCCACAAAACGACTGTAAGTAAATACATGTTAAACACAATTCTGGGTTATACAAACAGGGAAAGTACTGAGTATAAACAGTGAAGTATGTTGCTTCAGTACTAAACTACTCCATTAACTCTGGTCTATGCATTTTGAAGGCAAAAGAAACAACAATCATACAAAGTGCAGGAAACAACTGTATAGAGTGGGCAGGCAGGACCCAGAAGGCTGTTAGCCCAGGGCTGCGTACCATTTCCGTTTGATTTTGGGTTTACAGGCAATAAGTAAGTACCCTCAAAGCAAAAGCCAAACTACAGTCTTACAAGCCAGGGTATTAACCCTTACCCTAACATCTCCACTCACATCAAAGAAAAGACATGTCCACATTTTCTCTTTAAATAGCATTTTTCCCTCCTACCCTATCAGCAGTATATTCCATTTCATTTGTTACACAAAGAATGGATTTCCATTTAAAACAACATTTGAACATTTTTCATAATCTTCCACAGAACAAACTTTCAGAGCATATACAACTTGAGGCTGAGTCAGTGGTTTCCATACCTAGCAACTAAGAACTATAAATAACAATCCAAAGCGTTTTGCTGGCCAAGGAGCTATACAGTCAGTTTTTTGAGGCAGAGAACAAAATTAAGCATGACACAACCTGAATTCGGGAACTAAAATGGCACATTTAGATGGACAGACTGAGCAAAATCTGAGCACACGGTCAAGCCATGTTTGATCTCTGGAGGACTGACCATTGCAAAAACACTCAAGCGTAGTCAGGAGATCTGAGGCCAAACTCCTTCCAGGAGATGTGTTTGGAGCCTAACATTTACTTGGAGAAGCAGATTACAAATTGCACAACCTCCTTCCAGGGTAAAGGAGACTCTCAGTGAACACTTTTGAGCTATTAATTAACCCTTTATACCTTTCCTCTCTGACCCTGTATCCCCTCCACAGACAGGGTATCCCCTCTGCTCAGAGACCACCATTAAGAGGACTTGAACATTCAGCTTCTCACAGAACAGCAAAAGAGCAGAGACAAACACCATATTAGTAAGTTAGTTTCCTTCAAACTGAAACTTCTCTTTAGATTTCAGATTGACTTGCAGAACATAGAATTTATGGATTGTCTTTTTCATTTGCTTATTGCAGTATTAATTTTAGACAAAGAATCAAAAGTCAAGATCACTTGACCTCATACTCTTTGGCTTAAGTTTTGTAGAGGCATGTTTAATGAAAGGACAAAGGATTGTTTCTCACAATCCCTTTGACTTCTTACTTCAGCCAGCTGAAGAGATTTTAGCTATTTACCTGTGAGACTTGGTGCAATCAGAGCACGGAGGAAGAAGCAGATGAGATTTAGTGACATTTTGCTCATGCTTGTCGCCTTTTGCCGTGTTCATACCCTGCTGTGCAGCTCAGAAGTTTCCATTCCTGGACAGGGAGCCCTACCTGGGCTGGCCATGGTGTGAGCGGAGATGTCAGGGGAATATATCAAACAGCACTTCTCTGCCCGCCTGTGCCGGTGCCAGAGACATACGTACGTTGTTTGTAAGGGTGTAGTTACAGGGAGTGCCCAGGTAATCTGATGCCAGCATTTCTCTACAGGTCTGTGCAACTGCTCAACGAGATGGCACAACTCTGTTTCACTTAGGTAGCAATTATATGTGTTAAACAAAGACCTTATAAAGAAGAAACAGGATTCACTGGATATTTCCATGTGGTTTATATAGCTGTAGATGCTAATTTTTCTGCTCAGCCATCAAACTAGATAAATCCTGATGCTTCCAAGCACCATGAGGGTTCCCCAGTATTACTAAGGCATGTCTGTAACTGCAGACCTTGCACCAATGGCTGGTGAAGGACTCTATGTCTCTTTGGCTGGCAGAAGGGAGCCGTGTGCTCCAATTTATCTTCAAATACTATTCTAATGTCAGCTCTGTTGGGTGTGTACTGACGAGTATACTCTGTTTTCAGACCTGATTTGGTGCAGGCACATATATACCAGGGTTTTTCTATCTTCCAAGGTTTATTTCTCTCCATCCTGCCCCTTGAGCAAACACAGACTTTTCAGCGGCATGCAGCTCTGACTTCAGCCAGCTGCCTGCTGGCTCCAGTGTTGCAGCAGCAGCCACCTTTATGCTTGTGAGGAAGCTTTTTATGTTCTGCAAAAAAACATTTAAATTAAATGAAATTCTGCCTGTATAGATAATGGGGAGAAAAAAACTCAAATCCTACCAAATGCTTTTAGCTCTGATGAAAGCGAGTATTAGAAACCTCTCCTCTAAAACCTCGTCCTTTTCCTTACAGTTTGTCTCGTTAGAAAGGGCTTTTATTTCATTAAAAAATTATTTCCTTTCTACTACCTTTTAATAGCAAACATATGCCTACTGTTTTCAGTGGTGAACTTAAGAGATCTGCCCACTTGCAGGGTTGCAACTGCCCTGAATTATCAGCAAGACTTTAAATGAAAATTATAATAATGCTATACTATATTCCCTTCCTTGATTATAGCCCCCTAAGGCACAACATAAAAATAGAAATGGGTTTGTGGGGCATCTAAAGAAACCTTCAGGTGGAAGCTGAAGGTGCACATCCAGGGTTAAGTTGTGCAAAGCAGGAAGCCTGGGATAGACATGATTGTTCAGATTATAGCAACAATAGAATAAAAGTAACAAAATTTCTTCTCAGATTTTCCTGTATTTCAAAATGCTGTATGGAAATATTTGGCTTGAAAGAGATAGAACTGCTCTTTCAGTTTTACTGTTTTGCTTTCAGAATTTTATCAGTTTTATGAGTAATTTTGAACTTGATGGAACAAATGTTTTGATAAATTTTCCTTTGCAATTTTGGTTGCATTAACGTTTCTGTGAAACATTTTTACATTATTAAGCATGTACTTCTGAAGATAAACATCTGCTTTGGATTGTAATGCCTGCCTTGTATTTCAAGTAATTCAGGCCAACAGTTACACAATTAAGCCTGGATGTAGAAACCTGATTCGGTGCTTTTCTCACTTGCAGATTTGTGATAGCAGCCTGATTTTCCATCAGAAAAAAGAGCTCTGTTGGACTTAGTTAAAAAAACAACTTAAGGAGCTAAGAAAAACACTGAGAAAAAGATTAAAAATTCACAGATCAGCATAAGTCAGTCAGAACTGGAACCAGATCAATAAGAAACTACAGGTAATTTCCAGCAGTTGCCTACTTTAAAGGTACTCTGAAGTATTTTTGCTCATACAAATCAATCCAAAATATTGAAAAACTATTTGGATGTCAGTTTAGCACAGGTTATCATCAGCATCACGATCATTGGCTCAGAAGGTTGATAGAAATGGGATTCTGTTGTATCAAATGTGACTGCTATAATTTTGATGATACTGACAGATAAACCCTGGATCGTGCTGCAGAGTGAGTGATGCCTTGTGTTCCTGAGCCTAAGTTCAGCTCCTAAACTCAGGAAAGAGCTGCTGGTGGTGGCACAGGGTGCCAGCTGGGAGAGCCTTGGCTCTGCTCCTCTTCCAGTTTGGTTTGCAGAGCTCTGCAGTCATAATTTACCATTCTATCAACAGGGCTACCGAGATCTGGGAGAAGAGACTTCATAGGAAGTAAAGTAGGAAACAGGGACTAAAAAGGAGCAAGTACCTCTTGCTCAGAGTTCAAAGCAAAACCACAAATGAACGATCTGAGATTACCACCAGAATGTTGAGATAATTGGTTGAAAAATTAAGGGAAATAATGGTCCTATCTAATCCTTGCAATTTGATTTGCACAATGCACTGCTTTGGTCTGATTCTCCAACAAGCTGGAATTTATTTAATTATTATTATTTTATCTTGATATGCGGAAGAGCTGACTTTCAAGGAAGACTTTCAAAACAAAATTATGTTGTTAAAATGCCCATGGTAATCTATTAAATACCTTTCTACACCTTTACAAATATTACATTACAATATACAAAAGGATAGGTGTAGAAGGAAGGAGAAATGAACTGTGAATGACAGAGAAGGTGACAGCATGTGCTAGATGTTCCCAGGGTCAACAAGACAATATGGGGTCAAAAGGATTTGGGAATTGCTTGAGCTGCCGCTAAATGTCACTGTTGCTCCACAAAATGGCTGTAGGTACCGTATTTTGTCAAAGACAACTTCTGAAGACAAAAAACCTTTGGAAGCTATAATACACACTTGTTCATGTATTTCTGTTATTTCTGGATGAGACCTATCCCAAATTAATCCAGATAAGAAAGAATATTAATTTTAGAAAAACAGACAGTTTGTTAACAATGTCCACAGGATTAAAAAAAGGGAGCTTTTTTTTTGTAAATCCCCTTGATTTCTGGTATGTTTTCTAGAATCATAAATAAAGCACACCTACTGCATTTTTTTTTTTTCAAAATTCAGTAGAAGTAAGAGAAACAAAATTAGGCACCTTTATATAAAAAAAAAAAAAAAAAAGATGGTAGATGTATTAGTAGGAAATCTCTAGGAGATACATCCAGCAATATAGTGCCAAAAGATAATATGAGAGTCTTCTGTTTGAGAACAAGCCTAATGTGTATTCTAGTGAGGATGTGTAATTTCTTGTTTGAGAAAAGTATCTCTGGGTTGGGTGAATGTTTAAATAATTCAAATTGGTCCCAAAATCCCAAGCACAGTGAGCAAGAAAGTCTTGCAAGAGACACAACAGAGCTACAATTAGCAGAGAATATATCTTCTTTCTATAGGGTGAAATGTTTTTGAGTTTTGAATTATTATCTTCAAGTTAGTGGAACTGACCTCAATAAAATCTAAAATACAGTCTGTCTCATGCTTCTGTTCAAGGAGCCTGCTAATTTTCTTAACATCTGTAGGGAAGAAAAGTTAAGGCAACCTTAGCTTATCTTCGAGCACAGCCTGAGTTTCTAAGGGCCAAAGTGACAATTTTCACAGATCATTATCTATTTCAAAATAGCCTCAGCCACTGTGAATCATTAATGAAAGGATCACATTTTCTGCTGTGAAGGTATAGGAAACAGTTCTGGCACAGATAAATGTTTTGACATCCTGTCAATAAGTTTAGACTAGACACAGGCTCTAAAGTTTTCTGATTTCTCTGGTCACCTCGTGCTTAACATACCTCAGAAGTTCTGAAATACTTTCTTGGATTGTGCCACCCCTCTTTCCTATGGTTCAAAATAGAAAGAACCATAAAGGGGACCCTTATGAACCTCCATCTAGGTAGCTACAGCTTTTGTCCCAACAGAACATATTTTATACGCAGCCAGATTCTCACCTCACATAAAAATTCCATTGCATTCAATGGTCCAAAAATGAAATCCTTTCCTATTTTTACCGTTCTGAGTGACAGCAGCACTTGGTTCTGTGAAATTCCAAAGTGATGGTGTTTTATTTCCCTTTAAAAATTACACTACCAACACGGGCGAGAAAAAATGTAACTCTACGCATTACAACTAATCATCCATCTACAGATTATAGCGACTTGCAAACAGAATTTACATCTTTCTGATGAAAGGCCTCAGATGATATCTAAGTGAACCTGTCAAGAAAACATATAAATTCAGTGATCTTTCTTTATTATAAAGTTCATTATTTTAGGAACTTGGAGAAACTCTAGACCTTCAAAATGCTTTTCCTTGCAAAATTTCTTTTTGCAGCTTGAGACGTCTAAAGTACCCAGACTTCCAGAAATGTAGTGAAAAGCACAGACCAAAACGTATCCTTCCAATGTCTTCCACTGTAATCTATTATCCAAGGCCTTCATGCATACTACATCATCAAATCTATGTTCTTTGATGACTACTGAGTTCTTTTATAAATTATTCATACATCTTTTTATAACACCCACTGTGGCATCAGCCAGGGGCAAACAAATATTACAAACATGGCACCAATAAAAAAGAATGCATAATCAGTCTCTAAAAACTCTTTATATTCTGCCAAGTCCTGCATGTCATTGTAGAATACTAACAACCACTGGATCCCTCTAGTTTAAAGGGCCTCTTCTACAAAAAACATGTTGCTAAATATTATGTGACAAACTGTAGCCCATTTTCGACTTTCACAGATGCGATTGATTCATTTTGAACACAATGGTGGTTTTTTTTTTTTATGTATTTTACTATTAGATTTTTAAATCTTACGAACAGTTTAATTATTTTGGTACTGATGAATAGAGAGACTCCATAGAGACTTCGAAACACAGGTGGAACAGCAAAGCATGCAAAAGCTCAAATGAAAAACATATATGCATGCTGATGCCATTACTACTGCATTTTCAGTAGGGTGAATGAATTAAGAGAAAGATAAAGGTGGATTTGTGGATGTTGTGAAAAGTACTCAGTACGTTGGTATTACTTTGTTAGTACAGGTTCCATTCTGTATTTCTTTCATCAGAAGGATGGACACTCAAACAGCCTTGGTTCTATACTGTGTTTTCATTCCTGGTCTACAAGTTGGAAATGAGATATCAAAATAAATGCTCAATAAAGCCATGAAGATTTTGGAGAGAAGTTTAGAACTATCTTGAATATTGGAGAAATTGTCTAAAAATGATAAAATGAAGCAGGGGCAAGTATGAGATAAAAGGAGCTATTTGATTAGTCAGCTGCACAACTAGAAAATAGAAAAAAATTGATTACTTTGCAAGTCTCCACTAGATCTACAGCATCAGTCACCAAAGTGCAAGCAATAATCCTTGGCTTGGGGCTACCACAATAATGCAAGTTCAGGAATAACACAGCTAACAAGGGTCACATACACACAATTAACTAGGAATTGCATAGATGTCTTGTCCTACTGAGCCATCTTCACATCCAAATACAATTTCTGAACACAAGTGTAGCCACTGTGTGTGTACCAAACACGTTCACCTCATATCAACATGAGGATTTTCAGAACAGGTCAATGAGAAAGGAAGAATCAGGGAAGGAAAAACAGTACAAGGCAGGAAACAGAGTGTTTCCAGTGTTTTGTTGAGAAGAGATCAGTGCCCAGATCTCTTCCCTTTATTAGGCCATTGCTGAATTTTATTTTCTGCAACCATCTGAGGTAATGAGCACAGTAGATCTGATGATATAGACAGTAGTTTAGAGTTTACATTCCTGTGGTAAACATCTGCTTGAAAATGATTCCTTCCCTCTTTACCTTTTGAAAATGTAATACCTTTCTGACTCAGAGTAGGAATGGAAGCTTTCCATCTGGCTTTACTATCTAGCTGAGACCCGACCTGGTGGATGCCAGGGTGATCCCAGGACCCCCCCAGTATCCCCACTGGCATGACCCCAGGGTCATCACAAGAATCCCCCAGCGTTAATGTTCCTCATTAAGAACTGAGCAGTAAGAGACAGAGATAGGAAAACGTAGAAGGGTTAATTTATTCCTCCACTGAAATAACATATGTGCTAGCATTCGTAGTTCACACAGCCTTCACTTACTAGTGGAAATAACTTGTGCTTTGCTTCCATTCTTTCAATTATCGCAGCCTAAGAATTCCTCCTGAGTTCATAATCTCTTCCCATTGCTTCACCTAAGTTATAAAGCTGTTCTCAGTAACCCAGAATTTTTTTTTTAATTTTTTAAGAAATCAAACTGCAGAACCAAACAGCAAGGAAATGAGGCTTGTGAGGGGAACAGAACTGGAGAGAAGAGCAAACAAGACTGCAAGGGCAGCTTTGATCAGCTCTAAAGTTCTTCTCTAAGTGTTGCTCCCCTAGACTCCCTGCACATCTTTTACAAGAGTGTGGGAATAGGCTTTGAATACATTTGGCTACTGTACTGCAGCAATGGCAAAAACATGGTCTGTATCACCAGTGCAACCAAATTCACCAGCCTTCCCGCAAAGGTGAATGGATGTTCAGCTCTGCCATAGACAGGTGTGCCAGAGCCCCCTGTGGTACCCTCCAACTTCCAAACAGAACTGTCCTGCATGTCCAAGGGCTTGTTTTATCTTCCAAAGGCACAATACTTTTGAACAACTAAGTTCAAACAAAAAAAGTTGTCTGCCTCATTTTCTTTCCTATAAATAATGTTTTATTTTAGCTGCTCTTTCTGCTTTGCCTTTATGAAACATTTATTTAATGTTTTTCTTTTGATTCATATATGTAGTGATGTATAAGCCTGCCTGTTGTTCTTAGCTATTCTTCATTCAGTGAAAACTAAATAAAATGGTGCCAAACCATTAAAACAATTTGGATTTACAAGGTAAGACACCCCTCTAAATGATGAATAGCTGAGATTTTGACTTATTACCTTTCTTTCGCATAGAAAATAACAGCTCCATGAATAAATGAAAGCATTTTCCTTAAGGCTGAAATGCTGCCAGTATCCTACAATCATAGAATCTAGGGAGTTTTCTGCAGCAGAGAGTTTTGTGTCAGTAAAGCAGATGGTTGTTCTTTATAAAACCGTAAAGTCTATAAAAGTCCAAAACAGAAATAACTGACAAACACTGCAGATACAAGAGTTAGGAGTCACCTCTCCATTTATAAACATTGGGTTTGCGTAACAAGGGTTTGGTAGTGAGGAGGCTACATTGGTGCCTCCTGTGAGAAGCTCCTAGAAGCTTCCCCTATGTCCGACAGAGTCCTTGTCAGCTGGCTCCAAGATGGACTCACGACTGACCAACGCCGAGGCCAAGCACATCAGTGAAGGTGGTAGCACCTCTATGATGATGTTTATAAGAAAGAGGAAAAAAACTGAGCAACGGCAGGCAAAGAGAGGAGTGAGAATATGTGATAAACAACTCTGCAGACACCAAGGTCAGTGAAGAAGGAAGGGGAGAGGAGGTGCTCCAGGTAACAGAGCAGAGATTCCCTTGCTGCCTGTGGTGTAGACCATGATGAGGCAAGCTGTCCCCTGGCAAACCACGGAGGTCCGTGGTGGAGCAGATATCCACCTACAGCCTGTGGAGGCCCATAGTGGAGCAGATATCCTCCTGCAGCCCAGGAGGACACCACGCCAGAGCAGGTAGATGCCTGAAGGAAGCTGTGACCCAATGGGAAGCCCATGCTAGAGCAGGTTCCTGGTAGGACCTGCAGCCCCATGGAGAGAAGCCCATGGTGGAGCAAGTTTGCTGTCAGGACTTAGGAGCCTGTGGGGCACCCAGGCTGGAGCAGTCCGTTCCTGAAGGACTACACCCTGTGGAAGGGACCCATGCTGGAGCAGTTAATGAAGAACTGCAGCCTGTGGGAAGGACTCATGTTGGAGAAGCTTGTGGATAACTATCTCCTGTGTGAGGCACCCCACACTGGAGCAAGGGAAGAGAATAAGGAGTCCTCCCCACAAGGAGGAAGGATCAACAGAGACAATGTGTGACGAACTGACCACAACCCCCATTCCTGGTCCCCCTGCCCTGCTAGAGGGAAGGAGGTAGAGAACTTGGGAGTGAAGTTAAGCCTGGGAAGAAGTAGGAGGGAAGGCACTTTAAGGTTTGGTTTTATTATCCCACTCTTATTGGCAATAAAATAAAACTAATTTCCCCAAGTCAAATCTGTTTCACCTGTGAGAGTAATTGCTGAGTGATCTGTCCCCGTCCTTATCTCAACCCTTGAGCCTTTCATTGTATTTTCTCTCCCCCGTCCACTTGACGAAGGGAGTGACACAGTGGTTTTGGTAAGCACCTGGTGTCCAGCCAGGGACAACCCACTGCAGAACAAAAATGTTTTGGTAGGTCTTAAAAGAAAAACCTGATAGCTGTGCTATACTTAACTGAAGTTATAGGTTAACTCTGTATGGAAATTATAATAGGTTTGGTGGAAGCTATAATGAATAAGTAACCCCGTGAGCTTTTTAGTTTTCTTTAATTTTTTTAATCTTTCTTTTGTTTCTGGAAAAGATTAATATTCTTGCAGACACGAAAGAGCTACTTGTATGTAATTCAGATTTGAGCACCTCCAAGAGGAGAGAAGAAACCATGAGCTCCAAACTTCAACCTTTCTTGGTGTCTTGTGTAATCCTTACTCCAGACATAATGGGCTCATGGCCTTGGTGAATTCAGCGTACTTATCTAAGACAAGGAGGATGTCAAAGGAGAATGAGGAAAAATGGTACAGAGTATAACCGAGATTTTTATTTTTCTTTAACTGCATAACTTTGTAAATATTCCTTCTCTAAATAGGCAGCAAACATACCCAACTGACCTAGAATGATCTACGCATTATCCCTAACATCAGGTATAAATGGGTAAAAAAAAAAAATGTAGTGTGTAATCTCATTAGTGCTGCTGTGAACCTGACATAAATTAATTGCTTTAACACTTTATTCAACTGTGAAATATAACTGTAGGGAATATACTTAAACTGAAATAAAGCATACAATAGAAAAGGTTTCTGTTTGCAGCATGGTCTCTGACAAATGAGTCTAAGAGAAGAAGGGTCTAGAAAAGAGGAAAAGAAAGCTAGCTCTGCAGCTATTATCTTCTCTGCAGAGTTGACATACACAGGCTCATTATTGCATTATGTTTTATTCAACAAAATCGCTTTAATGTTGCAGCTTAAATTGAATTCACTAAAGCATCTTCATCTCTTGCCTAATGTGTCTCAAGTGTCTGCTTGCTGTTCACATTTTCTTCAGAATTATGGCAGGGAATCTTTGGAAACAGCAAAATTATACGCAATCCACAAAACAATGTGGCTGTAATGGTGTAATTGGCCTTCAGCGTAATTAAAGAAACATTCCCTTATCAAAGTAATTCTGCAAGAGACCTAGAGGCTGTATTGTACAAATCATCCACTTAGTAAAATTCTTTATCTGATTTGCATTTCAAACCTAGTTATGCAAATAGGTTTGCTCAGTGGATCGCAAGAAATGTAATGACTTTAAAAAACTGCAGCAATTAAACAATCCTGTTTCTTCTCCGTAAATCATGGTGCATAATTCCCTCTTATTCACCTATATTTCAATCACTCTGTTACATAAGGTGTTCTGGAAAAGAATTCCTTTGACGGATAGACGTAGTCATGTATGACATCCAGTCTGGCCATGACAATTCTCTGAAGTAAAATAATCCAAAAACACGGAATAAAAGGCAAATGCCTTCTCTTTTCTCTTTATCTAATGATTTGTATCCAAGTAGAGGAATTACATTTGCTATTTTTATCTCAAAGCTTGATTCCTGGTTATGACTACAGCAAATGTCAGTGAAAGGTGACGTGTCAGTGGGAGTTAGTAACACACCATGGAAAAGGCTCATTCTGACAAGGTTCAGGTTCACTTGTAGCAGACGATGAAGTCCCATTTCTTAGACTGGCTTTAGCCTTGAGTACTAATGCTGCGGTCAGTCTTTAAAATCACAACATAAGATTTGCAAGTTGCGTTTGCATTTTGCTACTGTTCTGTAGCTACTGATGCTTCAGTTCACGCAACCTTTTGTTGAAATATAGTTTTTGTTTCTTTCGTTATTCGTAGTATCTATACAAATACAGTACTCCTGGAGTTCCTCTTCAATAGCAGGGATAGCCACAAACAGCATATGAGGATGAGCAAAGGAGCTGTGAGAATGTCTCACCCAACCAAACTGTTTAATTTTTACAATCAGTCTGTGCCTTACTGCTCTTGGACAAACAGTCTGTGCCTTACTGCTCTTGGACACACCGTGTTTCAGTCGTGTATCTCATGGCTAACAAACTCTAGGGCTGGAATTTGAGGGTTTGTAGCTATTTAAGCCAGATCTCCAGAGCTACCTGTTTCAGCTGCCCCGAGACACAGTCTGAACAAATAATTAGTCTCTTCCTTAGTGTTATTCAGACACCGGCTGTCAGGTGACCTTGGATCCGTGCTCAAACTGGGACCCTGTGTCTTACGCATTGGGAAATCTAATTTGTTTTCAATGTATCATCGCAGCCACTGCCTCTGCGGTGTTATTGTGCTCGACCTAGGCCAGGCTTCTCTTCTGCTCCCCAACACCATCTTTCAGGTGACTCGGCTTTAATAGCTCCAAGACGAAGGGCATTTACCCAGAAGTGGAGGGAATAGCAGGATTTTCATTTCAGCAGAGCTAGGTGAGGTTACAAACTGTTAGAAACTTTTAAGACTACTGTTTCCTAGTGATCAAGCCCTTCATTGGGTTGATTTATTTTGATGCTACTGGGAAAGCAAAGGGTTCCTGTTTTCCTTTTTTTTTTTTTACCTTGAAAGAATGTGTAAGTTTCTCTGATATTTGTACATACCCTTTTTCACTCCAGGGTATATACATTTTGTGCTAGTTAGTCTGTAAAACTGAGGTAAAATATCATTATCTACAAATTGTACTAAATTTGCATTATCTCAGCTTTGATGTCAAGGGAAAAACATGGAATAATAATAAAAAAGCACTAGAGCTTATGACAAAATATATGTTAAGCATTAAACTCTCAGACTTGTGGAAAACTACAGCCCCATAATTCCCATCAGTGTTAATTTGCATCACGCAAATTTCCCCAAGGCACTATAGTTTAGCAGCACATAAAGAACAAAAGCAGAATTGTCTTTTCTCCCCCATCTTCCCATTCTCTCCCCAGTCTCCAGAGAATCGGTGCTTTCAGAGGAAACCTCAAGGGTACCGGGGTTCTCTGGCAGTGCTGGAGGGTGGGGGAAGAAGCAAGAAAGAAGCAATGATAAAAAAATGAAAGTGATTCAACCAGATATTAAACCTTGACTTTAGAAACAGGCTAAGAATTCTTATATTGAATATATAAATTGAGTATATAAAATATTAATGTTCACTTCAGAAGACAGGTCTGGGAAGTGGCTCTTCCTGTCCTGTGAACTTTTGCCATTCTCTCCCTCTGTTCCCACTTATGGGGAGCGGGGTGGGGGGGGGGGGGCTGTAAATACTTTTAATAGCTCTGACAAATGCAGTGTCTTATAACTGAAACAGAGAAATAAACTTAACAGCAGAGTCAATGATACTGTTAAGCGACATCTTTTATTTTATGAGCGCTGGGGAACACTGGGGATCATCCTCCGTAAGTGCTTCGAAGACTGGCTGCTCTTGCATTGCTTATATTCACATAATTATTACATATGCATTTTTGAAAATTTTTACATACATCTATACTAAGAAATAATTGATGTTGTTAGTTATAATTGTTTCGTTTCCTACTTATAATACATCTATTAATTATTAAATATAAGCTAAGCACTCTGCTTCTAAACAATTTATCACTTAATTTTCTGTCTCCCTGCTGTCATGCAGAAGGATCTAAAACTTGGAAAATACCCCCTCGTTTCGCAGGTGGTCAGAAAGCATTTAGCGTGTCGATTGGTTAACGATGGGTACGTCTTTTATAACTTAATCACAGTATACTTGTGTTTGGCAGCTTCTCTCCACGACCCCCACGTTAATTGCCGCTGAGTAGCGCAACAGCGTTTGCCCGTTTTGCTGCGCGAGGTTTTTCTGTTCCATGCGAGTCTCTTACAAACCGCTCGCACGGCGGCGGGCGGTGCTGCAACCCGCGCGCACCCCGCGCGCACTTCCCGCGCACCTCGCGCGCACTTCCCGCGCAACTCGCGCGCACCCCTCGCGCCTCCCGCACGCGGCCCCGGGGAGCGCGCAGCCCGGGCTGACCGCGCGGAGCCCGCGCTCCTCCCCGCAGAAAGCTGCGTTTCAGGGCAGCGCCAGCGGTGTTCTGAGGTGAGGAGGGGAAGAGGTGGAGCTACGAGCTGCCCGAGGGATGCGAAGCTCCTCAGCGTTTCGTTGAAGCCAGGAGGGAAGCCTGCAGAACAAAACAATAGGGAAATCTCAGCGCAGTGCAGAACACAAACTGCGTCTTGAACATATGGAAATGAAGTTTTTATTCACCCTATGGACAGCAATCAAATCCCGGCTGTTTTCTAAGCCGAATGCTTCTGAATTTTAAATCTGGACTTTGGTACCTAAATTGTAATTCACTATCAAACTTGTTGTGAAAAGGAAAACTTGTGTGTGGAAAAAAAAAAGTGCTTCAGCCTAGTGATCTGTGTGAAAACTTCTGTGTCACAAAGAAAAATTGCGTGTGAAAAGTTCAGTGTTTGAGCAGAGCAGTGAGTGTCCTGAGTGTGGCCCCTGCGCTCGGATGCTGCGGTGAGAGAAAAACCGGCCAAACCACTCAGTGTCTGCAGAGCAGGATTTTGAGAAACAAAAATACGCACAACCGAACACTGAATGGCAAGAGAGAAACAAATAGAAAATACCTGCTAATTAGCTAGGCACTATTTATTCTATGTATTGAATGAGTGAGGAACCTTGCAAGAAAATATGTGAAAAGTCATTGTCACGAACGCCTCTGTCATCAGCCATGGTCACAGGGACTTGAGTGTAACGTGGTTATTTTTCTACGTCAAGTATTAAACAAAAAAATAGTGTGAAAGCTTCTTTCTTTTTAAATTGGGAAATATTTCAGTACCTCAGAAGCTTTCTACCTTCCTGTTGAGCTGTTTATCAAGCTTGGTCTGTTTCCATCCCCCTGAAATCTAAATATTTTGATAATTCTACTATTTGTCAGAGTGTTTTGTAGGTCTAGGGCATGTAAAACATCTTGTGTAGCCACAAGAAATGGCTCTATACAACAATCGATTAAAAGACTGCTGAAATTAGGTACAAGGAACATTGGCTTTATTCTATTGACTGAGAAAACTGAGGTATTTTAGACTATCCTTTCAAATTCCTCGCAAGCCCTGCAGGATGTGTGAGGGATAGTTGTCATACAAATGTGAAAGAGAGTGCAAACCGTTTGATTTTTATTTGTTACTGTGTAGTTAAGAAAAGCGGGATTGAGAAGAAGATTTTCTGGTATTTGACTGCAAAAAAAGGTCCATGACTGTGCTTCAGAAGCAATGGGAAGATTTTTTTCCTATCTCAGAACTATCTTATGGGTGTACTTGATTTGAAAAGCCCGAAAGCCGCAGGAGCAGCAAAAGAGACTAAAGTAAAGGGACACATCTTTGCAAGAGAGAAGTAGGCATCAGATAAAATTATTTTAAAACCTCATTCTATTTCATAGCCTAGTACTGAGCAAAGAGGTACTAAAGAGTGATGAGATCACTTTTAGTACAAAGCTCACATGCTTCTAGATTCAGACTTTATTTTAATAAACCGACCAATTTAAAAAAAAAAACCTTTAGCAACTGTTGGCCTTGGGTGTGCTCCCTGCAAAATATGAGGCAAACGCACCTAACAGTTTTAGCAACGGTTAATATTAATATTATCATGTTCTAAATTTTTTTTAAACTTATACTATCTTTGCAAAATTACAAATAGCACTTTAAAAAGCTTGTATTTTTGTTTTTTTTTTCAGACCAAACTTAACAGGGTGATTCTACTGTCACGTTCTCCAACCAGAAACCATTAAGGTCAATAAACCCACCTGTGCCAGGACTACCAGTGTGGGTGAAATCTGGATTACACGACAGATGTTCCTGAGAGAAAAATACAAAATCCTGCTATGCACTTTTTAACTACGGTTCAGGTTAGTCATGGGTTTATTTGTTTTGGGATCAGTGTTTTTCAGGATCTCACCCTAATTCCAAAGTATGCATTTAATTTTTTAAGACAGTGATTGTGTAGGTAAATTAACATAGTTGGTCTATAGAGTTAACCAACATCACATGTATTGATCTGACTGAAACTGAAGTTCGCCATTTCCTGTTTATCTCAGTTCCTCTGGAACAGTCCCATGGATGATACTTTCTTAAAGCTCATGTTATGAATAAAATAAGTATCTTCTTTTCAAACTGATTTTTCTAGTGTATCACTCTTTTTCAATCTCCAGCCTCTGTAATTCTCTTATTCTTCCTTCTCAGACCCACTTATTCTTCAGTGATGTGATATGTGGTGTTCTTCACACAACATGACACTGTATAATTTTGGCCCTATTCATGCATTAAGTGAATATATTTAACATTCTTTCCTTGGGTTGGTGAGAGCTGCCCCCCTGTTCCTCAAACACGTAATTTGACAACACTGGAAAAACTGGAGTGATGCTTTCTTTGAGAGAATTTTTCCCTTTTGTCCAAATTGTGTGTGAATTTAGTTGGGGGTAATTTTAATTATTAAAGTCTCCCTTCACACAAGGTAAAAATGAAATGAGAAATAACTATTTAAAGAACTATTTTTAGTATTAATTCTTCATGTCCATTCAGTGAGAAGAAAAAATGTATTTCTTAAGGATGTATAAAAGCTGCTGATTTTCTATATTGTTTGATATTCTTTAATCCAGCTTTAATTTCTAAAAGTACATTTACATCAGATCAGTTAAATATTTTTCTTTTAAATTCAGAGATGAAATGCTTTTGCTTATGTATCTACAACTATGGGTGCCATCACATATTGAAACCAACCAACCAAAATAATAATAATAAAAAAACAACCACAAAACCACAAATGGAATACATAGTGAAATGTGTTCATGAAAAATGCTTTCATAGTTCCAGAGAAACTTCAGAAACTCAAACTATTAAACCATTTGCCAGACAAATCAGCCTGCTACTCTCTCCTTGTCTTTACCATGTGAGATCAATTCAAAGAAACAAACAAACAAATTAACTTATCTTGTTTATTTCCCATACTTTGATGTGATATATGTACTCTGTTACCTTAAAATGTATCCTGAATGTATTAGAGACATATAACATTCAAAGGGGACCAAATATTAGTGAGGTGACAGTGGGGCAAATAGCACCATATAACACCTGATTTCTGTGGAATGACTGGCAGTACTACTGGCATAAGCAAAACCCGATTCTGCTTCCCTTTCTTGTGTCAAGATTGCAAGAGATCACGGCAGAGGAGTAGCCAAGTCTGCTTCCACAGTCACAAAATATCTCTGCTCTGTGGGCGAGATTACACAGACGGATGTGTCTTATAAGGACATATGATAGAACTGGAAAAGGCCCTCTGAAAAGGGATAACGTTTCTTTGAAGGAGTAGCATAGCTGGGGGAGGAACATCTGTGAAGAATTAGTCACAGAACCATGGGTTTGTAGAGGAAAGAAGCCAGGCTTGGCTTGAGATATTGCCAATAGTCCAGAACAGATTGCTACATATAATTCATTGTCCTACATACAGTTAAGAACAAAGAAACAAAAGAAACAAACAAGAAACCTGTCTGCTGAATCAAAACACCCCCCAAAAACCAACCAACTAACCAAAGAAAACAAACAAACAAACAAACAAAACCCCAAAACAACTAAGTAGAACTAAGTAGAGTTTAAGTTTCAAATGGAATATCTTAATGAGATCTACAAAACCTTGTATGAAGAATACTGGTAGGTCATTACTGGGCTATAAATAGGACACATTTCAGATTTGCCTTTACACTTGTTGTAATACAAATATTAGTTTACAATGAAGAATGGTCTGGGCAATGTGGAAATGAGGCAGCTCACTCCATGTAAACTGAGCAGGCTGGACTGACACGGGGCAGGCCAGCAGTACCAGCCAGCTGGGCCATCAGCAGCTCTTCTGGCTTCCACTGGAAACTTTGACCAGTTTTTGCAGAATACACAGATTCCGCTGATTGGTACTTTCCTATGAGGAAGTATACTGCTGGAGGTAATGTGTGAACAGCCCTAGCCTTTGCTTTTGTTCCTTTACTGTCTTTCTCAGGTGTTGCCTTTCTTCAAATTGGACTATATACTGCAGGGAGCAGAGGACATTTATATTTGAATTACAAAGATTCCTGAGGCTTATCTGGACATGAGAGAGCTGACCGAGTAGGCAGCATATGCAAGCCTAACATGCCTACTGAACTTGCAATTTAATTGTGTGTTTTGAACTGGCTTACATTAGCATAATATAAATAACAAGTTCTATCTCCACATCTGCTAGCTCCAGATTGGTATATATAATAATTAATTTTTTTAGCTTAAAAAAATTGAAGATATATAAACCAAGAAAGCTGCAAAAATATCCTAATTAGAATGAAAGTGATTTGCTGCTGGCAAGTTATCATAACTGGCTGTATTGTACTTGGACGTTGAATGCAGTGACATTTAGAAAAGTTTTAAACTTTCGTGTCTTTAAGACCTAAAGAGCAGTTTATGAGTCACTGTTAGAACTCCTTATTTTTTAAGTGTGTTTCAAGTGAAGGAATGCCACAGATTACGGTAAAGCAATTTAGGACCGACTAGTTTCATGTGAAATAGAGACTAGGCTGCACCCCAAGAACAAAATGAGTTACCACATTCAACAATGGCCTGTGAAACTCCTAAGAGGTAAGGAATGCCTGAGATGAGCACAGGAAGGAAGAGGAATAAGAAATTAATGTCTCCAGTTACGAGTCTACTACACCAGTATACTGAGAGCCTACTACAAGAAGAAAGGCTTCAGGGCAACTTTTCTTGCCTCTATTGTGTGTCCTGACTTTATAAAGTCTTTCCCTGTTTCATAAATTCCCTGCCATGCCCATGTAGTGTTCTGTAGGGAGTCTAGGAATAGAATGACACTGAGCTGGATGTTGGTTGATTGGTTGGATTGTTTGGTTCTGTTTTTTACAGTTGTGTGTCTACATGGCGTAGGCTTGCCAAGTCTTGTACAGGTTTGCATTGCCCTCCTACGGTCAATCTTGATACACCCAGCAATGATCTGTTTTCTCAAAATTCAGCATTCGTAAAAAGTTTTCTGGTTTTCTTTCTTTCAGTATACACGCACCTGAAGGAATGGCAGGAAGATGTGCCAGGGGAGGTTTAGGTTGGACATGAGGAAAAGGTTCTTCACCCAGAGGGTACCAGAGCACTGGAACAGGCTCCCCAGGGAGGTGTCATGGCCCCAAGCCTGACAGTGTTCAAAAAGTGGTTGGAAAACACCCTCAGACACATGGTGTGAATATTGGGGTTGTCCTCTGCAGGGACAGGAGTTGGACCCTCTGATCTTTGTGCGTCCCTTCCAACTCAGGACATTCTATGATTCTATGATACCTGGATCAGGGAATGTAGAATGTTAGATATGAGCTAATTTAGTGTGTAGAAATTGCCACCTCTTTTTAATTAACTATTGATCTGAGGAATTTGTGTACTGAGTTTAATCAAGTGTGAGGAGAATACCTGACTTTTCTCAGTTTGTTTGATTTTGAAGTATATAAATCTGATGCAGGGCATCTATATACTACTACATTGCTAGCAGCAATTAATATTAGTATCTTCCCTGGAGCTAGGAATGCAAACTACAACTCTGGTTTACTGAAGTCTCTCAGTTATGAAGTTTTATGTGGCAACAAAGGTTTTGATCTTAAAAAAAGTCATTTTAGCATTACCATCACTGTATGCACCTGGATGTGTTCTGCAAACGATGCAGAGACTACTTTTGTTTGAGAAATTAAAGATGATACTGCCAGTGTGAGCTGAAGCCTGAAGTTTTGCTCTTGAGTAGGGGAAAAGAACAGCTGCCTTCAAAGGTGAGGGTTTCCTTGCCTACAAACTATGAACCAGAGTGAGGAAAATATTCTGCTGAAGAAACAGTTTCTTATAGAAAGACTGGGAGAAAAATCTTCTCTCACTTTCATTTGAAAATCTCACCAATTATTTCAAACTGATTATTTTAAAATATTTATAAGAATCCAATAATAGACTTCATAGGTCTCTTTAAAAATGATGCCACAAAAAAGGACTTTTAAGGTCTCATTGCTTTTCTCCACAGTCTCACTGTGAGTACTTTGTCTGTATAGTGTTAATAAAATGCCTCTTTGCTCTGGTGATACCAATTATTCCATGACCTAATAGGTTACACTATTAAAGTTTCTGCTACTCTAAATTTTAATCCTATTAGCTTAGTCCCTGAAGAGTCATCTCCCTCCTTGCTGTGTTCATCCTCCATGTATTTCAAGAAGGTTATTGTTCCCCTCTGTGATTATTTAGTCAAGGTATTACACATTAAGTCTTTAATTGTATCTTCTGAAGAAATCCCTTTAGCCCAATTTGTGGCTTAAGTATTTGTGCTTATTGACCAAAGTGCATCTTCAGTACAAATGGATGGTGTTACTGCTAGGTAAACAAGCTTTAAATCAACAGGCTACCTTTCAAGTGCCTATACTAAGCTTTTTCTTAGCCCTGGTGTTGGCCAGGTTCAGCAACTACCTGATGTTCTTTCACAATTTTTTACTTGTTTTTCCATTGTAAAAATCTCAGCTGTTGCTGTTGTGGTCTATGTGTGGTACCACTGAGTACTTTTTTGTTATTCTCATACTGTGAAAAGATAAGCCCCTGAAAAAGGACTGCAAGATGATGATTTAATGCCACTAGCTAAAATAACACTATGCTAATTCTTTCCATAATGGAAGGATTTGGACTTTTGGATAGTCATATTACTGATCTGTCTCTTTGAGCACTTAAAGATCATAGTTGTATGAAATATTTTTCATTTAAAAAAAAACCTATTTAATGGTCAAAGCTGAAATCTGGAGCATTCATTCTTCATTAAAAAATTTTGAGTAATAACTTTAAACTCAATACCTAAACTTAATGGTTTGCCTAGGTGGTACAGAAATAATCGATCAAGACATTACAGCTAACACTGTGCATGTGTTATTCTAGCTGCTGTCGAAGCCAGCATTATTATTAATTTTAATGGCTTCTTTTCAGGACTTCAAATTGTACAGTATTCAGTTACTTCCTCATGTGGTTTGTACCGCAAAGATACAGCTGTTTGAACACCATTGATAAATAAAGGGGAGACCTTTAAAACTGTGAGATGCAGAGCCTATATCTCAATTTTAAACAGATCATTCAGGTCTGATTAAAATGCAACAAATGAAACTGCCCTGCACGTGAAAGCAAAGCTTCCTGCTGTGGTATCAAACCTGAACACTGGTGTCGGTGCTCAAGGCACAGATGCAGGATTTGGGGGAGGTTTTTGGAAAGTTTAAGGGCATTGGTCACTACTCTGGTAGGTGTGCTCATCTACCCTGTTGATTCTCAGTGCACAGGTGTCACGGCTTTGGATGCCACCACCCCTGTTCATTAGTTTAAAGCATGATTTGTTAAGTCAGCTAATCTGCCAGCAAGGGGTCTCCTTTTCCAGGCAGGTGAATCCCATCTCTCCCAATTACCTGTACTGAGATAACAGGAGGTGATAAGTCAGGCCACTCTCCTCTTTGTTTGTGTTCCTGGGGCTCATGAAGTTGTTTGATCTTTCCCAGCCGGTGCTTTACCGGGACACTGGTGCCCTTCCCGCACCGCCGGAGGCTCAAGGGCCGTGTCACCGCCCTGCCCCAAGGAGCTGCTGTCACAAAAGCTGCGAGAACATCACAGTACCCCGGTTACCGCTTTGTCACCTGGTTACCGCCTCACCCCCGGTTACCGGAGCCACCTTGGGCTGCTCACGGCAGAACACGGCAGCTGCTGCTTGGAGCATCGGCTTCCCCCGTTCTGAAGAACCGATGTAAGTGCTGAAATTTACATGTCCTGTGAGTTTCTGTTGGTTATAATGGTGGTTAACAGGTACTTGTTTTAGTATAACCATTTTCTTTGAATTGTAGTGCGTTCTTGCTCTAGAGGACAGCTTTCTCACAGTTAGGTTTATAGGTGTCCCTAGAGTAAAATCAGGATAGCAGCAGTGACTAAATATGAACCTATGTAAAGACTGGCATAACTCTTTAATGTTTATAGTTGCTTGATCTCTAATCTCACATGACAGATTTCTTTAACCTCTTGTAGGACCTGTACACTGTACAGTAGCTTATCTGACTCATTGTAATTGTGTGGAGTGCCACATGCAGCTTGCTCTGCTCAGGGCCTAACTGTAAATTCAGTGTAGTTGCTTTACTGTAGCTACTAGTTCTGCAGAGGTGCTGCAGCTGTGTTGGCTTTTTTTTGGTGGAGAACAAATAAGGTACTCCTTCCCTTGGTCCTGTTTTGCAAAGGATGTTAAACTGACTTATCTCTAAAGCTGAGCATAAGAGGTTATAGTTCTGTTGCTTAGAAAAGTACTTTCTGGAAGTTTAGGGCACTAACTAAATGGAGGCTAGCGATTGCACAGCATCAATACTAGAAAAAGAGGAAAGGAGTATAAGAAGTGAATTGTTTTTGCATTTCAGGTTTGGCTTCTTCCCCTGACCTTCCCACTTCAGTGTGTTTTTAAAAATATTTATTTCACCATAGCTACATTGTGAGCATAACACAACAATGAAATAAGCAATACTAGGTATGAACAATGGGTACTTAAGGGAGTTAGGAGTCTTTTACCTGAAATAGTGGACTCATTTTGAGGCTGATATGAGCCAATATGCATTAATCTTTTCTGTTGCTAGGTTTAAGACTACTAAGCTGCAGCCTGCTTTACATAATAGCAAGTAGTCAGATGTTCGTTGTGGCTCCAAACCTGTATTTTATTCCTTGGATTAGAGACTGACTGCAGTACTTTCTTGAAATTTCTGGTCTAATATAAATTGCTTATACAACACTTGGGCACCTGAGATGATGCATATATAAACAAATATAGGTAGCAGCCTCACCTTTGCTGTTTGATAACAGGAACAGGCAAGTAACCTAACTACATTTGTTAAACACTGAATGAGGTTCTATAATTATGTCATAAAAAACTTTGATGGATCAGGACATATGTTTCAATCCCATGTAAAACTGAACACTTATCAATCATGACACACTTGCACAAGACAGAGACAGCTTCTTTCTGCTTCATGACCAAAGGCAACAGGATGTCTTCCTTTCAGAACTGATGCTTGCAGGAAAGTGAACGTACTGGAAACTGCTTGGGATCATGGGATCATGCACTTTATTTCCACTCAACTATCTGTGATAATAACTTGCATTTAAGACAGAAAGGTTTATCTTCTGCTTTGGACCTTGTGGTTTGTTTTTGTGGTTTCTTTGGTTGGGTTTTTGTTTATTTGTGTTTTGTTGTTCTGGTTGGCTTCTTTTTTTTTTTTTTTTTTTTTTATGGCTCAGGTAGTAACAGACACAGAGTTGTACTTTATTTTCTTCCTTTGGCTATGATGAGAAGATTGTTATCTTCTTTTAAGGAGGAATGCTTTAGCTCAGTTATTTCTACTGCTGTTGTTTCCAGGTTGACCTCAACTGGTGACCCTTCTTTCTTTCAGACTCTACCAACTATTCACTTGGTTAAACTGGTTATCTTGACATTGTTCAATGTGTGTGTCTTTGACCTGGCTGCTTGCTCACTCCTGCTGTATGGATAAAGAACATTGTTTTTGACTGACAGAGGCCATTTATGGTATGTGTGGATCATGGTGGCATTTATTTGCCCTAGTTATGATGAAGGGTCTGTTGCATTAAGCTTTTTAAAACATGACACCACTCCTTCAGAAAGATACAGGGCAGACAAAGAAAAGGGATGCAATATATAGGCAAAGCAAGAGCTACAAAGCAGGAGAGGGAAACAAAGCTTTTTAAAGGAGGGTTTGAATGATTCTATCCTGAAGGGAGAAAGGTGAGGAAGGAGGTATTGAAGACAGCAGATGTTGTAAGATGAAGATGCTAGGTAGACTGGAAGAATATTCAGACAGCAGTCACCGTGGCTGAATGTTACAGCAGGTTCTTTATCTCTTCCAGCCATCTAATTTGTGCCTTTGTGTCTTACACTGTTCCTTTAGTAAGTAGCATTTCCAGTATCATGATGATAATGTTAGCTTTTGAGCTGACTGTCTCTGAAATCACTGATAACATTTCTCTTGACATCACTGATCAAGATCTTATTGTAAACTGGACTAGTACTGGAAAGAGGAACAAAAAGCCCCAATGAGTTTAGTGAGAACCAATTGCTGCATTTTTCAAGCTGCTTGTTTTGATTTGTCTGTTACTTCATTGCAATTCTGTGCTTTATCATTGCTCACAGATGTGCCGGTGAATTTGAGAGACAGGGAAGAGTTGCAAAGTGAATTTTTTGTTCAAAGACAGAGGAGAAGAGAGCAAAGGGCAGCTTTATAAGTCTGAGCTCCTTCAGACACATGCCTTGGTAATACAAATAAGTTTATTTCAATGCATGACAGCTGTTGCTGCCAAAACTCTGAGGTCTGTTGCTAGTATGAAATCTAATGATGAATGAAATTAAGGTTTTGGGACTGCCAGTAAATTGTTAGGCCACAGACACAGATGGTGGGATAGAAACTGCTACAAACTAGAAATCTTCAAGGGAAAAAAGAGCTTGTGGAAAATAGTGTTCTTGGTGGTATTATGTAGGAAAATCTGACCTTTAAATCAGGAGAAGGTAGTTTTCTGTAACCTTACAGAAGTAATAGGTGCTCTAAATAATTTTCTTGTCTTCCATCCCCCAATAGTAATGAAACTCAACTAGATTTTTAACATTTAGAAAGCAGGGTTTCAGGAACCTGGCCTCTGCTGGTCCATGTTTCTGCATGTTCCTACTTGTACTGCTTATGCAAAACTTTATGAGGATGCTCAAGTGGAAGGGGAGACTAAGTAAAACTAAGCTTCAATATCTTCTTTCCTGGTTGTACTTGACTGATTGAGGTGGGGGACAGTTAGTAGGAAGTCAATTTGAAACAAGTGTTTTGGTGGAGAAAAGTGTAACTTCACACAGCAAGAAAAGAGAGAAGAGTGAAGAAAGCAAAACCTAGTTGTCCTCTTGCTTGAGACTTCATGTGATAAGAACAACAGATATGTAATATTAACTACACTGTCTACTGGGAATTTGAGTGGAAGGTGTTTGTTTCATTTATAGCCAAGGATGCTGAAGGAAGAACCTAATCACTTCCTGTACTGTTTATATTATTTTTAAAAAAGCCTAGAGCAGATGTAAATACATTCTTGTCCTTCTTTCTCCTGTCTTTATCAATCTCGTTTGCCTCCAGCATGGAATCATCAGGGCCCTGAGAGTACTAATGGATCTTAATTGCACAGAGCAGCCTCAGCTGGCCTCCTCCCACCTGCTGGGGAGTGTACAGGGGCTACTGAGACAGGATGATAGAGATTCCGGAAATTTTCCAGTCACAGAAGCTTGCTACTTACTTAAAATGTTTAGAGAACATTTAGCCTGATATTTCATTTTTAAGTGAGTATCTGAAGGTAACAAGCTTTTTGACTGACATCTGCCATTATTGAACATTCTTTGGTTGAGGTACCTTTTGCCTGATTTCTGTACTCCAAAAGATATTCTGGATGATCTATCCAGGTATATGTATCTTTGTGAGGCTGCTGTTGTTAAGGGCTTGCATTGCAAAGAGTGTTCAGTTTGTCAGCTGGCATTGATGTCAGTGTGAAACCTGCTGTAGAGATGTAGTGCCAAGCAGCTTTGTAGCATGACAGTGCCTGAACTTTCTCTTTGTTACATTTAGAAAAACAGATACAGTTTCCCTGAATTTGGTTTGGGTGTTTTTCATGGTAATTTGTTTTCCTCAGGAGTAATAGCTTGCTTGAAGAAAAGCACGAATCAGCTTCAAGCTTTTCACTGGAATTCAAAATGCAAGCTGTATGGATGTTAAAGTTTGTGAGCCAGCCTGAGATCTCCTGAAAATACTTTCCTACAAAAGCTCCTACTCTGAATATTAAATCTATAAAATGTTACACTAAAAAATAATCATTTTAAGAGGGCTTAATGTCTTGTAAAATACAAAGAAATGCAATTCTATGTATTTCAATACCATGAGCTAGTCTTATGCAACAGTGAAAATAGCAGTTTACAAAAACCAGCATGAATAGTTGGTATGTCATCAATGTACTAACTTCTTCACCTGGTTGTGCTTAACTTAATCTTGACAATGGCTGCCAGTTGACTTTAAACCTGAGCACCCTGCAGAATCTTTAGCATGTGGCCTATGCTCTCTTTAAGGACTAAAACAGGGTGAAAATATTTTCAGTACTGTTGGCTCATCTGCACAAAAATGATGAAACCCATCCTCAGCAAACATGTTGTTATAGCTGCAGCAGGGAGGTTACTTGGAAACTGCTATCACTCTGATATATCCAAGTCCAAACTCCTTTCAAATTAGGAAGTTTTTCTCAAACTATGAAGGGCATATTTTGTGCTCGTGCTCAGTCTTAGTTGCACAACAGAAGTACAGGACCAGCCAACACAAATGGCCAGTAAAGAGAATGCTGAGATGCTTCTCAGCTTCTTACTGTTTATTTGTTCAATCTTTGTTTTCAAATAAGTAGTTCAAATACTTCAAGATGTAAACTGAAAATTAACTTTGTGATTAGCTATGTTTAATGTGACCATGTAAGCAATATTCCCTCGCAGCCAGGGTCTTTTTAGTAAGCTGACATCAAAACATTGAGCCTGGTGTGAATGACTAAGAAAAGCTTACCTCAGAAGACTTTAAACAGCATGAGAGAAAACATAAGCTGTTTGTTTTCTGCTTGGGAGTTTTCTATTTGTGTATGGGTTCAAATTAGTTAGGGGCAATGTTTCCAGGCATTATGTCTGTAGCCATCCCTGCATGCTGCACCAGCACTTGTGTGGTGCTGTGGAATCCTGCCTGTCAGTCTTTGCTTGGGAGACTGTAAATCCATGCAGTGGGTTTACAGGGTATAGTGGTGCCAAAGTGGATTCTGGCCTTCTGATCTGTCTAAGTTTGGGGTGCTATTTAAATATGGTTTTGTGTCCTGTCAGCTATAGTATTTTTTTTTCACCAGTGTGTATTTTCCCACCTGACTTTTATGATCCTGAGCTTTTGAAATGATAAGTATAACCATTTTCTTAAACCTTCTATACAACATCTTTTTGAGAAGGAAAGGTCTTTTTCAGTTGTGTGGTTTTTTTAATTATTATTTTCAAAATCCGCCCCCCCCCAGCCCCCACTGTGGTGCTTGCAGTCTTTCAGGAGTGGTTTGCTATTCTCTGGCCATTTCAGATTATCTTTAAAGAAAATATAGGAAAGACCTTGGATTTTGATGATTTGTAAATGTGTCAGGCTGTGTTTATAAAGACTTAAGTAAAAAGGCTCTCTTTAATAGGTTCTCTTTATAAACTTACTCTGATTTGTAAGGGTTGCACAGATGGGAAGTAATGGTAGGGAGGATAATGCTGATAATGGCATCGTCTTCTTGGTACTCAGCAGGTATGAATCCAGAGTAGCTCTCCTGATACACCTAGGTAATTTGAGATGGCTTTTAGTAAAAAATGAAATACTTGTTTTCTGGCCTGTGTTTTAATATGAGCCACTTGAAAGACAATGCTGTTACTCTAATCTCCAAAAAGATTGACTTGTACTGTTCCAGTACATTTTTAAGAACTTTGTCAAGGTTTGGGATCATACTCCTAGAAACCCAAATGTCTCAAATTCTAGATAAAGTTATCACTTTGGTTTATTTGATGTTGCTTGCAATTGTATTTTGAAATATAGGCAATGCAGAAGCCACCATGTAAAAAAATTTTCTCTCTGCACTTAGTACACAGTAGAGTGAGTTTATAGGGAAACCTGAAGCTATAAGCAATGTGCTTTAAACAATGGAGTCAGTGCCTTCAATGTTTGTTAGTGAACATAAAACAATAATAAAGAACAATGAAATATTTATAAATTTTTAGAAGTAATTACAGGGATGAGATGTGGAGTTTAATTTGGAAGCAATAGTAAAAACTAATGAAAAATTAATTTTCTGTACTTATTGGGTCATATTCAGACTTTTTAAAAAAATAAGTTTTCTTCCTTGTGGCAATAAGATGTGCCAAATTACCTGATTAATGTAAACTTACAGTTCCATTCTTCTCCCATTAAAGTAATTTTACAAGTGGATAAATTCTGTTGTTCCTTTTCTTTGTATCAAAGCCCGTATGAAAAGACATCTGAGCTTTTACTGCTGATTATATTGCCTTTCATTGACAGGACTGGCATTTTATGTTCTCTTAGAACATGAGTAGACTTAGAGTCTGTGTTTTCACTGCAAAAAAGGAATACATTAGAGGGCTTTAAATCAGAAACGAAGTCTTGTATTGGCTTGCAAACTAAGGTGAGCTAAGGGGATGTAACAAGTATTCAATTAAATTAAACATCATAGTGCTCTGATATAAATGTCATTGAGGTAATGCACATCATTTTATTCATTAAGACACTAAAATCTATGAATATACCAAACTTCTGTGTTATGCTGGTTGTGGACTGGTTGGGCTGATTTGTGAGATCAATTGGGAGTGGTCTTACCCCACTTACTCTGAACCTACCTGCTTTCAATGGGAGCACAGCTAGGTTACAGTAAAATCTATTGGTTGACCTCTCATTGAGACTTGAATTTTGCTATGAGTGTTGTTTTCCTAGAAGTCTCTAATAAAGGGATTGTTGCCAAGTTTAAACTCAGAGATCAAGTAGGATGCAAATTATGTATAGGCACCAGCCAGGTGTTCTCCAGGAGATGAAGTTCACCTCCTGAAATGAAGCAACTGTCCTTGATATTTCAGTTGCTTATTTGTAAAATGGAAACAACAAAATAAACATTGTTTATGTCTGAGTGTTATGACACTCAGTCAGCAGGTTTTTTCCCTTCCCACCTCTGCCCAAACCCCCTTGTACTCCCTGGTTCCTTGTGTCCAAATCCTGTGCCCCTTGGTTGGCCAGCACAGTTCTCATTATGACCCCATGGCTCAGTGTGTTTTAGCTGTTGCACAACAGGTGGAAACGAAGTGCAAGCCTTTTTGCCTTGATCATAGGCCACACAAATGTGTACACGGGTATTGAGAGTATATATAAACCGTTGTGGCCACTGTCCCCCATGTTCCTCTGAGCCCCGTTTGGTTCCAGGCAATCACTGATGTTATATTTTCTTTGCTGTTAGAGAAGGTACCTTAGTGAGAAGGTAAACAAGGGAGAGACAAAGATCAGGGGGAATTTTAGGGTGTGTGTGTTTTTGGTTTTTTTGGTAACCCCTATTCCAGGATGCTTGTATCTTACTCAGTTTGGATACTGTGCCTCAATGCAGTCTCAACACTAGGATGCTCAGTGTGCCTGTTGTGTTATACTTAGTGTATCTCACAGTCTGAGAAGTGATGCTGACTAGAGTTGGACTGACTGCTGAGAGTGGGACTGCATATGATACCTCTGGAAGTCTGGCCGTTCTGTTGATATTATTGAATACTTTAACAATGATTCCAAGCAGAAATATCTTGAAAACAGATTGTATAGGAATTCCCAGGGGCTCAAAGAACTTTGTTCCTCAGTTTGGTGTACCTTCCTGGTTCATGGCCTCTTAATTTTAGTGAGTCGTGCTAGTTGCTCTATTTGGCTCATTATCAGTTTTGTGAAGGGCTCTGTGAGGAACCAGTTTGGGACTTGAAATTTAAAAATGCTCATTAGGTATAAAGTAACTTCTGTCAAAAGAAGGGAAGGACTGATTATGGCCAAGACACTAGTTGTTAGCAAACTCTCAAGTCAGAAGGTGAAATGGTAAATCAGGCTGACATTAAGCAAGGGATGTAGCAATACAGAACAGTGAAGGTAGTTAGATGCATCTGTAGCACTGACTTTTCTTCCAGGCTGATCACATTGTCCTCTTCTGAATTTTATGATGATCTGAAAAATTTGGACCCTGTTCCCGAAGGGAGCTCAGTGTATAAAACCCCGTATTACAACTTTTAACTTATAGTGTAGGCTAATGTATTGGAGAACTGGCTGATATCAGGGATCCTTGTAGTGCAACATGCTGTAGAAATATAAAAGATTACTAACTATTCTTCCCATACAGTGTTTGTATGCCAAGTAACAGAAACGAAAAGTTGGATGAACCTTCTTTCCCTGAATACCAACAGATAATTTATTTGGTGTCTTGCCATTTCTCTTTTTTCTTTTCATGAAAATGCTGACATTTCAAAAATGTTTGTTTTTTAATTAGAAACAAAAATACAGTATCTGTCTCTGTTTTTGAGGAAATAAAAATTTACAGGAGCAGTGCTTCAAAACCAAAGAACTGGGTGTTTAATTTTTTAAATTGGAAGAAGCAGATTCTGCCCATGATCAAGACAGCTTGGAGACACAAGTATGCAAGGAGCCAGGCAGCTGCCTGGCAAACACTGACAGGAATGTGGCTGCACTGCTCACTGAGGCAGCCTGTGTGGCTGCCTGGTTCCACTTCAAACACAAATAACATACTGGAAGAACTGGCAAGTTCTTGCAAAGCAGTTGGATTCTATGAAATCAAAGCTTTTTGGTGGAGGACTGTTCCAGCAGAAATTGATGTAGCTTACTCTTCAAATAAGCTATCTGCCTGAACAGTATGATAGTTAAAACAACATTTTAATTTTAGGATTATTTCTATCTTTTAGTATTTTAGGTAAGGTTGGGAGGTGTATGAGAAGAATAAACTAAGTAGAAATAGAAAACAGGATTAAAGGACAAGGTGGGACAAGTGTGATTGGAAAAAGCAGTGTGGGTGGTGAATGAGCACTAGAAAGACGAAAGGTTTGGTCTTTTGCGGTCTGACCACTTTTGCTGTTTAGAGCATCGTGTTTCAGTATGGGGAAGATGATCTGAAGAGTTGCAGAACTCTTGAAAGAGCTCCAAGGCCAGGAAACAGTGAGAAAGGTTGGAGAAGAAGGGCTTGGGGAAGTGTTGGATTGTGTCATTATTATCATAAACAGGCAAGGAGGATGGCTGGTTGGTCACCAATTCTATAGCTTAGTACCCAAGCCCCTGACTGGAATATCTCTAGGTGTTTGTAGAGGGCATCTCAGGGGTTTACTTCACTTTGCATGATATAAGCAACCTCACTTACATCTGAAAGTGCTTAAGTGGTAGAAAAGAGAACTCGGATTGCCTTCTTTCTTTTGTAACTCCATATTGTCATCTGAATTGGAAGAATGAAGTGAAGCGGCATGTTGTAGCCTATATGTGAAAACACTAGGTTACCTTACTTTTTTTTAAGTCTAGATATTACACTAATCCTTTGTGCTGATGTTTTTCATAAACTGGCTGAGAGAGCAAAGAGGATCTCCGAACTGTCATGTTGGGTCATTCTAATCTCATTTCTATAGTCATAGGACCAGAATGCGTTGTGTGAAATTGATGTGAGAATGTGGAATATGGATTTAGAAAATAAGAAGGTAATTTACAAAGTAAGGACACTTCTTAAAAAACAAAACAAAAACCCACAGACTATAATGAAATAACTTTGAAAGAAGTCGTTTGGAATTAAAGTAATATTTATCTTTTAGTGGGTAATAATTTTTGGCTTTAAAACTGTATAACCAAAACCACTATGTCCCTTGAGGACAGAGGTAAATTTGGATTTAAAGAAGGTGCAGTAAATATTTTGTACTTTAAGGAAAGGCAATTACCATGGATCAGGTAGAAGAGAAGTACCAGGGTTTTGGCAACATAAGCAGCAGAATTGTGCATGCAATCAATACAGGAAAGGTTATTTTTATTGGGTGCAGGAGGTGGAGGGTAGGAGCTGGTCTCCGGCACGGTGCTGCCAGTGAGCAGGAGAGGGCGGCAGAGAAACAGAAGTGCTGTGTGCCGTTCCTGCAAAGGCTCCGAAACACCACTAACATTTTTAAGACCAGCGAGAGCACATCGGATCTCTCAGAAGCTAAATCTCCTCCAAAAAGGCAGTTTCACCAGTCTTTAGGAGAAGTCTGTGACAGTTTTAAAAATGTCAAATTCCCGTGGCAGCACAGATGATGTGGTGAAGCAGCAAGGCAGAGATGGCAAGATGAGAAGGGAGGATGTGGATGATTCTCAGCCTGAGGGGAAGAGGTTGAAGCTGGGGAATGAAGGAGGAAACATTGGGAAGGACAGAGGAGCAGCAGAAGCAGAAGAAATAATGCCTTGTTTAGGCAGAGAAGAGCCTGTGCCCGATGGAGGTGGTGAAGGCAAAAGTGTAAGTGAGGGTCTTCAGTAGGTCTGAGCTGGAAAAGGACAACGGCTGGGAGGGAACCTTTGAAATTGTCATCCTGAACTTGGTAATTGGGCTTTAAGTACTGTAGGATGAATATGATCAAGTGTCCCGTCTTACTGAGATAAGGATTGTTATTCTTCAGTTTTTTATCTCGGCTTCATGTCTTTTAGTGCAGAAGTACGTATTTTTAATCTGGCTCTTGCTGTTAACTGCTTGCAAAATATCTATTTGTTAGAGGAGTGATTTTTTCTTTTTTTTTTTTTTTTTTTTTTTTCTTGAGGGGGTGTCAGGGGAGAAGGAGCATTAACTGCTAAAGCTTGTTCTTTACCCCCCTGTATCTGTTCAGAAATTGGGTAACAGTTGGTACATTGAATTGGACATTTTGAGTTGTTTATCAGTCTGTCCATTCAGACTTTGAACTACATTTATGTTGTGGAACACTGTTTTACACCCGGGGGTGAGGGCAGAGCCTCCGGGGGAAGAAGAGTTGGTGATTAGAAATCTGGTCTGGTGAGAAAGCCAATGTCATCTGTTGAGATTTAACAAAAAAAAAAAGCTGCTGAGCAGTTGTCTCTGTAAATATCACCATTATCAGATCTTTATAAGAGGTTAACTTTGTCAGTGTTTCCTGACTGGTTATGTAGCTCAGCTGCGGTGCCTGTCAGCAGGTTTCTGAGGCACAGCAGAAAACTGGGGGTGAACATATGGATTCCAAGACAGCTGAAGCTTTTCTTCTCATGGTGCAATTTGGGCCAGGTACTTTTCTTCCTGGACACATACTAGCTGCTTCCCTCAGTCAGAAGTGAGGGTGGGAACAATGTCTTGACTGTAGATGTTTCGTCTTAAGTCCATTGTATGACAAGAGTATAGCTTCTAGAACTCATTTAACAGCTGCTGGCACTTTTAGGGCACAGGTTTTATCTAGAAGTTTTCTGAAATCTATTATTTTTCTCTCCTGGGATTAATTTCCTGGATTAAGATATTCCTCTTCAAATGAGGAGGCAAGTAAATGCTCCAAGCTTGGTAGGGTTTACTTTTTAAATAATATGAATGTTAGTTTACTTAGTTCTTTCTGATGGAAGGTCATCTCTAAATACAACAGTCTTTCTGACTCTCAAAATATTTAAAATGTGTCTAGAGTGTCAGCTTATGTAAGCAAAACTCTCTTATCAGTCCACGTAACTGCATATAGTTGCACTTTGCTGTAAGTCTTTGTTTTGGGTTTCCAATGCTTGTGAAGGCATGTTCTTTTCGACTCTCAGAAATCAAAGTAGCACTCTTGTTCTGATACCGATTCTAGTTTGTTTGTTTTCAAAGATATACAACGTATGAGCAAGTTAATTGGTCAAACCGAAACTCTTTGTTTTTATGTGTGGTGTGTTTTTGTTTTTTTGTGTGTTTTTTTTTTTTTTTTTTTTTGCTTGTGTTCTGAAAGTCTTTAAATCAATTCCACTTCATGATAAGTATTCATAATTGAAAGCCACTATTGGTTGGAGTAAAAGTTTTTTTGATAGTGCATCTTACTATAATGCTTAATTAAAAAGTTATTGAAAGATAAGCCTTAATTAAGTAAGTTTGTCTTTTGAGGGATCAGTTTTAGAATGTAGAATATACTGCAATGATGTCTACCTAAATTGCTGGGCTCCGCCAAACTTGTGAGGCTCAGTTTACTCCCTTATTAATGTTCTGCCACTACAGGAAAGTTCTGTGGTAATGGATACCTGTCCGTTTTTTTGTTCTTCCAAGGACCTGTGTATGTCTGTTCCGTTTTTTTGTTCTTCCAAGGACCTGTGTGTGTCTGTTCCAACACTATATTATGACTTTTCATCAGGGGGCTGTTAAAAATATTAAGAAAACTAATGTGATAATGAGCAGTTTTACTGTTTGTCTCCCCAGAACCTATTCTTGAATATTTTTATGATAAAATAATAGTTCTTATAATAATCCTTAATTTAAACTTAGTTTTATTCAAAATTAATCAAAGCTCACTGAAGCTGTCCTTTCCACTCACTTCAATAGGCTCTTGCTTGGGATGTTGTACTATTTTTCTATAAATTTCCAGTATTTTTTTTCCTATTCCCATTTAAAGCAGTATGTCTGTGAGGGAAACATTATTAGAAATGAATGTTGTGTGACATTTGAAATTCTGCTATCGTGTAACTCTTTCTAAAAACAGTAAAAACTTGTTCAACAATCACTGTTTGTTACTTTGTAGAGAGCAGGCTGCTGGAAAAGATGAACTGTGTGCCCTTAGGAAACGCTGGAATGACTTCATTTCTGTGCTTAGAAGGATCTTTACTTTAATAGGCATAGTGGTATGGGTAATCAATGCACGCATTGGAAGAACATTTCCTAATAGTCCATTATGTCTTCTATTTTAAAGAAGGACATTAAAAAAATTATAGGCTTTGACTCATTTTTGGACTAGTATTAAAGAAATAGCACAGTAAATGTGCTATTTCTTATTTATTCCACTGCTATTTGCCTGATTCAACATCCATTCTTAAGTTTAGAAGAAAGTAACCCATCTAGGTTGTCTAACTCATTACACCACTTATGAAATCTCATATTATGAGAGACTGCAAACACCATTTATATTTTATGCTTGTGAAATGGTGCATAATACTTCTAGGCATTTACTTGGCGTTGTGTATTTATAACAGTAGCTGCTGCTGTGCAGAAGGACATTTCTGCTGCTAGCTTTGCTGGACAGAACTGGTTTGTTTGCTGTGAGAATGAAGGGTTGCATTTGCCAACAAATAGTTTGCAATGGTCCCTGGAATGATTCTTTCACTTAGTACTAGTACCTAGTTGATGTAGTAACCTGAGGTAAAACTCTAATTGTTAATTTAGACATCTATTAAAACAATGTGCTTCTCGCTTTCTCTTTTTATTGCTGTTATTTATAGTGACTAACCTGCTTGCAGCAGGTGTGAATCACATAGTCTAAGGCCATGCAATTTTTTCCTACGTTTCCTTTTGGTATAGGATCAGAATGAAGTATTTGGTTCAAACCAAATGGAATGTAATCTTTGTAGTAGGGTTCAAATTAAAAATTCTCATTTGGTAAAAACAGTGGGGAATCAGCGTTTGGAAGAGCTCAAACTCAAAGGTTTTGGTAAAAATATTTAACCATGGTCTCTGAGGAATTCAATCAACTTCTTGCATACCTGGAGGGTGACCATAAGTGTTAGCTACCTGATTGTCATCTGGTTGATTGTCACCTTACCCATGCTCCAGCATATGCTGGGAATTATTAGTGTAGTACAAAATAGTATTTACTGAAATAGAAAGTACGTGAAGAAGTGTGCAAGTAATGTTTTTGTTTGTTTGCTTGTTTCTAGGCTGAAAGATGTGTTCTTTCCCTAACTAGTTTATATGAGTTATCTATGAGTTATGATGATGAAGAGTGTGTATCCTTCTAAGCCACGTACCCTTGTACTTATAGGATATGGTCTTGTTTGGTCTCTCTTTATCGAACTGTCAGTCCATATGGCCTTGTGAAGGTGGTTTGGATTTTGGTGCAAAGATATTTCTCTATTCATAATGCATACTTTGTTACAAAACAAGCTTTTTTCTTCCAAACATTTCTGCAAAATTTATAGAAGACCAAATTCCTGGGTTTGGTTTGACTTCTCTAGGGTACACATGCACAGCAGGCTTAACTGTGTTTTCATCTATAATGTCACCTGTGCGGGAGTGTGTGTGAGAGCTTGAACTTTCATCCCTTTAAACAAATTTCAGAATGACTTAATGCCTTCAGGAATTAAAGCACTGTTCCAAATTTTTACAAAAATTCTCTTTGCCTTTGTGAAGACATGGAAAAGAGGGAAGTGTAGAACTACAGGGAAGAAAAATTGCAACTTTTCATTGGTAACATAAAAAGCAATGTCTTTATTGCAGTTTGGGACTGACATGTTGCAAAAGAATCTAAAGAAAAGTACATGAAAACTTGTTTTTTTTGTAGGAGAAAGCTGCTTTCACTGATCAGCTCTGAAGAACTGACTACACTAAACCTGTAGCATATGACAAATTCAGTCTTCTAAATCTCAAGCATTAATAGATACTTTAAACATACTTTAGATGGAACAATGTGGCGTGCTGTGTGGTGTGCTCATCTTTGCATACAGAAAGAGTTGAACCTTTTCATTACTACTTTGAAAAGTGCTGGGAGGTCCACTCCTTAATCTTTAGAGTAGTTTGTTGGAAATTTTGTGTCACTTGGAATATATTAACTACCTTTCATGTAGGATTAGATTTTCAGCATAACTTTCCCATGCTCATCACTGCCTGCATGATACACCTTGAAGGAAAATCTACTCTAGTCCCTGTGGTCTTTCCTTTTGCTCTTCACATGGCTGTATTGTGGTCTGCAGATCTGGATACCTGCTCAGGCCAGATTAAGTTTAGGACAAGCCTTCCCTCTTTCACATTTCCAACTGCTGCTTTGTGTTGAACTTGTACTGGGCACATTTGATAGAAACACTCTGCTTCAGCTCTTTGCTGGTGAACCAGTATTCCCAATCTGTAGAAGAACACACCTTGGAAAGTTGATAATTTAAAAGATTATTTCTCAGGAGGAGAGAAAGGAATTTCTAGAAATTAAGAGACAAGCTTGGAACATAAAAGGCCTCATGTTCAGTTCAAGATAGCTCTCCCTCACATGAGGGAACTTTATGGATTCACAGTATCAAATTAAAAGCTCTGTGAAGACTAGGTGAGGATATAGGAACTGAATCCTGCATCTGGATTAAACTGAGAAACTGTGTTTAGCAGCATGAGCTCCTGTCATGCAAGTGCTTAAGGTAAATAGAAGATATAAGGAGGCATTGAATATGAGAATGGTGTAAATATAGACAAATGAAATGCACGTAGATTATCTTTTATGTTTAGCTCAGGTTATGTGAAAAATCCATCAGTACAGAGTCACATATAGGAAGTCGGTCTGAACTCTGACAATTTGACCTTCCTGTGCTTTGCCACACAATTTTACACTGTATTAATGCAGTTTCTCACATAGATTTCTTTTGTTTTAAAAAATTTATTTGCTCCTTGGAGTTGGCTTATTAAGAAAGCTTGTTTGTGTGTATATGACTTTGTGCTCTTGATCATATTTACAAATATTATTTTGTAGGGGGAATCATGTTTAGAGAGGGAAAGCCTGGGGTGGTGGGTCCATGCTGGACTGAGTTTTAATTTAAGATGCTGATTTTTGACTTTCAGAGTCTGAAACAGATTGAAGCATCCTACTGTAAAGGCTGCAGTTCAGGTTTTTTTTTTTTCCTTGTCTTTATAATTTTGTTTAAATCTACTGAGATCCTTTGGTCACCAGAAGTTATGGAAGGGAGTGGACTGCAGCTAGGATGATGCCATAGATTTGAAACATTTTGAATAGCATGATGTTTGGAACACATGCAAAGCAGTCTGTATCTGCAGTTCCTCTCTTGCCTGTTTTTGGGTCTGGTTACCTCATTTAGAGGATAACATAAGGATTTAGTGTATTGACTTGTTAGGCAATCTGTAATATATGCTGAAATTAATGTTTTGTTGTTTTGATTCAGAACACTGTCAAATTCTGTGATCTAGGACAGTGGTATTATTATTAGTCTTTACACATGGAAAGAAAGGAGAACATCATCCTTTAGAAGAAGTGAGAAGTTGTATTGATATAAGGTGCTGGAGATACATGCACAGGAATATTTGCTATATACTAGCAAGGGAGTCTTTTGTACAAAGTTCTGGATAAATGGTCTTCAAAAACTGGATGCGATTCCAAGACCCAGAACAAGCTGATGGAAAATGTTCTCCCTGAAAGCGATTAATCCATCTGTTAACCTTCTGTTGGTTAATGTCCACGTCAGTCAACAGTGTCACTGTGACTTGAGCAGGAATAAACACAGTAAATAATTGGCTAAGACAACTAAAGGCAACAGAAATAAACATTTATGGGTAACCCCATTTTAACACTTTTACTGTAGTTACTAGGACAGATCACTAGATGGCAGGGGGCAAGTATGCAAACTAAAGACTCCCTATGGACTCCCTGGTTGTTTTGATGTGGGGAAAATTGTATTTTATTCAGTGAATGCCTATTTTTACATGCAATTGCAACCAAGAGTCGCATAAGCCTTTTGTATTTACCCATTGGAAGCTTAATTTCACTGTCAGGGAACATTCATGGAGCATTTCTACCTCAATTTCAATAGTCAATTACTACAATTTTTGTGAAGCAACTGGAGTATTCCTTTTGATTGAAATTGCATCCAAAAATGCATCTAAATCCTCTGAAGTGCAAAAGAAGACATTTCTGGTCTATGGAGTTGAATTAGTGGAGATATTAAGTTATTTATGCATGACTTTTCTTTTTTTGCTACTGTCTTCTACTGTGATCCAATAGAAGCTAGTGTGCATTGAATAATCCCTCAGTCATGAAAAATATTTTTTCCAAGTCTTTATGATTTAGAAATTCATAGAATTGTTTACTTTCTTTGTGGCGTGTGTACCTTTTTTTTTTCCTAATATTTGCAGTCTTAGTTATTAGCCTGGATTGGAACAACAGGGAATATGCCGTAGAAACTATGCAGAAATTCGAAACAGAAGCAGACTGGTTCTTTACCAGCTTTCCCTTTCCTGTGGAGTACTTGATGTTCAGACTCATTTGTGAGTGTATTATTACTGAAGAGTTGCCTATTTTGTTCCATTAAATTAGACTGTAGTATGTGGTGTACTGCCATCCATGTAATTTCTCCATAGAGAATGCACTTAATGTGTTCTAATGCTTTGTCCACTGTGCAGTTCTTGAACAGTCTGAGGAGTTACACAGTCTTGTTTAGACTAGAAAGGAACATGTCCTTTAAATTAAGAATACAGAACATCTACTTTTGATAGTTGTCTTGTGTGCTGAACTTTCCTTCTGGCATCCTAAGCTATTATTAAAGTGGACTTCACTTTGTCAACAGTTGTGAAGCAAGCTAGTTACTAACTGGAATCTTTTAATAGCTTGGTGTAGGAAAATGTCATGGCTGGATAACTAAACCTAATGTCATTGACTGTGAGTGGTAGATAAAGTGATTTTCAATTAGTTGTACTGAGGTTTAATTAATAAAGGTCCATTTAAGTTTTACAAATCAATGTGAAGTGGTGGGAGAGGACATGTTGGTGGCTGCAGTCCTTGGAAAGGATAATTTCATTATTGCCTTAAAAGCAAAACTTGTTTAAAGTGAAAAATTTTTCCTAAGCACAATGATTTTTATAAATCTTTTACTTGCTATTTTCTTTCTGCTTTCTTACAATATAATGCATTTTTGCCACATCACGCTAGCCATTATGTGGAGTTGTCTGACAATGCTACAGATTGCTGATGATTCTGTTCTGCTGTCTCAGGTACTTGCAAGGAAGTAGAGACTGTTGGGGATCGTTGTGCTTCAAACGTTACAGTGCATTACAGATAGTTCAGGATTCCTGGGGAATAATGTAATTCTGGTCCTTCACTTCACTAAAAAAATATAAATATTCTTTAACTAGTAACTAACTAGACAGACAAATCAAGAGATGTGGGGAAAGAGAAGCACATACTTGTCCAAGGCTATGTAGCAAGTAATTATCTGAAATACTCTAGGTGCTCAGCTGTTAAAACCAGTGGTTCCCAACCTGTGACTCAAAGGTAACATCTGAAACCTTTAGTTGTTCTTTGTTGCTATAAGACAGTACGGGCTGTTAAAGGAGAACAAAGCTAGGGATCTGGTGTGTTACTTGCTGAGTGTTGCCTGAAGGTTAGCAAAAATTGTGCAGTGTCATAATGGCCTTTAGAAATTGAGCAGGGACACCACAGCATCAGCCATCACTGGCATAAACTTAAGGGCGTCTGTGTTTCCCCGAGGTCATAATGACATTGAATAGCTGAGCAAAGACAGCATAGGATCAGTCATTAATGGCATGCACCTAAAGTGCTCTATATTTCCCCCTCTCCCATAATTATTTTGGTTGTATCGGTTACCTTTGATAGTAAGGAGATGATTACAAAACATTGAAGTTTTCACAAAGTTTCTATTATTGTTAATGTCCATGAACAGTGTGGTAAATTCCTGTTTTAGAGAAGCAGTGTTAGCTATTCATTCTTCCTGTTCCAAACTTAATGGTTAGAGATTTTAGTGAGATGGTATTTCAAGATTTATTTAACATTTGTAAGCTCATAACCATTTAAAATTCTTATTTCTGCATTTGCTCTAAGTCAGAATGACTGCAGATGTTGGAAGGCTTCATAGCATGGACCATTTCTGCAAGATCTGAAGGTCAAAAACGGGACCTATTGTCAAATACTACCCTAATAATGTGTTTTCTAAATGCTGGTTGCATCTTATTGATATTGTTGTTGATACCCGAATCTGATATAGTGCTTTCTGTTGAACATTTGTTTCTTTTAACTGGGGCTTAGCATTACTAGTGCAAAAGCCAAATGAGTATGCATAGCCTTAAGTGAACTCATGGCAGAGTAAAACTTGCACAACAGCAAGGATTGAAAGTCATCCATTAGATTTGTACTAATCTATAGCATAATGGGTCAGAGTTGCTTTCTTCTGACATCCTATTTAGCAAGCACTAATTACACACTTTCTGTGGGCCAAAAAAAAATCAAATTATTTTCTCTTTTTTTATGCTAGTCCCCATGTTTTGATATCCAAAGTCACTAGTCTGTGACTAGATGTGACAGGCCAGCCCAGCTTATAATAAAAAGGTGTTTGGCAGTTTCTGGTAAGGTGCAATAACTATATTTTTGTGGCTGATAGGGACACAAAATTCTGTTGGAGCTGAGTAAAGAAAATACTTACAGGAAGAACAGCTGTACCTCCACACTGACACAGAATTGAAATGGTTGTGGAGAAACAGGTTCCAACTGAGGCACACTAGAAGAAGTGTGGAAGAAAGACACAGTTGGACAGGCTGCATAGCCATTTTTGTGCATTTACACATGTTTTAAAAAGGTTTTTTTTATGCTGAATTGATATCATGTATATAAATTTCTGTCATAGAACAAATATATGAGTAGTACATATACATGATATGAATGTTTGTTTTACTAGTTGAGATGTACTGTGTATTCAACACATTTCCAGTAAATGTTCTTTTCTAAAACTGAAGGCTAATTACAAAAAAAAGGATTTATTATGTGAAATTCTGAACTGTCATCCCACTGAGATTATGTTGGTTCCTTGAGTTGGGCCGTAAGTAAATGGAAAGTAAGCATTTTAATCAATAATACATCGATGAAGTAACCTCTATTCTGAGATGCTGGGAGGTTTTTATTTTTTTAACTAAAATATATATTTCAACTAAAAAAACCTGCTTACTATATCCAGATGGCAAAATTGACTGTGTTTGAAGACTGTCTATGAATTAAGAGTCTGTATACAATGGAAAGAATGCTGCTTGAGCAATTAATCACTCTTTACCTAATTTGAAATAATGACATTGTGGGAAGCTGTTGTATTTGATTTTAAAAAGACTGATTCTTGGAAAAGCAGCAGACCAAAATTTCTACCTCTCACTACAGGCTGATTTCTGAATGTTGCAGGCACAATAGATTTTTACTGTGTGACACTTTCTTCTTATGTCTCCAAGCACAGGTTACACAAATGCATGGTGCTCTTGGCCACTAGTATCTAGACCACTCTTAGATTTCAAGGTCAGAATTGGCTGTTAGACTCTTAGACCCTGGTTTTTAATCTGCTAAAGCAGGTTTTTTTTTTTATTATTTTAATACTAGCTGCATGATTGCTAAACATGTTGCTCTTAAATCTGTTTGCTAAAGGAACAGGGCATTTTCATGTGTTAATTCTCCACCATTCATCTGGAGGTTCAAAAGAAGTAGCTCTTACAGGTCCCTAAATTAGTATGAGATTTGAACAGAGGCTGCAGAGTTGAATTAGTTACATACGTATTATGTGATTGTGGAAATGTGTGTACATCCTTGTTCCTACTGTAGTCTTGCATCAGTTTTGGTAATTACTAGGAATATATATTTATTTTCCTACGACCAAAGTCCAAAATACCCTACTCAATTAAGGTGTGATTTTTGGCATGCTAACTTAAGGAATCCTGGAAATGAAATGTGCATGTTTGGCCTATAAACAAAAGCTTTCAACTTCTTATATTACTGACCCTATTTCTTGGGCTAAGAAATTGTTGCCTGAAGAAAATTATGACTTTCAAGGTATAAGACCTGTTTCCTGTAATCTCAAAGTGCATGTTGTCTACTACTAATATTTTCTTTCATCTCCTCTTTAGTTTGAACTTTTGAAATAATTTCTGTATGCTCTTCAACTGTGAGCAGGAGAGCAGACATTCTGGGGATGCAGAGCATGGTTCCTGCTGACTGATGATAGAGAGACCATTTATCTTAAGTCTTTTGCAGGTTACGGTGTTAGCACATTGTTCATTTTAGTCAGCAATAGGACCAAGAAAATTTTCAAAGAAATGGACATTTGGGTAACCCTTACTGTGAATCTTAAGTCGGTGAGGTTTCCTGTCTGGTAGTAATAGCTGTTTTGGATGGCACTGAAATTGGCAGCAGTCAGTATGTAAACTATTCTCCTCACAAAAACAAGCAATCAAAATGTCACATAAATATGTACTTACTGTATAGTACCTTTTAGCCAAGTAATGTCAAGGGATTCTAGTGTGAAGTGCTTCAAGTGTCAAAAAAGTGTCTGACAGTTTCAAGTGTCAAAAACTTCAAGTTTCATCCACAATAACAAATTATACTAAATAATCTGAACAGTCTTCCATATGAAAATATTTTAGTATTTACAAAGAACTTAAAAGGGATTTGGGGGCAGGTTGGTGGAATTTCATTGCTGTCATCTAGCAAAGAAAAGTGTCTCAGTTGAAGAGATGGAGTTGGTTGGTGGGAGAATATGGATAAAATGTAAGGGAATAAACAGCAGAAACAATCTGCTTTTTTCAAGGGTGTCAGGAAGAGAGGAAAAGAATGCAAGGAATTGTCATGAAGCTCCCAAGGTACTGCACTGTTCTTGAGGCTTTCTCCTCAAAATTTAAAGGTAGTGCTTGTGCTCCCTTTGAAAACCAAATAAATCAGTCACTGAAGTCATGGCAACAGAGGATGAGACCTGCTAAGAGTGCATCTTACTGGAGCAGGATGTCAGGTTTTACTTAAACAGCTTTGCTTTGTATTTGACAATGTTCAAATAATTTGGTATTCATCTCAATGTTTGTATTACATTTGTCGTATCTAGAGCTTCATGGTTTTACTTTTTTGACACTGGATGCTGTTCTACAGATGGATGGCAGAAGCCTGTGCTTTAGTGTCTTGTGTCCCAAGATGGATTTTTCCTTAGGAAACCAAGAAGAAGAATGCAGCTGTGTATCTGACTAATGTTTTGTTTTCTCCTTTTGTATTGTAATTTTCCTCCTATATCTTAAATACAAGTTAAACTTTCCTTGCTTTTAGCTGTATTTACATTAATTTGGTCTACAATCCTGAACTCTCAAAGGGGCTTTCTTAGCACAATTTACCAAGAATTACTTGTCTCATGTAAAGTAGTTAAAATTCTCATATTCTAGGATAATCCATTTTAGAAATGGCGACAATAACACTTCAACATGCATGCCTCTATCAGATTCAACTAAAAGTTTGAAAAAGCATCATGAGTTTCTCTGATGAAAGACCTTATGTAAATTTGGGAAATGTGCTTATTATTGCTGATAATAAAAGCCCAGTTTCTTCCAGAGGGCTTGTATATTAATCTACAGTTTGAAGGTGACTTGGGGTCATGTTCAATATTATTTTTGTCTGCTTTCAGTGCCAGGAGGCCCTCCAAAGGCCAGGTAGATTCCCCCCACCTTAGAAATCAATTTTGTAATATGACTACAGCAGTTTGATTTGCAAAAGCAGTAACTAATTTCCTTTAGTTTAGGCCTGAGGGAGAGATGGTTTCTTTCTATATAGCATTTGCTAGACATATTCTTAAACTGGAGGACATGGTGAAAACTTCACAGATGGTGCTGGGATCTTTTTAAATCTCCCATGACCTGAGCCAGAATCTGTTTTTATGAATGCTCCAAACTTTAAGACCTCTAAGACAAAAGTTCACTTGTATTAAAATGTGCCTTGATACTGCCAGCAGAACTGACACAAACATTCCATTAAATGAATTGTGAAGTTTGTTTTCTTTTGTTGAATTTTTTTGTTGTTGTTTTTCTTCATTGTATTGGGCATTTGCATGAAAATGGGATCTTGAAGAGTTCATCTGTTTCTGCTGCTCATTCCTCACCTGGAGGCAGAGTCTTTGCTCTGATTTGCAATTAGTTTACTGTGCAGTATCAGAGTTGGTATTATGCTTTTGGGTGGAGAGGGAGCAGCAGGAGCTGATGAACACTTAAAACCACTCAAGTTTTACACAAAGATCTTTGCAAAGTTATGCGTACTGAGGGGAAGGATGAAATTGAGAAGCTGCATAGACTGAGCAGAATGGTCCTTAAACCATTACTTTAAATGTTTCTGTTCCTGACCTATTTCTCATCAAGCCACTGTCAAATTAGGAACCAGCTGTAACTGTGTTGGAGCAAGAACACAGTTTGATGTAACTTACAGGGAGGTACTAACAGCTGTTCTCAGAATTATTTGATTAGGGTACTTGTGGTTGGAGTAGTATTTCTGTGTTCTGGGGGAGGAAGTCATCACTTCAAGGTGTGAATCAAGGTGGAAATCAGGAATTCATTCCATTATAGGAATGGTGGCTTGACCCAGACACCAAACTTACTTCTGCATTAATATTGTTATAAATCCTAGAAACCTGTTATTTCAGAGAGAAAACAAAACAGATCTGAATTGAGGCAACTGCACCTTCTGCGAAACTGATGTTTTATGATATAAGTGGTTGTGCCGGGGGGGACCTGGACCTCTGACTCTAGCTCTGTCCTTTTGGAAAGATGTAGCAGATGGATCTGACCAAGTGTGAACCTGAATTCCCCTTTTGAGACTGAGAGAAAGGAGCTAAACTGCCTTTGCAGTACTCTAAAGGTGTCCGTCCTTTACTGGAACTAGTTTTCTTCATAACATGCTCAGTTTTTGTACTTCTGTTAGAAGATCAAGCATATTTGAGTAATACAGATGTTCTTTAAAATGTCTTTGGCAAAGTTATCAATGGGTAGTCTTGCATGTTACATTTGGTTCCAAATACAGGCACAGGGTTTTAAGTATGTGTGGAAGGTGGTGTTATAGAGAGAATGTAACATTCAGATAAAATATTTGTTTAACTGTACTTCATTCTCAAATTTGTTTTGATGTCAATGACTTTTTCTGTTGGATTCCTTAAGTTTATACATTGGGAACAGGGTTGGGGGAGATTCCTTCACGATTTTAATAGGGATGAAACAGACACCATTAAGCAAAGCCATGGTCTTTCCTTATTATAGCTTATCATGTGCCTTTTAGAGTTATGGTCAGAAGCTATACAGTGTAAGAAGTGACCCAAAGCAGGATATGAGACGTTTCCAAGTAAACTTTTCCCAACAAATGCAAAAGATCAGTAGGATAAACAAATTGTTCCCTGCAAAATTACCTAGTTGTGGAGGTAAGTTGAAGTGCTGGACATGACTGAATTGTTATTGCTGACTTTGATATGTCTGTGTGTGTAAGCTCCACTTCCATGGCAGGCTTTCATGTGGAGTGAGCTTTATATTCTGGAGTGGCAGTGGGGGGTGGGAAAAGTCTGTATCCCAATATCTTGTAATTACTAAATGAGATAAGATAATTGGAATTGGTGGGTTTTGCCCTTAAAAAGAAATAATACCTATATATATGTGTGTGTGTATGTGTATATATATATAGGTACTTCAGAAAGTCTCATTGTTCAGATGACATTCTGGGTGCTATTGGGGAGCACTGGCCTGGGAGGTTGACAGCAACACACAGTGATATATGAGACCTGGTGGCAGATGTCTTACTGTGCATGTACATAGAGAGGGCATATCCCAAAATAACATGAGGAACTTTGAAACCCAAACAAAGTGCTGAGGCCATTATCACCTTGCCTTCAATTAGGGGATAAATCAATGTTTCAGCCTGGCTGTCCTTTCTCAAGTTGTTTTTAGAATCTTGGTATTTAGGAATCCCCTATGACTAAGTCTGGTTTTCTGTTTGCCTCTTTTCAGCATTCCCCCTGCCCTTTTGTCTCCCACTTTAGCAGGGCATAGATGATTTACAGGAGCCAGCACAGTTCTCCAGGGTTTTGGTTTTCACCTCTGAGACTGGTAGCTAGAAGAAAAAGCTTCTGATTAGAGAACTGACTTACTTACCTCAATGCCCTGTTCATCTGCAAGATGCATGTGTTAATCTCCATGAGTGACTAAGGAGGCTGAATTTAGAGCTTGCTTTTATTATAATGTTAGTGCCAATGTCAGTTTGCTATCTCCTATTTTGCTTTATTTTCATAAATACTAGATAGCAATTTTACCTTTCCATTGTAAATGCAGAAAAGCTACAGTGGGAAAGCAACCAGCACTACATGCTTTAAAGAATGAAAAAATAATCCTGAAGCTGTTATTACTATAGTCTATCATGTTCTTTGGGCTACACTTTTAGGGGGGGGAAGAAGGTGTGGGGAAAAAAAAAATTAGTTTCTGTAGGAATAAGGACAGTTCTATCTGTGGGGACTGAACTGCCAAATGTCACCTTAAGTATTATAAAAAATGGCAACAGCTTAGCATTAAGAAATGCAAGAAATTATACAATGAATATGAGAAAAGTGCGTATATGTAAATGGAAAAGTCTCTAAATATTCTAAAAAATATGTAGGATGTATCATAAAGCTACTCTTGGGTTGCCAGATCCAAGTATTAAACTGTAAGTCAAGTTCTCTCTTCAAATCACGAATCTGCCTTCAATCATATTTTAAAAGTAGTAATTTTAGGCTCAGTTTTTCAGTTACTTTCTACATTTTAAGCTATTTGGGTGGTACTTTAGTGACAGATTTATCTGTAAGACTGCAAAGAGGAATGTAAGCTGCTACACAAGAATATAAATGAGAAGCTGAATTTTCAGCAAAGCTGAGTTTCTGAAATAATTCTATCACTTCAGGGGTATGGACTTGCAAGAATAAAGCAAAATGATGAGTCTTGATTTAAAAGCTGAAAAAATAGAAGCATTGATACTTGTTCAGGATGAAATTATTTTAAATCAATGGAAGCTGTAAATGGATTACCAGATCGAGGTTTCCTGTGAGAAATGACTTCATGTACACTCTTCATTAATAATCTGTCTAGTTCTGGCTTGCCAGGCAGATGAGCTCACAGCACTGTGGTCTCACCTATTTCAGCAACGTGCGGGATGCTCAGCTGCTGGCAGTAAGTGTGGGCCATTTAGTTTTAGTAATGTTCCATAATAATTTTAGGAACTTGAAAAATATTTGAGGCAGGATGAATTGCAGCACTTTCTAGGAATTTTACTGAATTCTTTTTTTGAGAAGTTATTGAGGACACATGTTAAGATATTACTGTCACTATTTTGAATGTTCTTTGAAGAGAAATTTTCATTCTTACTGATACTGAATTGACCATTTTGTACAAGTTTTTGTTTTTCTTCTTCCATTGCTCTTTCTAAAAGATTTAGTTTGAAAAGCCCAATTAAACACTTGGAAGCACTATAGCAAGACAATCTTGACATGACCCATTCAACAGCAAATTACTGTTTTGTGCCTGATCTTGTAGAGAGCACTCTGCCTGCATGCAATCATTAATGGGTTCACTATGCAGAGGACTCCTCTTCATAAAAAGGCTCTACTATTTGTGAAGTGGTGAACCAGATGCAATCAGCGTTTTTTAAAATAAGTCACAGTAATAGCTTTTTTGAGGAGCAAAATGGCTAACCTCTTCACATTTTTTAGCGGAATCTGCTACATAAGTGCAACACTTCAATTTATCAAAGGAAAATAATATGTTATACAAATGAAACCAAGATCCTTTGGAAAAAAAGCAATTCTTGGAATACAATGTAGGTGGAAGCAGTTAATTAAAAACATCTGGGATAAATCAGATAAAATCAAGAAAAACAGCTCCTTAGATCATGGATACCCATCTTCTTCAACCAAGTTGGTCCCACAGTCTATTGCAGTGACAGGTGAAAGCTGTGTGCCCTGTCCCTTTCCCACAGCATCCTGGTGTAGGGTATGTGGTTGTTCTCTTCAGGGCTGTTCTTTCAGAATAGAGCCTCATTTACAGAAAATGCCCTACCTCATTCTGGAAATGTATGTGCTTTGGAAATACTAAATGCTAATATATTTAATCCCCATCTTCATTATGAGTTGCTCTGAATTTTTTAAAAGTGTAAATAATTCCTATAGTCATTCCTGTTGTTGATAATTTCTGTGTATTCTCTTCTTCTGTGCTATTTATAGCAACATAAAGATGTTTCTAAGTTGTTTGTTCTTGCTTTTGTTCTTCCACATGGTCATGCAGCTTAATTTTGCTCTTCCTAACTAAGGAGGGCATATTTTTAAGGTCATGATGAGAAGGGGATACACTTCTTGAAGCACAGGCTTTGATTTGGCCTAGGAAAGTGCTTATGCCTGTGATTCAGTACTATGTAAGTCCCACTTAAATCAGTGATACTGAAAACATACTTCAAAATAGGATGGATGTAATCACATCCTCAAAGTCAGGTGCATGTCTTATTGCTTTCCTGAAGAGCAGGAAGAATCTTGTGCACACTGCAGTAGAATCGAATTTTTCCTCTTGGTGTCATGGGCATAGTGAAGAAAGTAATAGAACAGTCTTGAAGTGCAACAGAGCATATGGGAAAAAGAGTATCAAGAAGTTTTTGAGTCTTTATGTCAGTGAACTTAAGCAGGCTCTTTGTGAGGTGACTTCCAGTACACAAATACAGGAATCACTGGATGATGTATTAGAAGATCATAGGAATACCACCTGGTTTCAATATTTGCTGACCTGTGAAGCCATATTATTACCCAGGTGTTTAACAGTATGCAGATATGTGTACTAATGGTTTCTGTGTCATATTAAAATACCAAAACTATAATTTTGCATTGCATAAAGCCTGTAGAATCTAGTTTGCAAACTGTGCTGTTTGAAAACAAGATTGCAAATCAACTATTAATACTTCATGCTTGACACTGTTTGGATCTGTTTGCAAAGATCCTTGTTCAGCAGACACTGTGAAAGTGAACATGCTTGTGAGTTTAACCTATTATTCAGAGATAACTGCAGACTAATAATAACTGATCATGAATAAAGTTATTCTTTTTTTGACCTACAAGATGGCATAAATGCCCCAGTTTTATAGACTGAAGTTTATAGGCTTATCAGATCTGACATTCCAGATTTTATCTGGAAAATCAAGGCCAATCCTGCATGCAGAACGATCAGCATTTTCATCAAAAACCTGTCATTTGCTGTAGTTTTCTCCCTAGGGAGGCAAATGCAAAAGAGCTGATTTCTGGAAAGCAACTACAGTGTTCTTAGCAGAAGTAATTTATCAAAATACTGTTTTGAAAAATGGCATTTATTTAATGATACTGCAGCTTCCGCACAGCCTGTAAAAATAAAACAAAGATCAAGTCAGATTTGGTTAGTGTGGTTCAAATGCTCTTTCCAGATTCTCAGAGCACTTTTCAGTCTCACAGATACGCTGTCTTCTTCCTTGTATGTGGAGATCATCCACTGCGAAGTGGACGGCAGATGGTCACAAAATTAGGCTGTATATAACATTACTGAAGTTACCATATAATGAGTCAGCTTAGATTTTAGAATTTTTGTTTTTCAATATGTACAGTTTTATCATGGAGTAATGATGCTTAAAGATTTATTGTTTATTTTCTCAGGTTTAATACTGCAGCAGAAATTGCTGGCTGACATTCACCATGTTATTAAGCAAATGTTCCAGTATGAAGCATGATTTGTTTTTTCTTGTAGTGATGTGACAGTACTTCCTTTTAAAACTCAGTGTGAATGAAATCTTTGGATCTAATATTCTCTGGGTTTTTCTCCTATTGAATAGGGAAGTCAGTTTACACCCTTATTTAATATTCTTTTGGAGGTGGTATCTGAAAATCCCCTCTCTAGAAATCAAATTTAACTCTCATGACAATGGGTACTTTGGATCTAATGCAAAATCAAAAGAAGTCAATAGTGAGATTCCTGTTGGTCATTTGAGTAAAAATTTGGAAGTAGTATTCTTTCTCACAATTGGGCTCTACAGTTCTCAATATAATCATTTATGTGTATTATACTTATTACTATTTCTTTGCAGTGATGTGAAGAGATGCTGGTGTAAAACTTGGGAACATCTGATCACTTAATGTTAGTGTCAGAGTATCACAGGCCTTTAACTTGTGCTCAGCACTCTGCCGAATAATACGACTTGGACAAAGTGTGTTTCTTCCAGGCCAAAGGCTCTCAGTATTTAGCTTGTTGTAAGGGAACTCAGACTTGAAAAAGAGTATTCATCACTTTTTGAGGATTCTTTTCTCATGGTAAATCACCCCTGACTATTCAAAAATATGCATATGGTATGCCATGTCTGACTTTGTTTGGGTTTGTTTTGCTTGATTCTGGTTGTTCTTGTTCCGTTTTGCTGTACAAAATTAGACAAGTCTTTAATACCTAGTATTTTTCAAGTTATAGATTATTGTAAGTTATGGCCAAGGCTGAAATTGTTGGATTTGGAGACTGAAGTAAGGGTATTTTTAGGGCAAAGACTGTGCATATCTAAACAGAAACAAGTGTGAATTTCAGTATGTGCTATAAAAGACTGAATCCTACGTTTCTAGTACATAAGAACTGGAAAATGTTAAAGTACATGTGGAAATATATTTTCATCATCATAAATCTTGCTTGGACTCATTGGTATGCAACTACCAAGTAATTAAAAGGAATTGAAGTGGTATGCCAGCAGATGTGCGATCCAAAAGTAATTGCTACTCACATAATGCTCCACGGTGTAAAGAAGCTGAACTTAATTGTATGTTTGGTCTGCACAGAATGAATAACAACTACCATCTTATTGCACTACACCCTCATTCTAAATGTTATGTAATTTGTCAATATTAAACTAATGATGAAGCAGCAAAAGGCAATACTGGCTATATTAAAGTCAATGTTAAGTTGTATTGATATATGCATCACACCAGCATACTATAAAGGTAAACCATTTTCTCATCTTGTTTTATAACTAAGAGCATTCAAGGTTTCCATATGTGTTGTTCCAATGATGTGAGAAGTCTCTGAATCTATTTTTCTGTGGAAATGCTGCTGGATCTAACCAAATAATCTTCTATAAGTGAGGTGTTCTATCTCTTTCATTTCTTGTAGTTTACGTTTGTTAGGATTGTCTTTAAGTTTAATTCATTAAACCGTTCTTGCTTGTCCTGCCTATGTAACAGGTACCTGTATCTTTTGGAGGTGACTCTCTGCAACTTATAAAAGGCATCTATAGATACAGTAACTTGAAAGGGTTTTAATCACAAGAAGTCACAAATGGTTCATTGCCTCATGGAAATGAAAGGTATAATTGCAAATCTAATCAGTTCATGCCTGAAGCTTCAGCAAGCTTAATGTCTGAAACAGGTATTGCATAAACTCCATTGTAAAGGTAGTCTGATGCTTATTTGTTTGATTGTTATCCTTCTGGCCACATATCTGGCACTGAGCAAATACTTGTGATACTGTTGAATTAGTCGAAATAATGATTGCTGTGTTGAATTGCTGTGAGAAGTTAGGTTATTCTAATGACTTTTAAACATTTATGGAAAGAAAAAAAAAAATCAAGTCTTGTCCTCAGAACTTTTTACTAACCTATAGATACTGGAACTTCACTTGTTTTGCAGCTGTAATCTAAATAACATTGACACAATTAATATATCCAGAGGAAACCTGGATATGTGAGAGAGCAGCTTTTGAGTACAGTATGCTAAAAAAGGGTGTGGGTTTTCATTTGAATCTATAACAATGCATACATTTCCTTTTAAAGAAAACCAATAGTACTTATATCGGAAAAGTATGTTTTAAAGCTTGTTTTGCCAGTTGAAGATGATTTTTTTTTTTTTCCTACATCGTTAGCTCTTCCTGCTGTGATTGTTTTAGTTGTATTCTGCTTCTCCTTTTTTTAACATATACGAGCAATACATTGGCAAGATCTGTCAGTGTAAATCTTGAGCTCTTAAGCAATTTTGGAGTGATGATCAAAAGACCAAATGTATGCTTCCAACTGGCTTTTGATTAAATACACTAGAGTATCCACTAATGTCTGAATGTCAAATTTGATGCTAAAGTTAGATGGTAATGGGTTTCTATTCTGAGGAAAAAAAAGAAATCCCTGAAGTCTGCTTGAACTTCAACCAAGGTGGCGCTGCTGAGTGTTGTAGCCATGAGGCTGCTGGATGACAACTTGTCCTGTTCTCTCATTGAAAATTTACTGAAGAATCCTTAGCTATTCCAATGAAAAACTCCAGCATGTTAATCAATCTCCATTGCAGTTCCCCCAAGTCTTCTGATTTCAGGCTGTAGAGATACTAGAATTTGGGCTGGCTAGAATAGAGTTGTGAATAAATGCCAAGTTTCCAGATTTGTTTTATATTTGTTGTAACACAGTAGAATGTTATTTCCAATATTCTTCCTAAATATAAACCAGACAGAGATAGGTGTGATTCAGAGGAATCAGTAACTTGAACTTGCATTTTGATTGTAGGAAGTCCAAGTTTGGTTTGTGGAAGTCAGTTCTTCTTGTGATGGAATTGTCATGCATGAAATAAAAACTGAACTTGTGGAATGTTGGAGAAAGGTCTGAATCTGGCTCTCCCCTGTCCTGGACAAGAAAGATGCACTGGAGGTTATTTAGTTGCGAAATTCCTTTTTCAGCCCAAGACACTGTTCTTAACCAGCACTACTTTGGCTCTCCTTTTATAAGTCGCTTAGTTCTGAGCAATGTAATTAGCACAAGCCCAAACATTGTGATAATAGCTTGAGTTTATCAGCTCCCAACTAGCTTGGCAAACAGAGAAGTAGTATTTTCCTCTGGCATTTCTGTTTTATTAGGATGCAAGCTAAAGGCTTAGATAGCAGCACACCTGCACACTCATCCTGAAGTCAAAACTCTGTGAAAAGACTGAGCTTGCTAAGATCAGAATTAACGTCCCTGCTAATTTTGCTAGTGCTCCATGCTGCTTCTCATTATTCCCTTGTGAATTACAGTATTTGAAATTGCTTTTTGGTCTGCATGTTACTGGGAAGATTCGAGTAGAATGGAATCAAGGGGTAGGTGTGAAACATGAGCGCTGTGCTGTGACTTACCTTGTCATAGATAGCCTGGGTTGTCCTTGATGAATCGTTTCTCTGAAAAAATCAAAGAAAATCATGCCTCAAGAAAAAAAAAGACTCAAAGCAGAATGAAATGACGACTGAATGTCATGAATGACTACTGAAAATTTTAGGTTGTGCTCTTTTGTTGTGGGATCAGTGTTGTCAGTGCAGGAATTCTCTGTTAGACACCCATGGAAGAGCAAGAGCAGCATCTCCATGGGTATGTGATCCTGTACTGCACCATATTTTCATAAACTGCCACTCATGCAAGATGTGGCAAATATTAATTATTATGAGAGTAGTGCTCTGCACATTCTGCTTAAATATAAAGACCTGGAAATGTGTTTCTGCTTCTAGTTCAGCTGCAGGGAGGCTGCAGACTCTCTCTCTGCTGATCTCCCCTTTGCTCTTAGGGAGGCCAGCATTGATTTTTCTTCACTTCTTTCTATAGATCTCTACTTGCTGCTGCCCCTAAGGCCAATGCTAGCTTTGGAGAGATGAGTGTTCCTAGTCTCACAGATGCTTCTTCAAGAGCCTGAGCCATTCTTGTGCAGTTTTTTGTTAAAGAAGAGTAATTAAAGTACCTCACTTCCAATCTGGAGCAGGGAAGCCCATGTTTCAAGGCTGTGAATAGTTGATTACCACTCTTGGCCTCTTTGCTTTTATTCCATAACCTGGGACTTTTTGTTGTACTTTTTGGATGAAAAACAATTTGCAGTCAGCATAGAAATTGGATGACCTCATGGACAAAGTTTCTGAAATAACGCAATGGGGGGGGCACTATAGTGAGATGAAGCAGCAAAGTCAGTAGAGGGCAACAGCAGAAGGTGTTTGTGGGCACCAAATATCGGTTAACAGATCATGGTCAAGGACAGTGCAAGGGGGTGGTGTTACAGGCTGTGCCTTCCTTAAGGGGAAGTTTTTGGTTTGGTTTGTGGTGTGTTTTTTTCTCCTCAGATGAACTTCTCTATACTTCAATAACAGTTCAATGGCAGACGGTTCCTTATTTCATGCTTCCCAGGTACTTAGTCAGTATGGTGTCATAGTGAAGAAGATACCAAAAAAATTTTACTTGGGATTTGCTCAAAAAGCTGTCAATAACACTGTTTTCCTTTTAGAAAATGTTGATGCTGAAAAAACAAGATAAACTTCTTTTTCCTTTTTGGTAAATTTCTTTCACAACCTTTTTTCAGTATTGTTTGTTATACCTGGCAGCTGAAATTGAGCTGCTTTTTAGGGGAGGACTCCTTACTATGAAATTTGATTACATAATATTTGTAGCAAAAGTATTTTATAAGTCAACAGGAAAAAGCCCTATTATTACAACCTTCTTGGCAAAGAGCATGAGCAAGTTGCTATGTTTTGTCAGATACTGCATGACACAGTAGTTGTAAGCCATTCAGTCATCTTAAATTAGACCCTCTATAAAAGGAGTATTCAAAACCAGTACGTATTTGGTGAGAGGAGAGAAAATAGTTGGGTTTTAAGCCAACAGCTATCAATAATGTATCTTTTATTTCAGTTATAGAATACGTAAAAAATAAATGACTCAAACTTCAGTCATCTTTTCAAAAGTGATCTTGATACGTAAGATTTTAAATCTCAGTAGAGATTGCTCCAGATCTTCAAATGTATTTGCATGCCATCTTGCTGTTGACAATAAGACAAGATTTTGATTTCTAATTAGGTAACAATCTTTCTATGAAGTTCTTACCTGAAGGAAAGATAAGTTAAAATCTAGACTATTTTTCTTGTTCTTTTTAATCTATATGGTGTTAAAACTGACTTTAGTCGTATATATGTTATTACTTGAGGCAGCCCCAGAGCCTTTGCAGTGTTAAAGTTTTATTGGATTCCATAGCTCAATAAACACGGCTTTTTTCAACAGCCCTAGTGGAAGTAAATTTAAACACTAAGGTTTCAATACATGTTACATAATTCTGTTGCTTTTTATAGTTTCTGAGCACTATGTGAAGTTGGTGCCCTTCAGGGAAAAAAAAGGGGGACAGTCCTTCTGTGGATGCCTTTGGATAGTATGATTATGTACAGGGAGGCAGTCAAACCACTGGAACGAATGCATTGGCTCTTTTAATATTAACAAAGTACTCTAATTCTGTTAGTGCAACTAAACATTTAAATATGAGCTTTTTTACTGTGGAAAACTTCAGTTTTGTAAGGAAAGACTGAAGAATTTATCTGGATCTGGATATGTAATAACAGAAGAGAAAATCTGAAGAGTATCCACTCTTGTGACAATGTTTTCCTGGGTTACAAATGCAAAAATGCTTTCCTAGGACTTGTGTTTAAGGAAACAGTTAAGTACACTCTTAAATTTGAAGTGTGATTTAAGATCTGCAAGCTTCAAACAGACCTAAGTCCCTGAGTGAGGGATGCTTTGTTAAATCAAACAGCTAATCCTCCAGATGCTCTGCCCCAGGATGTATTGATTTTTCTTTAAGAAGCTGGCATACATCCCTGGGAAGAGGTCTTTGCTTATAAGCCTTGATCAAACATATTCTCTGTGGTACACACAGGTAAAAACTCTGTGGAGCTTTTCTGTCTAAATCATCAGACTGATTTATAATTTGTCTACACGGTAATGGAATGACGAAACAAAAAAAAGTTGTAAAAAGTTAGTTTTTTTTTTTTCAGTGAATGAGATTTAGACAAGAAAGCAAAATAAAATAAAGGAACCAGAGAAAAATTCAGCTGATGGCTGAGTTACACATTGCAAACACTATAAAATTAATTCAGGATGAATTTATCTTAATGTCAGATGAAGTATAAAACCTTTGTCATTGTCAGTAGGGCACCGCATTTAATGAAAATTGAGTCAGATCCTGATTCTTTGGACCAACAAGGAGGTTGCACTTCCACAATTCAGTCACTTCTGAAAATGTTACTTGTAGGGTTTACCGTATGCCTGATAAGGACCCTTAGTTGTAGGAGTGCATTTATCCAGAGACTTAAAAAACAGGAATGTTAGCTAAAATAAAGATGTTTCCAGCCTACTGGGGGCTCTCTGACTCCACTCGTTCAATTCAGAGGCAGAGGATGTCCAGGAGTCTTTACTGAAGCTGTACTTTTAGTATTCTTTACATTGATTAGTGCACGTTAGACAGAGCGCAGTGATCCAAAGACATTAAAGCTGGTAAATGAGGTTCCAACCCTGCTATCAATAATAGGTGGTCTGTGCTTCTGTATCATTATGATGACATTTGATCATAATGATATAGCCATTGGTAATTTGAACTACTGGGTTTTTCTGGAGAAAAATGTAGCAAGTTGTTTAAGCAGGCTGAGATTTACTGGCTAAGAAGCTCCTAATTTTGAATGTTCTCATCTAAAGATTATTTGGCATTGCTGCTTCAGTATGATACTTAACAGAAATCAGTGAATGCTGGTCCCTGTAGTGGTAGCACTGTGCCTTCTAGAGCACATTCAGTTGTTTGTCCAAACAAAAGTAATTGACCAGACTGTTTGCAGAAGGAAATAGCTTACCAAAGCCTACAGCTGGTTTGAGAGTGCTGTGAAGATCTTTGCATTAGCAGTTTTCCATGCTGGCTTTTGTTGTTCAAGACAAAATCCTAATCACAACACAGATGCCTGCTCTTTGTGGTTAGTGTTTAAATACTTACACCTGAAAGAATGAGTAGAGCATATATATTATTAGCAATAGTCAAACTTTAAGTTGTGCCTCTTGAGCTATTTGGAACACATACTTCAATCCTGTTTTTGTCAACGTGCGTGTAGTGTTTTCTAATGTGTTTGTCAACGTGTGTGTAGTATTTTCTAATTAAGGATGCTGTGTTGAAATTGGGAACAAAGTAAATAAATACTCTAATGCTTTAATCTTATTGTAATATTACATAGTTTTGTGCATTTGGAGCACTGTGTCTAATGATTCAATTACCATGTCACATACAGCTCCTGATATTTTTTTAATTCAGAGGTTACTTGTTAAGCCTTAGCTTCAAAACACACCAGAAGGCACTGGGAGATACTGGAATATGTACACTGGTACAACTGGTAGTCTCCCTTACTAAGTTCTGCTCAAAACCTTGTGGTGTAAGAGCATAGTTATTGGGATTCATCCCCCTGCCCCATGTCTGCATTCCCTCCTTTTAAATTTAGTTGCTTTGAATGTATGTGAGTACTGTCTTTTATTAGAATTACAGATGCTGGAGAAATATAGAGAGCTTTTAGCAAATGTGGATCATATTCCTCTAGGGATGTTCTCTTTTGTATGTTTACAGTGTAAAGCTTACATTTTTATCTTGGGCTCCTACGGCCAAATTATCAGCCAGTAGAAACTTGTGTGACTATTCCTGCCTTGTCCCACTTCTTACTATGGTTCTATGAAGTGGGGTCATGGTCCTAAGATAATCTTCACAACAGAATTTCATGCTTTTAGACAAATAGTAATTGAAGTATGTAGGTGACAGGATAACATTAGACAACAAGAAGTCCTGAATTGTCCTGCTGTTTGGGTTAGCCCAGTTAGCAGTCTCATCTGAGATGTCTGAGTCTAAAGCTGTGAAGTGAAAATCTTCTAAGAGTAGGTTCTTGTGTTTTGAATTCTAGCTCTCCTTTCTTCTGAGTCTGCTAGAAATAACACAGGACAAAAATGTATCTGTTTTTTGTGACTTCTGAATCTGGCTCCTCTGGAAGCAGTAAGTGCAGAGACACTTCAAAATGAAGGAAAAGACAGTTTGCCATGTTCTTTATTTCTAAGTAAAATAAGGATTGTATTGCTTCTGGGAGTGTAAAGGAGACTATGGAGGAGACCTGATATCTATATGTGAAGATTTCCAAATGTGAGTCAGTTATGCCATGCGTTTTGTGTAAACTCTGTGAATACTTTGGGCTCAGAGGGCAAATGCAAAATATACCTCATATACCTTCTGCTGCTAGCAGGTAGCAGGGGTTTACACTGAGATCTATAGTAAATACTGACAAAGCACAGTGTTTTCCAGCTGCTTTCCTTCATAGTCCTGGTACCACTGCAGCTTGGGTATCTCCATAGATTATGCAGTTACTATTGAGAATACTGTTTCTTCACATTCTACTGTGGGTTTATCTTCTGGTTCTTTAGATATGATTTACATGTTAGATTCCAGAACTCTTGATTCCTAACACTTTTAAATTCATGTTAAATTTCCACTGTGCCTGCAGCACTTAAATTGGATATTTTGTGTGGTTTGTGTCTGAACTTGAGTCTTAAAATGTCCCAGAGCTCACTCATTTTAGGATGGCATTGCCTGTAAATTACTAGAAACTCACATCCTGATTATAAAATCCAGTTTATTTTCTGTCTCTCAGTAGTTTTTCATCTGTGCTTGTGTAGCAAACCTTAGAGGAAAAATAGAAGATTAATTTTTTGAAACATGCGCTTCACGTTCTTTGGTTCTGAAGCTTAAAGAAATCTCACTGCATTGTCCCACTCTGTCTTTATTTATACTTCAAAAGTATCTATCTTTCTTTTAAATACGTTAACAGCTTCTGGGTTTTCATCCTTGACTGCCCTGAGATTTAAACTGTTTCTAATAGCTGTTATTCTTCTGTTTCCTGTTTTTGATTTCAATTTAAATGCTCAGTTACTACAGCTCAGATATTTGTATAAGAAATGTCTGCACACTCAATAAATATTTTTCCAAAGTAATAATGCAAAATTGTGTGCTGGCCAGTAGCAAGGGAGGATAAGAAAATCACCAAAGCTCTTTGCCTGACACTGCTGTATCTGTTGTTTCTATCTGGCAAACTGTGGATTGTCTTCTGCTGGTGGATAAATGAGAGGCATTAGAAAGCTGGGGCAAATTAGAGTGGGCAGATACATCTGCTGTGCTTCACACAGGGCAAAGTTCTTGCAGCGTGAAGGATATTTTCTGCATTGTGGACTAGCCACAGAGTGCAGCAATGAATGGATTTCTTCTGCAGCCTTGTATTGCATCAAAAAGCCTCTGGAACAGTGGGTGAAGCAATGGGTTTACACAAGTGAAACCTGCTTTGCATCCTTGCAGAGGTTTGTTCATGGAGACCACTGGGGGACATTATCTGGCTCTGCAACAGCCCCTTTTTCTGTAGTTCTGCCTCTGGGCATCTTGATTTAGCCTTTGGATTTTACATTTCTGGCATGAATATTTGTGTCCTTCCACTACATCTGTTAGCTTTTCTGATCCACTTGAGACAACTTCTTTCTCCAAACACATGCTTCCTTGCCTGTCTAAAGTTGAGATAAGCTGCCCTGATGGGCATGAAGTTGCTGAGGTCTTCTGGGCTGAATGCAGATTTGTAGCTCCATTCATACCGGTAGAATTAAGCTCTCACAAGTGAAGATCTACTGGATTAGTGGACTTGAAGTGTTCTTGTGTTCTCTACAGTCCTACAGAGGAAAAACACCAATTTTTTTTCCTAAATGTGCGTTTCAACATAGGTTTGCCATGCCGCCTTCTTTTAAACCCTATTTTTGTCCTTAGCAAGTGAAACAGTGTTGGAAAATGGTATAAAACCATTTAATAACTGTTAGTAATTCCAGTTCTCTTCAAATTTCCTCTTTCTCTTGCAGAACAAATGTTGGTGTAAATTGTGCTTTTTTGCATTTAGGAGAAAGTGAGTGAGTAGTTACTCAAAGAAATCATACAAAATATTCCTTTAAAAGCTGGTGCTTTCAGACCAGAGGTTAAACCATGTCATTTCACCCCCACTATATGTAATTAACAACAGGAAACATGCCCCAAACAATGATCCAATACATCTCTCTGTATCAGAGTTAAAACTGGGGAAAAAACAAGTGCTCTCATAGGCTGAAAAGTACAAAGCAAATGTTACAAATTGGCTTCATTTAATGTACTCACAAAATTTTGCATTACCAACATACTTCATTTGCTTTTTGACACATGAAGATACTAAACATCATTTAAATGTCTCATTTTACACTATGAGGCAAGACTTTCCGTTGTCAGTTTCTTCAGCTGTCTTTCATTTTTGCATTTAAATTTATATGTTTACTGGGGTGTATTCTCAAAGGCTGTTCACAAATTTGTGTTTAATTGTTAACACTCTTCAGAGTAATTTGCATATATTAAAGGAGAATAGCAGCCCTCAGTGTGTAAAGATGGCTAAACCTGGCTTTTTCAGAAATCACGTTTCTATACACTTTTTTAAGATGGAAATGTTTTTAATAAATTGATAGAGTGAGTGGTTATCCATGGAATCTCCTCCAGTAATTACTTAAGCTGGTCAAAACTGTTGACTTACAGAAATGCGAGGCTTAATTCTTCTGAAGACAACAAAACACTTTCTGGTATGTAGAGAGGAGTTGTAGGGAACACCAGAGGTCTTCAGTGCCTGGTGACTGGGTTATTGTGCATCATCTCATTTATAGATGAAATAACATCCCTGAAAGTGTTTCTGGGATACCAAAACTATGGCAAGATTTAGTTGAATTGCTGAACTGCCAGCAGTGTTGCAGTAGCAGAGTGCCACATTTAACAAGTGGGTTGCACAGGGCTTTTTTTTTTTTTGCCATCTAGGTTCAGTTTTGTCCTGTCTCCTGTTTGCTACAAGTTCTGATTAAATTGACTGTAATTAGTCCAGTTAATTTTTGTTAGCATGTCAGCACCAGACTTCTAATGAGTCTGCTTTGGATATGTTCTCAATGGTTACAAGTGTATGGAAGAGCCTATTTTTTTTCCTTATGGATATACTTTATTGTCAGCATATGTGCATTGTTCCACTGTGGCATCAATGCTTGTCAATGTGGGGATTTCTCATGTATGATAGTTCTTGAACAACTTCTGTCAGGGCCATTATTCAGCAAAGATACTTCCTTATTTTAGTTCACTTAATTCCACTTTAAAATAGGTACTTTTATCCTGAATAATAGCATTTGCTGGAAAATGTCAAGTATAGTTATTCATACTTAACATAGGTCTGATTTCTTTCTTTGACAAGCTCTCTGTAATCTCACTGGGTAAGACAGAGGTAGATGGTGTGAGATAAATACTTCGAGTATTTTGAGGGGAAAAAAAAATTGGGGCCCCGTCATGCAATATTTGCTAAGGTGAGTGATCTTTTTGAAGCTACTTACTTGATATCAGGGGCCTAGGACTGGGCTTTGAATGCTGTAGTCTTCAGATCATGAACAAAGGATTTAAAAAAAACACCAAAATGAAATTAAAACCCCTACCCCTTGTTGAGAACAAAGCGGGAATTAAATAGGGAAATGTTATTTTTTGTAATACCCTAGATTTGTATTTCTTCAGTTGATACCTGCATAACACTAATTGACAGAACTACACTGATATATAGATGAATATACTTCAAATGTAAGTAGAGATGTACAGAAATATAGATCAAAGGCTTTTCTTCAAAGTTTCTTTCATCGTGCACATCAGTAAGTCAACATTATCCACAACTCTGAAAACACTGGCAGAAAAGGTAGTAAGATCCAGTCAGAAGGGTTTCTAAGGATGGGTCTGTCCAGTGAAATGAGCCAGTGGGTTCTTTGCTCTGGTGCAAAAGCAGCTTGTAAGTCCCTGTGTTACAATACACTGAGATGTGGGAGGTACTTGTGGGGGACCTGAAAACATCAAAGCAACAAGAGATGTGATCTAGCCAGCTTTGACTCAGCCCTGGTCACAGCATGGTGTGACTGTCACAGCCTGCCTACAGTTCAAATCAGTACAGTGTGACTCTGCTTTCTGACTCCAGAATAGGATAGATGAAACTTTGCTTTGGGTGGATTAACACTCCAGAGAGCAGAAGAAAAGAGAATAATTCCAGTCAAACAAAAATGGAAATTATAGCTTATACAGATTGTTATAGTACTGTCAAAAGCAAAAGCTCATATAGTGTATGCCATTATGAACAGTATTTTACTAGGAGATAGAACTTGGGCAGTTTTTTTTGGGGCAAGGGAAGGGTGTGCCTGTGATGTAAGGTTAGAGGTCAGGGGCTTGCAATGATCAGACATGAGTTCTACTTTGCTTTTTCTAGAACTTCTTTTGCTACATCTTTTTAGGTATCTGCATGTCATTAATTTAAATTGCTTGAAAACCTGCTGAAAGGCAGTGACCAAAACTAGCTAGAATCAGGCTATGTACATTCACAGTAGTGTTGAAGTCAACAGTACAGCATCAGGTACAGACCTTGCAGAGCAGGGCTGCTGGGTGCGTATTGCTGACTTGTGTGTGAGCTCTTCCAGCTGCTAAATGGATGAATATTTTGTCCCTTTCTAGAGGATTAGTAATGCTAATAATGTGCTTCCATGTCTCTGGATAGAAGGTGCTGCTCAAGTGCAAAGCTTAGTTTACTTCTGAGCTCAGCGCATGATAGTACCGTTGCTGAATTGGAAGGAACTTAATAGATACACTCAGTCACTATAATACATCTGGCTTTAGTTGATATTAATGGAGTAAAAATTCTGTGGCCTTCTGAGGGAGAATGCTGATCTAGCATTGAATCGCTTCAGTTGTTCAAACTGTTTGTTTATATTAAAACTAAAACCCCACAATGGCATAAGTTTGTATCAGTGGGCTTGATAGCAGATAGTCTCATCAATGTAACATCAAGTTTTTACTGAGAGATGGTTTATCCTTTTGCATAAATTCTTACCATGCTGTCTGGATAGTATGACTGATTCAGATCACATTTTTATACTTGTGGGTGATTCAGTAGTGCATGGAACTGGCATTTGTTACTGTGGGATTGTGACTTCAGTATGTGCTTAAGATAATTGATTCTGTTTTAATTTTCACCCTGTTGGCCTAGTTCTGGCTTTCATTGATGCTCATGGTATGAAGAAGTCTATGTGGAACTGTATAAAACCTGAAGTCTGGGACTTGGAAAGATTAAACATCAAGTTAATCAGATACCTTATATTAGTTTATCTGTGGGAGGAAGAGAATACAGACATAAAACCCCAGGACTTCAGTATGACATTAAGATGCAGGGGGGAAAAACAAACACCACCCCTGCCCCCCTGGACAATTTTATGGAATATTGAATAGTTGAGAGAAACTGATACCAGAATCAACACTTGGACAATAAAAGGGTTTGGCAGTCCTTTCAGTGTCAGCATTGCTTTAAAATGAGATTTGTAAATCTATATTTAACTAGGCAGTTATTGTACTGTGTGCTAAATAAACATTAATTATTAAACATGGGATTTATTGAAGTATAATAGATGTATCTGAAACTCTAATTTACTTAGCCTGAATAAACAAGTTTTAAATGATCAACAGAACCTCATGTACAAGAGCTACTGTTGCAACTAAAATATGCCAGCATTTAAAGCCATGATTATTTTACTATCTTCTAATACGATTTTTTTCTTAACAAAATGTACCTCAGTGTTATCTGTTTGTATATTTGATTAATTGTAAAATCAGGGTTATTATCTATCTGTAGAACATATGTACCTTATGCACCTCTTCAGTTGCCATTGAATTCTTGAATACAACAAGTGAACCCATAGGTGATAAATTCAGCATTTGTTAAATTGAGCACCTTGCTTAAAAATTCAGGTTAGTAAAGTGCTTCTCAACACTCCAGACTGAAACTTGAAAACAATTATCATTTTCCTGCCCTTTCCCTCCTATCTTCCGTGGCATGTAGGCACACACTAATACAGAACATGCTGTAATGCTGAGCCACATGCTGCATGTTTCAATCTTGTTCTCTTTAACTGTCTCCAGAATTAAAGGTCAGTCTGTGATCCAATAAAATGCACTTTTACCTTTCATCATTTTGAGAAAATTGAATGCTGTTTGAGTGAGCTTTTGATGTCAATGTCCAGATTTGATTTGAAAACTACAGCTAAACTTAATATATCCAAATAGCTGTATTTCTCTCCTAACCAACTGGTGTTGCAAATGGCTCTTTTGAGTATGAATGTTCAGAAAAACTGACTTAGTTTTGTATATTACTAATGGTGAATAGAAGTTGCTATTTGAGTTGGGAGTCTCCACTGGTATGTCCTTACTTGACTTTCTCTACATATTTAAGTCCTTCACAGAATATAATATGATCTATGTAGTGTCTGAAAAGGATCACAAATAAAATTTGGGAGAATATATCTAACACATCAGGGTCCTTCTAGGAGGACTTTCTAGCATGTGCTGCTGTATGTGGGCATCCATTCACTTTTACAAGAGCTGTATGTTGGAGATGTGAGTTCTGGTAAATGGGAAATTCTAGACTACTTTTTTTTTTTGGAAGAGATCTTAAACAGTCCCTGACAGTCTTTTATCTTGGGCATAAAAAAAGCCATCAATAATTACTAGGCTATATTTGGAAAATTCAATGTCTGATGTAAGCAGGAGACTTGGCAAGGAAGAAAATAATTTGTATTCTGCCCAGAATAAATATAGCATTTCTAAGTGCTTTGTTGCTTCTCTTTGCAGTAGAGCTCTTTGTCTTTTAATGCTGCTTTTAGGAGGTTTGAAGATATTCTCCTTTCAAGTTGTGTTGGTTGGTTGTGTAGGTTTTTTGTTGTTTTTGTTTTGTTCTTCTACCCTCTGTTTCTCACTAGGCTCTCAGAGTTGCTTCTTTTGTTTAGTTTGAGTGATTTGTTTATGTTCTGAAATGAGTCAAAATACCATGGAAGTGTATGTAAGTGAGCTTGTAAATAGAATGTGAGTTACCTGCCTGCTTAGCTAAATGCTTTACTGATTTGGGATCATATGATGGTAGTGGGCTGAATGTGGATTTGAACTGACTTATATTTGATCATTATTTGCTTTTCTGGCATGTTCAGGGGATGAACAAGTTTGTGTTTTTTTTTTTTTTGCAGAGCTTTTGACTCTGTCTCAGGCATTAGGGACTCATGTTTTTTATGCTCATTTCTACTAGTTCAGTATTTGTTTCAACTTTTTGTGTCCAAGCATTCCAAATGGGTTATATCATCAGATTCCACTGAATATTGGTATTAAGAATATAAAGTCCTTCTTGCCTACTCCTCTTTTAGGTCAATAGATGCAGGGTTGGAGGTGATATGATATTAAGCAGGCAAAGCTGGCCATTGATTCCTCATCCTGCTGTTTGCTTTAGACTTTGTCTTGTTCTCATCCTGTTCCTCATTTGTTTAAATCTTGTTGTCTTCAGTTGGACACATTACATTTACTAGCCAAAGTAGCTTAATATCTGTTTGGAAGACAGATGGACAATTAGCTTTTAAGGAAAAGGAGAGCACAGTTTTTGAAACTGTAACCTCTTTTATCTCTAGGTCAGCATAGGGAGAGATATTGCCTTGAAGGGGGTCCATGTCAAATCAGAGAGATTGAGAGTAGCTATTGCTGTATTTTTCTGCTGTCAAAGTAATTTAATTATTTCCATCTTTGTGTAAGCCAGGATGCACTCTTACTCAAGAAAGGAGGCTAGCAGAAAGGTTTGTGGAGAGCTCCCACTTTACTGTAGATGCTACACGTAAAATAACTCAGAAAAATAATACTTGGGACTTTGAGGGAAAGATGGGAAATGTAAAACAAGGAGTGGTGGTGGTGTGAAGGCAGTGTTATCCTAACTGCTCTGGAGAGTGCAAGTTCTGCTTGTAAGGGACACTGGAAAGTATATTAAAAAACAAAGAAAAACCAACACAAAACCAACTAAATCAAACCAAGTTAGGACTGAATCTTAGGAAGCAGCTGTTGATACAAATTGAGAAGGGCAAAGAGTCTGCCCCAACTGGTGGCAGAGGGATGTGCTTTAAAGTGACATCACAGCTGAAAGGAGTTTCTTGTGATACATGGAAAATGGTATAGGTGTCAAAATAAATATCTTCTGTGGCATTAAGTAGTACTTAATATTTGAGGAATAGTCTTGATAGCTGTGGGCAAGAGACTTTAGGAGACCTCACTCCTACTCTCAGCTGTCACAAGAGCTCAATAAATCTGCTGGCCTTTTTATGCCTTGATTTTCATTTGTGTGTGAATAATGATGCCTACTTCTTCACAAAATGGTGCAGAGGTATAAGGTGCTCCCGTATAACTACTGTTGTTCCTCTTGCTATGAAATATGCAGCAGGAAAAGGGCAATCTACAGAATGTTTTGTTTTTGTTAGATAAGTTAGTTGGAAACAATGTATCCATGCAAAATTCATACCATGCAAGGTTTATTTTGTATTCAAGGAACCTTTATTTTGTACCCTGCGAGTAATTTCTTAATGTATTGTAATTCTGCTTTTTTTGGTTGCTCGTTGGGTTTCTTTTTGGGGCAGTGGGGGTGGAGTGGTTTCACAGCCTTTCACCTGTTCAGCCATTTCTATGGGTTATGGGTTGTGGAATAATGCTTTATAGTGATTTCATTGTTTCATTTAGCCAGTAGTGTAGGATAAAGTACTAGATAAGGAGCAGAGCAACTGAGAAATAAGCTTGTGAATGTGCACCTAAAGTGCTTAAAAAAAAAATTGAAGGAAATTGTTTTTATATAATATGTCTTCAGAGGGACAGCACTTTAGCAATGTGCTCATGCTATTCATCACTAAGGTGACAATACTCTAATGATGTATTAGTAATACATCACTGAAGTGCTTTCACACTATTGATGTATTGGAGATCATAAACTATAGAGAGGCAGCAGGCTTGCCAATTGAAGTGCCTGCTAAGCCCTTTCCAAGCCTTTTCAAGTTATTTTATTAAGAGAAGTGCAAGAATGTGGAGTTGTTTGGTTTTTTTCCATTTTGCTCTGCAGTTGCATGCATGCAACTTACCATGAATATTCCTGATTTGGATGGCAGATGCTGCAGGCTCTATATGTGTCTTCAACTGGTGCAGGACCTCTTGTTAAAATGGTTTCTTGACTGGCAGTCCAGGCCTTAGGACTGCTCTAAATGTTTAAGAGGTTTACTTTTTTTTAATGGTAGACACCATGTCTTTGAGCCTTGCTCAGTTTTCAAAGGCTGGGCCATATGATGCCCCTGCAAGTGTCACGATAGCAAAAAAAAAAGTTCAGTCTCCATGGCAGCATATACCAGCTGCTTTTGTGGTATCAGCGTGTGGTTATGCTGTAATGTCACAAGCTTTGTTTCCTTCTCTGGTGATCATGTTAAAGATCATCCAACAAGATTAAAACATATTTTTTTTTTTCACCATTCTGATATCTACTACTTTGTGTACATTGTCCATAGTGTCAATAGTACACTTGCCAAGGAATAGATTTGCTTTTGTTTAGGTTTATACTACCTTCCCCATCCTTCAACTAACTCTCTCAACCCAGCCTGGGTAACTGTCAAGGGAATATCCTTGCAATGGGTGCCCTGTGGTCTGAGAACCGCAACTTCAGGTAACAAGGTTTCCTGCAACAGTTCCTATGCTGATGTTATATTCATAGTCAACTCATTACTTGATATTCTCCCAGTTGTTTGATTTCTTTTTTTCTACAATAATATCATTACTTTCTGGGGAGGCACCAACTTTTTCTTTGTGTGAAGTGTTTAGGCAGCTGTTTCTGTTTACCAGCACTGCAACAATGCAAGGTATGGCAAGCCATTCACCATAGCTTTGGCTTAAAGATTTTTGCAAAACTGAGTTGAAGCCAATGTTGAATAGAAAGGGAAGGTGGTGTCAACAGTATGAAAATAGTTTTTTTTAATATCTTGTGAGTCACCTTTTCTAGAATTAAATGCATTGTGAACTTAAGACTTGTAGCCACAAGCCAATCAAGGAAGCTTTAACCTTTTAAAAAGCTTTCTGGGCCACTCCTCATTGACAAACTGTACTGACAAGAGTATCAAGGAACTTAGTTGCAACAAACACTTCACCTAAAGGCAATAGTAAATCATATTCCACTTCATCATTGAGAACAGAATGTAGAAAACTTGGCGATATTGGAAAGTTATTAGGTAGTATGCATGCTTTATCGACTCTGTAGAAGGCTACCAAGGGTCAAAAATACTCAGCTTGAAGCATTTTACAAATCCTGGACCCAGTTCTTGGCTATATGATTGCAAATACAGTACTTCAACTGCCTTCACTGGATCTTACCTGCTGAAAAGTGAAAGCAATGTTGAATTTTGATAGCTATTACCAGAGATCTGTTTGGGTGTTCACAGAGAAAACAAAAAAAGCATATCCCTTCAGTATGTGTGGAAATTAGATAGCAATTATAAAAGCCTGGTTTGTGCTCCAGCAGCCCCCTGCTTGATAGTTCATAATAGGTGTAGCATACAGTCCACTATACATTCTGCTTATTGGAACTCCCATGTGCAATTTAATGTATATTTTAAGGCCATGTGTTTGTGGAGACTGAAAGGCCTTGGTGGGCGGTTTAGGTTTTTTTGTTTCTGCTTTGCTTGATTTTATTGCACTAATCCATTTGTATGGAGAACATCTGGCTCTTCATAAGCAGTCTGCCCTGGTCTCTATGGCATTGTGGGTTCTGGAGACATATTTTGCTCTATGCCTTTCTAAGCACAGATTAATTACACTGTAATTTGGAGTAGGTGGACTTTTAAAGCACTGGCTTCCTTAGAAATGTATCTGCTTGAAGTGCAGCAAAGTAAAATACACTTATTTGTATGTTAACAAGTTAACCTGGGCCCTTCAGAGCATGTAAAATAAGTTGTTTTTTGTTTAACCTGATGCTATGAAAACATGTGTTATTTAAAATAATTTGAGTAAAATCCTTCCATTTAAACAGCTTATCCAATTCCTGGTGTAACAGAAGCAGCTCTTGCATCTGTCTGGAGTCGAGCTACCTTTTTCAGTTTTCAGAATGAAAATTAAATTGCCTGGTCTGGGCTGCACTGTGAATGGCTTTAATATTCATTTCTAGCCTCACAGAAAGGTACCTATAGCACTAAGGTTAGTAGGTAGAGGAAAGTATTATCTGCTGGCATTTGCCAAACAGCATTTGACAGTGGTCTGATTAATCTTAATTTATTTGGCTTGACAACATGTTGATTCATACCTGTGGCTGTAAAGATGAACACTAGTTAGACTGGGGAAGTAAATGAACAGGAGTTTTTATTCTTGAGTCACAGAAAGTCAAAATATAATGTAAAAATGTAAATTTATTAAAACATTAGTCAAATAACACATAGTATGTTAAGTTAGAGCTGTATCTATAAGCTAAAACCAGCCAACCTTTTTGTCCTAGAAAATGTAAGGCAATTTGTGCCAGGCAAGAGAGCCCTGAGCCAAGGAGGCTGCACAGTAAATCAGGAATAGTGTATTGGAAGAAAGATTTCTATTCTCATTTTACAAAAGAAACTGGAGAATAGAGCAGTGAAATGATCAGCCTAAGGTTATGCAGCAAGGCTGAGGCAGAGCTGGGAACTGATATCACACCTTTGGCATCACAGTTACTTTTCCTTGTTGTTCAACAGTGATTGTTATCCCGCAGTGTCCTTTCCCACAGCTCATCAGTGTAGCGGGAGATGTTAAAGACAACAAACCTCCCAATTACTTTTCCAGGAGTTTCTCCTAAGAAAGGTTCTGGTATAGAGAAAATGCTGGGTCCATCATTAAGGTTGCACACAAAAGAATATAAATATGCATTTCAGTCTCAAGAACTTACTGCTTCAAATTTTTCTTTTGACTTTGCATTAGTGGGGAAAAAAGCTATTGATAGACATTTTTTTTTTTTAATGCATTAAATGACTTTTAGGTCCAAGTAAACTTTTAGCATCCACAGCATCCTAAAGCAATGAATTCCACAGTGCAACTGAGTGAAGTATGAAGGAGCATTTGTTTGTTTTAAATATACATGCTGATAATTTTACTACTTCCTATCTAGTTTTTCTGTTGAATAGAGCAAGCAACCATTTCCTTTCCACCTTATCTGTGCTGGTCCTGGCTTTATAGTCCTCTTTAGTTTGCTCCTTCCCATGATTAAGTGCATTTGATTCAAATATTCTTGAGATAACTTTAATCATAGTTATTGTTCTCCCCTCAACTTTAATAATAGTAGAGCCTTTTAAGGCAGGTGAGAAGCAGAGCTGTGCAAAATATTGAAATTGTGGGCTATGATTTTACTCAGAGCCATAATGATGATTTCTGTTCTCTGTTCTTTCCTAATAATTCCTAATGTGCTATATTTTTACTGATATTGAGCATTAAGCTGACATTTTAATTGAACTATTATAGCTCCAAGATATCTTTTTTCCAAGTGCTAATAGTTTGTCAGATTTCATCACTCTAGGATTGCTTTTTGTCTGGCATGCATTACTTCGCATGTATCAACACTGAATTTCATTGCTGTTTTTTTCACACACTCTGTATTATAAAGTCCACTTGCCTATCCTTTGCAGTCAGATTTTACCAGCTTGAATGTCTTGCTCTGATCAGCTAACTTTGTCATCTTGCTTTGCCAGGAACATAGGAGACTAAGCTATAAAGCTTTTAATTTTAATTAAAAAAAAATAACCAGGAAACTTATTTATTCATAACTGAGGCTGCTCATGTGAGTTCTGTTCCACTGCTAGCTCACTGTGACTCGTTCAATTCTTCTGCATTTTGCACAGAAAACTCATGAGCGGATGAAACCTGTCTTATCTGAGTTAGCAAACAGCAGACAAATATTTATTGAGCTACTTATTCAACTTGATTAAGTTAATTGGGGCTGTTTGCTTCTGTAAGCTGACATGGAGTCCAGGCAGAGAGATGAAAAGCTTGTTTACCAGACTGATTAGGAAGCAACCTGTGTTTTGTGACCCCCTCTGACCCCTGACCACCTAATGAAATGCTCTTTCCCTAAAGCAAAACTTTCCCAATTCTAGCTCTTCTCACATGCTTCCAGGACCCCCTTGTCTACCCTCTGTGACACTTGCTCTGCTCTTTACTTTTGGTATTCAGTCTGAAGTTTACAGTTTGATCTTTCTCCTTTTACCCATCACTTTATAAGTCTCAAGTCTAAATCTGAGACCTGTGAATTTTGGGTGGTACTTTGATGTTTTACAATTATTCATACTTTATCTATTCATATTGTACTTTTCATTCAGATCATCTTCAATCTTTCTTATTCATGTTCCTCTTCTTTGATCTGCATCATTACTGAGTTTTTATTCTCTGTGTGGATACTATGCCCCCCCGACTTTACAGATCTTACCACTTCATTATTGATTTTTCTTTTTTTGTTTGAGATGCATTCTTTATCCTCTTGGTTTGCATTTTTCTCTTTTTTCTTAAGTGCAACTGTTTATTTTTCCTCCTGCTTCATCAAGAATCTTTCCCTTAAATCTTTTTACCTAGAAAGCAGCCAGTCAAAAAGAAGTAGACAAGAATAGGATCAGTTCCAGGAAAATTCTAATTAAAAACAAAATCACAAGAAAATGCCCAAGGAATATATGATCACAACAGAGGTAAAATATCCCTTAGTTTGAAAACAGTCTGCTGTGAAGAGGTTTTCAATTCATTGCTTCAATTTTTATTTTTTGGAGGGAGGGGAAAAAAGTATTTTTAAAGGTGTTCAGGAAAGACAAATCCATTACAAATAGCCAAGAATCTTTCAACTCTTCAGGATTTCGTTTGTATGTTTTCCCTTGTGTTCCTGGTGATGGTTCAGTATCTCACTAAGCCTACAAAAAGAAATCTTTTCCGATCTAATTCTTGAGTACTTTCTGCTGTTTGGTGGCGGATAACTTAGTTACATTGTACAAGGAAGCCGTGCAACCTGTCTTGATTGAGGAAGTCTGTTGTAAGCTTGTCTGAGTTGTTGGTGACTTTGTCTTCCACTTTTTGAGACCAAGATAGAATATCAATCCATTCTGGTCTGAAAAGTTTGTCATCAAGGCAGATAAAAATTATGAAGAAAAAATAAAAAATGGTTTGACATTTGATGTCAAAGGAGGATGAAGTGAAAAACCCAACATAAGGTGAATTAAAAATTTAACCGAGAATTTCTCCTATTCCAGAGGATAATAATGAAAACTTTTTTTATCTTGTGTTTAATTTCTGTCTATTTAAACTCAATCTTACAAACATATCATAATCTGTGTGTGTTCAACAGTTACTGATGACAATGAGAGTATTATTTGCTTTTGCTTGAATACGTATTTTCATCTTCAAGACTAGTGTTGCGTATGGAGAGCTGTGCTGCTCAATTTCTGAATCAGTTTTCTTCTAAGAGCACCATAGCTGGAAGCCAACATCCTCCCTGGGAGGTGGGTTGGGCCATCTCAAATATTTGTGGTGGTTTGATGGGTTTAACCTCTTCACCATACAGGAGGCATTTCTGCTGGGCTGGAAGCACTTGAGCTGCACCAGGGCTTGGACCCTACGTGTCTATCTGTCTCTGCCTATGTCTCTCCATCTTTCACTCCCTCCTTCTCTCTCTGTTCCCTGTCCCCCCATCTCTCTGCCTTTCTTTTCCTAAGGGCAGCAGTCTTGCACTAGCTTTATCTCCTATCACTGTCACTGGGCTTTAGGAACTCAGTGTGCCTGATTTTCTGTGCAAGTTACATCATGATGATGTGCTTCTCTCTTCAAATGTCATCTTGGTCTGGTGGACCATGACTGTTTCTCAGATACAGGTTTCCTGGCAGAGAGAATTAAGCAGATTACAAAAATTAGTTTTGTAGCCCAGTACCCTGCAGACATGGGATCACAGTTCTCTCTTCTGCAGACTTTCGGTGGATGACTTTGAACAAATTACTTAATTACTCTGTTCTTTATTTCTCATCTTTCAAAGCAAAAAGGCTAGGTGTTCTGTATTTCTTCAGAGAAATCTGAGCTAGATGCATCAAAAGCTGTATTAAGATGCTGCAGTGCTGGATTGTTGGATGCCAAACAAATACTTAACATGGACTGTAAATTGTAACTGACAATGATGAAGGATTTTTGCTTCATGTCTAGGATTATTTTATCTTATTATGGCTCTCACCCTTGCCAAGAGTTACCTCATGCTACGTGAGAGATTAATCTGCACATAGAAGTGATGGCTTATCGGGCATCGCTGACTTGGTGATGTCACAGCAAGTGTTGACCCTTCTGTAGCAGCTGCTGTAATGAAGGATGATTGCAGGGACTCAGAGTTGCAGGCAGCATCTGCTATAGAGTAGCAGTCCAGGAATTGCTTCAGCGAAGTCGGGCTTTTTGGCAGATTGTAAAAATGGCTATCTGTAGCATTTGACCATTTTTTTCCTTTTTTTCTCCATACCTCAATCTCTGTTCCTTCTCACCAACCAGAATATTCATGGTCTGCTGATATAATTAGGAAAATGGAACATGCTGTTCAGAAGTATTGATCTAGCACTCTATTATAAAGATAGTAATGTTTAATTTCTTGTTGTCAGCTTTCATTGTGCTAAAGGAGTCAATTCACTATTGTCTCTTCTCCATTATTCAATTGTCTAATGAACTACCTTGCAGTCCACTCAAAATCAAATTTTTATGATGAATCACTGTAGGAATGGAGAGTACATGAACCAACCTACATGCAAATTATCCCAAATCCATAGTAGGTAGGATTCAATTAGAGATGAAGTTTTGCTTTTCTCTCTTTAAAAAATTCAGTAAGATAGGTTTGATGTGCTTTCACTAAACTCCACACAATGTTTACTATAATTTTTCTCTCATTTATGGTTCATGTGTCATCCAGCTCACTCCGAGTAGGTTGAAATCTTTCTTGAATTTCACTATGGAAGTGATACCTCACTTATTTTTCCCTTCCTACCTATTTCATTCCACACCACATTAGTCTTGAAAAGCAAAAACAGAGCAGTCTTGTAGGCAAGAAAATTAGAGTCAAAATATATCTCTTAAGTCTGTTTTTCTACTGTTTTACAGTAAAGCAAATGCTCTTGCTCTCTAAAGCAACTACCTTAATGATTTGCTTTGGGTATCACATAGTGCCATCATCCTGACCTTCCCTTGCAGTTTCTGAGCTATGCCACAGGACAATTGGTGATGATGATACAGGTAATAAATAAATGTAGCTGTACTTACTTGTTTATAGGTTGCATGGTTACATTTTTCTTGTTGCTGCTGGTGCTATTTTTTTCTGGTTCAGGTTCTGTGCGTTCTTGATTTTGTAGAACTGGGGACAGCAGCTTAATCCTGATTAATTGCCTGAAGAATAAACTTTCTCTTAAAGTTTAAAAGGAATATAATTTTATGAGAAATTATTGTATTGTTCAGTGAAAATAAAGTAGGCTACTCTCAGAATTCTAAGGAAGGAAAAAGCACTGATTGCTCATGTTTCCCTGAAAATAACTTGCAGTACACGTATATTATGCCCAACAATTATTTTGTAAAATTTATTTGCATTACAAATAGTGCTGTTTAGACTTTCTTAAGTTTCAACTCAGGCTTGCCTTGCTTCTAAATATTGGCTGAACACAAAAGGCTCCATATTCTTGGTCTCAGAGATATATGAACCAACTTTACAAACACAATAAAGAATAGTAGTCTCGAGGGGAAAAAAAGTACCTGAACACTTTTATTTGTACATTAAGTAATTAATAATTTTGTATATTAGGAAAACTCTAACATAAATCTTAATGTAATATACACATAGCTGTTGCTTTCATCTGTTATAAATCAGATACTATTGTAACCATCATTCTATTTTTGCAACCTGCCAGGTAGTAGAAAGTTTGCATTTTGGTAATAAGAAGGGAAGTAATGGCACAAGGGTGAATGAGTTAATGAGTGAGTAGTTTGAGGTTTTCCATTGGTTTTAACCCTGTATAAATTTAATGGCTTCCTTTTAAATGTGTCTTAATGAGGAAAAGCAAGATGTGAGTTACTTAATGGTATTATGTTGAAGGCTTTACTTTCTTATTTAAATTGAATGTATGTAGTGCATTGAGTGTATATCTATAGCAAATAACTTTACATCAGGCACGTGTCCCCTTTCTGGGCTTGGTGTTAGCTGGAAGGAGAGAAACTGCAGCTGTATCATCTGTGAAGGGAAGAAAATGCAGCTAAATGAAGTACATAACTAGCAGTCTCTAGCAGCTTATGTAGAGTATAACACACAAGTATGATAACTCAAGCTTTACAGTAGCAAATACAACCTTCAGTTAAGGCTGCCTATGGTAATATCGTAACTACATTGCATATGATTTTGTAAATTGGCAATGGTAGCCACTGAAATACTCACGGGTGTGCAGTCACAGTAAATATTAGCAGTGCAGTACAGTGGCTGTGACAAGCACTCTGGATCCTGGAGTTGAGGTGCTTTGTGAAGGTGTAGAGGACCCTTCCACTGGCCTCTGGTCTGTGTTCACACTGTGGGAGCTTTAGGGGATGTCTTGCCTGACATCTGGAGATGGTTTGGGGATGTCTCTGCCTCCACAGGAGCTGATTCTCATGTGCTGGGGTCTTCAACACTGGTCCTTTGCTGATCCCACTCTGCAGCCTTCGAAGAGCTGTTGCATTCTACAGTCTGTGGCTCTCTGTACCTCCTCAGTTGCTCCCAAAAAGCAGGGAATCCATATTGGAAACTGCCTCTGTGGGGATACTGTGCATGGTTATGTACAGTCAATCACCTAGAATAATCATAATTGCAATTCTGTAATATTATCAGTAATAATTTCTAAGTAAAAAACCCCTTGTGTTTATTTTTATATCTGCTGCTAAATACGATTCTGACCAATACAGAATGAAAAATTGCTCTACAAGTTATAGTACGGAAGATTTCTCACTATTTACATAAGAAAGTGAGGGGGGAATAAAGGGTGACAATGTTTTCAGTCCATTTGATTCAAAATAGTTCTATGGGGATAACATCTGGGTTTTTTCTAAGTTTTTCATAGAAACAAATAGCAATTTTTCACTCATTTCTGGCAAGTCATATATTGCAATTGCACAGAGTTTTTTCAAGGATATAGAGACTTTTTTTTTGTTGGGCATGTAGGAAAAAAAGATTAAAACAGGGCTATGACCTGCTTTCATTTATGCCAATATAGATCAGATTTAAAATATCAATTTAATTAGATATGGCCTGATTTAAAGTTTAAACATATCAAACCATAGAATCAGCTGAGGACAGTAGTAATGTTCTTTCCAGGAGACCCAGATTTGTAGATGCATATGCCTTTAGAGTAAGGCAGGGAGATGTCAAGGAAAATCTTCTTTGCAAATGTTCTGTGCCTCTACCCACAGCACATCTCGGAAGAATTTCTATTAATAATGTTGCGTACATCTTTCTTTGCATTATCAAACTTTCTGCAAGGCAGATATTTCCTTTTTCTGAAATGTTCCCTTTAAAAAAAAACCACCTCACTCCTGTCTAATGAATAACCTGTGAGATTCTGACCTTATGACAATAGCTGTATCTGGTAATTATGTTTTCAGCTTCAATAAACACTAATGTAATGGCATATATCTTTGTATTGTGGTTTGGGTGATTCTACTAGTTGTTCATCTTTTAGCTGTTTAGAATTTAGCCAGTTTTCTACATAGTCATAATGGACCTCTTATTATCACAATACCAAGCAGTTAGTATGGCTAATTGTGTGATGAATACATAAATGTTGCTATGTGACCCGGAACAGCAGGGGGGTTAGCTGTCAATTAAATATTGCACTTAGAAAAAGGTAGACAGACTACAATTAAATAGTTCAATAGGCATTTCTACTGCCTTGGAACCTGGTCCCCTCCTAGAAACAGAGCTGTAGGTGTGATGCCTTGAGTACTGGCAGATTCTACTTGACAGCTTTGATTTATGCTGCTGTTTGATTAGATGGTTGTGACACTGTATGGGCACTGAATCCCAGCATCTTAGCTTAAGTGGCACTGCTATATCTCTGCCCACAGGAAAAAGTTATTACCCTGGTAAAAATCATGTCAAACAGGCCTTTCTTTCCTTCTAATCTTTTTAAAAAGTATTTGCTAAAGACATGGGAGCAGGACTGAAGGAACCTCACTGGCATTTCTGGGTTCTGGAACTATCCCACTTCTTTGCTCTGCTCAAGAACACTGGTCTGGTGTAAAATGGAGGTGAGCTTGGGCCTGAGGGTTTGGACCTTGGTCTGTAGCTACCAGGAAGGTCTTGTTCTATTACTGCTCATTAATTTTTTTTGTCTCTATAATACATTTGGGTGTGGGTCACCTGTTAGTAGTGAGACATGGAGACAGAGTGACACAGGAGTAAAATCTTTGAAATATGCTGAATGCATTCAGAAAAAGCCTTATACTTACTGTTAAACCTGGCTATAAATGCGTTGCTTGGAGGCTCAGCAATGCCATTTCTATCAACTTATAAAGTTTACGGTGCTGAAGAATATAACCTACTGCATATAAATCACAGCATGTAACAAACTTGAACTCATAAAGATATGTAATGTTCTCTCAAACCTCTAGCATTTCAAATTTCTGCCTACAGGAACTATAACTTCAGTATTTTATAAATCAATGAGTGAATATGAATATTTTGACTCAAACTGTGCTGTTATTGTATTAATAAAGGTAATATAGTGATGTATAAGATGAGTTGTAAAGGATTTCTGCTCATAAACTCTTAGACAGAAGGGACCATTATATGTGATCATCTTATTGACCTTCCTGCCTGGCACCCATTGTAAAATTTTGCTCACTAGTTCCTGACCTGAATCTGACAAATGCTCAGAAAGCCTCACTCCAGTGTGCTCTGGCCACAGAACTTGTTTGTTTCTTCAAGGTGGTTTTATAAGAAGCATCAGTTACACAGAGAGCTATGGCTGTTGTCTTATGAGTAAGAATCATAGAGTGATTTTTACAGGGTAGTGTACCTTTGGGAGGGATTTTCTCTTCTGTTGTAGCCTTTAAAGCTGCTATGATGGCCATTTAATAGGCTGGGAGAGGACATCCTTAAGTGCAGGCAGCACCTAGCCAGAGGCTGGCCTGAATGACTCACTGTGCCCTCAGCAAAGACAGCAAGAAGGCATGAATCCTGTGTACCACTTAACTTGTGTGCTTTGGCAGCTGCTGTAGGTAGCAGAAAAACCACTGAGCGGTCTTGGTAGGGAAATGCACTGTAATTTAGCAGGTTTTTGTTTTGTTTTTTTCTTGCTGTGATTTATCCTGGAAACCTTGCCTCCTCTTGCAGAAGTCCCAAATGTGAAGTCCAAGATGGCTCAAAGCTGATTTTTCTCTTCTTTTCCTCATAGAGAGAAGAAAAGCTTTTTTTTTTCCCCATTTATTTATTTTTACTGAAAACAGTACACTAAACCAGCCTTCTGTGATAGGTTAGTGAGATCTTCCTTTAAATAAAGAGTTATTGTAGATTTCTTCCTGTACGTTCTGTGTGGGCTGGAGAATGTGACTTCATTCTCAAGTCTCAAGTTGATGCTCCTTGGTGACAGAAATACAACTAGTATTTGTTTTATTTTCCGAAGTTTCTGGTTCCAACTCCTTCATTCAACTCAGCTGCACATTGTCAAGGACCAGATATAGACAAGACAGGTGATAGTAAACTACCATTATGTACTTTTCTGCCTTGTCCAGAGCCTGCTTCAGTTAAAGCGGAGAATAGTTTTGGTGTTGCTCTAAATTGCACTTAAGTACCACTTGCTTTTAGATCCTTTCCAGAGTCCTGGAGATGCCATACCACAGCACAACTCTGGTTCTGTCTTTTGCCTTAATTACACATTCTGTAATAGACACTACATGGGATGGGAGGAAATGGAAAGAACCTTGAGATTTAGCTACATTTCAATAAGCCTTTTGGGAATAGGAGAGGAAAAAGGTACTTATATCTATTATGAAGGCGTAGTCCTTTATTTATATGCATCCCTTGAAGTTAGAAGAAAAAGATACAGTTGTCTTGGGCAGATAAGAGGACCTCCTATTTATTCCCATGATTTCTAATCTGTTATTTATCATGCTGTACAAAGACCTGGGTTTGAATACTTTTGCATAGTGTTTTATAGCACAGGACTCCTGAGTGTTTAATGGAGGAGCCAGTATTCTTCTCAAATGGAACTATTGAAAGAAGACTGGATTTAACATTTTCAAATTGAGCAATGAAATAGAACAGTTAATCATCAATACATATGGAGGATTTAGGTCTTCTCTGACATCAGTGATGTCTACACAGCTCTTAAAAAGAAAATACATAATTCACATAATTTAATTCAGTCACGAGACAGCATATCAGAAAAAGGAGAATGAATCACTGTCACAAATACTGTTCCTCTGCTTCACTGACAAGGAAAGATAAAATAGAAAGAATCACTAAAACAAGGAACCATTTACGGATTTGAATTTGGGTCTCTTGTACTGAGAACAAGCATCTTCTTCCCTTAGGATTCAGCAGGAGGAGTGTGTTCTGTTGTATCTCATCATCTGGTGTTATTGCATGAGTTAGTTCAATGTGAGTAAATAGGGTGAAGAGAAATAGGGGAAGGGGATGTGGTTGACTAGGTGAAGGTCGTGTAATAGCTTGCAACAAAGCTGAAGAGAGTCTTTAATTGAAAAAGCTCATGAGTCAGAAGTCCAAGTTACTGCCGAAGGTGTCTCTGGAGCGTATTTCTTTGGGATATGTGCCTGTGTTGTATTTAATGTACACTGTTTACAAACTGACCTTTCTGTGAGGGAATGTTCTCTGCTGGGTATTGTTAAATTTTTTAACATAAAACCAGCCCATAAACAAAGAAGGAATTTCTGATCTCCGTGTAAGAAGACAGATAGCAATAACTAACTGAACTTAATGAACTGCTCTGAAGGGAATACACCTTTGACTCTGTTTTATTAGTTACAGGAGTTGCTTTGAATTCCAAAAATCCATCCTTGTTTCTTTCAGCATTCAGTGCTGCTGTTCTCACAGTCATGCTTTAACCTTGTGCCCTCAGCTGTATTTTAATTGAAGCTCATAATATTTTAAGACTGCTTTGTCTTTCCACATATCAAAGCAAATGTACTTATAAGTCACTTGACTCCTGTACTATACACATGAGCTGTGTTTCCATAACATGGGAATTGGTAAAACAAGCAAAATGTCATTCACACAGGGCTCAGCATTTGAAGTTCATATTAATTGCTTAGTGAATATTTCCTAAAAAAAGTGACTTGATATCATGACATTCTGTGCTTAGTGCAGGGTGAAAGAGCAAAAGGAAAAGAGCCTAAAACTGACAGAATTTTTAACAAAAGGCATTCATAAAATCGAGGCATGAAGAACCCATAGAGGCTGATTCAAATTGAAGTACACGGGTTGCTATTACACTAGCAACTACACTAGTGTGGTACCTCAGCACTCAGGCTTTGACAAAACTAGGTCTCTTAAGAGGTAACAAATCGAATTCTGAAATGTCTATATAGCCTGGCTTGTCGCAGAATTGTTGAGCTCGGAAGAGACCTCTTGAGGTTGCCTTGTCCAACCCCCCCCTGCTTAGGTAGGGCCACTCACAACCAGTTGCCCAGGACCATGTCCAGATGGCTTTTGAATATATCCAAGGATGGAGTTTCTACAGGCAACCTGGTCCAGTGTTGGTCACCCTCACAGTATGAAAGTATTGAACTTCATGAGGGTCCTGCTGGCCCATTTGTCCAGCCTGTCAAGGTCCCTCTGGATGGTAGCATGACCCACTGGTGTATCAGCCACTCCTCCCAGTTCTGTGTCCTTGGTAAAGATGCTTGAGGGTACATTCTGCTCCAACACCCTGATCACTATCAGAGTTGTTAAACAGTATTGGATCCAGTATTGACTCCTGGGCTACACTAGTTATGGGTCTTCAACTAGACTTAGACTGATTACCACCCCCTGGACTCAGATGTTCAGTGAGTTTTTTGTTCACCTCAACGCTTGCTCATCCACCACATATTTCAACAGCTTCTCTGTGAGAATCTGATAGGGAGATGGTGTTGAAAGTGGCAATAGCCACTGCTCCCTGTTAGTCTACCAAGCTAGTCTTTCATTGTAGAAGCTTCTTGACTTGGTCAAGTGTGACTTGACCTTGGTAAACCCATGCTGACTACTCTCAATGTCCTTGACCTTTGTATGTCTGGAAATGTTTTCCAGGATTATTTGCTCTGTCACCTTCCCAGGTGATAAGGTGACACTGGTCAGCCTGTAATTCTGTGGGTCCTCCTGCTTGTCCTTTGTGAAGACAGGAGAGACATTTACTCTCTTCCAGTTTTACTGGGAGTTTGTGTGCAGTATTTCTTCCTTGAGGGTGTTCTGCACTCAGCTTAGGTAGATTTTAATTTCTGAGTAAGTAAAGAGGAAATGAGTGGTTTTCTGCAAAGCAAGATGCTGCTTTGGAAGAACAAAAGTAAAAGGGGATGAGGCAAATCTGGATTTGTAGAGCAGAACCACCATTGTTCAAGTAGTCCTTGCTGTATAAACCTGCAACAACCTTTTACAGTGACAAGGAACAGTCTGAACACTTGATTATCAAAGAGAGAGGCTCTCATAATACTAATACAGGGTGTTTAAAAAAAGAAAAACGGACCCAGTTTCAAAGATAGTGATTTAAAATTGGGTCCATCTTTTTGAAACACCCTGTAAGACTGCATTCTGTCTTACCTTAGAGTCCTAATTTACATGTGTAAGCTATGGATATGAGAAAGTGATTTTCCTTGCAGTGTTTTTAATCACATTTGTTTTCCCTAGTAGGTCAGCAACAATTGAGAACACTGATTAACTCTTTCATGTAACGTACATGCAGCATCAAGTGCCACCACTACCATAGCTAAGGCTCATTAAATCAAGTGTGCTATAGCTGCAACAGCTTCATTGTGTATACTTGACAGTCTCACCATGTGAAAGAAGAGCCAACCTCTTGACTTGTTTTATTTCCATTTTAAGTGCACAGGGATTGTGGGAGGAGGTACCTGCAGATTAGGAGAATGAAGCAAAGCTTATCCTGATGCATACAGAAGTACCCGTTCCAGATGAATGATGTGTATTTTCAAAACTGTATAAATTACTGAAACTCTGCATATTCCTAAGTATAGGGTAATATTTTTTAGTTATTAAAACTAGACATTTTTGAGAATGAGCATAAAATTCTGCAATTATATAGAAACACAACACAAAATATTTCAAACATTTCTGTATCATATAGGCAACAGATATCTAAAATCCTCTTAATAGGCACTTTTAACTTTCCAGGCTGTATGACTTCAGGTATTATTTTACAAGGGGAACAGTGGGAATTGGGCAAACTGGATTATTTTTGTACCTTTACCAATGATTCCTTGTGTTTTATGGGAGAAGTGTTGTAATGCTTCTGAGTCTCAGTTGTCTGCATGTCAGATAGGGCATGTTGAGGCAACATGCATGCAACATATATGAGGAGTATATATTTGTAATGTATGAGAAATAGGGTTTCTCTTTTGACAGCGAATTGATGTGTGTTTGGAGAAGGAAGCTGAAATTAGCTGATGGGAAGTTTTATGTGCACAGGTAAGAAGATGGAAGATTAAGAAATATAAAAAGGCAAAAGAGGAAAAAGGATTGTTGTGGGTTTGTGTTTTTTTTTTTTTAGTTTTGATCTTTTTAAGCCAGGCAAAATGTGTAGCCAGATGCTTGAAGACACAGATGTGGTGGCTGGTCATTTAGATGACAGCTGCCATTGAGCGGATAAATATTAATCAAGATTTGTATTACTTAGAGCAAAAGTGGGAGCAGAGGACTGGTGAAGTGTATCAGTGGCAGAACTTAGAAAATCAGGCTCTTCAATGTAGTGATGCTGTGCTTTCCTTTCCTTAAGGAAATCAAGTATTAGATGTTGTCTTCCTGCTTTGTTTATTACTTTTCATCACATTTATTTTCCTCCTACACCAAGTGCTGGAAGCTCCTCTCACTCCTTTCTCCCTTTCCCCTGCCATAATTTTGGTATCTGTTCCTTCTGTGATTCAGCATGGTCACTGGGGAAACATTGCTTTAATGATTTGCTATTTAACTGCTCAGTGTTCCTTGCATCATCGGAGAAGCGGCAGCATTGACAAAGTACAGCCTGCCCGTAGGGAGTACTAGATCAGTGGAGAGACGAGTTGCTATGGTAATATGTTACATAGCAATGAGGGATTTTGGAAGATGCATCTGACAGTTTGAGGTAAAGTATCATAATTTCCTTGCAGCTTTCAAAAAGTGTCATAATCTGAAGTTCAATGGGCTTTCTTCTTTTGCCCTCCCCCCCCTTTTTTTTTTTTTTTTGTGAGGTGACATTTCTGAATAGCCCTGAGCAAGCCACAAAACAAAAAGGAAAAGCCTCTGTTCTCAAGGTGGCAGCAGTTCAAATAAAAACAGAGGCAGGAAATCACTTCTGAGGCAATTAATGAAGCATATGGCCAAATAGCTGTCCAGTATCTCTGTATGTCCTTGTCTCACTTCAACGTACATTCTCATTTTATAGGCATGAGTAATGCATGAAAGAAAAATACAGAACTCATGATACTAGTCAGAAGAAGGACTGTAAAATAGATTAGATGATCTCTGAGAATAAGGCCCATGAATAAGAAAGTTGGCGAAGGAAAAATTAACAATAGGAAAACAAACAAAGAAATAGAAACCAACAAACTTGTTTTTCCAACAAGCACAGCAAAAAGAACCAATAATGGTATAACTTGAAAAGTAGCACTGGAAACTGAGAAGTAATACTGGCAGGTTTATTATTTTTTTTCTTTTCAACTTTTTATTCTGGTATTTTTTGCAAGCATAAATGAACACTTATGTTTTATCCATGTAAAGAGACAAAAGTGGAACAGTACACGGAAGTAGGAATGGGATAGTAAAATAATTCCATCCAGGGCAAAAAGTTTTAGGACAGATATTTGTACACTTAATGTTTACATAAGAATACATTTTCGAACAATTGCATTCCCTGTCTTTGAGAGGTGTAAGAATTGTCCATGCTCTAGTTACTTCTGAGATTATTCTGTAGCTTTGGATAGAACATTTATCTGGGCCGCACCCTTGAGAAGTATATGTACTAGAATATTTGGCAATTAACTTTCGCTTACAGCAATTTTGAATTTCACCCAAGCTACAGAAGTTAGCCTCTCTCTAGGGCAGGTGCAGACACAAGAACTGTATTATATAGTGGGTCTTTGTCATATTCTCCTTGGGAGTCTGGATGCTTCTGTGATGGTAATTTCAATTCCTCTTCTGGACAGATACCTGCAAGACATGGTTTTCCAGTGCTTATACAGACTATCTAATGATGCACACGTTTCTTGCTCTGGATATTAAAGCATCTACAGGCTGTTTACTGGGCTTTAAGTTTTTAGTTTCTTTACTTTTAAAAGCAGCCATTATTAGGTTTTTTTTATAATATGCAATATCAATGCCTAAATTCTATTAACTTTTTAAGTCTTCTGTTCCTGAGGTCCTTATACAGTTTTGAAAAATACAGCCCATATATTGATCACTGAAAGGTTACCGAAGTAGCCAATTCTTGACCATGGGTGAAGTCCTTCTCTGAATTCAGATATCAAATTAAAGGTTACTGTATCTTTTTAGCTCCAGGCAAGATTAAATGCTTGAGCTGGGAGAAGATACTTGCTGTTAGGGGTGAAACTAAGATAAGCTGCATCATGTTACAAATGATTTTGTACTATTAGATTTGTCATAAAGGTATGGTGAATGTTAATTCCTTGATCTAATATCAAACCTTTCAGAGCAATGTGTTTGAATGATGTCATTACATAATGTTTGAAGCTGCTAATATGATTATCTGGAATCATTGGAGAAGCATGATACTTGAGGAAACTGCATAATAATTTAGCTGTATTTGTTCTTAGAACATTTCTACTTCAAAAGCTTCAGTGTGGTACAGCTGAAACCTATTATTTTCCCAGGGTTGTTTTTTATTCTTCTTGCTAACATGGTTAGGCTCTGGCAAATGGTATTGCGGTTATAGTTTTCAAAGTAATGGCAGGGATAGAACCACAGCTTAAGAGCAGAAGTTCGTCAAGCTGCAGAACATGACGCAGTCATAAGAACTGGTGAGCTATGATTTACCCAAATTAGATCTTGTTTTCCTCAATGTAATGTTTGCATTAGAAGACAGTAATCTCTGCGGGATCCATGCAGACAGAAAAGGTAGAAGAAATGTTCACCACATCCTCTTTCTATTGCAATGTGATTATTTTTCTGCAAATGTTTGATTACTGCTCATCCTGCTAAAAATGGTGACAAATAAAATCGAGTAATAATTATTTTCATTTTCACAGAAATCCTGTTTCCTTTAACAGTTTTGACTTAATTCCTACAGTTTAATATGAATTGCCTTCTTCTTTAACAGCAGTGGTGATTTGTATCTTTAAAAAAAATACAAGGAAATAAGAAGGTATGGGCTTTTTTATTTTATTTTTTCAAGATGGTCCAAGGTGATTAAATATGGTTTCTACTATTTGTGTATGTGTAAGTATAAGGTAACTTAGAAATGTACATGCTGTTCCTAGGTATATCTATAAAATGCTCTGAGGCATGCTTATAGTACAAACAGCATCACATCTTTCTGGTCCTTGTCTGAAGATCTTAGAAAAACTAATCAAATTATGTCTTTGCTTTGTAAAATAGAGCTTGCTTTTTTTTTTTTCTTTTTAACCGGGGCATTTTCAGGAAAAACATTTAAACCACTTATTGATAATGTGTTATCTTTATTACAGTGAAATCTGAGCATGTTATATTTTGGGGTAACTAGATGTGACTGACTGGAGTTTTCCGTATACACTATTTAGCAAATCATTTTGTCCCAGTACCATACCAGATGTAATTGCCTCCATCCCATATGGAAATACCTGTCATGTGAATCTATTTCATACAGAGCACAGGCTGCTTAAATGGTTTTCTGCAGATTACTGCTGAGGTACTTGTGGCAGTCAGCCTCTGTCAGAGCCTGGAATACATGTTTGCTTCCTGGAATATAAAACCTGAAAATAAAATAGTTGAATCAGGGCTTCATGTATTCTATACATTGCTGGTTTTGTTCAGTAAAACCTATAGTTTAAGGATTTCTTCTTCATCACTTTATTGCCCTACAGAACCATCTTCACTCATTCTTGGTATTTCTGATGATAAAGGGAAGAACGATTGTGTATCTCTTCTTACACACATGATTCTTGAAAGAAATTGAAGAAGGCTTTATACTGCTGGTCTTACACTGTTGCCTTGGTGGTCAAATTCCTGAGATACAGAACAGATAGTGTTCTTCTTTCTCTGATATCTTTGCTCTGTGTTCTCTCTAAAGGACTCTTTCAAAACTAGGAATTGAGGCCTTGCACACTAAAGTTTCCATGTGCAGCACAGATTTCTTCACATCAATGTAGCTGCTATAGTAATGTATAAGTATCATACTTACAGTCTCAAAACCTACTTGAACTAGCTGAAGGCTTTCTTTGTGTTGACATGCAAACAATTTCTTTGCAGCTAAGAATGACTTAGGTTGATCAAAATGACTCAATGTGTTAAAACACAGCCCAATTTGTCAATGCCTGTTTATTGTTAAAGTATTGGAAGAGATATTTAAAATGTGTAATCATAAAACAATGTTCTTTTGAAAAGGAGTTCAAAACCTGGTTGTCATTTATGACACTTATATTAAATTTTCTGTTTACTTAGGCTGCCTATTTGAATAATATTTTGGCCTCTACAAAGCAGAAATGGTCAGAAAATGGCCCCCAGTTATATGGCAGCAGCATGGGTGGGAAGGTGATGGTAGGACAGAATGAGGTAAATTCAGTCAATGCTGTGGAGTTGTCTTTTGTGCCAGTTTGACTCTGTGATGGGTCAGGTTCATTATATATTTTCTTTTAAGCAATCTAATAGGGGAGTTCAAGTGTTTTAATATAACTCTGATCTCTTCCATGGCTAATTTTGCAGCAGTGTCTGGCTGTGCAGGCAGAATGTGGAAAGAGCAAAAACTTAGGTACAGTGTGATTTTTTTTGTTTGTTTGTTTTTGATGCTAGTGAATAAGCTGGTTAGTGTAAGGGACAGCTGCAAATACATTTCTTCTGTCAATGCCTTTTTTTATTCTGGGTAACAAAGATGCTTTAGCATATGCTGAAGTATCAAAAAAGCTTTCTGCAAACAGTCTAATGAATTGATCCAAAAACTTCTTCCACTTGTTGATAATCCTATTTTGTATCTTGTTTCCCTGCATATGGCTTTCTAGCCTGAGATTTTGAAGCAAATTTTCATTAACGACAATCTGCTTTGTTTACAGCGCAGTCTGATGATCAGGTTGAGAGAAATTGTACTGACCTATTTGGTTTAAATACTACAGTCTGAGTCAACTCTGGGACATTTCTCTTCCCTTCCTTCCTTGCATTTACTATTTATTCTTATCGAATGCAGCCAACTGTAAACTCAGACAGAAAGCAGACTAGGCATCAATCTGAGCATTATGAGCTCCTGACATTAAACTCTGATGAACTGAAAAATCCAACAACCATTAGCAAAAATGTCTCATCCCTCTTTGTGTCTTAAAGCCAGAGAGAATCTACCAGGCTTGTCCTTTTGTTTATGGACATATGTCTTCAGTTGCAGGTTCTCTTTTTTTGTTGCTGAGAATTTCTGCTATTATTTAAAGGGAACATGAAAGTTTCTTTGTTCATTTAATTGCTCTCAGCTATAGATAGAACTCTCAAAAAGAGAGAGTTGGAAGACACATCTATTATTGGCTTCCTCTGTAAAGTCTGTCTGTGATATACTATTGGAAACTGTACTCCTGCAGGTATAGCAATACTAGATACTTATTTACATGCTCTCTTTAGCTCAACTTTTAGTCTCTACATTTAAACCAAATTGTAAACTTGAACTTCCTATGTGCTGTTGAGTTCCATCCTTGTTCTGACAGCTTTTCCACGTACTCTTCATCATCTCAATGCTGCTTGCACAACTGGTAAAAGGACTTCATACTCTTCTCCAACCCTGTCACCAACATACTAGGATATCTAAAAATGCACCTGAGTAGGATTAATATCCCTTTTAATGTTCATATTTTTCTACCAAAGTGGTGTTTAATTTATTCAGGTACATCTGCCTCTCCTAGAGCCTTGTCCCACAGGGAATCCTCTTCTGGCATTTGTCTGCTCCTTGGTCTACTCAATGTCATCTGTCAGGTGAGCTCTTTGGGCCAGGACTGCAGTGTGACATGCGTTGTAGCAGAGTGTGTAGTGGGGCTGCTGCAATTTAAGGCCATTGCCTGTGTGGGGAAGGGGGTACAATGGGCAGTCTGATTTAACACATGGTGTTAAATCTCAGCTTTTCTTTCATGGGGGCTTCGAAGTAAGGTTTTGTGCAGAATTCCTAGATTGGAAAAATGAAACACTGACACCTGTAACCTAAGAAAGTTATTAGTGCTTATCTTTAATCATGGGTACAGAACCTGTTTTAATTGAAGTGTAGGTTTCTATAATCATTTGTATGTTAATTTAGACTACTGGTAACCCATTGGGTTCCACGTATTTTGAATATGGTTTCCACAAATGTGTGTGCTGAAGTAATTAAGAAGCAGATGCTCCTTAAAGGTCCCAACTGTTCTTCAAATCTATGTGTTAAGTGATATCAGCACTGGAAAACAACCTGGGTTTTAACGAACTTTAATAGATTAAGGTGCTGAAAAGTCTGTATTTTGACTTTTGTGGGCTTTGAAGCCAAGAAATTCAAATTTTAAAGATCTGTGTCTCTAGAGATATTCTTGGATAATTTCACTAAAAGCCCTGGTGTACAGTTTTAATTTTGTAGGACTATAAACTCTACTCTTTTCTTTATTTAAATAAATACATTTTGAGTCTATGCTTTGTGACTTACTGTAGGATAGTCTTTCAGGAGGTAAAAGAAATTGTTAATAAAAAAAAAAACAGATTGTAATTTTAAGAGCTATGTACAGATGCAAAATATCAGAAAACTATGATTTGTGAACATTTTGATTACTTTTTCTTGTGGCAGCATAGGCTTTAGCAGCATTAGAAAACCTGTGTATGAAGTTTGAATAGTTCTATTCCCGTCTGTGGGTAGAAATATCTTGTTCCCTATGTCAGAGAGTTTGTGATGTTCTTTCTCTACATAGCACTGTTTTGATCAAAGATTAGAGAACATAAAAAGACAGAGGCACCATATCTTTTAGAGCTGTGTAAAAGGAGAATGGGCAGGCTTTCAAGATGCATTCTGTATTCATCAGGATACAGAAAAAGAGAACAATATGGGGTTGGAAAGGTAGTGTCAAAGTGTGGGGTTTTAACTATAATTGAATTCACATTGTAGTGGTCAATGAAGAGAGAAGAAAAAGACATGAACACACTAAAGCAGTGATGGGGATAGAAGTTCCTTTGCTTTATACTCCTTTCCAGATTACAACAACAGGAGGTTTGCACTAACTGCAATGAAAAGACCCTAACACCAGCTAACGGTAGTCACATTTTATTTTTACAGGGAGAAATATTTCATAGAGAGCGTGCTTCTGTGACTGAAGGCTTTGTGAATCCCAGACGACTCCCAAATATTCTTAAGCAAGCCTTTTCAAGTTTCTCTTAACCCTAGGAACCTATTTATACAATCTGGAGAAAAGTTACTTGTGAGAATAAATACATAACTTATCGTAAAGTTACAAGATGTTGAGAGGACAGAGACTACCCCAGGGAACTTAAGAAAAAAATGTCTTTCCTATTTAGCCTTCCATTTTTAGAAAAAAACCCTCTTTTCTAACATGCAGAATGGTTTATCTACTGTTTCTATTCAAGGGCTCAAGATTAAAATTTCTTTTACAGTTATATATGCCAGACCCAGAAAATGTTTAAGAAGTGTAGGCATCTTAAAATGACAGGATGTATCAGAGATGTTAAGCATTATTCTTTATTGCATATGGAAATCCTTTTGGAAAGATATTAAGCTCAGTGAGACTTCATGTTTCATATGTAGAAATCAGTCTGAACAAGTCTATAATTACTGAAAAGGCAGATTTATTTTTTTGTTTTAAAACCCACACAATTCCTTTCCTGTGAACATAGGGCAGAAAGTGATTGCAGTCAGAGAACTTACTACAGCCAGCAAGATACAGATCTGCTTTGCCTCAGGCTTCTATGAAGCTCAATAAGTACTGTCAGGATATTATGCCTCCAGGGATTTTTTTTTTTTGGTGAAATGTGATTTGGTTTGTAAATGCTGGCTTGTTAAAACATCATTGTTTCAGAAATTTATTGATATTGAACACCCTTTGTCAAACTTCCAGCAGGTTTCTTTAGCTTTACAGCTACACTTCTGAATTGGGCAAGTCTGAAAAAGAGGAAGACTACCTTGGCAACCAGTGATGGAACCTGAGGGGATGGCAGGAAGATGTGCCAGGGGAGGTTTAGGAAAAGGTTTTTCACCCAGAGGGTGCTGGAGCACTGGAACAGGCTCCCCAAGGAGGTGTCATGGCCCCAAGCCTGACAATGTTCAAGAAGAGACTGGACAATGTCCTCAGACACATGGTGTGAACTGTGGGGTTGGACTTGATTATGCTTGTGGGTCCCTTCCAACTCAGGACATTCTGTGATTCTATGATTCTTTTTCACTTGGCAGCTTTTGAGTGACAATGTTTTTCTGACTCCTGAAAAACTATCTAGAAAATATTTTTAAAGATTCAGAAAAACATTTTGTCAATAACATTTGAATTCAGAAAATGTAAAACTTCCCGAACATCAGAAATACTAAGATTAGTTACAATTTTTTAAAGAGTTAATGGCAGACTTGGGAGATACTGAAAGTGTGTAAGAAATGCGGAGATTTATCTTCCAAACCTTTGTAAAGCTTTAAAAGTATAAAACCAAACCAAAACAAAAACACCAAGAGGGCATCTTGTCAAATTAGCTTTGTATTAGCTTTGTATTTATTTTTGTATATGGCTTTTAGGAGTCATGCCTCATTACAAGTCAAGGTTCATTCCATTTACCAAAATCACGTAACAAATTATAATCCAATGAAATCCCTCAAAACTTCTGTTGATTTACTCAGGTGATGAATGGTATTTGTTTTGAATGCTTTTTTTTTTTTTACACTAGAATGGTTAATGGGTTAGAAATTCATGTACTTTCTGGAGAAGAGAGAGGTTGCTCCTGCTCTTGAGAGCAGCTACATATACTTGGGGTTACCTGGTGAAACAGGAGGGACTTGGAGTTCTATTAGGAAAGAGTAGAGAGCAAACATGAAGTGTCGCTTCAAAGGTGACAGAAAGATACTTCCTCGAGCATGAGAGGGGACTGTGTAGAATTGTCTGTGATAGGAAAAGTCCAGGGAATTGCAGGCTGACATCAAAGAGGTTAGTTTATGAAGCCCCAGGTGGGGAGGTTACTCAGTCTAAGAAATAATGAAAGCAGAATCTCCTCTAGAGCTTTGGCAAACTCATGGTCTTGTCTAAACCTATTCACGGGTTTGCAAGAATCTTAACTAAGGGATAATCTTGCATTTCTGTAGGGAAGGGAAAATATTTGCTTACTGACAGTTGGTTAATAGGACAGAAATGTTGTTGACTTGGAAAAGTACCTCTACAATAACAGACAAATGTGAAACAACTTCTAAACAGCCTTAGGTCATTATCCTAGTGCACAGAATAATTAACAGACATAGTGAGAGCAGATGACTTGAATAAAGCTGTATAGTACTCATAATGGGAAAGTCTGACTCTTAGCCCTGTACGCACTGAAGTAGGTCAGGTTTGAAGTCTTTAGTTCCCCAAACACCTTATCAGCACTGAGTGTGAGGGGTATATTGGGCCAGGTACAGCAGTCTGGAAGCACTTTCCATTTTCAGTAAATTAATCCTCTCACAGCATGATAGGAAAAGATCGGAACATGATGTTAAACCTCATTTTGTGTTTTCAATTACTAGGGGATAATTATTTTCTTTTTAAGTTTTGGTAGATGACATGATCTGAATATTCAGGCACCTGCTGCTTCTGCTTACATTCCTGGAAGCACAGATAGTTCAACTGGGGGACTGCACAATATAATGAGGTTTATTTTGCAGCCCAGCAAGGCTCTGTATATACAGTCATCTGGAGAAAGTGCAGCACTTTAGTCTTAAGTTTGTTGATGTTGGGCTTCGTAAAATAGAAGTGCACCTACACGGACTGAATTTTGGATGCAGCAGAAAGGGGGATAGTGGCAAGGTGCTTTGGACAGTTGCTCAGTACTAAGTAAACCTGACACAACAAGCCTTTCTCCTTCTTAGTCCTCTTTATGTTTCTGCACAAGTGAATGTGAGAGAGCAATTCACAAGAGTTCTTTAAGAGAATAGCTGTTTTTTTAAAAAGTTACCATGGGGCGGGATTTGAAATATCACAGGTTTCCTGCTTTTTGAATGGAAAAAGACTTGTGACTTTTAGCTGTGTTTAGTGTAAATGCATATGTATGGGGTGCATATGATTTCCCTTTATTTTATGGCCTTGCTTTTCTCCGTATAGTTTTTTACTGAATGAACTGCAGTCATTTCAAAGAGAAAAGATTTTAAGTAAAATCTGAAAGGGGTTAAGCATGAACATCACAGAAAATAAAAATATCAGCAGATTTGTCTCAGGTAATGGGTTTTGGCATTGATGGGATTTGAAATAAGCTGTATGAAATGTACCAGTAGTGACATAACTGGAGATAAGCGGGGACTAATTGATGTCATGAAAAAGAATCACTGTTCAAAAAGGTATCAGGACAATGTAATCCTTTTCTGTGCTACGTGTAGACTCTAGAGATGTGAAATTTGTATGCTGACGCTTTTCTTACCTGGATGCAGTGACTTGCACCTAATTTGGCACAAAATTGTGCTTCTCTCACTGCTTGACTTCTTCAGATTCAATTTATGTTCAGAAATGGAATGTGCTAGGTTACTCACAATGCTTTTAGCACTTTGGAAAGTATCATCTTAATGAGATTTACCTTGAGCAGGATATGGGAAGAGGTTAGGAAATTAAAAAATTAATAAGAAAACATATTATAAGACCAATATCCTCGATTAACAGCCTTCCTATTGAATTTTGCCTGTTGAGATATCATGCTAGAGATTACGTTTACTACGCAGTTATTTTCCTTATCCAGTGAAACAGTCACTGGAGAAGACTCTTTCTTTGGAGCACAATAAGAACATAACTGTCTCTGTACTCTGTTAGGATGCAGATTGATTGTTTTATCTTTTGACATGTGGGGGCAATAACAGTGTTTATTTTTTAGTTGCAGCTGATTAGAACAGAAAGCTTTTATTTGTTTTCCCTTTTCGTGTGCCTTCAGTTACATCAGTGATCAACACTGGTGACATAACACAATGCTGATACAGTTCTTCAGTCTTAGTTATGCGTCTGTAACTTGGTTATTTGGGGCAGAAGGGGATAAATTACTTTTTCATTGAAAAGAGTTTGAGCTGTGCAATCCTTCAAAGAACAGTGAACTTTTGAGTATAATTTAGTGTATCAATGAGATCTAAAGGAAAAGCCAAGCGGGGGAAAGATGTGATACAACTTGAAGTTTTATTACTTGCTTGGGGGAGGAGGCATTAATTCTTTAATTGCTTTGTCATGTAAAAAGACACATGGCTTGAGTAGGATTCCAGATATTTTTTTTGCATGATGGGGAGGGCAGGAGGGGGTAGGTTTAATAGCGATGTTTCTAGGAGTTGAAACAAAATGGAAATGTTATTCATAATCACTGGCCCCTGTTTTGTATTGCAGAAATTATTTTTTTTCCTCAAAAATGTTTTGCAATGACAATAGTTGCTCTTTAATTCTGTTATGTTATTCTGTTATATATTGTGTATGTGTTCTCCTTCAACCCCAGGGACAGAAGGAAAGATAAAAATAGCAGTAGCAATTCAGATTATAATTGAATACGTTTCTGAAAATTACAATTAAAAGAAACAAATCTTCTACTGGTTACAACAATTTAAGGATTTTGCTGCCTGTTGCCAGTTCTGCTGTTTATAGTGGTTTCAGTTTTGATAACAGCTGTAATAGACAACTTGGAGCTTATCTAAGTGACTATTTCAAAGATAGCCATATTCTAAGTTTATTTAATCTTTCATGCTCATGATCTCTAAAATAGTTTTTCTTTTCAATTTTTTAAAACCAAACAATTTTATTTATATGTTACATCCAGGCCCTCGTGGCTGGCTTGCTGTTGACTGTGTTTTCATGAAAAGATATCTTCACATTTTAGAGAGAAACCACGTGTATGTGTGTCATATCAGTTAGAAATTTGACTTATGTGAAAGGGCCTGATGTCAAGTAGTCACTGTCCCGGGTTACTGGCCGGGAGTGTGGAGCCGATGCTGGGGAGATTGTCTTTTTTCTCTTCTGGGTCTGCAGAAGGCTGGTTTAATGTTTGCTGACACAGTGCATTTGCCCTTTCTTAAAGTTTTAATAATTTGTTATAGCTACGTTATAGTATGTTTTACATATGTGGGATTCCTTCTTCCTTTGTTCCCTCTGTTATCCTTAAATCCAGCTTTTCTCAGCTCTCAGGGTTGTGCTTCTCTAGTGAGTAGGAACAGGCTATTGGTGTTTATACCTTTGGGGCCTTTATTATAGTGCTGTGTCAGCCCTTCCAAGGTCTCTGCTGTTATTGGTGCTTGTATTTTTGAGGACCCCTGTTAAAGCCCCTTGTTTGTTTGCAATGGCCTTTAAGCTGTGGTGTTCTTCTAGCATAAATATTTTATTAGCACAAGTTAATCACACATGCAGTCTTGTTTCAGGGTCACCAAATAGCTAATTTTTTTAAAAATAACAAGCCATTCTAAGGAAAACATACCTTGTGGGTACACATGGGCACAATGCTCTGGTTACTGTTGCTAGTATCTGTAATTTGTGGTCATGCTATATGGAGGTGAACAAGTGTGGGGGGATTTCAGATCTGAATTTTGCGAAATGAGGTGAAAGGAACAAAGGGACCCAAATTTTATCCTTGCAACTCTGTGCATTTTCTTGTCAAATATAGTGGGTTTTGCACTTCTGTAAGTGAATGTAGATTTTTAGGTCTGTATTTTCTCTTAAAATGATTTTTTTCTCAGAGGGCATCCACAGTAGAAGTTACAGAGAGGGAAATGGCCAGCCTTTGTGCTTTTTTTTACAGAAAATCTTATTTGAAGTATTGAAATGGGCAAGAAGTCTTGTTAGGAGTGAGCTATCCAAGATGACAATATTTAATTTGAGATCTGCATTTAAATACAGCTAAAAGCCATATAAATCTGTCTGTAATTTATAAGTAATGGTGGATGGCTTTACTGGTGGGATAGGTAAACCTTCCAGATAGAATGTAGTATCTTGGAAGTTGAAACTGGGATAATTTGGGTTAAATTCTCATAAGTGTTGAAGAGCTTTTAATTATAGCTGAGTCCAGCAGAAGCTTTTAAATGTATACACCCTTTATGTGGCAGTATTAAGCCATGCAGAAGGGGGAGGTATTTAATTTGTCGAAGAAAACACATTTGTGTTCAGCTAGCTTGTTCCTGCTTGATTTGCTCTCTTCAAAAGTTTTAAAAGCTCAACAGAGGCAGATATTTCCTTTGATCTTACTATCCAGTTTTCATCAGGAGTCTCACACATGGAAATTATGCTCAGTGTGCTGCCAGGTGATTTATGTGCTCACTGATGCATGGGCCACATTGCTTTCCTTACTCTGCATAAGCATTAGGCAGGAAAGAAGTCCTAAATATTCTGTAAGCATTTCCAGTTAACAGAAGTCAAGTTCTTATCCAAAAGTTAAATTGAACTAAGAACCTATGCTAATCAAGAATTTCTTCTTGCCACTAGTTGCTAAATGTTGTAGTTACAGCAACATGTCTGAGGGTAAAGCAGTTATTTATATTGGAGTACTTGCTTAAACTTCCTGTTGTAAGTAAAATCAGGAAAGAATAAGTTCCTTACTTTCGAAAATTTAAGCATGCCAAGTAAAAGCTACGTAAAGAACGTTATTCAGTGGATTTCTGCTGCTGTTTATGGAAAATTGACTGTAGACTTGTCTAATAAAACTCAACAGTTGTTGATAGATTAACATACTATTGAAATAAACAACTTAAGCTTTTTCTATGGATAAACAACGTTTAATCCAGTTCCTTAATTGTATTCCTTAAACACATGTTCATTAGAGCATAAGCAAAACAGCGCTGGGTGTGTGGGGGATTTGCTCTGCCCAACACACACACCTTCTAACAACAAGAAGTGTGCTTAAATACAGTAAGGTATTACATATTCATAATAACCCCAGGAATGCCTATACATATTCATAACCTTTCCCTGCTTCTTATTAAAATGAGTCTCAGATAACCATTTCCATAGTCTCCTCCTTGACCTGCCCTGTTGCACCTGCGCAGTGCCACTTGGTGAATTTGAGGAGGGGTCTTTGGATGAAGGCTCCTTCAGCTTCGTCACAGAGAACTTTTTACCTTTGGCTCATTATGATGAATTGGCTAGAACCCAAGCTGCCAAATCAACCAAAACCAGACTGGTGCCCCCTTTTTGCTGTAAATCCTGTCTGTCTTGTCTCCTCAAGGTTGCAGCTGGTGCTGTAAAACTTCTTATCTCAGCATTCGATGAAGTCCTGCTTTTTTTCTTATGACAATTGGTTACATACAGCTCTAAACTAAACTAGTTTGTTAGTAGGCCCTTATTATGTAGTTGCTTAACCCTTAAAATGTTAGTTCCCTCTATCAATATAACTTCATAAACAAGTTTCATAACCTTTTACATAGAACTTAACCACCTTTTCCTTTTTTCAGGTTTAGAGCCTGTGCCTCATTTGGTTTAATGTAAACATTAAACATCTTAGCAAATCACAAATCACAGCTGCATTTCTCACACTATAAACATACCTGTTGTGAACTTTTGTGTAATATTAAGGAAGCTTGCAGAGACTTTTGCATTTTTGCAACTTTAGCGACATGTATTTGGGTAGCTTGAAAGTGACTTATTCTTTGGGGCTTGCCTGCCTCATCTGGCAGCAGTTTGGAAAGAGTATGTCTGTTTGTGTAAGTGGGCGCAATACATCTAGATACGAACAGCTGCAAGAGCTCAGAATAAAAGTATTCAAATGCAGCTATCTTAATCACTAGGAAACTGGAACTAGTTTATGTTACTTTAAAAATGGAAGAAAGAAATAGAAGGAAGAAGAAATGAGAAGCTGAAGATCTGTGCAAAGCTTTTCCCTCATGCAAATAGTGATTGAACAGTCAGATAATTAAGATGCATATGCCACATGACACGAAGCAGCCTTTTGTGAACTGTTAATTAAGACTTAATGAGTCACATATTTTATTGTTTTTGAATTTGAAGATTTGTGTTAATTTCTTGTGGTGTGTCCCTGTTGAAGGAAGTCAATGTATCTGAGCATAATTTATTACTACACTAGGCTATGATTGCTAAAAACAGACTGCAGAGACACTAGCTTGATGTTTTGGGTAGCACAGTAAGCGTGATTCAGATAGGACAACTGACAAATGAAGTTGCTGCTTTCTCTCTAAAATTTAAAATATATTATGCAAGTATGTACAAAGTTGGTACATGTTAAAACCACATCTTATGGGTGTTAATGTAAGAATAAATGTCAAGGTCTTTCCCCAAATTGTTCATCTCATGAAGCACTGCTTGGTTTTGTGCTTACCTCTTAACACTCAAACTACAGGATTTGATTCTCACTCAACCCTGCACCACAGAACTAAATGTAGCTAGAAACACTGTGAATGATCTAGTAATGTTTAGCAAATCACAAAAGTTTGGATTTAAATATACCTATTTAGCCATTCTGAAATGTGTTCAGCCTATGGAAGTCAATCTATTCCTTATTTAAAAATTTCTTCCTAAAAATGTATTTACAGTAGGTGCTTGTAAGATGAATACGTTGCTACTTTCAGATGGGAGAATTCAGTGTCTTCTGAAAACAAAGACCTGTCAAATGTCTTGAGGTAAGCACCTAAAAAAGTTTAAGGTTCCATGCTTAACAAAGCTCGTTCACCATCTGCTTTGTTTTTTGTTTGTTTGTGGGTGTTTTTTGTGTGTGTGTATGTTTTAACTCTATAAATACGTTAGGATACATTAGGCCCTTTCATCTGCCTTGGCCCATGGGAAAGAGCACTTTTCCCTATCAGACTTCAGAGCATTAAGAGAGAAAATTGAGGAGCAGGTTAATCACTAGATCTGTGTAGAGGGTAACAGATGTTATCCTGCAGAAAGCCTGTCACCAGTGCCAAAGAAACTTCAGCTGCAAACAGTCTTCTCAATTGCTCTGTTTTGATTGGCATCTTGGTCAGCTCTAAGCAACTTGTAACTAACGAGTTGTGTAGTGTGTGTCCTTGTGCACACAGTCGTAGCAGTAAGAATACACATGAAGAGGTGGCAGTGCTACTCAGAAGATATGAGAAGGACCTGTGTAGTCTGAAGAGGTATTCTACCTGTATTCTTTCATAACTGGGTGTGCAAGTTACATCTACTTTGTGTATGCAGGAGAGAGAATGAGTTGTTGTACTAATTAATTTTCTCCTCTCATCTGTTCTTTGTTCATGCTGAAGTGATTTGCACAATGAAATTTGGCTGAGGAAGAACATTGGCAGATAACTGTTAATGATGTCACTTAAAAATGCTGACGTTGTAGAGGTGATTAGAAAGCTAGAAACCACCTAGGCTACGTTATATGTATTAGGTGGATCTATACTGATTTTTATGCGGTTTTTGGAAGAAAGTTCACTAAATTGTTAAATGTGGACGGTACACTGTAGCAATAAAATCTTCAATTCATGCAAGGAAGATTGTCAAAATCTGTTTCTAGCAATTCAGTCTGTAGATAATTGCTACTGTATGCATTAACTTAGTTTAAATCTTTATCAAATGATCCATTATTTTAAACTGTCCTGTAGTGCATAGCACTTAAAATCTTCTTTATCCCATTAAAGTGCTCTAAGCTCCTATAGTGGCCTAATGCAAATAATTGTTCTAATTCTGCCTAAGTACTCTCAAATCTCTTTCACCCTGTTGAGGTAGTTAAATTGTTCAAAAAGAGTAAGAGCTATTCAGAGTAGGCTTGAAATAATATATGGAACTTTTTATCTATGTGAAGGGCTTTCAGATTTGATTTCTTCTATCTCAAGAGTGCTCACTCTATCTGGGAGAGTACAGGAAGCTCTGAATTTTAAGTGATTGTGCTGTGTGTATATATGTATAACATTCCAGACTGTCTTTCAGAAGTCTAGCTTATGGCTGTGTGTCTAGCTGCAGTGGAAAGATAAGGTCCTAGGAGGTCCAATTTACTTTATATTTTACTTATTTTGGTAAACATTGTGTTTTCTTTCATTGTTACTCTGCTGCTTTTTTGTGTGTTCTCTTCTATACTGATTTCACTCTTCACCCACCTGTGAGCTTGCTGTCATGACCTAAAGGGTTGCCCAGCCTGTGGAGGTGTGAGAATCATGAATGACACTGGGTTCATAGGATTCCATAATACACAAGAGCATGGAGGCTTTAATCTCTAAATTTCTCTACTTTATTGCATATTACCACAAATACCACAGAAATCACCACTAGCAAGCAGACAATCACAAAATCGCCACTAGCCGGTATATCTTTGATCAATAAGTATATATCTTAAGCTATTACAAATTATAAGCTGTTACAAATCAGCAATCAATAATACAGTATCAATTAATAGTATGGCAGCAGTTAATAATAGCAGCAAACAAATGTATAGCAAGAATTAATCTAATAGTAAGAAGTAGGTATAAACTATTAGAGATTGCTACAAACTTATCATTAATGATGCAATTTATTAACAATGTAACAGCAGATATTCTTATGATTACTTATGGATATTTATAGTATCAGTATCAACTGAATTATATTTCAGAAGGGGCCAAACCATCTCAAGAAGGAGAATAAACCAATCCCTGAGCATGGACCCAACCATTCCAGAGGTGGAAGGACAAACTGACCCTGAAGTGTGGCTTGGCCAGAGACCAAGATCTCATAGAAAGCTCATGCAGAATTTAGCCTCTTTAGGGAAGGAGAATTATGTGCAGCATGGAAAGTTCTCAGAGAAAGAAGCTCCATTTTGGATAAAAATTAAGTCCCTTTTTATATTATAGAGACGTAAGAGGGTGTGTGACAGCACCATTTTGAGCAGCCAATAGACACAGTTAATTTCTGTTGTTCACCCCTAGGAGCTAATGCTTGATGATGCTTCTGTTCTTTCAGACCATTTTTTTTTTTTTTTGGACAGTGAGTGGCTGTTATAGTTCCTTAGGGGTTTTTTGTGCTTCTCAGTGGTATCTTAGGATCCTTGAGCCCTGCAAGTGGACCTGAGGAATGGCTGTCCTCATGGTGGCTGCTCCCCAATGGCTGCTCTGACACACAGGTGTTGTGGATCTACAAACCCTTCTCCTGTCTCAGGTGACCTGGGTTGGGGCTGATGTGGCTTGCCAGCCTCACAGCCATCCTCACAGCTGGGCTGCCCTCCCGCCCCTGTGGGTAAACTCTTAGCAGCTGCACAATTTGGGGAATAAATTCTCAGGTGCTGCCCATCAGAAAGGATTAGTTCCCAGGTCCCTGGGGCTGGGAAGGGCAGCAGAGATGCCATTTCATGGTGCCTCAGAGCCTCTGTGTTGCACTTCCTCAGAAAACTGTGGAGCAGGAAGCCTGGCTTGGCAGCTTCTGTGAATGCTTCAGAAACCACTTAGCTGTTGGGTCAAGTAAGCAAGGTATTTATATACAGAAAATCTTATTTATATTGGGTTAGTATTCCTTGTGTGTTCTTTCTTTTGGTGAAGTCTGGTGGTTTGTGAGATACTGCATCTCCTTGCACCTTGACCAAGCCCATGGTCTCCCTTCATATCCAGTTAATTTTCTTCCTGCACGCAACTGCTGTCTGGAGGCTGGAACTCATTCAACTGAGTCCAAAAGTAGGAGGAAAAATACCTTGGAGTATTGTAACTGCCCGAAGATAGAGCTTAGCAATGGACTTCCACCTTGTTTTGCTAGGTGCAGGTTTGTCTTTTGGTGTTGCTTTTTTTTACCTTAGAAAACATATGTGGTGTTAATCTTACTGTGTTCCACACTAGAACAACAATGTACAACTGAAATTATATGCGCTAATCAGGAGCACTAGTTTTCTTTTAAGTGTAATCGCTGCATGGTGTTTACAGTAGTTAGCCACTGTGTGCATCTCTGAGTAGTAGGACTTAAGAGTGATAAGGGTTGTTTAATGTATTTCTTTTAATGAAAAATACGGAATGTTAGTTCTGCCTGAAGGAAAAAACAACCAAAGTAGAAAGCAAAGATGCTTTGTGTTCTGGGATTAGGCTGGTTTCAGGAAGCACTAGGCTCCTATCATTAAATGTCTGTCTCATCTTGGGCAAAAGGTTTAATCTTCTTGCTTTAACTCTCTTTGTAAACTTGTGATCATAGAATTTGAATTCTATTATCCTTTATCTGTCCTTCCTTTTAAGTTATAAGTTCAGAACAGGACTGGTTTCTTTTGTTTTGAACATGTAGCAGCGAATATGCAGAGAACCTGTGCCTTGTGGGTCTGGTAATGTTACTGTGATGGCATCTAGCTTTTTAAAAAAGATATTGTCCTAAGGTTTATGTGAGCATCTCTGCTATTATGGACTAGTAACCTGCAGGATAGAGACATGATGTGACTTGTTGAAGATCATGCAGATACGAATTGATTTCTCGGGCTGTGACTTGTTGCTTCATTGGAGGCCTTGCTTTTTCAAGCAGTGGTGGCAATTTACGATCAAAGGCTTTTGCTCTAATATTATCATGTGTTGATATAACTACAGAAAAAGAGCTTGCATTTTACATAGATGAATACTTTTTATTTTTAATGTATTCCTATGGTTCCCCATATTTTTAAGAATCAACTTGCCTTATTGCATAATGCTGGGTATGTTGCTTCACTTCTATCTTTGGATTTGTATGATTGAGCTAGTTCTAAATAATGCAATGCAGGTGGCCAAAGATCAGATCCCAGGCTCTGTAGAGCTTTTGAAAAGTTTAGCTCTGCTCAGTCAGCTGAAGAACCTGATGCTGAGTGAATTTGTATTATTTCAGCTTTATTTGAATCTATTAAGGTGCGAGCACACTCAGAAGTCTGAATATGCCCAGTAATGGCACAGGTGCTTCTGTCACTCCATGCATTTGCAGTGTGTTCAAGTATGCTTGGTATCTACTTATGTGCCTGGAGATCTTTGGTACCAGATACTTATACCACAAATATTTGTGTGTGTCAAGCCACTGTTTTGGTCTGCCTGTCAAATGTTGACAAATCTTGTAAAAGTCATTGCCTTCAGTAGTGCTAATGGAAAAGAAGGCTGAGGGGTGATGATAGTGGGTTGGTTTGTTTGTTTTTCTTGATTTATTTCAGGAGGTGGGGTCTCAGGGCCATAGCTGTTTTATGAGCTCAAAGTTTGCATCTTAATGCATAAAAGAAGCTTGTTTGGGAATTAATTATCCTGAGTATCACAAAGGTCTGGGTGACTGCAGTGTTAATGAGTATGAAAGCCAGGCAGACTACTGAGGAAAAAAAGTCAGAACCAGTAGCAGATACCCTTGACAACTTCACAAATAAACCGATCTTAATGAGCAAGGCAAAATTGTCATGTAAAATATTTTCAAATTAAGGAAGCTACTGTGATTTATTGCAAATAAGTCCCTAAGAAATTGTACCAATATGACTTTGTCTGTGAAAGATGACTACATACATCCTCCACATTAGGTCATCTTCTGAATTTAAGAAAAGTTCACAAGATGTCTATGATGTATCTGATAAGTTGCTACATTTACTTAACATTAAGTCCTGTAATTTACAGGCCTGGGTGATCTGCAGTTTCTCAGACAGGCAAGAAGCTGTAAATCATGGCAGTGCATGGAGTAACCTTTGTATTTCATGACTTTGGAAATTTAAGAAGCAGGAATGTATCTAAATTTATTCTTTTATGTCACTAAAAAAGCATGCAGTGTAGCAGAAATGGTGACCCTGGTTAATTGCATCATTCTTTGATAACAGGATGTAATTAGCACATTTGAGTAAGGGTTGTGATAGTGGCAGCCATTATTGACAGAGAACAGTGTGTGCCCCCGTACTGCAATCTGTCTTGAAAAAACTGTAGAACTTACTCATATCACTGTCTCTGCATTTGCATTTTGTACTATAAAACAGTGACAGATTTGTTCCACCTGTGACTCTGCTGCATTTAATTTGTGCCTTCTTACATTGGACTGACCCTAGAGAGTGTATTATTTATTAATCTGATTGAATTAAACAAGCTTTATTTAACAAAGGGGGAAAAAAAAAAGCATGTTAGTGATATTGGTTGAACAAAACTGAAGAGAAAAAAATGCTTTGACTTTCTGTTAGTTCTGCTTCATACTCTGCCTGGAAGTCAGATACAAACATAGCCCTTAGACATCTATCTTGCAGCTGTTAAGTTTAATATCATTGTCGGCAATCTGCAGAAGGTGATGGACTGCACCCTTATTGAGTTCACATGATGCCAAATAGGGGTGCAGTTACTGAACTCAAGGGCTGTCTTTCAGGGGGACTTAGGCTGGAAGAACAGGCATCTCACAAAGTTTAACAGGGTAAATAAAAATTCCTGCAGCTGAAGTGGACTAGAGCCTATAGTGGCATCAGCTGGGTAGCAGCTCTGCTGAAGAAAACTGGGGATTTTGATGGGTGGAAGGTGGACTGTGAGACAGCTGTGTGTTCTGGCAGCATCCTGGGCTGCACCTGCTTGAGCACAGCCAGTGGATCAGGGGAAACTGGTGTTCCACTTTCCTGGTTTTGTTTTTCTGGAGAAGGCTCAGCAAAGACCTAATAGCTGTTGAACTGTATGTAAGGAATTACCAAGAAGATGGAGCTGGGCTTTTTTCCTGAAGTATATGGTGAAAGAATGAAAGACTAGTAAAAATTGAAGATGATAATGTTCTAGTTTCCTATATGGAAAAAAAATATTATTGTAAGAATAATAAAGAATTGGAACAAGCTACCCAGAGAGGCTTTGGAATCTCTGTGCTTGGTGGTTTCAAAGATCTACCTGGTCTTACCCTGCTTTGAGATTCAGAGATTCCCCTCTGACCTGAATGATTTTATTTTTGGAGGTCCTTAAAAATAATACCTGTTGTATTTTTTTTGTTGTTTGATATATGAGTGGAGCAATGTGATTTAGGCTCATTTCATGTTTTGACTGCCAGATACCGATAAGTGCTAAAATTTGTAACAATTTCTAAAAGATGGATGCTTCTTAGCTGCCGTTCTTTTTAACGAAAGTCACTGAGTAGTTTCTTAGCAAAATTGTAAACTTGTCTACAGACTCCCTCTGATGATTTAAGCCTCTTAACTGTAATCCAGATATTTAATAAAACCACATCCAAATATATCTCTTGAAAGATATTTTTTATCAGGGTTTGTGTGCTATATAGTTGATGCCTCCCAGACATGATATTAATCCCAATTTATTGTAGTTAATTCGCTGACTTCATGGGAATTACTTGTAATAGCAGAATAAAAGGCTGATGATAATTGTAGAATATTCATTGTTCATTTTCTCTACTTGCTATTGAGCTGCACGTGAGTGGTGTTTATATAACAGTTTTACTTTTTGTTTGAGAGGTATGGTTAAAACAGTAAAGGTAAGCCTCGCTTAATTGAGTTAATTTACAGCATGTCTCCACTTGATATTTCCAACCTCATATTTAATGTGGAATGTTCTTGCCAGTATGCTAAATTGCTTTTAAACACTGAAAGAACACTATTTCTTTTTCCTCAATAAAAAGTCCTTTACAACAGCTAGGAGTTTGAGTAATAAAATGGACATTTAATTTGAGGATTCTTTTTCCGATAAAGAGAAGGTATTTTTATTAATAATGCTCCATCAGTAAAATTATTGCAAGTTCTTGGGAAGCTAAATCATAACAGGCATGATGCAATGTTAAGGTGTATTAATAAATGGTCTGAACTTTTTAGCAGAGACCAATGGAAAATAAGAGCAGCAGTGTTTTTCATACAAGAAACAATGTATATGTCTGTAAAATCATACAAGAAGAGAAAAATGGATTGGTTATTGGAACCTTTTAGCATAGAGCAGTGGTGTCAAACTCATTTTCACTGGGGGCCACATCAGCCTTGCGGTTGCCTTCAAAGCGCTGCATGCAATTTGACGACTGGATATGTGTAGGAATGTGTGTCCTGAAATTCCATTTGACCCTTTGAAGGTAACTGTGAGGCTGATGTGGCCCACAGTGAAAACAAGTTTAACACCCCGGTGTAGCACTTGATATTGAAAAGCTGTTTAATAGATGTGTTTGTTTAATGAAGTCTTCTACTCAGAAATCCAATACGAGAAACCACCTAAACCTGAATTCTAGGCATGTTTTTAAATTCCATTGACTTCAATGGAGCTTAATACTTTGTCAGATTGAGAGTCCAGTTGTCTACATTTTCTAGTCAAATATTAGAATTAATTTGGTGTACTAAATTGTTTATTTGACATCTTAGAGCCCTAATCCTGTTTAATTTTCAAAACAGTGTTCAGTAGTCATTTGTCTGCATCCAAAGTACTTGCTCACTTTCTGTGTGTGTGCAGTGGGAACAAAACAAGGTTCCTCTGTGTAACCTCATGAAATTTAAAGTAGAGAAAAACACGTGACTAAAGTGACTAATTTTTGTACTTAGAATTTTGAAATCAGCTAACTTAAGGACTCATGTAAACACATAGAAAACAGTATTTGAATTGTGTATAATGATGTGAAAATAGTATTTTAGAGAGTGTTTTCTGTTACTGACTGACTACTCTTTGCTGTTATTACTGATAGTAACAATGCTGGGCTGGGCTGTTCTCCTGGGGTGTAATGATGCATGGACTTCAACTCCTCTCCATGATGAACTTGACTCGTTTGTTCTGACTTCTTCCCTGAAACCAGATGTTATGGATTTATTGTATTTACCAGCTGACCCTTGGATAAGTGCTAGTATGTCAAATAGTACAACAAAGGTGCCACATTACATATTCAGTGCTTTATTCTACAGGTGTGAATCTTGGTTAATTCTGTCAGTTCTTAAGATGATACTGAAGCTATTGCTCTTGTAGTATGTGGGGCAGGTCTTTTAATGGTGCAAGTTCTTCTTAAATTTTTGCTTGGAGGATGCAGAGCTGTGGCAGAACACACATCTTTATTCATTACAATCAGAATCCATATTACTTGAAAATAAAAAGACATTTTTTAAGCATTGCACAAAATTTTGGAGCTTTTAGTAAAGAGTCTTGAAGTATTTGGCCCATAAGAGTATAATTGAACCAAACTATTCAACACCTTAGGGCAATGCATTTTTTATTGATCCCAACTCCGCACTATTATTGTTGCTTAATGAGGAACTAATGTAATTTCTAATGGAGCCGCATGGCTGTTAGATAAAAGAACTAATGTTTTATTTCCCTTGTGACAAAAATATACCCTTTTCAATTAAAATCTAGGAAGTAAAATTAATACCAATGTAAAATTTTGCAAGAATTAGTGCCAAGACTGAAGCATTTTATTATGTATATAAATTACTTGGATAATGAGATTGGAAGCAAGTTATTGGAGTACCTGGGCAATCTGTGAACTCAATGGAGACTACTTAAACAGTGAAATCTGTAGAGGCAGCAGAAAGAATGGAATCTTCTTAATACTTGATGGGTTCTTTTCCATTGAGTGTAAAGCCTGAGTGCCAAACTCTAGGAGATGTGTTTATCAGAGAAATTGCATGAACTAAGACATGAGCGAGTCTGGTTTGACCTTAGAGGTAGATATGGCTGGCTGTGGGTTTGCAGTGCCCTCTCCCTGCCCTATGCTCTTTAAATGAAACACAGGCATAGATTAACCTGTTTGTCTAGAAGAGGTGGCCATGACAATAATTTCTGCCTTAGCCCTACAGCCTGCTTTCAGTTCTCATGTGGGAATGGTTCCTGCCTGGGAAACAGTCCTTTCCAGCTAGGAACACAGCTGGCTGCTGCTTCTGACACTTCTCTTACTTGTAGTGTCTAATAGATAACATTAGGGCTATTTTTTTGGAATGGAACAAATAAACATCACCTCTCAAATTCAGGGCTGCACCCACTAGCAGTTGAGCTGACTGGCAGCAGAAGGGAAACATTTGAGAACAGGAAGATTTACTCAGGGAGAAACAGCTCAGTTAAAAAAGTGAAGACAAAATATTCTGTCATCTTGACTGAAAATTATGAAAACAGAACATCTGTTTCAGGTAACCATTTATTACAGAATTGCAGGTGGGAGGAAGGAATCTTTGCTGCTGCTTTGGTGGATCCCATTTATCTCATAGCTAAAAACCAAACCTAAGAGGTGCAGACTGCAGTTCAAGTTGGAGAATAATTTTGGCTAGGAACAACCTCTGAAGTTCTCTCTACTTGCCCTGTTTGAGGACATGTGACTCATCTGCCTCTTTTTCCAGTAATCTCTGGTAGCCATGGACTTTTAGAGATGATAGTGAGCAACCTCAATGATTTTTGTGCTGTTCTTGCAGTACTCACAGGTTCATTGCATCTGGTATTATAGGCTTGAATAAATAATTGACTTCAGTGCTCTCCACCTCCATCTACTGTGGATGATGCCTTATGTTCACATGCCCTATGGAGTGATCTGTCATAAATCTGTTGGAGACCAGATATCCTGTGTTTACATAATAATATTTGTATCAAAGCTGGGTGCTGTGGGGTGTGCTGCTGGGGTTGGAAAGGAAAGAATGGATGGGGCTGTTAGGGGAACCCAGTCTGACCAGTTTTCAGCTGTGGTTACTCAGACTAAAAAATGAAATACTGTAGGATTATGAAATATTTATTAAACCAGACAGTAGGTAAGTCTCTGATCCAGTAGTTACATGTTATAAAGCACTAAACCTCATTAAATGCAGTAGCAGCACCCATTCTCTCCACCCCTTGTAGTGATCTCATTCCTCTCAGTGTTTTAGTCATTTGGCCGTGGAATAGTTTCTCATTTCCTTTTGATGTGGGAACATTTGCTTATTGTGCAAAGTAGAATAGCTTCTGTAGAAGCAGTAAAGAAAACTGAGATCAGGAATTACCTGTGGCTGGCAGCATGAGGCATTGTTAGCAAGAGCAGGATTGTTATGTGGCCCTTTCCTTTCAAGTTGGTCATTCATCCGTCTAATTGCCAGGTTGTTCAATGAAAGCCTGTTTTTAAGTCGTGTGGGGAGAGAATAAATAACCACAAACTGCCCTGGTTAAAGCCACTTAACCTGAATGACTCCTTGAGTTAATTGGAATGGGGATTGTTCCAGCTTTGGTCTAAAAAAGAACACAAAAAGAATGTTCTATTTTTCCATGTCTGTCATTTCTATGACTAATATGGGTTCTCCTCTGCTTTTGTACTGGAGTAATATTTTTTCTTTATGGTGAAATGAGTAAGCTATATATGGCTGTGAAACTGGGTATTCAAGTCTCCTGGGAAGCTCTGATAATCTTGTGCAAAAAAATTTATTCCTGGAAATCACGTATTTTCTTGCAACACTGATCTTTGTAGCCATTATTTACAAAAATGGTGAAATGGAATGAACTTATTCTGGTGTTTTTCTTGTTTTTATGGCTTACTGATATGGTTTATGATAGGGCATCTTCTCAAAATCAAGACATGCAAATATGTGAGTGGATCTGTATCTCCATTCAAACTGTCCTGGGTCTGAAACTCTAAGGAGAACTGACATGCTTCAAACAGCACCTTTGCGAAGACTATTGCTCTTTCTGCTCTGCTGCTTGAAAGAAGCCTGCTGTGTAATGATGATACTTGAAGATATCTTTTGCCTCAGTACAAAGATCTTTGAGCCTGAATTTTAGAGCTTAATTAAAAGGTTTCTTAAGTTCAGAGGTGAGCTAAACTTGAAAACATTTTTGTTTGCTTTTGTTTAATGCGGTAATTGCTCTGCAGTGTTGTTTTAGCAACCACCAAAGAAAACTGCAGGACTTGCAAGAATTTATTACAGCGTATGTTACCACACTCTCATTTTCTATCTTTTTTTTCCTTTTATTTGTACACTTAATGTGTTCAGTATAGCTCATTCTCGCTTTCCTGCTGACTGCACTATATTTTGGAGTGGCACGCTCCTTTCATGCATAGTGGTAGCTGCCCATTGTGAGAAAATGTGATGACTCATAGTGTGAAGTGCTTTATTGCATGCGAATTTAAATTACTGCAATGTAATGATAATTACTCCTTTATAAAAAGAGCCTCAAGTGCAATCTAAATGAATTCCTACCTTCAATAAACAAAAGGTAGTGCTAATGGGGGGGAGGGACGGATGAGTAAATTTGAGATGTCTGGCCATGATCAGTATCTTTTTTCTTTCTGATATTCTTAAATCCAGAATCATCATAGTTACTAGCAAAAATGCCCAAGGGCCAAAATGGAAATTTGTCTCTGCTCAGAATAATACAAAAAGAGTCAAAGATAAAGATCTTTTATTTAAGAAAAAAAAGCTGCCAATCATGCTGTTACCTTTCAGTTTCTCTGAAGTCTTTTTGCCTTCAAAAAGTAACTAGATTGCGTTATTTACCGATGAATGCTGGTTTCTTGTTAAGAGCCTGACAAACCATCTAGTTAATTTACTTGGCTATGAGACTTAGAGCAGAAAATATGTATACCCAGCACCATGCTTCTGTCAGCCCATCCCATCAGGAGCTAACTGGAGCTGTCCCAGTCTTCCCAGGCCCCCCAGCTGATGCACCACGCGGCAGGACTGTGCTAACAGATGTGGTTACTGTGTTTCCTGCTTAAATTACCAGCATCTGTGAGAAATTTTCCATATTAAGACTTGTAATTAAAGTTGCAATGACAAGTGATTAAATACAGTACCAAGTACAACAAAGCAGTTTTCAAAGCAGGAGTAAATTAGGATGGCAGTTAGGTAGCTCAAGTCCTAATAAATGGCTTGGAAGGGAGAAAAGTGACAGAAAAGAGCTGTTGAATCAGTAGAGAGTGAAGGTGCTGTGATTTTGACCGGCAGTGGTGCTCTGAGGACCTGTTTCCACACTTTCCATGTAGGGTTTCAGGGTGACTGGTATTATCTTAGTCTCTCCTGTCTACTTGTTGAGGATGACTTTTGTGAGCTTACTCTGTCACAGCTCCAGATTCCTTAGGGTTTTTTTGGTGTTCCCTGGTTTGCACCTCTAATACCTGCCTCCAAGCAGTGCTTTCTTCCACTGTTTCTCTCACTAGTAAGACTGGCATTCAGCACATTTTTTTCCCCACTGGATCTGAAAACCTTTTGACACTTGTTTTGCTCTTCAGTTGTTTTTCCAGCTTCTCATCTTAATTTCTAGCCTGTTCTTCTTTCTCTTCTTTAATTAACATATGCTGTAAGTGTGGCAGGGATAGTTGTGTAGTTGTAGCCCAATGATGCAGTGTCATATTGTTGTGTTCACTTGTATGACAATAGCCTAAGCGAAAATATGTGTGTAGATTTGTGTATATTTGAGTTAATGCTCTGTGTTGCTTGCCTGCCTCAGGAGATGGCAATCTCCTTTATGTTTGTTTTTCTTGACAGGTAACACAATACTGCTTTCAGTAGTGACTTTTATAATTCCTGTGATTAAGTTGATATCTATAAAGTACTAACCAGAAGGCAGCTCTATTCAACAGATTGAGTATAGCCATAGGTAACACAGTGATCAGCACACTTTTGTCCACTTTCCCTAATGAACAAACACTTTTTCAGAAGTAGAGCACCTCAACAAGCTAGATGTATCAACATTTAATAAAGGCAGATTACTACATTTAGCCTTTGTTATGGACAATGGATATTTGGGGTATTGGTGCTTCTCACACATAGCTTTTAAAGGGACAAAATTCAAATTGTACAGAGAGGTATATTCCTCAAGTTTTTCTCACTGTATAAGCTGATTTTCTTTCTTTTTCAGCGGGTTCCCTCCTGACTCCATGTTTCCCTCTCCCTTGTCCATAACCCACAGTCAGTTTTGGAACATCTTTTGCAGATATCTCCAAGTATTGCTCATTGCACTGAATTGCAGTCATGGGTCATTTATTGAAGCAGGTTCCCACACCTGCTGTGCTGTGCAAGCTGCCTTTTTGTTGTGAGTTTGGCATTGATTTTATTTCAGTGACAGGCTGTGCTTTGGTCCAGGAAATTATATCAAGTGTCAGGCTTTGCCTTTTCCCTATGCCTAAGCAATCATACCTGGAATTACCAAAAGATTTGAGATTTTCCAGTGTTCTCAAGAGATTGAGAGCCTATAGCCTTCTGCTGCTTAGGTATCTATTTACATTGTCTCTGCTTTTTTTCAAGGAGTGAGAAAGCACTAAACCAAACAAATGCCCCATTCCTATTGTTACAGGTGTGAACCCTGAGTCCTGGAACTCACTCAGGTGGTATCTGTGATGCAGCAATAACAGCAAGTTTTATATTAGTTTCATATTTGCTCATTGATATAACCTGTTGGGGGGAAGGGACAGTTTTCAAATGACTGGAATTATGTTTGATTTTCAAAAGGCTTCTGGAGGTGCAGTGTGAGTGGTTTACACGGAGGATCCCAGCCACTTTTCTGAGGCTTACGGATGTATAAGGCAGGCAGTTGGGCACAGCACTGCCCAATTCATAACGGAAAAAAGATAGGATGACAAGGGACATTAGCACAAATTAGGAAATTTAGGAATATGCAATGAGTAATGCAGAGTCCAGTGTTCAGCTTAGCTAGAATGTAGCACTTAGACTGCCCTCTGTCTGACATCTTCCTTGTAGCTTCCTGGCCAAAATCTAGAACACACCAGGTATCTTCCTTTGCATCCAGTCATCCTCTCACAGATTCCTCTGTGCACATGTGAAAGATGGCTGGCAATGTAATACAGTGATTGAAAATCCATAATTTGTGTCCTAAAAGTCTGGGACATGAACAATGATACCAGGTGGAGATGAGGAAAGAGGAAAGTGGAGACTGTGGCCTTGAGAAAAGCCTAAGACTGAGCAGGGGAAGCCTGGTCATCTCCAGGCTGGTAAACCAGAGCTGTTCAGCCAAAGGCAGGGACCGTGTTCTAGTTCCAGCAATAACCTCTTCCCTATCCCCTGGCAAGAAACTGCCTCTTTCAAGCAGCAAGAAACTGCTTGCTCTTTCCCGGTAGTTTTCGTCTGACTCTCTACCTTCATCCCCTTTCTCTGTGCCGGGGCAGCAGCAGCAGACCAGCTTTTGGAAGCAGGAGGTATTTGGATGGTTGGCAGGCCAGCTGCTTGTGTGCTTGTCCTGCTTCCATATGCATCCCATGAGCCAGGCTTAAGTACATGAGGCTTTGGTGGGATCGTACCGGAGTGAACTCTTTTCTCGCAGAAGTTTCCGAAGCTGGGTGATGTCTTTCACAGGTCTGTAACAGAGTGGAGCAAGAGTCTCCTGTGCAGGTGCAGACTGGAGACCAGATGTGGCTGTTGACAGAGTACAAATTGTTCTGAAGCTGTTGGCAGCACATGCAGCGTGATGAGAGTCAGCAAGGCCCTGGGTGATGCAGCTGAGGTCCCAGCTGGATGAACTGGGGTGAGAACACTGGAAACCATGGAGGGACCCAGCAGGGCAGGTGTAGAGGGACTGTTTCACATTTGCTTTGGGTCTCTCTGCAATGTAGGGACAACACTGCACAGGGCTCTGTTTATGTTAACATTTTAAAATTAAGGTTTAAAAAGAGACTGTATAAGACTGTATGAATATAGGAGTAGTTACACTTATCTAGTCCTAAACTTATATTTGGCCCTTTGAAGGCAACCACGAGGATGATGTGGCCTCCGGTGAAAATGAGTTTGACACCCCTGTTTTAAAATGTTAATCTGAGAACAACTCTTTCAAGAGAATATGTATATATAAATATAAAATTTTTTTAACTGCTTTACTTCCTGTTCCATTATTATAAACTCTGTAGGTCTGGAAGGTATGAAAAATGTGGAATGTCTGACCTTGGTGTAGCTGCCTTTGCATCCCCATGAAGCATTTCAATTGCTATATATGTGTGAAATTCCAGTGGAAGAATTTGATTTCAGAAATTTTTGACCACTGAAACACACAATTTGCATTGAGACAACAGGAGCCAAACATTAAATTTGCTGTTGAACTTCAGAATCTCTTTGTATGCACTTTTAGTTGTTGATAAATATGGTGTGGGGATGCAAGGTTCAGCCCTGTGCAAATTCCACAAACTGCTTCCTATGTTTCTCACTGCATTTCTGTGTTTGCAATGCAACAAAATGCAGAACCTGAATGTGTTGTATTAGGGTATAAACTCTGAAAATCTGTTAATTAGTATTTTTTTTGCATTCTCATTCTTAACCTACCTTATGGTTTCCCTGGGGAAATGAATCACTGTGGAAAAAAGAAGTCCTGGTAAAATAGTCATTATTTTACTGAAGCACGCAACTGGGTGGGGGAGATGTGTAAAAGGGAAGAGATGATCCAAGGGCAGAAAGGCAGAGCTGATTAGGTAATGACTGCCTTGGTAGGGTACAGTGTACATTCAAGTCTTCAAGCAATAAATGAGAATATCTTTTAAATTATTCTACTTGTAATAATTGGGATTTTTTTAGACATTTGCTTGCACATAATCACTTGTTTCAGCCTGAGACTGCTTTCATTCAACAGAGACAGTTTTGAATTTTACTGACCTGGAGAATTCTGGCATTGGAACACTTGGATTGCAGTGATGTGCAGAGCTGGCAGATGCCCTGGGCACCCCAGAGCTGCCCAGCACCCAGTGGGTCTCTCCAAGTGGAATCTCTGCAAGGCTTGGCTGCGGCCAGCACAAGTCTTTGGAACCCAGAGAAGTTATTTGGAAGTAATTTGCTTGTTTGAGGGGTTTTCTTAGCATGTTAAAGACCTAACAGTCTAAGCTGACTCTGTTTTTTTGTCTATTTTACTTGTTGTAGTAAGTTATTAACCTTTGTCAAATATGCAAAGGCTAAAACTGAAATAAGGAAAACCAGGAGCAGCTTGTTGGATGAGCTGAATTACTGTTTATCCTAAGTGCTCATGGGTAAATCTCACTGGAGTCTCATCAGAACTTACAAAATCTCTGCTCGAAACAGTCATGAAGCGTAACTTTTTTTAAATTATTCATCCCGTTATTTATCATGCCTTGGTACTTCCTGATTCTAGACAAGATCAAGAGAGGGGAGTGCCAGAATGCATTCAGAGGGAAGTTTAATGTATTATGCAAGAGGTTTCAGTCAGGAGTTCAAACATTTAGGATTCTTATTTGAATAGAACTGAACTTCCAAGCCACATCAAGGTTGGCTAGCCTGGTCATTGCAGTACAGCTGACTGTCATGCTATGTGCCTGACTAAATTCCTATGTGTTTGAAATAATGGACTTTAGCCTACAATATTTAGGTGTTACCAATTGTGTTTGCTCAGGGTTGTTTCCAGAATGCTTTGTAATTTGACATTGCTGGACTTGTATAGGTATCTGACAGTGTGGAGATTTTTTTGTTGTTTTAAGATTTATTTTAATCTTCACTATTAGATATTGTTCTGTAGTGTATTTTTTTGTTTTGGTGTTAATTTGTTTTTTTAAAGTGAGACCTATGGCCACTTAAGGTAAAATGGAATCATAGATTCAGATGGTAAGAACTATATGGATATCATCAAGTATAAGTGATGTTCAAAGGCAAGGCTAATTTCAAAGGTAGGACAAGCTGTCAGGGCTTTGTCTGAGTTTTGATCCAACAAATATCCACTGACAGAGATTCCAAAACCTCTTTGGGACTCCTGTTCTGGTGCTAATCTGCTGTCATGGAAAAGTGTTGGCTTTTTTTCCCCACAGTGTTTGCAACCTGGGAAATTCCAAGTGGACACATGTGACTGTTGCCTCTTGCCCTCTTGCCATGCACCTGAGAAGTCTGACCTGGTCTCTCCCTTTAGGCTGTGGTTGGACTGCAGTTGGATCCTTCCATTAATCTTTTCCAGAGTAAATCTCTCTCTGCTTTTCCTCATGTGATGTTCTTCAGCTTCCCAGCCACCTTAGTCGCTCTCCTTAAGGCTCTTTCCAGTTTAACACCTGCTCAGTGAGGAGAGTGTTGCAAGTAGTTTGTAATATTGCCATTGCGGCTGCTTTGCATTGATATGTAAAAGGATGGGTACTGGCACTGGGGGCTGGGATACAGAACAATACCTCTGTTAGCTGAAATGTGGGAAGTCATACTGCAATGCTATACCTTAAATGTTATATTTTTGCTAGCGCACAGTTCAAACTTGGACGTATCCCTGTGAATCGTTTGAGACTGAACTCTGGGAATGTTTTAGAAGTATGTGTTTTTGGATAGAGAAAGTATTACACAATGTGCATATTAAGAAACAAAAAGGCATGACATATGAGAAGCAATCTGCAGTGTATGGTAAGAAATTGTTTTATTGATCCTACAAACATCATGAATAATGCTGCATGTTCTTGAGTACCATCTACTGCCATCTCACTTATTGACATACTATTATACTTTAGCATACTACAGTAACTATTTGTTTGCAAACGGATCTTTATTGTAGGATGCTCCTGTAACAATCTCTTTGGAAAGAATCCTCAGATGTCTACTAACTTTCTAAATGGAATGTTAATTATAATATATTGAGCCTGACTATGAGATAATATCTCATAATAATACAGAAGAATATTTTGTACATCCAGTTCCAAAAGCTAGCCAAGAATACATTTCCTCCTCTCAAAAATAATGTTTTGATAGCCTGCTTCTAGAACCATAGTGTCATTTTGAAATTTCATGATATGATTAATTTAGGTAATTGTTAGTAGTGAAGCTTTTTCCAGCAAGAAGATGACGGAGGCTTTAATTAAGAAAAGTTGTGACTAAATGGTAATCATAAGTGATGCTATTTTTCTGTGGTCACTGTTACAAGGTACTTATTATTTGTTTCATAGGAACAATCTTCTTCAAAAGCAGCATTTCAGAAACATTATCTTTAGAATGTGTAATCCATGTACAGGGGATTGGATGGGACAGCTGCAGTTCTAAATCCTCCCGTGGACACCAGTACTCCATATGTGCTGCTGAACTCTATTGGCTTGTGGTTGTAAGGATACAGGTGCTTATGAATAAGATGTTTTGTTGGGGTCAGCCTGTGCACAGCCGTACAAGGGTGTGAGTAAATTTGGTTACTCAGTGATTCACCTAGTGTAAAAACTGTTCCATCAATGAGTTAGAATATATACAACATAAATTGTACGTAGTATATATATTCTAACATAAGGTTTCTGCAATAGTTCTAACAATAGTCAAGCATTAAGTAACCGTTAATACACCCGTATGTAATTTATATTTTTCCATAATGAGAAACTGAGGCACAGAGGTGATAATTGCATCCCCTGGGATGCATAAGATGTCTGAGGGATACTGAACTACAAACCAGCTACCTGCAGCTTACATTTTAACATTGTTCATTCTGTCTTCATCTTGGGCACTGAGAAAATGAAGCAATCAGATTCCCTTATCTGACTCCAGATATTTAAAGGGTTGAAAGGAAAGCATTGCCTGGATTGTGGGGGTTTTAATAGTTTATGTAAATTGTTCAATTAAAGTGAAGAAGAGTTCTAGTAAAGAATAATTCTATTCTTAAAACGTTCCTCTTCCTTTCTTCAGTTTTGGAGATCAAAGCACTTTGTTACTAGTGGGGTAAGGGCTATAAAAGATCATATTCTGCTGTTATGAAGAAAATATTTCCTATTACACAGTTTATTGCTAAAATTCAGCTCCGTAACTCTGTAATAATTCATTATGAAAGCTCCTTTTATGAGCTGTTAGAATCAGTAATGCAGACAGTATGTCTGGAATGAAAATATTTTAGCATTTCTAAATAAAAATGTGGATCCAAATCAGGATTTGAGTAAAGATTTCACTGTTTTTCCTTGTCACCTTTTGTCCTTGCTGAAATTTGTAAAACTGCTAAGGAATTTTTGGATGCAATGCCCGACTGTTTCATCCACTGCTTCCAATATTTTATCAAGTGTGATCATGGTTCCTATGATGTGTCCCAGTAATAAGAGGTGCTAATTCTGAAGTCTCATTTGGTGGAATGATCTAGCAGTTATGGTGCTAATGATTATGGTTTTCATTCTTTGATGCTACCTATGGCTGTTGTATCATAGAATCATTAGCTTTAAGAGATCCTCAGGATCATCGAGTCCAACCATAACCTAACCTAACCTAACTCTAGCACTAACCCATGTCCCCAAGAACCTCATCTAAATGCCTTTTCAACACCTCCAGGGATGGTGACTCCACCACTTCCCTGGGTGGCCTGTGCCAATGTCTGACAGCCCTTTCCGTGGAGAAATTTCTCCTAATATCCAACCTGAACCTTCTCTGTCACAGCTTGAGGCCATTTCCTCTTGTCCTATCACTTGCTACTTGAGAGAAGAGACCAACCCCCTCCATGCTCCAACCTACTTTCAGGTATTTGTAGACATGGATAATATCACAGTATGTTTGGGATTGGAAGGGACCTCAGAAGATTATCTAGTCCAATCCCCCTGCTAGAGCAGGAATGCCTGGGTGAGGTCACACAGGAACATGTCCAGGTGGGTTTTGAATATCTCCCTTCAGCCTCCTTTTTTCCAGGCTGAACAGCCCTAGTTCCCTCAGCTGCCTCTCATCAGACTTGTTCTCCAGACACTTCACCAGCTCTGTTGCCTTACTCTGAAGTTGCTCCAGCACCTCAATTTATTTCTTATACTAGGTGTTGACATAAGTGTCAGTACTTGGGAGTTTTATGGATATAACTGTACTTAATTTTTGTAAAAGGTAATACCAGCTCTTGGTCACATACTGTATATTTCTAGAAACAAGGAGTACTGGTTTGGTCTTCGTGGTGTCTTTGTGCTGTGTTTTGGGTTTTTTTTTGTGTGTGTGTTTATTTTTTTGCTTTGTGGTTTTGTTTTTTGGTGTTTTGTTTTTGCATGACAGTTACAGGAATGCCAAAGGTTACCCTGCTTGACAGCATAAATGATAAATTTTACTTAATGGAGAAAGTACTAACCTTGTAAAAAGGTGGTAACTTGAAATGCTGTTAGACTGGGAAGGAGGTAACTGTTCAAGTTATTCTATGTATAGATGTAAAATGAGAGCTATGCAACTTAGAGAATTGTTATGAAACTCATTAAGATACATTTACATGGGATAGAAATCAATCTGTCCAGGCTCTGTCACTGAAGGGCATTGAGAAGTCCAGAGCAAGTGCTGCTGCTGCACAAACTGTAGCTGCCCAGGGACAGGAACTGCTTCGGGGTCAGGGCTCCTCTCCCTCCTCCTGCTGCTGCTTTCATTGGGGTGTAGTGATGGTTATTTGATCAAACTTGCTTTGAACAGTTTGTGATAAGGCTGAGAGAAGTGATCATCAGAGGGTGAAGGTGTTGAAGTTCCCCTCCAGTGGTGTGTTTCGGGTTTTTTTTAAAATTTCTATAGATAAACAAGTCAGTGTATGGAAGGTGGAGTTAGGAATTAAGCCACTGTTCTGATATATTTTCATTAGTTTGTTCAAATTCCTTTTGTACACCTTCAAAAAAATTCACCATAATATTGAAATTATTGGTTTTCTTTATCATAGTGGCAGAGGATTCTGGATTAATTCATGTTTTTTAATCAATCTCTACTTAGGCTGTTTGTTTCAACACTAATCTGTCCTTCTACTCATGTACACTAAAAGTACTGCTCCTAAGTAACCAGTCTAAGAATTGCAGGTAATCTGTGAAATGCTATTTTAATTCTGAGCTTTCTTCACTTTGTTTCTAATATAGCCATCCCTACTCTATTCCAGACCTTTTGACTCTGTGCTTAGTGAATGGAGCAACTATTCATTTTCACAAGGGAATTCTATTAATAATTCAACCAGTTTATTTTTTCTGACTTAGTTACAATAAGAGAAAATACATTAAATGACAGAGATGAACAGTGCCACCTCGGGGACTAGTATTAGTTTATATCAAAGAAAGAAATGAGGCTATGTAAAGGTAGATTCTTGCTGTGTAAATAACACATGAGTGCCATGTATTCATGTCTTGTCTTATTTCCAAACTGAGAGGGTTTGGATATGCTTCAGAAAATCAAATCACTGAAGTCTTTATTTTTATTGCTGTTATTTATTCTGATCTAGATTGTCACAGTTTGTCTCTGCAAAATGCAATAGCTATAAAATACACAATGAAGTATTTGCTTCTTGGCAGTAGACAGCTACAAATGTGATGGATTAAGCATAGTGTAGCTGGCATCCAGAGAAACGCAAGAAATAGCTTCCTAGAATACAAAGGCGTTCTTTTAAGCACTTTAAATCAGCTGCATGATGGATATACCACAAGCCCAATACAAAGGGAAGGATGAGTTGTCCGTGTGCAGCACTGCCCTCTGACGGGTGGAAAAGATAGATGTTCGTCGACTGAAATAATTCCCTTATGTGTCTGAGCTACTCCAGCCTGTTCCGTGCCTCACAAGCTTGTGGTCTTTCCTCGTTGGAGTTAACAGCAAGTGGCTCTGCATGGTTGCACAGATCTGCTAAACAGATGACAGCAGCATATGATGTCATGAGTTTGTTAATACACCAGGACAATCTTTGCTCTTTATTTCACCCTGGAATGCAGCAGAGCCTTCCTATTTATGTTAGACAAGTGTAGAATTCAAATATGTAGGTCTAGAAGATTGTGTCTAGAATACAAAATCCTCTTGGAATACACGCATCCTGAAGCTTAACTCTCAATTTTGTTTTGTTGGCTGATCTCTCCTAATGATTCCTCTTCCAAACACCTTGTTGAGTTTGATGCCTTTCCCCCCTGCATATCCCTTCCTCCCTCCTAACTAGTTCTTACTCATGCAGTGTCCAGTATTGTTAAACCATTTTAAGACTAGAACTTAGGGGCATCTTCAGGTCTATTGAGCCTTTAAAGATGTTCCTGGTGCAGCTAAGCACACATTTCCTCAGAGGTTCAGTCTGGAAAGCGTTGATCCTGGAGTTAAATCTCTTAGTCTCAAAGGACTTAGATTTCCCCTCTGATGTTCTGGGAGGATGCTGTTACACTGTTTCATGTGTAATGCAGTGAAGGCTGTGGAAGAAATTGTCATTACAGAATAGCTTTATGGGTAAGTAAAAAAACTGGAGCCTGTGTACTCCTAAAAAAACAAAGTGAAATCTCTATGTGGAGAAGTAGTAATATGTTCACAGAATTGTCTCTAAATGGATTTCTAGTGAGCTGTCGGCTCTTTATGAACAGTGACATGAAAGGAAAAGCTTGGGATTTCACAGTGTGTAGAACAAATCTGTCAGTTTTTAAATTATTGTCTCATAAAATTGTAAGGTGGTGCTGAGCAAAATAGGCTTATGGCAAGGAGTTGCCTCTAGAAAATGAGGCTATGAATGCTGGTACAAAGAGAACTGGCAGAAATTGTATTTGTCTTTTTGAGACTGGAGCTGGGGTAATCAAAAAACCTGTCTTTCAGTTTCAGTGTGACACTTGCTGTGATTCTGCCTCAGAAGTGGCAGCTCCAGGGCTGGCAGCACCGTTCCCAAAGCAAACGTGCCCTCTGCAGGGCACCGGGCAGGGATGCGCTGCCTTCCTGTGGCTCTGCCCAGAACACGCCAACCGAGTGAACTGTCTGGTGTAGTATGCAGTAAATAAACGACTCTCTGAGATGGAAATCAGATACAGCAGACAGACACACAGTGCCACAGGGTTCTGCCTCCCACCCTCACCTCACTTATTTTCTGTTTACTGGGTTTACTTTAGAATGTTTACCTCTGCTTTGAGGTTGTTTATTCTGTGTGCATGCATCCCCTGAATAAATTAGTTTTATTGGCCTGACCTATTATGAGAAGTGTTTTCTGCCAAAACTGCTTTTGAGTGAATTTTGAGTTGAGAGCATAAGGTTAGGGGAAAGTAGCCAGGATTAGAATGTCTAAAACTACTCCTCCTGGTGTCGGGGGGGGGGAATATCCAAATCTATCAGTTAAATAATTGCACTTAATATGCTCATATTTACATAGATCAGATGTGTATGCTTGATGTGGTTATATTCATCTCTGGATAAATTCCTCTGTGCCACAGCTCTGGCTGCTTTAAGTGTTATCCCACCTATCTAAAACATGTTTCTACTTCCCTGTAAGCTTGAGCATATTAGCTCACTATTTGCTCTCTGTGGTTGTTTCTGTATAAATAAAAGTGGTTTCTTAAAATGTTTGTAAAAGAGAACGAAGGATGATTGCTGGTACAGACAAAGTAAATGGATTTTCTAAATGGCGTTGCTTACTCATGCTGAAAGCCCTTGTGGCATTTAAGACCTACCAGCTGATGTGAAAAATGGCCAGTAGAAACCAATTTTGAGTGTTTGGAAAGTTTTATGGTTGCCAGAAACCTAGATTTTGAATAATCTTGATCATGTGCTAGCTCGTTTATTAACTAGTTCTTTACACATACACAGTAATGTGCACTCTTATTAATGGTTTTAACTAAGAGTTGTGCCACTGCAATTAGTTACAGCCAGGACAAATAGACTTTTCCTGTCCTGCTGGGCTCTTTACTGACTCTTATTTCCAGGTCAGGCTATGAAAATGGTCAGTGATGCAATTGGAAATTGGTGAGTCTGCTAAGTGGCATTCCCAGGCTTACTTCATAGCTCCATGGTTCAGTTTCACCCTGATTGCCTGATTATGGCAAGCAGCAGTTTGAGAGCTGAGAGATACTCTGCTTGTAGGGAACAGAGACTAGAACAGAACTTGCAGAATTGGAAACAGGAGCTAAGAAACAAGAGATGAGAAAGAGAATATTTACAGATAAAGAACATTAAATGGACACAGGCTTTATAAAAAGCTCTGCAAATTATTCCTTTGTAAATAAAGTGATGTTCACTCAAAGATGAAATATCTGAAGGATTCAAAGGCAGCAGGACATTAGAGTCTACTGAGAAGCAATAATTTGGGACACTCGGTGAGCAGATTATCAGGAAAAGCACGCATTGCAAAGGCTGTGTTAGTACTACAGGTGTGTCTCTGTCCTTGATATGTTCTTGCTAACCTCATTTGACTTTTCCAAAGTCTTCCAGATCAGGCCAAATGGAAGAAATACATCTACTCTCTGGTGTAGCAGCTGTTTGTCCAAGTGCAATGTCATCCACAATGCCGGACTGGGTTTGCTCCGAGTATTAAGCAGAAATTACTGTTTTCCTTAAGATGTAATCAACTGTAGGAAGAAAACTTAAACAATAATCAAATGGTTTGTCTCTGGCCGCTCCTCTTGCTGGTGCTGCTTTCTGGGGCATAATGAGCATTGGGAACACAACTCACTGACTTTGCATTTGAGCATTACAGATTAAACACAAGTTTCCACCTGCAACACAGAGGAGATGAGTTTTGCCCTTTTTTTTCTCTCTCTCATAAAGACTATTACAGCAATAGCATAAGCTGCCGGCCATATGGCAGTACCCGCAGTCTCATGTAGGAGGGGAGCAGAAACAGAGTCCAAAAAAATAGATTGCAAAAACCAGCTTCTCACATATGAAATGAACTTTGGGAGATTTTTCCCTCAGTTTGTCTTGGCATTGATTGATATTACTGGGATATTTTTCATGTACACACATGACAGGTAAATGTAATAAGTGCAGAATGCGAACAACAGTATCTGGTAAGATTGATGGTACGACTTGCCTTTCTCTCCTATGAGGCTCAGCTTACAGTTGATACAGCAATATGTTTGATCTAGTCATTAAAGTGCCATTTAAGTGCTAACAACTGATGTAAAAAATGACCAAAAAGTTTCAAAACTTTTTTTTGTCCTATCTGAAATCCTTTCTAACGTAAGATGTAACTGTACTCAAGAGCATAGTTACATCTTTGCTATTTTTCCCACTCTGTTTGCCTCTCCTCCCATTCTTGTTGAACTTGTATTTTTTGCTACTGCTACAAAAATGAAATTAATCACCAAGTCTCATGTGTAGCTGCAGGGAGTAAAAAGTATATAGAAAAGCAGTCCATGAAGCACATTTGGTGACCCAAGGGAAAGCCCACTGTGGATAGTTTAGTATGGTTTTGTTTCTTGCATACCTTTTTAACTTGCATTTCATCAGAAACATCTTTTGAAATTGGTAATAATTACTTCAAGCGTGCTCTATAGATAATTCAGCATACTTTGAAATACATGGTTTTCCCAAAATGTACAAATTTGGCGCAGCTACTTGCTATCTATCCGTGTCTGACTTTTAATGTGGCTGTTGATTTGTTAAAATTCCCCAAACCATATGCAATGTTATCTCTGGAAACTGGTACTCTGATACATATCACATCTACAGTAATTTCCTAGGGAATACTGGGAATGTTTTACAACCAAATGAGCTGAAGTATTTACGTATTCTACTCATGTTCTCGAAGTAGTGTGCTGCACTTAAGGATAGAGCTGCAACTGTTTGTGAATATTTGTCAACCAAGGTAAAATGTACCACTCTTCACTACCAATTCCATCCCCGTGTATTTCAGAATCAAGCCCTGTCTGCTAAGGATATTTGTTTTTGTCGTATTATTTTTAAATCAAATGTTCAACCCATTTATTACTGGTGGTTGCAACTGAAGCAGTATTCAGTGGCTTACAGGGTCTGTACAGAATACAAATTCTTTTGCATACTGACATTTTGTTTCAGCAGAAATTGCTACTTTATAAAAACAAACAAACAAACAAAAGACCAAAAACAACAAAAAAAACCACACAGAAACCAAAGAGAATAAAGAAAAGCTTTTGAACCTTTTAAACAATCAAACTTACTTTGCTTTCAGCAGTCATTCTTGCTCCACTTAATGATGTTGATCATGACAGTGACAAGCTACAGAGAGCATTTATGTGTCAAAAAAATCCATTCCCCCAACTTCACCTTTCCCTGGCCTCTCCAACCCTGTTAAGAAACACTCCTGATTCTGTTTTGCCAGTTTCTCTTTCCACTCAGATCAGAGGCACTTTTCTTTTTTTGCTTGGTTTGCTATAAATCATCTTAGTTTTTAGAAAATGAGCCATTAGAATCTGAAAATGGGATAGCTTGAAAGTAGCTCAAATGCCCAAAATAACTACGTTATCCAGATGTTGTCCAATTCTGTATACGTGTAGTATGCACTATTTTATCTCTTTGTCGTAAATACCTTAAAAAACTCTCTTGCAAGCCCTCAGTATTACTTGTGAAGGCCATACAGCAGATGGAGATTTCTGTGCACCAAACCTCAGATATCCTCAGCTGATCCAGATCACAGTGGTAAGTTTAAAAGTTCAGTTTTAAAAGACTAGGCAATCAGTTTTAGTCAGTCAAAGTATCATGAAACAGTTTTCTTTCATTATTAGAGGTTTCTAATGAACGACAAGTTGCAGTAAAACTGATTAACTAAGGCATTCTGATAAAGCTGTCAGTCTGTGAAAATACAAAATAAATATATCAAACTCTATGTGCATCTTCTGTTCTGGACAATGTTTAAAGAGTATTAAACATGCAAAATCGAGGAGAAGGTGTATTCTCTTCCTTGATGATGGTTTCTACTACTTGACTACCGAAGAACATGGAATGCTGCCCTGACTTGGTGATCCCATGGTCACTACTCAGCAGGTGACCACTTGGCAACGGAACCATCCCCTGTGTTGTTCACCCAGGTGGTGCAATGTTCCCTTCTCAGAATCCCCAGCTGGAAATAGAGGGAAGAATTGACTGTTATGAGGGTCTTTTGTTTCTTCCTGTTTGGTTGGGTTTTAACCCCTTCAAAATTGTTGTGGTGACTGTGTTTTCTTAGTACATTGTAAATATATTTACTAGAACTTTCTGGTGTAGCCATGCCTGCCTGGTCCCCAGCCTGGCAGAGCTGCTCACTTGCCTGAAGCTCAATGGGTGTTTCAGACTGAAATCAGACTCCAGAATTTATCGGATGTTTCTGTAGAATATAGCTCATTTCTTGTTGTTTATTCTTAGTAGAGTTTTATTTTAATGTATTCTTATTTTTAATATGATCTTTATTTGATCTTCAGGCAGAAACAGATTTGCAAGTAACATATCCCTTTGAGAGGTGCTTTTTTTCTTGGTATCACTGCTCTTGACTGAGCAGCTAGCTGCATGAAAATATTCAAGCTCTTAAAATCCTGGTATTTGCTTTGGAGAATTCTTTGAGATATCCAACTACAAGGCTTTTTGTCAGCTTCTTGTGAAGAAAAACAGCTTCACAAGCAGCTTCTGAAGCAAACCCACATGTAGTAGACATCTTTGTCATGGTCTTAATTTACAAAGGCAGTAAGCCCATCACGGTGTGTGCTCTATAAAGGTATTAAAAAAAAAAATAATCTTTAAGCTAGTTCGTTATAAAGTGTGTGCTCGAGGGAAAAGTAAGATAAAGCATTATTCCTGTTCTACAAATGGAAACTGAAATGGGTGAGCTAAACTAACACTGTGGGAATTGATGACAGAACTAGTAACTAATTACAGACATTGTCAGTACCAGAGAATCACTTCGACAAGATCTTCTTTCTCACCATCTTTTTATTTGAGTGTTTTCAGGTATATTTCTAAGAAATAAAGTTCTAGTAGCTTCAATAGAAAAAAATGTATATGACTCCAGAAAGTGGAGTTTAGGGTTTGTACTGCTTCAAATGCTACTAAATAGCACTGACAAAGTTGAGATGAAAATCAGTGGGACTGTTGACAAGAATTTGTTGTTGATGAAAGCTAGGGTTTAAGGCATTGTGTTTGTGAATCCTGTATTTAGAAGTTAATTTTAACATTAAAACAGATGCTGCATTCTTTGGGGTTTTTTGTTTTGTCCTACAAAAATTGTGTCCCTTTGGGCATATTACTTTGTGCTGCAAATGTGTTTTATTAGATATCTAGAATTTGTAAGATGTACAGCATTACTTGTTATCTGGAATGTAAAAAATTTCCATTAATTAAGATAATTAGTGAAAATATTTTGGTTATACAAGGCTCTTCAGAAGCATATTAACAATCTTTATCTTGTCCACCTTTTCATGCCATAACGTCATGGAAAACTAGAAATGGAATTGAGCTAGTCAGTGCCCATGTGGTAATGTAATACTGAGAAATTAAAAGTTTTGTCAGTTCATAGCCAGACTGCTGCTTTGTTGATCTGCACAGACTCATGAAGTCTGTGCTTGGATCTGTGTACTCTGTGGACGAGCTAATTCATTCACAGTGTTGATGAGTAGCTGTAAATGAATTTTTGGGCCCCAACTGAGAGAGGGAGTTGACCTACAAAGAGGGTTCAATAGATCTGCCAGTGACAGTGAAAGTCCCCGGTGCCTTTCTAGCCCAGCTCAGTACTCTCTGCTGAAGGTTTATTTTGTTGCTCTTGGTGCTGTTCCTTGTCTTTGTGCAGATTTGTGATGATTACTGTAGATGGCAGCAGAAGCTAAATAAAATACAAAGATTTTAAAAATTAATTAAACCCTCTCTGCTGCTGTCCTAAGTACGTTTTTCTCTAGGTGCCTGCCAGCTGTTCATGAGGATTGAAGCAATTACAGGAGCAGAAGCCAAATTAAATAAATTATATATTGAATGAAGGTTTTACTCACAGACAGTTGGGTGGTATTTTTTTGTGGCTGTGTTGCTTCTTAGTGTATCCTGTGTAAAATACTAAAAACCAGTTTTAATGCTCTCCTGATAATCTCTGAATTCCCCCTTCTTTCTTCTGTGAGTGCCATGGTGTCAAATAAAGAGCAATAGCAATTCTTAAAAGTGATAATGTCTTCGGGAGTACTTTTTTCTTTTCTCCCCTGTAATAAGACTGTTTTCTTTCATTGCAATGAAATTGACTTTTTCCTCTTTTTTCTTTAATGTTCTTTCTTCTCCTTCAATACGTTGGCTGTCTGTAATCTGTGTCCTTGGATGTCACTTACTCTCGGTGCAGAGAACACATGTTACAATGTTACAATGTGCCGGCATATTAATTAGCTGCTTAATAAGGCAGCTTATTTCTTCTTCCCAGTACCTCGGTCTGTATGAGAGGCACAGGGGACTCTTAGGACAGGCATTGCCCTGCTAGAGGTATCGACAGTATTCGTAATAGTGGACTGACCTTTAATGGGAAGTGACTTCCAGCATTAAGTTTATTACACAAAGCAATAGATTACTTTTAATTAATGAAAGGGCATAAAACCAAATGATTATGTGGGAACTTAAAAGTGGGCTTCAGGGGCAAGTAATAAATAACAACTGTACCAGAACTTCCATACATGATTAGCAAAGCTCCTTGAAAAGAATGAGCTGTGAGAGCTAGGGGTCTGCAGTCTTTGTTTTTACTCTGAAAACCATAAAACTCAATTTTCTGCATGGCAGGCATTTAAAATTAGCCAAAATGTAGTGCATCAAATTGACTCTGTGCTTTTGAAATATTTCTGAAATCCCTTTATTATGAAAAAGAACTGCAAGAAAGTATGGAATTGCTGTTTAACGGTTGTGCTCGATATATGATGAAGGTGGGCACAAAGCTCTAGGTATTAAAGTTTATGAATGTATTAATGCACTGCTTTGGGGGAATTAAACTTTAATATTGATGATAAACCTTCCATAATAAAATGTGGGGAGAGCAAGAGTAAATCTCTCTTGCAAAGTCCCCAAACTATTTAAATAACTGCACGCAAGCTACTCCATCTCCTGAGATATATTATAAATGAACTTCCACATAATGATATGCATACGAATGTACATTGTACATAAAGTGGGTTTTTTAGTAGAGTTGCTTCCTACCTTGCAAAAATACTGCCCCAGATGACTCTGTTTCTTTTGAGTGATTGATTTCTAGCACTGATTCCACAATATTTCACTCAAGATACATATAATTTACTACCTGGAGTGCATACCAGTGGGAGATTTTCTGTTGACTACTCTGAAATGGTGTGAGATTTCTACAGCAGATTTTTATGCCAGTATGATGTTGTTATTTTTAGATAACATTATGGGAGAGGTATTCCAACACTTTAAAATGAGAAAAGTTGAAGAGATACAGGAAATTGTAAGTTACGATGATCTGGAATGTAGCATCAGACTTTTGGCAAACAAATATGTTTGAAAAAAATCACAAACTTATTTTTCTCATCAAAAGGCAAGAATAATGTCATTTTCGATAGCCATTATGAAAAGTGAATATGTTTGTAAAGTTGTCCTTGAACTGCAAGGAGCTGACACTCAAGTTGTTACTGCTTGCATACCAAAGTGCAGACATGCAAATCTAATAGTCAGCACTTGGAGGAGCTTGTGAGATGAGCTCAATGGTTGCAGACACAGATTAAGAGCAACTTCAGTGAACCGATGATCTTAGCATGTTGCCCTGTCAGTTCAATAAAAGGTAACTGTTCAAGGATTCTCAGACAACTACAGATGTCAAAGGGTGTCATAAAAACTTGAGGAAAATGAGTCTGATTGTTTGTTCTGTGTGCTGCAGTAGAAGATGTGAAGTTTAAGGAAGCAGTCTGTTATGCTGCCAATTGGGCAGGGAGAAAATTTATGAAAAAGAATATAAGTTAAAGCAGGAAGCATCTGTAAAAACCACAACCGGAGTGGAGTTTTTCTTATAGGGTTTTTCCTTCAAATTGTTCAGAGAAGCTGAGGAAGGGTGGATTCCTTCTTCAGCTGCATGGGCTTAATGTGAAAACAACCACCCTGGCCACTCATGTGGTGGGGCTCTCGTCTTTCCAGCATTTCACTGTAAACAGAGGTGATGTGAGCAGGTGAAGTCATTGTCTGCATGGATTGTGATTCTCCACATCTGCTTTCCAAGAAGGGCAGTAGAAGAAGACATCAGTAGGATTCTTGGAGAAGGTTGGGGAAGAAGAAAAAAGTGTAGTGTCCCCATCTCTTGCATGCTTAACCTGACAAAGATGGTTTTTGCCGGCACTAATAGCTTATATAGACCCTTTGGTCTCTCTCTGTCCTGGGTTTACAAGCCCTGTGAATTTATTAATGTTTCAGTGATTTTTCTGAGGGGCCAGAAATGCAACAAATGCAGCCACAAAGCCTAAATGAAAGAATAAGCCCGTGGTTTGGTTTTATTTTAAATAAACACTTTCTTTTAGAGGTGAATTGAAATAACTCACACACACCACAAACAAAAGCCAAACACAACCCAAAACCTTAATGTTTATTTATGGATTTATGTTTTTACTTTTTATTCACTGAAGAGAAGAGAAGAGAAAAAAATGAATGTTGCTAGGTCTAATAAGCATCCTGCAGCTTGGAAAGAATGGGGACCAAACGCTGACATGCCTGCATCATATAGCCAGGCAAATGGCACTTCTGTCATGACTTTGTTCAGTTAGACACAACCTGATAGAGAAATAACTTTCTTTTGCTTGAAGGACAATTCTTAAAAACTCATAATTTTGACTTTTGTTAATTAAAGCAGTTTATCTTTGTTTTGCTTGGTGTGTTTCATATGAACATTTTTATCAGCAACTCAATCTTTTTTTCTCTTTGTACTTTGTCCTCATCAGGCAGAATAGCAGCATCTTTAGAGAAGTTCAAAAGGATTATAAAGTTCTCTAATTTCTTTAGAAAGGCCTGTAAAATAGAAGATTCCCAGCATCTGCAGAAGTTCACAGATCAGAAGACAAAATATTTCAAACTGACTGACAAAACTGCTCTTTGAAGATGGTTATCTGATACAGTAACGACAAAACATTGAAATATTCCATTGCCTACTATGGCAGCTTTTATTTCAAAAACTTTGTCTATAAGTGTGTCTTTGTTTATTATGTGTTGGGTTACTGCTAGTATTTTCTATTGCTTGGCTCCTACAAGTGCGGTACCTTGTACTATATGTCCCAAGCTGAGCTGTGCAGTCTCTGGAGGACACCCAGTGCTGTGCATTTGTGTTCACACAGAAGAAACTCTCCCTCTGGTTAGATCACCTTTTGGGGACGTGTTGTCCTAATGACCTTCCAAGTCAACAAAATGGTTAATGAAACATTACAGTCTTTTAGTTTATACTTTTGCAAAGAGGAAGGCATTTCTTAATTGTAATACTGGAAGAAATATATTTTTAATTTCTAGTTAACAGGAAATCCTTATGTCTGATCAATTCAAGACTCTTTGAAGCAGTCATTGCTATCACTAAAGTTAATAAAAACTTTACTGCTGTGTAAGAAAAATCAATAGAACACAAATTGAGATCATATAAGTAAGGATAATTTTGCTGCAGGGCATCTATAGCTTCACCCATCAATAAGCAGGAGTCTGGACTGCTGGTTTTATGTGTCCTGCTGATGTCTTTATTAATTGATGGAGTGCCAAATCCTCCAGTTACTAAAGTTCATGTATCTGTTTTCAGTCATATGGTGGGGTTTTTTTGTGACTTCCCATGCCTTGCAAGCAAATGATTTGTGAGCTAAATTAAATGTAGATGATTGTGCCATACTGTGTATACAACTTGCCTATAGAATCTTTCAGAAATGTCAAGGTGTTTTCAATGCAGATGCAATGTAGTGAGTTAGAATCAGACCTGGTTTGGAAGTTTGGTTTCATTAAGTCTTCATTTTGGACAAAAAATGAAGGGGAACTGTGTTCCCAGCTTAACGTGTTTCAGTGTTTTATTTGGACATAATTTGAATTGTGAGATCTGTTCAGTGCTTTATGTAGTTATGTTCTGTACTATATTACTATGTAGATAATGTGTAATTATAGAAAATATATATTTGTATGCATTTATAATACATAACTATCATAGTATATTGCACATAAACACTTGTTATGTCTATTATGCTATACATATCTAGTATTTTATATATCTAATATGCTAAATATATATTAAGTACCTTATACAATAAAGTGGTGGTTTTTCAACAGAAGGTCAAACTATGGAGTTACTTATGGCTAATGGCAGAGGTAGGGAAAAAAATCTGCATTGTTTTGATGGTGTGGCATGTTGGTGCAGCAGCTGTCAGGGTAGGCAAATAATTGGCAACCCCACCTGCTGACTTACTGTTGCAGAAAAGTAGACATTACCTGTGTGTGGTTTGACTTTGGGCAGAGCTAGACAGTAATTGACTTGAGGAAATAACTGAAAAAGTTTAATACACAAATTACTGTCCATTAGATTATTTCCTGGTGTTACTGACCTTTTCTTACACCTCTTCCTATACTTGTATGCAAACTACAGTGAATTTTGAACAAACATTTGACAGAGGACTGTGAAATTCCCAAGTGGTTCTTGGAGTGTTTGTGTCTTCTTCCCGAGAGCTCTTCACTTGCTTTTCAGTGCATGTGGTAGACCAAGATCATGTGCCACTGAAAAATATGCTGTTGTGTTGTTTTTGTTTTGTTTTATTTTTTCTTTAAAATATGCCTTATTTGATCAGTTTGAGAATAGATTTAAACTGTTAATAATTTGATTTTGTTCCAAGGGAACCTGTCAATTCTCAAAGTTATTTCTTCTGACATCATTATTTACGCTCAGGGCAGGCAGCTCTTTCTTCTGTCTACAAGGCTGTTTGGATTGTCTGTGTGCACCCACTGCTTAGTTGAAATACAACTATCCAGATTTGTTTTCTGTGAAGATAGAGTTGATATCCTTATTATTTCTAGGATACGAAGCGCATAAATTCACCTGTTTGTGCCTCTGCAGCGAATTCAGTTATTTTTCTTCCTTTCTAATTCTGAATCAATTCCTTTTCCCCCCACAATGTGTTGCCAGGTGGATTGAACTGCAATTATATGTGTAGCTTGAGGGTCCTTCTTTAGACAGATTTTGCTAGAAATGAACAAATATCCTATGCTTATTTTCAGCCAGATTTCCATCTGAGGATGAAATCAGAGTTATATTTGTAATGATGATTTTATTATGTGTTATTTTTATTCAAATGATATAACTTAATTTATAACGGGTATTCCCTGGTTTTTAGTGCAGTGGATAGCTTACTGGGCAGAAAGAATTTTGTGTGCTTTTGGTTGGATACAACAAAGGAAAAAAGATTATAGACTTTCAAAGTTTTTGCCTGTTTATAAAAATACTGCTTATAGTTAGCAAAGGATTTTGGGACAGTGGAAACAAATCTAGTTAATGTGCGCATTTAAAATGGTTACTTATTAACTTGCCTCAATTATACAATTTTGATCATTTTAGGAAGCGCATTAAATGGTTTTTTAACTCTGAAAGCAGACGACTTTCAAAAGAGGTAAATACACACTATTTACATGCGTTTTACTGTGCATATCAATATGCTTTAAGAGCATACTTAATGGAGCGTAACAGCATCTTCATAGTCATCAGGAACCACTAATGTGTGGTTAAAAAATAATAATTCTGAAGAACAATTTACCTGATAGTTCTATCAGGACCATTAAATCTATTAGAAGCTAAATAACAAAGCTTTTAAAAATGTCCTAAATATTTCTAAAAGACCTGATTGTTCCTAAGGAGCTACATTTATAGCAGGGCTGGCAAGCTGCAGATTCCATTTAAGAAGCCAACACTATTTGCAGAATGAAATGATATGGGAATGAATTATCTGTTTATGACGCTTACAGTCAGCATGGCATTCTGCAATTGTGATATAAAGTAATTCAGCTAAAATGAATTTATCTGTTTATTTGAGTACAGTTACAGCTCTTGTCATCACATTATTTAGATATTAGTTTCTCATATTCTCTCCTGCCAGAGCCCTTACTCCCCAGTTAGCAACCAGTCCTTTGGGAGGTTGGTGTCCCAGAGAGCAGGTGTGTGGAAAGCCTGGCTGGGTTAGGTGGGATCAGTATTGTTCATACAGCTACCGCTGAACTCTGAGAATGAAATATTCTGGGACTTTTCATCAAATAAGGTAGAGGGTTCTGTATTGTTAAAAATTTTCAAAGCAATTACTAAGAAATTATCTTTGTGATTAGGGTAGTAGTAGCTTAGTTTAGCTGTTAGTAGTAATAGCTTCTTGTCTGTAGCTATTGCTCCCTCAAGTTCTACCCATGTCTGTCACATGCCATTTTGTCCATCTGCACTGAACAAGAGGTGAAAGACAAATGAGCTGTGGGTATGAAGCAGCATCGTTCTACAGAACAATTAAAACTGTGCTGCGGAAGAGTTGAATCTCCACCTGCCTGTCAGAGTGGATGTCCAACTGTCAATATAAGTTCAGCATTTCCAAACCAACTTCTTAATTCTCTTTCCAGGCTCTCAGTGGGCTCACCTTGCCCACCTGGTACTGCAGGAAAGACAGTGTTTCCTAATGCCCTTTTCCTGACAGGTTTCAGTCAGGTTAGTTCAGCTGCAATATCCTTCTCAGGAACTTGCCTTTTTCTTCCAGCCCACAGTCTGAACTCCTATGACAGATAATCTGTATTAAATAGAAGGATCACTGTAGCCTCAGGGCCTTGATCCATGTAATGAAGTCACGTCCATTTAGATAAGTGCCTAGGAATGTGGACTCTGCCTTTGAGGATATTTTCCTATTCTTATGAATTTTCTTCTTCAGCTACATATCTTTTCTCTTACCATATAAATCATTCAGTGTAAACTTTTGCTGAGACTCTGTATTTCTTGGAAAATGTGTTTTATTTTCCATTTTTTTCGTTTGTTAAGACAGAAGGAAGTTTGGGGGTTGGTTGGTTTGTTTGTTTGTTTCAAATTATCTGTGAGTCCCATGCAAAAAACTCAACTCTGCTGTGACACCAGCAATACTCCTGGGGTGGGTAGATAGCTGGTGTGCTTTAGCAGATGCTTGTTTTACCAGATTTAGTCTCCTTATTGTATTCCCAACATCATTTTTCTACCTACTGTTGGTATCCCTTTGTGCTTACAATTATCCAAGACAAGTATCAATGCTGAGCACAGTGGAGCCCTGACTTCTGTACTGAGGTCCCTGTTCCTCACTGCTGTATAAAGGATAATTCTGCAGTCAGTCCTGAGGTGACTTTGCATAGGACGTGATGTTGCTGCGCAGACTTGCTGAGACAGCAAGCTTCACTTCAATATTCTGTGGCTCGAAAGACACTTGAATCCAGAAAAGAAAACTAATTAAATGTGATAGCAATTAAAATTGTTGATCTAGATATCAAGTAGGAGACATTTCTGGTGCTCAATTCTAACCAAATAAATATTTCCTTCATTAATAAAGATACCTAATGATTAAATAGGTCAATTGGTTTTGAAATGTTTTTTTAATAGCATGAGTAACTTTTTGTCCCCTCAAACTGGTTGCTGCTAATGAATATAGAATTAAAATTTTGGTTCAGAGCTGTGTGACACCCCCCGATTCTGGTCTATAATATGGCTGGTTTTGTTGGGCTCAAAAGACAGTTCATTAGGAAATCCGAAACATAATTTGAAAGTATATTCCCTTTCAGTTTCCTGATTTGTGTGTGTGTGTTGTAGTTAGCTTAGTGACTTTAGTTATCACCTCAGGAACAAATTTGACCAGGTTTTAAAAGGAGTGGGTGAAGAACCCTGTCATGTCACTGCCAGCCTAATGTCTAACATCTAACACTCTTCCCTGAATAGAGCTTTAGGAATGGTGGTGTTGATTTAAAATCTATAGGTATAGATTGGGCGTGTGTAGAGAGTTCAAATAAGAGTAGTACAGACAGTATGAATTAAACAAAGAATTTAATGCAAGTACAGACTTATCTGGATCTTACTATGCAAGAATAGTCTTCTCATTAGCTCAGTGGAGCTCCTGCTGAGTTGCTGTTTCTGAGTCCGAAGCAGAAAAGGACAAATAATGTGCTTTCTCTTTGCTGTATTTAGATGTTCATTTTGTTTAAAGAGTTACTTCTGTTAATAAAACTGATACCTGCACCTGGGTGCATCTATATCAGCAGCAGCTCTTATTTGATAACACTGGCAGCAAGTTGCTAGTGAGGAGTGGGTGTGAGGAACCTCTGGAACATGCAAAAAGTTGTATTTTCCTCTGTCCTTCAGAGAATTGGTGTTGCTCAGAGATCCTAGACACATGGACACATCCAGAATCTCAAAGCACAGAGCTGAGAGTAACTGGGAGACATTAGGGGTGGTTTTGAAGATTATTTACTGCAAACTCCTGTGTAGAAGGAAAAATAATTTGCTTCTGTAGCCAATGTGTGGAATTAGGGAAAGCTTGTGGGAAATTACTGAATTTGAACAGTTTTTTAACATTTTTCAAATGATAATTTATGGTCACACTGAGCTGAGGAGTTTGAATTCACATTAGAAAACCTTCAGCATATGTTACTTAAATACAGCAATTCCATCTTGTTTAAACCTAATAGACACGCTCTGCTGAGTCACTCCCTATTGCTTTATGCAGAACATGCTTTGCTTGTGCCTCAGAGTGTTATTAAAGAGACTGCTGAGTACAGAGGGCTCTAACAAAGAGATCTCTAAGTAAACACTGACATTTGTTACTGTTTCTGCTCAGCACTGCTGAAAGTCCCCGGGAACTTGGGAAATTGAGCTGTCAGATCTATAAAGATAAGATGAAACTTTGTTCCGTGGCTTCAGTCCCTTAGGAAAGTTTTTCAGGTCATCTAGCATTAGTATGGTGAGGAGGGCTCATTATTATTTTCCTAAAAATTATTCCCTCTTGTTGATAGTGATAACTTGGTATTGCTATTAGCCCATTTCTGTTTGGTGAAGGCTATGCCTTAGAAACTGACATTGCATTTTGCAGCCAGCTTGCTTCATTCATCAGCAGGACAGGGTGACTGATGTGTGTCAACTGACTAGTAAATTCTAGTTAGGCAGATTCACAGGATGACTTGGCAAGGAAGCACAAAATGCTCTGGGAAGAAGATTCACTTTTTGCGATTTCTGAGCATAAACATAGCTGTTGATTAAAAAAAGCTGAAGATCCATGGGAAAAATGAAATCATAGAATGTCCTGAGTTGGAAAGGACCTGCAAGGATCAGGGGGTCCAACTCCTGTCCCTGCACAGGACAACCCCACAGTTCACACCGTGTGTCTGAGGACGTTGTCTAGTCTCTTCTTGAACACCGTCAGGCTTGGGGCTGTGACACCTCCCTGGGGAGCCTGTTCCGCGTCCAGCACCTCTGGGTGAAGAACCTTTTCCTAATGTTCAACCTAAACCTCCCCGGCACATCTTTCTAAATGAGAGTGAAGCCAACATTTGACCCTTTGAAACTGATGAACTGGGTCTTATTTGAGAGAAAGATAACCTCAGCAGTTATAGATATCTTATTAACACCTTCTTTGCACTGCTGCTCTTATGAGTTTTTATAAAATGTATATGTTATATTGCCAAGTAATTTCAAAGATATACCATTGAAACACAACAACTTCTCATCCTGAAAAAAAATAATTCTGAATAAAAAAAAACCCCAAACCACCTCCTAATTTTCACAGTGACTTTAAATTCCATGATTAAGGGCCTGGAAAAGGCTCTAGGGACTTCAGAGTAGGGGTGGAGCAGTTCAGACCAGTGTTTTGCCCTCAGTGTTATATGATGTTTGAACATGGGAGAAGAGGGAGCAGCCATTGCTGGTGTACCAGTATTTCAGTAGTAGTCTTCATGTTCTGCTGGGGACTCAGTAAAGCAGGTTTTAACCATTCCTCATTCCCTCTCCCTCCCCTAGCCATGCAGGGATATCAGCTCATAATAAAAGGTGAGGATTGGTGTCTGATTTCACAGCTCAACTTTCCTTCCAGTAATAGCATAGCTGGGAAGATACAGATAGTCTCTGCACAGCCATAGGTGATTACTCTATGCAGCTGTGCTGGTAAAAAATGTAATGTAGACTTAGCATTAAATTCATGTTTACACCTTCAGGCAACTGTACTGTGAACACTGGATATAGGACAGTTTCAGTGCTTATCAGTACTTCTTGCAGAATATAAAGGGATATTATGGCTTCTAGTCTCAAGTCTCACAATCTGCAAGCAGGATTATTTTCCTTTATGACAATAATCTCTTTTCCATTGCTTCCTATGCTCAAATGGCTGAGGAACAAAAGAGTAAAGGCTAAAATATGAATCATGTCACTCAACATTTCTCTGTAGAGAGCTGGACATGCAGCAAGATAAAGCCAGCCTTTGCTACAGAGATATGTTATTTATGAGGTGACTGTTGTTACTAAGTTAATAGAAATTTCATTACATGTAAAGAAAATAGTTTTCTTTGGGGCATGAATTTTCTTGGTTATATGTACCTTTTAATGAGTATACTTTCCTCATGGGTACAGTCAGTACTTCTGCCAAACTAAGCTCTGATATTGCTAGGATTTTATTCAACTAGATGTCATTTGATTTATAATCCAATGACTAATTTAAGAATCAGCAAGCCTCAGATAACAGAACTGATCCCAGGTAGAGTAACTTCCCATGTAAATTCAGCTGAATAAGTAACCAAGGAGCCAGTTCTGTATTTGAAACAGATGAAAACACCAGGAGTCAGTGTTGACTGTTGAAATGTACCTCCTGTTGGTGGAGTGACATTGGGGCAAGCAGGACACTGTACAGAGTGTGGTTCCTCTGGAACCGTGGCTGTGTTTGAATTTAACCATTTCCTGCGGGGCTGTGGAAGGGGAGGGATCTGCAGTAGCTGGGAGCTGCTGTCCTGTCTTGTCCAGCAGTGAATTTCAACCCCAAGCAAAGCTCTGTTCCTTGCCACAGAAAGCAGCACACCAAGTAAGTGTGCTCAAATATGTACTCATCCTCAAACAAATGTAAGAGCAGATTCTGCAGCTCGACTTGTGCATGGACACTCTGATGTGAGTGTTCACACTTTACTGTGCAGATTGACTGGTGTGAATTGTGGGTCAATGTTTCCTTCACTTTCCTTCTATGTTTCCATGTTCGGTGTCTCTCAGGAGAGTGTATCTACCCTTGCTCTTTTAGAGGTTTCTGGGGATACCGAACTACTTTATGGTAAGACAGTAATCATTACAGAGCTCCTTTTATTGCAGCCCAAGGAATGTAGATTATTTCAGAAAGCCTAAATACAGCTTTTCTTCCCTTATTTTAAATGAACACATTAGGTTTGTAAAGGACAGCCAGAGTTCTCTAAGGGGAAACTATTATCTATTATTGTGCTAAGTAGCCTCTCAGGAACATGTGAGGTAAAGGTCTGTGCTACAGACAAGATATTGGATCTGATGTTACCTGGAGATTTCTTTATCTGGCCAAAAAAAAGCCAAGCTACCATTCTGTATGCGTGTGCCCTTTCATTTCCCATATTGATCCAGGTATGTGATCTGTTTACACCTTTGGTTTCAGGAATTAATTTTCAACAGTGGCAATAAATACCAGAGACAAATCGAAAATGCCACTGTCAGTTAGAAATATCTGCATATATGTAATGGTATTGCTGTTTGCCAGGACTGATAGCAGTCCAAAATAATGCAGGAGTTAAGCAGAATTACAATGCTTCTGACTAGGTTTGTGTCTGTATACACCATCTTATTGCCAGTTTTCCACTTGAACCTGAGTCAGTGGAAGGATTTTTCATTTTTCTGGGGTTTTGATTTAGCTCTATAATGGTTTTGTTAACTTGAATTTGTTGTACCCTGGAAGTTGAAAGTATGCTCACGTTGACACTTTTCATTACATACTTAGTCAGTTAAATAGCTTAGGAAAGGTAGATGCTTTTAAGCAGGTCATTAGCAAAATAAAGCTTTTATATCAAAATTGAAACTTGGCACGTGTTTGTGGTCTTGAAATGGTGACAAAATTCAAACTGTTTCTGTAGGTCACAGATTTCAATACAACTGGTTGCTCTGGGCTAGCTGGGGTATCATTTCCATACTTTGTCTTTAAGAAGAAATCTATAGGAAAAGGGTATAGGTACAACACAGAGTAGTATTGAGGGACATTCTCATTTCTAATGTAGTCACGTGTTTTCCTCTAAGTTGGAATACTTTTGAGTAGTGCTGAGACACTGGAAATGCTTGCAGAGCTCATGTGGCTGCTGTTATTCTGGTTTCCATAATCTGTTGTGGAAAAATGGGCTTAACCCAAAGACAGAAAGGAGGGAGTTAGATGTGGGGAAGTAATACAGGAATTTTTGCCTTAATTTCTATTCTTTGTGCATCCAGTTATCTGCACATTACAGTGCTTGTTCAGAGCATCTGCTTTTTATTGCCTTCCTTTTCTATTGTTACTATATTTTTACTGCTAGTTCTCTTAAACTGACGTGTACTGTAGTATGCCAGCAATATTTACATAATTTTATAGCTTGTATACTTTCATAAACTTACTATGCAAAGTATTATTTCTTGCAAGCTGTATAGATTTATTTTTCTTAAATATACAAATTTTAAATTGCCCTCAGGACTCATGTAATTTATTCTTAAATTGAATCTTATTTTTTGTAATTCAGTTCCAACTGATAGAGCATTGCTCATATTATACTGACAGAAATAAACACAGAGCTATAAGTGCTATCCTGCCAGAGAGTTATATGAGCTTGTAATAGCTGCATGCAACTGAATTTTCATTTTACTTTTATTTATTGGAGAGCTATCCTAGGATTTTGAATTGATTCCTTACTTTTGTTTGCATTTATATGTATTTCTTCAATAAAAAGAGGTTGTCTCCTGTTATTTCAGGCCTCATCAACCTTCCTGAAAAATAACGTGAATAACAGTAGTATAACAAACATTGAAATATGTAACTTTAGTTTGCTTTCTGACCTACAACAAATTTCTGCTAAAACAGCAAGTGCTCAGAGCAGAAGGTGAGCTATAATTGTAGCTGTTCATTGAAACCACATTCAGAGAGCAGTTATTATAGTTATAATGTATTAAATAATAACAGGTGGTACATACATTAAAATTTGTTCTGCATAAAGCAGACTTAGGCTTGAAATGCTCTTAGGAGGAACTACCCAGGTCACAGGCACTGCCCAGCATACTGCTCTGATAGGAAATGAGGGAAGGTTACATATTAAATATCACAGCACAACAGGTAACCTATTAATATTTAGCATATGTATCTTTATCACTCCTTGTCATGCATATTTCTATAGGCAGAAATACTAAATATACATAGGCCTGTATGTAATATATCAAAGATGAGAAGTAGTATGTTCTGGTCTTTTTATAAAAAAGACTAAATGTATAAACCATTAGCTTTGTAATAAGTAAGATCCATTTATTTCTAAATGAGTAAACTTCAAAGATTAATGTAATTGTTCCTAGTAACATGGTAATGGTACTTATATTTGATTATTTTCTGAACTCTTGGTCCTTGAAACTTGCATATAACTTGACTTGCCCAAGCAGTTTGGGGTAGAAGAATGTAAGGTAGTTAAAATGCGATGCTATTAGCATAACATTAACACTGTGCCATTAACAGATCTTGATGCCAATTAGATATTAGGTTAGATTTGTGCGTAGCTCTGTTCTAACTGATGCCCTAGAATCACATTAAAGGTATCTTCTACAAATAGTGTTTTCTGTTTCCGTGATAAGGCAGGTAGACCGCTCTGGAGAAATAAATCTGAAGACAATAATTGATCAAAAATGACTCAGTATATGAAATCTTTCTGTGCCTGGAGAAAAAAAAATTCAAGATGTGCTCTTGTGTCTGAAGTTTTATCTTCAAATGCAGTTAAAGAAAATGTTGGAGGGTTCATTAATTTAATATTTCTTGGTGGTATGTTTCAATGATGGAGTGCAATGGGAGATGGTTTCTGTGAGATTTCTAGCACAACACTGCATGCTTCAGTTAGTGTAGATCAGGAGTCATTGAAGACCTTATACGAGGCTCTTTTGAGTAGAATTACAGCCCAGCTGGGCTCCTCTGAGCTTTTAACAAAGACAGAAACTTAATTTCTTATCTGAATTCAGCTGAAATTTTGTACTTTGAGGTCTACCAATCAGTACCCCCTGTACTCAAGGGCAGTGCTGATTTTTTTCCAAGATACATGGGGATGTTTAGTAGCTACTACAGAGCAAGGATGAACTCTTCAAATGGTGAGACCTCAGTGATGGTTGTTGTTACTCCACAGTTTCCATTCCTGATTGTCTTTTAATACTCTTACACAAATATCCCTGAGAGAAAAGCTTCTGCCTTGGTAAACCTAAAGCAATTCTACTCAGGAGATAAATAAGCAATATCAGACATTGTAATCTTAACACATTGCTTTGTGATTACATTTCAAAACTATTTATTGAACTCTCAAGTAGTTTTGCCTTTTTCTTTAACTTGATTTCACAGCAGATCCTGCAATAATGTACCCGCTTCACTGGTTGAGGATTAGGAAATACCACTTCAGTTGAGCAGATGTAGCTAGGAATAGCCTGGGCTGCTTCTTGCTCTGTGTATTTTCTTCAGCTTCCAGAGACATCTCCCCATATTCTTTCAGGGCTTTGTAGTTGAGCATTTTGAAGCTTACGCTTGGCATATTGAAAAGATAATTTTCCATTAAAAAAGAATTTCCTCTCTCATTTCCTCCTGTGCATCTCTGATGTCAGTGTTACACTGTTTCCTTCAACCTCAATAAACACACAATTTTTTTACAAGTTACTTTTCCCTGAGCTTCTCATCTTTTGGGCTCTTGATCAGCTATTCCAGATTTTTACTTATTTTTCTGCAGTGGAATTTCATGCTATTAGACAAATGCAACTTCAAAATAAATATTTGTATAATTTTCCATGATATAACATTAAAATGACTTATTAGAAATTATAATCTCATATTAGTTTCTTGACTCATTGAATCTGTAAGTGTATTGGCAGCTTCTGACAGAAAACCATTATCTTTGATGGCTTGTGATAGTAAGATTTCACAGAGTGGTTTACATCAAATGTGATTTAGGACAATTTATTTCACCAATGAAAAGTTTTCTTACATCCAATAAATAAAATTTTTTCCAGTATCTAATAAATGACAGATTGTTCTATGAACTCATATTTTCAAATTTATTTCTAAGCAACCTTTGAGTTGATTCACTAAGTGCCATCTGCTGGAAGAGAGAAGCATTCTTTGTTATTGTTTTATCTAAAGATGAGTTTTACTGGTATAATATCACAGGGAAATCAGTATGGTCTATAAAGATATGCAATTATTAGAGTTGATTAAATTATATTTTGATTATTTTAACTGAAATTTTTTCTTCCAGAGATCTTAAATATAAAGGTGAATACATATAAAGACTAAATATATAAAACTGGTCCACATTCCATTGCTAATTATGGATTGTGAAATAGGTGGGGTATTTTCTGACTTGTAGCCGCTCCATGCTCTAAATAACATAGTTGGGCATGGGTTTTTTTGTGGAGTGAGTTTGTTCTCTGTGTACAATAGCAATGTATTTCTTCTGTGTAGGTCAGGAAATGAAAACCCCTTTGATAATTGTTGGATTCACCTATGCAATAAAATGTGGAAAGGCCTTGGACACCACTTGCCAACCAGCTGCTAGAGGGAGAATTCTGTTATTGTAGCCCTTGGCATAGGAATATCACTCTTTGTATGCCTGGCAGAAAAGCCTTTGGGAGATGCCTTATTCTAAAGAAGAACTGTAATATATGTCTCTTTTAGGGAAGCCAAAATCTGTTCATGGTTTAAATGGTTCTTGCTGCTAAATCTTCTTCTACAAACCAGTTTCAGCTTTGTCTGCTTCACCTCATGCATCCTGTTTTCAGTCCTTTTCCAAAGCCTTCAAGACATTGTTTTATTTTCATTAGAGACATCTTACAAGAATATGGAATGCCCTTTCCAGAATACCTGAATATTTGCTTCATTCGGGAACTTTTGGTGCTTGGGTATTGATTGTCTAGATTGTCTTCTGCTGGGGAACCCGGGAGGGGAAGAAATAAGAAAGTTTCAACAAAAATCACCCTTCTAATGGGTGTTACAAAGACTTGAGATGGTTTGGCTATTTGTTAATGAATTCTTGTCCTGAACTCCAGTTTTGTCCCAGATAACTATTCTCCTTGACTACATGACAGCTCAGAATTACTCTGTCAAGGACTTTGTATTTACAGAGGTACCAGCACTGCTGTGAATTGTACATGGGAATAGAAAACCTGTTGTCTTAACCTTACAGGAAAGAATTACCACACTGGGGAGAAACACAGTCAACTGTCAACCCAGACCTGTAGTTCTGTAGCTTCTCTGTTACATTCCAGACAGGTAACAGAGTTCAAGGTGAACTTGTCAGGAAATAGTGCATGAATATATGGGATCTGTAGAGTCATCAAATGCAGTCTTCTGCTACTGCGAAGATCTATTAAGTATACTTAGAAGAAAAATAGGGCTATTTCTGACCACCCTCAAAATGGGCCTCCACTTAATAGTTTTCCCTCTGTGCAAGCAGCAGAGAATTTTTCAAGTAATTTTCCTTTCCTGAATTCATGGTTTGGGGAGAAAAAACAGCATTACTCTATTTCCTTTCCATTCTGCTTTCCACTGGGAGAAAAGACTTCTTGTGTCTAGTACTGTCCCCCCTGCCTCCTCATTCAGTTGTTGCTTTGAGGCCAAACCTTTGCGGGTCTGAATGCTTTCTGCATGGAAAACCTGAGTATCCTCCAAACCTTATGAGATCACACAGAATCACAGAATCACAGAATCGACTGGGTTGGAAGAGACCTCAGAGATCATCGAGTCCAACCCTTGGTCCAACTCTAGTCCATTTACCAGATCATGGCACTAAGTGCCATGTCCAATCTCAGCTTAAAAACCTCTAGGGACGGCGAGTCCACTACCTCCCTGGGTTCCAGGCTCCCTGGGATACAGGCTTCTTTCAAAATCAGACCCTTATAAACACAAGAGTTCCTTAGCTTTAGTTTTCTATTATAAAGACTCATGCTAATGCTGAAAATATAGGATGACAGGGCTCCTGTTTTGAATCTGGTTTTAAGCCTTGGATGGTACACTGAAAACAGGCTGTACTCTACTATATGTTACCTTGATTCATGTGAAACATCACATATTGATGCCTTTATAAACAGCAACTTAGTGTTTCAGAGGAGTCTTCATGTTACGAAAAGGGCAGCAGGTGTTATTTAGACTAAATTGACCTTGAAATTGATTTCTTTATTTTATGACTTACTGCGGGGAGATTAATACTTTTTTTTTTTTTTTTTTTTTTCCCTGCAGCCTGGAACAATTTACATGGTAATAGAAGGCATAGTCAGTCAAATAAATTGCTGGAAGTAGTAGTGTTCCAAGAAAGAAAATATGGATCTTACTTGCATTGATTCTTTCTATCCCCAGGGAGTAGCGAAGACTTTTAACACTGGGGAAAGAAGGCCAAAATTTATTTTTACCATTAAAAGCAGAAGAACGGATAGTAATGTCTGTAAGCTGACATTTACTCCAAGCTTTCAGTTGGAGGGTTGGGGAGAAGGGTGTGCCCTGTATAAAATTTAGGGAGTGTTTTAATGCTTTTTCATTATTCCTGTAAAGGCAAATAGGTAGAAGAGGAAATTGTAAGAAACTTCTGGCAAGCCTCCTGTGGAGACTGCCCAGTGGCCCTTTATAACAGAGCAGACCTTGATAACAGCCTGGATGTGGTTGTTGCAATTCCACCTTTGAGTACTAAGCAGAAATCATCCCAAGACACAAATATTCATGGAAACAAGACAGTTTAAAGGAATTTCCTGGAGGAGGTGTTGATAGTAACACGAAGTGTAGTTCTACAGGAGGGAGAACGTTTGTTATTGTGCTGCCACGAATGCTGCAATGCTGAAGTGACATTATTTCTATTTCCTGTAGACTCCAAGACAAGTGCATAGTTAAATGATTTGTCAGTGGCATAATACTTTACAGAACCTGAACATATATGAGATGTTATGACACATTACCCGAAATGCAACTCCACAAAACCTTTTTTTAATGTATTTTAAATATAGAAATAATGTATAGGAAAACGTCATATATATGAAAAACGTTGTGATCATCCTGTGGCTGGGAACAAAGAATTAATCTTTCTTGTCTATCAGAAAGCTGCACCTGAATATTATTATTGCAGCTGTAGCAAATGAATGATTTATTTCAGTCTTTGTACTAGAAGAGGAGGAGATTGGTGTCTTGCAGACGCCAATCTGTCCAGGCCAGGCTTTTGGGGAAGGGAGTCAGGCTCTTGCTAACAGACTTAAATTAGTTCGGACTATTGTTGGAATTCTCTGTCCTCCTGAAAATAACCTTTGCCTGAGGAGTTTTGCTAAATTTGCTTTTATTTTCTGGCTCAGTCTGCCCTAGATTATCACAAGTGGCAAGTGTGTTATTAATATGGAGCACATCACAAGCTTTCCAAGTAGGTGTCCCATATGCAACATTGGTCCAAAGCTGTTTATTAATTTGTTAGTAGTTCACAGAGCTGTGCAATGTTTGGGAACAGGCTAGCCGTAAGGGAAGGATATTTGCAAAATACCTGTTTAAAATGGCATATTGATTTGGAACTCAGGGTATTGCCTTCTGGAAAAGAGAGAGTTGTGTAGAATAAAATCTGCTGTCTCTATATGTCTGCCAGCCTGCCGTTCATACAGAGAGCAACACAACACCCTGTTTGGCTTGTGGGGCTGGGATTCTTACTGTGCCCTTCACAAACACTGGGAGACTGTGACCTGAGGTCAGCTGTGCAACCCATGCGTGGGAGCTTTGTAACAGGGAGCAGAATGCTAATTAGGAGACAGAGTAGAAGGTAATAGCCATTGAATACAAATAGCTGAACATACACTCTACTGTATCTCTATGTCCCTTCTGTTGGTAGGATGGGTGTAGTAAAGCAGGAGTAGTAAAATGAGTGTGGGGTGGCTCAAACATGGATGGTGGCAATACAATAGAAGAGCTCTGGTGAAAGACGAAAACAAGAGTGAAATGAGTAAACGTGAAGAAAACCTGAACAGTGCGCAGTTTATCAGTGACACAGCAATGAGTAAAGAAGTGAAAGTGCTGTTAAATTATGCAGCCTAGAAAACTGAACAGATGATTAGGTTGGAGGCTTTGTTTGATGTCTATCTCAAAGCTTGCAGCTTCTTACAGTGGACAGAAATGACTGTGTTCCTTTGTGGGAAACGGGGACAGCTGGACTGTAGGAAGTTGTTTGTTTGGTCAATTTCTCTGGTACTTTGGCATCTATGTATGTCTTGTAAAGTCTGTTCCTTGGCAAATCCTATGAAGAAAATGTATACAATGACTAAGTTGAACAGAGAGCAAGCAACTGATATTCCTATTTCTGCTTTTTGGAAGCTCGTGTGCTAGTGGACACTCACTGCATAAGAAGGTCCTTTTGTGAATTCCAGCACATGGAGGAAAAGTTAAAATAACGAGAACATTTTTTCATACCGCTAGAGATGCTAATTTTTATAGCCCATAAATTCTTTTCACATGTCAGTGGCAAATGTAACTTTTTCAGCTGCTGTGTTTCTGCAACAGCTGTCTTTTGAGACAGTTTACAAACAAAGCTTCTTTTTAGGTAAGAAAGTGGTATAGTTGTCCGTATATTAATGGGTAAACTGGGATAGGGAGGGGTGAAATGCTGAAAGGTCATGCAGTGAAGTACCAGAGAATTACTATCAATTCCCTGAAATATGTTCTGTCCACTGGATCATAGCATACCACCAAAAATAAAAGATCTAGGTGGTTAATATCTAGAGACATACTTGAAAATACTGCTACCGATAATAATTATGATTTAAAGAAGTTCACATAAGTTACCTCTGTTTTCTTTGCTGGACCTGCCTCAGTTTCGTCTTATCAGACTTTGAGTCCCACATGTTAAGAGGGTCTGCATAGCTTCACTTCCACATGCAAACCCAGACTTATTGACAGGTAAGGCAAAACAACAGGAGGTTTGCCCTGGGACACCTCTTCAAAATATAAATACGAATGTACTGGCTGAATGCATTAGGGAAGAGACAAAGATTTACTATGCCAACTACTTTCTAATGTGTCCTTCTAAAACTAGTTCTGTTTTGATTACTGACTGGAGTCTTGCTGTGTGTCTGTATTTAGGTACTATGGCTATTTAAAAACCTCTATATGCCTTTGTTTTTGTATTGTATTAACAGCAGTGTAGGCAACTTACTGTCATGTTAGCTATACAACAGTTTGGGTTTTTTGTTGGTGGTTTTGTGTTTGGTGGGTTTTTGTTTGTTTATTTTGGTCCTTCTGTAACTGCAAAGACTTGAAATGTGTCCAAGTCCCAAACTGCCTTGTGTCCGCACATGTTGAATGCCACTTTGGATGTAGGAGAAGCTTAAGGAGAGAAAGAAAACCAGGAATTCTACATTGCTTTAAGGTGGACACAAATGCAGGTCTCTCTGTGAGGACGACAAGCCTGCATACCTGTAAACCTGCCTGCCTGTGCTATAGGGGTTTGCAACAATACTATATGGGTGTTGCCAAGCAGGCAAATAAACCAGAGTCCTTTTGATGGATTATAGACTCATTTTGCATAAGATACCAAGAGAATTCTGGGCAGCTGAGAATCTAAATGCCTCTGTCAAGGCTGTGCAGACCTGGCTTAGGAAGTGTACTGGACTTCTTGCCTGAGCTTTGGAAAGGTAGTGGCTTTATCTTCCTGCCCTTCTCACCCTCACCCTTACAAAACAGGGGTAAGAATACCAGCCTTTTTGGGGATCATTATAGTAAAACCGAAAGAAGTGTGTTAGTTTGTAAAGACAATCTAATGCATAAGATGAATGGTAATTAAAATCTCTGTAATCAAATGTTTTACTAATGGCTCTTCTGAGCCTAATTATAGTGGTGCTCAATGTTGATCTTTATTCTTGTTATGTAAAGTGCAAACTATTATGTTTAATCTGTTATTTTTTTCTCTCTTTTTTTTTCAGGACTATAAATCTGATATTATAACACTGGTTTCCAGTGCCAAGAACAGTCCTCAAGGTCCAGTAAGTAGAAGCATTTTGCTGAATAGATTAGATTCTGCAACTGGGTTTAGATCTTGTTTTAAATTGCTTCAGTCATCAATCACTAGAACCAATTTTTACCTGTGACACCTTGCTGCTTTTAAAGTGACTGGACTTGAATTTGCTTAAATGCTCTTTAATACTTGAATATATAGTATAGCAAAAGATTGCTCTTACCAAACTATGTAAAAACTAATTAGTGTTATTGCAGTGAATAGCCCAGTGAATCTGTCTGGTGTGCTACTAACTGTATCATATTAACATACAGACTTGGCTTCAGGTTGTGTCTCACACTGTGCAGAGGAGGATAGCATTTGAATTGACACAAATTGAATAAATTATAGGGTGGGGTTCCTGTTGTAATGATGTCCCCAAATGAGGGTAGGTACAGAAAAAGAAAACAGAAGTTTGGACAAGTTCAGCAGGATACAAGACCAAAGTGTTCACAAGACTAATGCCACTGCTTGCTAGAGAGCTGAGCAGGACTGGACCAAGAGAAGGTGCCTTCTATTGGCTGAAAGGGCAGAAGTAATCCAGTCTGTGTCTATTTGATCCTGCACCTATCCTTCTTTATTGTCCGTAGAATATTATCACTTGGCAGGAAATAAGTGAACTGTAAAAGAGGTTTATGCAAAGGTGTTATAGGCCTGATTTTGAAAGATGCTGATGATATTCACCTCTGTTTGATGTCATTAAGAGCTCATAATTTGTTGCAGTCAAATCTCTTTAATCTCTCTGTCTCTCTAAAACACTAATATCATGCCATAAGGCCTTTTCGAGTGCCTCTGGTGGGATGATGACAGTAATTGACATCACTTTATGGACATTTGTTGGTGTTGCTTTTTTTGTATGTTTTTTTCTCTTGTTTTTGGTGTGTTTTTTTTTTTTTTTTTAAATCGTGATTATCTAAATTGCATCCTCTCAGACTTGAGGTTGTAGGGACGTGGATTTATGTCAAAACACAGAAATACACAATATTTTGAGTATTTGGCAAACCCTTTTTTCTTGTTTGCAGGAATGATTAATGTGATTTCAAACATGAACCTTAAACATTGAAAGCTCCTTGAAAGAAAGAGGTGGTTGGACTTCTTCCAAATGAACAGTGTCAGTTAGAAATCCCTGCCTTTTGAAATGAGTTAGTCACGTTAATATAAATAGAAAAATACCTGAGAGATCAAAATACATACAGATGATTTTTAATTTATCTGATGATGATGATTTGACAGAATCCTTTTTTACCTTGAATATTGAGTTTTGGAAGAATACCTTCTCTCAATAATTTTTTCTGCACTGACACTGATTCTTTCTTCCTAGCAGAACAGCTTTTGAAAGTTTTAATGGCTATGGAAAAGTTGTAGCCTTTCTGTTAGTTTGTCAAAAGCTAACTTGTAGAATCACATTGCCAGAGGTGAAGGCTTATTTTTTGGAAGTTTTGTGCTGCTTATATTTGCATTGAAATTAGATTTGTATTGGTTAAAAATGACGGTTTTGAATAATGATGTAGTGTTGTTCTTCCTTGCTGAATGTATTTTCTAAAATAGAAAATGGTCTGTCAGAAGTGCAGAACAAGCTTTTATAAACACTGTTCATTTTATATTGAAAAGCTCCCTCTTCTCTTTGAAGAAAAGAAGGGGGCGTGGGGGGATTGACAGATTTTTTTGGTCAAAATGAACTGGAAGTTCTGATTTTTTGTTTTTACTTTGATTTAATCCTTTAGTTGCTGCTGACTGTATGAAAGTGTCTTCAGTCTTCAAATACTGACTTAAAAACTAGGTTTTCCATTGTCTTGCTTGAATCTCAGTAACTTATAGACTTGTAATTATTGCTTTTTTGCTTATTTTTGGGTGAGGGGAAAAGTTATAAAGGTATCTTTAACCTTTAAGTGTATTTTGATGTACTGAAGAAGATTTTGATGGGAAGAAAATAGTTTCATGTTTTCCATCATATTACTGATGCCACATAACCATAGCATAAAATTAATGAGTTAAACATTGAGCTTATTTCTCTTGAAATTACACTGTGTTTTTTGTTGCCTGGAAAATTTTGTTGTGATGAATGAGAAGGAATACATAGATTTTTCAAATGTGTGTTGCCAGGTTATAGAACAGGCTTATAGAACAATCTGGTAATAAAAGGAGAGTTGACGGAAGAGAATTCAAATGGATCTAAGAATGAATTATTGAACAATGACCCAGTTCCAGAGCCTGGCAAGTGTATTTCCAGTTGGGGAGTGTGTGTGTGTGTGTGGTGGTGTTTGTTTGGTGGTTTTGTTTGTGGTGTGTTTTTGTGGTTTGATTGTGTTTTTTTGTTTGGAGGGTGTGTGTATGTGTTGTTTTTATGTTGGCTGTGTTTCCTGCTCTTAGTGACACTTTCTATAGGAAAGTGTAATGCAGTTGAAACCTGTATACTGAATTTACTTCTGTGTTACACAACTGAAACTTTATTGGGATGGCTGGAGTTACAGTGATATGAAGCTACAGTGGTAATTGGGTGGTGAATCAGATCTATCAAACTTCATCTTTCTTGATAGGTATAGCTGCTTAATAGATTGTTTGTTAAATAATTCAAGATGTTTTCATTAAGCTGAGTGATTGTGCTTTTTAAAACCTTTCCTTTGTTCTTACATCTTGTCAGGCAAGCAGTTGTAGCTGTGGAGTTCAGGAAACCTGATTGATGGGGAAGCCCTAGGAAGGTGTCAAATCTCCAGGGCTGTACTTGGGCTGGGATTCTGCCATTTTTGTCCCTTTTCTTACAGTTTCGTCTAAGTGCTGTACTCTTCTATTTGCACTTTCATACTCTTTTCCTAAGCTACCTTAAAATCCTATTCCCGCTTATTTAAAGGTTTAAGCTTTCTAAAATGGCTTTGCTTTTTCCTCAGTCTTCATTTCTCAAGTTCTTGTCTATATATTGATATTTGATAACAAATATCATGTACTGTTTTTAATCAAGAGATGTTGAGAAGAGGTACTGGGAGTAAAATAGGACTCTTCAGGGTAATTCAGTAGGGACAATAATGACTTTGGCTGAGAAATAAAATTGCTGCAAGAATTGCTGCCTGTGATCTGAATAGAAATGTGCTAGCTACCTGAAGTTACCTTATCTCTGCTGCTGCTTTGGGAGAGATATCTCTTAGCTGGAGATGATGGCTTGCAAAAAAAGTGGATTTCTTTTAGTTTTCTATTGAATTGAATGTATCTTAACACCAGCATTCTCAATAAAAAATATTAAATAAATCTGTCACTAATACCTCCCTAAGCATCATCACAGAGCTTTTAGGTAATATGTTAGGCAGGAGTGGAGAGTCTTACGTGCAGGGAAGAAGTCAAAGTACATTGTGCAAATATCTCCAAAGATATTGTAGAACTGATATAAATAGTGAGAATGCAAAAAAAAAAAAAAAAAAAAAAAAAAAAAAAATAATTTGGGGAAAATATTAGGGTTTTCTGTTTGTAGGTTTGTGGTTTGTTTTTATTTTGTTTTCTAATTCACAACCTGATCTATGGAATTGCTGCAAGATATAGGAAAATTCTTTACAGCTCTGTGATGTGGATCTGAGAGTATCTCATGTGTTTCACTACACATGAGTTTTGACTTTTATTCCTTGCATTATTTGTTTACAGCATCATTGTTCCTTGTTATTGCACATGAGATGTGTGTTCTGATGGCTGGAGATGCAGTCCACGTTCACTGGAAATAGTCTCCTTGGAAGTACTCCAACTTTGTTTAGATGATGAGATAGTGCTACTATATAGGTTGTATAGAGAAAACCATAAAATTGTAAATATTATTTAATGATAAATTAAGACAAAGCAGTTATTTTACATTTAAACTCCTCTAATATATTGATACCCTTTTCCTCTTTCATCAGGTTATGATTTGTGTGTTATTAAAGTTAGGTGCACACCTTGCTGGATTGTTGTTATCGGGGTCAGCCTTGCCTGGAGCAGTAATGCTGTGGATGTCTACAAAGTTGTAGTTGGTTTATTATTCTTAGAAAAGCAGATCTCTAGGATAAGTTGACAGAGGTTGACATGGTTTTTTGTTTGTTTGTTTTGGCGTTTTTTTTTGTTGATTAAAATAGTTTGGTGTTGTCTTGGCTGCCAGTAGAGATGATACTAAGCAATGCCTTGTTCCCATAGCTGCTTCTTTTCACTGTCAGAAGTCCTTCTGCTTCTGTGCTTCAGCTGAGCAGTTAAAAGTCCATCTAAATAAAATGAGAATAAGCAATTTCCAGCAGCTAGAAATTCAAATGCTGACAAGCATGTAAATCAAGAGAGCTGCTGAAATGCCAGGTGATATTTGATAGAAGATCCTTGCATCTTTGAATATTCATGGTTCTGGTGTGGGAAGCAAAGCTGGGGTTGGACAGCAGTTCCATACACAGAGTCAGACCCATCCAGTGGAGAGAACATTCATGAACAGAGTGAGCATCTATGGAGATTTCTTTGCGTTGTTAGTCATGAAGGAGAAGCCAGCCAGAAGGCTCTCAGTCAAGTCTGGTCACACACCTCTTCTGCTTGGAAGATTAAGCAAGCCACCCTATGGGTGAAATGAACTGAAACAGGGCTCTTAAAAGGAAATGCAGAATAAGAAAAGGAGAAAAACAAATGCATTTGCTGTTAGCAATATTCAGGTTTTGGTTGTTTTAAATACCGGAATTTAACAGACTTTCAGGAAGGAGTTTGTGAGCATACCCATCAGTAAACTGATTAAAAAAGGCAGGAAAAGGCTGTGTGTGCATGACAGTTGTATAAAAGTCCTATAGAAGTTGAGGATTTTCACTGCTAGCAGTACTAAATTGTGGGGTGGAGTGTGCTCCCATAGATGGAATGCAAGAGACTATAATAAATAGGATATAAATTTGCATTTCATACAGCATGCTGTGAATCTCTACTTATACAATTTCAGTGAAACTAAAGAGACCGGGATAATTTTGCCCAGCTTTTCCTTTGAATCTCTTATTTTTATTTGGTTTTCAATCAGGAGTTGTGAACATGTGGTACTGGAAGACACATTAATGTAATTATTAATTTGTATAAATATTTGCACAAGCAAGATTCTAACTATTGTATAGTTGCCCATCAAGCAAATTCTATTTAGCTGTGATATGAGAATTGCTTACCATTAATTTTGATGCTTTTATCGTTCCCTTAGAGGCAAAGAAATCTATGCATCATTAAGATTAATGATATTTATAGTTCAGTTAATACTTCCTTTGGTTTTCTTTTTCATTATGTTCATATTAACAATGTTTGTAAAGTATCAATGCTCAGAATTAGAAAAAATAAAGTTTCTAAAAGCCAGCAATGAAAGCTTTTGAGAATTCTGATGGATAAGAAACATAAATTAAGGGGGAAAAATACCAAAGACAAACAAAACCACATAAAAATCCAACCAAAAGAACCCCACCAAGCAACAAAAACAATGTACAAACAGCCTACCCTGCCAGTGGTTCCTCTTAACTCCCCTTAATAGTCCTGGTATTAACAGTCTTGCTTTATATGTGTGTTGCGGTGTGTATTAGGAAGCAACTTATGAATATCGGTTGTGTGCAGTTTTTGAGGTGGCCAAAATCTCACCAGGACACTTTCTGTGTAGTATTTTCTGTCACAAGGAAGTGACAGTGATGATGAACTTCGAGATTTGAAGTGCGATGACAAGATGCCATCTAGTGACAATTTGTAGGAAATTGTAGTTCACAAGCTCTACTTTCTGAAATGTTTTCCCCTCTTGGAGGATTCAAAGGTTGTGCTTCAGAAGAGAAATTCAGCTGTCATCATGTTACTCCGAAGTTGTTTTTCTGGAAAAATGTTTTGTACTAGATTCAACTTTGCGATATAAGATGTGGGAACATACTCAATTCCTTTGCTTCCTGTACTTGCCTCTGGTTTTGCTTTGCAAAGGCAAATTCTGCTGCCTCTTGAATCACCTGGTGAGCATGAAGTGTGTGTCAGAGAATATGTGTAATAATGGTAGAAGATAATCTATTTTGAATATAGATTTCTTTTTTTTTGTAAAAAAAAAAAATTAAATTAAATTTGAGTATTTGCATATTTTTTCTGTTCCTTATTGAAAGACAGATTTTTTTTTTTTAATTTTTTTTAATTCAGTTGCTGCTTAGAAATATCGGGTACATATAATGTCTGGGGTTTATTGTCATGAAAGTTTTGTTTGTTTTTTTGTTTTTTACTGGGAAAGCACTAATTTGACAAAGATTGAAATTAGGTACTTACTATGTTGAATGGTATATGTCTTTCACTACTAATAGATATCTGGTTTCCTTGGAGAGAGCCAAATCCAGTTTGCAGGATGCTGTCTTATGGCATCCTGGGAAAATCCCACCTGATATAATGTCACCTTGTTTCAGAAAGAATATTTATAGTGGGTTACCTGAGAGCGTGCAGAGGACACTGTCCTCTGGGCTGTATTAGCAGGAGTGTGCGAGGAAAATGTCCGTGTCTTTACCCATGTCAAATCATACGAAGTCTTAAAGCATATAATTGTGACATAAGAGTTCAAGTCAACAAAGTCCAGAATGTGGCAGCTGCCTCTCAGTAGAACTGTCCCCAATGGCCATCTTATTTGAGGAACAGAATGTTCTGATTCTAACTACGTTTCTCAAAAAAGACTGATTGTTTACAAAAGGTGAGATAACTGAAGAAGGGATTTCATTACTGTCTTCATATCACAGAGAACCTGAAGATATTTTTAACCGAAAGCATTTGAACAGTCCATTTGAGAAAGATCAAAGCACTTCAGCAGTAATCTCTCAGACCCAGAATAAGGATTTGTGGCATACCTGTTTGAATAGACACACATAATATGATTTTGCATGTAAATTAGTTAATGGAAAATGCAAATTATATGTGAAAATTAAAACTATTTTATTTGCAGATACCACACTTGGAGATTCTGGCAGTCTGAGTGTATTTAGGGTGAAGACCAAATGGCTGAAAACAGTCTGTTAATTTTATTGTTTGTAAGGGAAGACACTTGTTTTTTGATTTCTTTTTAAAATATTGATTCTCTCTTCCCTTGACTGTTTAAATAGTTCCACAGGAGCTATGAAGGAAGCATGTGTTTGCTTCTGAGAAGACAGCCAAATATTCATTTAATGCAGAACAGTATTAAAAAGAAGGCAGAAAGAAATAATCTCCTGAAAGCAATCTTGTAGTATTGACATTCTTTAAAAAAGTTTGAGAGTAACTGAAGCAATTGTAAATTCTGCATGTTGTTTATCAGTGTTTTCAAATTAAAAACTAATAAAACTACCAGTAATTTCCTGTGTAAGTAAGATAAAAAAATGCTGTTAAGACCACAACAATGCTTATATGTGCTGAGACCATCAAGCATGATGTTTTTTTCTAATATGGCCAGTAACAGGTATTAGAGACCCATAAGAACAAGCTTTGTTCCAACATTTCTCCATCTTATGATTTGGATACAAGGGCTTGTTACGGAAGTCTCTGTTTTTGCCTTTAATAACCTGTAATAAATATTTTCGTAAGATTTTTTCTAAACAGTTTTCAAACCTGTTCATCTTTTTGCATCTGCAGTATCTTTATTTCTGTCTTTTGGTGATTCATTTGAATGGGGCTTCTGTCTACTTGGGTAATATACAAGTTTTCTATATTGCTACTGTTTTATTCTAGATACACAGGTATTAACACTGGAAGAAATCTGCTTATTTTTCTTATTTGTGTATGACGAGCCATGGTAAAATAGTTCAGCATTACAGTATGTATCTAAATATCTAGTTTATGCCACATGGTTTTCCATTATTTAAAAGCCACTGAAAAAGCTCACATGAGTAAGCTTGCCAGTTTAATGTTTATAGTGAGTTGTAGCTGTTACTAATGCCAAATATTTTCAGAGCAAACTGTAGGTTTGATTAAACATTTCCATAACGATGTTATCAAGGCCTCAAGCATCTGAAATATGGTAAACAAATGTGTGAAAGTACCAGTAAGGAGAAAAGTGAAACTGTGAGGCTTGAATTGCATGTGCCAGAGTGTGGGTGTTTATTATTCAATCTCCATTAATGAAACACTTCATGAGAGTTGCAACAAAATGTGAGTCACTGGAATGAATGCAAGGATCTAGGGCTTAAGGGACTGGAATCTGATCCATAAGCAACCTCATAGCAGCAGCGAATGGTCAAGTTTTCCTACAATATCTCTGAGAAAGCTTAAAAATACCAGTTTTTAAACAGTTCTTGCTAAATGGAATAATTAATCTGATGTTGCTGGGAAGATCACTGCCTACAATTATGCAACAGAACTAAAACCAAATTTAATATTAAAAAAGAAATAGGTAGTGAAACAACCTATTAACAAAGAATTTTAGAAAAAGGTGTACACTAGTGAAATGAGACAGAAAACCAGAATCAGAATTACCCATTTGGAGAAGTGATGTGTCCTGATGAGACAAACTTACATCAAATCCAGCCTACAAAGTGAGCAGCGTTTTAGGTCTGAATTGGCAAGATGAAAGTTTAGAGATGAAAAGCATCAGTGTAGAAGAGGATACTTAGGGGAATAAATGACAAACTATTGCCTCACAATTAAAGATCTTCTCTGTTACCTCCAGTGACATAAATATCTGTGATGTTGAAAATCTGTTCTAATATCTGTAATACTTGTTTGCTCATTAAATGAATAAATTCCTGCAGAATACTGGGATAAATAATGAACATTGAATTGAACTGCTGTTAGCTTCATGTGCTGTGGCTGATCTTACCCCTCAGCTACTTGTTTGAGTGCAGGTGTAAAAGTTAATTAAAGTTAGCTGAAGTCAAAATACCTTTTTAAGCTTGCAAAACAAGTTTTTCCTTTTTCAGTCAAATTATACTTTTTTTTTTAAATGTAGAAAGCAGAAATCTTGTTTTAAACAATCTTTTGATGTACCATTACAATTATAATATGATTTACTCTAACTGGGAAGAAGAATCAATGCTTTGACAGGACAATCTTGAAGGATACCACTAACAGGAAACATTTTCAATTTTTTGTAAATATTTCCTGTTTTCTGACTAAAAGGTTTCTGTTGTTGCGAATCACACTCCATGCAGAAATCCACTGTTCAGACCACTGTATTTAAAGAGAGAAGTTTGGATGACAGGTATTTTTTGGAGTATGTTCTTTATTCTGTTGAATTTTTACGCATATGAAATAAAATTATGGACAGAAAAGAACCTGCCAGATAACAATATGGTGAGATTTATTGTAGTATCAGAGTTCAGGTGAGTCTATTTTTGCTTTTCCTCTTGTGGAGCAGCTTCCAAACCGCATCCTGCTTCCCCTGGACAGAGGTGGCTCTGTGAATGTTCACCCACTGACAGATGACACAAACATTTGCAGTATGCTAATGTGCACTTGAATCCCAGAATCTGCATAGGCATGGAAAATTTCTAATGATGCCTCTCTAGCTTCTTCGCAAGAGAGCTGCTTGATGTGCTCGTTGTGGAGCTACAGGACTTGTGCTTGTTACAGTCCAAGGTCAAGGACAGAAGCGCAGCCCAGCAGTGTTGATAATATTTTACTGGAGAGAGTGAAATCTCACTTTATGTCTGCCTTATTACTTGAGAGTAAATGTTTAAATAATATTATGAGGAGCAGAAGCCACACTTTTGTTTACCTACTTATGTATGTGTGAAATTACCCTTTTGTGCATGATTTCAGTGAATAGCCCCAACAGCAAATGCTGATTTGGGAGGGGAAAAATTTAATGAAATATAACAAGGGCAAGTGTAGAGTCTTGTATCTGGGTAGGAACAACCCCAGGTTCCAGGATAAGTTGGGGAACAACCTACTAGAGAGCAGCACAGGGGAAAGGAACCTGGGGGTCCTGGGGACAGCAGGATGAGCACGAGCCAGCACTGTGCCCTTGTGGCCAGGAAGGCCAATGGCATCCTGGGGTGTAATTAGAAGGGGGGTGGTCAGTAGGTCAGAGAGGTTCTTCTGCCCCTCTACTCTGCCCTGGTGAGACCACACCTGGAATATTGTGTCCAGTTGTGGCCCCTCAGTTCCAGAAGGACAGGGAACTGCTGGAGAGGGTCCAGCGCAGCCACAGAGATGCTGAAGGGAGTGAAGCATCTCCCGTGTGAGGAAAGGCTGAGGGAGCTCTGGAGGTGGGGCTCTGGAGCTGGAGGAGACTGAGGGGTGACCTCATTTATGTTTATAAATATATAAAGGGTGAGTGTCAGGAGGATGGAGCCAGGCTCTTCTCGGTGACAACCAATAATAGGACAAGAGGTAATGGGTTCAAACTGGAACACAAGAGGTTCCACTGAAATTTGAGAAGAAACTTATTCTCAGTGAGGGTAACGGACACTGGCCCAGGCTGCCCAGGGAGGATGTGGAGTCTCCTTCTCTGCAGACATTCCAACCCACCTGGACATCTTCCTGTGTAACCTCATCTGGGTGTTCCTGCTCCGGCGGAGGGATTGCACTGCATGAGCTTTCCAGGTCCCTTCCAATCCCTAACATTTTCTGATTTATATGAAGTACTCATGAAAGATGCATTTGTGGCCTTCAGGTGTTATTTCCTTAATACCATAAAAATACTTTAAGATAACACTGTGTGTTTGCTATTAATGCTAATTTTAGGAGTCTTTTTACCTTCTTGCTTGAGTCCTAAATATGTCTTTGTGAATTCCTTTGGCCCTGAACTGACACATCGCTTTTTCTCAGTTAGGAGTACATTTATTCAGTTGAAAGAACTGGGACACGTATCTTCTATATTCTGTGATTAAAAACTGAAGTGGAAGTCAGGCATGTTTGGATATCCTCTATTCTAGGATGTAGCCAGGGGCCTTTTAATGCTGTATATAAATAAGGCAATCTTTATGTGCCATAGGAAAAATATCATAACAAAGAAAATTAATTTATTGCAGTTATGCAACTGTGCTTTGTGCAAGTGCAGCCAGTGTTGTGCTGTTTTATGAAAATATTGTACTAAGTTGTTATGGACTTTTTCAAAGTTTTGATTTAAACTATTTGAGGAACTGTCATAGCTCACACTAAAGTGATTGGTAGTTGCAAAAAGTAGCTGTGATTGATGATGTTAATATTATTTGTGGTAATCTGTAATGAAAATGAATATTAACTTGCATAGATTTAAGATGAGGGGTTTTATTTGTAGTCTGTACTCCTGTATACTGCGGGTCACTGGGAACAGCACAATGGAATTTTGAAAATCTGCACTCGTATTATGGTGGCCAAAGCTCCAGCTCGGCAAGTCTGGTTGGCTGTTTTGTGGCTAATCTGAAAGATAAAGGGATAATCAGAGACTTATTTTCAGTTTGCTTCTTTTTTTTTTTTTTTTTTTTTTTTTTTTGCATTAATAAATAAAAATAAATGCAGATCTACATGTTTTTTTTTAAAAATTTCTAACAAGTACTGTTGTACCACTGACCCTAATGTAGCTTCTTATATTTTTACCTTTTCAAGACATCTTACTGTTTCCCAATGTCAAACACAACCTTTGTAACAAAATATGCAAACTGTTTTGTACGTAGAGGACCTTGTAAGGCTGGTAATTTTCATGATGCAAATTTCAGAGCAAAATGAACCCATTAACTGAATTAGCAATTCAAAAAGGCAAAAGTTCATGGAAAGGAAACAATCAAAGCTTTTCAAAAGGTACAATTTTGTGTTATTGTAGTCCAAGTATGTGCAGAGTTTGTTTTTTGTTTTCTTTTTTTTTTCTTTCCTTTAGAATAAATTGACATATGACAAGAATGCTATTTATCTAAATAAATTAGCATTTTTAGAAGAGGAAGTAGTTCTTTGGACACGGTTTTTTGCTTTTTAGAAAGCTATGGTTTCTAATCCATTGCAATATTAATATATGCAGCTACAGAGTAGGGGGGAGGAAAGAGTTTTCTTGAATAAGAGCATTTATAATTAGAGAGGGGTGTTTTTAGTACAAGGAGGGAACATGCAGGGGAAAAAGAATGTCAGCCTGCAGAAACGAAGCATGTTTCAGTGAGGACAATTATGTCTTTAATTTACATTCATTGTCAACCTTATTTTTGTAATATGAGGCCATGACAAGGTTTTTTTTAACCAGTATACCTTTAGCTTTTCTTTTCAGTCATCACTGAGGTCTGATTTTGAAAACATGTTCTTCTTACACAAAGGCTTCATTCTTTGAAGATACTTCAACATATTCAAATGATTGTTGAATTTTCAGATAACATGAATTTCTCATGTTGTGTAGGACGTGATGTTACTGCTGCTGAGTTTCTGTTCAGAGTGGTTTCGTTGCTAATCTATACTTTTTCTCTGTATGTTTTATCGGTCAGTTTGCCATCATAACTGTACCTTGTAAGCACTTCAGAGTGAAGTTCTCTTGATTCGGGGATCTGGTACAATTGCTTTTTGATTCTTGACTGAAATAAGAACTAAAATAATCACAATATTATCAGGATATACATATACGCATATTAAGAAATGTTTTACGTTTGTTTATTCATTCTTTTGTTTGCTTGCCGAGTTCCATAGGTGCTGTGTTTTGAATATCTCCAAGGATCGGTGTCTTACAGCCCCTCTGTGCCTCTTTTCTAGTGTCTGACCATCTTCCTGGTTAAATTTGTTTTCTTTCTATCTGATCAGAAGCTCCTGCATTCCAGGCTGTGTGTGTTGCCTCTTGTCTTGTCCCTGTACCCCCCTGTGAGAAGAGCCTGGCTCTCTTTCCTATACACTACTGCCAAAGCAGGAAGGTAAGGAAGGAAGAGTAACAAGTTCAGTGCTCTGTGCCCCAAGAGCTTTTCAATATCTCATGAACACAAAAAGTTGTGTTTCTGGAAAGTGTATGTGCACATGTGTACATCTGTAAACTAATTTCATACTATTATTTTGTGCATGAGAAATCGAATGTGATTTTGGATCAGTAAGCCTATTTTGTGTTCTTTCAAATGTTGTTCCAGTGGTATAGAAAACATTTCAGCAACGTGTTAATATGGGCTTTAGGCTCTATTGTGTATTTTTTTGCAGTAAAAGAACAAAGTTACTGAAGGGAAGCCATCCTTAGACAGAGACTGAAAAAGCTGATTTAATGTGATACAATGGTGATGTTCTGCATTTCATTCCTTTTGTTAAAGTTGTGTTAAATGAATGCTTACTAGCTGAGAAAAACATATTGAAACCTACCATCAATATATAGAGGTGCTCTGTTTTTACCGATGTTTGAAATATATTACAGATTTTGGCAAGTGCCAAGTTACCTTAGGAAATACAGAAATAATCCAACCCAGTTCAATTCTGAAAAAATAGTACCAGAATTTCTTTATTTAGAAATGTGGACTTAAGAAGTACATCGCATATTTTTTAAATTATACTATGTCTAGTTTATCACTGTTGTTTACATATGTAGTAAGTAAGTAGTGCAGGTTATGCAGTACTGTTAATGTACAGTGTATCAAAACAATCAAAGAACAAACCTGAATGGCACAACTCAGTCAATTACATTATTTGCAGACTCATGCCCAGAAATACTTGTAGCTGCTAAACAGGGAACATTAGCACCATTGCTCTTCTCCCTCCCTGTCCAGAAGCAGCTTGATCCAAAAAAAAGTATCTGGAAACATAATATGGTATTCTTGGTGCCTCCTCAGCAATCTTTAGTCTTTATTTTTCTTACTTTTTATAGGAATTTTCTCTGAAATACTGATGTGATGTACTGTAGCTGACCCCTGCTGTCTCGTAACCACACAGAAACTCTACCGACACCATTTTCCTTACAACCAGCAGAACACTTGGCTGTGCCTGTTAAACCACAGTGTATTTTTTTTACAATCCCGCCTTTTGTCTCTGGTTCCTTATTTAAAACTCGGGAATGGGCTCCTTTCCTCCTCCTGGGGCAGAGATGCAGTGTGGCAGATCGGAGCTGCTGCCTTTGCAGAGAGTGCTGGGGGCAGACGCTTCATCATCCCGACACCGCAGCCCTCCTGGGTCCCATGTAGAATGGAGCTGAAAGGGGTTTTGCAAGTGCAGAGCTGACAAAAGTAAACAGCTTCCTGCAATTAAACATGGAGTAATTAATGATAGTGGGGAGAAATCTATTCACTTTTGAGTTTCAGGGATGGTTTTTAAGTGTGAAAAAGGGTGTTAATCACCACAGTAATGATATAAGGAAAACCTAATTTAGTGCTGCCAGTTGCTTGAATAAACAGTAATGCACAATGTTTATCTCTCAATCCATAATTCAGTTGTTTTCACTGTTTCTTTCTCCTTTTCCACAGTATGATATTTTTGTGTTTCAAAACAAAGGCTTTCACTCCTTCCAGTTTGAACATTTACAGTATGCCAAATGCAAATTCAACCCCTAATGTCAGTCAGCCTACTAAATATCTCACTTCTTTCAGAGCAGAATTGTACTGCATTCTTTTCTAAAAAGCCTTTAAAAATACACTTTCATTTCAGAAGAAATAAGATAGCTAAGATTTTCATACTTGTCAGTTTTACAACATAAACATTTAGGTCTATTACACTCTCAGTGTGTTCTTAATATTTAATTGTGCTATAGGTGTGTTAAAATACTTCTGTGCTCTTAACTTTCTCATAGTAAAAAAGTAAGGTAAAATTTACTTTGTTTCTTTCCCTGCGCTCTATGATTTATAAAAACAAAAGAATGTGACAATAGCTGTCTCCTAAAAATTTTTTTAACTGTCTGAACATCCAGCATTCTGAAGATCAGTAAATATTACTACTGTCTATATCTTCTGAGTCCATGTATGGAATATAAATCCTATACAAAAACCAAGTCCTTCAGCAGCGATCCTTTTTTTCAGATGCTGGTCCATGTATACCGTGAATTCATTCTCTTTAAGTGGAATTTATTATGTAGAGGCTGGAATTAGTGACCAATAAATTTCTTCTTTGTCTCAGTGTAAATTGACAGTATTTCCACTGAAGAGACCCAGAAGTCTTTCCATATGTTTGGACACATCAGAATGCAGATTTGGAGCTACAGATGCTTATGGAAAGGCAAAATAGGTACAAGTAATAATCTTCAGTGAGAAGCTAAGCAGATGAAAAACAAACAAAACAAACAATAAAACCCCAACCAACACACAAACCGCCCCCCCCCACAGCAAATTGGTAAATATGAAGCCAGCAACAGTTGTTTGCTAAAATTGATAAATGGGTAATGATGAATCCAAGTTCAATTTTGATTTCTAGTGTAGTATTACTATAGTTGTATGGCAAAACATGATTTCCAACTCTCTGGACATAAGCTAACAGGAAACAAGCAACATTTTACCCAGCAAATGTAGTGGCTGTGAACCTTTCTAAACAGCATATTGTCCAGCTGTAAACCTGCAATCTGCATATGTGTAAGCCTTAGTTTCCTTTAAAAGTTCTTCTTTTTTGCTCTTTAAATAAAGTTCCAAGCAGGGGGACTGTTAGCAAGATGGATCCGATAGCAAAGTGTATTAAATAATGTACAATATGAGGAAACGATTAATTGGCATTTCTTTTTAAAATGCCCAATGGTCTCCAGACATTAATTTGGCAAATACCTGAAGCCTGAATCATATTTCTTGAAGGGCTTTAGGAGCTCAGGAGACACAATGGCAATATCTGGACCATTAAAACAGTTAACTCAGTGGTTTAGTATTTGAACAGTAACAGAGCCAAGGTAGGACTAAAATTCTAGTATCATTTCAAAGTGTGTATGTCCCATTTCCCTTTATAGACTCATGCAGATGCTAATCAATCATCTTATTTTGTAGGACCTCAGGGAGCTTAAAGGTTATTTAGTTGGTGGAAGTTCTCAGGGTGATTACTTCTAGTTTGCTTATTCTGCACTTTTTAAAATAAAACAATAACATTTTATGCCCAGTAAGCTCTATTACTCCTCATTTGTTTGTAATGCTTCACTTCACATGCAGGTGCCAGGTACCTGGGTTATTATTCATTTTTGAAAAATGCTTAGCACTGTTCCTTCCATTAGCTTCTGCAACAAATAGACTCTGATTAATCATACCCAGCCATTGCACCTTCCGGAACTGAAGCTGCAAGTGGAATGTGCCACAACAACTGAGCAATGACCACAGTGCTCGTGCTGCTCATGGGGTTCATACTCTCCCAGTGAGAGTGGGGCGGGGGCCAACTGTCCGGGGCATTATGGATGGATTTCTCCTTAGGAAAGTCAGGTATATTTAATGTCTTATTTTTATACTGGTGTCATTTATGATTAAAATGACCAACATTTTTTGTAAAAGAACTTATATGAATGTTATTTAGTATTTGGAACATATTAAATCAGAGAACTTGTTATATGTATTGTAGTTTATTAAACGCAATATGGTTTATTAGATCATATATAAATACTCTTCAGATCATGTAATTTGCCATTTACATGTTTCCTCTTTAAGCATATGAAAATAAGCAGTTAGGGATCACGATCATTAAACTGAGATTCTGACTATTAATTTCAACCTCTTTTGACCACCTTAGATAAATATGTCTCTGCGGATCAGGACAAGAAGTCAGATGCGGGTGGGCAGGAAGTTTTGTGTGCTCTAAGGAGAAGAGTTAGAAACTTAGACTGAGGCATAGCTGGAGATCTCTGAGTAAGCTGCTCACACAGGAATATGGTAGGGCAATAGCTGGAGCACTTAAGGATAAACATAAATCTGTGAGGAGATCTCCTTCTGTCATGAGTTTGAAGCATGAGAGCATGTAGCTCTTATGGGGACAAACAAAGCATGAAAGGTAGATCAGCTGGAAACTGAGAGATTCTAGGATAATTTAAACAGTGAGGAAGACCTTTTAAATTGTTTGGCTTTTGTGTTTGTGAGTTTTTCGTTATTGTAATTTGAGAAGGTTGTAGCTATAGGAATGCTATGCTCAGAGATAGGGACCAAAATGCAGAAGCATAGTTCTTTTCCTAATTAGAAGAAGTGAGACCAGTCATATCTTTTTTTCTTTTTTTTTTCTTTCCAGAAATTCCTCATGAGATACTGAGCTGAGACTCACTTGTGTTGCTGTCATGGGTAACAAAATAGTTTGAGAGTGTCAGCACCAATTTTTAACAGCTGTTTCTCTGTGAGTTCTTGCTAGTTTATTTGCATGCTAAGAGGAAGAAACAAATGCTGAGAAATTGCCTTCCCTGGGATAAAACAGAGACAAGAGAGTAAGAGCCCTTGGACATTGAAGATCATCATCTAGGCAGAAAAGGAAATAGCTTAGATTCAGGTAAAATAGAGATGAGCACGGATGGCCACTGAACCACTCATAGAGGCTCTGTTTTGAATTTGTACCATCCTTTACAAGTTTCTTCACTGCTGAGTTAGCTGTCACTGTGAGTCCCTGAACTGACCCAGGGAATTTCTCTTCTTTATCTCCTGTGCAGCAGTGAGGGGATCTTACTCGAAGATCCTTCTCTCTTAACTCGTTGCATTTTATGAGTTAAATCTGAATCATATTTTGTGGAATATCTTTCAGCTCAAAGAGGAAAACACGGTGAAAAACTAAGTCTTGTGTTGTAGAAAAAAGAGCTCACCTATGCACTTTGAAAAAGTAGGGTGGTCTCATGGATTAAGGATTGGCCTGAGATGCAATGTATTTTCTGATTCTTTCTCAGACTCCTGTGTGATATTGAGAAAGTTATGTGACCTCTCAGACCGTGTGTGCTCACTGCATTGGGTTGGGGACAAGCATTGCATTCCTCAGCAGCTGGGAATCTCTCTTATAAATGTTTTCTTGCAGACTCTCAAGCAAAGGGATAACATCAATCCTGCCAACGCACATCAAGCAGTCTAAGTTAAACCCAAAAATTTGGAACTGTGTGGGTGTTATGAGAATAAATCAATAGTTGTGATAGATACAGACACCCCAGTGCTGGCGTTGAGGCCATGGCCTGGGCAAGTTCTGAATATTAGGCAATACCAGTTATTAATTAATTTATTTAGCAAGGCAGCTGTTGCTGCAGGTAGCAGTTTTGAGACCTTTTTTAGCATTCTTAAGGAAAAGTCTTGCAGGTGTGCTTTGTACCTCTACAGTGCGGCCTCCTAATGTAAAGGCACCTGTTGTTAAATCTTCAATGCTGAATTCATTAGATCTCATTAGGAGGGTGGAAAGCTTTGAAGAAAATCAGGCTTAATTATCTCTATTTTCAGATGCTGAGAAAGGTAATGCTTTAAACCTCATTCCTTTATTAAAGCTATTATTGTAATGATACAGGGTTTGTTGGTCTCACAGTGTCTTACACTAGCACAGAAGTTTAAGTAGCGATGCCAGATTAAAATGGAGCAAGATCAGAACCAAAGCACAATATGTTATTGTGCAATAGAATACTGCAGATTTTTTTTATTTACCTCTCATCTCCTATCCAATTTCAGCTATACTACTTTCCTTAAAACCTCAAAGCAGAATTCATTATTCCTGGGTTGGTTTCAATAATTATTTATTGTTACTGGGTATGCAGTTTAAAGAAGCTGCCTTGTGGGATGAGTGGGCTCTGTAGTGGGTGTCCCTGGTAAAGTTTTGGTGGCAGGGAAGCTGAGGAGAGGCTGGGTTGCCCCATACCGGATACAGATGGTTCCTAACTTAGAGGGCAAAACTCTGCCCAGGCAGTGAGGAATGAGGGGGGAAGTGTGTGAGAACCAGCCCTGTAAGCACCCCAGTGAGAGCAGGAGGTGCTGCAGATGCTGGGGCAGAAGTTGTCCTGATGCATGGGGAAACCACAGTGGAGCAGGAATCCCCATGGGAGCCCATGGAGGAACCTATGCTGGAGCAGGTGGATATTACCTGAAAATCACTGGAGCCCCAGGAAAGCCCATGATGGAACAGGTCTCCTGGTAGGAATAGCTTGTTGTGGAGAGGAGCCCATGCTGGAGAAGGTTTGTCCTGAAGGACAGCAGCCCATGGGAAGGACACACACTGGAGTAGCGAAAACTACAAGTGGCAAGGAGTGGCAAAGACAAACTGGTATGGACTGACTGCAACCCACCGTTATCCTTATAGGATCTCTCCCTTTGCTTTAGGGTTGAGTTTGATATACCTCTTTAGTATGGCATTACACATTACCTGTTTTAAAAGTAGTTGTTTCACTTATTCTTTTATTTTTGTTAGAATAAAGCAGATGAAATCTTCACCTGCAAGGAATAATCATTGGATAAACCAATGCACAGAGAGCAAAAGAATCTCATTTAGCCTCTTGTGCTTCCAAAGTCTGTATTTGTACAATCACTTGTATAGCCGTCTCATCTGTGAGCAGATGCTGATTGGGTTTTTTTTATGAAAACATCTGTCAGGAATTGACATCTGTACCAGCAGCTGCTAGTCAGGAGGAAAAAATAAAAAAGGCAGTAGAAGAGGCTGAGAAAACATGAGGATGATTGGGTTGATAAATTGTGATTAATAATTATTTTCAATGTTTTCCTGAACTGGGCATGATCCCATTAAAAAAATGAATACAGTAACAACCATATGTGATTATTTTTAGGGCAAGACATGAGCAAGAGAGCAGAAATTTTCATCTTTAATTCTAATAGCAGTTCTACCGTTTTATGGTGTATTTTTATGATGTACTATGAAAGATGTGAAGAAAAGCAAAGGGTAAAGTTTTCAGACCCGGCTCCTGAGAGGGAACAGACCTGCATTTAGATCCCCTGTCACACCTGGCCTACTTTCCAGTAGCAATGCCTCAAATTCCATTTCAAAAGCTTGCTTTAATGACTGTAGGTGAAAAATAAATGCAGTGCTCTTTTGAAGTGTTGGAGAACAGCTCAGGTAGTTGGCTGAAGCTTCTCTGTAGCCTTTATGGAATGGAATGCGTTCAAGTGAGTCACTTGCAAGCAGATGATAGAGGTTGTGGTCCTTCTTTCTTTTGATGATGAAGTTATTTAGGGGAAGAATCTTAATTGGGGGTTTCCCATAGTTTTACTTTTTCTAAGTGGAAATTAGGAGCTGTAGCTAATTTGTCTCCTGGTTTGTGGTACTGAATTCTTCAATGCATTTCCTTCTGGCTCTCAAGAGGGTCAAACCACTTGAACTCTCTAGGATTAACAGTGTCTTGTCACAAATTGAGAGACACAGTTACTACTGCCCTTGTAACTAGTCACGAAGAACCATAATTCCCATCATAGCGCAGATTTCAATAGTGTTGAACACAGAAGAAATGGTCCCTATCAATACAATTGCTTCTCTCTAGGATTTTTGGAAACAGATACTTCCAAAGGAATATATTAAATGGAAAATTCTTTGAAGCTTAATTCTTCCCCAAAGTGCTGTTATGAGAGCACAGTGTTTAACTGTCATATCACACAATGGAACCTTCTGGAGGAAATGCTGTTGAATGTGAAAACAGTTCAGACCTGACCATCAGCCTATATTATCATAACTGACACTCGCATAAGAACATTGGATCAAAAATAAAAGTGGAATGATGACTCCTGTGTCTGAGGCATACTTGTCCTGAAGTCCCCAGTAATGTACACTTACACAGTTTTGTAGTTATTGTTTAGTTTTTTAAAAGCATTTTTTGTCATCAAATAAATTTCATAGTATTTTGCTTCTTTTTTATATTTTTTTCTCCTGTCAGACTGTGGAGTGAACTTGCATTCAAATCTTTGCGTTATTCACAACTAACATATGTTTTTAACTATGGTTCATTACTTTTTACATACACAGTGCGGAGAACATGATCAAAATAACTATTTGAAACTAAACTGATAAAGCAAGCATCTGTAAATTGTCATGAATTATCTTTTGAGATATAAACAGTGCCAGCAAGGGTGAATGAGACTGAGATGAACAGGCTATATCTAGAGATGATGATTCAGTGTAATAATGTACTATAGGAGAGATACCAAGCTGATCATAGATAATGCTGCACCTGAAGCCCAGGCAAATGAAAACAGAATTGCAGCTAGCATTCTAAAATGGAAGATGCAGCTTAATACATGATCTGCAAATGCCCGAAGTACAGTAGGTAAGAAACTGGAGGATTTAGTCAAAGCTGCACCCTGAATGTGACTTTGTACAACAGGTACCGCTTTTATAACAGCACATACATCAAGTTTAACAAGTATCTACTGAAAGAACTCTAAGTAACTTCTCTGCATTTCTAGAATGCCATTGTGCACTAAAAGTACTTGTTTCTCTGCATGCCGTTTATATTAACGTACTAAAATGTTAGTCTTGATAAAAAAAATCAATATGGTACATTTTTTAGCTTACAAATAAGACTTTGAGTTAGGGCAATGTTCATCTGGAGGGTCATATTTTTCATGCTTTGTTGCTTTCTGCTGGTGATTTCTAAGGTTGTTCACAGTGTCCCTGAGAAAAAGTGCTAGTTTCTGTGCCAGGGTTACTACTTTGGGAAGTCTTCTGTTAAAATGTCTATCTTAGCAGTCAGATTAATTATATTTACTGAGAAAAAGGTTTGGCCTTCTAAATCCTGATTTCTAATTGGACATGATTTTATACTCTTTATTCTATGAAGCGACAAAGTTTAGAACTAAGCTGGGATATGCACGGATCTTTACTGGAATCCTTTAGTGTTACCTGGTAGTCCTGTCTTTTACGGTTTAGGTCTGTGTCTTGGTCATCTCCTGTAGGTCCATGTGTTATTAGTTTTCCCTTGTATGTTCCTTTCATTTCCCATGGATCTTTGAAAAAGAAGCGTTCCTTTTTATCTTATTATTATCTTCTGTGTTTATTCTCCAATGTCAGTTTATCTGGTGGAGATGCTTATCATATTAAGTCAAAAACTTCCTGCCATCTCTATGTAATTATGTCTTACCCCTGGAATTAGAACAGGTTTATCTCTAATACAGTCTAATCCAAGTACCCTCCTTATTGTGGTAGGAATCTCAGTGGCTTGTGAATTTCCAACATCTCTGTACAACTAGCACTGTAATATTGAGAAAAAATACCTTTATCTGAAAACTGTATCCTTCTCTTATTCCTCTTATTTATTTTCACTTAACAGTGACACACTCTCCTGAAGAATTGTTGTGTTCCTGGAACAGTTCCTTATTTTACTGAATCTCTTTTCTCTTGTGAAACATTTGTCTAGGTAACGATTTCACATCCTTCCACGTTATATTCTTCCCCTTAGTTTTGCAGCCTTTCCCCAGGCATCCGGAACACATTGTAATCATATTACATCTGGTGGCTAAGGACATGAAAACATTGTACATTCAACTACAGGTATTTTTCATCTATACGGTTACCGTCTATTTTGTTAAAAGAATTAAATGCAAAAGGTAAAAAAACCAAAAACAAAAACAAAACAAAAACAAACAAAAAAACCCCTCTTCATATAACTTTAGGTAAATTAATTAAATGTCCTGCCAAAATAAGCAAAAAGATTGATGTTAGAAAGAACCATCAGAGGCAAGGAGAAAACAAAGATAGGAGAAAACCAGCCAAAAGCAGAGAAGGGCAAAAGGAAGAGATGATGAAACAGTGATGCTTTTTATGTTTGGTTTTTTAATTGTTATTATTAATGTTTTGTTTCATTACTGACACTTTTTTTTTTGGCATTTCACTGTCTTTTAGCCAATAGATCCCAGGGTACAGAGTCTGATCTCTGTCTCACAACCAAATCAAAAAAGAATGCTTTTGAATTATAAATGTTTTCTCCACAACCCCATGAAAATATATGTTCCTGTCCCTAGTGTCACGTCTGTCATTCTTGTTGTGATCCAGTCACCAAAGAGGTCTTAAGGGACAGTCTGTCTCTGCCATGTAGAAGTACATCTCCCACAGCACATCCAAAAGAATAAGAACAGAGAGATGCTGCTGTCAGCTGCCCTGAGTTTTTCAGAGGAATTTGCAGAAAAGGGACTGTGGATGTGGCAATACCAAGAGAGAAGTATGAGGGTAAAATGTGTTATGAGGTGAAAAGGGTAAGACTAAGATCATTAGATATGCCACATGCTCAAGCGTGTCAAAGTTTTACAAGAGATATATTTGAGCAGTGCCAGTGTTTCCAGGAATTTATTGATACCAAAGCACACAACTTTATGGGGTTCATAAAGAAATTTTTGTGACACTTTTTCCGATAAAATCATTTTTCAAACCACACACCACAAAACACAGAACTACCAGGGGACTGTAGCTTCTTCCAAGCTCTTTGCAGACTTTGATGAAGGTGACATTTCAGACCTCCACCCCAAAAAAGAGTATTTCTGCCATGCACAGGCTTTTGGTCTTTGAATGTTGTACTGACTGAGTGACCTTGTGATAAAAGGAAAGTGTTCAAAACAAAATCTGTAGATGGGAACTCTACTTGATATTTGCGAGGTTATGGATAAAGCAGTTACTAGGATTAAGCATTTCTACTTCCTTATATGTTTTGAAATTGAAGCAAAAAGATATGTTTAGAAAATTTTGTAAAGCCGTTTCAAGGAAAAATAACAATTTGCAGAACTTGAAACCATAGAGAACTTGCTACAGTAATGCTCTTAACTCTGAACACTCTGCAGAAAAGTTTTGAAGTTTTGCAAGCATCCTCTCTATTCTATATATTTTCAAACTCACACTTCCCCCTCAAGTTGATTTAATTATTCTATTTTGAAATTTCAGTTCATTTTAGAACCACATTTAAAAAGAAAAAAAAAAAAGTGAAATAAAAGTCTAAAGCATACCACAACTATTTAACAAAGCATACTGCTTGACTTAAACTGACAAATTCAGTGCATTGAAAACTTTGTCATTTTGCTGAGATTCAGTAGGCAAACACATTTTGATATCTTGAACGTTTTCATGGTCTAGAAGAAAAAAATTCTGCCCAATCTACAAAAGAACAGATTTTGCAATCAATCACACATACATTAGTTTTGCTGAATAGTACTGCAGAACAGACTCAGTTGCATCCATTTTGAATGTAATTTCTGAGCCATGCTATTCTATTTTTGGTTTTGTTGGTTCTCATGGAAGTGAGAAACTTGAAAGCAGTCTACAGAGTTAGAAACAGAAGACACAGTGAGATTTCCATACACAACTCCATTATCTAATATTTGAACTACTGACGCTATTTAAATGCTTTACAGTCTTTTCCAGTTCACTGCAGCTAGGAATATTTTTAACTCTTCAGACCATGAATTCAAAGAGACAATCATAAAAGTTTAATCAAATTTTTTTTACTGGGAGACCTGTGACCATGGATCTAGCAATGAAGAACTGTCCAATTTAGAAAACAAATACATGTGGCTGAGTGTATCACCTACGTGTTTCTGTATGCTGACAGTGGCTGTCAGTGTAATCTGTATGTAGATTATTCTATTTCAAATACCATATGTATGGTAGAGTCAATGCCGCATTGTTTTGCATTTCATTTCAGTTTAAATCTGTCAAAAAAATATTCTAGATTTTGGATGCAAAACCTAGAAATGTTAGTATCTGGCCCGCTGGAAGTCTGTGTAGGAAATCAAAGCTAACTTTGCTGATTTTCACCAGATTTTGGTCACATCAAGTTAGGATAGTTTTCTGCATCGTAATCTCAGCAAAGTGATTGTATTTTATCCAGCTTCTGGAATGGGCAAACTAAAACATCATGGGTTTGTAGGATGCTTTGGGTTCAGCTTAGGTGTAGTTTCTTTTGGCCTCTTTGTGAGGCAAAATCAGCACAGTATTTTTAAATAAAATAGTATTCAGATCACATCTCATAATTCATCTGCTTTTCATATTATCTTTCTTATTTCCTTTACCTCATTTTTTCCCCCAATTGCATCAAAAACACTATTTCAAAATGAAAGGTAAAAATGCAAGGTTGGCATTTCTCAAATAGAATTAATTTTTGATGATTTGAATATCTTCATATTTTGCCACACAATCTATGGGTGTGAAATCTGTAACCATGAATATTCTTATAGATATTCTTCAGTACGGTGCTACGCACAAAAAAATACCGGCTCTGCTCATAAGTTAAGTGTCGAGAGATGTCATCTTGGTGTTGATGTTGCTTTTGAATATGCTGATTCTGCGTCTGGAGTTACTTTGGGATGCCCTGGAGATGTGTGATCTCTATTTCACATTAGAGACGTGCCCAGAATGAACCAACATGCACCAAATACGTAATTTGATGAATTTTCCTGGCCTTAGATCTACACTAAAACAACAAAAAGGAGAAAAAATTGTATTGGGATTTAACAGGGACTAATGCAGTGGAGCATTTTGCATTGTATCTTCATTAGGATATTTTGGCTTTCCTCTTTTGGAAGGATCTTTCATTTACAAATTTCAAAGCAAGACGACAAGGAGAGCTGGTAACAAACTTTAGCCAAAGCAGCACTGAAATTCAAAAGCAAGGACACAGGAGGAGAAAGATTATCGTCTTATTAACGTAGAAGGATAAAGATTATCAGACTGCAATGATCCATTATTTATAGGAATGCTTTCCCTTTCTGTACATTCTACCGAGGCATTTAATACATTTGTGCTAGAGATTAACATTGATGTTATTTTCTTTAATGCCTGTTTTAGTGTATGCTATGCAGGTTGGCATTCAGAAAATTCAGCCAGAGGAGAAAAACAATAATATTAATTAGGTATGTCAGTCATGGGTGTTATGAAATTCAAAATTGTCAAATTTTCAGTGCAGTTTGGTGGTAATTATCATAGAGTGTGGAGAACAAGCTGTTCTGTTTCCTCTGAAGGAGTGCAGAGTTTGTTAGACTGTTATCAAAGTGCAAATGCAAATTCTGGTGAATGCAACACTGCTTCTAAAGTAAGCTTTGGATTTTTCAAGTTTCGTTTTTGTTTTTAAGGCTTTGTTGCCACAGCTAATTCATCAATACCAGTACTTGCCTCTTTGTCAGTGCTGTTCACCACAGGATCTCTGTCTGCATCACATGTTACCCTCACTTAGCAAATAAGAATTTTGGAATAATCAAGCAAAATGAATTTAATGGGGTTTGTCTGTGCCATCAACAGAACTGGATGTTTGGGTTGGGTTCTACCTGAGTATTGCTTTTTTTTTCCCCAAAGAGTTAGAAATCCAAGTTGCGTGCTGCTGGATTTCTGTGGAGTGCTTTTTGATCTGGCCTGCAGGCTGCTATAAGGCATGTACAAGAAAATCTACATAAACCATAATTGTGCTCAAGACACTTATATCTGCTATACAAGGGCTTCCTCTCCACTGGAAAATTCATTCTCTTCCACAAATGGAAAAAGTTGAAAACCACTCTGAAGGAAATATGGTACTCTGACACCGTGAGCAAGCTTTGCTGAAAGTACTGGGCTGTTTGCAAGGTCGAGCTTTGAGCCTCAAATGTGGGGAAAAAAAAGGCCTTTTATTAATAGCAAGTCCATTTAGAATATGCTGCCATTATTTTTAATGAAGAAAAGTCTTCACAAAGTTATGCAAATCAGAAGCAGTCTGAGTTTCTCTTGCAAAAGGAAAACGTCAGGCTTAATCTATAGTAATTTGTAATTTGAGTAATGCATTAAAAATCAATTAAATCCATTTGAATAATTGAGGTAAATTAGTGGTAGTGAACTGGGTTGTCCTGACTGGGGATGTAATTAACTTCAAACTAGGTAATTGTAAAATAATTAGAAACAATGTATGTACTCCATCTTGTAAACATTTTATTTAAGAATTCTTGTGAGTTGCAATAATAAGGTTGGGTTAGAATCAAGAACTGAATTCTGGGAACATTTGGAAAATAACCTAAAGAATGCTCCTCTTATTGGAGAGTATTCTTTTTCATTTTCCCTGTCAGGGAAATTGAAGGAATGAAGTTTTTTGTGTTTGCAGAGCTTCCTAACAGTCCTCCTTTAGGATTTCACTGGAGTCCTGAAGTAGCTTCTAACCTTAAGGGTTTAATTCTAGTACTTTCGATATGTGAACAGCCAAAATTCCATTTCCCTGAAAGCCAGTGGCAGTGTGGCACATACTGGGACACCTGCACCATGGGACATACCAGGGATGGTTTAGCAGAAATATATCTTCACCTACACAGGGGGAGGCTTCCCTAACCCAGCACCCAGTGGCTGATTTTGTTATAGATGGAGCCCTGATCAAACCACAGTGTTTGTTACAGGTTTGCATTTCCAGCATAGCTGTTAAGTTTCTGAGATTTTACTGGTACCAGGCTGTTCAGAAATAATCAGGTAGCTTAATATGAAAAGGGATATAACTTAAACTGCTTGAGGCTATTTCTACAGTTTTATTTTAAAGTTTCTTTACTGTATATTTGCCTGTAAAATTTCAAATTATTAAACAGCTCTGCTTTAAAATATTGAAACAATGTTTTAATACAAAATTTGCAAATCCTCATCAAGTAACTTGGTGAAGCTTTTCTTACTGGCAGGCAAGCAAGAAAGCTTTATAAAGTCCCTTGAGGGTAAGTGAAAAGTGCTGACATTTACCACTGGAATGGAATCAAGAGACTTAAACTTTGGCAAAAATTGCCGTGACTCTCATTTTTAATGTAAAAGCAGATGAACTGAAATTTCTGCAACTGTATCTTTTCTAATATATTGATAGGATCCTTGAAAACAGTTCCTGAGCATCTACTTTTCCTCAGATTATGGAAAAGACCACAGTGCCACTTAGCTGGAATGTTTATTGCTGAAGTGTTTATTTTAGTATTGATGCTTAAAAGCCAATACAAATTTAATCTTTGCATAGGCTTAGCGTTTTGTGATTCAGAATGAGTGATGCTATGAGTAATGGTAATTCTGCTGATTGCACAGAATTGAGTATGAAATACATAATAAATGAATACATTACTGGAATATTTAAACTGTCAGGCTTTCAGGCCCTGGTTGTTTTTACAGTTTTGTGGGTTTATTTTTTATTTTATTTTTAAATCAAGGGATACTACTTTATATGCAAATGGAAATATTCTAAATAGTCTTTTAAGTGAATTCATTGGAGGGAGAGGAATGATTAAACACTGCATAGGTAGCATCGTGCTTGTGAAATAAGGAACAGCTTCAGCTGAACTACAGAAAACAGTGCATGCAGGACTCCTCTACATCAGCATTCTGCTCACTTTGCTCAGGCAAATCGACTGAGCTCAGCCGTGATCCATAGCTGGAAAGGTGTTACTGATGTGGTGTCCGGTGAGGATCAGTACACAGTGTTCCCAGGCAGATGCAATCTGAATGCCAGAGAACATTTAACGTAGGTTTAAACTCTGAGTTTCTATTTAGACTTCATCTTCTCTGGGTTTGTGTAGTCTCCATTGTTGAAGAACTTTGCAAAATGAAAATTGCTGGACAAGTCCTGAAAATGATGAAAAAAAATATTTTGGTTTTGATCAACTCAAGTTTTATAATAGTGAGACAGTTTAAAGACAGATAATGTCTTTGACATTATCATTGTCTGAGCTTGATGTTCTGTTACTAAAAAGGGACTTATGAATGATACAAGGAGACCAAAATGCTAGACAGTTTGCAGAAGTATATCTGACTGCACAAGGGTCTGCTTTATTTCAAAATAATATCAATGCAGCATTACATTTATAAAACATAGAGCTCTTTGTAAAATACAATTCTGTTCAGGACGTTTTTTATTCCAGCCTCAAGCCTCTGCCCAAACCTTGGCCATTCAATTTGCAACTGGTCATCATATCATTTGAACTAGAAGTAAATGCTGTGTTGGAATGTGCAGGTGGATAGAAAAAGAAATATAAGTAGGGAAAAAAAAAAATAATAACAAGTAGCAGTGAGAGCCAGCACTGCTGGTGTCCGTGGTGGAGCAGCAATGCAGGAGTGGATCAAGTCTCAGTACTTGAAATTGAAGAGAACTGGCAATGCTCAAAACACAACTGCCTTAATTCTAGTCAAACCTATTGTTTCAGCCAAATAATAATAAAAACAGAAAACATGGAGGCAAGAATAGATCTATAAACATAAACACGAAGATTGAACTTGAATACCAAGCAATTTTTGTTTGTTTTGCGGCATCACTAAACAACAAATGCAATGATTTTGGAAGTATCACAGAGATTTCCAAGCCTGTACAACAGTTCCATCTGCCCTGAGATTTATGATTAATTACATCTATGAGAATAGAATTATGGGCATTTTTTTTTCCAACTGTTTGTTGTTCAACTCAGCTGCTGAAAATGCATGTACATTCTTATGGCAATAAAATTACTGTAAGTAATAATGAAATAAGTGGATTTTACAGTAGGCTGTATAATCCTCTCCTTGTGGAAATAACATGTAAGGAAATAATCACATAGCACTGATGTTATGAAGATGAGCTCTTGGCACGTGATGAACAGGATGGCTAAAACATCTTTTTTTTCAGGCTAATCTCTGAAGCAGTGTGAACAAAATAATCAGATTGAGATGAGAAACTTTAAGTGGATCATCAATATGACAGGAAAGGTTTTGAGAACACTTCAAAAGACAGAAGAGAAGGGTATATCATCTATTTCAGTTTTTAATCTTAGTTGATTCTATTGTGCTTGTCTGAAAAATGACCCATTATTTTTGTCAAGAATTCCCAAGTAAAACCCAAGTTGTGTGCTAATGCATTGCAATCAAATGAGGTAGCAGGGTTTTTTGGCTGATAAAAACTAGAAATGAATTTGTTTCTGGAAGTCTATGATGAAAGTACTGTTTTAATCAGAAAATACAGATTTCAATGTTGAGAAATAGTATTTTTGCCAGAAGCAAATAATGATTCTTAGTCATAATTTTACTGCTTACTTTGAAGAAATACAGTTTTACTGCAAATTGACACAAGCTACTTACGTAACCATTATAAAAATATAAATTGAATTTTAAGACTAGAGGTATAACATGTATTTTATAAATACACAAAACCAAGAAATAGGTTTTTCCTGCTAATAGAATCAAAAGACAAAAAAATACTTGTTTTGAAATAATTGTGTTTGTAATTTACTTCAGTTCAGATAATGACAGAAAAAGGGCCTAACAAATGTCTGCTGAAGTTACTTCTGATATATTTTTACTCCTGGTTTATTTTATTCAACTGTAGTGATGAATATATTTTTCTTTAAATTTACTTAATGTAATGCTCTATACCCTTCCATTTCTTTGAGTTATATCCAAAGCCTTTGGAAGTCAGTGACTGTGTTCAGTGGTCTCCAGGTTGGATCCTGAGGTGACTTTGGCAACTCTGATCAATATGACTTTTCCATGACTGAACTTGCAGTAGAATGTTGCCATAAATTTGATGGCATTAGAATAGAGAGAGAAATTTCAATAGGCGGTGCTTCAAGAGTAGTTGACTCATTATCTGAACTGGTAAGAGTCACTATAGGAGCAAAGACAGTTTGTGATCCACACTGCTCAGAATTACTGAAATGCTTTTAGTGCTGTCGATTTCCAGAGGTAGAGGGATGGGAGATTCTGGGTTGTGTCATTGGCACCTAGGTTGTACTTTTCTACTTTGGAAATAAAATCAGATTTAAGAGTTTATTTTCAAGCAACATGCAAAAAAATTACCTAAAAGTTGTATAACTTATCTAAAAGCAACTTTGTTGTTGTTAAATTCTCTTGATACTTGGTTACAATATGTCAATCTTGTTTATAAACAAACAAACAACACAAAGCAACACAAAAAAGCCCAAACTTTTCTGTCAGCTGCTTCCCAACTTGCTATTCTATCCCAGTGGATAAACACCCATTTCCCCTAATGCTGGTAGATCGGTGTAGTCATGTGCTTTGGGCTCATCTGCGAATGTCCCTTCATTCCCCAGCTGAAAACCAGAACCCTGGAACATTTAATCTGTTCCTTTCTAAAGCATCCACAGGCCTGTAACTTCATCTCTACAGTTTGTCTCTTGGTGTAAAAACTTTGGAGAACAACAATATTCTGTGACACGAATAAGCTTCGAGGGGTAAGGATTAGTCTTTGACAATAATTGTCACTGTATTTTAGGTTAGGCCTTCAGGTGCTAATTCCAAGCTAGTAACACAGTCAGGCAGCGAATAAATTCAGTGATCTGCAGTTTCCCTCTGAGAATGCTGTGCCTCTGGCTTGCTCACAGTGAAAGGAATGATTTTGCTTGAGTCTGTTTATATAAGCTTAACTTTCTTAGTCTTACCTGAGAAGAGAGTTCCTTTTGAGGCAACTGGTGGCAGGATGATGGTGTTATTTCATCTACATGTAAGCATGTGATTCATATTTCTCTACAGAAGACAGAGGGGGAAAAACAGGTAAGTCAAGCAAGTGGCTATTGTGGTTATATTGCTAGCTTGGGTTACACCATGACACCATATTTTTATGTAAGAATTCTTATTTATTGTAGTTTTCAAGGTGGTATTAAAAAGGCATGAAGTTCACAAGACTAGTGCCACCTCGCATTACTGTATTCTATTAAACATGGTTTATCACATTATGATACAGTTACTCCATCACTTTTTTTACCTCTAAAGACCTTTTATGAGAATGATTCATCAGTTGCCATCATGCAGGATAATGAGGACTCGCTCTGAAAGGACTCTCTAATTGTAAACTCCATGCCTCTGGAAAGCAGGTTTTGCAGGTTTTGCCACTCTTTGGCAAATTGCTGTATTACTGTAGTTTGCTGTTGGCACATCTTGCACTCTGTTAAATGTACCAAGTGTTTGATATCTAATTATGCACTTATAGGGTTTTGGAGAATCAGAATGCAAATAGTTGTTACGGAGTGAACTCCTACTTCTAGCTCTCTAGATTATTTTTTTTTTTTTTTTAACTCAGGCACTAGAGCAAACCTCACTGAGAGCTATTAATGTAAATTAATTATTCCTCCTGCTGGCTTCTTTACAACTTACTCAGATGAGGGATTATTAAATGCATCATGCCTTGCAAATTTGCATACATTAGGAGCCTTATCATTGCCTGTGCACTGTTGGCCTCCATCAGGGCTCCAAGAATTAAAAAATTATTGCTCAACCATTTTGACGGGGAAGTGCTGATCACTGTCCATAGGGCTGTAAAATATAGCAGAGTAGGTAATTATGGTTATAGACCCTCCTGATAGCATGACATCCCCCACATTTTGCAGGGCTTGTGAATTTTACCGCCCTTTTACATTGATACTCTAAAACTGCCATGAAGAAGGGCAGAACTGTGGAGTATGGCAGAATATGTATTTTTCAGGGTTTTGTTTTGTGGGGCTTTTTGTTTCTTTGGTTTTGGTTTTTGTGATTAGTTTTTGTTGGTTTTGGTGTTTTGATTTGTGTGTGGTTTTTTTGGTTTCTGATTCAAGCAAGTAAAGAAAGCAGATAACCATGGTAACCCAGAAAATTGTGGGAATGTATATCTGCTGGTGTATATCTGTTGAGAGTTGAAGAAATGTGTGTGTGTGTGTGTGGGGGGGGTATTTATGTATTTATCATTTAATTTTATTTTTAATTGGCATTTTGATCCTAAGCAAAGACAAAAATTTCTGGGAAATTGAAAACTATAAAAAGTACAAACACATTTTGTGTGTTTCAGACGATTTTGCTTTAACACAATTATAAGTCATTTAAATTATGACTATTTCAACTATTATAATGACTTTAAATAGTCTGAAATTAAGAAATCTCAAAATTAAACCAAACCATTAATTGATAAAATGCTGACATGACAGTTTAACTTCAGCAAAAAAGTTTCAAGATTGACATGTACACATGTAGTTCTTTGAAATAAAACAACTATGAAATGTGATTTTTGAGGAAATCTCAACTATTACACATATTGAGCATATCGAAGCAGACTTCAAGTAGAGTTGAATAGTGTTGGTTTCGCTGCAAATGGTGTCTCAGAAACACTTGGTAACAATCAGAGAGCAGGAGCCCTGCAGTATTATTGGCCAGGTCCTTTAGTTGCTATAAAGGTTTTTTTACTGTTCCAGGCACTTGTGTCCAAATCAAGTATACTCACAGATTTGCAAAACCGAGGGAGAAGGATTACAGGAACTTTGACCAAGTATTGTATGAACTCTTTGTGGCTTTTCAGCCCTTCACTTTTTTTTGTACTATGTGCCTCCTAAATTCAGCTGAAAAGGTGACCACACAAAACTATTAATTCAGATGTTGATTAGGAAGATCACATCCATGGGAGTTTTGAGACAGATGCTGAATTTCTGCATGACTGCAGCATCTGTCATTCTTACCTAAGTCCCATGTTTGAGACATTCTTGAAGGTGTCTAGATGTTTATAAAGGGTTATCACCTCCAGGGATCATTGTAGTTGTCTTATTGATAGTGATAATCTCTTGCTGATTTCCTGCCTTATAGAATTCACAAAGGAAAAAAAGGTTAAAACCATTTCATATTTTACTGAAGTTATTAGTTTACCAATTTTTTTCATCTTTCCAGATATGTTAGAGCAAATGTATGGAGAGCTTTCTAGACTGTAAGTCCTTTTTGTAGGTGAAAAGTTTATACGCATACTTTTAATGATGTCTTTAAAAAGTCTGTCTTATGAATGCATTCTGAAAAATGTTTTCTTACAGATATCTTTACATTTCAGCATTTTAGGGGTGTTCAAAGCTTACCATTGTGTTTCTCCTCTTTTTTTTTTACAATGTTAATTTTTACAGTGTTACATAATACTTCTTAAAATAAACAGGCATCTGCTTGGCTCTTCAAGACGGGCAGGGGCTGGTTCAGCAGATTTCTCTGGACTGTGATATTTCCACAGTTTTGTAAGACTCATCAGTTGAAGTACATGTTAACACATGATTTTAAAAAGTTCCTGAATGAGCCATATAACAGAAAGTGCTGCCTCTTTTGGGGAGTTGTTTTCCATGGTAATTGGTTCAATGACCGAGATTTGTGTATGCTAAAAGTTATATTTCTTTTTGTTATGCTGTAGTTTTTAGCTAATTTGATCTGTATCACTAAAGTCTTCATACCTGTTTAAATTGTCAGAATATCTAAATTTCAATTTCCTTTTAGACTATTTCGTACTGGCCACATCCTTCCTTTGCTCCCATGGCAAGATGGGGTGCAAAAGATTTTTTTAGTTCTGATTAACATAAGCCTAATAGTCATCTGGGAGATTTGGAGCGTGGTGGTGAGTGGGCACAAAAGGCGGAAAGCACCCTTTGTTCATAGGAACAGCACTGCTGGGAGCATTACAAACCTTCCAGGTCTGTAGCAACCACTCTGCTCTTCAGCTGCGATGCTCTCTACGATCTGGATGTGGTGGTTGTGGATTGGGATTCTGTCACTTAAACAGGCTAACAGCTCAGGCTAAGTAATGGAAGTCTGGGTTAGATCTTTGCAAGGAACTTGAGTATCCTACTGGTAGTAGAAACAGTACCACGTGAAGGTTAGATTGATTTCTTATTTTCTGTGTTTGAATTGAGTTATTTATTCCTGTAGTCCTTACTCTCCAGCTGGTTTTGTCACAGACATGACCATTTCCCACCACTTGTCTCACCTTCCATCCTTTCTCAGGATTTGCCCTTACATTTCTTCTCATTTTCTAGCTTAGTCTTTTCCTTCAGTGCTTCATGTCTGTCTTTTACTTCTCATCTAAGGACTCTTGAGAGAGGAAGAACAAGGGAGAAAGTGGAGGAGAAAAAAGAAAGTAACCCTCCTTCTCAAACTTCCTATCTATCCAATTCTGCACTGCACTGCTGATTACTCTTCTCCAATGATCAAGTGCTTTGCATATCTTCACTTTCAAGACTGATAGGCAGGCACGGCTCTGTCTTGCTTGTCATCTGGGAGCCAGGGAGTCAGTACTGAAATTCTGACAGTACACACCTGCAAAGCCATCTGATTATTTTTCAAGATTCATCTGCTTTGCTGAGAGAATTAAAATGTTGAGAATGGAGAAACTGCAAATACTGTTGTGATTGAATGTTTGCTTCTTTCCTCTGGTCTTTATATCTTTTGTCTTTTCCTTTTGAATGTTAGTAAATAGTGATTAGGGTCCACTGTGCTTTTGGATTTGTATAATAGGTAGGACAAAAGCATTTTAAGGTAAAACTGGAAGCCTTGTGCATTATGGTAATGCGAATAAACATTAAGACTATATTCAGAGATGCTAAAAATTAAAGTAACTTAAATTCAATCCTAATGTGAAATTTAGGACATTTGCTTCTGTTAATTGACAGAGCAAGAATAAAAATTGAGAGCAAAAACTAAAACTGATGCTAGATTCTGGGAAAGATTCCATTTTTCACAAAGCATGACTGACAGCCATGTGTCTGAACAATTCTGGTCATCTGGGTTTTTATGTGTTTGAATCTTAGAAGATGGCAGCAGTTCTCAGCAAGGTGGCTGAACTGTGTACAGGCACACACGTGTTCATTGAATTCAGCTATTTCTTCCTGTATGCTGATTATTTTGAGACCAGTTTCTTGGATTACTGGATGAAATGTTAGCACATATTTCACAATATGATGTCTAAGTATGTTCCTTGTTCCTCTATCATTCTATCTGCTTGCTATCAATTGAACATTATTTGCTGTTGGTCTGCAAGCAAATGAAGCAGCATACCTAGTTTTAACTTAACTAAGGTGGTAATATTGATGAAAATTTTAGTATCATTTGAAAATGTTAGCATTGCAATAGCATCAATGATATTTCCTAAGATTTCTGCCCCTTTGCTTCAAGTAGTCTGTGTGGGTAGAACTTTGCGTCCCTGGAAGAATTTGGCGTGAGATAATGTTTGGGTTATTAACACGTCATTATTATTTCTCAGGATGGTATGTGACAAAAGTGAGTCAGGTGGATGTGGAATACGTTATCAGAGAATGAGGATTTGGTTTATATTACTTGGTTAGATAAAAAGTTGAAACTTGGTCATATTTTCCCTGTGGTGAAAGTAAACATTGCATTATACAGTGTTTGTGGCAATAACACACTTCAGTCAATTATATGTGAAACCTTGGAGATTTTGTAGAAGCTGAGTTGATATTATTCCTCTAACAAAGAAACACTAAACAGTTAATAAATATATCAAAAGGCTTTCCAGTGCACTTAGTTTCCTTGATAGCAGCATGTTTTGTGCCTATACCTACAGTATTCTACTGGGTGAAGATAAATGGATTTCATAATCTCATATTGGGGAGAAAAGTGAGACTGGAAAAGATTGGAGTTGTATTAGCTGGGTAACTTAACATTATAGCTCTGAAAGGCTGAGCTCTAAAAAAACATTAAGGACATTACCTGCGTGATTGGAGATTCAGAAATTGATGCACTGCCTTCAGTCCTGTTAGGTTTTCAAACTCTCATTAAGTTTATATTATCTTCTACCTGTCCATAATAAATTGCTTGTCTGAGAAGAAATAGTTTATCATAGTGAGTCTGTGATAAGTAGATTCATCTTCAAAACAACATTATCATTTCCTAAAGACTGGTTTTAAATTCATCAGCAGAATATGAGCTAAAGTGCATTGCATTATTTTGACATATTATTCATTGGGATCATTTCCTGATGGGTTTGTGCTTAATATATTGAATTATCACAAAGGAGGATGCTCGATCCATTATTGGTTTTAAGAAATACCACGACTGGTGATTACAACTGTAAAAAAAAGTTAAATTAAACTTCAGTGTTGCAAAGTAGGCTCATAAATTAATTTTGTCTGAAAGAACAGGTGCCTGATTGCTATTTGTAAGTATTGCTACCATTATGGAAAGATTTCATGTGGGGACAGGGCAAGTTTGTCTTACAGTATGATACATTTAGTGAGCTATGTCCTGTTTTCCAGTTAATGGCTGGGCATATCCAGAAAAATTCAGAGGAATTGAAATTGCCAGGTGTGGCCAGCCATCCTTTAAGAAACACCCAGCAGCTTAAATAGCTTTAAAAATAATTAATAGTTCGTTATCTATTAATCAGTGGGATACCATTTGTGGTGGGCTGACCTTGGCTGACTACCAGGTACCCGCCAAGCTCTCACTCCCCTTCCTCAGCAGGATGGGGAGAAAATAAGATGAAAATCTCTTGGCTTGAGATAAAGGCGGTTTAATGAAAAAATATCAAAGGCTGCAAACAGAAGTAAAGCAAACCCAAAGGAGAACTATTCTCAGCCTCCCATCAGTAGTAACATCCAGTCCTTCCCTGGGAAGCAGAGCCCTCAGCTGGGTGGTGGCTGTCCACAATGTGGGGAAGCCCCCAGTCTTTTCTGTCAACAGGCAGCCCCATGGCACCCGCTGCCAAAACCTCACCACCTACAGTCATGTGCTCTTGGGTTAATCAACAGATAAGCAAGTAACCTGGAGTTGTTTATTTCACTGCTCTTGGAGACTTTAGAATACTCCTAACCACATTCATTTCCACTGAAGAGATCTCCTCCTCTTGTCTGTCTGCACTAATATTTCTGTCCATTAAGTTTAAATGCTCTCTTTGGGGAAAAGGATTGCCAAACAGCCAGTTCTTTAAGTGCAGTTTTCCTGTTATTGGCTAGGGATTTATCAAATCCTTCCATCTTCTGTCCTGTTGGTACACAAATACCAGAGAGAGTGTCTGCTTAGGATTAGTATATGCTAATATGTTATGAAAAGAAAGAGTAGGGTTTTTTTTCACACATTTGTGGATCTATCCAGTTGACAGTCTTCACTGAAGCATTTTTAATAAAAAACTGTTTTCCAACATCGTTAAAACTTGTGTTTTAAAACTGCTCATTTGTTTTTAGACTCAGAAATAAAATTCAGACATCACGCAAATTTCATGTAATTGATTGGGTGGAAAATGTTGGCTTTATTATTTTCCAAAGAATCTCCCAGTTTCTTATATCATATTTAACTAATGGATCTGAGCTATACTATAGTCAAATTAGAAAACTTCAAGTGATGTAGGTATTTCAGACAGGAGATGTGATCCACAGTGAACTCATGGGGAGTGCAATAATGAATGTTTCACAGAAAAATAAAGAGCAAATTAAGAGTAGACATTTGTATGTTACGTGCCAAAGAGTGTAAGATAAGTTGATAAAAGGCTCAAATCTTACATATCTGGTTTTCTAACACTACTAAAACTTCAGGGAAAAGCTGAGACAGACCACATTTAACAGATATAGTTAATGATGGTTCCTGAAGGTTCTGACTTCTTTTCCTTGGTGTTTATCTCAAAGGTAAACACTGCTTTTTTGAGGGGCAAAGCTCAGAATGTCTATTGCACGGGAGATGTCTGTATTTCAAATTAGTTTTCATTCTGAGTTGAGAATATTTTTTGATGCTAAGTTTTTGCCCATATCTTAACTGATGTATTTCCCTGTTCCCCAGGCAGTAACAGCTGGTACCTTTCCAGCACAGTGAGTTTCCATGCCAGTGACTCCCACTCAAGCTGCTTCATACACTGGTGAAACCCTTCTGGTCACTCACATTTGAAAAGACAAGCGTGTCGCTGTCAGAAAAGCTAGCACAATGGTATGTAAGGCTAAACACAGAAAGCATTGTGAAGAGATCAGAGAGAAATCAGATATATAACTTCCAGTATTGCTGGTAGTAACTTTGTATGAAGCAGAAATGATGAATTGTTAAAATGTCTGTATTGATGAGGGAGCCCACTGGAAATGTTGCTGTCATCTAATTTAGTTCTTATAGTTGGTGATTACTGGAAGAACTGGCATTGCACTTACCCTGCAAAATTCTGCAACAAATGCAATCTTCACAGATGATGTGAAATGTTCTAAGGCTGCACAGAAGCATGATTATTAGTCCTTGCTTACCCTTTGACCACTGTGAAATAGAGAGGTAGCCACTAAATGGGGAAAAGTGTGGGAACTGGAGCCTGGGAGATTTGAAAAAGAAAATGAAAATGTGGATCATGCTTTTAAAGTATGTTTGAAAGTAGGTTGGGCTAATCCAGGAAGTCTTTTTTAACCAAAGAATAGTAAATTTTACTTGATTATTTTCTGGACTTATTTAACTTAGAAGGGACCTTGGGAAGTTATCTAGTTCAGCATCCTGCTCAGAGTTTAGAGTCTGATCATGTCACTCAGGATTGTGTCCTGTTAAATTTGGGTTATCTCCAATGAACAGACATTCCACAGACTTTATGGACAGCACATCCCTAACTACACAGAAAAATTTTCTTGATAGTCAGATTTTCTTGTAATGTTTGTCTGTTGCCACCTGGCCTTTTACTCTGCGTGTTTGAGGAGAATCTAGTTATTCCTTCAATATAACCACACCTAAGAGAAGACCAGGCCCCTTAATTTTCTAACTTTAGGCTGGCTAAACCCAGTTCCCTGTCTCTCCAGGCTTGTGCTGCAGTCCTGTAACCATCTTGGCGGCCTTTCTCCTCTGGGTTCACTCCAATCTGTACCTGCTTAGTACAGGGAAGATAGGAAACAGTACTCTCTGTGTAGTCTCAAAGGTGACAAATATAATAAGTTTAAACAGAGTAGAAAAAAAATAATGTGAAAGGTCTATGGAAGGGAGTAAAGACAAACAAATCTCCAGTTGTTTAAATATCAAATGTCAATTCTGACAAAGTGTGCAATAATGATAAATTTCAGCTCCTCACAGTGATCCCGTAGAAGAGATACAGACATATGGTTTCCATGTAGGAGCCCTATGGAGTTATCATGTAAGAATTCAGAGATCTCCAAAGAGATTTCACTTTTAAGCAGTCCATAAGATAAATACAGTTTTTGTAGAGTACTAAATTTTATTTTAGAAAGAAAGGTCAGAATTTCTATAGAGTAATGCTAGGAATATTTGAAAAAAGGAAAACTGAGAAGTTTTTATTAAGGAATAAGTTCATGTCTATTAAGGTATGAAAATTTGTACTTGAAGTAGGAACTTTCGGTTACTTTTGAAGAGACAGCCTTCAGCTCTTACAGAAGATGTGGTTTTGGTATAGATAATGTTAGGCAGGCAGCATCTTCAGAGACTATGGAAGTTAAGGACCTACCAGAGGCATCCCCTGGCCCAGCCTACAAGGAGTACATTAAGTTAAATGATCTCTGTTAACTTTAGAATCTTATATTGTTTTGTAGAACGTTAGAGAGGGAGGCCAAAATGGTGTTTCATGGAAGAAGACAGACCCTATTTTTGTTTCTTAACTGAGTGTACCCCTCAAAACAGGGTTGCCCAGGCCCTTCACCTATGCTTGGGCTGCAGATTTTGCATAAGAAGCTGATTATTAACAAAGGCTTTGATTAGTCTCTGTTGTAATTCATGAAAGGTGTTTGAAATCCTTCATCTGTTCTAAGTGGTCGCTGGGACTTGAAGGTCAGTGAACTTCTCTATGGGCTTAAGAGAGCAATATCAAAACATGTATATAGTGAAAACAATAAATACAAGTGATCTGTTATCTACTAGAAGTATAGTAGTACACTAGTATACATCTAGTATATTAGAAATACAGATGCTTGATATGCATGTACACATCAGATTTATATTTGCAATTGCTAATGTTCAAAGATGCATAGTTTAGAAAATAATGGTATTTACTGGATATGATTTTCTCGTTTGGTGCATCATTCTGACAGCCTTTGGTGCAGGTAACAGGATTAAGCTGAGCCTCTCCCATGTTTCTCTCTCAGGAGTTCTTTGGTTTCATTCTGTCTGCTGTTTTAAAGCCTGGTATAAATGCGTTAAGTCAAGGTGCCCTTGCTGGTCCTGTGTGAGGTGAAGTGTTGGGGGGAGGGGATGGTCATTTCTTTCCACTGAGACTTACCAAACAATGAGTCTATTTAACAACACAACAGAAATATATGGCAGGGATGGATTTGGGATTTCATCAGCGGAAAATGGGCACTACTGGCACTTCACTCAAGCTATCACTGTTCTGTAGTAGACAGATCACATCTATCTACTTGGAGACTGATTTTAACATATCACGGTGTGGAGCTGCTCCTTGTGTGTTTGTCCAAGAATAATGATGTGGTGACCTGCACTTCAATGAAATACTGCATAAACTTGTTGAAATCTTGCATACACACTTGCTGCTGTTGTTTTACTACCAGGACAGATTGGTGGTCCAAGGACAGAAGCTGGAACATGGGAAATTCCATATATATATATGTGTGTGTGTATTATATATATATACATATATATGTGTGTGTGTGTATATATATATATACACACACACATATATATATGGAAAATATTTGTATCCTTTGTTCTGCTCTCTCTTCCTGAAGCCAGAAGGTAAATGAGGCAGACTAGGAAAATAGGGAGTGGCTTGTCTGGTGGACAGCTTTGGGACACTGAGGCTCCTTAGTTTCTGTTTTAAAAAGCTAATTTGACAGTAGCGACTCTCAGGTCTGTTGCTAACACTCTAAGTACCAAGATGTTTCGAAGTTCTTTTTCTTTCAGCTTACAGGGGCAGTGAATAACTCAGCTTACAAGCACAGCAGGATGTGTATCCCCTGAGACTTCTTTTAGTCTGACAGGTTACAGATTTGTATTGCAGGTAGTAGTTCTGATAGATACACTGTCCATTAATATGTAAGGGAACTACACACTGAGCATCTTAGAGGATCTCATCAGCTGTTCACAAAGATTCTCTGAGATGACTGCAAGCAATTACATTTTTTTTAACAGCCACTTCTCAGTATTTTTATGGAGAGAACACTGTATTTGTATCAAATTCTTAGACTTCTTTTCATCCCTAAGGTCTTGATTTAACACTGCTTTTAAAAAATGACCTAGTGGCAAATAGTTGACCTTATTGTTTAAACCGCTCATTTCATTGCCGTGAAGTAGAGTCCCGCTTTCTTAGAAGATGTATCACATTTATTTGTGTCCTGTTAGCATGAGTCAGTGTGTTTCTTAAGATTTTATTTTACAGTTCACCTTTTCTTTTGTTTGGGCTCTGAGAACACACATATCTAATTATTGTGCTGTCATTTGCTCAAAATGGGTCTGTAAAGACGCACACACACAGAGGCAAATGTGAGTTTGTCAGTAACTATGCTTATATAGAATAATTATGCTTATATAAGAAACAGTATCTTCAGAACACCTTAAAAATGCTTTCTTCCCTCTGTTATTTCATTTCGTCCTTCTTCATATATACATTTGTATATACAAGGTAGTTAACAATATGGCCTTTTCAATACACTTACAGATGCCCATGATTTTTTTAACTTTTCCTATTTATCAGAGAAAACGCTGTCACTCTTGTGAAAACAGAAACTTATGCCACCACTAAAGAACTAAAAATGTCAAGGGGACCATAAAAGGAAAATAACACAGTTTGTTTTGCGAATTGTTCCATGACAACTTCTGTAATCATTTTGACAAAACTTCTGTAAGCTGAAATCTTTGTACTTTTTCAACTGAATGAGCTCTGAAGGCACAATGCATCACTAGAAATATAAATTAAACAGACTTTTTTCATACTCAGGAAGAAGCTCTGCAGCATGTGCCTCCAGAGTAAAGATGTTCACTGAAACAAACGGAATTTTTGTGTGTGATTTATTATAATGTGTACTGCTTCCTTGGCTTTTTATCCTTTGAGCTGCTCTGGAAGGAAAACAGTTCTAGCTCCTTTGCATACTAATAAATATCGGTGCTTGTAATTATTCAGTGGTTACAGTAGTATTCCTTGGAGATGGATCATTGCTACATTATTTACTTTTCTTTGTTTAAATTATTTTGAACCTTTAGTTCAACTGTAAAACAAGGCTATAACTGGTTTTGTGATGTGTATCAGCTTGGTATTTTTTCCATCTGTAATGCAAGAATTGAAGCATCTGTTTAAGACCTGATTCTCTGGAACCAAAAGTCACTTTACAATATTGTGATAAGAAAATGTATATACCTACTGTAAGAAAAAGCTATTTATCCACTTGGATGCCCTTTTCTGTGGATTCAGTAGAAGTCAAAGGTCAGCCTCCACACTAGACATAGATCAGAGTGTTAAAACTTGCCATGAGTTACCATAAGTACCTTGTTAGAGTTTAAATTGTTTAATCAGAAGGGTGAGATGAAATTTACTTTGCCCAGACCCATAAATTTTTTTATGATCCATTTTTATCCAGTTTGGGATTTTCTGCAAGCCACGCTGATGAAGCGGGTTATCAGAAAGCTTTGATCATGCAGCAGAGCCCTGGCTGTCAGCCCAAAGCTCCACCAGGGCAGAGGGAGCAGCAGCTCTTGCAGAGCAAGGACCCACCTGGGCATGTTGTCCCAGCTCCATGGGTGTGGGCAAGGAAAGCTGGAAACAACACAAGTTTGGAAATGTGGTTTGTTTCTATATGAGTGGTACATAAAGGTTTAAATGAAAACAGATTTTTGTCTTAAATAATCATCCCAGATGTGCCTGTTACCTGAACACATACTAAATATTGTCTCTTCACTGAAACTGCCAATGTATGTGTTTACAAACAATTCTGTCTCTCCCCTCTGCTCAGCCTGAAGATGCTGGTTCGTGTGTTTTTCCTGCAGCACAAAACATACCTTTTAATTTCCCTAATGTTTTCCTGAGGTTGTTAATAAGACTAGAGTGTTATTCATAAATCAGAAGACTGATTTAAAATGTAGTTTTCATAGAAGTACTTAATTCAAGATGTATTTTCCAAAGGAGTTTTTTTTAATATCACCATTTTGAGTAGAATAATTTGCAAGAAAGTATAGCTTCTAATAATTAAAAATTGCATTGTTTTAATTTTATCTGGAGTTTTCCTCAAATGTAAAATAAAACTGTAAATTCAATGCTGTTTTAATTTTGGTGCATAAATTGCCTGATCAACCGAAATTAGAGAGCTTTTAGGTAGTTGTACTTCTTCATAAGGGATTATATTGTGATACCTCCCTCTGGTATTATAATTTTTTTGGTTCATTGTTGAGATATGAGAAAAAGTGAAGCCAGGATTGAAATTACTCCAAATAGAAAACTACGTGATCAATATAATCTGTGATATTAGAAACTGTTTTTTTTTTGTTTTTTTTTTTTTTTTTTTTTTTTTCCCAGTAGGTGAGAATGTATTACAGTAACTATGTTTAGGTTCTTTTCTCCATGTGACAACTGTGTCACTACTGAAAGAAAAGTAGTATTCTAAATATAATTTCTTATCGCTGCTTCATGGCACAGAAACAAAAGAATCAGATATAAAGCATAATTCTCAAGAAGCTTGGGAGTGTTCTTTATTGAACAATGATCTTGCTCTTGATTCCATCATTTCATCAAAAATATATGTTGATAAAAACCCATCAAGCTAATGCCACGTCAAGGGTAAAAGCAAGTAGTTCACGGGAGACTTTAGAAAACTATGGCAAAGTTGAAGCAAAGTTCAGTTTCTTAACTTTCGCACTGTAAGCAATGTGCAGCTGGAGAAAGAACGGTTATTTCCTTAGTGCCTCTGTGGCAGTACCACTGTCGTCTGATGCGTGTGTTTGGAAGAGAAGGCATTCCAGCCCCTCTTCGTTCCTGCAATATTTATATGTTATTTCATAGCTGTGGTGGTGTGTTTACTCTTGCTATAGGGAAGCACTGTGTTGCACTTGTAGAATTTTTTCATGTGATTTGAGATCAGATACATGCCATTGATTTTATGTGATGGAAGAGAAATTATGTGTAGTATTTGTAATTTTGAGTTTGATAAACATCCTGTGTTTTACTATCTCTGTGACCTTTTTAATGGTGTTTCCCAAGTTTTAATTTGATAAAGCAAAAAATAGAATTGATTACAAACCAGTTTCAGTTTAGCCGAAATTAATTTATTTGGACATATGATACCCGTTATGGTTTCAAACAGGTACAGGATGAAGAAGAAAGCTAGATAAGTAAACGCAATTATTTGATGAAAAAACAACTGTCATAGAGGAAAACTTCGATTTATATTCTTTAACTCAAATCCAAAATCAAACCATTTTATTGATGCATTAATGGCATGTCACTAACTGGCAATCAGTGAACTATACATTCAGAAATAATTAGCCATGCTATAGATACAACACTTGACACTTGTGAAATATTAATCTATAGCTACAAATTTCTAAACACTCTTCTATGACTAATCCTTAAATGTTTCTAATCCCCCTTACACATTTGCTCTGTTTTGCCTGCACCTCTCTCACAGTCCTCATTGTGGGGCACAACAGCCACCCCCCTTAGGCTTAGGTGGAGGTTTTTATACCATTGGGGTTACTTCTGGCAAAAATCAAGCTATTGTCTGACTGATAACCTGTAACCATCTTCTCTCTCCCCTTTGTTACAAATTTTCTTGGATATTTCTTTTCAATCTGACAACTTTTTTCCATTTTAGTAGTTCCCTCCTTAGTGTCAAACCTGGGAAATGGTCATTAGCTTTAGCAGTACCGGTTCAGGGGTACACTATCTCAGTTTAAAGTATTCAGGTTTTTGTTTCTTTTCAGCTGTTGTGCAGCCGTGTGCCGAGAGAGAATCATATGCACTCCCCCACTAGAACCAAGCTCACTAAAGAAACCAGCAGAAAGGTAGTTCAGGTTCAGTTGCAGAAATTAATAGAGGTTGGTGCCAACTGGTTTTATTCCCTGCCCCTGTGCTGCTGTGTTCATCTTTCATTTTCGCCTTACAGAAGAAGTTGGCTTGATCTGACATCTGCAGAAGTCTACTCTGTGTTAACTTCTACAAGCTGCATTGATAGGCAACTGTTTAGTTGTTTTTCTTTTTATTAAAGATTAAATTTCTTTTAACGAAGATAAATTCATACAAGGCATTGGCAGGGTGAGATGAGCGTTCAGCTGAGAAGTCAGCTCTATTCCATCAACATCTGTTTCATCTGCTTTTAGTGCTCCACTTGTGTGTACTGTACTCATGAATAGACCCTGAAATGTAAACAATTGCTGATCATGCTGCTGGCTCTGATAACATAACTCATAATGTCGCCCTAATTACTTGCATTATAAAACTGTCAGGTCTGGAACATTTGGTCTGTCAAGGCAGCTCTCCAATTAATCTTCTTTATTAGAGATCTTGTTAGATGATTGTCTTTTGGGTAGGAATGATAGGGCTTTGTGATATAGTGGGTTTTTTTAAAAGCTTTCATTGATAATAGAGCAAGAAGACCTCAGAGTTAACAGGAATGTTATGTTAGCTACTTTCTTTGTTCTTATTGCAGCATCTGAAAGAGTGTAGTCCATGCTGTTATTGACTAGCTTCTGAGGGAAAAGAACAGCCCAGTTTCAAAGGGACCTTCAAATATCATCTGGTCCAAGCTTCTATGTGGAAGGCAGCCTAGAGGAGATTATCTAGCAGTCTGTCTAGTCATGTTTTTAAAACCTCCAGTGAGTGGCTTTCTACCATCTACATGGGGTTGTTGTTCCAGGGATTGATGGTTGTCACTGTAAAAAAATGCTTTCTTATATCAAGATGAAACCTCTCCTGATGCAATTTGTACCTCTCGCACCTCATGTGCTCTATGTGGCTCCTTGTGAAGAGGGAGCCGCCTCCTCTCTGCAGACGCCTGTTAGGTACTGGAATACTGGAATGTGTTCATTATGCCCCCTAAGCTTTCTATTCTCCATGGAGGAAAGACAGATAATCTTTTGCTTTTGCACTGTTCTCATACCAACTCTAAATGCTGTAATTAGTAATTGTAAACATAATGATGACACAAAATTAGATTGCATATACCAAGAGATACCATTTGTAAAGTGATACCATGAATTTCTTCCCCAGGCAATGTTTGAGATCTCTCTGTGCTACAGACTTCACTGTACTTTTTGTGGCTAAGGCAATGAGAGAGCTGCACAGCTACATGCTTGTTATCTTTGATCAGTACATTTTCCCATGTCTGAAAATGGGTTTGAACACCTTTAGATAAAGAATGGTTAATTACTAGGTTTCTTTTCTTCAGACTTTTTTAAAAATATATATATATACCCCTTATTCCTCTTGCGAAAGACACCAGAAATTCAGGACTATTGTCAAACTGTCTCTCTACTGCTGAGAGGATTCAATCAGGTGAGACCTCTGTTTTGTTTGCTTTCAGAGTTTTTGCTTTCCATGTTTGCCTGAAAGTGTACTGAGAGTAAGCCAGCCCTTCATTCGGCACTGCCCGGCCCTTGTCACACACAGATTGCAGGTAACCTGACTCTCCAGCACAAAGAGGATTGTGCAAGCCAAGAAGGTTGGAGGGTTTCTCTCTACCAATAAAATCAGAGAGTAGTTCCTTGCTTGAATTTTTGCGAATTAGGCCGATTTCCAGCCAACCTGCAGATCTCTCCTTCTCCTCCTCTTTCAGTTTAACCGTGATCCTCAAGGTAAAGTCGAAATTCGGGAATCAGTGAAAAGATGGAAGGATCTCCTCACTGCCCTTTGCATCTCCACCTTTTCTATCCACACAAACACATGGTCAGAGCCCCATGAACTTTGTTATGTGAATGAATGTTTGTTGTTTTCTATTTAACTCTGTGCTACTGCCGAAAATGGAAAATGGATTTGTTCCAATCAACCTGAAACAATGTTTTCTTCATAATTTTTTTGATGACACAAAGTCTGAGAGATATAATTTTGACTCAGATGAAGAATTCTGTTTGATAGCATTCTTTTCCCTCCCCTGAAGAGAGCAAATACACCTGTGATTAAAGCAAAGAAAACAAAGGTCTAGACTCTTAAAGCAACTATTGCTGCTGTTCCTTTTAACCAAAATCTCCCCTGTGAAATCTGGGGATGTGCAAGTAACTCAATATTTTCATGTACCTGAGGGAGTGTGTATCTCCCAACACACCCCAAAGAAGCATCCTGCTCACAACCTGCTCTAGGTGTAGTATGAAGGAAAGGTCTCCTACAGTTTCTGTTGCTAGTAACTGTTGTACTTTATAGGAAGACCGTGTTTAAATATCTGCTTAATTAAAAGTAGATATTTGAACCAAGGTTACTTCCAACAAAGTGCACTAGCCAAGATTATTATTATCTTTCTCAGTTTTTCTAGAAAAAAATGCTTCATTTTTTTTTTTCTAAGTAATGAAATGTTTACTGAAAAACGAGCTAGAAGATCATCGTACTTTATACCAGGTGAATGTCTAAGCCACCAAAATATTATGTTAACCTTCTTTATCTAGTCTAGTAATTTTTTTAAAAAGCTATTTTATATAAAATAGAGGTTCTGATATAGTCTAATTTACCCAGGATCTGGTTCTGAAGGCATAATTGCTGTGCCTTTCATTGTTAAGTACAGGTTCAAGACGGATGAATTCTCTTTCACTCTGAAAGCCTTGATATTCTTAAGAGTAGCTTGCAGGGGAAAAAAAAATATTGCCAGTCTTAGAGAATGACAGTGCCAGTGTATTGTACCACCTCCTCGCATAAATCTGAAGTTTATAAAAGATGACAATGATAAAAATGTTGCTCTACGTTGTGGATTCAAGAATCTGCCTGCAATATACCATCTTTTTGTTCAGTTCAGCTCTCATGCCTTAATTCAGCCTGTTTGTAACTATTGTTTCCTTTATAAATTAACATAAACCTGAAAAGGTGGGCTATTATTTAAGCTTAATATAACCAGTATTGCCTTATTTCAAAATCTAATACAATTATGAACACACCATAACTTGTGGATGATTAAATTGCAAATTGTGGGTGTCCACCAGGCAACAAGATATATTAAATTTGTTCACCTTCATAACTCATCTTCATACACACTGTATATTTTCACACGCAAAGATGTGCTTGTTCTGCCTGGGGTACATTCTATTATATTTATAGTTTATCAGATGTACAGGATATCTTCTTCAAGGGTACACTCATATATCATTTGAACTTCAGTAGTTACTGCATTGTTTTAATGGAAAAATGTTATAAATGAATGACTTTTATTCTCTCTGCAGCATTTGTATTTTTGAAAATGGCTTTCTCAATGCTGTTGTTCTTTGTTCTGTGAGAACATGAACTTCTTGTTTATTACTCACTGATTCTATAAAGATATCTCATTTTCCCTTTGGAGAGCTGTAAAGAATAAAGGTCAAGAAGCAGAAGCTAAGTAATAAGAGTGTAGTTTCATGGTTTTGTGAAATAAACGTGACACCTGATAAAAAACTAAAATCCAAGTAATTGAGACAAACACTTTACCTCTTATTTGGCATTGTAATTGAATGAGGAATACGATCTATACATAAGTTTTTTTTAAATAAGGTTTTGATTTACAGCTGTAAACTAAGCGATCTCCGGCATAAACCACTTGGAAAATACCTGCAGTTGTTATGAACTTAGGCTGTAAGCTTGTGAAATAAAAATACTGACACCACTTATCCTGTAAACAGCAGATGGCCAAGAAACTGATGTTTCAGTGCTTGTTGAAACATCAGAGAGCTCCTTTCCTGTAACTCTGGGCTGAACTAGTTCCTCTGACACCGATGCCATCTGAGTTTTAATCCAGAATATACTGGGCTTCCCTCACTATTTTGGGGGGTTTCATTTGCATCAGTTTCCCTTTCTATATACCATTACATCTGTGATTTCTGACCAAGTCCTAAGAGCCCTATGTAAGGCAATAATTGTCAGGTGTTCATGTTGTAGATATATTTGTACATACAGAATTTTTTTGTGCATTTTACCAGTTTTCTGGGACACAGCGTTCCTGGCACAAAATGTCAGCTTCCCCATACTGCCCCAAGGCAGCAGCATTGCAGGCGTGGAGAAATGTTCACCGGGGAGATGGTGGGATCTTGTGATCCATGAATATCACAGCGTACTCCTCGTACCTACGGTAGCAATTTTAATGCTATGGGTAGCTGAAGCATTGGGGAATTTAAGGCCTTTGGCAAGTTCAGTGACAGACAGGTTTATTTCTGCATGGAATTTTTAAAAGGGTTGTGTAGTCCAATGTTAAGGCAAAGAAACTCAAATGCACATTAAATTGTTGTCATTAAGCTACAGTGTATTATCCAAACTGGTAGTCCCTGTGGGGAAGTGTTATTTGAATTAGGAATATTGATAGCAGAGAGAACCAGAAACAAATAATCCGTGGACGTGACCTAGCACAAGCTGTGAATTGGTAGATCCTGAGATTATTTGCAGATGAAGCGAAGCCTTTGTGGCATAGATTGGGACACAAATAAGTCAAAGTAATGCTGGCCTTGTTTCTTTCCTGTCACAGGTTAAAAAGGTGAGGATATTTTTTATGTCATCTTCAGAGAACTTAATATTTACTTTATCTTTTGCTTGTCTTTTATAGAATTGCACTGGATAATGTTACAAAGTAGTATAAAATTAAAATTAAGTTTGAAATAGGGTTTGTTAATTACAGTATTTAACTGTTGTGGTTATTGTTTCCTAGGAGATTAATGAGGTGAATTATTGTAACATAATTGAACTACAGTATATCTAATCTCCTACATACCCTTGTGGTTTACTGTTATTCAAGTATCACTTGAAGGTTAATTTCACTTAGCTCATACATATTTGACTTTGGCAATACAGTTTATATCAAAATATGTTTTTAATTATATTTGAAAGTCATTAGGCAACAGCTCTGCCAAAATTATCACTGTAAGCTTTGCTAGTGAAGGTAAGGACATAATAAGCAGTAAAATCAGCAGACTCACATACTTACACAACCTGAATATTCATGTAAAAGCAGAAGTTAACATATGCTGCCACTTGGATGCTAATGGCATCTGCTGAAGGTTAAGCCTTCTCTTCTGATTGTCCACTCTGATAGATGGCAATTATTGAATGAATCAAAGTTGAATGGCATAAGGATTTCATTAACATGAAAGATATAATTATATGTGTGAAGTTGCAAATCCAGTAGTCTAAAATCTCCCCTAAAATATTTTTGACTGAAGCCTTTTGCTAGCAGTTAACTAATTCCTCATTTCCCAGTCAGAGGCTGTACCTCAGGCCATTCACATCAGCTAACTGGTTGTTTTCTGTGGTACTTTGGCAGGAAATCCTATTGTCTTACCACAAAAAAAAAAAAACCAAACCTTCAAACATACAGTAATATCTTTATAGCACAAGATACAACTATAGATTCATAAAAACATGCCTTTTCCTCCAGAGAAACAGATTAGTTTATAGACCTTCTCCCCAAAAAACCTTTCTCCTTCTCCAGCTGCAAACTCTGCTTCATCTTAAATTCACTGTTCCGCATTTATTCTCATGTTGAATTTATTTAAAGGATGGATACTCTGTGTTATACTACAATAGAAATGCTGCCATTTTTCTTTATTATTAGTTCCAGTCACAGGCAGTTTTTACATCAATTTTTTGCTTTCTTTTCAGTAATCCTAAGAAATTATCTTCTCCATAACTCTTTTTAATTTCCTCTAAGATATAGAGCTAAAGATTTGAACCTATTGTTTTCTTTCTGTCATTTCTCTCACCTCATTCCTGTATAATTTGGGCAAAACTAAAATTCATTCCCCAAAACTGTAGCTCGGTTTAGAATGAAACCCTATATGAAATAACTTTCTTGGTCATGACTCAAAATGGCCATCGTCCTCTTTAATGACAACTCATTGTGCATTCTAGAAGCCACTTCTGTATACTTTTCATGGTCAATACCCCACAAGTTGTTTGCTTTTCTTCTGTAATTAGTCAGCAGGTGTGTTTTTTTTTGTTCTACATGACATTTTCTTGTTTCTCCCACTTACATACATTACCTGTGGTCACTTTTGGGTTTTTGTGGGATGGCTTTAGGTGCCTGTTCTCACTGGGTTTCGGACTGGAGTATGTGAGCCATGAATAAGCCTATAAGCTTAAATTATCCAGGTCATTCTGAAACTGTTTGCTCTATCTCCTCTGTTTTAGCTGCCTTAAAAATTGTGTGCCATAAGCAATTTTAATAATTTTGAACGTAACATTTCCAAGGTCACAACTCTAGGAAATAATCTGAACTTGTCAGTTGTAATGTTCCAGCCACTCCATTTCTCAGCACTCAATAGCTGAGTTGTTTCTTTCCAATATGTCTCTTTGATTCTATGTTCTCTTTGATTCTATGTTGCTCACCACATTTCAAATCAATCTGCTCTGTGGCACAGGAACAAATGCTTTTCTGAATTTCTGATAAATTGTCTGTTACATTGCTGTTGTCTCCAGGTAGGTAACATGTTCAAAGAATTTGGGTAAATTTGTCTGTCATGACCTCCTTTTTCTATGAATTCAGGCCTGCTATCACGGTCTTCTAAGTCAGGCATTTCTAAATCTTGTTTAATAATTTTCTGTCTTCTGCATAACTGAGTCCAGGATAAGAAGCCTGGGATTTCTAGTGTCTTAAAATCTTTTAAAGTAAAAAGAATCACATTAACTGCTACTCCAGTTCTCTTATACTCCCTTCCTTCCTTAGTAAGTTATCACAAATCCTGCTGAGAGCTTTCCTTTTACCATTTTCCTATGGAATTCTTGGTTGCAAGAAGTCTTGGAGATCTGTTAATGTTTAATAGCTATAATTGCCTAATTAAGGCATCATCTCTGGTAGACCAGAAACCGCCCTTCCCCACTGTGTTTCCAGTTTTCTGGAGTGTGTTTGCTGCTTCTGTCAGATTCTCTTTTTGTGTATTCTTTAGAAACTGTCTATAAAGATACGAGTTATCTGTCTCTATATTTTTAAAATTGCTTCACTTGAAGATATTTGCCTCTCTTATTCCTGTCAGATTACAGCTGGATGAACAAAACCCCCAAAGTCATATACAAAAAATTGTATTACCATGGCACAGTGGAAAGCTCAGTCATCTTCCTTGCTCTTCCAGGAAAAAATATAAACTGTATAATAATGAGGGATGTATACTTGAGAGATGAAACTATACGCTTGGGGACTGAGTGTAACCTCTGTTGATATGAAGAGGGGGAGATAATTTATGTTAATTAGCAATAAATTAAGTCAAATTCTGCAAGGTGAGCACATTTTGCGTGTGGCAGTAACTGGTAGGTGATTTCCCTGCCTTTATTTGAACCCATGAGTTTTCTCGCTCTTGCTCTTCCTGGTTTCACCTCTCTACTCAGGGGTTGGGGGATTGATTGAAGAGCTGGGGGCTGCTTGGCTGCCAGCAGGGGCCAACCCACTACAACTGGGTATCTCCAAGTGGTAAATGGCAGATGGCTGGAAGCAGATGTATTAGGCACACTCTATGGACCATATATTGCTTAGCTTGCAGTTCATGTGGGAAGCTGCAGTTCTGCATTATCAAATTCACATATAGCTAAGCAGTTCAGTTTTGTGATGTGTACTCTTTACCCAACATCAGGTATCCAACTCTTGGGTAAAAAGGGAACTAGTTACCATGCTTGCTTACAGGTGTACTCATACTGAGAAATGTAGCTTTAGAGTTTTTATGTGTTAAATGCATAGACACACATTTAAAATGTTGACATGAATACTGCATTTACATACTGTCTCCTGTTCTTCTTGAATCTTGCAGAATTTTTGAACTTGACTACAGAAAAATGAGCTCAACTGTTACTTTTAAACTTGTGGCATTTCAGCTCAGAATGATGTTTGTCCTTTTGAGTTCTTTAACAATCTACTAGAGGATTAAAAAGGTTTAGTTCTTACAGAGGTTAGAAAGAAGACTTCCCCAGCGGGCATGGTTGTCTGTAGGTGAGCACTTAGGGGTGTGTATCCAAAAGGCAGTTTGTGCAGAGTTTCCTGAAAGCATCTGACAACTGGTAACAGAAGCAGGAGGGTGAACTGCTGATCTGTTCCACAATGACACATTTTTCTGTATCTGTAAGTCTTGTATTGGTCTTCAATTTAGCTTGAAATACATTCCTGCAAATATCATAATGGCAACCTTCAGAGAGGAGGGTTAAAATCCTATAGAGAATTTGCACTCTTTTTCTTCTTTTACCTGTTTTGCTATCTGGAGTCCTTATACAGATGCCTACAAGTTTCCTCTACAGAAAAAAAAAATGTCATTGAGTCATATGTCGTTTCACACATAAGGCTTTGGTCTGTGACACTGTGCCACCTTCTGCATTAAACTGATGGTGATAAATTGTGGCAAAATGACCTTTCCATCACTTAGCCCTGGTAACTGTCAAAGTATTAAGAGTTTTTAGCGTATACAGTGGCTTTACAAAGCAGAGTAGTGGATCAGGAAGAGCTTCAGAGTGTTACATTCAGTATAATTTTGCAAGAGTTTTGTTTTCTAGCACCTGATTTTTAGTTAATGCTAGGGAAATGTGCTTTTTGGAAACAGGGATATAGACTGCAGTAACACCACCTATAAACAATATGCCAGAAGGGGAGGGACCTGACTTCACCAAAACAGTCTGTTCTGGACAGAAGTCCACTGAGACTGGAAATATATGAAGTGCTTTAATGTGCTTGCGTACAACCACATACCTTACATGGATATATGAGATTTCAGTGAAGTCAGTAGTGTTTGCACAGGGGCGGAGATTTTATTGCTGGGCTGGTCCTCCTTTCAGAGCTGAAGGATCTGGTGAGAGCAGGGCAGGAGGATGAGGCTCAGGGTAACTCCCGTAGGGCAGGTACATGGTGGTATGGTTCAACTGATATTACATTTAACTAGTGTTGATTCATTTCTTGTGGGTCATGAATGAATAACAATACTTCAGGTATGATTTGCCAATGTTGCTAAGAAAGCAAAAAGGTTTCCACTTCTATCTTCACATTCATTCCTCCATGTCTCAGGAAGTTTTGTGAGACAGACACTGGTTACAGCAGGCAAGAAGCAGGAGCAAGGCTCAGTCACATCTGCCTTGTTCTCAGTATATTCAAATGGTCATATCAGCTTTGCACCACACAGTTTTGGAATGACTTTCCATGGGGAAGATGTCTTATGGCAGGAAGGCAAAACCAGCAGCTGAGTAGGTAGAAAAGTGTGGCATGGCCGCTTTGCAGAAACTGCCTCTTCACTTGCCTTTCAGGTTTCTCAAAGCAGAGCTACCGAGCAGTGCAGGTGGATGCAGCATCTCTGATTTTCAATGCCACAATAGTTAATGATAGTATCTGTAAATGTTTCAGAGGAAAAATGCTTATATGAGTAACTTAACACTTAAAATAATTGGCTTTAAAAATATTCTGAAGCAATCATTACATTTTAAAGAACTACATCTTGCCCCTTAGAACAAAAAATAATATACCGGTCTCATCAGACACAGATATTTCTCTGTTTTTTTTTTTTTTCCCCTGTGTTTCTTGGATAATCAGCATTCCTGTTTGCTATTTATCTGCTTCTTAAATTTTAACAAGTAATTCTGCTTATAATTGTAACACTTCATGATTTTGTAAAAATTGGCACCTGCTGTGTGTAGGATAATAGCACAATTCAACAAGCACTGTAGGAAGAACTGATTTTTCTGCTCATTTTATCTGGAAATGTGTCTGAATTATAAGTGGAGTTGCCCTCCTGTTAAAATTCAAAATTACTGTGGATGTAGATAAATGGGAGTAGAGATTTTTACTTGTATAGCAAGAAGAAAACCCAAAATAGATGTGATTTTCTTTGTCATGAATGCAGTACTACAAAATAATTTGAAAAAGAGAAAGGGGTTGTATTACTAGATTTTATCTAGCATGTCAGTCAGCTAGAATGAAGTTGGGATAAGATCTCTGAGCAAATGTAAATGGTCACTTTTCACCCATGATCAAATTTGCCCTTTGAAGAAATTAAATATGTGGCAGTTATTCATCTAGTTAGCAAAACAATGTAGCCTGGGTAATTCTGTGTGCACACAGTGCAACCTACTTTCGTTGTCCTAGAATGAAGGCGTGATCTCAAGTTTCTTGATCTGACATTAGCAAGGCTCTTTCAGGGCAAGAGCAGGAAGGACAAGAGTTATTTCTGTAGTTCTTGAGTTTGAGTTTGTTCTTGAGTTTGTTCATCTACGGTGAACAGACAACTATACACTGTTAAACCCGTGTTCTGCATGAGGGTTGTGAGTTTGGGGCTTATGACAGGAGCATGGACAGGGTGAGGCTGTCCGCTTTCTCCGGCAGACAAAATGTTGTCATCCTAAAGAGAGGGAATCCTCCTCCTTCTTTTTGCTCTTTGAAAAAAGAACAAAGAAAAGCCGTTCTCTGCCGTTTGTCTGTGGGGCAATTTGAGAACCCAGGACTGTGTCCAAGAGCTGGAGCAGAGCCTCCGCAGGCAGGTTAACCTGAAGAAAAGAGATTTCCTTACCCAGGTTGTTTTAGGGTGTTTTTACAGATACTTGTGGCCAATGAGCTGAAATTCTTCCCCAAGCCAGCGGAACTGACAGTCTGGAGAAAACGTGTGACCCTGGACCCAAGGCTTGGCACATGCTACAGAACAAACAGACTTTCTGTACGGGAGTTTGCAGCCCCATTGTTGGGAGAGCAAAGGTTTTGCATTGCCAAGGAGCACTCAGGAGGAAGAAGATGAGGGAATAGATTTCCCAGTAAGTGGTAAAATGTGTAAAATCACGGCAACTTGAGTTGTTGCATATTTACTGTTTATCTGCTTGAGACCCAGGAAATTAGCAGCAGCCATCTCATTTTTGTTTCTTGCAAATTATTCTCCTGTGATTTTTAATTAAAACTTCCCCTAGGCACAGAAGAACCATTGGTGATCTTATGTTTTTTGGACTGTCTCAGCTTTAATTACCTTTTAGGATTTTAAATAAGCCTTATGTTTCCACCAGATCATGCTTACTAGAGAAGGAAGTGGCAAAGGGATCAGCAGAGATATTTACTATAAAATAAAAATTTCACATAAAACATATTTTACATGTAGTGAAGTAAACATTCCCTTCTCCCTCCTGAAAAGCCCTATAGCCAGGTTTAATAGTGTTTCATATATTTTGAACTGAATAACTTGTGTCGAATCTCCCATCCCTGCACTATTCAATTTTTACTGGAAATATGATTACATAGAAATGAGACTCCATCAGAGAAATAAGATATTGGATGGGCCGTAGACCAAAGCGAATTTCTGAGCAGTTTGCATAAATGTTTTTCCAACCATAATAGCAGCTTCAGAACTTGAGCTAAAGAGCTAACCTGTCAGATTGCAATTTCTATTCATTGTTGCTTGAAACACGTTGTTTGCCAGAGAATCATCAGGTTTGTTTTGTGTTTATTTGCAAATAAATTTGATATGAAAAGACCTCAAATAGGCATAATGTCATTCCAAAACTGGAGGGAGGGAAGGGTTTTAGTCACTAATAGATATATATACAGAGGTCCCAGTGTATTCATACACTGTTTAGGCGTGTTGATGGCAGCAGAAGGCATCAACAGTGTGGCCAGCTGCCCAGGACACACGGTGGCGGAGCAGCACATGGTGTGTAGCACAGGGTGTGGAGGGTAGTCCAAGTAACTTCCTCTTGTTGACTAGAGCAGTGCTGGCAGGTCCGTGAAAAAACATCAGATTGCAGTAGGCCTTAGAATAGGGATAAACATGCAATGCTCAGAAGAAGAAAGGCTTTTGAAAAGTCATCTTTCAGCTGAGGAGAGCCCCTTTGTGCTCTTTGTAGCAATGAGTTCCTTTGCATATAGTGCTTCTCTGCAGACTGACCTGCTGCTGGATATGTACTGCTGGAGAGCTAGGTCACAGCCCAAGTACGCTTTATTTATGTTTTTAGTGCATTTATATAAACACACACTAAAATTATTTGTACGAATCTATATGTATTCCAAGTGGACAAAATCCAGGCCTATCCCAGCACATCAGTATGTACTATGCAGCTGAAGATGCTCTTTTTCATTTTACTTTTTTACATAGAACTGAATAAGTATATGAGGGAAGTTCTTCTAGTACCTTTCTGAATTCATGGCATTTTTGTAGCTGTTGTTAATCAGATGATAATATTAATATTACTGCTGGCTTCAGTCCGTTGACCTTTCTGAATGTCATTGAAGGGCTGGCTGGCTGCTTGGTGTGTATTTCAGACAAACGGGAAATAAGGTTAAAAAAATAATTAGCTTTTCTTTCCTTTACTTTTGTGTGAGCAGAAAGTATTTTTCCCAAATCCCCAAATAACAAGCTTAGATAGGTCTTGCTTTTCAGGTATTTTAGCCATTGATGAACTGCACAGGAAAATCATTTATGTATTTAAAACTTCACTTGCATTTGAAGTTATCTTTTTCTGCTTCTATATAATGGGTAGTCCTCCACACAAATTGTGGGGGTTTTGCAGGTGAATATTATATGCATTTGATTTAGAGTCTGTGTGCATTAGAGCTATTTAGTATATAGAAAAAAGACAAAGAAGTGAAAGAGTGGAAGAAGTGCCTAAATGAATGGCATAAAGTTAAGTTGTGTGCTCCTGTTTACCCTTTCTAACAGTATAATAACCCAAGGACATTCATCAAGAAGAAAGGCTGTAGTTAATTAAGAGAAATACTGTGCAATGCATAATGAACATATGTTAGTGCTTGTCAGAAGACTAATGCCAATAAAATTGTAATATTCACAAAAGGATTTGACATTTATGTAGATAATAAAATATTGACAGTTACATTAGAGATTTTAAAAAATTGTTTTCCAATAGAAACTCTCTTGATTTAAAAACAAATACCAACTACCATTAGGAAAAGACATTCCCTACTGGCAACCTGTTCCCTAATAATTCAGTGGGAGTCAGGCAGTTAAATACCTTATAAAACAATCTGGCATGAAATTACTGACAAGTCTCATTGCATTCTCTATAGAAAATATCAGAGTTTCTTCCATTGTAATCAATACACTGCTTAAATTCATATAAGTGATTTCCGCATTTGAATAAATGGTCACTAGGTTATAAAGAATTAAGTATCAATCAAGTTCTGCCCAGTATTGTTCCCCCTGCTCCATTTGCTTCTTTACTGGCATGTATATATCTTACTATGCGTTTTGATTAGGAAACCTCTATATGGTGCTACTAGGATTCTGTGATTATCCACAACACACAACATTCTGTGATCCCCACATTATTTTATTTACGCCAGACAGATCTCAGCCATATCTGTTATAAATTAGTATATTGCCTGCAGAAAAGCTTGAAGAGTAAGGCTATATTTTCTTTTTTTGTTGTTTTCTGCATTACTTGTTGCTGAAAGGAAAAACATCATATGAAAATCACAACTCTGTCAGAAAATCTTGGAATTGTTATTTCTACAAATAACCTTAATATTAATGGAAGTGGAAATGAAAGCAGCAATGTTGCACTTATTAGTGCTACAAATAACCTTAAGATTGAAAATAAAAGGAGTTTGTCAGTGAAAAAAAAGAGGCTTATTATTTTTTCATATTATTTCTTATTATTCTTTCTTTTGGTTAGTCAGTACAACTGGTGCTACTTTCTGTAGCATTTTTCTGTATTAAAGGAGAGACTCACAGACAAGGCTTTTACGAATATCCACAAGTGAACAGATGGAAACTCTTGTCTTTCTGTACCATTGTTTCAAGGGAATTTTCAGACAGAATTTTCAAACTACCTGTTCTTTGATACATCAAGATAAACAGTCAACCATTTTTAGAAGTTTACCCTTAAAGGTTCTAACAGGAGCTACGGGCCGTCCTGAAAATCTATGCTATAATAATCGGAAGGAATCAGTGGCAGAAAATTGACTTGCTTGAAAGCAGTTTATTTCAATTTGAATATTTTAAAATTGTGCTCAGTACCTAAGGTAGCATGCCTGAAGCAAGATGATCCTGTTACCATGGTTTCAGGCTGAGATTTGGGTTACTATGGTGTCAGCCTTTACTTCTTGCTGTGCAGGAAAAGTATTATGTGACCTGGGCAAGGTCATGTAGACTTAAATCCTCAAAGAGGCTAAGCTGGAGCAACAAAAATTAGTCACTGCAGTGAAGGTCTTTTATGCACCTGCTGCCTAAAGGAGAGACTGAAGCCCTGCATGTGCTTTCTTATAAAGTACAGGGCATTCAATTCCTACCTGGAGAAATCAGTGCTCTTATTTGAGAGACAGGGCCAGGCAGTTTATTGCAAATCACAGCCCTTTATTGTCCAACTTGTGTTAATATCTAGGTACCAAGAGGTACATTCCTCTTTTCAAAAGCTGTGGTGATTACATCCTCTTCTGGAGATGGGCATCAAACTTGAGGTCCCTCTTCTTATTTGAAATGGGACACTTACAGGGAGATCAAATTTTATTCAGTAATTTGGTAATGTTTTGGAGGTGTGCATGAGGATGCTCACTATTTCTCCTCTTACTGAGAGACACATGTGTGGCTGTAAGAGGTGACAGGGGTGGCCCCAGGAACACCTTTGGTTTATAGAGAAGATACCCAACTGAATTAGGACAGGTGGGGGACAGTAAGTGACAGACACTCATGGATTTGCAGCTCGCCAAGGAAAGCTGGAGCTGCAGTCCTTGTTCCAAAGAAGGTGCGTGGATTTTGTACCCAACAGTCAGTGGGTCAAATACATAAATATTCTTGGGAGCAAGAGCTATTATCATGAAGACTGAAATGTGTTTTGACACTTTGTTTTATAGCAACTTATGTCATGATCAGGTTCCAAACAGTTGAAAGGGCTGGCACACTGGGGTGAGGTCTGGCTGAGGGGCTCAGACTGGGAACAGGTATCGCAGTTGCTGGGACTGGGTCACGGCAAACTAGAAAATCCCTCTGAACGTTTTTCTGACAGGAAGCAGTGACATATGTAAAACATGTAGATAGTAGATCAAAACAGGAGTTACGTTTGGGATAGAGCACAGTCTGTTTAGCACCAAATAAAAAAGATAACCCGACACCCTGTCCTGGTTTTGTTAAAAACAAGTTTCTCTTTTAGTGAATTTGCCTGTCAGCTAAAGCCTTCATATTAACTGCATTTTCCTGGAGAACCAGACACATGTTTTGGTAAACCTAGCAATGGAATGCAAACTTATTGATAAGCACGGATGGACATCTCGCGAGAGGGGCGACGAGAAGAAAGAGACCAAGAAACTGACCAACTGTGTATAACATTCCATTCACGTGAATACTTGATATAAAAGTGGGAGATCACGAGGATCTCGTGTGCTTTTCCCTTTTCCCTTCTGCTTATGGCCGACATTAGAAGAGGACCTTGCTAGTCGTCCCTGCAAACTGAGGCCTAGTGAGAGACTGAATCCAGCTCTGATTGGCTGCAGAGTCTAATCCAGGACTTCGGGTGCCGGCTCTGCAGTTGCTGAGACTTTCAAGATTGGTTTTGTATATTTTGTATTATTTTCTCTATTCTTATTAGTAGCATTAGTAAAACATCTTTAATTTTTTCCAACTCTCTTCACTCTGTGCTTCTTTTCCTCCCAATTGCCTCTCCTTAGTGAAAAGGGGGGAGAGGGAGGGGGAAGTGTAGGGAGGGGGGGAGAGGGGGTTAACAATATATCTGCCAGGGTTTTATTGTCACCCCGCAATCTTAACCCTCGACACACCCAGACCCAGAGAATCTTACAGCAAGTGAGATTAGGTAGTAACGGGGTTATTTTATTGTTTGGTTAATTGATTAGTTTTGGTGGTGGTGTTTTTTGTTTGTTTTGTTTTGGGTTTTGTCTGTTTGTATCATTATTGTTATTTATTTTTATTTGTATGTATGTTTGGTTTTGCTTTGTTTCCCTTTAGGTAGGGCTTTTAAGTTTGAGTTCTGATACCTAAGTGTGTAAATTACATTTAAGTCTTATTCTAGGTTCTTAAACCCTACTGCATGGTTGTCTTTTGTGTTTTGATTTTGGTTTTTTATCTGTGATCTAGAAATACAGTTACATCAGAGGTCTGCTACAATTATGAAATCACAGGATTTTGATGCTATGGTAATAGATGCAGACTTAGTGTCGTATCTCCTGATTGCACCTCGAGTAGAGCAAATTTATCTATTTCATCACAGTGAAGCAGCTCTTCCCTCCCAAATGTACAGTTCTTCTAAGTGTTATTCCAGAGTAATAACATTATCTCTCCAGCTTATACCTGGAGGGGAATTATGTGAAGTAGCAGTGTAGTATAATTATTTCAGTGAAAAGCTGTGGCTTTTCACTGAAAAAAAAAGAAAAAAGAGAAGTATGACTTCATACACATGTGAACAAATACAATAATCAGATATACAACAGTGATTTTAATTATTATAAATCAATCTGAATGAAAATGATCTGAATGGAACTGTGAAATTCATTAAGTACCTCACTCCTGAATGAAATTATGTTACTTGGAAGGAAACAAATTTTTAGTATTCCTGGTTTACTATTGCTTGTAGAAAACAAACGTCTCATTTCGTTTTCTTGCAGACACGCGCTTTCCATTTTCCCCATTAGGCCCACATCTATCCTTTAGCCTTGTCCTGGGTATTCTATTTCAAAGTAGGGAAAGGAGATTAAAGAATCAAGGAGAGCACAGTACTGGCAATGAGCTGCTCCTTTGTGCTTTGTTTCTCACTAATACAGCAGGCAGGGATATGATCTCGCTATAGTATTGATCATATTCTTACTGAGGATGAGGACCTTTGTAGAAGGATTCATGGGTTTCAGTCTTCCCTTCCTACTTCCTTCCTTTTTTTTTTTTTTCCCCTTCCTTTACTCTTTGCTTTTTTGTTCCCATGTACTGACTGTGTCCATTAGGTCAACTTGAAGTGTCCCTTTTGCACTTTTTATTTCATCATACCCTGAAAATCCATCTCTGGAAAAGGAAATATGTAGTAGCTGGAGTACGTACTCCACTGATCAGTATCTGTTGGTACTTTTTGGATACAGTCAAACCCTTGTGTTACTTCAGGGTCTGCTGAAGTGTAGGTTCCCCAGAGAACTTGGCTGTGAGTGCTGTTCAGTCTGGGCAGGGTTTGAGGGGGGCTTTTCAAAGGCTCAGCTGGCAGCAGGTTCTAGGCTCAGAGATGAGGACAACGTTGTGAACCAACTGTGTGAACAGAAATTTTACTTTCTCTCTGAAAAAGGAAGATTACTTCCTGAAAAATCAGAAGAATCTATTGCTTTGTTAAATGGAAATCTTCATTGTTCTATTTTGTTATCCTGCTTAAATTTAGGATTTGTCAGATATTTGCCCACTAGAGAGAAGAAAATCAATGACAGAGTTAAATGTGCAATGAATCAAACCCAGTTCTGATTCCTGAAGGCTAGATAATGATTGTTGTTTAGTTCTTCTTTATGGTCATTGTTATCTAAAGAGTAATCAGGAATGAAAATGGCACATACATAAAATGTCAATTTTAGCCCTTTTTTATTTTTTTTCAATCTATTTTTCTCAGAACAGAAAATGTGGCTGACTGGATTTCAGCTTTAGTGAAGGATGGTGCTTAAATTCAGGTAGATTATTTTGCAGTAGCACCCAGCAAACTGAGCAGCGTACACCACTGACTGTAAAGATGCACCTGAAAACTCCTGTCTTGGTATTTAAGTACACTATTTTACAGTCATTTAAATCATTAAGATATATTGGCAAAATCCAGATTAGAGTCCAGGGTAAGAGGGTTCCTAAATGTACTGGTAATTTATGCAAGTTGATCTCAAACTCTCTTTTGTGTAAGCAAGTCAAGGGGTACCATCTGTAGCTTGCCTTTGAAGTTGTTATGGGTCATGGATAGCTTAGTATTGAATACCAAGCAACTATTTGTGGAAGGAAAATAGAAACTTTAAATGGCCACACTTTTAAAGGAAATATTCCAGTCTTGGTGGGATTTTTGACAGTAAAACAAACAACATCTCCCTCATTTTCAGATAAACATTTAGGCACATGTGTAAATTGCTATAAATATCAGTCTAAATTGTAGTACAAATGTAAGCGTTCTGTAAGAAAGATCTGTTTAAATGCATATTTCTATACTTTGCTACTTTATACAAATGCTCCAGCAGAAAGAATTTTTTTTTTCAAGGTGCAAGCAGTGTAAATAATACCCAGGACTGGATTTTCAGCAAAGAGAATTTGCCAGAAGCCTCTAGTTGGGGTTTTTTTGAGTGTGTATGTGCTGGGTTTTTTTATGTGTGTAGAGAACTAAAATTAGGAGAGAAGGATTGGTAGTGCCCTTGTAAAGCTGAAAAGGTCCTTTAAATAGCAGTTTTGCAATTGAGTTGTCCCATTTGGGAAGCAGTTTTGAAAGAATCCTATTCTAAACAAAGTTGACTTGATTATGGTGAGTTTTGAAGTTTTAGATTATATAATTCAATCACATTGCTAGGAGGATTTTCCAGATAACTTAAATGAGTCATTCATCTCTGTTTGCACAGCAAGGAGTGCATCATTCTTCCTTCAGTTCATTATCACACAAGGCTCTGCACAAGCACTCGGTAACTCGGAATCACCAGAAAAGAAGTGGAAAGGATGTCATGATGTAACGTTCCATCAGATGCTAGGTCAGCTCCCGAGGCCATTAATGTCAGCAAAGGACTCATGGTTGTTCCTTGTAGCTTCACTTAGATAAGAGCTATTCATTGGGGCTCAGCTGGCTACTAGAATTAACCTGATTTGGACATCCACATGTGAATTGCCAAAAACCTCAAAAGTTTTAATGACTGAAGAATCAAGTAATTAACTAACCTCTAATTAAGGGGAAAGGGAAACTTTTTCACTAATTTGGCTTAATTGGTAAAAGATGACTGATGCTTTCAAGGCATTACACTTCAGTTATCAGAAACTATCAGAGGTAGAACACGAGTTCAGGTGGGTTGTTCTTTTGGAAACAGAGTTTTAAGACAGGGGCACTGTGTCTGCTGATTCGCATCCAGGACAGGACATTTATTTCCAGACACAAACACCTGAGTGGTTTTGCAGTCTCAAGTGAGAGCAGGACTGTGTGCCACCTGGCTGTATGTGTTGCAGTGGGGAAATTTGAGATGCATGTGTACAATAATTACAAACATTTTAGTATGCTGGTCAGGTGGTATGAAACAATAACTAAAACTTGCAGGTCTTAGTTTTTTTTAATTGCATCTTAGTTTCTGGTTTGGTTTTGATATCTGTTTTACTAGGTAGTATTGTGCAGTGAGTAGACACACAGTATTGCAGACCTGGCACAAGTGTCTCCACATTTCAAATCTGATAAATGATATCTCAATATGTCCCACTGGGGCTGTCTCTAACTTTCTGACTGATCTAGGCAGCTCTAAGTGCTTTAAGTAATCCCAGTGTGTGGTTTCTATAATACTTCTTCTCTTTTACTGCTTTCTTTAATCACTATTTCTGGTTTCTTGTCCTCCTTTAGAACACACTGGATTCACTCATTTAATTGCTTAATTTTTATGGTATATCTCAACTACTGCTTGCTCTCTTTTGTGGATTGTATTGTTCTTCGCTTTAGTGCAATGACACTTTTTAGGCCCTTGTACTAAGAAAAAAATACCATTGTTCAGAAGGAAGGTGACTTGTTGAGGAGGGATCAGTAAATCTATCATCGTTCATGTCTATTTAGATTAAGAGCTCTTTTATGAAAGGGATCTCTCAAAACATGCGGCACCAGGCACAGCTGGGCTGTGATTTCTGCTGAAGTGTACAGATCTATCATAGTACATTTATTAAAATAAAACAGTGATCTCACTCTTAATCCATATTTCATGAATCTAAGTACTGTGGCTGCATTTTTTACTTTATATTTCCTGCATTTAAGTTATACTTTTTGAAATGTCTTACACACACACACAACCCCCCACACAGCAGGACTGAGAAGACTGTCTGTCATTGAAATCATCGTGCATTTAGTTATATACCAAGTGAGTGTGATTTTTCACTAGTCTGAATGAGAACTTTCCTAAATTATTCACTTTTAATGTTTTGTTTTGTTTTCCAAGATGGAAACCCTAAAAAAAACTTCACTGTTATTTCTGAGGAATGTAATAGGGTACGGATGTGATACTGCTGAAACTGATTGCTTATTTGAAGTCATGGAGGTGTAATTAATCTCATTTTTTCACTGTAATAAGTGTGGCTTCCAGCTTTTTCAAAATATAGGTGAAACGAGTTTGTTCATGCAAAATACCTTCTGATGTGGGTACACTGTGTGGCCACGTGTGAATGCCTCAACATCGGTGTTATGTTTCCCTTTTCTCCATTGCTCAAAAGGTATGGTTGTCTACTCTCACACATTGATTGCGTATGTAGATAAGGAGCAGGGGTTTGTGGATAATGATGATTCTTGTCGCTGGGTAGGTCGGAGGATATGAGAGTATAACCTGGCCTTGCATGCCTGCTCTGAAGGTGTGAATCCCTTATGCATTTCTTACTGAATGACCATTCATGTTGTTCTTGCAGTAAAGGTTAATCTAAGGAAATGGTGTTATCCTGATGTTAACATATGTCATATGTTAGCCCCATCTGTAGAATGCCAGATAAAATCTGAATAATGTTTGTAGTGTAGCTATAGCTTGTTCTAGACAAAAAAAAAAAAGTAACCCTTTACTAGCCTAAAGAGAATATGTAAGTTAACCTTTTTAAATCAATGTTGAAAAAATTGTAAAGGCAAGTCATTATACTTTGCCAGTGAGATATATATATATATATTTAGTAAATCAGACTGAACTCACCAAGAACACTTCCAGAGAATAGAAGGGGAATAATAGTATTCATCAGTGAGCAACTTTAAAAAACGTTTCTTAGCTGTAATTAAATCACTAATCAGACTAAAATTTATTGACTTACTATCACAGATAATCCTGAGCATTTTGTGCACTGTGATAATAACACTGAAGTATTAACATTCCTCCTAAGTGTATTGTGAGCCAACTCTCAAGTTTTGATCATTACTCAAAGGAGAAAATAACAAAAACAACTTGAGAAACCTGCTTGTTGAAAGCTATTTGAGCTTGGCTGCTTTCAAACACAGAATACTTTTTGAAACATTTTGTATCGGTTAAAGAAATAATTCAGAATATCTTGCACGTGAGAAAAGATTATGTGACTCATTGAAATGAACTAACCTGTATTTCATGTTGATACAGATAGGCTGGCAAGCATATTTCTGGCATGTATGCCCAGTAATATCCAAAACAAACGTACAAGCTGTCTGAGTCTGAATCTTTACTCTAAGAACCTTTAATCCTGTCATAAATTGGAACGGGGCCTTCCTGAAACTGCCAGTTGTGCCCCCTGGCACAGCGGGATCGCAGCCCCTGTGACAGGGCTCCTCAGGGCCAAGGTGGGATTTTGCTGCCCTGTCTTTGTTCAGAGTCTCTGAATTGCACATCGGTAGCTGCAGACCTCTCTCCTCTCAAGACTCTCCATTTTGTGAATTGTCTCAGCACGGGTGTTACCTGGTTTTCCCTTGTGCATTTGTGTTTGAGTGATAATTCGTACATCGTTCCTGTAGCCTCCTTACAGAATTAGCACGTGGCTTGTTGGTGCTCAGATACTTCAGGAACCTGTCAGGACTTAGAGGGATGGTAATATTTGTACCCCCTTTCAACCGTGGACCACTTGTTCATTTTCTTCTACGATGTTTTCACTTGTCAGAAGTTTCTGAGTTTCTCTATTCATGCGTTTCTTCTGTAACTGACTTACATACAACTAAATACATGACCTATCATCAGGTTGATGTATATATCATGACCACAGTAGCATAGTACATTTAGTTTTCTTCTCCAACATATATCAGTCCCACTTTCTGACTGCTGCTGTTTGTGACACAGTGTGTCCAAACAGTATTATCAGGAATTTAGGACATAGTGTTGTAGATGATGTTTTTTCTCTATTCTTTTCTGAGATAAAGTGCAGAACTGAGAGATCTGGACCCAAGATGTTTAAACTATTTTTGTGTGCCTTGTGGAAAGGAGTACTGTACCTTTTCTTAGTTTTCACCTTTTGGTGTCTCTGTGACTTCTGACCAAGAGGATATTTTAATATGTGACAAAACTGCAAGTAGCACTCGTTGTGGTTACGTGCTTTGGTCACATGCCCTCCAAAAAATTGGTTCTCGAACTGCCACTTAAGAATTTCTATTTCTGCTGCTAAGTAATTTACATTTCAGACACTGCTGAAACCAGCAGTCCAAGAGTATCTATGTATAGCTATCATGACACACTCTCTGGAAATGACTAAATTTTATACTGTGAGTACATTTTAAGAAAACAATAACAAAAAATCACAAATGAGTGGAGCACTGTTTAGTTCAGTGTGATAGATGAATAACACTGTGGATAATTTTAACTCTTCTATATTTAGGAAAACAAGGCCTTGTAGTATGTTGGTAACAGCAAAACTTGATTAGTGTGAAGTACCAGATGGTGTTCTATAAATGCAGATCTTAGGGCAAGCACCCGAAGAACTCTTATGTTATGTGAGTACCAGAGAAATTATAACAACTGCCATCAAATGGGTCACTTTATGTGTAATCAATTTTGAGTCTGTAGCATAACTGATGAGAAAGACATTTCCTTTTACTAATCAGGGTAATAGAGAAAATACGGCTTACCTGGAAGTGTTTACCGGAATGAAAACCTATGTCCTCCCCATGGACTTCATGTAGGTGAACTCTTTTCACAGATAATTATCGATCTGGTCACTCTATATGGCTGTAACAGTGTGTCCAGCCACAGGATTTTACAGCTTGAGGCTGTGATTTGTGCTCTCACTGTTTTGACAAAACATATGCGTAAGCATCTGGCAATTGAGAAATAGTCACATAGAATGAGCTGATATAGACAAAATTGATACATGTTTATCTGTGTCAGTCCCATGGTTTTCTGCTAGTTTAGCAGCGACACAGAATCACAGAATGCTTGGGGTTGGAAGGGACCTTTGGAGATCATCTAGTCCAACCCACAAGTCACTGTCAGTTATGTATTTAACTTACAGAAAACTGTGAATTCTCAGGTTTGCCAACCACAATGTTAGCCAACAGCAGCAAAATCTATAGTCACATCGGAATGCAGACAAAAAATCAGAAACGTCCCCTACGTATGCTCTATCTAGACCACACCTCTGAGTGTTTTCCCCAAATGCTTGGGCTGTCATCACAGAAAATCTTTTTTTCCCTTTTCTTTGAGAGTAGTTTTTAAAGCAGAAAAAATATAGTTCCATAACACAGGCCATGTTCCAATATTAGTCTGTCCAGTTGAAATTATTTTGGCTGGGACAGAGTTAATTGTCTTCATAGTAGCTGCGTTTTGATGTGGTTTGGATTTGTGACCAAAACAGTGCTGAAAGCACAGGGATGTTTTATTTATTGCTGAGCTTCAAGGACTTTTCTGTTTCTCAGGCTGCCCCACCAGTGAGTGGTATGAAATAAGCTGGGAGGGGGACAGAGCTGGGATTGGCGACCCTGACTGGCCCAAGGGCTATTCCAGACCATTTGATGTCATGCTCAGCAATCAAAGCTGAAGACAAGAGAGAGGAAGGGGGAATGTTCCAAATTACTCTGCTTATCTTCCCAGTTGATGGCTACTCATGATGAAACCCTGGCTTTCCTGGAAATGGTAAAACACCTGTCTGCCCTTCTCCCCAGAGAAAGTGTGTAATGGTAATATTCATAGTATGCCCTGAGTATCACTTATAATGTGCAAGGAAAAGAAATACATAATGTAAAAAGTTTGCCAAATACAAATTTCTCAGTTGTATGAGAGACTTGAAGAAGTGATATGATTGCCTGCCTTTTCCTGCAAGAGGTGGAAAAGGAATAAGAGGAGATGCAGGAGGCAAAGAGATTGTGATTGATGTGGAAAATGAGTAGGTAGCGGTTTACATGTGCTGTGCTCTTTCTGTTGCAATCAAGTTGCAGAAAGCATGTGGTACCAGATGCCAATATGAGAATCAAGAGTATGCAGTGTAAATAACAGTAATTTGAACTCAATATCTACAGACTGTTTTCAATAAGTCCACAACTTGCTTTTACTACAGAATATTTGTTAGAAAGTTTAAGCTTTGTTCCTTACTACTTTTTTTTTTCAACTGCTTTTTCATTATCTTCATGCATTTGTAACTGATACCTTTACCCATCTTGGGTCAGCAATAATCTTCACTGTGAGACTGTTCTTGTGATAAGTTGATTGCAAGTATCTGTATCTCAATGATTACTATTTTTAGGGGTAGACACAACTGAAGCAGAATTTTAAAAAGCACTTTAAATTCTGCTTCCCTAATTTTCTTAAGACTAAAGTAAAATCAGTCCTAAGTATCTCATCCTAAAGATATGACATTAAGATACTACCATCCATTCAGTTCCAGGGATTCTTCAAAATCATCTGCATAATTCCCATGAGAAACATGCTGAAGAACAAAAACAATGCTTCAGGCTTAGAAATGTTTCAAACAACCTCCATCACATGGAGGGCTTGTGTCACAGTAGCACCCAATGCTGGTGCCATGCCAATGGCTTGCAACTAGTGGTTCAGAAACAGTTTCCTTTCTTCCATCAAGTGTATGTGTAATCGTGTAGTCTTTGTGTGCAAATAGCTGCCACTATCCTCTTGGACATGGTCCAAGTCATGCGACCTGTTCTTGATGCTACTGTATGCTGGTGGCCTTGGACAGATTTTGCCAACACTCCATCTATCAGCTCTTGCTGATTCAACAGGATTACTTATCTCCAGAGTTTATTCCTCTTGGGACACTTTCACACGTACTTTTCCAGTGCTGCTTTCCAGATACTGTTTCTCCATCCACATCCATAGAACCCATCCAGAATCCACTTGCACAGAAGGTGCTTTTGTGATACAGTGAGGTAAACCAAATCCCTTCTCCGAAACTCCTGCCACTTCAACCTCCTGGCTGTGATTTCTGCACTGCAGGAACACCCTTTACCAAATTCTTTGAAACCCTGCACGTGGCAACAGCCAACAGTGTCCTGTCAGGTCCTAAAGTCTTCATTTGCAGCTATTGATTTAGCTGGCAGCATCTAGCCTACTTCCATTCATTATGCACTTAGGTCTTGCTTATGTATGTTTAAACAGAAGTGTCACTGATAATGAAGTCATGGACAGTTTGTTCTCATTAGTCCCTGATTTAGTCTGAAATATGACAAAGGGAAAGGCAGGGACCAGGTTTACAATTTTTCCTGCTGGAAGTATTCTGATACCCTGATATCTATAGCTTCCTCTACCTCAGATCTCCTTGTGCAAAATAAATGTAATACATGGATTCACATTTATCCAGTCATCACAAATCTACATTCACATCAATTACAGCAGCATGTTCAATGTTCCAGGTCAGCTTTCATATCTCAGGGGCTTCAATGAATTCTTAGGATATCTTACTACTGCACTTTAGAGGAAACTTGACTCTTACAAATAAAGTGATTGTAATGGGTGTAAAAACAAACAAAACTCCCCAGTAACTTCCCCCTCTCTACCCCACTGCCCCAGCCTAGAGTCTTTGCTGAGGTTCCTGTTGTATTTCTGAAGCACTATTCATTCCTAACCAAGCTCCATTTCTTTTATTATTTTTTTTTTCCATTGATATTTCTGGATGGGTAATTTTTATTGATGTCAACTTCAGTGACTGTCAAGGAACAGTCTCATAATTTCTAGCTGCCCCCATTTTAAGAAAAGAAATCAAGGACATAAAGGTTTTTAGGACAGTGAATTAATGGAAGTGTAGACTGGTCATTCATTATCAAGCACTACTTTTGACCTACACAGAGAAAATGTCTTCTATTCTTCTGCGTGTCCGTGAATTCCTTTTTGTAAGTTTTCCTTTCAACACAATGTGAAAATATTTTTGTCCTACGAACAGTTCTCCCAAACCAAAATGAGATGAGCTGTGGTGAATAATGGGGAGAGGGCAGGAAGCATTACCAACCACTGATGCTAGGATTCCATAAATTTCCCTTTCATAGCAGGCCTGGCTTCAGTAACAAGGGTCATTAATATAAGTATTTCCATGATCCTTAATGTCAATTACTTTTTTCAAGTCAACAAAAAAATCATCTGGATTGTCCTCATTAAAGATGGTGCAAATCTGACCAAGGAATCATATCTGTATGTTATACGAGTGAAATAGCATGTAAAATATAACAGCAGTTTTCAGTCATATATAACTTCTAGTTTTCTATGATTTTTAATCATTAAAGAGTATGTAAAAACATATTTTATACACAATCTTTTATCTTACATTTATTTTTATATTTCTTCATAGCAATTTATTGCAATAGATATATCACTATTACTATAGACATTTATAGTGCCATTAAAATTCAATGCCACCATAAATTCATGCTCCTTATAGTGTTGACATTTGTAACAGCTTCCACAAGGACATATTTTATACTGAAAGTGAAACTTGGAGTAGAAACTTTTGTTAAATTTAAGATGTAGACAAGGAAATAAATGTATTTTATCTGCTTTCCATAAATTCAGTAACTTGGGTGAGACAAACTGTTCTGCCCCATTCTTGGGTTTCATTTGCTCAGGCTGCTTCAAACAAGTTCACAGTAAAGCACGATGTACGGTCTGAAATGATAAAGCAATTATTTACTGACTATCACAAAGTATAGACAGTATGTAATGAGCTATTTGAGTAAGAATTAATGTCCTGATTTGTCCTAAGGCACCTGAAGGGTCTTTGCTGTCCCAACAGGCATCAGTCAGTCAGGAGAGGTTGTTCTCCACCGCTCTCAGGGACAGGCAGTCGGTGCTGCCAAGCTGCTCTCTTCCACAAGGTCAGTCAAAACCAATGGCCCAGACAGTTCAGCCTGATTACCCGACTGTTCCTGACTATCCTAACTGGACCCACTGGCCACCATGTTTTGTTTCTTCTTTTTGATATTTTTTTCCCCCCATTAGGATCTTATACTTTCCTGTGTTGATATTTTTCCTCTTGAATCCTTGATTCCATCTGCACAGTTCTGTCACACTCTGAAATTTTTACCCCCCCTACCTCTGCCCAGACTTTCTTACAGCAGTTTCTGAGCAGTCTCAGTGAAGTTTAGGCAGCTGCACAGGGTCAGAGCTGGGCTGTGCATTTGTGATAAACCATCTGCTAAACTGCTTGTGCTGGGAGGAAGCTTACAGCAGAGATTACAGAGATGGTTACAGCTGCTGATTTTTGGTTTATGTGTTGGCAAGTGTCTTAATGTTACACTTCATAGGGTGAAAATACAAGATTTAACTAGAAAAGTTAAAAAATGCCAATTTTGAATCCTGGATATTTAAGCTTATTTAAAGATCACTTAGTCTTTCATTTTTTCTATGCTGACTGAAACAGTTGATAGTCATTTGTGAAAAGCAGCTTTTGCCCATGGGATGGACTTTGTCTTATGGAAATGCTTTACAAAAAGAGCCTATTTTGCAGTCCTTACCCAGAAAAGCTAGCAGAGTACAGCTCCAAAATAACTCCTGTTATGAGTACACAAAAATTTTTTATCTAATGTGTCTATTTGCTATTATAACAACTTAAACTATATATTGGAAATTGAGGATTCAACTAGTTTCTCTTTGAATTGTGCTCAAGTTTTGCAGAAACAGGCACTTAGGAAAAGTCTCCCCATGGACTTAAAACAGGCAATATGCACACATTTATTGCCTTGTCTCTCCCTTCTAAATTAGGAACCTTGTGTTTTGTGTCTTTTGCACTGCTTCATCACAGGCAGTGAGCATAAACCAAGTTACATTTTTCAATCCATCTCCACCAAGAATCAGAGTAGAAGCCCATCCATAGACTTGTGTATTGGATGCTTTCTAAACTGAAAAAGCTACTGATCTAGTCCATATCTTCATGAAGGTGCCTCTCACCCACAATTCTTCATGAAGACTTCAACTGCATGGAATACTTCCCCCAAACTTTTGCTGTCATTTCTGGGGTATTAGAATCCACTTCATCTCTGAAAAAATAAAACAGCAGAATATCACCACTGAAACAGAAGTGGTTTCCCTCCTCCCCATCATTGCAAAATCGGGCAGGAATCTCTCTTGTTAGTTTGCTTATTCATGGAAAAAATAGACTGCTGAGTAAGTATCAGCATGGAGTTGAATGTAATATGCAAGTGAATAGCAAGTTGATTTTGTTGTTAATGTTTTTTTATAAATTCAAAAATGAAAATATGTTTTGACAGTTCAAAGTATCTTTGATACTGGTCAAAATTACCATTAACCTTCACCTTGTATCACCCTAGATTCCACATGAGTAACTCATTTTGACTTAGTGGAAGGTATTATAATAGAGAGTAGCAGTGTGGGACAGATTTCGAAGAAACTAATGAAGAGCATGCTTGGAAATCCCAGCCCTTCCAAAGGAAGGTGTCAGTGCCATCAAAACCATCCCTCATGGCCATGCAACAAGTGAAGGAACTGCAGTTTTAGATGTTTCACAACATTCTAGACATCATCTGCCAGTAATGGCTGCCATGTAAGTTCACACTGGAAGTGCTTTCCTCCTGACCTGAGCTCTTCTGCGTTTGAAGATTCAACAGAATCCAGAATAAACACAGACATAATGTACTCCAGACAGAGAGAGGCTAAGCAGGATTGTAGTTGAGGAGAATAATAATCCTACATGGATTACAGTTGTTTCATCAGGAGAGTTATCAAGGAACTGTTTGCTCTCATGAGCAATCTTGATATCTGATGGAAATTCCAGAGATGTTCTTATTTTCAGTCTATTACTTACTAAATGGCAGACATAACCAAACAAAAAATGTATTTTTATGTATAGATGAGGCATACAGTTTATTTATACATGATGTGTAAGGAGTGTGCAAGTGTAAGTAGCTTATGTTTGCATATTTTCAAGAGCTCTACTAGTAACGTCTAAGAAAAATTGGATGAGTTACAGGATTTCCTGTGTACTATTAAGTAATCAGCCTGGATTAGCAATTGCCTTTCATTATATTTGCTAATAGGAGTATTTCTGTCTACCTGTGCACAAATTTGTTAGTGAAAGGAAGTTGAGAGTCACAGAAATGAAGCAAAGGGAAAGACTGAAAAAGTAAAATATTCACTAATACAGTCATAAGCAGATTTTATCATCTTTATTACATACTATAGTTTATGACATAAGTTGTTCTGAAAATAGAGATTTCAGTGTGGTGATAACGCATAGTACAAAACAACAAATGTACTATAAAACTACCTTAAAGTTTCGATGTCAGGAATCTGGTATTGCATTTGTCATCATCTAGTTCAACTGTGAGGTTTTTTAAACATGTACCCAGTTACACAACTGGAAGCTTTATAAGCTGAAGAGAAAGGAAGATAAGTCAAGTGCTTCTGGCAAAGTCAAAAGTAAAGCTGGGTTTCAGGAAAGAGGATATTTTTGTCATAAAATTAGTGAGTAATGTACCTGTGTCCCAGCATAGTTCACAGAGGTGCCACTCTGCTCAAAGCTCTCTGAAGAGTCAAAACGGAGAGACCTACAGGGCTTGTGGTCATTAATGATGCCACAGAACTTTCCATGCAAAGTGGCCTGTTCGCACTGTGGTTCTGACTCATATAATTACTTTCAGCCAACCTAAATTAGCTTTCAGTTTCAATTGTAATGAGAGGTTCCAGGAGCAAAATCTGACGAGGTTAAGCAGGAGGAGGTTACAGAATCACAAACAATAAGTAACTACATCAGGAACAAAACTTTTTTTAATGGAGGTTTTCAGAAATGTTTCAGAGAAGCTGCTGACAGGAAGTTGAAGCAGGACAATTTATTTTTGGAAAAACAAAAAAGATGTAAATATTCCAATCGTAAATCCAATCAGTCATTTGGGACAATCTTCCAAGAAATCTTATGGAAAATTCTTTACTGGTAGAAACATTAAAATCCGATTTGGATACCTTTTAAAGCCAAATCTGTACACTTTTTAAAGGATAAATCTAACTGATTCCAGGTAGTATTTGTTTTACATAAAATAATGAGAATACTGTTGTAAAAGATTGAACTTTTTATATTGATGATAGCATTTCCCTGTGCTCTTGCTGTATGGTTGGGCCAATGGACTTGCCCTTTTCAACTTGGACAATGTGGATGCAAGTAGTGAATGAGGTGATGCATTTTTCTTTGTCAGTAGTAGAGGGATACTGTAGATTTGCCAGTCACCTCTCTTACTTTCTGCTGCAACCATGATATGTATCTTGGTTAGAAATGCTGTCTCACAATGGCCTACTGATTTTATACCGTGTGACTTTAAGTAAGTGTGAATATAATTCACAGTATTAAAATGAATAAACCTATCATTTTATTTCTGTATTGCATATAGAATATCTAATCAGTATTTATGATATGTAAGATTAATCCCACTCATGAGGAGAGGCTTTTATAATTTATCAGTGCCATCACCTTGCTTGAGTTATAAAATGTTCATTCAAGATAGAAAAATCTATGTCTCAGGAATGTTCATCATGCCTCTTCTTTATGAATTTATTATTCTTCTGAATGGGTAAAGTTTGAATGATAAAGGTATTTTTCAGTGATTTTTATTGCATAAAGACTTTGATCGTTTCTGTAAAAATGAGGCTGATTTGTCAGAAAACAGGCTGGTCTTTTGTGTCTAAAAGGCTTTGGAAACATTCAAAGTTGGAGAAATTGTAGATTTGGCTTTAATGAAAAGGAGAGAAGCAAGTGTTGTTTGAAATGTGTGGTCTAGGTTGCATTTGATTTGCCTTTATTGCAACTCTGCCCTTGAGAAGCATTGCCTATAAAGATCTGTCATGCTTTTGAGTTTTGTTCCTACAGCTGGGGTTCAACATTGGACACTGAGATGGGAAGCTCCACTTAACAAATATTCAACTAGATCTGTTTATTCTGGTGAGCTACTTAAAGAAGAGCAAAAGGCTTTCAGATTCAGAAAAAACAAGCTATGCTACAGTAGTCAAGTTTTGTAACAGCAAAGAATCAATGAGATAAGGTAGGGCAGAACTGAAACAGGAAGCAATTACTGTATGTACACTCTCCTTGTCTCTAGTCAAAAGTGACTGTATCAGCAAAGTGCAGTGGCTCTTGGCTCATAAGATTAGGCCTTTAGGTTTCTTTTTCTTACATCATCCTGAGACCTGCTTGTCTGATTGTTTCCTGAGGGAAGGAACATTCACAGCATTCATATGTCTTCATAGTTTCCACCAGATCCAGTCGCTTACTTTTGGAGGAACATATTACACAAACTGAGAACAAACCCTTCTTTGGTGGGAAAAGGCATGGTAAATATAATCAAACAAAAATTCCCTTTCTCTGTGTGTTAGTGAGAGATATCACAGGGAAACAGATCCTCTGCCATTCCTGTGCAATCAGCAGCCTGACCTTGTAGCAGTGGATTATTTGCCCCCTTCCCTCAATCCTCTTTTCCATGCCTGCATCTTTCCCCTGGAGTTGGGGATCACTAAGTTCTGGTGCTTTGCATTGGCCTTTCCATGCAACTCATTTCTAAGCCACCTCTAGTGTCCTGGAGCTGTGGGGGGTGTCTCGTAAGGAAGGGAACAAACCCACAGCTGGCAATGGAGCAAGAGTCCCCGAGGTGGCCAGGGGAGGTTTTGCCAAGGTTGCTTTCTGCTGGGTAGAGGCTTAAGCAGATTGGTATTCTTTCTGTTCACTGAAAGCTTCTAGAAGTGTAATGCTGCATCTCAGTGGAATAGTTTTAACTGAAGAGGTCTTCATGGAAAATACACTGGTGTTTAGGGAGCAGTTGTTGGAGCTCAGATAGAATTCAAATGAAGATTCCTACAGCACATGCTCATAAGAGTTTCAAAAAATATTTTAAAAAAATCATTTAAGGTTGGGTTTAAGGATTAGCTGAAAAGGGGAGCTGGGAATCGTGTTTATATAAACAAATGGAAATTGCTTTCTACATACTAATTGCAATCACACATTTCTGTTTTCACATTTCATTAATACCAAACTGTTTGCTATCACAGCTAATAAGAAATAAATTATAATTGTTTTTAGCTATTTTACATAATGAACAAAAACATGCTTGCTGTCGGCAGTGGCACTAGGAATTGAATTTTTGCCCAATAAACAGAAGATTTCTACTATTTGAAGAATAAAGGAAAACTCTGTTATGTGCCATTGAAGAACATCCCAATTAAATAGCACAGAGATTTTATGCTTTGTAACACATTTACCACACAATTAGTTGAAAATTTCATAGTGCAAAAATTATTAGGCTCAATGGTTTGTGGAAATTTCTGTAATTGTAACTGAAAAACATAATGCTGAAAAATAATAATAAAATCATAATATTCAAGAATAAAACTCTACAGATACACCAAAGAGAGGCTGCACAACTACTGGGAAACTTAAGTATCACATTTACCAAAAAAAGTAATTCTTTGAGTAGTCCTGGGTTTTGATAACTGCATTACCTGAGGTCATTTCATATATCAGAGCATGTTAACAGGCTTAATAAAGAAAACTGTAGACTTGTGCTGTGTATTGTAGGATTGTGTGAGTTCTATGAAAAACAACAAAGTGTGTTTTATGCTGGCCCTGTTCATAGTACGCAATACGTGCACACTTCTGTGTGGTAAAAACTTGCAGTGCATTTTCAGACATATTTCCATTGTAACAGCACAAGACATAAAATAAACTTTGTTTCTTTCAAGAGGAAGCCCAGAGCACTTGCATGTAAGGTAAGAAACAATCATTAGGTGGAAATGTATATAAAATTTCTTATACAACACATCAGTGAAGTCTGATCTGCAGCAACATTAGAGTTATCTTGCACCTTTCCTGGAGGTTGCTTGCTTATTTACCTGCTTTGTGAACAGGGATACAAGGACTTTTTGGAACTGGACATGAAAGCCAATGTCATCATTTGATTTGCTTAACAATTCACATATGCTACTTTTTGGTAGCTTGTTTTTTTTTTTCATTGGCTACTTTTGTTCCTCTCAGCTTTAGGATATATCTGAGTGTGTAAAGGCTGGCAAACACACCAGTATTAGTGCTTTTGCAGTTAAAAAAAGAAAAGTAGATTTGCTTTAATATTCCAAAACTCAGCACTTCTCTTTCACCTCTTGTAAAAGAGCATCGACCTGAAATTCTAGACTTTGGGGATATTTAAAAAGGACTGAAACTCTGCAGCACTCAAAAATTAATTGCTATTTTTCTTTGTGGTGATTTTAGTCAGACTCTTCTTTTACTCCAGAGAAATATATTATCCCTTAAAGAGCTGTCATCTTGTATATGCTGAACTTACACTTAACAGCTGATCAGAAATTCTGGGGGAACTTTGTGTTTTGATCAGTTTTCATTCCAAATTGCAATATTATTAAAGTTTTAGATTTTCACATAACATTTTCTTAAAAAAAGAAACAAAATATTTTGAAGGTTCACAGTGACCTGTTTTGATGTGTTTCGGACTGAGCTGCTTTCCCACGAGGTTAACTGTCTTTGTTCAAATTTGCAACTTACTTTCTTCCTGTAGTATCTTGCAATTGTGACTTTCATTTTGCAGGCCACCTTATAGTGGCTTGTAGGCTTTCAGGAAAGAAATTTTGGCCTATGTTAAGCAACAATATCTAGAAAAAAGTGTTTTGCATTGCCTTCCTGAACTTTTCTCAAGTCCATTGCATTGCTTGTTATGAACAGGAGACTTGGTTTAGTAACCAAGGGGACTCTGGAACGCATGTGTTCCTGTCTGGTGTTGGATGTTTGAGTCCAATGGGTCACACTCAGTGGTTTTAACATGGCTTTCTGCAACATTTATTCATTGTTAATGTGATTTTTCACTCTGTGACTTGTATATATGGGCAGAGAGGATTTATCACAGAAAGCTGTGCAAACAGCTGCGGGGTCTTGCCTGGTCTGCCTGGAGATGCAGCTGCAGCACATTTGCATGGAGGCTCCTTGCATGGTACAGACAGACACTGATGATCTTGGTCAAGAGAATTGATTCCCTAGGCAATCATTGCCCTGTGCAGAGTTCCCAACAACCAGGTTCTCTGTTAGTTTGGTTTGATTCTAAAAAGTCTGCAAGTGTTTGTGCAAAAGAAACAAAATTCTGCAATAGAGTTTAAAACAGAACGTCCCCTCAGAGTGTTCAGTCCCAGCTAAGAATCATTTATGTTGAAAACACAAGTGTGACAAGACATTTGGCAGCTTCTTGTCAGCCAACCTGCAAGGCAGCTCAGGCCAGAGATGTGGCAAGGGCCTGAGCTTAACAGGAGCTCTTGGTCCACTGAGTGTTAGTCCCAGGTGGGGTTTTTCAGAGCTGTTAAAGCCTATTGGTGCTCTCGAGGGATGTAACGTGTTTTTCCATCAGTTTAGCTCTGTCAGTCATGTTCTTATGACAAATGAGATCATAGCACTAGTGCAACTAGAGTATCTTTATTCGATGTAGCCGTGGTTATTTGGGGAAGACAGAATACTGCATCAAAACTAGCTAGTAGTTTTGAATGCAAATAAAAATCTACGAAGGCTTCTAAATAAATAATGCCATTAGTCCAGAGTGTACTCATTTTTTATTTTATTTGTTGAAAGGAATCAGAAGCAATATTGTGTTATTTATTCCTAGGATAACGTTGCTATAGTAACCGTTGCGCCTCGTTGTTAAATGTATACAGGAGTTGTAAAGTTACTTGGGGGGAGACAAGGAATTTGTCCAATAATTGGGCATTTTCAATAGAAGTAGTGTTTACCTTGCTTGAAAAGCTGGTATAGCAAGAAATCTGAGAGCTTTATAAAGTGCAAGGGGATGAAAGCAGAGGAAAGATTGTTAGATGTGCTGTGACTGGTATTACACTAAGTTGGCTCATTTTTATCATTGTTTTACTGTGGCAGTTTTGAAATGTGGACTGTGTGGGTAACCATAGAAACAGAAACTCTACAAATCGAGGACCTAAACATGGTATTGTAAGAATCCTTCAGATGCAGTTAACTTGATTATTAGAGATAAAATGCTGCAAAAATCTTGTACAGGTAGGGGAAAGATACTGTTTTGCCATGATTCCCAAAACCCAGAGTTTTCTGCATGCACATGGAGGGGCTGCCTTGCAGCTGCCCAAACACAAAACTTGGTTGGCCTGGGGGATGGCTGAGACACTTTGTTGAGAGCAACCCCCAGTACTCAGGGGGGAGCCTGAGCACTGTCTTCACCTCCTCGGCCCTCACGGGATTGTTGGAAAGAAGAGGGGACAGGACATCTCCCTCCTACAAAAGCCAGTCACGGTTTTAGCCTAACAAAGGTCCTGAACAGGTATGGGAAGAGTTGAAGGTAATCTACTTAGCATTAATTCTCTTTTTGCTCTTCTAGTTCAGTTTTCCAGGTTCATTGATGCACTTTCCAAGGCAGTTCACACACTCGAACTGTGTGTGTTCTTGCATAATAAAATTTTGAAAAATTATAGCACAATGTTTCCATAATTGCTGGCTATTCTAAAATGATATCTAGCAGCATAGTAATATCTAAATCCTTCAAAGATACTATTTCATGTGCAGGCTTGTTTTTCTAATGCTGTGGTTAGTGCTGTGCGATAATTATCCCTATCTTCCCTTCCCCCCGTATTTCAGTAGAATTCTAAATTAAATCTAGACAATTTGTTAACTCCAAAACCAGGGCGGGGAGGTTGAAGGACAACAACAAAACAAGAAACTAAACATAAGCTTATCCTGGGGTAAGGAGAAAAAGAAATGTGTTGATTCAAAAACAAACAAAAAAGAAACCCAAAACAAAATCATGCTTTTATAATATAACAGTGAAGAGTAATTTTGAATTACAAATGAAGAGGTTCAGGCATTTAGAAAATTGCAATGATATACTGATTTTCTTGGACTGTCTCAGGTTTATTAGGAATACAGTAAAGGATTATTCAAGTAATTTGGAAACATTAGTACACTTCAGTGAAACTTTCTATTGTCAGCAACTGTGCCTTTTTTTTGTCAGAAAAAAAGGATTTTGTTAATTAATCTGTCCCTGATAACTTTTAAAGTGCAATATGTGGTAGGTAATATGCAAGCCGGTTATTACCTTGGATTCATTTTTATGTCATTCTGAATTATTAAAGCAATAATAATTCACTATTCAAAGGACTGAAGGAAGTAATATATGCTTTAAATTTCATGAAACACTTTACTCATGAAAATCCCCAGTGATGTTCAGTGGAATTAATGTGCATAAGGTGAGCAGGTTTTTAGCTAGTCTGATAATAAAATGAGAGAGAGTGAAAATGTGGAAGAGTGTTTTATGAATAAATTTAGTTTCTGTATATCTCTAAACACTTTTAGATATAATAAAGTATTTACTGTAAAAGAATATGGTATATAGCACTTAGCCATGCTATTCATTGATGTAGTTCAAATTTTAATTGTTACAGTAAAATTCAAAATGGAACATATATACCTTAGAAAATGTGAATGAGTATGCTAGCTCAGTATACAAGGGTGGGCAGGGACAGTAGTTTCATCAAGGCTAGATCCTGTTAACCACATCAGTGCTTCCTTTCATTTCACTACACAATATGTACTTTGAAAACTAGAAATCAGGAAAATGACAGTAGCAATCTGAAGTTGATTCTAGACTAATAAACATGATTTAGGGTTAAAATGAGATGGGGATGGAGCTAAAAGTAGAACAAAACAAAAATTACTAACTTTTATTCTTTGCAACATATCAGTTTTGCACAAGACTGAGTGCTGTTGCACTAATTATTCCAACCACTGAAATAAACGTTTTACTTTAAAAGACCATAAGCAATTTTATTTGCAGCTTCATAAACTCTTTGAATAGCACAAAATTGTAAAACAGAATTATACAGGCATTAGTATCCCAAATACACATATTTTGTGAAATAATTTCACCAGCCTGCTTAGAGAAAAATATATTTTGAAAAATAAACCTCAGCAGAATGCGAGCAGTCAAAATAGTTCACAATATTTTGTTGCTCTTACTATTACTTGACACATTGGTGTAGGGCTGTTACTGTGGGAAGAGCAGCATTGCGTGTTTTGTGACTCTGCAGGTAATTTGCAACAGGCTGTTGTTAATTTTTAATAGCAGTATTAGACGTGTGTAGAAAATATCTCTTCTGGAACTGTAATTGACTGTACAGACACAGGGGAATATACAAGTTTCCTGCAATTGCCATTTTATTTCTACAGCTACTTTACTCCAAGTGTTTGACTTTTTCCAGAATTGTATCATGCACATTCTCATGTATGCAGGCCTTTATCATAGGATCATAGAATAGTTTGGGCTGGAAGGGACCTTCACAGCTCATCCAGTGCCACCCCTGCCATAAGCAGGAACATCTTCACCAGCTCAGGTTGCTGAGAGCCCCGTCCAGCCTGGCCTGGGATGTCTCCAGGGACGGTTCATCCACCACCTCTCTGGGCAACCTGGGCGAGGCTCTCACCACCCTCATGGTGAAAAATTTCTTTCTCATGTCCAGCTCAAATCTCTCCTCCTGTAGTCTAAAATAATCACCCTTTGTCCTGTCACTATAGGCTCTGCTAAAAAGTCTGCCCCCATCTTTCTTATCGGCCCCTTTTAAGTACAGAAAGGCCACAATAAGGTCTCCCTGGAGACTTCTCTTCCTCAAGCTGAACACCTCAATTTTCTCAGCCTGTCCTCATAGCAGAGGTTCTTCAGCCCTTTGATCATCTTGGTGGCCTCCTCTGGCCCATCTTCAACAGGTCCATGCCTTTCCTGTGCTGAGGACCCCAGAGCTGGACCAGCACTGCATGGGGGTCTTACCAGAGTAGAGCAGAGGTGCAGAATCACCTCCCTCCACCTGCTGCCCACACTCCTTGTGATACAGCCCAGGATACAATTGGCCTTCTGGGCTGCAAACACACGTTGCTGGCTCATGTCCATCTTTCATCCAGCAGTACCCCCAAGTCCTTTCTGCAGGGCTGCTCTCAATCCCTCATCAACACCGTTCAGTCATGAAGGTAAAATTTCCTACAATGTATGATAATCCCCTCCTAAAATAAACATTTGCATGTGCAAGCAGTAGAATTAATTTGACAAAGTTTTAACTAAGACAAGTATATTGCTGGAAGACTTTGTTTGCAGAATGTCACTTAGAATTGCCCACAATGTGCAGGTATATTTGTATTCTCAGCTGCAAGCGTGGATAATTCCTTTCATTGTTTGAGGTGACTGTGCACTGCAGCTGCAAAGTACATGGCAGAAATAATGGTCGTGGCACAAAAGCTTCCCGTGTGTGTCAATACAAATGGCTTGCAGATAGATTTTCAATTGCCTCTCGTTATGACATTGCAGTTCCTAAGCTGTTGAAATCAACTTGCAACGGTCTTACCTACTAGGGCAACTTTTGTCCTCCACCTGACCCTGACAGCAAGGCTAATAGCTGTTCAAGAGGCCAATGGATCTTAATAAAAAATGGAAATGCTTTTGCCCCTTCATTTTAATTAATATTATGTCTATGTTTCTATGATAATGGATAATTAAGTGAGTTACCTTGACATTGAAATCTTCTTGGAAATAATTTACTGTGCAATTTCATTAGGTTGAAGACATTTGTCTGTTTTATTTTGAATGGAAGTTTCATCATAAATATTTCTGAATATGATTTATACATAAACTAATCATTATTCACAGTCAGGATTTTAGAAACCACAAAATTCATTATTTGCATTTCTAAAATCTTTTTGTGATCAGACATAACCCATCTCTTTCTTCAAAGCAATACTCCTTCTTTTTTTCCTGGAGTTTCCAGTCATCTGTGCTTCTGTAAACACATCAAGAGGTAGACAAGCATTCTCATGCAATATTGCTATTTTGGGCATAGAAAAGCAAAAAGTTTTCTTCCATAAGGGTTTGTTTATTACACTTCAGATAAATATGTTAATCAATCAAAAGTGTTCTTCAATAAAATCTGAAAGAATTATAAAGAGGAAATTTTTGCCTATGTTCATTCACCAAAGCAGCAGAGCATATTCCTCTCAAGCAACTATGGTATTCCCTGGTAGCATCCTTGTTCAAGCACAGCTATGTTGTAGAATATAGTCTCTTTATGAAAACAAAACAACAGAACAACAAACAACAACAAAACAACCAACCAACCAAAACAAAAACACACACAAAACCAATCAACCAACCAACCAAAAACCACAAAAAACCCACCCACAACAACCAAAACTAAACAAGCCAACCAGCCAAACAACAGTAAATTATAAAATGAACTTTATAGATCTTGTAAAGATCTTGTCTGTCTGTTCTTTAATCCTCTTATATATCTATTTATAAAGAAATGGGGGATGGTTGCAGGCTTATTAGGTCCTTTTTGCTGTAACGTGTCATCAGAGAAGAACTGAAGTAGCAGTTCTGTCCCTCAGCTTCTTCCAGGGTCATGACCTCAATTCAAGAAAATTTTTAACTGTATTTTGTTTGTCCTCTGGAGATACTGTAAACTCTACTGCAGAACTTCTATATTTTGAGAGGTGCCCATAGCTCACATACATAATGATAAAATTGCAAAATGTTGTACTATTTTTCATTTAATAGGCATAATTCTATCAAAATATGCATTTCAAATATCCCATGGAAGGGGTCACTTAGATTAAAGACAACAATTTATTCATAGTTTCTGATAGCACTGGGAGAACTGACAGGAGGCCGCCGTTTCCTTCAAAGGGGTTGTGAGATTAGTTTTCAAATATACTGACTAAGAGCATTTTTAGTATCAGATTTATAGAATTTTTTTTTTTTCAGAGATCTACTACTTTTGTGATGCAAATTACCAACTGCATCATGGAAACAATTACACATTTGTTCATTTTAAAGTATAATAAACTATCCTGTTCTAGCACTGCTGGTTTGCCTACCATGGACAAGGAGAGGGACAGGTAATGAAAAGAAAGGGAAGTAAATAATATTTTGAGAATAAGTATTTTAGGACAATATTTAAATATGATATTGATATATGATATTTAAATATGTGATACGGTGATCTGTGAAAGATCATTGTATATGGCATTACTACAGGAAAAAGCTGTATCAGTAATAAGGACTTAAATGGTACAAGAATATGACACATCCCTTGGAAACCCTGTGGAGTATAGCTTAGTATATTTTTGTCTGTAATGAATCTTTCTGAAGCTAAATTCTGCAGTTAATTCTCTCACTGAAACTGAAAATTCAGGACCTGGGAGTAGCTGGGCTACACTTGGCCATTGATTGAATCATCTGTTCAATCCACGGGAACAAAAGGACAATTTAAGTTTTCCTAAAGCAAATGAATTAACGTGTTAATACTTGAGATGGACCTATCTGTAATATTGAGTGACACAGTTACATTTTTCTGTGTCTCTCAGCTAAAATCTGGACATGCCTTTTTATATATATCCACATAGGTCTTTGTTATTTTCAATGGGAAGAAAACAATTTGAATTGCAAGTGAAAATGTCTTGCACACTAGGTTGGTGTTCCTTTATAGGTACATATCATGAGTTGAAGAACCATTTTCAGCTTCCAGCCACTCATTGGTTTGAACCTGATGCAAAATTCCAGACTTATTCAACAGACAGAGGGCAAATCTGCTTTTTCTTTAGAAACAGAATTTTCAGAGACAGCATGGATAGAATAAGAAATGGGAAGTTTTTCCAGAACAGGAGGATACAGCTTTCTGAGGAGAACTCATGCCAGAAAATACTCCTGTTGTATTTTAGATTTACATAGTAATTCTTGAACATAACAAATAGAATTGGAAACACACCTCAAAAGTTATTGGGAAAAACAAAAAGTCATCTTCAATAATGAATGCTAACTTTGTGCTAGAAAGCTTTCTCTGATGCATGACGCTAAAAGCCCAGTGATGCCATGTTTCTACATGGCACCATGATCTGAAGCGCTAAGTCCTACGGATTCTAGGACATGGCTTAATATGTTATCTGCAAGGTACATAGTTCTTAATTTTAGACAGATTTTGCGCACCAGAAACTCTATATAATATACAGAAAATTAAAAAATGGCCCACTAAAAAAATAAATTTTTATCCTTGGTGAAAGCATAATTTGTCCATTACTACAAGTGAGTATTTGGGGCATGAGTGGGACACGAACCATGTGGCCTGTGGGTTAGTCTTTCAGTGGCAAAAAGATACGTATTACACTAGTTAATTAATAGTTCTGTTGCATGATTTAAAATGCAGTATCCAAGTTTTTGCCATCCTCACAGATACCTGAAAACCTTTTCATTTGTGAAACAAAAGCAGATTTGAACACCTTTTGCATTTAGCTAAATACAATAAATGATCCCAAGTCATTGTGTGCAACTAGAATCTAGCCTTGGTAAAGCTGTTTTTCTGAATTAAAGCCCAATAAAGGTATTCCTTTCTCAGCAGTCAGTGATGGTAAGAGTTTTTCTTCAGCAGAGCATAACATCCATTCTGTGCCAAAGGCTGCACTGCTCTCCTGGACCATCACCTCTGGCTCTGCTGTGAAAGTAGTTTGGCCACAAATGAATTCCTGTTCCAACCATTGCTCAAGTGTATAATAAATTAATTCCAGCACCTTGCAGCCCCCTGCTCAGGGTGCTGCCACAGCAAGTCTTTTCCTGGGCCGGCTGCTGGTTTAGTGCCGGTGCCCGGTCCCACCGGCTGTGACAGGCAGCAGATCAGGCTGGACATGTGCGGTATGGTCAGGGGTTGGGCAAAACAGTCCTGAGTGGATTACAGGAAACTGTTGGGTTTTAATGTCATTCTTTCAGTTCTGCTCTGAGTGGCAATCAGCTATAAGATATAATGATAGTTAGTAGTGCTATTAATCTGATACAAGAGCTGGCAAGATGTTTCCACTGAAATGCTTGAGAGAAACCAGGGAGGCAAATGTCGTGTTCTCCCCTGCTCTGTCCAGTTCTGTCCCCTTCCTGCATTAACCAATTGAAATAAAGATTTTAGGATCCTTGAGGTTTCCTAACCCTGTGTGAAGGGCTCCAGGTGGCCTGTTTCTCCAGCCAAACACCTGCTTTCCTTCGTAGCTGGTGAGTTTGGAGAGCTCAGTGAGCCCCCACCTTCTGAATTCAGACTTTGTAGGATTTCTCATTGACTGGGTCTGGGCACTGCTAGGGGTCCCAAACCTCTGTGACAAGCAGCCCAGGGGACCAGGTGCTGGAGGGTACTATGGTTTATCCGTATGGCTGTTCTATAGATAACAGTGAAACTGTCAGGTTCAGTTCTTCTGCAAAATGGGTGTTTGAGCTTCTCTGTGTCACTGAGCCCTATGGTAGAGAGGGGAGAGCAAGAGGAAGAGGAGTCAGAATGGTGTTTCACTCTGGGTTGACAGAATGCCCAAAATTAAAACCCCAAGTTGTTCACAGAACTAGAAATCTGATTTCTACACAGCCTGTATTGTGCTGCCAGTCTTATTTATCAAGCCTTGGTAACTGGCTGAGTAATTTTTCCAGGGAGTTTGTTTTATAATGGTCATAAACTTAAGATGTCCTTTAAGCTCCTTCTACCCGCCCCCATAAGACATCTTATTTTACGCAGTAACCTGAAAAATAGTACCTATTTGGGCTTGGAGCTCCACAATCATTATACTTTTACTGCACAGAGATGCACTAAAGAACAGTTCTTATACCCTTGTGTTGTTTGCTCTTTCCCTTATGGCCCCTTAACAAGAAAATACTCCAGGTTTGAATTTGTCTCCTTTTAAATATTGAATCATACATTGACTTTAATGGGAGCTGAGATGGATAATGCTAAATAATTAATACTAAATAATTCCTAGCCTAATCTAAGATAGGAATATGCAGTACATCAAGAACCACCTCACATTGGTAGGGCTGTTTAATAGAGGAAAACTAAAATGAGCACAATATTTAAGTTTCTCCCTAAAAACTATCCTTATCATCTTTCTACCCTTTCTAAAGATTTTCCTTCCATTTATGTTGATTTGTCATTAGGCCACATAACTGAAATGGATATAAAGAACTTAGCTTACATTTTCCTGTGGGATTCAGGCTTGCCAAACCTAAATAAAATGGAAGATTTTTAGAAAGGTGAATTATTGAATGAGTTTGTTGATTTGCATGCATAGGAGTCAAGATAAAATTATAGCAGGGTATTTTTTCTCTGCAACAATTTATTATATATTTTAGATACAGTATAACCCATTTTAAAAGTATCTAAAAATTAAAATATTTGCAATGCTAACTGCATTCCATTGTCAGAGAACTACTTTATTTGTCAACACATACATTGATATTGAAAATGTTACGGTGTAGCTCATGTGTTTTACACTACTGTTATAAGATACATTTTCATGCAAAAACGTTTAAAGCCTGTCTCACAAATAGCATAAATAAGAACCAGTTTTATAACCTCATCTTTCACACTTTTTATTCTATATGCTGCAGCTGATATGATGTACACAAAGATAGCGTATGATTCTCAGATCCCTTTGAATATATTCCTAGCTTTAATTCTTGATGAATATTCTTATGTTATATAGAACATACAAAATAGAAACACTTCCTGAGACTTTAAATGAAAGTCAGTTTAGGTTTTTTTGGGGGAAAAAAGTTTACGGTTTAACCTTTGTGAACATCTGGATGACACAGAATACAGAAAGGGTGGAAACGCATAAAGTTTTCTTGCTTTTTGGAAGGAGCTCTGTCTGTGCTCATTCTGTCTGTCTGCGTAATAGAATCCCCATTTTTTGAGCCTGCAGCCTCTCTCCTGCTCCTCTGAAAATGTCAGTGTTGGCAGCTGACAAGTTGTTTGACTCCTGGTCTAACATTAATGTGATAGACAAGTCTGCCATGCTAACAAAGAGTTTATCACAGCCCCGGACTCCTTGTACAGATGAAGTATTTTTAGCTTTTTTTTTTGGTCTTTCTGTCTTTCCTTTTTTTTTAATAGAACACAAAGTATGAAGGCTCATCTAAGTAGGAAAGATTCATCAAAATCTCTAATTAAATACATGACAGCTGGTGAATTAGAGCATTTTGTCTTAGCGCTGCCATCCTATAATACTTTATAATCCTGAGAGTCCAATGTATGAATTAATTATGCTTTTAAGTATCCTGATACCCAACTAAAGAGGAAGAATAATCAAAAGCAACCCTAAAAGGTCTCTAAGAAAGCAGGCAGCTCTGCAAATAATGAATAACTAGGATCGCATTATTTCCAGGTTACTAGACTTGACTTTGCAGATGCTTTGATATAGAATGTGCTTCTATTATAAGGCTATTTGGTTAAATAAACTGCTTGTTTTTAAAATAATGTGGTTTACAGGATTTTTTGGAGCCCTGTGTTACATATCAGTTCTTAATACATAGCACAATAAAATGCCATAATCCTCAGCCTTGCAAAGATAAATATGATTTTTTTAAAAAATCATATTTTTAGGGTAGTCCTGTTGTCTTAAAAAAATGTGAATTTAAAAACAATTTGTGCAGATGCTCGTGTTGTCAGTATATTTAAATTTGTTGGTGAAGAGGCTTTGGTTGCTTATTTTTACTTTAGAGGGAAAGGAACAGATCTAAGGTAGGATTTTTCATGCTGTGGAGTCTGGGGGATTCGGAATATTGTTAAGCTGGAGTGTTTTAGGGACATGGTTTAGTGCTAGAGTTAGGTTACGGTAGAATTCTATGATCTTGAGGGTCTCTTCTAACCAAAACGATTCTATGATTCTGTTCCAGGTTTGGGACACTTGACTTTTGAATATCCATAACCAAGGCTATAAATGTTCCACTGAAAGTAAATACTTCCTTTAAAAATTTCTGCTCCATCTGCAATCCAGATCTGAGAAAAAGATAGTTCTAAGCAAAAGCTTCAAAGCAGCCACAGTGGTTTGGATTAATCTTGATTTCAGTTTGATTTTTTTTTTTTTTTTTTCTTTCCTGTTAAGACTTAAGGTTGTGATATATCTTACAAAGCATGAAGTGTATGTAGTTAGATTTCTATTTTGAACAAAATGCGACTTGTATGATAAGATTTTCAAGCGTTTTGGCAGCTATCTTTTGTAGCTTTTCTGGTTTCCAACATATAATGCAAAATGGTTCTTTCCTTTACAATTTACCTTTCTGCCTTTTGATTCACTGATTATTAAGAGGCCATGTAATTACATTGAAAATTTGTGTGTTCATGGTGTTTGGGATGTCTTCAAAATCCATATAGAGTGAATTCTTCACATGTGGTGCCCTTTTCTCCTTTTGGTCAGCAGATGATGAGATGTTAATATCATGACTGAAACTGAGGAGACTATTATTTTCAGGCAAACTTGGCCTAAAATTCCTGAGAGTTCACATGCTCCTGAGTCAAGAGCACTTCTTTGGGAGTATGTAATAGCTGCCTTTTGAAGTTGCTTTGTTTCAGTCCACTGAAATTACTGTTTTATTACCACAGTTTTTAACTAACATTGTTCAGATGGTTACTGTTGGCAACCAAGAAGCTTGAGTAAAAAGTACAGCTCCTGAAATTCAAGTGTCAGATGCTTTTTACATAGGTGATAGATGAACTCTGTATGGAATAACAGAGCAGAAAGATGCCAAGCATTTCTGATGATTAAGACTTTGAAGAAATCAACAAATTTATTAAATTTTACTTGTACCCAATACAGTGTTATGGAGAAAGGTGCCCATTCAGTCGTATGCTGGAATGGAGAAGGAACCACTGAATATCTTATAAGTAAACCGATTTATCTCTTGAAGGGTTTTGCTTTTTTCCTAATCTATCGCCTAACCTGACATTTTGATATAAGGAATTGTGGAAAAGATGGCTGATCATGGATCAGCTTACACAAAAAAGACTTTCACCAAAAAAGACGTTTTCATCGTTCTGGTGGGCTGAATAATAACTTGGCATAATCCTGAGAAATGTTTGGCAGGAGATGCTCCATGGCATTCTGCAGTTATCACTAGTCAGAAAATCATTCAAAAATTTTTCAGATTTGACTCCCCAGGCTCCTTATCTGACCTATGCTTTAGAATAAAAACCAAACTGTCCCCTAAAAATGTTGTTGTGACATATCATGGCATACATAGGCCCAGTGGAGAACAGTTGTTTATGCAAGAGGATGGATACATGATTCACCTCCATAAGGCAGCACATCAGTTCAGCCAGACACATTTCAATCTTGAACTAAGTAAAATGTTTCAGTTGATTTTGATATTGAGTTGTGTGTTTGAACAGATAATGTCATAACATATCTTTTTGAGTGAATACACCAAAATGAGAAAAAAAAAAGTATACATTAAAATTTGTCTAAACTTCATATGGGATGAAGTAGAATGAAAATGAATATACATATATCAAATTTTAAAGGGGAACTTAAAATTTTCTGTCAGTTCTAGTTAACAGTTCAAGTGCCAGTAGATGGCACTCAGGAATCTATAATGTTGTTACATATGGGGCTTTCTATGACCAGTGCAGCTTGATGCTTTGCAGTGCTGTGTGCAACTTGTATCACACACCAGTGCAGTCCTGACTTCTCATGGACAGAAATATTCATATGTCATGGGAACAACCGATTGGTACCAGAGAGGAGTGACATGTGGCATGGTGTTATATTCGTACGTGATTGGGAAGGTTGCAAGACCTGGTTTGAATGTTCCAAGCCACTTACTGTAAAAAGAGCTGCAGTATTGTTTGTAGATTAAAATATTGTCTTGGTTTAGTGTCTTTTGTACTGGGATCTAATAATGCTGTTCAGTAGCATAAATTGCGTCATTTAATCAGTTTTCAGTTTTGATTACAGCTATCAGCAGGAGACCTGGAGTTGCCAACTGTAATTAAAAAAAAAAATAAAAGCCATGCAAACAAGAACAACAAAAAATGAAACAAAATACAAAAAACAGTTCAGAGATAATTATGGCTGAGAAACATTTATTTTCCTGTGAACTTCTGTACTCCTGTGCTGAGGAAAGCTGAATGTTGTCTTCAGACATCTACTTCCTTAAGTTCTTTGAATCTGGGGTTAGATCATCATTTCTATCTTAGTGCAGATTCTTCTTAATGAATAATATGGATAACATTTGAATAATTCATATTAATACTTATGGGATTTTTCGGTGTTGCAGCATAACGCAGGAATACTTTGTTTTGATTCTGGTCATGTTTAAAGGAACCTAGGTGCTCTGCAAGCAAAGATGGTGGCCTCTTTACAGGTACCACTGGACATTTCTCCCACTAGGTGCACATTTGGAACCAGAAAGATAACATCACTGTCTTGTACAATGAGTAAATTTACCTCCCTGGCTTCTACTACCTTGGATTTGTGTTTTATCATCTTTAGAAACTGACCTGAAGTGAAGAGATTGAGCTAAGGAAGGGTCCAGCCTGTGGCCTCAGGTAAAGGGCTTATATTTATAAATTTACAAACTCCACAATTTGCTGCTATTGAAAGGCTGTGTCAGATGTTTGCTCAGTTGGTGGTCAGATATCTCTTATTAGGAATCCTGAACTTATTCTCGGGCTGCTTTTACACAGTGTTATGTAGCTCAAATATCCTTCCCCCTTTTCTGATTTGCACTTTTTTGGATATTTTTCAGGTATGTGTTCTCAGTTGACATAGTCCTCCTGTGTTTTTGTTTACTAATGAAGCTGAAGTCATCATGGTCAGTCTAGATGATGATGATATTATTTCTTTCTCCTCCCCCTTATTTTTTTTTCCTGTATTGCCAATTAGAAATAGCACAAACTCCTGAAGAACAATGTATATTTGCAGTCCTTTTACATTGACACAGTTTTTACTTCAGTCCCATGCGATATAAATCTTGAGAAGAATTAATCTGTGTGGATAATTTCTCTTGCATACAGCTACATCTGATTGAATGACCTTTTTCCATAGCCAGTCCAGAAGTTTTTCCATCAACATAATTTTCCTTGAGCTACCTGTCTAAAAGAGGTCAGGTGAATTGTTCTTTAAATGTCCCTCTTCTTTTTTGCTTACGGAGGGATGCTGAACACTGGGGATGTCTAAAGTCAGCAGAAGTGAATCTTCCCTTTTGTGGCCAACCACTGCTCTGTGCTCCACACGGTGCTGGACCTGCCGGCCCTTCAACTGGTCAGAGTGGTACTAACTTTTCTGGAGCAAATGCTTAAGCCTTATTAGCTCTAAAGATGAAAAAATCTTTGAAGTTATTAATATATCCAAACAAACTACCGAAGTGCAATCTTGGTCCAGAAAGTACATGCGTGTTTGAGACTTTCAAAGAGGGGCAAAACTATTTATTTTTAACAAGTCTAGATGAAGCAGGACTGAGAAGGTTTGGGCAGGCTAAACCTGAGCATCTGTACCAGTTTTAAAGCCTGTACTTAAGAGAAATAAATAGTTTGTGGTTTGGTTTGGTTTGTTTAAATCTAGATGATGATTTGCTTGAAATATTCCGAACCATCAGCTTGGCAGGATCTTCATACACTTTTGTAGCTAATCAAAGACAGATTGCAGTCAGGAGCCATATCTAAATTTATTAAGAAAATTAATAGACCATTGAAATTTTACTAGAATTAGGCTAAGATACAATAAGCGTTTGCACCAGCAGATATTCATTAGCTGTAACATTGACCTGGTGCTGGCGTCTCTAATGAGACATTGACATCTAGATTCAAATGGAGACAATAGTGGTAATAATATGAAATTGAATCATTAGGAAAAAAAAAAAAAAGACTAATATTATACACGTCTCAGATTTTATTTTTCATATTAATCTTTATGCACATTATAGACTGCAAAGTCAAAGTTCGAAGGGTTATGTTTGCCTAATCCAGGATTTTTGCTTCTTTCTTTATTCTTGTAAATCTCTATACACTCTTGCTGTGAGAGTGAATTGCGTTTGTTCATTTATTTATATAGCATTTTTGGAAAGTGATCAGCTTGGTGAGTGTTGAGAAGCTAATTGTGTTCTTCTCTAAAGGTATCAGTCTTTCTGAGTTAGATTATAATGAAAACATATCTTTGCAATATTTCAGCACATTTTATTGGGTTTTAGCACAATTAAGGCTTATTGATAATCTGTGTCTGCCATATGTTGATATTTTAAAATCTAACGAAAATTGCCCCTCCCACCCCTTTTTAGTTACGTGACTTTTAAAAACCTTCGTAGAGCTTATGGCTGGATATGATAATTCCTGGAGGTTAGTTTTTGATTTCAGAGAAGCTACCTTAGCAATCTTTACTAGGAATAAATGTGTGCAGTTGGGATTAGTTCACCGAAGAGTACTGCTCAGTACTTCAAAGAAGATTATATAAGTGAAGTTCAATTATTTTTAAACTATTCTTTCTGTCTTGGAATTGCAAGCATAATCGACTATGTAATCAACCTGTATAGGTCTGACTTACAAGATACAGTAATTCTGAATACTGGAAAACAGGATGACCTGTCATTTGTGTCATTCACAAATCTATACAATGCTGAATTTATGTACTGTACTTTATAAATAATTGTAGGAATGGCATTGTTGATTTGTTGTTTTGTGGTGTAAGGACAAGAATAAGGATTAATAATATTCTCAGTAGAGTCTGACCATTTCGTTAGGCGTGGCCAAATGAACATGTATTTAAAAAGAAAAATTCCTCTGCCATTTTAGATTCTATGACCAATTACAAATAAGTTGTATAGTGCTGAGAATATTTTTGCTCCTTTTGTCCAAATGCATATAATTTCCAGCACATTAGTATATTGGTCATTGGCATCAGCTTCAGCCCTGTTAGCATATTAACTATCTTGCAATGCAGGCAGCAAACACCAATATTTGACTTAGACATTGCTTTGAGCATCCCCTCCGCGCTGCTGCTGCTTTTCAGCCGCTGTCTGATTCTTTCATCAAGGTGCATGGATTTAAGATTCTTAGTGCATCACGTGGTGACGATGGCAGATGTACATAAGTGCCGCAGTTCTCTTGTGAAGGGAGGACTTGTCCTGGGGAGAGGTTAATGCAGTGGGTGGCTTTTGTGGTTTGGTGTAGCAGGCTTTGCTCCCAACCCCTGTGGATCTCCTGGGAACGTTCCCTCCTCTGCACGGGTGCTGAGCCCTCCCTGTGTCTGGAAGATCAAACCGTGAAGCTGAACTATTTTGGATTTGGGCCATCTGGATTCAGTACCCCTTCGTTTTTTTTTTAGTGCAATCCAAATGAGTTTGGTCCCCTGGTAGGTGCTGGACGCCAACAGGAAGCGATACAGTTGATAGTCCCGCCAGCAATTCAGGACAGACATTTCAAAGGAAGCCAGTGTTTATCTGCCAGCTCTAATACAATATTTAGAGTTACATTAGAGTGGCAAAGCAAAACTTAGGTGAGTGAATGTCACTTTTCTCCCTGGTCCACAGCTTCCAAGGTTTCTTATCTTCCTCTCTTGCTGCTTTGCAAACACAGTTCTTAAGCTATATTCTCTTGACACTGTTGCCAATTCACATGTTCTGCATTTACAGCTGCCAGTTCTTAAAAGTTTGTGTCCAAGTCGCTGGTCACCTGAGCCAGCTCTGTCCCTCAGGCAGGCGGCTCTGCTAATAGTTCAGTCCCGTCAGGCTCAGCAAGCCCACAGCCCTGCCAGTTTTTGCCATTCTTTTGTTTCAGAGAAGACTTCAATCCCTTCAGTCCCAGTAGGTAAAAGCAGATAGTGAGCGAATGGAATAATTTTTGTTCTGTTGCAAAACTATTGGAGGTATTTCCACAGGAGCTGATGGCTGCTTTGCAGCTGGTGGGAGAGGTTAGAAAAGAAAGGAAGGAATGTTGTTCATTTTTACTTAAGTTTTAGCCTACTTACTCTATATACCTCATAGCTTGTTTTCTTCTTAAACAGTGATCACAGACACTGGCCAACCTTTATGGCTGGTACAAAGCAATAAAACTTTGAAAGCTTCAGTGTTCCACCCTGAGGAGGAGCAATCATTCTTCTCATGTTTTTCCTTCCGAATGAAGGCTGAGATAACTTTTCTTCTGTTTCAGGCGGAGCTGACATCTCAGGAATTTATAATTCCAGTGATTATTCCAAAACTTGAAATTACGTTACTAGTAGAGAGACAAAAGCTGGGATGACACTAGGCATATAATACTTACAGTGTGTCCTTCCTTTTTTGTTTCCTTCAGGCTTTGCTCAGGCCTGTCACAAGAGTACATGTAAAACAGAGAACTCTAATCTTACTGAGCGATTGTCGCATTGCTAGAAGGATTTTAATGATGTTTTACCACCTAAGAGGGTGATGAAAGGAGAGCATTTGAACACCTGAGCTTGTATAATTTAAATGTAATAAAATCACAATATGAGTTCTAAGTAGAAAAATTACCATCGCTAATTATGCTTGCTGATTGTTGCTGTAAGCTTTTTTTTTTTTTTTTAATACATACTACTAGTGGATTCAGGTGTCAGGATAAATACCTGACACCACATGTACTCAAATTTCTGGTTGGCACCAACTTCAGATCTGTCTCTGTCTGTCAATTATATGTTGCACAGTTTGATTCAGGGATGCTAAGAGGGAAAGACTGGGCAGCAGGTGGGCACCTAGGAGTCCTCATTATAAAGGGAACCAACCTCGTTTTATTTTTAGCCTGTCATGAAAAAGTACAATATGAAATGGACCAAAGCATCATAATTAGCATGTTGTGCAGATAGGGTGAGGGATTAGAATACTTAACATTACATGTGCTACTCATACAGTCATGCCTTCCCTGTTGAAGACAAAAGTTATAAATAACAGAAATACAAAAAAAAGTCCTTTGCTTCTTCAGGAAGGCCTCAAGGTTACTAAGCGCATATGTGACATAAATGCAGTAGAGCATTTTAATTAGATTCTTTCACCAGAACTCCTGACCTTCTGTGTAGCACATTAATGTATTTTACTAATTATAAATGCAATTAAAAAGTACTGAAATAAAATTAGGCTGATCTATCTAATTTACATTAAGCACTTTCAAATTATGCAGAGTTTCAAAGTCTTTTTCTTTCTTTCTCTTCCCCCCCCCCCATTTGTGTTTCAGGAAAAAATTGTCTGCATTAAAACAGCTGGAAAACAACCTTGTAGCAAAACAAATTTCTTTTCTGTGATTATTCTCAGTGTGTGAGTTAATTTTCTAGGCAGTAATATGCTTCACTATCATTAGGGTAGTGACTCATACAATAGAGCCCATATGTGCATTGGATGCAGCAGTGGTTAGTACACTGGATGGGTACTCAATTTTTTCTTAGGGGAATGGGGTTCAGAGGCTAACTAGGAAAGAAATATGGATATAGTAGTCAAAAACAACAGAGATTTATAAACAATACAGAAACAGCAAAAGCAATGTGCAAATTATACAGGCAAAACATCTGGTGTGTTCAGTCATTAAAACAGGCTGACAGTTATCTCTGCTGTCTACATTATTTTGGTGATACTTTCATGGTGTTTTAGAGTTTTAGACATGCAAGTAGAAAAATAACAACATTTCGTTATTATTTTTGTCCAGCATCTAAATGATGGTTGGCACTGTGCAGAGAACATGACACAATCCTCACCCTGAAGAGCTTATGATCTAATTTTAGATGTGCTGCAGAAACAGAGAGTGACACTAAGTGCTGAGCATAGATAGAAACAACCAATCTTAAACCAGGAAACTTCATAGAGCTACTCAGGCTTTTTAGTTCACGTTGTTTATCCTTAAACCCCTTCCATAATAAAGGATTAATTTATAATACATGTGCATTTTAATGAAAATTCTCCAGTTTTCCACTGAAAAAAGGAAGCAAAAGCACTTCAGGTTTTTTGTCCTATTCTATCCCTTCCCTAAAGAAGCGATGTAAAAAATAGCGGAGAGGAGAAAAACCGAAATAAAAATAGAATAAATTAGAGTTGCGCAATTTAACTTTAGACATTTTACTTGGTGCCCACGTTATAAATTTAGATTCCCTATGCTGATTGGGGGAGGAAGGAAAGCACCTAACTTTAAATCGCCCTCTGTTAGGAAACGTGTGTCCAGTATGCTTGAGGTAACAATCATGTGGGAACACAGAGCGCTAGGAGCTCTTGCCTCTCTCTGGGAGCATGTTATTTTGGGGAAAGCAGGAGGCCCTGTCCTGGAACATGGCCACTGCTGGACCTTCACAGCAGATCCTTGGTCTGGTTTCGGTGAGTAGCCACGTACCAGGAGTTAGAAAATGTTGCTGTGTACAAGGACTCTCTTGAGAGAAAGTGCCAGCAGATCCCAAATCCTTCTTAGATCAGATCAACATAGTCTGGAAGTGTCTCTTCCAGCTTACAAGCTTGGAATGAGTAACCTCTCTCAGCACTCTTACATTCTCAATGATATCAGACCAAACCATTTGCAAACCATCCCCATGGTTCCTGTAGGCATTATAAATCCAGTTATTACCTAAAAAAATATTCACTGGGGCCACTTTTTGCTTGAAACATTAGAATAGAACAATGTTTTGGTGTTCTTTTGGCACAGGATTATATATGTAAGCAGGATTGCTGGAGGTTTTTGCAGATTCTTGCTCAATGTTTAGGATTGCGTGAAAGGACCAGAAATATTTGAAATTATTTGCTTTAAGCTTTTTCTTCCTCAAAACCAAACATCCATATTTAGTAAAATGTTTATGTAGTGACACTTACTATAGTTAAAAAACAAAAACTTTGAAAATATACATAATTCCATAAAAATCCATATTGTTGTACAGTCTATATCTAAGTAAAAGCTTTTATCTGAAAAAAAGGAAAATCTACTAAACTTACTCCAGGCTGCTGTCAGATGTGATTGTTTGATACAAATGATCCAGCAATGAATTATGGATGAAGTTTTCATGGTTCATAATTAACTTTTTTTTAAATAACATTTACTTGTGCATATTTCAGAGCACAGTTATTTTAATTGCAACATTCAGTATAGGTGAGATCTAATTTTTCCATCAAGAGCAAATGTAAGGTAGAACTCCAGACTGAATAACAGAGCCTGGTAGGAGACCCTCAGTGCATCCCATCTCTGTCACCAAAATGCAATGTTGTGTACCAGCACTTGTAATTATGAAATGAAATCCTACCAAAGTACCAGGGTTTTCTGTTGATGTGTTCTGTTGGTATGAGATGGTCCTTTGCTGAACAGAAATGTTCTTGTTTTTGAAATTCTTCTCCTGGAAATAGATTAATCAAATTTTAATATTAGGGGAAACAATGTTTGGAATCTTTATTTGAACGAGTGCCTGAAAATAAAACACAGAACAGAAAAAGCTAAAAACTGCCCTTCTTTTATAAGGTTTTGGTCAGATATAATTCTTGTTCTTCATATGCTTTTTGTAGACTTTTGTCCTATGGCATGGTCCAAAAATAGTCTGCCTTTTTTTGTTTTTCACCTCATGAGGATGTTTGCAAAAGAGTATTTGTAACACCTAAGTTTGTAAAACTTCAGAGACTTCCAGAAGTACAGGGTAGTGTGTAGGTAGGATGGACAGGAGCCATATGTGCCAAACTGTCTTCTGCACTGACGTCGATCCTATTGGAGAGCCTGTTGAATTAGCCAACAAGAGAAAAAAGAAAGATGGTATTTGAATAATCTAAGTCTATTTAAAAGCAAAACAATCTGTTTTCTATTTGAAATGTCACATGCAAAAGCCTATAAATGAACCCAGCAAAACAGTAAGTTACACTTTACGAGCTCTGCAGCGGCTCTGCAGTGAAAGATGACAGCCGAAGTGCTCTCAGTAATAACTCACACGTGGCCTTCATAATAGAATCTTTTACGAAGAGAAGTAGTGTGTTGGCTAAGACACTGGAGTTATCCTTCTCAGTGTCTCAAAAGAGAGATATATGATCCTTAACTCCTGCTTGGTGGAAAGGCAGAGAGGAGTTTGATAGTTTGGGCATGACAGCTCTGCAGGAGCAGCTGCGCTGGAGCCGACTTCCACTTTGCAAAATTTGGAACCCCTGGGATCTGGCATCAGCTGGTGCAAATTGACACAACTCTATTCATTTCAATTAAGTCACACCAATTTACACAAACTGAAGATATGGCCCATTATTTCTTCATGCCTGCTCTAGCAATGAATCCAAGTATGTGATTAAGAATACAAGAATGCTCATTACAGTTAATGCCATGTGCTTAAAGCCATGAGCTTAAAGTTAAGGAGGTATTTAAGTGCCTTGTGGTGTCAGGATCAGAATGCAGAGCTTCCTGGTGCCAGTGGAGGTGTTGTTATAGCAATTGCTTTGAGAAGAATCTTGGTTTGTAGTGTGCAACTTTCCTGTTGATCAGCATATTGCCAGCTGGATTAACTGTTGTGTATAGTAGTTTATTCTCTCTCAAAATATTTCTTAACTTGCATCACAGATGCAGGAATAAAGAGAGAAGTCATTGAACAGTTTCCTTAATGGTAACCTTTTTTACTGAGCATGATTTGTCTTGATCCAAAACAGAAATCTGAAATTCTTTTCCAAACTCTGCCTTTGAAACACAGTAAGACCTTTCACAAATGATATCGTCTTGGTAGCTCACATAATCGTACAAGTATAATGTTTATATATATATATATATATATATAAAAGAATGGCAGCAGCTACCATTTTAATTTTGACAGTTTATATGCAACAGTGAGGTATAGGATACTTTTGTTCTCTCTATGCAGTTAAAAGCAGAGCACAGCCTGCAGTGCTCTCTGCGTCTGCCATTCGCGGCCAAGGAACAACCTCCTGAAGTTCATGGAGGCTCAGAGACCTTTCTAGAAACTTCTGTGTGTCTCTAGGGATTGTGTTGGCCATTTGGCTGACCTGAACTCCACGTGGCCATAGTGCTCCTGCTAACAGTAGCCAAATGGACTCGTTTGGTACATCCGTAAGAGCTGCAGCTGCACTTTTGACAGCAACCACCCTCTGCAGCACAACGTGAACTGTGTAGCACTTCTCATACACATTATATTTGGAGATCGCAAACAAAGCAGATGACCAAGGACCTAATCTCTCCGAACGTGTAATTTTACAAGCAGTTAATCTAATACATTAGATTCATGTTATCTGCCATCATTTATACCTTACTACATTCTCTGTAACCTACGCTTACAAGCCCCAGCTTAGGATAAAGACAGACTGTTTGTCTTGAGGCAAGCGTAAAAAAAATGTCTCCAGCTCTTCTTTGCTCACTGATCTGAGTGGCATTCGCCTCTCATTTCTGTGACTGAGCCTCACTTTGCCAGACACATACACTTAGCAGGTGTTTTCATCATTACATTAATAATAAGAATTGACATGTTCTAAATGAGGAATCCCTTGTTGTGCCTGGTAGCACTGATGGATATTTGAGGAAATGGACAGCTTCTGAAAAATGTTTTTGCCACGACCAGCACTTCTCTGACAGGTTTTTAATGGCTCTCATAGAACTCTCACTAGCTTGAACACTTTTGCAGATGAAGTGGAAAGTGGTGAAATGTGCTGCTTTAACACTTTTGAAAGTTAGAAACATGGAACAACTATGAATGTTGCTTCTGAATTGCGATCTTTTTTTTTTTTCTCTGAAAATATTTTTTCCTCTATCGAAACTGAAAGATTGCAATGGATTAGCTGAGGGGGCAAGTATTTGTTATGATGCACCAGGACTGAGCTGTATAACCCCCATTAACCTTAATGGGAACCACAAAGCTCAGTCTGCTCATTTAGATGGAAATATCCCCCTGCTCATCAGGGATCGATTGCACTGTGTGATACCTGCTCTCAGTGTCTCATTGAATATGGGAGTCACTGTCGTGACCCTGTAAGCCTTGGACTACGAGAAAGGGAGGACACATAAAATGAGGGTGTGAGAAGAAAAGTCAAATAAAAATATAAGCTTAAAAAAGGGAGAGAAAAAATTATAAATGTTGGTATGTAGCTCATGTTAAAAGTTCATATGAAACAAAACTGCAATTAAATCACGTATCTCCTTTGCAGTTCAATATGATATTGCAGAAAATCAATACAAAGACAACAGCCTATAGAATTCAGGTGGTTCTGAGAATTCTTAAATTTAAAATCATTTTCTAGGAAGAATGTGTTCACTTTTTTTTTCTTGATATCAGAAGAGCCTCAATGGAATAGATGCTCATCTCTTTTTCAAAGTCAGTTAAGCTTCTGTGCCTAAATCCAGTGTTCATGTTTGAATCCCAGTCAATAGCTTTATTGAAAAAGATCTACAGCTGCTTTTTTAAATGATAGCAGGATTGTATAACAGAAGCTCGGTTCTATGCTGACATCTCTCCTCTCTCACTGGTGAAACTAACACACATATTTTGCCCTGAAAAATATTATATAGTTAAGAAAGGGGACCATAGAGGAAATAACAAAGCTGGCATTATGAAAGGAACATGTTTACTGTGGAAAATTGTTAGTTTATATTTATGATTTGAGGCTTCCCAGTGCAGATAACAAAAGACATGCGTGTTAAACTTTAAATAAATGCTGTGCTGCCATAGGCATGATTTCCAATATCGCAGTCTGCTTCATTAATACTAAAATAAGACCTTCTCTCCTCAGGTTGAGTACAGCAATCTTAAATCTAACACAGGAGCAGCAGTACTGGTTTCCAAACACCTCTCGCAGCCAGAAAATTACAACAGAACAACAGATAGAATTTAGGAAAATTGTTTTCCGTAGTTTATTTTTCATGCCTGGGAATAATCAGTTTTTTTCAGCTTATCATGACTTTTTAATCTTAAGACTTGGCAGTTCTAAGTATGTGACAGTATCACTCAGAAGACAATTTCGTCTATTGCTTCCACGAAGAAGAGTTCTTCCAGAACTCCCACCATAGCCAGTGCTAAGGTGTAGTATGCAAGGACTACATTAATAACAATGAAGTTGCCCTGCTCTCTAAATTAAAGGTAGCAGTGACATCCAAGAGAAATATGGAACTCCACAACATTACCCAAATTGTCTTTTTCCAGTTCAATAGAGTGTTATTGTTAGTTTTTTAGGTTTACTAGAATTACAGCCATTGCAACGCATGACTCTGCCTGGGTACAATTTTCAATTATATGAATACCTAGTAGATGAGAATGTAAGTTGTCAGTTTGACCAAATCTGGACCACCACTGATTGCTTCCTTGAACAAATCCTAAGAATTCATGAAAAGGTGATTTTGCTTCAGAAAATCACTTCCTGTGTTCTCCCAGGGAAACTACCTTACTAAGGAGCTGTGTTTTCCTCCTATCAAAATCTGTAAGGGCTGTTGCAATATTGTGTAGCAACCACAAGCCTCTACACTGAAATTTCCAGTTCTGTATTCTAATAATACAACTTAATTGGACTTGTGTCCTTCAGGTTACAGTGACATCTCATAGTCCTTTGTTGTGAGATTATATCATTTTTCAAGCATTTCCTAGCATGGTGAATGAGGGCATGTATACACTGCTTTCATTTATTTCAGTTTTTTTCTATTCGTGTTGCAAACATTGATCAGTGAAAAGCATATGAAATGCCCAGCTTATCAACCTGCCACCCAGTCCTGTGTTTGGGTGGCTTCTCCTGAATCATTTCCTCCTTACAGTTATGTAAACAGGTCTTTGAGTTTGGCCTCATTGCAAACAAACAGTTTATTGATGCAGGACAGAGGGCAACCTTCTTGAATATCCGTATCCTGGGGTTACACATCTCACTGACAGTCAGTCCTCAGTCAAGACTCCAGAGCGAGTGGCCAGTACAGGGGTCAAGAACCAAGGTCTGCTGGAATAATTTGGTTTAGACAGCAAGGTAAATATCATCTCCTGGAGCAGATTTACAAGAGAATGGGATCAGTGCCATAGAACTTCCACTGCTGGTACAGTTACCACTGCAGGGGCCAAATTATCACTAATGACTTATCAGTATCTGTGTTTTTCCATCTTAAAGTAGTGAGTCTTTCCTGTGAGCTCTGAAGGCTGGTTATTCTGTATAAAAAATGTAGTAGAAGTACCAGCTGCTGGTGTGTAAACAGATCTGAATTCCTGAACTTCTACCTCAGCAGTGGTGTCTTGGGATCTTAGTTGGAAACAGGGATTTTAGTTCTAATAACTCCTCCTGTGGATGGTCACAAGGATTTTATTTTACTGAAAAATGGAATACACCAATATGTGAAGAAAGACATTTTCAGATACTTTTAGTTGTTTCCCTTCAGAATATTTTCCAGCATGGTGTTTATCGTGGCTGTTTTGTGCTTTTCTTCCAGTTATAAATAACTACTAAAGACTGATGTGTTTACTTTGTTTAACCATGGCCATGATGGGTCGAGGACACATTAAATCATCCTCAGGCTCTTATTTGCAGCCAATTCTGAAATAACCAGAGTGGTGACATAAAATTACTTCATACTGCAGAGATTTTTATATTGGCTTAAATCTCTGAAGTCCCCAGTGCTTTACAACAGGACACTTTAATGGTAAAACAGTGACAGCAAAGATGAAAGTCCATGTGGAATTGCCTAGCAGACAACTCAAGGTTTGTTTAAGGTGCTAAGATATGAAAAAGGGAGTTGTGTTTTTTTTTTTAGGGTTTCCTTGATGAGTTTGCAGATCTAACTATTATTTATTTAGATGTAAGGTGTCTTTGTATTTTAGAAATAGTGATGGAGGATAGTGATACTTCTATTCTCATGAGATTACAAGGGGAAAAATGTTATTTTCTGACAATTTCTGCAAGTACAGCCTTCTCTGAAAACACTATTTGTAGTTGCTACTGTTAGTTTAATGATTTGACCCCTTTCTGTTTTGGAATTACCTGCAAGCAAACAGCACTGTTTATACTTGTTTGTTGTCATTAAAAGCAAGAGCGACTTTGAAAATCAAGCTTGTGTTATTATATTGTTCACACAAAATTAATATGTCTCCTTTACATTGTCATTTGCACATCAGCCCAGTATTTGCAATGTGTCTCCTTCTATTAATGTATTAATAAGATTGTATCATTGATTAATTGTATGTAATTAGCAATGACTTAATAACATGGGTCTGAGAATTATATCATTATTTGTTTGTATTAGAAAATTGAATTGCATTCAAACTGCATTCCAACACTGGCTGGTGCTCACTTGGAAGTAACTGACAGAAATCAGCCTGTAGTTCTCACTTCACTTCTCTCTTAGATATCTGAGAAACAAGATGAGCTTTCTCCTGTGGGTTAAAATGTCTGAGCTCAATTATATCATGTTTGGGAATGAACTGAGAGAGTTCAGGGCCATTTATGGAAATCACTCGGTCTTCAGGTAAAACTACAGTATTTAAGTCGAACAATTTGTAGGCCAGGAATCCTCCCCTGAGGAATGAAACTCTGCAGGAGTTGGAGAGTCATTCATACGGAAGTCTGGGAAGAGGAAAAGGTGATGTGTTGAAATTCTGTTTGTTTGCATATAAATAATTCAGTGAAATTATCTCTGTTACAGTGATTTCAGTCAGTTTCAAGGGAAGTAATTAAAATCATACAGATGTTATTTATTAATGCTGTTGGGAATAGGAGATACTGCAGCTGGCACAATTTGAAGTTATCCAGAAGAAAGTTAAGGCTTTGGACTGACAGCAGATAAACTGAAAGCAGCTATATTTTTACAGAGATCTAAAGGCATCAGTGACCGTATGCATCTCCTTGCCTATAAAGGTAGATAAAAATTTAATGTTCTAGTTCTGCTGCTCTACTGTAAACATTTGTTACCCAGCAGATGGAGGAAACACAGATAATTTGGAGTCAAGTTCTTATTGAGCATAGTTTCTTGGTTCCCCTTCTCAGACATGGATATATGCAGTACTCAACAAACCTGTAAAGCCGAACCTAAAATTGTTCAAGAAAACTGCATTTTGTAATACTCTGGCATTTCTGATGGGAAGTAGCATGGAAAGTTGTATTGTTTGGAAAGCAGAAATATGGAATTAAACACAACAGTACACATTGTAGTCAGTGGAATTTTGGTAGCAAAGTTACCCCTTATCCTCCAGTGATAAAGAAATACAAAAAGCCAGAGGCAGGTTGGAGTAGTGGATGGTTCACTCTTTGCCTTTAAGTTCACTGTAACTTGCAGGAACAGAATATAAATACTTTGAGACATGAAACATGAAGTACTTTGACTTCTAAAAATTAAAACGGGTAAAAAAAAAAAAAATCAGTTTTAGTATATCAGCAAATGGTAGTAGTTTATAAATGATAAGATTAGGAAGTGGTTTCATTTGTATAGTTTGATGCTTTAAAAAAATGTATGAATCCTAGATTAAAACACACAAAGAGAGCATTTAAGTAATGACAGTGATTCTCATAGAGGAGTATGGTATATTATTATACTTTTTCTGAAGTCTTTTTTGTACAAGGTTTAGGCAGGAAAAAACATCGTTCCTGCTCTAGAAATAATATGCTTTTGTAATGTTTCCCAGTGAAATTCTTTCCTGTTAGCATTATTTTATTTGGTTTGTGAAAACTGCCAACCTGAGCTAATATTAATAGTTAGGCACAAATGTAACTATTACCTATGTAACTTATTATTTTGTAAGTTCTGGTGGTGGTTTTTTGCAAAAAGGAAGAGGAATTCTGTATTTATTTGAAGGATCTGAACTATATTTAAAATTGTCTGTCTAGAAGTTTCTGATTGCTTTCTTTGGATGGTTTTCCACTTAATCTAAAACACAGCTAGCAGATTGTATGTAGCTAACATGCACTTGTTTAAAACTAGAACTAAAGATATTTGCAGTTGCTACTGATGCAACTTCAAACAAGCTTTTTGGAGAGTTTTGGATCATGCGAATTGCCTTGAGTTGCTCATTGAGGTTTGTCTTTGATTTTGAAACAATTCAGAACCAAAGCCCATGGTCTTTATTTATTTACAAATTGGAATTTCAGTTCAGTCTATTTTACCAAGAATATCCATAAACCTACTACAAGCTTTAAACAACTAAAGAAGGTGAAAGTTAAACCTGTTTTGATGCTGGATAGAAGGCATTTTACAAGTAGATTGCAAATTATTTGCATAATATTTTGAAATGCAGTTTGGGGAGATAAGGTGCTTAGTATTTTAGTTATTAATAAAACTGGATTGAAGAATGAGAGACAGTGAGTTTTGTCTACAGAGAAATGGCCAGTTAAAACGAAAAGCATCCTATTCCTTATAGAAACCCTATCTGGTTTTGATGAGGATGCTGGTTTTCTCTCCACACTCCCAACAATGGCTTTCTGCAGAAACTAAACCACAAGGGCCAGAGAGAGTGACTCTTGTTGACTGAGGGACAAAAATTCCAGAAACGCAAGTAATTACTTTGGAACCAAGTAGCATTAGAAAACATATAAAATCTGGATAAAAATAAAAATTCTTCAGCAAATTTAAAATGGATGGTACCTTTAGCTAATATGAGAAGCCTAAAGTTCTGTATCTGAGGAGAAATTATTTCCAGGTGTAGCAATACATTTATCAGAAACAGTATTGATTCACAAACTTTTTTAAGATGCTTCTATCAAAACTTGTTAGAAATTGATTACTTTTAATGCTGTTCATTGTAATACATTTTATAGTCAAATACTCCAGAGAGACACATAAAGAAAATTTTAAAAGAGAGCAGAACTGACTGGTCTGGTGATTCTGAAGAAACGGGCTTTCCATATTATATCTCACTGATACCCTGGGAAATAAAAGTTCTCCTTTTTTTAATAAATTGATCTTTGTAATATTTTAATGCCTTAGCTCTCTAGAGTAGAAATTAAAACCTTTCACAAATTGATAGACCAAAAAAAAAAAAAAGAGAAATTGAAAAGATGAACTGTGATTAAATTTCTAAAGCATGAAGAGATGTTAACAAGTACTAATATCAGAAAAAATTAGAGAAGCACTGCAAGAATATATCAAAATTCTCCGTTTTTGTTTGGTAGTTTTTGAAGAATTTGGACGGCATCAGAGCATTTGATGTGACATTAGGGTTGTCTCTGTCTTCCTACCAATTCCAGTGTTTCCAGAAGAGCTTGACACACCAGTCTAATCTTGTTTGAAGGTCTGACCAAAAATAACAATATGCTTTATTTAACTTCAAAATCCTCATCAGTAATGAAGTTGTTCTTTTTCCACAGTGTTTGCTGTCTGGGGCCTTATGATAAGCCTAGATCAGCAGCACTCTAGCAAACAGTCTAACAGTTTTGAAACTATTTTCAAAGAATCACTAGGAATAGTTGAAAAAAGTAGACCCTTTCATGTTAAGTACAGAATCTTTATTCTCTAATCTAGTAAATTTTTTTTTTTTTCTCTTGTTCCAGACTTCAGCTCAAAAGTATGTGAATTTAGTGAGACTGAAAAAAGCATCCAGTCAATACAATGGTACCTGTCAATAAATACACACCCTTTCGTTGATTTCACACAGCGAGGGGGACTAAAGGGGGGCACAGCGGTGCTTGCACATGGCACAACTGGCAACTGTACTACTCCCGAGTAGAAAACTTTTCCATGACTAGTTATATTGTTTACTTCTGTCTTTCTGCTGTAAAGCTGACCAAAAGTGGATGAGTGGGTGGAATAGGTAGAGATGGAGCTGCTGTTTATTGACTGCTGTTTGTGAATTCACAACAATAATTTTTGTTTCATGAGGCCCAGGACAAGATCAGTGTGAGAGATGTGATTCTCTAGAGCCTGCATTCTCCACAATGCTGTAGATATCCAAATAGGAACTAATTTTCTTTCAAATAGCCTTAATTCCCACTCTGTGCTTGCATGTCCTTCAGGGAGAGGACAACTACAAAGCTGAAGAAATAAGAGCTTAGCTTTTACAGAATACATGGTGTCAGGGGGACAGGGGAAGGCAGACACATATTGTATTAGTAATAATGAGAATGACAGTGTGAATCTAACAACAACATTCAGCAATTTTGCAAATGTAACATCATAAAGCTTTACAATTACACCAGATATAATTTAATATAAATTCTTTATATCGAGAGCTAGTTTGATTCTATGAATATTTTATGCTCTTTTTTGGTTGGAAGAGACCCTCAATATCATTGAGTCCAACCATAACCTAACTCAGGCACTAAACCCTGTCCCTAAGAACCTCATCCATATGCCTTTCAAACACCTCTAGGGATGGTGACTTAACCTCTTTCCTAAGTAGCCTGTTCCAGTGCTTCACAGCCCTTTCCATGGGGAAATTTTTCCTAATATCCAATCTGAACCTGGCACAAATTGAGGTCATTTCCTCGTGTTCTATCATTTGCTACTTGGGAGAGGAGATCAACAGCCTCCTTGCTCCAACCTCCTTTCAGGTAGTTGTAGAGAGTGATTAAGGTCTCCCCTCAGCTTCCTGTTCTCTAGGCTGAACAGTCCCAGCTCCCTCAGCTGCTCCCCATAAGACTTGTGCTCCAGGCCCCTCACCAGCTTCATTGCCCTTCTCTGAACTTGCTCCAACACCTCAAGGTCTTTCCTGCAGTGAGTGGCCCCAAACTGAGCACAGGATTCAAGGTGTGGCCTCACCAGCGTCAAGCACAGGGGGACGATCATTGACTTCCAGTCAACTGGGACCTCACCAGTTAGCCAGGACTGCTGATAAATAATTTGAATTTATCTTAGTGAAGGTTTCAAAGCTTTGGGTAATGATTCTCCTGGGAAATAAATATATGCAAAATATTTCCAGAAAAAAAAGAAACATTTTTTGAATTGGTGAAACAGTCTTTTTTAGTCATAATAGCATTTTAATTAGTCAGCTCTGTAGGGTTTGGTTAAGGTATAGTCCAACATTTTGGCCTGCAGGAGAACCTGCAGTATGGGCTGCAGTAACTGCAATACCCATTCTTGCAGGTTGTTTCTGAGATCTCGGATTAAAAAATGCAACTGTTATGAAGTCATTCAGAACAGCAGAACTCTGACTGGCAAGTAATACCAGGTCCTGTATTTTGTAATTTGGTTACTGTGATTAATTTTGCCTTCTGATGCTTCCAGTGCTTTTCTCTATGCATTTTTCAGTTAAATAAATTCAATAAAATATGCCATCACATGACAATAAGAGAACTGATACAGAAAATAATTCATAGTGTAGTATTGATAAATGCTTGGTGGAGTAATAGCAATATGTCATCAATCACCTGTGTTCATGTTTGATGGCATCATATAAACTAATTCAGAATGAGTGTCCTTTGCTTTAACCTTGGTTGTATTTGCAACTTACTCTAGAGGAAAGTAATAATCCTTCATTAACTGGTAGGTGTGAAACATTCTCTGTCAAGAGGGCAGAGGAGGACGCAAATTAAAATTGGTTTCAGAATGTGTCCTGAGTCAAAATTGGTCTTTCTCTGCAGTCTCATATACTGCATAAATTATTATTTTACATTTCAAAGGATGTGTAAGTGAATGAGTCTTTGTATTTTGCAGGTTTGTTCTTTTTCTCTTTGTTGTTTTTCTTTATAGGTATTCAAATGTACATATAAAAAAATTCAAGGACACATCAAATCTTTGATCTTGCTACAGCTTTAATTCTTAAGAGCCTATATAAGACTTTGCTTTACATTATGCATTAAGGTACTAGTAATTAGGAACTGGTGGTAATGACCCATTCTCAGACAAAGTAGTGCTGTTCCTTGTTTTCCATTAACTGCATGGAGGGTTTATTTGCTTAGAATTGAGTTTAATTTGATTAGCAGGAATTGTAAGACATTTGTAACACAAGGTATATTAGCATAGCACTTTGTTTGTAATGAGTGCCAAAAAGCATTTAGGGGAACAGCTATTTATTGGAGATATTCCTTCTTTTAATAAGGAAGGTCTAGCTAAATTTTACTACTCTGCTCTCAAAATCTCTTCAGCTTTAACTACTGGCTAAAAGAGAAATAAAATGCATTGCAAAAGTTCAATAGATGTTTTCTGAAAGTCACAATTTAGCAAAATTCCCCCAATTACTAACAGAAGAATTCATTTAATCTGAAAATTTGGCAGCATCAGCAGGTTTTTTTTCCATAGTTTCCAGTTTATTTAGCAGATAGCGGTATACGTCTGCTGCAGAGGAAAGATATTCACTGTGTTCAGCAAAGACCCCTTTGCCTCTTTCTTTCCCCCAAAAAGAGGGTGATGTGTTCTGTACCAAAAAAGTGCTGTATACTGACCTGACTGGAGGTTCTTGTGTTGCCCATCACAAAATCCTGTGAAGACACTAATAATTCTATTAACTTACTGTGGAAGCTTCTCATTGATTTTAACTACCTAGCAACGTTTTTGTTCACTCCGTTGAGTAATTTTCTGCCCAAGCGCCTGTTGCGCCTCTGACATGGGGTGGTGCATCTGGGTTAACCACATGCCTCAAACACTCGACCTGTTCAGAGAACATGCTGAAGATGCTGTTACCTCTGACAAGTCAGTTCCTCTCTGTACATCTGTGAGTTCCTTGGAAATGGCCATTGGACTGCTATGAATCCAGCTGAAAGTCTGGTTGAAACATATTTTCAGTCAAATACAATAGTCAAAAAACATGACCCAGGTTAGTAAAAGATATTTTATTACTGGAGGATGTTTAAACTGCCATTTAAAGTCAAATCATTTGTTGATAAAATCAAACACATAGGATCCATAAGGAAGATACTAGTAATTTGTTCACAGAGAATAGTGTTTTGTTCTTAGTATTTTCTCTCTCAACAACAGGTACCTATCTGGAAATAATTTCAGTATTCTACCCTTAATTCTATGCTTCTTTTGTCATTTGATAAGCTGGCAACCAGGAGCTAGCTATGTTCCTTAAATAGGGCCATGGATTATTCTGGAAGTGTTCCAAGGTAAAGTAGCCACTTTATTAGACGCGTAGTGGCTGTTCTTCCTCGTGGTGTCTCTGCTAGCTCCAAACCAAACATTCTTGATCAGCTGTAGTCCCTGTTTTTTATTCCTTTATGTTTAACCTAATTCATTTTGGGTTTTGTGATGATGTTAGCAAATAGCTGCATTTGTCAAATAGGAATGCAATTGAAACAACAACGAGCTTTAACCCAAAGCTGTGTGTAATTTTACATATACTATGAAACCCCTAGAAAATTTGGGAATACATGGTAGCAGTTAAACTGCTATCAACTGCTGCGCGGTGCTGAAAATTCAAACTACAGTATTATCTGCTTTATCCAGAAGCCTGTTTATTTCTGCTCAGAACAAGGTCAGTTCTGAGTTCAGTTACTAAGTTTAGTACTTAAATTATGGTTGAATCCTATTATTAACTTAATTTTATTAGTAACTAGTTGTGCTTACTACGTTTTTATAATAATAACTTGCCCTATATTTCTTTATTTGGAGTTTTGGCATCGTAGTAACACTTTTAATTCTAGTTACGCTTCCACTAGAACCCTGTTTTTTTTCTCTTCCTTCAACAATAGCTACTTTGCTATAGCCTGCTGCCACATTTTTTTCATTTTTTTCCTAACTTTTCTGGTTTGACTGGAGATAAATTGCAATTACAGTTATCCAAATATGAAAAATACATTTTTCCCCATCTTCTAGCATTAGTATTTATTTGATGTTTTGAGCAAATTTGATCAGAGTTCATTTGCACCTGCTTTGTGTTTGCTTTCCACAAATACTCTGGCAGATGAGTTTACTGGTATTCAGTGAGCATGCTGGCTGCAGGTTTTCAACGAATATTTCAGAATATGTGCAGAAAGAGTTTTAACTTTGGTTATCCATATAGGGCTAATAATAACACTTATTTTATGGCGAGGCAGAACTATATAATTGATTTGTATATTTAACTGGGACTGCTCACAAACAAACTTCAACTCAACTGAAGAATTAATCACAAACATATTGAGAGATTTGTTTGACTAACTAACTCAATTAGCAAGATCGCAGTGTTTCCCAACAACTTGCTGCTGCTTTTCTCTGCAATGTTCATTGACCGATGTATGCATTAAAAATTATTTAATTACCTTTATGATGTGAATTAAACACATGAACCCAACAGCTGAAATCGCAACAGTGTTTTGCCTTGATTACTATTTGCAATAGTGTATTTGGACACAGTGTATCTGCAGGCTACAGTCCATCTAGGTGAGCATCTTGTCTTGTTGCTAAGCAAAATCTGAGCACCACTAGGTGCATATTAGGGGAATTTGAACTGTATGAATCCTTCTCTCTCTTTGCCTTGCTAGAGTTACGTTATTTGGACTTCTCTCCTTCATCTGTGGTACTTTAGAAACCAAAGTGCAGGAGCAGCATGGATTTGTGTCTTCTTACCTCATGGCTGCTGAACAACTCTTTGTGTGTTCATCTCTGTAGTTTCCCTTTTTTATTATTATTTGTTATCCACAGTTTGTGGTGTTTTATTGACATTTTATATTTTTGTGTGTTTTGTTAGGTTTTCTAGTCTTTTAGTTGTTGATGCTGGCACCATTCACACTGAAATCAGTGTAAATTTCCTTTTCCCCCAAGGTGTTTACAAACTCCTCCAAATGTAGCCCAGCAGGATTCTGGTCTTAACTGAAATTAACTGTCATACATAGGATTTGTTTATCTCTCCACATCCTTCCATCACAGATGTTTGTCCTTTGGCTTGTTCTTTTTCTAATTAATTTTTGATTATAGTTTGAAACACCTTCTGTCTAACCAGTTTCCCCCAAGTAGTTATTTTCTTTCCCCTTCACCTATAGTGATTCCCCAAAACAGAATAGTATTTACTTCTGCTTGAAAGTGACCCTTCCATTCAGCTGTTTCAGATAACAGAGTTCTTGTAAACATATATATTTTGATGCTATGCTATTTCTTGTTCTTCTTGAATTACAAATCCACACATGCTATACTAAGTGTTGTTCACCATTACTTGCAAAGACTGACAGAGATAGTTCAGAGAGGATGGTGGAGCTCATTTTCCAGATTGATGTCCCAAACGTTTTTTTGTGGGGTCACCACTAAGTTATAGGTAAATAATAGAAAAATTAGAACAATACTGACACAGGCAATCCTGACCAAAACAACCTAAGTGACAGGCCACCAGCAACTCTTAAAGGATATGATTTCCCTATTTTCTAGCCAGTTTGTGGAAAGCAAATACGTGAAAAGAAATTAATTTCCCAAAACAACATCTCTGACGAGCATGGGAGAAAACTGAAGTTTGACTGCTGAAGCCATTTGACTGGCTTCAGCTGTCTGACTGATAGATACTATTACTACTACTTAAGCTAAAGGCGTTGCTGAACTACAATTTTCAGTGTGTGTGTGCTGGTTAACTTAGATACTCTGGGCTGCTAATTCGGGAAGAACAACACCAGGAGAGCCAAGGGCTGCAGCTGTGCTTCCAAGGACAGGCAGGCAATAGCAAACCACAGAATACACAGGAGCAGGGCAAAAAGATAAATTCTGGTTTCTGAAAGACCACTGTAAAATGGGTTTGTGTTATCCCTCTTTCCATTCTCAGTTTTCTGCTGCTGCACTCACACTTTAATAAAAGTTCTGGGCAGCCTCTCCTTGCAAAGTCAGGAGAGATGTAGGAGATCAGAGAAGCATGTGGGAGATAGAACAGCCATTTCTGTGAAGTAATTATAATAGCTGTGTGACAACTCATTGATATGCAAGTGCAACTGTTGAAAATGGTGTAAACTCCACAGACGAAAAGAAGATAATTTGACAGCATTAAGAGGAAAGCTAAAACAAGGCTGATGGCAGAAAAAAAACATTTTGTTTAATTCTTTAGATCTGTAAGTTATTCAGGGAAGCGTGTAACTTCACTTCTTGGTTTAGTTACTTTCCTGAATTGCTGTAGCTGATTTTCCTCATCACACAATTGTGGTTATTCCAGTATAGAATTACTGAATGATGCTATGAGGTGACTGTGGTTTCAGGACTGATTCTGACGGTGCCATGTGGTTTAAGAAATTTTGGCCTCCAGGTCACTGGGTCTTCTCTTGCTCCTCAGTAACACTGGGATTATCTTCTACCTGACTATTCTCTAAACTAGTTTTATGAAATAAGCTGCATTTAAGAGGGGAAAAGAAATAACACACAGTGGAAATGTTTGAGTTGTTTTAGGGGCGGAACAAGGTGGGACTTGGACGTGCTGTAGTTTTGCTTTAGGTGATGTTAATAAAGTTCAGGATTGGATTCCAGCAGGATTTTTTAAAGACAAATTGTTAGGCAATTGATGGATTTGCTCTGGTAATCAAAACCTATGTCCACAATGTTAAAGTCGCAATTACAACAAGGAAGTTTTCTGATAATCAGTCTTTTTATGTCACTTCATTCTTCCAAATTAATGACTTAACTCCTATGAGCATTTGGAATTATCTCTGTTAGCATCACTTGTATAGACATAACTATTTTGGTAATGATGACAGTTTTCTGAATTTCTCACTCCTGTATTATTAGACTTCTAAGACATTTTCCAGAATAACAAGTAGCATGTTAAGTGTGAGTACAGGAGAATAATATAAAGACAACAAAACTACCTCCCTTTCTGACAACATGATGATAGCTATCAATGATCCCCTCCTTGAAAGAAGAAATTAAATACATCTCTTCACAATTCAAAACACCAGAAAAATCAATAATATATGTTTTATACTGGTCAGACTGTCCTGGTATCCTTTACAGTGGAGGAACTGAGGAAAATTTTTAAATTATTTTGATTTCTCTTTGCACAGAAAAAACAACCATTGGAAAAAAAAAAGTGAAGTGTTTCTATGACAATAGGTTTTTACAGCATACACAGGAGTAGAAAATAATCAGGAAATACTTTTTAGAAAACATGTCTTTCAAATCTTCTGTGAGGTAGAGCTGGGTATGAATTTTTTTTTTTTTTAAATAAAAATCTGGAATTTGTATAATGCTCTAAATGGTAGACAGAGTTCAGATTGAATCAGGTTCTTGTAGAAGTTATTTATCCCACAGTTTTCTATAGACTATTCTCAATCACCAGAAAGCAGAGCATGCCTTGCTGCTTGTCCTCTGACTTGCTAGGGATGTGGGTGTGGGGTGGTAATTACTTTTTTTTCTCTTGTTTTAAATGTAAATTAAAGCCTAAGTTTTGTTTTCACTTTCTCTTGGGTGTTCTGTTGCATTTCTCATATTTGTGGCTCATTATGGTGGTTTCTTGTGCACCAGCAGCACTGAGTTTTCCTCAATAGTGGTAGTGTCTGGAGTCTCAAAGCCTCAGAGGAGGTAAGTGAAATTTCAGGAGTAAAATATAAGGATCTTAATTAAAATAAAATGCAGAAGGCTACTAACTTTGCTGCATTGGTTTGACTCTGAATCAAGCACTCAAATTTGAACTTAGAATTGGAACATATAGTTTTTTCTTTTAATTTTGGACTTACTTGAGTGGAAAAATGGACTACTTGGCTTATTCACATTTGATTCAAGTTATTTACGTGTCTATTATTTGCAGATAGAGAACACAGACTTCAAAAGCTAAAGCTGAAGATAATAATTGTTTGCCTTGTATAACCTTTCTGGCTTTACTGGATCTCCTGCTAGCTGCTTGCTTTGTTTTTGTCAGGGTCCTTAGCAGTTCTTCTGAAGATCTAATGTTATTGTACAAGAATCTATTATAATTGTTTTCTGACTGTTGATATAGTTAGTCTAAATTGTGTGCAACAACAGGCAGAGGAACATTAGGTCTACACAAAGAAATATTATGTACCACTTTCTATTGCACACACAAAACCTTGCTTTTTTTCCTTTGCTGCTGTTTAGCTGGGTGGTATTTAACCTTCAGAATCTTGGAGGTTGCCTCAGAATAGAGAACTTCTCTTCTTTCTCTGGCCCTCTGGTGTTATTCTGAAAGTACTTTTCCATTCACTATACAATGGGTCAAAGAACAAAATCAATTATATTGGAGAGAATACTGGAATTCAGAGTTTGGGATGCAGAATTACCAGTTCAGACATGAGAGTCACTTGTGACAAGTTAATATGAAAATTTAAAAAGGCTGTGGGGCTATGTCATTGGTGAGAGAGTTTTAAATGTTTTCATTTACTATTGAGAAGGGGCAAATACTAAAGGTGTTACTGAATCACAGGATAATTGATAGCTACTTGTCTGATAACAGCTTCACTTCAGAATGGGATTTTGATATACATCTGGGAAGGCTTTGTTTTTCTATTTCACTCACTGTGCCAGCATTTTATGCACCAAAAATATATTCTTCCTGATGTAGTTTTCTAATGGAAAGAATATAAGGAATAAAACTACTGAAATGTAAAAAAAAAAGTCACTGTACCAGAATACCGACAATGGTAAAAGTTGCCACATTCTACCAAATTGATTACTCCCGATGGTCATTTTAGAGTAATAACATACTGAAAATTTAGTTTAAAATATATATTTAAAATTTTTTTAGAAATAATAACTATAGGGGAGAAAAATTCTGACTCATTTTAGAGAGGAATGTGTACATCTGCAAATTTCTGTTTATAGGAAATCAGGAGTTCCAACTGTGTTTGTATAATGATATTACTACAGGAGCAATATAAATCCAAGAGACCTTTGAGAATCAATCCACATTTTTCTGAATCAACTCAAAAAGGCACTGGAAATACTTGAATTGTCAACATTCAATAACTGACTGTTCTTCAGAATGTGTCCAAAGGATCTAATCCATTTAATTAAAGAATATGTTCATAATTACACTTGGAAAGTTGATTGATTACAGAAAACAATCCCAGTAGGTTTGAGTATGCTCAGGTTAATTGAAGAGCTCAGCTTATGAAGGGAAGATAGCAGAGGGCTGGTTGCAGGTGCTGTTCTCCTTTCTGGTGAGAAGAATGTGCACTTGATAGCACAAGTTCAAATCTTGACAGCAATAACCTTCGAACTGTATCTACATGAATCATATGGTATGACTTTAATGAAAGACGATCTTGCGTGAGATTCCTTTGGTTGCATTTCAAAGATTTATTCAAACTATAGGAGGTTTTCTAAGAACAAAGGATAGAAGATGCTTTTTTTCTCGAGAACCTGGTTCAATAAAGCTCATGTGTGACCTGTGATGGACATGTGCACATAAATTAACTCTTACAGTAATCTTTACAACAGATATATTCTGATGTACTTTGCTGAAGAATGACCTCCAAGAGGTAATTAAAGAGAAATATTTCTCATTAATGAAGTCTCGTGCTCAAAACTGGCAGGACACTCATGCCTGAGGTTTCTTTATGTCATTAGTGTATCCCAGAAATGCTACAGAGCAAATATGGTGGAAGAATATGTTTTAAAGTTATATGACAGGTATTTTGGTCATAAGCTTCCTAATTAATATATTAATCTCTCCATTAATTAAGCGATATTTGCAATTTCCCAAGAAATTCTGCAAGACATTAAAGTGGCTAACAGCCTTTGTCACATCTCATGAAACATGTCATCAGTATGATGTATCTAAACTAGCATTTCTTAAAACAGCATTACCAGGAGTACACAAAGTCCAAGGATTTTTCAAATCTCTCTTTTTCTGTCCATGTGTAAGAAAAATTTAGGGCAATGCTTATTGTCATGAATAAGAAAGTATCCTTAGAATCTAAGCTGCCAGAGTCTCCAAAGCACACACTGTAAACATTTCACTTCCACTGTGACAGCTAAGTGAAGATGCCTTGCTCATTATCCATAAAGAATATGTGGCACAGATGAGCTCAGAATGTAAATTTGTAAGGAAATGGAGAAAAAAGAATTCATTTTTCATGCAGAAATGTGGTGTTTTTTCAGGCTGAAAGATTCGTAGAAAATTAATTAGTGGAAATCTAGCAAATATGTTGTGTTGGTGATACTGAAAATATACTTTTCAGTGACAAAGGAAATGAGATGCTAGAATAATTGAGGTTAAATGGAAAATAGGAGGAACAGATAGGTCCTCAGTTATAGCTCTTCATTATAGAACTTTTAAATAAATGACAGAAATTAGGAGAAATGCAAAAGGAGGATACGTAGCTTACTGAGATGTGGTATGAAATGCATTAACTATGTGTTAAAATTCACTAGAGATTCAGAAAATGTATTGTAATTTTAAATTTTTTTTTAAGAGAAAAAAATAGTTGTATTCAGTGCATCTTTGTGAGCTCTGTCACAGTTAAATACCTGTGTGCACTTACCAAAACTACAGTCATCACAATGACAGATTTAATTTTCTTGAAAGATGAGGGATTTACTGCAGTGCAGAGAGAAGCCCATGTGTTTGCTAGGAGGTGAGTTCAGACAGCCATGATTTAAGTTTCCCAAAACAATAAGAGGCTGGTTGGTATTTCTGGAGTTGTATCCATTATTTACATTGCTAGGCTGTGAGGATATTTGCAGCAATGTCACACTAACCTCCATGAATTCTTGATTGAGAAATAAAAAATTAACAATATGGACTGATGGGAACACTGGTATATAGAGAAGTAATTTTAAAACAAGTGTGGTGTAAGAAGGCTGTCAGTAACACAAATACACTCATACAAAAATCTCAGACTACTGTTTAATGCTGTAGGATTTCCAGAGAGAACTAATTCTATGCAGCCCCCTGCCCTTCATGCCAACCCACAGAACTAAAACTTGAGAGCAGTTTACCATTTCCTTACATTTCTAGATTTACTAAGTTGTCTGAACTTCCCTCAGCCATGGAAAGGGGATTCAGATTAATATTTGAGCTACAATTTACCTCTACCAGGTAATGTCACTTTGCTGTTAGAGAAGGACCAGTCCCAACAGCCACTCTGCTCCTGTGCTGCCCCCATTTTAGTGAGGGGTTTGTCTGCCTGGGCCTGACTTTGTGGGGTACGGGGGTGCCTTAGTAAATCACAGAAATGGGTATCCACAGCACCACAGGGACAACAAACAGCCTTGAATCAGTGAAATCAAATGACAGGTGACAGCCTCGTTTTGTTAGACTGTGGAATAATGATGATTATTCAGAAGAACAAAAGTGAAAAACAGAACTCTTGTATAGTTTGTTTCTTAGTAACAGCTAAAGTAGAGGTTGCCTGCGATACCAAGACTTGTACTAAATGTTACCAGCATTTTATAAACTACTTCCTTTAGTCTGGTGACCTCAGCCTTGCTTGCTTTAATACAGGTTTTGTTTTAACGTTTTCTTTACTCCTGAAACATCACCTGATAGCTTGGTCATTGTTTAAACCAGTCACTTTCCTTATAATTAAATGAAAATCAGAGGAAAAAATCAAGTTGACAGTATATGTACACACAAGTTACACACAGTGTATCTTTCCAAGGGCCAGAGCATGCCATGCCCTTCACATCAGTGTGCACTTGTGTCCTCCTGTGGGGTCCTGGGTCCCTTGGGTTATCATCTTGACCTGATGAACACCTATAATGTTCCTTGGTCTAAACAGACACAAAGCGCTGACTCAAGGTTCACCTGCAGGCAGGAGAGCTTTCACCTGCGTTGAAAGAGTCATGTCGGACTGAGACCAGCATACGGGTTAAGCAAAGTTGACTTAAACAGATGTGAGGATTCTTCATTTGTCTGCTAGAATGTTGTTTGTTCAGGAATACAGACACTTTGCAAAGAACAGAAATGGAAACTGCAAGATGAAAGGAGGTTACCTTTGTATGTCAACTTATGCCAGTCCTCCTTCCTCTCAGTCAGCAAACTTCTGCCTTCTTTACTAACTCTGCTCCTTGGAAGTGTCTGTATCTTATTCCTACGCTGAGTTGACCACAATAATCTCATATCAGTTTAGCAGAGCTATGGATAACCACAACCAGCTCAGAATCCTCCCAGCAGAAAGGTGGGAAAATATTATACTACATTATTTCTACCTTGGTGTAACAGGGCAACATGAACTGGAGATATATACTCTAGCTGTGAATGTCAGGCATAAACAGGCAGCTACAAATGTCATTGAAAATGGTCTATACTGCTGAGAGGAGGAAAGATTGTTTCCTATTGTTCTGCTACTTTTGGGTTGATTTTTTTAAAAATGAGTGTTGTGTTTTGATGAGGATGTAATGGTTTTTGGAAGTGCGGTAGCTCTTTATGTGTTTGCATTTTAGACCTGAGTTTATTAGACTGGGCTTTTTTGTTTGCCTGGTTTTGCCTCGCCTCTACAATGACAACCAGGATTAGCTCTGGCTTAGTGCAGCACAGGAAGGTGGCACTAATATGTTAACATCTGTTCAGTACAGCAAAGGTACAACGACCTTGGTGTATCATCATTAATTTCCTCCAAACAAACCATCCAGAACTATTGCTAGTAGAAACAATTTGAAGAACATCAGCATATAGTCAAACTTATTTAGTCGTTGACATTGATGGAACGGTTGTTGATTTTCTGATTGAAACTCTTCATGAGCACAAAGGCAGGGCCCTTGCTTCCCCCAAGCACTGCAGGAATGGTTGGCACACAGGGGACACTTGGACTCACCCCTGTGAAAGGTGGAAATGAGCGTCCAGACTTTAGAAAACCTTGGCTGACTTCACAGGCTTCCTTTTTAATCAGAATACATGTGAGCACTGACAAAGAACTTTGTCTTCATTTCTATGCCTCACAGCCTTGAAGCACAACTGTATAAATTATGTAGGAGGCAACACATCCCCCTGGAATATGGGCATTTATATACGTGTTAGGCCAGTTCTTCAGCCAGTGGAAATCAGCAAAGCTGAACTGGCTACAGCCATCCTCATTTCTATCACTTGAGAGTGTCACCAAGTACTTTGTGCTGTCTCCTGCTGTTGTCCCTCACGGTGACCAACACCTTTCAAACACTCCACTCAAAGCATTTAACTCCTGATGGTACAGCTGGTGTTCTCAGTAAGGATGTTGCGGTCACAGAATCCCAGAATGTCAGGGGTTGGAAGGGTCCTCGAAAGCTCATCCAGTCCAATCCCCCCGCCGGAGCAGGAACACCCGGATGAGGTTACACAGGAAGGTGTCCAGGCGGGTTTGAATGTCTGTAGAGAAGGAGACTCCACAACCTCCCTGGGCAGCCTGGTCCAGTGTCTGTTACCCTCACTGAGAAGTTGTTTCTTCTCATGTTTAAGTGGAACCTCCTGTGTTCCAGTTTGCACCCATTGCTCCTTGTCTTATCACTGGATGTCACTGAGAAGAGCCTGGCTCCATCCTCCTGACACTCACCCTTTCCATATTGATCCCCATGAATGAGTCACCCCTCAGTCTCCTCTTCTCCAGCTCCAGAGTCCCAGCTCCCTCAGCCTTTCCTCACACGGGAGATGCTCCACTCTCTTCAGCATCTTTGTTGCCCTGCGCTGGACTCTCTCCAGCAGTTCCCTGTGCTTCTGGAACTGCACTGCAATGTACTTTGGAGGGCGCTGCAGGTGGGCTGACCAGGCAAAGGACGTAGGGCCGTGGGTCCCGATCGCTCCGTGGGTCCTGGCAGCGGCAGGTGCCACTGTTTTCACGTAGCCTTCCTGCCCTCCAGCCCAGGGACGTTTGGAGTCCGTCACTGCTGTGGCATCTTTACAGAGCTTGTCTTTCCCCAGCACAGACACTTCTTGTTCATTACGTTGCAAAGCTCAGGGAAACAAAAGGTAACGGAGCGTTCCTGCGGGCACTGGTGTTTTTCTGGTCAGTGTTACCAGATTGCAGGGCAGCCCTGGGGACAGAGGGAGTGAGGGCATGGGAAGGTGACTGAAATTCATTAAACTCCTGAAAGTTTGCAGAGATGTTGACTTCCTTGGAGCTCCGAGCCACAGTTCATTGTTAATGGAGTTATTGGGTGAAGTTCATCATAATGTTTGACCTGCTGTTTAGGAGCCTGATGGTGTGTGAAAGCCGCACTGCCAAGGAGGAGTGATGGTGATGCGTTTTTAGGGGCTAATGATTCTGCTGACCTAATGTCCTCATGCAGCTGCTTTCTATTACTGTCGCTTAACTGGGATGTGGAAGGCTCAAGGGAGTGACTCTCTCTAATGAGCTAGCGGTGCAATAATGGCAGCGACTGCAGGACACTGGAGCTAAATCTATCTCCTTTTTTTGCTTGATCATCTATTTTTATATGACTCTGGCATAATATGGACATTCGAAAAAATTTGAGTTTGTTGTTCCTAGTGCTGATAGTGCTGCTGGGCTGTTGGGAGGCAGGATAGGAAGGGAATTGTTTCGTAGCTAGTGTTGTGTACTGTTCTCTTGCCTCAGTAACCTATAGCCTTACACAACTATTGACAGCTGAAAAAATCACCAGAGGTCTTTGTGTTTATAATTGTATTCTAGTTAATTTTCTTCTTGCTAAGTTAAGAAAGCAAACAGGAAGCATTACTATAATTTTTACCAGAATCATAAACTTCTACCACCTAAGAAGTACAAAATCCTAGTTTTGGTTAACTTATGGAAATTGCAAAGGTTATCATAGGTTATGATCCAACAATATATGTAGATGTTTTGCTAAAGGTATGGATAAAGTAGGCTTAGGTTTACTTTTAAAAGGACAGCTGACAAAGTCCATACATTTTTACTACATACAAAAGCTTGATACTTTTTATGGTCAATTTATTATGCACTGATATTTTATCTTATCTCATTTAAGGGTAATGGGATTTAATTGCAATATTAAAGAGGAAGCAGTGCAGGTTTCTGTGTAAAAGTGAGTTCAAACTTCAAAGAGAAAACCATGTCATTTTCAAACTGCTTTGTAACAAACACACAACTATAGGGTGTATTGCATGAGGAACATTGTATATGTTAGTTAAAACAAATATTTAGGGGCTTGTTTTCAATTCATTTACTTATTTGGCCGAGTTTACTCAGAGTACCCTACAGAAAATTTAAAAAAATAATAATTATTATGACTGAGGCTTCATACATGAAGTGAATTATCTGTAATAACTACTCCACATTTTATGTACTGATTTATATAGTAAATTTAGTTGAAAGATCTTAAACAGTTAGCCAGTATGAACTGAACATCACAAATACTATTATGCAGTAGTTAAGGGCAGATATATTATTCACCAGCTGCTATAATTGCTTGCGTACTTACTGAGTTTTCATAAATTTGGAGTAATCTAATGCTGTTGTCCACAGCAGCAAGTAAACTGAGAAAAATTTAATTAAAGATACATATCTATGAAATACAAGTCTTCATCCACCTGTTCTCTATTCAGCATATTCCACCCATGTACATCTTTAATATACTGAAATCTTTTAATGGGCAGTCAAGTGTGACAGCCATAAATAGAATATTATGTTGAGCATTTCAGAAGACCCAGAGAGCTGGCCCTGGAATATATTGAAGTAACTTCTTAAATGTGCTTTCAGGAGGAAGTGCAGAAGAAGAGCATTTACCCATGTAGTTTCTGTCAGGCTGAGGGCTCTGCTAGTTTTAAGTCAAGTGAGTTCCCAGTTTGGTGTACACCCACACACACAATTATGCAAGCAGAATAATCATTTGGGGATAAGGAGAGAGTGTGGAGTCATAGGAAACATGGCCAAGGGCAGGAGTAGAAATAGGAAAGCTACTTGCTGCAGCAGAGCTATTTTAGAGTAGCATGAAATGTCTGTGAGACTGTGGCCTGAAAGATAACACAGCCAAGAGTGGGCTGGCTTGAATGCTGAGCAGTCACTTCAGCAGCAAACAGGCTTTGGGTAAAACCTGAGGGCACTAATGAGCCTTAATTGCTCTGAGCAGCCTCACCTGGCCATCACCTGCCAGCCCCCGGAAACTTTGAGATTTATGCACTTTTGTGGATCTCTGTGTGTGTGCACATGTGTTTCGTCAGCTGGCTTAATCTACAGATTACTTTTTAAAATTAAAGCTCAGTTTTTAAAAATACGCAAAATTGTTATTTTATAAAGAGTGTCAATTTGGTCAGCTTGCCTACTATTGTGAACAGAGGAGTTGCTATAAATAGACCTGAAAGCTTAAAGTTTTCATAGCTAGTTTAAAAAAAAAATAAAATCCAAGCCTTTAATTAGAAACAATTATGTTTTAGTTTAGAGCTTTATCTGGGTATTAATCAGTTCAATATTAACAACACAAATGAAAATAAACAGCCTACATGAGTTAACATTTTTGGATCAGGTCTCACCTTACTGATACTCAGCCACTTTTGGGACTGTTAAAAATTAGATTTATAACTGGAAGCTCAAGGTTTCCTGGTAGTCCAAGGAACACGGATGTAAAAGTTAATTTTACTGTGCTTTCCACCATTGCTTTAAGGAAGCAAGAAGGAGGTAAGTGAAAACTAATGAATCATAAGTGACTTAGCAAGGGGATATCTTCTCATGTAGGTTTTTGTATGCTTATGATGGAAATATTTAAATGTGTTAAAAAGGAAATTTAGATATATAGCTCTGTTTACCATTATTACCTCACTAAACTTTGCTAGATACATTTTAATTTCACATTTCTTAAGCATGGTGCTCTAGGAAGCACATTATTACAATATGATTTTACTTATGTTTTTAAATTTTTGTCAACACTAAAAGTGTCAGACCTTGCATCGCGATATTACTAAAGGGGTAGGCTTGTTGGTTGATTTAGGTTCATGGGGTTTGGTTTTTTGTTTTCTTTTTCTCTTTTTCACTGTCGTTATTTATCACAGTGAACCAGCGATATTGCATGTAGTTGTTCACATGATGGAGTGCAGAGTTAGCAAAGAATGCTCGGCATAAGGCTGGTTTCTTCACACACCTGTCACAAAATAGCTCCAACAACTCAAATTGTGTTCAGTGGCCTGGACTGTGAATCTCAATCAGAAATATGTTCTGAATCCTGAGGAGCCAGACAGGGGATTGCTCCAGGCAATGAAAAAGGGGAATAAGCAATGGGCAATCAGTCTTACATCTGTCCCAAACCAGGGGTGAAGTCACAAATTAATAAAAGATTGCAGCACAGAGATTGTCAAAGTGTAATTTTTAAAACTGCCTGAGCTCAGTGAGGCAGACCTTTGAAAGCACTATTTCACATTTGTTTACATAAATACCAAGCCGTTCATAAAACCTTGTTGAATTTCTGCCCTTGATCTCCTTGTCCATGCAAATCTTAATCAATTACCTTGTAGGTGTGTTTACTGACGTAGAATCAGGACTGTTTGAGCAACAGAGGTGTTGGTTAACAGTGAGAAACAGTGATACAGTCTCTTCCAGAAGTGTTTGTTGTTCAGGTATTTTATGTGTAAGAAATGAAACTGCCTCTAAAAACAAATGTAACTCATCTCCCTGTCTTCTACTTTCCTAACTCTCGTGGCAGAGTTTGAATGAAGCATGACCTGCATCAGCCATACACTCCACTCACTGCTGCACAAAAGTTGGGTCGTACTGTGTGACATGAGCGATATTTACGTTTGTTTTCTAACAGCCATGTAAAAACATGAGAGGTGGCTTACATCAAAAGCTGTATTTGGATAAAATTACTTCCTAAAATGCCTGTCTGTGTATAGAAACAGGGCTTAGGTCACTTTTCTAACATCAGTCGTGAAGGATAAATAAGTAAAACCAATGCTATCTTGTCATTAACAATTCCACTCTTCTTAACTTTTTTTCTTCTAGGTCTATATATTTTCTTCATTCCCAAAATTCTCTTTTCCTAACAATCCAAAAGAATTTCTAAAGATCAGAGTACACGAGATAGTTTTCTTAAGCTTATTGTAAATTTTTATTTGCAACATTTTCTTTTTTAATTCTCCTTTGGAAATACATGAAGGTGTTCACAGTTAAGCCCAGCAAAGATTCTCTCTGAACTGAAAGACCTCTGGTTTCAGCTTCTTTAATGGGTATTCTTATAACAGAGGACATAGGCATGGCCTGTGTGAGGTTGGAATGGGATGAGCTGAACATGAGCAGACAGTGAAGGGCTTCCATGCATTTTCTTTCCCGGAACAAGACTGAAGTAACCCTCCTCTCATTCTATAGGAACCTAGGAAGATGAAATTATATTAAAAGTGAAAACTGTGCTTTTTTAAATGTACAAGATCCAGGTTGATGTAAGAAGCTATGAAAATTAAGAAAATATCTTCTCAAGAAAAAGGAGTAACGCAGAAAAAGGGCTTCACATGTTAAAGAGAAGGTTTGTTCAGTGAAATGGTTATGGATTTTGAGGCAAGTGATACTTCAGAACCGTGGCTCATGATGTGTGCCTTTCATTTTTTTTTTCTGCTTTTTATCTTTGAGCTTTAAAACAGGGAATTTCATAAACATTTAGTACAAAAATGACATTAAATGAGTTTTCCAGTTTCATATTTCAGGAGCTTTCTTCACTCAAGCAGCTTTCCTTTATTTCTTTGTGGTAAGGTGCTGGCTTGAGATAAATAACAAATAACAACTTTTTGGATAGCATTTTAGCATTGCAAATGCTATCCTTTTAATTAATTCTGGAGACTAAGAACTATGTATGCAGGCATCTCAAGATAAGACTTTTCTAAATGCTAGAGACAGTAAACATAGTTTAAAAGACTGTTTACCGTATTTGCGGTGTTATCACTCTATCTGCTTTTTGTCAGTCTTCATGGGATTCGTTGTATAGAATGGGAAATTCTGAATTGAGTGAAACTTTCACAAGTAGCAAAAAAAGCCATTTTTAAGGATGTTTCCTGTCAGTCATGTATAGCTTCTAGCACAAGAAAAATAAATTTCAGCTTTTGTGAGAAAGTGACATAAACCCATGTTGTTTTTTTTTCTTATGTCACAGAGGGATTATTGTGAGAAAGACAGGAATCCCTCACCCAAACTGTGATTTCTCTTGAGGAAATTGCTGAATTCTTTAACTAGTTCATCACATGTCAGGGGGACAGTAGGAGACAGTACAAGAATAGCATATTTCCTACAAATAATCGGTAAGAACAACAGCCTGTTGCAGGTAGGATGAATCTACAAAGGGAGCAACCAGCCTTGATCAGCCTAAAGCAAGATCGACTCGTCATGACAGGCACGTTGTCTACACTCCAGTTCTCGCTCTCCGCTCCTCCCCATGGCTTGTCCCCACTCCCTCCCTTCTCTTACAATTAGCTCGTTATCAAGACATAATTATAGGTGCTTCCTTACCCAGGATTGCCCAGAACTGGGAATGAATAAATTGGTTTTGTGGTTTAGGTGACGTGGCTCAGATCTCAGTGGGTGCTCTGCTTAAGGAGCTTGATATCTGGCATTACCTTCCCAGAGGATTTAATTGAGCAATCACGCTGTCACATACAGACATTTTTTTCTAAAAGCCTACAGCAAAGAATGACTTCCAAAGTGCTGTTTTTTGTCATATGCTTTATACTACTCTTGCCTCTTCATTCGCTGACTTCTCAAATATGATAGAAGATACAGCTGCTGGTCTAGACATTATAAGTTTGAGGAACCGGGGGAGGGAGGTAGTGACGGGAAATAAGAAATCAGTCATACAGATAGAGTGGTAATTCACTGCATTAAGATACATAAACTTAAATAAAAATCTCTGTTAAAACTTTTAGATAATTGTCAGGTCTTCACAGACTAACAACAGTCAGCTCATTAATTTCCTGAGTGTTATTTGACCTATAATATTAAATTAATGTGTTTTACTCTTTATTAATTAAACATTAGCTTGAGGAATGTCATTATTTTAAAGAGAAACGCTCCATCTCTGTCTCAGTTTATATAGTGATAAATACACTGTAAAAGATCATAGTCCCTCTGGTATGAGAATTACTTTCCAGAGTTTTCAGAAATATCTCAGGATATGTTCACAGCCCTGTGCATCGCCTGGATACAGTGCAGCTTTCTCAGCTGCATAGTTAGAGCTGGTTAAGAATTTCCCCAGTGTAACTCAGGTATAACTGCCTGGTAACCTGCCCTGCTGCACAAGGGTCAGCACAGTACTGCGATGCTCGGAATAGTGCTTTTCTTAGCAGTGTCACTGTATAGAGTTATTTGTCATTTCATTTGATAATTTTTCATTAGTATGCTTGACATGAGAATGTGCTAATGAAATTTGATAAAAATGTAAAGCTGGGAGGAATTGCTGATACAGAAGAGCCTGGTATGTTATCCAGGAAGAGATGGATTGTGAATTAATGTTAGTAATACCAAGTAAAAGGTCATGCTTCTAGGAACTAACTGGAATTCAGCTGCTGAGGAGGGATTCATCCAACAATAACTTTGGGAAGAAAGATGTGGGCATAGTATGTCCAGTGGTCTGTTTGACCACAGGTTTACTGTAAAGCAGCAGGAAGATACAGCTGCGTAAAAGAGATATACACTCTTTGGACATCAGGTGAGTTACTAAAATATAATATTTAATTATATTGCAAAGAATTGGTGAGTCCTTGTTTGGAATAGTCAGATTGTTCAACTATATTCACATTGATGACATAGCTGATAGAGACAGGCACCTCTGAAAGATGGTGTAGAGCAGGGTTTATGAGAGCTTCAGGAAACTCCACTGCAGATTTTTGTGTTTTAATTAAACTGGGGTTTTTTTATATCCTCTACAAGATATGCTTTTAGTCTTTTGCCTCCAAGAAACACGCAATTAAACTGTACTAAGTAGAGTGTAGCTCTACTGAGGTTATCAGTAGAAAGACCTTCTTGTGCAGGGACACTAACAAAGTGACTTGTAAAACCTGACCGAATGATCGCAAACTGATGTGATGACTTTACATAACATTTGTGATGGAAAGGTAAAATAATTTGTAATGCTGAAGAATCTTGATGAAGAGGAATAGCAAATTTAAAAAAAAAAAAAAAAAAAAGAAAAGTTGATATGTTGTTTGTAAATACATGGAATTTAAGGAATTTCAATAAGGTAATTTCTGCTTGTGTGACAGAAATTCTTGAACAGCCATCAAAAATCCTATAAGTGATGAAAGGTATACATTTCAAATGGACCTGAACCTGATTTTGCATCAGGTTAAATTAGATAACTGTTTATGATTGTAGGTACCTTGTTGTGATGTGACAGGAGATAATTTCCATTCTTAAATTCCTTTGAAACATTTTTTTGATGAATCGACAGGTGTCTTCCATTGGGCAGTAGTTGTGCACACAAATTGTCTTTTTTGCTATAGAGGCTGTGCCACATCCAATGAACTCTGTGCTCCCCTTCCCCTCAAGCTGTCACAGTTGGTCACTCCCTCTTCCTGCTCCTAAAAGCTGTGGAGAATTGGTGGCATCATTTAAAAGTAATTATTGACACCAATATAAAGAAAGGTCTAGTCTTGTGTAGACAGAATTATAGCTAGGTGTCAATCTTAAAATTGTAAGGAGATTATTAAGGGGTTTTCAACCTAGTGCAGTTGTGACAATATTGTGACATAAAGTTCTAACAAAGATTTTTGTTTACAAACACAGTTTAACAGCCTTCACAGTCTAATATTTCATTTGACCTATAATATTAAAGTGTATCTGTATCTATTTAAAGTGCTTGAGTTCAAGTTACTATGACAGAAATTATAATTATGTCTGTATTGCATGAACTGAATTTTGTGCAAGTTTGTGATAGTAGTTTGTCTTAGTTACAGTTTGGTGTCTAAAGCCAGAAAGATACAAAGTTCAATTTAATCCCTCGATAGACAGAGAGAAATAGTTGCAGTTCCTGTGCAGGAGAGGAGTAGGCTTGTGCTAAGTCAGGGCTGGAACTGAGCCCATCGGAGCCCCAGCAGCCCTGCTGCTGCCCAAACCTGCACCCAGCACAGGGTGTCCCTAGTGAGAAGAAGCTGCTCAACCCTTCTTGTCACAGCTGACATGGAATGTGTTCTTCAAACTCTCTGTTGCTTCTAGCACTACAAAACTAAACTGGCTGTTTTCAAAGCGTATCCTGGTAATTGTATTAATGTTTTAGAATAGCTTAGAGTTGCATTACTCGTAATTTCTCTTTAGAAACAGATTATAAATTAGTAAAAATATGAATACATTTTTCCAGTTCTGTTTTGGTATGTTTCCCAAATACTTACCTAATATTCCTGAATATTACTGTACTTTTAATTTATACCTGGTTTTGCCTTCTGATGTGCATGACAGTGAACAGTCTCCTCACAGTGTGAAAGACAGTTCTCTTCAGTTCCATTCCCTCGAGCCATAACAACCAATTGATGTCAGTTACCTCAAAAGCAAATTAATCCCACTCCTGTTTTGTTGAATCAATACTAATGCATTTTTCCTGTAATTTTCAGGTTTCGACAACGCTGGCTGCCAGCAAAGCTGAGGTAGGAAATCCTGTCTTATACTAGCGGAATGTTAAATAGCTGTCTGTGGTTTTGATCGCGCGATGGCCTTCTTACAGTTTTTGGGTGAAAATTTAAGAGACTTCACTATGGCACTTGTGCTGCTTCTAGTGTTTAATGAGCCAATCTTGGGAATTCTTGTCCTTGTTGTAATAATTTTTTAAGCTGATAAAGTCCTCATAGGAAAGTTTTATCATTATGTAGGTCTTTCTGAAGGTTTTCATGGCACTGAAACCACACAGTTCAGAGCTTTGTTAAGCGTGTGTTATAATTTCCCATCAACAGAAGGTGGGTGTCTGACCTTTTCCTTGTGACCTGCAATTTTTCCACTTTGCTTCTCAGCAAAGCCCCACAGCTGGTTCTGGTGGTTGGTATGCATTCCTTCCAAGTCCCCATCTAGCTTGCCTCACTTATCTGGTACCGTATGACATGAGCTGTTTGAACACACTTGGATGTGAGAGAGAAGTTCAGTTTTTTGACAAAATGCTACTAGCTGAATTTTTATTAAATTCTGCAATGACGTTACTGTGTTGCATGTGCCTATGATGGGTGCTTTACATTGCTGTAGTTTGCATTTATTTGATTATTTATGCTGTAGTTGCATTTATTTTGCCAGGTTTTCTATTCGTGAGTACTTTACTTGGCTTTAAAGGGTCTAATGCTATTCTTAGAAGTGAAAATATATTCCAATAATCATAATATTTTTAATAACTGATTGTTAAAGCAAAAATTACAATCCTTTGTGATCACTAACATGTCATACTGCATTTGTCTTTTTTGAACATTGCTGTTGAATAAGTCACTGCTTTTTTAAGAAGTGACAGATATTTTTATTCAGTGCACAGTTACTGACTCATTTAAATGTAATGTCAATTGGAAGCTCAGAGTGTTTCTATATGAAACAGGTCTTGGACACACGGTAGGGAATTTGATGTACTCCAAAGCTAATGTTTAACTACGACAAAATGTCAAGCTGACTCTGACTGCTGTAGTCAGATAAATTTTTAATGTGAACCTTTGCTAAATTAAATTGCATTATTAAAGAGAATAGATAAACTATGCTAGTTACTTTAAAGAACAAGGACACAAGTTCACTTGCTTACTGTAAAAGAATGACATTCGTCATTATTTGGATTACGTCTGTAACATTTGTGTTCGGTTTCACTGGTCTGATTCCACTGCAAACTTGGCTTGTCTCAGAGAGTTTCAGGAGTAGGAATTGTACCTGACTTTTCTCTGTTGCACTATTTGAAATGCCTGTTGCTCTTGTATCAACAGAGTCCACTAACAAATAGTCACTTTCAGTTTCTTGTTTTTTAATACGCTTTTTTTTTTTGGCTTAGATTTGTCACTGTACAGGTAGTACTATCAATTTTGTTCCCTTATAAATTCTATATGGGAACATTTTACAATAAATGAGAGAATACTTTATTCTTTTTTGTGTGTAAAATTCCAGAAATATTACAAGTTGCTGAGTTGATCAGTTGTGTTACTTTGTTTGTTAGTACGTTCACATTTGAAAACCTTAAGAGGGGTTAACACATTTGGTTGTTCTTTAAAACAGTCTTATCAACTGGCCTTTGTGCTGACTTAGCAGGCACAGATCTGCATGTTAGAGGTTATCATTAGATGCTGTTTCTCCCACACATCAAAGTACTCAGAAGAAACGTCAAAGTTCCCCAATATGGAGAGAAAACCTAACTGGAAGTAAAGGATGATTGTTTTCCTGAATCAGAACAGTAGCCTTCTTTGTAAATAGTTCTACTGAACTCAGTGGACTAACTCATAAAATAGCAACTGAAAAGAAAAATAAGCGTGCAGAACCGGTTTCTGAGCTTTTGAATTGGAGACAGTTTTCAACTTGAGGAAAATGGCCCCTTTGACACGATAACAAACTTCCCAAGATTTCTTCCTGGGACCTGTGTATATAGCACTGTATATCAGGCATAACACAGCGCAATTTTGGTGTATTTTGAGGCTAACTCACCTTAACTGTTTGTGTGGATGACATACAAGATGTTCCTCAGATCTGAGAATAGTGCCCTCAAGTTTTCCTGATCTTAATTTTAGGGTTTTTTTTACTCTTTGGTCTTCAATAACAGTTTTGAGAAAGACACAAGCCAAAATAGCCTTGTTATGGCTTACCTTTGTGTCACATCCTAACTCATTTGAGCTTCTTAGTTCTTTGCTGCTGTGTAGTGCTTGTTGTTCTTGAACTGTTGATCCCAACTACTCTTGAATTTGATTATTCCTCTTTTTCCTTTTAGTTGACACGGCTCTGTTCCCTTACTGAATTCTGTACCGAGCTTTCATTCAAGCTTAACATGTTTGTATTACTGTTGAATGCTTTAGGAAGATACAGATGTGTTTGTTTTGTTTTTTTTTTTTTTTTTATCCCAAACGCTGATTGCCGCATACCAGCTGTAGAGGAACAAGTACATCTAGAGGAAGCTGTCAAGTAATCCAAAGACCTTTCCTCCATCTTTTAACACAAAGGGGCAACAGTGACAGAGTTAAAGCTGTAGGCAGTGAAGCCTTCTGTGAGTAATTGCCAAAGCTGCCTACACTGTGTCTTTTAGTGTCGTAGTCTTGTAAATATACATTAGAAGCATCTTAAAAAAGAAATGTGCATATGTAGTCAAATACAAAGACTTCCATCAGAAATAACTCTGATGTCCTGCACAATAAACAGATAATGGATCGTGTTAATGTAATTACTAAATGGGCCTTGGAACAGTTTCAAATGCAGACATATACTGTACACATTGCCACGGCATACACAACTCGTTATATACCTCTATTAGTTCTTTTATTGCTTTTTTGAATATACATTTGTCCTCTTCAAAAAACATCCCATTAAGTATACTATCTGATTTTTTACAGAGTGTCCCTCTGTATAACTATCTGTTAGTAGAAATAATCTTTATTTTGGGGAAAGCATTGTTTCTTTTCTCCTTTCTGAAACAAAATTTGTTACCCAAATAGAGAAGAGAAAGCTGCTTACGATTCCTGTTTTCCTCCTCAACATTTGAATAAATGATATGGTGAAGTTCAAGGCCACGTTCTTGTCAGAAGTTAGAGGTCATGCCTGATTGAAATACAAGTTTAGTATAACTATGTGTAAGCTCTATGCCTGCTCTCATGTGAGTAATGTCAAGGCAGACTTGTTTTTTTCACTCTCGTAAAGAAAAGGCTGACAGTATGTCTCAATAAAACTGGAAATCAAAATCAGCTCAAAGCCAAGGAGGTTATTAAATCAGAGTTTCAGGAAAACCTCAGAATAGTAAGCAGAATATGGCTCTAATGATAACAAAACTGTGGTTGATTTATCCTGCAATTCATGAGGTCCTTGATTATTAGGAAATGTCATTGTTAAGCCCCCCACTTTCCTTACGTTGAAGGAATAGGTCAGGCCTGGTGAGCGGCACGTTTCTGAAAAGGCCTATAAACGCATTAGACTTCAGTCGCCCTTTTGCCGATCTGTGTGTGGGGTGGAGAAAAATCCTCTGACAGGACGAATAATTGTTTGCTTTATTTTTTGTTTGTAAAACATTTATGAAAAATCATGTATGCTTGTGGTGCTGTGGAAATATGTTTGCATGAATAGTGTGAGAGATGCATATGCAAGGTGTCTTAAGCAGATATGGTCTGAAAGCCATTCAGAGCGTTTGTGCTCACTGATATTATTGTCTGTTTGCATTACACTAATGCCTAAAGGCCCCAGCTGGAATCTTAGTCTTTCAGGCTGTGCACAGGCATGTGTTACACAGTCAGTATTTCAAAGGTCTTACGCCCTTAGGTAGCGAAGGCACGGAACGGCTCGAGCGAAAGGAAGAAAGCGGTGGAGCAGGTCAGCAGCAGAGCGTGGGGTTTCATTGCCAGCAGGACCCTACTGTCTGTTTTTCCAAGGTTTAATGCCAAAGTGATCCCATTCATTTTTGAAAACAGCATTGGTAAAAGACTGTATGTAAACAGCAGAACTTTCTAAGAAAATGTGCATCTGCCAATATTGTTCTTCTAGTATTGTTTTGATAGTTTGAAGTGTGCTCTGTTCTTAGTAGACTTATGATTCTTTTTGCTAATATATGAGTAATTTTTAAATCCTGCTGGCTGTCTGATTTATTTCCATGGGAAGAATTATTATGTCAATGGAAACTTGATTTGGGGAAACATCAATACTTGGTTGGATGCTCTTAGGGTAAATTGCAGGTGTTGTATTAAAAATCCATGGTAGATAAAAAGATGTCTTTCTGGCCTCGCTGTCCTGCTCTATTCTCCACACCACACTTAACAGACAAGGACCTAGTCTGCTGTTCCTCAGGGTAAGCACATGCTCAGGACATAAGTCACTTCCATTGCCATTTCCAGATTGTTTTTTCAGAAGGAACGAATGAATGGGTTATAGCCTCTCCCTTTTCTGACGTATCAATACCTTGTATCAGCCAAGGCATTTGACTAAACCTGTGTGTTCTTAATCTTATCCAGCTGTAGATTCCCTCTTCCACAAAAGAGGAATGAGGCATTGAGTGATGACTGATAAAGAATTTGCAATTAGTATTTTTCAATGTTCATATCTTTATTTAGAGCAAGAAAATATTTGCATTTTAAAGAGCAATAGCAATTTCTATACAAGTATAGCATAGTGCTTTCCATATAGTCATAATGGTGATTATTTTAAGGGTTTTATCATCTCTATAGTTTGTGGCAGAACTTTAGAATTTACCAACAGGATAATTATCATATTGGGATGGTCCTTTTTGCTCGATGCATTTAAGTCCCTTCAAATTTGACTGACTGTGTATAAATAGGTATCACTAGTTTTAAAAAATTGTAATCAATTGATAATTGTTCACTATATTACTACTAAGAATTTTTATAATTTTAAGTGTAAATTCAATAATTATATGTCAAAATCATTTTTACTTGTCAAGTTTTTAGAACTGAACAGTTATAACTGTGCGGAAGTTATTTTGATGTTTACCCATAATTAATTTCCACTGAAAATTATTTAGAAAAGTATAAGCTGAGAGACAGTCTGAACTCCCACAAAAGGTGTCTGCAGGTAATTCAGTGTCACATATAAATCCTGCTGAGCACCTACCTGTGCCTTCAACTACCTAATAAACTCTCGGTTGTCAGTGATGGGAACTCCCAACTGTAGCAATTATCTTGACAAGTTAATACAGACTTTCCAAATGTGGCTGAAAAGAAATTCATAGTGGTGCACGCCTGTTAGGTGACCTTTGAATGTGATTTGAGAGCATCCCCCTTCGAACACTTAAAATACCTGCCTTCATTAATATTGGCTAGATTCCCCTCCAGCTTTTGTTATCAAAGGCAGAATCCTGACTACCTTTTATAGTTCTGAGGTTTAACCATGTTAGTTACATATATGCATAAAAGCTGTACAAAACGGATGAGAAGGTATTATAGAACTTTTTCACCCATTTTTACTTGAGTATGAATTTATAGGATCATGCTCCTTCAATATTAAATGCTCTACAGTAATTTTCAGCTACGCAGTGTGAGTGCCAGTCTTGCTGTAGCTGCTACTCTAAAGCCTAATTTGCTGCATAAAATATGAGATCTATAGTGAAATATGAGCCTGGAGAGCAACTCTTTTGATCTGGAGTAGTCAAAAGGTTGGCATGTCTAATGCTTTGAAAATAAATGATGTCAAAACTGTAGGATATAATTTTTAGTTTGTGGACTATTTTACTTATAGAAGCAGAAGCTTCTACCATTGAAAAACAAATAGTTCAACAAAAGATTATGAATGGAAATCACAAACTTTTCTTCCAGAACCCAAATATAATGAATCATGCAATACGTGAGTTTAGACATAACCAGTTGACTACATTACTGATTATATATTATTAAAAAGAGCATTTATATGTAATTGGAACTTTAGCTCTCATTTTGCATTTCTTCAAATAAGTATTCAGTGTTAGATGTCATCCAGTTTGCCACAGACTTGATTACATAAATTGTCTTTACTTAGTTCCAGTGATAAAAGCTTGGGTCTTGTAAGCTCTTAAAAATTAGCTTTTTTCCAGCTGTCCCAGTACAGTTTGAAGGTAAACCCTGTTGCTCCATGGTGCTTCTAGGAGAGAGACTGCAAAACAAGACCATAGTATTTGTTGACTCAAATGTTTATAATTACTATACCTTGCAGATTCTTGTGTGTGGCTCTGATGGCTCCATAGTCTACACAGGTTTCAGAGTAGGAATTTTTTTTTTCAATGTGTGCTTGAAAAATGGTTCAAGGACTAAGCCAGTTACTCCATTTAAAGATGCTCAATCTTCCTTAATAATGTGTCTATCTCTGGAAAGAGTTCTTTTAATTGTTAGGGTGTTTGTCTGTTTGAATAACCTCTATCTTTTGAGTTCTGATTTGTTGCTTTGTTAAGTTTTCCTAGGCTTCTCTTTTGTCAATATGTCACTCATAGGCTGCTCAGTCTCTTTGGTCAAGACTCTAAAGCTGCTTCTGAAATGTAGTGAAACTTTAGTCTGGCTTTTTATTCAGACTGGGATTTAATTGTACTTTGGAAAGCATTCTTATCCAGATCTACACCACTTCTGACAAGGCTGTTCAGATGAATATAGACCAGTAAGTCTGAAATTGACATTTCCCCCTCCCCACTCCCAAGACCACCACTAACTGCCACCCCCTCCCTCGGTCCAGAATCTGTTTGGACAGGACTTGTACATAGGCTTCTGAAGATAATTAGATTTTAATATGGTAATGACACCTGTGAACCATCCCATATGCCTTTTCTCTGAGTATATAGTTATATACACACACACATATATTTTTATGAATATGTGGCTCCAGGATATGTTTCAGCAATGTGCATTGGTAATTAATTTGATGGCAGCAGAAATGGATGTAAGCCAGTCTCGCTAAAGGGTTAGTATTGACTTGAAAGTGCAATTTGTATATTATTTCTGTTTCTAGTTTACATCTATGTCTTCTTGCTAGATGTTGTAAGTTTTCATTACCTATTGGAGAATCTTAACATGTTTTGTTGAAGATTTTAAAGATACAGTATTAATCACACTTTTCTCAGTCCTTTTGTTGTGAATTTCAAGAGTATCATACTGCCAGAACTTTAGATGCACCGTATTGATCTTGATGATTAAATCAGACGAAGGAAACTTGATTTTTAACGGAAAACTTAATATTCTCAAAGCCCAAATGTATTCTAAATATTTATAGGCTACAAATATTGATCAATTACCTTTGTTCTCTGATTATTACAGTGAACGGTGACACTTAGTTCAGATTCTCATTGTATTACACCGTGATGTAGTAATAAGTAAATTCATGTGTATGTGTTTTCAATCATGTGAATATACGGAGGTAATTTTTTTTTTTTTCTTGGCAAGGCAAGAAGATAAATAGGTGAAAATGTGTATGTGTTTGAGTGATAAAGTTGGTTTAATGATTCTTGGGGAAAAATTTCCTGTGGTATGTACTGTAGTGACTTGATTGAACAGGACAGAATCATGCAGTTCAATTAATGTGCAAATATGTGTTCACTGAACTTTCATTTCATTTATCACATGGGCATGGAAATAGGGTCATTTTTTATCTCTGTATTATGTATATGACATCTCAGTTTGCTTCTTGCATGTTGCTGTGGGAAAAATAGCAATGTGGCTCACCAGAGGCAAAAAGAATTGGAGATAAGTTCCTCAGCTGTCACAAACATCTTTAAGTAGATCTTTGTTTGAAGATAAACCTCTTCCTTCTGCAAGGATTAACATTAAGAAGGCTTTGCATGCTCTTTCCATTAAAACTGGATGCATCTCTTGGCTCTATGCTGTGAAAAATCATTGGCAACAATTGTCATGTTTATGAAGTGCGTAGCAAAATAAGTGTAATCACAGAGAAAACTCAAAAGGAAGTTCTGGTTGAAAATACATTAGTATTCACTATTGGTTATTTAAAATAAGAAGCCACCCATTTCAAAGCAAGTTTTTTCTGACCCTTATAAGGTTTTCTTCCATCCTCAGTTCTAGTGAAAGATGTTTGCAGACTGTTCTCTTTCTTTTGCCTATTTATTCTAAATCAGGGTATCAAGGGTATACTGTTGGTTATTCAATTTATACACTGAGAACCTACACTGTTATTGGAAAGTATAGTGAATAAAGGGTTTGGCTTTTTTCTTTTATTTCTACAATTGCAAAAAAAGTTTTATCTTGATATTGAAAAATAAAAATCATAACAGCAGGGGAAAAAGATGGAATTTCATAGGTACGTCATAAAATGGTGTAATAAAAAAAATTATTTCCTAGGTACCTATAAGAATATGGACACACAGTTAAAATTTTCATTGTCCTATTTAATTGATAGTCTAAAGTAAAGACTTTTTGGCTTACATGGGAAGCTGTATGAATTAAAGTCTAGCTGAATTCCATGTGGAATTATAATCTTTGCAGGCAAAGCTTATAACCTTTAAACAAACCACAGGCCAAGTTCATTGCCATGTAAATCGGCAGAGCTTCATAAACTTTAACTGAGCTGTGCCTTAATGGAGCTGTGCCAGTTTTTAAGATCAGTGAATGTGATCTTAATTCAGGTAAAAGGTGTCAGAAGCCTAGGCATATAAAGACTAGCCTAAATTGTCGATTATCCATCCCCACACCTCACTCTTAAACAGGAAGAAGTTCCATTGGCTTGGAGACTGCAAGGTCTTATCAAAAAAGATGTTTTTTCAGCAATTATTTAGTTCAACAACCTGAGGCTTGAATTAATGTAGTAGGATGTGGTAATATAACACTTTCTGGTTTTGGCCTTTGGTTTCTGGTTCTGGTTTTGATCTTCTTTTCACTCAGCTTAAAAGCACCAAGAGCGAGCTTTGGTCTGAGGCATAGCTAAGCACCTATCAATGTATTGCGGTTAACTTGGGCTGACAGGTGTTAAAGTATTAAATGTGATCAGTTTTCTCATTTACTGTCTGTGAGCTGAGGTTGATGTAACAGTGATGCCTTCTAGGTACATGCACATATGCTAACACAAGTATCAGTAAACCATTTTTCTTTGTATGGGTAAGAGATGCAGGTCTACTAATATTTGAAGTAAGGCAATACTTGATGATATGCAAAGAAATAAGCCTGTCCCATCAGAGAAAGTATAAGTCATATTTTACAAGGGCACTAGACTTATAGTAGCACTGAGGTGACTGCATAAGACATTATTAAAAACTATACTATGCAAAAATGCAGAAAAGACTGTATTTCTAATTAAGCCTTGTACAGCTACTTAACATTGTGCATGAAATGGGCAAAAGAGATATTCTGGTGAAAGTTTATGAAAGAAATAGATGTAGTTTGGAGAAAACAAAACAACCCACTAAAGTACAAAAGCAATGTAGTTTTCCCTCAGTGTAAAAACATTGATTGCAGAAGTTAGAGTTCTATGGTTTTATGTTTAGGGGAGGTAATGGGTTTGTAAAAATAGTTTTTACATACGTTAATTCAAAGCAAAGCAAATATGAACCAACGAGCATTTTGTTTGGGGGTTCTTTTCTTCACTAGGAGGCTTTGGAAGGCTGCTGCTGATCATTCACATTGTACATCTTGAACTAAAAGCTTACTTATTAGCACTACTTGCTGCAAAGGTGAATAGCCACACTTATGAGGTGTTGTTTAAGGAAGTATGTGTTTGGTTTGGTCTGTTTTTTTTTTTTGTCTGAAGTATTAAAATTGTTTGCTTTCCTACTCATCTTTGACTAGCCAGTACCCATGTTTCTCACGCTCCTATACAAACATAGGGTTTGAGACAATTTAAAACAACAGTGGCTGCCAGGAGAAATGGTTATATTGCTTTAATAGAGGCAAGACAAAATTAAGTAGTGTTCTCTGGTTCCTGCTTTTCAAAACATAAGATATGGGCAGATGAACAGTTGTACGGTGTCGGTATGCCTGTGATGCAGGTGTATCTGCTTCGGAGAGAATGGGAGAGAGAAACTCCTGTCCAGTCTTACAGAGGTGAGAAAAAGAAATGAATAGATTTGGGAAAGAGACTGCTGTGTTGTAGAGGAAAGTGGGGAAACTGAGCAAGTACTGGGCAAAATACACCCCTTTCTCTTCAGTAATGACCATTTTGAAGAAGGGCCAACAAGGCATAACCAAAAAATTTCCTCCTCTACCCCTTCAATCTTGAGTTTTCTTAGTTTGTATAATTAAAATATTTTGGTTGTGCTTTGGGGTACAGCAGAAGATGTGCAGCTTTCACTTTAGAGAAGGGCAAATGACAGAGGGCAGCCCAGCATATGTGTTAGCTTGTTGAGGCACACTTTTTCCCCAGCAGTTCCATCTTTCTTTGGCATTGAAAGAGGAATCCAGTTTCTGGTCTGATAAACAGTTTCCAGTTACCTGTAGTCTGAAAGTGGTTTATTCACATTATGATGAATTATTTGCATGTGATGAATTATTTGCAGAATGACTAAAGTAATTTTCTAGCCAAAGGATACTGTCTATTTATGATTATGAGACTAGGCTGAAGTCTTCAGAATCATCTTTACAGGGTTTCCATAACAGAACAGACTAACTCACAGCAGTTAGTTTAAAAATTACCCTTCCTTGCTGTATCTCATTTTCTTCTTCCTTAGTGCCCTTTATCCCCAAAGGACACGGTGAATGTTGTAGTGTATAGGATTTGAAGAAATTCAGAGTAGATCCAAATCATCTAGAGAAGCTCAGTGAGTTCAATCTTTTAAACTCAATTACTTTTTCTGCAGACTTTACATTATAATACTTCAAACATAACAAGAGAATTTCTTTCCTGCTCTAGGTTCAGTGAATGTTTATGCTGTATCTTCTCAGGGGAGGCAAAGTAGCTCCCAGCTGAACAGCTCTTCACGTACAGCATGATTTTTGAAAAAAATGAAATTGAAAACAGCAGAGTATTTGAGCTCTAGGTGGTTTATTCTGACAAATAACAGAAGGGCGTCTACAGATAAACATAGATGATGACATGTTGGTAAAGCCACTGATTGCCAAGAGACCAGAACAATGCTCCAGGAGGAAATAAATATCTATGATATTTAATGAATTATGATGCGTCACTGCAAAACCTGCATTACGAAACAGCTTTCTAAATCAACACCAAGAATATACTTAATTTATAAAGACTGTATTCTAAAAATTGTATTACGTTCATTAGTTTAGTTTGTCATGCATTGACTTAACCCAAGAAGCCAACTTAATACCATTTTTAAGTTAGTTTTGAAGCCTATTTTTCAGAAGACAATTGTAGTAGGAGATTAAGGCCTAGACTAATATTAACAGAAAGCAAAACAAAACAGGCAAACTCATTTAATCCTGTCTCCCTTAAACTTTTAATAAATACATTGTTCCTTGTTATAAGGATGATATGTTCACTTATGATTCTCTGCAGCTCAGTATGGTATTTTGGGAGAGACGTTACAGAAGATTCAAGGAGAGTTAGAATGGCAGTTGTTACCATATTTTTGAATGTGGCTGTAGCTAGCAGCAAGTTAGGTTTCTGGCTCATTACTGAATAATTTAAACACCAAATTAAAGGAGTCATATAGACTCGTCAAATGTGTCTCTTCTAGTAATCTTAAGTGCATTATGGTACTGAGAATGTAAAAGTTTAGCAACCATATGAGACACTAATTGAGCTGCTTCTCCCACAGGTGATGGGACATTTAAATCCTTGTCACAAATAGCTGGTCTCCCTAAAATTCTCTGCTATAAATAGCAGGTGGCTTCATCTTAGCCTCTAGATTACGAAACTACATCTAAAATCCCTCCAACCTCTTAGTCTCTCTACAGTCCATATAGAGACTGATGATTTTATTTTTCTCTCTCTTTTTTTTTTTTTTTCTGACAATATAATCCTTCAATAGAAAACGACAAGCTCTCAAAACAGAAACTGACGAAAACTGATGAAATGTTGGCATGTTGTAGAATTTTCAGGAAAAGAATACTGTGACCCAGTCCAAAATTCTCTTTAGTTCTGGAATACTTTCTTGTTGTTTTTTTGTTTGATTGGGTGTTGAAGAACAGAATATGATTTGTCACAAAATTTACAAAGAAGAATTCCAGTCCTAGTAGTAGAGAACACACAGTCAGTGGCTTGATGCCTCTTATGCTGGCACTGAAATGCCATCAAGGATGTTATCAGAGGGCACTCTTTTAGACTTTTCTGCTTCTGGATAAAATGGTCCAATTTTCTGTTTTTATTTGCAATTGCTCCCTTTGTAGTTTTTTCCAACTCTAACAGTTATGATTTTTTTATATATAAGACTTTCAGAGTACTAATTTGAATGTAAGGGGTGAATTCATTTTCACAGTAGGTGCAGTTGTTCTCATGGACACATGTATTCGTACTTTCTTGAAAGTTTCTCAAGGTGGAATTGCCATGCTATGGATAACACTAGAAAAACTGTAATATTACAAAATATTTTAAGCAATTAATCAGCCACTCTGTGGCCTCAACTACAGCAAAAGGCTTTGAACAGTCAGCTGAATTTTATTCTCTATATTTTCCTGCAGAGCATGGCCTGTGTTTGGTCCTGTTTTGCCTTTTTTGTTTTAAATAAAGACTGCAAATTCAGCTATACAAGTATCCACGTCTAGTTAATGGCACAACTTTAATAACAAGCTTCACAATATTTCACCCACATGTGCTCAGTGTTCTGATTCTACCCTCCTGACTGGCACTGATATACCAGATTTGCATCAGAGTCACATGCTCTCCAGCAGGACTGATGATGTGGAAAATATAAGTATTTGGTTTATGTCACCAAACTCTTTAAAAAAAAAAAAGAAAATAATGAAAAAAAAAAAAACCTGCCTTTCCTTTTTTAAAATGTTATAAAGTGAGGATGTATGATTGCATTTTGATTAAAAGTAATTACATGTAACCTTAATTAGCTCCTGATCCCATGAGTTTAGAGGAATGCTCTATTTTAAATGAACTAATATGAAAAATTAGTATTTCTTGAATACTTCCAAAATGAACAAGAATGTTTTTTTTCATTCATGCTGTCCTAGTGTTTAAAAGTAAAGAACTCTGAAACAATAAATGCAGTTGAAAAAGAACAACACAGGAGCCACTAGGAACCTTGTTGCCACCATTCCTGTAACTGATTTTAAACATTGCATTTTCATGGAGAGGTAACCATTTACTTTCTACATGAGTTGCTGTGATAAGAATTTATTACAGGACCTCAGGGAAATGTTGTTACATCTATTAAAAAAAAGTTACCATTAATTTTGTGGAATTAGAACATCGATTTAATTTGGCCTCCTTTAATTGATGTTAGGTAGCTTGGGAACTGATGTCCTCACTTTGTAAATGCACTTAATCACTTCTTGCTACAAAACCTTGAACGTAATTTTTCCAATCAGAGCTGACAGTTGTAGGGTTAAAGCTCAAAGCTAATAAATTCACATGGACTAGATACTGTACTACCTGGTGTCTTCCTTCAAAAATATTTATATTGCAAAGCAAGTCTGAATAATTTTAATTGAATAATCTCACTAAGTGTTCTTTTTCTAAATGAATTTTATTTGCTCATGTTAGCACAGTAATTCAATTTGGTGATGTTTTTATTTATGGGAAAAAATATTCCTCGGCTTGTACGGTTGTCAGCTGGCATACTGTAGAACATCGTTAAATAAATGGTCAGAGTGCCTGGAATTAAGTGGCACTTTGGTTGTCATTTCTGTAGGCACAGAGGTTTTAGCAGCGTGTGGACAAAGACACTGTCAGGTTAAAAGTCCTGCGATTCATAACAGCAAATGTCAACACGGTCAGGTTAATGATGGCACTTTAAATGAGTGATATGGAAATAATTACTTTAAAAATTAGTCTGCTTATTCTCACTTGTGGTATTTCTTCAGCATTTCATACTTCATTTGGAGAATAAAAATAGCTTTGCAAGTGAGGTGTTTTAAAGACTTATTCCTGATGAATAATCATTGCTGCAATCAGTGTTTTCCCTGGAGATCACGGCCCGAGTAAGAATGAGATGTTGGTTGGGGGAAGAAAGAGGAATTCCAGAAGTCCTTTTACTGTAGACTACCACTTTTTGAAGTTATTTCCCCTGAAGTTATTATTGGTTATTATTAGTCTTGTTTACAGCCTCCCAGACACCTGGCATGAACTGGGGGAACTGTACTGGAAAACTCCTCAAACAGTCAAAAAATCATGATTATTTGTTGTTGTGATGGGTATTGTTTGTTTGTTTGTTTTCCAACCAATGGAGATCTAGTAAAATAAATAAACTCCTGTGACAGTTTTTCAGGCTATTGATAGGTTACCCAGTCTTTTCTTCTATATTACTAGAGAATTTCCAAACAAAATGCAAACAATTAAGTTTATTTTGGTCTACTTTGGACCAAATGTATATGAGGAATAGATCATCTGACTCAATCAGATCTGAGAGTCTCCCAGTTCCTATATGTGACAATATGAGTACATACCTAAACATGTATTTTGTGCAATTAACTACTCTTGATGTTTATGTTAGAAAGCTGTTGTAACAACTTCACTGTGACAGTGAATTAATACTGTTAATTTTAATACAGATGTGTTATTTCTTTCACTGACAGGGAGTTTTCAGTGCTCCAAAATTAAGATCATTTTTCTACCATTCTCACCTGAAGTAACTGCTTTTCACCATGTTCATAGGGAACTTATCCTATTGTGTATTACTTAGATCTTTCAAAAATAAGTTATAAGTAAATTCCTATATTGATCTGATTTAATACAGAAGTGTACAGAAATACTATTGGGACATCATCACTATAAAATCTGTCCTGGGGATTTTAGTTAATTGGATTTTCAAAGTACACATTTCCCTGGTCTGACATTTCTATTTTTATTTTAAATATTTATCTTTCAAGCCAGTAGCTTGCACTGACCAGTACACTGATGAAATGAAGGGCAGCTTGGGATCCTGTTGTTGACATTTGTATTTAACCTATGACTGCTAAAAGGAAATTCACTAGTGAATATAGTTTCCAGCAGTTCATTTTACTTTCTTTGTCATGCAGTAAGGTCACCTCTCGTAGATACACAGCCAAGTGTTTATTGCATTTTTCTAATGAGCTACAACACCTTTGGGGAAACTTACCATGAGGGCCAGCTTTAGGCACAAGCGAAGCAGGTGGTTGCCAAGGGTTGTAAACTAATGAGGGCAGCAAAATCCCAGTTTTAGACAAGACAACATTTCACTGCATTGCCCAGCGGCACCTGGGGCTCCCGGCCTCAGTTTCCCATATCTTGCGGTGACGGCAAAGCAGGCCTACAGCAACAGCTTAATTGAGGGGCTTGGAGCACTGCCCTGGGCCATTGCACATCCAGCCCTATTTTCTACCTTTCCCTCGCTCCATCCTTCTCCTTTAGAGGGCAAGAGGTTGCAGAGATAATAAAGCTGTATTGATAGGATGCAGGGCATGCTGGCAGATGCTGGTAACAGTGCACACTTCCCTTGTTGCTTGTCTTTTACAATCTCAGTTTTGCAGATACATGCATTTTGCATGGGCAATTATGAGGAAAGATACAGGCAACAGGATCATAATATTTTCCAGAGACAGATAGTTTATTCTAACTTCCCTGGGAAAAAATAATATTTGATGAAGTTGGTCTGCCAAAGCTGTAAAATAGATTCTGTCTATATTGCAAAGAAGTTTTGAATTTTTTTTTGTTAATTCTGCAAAACCTAATTATTAAATTCATGTTCTTCATACTACATGTTGTAAGGTAAGAGTAGACAAACGTGGGTTACTGATTGTGACAGGCGTAGTATCTAAGCAGGGAATGGGTTTGCAGCTATTTCCTGTTCTTTCCTAGAAAGTGTAAAAATTCTTAATTGTGCTATCGCCTAATTAACATTGCAACCCATTTGGCAGGAGCAAAGGGGAAGCAGAAAGAGCAAGAGCCGGTCTGACTCCAAACCTGTGAGTCATATTGTGGAACCAGCTGAGAGGCAAAGCTGTGGAACTGCTCCATTCGCTCCCAACAGGCACCCGCTGCTTTCTGAGCTGTTCCCAGCTGCTCTGTGAGTCTCCTGGAATGAAGGTGAAGTCCAGTCAGGCTCTGGTCTCAGGCAGAGTGTGCAGTGTTGTTAATTGTTTTGCTTTAAGTTACACTCTCACCTGTTTGTGAATAAGTTAGCCTGCTATTAGGCTCATCAGACAGAAGTGTATGACTTGGACCAAGCTCCAACATAACTTGCAAAACTAGGTGCTTTTTCAGCTCTGAGAAACCTAGAGCTTGAGAATTAAATTCCCAAATCTTAGGTCTTGGCTATCCCTGTAGAGTCCCTGAAAAGTGAATTTCCTGGAGTCCTTCCCTTTGCTCTCTGAAGTACAGGGGAAGACAGCTGGGTTCCCTGCTTTAATTAAACTAAGGAAGCAGCTCATAAAAGTCTGGAAAACAGAGTGGAAATCATCCAACCTCCTACTGGAAATGCTGCATGAATAATGTCGGGAAGGAATCAGTAGCTCCAAGAAGTTAAATAAGCCAAAAAGTTGACAATTGCTTTTTCTCTTCTTTGCAAATTTGCCTGGTAACAGTTGGGTGAGTCGGTGATTCAGAACATGCTTCCATTTATGCGGTTGAAAAGTGATAAAAATCATAAATATTTCACGGGAATCTGTGGTGAGTTTTCACTGTTGTGACTCATAAGGATTTGGATTATTATTATGAAAACATTTGTAAAGTTACTGTTTTTCTTTTCATCAAGAAATTTTCACTTGAGAATCCGTGCTAGGACTGTGCTGTTCCTTGCTTATCTGCTTTTCTCCAGGGTTAAAGCATTATTAGCATTATTCACTACATTATTCACTAAAACAGTGCCTGGTGGTATGGGTCACATCATGCAAAATGAATGCCGAAGTTCAGACCACGGATAGATAGAAAATATTAGCACCAGGCAGCCTTTGGGAGAAATAGCAACGGATATTTCATTGACAAAAAAAAAGGGGGGGAGGGGGTGAGCGGGCAAAAAAAAAGAAAAAAGCTAAGCAAGGTGTTAGTGTTTTATAACAGGTAATTCACCGGGTAATAAAATTTCTGAACAACTGAGTGGGTGACAGAGGAGGGCAGACATTTTTATATAAAAAAGGAAAGGAAGAAATGAATGAAATAATGCCCCCAATGTTTCTTTCAGCAAACATATAAAAAATAGTATTTGTAATTTTTTGGGAAGGCTGTAGGATTAAATTATACTGCAGATAATACGGATACCATACAGTATACCAGCATAATAGTTCCAAACTAAAGAACCTAGCATGCTTTTTTCTACATGGTATTTAAAGTGTAACTCTCTTTTGGGAGGGTGGGGGGCTAGTTCAGTAACTTAATGCTGCTGAGGTTTAGGGCTGCAGAGTATAGACATGTCAGACCTTGATACTTAAGCCACTGAGTGTTTGTTCGAACCTTGAAAGGAGCAGTGTTTTCATTATGGGTATTCATGTTATTGTGCAGTGACTGTGTCTATAAATTGCTTAGAGCTCAGGGTTCATCCAAAGTATCTAAAATGTGGGTTCTCATGTTTTGCCTTCATAATATTTTAAATCATAGCATTGATTGACTTCTGTCACTGTAGAAGTATCAGAAATGCTATTTTAACATAGAACAGCTAATTGTACAGCTACTGTCATGGAAACAAACAGCTTTTTTCTTCATCTGTGATGATGTGTAATTGGATGGGTGAAGCTCAAAAATGGCAGAGTAAAGCCAGCAGAGAAACAACGAAGAGCTGTCACCGGGTGTCTTTTATATGTAACAGTGGTGAAAGGCCCCAAGCCAGGCTTAGTTTTGGTCTAATGGAAATAGTTTGAGGAAAGTTGGGGCATTTGATAAGAAAGGAGAGCCAAGCCTTGTGTAATACAAGACACAGAATATATTTAGTAGGCAATCCTGGCTTCACAATCACTGAACATAACACAAGAACAACACTTAAATAAACCAAGTTATTTTAAAACTTGGAGTCTCACCACGCTCAATAATTTTGCACACACCAGTGTCCAGCCCCACCACACCAAACGCAGCTGCTTTATCTGGGAGCCTCTGCTCCCGGTACAGTAAAGAAGTCTTTGCAGAGCGTTTATTTTAGCCAGATTTGAATTTCTGAACAGTCTTGGTCTATTGATGCATATAAGTTCTGATTGTGGATGTTTCTGCTTAGGTGACATAAGTAGTGAGGCTTTGGTTTCAGTTGTGCTCAGCACCGTTTTGTGTGGCACGTGTTTGTATCGCAAATGATTTAACGTGTCTTTTAGATGATTTTTAATAGCAAAATTGCTAGAAGTCATATTATCAGTACATGGTAGACTAATACCCTGGATTTTTTAAACTAGCTTCACTAGTAAAAGCTGTGAAACTTACCTGGAAATTTCAGAGTTTAGATATTTTGCTCATCAAAAGGAGTAGACTGGGTTTGCTGTGCACAACAAATATTTAAATAATATTAATAATGAATAATCTTAATCTAACTTCCATTTGGATTTGGTTTGTCTTCTAGAATATGACTTTTTTTTTAACATATATGAACTGATGTTCTTTAATTATGGTTACAGACACTAGATAGGAAAGCGTTCTTATATAATAAATGTCCCTGATTGTTGCTTCATTTGACCTAAAATATTTGGTCTAGAAAATATGAGTAAAAAGGACTAATTCAGATTTACCTTCTGCTCCACATATTGCCTAGGACCAGGACTCCAGCAGAGGTTCTTCCTCTCTTGCTTTCAGAGCAACATGAAAACCAGCGAGCAGACAGCTTCCTGACGTAGCATTCACTTGATGCAGGGTTGTTCACTGATGCTTTGACACATTCCATTTTTTTCCCAACCCATGGGCAAAATGATTATATTGCTGTTTACTGGCTATTCACATGTGGGTACCCCTTTGTTTTAGTGTAAAGACCACCTTAAAGCTTCTCTCACTTTCCTAGATCTCGAACTAAGAGAGAAGCATCCTGTGAGCAGGAGGGTGCTGCCTATCCGTCTTTGTTCAGTTCTCTCAAATCTAACCTATAAACAATTTGAGCTATACAGACCTAGTTTTTCAATTTTTGATTGCTTAATTATTCTACAAGTTATTTTTATAGAAAACATATCAGAAAGAATATATAGCATAACTAGTTCTGGTCATATGTGCAGATTCTGTCAGATGCTCACACAAGTCATTCCACTCTGCCCCATCTCTTTTGCTCAGTTCAGTCAGGAACTTGTGCAGAAGTACATTCTGTTTCGAATTCTTTTGCCTAGCAAAGGACAACTCTACTCTGAAAATATTCAAGCTGTTCTGTTTTAATACTAATTAAATATATTTAGGAAATTCACATAATTTTTAATCATTTCAAGATCACCTGGAAGTTACTTTTTATTCTACTTTGAAGTTTAAAGTAGAGACTTAGCAAAAATAGAAGTGTTCATAGTAAGACACTTCTGGGTGAAGCAAGTGAATGATTTTTTTCTTCCACAATAAAATTTATTCTATAAAGTAACAGGATGTAGGGTTAAGTGAGTATTTTAAAGAAGAGATCTTTAAGACAAACTGACAAAATGCATAAAATTGGCTGCCCTCTTTTTAGTGACTTGACATTTAGATTTCTGTAGGTTTGTGTAGATTATTCTGACGGAGATATGATACTTGAAGAACATAGTATTTTTTCAACTTTCTTCAACTAGTCTTTAGTTCAACAGCCATCACAGCTAGAAGCTGCTGGAGCTTATCTCCTATTCGGGAGGCAAATTCATTCTGGTTTCATAATAATGGTTATAAAATTTGAGAATAACTTGAGTTCTGTAATGAATGGATTTCCTTGTCTGCTGTAATAAGTGTCAGTCATGTAAGGAGGTGGCAGAATTATACCTGATTTTATATTTATTTAAATTATAGTCTGCAGCTGCAGAAACAATTGTATAGATTTTTTTCCATTTTTTTTTCTTTTCAGAAAAGAAACTTATATTTGTGAAATATGCAGAACCTGAGATTTTTTTTCCCCTAGTTGTGAGCATTTTCCATTCTTCTTGGGAAAACTTATCATGGGAACTATCACAGATTACAAATGGCCTTGAAAAATAAATAAGCAATGTATTCTTTTGTTGTTAAGAGAGTATGTGCATCTTACCCATCTGTCGTCCTCCCGTGTTCCTTCTGTGTCATTATTCTACAAGTCAGTTCTTTCAGAGAATCTATTTGATTTTTTTTTTCCCTTGTAAGAAGCTTACAGAACAAAAAGCAATAGAAATTCACCTCAATATTGTTCCTGAGGAGCTATTTTCCCTTACTACCTTGAACAAGATCCTTGTATGAAAAATTAAATAACAGCAAAACATAAAACCATACAGCTTTTATCTCTCTCATTTAAGGAAGCAAAATTCTCCGGAAGAGTGCCCTGGAGTATTTAAAGCAACTAGTGATACAGTAATTACAGACTCAAGAAAATGTTGCTGCCTTGTCTGGTGCTCTTGGCGAAGCTTTGCAGGAGTAATAGAGATGAGTTGCCCCAGCCTCATGTTGCCAGAAGTGGGGAATTGTTCCTGATGCAGGAGAGTCACTGGCAACACTGCCCACATAGTCACGCAGTGGTACTGGCCCGACTGGCTGCCCTCGCCTTTTAGGAGACGTATGGGAATGGCAATTTAAAAGAGATACTAAAGAGAAATTAGAGAGTTTTCTGTAAAGGCACAAACACTTGATAATAAGTCCCCTTAATCATAAGTAATATTTCACACTTATGGCTGTTTCTTGGTTAGGTGTGTGTACCACATCATCTCAAGCTACTGTCACTTTGGTTAATGATGAGCTCCAAGGTTAATGGCTTGACACTGTGATGCCTTTTGATCCTCTTGATCCTCTGTTATTCTTCTTTCACTGTTTGTGTGCAGCATTGCATAAGGTTATATATTTTTTGGAAGTGCAGGCACTTGATGTAAGTACCACTACAGCTGATATAAAAAAGCTAAATTGAATAGTATATCTCTAAGCTAGAAATAAAAGCCAGGTAGTGCTACTGCTAGGTAGGCCTGAAAAATGCTCTAACTTTTGCTTAATTTGCCAGGTTTATGAGCATCATTTGTTCTGATAAAATGTTGGTGAGTTTTAGAAATTGAAGTGACTGTCTGGAATAGATGCTGATAAATATATAAAATGTTTCTGTTACTTGTTATTTTGAGGAGAAAGCTGGTATTAGAAAGTCTAGACAATAAGCATTTTTGTAATGAAACATAGTTGGAAAATGTAATGTTGAAATCATCTCCACTGGACGGTGATCTAAAATTCTACCAGTAACATATTCTTTAAGCTTACCAATATCTCAGTCTACAGTTACAAACATCCAGAATAGAACATAATAAAGCTGCTGTGTGTAAAAGAATCCCTCCATGAGGGAAACACTCTAAATACTGATATAGCAGAAATGATCCAGGTTGTGTTCCTCCTCATTTTGTGTTGTCATTCAGTAGGTATAAGACAAAGTAATTGGTTTTGTTTCCTTTAATAAATAGAATTCTCTCATTTTTATGGAATGTACCTTTACCGTTTCTGAAGAGATTTCTTGTCTGAAATAAATTCATTGCTGTTCAGTGTACAATTGCATCCAGCTTTAGAATTAATGCCTTATATTCACATCACTGAGCAACTATTCTGCATCACATGCAGTGGAAAGTTGATTTAGGTAATTTTCCCTATAGATTTGTGCATATGTCACCTTTGGGCAAAAGATGAGCTAATAGAAATTAAATGAATGTAATTGGCAGAAGGTCAACCAGGGAGCTGTATATGTCTAGAGTTTCCAGAAAAGCCAGAGTTGTTTCATGTTGGCATATTACTTGATTAGTATGCAGGTAAGGTGATTGTGCCTCAACAGAATAATTGGATCATTCAAATATCTGCAAGCCCTGGTGTATCTACAAAGCCTGAACAGTGATTAGATCCTGCCTGTTCATCGCAGCAAGCCTTGAAATTCTTCCCACTGTGTAAAACTAATTTTCTGTGGGAATTTATTAAGTAAGAAATCTGCATGCCACTTTACCTTGTAAGCATTACCAGCAGAATACAAAGATTTCTTTTGACTTTGATGTATGCGCTTCATGGATGCTTTTATATCATTGTTTTGTTATTTTTCTGCATTCAGCACATATTCCAGTATTTCATTGTTCCATAGGTTTCTGGAGAGGAGCTCCATCTCCATTCGATGATAAAGCAGCAGTTCATTTAAAGAGAAGGGAAGGGGGGAAGGGTGTGCTGTGTAAAAAAAGTGACACAATTAAAACATGACAATACAGTTTAGTTGTTAAGAAAAAAGCCAGAATAAATATTCACAAGTTGTTGCTTTCCAATCTTCTTATTTCTCTGTAGTAATTGGTTACTGCTGTATCAGTAAACAAGATTTATCATGTCATCTGCTTTTTGCTTTAAAAATAGAGACTGCTAATCTGTGTTAACAAGGAATAACCAATATCACAGTGTAAGATTTCTGTGCTGCCCAGGATTTTTTTAAAAGGAATTTAAGCTTCCTAGCGGGTTTGCAATGTATATTTTATCATTATGCAAAAGTGCTCTGAAGGGCAAAATAACAAGGTCCTCTCTGTACTCACAAAATGAGCTCGTGCTGTATCTTGAATGCCTTGGAGCCAGTGTCTCAGTCAAAATACCTTTTCAGTTAGAGCATCTTCTGATCTTGGCTAATGGCAGTGAGCTTGGTTGTACTGGAACAGAATAGTCCAAACATCTACCTTTTTTGGGGGGGGAGGTGGGGGGGTGTTTGTAAGTACTTGATGTTTGTAGTACAGGTACTCCTGGCAGCCCATCTAAAGTTCTAAACACAGTATCACTTAAGCTACAGTGTAGCAGAGCCGCTGTAAAAGATAATCACCTAAAAAGAGTAAATCCTCTTGGGTTAAAGAAAGGAGTTGGATGCAGAGCTAAATGAATAATTCATTATTGCAGAATGGCTTGAGATTCTCCCAACTGTGTATTAATTATTCAAATGTTTTTGAGAAATGTTTTTCTTAAACTTTATTGTAAATATTGGAAAGTTGAGCTTGATTCTTGCAATGGTTGATTTAAAAGACTGTATGGACTTTCCAGGCCTTAATATGTTGGGTACACAAGCACCTACATGATTATGTTTGGTATAGATTTAAAACTTGTTTTCAATGAAATCTCTGTCTAATGAAACTTAAAAACAACTTCTTCACCAACTATATTTCTGTAGTCAAACACAACAGCTTTAATTTTTTATGAAAGTGAGTGTCCAGCACAGTATACTATGTCAGAAAGTAATTCGTTTGGAAACTCAAATGGATCTTTAAATACTTTTTCCTGCATAGTTTACACAACTCAGCTTATGTGATACTGGTCGCTGTTTATTAGTCTTGAATTTATATTACTCAACAGAGGAATATTTCTTTGTTCCTTCTCTTGTAGGTTGTACTTATCTCTCCTTTGCTAGATGTCAGTATCCAAGTGGTTTGAGGATGGTGCATTGAATACCCATATATTTGTGTAATATGGCACAGTCTTGCCATAAAATGAATCCCAAACTGTAACATAACCTAAGTCATACTGCTAGTTTTCCTCATTTGTGCAAAAAGGAGGAAAACGTGCCATTGGCTTGATGATTTCATATCACGATGCTAGAATGTGTGAGAAATACAAAAGGCTGGTGTATTTGTAGTATTTTTGCTGGCTGCTCTGGGGCCCTTTGGAGGTAATATTTGTGACATCACAAAAAATAGTTGTGCCATGGCATGAACTCACACACCTGGGTGCTGGTAACAGGCAGACTGTTTACTCAAAATGGGGTTTTGACACGTATGTGATGATTTACTTAAGAGGTAGTAATGTGTGGTTAATGTCCTTGCTAAGTTCCATTCAGGTAAGTACACTTTGCTTATCTTGCCAGAGTCATTACGGTTTTCTCACTTTGCCCTGGTTTTTCCTTCAATTTCAATCACATAATCAGCAGTTTCCTGTAAAAACTGTTATTTACAGATTCTGCAAATGTGTTGTGTCTGCTGTATTGTGTTCCACAAATGGCTGCATTTCAGCGGTGGTTCCAGTAACACATCTGGAGTGGAACGTGGGCAATCCTCAGTGGGAAAGGTGCTGTGTAAACGTGAGGTGCCATTACTGCCTCCTTTCTCCTGCTCTGTTGCTATTACAGCTCTCTATCCAGTGTCCTGTTCTTACTTTCTAGTCTGTGACTTCCAGCCATTAATCTCTGATGTGGATTTTTTTCAAATGCTTTGTGAAAAACTAAATGCACTACAACCACGGCATTTCTCTTATCTGTCACAGCAGTAATATCTTCAAAGAACTCTAAGAGATTAGTTGAGCATAGGCTCCCCTGCCTAAATCTGTGCTGGCTACCCTTAATCATACTGTGTTCTCTCGAGTGCTCTTCAACCTCCTGCTTTATTTTTCTCCTTCAGTTGACTTTAGTTAAACTTAGGAGGTATATGTGGAGTTTACATGAAGATTAGGCATGGGTGAACAATGTTATCAGTGAGCTTCTACATGAGAAACAACAAAAAAGAAAAAAAAAAAGACTCTCCAGCCAAGGAAAAAAGGTGACTGAGGGAGCTTGTGACCAAGATCTATAAAACCTGAATGAAATTGAGAGGACTAGTAGAAAACAATAGTTCATTGTCTCTTCCACTGCAAGAATTAGGACAAACCAAATGAAACTAGCATGCAGCAAATTCAGAACAGAAGGAGCTAGTTATTAACAGAACCTGTAATTAAGCTATGGAATTTCCTACTGTCAGATTTTATGTCTGATAAAGTTTACATAGGTTCAAAATAAGACTGGATAAATTTATGCAAGAGAAATCTGTCAAGGGCAGTTAAATGTCAGAACACTGAAATGTGAGGAAGTCATCATCCTACAAATAACAAGGAATTATCACTAAATGTTAGCCCTGCTCTTGCAATATTAACTTGGCATCTTCCGCTAGCTGTGTAATATGGAGCTACATGGACACCTAGTGTGGCCAGATCTAGCCTTTGTTTTTAATTTCTCTGAGCCTGCTATAGTTTTAACTGAAAGCTTCCTGATTGTCTGTATCTTCAAGAATTTTTATCTGTATGTAGATTGACACAGGTTTTGGACTCTAGTTCTTACCAGAATACGTGTAAAGTGACTGAAGTGTTAGCTAAAATTTATTGTTAGGCTTAGTGTTGAACACGTTTTGCATGGTTTGCAGAAATTTAGCATTCAGACAACCTGTGCATTGATTGCAGATAGTTTGCAAATGGCTCCGTTTTATCTCTGTCTTGAGTTTAGGTTTTGTGATTGGTTGGGTTTTCTTGGTCTTAATTAAGAGTTTATTTTTCAGAGACATACAGTTTTTCCTACTGAACGATTTCCCCTCGTCCTCTTCCCAAGGGATAGAATTATCTAGATTAAAGGTGGAGAAAACATTAATTAAATTTAAGAATAAAATGAAGTCTACAAAGACATCATTTTGAGTTTCTTGTCAATGAATCTCCTTATGTAAGAAGTTTTAATATTTCCTTAAGTTTCATTACCAAAGGTAGCATTACAAAGCAGAGTATGTTTACAGTGTCAGAGTATGCCTGCCATGATATCAAAGTCTGAAAAAATCTGAGCATAATCAGTTCCTATTTGCTTGCTTGGACTTTCAAGTCAGAGGAGTAATTTAAATATGTTTGTTTTCTTTTTTCTGGTGACATACAAAAAGGTGTTATGATTGGTTTTATCTTTTTTGTTTAAAAAGAAGTATTATCAGGAAATATATAGAGGTAGGGGAGTTGGCATCAAATTGCCAGAGCTGACCTGGCGACAGAGTTAACGTTTTAATGGAACAGGAGAGAAAAAACAAAAGACATTCTTCTTTGTAGATAATATATTCGGTTTTACCAGTCTTCAAACCCTGAATCAGAAAGAGAAGTGGTGAACAAAGAAAACAAGCAAAACATCATGTACTGCTATCTCAAAAGAAAATAGTTGAAATATTTAAATAAACAATATAGATTGGGCTCTGAAAGTAGCTTTGATTAAAACTGGACATCCTCTAGCTGTGGAAAGATTGCAATTTTTTTTTTTTTAATTATTTTATAAAGGTGGTTGATTTTAATGGACAATTCATGAACTTAAGTACATGCCCAAGCAGTTAAGTGCAGCACAGTCTAGAACTTCCCTTCCAATCCCTAGCATTCTATGATTCAACTGTACTGGTAGTTTGACATTTCTAATTATATATAGCCACTGAATATCTCAGCTGTTAAGCCAGATTTTAAGTTTCAAATAAAATAGGAAGTAAAACTAACAATAATTAGAGATAATAATGTAATATTAGGGTAGTGATATTACTTTGCTCAGCTACATTTTTTTCTCTTTGCTTTTGTGCTCCAGAAAAATATTTATGTGGTTGAGTTAGTCAGAAATATTTATGAGAAATGAGGTTTTAAGTCTCTTGCCCAATAACTGACACTGGGAAAGGGAAAGAATAACTATAGCTGTGCCCTGCTGGATTGATCTGATGGCAGCTTGATGTAGGAAAACATTTTTCTTAGGCTCAGTGGACACTAAGTGTAGCCCGAGACAGTTTCTTGACTAATCACAGCTACTGATCTCAGTGTTCAGATACTGAGCAGTGATGAAACCATTTTTGTTCACTCCATCAGAGTAGAGAAATGAGTAAAAGTAAATCATTGAATGGTTTTGTGTAACAAAAGCATTCATGGAAACTGGAATTTGCTCACTGGCAAACCATAAGTATGAAATGCAGCTGTCTTCATCAGAAATGTTATTAATTGCAAATTATTCAGTCAGTTCTAGCAATTTATTAACATTAGTCAAAGAACCTTTAAACAGAAAATAGACCAAGTCTTCATATTAATCACAAAATGCTCTTTTTTGCTAGTTTATATGAACTCATGTCAAAGTGACGCTTGAATCTCAAGTCATAAGATATAGATTGTACCGTACATCACAGTAATTTCTGGAGACCAAAATATATCCTGAAAGACATTGAAGGAATGAATAAGTTTTTGGTTGAAATTGGACAGATTCTGGTAGGGAGGCATGGTTGTGATGGGAAAAGAACAAGAATTGTCCTGGGAATCCTCCTTGGTTACTCCAAGCACAGACATATACAAAACACCCACTATGGGAGGAAATCAGACACTCCAAGGGGATCAAGCAGAGGGCTGAGGAATTAAGAGCTGCCTGAGAGCTGTGGTCAGAGCGTAGAGCAAAGATACCTGAGGGAAGATACAAGAAAACAGTGGGGAAAATAAACAGGGATGTGTATGTTTCTGTACGCCTCTCTATTTGAGGTATATCACGGTGGCAATGCTGAGTGCTGTGCCTGGCTCTCTGTATAGACAAGTGCTGATTCCCAGGAGAGAAGAGTACTTTTAAAAATAAATTATTTTGAGTGTGGGATTTTTTTTCCCCCTACTCTTTTAATAATGGAATGTGGTGCCTGATAACTTGCTTTATTTCAGCATTCAAGGTCTGCAGAATTATTTTGAAGATTTACCCCAATCTTTTTTTTTTTTTAATTAAGCACTTTCAAAGTTCAGTGAGACTGAATAGCAAGATTGAGAGAGTGAAAGTTTTAAAATGAACTGACAATTATTCACGGGTCATCCCTTCTCAGATTTCATTTAATCAGAGAACCAATAAAAGCACACATTGTAAGGTGGTTAATTTTTTATCATTTGTTTAACTGTTTAATCTCATTTTTAAAATAATAAAAGTAATTAAGAGAGTAATTCTGAGATTCTCTCTGGAGTTTTCTTAAGCAGGCACATTTTATTCTGTCTGTGGTAGCCATGCATTAAGACTCACTGAGTAAAGTCATTAAATACCTCCTGAAGTATATACTGCTGGCTGTATAGCATTGACAGGACACATGTGTAGAACTGAAGTACATTCGTAAGTTGGGTCTACAATATAATATTTTTAAGAAAGTAATGATACTATCATTAAAATAACTGAAGACACTAGGAATTGTATTTTGATTTTATATAATTTTCTTGTTATGTAGAGTGTCTTAAACCTTTTCTAGGATGATGCAATAAATGAGATTTTTAACTGTTACTGATCAAATAAAGTTCTCACTTCTTCCTTTTTTAAAATGTAAGGATGAAGCATAATTTATCATTCCTTTCACAAAAATGGGCTGTAATTCTTCTGTGTCATCTTCCATATTGGATGAGAGACTGGAGCAGGAAACATTACCTGGCTGAATAAGGCAGAATCCACAGATTTGTATTTATATATCCACTGACAAAAAAATGTGGCTTTTAGCACATCTTTGATTTTCAAACCTTCGGGAATGAGGAAGAAATTTGGATTAAGAATATTGACTGAGCTCTAAGTGCTTGAGCTTGCAATTCAGAAAGTTATGGAGAAAATTCCTTACCTTCATAAGGACTCTAGTTGCTATTTAGCACCATAATTCTCCCCATGGTTTCATGAAAAGTAGTTTATTCGTTTCAGTCCTCTAATATGATAAATCTCATTTTTCCAGTTTACCAAGAATTACTGACTGACAGGCAAAAAAAATCTTCCTTTAGATAATTCAAAATATGTATTGAATGACATTTCTGTCATCTTCCTGCTATCAGACAACATTGTATACTATACTGGTAGCACAGGATGCATCCAACTCTGGAATGGAGTCTTAAGTAGAATAGAATTTATATCAATGAAATATCTGATCAAGAATGGCAAAAAGGAGGCTCTGGCTGTGCACAGTGTTCAGTTACTTGGTAGAAGAAGTTTACACACTGTGGAAGTGCCTTGGTTGGAGCTAAAACCAGAAACCACAATCATAAATGTGATTAAATTGCATTAGTGCTAAAGGAGTGGCTCAAAATCTACTTGAAAATTCTGCAGAGATGCTAAATGGTATCCAAAATAGAGAGTACTGGTCTAACTTTTGCTAAGATATGGGTTGAGGTCTTAACTATTCAGCATGAAGCCTTCCCAGATAGTATTTAATCAAATTGAAACAGACACACACAATTGTTACGGCTGTGACAAGTAAATGCAGCAAATGCCACCAGTGTGTGACTAACTTACTAGACTCCTTCATGCTAATGCCAAACAATAATATTTGAAAACTTCCTTTCTATGTAGAAACCCAAATCTGACTTTCACTGGGACTTGGAATTTACAAAAAAAAAGAAAATCCTTTAAAACAAGGTTAGAGAGTTCATGTAAGGACAGCTTCAATGCAATTCTGAGCTATATATATGTCTGTCATCCAAGACTCAAGTTATACACGTAAACAAGAAAATACTTAGTATGTCTGAATAGAATTGTCTGTAGTCTACCTTAAAGGAATGTAAAGAGCAAGGTAAATCAGTTCATCTTTCTAGGTAAGAAACTGGCTTTTCAAATTGCTCAGCTCCCTGCTGTTTCTCTGAGAGCCATGGAAATCTGCCCTATTTTTGTTGGAGCCTGATGGAAGCTGTTAAGTATTCAAGGGGGGTTGTTTGGGTTTTCTTTACCCTGGTTAGTAGTACAATACAAGTTGAATTAAACTAAAATATTTCTGCTCTCTGGACTATGTTTGCCACCTTCTTAATATCCCGTGCTTAATCAATATTAAGAGTGTAAAAAGAACGTTTGGAGACACAAGGTCAGTTTCCATGAGCAATTCTGTTCCAGGGAGGTGGGGGTGATGTTACCCTCTCTCCTGCTGGTAGCCATGAATGTGCTGCATAAAAAGCACAACAATATCTTGCCACAGTGATTCCACATAGATGCTGGAGTACAGAAGTTTCTGCATCAGCAGCCTGGGATCATAATAGACTGCAAGGTAAATTGAAAGCTGTTCACTTCTCTCTAAACTGCTGTGTTTTTGGGTCCTGATGTTCTTCACAAACAATTAAATTTAAAACCATCTCTGGGAGATTTTGCTCTCTATCAGAAATCAGTTAATAAGTATTTTCAATTTCTTGTTCTAAGTCTTAAGCAGGGCTGGAAGCTATGAGAACAAAATTGCACTTTGTCTTGTGTAATTCAATGTATTTTGCCTCTCCAGCCCACAGTGGTCTCTGGAACATGTCAGGGAGGCCATTTCCCCATCTTCTCCTCTCACTATCCAGTGTCTGAACTTTAGGTGGACCCTCTAGTTCTGGTAGGATTGACTCTATCATGACCGTTATTTTAATTTCTGTAATAATATTGGGAAATTGAGTAGATGGCTGCTAATATACTTATTGTCTGCACCTCTGAGCCCTTTTGTTAATACTACTTCTTTACAGAGATTTAAAAAAATACATCTTTTTCACCTAGGATGTTATGGTTTACTTAAGGTACTGCAAAGATTCCTCTTCTCTAGCTCTGAAATCTCAGATAGTGGTCTTTGTTAGGTAACAGACCCCCAGGCTTTGAGGACTCGGTGATTTGATTCAGCATGTGACATTTTTTTGTATTATTATTTTTTTTAATGGACATTTTGGGGATGCTTTTTATCTGAAAGCCAATGCAAAGGTTTGCTAGTTGATTCTATGTTATGGTGAAAAGCAACAGCTAATTAGACATTTGGATCATTTGCTCTGATCCTTTTCTTAATGTTTAATAAATTCTTGGCTGTTACATTTTATTCATTAACTTCACTTTTGAAAGGATTGACTCAGCTTTTTCAGATGTTTACATGCACATGAAAGAATAGAGCCAAGATGCTTGATTATTTCAAGTCACAATCCCAGATGCCTCCAAACTAGTTTGATGATCATTATCCTGCTGTAGTAATTTAAGCACCTTATTGCCAGGATGCTTTCTAAGAGCGCAATTAGAAACTCTGAGCTGTTAGTCTAAGCTGTGCTCTGCTTCTGTATTCTTGGTTGAGAGCATTTCACATTTTCTCTATCGATTTTGAAAACCTCTGTGATTGGGCTAATGATGTTCAAACACCCTTAAAACAGAGACAGTAACCTTGTGCCTCTTCTGCATTTTCTTTTCAGCACATTGGTTTTAAAAAAATTTCTAAGGCTAAGAAGAGGCCTGAGAATAAATATACAATTAAAATTCTCAGTGTTTTGGAAGTGCTGGATAGCGTCAGTCAAATCTTTGGAGATGGTTTCTGGTACCAGCAATTACTGTGCAGAAATGCCTTCGTTTTACTTCAGTAGGCAAATTCTACAGTAATCCCTAGGAGTAACTCTCAAAAATGTTGGTTTCAGACGCTTTTCTCCCCTCTTGTTTTGTAATTTTGTAACGTTTATTTGAATTAATAAAACATACAGAATACCCCAGCAGCTGATTTGAAGAGATAACTCTCCCTTGTGAACTAGCAGGAAAATGGTATCAGAACAGACAATGGGCATCTATTTCAAGAATTAACTTTACAAATCCTTGGTACGGTCTCTGATCATCTGTACTGGAACAAACTACAGTTTTGAAAAATAAGTTTAAAATACTCAGAACTGAAAAGCAGTAGTGTGTGAGGAAATAATCCTTAATCTTTTTTTGATGGAACCTGTTTGGTTTGTCATTATGATAAGACCCTGTAGTAGGGTAAATGCCATGAGCTGCCGTAATGTCTACATACATGTAACAGACACTTAAGCAACATGCACATATATATATTTTATTGACCCATTCTTCCAGCTAATTAAACACAGCTGCCGCTTACTATCAGGAGAAAATGCAATGAAAGTCATTTGAAGATGGAGATGATTGGTTGTATTAAATCCACCATGTGTTGTTTATTTTGCTTCGTAAAAGAGAAGCTGGTTTATTGCAGATGTTTGCCAAAAAACAGTCATTGCTAAGTGGGGTGAAGAGATAAAGTGGTAGAGAAATGTAATGTGATGCAGCTAGTGGCATAAACAACCTTTTCCAGTGTCACTGGATAAAATACGTATCCTGTCAAAAATGTAGAGGAACAGTAGAAAGAGCTTACCTGAGCTGTCTTTATTTTCAAAAGCATTTTGATTTCTAGACTACATCAACAGTGAACGGCTAATATTGGGTTTGCGTCCTCTAATTGTTAACTCTTTATAGGGAAAATACAGACCAAGGTATGTGTTAAGCATCAAACTCCCATTAATTTTAAAATCATGTTGAGGTTCCTTATTCCATGAAAATTTTCTCCTGCATTCCTTAAGTTATCTTGTTATATATCCTTTTGACCCATTGCAGTTGATGACATGAACTGAAATTTGTATCTCATATGTAAGATTAGGGGTCTAAAGGGAACTGATTGTCTCCCCCTGGTGAAGTCATTTAACTTCACTGTGCATCAGTGACTTCCAGAAGAACTAGCTGAGATTTTTTTTTTTTGTAATGGGCATTTTCATTTTCAAGTCAATGTTCAGGAGGTTTTCTGAAGTTGTGGATACATTTTAGTTCAACAAAAAATAATTTTAAAGAATATCCACCCAAGATTACTGTAGTAGTCACTATACTTTCATTCCATGTCTATTGAATCAATAATAAAAAAATACTGACTACTCTCAGGTAACTGGATATTTCAGGAAGGTTTAATTTACAGGTGCAAGTGTAATATGAAAGGACAATCTACAGTTATAACAAATTAATTTAATACTGCAAAGAAAGAGCAAGAGCAAGTCCATCACTCTTCCTACAAAGACAGGACAGTCAGTATGTCCTTTTTGAAATGTGATGCTTAATACTTCCCTACATTTCTGTTTTATCTTCCTCTGCCCACTTTACATTGTCACTCAGTAAAGAACTGGGTAAAAATGGTCATATTCTTAGACTAATAACTTCTAAATTGAGAGTGCTGTCACTAGCTAGTAAGAATGACCTCCAGAGATGCTATCATGTGCAACGTTGCACAATGTAACTTTAATGCCAAATTCTTTATATGCAGAAACATAAAGATAATTTTGTATCCTATTTGTTTTAACTAGTCTGCAGACAGCTATTTCTGATAGAGCAATGAGACAATATTTTCTGTAATCCTTGATATTTTCAAAGATTTAGAAATAATAGCTGTCAGTTAAGAAAAGGGGATATTTGGGTTCATTTATCTTGCACTAAAAAAAACACCAAAAACCAAACCAACACTTGTACCCCCAGTTGTTAGATACCTTAATTTCAAACAGGGATGATTTTATATGTTCCTAATTCTTATAAAAGCAGAGAAAGCAAAATGCCATCAGCACCAGAGCAGTGCATAGGCTACACATCATTTATACAACTAGACATTATGTCCCTGGGATGTTACAAAGAAGCAGCTGATTGAAGCATTAATGCATCTTGAATCCTTTTCTCTAAAAGACACAAGGTCACTGCACTGGCTTAGTGAAGGAGAAGTTGATATCTGATTTCTTTCCATCCTTCTCACTCTGACTGTGCCTTAATCCACTGACTATAGTACTTTGTCTTTTTTGGAGGGGGAAGGAGGTGAAAACAGCCTAAAGAAATGAATATTTATGTACATATTTCTGTAATTTAAATTCACTCAATGAATCTAGCTAGTACATACAGCTTCCATCAGTGGGAGGATCAAAATCTGTAGAAGTGCAAATACTGCTGGTGAGAAAGCTCTCTTCACTAAAATAGAAAGAAATGGAAGAAGCAAACCTTGTGGTTAATGATGATGAATATCGTCAAAATGAGTGCATTCAGAGGAAATGCATAATCTTAAATGCTCTTTATATATTAGCCTCATGTTTTTCTTTTATGGCGAAAATCATAATTAAAGGAAGAAGCATACTGATGCTACCTAATGTACAGCTACATATGTATCTATCTATATATCTATATATATATATATATAATATAAATACTGTTAATTCTCTTTTTTATTGGTCATTGCTCAACTATAAGAAATGAGCAGCAAGTCCAGCTTGCTTACGTGGGAGAGAGTACAGATATGCTAAAGGAGAAAATGTATTTTATACTTGCTTTCCATTCTTTAGTCTCCAATTAATTGTACTTAAACCAATAATCGAAGAGAGAGCAATAAGATTTGACTCTAGAATGCATGAAGTAGTTTTCATTAAAACCACAAACCAAAGCTGGTCTTGGCTGTGAGGCCCTGGCACTACCACAGCCTAGGGAGGAAAAAAACCAACAGACCAATGGCTACCATGGGGCTGCTTTGGGCACCTGAAGCTGTCTGTCCTGACCCATCATGGTCACAGCACTGCTGACACAGCACAACATTGCTCTTCCAGTGTGCAAAAATCCAGAAGGTTTGCAAAGAGTGATTATCAAAAGAAAAATAGAAGCTCTGCTGAGCTTACACTGGTGCCCTGAATGTTTCTCTCTCTCAATTTTTATTTATTGTCTACTTATTTAGTCTATCTAATGAACAACGTCAGTATGTAACCTCATAATGAAAACATTACAGAATATTTCATGCTTAGTTGGAGCTGAATTTGTTTCTTTGTTTAACCAAGACACACATTTGTAGGGTTATTAGCTTATGTAAATAATGCATCCACTGTATATTTTAAAATAATGGCCTGACTTTGATTTTGAAACTATGAAAATTATCAGAGAATAACAATGATGATATTATTGATAATGAGTCCTCATTAATACTGTTACTTTTATCACCAGTGACAATTCCTAGGAGCCACAGTTTTGAATTAAGCCTGTGCGCTAGCTGCTATATAAAATCCATGCTTCATAAAGCTTATGATGTAAATATAAGATAAAAGATGACAATAAGGTGTGGCTGTAGTTATGACACATCTACAATCTAGGTTTTATTAACTGGGGAGGGCATTGCAGCAAAGGTTAATTTTATGGGAAAAATAAGTGAGGATGATGGGCTTTATTTTTTATTATTGCAAACATGACAGAAGTTGTAAAAGAGTCTTGTCTAAAATGAAGCACTGGGACTGTCGATATTGATACATGCACTGATCTGGAGTAGGTCACCTGCCATTTGTTGAATATCATGAGAATTCTTGAGCTCTGAGATGTACAGGGACCTTTCTGGTGACTGGCATAAACAGCTCATTAAAAGACAGTTACTGGCAACCTTAGCAGGGGATACGTCCGGTAACACATCTGAAAAATAAGACTGGAGAACCTTAACATATTCAGTAACTATCTAATCTCTTCAAAAGTCTTCTAGTCTTTAATGTAACACAGAATATAGAAGTTACTTAAAAAATAAAAATGTGTAGTAGCTGTCAGTTACTCGCCTGATCCTGGAAGTCCTCCTCAGGAAAGGTGGGGCTGGTTAAAATCAAAATTTACATAAGCTAATGATGTGGTCCTAGAAATCTGCTACTAAAATGACAATAAAGCAATGTTATGAACAATTACACTTCAAGCCCCTGGCCACCTGCATTGCCATAATAAGTCCAGCAATCTTCCCATCCTCGGGTGGTGGATTTCCAAAGGTACATTGCTGCTTGTGTCAGCAGGGCTCCTGTGGTCTCTGCTGCCACGGGCCTGTGTTCCTGTCTGGGTTAGCTCCCACCGATACCAAAAATCAGCTATGTCAAGGTGTAACTTCCATTCCAGATATTCCAAATGCCAGGTATTTCCCCATTCCCAGCCCTGGAGACAGCACGTATCTTTGGGATAATGTTCTGTGGCAGCCCTTGAAAACAGCAGCAAGCACACTGCTTGTATTAGCCAGCGTCCTTATCAAACCTGGCTGAACGAGCGGTGCCGTGAGCCAAATGCCCTATTGATTTACAACACAGCAATGGTGGAAAGATGGAGAAAGAAACACAACACATTGGATTTTGAAAGGAAAAAGATAATACTGTGCTGGGATATTTTAAAATTCCAAGTAATGAGTTTGTTCTTAGGTTAAAATGGACATTCTGACACCAAAACAAGTCATTCTAGTAGAGGTCCTCCTAAAATAAATGCTTGTGAATGAGAAAAGCTTTTCTTCGTGAGTTATTCTAATTCTTAAAGGGTTTCCAAAAACGTGTCAGTTTGCAAGAATTTTTATAGAAAATAAAGTACATTCTGACAATGTGCAAAAAGACAAACATAATTTTCCAATTAATTGAATATAATTATGCTTTGTCTCACAGAAGCAGAATAATAATTTGATCAGAAAAAGATCAGGTAAAACAAACATTCTTGTCTTTAGAACAGTCTGGGTGGGTTTTCTTCCCTATTGTTTTAAAGTTTGCATTACAATGTAAGAAAGGTAATACCATCTAAGAAATTGAGAGGCTCAATAGATGTTAATCACTTAGTAATAAATTAAAGACAGACCTTAGAGTAGATTAAATAACAGTAATAAAAAAGAATCTATATTCATTTCATGTCTGTCTAAACTGATGTATTGTCACAGGCTTTCAATGCGCAGAGGCTTCCAGACTTCAAGAAACTGAAATGAATCTGATAGAGGGGTTTTCAGCTGGGTTGGTAAAGGTTTCAGGAGTTGTTGTTCTTACATGTTATGAACCTTGCTAGCTGTCGTAAAGGATTATTTGTTCTCCATTTTAGTTTACCTAATCTGAGACAACAATAATTAAGTAAATGAGAAGTTACTCATTAAGCCTACTTTATTTCCTATTTTTGCTAAGTAGGAAGGTACGAACTTTTCATCATGAAAAATCAACATGACCTTTTATAAAAATCAGGTGCAGGCATTTCAGCATTTGTATGTTCTGGCATTTTAATAACAGACTAAATGAATTTTAACACATAATACGTCTTAAAATGTGAATGGTAACGTGAATTGCTTTCCCTCACTTAGCTTGAAATTTATTCATGTATTTTGAAGTGATCACAAGAGTTTGGCCGAAGTAAAAATTAAAAAAAAACTTGCCCAGGAAAAAATAGGGAAATTTTAGGTAAATGCCTTTGTGTTAACCTCTTGAACACTCTTCAACATTATATAATATATCACGATTGCTGTCAATTTTAGATTTATTTTGGAGTTTGCAAGCTATGAAGTAAAGTTTCTTCTAATAGAATGCAAAGTCTGTTGTTGACTGTATAAAAAATATTAGGATTTGGAGTTGATGTGATGGTCAGGGTCATTATAGATACTGCTTAATGTATGTTGCTAACAGTGAACATGAAGTGTGGAAGAACCATTGCAGACTGCTCCTATTGTATAAATGTCTAGTAAATGTAATCGTAACAGTGGCAGGAATTGTTGGTTCCCAGAGGATTATGGCTTAATGGGAGAAACCACGATGCACATATTTGACTTTAACAATGCAACTTGACCGTTCGGTATCAATGTAGCTGCTTGGCCCAGTGAGGGTCAGGACACACTTGTGTGTGTTGCTGGGCCAGAGCTTAAGAGGGGAACGAGTTCTAGCAGATCAGTATTTTAGAGCAAAGGAGTTCACCTACACTAAACCAACGCACCTCTACAGTTTTTCTGTAGAACATCTTATCTGATAATTATCTGATAATTATTTAAATCTTTGGAAGTGGTAATGTTCACTAACACATACTGTTTAAAGACATGCACTTTGAAATTTGCAGCATCAAGAACAAATTAATAGAAAAACACAGATTCTTTTTTTCCCCAAGCTATTACACCTGTGAATTATATAGCATACATGCACAAGTTCAAGTCTAGGTAAGGGGTAAAAGTTAATCTAGAAAGAATAACCTTTTGTAATAAATTTCAGTCACTAGAAATGTTGTGAACTCTCAGTGGATAATTGACAGAGCCTCAGCATCCCTTTGTTCTCTCTATGGTGTAGGGATTGTCTGTCTTTTAAAATAGAATTTCCACCATTTAAGTTTGCTTGAGTTGTGGAAGACAGCAAACAGCATTTCAGTAGGTGCTGCTTGGCTGTTATTCTTTCCCGATGGCTGAGAGAGACTTTCTTTAAAGAAAGAAATTCCTGTCAAAGTACATACAAGTCTTACGCACCAACAGTGCATTTTTGTGTCAGGAAAATAGTTCTGACAATTGGAGGGAAAGCTTGTACTTGAGGATATCCCGATGAAATAACCTCTGCAGTTAAATGCTTGTAAATTTTCTGTTGTGATGGCTCAATCCCGCTGTTTTCACTTAAGGAAAAATCTGGCTGGCTTACGTAAGCACATGCTTTGTATTGGTGCGATGCGTTGGCATCTGGTTCAGTGCCTGTCATTACCTGGTTTTGGCGTGGTTTGGTGTTCTCCTTTGTCAGAGAGTAACGTGCAGGCCAAGTTCTGTGTCACCCAAAGCCTGCTGGTTGAGTCATGCGGCGACACGATCAGTCCTGCCTGTTACATCTGTGCGATTCTACCCAGAGGAGATGTTGCAAGACAGTGAGTCCCCAGTGGGATGTAATAGAATGGAAGCAGATGGTGAGCTGAAGAAAATTTCAGGGGAGGATTACATTTTCCAGTTACTGTCTTTTTGATTTCACTGTTATTGTCTGATGAATTGTGTCAGATCTGATCCTTCAGATTGAAAAGCTGCTTCTCAGTATGCTCCCAAATGTACAGATAAAGTAAATGGCTGCTGCCAATGTACTCTTTCAGAAACTTAATTCTTTAAATGCATATTAAGAAGGGCGTCTTGTCATGTCTGCTTTCTGATTTTGCCTTCAGCTGTGGATTTTTTTTTTCTGTGTCATAGTTTACCTGGATAACTGGGTTTTTAGTAGGCTACCGTGTTTTGATCCAAAATAGTATATACCTATGTACTTGTAATTTATTCTTGGACAAGGCAAGCAGAAGTACTTTCTCTTGCCCTGGCTTATTTGTAGTGTCCAATTAGCACTGGGGTCTATATAACCCTGTTTGCAAAAGTGAGGCTGAGAGAGAAGGGAAACACAGACCGTGGGCCCACAGAACTGGAACCAGTGTGATCCATCCCCAGGCTCTGAGGAAGGTGAAGAGTGGGAGCTCTACAATCACCGTGGTGTTTCATTCTTGTGATCTTTGTACCAATTACTTTCCAATAAAATAGTTATCGGGCTAGGAAAGAAGTAGAGGACATCTAATTCCACAGACTAATGGTTTGGACAATGACTGGGTGGGAGATTCTTTGCCTTTATGTAGCAGAAGGATTTAAATCCTGCTTTCTCAATTCTTCAGTGCCCCATGCAGTGCAGCTGGCACCATTGCTTCATCCCTTTTGCTTCTTTTTGATTGTTTCTTAAATAAAAACTGTTTTGATTGACAAGCAAATATTTGCCAAATTATATCATACTTATGAAATAGACTGAAACAATGTTTTAATTTTTTAAAAGTACACACAGCCCCCTCCAACTGTTTGCCTTCTAATAATAACAATGGAAAAGTTCACCCAGCTTTGACTTTCAAGATAATTTGCTAAGGTAAGGACATTTACTCTGCAAATTCTAAGCAAGTACCTGACCTCATGCAGTGGCTCTTACTCAAGACAGTGCGGATGCTTGTTGATAGTTTCAAACCTAGCACACACTGAAAGGGCAACACTATATTTCCATGACCCTATGGCTAAAATATCAGAAGCTGTGGTACTCAAAGTAGCTGTGACCGAGGTGAACTGTTTTCCCCAGCTTGGTGTGAAAATAAACATTGTGCAAAATGATCAACCCTCGGCTGAAGTAGAAGCTGAAAAGTCTCTATTGATCCAAACTCTAATTCAACTGCTGAATTTTAAGTAAACATTTCTGTATTGCCTGAGAACTTCTAGACCTTTCAGTCCATTGTAATTTTTTTTTCTGATTATTCTGATTATTTCACATGATTAACATTCAAGAAGACTAAGAAACATCAGGGGACTATTTACAAAGAAAAACTTTTCTGTGCAATACGGAACTGTAAAATTCTGTATTCATTGTTTCATCCTATCGGTATAATTTTCATTTACTGGTAAAGCAATCATGGACTGAATCTGTTCTTCTAACCAGGATTCCACGCTACAGATACAATAATGGCCAAAGAAGATTATTGAATGCAGAAACATTATCTACATCCATCTTATCAATAAATGTGTCATGAGCCAATTTGATGCAATTACGTAGAGGTGCCCTTTCTACACTACCAGTAGATCATTTTTGATGTGCAACTTAAACAATAATACTTTAAAATACCTATTTAAAAAAATAATCAGAACTTATTTTCAGCAAAAGGATATTCTCTCGATATTCGTTAAAGTGAAGGGTGATAGTTTAACTTGAAAAAATAAATCTTTCATATAAATGATGCAGAATCAGGATTTAAATCTTGGAAAAAATGAAGCCCTCCCTCTGGCCATGGCCAAACAGTATTATGTTTGCCCCCATATTAGATGTTGCTTGAGTTAACACTAATTTTTTTTCCTATTACCAAATGATCATTAGTACTTTGGTCATTACACCACATGAAAGATTAAACAGAAAGCCACCTATTCTGTATCATTCTTACCTGAATGCTTATATCATGTTCAGCCTTATTTTTCTTTTCTCTCAGTTAAATGCTATACGTTGATTTATTCCATTATGGAAGACAAGGTTAGAAATAAGTTTCCACTCTTTGTAATTGAATTGAGGTATGAGGAGTGGGTAAATCTAAATGAAGTTGAATTTTGTAGTAGGTCATAATGACAACTTTCTGACTGCTTCCCTTTAGTGTTGGCTTATTTACTCAGGCTTGGAAACTCATAAACATTGTAAATATACATGTAAATATAATTAACTTCTTTTCTAGACTGTTGTGGCTCAGCTTCCTTTGGTATATTTTAAAAATGGTATATTTGATCTTCTTCTTCTACCGATGTTGCTGATATCCAGGATATTTGAGCTACCTGCTGTTGTTGCTACTTTAAACACTGTGGTTATGTTGATTTAACATGCTTTGAAAGGGTACATGTTTAACACTTTTCATGCAAGAATGACTTAGAAGGATTGGAAGTTTCCAGAAATTCAGAATGTTTGACACAGCTGCCACGTGCCATTTTTCTGGAGCCTATAAAGACAACGGGTTCATTGGTTTTGAGGGAAAAAGAGGCTGTGGAAGCCATATCTATATTTGGGACAGACTGGCCAATTTCCCACACAGCTGTACAGCCTTCACAAAAGCTACTCAAGCAGTGACACTGCAGATCTCATCAGGCAACTTTGCATCTGAAGGATAATGGTATGTTGGAGGAAGATGAGGAGTTACGTATAAAAATGAGGACACAGTATGAGAGAAAGTTTGGTCCCACGAACAGCTGGGTTGGGGCAGCGTGATAGAGAAGGAATAGGACATGGATTGGTAGGAAAGATTCAGAGCACAAGCATCTCGTTATTTCCTTTGCAGGTCAAGTTTTAATACGTAAAACATAACTTATGAATCGTTTGTAGCTTATTAGCCTAGTCAGTAGTTTATTAGAATGATAGCTGTATAGACATAATTATTATTTTCTTCTGTAAGGATAGGTAACCCTCTTTCAATATGTATGGAAATCATACTACAATAAATGTGCACATCTTTCTGTGAGTACTAACTCTGCATTCACCCAGCACTCTAGGAAAAGAGGTACATGTGCACCTACCCACAGACAATCCGATCGTACCCGACTGAAGTCAGGCAGATGAAACTGTACCCATGTCATCCTACAATTCCATGCACTCTGATTGTAAAACAGAGGTTCCATGGGAAACAAGAGAAGCAAATTAGCACAGCTAGACTTCAACAAGCCCTGGAATTTAACAGCATTTAGGTGAAAATACGTATTTAGTTTAAATTTAGATGTATGGCTTTATTAACCAGAGTTCAAACTCTTGATTCTCTTTCACCTGGTTTGAATTATTTTTGTAGGATGGAATTAAGAAAAAAAGTGTCTTGAGTTTATTCTCCATAAGGGGAATTTGAAGTTGCATATGTTTGTTTCAGGAGTTATTTCAAGCACTTCTATGTTCTAGCAATCTCCAGGCGATGAAAGCCCCATAAGGTTTTAGATAGTTATATGTGTCTTGTCTTTTCGTTCCTCTCTAATGAAGCTGTAATAAGGCACCAAATCTCTCAGAGTCATTTTTCTAAAATGATATACAAAACCAGTGCTGTGTTGTGCTATCAGCAGCACTGTCAGCACTATGTGATAAAGTAGTATAAATACAAATTACAGCAGCAACAGTTTTTTTCTGCACAAGGGTAGGAAATATTACTTTTCTATGCATGTTTTTGATTTAGCGTAACTGCTGACTGAACTGAAACAGCTCTGGGGATTATCCTACATGAATTTCAAGAATGGTATGGTAGTGATGATGCTACTGTCAGCTAGCTCTTATGAAGTTGATAGCAGTAGGAAAAGCAGAACTCTCATCACATTGGGAAGTGAAATTAAATTGCTTATTTTTAAAGCAGGTCAGAATGGTTAGAGCACAGAATGTCTCAAGGACTCCCTGGGAATGACCACCACGGGCACTGGTCTCTGTGCTTCTGAGTAGCTGTGGTTTCTACAGACTGTTAAGACACAAATACCTCTTGAAATAAGGCTCAAGACTTATGTTTCTACCTTTTTCAGTAAGCGTGCAAAAATTCCACATCAGGTTGCAGCAATGTAATTCAGCATTTCTATCACTGATCTCATCGAGTGTGTTCCATTCCCCTTTCCCACACATCTTAATGTGCACAGCAGAGCTGGGCCTGGCATCTCAGAGCTACCCTATGTAGTAGGAGGTAACATGTCTCTGGTTCCCTCTCACCTTGGAAAATAAGTTTCTTTCAAAATCATTAGCTAATGATACTGCTCTAAAAGAACCACATAATATTTTAGCAGCAGGACTCCTCTTCGTAGTGGTTTAATAAGTGTGGAAATACAGGATTTAAAGTGACTGACTGTAGTTTCTAATATTGTAGGTAAATGCTGCTTCCACTCACCCCATGAAAATAATTTCTCATAGAAGCTTCTAGATTACTTTCAAATAGTGTGGGCTGATAGAAATATTTTAGCATGTTTGCATCTTTTCTCTTGAACCTCCTAACTGAATAAATTCGTGAATTACGTACATTTGTCTTTCTTATCCCAATATATATAAATTGTATAGATGAAATCCATCAATTTTATTCACTACAAAGTGTTATACAACATAAAACCAAAGACCAAAACAAATTAGATCTCAATATAAATAAATACTGCAGGATTTTTAAGGAAGCTATAAGAGATACAATGGGATTGATTTATTTAGCATTAATAGGAATTTGTTATCTAAGTTTCTTGAACCAGTATTTCTCTAATGTACAATTGCAAGAGGTAGAGATAATACCGACTTCAGAGTGAATGAATGAATTTGTGGACTTTTTGACGTTTAGGAAGGAATACCTTCATTTGTATTTTTCTGTCCTCTCCATGCCTTTTTTACCATACTCCTTTTCCCTTCACCTGACTCACATAACTTCAGGTTGGTTTACCTTTGTTAACATTAATTATAAAGTTTATATGTTCCTCTAAAGGGTTTTAGTGTAAAATCAAAACAGATCCTCTAGTAATAATAATTTTTAAATGAATGAAAAACACATTGACAGGGTTGTCTTAAATTACATTTGTGTAAAGAACTGAAAATATGGAAGAAGTAATAACCCAACTTAACCCTCAGGAAACTACAGGCGAGAAATAGAATTTAGCTGCAGTGGTTTATAGTTGGAAAATCTTTGAAATGTGTGCTGTTAATGACTGCACCAAAAAATTTGAAGAGGGAAGGGAAAATATGTAATTTAGTGATAAAACAACTGATGCGATTCCCCTGTAGGACAGTAACCTTCCCTATAAGTGGAAAATGTTAATGTATTTTGATGAAAACAAATTTGTGACTTACATTGAATAGTAAGACACTGGATATATTGGGTTGCTGTTCAGTGAGATGGACGCCAGAGTAGTTAGACATGAGTCACGTGAATGACTGGAATTCCTGGGCGCTGTCGGAATAAAACGGAGTCTGAGCCATCGGCCTGGCAGTGCCGTTCTGCTGAACACCCTGACCCAGGCTGCACAGGGCTTGGAAGCACCTGAGCTGTTTTCAGTTTATTGTGATGAGGGAGGGAGGATTTCTGTAGTAGTGAATGCTTAGGTATCAGGTAGGAGGAAGTAACCCACCACCTATAGCAATTGCTTAAGTAGAAGAGAGCACCAGAGAGACTGTATGGATGTAGTCATGAGTAAAAGAAAAAGAAGCCCTCTATAGACTTAGTATTTTGTGCTAGGTGCCTAGGTCTGGCTAAAGTTAGGACTCTGGGGAAGAAGTATGGGTAGCATTCCACATTTCTGCTTAGTCTCAGTCACATCAGGGAGAAGTATCAATGTTGCTTCAACTTCTGTCTTTAGTCTGCAGTGCAAGAAATATGAGGTGAAATTGTGCTTGGTTAAGCCTCTAATATTATGTCTACCTGGGAGAGCAGTAGCAAGGTATAACCCATTTAAAGAGTTTAAGATCAACCAAGACTATATACAAAGAGAAACAGGTTTTCATGATCATGTAACTATGAAGTCTGAAATCTTAAAAGAGACATACAGATACACATGCATACATTCACACACACGAAAGAAAGAAGGAGGAAGAAGGGAAAAATAAAAAGAAAAAAGCAATCCTTGTGAGTTACCCGCTAGATACAAACAGATGGATTCTCTGTCATACTGGAAAGGACAAAGAAAGTAAGCCAGCTCTGGCTCCAGACCTTGGAGTCTTGTGTGGAGTCGTGAAGAATCTTTAATATAAAAAAAAAACCAAACCTCTTGATAGCCCTGCCTGGTCTCTAAATAATAGACATGAGGGCAAGGGTGCTTGTTTTGTAAGGCAAAATGTACATCTGTCATTATCGGAGCACTTATTTTTCTTTTCCTTTGGATAGGGCTAAGGTTAAGACAAAAATAGATCCTGATGCATCTTTTTTGACCATGTATATGACATTGTGTATTTTATTCCATTCTTTGGTATGCCTGAGAACTGTGGAAGTCAGTTCATTCATTTCAGCTTGTTCTTAATATTAGAGTTTTCTATTTTGTGTGATTTTACTGGAAAAAGGCAAAAACCTTGAGAAAAGCCTTCAGAATGTGGAACCTTAGTAATTAGCACATAATCCAGATTCAGAGCACTCTTATCAACAGTGCAGAAAATCACTTTTTTAGTATGTATTTTTTACAAAGCTGCGAACCTTGTTTAATATTAGAAAGTCTGATGAACTAAAATAGATGTCCTCTGCTCTAAAGTCAGATGACTCAGTCGAACCACAGGCCCTTGAGCTTTTCAGTGCTGCATCAGCATGGAGGCTCTGACTTTTAAAATGTATGTTAATTGTTGAGATGGAAAGCAGGTATGCCTGCCTTTTTACCCCCCCCCGCACTGTTGAAACATTTTTCTGCGGTATGCTTTGAGCTTTTATTGAAAATCTGTGACCGTGTTACCCTAGTGTTAATAGTTAGTGATTTGGACCACGTAGTCAAGGAATTCTGTTACATATTTCTGAAGGCTACTTGCCTTCTTTGACCTATGTCTTGTGTAATAACTGTATATCACTTTTCTATTCTATCCCCTGACAGAAGCTGATAAGAGACAGGCAGGCCTCTGGTTTACTCTCACCAAAGGTTTTCTCGCAGGGCTGTGCAAGGAGGAAACAATAGAGCTGGGATTCAGAAAAATATCTCCTAGTTGAAACATCCCCAAAGCCAGTCATGCTGTGTTTGGAACCTCCATTCCTCCAGGCTCTCAATGACTGTGGCCTGATTTTCAAAGCACGTAGTGACTATGTCTCCTGCTAACTACTGTAGGAATTGAATGTTCAGCACATCCTGAAGTCATTCTGGGACTTCTTGTTTATTTGGATGTGAGCCTGGAGAATGGCAGAAGACCAAGGAAAGACTTGTAAGCCAAACCTATAAGAAGTTGCAATGAAAATTCTCACTTTTTTCTCTTCTAACATTACTCTCATTAGGCAGCCATTTAAACTTACAAAAAGGACAATGACATGGTAAGTTCCTAGCAGATTTTTAGGGGAAAAAATAATTGCAATTTAGAAAGAAAAATAAAGGAAAAATTGTTACAAAAATGTTTCTGGTTCTCTAAAAGAGAGCGCTCACACACGTGAAGCTGAATGGATGTACATTCCAGCACATCTACAAAGTCCCTTCCAAGGCTTTGTTCGTATTTGAACATGGTTCTAGTTCTCCCAGCAGATTTCTGATTTGGACCCCACGTTTGTAGCATGGGTACAGTCTTAAGGCCCTTAGTGTAAGAACACTTTGGAATCAGATCTCTGAAATATATTAGGATTGAAAAAGGTTAATTGCAAATTCAGAATCTAGGAAATAGCAAGTGTCACCAGACCAGAAATCTTCAAGGAAATTTCAGCTTACCTATTTTGTTCTGTAGAAGTGATTCAGTATTTGTGGTTACATCACAAGGACAATGTGGTTTCAACTGAATTTGTAAGGACAATTTCTTTGAGACACTGAATGAAATCTGCTGTGTAGGGGTAAAGTCTGTCCAGACCAAAATGAAAGAAGTTTCAGATGACTTCAGTGAAATTCTTTAAGGTAAAAGGCAAATTCAAACAGCAAATCTTTAGAACGCAGTATTTGGGTACATCAGAATAGCAGTTTGGGGCAAAAATACTGGGGAGGCGCATTTAGCCAGAGGTTTAACTGGGTTTACTGGCAGATACATGATGTGTAAACCTTTACTCGCAATACAATTGGAAACTTGTACAGGCTGGATTGCACAGATGCTCTGAAATGCTGCATAAAAAATGGTGTACATGGAATATATGTATTTCTTTGTATTTCGGTTTTACAGATTGTACTTTTAGCATTTGGTACAGATAAAACAAAATTATACCCCCACCCCCGACCCACCCCAGCTATTTCAAAATAAATATTCCAGTGATACTAAATTTTTCATAGACGGTTTTCATAACATATAATCATGGTTTTTGGCTGCAGACTGCTAAATTTTCAAGCACAGATAGCTAAATGGAAAGTGTGCTCTATTTCTTTTGTTTTTTATTAAACATAAAACTTCAGTTCATAAACCAGATTGAATATATTGAAATCAGGACATCACTTGCATTGTTCCCTGGAGCACTTGGTGCAGATACTGGAAAACAAAACCTAAACTTTAAAAAATGGTAACTCTAATTTTCTGTTACTGGTAAGTGCATACAGGCATCTCTGGTTCTACATCGTTTTCGAGTCATAAATTGTTTCCTGAATTCTGCACTGTGCTCATCCTCTAAGAACACTTTAGCCTATAAAAACTGCAAAAGCATATAAACAGCAACATTTTAGTTGACTGAGATGGCCTAAACCACAGAGAAGCGAGTTAATTCCCTTTTCCCTAATATACAAACACCTGTAATTTCTCTTCTACTTGTCGATGTTTGGGTGCACCTGTCTGTTGCTGTGTTCCATGATATTAGTTTCAGCTGAAATTGTATTTTGAATTTGCTAATAGCACTCATTGTAATTACTATGTAATACTTAATTGGAATTCATGTAATTATTATTTTAAACTACTTTACATGTTCTGATTTGAATTTTTAATTTAGAAAACACATAGTCAGATCTTCGATCTGATTCCCTTTGGATCACAGAGGATGGAGCATACATTTTAATGTTTCAGGTTATCTGTATGCAACCAAATTTTCCCAATCTAGACTCCTGAATATATGCTTGCACTTAAATGTTCAAAGTTCCTGTCAGTCCATTGTAAAATATTTTGACTTCTAAAATCTACGTTCAGTCAAATAACAAAATAGTTTAGATCAGAGGTTCTTTAATAAAGTAATATATGTACAAAATAATTTGCCTTACAAAGTACAGCTGTAAGTTACATTTCTGTGCCTTTTTATGTGCACACTTAATAAAAATATCTAGTGCATATATACATTTTTATTATTTATTCTTTAAGTATATATCAAATTTAGAACTCATAGAGTTTAAAAGCAAATGCTAGGAAGTGATTAAACAAACATGGTTTGAAGAGGTGTAGATTGAATTTCTATCTAACTGTGCTCTCTAGTTGAGCTTGTAATGGCTGATATTCGTATTTTTCCTTTTCTGTAAAAGTGCAGGGGTATCATTTGCACCCAGGGCTTGGGGAGGTGTTTCTCTTATGAGTGGTTACAGTCCTGGAGTCCTGACAAACTGGTTTCAGTGATAGGAAGTATTATCCTGGAGCAGGGCCTAAAGTATCACCAGGATCTTATTGAGTGTCACCAAACCTGTCCAATGTATAACATCATAAGGTAGATACTATTTTAACACAATAATTTGGATACTTTGTTGGTCCATCTCCAAATGTTATAGAAAGCAGTGATATAATCTGTATTCTATTGTTGGAAGGCTGTCTCATGAAGAAAATCTCAAAAATATTTTAATTAACTTAAACTAAGAGCTGAAGTACAGAAAGTGCCCTAAAGAATCTTTAATATAAAAATGAGCTCATATCACCTTCTGAAATAAAAATCAATACAGGCAAGTTAATGTTCCTTCAGTAAACAAGATTAAAACAGAATTGTACATTTAGTTTTAGAGGTCTTGAATACTTAGTTCTTATCAAGTCCTGTTGCCTTTGTGTCTCAAGTAGCCCATGATTGAGCCAAGTTTTGGTGGAGATGTGTCAGAGATGTGTCTTTATTGTCTCTCAGAAAACAGAATGTCCTTATTGCTGAGAAACTCACGAGTCCCCTGCTCCTGAAACAGATAAAATAATCCTTATGGAAGGCTGCTGTTTAATCTGGTACTGTGGGAGGCAGTTCCCTTACAGCAGTGTGTGAATTCAAGAAAAACTACCCTTTACTATACCCTTCCAGCATCTCAGAGCAGCAAGTAGCCCATTAATGTCATCCACTAACTGTGTATCTGTGCTTTAGCAATATTGTAATGCCATGGGAAGGAAACCATACTGTGAGAAAATATTAAGATGCTGTTTGCAGTAGGACAAGTTTGTAGGTCTTTTGTTCACAATTTGGAAAAGTTGGTGAGTGCCTGCACATTGTCAGCTGCCCATGATGTACAAGCTCCAGCAGCACTGCATTCCAGTCAGCGACCTCCTGTTTCAGGGGGTTCAAATCTGAGGCTGGATTTATGTCATCTGTTTTCCCAATATCTCCGTAGATACTTTACAGCTTGTGCTTCCCATACAATTTAAAGGCCAGTGTTAACATTTTGAAAACAAATCATGCGCATAGCACGAACCTTTTCACGTATGTGTATTTCTTGTTCCTGCTGCTGCCTGTCCAGCAGTCACCATGCTGCTCCTGGCACTTCATCTTGTTTCCGCTACTGCTTCCTGTACATTTGTTCATGAGAACCAACTGTTGGTTTGGGTTTGTTTGTTTGTTTGTTTGTTTTTTCCCCCTAACCTTCACAAATAGTCTGTATTTCAATGCCCAAGCTCACCTTTTTCTTAACTGAAAATGACTGATAGAGCAAGAATAACAGTGGAACAGTTTGTGTCCAGACAACCTCAGCTTTGCTATGGCTTCCCTCAAGGGACTGGCAGAAATGTTGTTCTGTGCAGGAGTTTAGATACCTGTAAATCCAGTGAAAAACCAAGTGTGATTTTGAAACTCCTGATATATAGTCTGAATACCTTTTAAAAATAGCAAGCCCAGAGTGCTTTGTTGGTGTTCTGTCATGGAATACTTTGAGGGACAAATATTCCTTTTTGTTTTGCACAGATCACGTAATTTTGGCAGATGAACTACAGCATTATCAAATACAAGTTCACATACTTGAACTTGTTTTAAATGTTAACAAATAAGAGACCATAAATATACTTTGTTCAAAACCATTTATTATTCCTACATCTCCATATACTTTGTACATGCTACATAACTCTGTAGTGTTATTATTACCATTCTTTGCTCTACTATAATTTAAACGTGCTGTTTTCCCTTAGCCTGTTCCGCATACATTTTTATTATTAAAATGAATGTAACAATAACCATTTTGAAATACGGTCTTGGTAATTACTTATACTTTTAAATATAATAAGCTCTTGAGACCGGATTTTTTAGTGGCGTAGCAAGGTGGGTTCACTAAGATCAGGAGACTTGTGCCAGATTACTCCTACAGAAGACTTGATTGTAAAGCTAAAGACAGTTGTTTATTAAACTTTTTATGTCTAAATTTAGGCAGAGAAGAAAAAAAAATAAAAAAGTTACTCAAGTAGAACAGATGTCTAAGTGATATTGACTTTCACCGGTTCTCTAAGTCATGAAGACTTATGACTGTTTTGCTCCTAGATCTGTAGATAGAAATGTGCTGGGGGAAGTTAATGGCTTTGAAAATAGGAGACCAAAGTACAGTAACATCCTTGAAAATGCTGACTTCATAAGTCAACGTTTAAATGGGAGCCTGTCATCCTACTAAATAGCTTTTCAATTTCTTTCTTATCGTAGTAGTCCTTAATTAAAATAATTCAAAGGAGTTGGGTCATAAAACTGCATTGTTTTTTTTTGTGCTAAAAAGAATTTCTGCACTCAGCAAGACTTCATCAGTTCTCATAACTTAGCTATTGAGTCAATAATCTTCTTTTCACTATGGTGAACCACACATTGAGAATGCCATAAGCAATTATTTAATCTTTGTAACTCAGGGTTAGTTCAGGACCACAGTGGTCTAATTAAAAAGTGCTTCAGTGTATCATTGATTTCTTGATATGATGACAAAGTCCTACTTGATTTTGCATTACTATGACACACTGATAGCCAGGCTATCAACAGAAACACTGAAGGGCAGAGAAAAAAGCAATATGTCCATGCAGGCAGCTTGTAGCGGCAGAAAGGGAAGCGAAGGATCAGGAAAGATCTGAAAATGGAAAGAAGAATTTAACTCACAGGGGAAAACAAGGTGGATGAGGCTGTTTTAAAATACTTATGCGATCAGCCAATCTAACTAAATTCTTAAGGAAGGTTTGTTGTTTTTTTCTTAAGATAAGGATTTGCAAAAAATACCACATTGCTAGCATCAGGCATGGGCTTCAGTCATCTATTCGCTTGTCAAAACATCAACATCACAAATTCATTGCATTGCCTCACGAATGACCTCCTCTTAGCCCTGCTTTCTGTAGTATAGACTTTCATTCATTTGTCATGTTGCAGTCCTATTTCTGGTTTAAATTTCCACTTCTGTTGAAGACATAAGTCCAAGTAGTAGTGTAAAAAGGCTCATAACCTCATTCATATCTGTCATGACCTTTAATTCAGAATCCATAGCTCCAGAATAACCGCAGTTAATAGTCTTTTCAAGAAGTCTCTTCGGTCTCTGACTAAAAATTCCTACAGTAATGTTGATTGGAAAATTGAAGAGAGTCATGTGGAAAATGAATTGGAAAATAGAATTCTTGCTCTTTTTCTAAGAGAAAAAAGAAATAGAAAAAATTTAGTCTTTATATTATTACTATTTCGATTCAGCTGTCATACTAACATGCTTCTTTCTCCAATTCTGCTCTCTAGTTTTGTGCTTTATTGTATTTTTACAGTACATGAAAGCAGATATTTTATTGAATCTGGCACCATGAGAAAATGCTGTCTAATTGTAAAATGTAAATGTAAAAAAAATTGAATAACAACAGCATAAAGCTAATCAGATGAAATATTTGCTTTCTAAACATTTGAATTCTTGTAAAAGATATTCTCTATGTCAAGCCACTGCTCACTTGAATACTCTTGCTCATTTATCACCAAAACCAGTTTCCCTGGGAAAAAAAAGCAATTGACAGTTTCTATCCTGCTACCATTAATAAAAAATAAGCTGGTGTAGCCTATGTCCATAGTGCCCCTGCTGTGAGCTGGGGAGGCTGTAAAAATTTCTCTGGTTGTCTTTGCATTTATGGACTCTGTAATCAGGACACTAGCTCAGGCAGAACAGAACTTTCCTACTTCTTTGGTGTTAAGTCTGCATCTGCCAGTTTAGAAAACAAAGTAGGTATCTTCTGTAGGCTCAAATAATCTCCAAATATTTAATCTTGGAGAATTTCAGGACATTGAGTAGTATATGAAGGACTTGGGAAAAGTGTAAAAACTAAATTAAGAGCTCAAGTCCCCTTGTCTTCTCAAAATTCCTCTCTTGGTATTTAGAATTCTATTTACACCCAAAGCAGCCCCACTGTTGAAGAAACGGTATCTGTCATAGTCAGTCCCGTCAATGTGATGTGCCAGAAAATCCTTTATATTTTTGCATCTTTTCCCACATGTCAGGAATTGCTTTGACATGTTGAAAGAAATGCCACCAAACCCATTTTCACAAACTTCAGTTGAGCTCAAATTCTTAGTATACTTCTGCTTCTTGCTTTTTTCTATAAGAATATATTAAATTCTTCATCACATCTACAGTGTTAGAAGATTATCCAACTTCTATAAACTAGTTTGGATGGGGCATCTTCTTGTTCATAGTCAATTTGTGTTCTTTGTTGTGAATATGTTCCTTCCCTCCCCAGTTATTTTAATACCCTTGCATAGTTGAACTTCTCACAGAGAATGATTAATAATGTTTAATAATATCAAATTCTGTAGAATCACCTGGTGTAGAAAGAAAGCTCCCTTGTAGTCCTACTATACGCTGGAACTTGCTTCTTGGAGCAAAAACGTGTAGCATGGTGTAGCTCATGTAGAGCCATTTCCCATATTTCCAGAGAATTTATTTGGGGATTTTAGCAGCTCCTTTATTGCTCCCGGCTCACCTTGTCAAGCTGCTTAACTCCGTGGGACTATGGAGCCTCTTATCATCTCTTAGCCTCAAGGATTCAGAGGAAGATCTGCTTGCAGCTTCACACCGCGCTGGGTATCGTAGCAACCCTTCCAGCTGGCTCCTGCCAAAGATGCCTAAAGTTATGGTTACCCTCAGAGTCTGCCCTTTTATGGCTTCTTACTGAGCTGTAAAAGAAAAAAAAAAAAAAAATCTCATTATTTTTTTGTTAAGTCCATAGTGTTCTAAATTGTACTGACTCTTTGGTCAGAGTTCAGTGCAACACACTGTGTAGGGCATATTTTTTGACTAAGATAAAGTTATGGGAGATATATTATGTATTGCTTGCTGTTTTGAAATGTGGCAAGTGCTATAAAATGTTTATCATTCTTTTCTTCAGCTGACTCAAATCCATGAAGAATAGAGTAGACAGCCTGTTGCGCGTAGAACTCTTGCCTTTTCTTGACGAAACTGAAAATACATTTAGAAGGTTTCTCGGTTGTTGTTTTTCCCTATATACAATAATCCATCGATAGTCTTGACAAATTCTTCAGTTTCAAGAAGAAACTTGTAGAGTCATGAAGTGCTGCTAGTGTCATTAAACATCATTGTTTTATATAAAATATAATTTATGTGAATAAAAGGCTGAATATAATTGAAATTCAAATATTTAAGAAATACCTCTTTCCTTTGGGTTGTTCAAGTTGTTTTGAATTACTGTGTTAGCTCTATACAAATATTTTAGCTTTTTCATGTACAGTAAGTTGAATTGGCTTCAAAAATGAATATATAAATGTACAAGATATTTGAAATGGGTCTCTTGCAACGAACTTTGGAAGTGTTGGAATTTGCTACACTAGTTAAATATTAAAATTGAGGCCATTTTTATCTTAAGAAGCAAGAGACAAAACTAGTTCCTCAGAAAATATACATTTTGAACCTAGGGAGTTTGTGTTTATATATGAATACATGTAAAATTCACAGGCTGAAAAGTCATTGGCAGTTGTTGGGGGTTAACCCTGGTAGGCAGCTAAGCCTCCACCAGCCACTCACTCACCCCCCCACAGTGAAATGGGGGAGACAATCAGAAGGGGAAAAGTGAGAAAAACTTATAGCTTGAGATGAAAACCTTTTTATAAGGGAAGCAAAGATCCACATGCCAGCAAAAAAAAAAATAAAAAATAAAAAATAAAAAAAAAAATAAGCATAACTATTTTAGTTTGTTTTTTTTTCCAGTGGACTCACAGCGCTATTTTAGTATCCTGCCAGTTGTTTGAACGCAGACAGCAAAGCGTGTATATCACTAGCCACTTTTCATAACTTAGTTTTCATAACTACAACCAGTTTTCAAAATCTCAGTCTACTGGTTTGTCTCCCTTTCAATCAAATAAATGATCTCTAGTTCTCCCTAACAAACCGCAAAACTGTACTTAACTGTTGATGTCAGAGGCTACTTCAGTATATGTGAAGTCAGCAAAGTGATTAATGACTCCTTAGAAATTAATACATTTCTGAAAAGAATTTGTATGGATTCAACTGTGAAATTCCTGCTGTACTCCATGGGAGCTACATGACTTAATCCTCATGACCTGCACTTTATGAGTAACCTTTTGGGAAAATAAGCAACTTTAACTGCTGGAGACGTATATTGTTACAAGGTATTGCATGGCATTACAGCACTCCAGATAAAAATCACTCTTGAAACAGAAATGTTACAGAGAGGCTTAAACTAGAGACTCAGAGTCAAAAAACCCTACATTAGTAGTGACTGGCTTAGGGGGAATTCATGTTCCAAATATTGAAAACTTTATGGTATTATCCATGACGAGGCTGAAAGAGGACACCACAAGCTGGGTTTCACCATGGTGTTCACACACCTACAGTCACTCAGTCTGCTAATTCCTTTTTGCAAATGGGTATGTTTTAGAAATACGCCATGAAAGTTGTCAGCAGACATAAATTTTTTTTAAAATGTTGTGATTGAGGACAAATATGGCAGTGAAAGAATAAGGTGTCTGACTTCTAAATATATATGCAGTAATTCATTAGGCATGTGGTTCAGGAAGTGGAAAGAACATGAGCAGTGTGCTGAGGAGGTGAGTCCTTTCTGCAGATGCTGTAAAAATCAGCTGTTTCTCAGCTGAATTATCAACTGGGTTCTTCATCCATCTCAGTAAAATATAGAATCTTAGTTCATTCCTTTTTTTGTGTTCCATCATTCCATTTCCACATAGAATTTTTTTCCCCCTGCTCTACATAAATTATTTTTGATGCAAGGGGTGAAGTGCAGGACATTTTTCTTTTCCTTTAACTGCAAATACTTGACTTTTAATCCAAAGGAAGGGGTAGTTGTTTTACAGGCTTCCATAGCTAAATCCTCTGGAGTCAATTATGTTATATGTTTCTAAATTTCTACCATACATATAAAAGTATATTTGTTGCTTAAAACCATAGTTGCTTATAATGGTATTAATATTTACTTGGGTAGCATATCCATTGACTTTGTTTATGGCTACATGAGGGACTAGACTATTTCACTCTCAGAAAGCAGATGAAAACTGCATGGTGCTGAAATTATTTATTTCATGTGAATAACTGAAGCAAGATCATTAGCCTCATTCCAGCACTGTGACCATACCCTCTTCTCCACACACTGCTCTTTTAATCACACCATTGATCATCCATCATCTTTCATACCTTATTCAAAAACTTTGTCCTTGCCATGAGGGGTATACACAGTTTCTAAATTCTGTCTTTTAAAACATGAAAAGTTGGAAGGAGAAGGGAAGCAAGAGGAAAATGAACACTTTGCAGTTTTCTATCATCACTTATATAGAACTGTGTTTATGATTTAATTCTTCAGATGCTTACATGAGCCATGACTCTTCAGGATGTGTATTTTTTACGTGTATCACTTACTGCATGGGTACAAACCAGCATGTAGCTGGACTTGAATCTGGTGTTCATTTAGCTGGTGTAGCAGTGAACTGTAGATGTGCAGTTACATAGACTATGCAAGGCTAGTTGCTCTCTTGGGGGAGGAAAGGTAACGGTGCTGCAGGAACTCAGCACCGCCAGCAATGAGAGTCTTCTCATTGACTTTAATGGGCATTAATCAGGCCTGGTGCCAGTGCTTGTTTATGTGCATATCTATATTTTGGCAGTAGACATCAGAAGCATTCATTAAGTTTAACAGTAAAAGTGGCTGACCTCTCAGTATCAAAAACAGTCACATACAAATAGTAAATTAGATCAAGCATTAATCAAAACTGTAAAATAGCCTCTTTAATCCTTTCAGAAACAACACACCCACAACCTTCTCCCAAACCCTTGTCAAACAAATGGTTTTTGCAGTGTATCTGGAAGGTCATCAAGTCCTGGGCTATTTCAGGAGCAAGTTCCAGATGGTCTCTAACATGCTGAATAATGTATGTCTATGTGGGAGTGGGGAGTGAGGTGCTCGAAGGAACTATAACACTGATAGGAATAAAACCATGCGTTTTGCATTCATATAGGACAAGCTAGGTGTTATAATTTAAAAAAGCACTTTCATCCTTTGTTTCAAGTGGCAAAAACTAACGTGTTAGAAGAATCTTTACTGACAATATCAACTTCATATTTCACTCAACGCTCTACAGGCTATGAAAGCTTTAGCTTCTCTTTGGACTATGTTTGTCTTGATTATGGGAGCACTAGTGTTTTCATGGTATGTGGCATTCTTAGCTTGACATTCCACAAGCAGTAATCTTTTATCTTTTAATTCTTGCAATGCTATAAGTGAAAATCTAACAACCATATATGCGTTATTATACGTAAGATAATTATATTGTGTAATGCAAACATATTCGTTTAAAACTGTTTTGCATGAATTTATTTTAAATGCACAGGACAGAAAAACAGTAAATGCTTTTTGAGCACAATATGTGAAATTCCAACTGTCTGTATGCCTCAAACATCCCTGCAACCTTGACTGAGCTTGTTCTGATGCCGCCTGCCTGCCCACAGTATGTGTAACAGGGAACAACACTGACCAGATATTAAACTAAGAGCAAAAGCAGACAACCTGCGGCAGCTGTTTACTTGGGTCAGAGGTGGAAATGGGATTTATTAACTGATGGACCTTTTCAACATTGGGGCTCTTAGCCCGAATGTTACATTCTGACCATGGCTATGATGAAAGATGAAGGACATGGAGTAAATATACTTTTGTGGCTTCATTTCTGCATGTGGGAAAACACAGATGGCACTGTATTTATATCAATTATAGAATAAAAAAGAAACAAAACTAAATTTCTATGATAACGTTAAATAATAATAATGATGCTAATAATATCACAGAACAGAAAGCTCCTTTTCCCTTTGCCGTCTTTTGAGTTCCCTTATGGCCATAGCTCTAAGTTCATGATATTGGTGAAATTCTGTTCATGTGTAAAGAGATCAAGGATACGGAAGAAATTGCACATAGATAAATCAATGCATTGTTTTTGTCCTAAGGTAATCGTATTTCAAAGTACTTTCATTCTAATGGTTTTCAGAATAACTATTTGAAGTGAATTGTTGGCCTTCAACAAATTCCTGGAGGAGACAGTGACGTACATGTCACAAAAGAAATCATTGTTATAGGCACAGCTAGTGACAGTGCTCAGCGTTGACAAACACGTAAGTTGACATAAAGCCTACCATTCAATTACTGGCATAAAGGAATCTCTAAAACAAGATTGAAGGCATGGCCTATGGCACCTCAAGCTTGAATAATAGAGCAATGGTAAAAAATAGACATTATCAGTGGTGCAGTAAGGCAAAAATTTAATTTCTAACCCTGTTCAGTGGACTAATACAAAATCTAAATTTCCTATACCATCAATATTCACCAAATGGATTTTTATAGTATTTTCTGTGTAAGCAAACATATGTTTCCAGTTTGACACTTTGGCTATTAACTCAAGATACTTGAGATTTCTGAACTCTCCACTAGAGTTGTCTTCTCCAGGTCTGACACTGTTCATGAGTTCTGAAGTGCATTGATACCATTCAGCCAATCAACTTATGCAAAAGGATACACAAACCCACCCACAACAGCAAATTGTTTCCTGGAAAGTTTGGATCACTAAAGTTGATAGGCTATTGACAAAATTTTATCTAGAAGAGAACAGAAAACCAGAATAAAAATTATTATTTTTTTAAGTTAAAATGCTTGTATTTGAGGAATGAAATTATAAATTGAGAAAAAGTATCTGCATTTGATATGTTTCCCGTTTTTCATATGGAGAAATTTAATATTTTTTTATATTTTAAGGATTAATTTTCAGTAGACAAATGTTTTGGTTTTTTGAGTCTGATATGTGAACAGGCACCTTAAATCTTAATGTCCAAATCTGCTATATCTTTCTACTCCTTTGGAATATTTACATGCGTTCCTGTATATATGAGCTTATCTATGACCTATGAGGAACCAAAAGAAACGGGACTATTTCACATGTAAAATATACTAAAGTTTAACAGTCACTTTTAACAAACACAAAAAAGAGCTTAGGAAGTTGTCAGAAGAACTAGTAAGGTTAATGATGGTAATTGAATTCTACATAAGGTAATAGATGATCTGGCCTTGTTGAACTCTGTTCGAGTTTTGCTGTTAGATTTGGCAGCATCAAATTTCATAGACTTTAATATGCGGGGTTTTTACTTGAAAATCTTTAAAAGGTACACTGCATTTGATTTATTTTAAATTTTCTAACATAGCTCAACTTGGAGTGCAGAATGTGGTTCCTGTACATTTGAAATTTTATTACCAGTTGAACAAGAAATCTTTTTATAAATAAAAAAACCCCCTCAAAGATCCATTTTGAGTCAGCATCCACTCACAAGACTACTCCCCAACACTGCACAAGAGAATTGTGATGGATTAACTGAGTGCATAACAGATATTGTTTTAGTGCATTAGCCCTGATTTCCTGTTCAGAGTGATTGATTGAGCCTCAGTCAAGACAGTGTCCACAGCAAATATTAAGCAAACTTACCCAGACACAATCAATCACTCTTATCAAAGATCACCGCATTTGGAGGAAAAAAATGCTATAGCTCTACCTGCTTTCCATCGTATTCATCCAGTTTAAATTATTTTTCTCAAAAGCACAGAGAAACAGGTTGCCTTTACAGAACTATTGTTTGCTTCAATGTGTTTCACCCTGACTGGTCAGCTGTAAAGTATAGAGGTAAAATTTGCTTATACTACAATATTTGTTATTAAAAAAATGTATGTTTCAAAACAATCATGGTGAAGGCATCATGAGCTAATTTGAATATTTAGAGAATAACATGACAGTAAGAAAGGTCATTTTTCTATAAAAACTGACCTTGGTGGTTTCAGCCATCATTGATTACCACTAATAGCAATAATTTTTCTATGAGGACCACACTTGTAAAGAATTCTGTTACATTCTGCTGCTATTTTGCTTAGTTTATTCAACTATTATTTGAGCACCTATAAATATTATTTAGGCATAGTCAAAAGGTCTTCTATATAGCAGGCAAATCCTTTCAAGAGTATGGAAGATTCAGTTTCTCTTTGTAAGTGACGTGCCGGTGCTCAGTGGTACAGCGGGCAGCTCTTCAGAAAGATGTTGGTAGCGGGTTCCTGTTCTGATGGGTCTCCGGCTGCAAAACTTGAACCGAAACTGAGACAGCACAGGGGTTTTTGAGCTCTGGCTTGGACAGTGGAGTTTAGACTCTCAACGCACTTAGTAGGATCCTGTTTAATCACCAGAACTCTCTTTATTTTTTTTTTTTTTTTTTTACATAGATGGGAATGAAAGTCTTCAAGAAACTGATCTAACATAGAACACAAAGAATAGTGATCCTAACTGTAGGAGAGAAGTGGAGTAGTAAAATTTCATGACTGAAGATTGTTTTTTCTTAAAAGCTAAGACACGACTTATAAAAAAGAGTGGAAGAATGGAAAATCAGGATTTAGGAAGTTATTAGTTAACTACAGGAGAAAATGCACAGATAGAATTGCTCTGTGACCCAGGGTTTCTCCACCATGCAGCTTTGTAAAATCATAAACGTATAAACTTTTCCACTGACTTGGGAGCTTGGGAACTATAAAATAGTGGTATCAGACATGTTTCCTTGAAGGAATTCTCCCCATGAATCATCACATGATATTTATGGCTATGACTTACCATCAGCCTGCTAGACAATTGAATTAATTTTTCTCCATTTAACATTAGGACCAGCACATTCCTTTTTTAGGACTGCTGCTGGTAACTCAAGACACCACTACCAACTGTTTCAGTTTTCACTTTTTTTTAAGATAAGCTGTAGAATTTATCTATGGAAATCAACCTCTGCTCTTCCACTCTTCTTTGTGTTGTAGCTGGAAATAAGAATTTGCCCCACTGTTATGACTCAACATTTAATCCATGCACATTTATGCAGTTTTCAGTTGCCTTCTGTCTGAATAACTCACCAGAGAGACTGTCTTGGGTCTAACATTCCACCAATGTCTATTAGTCCTGGTTAGATGGATTTTTATAACATAAGCAGAGTAAAACAACTTCTTACAGTTTGGACAAGAACACAAATGCTTGTCTTGTTTATATCCAAGAGACCATCTGCAACAGACTTGAACTGGTTGAGAGCATTAACTGGGAATGTCTTCAAATGAATTTAAATTGCAAGCTTGGTCAACTAAAATGCTTTTAATTGTTCATTGGCAGCCATTCAATGCAATTTTTATACTCTGATTATAGTGCATAACTGCTTTTCTGTGTGTGTGTTAATAATACATAGATATATCCATTAAAAAAGAAAAAAAAAAAAACCACAACAAAAACCATACAAACCAAAAACATTATATAAATGTATGTAACGCTATCAGAGTTTAAGAAAAAATGCAGTCATAACAAATATATTTATACTAAAAGTTATAAGATCTATCTGGTAAGCAAATAGTTTCCCTATGTTTTTGTTTTCTTCCTGCACCTTTAAAATGAAAGAGGGATGAGGGAAGTGGAACAGCCGCGGTGAACAAACAGCCATGTTCCCCTCCTGCCTCCCTCTTCTGTTTCCTCTCCACAGATGTGCAGATGTGCTGCCATTGTTCCCCACACGGGTGGGCAGTTGTTCACAGGACATATGAGGTCTTTTGCCTATTCCTCCCTCAGAGAAGCTCTTTTCCTTTTTGTTAGAGGCAGGAGAGTCAATATAGGACAAAATAGAAGCAGTAAAAAGTGTCTGTACACACGTGGAATGTTTCACTCATCATCTCCAGACATTTTTCTTTCTATCATAAAAGTCCCAGAGAGTCAAGCTTGAATAGTTTATAGCAAAAGTGTATTTTTTGACATATTGTCCAATTTTGACTCATCATAACTATACAGTCATTTACCTGTAGGCCACTTTTCCTGCACTAGCTTTTTTTACAATAAATCTCATGAAGGTCTTTTGCAGTATGAAGTATGAGTAAAAGTCATGTTTGCTTTTTCTTATGCTTTTTATTGTTCGAAAAATTCAAGGTAGCAGTGGAAGTTGCCATTTTTGCACTACTGGTTCAGTTACAGCAAAATGCAGTAGATGATTAATGAGATAAAGGGATTTCTTATTAACCTCATTGAGGTATTTTCAATTTCTCAGTAGTTTTTGCTCCTTTATATGCTGTCCATGCTTACGTAGCATGGTTTTGGGTGTAGGGCTGTAAGGATGGCTTCTGTGAGAAGAGATCAGGAGCTGCCCTGAGCAGAGCCACTTTCAGATGGCTTTAAAATGGACACAGCGCTGCCCAAAACTGAGCCCATCAGCAATGCTGGTGGCATCTCTGTGATAACATATTTAAGAAAGGCTAAAAAGCACTATACAAGCTGTTTACAGTAGTGATTTGTCTGTTTGTGCTTGTATAACCTGTGAACTGAGATTATGCACATTGTAGTGCATACACAGATTATCAGTAACTGTATCTTCTGTGCTATAGCTTCTTAAAAATAAGCAAACACCCAATTATACCCACAATAAAAAACAAAACAAACAAAACCCACAAAAAACAAAACAAAACAAAAACAAACAAACAAACAAAAAACTTCAGAGTAATCATAATAAAACCCATGAAATCTTACCTACCTGTGATGGCTGCATTTGGGGCCCTACACAATGTTATAGCTTGGTTAAGTGTTTGGCTTGGGTTGGTTTTTTTTTGCACTATGTGTAGTCAGCTTGGACTAAGCCATTCCACAGCAAGTCATTTAAGTTGTGCAAGTTTCCCAAATATTCAAACAGGGTTTCTTAAACATTTTTAATTAAGATATTTTAGAAATATGAAGAAATATGCTCTACTAATTTTCTTTACTTAATAGACTAAACTAAGGTAGACCATTGGAGACTGTATAGTCTTTCAAGGAAATGTCCTCATCAGCTAGAGATTAAATTAGGTCATCTTCATAACCTGGTTTGGTGAATCAAATTGATATTTGATAGTAGCTCCCATGGAGTTTTGGGTTAAAAATAGTGAAATAGTAAAAGGAAATCTCCAAAAGGGGTTTTGCATCTCAGTGGATGTTTTTCCTTTCAACAAAATCGTGTTTCATTTTATAATTGGAATACAGTATGCCTTTGAACTTTCAATAGCTAAAGCTATTAAGTGAGAGTATCGCATTTCATTTATTATATTACATTTTAAGTTCAGTCCATGCATTTTTAATGCTATTTATGTCTTGAGGGCTTGCCTCTAGTGGGATAAAACCAATCAAGAATCAAGAACAAGAATTAAAATATACGTCCTAATTTGCCATTGCCCTGTGGTTCCTTTGTGTTTGCCTGAATAAGTACAAAGGATAAATAACATAAATGTAAGGACCCTCTGGAGAACACTGGTATTGTACGGCGGCCAATAATGCTCAAATTCTGTGAGGCCCACGCAAGAGGCCCTGAATGTCAGAAAGCTGCTCTCCAAGGTGGCTGAAGATAGAAGGAAGTGTATGAGATCTGTGCCAGGGTGAGGCAGGAGAAAGAATGGCCAAAATAAGTGGTTTCACAGAGAATCTGAATTTAAAAAAAAAAAAAAAAAAAAGCCAAAACCTGAGAAAATTGATGGTAAAGGTCAGGTGTGTGCAATTTAGCCTGCCTTTGAGCTAATAGTGGTGACTTTCCTAGCTTTCAGAAGTTTGTGAGTAAAAAGTTAATAAAATATTATATATTGGAGAAGATGAGGTATTAGGGTGCTGGGGGAAAAAATCTGAGGCATCTGTCTCTTAATAAAGCAGAATTGAGAGCGGAAACAGGGGGTGGTGGGTTGACACCAGCCGACAGATAAAGCCCCACCTGGCTGCTCACTCACCCTCAAAGTGGGATGGGGAGAGAATCAGAAGGGCGAATGTGAGAAAAACTCATGGTTTCAGATAAAGGCAGTTTAATAAGTGAAGTGGCACATGCAAGCAAAGCGACATAAGGAATTCATTTGCTACCTCCCATCGACAGGCAGGTGATTTGCCATTTCCAGAAAAGCCAGGGCTTCACTGCTCATAAAGCTTACTTGGGATGGCAAACACCATAACTCCAATCATCCCCCCTTCCTCTCTCTTGTTTCCAGCTTGATTGCTGAGCACGACATCAAATGGTCTGGAATAGCCCTTGGGTCAGTTATGGTCACCCATTCCAGCTCAGTGCCCTCCAGCTCCTTGTGCACTCCCAAACCATTCACTGGTAGGGCATCCTGAGAAACAGAAAAGGTCTCGAGACTGTAAGCGCTGCTCAGCAATAAGTAAAACATCCCTGTGCTTTCGATACAGATTTGGTCACAAATCCAAAACACGGCACCATAGGGGCTGCTATGAAGAGAATTAACACAATGGCCCCACCTTGGGGCCCAGCTGGGCACCTCAACCAGCCTGGTGGCACCTTGGGAAACTGGGTTTACGAAAAGGCAAAACCCTGCCCAGGCAGTGAGAAGTGGGCACCCAGGTGAGAGAGGAGGAGAGGCAAGAGGTGCTGCTGGGGCAGGGCTTCCCTGGGGAATCCGTGGTGGAGCAGGGGAAAAGTGTGAGGAGGAAGGAGGGCAGAGAGGAGCTGATTATAAAGTTACTTTTCCCCATTTAATGACAGGAAAACAGTACATGTGATTACTATATGGAAGAGACGGCAAGCGTGTTGGAGCAAGGCATTCTCTGAGGAGAATCTGAACGCCAATGCTATGTAATATCAGGCTATGTACTATATTTCAATAAATATCTACCTCAGAAAAGAGGTGAATGCTTTTACTGTGTATTTTTGGTTTCACTTATCTATAAGTTGTCTTTTTATCACTTATTGGGGAAAGCACAGGAGAAGGTGCAATATTTTGAACTTTTCCATAAAGACTTTGATATGCTGGTTTTATTTCTTCCATTTTCTCAGACATCCTTCTGCACTCTTGAGGCTTTGTTCTTTTTGTTTGTTTGTTTGTTTTCCTTCGTACTGGTCCTCTCTGAGCGGAGAGATGGGAATGTTTCTTTAGCTGTTTGTATTCACGTGTCACGCACTTTTCGGGACTTAGTTATTCCAGTCTCTCTCCTTTGCTCAGTTCTTGATGTTCTGACATTCAGATGAGTCACCAAATGCCTTTTTTTTTTTTTTTCTTGGTTGTTAGATTGATTTTTGTATGTGAAAATCATTTCAAATGCCCGTTCTGAATATACTCGGCTACCTTCAATTTGCCTGGCATATTGAACAGAATCCGATTAGATGTGTTTATAAAATGACTTCTCTCCAGGCCTGCAATTCAGCTAGAAGTGTGAGATGACTGGGGAATTTGTAGCTCACAAGCTTCAATTGCTGGAACATACTGAGTCATCAAATATATCTTCCTTTGTAGACACAAAGCAAGTTTCACCTTAGGTATTTAATTACAGCAGGCAGCAGAGTTGGGTAGTGTGTGGGTGTTAATGTCAGCTGAGTCTACAGAGTAATATCTAAACAGCCTTGCCTTACCTAACAGACTAGATCTGGGTTCAGACCCCTAAGGTGTAACTTGTGTTTGAAACTAGTGTGATAAGGTGTGAAATTCCCTGCAAAAAATGCAAAACGTTTGCCACACATTTCTATTTTAAGTTTTTTTCCTAAATCTGACATTTGTCTAGAAACAGCTTTCTTCAACCTGGTTGTGAAAACTTTATTTCTGTATATAGGGTTATACTAGTATACCTTCTTGACTGTGTGTAATTATGAGAGGTTATTCTAACTGTTGGTTTAGGTCTCTTTCCAGTATTACCTTGAAAACCAATTGTGATTGTATGTTGAAAAATAGAATAATCAGCGTGTTCACAAGCATTTCTAGTATGTTTTGGTAACAGAAAAGAAATTTTAAAATAATTTAGTATTATTAAGAGTGGTATGTGTTATGACAATAGCCGTGACCAAATATCTGACAGGAGCAGATGAATATTATAGTAACTTTCTTTACCATCAGAGTAGGAACATAGTTCTACTGATATGTTTACATTTCACTCTTCTTCTCTATCAGCTCGCAATGATATACTATTTCTAGATTAAAATAGTCAGCAAAACATTTATTCCAGTTTTAATCAGCAAAGTTGTACATAATTTTAAAACTATATACACAGAGAATATGATCTTCCAAAACCAGTAATAATCCTAAAATTATGTGTGTACAATAAGATTCTTCAGTTCATTTCTGTGAAGACAAATTAGAGTAATGCAGATGCTATTTTTTCTGTTTATCTATCATATAGCATAATTATATCTAGAGATTCTACGACTGCGTTCTCTGCTTTACTGCTGCTATATGGGAGTGTTACTAGCAAGTCAGTATAGAATGTGCAGTCTATTTACAGTCATCTTTTATAGTGTTGACTTTGAAGAATGCATCATTAAAGCACCTTATCCTTAAAACATACTGTTAAAGCAACATTTCTGATGATGTACTACTGTGATACATTGTCAGCATCAGGATCCTTGCTGCTACATTCCTCAGAGCATAATATTGCAAAAGACAAAGGAAAAAGGAAGAATACTGAACAAACGTGGTGTTAACTCTGAAAAGTTTACATACAGAATATGTTGTGGTCTGGCTTTTTTTGTCTCAAGTCCTCAGTCTCTCCTTTATATAGTGCTAATATACTGCCAGAAAATTCATATGATTATGATGAAAGAATTATATAATCACTTTATCCTTCTTGCTTTAGGATGAAATCTTACTAATGCTTGTAAAGATTTTCTAGCTCTTGCAAATATTTTCTCAAAATGTGAATATGATTCTACCCAAAAACCTGTATGAAAACACAGCCCAAATCTGGCAAAGTTCAGGCATGGCTTTTGTAGCCAAGGTCTTTCTTTAATCAGAGCTTGAAACCTGTCAGAGGAAAGGGGCCATAAAATCAATTCTAAGTAATCTTGGAAATGAGAGAATAGTCCATTAATCTCATCAATATAAGCATGAAATTTGCTGCTGCCAATACATTTGTAAGAAATGTATCAGTGGAAATGGGACAGAAGCCATAGCGTTACCATAGGGGTGACTTCCTCACACTTCCACTGAAGGCTGTTTTTCAACTTTTTTTTTCCCTTAGTGAAAATAAATAATTCATGCGTGGAACGATGCCAACCAAAACTTGTCACTGGTTCCATATTAAATGAGAATTAGTGGCAAGCGTATAATGTATGACTCATAAATCAGCATTGAAAGTTTAAGTGGCAAGTATTAGAGAAAGCAATCCTGTGGTCTGTGGCCTGTTGCTGATCAAACTGCTGGGGAACTACCATGAATATCTGTTGTTATTTCAATACAGTTGTGCCCTAGCTTCACTCTACTTTAATTCCTGTATAAAGAAACCACTAGATAACACTCAGAAATTGTTTCTTAAAAGAGAGGCACATTTTCCTTTGAGAAGTTCCATTTATTAGGATAGAGCCCAAGCAGATTGCATCTTCTCTCACCTGTGCTCCCAGTATCAGACTCTTGCTCTTCAAACAACCCAGTTTGCCTGGGCTGGCTACCTAGACAAGCCAAAGCATCTATAGATGACATGAATTTTGTTATCTCTCATTTCTAGGAACTGTCAAGGATGGTGCAGGTTCTTAGAGAAAAACTAATTTTATTTTTCCCCTTCCCCCTTTGAGAACCTTTCTACGTGTAACAAAGTGCAGTTGCCTATACAGAAAGGGAATGTACATGGTGTTAACAGCTGGGCTTTCTCCACTCTCCTGAGATATTCCTGTGAGTTGTCCTATTCTGTTGTTACTTTCTTGTATACTTTCCTGCACTAGAAACATCATGGGATCATGGCATGAAGGTGGAGACCGAGAGGAAAAGCTTCACCGTTGTAAAGATACTTTCTATGTAACATAATCTAGCAAGCTTGACTCAATGAAATAGATGGCAAAATTTTTGTGTCAGTCTTGCAAGGCAGGTATTACTTTAAGTGGTGCAAGACATATTTTATTGAGTTAAGCAGCAGAAGACAATAATGAGAACTGAATATGAGAAAGATGTTTGCCAGTATGGCTCTTCTTTCATTTTTGATAAACAACGTCCATTTCCCTCAAATGTGTTCATTACTTAAAAATCGAATCTGAATAATTCTTTTTAATCATGCTTGTCATTTATATTGTACACTAGAAAATCCCTGTAGTCAATATTCAGAAATCTTAGAATTGTAGTTAGTTTTGCTTATATTCGAAGGTAATAGGTTATCTGAAACTTCTTAAAATTGGGTTTTGTTTTGAGGTGTATATTACTGTAGTATGAACTGGCAGAAGCCATTCCAGTGAATCACCTGGAGTTCACTATAATGCAAAAGCATGCATTATCAGACTTATAACTGTAAAACACTGCTCATTCTCAAGGGTAATTTTTCTCCAAAATTTGCCACAGCTTCGCATATTTTTTGCCTTAAATAAAAATATGGCAGTTGTATGTATAGGTGATATTCTCATCCGGAACACTAAAAAATGTATGTGCCTTATAAATCGTGAGCCTACCTTTGGATCAGAATCACTTGCATCATAGGAAATATTCTGTGATGCTACAGAATTTCAGGCTTAATTAGTCTTCCAAACCTTTCTCTTTTTGGCAGAGAGGAGCGGGTGGGTAAGCAGTGTGTGCTGACACTGCCTTAGTTTGCAGTGAAAATCCAACAGAGGTGACTCTTTTGTCATTGATTATTGGGGAGGTTTTCTCCGGCTGGATGCCTTCTGCCTGGTCACCATAAATTAGTTTTGTGTCACTGCCTCTAACAACCAAAACACACTGATAGTCTTTAAATGATGGTTTATATGACCTGAGATAGGATATAGCCTTATTTCTCTGCTCTATTACTTTCAAAGAATAGTCTTTCTATTATTAAGATGCCGTAGTAAAATAATTTGAAATTCTGTTAAAATTTATAGCAGCTTTGTTCATTGCATCTCATGAATGCAAACCTTACCAGAGTTGTAAACTATTAACCAGCAGTTTTATGTTTATTCATTTTAAATAATGTGATAATGTGATCTTTTTTTGTTATTTTAGAATGGTTTGCAGTTTTATGGTTTTTCAGAACTCTTCTAGCTTGATTTTTCAACAGCTGTATAAATAAGATAGGAATTCTCTGACAGTGTGATGCAGTTATAACAATATAAACTGGCTATGAGGACACAAACGTGGCTGTAAGCAACTAGGTCTGCCCTAGCAAGTACAATAAGCAGAATCTTCTCTGATTGGAGCATATCATGAAGCTAAAAAGGTGGTGAATAACAACATCTTAGGAATGAAAATTTCTCTTGTAATTGGGCATTTTTCATCTGATTTTCAAGTGAAGATCAAATTTTGAAACCATTTAGTGGTAGATTTTAATACTTGTTGTATGTTCGTGGTGTTGCCAGTTTCCAAATGAGTAGTCTGCTACTTTTTAAATAAAAAGCTTTCAAAAAATAAATACACAAATTCAATTTTACACATAATTGCACTGTGGATTAAGAACAGTGAATCGTTCTTTTGCATTATTGTCTAAGTTTCTGGGGGAAGGGTATTTTTTTTAATTTGACACATTGAGGATGGTTTTCAATCTACTGCTATAGACAGGCTAAAGAAAAAACCTGAACTAGTTCCAGTGGGCTCCAACGGCCCCAGCACAGGACAGAGCTGAGCCTTTTGGCCAAGCTGGTGGTGCCTTGAAAAGAAACTTCTCCTGGGGAAGTCCTGGTAACCATTATAGAACAAATGACATGCGTTCATTGAATTAGTTTCCTCTCTGAAAGGTTTGCAAGGCAGTTTGTGGGCCCCTTCAGCTCCAGGACTGTTGCATAGGCTTATTAACTCACTTTAGATGCTTCTGTGGTACTTCTGAGACTTGTTTGGAAAAGTTTATGACAACAAAATTCTCCTTACAGTAATGGTAATCATGAGGCTGAAATAATTTCACACAGTAGAAATGAACAATAGCGACTAAAGATAACAAAAAATACATTAACAGGTTGTTTGCATCAAAGTTTCTCATTTATTTACTGTAGTAAAATCCAGTCTTCTACTACTGTGATGCTTTTGTTTAAAAACATTCAAATACTTTGATCAAAAATAGAATACAAAGGGAATTTGTGAGTGGATTGCTGGAGTACAATGTCTTGATGCATGGCCTTTCACATCCTGTTTCACAAACATTTCATCACCTCGTTATTTTCTGACACTTTACAGAAGGTGAAGAATGCTCAATGAAAATACATAAATCATGAGACCTCTTCAAAATTTCCCGTCCCCTTTGGTACTCAGAAGTGCTAAAATGGTGGAGCTTTCACTGTTGACACTCACTTCATAAGAGGTTGTCCAGTGACAAGAAAGATGCAAAATAGAGTAGAATACAAGGAAACAAAGCTATTATTATGAAACAGAGAAATGTGGAAACATGTAGATAAGAGATAGAGAGCAGGAAGAAATGGAGGATGAGTGCAAGTATTTTTATATTTAAAGCACTGTAAGATAAGTCAAGAAAAGGGCAAGGGGAAGTGATTTTGTCAGTGTTGTGGAGAATTAAGTCTCACTGGAGAATTTGCATGGATTTTTAATTCTAATGGACAAAAGCAAGTTTAAGTTCATTTTGCTTTGCTGGTATGCAGATGTACCTTTCAAACACAGATTTAGTATCCTGAGTACAGAATCAAGACAGAATATTCTTCAGAACACAGCTAGCTTTGCATGGTGAGCCATGGTCAGTTCAGCTGTGCATGGTTCCAGTCAACATGACGGTGAAAGAGGGACTGTTCACCATGGGGTTGGAACCGTTGTACTTGCAGGACAGAGATAAATGGCAGATAGCCGCAAAGGTGTGTTGTTTATCCATAGCGAGTGACAGCATAAGTTCAACTGTGGGTGATAAACCTGGTGGATGCTGCACATAGTGTTGTAATTGTCTGTAAAGAATGACATCGCTGCCTTCATTTTAGCTAGTTTACAGAATTTACATCAAAAACAACCCCTGTGTGATCAATCCACAAAATGTTTCCCAACAGACTTTGCCGCTGTATTGGGTTGACATGGCGAGGTTCTGGTAGCTGAGGGGCTGCAGGGGTGGCATCTGTGGAGAAAGGTCATTAAAAAAAGTTTTGGACTCTGATTTGCTCTTTCCCTTTCACTTTACTTGACCATTTATGCCAATGTGAGGTTTAAAAAAAAGGTTTTATAAAACATGGATACGCTGCCTTGGATCTTGTATGCTTTGTGCAGCAGCTTTGGGGCACAGAGAAATAACTACAAAAGACATAAGGCTGCAAGAGGTTGGGTCTTGTTCTACTGGTCTTCACGGCTGTGACAAGAGGCTTGAGAATATGGTCATGAAATGTTCTGGTATTGATTTCCGGCACATGCAGGAAGCAGTAATAGCAGTTCACAGGGATAGTAAAGCTTCCAGTTTTTCTGTGTGTTAACATGCGAATTAAGCACAGGTGCTGATAGGGCAGTATTAACTGGTCTGTTAATGAGCAATTCTGAGGAAAACTCTTACCAAAAATCTGTACTTTCTTCATCCCAGTTCCATTTCCATGCCTTTTTCATCATTTCCTGCCTAATTAAATCGATGTTTCTATTGCTGAGCTTAAAATGAAGCTGACACAAACTCCTTAAATGCTGCAGAAACCAATGGTCCTTGCAAAAGGTCTTTGTTTTCATTGCCATGTAGTTCAGATGTGTTACATCTGTTTTATTAACCGAGCTGAATGTTTACCCCACCATGTTTCCTTATTTACCAAATCCCACTGAACAGAGGTTTCCCATTTCTACTGGAGAAGCACAAGACCAGTATTGTACAAAGAAGAGACGCTGTGTTTACTGGTATCTATTCCTCACCAGATACAAGGAAAATACTGTCTACCCTTCAAGGTTTTTTTGTTTGGTTTGGTTTGGTTCTTTTGTTGGTTGGTTGGTTTTGCCTTTTTTTTTTCAATTGTGCAAATTTTTTTTCACTGTGTTTGGTGTAAGAATATATCCTGGGTTTATATGCTTCTGGAATATTTTACCTAAGAATCCTTACATATGGATCAGAGCCCACCCCTCTTCAGGCCTAGGAAACGTAACAGTGGTGAAATGCTTCTCTTTCAAGAAAGTCTTATTTTAACAGATAGGTTCATTTTTTTTTCCACACATACTCATAAAAAGCATTATCTTACTCTGCAGTTAGTCTCCCTGCAATCAAATAAAGGGCATAGATTAATTGGAGAACCACTAGAAATATTTTAAAGGGATTAACATTAATGGAGAAACAAATTATCTTTCTATCATATGAGGTTAATAACAAAAATTAGTAGTGGCCCTCCACACTTAGTCAAAAACCTTACAGAGTCTGCTAAAGATAAATCAATCAACTTTTTCTATAAAATCTATAGAATTTCAAGTGGTTTAGGGTCCTAACTCTCCCCCTGGAAGCCTGACTCTCACTGCCATACCAGATTTTAAAAACTTGTTTGTAGATTCATAGTTGAACTGTCATTGAAATTAATGCTACATGGAGTCCTTGTTAGCCTGTTACAATCTGTCTTGTTCTCCGTGTAAAGTTACTATAAGTTCATTAACACTTTAACTCGTAATTAAGTTTATGTAGTAGGTTGGAAAAGAGAGTATTTTTTTATTTACTCTATTCTATAAAAAACGTAATTGCTTCATCCCTTACAATATTTAAAGCAGTTCTGCAATTAACATGTGGCCTTTATTTGCATAAAGGCAATTCGCAAAGGTGACTTGTAAGACCATATTAAGCATCTCTTCTGTCTGTGTGTTGATGTGGTATTTTCTATATTCATTGGCTGGCTATAAATACATTTTAGACAATCTTTGGCATGTATCAAAGTACTGAAGTGCGTGTTGTTGCTGCAGTATGCTATAATCTGTTTGAGCTCATTATTTCAACACAATTCTTACTAAAATTACTGTCTATTAAGACAGTTATAGCTGAAGTAGCCACACCTATGTAATATTGCCTGATATTGTATGGTTGCATGTTGACTCTTTTTATTATATAAGCACAAGAGTCTTCTGGAGTGCTGTTTGGGTTTTTTTGCATTCAAGCATTTGGCACAGGGACAATTCTCAAATCACTTCCCAACTTGTTGGCATCTGGACAGCCCATAGGCTACCAGTAGGCTCCCTGTAGGCTAAATTTTCACTTGCTCTAAAAAGAGCAGTAGAAGAGTAAGCCAGTTGTAACTTTTAACTTCTAAAAATATTAATGTAGTGTAGTGAATGGTGATAAATGGAGGGAACTGGACACAGTTCTCCAGTGGTGATCTGTGCAGGAGCAAACTGGTCCGTAAGTACAAATCCTACTTCTATTTTGATGAAGGTCCCAAGGTGATGATATAATCAACCTTGTAAGCAAAAAATAAATGCCTACTGTCAATCACTTTCTCAGGAAAATTCTTCTGACAGGTTAAGCACTGACAAAGTCTTTAAATTTGCATAAAATCTTATGAAAATTGGATGTATTTAAAATTCTAGTTCCATAGATACAGATATAGAAATAAACCTAGTGACTGTCCAAGCATACTTAATTTTTGGTACAGGCTACCCAAACATTAGTGACCTACAGCATCTCTTAATCTCAAACAGTGCCGGAGAGGAGTTATCCTTCATATCATAGGCTGAAAGTCAGTAGAGCCAAAATGCTACAGATCCAGTGGCTCAAGTGTGTGCTAGGAATCACGTCAAGAATGCTGTTTACCAGCTGCCAAGAGAAAAGTGGGAATCAATCTCCTTGTCGTCTCTCTCATGTGTATTAAAAAACGTTTAAGGTTCCACACATTATCACATTCCATTAAAAATCCCATTAATCTAACCCATACTACAACAAACATGAAAAACCTAAAATAGTGGTGTGTGTCCCTGCCCCCTCTGTGCATTCTTTCACATAAGTCTGGCTCTGAAGTATTTCCATCTACCAACAGAAGGTACAAATTATTCAGTTAAGGAGAAGCTTTTTTTTTTTTAACAGTTGTGTAGCCAAAAGTCCCTGGTGAGAAGGTTTTCCTAATCGTTTTCCAATAAAGAACAGAAGAACCTCAAAGGTGGCATTTCCCAAGAAGTATATTATTAGAAAGAATTTGTATTTGAGGAGCTTTATTTTATTAAAAATGTGCAAGAACTCCTGTGTGTCTAGTTTCACATAAAGCTTTGTGAACCATTAGAAAATTAGCTCATACATGCTGTTTATACAGTTGGATGGATGAAGGAGACTTTACAATTCACAACTTCTTGTTAGTGACAAGTTCCAGAGTTCCAGTGAATTATTTATGTGGCCACTTTTCCTATAAGGATAGAACTGAGGGTAGAAACTGAGTTCACAAATGCTACCAGAAAGCCTTCAGGTGATAAGATGAAAATGGATCTTGGTCGCTGCTGATCTTAAACCTGGACTTGGTTGTGTGTCTTACATTTTTCATCTCTAACTTCTGAACTTTTGCAGTTTATGAACAATTCATGAACTTCTATTTATCTTTAGAAATTGCCTTATGAATCGAGGGTTTAACTGGAATAAGATAATCCAGGAAATAGTAAATTTCAATTCATTTTTATGAATCTAATATATATGCCACATAAGAGAGAAGAGATGTGAATACATTAGCGATAAAAATACTAGAAAGAAATTACCTATTTCTATAACTGCAGTTTAATTCCCAAAAATGTGTAGTCAGAGATTGTAGCAGATCTGACTTTTGCAGCTCTTGGATTTTCTGGGACTCTCTACCTCTGCAGGTTTTTTCCTCTGTTATTTCTTCTTTACAGTGGGGTAATTTTCAGCTTGATTCTCTGTCTAAAGCAATATGGATCCACATTTAAATGTTTTGGAAACTATTTCATTATTTCCAGGGAATTTCTTTCTCTTGGCTAAACAATAGTTTCTCTGTATTTGATGTTGATAAAACTGTTTTAAATCCTTTCTCTGCTGTCAAACACAAAAGTGTGATGTTAGGCAAGTGGCTGTCAATTACATGCAGCCATGCTCCGAGATTTGCTGCCTTCAATTCTGGAGTGAAGCCAAAACTGTACTGTTAGACTGAGGGGCAGGTGATGATTTTAAAATGCAATAATTAATGAACTACAAGGCTAGCTAGAAATGAATGTGGTAGAGAATTGAGAATCAAGGAGTTTTCATGAAAGATATTTTTCAAATTCTGTCTTTGAGTATTTCTATCAATACTTGAAATAAGAATTTTAAGTTTTGTGTATAGGTGAATGCAGGTGTCAATCAATCAGCTCCCCAAATATAGGGTGGAAAGTTAGAAGTTGTGATGAAAATGTTAGCACATTCTCAAGATGTCGTAGATGCCAGTTTGTTCAGACAGCTCTAGCATAACCTGTGAGTGTGGAAAAAGTACTTCCAAACCTGTACAAATGATTATATTTTCTAAAGTTTAGAAATCATGGTATAATCAAAGGAAGCCACACTTGAAGAAACCATAAAAACTGCCAGTCCTTGAATCGCTCTGAATCCTGTTATTGGTAATGCAAGAATTAAAGACAACATATCACAGCACCAAACGTACCCTGAATATCTTCCAAAATTGCTTATCTAGACTCTCCATTTCAGATAAATTCCCCATGAATTATTACCTAAGTATTGAGAAGATGAGTATGCCCTCTAGTCTGTCAAGGTACCATATTTATGATAAGAACCACAAAGTGTTTCTGTAGTATCTGCAGTATTTACTTTGCTTGAAAAAGAAGAGTGTACTCCTTGGACCAGTAACAGCACGGTCCTTACAGGACAGCACAGAATTCCACAGTGGCCTGGCTGGCTGTTTACAGCTAAGCAGTCTGGTAGCTCAGTTACATAAAAGTCAGGATCATTATTCTCATTTTACAGGGTTGAAAACCATCGGAGAGCTGCTGAAGGGAAATGGGGACGTGGCTTGTGGTTTGTGGCAGTGGCATCATCAGGAGTTAGATGAAGATGGAATTAAAACGCATTAAAATTTCCCAGAGTCCTGCTCTGTTTTTTTTCAGTAGCAGGGCATGTCTCCTCCCTTGCAAATGTCCCAAACTCCAAGAAAAAAATGCATACATCATTGCTTTTAACAAGTCTTCCCAACCAGTCTGTAGTCCTGCCCAGATACAAATGGAAATGAAAATAGAAAGGGAAGCACAGAACCTGATAATGTTTATTCTGTGAACTAAGCCATCCACGTCGGATAACAAAAAGACAACACAAAAGGTCAGTTAAACCAGCTTGACCTTTTTTCCACATATGAAGCAATAATCTATCAGCCCTATCTGAACAGTCTTCAATCCCAAGGCATCCTCAAAATAACTTGGAATAAAGCACAGAGATAAAAATCGGTAGATGCTGATGTGTTGGCCATGCAGTTGTTTCCTCAAGATGTTTCTTTAAAAGAAATTTTACATATGCTATAAGTCAAAGCCAAGGGAGACAAAAACGGTATTTCAGAATAACAACTCATTGGAGAAGTGGAACAGATTAACATTTTATCACAGACATGTTGGAAACTCTTTAATTTATAGATATTTAAATATAAGCACAGAAGATACTGCTATTAGGGGATTAAAAATAGAAGCATTATCTTTCTATTTAAAGATTCTACTGAAATAACTATAAATTTCTAATTAAGTAGATGTTAAATCTGTGCTACAATATAGCTAATTTTATTCTTTGGGACTGAAATCTGAAACCTAAATGTAATAATAACTTAAAAGTCTGGGTCAAATATCCCAGAATTATTTTCCTAAATAGAACTGTACGAACAAAATGGTAACAACAGCAACAGAGTAACACCAGCTTAATGCCTTTTTCTGATGCCAAGTCAAAAGCATTAAACTATTCAGACTTCAGTACTAGATACACAGCAAATAATCCTTTCTCTACAAAGCACGAGTGAAGACAAATTCAATCTAACCAAAACTTCAAAGCTTATCATCATTGTCCTTGTTCAGCTCCATCCAACACATCATCCAGAAAACAAGTACTCAAAATGCCACGTCAAGAATTAAAAAGCACTTAAGAAGCCTGAAGTTAAACAAATAAAACAACACCATCAGAACAGTACAAGTATAGAATGGTGCATCTCTTTAATGCTTTGTGTTTGAAAGTTGATTTCTCTATTTCCTTAAGTTTGTGTCCTATGGCAGGATTTCTGTTCTGTCCTGTATTTCAAGAATCAATATACTGTCTTTCTCCAAAGCATTCAAGGCTACACTTTGTGATAGTGTCTGAAGGGCTAACTATCAATGGACTATTACCAAAGTATATACCAATGCGTAATTATTTTGAAGATGATTTGTGAAGTGTTTATGGCACCAAAATTTGCAATACATCAGCAACCACCACAAATGGATTTACTTTACTTTAAGCTCATGTATTTCACTGCAAATGGCTTTTGTGTTCACTTACCATTGGTGATGAAATGAACAACCCCTAAAATGAGGTGATACATTTGCAGCAGTTGTGGATGTTTTATAGATGTTCTTTGCTGCAAATACATTATGAATTTTTAAAGCATTAAATATGGATGCACTATTTATAGCATTCTTATAAATACATGGAATCTTTATGTTCTGAAGCCTTTAAATAATTTTTTACTACTATTCTCTTGATTTTTTTTTTTTTTTTTTTGTTATAGCATCTGCAGCATTTACTTAGTCTGCTGTTCAAGCAATTATTTTGTTCAAGAAATCATCTTTTACCTTCAGTTCACCTCCCAGATAGCACAGATCTGTTTTCTTTATGTCTATATTCTGGTTTTTGTAGGACTATTTTATTATCTCAGCTTATTTTTTTTAGAAGCGATGAAACCTATTTTTTTTCTTCTACCGCAGTAATCATCTCTTACCTATTTACCCCATGTAATTGTAGTATTGAACAACAAATGAGCTCTGAAAACAAGACAGCAGGCACTAAACCTAATGTTGTTTCATTGGACATACAGGCCCATTTAGATTCATTTCTTACCCACAGGTTCGTGTTAGTCTGAAGTGCAGTTTAGGTACATTGAGCAGTCGTTAACTTGACCTCTGCGTTGAGTAACATTTCCCTGAACAAGCAGGCAATCTGCCGTGACTGCCTAACCCTGTGTTGGGAAGTTAGACAGAGAAAACAGACTGTCTTCTTGCCACCTGGTGCTGATGAGATGACCAGAAGCAGATCAAGGACTTTCTGTTGCCAGTGCTCCTCTGATATATTTCTAGGTCCAGAATTTTAGCGCCTCAGCAATTGCAGTTACTTTATTGGCCCAGATACCATTGAAGAAAGTTCATAAGGAGAAGGCTGTATGGTCTGGGTAGTTGAAAGTAAGGATGCTAATTGTCAGTTTTGCAAAAATGTGATGGAGCAGAGCCAATAGGAGTTTTGAGTGTGTGTTCACAATGAGTTTGAAGACCTAAACTGTCTGAGAGCAGACAAACATGTGGCCTAGATGGAAGCTGAAGGAACCTTCATCACTGCAGCCTCCAAAGATCAAGATGATACATGGAAGAGAAGAAAATACTTCAGTAAAGCTGGGGAAACTTCTGCTCATTGAATAATTGCCGTAAGTAACCCCTTCTTCAAGTATCGTCTTTTAGTCCAGCAACTTGAATGCAGTATATTAGGTTAAGTTTTACACAGCCACAGTAGGGGTTGCCTTTGTGGTGTGTTCCTCACTGCCAGTGCTTTTTCACCTTCAGGATGTGTCTGCTCCACCTTGCAGTCCATCCTTCTACTCCAAGACATTCCATCTATTCCAGAATTCCGCAGCTAAGAAAACAAGAGCAGTTTTTCTTCTGCTGACCAGCTGTTTTCTTGCAAAAGCTGCAAACCCTCTTTTTTTCATAAGAATCTACGTAGTTCTTGATTAGAATAATTGCATTCCAGTTTTATTTCCAGTACTATCTGGAAAAAAAATATGGAGATAAACTCTGAAAACCTGAATTAGGCTTTTATTCAGAAAATAAATGTTTTAAAATATTTTATTAATTAATCCCTGCCTGGAATTCGTTCAAAACATTGTGTTTCAACAGAGCCTTTCACTACCTGCCATTTATTCAGTTCTCTTGTTATTGATAATTCACTTTAAATTGGAAAATGTCATCTTCTGAAGCCAACTTAAGTGCATGACTAGACAATAATACTTAAATTTGTGTGTTTTCTTTGTAAACAATTCCTAGAGAAATTACTGTGAATTGTGGCTTCATGCAATTATGATTTTAGGGTAGAATTGTCAATGTTACTTTTTATCAAATGCTTTGAATGTACTGTATGTTACAAAGTTGACTAAACAGCAAGATACCTTTCTAAAGGTGGTTACTGTCCAAGAGATAGACAGGCACGTACATTTGCATACATCATGTTTAGGAAAGAAAATATTTTAATGCGTGAAGCTCTGGAACAGAAAACAGAATATTTGAGTGCTGTTCCCTGCTCTGCCACAGACCCATCTAAGAATATGATGCTATCTCTGTTGGCTACTATTTCTCCACACATAATTTATTTGTTGTATCCTTATTTAAATCAACAATTAAATTTCAACAATTATTTCTTCTTATAGCAAGCAAAACAAAATAACCTCACCTGGGAGCCTCTATAGAATAACAACGTCAGACTTTGGAGTATGGAGTTCTTTTAAGAAAGATATGATTTGCAATTCAAAGTTCCTTTGTGTGAAGGGAAAAAAGGGAAAACAGATATGAAAAATAACTCAAGAGAAACTTTTTGACAGTATTTATACCAAAGGAGGATATGTAGGTATTGAGACTCCAAAAGACAAACTCTGATCTAATAATTTAATATATACCTGTTTCTGTAGTCAAGGACAGTTTTAATCCTGTGAGTAGTCCTTAATACTCCACTGAGTATTCACTTCTCATATGGGATGCTCAAATACTTAAAGATAGCTTTTTGTTAGTTCCAGTCCACGAGATTTCTCTGTTCTTTAATGAAGAACTTTGGTATAACTCACATATTTGCATGAGCTACACCTCTTTATTATTTTAGCACCTTAGAACAGTTTTGAATTCTTAATGCTGCCAGGGATCTATCACAGGTGAGTGGATATTGAAAGACTACAGGGCAGATTTTGAAAGCAATTGACATGCCTAAAAATCTTTGCAAGTCGGATCCTTGGTGCCACTCTGAAAATCACGTCTATGAAGAAGAGAGAGGAAGTAGAGGCTGCTCAATATGGGAAGGCACTGGATGGCCCTTCCTTTCTTCCCTTCCTTCCCCTGTTTCTTAATGCTGGGCTGCACGGTACTGTGCAAGGGTCCTTGAGCATATAGGCAAGAGAATCTGCTCTTACTCTGAATCAGTCAATGGTCAGCTCTCTGTGAGCTGGGATTTGTCCTGAAGAACCTAACAGCAGAAGTTTCATGAGGAAGAAAGTTTGTCTCATATTGCATTAGCATATATCATCAAATGGTACCATTTTTTTTACATGGAAGTTTGTCTTTCAGTTTTTTTTATCAGTTCAGTCTTAAGAAAAGCGCTGCTGAAGTAGGAGATATTTGGCCATATGACAAACCTATCAAAGTAGTCAGCAATATTTAATCAGAATATTAAAAATTATTTTCTTGTAAGAGGGCCTAAATATATAAATTAAAGAAGAGCTGAAGCCATTTTGCAACCATTGTGTTTAATTTATACTCTCTAAGCTTCTACTAATAGCACTTTCTCATAGATTAGTAAATAGGGGTTTAGAGATCTCCTAGTGCAAAGAACAACCAAAGTTACCAACTGTAAAATCCTTTTGTGGTGGTTTAAAGAACTTTTGCATAATGTTTTGATCTTCAGTTTACATTTGTTGGACACGTAAGACTCCCATAGATGTCTTAGTGTTGATTTTAGAGTGAATTGGAAGTCTGAAATAAGAAATTAAAGAAACCCACAGGGTGGATTTTAAGATCCATCCAGAGAACTTCCTATGAACTTAATAGGGATCAGCCTACAGAGTGGGACATACATTTTGAGAGCATCTGTTGTAATAACTTGATGATTTAAATTTCAACCCTGAAAATGAAGATTTGACTAACATTATACCTCTCAGTAATCTGACCAACTTAAACAAGGTGGAGGTAAAGGTTTCCAGCCATTAGTCTAACACTCATCATTTTGGATGAGGAATAGTAACTTCTGAATTTACTGTTCGAAGCAACCTAGCTCCACAAACTGGTTTGACTTGGCACATTCATGAGCAGTTCCACTGAGGTGTGTATTTAGGGGATTCAAGATTACACCCTGGGCCTTAAAATGGCAAAAGAAATAGGCTATACCCCAAAACCATAAATAGAAGCACTGGGATATAGGATACGTCTGTATGTGATATACATGCATGAGCTATATTTGAATTTAAGAATATTGTGGCTGTATTTATTATTTGCACAGGTAACAGAATTTGCAGGGTGATTATTCAGGTAAAGTTGTTTTTAAGGAATCATACACTTATGATTTAAGGCTTGCTTCCTCATTATCACATGTACTATTGCCGGTTTTCATTTTCTATGTGCACACTTAAAAGGACTCCCTGCTCCTAAGCCATAGGGGCTAGCACATTTATCTTATCCTTGGAGTACTCATACATGATTGATACAAGTTTACATGTTCAATTAAATCTCAGTAGCATTAATTTATTGTAACTGAAGGTTGAGCTGCACAAAAATGTTTGATCATTACAGAATTAATAGCTAATGTATTGCAAAGGACAAGGCAGTGTTCTGACAGGTCTTGATGTTTTTTTTTTTTTTTTTTTTTTTTCAAACTTTCTCATAAATAGCTGCTGTCAGCCTGATTTAACAGTAATTCATGCGTTTAGGGATGCTGCGATGCTCTTCTCGTTAGTTGAGCATTAGAATTCTTGTAAGATTTTTTTTCCTTTGGGCAGGAGGAAAGGGAGAAAGAGGCAGAGGTGTCTGAGTATCGCCAAGGGCATCGTTTTAATCAGCAATTTCCCAAGTGACACTTTGTGTGTGTGTGTGTGTGTGTGTGTGTGTGTGTGTGTGTGTGTGTGTGTGCGCGCGCGCGCGTGTGTGTGTTTATCTGTTTGCCTCCCGCACCCAGAAGTGACACCCCCTGCCCAGTCCTGCCGGGGGAGCGCACAGCTCTCCGGGACAACCCCCGGGGACCACCGCTCCGCCGAGGACAAAAAGTTGCGACCGCGCCGCCGGTGAATAGGGGAGGTTCCGGCTCGGCGGATCCCCGGACCGCGGGCCCTCCCCGGCGGCAGGTGATGGGGGCGGCGATGCGCGGGGGGGCTGCGCCTCCGGGACCCGCGGGGTGCCCGGGCGCCGCCGCGCGGCCGCCAATCCCGGGCGCGGACGAGCCTCCGCCTGCCGGGGAGCCCCGCTCCCCCCGCCGCCACGGGGCTCCGTGCCGCCGCCGCCCCGCTGCATTTCGCCGCCCGCCTCCGCCGCCGCTCCCGTGCGGCTGGGTGCTGCCGCCACCTCCCTCGGCGCAACGGCCCCTCGCCGCTCTCCCCCCAGCCCAGCCCGCCCCGCCGGGCTTGAAGGTCACCTCCGCCCGCCCGCTCGTTCCGGAGCCACTTTCCGCGCCGGCTGGAGAGCGGCAGCGCCGCCGCCCCCGGGAAGGTCCCTGTCCGGCCGGTGCGGGGCTCCCGCCGGCCGCAGCGGAGCAGGGCGGGAAACCGCCGGCTCGCCCCTTCCACCCCCCGCCGCGGCGGGGACAGCCCCCGGGGTCTTGCCGCTGCCCGCGGAGCTCGCGGGCGGACCAGGCGCCCCGCACGTCCCGCTGCCGGTTCGCGGCGAGCCCGGGGGCAGCCGGGCGGCGGAGGAGCGCCATGCGGCGGTGAGGGCGGCGGCGCTGCCCGCGGGGAAGGGGCTGCGGCGGGGATCCGCGTCCCGCTGCGATTTGCGTGGCGGGGCCGCTCGCTCCGGACGGGAGAGGAGCCGCGACCCTTCGCCTCCGCTCGCCTCTTTATGGTGAGTTTCGGCCGGGGCCTCGCGGTGGGTGTTGGGTGACAGCGGCGCTGCTCGGTGCGGGGCATCCCGGCAGGTGCGCGGCGCGTCCCGGCAGGTGCGGGGCCCGGGGCTAGCCCCGCTCCGCCTTGCCCGGCCTTCCCCGGGGAAGGAGGCGCTCCCGCTGCCGTCGGTCGCCACGGCCGGAAAGTTTCCGTTGCGGCCCGGGGCGGAGGGTTGCGCGTCCGCGGAGCGTCCGCGGACTGGGGGCTCTCGGGCTCCAGAGGCTGTGCTGAGAGGCGGGGGTGAAGGGGCTGGAGCGCCCGTCTCCGTGCGGCGGTGCGGGCAGGGGCGCGCTGCCGTGCCCCGAGTGCGCGCCGCGGGGAGCCGAGCGGCACCGCGCCCGCTCGGCTTTCTTCCTGCAAACACCGAGAAGGGTGCGAGGGTGAGAAGGTTGGCACGGGAGGTGGCTCCCAAAATATAAGGCAGAACAAGAAAAATGGGCAGTCGGGTTTCAGATGAGCTACTGATTAAAAGTGCAGGTATTTAGCTGCTGGGAAACTACTTGCTTGTAAGTCATCAATATTCATACTTATTTTATAGGCGATTCATAATTTCATTTTCTCCTATATGCTTCTGTCAGGAAAAATGTATTACTGTTGCCTATATATGCATTCAGTACAAGTGAAGCAATACTATATACATTTGAAATGTATAGGCAGTTCCAGGTGGAACTGCCATTCTTCAGCAGAGAGATGGCTTTGCAGTGTGAGTGGCACACGTTCTACATTTCCAAAATGTGTAATGTGGCTGTTGGAGATTGTGCTGCCAACTTAACATGGTTCACACAGATGGTGAAACAAATGTGGTCTGAAGTTTGACTCTGGAGTGATTCACATCAGCGAAGTGTGAAAGATCTTGTCCAAATCTGCAGCTTTTGTTTATCTGTTCTGTGAATTGCAAATGTGGCATAGTATGGTAGATTCTTAAGTAGTTTGGTGATGACTGGCTTTTCACTTTAAATAAAATTCAGCTATCCACGGGGAATTGGATCGTAAAATACAACAGACACAGAAGATGGTGTCCCAAGAATGGCAAGTTCCTGGCTTCACTTCTCACTCTAGACTTGATACTTAAGAGAGGAGAGACCTTGTGTGTTTCATTTGTCATTTAGAAGTATGAAAACAGTTGCATATACAGGCTGTTAAGTAGAAGCAGGATTTTGTCACTGTGGTAGAGATTGATGATCATGGATGTATTACAGTCTGAAATGGAGTTAGTCCTCATAATAAAGTAATTATTTTCTAGAGACCAAGCAGTCATAGCTGCTTGACAAAATATATGTTGGGAAGAGTGGCGTGGGATGTGTGTGTTTGTGAATTTTCAGTGCCTATCTCAATAGGTCATTTACTTTTTAGGAAAGTATTTGGTATCACATGGTCCACTTGTCAGGCTTATAGTAGTGATCTAGAATAGCTTAAGCTGTGGTATTTTTAATTTATCTTAATTTCCTTTCACTTGAATGATTTTGAGTTACTGAATTTATAGGCAACTATTTTTACATAGTATTTGTGATTATAGACCAAATCTACTATCTGTCTTATGTAGGCTTTAAAGGCTTGGCTATCCAAGTTTCATTTACAGTTTATTTTTCTGATAAACACAGTAGACAAAGGATTTGGTGTTTCCTGAAATGAAGTCTGTGTTTATCGTGTCAAGACTATATTTCTTTTTTCTATTATTTCTTAACTGAGTACCAGTAATATAGCTGACAAACATAATGAATAAAATTCACAGTATATTGATGATTTTTATAGTTCTTGTAAATGACGTGTCCTTAATGTGATAAGGATGCTCTTCTGGTTTTCATGGAAGGATGTCCTTAAATGACAGAAATACTGGCAGGAGTCAAGTGTCGAGGATGAGCACAGAGTTGCTAATTCCTGGATGCATAAGCAATCAATTTCCAGTCTAGAATATAAGAACACATGCAGGATTTCAAGGTCTAGTTCCAGCATTGTGAATTATTATAGTGATGCCTGCATACTCCAAGCGGGTGCATTCCCTGACTAACATGAACTGCTGACAAGCTGCGAAGGAGGGAGAATGTTGTGTCCTCAGGCCATGGCTGCCTGTACTGGTGGTTTTTGAAGTTTCTCCTTCCTTCCCAAGCTGCCATCCTACCCAAAGCCCTTTTGAAGTTAAACATGGAGCAGCAAGGCCAAAGGGGACTCAGCCACTCCTGTAGTCAGTCTTTCTGCCCAGGGCAGGATCAGCTCATACCTGTGTCATCTCTGATGGATGTTTGTGTCCTTTTGCTATTCCCCTTCACCTCTTACTTTTCTTCCCGCTCTTCCTTCATCTTTTTTTTTTTTTTTTTTCTTCTTAGTATATGTTCTTACATAATTTTTTTCTAAAGAAGCTTATCTCATTCCCTCCAGACTGTCTCTCCTCCTGGTATGCCCAGTCAGTCTCTCTTCCAGTATTTTTTATAGCTTTCTGGGGGACCTACTGCTTCTTTGCCACCCCTACATATGTCCTGGCTTTACAGAGGTATTTGCCTATTTTTTGCAGGGATTTCATGGAAACAGTATCCGTGGGCTCATTTTGTGTGAACAGCTCAGTTTCATTTAAGACCAAAAGAGCTGTTCAGAATTCCATTGTGCTTAGGGAAGCTGAGCAAGTTGAAAATAAAGAAGAGACCAATGGCAGAGTTAAATAATTCACTATTGATAATTTATCATGCTGTAGCTTTGAAATGGCATTATCTGATTTTTAAATCTAATCATAAGCATTCTATACGGTAAGGATATAATTCTTAGTGCTGGTCACAGGAGGAAATATCATTTACAGTTATGGAAGGCATGGTTATGTTAAGCATACAGTTGCCTGAAAGGTGTATTAGTCTGAAAAAGATTAATCTTCTGTAATTAAGATTGATATATAATCCTACAGCTTGAGTGAAATATAGCAGCTGAAAAATGTTTTGCTTTTAACTGTGTTTATTTTGTGCATCTATTGGAACTCTACTGATTTCTTGGTGCTTGACTCCTTCCCGTTTCATGTGGGAGCCCAGGGATGCTGCTGTCCCATGCACCTTTGTAAAAGTAGCCTGTGAATAAAACTGAAGAGTTAGGGAAGAAGTGAATGAGCAGGGCTTCAAATATTATTGTTAAAAATATTAATTGGATCTTTTCAAGGGGAAAGAAACTATTAGGTGTTTTGCAAGCATGCACCTTTCAGAAATTTAAAAGCTTTTTGAAGTGTCTTTAATATAAGACAGGTACACAAATCTAAAGCTCTGTGACAGTTTTCTGAAAGCCAGTTAAAAATCAGAACATTTTGCAACTTTGCATGCAGTTCTACAGTCCTGTGTTTCCAAACAGCAAGATGTTATTGCAGTTAATGCCCTGAAAGGAACAAGGTAAATACACAATTCTAGATTGACAGATGCCTTAGTACCTATGTATGCAATTTAGTGCCTTAAAATTAAGATAACTGCCTAGAGTGGGAAACACAAGCTGGGAGTGTCTGTGAGCGGCAGACTGGCTGTAGTCAGTCAGGGAGGTTTTGTAAAAATGACCGAGCAAGCTCATATCCATTAAAATAATTGCCACTCTGCTTCAGTTAGAAAGGCGTAAGAGAATATTGTTACAGTAGGTTGAGCAGGAAGTCTTGGATTGCGTTAAAGGGCAAACATGCAAAACTAAATCACTTTTAAGATAAATGGCATAATGATGGCTCTAGGACCAGATGCAGCTGTTTGTGACCAGCGTTACAAACACTGTAAAAATATACAGATTTTCTTAGTTTGCAATACATGTGGTTTCAACCCTCTGGTTTACAATCTCTGACCAACAAAGTTCATGGTACAAAAGGTAGAGTTTATGATTCCAAAAAAAAAAAAAAAGAAATTATAAGGAAACAGTCTAGAATATGTTTTAAGCAATTACTACTTTTTAAGTTTCTCACAGTTAAACAAATGTTAGTGAGAGCTGGTCTTAGTGAATCTCTGCTTTCTGCTGCGTTTCGTAGTTCATTGATCTTGAGTCTCTCACAGTGCTAGTTGTGACCAAAACTTTTTCCTTTTTTTTTTTTTTTGAATTTATTAATCACTTTTCCATTTGATTTTTTAGAATCTAATAAAGTATGAATACATGCTGATGTACTTTTCTTGGTGAGGACACTCACAGGATCTTGCTTGTCTGATTGGTGATTCCAAAGGTCTTCTAGAGATTTTATTCTCTCTGAGTCCAGGCTCTGATTTAGATTTGAGCAAATACTGTATGATCAGGACAATAAGAAGCTAGCCTGAGAATACATAATTTTTTCCTGAGAAATTTAGGAAACTCAAACTTATTGTATAAAATTTCCACTGTAAATGTGCACTGTTTTGAAGGTGTGAGTATGTGAAAATGTGGATGGGGTGATTTAGGAGAAGGTTTAAGTGAGGAAGTGCTACTCTTTCAGATTGAAGCATTCTAATAGTTAAAGCAATTGTAGAGAAGGTGGCAGAACACCTGTATACAGGTGGAAGAAAATGCAGTTGTATTGAACCATTGTATTTGACTTAAAGGACAAAAGTTTTGCTGGGTTGAAATCGGCAGCATCTTCACAGGAGATAGAACAGTAGGGAATTTATAGGTACTGCCCTGATGGGAAAGCCCAATGCAGTTGTAGTTGGTTTCCTTGAATTGAGCTTGCTTTGTCTTTTGGGTGTTTTATGTTTTTTTCACCTTTTAAGTATCTGTAGCTTACACATGAGAAAACACATGCAGAAAAAAAAGTTACAAATGTAACGCTCGTGTCTTACACAACCTGACAATCTGTTGTGGAGTTTCTTATTTCAGTAGCAAAATGAGTGGTAAGCCCTTGAGAACCTCAGACAGATCCAGATCCCTGGATTTCAAAATGAAACCTGTCATTTTCTTGTTGTATTGAAAAATCATACCTTGTCTATGTCCGTCCATTGTGTAAAGACAGTTGTCTTTCACAAATGTAGTTTGGTTGTTGAAAAGGCATTACTCTTCCTCTGGATAGCCAGTTCCTGAGATTCTCCTTTCATCTTTTAAATTTGGTGTTTTTTTAAATAGGTTTTAGATGTCTGATGTTTTTCACCATATGTTCTGGAGCATTGACATATTATAGTTTGGGGACAGAGAAACAGACAATGTTTAATGGCACTGATCCAGGCAAAAGGCTTGACAGTCTTTGTCAGAGTCAACCTTGATATCTTTGTCTGCCCTGGCCAAAAAAATCTGCTTTTCTCACAATACTGGTTTTCCATATAGTAGTGTAGATTTCTTGTAGAAAACTTGTAGATTTTTTTTCTTGGTAGTTAATTAATCATATGGCACAACAATCACTGTAGGTAGCAAAATAAATACTTGACATAAAGCTCCCAGCAATTTTTCGTAATTTAAGGATTGTCCAATATGACACAGAGATTTTGTTGAATAAATGAATTTGGTAGTAAATTAAGATCCTGTAAAGAGTCCCTATATGAAAATTTGGAATATAGTATGAAACATTGTTTTCAGAATAATCTTCTGTTTTCAAATTTATGTAATTCTATAACACTTTGCTTTGGGATGCAGCTCAGTTGCTGTGCTCCTTGACCACAGAGCTTACAGTCTTGCTTATTCGGTGGGAAAAGATACTGAAGCGTCAGTTTCAAGTCCTGCTACTGGGTGTTTGTCTTTCATCAGTGTCACAGGAAATAATTTGAGGAAATATTATCTTCTGTTACAATGAAACTCTGCAGTGAAGCTTTAGGATTAAAAACAAAACAACAACAACAACAACAACAACAACAACACCAAAAAAACAGACAAGCAAAAAAACCCAACAAAACAAAAAAATCAACTCCCCAAAAACTTACTCCACTACAGACAGTCCACTGTGTATGTGAGTAGTTACTTAAATGTCCTTTCCTCCAACATGGAAGATAAACTACCTAAAATGTCATCTACCACATGGTGATATCCATTTTAAGTCTGCAACAATATAAATGCTAAGGAAGCCCCAGAGTGCAGTTTGAATTGGGCCACATGGAGTGACCCAGCAGGAAGACTAATGGATCTAGATATCCTCCTGATCTTTCCGTGATATTAGACCCTCTTTTCCCACTCCTTAATTTAGGATACTCTCCAAATGGCTCCTTCACTTCATGATGACCTCTTCTCTGTTGCCATCGTGATAATGTGTTAGTCTGCAGCTGCCTCTACAGGAGACCGCTTGGGTTTCCCCTGGTCATTACAAGTATTGAACTCTTGCCAGATACCAAAATTGTCCATGTTGCATGTGTGGCACACTTGCTCCATTGTGAATGCGCTCAAACCCAAATTATTTAATTATTATTGTTTTCCAGTCCCTAATACCTACCCATAAGTTTTTGATTTATCTTTTTGTTTTGTTGTGTTTTGTTCCATTGCTCTCTTATTAAGCTCAATTATGCTACTGCTGTGGGTGGATGTCAGTTTTGCTTACTATAGTCAAAAGAAACGAAGGCTTTCCTGGTCAGCACAAGGGTTTTCCCTTTTCTCTACAAATGAGCACTAGTGTTGCACTATCTACATATCATGGTCTCCATTTGTATCTGGAAGAATAATTTTTCACTTTGAAAGAAAAAATTGAAAAAAAAAACCTGCAGATGTCTCATGGTAGCTGTTGTAGTCTGTGTGTTTCCTAAGCGTGGCACTTTGCCAGTCCTGATTTTCTTATTTGTTCTTCTCTGTTGGTTCTGGAACTACTGAGGTAAAAGTAGCAATTAACAATTTTATTTTTGCTAGTATTGCAGCTGTCTAGTTGTGCTAAAACTGTTATTTAGCAAAGAGGTAGGAAAGGAGGGTTTGCATGAGGCATTGTAATAACACCGAGGTGTGGAAGAGCTATTGTTCTGAGAACACAAGGATTCAGAATGCTTTGAACATGGTTTGCTTGCAATCTTTTTCATATTTATTTTTTTTCTCATTTTGCTTATGACAGAAATTGCAGGGGAAGGCCTATACCATCAAATAACTGCATTATGCACTATACGCAATTGCTTGACTTGAAGAAACTTGTTCTTTTTAGACTCTCTCGGTACTTTTACAGTGGAGAATAAAAGATGAAGGATCACCAAACTGGTGGTTCTGACACACACAGCAAAATCCTTCTTTAGAAGGTACATCATGCATTGCTGGTGGGTGCCACTGGCGTGTGTTAGTAACATCACATGTTAAGGGAGTCACACACACACACACAAACATGCACAATGGTATATAGGGTACCAAATGCTTTGTGTCTTCTCTTCAAAATGTCTTGATATCCGCAGCTTGTGTTTCTGATGCCAGAAGCTGGAGTTTCTCATGTATTTCCTGGCAAAGAGTGGGCAGCAGTGGCAGGATGTCTGCAGTGTTGAATTGCAGGCTTACTCGAGATAATTTGGCTTTTGGAGGAAAGTTGCTGAGCACTCTTGTCTCCTTGGCTGCTCTTCAGATGTTTTTTCTGTAGCAAATGTAGTGGTGACTACAGAGTTAAAGTTCAGATGATCTTGTCAGGGTGTGTGTTGTGAACTGCCGTGGTTGCTATTGTATGCCTGACATTTTGGTGTGATGGGGTTTTGTTGTGTTTTTATGGTTGTTTGTTTTCTTTAATTTTTATTCTTGTGTTTGGGTTTTTTTGTGTTGTTGAATAAAATAACAATAATAGCGCACGAATCATTCTTCATGTTAGTGTTGCTTTAAAAAGATGTTTTAAAACAGATGCAGTTATTAATAAATATACATAATGGTCAAAATAATGCTTCTGTATGTTAAAGCTTTCAAGCAGGCAAAACAAAGAAAAACTACGAAGTTTCCTATGATGTTAAAGTAGCATAGACTGGTTTCTGTTTCCATATTGGCACTGTTAAAAAGTAGCAGACTGAAACGTGAATCCAGATTCCTAAGGTAAGTATAGTCTAGTGGATAGGAAATTTTACAATAGTAGAAATTGTTTCTTTGCTGGAGCCATTAAATATTTTGTCACTGATTGTACAAGAAGCAGAAAGTTTGGACAGTAGTTTCTAATGTGGAAATAATTATTTATTGATTGATTTTTAAAGTTTTCTCAGGTGAGAATATCTTTCAAGTTGCTCAAGAGTTGATTAAAATACAAATTAGGTTGAAATAATGATTGCTTTTGTCCTGAGAGTAGTTTTGTTATGAACTTTCATGGTACATGATCATACTGTCCACAAGAAAATAATACATGCAAGTAAAGTAGAAATTGAGAGCAAGTGAGGTAGGTGGTAAACTCTTCCTTTCTACTTATTTCTGACATTTGTTTGCTAAAATAAAACTATTCAGCACCTGTAGTTGTCTGTGCTTTGCTGTCAAAGAGTTACACTTTGCATATAAGTGAATAGTCTTTTAGTTGCATAAGTGGATGCATCTTTATTAGTTGAAGTAAATTTTAGGCAGTAAATTGGCTTCTTTATTCCTGTAAAGGTATATAAATCAAGTACTACTCCTGTCCTCTTAGAAGATCTTAGTATTGTTGTACTTTAAGAAGCACATCCTTGCCGTAGAAATGACTTGCTGACTTATGTTGAACTAACACCTCATATTGCATTTGCTATTTATTTTGCTGTTTAAAATACCATGCAGTTTGGTCTCAAGTTTCATCTTCTTTGAAAGTCTCTAAAGTAACTCCAAAGAGCTGCATATTGTCTCTTATTTAAATCAATAGGAAATAATACTGATTGTAACAGGCAAGAGGAACACTGTTGGTGTCTTTTAATCTTGTATCGTTTGGGCTCCTCTTGTTCCCTCCCTCATTAGTTTTGCCAAGAAACATCAGAGCAGTTCATAGCAGAGCTTGAACCATAAGGATCATTGCACTTTGAGTCCTCTCAGTTGCCAAGAAGGTGGCTCTTCTTGTATTTATTTTTTTGTTTTTAATGTCTCAGGCCTGGTACTTGTGCAGTGACTGTGGCGGTAGCATGTGCTGGGTTGACTGGGAAAGCAGTGATCCCGTAGTCAAAGACGGCTTTGGAGATCTCCAAAGAATGTGCTTTTCCTCTCACTGCTGAACAGCTGGCTGTTGTCATCTGAGGATTGTAAGAGTCTGGAATCACACATTAAAGAGCAGGAGGATTTGAGGGTAATACCATATTCCCCTTTCTTGTCTTTTCTTAATATTTTGCTCTGCTGATGTTTAATATATAAGAAGTTTAAATAATTTAATAAAACTGTCTCAAATGAGGAAATTAAAAGGGAATTCCAAATGAATGTTATAACGCAGTACTATTGCAGTTTGACACTTCAGTATGGGTGGTCCTTTCTGGCATGATGCTGAAAGGGTAAGAAATGCCTCATCTGAGGGCTGTGGAAGCGCACACAGCTATGGAACATGGACAGACTGGCAACAAGAGAAGCATGACTGGTGTCACGAGATGACCTGTGTGTTTCTTCTGATAGCTGAACGTGTGAATTGGATAGCGTCTGCTCCTGAGTGTGTGAGTAGTTGGGTTCTTGTGAAATTGCTTAGGAATCACTTGCTGTTGTGCTGATGCTGTGTGTGGTGCACAGATGCGTATGGCGTCATTGTTGGGCAACTCTGTGGGTCCGCAGTGGTCAGCGCTGCTCCCTGGAAGCCGTTGGGAAACTGTCAGTGTGTGGTTTTATATTGCTCTTTATTGTTTGCTTTGCTTAAGAGGTTGGTGTGTAGTCTTCTTCCTCTCAGCAGATTATGTGAACCATTGCTTCATTGCTGAAACGTACAACTGCGAGCCAGACAAATGGGTAGTGCTTCTCCTGCTTCTTGTCAGAGCCACATATTTATCTAGTCTTCTAATGGGCTGTAAGGTTTTCACTTAAACATTTGCAAGGAAGAGAGCTGTGTATTTTGTCATGTTTGAAAAAACTACTGTCACTTCTTCTAGTCTGCCTAGCCTAAGAAATACAGGTAGTGGTTAGTGCATACAGTAAAAATGCACACAAGTAATGAATTAGAAAGGTGAATTCGGTGTTTTCATTTATCCTTTCACATCTGTGAAATGTGAATAGCTAATGAGCTGATACAAGGAATTGACCTTGCAGCTGACATTTGATCTGGAAATGCAAAAATAGTAAGGAAGGTATTTATGATTTCCACTAAGCACAGCTTGGCAATTGTTCATATTTAATGATTTGTGTCACTGTTTCTAACACTAAATTTATGCCTCAGGATGTATGTGCAACACATCAGAGTTGCTGACACTATGAGTTATAATTTTGAATTCTTTCTATTTTATGTTTAAATGATCAACCATAACTTTGTGTTATAGCACACATGAGGGAGGAAACGTTTAGCTGTGATTCCAACAGCAAGCATTAAATGAATATATCGCATGCTTTTCAAATAATAAATTTAGAAGTGCATGAAGATTTACAGAATATTCCATATTCACAATGATGCCAAGTTAGAGCTGCTTTACAAACTATATTCATTAACTAGAATTTCTGACTTTTCCATGCTGTAGATTTGAAAGCTGTTCAGTCTTCTGGACTATATTTTGGTTATCAACATACCTGTGTTGATTGTGTTGAATGATATGAGATAATGGATCTTCCCCAGTGTATTTATGTACCACTTTCAATATGTAGCATGCTAGATGATTGGTGTGTTGTCTTTACATGTATCCTTTTACTATGGTGCTAATAGAAATAAAATCTGTTCTTTTAATTTGCTAACCATTACTGTGAAACAATAGGTACCATTATGAGCCTTGCCTGAGTGACAGGTATAGTTACATCTTTGGATAGTGAATTGGAAATACTAGTCTTTTGTTGGCAAAGAAATTAGGGAAATAATTATTTGAATGTAAATTGTCTGCCTTATCACTGGGCATTTTTATACAAATTAGGCAAAAATAATTTCCTGTGATACTTTAGAAATCAAATATGGAAGAGAAGTATATTTGTGAAGACTGTTTAGCTACAGAATGTCATGCACACTTTAACATTTGGAAGTACAGAATACTTTTTTAATTTGTCATATTCAGACATGGATGGTGTTATTCTGTTATGCAGCCCCATTAGATAAGAAAAAAATGTGAGGGCATTAAATCCTAATCTTTAGAGAAATGCGTTTATAGAATGCCAGCAGATGTCAGTATGTTCTTGTCATATAGCCCTTTTGTTTTTAAACAATAATTTTCCTCGATCCTTGAATTAAATAATATGGGAGGAAGAAATAAGTGTTAATGCAGGACTGTTTAATTAAAATATTTTATCAGAAAGGGTTTTATTTTCCTTTCTGTTTTCTAGACCTGGGCTGACACAACATCTATGTACACAATAGCTTTCACTGTATGTAGCTACTCATCAGACTTCTTAAAGAATGTAGTTTAAAATGATTCACTAAATAGGAATGTATTATTGATAGTAAAGCACCTTAGTTTCTAACTGAACTTTTTTTTCTTTCCTGGGTAGATCTTTTTTGTACAGATTTCCTTCATATGTTCTGAGGTGTTTTGAAAATGCTGGTGTACTTTTTTCTGTTTGCATACCTAGTGAGTGTGTTAGAACTCTGTGTTTAATCAAATCTGTATCTCTAATTTGGAGATTATTTTGTCACTGTTCATACATGGTAAGCAAAAACAGATGAGCTGTTTCTTGTCTTCCTTGTATTTCAAAAATCAATACCATTGTGACATTGTGGAGAAGCCTTTCTCTTTTCCTCTGAAAGCGCAAAATGATGCCATATAGTAGGAAAGGATACAGAATTCATAGTCTGGAGTACTCATCATATTAAGCTGACCTCAGTTTTTAAAACGGTGACTTAAATATCATGGCAAGTTGCCGGGTTGCACTTTTGGAGGGGCGGGCAGATGGTGCTTTTACAAGGTATGGCTGAACAGATGGAACCTGTAGCCCACGGAAGGGGCTCCACAGGCTGCTGCCGGGCAGGACACGTGGAATCCTGGCGCAGGGTTTCTGCACGGGCAGCACGGAGACCATATTGAAACTCTCATTGAAGTTCTCGGGTTTGTTTTTCCTCCCTGTGTTTGTCAGTACTGTCTATTTAAGGAGGGGTACTTTGCTCCTCAAAGAAGACACCTCTGTTTCTCCTAAAATAAAACTTAAATACTTAAGTCTCAGTTCGATGATTGTGACCATTGTCCATTTTAGCCAGCACCACCAACACCAGAAGGGTAAACCCTGTGATTTTCAGTTTTGGTTACCTGGAGCACTTGGTGCCTCTGTGTGTCAGATGCTGAAAGAAGTGCTAAGAATTCTGTCTGAAGACAAAAGGCCATTTACTTAGGTTTCTGTTAGGGAGCTAATGAAGATTTTGGCCTGGTGTGTTCCTTTTATTTTTTTGTTTGTAAATTTTTGTACCGAAAATTAAAAGCAAGAAGTATTTTTCCACCAATGAATTAAAAAAATTAGAAGCAGTATCGTGTGTTGTTTTGACATATTTTCTTGCATGGCAATGTAAGCACTTTCTGATGGTTGACTCTGATTAACAGCCTCCTGAGTATGCCTTTTGAAAACCTGCAAAATACGTGTGTAATTAATCTCCTTATGTAGCTGGCAGTGCTATTGCACCTTGGACTCCTGAAAATCAGGTTCTTAGCAAAAATGTGTGGAATCTCCATCATGTTTTAACATATTTAACAAGAGTTTTAATAAAACTGTATTTCAGTGCAATTCATGGTCAACCTGAAATACTGTTATTACAGATTCTGTTTTATTGCATACAAAAGTTTTATTTATGAAAATGTAGGCTTTACAAATGGGTAAATTAAGGGAGCTGGTTTTCTTATAGGCATATGGATCAAAATATCAAATATGAGCATTTACATGTGGCTTCCACAGCTTGCTTGTTCAATCTGTATGTTGACATGTGTAAGTTGAGAGTAGTGAAATGACTCAGTTGTTCATTTTGTCCATGTACTTCATATGTAGATGTCTGAAAATAATTTTGCTGTCAAGATAGTGAGGAAGTAATAAGATAAATCTTGAAATTAATTTTGATGGTTACATATTAACAATGATCTTATAACTTTTCAAACCTTATTACTTTTTTTGGGAATACTATTCGTTAAATTAGAATTTACACTTTCCTATGTGTGTGCATTTTTCTTTGTGGAAGAGATTAATTGGAAAACTCTTCAAAAAATGATCAAATCTTCTGACAATACTTCCTGTTCCAGATAAGCTTAGTTTATAAAGATAGCAGATGTCAAAGACTGCTTTGAATTAATTGTCATGTTCTTGAACATATGTATAAATACTCCAGTTGTCAGTTGGTACTTTGGTCTGATAAGAAGCACCTGTTCTAGATCCTGCTGGATGTTACACAGACACGAGCTTTAGGACCTCAAACGTTTGTCTGAACAGAAATAGATACAGGTGGTGGCTGCAGTTTTCAAATGGCCTTAAGCGTTGCAATTTCCAGAAAAATGGCAGCTGTTACAATAATAATACACTCTCATTCCTCAAAACTGAGTACTTTTTAGAAATCTAAACTCTAAAGTAAACCATAAAACATTTGAAACTTTTTGGAAGTTTAGATGGATGTGGTCAACTATAGTACAACAAATCAATGCAACTTCAAATTTTCTGCAATGTGTAATAGATTGGATGGCATCCACTTTGTTAATTTTGACTTTGGTAGCTTCATAAAAGCCTATGAAACTATCCAGAAAGACACTGCTTGTGATATTTTCCACACCCTTAAAAAAAACAAGAGTTGTAGCTGACATGTGCCCTCCACACATTTAAATTTGTTTTATTGCAATTTGTTAGAGAATTTTTCCCAACCCATTTAAAACATTTCTAGAAATAGATCTTTAAGTAGACTGTTCATTGAAACAAACACATAGGCAGGGTTTACTAGTGTAATCAGATCTCTGGATGCTGAGATATAATACATACAGCTTGTGATTTTTCCTGTACGAACAGTATGAAAAACTTCCCCCAAGCAGAGCGTCTCTCTGACTGTGTTCACCAGGAGGCTTGCCAGGCAGAATGTAAAAAAGACTGTACAGTGGAAGGGCAATGCAAAGAGTGGCAGGTGCTTTGATGAAAATGGACATGTAACTTATTGAGAAATAGTCAGCTAATGTGGTAATTGGTGAACAGGCTGAAAGAAACCAAATGAAGAATGCATCTCAATGTACATTTCTCTTCATGAAAGAAATGAAAAATGTGATCTTCCTCATGGGAGTAAAATGAGGGATTGTAAAGGTGATGTGTCATGGGAAGATAGAATTGATAACTCCACAGGAAACATTCACAGATGTCATACGTCTGGTTCCTTGGCAGAAGCAGTCCTGGTGCAGGATCTTCAGAAATGGATGCTGAAAGTGTGGCAAGCTATGAATTATAAAATCTATGATATAATTTTCCATGTAAGGTGATTTGAGAGACAGTCTTGTAATGAAAGTCTAGAGAGTTCTTTAATCTGTTCTTTCTAAACTACCTTATTTCATAAATGCAGAGATGATATGGAGTCATCAGAATAGCACAGGGATTACAAGATATTCTAGCAGTTAAACTTCTCATTGCAGTTCACTTTTAACAACAAAATTCAGCAAAAACTTTTAAGTGAAAGGTTTTTTTAAAATTTGGCAGTTACTTTCCACCTCATGAGAGCTTCTTTTACCAAGGCTTTCCAGGACACCAGGCATATTGTCATGTCTGTGCTCTTCCCTCTCCTTCCTTCAGCACCTTGTGATGTGACAGCTGTCTCTCAGTTGCACTCAAAATGGGGAAGCAACCAACTAGACTTTATATCAACCTCTCATGATCTCACCCAAATCTGTACAAAACCTTACATTCTCTCTTTTAATAGGTAACTTTGTCTCTGCCCTCCACTTTTTGCATGTCCAGTACATTATTTTCCTGACCATGAAAATAGCAACTTCTGCCATCATGTTGCAGCTGCTTCACCAGGTGCCCCATGAGCTCAGTGGTGTGTGGGTGTGTGTGTGTTCAGCTGTGCAACTTGTGCTCCACTGCCATGTGCTTCTGCTGGGAGTCCGGGTGCTCCCTGTGTCTTCAACAGATCTGATCCCAAAAGACAAGACCACCAATTAAAAAGCAGCTCTGGAAGCTGTGGAATGAATAAAGTTCCATTCCAATCACAGATGATTTAGCAGTATTAACAAACAATAGAGACTCGTATTCTGAAATTGCAGGTTTTAAATAAATGAAAACTATTCTTCCTGAGCACAGATACAAATTTATCCTGTGCTAAAGTGCTTTTACTTGTTCCAAACAGAATTAATAGAATTCCTGAAGAGAAGACCAAAACCTGAAAACTATAAAAAATTATTTAGGAAAACAAAGTTTCTCTCCATTCTTTCTCATACAGAAGCGTCAAGGCTGCATGATGAGAAGGTGATATGACTCACCAGCCCTCTGAGCTGCACATTGTGGGGAGTTCCTGACATTGCAATGAGCACATTCCTCATGCCTGCATGGCTTGCGTAAAGCACATGGAATAGCTATAAGATAGAAGAAACTGGGAGGGTTAATTGTTGCTTGAAAGAAGATATCACAAACATGAGTCTCTTGACATAAATAGAGAAGAATATGTGAAATAAATATCACTAGTAAAATCACAGATGTCTTACCAGACCTGTAGCTGGTCCTTTCGGTCCACACCAACATAAGGACCATGCACCAACACTGCTGTTTCTTCAGTAAATTGCTGTTGCTCAGAGATCAGTTTGAGGGTCAGCAGTAGGATTGTGATGATTTGGAGAGGTTAAACTGTGTAAAACACAACCTTTCTTTTTAAACTATGCTCTACCATGGTCTCCATAGTGTTCTCACCTGAGTACTCAAAGAGCTGATTCTTGCACTTTACTTTTTTTTTTCCTTCTTCACAGCTGCCCAGCATTTTGTCATTAAATGTGTTTTCCCAGAGGCCCTACCAGCTTTGCTGATGGGCTCAGCTGTGTGTGGGGTGGGGCTGTCGGAGAACCCTCTGGAACCGGCTGTGTCCTCACACAGCTCTGCAACACCACCGCATACGCCTCGTCATAGTAAGACCCATCTTTTTGTTATGTTTCTTGCTGTGGCTGTTGTCATCCATTAAAATGGTGGGGAGAAGGTACTGAGCTTCAGGAGAATGGCAGTAGTAGGGGGGGACTTTGTTTGGTGACTTCTGGCTCCTCCATGTTTCTTTCAGAGAGTAAATTGGGAGTCATGCTCTGGTCAGGAGTCACCTACTGTTTGTGAAAGATGTGGAGCAGATGGATCTTTAGCTCAGGTAGTTAAGCTGTGTTTGGAGCGCCAAATGGTTTTGGAAGGAACATTTTTGGAGTTTGTGCAGTCGTGGTCAGGGCTATTTGCTACCTATCAAGATACAAATGCATATTTTTACTCTGATTTCTGGTCCAATTTCTGTTTAAAGACAACATACTTCTTTTTATGTTGTCTGGTTAATTTTGGATGTGGAGATCAGGTGGAGACTGCAACAGGAGACATTAGGAATGTTTCACTTTGTTTTTAAATTAAGGACAGATTTCTATTGAAGCAACATAGTGTAGGAGATTATTATTTTTTTCTTTTTTTTTGCCTTCCGATCGTTGATGTGCTGTGTCACACCGAAAGGCTTCTGCTCTGCTACACGTCCTTTGTGTCTTCAGAAGAATCACTCCACTCATGGTGAGTTAGGTAGGAAAATGTGATGTGCTGACTGGTTTATTTCATCCTGGCAACAGATCTGAGATATATTCGGTCTAGCTGCAAATGAGGCACTGTTTTTAATGTGAGATTTAATTTTAAATAGTTGTGCCCCTGCAGGGGGTGTCTGCAATCAGCTGCTGATTATTTAAACAAAAAAAAAGGCAGCACGTGACATTTATGGTTTTCTCCTACTCAAAGTATTGTAGTGAAAAATAAAGAATGATTTCTCATGTAGCTGTTGGCAAACCCCAATTTTTCAGGGCTTAGGCAGTGCTGTGAAGTGTTTTAGGCTTTGTATGTTAGGCTCGTAAGTGTCTTCAGTAAATTTATCTTCTTGAATTAACTTTTGAGGCTCAGTCCTCATTTGGAAACAGATCTTCTGGAGCCGGGGCTGTATATACAAATATAACTCTATGTTATATGAATATAACTCTAAATTTGGATAATCAGGTTTTTTCCCTGTGCTATTGATCCCTATTTAATACTACTTTCATGGTGACTTTCAGTGTGAGGTTGTGAAGGGGTTAGCAGCAATTTGTTTCACCTGACGGTAGCTGAAGTTTCCTGGCAAAGTTTCATTAACACACAATCAGGATTTAAAATAAAAACTCAAGAGAATTACTCCAGCTCCTTTAAGTAATATAATGCATCAAGAACCTTTTCATTTTACATTATAATTATTCCAAAGCACTTCAAACTAGCCTCTTTTCCATTGTGGGGAGAGTTCCACACCATTTTTTATCCCAAACTGTATTTCTCAGACATCGTACGTCTGCATGTAGATTACTTGCAGTGCTCCTGCTGTCCTTGTTTCTTCTCTGCTGTGGAATTAAAAAACCTCAACGTTTAGTTAATTAGTTGTATTTTGTCGCTTACTGTGCATGTAGCAGTAAAGAGCAGAGTAAAGCAGCTGGAGTATCTGCAGCGCTCTGGAGATTGCAGAGCATGATATGGGTGATTTCTCTCTCCCAGTAGCTTGCAGTGAGGTGCTATTCAAGCCCCAATTCTGTTAGAATTCTAGTCAGGAAAAGTTCATTTCTCTCTCCTTTCCCTCCGCCATCCCCCAAAAAGAAGAAATACATATTTTGATAGGTATGTTGTTAGCTGGACAGCTGTCTCTGTGGAAACAGTACCAGAAGTTGTTCTTCAGTGTTTAGCTATTGAATGTTTATAGTAACTTCATCTAAATGTTTGGTGTTTAAAATACTAAATAAATAAATATTTTCTTTCTTGCTGTGTTAATTTAGTGACACATTGTCGTTTTCTTTGGAAGCTGGATTCCAAGGAGTTCTCAGTCGGTTGGTTAACTGAACGGAAACTCGGGTTTGAAAATAGAGTTTACATACAGCGTAGTGTGAAGTGAATTGGAACATGGTGTAGGTTGGAAGGCAGCTCTGGAGGTCATTTGGTCCAATCCTGCTGCTCAAGAAGGGTCACCTAGAGCTGGGTGCTCAGGACCATGTCCAGATGCCTTTTGGGTATCGCCAAGAGAGCGGACTCCACAGGTTCTCTGCGTGACCTGTGCCAGTGCTCAGTCACCCTAAGAGTGCAAAGTGTTTCCTGATGTTCAGAGGGAACCTCCTGCATTTCAGTTTGTGCCCATTGCCTTTGGTCCTGTCACTGGGCACCAATGAAAAGAACCAGGATCAGTCATTTTTTCATGATGCTTTCAGATTTTTGTACATGTGGATGAGATCCCCCCTGGGCCTTCTCTAGTATAAGCAGTCCCAGCTCCCTCAGCCTTTTCTTGTATGAGAGATGCTCTAAGGTCTTCATCATCTTAGTAGCCCTTTGTTGGACTCTTTCCAGTAGCTCCATATCAATCTTGAACTGGACACAGTACTCACAGAACTGACCACTGCATGGCCTCTTCAGTGCCAAGGAGATGGAAAGGATCACCGCCCTCCCTGTGCTGGCAGCATTCCTCCCCGTGTAGCCCAGGATACTCTGAGCTTGCTTTTCAGCAAGGGCACGTTCCTGGCTGTTCCACCTGGCATCCCCTGGGACCCTCGAGGCCTTCTCTGCAAAGCTGCTTTTCAACCCATTGACTTCCCAGTGCGTCTGGGTGCTGGAGTGGTCTCTCTGTAGGTGACGGCCTTTGCACTTCCATCAGCCTGTTTCGCCGGTCTGTCCAAGTCCCCCTAGGTAGCAGCATGACCCTCTGGCGTAACAGCCACTCCTCCCATGGTGATGTCAGCAGCAGACTTGTTGAGGTCACATCGTGCCCCATTATTGACGTCATTAATGGAGGGATGGGGTCCAGGATGGGAGCCAGTGTTGACTCCTTTTACTGTGAAGTTCAAGCACAGCTTTACGTGCAGCTCGGTGTTGCTCCAAAACTTACAGGTACTCTAGAAGTTATCCCCTTGCTTTTTCATCTCCTCTCAATATTGCTTCCTTCAGCCTCGTCCTAACTGCAAGGATGGTTCTGCAGTTCGAAGGGAGCACAGTAGTTTTCCGTTATTTTTTCCTGGCTTCTTTGTAAAATGGTAAGATGGACAGGTGCAACAAATGCATTAATTGCAAAGCCATGCAGAATTTTCATGAAACAGCAGGTTTTTTTATATTACCTTATTGTCCAGATGGCTAAATATATGGTAGAACAGAATTAATAGGTGTTGGGGAAATCCAGCTCTGTGTGGAACAGATCGTAATATTGGCAACCAGTCAAAAAACCCTCAGAAAGGTTGCAGCTGAAGGACACCACTGTTGGAAACACAGATGAAGATGTATTCCTGAAATCAAGAAGGAAACACAGAGGATGCATTATTGTACGGAATGATTAGATGACTGACTAATGAGCCTTGAGGGGCAAGGAAATTGGCTACAAAAGCAATTAAATAAGTACCTGACATTCGAATGTACTCTGTATAAACACTAAACTCTTACTATGTTTAGTTGGCAAAGCAAAACAAGTGGCATTTAAGCATACAAGACAAACACTTACAGGAAAAAAAAAGTGTTAAACTGATTGTTCTGCCGAAAGTGTGTTAGTAAATGCTTTTCTTTGTCAGAAGGTGTGATAACACATTGGAATAATAGCGTTATAAGTCACTGTCCATAGTTTTCATTGGTTATGCTGAATATTCAAACCAATATGATGCTGCATTAAAACCTATATTTTGCTTTTATCCGTCTATTGTTAGATACTGTTGATACTGTTTGATATCAATGGCAATTTTTTTTTCCCCTTTAGGGACAAAACTTCTGCGTAAGAGCCCAGATTTGTGTAACAGAATTTGATTAACTAACGTATTATATGTATTTTTGTAATATAACATGATATCTATTAAATGCACTTAGTGGTCAGTTTGGGTACTAAGAAGTGTAGTCAGCCTGCCTGTGAACTCTCAAGAGAGGGGAACTTGTCTACAAAAAGCAGTTAAATGAACACTTGCCATTTTGCCAGATTGGGTTTTTAAAGTGCCTTTACTGACTGAAGGACTCTACCTTGCTTAGGAATGGATAACTGTACAATGTGAAAGGCCTGTAGGCAAGACTGGAAAAAAGGTTTTGCTTTAGACTTAGGTGGTTAAACAATATCACGCTCATTTTTATAACATAGAGCTTCAGTATACAGAGATCTTGACCTTGTGTGCTGAGAGGACACAAGGTCAAGAGAGGCTTCTAGCAAAGAGGGAACTTTTCCTACAGGAGGGAACCGCTGTATTTTGCTCAGGTTTCTCTTTTGAGTGTACTTCCAAACTACTTGGTAAGGTATTTCATTTGTAGTCCCACCCAGTGGAAGTAACTACTCTGGAATTCTCAGGAAATTCTGGGGAAGCCTGTAAAGGTCAGGTAGTGGTTGGAAAGGCAGCCCTAGTGAACTGAAGTGTTCACAATATTTTAAGAGCAAAACTAGGTTTCCTGGTAATATTGCTAGAGGTGATCTTCAACATTGTTTTCAGTAAATCTCTAGCAACCTTTTCTGTGTAGAGGTGCTGAAAGTGTCACTAATTTTTTTTTTCCCTGAAAAATGTGTGCAGTTAAAGTAGGCTTGTTTAAGGAAGTGGTAATCTGTGAGGATCTATTGCACTTGTAACGATGTGTGACAAGGAGCTGAGGTGGGTGTTTGAAGCAAGTGGTTATCTAGTCTCTAACCAGCTGCAGGCAAATAAGTTGTTTTGGGCTTTTTTTAAGAAGCATTACAAGCTCTTCTTGAAAGTGTTGAATTTGCTATCAGAAAATTATGCTTGGTCTATAAAGACAGTGCAAAGTCAATAATGGATTAATTTATTATTTCCCTCATTAAAATCAAAGGTATGCCTATACTTGGAGTTTACAATATGTACTACCAAACTTGTAAAATGTTTCGTAACTCCTGGTTTCTTAACACGATAAGAATTCTAGATTTCTGATCTGAAGGAGCTTTATTATGAAGTGACGTGTCTGGCTTTAGAGACAGAGGTGGAATTGGTACATGTGAAATGAATGAATAATATATAATGACTGATACTAGCTTTGCCGTGTGAGTTGGCCTTATTATTTAGCCTCAAGCAGAAGCAGGAAACACAAGACATAGAAAGGTTGTTAAAGTAGAAAGTTAAATGTTTAATGCCAGGCTTTGTGCTGTACATTCTCCTTTTGTTGTGTTCATGGAAATATGTTTTGGAACTGAACAAAAATATTATTTATATTACAGTAGTGTCAGAAAGGGCATATTTGATTGAGACATCAAAGTGCTAGACTTTGTAAAAGGCATGAGAGAAAATTCCTGCCTTAGCGTTAAAGTTTTCACTGTTACTATCCTGTTTCTTTTGGGTATGCTGGGTCTCATTTTAGTTTTCATTTGGGATTTGACTGTAACAACAGGTTTTTTTTCTTTCCTCCTCCTAATGAGGTACGTAACCAAGCAGCAGTAAGAGGTGGTTGTTTTCCCAGTAGCAGTTTTATCTTTCAAGCCCTCTGAAATGTATCCCATCAGCTACAGCACACCGGATCTAACACACACTTCATGTGCTGCCTTCTGTCTTTAAAAACTTTTGTCAGCCTCTTGGGTACAAGAGTAGCATTTGAATTTCTGTTTTCTGAGCAAAACAGGAACTTGATGTTACCCAAAGGAAGGGGCTTGGAACAGAATGGACCTTTGGGTGAAAACATCAGAAATCATTAGGAAAACCTAAACTGAATTATTTCCTTCTGTGACCCTGGAGGATGCAGTTAGATTATTAAGGTGTGTTTGAGATTTTTATTATCTGTTTTATCGGTGATGAGCAGAGACAGAAACAAGCCTACCTGTTTACAGTTGCACGTATTGCAGTATTGTTGCGGGCTGATGATCTTTCAGGCCATGCAGAAGGGTAACTAACGTGTTGTTTCAAGGCTTTTGATTTTCAGGTGAAAATGAGGATTAAGTACAGATTCAGAGGTCTCGTTCTTTAAAGAAGGAAAAAAGTAATTACATGGCTTAGTATTTTTCTTTTTGTAAGATTTAAATGTTTTTAAATAAGTTTTGATGTCTGCAACTATCTGCTTTCTTACAAAGATGGAGTAAGGGCTGGGCTAGTTTGGATAGATCCAGTATTTTAATCTATGTCACGGCAACTGGCTTCACTGAGCACTCAGCCTCAGATAAATATGGTACTTCAGTTCTTCTACAGATCTATGAGGAATTTTGCGCTAGGCTTTTCTTGTAAGAACTTTCGTATGGAAAAGCTATTTTAAAGATATTCTGGAAATAAGCTTTAACTCTTTCCCCCCACATTGTCTTTCATTGAGTTTTAAAGTGTATTTGGTACCTGAAAAGAGCAGGGACCTCCTGATCACAGCTATGTCTTGCTTTGGATTAAAGTCAGAAATCCTTGTCTAATTATGCCGGTCTTTTAAATGAGGCCATTATGAATGCATGTGTGTACACACACATATATCTGTTCATGCTTACTTTTTTATTCTCATTCAGAGACTGAAAAAAAAAAAATTATTTGAAAACTGAATGCTACCAAATGCAGCTGAATAATCACTTCTTCAAAAAATTAGTAATGTGCAAGAAAAATGTAGCCCCAAGTTCGGAAAGATTAATAGTATGGGAACTAAAAGCGATGCAGTACTTGCTTCCTGGGGCTGAACAGTCAATTCCAGCTCTTGTGGTGCTGCTGGCAGGCTTGGCAAGCAGATACCACGTAAAGCTCAAAAAATTGTGTAATTTCACTGAGCTTCTTAGAACACTGTTGCTAGTGAGAGGAGCCGCTTTTAGGTTGCTTTTGCTTGAGACAGAACTGATAACAGCCTTCGGCAGGCATCGTAGGCAAGAGTGGTAGAAGAAAGAAATACGGAGCTTGGGGGAGAGTGTAAATGAATTTAACTTTTTCCTAATTGTTTGCTGGTTAAGGCTTATAAGAAAGCCAATTCATCAACCACCCTGAAGAGAATGATAACCTAGTGGTGTTAAAGATATGTTTTTGATTGCATTGTATGCAGAACATATTTTTTTTAAAATACAAAATCTCCTCAGAAGTGTAAGAAATATGTGGAGATTTCAGTTATCTTCCCTACAGGCTTAACCTGGTGTTAACCTTAACCTGGTGGTGGCCTGCCTGGCCTGAAGAGAACAGGAGGTAAGGTAGTCTGGCTTAGCTGACCCTCATGTAACCTCCTTTATACCATCTCTAGTTGCAATCGCAAAGCCACGATAACGATGCGGGCTGAACCTCACGTGTCTACATCACAGAAACCAAAGCGGAGCTTTGCGTTGCATAGACTGAGTGATGTTTGTACACAGGAGTAGAGAGGGTCAATGTGAAAGTAGGATGTCTGAAGTGTTGACTTACCAAGTGAAACATGGGGCCAAACCCTCCCTTTTCTGTACACCACTGAAAGGGAAAACTGCAAGATGGACCTTGTGCTGTTCTGACTCTGAGCTGGTGTCAAACTGCTGATAGTTTCTCAGATCCTGGGGAAGCGATGTCAGGTAGCGCCATCTGAGGAGGCAGTTTGACCATCTGTAGCTGAAGGTGTTATTCTGGAGTTAGTTTCATAGTGTCAGTGCTGCTTCTGCTCCAGTGCACATCCACAAGAGCAGCAACAAGGCACCACAAAAGCATGTGTTTAAATGTGGAATTTTTTACTGACATGATATGTCTTGGAAGTAACAGCTTATTTTTGCAGTGACTTCCATTGCAGTTAAGAAATCTGAGACCCTGGTTTATGGTTGGATGGGATGCTCTAGTGCTTCACTGAGTTGGGACCTCATCTGGGTTCCCCAAGCTGAAACTGTGAACTTCAGCAACAGCTGAGTGAGTATGTGGCATGAATTTCATATGTGATTTATCTGTGGTTCTCTGTCAGCGAGAGAAGGCAGTGTAATGGCATTACAGGGCAGTGTAGTGTCAGGAGTCGGCTTCTCTGAGCATAAGTGCGTTTGTGTTTGGTTGGTTGTTTTTATCAAGTAAAACTAGAGATAAAAATAATACCAGAGTATAAGCATGCTACTTTGGAGTTTACAGGTCTTCATGCAAAATCTTCAAAAGAAAAGAAAATATGCATCAAGGATATTGTTATCATTTTGATACAGATTAAGTATAGATATGATATTGTAGCAGTTTGTATTTCATGCTTTTGCATGAAGTTGATATGCAATTTGATATTCTAAACTTTCCAGGGTTTTTATGGGTCCTGCAGAAAAAAACACAACTCCCTCTCCTCCAAGCTTGGTTACAGTTGATAGTGTTACAAGGTAAATGAGGTTGCCAAGTAATGATGTTGTAGGATATATTCTGATATTTGCGCTTTGGTTTAAGTACATAACATAATTACAAATCATATGTTGTAGATTAACATGTGAGATGAGTTGCTTTGTGTAGGAAAGATTACATTCTGGACCAATAGCCTAACAAATAGTAAAGAATTCACAATTAAGCAATGTGTTTTAATTTTTAAATGCTAATAATTTACTTTCAAAGACCCAGAGGAAGCCTGTGTATAATTAGAAAATTGTAAAACCTGTACTTAAGTATCTTCTACCCAATTTTCCTGTTATGCTTGCATTAAGTTACTCTGTGAAGGAGTACGTCTTTAGCTATCAGGAGATGAATCCAAAGGATCTTTTTTTGTTTTATATAAGCACTTACTGGATAGGGGTCACAGTAATAGAATTATAGAAAATTGATCATAAAACATGGTATTTTCTGTAGAATAAAATCTTTGTGTCCTACAACTACAAAAGTGGAAAGCAAGAAGCTTCAAATACTTTAAGAAAAATCAGTTTTGAGATGACAGATAAATATATGTAGGAGCTCATGATTGTTAGTAAAGTCAATTCAGAACTCGGTCTCTTTGTAGAGTGCTTTATTTTTTTTTTACTCCCATTTGCTTTGAAGTCCTTTCTGTAGCTAAGGTATATCAAAATCAGAAATGTATCAGAGCCATATGGTAATAAGCTCGTTGTCTAAATAAGGTATGTTTCATAAGCGTGTTTGACTTAAGCATCACTTTTCACCACTTGGAGGGCACTTAACTATAATTTCAGAGTTGAAAAGAGTGCCCTGAGTTACACAATAATTTGATGGGTAGAATAAAAAAGATTGTTTGTTATGCAGCGGGTATAAAATTATACTGATTTCCCCCTGTGTTTACTGATGAAGGACAATTTAGTTCTCGAGGGGAGTTGATTCTCCAAATTTCTGGCATAAATGATTATGTGCTATACATATGCCCTGCAGTATTTATTGCCTTAGTAGCAAATGCTCTATGCTGGAGCTCCGCAAAACAGAAGTTTAAGTTGGTAGATCCACTCTGAACCATACTTGTTCAGGTAAGGGAGCATTTGCTTTTTAAGCATATAAAATAACTGGGGCATATTATATTCTATATTTTTTTCCCCCCTGTTTTTTCTTTTTCTCCAAACCTTTGGCTGGCTTCTTGCTAGGTAGAGATCCCGATTCCTCCCCTTTAAACAAGTGTAGGGTTAAGAAATATGCTTTTTATGCTACAGCCTGTAGCATTTACTGTCATAAGCTCAGTTAAAAATACAATGCAAATAACCTGTTTGTTTCTATTTCAAGGAAGTAGTGAGTTTAATTGTAAAATTGTCAGAGGTGGAACTTTATCTTCATTTTTTTTCTTTCTTCCCCCTGTCTCAGTTAGATTTAGACCTGAGTTCTTCCAGTGATCCCAGACCTCTGGCTAATATTCTTGGAAATGCATCCATAAAAGATTTAGGTCCCTGAACTGTGATACAGACTCTAAGCGTCTTAGTCTCAGGCTTCCAGTTTTTACTTAAAAAAAAAAAAAAGATGATCTTAACTCTCCTGCGGTGCCTAAAATTATCTGTCTATGCATACTGAGAATTTGCCATATATTCACTGTGTGTGAATGTGCCTGTTTTACATCTGTGCATGGCTGGGAACAAAAATCTATGTATTTTTCCAAGTAAATCTTCAGGTAACAGGGTTGCAGTCGTATCTGCCATGTATACAACATAACTAAATTATTGGTTTTCTTAGAAACTCTTACCTCTTGGTCATTTTGGGGTGTTCCTTATTTTTTCTATATCTGGCTGGAAGTAATGGATGTGATATTTGCAGTCCTCGTTCCCACTGTAGCCTAACGGTTCGAATATTTGTTCAGGGAGTAGATGAAAGATGCGTGTTCTGTGCCCACCTTCTGTTGGAGGAAATACGTTCAACCCTGATTGTAATTCTCCACAGCAAGATCCTAAATTATAAAGGCTCCTGGTAGCAAAGGTGGTGCTCTCCCCTTTTCCTGTTGAAGCACTGTCAGCTTAGCTTGGATTGCCTTTTGTTGTTGTTGTTTTGTATTGGTTGTTTTTTTTTTTTTGGGGGGGGGGGGGTAGCAGAGAGGGAATTCAGCATTCAAAATATACTATCATATATATATATATATATATATATATATATATAAGTAGCGGGGAGAAGGAACACGTAGAAAAGCTGTGTACTCATGAAAAGATGTTTGTGGTTTTCAGCATTGCATAATTCCTTTTTGACTCAGTCATCTATACGTGTTGAATAAATTACTTCTAATGATGGTAGTGTTGATGAAAGAATTTGGTTTTACTTTGGTTTATGTCATTATTAGCTCTGAGGAAAAAAAAAAACTGTATTGTTTGGTCTGTAAAAAGGACATGTAAGAAAAGGAGGGTGAATTCAAATCAAAAGAGAGAAGGGGATTTAAGCCTTTGCCACAGATGTTTTCTTTAGAAAGGAAATGTTAATTGTTGCTTGTGAAGTGAGCTAAATGGAACACCTGTGAGTTCTTGTTTTCATTCTTCAAGACTTGATTCTCTTCTGTTTCTACTGGTCTTAGAGATGCGTATTCACCTTGATCCTCCTTCCATTGCTGGACAAGGTATTTTATGAGAAGAAAAAATCAGTTGAGTTCATCATCACTGTATATTGAGCTGCTGTCTAGGACAGGATGGGCAGCAGTTACCAGTGGAAACATCGGCACAGTTTGAATATTGGTGTGAGGTGACAATGCACAGACAACCTATTGTGTTTTGTTTTGTTTTTTTAAATTAGTGGGAAGAAAGTAAGAAATATAAAAGAAAAGCTGTTGTATTTTGCTTTTTTTAAATTATTGTAATGTATGATAAATGAACCTTGATTAGCTATGGTTACTCAGGTTTGTATTCAAGATTCTCAAAGCTGCAGCCCAGAAAGAGAGGAAAGATCTTCTGGTGATTAGATCTGGCTTTTATTCTTTAGATTCTGAAATCCTTTGAGCTCTCCAGAATTATTTGTTTAGCTCTTGAATGATTACAGCAGATTCATCAGGTTTCTCTCCGCTCTTTGATGGCATCTATGGTGTGTTACACAGCTGGGCTGTGTTCTCAGTTTCTCTTCCCTGTGGATTTTTTATCCCTAGGCTGTTCCTAAGGCAGAGCTTAGGAAGAGCTCCTCAGGCTGGTGCTCCCGGTGGTGTAGACACATGGTCCCGCTGGGTGTGCAGCATCATGTGAAGTCTTCATCTGTGCCCTTAGGTTGGCTTTCTTCTCCGATAGTCACCTGTGCTGGATGTCCGTGTTCAACTTTTGGTAGCAGGGCAGGGAAACACTGCTCACCAAATAAACTTTGTCAGTGGTGAGGAGTTTTCTCTCTTGTATGTTCATCAGGACTAGGTCTCAGACTCAATTTATGGCTAAAAATTACTTCAGTACATGATTCTGTGGAATTGTTTTTAAGAGCTTGCAGTTTCTTTTTCTCAGCATTTACATAAACAAAACCAGATTTTTAGACTTTAAGAATCAAAAATAACCGAATAGAAAAACTTGGACACAGATGTCATAGCGTCATGGTTGTAGAGTAGAATTTAACTGAAATTGCAGCCAAAATACCTTACATCAAAGAATAAATGCAAAGAAATGGTTCTGTAACTGAGTACAGAGGTCACATAAATGACTGATTAATGTGTGACTACCAACTGTAAAACAGATCAGAAATAAAATCTGGAAGAAAACCCTAGATAGATTCTATAATGGCAGTATTGAATTGTTTTGTAGGATGAAGACAGGTGATTCCCTCCCCAACCCCCCCTGCCCCTAGAACTTCAAAACTGGATGATTATATTTGGTAACCATCCTGCACTGTATAGATACGGTGGTGTTTTCAGTGTTGTGATGGGAGAAGAACACTGTCTGCCTGGGTAAAAAGCATTCATGCCAGAGTAAGGGGCTGTGAAAAGGAAAATGTGAAGCACAGAGGGTAAAACCTCCAGCTCTTCCACTCTTGGTGTGATTAATTCTCTTTAATTTAGTCAGAAATCTATACCAAGTTAGATCCAGCTTAGGTTCATTGCCATGGCTGACCTGGTGCTGATGCCATACCTTGTCCATGTGGAGACAGCGGGACAGGAGAAAGGGTTATAGTTAAATGCTGAGAAAACGAAAAATAGAGTGCAACTGTTTGTTGAAAGTTGCCTGAAAATGTGGCAGCACTTTGTCCCAAGCCCTGAAATGATGAGGACAGAGGGCTTTTCTACTTTTGTTTGTGCCATCTCTCTGAGAGAGAAAAAACTCCAGAAGCAGCCCCTAAATTCTCTCTTTAACTAGTGACAAAATATGGTTCTCACATCACTATTAGAAAGCAAGCAAATATTACCAATTCCCTTGTCTTGTAGGTAGAGTAATGAAGAAGTTGCACAGTTGTTTTTGAAGGATCTAGAAATAGATCCAAGACCCCTACATGGCAGATGTGAATCTCAGGCACAAGCCACGGGAGGGTCGTGCTACATCAGTGATGTGTTTGGCTGTATTGCCTCTAATTTCCAACCAAGGATCCTGTCCAAGGCGGGAATCATAACTGTTAATATTCAGCTGCTGTCTAGTTCCATTAGCTACTTGCAAAATTTGTTTTGTGGTTCCATCTTGCTGAATTTCTTCACGGTGGATGAAGAACGCTGTCACTGATTTAGTCCTTGTCTTTGAGAAGTTGAGGTCTGTGCAGTGACCGTAAAGACACTGAATTTAAACCTTGTTAATCACAATGTTTGTTGACCATATGGTTATGCTTTGTACAGTCAGTTTTATTTTATTTAATGTCAAATCCTGGATTTTCTTCTTAGTTCTAATGTAAAATAATTGTAACATTGTACTTTGGAAAAAAACATGCTAGTTTATTCAGAAACGTAGCTTCTGTTATTTAATCTTTTCTCCTTTATTTAGATTTGAAGGTCTTTCCGTTCACGTTATTTCTGTAACAAGAAAACAAAACAAAACATGTTTTTTTCTAGAACTTGCAATATTAACTCGGAGAACATTTTTATTCGAAAACATTTTACTTATGGTATGCTGTGTAATATATTTTGTTTAAAGCACTTAAAGATTATTTTGAAAATAAAAAGCCTTCTCTATCTACAGCTAAAACAACTTTTTTTCCCCAGCATCTACAAGGTTGCTTTTACTTTTGTTTATCTGACCTGTGCTGAATATGCATCAAATACCTGACAGGTATTGGGTGTGTGTATATATGCTACATAACTTGTATTTTTTTTAATGTATAGATGGCTACATTTCTTTGTGTCCATTTAGTTTCACTGTTTGATACCGGAGGTATAGTGGAGGAATCCTTATCTTCTAAAAATATATATATATAATCTGGGTGGCTGCAGAGTGATCATGAACGATGTTGGTGGTGTGACAATGATGCTGTGCTGGAATCTACACCTGCTGAGTTTTTTTGCTAACAGGGAGACTGAGTTTTTGCCTTCGCTTCATAAGTATTAATGTGACTACTGTGGAACAGTCAGTAAATTGTGAAAGAAGAGATCGGTGCATCCCGTGCAGGATGCATATTTTTAGGCCATTATGTTGTGTAGCTGAAAGTAGAATTAGTTTTTCCTTCTGATACTCACTCAGTCTTTTAAAACGTTTCACAGCCAGCAGAGAAATCTTAGAAACTGTTTTTACATCTTAATCATAATACAATATAGGCTAGTCCAGTCAAATTGACATAATGTTGTTAGTACTTTCCTTCAGTACTACACGAGTACTTTAGAGATGTTTAAATTCAATATTCTCTTTTTAATATATTATACATGTTAACAATGCAAGTCACTACTTTGAATTCTGACAAGACCATAGCTTGTGTCCACAAGACAGCAGTTTGGTCACTAGTTTGGGTCCGGACAGATCAGTACACACATGTTCATGCTCGCTGCTGGTAGCTTCCATTAAAAGCAGGGGTTTTTGAACAGTCTCTAATGCATATCCGCCTCCAGTTTTAGGAACATGGTATATTGTCAGGGCCCAGCAGGGAACTGTACATCACCACAGTTAGAACCATACCTAGGCTCTGAATAAACTGACTTCATCTTCTTCTGCTATTGATCTATCTGCTTTCATGCAAGCACTAAATTCATCCTTAAAAAATAATTGCATCCAATGTCTTGGCAGAATTCCTAGTAGGCAATTACATGCTGCCTGCTTAAAAATACCCCCTGCAGTTGCAATTGGATAACTTATAGTGACAACCGATGGTGTGTTTTGTGATATGTTTTCAGTGTGGCTTTTTATCAGTGGGAAGTCTGCTGTAATGCTGCAAATACCTCACGCTGCAAGAACCTATTGACTGGGATGCCTTATTAGCATGACAAAGAAAAGTGTCTGTGGAAAATATTTCCGCAATATTTTGAAGACAAAAGGAGAAAGATTTAGGTGTTCCTTGCACACTTCAAAACTTTAAAGGCAGTATCTATAAGGTGCCATTAGGACTATGGGCATCGATACATAAGAGAATGGCAAAACTGAACCTTCCTTGTTTTGTAGGGCTCGCTATTAATTATGGACCCAGGAGTGATATTTAAAATGGTTGAGAAAACAGAGGGAAGGTACTGACTTTGCTGACTGTAGTAGTTTGGATTCAGTTTGATGTTGGATTATTTCAGGAACATTATTTAATAGAAGAAAAAACAGATACGGAATAAAATATATATTAGCTTATGCATCCCTTTCCAAGGGTAGTAAAAAATTAAAAACCTTTGTTCTTTTTTATGTTTTTTCCTTTTTTTGGACAGAGAAAATGGAATTTTTAGTATCTGAATAAGTTGTGTCTGGTATTAAATAGTTTTAAAAGACCAGGAGAGAGTTTGGATTTATAGATACATGATGAAGCACTATCTGATTGAAAACATCCTTGAGGGAAGATGAAACACCCATCTCTTTCCACAGTTGAAGACCAAAGCTACACTTTTGATAAAGAAAATTATCTGACTGAACAGATCCGATACGTTTTGCAGTTATTTAAATTTTGTGATCTTCATATTGATGAAAGGAAGGGAATTTTCATATTTAATGATCTTGCTATTTGTTATTGGTATAGATACTCAAAAAGGCAGATGTAGTCTAGACATCAAGTCCTTGCAATGATATACTGTCAATAGAGCATTTTAGGAGAACAAGACAGAAAAAAAAATGAGGTTAGTAGCCAATCTGAGGGCTTTTCTCTCCTCCTGTTTTGTCTTCTGGTAATGAAAAAAACAAACCTATCTTTAGGAGTTCTCTTTGTGATGTGAAGATGTGGCATCTCTGATATGAGTGCAGAGAATTAGCAAACCTTGCAAATCAAAATATGAAGAACTTGTAATTCTAGTTTTTCCAGCTCAAGAGTTTGAGGTACAGAAGTCAGTCCTTTCTGCTAAAGAGACAGACTTAAAATTTATTACATACTTTGTGGTTTTGGTTTTTTTGTTTGGTTGGTTTTTGTTTGTTTGGTGGTGTTGTTGGTTTTTTAAGATTCTTCTTTCTTCTAAATGCAGAGTTTGTGGGAGATTATAGCACAATTTTTAGGCAGTTCTTGTTTCGTATCTGTCTCTTCTGCCTGAAATACAGTGGAACAGCATTATACTTACAGAGACTTGGGCAGTTTCATAATGAAGAGCATAAAATAAATAATATTATTGATCTTGTTATGACAAGAATATTCTGCTGAACAAGGGGGAGAAATTTGCTGTTAAAGTTTCATTTTATCTTCTAGCATTCTTAATTTGGACAAGGCCATTGGTTGTGTGAGCTCTTTGAAGCAAACTTCAGAGCAATTTTGAGAATAACATAGTAGCTCAGATGGTTAATGTATGTTTAGGGATTCGGTTATTGCCTTTGCCTTTTCTTTTTCAGTTCTCTCTATGTTTTGTCTGGAAATCGTAGAGATAGATATATCACATAGCATCTATTTTCAAAATGAGTATTATTTAGGAAATGATCAAAATGGCTGCTTTTTATTTCTGATGTGGGTCTTCAGTATAAATTCCCATGCACTTTAAAAAAAAAAAAAAAAAAGGCAAATGCTGAGAATAGTGCACCATTTTGCACTCATTTTATCCCAAGTATATTTTTTTCCTTCATCTCATTGTGCATGCTGTTATAATTTAATAGTACCCTCATTTAGCATTACAGCTTTAATAGTATGATTTAATGCCATAGTCACAGTAATTCATTCAACATTTGTTTTGGATTTAAAGTAACAATTTCTTTTACCTTTTTCTGAACATTAGTCTAATTGTTCCAAGTTAAACAAGCAGGAAAGAAACCTGAAGCCAATTTTGGTTTTGGTATGGTTTTCTTATTGCAATGTGTGATTTTATTATGCTATTTCTGCCCATAATAACAACTTTTATTCCATTTTAGAATAGTGAAACTTGTGGTTACCTCTTGCTATTTTGTGTTGTCTTGCTCCTCTCCTTTGTGCCCTAGGCCCTAAGTAGTTTAACCTGTAGCCGTTTTCCCTTCTGGTATTTTTTCTTTATCAATTCTTCCTTTTCTTTGGACAGCCTTCCATAAATTCACCCTGTGTAGAGAGCTCTTCTACTACACAGTTTATAGATCTCAGATCAAATTTGAAGGACAGCAATTAGAAACATGTTGCCTTAATGGCATCTTTAAAATTGCTGAGAAGACATTGAGAAGCAGTTGAAGCAAAATTCTTCGTGCCACTTGTTTGCAAAGTCACATTTTGGTATTGGACTCTACAAGGAAGGTAATACAGTAAGATCCTGTAATCTCTGGGGTTTGCAGTGGCGTATGGCAAGGATTAATGCTGGGTTGATTTGCAGACCTCAGCTTGAATTGCACGCCTTAGTAAAGAAGGAAACAGTTTACATTTATAGGAAAATAGAAAATTCTTATCTGAAGATATGGGGACATTGGATCTGATGTTTACTAGCAATGCTAATGTCAAGATAGTTACTTTTTTACTTTGGGAAGGTAAATAGATCTACAGTCTTCAACGCATTGTTTTCTGTAAGTTCAGAAACATTTTTCTACAACACTGGAAGTCTTAAACTAAGCAGGTGTCTTCCTCAAAATCACAAGTTGTACTGACTTATTGCATATGAAAGTCAGAGCGGATCGCTCCCTGTAGAGCTTACTTTGCTGCAATATTAGGGTGTTATAAACTCACTTCGGTTGTCACTCATTCTCTGTAGTATCCAAACTTCTCAAAGCTCCTTTGTACTTTCCACTTTTGCTCAGTATTGCAGTTTTCTGCAATAGCCACTAGGTTGCCCTCAAGATATTTTCTTTTGAACTGTTAAGGGGCTTGGTATCCTCTTTCTGGCTATCAGCATGGGTCCATTGTGGGCCACTATTCAGAATGGAATTGTGTTGAGTTTATTTTTCCTATGGATACGCATCCTTAGAGATAGCTACAAAACCATCTATAGGGATGAAAAGTTGATGAAACCAATACTGAAATCACCTCTCGAAAGGAAACCCTAGTGCATCAATCAGGTTTTTCAGCAGTCTGTTTGCCAAAGCTAAACTTATGCCATGAGAAGCAAAAAAAAAAGCTGCAGAACTCTGAATATCTTAAGATACACCTTTCTTACTGAAGAAGATCAAATCATCCTTATGACTCTTTATGGCAATATCAGGTGCTATGAGAAATTTACTTCTCTTATTTCACGTATTTTCAAACTGGATCATACTACAAAGCGTGTTTTTTTTCCTGCTTACTATCAGCAGATCAATTATTTCTTCACTGTGAGTTTCAAGTTACACTTGGCTAAGGCAGAGTATGTGATACCAGCTTTGGAAGACCTGGAGTCTGTGGCACCTGTAGGTCTGCCAGTTAAAGTGATACCAGTTCCGCCTGCAGCATTGGACATGAGAGTTGTCTTGGAGGCAGCTGGAGAGGGGCAGCACAAAAACAAACTGATTGATAGGGGCTCAAGAGTATTCCAAATTTGCAAGGACCAGAGTGCTTTATGTATGTCAGTGATGGATTTGTGCTTTTCTCAAATACGGAAGAGGGTTTTTTTTATAGCACAATAACAGTGACTCATCTGTGAATTCTTACTGTGATCTCTACTACTTTCTTGCTGCTTCTCATTTCTGCCCTACCCCAGAAACATTGCTTTTTGCAGAGAAGGGTGTCAGTGGGATGTGGTTATCTTGTCATTTATTCTTCTTCTGTACATAGACCACACATTCTTAAGCATGCCGTTGCCAATATGATATAGCAAGACACATGGGTACCTGCTGTGGAATCTGTTTCGATAATATTATTCATAAGCAGCATGGTTATTGCTGGTTAAGTACTTGTCAAAATTGAGTTTTGATTGGTGAAATACTGACTACCTACTCTTGTTATAAAACCTCTGCTGTGGGAGCTTGATTGATTCAGTGTGGAAGAGGCATTCCAACACCATGGGCTTTCCAGAAAACCTTTGCTTTTTCTGAGCCTCCAGTTAGAAGGTCAATTTTTGAAGTCCTGAAGTAATACATTAATTGCAGAAGTCCTATTGAAAGCTTGGAAAACCGTTGTGACATGCAAATTGATGACTGATTTTTAATCAGAAGATGACAAAGTAGGGGAATATCAATTGAGAGTGAACTGTATATGACTCATAACTAACAGTGAATACTAACTAGGAACTCTAACTCCTTGGAAGACACCCACAGTGTTGGATCCAATTCATGCTAGATTTTGAGACAACATTGTTTAAGATTGAATTAAATTCCTTATCGGTCACGTGTTTGGTTTTCTTGTTACTTATGCTAGTATAACTTTACGGTAACTCCACTGAAACAAGTGAACTTTCTAATGGTGTGAAACCAGAGAAAGTGAGAAACATCTGGAGTCAGACTTCTTAGGTAAACCCTTCTAGAGGAATGGCAGGAGTCGCATAATGGAAACATCCTATAATTTTTACTGTGCCTTTTTCCCTTGTTGCCACACATTTCTGTTGCCAGGGTAACCGATCATGAATTGTTCATAGTAAGTGACCTTGTCATTGCTTTTATATACGCCGTGAGTTATTGTGCAGAGGATATTTATAGAATTATAGAAGTGATTGCAACTGCCTGAAGACAAGCGGGTTTTGTTTCATTTAATTTTTATTCAGTAGAGTAAGAGGCTAAAAACCATAAAAGAGGAAAATTCTAGCATTTGTCTGTAGAATAAATCTTGCTATTATTCAGATAGGGACAAATACAGGTAGTAAGTCATAAGGCAGCTGGATGAAAAGTGGTCAGCTCGGCCTCCTGTATGTAGTGTTTTCATTTGATACTTTTCTGGTATGTGCTTAGATATATTAAGATTTATTCTTCTGCGATTGATATTATTAGAAGTGCCGGAGTTTTTGTTGTTATGTGCCTGATTCACATGAACAAAAAACCCCAACAACCCAAAAGCCATAAACTTGTTTTCTCAACCATTCCGATGCCAGGAGCCACTGCTTATTCTCTTTGTCCTGCCATCCTGTATAGAAGTTAATTAAAATGAGACTTTACCAACATTTTAAGTAGAGTAATTACAAAGTGATTACCTAAAGTGATAAAAACAGAGAAAATAAGTCTAACAAGAAAAAACAAAACAAAACCAAAACCAACCTTCAAAAGTATAGAGCCCATAAACTTGAAAAAAAAAAAAAATCTTAGCAGACTTAAAACCTGAAATAAGGAGCATTGAGTATAGCTCAAAGATAACCAAACTGTAAACTTGTAATATGGTCTTAGTTTTATGTTCTAAGCCTTGCCATGTTCATCATAACACTTAACTTTCAGGCAACTAAATATTAAGTCATTATGCTGCATAGGAGATAAATGAATAATGCTAAACAGATGCTTTTGAATAGCCGCTAGAAACTGTTCCTTCAGATGCAGGAATGGTCATACAGGTCACTTATGGTAATTGGAAGGTGTTTTATGTGTAGTTTAAGATAATTAGTAACAACGAATCATTCAAATGCTGTAATACTCCTGTTGGACCATGGGCCAGCTGTATTATAAGAATTCAGGAAAACGGTAGCTTAGGCAGCCCTGCCTAATCCAACTAAAGATGCTGTTGCGAAGACCCTTGTGATGGAGATACCTATCACCAACCGAGCAGCAACTAACCATCCTGTTCCTGAGATCCGTTTACCCACATGAACACTATGCAAAAGATCCCAATATATTAATTATTATTGTTTGTTTCTTTTAAGCAGTCTAAAAGAAACAGGCTTATTTCCATTTAGCAGCCAGCTGGAATTTCATGATCAGCTAATGACGTCTTGAAACATCTGTCATGCCTCTGGAATTACCTGTTGATAGCAAAATGGATATATTTTATGAATTACATATTGAGTTATCTTCAAAGGTGTAGTTACATAACACTGAGTCCATCAGTTGAAGAGTTCTCACTCAGTATTTTACTTAATGCAAGAGAGCAATAAGCAAAAATAGAGATTGCCCTGCAAATTTTATATGCTAAACATCAAGTACTCAATTGGGCTAAATGGCATAGCAGTACAACACTGAGCCATTTAAACTGTCATTTTTAAATGGCTGGGAATGGTAATCTTACAGGAGGGATAAGTAGTCTAATGTGTCCTCCCATTCATTATCCACTTGCAATATTCTTTTTTTCCCCTGTGTCATGGGTATGTTATAATAAGACTAAGCCTACCTGCCTGACACTGGATACGTATACACAAAGTAGTAACACTTCATTTGTATGTAGTTCCACTTAATTTGTCATCAAGTTAGTCTAATTTTGTAAATATTGCTATAATTATATTTAGTGTATCAAACAACTCTGTTCTGGTGTTTCCACAATTCATTGCTTTCCAAAGATGTGGTCCACAATGTAGGTATAGCTACAGCTACCATAAGCTAAATAAGTATTCGATCTTTGGAGAGGATGATCTAGGTTTTGTTGTTGTGGTTTGTGTTTGTTTTTTAATTTTGCCTAAATGGAGATAAGGACAGGTGACAGAAACCAGGTACTTGTGATAAACTTGAAGGCTTTGAAAACCTATGTACAAGTAGTATCAGATGTGTAGGTGTTCTTTGCCTCCAGCTGGGCATTGTCTCATATTTAATTTGTATGTATACTAACTTGGAAATATGACTTATTTTGCTCCACATTTCTTCTTGTCTGAAGAATAACAGTAATTCTTAAGATATTTCAGTTTGTTATCAATAGGATTGCAGCTAGCTCTTTGAATTTGTTTTTCTTGTCTGACATGCTTGCACATCCTGAATTAACTTTGTTCAATCAAATGCAATAACATTCCGTTGCCATTCAGTGCAGTGAGTAGTCTTGTTTATGTTTGAGTGTCTTAAATGAGTCTTAAAGGTATAGTATTAACACTCTTCTGTAAATGGTTTTGAGAACCATTTATTATTCATTTGTTTGAGAGATTAGCTGAAACTGCAGTGTTTGGAAACACTATGTTGCATGAGATAATGTGCAGAAGGGATCTGCATTTATCGGTAGGGTTCTGGATGCAATGAAAAAACCCACAGGGCATAAGGTACTTCCACTGTGTGGGGAAAAAGTTCCTTTTTATACATTAGCATGTTGGTCTTTGCAGTCACCATGCCTAGATCACTGTGTGGAGAGCACATTGAGCAGACAGGGCACTGGAAGAAGCCTGTCCATGCTGTTATTAGTGCTTAGTTCAGAACTGTGATATAAGTATTATAAGTTAGTCACTTGATTGACTGGGTGACAGCAGCTCCCACTGGTTCTCATTGCAGGAACGATCATCACTCCTGTGTAACCTCATCTGGGTGTTCTTGCTCCAGTGGGGGGGCTGGACTAGATGATCTTTCGAGGTCCCTTCTAATCCCTGACATTCTAGGATTGTGTGATCACTCAGGGAATCAAATAACTGATCAGTCTACTCACCTGTGGGTGCTTTAACTAGGCAGAGTCAACATAAGTAGCAATTGCAGCTTATTGTGGGAATCTAAAGCATAGACATTCTTTAACTCTGAAGTGCTTTTAAGTATCTTCTAGTTTCTGCAAGTCTCCAGCATAACATAGTGGGTCTGGGCTCAAAGAGGGTAAGTGCACAAAATATATATTTATCTGTGTTTGGTGAAGATGAACCCAGCTTTTTGCATAATCAGAAAAATTATCATTTTTTAGGGAAAAATATAAAAATAGTAAACAGCGTACACATACACTATAGCTTATGAATGAATTGGGGAGAAAATACATTACTGCTTTCCTGCATATTTGGTCTCAGGTATTCTATCTAGAAGGTTTTAAATATTGGGGTGTAACACAGGGAATTAAGAATGTAAAAGAGAAACTGAAAATGAGGATGGTAGAAACTGAGATTCTCAGAATGGCATGGTTTGAGTGGCTCATGCAGACGAAAGCACCCACAGCATCCAGCACAAGGCTGCCCTTCCCTGTCCTGCTATTGCACATTCAGAGTTGCAGTGTGGATAAGGACTTGTTGCATAATACTAGCTCGGGAGTGTGGGGGGGAAAGCCACATTAATGCTTCAGTGTCACATTAATTCCTTATGGACTATGTCTCACTTATTATTACTGATAATTACTCCAGGTGGAGATGTATGCCAAGGTATTTAGGTATCTTCCAGTTTATATATTAGCTTGTGTACCTCTGCACTTGTCTGCTGCCACCATTTGGCATAAATTAATTTATGAGAATACCTCACTGGTACCATGTATTTGCAACACTGTGTCCCCCCAACATGCAGGAGAAGGGGTCGGTCACCTGTGGGCGCCTCTGCCCACCCTCACTTGGCTCCCACTTCCTAGTTCTTGAGACTGAAATAGGAAACAGAAGAGACTGCTGAATCTGGAACTGCTTCTCAAAAATAAGTTTGCCATTATCGGACAAGCTGCTGAGGACACTGGTTTAACTCAGGCATGCTTGAATTTTCTTTGGTTGTTGCTGCGTGGTCACCTGTTTGATAGTTGGCATTATTTGGATGTTAATGATTGGTAAATAAAATACGGTGGCGTGCTAATATCTGAAATGTTTGTAGCTAATCAGAGCATTGCTAACTACAAATTCTGTTTTGTAAACTTGCTAAGTTGTTTTCTGATACTGAATTTATTGTAGCTATTAAATGAAAGCTGTGACCTTTCTCTAACTCTGGAGAGTCTCAGTTCTCTTCCAGTCATTTGTTGCTATTATAAACTCTAAACTGAGTGTTAGTAATCTTCTTTACAGGCAGATACTCTGGCTCATGTTCATTCAAATTCCATCTCCAGACTTACTTATAAGAAATGAGGCTTAGGAGCCTCTCTGGAGATTTCTAAAAGAATATACAATATGGTCTAACCTGTCAGACCGTTGGATGACACTGCTGTTTCACACTGATAAAGGTGTACAAGTAGCATGTTACGAATGAATTTTCCCTTTTAAAAATGATCATTTGACTGCAAGACCTTCAGCTACTTAAAATGTTGTTTCCTAGTTGGTCCCTGAGAGCGGTGGTTGTGATGCCTGGCATGGCGCTGCCTGCAGCCCCTGCTCTGCGGCGATAGCGCCCTGCGCTTGGTTTCTGCAGGGAGATGGAAGCACATGAAAGCACGCACACTCATTTTCTTGACTCTGCTGTGTTGCATGGTACATTATTTTCCTGCTTTATTTAGTTACAGAATCAAATGACTCATGTCTGAGTTGAAAAGAGTGAAATTGCTGGTTTCTATAGGCTAAATGATAGAGAAGTGCGGATTGGGAGGGTAAACCTGCACTCGTGCTCCGTAGGTACCAACTTTGCTTGTCACGGTGGTCAAAATTATATGTATCTAAATAAATGCTAAGCAGTTTTTCTGACCTTGTGCTTATCTTTGAAAGCAGCTTTGAAAGTTGCTGAATCTATTTCAGAATTGCAGAAGGCTCTGTTTAAAAGCTTCATTAGTTTGTTTTTTTCAGCTCTATGTTTGTTTAACCAAAGATATTGCCTCCACTTGAAAGCCTCTTTTAGTCTTAATTCCCATAGAAATGTAAAACAGGTACCCTAACATGAAGGCAGTATCATAAATAATTTGTGGTAATATTTTTATTTGGCTTGTTATACTGTAAAAATAGCTAGAAACTTTTAAGAAATAGTTTGAGAAATATTTTAATAAATATGCAGGATACAAACAATCTAGTGACACTATCTCATTTTTCTCTGAAACACTTATTATTTTCTTAACTTCTCCAAGGTTTGGGTCAGCAGACAAACATTTGTGTTGTCTTTACTATGTCTCTAGATGCTTTTAATTTTCTTTGGCATTTAACTTGGGTTACACTTCAGTTCCTCTAATTAATTTTATGAACCATTTCCTGGTTTTATTTCAAGATATGAAATGTGTGATTTCTTTCTTTATCAAAAAATATGTACCTCTTGAGAATGCTTTTGAGAAACTGAAAATTTAATTGTAGGTGCCTATTCTGTACTTGAAAAACATTCCCAATTTTCACATGGGAATTTAGTTTCCCAGCCTGGTGTCTAGGACAAACTAATAAAAAGATAATCATTAGGACTACTAGACTTTTCTTGATGATGTGTCACAAGGAGTCATTATTTCATACCAAGGTAGGGAAACATTTGCAGTCCTTTCTTCTGGATAATGATTAGACAAACTTTGTTCTTCCCCCCCCCACCCCCCGCTGTAATTTCTTGTTATTTCAGCTTGTGTAGGCGGGGGTGGGTTTGTTGTTGTTTGTGGTTTTTTGTTTGAGTTGTTTGTTTGTTTGTTTTTACTTCTTTGCTTTTGCCCAGAAAGACCCTATTTTAGTATTTGGATGTCTTTTAATTTCTGTAGGCTTAGGCACTTACAGGAGATCCAGAGGAGCTTTTTAGATGGCTCTGTTCTTTATTGCTTTAGGGTCAGTCAGGCCCTGATCTTGAAGTATATCTGTGGTTTATGTTTATATGCATGAGTAGTCTCTGTTTAACATGTGTTTGCAGAATGACAGTCTCTAATTTTATACAAACACTGGCTGTGATATGCTGTTTTTCAGAATTAAGATCATAATCGTAAGTCTTGATGCCAGTAGCTAAACTTCTATGTGTGATATGTGTGCATGAGTGGGGAAACTTCAGGTCTTGAGCTAATGTAAGGGCTCCCTGTAAGTTCTCTCTTTTAACGAGCTGCTTCAATATCTGTAGTAAACTCCTTCATTTTACTTGACTGAACTTAAAGAACTTAAGATAAAAAGTTTAGGTGTTTTGCTCTTTCCCACTTGCTCTGAGGAAATAGCTGAGCCTGTTTTTCTAATAACTAAAACTGTCAGCTTTTAAAAACTAGCTTGAAGTACCTCCAGGACCATTATTTGGCCATCTTCAAGGCAGCTCCTAAAATGCTTAATGCTTTTGAAAATCAAATTAAAGGTTTGTTTCATTTAAGTTGTATAGCTGGATAAGATTAAAGAAAGTGCCCTACTTGCACATAGCAATCTATGTGAAATGTTTTTTTGATCATTTTCATGCATATCTAAAATACACCTCCAGTTGCTTTTCAGGATCTCAGCTTATTCAGCTTTACCATAATGGTTCATTAGCCTCCTAGGCTTTTTCTTAAGAGTTGCAGTCAATTTCCCATCTTCACTGTTTTACATTAAATCACCTCGATTTCCTAAACGTAGCAAAGGGAGAGAAAAAGCAAGAATCATGGGAAGAGAGGTTATTCAGTGTGGATGTATCATTTCTGCTTCATGGCATACTTCCAATATTGCAAAGTTTTTGCCCCTGGCTGCAACTCTGTTAAATTTATCAAGTATTCCCAATTCTTAGAAAATGATTTAAGTATATGCTGCTGATATAGCTTCTTGTTGGTGCTCATTTATTTTGAGATCAATGGTACTTTGCGTGTGGATAGAGCCAAGAAAGCATTTAAACCTTCATCTCACTGGAGCACCTTGCAGTGTTCCTCTCTAAATCTCTTTGAAAACCTAAGTTACTCATTCAAGTAATTCCACTGAATGTAACTGAAATGAAAAATATATCTGTTGTGTAGCATATATACAGTATCAGAACTTGCTTTCTAGCCCTTTTGTGATGTGCTGTGTTTTGTTCTGGCTCTGGTTGCAGGTGATTTGAATGTCTTTGAACTGTGTCTGTAACTGGACAGAGACTTTGGTGATAACTCTCTATCCTCAGGACATGCAGGAGGGAAACTGCAGCCCAGTGGGCTGAGATTTTTCTCCTTGGTTGCAAATGAATGAAGTTCTGCCTTTACTCCAGTGTTCTTTTAATCTGTTCTCAATCACCGTTGAAGTTACACGATGAGGTATTGGCTGTTTTTTCTCCGCAGAAATCACTCTTTCCTTGGTATATACATACTGTGGTGGGCTCACCCTGCCCAGCAGCTAAGCTGCTCTTTCCCTCTCTTGCAGTGCGGTGGGGCAAGAGAATAGAAAAAGCAGAAGCAAGAAAACTTTGGAGTTGAAATAAGATAGTTTAATAACAGAAGGATGGAAACGGAAAAATAAAAGACACAAAAACCCCTCAGAACCCAAACAAAACTGGCACAAAAACCCCCAAACAAAACAAACCCCAAACCAAACATACCACCCCTTTCCTTCCTCTGCCCCCAGTGCCTCTGGTTCTCATTGCTGAGCAGGACATTTGGTGACACAGAATATCCCTTGGCTCATCAGGCTGCCATGGCTGTGTCCCCTCTTGCCCACCCTGAGTTTATTTGCTAGAGGGCCAGCATGAGGAACAGAAGAGGCCTCAGCAGTGCCAGCGCTATTCAGCATCAGCCGAAACATGGGTCTGTGTTTGTTTTGTCAGCCCAGTTTGAGCCACAAATCCCAAACACAGCAGCAGATGGGCCAGGCTCGGTGCAGCAACTTAGAAAGTGATTTTTAAGAAATTCAATGCTTCTTGTGGGTCTGTGATTTGCTCTGTAAGGGTACAGTTTTACCACCATGATTCCAGTGTTTATGAGCTTGCTAACTTTGTCAGAGATTTTGGAAGAGAGGCTCTTGCTGTGTGCAAGAGCTGCAGGGGTCCACTGATGTGAGCTAGCACAGCAAAGCAAAGCCCAGCAAGATTACTTTTTTTCCAAAAACTGCTATCTTCAATTGTTATAAGTTTACTGTAATGTGAGGTGATATGTTCCTTCAACAAAATCTGCCCATAAACCTATTGTAAATGTTCGAGGGTATTGCTGACCTTAATTAAACACTTCTATAAAATCTGTTATTAACCCTGCTCTGGAGAATTTTAATAGGGTTTGTAGCATCACAGTGAAATGCAGTTTAGTGAAAAGCATGGTTTATTTCTTCTCATCTTTTTAATGCTTTCTTGGTAGCTACATTTGTGGACTAACAAGCAGCTCCAGGCTGTAGGACTCCGGCGCATTTACAGTACGTGCTGAACTGTATCCTTGAGAGATACAGGACATTATATATCCTGTTGGTAGCCAGATCTGGGCCCTGAAGTATAATTTTCAATGTGGGAAACAAGGCCAAATGCTGGCTGCATGATAGTACAAATTATAGGGGATGAAGGTGGTAAATTGTTTTGAAGGCTTTGCCAGAAGGATGTTTTTGCTATGCTGAAGCAGTCTGTTTAATTAATGGTAGCCTGCTGTATTTCATTGTTTCTGTCTCAAACCTGTGAAAAAATTGAGCTCAATTTGCAATCATCTTGCTGCCACTTTCTGTAGATACTTTATAAAGCTGTTTGCCTTACAATTAATTTTCTTATTCGTCAGGGATCAATTGGAAGTACAACAGATTTTACTCAGCATTAGAATAACATATAACTGAGAGACAGATTTTTGTCTTCTCAAAATGTGGTGGTGAGCATACCTCCCTCACAGGAAAAGCAAATTGCAAAGGTACCAGTTTATGCACAGTACTAATCATTTTGGGGAGCCAACAGTTTCCTTAGTTCACAGTGAAAAGTAGATGTCTTTGGTGTGGGCAAAGAAGTCGGGATGATTCCTGATGTTTTAAGGGTGATCAGTATCTCGTTCTCTGCATTTTCCTGTTCATATGTTGTTAGAAAAGCATTCAAAACCAAATTGAAGTGATGGAAAACCAGTTGTTTTACTTCTGAGAGTCTGTTCTCTGTAGGTTTTTAATTGTTGGTGCTTTGAGAGATTGATTTTTGAAGCTATGGATCATAAAGATGAAGAAGATGAGGATCACTAAGGGTGAATAAGAAACAAAAGGCTGTGTTGCTGTTGGAATGAAACAATGATTTTTATGGAAAGTTCCACTCTACTAGGAAATTGAGATGAATGGGCACAAAATATTTTGTATTAATGAATTAACTTTCTAGTCTGTACATATTAGTCAGCTTTTCATAACAGTTAAATAGCTTTTAATCTGTCTTTATGATAGCTCTGCAGTGAGTTTGGAGACGAATGCTGAAGTATGTGAAGAATTTAATTTTCATAATATCTGGTTTTTAGTTATGAAAAAATAGATGTAGTCTCTACCCATTTTGTTTCCTTCAAAAGTGTAAGGGAATATCCAAATTTGGGGGCAGAAGTAGTAAAATACAGGAAGAACTTCAACAGTACCAGTGATTTGCATAGGTTTTCACAGTAGTGTTTATTTTGTTAAGTGGTAGTGAAATGGTAAATATCTAAGTTATAAAATGGTTCAGAACCTGTCTTTGAACTACTGAATACTCTTCAAAGATGGAGAGTGACTACTGGATGTGATTACTGGATGCTCAACTAAGTTACACTTAGGCATGCTTTGACTTTAGCCTCTTGGATCGGTAAATGGCCAGTCCTCATTCTCTTAATGTTTTTTAATGTGTTTGCAAAGTTAGCATTCCACACCTAAGTATGACATCTCATTTGCTACAGAGTTGCATCTTTTTGTTGTTGCTGTTTTTTTGTTTTGTTTTGTTTTTGTTTTTTACATCACAGTCATTATCACTTTGCTTTTAATTAGCATTTCTTGTTTCTATTTGTCTGGAAAGTGTGCTATAAATGCATAATTGAAAAAAAAAAAAAATATGTTCCCTTTTTCAAAAGCTTTCAAGCAGCTTACAAACTGAGACCCCAGTGGCGGATATGGTTGAGAGATAGGAGGCATAATATACTGAGCGGTAACGTTAGTACACTGGCAACCTGGCCTAAGAAGAGGGAAAATTCTTTTCTTAGTGTTTTGTTCTGGAGATGGTGTGGCTGGCGTGACTTGAAAGTGGTCAGAAAAGGCAAATCTCCAATTCTTTAAATCCAGTTTCTGTATCCTAGTAGGCAGCATGGGGTAAGTGCATGGTCTTTTGTAAATGTTTTCTTTTGAGAATGTACCCAGCAGGAGACAGCAGTTGCCATTGCCTGTTGGCAGAGCAGAGGTCACTTCTCCTTAATGAAGAGAAAAGAAATACAGGACGAGGTTGAGCCAAAAATAATCTATTTTCATGGTTAGGCAGAACATAGAACGTGTAGAAAATGTTTTTGCCTTAAGTCAAATCTGTAGCAAATTTGATGCTTTCCAAGTAGTTGATATAAAGAATATAATAAATATGGCATAAAATGCTGCATTGAAAATTCCCATGGAATCTTTTTGGATGAAGGAAGTTAGACTGTGTTAATATATGAATAACTGCTGATACTCTTGTGCTGCTATAGAGAAACTACATCTATGCTCAAGTTTTTAATGTCCTAGAATTGCAGGAAGATGTTGTTAATTGGTTTTAACAGTATACACCTCAATTTCTGTCTAATTGTTACATAGTATTATACAAAGCTGATGTTCCTCCATTTGGTGATCTGGAAGAGTGTGTGTGTAGCTCCGAGGTTGGGAAATCTGACTTGATGAGCTTAAGGGTCTCTTGCAACCAAAGGGTCCCTTCCAACCAAGATGATTCTACGATCCCCTCAGGCTGTGGACAGTGAGGTGTAGGTGGGATGATTCTGGGCACCATACCAGTGCTCAAACCTAAGGACAAATGATGGTCACAATTATAAAGAAAACTGAGGCCAGTGTGGATTTTCAGTATGCAGTCCAGATTTCAGCACTTCTAAATGTCGCTTAAGAGCAGAGGGTGTACTTTTGGAAAGTCTGTGTGATTGTTTGCAGCAGGTACTATGTGTTTTCCTTCCTGATGTGGTGTAGTATCACACGGTATCACAGTATGTTTGGGATTGGAAGGGACCTCAAAAGATCATCTAGTCCAATCCCCCTGCTGGAGCAGGAACGCCTAAGTGAGGTCGCACAGGAACATGTCCAGGCGGGTTTGAATGTCTCCAGAGAAGGAGACTCCACAACCTCCCTGGGCAGCCTGGTCCAGTGTCTGTCACCCTTACTGAGAAGAAGTTTTTTCTCAAATTTAGGTGGAACCTCTTGTGTTCCAGCTTGATCCCATTACCCCTTGTCCTATCATTGTTGGCCACCGAGAAGAGCCTGGCTCCATCCTCATGGCACTCAGCCTTTATATATTTATAAACATTAATAAGCTCACCCCTCAGTCTCCTCTTCTCCAAACTAAAGAGACCCAGCTCCCTCAGCCTTTCTTCATAAGCGAGGTGCTCCACTCCCTTAATCATCTTTGTTGCCCTATGCTAGACCCTCTCCAGCAGTTCCCTGTCCTTCTTGAACTGAGGGGCCCAGAACTGGACACAATATTCCAGATGTGGTCTCACCAGGGGGGAGTAGAGGGGAAGGAGGACCTCTCTTGATCTCCTAACCACCCCCCTTCTAATACACCCCAGGATGCCATTGGCCTTCCTGACCACGAGGGCACAGTGCTGGCTCATGGTCATCCTGTTGTCCACCAGGACCCACAGGTCCCTTTCCCCTACACAAGTGTGGCCGTGCCCTTGTGCCCGTGTGGCTTTGGGACGGCTGGAAGAAAAGGCAGCATGAGCCTGTGTGTGCCTGCACCGCTTCAGGGTAGAAATGCTGCTGTTACACAGCCCCAGTGCTATCCCATGGCTCCCTTCAGATTTATACAAGAGTTGCTTCCCAGTCGTATGTAGTGGCTGAAATACGACATCACACCCAGTACGATTTTTAAAATAAATTGCAGCATTTTGATTCTCTGCTTCTCTTCTCCTGCTGCCTTGCTTTGTGCAATTTGTATCCTGTCATTTAAAGGGCCATAATGAATAATTTGCAAGGCAATAAACCTTCAAGTTTATTTTAGTTTCATAAAGTGAATTCTTGAAAGGACTTATTTGCATAATGCATTTTTGGTTGTTTTAAGATAAAAACACAATTAAACAGGAAATATAACTATCCTAGAGAAACAGAGTGAGAGGCTTTTGAGTTGGGAGCATAGCTGTTTGCAACAAGTCTGTGCTGGGATACATCATCAAAATTAGTTGAGATTGTGAGAGTTAAATGACTTTCCAATCTCAAAGATGTATTTGCAATGTAAATGTATGAGATAAATAAGAAAGGCAATAGATCTAAACAGGAAAGCACAGCCTTTGCTTGCTTTAGTGTGTTCTTTCATGCAGGTATAAGAAGTTTTCAAAAAAGTATGCCAGAAGTGCTATGGGATCATGAGAGAAAGGCCTAGAAAGCGTGGCAATCTTACAAAATGTCGAGGAAAACCAACCAACCAAACTGCCTCTTTCTCAGTGGATCTAAACTGCTGGGGAAAATTGAACCATAATTTTAAATAGTTAAGAAACCTTTCCTGCCTGGTGTGGTTCAGTGTCATCATTCAGCGTGCCTTGCAGTACCTGGTATTTGAGTTCTCTCTTTGTCCACATGGTGGATGGAGGTAATGAGAAATAATAATAATAATAAACAAGAATGAGACTTTTTCCCTGATTTTTAGGTTAGGTAAATCCCAAGGAATCAGTGATACCACAGACCAAAATTAGCATTTTGTGATTAAGAAACGTGGTAGCTGTGTAGGCTTTGGGATCCTGACATCATTCTAGCAAAAGTTATGTGTAAATTGCAGTGTATACTGGGAGTTGTTGAGTTCAAATTAATAAAATTATTAAGGCAATGGAACTTAAATGAGAAGTGGTTTGTGACAGAGTGAACAGCAAAGCATAAGGGCTGAGCAAGTGGGACAGTTTCTGGACCATAGGTACTCGCACAGCTTTTGGAGACAGATTAACTGAGTCTGCTTTGAAAAAAGCTTCAGGAGCCTAAAAATAAGGAAGATGTTTTTATTATCCAATCAGCAAGTTACATGAACATGGTTTTTTTTAAATCATAAATTTGCGGGGTGTGGTGTTTGCACTGCATGGTATTTGTAGTGAGGAACAGATGAAACTTCAGGACAAAACCACAAGCCAACCCCATCCTGGTTTGCAGTGTTTGGTTCCATGGCACCTTTCAACCTGGTTTTCATTGGTAACTGGACTTCAGGCTCTAACCTGGTTTAGAAACAGTCTGTACTAACACAGGGAGTCTGAAAGTCAGTAGAGGTAGAATGTACAGGGCAACTGAACTATCATGCTCACTTGATAGTAAGTTCATCTTCTCTCCTTTTATGTCCATTGATATTGTTTGTGCTTGATATTATGGGTATTTATGTGTATTTCCAGGTGTTTGTGTGCGTTTATATAGGCATAATATGTAGGCTAGGGAAGGCAGAGATGGGAAAAGTCAATTTCTGCGTTACAACATAGTGTTCATTGAGGCCAATGCTTTACTTTTCTGCTTAGGGAGATTTAAAATATTTTGTCAGTTTTTAGCATCTCACAGTAAGTCTTGTATGAAAGCTCGATTTAAAGTGACAGCTGAAAAACAACAACAAAAAATTGTTGAATATCTTTGTTCATTTAAATAACTCTTATATGGTAAACGTATTAACATCATTTTTATATAATATATAATATCAGATGTATATATATCAGATGTCTGTTTGAAAATTATATTTTGCTTGAGCAAGGAAAATAGTTCACCATTCTGCATTCAGGTGGCATAAAACTGCTTATCTAGGCAGGACAGTTCTGTTAAATTGCTATTTGGGTCCCTTCGGAAACAGTGAAATAATACACCAAGAAGATTATGCTGTTAATCACTGAAGCCGCTTGAGCCGCACTAAATAAGCCATATTAATGTAACTTTGAGGATACCTGATGTCTGGAAAACTGTCTAGAAAGGTTCTGCATTCTACTGGTATAAATAACTATGACATAAAGACATAATAAACAATAGTCAAGTGACCTTTTGTTTTTGAAACAAGAAGGCTCCAACAATTCCTTATTCCTCCTCGGTGCTGCAGACCTGGGGGTGCTGCTGTCCGGTCCTGGGAATAAACAACAGCAGTTACCCAGACAGCTCTTCGATCAAGTGAAACAATAAATAAGACATCAAAGCTTACTGACCATCTTTTCGTGCACATGAACATTTTAAAAGACCGGTTTGTATTTATTGCTGCCTTAGTTCTCTTGATTCATGTCTGATGTGACAACTCGTAGTCACTGTATACATAGTGGAGGACATGTGAGAATGAACTTAATTCCACAGTCAAAATTTCAAAGTATGTGACCCCAAAACTAGGAAAGAGTTGTATTTTGCAGTTTATGAGCTGGTTAAAGTTTATTAAATGTTACTTTAGTGGGCTTTAAAATACATTACTTTTTTATAGTAGTAATTGTTTATCTGTGTTTTGGAAGTGGGGGGGGGGGGGGGGAGGAAGACGTGACACACCAGGCAATTTCTTTCTTGTAATGCATATTTGTCATCTTGAACTAAAACTTTAATATCTGCTTTACGATGCTATTGTGAATAAGGAATTGTTGGAGCCTTCTTGATATAAAATGTCTTTGGTTTAGTTTATGAAATTGCTGTAGACCTTGCTTCCCCTTTTTAAAATCTGCTTTGCCATCAGAAAAGCTTCTTTTTACTCCACAGATGGTGCCAATCAATACCACAGTATCTCTGCCCAGGTAACATTCGGGCTGTTCAAATTAACATTTAAATCCTGTCTGGAGTTTAGTGTACAAATGATCCCTTGCACTTTTGTTTTCTAATGGCATTTTCATATCCTTTCTATTTGTTCATGGTTAGCTAAGTTCTCATTTGAGATCTGTAAGCATTCAACTGACATTGACAAGGTCTTTAGGTGAGCTTTGATTTACTTGAGTATTCAGTTGAAAAGGTAATCAACACTTCTGTATTTTACTGGGCAAGGAATTCAGCTCTTTACGTCACTGAGTATTTCTAGTTCAGTCTTCCTGTACTCACAATAATTAATTCATCATGTATATCAGACAAGTATGTTATTTCATACAGCATAATCAATATTAATTTTAAAATGCTTCTTTTCCTGCAACTGTAGAGAGATCAATTCCTATATGACAGCCTGTTTCTGAATGTTCATATGTCTTTGTTACTGTGCTTGACAACTTGGATGCTATTGATGGCACCTGAATAAGAAGTCTGCTTATTTGAAGTTACTTCCTTAAAATATATAAGGCTTTGGAAAACTTGAAAACTGATTCTACATAGAATTTAAGCATTGAAATGCATAAGAAGTCAGTTTAGACATCAAGCCATCGTTAACTAATGAAGTAAAAGCAGCTGATTTTGCAGGTCAGCAGCATGAGTCAGTTCACCAGAGAAAATTTGTTGGGAATTCCTTTTATTAATAATGCATCCTTAAAGTCAGTTGGTTTGGTACAGCAAGAATCATTTAATCAATTTTCCATGTGGCAGCGGTGCTGGCAATTGAAAGATCTTGAACTGCTGTGCTTCCAAAAGTTCTTTGTGTGATTTCAGCACCATAAGGTACATTATTAACTTCCATCTCTTGGGTAAGATTGTCATTTATCTCTTCTTAGAGATGCAGTATTTTTAATCTTTGTTGTTCAGTTTTATAATTATTATTACTATTATTAAGAAACCCTAAGAAAAGCACTATGCCTGTTTTGAGGGGTTTGCCACTGAGAGAGTGCTCTTTAGGATTAAAAGTTTTGGACTAAGGTGGTATTTTCAGTTTTAACCATGTCTTGATGTGCTCCTTAGGATGTATTTGCACGTTTTTATACAGCTTGTAAAGAAGTCAGAATTTCCTAAGGGTGCGGTATTTATGGGAACTTACTGTGTATAGTGAGTGTGTAAAACCAGAATCTGTACATTCCTTACGGTGTGTTGCACCTGGAACTCACGTGTTCTTAATTGTCGTTCCTAATTCTGTGGTTTGCTCTTCTGAAAAATGTGCAGAATTAGTACTTGTCCTGCCTTTTACCAGCCAGCTACCCGAGATGATGTCCTTGAGGCGCATTCCTGATGTCAGCAGTTTTACAGTCGACTGATTGTGTTTACATATTAGGTTGCTTGTTTATTCCCATTGAGGGCTCCAAGTGTTCCCTGAGTATATTACAAAACCACTAGAAACAATAAGGAAAATCCAAGTCAACACTGTAGTGCGTTCTCATTGGAGACAGCATTCTGTCTGTGTGTTTCCTTGGGCTGCGCATTGAGTACTTCAAAATGGCATTATTTTTGGGGATTTTATTATGTTTGTCCTTTATCTTAGAAGTATCAAACTTTCGGTTTCTCTTATCTTTGCTGTATTCCTTCAAGTATCAAGTATGAGATCGCTCAACTGTTGCTCTGCCTGAACCTAAAAGAAACATAATTGAATTTTAACAAATTGTCAGGTTTTTCACATTTTCTTTAAAGCTTTATACAGATGATTCAGCATACTGGGAAATGAGGACTGTTACTGTTGGCAAGTCACTGTTAGTATTCTTATATTTTTTTCTTGTAAGCAACTTCTATAGTAGATTAGTATATATCCGTGTATGGGAGGAAACTTTTTTGACATTTTTACTGACCATCCTATCATACTGCCTCTAATGGTTTGAGGGCAAGGTATTGTTAATTATTCTTCTATAAGAAAGCACTTTAAAAACGTGATTTCTACAAGGATATTCATTACATTGCTTCCACAGAGTACCCCGATGTTGAATTCATACAGAGAGCTTACTAAGTTGACTCAAGGAAATGTCATTAAATGAAATGCCCATCTATAAATGGTATATCTGGATTTAGTGTAATCTGTCCTTTATCTGTAATGTTAAAACATTTCTATAGCCATAGCTACTTTTTGATCTGAGCTAGGATTTGAAAAAGGTAATTGCTACCGATGAAAGTTATTCATGTTATGGTTAATTTAATATTTTTGTCTATTTGTTCATGAATTAAACTGTCAAAGAGAAATGGAAACAACATATGTTGCATTCATATAAAGCAAGGGAAGCTGTTACATAATTACTCAGTAGAATAACAGTGACGAAGTTATCGTACTTTGTCTTGGAGACTGCAATAGCTGGAAAGCCTTAAGCAATCCAGCCAGCTGCTCAGGACTCACAGGTGAAGGACATCTCCCTGGGCCTGTGTCCTCAAGGAAGGACAGCTCCTACAAGTCATAAATGTCTTTATTGTGACAAATGGATTTGGAGCACTCAGTTAACATATCTTACATTTTCTTTGCAAATAGTGAGGCCAGGAAAAAAAAAAAGGTTTCTAAACTTTCTTCCCTGGCCATGAACACTGAAATAGTCCCATGATTGTAGGCTCATAATTCTAGTCAACGAGGCAAATCAGAACTCTGAAATACCGCAATTAATAAAACTGATCTGGACAATGCAACTGGAGATCATCAACACTTGGTAATCTGAATGGCCTAGTTGGCAGCTTGAAACCCCCCGACTGCTTTAGTGTCATGAGACAGGTAGATCCTTGCAAGTGTCAAAGCAGTTGTGGGATGTGCCAAGGACATAGGCAAGGTGTACGTAATAGATAGATGTGATTTCTCTTCTTATATACTGCCTGTCTCTTCTCCTTGCCTCCCCTCGAGCCTATTTAATCTCCTTCATTCCTCTCCTACTCCCTTTAGTCGCTCCCATCCTTGTTGATCCTCCTCAACTGCTGCTTTTGTTTCAGATCTGAAGATAACGCTGTATGGCAAAAGTGTTTTGATGAGTATTAATAGGTTTAAAAATGCCAATTATCTACATATGAATCTGGCTCAGTCCATATGAGATATAAATATTTGAATTTCTAAATCCTGTGTATGCAGGAAAATGAACTCTTTCAGTCAGTAATGATGGTAGATTTGAAATGGAAATCCTTGTGGAGTTCTGTGATATGTTTCTATAATGAGCATGTCATAAAACCCATAAATGTTTGCTACCATATTTTTCCTTTAGATCTTGTAAGAATAAGCTTTGGTAGGGGTGTTGCCCAAGATATGTTATATGAACAGTAAGATCAGGATCAAAACATGTTGTTAATAATAAACTGTAAAAAAAACCAAACCAAAACAAGAATACGAATTTGGAGCTTCTTATTACTAACTGGAAATAATGCGAAGTAATCTTGTAATGGAGTTCTGTCTGTAACTTGTCTCTTTGTTGGCAGTACATGTTAATTTGTTTCCATGGTTTTACAGATAAGTTGCTTGTCTTGCTAAATAATCTGCTTTCATGCAGAAACTCATGTCTGTTTTGTGCTGAGTAAGTCTCTCTGCAGTCATTGAAGATGCCCAGAAAGATTAAAATGTTTGTTAATAAAACAACTGAATACTGTATAAGTAGAAGAGGCTATTAGATACTATATACATAGAATTTCTTGATGATAAAATCTAGTATTTATGAATTAACTTCATTAAAATTAGTTTTAGTCATGAGACATTAATCTTTGATGTATCATATGCACATACTTTTCCAATAAAATTCCCTTTTGTGTTCCACTAAAGCAGTAACTACCTTCCTCCACCCCTACTGTTCCGTCATGAAAGCAATTGGTTATGTGCTATAAAGAAAATTAGACATGTCCAGTGTACAAAAATTTGTACTTATCTTGCTATGAACCTCAAGAAAAGAAATGATTTTGCAAGACCTCCAGACTATTTTTGCAATAATTTCTATACTGTGAGTTGCTACTCAAAAAAAACTGTAGTACTTTTCAATTATTCCTTTAATTACACATATAGAATTACAGATTAACCGACAGAATTTCTTCAAGATAATAGAAGATTTAGTTTTTCCAGTAGCATATTCATATGTATATCAGAATTTGTTTTCTGGCTACTGTTAAATACTTGCTTTGTAGAAATTTAGCACAATAAGAAAAACAGATTGTAGCCGTCATTTCAAGGGACAGTTCAGAAAGTCTAAAAATGCTTGCCGAGCCACAAAACTGGTGACACGTCTAAAAAACAAACAAAAACGTGCAAGCAATTAAACTATATAGAAAGAAATAATTTCTTCTATCCCAAGAGCAGAAACAAAAAAGTATTTTGCAGTGCATTTACAGTGCTATTCTTTCAATTGGCATAAAATCCCACAGTCGGTACAGTTTTGATATTTTGGAAAGAAACTCGGGGTTTTTTTGGTGTGGTGGTTTGGTTGTTGTGGTTTTGTTTGTTTTTTGTTTATTTTGTTTTTTTTTTTTTTTTTTTTTTGAATTGAGCTTCTAAAAAAAAATATGGAAAAGCAGATTCTGTTTCAGTTTTCTAGAATAATCATTCTTAATCATTTGCTTAGCAAAACAATTTATTAAGCAATGAAGGATAACGAACCATAAAGTTTTAATTTGCCTTTTTTAATTGAGTTGTTAATTAGAACCCCTCCACAGTTGGTAACTCCCAACTTGGTATTTGTTGCTTCTGTATCCAAGACACTTTAAGGAACCTAATCTGTCTTAGTTATTCCGAAAAGACACTTCCATGAATCAAATCTATAGGTGATTATGTTCTAACTGTGCTGGGGCTTCTGTGAGTGCATATTAATTATGTCAGTGGTTAATGATCAGGCAAGAAATATGTGAATGCCAGCAGTGATTGTTTAGCAGAAATAAAAGAAATACCCTCTGTTCTTTAAAATTTGAAGCCCCGCAGCTTTGATGAGAGTAAAACTTAGGGTCACATTATCCTATATTGGCAAGGGCTTTGTTTGACATTTTTGATATATGAGCACTGTTGAGATCTTGTTATGCATAATAATAAATATGAAAACACTTATTTCTTCTAGCTGCAAACATTGCTCATAAATTTCATTCTACTGCGTAAATCGTTAATTTTACTCCTAATTAAGAATTTAATCTAAGAGCTCTCAGTTCCTGCATTCATGAGCTTCATGGAGTTAAAAGCGAAGGTTGTTGGGTCATGCAAACAGTTTAGTTGTACGAAAATGACAAAACAAGGGTTAAATATACTTGAGTTGCCTGTAAAATGTGTGCAGTTTGGAACTGATTGTAGTATTCCACCTTTAGGTGCTGGATGCTGGCCTAAGCCCTCAGAGAGACCTTGTCCATAAAGAAACTAATTTGGATTTCCACGCACTGTGTTTTTCCCGAGTTTATTTACTCAGCATAGACTCTTTGCCTTTTCTGTCTTTTGTTTTGTGTCTTGCAGTTTCCTAAAGAAATGGCTGGTGTAACAAAGGATGGATGATGATGCTATCCTAGTTTACTTATTTTAAACGGTACAGGTTAATTTTATAGAAAAGTATTCAGCAATTTGCAGGATCCAAAATTAATTTAAATGCCTTTTTGTCTATTCATAATAATCATGTGTTGAAACAACTACAACAAATGGAACAAAGGCACAGCTGTAAATGCTAGCATGATCTTGAATCAGTGAAATCTAAATAGTTGTGGATATATAGTGTAGGGAAGCAATAATTGGTGACTGTTGTCTAAAAGGAAAATCTGAGCTTTTTTTTTTTTAATGCACTTTTTTCTTGTTGTTGTTTTTTAACCCAAAGCCAGTTAATGGGAAAGACGCAGAGGATAGGAGAGGTTGCAGGAAGGAATTATTTGCAGTTCCTCAGTCTCCTTTCCCCCCTGTCCAAACTTCCACATAATCTAAGGCAGCAGCAGATGACTAATTTACAACATCAGGTTATGGTGCCTGAGGGAACATATGCCAAGCATGAATTGATAAGACAGGCCAGTGAATTATGAGAGACAGACTGATTTATATGCCAGATCTCAACATTCTTTAATTGAAGGCATGCCTACCGATCACTTAGATGTCAGTCACTGAAGATGGGCCTAGTGCAGGAGAATGTAGGGTCTGAATCTTAAAATTATATAGCTCATAGCTCCATAGTGATTTCTGGTTCACATACATGTGGAGACGATACTTGGACACTGTAAATTTGTTGTCATCTTAAAACTTCAGTGGCTAACTATGGTAGTGGTTTTGCTGTAACATGGCTTTGATTTTAAGCATGCAAGAAATAGCCTGAACTCCCCCTCTGTTGAAGCGGTGATGGCCGCTCAGTGTTGCATTTTTAGGTAGCTGATATAGAGAACATATACGTTGAGAATGTGCTGAAGCATGTGGCATATTATTTAAATCCTGGGAACAAATGGAAGAAAATTCTAGCAAACAAATACGTTTTCTTCATTTTAATAAAACCAGATGTGTGTTTTGTTCCAGAAGTGTAATGAGCTAGTACCTGGCATGAATGTAGAGGCTGGGATATATAGTTCTTCCTCAGGAATCTCTTACGAGGAAATAGCCCAGTGATACTATTAAAAGCATAATGAAAACCTCATCCAGTTTCCTGTCAGTTTGCAGAGCTGTAAGTGGCTTCTAATTTGTACAAGATTGGAATAGCATTGAAGAATTACAGTAACTAAGTGAAACACTCGTTGGTTTTGCAATTTTCTGATAGCATCCCTTGTAATTTCTTGTAATGCATTTGTAGCTAAGTACAATGACAAATGTCAAGGCTCATTGTATGAGTTTTACGCACATCAGCACTAGGCTGGGAGGTGTAATGTCAGCTTCTATCTTGGGAAAAACTAGTGGAACTGCTGGATGCTTTCCCATTGCTGGTTATGTTCAAGACAGAATCGTTATTTTCAAGTGCGGGAGGAGAGGAGACAATAGTTTTTATTTCAGGGTGTGGATTTTTATGATTTGATTTTATTTTATTTTTTAGACATTCCAACAATAAAAGGTAAGCCTTAGAGGCCTATTAAAAATTTAGCTTGGCATTTGCAAATGAATCCTGGATGTCCATTAGGTATTTCCCTACAGAGAACTAGTGGTTATTAGTGAAAGGAAAACCATGTATGGTTTTAAGCTGGCATCGTGCAGCTGGCTGCCTTGAGTTCTTTTGATGAATAGTCATGTGCAACAGTAGACTACAATAATATCTTTGTAATAATGTAACAAATGCTGAGCTGCATTTGAGATAAATACAGATGAATGATTCAGTGAAAATATGAATCCAATACTTGAAAAAGTGATTAACTACAATGCAGCTTATCTGAAGTAAATAAAATGGAGTCTTGCTGTTGATCTGTTACTCTCATGCAACATACTTTGCCTATTTTATAAAGCTGAGGGAAGGTTAATGTAACTGTGAATGAAGATTTATGAACATGGATAATTGCTTGAAGCTGATTTTTCGCTGCTCTGGCAGTTGTGTTACTTGGATGGAAGCAAATACATTGATTTTAGTTGCTGAAAACAAAATCATTCTCTTTCTTTTTTGAATCTTGTAATGACTTCAGAGCTATATGTTTAGAGACTGGTCAAAGCAAGAAACCTTAATTAAAATAATATTTAGTAGATTCCCTCTGATTTGGTTAGTTAACACCGTTCTGAATGGCAAGTGACTGAAAAAAATGCCTTCTGCAAAGATTTACTTGTTGGAGTGTCAACAATATTCATAGACTCTGAACTTGTCCTGCTGCTGTTGCTCTTTATTCCACACCCAACACTGGTCTGGTTGGTCTCCCTGTGTTCTACCGTTGCCACTGTGCTGCTTCAGAAGTTACCACGAATGTCCTCTCGTCATTTGTTTTCCTCACTCCTGCTGTCTCCCAGTTTCATCCTGATCATCCCCCTCTTAAGAACTATGTGAATATTCAATGCTAAGATGTAGATTAGTTTGCTGATAGAGAACATACTATTGCTAGTTCCTTATTTGAACCACACTCAGTATGGAGGTATAATTAAATTAATTCATTAAATATTTTGGTCAGCCAGTACTCTAAAGTATGATGAAAATGTTGTTGCAGCATAAGAAGTCCTTGGACTTCTTTGGGTTTCAAAACAATATTCTGTGTTGTTGATAACAGTTTTTTGTCAAATGAAAAGTTAGAGAAGCCACAACCTCTGTGCAGTTTTATGTCTGTTGTGTTTCCAAGGGTGCTTGTGGTCTGGACTCGAGGTGATTTTTCATTTCCTGCTGGTCAGATTTGCACTTGGATAAGCACAACGGCTGATTTAGGCATGAGGACTGTGTGGACAGCAGGAAAGGCAGCGAGACCTGCCAGGGCAAGGGACAGGGGAGAGGAGAGAAAGAGAGGGGAGGTTGTTGATAGATGGTTCCCACCTCAGTAGGACAGTAAAGTAGTTGTGCAAGTTGAGGATCAGAGAAAACATGCTGAGTGATGACAAACTGTCTCCTTGGCCAGCTTGCTTTGGTCAAAACTGCAGTACTTCTCAAAAAAGTTTCAGTCCTTTGTTTACTTAGCATGGGGAGTTTTTAGTCATTGGCATTGAACCACACTTTATCTAACCTTACTGAAAACAACTGATCCAGAAATAAAATGGCTTTTTACTTCTTTGGTAGTTCTGCCTTGGGTTATACATTCCTCTCCTTTTTTCAATGTATGAAAAAGAAAAGTGCAGGTTACTGTGTTAACTGAAACTTTGATATGTGTTCCATGTATTTATTTCATGATATTATAAATATGTGGCATTTTTTTTTGTGTGTGTGTTTGTTTTGTTTTTAAAAATAATTTGGTGCTGGTTTAGAGTTTGATAATGTAATCAGCTTTTAGTAATATTTTTTTTTCCTTCTCAGTGATTCACATGCCGTGAATTTTTTTTCATTAAACCACTCCAAGGGTCACCAAGTAGCGAATATAAAGGACCCCAGATACCTCTTCAGTATAATCAGCTCACTTCAAATTGGCTGCTGGCCATATTTTTTAATATGTAGATTGTTTAAATGGAGCAGTGGATTTTTTTAATCTATTGTTTTAGAAAATCAATAAAATGGGAACAAATATTTAGTTGATACATGGGGCATAATTATTTACGATGATGCTACTGTAGTTTCAGGTCTGATCACTTTGTCACAAATTTGAGGGAGTGTGCAGTAAAAGTAAGCTTGCATAAATTAAGCACTTCAGACTTCTATAGCATGCATATAATAAATTTTGCATGCTCACTAGTTTTGGTAATACCAGTATCGCATAATACAGTCCACAGGGATGGACCTAAGTCCCGCTGTGAGAGGGAGGGAGGCTGGTCAAGCATCTGGCTGATTGCTGCTGTGGAATATGCTGCAAAGCCTTGGCAGTGCTAGTGCAGGTGCTAAAGTCCATGGGCATATTTGGTCTAATTAATTAGAATTGTTAAAGAGCTATAGTGTGGTGGTATGTTCCCTGGTCTTCCATTTTATTTCTGACTACAGCTGCTGTTAGTAACCACGAAATTATTAGGCAAATACAGAGCCTTACACTTCTTTCCTACTTTGGATCCTGCAATTTAAATATAGGCTTAAATTTTTGGTTTGGGGTTTTAGGGGCTGGATGAAAAGCTATTTAGTAAAATGAATGAGAAGCTTTAATCTAGTTGACTGAATAGCAGGCCACTAATGAACTACTGTTGTGAAATATGGGTAGCCATTACTTTGGTGTCTAAATTATCCTCACTTTCAAGTCTTATTTAAATTCTTAATAACCTTTATTAGATAGAGGAGAAAAGATTCTACCCGGAAGCCTTCAACTTCCAACGAAACTGATAGAATACACTAATAAAATCATGTGACATATTAAAAGCGAGAATTATAATGTAGTATAATATTGCCTAAGCTAAGCTAATGGAATGAATTAATTAATAGAGTTTTTGATAATTAATTTGTAGGAAAAATAATCTGGAAGCTGATTTTTAATAGTTTTTATTGTCTATATTTTTCTTCATTATAATGTACCTAGAGAAATATTAAGTGGCCATTGAAATTCCCAGACGAGTGTTTGCCTCGGGGTGAGTCGGGAATGCTGCCATGATTCGGGAGACAGCTCCTGGCATCACATGAAAGTCAGATCAGCTCAAGTTCAGGTCAGGATTTAGAGGCCTCTCTGGAGTGTTTATGTTTATATATCTTGTCCAGATAACTTAGTGGAAGGAATTCCTTCCTGTTGCAGGTTGTGAATCTAAGTACCTTAGAAACAATATAAGAACTTGACTGATGATTACCATGTAATTTTTGCCATTTGCGGCTTTTTTTTTTTTCTTTTAAATCGTGTTTACTGGACAAACAACAGAATGTGGTCTTAAACACCTGTAATCAAACAGACCATGGTTTTACTATAGAAAATAGATTCCTGGAAACTTCTTTAGAGTCTCTACCTGAAGGAGGTACTGTGCATAGATGTTCTAGATAGTTTCCTACATAGATGGCTTTGAATCCTACAATTCAAAGAAAATAGGAGCAGAATTGTGGTTTAAAGAAATTAAGACGAGAAGTAAATGTTGTGAAACAGTTTATTTTTCATAATGCATTCACTCTTTTATCTAGCATCATGTTTAGACCTCTACTGACTTCTCAGGTCGTTTCACGTCTCTGGTGTCTGCTGCCATTGTATCCATCCAGCAAAGTAACCCCTTGGTGATCCATTTTATAGTTCGTAAGTTTCTCAGAACACACAGCATTTAATTCACATGAAAGTATGAGAGTCAAAATTGGAGATAAGATGTGCGGGAGTGCGAGTTGTCTCCTCCTTGGAGGAAGGAGGTTGTCATCAGAGGAGAAGCAGCATCTTCCACAGCTGAGGAATTTTGAGTCTTCCTGAAAATGTATTTCTACTTCCTGCGCTGCAGGGAGAAATGGGGAGTTGTAGCTTCTGTCTGTGAGAGGTGAGCTGCTCCTTGCTGGCTACCTTCAACTTGCTCCCCTGCCTCCCTCACCGTGGAATCGGTTAATGCTAAAATTTTACTGGAGTTCTAGGACGGAGTGGTGTGTATTGCAAACATGTTTGTTTTGTAGCTGTACGCTATGTAACCAGATGCATGGGTTCCCTTTGGGAATTTTCACAATGGGTGACATACCGGTTTAGTGTATTTCTTATTAGCACAAAGGAGCAAAGCTGTTTGAAAGGTTGAAACGGTGAAGCCTGTGTACATCGTGTCTGATGAAAAGCTTAGGATAGGGGAAGTGGGGGCTAAGAAGTATAAGACTAAAGGTAAGCCTTTAAATTTAATTACAACTGTAGTTTTGAAGTATTTGAGATTTTATGTATCGGCACATATTGACTTGCTTTTGTTCTTTTGTGTAAAAGCTATTCAGAGTTGGTGTAACTCCAAATTATCCTTCAGCAGACAATGGAAAAGTGAAGAGACATGTTAAGTCATAGAACAATAGTAACATCTGTGTTCTTAAGAAGTAAGTCTCTGAACTGTCATTAACTTTTGTTTGTATCCTCCTGGTTTTCTCTATTTCTGTTCATGTGACTTAAGCCTGTGATGTTTGACTAATATTTTTATTTGAAAATTCTGGAAGATGCCTAAATGGAGGTCTTGCTATTGCAGCGCTGTGGAGCTGTACTCTTGGGAAGTCTATTAGCTGTAGAGCAGCTATGTTGCAGGCTAAGGATGCTAGATAGTTGTGGATGCTGACGGTCAGAGCATGTTTTGTAAAAAAGCTGGGATTTGGTTTTCATGAACTTTGAGTGTTGGACTATGGTTGGCACCTCCTCCCATAATGAAATGTTCTTACACCATCCAGTTGTGAAATGGCAGTAGCTCCATTTGGCTTTGCTATGAGGAACAACTCTGCAGTCTGCTGTCCCTGAGACAGCAGGATCTGCAGGTTCTGTAGGTTAAGCACCCATGTTTCTCTCATGAGAAATCTGATGAGGCTGCTTTCCCCAGGGGTCAGCAAGTGGCAAATAATCACATAGGTTCAAAACCTATGCAGAGCTTTAAATAATTTTTTTATGCATGCTGTTGAGATTTATGCACATTAATGACATTGCTGTTCATAGTAATCAAGTTTATCAAGTTTTTCAGTTGACTTAAAATATTATTAAAAATGTGGAAAATCAGGGATTGTTAAATCCTTGCTCAAAATGAAAAAATGCATTTTAAACTTCCTGGAATCTCTTTTTGGCATGAGACACCTTTATAAAGTCTGTGGTGTAACCTTTCAAATGATGCAATCCCTATTTGCAGTTTTGGAAAGTGCATAAAAACAACAGTTGTGCCCTCTGCTGGGTCTGGGTTTTAACTGGCTCTCCTGCTGGGGGTGGTTTGGAGAAAAACAAACACACAAAACACTTGAAGAGGAGAAGTTGAAGTATCATGACATAGTACAAGAGATTATTAATTAAACCTGCTTAATTTTCGTTAGAAAACAAATACTATAGTCATTTAGAATGCTAGGATATCTTCAAAAAACCATATATCGAAAGGCTCTTATGTTGATTTTTTTGTGCCTTTAATTGTCAATTTGTATGTTGTTGTGAGGAGGGAGGTCATTAAATATATGTGTGGCTTTTTTTAACCACCTTTTAAGGATGTGAATTGCTTAGAAGTCTAACATTTCAGAAGGAAAAGTAGGAGCAGATTCTAATCAGGTAATGTCCAAGGTGATTTTACTTTTGTGGAAGTAAATCTATCTAATTTTGGCAGTCGTATCTTTAGTAGTATATTATACATTTGTTGTCACATTTTTCCTGGTTTTTGTTAAGAGGGCTTTACTTAGTCATTGAAGAAGTGTGTGCTATAGTGTTAATGTGTCTATTCTGGAGATATGACACAATAAAAATGAAAATACCTAATGTTACTGATGAGTGATGAAGAAATACTGTGTCTAAGATTTAGAACAAATCAGGCCAAGCAGAAATCCACTGGGCTTTGAATTATAGCCTATTTTTTTTTTCTTTACAAAAAATGATAAAAGTCAGTTTCCAAGGTCTTAGCTATTGTTCCGTAACATGTACATGATAATTCTTATTTTTTATTTTAAAGAATGCTTTAATACTGCTTTACCAATGTATCTGCATTTATAGATATCTGTGTGAAAATATATATATATATATGTGTGTGCGTGTGTGTTTTCTGATTTCTCCCGCTCCCTCAGTATGCTCTGTAAGACACACATTTGGAAATACTCGGAAATGTTTGTGTTAACAATTTATTTGCCGTTTTAATGTCAATGAGTTACTTTTGGATTACTTTTCAGTAATTCTAAAACAGTATTCAAAATTGATTGCATATGTTATAATCATACAGATAGGTATTTTAAGAATGTAGCACTAAGAATATGTTTTGTTAACTTGAAGGAAAATATAAATATATGTCATTGTATATCATTATGTCATTAATTAGAACATACGTAAAGTGGTAGAATGCAAAGCAGACTAAAAGCACAGGTGAAGCACCTGTACTTTTCAAAGTATGTTTGGCTTTCTTTAGAGCCATTTAAGTCTAAGTATGTACTCTTTAAAAAAAATAAAAATAGTTTCTGTTTTTTCTAATTTAGTATAGAATGTTCTAAACTGAAAAATACTGAGGAGTCGTGAAGCAAGTGGTCTTGCCAGTTGGGTCTGTCAGGTGAAGAGACCTCTGTCTAAGTCTACTTATTTGCACAAGGTTCTTTGAACTGTTTAGTTATTACATACCAATACATTAAAAAGAAAATGAAGGAATGTAAAAGAGCTGTGGGCAGCCGTCATAAACTGTGGGGTGAAAATTATTTGTTAGAGCAAGTAGTAGTTTGGGGGAGCACTACTGATTCATGTGGATGGGTTACACCTCTAGGGCTCAATTTTGAGGACTTGCATTTGTCAGTGATGTGAAGAGCTCTTGTGAATTCCCAGTACTTGTGAAAACACCGTGTGTGTGTATCCTCCCTGCTTTAGTTTTTTTTTAAAGTGGCAGGCCAACTTGATAAACTCCGCTGGTAATCGTGGTTTAACTCTTATACATGCTTTGATGCTCTGGTTTATCGCTGAAGTTATTTTTATGAGAAATCCATACCTATTCTCCTTTTACTGGTGGTTTAATCTGGGGGAGTTCTCTCTTCCCCCTGCCAGCTGTCGGTACTGCAGGCTCAGCCAGGGAGCTGAAAATCATTTTATTCCTCACTAGCAATAAAAGTTCAACACATCAAATTATCTCCCCATTTATTACTGTGCCACCTCATCAAAAGGCTACTGCAGGAAAATTTGTGAGAAGTGATATATCCTGCAGATATAACTGAGCCAAGGCATAACCAAGGGTCTCTTAAAATAAAAAATGTTACTTTCAGCTGGCTCTGTTCTGTTCTCGGTGTTGTCCTATTGCTCACCTTCCCCTGCAAATTGTCCTTCATTTTCTTTTTCCCTGAGCCTTTCTGTCAGTCTTTTTCTCTGTCCCCCATTCATCCCTCCCTTAGTAAGTCTGGAACAGGCACCTACAAGTAGTTCTTCAGTTTGGTAAGACATGAAAAATGCACCTTCCCCATCTTGCTTTCTTGATGATCTTTCTTTCACAAAAAGGTTTTTTATTAAATTAAGCAGGGAAGCCACGGCTACTGCTTTAACTTGGGCATTGCTGTAAATCACAAGCTTTGTCTAGAGCTGTCCAGTAAAGGCATGTTGAGCTGTTTGTTTTGTTTGTTTGTAGGTTTTTTATTTGCTTGGTTGGGGTTTTTTTGGTGTGGTGTTTTCTTTTTTGTTTTGCCTTTTTTTTCTTCCATCCCCCTCCCAGCAATTTGTAGCTTGTGGGAACAGACTGGCCAGGAACTGATTGAAATGCATGTTTGGTAGTATCTGTTTCTAGCATACGAGTTTCTGCAAAGCGCTAAACCACACATGCGTAGTTGGACCGTGTTACGTTTGTACATCCAGCTACAGGCTGTGGGAGTGGGAGGAAACAGACGTATTTTAAAACCCTGTATAAATTCCTGTGAGTTCCTTAAGGCGTGATGAAGAACAGTAGCTGTGTGGCAGAGATGTGAGATGTAATGAAATGCTGCCTCGTAGATTGAGGCTCACTGAATTTTGTGTATTACTGGAGCTCTTTTGTCTCACAGAAGTAGGTTACTTTTGTTCAGCTTGTTAGAATATGTTGGCTCTACGAAAAAGCTGAGCTTGAAATCAGATCCTTCAGTTCTCCTTGGGGCTTTGGGCAATACAAGTTGCTGAGCTTGTCCTGGAATGCAGATTTAGGAAAACTGATCTCAGTAGGATTGTCACTGTCCCTTTGATTCATCAGCCACAGGCTTTGATGTAAATACCTGTCCTTGTATACTAAAAGACATAGAACAGCACTGAGATATAAAATGGTATTAGTGAGGCAAATGCTTCCAAAAATCGTAAGTTTTCCTTAGGATTTCTTCTTGAGCATCCCATTCAATGAACTTTGTCTACATTAGTGGTTGTGTGTGCTTTAATTTCAGTATTAAAATTCTCTTAGAATGATTGCTGTAATAAATAAACATTTGCTGTTATGTATAGGTAATATTTTTTTTTAATGTGTTTGGAGAACTGGTTTGGGTACTTTTTAATCAGAATTTTTTTTCTCTTTATATATACATATTTTTAAATCACAGATTATTAGTACTTGAGACAAACTTCATTCAGTGTGCAGAATACTGAACCACTGATATATTCTGTCAGTAAATGAGGATGTTGTAACTATTTTGAGAAGTTAGACATTTAACTGAGGATTTACATTCATGTGTAGTTTTTAGGATGGAACTACCTATCCTTAAATCTACTGTTAATAGAAATTGCAGTGAATAACATAAGGGGTTTGAAGCAACAGCCACAGTGTTGGCTAAAGTCAACCTATAGGACTCCCGTATGGTTTTCTCTGCTATCCTTGGGAAGAACTCTGTCCTTCCAGCTTGTGTCGTAATCTTTCCTAATGATTCTTTTTTATAAGGCAAGGTTAGTTGGAATAAGGCATACATTTGTACTTATTTCAGATGTATTTTTAAAGGCATAAAGGGTTTTGTTTTCAACTTTGTAAAGATTTCTCATAATGTATTGTTAGAATTTGTAACACATTATATACATGCCCTAAAATATTTCTAGTTTAGTCTGAAAAATCTAAGTAACAGACTGAATCCTGATATGTTTATATTCTTTGCTTTGTTGTGCTTTTACAGAAGGCAATTAAAATGTGTGTATATATTACATTAGAGTAATAATTGGATTTGCATGTGGTGTTTTGTCATCTTTCATCCTTTAAATCATATTCCTGCTTACCAATTGGTTTTATGATTTGGATTTCAGATTATCTCTATTTATGCTGCTGTGTGCTCGACATAAAAAGCAGCCTGAACTCATGCTGCCCTGGCATTGTGACAACACACTTGAAAAAAAATTAAGAGATAACACAAGTAGCATTTCTGAATAATCTCAATTTTTCTGTTTCTGTGGAGGTACATTTAAATATTTATTGTAAGAGGTAGATTGTATACCTTCTAGCTAAATGTTGCATATGTGGCATGTTGATTATGGCATTTATTGCAAGCTGTTCAGCAGATCAGTATGTTAGAAATAAAAACTGTACATACTATGGCATGCTCATAGACCCTTTTGTATTGCACTACTGTGTGATGGAACGGTGTAACATACAGTGCTGTGGCCCCTTAGCCAATGTGACTTTTGTCAATCAATAGATTCTTTTTGTCAATCAATAGATTCTTTTTGTCAATCAATAGATTCTTTCTTGTAGTGAACGGTAGGTTATCCATAGGAATAAAGGAAAAATAATTGTTAACTGTTATGGCAATTTTTTTGTTGTCTCTTGCTTTAGGGAAGATACATGAGAAAACATTTGTTAAATAGGAGTATGTATTAAAGGTTAAGCCCAGATTCTACAGATATGGTATCTCTTTGTATGTACAGACTTCTTGATGTGGAGGACATAAAGCAATGACTTGTATAATAGATTTAATTCCTGTTGAACACAAGTTTGCTGCTGGAAAATTAGAGAATTCAGGCCATTTGGAGCTTAATAATAACTGCTGTTCTGACACTGATTTATCTGCAGTGACCTTTTGCAGTACGGTTCAGGAAAGAAGAAGCTTCAAGTTATTTTTATTTCCCCTAGAAAATGTTTGAAACATCAGAGAAGCATTTATGAAAGTTCAGCTTGTTTCTGAGTTTCTGCTGAAAACCACTGTTCTCAAAATAGGTTTCTGTTTTTCTGAAACAAAAAAAATAATTGAAATATAATTCTGATCTTTCAGAGACTCAATAACTTCCACAGTATTTGGTTACTGGCACGGGACAACATTGTGGATGGCAGAAGCAATATAATGAAGTGTATCTTTCAATAACATTTTGGAAATTATCTGGTAAAAGGTGTAACTGAAAACTTAAGCCTAGTGATCTCTTAATACATACATGTATAAAATTAATTGTTTCTGTTAGGAAACAGCAGAAAACAACATGTTGGCTTTTTTGTTGAGATGCAGATCATGTGTGTTGGTATTTGGTTGTATGGTGTGTTTTGTGGGTTTATATGTTCGTTTTTTCAATTAACTTCTTTCATACTGTTCGGTTTAGCAGTATCAGCTCAAGGAATGACAGCAGCTCATTACATAAATCGTATGTTTGAATGTACTTACACAGCCATGTAATGATTGATATCCCTGCATTTGGGACTGTCATGGCCTTGGGACATCTAGTAACTGTCAGTTCAACTAGTTTTGAAATGAAAATGAAAATTTGAATGGACTTTTTAGATCCTAGTGTACAATCAGAGGGAGACTTCTTATAATTAACCATTTTTTTTTGGTAATCAGTCAAAATTTTGTAGTTTCTCTGTTTACAGTCATGTTTGCAGTTACGTTCATACAAATACGTATAAAACTAAATCACTGAATCCATCCATACACTCATTTATTACAATAACTTCGCTACATACTAAGGTAGTAGGGATTTATGTAGGGTCATATTAAAAATATTTTCTTTTGCCTTACCGTTAAGTAAATTAGATAAATTCCTTGGCAAGAGTACATGCATACCAGTGGAAGTAAGATACTCAAAATGTGTCTTATTCCATGTTTGTCGTTGCCATTAGGACTTTTAGTTTAAGCCCTTTGGGTAGTCTTGGCCAACTCTTGAAATGTGTTATAAAGTATGTTTAAGGGGTTTACCAAGTTGCCCAAGTTTTGGAATAAACCAGCTGCAAGATGATATTTTTCAGATCATATTATCTGACCAGTAGCATAAAGACAATGAAGTGCTATAGACCTCACTAGTCACAAACCCAGTAATTTTCATCTTACTGTTCCCAAATTTCAGGTTCTGTATTAAGTATAGCTAGGATGGAAAATTAATGGCAGTGTGTTTTGCAGTTACTCAGAGTTAGTGTAAGGATTAGGAAATTCCTTGACCTTAGTCACGAGTTTGCACAGGATCGTGGGCTTGAGCAGCTCCATGACCTCTTTTAACATGTACTGTAAGATAATTTTATTGTGGAGAGAGATAACAAGGAGATGTTCAAAGTCTTGTCATGCACTGGATGCTGTGACCTATTTCATGACATGTTAATTAACAAGGAATAAGCACATGACAATGCCTATTTAATGGAAAGGACAATTTAAAACTTTGATAGAAAGAAATCACTTGCAAAGTTATAATGAGTAAGAAACATAGTACAACATTTCACACACTGTATATGCTTTCACATCCAGCTGGCTTATCAATTATAACTGGAACTCTACAGATGGTGCAATATATCAGAATTAAGTCAGTCAGTTAGTTTGTTCCCAATTAAGTGCTAGTACTCCCAGTGGAGAATATTACCTTGAGTGTGAGTTAAGTGCCCATCTTCTAATATACCTTATGGTCTTATTTTGTCATTTTAAAGAGAAGCCCTGTCGTGTAGGCTGGAACTTATTCTTCTTCCAAGTGCTACCTGTCTTGCACTTCTTGTTTCTGTTTGGAAGTTAGATAGAGGATTTGGTATATCAGGGGGCTGGGAGTAGAAGTATCATGCAAAATCATCTTAGCACAAGTAAGCTGGCACTACAGCGTGTGTGATTTTACACCATATATTTGGGTGCATACATACACTTGCCATTACAAAACTTAAGTGCTTGATAATACAACTTCAGTTAGAAATCTTTCCAATGTCCTTCTGTGGATTAGAAGCTTAATGAACTTGTCTCCTGAGAGAGGAGCATTACAGGGTTTGCCTTTTTCAGTGACTTACAAGCTCAAGAAACCTGCCTAGTATTTGCCTCGCTCCATCTATCTTCCGGTGCTTGGCGTTACAAGCCAATTCAGGGTTGCCACTAACAGGTTGATATCCAATTCCCTTACACTTCTCTCCACTTTTAGGTCTTAGTCTTTGCCCAGTTAAAGGCTGGTTAATTTTCTGACACCTTTCTTTTCTTGCATCTAAATGTCAAGCCGATCGCGGATTTGGTCTCTTGATCTAATGGACTTGCTGTCTTCCCCTGTTAGTATTTCAGGTAATCCTTCACTGAGAGGAAACCCTTGACAGAATTTGTTTTCTGAAGTGACTCTAGAGATTTCAGGCAATTACATGAGCTTCTGGATGGATATCTTTATTTAGAAGTTTAAAAGGCATGCTCTTCCAGTGCTGCAAATTACCCTTGTGGATTTGCTACCACACTATGAGAAATCTCCATTATAGCATATTCACTGAATCACAGCTATTTTAGCAGTGTCTAAGTTATGCAGAGATGGATTTAAAAAGTCACCAGTTTCAAAGGGTCTATTCTGAGCCCTTTCTTGGCAGCCTGCTATAATTTAAATGACAATGAGATGGAAAAATTGTCATGTATATTTGTTGGCAAAAGCATCTTTTTGGTACTTTTAATGCCACCAGGAATTAAAGTTTGGTAACTTGAATTGACTGAGAATTATTTAAATGTAATTAGCTAACTTTCTTACATAATTGGGGGGTGGGAGGGGGATGGAATTGTCAGAAATATGTATTTTATGGTTGTGAAATATGAGATACTGCTTGGGAAAGAAAGCTTGTGTGTATCAAGGGAAAATCGTGTATTTCTGATGCCAGTACTAAATAGTGATAAAGCATTCTGTGGCAGGTACCGAAGTTTATAATGGATTATAATGAATGTGTATGGTTGAGACTTGGCAATATGTAAGTTACAACTTGGAAAAATAGTTATTTGTGCGTTGTTAATAATTTAGTGCAAAAAGGTAATGACTTAAACATAAAATACAGATTAATACAGAAAATTATGTTTAACAAAACATTGAATTTTCTTTGGCATAAGATTCAGTTTAAATGCTTTAAATGCAAATATGCAAGTTCTTAGCAATAAACGTGGGAAATGTAAATTCTTAAGTTTGTGTTAAATATTACAGTTATTAGTGAACAATAATAATTGTGCTTAATAACTTAAAAGGATCTGTAAAGTTGCTGTAAGTAGTTATTAAATGTTTTATAATATTCTGTAAATGCTGAAGACCAAAATGAACTAGAAGAAGAAAACCCTTACCCCCAAAATGAGGTTTGAGTGAAAACCTAATGTATTATAATTGGAAACAATGGTCTATGTTGTGTTTATTTATTTGAAAAAAATGGGGAAAAGATCAAGGAAAAAAAAGCTTTACTCCTATGAGTCATTTGAAGAGGATAAGTAGAATAATCACAATTTATTTTCCATGCTAAAAAGGTTCCTTTTCTAACATCCGTTTCTCGTACACAAGGCTAGTGCAGTGAATCATTCCCTGTTCTCATGTAGATACCTTTACCACGCACATACTGTTTGGAAATATGTCTAACCCCATTAACTGGAATTGGTAGTGGGCCATCATCCATCTTCCGATAAACCGCATGAAGTGAGAGCGGAGACTGTGATAATACAGCTTATAACCATGTCAAGCCAAATAGCTGTTTATATCTGACTAATGACTGGGGCGGCGATGGAAGTTGTATTTCTTTTTCCAGAGGAATCTCCGATAAGATTAGAAATGTCCTTCACAGTCGCCGCTTTGTCCTTTAGCCGCTTGCCCTCCCTAGGCAGTTCTGGCAATTAAGACGGGACCATTAAACATGTTCTTATCCATAAGGCTAAAGGTAGGGAAACTGCCTGATAATAGCGTCAATATGGAGGATATTTGAATGCTGCTTTTCAGCAAGTCTCTAGGACGGTTGAAACATGGCTGAGGCTGAAATCCAGGGGCAGAACCTAGTATAATATTCTGTATTCCAAATAATTTATATTAATAAAAACAAACAAGTAAAAGCTTAATAATAATTTTCAGTGCTTCTGGGACACATAAAGTTGTTGAAGTTGATTTGAGGCGAACATTATATTCTGATAAATCTTGTTCCCCCATGGCTTCCTGTTGTGTGCAGAAATGCCACCAGTGTCAGCAGTTTGGTGGGGAAAAGGATGATGAGACTTTTGTGTTTATTGAAAACATTCACTTTTTCAAGCTGAATTTCCTGAGCAGTACTCGTGCTAATTCTTGTCTAATGAACATGTTGAATAATGGCAATTTTCCTTAATTTTCACACTCGCTCTTGAGAGAGGAGCATGTAGCTGTTATTGATGTTAGTAGTATTACACCTCGTGTTCTTATCTGAGGTTCTGGTGTTGCTGTGTCCCAGTTTGCTGACATTGACACCTGAATAATGATTCTTTTGTAGGACTTAAGGGAGGCTTAATTACTGTGATTTCCCCTTTCTGGATACTCTTGAAACCATGGCTGGAGCATTATGTCCAGTTTGGGCCTTCTAGAACAAGAAGCTATTGAGTGGAGGCTGGAGGATGTGATGTACTGCAGGTAACTGGTGGGCAGTGCAGTCAGCCAGGACCTGATGGGATTAGAGAGGAGGCAACAGGAGCAGGGTCTTCTCAGCGGAGCAGAGCAGAAGAACAAGAAGCAATGGCTGCAAGTGGAAGCAAGGGAAATGCTTGTGGGAAACGAAGGAGGGAGAAGGGGAAACACCTTCACAGCAGGAGTGGTTTGCTACTGGAATGGGTTTCTCAGAAAAATTGTGAACTGTATGTGTTTGAAGATATTGCAAACATGACCAGACAGGACCATGAGAAACCTCATCTCGTTTTGAAGGTAGCTCTGACTTGAGGAACAGGTAAGGCTAATTGACCTCTAGAGATCTGTCCTTTTGGCATCAATCATTCTGCAGTTCTGTTTGTCCTAGTAGGGTTTACAAATACTCAGGCAGATCTATGTATTTAGCAGGGAGGAGGAGCAGTTGAGCCCATATTCACTAGCTGAAAGTTGTCGGAAAAGCAATAACAAGTTAGGGTGATGCAAGTACTGTGAATCAGTTTTATTATTAACCTAGTTACTTCCTTCACATTCAGTATAAAGCTCTTAACTGACTGTTTCAGTGGCAGCTGGATTATTTACTTTTCTATTTGTCATGAATTTTTAATGACTGCACAAAGGAAAACATATTTGACTAGATGAGACAATTTTGATCAGTAGAATTAATAACCTGAACTCAGTTTTTATATGTAGTGTCATATTAAGAGATGTAGACCTGAAATGATTATTCTTGGAAGGAAAAGGTGAGGGATATTTTCTTTAGGAACAATTGTAAATATATGTATTTCCTAGTGAAAAAAATAATATGGGCAGCATCTGCTCAAGCTTCTTCATTCTGTTTTCAGTGTTGTTCTAACACTTCGGACCCTTTGGGGAAGAACAGTCCCCAATGCCAGGGGTGGAGGGAGGAAGTATCTTTCAGCAAACCCATGCCCATCTGTTTTGGGAATGTTAGAAAGGAACATTTGGAGTGATAATTGCCCCATCCCTGGAGACAATCGAGGCCAGGCTGGATGGGGCTCTGAGCAACCTGATCTGGGTGACGATGTCCCAGCTCGTGGCAGGGGGTTGGACTGGATGGCCTTAGAAGGTCAAGGTGCGTTCCAACCCAAACTAGTTTTTTAATATATGATGTAGATATTTATGCAGTGCCCTCAGTTATAGTTCATTCTATGTATGCTTTCCAAAGCTATTAAATTGTCTTTCAGCTTTTAGATGGAGGCATGAGATTTGTCTATTTGGATTGATTACTGAGTGATCAAACAGAAAACCTCTTTTTTCATTAATCTGGAATTTTGTTACTACAATAACGCTTAGGAATTTTTATACAGGCTCATTTAGAAGAGAGGCAGAAAGAAGACACATTGGCTTGGATTTATCAGCCTGTTAATACTGGTGATGATCTTGTGTATGTGGAGGCCCGCGGTGAGAAGTGGTGTTGGTAACAGGGTGGAGTCTTCTACAAACAAAACCAGTTCTTCACAAGGCTTCTGTTCTCTCCTTTGAAACATTGGAGTTGACCTTTATTTTGTGGGGTAACACATTCCTCCTGTTTTGCAGTGTCAGGGATTCCTTGGCTTTTCCTGAAAGTTTTTTTTTTTTTTACTCTGAGGGAATTCAGTAAGAGAGTGTTTTAATTCCCAAAACTGTCAGCCACCTGCTGAAACTATCAAAACCTCCCTAAATTCAGAATAGAAAAGTCTTGACTCTCCTTGCGTTGTCTCTGTTTCTTGTTTGCAATCAAGTGAGCGCTATAGTAATAGTATAATAAGCGCATGCCAGAGTTATATAATGAGTGTAGAACAAAACTGGATTGGGTGAGGCGAAAATGGGATTTAAAGCGCTGCTTGAAGTGAAAATAGATGATCCTGGGAAATGACTAGGAAACAGTGTATAGTACTAATAACATCAACATTATTATTTTCACTTTTCTGACACGTCAGCATGTTGTTTGCAGCATTTTTCAGAATAATAGAATTTATTCAAGCAATTTATCCTTAATGTGTGTAGTATAAATAGTTTATGTTCTACTTATGTATCATATTAGCAGTATTCGATTTATACTTTCTTTACAAATTGGAAACATTGATTTTTTTTCTAGTTCACATTTGGTATTTAGGCTAGTGCTTTCAGTTCCCATTTTAGGTTCTGCACTTTGAAATAAGTCGATTTCTCATAAAATTATGCTCTTTCGTAAGAGGCTCTGCAAGTGCCATATTCCTTTTTTACACATTGCTTACCTCTCTTTTGGACACAATTAATGTGGTTGAGTTTAATCTTCCCCTGTAAAGAACACTAATAGTTTTCTTCTCCTCATTCAGAACACAAACCTACTAGTCCTGACCTCAGGTGATATTAATCTGGGGTTGTTAGTGTTTTAATTCTCTTCTTTCTTGCTTCTACTTTGTCCCAAAAATTGTGACAAAATGGCTTAAGTCTCAGTTTCTGGATATGAGTGTCAAAGTTTTCCATGCATCTGCAAATTGCAAAAGAACTTCTGTGTATAAAACCTTTAGTTTGATTCTTCGAAGTTCTCTAATATAACTCCTCATTCTTAATTTATCCACCAGCAAAATTTATTTGAATGTATTCATTAGTTCCTGTGTACATGTTTTTGAGGGGCCTAGGGAATCAGTCTGTTGATCTGTCAGTCCCACTATGTATCCTTTTTCCTTATTTTCATGACTCAGATGTAACTAGATTTTTGATGTTCTGTTGTTCCTAGCCTGTGATGAAGTTTTAAAGATTTTAGGAAGTTATTCAAAACTCCGATTAAGACTTACATCTCCATACAGAATATTTCAAGACTTGGTAACCATAGGGAGAACCTGCATGTACTGAGGCCCTTGATTTCATTTCATTTTCCTGTAGATTGAGGTAGTCTTTGAAAAAAAAAAAAAAAAAAAAAAAAGGAAAGAAAAGGCTGCCAATCTATCTCCTTTATTTAGATGTCCTTTTGAATTTTTGTATTTCCTTAACATAAGAACTTTGTAATTCTTTGACTGCAGAGATGTGGAAGTTCCTAGTGGATTTACTCTGTCCTACAGCCATTTGTATACTTTTTGGGACCAAATAAATTTTCAGCAGTAGAAGACTATTTAGGAAAATTTGGTAGCTTCATAATGATTGCTTCCAACGTTTCACAAAGCAAAATTTGAGCACTATTGGTACGTACCTGCAAAGGTACATGAATACATAGGCAGATGTAAAATTTGCATCAAGTAGGTGTCTTTCCATTAATTCAAATTCATTGTTATATTACAAAGATTGAAGATGTTCAGTTCAGCATTCTACAAGAGTGATAAATCTGAGTTAGATCTACCTTTTTAGTCACTCGGGATTAGACCTTTTGGTGAAGGGATCCATTAATGTGTTTTAAATCTATTGATTCATAGTAGAAAGGCACAATTTCAAGTCGGAAGTCACTGAGTGAACTTTCCATTAAGTTAGGGAGACTCTGGTCACAGCTCATTTGATCTTTATGAAGTAGAAAATGTGATGTAGACCACACTCGCATTCTATTAGAGGAAATCATGCATTTAACCATGTAGCAAAATACTGTAACCAATTACATGAACATACACCTATTTTACACACGGCTGATCTTCTGAGCATGAAGTATTAACAATGTGCATACTATCGTGTTTTAAGGACTATTTACTTTTAAGCCAGTGTTATGGGATAAATTTTAGAGAGAGAGGAAAAAAATTATGATTTATATAAAAGTTTTTTAACTGGAAATCAGCCTCACATAGAAATATGTGGATGCTCTTCAGCTGATATCAGCAAAGACTAACCCTGTTTTACTTAACAGTATCATCTGAAATTTCATTTAGGAGAGAAAAAGAGATGTTCAGCATCAAAAGTTATTTCTTAGAAATCCTATATTTTAAAAACAACTTTGAATCTATTAGGGGGTATAAAGATATGTTCTGATTTGTGAGTCAGCTTTCTTCTACATAGGGTGTACATGAAGGTGTCTAAACATCTTTACATTGCACAACATCTTTTCTTAAAAAATGATAGGGTGAACTTGCTCTTAGCATTACATGTTCGCAGTGTGATCTCAGAGTTCAGCAGGGTGGCAGTGGATTTGCTTAATGTTCATGTGCCTTTTGAATGACTTTGTTTATATAAAGAAACATGCACTTGGGCACTCAAAATGCCTTTATACAGATTAGTCACAGTAGATGCTTTCTTACTGTCAGGCAGTTATGTAACACATTGAAAGCTGATACAAAAGCTGAGAGCTGAACTTCTACATTAGAATGTTGTGGGTGTCATTTGAGGGTACCTGTGATTATATTCTTGATTTATTTTTCCATTCCTGTTCCATTGTCCCCATGTCTACTTTTTAGACTCTGGGCTTTTTGACTGGTAGAATTTTTTTCTCCAGATCTTTGGCCTTTATGGTGAAGTGCTATTTGGAGGAAGGAAGATCTTTAGAATATAATTCATAATGACAAAAACTCATTTCACCAGTGGTTTTGACTTATTCCGTTGCCAGAAATAAATTATGAGCTGGGAAGTTATAACCTCTATCATTATCCGCTTATTGTGTATATTGGCACTGCACAATTGGAATGGGCATATGAAGATTAATGTGTTGTATGCCAACATGTCCTTCTCTATGCAAAACATTCTGTGAGTATTGAGGTGATTTGTACAAGAATTTTGTAGACAATGCCAAAGCTGAGTCAAAGTAAATTAAACATCCCCATCTGGCTTTACTTTCTTGCAAATGGACACAGCTATATATTATAATACAAATTACTCTGTTTATTATAGCTCTTATTTATAATGCAGTTTTTCTGGAGCTCTGCTATATGGTCCATTAGTCACAATTTTTCCAGAAAGATTTCTGGATCTTGAATATGTCTGCACTGAAGAAACAACAGAACTCTACATTCTAGGTAGTCAGATTAATCTTAAAATGTGACATTAGTCCGACAATACTGCATCCGATTTCAGTGGCAGGAAAATATACTTTTGAAAAGTATAATGCACTCTATGATAGTTCTGTTATAATTGACAGTGTGTAAAATAAATTTCCTAACCATATCTGAATCTGGAAAGAGTTCTAGGGATTAGTCTTTCATGTAAGATAATTCTTTTCATAGAATAAACAAAGCAGCTTTAAGTTCTATTTCTGAAGGATTGGCCTCAAGTTATTTTAAATATTTGTATGGTTTATTTTAGTGGGATTTTTCAGAGAAGCATTAAATATATACTATTAAATATTACTGAAATAAAGACAAAGAAAAAAATGCAACTTGTAACTCAGAGAGCACTTTGAGAGGGTAGTTTACATTGATTTTCCCTGATATTTTTTTTTTTAAGGAAAGGTCTGCACTAGGTCTCTTAGTTTTAAGATCTATAGATCTTTGAACCTGTGCCTTGTTAACCCTAACACCATGAGCCAGAAAGCTATCATGTGTATACTTAGAAATATAATGACAAAAAGTACATATGGAATCCCATTCAGGCCACTATTTTTGTGCTCTTTAGGCAGATTTTATCATGAAAATTTATACTGATAAAAGAAAGCGCACTGTACTCCACTGATGATCGATGTATTTTCTTTAACATGCATAGATATTTTTTTCATATACCCACAAGAGACTTGTGTATGCATAAACATGATGCTCTTGAAGTCAGCAGTTGTTATATTTTTATAGTTTCTGTGATGGTGTTTCAGTTTGCTAGCCAGAGGATGTATTTCCAACACTGAACCATGAATGAACTTGGAGATGACCTATAGTAAAAGAAAAGATGGGTGAAAGTAACAACGAGATTTTGGTCGCTTATCAGTGAACGCGCATACTCTGCTGCCACCTGACCGATGTTATGTCTCATAAGAAAGTAATTACAAATAGTTCTAATCTCATATTCCAAAATGTCAAGACAAGGATTAGTCCAGCTAGTAGTTTTCCTCACAATTTGCTATAAATACTCTGTATCAAGTCTCTTGGAATTTCCATTTTTGTATGGTGGTGGGTACTAAGTGAGAGTTTGGTACTGATAGGTGGTACTGGGCAGTCTCAAAGGATAAAAATATTTTAACTACACACTATTTTACAGAAAAAAATAGAGAATTGTGTGTTCACATTGTGTTCAGCTTTGGAAGCATAATAAAAAGTAGTCTGCAGTAGATGTAACCTAGCAAAAATGAGTTCATATCATTTCAGAGGAGAGATAGTATGAATCTATTTAGATTATATTGAGTTTTCCTAACAGAAAGGTGAAGAGAGCCAGTATTCTCCACGATCTTGTTGTATGAGAACTTAACTAGGTGTCAAGGATTATAGATTTCTATCTAATCTCTCTAACAGCATCCCTGGTTTCCTCAGGCAGATCGCTTGATTACTGTGTCACAAATCTCCACCTGTAAGAGGAGTCAGAGCGGTGCTTTGTCTCTACAGTCAGGCCAGGACTGTCTTAAATTACTAATGTGTTGTGCTGATGTGGGGACTTTGATGTTAGTTAGAATAGCTTGGGCTGCTAATAATCTTGATGAAAGTTGTGTGGGACATGTCGCTAATAGTGAGTGGATTTTTACTGATCAGATTATACCAAGAATTGTTGTCAGAGGTAGTATAAAGTAAATTGACAATTAATAAATACAGGTTGATATTGGGAAATGCAGAGAAATGGTTTGTTATAGACAAAAAAAAAGTCTTTAAAGCTACACAGAAGAGAAATGGAAGTACAGACAGTTGTGCTCTCTGAAACCGTGTGTGTAGATTGTTGGGTTATTTTTGTGCCACGCTAAGGACAAAGTAAAAATTCTTGTTTCTGTCCTACTGTACCCTGTTCACCTCACAATAGATGGAGAAGATGAACTTGTGATTTACCACAGTCTCTCGGTTCTGTGGCTTCACAAATTTTATCCTGCTCTGAGCTGCAAACTGATTTACGTGTTTTTCTTGTCTTGTTTTATTTCCTCAAAAATTTGAAATGGATTTGTTTACAAAGACAGACAGCCATGGTTCTTTGCTGCACTTTTTGCTTCTGCTGTGGGTAGTTGGGTAGGAAGCTTGGAGGACTGAAAGGATTCCGACTACCTGTTGCCCAAAGAAGTGAGTGGTGCCTGTGTGCACGGAGCACTGACACAGTGCGGAGGTTCTAGATGGGTCATTTCAAACTGAGAAGACGCTTTTGGTGAAAGACTGCTCATCCCATCTCCTGAGTGATAGGTCCACATGTATGTTTCTTGTTTTTATCTGGAGCTTTGAGATGGATCAGGAAAACATGCATGCATGGTATTACAGAGTCTATCATTACTTACAGTAAAATATGAAAACCTGTCTCTGACAAAAGTCAAACATTTTGGTGCAAGCTAGATAGAGTAATGAGACTTGTTTGCATATTGAATAGCAGCCAGCAAGTTTGATTATTCTCAAAAAAGCACTCAAGGTTCCGATTTACTACAGCTTAATATAAAAAAAAAAAAATCATTTTTGGATTGTTTGTGTTGGTGGGTGTTTTGGGGGTTTTATGGCTTTTTAGAAAAAGTTCTTGGGTATTTTGGGGTTTTATGGCTTTTTAAAAAATTATAAATGCTAAAATATTATCCAGTATCCATGAAGTATAGCCAAACTCAATAGTTCTTTTGAATAATTCAGTTGTGAGCACATCAAAACACTTCGGATTACTGATGGAAACAGTGTCTGGATTCTTCCTTTCCATACCTTTTTAAAATCTTCTGAGACATCGTTTTTTGTATCTTTATTCTCATAGGAAATGGTAGTGCTAAAGTTTACTAGTAAAATTAATCTTCAGTACAGTTCTTTATCTGATGTATGCATTCATTAATAAAGAGTCCCTGCTGTTGTTGGCTCCAGCACAACTTAATTAATTACTATTTGAAATATGGATGTGGTAAATGATCCAACTTAGTGAAACAGGAGAACAGCTGTTACCTTCTTTTATATTTGAAGTCCTTGGCTTTCCTCCTTATTTGTGTGTGCCATCCCCTTTTTCATCTTACGACAGTAATTCCATAAATACTGGACTTGGATTCATCTGTAAACCCTGATCCCTGTCTTGTCTTCCCACTGTGTCATCTTGTTCTTCTCTGTACTCACCATTTTATCATTTCACAGCCATCCATTATTGTGTCTCCCTCCTTTTCTCTGTCACAGATTTTCAGAATCCTGATATCCTTTTTCTTTCCAGTTACTTTTTTCAGTCATTCTGTGTTCCTGAAAGCCAAGTAAGTTGTTTGCTGCTACACTGGAAAAACTACTACTTTTGCCATCTTGCCTTGTGATGCATTTTGCAAGTGGCAAACACCTATGTGGTTCCTCAAAACAATGTTATGTAATTCATTAGAAGTTTTTTCCTAAATATTTGTATTTTCTCAGTTAGTCAGGCTGCTTTTTTCTCTAATCAAATACTGAACTAAATTGATTTTTGCTTCTCTGTCTACTTTTTTTTCCCTTGTTTTATTTTCACTTTTTCCTGTCTAGAGGAGACACTGATAGGTAGTTTTTAAATAACACCTCAAATTGCTGCAGGGTTTCCTGTCAGGTACAGGCAAGAGCATTTCTGTGCAATCCAGGGCTGTAGAGAGGGAAGGGAGGTGTCTTAGTCCTGCATCCACAAACTCTGAGAGTTGCAACATCCTCAGTATCTTTGCCATAAATATTCTGGTACTTAAGCTGTGGTGTTCTTTCACGTGATATCTTTTATACTCAGAAATAGTTTTGAGATGTTTACCTTTGAAGCTGGCACGGTTTGTTGAGCACTGCTCTGACTGAGCACTGCTCTGGTTGACCTTGCCCTGCGCAGGGGGGTTGGACTGTGGCCTCCAGAGGCCTCTTCCAACCTCAACTAGTCTGTGATTCTGTGAAGTACAAGAGAAGCAATAATGGAGGACAAAGAAATAGGCATGTAAAACACTGCATTCACGGAAAGAAAAATCATGCAGAACTAACAAATGTCATTATAGAAGCAATTTAACCTACTTCCCTCAGCACAGAAGATGTAAACCCCTATTGCAAAATGTCAGACAAACTCAAACACTCAGTGGGATACATCATATTCTGTGTTATTCTAGAATAAAGCCAAGTAAGAAGTAGCATCCTAACTCATTTCTTTGTTCTTTTGTACAGTGTACTGTTTTGAATACGCTTTGACAATATAGTTTAAACTCTCAAGGGAAAGAACAGTATCAAAGAATATGTTCACAAGTGTAAGCACAAATTAAATCCTTGGCATAACTCTTAAGTATGAAGGAATCTATTATTTTATTGTTTCCAGAAAGGTTTTATGATTTCAGAACTGAGTAGCCAGGAAGGACCTATGAGTATTTATAGTATGTAGGACTACAGAGACCTCTAAAAATAGACTACAGTTGTTTATGCTTTTATAAATATGGAATGAAGAAAATGTTACATTCTCCGTTTTAGAGACCAAAAACCAGGAGTATTTAATGAAAAAAAGTTATTTATTAAATAGTTGAAACAAGAGATCATGAGGCAAGGAAAAATACTGAAAACATCAGAAATCTAGAACTTTCAAAGGACTGTGGTTTTCTTTCTCAGACCACTGTTACAGAATCAGACATATATATTTTTTTAAAAGCAAGCAAGCCTTGAAGCTATTTTCATTTTGAAATGAGATTTTTGGATTACAAAAAAGGATTTATTTTCTTTATAGAAGTAGATGGAAGTCCCTTCATTTCTCTTATATTTGATTCTGATTATCCTGGGCCACAGAGTAGGGGGGTTGGGGGAGAAGGAGCGGGAAGAAGAAAAGAATAGAGACAGAATTTTTTCATTGTCCAAAAAAGTATTATCTTCTATCCCTAAGAATAGCATTGTGCTTAGAGGAGTGAATAATGATCTATCAGTCTTCAGTACATATGGAACTGAAAAAGCTTATGGAAAGGTTGTCTGTTGGGTTCAGTCTATTTATTGGAAAGTTTTATAAGGGAATGTAATTGATTACTGTTTTTTCTGTAGATACTTGGGGCCAGCTAGTTAAAGGAATGATACACATTTTTAAAAAGTCAAATAATGTGTTATTAACAACTATTGCTCATCATTATACTCTTTTCTAATTGCTGTCCTGGTAACTTCTGTTATGCCTTCCTGCTGTCCCTTCCACTTATTATGGCTTTTTGTTATTTATAAAAGCAGTAGAATAAAAATTACTTCTGACTGGGCTATAAATGTCTATCAACTCTAGTCTACATATTCTCCCCATAGCAGTACCCCTTTCCTGGTCTCTTGTGTAACTTTTTTTTGGGACTGTCTATCTTTCTTCACTTCCCTAATGTCTGATCAGTTCTGCGCCCTGATAGACCCGAGGGGCTCCCCCACCCCCTCCCCGGTGCCAGGCAGTGCCATGGGGACACCTGAGCTGCCCCATTCCCTCCGTGGTGTCAGTCAGTGCCATGGGGGCACCTGAGCTCTCAGGGCACCCTGAGCCAGGTGGGCAGCGCTTTGTCCACCCCCCAGCCGGGCTCCTGACAGAACAGCGGCTGCTTTTCCTGGCACTGAGTGGTTGGGATGTGCCTGTGCCACTTCGGACTCTGGGCTTCTTTACTTCATCATTTTTACTGCAGTGCAGGGATGTAACTTGATTGTGGTGTGGGGGAAAAAATACCACATGAGAGTTGAGTTGTGGACTATGTATTTGGGATTGAAGAGCAGATGCATTCTTTTAAAGAAACATTATCACTCATTATAACAGGTGATGGGCTCAGCTTTCCACTATAACACATATTTCATATACAGCATTGGACAAAGATGGCTAAACTAGGAATTTAAAGAAGAAGACAAACGAAGGGGCTATCTGTTGAGAGGATCGTTATCTCTTGAGATGATCAATAGTTTGGGAGGGAGGATTTAGAGCTAACTCCAGTGATGGTTTTCTGTCAGATTACATTCACCTTTTTTGTTCATTTTGCATGGGAATTGATATTTGGTCTAGTTTGGAAGCTTTTTTTTTAACGTTCACTTTTTTCCTGCCTTTGGCAAAATAGACACAGGAAATAATGTGAATTTTGACCGCTTAGAGAGTTCTGAAGAATTTTAATGGTGCGTTTGTCAAAACTTGCTGATAGACTGTAGAGTTCACCATAGTTGTAGACATGCAAGGCTCTGTTTTTCAGGTGTCAGTTGTGGTTCATTTTTGCAGGCAGTTTGAAGACTGGATCTGGGTGTTTGTCCCCAGTTACAGCATATGCAGTACATGTGCCAGAGCTTTTGTTGATAGCAGAGGTGTTGTATATTGGTGCGATGCCCAAGTTTGTTTGCTTGCTTTTATCTACGTTTTTCTCAAGATACTTTGTGAAGCAAAGATTTGTACTGATGAACTGGATGATGCACAGAAAATAGATACAGCTAAGGAGAGGTGTGAATTCCAGAGAAACTGAGCTGAGATTTCACCTCCAAGATTTCTTCTTATTTGCCAACTGTACTGAAGACATCCCAGTCCTAATCTTTTTTTAAGTCGAATGTGAGTTCTAATTGTAGCTAAGGAAGTGAAAAGTAAATCCAGATTTATTTTTTTTCTCTGCCTTTGATATGGTGCGCTTCTTTGTACGTGTGTTTTAGCAGTGTCTTTTAAGCCCTTATTTATGAAGGAGTTTATTTCCAAAGAGACTTTATTTCAGTTTGACCCTGGCAGGCAAAGTCATGGCTCTATCACAGGGCCATAAGATAATGACAAAGGGCTTTTTTTAGCATTTTGGTTGTTCTGGCTGAGGATCTTACATGTGCTATTGCCCCTTTGTCAGAGATGCCCAAGTCAGCAGAAAGGTGCGTGCATTTAGGCTGCTAGTTTTGCAAATCATTATTCATTGCCAGTCAAAATAAACAAGAATTTTTCTGTGAGAAAGAAATACTGGGGTTATGTGAGGATAATATGTTCAGATATCCACTGATCGCTTTCCCTAATATAGGCAAATTCACGTGAAAAAATAAGGCAATTGTGAGTAGAGGTTATATAGGCATATCAGGTAGTAATTTATTTCTTATCAGTATTTGGTCATTGGAGTTTTGGCTTAACTGAAAGTGCAGGCAATGCCCTGTATACTACTATCATTATCAGTCAGGTAATGAATTACAGTGAGGAGAGTTAATTAGTGTTCTCATCTGCTGCCACATAGGCAATGGTACTCTAGAGAAAGAAAAATAGTATTTGTTAGAGTCTGTTTTTTGCCAGGTACAGCAACGATGCGTGGACACTACTACTCAGTTACGTATGCTAGTAAAGAATTACCTCAAAGTTTTGCAATGTTTTTTTCTTTCCCTACCCACTGCATATAGAAAACGAGTATGTCATGATATTCAAGCTGAATATTTCCCAAATAGATATTCTGTAGACTCCAGGATCAAGATTGTACAATTTATTGGAATCTTTTCAGATGTCTGTTATCAAACACTTCAGAATATTGAAAACTATGCATTTCACAGAGCTGGTTTTTGTTATTGTTGTTTATTTTTTGTTTGTTTTTAATAATTGAATACAAGCATGGCTTTCAGAGACTGACACAAAAATTTCTGGAAGTCAGTTAATTGGGCTGGTTTCTAACACAGCACTTAAAGCTTTTCTTTTGTTTAAGATGGGAAAAGGCGTGTTTTGGAATACACAATTTCTCATGGTCTGTATTACAGTTGAAAACCTAAACAAATAAAGAGTAAAAACTTTGTCTTCTTGGAGTCTCAGTAGAGAAGCTGAACATCATTCAGTATGAATTACTCTTCTGTCCTAGATTTGGTCTTTCTGATCAGGGTAGGGATGTTTCAGTATGTCAGTGGAGATGAGTTTTATGGATGAAAGGAAGGCTGGTACCCAGAATTACAGAGACTTTGCTGAGAATTAGTTCACTGTCCATCCAGTGTTCCAGAGCTGACTAATGAAATAAAAGGAAAAATAGTATTCTAATATAATTTTCTGATGTAAAGAGTTTAGTGATCTGTGTACTTGTGACTAAAGCAAGATATTTTTTGTGCCTGGAATAATTAGGGAGACCCAGTTGTCTGCATCTACTTTGAAATATCTTGTACATATTTCATGGCATCTTGTATTACCTGACATATAGTGAATGAAATTGTAATAGAATATGTTCGTAGGGAAAGTCTGTGAATTTGTGAGTGGCTATAATAAACAGATTACTTGAGTTGTGATGAAACTGGCTGCTTTGTATTGAGCACAGCCAACTCAGATTTCAAGAGATTCAGGTTTTTTAATCAAGCGTCTTAAAATGTCTATAATAAAAAAGGCTTCAAAGAGGAGAGATTAAAAAAAGTAAATAAACCAGAAAAAAATATAATCAAATTTTGACCACTTAAATTGCTAACCTTCAAAGCTAACGCTGGAGAAGCACAATATTATTAGCAATAAAAAGAATTTACTTTGCCCTTTTATAATTACCATAAACCAATTGACTGAGATGGAATGATGTTAATATTTAAGAAGTAGGACACTAGATTCTATTATCTCAGAAGCTCTGTCACCTGGTACACTCTGTAGTCCTGTTATCTAATTATTGTCCTTAAATTGCATTAGTGTGCCAGCAATTTGTCTACTGGTGGAAAAGTAATTGACATTTGGGTTACTGCTTCGTATTTGGGAGACTCACTAGCTGGTTCCAGAGAGCCCTCTTCTGTCAAAGCAGATTAGCTTAATTTTACCTAAAAGAGAAGAGAAGGTCTGTGCTTTTGAGTATGTCACTTACATAGCTCTCTTGTAATTTGGTATTAAAAGTCTGGTTATATCTCAAAACTAATTGGCAACTGAAAAGAAGGAAAAAAGTTATGTCAAATTAATAAATGACACTTCTGACTTGAACTCCAGTGCTGTCAGCTCTTTCCTAGAGTGTGCAAGCAGTTGTGCAGTGGTACAAAGAGCCAAAGCAAACACTGCGGTGCTGTGGATAGAGGGGGGTGTTTGTTTGGTGGCACCTGCTGGATTTGTGTTTCTATCTCAGGTGTGTGTTTGGCAGCTGGTGCAGACCCGGAGCCACGTCACTACACGAGAGACCTGGTCCATGGCCGGGGGCTGAGCTGTCACAAAGGTGCTGAAATACTGGGCTTTATCCAGAGACCCGGGGGAGGTTTGCTTGGTTCACACATGGGTTGTCAGGTCTGCCTCTTTTCACTGGGGTAAAGCACCAGATTATCAAGATTTCTTTGTAAGAACTGGTGCTCGTGTGCCCTGGGTTTCCAGCTGGTTGGGCAATGCTGGTGGCTGTTTGCCTTCACATATCCGCTTCTAAGGCAAGCGGCCCACTTTGCTTTCTTTACCTGTAACTGTTTGTGTATTATCATTAAAATAAAAGTTATTTATATTTCAAATAATATTTTTCTAACTAAAATACATAGCTTTTATCTTCATGATCTCTGGTAATTTTAGTTTTCTGTTTTGTTTGGAGGAGGAGTGCTTCCAAACTCTTTGTATACAATTTCTTTGATTAGAATTTAAAGGATAGTTATTACTCCATATAGCCTGAGTACGGGAAGAGTAGCCTGTATTTCAGTGATTACATTGCACTGAATACATTTCTATGTCTCTGCAAAGGGTTTGGTTCATGACTGTGTACAATTAAGTGCTTGAAACTTTCCAGACTAATGCAATTTGGGATCTTAAGTTGATTAGAGATACATGATTACAAAATGCACATAATAATTTATGTGACAACTAGAATTAAATTTAAGGGATATTTTAAATTACCACGAGGAATGTAGTTGTCTAGTGGTGGTGATAATTTTGCTAATATAATTTGTTTAGGGACTTTTCAGTTCATGATTAAAACCAAGATCTTATATCTCTTCAGGTTTTTTTTGTTTTTTTTTTTGTTTTTTTTTTGTTTGTTTGTTTTTTTTTTTGTTTTTTTTTTTTTTTTCCACAGGGCTATTGCATAAACAAAAGTTTAATGCTTGAATTTATAAAATCAGTAGTGTCAGTATAATCCAAATGAAACATTTAGGAATGTTGGCTAAAACTGAAAACCCGAGTTTCTTTTGACTATAACTGTTGAAAAATATTTAGAGCGTTGATTATACATCTTTAGAGGTCTCTGCCTATATGTCTTTAAAATACTTCATCTTCCGATGACAAGAATACTGATTGTCTCTCCTTTTGGTGGCTTACATTACATAATATAATCACCTTTTTCCAACCATTATTATGAATTTGTTAAGGCCTTTTGCAGATGATGTAAATTGGTGGACTATTTTGCATAAAAGATGCTTTATCTCTTCCATATCTCAGAAAATGTTTTTTATGGGAGTGTACAGAAAACTGTAAGAGAACTTGATAAAATTATCGAAGTATCAAAGGATTTCTGTGATCATTTGTGATAGTGTAATTATCCATTACAAAATATGTTTGGAAAACAAGCTTTTTGCCCCCCCCACCCCCCCCAAAGAAAGGGTTGGGGGGGGGAACAAAACAAAACAACCCCAAACAAACAAACAAACAAAAACCTTAAGTTGATTCTGCAGCCAAAATGGCAACGCAATGGAAGTTTATGATAGACATTGCCATTCTCACTATACAAAGAAATTCTGAAAACTGAGTATTTCAGAAGAAAAATTAGTACCTGCATATCATACTGTCGAGGGTTTAGATTGCGGGGTGACAACAAAAACCCTGGCAGATGTATTGTTAACCTCCTCCCCCTCCACTTCCCCCTTTTTTGCCCCTCCCTCTCCCCCCTTCCCACTCAGGACAGGTGATCAGGAGGGAAAGAAGGACAGAGAGAAGAGAGTTGGAAAAATTAACAATGTTTTACTAATGCTACTAATAAGAATAGAGAAAATAATACAAAATATACAAAACCAATCTTGAAAGTCTCAGCAACTGCAGAGCCAGCAACCAAAGTCCTGGACTGGACTCTGCAGCCAACCGGAGCTGGATTCAGGCTCTCACTTGGCCTCAGTTCGCAGGGACGACTAGCAAGGTCCTTTCCTAATGTCGGCCATAAGCAGAAGGGAAAAGGCAAAAGGGACGAGATCCTCGTGATCTCCCACTTTTATATGAAGTATTCACGTGAATGGAATGTTATACACAGTTGGTCAGTTTCTTGGTCACCGGTTTCTCGTTGCCCCTCTCACGAGATGTCCATCCATGCTTATCAATAAGTTTGCATTCCATTGCTAGGTTTACCAAAACATGTGTCTGGTTCTCCAGGAAGATGCCGTTAATATGAAGGCTTTAGCTGACAGGCAAATGGCTAAAAGAGAAACTTGTTTTTAACAAAACCAGGACACATACTTGATATGACTAATGTGCTACTTAAACAAAATAACTACAGCTGCAATCTGAGAGCATCTGCACTGATCAATCTCTTTGACTTCTGGACTGTTTTTCTTCACCTGAGATTACTCTGAGGTTATCACTTTTCAGGAAGGTAACATTATATTAATGATTACTAGTAATTATGTTTTTAAAATTCTAAAAGGTCATAATTTGAGGGTGAGAGTGTGCTCTAAATGAGCCAAAGGTATTCAGAGATAATGCCTCTATTTTTTTGCAGCCTGTTAAAGTTGTGCCCTGCGAGGGACAGGTGACGGGCAGTGACCAGTGGCATTCATTAGCCTAACACTGTGAGTCTCCCCAGTCAAATGCTAAGCATTATTTTGCTTTAAAATTCTAATAGTACCAATAATGAGATGAATTTACTGTTAAACCAGGAATAGAAAAATAACCTTTTTGCCCCAAAGAATGGTATGTGTAAAAGGTCAGAGCTGCACCTGGAAGCACAGAGATGCCCAGTGGTCTGCACATGGGTCATAATAATTCAGAGTTCTTGAAATGCACTAAAAGTGTAAGTTTTCAGTAGGGCAAAGGATGTTGTAGGAGAATCAGTAATTTCTTAGATTTGGGATTCTTGCTTACAGTGCTGTTCAGAAAGTTAGATAAGGCCGGGCTTTTAAAGAGCGCAGGACCAGAATTTCTTATTCTCAGCCTACACAGCAGCTGCTAGATTTTCAAAATAGCTCAACTCCCAACAGTTCCTGTTCTGCAAGGCACAGAGCTCTTGTGAAAGTCTGGCTCTCATTTGGGTGCCAAAATGAGATCTGAACCCTCTGAAATCTGAAAATCTGACTCTCATGAAAATCTGTGAGTATGCTGATTGATTTCTTTTTTTTTTTTTTTTTTTTAAATATATATATATATTTTTTTGGCGAATGGGGGAGGGAAGAAGAAAAATATCCATAAAGTGAAGATGAAAGTTAGGTTACAACAGTATATTTATTTCTTAGCAGTTAGTTTTTTTGGCATGATTATGATAGTACTCTGATAAGCAGAGGTCTTTTCTCTGCATAGTTTTTAGAGGGCTACACATGCTAAAAAAAAGGATGTGCTGTATAATTGTTTCTAATGGATTAATCTCTCTCATTACCATCACTTTTCTTTATGTTCGTTGGTGCTCTCTTCTTGAGGCACACAGAACAATGACCATGTGGACTTTTCCTCTGAAGTTTAATTCAGACAGGAACAACTGTATATGGAACCTGCATGTATTTTTAATGCAACTAAAAGTGCAAAAAATTCTAGTTTAGATCTATACTCCTTGGAAGTCAGTTGTCTCCCTAGTCTTTTAAATAGAAAAAAAAGGAATTTCAATAGATGAGGGAAATTTGCTCTAACACTGCCTACAGTAGAACTAGAAGAAGGGGAACTGCTAGCAAAACTTGTATCTTCACGATATTTACATGATTAAAATATAAAATGTTACACCAGTGTTTGTGTGGAGCGGAGCTGGTTTTCAGTAACATGTGGGATTCGTAACTATGTTTAACGACATGGGTGATACCAGAAAGGGGAAGGAGTTGTTGGCTTTAGAGAGATCTCTCAAATGTGGTTCTCATGTATCGAAGAACATTGTCTTACAATTTAAAATTTAATTTGACTTGTTTCCACGTGTAAACCCTGCACCATTTTCATAGACTTTTCTATGGCATTAGTTCCTTGGAGATAATGGTTTCCTGTGGTTTATCTGGTACTAAAGTAAGACTTACTATGAATGTTACTTTTAACAATTACGTGTCTGTGGCTCTTTAATTCTCTACTTTGTCTAGCAACCATAATTTATCATCAATACATTTTTTTATCATTGAATAAATACTAATATGTCCTGCGATATATATGCACTAAATGTAAATATGTAGATATACTTGCATTTTTATTTATGCATGATATAAGTATGTGTGTATAATGTAGATGTCACTGTATGCCTTTCCCATCTCATCTTAGTGCAATAGTTCAAAGTTTTCCTCAAAAGCCTGAAGTTCTTGAAATTTCATTCCTATTTGAGGATATTTTCAGAAGTACCTACGCATCCACTTACTGAATCTAGGAAGTGTTTCTTGAAATGAGAAGAAAGCTGTGCACTCAAGCAACAATAAATATACCTGGAGTGCTAATATGCTTTCCAAACAACATTCATAAAGGTTGAGAAAAAGTTCGCTACCCCCAAGCACACAAACCTCCTCTTTTTTTTTTTTTTTTTTATTAACGTCTCTATTCAAACAAATTTACCAAAAAAGCAAATTCTGCAGTGGATGCATAAGCTAACAAATTCATTTTAATCCCATCTTTTCAGCTGAATTGTGTTTTGCCATTTTTAGCATTACCTCCTTTAATGTAAGCATGCGTATAATTCATATTACATCATAGCATGTATATTGTGTTCTGTATATTGGTCTCTCTATAAAGAAAAGAAAGAATCTAATTCAACAGAATGTCCTCTTTCATCTTATTTCAAAACCATCTTTTGGCTTGTTGTAAATTTGTTTATTTTGCTCCCTCCTATGACTTTTGCAGGCATTTGAGAAGGTTAAGCTGTAGATTTCCTGCATTTGTCTAGAAGGACTAAACTTGTACTAGCTTTGTTTTGGAAATAAAAATATTACATTATCATTGCCCAGCTGCAGATATATATTTGCTTCCAAGGCTTATATACTTCTGCTACAATGACCTATAGCTCTGTTTATTGACAGTTCTCTGACAAGGTGCCACCATAAGTCACAGGACAAAATTCTGTAGTAACTGCTGTGATGTGTGCTCTGAACTCTTCTGTTCTATGTATAGGAAACCTCCTTCAAACACGAGTAGACAGATGAAGGTAGTGAACAAAGATGACAACCTTAAAAATTCTCTGTCTCTGCATGAATGACTTGGCTTTGCTGAACTGAGCCCAAGTCTGACCTCAAGATTTTGTTGAGTTGAAGACCCAATTTCCTATGACACAATCTGTAGAGGAATATAGAAAATATGTAACTGCCTTTCCTCTTATTTCCCAATTATTTTTTCTAAAGGCAGTAGTGTCCTTTTTTTTTTTTTTTTCATTTTACAGACTTATTCATACAAAATGAATATTATCTTAAAATAAGTGCCAGAAAGCAAAAATCACTATCTTTGAATTGAACTGTTTAAAGAAAGTCACCTTGAAAATGTATTTCTTTATGGAAGTTTTATGTCTGTAGCCATGCGTGAGTGGACATGTAAATGTAGCAAGGAGTTGCTGACACAGTATTCCTGTTGTTGAGCACCATTGTGTAAAACTAGAGGCAACTTACCCAACTGAATTAACAAACAAAAATGTCAAAATAAATGAAATGTCTGCCACAATTAAAATGTACAAATAATTACAGATTTTAGGACAAATAGTGTAGCTTAACTTGAACACCAAAATCAGAAACACCTACTTTTTATACAATATGTGTGCAAAGGTTTTGAAATGTGCTTCATGGCTAAACAGTGAGCAGCACAGTGGTGTTTTCTGGGTGTTTGTTTTTTTTTTTTTTTTTTTTTTCTACGGGTATTATTGCTTTATGCTTGGTGTGCAGCTGAAAGATCACTTGTCACTGTAAAGGAGACCTGGAATAGCTGCATTTCTCCAATGAGACATGCCAAGCTAGTGCTGTGCAGCGTCTCCATTTCTGTGTTTCGACAGAGAAACCCAAGACCTAGAGTTTTAGAAGATGGGCGGAAAAAAATGGCTGAAGCCCCAGCTGATTGATGTGTAGATTGCCAGCCCTGGTACTTCTGGGGAAGAGGTTTTTCCTCACTCTCAGAGACTTGTCTCTGTTGTCATAATGAATTAACCCTGGTTGTGGGAGTTAAGGGGCTGTGGTCATGCTTAGAGTGTAACAACACTTTTGCAGGGACAAAACCAAACCAAGCCTCCAAAAACACCAAAACAAAAACCAAAAAGCCCCCCCAACCAACTCAAAACCTTAGCTTGATTTAGAACTGATAGGACTGTATGGACATGTCCCTGGGAAATGCACACCCTTTTGGATGAGCCTCTGTTCACTTGGGGGTGGAAACCATGAAGACTTTTCAGTCCTTTGTTTGTGTGTTTGGTTTTATTGTTGGTTTGTTTGTTTGTCTGTTTGTTTTTCCTTGTTGTTCCTCCACACACACTCCCCTGTGACCTGACTTGTAAGGGGTTTCCTTTTTAATGTACTTTCTACTGACAATTCCTTTGTCTTGTGGCCTCAGACCTTTACTCTTTGAGAGTCACTGTTCCTTTGCCAGTGATGCTTGGGGGGGTCAATTGAGTGAGTTTTGGACAGGTTGGATTAGAGGGTAATCCACATTTTGTTGATTTCTCACAGTAATTGTTTGACTTAGAACATTGGGTGTTCTTGTTGATTTGTCAATTTGCTGTAAACTATCGGAGAGCCTCCTGGAGTGCTGAAGTGGAACACAATCCTCATTTTTGCCAGCACGTCTCTGGGGGAGTTAATTTCTGTTTGCATTTCATGTGGATTCTACAATTTAGCAATCTTGGGCACTTTGCAGGCTTTAAGGAGCTGCGCCTCCCAATTTTGGTGTTATGTAAAGGACTATCTGTTGCTCCTATTTTATATGTGGAAAGAAAAGTGTATAGCTATTAAGTGATGCAGCCAAGGTTGCTTGACAATGTAATGATTGATCTGAGACTAAACTGCTGGGCCTAATTTGAGATTTTTTGCTTGAAGTGATAGACCATTATGAGTTCTCTTTCAAAACTGTTCAAAATCTTCCAGGTTCAGGCTTTCAGATAGAGACTCTGAGAATATAAGTTAACTCCCTGCCCTAAAGTGCTTACAGTCTGAGAACGGAGAACGGGAAGAGCACAGCAGCACTGTGGTACCTCCCTGAAGTCACACACAGCTGTTGGTAAAAGAATGAAGTATGAACAATATTTACAAATAATTTCCTTAATGTAAGTTTTACTGGATATTTCCACACTCCTTGTTTGTCTGATAGTTCAAAGATTATTTTTTCTTGGTTTTCGGAAGCTCTGTAAAAGTGACATGTTTAATAGGAATGGCTTAGTCAGAAGTTCATTTTAAATATGGCTTAAGAGCGTGTTTAAAGATTTATAAATATTAAAATTGGAACTGTTCATTTATCTTGTTGGCTGGGGAGGCAATGCCTACACATCCATTTTGTGAATAGTAGGAGAATGCCAAGGATGTAATTCTGTGTTTCTGTGGGTTCTCGAAGATCTAGAAACAGAATCTATGTGATAGAAACAATGTTGGTTTTATAAAAAGCCTCAGTGTTCTGATTCTTTTTTTCCTTTTAGTCTATGGCCCAGTCCCAATTCACTAGCCAACAGGAACATAGTACTGAAGTAAAAACTGTCCTCAGCTTCATATTAAGACCACCTGAGATATGTGGCATGTTGGGATTATTTGCCTTGATAAATTTTTTAAAAGGAGGAGGAGCTCTGAGGTATTTTTTTTTCTTGTAAACACATCAAACATATTCTCAATACTACTAATAATATAAAATAGTTATATATGTCTTTTTCATAGTTCTTTAACGCCAGATACTTTAAAAGAAAGTAGTTTTCAGGTCTGTAAAGACTGAAATTGAGAAAATTGAGTGTTGGAAATACTGGAAGCTGAGATGGGGGGGCCTAATGGCAGGAGTAGCTGGCATGTTTTTATGGGTGCAGGGTGTTAGGAAATTAAGAAGTTCTGAACTCCGAAGGTTGCTGAGACTATGCCAGTAAAAGCAGTACGTGTTTGTACTCAGTACCTGGTGGATGTCTGAGAAGAAATATGAGGATGTTGAAATTCACAGCTGAAAATGTTGGGATAACATTTTATACCCAGAGTCTCATTTGGGAGCTTTCTGAGACTGCTCTGATTTGTGCAGCATGAAGGAAAAGAACCTTACTAGCTTAGGGAAATGGACGAGGAGGTGGTAGAAAAACTTCAAAAATAGGCTTTACTGGAACAAAAATCATCTCTTTTCATTACACTTATGGCACTGATGTCTTTTTGTGTTCAAAGGAAGAATATAGGCCTTGATTACTTCTTGAATTTGACACAGCTATGGCTGCAGTCCCCTAATGGTGTCATGCTTTATCCAGTGCTCCCATAGCTTTGTTAATTCCCAAATAATATCAAAGAAAAATTGGTGATCAAGTATAATATGTGGGAGTCTTCTTTAGGAAAGAGATGGATAATAGGAACAGCTAAATACTGAATACAGAAATTAAGTCTATTTCTGGTCACTAAGGGAAGATTTCTTCAGTCTGTAACTGCAGGAATTCAAAGCTTAGGTGAAAGAAGGCAGAGTTGCAATATGTTCTGAAGAATGTGCTAAAAATCAAAGCTTAGATGCTGACCAGGCAACTACCCTCACAAAACATACAGAAAAGATATTATCATTCTTTTCATGCTAGATTGAGGTTGGAAATAATATAGTTCATTATATCAAAGCTATTTTGTTATGTTCAGCACAGTATTCCATATCCCAGACTAATAAAGCTGATATATATATATATATATATATATATTTATTTTTTTTTTAAATAAGCATTTACTGAGGACCAAAGCAGTCATTTCGCATGGACTGCAGAATAATTTGAAACAGTAATACAAAAATTGCACACAAATTTTTTTGTTCATTTCCTCAGAAACCAGAATTGCTGTGTGGATTGTTCCCAGTGCTGCCCAGGGGAGACCTTGTGACAGACTATGGGGTCACCTGGCGGATTTAAAAGGCTCGTTTGTGGAATTAGAGTTGAGATAGGAAAAATGGTTCAGTGAAGAAGTGATGTCTGTTCTGGATTATAAAAGAAATGTCTTGTTTCCTTTGAATAATGGCTCCAAATGTGAATGGAATATTTCAGCCTATTGTTCTCAGAGGATGGCTGCCTGGGGATGGAGAAGCCTTTATGCTTCTTGGTGTTATCTTTGTGTAATATGAAGTAGGAGGAGGAGAGAAAGAAAGAATGCATGTGTCTGTGTGTGCGGGCATGTGGGTGTGTCTCAAGCAGCCACTTAGAAAGCGTTGCTGTGCTGGATAGGACAGGTCTGGGTCGCTAGTGATGGTCCCTGGGATAGCTGGTTTTACTATTTCGCTCAGGGAGCAAGTAGTGCTCTTAAAGGATAGGGCATGAATCTTCTTTTGTAAATAAAACCAAAAATGCAGCTTATGATTTCAGTGGAGGTAAATGAGAAAAATGTGATATGGTGTAATTTTTTTTTTATTTTTTTTTTTTTTTTCTGCAGTAGTAAAAAACTGTAACATTTTTCCAGGCTCACTCTATAAAATCTCAAAGACATGGTATAATTTAAAATTGCTATGTGAACAAGTTTTAGACAAGCAGAAATGAAGGTTTTTAACAGGTAGTTTTAGTTCTTTATCCCCTTGCATTAGTTCCATTCAATACGCATTTGTCAGGTGGGATCTGTGTATCAATTGCATGTTCAAAGACTGTAAATAAAAATTTGCAAACTTTTGTAATGAATACTTAAACCACCTTTTTTAGAACACTTAATTCTATGCATTGCCTATATTTTAATGGGCTATAGCATTTCCCTTTGCAACCTCCTTCTAGTGCTTTAATTTTTCTTCCCTTCAACCTCAGCAGATGACCAGATATGTCCTTATTTCATTCAATTCTGCTTTTCAACGATTAAGGAAAATTATTCCAACCTTTTGTAGGGCCCTTTGGTGATGTTGCCCTTGGGCTAATTAGTACCCACTCCTTGGATCAGACCTTTCCATTCTTGATGTGCCTCAGAAATCTCATACCAGACGATTGGCTATCCTTAATAAAGAAAAGTAGGATGGATAAAGGGAGTCAGTGAACTGCAGCTCCACTGTTAGAATGTCTGCAAGAAGTGACAGGAGCTTATGATGCTTCAGTAGCATCGATCCCAAAACTGCCAGGACTCTGGAATTTATTAGAGGTAGAGGATCATGCCGTGTCCCTAAATCCCTCAGAGACTCTGGTATCATTTGCTGCCATCATTGCTAGAAGATAATCCAGATGAAATGAATGTTTTGGGTGTCATGCAGAATGTGTGCAGAATGAAAATCTGTGAGGTTTGCATAAATGAGGGTGTTATTCATACAAATATTTGCTAATGACTGTTCATCAAAACAGTTTTAAAAGAAATCCAAGGGAGCTGATTTTAAGAAAAATGGAAGTAAAATGACTAAAGGGTTACTAAAAAAAGTTACTAATGACAAAAGTTACACTTCAGGGAATAAAACGGTGAGACATTACTCATGTCATTCAATTTGTGATCACGATGTCATGCTCATGGGCTGTTTCTTGAGCTCTTTTGTTGGGTTTGCATCCTGCGTGTCCTGTCCCTGCTGGTCCAAAGCTGTTCATTCTTCCTGGACAGAGGCCTCTGCCCTTTTCCAGACGTTTTTATCTTGTATTAAGTACTAATTTAAGGAGAACAAAATTAACTGTTTTTCTGGATGCCTGGTTTTAAAATTGCTCACAGTATTTTAGCAGTATGGGAACTGTTTAAGGTGAAATAAAAATATTACTTGCTGTTGCTTATCCCAGGTGCTTCTTGCTTTTGGTCACTGTGTAATTGTTCAAATAAAACGGATTTGATAATAAAATAATACAAGGTTATTTCGTAAGTCTTACAGCAGACATATATTAAAGAGGCTGCAGAAGAACTAAGTTGCTTTCTGGCCTTAATGTATGGCTTTAATATTTTTTCTTTTTTCCCCCCTCTCCAGTTTGAGTCGAGGCTAAAAAGTGAGTTTAGCTATAAGGTGACATCTATAGGTTGTCTTCTTTCAGTGGGTCAAGGCTGAACGTTTATTATTGTTTTGATTATATTTTTGTGTAGTTGAAATTAATTATGAATTCAGTATTACATTCTCTACTTGGTCTTTAAAGTGCTGAATGGGAACTGGAGCTTCTCTGACCACATTCTCTTATTACCTTCTCTACCTTATCACAACTTTGCTGAAGTGTTATTAAACTAAAACTGTATATTTTTTAATGTATTACTAGGAAAACTTTTCAAGCTTCTTCAGTTCTTTAAGAACCTGTGTCTTTGAAGTACTTCTGCCACAGTAATTTTAATGAAGCTAAGCAGAACAAGGAACATGTTTCCTTTAAACATCAGCATTTCCTGGCAGAACAGGAAGATGAATGGATGAAATCCCTTGGAGGCCATGGAAGTTTTCCCATTGACTGTAATGATCTTGGATAGAAATCACAGAGAGAAGTAGGACTAGGAATATATAAAGTTAGGTATATAAATAGTTGCTAATAGGAGTTCCTGGTTTTCAGTAGCAAAGGGGTTGTGATGGGATGCATGATCTCTTAGCAGACAGCACAGTGCAGTCTAGAAGTGGAAGTGCTACTTTTCTGAGTGACCATAATGTTATTACAAACAGATCCTCTAAAATTTGAGTCCATGGAAGTAATTTGCAATAGTGTTGCGTTATACCAGTGAAGTAGCATAGCAAAGCTTGTGGGTTTTTATTCTTAGACATATCACTATATTAGTCGGCATTATCCAGCAACAAGAAAGCGATCTTTGCATGAGAAAATCCTATTGGATGCTTTTGTGACTGGGATTTAACGAATGCCATTGAATATTTTTGCATTACTAGTTTATTGATATAGACTATAGCAAAAAGTGTTTTTCCTCAACCATGCTTAACTTGAATAATTATGAAAATGAAACTAAATCCTTTAAGATTGCTTGAATGTCAATTGCAGCTTGGCTCTCTACAACAGAAAATTAGCACTGTTCACTTGTGTGGTGACTAATATTGGGAAAAGCTGATAATTGGTCCCATTGAATTAACAGGTATTAATTGCATTTAGTGCATCTAAAAGATAATATATTTTTCCCACATAAATTTTCAAGTAGTGCAGCTGTGTTTTGATGCAGTGCAGTCAGTATTGCTGACATGGTCCATGCCACAAAACAAGGGTTTCCCAGTAATTTACTGAAATTAGTTTGTATTGTATTTTGTGTGTTTAACATTATGATCTGTGGAAAGCCAGTAAGAAAGTATAAAGTTTAAATAAGTATAAAAAAAAATACATATACGTATATACTGTGGCTTTTCTAGCATTATAATATCTTTTGGCCAGGATTATTTTGTGCTTCTTGGTAATGGGCAAAGGATAAGTGTCAAATGTATCAGCCAAAACCATTAAACAAGGTATTTAGTCTGTGTCCAGCGGTTTGGCATCCAGATACTGAAAGATGAAGTGCTGTATTTGCAATTCTGATTTTAAAAATTTTATTTCTATTAAGGTTTCAGGGCGATTACATTCATTTCAGTACATTTTGAGGGTTAAGAGAAGCTCTGAAAACTAAGACTCTTATTTAGGAGCCAAAAATACAGAGTTAAAACACTACTCAGAATGTCATTTTGGAACTTTTGGTCAAAGATTGTAAATATGAATCAGCTACCTGTGTAGTCACCTCAGAGTGTTCCTGATAGTACATAAGACTACAAACAATTTGAATTTATGAGATGAAGTACAATTCCTGTGTATGAAATCAAGCCTAACCAACATGAATTGTGTCTGAAGATACTTACACATGGAAAGAAGGGTTGTGATTAATAAATGACTCCAGACTGCTTTTAATGTAAGAGTAGACTGTGCTACAAACAGGAATGGGAAAAAATGATTACATTTAATAGGGTAGCAGCTGTAAGAGTGCCATTATATTAAGTGGCTTAATGAATACTGATCTTGAAGCAATAAATCAAAATGCAAACAATCTAATCAAGTAAGCAGAGTTTTTCAGACAGTTAAACTATATTAAATGAACACTTCAATCAAGGTGTTTACCTGCACATGTTCTTATGTTTAATGTAGTTATTGTTTGTGTAACATCATTTTCAGGTTATATATTTAATGCAAACTTATTATTTTTTTTTTTTCTTCTGCATTTTTCTGTTGTGGTTTCCTTTTTATTTGTTTTCTTGTTGTATTTGTGTTGGTTGCGTGGTGTGTGTGTGTGTGTCTTGTTTTGTTTAACTAAAGAGATTTATTGTAGAATAATAACTCTGTGTTAAATTCTGTCCTAGTACTGAAAGGTTTTGTAAAGAAGAGTCAACAATGTTGCTGAAGCTTTCACAGTAACTGTTTCTTCAGGTAGGGGGGCAGCTCTGTCCCAGTGTCTGCATTTACAAATTTATTTAGGGGTCTTTGTGTGTATGGTCATGTATGTATACATATATGCCTCTATATGTACGTATGTGTGTGCACATGCCTATGTATGCACAGGTAATGTCATTTTCTACCTGCTAGTGCAGAAAAAAATGGTAGTTCCATCGTTTGCTGAGAAACTAATATATCTTCTGACATTGTAAATACATAATGTGGAAATTAAAAGGAAATTACATTTTGTATGCAATGCTTCTAATTCTGGAGTCTCTTCCAGGGTTACAAAAGTGTTCTTCCACAGGCCAAATGTAGCTGGATCACTTTAGGATCTGAGCCAACAGGCACTGATGTGCATACAATAGCTATATAGGTATATATAGGTATAGCTGCTGGAGAGTATTTGCAGTGCAAAATCATGAGTACTTCTGTGTGTCTTTACATGGTGCTGGTCTTAGCTTCCTTAGTAAGTGTTTTTACACCTTGGCTTTGTCCTGTTTATTTCAGTTTGCACAATTATTTCAACTTCTTTTATCATCAAGATGTATGACACATTTAGTTTACTTACTGACCAAACTGGTAAATCTGCAAGCCAGGGGGAGATGATGTGTATAGGGGTGGTTTTGGGACACACTTGCATTTCTATTTGAGGGCTCCCTGAGAAGCCATCATTGAAGAATCAGTACGTAGCTTTTATATTTGCTTGGTTTGTACTTAGCATTTATTTATTTATTTATTAGAAGTGGAAAATAATACCTGTGAGGCCTCTGTAGCTGATTAAAGTATTCAGAGGTCCTCACTATTTGACTCTTCCCTTTATCTGGGGAAAAGATTGATGGTTTTGCCTCATGAATCATTCAACTCTGCTCCTGGTGTCTCAAGTTTTGTCAGGGATCAGAAACATGCAGTTGACTCCCTTTTCCATGTTTTCACAACAGCAAACTTGATTTGTAACAGCAGAAGTGGAAAAGAAATAAAGAGCTATCTCAATTTTGTAGGCTGCTTGTCAAAGCTTTGAGTAGCAGGTGAAGGTCGGCGTTTTCTGTCAGCAGAATTAGGAGGATGGAGATGTATCCATTTTCATGGTAACTGTGAAAGATGGATTGTCTTTGGAATTAACAAAGTAACAGAAGGGGATATTGTAGCTGCAAGGTGTAATTGTACCACACAGCTATATTGCCTGGCTTTTTGAAATGTGCAAGATAGAAGAAGCCATCAGGAAGAAATCCAGTACAGCTATTTCTGCATTAGGCAAGCATAGATCTTGCTTGAGCTGCTGACAAGTACCTGCTAACATCTTGGCTGGCTGGGTTTATTGGGAGGCCTGTTTCGTGGTCCAACAGTAAAATTAAATGGTACCAAATAAAATTGGTACAGTCATTATAATTGGCCGTGGCTGTCCCTAGTTGCAAGACACTACTACGAAGTGCTGTAGTGTAGGTGTAAGGACAGACATCAAGGGTTTTGGCATTCATTGTATTTAGTTAAACACCACCTTGAAGAAAACAGAGGATCAGTACTGAACTCATTTTCCTGTGTATTGAGCCATACATATATTAAGAAACAGACAAGTGCAATGGGACTTGAGACTTTCTGTTTTAGTTTGAAAAAAATTTGTTCCTATTTCTTTCCTATTGTTTCATTGTCAACGCACCATGGCACCAGGCCTTTTGGAGCTCAAGGAATGTCTGGATGGCACTTGTAGTGATACAATTTAATTTAGGTAGTCCTGTGAGGAGCAGGGAGTTGGACTCAACTGACTTTATGGGACCCTTCCAGCTTGAGATATTTTATGATACTATTTCATTATTCTAATCAAACTGTTTACATCAAGGGCTCAGGGGACTGGCTGTGATTTAGATCATACTTCCTAGTTTGTGCTAAAAACGGAGAGATAATAACTTTATTTTGTAAGCAGAGCTGATCTTCAGTTGCCCAGTCTGCAATTCTCATTAGCCCAAATTGGAGGCCAGTAAAAAAATATTCACTGAAGTTTGCCCAAATTTTTAACTATCCTTTGTAATAAAGGACGAATCTGTCGATTACAAGTTCCAGTATAGTGCACTCTCAGAGTAGCTTTAATGTCACCTCCAAATGTTGCATACTTCCACTTTAGTGCTTTTAAAATTATGTTGCTGCAAAACCCGGAACAGACCATAAGCAGTTAATAGTGCAAGAAGAATTGTTCATATTGTGACTATCAGTCTTTTGTGCACTGACGTTGATACTACTGTCAGTTGACAGTGAGCTTTTCTAGTCAATCTATTGAAGTACAAAAGGCCGTGTTTCGAAAACTGTCATTAAAAGTACATTTGTTTTGTAAGAGCAGCACATCCTTTATTCTCTCATAATGGAATTCCCCATAACAGATGTGACAGGCCAAAAGTTGAAAATGTTATCGTAAGAGGAAAAATAGGTTAAAGCATCTTTATATTTGTTAATCCTTTTTCCAAATTAGAAGTTCACCTTAAAAAACGATAGTTCACTCACTTTGGTTAATTCACTCATAGGATTTTTATGGTCAAAATATTACATTGTTTTCCAACATGATCTTTTGAAGGTGTTTCAGCAAGGGGAAGTTATCTCTTGATTTGACTCATGCAGCCACAGCCTAATCCCTTTGAAACAAATACTGTACCCTGTGTCACAAATGTTTGCTGCTTCTCACAATGTAATGACTGGCATAATTAATTGCCCAAATTATCCTGAGAAGGGGTAAATTCCATTATGTCTGTGGCCTATTACTCATTTTCCGTTTTCTCCTGATAGAGCTGATAAAGTCCTCCACAGGTATGGATCTGATGTTATACCAGTCCATCAACTTTAAGTGATTCTGAAAACACGTATCTGTTTCAAACATGAAATCTCATGGTAAATCAGTGTTAAATGAATATTGCAAAATTTCTATTGGTGTTCTGCTGGTGTCTGTGCTGACTGTGTATTGTGTACCCACAGAGCCCCGTCTCTCAGTCCAGTACTCCTGTATGTGAGACAAATGGACCTAAATAATTGCTTTCAGTTAGGTGGTATTTGTATTAATGGTTTGTCCAAAAGATCCACTTGATTTTAAATTGTATTTTTTTAACTTGATGGTGTATAGAATGCCTTGTAAGGCCTCTCTTCTGATTCTCTTGAAAGGATGTGCATAGTGAAGTAGTATGGAATGTTTGTGAAATATATTGCATTGCTGCCGTTATCTGGGTGACCCTATTATTGACTGGGACTGTGAAGATGTATTCTTGTTTTATACTTTCATGTTTCCTAATGGCTGAGTTGAAAATGGTGATGTGTGCTGAATATTAATATTTTAATATGCAGAGAGGGAAGATCTTGGAGCTGGTGCCTGAGTGGGAAAGGCTTGCATTCAGGGTGGAGCTATATTAAAAAGATTCCTCTTCCTCCTGACTCCATAAGTCCAAGAAGATTCTGAGAGTCAGGACGGGCAAAAGGATATACCTCTCAGAAATCAGCTACTGAATCTAAAGGGGAAAAAAAAAGTTTTACTTTTGCTTTGTTTTATTCACTCTTTACATCATTCATTGATGATAAATTTTGCATAAAAGATAGCAAATCGAAAACTGAGGTACTGGTAACATGATGGGAACTAGTGCTCAACTTCAATCCCTTTCAATGCCTGGCTTCTCAAGCCTCTTACTCAAAATAGTTCTCCTGAATAATGAAGGAATCTCTGGATTCACTGTATTGAGTTTTCATTTTTTCTGTTTGTCTCACAGCTTGCTTAATACCTTGAAGGTGAGAGGAGTCTGTGTGCTTTAATAAATTAAACAGTGTCTGTTTTTATGTAATTATAAAGCAAATACTTTTATTGATTCATGTAAGCCTCAGAAATTATTTTACTTTGATAGAAAGAGGACTTGAAGTGAATGAAAATGTGTAATTTGTCAGTAAATATGTTTTATGCCCACAGCACCTTCCCCCCCATTGTTATGTTTTTGGCATGTGTAAAGTTGAGATGCTGATTAGCCTGGCAGCAAAAAGGGTAATGGTTTCTTTCTAAATTTGTGTGAAGGTAGGAAATAATACAAGCAGAAAAACAGCTTGAAGCAATTAGGTGAGTTAGGCTGGAATAAAGGGCTGGAAGTGTTCTCCTGGAACACACGCTTCCCAGGACAAGTTACAGGTTGAAAACAAACTCCAGGAGGCTTTCACATCACTTGGTGTTCACCTGTGCATCCAAGCAGCTGATAAAAATACTATTTATGGAAGGGAATCTGACAGCACTGGTATATCTATATATATGTTACCTTGATATAAACAGCTTTCTAAGCATAAAATGTTAAATAATTTAGGTATTTTAAATAAAAGTATTTATCTGGAAATTTAGCAGGTTTGCAGATTGGTCTCTTACAAGTTGCTGAGGAAACAATATCAAACTGCTCACATAATTTGAATACTTACTTTAAGATGAATAAGGGGAATTGAAAATGTTGCAGCTGCCATATGCCTTTCACCTTTTCTCTTGACATTATCAATTGTAGTATGAAACTGAAAAAAATATATTTTCCCCACATATGTACCAGTTAAAATGGTGAAAGTTGAAATGAGAATGATGCTGTGAACCAGTTACAACTTTCTTAGGCTGAATTTTTTTAGTTACATCTCACTTAGGCTGAATTTTAATTGCTCGTCTAATAATGAAAGACTTTCTCTTTTCCCAGAATGTTGCTCCTTTGGTTCAACAGAACTGCTGAGTTTTATGTGATGTATCCATGGATGAATTAAAAGCCTGGTGAGAGCCTTTGAAAGTGCCAAGCACTTACTGACAAATCCTAGAGGCTTATTTTTTCATGTCTTTTAAACAAATGTCATACTTTTCCAAAAGTTTCCTCGTTATCTTTGTGTTTTTGTTTGAGTTCCAGCTTCTTGTACTAGGAAAATAGGTAATATTTCACAGTACTGTAGCCAATTACTTCGGTGAGGATTACTGACTTGCATATTGGGTAGATTTCTTTTATACAGTATTATGGATATCAGAGTTTTAGGTGAAGGAGGGTAGTTTGTTCTTTTTGTTTTAAACATTGCTTTTGTAAATTATCTCGATAAGGTTGGCTGGAGAGAAAATATGTCAGGAGCTGTTAAAAACATCCAACTTTTGCAGCATATAGGAGGCTACCAAACCTGCTAGTGCCGAGGTTGTTGTATGTGCTTAGAGCAGATGGGTGGCATGATAACCAAAAGAACAGATACTCCAGAGAACTGAAGTTTGGAAATTCATACTCTGATAGTTTCATACCTTGTTTCGTGTCTGGATGATGGACCATGTTGAGCTGCCCTGCAAGACAGCTGTGGACTGGCTGCATTTGCTGTTAGCAGCATGGGGTTCTAGCTGGCAGTAGCTCTAAAGATAATATCTGTTCTGTGAGTTGTCATTGTTACCTGTGAAACCTGCCTTTTTTCCTTCAGTCCAACCGTATTTATTAATTTATTGACTTTTGTAATGTGGTTTGTTATGTAAAATCAATATTTTTTTAAATCTATGGGCACCTTCTATTATTTCCTAAGACATTGTTTTATTTGCTCGATGGTAGAGGTTGGAAAAATGATTGAGTTCTTACAAATTAAAACTGTAGTTGGGTTCTAGCAGACCAGTTGCAATATTAGGGTCTTACCAGTGCCCTGAGAGAAAGGCTGCACTAAAAACTAACTAGACCAGAAAATTCAACAGGATGGTGTCCTTACACACATTTTTGAGGATACAAAATGTTTTGTGTTTTCTTAGCCACCAAGTTCAATCAACTATAAGCTGTAAATCTAGAGGAAATTGAGATTTCCTTATTTCTAGTGTTTGTTTTATATGGAACTTGTGATATCACCCTCACGTTCATAGATCCAGCCATGACTCTCTCTAGTGAGGACTCTGCAATTTAACTCTGCTTCAAAGAAAGCATTAGCAAGAAAGCAAGCCAGAGCTAGCTTTTAACCCGCAGGTTCAGCTATGAAGACTGAATTGTAAATCTTGAGCCAGTTGTTTTGCCTAATTGAAGGAGAAATGGGGATGAAGGGGAGAAAAGCTGATTAACCAAATGGATGCAAATGGATATGTTGTTATCATGTTAATCCTTGATTATTACAGAGAACAACTGCATAGGTAATAAATGGGAAATCAAGGTGGGACTTGAAGCAGACACACATAAAATCCAGTATTTTATACATTGACTTTACTAGCAGTAGCGACCCAAACCCATATGCATCCACAGTATCTGTGAAAACAAAGAGGAATTAGGTATTAGTTTTGTGTGCTTTGCTGAGTCAGGACTGTAACCACAATGTAAAGGTGACCTAAAATCCACTTGAGTAGCTACAAGAAAAGTAGTTCAAAGTTGGTGTGGGCTGTGCCTCAGCATCACCATCCATCTACTTTTTCCTGGAGAAGGCAAAGGAAGGCTTGCAAGGCCATTTCATACACTTCATTTACTTGCAGCTGCCATAATGACTCCCATGGGCCCCCACAGCCAGCACAAGTCAAATCAAGCACAGGGCCCAGCCAGGCGTAGAATAACTCCAAAATAAAAAGCATATAAGACCTTTTAAAAGCAAGTTCTTTATTAGCCTTACAGCCTGGTGGGTTTATACTCTGATATAGGACGAGTTTTATCTACTTCATTATATACATTTCTGAGGTCAAGCTGGGTTCATTAATTTGTTGCAATTTGTAATACAAATTAAAATTCCACACTTAACATTCAAACTAGTTGGATTTTTTTACTGGTTTGAAATAATTTGCTCTTGTGTTTAGATGTACAGAGAGAAAGCCCTATCTTTTATGTGCCAGAGAATGATACATGCCCTGATGATTAAATTCTACTTAATGCTGGCCATAAGTGATTTACTTTTGATATTTAAGGATGTGTTCATGGATGGATGTAGATTATAAAATGGTTCAACATAACATGAATGAAAGAGGGAATGCTTGTTCTTCTTGATACCTACTGCTTTCATAGCTCATTGATCTGATGTGTTTTCATTCACCATTGCCATCCAATGAAAATGAATGTAGTCCCTGACTTGGCATGTCTGAGGAGCTGGGAATGGGGGTCTGTGTGTACCCTGATGTGCTTCTCCTCCACCATCTCTAGAGCCCTCTCTCTGCTTTCCAGTGCAGAGCGAAATGTTTCCGAAGGTGAAACAATGGTGTTCCTCCCTTTTAGGGCCAGAACATACTAAAATGGTGCATGGCCCTTGGTTTGTATCTAGAATAGACACTTACTACTCTGAGTTGTTCATTCAGGTTTGAGAAGATGATGGGTTCAGCTCCTGAGGCTACAGTATTCTTCATGTTATGGCCAGCATCTGGGGAATCAGCATTGTCTTACTCCATTTCCTGACAAATTATTGCCTGTAGTTTGCTTCAGCAATCAAAACATGTAGTAAAAGTATTGAGACGTAAAATCTGGCCAGTTTTCAGTTCTGTCCTCTTTGTATTTACATATCAGCGTAGTTCAGGAGTTTCACAGCTCACCATGCTTTCATGGTACTAGAAGCAGCTCTTTTGTCTGTGCACAGACACAAAAAGGTCTTCAGATGTTCAAGTGTCTTTCATCTCCCAGTCTTCCCATCTCCCCATCTCCTTTTGAGAATTCGAGATCTAACCTAGTTCCTTTGCTGCCTTTTTTTTTTTTTTTTTTTTTTTTTTTTTTTTTTACAAAAGCATTACTTTTTACGAGAGCCTTTATTTCTGTTCTGGTGCACCCATCCTGTCTTATAAAATTATCTCATGTTCTATACAAAAAAAGAGAAGTTTCCAAGAAGTACAGTTACACATACGAAAACTTGAAGCTGTTGGTGTTGGGAAAGAAAAACAACGGACAATCACTTTGTTTTTCACTTCAAATGTGTCTGAACATTGCAAAGTAGTCAGAATTTTGGCGTGTATTATCTTGACACTCTGATGCTACTTTGGATAGACCTACTCTTTCTCCTTTGACAAAATTTCACTAGGTATTAATTTTCCAAATATCTGTGTTTAGTAATTTCATACACCTATATAGACCTCTTCTTAAAGGTAATTTTCTCTGTATAATCTAGCTGCATACAACCTGGTTTAGGATACTGGCTTGTGCAGTGGATCTGTATTTCCGGACACACTGGTAGCCTGCTCTGGTCAATTATTTACTTAGGTAGTGTCTTATTTTTTATGTATAGAGAATTAATACCTCATTTGAACTACTTATATGCCAAATTTTTCACTTTGTTTCACTGCGAAATGGAATACCTGTTAGGAGATGAAACCTTAGGAATTTATTACTATCATCTGTTTCAAAGACTTAAGTTATAAAATGCTGCCCAGTGCTATCTGTCAAAATGTCTCCGAGCTGTAAAAATCTGCTCTTAGGTGGCTATAGACTTTTTGGAAGATGCTAAGATTTTGGTATTTGTGACATTATAGGTAGTGAAATTATTTAAAGCTTAAGATATGTAGTTCAACTATTAATTTGATCAGTTCTAATATAGATTGAATCCCTTATATTCCTGTCTATCAGCTGTGAGCAGTGTTCTGTTTGTGCATGTTATGTTTTATACAGTCATCTTATGGAATGTATTTTTCAATTTCTGTACCCTGAGAAAAAAATTCCTTAGGTGGGATTGTCTGCCCTGCCCAGGTCCCACAGTGTGAGCAGGAGGAAAGCTGCTCCCGATTGACACACATCTGACCAAGAACACAGCAAAAATCACTGTACAAGTTACAAGGCTCTGAGCAAAATATATTTCATAACGTTCACAGACTAGCAGCTATTGACAGCTTCACCTAAAAAGGTAATACTGCAGGAGATCAAGGTGGTTTTTTTCTGAGAGAAAAAAGCTTAAGATTGCTTTTCAAATGACACCTATCCATGGCAGAAATTCAAAGCAGTCTGCTGCTTTGTTCGCTTTAAAATTATAATTCGAGAAGCTTGTTAGTGCTGTCCTTTACAAATACGAATTTACTTATGAAGCGTCATTGAGACAAGGGTTTCTCAAGGAAAAAAGTGGAAAAGATGATAAATTTTAAGTTAGGTGCTATGCATTAGTTTTCAGTAACTTCCCCAGTATAGGCTGTGTAAGTTTTGAATGTTTCTGTGTGGGCTGGGCTATATTTCCATAGTAGGAAGCACAAACCACAGTCAATATAACTGTTTTATGTTAGTGCCTATGCTGTAGTTCAATGTTATCTGTCATGAATGATGATATCTTTGTTTCCTTTCCTTTCTCCTCAAATGAAAGTACCTTGTTTGTATTTTGATTTTAGGACTGTTTATTGTATAGTGACTAGGAGTTTTCAAGTATTGCGTGTTATTTTTATTGTTTGAAGTTGAAAATGCCTTTGGACTATCATTCAGATTTTAACCGGAATGATTCTATGATTCTATATATGTGCATATATATTTGTGTTATATAGGTAATTTGTATAATTTAATTTTGTAAATTGCCTGTATTTATTTATTTTTCATTTTAATTCTTCCCATTTGTGCAGACAGCTTACTTTCTTTTAAAAGGTACATGGATATAGATTTTTTTTTTTTCTTAATTACTATTTTTTCCCCAAGATTGAAACATACATATCAGTTCTTACAGTTGCAATCCATGTGATTAAGCTGTGCTCAGATTATGTGTATGTAATATAGTTATGATAGTGATAATTTTCCTGCCTTCCTTTTTATAGCTCAAAGGGTTTTTCTTGTTGATTTTTATAATCCAAATCATCCATTCTTAATATACTTCCTTTATTCTCACTTAACATGGTTTGCAGTTTTTCATCTCTGCTGTTGTTACTGATAAGGAACTTCTTCAGACTGGATAGTGTTTGCATCAGCAAAATCTGTGAAAGTCTTTATATACACAACTAAAGTTAAAATGGAAAATACGTACTTTATGTTGGTTGTAGGAACTTTAAATTACTTGAGCTGTAACATTATTTTAAAATGCTCTCTTGTAAATGACGTACAAAAACCTGTTCTTTAAAATACTTGAAAGTGTGTTTTCAGTAATAAATTAATATGTGGAAAAAAATAGAATAAATAAAATTTGAACCTGATTGGAAAAAAAAAAAAAGGAGGAACAGGGTGATTTAGAACTGAAATTATTCCCAAGTACATCTTTAAATATTTCCAGGAGAGGAACTTGCCTACTAGATTTGAAACTCAAATGTTTCAGATTAAAATCTATTAAAATTTATTTCTAGTTTAAAATCTATTCCTTTCTAATGGCAATATCATTTTATTTCAGTTTCTCACATTCAAATAAAGAATGCAGCTGTGTATCCTACAATTTTTTCCCAATGATGATAAGAGGTTTGAAACATTGATGTGTGCTCTCAGTTTATACATAACCAAATGAATTTGGAATTTTTTATTTAAAATGGTTTCTTACCGTGCCTTGCATTCAGTGTGTTGCAGAAACTGGTGTATTGCTGCTGTTTCTGAATTGAATGTGTCTTCTGCTGTCGTTACGGGATGGAGGTGAATTGTGTTTGTAGCTGTTCCAGCGGGCTCCTCTCACAGTGTCCCTGCTGTTGATGCAAAGGCTTCTTCAGTTAATGGTTTCCCTTAGGTGTCTGCCTGATGCACATGTTGAACATCTGACCTGAATGTCTTTTTCAACAGCAGAGTAATGAAAACAAAGTTTTTCGCACCAGCAGTTGTTTTGGAATTTTGTTAATGCTATTGAACTTCTCAGGCACAAATTAATCAGTTCTGTGCTGAGTACTGTGATACGCTGAACCAAATTAGTTCCTTGTGCAGTTCCCATTAACAGTGAAATTGCGCTCAGGTGAACCTGATTTGGGGCCGTTTGAGTTGGATGTTATGAGCTCACATATTTTAATAATGAGTTCAAATCTTTTGTTGGCCTGAGGGAAAATATTTGAGAATCAAATAAATTTTACTAGATGGTATCTTGGTAATTTGATTTTCAGTGATCTGCATATGGTTTTGTCTGATTCACTGTGGCCAGTTCAACTAAGCACCTCAGCTTTTTGTAGGGCTTTACCTGCGGAAGAGCAGAGCTGATGTGTATCTTGGATCAGACCAGCACTGAAAGTTGGGTTAATGACTGCTTGGATTACAAAGAGTTGATAAAATGCAACTGGGAGACTACGAGTAGTACATATATCAGTGCACTTTCTAGGTGGTCAGTGCTGCAAAATGGTTAGGTTATGCAGATACACATGTGTGTCTATACACATACCGTCAGACTACTCAGAGGCTCAAGCTTGTATTTCTGAGTTATTTTCCTAACTCTGATAGAAAGATGAGAAATATTAGTATGAATAGTGTGAAGGTAAAAATTGAACAGTGAATGTAAAGTCAACACAAAGTGAATATATGAAGGAAGAAACTTGTCCTTTTGTACAAAACCGAAGTTAAATCAGAGGCAGTCCCACTGTAAGTCATGACCTATTCAGTAGTAGAAATTAAATAGCAAACATTTTCTGTTCTTCCCTGTGCTTCATCCATTCTCATTTAAAATTAGAAATCTATTGATTTTGGTGTTGATCCAGTTTCTTCTGTAACAGGGAGCATCCACTCAGCAGCACTTCTGAATATACAGCAGTGCACCTGGGTAACAGTTATAACATTACCTAATGTTGCAGAGGTTAATGTATATTCATTGTTTACTTCAGTTTGTTCTCTTCTGCAAACAGGCCAGTGATTTCCTTATACGTTTAGTCTGATGTAAGATGCTTGGACTGGTGCTGAAACCACCTCAGCTTGAGCAGCTCATTCCTAAAGCCTCTCTTGAGAAATGGACTGGGGCGCTGGGAAGGTAAAGCTCTCTGCCCCTTCCCCAGCAAAAGGCCCAACCTGCAAATAAATCCTTCCGGCCCTGGGGGTGGACGTGTGTATGTACCAGCAACAGCAGCAGAGAGGGGGCAGGCACAGGAAGTTCCCCTTGTGACAGTACGAGGATTTATGTGGCATCAGGGTGATTTGACTGCCAGCACGTAGTTCCCAAGCTCAATGCTCTGAGCTAGTACACGGATCTGTCACCTTCACTGCAACAGAGGCAATAATTTACACTGTGAATAGTGCCGGGAGAGTCAATGGCAAAAGAAAGGTGCCGTTCAGCACAAAAGCTGACAAAATCTGATTGTTGAGTACTAGTCAGTACATTAAACTTCATATCTCTCTAAAGAGCGAGGAGGGAGAGCAGTATCTTGTATAATACAGAGACATGTTAGAGAAGACAGATACCAAGTGAATACTTTATAAAACTTGTATGGTTTCATACAATTTTGTAGTCATTAGACTGTGTTTTCTGTCTGCCCTTCATTGTGACAGCTGCAGTGTGTCATAGACCTAAAATTGACAAAAAGCAGTAAAATATCTTATTCTGCTTGGCAAAGACCTCTGAAAGTCTGTGTTCTTTAGAGATGGGCTCTCCATCAGACCATCTGGCTTGACTGTGTTGAGACTTCTATTTTCATTTGCGAGTTTGCTGACATCTCAGCAAAAACACACCATGATTAGGAAAAGAACTTAATTCTGATACAGTTTGTAGGTATGCCTGGAAGGAAAAAAAAAAGGGCAAAAGCAATAGTAGAATGAAAGAAAAAATGACATCCTGATGATCAAGTAGAGAAATAATCAGATATGGCAAGCAGTGATTTGTATACTGAAGATAACACTTAGAAGCAGAGGGAATGTGATGTTTTGCCAATTTTTTTTTTTGTTTTTTTTTGGCCAATTTTGCATGTGACTTTATTTGGGAGGTCAATAAAGATGTATTTAAAAGGTGTGAAACAGTTGCCAATACAGACTGTGATTGGGTCCACAGCTTGTTCTACTGATGTTGGAAGCCAGCTTGGAGTTACAAATAGATTATGGAAGGTTCTTAAGGAGCATATTGTTTAGAAAGCCATTTCAAAGTTGAGAGAGATCGAAAGAAGTATTATGGAAAATGGGTACTGATTTTTGTTCTCTGTCTGACACTGAAGCAGAAGGTTCTCTGTCTGACTAAAGAAGTCTGGACTTCTGCCATATCAACAAACATATCCCATGAGATTACAAAATGCCAATATTTATTCCTGGCCACCAAATCCTTGAGATCCCAATATCTCTCCCATTTTATTTAGGAGAAGCTCATTCTCCTGATACCCACTGAGTGCTTGAGACTGAGGAATGCGCAGAAAGGCTTCTCAGAAACACTTCTGAACAAGCAAAACTTATCTTATTTGTCATCCAAACCAAACTAAGAATCATTAAAATACAAGTTAAAACAAGGTTCTCAAATAATTACATTTCTGCAATTGGAGGGATATTTAAAACATGGAAATTGGCAATAAGCTAGGACAACTGTAGTTACTCCATCACAGATTACCTTGTTCCATATGCAAAAGGAATTGTGTGATCTGCCACTTTACATCATACAGTTTTCAACAGGTTAAACAAATAGATGATTAAATGTGAAGGTAGGTTTAGAACTTGAATGCAGTATGTATAGTTTACCTAGAAGTGTTAAAACTGAGATTTACCTTGTCCTTGTCAACCAAGTTGAAATAATTAACTGTATTGCCTCTTGAAACACAAGGATTTTCTCATTTTGTTGTTAAATTATTGTACAGAGTCCATTAATATTTAAATTTCTTCAATCTCCAATGGAATCTGTTAATAACCCTAGACAGTGTCAACAAAAACCATTGGTGCAGTAAGGTGCTTTAGACGTGGAGTTAAGTCAAATGTTCCACTAGTTGTTCTTTGTTAAAGTAATTGACATAGTGATTTGTTATCTACTGAGGTTACCTTCATTTATTTCCCTTTCCCTAAATTGCTTTTTTACCTTTTCATTCCTTCAGAACCCCCTGAAGTAGTTGTTGTCAGGCAATTTTTTTTCCCAAATCAAATGCACTTTTTATATGTTAGCACCATAAGACGAATATTTTACTTCCTGCCTTCCCACAAACTAGACCTGTGTTTGCTTTTCTTCTGCCACAACCTACCCCCGCTCTGAATTTCAGAATTTACATCTTGGTCTCTCATAATAAGCTGTGGTTTGTTTGCTTTCACCTTCATGTAGAAAGATTAGAAATCAGTCTTACCCAACACGCCTCCCCTTGAAGAAAGGGGGAAACTAGGATTGGCATTATCCATTTGGATCCAGCCACTCTTAATTCAGTAGGTGTCACGGTGGGAAACAGGATACCTGACAAGCATATGGGCTTTTTTGTTCTGTTTTGTGTGAAATATTTCTTCAGTAGTTTGTGGAGGAGGTGCTGGAGCTGTGAGAGGAGTTCTGGTGTTCTGGGGCACACGCAATCTCCTCCCTGTTCTGTAGAGAAGGTGACAGTAGTTGGTACTTGATCTCCTGGGCTTTGTGGCTTCCTTCCTACATGGGGATACTGTAACAACCTCGAGTTCTTAGGACTAAGATGTCATATTCAAATTTGAAAGCTGAGTTGTGTCTCCAGCCTACAAAGGTAGAATGAGAAAAGGGAAACTTTCAATTACTGTTGTGCATTGCTACATGTTTAAATTACCGTTCTGAGTCTTACTGTGGTCTGTTTACTACTTCATGTGCGGGTGAATTGGCAAAGGGGTCACAAACCACATTATTTTTTCAGCTTTAGGCCGCATCAGAAAATGTAGAACTGAAGCCTCAAATCATTTTTAATCTCAGAAAAAATAGAAATGGTGGCGCTCATATGTTTTTCAATCAGTAGCAAGCAGATTAAATCTCAGTGCAGGCTAAAAATTCTTAGGCCAATTACATGTCTATTTTCGAAAAACTGAAATTGCTTAAAAAAGTTATTAATATTCAAGCAGATACTCCAGAAATGTATTAATGTTTCTGAAATTATTCAAATTGTTGTAGATACTTATTACACACATTTTGCCTTATGTTCTTGGTTGCTATTTTTTGCTCTTCATCTATTTACGAACAATTTTACATTTGATTAATATCATGCAAACCATATGATAATGTGCAAGTGAGGTGGGAGAAGAGTTGCATACAGTCCTGTAGTAGTCTTACCTTCAGTCATAAATGCAGTCAACAGGGATATAATAATAAGCTTAGCTGATCTTAGTTTCCAGAACTTTTTCCCTTTTCTTTGTCAGCTTGAGCCACTGTTCTTGTGTAGCTCTGTAAGAGCGTTGCATCCCATTTCCTTTACTTTTGGAGTTGGTGACTTGTATCTCCCATGCTGAAGTTTGGGTTTTCTGAGGAAAAAGAGAATCTAGAATCACTTGCTGTGAGAAAATGGAGCTGTATTCAGCACGCTTGAGAAGGCCTGGAAGTAAGGTTCACAGAGGTTTTTTAATATATGTTATTTGCCACCATAGTTGTTTCAGTCTGTGGATAGAAAATTGGCTTGGTTCTGAAATTCAGTTTTTGTCTCAGTGTTACTCCTCGTTACCCAGAAAAATGTATTGCTAGTTCTTGGGATGGAAAAAACAAGGGAGTAGCCCTACCGTGTGCAGGAATTTATTGCGGCCTTAAAGGATGCAATATGTGATTGCAGCTTTAGCAGCAATAGTTGTGCAGATGTGAGAAAAATCCTAAATAATCCAGCTGTGTTGCAGTGCAATATCTAACAGTGGGCTCTGTATGAAGTAGATCAGCAATCTTTTTTATTGTATTATTCAGTAATACAAATATTAACATTGTGGGTATGTTTAGAATCAAGCCCATAACTTAATTCTCAGTTTGGGGACTAATGCTTGGTTTTCATACTAAGCTTGGTTTATTTTTATACTTGCTTGGGGTTTTTTTATTTTTATATTTTATTGTCAATATTTTAAATAATATTGCTATTTCTGGACTCCAATCCTGGAATGTTGGAGTTTTTTAAAACTCATTTTTAGAAGTTCAGAAATAAAACTCAGTGAGAAAAAGACATGAAATAAGATGGAGCAGCCTTTAGAAATGGAAGAGTAATCCCAAACTATTATTTTACTCATATTTTCATGCTCTCTCTGCCTGGGTTAAGAACAAAACTTTGTAACACAGGGCTGCTCTGAAGTTTTATTAACCAGTTTCTTAGTGTGAAATTAATCTGTTCAGGAAGGAATATAAATCATCTGAGGTGAAAGAAAATTGATTTTTACACCACCTTTCACTTGTTGCACTCTCAGTAGTATTAGCTTCGTTAGACTCTTTGTGTTTATAGGTATTATAAAACATTTAAAACTTGATATATCGAGGTACTTGAATGGCTTTCAGGCATTAGAGTATTATGTTGAGATTATACTGTTATCAATCTAGTATTTGGTACCTTGGTAAGAAAATGTCTGCTCTATGCTCATTATAGCCATGAATAGGACTTTTTACCTGATGCTAGAGAAGAACTGATACATATAGTGAGAAACCCCAAGACTTTGAAATAATGCTGTGACGTTAAATGTAAAATCTGTGCAAGTAACAGTTTCACAAATATATTGGATATAACAAAAAAACATTCAGAATCATGAAGAATTCATAATGCTCTAGTTCAGTAGGAATTCTGCTTCTCTGTTCGAGCTATCAAAATTACCAGCCCTTGCAGAAAATCTCCAACAAATGTGATATTAGAAGTATTTCTCCTTTGCAGTGCCTATATAATTATATTACCAACTCCTTTAATATACATGCTAACAGGACAAATTACTTTTCCATGAAATAAAAGGACAGCCTAGTGAAGACAAAAATACTGAGAAATCAAACCCCAAGATACATTATACAGTTCACTTTTAAGTTGTGCCTTAAAAAAGACCCCAAACAACACAGAGTATGTAGGAGCATAGTTCACTCTGTTTCTGTAGATGCTGTCTACCTGGTTTTGTTGTTGCCACCCTACATTAATTTAGTAATGAAGACTTTAAAGGTTTTACTGTAGCCTTTTGATTTTGTAGCTATTTCCAATATTTTGGAGGAATTAAACTGGATTTACTAGTTTGAATGTGTCTGAGAATATGATAAATAGAATATGTGTGTATCAAGTTGATGTGTTTTATTTTCAGTTTCTTCAGCAGTGTAGTGTCAGATGACTTGGTTCTACCAGCCATATTTTCCTTTAATGGTGACTTATTACAGAAGTGACATATTTTTTGGTGTTGGAAGCACTCATTTGCTATGTTCTTTAGAGTCTGAAAACAGCCATGTGTATTTTTCTGCAAGCTTTAGCTGTTATTTGCAAACTAAGTCTGCCTCAGTGAGGGTGATGGTGAAACTGTTCTTGAGGGCCTGAGTCAAGGTGCTTGTCATTGAGTAATAGTGGAAGAAAAAAAAAGGACAAAAAATTTTAGAACATTTTAAAGATCGGGTAGTGAACTTACACTTAGATGATGATTTTGTTTCCCAGAGGTATGAATTGGAGAACTTTAAGCTCAAAGAAGTCAGTGTTATATATTTCTCATCTCTCAGCTCCCACCTGTGTGCACATTAGACTTACAAAGTCTGTCTCCATAGCTTCAGGTTGTTTGCAGGATGCTGCTGTCACACCTGGCTTGCCAGGTCTATTAAATAAGGTGTATTTACACAGTGTAACTAAATGCTGTTTGCTATATAATGCCACGTCTCTAAGGAATTGTCAGTGTCTTTTGATAAGTGCAAAAAAACTCCTGATAATTTGTTTTCTTTCTCATTTCTTACACAAAGGAGAAATTCTAGAACAAAATTGAGATATATATCTCTATCTATCTATCTATTTCTATATATGCAAATATAATTTAAAGTTACCGCTCTTACTTACAAATATGTAATAGACACTGTTTGTAATGGAAGTTAGTGTTTTATCTGTCAGTGCAGGGTAATGTTTGTGGTTGTGGTGTTGTTTTTCTTTATTCAAATATTTCTAAGTTACTTGTGCAGTTTACGTATCGAAGTTTTTAATATGTTTTAATTTTTTAAAGATTTTTACGGGGGAAAAATGTTTTGATGTTGGTATTGAGCATTAGTCTTAAATTGAAAACAGTCTTGTCAGTTTTGCTTTATGGAAAAAACCCTCAAAGACAGCAGTACAGTGCAATTTATTACTGCATGTTCCAAACTTAGAAAAACAACCATTTTTAACTATAACATTAGTAGTTTTCTCTTAGTTAATGTTGTCAGTGCGTGATTTCCTGAAGACAGTTGAATAATGGAAAAAAAGTCATAGTGCCTTTTAAAACTTGCATTAGATTTCTCAGTTTTAAGGTTTTGCCTCGTGTACGACATTTATGATCTCGTAGCGTTGCTAATGCATTCTGCCAAATGACGGTGAGTTCTGAAAATATTTCCAGTATGCTTCTATTGAAAATACTCAATATGTTGTATTTGAGACAGCTAATTCTGTGTAGATTGCTACTCCTGCATCAGTATGGTAGGGAAGTAGTTCAGAAATCCATTTTCAGTCATTCCACACCTGGACCAACAGCTAATGCTGCTCGTGTTCGCTGGTAGCCTGCCAGTGGGGGAGAAACAGATGCCGCTTTAATTAATAGTCAGAATTAGTGCCATTCATGGATGAAAATTATTGAGGGAAAGCAGTTTAAACAAGTCAATTTTCTCTGAGTTTTCAGAAAAATAATCTATTTTTTTCTTATATCTCCACCCCTGTTTACCTGACGGGTTATCTTTTAAGAATCTGGAGAGTAGATATGCAAAACTCTTTGGTATAACACAAGTACACTATCCTGTAATCAGCAGAAATGAAGTTTATTTGAAGAATACAGGCTGATGTATTGATTCTTTATGTTTCTAACCAAATGTCTGTTTCTAAACAAAGATGCGTATTTGCTTCATGAAAAAGTAGTTTTGTTTAACTGTTCACTAGGAACAAATAAGAAAATCTGAGATGAGTTTTTCTTCAGTATGGCTTGTTTTCATTTCAAAATCTTGCAGTCTTAGTATATAACTTATAATCGCCTGGGCACAGGTCTTCTGAACTCTTACTTGTACAATGAGGGTATATTGTAGGGGGTTTTTGTTTGGTTCATTTTTGTTTGAATTTTGTTGGGGTTTGTTTTTCCTCCATATCATTTCCTATGCCTTTATTCATCTCTGACACTTGTTAGTGGAGCGCTACTATTTTTCTTATGCTTGAATAATAGCACATCATCTCTGTTTTGCTTCAGTGTGCCAAGTAAAATCTGCAAAGATGAAGTACGCTGCTGTCATACCATTAAAAGGATATTTTGATTCCGAGGAAGTACAAGCAGAGCATTCCTTTTGCAATAAAAATGCTAGCTTGATTAAAAAAAAAAAGTGTTTCCTACAAAGAAACAGCTAATTACCTTGATAGCACATTAACAGAATATGCAACTTCAGTAAGGATGCAACAATAAATCAAATAAAGTAATTATATAAATTGAAGCATCTTTTTGAAAAGTAGGACAAGTTGTCTCAGTGTGTTATTTATTTAATACTGACTTAATAACACAAGAGCGAGCAGACAGGTAAAGTACATCATAATATTAATTATATGGATTCGTGCTATAGCTTGTAATAAATGCTTACTTACTGCTTCTCTTCAAGGGATTTGCTGATCGAAGTTAAAGCATAACATCTTGAATTATTCACAAGTATCTGAATTATGTGTAGATCTAAGGGATACCCAGAAGAGCTTTGATATTCAAACAGGACAGAGACACCACTGACATTTTATCAATTCTCTAAAAGTCGATTTGATTTTTTTTCCTTTCTAAAGAATTCTTATTGGATATGAGATTTGAATCATTCCTTCCTGCACACATTATTCAAGCTACAAACTATTATGCTATGGTTTTGAAAAAAGAAAACACTTGTGTTTTGGTTTAGTAGGCTAGATCTTTTTCTCGGTAAAAAAGAAAAATCCAAAAGAGTTTCCAAAATGTTTTACAAGGTAAGGTTTAAAAAAAAGTATGAATATGAATATTGCCATGATTCCTTTAGACAAATCAGTATCTAACAGCAACCAGTATCTGATGCTTTCAGGATGATTAGTTTCAGTAACAAGATATTAAGCCATATTGAATTTGACTTAGTAAAATTCCCTTTAAGCAAGCGTTTATCTCATAGTTCTAACAATTTCTCTTAAACCGTGTAAAAGATGAAGACATATTGCACTGCATCCAGCAGGATTTGGTTATTCCACAGATGAGGTGACTCAGGCTGTGACTTGCTGCTGTAAGCAAATGACAGCTATTTGGGATCAGTTGTTGGAAGCATAATTTTTGATGAGTTGTAAATTAGATGTAATAATTTAACCCTTATCGTTGGCAAATACTGTAGGGCACTTGATAACTCCGCTGGAAGTTGTGACAGCTCCGCAGAGAGGAGCAGCCCCATGTCCCTTGGTGGCTGCCAGCGCAGGCGCCTGTTCTGCCCCGTGTCCAGAGGAGGAGGCAGGAGCTGGAGGGGGACACGTTCCCAGCACCGCTGGACTAATTGCTCTTAGGTCCAGAAGCCAGAGAACAGCAGAGCAGCTTTTCAGAAGTGTAAATTAGTTTTGAGAAGGTTTGGTCTTCTAAAAATTAATAATACTGGAGAGTGCATTAAACCAGCAGTGATTTTGGCAATAAGGGTTGTTCAGATCCTCTTGTTTTGAAGTAGCTCAAAGGGCAGTTTTGAGACGCATGCATTTTTAGAATTGTTTTAACAACTCCATTCTCAATTTGAGCTCTTGTTACAGCACTTTGATATCCTCGCTAACTAAAGAAAGATATTGATCTTTTCCTCAGCAATGGAGATGATCTTTTTCTAAGGCTCAATCAAGAAATCAAGAGAAATTTATTTTTAATGGGAGTAGAGAAGCTATTGCTTTATTTATGTATTTATTTTGAGAAGTGAATGCTGATTTTGAGTGAAAGTCCTGAGAAATGAAGCTTTGGCAAAGGAGACAAAAATGATACACAGTAGTTTATGCTCTGATAATTATATTTGTATCATAGATTTTGAGATTCAGGTGGCTTCCATATTCCCTCTGCATGCTGGAAAGTCACATTTTCATTGTAACTACATATTGTATAAATCAAATTCCTCTGTGCCATGATCGTTTGTGTCTTGTGTCCAACAAAACCTCTGATCCTGAGCCATGTGGGTGGGTGGATGGAGTTGGAATTCCCAGGTGAATCCTGCCTGGGGCAGTTCTGCAGGAAAACTTGCAAATACAGAGGGAAAATTATTAAGTGTTAATAATGGGAGTTACGTGAGGTTGCAGGATAAAGAATCGTTGCACAAAGTGAGACTTGTCATTTTCAAAGGTACTGTGGGGAGTAGGAAAAGAAATGAAGTAATTTAAATATGAAAGGCAATGAAATGGAATGAATTGAAGTATGACTAACAAGGTGATTTAGTGAGATATAGTTAGGCTGGATGCAATGTGATTTTAAAAGCAAGGGGTAGATTTAGTAATAGAAATGTAGATGTTCAAAACTAGATATAAAATAAGCGAAGGATTCTAAGTGAAGCTAATGTTTGGTAACAGTATTTTCAGTGTAAAAACTATTAGGCATTTAATGATAATTTATTTAATTTTAAACTACCTCCTACATATATAAACATTCACATTAAAAAAAAATGAAATAGAGCAAGTTGCCAGGTTGTTGGAATGTAAAATAAACACTGAAAGGGAAAAAAATAAATGGCCTCACGACTTTACACTGTCACTGTTAGTAAAAACAAGGAATATTTTGCTGTGAACTGAACAATGCTGGATAAAATAAAAGATGAGTAAGATTGGGAGATTAAAAGCAAGTGTAAATAACACCTAGTAGCTTGTTGTGTTTGATGGGCAGTAAAATAAGAGTCTGGAGTTTATGAAAGGATATTAGCAATTGCCACTTGTTGGTGACTAGAAATAGTGAACTAGTTAGACCAGTGGTCAGATACTATGTTTGAGTAACATGTTAAGGTTTTAGAGCCTTTCTAGTGATTTTACACTTTCACAGCTGACATGCTAAATACATACCACGAATTCTCTGAGATTTAGGCAAATTGTTAAATGTTTAAAGTAATGGAGTTCTGTCTCAAAGGATCTTGTGAAAACAAAATGTATACCTTATTTGATGTATTTGACGTCTGATTAGCAAGGCAAAGGCTGCATACACAGTGTACCTATGTTGTAGGAAGATGTGTGAACTTCTTTACCAATATCTAAATAGAGAGTCAGTTTTATTTTCTCATTCCATTGTTTCCCTCACAAAATGGGAAGTATTGTTTATTTTTTTTAAAAAAGAAAACAACTCCTTATTTGTTTTTAGATTAAAGAAATATTCAAAATGAGCACTGCACTGAGGATTTGTATGCTGAGCCTGTTCAGACTGTGAATCTTTATTATCACTGAGCTTTATCCTTGAGTACATAGCTTGCAATTCAGTTTGAATATTAAGTGTCAGGCTCAAATGCACTAGTGAGAGATTTGCAGCAGCCAGCAGGTTCCTATTCCAACCCTGGAAGCCTTTGACCTCCCTCTTCATTGATAAGTGCTCTTACTTCACATGTGTCAGCTTACTGGGGTGAAGCTCCTGATGCTGGGAGTGATGGAGAAGGTACCATTACCTGCAGTTTGTGATTTTTTAGAGTACAGTAGGAAAGGTTACAGATGCAGAAAAAGATGTGTGGAACTGGTCATTGAGAAACGTGGAGGAAAACGTGTGATGCTTACAAATCTGGTTCTTTTTCTACTTGGATATAGCACACCCAGAAAGAACTGTAGTAAAAAACCCAGGCTAACAAAATCACACCTGTTTCTGTTTACAAGTTGCAAATCTGGGATAAATGGTTCTGCAGAGATGTATTCTGTGTGCCTCAGCTATAGGTTCCATCATTTATACTTGTGTGTTCTGATCCTTTTTGCTTGTAGGAAAATCAGCATTTGATTAGGCAGAAAGGCTTTATAGGATTTGTTGCTCTTGTGGAAATCCTATTGCTTTTCCTTGACACAGCTATGCTTCCTGCTTTGTTTTCTTCTGATCAGAGGTGAGTGTTTGAACTGCAGTGTGGCATCTGCGTGGATTTTCTCTGTACTACTTTACGTTTTGTAATCATAGTCAATTATACTCAGTTGGAAACAACAACAAATAATTTTTGAAAAGAGACCCAGCCCAAGGTTCACTTGTTTGATGTAAAATAACCAGTGACTTATGTTTTAAAATTTGTTGTAGTCATTATACCTAGCAGGAGTAAATCTACAAACATGGAAAATATATATCATTTCACCATTTCTTCTTTTTCATACTGAAATTTCACTTCTTTATTAACAGTAAGAATACTTTTGATAAAATTAGTAAAGATACGTGATGTGCAGGGACAGGGATGACTTTTATATCCCCTGCAGAAACAGGCCTGTGGTGAGTCCCACTAATGGTCTGGGATCCAGCAGGGTCTGTGTGACACACCTGGTATCAAGACCTGACAGCCCGGGAGCTGCCAGCTTACCCATCCCACCCCCTCACTGTCCACTGTGCCAGTGGATGCTTAGATTTTCCCTGGTGATGAAAGTTGCTTTAGATCAGAAAATGTGGAGTGTCTACCCAAATGAGATTTTTGTCCACAAGAAACATGCTTGGGTCAGTGGAATGTACTGTACCCTCTGACTATAGTTTTTCATTAGGTCTCATAACTACTGCGTGTTGCTACATTGCTCTGATACACTGTATTTTCCTGAGCATGGTCATAGATGCAGCCTATAGCTGAGCTGTTGCTCAAAGAATAATCATGTTATAAATCACAAAGCTATTGGTTGGTTTCCGTTTTTTTTTTGTTTGTTTGTTTGTTTGTTTTTTGTTTTTTCTTCCCCATTTTGACAACTCTACTTTCCCTTGTTCTGCTCATTAATTTCAGGTGATATTTATTAGCATCTAAAACTCCTAAGCAATGCCAAACTTTTCATTAAAAAGAAGAATTTACCATTCTTTTGTCTACATTTGAAATTTCTTTCAAAACTGTATTGCTTATACAGGCATGATTCATTTCTTGACCTGTGGTAGGTGAGAGAACCATTAGTTTAAAAATGCAAAATATAAAAACCCTGTTCTGAAAGTATAATGTTCCTGCATTTCAGTCTTTGTATCAGGGTGTTTGGTGCTCAAAGCTCACTGCTGGAATCCATACAAGGACTTCATTCGCTACCGTTGTACTTGATCACAGTTAAGCCTTTTTCAAATTACTTGGTAATTTCTGCATCTTCTTTGAATGCCTTGTTCACTTGAATTTGTGATGAATGATCTTTTAGTCTGGCAGGCATACGAGTGTCTTACCATGGTTAAGCATATGAGTAATCTTCCTGATGGTTGTGGAATTGTTCTGCCTGCTCAAGGGCTTTGGTAGAACAGACTCTATTGCAGAAGAGTGAGGAGAAAAGGAAAAAAAAAAATCAAAGAGAAGTTCTAAATATGTTATTTGTGAAGTAGCAGGTATGACGACAGTAATGTAACTTGGTGCAGTGAGCGGCTTTGCAGCCAGAGCTTTGAGAGCTCCTGCTTTTTAAGGGACTTCAAAGAACTGTTGAAGAATTTAGAGGAATAAAACAGTCAGTGCATAGGATATCAGTTTGGGTTTTGTTTGTTTGCTTTGGCTGCTTTTGAAAATATTTTCAAAGAAACAAACTGATGGCCGTTACTTTTTCAGTATTCGTAATTTTCTTCATTAATCTTGAACGATTTCCAAAGTTAATTTTTTGTTCTTATTTCATAGACAAGGTAGTTTTTACATCTCTTTGCTTTATGCATCAGAAATAGATAAACATGTGGCTTTATTTTTCATGTAGCAGCCCTGCATTATCAAGAGTGTCTTTAGGTGGTCACATAAACATAATTCCCATAATTCTGTTTTACTGCACCCGTCTGTCTGTGCTGTCTGGCCAGACTATGGCTGGTTAAAAAACAAAAATAATGAAAGGATCTTTGAATGTCACTGCCAGTATTACAGAATTCTTTTCCCTTTTTCAGTGGTCTGATGTGTGCAATACACTGAATGATATTGCTCAGTCTTTGTACTTCGGGTAGTTCGGTCAGTGTGAAGATGCACATTTTAACATGGTTTGTAGTGGCTTGAATTGAGAGTAAGAGTTGTTCTAAGAAAGCAATAGAGATAAATGATATTAGGTCATGATAAAGCCTGTGATCATTATGAAAAAGCAATAATTTGTCAGCGATTAGTGGTGTTTGTAATTCCAGTGGTACAACTGTAATAGGATGAGAGGCTTGGTAGTCTGGCAAAGTGCTGATGGTTTGATGACTTATCTTGAAAGTTTGAAAGCACTAACGACCTTACACATTGACTGAGTATGCACACAATCACAGGAACTGATGTAAGGCATTTTTGGTGAATAGCATTGTAAAAATATAATTTGACTAGTTCCCTCTCCCCCTCCCTCCTTCCCCAGAAGTCTTTAAACCTATTTTGAAATAAAGAAGTTAAAAACATCACTAAAAACCACTAAGGCAGGAATGAGACTCTGTCATATGTAGGCTTGGAAAGGAAGGGAATTACATGAAAAGAGCACAATTTTTTCAGATTCAACCCTCTACAGTTGTATGTCTTTTTTGAAAATTTTGTTAGTAATTTGTGTGAAAGAAAATTTACTTTTGTACTTGTGCAGAGGGGGCTTGCCTGTGGAGGAAAGGCAGTCACCATTGAGCACAAGTTTGGTGTAATCTGTAGGAAATGCTGATCATATTCTTAGCATCACCACCATGTAGACAGTAAGATATCTTGCAATTTTTGTTTCTAATAGATGAAGAAAACAGTTTACATTTTTATTTTTTTATTGCACAAGTATTGACTTATGAAAGAAAAAACTACAATATTGTTGGAAACATAATCAGTGAAGTACATCACAGTGGTGTGTGTGTTGATTTCCCCCCCACCACTTTTTCTTCCACAGCCCAGTTGATGTCTTCATGCATTGTTGAGACATTAATCTTGATAATGGCAATGGAATGCTCTGTATTTTTGAAAAATGGATCTGAAATGAAACAGTAAAGAAGCCAGTAGGGAGGTTTTGATGCTATTTGCTCTATCAGCCATGTCTATATACAGATTTCCTATCTTACTGTGATTCCATTTGTCTTTTCACAGTATTTCTTTCAGTTTCATAACATACTTACTGTTGTACTTAATACTACAGTTTTCATGCCATGATACAGAAAATATCTGCATGGCCTTAGTCACAGGAATAACCATTTTGAACAGTGGCTCACCTTGTATTTTAAAAAGTAGGCATTTATTTAAAAGTTCTGGTAATTTCAGTCATCATCGTGTGGTAGGGAGATATATCTTGCAGATGATGCATTTGTTTGAAATGATATGTGGAAATTAAAGCAAAGGTAATTTGGGTGTGTCACAGTCTAGTTCAGTCTCATAGCCTGTACGATGCTGTTGTACTGTGTATGTTGTTTCACGTGTCAAAGTTCTTCTCTGTTACTGGTCTCTTGTTATCATATTGCATGGAATAGTTCCTAGGGTGCATAGTGCTAAGGATAGGAAAGTTTTGCTACAGACAAAAATTTACTTCACTTTGACAGATGGAACATTGAAACCTCGTGGGAAATTACTTTCACAGGACTTTACAGTATTCTTCATTTTGGAGTGAATATTTCCAGAATATTATTATTGGTGGTAAATACTGGCTATATACTACCTATGCATTTTTGACTGTACTTTTGGTGTAGCTGATTTTACTTTTCCCTTCTACACTAACGTTCTTCTGCTCCTTGAGCTTCTTCTCTGTCTGCTTCTCAGGATACAGCTGTGTTTAGTGCTTCTTCTTTCTGAGATACTCTCATCCTTTAGAAAACTGACCCTGGGGCACCTTGCTTCCATCCTGCTTTCATCCAGAATCACAGAATGTTAGGGATTGGAAGCGACCTCGAAAGATCATCTAGTCCAATCCCCCTGCCAGAGCAGGAACACCTAGATGAGGTTACAGACAACATTGCCTGGTGACACGGGGCCACGTCTCCATCCCAGGGCACCCAGCAGCTGCACTCCTAAGAGGAAAGGTGAATCAATGAGAATCTTTGCAAGAGTCAGTCATGAGGCTGGTGGTCGTGTTTGCATTGATTGCCAGGTTTAAGCCCAGTGGTTTGCAAAGTAGACATCCTCTGGCCTGGTGTCAGCTGCCTTCCCATGAAGAGGAGGCAGCCAGGAGTGGAGTCCATGCAGTCCTTTCCCTGCCCCATGGGGCACAGCCCTGCTGGATCTAACCATGGAGGGCAGAGCCACGTATTGGAACCGGTGTCTGTCCATTGACCATTGACAGCCCCATCAAGGCGCTGAGCCAGGGCCGTGATCCACCTGGGGAGTCCAGTCAGGAGCAGCAGTTCCTTGGGACAGAGATAGGACAGAGACAAGGTGACAGTGGCTCTGGAGTCCACACAGGCAGCAGGACTGAAAGACAGACTGGAGAGAAGATGAAACGCTGGCCATGGGGTTCAACCCAGGAGACAGGTTGCCTACAGCCCATGTCTGAGGACCGTCCAGGAGTAAACCCCTAGTATATATAGTTTAGACCAGGCACCAGAGCCTGAGAAATATGACTTTTTTTCCATTGTGACCAGAAATCCTGTTCTGTCAAATATTCACTAGAATGATCACATTGCAGAAAAATAGCAATAATAAGGTGATGCTCAAGATTTACAGTGAAATTTAATGGTGAAAAAGTGCAGCTAGAATTCTCAGTAAATAGTTTCAATCTACATCTTGTAAGACTAATGAGTGCAGTGAGATTCTCGGTCTATATTGAGTATGCTAGAATAAATATCAAATATAGTTTATCATATTCCAGTTGCATTTCTTTTTTTCTCCTTTCCTCTTTTTTTAACCCGATGTTCTAAGGATTTCCTTTTAGTGCCTACGAACATCTCCTTTTGACAGACAGTGCAAATTAAAAGATATGGCCAGGCAAAGGAAACTGGAACCCAAATATGCCCCCTGGGTTTTCATTTACAGTTAGAAGCTACAGACACAATTACTGCTGACAGAAATTCAGAAGCCAGTGGCAGAGTGCATGTGGCAGTAGGCTCATGCCAGGCAGTAATTGGGAAGATTATTTTTAATCAGAGCATATCCTACAGCCCAAACATTAGAAATCTCTTGTAAGGCTGACAGGAAATTAAACTGAGACCAAACAAAAAAGCCTCGAAATAGAAGTAATATGGTTAGAAGTCTAATGATGGTAAAACTCACTGCTTGTTGTATTTGGCTGTTATCTAAGGGAAATTATTTTTAAGTTGCTGCAACAGATATCATTGTTTAATTGCATTTTTAGAACAGAATTAAAATAAAAAAATGTCAGATTAGATCAATTTATACATAGGCTTTTGATAAGGTGTGAAGCAGTAGGTGCTAAGTCAGGGCTAGTACCTGTGTGCATGTATTAGTAGTAATTTTTGTTATTGCTTTGGGGTTTTTTGGTTTTGTTTTTATTTAATGTTTAAGGGAGCTGCTTCTATGGAAAAATAATTTGGAATGTGTGGCTGTGGTGAGTGTTTCTGAAGCCTGCATGCCTGGGGCTGTCTCTCCATGACCCTGCAGAACTCACTGCCTGGGGGAGAGGAGAGCGAGATGCTCCCTGTGCTCATCTGCACACCTGAAATACTTATTTGCAAACACAACTTTTCCATTTTTAAGTGGATCTCTTCCTTGCCAGGCTTTTAAATACATACTTAGCAGGACTTCTTGTTGACTCTCAAATTTTCCTTTTCTCAGCACAGAAGGATGGGAGCAGTGTAGAAAGGTGGCTCTGCGGTCACTCCGGAGAAGGGCGTTGCTATTCTTGTGCATGCCCATCATACACAAATGTTGTAATACCATAAACAAGCAAAATGTGGCTAATTGTACATTTATTTCTGTATGGTAGGAGTGCAAAACAAGAGGCTGCTTCTTGCTTTGTGGAGATATATGACAGTCATGGAAAAGACAATTTAGTGTTAAAAATGCGAATCTTATGTTTCTCCACTGGGCTGCTTTTACCTGCGTGGACAGTCTTAATGACATTTCATGTCAGTACAAAGAATAATGAGGGATAACTTCAAAGTCTATCACAGTCAACTAGGTTATTTTGAGGCTTGTAAATACTATTTCATCAGAATATAGTATATTTCCACAAAATCATTAGCATTTTCCATCTGTATTGCCTTCTATTGAAAATTGTTTCATAGAATCATATGAGTATGACTGAAATGACTGAAAAGTCTTGCTTGTGGTTTAGCCCAAGTAGCTGGCATTTGTTTGGAGGAAATCCTATCTTGTCATGTTCATATTGCTAAATATTTTAAAGAATGTTTGTGGTCAGTAGAGCATAATTTTAATATTTCTATGAGGAAGAAATTGGAGAGGAGTTAAGTAGTACTGTAAAACTGGGCAAAATGAAGAATTACTCTTTGCTTAAATATTATAGCCAAGTTAATTGTTAGGTAACTATTTTAACATTTCTTGTACATTTGCTCTGGTTTAATACAGTAGTACTTTGTTAATTACATACAACAGTATATTCTTAATTGTTCCTGGAATTGCATACGTTCTTAAAATTCTGTACATCTTATTTCTGTGTGTATTCTGAGCTTCCCTGGTCACTACATTGTACAACTGCAAGATAAATCTGGAATACTAGCAGTAGCAGTTGTGAGTATAATGTTTCTAAAATTAATGATAAGTAACATTATGCTAAGTAGAAAGTTTGCTAGTATTAAGTGGTCAGATACAAGTCTTCAGAAAAGGGAAATTAATGAACTATAACCTCAATGAGATAGCATTTTAATTAGTATGAAGTTTGAAAAATGAGAGTTTTCATTTGAAAAATCACAGCGATTTGATATCGTGAAACACGAGGACCCCAGATGGAGAAAACCTGAGACGCTTAATTTTCAGTTACTCAATGCAGTTTTGTTGACCACAAATAAGTTTCAGTGTGACATTCCTAGATGGTCCTTAATCAGATGTCATTTTTGAAAATGCAGGCTAATTACTTAAAAAAGTACCTATCCTTAGAGATTTTTAAGGAACCCTCAATACCCTTAATTTACCTTGTGTTGTACTCAGAGATATCTTTGTTCTCACACAAACACTACCCAGGAAGGAAAAGATGCAGTAGTTCAAATGTACAGTCTATGTGCATATGCAGCCTTCTTACCCGAGCTGCCTTGTCTGTAGGTCTTTTTATGTGTATATGGTTCATTTTATTTCATAAACAGAAAGAAGCTTGTGGCTTCAGCTCAGAAACTGGGTCATGTGGGGGTTTTTTTTGGCAGTAAGTTGCAATTAGTGCTTGGAACTTCAGTTATGAAGTTGGATCTTGCTTTGACAGATAATGTCCCAGTGGTGGTGCCTGCTCTAAGGTGACCACAATGCAAAGGTGTTTTCTGGTGCTGGTTGTCACTGTTTCAGATTCTGAAGTTATTGGAGGTTCTTATCAGTACATGTGATAGTGACAATATTATCTGACATGCTTATAGAACATGTACCTTTCTGGTACAGGTTCTGGTTGTTGTTATTTATCCTCACCTGCATTAGAGATAGCCACTACTGATCTTTCATTTGCTGTTTGTTTGGTTTTTTTCTAATTGTTTTTTAAAATGAAATCACAAATAAGGAATAACATATTTTGTGGAAAAATATTCAATATGTACACTATTTGGAATTTTATTGAAGTGGATGAAAGGTATATTACATTTATCTATGGAATGTTTTGGTAATACACAGACTTAGGTGTGTATTTTCATTGAAGACTCAAAATTATGTACAGTGTATCTGCTTTCAAGACTATTTGTATCAGAACACATATACTATCATTTGCACATGGAAATAAAAACTGCATGCAGGGAGAATCTGCTACAAAAAATGTGGCTGAGCTTACTATAACTTCTAAAATTCAATGAATAATTCAGTAAAATATTAGATGTCACCAGCTGCTCATCAATGAGAAAAAGTGGCATAGAGTAGAATGTTACTCTATTCTAATTCACAGCTATATGCATATATAATGTATTTTGGATACCTTTTTGGTATATACGTTGTATGATTTACGATCATTATTCTTTTGCAAATTTGCTTGAAGTTTTCAATTGAAGAATACACAAAAAGTAAATCGCAGTTGTGTGTTCTTATTGAAACAGAAACCTATACTGGGGAAAATTTTTAACTGTGGTGTAGTAGTTGCATGTCTGTTTTAGTAGGTAAGTTCATAATACAAGCATAGGATTTAGTTTCAAATAAATTGCAAATTGTCTAGAAATTTTTACTGTCCATTGAATGATTAGTAAATAAATAATAAAATCTTTGTTGGTATTTGTGAACCAATAAGCAGATTTTGCTGTTCAGCTTTTTAGCACAATAAAATGCTATTATGACCCAATAATGTATGCAGCCCTTCTTGGGAAAGCCTAAACAATGCTTTATCATTTTTTTCTTTTTTTTTGGTTACAACGCATTGAATCTGAAAGCTTCTGTGGCTGCAGAGCACAAATATGATCTCCTTTAAAGCTCTCCTTTACAGTAAGAATGTATTTTTCTTTTCTTAGGAAACTACACAGAAGCCCCATGCAAGTGGTACCTATTGTTTTAATGATCAGAGCCTCCTTTCAGTAAGTGCAGTGACTTTTTTTTTTAAATTGTTGGGGTTTTTTTGTATGTTTTATTTTCTTTGGATTTTGACTGAAATCTCAGTTGTGCTGTCCTAATGAGTAAAGAAATATGTTGCACTCGACAAGGTGCCATGTCCTAGCTGGATCGCAGGACTAATAGACCATAAGTACAAGATCTGGTACCTTTTAGTCTTCAGTGAACAACAATTTGCAAGTGACATGCTTAGAAAATCATCTGCCTTGTTTCTGGCTGTAGGTTGAAGTGCTTTTCTCTTGCATTTTCCTTTTACACGTGAGAGTTACATCACTACCGTATTTATTTTACCTTTGGCTGATTCTGTCCGATAGAAATTACTTTGTATATAAATTAGTCACAGGCACTTTTTGCCTTTAGAACAGCTCTAGATAATTTGTCATGCTTTCCTTTTGAAATGCACCCACAATATCAGAATATGGGATATCATGAATGAAGCTTCAGAGTTTATAGGACATGTAAAAAAGTGTTTGTGCTGTTTGATTTTTTTTTGCTTTTTTTCCCTCCTGAGAAGAGGCTTTCACATCCAAACTATTTGTTGCTATTTCATACTTGGAATTTTTTCATTTTAACACATACAGATAGACAATATTGATTCAACACTCTTCAATCAGGATATAACTTTCTGTACTTATAATAGTAAATGCAGAAGTATCAGAAAACGTTAAGTCTATGATTCTTCATAGGTCTGTGTTTGGTACTTCTCAAACAATTTTTAATAATCCTCTGCTTAAAATAAACTGCAATGCTCTAACATTTCACATTGAATAATGAACATGGCTTGTTCTGTATTGGGCTGACTGAATATAGTTATGTTTTATAAACTTTTATAATTTTCTTTGTGTAGAAAGTAAAAAAATTGCAAATGTGTATTGAGAAAATAATGGACTAGATTCACTTCTTAGTTCAAACATGTATTAGTATATGAGTTCTGCCCCAACACACAAAGTTTGGCATCATTGAAAAAATTGGACTTACAGTTCTTGTTAGGAATAAGAAGAGTTTTATATTTATTCCTGTACACTGAACACAGTCTTCTTCCAAATGTCTTTGGGAAAAAAGATTTCATTATTTCAAAAGACTGCCTGGCTTACAGGGGGGGAAAAAAAGAGCCTGCTCATCTTGAGGTCAGATTTAGATCAATTCTGTAGTGCTCAGCACGCTTGTTGCTTTCGTTTTTTCCTCTGTTATGAATAGTATTCTCTGTCACAGAATAAGCTTACAGCTCTTAGCAGAATTGGATGCAATTGACAGCTTTTGTTAGGAAAAATTCTGGTAAAAATTGCAAGAATGAGGTTGGGGTTTCTAACCCATGGGACACAGTGGTCCCTGAGATCATTACTGGCATGTTTTTAGGAAGCTAACATTAATTTGACTGTGAATATAGTGCTTCAGTATCTATAAATGCAGTAGAAGCAGAAGATACATATTTTTGTCCAACAAGCTAAAGCAGAAATTTGGGATATATGACAAGAAAGAAGAAAAAAATGCTCATTTGGAATTTGAGGAAGGTTTAATGCTGCCAAATCTCAGTGTGCATAATTGGTATTATTATTTTCCCTTGTGATCATAAGCTAACCAGCACAATGAATATCAATCAACTTCCAGGGCTAAGAGGTCATTTTTGTACCAAGCGGAGACCGAAGTCCAGCGCGTTGCCTGGTAACAGCCTCTGTAGCTGAGTTGGCTCCTATGTAGACCATATGGCTGGGCGTTGTGCCCTATTCACCCGTGACATGGTGTACACATGTAGTACATCACTGATTATAAAATGGTTTGTCCCAACGCCTTATTTAGAAGAAGCATTGAAAAATAGCAGTACAAATCCAGCACAAACGTGTTAAGATTATGGAATTGTAACTAACGAAACAAATTTATGTCACAAGTGTCAAAAAGCCCAAGTAATAATCACAGTAAATTTTGTGTTTAGTTTGATTAAGTATAATTTCTAGCTACGATTGCTTTACAGTATTTTTCTATTTCATATTGATAGCCAAATATGTTGAGGTAAATATGGTTTTAACAGTTTAATAAGAGAAAAATCCTGTATTTTAAAATGTAATTTTTTAATGTAATTGGTTGATTTTAACAGCCTATGGATTTGTTATTTGACCTTCTATTAATTGTGCAATAATATCTACAGTATTCAACCAAAGATGCAGGGCATTGAGCAAACCAGTAAGCAAAGCAATAAAAGACAATTAAAGAAAAGAAAAACTGAAAATAAACACAACAGGCAAAAGAGATAGAATTGTTCTAAGTAGACAATGGAAAATCAAGCACAAAGAGTGACTGGCGAGGAGTTTGTAGCAGAAATGGACATAAACCTTAGATCATCAGAGTCCTCGTCATTTGTTCCCTTAACCAGAGCATTTATCCCATTCTCTTGACATGACCTGGGATTCATTCAGGTAGGGATGTTGCAGGGCACGGTGTCAGGTGATGGCTTGTGCTGTGATCTCTGTGCACAATGCCAGTTAAAGTTGAAAGACAAGAAATGGGGTTGATCTCGTTTGTAATGACAATGATCTGCACAAGTGAAATGGAAGATTATTGACTGGTATCCCAGCTCAGAGAGCCGGACAGGTAGCAGTGGTTAAATAGCATTTCCCTGTGTTTGGCTTTCTTGGAAAGATGAATTATTGTGCTTGGCCCTACGCAGCTCCCTTATCTAAAGCTGCCATTCTTTGGCAAAGAAACCGTTTCTCTTTGGCATTCCACCTAAGTTCTCTGAATACAGTTCAGGGAAAAAGTAGAAGAAAGCTATTATATTTTTCCATATTTTGCAGAAAGTTTATATGATTCCTTTTGAGATGAAAGTTCTGGGTACTTGCCCTTTCTGTTGTTTTTTCCAAGTCTTCACATTGTATGTAGTTGCTACATAGCTTGATGAACACACCATAGTTAAGTGATCTTGTTGTTTTATTACCAATGTGTTTCATTGTCTAGAAATTTTTAAGGTAATAGGGGAAAGCTGAGATAGGGGTGCTACTCCATGTTAATTTGATAGTTACATCCTTTGGAAGATCTGCCATGATTATCCACATTTTAAACCCCGGTGGATGGAGATGCCTGTATCCAAGTATGCTGTTGGTCTCAAAGCCGTCTTATCTTCGTTTCTCCTTCAGTCTGTCAGTGACACAAAAGCAGTTGCTGTCCTGTTAAGGCCTATACAGCCATTGAGAGAAAGGCATTTAAACCCCTTTTCCCTAATTTTAGAGCTGTGTTTTCCTTTGAATTGTAAACATGTTGAAATAAGTCACAGAAAAATAGCTATTATTGCATTGAAAATAATTTATTATTGAGGTTATGGGTCCTTTTCCCCCTTCATTAAACACATATTTTAAAATTGTTAATAGAGCAAATCTATTTTCCAACACAGCTTAGTATGCCACAGAGGCTTCTGAGGAGTTTAGTATGATCTAGGGATTTCTACCTGAATTGCATGAACAAAATGATTGTGAAAGAGAGCCATTCTAAAATATCATAATTATTTTAGAAATAAAGCAGTATTATAACCTTTTTCCTATAAAGGTATACGGAAAAATGATATTAATGATTGCATTCATATTTATTTGTCTTTCAGTATTCTAATGTAGTCTGAATTATAGTATTAGTCTAGAAAGTTGAATGTTTTTAAAATTGCAGCACTTTGAATTATTGATACCTGTGAATTACAATAAAAATGGTTGGAGAAGGGTAGTTAGATAACGTAAATGAAGCAGTGAGTTCTGCTCCATTACTTCATCTGAGCGAGAATGGGGAACTGTTTAGTTGTTAGTATTTGCTCCATTGTCTTATTATTCATTGTTGTTTTGCAATATCTTCAAATATCTTCAGTGGTTGTTGTAGGAATTCATTAAGGGCCAGACACAGTGAGGCATTTACACAGTCCGAATGATAAGCAGGAGAATACTGGCACGGATGTGTTTTCTTCAGAAAAATGTAGCTAAGATAGCTCAGTCTGACCTGTGTTTGAATTTTTTCTGGTGCTGGTGCAAGGTAATTCAGTTTTAGGTGGTTGAATTGTAATATTGCTTTTCTATTAGTTAGATACATGTTCAGTTAGATATGATCTTCAACTCCCTCCTGCATAGGGAACTAAATATGTTACCTTTGTTTAGTTCAGGGATTTTTTTTTTTTGTCTGCATGTTCCAAAGCTTACATTATTTCATTTCCCATAGGGAAAGAAAATACTGTTTTATTTTGTTGGGTGTACTAATTTGGAGTTTGTCAGTAAAATCTCTAATGGTCTTAGACAAAAAAAGCAGTTTTGTGGTAGCAGATTTACATGAACCACTGTTAAACCACTGCTGTAGTTTACAATTACCTAAAGTGTAAATGGGGGGTGGGTGGGTATGTTTTTACAATGTACTTAATCACTGCTGCAGATAATTATGTATGTATGTATGTATTTATTTTAACATCTAAAGAATTTAGAAGCTGCTCTTTCAAAGCAGATCAAAGAGGATAAGGCTTACTGAGATGGAATAGGACGTATGTTTTGAAAATAAGATTGTTGTGAACTATAACTCAGTAAGGGAGGTTAGCTTTTTAATTTGCTCTTAGTTGCATACAAATGTACATGTAAAGAACTACTGAATCACTTATTCTTTTCTTCCTCCTCTGTTATAAGAATGTAGTCAGTTTTGCTTTCAGATGGATTCTTCTGTGAACTTTCTCAATCCTCCATCTTTGTAAGTGATGTTTTTAGTCTACCAAGTAAAAGCTATAGGGTTTGAATATGGATTAACCTTAGAATCTGAATTTACTGGATGCAGCAGCCTGTTTTCTGGCACTACTGAGGTATTTCCTTCATAAACATTATCTTGCAGCCACTTTCCTATTCAGGCATTATGAAAATTTTCACATGCATGTAAACACTTAGGTCAGAATACTTCCATTGGCAATTGTAGGCACTCTGGATATTCTCCAGATTACAGCATTAAGATGTTTTTGATCAAGTTCATTTCCGTTGTGTTGTGGCATTTAAGAGATACCAAGTCCCAAAATTCCTCTGAGATTAGTATGTGTCATTATCTCTTTATTACAGAAGGAGAAACCAGAAAATTGAACAGCCTGACTGATGTGCCAGGAGAGGGAGTATAGCAGAGCTAGGATTTGAATTCATATTTCTCAAATCCCAAATCATTGCTTCTGTTACTGGGCCATCTTTCCTCTTGCTATCCCTCTAATCCAATACCTTTTATTGTTAATGATTTTTACATTTAACAAGTGAAAAAGAACTTACAATTTCACGCTCTCTCCTGTCTCATAAAAATTGAAAATTTTCCTCAAGAAAATCATGCAATTATTAGTAAAATCCTATCAGTGTAGCTCAAAGCTAATTGAAACTTAACAGTCCTCATGATGATCTGGGTCATGTCAAGGGTGTTAGCATTCTTTAATAAAGATATACGTTTGATCCTTTTTCTTTGAAGAGCTTACAGACTTTTCTAACTATTTTTATAATGCTCATTATGCAAAGCGAAGGTACAGCCATTGCGAGCACTTGGGTTGTTCAGTATAGCACGCTGTTAACTGTAGCAATGAGATTGTGGGTTTTGGGATGTGATAGCAGCCCTGGATCCCTGGGGGGTTCATTTCTGTGTTGCTGTGTTCGTGCTGCCATATGTTAAACTCTCAGAGTTGCTACATCTTCAGTGTGGTCGCTGCCTGAGCTCAGCTACCTCAGGTAGGCTTGTCTTAGAGGATGGCAAAGCCATGATCCTGCAGCAGTGCACGCATGGAAAATTTTGCAATAAATCCTCGGTGAGTCAGGCCTGTATTCAGTGGAGAATCACTCTATCCCTGCACACGGTGCCTTCATATTCGATCTTATGCCACAGTGTTTGGCTTTTTTTTGGATCTGAGATCCTGCTGAGCTGTGTCTGGATGCAGCACTGGGCACAGGTGTGATAGCATATTATTGTTTCAGTGGGGGAGTATCTCCACTGCTACTGTTCATGGAAATGAACAGGACTTTTAGATTGTAATAATTGAACTAGATGTGGTGATTTTTTTTTCTGTTAAATTTGAGGTTGGTAACTGAGTTGACAAGTCTGTGTTATAACGTGTTACTCCTGTGTAGCTTGTACACAATCAATAAACAAGACGCTATGTGAGAATTTTTACTGATCCTGCAAGATATCTTAGAAATCATATAACCATTTAAATTTTGAATATGGGATGGCGGTTTGAAAATATATCTTTGGTGGAGAAGAAGAATGCTGAGAAATAACAAACTGATTGATGTAAAATGAAATGTTTATCCTTATTCTGCAGAGTTTAAGAGATTTTAAAAGACGAAACAGAAAGTGAATTTGACAGAATACATTCAGGATTGTTTACTACCTTCAGAAATTGAGCTGTACCTCTCAGAATTGCTTCTGACTGGACATTTCTAGAAGCTCACCAGCAACCATAGGCATGTCCTAGCACTGATCCCTGGGCTTTACTGGTTTGGGATTTCTCACTAAGTAGTTAAGCCTGTATCTTCCATGGTATTGAAGTACCTTTACATCTGTTAATGCATTAATGTGAGAGATTTGTCTCTGACCTACCAAAACCATTGCATATGAATCACACAGGGAAAATTTGGGTAGATTGATCAAAGAACAGAGTCCTTGTCTGTGTGTGCAGAGGGAGGAAAGCTGCCTGTAAGACTCTGACAGACGGTGTGCTGGCGTGTTCTAACTTCACCCTGAAGCAGCAGTTGGCCAAGCGCTTGTTAGATGTGGCAGGTCTCAGACACCAGCACGCAAAGTCATATTCAACTCCCATGTACTGTGTATCAGTCTTGGATGTATCTTCTCTATACTGACAGAGTCAAGAAACACGTTTACCTGTATGTGGTGGGTGTGATGCTGACTGACAGGTCAGCCCCCACCTACCAACTCGCTCAGTGCCCCCAGTGAGATGGAGGGGAGAATGGAAACAGTAAAAGCAAGAAAAAAAACCCCAAACTTGTGGGTTGAGATAACACAGTTTAAGTGAAGCAAACCTGCATACACAAGCAAAGCAAAATAAGGATTCTTTCACTATTTCTCCTTGGCAGGCGGGTGTTTCACCATTTCCAGCAAGGCAGGGCTTTGGCCCTTTGGTACTTTGGGAAGACAAACACTGTAACCATAGACATTCCCTCCTCTTTCCTCCTTTCCATGAGGGAAAAGAGAGGAGAGGGGAAAATACCAAACCAAAAAACCTTGATGCAGTGCAAACACTGCTCAGCAATAGTCTGACAATAGCAATAACACTGGTGTGTTATCAACACTGTTTTAGTCACAAATGCAAAACACAGCACCATATGGGCTGCTATGAAGAAAATTAACTCTGTCTCAGCCAGACACAGTGCACTATGAAACTGCTGCTTTGCTTCTTCACTATGAAGTTTTTGCTTATTTCATCTGTACCCCAGAGCAACGAAGATTTATGAGCACATCTGGAAAGAGTGGTGCATTAGAACCACTGGAAGGGTGGTGGTTTTCTTTGCTTGAGGTTTGTTGTTTTGCTGTTGCATTTTTTTGGGGGTATTTTTGTTGCTATTGTTGGGGTTTTTTTCTTCTTGAGGGATATTTTGCACAGCTAAATGACTCAGTTAAAAAAAAAAAAAAGTATATAAAGTATATATTTGGTCTACACTGAGAAAAGATTGATCTGAAATCCTTCACGAATTATGTGTTTATCAAGACCAAGTTGTTGTGTGCTATTGATTTTTAGATCTGCACAGTCTACAAGTAATAAATGTTGCAGAGCCAAAATAATTTTCTGTGGTTTTCTATCTTTTGTATAAGCCAGGTTAGGATATTGAAGTACAAATCAATTGCTTTGCCACTCATATTCCTTGAAACCCAAAAAGAAAATTTCAGCATTAGTTATGGTTTCCTAATATTTCTGTTTTCTGGTTCTGAACCTTATCCTTCAGGCAATAGGGCTTGTTTTCTCTGACAAGCTTTTCTGCAACTTGGTCACCAGTAGTACAACAGATAGTTATGAAGAAAAGAATGTCTACAGGAGGCAGAATCATCATAGATGACTCCTAACAGCAAAAATGTGAAATATAATTAAACAAAAATCACTTGCAAATAGCAACATCTACATAGAATTAGATCTGAAGGTACAAGGGCGGTGACAAAGTGATAGGACTCCCATCTGTTTGTGGCTGATGTATATTCTCTAATGTGCCCTGATGCGTGCTTTCAGAAATGATCATTTTTACTACTGAAACATTGGGAATATTCAAGCAATAGGATCGGAGTGCATGAGAATGGAACCAGTTTCATGGGGTGGCTTTGTGATTCGAGGCAAAAGTTTGGAATACGTGAATTGAGGGGCTTTAGATAATGTTTGTCTGGAACAAATCTAGCTCTTAGCTACTGATGAACACACTAATAAAACAAACTAAACAGGTACTACGGAAGTAATTTTATGGCAGATCGATACAATTTGTTATTACTGACTCAGGAATGTTAATTGGAGGAATGTGATTAGGGGGATATAGATTTAGAAGCTACAGGTGTGCTTAAAACAATATCTTCCATGTTTCTTTAATAGGTTGTGGGGAAAAAAAAATAGTTCCTTTATACTTGATGTTTAACTACCACAGAAAACCTGAATTTCCATAATTTGATGAATATCATTACAGTTAGGGTTTTATTTGTGCTTTAATGTATACTAAAGAGAGAGAACAGTAAAATTCTTCAGAGAGTACTCATAAAGCAGCTCTAAAGTTCACTTATTGAAACGTTGAAAAGATTTTGTACCATCTGATGTGTAAAGTGAAATATAATGATTCTTTCTGGTTTGAGGGATATTTGTATTACGTTCTGGTTGTGGCTAAGAGCCACTTCAATGTAATATGATACAACTCTTTCATGATTCATATTTTTTAAGAAAATGGCCCATATTTAAATAGGCTGTGGCTGTGTCCAGTGTATCTATCCAACATCAGTAAATTATTTCCTTGGGACCGTTGGCCCCAAATGAAGGACATTGTAAACAGCACCCATAAGTAATGCTCCTCTGTGATGTCCAAGGAATACCTCCATAGTTTCTTGGGAGACCTCTGTTATTGTTCAAAGTGGTCAGTGCCTCCATCCAGCGTGGAGATTTTAGTAGCAATCTGCTCCAGGCTCATTCCCCTCCTCCTTCTTTCTGTTCCATCCCACTTCTCCTCCTCATGGGATGTTTCTCCTGCTTCACTCAGGTCTAGAAATTAAGTCCAGGTAGAGATATTGTACCTTCTTTATGTACCTTCTGAGATTGATTTTAAAGGAAGAGAGAAAACCAGCATAACCATTCCATTGCTTATAGTGTAGGATGGAAAGAATCAAAGTCCTAAAAACCGTGGACAGGCCACCTGAAAATGAGCCTAGTTCCATGGACTGATGTTCTCTGCCATAAAGTCAGGAAGGTTTTCATACAAAGATCTATTATTTGTGAGGGGCATAAGCTGCTTGAACTGAAATGTCAGTGGAAAACCTGAAAAAAGGCTGAACTGGAAGGCAAAAAACATTTGCCAATGACACAATTATTCAAGAGAAATCACATAGAATTGCAGCAAGGTTTCTCGGTATTGGTTAAGTGGCAGATGAAATAGGTGCTGATGAAAGGGCATGTAGTGCTGAGAGCAAATACAGGTTATACAGAGGAGTTGGGTTTGTTGCAAAGGTAACGAGGTCGCTGGGAAAATGCAGCTAGGACCAGAAGAAAGCAGTAACCTTATACACACTTTGCTAGCAGAGCCTGGAGATGAGGGTCTTCCTCTCACCTCAGAGAGGAGAGAGGATAGAGAAATTTTAAGTGCACATCCAGTGAACCACGAGGCTGAAGTGTAACAAAGGCAGATCCACTAGTATTTCACTGGTATGAATAAATGGTGAATTTTTACGGTGAAGGGGGTTTATAGGTCCATGGAAATCTATACTATTCAGTGGTACAAGGGATAAAATAATGACACAAATTTCTATTGAGAAAGGATTATTTGGAATAGACAAAAACTAAGACTGACTGGGAAAGTGCAAAAAGCTGAAAGACTAAGTGACAGAATAAAATTCACTTTCAGAATTTCGTAATAGCCAGAAATCTGTTCCTGAGGAGGGAGTGCATGACTTACTGCTCAGAAGCCTTTCTTGGAAACATCAAATAGAGTTCTCAGAAGCATTATTTCAATGCTTGACATCTGTCAAAAAATTGAATATTTCATAATTTTCAGGAAAGGCATTCAGTACAGAAAATACAGGGCTGTTTCTGCTGGAGTTTGCATTGGTCTTTTTTGATTAATGTTAGGAAATAAAAGTATTTTATAAGTAACTCCTAATGATGTACATAGTCCTGATAGTAAAGGTTACGTTTTCAAAACAAGTATTTTTGTTGTTTCTAGCAGTTCACTTGCCTCCAGTAGGAAACCTGTTAAGTTTTGTATTCCTGCAACCTGAGTATAGTTTCACGATTTAAATTATATGCCCAAGATTGGCAAAAACATGCAAATGTGTTATAGTCAGGCAACTCTACCAGTTAGTCTATGTTTTTAATGATATTGTAATTTAAGTGTTTGCTCAGCCAAAAATCAAGGAACATGTCAGTTTAATATCTGCATGGGGATGGACTTAATTATCCTTTTAATCTGCAAATGAAATCAACCCCTTCTCTCTTATACTGCCCATAATACATTGTGAGATGGAGAGGGTTGATGCTGTTTTGTGGCTGTCATTAGTATCATAATATGATCAATGGTGAATAATGATAAATATCATTAATATGATAAGATGGTAAATGTCACAATGTTTAGTTTGCTGCTTTTTTTTTTAACATCTTTCCTAAATTTAAGTGAATACATGAGATGGTTGGTTTTCATTTGTTTTTGAATCAAATTTGGGATGTTTACATAATGGAGAAAAACTGGAGGAAAAAAAATCAATTGACTGTAAGAATTCAGGAGCAAAAAGCAAATAAAATAAAGCTAACTGCATCATCATTATTATATTTGAATGCAGCTTATTAGCCAACTTTCTTATTCTGTTAAAGTCCTTATTAATGATTCCTAAATAAGCAGACTTTGCCATGTTGATATTATCTGTGATCCATTATTGAATCAACAGAAATAAACCTGCTGTCATTAGCCTAATTATTTAGATATGATGAAACATAATGACTGTTTTAAGTGCAAATAAGCTGCAGTTAGCAAGTAACTAGCCAAATAAGTGAGGTAGGATAGCAGGGAAATGACTCACAGGAGTGGGAAGTAAAATTGACGAAATGCAAACACTTATTAGAAGAAAAACACACATGAGATGCCATTTCTCACTGTTGCAAGTACATTTGAGGGCAAACCGCTGGTCCCTGAGTAGATAATGGTGATATTGTTTATTGCTTTGTATTTGTTTTTTTGTTTAACTATCCAGCTTTGCCAGAACATCTGTTTGAAGCGAACTCTGAGCCTTCATCGCAGCCCTTGATATATCAGGTTTGCTGGTTGTTATTGCTGCATCTGTGACTCCTGAAATTACCTACAGCTGGGCTGGCTGCAGCTTTACAGTAGCCAACACTCAGCAATTTGGCTGGTCTTTTACTGGAGCAATCTGGGGCTCGAAGTAAGTGCCTGTAAGGTAAAATAACTGTTCCTGTTATGAGGTAGAGGAAAGGAAAGGAAAGGAAAGGAAAGGAAAGGAAAGGAAAGGAAAGGAAAGGAAAGGAAAGGGAGAAGGAAAATAAATTAACTTCATGAAAGGCACTTGTCAACTGTAGTCGAATAACAGCTATTTTGAATGTCATCTGATTAACCACTTGATTAAAATAATTTCCTTTTTACAGCCAAAATATTTTCATAAAAATAGAATAATGTAGAAGATATATTTAAAATTGATTTCTGACAGTCTAGTTAGGGATAGTTGTGTTTGTAACTAAATGTTTGTCAGGAAAAAATAAGGGCCACAGGCATCCTCTTGTAGCTGTGTGCAGGAGGCTATCTTCATGCATCATTTTTTCCCCATTAGCTCTAAAAATAAGGAAGATGCAGTTGTTTTGTGTGTTGGCTTGGTGTTTTTATTTTTTTTATTTATGGTACCAGTGTAAAATGAGTGGAAATACTTCTTTCTGGCACCAGGAAACCAGATTTCTTATCACAAAAGAGAAAACTTTAGAATTAAATTTTCTTTTAATATCTGTGACTTTGTAGTTTATTCATAAATAAGCTTTTCTGTTTTATTGTTGATTATATGAATTTCAATATTTGCAAGCCTTTATGTAATTTTACCCTAGTTCTGTTTTAAGCAATTACAAAATGAAAAATGCTCTGATTAGTAGGTCCTTTGCACTAAGAGTTTTAAAAAACAAACAAACAAAACCCAAACAGAAACAGATAAAGCTTGTATTTCTCTCTGAAGCTAAAAGCTTAAGAGAAAGAAGAATGAATCTAAACAGGCACTCTGAGCAACCTGGCAACCAGGCAGAAATGTTTGTAAATAAACTTGGGTTGTGATAAATGTTCACTTGAGGTTGGATCTATCCTGCGGTACGCTGGACTATTTCAGAGTGCCTGTGGCCTGTGTGCTGGTCGTTCTGAAGTGCATAGACTTGGTGACTCTTCCAGCCTGTGTACATGTTGCCTTCATGTGTATATTCTTGGATGAGAAGCAAACTCTAAAGGGACAGATTTGTTATGGTAAACATCTGTGGGAAGCAGTTTCCTACAGTGTTACTGAAGGTTTCTTTTTTTCATGGGTTAATTCTGAGTTCAAAATCCTCTTCTGTGAGTGTTTACAGCCCATTAGAATTCATCATCTATGTAGACCACAAGACTGATGTGATATGAGTACCTTTTCTTTCCCATGCTTCTCATTGGGTTGTTCTCTAAGGCTACTCCTGCATTCATACAGTACTAAAATTACATTCGGCCCTTTGAAGGCAACTGTGAGGCTGATGTGGCCCCTGATGAAAATGGGTTTGATACCCCTGCTCTAAGGGGTTTTAATTGATTTTTCTACTCTCTGTGAAGTTCATTTATAAAGTCCATTTTCATATGAAGCATGGTAAATACATTTCCTGCAGAAATGCACGTGCTTTCCGCCTTTAGTTGATAACAGCTAACCATGGGCTACAATTTTTGTTTGTTTTTAATGAAAGCAAATTATCCATTGTTGAGCCAGGAGAGACATGTAGAGGGACTAAAAGGAAATATGTGGTACTGGTTCTGAACTTGAGGAGTAGAGAAGATTAAAACCTGGAGTTACTACATACAGTGGTGGTGTATAGATCGTAAACTGAAGGTTAGCTAACTAAGGAAAACAAATAGATGACAGATCTGATTGGACTTTTGCAATGCTTCTTTGCAAATAGACAAAATAGTTTGAAGTTAATTTCTGCACAAGAAATATGTTGCTTTTCAACCAAGAGTGATAGGTAGCCCCAGTCTCTGTACACTAAAATGGGTTTTCACTTCCCTCAGTCGTGATTTCAAGCCGCACAAAGAGGCTGCGCCCTCTTCATCGTACACAGTTATGGAGTTGATATTGATCCAGGTGTTAAATTGGGCCCTTGCTGCAACATCTCAGACACTACTGCAAAGACATCTCTGAGAAAAACGCGTGAGATGTTATAAACTTTCTTGAAGTTTATGAAAAATTAATGAAAACCATAGGTTATTTAATATTGCAGTTTATTGTTTAAATATAATTTATAACAGGAGGTACTAACCTGAGGGTTCAGAAGCCTTTTATTCCTGCCTGTTTCCTTGGGCGTTTCTTTCATTTTTCTGTGCTTTTGTTTTCTGTCAGAAAAATTAAGATAATAGTTAAGCTAAGTTAATGCTTAACTTCCTTTTGTAAGGTGCATTGATTTATAGACACAGAAATTACTTAAAAAACAAACAAACAACAAAAAAAGAAAACCAACCTGTTATGTAATGATCCTACATTTGAATTACTACTTCTATATTTTTATTTTTTATATGTCAGTACTTTCATTTGTAATACGTGCAGTATTATCAAATGCCATACACCAAAATGCTTTACTGTCAGGGAGCTCAATAATCATCACATGAACAGCGTCAGCCTTATTATGCTGCTCCTGTGTATTTCATTTACCATTTCTATACACTTGGATCACTTGTCTTCTACTTCTGTTTAGCTTATCTAGTTCTTTCAGTCATTCGTGTACCTTGACCCTTATAATTATCTTAATGTATTCAAACTGGAAGTTTTTATTTTCTGAACTTAGAAAGTTTTTACATAAACTTAAGAATACTCTGGCAACTCTGACCCCCAGATTATTATTTTGGGTTTTGTTAAATATCTTCTTCTTGATAAAGACAGAAGATTGAAACAAATACTGTAAATACAAAAGTCATTCAGGACATCACCTGAACTGTTCCAGAAGGTAAGTTTGTGAGTCTGTTTTAATTTCAAATTTTTCTTTAGATTAACATGCACTTAATGTACTGTGTAATTTGATAGATCATCTCAGTATTTACCAGATGGAAAAGCAGTGCAACTACCAAAAAAGTTAACATATTTCCAGATCTTCTGTAATACTCTCTTCATAAAATGTGTGGTTTGCAAACCAGAATTCATTTGACGCAATGTGTGGCTCTGGTTCTGACTATATCATTTTCCTGGCATTGAAACCAAAACCCCTTAGATTCAGGCAATTTTGGTCCTCTTCTTTGTACTCATAATTTCTTGATTGCCCCAAGTAAACTCTCCTTTAAAATCTAGAAGATCTTTTCAACAGTTATATAATTCTGATAAGTCAGCTTCTGGGTCAGCACCCTGCAGCGTTTCCCAAGCCTTGTCCTCTCTGTGCTCCTCTCTGTATAAGCCTTGAGCAAACCACTGGCTCCCGAGAACTGAACGGAGTTTCTGTTGTAGTGGAGTCTGTGAAGAATTAAAATGCTAATAATTTCAGAAATTTCTCAACTCTAGTGTTAACAATTCAATAGTGTTACACATACTGCTATAGATGTGGTGATTGGTACTTAAAAGCCATTAAAATGAGAAATTATGTTGCTTATGCTTTTCCATGAAAAGTAAATAAAACAGTGACTCAGTTGATACAGTTGTATGCATCTTGATAGCAGTTGCACAGAGCAGTTTTCTTTCCGGAAAAGTTTAACCTCTGTACTCATAAAAATGACAGAATCATAACTTTCAAAATATACCAAAGAGAAAACATTTCACAGAGTTCTTATAAAACCTTTTTGAAGCTGATTAATGTTTCATATAGCTTATTTACAATACGTATAATACAATTCTGCATAATTCAGAAGTATGCTATTTGATCTTGCAGCATTTCTTGAACTAAGAGTTTTTGTGAGATGCATAAACAAATATATCAAACCAACAGTAGCAGTACTCCAGGATAAAGTACATCACCAGTCTGAGAACTCTGGTCTAAAATACTACTTCAGATTCTCAGTGTGTGTGATGCCAAATACACAATGAACCTTTAAAAACAATTTTCAACTTTCAAGTGATTTCTCTGTTGTATAGTACAGAAGAAATATTCTGTAGTCATCAAGATGGGAGCTGGTAGGGCATAAATAGGCACCTTCTTAAGATTTAAGTTAGTCTGAAGTAAATACTGCTTTCTGGGATTATTACTGCAGATCTGCAGTATAAAGTTTCAGTCTTTCGGGAGTGACTCACCACATCCCCTGGCATGTCATGGAACACATTCCAAAAATTACTGAAATCCAGACAAAAGGCTTTAAAGATTGAACTTATAAAGAAATCCAAGAAAGCTGAGTAGTTGGTTGCTCTTGATTTCCAGTAGTAACAGTGCTGAATTCCCTCAGATGCAGTAAAATCTCAGCCATGTGGTTCAGGGGTGGCAGTGCTGGTTCCCGTGTCCCAGGGGTGGAACTGAGCTCAATGCAGCTCAGACACCCTCAACTGCTGCGAGCTTGGGGCCATATTCAGACTTCAAGAGTGAGCTCCAGTTATTCACAAGTATTTACGCTTTAATTTTCCTTTCTGAAAGACACATTGTCTCATGTTTCCCATTATTAAGTGGGAAGTATTCCTACGAAGAAAAATTCATCCAGACAGAAAAACAATGATTTTACTTGTGCTTTTCATTACTTCCTTTGATATTATAGTCTGCTTCTCTGGTTCTGTTGGGGAAGTTGTTCATGCAGGGGGGCCACAAAGGGACCCTACAAAATACTCATCTACAATGGCAGTAAACTAAGCTCATAATAACTGAAATATAACTTAAGACAGAGTTGTCTTTTTTTTTGTGGGCTGTTCCGTATATTTTTTTAATTTAAGATTTTTCTTTGTTTAGTTAATGACAAGTAATCATTATAGCAGTGTATGGAAACAGGCATTATTCAAAAGTCATCATTATTGTGTGTAATAGAGAAAAATATCTCTCAGTCACTTTTACCATCTCACAGTCTGCTCAAACCATTGGCATATTGATGTTAGGACAAGAACCTTGTAGAACAGAAAACAGCCTTAGAAAAATTCATAATGTGAGCTTATATGCGTGCTCAGATTAATTCACGAACCACAGCTGATTAGCTGCTGTGGCTAAAAGTTTTGAGGGTCTGATTTGTGTCTGTTTTTCTTGTGTGGTGGTTTTGTCTTTGCCTGCCAAGTTTTCCCAAATGTCACCAGTTTATCTCACATCACAGCCAATCTCCCTTCTCAGCCAGCTTGTGTGTCAGTGCATATCTGTGTGCTGCTGTGGGCATGAAGTAAGCAAAAACTAAAAGAAAAATGGATTATTTGTTTCTTGTTGTTTGGAAGGAGTTCTAATGCATAGAAGAGGAATAGCAGAATTAGCAATGGTATGTGAGCATTCAGTTTTCTTCTAGTTATGAAGCATTCTGTATATGTCGTTCTTTCTGTGATGATATAAAGTAAAAAAAGGATTTTAAAAGTCCCTCTTCAGCTTTCTTGTGGGTCCCCTTTAGCTACTGGAAGGCTGCAATAAGGAGTACCAAGGAGAGATGGCTGTTGCTGGAGAGATATATATCTATATATATATGTAGAGAGAGAATTTTTTTTTTAAAGCCCAGCTCTATCAAGGACAGCAGAAATAAAATTTGAACCTCTCTTGGAGCCATAGAATGGAATAATGAAATTTGGAGGTGCCATCTCCCCTTATTTAAACTCTTCTCTGAAGACAACGTTTGGGATTCTGTTGGAAATGTACATTGTCAGCTGAAAGCATTGAAAACATAACATTCCCTTGCAGAACTACTTGAAAGCAAAATACCCTTATCTACAAAAACAAACAAGAGTCAAACAAAACAACAACAAAACCCAAACAAAAACAACAACAACAACAGCCAAATCCCACAAGCCAAATAAGAGTTTGAGCACTGTGGTCTAGTGTAACCAAACTGATTAGTTCTTTGCTTTTCTTTCTACCCATACTGCTTGCAAGTAACACTTAGCTGAAAAAAGAATTTTCACTCTGCTGCTTTCCTTGGTGTGCTAATCACCTGTATCTGAAAATACATCTTCAGAATTGTTTTGTTGTGACAGGTCAGCAGATAAAAGCTGGATACCAGGGGGTAAATGGCACTGACTAACAGTCTTTCTTTCTGTAACCTAAGCATATATTCCCAAAAAAACTTGGTTCATCATTGGTGTTAGATTTGAAAATGTTACAGGAAAATGAAATCCTATACCTTGTTGCTGGAGGTGAGATTTTCATCTTACATTCTGGTTTTCCTGTCTCTCAGTTAATTTATGTGATAATTACCACCACAGTCGACTGACCAAAATCTTTAATGATAAAACTATAGGAACCCAGGCACCATGGTGAGATTGAGCTATTAGTGTCTTTATGTGTGAGAGACACAGAGTGCTTTGCCTTCTACTTTTTTTTCCCTGCTACCATAGCACAGAAATTCACAATGGAAATGTAAGTATCACAAAATGCTTTCTGCTCTGTGATTCTAGGTAGTAGTGGGTATTTTTTGTACAAATCAGCATTTCTGTACTGCCAATTTCACCAGTTTCTCATCTCCATTCTTGCATTATCACCTACTCTAAGTGGGAGGTCAAAGCATTGCAAGAAGATGGTGTTCTGGTGTAAGAAGGTGTCAGAACTTCACGGGCAGTCCAAGGTCTGAAGTACACTGAGGGATGGTGAAGTGCATATAAGACGTAGTTGGCCATATTTCTATCTTTCTTATGCTTGATGGCTTATGATCTAACAGTGCTGTGCTTTTTATTATCTATAAAAGATGATTTCCCAGGTTGAGCTTAAAAATTACTGAGTTATTGATGCATTTTAAATATGCATTAATGGCTTGGATGTGAGTGTCTATATTTAACATAACTGCTAATGATCTGGGCCTACATAGGAAGGAGTATGGTCAATTATTTTTCCCACTATCTTGTGTTTGTTTCAGTACATATATGATTTAAAATAACCTGCTTTATTGAAATACATTTTTTTTTTCAATTTTAGTATAACAGAACAGAATGCATATATTAATTTATGTGAGCTAGGGACGACTTGTATCAGTGTTGTCCTTGCTAATAGTTGAATTCCTGCACGTAAAAAAGCTACAAACGCTTTGAAAGCACTGAGCAATTAGTTGATTCAGAATAACAATATCATAGTTTCAAAAAAACATTATTTATTGTGGAATCTGCACATCTAAAGCATCTAGAATGTCCTGGTATTTTCTACTGGAGCTTAAATAACACTCTTGGTAGTAAAATCTTGGAATTCATATGAGTATGAGGACAATACCTCCTTGACTGTTGTCTAGATCAGGCAGCTTATCTGACTGAAGATGAATCCTTTTTTGTAAGGTTAGTTTTTGTTTGCATCAACTTGCATTACTGCAGCTGACTCTGCCACTGTGGGACCAGTAGCACCAACATGAAGGAACACAAAACCAGTGCTGAGGAGAGCACTGGAAAGGGCTGCCCCACTGCCTGGGTGACTCTGTCTATCCAAGACACAGGCATAAAATCTCAGTATAATGCTGGGGAAGTCATTCCCAGAACCTTTTCTATTTAAGGAAAGCCTGCCACCAACAAAAATGACCTTGAAATTACAATTGAACACAGCCAGTCAGGGACTCAGAAATGAATGGTCAAAGCTGACATCAACTTAAGTTTACTTTTTAAATCAACAATATATTTTACAGCAGCTAGTCCATGGTAGCCAAGGTTTCAAAAGCAGAGTTCCAGAAAGAATCACACACGCAGACTGATGACAAGAAAGGCTTTACGAGACTTCATGAGAACAGTCATTTATCTGGCATAATTTTTTGTTATCGTTGCCAGAAGCCTTTTCTGTGACAACAAGGCATGAAATCTACCTGCAGGCTGGCATCCTGTCTGTAGTTACTCACTTTTGTAGGGAGGCAGCCAGTTAAGTAATACAAAGTGATTTTAAAAAAAATTAACATGCCTTACCTAGTTTATTTCTTCTAAGAGCTCTCAGATACTCTTAACTTACTTTGTTTTGTTTTGTTTTGTTAAAAGAAGCGCACCTTACTCTTGGTGAAGCAATCCTCTGTCGATGAGGAAAGGATGTTGACTTCTGTTACTCTTGTGTGTGTGACTCCAGGGACTTGCTGAGGGACTGTCAAGCTATTGTGATGTTCACTGGAGAACAACTCTCTGAATGTAGGTTGCAGGTAATGAATGTCAGTGTGTATGATTTTGGGGAAGGAAAGAAGAAGAGAAAAAAACCCCTTTGATTTCTTTCATTCATGGAGTCACCACCAGCAGCTTTAAGTGTGCTCAGTCTGCTCTTTGGGAATACTCCAAATTGAGTTGGTTTCTGGTTTAAAAAAAAAAAAAAAAAAAAAAAAAAAAAACCAAAACAAAAACCCAAACAAACAAAAAACCCCACACCAAACAACACAAACCCAAAACAACGTGTGCAAAAAAAAGGCCAAACCTAACTTCATCACACACTAACAAGCTAATCCACTGCGTCTTTCTCCTTGTTAGTAAAACCCTACTGCATTTCTCAGCCATAAAAAATAAATTTTAAAGTTGCAGTGTTTTTATTAAACTTAAAAATGTGCCACCTAACTCCCATTGTCCTCCTGCCACCAAAAAAACAAGTGAAGTATTATTTGAAAAAGAGACGGAAATTTGGTACCTTAGGAAAACATTGAAGTAAGGAGCTGTTACTGATACACTCTTCATGTTCTCACTGGGGTTGTCTACTTTTAATACCACTTCTGAAAAAAACATCAAAGGCTGAAGTATGAAACAGCTCAATATTGTTCTTGAGGCTGTTTTCACACTTCCTCAGGCAATAAGATTAAAAAAGAGAAAGTGGTCTCTAATATGAAGCCCACTTCTTCAGTCTGATAAGAGAAATCTAGATGGGCCAAGAAATCTTTATTTCTCTGCAAAGTTATTGGTTCACATCTCATGCTCATAGAATAAAGTAGAAATTGATCTTTGCTTTCAAAGGAAGATACAATTCTGATTGCCAAGCATGGGTTAATTTGCTTAGTTATTCTTCCTACTAAATGAGTGATGGTGGTTTTGTTGTTTTTTTTTTTTTTTTTTTTTTTTTTTTTTTTTTTACAGGCATATGCAAAAATGTCCCTTAATTATTCTATGAAGTTTTTTGCCAAGAAAGTATTCTACGTTAGTATGTAAACATATTATACAAGTACTTTTCGGTCATGTAGGCACTAACTTCTGCCTCAGTGTTGGTTTTAGACTCTTTTTTGTAAAGAGTATAAAGACAAAAGGAGATAGGAGTCAGGACTTCGCTGCGTTGAATCTGAAAGAATGTGAAGGATTTTTCCTCCTCTTTTCCTGTATAGATATACATAAGTAATCCTCTGACAGGAGGGATGCCAGAACAAGTGCAGAAATATGGATGTAATGACCTTTGCTACTAAAATCAACATGTGCCTCCTGCACCTGTTCAGAAATGGTTTAGCATTCCTATGCCTCACTTCAGAACAACTGGGTAATTAAGCAGTACTCTCATTGAAGGTCAACTCTGAGTTAGTAGTTAATTAAATTATTTGTCATGCTGAACATTACTCCTGGTCACCAGAAATACTGAACTCAAACAGAGCAGAAGAATGAAGTCTAGTTCTTGTGCTCTCATTGCTGGAGAAGTTTGTACTCTGCGTTGTGAGGTCACACAGCGGGGAAGAGTCTATGTGCCCAGCACCGACAATTTGTGTTTGCCCAGTGACTGGTTTGATGCAATATTCTCAGAAATGTCTTAGGAATGTCCAGACTGCTCTCATTTCAAAATATTCATGTAAGTGCATAATTGTCCTTTTCAGGCCCTGGAAAATTAGTTTGTGTTGAAAAGTTCTTCTCATGTAATGTCATAACATTTATACCACCTACAAAGAGGACCTGTGTCTTTTTATTCTATTTTTATATGGTGGTAAAAGTTTGAGACAGAACAAGTTATGACTTAGACACCCCCAAATTTAAAGTACTTGCTGAAATGAACCCAATTCTGAAATGTCTAATTAAAAAAGACTGTAAATACTGCAGTGTGTTCTGAGGTGTGAACCACTTTGCATCAGGTTTTCTTGCGAGAGGTGGCAGTGTGTTTCTGTAAAGTATGACCTGCGTGTTCTGTCTCAGTATTCCAGCATGAGTCTTCAGCCTTATTCTCTTTTACTGTTTCTCCTTGATCAAGTACCATTCACAGATAAAACAAAACTTCAGGTGCAGACACAAAGTACAATCCTTTTCCTATTCAAATTAAATATGTACGGTGTCTGTGCTTAAGTGTGTTCTTTCAGTACCTGAGTAGGACTTCCATTTTTCCATCAGGCCTTATTATTTCAAAGCAGCTGGCAGCATGGATTTGAGATCTAACTTGTAATACGACACCATCAGTTTAATCAGCAACTGGAGCAGTTGTTCTGCCTCCACAGCATCAGTTCCCAAGCGTGTGCTGTGTGTGTCCCCGGGCTGGGGCCGGCTCTGCGGGGGCACTCGCGGAGAAGCCGCCATTCCCCGCCGGAGCATCGCTGCCGCCATGGAGCTCGGCTGGATTAAACTGACCAGCGCAGCCGGGAGACCTCTTCAATATTTATCATACTGCACATGTAATGAAACTCTCATATCGGTAATTGCTAGGAGATTAAACCTTTTCAAAGACACATTTAGTGAATGCTAATGCCCTTCTCTCAAAATGAGAGGACGTTAGGGGAGCTGGGGAGAGGAAAAAAAGAAGAAAATCTTTCTGTGTTCAGGGACTGTGATACCAAGGAAAACCTTGTTATGTGTTGAAGGCACCCAGCACAGGACTTTTGTAGGCCAGATCAGTCTTCAGATTCCTTCATGAAGAAGAATCATTATTACATGGCAGTTCTTGTGAAACAATTCAATTCTGGACCTTGACTCATTCTCAAGGGGTCTTGATTCATATTATTAGTAGAACACTTGTTGCTGTTGTGTTTATATAATAGGAAGACGCTTGCATGGAAGAACAGCCCTGAACTAACAAGTTACTGAAGTCTTTATATCCTTAGCATTATTACTCAGGGCTGATTTTAACCTCCCTGGTTCTACGTATATTTCCTCCTACCTGGTTCAGTGTGTATGTGGTCTATAGGAGAGTGTGTGGAACACATGAACCATTGCACCAGCCTGGCTGTGCCCTGTGCCGGGGCAGCTGGAACCGGCTGTGTCCGGCACGGAGCAGCCCCGGCCGCCTCTCACGAAGGCCACTGCAGCGCCTGGGCGTCTTAGGCCAATGCACAGTTCAGCAGGAAGGGCGGGAATACAGCATGATCTGGGCTTTAATCTCTCTGTCCCCTTGTCTGGGGAGGTCTCTGTCACCTCTCCATTTCCCACTGTTCTGTTCACTGTCGCTGTGATGGTGACAGGTAAGAGAAGAGAGCCGGGGGGGATGGAGGAGTCCCAGAGGTTCAGGAGGGGTCCGTGTGCCCCCTGAGGAAAGACTGTGGCAAGGGAGGCGTTTCCCAATCCAGCCTATGGGGACAAATTCAGATTATACTGTTTGCAAAGGCTGAATCTTTAAAAAGGAAAGAAGAAAGGGTTCGTATTTTTAGCAACCAGTTTTACAGTGAGGCCAGTATGGAAAGCTGGAGAATGTTGTTCCAGTGGAGCTCTCGTGGCTCAGACAGGAGCAGGGCTTCCAAGGCTTTAGGTGTACATTTCCAGGAGTAAACGCTGTCATAGCCATTATAGTTATTTGGATAGCTTAGTAGTTATATAAATTTTTCAGGGCCAGATTATGCTTTTGCAGTGGAACAGGGGATGTCAGTGCACACATCAGTGTTCTGGCTGCTGCCGCCGGCGCTGGATGAGAATATTCAGCAGGACCAGGTGGAAGCTCCTGTGCAGTTTGCTGTGCTCTCCTGACCATCACACACCACAGATGGTGAGTTGTTGCAGGTGGCATTGCGGCACCTCACTGTGGGCAATACCATAACCATAATTTATTGTTTTGTACACGAAGAATTTAAGGTACAGATTAAGTGATAGACTTTTTCCAGTGCCTTATACTACAGTGTGTTGGCATAATCCAAACCCCATGTGTTATTTAATACTTTCTATATAACAACAGAAAATACATAGAATAGACAAAAGAATAAGTAAAGGGCCACAAACAAATGAATAGAGATAGTCAATAGATAGACCATACAATAACAGCTTCTATTTGATTTCTTGAATAAGGATAGTTATATTTTATTAATATATTTTCGGGCAAAGATATATCTGCCCACAAAATCTATTGGTTTTGGAAACAGTATTAAAACAAAATAGAGAAGTGTATTTTAACTGGTCGAGAAAACGGTAACCAGAAAAACTTTGCAAGGCTCACTGAAGAGAGACTAAATTTTCTGGGGACTACTTGTAAGTTAATGGCCATTAAAAACTCCTCAGCTCTAAATGACTTCTGAATTAACTATATCCTGTGAGGGTAAAATAAAAATCAAAGCTTTCATTTACATATGTTAAAAGTACAGCTAAGATACATGGTTTCTTGAGATGCCTCAATTCCATTGAAATTGAGAGACATTGCATATTTAGGTATCTTTGTGGAAAAAAATCTTACAAAGTGAGGTTTATAATGGATAATTTAATGAAAGCACTGCTGTGTGTGTAACAACTGATAGAAAAGCAGGCAGGCAAACCACTGAAAAAAATGGAACAAAACAGGATAGGAAGTGGTTCTGAAGATTTAAAGTGTTATGAAATCAATTTAGGAAGCATTCTTATTCTGCCATAGAATGCTAACGAAATGTCATTCAGTTAATCTGGATGAATGCAAATGTAAAACTGAGGAAAGATACAGGTTGGGATATAGCATGAAAATATTTTGCAGTACTCAGCACAAGAGGTCGTTGCTGTTGCATTTTCTGTGCTGCCTTGGTGCTTGTCAGCAGTATAGGAAAAACTGAGTGAATGGAGAACATATCCTAGGGGTAGAAGCGCAGGGGATCTGGGCTGTTTGGGCAGCCTCATCAATTGTTCTGTCTCTTGCTGCCTGGGGCTCATTCTGCTCTGCTCTGGTATCCTGTACATCTGGCCTGCAGAGTCTGGGATGCAGCCTGGGGCTTGACCTAGTCTGTAATTCTACATCTGCCACTCGTATCCCATTGCTGCTGGTTGGTGACTTTGTTTTAAGACAAAGGAGAGCAGCCAGCAGGTCCAGGAATGTCTGGTAATGGTCTGTTACCTTAAAAAAATTACCTACTTTGCCCATGCCCAAAGCTAGCCCAGAGTACTGTATTGTGAAAATAAAATGTAAATATTTTGTAGTGTTCTACAAAAAGGCCCTGTTATATGTGTATATAAAAATGTAGTTCAGTATTTTATACATGTATATAAAACCCAAAAGATTCTTAATGAAAATTATTATTATCCTGTTTTTGATATTAAGTCAGTTGACCTGCAGTTGGAAGCAATGTTCACTTTCAGGTGTGCTGTGGGTTGTCTAAAAGCTGCTGTTGTAGATGAACCACTGTCATGATTTCACAAGTCCTACTGATGCTCCTGATGTCTTGTTCACTGTTTATACTTAAAACTACTGGCAACTGGCAGGTAAACATTTTAGTACTTTGGAGAGAGAACTGGAAAATTATGGTGCAAGTAACAGTTGTCTGGAATTCCAGAATGAGTAGACATATGAAAGTACCTTTGCTTGTGTGGTGGTTGTATTTCTGACCAACCTCTAAATGTTCTGAAAAATGCTTCTGGGAACAATTTAGGGATTACCTGGGTAGAAGATGATTTTGCTATGAAGTTTTCAGGAAACCAGGCTGTGATTAAGCTCTGTCTATACTTGAATGTTTTGTTCCCACACAAAAAGCCCACGCTTTCCCTCTGTTAAAGAAATTATTCTGTAGGAAGAAATCTCTGGAGAAGACAGCAAAAATACACCTAAAATGGTCACTTGGTTATAATGTTTCTGTACTGAGCGTACATTCATGTTTCCAAGAGTTGATTTGATTCTGTGACAGTTTTATACATGTTTACACTGATGGAGTTTAAACTTGATTAATGAGTTAGCAGCAAAAAAGGTCTTGTGAATTTCAAGTCCTAAATCTTGTGTTGTTCCAGAGTCTTAATAGAGAATCTGAAAATGAGTCTATTTACACTTGGTCTTTCTCTCTTCACGGAAAGAAAAAGTGTGTTTATGAAGGCATTAACTCACAGCAGATCTAAACCTGACTAGAGTTAAATATAAACCCTTTAATTTAACAACAATGTAGTTCACATTGTATTATCATCATGACTGGAATGCCCGTCTGTCATGAAGGACAAAAAACCATGGGAGAATTACTTGTGAGTTTTTAAGTTACACGTTGAAACTTCATCTCTCAAAAATATCTGTGTTTTCTGGGGAGAAACACAATGGCTGAAGCTCGGCCCATGGTGACTGATGGAGACAGAAATGAGTCAACAACTAGGGAGCAAAAGTATTATAAGATGACTTGGGCTGTGAGCTGGTGAAAACTGAAAACCGTGGGCTTGGACTATGGATAAAAAAAACCTTTATAATAAATGAAGCCATTCCCAATAGAAAGATGAAAAAAGACATAGCTGCTACAGCTCAGTCTGACTTGAGTCCAGGGGTGCAGGAGACTATGGTTCAAGTCTTGATTTTGAATTGGACCCAGGAACAGTAATAAAAATAAAATTGTTCAAATCATTTGAGAAGAAAAATCCATTCTGTGCTCACGCTCCCTATTTAAGTGTTCCTTAAAACAGCATTTCCCTCTTCTACCTATGCTGCTGAGTTTTTAATACATCTATTTAAATGCAAATTTTGACTTTTGGTCTGTAATCACAAAAATGTTTGACACTAAAATTTTTATCAGAAATATCATTTTATGTAGAAGCAGTAATGGAGCGGTAGGCCACAAATAACAGGATGATGTGTTGCTCGCCCAGTTTTGCAGTGAGGGGATGCGTCCTCTCTGATACCATCTGATGAGCATGATTGTTTCCTGAATGCTTCAACTTATTTGAGTACGTGTAATGCTGATGTACTTTCAAACTATACTTTGAGTGCTTGGTTGTGCATCAAATCTTCCCTGAGGATCTTTATTCCTTTCTGTCCTCTGAATTAACGGGATGGCAATGCAGTGTCTAACTGTATCTTTAGGAAAGGCTTTCTTCCAGCCTGACATTTTTCTTTTCTTCACAAGTAGGCTTAATAAAAGAGACTTGACTGAGTAGCAGGATGTTTTACCAGTGTGGTGTTGAGTCAACTGCAGATTTCCTTTTAGTTGCAGCTGAGTATGTCATTTGTATTTCGTTTTTCCTCCACTCAGTTGCAGACACTGCTGGCCCTTGTTAGTGCCTGTGTCTGGGTGCCGGTGGCCAGCAGCCCTGCTGTGGCTGCCAGGACCACAGCTGCTGAACAGGGCTACATCTGCTCCTAGAGACTGAGCTCCAGCTGCAGCAGCCGAGGTCGCATTTGCCAGAATTGTTTTCTTGTCTGTCTCGATGTGATTGATACGACAGCGTTTAGTGGTGAACAGATTAGTCACAACAGCATCAGACCGCTTGTACCTTTAGCTTGTGGTTTGGAACAGTTCAGTGCTGGCACTCTGACCACATCTGCTATTACAGTCATACTATTCCTAAGTTCTGCTTTATGAGGTGTTATGAACCATTGTTTTCCCATGTGAGTGGTAGGAAGGAGTTTTCCAGTCATGGGCCGCATAACAGAACATGGTGTCAGGAGTGAAAGGAATGTTAATCTCATCTTGACTCCTGAGGGATCAAGAGTTTAGAATGTCGAAAGACACATCTATTTTAGAGAACACTATATATATATATGCAGTGAGCAAACTCTATGCCTCATTGTAATAGCAGGCTTGTATTTACTTAAGTCTAGTACTATGTGAATGTGGGTGGCTGCTTTCATTTAGCTTATTTTTTAAAATAGTTTACATTTTATCGTGGTGAGGATAAATATGAAATTTCCAATATTTTATTGTACTAGCAGTTAAAGAACAGAACACGCCTTAGATTCTTCACGTTCTGCATTTTATTTTCCCAAGATGCCCTTGTCATTAATTACATACTTTAGATTCCAAATGATAGAAGATCTGAAGGGCACTGTGCTACGTTTTCATTTTCATAATCTCTATCTATTTCCTGAACTTGGATGGGTTACAAAGTATTGCAGAAGACTTGAGCAGTATTGAAGCTATGTAAAAAAAATAGCAGTGACATGTCAGGTGTATCAAATAGTCAGATTCCTTGCTGTTTGTCAAAGAACAAGTAATTTGTAAAGGAGGAAAATCTTAGCATTTGAACCAAAAACTATTTGACTGCATTGAGACTCTGAAGAAATTATTTCTTACACACTCTATTCAGTAAGTTCATTGCTGGTTTAGCTGCTCACTGAAATGATCATGGGGACTGTTTCATTCAGTTCGTCTCTCCTGATTGGTTTTGCTTTGCTCTGGTAAGATTTGTTTATTCACTGATGCTAAGGTTGAGATGAGCTGGATCGTTAATCCAGCTGTTCAGGGTTAGCCTTCTTTTTATGCTGAAATGGCTTTTTATGGAATACCTTTTATGGTTTTGAAAATGCTGGACACCACGTTATTTCAAAAAATAAGATTTGAGTCCAGTTATCACGGTATTTTTGGGGAGGTGAAGATTTTGCTCTCTTTTGCCCACTCAGTGTATAACTATGGAGAGACAAACTAATCTTTTTTGTAAAACACTGTATAGTCCATTTCTGCTCTGTCCATGTGCAAGGCCAGCAAATGTCCTGAGTATATGTGTGGGAGGCTTTATTTGTGAAGTGGTTGTGTAATTTACATGAAACTTACATTTGTATCTTGAAAAATAAATATTTGTATGTTCAAAAATACCACACCAGTGGTTTTCACCCAAAATTCTAGTAATCCTTTTTTTCTTAAACAGTAAGCCAGTTTCGTAGTGTAGTCATCTGTTTTTTTCTAATACATGTAACACTGGAAACTAATTCTAAGCTTTACTAAGTTACATGTTCAATGTGATATATGCACTGACCAGATTTCCTATAGAAAGTTATGAGCAGTATCAGCCTGCCCTGAGGAAGTTCCTGTTTATTTTTTCTAGCCATTGATTTATGTTTTCGTCAGTGTTATGGCATTAGTTTCCTGACACTGGCTTTATCTGTCTGGATGTTGAGAGTTTACATGTTCTTAAAGTCATCGAAGCATGTGGATACTGGTCTACCACTTCACATCAGAGTCTTGGAACTACAGGTACATGTAGCACCAGGGGCTTACTTTCCACCTCCTAGTGTCCAGGATGATTTTCAGATCATGTGTTTTTCACATAAGCCACTCTGGGACACTGAATTTAATACAATGAGCATTTTTTGCTGTCCTTGTCACGTTTTGCCTTTGAAATTACTTAAATTGTCAGCTTAACTTGTGGTAGGTTCTCTTTAGTCATTTTGGTCATGGTGTACCTGTAGAGAGAATGGAAGTGGGGGAATGTGTTCACAGTAGCTAATTCCAAACCCAAGTCATAGGCCAGATGAAATCCAGAAAAAGAGAACTCCAAAGGGGAAGACAGAACTATTTTTATTAGCCGTTTATCCCCCTATGGTGACCTAGATACCTGTGCTGATCTTGGGGAAAAGGCAAGCCTGTTATTACCAAGCAGTGAGAGAAGCTATTTGTGCTGATCTTAGGCTGCAGAAGAAGCAGAGACAAAATTGAAATGCCTTTTAAATTGACAGTGTGAAAAAGGAGCTTTCACATAACAGCTTCAAGCTGTAATACAGTGTTTAAGATATTTAGTATGTATTTGATCTCATGTATGTTTAGAAAGACTTGTTGATATTTTATTTCTGAGAAAGTATAGGCAAATAGATTGTTAATAGTAAAACATCTATCACCTGCTATGTGAAAGCAGAAAGCACGTATTAAATGTTAAGGTTTAGATACAGATTTGTGGTGCTTGATGCTATGCTAATATATTCAAATTTAATCACTTGAAGGCATCCACATATAAATAAAAGCACTCGCTATTTGGTACAATTCACAGATCATGTTACTTACAGTAGGTAGCAGGCCAGGCAGAAGGATGGGTCACAGCCAGCATGCTTCTAACGTCTGCATAGTGCTGAAAGTTAGGCCTAACGCTTGTCAGTATTGAAACCAGTCTGTGAACTCCACAGATGTCACACCCTGTGAGACAGAAGAATGATGGGTTGACATTTATTTAGATTAAGGCAATATGTGCACATTAAGATGTTGGTCACATCAATTCCTGCATGGAAAAGGCTCCTGCAGTATCAGTATACTTAAATGAAAATAAGGAGGCAGGAGGATAGAAGGAACAGAAATATGTGTATTTCTTCCTCCTTTAAAGCCTTCACAAAGTATTGCTGACTTTATGCCCAGCTGGCAAAGCTGACTTATTATTATTACATTTTTGCTACTATCAACTAGACTTAGTAGAAGTCCTCTTGGTAGAAGTGAAGTTTTGCTTCCTAGGGAAAGAACCATCCTAAATACCAGGAGTTCTGAATGAAAGGATGACTTTTAAAGAGAAAAAGCTAAGAAATAACTCATCTACTTTCATTTTAGTGTTAGTACTATTATAGCTATAAATCTGAATTGAGTGCCATAACTCATCTCTCTAAGATGTTGATTTTATCAAACTTATGCTAGGAAAAAAACCCACCTAAAGTTGAATTAAAATGTAAATCTTAAGTTGTCACAGATGTTTGCTATATATATGCCGTATGTCTATGGTGCCTTAAAAATAATCAATATGTGCTTGCTAAAAAAAATCCTGTTGCTCTGGAGAAATACAGCATTTAGTACAGCTAGAAATTTCTGTCATACCCTAGCGATGACAGCTCACTGTGCTTGACTGCGTTTGTATAGTGTCTAAGGACAAGAACAGATGAATATTTTCTAATAACTGAATAGTCGAGAGGCTTTGATTGAAAGCAAGAACAAAACATTTCTGTCCAAAACTTTGTGTTCTTGGGCAGGCTGCCACTTGAGTGCTGCAAGGAGTGGGCAGCGCTGTCTGCTGGCAGTGGCACTGATACTAATTTTTTATTAAAATTTTATTTGGGGGGAGGGGAAATACTTGCATGTTCCTGTTGAGGTTTGGAAGAAACTCACTATTACTTGCTGGATGCTGTCAAGGTTTGCAGGACTTTCAGTTTTACTTGCTCCGTGATCAACAAGCTGTTGTGTGGAGCTCCTACTATTGCACTTGAAGGTTTTCCTCCTTGTGGGCCTTTCTGCTGTCATTCTGGGCTTTTCAGAGGGTTGATTTTTGTGGGAGGTTGGTACTGTTCTTTTGTGGAAAGTACATATAAACTAGAGATTCTACATATGGTTAATGTAGTAGTGCCGCTCATCAGAGCTACAGCAGCGTCCATACATCTGATAATATATGTTGTAGTAGGTTTATTTTCATTAGGGAAGGAAGCCCTAAAACTGTAATCAATTAGATTATTATGTAGTCTGTAGATTATTATTAGTCTGTGGCTTTTAGTGTTCATGGTAACTAAGACTGAAACATTTACTTGGCCTTCAGTCAGGTTTTTAGAAGATTTTTTTATTATTTCAGTTTAGAAATTTGAATTTCTTTGTATCCACAAGTATGTAAAGGACATATTTATGAAATCACTGTAAAAGGACAGTTATGCTCTCTCTGAATTCTCTAATGTACCAAGATATTCTTAAGGGCTCCTAGTAACACATCTGCATTTTAGTAAAGTAATTTTTGAGACAGAAGTTATTCCCTTCATTTCTGCATTCAGTTATTTGGTTTGGATTTCGTATTTAAAAAGGAAATTACACGAGCATACTGATTTTATGAGACTCATGTTTGGTTTTGAGTTTCCACATATGAACTCAGATTTTTCTCGTATTGTTGCATGCTGTTCCTTTCGCTTCTTCCTGATTGTTTTGCACAGAAAGGTTTAGGGAATTTCATTAAAGGATGTTTTTACCCTGATCAAATGTAAAACAGTGATAAATGGAAGAGCTGAATATCATGATTTGTAAAGCCTTAAATCAAAAGAGTGTCTTTAATGTTTTGGAAGGTAAGATTGCAAGTTAATTGTTGAATCTAATAGATTTTATAAGCACTTCAATATAAGGACTTGTTGACATGCTGAGAGAACAGTAAACAAATTCAGGTGTGGTTTTTTACAAATGCCATACCTGTTAATTTGTCTGCTTTGGAATGATGAGGTCTAGAGCTAAGCATACCCTAATCCACACTCATGAGTGTGCTGTTATCTGCAAGAATACCAATTCTAGGACAGCAGTGACCAAGTGATTAGCTCAATTTATATTGGATAAAGAAGGAATACAAGTGCAGTGTTTCATTAAAATTGCAAGTAAAAGCAGAGGGGAAGAAGGTGTCTATCTGGTGTCACGTAATATGTTCCATTGATTTTTTTTGTTTGTTTGTTTTAGCTGTAAATTCTTGTGGTGATAGCACATAGTATGATCAGCAGATTACAGTAGAAATCCACGGTGGTATTCCAGAAGTCATGTGTAACTATTTTGATTTGTATGGATAGACATTTTCAGTCTGACATTTATTACTGTTGTGCCCAGATCTCAGCATTAGCTCTTAATTAAATGCTGTTCCAGAGATCCAGTTTACAGTGCTGGCACACGCATTGCACAGAGATGTCTGGTGCTGGAGCTCTCACACTACACATCCTGCTTCTATAGCAGGCTGCAAAGGTTAACCATGCATGTTAACTCAGGTTTCATTCATATAATATTGTGACCCAGAAAGTGGCCAAAATACTTTATGTAAAAAAGTTCTAAGAGTATTCAGTAATTTTTATTTTGCAATTAGAATTTGTTGATTGTTGTCTAGTCCTAGTATAGATTTCAGAATAGTGATGAAGCCAGAATGGAAGAGATGTTGTCTTTTAAAGGCATCCTGTCATAGCAAGTATCTTTCAGATTAGTATAAAGTGTAATTCATACTATTTCAGAAAGTTTTGTTTGTATATTTTTTTCACTGTTCCTTCATTTTGAAAGATTACTGCTTATTTCTCAAGGTAAGAATTAAAAGCACTGTGAGCAAACAAGTAGCTCTCAGCACAAATACACAGCGCTGGTTCTGCATGAGAAGTAGCACTGAACTTTGTAGGAAGAGTATTTTGAAAAGTCCAGTTGATAAGCATGCTAGAATCAATATTTCGTGTTATTCTACTATGAAAATATAACGCTGATAGTGGCAGCACTACAAGAGGCTTAAGGCAAGTCAGTGTCTCGGGCAGTTCGCATTCATCCTGTAAATCCAGGGGGCAGTTGCTGGATCTCTGCTGTGATTTGGTCAGGTAACCCCAGCCATGCTCGGAGCATCTCTGGGTAAGTCTTTCTAACTTTGTTGAGTCTTTACTGGAGTCTAACTGTGAAATTGCTATGGAAAGACTGGGGGGGGGGGGCGGGTTTATTTTCCTTAGATTGAAGCACTGTGTTTAAAGGATTGCTTGGGGTTCCTTGAAAACAAAATTTGTTGCTGACCTTGAAATAATAGACCAACTGCAAATATTATGCTCATGGAATTAGCTCCATTTTTGAATCAAATAATCCTCAAAATAAAGATTCTGGAAATTCTCTGTAAGGAAGGTAGATACTCTTTGACATTGATATTTATAAGTTAGACGATGGAGCAATGGAAAGACAGAATAATGAATTAGCAGGCAGTCAGAGAAGTTGGAGGAGCATAGCTGGTACTTATGCCCATTATTGTTGCAGCTTTTTGACATTTAAAGTGGTTTGCAACTCTTCTTGTATTAGAGCTAATGCCAGACAATCAGTCAGCCTGGCACAGCAGTTCTGCGCCTGACCGTTGGTAATGCTACTAGTAATTGATGTGCAGCAGCAGAATCTATAAATGAAATTAGCTCCCCAAAGTTTAAGTATGACTGTGATTGAAGTAGTAATGATAGAGTTCATGAAAATACGTTTGCCATTTATCTAAATGTATCATTACTGACAGTGCTTTTTCGTTAACATTTTGTATATCCTTATTCATGTCATTGTTACAATGTCCTCTTAGATACCTGCAAATTATACTGGCTTGTACTTGCCTCTGATCCTTCCTTCCCACCCCCTTTACCTCCCTTTTTGGAACTAATTTGTGCATCATCTAATTTCTAAAAGCATCTCCAACATACTCAGAGGAAAGTGCTGTTCATACAATTGGGGAATACTTTTGGTTTTCTCATACGTGAAGGCTTTTCCATGCTATATCAGAAAGGCACAATGTCAGTATTGTAATTAAAAATTAAAAAAGCTTTTTTTAACCTACAAATAGAAGTGAATAGAACTAGAATTTCTAGCAATCCAGCAATGTATAATACTTCAAATTCGAAATCAAGAAGACTCAACCTCACCGTGGTTTTGATAATCTATTTAGCTAAACTAATGAGACCCTTTAAAAAAAAAAAAAAAAAAAAAAAAAAGTCTTGTATAGTTATACTGAAGGATAAATTATTTTAGTTAAGATTCCATGACAGTTTGAAAATAAATTGATCAAACATAAGCTTAGGCAAATAGATTCTGATTTTTAAAAATATCATGTATCTGTTCTCTGAATATTGAAAAATACATTTCAATTCTCCTATTTTGTAATATTTTTCTCATGTTCCAGTTACTTCTGCATGTAGAGATTTGAAAGGTTTGTGGGACAGAAAGTTTTCAGTATTGGTGAGGCTCAAAGAGTTTGTTCTAGGAAGATAGTCAGCTCCATTTTGTATACCAAAAAGCCCAGGAATACTTTGCAATGATGCTGGGTTAGAACTGTTCACATTATCTTGATCTACTCTAAAGATAGATAAGTACATATGTCTTGTTGGTTTGTTTTTAGAAAAGGACTAAATGCTTTGAAGTACTATTTTGAGATCTGAAAAGGAAAGCTTATATTTGTGTATGTTTCCCATCACTGGAGTTATTTTTTCCAAAATTTCAGTAGAGATGGGGAAAAAATCCAGCAAGTTCAATTAGATAATGCGTATAAATTCCTAAAAATGCTTGTTTTTTAGAAATCCATCCAGCTCGCAGCACTGACTTAATTTTAGAGCTCACAACTGAAACAGCTTAAAAAATAGCTTATGATTTAATCTCTTTCCAGCCACAAATTAAATACCAAAAATATTTACCATGCATCTGCTGTATACCAAGTGAATGGTGGACACTTCCTAGCCTGACTGGTAACTTGTGTTTTTTCCCTCACGAGGAAGCTGAAATGCATAAATACAAATGTGATTTTAGACGACCGTGCCTGATTTCAGTGATGCTTATTTCAGTCTCAGCAGCAAAAGAACTGGAGGCCTTCCAGTTTATTCTTTTGTTAGCATGATAGCCCTCATCTTCAAGCATGTTCAGCAAATTCAATGTCATTAGTAGACAAGCCAACTGATTTCAAATGGGATATCTGTTGCTCGAGACATCGTAGAATATCATATATCCACAACCATGGTTCTGCCCTTATGGCAACAACTGACATTGGGCCAAAAGGAGTTAAGAAAGCTGCAGCTTTGACTCAGTTTTTAAATCTTTGCATGTTTAGTATTTTAACATTAAAACAGTGTGAATGGAGGATTTTCATCTGGGTGTTCTTGTAGAAAGACACTAGCATGTGATTTCCTGTGCACTCTTATCGTAAAGTCTTCTCTTTATTAGCATCATATTCGTGACATGAAGTTTTGGTTGATTCACTGAATATAGTTTATTCTTCTAGTGTTTTGTGTTTGATTAATGACAAACTAATTGATACACCAGATAAGTTTACTAAAGGCAAAGACACAACCTCCCCTAAGTTTTGCCAGGCATCTAATTTATATGAATTTCCTATAAATGATAATTGTGATGCTTTAATTGGTTAAAATCCACATGGAAATTTACTGACAATAGGCCATGTTTCTTAATTTTCAAGCACTGAAGTGTGTAACTTTCAAATGACAGGGTTTTAATTATGTGACAATCCATTGCATCTGCCATGGTCATGAGCGGGGATGGGGAGTGTGGGACCAGCTCAGCTTTTTTCTGTGTGAATGGCAAAATGCTAAAGGGAGGTGAGTGTGTCCTGCTCACAGCTCTGGTTTGTGTAGGTGTAAGCACACACCCTCTGTTGAAAGTTGTTGAAAAGACTAAATCAGTAATTAGGTTTAGCTGTTTAATACTTGGGAGGTTTCAGCCATTAGTCATTTCCATGTCTTTCTTTCTGTCTCTAGAGATTCAATCAAGGGAAGTAGGATTTTGGGGAGTGACTTAGTGTTCTAATACCAGAGATCCGAAGTCAGGTGAGCGTTTTGAAAGAGTCATTCATTTCTGTGCTTCCCTCACTGTTGAGGTCTTTACACCAATGTAACCACTGTCTTACAGTCTTAGATATCTTTCTGTTAACTTTTCAGAATGCCAAAGTCTTGCCTTCCACATTTTTTTTTTTTTTGGCAGTATCCTTGACCTCTCTTGATATATAGAAGTCAGGGTGTTAAGCTGAAGCATGAAATTTAAGGCAGTGTTCAGGAAAAGGCAGGTAGGGAAGTCTGCCTGTGCTCTAGCTGTCCTCTGAGTAAGATGCTGACAAGGAGGGACACTTTTGCTGAAATCTCACAAAACCTGTGATTTGGCTTTTCTCTTTTGTTTGTTTCTAAGGACTCTGTGAACAGTCTTAATTAACACAGTCCATAAACTAGTTAACAAAAAGTTAACGGCAGTTGTTTCTCTGCTTGAAATAGTAAGGGCAGCCTTTTCATAAAAGTTAACCTTCCTAAGCAAACAAATTTTAATCTGTGGGTCCCATCTTCTTCTGCTTTTTAGTAGTATTGCTCTTTTAATATCACTTCTAATAAGTTCATACCATACTCCCTCAGGCCATGTTAAAAAGGTCAGTCACCGAGTGGTATTTTAATTTAAATAAAGAGTGAAAGACAGACTGTTTTTTCTAGAATACTAAAAGAACGCCTATTTAAATCTTCCTTTTAATGTCTGTTTAACTATCTTTTTTGAGGCTTTTTCTGTGACCTTCAAAATAATTTAAACGTAATTTTAATTCATTATTCATGCCATTAAATGCTGAAACCTGTTTCTTTCTGCATTTAGTTCTCCATTACATGCACGTGTTGCATTTTTTGTTTGTTTCTGTAATGATTTCTGATGTACTGACATTTTAGAAAACAGTACAGAAGAGTGCTTATTTTGAGAGGGGAAAAAAACCCAACATATGCATATTTGAATTACATCAACAGCATTATTTAAGATAAAAACCAAGGTGGCAGGAGAAAGACAGGTCAAGTGTGGGACCTCTTACCTTGATAAACTCCCTGTAAATGACACTGGTCCTGTGCTGCTGTGCATGGGCTGGTAATGGGCTGCTCTGAATGTTCTGAATTTCTGAGGTGCATCAGCGTCACACAGCAATAACTGCGGCAGCTCCACTGACACCAGCTCCACATCATTGTTTTGGCTTTTCAGTTTTTTTCTCACTTAGTAATTGAGTTTCATGACTTCATGCAAAAGATGGAGTGAACTCCAGATAGTTATGTGATTATACATTAGCCATAGTGACACTGTGGTTTGTAGAGACTTAAGATGCTGCAGAAAAGCACCAAAAACTAATAACACTGAATAAAGAAAATGAATTAAGTCCTTAGAATGATGTATTTTCATGGCCAGGGACCAGTTTTTCAACCTTTAGTAAAGCTGATGAGCTGGTATCTCATTTATTGTACCCAAGTAAGAATTGCACCCTCTCAAAGCAGTGTGACGACACAGAGATTCTCATTGCTGCAAAACACATGCACAGTTACTTTTTCATTGTCAACATTCATTTACTTTAGCAATATTAACTATTTATATATCTTACCCTAGTTGATTCAATGGCACTTTCACAAGCAGTACCATTTGGCAAACAAAGAGACAATTTAGTATTCTGTTACTATCTATTTCCAGAATTTTTATCTGACAGTCATTGGCAGTGCAAATTAACTAGGGAACCTTTAAAGAAGAGTAATGTGCAATATTAAGGGAAAAAAGGTGCAGAAGAAAACACAAGTTAGGTCGTAAAAGTGATATGGGTGTGATATTTGACAGTGTTCCTTTGGATTTTTTTGAAGTAGGAGAGAGAAAGAAAGGAGGTTCACGAAAGCACAAACTTCACAGCAATTTGGGACCAGTTCCATAGCTGCCAGGAGCAGAGATGCCACATGACCCTCACGCATTTATCAGCCCTGTCACAGTGGACTGCAGATCAGTGGCCCGGATCACTGAGCCGTGGGCTGACCCGTGCCTGTGGCTTTGCAGCTGGCTTGGTAGGGCCACCGTGACAACTGCTGAGCAGGCAGGTGTGTGACATCCTTGCCTTGTTTCTGCTCCCTGTTCTGGACCGTGTCCAAGAAAATGCAGCGTAGGACAATGACAGCTTCAAGTGATGAACTCAACATAGCACAGGTCCCCTCTCCTAGTTGTGGCATTTGATAATAGGATTTCAACTCAAAACATCAGTAATGATATTTTCTTGTCCCTAAGCACACTTCAGGTAATGTTGCATACACCACTAACCAGTCCAATCAACATTATCAGCATTTCCATTAGCTTCTCGTAATAGTCCTCGGAAACTGATACTCCCCGGTGTGCTGTTCAGTTGATGGCCCGTTTGCTTCAGAAGTACCAGCATCACTCTGCCAAACATTGGATTGCCAGGACGAATTAATGGACTCCATAGCTATGTATTCAGTTAATGGAATCCATATATTCAGTCACCTAGTAAGACCTAGCTATGAAATTACTTCCCCTTACATTGCTCTTTGAGAAAGAGTTATTGTACTAGAGTTAGCTGGGATTAGGTGCCGTTATCCAGAAGATGTATGTTTCGTCTCTTCCTCCTCTTTTTTTCCCTCCATCCTTTCCCACCTCCCCTTTCAAGAGTTTGAAGGAAGGCAACAATTTGTAACAGTGTTGGATTTTTGTATTCCTTGTTGAAATGCTGCATTGGGCCATAATTTAAACAGCAGTGGTAAGGTAGCAGTTTTCTAGTGTACCATTCTCAACTCTGTTTTGCAAAATATTTTCTTACTATAATAATAAATAGACTACATGTCTTGGACTACATGGCTGCTTGTGTGGGCTGGCTGGGTTATCCTGTTGCTTTTACACTGGTTTGCTGGTATGATGTTGAAGCACATACAGTTTGACTCTTCACAAGTTCATCACAAACATTTAAACTGTAAATTGTAGGTATAATAGATTTAGAGTTACCTCTAAGTTTTGTGTCCAGCTTTATAGGAAATACATGCGATGAACTAATTTATCAGGTGTGTAGATACAAAACAAAACCAAAACCCCTTAGTGCTATGTATATTTTGAGTTTATTTTAGTGTCGTCAGTGTAAAAACGAATCTGTGGAAGCCACTAATTGGTATTGTACATATACTTTTCTCAAATTACACAGAAATAGTATTTGTGGAAAGCTTAAGATACAAAATATCCCTAGATTATTCAGAGAAATGAGACGCCTGTTTCCATTTCAAAAAACCAAGATGGATAATCCAGAGCTTGCAAAGGGACTCATTAAAATTAATTCTTCACAAAATTTTTGTGTATTGATGAACTGAGCTTTCTTATTAAAGATTTGTTTATGTTAAGATAGCTTCTTTGTTTATTTCAAGATTCAAGTTTTTGTTTGATAAATTATAGCTCTTGGGAATCTCAGCACAGAATTTCAGAACTAGAGTCATTTTACATCCTATTGATAGTACACTGATTTGCTTTACTCTGTTTGACAAGTGAGGCTTGTGCTCCCCAGCAGAGGAGCCGTATGGCACAGAGCCATGAACCTTATGTAAAACAGATATCTGTCAGCTCTTTAGATTTGGTGTCAGAAATAGGCTTCCACTCTACTACTGATTCTTACTATACATCGTTGTTAAATAATAAATACAAATTTTTACTTCAGAGCTGTGTATCATAAAATGTTTCTTTATAACTAAAGCTCTGCAGCGTGCTCAGCTTGGCTGCTGAATCCAACCAACATGGAGTTGTGTACGGTGACCTCAAGCTTCACAATATACAGAGGCCTTGGTTTCTAAGGCTCAGATATTTTATTTGGAACAGATCTGAACGTGTAGCCTCTTTTTCAGCACTGTGACCATCAAATGGGTGAAATTCACTTGGCAAACTGTAAAAAGGTGAAGTTCAAGAGAGTGATCGTTATATCTTTTTAGCCATCTTCTGGTTTTTGAGCCCATACTGATGAGCTCAAAATACCACCTCTCCATGGGCTTAGAACTGTACCTTTTTACTGTCATAATGAATAGAATTTCTTTACTGTGCCTTGTTAATCTGCAGTGCCAAATGTAGCACAGTCCTGACAGTGCGTAAAGAGCCTCCATGGGCAGTTGTGCAGATGCAGCTGGATTAACTCTCAGCCCCACGTTAGTGGCCCTACACAAACACGCAGGAATGGGTCTGGTTTCTAACCAGTCACGTAATGTCTTCTCATAATAATTTGCACAAATTGAGTTTCTCCTTGTACGAGGTCTTGTTTCGGCATGATATGGTTCAATGAGTCCTTATTATGATCCAGAGGTAGAATTTTGCTGAATAATTAAGTGCCTGCTTTAGTCCAGGTTTTCTTCAATTTTTATTGTGCTAAAGCTAAAAATTAGTCTTTTGGGCGACTTCTGACAAATTTAAAATCAATAATTTAAACAAAAGCAAAATATCTCTTTTCCAACCAAATTATATGTGTTTTTTTTAACAACTAATTAGTTATGCTATCTGCTTGTTGGGACTGAACTTCAGCTTGTAGTGAATTGTCTATCTTAACATTCATGGCCGTTTTGATCGCAGTGAGACTTCTAGTAGAAAAAAATAGATAAAATCTGAGTGGCCACTGGAAATACAGACTTTTTATTATGCTAAATTGCAAATGATGGGGACGTTGAACTTTGCCTTGTTTCAAGAATAATCAAAGCTAATACTCTAAAAAAAAAAAGCGAAAACAAACACATGCTAGCTGACACATCACATGACTCATTTGCTGATGGCATTGAGTCAATCTAACTTCTTAAAATAGTGATTAAGTGTTCACAACTAGGCAGAAGAAAATTTTAAATCTTTATGCTTATATTATAGGTATATGAGACCCAGAAGTAAAGACAAAATGCTAACTGAATACATATTTTATGTTTTTAATGGCTTTTTTTTTTTTTTGTGGAAAGAGCTTATTCTGAAACATCCTATTAAGTGGGTTTTTTTCATGCCCTGAATATAAATGTAGATAAAAAATATTTAGAAGCACCCAACGTACCGTACATGTAAGCCTTAGGCCCATGAGTTTCAGCTTTCTTCCGATAAGCACAAATTTTTCCAGTACAAGACTAATTTTAACTGCGATGAAAAGTCAGCATCATTCTTTTTACCCCAAAATGCTTTATTGAAAGTATACATTTTGTGTAAGCCTTTGCACCTACAGAGGGTTTTCTTCTGTGGATGAATTAAAATGATCCACACACGGATATAGAACCTGTGATTTTCCCAGCAGGGTGTTACACTCTGCACTTATGAGAACCGTGCAGGTGAAGGAGCTGCAGCTCCCGTAACCACAGGTCAGCACTTCAACTCCAACTGGTCAGTTTTTTCCCCTTTTCAAAGCAGCTTTGCTCCTGAGACCCGGACACTTTATGCTGCAAATAACTGCTTTACCTAGTGATCAGAAATCAGTAGAAGGCTCAACTTTTTCGCTGAAGCAGACACAGATTCTGCCTGCATCGCAGACTTGCTCTCAAGTAGGGTCTGGCTGCTGCTGAATTTTTGAGACTTATTTTGCAGTGTGTTACTAAGTAAGCTGGTTTAGATACCACAGGAGATTCCATTAGTGTGTTTTAAAAGGCAGAAAAAGGAAGTCAAGTCTATCAACGTTAAAAGATATTTCTCAGTCCTGAAGAGGGTTTGGTAAATTGGTTAACCTACCTGTATCATGAGTTATACATAATGGTTGATTATACTGATAAAACCTCATAATTAATTTTTTGATTTGCTTTTACTTCTGTGTAGTTTTTTGTTGGTTTTTTTTTGTGTTTTTTTTTTTTTTTTTTTTTCTAATAGTGTAAGCATGTACTAATACCTAAAATGAGAACTGCTGTGATGGTGATTTTAAGCTGGGAAGATGTAAGAAAATGAAAACTAGATTGTAGTATATGTGAGTTTATGAATAAATTGGGACTGTGATCACTCTTACCAGACCAGCTTAACCCTGAAACCTCATACCTTGTGCATAAAAAACTTTTTCATTTAAGGGTTTGTTTGATTCAGTATAGTACTTGAGCATGATTCTGATGTTATGTGAATATTCTTTTTAAAACTGTTTAAAATCAGCCGTTTAAATTATAATGCCTACTGTTGAAAACCCAAAGAAATAGCACTGAGTCCTTATATTGCATTTATCCCTTAAGTAATCTGTATTATATGATATTTTAATGCCATGTTAATTTGAGATGTGGAAATCCATGTTAGATTTTATACTGATGAGGCAACTTTGTCATACTATGTATTTGTCCCTTTTTGCTGAACTCATATTTTCTCCACCTTGCTATTCATTCCTCTTTATTTGCACTTATGGTTGTCAAGTGATTTGCCGTCCTCACAGCTGGCTGTGCTGCTTACAATTCCTGTGGATAGTAAGTGTTTTTCTACCACTTGCTCTTTTTATTCTGTAGTAAATGTCAGCTTTCTAATTTCATTTATTTTCATTGTGATGCTAAGATAAATAAGAAATGTCTATAAAACCACTCTTCTCCAGTTTATGAAACAATAACTGATAATGTTTAGGACAAGAACTTCTCTTATATGTATCTTATTTCAGACTTAAAGAATTTCACTGCCCTCCTCAGTGTCTGAAGTTAGCCACTTCCGAATTAGGCATAGCACAGCTTTAGCTAGACATGCAAAATTCTACATTTTTCTGATAATACAAGATGCTGTATGCTATTAGTCTTTTTAGTGCAATAATTAACTTGAATGGTTTATGAGGAAAAGAAGAAAAACGTATTTAGCAAGGACTTGAGGTAGAGTTAATTTGTCTGCCTGTGGCACTGAGATGCGCTATTCAGATTTGTGGATGCAGTTGACACCTTTATCTATGTATTGATGAAGCCCTGAGGGAATATAACAGTTTTAAACAAATATTTTAAAGGAGAGATTCCAGAGTGCTTTATACGTATTATACTCTTTTTGTTCTGAGCAACTGAAAAATAAAGCAAAGCAAAATGATCATTTTATTTATGTTTTTAAATGAAAGATGAATCTTACAGGATGCCCATTATATGTGAAATAATAAATGATAAAAGGTTTTCTTCAATGGGAAGTAAAAATGCCATGACATCACCAGAATATATTGCAGAACAGGAAGCAAACCAGCTCTTGCTCCACATACTGATAAGCAGTGCCGCGATGGTTTTCTCCTGTAGGAAAGAAGAATAACTCTTCTCTTTGTTGTTCTGTCGTATTTTGTGATATAGATACACATACAAAGGTATGTAATGCAACAGAAGTTATTCATCAAGAATGCCTGAGATCTGCATACCAGGCTATAAACTGTTGAAATTTGTTCATTAAAAGTTCATGGTCTGTTGGCCTCTTTTCCTTATAGCATTATATTAAGTACATTTCTTATCTCTGTTTTGCATGGCTGATTGTTCATCATATTTTTTGTAGAGTGGCATTGAGTGCCACAACGACCTCGTTTAGCACTTGCAGAGGTAAGCAAAATGTGTTTGAAAATGTTGTTATGCTCTCTAGTGGATAAATTAGTTATAAGTGTCTAAAAAAGCTAATATCAACAATTATATTTCATTTAGCTAAAAGACCTACAGCCCACCGCAGATCATCAGATACGTCTGCTATTAGATGCCTTCTCTCTCTCTGCTTCTAAGGCAGTAATTTTTTCTTTAAGCTGTTAAAAATCAGATTTTAAAATACACTTACCTCATCTTGGCCAATAAAACCCCAAAGTTTCCTGTTTTCTTCTTTTATTTTATTTGAAAACCTGTGAGTAATTTAGGAAAATTCTTTGGAATTACTGTATTTGCTTCATCCAAAGAAAGTCATGCGAGGTGCAATATAAGGTTCTCAAGAGGTGAGTGAAATATGAAATTATATGCCCTGCATCTTTAAATATTAATGATTTAATCACTTTAATTTCCAAAATCAGTTTGTTGTGATAGTATTTCTACTGCTGTCAATCACTGAATGGGATTATCTTGTTGGAACTGATAATCTTGCGTCTGTTCTCTGCTTTCTGCTCTCCTGTGGTGTGAATACTTCTGATGAGCCGTTGAGATTGGCACAATAATAACTTCACTGACATTTCTATCCTTACTCGTGGTGAAAACTCAGCCTCGGCGGTTACTTTTTCACTCTGTTGAATCACAGTGAACAGCATTTGCCATGTAGTCTGACCACTGTGTATTTTTTTGTACCGTTATTCTCTTTAGGATTAAGAAGTGAACCTTTATTGGGTCCTTTTATCTCCATTCTTAAATTGTTTATTCTGTTCAAATCTTTGTACTTTGGTCTGTGTTCTTCAAGTCTTTAAGCAATTGTTTTGTAACTCCTTTCTTGCCAGCTCAACAACTGTCCCTGTTGGTATCATGCAGATTTTCCAAGCAGTTCAGTGGCAATTTACACTGTGACTTACACTGTAATTCCAAGTGTTCTCTCCTTTTGTTGGCATGACAGTCATTCTGGATTGAAGTCATGTCATTTTTGCTTATTTGAGTCCATTCCAGTGGCATTAAGTTTATAGAGCTGCTTATTATTTGAAGATTTATATACTGAAATTGGCACAAGTAAAAACAACTTTCTTGGGCAAACTTCATTTGCAGTGTTCTGCAAAAGTATTGCTGCTTAGTGGATTATCTTCTTTGCAGGGGTCCAGAAGAACTGTGTGTAGAGATTCCTGGAATGGTGAATCATTTCTCTAATGACCACATAATTGGAGGAGCAAATTTCAGCAAAAAGCTACCCCGTCCCATTTTGCAAGACAAACCAATTGGTTTAGTTCTTGATTCTAGCTCGTATCCTACCTTCTCTTGTCAGGTTCTCAACTGAAGACCTGTGAAAACTTTTCATCTTGTTTCAGTGACTGTTTTTCACAGAATTCCTAAATTCTGCGTTCAGTTGATGATGCAGAAATGTAGCAATCTACCTTTCTGTCTATCTTTACTTACAGGTAGATGGATAGTAGTTCAGTGGTTGTTGGGTTATTCTCATGCAAATTATTTCATATCACATGGTAAAAATTACTCCATTTTGTGTAATCGTATTGGTCTTAATCAGTATATGGTATATGATTCATCAAGAGAATGAAATCATGCTGTATTGTCACAGCTCCCAGATTCTAGATTTGGAGTAGATTTAGAAAGCTCTGTCTTTTCACGTTTTTGATGGAAAGGTGTTTCCCTTCATACACATACCAGCTACTTATTGTTCCAAGGGATTCCACTGTGACTGTTCAGATACCTTTTTTCCTGTCTTCTGTTCTGTAAATATGAAAAAAAAATTGAAATTTTACCCTTGTTATTTCATGCTTTCATAATAGCAATGTTAATTCAATTATTTCAATAAATACTGCATGGCTTTACTGGTTAGAATGCAGTGCTTATACAGTTTATTTACTTGTGGTGCTGTGTAGTTATATAGATGTAAACAAATATAAATATGGAGGATTCCATTCTCTCCAAACACTGGTAAGTCTTCTCAGGGTGCAGATGGAGCAGCCATCCAAAAAAATCTCCTAAGAGTTATGTTGAAAAATTGGCATCGTAGGTGTGACACTTGTATGAGGAAGACATTTGTGTCCTGAAGAGCAGCTGAAGTCACTAACGGTGTGCGTGGTAGAATGGCAATAATAAAACTACCAGAGCAGAGTTGATGTGATGGTCAACTCTCTTCTCTAGATGTGTATGTTAATAAAAATAAATGAATCTTTAAGTGGTGTAGTGCTCCAAAAATCGTCCTACTCTGACTTCAGGTTTAATTAGTGAAGTCATCCAAAACCTTTGGTTCTTAGCATAACACAAAAAAGACGTAATGATGGGTGATGACTCACAAGAATACTGGAAATCTTATATTTTGTAAATTAAGTCTTACTCTTCCCATCTTATTAAAAGATGATGCCACATTGTTGTCAAAGCATCGGTAGTCAGAGCCTTCTGGCCTGTTTTTAAACAACTGGTTAAACGTCAGTAGAAAATATTACTGGTCATTGCTTTTGGCATTGTAATTCAAATCTTTGTCAGTTTTGGTTTTCTCTGGATAACCACAATCAAGATGTGCTGTACTTGCTTGTCTGTTGAGGATATTAATATGTGTGTGTATATAAATATATATGTAGTGTTTATTGAGTGCAGCAGATGTTCAGGGGAGAGAGAAGTAATTTAACTGTGTAATGCAGTGCACAGAATGGTAACCATTTTCTTTTCCTCTCCATCTCTTTCTCCCCAGTTTGTTCTTGCTGCATCATTAACTGAAGCCGAGCAATAGGCTTTTGGAAACTTGCTCTCTTCATTGCTTGGTTCTCTGGACGCCTGTCCTCATCCCATTGCCTTTGTGTGTGCTTCGTTCAGCTGGATAGGGCAGCAAAGGCCGGCTGGAGTCTCATTGCTTGTTCGTTAACAAGTTCACACCTCAAAATATTAGGAATTCTCCCCACTTGTCACCATTTTCAGTACTCAAATAAACTTACATAAAAATTATTCTTATTTACTTAAGTCCTCATATGCATCTTTACCGTACTTTCTGTCTTCTTGACTAATTGATGCTGGCTTGGTTAAACAGAAGTCTTAGTTCTTGTATGGGAAGGCAGAGAAAAGAATTGCAGAGAATTACTTTTAAAAATCTAATAGAAATGTCTCGTTTCTGTTGCTGCAGGTTCTGGATCAGTTAGACTTTGCAAACAATACATGGACGGTAGTGCTGTGTGGTTATGTTTGAATTTGTGGCAAAAAATGTCTTAGTTTTGTACTCACAATCTGACATGGACTGTTAGCAGCAACAGAATCCAGGATCTGCCGTGCTGCGCTAACCAGGCAGTCCTGGATCCCCCGTTCTCAGGGACACAGCCCTCAACGTGGGCTGGAGATGGAGAGGAGCAGCAGGTCCTGCAGCTGGACACCGGTTTCCCAGGGCAGCAGGGCAATAATGACACAGTATATTTCTTTTAAAAGCCCCAGCAAATTTATTAGTTTGAGAGCCTTTCTGTGATTTTCTATATAAAAATATAAATATGACACACATATAAATATATTTTAATATATATGGATAGTCTCCTAAATCTCTTTGTTCTTTCTAACTTTCCACCAGAGTGAGATACGACATACTTAACCCATGAGTAATATTTTATTACAATGTGATATAAAGTTGACTTGCAGTTTTATTATTACTGTAATTTTCATGCAACATTTTATATCCGCAAATTAACTTTATTCATCCGAAATCAATATGGAATATCTTACCCTGACTTGTTTCCTGAATTTTCACTATTTTCCTTCTCTGTTGTTAAAAGTGTGAATGTCATTTTGTTTTCCAGGTAAAACTAGCATTTAAACTAAAATAATGTAAACCCAATATTGTTTCTAGTCTATTCAATATTCTTTTAAATGGTAGGATTGAGTGTTAGGATGTCAGGATGCTTAGTATGCTGTGAAAGCATGCAATGCTTTTTTGCTTCCTCTTTGTCTTGTCCTATAGTTTTGGGTTCAACATTTGCATTCGTGCAAGCAGCAAATGCCAGAGTGCTTTGCTGTCACTAACAGTCCACTTTTGAATTTTTTCAAGGAGAATCACTTGAGAAAAGGCATAGAGTTCATTGTTGCTGTTCTGAATATTGACATTACTTCAAGCATATCGTGTTTTTTTATATGGGTACAAATAGTATTGTGGTGGGTTAGACTTAGAAATGGGGAAGTCTGAGACAAAAGTTTTTGGGCTTTTAATTACCAAGATCTAATGTTGCTTTGTTTTCACTTGTGCATTGGAATGAGAATTCTGCTTACTAAACAAAACCAAAATGAAGTTTTGTTACACTTAAAGAGAAAAATTAAAATTGGTTAGAGAGAAAACATCAAAAATTATGGTATCTAAACTTCAAGTGACCTGAGTACAGTTCAGCAGGAAAACTCGAATTCCTGAAATTCTGATGTTCTAATCTATCTTTAAAAAGAAACTACAGAACAAAAATCCCATCAATGCCTTTTTCTTCCTGGCATACTTCCAGTACTCAGTGGTGAACAAGACATAAAGATGATCTGAACCCGAGAGTTTATCCAGAAATAAAAATACAGCCGTGTGTCCTGGCCCTCATACTTACTCAGGTTGTATTTTCCATTAGAAAATTCTTTCATGTGCCAGTGGGATATCAAAGAGAGATAATGATCTGTTGAGTAGGAGAAATGAAGTAAGACTCTCACTCAATAAATTCGCTCAGAATGCAAGACAGTGAAATAATACATTGTGTGGTACAGCTGTTCAGTTACATGTACGTTGTTCAAATAATTTCAAAGCTTGTCCTATACACAAATGTTGGGGTTTGAGTATAGCATGGCAGAAATTAACTGTCATTTTTGTGTATTTACAGGAATTTATGACAGGGAAAATAATTGAATTTTACTTAAATTATTGCGAATCTTATACTAAATCTACTTAAAATTAAATGTATCCTATTAATGCTGAACTCAGCATAACAATCATTCTTGTAGAAGAATTCTGTTTTAAAGCCAAAGCTAACAAAAACACCATTTTGATCAGCAGAATGCTGAGCTTCAGTGTGAATTTTTAAATACTTTTTCTTTCATAATTCAAAGGAGAAAAACATCACTTTTTTTTTTTTCAGTGTCAAATCAAATTTCCATTATATATGGCACTGTGTGCTATAAAGGCATGTACCTCGACCTGAGTTGATGTAGTCAATGTAGTCTTTATAGTGGCGTAGTTTATTTTTAAGTTTTGTGTTTGTCAGAAGCAGAAGTATTTTGACACTTGAGTGGTTTATCCATTTTCTAGAATCTTTTCATGACATTTTCCATGCAAAGACTGTGCTGTATGTAAGCTATGCCATGGATGGTTTTTATACAGAAGTGATAGAAAACTTGTCTGGAGATCTCCAGATTTTTTAGGTAACTTGGACTGCTATTTTACCCAATGAGTATTTATCTCCCTTACACAATAATTTCTTGGAAAACATTTGCAATTTGCAAAATTACACATGTAATTATATAAGCTTTGGGGTAATTATATGCATATTTTACTTATTCAGTACATTTAATTATGCTTTGTTATGAACTGTTTACAGTGGTTCTCAGTGAGGGGGAGAGGATAAGGGGAGGGTAAATAGAGCTGAATGGGGAGTAAAACCAAGGGAAATCTCATATTAAAGATTCACCAGTGAATCTTTGCAGACTTTATGCAAATCCAGTGGGTATTTTGTGAAAGTGTTAATGAGTGTCACATCCTGATTACTGCAGATTTCCCTTTACGTTTACAACTTTACCAAATCCAATTGAAGCTGCTAAAATTAACACCAGAAGTCCACAACAGTTTGTCAGAAAAATGTGTGAAATTTGTTTTTAAAATATCATACCCTAATTATTCTTGGAAATATTATATATAGATGTGGATATAAAACATCCTGTATACATTTCCTGGTGCATAACAAACTTAGCATTTGTCCCCTTAAATGCTTCTTAAGGGCTTTTCATTTCTGAGGTATTTTTGGTGGCTCACTACAGAGGAAACTGTAATTTAACTGCCCTGACACGGAGGTTTCTATTAGGAATATACTTGTTCAGCAGGAGCTGGGAGGAGCAGCCCTTTCTGCCGCAGCACGTGCCAGTCCTTGTGCTTTGTGTGAGTGGGTGTGAAGTGACTCCAGACACATGGATGTCATCAATCTCAAAAATTACAAAGAATGCAAAGTAAAATATTACATTAATTTTTAAAAATGAAAAAAATTAATTAATGTTTCCCTTTACTTAATGGTTATTTTCAGGATTTTGAACACTTCAGTCAGCTCATTTGCCTGTCAGTGGTTTTGATTTTTTGAGATGATTTCATGTTTCCTTTGCTCTCTTTTTACTCAGACTGGCAAACACATTTTGTCTTCAGAATTGGGCCAAGAAAGCCCTTACGAGTTGTGAAGATATCTTCAATGTACAAATATGTGGGGGGAGGGAGATTTTCATGCCACCACTTTGGGATATCACTGACAGGAAGGCTTCTGGATATGATAGCAGGCAGTTGGTTATGTATCTTTTATTTAGCCTGTCTTTATCTGCCAGCTTACTGTGTGCTGTTAATATAATTCTGAATGCCTGCATATATGACAAGTCCTGACCATAATGAGCCTGTTTATTTCAAGACACATAGTGGCATCGTTCATTTGCACATTAAAGGAAACTTTGCTGGAAGAAGACAAATTTGAGGTTACAAAAGCTTTGTGATTATTGTAATGCTAATCTGTATTCAATTCCATATATGAAGTGTCACATCTCGAATACTTTAAAAATTAATTAGTCGACTGTGTTGTGCCACAGAGGAGCAGGAGCAAGTGGTTGTTGCATCCACAAGCTGTGACATTCTCTGTGCCAACATGGTTTAAAAGAGCAAAGGTTCACGGTGACTGAGCTGGAGGTGGTTCCATCCTCTTCCTTCTACCTGATAGTGTACAAGGTTGTGGCATTTGTGTGATTGTGTTATATTAAATGGTGAAACTATGTTTAAAGTATGTCAAGTAACAATCCCTACAGCCCTTTATGCTGTGCTTATAAAGATATTTAAAACTTTGCATGCATTTCAGTATCATGCATCTAATGTTAGTGACAAAAGTGTCATTGGAGTGTTTTGCAATCTGGAGAGCAACTCTAAATAGGTTGTGTAAAACACAGATGCTTATTTGTCCTTAACTAAGGATAAAAGATCCACATTTACCCTATTTCTCAACAGAATTGTAGCTCCATACGCCCCACAGACTTGCACAGCAAGAGTGTTTCTTTGCCTACTTACGGGCCAAAAATCTTCTAGAAATCTCTAAGTGATTTGCCTCTCATTCTTTTTTCTTTCTCAAATCACTGCCTGCATGTACAGGCAACATGTCAGTGACTTCCAGTTGTGGTCTTGGGACTGGAAAATGGTTTCTCTTAACCGTATTTGATGTTCTGAGTAGCATTGAGAGGTCCTGTTCTGCGGAATGGGCAGTGATTTATCATTTTGAAGGTATACCTTGCACAAAATGATCTACAATGGCAAGCAATTGCACTGGCAGGTTTTTTAGGTTTTGCATTTTCTCCTGTACTGGTATGGTGAGCACTGTGCCATCAGTATTTCCTGGTCATGTGGTTCTTTAGACAAATTAACCTTTTGCAGCTTTGCTGAGGAAATTATTTACAGTAATACTTTGTGAAGTTTAAAAAAGAAAAGATTGCAGGATTAGAAGACACTTTGAATTCACAATACAGAAAAAAAGTAGTGTTTTTTAAATGGTACTAAACAAAGAATTATAATTTGTTTGTGAATAACAGCTAAAAGCAGATTCAGGTCATCTTTGAAGAGAATATATAGCGAAATGTTAAAAGTCTACGTTATAGAAGTACTAGTAATCTTTGTTCATGCTGAAATATTATTTGCCTTAGAATTGTAGCTTTTATGAATAGTTTAGCATTTCAACAGCGTTGTGGACATATATAAGTACATAAGAAATAATTTTGCTTAAAGACCTTTCAGAGACCTGTTTCTTCTTCATGTTGTAGATGGGTTATCATCATGTGTTTCACATTAAACAGTGCAGCAGTCTGAAAAAATAGTTGATAACCTTAAAGTGGATACTTTTGGTAACTGTTCTTTTATTTTGTGTTTTCCTTATTCTAACACATCTTCAGAAACTTTGTTTTATTTTAGGTCTTTGGATAAGTTATTGTTTTTTGAATATGACCTGCTAAGCATCAGTAGCTGTGCAAAAAAATCACTATCCTGTATAATATGCATTTTGGGCTCTTTTTAGGGAGGTAAATACAGGGATGACTTGTTATTAGCTTTTATACCATTTATGCAATAGGCGCTTTTTTGCAGCAAGGTTTGAAGTAACATGGATTAGATCAGTACTAGTTTATTTGCATCAAAATTGCATAGAAATAATATTCCTCTTACTATTTTACTGATGGTTCTTAATTTCTTACATTGTTTCTGAATGAAATTAGGCATGATTTTGTTCTATAAGGATAACAATAAAATTTTGCATTTCATACTCTGCAAAGTTCTGCAATTAGCGTTACAGTATAAGTGCAAAAGTACATGCCTTTGGACACTTACAATATATGTTACCTCATTTGTGAACTACTGTCATTATATGTACAGCTGACACAATCCTAGAAGATTCAAGAGAGATAAGCAACATCAATTTCAACATACTTCCTAGAAAAGGACAAGACAGTACCAATTAATAATGCAAAATTAAGCATTTCAGATGGATATAATCACATTTATAAATTCTTTATAGATACTATTTGTGAGCAAGCAGCTAAAAGAAAAATACTGACATTTTGAATATACATATAAATAATATGTGAAAACAACTAGTATTTTATATCACTGATTCTTTTTAACATCCCTTATGTAGGTCTAATGCTGAAACAACTAATTTTTTATGTACTCTTGTGATTACTCTCCTTGTAACGTTAACAATATTGTGGATGCTTGCAGGATCCGGCCCCTGGGGAGTATTTTAAATTTTGTTTGGTAGAGGAAAATCTTATGTTTTCTGGTTGCATTTCTTCTGATAATTTAATTTTTTAAATCCTTATCATTTAGATTCTCTCAAAAAGATTATATTTAGCATCAGAGTAACATGAATTCTCAGATGTAGGTTACCCTGAGCTTCTGTTGCCTTGTTAGGATCATGATGTATGACTGATATTGTGTTTCTTAACGTGTCGGTCATCTCCCTTAGACTTGCACACTGTAACCATAAGACATTTTGGAATAAAACTGTGGTGTGTTTATCATAAATTGCACAATGCTTCATTAAGCGTACCTTCTGTAATACTCTTGGATCATTAGATGGCATGTAGAAAGAGCTCATTTCAGCAGAATTCCATCAGGCGTGGAGGGCCCCCATGTGTTTGACATATAAATGCATTAAAGACTAAACCACATTTCACTATCCTGTATAAAAATTATTTGCAAAACAGTACAGGGGCAAAATTACTTTTGGATTTTACCCATCTTCATTTTCCTTCAAAGATTACGTTGCTTTTTAATGGTTCCCATAGCACAAAAACTTAGTTCAAGAAATTAAGACCAAACCAATTACACACTGAAGCTTTTTTTTATTCCTAGTGTGACACACATACCTTTACATTACTTTTAAGAAACTCAAACAAGCCACACCATTCGCTAATAGGCAGTACAGTAGTAAAATTAGTTACTTTGTTCTAGTTCTCTGAAGTAATTTTCTTTGTAAAGTGGAAAATTCAGAAGAAAGATGCTCCCTTTTTTTTAAGGAGAAAAGGATGTAAGGGCTTAGATAATATAACAACTAAGTTTATATAGAACTTCTGATGTAACATGAGACATAATGTGATGACATTCTTCTGTACTATTCAATAAATTCTTTGAAAATTGCAAGTAAAAAGGATAGAAATCTGGAATTATAGAAACTTCAATAGCCACCGGCATCCTAGTAATATTCCAGTTCATTAATGTTGGACCCTGCATGTACAGCAGAAAGAACAAAGGTTAGAGAGATGCCGTGCTCATGATAGTGCGTATGTGTGTGAGAAAGTGATGAGGAACATCTCTTGAAGCTGAACTGCAGCAAGAAGCTCTTCTTCCCCATTGCAGTTTCTAACCCAAGCTTTTGTGTGTCCCACCCATCACTTCACAGGGAATTTAACTCTTGGTTTTGGTGTTGCTCCAAAAATATTGTTGCTCCAATTAGTGTTGTTCCATACAAATCTGGCGAAGTATTCATGCTGTCAAACAGGGATGGCATCCCAGATAAATTCCTGCAAACCCCTGTACAATGACTCAAGGGCAAGCAGTGGTGTCATTTGACCATTAGAGCATTTAAAGAATTTTACCTTGTTTGTATGTGAGGTGGAAAATCTGAAGACCAAAACTACCCACCGTTTAGAGAGAGTGGTGAAAATGAATGCATAAATGTATACAGTTTTTTTATCAAGGCAGTTAATTCTCTAGACTGAAATGGGACTTTGCTCTTCTCTCTTTTTCTTCTTTTTCAGTTGGGTTTAGAAACTCAGACCATAATTTTGATTGATCATCTGATCATTGTCACAACTTTGTGATTAATGCAGCTTGTTCTGCTGAAGTATGTTCTTTCCCAGTGCTCCCCCCTGCCCCGATATTTATTGTTAATGAGATAATCAATTTGTTTAAGCTCTTTTTCATTACTTGAATAAAGAACAGCAGTCTCTGAACAGTACCACGTGTAGCATCTGCCAGAATTGCTGGTCCTCTGATTGACTGACCATATGCACAGCATAGGCCAGAGAGAACGGGGGTGTTCCGTGGCCACTTTACATCTGCATGACCTTGCTCTGGACAGCACATTTTTATAAGATAGCAGTGGCAATTGCTGCTGGTGCCATTTTTAATGTAATTCTGAGATTCATATTAAGAATGGGCAGAGATCAAAATCAGATTTAACAGAACTATTAGCCAACCTGTAGCATTTTTTGATTGTAAATGATAGGAGATGGTGTTTTAGTTCATCTGTGTTAAGACGCACAAGGTAGTTTAATTGAAGTTTCTAGTATTTCAGTGCTTTAATGCATTGAAACAAACCCTGGCTTCGCAGTTAGTGTTTAGTCGTTTTTGGAGCGCTGTAGGGTCATCAGTCCTTAGTGCCCTCCAGAGAAGTAAGAGAGAAGAGAGAGGTGCTGTGAGTAGCAGTAGTCTAACTTTACAAGTGGCAAAACTGAGGAGATTAATAATTTAGTCAAAACCACACAATAAGCCAGTGTGAGCTCTGAGGTTTGTCTTGGCTGTTAGCCCAGTGGTCAGGCCACTTACGCCTTATTATTTATTTTGCCTTAATTGTCCCATAGTCTGTCTAGGTGGATGGTTGGCTTTTCACTTCAGGTAATGAGGTGAGAATGAGTACAGGAAAAACTTCAAATCAAAGAAAACCTCATGAAATCAAAAGCTGAATCTAATATTTTTTTTTAAATCTTTTCAGTTTGCATAGATCATAATTAAACTTTATCTCTCCTGTCCTGCCAAAAATGCATGCAAATTCTTCGACTTTGTATGTGCAAAAAGGAATAATTAATAGAAATTATTTTATTAGCTATCAGTTTGTTAGTCTTCTTTTTTTGATTGCAGAATGATGATAAATATTGAAAGATGTTTTATTGAACTTCATTTCTAAGAAATAGTATACATATGGTACAAAAACACATTTTCTAAATCTAGAGGAGTCCTCTGAGGAGTGTCCTGAGAATTTTTCAATTGAGTATTAAGTGGTTATTTGTTTACAGTTTACAATTCCAGTTGCATAAATAGATGTACTTCAAAATAACAACTTAATTGGTAGGGTATAAGCAATGTTTTTGTGTAGTGAAAGATGTCAGTTTTTAGTATCTATCTGAAACAAGCAGATTTTGTTTTCTCTGCTGCACAAACAGGTTGATTGCTGCCATCTCTTGTGGAAGATGTTTAGGTTTTGTTGCAGTTCGAGCCAGTCTTTGTCTTAAAATTAACTTAGTCTGCAATATTGTTATTTTTAAACAAATTCAGAATTTTGCAAGAAATTAATCATTATTTAATCAAAATGTTAACCATTTTGGTTAGCTGTGTTGGTTGAATGTTGGTTAACTATTTTGATTAAACATTGGTTAAATATTTTGCTTAAATGTTTTAAGTAACAAAACGTTAACCATGTTGTTTACATGGGGTTGGTCAAAGTCGTGAAGCCCTACAAAGTTTAGCACCGTGTCCAATATTTTAATAAATATCTAATATTTAATACGTGCATTAAGACATTCCATAAATGGATTATTGAACGTAATCTGTTCTGCCCGTGCCCACCTTCCTTTCCCGCAGGACTGTGGTTTTTAGCTGAGCTAGTGTGGAACTGCACTTATCTACAAATAAAGCAAAATGACTTCATTGCATGCACGTACTGCAAAGCCTGTCAGGGATACAGCGAGGGGAAAAAATAAAAAAAGGGAAAAAATACAGAAGGACTTTAACATCTCGTAGCAGTGTATAGAGCGCAGCATATTGAAAGTCATAAATACTGTCCCACAGACATTTTGAATAATGCAGGTGCAGCGTAAGTAATTGGAAGTGCTCGCGTTCTGCCTCCAGACATTTCCCGGCCGGTGAGTGCGCGCAGGTTCGCAGGCGGGGGCTGTGCAAGGTGCCCTGCGCTGTCATGCGGCCCCGCGGGGACACGGCAGGACACGCGGTGCTGCCCGCGGCCCGCGCGTGGGTGCGCAGCGGGGCGGGGAGAGCGGCGGGAAGCGAACACGGGTCTGCCCGGCACAGCCGACCTTGGGACCCGCCGCCCCGTGTGCAGTGGCCCCGTGGGGCTGGAGTTGCTGCTGTCCTGGGGCGGGAGCCGCAGGTGTGCGAGCCCTCGGGCTGGACCGCGGGACGGCGCCCTGCGCAGCTGGCCCGGCTGGGGCCGCGGGCAGGGGGGTGCTGGGCGCCGGTGCCCGCCGCTTCTCCCGGCTCCTCCCGCCGCGGAAGCAAGACGCGCTTGGCAGCCGACAATGAAATCTTGGCAGCTAATTGCAGGCGTGGGAGATGCCCTTCAGGTAAGGCAGAAGCAGGTTGGAAAGCATTTAAGCGGGGAGGGGGAGGAGGGCGAGGGGAAGAGGACCCAGCCTTTGCTAGAGATGGAGGGCGACCCTGAGCCCCTGGCCGGGGTGCCAGCGTGTGGAGGGGGGCGATGGGGGCCAGGAAAGCAAGTTGGCATGTTTGGTTGCTGCTGGTGTAGTGCGGCCGGCAGCGGCTGCCCGAGCCGAGCGCCGTGGAGATGGTGTGAATGGGGAGAGCGGGACCGAGGCGCTGGGAGAGACACGGGCACGGGTGTGTTCGGGTGTTCCTGCCCCGCGGTGTCCTGGTGTCCCTGCCCCACGGTGTGCAGGGTGTCAGCTGTCAGGGCTGACTGTGGGGCTGTGCTTTGCATTCACGTTATACTTGTCCGTGCGTGTATTTATGGCTGTGTTTATGTATCTGCGTGTGCACAGCATGGGTCTGTCTGCGTGAGTGGATACATGAATGTATGTGATGCTTACAGAAAATAAGATGTGGAGGGATTATGTGCCCTTCCTCTGTGGCTGGCTGAAGTTTATGTGAACTTCATCTTCAAAGAGCTGTTTAACTTTCTTTTGATGGGATATATATTAGCATTTTTATGAAATATGCCAGGAATCTCATTAGAAATGGTTTTGTCAGATGAATTATTGCCTTTTAGTGTAGACAGTTTACAGGATTCCTGACCCAACTGTTTGCTTATTTAACTTTAAGGTACCTGTAATTTATTAGCATAATATTGCAGTGGTAGAAAACACAATTTAGATGAGGCCTTAAAGTTTAATTACTGTACTTCTAAAAATACATGGGATGAAAAGCCAGGAACATTCTCTTAATAAATGCAACTTAAACGTATAGATAAATTTGGCTAACAATCCATTTATATGTATATCCATTTATAAAAGCAGAAATAGAGTATAGAAGACTGGGATTTTAAAATGTATATCAGTTACCAGCCAGATACAATTGCAGAGTCAGTTAAATATTTTGCATGACTTTAGCAATTTTCTTTCTCATAAAACAAACACAGATCTGAGAGTGCAGAATAAATGTTGAGGAGGGTATGGGAAGTGGGCTTTGCTGGCTTTTGCAAAAGGAATCTCTTCCATACTCTAATAGGAGTACTGTATTTTTTAAAGACTTGTTGTCACATGTCGGAGACTGTGGCACAGTCTGGCAGTGGAACGCTGGGCTCTCTGCATTTCAGACCGTAAGGGTTTGGTTAACAGTTTAGGCACCATAAAATCACATTGCTTTCAGCACCATTCATTAAATTCCACCTCAAGTATTTTGTCTAGATGGATATTCAGGAATTAGTAAGATCCAAACCAGTCTTTGTATTTGTCACTTCTATAGTGATGAGGAATCTGGTCTCGATACAGACATAGTTAGGATTTCTGTAAGTATTGAATAGAAAGTTCACAATTGTTTTTGGTTATGAAGTACTTAAAAAATGCAGCTTATGTACAGTCCCTTGGTTTCATATGTACTTCTAAAATGAGGCAATAGATACGTAAAGTTTGAGTGTCTTGATATTCTTTTCATAAATTATAGCTGTTTTGTTATCCATTTAGTATTCACATTGTTGATCTATTTTTTGAACATGCAGATGAGGTTGACTTCTGAAAAGTGAGCAAAGCTGCTATTAAATGAACAGCATTCCCTTGTCTGCAGCAGGAGCAGTAGTGCTTCATGTTTTGCACTGTTTTTGTATTTGGATCATTTAATGGAAACAAAGTGGGCTTTTGGTTTTGATGGGGTGTAGGTGCTGCTCTGAGTGCATGTGCAGTGTCTGTCAGTTACAGCTTTACTTCCTTTAAACCTTAGGCTTTTGATTATCTGTTTCAGAGTTTTTCTTCCTGAATCGGTACCAAATTTCGTGGTATGTTAGATGCTGGAAACATGCGATATCTCCGATTCCCATAGTCTTCCCTTTAATATGTGAGCAAAAAGTTATATTTAGTCACTGCCATCTCAACATCCAATACACTGGTACTTCAGCAAGTGTAAATTAGAATTAATCATATTCCTTTCCAAGCATAATTTTAGAAAGGTTAAGTTTTATGTTTTTACCTACTCCTACGTGAATAAATATTTGAAATCAGAATAACATAACAATATATGGATGGAACAACATTTTTATTATCTAGCAAGGTGTCATATTTGGTCTTTCTGACTTCAAACAGGTTACTTCGGTAGTGTTTTTATAATAGAATTGTTGAAATTTTTTTATAATGTTTTCACATAGGGTCTCAGTTTTGCTCATAAACCACAAAACTTTTCCAGGAACAACTAATAAATTGATTTATTCAGTGATAAGTCTTTTGGTATTCTAAATGCTATTAAAAGTCTAGAAAAATATTCTGAAGTGTAATATTGGAAGTTTGGACTTTTTCTATTGTAATGAAAAATATTACTATTAAATGATAATAAATTTTGTTAAAATAAATATGTTAGAAGTAGCACATGAGACATCATATTGGAAAGGAGAAGGAAAAGAAATATGATTAACTTATGCTTTTAAGTTATTGTGGCATTAATTGTGGAAAAAAATACCATAAAAAGTAAACCAGGGTAAAAGTATGTGGAGAATTTAACTATAGAAAATATCTGGTCTAAATTTTACTTCATATTTTAACTGAAGTAATTAACATGCAAAGTTATTTTTAAGATAGCTCAAGCCTGCTGAAGTCAGGCTTATAGTTGACTTCAGTATCTGGATTTTGGAGTTTTTCTTCAAATGCTTGTGTCGCAGGATAGTATATTTCTATAATCTAGAAATGGGAACAACAACTACAGAGGGCCTCGATTAGTTCAAATGACTTCTCAATATTTTGGGGTTTTCTTATATGTACTTTGAGACTGGGATATAATTTACAACATCTCCTAGGAACTACACATAACTTCTGAAATGTATTAACCTTATGTGAGAATTAGGTTCACTTCTCCAAACTATTATTCTGCCATGTGTAGTCCTATTTCCAATCCATCTAAAAATCAATTTAGGAAAGTTGCCTGCCTTTAATTTTATTTTGGAATATATTACAAAGGAATAGTTCTCATAAATTGAGTTGTCAGGAAATAACCAATTCAGTAGAATATACTGATGATTGATTTTCACAGGTAAGCCTTTTTGGACATGAAATGTGCCATAAGGAAGGAAGGTGCAGGCTTTTCATTGGAAAAGGTATATTATAAAGATGTTTCCTTTAAAACTCAAATGCTATGGGATTGCATTTGGGTGAGATACCAGAGTGTTAGATTAGCAAAAAGAAATAAATGTGTACATGACGTGCAAGTAGTGTTTCTTTCTAAATTTTTGCGTGAATAAAGTTTAGTTTCATAGCCTGAGATCTCTTGTCAGCAGTGGAGATTTGCACCTGTATGAATGCACCTTTTTTTAATTTTTAAGGTATTGAGGTGTTGAGGAATGTAGCAAAGCTGCTCTTTTCAGTGACATTGTACATTCACTTCTTTTATTTTACTTGAACTTGAGTTTGGACAGTGTGAGAACGTGTTTGCTTTGGGGGACTGGAATAGAGATTAAGCATTTGTGCTTTATAGTTGTCTTCCTTGTCACTTTTTTGCATTTTATTTCAGTTAACTGTGTTCATTTGCATAGACTACATTTTCCCTTCATTGTCATTGAAAATAAAGGACAGTCTGTCTTCTTCCACCAGGTTGTAATCAGAGACTGGTTTTGTTCTGTAGTTAATTACAGATTTCATCCACAGCAATAAGGCTTCTGGAAAGTGCTATTTTTCTGGTGGCTGGTAATATTGAAAAAAACCACTGTAGTATCACAGAGGCTTATTAGTTGCCTTTCACAAACAGGGAGACAAGTACAAACTTTTTATGAAGTACTAAAATGGAGAAACTGCTTGAGTCAGCAGTAATGTCCAGATTCAGGAGAACTAAGTTATGAATTCAAGCAATTAAACATGACAAAAAGCTTAGTTTTATTGCCATGACTTAGTATGATTCCAGCTTTTTTTTGGATACATAGAAAGTTCAAAATGTTCTTCTCTGTCAGGTGTTAACAAAACAAACAAACAAACAAAACCCAACCACAAAAACAAACAAAAAAAAACCCCAAACCCACAACAAATAAACACCTCCAAGAAACTCTTGGAAATCTTTTTGCTTTGTATTTGAATCTTCAGTTTTTATTTAGATATTTTTATTCCCAGGAGAAGCGAACACTAAATTTCTTCAGTTTAGTACACCTGCAGTTCAGTAGCAACTCTTTTATGTACCTGCCTTTTGTTGGAGATAATTAAGAACAGACTGGTTGAATATTTAGGAATTAATGAACGAATGTCTTTTAATTAATGTTTAATATGTATTAAAAAATAAGATTTTTTTGCTAACAATGATTAGAAAGCTAAGAAAAATTTTCACATGTAAGGCCAGATGATCAATTTTTTTGTGCTTTTCTTTTTATGTATTTGATTTTCAGTAATTTTAAGCAAGTTTCCTATCTAGCAATGGTTACAAATAGAACTGAGTAGAAAAGGGGAAGGAAGTAACCAGATAAAAGTCTTGGTCCTAATGACTGTTGTGTCACCTGAACTTGAATAAAGCTTTAGCAAAGATCGTTAATGCACCGCTTGTTATTTTGGAGCATGATGCAAAATGTAAAGAACAGCCCCCCCACCCTTTGCAAACGGGAATTGTTCTGTCTACTCATGCCCTGGGGATTTCTGGTCAGGTGCTTATGCTTTTTTTAACTTAAGTATTTTTCTTATAAAAGTTTAACTTTCTGTTTGCATGAATAATAACAAATCCAAAATGTGGTTTGATCCTTTTTTTCAGGTAGAGTAAATTGTAGCCGAGATGAGGATTTGTTTCTGACTGCTAATTAACCTGAATCTAATGGCTCTAACTGTAAATATGTACTGCAGCAAAGTAAGTGGCATATGTGGCACATTGTTGCTGCTTATATGCAATGTTATTTGTCTGCTGCTGAGAACTTGCACTATTACATGATGCTCTAATAGAAACAGCATCACTTCAGCGGGTAATGTCATTTAGGATGAGAATTTCTTTCAAGAACTACTGCCATGCTGGAGCAAGTCTTTAGGAACATGACATTTAGATCAAGCCCTGTTGGAGTACCAGTCTCTCTCCTTTTGTACTATTTTAACATGACTTGTATGTTTTCGTGTTAGCATCAAGTGTTCACCTTTTTCAAATTACTCTGTGCTTCTGACACAGTGTCCTGCAGTGCTGAGATGCCTGGGGCCTGTGGTTCAGCTCTGGCCTCTGATTTTTCATGACCCGGCCTTTTAATGTGAGATATCAACAAATGGTGTGTGCAAAAAGGAAGAGATGAATTTTTCAGAAGAATATCTCTGCTGCCAGCTGTGTGTTCAGGGAAAGTTTGATATTTGTGATACAGAGGAACTTCAAACCGTTAATTTTTTTGTTAGAATATTTTGCAAGAGCAGATCTAAATTGAATATCATCTCATGTTTTATTAATTTGGAGACTTTTGATATTTTAAAACCATGTATTTATTAATAAGGTCTGTATGATGAACAGTGGCATGATTTCCCATTTTTCTGTCTTACCAGTAAGCCAGCACAACGTGATGCTGTAATCCTGAAATAATCTTTACAGTTACCAGGAAAAGCAGGATGCTGCTTCCTTTGCCAGGGAGCAGAATCATCTAAGAACCAGATCTCTTTTCAAATGGTGTTTCACTCCAGTTGAGAGGCTTTCCCAGTGGCAGCAGAGTCAAAAATTCAGCCATGGCAGACTGAATTTTCTACCAACAGAAAAGCCATGCGAATCATTGTTATTCCATTTTGAAAGTGTGAACCTTTTCATTGTGGTTATTTGTGTTTAGAGCCACAGCAGAAAGTAATAGTTAGTAAAGGAAGACATTAAGAATGGCATTAGGTATTTTAATCTAATTTATTCCATTTGTAGTTTCAAGATGTCTTGTAATTACACATAAATCAAATTTAGCATAGTCATGTAACAGCTTGGCAGAACTTCTGTTTGCCCAAATTTTAGACTCATAAGAACAGAACTTTTTAGCAACTCTGTGTGGTAGCTGAACGATCCCCTTCCCAGTACATAGACTTGATGATGGTCTATGGAGCCAGAACACTGGGGTCAAAAGAGATTTCAGTCTTGAGATATGTTACAGTCTGTGAATTGTCAATGACATGAAACTATACAAAAAGTGTACACATGGATGCTGGTCATCTTTCGCATGGGCAGTAGGTTCAATGGACTGAACTCCTGTGCGGTCCTTGCATGTTCTATAGGAGGAGAAACTCCAATTATCAAGTCATGCCTTGACTAAAAATAAGCCATCTTCTTAAATGAGTAACTGCAAATAATAAACATCAGCCGTGTTATACAGCTGTTATTATCTCACACACTCTTCCTGTGGAGGACATTAACTACTGAACAACGAAAAATAGACTAGAGTTTAAGCCTGTTTGTGTGTTGGTATTTCTAATTAGTAGTAGTGGTATGTTAGTATTTCTTCTAATTAATAGAAGATGTATGTTTGAATGTTAGTGTTTCTTCCGGTTAATTACTATGACTCAGACCTGGGGCAAGGCATTCTGAAAAGGGGAGGCAGTGCAGTAATTCTGCTTTTCGTTTTCACCCATGCATAGCTGAGTAAGCACTGAACAAAATTGCATCTGATGTTCAGATGAGGTATTTGGTGATGGTAGGAAACTAATGATGGAGAGGAACACTCTTCCATCTCATCAAGTTCTGCCCTACTCCCTGAAAGGATCATCTTTACAAGTGTCATTTGTGATTAGACATCCAGTCAATCTTTAAAATTGTCAGTAGGAGAAATTTCATTAACTCCCTAGACTACTTGTTCTAGTGCTTAACTATTTTTACTGTCTTGAATAGTTTGGGTTTTTTTCCTAGACAAATGAATATTTCCCATGCTGCAGGTGACCTTAGTGTTTCATCTTCTCAGTGGACCTGAAGAAAAAAAAAGTTATCCTTGTCCCTGCAGCAATCGTCTGTGACTGAGATCCTGGTTCAGACCTCAGGCTTATGTCCCACATGTTTTAATTTCCATATTTTGGTTCAACCCTTTCTAGTTATTATTTTGTTTGGAAATCTTTACTTTTAACCCAATACTTTTTTTTTTTTTTTTTTTTTTCCCATTTTGTCTTTAAACAGAAACATTGAATTGAAATAGTTTAACTAATGATTGGGAACCAAACATTTACAATATACTCAGGATTGTATAATGATTATTGTAAGCCATTATTAGTCATTTGAGACTGTGGTCCTCACAGCTGACTTGAGATCTCTAAGCTGCGTATTGGACTGGTTCATGAGGCAGGGTTATGAGGTTTATTATTTTGCAGAAGTCACTAGAAAGTTTTATTCAGAACCTATTACATTCCTAAATTCATAGAAGTGTGTCTATGTAGACGTGTGTGTGTGAGCATCTGTCTCATAAAAAGGTAAAAGTTAAACACTTTTGCTGATACATCCATGAGTTGATTAGTTCTGCCTGCTCTTGGTTCACATCATTTCTCAGAATAATTATTATCAGCTCCATTTATCCTGTCAATATATCCTCACAAGGCAAGCATGGGGAGAGAATAAATGTGAGACAAGGATTTGGAAGACAAGTCTTTTGAAGAAAAGCTGTGAGATGATGCTAACATCAGTTTAACACCTCTACACTTAGAGGGGATATATCCAAAAAGATCTGAAGGGCTGTTCTTGGATAACGTCCTTCCAGCCTTGATTATCCCATGATCCTGTGGTGTCAGTTTGGTGGACTTGGTGAGCAATGGGTTATTCTGGCAACTCAGAACTGAGGGCAAAGCACAACAGTGATAAAATGGAAAATAATATTACAGTTTTGGAAGATATGTGTATCTCCATATGATGCAAATCTATTCCAGAAGTTTGTAGGAAACTCTGTTTAGGTAATTAACAGCTAAATGACTAATAATATAAAATAATCGTGTGAGTCATTGGCTAGTGTAGTTTGCCTTTGGCTGTGCAGCAGAACAGGAAAGGTAGAGGATGCAAATATATGTGAGTATGTGACTCAGGTACACAGTCTTGTGCATTCACAGAAGTGAGGTGGATTGGCCTGTTCTTATTTTCTTCAGGTTTTTAGCACTACAGAGGAGCCAAGGGCATTGTGCCCATTAAGATAACAGAAGACAAAGATGGATGAGGAAGCTGAGATGCTTAAAAATGGCATGCAGGATGTATACTTTAATTCCTCCAAATCTTTATGTCTGTGAAACATAAAGAATGTGAAATTCTAACTGGATCCAAGCAACTTTTCTGAGGTAGTTATTACATTGGGGGTGTAGAGGGAGTTAGGTAACTAATCCTTTTTAGTTATTTTAACAAATTTTATCAATATTTTAAGAAAGCTGGAAATATGGAAAAAAAGAAGAAAGAGGGCATTACAACTTCGATGTGTTTCATTTTGGCATTTTTAAAGGAATCGTCCTTTTTTTCCCCACTGAGAAATTTTCTTTTTGTTTTCCTGCATGATGTAGAGCTGCAAAAACACTTGGGTTTAATGTGAGGTAGTAGCAAATGTTTCAGCTGATCTTTCAGCATTTCAGACAGTAGGCTGCATTTTTGCTTAAAGAAACAAATTCTAACATGCAATTGGATTTAACAGCGTTGACGTGTTCTACTCTATGTCCATAGTGAGTAGGATGTGAAGCTGTGGGCTTAAATTACGCAAAGGAAGATTTAGATTAGGCATTATAAAGGCTTCCTTATAGCAAGAATACTTAATGTTTAATTAGATGAGTTGGGAAGATTATGGGATTTCTGTCACTGGAAGTGTTTAGGAAAGGTTTGGAAAGCAAATGTCAGAAAAATGTGGCTGTGTGCCTTTGTGTGTAAAGACGTACTAAAGAATTCATTTATAACTGACAATTTATTCTTATTTCTGTATATTAATTTTACTGAAAATAGAAAATCTTTCTCAAAAACCAAAGTTGCTTCCCATTCAGCAGGTAAATCTCTTTCATGTCTCTACCAAGATTTTTCTGAATCTGACCTCTTGCTTTTTTTACACATCTGTGAGGTAAGGCAGTGAATCAATATTAGAAATATTTTCCCATGAAACAGAGTTTGGAAAACACTGGATATCTGCGGAGTTTCTGATAAAATTTTCAATATTCTTTGGGCCGGTTTCTTTCTTTGAGGCACAGTGCAATAAGGGCTGTGTCCCCCCTCAGTCCCGCTCCCAGCTCTCCTCTCAAGTGTTTAATCTTATAACAATGTGGTTGCTGGTGAAACTTGCATGTAGTTTACCACTTAGTTTTGAGAAAAATTCTGGGTCTGTATTAATGGAGGCACTGAATAATCTTCTCAATAAGGGTCAAGGCAGGTAAAATATACTTAGTTTTATATAAACTCATACTCACATTATGTAAGAGGGCTTCCTGTAGTATTGCTTTTAGAATATGAAGTACAAGCATATAATCTAAACTGAGCTATTTTGTATATATTTTTGCTCTGTTTCTAGAAAGCAATTTTTTCTTGTGACAACTGCACGGACTTTCTCATCTTCTATTAATTACATAACGTTAGGGTTTATGAATAAAAAAAACGATTACACAGAAAATATTAGAGCAGTCAAAACTTATTTTTAAGTGTAAGAGCACCTTGGGTCCAGGGAGGTTCTGTTGTGCTATTTTCTATGTAGTATTCTATACATTTAGTATAGAAGCCAACAGCTTCTGTCAAGAACAGCTTTGAATGAGGAAACAAGAGAAATTAAAGGATATATCCCTAACTAGTCAATGCACATGATTGGTTCCTGTCTTGGGAATTTTAGGTTACAAACTGAAATTGAAGTTGCTTGATTCATTGTTAACGTTGTGACAAGGCGAAGCGTGTTGGATACCCTATTACACTTTGCTTTTTTTTTTTTTTAAGCTGCTAGAGCCAGCAGCCGGTTTGGCGTAACACAGAAGATTGTGGTGGAGTGAACTGGAATCCTGGAAACAGATCTGTGAATACAGTACTCTAATAATTACTGTGGGAAATAAATCTGCCTTAAAGATGGAGAAGGGACAGTGGAAAACAAATTCCCAGTGTGCTCCAGACTCCTTTTTGATATGACACAAGCCACTGTTGCATCTAACCATAATTTTTCTAAATAGCAAAACATACTATTCAACTTAGAAGTGACATCATTTGAATGGAACAATGCTACTATCAATTAGTTCAAAGGAAACTGTAGTTTTAGAATAGGCGGTAGCAAAAAACAGTAGAATTCTGTAATATCTGTATTAAAGAAATAGCTGCCAAGATACTTATTACTTGTAGGCATTTCAAACTTCAACGGGTTTATAAAGAATTTAATATTTTCATATGCTTCAGTGTAAAGCCATCTGTCGCAGTGACAGAACAAAGTGTTGAGAACAAGAACAAACGTATGTTTATGGAAGTAATCCATGAAATGTTAACACCAGTATCTTGTAACAAATGGGCAAGGGATTTGAAAAAAAACATGGCAGTCATCTTCAATATTTACAATTACGGTTTCTTTTCTAATTTCTCTTTGTGTAGAACTGTTAAAAAATAAAAGTCTGTCAATACAGATGGTGATAGAGACAGGAATAATGAGAAAAATACTGTTTACATCCACCTTTTATAGTTTGTCATGTTTCTGCTCTCTTCTTACAGCTTTAAGCTTATATCTGGCAACATCAGTATATATGTTATACCTTCTGTAGCATTTCATACATCTGCTGGACTTGTTAGTGCAAATCAATCAGGCTCAGGCACTCACAGGAGCTGAACTTTACTAGTACCTTCTTCCCATCCCCCATTTGGGACAGATTTTTATTCGTGTCTGCACAAAAGAATGAATCGCGTTACGGTGTTTGAAGTTAGTGGTTGATACAGTGTGACTTTTAACCTGTGGTAGCCCAAATACGGGACACAGTGTGGGCTAGTAAAAGATACAAAGAGATTATAGGGGGAAAAATGGTACTGAGACATCAAAAAGAAAGCAAGTGTTCAAGAAAAGTTACTTTGAATCTTTTGTCAATGGTATTGCAACAAGAAAAATCTAGTTCTAAAGAATCTATACAGTTGGATTTTTAGTTATAATGTATAAAGGATATCTTTTACAGTGATTGTTATCTTCAGATCTCCATTCTCTCTACAGGTTTGGGTGACTGGGAGAAAGGATTGAATTAGATTGTGCTTTAGCAACACTATGTATTTTCTAGGAAGTGTAGTTTATGTTTTAAAATGATAGGTCCAAAAAAGATGTTTGCTGAGGGTTATGGAGCAGGTTATGGTATAATTCCCTTCCCCATTCAGGTATGAAATACTGTTCTCTAAGCTGGACACAACCAGGTGGGCCAGTTACTCAGTCTGAATTGGCAGCACTCCACATTGATGTGGGAAAGGGCAGACCTTATTATGTTAGGTTTTACTCTAATAATCTGATTTTTTTCTTTTTCTTAGTGAGATTTACAAACATAGCATGGATTAGTTTTCATCAGCCTTCAAAAACTTGAGCCAGTGGAATGCAGAGGTGGGAATACACAGATAAACTAGCAACATCACCTCGGAAAACAAACAAAAGTATTTTATTATTGACAGTGTTGCCATTCTGTGTCGACTGGTAATGTTCATATCATTTCATTTTTTGTCATGCAGTCTGCAAGTTTTGAATGTATTGCATTGTGGCATTTTTTGGCCATATTAAGTTCTCCACAGCGTCCTTCAAAGGAGGAAGCAAAATGTGAAAGTAACAATGTCTGAACTTTTATTTGAGTGCTGACAAATATGCAAATTTTTAAATTTATAATTAGCACCAGTGACATCTTCTGGCTAATCTAAAAATCCCAGCTGTGTATCAGTACTAAAAAGCAGTTTAAAACCACACAATTTTATCAAAACAGTTCATTCACATTATGTAAATAAGTGTTTCCAAGACCTTCAGTGTTACTTTCTAAATGAAGATGAAGAATGAGGTAGAGAGAAATACAACTCCTTGATCAGATTTAGGCTTATTTAGTATCTATTTTAGCTTTGGTAGAGCAGGGCACTGAGTACCAGATACTTCAGCTGACAGTGTATGGAACTGTCGCAGAAGCTAATCCGCTCTTACTTCTCATAAAGGTTTATCTTGATGTTTAATGTTGAAGAGATGAGTTTAATCTTTAAGGCAATAGGTTTGAGACATCAGGGTATAAAGATTAAGTTCAATTTTTAAGAGTCCTTAAATTTCCTTGAGTATTCAGCTTTGGCAATGTACTCTGACAACGAGCCTTACCATAATGTAGACCTGCTGTGTTTAGGAAAATCCATACGGGTTGGACTGGTGGGAGGGGAGGTGTCCTCCTGCTTTTCTGTTAATTTTCGTTGCACGGTCCCGTGGCCTTTTTTCTGCACTTTATAGTTATCTCTGCCGTCTATTGCTATTTATTTTGACTCTACTTTTTATTTTCTTTAAAAAATAATCAGCCTTAGTGTTATTTCTCTGATTTTCGTGAGAGACTTTTTGGGTCTTTTAACCAGTTCCATCATTTGTCATGACCATCAATGTTCTCTTGGACCCTCTTACTTTTACAGTTTTCACAAAGATTGTGTAGCCGTAATGCAATTAAAAGAGGTATGTCTTTCTTGCAAATTACAGAATAGTTTCTGGTTGTATATAACATGTCAGTAATTGTTTTATCCTGCCAAGGGATCCTGACTTCTTGTAAATAAGGTTTGCAAATTATTTGTGATGCTGCTGAGATTTGCTCTTACTGTTAAGAACAGAGAAATGGCAGTGAGTGTTCCTTGTGCTGACATAGTTTCTGTGTCAAAATAGTCTCTTTCCCATTTTATTGCTTCCAAAACATGAATGTTAGTAATGCATTTATAGCCATTTAAATTGTCCAAATATTTATATGTTACCTACATGATAAATTTTTTAAAACTATTCTTTGTTATTAGTGAGTTGACTTTTCTTGCTCAATAGACTGTCCCCTCAAGTTATTTGACTTCTGTTTTGATGAAAAATGGTAAATAGTGATATGAGTATATTCTAATTGTGTCAAACATCAAATGATTGTGAAAATTATTGTCTAATCTATTTTATCATGCCGTTACTCAAGATTGATGTTAGCAAAACAAACTTAAGGTTTTGTTAGATTTATTGATGTTGGTTTCTGTAGAAGATACATAACTGCAAGGAGAGTGTTGAATATAATGTTTCGTCTAATAGAACTACTTCTCAGAACGTAGAACAATCAATAAAAATGAGAAACATGCACAGTCCTAACGGATTGTGTCAGTAATCTGATTGGGGTTTGTTTCTCTTTGTTGAGGAAGTTCATAGTGTCCTTAAAGTGAGGGTTGGCCCAAAGCAGCTGAGCATCCTGAGGTCATTGCTGTCACATCTGCTGTTAACAAGTTGTGAGCAGGACCAACAGGCAAACTGTTAATTAAGGTGGATGACCCTGCTTTAGCAGGTGGGTTGGACTAGATGATCTCCAGAGGTCACTTCCAACCCCAACTGTTCTGTGATTCTCCTTTCCACATGTATGTGCATTCTTTCTTCCCAGAATGTTACAAAGACTTGCCACTTGTCTTCCAGACAGTAATGTTTGTTGTTCTACTTGTTGCTGTTTGCTTGCTCTGTGTAACATTGAGCATCTTCTTTATTTGATTTTATGTTAACAGTATTTTGCAACTATGAAAAATTTACTAAATTGTTAGGGGAGAAAGATTGAATTTTCTTCCTAGAAAAGACTGCTTTTATGGTAGCTTGTCATATACTAGAGTTACCTCTTGGTAATTAAAATTGCCAATAGGGTCCCAACTATTCCACAGGAGATACCACTTTGAAGTGGTTTCCCCCATTAGTAATGATTATAGCTGCTGGTTTTGTGGCACTTAGCACAGATGATGTGTACTAATTTGTCTGAATGGACCTCTTGGGGAAGATCAGGGAGAGGATCAACTAGTTTCTGTGTATCTACTTACCAGGCTGAGGTATGAGATAAAGTAGCAGCAGTTTGAGTATGGACAGAAAGAAAAATTGCGGTACCTTAAGCTACTCTGCTGGGAAAATGGAAGAGGGAAGGAATAAACAAGTAACTTTAGGTGCTCTGGTGGTGGCAGAGATTGAGAGGGATATGCATGTTCAGAACTGCATCCTTACACATCTGCATTATGCCTGGATCACAACACAAATACCTGTATTCCTTTAAAAATGTAACTCTTGATGCTACTTTCCTTTTTGTCTTAATTTCGCATTGTAAAGTTATGACTTACACTTGTATGTCAGATGTAGGCTGAGGATAAGCACCTTAAAAATTGTGAGAAACTTGGAAAGCTGGGCTTCTAGTGGATAAATTGTGATTCATTGTCCTTCTGCCCCCTCTTTTGTTGGAGTCTTGCTGATGGCACTGAATTTCAGATGGGAGAACAGAAATAATTTGAAAATTCCCCCCCTCCCTGAAGGAATAAATGGCAAGTGCAGAGCTACTGATTGAAAACATATCTCTGAGGAGATAATCCTTAGGATATATTTAACTAACTTCTAATCCCTTTCACTGGTAAGTGCATTTAGAAGTTTCTTCTATTTGCCATGGGTTACCTCGTTCTTCACAGAGTTATACTTTCACTTACTCAAGGTTAGCCCTTTCTTCTGCCTTAAAAGCTGACAAACAATTATGCTTTATTAAGAATACCACTGTAGTACTTAAAATGTACTTATTACCAAGAATAAAACAAAATTTCAAAGTTTCTTTACGGTGGACACGCTAGTTAAATAGTTTCTCTCTTCAGTTGCACCTCTATGGCATAGCATGAGATCTCTTGGCTGGAAGGGCTGGAAGTGATAATAGAGGTATTGTTTTCTCCCCTTAAACAAAATGCTGTGTTCCTAAAGTAATTCGCTGCAGTGCAAATTATAACTGCTCTTTTTGTCGTGACAGGACTGTAATCATCTTGTGTCACTGGTCACCTCTCTAACACCTTGTTGGTTCTCAGTGCTGTCAACTGAAAGAAGAAAAAGAAGAGCTATTTTTTTTCTTTAGATGGTGCCGAGGCTTTTGATGTTTACGTATTGTGTTCTCCCTTGTATGTAGAATATAAGTTGGTGATTGTTGGAATTATTTTTATATCATAGAATAATTTGCTGTTGAGTGAAACATGAAAGCTACTCAGAACATTACAAAGCATTTATTGTAGGCTGATTTATCTATTATGCACTTTCTGTGAAATGTTGTAAAATGTCGCTTCAAATCTACATTATGTGTCCACATAATTAATGTAGATAAAGAAGAAAATAGAAAGATGTTTTAAATGAGATAGTTAAGCAGTTAAGCATTCATTGAATTGCAGTCTGAGACCTTGAGGGGCAAGGGAAGGGTATTAGATTATAATACATACAGGTAAGGAACTATTTTGGTGCAATTGTTTGTATTTTTCATCAGCATCTCCCATGTGGGTCATGATTCCAGTACACAGTCTTGTAATCTCCTGCAGTGGCAATGATTCAGCTGAAAAATCAATAGGGCATGAGGTGTTTCAAGTTCTCATTATTGTAATGTGTCAACATCACTTTGGTGACCCCAGAGCCCTGTGTTGGCTGATTTGTTCTCTGATTTATTGTGCAATCTTGTAGGGCAAACTACAATTTCACTTGCAACCAGAAACTCTACTTTTATGGTTTGTGTCCCTGTCTCCAGTCATTAGGGTGCTCGGAGATAATCAATACCTGTGTTTGCTACTGAAGGTTGAATGAAGTTGTCAAGCAGCTAAATCACAAAGAATACAAACAAAAGAACATTGTTATGCCTGAGCATACCAGGAAGAGATTTTATTCAAATTTTCATTCCCTATTAACATGACAGATGTTTTTATTGCTTAGCACTGTCATAATTTATATTCCCCTCTCTATGCCTAGAAGTTTCAGATCTTAAATTTTGTAGTTGTAATTGCTGACTGTACCACCATTTTAGGTTATCTGTGTTCTGTTATCTTCTGTATATCTGTCCAAATTTAATAACATTATGAACAGGAAACTAATTATTCTAACTGCTCAAGCGTAGTAAACTTATTGTGGCTCTAATGTTGTGAATTTTGTAGTCCTCCTGTTTCACCCCTCCTAATTTTTATGTTTCTTTAGATGATCAAAGTGCTGTAAGTGATAACAATGTCTACATCAGTTTATATCAATTTAACTGCAGTTCTTAATTTTTTTATTAAACCATTTTGTCTCCAAGAGATATTGATATGTTTTGGGGGACTACTGTTGTATTCTTACCTATTTAATTAAAATAAACAGAAAAAAACCCAACAACAACACAAAAACCAACAACCAACAAACAAAAACAAACAACCAACGCACAAACCATCCAAAAAACTCAGTACATAAAGTATAAACAGTGATTATTACAGAGCAACAATGTAATGTTCTGGAAAATATGCTGCTTCAACATTTTCTTTCCAGTCTGTATTAGTAGTTCCTTGACTATTATATGGCTACATGACATAGTACATTTGGTAATAGTTTCCTGCATTTAATTTAAAGGACTGTAAAAGCCTATAAGATAAATGAATGCACTGCTGAATAAGAGAATTGAAGGCTTTATGTGGTAAATTTAGTGTTATCGTATATTTTGAAATAGAGCTGAAGATCGCTGTTTTTACGACTCCTTCAAGGATGTCAGTTCTGTCTGAGCTGCCTGAGCTGCTGTTTGCTGTCGGACACATTTGCTGGATGGTGGTTCTGCTCTTCCTCCCCAAGGTGGACACTGTTGGCTCCACCTTGAGAAAGGACAGATGGACACTTGGTCCACCCCAGAGTGTTAATACATGTGTTTTGGGGGGTATTAGTTAATGAATCTTACCAACATTTAATCTCCATAAAATTGTAATCCTTGAAGGCCTGCAGCAGAAACACATTTCTGCATCTGGACATCACTTTCTGGCTTCTGTCGGAATGCTAAAGCATGTTAGCAGATTGTCACCTAAGTGAAAAATACCCAGTGTCTGGAAATGCACTAAGTAGGAGGAAGCAGAACATCTGTATGTTTCATGAAAAAACTCATGACTGGATAGTGTTTTTCTGGTATACATAACAGATTTAATGTTTTCCTCCTGAAATACTTGTGTTAGTAGAACTTTGAACTTAGCAATTGAGAGCTCTCAGTTTACGTGACGAGAAAGCACCAGGCGGCATATAAATGGATGTGACCCTTAAATAAATCTGAAATCAGGCAGTTTTTAAAAGTTATATGAAAGAACAGCATCCATGTTCACCATTTTATTTCATACAAATACAAGAATATTCAGAATTGGAAACAAATTCAAGATCAGAAAATTTCTAAGGAATTTTCATAGTTGTGTCAGAATTTTTTTCTGTTAGATTAAAAAAATGTCTATTATTTTACTGGAGGGATTAGAATGTGAGCAATTCTCAAGAATCTTCTTTTTTTTTTTTTTTTTTTTTATCTTCTATATTCTCACCCAAGCCATCAGTTTTAATTATAGTCTCTGAAGCTTGTTTATTTTTAAGATATGCTCGTGTAATCTGAGGGCACACTACAAAAATCATTAATGCTTTCAAAAATCTCACTTGCAAGATTATTAATTTCTAGGTATTGTTATTTTTATTCAGTAGACTGTTATTATTCAATCTCTCTAAGGAAAGGTTGATGTGAACGTATAGTACATGTACAAATTCATGCATGTGATTCTCAAATACTGAAAAATAGGCGTGCTTGGCTACAGGAGGAAATTGTGCACAGGTTTCACATGCTTCCTCAAATTTTGTATTAGTAGTCCTAGTTCACTATCATTTTTTTGACATGGAAGTGTCTCATAATCATTTACTAAGCTGATCTATTTAAAGACTTTTCCATGAAATTAAATTAATTGTCATGGGGTTGGTGCAGCTTTACAAAGTTAACATCTCTGGCTTTATATATCACAAAAAGATATGGGTCTCTTCCTCAGGGGAATAATCTGTCATAGTGCAGAGAAGGGAGATGAGGGAGAAGATGGGCTGGAGCAAAACTTTGTGTTGCACAGGCAATGAAAATCTGTGGAGCTGCTAGAAAGTAGATAACCTGTGCAAATTAATTTGTCCACTGTGCATCCTATGATGTATAATTCATTTTACATTGCAAGTGTCCCATATTGTGCAGGCCAAGAATATTTTAAAGTATCTCATCTGAGCTGCTCATCCCTTGAAATGCTGACTTTAAAATGGAATATCACAAAGACATGGAAGACTTGCAAGAAAGTTCTCTTTGTCATTTTTTTAAAAACTTCTTCATCCTCGATACAGTTTTTAATGTTTAAAGAAAAATTCTTTGTAATTTGTCCTTTTATTTTTTTCCCTTTTGTTGAATAGACATTGCACCATCACCCAGAGATTTCTAGAGTATACAAAATATCAGAGTGTTGGTTATTTTAGCTCGTTGTGAATACTTCTGGAAATTAGAGACAAATGTTGCATTGCTGCAGAGATCCCCCTCTGCATTTTCCCACCTGTCAGTCAAATGCCGAGGAGTTCACAGCAGGTATAAGTGCTGTTGCATAAATTCTCTGCGGGTTGGCCTTGCTGGCTGCCTTATCTCATGTGAGGACGAGGTTTTGGCTTTGGTGGTCACTGACAGCTATCGCAAGACTGATTGAGGAATGGTGCTTTTCAACTAATAATGGAGTTTACAAAATAAATCAGGCCTAACTGAATGGTGTAAAGCTTAATCCCTAATCAGGCACTGTGCTAGATAGGACGTGAACCCCACAGGTAAGTGATGGAAAAGACAGTCGTTGCAGAAAGACAATAGTCTGTCATAGCTGCGTTACCCCTGTAGTGTCTGATGCCCAGAATGGGAGAGCGCTGACAGTTGGTAGATTGGCAGGTGTTGCAGGTGTGCAAATGCCTGTGAGATGACTGAACATGGACCTAAGCAGCCATTGCTCCTTTTTTTTTTTTACTTTTCCTCCCACCACTGAATAGCTGAAAACAGAAGAAATTATTTTCCATCACTATTTGCTCAGTCATTTCAGTTGTAGGTACACTGTCATTATACTTGGTATCCTGTTAACTGGTTTTGATGCAAGACACATGATTATTTTGTATTCCATCATAAAGCAGACTTTAATTAGCGTGTTCAAAGAAAACAGAGAGCACGGTCCAGAAAAATTCTGGACAGTTTCATTCTTTCTCTCCTATTTGGAAATTCCACTGAGGTGGAAATTTCACTGGGATGAGGATTCGAGTTGCAGGTATTTCCACTCAGCTGTGGAAGGCAGGCAGGCAGACCCCCTGCTGCAAGGGTTTTGTCATGCTCTGCTGTAATTAGGTGAGGAAAATGGGGACTCATGTGTTGGACCCATGAGCATTAGTGTTGTTGTTAGTGAGTTGTCCAAGCATAGCATTAGGGAGCTCTGCAGGGAGAAATTTTTTTTAAAAAAGAAAAAAGCTTTTTACTGTGGTGCTGGTGGTGTTTTTGGGTTTTTTGGGTCTTTTTTTTAAAAAAAACAGCAACAACAACCTTTGAGACTCACTGTAATTCCAACTGGATATGTTATTTTCACTGTGCACTATTAAATACCTGCTGGTCCTGCCATTATAGGTAGCTGCAGCAATACCTGCATCCTTCCTGGTCACCTTTTGGGGGGGGGTTGTGAAGCTCAGTGTTTTCAAAGCACTTTGGAAAGCGCTCTCTTAAAAGGGTATTACGTGTGTGTTAAATACTGCTGTTCTGCTGAAGCTTGAACAAACTGTAAACCTCTGTGGCTGCAGAAAATTACTGAGTGCTGCCTAAGCTGTGCTGCTCTACCAAATCAGAGATACTGTGCTCAAGTTCTAGAAAAAAGAGAACTCCCACAGTGAGAGCCAGCTTGCTAGAGTGGCATTCAATTCAAGGTCATGCATAACGTCAGTCACCGTAGGGAAAAAGGCCAAATTAAGTGCTTTTAGCAGGGAAAATACATTGTGAAATAACATTAAGGGGGTGAAGATACTGGAAAGGAAAGCAATGAAATCCATGTAGCAGAACAGTTTTGTGTGCAATGTTCTAGAAATGGGCACTGGTATCCTGAGTCAGTTACATTTTGTGCGTCACTGACTGAAAACACTTTCCTTATGTGATCTTCCTTTTTCGTGGCTTTGTGGCATCTTTCCTTTGTTACTACAGCACTTAACCTAGACAGATTTCTTGTTTTTATAAATTGTTGTGAAAAGAATGGGAAGGTCATTAGCAGTCATTGCACTGATTTGATGAGGGGAGGCTTTCGCTTTTTTCTTGGGGCAACCACTTGGAATTTTTGAGAGACAAAGTTTACAGGTATGCAGTTTCTTAAATAAGACTCACCTGTTTTTATTCCAAAATACTCAAAATACTCTATGTACATACCAATTACATTTATCTTGTATTGATGTTTTAGTAGTACAGTTGATACAACTTGAAATTGTAAATCGTATCTCCTTTACCTATTACTGAGGAAATGTTTACATATGAAAAAAAGAAGGTTTGAAATAATTTTAGCATTGTCATCGGATACTAAAGCCTGAAGAAGATATTGAAGATTTTAAACTTTAGTATCATATTCTTATACAATATTAAATAGTAAATATCACTGAACAATTCTCAGTACAAAGTAATGTTGATCAAAGGATATGCACAGTAAAATTGCTACTTTTTGTCGCATAAAATCATGGTAAATTAGTAAGTCATGTGCCAGTAAAGAAATACATTATATTCTGAGCTCCTGCCATTAAGCAGAGATTAGAAAGATATCTGATATCTGTCAGACAGCATAGACTTATTGTGTAGTTTCAAGTCTGATTCCATGCTCATTTTGATCTCACGTTGCACAAGTACTGTTAGTTACTGCAGTAGCCTGGAGCCCATCGAGCCAGCACACAGCACAGAGTGTGGGAACTCTTCTCTCCAGGGAACTGAGCTCATCGCTCAAGTTGTGGTGTGAGTTGACACTTGCTAGAAACTTTACTTTGTGACTCCTGTCCAGGTTTGGTTCCTTTTGCCTATATGGGCTGGTGTTATTCTGAGCTCTTTCTTTCGGTTCATTTTGGGGAGCTCTGAGTCAAACCGTGCTGTCCTCTAGTGAAAGAGATGGAGCTGCACAGATAATAATCCCACAGGCCCGCATGAGTACCAGTATGAGTTATTCAGAAAGGTCTTACAAAAGGAATATCTCCTGTAGAGAAGATGGATCCTTGGGTACTGCTCGTTGGGATGTTTTTGTGCCCACTCCTGAACTCTTAAACTCTTCTAATTTATAACTATGTTGAAGTAAATTAATGAGGTGAAATTTTAGGTGAGTTTTGTTATTCTCCTTTTTCTCTGGGTGGTAGTATTATCATAAATAATGAAAGAGTGGTTTGTGTACAGTAATTGCATTCAATAGAAGTGGAATCTGGAAGCATTACAAAGTTTAGTAGAAGGGCATATGTTTAAAGGTGGAAACTGAAATTTTCCTTTATGACAAGTTTCCTTGAAACTAGATTGCCATTGGCGTCCAGATTTTCCTGGAAAAGAGAATGCCAGAAAGCTGCAGTTGGGGCTTGTGCTCATGTTGAGCGCTTCAGTAAAGTGGCCGAGAGGGAAGGGCAGGGACCCTGGAGCCGGGGGTCCCTGCCAGGCGCTCAGCCGCATGGTAGAGCTGCAGGGACAGATCGAGCGTGAATGGGGCTTCTGATCTTGACAATCCCACTTACTCAGTGTAAGTACTAATCAAAACTTGAGGATCACCTTTGTAATATTACTTTTTTTTTTCTGTAATATCTCTGTCCTGATCTATCTTCTTTGCTGGCTAGATATCTACAGTAAATGTAGAGCTGTCTCTGAGATGAGAAAGATTTTAATTTCTTCTTGATACCTCCTAATTCCTGGTTGCCTTAGTCACATTGTGTGCCTTCCCATTGACTATGCTCTGAATTAACTTTTCCTGCTGCTACATGTCTTAATTCTCTCTCATGCACTTAACATCAGAAGAAACACCTCCTTCTTTCGCTTCCATCCAGTGTTCCCATCACCTCCTGGAGTTAATAGAATTAAATTCTAATATTAACATTCAATTTGCAATTTTGGAGCCTTGACACATCACCTGCTTTGCATGAAGGAACAGTTTTTGTGGTGAGCTTTGAATGTGGTATATTTTCATCAGAATTCACATGGTTTGAAATCTATTGCACTTCAAGAGGTATTTTACATCTCTGGGAGTTAAATGCTGCTTTCATTGAAAATTTTCACTCTGGGATGTCCGTATAGTCTTTTTTTCCCATGGGGCTTACACTGTCAGTTGTACATCTCAAGATACAAGAAACTGGGCAACAAAATTTTAAAGGAAAGCCCGACTTGGAAAACAGGCGCAAATACAATAAATTCCATGGTTACCCAGCAAAGGCATTTGTAACACTGTTGAACAAACACATTGGTTACTTGTTTGAATCACTTGCAGGAAGCATCTGGTAGAACTGACATGTTAGTTGGAAACAGTGTTCTGATACAAGAGGATTGAGAGGTGCAATCTGGAAATACAAGAACCAATGCAACTACAGGGGAATGGCTCTGTAGTTTATATCTTTTCCTTTCTAGCACCAGGTATGTAAGTTGCCTTTTCTCCCAAAATTTCCAAGCAATTATATTTCAAAAGAAGTTGGACATAATCTGCAGAGGCTTAAGTTTTTCACATGGCACTTCCTATTCTGCCTTGGTGGTTTCTTATTGTTCTTTTGGATGAACATGTGATGCCTTTAAAATACTATAGTAAGCAGGAATATTGGCTATAAAATATTGCTGTTGTTGAGGTATCATTTCTTATTTGCTTGTTTGGTGCTCAGAAACATACAGCCAGCTACAGTAATGGGCTAAATAGGTACAAATGAAAATGTGGCATTTTGGCCAGAACTCACGTAACAGAAAAGATTAAGGCAAAAGCAAATATGTTTCCATGATAATACTTAAATTGATAGAATTCACATGTATAAGTCACTGATGAAAAGGTTTATTTCAGGGCATGTATATTTTACAGTTGTGATATTAAATGTGTGAGACACATGAATCTAATGAACCAGGTCCTATTAAAACAGTTGAATCTTCTCCAAGACCTGCAACAATTCCCATCTCAGTCTCTATATGACAGTTAGTTTGAGCAGGTTAAAACCAGGAGTAAATTGTTAGACACAGTTACCACAGGCCTGCAGCATTTGGGCAGCCACCAGAAATGGACTTGAGATCTTAGATTATTTTGTCACTTTAGGTACTGATTATCTTTCAAAAATTTTATCTTGAATTTCTCATGGAAGCTAGCGGGGGTGGATATACAGGTTACTGGGTAAGGCCGTGTTATCCAAGAGATAAGGTGTCTAGCATTAGACTGAAAATTTTGAGTTCTTTCCCAATGTGGATGACTTTGTCCAAGTACTTTCAACTATTATGACTGATTATATCAATAGATAATCAATTATAAATTGCCTCATGTTAGAAGATAACCATGCCTTTTTATTTTTCAAGTAATTTCTAATCTAGGTGCAATCTAGGATTGAACAAGCACTGACACTGTAAGATATTGCTCTCACCCATTCCAAGTCTTTCCCAACTAAGTCTAAAAGAGTCATTTGCAATATGTAACACCTTTCCTTTATTTTGGAGACAGCTAAAAGGAAAACTAGAAAAAATATTTTTGAATAAAGAGAGTGAAGTGTCTTTGGTGTTGCTTTTTTCTACATAAATAGGAGTTTCACATTTCAGGATTAACTTCATCACTTTATCTACTTTTGGTTTAGCAGATCTTTAGGAGGAAACATTATTTCATCTACATTCATATTATGTCTTTTTTTCCTCCTCATAAATATAAAGACCTATTTTCTTATTCTTTGGAAATGTGAAGACATTGTTATTGTGCTCCTCTGTTCTACCCTGTTGCTTTCAACCTCCTATTTAATAAGATACAGAACATCCCTCATAAATTCTGTATCTTCAGTGTAATGTTGCTTTGATGATACATTGCATGTTAAGTTGGCATTGGCATGAAAGGCCAGTGTGGGGCTCAGGAGAGATTTTTTTTTATTATTATTTAGTTTTAGTTTCACTTTAAGTGTTCTAAATTTAATTATATTTAGCAATTGAGAAAGACAGTTGATAATCTAAAAACTTGCCATTCATTCAGGATCTTCAGGATGCTTGATAAATTTCTATGTTGATAAATTGACAAGATTATATATCTCAGAATCATCTGCAAAATCAGTAAATGAAATGAAAAGTAGGAGTTTGCATCATGTGGTTATGTTTTGGGTGTGGAAGATTAAACATGTCATTGAAACGGTTTAGTGGAATTTAACTCATTGCCCTGGTTCTCACCTCCTTTCCAGATAGAGTCGCACCAGTGTCCCCGCAGATGATGGCTAAGAGAGTAAAGAAACAAGGTTGACTTCCCACCCAGACTGTAAATGCCCAGCTGTGTTCTCCATCTGCTTTAGGCAAGTAGTTTTATGACATTCACTTCAGGTTTACCAGGTTCCTTGTAGACACGGTGCTTGCACCAGTGATTTACCACATCCATACAGTGAGACACAGCAATTCCCTTGGCTGGAATGGCTTATTTCCCCAGTTCTTGCTCTTCTACTTTTCCAGTGTGCAAGAAGACCCTCTCTGATAGTGTTTGCTATCATCTCTGCATAGCTCTGAATCAAACATGATATTTCAGTGAATAATTACTAATGCTTTGTGTTTTGGATGATTCAGATAAATGCTAGACATAATGGGAGAGAATCTCCCCTTGTAAATCTCAACAGAAACCAAGTATTTGATCAGAAGACCAGTTGTGATTCAGAGTAGCCAAATATCAGCTCTTTTGTTGTTGTCCTCCTTGACCTGTGTTGGTTTGGAACCAGAGCTGTCCTGGACACCATATGGCATAGTTCTGCATCTCTTGAGGTGAAAATCTAGAGAGAGTTCTTGATTTGATAGTTTGAACATGGGATGTTTTGCCCTTTGGCCAGGGACATTGTGCTGCTGGTGACTTCTCTTCCTCCCACTCCTCCTGCCACCTGGGATTAGATCTCAGTGTCCTCTCTGCAGTTGAAGCAGCAATTATTTTGACAGCATCCCTCTCTCTGGTGGGAAAGAGTGAATCTCTGAGAAAAACTAGAGATCCACTTATGGAACACACTATATCTGGCCATCATTTATTGTGACCCTTTTCATGTGATGTTGAATAAAAAGATAAACAGACTTTAACCATATAAATCCACTTACAGCTGATAGTGAGTATGAGGACTTGGAAGCTCGTTTCAAACCTATGAAATTATTTTAAGTGGCTTTCACTTCATTTTCCCGCAGATATATGTATATATATATACACTGTCATTCTGGTGGCTGTCCACTCTGAGAGCAATGCAGTTACACTGTTCCCGATTACCCTTCCATGAGATAATGAGGATCTCAACAGCAATAATGACCCTGGCAAAAAATGTAATGTAGACACCTCCAAAGCTCCTCTTTTTTACAACACTTAACTTCCATGGAGTTCTAACATTTTAGAAATACATACAAAATCTTTTCTGAATACATATGTTATCCTATATTTTGTATATGATCCTGTATTGTATAATATACTTATCATATAAAAGCTTTCTCATAATTGTGTTGTTTATCTCTAATATCTCTTGCTGTCTCCTCTTGCCCATCTTGATATTTCTATGCTTTTAATCCCTTTTCTTGGTAGTCTTTATTTCTACTCCTTCCACACAAGCAAATTCCATCTCTTTTTCTTCCTTTCTTACATGCTAGTTCTTTCTTGAGGTTGCTATCTTTTTGCAGTGTAGTACAGAACAATCAAACGACCAGACTTTGTACTTTTTGAAGCAAGGGTGTTTGAACATTCGAAAACCCACAAAAGCAAGGCAGATCAGTAGTTCGGGCATTCTTCAAAATTGTCCTTTCATTTGAAAGGAATAGAGAAACTATGGGTGGGCAAAGTGAAAGTTGTAGTTTCTATTTCAGAATAATGAGGCTGTGAATGGAGGCAAGAAGTGTATCAGTAATGATTAGATGTGGTGAAGGCAGATGTGTCCACTTAAAAGAAAAAAAAGTGCTTAAAGTATGGACTTATATTTGATAATCAGGCAACAATTCAAATGTATCTGGGAGATTCTCAGGAACGCCAGAGGGCTGAGTATCTGCTGTTTTGATGTGAAGTTCCGGTGGGCACCAACCTGGGCTGGGTGAGTTGCACCGAACCTGAATGTGCCCACTGAAGTTTGGAATTCAGGCTTTTGTCCTCCAGTCCACTCACTGCTTCCTGTTCAGTGCTCATGATCAGAATGTTAAGTGCTTCTGTTATTTTTCCACTAGAAGCAAGTGATGTTAATAGAAGCAAGTAGCCTGATGGCATCCCTCAAAGAGTTTTCAGTAGATGGTAAACTGAAATCCATGCATGGAGTACTGGCTATACAGAGCACTAAAGTGGGCTGGATTGGAAGCTCCCAGCAGATTTTAAGTGAATATGTAAATCAGTTATGCATTGCAGATTTTGCCTAGGTCGTCTTCTTTCTCAAGACTCTATAGTGTGTATTACATGATTGTTTTTCCTAGAGTCTTAGGAAAGCAATCACATGTACCTAATACTATAAATGTAATGGGTTGCATTCTTCATTCTAATTGGTAAAGCATGTGCATTCTTAACAGTAGATAATTATTTTCAACACAGTGCATTCCTGTCTCAGAAAGCACTTCTGCCCAGCCGTGGTGCCTTTCTTCTTCAGGAATCATTAGCAGTAGTAGTGTAGTCTGGGGGATTTATAACAGCAATAGCACCTCCCAAACCAAACCTTATGGCTGTTCACAGCTATTGCTTTTCCTTCCAAAGTGTTTCTCTCCCCAGGCACCCTTTTGCCCCAGGGCAATTAGTTACGAAAGTAGTCGTTAACTATTGATAATGATCAGTTTGTCAGGGATTATTGTGCAATGATGCTATTTTCTCTAGTAATTAGATAATCCCACGTTAACTGTAGATAGTGTCGAAGGCCCTTTCTTAGAGGATCAAGCAGGCTGAACAGCAGCTTTGCAAAAGCAGAATGAATGATGCAAGAAAATAAGAAATATGTATTATAATGATATTTCCAGAAATACTCAATTATAATTTTCAGATATAACTTCCCATAAGGAAAATAATTTAATCCAGTAACTGTTTTTCAAGAAAGCAGGGGTCCTTACTGTTTTTTTTGGATACTCTTTCCTAGAAATAACGGGAAAGAAGCAACATGCACATATACACATATAAATGTATACACCTCAGAACTCAGCAAAATGGATTACATTGGGCCAAGTACTGCATTCATGTAATGATCTGGGCAGTTTGAATCCACAAAGAGGTTCGTGTCTGCTTGTTCCTGCTTTTGAAACATGCTTTGTACTAAGAGCAGTTTATTCTTTTCCCGTAGTACTTTAAAGCAAAAAAGCTCAAGTATCTCACTGTGGCACATGTTACATGATTTAAGGGAAACTGCAATTGAGGGCAGGGCTGGGGGAAAATGCAGAGGCTGCTGGGAATCCAGTAGAGACTCCAGTACTGTTTTGTGTTTTACGTGGATGTTCTCCAAATAAAGGATGATGTTTATTCATTAAAAAAAAGTAAAATCAAACATAGGCACATGAGAAGCCCTCATATAATTATTCAGTATCTGTTCTTACCAGAAGGTTGTTAAGGAGTTAAAATCATCATATACCAAGTCATGACAATTATTTTCACTAATGTTCTGTGATTTAGATCTGTGATTACAGCTAGCTGTCACACTGACATTTACTTTACAGGCATACAAAATTCATATATATTAACATATAGAAGTCAATTGTCTGCTATATGTGATTTACTCCTTTGAATGTTGAACATCTTCTGTGGAGAGATTACAATACCTCCCTGGCTTGTTATGTTTACTTTGCAATTTATCGTAGGTAGTTTTAAGAGATGTTCTTTTTTTTAATATATATATATATAAAATGAGAAACAAAGTAAAATCATACAGGTTTCAAGTTGATTAGGTAATACAAGCAAGGAACATTTATTTTCCTTACTCTTCCTTATACTAGAGGAATTTGTTTTTAATGTAGAATTATAAAATTCATTTTCTGTTTCTCATATATTGCTTGATCCCAAGTACACTATACAAATTTGTATGTTCTGAAGAAGTGATTCTGCAGTAACTCAGCATGTGGCACTCTCATCACATCTCAGTGAAAGATGGCAATGGAAACCATGTCCTTAGAGAACTACAAAAGGAATAAACAAACATGAAAATGACTGTATCTTGGTTAGGTGGGGATGGGAAAAAGCTATCACATAAACATTTTGACAAGTGCCCCCCACTAATGTGTGGGGATCCTTGCATGTGTTAATGCTCATGTGAGGAATTCAGTCAGGATGGAGAGTCTGCGTGCGGTAGGTGAGTCTCCTTTGCAGGTGGCCGCGTGTCAGCATCTTGAGCTGGATGGGCCGGACTCCTGCCGTGATTATTTTGCTGAGTTTTTATAATCCAGGTGGCTGGGGAAGAGGGTGGGAGTGCACATGGGCACAGCTCTGACACCTGGCTACACCACAGTTATAAAGCAAACCGCAATTTCATCCTCATCTTCTTGCCATGTATTCCTGCATTAAATGCTGCTTTTAAAGTTTAAGGTCAGAAAGAGGGGAGAATAAGTGCAGATTGTACAGAGCCAGGGAGAGCAGTGCTGTAGAGAAAACTTTAAGGCATGCTAGCTCTTAGGTATAAAACATAAATTCTTTATAGATCCCTGTCTTTGTCAGAATGTTTTCCATTGTAGAGTATTGTGTTCGTGTACTGTCAATGCCTGTGTTATTGATTTCTGTTAGTGTGAACTAGATTCCCAGCGAGTCTTTTTGTCCTTGTCTTTGGCACCCTTTGGTAAGGGCACTCTGGATTGTTTGTTTTGTTTTAGAAGCCACGTAGTATCATTTTACATGTTTACTTCCTCATTATAAATGGAGCAACTTTCCCTTCTTATTTTCACTCTGCTATTAACGTTAAAAAGTGGTAATTTCAGGAAAAAAGAATATGTAAGCACAAGTTGAACTGATATACCAGAGTATCTGAAAGATGAGTTTCCTCTAGTGCTTTGTTCCATTGTGGTGGCTCATGAACTTATCTCAAGGCATGGACAGGAAAAAGGAATGTAGTGCTCACCTGCTGCAAAAATAGAAGTGATTTCACTGCATGCCTGAGCAGTAGCAGTTTACATTTCTGGAGGCAGCACCAGTAGTTGTTATTGCCATACATTGTCAGGTATGATATCTGTGGCATCTGGCCGCATGTGAATTTGGTGTGATAACCTCTGGCCATAATTTACAGCCTGACTATCAGGGTAGTTCTGAGCATTGGTTCCTAATCACTTAACTCTGCTTTTGCGAAGACAACAGGGACTTTGAAAGCTGTGCATGCATACATCACTGTCTTTTGATCTTTCACTCTTAACTGTTAAATTCTGTACACACCGTACATGTTAAAATGCAATAGCTGGAAGATGTGGACAAAAAAAATTCAGTAATCATGATAAGATAAACAAAAGTCTGCACTGAATTAATGTTTCAATAAAATGCCTAAGTGACATATGTCTCCACCTGGCTAGACTCCTAATGTGGAAGTAAAAGACTTTAATTACATGATTGATGGGGACTCCAGGAGAGAGAGCTCAGAATCCGCAATGACTGCGAGGTCGGAAGTGCTCTCTGGGAAAGGGGAAGGGAACTACAGTGGGACTGAAATCAGAAGTGACCGTGGTGACAGGGACAGCCATCTGCACCAGAGGAGCAGTCAACAGCACACAGCAGCTCTGTTCTAACTGCTGCCATTACCTTGTAAGAAAATTTAAGAGCTCTGTGCTTGGCTGTCTCATGAAAAATTATGCAAAATATCCAGCTGCTGCATGCAATGTTCAGAAACTATAAAAGTCTGAGGGTTTTATGCTAGTGAACTAGATTGGGAAGCTACAGAAAAGAACTTGTTCCAAAAAAAAAAATCAAAGCCCTACACTGTTGATTGGTGACTGTTGCTGACACTAAACTTTCCAAGGCAGTTTGTAATAGTTACAAATATATATAATGTAAAGCATTTTTGTTGAACCGTTCTTGCCAAAGTAGTTGCCAGTTTTTATGTGACAGTGGTAGCTTATGCTTAGCATAACTGCCCATTTCTGTTTAAGGATCCATATCACATATTCTGAGGTTCTGATCCTACACACAAACCATATGAGAAAATTAATATGGCCAAGTCCTGCTCATGTTCTTCTTAAATGCAGGTGAACTTGAATTTCAGCTGTGATTCTCAGTAAGAATTTGGCTCAGTTATTATCATCAAAGATTTTTGTATGTGGTGCTGTACCCTGTGCTCTCACATAGGCAGAGGTGGTTGTTTTTTTCTTGTAAAGTCTTCAGTCGATTGCAAGTTTATTCTAAATGTTGCTTTCTGTTTCCAGTAAAGTATTGATAGTAAAATCTGTCTTTTTGTGCTGCTTGGTTTTTAATATCTCAGTCTTTCTGTGGCTGTTAAGTAGGTAAGCCCTTTCTGGATATTGTGGCCCCAATCTGTTTTCTTCTATGATAGCCTTTGTGGCACTACTTGCTATGGAAAGAAGAAAATACTATACTTTTTCAAAATATTTTGCTTTTGTTTTTTGTGGCAGGTCATTAAATATTTACTGTTAGGAAAAAATTAAATGTCTGAGGTGAATTCACAGAATCTAGGTTAAATAATGATTACTTGCCCCAGTTTAAATTGTGTCCCAGATTGGAACATTATATTAAACAGTCAGATCATATAAATTAATGGTGAATCTATTTCATAGCTGATTTTCAGTTTCCCCTGAGATGATACGCTGTTAAGTTATTTTGATCTTCTACAGTTTAGTGTATTTCTGTCTTTGTTTTTAAAATTCTCTTTTGTTTCCAATGCCTATGGGCAGAAGACAAGTAGAAATGTTACTTTCCTTAGGGAAGATACAGTTTTTCTGAATAATTTTGAGTAATTTGAAATATTTTAATGTTCATGGCAGTATAATACAGCTTATTAAGCAGGATTGCAAAATTGGAAATGTTGCTTTCTGGGTCATCACTTCAAAAACACCTACATGCAAAAGTAACTTGTGTTTTCCACAATTATTGTCACTGTTATTCTCAAATAAAGGTGTGATAAAAATGAGCCAAGGAGCCAAGCTGCCTTCTCACCATTCACTGTAATTGATCTGACTCAGGTATGGGAAGCATTGTCAGTGCAGTGTGAGCCTATTGTACAATATCAACCTGCAGTACTCTCATAAGCTTACATAAATAATGGATTGCCAAATAACAGCGCCCCTGCTCTGGAAGCCGTGACGTCAATTTTAGTCATTTTCTGTATGTCAAGTGTAATGCTTTTTGTTAGGAAAACCGTAACTAATATTTTAATGAGACAGGTTGTATGAAGTTTCCCAGAAAGATACTTAGTGTTAAGGTCATAAAGGTATTCAGTATCACTGTGTTGTTGAACCAGTTTGTAACATACATCATATTCCTGTTTTCCAGAGAGCTCTGTAACTTGGTGTTTAGTGAGCATCGTCTCAAGCTTTTTAGTAGAGATGTATTTCAATGTGTTTGATATACTGATGACAGTAATAGAAGAGTTATGTTGCAATGGGTAGTCTGATGTCATAATGAAATTAATTGAAATTACATTTATACATTTGCACATTTTGAGCAACAGTCAAATAGTCCTTAAAATAAGTTTTGTTTGTAGAAGAGGTGCACCAAGCATTGCAGTGTTGGAAAGAAAGAATACATTTGGAATACTGTAACTATAATGGAAAAATAGTTGGAATGCAGTGAAGAAAAAAAAGAGTGTCTTTTCCACCACCTTTATGTTGATATTTATAATTATATGTGCACTGTAGTAAGTGAAATTTATGTGGTCTTGTAGCTGATTATCTTGTTATTAGAAAAAATACTTCAGTTAAAGATGAAATTTCATGTGAAATATAACTGCCATGTAAAGCTGATATAAAGATGAATCACAAAAACATCAGTATGTTTGCTGGGGAGGGGCATATAACTTGTAATACAGGGATTTCTGTTATCTCTGTTCTTACAGAGAACGTTAATTCAGACTCATATTACTGCAGACAGACTAGTATGAGTTAATCTGCGTGGAAAGCACTGAGAATCATTCCACTCTATAGTCATTAAATAAAAGACATGATGGTGGAATCAAAGGAAGGCACTGAGGTGACAGTGACCTACTTTGCTAAATCAGAGGAATGGGCACAGCAAAACTGCTCTAAGATCCAGCGTTGCAGGAGCTCACCTTGGGAGAGCTGAGAATAACAGAGCTGGTAGGAATCTGCATCTCAGGTTTGTGACATTAGTAGAGTAGAAATTAAAAAGCTGTGAATCACTGTTAGAAGAAGCTTATACATCACTTAATTGTGATATATTTAAAAAGTGGAATGTCTTCAGCACTGTGCATTTGAAAAACCATCAACCTGGGCATTGTTAAGCTAATTCAATAAACAGCAACTCCTTCAACAAATTTGAACACATCTTGCAAAATACTTCGAGTATACTTGAGTAGAAACATAATATGGGGTCAGAATATGTCATGCTGGGAATTCTGGTTTTGCTTTTATTTTTTTGTTTTCATTAGTCTTAGGGGAGGACCTGTTCAGATGCATTCACTGATAACTGATGCATTCGTTAGTGTCATTTTTCCTTTTGTTGATTCTCTTTATCTAAACGTTATTCTAAATTGTCACTTATGGCGTGGTTTTATATGTATCTATTTATTCAAAACAATATTGTGCCTAAACCAAGCTACAGGTTTGTAAGCTGACGCAGTTTCATTGTTAGGAATGGCACATGGTCCATTAACACAAAGTGGAGCTTTTGTCTGGTGTCTGTAATCTGCTTCTAAAACTATTGCAAATGTGGATTTTCTTGGTTTTAAGTTTCCACAGACTTCAGTTGCTATTTTTGTGTTGGTTGAAGGTATGGTGGGGGAAAGAAGAAATCAGAGGAAAGGAGAAAATACCACTTTTGGCTTAATAAGTAACTCACTGCACATCCTACAAAACAAACAACAACATCAAAATTAGAACTAGGGGCAGTATTGAGCTCTCCATGGTGGAGCTGCTTTATTGTTTGTACTTAAAAGATGCTTTTTCTTTGGATACCTTATTAGAGCAATGGAGAAGGAGATGCATCACAGTCACCTCATTGTCTTCCTCCCAGCCAAACAGCTCTATCATAAGGAATGAGCTACCAGACTGAAGAGACATTTGAATTTTTGAAGCATTGATAGACAGATACACAAGAAATTAACAGCACCTGGTTCAGGTGGATGATCCTGTTTAATGCTGCAGCTGATGATACTGTGCTGCTTACCACTAATTAATATTAATAATGAACTTGTGGAGTTTGCATACTTGCCACTTGCAGTGAGAGTGACTGAAAAGTTGGTGTTAGATCTTCCAGCTCACAGTTGACCACTGTTTCTTGTCTGATTGGCTTGTCTTGGTTCTCCGTATATGATACAGTGTGAGTAGGACAGGAGTTGACTGAATATGGCTGAAAGTTGTCTTAATTTTTTTAGTTCACAAGTGGGTCAATATCTGCCCTTTTATCATATTTAAAAAGAAGTGTTACTGTTGTTTGTAAGGAATACTTCTGGAGTTTTGTCTGGCACAGCAAAGTTTTCATAGGTGACGGTAGTAATAGCCAGGGGTCTAATGGGTAGTCATTATGAGTAGGAATTAGGTTCTTCATTGCAGTAAAATTATCCAAGGGAAAACTGCAATACCAAGCTTTTGCTTGGAGTTATTTGCCTTTCCACTGAGTCAGTTTCATTACACTCTTCTGATGATGCTGAACTAAAAATTTCTTGAGTCACTCATTTTCACTAATAGTAATCTTCTCTGCTGACATTTACGTTCTCTTGTTCTGGGCATGTGATCCTCAACTCTTTTCCCAGTTTCTTTATCACATTTTTCTACAAGCTTTTTTATTTTTTTTTTTTTCTTTCTTTCTTCTAAGCCATCCTGTATATATTTTAGAAAAATACTACATCCTATTGTAGCAGTTTCATTTGAGTCTGGTTTTTAGCACTCTGCACTCTGTCTAAAGCCAGTGGAACACTGGACAGCGCTGCCATTTGGTACACTTCAGTTGCCAACTGTTACATCAATTGGAATCTTCTCTCTTTTCCTCCCTGAATCTATGCTCTCTTTATTTCTGTTTCATCTATGTGTTCCATTTTATTGTATTTTTTTTCAATTGAAAACTCTTTGCAACAAAATTATCGTTTTATCAGAAAGCTTTACAGTGCTGTTTGCAACACATTCATTGTAGTGATTCTTTAGATTTAGTTACATTCTTCATTTTCATTTTACCTTTCAGGCAGACAATAACAATCACAAATTGATCTGGGAAAGTCAAGAATAAACTCATGATATATCTGATTCTTAATGAGTACCTGAAAAATACATCTGTGGTTCATCACAACTTGTCTGTGGCCATCTTCCTGGATGCTTACAAAAAGAGAGCATGCAAATACATTAGTTATTATGCCATTTCTTTGTGGAAGTGAATGTTCAAGTCGATTTTGGAGACAGTACTTCTCAGAAGACTAATGCCAACAGAGTTTCCTTTGAAACACTCTTCCAGGGATGCGTGCAGTATAGGGGACATTCCTGCAGTTGTTTCAAATGTTCTCAGGCCAAGAAGCGCTAGCTGGAGCATTTGGAATGTATTAGGACTCCAAAGGAGTCTGTGAAAGTTATGCCACAATGGCACTCTGTATCTCGGCTGTATGTGTTTACCATTTTGGTATTCTCTTCACAAATGCAAGCTGATAAGGAGAACTATTTTGAAGAGGAAACTAGGTGTGTCTTACTTGGGCTATAGATGGGTCAGTATCCTTCAGAGGCTCTTGGTGCTCCTGACCTTCAGGTGTATTTGAAAGTAATACTCAGAGCACAGGACTAGCAAATGATTTGTGCTGTGATAATGTGAAAGGAAGCTTAGAGTGGACACCTGACGCAAATCTTCATTTTCCCCATCAAGATGTTTATGTTTGGTGGGATGAGTGGGATGAGTACTATTAATAGTTGCTTTGAGCCAGGCAGGTATTCAGTAGTATGTTACACCAATAGGTGGAACAATTTAATATTGAACTGTGTTAGGTCACGGATAAAACTATGTTAGGTCATGGTTTTACTTCTATCCATATAGCATTTATTTAAAAAGACTGCAAGCATTATTTGAGTAGTGTATTCAGTTACCAAAAGGGCAGGGGAGGGTTATAATCCCAGAGGAGTCACAACCTGCCACCCAGGGAATCCCAGCTGGTCTGGTGAGCTCAGGAGCAGCTTGGACAGGCTGGGGATTCTCTTGGAGATCGCAGAAGTTCACTGAAGAAAATGTGGAACAACCTGCTTCAACTAGGAAGTTAACCCTACCTTGAGCAGGAAGGTGGACCAGAGACCTCGAGGTGTTGACTCCCACCTTGGTTACTCTGTGACTCAAGCATGAGTTCCCTGGGCTGTTGCATCACAGAGGGCTGTAGCATTCCAGGGTGGCCAGTGGCGCAGACCTGGTCACATCTGACGACGAGTGCTCTCCTGAAGGGCTGTTCTTTTCTCTTCTAAGGTAACTTGTTTACCAGGTTTTCCATTCCTTCTCAGCTCTTCCAATGTATTTGAGGAAAATCAAATCTCTTCAGTCAATTTTAATTCCATAATGTATTTAGAATAAGTACTATAAAATTCAATCGTCTTTGATAACAATATTTGTTTGGTTAGTTCTTCAAGTAATTTGGCCTTTTATTTTGTTTGTTTTTAGAAGGTGGCTTTAGGAAACATTTGTTTCATTGTATTATTTAGAGAATGACCTTCAGTACTGATGTACATTTTGTTGTAATGCACTTTTTTATGCACTTTTTAATTAATGGATTGTAAATCAACATAGTTAAATGGGATATGACTGCACAAATTTCTGTTTTGTATAAATTGGGAACAACCTTTACCAACTGTGGATATTTTCCTGTTTTAAAAAAACCTTTCCAGAGGTATTAATATTAAGCTACGCAAACAAATCGACCTTGTACCGTAGAGTAGCAGAAGTGTGTTTTATGAGTTGATTGTTTTTTGAAGCCACTGCTTTTAAAAGGTTTAAGGGAATAAAATACAAGAGAAATTCTGAGCAGACTGATTTGTCTTACAAAATACATAGCAAATAGTAAAAAAAAAGGGATACTGTGTTATTTCTTTTGTGTTTAAAATGATAGTTTTTATGGAAAGCAACCACTATTAATACTAAATAGCACTTCAGATATTTGGTAAGCTTGCAAAGAGGTTTAATTTTTTTTTTTCCTTCAGAAGTATAAGAACATGGTTTCTATTTAGATTTGGCTAAAATTATCTGTCATATGCAGCTGATTATGCAATATCTGCCAACATCCTACCCTAAGACAGTTATAGCAGATGGTCAAATGTTTTTCATGTGGCATTTGTTTAAATGCAACTATATCTAATTATTCCTGTAATTATTAACACCATTTCATTTCTAAGAACTTGATCTGCGTTGAATTAACTACTTCTAAATTTTTTACTGAAAAGACAGTATTTCAGCCTTTATTTTTTGCAGCACAAATATTTTGCTTTAACAGTCTAATAGTTATATATGAGCACATGGAAAATTTACAGTAAGGATGACAAACACACTATCCAGTGCTGAATGTACTGCTATCTAAAGAAAATAGGGCTTATTATATAGTTTGTGTGGCTCTCTTCAAGAGTTAATTTTGAAACAAAATGAGAATATGGCACTGAGACTTACCAAACCGACTTTTTAAGTGTTGAATCATCAATTTGAGGTACATATGACAAATATAAACACAGTCAGTTAATGCATTTCCTTGAATAAAGCCCCAAGATGGGGATATAGGCAGGCTTTTTTCACATCAGTGATGGAAGATGCTGATAAGATCTCCATGGGGGGTTGGATAATTTCACTGTGTTATAATATGATTATTACAAGATCTCTATACGAGCATGTGTAGTACATATACAGATTTAAATGCTTGTATATGTGTGTGTGTGTGTGTGTATGCATACATACACAAATATATGTGTGTAGTTGAATGTTTTAGTAATTACTTTGCTGGACCTGTAAAGCCTCTTGAGATCCAGTTCATGGAAATAAGATTTCTCAAGTGTGTTACCCTTGCACATTTTTACTTAAGGCTGTATTTTAAGTAGTATAGCATAGTTACAAAACTCCAAATGAACACCAAAAGGTGTTTCTGTTTCTCAGTGACGATCTTCCCTGATTGCTTCAGCATCTCAGCTTCTATTTCTTTCTCCTAAACAAAACTATCATCTCTCTCCCGTTCAGTGAACCTCTTGTGCTTCTCTGGTCTGAACCAGCTGCACTCTCCTGTCCCTTGCCCTGGTGCCCCAGCAGCCACCCCGGCTCAGCTCTCCCAGCAGCCCCTTCAGTTGCCTTATGCAAGACAAGTCCTGTTTTTCTTGTGTTTTGGCAACAGGGTTCACAGAATCACAGAATGTTAGGGATTGGAAGGGACCTTGAAAGATCATCTATACCAATCCCCCTGCCAAAGCAGGAACACCTATGTTTCTGAGAATCATACTGTGGTTTTGCTTTAGCTATCATAGCTTGTGATTTCTTATTTTTTATTTGGCATGAAAGTAATAATATGGTCCTGTTGTTAGCTGTAGAATAAAGCACTTTTAGCCCTCAAGTTTTATTTTAAATCTGAATACTGTATTGATTTTGCAATAGGAAGACATGCAGGTCAGAAATGCAGTAAACAATGAGTGATCAACAAAGCAGCATTGGTTCAAGATACAATAGGGAATTACAGAGTTCCAGTCAGAAATTATAGAAGGAAGAAAATCAAAGAAGACCGTAAATCCAGCAAGAATAAATATAAGTAAAATAGTATTGAAAGGATGTACAGATACCTAGAGGATTTTTTACTGTATTCACTGGTTGCTATGGGGCATCATCCTATATATTTCAGTATCAGTTGTTTTGAGAGCAAGACCTGGAGTGCTTGGCTTGTATGTTAGGTTGCTACCAACAAAAGTAATACGTTGCTAGGTTTGCTTGCCCTTCTTGGTAATGCCTATGAGAAGACAGCAGTTTTAGTTTAATATGCACACTCTGTACAAAATTAACTAACCCTTTAACCACTAGTGCTACATTAATAGTCTAGTCATAAGTCTCATGCAGCAGCACAGGGAGAAAAGCATTTAAATTGTCAGAGAGAGATGAAGTGCAAACCAGCCTGCCCATGTAACACTGGGTCATTCAGTATGAAATTAAACATCCTTTGCAATGAACTATGCCTCACAATCTACTGTTTAGGAGTACTAAAATTATATTTTAAAATAATCTAAGTGACAGAAAAATAACATTTTCAGCATCATTCTCCTGGTCAAAAGGACTTTTGAAACATTATTTTAGCTCTAGAATTTACTCCTGGATAATTGTAACTAAGACACTTGGAAAAAAGCTATAGAAACATCTCTGATGCATGGGTAAGCACAATATTTTGATGCCCAGGTCTGAACACAGATATTTGTGTGACATTTATTACTTTAAGAAACAAAAGTAAGCTTTTAGTTATAGACTGTATGTTTCGTGTGAGGGTAACACTGTTTGAGGTGTCCATGGGTCCAGGCTCCTGAGGCACATGTGAAAACAGAGTTTGTGTGGGTCTCCTAGAGGCTGAAGCAATTCTGTGCAGGATTTCAGAGCCCTTCTGGTAAGAGGTTGCATTGTGTTTAAGTCTAAATGAGACAAGTCCACCGGAACCCTAGCGCAAGCACACAGCAGCCATCATACAGTGCTTCTTTGCAACAGGTGTTTATGAACTAGAACAGCACATGATTACATTAGTACTTACAGAAGGCAAGATATTAAAGTAAGTGTATTCTCTCTCACAGTACGTTTTATCCCAGGGGTTGGTTGCATTGGTGGTAATTCTTTTGTGCAGACCTACCCTATCGTTTGCAGTGAACATGCCGTATCATCCACTGTCTCACAGTAGAATATTTTAGAAATGTGTCTTTCAAAGTCTTCTCGAGTGTAGAGTACAGTAAAATATATCAGAAATAAGTTTGTTTTTTTTCCTGTATGTCTTCATTTGGTAAGTTACTCTCCAGTCAACTTGCTTCTGTGAATAATACATCCTGTCTTGGAGACACACCCTTTGTGGCAGTAAAACACTTCTTATCAAATGTATTTATTTCAAGCTAAGAGATAAGTTTCTCTTTCCAGTCAGGCATTGGTTCCTGTATACTTGACATTTGGTTTCCATCTTAGAATTTTTGGGTTTGTTTGTTGCAGTACATAATTTATTCACCATGTTGCAATTTATTTAAACCCTTTTACATTAGGGGGCTTGGGCTTCTGAGTATTACCTGTATTTGTGGATTTGTTTTTCATCACCACAACATTCTGCACTTACAAAAAGAGAAATTAGATAGGATGGGATATCAGTGAGTACTGATAGTACTGTAATTTAATGTAACAGAATTGATACAGTAGTAGTTTGCGTCCACCTGAGGTTGAGTTAGGATGTTGTGTGGGCAGCAGTAATCTGAGGGGTGGGTGCAAACTGTCTTGGCAAGTGGTGGATGTTGACTTGTGAATGTTGCTCCCCAGTGGCTCACAGTTAGTTGTTCTTATTTTTTAATAAATACGCACATTAAACTTCTACTTTGAGATTGCAGGTGTTTGAAGAGGCTGTACTGTGCAACAGATGCTGGTCATAATTCAAAATACTAATGTAAGGTGGTAATAATTATGAAATGTTCTATCAATTTTAATTTTTTGTTGGTTTTTAGATTTTAGAACTGATTTCTGATTACAGCTTTAAACCATTGCGCCTCCAGCATTAGGAGCTGGTAGGGTGGTAAACTGATAGGATGCAATGGTGGGATGGGGGTAAAGGAAAGGTGACCTATGCTCATCAGGATGATACAAACAAGAATTAAGGATGCTTTTTTTTTCCCCATGAAATATCCTTGCTGGTGGTCATGGCTGACTGTAATGAAAGACTTGCAAGTCCTTCTGATTACCGCAGTCATTAAACAGGGATGCTCTAGCACTGCTGAACAGAGAGTGTCACCTCTACACTTCTGAACCATGTTGTTCCTGGCCTGCAGAAATGACTTGGCCTCTCACAGGGTCTGTCCTGAAACACACAGACTCAAAACTTCACAAATGGGTAAGGTGTTAGAAGAGCCTGAAGGTCAGGCTAACTCTAATGTTAAAGTTGATTGCCAGACATCTCTTTTCCTGTGTAGTAAAGATGTTCATTCATCTCAGGTAACCGTTATTGTGGTCATATAGTCCAAGAGAAAATAATGAGTAGTTTTTCAGTGATGGGCTTAAATATTTAACGGTTGCTCTTCTTCCACCTTTCCTATGCACAGCTTTTCCCTCTTCTCTATGTTATCTGATCTTTTTCTTTGGAAGAACCATAATAAAGTAGGTGTTAGCCCTTTCTGCTAATAAATTATCTCAAAATGTAGTGTTTAAGAAGCTGAAGCTCTACTTTGAATTTAAGGAATTGGTACCATTTGTTGTAGACAAGACACTTTTTAGCATATTTTGAATCAATCAAAGCTGGCACAAGCCAGTTCTACCTCTAGGCACTTCTCTGTCGATTTGTTTTTTCTCTTGCTTTTTGTAGTGTTGGCTACTGTTGGTTTTTTTTGTTTGTTTGTTTTTAATTTAAGCCTAAAATATACGTGTTAACTTTACAGCCTCCTTGAGTCTTGAGAAAACCTGAGCTCTATTTTGATTTATTCAAGAACTCTCACAAGGTTCATACTGCTGAGTATTTTCATAATTCCATGTGTTTGCAGCTTTTCCAATATCCTTGCATTCAGAAACACAGGGAGCTCTGCTCTAAGTAAATACTTAGTAGGGAGCCAGCAGTTTTCTAGTGAGTGGCTCTGCATAGTGTTATTCTTCCGTCCCTCCAGGTGAGAGAGAAAATACTGTGTTGCATTCTGCTTCTCTACCTTGTCCTTGTTGCTCGCTTAAGGGTAAAGCAGAGTTCAGAGCCCTGCTCCCCGTGGTGATGCTGGTCCTGCCTGTTGGAATGGCTGGTGGCCCTGCTGGGTGCTCTCACTGTGCTTCAAGGCTTATTACTGACTGAAGTAAAACTTCCTCAGACCACAGAAGGCTTTTTTCTTTTTTTCCTCTTTTTTTTTTTTTTTTTTTTTTTTTCTCTCTCTCCCTTTTTCCTTTTGGCTTTTATCCCCTTCTCTTTTTTGTTGTCTAGCTTCAGTTTTTAGAACATGGTGGCGTGGATACCTTTTATATTCATGTCAGTGTTTCAGCCCTCATTAAAGATCCAAAACCAGATTCTGTACTCACAAGAAAACCCATCCAAATACTCTGATGTTGTTATGAAGAGCTCAGGCACCTGTTTTCCTTTTGGGAGGAGAGGGAGAAGTGTGAAAGGAAGCGGGGTGCTGTTACAAGTAAGAGAGTCTCTTGCTTATTTTCCTTCAGTTTAAAACTGATCTTTTTGTCTATACTGCCACTGCCACCTAGCTTCTGGGCCCTTTTTAGCTAGCTGCACTTGTTTTCTCTCAACCCTTTTCCGTCTGACTTCAGAGTTTTTTCTAGTTTGTCAGAAAATATTGTTCGATAGTTGACTCCTTAAAGGAACAGGGAATGCGCTGTCATTTTTTTCCCTTTTGCATTTTGCTTGTTTTGCACCTTGCATAGCATTGCTTCATCTTTAACTGTTGTTTTATGTCAGACAAGGGACAGTCATTTTTCTGAAAAACGTAGGCTCCTCTTAGTCATGAAAAAATCCTGGTCTCATTACTCTATGGAAGGAAAGACTAACAAAAGCTTGGATGAGAAAGAGCTTTTCAATGACAGAGGCAAAACACAACTTCCAGTATATTTGTCTTGGAGTAAAAGTAATGTATGCCCTCTATAGAACAAGTAACTTATTGATTCCACTGTAACCAATGTACTCTCAAATCTCTACCATGGCTTTTCATTTAATGGATATAAATGTCTACAGTGTTTTTCCGTGTTGTTTTTAGAAATATCCTTGCAGCCGGTGTAACAAAAAACTACTTAGCAGTTCTGATATCTTCTGACTTTAAGAGCCACTTTGTCAACATTACAGTTGTCTAAGAATACTATTTAATTTGCATTTTCATTATGTAGTTTCAAGAAAAAATTATTCATGTTTCATCTGTTTAAAAAAAAAAACTTTTGCAGTGGCTTTCATCTACTGTCTGAAGAGGTATTACATAAAGTAATGTGCTACTGAATGCATTTATTAACTAGAGAAGGGCTTCTCTTTTATTTGAGTAGCTTTTCTAAGTGTTTGTTTCTTTTCCCCAGTTTGTTTTATATAAATTTGTGAACACTGGGAATATAAATTTTGACATATCTCTAGGGAGAGTTCTTGACAGATTAACAGTTACCCTTGCACGTTGGTGAAAGGGCTGGGGGTGCTGAATCTTTAGCAAGGCAGCTGTTCCCAAAATGTTTAGTCATTCTTATTAAATAAGCCAACAAAAGTAAGTTGCACGGAACAGAGCAGTTATCTCATCTAGTCTCTGCATTGTTCAGTTTGACTTGTCTTTTCTCTTGTTTATCTACTTTCCTGTTAGTTTTGTAGTTCAGAATCATACTTAGTGATTAACATACGTATTTCCTGCATATGTATGTATACCTATAAGCATAGTTATATATATATATATATATATATATATATATATATATATACACACACACATATATATTAGAGTGTCTCTCTTCATTGAAGTGATGTTTGTGGCTGCTGAAAAGTTCTTCTTCCCCTTCTGCCATTCTTGATCTGGCTGCCAGTCAGTGATTTCCTCCACTCTTTCAATGAGTGCCTCCCCACAACCACGGGGTAAGGGGATTCTTCAAGTGTGGTGTTTCTGTGTTTCCTCATCATCTCTGCCTAGGTTGTGAAGTTCTGCTTTTTAATCTTGTTTAGCTATTTGCATATTTTCAAACCATTTAAATGTCATTCTCACCACCACAGAAAAATAAGTCAAATTTCGATATAGTTCAATTAGATTATTTTTGGCTGCTTTCTGAACTCTAATGAAATGTAGGCTTAATTGGGTTGATATGGTGCCAAAATTAATGCTCTCTTTCTGCAACTTGTTTTTATTTACAAAATAAGAAGTTGGAACTTATAGCAATTTGATTTTATAACGCTGAAAGCTAATCAGCTCAGTTATGTGCTCGGGTGTATGTGGAAAGAATAATTGCATTATTAGATGTTTTGTGTATAACTGTAAAGCCAGAGGCCAGGCATTCAGAAGAAATGCTTTATAAAAACACGTTACTTTATTAACTCACAGCTAGTATACAGGGATTAGAGATGGGTTAAATAATTTGGAAATTCTAGTCAGTGAGATTTAGGATAGAGCCATGCATGTGTACATGAGGCATCACGCTTGACAGAAAAAGCACTTTGGGGTTGGTGTGTATATAAACAGAACAGGGACATGGGAAGGCTCATGCCCTCGACCATGGTGCCTTGATTTAGGATTAATGCATCCTATATCAGTAACACACTATGTACTACACCTATCTATGAAAATTCATTTACTGTTCACATTAACGTTATTGTCCGTTGTCGTTACAGGGTACCAAGAGCTTTCTAAGATACGACACTGAGGTTTTAGTGAGTGACACTGCTTTGTTTCTGTATATTGCTCCAAATCCTCTTTCTCACTGGATGAAATCCGGGAGACTCAGTTGTCAGTCAGGTTAAAAAACGTGCCTGAGCAGCAACATTTTTCTCCTTGACATTTCAAAAAGGTAGTTTTGATAGTGTCTCTAGGTTCAGTTTTCACTTATATCCTGCACTTAAACTTCTGATTAAGGTCATGCAGGACACCTTGTCTTCTTTGCACCACTTAGTGTGACTTCTTTCTGATGCTGAAAAATTTGCCAAGTTGTTTTTTAAGAGTAATGTTCTGAGCAACATAGATCTAAATGGATATATTGGGTAAAATAAATTCACCTGCAGTCCCACGAAAAAGAACTGTATATCTTCCCATGACCCTGTGCACTAAGGAGGTTTGTTTTATAGCATTATATATTAAAACAGGAACAGCAGAGAAAGCTATATAGATATTCAATAGTAATTTAGGAGAGAGAATTGCATGGCTTGTGGGATTACAGAATATGGACTTTTGTACTTCCAGGTCATTACTCTGAATTCAAATACACTCTTGGTAGTAATAAAAATTTGTTACCAGATGACAGCTCTTCAGTTGCAGGTATGAAACAAGTTGAGGTTTTCTTTCCAGCTGGTAATGGGCAGATGCCCGCTATACAAAGCCAGTGTCACAGCTCAGGCTGTTCAATACTGCTATTGACAGGCTCAGTGGGGCCGTCATCAGTTAAAGACATAATAGCAGAATCACCTTTTTGACCTTAGATTAGATTCTTCTAAGGTGTTCAGCAGCAGGCTTTGTGTAGGGATAAGTTTAGCAGATAATGCATTTTTCTCCTTTATTTAGTATTGTTGAACATTGCTTCAGTGAACAGTAAGTAAAAATTAAGGGCAATTTCCAAACTATCGCTCAGTGGTGTAAATACCTCATTAGAGACTATGTGTTACCCCTTATTTTGTATGGCACCAAACAGCCTTTCAACAAGGGAAGCACCTATAGGAAAGTGTATCTAATAAGTATTATGGCGGAGGCTAGCATCAATTTTTATCACTTTTTCTCTGGGACTTACCATTGCTGACATCATCGAATAAGAAAACTAATTTATTCTGGATGTGTAGGTGTTAGAGAAGGGAAGATGTAGTGCATTTAACATGTTTGATTTGAAGACAGTTGTCCTTCAGTGTTTGCAGAAGTCAATTCTATGACAAGTCCCTGTGACTGTTGTGTGACTCATTCAGTGGAAAGTTCTACAGCAGCTCCCACAAAGTAACTTTTCACTCATGAAACTAAATCTTCTGTCTTGTGCTTTCTCAGAGGTTTGTTCTGCTCATGGCGTGAGGGAATTTTTATGCGTAGCTCGTGCCATAACATTACTAAATGCAATAGGAAAATCAGTCGTCTCATGATTCCTGGGATAGGGAAGCTACCATGAAAATCCTAACAAATCTGGCTCCAAATAACAAATATTGCTGAGATAACACAGCTATCATGGAAAAGACAGACATGGATTATGAAGGAACATATCATGTCTGTATGTACATGTGCATACCCAATTGCATTAAACAAAAAATGTGGAAGAGGAGCAGTTCTTAGGGATGATAGGAGGGCTCTATAGGTACATCATATGGAACTGTGTCAACATATGAAACACTGCTCTGTCCTGCAGCTGTCCAGGGAATTCTTGACTGGATTTTACTGGGTATAACTGTCCCCATTGGCTGGAGACATTGTAAGGGCAGGATATTTGAAGATGTAGAGGAAATAAGCCTGTAGGAAGAAACCTGCAATTATTTAGGAATTGAAGAGAGAAACAGGATTTTTTTTTTTTTTTTTTTAATTATTATAATGATCTTGAGATTCATCTTAAATTGAAGTACATCATACTTTTTTCTGTCTCAGATCTTAAATATGCTTCAGAGAAGCCACTCTGTAGTTCTAACACTCTTATAGTGTAAGGCACATTATATGCAGCATTTTTAACGAATTGAATAATTTGTAAATAATTACGGAAATCAATTTACAAACACAACATAGGATATTAATTACCTTGAAGGCAATAAGGTTAGCCACAAATTCCAGCACTGTGTGTTTTTGTTGTTTTTATTTGGACTTTTTGGTAACATTACAAGAAGTTTCAACTAGAAATTCTGATAAATTTTCAGCATTAGAATGAATGGGAGCTAATAAAATAAGACTTGGCATGGAGTAGCAACCTTAATGCTGATGCACATGGCAAACATGCACTCCTTCCACTTGGGGACAGTTGACACAGATGGCAGGATGGATTTTACCATGTGCTATATGTCTTATTAATTGCCATGCCGATTAATATAAACTCCGAAGCCTGCTTCTTTGTTCAGCTGTTATGGACAGTTTGTCTTGTGTAAAGGATAAAAGGACCAGACTTTCCCTCCTCTTTCCCTCCCTTCCCTCCCTCCCTCCTTTCCTTCATCCTTCCTCTCCCACCCTCCCTCCCTCTTCTCCTTCCCTCCTGTCCCTCCTCTCCCTTCCCTCCTTCCATTCTTTCTACTTCTCTGCCTGTCCTTGTATTGATACTATTCCAGATGTTTTTAAATTGTGCTGAAGAGCAAAAGTATGTAAACTAAGGAACTACGTAAACTTACTTGAAAGAAATCTGTTCTGTTCATTTATGGAGCAGGCTTCTCCCCAGTAAAACTAAAATTTTAAGTCTGGACTTATGCACGTGTCATTCTTTTGCAAAAGAAGGTCAAATCCTATCCATTTCAGGGGTGGTGTAGCATCTGAGCAGAGAATAATTTGAGTGACATTCTAGAAACAAGTAAAATGTATGTGTAGATTCCATAACAAGATTTGTATCAATGTAATAGATATGTTTGTATCTTTGAGTCTGCTGTATCAGATTTGTAAAGGTTTATAGGGACCAGAGATTGTATCCTGGTTCCTCTGGGTGAGCACCTGCAAAAAGGTAAAATGTGTGGAGAAGAAGATGGAGGTAACTAATTGAAATGCCAAACTTGTAGACTCGAGAAGAACTCTATCCCTGATGCTACCTGGTGTGACCCAGGTAAAGAAAGCCTTGAAATTAAGAATGAAGCATTGCATGAAATAGTCTGCTAAAAGGGAGGGTATTAAACCGAGAGATGACATGAAACCAAGACACAGTGATGGAACAAAGAGTGACTTGCTATTTTTTCTAGACCTGACAGAACTATAAACAGCCAATGTTTACTATTAGGTAAACGTTGGAGAACATGTAGATTGATTTATATATTTTCTCTGTCCTGGGCTTGTCCTAAATAACTGGTGCTCTACTCTAGGAAAGTTGATTGAGTTATTGTTACCATTCAATAGTGTTGTCTCCTACACAGTCGAGAATTGCAAATGCTGAACTAGTGTCAGCTTTGCTGAAGTAGTAAAAGTGAATTGTAATACAAATCCTCTGTCTGGTGGGACAGAGTTGAAGAAAGGTTGTGGCTGGAGGCTTGAAATTTGAGTGGGCTGCCTCTCAGGGCTGCTAAGCAGTCAGAAAAGCCCTGGAACTGTGACAATTAAATTCATGTTTTGGTGAAAGATTTCAGGTCCTAAAGCCTTTGCAAGCCATGTATATGATGAAAAACCCACTGGGAGTCAGGAAGGCTGTTATGGCCCCTAGCACTAGTTCAGAGTAGGTAATACTTATAGTACTTTCACCTTGTAACTTTTCATCTGTGGAAATGTCTGGTGCTGCAGCTTTCTGTGTTTCAGTGGTAACTTCACCATTAGGAAAAGTGATTTTTACTTTTTTTTTTTTAGACAATTACAGGCATATCTATTAAATCTATGATGCAGCTGAAATTGCAGTGTGAAAAATTACCCGCTTACAAGGAAATGATTGTAAAATATTATTCCTTCCAAGCAAACGCAATATAAACAAGCTAATTACTAAAAGTGATATTGTCATTTGTGTTAAATAGCTGTTCTTCAAGTATTTAAGGGTTTTAGCAAAAAATATTATTAAAAAATGTCGAACTTTACTAAAACAGTTTAATCTCACAGCTTTGTTACCAACACTTTATATTTCACTTTTCATGCCAGCTTTAACAACATTAGACTGTGGTACAGTTACAAAGTATAAAAAATGCATAATGATTCTTTGACCCACTTTTTCTTCATCCTTTCTATTACAGGGTTTAACTGGTATAACTCTCAATATCTTTGATTCACAAAATTTGTACAAGCTAATCAATAACCCATTTGTTTTTTACCTACTTTCAGTGTTTTTGTGACCTTGTCATTGTTTTACAGACCTCAGCTGTTAAGCACTTGTGTTAGGTGGACTTTTGCTTCCTAGTTATATATGTAGACATACGATGTGCAGATGACTACCCTCTTGTGAAGGTCTGCCCACAGAGCGGTACAACAGAACTGTATGTAGAATTTAGAATAACACACCAGTATGATCATGGCTAATGAAAGGTAAAAGGACAAACCATTGTTGATTACTGGGGCAGTGGCATTTTGACCCCTGATGTTTGTGAGAGAAAATGAAAACTGCAACCTCACCATCTTTCTGCCATCCCTTGTTGTTGCCCACGTATATCATCAGGCAGCTTATTGCCACTGGGCACAGGGTTCAGTCTGCAGAACAACGGGTTGTGGCAGAAACTGGCAGAGGAGAGGACTGCCATAAAAATGTGTTTGTAATATTTTGTGACAGGAAGCAGGAAAAAGGTCTTTGAGGGAACAATAAAAAAAGATCTCGTGGGCAAAAAGGGTTTTAAAATTTTGTTTCGCAGACATAAGTTTATGGCAGTATTTTGCAATGTGTTGGTTTGTTCTCATGCAAATGCAGGTTGTTTCATTTTGTGTTTTAAAAAAGACCTTGATGTTGAAGTAGTTGTAAATGAGAAGTAGTATTCTTTTACTCTCATAATAAATGACTAAAAGGTATGTGGTCACTAGCTAAGTTTTTCTCTTGAGCTGGATTATTCCCCTTTAGAAAGGCTTTTATTGCAGTAGCAATAAAAGTGCTACATATTTGGTTATGTGCCCATATCTCAAATGTATTTTGCGGAATGCTTTGTATGTATATCTACCATCACTCTCTGTAGAGAAGAATCCTCTTCATGTGCTGACAGGAACCCCATCTGTTTCCAGCAGAAGTGAAGTAGCATAGAATTCTGCTTCTAATGGAGAATATTACCATAGTGGAGGTGGGACGTGTTACAAGATGTCTTCAATCCACCCATGCGTATTTAAGGATAATTTGATGAATCAAGGCAATCCCTTGCATTACTAGTTTTCATCTCTTCTGGTAACTTATTGATCCTTACAGCTTTTAAAAATGCATGTTTGCTTTTATTTCAGTTTGAAAAATAAAATAGTAACATTAGATAAGTTCAGGTTGTGAGTAACAGGTTTAAAAACTTACAGTGGCTTCATTTTAACACCTTAAACACACGTGGCCTTGTATGCACATCCAGGCACTAGAAAATCAAACCCAACACATGTAATAGAAAATCAATTGTAACTCCAGTGCCGCCTCCTTCCCATCATCACTGCTGTAAACAACCTGCAATTTCATTTATCTGGAGAGACACTGGCAGGACTGCAACTGTGTCTGCAGGAAGAAGGAAGGCAGCGGGGGGCTCCTTTGTCCTTTAACTTAAGGAAAGCAACAGCAATATGATTGTTTTCCTGAGGAAGGGGTGATGACAGGATCAGCATCAGTCAGCAGCACCTTCGACCTTGACATTCTTGACAGAACAAGCCCCATCATGAGATCCAATAAAAGATTTCAGGGAAGAACCCACAGGTGACCACAGCACTGGTGCTTCGTGGCTTTTCATGATTTTTTGTGGCTTCATGCAAGTACTGGGGCTGGGGGCTCCACATCCAAACCGTTCCTCTCTGTTCAGCTCTAGGCTGCTGGGGGTGATGTATCATGTAGCTTTTAAGGCTGTATTGGCAAGTGTGTTGAAGGCATGGGTAACGAGTTTTTAAAATAATCCCATCCTGGTAAGGAGTTTCTTTTTTTTTTTTCCCAGAAATAGCAGCTGATATTTTTTATTCTTCCTCTTTTCTGTAGTGCTTTGTGAGGGTTTCAGGATTTTTCATTTGTCTCTCAAAGACTATTTATGTTATTTGGCCCTCAGTGCAATACATAGTTTCTGAAAGAAGTAGATAGTATTCTCTTAAAACCCTTCATTGTCTCAATTTGATAGTAAGTTAATTTCTATCATTTGATATATATTAAGAGATCAGTCGGGACTACACAGTGTAATGTGAAGTATGGTTAATATTGCTTACAAATATGTCATAAATTATTAGAAAATCAGTACTGATGGGACTAATAGGACTTACATAACCAGACCTCCTTCTATGATCCAATACAATTACAAGGTTTAAATTCACCAGTTTGACAATGGGTATATGGTGAAAGAAGATAGATGATTACACATTGTATAGAAGAAAGCCAAACAAATGAAACAGCAATTTCTGTCAGAGGAAATTTGTTTTTTCTTCATGGAAATACATGATTTGTTTGATTAATAATAATTCAGGAACACAACTGAGGTGCTACATACACAAAAGACCTCACAATGAAGTAATAACAATGCATTTTAGAAAAGAGCTATTTTGGGTACAGGTAAGTTTGTGGCAATAATTGCTTGCTTGTGAATACTGAATAAATACTTGAAGAACTTCTGAGCCATGATTGACTGATTGACATGCTTCATGTGTCCTAGTAAGCTTCTGATTGCTAGCATTTTTTTGCTTGTCAAAAAGTAAATGCTGGTTTTTAAAAGTTGGAATTTCAAACTTTAAATCAGTTTGGTGTTGTGTTTGTTTTGGTGTTGGGTTTGTTTTGTTTTGTTTTTGATTTCATTTGGTACAGCAAAAGAAAGCGTAAAAGAAAGACATAAACTAGCAGATTTGATTTAAATTGAAGTTGTACATAGAGAAACCATTCACAGATTAGGGCCCCTTTTTAACTTAAGGAGAGTACTGAAATCTGTAACTAGACACATCACATAGGCTTGCAGTTAAAGTGCATGTTTAAATGTGACTTGAAGCCTTATTTAAACTTAGTATACCTGTTGTCCTAGCATGTTTACAATGTATTTGTTCATCTATTTTTCAGAACTTACCTCTATCCCATAACATTCTACAGGAATATTATATGGAGTGTGAAGGAGTGTAGGTAGGTTTTGTTTTTCTTTAAGATGAGAGAAGATAGCAAACCTCACTGGCATTTTGAGATTAACAGATAACAGGCTTAGAACAAAATATTCTAAACAATATTACCTTGGTCAGCAGGTGCAACACTGAGTACTTAATAAGTAGATAGCAGTAGCTTGAACATTTACCTGAACTGATTTTTTTGTCATTATGTGTGGAAGAAATGATGGCAAAAAATATTTATAATGGTGCTCTCGTAAACTTAGTGTTTTATCAGCATAATAGCATCCTATGGTAAATACTGAGCACAAATAATCTTGCAGCTTAATAAAATTCCTAATTGTGAATGGTTTATAGCGTTAGATTTATCATAGGGTATGTTTACAAGTTTTCTACTCCAGCTTGTTCATATCTCTCCTGAGGTGTCTGTCTTCTGTGTATGTGCTTGGTTGTCGGGATTGTGAAAAGATTTGTAGCACTGAAAAATATGTGTAATGAGGCAGCGTTTTGTAAAGGTTGAGACTGAACTGTGTCTGGGAGGTCTGGCACGCAGTAGATAAACTGTACCGGATAGTCCAAACAATAAAACAACCAAAACACTTTAATGATGTTCTTCTGTGGCAGATTCTATTAAAATACAGACATTATTTATTTTTTAAAATTTTACTAGTTTAAAAAAGAAATTGAATTTCAGCATTTGTGTTCTGGGAATTCTGGCTAATTATTGAAAGACTCTGAAAGATTAATTGCAAATATTTTGGTTTGGGTTTTTCTTGGTTTTGTGGTATAATATTTTATAGCTGTATATGAAAGGCAATGTAAGTTTCTGTTATTTCCCACCACATTTTATGGGTAAACTTGAGGCAAGTTCTTGGGTTTAGTCAACTGCATTGGGTGTCAGTGCCCAGGGGCTGCAGCTACACTGACTTCCCTGAATCTACTTGTGCTATTGAGCTGAAGTTCTTTTCCATCGTTTCGATACGATTCACACCAAAACGTGCCTATCATTTCAAGAAACAGACAGGAGAAGTCTATCAGTAATTCATGAGGTGTAAGTTTTAATTACTGCAGTGAGCACTTAACTGACCTTTCCAGCTGTCCTTGTCTTTCTGCTTATCTGTTGAGTTGTAATTTAGACTCCCTGACTTGAAAGTAAAGTGTTTCTCTGACTTTTCAGAGACCAGAGATCCCAAAGCAGGTTACAGCAGTTGCTACTCTGGCCCATCCCTGAGGGCAACACTGAATATATTCTCTCAATCTGAACATAACTCAAAATGTGAAGATTACTTCAAAAGAGCACTTCTGATTTGTAGTTTCCTATGGAAGGCTTTTTGAGTTTATCCTTTCAATTCCCAAAGAATTCTTCACGTTGATTCAAATGAGTGTAAGATCTCGGTTGCATCAGTGTATTTGTAATTTTAAATGCTTCTTCTACCACCTCCATTTGGTGGCCCATAGGGATGGCTATGGAACAGTAGAAGGACAGGCCACACAGAGTGAAAATTCCCCAGAATTCTGTCCCAACTGCCAGAGATTTATGATTCAGGGATTCTCTGAAAAAGAGGTAGTATTTCTGTATTTAAAAGCTCTTGCCACATTGCTTTTTGAATACATTTGTCATATATGCCTATACATTTTATAGAACCAACCTAGTTTCCCTGTTGCAATACATGCAGGCTGGTTTCTTGTCACTCCTAACTCTTCTCCAAATCAGTAATTTGAGTTTGTTGTCAATATAATTTTGTGAAATACCACTGTCTTAGGCTCCTTTTTCTGTACATGCACTTTTGAACTAAAAAAACCCCACAGTTCATAAAAATTAGACAGCAAACCAATCTTTTTGTCCTGCCCTTCAAAACACCTTCCACTTTGCTCATTTTTTACAATTATACCAACATACCAATAAGTCATGCAAAGAAATCAGTATAGAAAAGAAAGAAAACCCTACTAAATTCTCACTAGTTTATGTATCTGAATTTTTAGTTGTTCCAAAAGTGATGTTTCTGCTTTCCCTCTTGCCTTCTCTGTATGTATCTATCTCTGTTATCTCTATATGTATCTATCTCTGTCTATATGTATCTCTCCATAAAGAGGTGTTTTCACTTTAATGATTACTATTTAAATTAATCAGACTCTTTGTGTCATTATGGAAAGAGTGAAATCCCCATTCCTCTTTCTTGATGTATATTGTCTGATGTCATCTAGACACTTGTATCTGAAGGTGAGGTTGTGCCTATAATGTGAAGACATATGTATTGCAGTGTTCATTCACTATGTGTTCATCTCTTTTAATTTTTGGTTGTGAGTTGGTTGGTTTGATGAAGGAAAGTGGATGTGTCAAAAGAACATTTAGTGCCATTATTTGTACTTTGTAGCTTCACAAATTCAGCATGTCTATATAAATTCAGTAGGCAGAAAAACTGAAGGTCAGAGGAAGATTAGATATCCAATGTTACTTTCTGATCTTGAAAGTAATTAAATGTTGCTCAAACAGCTATACATCAAGTTCAATAATTTAAATTTTGACAAATATTATCTTCCTATAAGACATCTGTTAAGGGGTTATAGCTATCATAATATATAGAAATTCCCACTATTCCCAGCTATCCCACTAATTGTTTAAAAATCATGCTTTACATACGTGCATGTATATGTTCATACATAGTTACTGCAGATATGAACTGATAAGTAGCAGTAGTTTTTCAAGCAGACTACAGGTTATATTTTCTTAATGAAAACACAAAATTCCTACAGTCCATGTTTCTATTTATATGTGTATTTTAGGAATAAGCATATAGGTGTCTCCAAGATGTAATCAGAAAAATAAAAAAAAAAAAGTAAAGAGCATGATTTTATTGGGCTACAAGTTAAGTAATTGACATTATTTGTAACTATCTTGGTGAAACTTGCCATGTTTCTGTTGTCATCCCCTCTCCATTAGTCTGGATATGTTTGGGGATCAGCTGCAGGCTTGCTCCCATCTCATGGTGAGATCCTCCTGTCTTCCTGCATAGAAACTAGAGCTTTGATAGAAGAGCGATTTCATCACTTCAAGTGAATATGTAAAACTCACTTTTTTCCTGCTACTTCAGTAAATTCCTTTCTTGCATTTTCAGCACTGGTTTATCGAAAATATGTCATGTGCAAAATGTCCCTTTATTGGTTGTCTGAGAAGAAGAGCTGCCAGTGATTAGATTGGCTGTTCATCCTCTCTCATTGGTCCAGCATCACCAACATTTGCTTCCTGAACATAAGCCAAAAATAATCTTCTCTCCAGCTGGATAGGGACATTTCATCATCTTTAAAAACTGAGGTGACCATTATGTTGTTATTGTTAGGCAATTATTTCCTGTTCTCATACAAATTTACCCTCTGACCGGTTTTGGCCACGATATATCTGGCAGGGAAGCCAGTGAAGACTAATCAAAGCTTGTGAGAGCCTCTGTTGCTGTAATGCAATTTGTTGCCTTCTATCCCTGCTGCCTCTGCTCACTTCCTTCTGTCATCTTCCTTAAAGCTTCCTATTCATACTTGGTTACCTTTCCTGCAAAACAAAAAAAATACTCAAATTCCAGAACCAGATCCAGTGTCTGTCCCAGAGTGGAAGAGGGGCATCACTTTGTACAATGCTTGAACTTTCCAGTGAGTTTGGGGGGGGTGGAGGGGGTTTAGCACTGTATCTGTTTGTGCACTTGTTCACGACCAAGAAAGGACTCCAGGCATAAAGTCTCTTGGTGTGATTTACTCACCATCTGTTTTTTTTTATTTCCTGGAGTGCCATAGAGTTATATACATCAATTGACCCCATTCAAATTCCTGCTTTCTTGAACTGATCTTTAAATTCTAACAGTAGCGCCATCCCCTGAAAACAGCAGATTACGTTATAAAAGAAGGGCTCCATCATGCAAAACGCAGCCGTTGCAGCTGAAGAGAAGCAGGTAGAACTGAGTTTGTTTTTTTAGAAGACTAAGATGGTGTTTTATTAGTTAGCCAATGTATACAAAATGTGGAGCCAGACTCCATGGAAGTGGAGAGTGAAAAGATGAGAGGTAATGGACACAGGCCACAACACAGGAAAACTCAGGTATTAGGAAAAAAATGTTGGCAAAGAGGTTACACACACACTGGAGCAAGGGCCCAGAGAGGCTGTGGAATCACTGGTCTTAGATATGTTGTTAAAGTTAGGAATGAAATAAGAAATATATTATGACTGACTTCTTCCTGTAAATGTTTGTATAGATACTTAAGTACATGTAAATAGGTATTTTATCTCAACAGTAGGTTATTCATAACTGATTTGGAGAAACAAAATAGGTATGGGAAACAGAGGGTATTTGTTTCTGTCTTACTTTGAAGCATCTGGTATCACCACAGGGAGAGATGAGATGCTGAACTGAATGGGTCACTAATCTAAGCCAACACTTTGAAGCATATGCTTTGTTCATACAACTGAGTAGCTGAACATCAAACTGGTTTGTGTTTAGGATTTCGTTTTGGTTTTAGGCTTCTTCTGTGTTAGGCTTCCTATTCCTCATACAAGTTTTGAAATTTTATTTTCATCTTGAATAAAATAAGAAAGTGTATATTTTTATTTTTAGGGTTTTTTTGATATTTCTTTTTCCTGGATTCAATATTGTATGCTTTAAATGGTGCAAATGATAATATGAGAATGTGTGGGGAAATCATCACCCTTTGAGAATTCACATGTGACATTTAAAATTCATTTTTAATCATAAAAACTGTAATATTAATCTCACACAGAGCTCTGAGTTTTGAAATGCCTACTTGTGCTGATAAGCTTAAAAGGGGAAGAAAAGGAAGCAGCTGTTTTTTCTTTGTATTTTCCTTTTTAAAATATCAGCTGTATTTGGTTTTGTTTTTTTTTTTTTTTTTTTTTACTCTTTCCTTTGCCCACTGTTTCCCTCCTCTTCCATTTTCTAATACTGTTATGCAGATAAAGATTTATAACGTGTGAGCTTAATAGCACTAAACACTTGTTTAATTGGTAGAAATTTGGGAGAAAGCCCAGACTAATTAACACCAATTCCTACTCTATTTCCAGTTTTTAATGGATCTTAGGACCAGATCCTTTTGGAACTAAAGTTATATCGAAGGCATGTTGAAAATAGAAAATAAAATTGCATGTGGCCACCTAGAGAAACCATCTGTTACCAGTATAGTGCTTGCATTTTATAGGTAATGAGAAATATAAACAGGGTGTTTCCCTTTTGAACTATTATTCATAACTACTCCCAAAATTCTCTCTAATTATATCCATACGCCTTTCATTTCACAATTACCTTTCTCTTCCTTAAGAATGGGATATTTAGTGAATGATGACCAGTTTTACTATAGGAGGTCCCATGAGTGATATTTACTAAAGTTCATACCTAATTTGGTGTTTATAAAAATAGAGAAGCTGGAAAAATTAGGTAGAACTCTATACAAATACTTAGTAAAATCTCTAAAAGACTCCAGAAAGGAAGGATTAATTACAGTACAAACAGGTTGAGATTTAAGCTCAAACATAGTAAGCATGTGGTCTTCACTAGACAGTCAAGCTCCTCTCTTCGTGGTGTCAACAGAGAATATTCCCCAGTGGTGATTTCCCTGTGCTAATGGTAGAAGATGACTGATTTAGATGGCACAGCCAAATTGTAGACAGTTAAAGCCAGGTGAAATGAATCCAGCCCATCAGAAAAATGATTCAGCACCATTTGGATGATTTTCTATAAAGGCCTGTGAAAGAACAAGATCATGAAAGAAGTTTACTGTCATCGGAATTTTCTGACTTTTGAGCCTTTTCATTGTTTGCCTTCTGTTTCTTTGACTAACCCGATACTAGTGGAATTCTCACTTTCTTCAAAGTGTCTGCTTGAGCCTTTGGTGGTTTAGGACCAGAATCCCCTGGATGTTAAAGGAGGACACCCTGTGATTTAATACCTTGGTTTTCTACATTTCTCTCCCTCCTTCTTTAGTATCCAGCTCAGAGACTGTCTTAGTGAGCTATGATTTTGTATTACTCGTGTCACTACAGCATATTGCTGGTCAGAAATCACAAGTTAAAGTTATCATTGCCTGCTTTCCAATGTTAAAACAAGAAAAGCTTGTTAAAGCTCTCTGTTTGCCCTTTGGAATACAATGCTGTCAGAAGTGTCAGGGGAATGTAAGCTTAAGTGGCCTGTTGTTGTGCAGTAATGTGAATCCTTTGTTTTTAATCTTGGTATAAGGAAATATAAAATTATAATTACTTGATACAGTTCCACTAAAATACTTGACATTGGACATCTTGTAGCTCCCACTACTGTTTGAAACTTCACTCTACTGGCACATACTAGGCAATGTTTCCTTTCAAATAAATGATCTAAAATGCCCGATGTATTTTTGTATAATGATATCCTTGTTTCTTAAATTAAAGTGTCAAATACAGTTAAGTATTTGGACAGGCACCGTGAGAGATAGTGGAATTCCTGTCACTTCAGTGCTTTTGAGGAAAGAATTCAAGAAAAGTCTTACAAGACGATTGGTGTATGTTTGATCTTGCTTCAGAGACGTTGCATGGTCTAGAAGACTTCCAGGCAGAACTAAGAGTTAGTTATTTTGTATTCAAAGTTAATGCTTTACTCCTGTTTGCAGGAATTTAAATTCTGGTTTCTTAGGGGAAAAAACATAATCTTTCAGCCAAGAGGCTGTGAGGTATGAATGCATTTAGTACATCTTAATCTTAAATTTTATAATGTGAAGTAGCATGGAAATGATTGAAGTAGAAATCATTTTGGTTGTTGGCCAGATTTTAATTTTTTACTGCCCAAGCATTTTTCACATGTTTATTTACCTCAAGGTGAAAGAAAACTAGCCAATTAGCATATGGGTATATGAAACACAGTGGATATTCCAGTTGGTGAAAAAAAATCAAAACGTGTTATTTGTCATCAAGGGGCATGGTATGTGACTAGCCTTTTAATGACTTTTAGAAATGTGTTTCATATAATTTGAAACAAGCTTTCTTATCAGTATGTCTTGCAATTAATTTAATCTTGTTTCTGTTATTTCCCCAGTATTTTTCAATTCAGTGAACCTCATTACATTTGCAAGTGCATTAAATTAGAGTCTGGATAGAAGAAGTGAGATGATTATCAGTTAATTTAATTATGTTTCTACATTTGCCCATTTAATGATATGTCTGCCATTGTTGTTGCAAGCCTTTACTGCAGTAGCACTATGCAGAAATTAGTTCCGATTCCATGTAAAGTTTGTTATCTGATAACTCCTGAAGACTGGGAGAGGCACATGTTTAGTAATTTATGAGTCTAATCAGAAATCATTTACTTTAAGTCAAATGACTACAGTATGGAATAACTCACTACATGGTTATTTTTTGAGCTTGCATATGTTGTAGTGTTTCTACACAGCTTTACGTCATTAAGAAACAAAATTTATGTTATTGTAACTGAAGAAGGAAATAAGCGTGCCATTGCACAGTTCTCTTCTAGACAGTTGAACAGTGCAGCTGAGGAATGTTCTTGTTTTTAAAGAGGAGGAAAAGAGCAAAGTAAGCAAACTTTAAGCAGTCCTTCATAAAAAATGCTCTCTACTTTTGTTAAAGAAATGTATGTGGTCATTTAGGGAGATGCTAAAACCTTAATTCTAGTACTCGTCTTCTAATGTGGTGCCTGTCGGTGTTATTGCTTTTGACAGTAACTACTGGATTTATAGTTTTTTGCAGGTCTTTGTTTTTTGTTTTTGTTTGTTTGTTTTTGTTTTGTTTTGTTTTCTGTAAGGTTTTTGCCATATGTTTGAAATTTCAAGATGTATGGTGTTTGTCCTGGCATCTGGAAAATCCTAAGGATATAGCTACTGAAACTCTCCACAGCAATTCTCTGTTGCATGTGCAGATCCGTACCAAAGCAAATATCAACTGCATAGCTCATTAGAGGCAGATCTGTTAAGGTAACACTTTTGATTTCTGGACATGTATAGATATCCAGTATTAAGATGAGAGAAAAAAAAATTCAATAATTTTCTTTATTTTTAGTCTGCTAAGATCTGGAAATAAATGGGAAAAGTACTAAAATATTATAGTAGAAATAGCTTGTAAATGAAAAAGCAACATAGAAATGAAATCCAAATTTTACAAAACTCTGGGAACCCTTCTTCTATTCCTACATATTGCAAGTTAAAAAATAGCTTTACATTGATATTTGCTCTTTACATGTGATGAATCATTCTGTGAGCTTCGCTGGCTGCAAGGTAAATAATGCCCACATATTGTGCACATTAAGTTGCTTCCTTTTCTGAAAGTATTTGCCACTAGAAAAAGACTCCCATTGTATACTGAAGAGGACCAGTGTACTTTAAAACACGGAATCACTTCTGGTTGCACAACCGACTTTCATTGGTCTTGCAATACGGAGAGATGATGGACTGTTTTGTAATGGAAGAGATAAACTAAGCTTTTTCAAGATAAACACTGGGCTAAATTCAAATATTTAAAAAAAAATAATAATAAAAAAATTGCAAGTAAGACATTGGTGAATTATGAAGGACATTTGAGTCACTTGCAGACATGAATACTGGTCATTTACTTAATGTTTATTTTTTTGCATGCAACTTTATATTTTCAGTTGTTCTTCCAGGTCAGCTACACATTATGATTTGAAGTAAATGCCAAACCATGATGAAGTGCTTAATTAGAGCCCGTGGTAGCCATGGGAGATACTGTGGTGCCAAGAGTTCTTTCAAGATACAAAACCACCACAGATTGTGTTTTGTGCCTGAACTGGGCAGTCCATATAGCAATAAGTCTAGATTTTCTCCAAGATTAGCTGCTGTTGTACTTAATATAGAAATCTATTGTAATATGGAACTGCCTAGTAATGAATAGTAACTGCCTAGTAAGAATATGTAAGAATATGTAACATGACAGGAAAATGACCAAACCTCTGCATACATGTGCAAGAGATTTAATGAAGACCCTAAAATAATTGCTATTAATACACTTCTGGCATGATAAAAATTGGCCATTTTGTTTGTAAGTTAATATTTCAATACTTCTGATACACTTAATGGAAGCAAGTCCTTAAAAAAAACCATAGCAAATTTAGTATATGTTTGAAACTGAGAGCTGTGTGTTGGTGCAGGGTGGGAGAATCAAATGGAACAAACTCAGGAAAGACTGGATCTGTTGTCATTGCAGAAAACAATCATATTCTCAAGCTGTTTAGTGATTTAGCTTTAGCGATGATGGGTGACCTGATAAGCCAGGAGAGTATTACTTAATATTATTACTGTACAGCTTGTCATTTGTAAAATACTAGAATATTGTTCACGTTAGCAAGAGGTACAGACAACTTCTCCTGGGTTTTTAATAACAGCATCTGACTTACATGAATTGGGTGAATCCCATATCCACTTCTCTGCACATCCATTATATGTTTTTTTCTATTTTGCCTACTTTTACTGTAAAGAAAAATGAATAGTGTCTGATTACAAGAGTCCACAACTAATGCTAAGGGCAAAAAACAAGGTACAGTATGACTAGAGATAGCAAACCAGGCAATTAAATAGACTTAGTTAGGAGATCAGTGAAAATTTTAGTTAGCCATTTGATATTTGGAGAATAAAATCTCTCCTTAAATGTGAATAAATCTACTTGGTTAATCATCATTCTGCATTACAGTAGCTTTGCATTCTGTGCTTAACTTTTTTTAGAAAATGTTTTGTTTGGGTTTTTGTTTTGCTTTGGTTTTTGTTTTGCTTTGTTCTGTTTTAAGCCAGTGGTAACTTGGTAGTTGACTATGACTTATTTTTAAAGATGTGTGCTGTACAATGAATGATTTCTTCTCTCTTTGTTTGGTGAGTTCACTTTTGCCATTTTCCCCCCCACCAACTGATATTTTTGGAGGGACTGAAATGGAAAGATTAAATCCCTTATTTTGTATTTGAAAAATACGGTGTTTTTCTTCTGTCAGGAAGAATGCTTTCAAATCCCTCCATGGTCTAGTCTGCTTTGCTTGACATCTCATTATTTGACTCAGCTGTTTCAGTTTCACCTTCACCCAGCTAATTAAGTAACTCATTGAATATATTATTCAGTATTTGAGTCCCCTATCTGAGTCCGTGAGAGATGGAATTTAAAAAAAAAAATCCCCTTGATGGGATTATTGAAAGGACTGTTGCTCTGGCATGGTGGACTAAAATGAGAATGAGCTAATGAAGTTGGCGATATATGAATCACATTCTGTCATTTCAGTGAGTGTTTGGCTGCTGGGGGAAGTGTGGGGATTAGGCTCGCTTTAAAGTGATCATTCCTTAACTAACCAGACAGTGACCTGTTAATTGTTTCAGGACATCTGTAGTGTGAAAGGGCTGCTTTAGTTTTATTCACATTTTTGTTTCCCTCCTCAGCTCTTGTCCTGCAGGGTATTGTATCATCATGTGTCAAGTCTAGATATGGGCTTTAGCTATTTATGGAACTTGGCTTTGTTCATCATTTTGGCTCCGTTACCAGCATGTATTACTTTCCAGTGCTTTTGGCAATTTTTGAATAATTCATTTCTATTTCTTGGATTATAAATGTAAACAGGAGTGCTCTGCAAATGAGCAAAATCTAGTGTTCAGCCGTAGGTTGTCCAATTGCATTTCTGTTCCTCTGATTTGACTGCATCTGTGACTAGTCTTTTATATTAAGAGGGAAGTGTTACTACAATGAAATTAATTTCTTTTTTGCTTCAGAGTACTTTTTCTTTAATATTTTCATTACGCTGTCTGAATTAAACATGACAATATTCACTTCCACTTAAAATCTACATATTTTTATTATATTGGTTAAAGTAAACCTTTTAAAATATTTTTTTTTTCTAAATACAAATTAACAGAAACATACAATGTCGCCAGAGAGATCTAGTCTAAGAGTATGATATTGATTATTGATAGAGAAGACTGAAGTTCTCCAGTGTATGAATCAAGTACGGTAAGGATTTGAGTCTCTTTCTCTAGAATCCCATAAAAGTTTTCTAATCAATTTGCGGTTTATTGTTCTTCTGCCAGTGTCTCCCTCTCCTCCTCCCAGGCTTGGGTTGTCCTTTCAGCTTTGATCAGAAATACCTTTCTGGCTCTGAAAAGGCAAACACTGGTCAATAGTCCAGTGAAAACTGGTAGCTTCAGTGAGGTGTTTTGATAGCGAAACCGGTATCTGCCACCAAAAAGCCCTTGGAAAAGTCTTGATCAAGTCTTATACAGAACACTTCATACTTTGTCCCTGGAATAGCTCTTACAATGTATGTATTGAAATGAAAAAATTTGAATAAATCACAGTGCAAAAACAATCACTAGAAAATTTCTCTCTCTGATTTTAAATGATCAGTATTTTTTTCTACAGAAAAATAAAACTGATACAGTTCTGTAATGATTAAGAAGTGTGAACTGCATTCTGAACAGTTTTGTGGCAAAACACAAAGAAAAGGGTAGCACCTTCTGTCTTTGTCTAATGCATGTTGCTTGTGTGTTTCATTTTAAAGAACAGAATGGTTCCTAAAGGAAAATTATAGTGTTTTCAGAACATTTAGGGTAAAAAAAAAAGTGAAAACAAATCGCTTTTCTTAGTTCAGTGTATGTTTGATATTTTTATTCTGGAATAAGAGTACATTTTGTTTACCTTAATCTGTTTTCCATCTGATCAGATAAACTCTTCAGGAACTTGGTGTGGCCAGGGAAAAGGTTGACTTTTGGTAGGAAGTGAGAGTGTTGGAGCAGACTTTGACCTCCTCGCCTTGCTTTTGCAGATGGAGTTTTATTTGTCCCGAAGGTCATAGTTCTCTGCAAGGAAAATAAGTAATTGGAATAGGATGTCTTTAGGTGACTATTCTGACAGGTATCTTTTGAAACTCATCTTCTTGCTAATGAGAAGATATGTAAATATTTTATTAAGCTCCTTAAAAGATTGAGAACATTGTCCTTAATGAGACACAAAGCAGAAAAAATTAGACTATCAGTCTTTCAATGATTTGAAACAATGAAAACTGTCACCTGTCTTCTCATACTAACAAGGGTTCATAATATTTGTAATTGTATCAGCAAAGTAAATTTTTGTTTAGTTATTTTCTTGTTTTAAACTTGTTTTGAATCTATGCTTTTTGCTTGCTTGCCTAGAAAAATGCTCAATCTTAATGGCTAGCAATATTTTTTACTGCTTAATTCTGATGAGAAAAATAAGTTACTACATTATAAGCGTAGCTAAGTTTTTGGGATAATTTAGTGTAGAAAAACTTAGCTACATTTGTAGATAACTTAATAAATAATCAGGGTTTTTTTTAGCATGATTTTCTTAGAGCTTATGACTTCTTTATATTTGCACATTTGAATTACACCATCAAATGCTGAATTGCACTGTACTTTTATGCATTGATTTTTTTAATCATTTGAATCAGAAATAATTAATGAAATGTCATTTTTCCTTTCACTTCTTCACTATTTAAATAGCACAATATATTAATTATGCTGTATAGGGGAATAAACAAGCTTATCACATTGTTTTTAGCTCTAAATTTGAGCAGTGATTTTTAATTTTTTCTCAATAGGTTCTTCATGAATGTATGTGGTTGTAATTTATTTTCAGTGCTGCAAAGGCTTATTTTAGAACTTTAAATATTTTTTACCTGAAGGAAAATATGAAGTGATTTATGTGTATTAAGTGCTTTAAAAATTGTCAAATACATTTCAAAAATGGTGTGTTCCACAGATGATAAGAGCAGTGCTAGTCTTTTACACATGATATGCTCTACTCAACCTCTTTGCAAAGGACAACTTATTTTCATAGCTTTTAGTATTCTTTTTATATTCGAGTATCCTTCAGGACGTGTTTTTTTTCCACGCAAATGTATCTATAGGTAGAAAATATGTCTGAGATAAATCTGCAAATCTAAATGTTCAAGTCTTTGTCCTTTCCTTCAGTCTACAAGTAGCAAGACGCTCTCATACCAGGATCTCAGAACATCACTTACGGCGATACAGAGAGAGAGATCAGAGACGTGCACTGAACACAACTTTTTACTGTGTGTTTGGGGACATGATGATTCACTGTAATTATAAAGAGAAGAGTAGGCAAATATCCAGTGCTTCCTCTCTATTTTCATTGCTCTTACAACTCTACATTTTTAGTATTTATTAAGTGCGTGACACTTCAGTTTCAAGTTCAATTTTATGTCCTTATCTTGGAATTCTGGGCTCACACTTTAAATATTTATGACTTCAAGCACAAGTTATATTAATGAAGCAGTTATGTCTTTTGGGTTTAAGTATCATTAATTTTAGGAAACTACGTCTCATGTGAGTAATCAGAAGCAGCTGCTGGTTTTGCTGTTAAACTTTAATGCATAAAGGGAAAGAAATAGTGAATATTTGCATCAGTAACTTTAGAAAACAGACAGTTTGCTGTAAGCATACCTTTGCTATGTCTTGTCATTGTCATTCAAACACTGTGTTCTGAACATACAGAATTTTTAGCTTTCAGTTTGCCTTTTTAATACACCATATTGTAGTTTGTTGAAACTGTGCATACTAATATTTTCTGAAATGTTTCTTCTTGAAATACAAGACCTTAAAGGTACTATTCTAATATTTCAAATTACAGCTAATTTAGTTTTCTACTCTTTGTCTGTTTTTAATATGTAATGAGTAATTTCAGTCACAAAGCTGCTGTAAGTTATTTTCTCACTGACATATTTGTCCTCTAGAAGATTTACACTGAATTCATGTCTCTGGCTTGAAGTAAGCCCCATTGCCGCAAGACATTGTGTGCTGAATTATATTAGGTACTAGATTATATATGCCTTTTACTGAGTGGGGGAGACTTTCTTGCTGGGGCAACATATTTTAGCAAAGAAGGAAATTAGTGTCTTCAGTTCAGATGAACAGCCCACAAAGAAGCTGTTGAAGGGAGAACATTGTCACTTCCAGACAGACCAGCCCAGCCAGTCATGCTGAGACCAATGGAAATGTTTCTGCTGATGCGCTTACTTACAGCCCTCAGAAGCAACCTTGTATTTCTGAGACATCTCAGGAAGAGTTGCACTGTTTCCAGTTGCACTAAGCTCCTTACAAGTTTATACTATATGAGTTCCATAGGACTGCAAAGGTGATCTTTTTGGTCCTATGCTGTGGTGTGCCTGTAGTGCGTATGACCCTTAAAGTTACACTAATAGGTCCTTGAATGTCTTTGTCTCTTTTTCTAAGTTTCTTTGAACCAGAGCCTGTCTCATTATAAGTTTTCTTTTACAGCAGTCATCCTGAAATCTTTGCAATAGCAAGGGGTTTCTGTAAATTTTGGAAAAGGGTTGATCAAATCTGTTTACTTTTCTACTGTCAATTGACTAAAGTAGCAGCATTCCAGCGTTATCTAACAAATAAACCTCTGACACGTACTTTGTGTATCTGAGGGATTTCCAGGATTGATGACGCCGTGTAACTGTTCAGATATTTAAGCATCTGAGATTTTTGGTTGCAGGTTCTCAACATACTTTCAGAATGATTGGGGTATGCTGTACTGTATGTAATTGAAGTGACTCTTGCATTTGCATAAAGAAAGCTGTGGCCCTGACCCATCGCATGATTTGCGCAGTTGAGGACGTTTGCTGCAGAAGTGTGTGCTAATTTTCTTCTCCCTCAGAAAATGCGTGTCTGTTTTGTCTCCCCTATTGTAAGATTTGCTATTCACTAAGTTACCAGTAAAGGTTAAATGAGAACTCATAGGCTAAGCAAGGACTGTGAAGAAGCTTCACCTAACCCAAGAAGCTCCCTAGAAAGGGGACTTGGTTTTAATGATGATGAATTTGCTGAGTTCATTTTATTGCCTTTTGTTTGTCTTTTTAGTTGTAAAGGGCAATATCTGAAACGTAAGCCTTTGGTGCATGGGCTTGGAATGACTTTGTTCTATGTTTATGATGGTTAGTGCAAGCATGACACCAGGTAAAGGTAAAAGTAATAGCATTACTGTAATTTTTTTCTTACTAACAAGTGTGTTCTAATACTTTCTGAAGAATACAGAAATGAAAGGGTGGTGTAGATAACTCTTGAGTGAGAAGGCCTGTTGTGCTATCTCTGCTATCCTGTCTTCAGCATTTAGAGATGCCGGTTTGTACAAATTCTCTACACACCATTCTGTTATCTCCTTTTCTTACTGACAATTTTCCTTTCCAAATACAAACCAGACTAACCATACTATGTTTTCTCTCCTTTTACTCCATTGCACTAAAGCATAGCTTTGAAACTCCACTGTTATTACTGTCATGTCCACTCTGTATGTATTTGTTTGCCTACATCATGTCCAGACCCAGATCTACTTGCATGCCTTCTCATAGATGAATATGCCCTGTTGTCCTGCCTCGTGGCTAATGTTTTTTATGATGTTATTATCAGTGGCTTGTACTAATTTTCTCAATCAGCCAAAATACTGTTTTCTGAATAGCCTCCATTCAAGCCTACTTGATCTCTCTAGGCTTGAACCTATCTGGTATTGCTGAATGCAGAGTTGGAAATATTTTTCCTAATTTTAAATAAACAAATCATTCCTGTCTCCAAGTGTATAGCTGTAAAAGTGTAACAGCAGTTAACTGAGGCATCATCACAGTCTTGTGCTTGCTGACATTTCAGTGGAGGATGTAAAAGTTTGGCGTATTCTAAAGTAGATACAAAAAATACTCCTTTTTATTGTTGTAGACCGTCTTTCCCAAATACTTCTTCCTTGAAACATTTCTAAGTACTATTTAGAGATATTTATTCAGTGTATTTTCTGTGATCATTAATAAGCCTAAAACTGACTTGTGAGTAAAATAAAACAACCTACTTAGTACCAAAATTTAACTCAAATATTAAGTTATGTGTACACAAAGTAAATCTTTATTCACCATTGTAGTGTGCGATGTCTCCAAACAGGGATTGCAAACTCTTTTGAGCTATCCGAATCAGAAATGAGAATTAAGGAAAGATATAGATAGTTAGGCTTCTTATCTTTGGTAAAGGTTTTAAACATCCATAGTGAGATAGCATTAGCAAAGATATTGTATAACTGCTCTAGTAAATAAATGTTATTTAAGGCCTGTAGTCATTGTTCTTTTTACTTCTGAAATGAGAAGCTTTTATTTCATCTCATAGAAAAAAATGTAGTAGCCATTTTAATGTTGTAAAGTAATGTGAAAAAGCAAGATTGTTAGAACAAGAAATACTGCTTTGCAGAGAACAGCATAGATGAGAGCATGGGTAAAATGGTGGTGGGCAGTTGAAATATCTGGTGGGTGTGGAAAATCTCAACAAAAAAGCTTGCAGCACCTTCAGAGATTAGCAAGACTGCTGTCTCGCTGACCTGGTATACTAGTTACTGTTTATTATTATTTGGGTGCATCCACAGCACAAATACAGCTTTTGTGGCTTTTTTTCAGTTGTCGGAAATCCTGTGTATGACTTGAATTTTGAAGTTCTTCTCTGTAAGTTCAGTTGTATGGAATGTACTCTATGAACTTGGAGCAATAAGAAGTTAAACTGGCAAAGGTGTTTCTAGATGTTGGGCTACAGAAACCTCAGCCTTCTGTCCTAATCGTTCTGTCCTGGTGCCATCTCAGTCTGCGCCATTGGCTCACGGTCACACACCCCGTGTGCTCCGTGTTCAGGATGTGAGAGTTTTTGCAGCTGTTGAAATACAGGTGGCTCTTACCACTCTTACTGTAATTTCTGCCTCCTTCTACCTGTGCTGTAATTTATTGGGTTTTAGATACTATATGTATCAAGGTAAATTTTTGTATAGTTACAAAGATGTGCGTGAATTATCCATGATAATTTTCTAGTTAGATTTACACTCTGAAAAACATTTAATTATCTTTATTAGCATCACATATGAAGAAATCAACCTGCTGATAGAATCTCCTTCTGTACTTTTATTTTTTTTTTTATGGAGTTCCCTTAGCATTGTGAAATCTTTAGCAGACAGTTGCTGATGAAGTAGTTGCCATGAGTGACAACTGAGAATACTGTTATTTTTGCTTTTGAGGGTACCAGATGGGAATTATGTAAAGTGTAGTTAACTGAAGCCTTCAAAAGACATGCACATTTGGGGAGCTAATTTTGCAAGTGGTTTTTTGTTGTTGTTTTGTTTTTTCAGCATTGCAGGCGGTCTGAGGATGAGGAGATCACGTATGCTTCATGTGTTGTTTCATCGTAGTCCTCTGGACTCTTTGATAATTTTCATATGGGCTAACTTGGTCTTTTCAGCCTTTATTCATTAATTAAATTCTAAAATTTAGCATTCTGAATTGGCCAGTACAGACAATGTTTTCTGGTGTGGCTCTGATACAGAATCATGATACAGCTCATGATACAGTGTCCATCTGGTATTCGGTAGAAAACCTTTGTACTGGATCTGCTTTTCTGAAGCTTATTTCAATCTCTTGACTGTCAACTTGATGTTGGCTTTGTATTGCTATACTATGTTAAAAATGGATTTTTCCCACCTGATGTAGAGAACAAAATGTTAGTAGTTGAAAAGTATTTGGTATCATTTACTAAACATTATCATTTGATTATCATAATGTAATTTTATAAAGTGAATTTATGTGGCTGCATCATTAATAATCATGAGGCTCAGGATGGGCAATTACAGTCTAAATGGTGATGATTTTCAGTATTTGTATTGTAAAATTAGCCAAAGTTTTAGATGTTATTTTGAACATATTAAATACAATAATGAAATCGCATATTTAATCAGTAAAAGCAGTCAAAATTCACAAGCAGCAAAAAGGAACACTTTATATTTGGTGGAAATCTAAAGCGACAGGGACAAGGAAACAAAACTGGTAGCAGACCTTAGATTATTTTCCTTGAAATTCTTAATTGTCAATCAGTTTTACTAAGTCTGTTTTAAAGCATATAACAATTATGACTGCAACTCCACAGCATTCTAAGAATTCCAAAGGGAAATAACTATGCTTGTCATGATTCCTTCAGGTAACATTGGTCGTCCTAACAACTTTCTGTTTTGCTTTAATAAGGATATTAGTTTTACTTTGGGATTTATAACACTTGTTTCATGAGACAATAGATCATACAAGGGAGAGTCTGTGTGACTCAGATGTTTTTAAGGGTAACCTTTATGTACAAAACTGTCATGTGTTTAAACAAAAAAATCTGAAAGTAAACCCATACAAAAGCAGTGGCTGAAATAAGTCTCTTTTCCTAATTTTATACTAACGCACCTGTAATTCTAAAACCCAGAATTTCCAACAAATTACCTTATAAATGCACTTAATATTTTCTATTTTGATAAAAATATATTTTGTTCTAACCACTTAAAGCCAGTTTAGCATCCTGTTGGTCTTTAGCAAGTGCTGAGAAGCAGTTAATTATGTTTGTGTTTCAGTGTACACATTTTAAAGAACATCAGGTCTGTTTTAGTGGAAGCTACTACTATAAACATTTTGTTTGTGTTCAGCTGTGACAAGATATAACAGTATTTTTCTTTAAGTTTTAGAAGGGTATATATAATCATTTCATTTCAGAGGATGTATTGATGTTTATGTAGTCCTGGTTTTACTTGGTAAAAGCACAGCTATAGCAAATGAGACCTGGGGGACTTGGTGCTGATGTTACTGAATTTACTGTTAAAATATCAGTCTCTGCTTTATCATACCAGGTTAAAATAGACAAAAAGAGTACTGTTCTTTGATTTGATGAGGGAATTGAAGCATTGGGTCTTATTGTAACAAAGACTCTGGACCTTAATCTGCTAAGTGTATGAAATGCACTCATGTTAATTCCTTTTGGTTTGGATCAGCATGTTTAAGTACCTTGGTACATTTACTTTATCGAAGTGGCCATTCTAAAAGAACTCAACAATACCACAGGATCTCTCTTTCCTTGTTTGAATATAGTGATGATAAAATTTGATTTAGAACGTTGATTATAATTTTAGTTTGAGTTTTTTCAGCCCTGAAATTTGCTTTAAAAGCAAAGAGAAATGAAAGTTTTTATGAGTATGCAGTTGTTATAAGAGTTTGTTTGTAATTTGATCCCCTTGTATAAATAAAATCAGAGGTTGGTTAATTAACAGGAAACCAACTAAAGAAACACTTTCTCTCATTCAGGTTGTAAATATTTTTTTTTTTCATTTATTTAGAGAGCACGGTTTGTTAGATAGAAAAGTTTCAGCCTATTTACATTAAAACAGTGATTCTTTTCAATCATTTTAATAAATAATTATTATTAGAGCTACCCCTAAGAAGATCCTTGCATTGATAAAGGAAATGAAACACCTATGGGCACATCGTTTGCCAAGTTGACATGCTATATACAGTACTAATTGTTGAGGCACAAATTTTTTAATCAATTCCTGCACCCTCACCCTGGCACCCCACCTTGGTAAAGAATATTGGATTTTACAGTTCAATGATGATTTGGTCTTCCTCATTCATGTGCTCTACTGTAGTTATTGTTAATGCTTATATGAACACCAAAATAGGAAGCATATTTCACCACTCAGCAAATGTTCTATACACCCCTCTCAGGTTAAATTATAGTAGGATTGGTTACCTGAAGATGCTAAAACTGAAGTTCCATAGAGAAGTTGTGGATTTTGAGGGAGATGGGTCTCTTTAGCTTGGAGAAGAGGAGACTGAGGGGTGACCTCATTAATGCTTACAAATATATAAAGGGTGAGTGTCAGGAGGATGGAGCCAGGCTCTTCTCGGTGACAACCAATGATAGAACAAGGGGTGATGCGTTCAAACTGGAACACAAGAGGTTCCACTGAAATTTGAGAAGAAACTTTTTCTCAGTGAGGGTGGCAGAGCCTGGCCCAGGCTGCCCAGGGAGGTTGTGGAGTCTCCTTCTCTGCAGACATTCAAACCTGCCTGGACACCTTCCTGTTTAACCTCATCTGGGTGTTCCTGCTCCGGCAGGGTGATTGCACTGGATGAGCTTTCCAGGTCCCTTCCAATCCCTGACATTCTGGGATTCTGTGAGATAAAATCTTTCTCTTACCCGGTGTGGTAGACAGCCTGCAGCTTAAAACTGAAGGCTTGGTTGGTTCGTTTAAGTAGAAAAGCTTTGTGTTTAGAAATGAGGGAAAACAAGAGCTATAGAGGTTCATTTGAGGTTTAAATCCTGTACAGCTCCTAAAATTCATAGTATGATTCCTGATGCTTCATTCCTACTGGATTTTCTCTGTTGAATAGGTGACTTAACCTGTCTAGTGAGTGAGAAATTGCAGCTTATGAGACTAATAAAGATAATAACCTCAGAAAAAATTGCATTCAGGTGGCTAGATTGTGCCTTTCATTTCTCTACTGGTTTAAGAAAAGGAGGAAGAAAATGATTTTCTTTTTTTTTTTTTGATGGATCCAAAGCCATTTATAAATTAGCTTCTCGTCCGGTTCACTGGCCTTTTGCCTTGAGACTGTTTTGGCACCTCTCTCTTTCAAATGCCAAAGCTCATTTTGTGTATTAATCTTTCATACATATCAGGAAGGGGGTGTTGAAATTTTCCAGTCTCTGTGTACAGTGAGTATTTTTTAAAAATACTCAAATACAAGGCAGTTGTTTATGCAGTGAACCCTTGATTCCAACAGGAAGTTCTGTTTTGCTCTTTTGCTCAAAAAAACATGGTGAATACCTAAGTGGTTTATTATGAATGTAATTGGTTTTGCTGCTTGGAAATAGGCATATTTTTTGAATGTATATTGCAAGCATCAAATCCTCTGCAATATTGAAGTTATTTATGTGAATAGTGGACTTAACTGAACTAGTTTTATTACAGATTGATACCCTGTGTCCTCACAGTCCCTAACTGAAAAACACAGGCTCCTTCCCTTCTATCTCGACTTCACATCATGAGTCCTCCCCATCTCAGCATGCTTACTTCTCTTTGAGGTCTTTTAATAGCTGGTGTAGTGGCTGGTATTGCAAGTAGTGCTTTGACCTTTTCCTTTTACTCAGCCTCTAATTTATGAAAAATCCAGGAACATAATAACTCTTGGGGCTTCTGTTTCCCTGTCAAAGGTAGCTGAACTGAATAAATAGAATCTAAAGGTGCTGAGGTTCTTTAGATACAAAGTAATTTTGTACGCTTGTTTCCCTTAGGAAACAAGGCTAAGAAAGAGAAAATTCTCCAGGAATCCAGTTGTACCCCTTATGCTGACATTAATTTGAAAACATAAAGTGCCAAGTTAAATTGCTTCCCATTAAAGTTGCATGTGCACTTGGGGTACATATTGCCAGTCAACATCTTGCCCAGCTTACCTAGTATGTAGTCTGTGTTCAAACCACAGCAGCAGCTTTATTGGCAGCTCTTACTCTGGATTTGTCAGGAATGTATACTCATCACCTAGATTTCAGTGACTTAAAAGAAAATAATATATAAGTGGCTGTTGATCTGCTTGACACCTACAGGGATGCTATTAGATATATAATGTTAATAGTTTAAAAATTTTCCAGTCTCTGTGTACAGTGAGGCTGGAATGTTAATAGTTTAAAAATTCAGTTTTAAGAGTTTAAAGCTGTTAAAATTCTTGTCGTGGTGGTTAACCTGACTTTGGTCCTGAAGTCACACTTTTTTCCCAAAATTAGTCAAAGTGAAGTCTAATTAGATTTTCACAGGATTCTTTTAAAAAATATACACAAACTAGAAATTAGAAATTGCATCTGTTTTCCCACTTTGCATCTGAAACTGTAGATGGGCTCAGATGCAACTGTGCTGGTCTTTGAATTGAGCGTGGCAGCCTTGTGGCAGCCTTCAGCCTTGAAATGGAGACTCATATGGAAAGGGAGTTTCAGATTTGACCTGTAGATCAAAATGATGCTAAATATGGGATACTTAAATGTTTTCATGCTGTTCAAAGTGATAACTTTATCTAATGTAAATCTGTATTGCCATCTTGGAAAATTAAATATTTACTAGCCTCCAGATTCAGTCTTAAGCTGATATTTTTCTAGGCTTCAACTGCAGATTCCTGTGGATACAGCTAAATACTTCTACATGATAGATTTCTGTCTTAAAATCATAGGTGTTTTTCCTAAAAATGCTACATAGTTTTTGTTGGTTTGTGCAGTTGTAATGATCTAAAGACAAAGGCAGAGATTTACGCTCAGGTAATTTTGCATCATTGGACTAATGAAAATATGTTTGGAGAAATGCGTTGTGAAGCACACGACGTCTGGCTTTCTGTGCTGTGGAGAGACATGTCTTTGCATCTCAAAGTATTTAGAGTGTATTTAGGAAAAGGACAAGTAACCCATAAAGGTGACAGAATGAAGAAAAGTGGGAAAGTTTCATGTACACCAGTCTATAAAGCTCTATCAGTAAGCAGTACCTATTCCCTCAAACAAGTCTTTATTAATGGAAAAAGTCAAGGCATTTTTGGCAAATAATTTTCAGCTCCTGATAGCCTTGAAAATTGTAAATGAACATAAGCAAAGCACTACAATCAGAAGAAAGAAGAAACTGGGTATCTACTTACACAGCTGGATGGTGGGTGGATGCGTGGGAGGGCGCACACAAGAGTCCCTTCAAATCTACATTAAAAATACATCAGTATTTTTACAAGCAGTAGTTTTTTATTATAAAATTTGTCAGCTCCAAGAGTGTTGTAAACCTTCCTCTTGAAGTGAGTCTACTTTTATCTAGAAACAAGATGAGTTAGCTCCCCAAAGTGTTGAGAAACTTGATTTTACATCCCTGGCCAGGAGGATTCCTTTTTGACTCCAGACAAACAACCCTGAGGCTGCCTTGTGGCAACAGAATGAGATGCAGGGACCCAGTCTTGTCCTGGTTTGTGTTTGTAAACACAAGCCTCTGTTCGTCCAGAAATGTTAGTAAATAGGGCTGAAGCTATTGCTTTCATAAATAAAGCTCTTTTCTTCCATCTTTGACATTGCAAGTGTTGAAGCTGTTAAAATCTTAGAATCGGTTTCTTAATTTGAGGAGGCTGCTGCTTGAGTCCTTCAGTTGCTGGGGACAAACTTGGTAAAGACTGGAATGTCACATTCTAAGGTTTCGATTTTCATTTATTTTCTTCTTCGGTAAGTATTACTGTGTGGTTAATTTGTTCTCTGGGATGGACAAAATAGAACTAATATGAAATTCAAATGAATACTTCTGCTGGCAGCCTGTTTGTTAGCAGCAATAATGAAATATAATGGCTAATGGATAGTGAAAAAGATCAAGCATTTTCCTCAATAATTCAGGGCTTTGATATGTTTAAGCACTTAACAAAAATATCCAGAAAAAAATCATTAACTTCGAATTTGACTGTGTGCTTTTTAATTTTAGATCTATATATTCTTATTCTATTTAATGTCGGGTTACCTTTATGTATGCTCTAGTCATTTAATGCATCCATTTCACTTTTGAAAATTTTAGACCTGAAAGCAACCCACATTTTTATTTCAAATCTTCAGCCTTTTTATGAAGTTGGAAACCAGTGTTGTGAAGAAAATACATAACTTGTGTTAGCATTTCTTGGGATGCCAAGGATATGTGTAAAATACCTGACCAACCTGGACAGTGCGATCGAGTTGCATCTTTCCTGGGGAAGTTGAACAACATTTTACAAGGTTATTTGCTTCCACCTACTGACCAGTCTTGATATTACAGACAAAAACGACTGAGGAAATAAGAGTCTGGTCTTTCCTCCTTCCCATGCAGGCCATGGGAGTAGTGTGTGTACATATGTATTCTATTTGCCTTTAATATTTCATTACTTTCACTTTAAAAAGAAATGTTAGGAATGCAAATATCTATTCTAAAGTTTCTTTAGTCTGTACCGTTTGCTTATTTCTTAGGGGGTATAGGTTAGTTTTGTTTCTGGTGTTCTGTGTTGTAGTGATAGGGAAGTAGAGGAAATACGTTTTAGATATCAGGGAGATAACAAATTGAAAAACTTATAATAAAGTACACAGCCATCTACAGGTGGTAGTTATGTTAGCATAACTAATGGCTACCTGAGGATATTGAATTCACTATTTCTATTTGCAGTTCAGGAAGTAAAATTAAATGTAGAATTATATAAGCTATGTAAAATAAAGTGTATGAAAGTTTGTAGTGCACCCTAAGGAAAAAATGTTATGTGGGGTCTTGCTACCACCAATGATTACTTGTACTTTCTAGAGCTTTTCTTATACCTCTGTTTGGTAACAATTTGTATGACGCTAATATTGGATGAAGGTAGGAGATATATTTCCCAAAGGCCTAGTGTATTAAACTTAAAAATCTCTGAAACGTATGAATGACCAAACACCACAATTGGGATGAGGAAAGGGAGCCTTCTCGGGTGTAAAATGGGTATCGTATGTGATGTGTTCTGTACTATGTGCTTGTGGTAGATCTTGCTGTCCAGTTATCTAAATAATGAGTTGTCTCCAAACTAGCACTGAAAGAATCGTACCTCTTGTTCTCACATTTCTATCTGGTAAGCCATAGGACTCAATACAACCATAAATTCAATACCAGTTGGTCATTAAGGTGACTAAATTTCAGCAGGAGCATTCAAAGGCTGCCTTTCAGAACTGGATGCCTGCAAACAGAGGTGTTCATAAGTTTCACCATCTCAATTAATGCAATTCTGGTGCTAAACAAATGCGGCAGCATCCTTTATGGCACTTTGTTCAACTCTTGAAAGTCGTGTTTGTTCTGTGTCGCTCCTGATGTTCTGCATAAAATCTTGCTTTGTTTCCTTGTTTCTGCCACCCAACATAACAGACCAAAAAGGCAAATTCCTTTTGTGCTGCCACATAAATAATAGAACTCTTAATATGTTTATAATAATATGATTTGATTGGCTGTTTTGCAGTGGCACCTACAGAAAAAAGAAGGAATTATGTTGTGTTTAAACGGAAATGGATGAGAGCGTTTTCTACCTTAGTGGTAGGGTATGTCCAATTCATTCTTTCCATCTTTGCCGTGAAACATCCTATGACGTATTCTAATATTACATAATTAGTCTAAAACAATAACTCTTCAGGAGGAACAGATTTTGCTTGGGTTTAACTTCTTTTTTTTAATGATGTAACAACATTAAAGAAAGTGCCTGATGTATGGTTCAAATCTATAGGATTTTACACTTGCTTTACAGCAATGGTACTTCTTAATTTCAAATAATTTATACCATTGGGAAATTTGCAATACACTTACTAAAAAAACAGCGCTTTGTCATTTTGCACTTACATAAAGTAGCACAGATGTCTCCCAGAGAAGAATATTTTGATTCCTTCCCTTCTTCCTCTGAGCTTGACAGATGATTAATTTTGACAGTTTTTTAAAGCTGAGCCTCTATGTACATTTTTTTCTTTGAAAACAGTATATCTAGTATATAGGTGATGTATACTCAAATATTTTTATTTAAATATGTATTTGATTAAGCCAGTAACTTCACTGGTTTATAGAGTTATAACTATAATTGTTGCAGAAAAATTGGTTTGTTTTTCTTGGGCAACTAAATGTTAAGCTATGCATACATGTCCCTAACATGAAATATTCTTCTCACTTGAGGACAAATTCTGAGTTTAGTCACAGTTGGTAAGAAAGCAGTCAACAGCTTTATTTCCACAAAGACTTCATCATAGACTTTCTAGAGACACCAGATTCACAACAAACAACTCCCATAACTGTTTCTGCAGAAGTGATGAACTAAAACTATTATTTTAAAATATTACCCTACTGCAAATTACAGTTTATTATTCAGCTATTAAATTTGCAAATTATTTTTAGAAGAGACTTGCTGTCTCCTATGATTTCTTCTTCACCTACTCAACAAATTTTTACTGGTCAAATTTTTAATTCATTCCAACTGGTTTTTAACCAAATGTGACTTTACATGATTTCAAAGATAAGCCAATACCGTTCTTCCTTGCTGGCTTCAATATCCGATAATACTGAAACCATACATACACAGTTTTCATTGCTAATGGTGCAATGGTTAATTTGTAGGATTCAATTTCCATATCTTTAGGTGAAAAACACGACACTATGCGATGAAATGGTTTTCTAATGTTCAGAGATAAAACACAGAATAGAAATTCTGTCACTTGCTTTTTGGTATGTTTTCCTTATGGCTGGTCTCAGTTACCTGCCACTTTAAGTCCTGATTGCAGCACTGAGGTCTCAGCTGGGTTGGTCTCAACTGTTTGCAGCTGGGCTGCATATTTAATTGGTAGCTTTTGTTCTACTCGGGGTGGACAACCATGTGAGAAAAAGTGTGCTGGGAAGAAGTTGGAGTTTGTTTTATCCAGATAAAACTGCATTTTTAATTCACACTGAGTAATAAACGCTTAAGAACTTAGATTTCCTAAAAATTGCTTTCAATGGAAAAGGCAGCGACAAAATAGCAAGCTAAAGTATTCTATAGACAGCAGAAGAGATCAGAGTCCTGTTAAGTCTGGAAAAGGTATATTCATCACGCTGTGAGTTTGTAATAACTATGATTAGAATTTGATAGGAGCTACTTTATTCTGCATTCAGTCAGTTTAGGTTAGTGTGTAAGATGGAGCTGTGCTTGTCCTTGGTAACATGAAAAGGTACGATTTATTTTTGATTAACCAATAAATATGTTAAAGAACATTCCATTATTACCAAAAGGTGACTTAGGGCATAGCTAGCAGATGAGGAACACTGGCACTAATGGAGTTTGGCTTCATTCCTCTGAGGCAGAAAGCTCTTTAAAATCTGAGCTTTTTCCCTCACTCACCCCAAAAACTTGAATGTAAAGATACAGACAAACTGTGGAAGCCAGCCTGAAGACACAAGTAGTGTTTCCTTGTCTGCCAAATGTGAGGAGAGACACGGTGAGATACCACCTGGCTGCCAGTAAATCACACTTGAAAGAAAATTATTGAGTGTTACATTCCACCAAGTACGGTCTGGTTCCCCATGAAAAATATTTTGAATAGTGTCTGTGAGGTGCTGATTAATATATGAAACTAACTAGAATAACAGAGATTTTTGCTGGAAGCATGCTGCTTAAGGAGTGACAGAGAACTTGATACGCCTGATGAAAACATCTTTAATAGATCTTGCTGTGAATGAAAGTGCTTTGTTCAGGAAGTCTTGATATGTTGTACTTGACTGAATGATTTCATTCTTGTAATCTTCTATGGGTGTATGGCTTAGGTAAGAAGTCTTTGGCATTGAAATAATACCTGTCCTTCATTTAAGATGAGTAGGCATGGTGTTGAAGAAACAGAACTTACTTCTTTAATATTTGTTTTTGTTTTAAATAGGAGTTGCTACTAGCTATCAACCTTAGATTTGTAATTTGGGATTTATGTAGCAAGTAATTCTAGCCAGTAATCTAAAATCTGATGAGAGCAGTTCCAGCTTTAGTGAGAGCTTAGTGAAGGACTTAATTTTAACAAAAACTTGTCCCTCATCTGTATGTCTTTTTTTTTTTCTAATAGAAATCTCTGGAGTTGCAGCATGTAAGCAGAATTAGCTTCCAAGAATACCCTCACTAGAAAAATAAAGTTGAAAACAAAAGAAAAATCATCATAGGTCACTTGTCTGCAGTTTAATGACTTGAACTATATTTTGCTTACTTGGTTTCCAGTAGTTACCTGTTGTACAAAGGGATATGAAGCAATAAAAGCCTTTCAGATCATAATTTGTGTGGTAATGATTATCTCTTCATGCTTTCAGATCTACTGGCAAAATCAAAATACCTTAGGAATAAAAACAACGTGTTCAGTGTCGTTATATTTAAGATTCTTTGTTTGACTCCTGAAGAAAACATAAGTCCAAAATATATATCATGTATATACACACATGCATACAAATACACATATTTTTATTAAATAGATGCTTGATTATCCTTGCATGTTGCAGCAAGATTCAGACAGAAGTATCTTCCACATATCAAGTCCTAGTTCGCACTAGGAGTGAACAGACAGTTATATTTGCCTCAAGATTCAAACAGAAAAAGCAAACATATACTATAAGGCAGAGATAATGTTTTTGTCTTATGAGCTGGCTACACTATATTGAAATCAGTTTGTTTTTTTAATGCTGTTTCAATCCCGTCTTTATGCTTGTCATGAAGTTTAATAAACCTTACTTAAGGTCACAATACTAAACATTGTACATTTAAATATAATACATATACAAAAATGAAAGTTCAGTAAAGTGTAATAGATGGAGAAACCCACTTTTCAGACTTTGATGCCCCTTGTTCATCCTGAGTTATTCCCACAACCCTGGTCAACATGGTTTGTGACATAATCTCTGCTTGTCTTTTCAGGACACTAAAGCAGAGTGCAGTTCCTGTGTAGAAACTGAGGACAGAAAAGTAAGTGGCTTATTTTGATGTAATTTGTCAGGCAACTCTATTAAGAGGGGGACTTCTTTTTTTTTTTTTTTTCTTTCTTTTTTTTAATTAAACCATGTAAAATTATTTTATGGTGGTTTATGTATGTTTTATAAAGCTTTCCAACAATAGTTTTTTCTAATGTTCTGTTTCAATTTCACTGAGGACAAAATAGTCTGACTCTATTGAATCTTGTTAGAAATTTGAATAACAGCTTGTTCAAAAGGGAATTATCTTCATTCTGTTAAACTATTAAGAGTTTAAAAGGCAGTTGCACACCCTGTTCTTAATGTCCACTATTAACAATATTATTGTCATGTCTTCATTGATAATGTTAGCATACCATGTTACATAGTTGGAAAATAGCAAGATGAAGGTACTTTATAAGCAGTATTTTTCATACCGATTTTTTTCCTTCTAAATGGTTTATGTTTTAAGAAAGTTTATCTTATTTCCAGTTTTATTTTCTGTGAATGAATATAAAATGTTTTCAGTTGTATTCTTCACCTTAACTTCTTTTTTTTTTTTTTTTTAAACCAGTACTTTCTGGCATGTGTATTTGAATATACTTGAAGAAAAATACATTTTTAGATAGAATTAATAAATTGAAGTGCTATCGATTTCCACTCTTAAGTGAGCAATGCAGAAAGCTGCCTCCTAGCACTAACAGTACCGTGCTCTCAGTTTATGTTTTGAAACAGTAGGTCTTTATGATTAATTTGGCATTAGTTGAACTGTGCTATGTGTGATACCAGTGTTCTATTACTCAGCTACTTTGAAAATGTGTGGGGTTTTTTATTTTCTATTTGTTTTAACTTCTTTTGGCTACTGTATCTTCCTATGAGCATTCAGTGGCTCCTACTTTTAAAAAAATAGTTGTCGAGTTCTGTTTGCTATAAAAATGAGGTTTTATTAAACAGCATTATCCCAAAAGCACTTTAGTTGTTGATGATAGGTCAAAATTTATAAAATACCATACAAGCCTGATATGAAATGCTCATAAAGTTAGTGCAGGAAAGCACAATTAATTTGCTTTATTGAGATGTGTGATAAAGGCTTCTCAGAATTTAGGTGATTTTCAATATTTTCAGGAATGAAGTGAGGGGTCTTTGGTGTTTCGTTGGTTGGTTGGTTCAGTTTTAGTTTTTTTTGGGGGGAGGAGGTTGGAAGGGACCTCTGGAGATCATCTAGTCCAAACCACCCACTGAAGCAATTCAATTAAGATTATAAACACTCAATGTAACTAGAAGATATGCTGTATCTTAGACACAAGCAGCTGTTACTACTCTCCAATTGTTGAAGTACTTTATGCTAAGGCAGGTTAAATTTATTGCATTTAAATGAAGTCAACACTGAATGTTCTACTCTGACGTGTATCAGTATAATAAAACTAGTTTATTTTAGGACAATTACAAGGACACTATGGAAATATAGCAGAATTTTTTTGAAATTTGGAAACTGAGCTTTATCACCAGGGCTCAAAACCACTGTAATGATATGTTGAATAATGATTTATGTTAGTTAAGTGCTACAAAATCTACATCAATAGGAGTAGTAACTTTGCTGTTTCATTTTGATTGTTGAAACACAACCATAAACGTTCCTGTGCATTAAATTCAAGGACTTACCCTTGTTATTTACAGTCCTAATGATTTTTCACTTCTCTGGGAGGTTTAAGGTTTTCATTGTAGTTTTTGAAAGCATTTTAACAAACCAAAGCATTCTTGCTTTGCTGCCTTTTTTTTTTTTTTTCCCATTACTGACCTTATTCCATTTATAAACCCTATTCTCCTATGTTAATATCTTCAGGTTGTTTCTTTTTAATTTCCAAATTCTCCTGCTTTCTATTTCTGCTTCCTTTTCTAGGTTGCATTAAGTTTCAGCTACGGTCTAATTATGCACCTTCATGTCTTGTGCAGTTCCTTCCATTTTTTTCTTAAGCATATTGCACGTGCATGGTGGGCTGAATAAAAATTCACCTGCTTAATGTGCTCATGGTCAAAACTAACCAAGAAACAGGCTTCTCATGTTCAGTTTAAACATTTTAAATTGTCAGAAATAAATATCAATCCAGTTTTAAAGTATTTTTTCACTAAAGAGAGTGGTGTGTTTGCAGTTTTGTTTGTGTGTGTTTTGGTGTTTGGTTTTTTAAGCATATTTCTACTGCAATTTTTAAATTTGGAGCTAGAATCCAGTTGTGAATTACTAAATCTGTGTAGTGTATCTTCATGTGTCAAGTAGTAACTGAGTTCTTGAATGTGTTGAGCACATGTTAGTGGTGTCTCCCATCAGGTAATACTGATTACTGTGAAACACAGGCCATTTAGGCTTCAGGTTCTGAGCATTAGCTTTTATGAACTATGTAGGTGTTTATATGTAAGTATATGTTGTGTAGTATGCTAAAATGCCATTTGGGACCTTATTTCTAAACACCAAGATATGACTTCTGGTGCAGGTAGCAGCTACTAAAACTGCACAACGAAAAGGTTTTTTTAATTGCTTAAGTGATGGGAAAAGTTGTCAAGAGGCTGATAAGCTTTGGACTACAGTAAGCTTTTGTTTTTTCATTGTTTTATAATAGGATGATTTCTACCCCAGTATAAATTACAAGAGTTGTATATCTGATATTTTTCTTGGCCTCGGTGATTGCTCTGAGTCTGGGTGGTTTCCTAAGGAAATCTCTCTCCTCAGTGACTCCAGCTATTCCAGACTGACGCTAGAAAGGCACCTCATCCAGTGCAGAATTTGTCATCTCACTTTTTCTGAGAGGACCCAGGCCCTAGGACTGAGCAAGTGAATGGAAATGCAAGAGAAACTCCCATGTTATCCTGTTTTGCTTTATGACTTTGCTGGCCTATTGTGCTCACTGCTCTCTTCCTTCTTGCTCTTAGAACCAGTGACATGAAGGTGGGATAACAGTCACAGGGTCTCCAAACTCACTGTGAAACCTGGAGAGTCTCTCTCTTAGTGTATCATGGAAGTTGTAGAGCTGGGGATTGGGAGGTTTTCAGCATTGCGGTGCTGAGTGCTATGAATTTCTGTTCCTCATGCCTGTATATGCACACAGACACGTGCCTTCAGGTCTACACACTCTTCTGTGATTTTGCCTCACTAATCACTGAAGTAATAACAAGACATATGAGGTCTGATAGGTTTTGGATTATGGTTTGTTTTTTGACTTGCTAAAAGTACAATTTTTGTCCAACAACGACAATCTGTCCAGTGCTCTAGCTTTCAAATGCAGAAATTGCAATTGATGTAAAGAATTGTTTAGCAAACCTATGAATTTATCTTCTTCATTCTGTTAATGTGCTGAAGCATTTTGAAAGAACAGAAATGTAAAAAATACCTACTGTTGTTACATGATGTGTTTCATCTTTTCTCTGTGTTTGGTCCCAAAACTGAAGCTCCTGTTGAGCTTAAGCTGCAGATTTACTTTGCAGTCTGGGAATATAGATTACCAATGACCTATGCAGTCATCATCAAGTAAAGATACTTCATTCTTGGTTAATATTACTGCCTTGTTTCCTGCTTATTGAAAGTATTAATTAGGAATGGAATGCAATTCATAGAACCTGAAACATTATAAATAAATATTTTTATTCCATCTATGTTGAAATCAAGACAAACTACTGCAATTAGGACATGCATCATTAGTATCTAATAATTTGCACTTCCATAATGAAATATACTACTAATGAACTGTATCATTGCTAATTAATGGAAAGTTTTCCCAGTTAACAACAAAATATAGAACTGCAAGGTGCCTTTTCTTATTTTTTTTTTTTTCTGAAGTTTCTTAATTTCTGATTTCTGAAATAGAAATGCTAAAGCATTGCCTGAAGGCAAACTCCAATTTCATAACTGTAATTATTATTTTGAAATCTATTATTCTCTAAATGACAAAATAACATTTAATTATCCTAACCACTTTATCACTATGATCTGCCTCTCCTTCCATTGTTACTTCAACTGACCTTTCCATGTAAGATTCTACTTATTTTCTGCAGGGATGAAAGCCTTCAGGTTGGAGAATAACAGGTGCCAAGTAACCAGCAGTCTGCTGTAACTAACCGTCTATTATCATGCATTACTAAATGGCATTTACGATTGCCAGCAGTGGACCCATAAGTGTGTATGAGACTCATTTCCTACATAATTTTCTGTGTTTGCCACACCCAGCCTTTTTTGGTTTTGATCTCATTGTGAACATCACAATATTTTATGTTTAGTGAATCATGTGATCATGGAAATGGCTCAGTTTTGCTTTTCAAAGAAACATGACCGTTACATTTTCACAGGAAGAAACCTGTTGAAAACATACCCTGTGTGACTTTTTCTGGAGCTAGATGTGTGATGTTTTGAAATTTGAGTCACAATTTCAAAGTGTGTGATGTTTTTCAGCATGAGGTTTTGCTCTTGCAAGGGTGATGACAGTTGTGTTGGGTTTTTTTTCTACCCATATTTTTTAATACAACTTTGTGTGTTGGGGGCAAACTAAATGGTTGTGGCTGAAAGGAACGAATAAGGGTACTGTCCCTTTTGCCAGATGGGAGACCGTGTGGATTCCTTTACAATCTTTTTTTCCATTTGATATAGCCAAATTCCGACTGCTAGTATGTAAAATTTTTGTTGTTATTGTTGCTTTTCCTTTCATTGCTCTGATATCAACTTCATCACCTCTCAATACCTGAAAAACCTGGCCCTAATTGATAGATCTTCCTCATCTTTTGGTCATTCTCAGTTCATATCTATATTTGGCCTTAACAATTTTTTAAATATATATCTACATGTTTATATAGGATTTGTGTAGAACAGGAGTCTTCAAGCATACAAAAAAGAAAAGAATCTGGAAATAAAATCCCCCACCTCCCTTTTTCTATATTTCCATCTGAAGTGGAAAACTGAGACACTGAAAATTGTATGGAAAGTTAAGTTACAGTGACCTTTCTGTGCTGGATAACTTTGTTTCAGCTGGGTTTTACTATGCTAGGAATGTTTTGTTCTTCAGCTTTGGCCTCTTCATTTTTTGTTATATTTCAGCTTACTCTTTTTAGTAATAGACTCACTTTTTCTGTAATGTGCAATGACATTCTCTTCAATATTCCTTGCAGGCAACATAATGCTGACCATTAACTAGCAGCTAAGTGTTATTAGATTGGTGGCTCAAGGTCACTCAGGGTATCTTGCTTCATTTTCTGTTCTTGAGAAGGAAAGTAGCTCATGGATGGAACATTTTTGAGATGCATTGTGACTTTAAAATTTACCACATTTGAGCTCTGAGTGCAGAGGCTTTATGAGAGCAATAGACTTTATGGGTATGCATTAGGCCAATAACATGATAGGTCAGTAAGTTAGAAAATTTCCCTGTAGTGACATAATGTTTCATAACTCCCTATTACCTTCTGTGGGATATGGTACATGCAGCAGTGCCTTTCCTTTTCTGTGCCTGCTGTGGAAAATATTTTATAATTTATTTTCTTTTTGTACCTTCTGTTGGAGGATATCAAAGTACTTTACAAACAAATTGAAAACACCTGTGAGGAAAGTACTTACATTTATATAGCTGAAGTTACATATGGGGTAATAGAAGTGTGAAGGGGAGACACAAGCAAGGTTAAAAAGTGAGTCAGAGACAAGATGGGGAGAAAAAGAAACAGTATTACAAATACATTTTGCTTTGCCTATTCTGTGGATTCTTGCTTTTTGCTTTTTTTTAATTCATGATGATCACATGAAAATGTTTTATATTAAAGTGTAGTGGAAAAAAAAAGTCTTATTAGTAGGAAGAAAGTTTATATAATTTCTTTAACATTCTATTTCAGTTTAAGCTGGGGGGGGGACAATTAATAAGGGTATCAAATAATGAAGAGCTGATAATAAGCATCATGGAGGGACTAACGCAACTACTGACATCTAAGATGTGAATATATTTATATACTGTCCCATTTAATTGTAATCCTTTTTTTCCACTGTTTAGGAGCTTCCTGACAGTGAACTGAGTAAGTTCGCTTTGGGAATGTACCTTGCAATCTGCATTTTTTTAATAGAATTTTGAGATGCATTAGAATAAGTTAATTTTTTTATGAGGGAAGATCACTGCCTCCAATAGGTTAGTAAGGAAGTGTCTAAATTGTGTTTGGATATAGATTCAGAGCATTCTAAGGAGGTTTTGAACACTATTGAGTCTTCTAGTGTCTGCTAGAGTGAACAGACAATTCCTATTTCTTCTGCCTCTTTAATTGTTGCACAAATAGTAAGGAGTATTATTGAACCATCATATGACAGGACCGCATAGAATATAGAGGATTGACCATACAGTTCAGAAACAAGGGGGAGTAACCCAGAATTGTGAATAACGAGCTGTTCCAAGAATAGTATCCACCTGTCACAATACGCCGGAGGTTCCCACTGACATCTCAGCTCATGTAAATCAGATTTGCATGATGCTTCTTGAGTCTTCCTCAGTACAGTAGTGGAAGTTTTCAAAACTTCCACAAAAGGTTAAAATTATGTAAGTTGCGGGCGGGGGGTGTGTTTGTTTATTAATTACCAGAAAAGTTACTTGAAATTCATGGCTGCCTCTCTTAAAATGATTTTCGTTCAGTATTTCTTGCGCTCTAGGTATCCTAAAACCCAGAAACTAAATTGAATGAAACCCATCATCTGAATTGTTTAGGTGTCATTTATTATTATGCATATTACTTTCAGTGGTATTTCTTAAATCAAAGGATTTTTCTTTTCCATTCCTTAGTTTATGTTCTTTTCAAGTACAAGCACTACTTATGGAAAAGTAGGTAGCTGAAACTTGCCCTAGAGCTTAACAGGCAGCGTTAGTCAGCCTAATAAATATTGGCAATTCTAATGTGAGGAGATACTCAGAAATACAGTCCATTTCCTGGCATGTAGATTGACACAGTGCAAGTCTTGTTGGAAAGTTGCATAGTATTTGAATGATCATAATGTCAGTCCTATTACTGCTCTCTTGTTCTTTCTGTCACTGACATGCAATTATGGGATTTCACAACTGAAGGGGTGACAATTGCTCCTGCGTGTGTGTGTGTGTCTGTCTTTCCCCTTAATCCAACTCTTTCCAGTAATCTGTAATTTGATAAAGTGGAATTGAAATGACAGGCGTGACAGAAGTGCCAAAACAATAATTTGACCTCCCACTGAAGTGTCAATGTGTTTGGCTGCATGACTTTTACACATGCTGAATACACATAAGGGACACAGATAGTATATTTATTATGCTAGAATACCTGTTAAGGCAGGTTACTAAAAAAAAGTGTTTCTACAATGTGTCTTTTTGCCATTGTGTTCCCTCTTCAGCCATTACGTTGTCTACGCCTGTGCTACTATGTATAAACATGATTGCTATTGCACATAAATTATTTTTTTAGGAGAAATTTTTCTTCACATCTTCATTTTTGAAGGTACCTGGGTGAATCTTGCAATTACAGTTTTGCGGTTGTGTAGCAAATTAGTTCTTAAAGCGACTATTTATTCTTTACTTTTAATGACAACTTTTTCATATTAAACTTTCTGGGGAAGATGTCAAAGAATAAAGAAAGAACCAAATAAAAGGTACACCTGTGATCACTATGAGCTCTATTATTCTCTATATACACCACAGAATAGTTCTGTGATACTATTACATGTTGCAAAGGGAAAAAAAGAAAACAGGGGGGTGCTGGGGGAACATCCCAAAAGCAAACAAGAGTAGTGTGGCAAACGGTGTGCACTGAGGTGATCAAAGCTACAGAGAACCTGCATGTTGCAGTCTGGAGACTCCAGGTAGGTTGTTTGGTTTTATGTATGAAGTTGAATTACACATCCAGACAGGTAACTGCAGAAGGAGCTGATGTTCCTATTAAGGAAGGGTGTCAAAGCTACTTTGCTTTTAATGCGTTTGCTTTTCAAAGGCATGTTAACGAGAAACATAGCAGGATATTAAAGAGATCTTTATTTAAAATAAGAAATATATTTAATACAAATTAACTGGAAATGGTGTGCTAACCAGCCTATTTCAGCAGAGGCTGAAGACAACTGAAGCCGTTTCTCCCCAGGCAGTAACGTGCTGTGTGCCGGTGATTTGCGGCTGTTTATCTCCTGCCATCGTCCTGTCACAGAGCCACTGAAAGTCTTTGCCTTGCAATGGAATAAAGTTGCTATAATGTGAACTTATATTCAGCTTCTTGCTGGGAACCAGGGCTATATTTTGAGACAAATGCTTCCAAGCATAGAAATGGAGCAGAGCTTTGTTTGCAGCCGGTGCCTGTTTTGAGTTCTTTTTGATTCTCAAGTTGAGTTTTCCTTATGGAATGAAGTTTTCAAGAATGGGGAAATTAAAATTACAGACTTCAGTGATTTTAAAAAAACCTTTTTACTTCATCTGTTTGAGCTGAGCCACATGTTCCTACTCACTACCTATTTTAGTAAGCTGGAACTTCACAGGTTTTTTGGACTTACGATCTCTCTATCCCAGAGGATGTTAGTAGTCTTTAATATAACTGTTTAGCATTTTATCTGAATAAACTTTGAAACATTTAAAAGCTATGGTCAGTTTTTGGAGAAGGCAAAGTGGAAGGGAAAAGGGTGTGTCGAATCCCTCTTACCTCTGATGTTACATACATAAATAACTAGCCTCTGTTTTAAAGTATTGCACATTAAACTTAAACCTTTATTACACACTGTCATTATTAGCTTCACTTATTCTTGCTCAAAATGTGTTTTCTGTGTTTGGAAAAAAAAAGTATAATCTGTTCATTAAGCTAGGTGAAATCTAGCCTTGATGACAAGAAATGGAGTAGGTCAGTGTTTGCTGGAATATGGAGCAGACACACACAGCAGAATAATTCCTAAGAGAACTTTATATAATGAGGCCACTGTGGGAGGCCACTTAGTGTTCTGCACTTATAGAGAATCAGAGAATTCAACCAGCCGATAAGAGTATTTATTCTTGCATAAAACTCCCAGATGGCAGCATTTAGAAAATGTATACTTTTCCTACTTCTTTTGTGCATCAGGCTTGTTGAAATGCTTTTTATTAGACAAGTAATCTTTCAGATGTTGTTTCATTTAACTGAGGTATAGACACATTTTTCATTAATTTTCTGTTCCCAAGTGCTAGGCAATGCATCCTGATGTTCTTTCTTAAAAATTGTAAGACAGCATTTCATATATACAGGAGACACAGATTGCACATTAGCTGGTGAAACTTACCAGAACAGCATTAATAGAACACTTGCTATCTTGTCTTTTTCAGTTCTCCAAAAAGTAAAATAAACAAACATACAAGTTGTAAATTATAAATATTTACAACTTCTGTAGTTAACTCAACATTTTAGAAAATGACAGACCTTGCTGAAAAAGAAAATACAGGGATTGAGGAGCCAGAAAATAAATGAAGTATTTTTCCTTGATTCTGTGTGTCTAGATAGTACATCTGGTATTTATTACATCAGCTACATTGGACCTGGAAATATTTATTTTTCCATATGGAAACCTCAGTTCTTGGAAGTACATGCACTTTAGAAGGAAGTATATATCTAAGAGCATTAAAACCTTTATTTTTGGGCTGAAAACATGGCCTTCTATGCCCAGCCATACCAACGTTCTCTTCCTGCATTTTAAGGAAAAAAAGAAGCACTATTGACTTCTCAGCTGTTTGAAGTAGGTGTTCCATTTACATGAAGTATCCTTAAAGATCCGTACTGGTAAGGTGGAATTTCTCAAGCAAAAATGTTAGGAATGCGAGTTCTTTTATAATTGTAGTAAAGCTCATGTTAAAATAAACACACAAACAGGTTGCTATATAGGAGGCTGCGGCTGTTTTCTCTCTATTAAGTTGCTGTATCTGCCAGCCTGATTTCAGGCTGCTCCTTTGCTGTTAGGTTACATAGTCCAGTATATTCTTCACTGGAACTAATGCATACAAAACTTGCAATGGTATTTGGAATTTTTTGTGAACAACTTGGTGAAGGCAAGTGCTTTGCTGCTCTAAATCATAAAATCTAGAGAGGTAAGTAACATCCCTTCTGTATCAAAAACTGTATCTCTATGGACAGTTTACATTTTACTATTGAAAACTGAAATCTTTTAGGAATTGAACTGCCTGGTTTTGCTTTTGTTTTCTTTATAACCAGAAAAAAACAAAACCTTTATTTGAGAATATTAGGTATTAAACATGTGTTCTGAAATATAAGTACCCTTTTCTTGCTATATGATGTCATCAGCGTGATTATGGGTGAGAAAGGAGGTGGCGTATTGATTCTGTGTGGGCTAATAGTCTGCATACAGCAATATTTGAATTTGTTTGGTAATTTTTCTTTAAATTTTACACCATGAATCTTCAGCTCCAGAGGGTAGAGCCCTGGGGTTCTTCTTTTCTGCTTACCTCTCCTGTTGGTACCCTGGTGTCATACAAGATTTGGCTTGTTGTAGGGATTCTTTTCAGGATTTGAGACTGTCTGAAACAGTGATGCAAAACAAAGTATTGTGTATGCCTAACAGCAGGATGTCAGCAAGGGAGAAGGGAAGGAATGTAAAACTAAAGGACTCAATATGTTGTAGTGTGTTGAGCGAAGCTGGTGGCTGAGTATGGCACAGCTGCTTGCTCCTTCCCACCTCCCAATGGGATTGGAGAGAGAACAGGAAAAAGCAAAAGCAAGAAAACTCGCGTGTCAAGATAAGGACATTTCACTAAGTGGAGGAAAAACTGAACAAACCAAACCCACAAGTGATGCAGCAGCAGCAGCCCCTCACCACCTCTCACAGGCAGACTAATGCACAGCAGGTCTCTGAGAAAGGGCCACCTTGGAAAACACAACCCCCCACCATCACCACCACCCCCTGCCTTCTTTCCCTACCCTAATTTTATTGCTGAGTATGGTGTTACCTGAAATGGAATATTCCCCTGGGAAGTTTGGATCAGCTGTGCCAGCTGGGTCCTCTCCCCATCTCTTGCCTGCTCACTTTGGGGCCGGGGTGTCACTGTGAGCAAAACGCCTTGATACACTGTGCAAGCACTTTTTAGTATAATCAAAATATTGGTGTGTATCAACACTGTTTTAGGAAGAAGGCTCAAGTTGCTAAAACTGTTAACAGAAACAAATGGCAACAGCAGAACAGGATTCTTATGGCCAGTGAGAAAGCTATGCTTTCACCTACTTCTTAGACAGAAAGCTTTTGTCTGTATGTATAATATTTATAGTTGAAAGAAGTCTGTACTCTTTGAATTATCTCCTTTCACTGCCAATGTCTCAGCACTTCTTGGGAACAAAAGGACAAGTTTACAGGCTACTAATGAATAGGGAAAACTTCATGTCGTTTGTATTTGAGTTTAGACTTTGACTCCCATCTAGGCATAAATTGATCAGATGGCTTTCCCAGGAGCACACGCATGGCAAGATTATCAGCGGCAGATTGTTTTCAGCATATTTGAAGGGGACAGACTGAATCAGACCAGTGTTTTGTTTGCCAAATTAATATCTGGGATGTAATCCAACCTGATTTACTGGATGGCTGTGATTGGATCGTGAAAGGGTAAGCAGACATTTGGAAGGCCTTTTTTATACCTGCTGGCTCTATTACTTTCCCAGTACCTTGAACACATGCAAGAATATGCTTCTGTCCACTAATCCAATTCATTTCTCATTGATTCCAGTTTGTCTTTTTATGTTGCACTGAATCTCTTGCCAGGTAAATCTTTTCTCGGTAGCAATAGATTGCTTTTTACAGCTGTCCAGACAGCTGGGCAGTTTCATCAAAACTTCCTAATGTGGTTATTTCAGAACTGACTTCTTCAACAGTGATGCAGATTGTATTTTCCTCTAATTAAGCCTATTAGTATGAGAGCACTTATGCTTAAATATTTGGGAATTCCTTATATGGAAATTTGAACATGTATGCATGTCTGAAACATTGTTGATGATTCTTATGTAAGGAACAAAGTAAGGGTTAATGGATTTTTATTTTTTTTTTTCCATTTTTCTTACATAGGTATGTTTTATTGTCTTTTGGGTTCATGGGTGATACAGCAACTTTATGGTTTTATATATAAACTGTGTGCTTTCCAGATTTGATTTATGTAATCACAGCAGTTTTGCACCGTTCAGCTGAAAATTTCTTCTAGTTGATCAAGGTCAGAAAAATCCAGGGATTCTGCCATTTATCTCAGCTGCTTGAGTACTGAACTAGGACACCCAGGGCAGTATTAAAAGAGCTTGTGTAGAGGCATGTCTCACTATGGCATGCCTGCTGTGGAACAACATTCTTTAAAAAAATGAGGGGCTATTTCTAAAAAATATGGTGTAAGTATTGAAAGAAAAGTGCTGATGTTCAAAGTCTTAGAACTATTTTTCCCCCCTTCCTCCCCTGCCTGTCAACAGACTAATGTATGAAAGAAAGTTAATTTGCTTCTTTTTTTTTCTGGATAATGATAGTATGCATACTACGTAATTGGCGAACTTCTTGATTTGAATTCAAACAAAAAAATATTCTGATCTTTGTTGTTCATTTTCAAAACTTGTTTAAGGTTGAAGCCCAAGGAACAAAGCAGGGTTTTTTACATGTGTGAATTGTCTGGAATCCAGTATAGAACATGTACTTCAGCAAATTTGTTTTGTGCGTTCATTTCATACAGCTTTGCTTCCCTGTGTTCTTTTCCTGAACAGATAAATGGTTAGTGAATGACACCAGATAAAATTTGTGGGGGGGAGTAAAATCTTACTGCACTGAATGATATCACGTTACACCAACTCATTAGATACTTTATTTTCCTGGAAAACATGCTTTGTGCTGCCTTAGATCCTCAGAGTTGCAACGCTGTTATTGCTGCCTCCTGGAAGATTTTGCCTTTCCAACCAAAGTCTTAATGTGATTTTAAAATGTTGCTGGCCGGTATTTTCTTTGTCCAATTTTCCTCATATATCCCGATATTATTGTATTTCTACTGAAGGGTTCCAGTATTTCTTCTAGTAATATCCTGAATCAAGCAATGTGTTTTAACTTTCAGATGGCAGGTGTCAATAACACATTTCCTGGCTTTGCCACTGGCTCTTTTGACCTTGGCAAGTCAAGATCTTCACCATTCTTTTCCACAGCTGTAAAACACCTTCCTGGATAGCTTAAGAGCACTGGGTTTGTTTTCTAGTTCGATTCCTTTTTGCTGCTATTGAAGATGAAAAATTTATTTCTAACCAACATTGGGACGAAATTCGTCATGACAGTATTTAAATGGTTTTGAATAGTAGTAAAATAAAATATTTTCTTTATATCTATTAGTTATATTCTATAAAATGCTTTAAAGTAGTATGACACATGGTTCATTAAAGTGTAACATATTTTCATTCTTCGTTACACAGTCTAAGTAAAAAGAAATAAAAATGCTAAATTTAAAACATTTAGAATGCAGTATTGCAGCAAATCTCTGAGAATATTAAAATTCAATAGCATGCATAAAAGTAACATTCCATCTATTCATTATGGCTTTATTTCTGTCAAAATCAAAATTTCCCTAAAAGTGTCACTCTGATTAAGGAACAAATTTCAATGACATAAAGCTGTATTTCATTGTTTTCAATTATGTGAAGCAGGAAACTTTTTTCCTTAAAAAGTATATGAAATTATCTGCCTTTAAGAATACTATAGACTATATAATTCAAGTTTTGGGTGAACTGATCATAGAGAGAGGAGATTTAAATAGGTTCAGATGCTCCCGATGATGTTTCTTACTGTGATAAATAATTAACTTCAGCATTAGTAGAGACATATTAATAACAGAAGAGAATGAGATTGCAAATCTTGTGTCTCGGGGTTCTTTTTCTTCTGCTTAATGAGTCTGATTGCAAACAAAGCTTCCTTCCCAAAAGTAATTGTTATCCAGAGGAATAATATGCTTGATAAACTGAAGGTATCCTTCTAAGTGGAAATATTTGAGGAAAAAAACTTTGGTGAATCAATTGGCATGTATGACGTGTACTGTCAGGGGATAATTTTAAAAAGCTCAACAGTTCATGTTTAACTGTGCTGGTGATAATTTAATATTCAGTGCTGTCATACAAAAACACTGTCTTAGAGAATGTCTTGGTGAAAATTAGTTCTAGTTTGTGACTGTGCAGGCTAGGGATTGGGTGCAGTTGACAACCACATGATTTGTTAATAATTTCACAGATCTTATGCAGATACCTCTGTGGAATTGTTTGGACTTTCCTTTTGATCCTCTAACACAAAATCAACATGGAATGGAACTCCGAAAATAAAGGCAAAAAACTTCTTTATCTACCAGCCATGCTACAGTCTTGGTATTTAATGAGTTCTTGCCTGATGGTTTAGTCTACAATTTTGACATTTTCATTTCCCTGTGTATTTTATTATAGAGGATTAAGCTATTCCATGTAAGCACAAATAGTGTGCAGCTATATGATTGAAATTCCTTTAAAGAACCTGCAAAAAGTTTTCAATTCTTGACATTCTTGGAGTAGTTGCCATTAAGATAATTAAGACCAGCTGGGTGAGGATCCTCTATTTACTTGAGTGCCTTGGGAAAAGCTGTGATTCTGGTGAGCCTGCATCTTGTCACACAGAGTTAAAGCCATCCCATTGCGTCCCAGGTGAAGAAGGCAGAGAGGCTTTTGTTGGCTCACTTGTATCACCTGTATCTCAAATGAACTGGATGCAAAAATTAGTTGTTGCTACTGGTTTTGAAGACTATGGGGTTCCATAACTTTTAATGTGTGTTCAAAATTATTTTTAAGAGCTCTGAAACTTTGTACTTATTTAAAATAAGTTATTCTAAATGTCACGAACTGTTCTTACCTTGCCTTTTACTTTCCTGTGTGTTTAAAACCTATCCAATTGTAAATTTTCTCAGGGTCATACACATCATGTATTTTTTTATCCTCTAGGTCTGAATTTTAGTGGCCAGTCCTTAGTTGGCAAAAAATGTCTCCTTCTTACTTTTGAGTGTGATCTAAAGCATCACTCAAGGTGGGTTTGGTAATCTTAGAAGCTGGTAAACCTAGTTCTGGAAACTGGAGAAGGGTGCTGAAATAACAACTTCAGGAAACAAAATGCTCCGGATTCTGGCATAGTGAAGCACAGACTTAATTTATTTTATTTATGTAGTTTAAATGTTGTAAGATAGGCTAAAAACAACAATACGTTTTAAAGTACCTATTAATAGACTTTGTGCATTTTCCTTTTAAGATCTCTGATCCTAAATTATTTGGCAGTCTTTTTCAAATTACATAGTTTAACTAAAAGTTTATTGACAAAAAAAAACAAGACATGATTAAAGATTACATGGAATTTTTAGTCATTGTTTTATTCAGTTGATTTGAGAGTTCTGCTCTCATTGTGTTATGTCTTTACCTCAGGATATTTTTTTCAGTTACATTTTCAATGCTTTTCTATATACATGCTACAAATCTCCTTAGTATTGTCACTTAATACAAATGTGCATACTATTTAGAGTTGTTCTCTTTTAGATTTAAGTGTTAACTGATTTCATTTTGACGTGCATGTTGGTATAGCTTGCAGAACCAGAAGATGGCAGTGTAGGCTAAAAAGAATGTGCTTTCAGTTAGTAAAGCCATTCTCCTTTATAAATGGATTAGGTTGTGTGGTGTTGGTTTTAATTCCTCCCTCCCAAGAACTTAACTCCTAAGTTATTTCAAGGCTTGCCCATCCTCGACAGAAGCAATGGTTGGGCTTCTCTGTTATTGTACTGCCACTGCAGCTCATCTGTATGTCTATCTTACTTGTCTTGTTTTAGGTCTGATACAACTCCAAAACATTCTTTTTTCTACTGACTCGGTGTATTATTATTTAATCTGGTGAACTCTCACTCCACTAAATCTATTTTTGTAAAATGGCTTCTCTCAAGCCACTCTTTCACTTTCTACTTCTTTCCTGCACTGCTGTTTGTTGAATATAGTAATAATTTAAACATTCCAATGGCCAGATCACTGTGCTACCTTAAAATATTTAGAACTGTAGTTTCATGTTTATAGGTTGCATAAAATCCATGTATGTCACAGCAGCTGCTCTTTCTCTCTGCAGTACACCATGAAAAGGTGAAAATAATTTAAGGTATTGGAAAATGCAGTTTACTTTTCATACTGACACCAGGAAGCTTTCCCAAACACTTTATTTGTATGTGTCAGCCTAATCTGAGAGCATGTTTAGTGACCAAGTGACTTGTATGTGACAGAAACCTCACTTCTCGTTTTTCACTCCTTCAACCTCCCTCCTTCTTTTCTCCCCAAACTCATCCTGTCATTTAAGCGTTATTTGTATTAGGTTATTTTACTAGAGGGAGAGGATTAGGGCGGGGTTTATGTGTCTTGATAATGATTTCCTTTTTTTTTTATTTATTTCTGTTCTGACTGAGCAAAGAGAAGATGTGGCAGCCAATTCACAAAGTGAGCATATGAACGATAGAATACAAAACTAGCTTGAAGGATTTGGTGACAAGTAGGTGAATTGTTGTGGGATGATGCTTTAGAAAATGAGTTTGTTTATTTTTGTAACAGTTTGAAGCTCTTCAGAAAAAGCAATTCAATTACTTTGTTCAAAACACAAGTGTATACACTACTAATCTAAAAAGTACACCACAAACCTGACCATTTCTAAAGCATTTTATTTTGCTGAGATTTGCTTCACTCTGTAATATGATTGTTATGCTTAAGCGTATTTATCTGAGTAGTTTCATTACCTATAATACTGGTTTTATTTATTTACTTATTTTTACATATTGATGTGTGTGTGATTGCTGAATAACTTGTGTTTTCCTAACAAGGTTGTTGTTACAGTATTTTTCACAGAAATGTTTGCAAATGTGTCCTTAAGGGATAGGTTAATATGATGGTCAACATTTATATAAGGGAGGGTGAAATCAGTAGTGGATTCCCTTATTATAAAACTCAAATATAAACCTCCTGGGGATAAACCAGAGACCCACAACTATTAGCTTGCCATTTCTAGCCAGTGGATTCAAGTTTGACTTCTGTGGCTTGCAGGGCACATCGCAGGACCTGGCTACTTAGTCAAGCAATTATTTGCAAGCATATTGTGTAGCTGAGTGCGGTTTTCTGACAGGCAAGCTTAATAGCAGGTAGGGAACTGAACTGAAGAGTAAGATCTTACAGAAGTTGAAAGTTCCGAATGTACTTGGTTTGGCTAACACTGTGTTAATAGTCGGTGTGTATGTTTAAAGCCAGCTAGACCTGGCTATGATCTAGAGATCTGTTTAACACGCATGGATCTGTGACTGTGACTCTTCTCTGTATTCGGACAAAACCTTCTGTAACTGCTCACTAGTTAAATTTACTGTTTTCTGTTTGTGATGGTAATGGAAGGTGAGCCTTTTCACCCTTATAAATTTGCTGAAGATCTTGGTGAAATTTTGGTTTACAGTGCATAACAAACCAATAATGGTGTTCTTAAAACTTGGGTTCATCTGAGAGATGGGAGGAGCAAGAAATCAATTCTTCTTATCTTTACCAATTTCTTTTGGGAGATAAGAATCTCTTTGGGTTGACATAGATTAATTATACAGATTGTATCAGTTGTCTTCATCAGAATCTTTTTCAAATGGTTAATATATCAGCTCTTCAAGTGATTAGTAACTTTTCTGGCAAAACAGTATTTTATTTAATTTGTTTCTTTATTATTATTATTATTATTATTATTATTATTATTATTATTATTATTATTATTATTATTATTATTATTATTAGTTTTTGAGAAGTAGATGCACGAAGTTCAAACTTTAAAATGTGAAAAGAAATCAATACTGACATGTTAATTAGATGTTCCAGATTCTTTTTAGGAAGAACACAAAAAAAGCTTCCTGATATTCTGTGGTCCTATAATTTCATAATTCACCCACAGCTGTTCTTTAAAGATTTTGTTTTGCTTCGAAATCTATGTGCAATGTCTAGAAAATGAAATATTCAGTACAGGAAGACTTATCTAGTGACGTGCAGTTCTGAAAGTTCGATATTTCTCCCGATTTCCTTGGGACTGGGTCTTGTTTACTCATCTGTTGTGATCCCTGACAAGGATTTCTGGTTAGTCTTTTCTCCAGTGCCTGCTGTTGAACAGTGTTGCAGTTTGTGTGCTTAGTTCCTTCCTATTTGCATTGTTGATAAATTTCAAGTGTTTTTTAAGGATGTGGAACAAATGTTTTTTGAAGGGGTTGCATGGATGAGTGTGAAGGAGCTTAGATTGTTAAGATCTTTTACAGTGTGCTAGGTGCTTTTTGGGTGTCTTTAAGGTGCTGTGGTTTACCGGGATGCTGGAAGTAATTTCTATGGCAACTATAACATTGCACTGGCTTATTTTACATGTTAAAGGTACTAATGACTTTATTTATTTATTTTTAATGTTTTAATATGCTGTACAATGGAATAATATTTTTAGTATAAATGGTAGTCTTATGAGGGAAAAGTAGAACGTCTTCAGTTTTATAGAATATAGCGAGTTTTTTATGAAGAATATAATTTATTTAATGCTTTCCCAAGCACAGTATTCCAGCCACACAATGCTGACTGCTCTTCAGGTGGAAGCAGGAAAAAAGAATGGACAATGATGAGCCTCTACCTTGAGTTTTATTCAAAGTGCCCAATGACACTTTTAGTGTTCTGATCTTATTATAGAATTCCTCTCACAGTCTATAAAGTCCCTTAGAAAGCTATTTGGTCTACTTACTGCTTTTTTCATGATATTTTTAATCACAAATAAGCCAACACCATGGCAGTTCGTGTGCTAGTGAAGCTGTTGGTAATCGAAGGCAGTTGAAAATTCATACAGATACCAGAATCTTTTGGGGATATTATGAAAAACTTTTCCTCTCAGTTTTCCTTGTTGTAACATAGACAGTTAAGAAATCCGTTACAACACGGGCACGATCATTACAGAATCTTGTGTTTGGTTTCAATCGTAGTTACAGAAATACTAGTGCAGTGTGATGAAGAATACTCCATTGGCCTTGTCAACTGGACAACCATATGTATACTCCAATAACTTACCTCTCTTTCGTGGTACTCAGGTATTTACATATAACCATGCTGCTTTTGAATTGTGGGGACTTAACAGCTGCCTTATTATGTTAGTGTTGCTATATGGGAATATATAGCTGCTTAGTGTGGAAAGGTATTTATCAACTCACTGTTTGGTTATTGGATATTTTTCTATATATGTTCTAACCCTGAAGATCTCAAGGTACTGTTCATCTGTTGCAAACACAGAGGGAGAAATGTGAGGGACATTTTCAAGGACCTCTTGAGCTATTAAATCTTGCTCATATTTTGCTTTTATTTGAAACAATTTTATGACTGGCTCTCAGTTTTTGTACAACTAGGTTATAGACAGGCTGTTTGTGCTGTGGCAAGAGGTAGCAGAAGGCTGGATGTAACAAAGTAAACTATTCTCAACTCTGAAATACTTTCATATCACAGAAAAAAGAAAACAAAAGCTCAGAACTGCTGAGCTTTGATGTTCTCAGCAACATGACCTATTTCGCTGTAGGGAATGTGATGGTTATAGGAGCTGGTTGAGGAAAAGAAATGTACAGGTGCTTCAAAAAGATGTACTCAATTTGAAATCTCCTGTTTGGAAACACCCTGTATTTATTAGTAGTATGCAGATTTTTTTATGGTAAATTTTATTTCTGTGCATAGAAGCAATCCAAGACTGAATGAATGATACCTATTCTAAACACCACCTTTAAAATTGAAGTTTTAACATTTAGCTCTAAATAGTTTTCACCCTCTCTGTTTACTAAACTGGTGAAACATGCATAGTTCCAGATAAAGCATGCAAAAATTCTCAAATGCATGGAAGAAAGAAAACAATATTTTCATCCTTATATTTTCCCCTTATAAAGCACTAAGTTGATATGGTATAACTGTAATTTTACCAGCTAATTCAATTTCGAAAGAATCGGATTGAGGGGGGAGAAGGCTTCCTAAGTTTTAAAAATGTTTTGCTTAATAGGAAAATACTGATTCATTTTTGGGAACAAATGAAAAGAAAAATATTTACACAACTTATTTTGATATGTATTATATACAGTTTTTATATCACACCATCAACTCTTGTTAATGTAGATGTGTAGCAATACATATATTTACACTGACAAATATTTTAGTCCTCTACATGCTGGAAATAAACACCGAGACTGAGGTAAGAGGGGATAAGTGTTTATAAGTGTTTTCATTTTTTTTCTTGTGTATCTGTTAATAAAACATAAAATACGAAGAATGTTGTTTTCTAATGATTCCCTATATAAACTAGAACATCTAAAAATGCATTTAGTTCTTTGCCGATTATAATACTGTCCTAAATCAAAAATGACTGCATAAAAAAACTTTCATAAAGGCAGCTCAGTCTTTTTATATGATAGTCTGGCAAAGAGAGATCCTTTATTCTTCCCCTCCCCCTTATTTTTCCTTGGGGTAATGAAAAATGTTGTGTAAATGTCAAAAACATCATAAAGAATAAATTCTAGGGGTTGGTTAATGAAACCTTTCTGCCTGGTGCCAAGCAGCAGGCTCTCATCACCACACCCACCGGCACCAGGATGCTTTGAGCACTAATATCGTGAGTCCTGTGTACCACACTCAGTCACTGATCCCTAATTTACTGCAAGTCTCCCAGGCACCCGGCTTAAACAGAAACCAAAAGCAATTAAGCTGCTCTAGCATCTTCCCCGCCACTGCCATCATAGTTTTAGCTCTCTTTACCATGGAGATTTACCATCTACTGTCCATACATTAAAAAATATATATTTTTGCATGAGTTAGGAATGCTGTTTGCTCTCTGCCACAGTTTAATTAGTATCTAGGTTATATAAACAACATGTGTGTTATATGTTACATATATTAAAGTGAGATTTTTGTTTGCTTTCATGATTTTGGACATGCAGTCTTTGCTATAAGCTGCAAACCACTGCAACACCAACATTAGTGGTATAAGAATAACAATAAACCAAACTAAAAGGTGAAAGATAAAGCATGGAACATCGCAATGCAGGACACTTGATATCTCATGGAAATTATTGTTTTTTTGTTGTGAAATTTTAACTAATTAGGTTGGGAAGTGTGTCCCTAATGATGAAATGAAAAATTTTCCTGCAAATATTAAACAATTCAGAGCTGCATGTTTGCACTCACTTGCTTTACAAGGTAGCTCATGAATTCAGGCCTTCTAACCAATTAACAAATGAAGAAATGGCCACTCCTTACAACATTTGCTTTCCTGTAAATACGTTTGTCATAAACACTTTTTGCAGTATTTAAACTGAGCATTGCTGGTCAAGACAGGCTGGAGATCCTATGCTGTTTTCAGTTTCATAGTCTGAGCATCTACTAGGATTATCTCCTCTGCCTCTTGTCATTCTGACCTTTTTGAATAGGACTTGGATGTTTGCCTGGACCTGTTTGTGCAGGTGGAGTTACAATGTCTGTGTTGCTCTAAGCAAAGGGCCCCCAGGAAACTGATGAGGATGAGGAAAGAGGTGTTTCAGTAATCTTGTTACTAAGTGCCTAATTGGCATATATTCTCAATGTGCAGAAGTTCATGAGAGAAATGTCAAGACCTCTAGTTGAGTATACAAACGTGGAGGATGTGTATTAAGGAATGGAATTACGTGATTTATTTAGGAAGGAAAAACTTTCAATTATTTACTAAATTTGTGCCCAATAAGTGAAGAGAGAAGTGGAAATTGCCATCCACAACTCTGTCTACAAACATTTAGGTTTTTCAGGCACGGCAGCTTGGTCAGTTGCTCCAAGTTAAAACAATACGTGGACATCTGTTCCTCAGAACTGCTTAAGACCATGAAAATAGTTGAAAGACTTATGAGTGACTTAACAGTGCTCTTTGTTTATTGGAGATTTCCTGGTCTATCCTAAAGTATATTGCTAGGAGTATACATACAGGTTTTAGGAGGAAATTGAGAGGTTTGTGGTTCACGTCCAGAAGAGTTTTAACAAAGTTAAAGAATGTGCATTGTTTTCAAAGCAAGAGATACTGGGTTTCTAAATCAGAAATCTCTTATGTTGCTGACATCTCCATACAGATGGTTGTCGTGGTTTCCTCATGCACACTTTACTGAGCTGTTTCCTTCCCCTGTTGAGAGTTCTTCCATGGCAGGAATGTTTTGTTGAAGATTCTTGATACTTTCAGAAAAGAAGCTCAGCAAAACAGTTTGATTCCTCTTTTTTGTGATCTCAAAGGAAAAAAAAAAAAAAAAAAAGGATATCATAACTTACTATAAAGCTAGAAACCTGTATTTTATTCCTTCATTCTAGCAAATGTTCATCTCTCTTTATTGCAGTGTTAGGTTTTTCAAATATTATTTTCAGTACTAAATATCCAGTATGTTCCTTTTGTTCCTCAGTTTACACAGAACTCCTACCTCCATACTACTGACAAACCTGAGAATTTCATTAAATACTAAACTGGCTGATGATGTTCTCTTATTTTCTTAGAAGACCTATTCTCCGTTCCTTAAAAGAAGGTCATAAAATAATATAATTCTTTCTTATTTTTTCAGTAGTCTTTTAGCAAAGGAGAAATTCTTTTGATCTCACATTAAAAATCACAGTTTATGGGTGTGGGATTACTATGTTCTAGGTGGTTCCAATGTCAACACTTACCCAAATCTGTTGTCGTTATCCAAATAAAAGCAGAATTAATCCTACATGTGTATGAAGAACTATTCGAACCTTCCTGTGGCTTTCTGTACATAGCATACCGTATCTGGAAAACCACCTGAATGATTAATATGTGTGTATTTATTTTATTTTCTATTTCTTACATGTGTTCTATAATTTTTTTTTCCTCTTGTTGGTATAGAAACATTTTGTCCTATTATTGGTGAAGGAAGGTGCTAGATGGAGATTTTCTTTTTGGCAAGAGGCTTTCTTCCTGCTGCTGGATGGGAAAAGTAGTATCACAGTCACTCAAATTTACTTGTCTAACTTTGGTATATATCAGCAGCAATAAAGTAACATGTTTCTTGTTTGTCTATAAATAAAGGAAATTAAGGCCTGCCATATATAGCAGCACAAGATAGGAGTGATAATTGTTGGAAATAACATTGAATATCTTCAGTCTTTGTTATTTTCATTCCTTAATATCATCAGATTGACTGTAATTGCTTCTGACTGTACCCTAGCTGGCTATTCTCATTATTGGTATGCCTCTCTTTTAAATAATGGGTAGGTTTTGACCTTGTCTGTTTTTAAGTATCTTTGTTTTGTGGACTTCTTGAAATTTCTGTTTTAAAAAAACCACACAAATTCTAAAATACTAAATTCCAGACAAACTTTCTTTGGCCTCTTAGCATTAAGTGGAAATGGGCAATGGGCACATAAATGCCTCCATTACACTAGTGCAGGCTTCATCTGCTGTTTTGTAAACCTCAGTGTGACGTTAGCATCTCCATAAAGGTTAAACATCATTTTAGTTCTCCACCTTCCTTTAGGTTTTAATAAATAATTTATACATATTTACCTTAAATATTGTAACTGAGATCTCTTGCAAGAGATGTAAATCACTTGACTCTGATTGTAGTTGACATTGTTCAGTGCCTCACTTTAATTGTGCAAATTGGGGTTTTAACCAGCAGACACCTTTTCTTCCAGGGTGGCATGTTACAAAGGAATTAACATTTGATGATGTCCTGGCTGTTACTTGTTTTCTGTTAACCTGTTTTTAGCCTTCTTTCCTCTTTTGGTTTTTTGTCTGTAACCAACTTAGAAACAATGGTGTGGTGAACCAGTTGCTCATTGTTTTTCTGGGTTCTCCCTCTAAAGGTGCCTATAGTGTTTCTAACTTTGCGAGGTTTCTCTGTGAATAGCTTACTAGGTGTATGTGTTGTTCATTATGTTTTGGCATGGTAATATAATATCAATTATGCATGCACTTTTAAGATTGTAGGGTTATATAAAACCATAAGTAATATTTCAACTGCTTGACAGACAATTCAGAGCTTAGCAGTGGTCTTTAGACTGGTGTCTTTTATGTGAGTGGAAGGGTGGTGCTTGTTTTTGTTGAAGTGGCAAAAAGCCAGGCTGGAGAACAAAATATGATAAATTAAATTCAAAGAACACATTTTTAAATAAGTCAATTTGGTAATTACAAGTTGGTGTACCAGTAGATTTTCACAGCAGGGATGACAGCAGGGAAAGCAAAGAGTGCTAATTTTATTTTAATTAAGCTTTTCTGTTAATCAGGATCAGAGGATTCTGCCACTAAGTGGGAAAGGAGAAGCGGTGTGATCTTAGAGACTTGCTCCACACTTGACTCTGTCAAGTGGCATCCATTCTACTCTGGTTAGAGTATGAAGTGTTTTCAAGTATTACTGAAGGAGCTACTCAAATTGACAATGAGCATACAAGTAATAGGATATAGCTCACTTGATCTCTCTTTAGTTGTGTGGCTTTTATAAGTTTCAACAAGCTCACAGGGCGATGACACTTGCCCCTCATAATGAGAAAAAAAAATTAGTAGGTAGAAGAAGAGTCCTGTTTAGAGAGTACATGTAGAAAATACAGACAGAGTTTTAATGATCAACATTATTATAAAAACAATGTTTAAACTAAAAACATTATGTGGTTTGCATCATGGCATAATTAGTGTCTTGTGAGGAAGCAGTCACCATGATTTGACATTAAAATCTTCAAGTATTCTGTAGCTGCTAAGCCCTCTTAAATCAAGACTGTGATTAGTAAATAAGCAGACCTGATTGCTTTCTTTGAAAAAATAATTTATTCCTGTGTAATATAGACTATTTAAAAAACAAAATCCAGTCTTATATAGTACTGTGTTTTAACCCCAGCTGGTAACTAAGCACCACACAGCTGTTCAGTCACTCCTGACCCCCAGCAAGATGGAGGGAAGAGAACTGGAAGGGTGAAAGTGAGAAAACTTGTGATTTGAGATACAAAGAGTTTAATAATTGAAATAAGATGATAATTATAAATTGTAATGAAAAGTAAAATAACTAAGAGAGAAGAATAAAACCCCAGAAAAAGCGATGCAAATGAAAATAATTCCTCACCACCAGCCAGCTGATGCCCACAGCCGGTCCCTGACCAGCAGCCCCCAGCCAGCCTTCCCTGAGTTTATTGCTGAGCAGGAGGTTGTATGGTCTGGAATCTCCTGGGGTCCGCTGTCCCGGCTGTGTCTCCTCCCAGCTTGTGCACCCCCAGCCCACCTGCTGCTGTGCTGGTCTGAGCAGCAGGGAAGGCCTGGCCTCTGTATAAGCCCAGCTTAGCCCTCACTGAAACATCCCTGAGTTATCAACACTGCTTGCAGCACAAATCCAAACCATAGCCCCGTATTAACTATGATGAAGAAAATTCACTCTATCCTACCCCAAACCAGCATGTATAGTAACCAGCTTGTTTAGATAACTGTGATTTAGCTGTCACACATGAATATGCATAAATGTAAGCAGAAACTTTCAAGCAGAATAGCACTCTGGTAATGTGACTTTTCAGAGCTGACCCTGCTGTCCCACTCATGTAAACATACTCCTCCCACACAAGTGCAAAATAAATTACAGGCTCTGATTTTAGTTTAGGTTTGCAGTATGCCTGTGGTGTCCTGATCCATGTCCTGACAGGCTCACCTAAACTATTCAAGATTAATAGTAGAGTGTACGTTTGTTTTTTACAGAGCTCCTAAAGAAATATTATGTTCCAGGAACTGGCTGTGGGCTTACTGTTCTCTTTAAAAATTTTATTAACTGCCTTACCAAATACTTCAAAAGATAAGAATAGTAAACCTATTATCTAATAATTATCTGCTGCAGTCTGACTGCTCATTTGCATGTTCTGATTCTAGGTTTACATTATATAATCTTAGTCTTTTGATATATCACAGTTATTAAGGGACTTTATTAACTGTGTTATAAAAAAAGCTGTTGCAAGACAAATTCTGGATCCAAATGGTGATGAATTGGTCAAAATATACCAGGGAACAACTAGGTTTTGTATCCCAAGCTGAGCCTGCAATTCCAGCCCTCAGTCATTTTGAATTGGCGTTGGTTTGTAGTCAGTGAACTCAGAATGAAAAAGAAATGTCAGAACGCTATTGTGGCAGATTCTGTAACCACTGCTTGAAAAACTTGAATAAGGCAACAGTAGGGGCTCTTTGTTAAGGTACTCTAAGACAATACTCATTCAAAACATAAACCCAAAGATTTACCTAGAATATAGCTTTCTTAAAAATTAATTGATTAATCAGTTGCAATGCAAACCTATTCCGGAGGTTTCTAGGCTGCCCTCTAGATTGGGTACTTAAACTTTATTCAGATAATTCTATATATCTTTCTCTCCCACATTATATCTCAAGAAGTCAGGAGGACCACTTAATCCTTTGTCTTCATGAGCAATGTAATGGAATTGTGGTTTAAGTTCACGTGTTCATGCATTCACTTCTTCTGAGGGCAGTTTGTTCATAGGTTTTAGTTTGTGTGTGGAGTATCATTACATCAGATAATTCTGCACAGATAATTCATTTCCATGATTTAGGATGTTCTTAATTGCTTTACTGAAGGGAGATTGAGCACCTTTTAACCAAACAGCTGAACGATTTGCTATGACAATTCTGCCACTGTGCATTCACTTAATTTCCAATTAATCAAACATTCAATAAATCATTAGTATAATTACACCTGCTCAAATATTCCTACCCCAGCACATTAGCTATGCTCAGACAGACTCTTTTACCAGCTGTGTGAATGGATTCATTTGTCTGACGCAGTTGGTTGCACGTCCTTGCTTCTTATGAGCCTTGAGAAATGATAGGGCAGAAAATTTAATTATTTATAGTACCACAAATTCTTTGATTCTCTTTTCCTGCTTCTCACTTGGATGCTCCTATAGCAACTTAAAACAAACATCAGTGGAATAGTGAGCGCTTAATTTCTGCAGATTTTTAAATCATTTTTATTCCCCTACTGTGCCACTTTTCTAATTACACTGTCTCCCCAGGTGCGTGATAATTCCCTCATCACCATACATCTCAAGCACAGATTATTAAAATAGTATAGCCTGTGCCATATAAATGTAACCAAAAGTATCCTAAAGGTGCTTTATTGAAAGCCAGTAAATTGGTTCAACAAACTAACATTTTAGGACCTTGGATTGCATGAGTAGAAATCCACTGACACAGCTTTCAAGGTATCGGTGTTATTATTTTTGGCATCCAAGTAAGAAATTTGAGGCAACTCTCCAAGTATTACAGAAGTTAACTTTGAAACACCCATGTTAGATAGGTGTGTATTGCTATGCGATTCCTTCATATCGATGAGAAATCTGAAATGTGGGGAATTGCCTCAGGATCTACAGCAGGCTCACGGTACAAGTGGGATTACCTGATATTTGTATCTACTGATTCCTAGTTGCTTGTTGTAAGCCTTAAATCACGCTTAATGTGTGTCTTTGTTATTAGCCCCAAAGTAAACAAACCAGGACATGCAATCTCAGTGTCTGTAATATTTTAAATATGAAGCTGTTTATGTCAGTATAGACACATTTTAAATCTTGCAGTATAGGTTCTGTTGCTTCAAAAGTAGATTTACTGGTTACAACTTGCCTGTATTTTATCTTTGAGTTAGGAATTGGCGGAGATTCATAATACCTCAATCCCTTAACAGAAATAGGTAAGATTTTTTTTTAAATTAACTGAAGACGTCATGATCCATCTAGACAGTAAAATAGATTAGCTTTCCCCTGGCAACCCATTCCATATTCTGTTTATACTTTATTTTATTTTTACCAAATATGATTTGTGTAGTACTAAGGGGAAGTTCTTTAACCTAAAGGGAAAAGGCATCAAAGAATCTTTTAAAAAGGGAAGATTTGAGAAAGATACACAAATTAGACATTATTTTAATTACTTAAGCATTTGTCAACTTTCTTTCTTATCTGTACATCAGTACATGCGTTCTTTAACCTTTTCAATCTGTTAGAGCACTGAGTGAGAAAGAATCTTCTCTGCATTAATAGTTCTTGGTTCCCAATGGCACCGGGTCTTACTGCTGTTACTCACAGAAGTTTCTTAGTGTGTAGAAAACAGGAAGATTTATTTTTCGGTTTGGCTACATTTGTTTCTGGATACTTTACCTACTGGTTTTGAATAGGAGCTTTCCTGATTTTTTATTTGCATTTCTAATAGTGGCTTAGCATACGATGTATACAGGCCATGGTTGAATATAATCCAGAAATCTTGCTTTGAGATATAGTTGAAACATTTTATGGACTGCATGGGATCCTGACTGTGAGTTTGAATGCCTTTTTTTTTCCCTCGCATTTCTGCAGTTGTACAATACAGTAACATCACCAAATACGCTCAGCAGATACACTTCCCTACTTTCACAACCTCAAGATTCTCTTTTCTCCCCCTGAAACTGCCAGGATTCTTTGTCTAGCCATTTCATTTTAGTTCCCCTCATCCCAATCCTTTTCACACCTTCAAAATGTCTTCCTAAGTCTGAACTCATTTAGCTTTACTGAAGTTCAATGTAAATAATTTATTACCTTGAGACATAACAGCCTAGGAAATTAATCATTATAAGCAACAGTGCAGCTTTTAGTTGCCTAGGGAGAGGTTCTTAGTCTGAACAGAATCCTCTTCACCAGTTGAAACATCAGTATAAAACTCCACTTTACTTGTCATCACAAGGTCCACTTCAGGAATTTCCTGTAAGATTTACCAGTTTCTTTTCTGGCTTATCAAATACAATGTCATTTGTGTTGTGTGGTTTTTGTTCTTTTGTTTGGGTTATTTTTCTGTGGTTTGTTTTTGTTTTGTTTGTTTGGTTTTTGTGTGTATTTTGTTTTTCCTTATTTTTTTTTTTTCCTTAAGTTCTTCAGTGATTTATTTGGAAAAATAGGATAACTTTTCTTTTTTTTTTTTTTTTTACTTACACTGTCTAACAGACCTTATCTTCCAAAATGTGTCTTATCCCTCTGGATCTGGAGGGGGATGGTTTAATTCCTGTTTCACATTGTTAGGGGAAAGAAACATTTTCAGAAATACCTTATCAGTTGTTGATGAATGTCTTATATTATCTTTGCTACTGGTTTGAAATACCAAAACAACCTCCAGTACACACATACTTTAATTAAACAGCGAAACCAATTTTGGCATCCTGGCTTGGGTACAACTAACATGGAAAATTGGCTTGGTGGGCAGCTTTGTTGGCTGTGTGTCCACCTTCCTGCGGCACGTCACCGTTGTCAGATGGAGCAAATTTGTAACTGGTAGATATCGTGAATCTAGTGGTTGTCATAAGGCATTTGTCTCTCCACACCTCAAAGGCGACACAGCCTAAGGACATACAATAAGCATGAGAAAGGGTAGGATGAGGCGGTTGGGCCAAAGCCTCATTGTGAACCTTAGGCAGGTTCTGCAACTGGTCTCTGGATTATCCTGAACCTTGATTATAAATGTATCTATTTCTAGTCACAATATATTAGCTTGATTTCATCATTACCTATATAAATATCTTCAAATTTTGGCTTTTACTCCACCTGCATTCAGTCTGATCATGTGAATTAATTTTATAGTATAAAATAAATAATATCAAAGTATAATGTTAAAGTATAACAGGTAAGAATACAGTCAGCACTTCAAGTTAAAACAAGCAGAAGTGAAATGAAAATGCTCCCAAAACATGCTTAGAAAAGGCAGAGACAAGGCTATTTTAAATGTTATTTATTTATTTATTTTTAAAAGGGTTAAAATATGGAAATGCACATTTAGGAGCAGACTTACCTCTTCAACTCTGCATCACCATTTAACAGTATCATCTTGACAAAGGCAAATCAGTGTCCGTCATCCCAAACTGGATTTGAAATAGCAGATAATTTTTCCACTCTTCATTATGCAGAAAAATTGAATTAATATTGTTAGGATTTTCTAACAGCAGTTAGAATTATGTGGCTAGCAGTTACACAGCTAAACCATGTCACTGCATAGACAAATCCATTTAATGCTATCTTTAATGTAAGATTTATTTCCAATAAAGGGGAATTAATTTCCAAAATTGTCAGATTTTCTTTTTGTGGACAGTTTCAATAGATACAACAAAACCACAGTGCATGCAGGCATCTAGCTGATGGAAGAATGGAAGAACATTTAAAGTGCTGCTCTGTGCACACATTTCTCTTCCTCCCTTGCCAGCTGCCCTACGATATCTTATGGCAGATTCCTCAGCCCTGGAAAGACTTGGCAGAAGCATTTAGAGAAGGGAAATGTTACTCATTTTGTAAAAGGCAAAGGAAAAGTATGAAGGTAGAAGGCTGCTGTTTGCATGGGCTGAGGAAGGATAACCAAGGTTGGCATTTGTATTATAATTTCTCCCATCTCTTTATTTTGAAATTTTCAACAATTATGTTTAATTCGATGTCAGATTCTAGTACTGGTCAGATTTATTTTTGTCTTGTTGTGTTAAGACCCCTTTTTAAGGTTGTATTCTTTTCAAGGTTGTGTTATTTTCAATACAAGTAAATATTCATTCTACAGCTGAAAACTATCTGCGCAACACCTTCCAAAGCACATCCTTTTTGATGACAAAAAGGCACAAAGCTGGTACTTCTAAAATAATTTATACTGTGAGGATGACGGTCTAAGAAACGAGTAGAAATGTTTTTACAACTATTTACAATTTCTTATATACTATATATTAATAAGGAATGTGAATGTTCTATGAGTTACTTAGAAGACCTCCTTATCTCATATTAGCAGTTTATTAAACTTAATAATACAGTGAGTGTCATATCAGAGGAGATAATTCTAGGTGCTTTGCCTTTTGAAGCCTGAAACAGTTTCTGTGGTCATAACTTCAGGGGCTTGTAAATGTTTTTATGTATTTTTCTCAGATTAATAGAATGTTTATTATTTTTGTACTACGTTTGCATAGTCTACAATTACATGAGTTTTATGAGCAATGTAAATTAAAGGCCATAGTCATCAATACAGAGTGAATTATTTGTCCAGGGTGTCATTTGTGCATTGTTTTTGTGTGTCCAGATGGGTATTTTGGTTTACCATATTCATCAACAAGGAATCTCAAAGCATTCTAACATCTGTGTGAGGCTTGAGCACATGTTTGATTATTTCCAAACTGCAATGAACAGCCTAGTTTTTTCTCTTGGAAAGAGGTGATGATCTTGTTGTGCTTCATTTGTAAAGAAGAGGCAGCTTCCCTTAGCACAGAACGGTGAACAATTTGTAGCTGCATGGCAGAGTGTGAGCAGTAGCTGTTTATTCAATGATCTGATGCTGCACGTTCTTGTGGCTTAAAATCATCTGTCGTTTCAGAGGGGTTTTGTAAAAGCATGGAATATAGGTTCTAGGGCAAAAGCTTCAGAACTTAATCTGCTAGCATAAAGTTACTTTTCTTTCCAAAGGGCAATACTCTGTGCGCTGGTCAGTGGATACTGCTTCTACAACTGTAGTAGTAGTCCTAAAGGACATTACGAACAAAACGTAATAGGATTTTGAACAAGCCTATGAACTGTATCACTTTGTGGTACTCCAGGAAGGACATAAACGATCTCAAACTGAAGAAGAAAGCAGGATTTCTTTGTATTGCCTATAAATCAGTGGCAGTAAATATCCAGCAGACTGCAGAAAATAGGCAGATGTGATTTTGACAGGAAGAGTGGTCGTGCCAAATAATTTGGGAAGTTATAGAAACATATTTCATCCTGGTAGAAATGCACCTGTAACACTGACAGGGTCAGGGGCCAGCTTAGCAAGGCTAAGCTGTGCCAGCCAAGTACCAATGGGGACTGGCTGAACGTCTAATGGTTTTAAAAGATGGTTTGCTGCATTCAGCTTCCCGGTCCCTTCACCCTGTTCACTTAGGCATCCAAATACATTGTTCTTCTGAACTGCTTCTCTTTCGTGACTGCCATTTCCCAAAGGCCTTTCAATCCTTACTCTAATTTATGCCAACAAATGTTGACTTTTATGTAATTGTTGTCTAAGTGTAGTTTGTAAATATAGTCCTATTAATTGTTTACTTTTCAAGTATAGAATCTTTTTATTAGTATTTTCCAAAGCTCTTGTAACCTATTGCCTTCCTATTAATGTTTTGATGATTGTTTTGTCTTGTTTGTGTTTGTTTTGTTTTAATTACAAATTAGATTTTGCATGGGCATTTTTATTAGTTTTTAAAATGAAGTAATATATAGATTCCGTTGGCAGGATCAGTTGACATTTTTTATTTTTGTAAGTAATCAGTATTTTCTTAAAATATTGAAAAATAAATGACTATAGGCAAGCGCAGAATTGGACACCCTCCAAAAAACCCAAACAAACAAAAAAACCCAAAACCACCACCACCAAAAACAAACTGGGGGGGAGGAACGACTACGAAACAAACAAACACACAAAACAACTCAAACCAGAAACTTCAAAACCAAACACACAGACAAACAAAAAACTAAGGAAAGAATAAAACCAACCAAACCCAAACCAACCCAACCCCAAAACAACAACTGAAAAACCCAAACAAAATAAAACCAAACCAAACACACACCAATTTAAACCAGTCAGTCCTTTTACCCTTTAGGACCAAAAGCTTTTCCTTTGTCAGTTAGGATACAAATCTCTCTTCTGATGGAGGTAAATGTGATATTTCTTTTTTCTCTCAGTCTTCATTGTACATTTTTGTTTTCCATTACAGCATTACATTGCATTTTTCTGGTGTTTACAAAACTATTATACCATTTTGCTATAGAACAGATAGAGTGAAGGACGATCCTAAGAAAATAGTCTAGTCAACTGCTTAGCCTCTTGTGTTGAACTTGATGGCTTTCAACTTGCAGCAGTCAGCCATAGTCATCATCTGGTCTACTTTAAATAAGGATGGAGTCTCTGTATTAACTAATGAAAGAACATCATCTGTGCAAGTTTGTGACTGTGTTTAAAGAAAACACAACTTTGTTTTACCAGTCCAGGAGGGGGCAGTAAATTTCTTTCTATTGTTATTGGAAGCAAGTCCAGCATTCTCTTCACCATGAAAGGTTCTGCTCTTAAAACCAGTTTTTTTTAATAAGAAACCAACATCTTTATTATTTCTTATCACTTTCATTGTTTTTAACTAGCCTTTTCTGTCAGTCTTTTTTTTTTTTAATGTAAAATTATCAGAACTTTCAATATCAGTCATTTGTATCTTTGATGTTCAATATATTCAGAATCTCTAACGATAGGTATTTTAACTATTAACATTTCATATGTAATTTATTCCATTATTTTGTCAGTTTTTTTGCAAAACATATTTTTCAAAAAGCACTGATGAAATGGGACATACTTTCCCTCTGTGCTTAATTCATAATGATTTCTTCTTCTGGCCCCAATATTCATGTACATATGTATGAAGAAGAATCAAGCTGATTTTGAATATGTGCTCCAAAGTTGTATGTTTGCATTTCTTAGTGAATTACAGTAAAATTAAAATGAATAGGAGGCAAAATAATATAGTTTGTGTGAATGCACAGATTTTTTTTGGACAATTTTTATGATTTCAACTTGTTCCTCTCATTTAGCTTGGAGGTAAAATGGAAATGATTATTGGCTATGAGAAGAAGAAAAGTACAAATCTAGTGCATGTGACATTATTGGAGGAGGATGTAAGCTTTTATATTCCGTTGATTCTTTGGAGTTTCGTTTTTACTGTTGGGCAAAGTTATTAGCCTGAAAACTCAGGTAAAATTAAAGTGGCCTTGTGATTCCACATAACCTACTTGAAAGTTTTCCCTGTTTATAATTGCTGTAATTCTCAAGAAGATGTAGTAAAAAATCCCACAAAGCATAAGAATGGTAATCGTCGTAGCTGGTCCAAAAGTTCATCCCAGATCAAGTGCAACCAGTACTTTTTCCCTTGATCCTGCCCAACGGGGATATTTTCAATGAGATCTCTTAAGGTGTTTTGTTGTTGTTATTACTGATGTTATTATTAATATTTTTTCAGGCCTACGTTGCTCAGGAATTAGCTTGGAGCTTTGTAGAGCCCTGGCTATGGTGTTCTGTTTCACCTAAGCAATTGAAATGTTCCACTTAGGGCTATCACAGTGAACGATCTGTGCCGTTATTGGAAGTTGTTTAGCGTACCCTGGGAACATGGAACAGTCCTGCATCTGGCACAGAAAGTGTCCCACAGAAATACTTGCTGTTTATTTGGTGGATGAGTCTGTTGAAATGTTTCCCCAAACAACTTTTTTTTTCTTTAAAGCCTTGTAATTTCTCTGTTTTAAGATGTGTTCAGCTGCTGTTTCATGATCCATGGTGCACCACAAACAGTTACGGTTTATTTCTTGTCAAGAGCAAACTGCTGTTGCAAAATTTGTAAAGTGCTTTTTGCATTTCAATGCTGTTATTTGTCGGTTTTACTACTACTATCATTATTATGCACTACAATTATTATTTTGTGTAAAAAGTATCACAACTCTATCTTAAGGCCATTTCTTGAGTTAGAGAATGCTGATATGGGGGGGGGGGGGGGGAATATTTCACATGGAAATGTCTCTGAAATAAATTCTAGCCTAGAAATGTAGAATAGGAGTGGGCTGGAAGAATGTGGGAGAAACTTTGCAACTAAGTGACTTGAATTAATAAATGCAGTATAGATTTTGAATACGTGCCAACTGTATTGAATACAGTAGCTCTGTGGAGATTTAAAACTGTCAGACCAAAGTTATCAAAAGTGGGTGCCTGAAGTTTCATACCTAAATGTAAGTGATTTAATTTCCAGAGTGTGAGTCAACCATGACTGGGGATGGGAGCCGATGGAAGTTTCTTATGCTTCACAGCGTTAAACAGCATTTCCTAACAGATTTTAGCATGCATCTTATGTAAAGCATTCACTGATGAAATGTAAAACCAGAGTTTAGTGCAAAAACAGGGTTCTCCTAGGGTGTTTTTGCCTTTTCACACTGTGAGACTTCAGTGACATTCATTGCCTTCTCCCCGCTTTTTTTTCCTCAAAGATTAAGGATCATATCCACAAGTTATTTCTTCCTGTAATCCAAAGCACTTGATGATTTTATTTGCCTTTAACTTAGGAAAAAAATAATATATGCTATTTAATATAAAGATATAGAATATTTGTTTTCTATATAATAGAAAACAAATAAGATATTTTGTGTTTCTTTAAAAGAGAAGGAAGCACTCTGGAGTCTCACAAATGGCTTTTATCTGGCTATTTTTAGGTATCCCATAGCATAGTTATTTAAGCTTAAATTGTCTTGAGAGCTGCCCCAATTCAATAACTGAGCATATTCCTTTGAACAATCCTATTTGTATAACTAGTGAAGAGCTCTTGATTAGTTTGTGCTTGTATTTTCTGCTTTATTAAACATATACTTATGCGGAAGGAGAAACTATTTTGATGAATACATTTTTCTCTTTCGCTGTCCACAAACATTTAATGCATGCGTAGTGGTACCAAGGTATATGTAAAGGGACAAGAACAATTTTGGGAGCCATTACTTGATGACAGTGTTGCACACAAAGAGAAAGTTGGTGAAATACCCAAAGTGTAAAGTCAGGATGGTGTGTTGGTGTCTCCTGCTTAGATGATCAGCAACACAGCTCACTGCCAACCAGTGTGGTGCTCCTCAGAGCCAAAACCATTGCCGGGTGGTCTACAACATCATCATAGCCTGAACATCCCTTGATACAAGAGCAGATTCTGCTGGGCACTGCTGTACCGTGGCAGAATCAGAAGGATCATCCCCCCTGTGCTTGTTGCTACCTGGAATCCAGAGTGAGGGGCCAGTTGTCTGTCTGTGCTATTTTGTGTTTTAACTATCCTGAACTGGCAAGAAAAATGAAGTTTGATTATACATATTAGGGATTTTATAGCTTTACCATTCCATATGCATTTTTTTCACACGTTAGAAATGTTATATCCTTAAGCAGCAACACTACTGAAGCTGTTTTTAAGTCACTGTTGAGGATTGTTGCATACCCATGTTATACATTTTTCATTTAATATTTTCTTTTTTTTTTTTTTCTCCTTTGTTCTACACTGAACTGATACTTGACCTGAAATGGTTCCTACTACAATTTGAATGTGGAATTACTACTACTGTTTTACTATCTCTGACTGGAGGTATGTGATCGTACTAGAATATAAATTGCATCCATCAGAACTTGGAAAATTCAATAATCAAAGTGGGGAAATGAGCTTATGCACAAACTCGTCAAAGAGGAACTTCAGTCCATTTTTCTTTTTTATAGGTTAGTGTTAAAAAGAAATAAAGATACTGCCTTCTGAAACATTGATACATAGCAAATAGCCTGTTATTTTCAAAACAATATGCAATTATTCAATATTGTAAAAGGCAGATTTTAGATGCTTCTGTCTTTATAAGCTTCCTAACTATAGCTAGTGTCTAATATTGATTTTGAATAATTTAAATGGTAATAAAATTGGGTTTTCATGACAGTCAATCAGAGACATTTTATATTTAATGTTCATTTAAAGAAACATAGTGCCTTCTTACCTTCTGAATTTCAAAACCATTAAAGTAATTGCAGGTCATTAAGCTAAATTTCTTTGAATAATCTGAACAGTTAATCTAATTCATACACCATTCAAACCAGTGGACAGGAAAGATTGGAATGCCAGGCATGGATTTTCGAGAGATTCACCAGATGGATCTTCAGGTGTGCTTACTGGCATTTCCTTAGAAACAATTACCCCCACACTCCAAATTGTTGGGACATGGAATTGTGTTCCAGTTTTGTATTGTTTTAAATGAATAGTCTTCAGAAGAGAGGAGGCTTAAGAGCATTGTTTTCTTTCCTTTGAGGTAGCCAAATCATTAACTATTGCAAAATATTTTCGTATAGTGTCCCATACTCAGCAAGTGCTATAATTGAGTGTGAAGGAAGTCTCAATGAAAATACCTTGAAGTATCTGTGTTCTATCAGAAGAATGGTTACATGTCATCTCTTAACATTATTGCTTCCTTATGTGGAAGTTGAAAATACGAGGTGATTCCTCAGAGAATGTAGATAAGACAGTGTGTTTGTAATGTAAAAGACACAGAATACGTAAGTTTCCATACAAGAGCGCTGTGTTTGCATGTGAGTGTCTGTCCCTCTCTCTTGCTCACATACCCCGACACTGCCAGCAACGTGGTGCAAAGACAGAGCAAAAATATTGTCTCTATTTATATGGCCAGTTCACTAATGTGCATGAAATGAAGAGTTTAGAATCTTGGGTGATTGTTACACTGTTGTGTTTTAAAGAAGGACAATATTTTTGATCCCTGTGCTTTGAGACATGCTAAATTAATGCAATTTATGTACTGAACAAGCGAAAAACAAGCACTCCAGAGGACAAAATGGGATAGCATGGGGCTTATTCATGCAAATACGTGCACAGTTCTGCTAAGAGGCCTGCTCTGGAATAAAGATAGTGTGTAATTTAAATGAAGAAGAAAATGCCACCAGTTTCAGTTTTAGCAAGAAAGCAAATTATGTTTTTGCAGTTTACTCATCGGTGCAACCAGTTCTTGCTCCATCAAACACCCTTTTGGAGCTGCGGGTTCAGTCTTGGCTGCTGCTAGGATGGGAAGGACTAAGAGTTGTCTTGAGCCTCCAGCTGCCAGGCTGTACCTCTTGTACCATCACTGCTGCACAGTTCTCTCTTTGGCGCGCTCTCTCTTTTATCTCTCAATATACCAAGTTGCTGTCTTTGTAACCAGTAGATGTCTTGGGTCTGCCTACACCTTTGCAGCAGTGTTTCATAATTGGGGACTTATAGCAAAAATGGAAATTACATCAAATGCACACTGCTTTAAATAAGTCCAAATTTTCATAACAATAGACTGTAATAAAATTAAAATTTTGTGTTATCTAAAGAAAGACGATAAAGCAGCCGTATTATTTTTCTTCTTCACGGGAATTATAATGTACTTAAACAAAAAAATAAAAAAGGCAGCAGCTCCCACAGAGATTTAAAAAAAAAAGAAGGAAAAAATCCATTTCCATACTTAGCTCAGGAAACATTTTAAGTTCTATGTTGACCAGGCCTGTCTCCGCTTTGAAACTCACGAAGATTATTCTCAGTGGGAGATTTTCAGTCAATATGACACTGGTAGTTTAGATTTCATTTTGGCTCTATGTTAATCTGTTGATTTCTTGAAAACAATAGCAAATAATAATAAAAAATAATAACCTCAGATTTCCTTGTTACTGTTCTACAGAGTCTGAACATCTCTGAGAAAGTCAGGTAATTTCCCTAGATGTCATTTGTGCTCTGAAAAGAACTGATTTGTGGCTGTGTTTTCGTCTTCCAACTTACGCAAGTTAGATGCTTATGTTCCAAAAAATGTAAGTCCTGAACTTCAGTTCAGACTATTAAGATTTTGAGATCTGAGGCCTGAACTTCCCTGTGTTATTCACATTGTTTCTTAAGCTGACTCGGGATATATAAGTTTAATTTTGCTTGCTGATTAAGTGAATACATGGGGCAACTTCAGTGAAATCAATGGGAATTAGTTCTCATTGCAAGATTTATGGCACTGATTTCAATGGCATTTGCTATTTTTACATTATGTTAAACAACATTGGGATTTTTTTAAGTTTAAAAATGAATATGAATTAATCATAAGAACTCCTTGTTTGAATTGCATTTATTTTTGAATAAATATTGAGAACTCCAGCTCTTGGTAGAGTGTATTGAAGCTGCTGTTTTGTCTCTATGATGTGAGATAATGCACTTAGAAATTTTTGTTATAATATTATAAATACATGATTTCACCAAGGGGTGACCAACCTCATCACCTTTTATGAGGACATAATGAGGTGGATAGATGATGGCAGAGGGGTGAATGTGGTCTACCTTGACTTGAGTAAAGCATTTGACACAGTCTCCCACAGCATCCTTACAGCTAAACTGAGGAAGGGCGGTCTGGATGACCGGGTAGTGAGGTGGACTGCGAACTGGCTGAAGGGAAGAAGCCAGAGAGTCGTGGTCAATGGGGCAGAATCATATTGGAGGTCTGTATCTAGTGGAGTGTCTCAAGGGTCAGTACTAGGGCTGTTATTATTCAATTTATTCATCAATTATTTGAATGCGGGAATAGAGTGTACTATCAGCAAGTCTGCTGATGACACCAAGCTGGGAGGAGTGGCTGACATGCCAGAGGCTGTGCTGCCATCCAGAGACCTGGACAGGCTGGAGAGTTGGGCGGGGAAAAATTTAATGAAATATAACAAGGGTAAGTGTAGAGTCTTGCATCTGGGTAGGAACAACCCCAGGTTCCAGGATAAGTTGGGGAATGACGTCTTAGAGAGCAGCGTAGGGGAAAGAGACCTGGGGGTCCTGGGGACAGCAGGATGACCATGAGCCAGCACTGGGCCCTTGTGGCCAGGAGGCCAATGGCATTCTGGGGTGGATTAGAAGGGGGGTGGTCAGTAGGTCAGAGAGGTTCTCCTGCCCCTCTACTCTGCCCTGGGGAGACCACATCTGGAATATTGTGTCCAGTTCTGGGCCCTCAGTTCCAGAAGGACAGGGAACTGCTGGAGAGAGTCCAGCGCAGGGCAACAAAGATGCTGAAGGGAGTGGAGCATCTCCTGTGTGAGGAAAGGCTGAGGGAGCTGGGACTCTGGAGCTGGAGGAGACTGAGGGGTGACCTCATTAATGTTTACAAATGTATAAAGGATGAGTGTCAGGAGGATGGAGCCGGTCTCTTCTCGGTGACAGTCAACGGTAGGACAAGGGGTAATGGGTACAAACTGGAACATAAGTGGTTCCACTGAAATTTGAGAAGAAACTTCTTCTCAGTGAGGGTAACAGACACTGGCCCAGGCTTCTCAGAGAGGTTGTGGAGTCTCCTTCTGTGCAGACATTCAAACCCTCCTGGACACCTTCCTGTGTAACCTCATCTGGGTGTTCCTGCTCCAGCGGGGGGATTGCACTGGATGATCTTTCGAGGTCCCTTCCAATCCCTGACATTCTGTGATGAAAAAAATAATTATTTTCCAGATGTTTTAATGTTTGTGTGATATACTTACTGATATAATGTCTGAAATACATTCAAATATGTGTTACAGCACTCTGCTTATCTATCTTTATTTGACCTCTTCAATAAGGCATAATATTTTCTTCCTATTCTATGTTTTATCAGAGTACATTTTAGTGCTACAGTCTTGAAGACAAAGAAAAAAAAAAAAAAAACACAAACACAACACAAAAAAATCCAACAACAACAACAGCACCAACAAAAACCCCAAACAACAATCCCCAGAAGTTCCGTTACAAAGATACTAGTTCAAGAAAACTCTTGACAATGCGATTGAGCCCATAAGAACTTTGAGCTAAATGCATCTAGGTTAGATGAGAAAAATATATAAATTATTCCCTACAGTTAAATAATGGATGTGTTTATTACCATGTTATGCAAGTGCCACTGTTCAGCCAGTGCTATATGATGTTATGATGTTCTCTTGAAAATGGCAATGGTAAGCTATACTTAGGCATTTACATTTTATTTATGCCTTTTGAATTTTAAGGAATTCATTCCACTTTTCTTACCTTGCTCAAAGCTAATGAACTTTTTTTTTTTTTCAGCTGAGTTGACTCACTGACCTGTTACTTGTTTTAACTTCAAAATGATGCTACTGTTTCAAATTCCTCTTGAATTTCCCCTGGATTCAATGACCAGTTGCCTCCAAGTATTGTTTCTTAAAAAATAATAATTGCATTTCATTATGCTCAAAGTATAACCTTTTCAGTTTGCATATTTCTTGCAGGCTATGCTGGCTTATTTCCACTGTAATACATTAGAGTGGAAAACTATTAGAAATATTGATTTATCATTTATAATACCAAAGTGATATATTGAAATGAAATTTGGATGCAGTCCAGCCCTCAGATAACATTGGCGTTATTGGATGAAGCTGAATGATCTCATTCTAATTAATATGCTAGTTCTATGTGAAAAGCACGGAGAAAAGATACCCGAGAGTTGGTGAAAAATAGGAGTTCAGTACAGAAGATGGCTGAGGTTTATATTTGTTGAAATATTTGAATATTTCATATTCCATATTCAGAGAAATCATTACTTTGCTTTCTCACCCCTCCATCTCTTACCTTCTTTTTCCTTCCTCTGACTCAACATCATCTTGGTGTGAACCTGTTTACATGTAATGTGTATTACAATGTAGTACATATGAATGCATAGGATGTATATAAAGTCTGTATTGATTGTGATTTACATCCTGCAGTGCGCTTGGTTACAACTAAGCCTCTTTTAATCAGGCTAAGTTGGAATCCAGGGAATTAAAAACATTTGTCTTAACCTTAACATGTTGTTCTTATACTATATCTGTGGTTCTCATCTTCTACATTTTAGCACATGTACATTCTAGCACCTTCTGTAATATGGGAATTTCAGCAAATAAATTTATTTTCAATTAGAATGTGCATGTCCTGTATATAGGGTGGTGTCTGCATTCACTGATTTTAGTCTTTATTAATCTCATTCACTTTTATCCTGCCAATCAGTGTAATAGCCGTTGAACTAGCAAACTTGGTTTCCATATTGGCTTTATATTTTTTTAATGATCTGCCTTCCTCTTTGATGGTTTTTGTTTGTGTTTGGTGTTTTGTTGGGAGAAGTTAATGGAGAAAAACTGCCTGTGATCAGATCTCTGCCGAGCTGAGAGTGAGCGAATGCTGCCAGCACTGATGGTGCCTTCTCTTTACCACTGATTGAGCTTCCTGGGCTTAAGGGATTCAAAGGGCTGGGTTTTTATGGTTGATATGGTTTTGGTCATTTGTCATAAAATCATCCCAACTGAGCTGTTTACTGGTCTGAATACTTAATTACTGCAGTAGCAGGGAATGGCGTAAGCTTTCGTTTTTTACTGAATATTCATGTAGAAATAGGAAATAGTTGGTGCTTCTGTTTTCTTTTTGTGAGGAGTTTACCTATAAATGTGTGTGTGTGTATATATATATATATATATATATTTTTTTTTTTCCTAAATGACTGCCAGAATTATTTTTTTTATATAATAGTAATATTTTTTTTCTTTTACTTCTAATGGTCAACTGCACATGGCACATGTCACCTGACATCAATGACAAAGCTTTTAAAAGGATTTAGCAACTCCTTTCCGTCTTTGAAAAAGTATATAAACAAGCTGAAATAGATCAATTAAATTTGTTCATGGTCAAAAGCAAATCATTGAAAAGACTCTTATAACTGTAAAGGTAATACTTTTTTCTTATTTTAAGTACTTAAAATCCTCTTCGAGGGGCTCATTTTATTTGTAGGCTATTATTTAAAAACAAACAAAAAACAAACTACAAATTTTTATATTCATCCTTTCCTACTCAATTGCTTCTTTGAGGAGAAAAAGTGTTGGATGGAATAGCATAAATTGGGTTTTGGTTTGTTATTAGAATTTTTATATATTATATAAGATTGTATCCTGCGGTGTGCTTCTCTAGATCTGTTTTCACTTTTCAGGTGTAGGTCTGCTTTGAGTGTAGGTATTTTATCATAGAGATGGATAAAACCAGAAAATGAATCTTTTAATGCTAAGGTAGTTTGTCAGTGTAACCTTAAAAATTTGTTACCCTGTTGGTGTTTTGTTTATCTTTCAATCAGCAGGGCTTTGTGTTATTTCTATTTTTCATTGTGCCATCATGCAACCCATTGAGATTCACTTCTCTGATAAAAATGTGATGTCTTTATTGTAAACAGGAAATTGCACTATTAACTGTTGTAGTTTTCTTTTATTCTACCCAAAAGACCTTTTTTTTTTTTTTTTAATCTCCTGCCCTTTTTTAGGTTCTCATGTTTAACGTGCTGTGGTTCCTCCAGGGCTGCCAAAAGGGGAAATTGAGTTTTAGAGAAAATGTTGCTGGAAACTGCAGCCTCTGCACTTTGTGGGTAGGAAGCTCTTGTGGGCAGGCAGGCAAGGAACAGTTCAGCACAAGCTTCAAGCTGGTGACTAAGCCTGGGAATCAAAGGTAATTCTCCAGTCACATCAACCTTTATCAGAGTTTTCCTGCCTAGACATTGTTTATTCTATATATTCGGAATGGTTTGGAATTTAGACATTTTTTTTTACAATGTGAAACATTATTGCAGTACTGCAAGGGCAAATGCAAGAAGTATAGTTTGGTGAGCTTTTTGTTCATGTCTACTCACATTTCCTTGCACTGAGGTGAATCAGTTTTATACAATCTACAGGGGGTTTTATTGTAAAAGTAACCAACCATTTATCATGTTTATTAGAGAAGGGCTGCAATTAATTTGATTTCAGGAACAACAACTGGCTCAGATAATGAAAAAATAATGTATATAACCATGTTACAAGGTACAGCATAGAGAAGTAAAAGGATGGTTTTGGAATTTGGGGGAAAATGAGGTCAAAAGGCTTTGACAGCACGCTCCCCACTCTTCAGCTGTTGCTGTTACAAATGGCAGCTGAGTGGCTGAATTCAGTACAGCTTATTGTGCAGGGGGCACAACTTTTTATCTGCTCCTTCCTAAAAGCCCAAAACATGTTAATCCTCAGTGGTTTTCATTGCCACAGGGTGACACTAATAGTTCTCAGTACGTATTTATGTTTAAACGTACAGAGTCTTGAGTGGTGATTGCGTGATATGTTGGCTATTTAAATAGCAGAACTGCTTTACAAAGCTCTGGCCTTCTGTTGCTTGTTTTTCCAGTCCTTATTTGGGTTGACACAAATAGTTAAAGAGTTTGTACCTTAAATTGTTAGTGACCAGGCTTAAAAGGAATTGTAAGATAATGTTACTAATGCATCTTCCAAAGGAGTACTGCAGTCAGCCAGGTGAGAGGAGTGTAGTTCTGAGACATAGGGAAGCAAAGCAAAAAATCTGTGGATCTTTTAGCAAAGTCTCACTAAGATCATTTCAGTGTCAAGAAATGTCATAGCTGTGTCTCTGGTCTTCCACTTGTCACCTAACAACAAGTGGCAAGGCTGATAACTAGATATTTTCCAAGACAGTACAGATGGTGGAGAAGCCAGATAAGATTGTGTATGATCTGAAAGTGTATCAACATGTCAAGCAGAATACCTATAGATACCTATAGGCTGTGTCGTTTTAATTCTATAAAGAACTTAATCCAAAATGTTTGTCCTGTGCAACTGTAGACCAGGGTGAGGACATCTAAGGTCCAGTGATTGGGATTTTGTCATGCAGATGAGAGACTATTACTTTCTAGGTTCCAGCCCAAACTACATAATGTCAATAGAGCCCATTGAGAAAAATTTAGGTATCTAAAACCAGAATGTATGAGTATTCCCCTTTCTTCCTCTTTATTTTACTCTTCTGCCTGTTCCTACTTCTGTCTCAGAAGATGGGGATCCATGCTGGCACCAATGCAATGTTATTCCAAGGAAAAGCAGATCATTCTTGCTCAGAAGCAAATTACTGCCAACAAGAGACCTGTGAAAGCTCCCAGGAATATGATGTTGCTCAGGCTGCATTTAAGTGAAACATCTAAATTGCACAGTCTACCTGAACCCACGGTAGCACTTGCTAAATCTGGCAAGTTAGACAGAGCTAAAAAACTACAGAGATTTTAAAAAAATGCATAGAGGCATGGCAACACAGAACCATTTCTGTTGATCTGAAGAAATTTTAAAAAGCCCATGTTGCTGTTTCCTTTTTTTTTTAGTGAGAAACATGCTTTCTGTGTTACATTCAACTAAAGCTCTGAAGTAGCAGTACTTTCAAGACAGAAAGCCCATTCTGTTCTCATGAATACTATGTATTAATACCTTTCTCTTCTTTCCTTGATTTTTTTCCCTTTCCTATTGATGCTGTCTTAACTAATTGCTCCATCTGGTCATAAAATTAATCTATAGCAACACTTAAGCATTGTCTACTTATTTCAGTGTGTAGGAAATTAGTGGCTTTCAATTATACTTACTTTCACTTTCAAGTCAGCTTTGCCATATCTACCAAACAATGATGCTCTGAATAAAACACAAGGATATTTTTATTGTTCAATAGAAAATATTCCATTTGTAGTGTATGATTTAGAAGCTTCTATGGATGTTTTCTGAGCAAATTAAGGTTAATGTTCACCCTATTGCAGGGGGAGTTTGGTGTGCAACTTTTGTTGGTGCTAATGGGATGCAATGCCCTAGCACTGAGCTGAAAATCCATCTCTTGCTATCTAAAAGGTCAGGCTAGATAGACCTGAAGCCAACTAGTTTTTGGAATAATAAATTAATTTATGAGAAATGTACAGTTTGGGCTAGGCAGTTGATGTTACAATGTGGAATGGAAGGGAAAACTGTCTCCTATTGCAGTAATGCTGAAAGCTTTTGAATGAGGAGTCTTGCCACAGGGCTATTCACAACACTGAGTGTAATTCTCATGCTTGTCTAATATTACAAATTAGGTCATTTATTATTTTGGCACAGGGCATTTAACACATTTTTAAGTTGTTCATGTATTTATTGCATGAGGAACAAGATACTATGAATATTTGATAGTTGTGTTCATTTTCTTATAGTACTGAAAGCAGCAGTGTCTCTGTTGTCAGTGTCTGTCATTTCCCCAAACATGTCAGTATCTCAAAATGCTGAGACTTATCCAGATTTTGAACTCATGTTAAAAAACCCTACTCTTGTTAGAATACCTAAGTTAATCTAATGAGAATTTCCGTACCAGCAACTTCTGAATGAACTGGTAAGGTTATGAACCTAGCTTTTCCATAGTACCTTGGTACATTCTAGAGACTTGTGATCATATAAATTTTGATTTTGAAGTAGAGAAATTAATATTTGCAGTGTTTGAATTCAAAATTAGATGTCTAGTGTGGTGTAAATTGGTGTTTTTTTCATGTCCAATGTACAATGAAGCTGAAAGACAAAAATATCATGTATGTTGCTGCTTACCAAATAACAATCTGTTAGTTCCAGATAGTTATTGAGGATGATTTTCTATTTTTCTTTCCTTTTGAGTCTAGATTTTGCTTTTTTTCTCTGTATGTTGGAAGAGTATTCTGCTGCTTATTTCTACCATATTTTTATCTCCATTTAGGAGATCATCCTCCTTTCTTCCTTTTCCTTATCAAAACTTTTTGTTGCATAGATATTGATGGACTAAGGGTTAGTTAATAAATGGATGTTCTTTACACATATGTTTATATGGAGAGGGCTGATTTTCATAGGGTAATTACCTTGTGAGGAATTGAATTTCTTGAATGGAATGGTCAGTTGCTGCCAAGGTGGCAAATAGAATCTGCATTGCAACTGTACTTGTAATAATGTCTTAAAGTGGATAGAATGTGAGTCTAAAACAGTTTTATTGTCTTAACTGAGTCCAGAGGCTTCCTGTGTGCCCATTCTTGCATCTCCAGGAGCAGTTTTTATTGACTACTTAACGTTCTCTGCCTGTACAATACCATAAGTACCTTAAGTAGGCGGTCTCAGATGTTGGTTGCATTTTGATCTTCAGAATGATATAATCAGAGAGTAATTCCAATTGAGTAGGCCAAAAGGAGGCCTTTAGCCCAAACGCTTGCTCAGCCATAGAGTTCATGCCGTGTTTTCATGCGTTTGCATGTGAAAGGCTGTCTTGTGGTCTTCCTGCTAATGCACTTTCTCTGCTTTCCATTAGTTTCAATAAAACTCTGAAGTGCAAATAAGGCATATTATAACAAAATCTTTCCTGTGCAGCTCAATTAATTTTGAAATAATCAAGATATTTGGAGACAAATTCTAAAAGGACTACAGGATTACAAATCACAGTGCAATTTTAAAGTTGTAATGAGAATAAGTTGCACAGGAAGGTCTCTTTACAGTTATTGTCAGGAGAATGAAGTAACACAGTGTTAATGTTTTGTGTATTCTGTGAAAGATGATAATAAACTCTACTGCTTTGACCTTATAACTGTTCTGTAATTTGACTTGCTGGCAATTTGCATTTTTCTTTGGTTGCAGCCTTAGCAACCTGTGAAGAAGAGGTGGAACTGACAGTTCTAAACAGAACTGAATACTGAAAAGGTCAGAAATATCAAGAATGATAATTCTGATACCACCTGCTCATGACAAAGGTTTTAGCAAAAAGGCACAACATGAATCTGTTGAAATAAAAAAGGTTATTATAAAAATGTTTCTATATTTGTTGAGAAAAGTAAACAAAAGCACACTTTTTTCCTTGTAGCTTATTGAATACTCCATTAATGTTTATTTTTTAACACCTTTGTAAGTGAATGTGTACAATGCTGCTGTTTCTTTTTCTTATTTTGCCCTCAAATAATAGTCTTTTGTACTGAAGGGCCCCCTGATAACTATTTGAAGATGAAGGAAACTGAATTTTACACTCTTCAGAAGCTTTCCAGTTCCACAGGCCAGACAGATTTCTTAGAATATATTTGGCTATGTATTTGAATACATTTTAAAAAATATTGTGATCTGTAACCAGCATGAAAGTTTTAGGGTTTTTTTTCTCTAAAACAAAAACTTCACATTTTCCAGGAATTTACAGAACAAAGTTGTGGTATTGAACGTGAAGGCTAAAGGTCTGATTAACATCTTAACAACATTCTTTGATTTCTACTTAGTTGACTGAACACTGAATCAGGCAAGTACACCCAGTACTTTGTGATACTCAGCAATGTAATCGATCAATTTATTCCTGCATCCCTGCAGAGTGAAATAAGTGGTCAACCCTCTTAAAAAAGGTATACATTGTTCTTGGGGTGGTTTTGAGGTGTGTGTTGTATGTTAATAGGTGTCTAAATTTCCACATTCAAACACACACATAGAAACCATTTAATTACTTTTAAGTCTTTCACTTGTTACATGTTTGGGAAGGGAAGTAAAATATTTTGTAGTTTCCTGTTGTTTATAAACCTACGTGTTGTTCAGTTCCTTTCTCATTCCAGTGTACTTATAAATGTAAGAGTGGAGGAAGCTGCTCAAAATTGTATATCATGTGATGTTCATAACATTTATTCTTATTTATTTATCTGTTTATTTTTAGTATATATATGTATCGAACTCAAATGGATCCATATTTTTCTTTCAGGTGTGCTTCAGGGATTTGCCCTTCAAGGCAACTAACCACAGTTCTTGAAAAATACAAATATTCTGAGGGGGTGGTGTCAGAATGCTGTCTTATGGAAAGGATTCCAGTGCTTTTGTAGTGATGAACCACACATTCAGTTGGACAAATATTTGCAGCTTTCTGCTCTAGAATCACAGACTAGCTGGGGTTGGAAGGGACCTCTGGAGATCATCCAGTCCAACCCACCTGCTAAAGCAGGTTCACCAGAGCAGATCACACAGGAAGGTGTCCAGGCGGGTTTGAATGTCTCCAAAGAAGGAGACTCCACAACCTCTCTGGGCAGCCTGTTCCAGGGCTCTGGCAACTTATAGGAAACAAGTTTCTCCTCGTATTCAGATGGAACCTCCTGTGTTTCAGACTCATCCTATCATGGGGCGTCACTGAAAGGGGTCTGATCCCATCCTTTGACACCCATCCTTCAGATATTTATAAACTTTGATAAAATTCTTTTCAGCCTTCTCTTCTCCAGGCTGAACAGACCCAGCTGTCTCAGTCTTTCCTCACAAGAAAGATACCTCAGACCCCTCATCATCTTTGTAGCTCTGCTGGACTCTCTCCAGTAGTTCCTTGTTCTTCTTAAACTGGGGAGTGCAGGACTAGACCCAGAACTCCAGATGCAGCCCCACCAGGGCAAAGCAGAGCAGGAGTAACAACCTCCCTTGAATTGCTGAGCACACTCTGCCTAATGCAGCCCAGGTATCATTGAACTTCTTGGACACATGGGCACATTGCTGGTTCAAATGCACAACTTTCTAGTATTTGCCAAAATTCAGTTTTAACACAACTTTGTCTAGTGTCATAAAAAGGTATTTTCAGACTGTTTTGCACTTTGTAGTGCTGCTTTTCTTGCTTTTGTCTTTGCAGTTCCACATACGTCTCATGTCAGTCTCATTTTATGCCCAAAGATACTGCTAGCCTACAGAAAACAGCGGTTAAGTCATTTTTATTGTTATACATAACATCTAAATGCTGAATCTTAACAACTGAGGCTACAGAAAATGTTAGATATAATGAAGAATGTAATCCTACATCAATTTAAGATTTCTCAGATGGCTGGCATGTTATCACCCCTTGTTTTCAGTCTTGGCGGAATGGGAGGTTTCTTCCTCTGGTGTGAAGTTTACTACTAGCTCCGTGTATCTCTCACAGCTTGGAATGTAGAACTTGAGAGTCATTTGAAATATGTGAGGAAGATACATGTTGTAGAGTAGAGGAAAGTTAGCTGACTCTTAAAAATATTTTTACCAAAATGGTCTGCAATTTACTTTCACCAAGTTGAATGCTACCATGGTTACTGCACTGTTGTCATTTGCTCCATATTCCTTATAAATTCTTAATTTGGAGTAGTATGGTGAGGTTTAAGTTATCTAAATATGCATTACAGCTATTTTCTAGGATGTCCTGCTTGGCAGCTACTGTAATTTTCTACATCATTCAAATGATGAGTTAGATTACAACATAAATTATACCATTAGTTTGTTATTAGTTTATAATTAAAAATTACTTAATGTGTACATTATGGATTTTACAGATGGAAAAAAATAGACTCAGTGAGAGCCCACTCTAGTCACATCGAAATGGATTTTGAATAAAACAGAAGAGCAACAGGGTTGATAAATGAATTTAATACAAAGGTGAATAGGCGTGTTTGCTTGGTATTTGTGAACAGTCAGTTGACGCAGCTCATAGTGCGGAGGAACACATTGGTGCTAATTCCAGCATTTCATGAAGTTAAATTGAAAGATTGTATATTTATATTTCATATTCTTCAGAGAATACATTTGTAAATCAGAAAGGAATGTTAGGTTTGTGCCAGATATTACACAGTGCTTATTCCGTGGGGAATTCTCACCTGAGTTTGAAATTAAAGATATTAACTACTGCTGCATTTTGATGCTAGAATTGGTAAGTGGAAGCTCATCTAACATGTCTATTCGTAAATCCTCTTTATGTGAGTGCAATATGGGCCCTAAAAAGTGTCAAGAGTGTGTTTAATGAGGAGAAGAAGGGAACTGAAGGGAATGTGGTAGATATTTAAAGCCCACTGGCATTCATAAAACAGATACATGTGGGACATAAACTGTGGAAGTAGATATGTGAGGAAATTGCTTATGAAGTAAAAATGTGCGTTATACTGCTGGATTTGGAAAGTTTGAACAGCAGCTTCTAAAGATAAAGCTAAATTCCAATAATGTTCTTTGGTTTAGTGTACGTTATAAACATATTTATGTAATCCAAAGAGTAGATTGTCTCTGTTTTTTTTGAGAGAAGTACCATCAGGCAAGTGAGATGCTGGAGTCTTCCTTTTATTTGACAAAAGGTCTTAGTAGAACCTTAAGGAAACTAGACTGCCTTAAGGGAAACATTGTCTCATAGTGAAGCAGAATAAGAGAATTTTTCCTTTTGAGCTTTGGGTAGCTGATCAGACTTTTAAAGAATGCAATATTTAAAACTACTTTGTTCTCTAGAATATTGGATTATGCACACATTATGGAGGGATTTCGGAGGTAAAAATGTTACATGTCCAGCTGTACGTTGGGAAGTCGCATAATAACCATTGAAAAATCTCCTTGCAGTTGCCAGTTTTTGCGATATTGAATAATACAATCACATATAGACATTTGTTTTTCTCGTTTTCACTCATGTTGACCAGCAGAAGCTGTTCAAAGTGACCACACTAGAAATTCCTTCTTTTTAAAATGTGTTTTTACCTGAGACAGAATGTTGACAAATAGAATCCTTTCTAGGGCAGAACTTGCTTTGCAGCAGCTCTTCTGTTTCAGATGAGTCCACTCCAGCATTTCACACGTTGGTGGTGCTGCATCTGATCCAGCTGCACAACATCCCTGGTGGGAGAGAGGCCTCGGTGCTGTGCTGTTCTATGGGAGTCTGTTCCTGCCAGTCTGTCCCTGCACCAAAAGAGGTCACACACTGTCACCAGTCTGGTTTGACACCACATGTTATTTCTGGTGCATGATGCGGTGTGTGGGCACCTCATACGCTATACCGTAATTTGTGGGATGTTCTGTTTCAGAATAATAAGCAATCTGAAGAGTTTGGAGACATCTCTTGAAATTACAGTGAGTTTTTTTAGTGTTTCTTTACAGAAAGCAATTCAAGCATTGCTGGTAATACCAATCTAACGTGGTAAAATCTACAGTCATTGGTTCTTGTTTTTCAAAGTTCATGTGGCAACCATTGTATTAACATCATGAGAGAGGAAAACAATACTGGCTTTTCTATGCAATAAAACTGCACAGGAATTTGGACAGTTTCTTTACTAGTGACAATGACTTGAACTTGCAGTAATGCCACAATTCTTTCTCACCTACATAATTCATGTCTTCGACATGAGAGAAGAATAATGGGTGAAATGAAGCCTCAGACCAATTCCATTACCTACGTGTGTGGTATGAGAACATTTGTCAATGTATGATACTTACCTTTTGCTCTCTTAAATCTGTGAGCATTACAGAGCTACTACAGGCATTGCTACATTCCTATTGTTTTACCTTCGTTATTTAGCTGAAGTATAGCTTGTCAGTATCTGAGCATCCTTCTGTCTTCACTTAATACCTTACATCAGTTACGAACTACTTTACAACTACAAAGAATAGAGTGTTTAGGTTTGCCTTGGGTAGATGTGCTAGAACAGATCTGAATAACCGTAACCTGTAGAGTGTTAACTTCAACTATTCACACAGATATATGTCTGCTGCCAGAGCTCCTCAATAAAACCCTTTAAGAACTAGATTATGTTCAATATGGCAATGTGAATATTATGTTGACGACAAACTCCTATTGGCTTCATTGGAAGTAAATCTGTAATTCCGAAAGACAGTGCTGTACTGATGTCCAGCTCTGATCAAGTCCTGATGAATTCGGTTGCTGATGCGAAATACTGTATGTGGTAAGATAGTAAATGGAACAGAACAGAAAATACTATTCAGCATGAAGGAAAACCTACATAAAAAAGTGAACTGAAAATAACTAAATACACAGAAACAGGACAATTCTCTCTTTTTTAGCAATCCTGTTCATGTAAGATATGGCATTAAATGTAAAATTTAATTTGGTTTCTATGGGTATTATTAGAATTTGCGGATAGGAGAAGACAGTCTGTAAAAATACTACTATTGGTATTGCTGTCGGGGGTGGTTTTAAATATAGGCTACAAAACATTTTTCTCTCTCCTGAGAAATAGGGTGGTGAAAAAAAAATCAGAGAGTGAAATAAAAATGAGAAAAGGGGAATACTAAGAATGGTATATGATTCAATAACACTCCTGAATTGCTTTGTTGGCTAGCTAATGAAGCATGGTGCCAAATTTCAATGCTGACATAAGTCAGCATGTTGCCAGCCAGCATTTACAACAACAAGGTTACAAGTCCGGGAAGGGGGGACTGTTAACTAGTAAATATGTTTCAGAAAAGGCGAAGGATCAAGTACATTAGTTTCTGTTCTCTGTAAATACCAGGTTTCACAATTGCTGCTGCATATGTTACATTGGTTATGCTGTCTGGGGGGTCTGATATATTGTTTGTAACAAATACATTAACATAGACTTCACCAAAAATAGATTTTAAAAGGAAACATTTCTATTTCTGTGACAACATTTTTCTTAATAAGCCTATACTATTCCAAATCTTAGAAAACCAGGATTTTTCCTAATATCCCATTTGCCATATTTGAATTATAGGAGATCAGAAAACAAGCATCTGACTTAATCCAATTTGAGAATAAATGGAATGTTTTGGTGCTTATCAGTCCTGGAGAAAATATGTAAATCCATATTCTGCTTCGATACCAGTGATAAAACAGAAATTATGTGTAATGAATGAGATGTTTCTGTTCTTGGTCTTCAGTAGTAATTATATTAGGCTTTTGAATTCCTCAGATTATCATGGAAATAAAGAAAAAAATGATTTAAAAAGACATGGGTTTAACTAGATTGTATGTAACTAATCTGGCAACTATACATCCAGTCCATTCACAGAATCACAGACTGGTTGGGGTTGAAGGGACCTCTGGAGATCATCTAGTCCAACCCACCTGCTAAAGCAGGGTCACCAGAGCAGATCACACAGGAATGTGTCTGGGTGGGTTTGAATGTCTGCAGAGGAGACTCCACAACCTCTCTGGGCAGCCTGGTCCAGGGCTCTGGCACCCTCACAGGAACAGAGTTTCTCCTCATTTTCAGATGGAACCTCCTGTGCTTCAGTCTGTGCCCGTTGCCCCTCATTCTATCTTTGGGCACCACTGAAAAGAGTCTGGTCCATCCTCTTGACACCCACCCCTGAGATATTTATGAACATCGATGAGATCCCCTCTCAGCTTCTCCAGGCTGAACAGATGCACCTCTCTCAGTATCTCCTCATAAGAAAGATGCTCCAGACCCCTCTTCATCTTTGTAGCTCTGGTGGTCTCTCTCCAGTAGTTCCTTGTTCTTCTTCAGAGTTCCAGATTAATGTGTCTGCTTAATTTAGGTGGTTTTCTTGACAATCTTTTACAGGACAGACTGTTGAAAGTTTAGGTGAAAACTGATGGTTTTCTTTCTCTGCAAGCATATATACTTATTTTATTTTTCATTAGATAATTTTAACTACAGTAATCAGGTTTTCTAGGTGACCTAGCATATTTGCATGGATAAAATGATAAAAATAATCAATGAAGAAAGGTAAGAGTATAGTAAAAAATAAACTAAATTTGCTAGCACAGTATGTTTTTGACCTAGTGAGATTAGATTGTGTTCCTTATTGCACTTCAGGGAGTATAATTGAACCTATACTCACTTGCAGTGGTTTAAAACACTCTTCTGGTTTTAATTATACCAAGTATCTATTTAAATTGGTTCCCGATCCTCAAATGCTGGGTGTCCAGCATCCACAGCAAGTCCTGTTCAGTTTCAGAATGGATGTGTTAGTGTGTCTGAATGAATCCTGTTCTTACATGTTATCCCACAGTCATACAGTAAGTGACTCAGTGGAACCTCTGGGGGTGATCAAGTCTAATCTTCCACTCAAAGTGACACTAATGCCACTGCCAGCCATGTCAGTCATGGATTGGTCCAGCAAAGTCTTGAAAACCTCCAAAGATGGAGTTCATATAATCTCTGTGGTGCATTACTCACCTGGTGAAAATGTTTTCTTAGTGTCTATACTCCATTTACCAAACACAGGTTCGTTCTGTGGTCTTAGACTGCTGAGCAGAGTTTGGCTCTGTCATCTGGCACCGATTCTTGCGGTAACTGTGGGCTCCAGCGAGGCTGCCCCTTGGCTGCCACTTTGCCAGCCTGCGTGAGCCTGTTCCTTTTGCCTCTCTCTGTGGAGAATATGCGCTTTAGTCCCCCTGTCACCATGGTAGCCACCGGATGGACCTTCTCCTGCTTTACTACATCGCTGTTAAACTGGAAGCAGATCTAGCTGGGCAAGGTTAAATCTGTCACTGAGAGTAAACTGGCTAAATAGCTGATTTAAAAGTCCAATTACTCATGAGAAAACCTGTAAATATCTATCCATATATGTTACCTTTTTATATTAGCTCTACCACTTCTGGTATTCCTGTCAAGTGTTAACACAAGATACATGAAAAGGCTCTAGAGCTATAGGCTTTTTGCATTTATCAGCAATATTAAATTAGTTGGCTAAATATTGCTGCGTTGGCAGAAATTCAAGACAGTCTGAAAAGGATGCAAAAACTGATCTCAGCTTGAATAAAGATACTGGTCTGAATTCCCATGAGGGGATCTTTAATGAGGAGGCGACTGAAAGGAAGTGAAGTGCTTTTTGTGGAGAATATTGGCAAATATACTGGGTCGGGCAAATTTTTAGACTCCTTATCAGAGCTGTGGTATGTGGTCTTGAGAATGTTTTCAGATATCATTTATTAAGAAATACTATTTCCTGATTTGCTCTTATTGGGAGAACACTTCAGAAAACAGCTGGGAAAAGAGTTGTTTCTCATACAGCTACCTGAGGGACATCTGTTTTAAATCTTCGAATTTAACTTTTTTGCCTGTGTTTGAAACAAAATATTGATTGCCACTATAATCAAATAAAGATTTTATCAGTTCCCACAACTGCTTTAACTTAACACTTGTGCATTATCAGTGCTGTACTGGTCACTAGTGTAAAACACAGCAGCATGCGGGATGCTGTAAAGAAAATTAACTCCATCCCAACCAGACCCAATACCTGAATATATTTGTCTTTACTGAGGATGCAGGGACTGATGCAGTTCCATACCTGAATGGCACTGCCTCTGATGGGAATATGATTATTCAGTCACATAGCAATGTTTGTTATCAGGTTTTGCTCCGGTTGATAATAGTGGAACAGAATCACAAAAGCCCGATCAATTCTTTTCCTTAACCAATGAATCCATCTCTGAATTTGTTTTAGGGTAAAATCATACTTATAGACTGAAAATCATGAGCAAAACTTGCCCATCAATTACTCAATAATTGTTGAGGTTATTGTGTACAGCAACGTTAATATTGCAGTGCTACTTTTCATTTTACTACTGAGATCTATGTTTGTGTGAAATATCACCCTATGTTGTGGAAAGAATGTAATTCAGCTCCTTCTGATGGCAGATGTCTGAGCATTATAGCAATACTGTGATCTTTGTAAGGCTGAACTCTGATTGCCAGTGTTTTGTGTCATTATCTGTATAACTTGGCTAAACCGGTCAGTCCTTTTGATTCATGAATTATCAGATGTTTTATAAGGGAGATTCTTTTCTCTGATGTATTTCACTTTAAGAAAATTATATTTTAGCAGCAAGTAATTTGCCTGCATTCATACCATTGGTTATTGCCCCTTGTGTGACAGTACAGAATTGCGTTATGCTTTATGACTTTTCATCTTCTTGAATAATGACATTTCTCTTTAACACACAAACCATGACAGAATTTCAATCAAAAATGCTGACTACACTGTACGGTAGAGGATTAAATAGACATTCTTGAGAGAATACCAAAGCATCCACATTTTTACATTTGTGGATGCTGATCTAAATCTATTTTTTTAATGGTATGGGATTTTTTTTTCTGTATTAAACAATGCAAGTGCTTAGATATATTCTTGTCATTAATCAATATTTTCTATTGTTTTTAATTTTATGTTATGAAAGGCTAGAAAGCACAGCTGACTTAGAGAATACTAACTTGACTCGGGTAAAAGATTGCCAGGGGATGGTGATTTATTATGAAATATGTGAAAGATGAGAGTGAACCTTCCCACGCAACCCTCTTTTTATCAAGTAGAATCAGATTTGCAAATAATCAAAACAAAAAGCCACCATTTAAGTCAATTATTTCGATCTCAATTAAAAATAATGTTCTGGTCCGAAAGTATTTAATGTATGTAGTTCTGCTGGTCTGAGTCTGGTGCTTTGTCAAATAAACACCTATCTCAACTTTAAATGGTATTAATGATATAAAACTGTGAATACATGTAGGCAAGGCATAATTTCCTATAGGATCGGTTGTACTTAATCACATGTAGTAAAGCTGTCTGCTGGAGTGGCTACAAGTTAAACTGTATCCTCTATCATATGATACTTCAGTCTATGATTTTTTTTTCACAGTACTAAAGACAACTATGATTATGAAACGACTATACTTCAGTAGCAAAGGCATGCACTATTGTAGCAGTATCTTTTGTTTTAATTTGGTCACTCAGCAATAAATCCAACATACTTGTGACATTCAAGACTGCTTTTTGTATATCAATCTTCTGATTAATTTTTAGGTTTGTATTTAGGTATGTGTCATTTATGAGATCATTTATTTAAGTGGTAGCCATTGATGATTACCTACAGGGTAAAAATGGTCTTGGTGACCATACATTTAAAACAATGATGAAAATTCCAGTAAATATTTAAATATGATTCTGTGCCTTGGCTGTTCGTTCTCCACAGACTAGTCTTGTGCAAGTGATCAGAAGCATGTAAGTTTAGTTTAGGTAATAAGTTTTTAACATATTCTTAGGCCCAACCCTGCATAAAATATCTTGCGTTTGGCTCTTGAAGCAGCAGCTGTGTACTGGGATGGAAAAGAACAGCAGGCCAGGGCAACCATGATCGTCTCACCGTGCTGCATTGTAGAGTCTGCAAGTATGTTAAAAAACTTTGGAAGTGACAAATATTTTATTGGTGTTTGAGTATTTATGTTGTATACATTCTAAAAGCTTTTTAGTATAAATTACAAATAGGTACGTGTGGACTGCGTTGGTATATTTGCTCATTTTAAAGTGTGTGTATGTCTGACTGTATATGGAGTCCTTTCTAACTGAACTCCTAACAATCGGTGGAAGTGTAGTGTCTAAGAATTACTCAAAATATGACATTTTCTGTGTATTTTATTACTGTAAAACATAAAAAAGCTGCTTTGTTGTCTTCCCTATAGCCAGTAGTCTGGATACATATTTACAGATAGCTATATTAAAATAGCTAACTCATTTACTTACAAATCACGATAAAAATGTAACAACTTTATGAAAATAAAATCAATGCTAATTGCATATGGCTCACAGGATAGATATTTTTTTTTTTTGGTCATTGTAACATAAACATCTATGAATATTAAGCCACTTTTTTGCAATTCTATTTTAATCTTTCAAATATAGAACAAGGACTATATTCTCCTTGCTACCTAATTTTGATTCCCTTTTATGCTGATGGTATTTATAATAGTAAATAGAGATATTTAGAAAACAGAGGTACAGAATTTGCTGACATGATCTGCTGAGGAGGCTGAATGTACATCAGTAGAAGATGCTTACGTAAACTTAGAACTTTGGAAAATATTCTCCTTGATCAGTTCTTTCCACGAGGAGGATTATTATATTTTAATATTTTACTGGATTATATCAAATGAAAGTGAGATTGTGACCCTGACACAGATTTAACTTGCATGTCACTTACTCAGAATTTCCTGGGTACCAACCCTCATTTTGTGAAATCCTAAACACTAGATGACTGTTTAGCCTTTTCAGTGTCTTATAGGACAAAGTGGGGCTCTTTTCTTATCCCATCACTTACAGTTGGGACAGTACAAGTTATGAGTTGATTTCTGGTATGGTTGTTTGAGGTCCCTCACAAAGAACATCTGTCTAAGCCAAAGATGGTAAGCAAGGGAAAACAAATAATAGTGAATGTTATGTTTTCAGATACTACAAATATTGAACAATTTTTGTTTTGGAATGCGAGTGTCCCAAGAGTATTCAGAGCTCTGTAAGGTACGGTAACTGCATATACTTTCATGTCTTTTACATCACCAAAACATAAATACAGGCATATTTCAGACTGGTGTTATGGGTGTTACTTAGGTATAATTGTTTTCAGTTTTCTCTTTTTTATTTTATGCATATATCCATGAATGTTAATTTATTTTATCTGCCATTAGTTAGGTACTCTGTAGATAATTGGAGAACCTTATATTAACAATTTAATTCCAGTGGATTTTGGTTTGTGTGTGTGTGTTGCGTTTTTTGTTTTGTTTTGGGGTTGTTTTGTGTTTTTTATTGTGATAAAGCTTACGTGTAGAAATGAGACCAAGATCTCTAATTCCTTTGCACCCTCCTTGGATAAATATAGCAGCCTGATTAAAATGTCAAGAAGTGTGAGATCAATAGTGTATCAACCTTCCATTTTGATTCATTATTGTTAGTTCCAAGTATCTCCATAATGCGTTTTTCTTAATCAGGGTAAATAAAGCTACCTTTTGAATGGTCATAAAGTCTGAGAAACAAGAACTAAATAAGCAGCACAATACATGAGCACCATGCAATCACTCCTTGCAAAATATCATCTAACTACCAAAGGGAAATCACCACTTGCTACTGTGAGGACCTATGGGTTGATTAATAAGTCAGCATGTCTGGAAGGTGATGAAAGCTTTTTGAAAAAGTCACCTGCACTGTTGTCCTTTTATGTAGGTTTTGTGTAATAGATGATTCAAAATTAGGCTGTAAATGATACTTCTACCAGATTTCACTTAGATTTCCCTACTACCGCACACACACAGAGTAAATACTGCAAAGACAGAGACTTCACCACACAGCTTGCAAGTTATTTTGCTCAGGATCATTTTTATTTTAATAACAATGTCTATTGGAAATTTACTGTGCTACAAGAATAGCTTTATGTGAAATCTTGTGAATTTGGAATATGAATGTAAGATAAATTACTTTTAAATTGAATTTCTAGAATGCAATTGATTGTGTTTGCCTGGGAAGAATAATGAATTATCAAAATGTATCTAAAACTTAGATATGCTGCTTCTAAGCAAGTTCAAGAATTATTTAGGAATATTTCTAATAAAGTGCAGTATATATTCACATTGCCTTTGCTTTTCTGTTTCTCAGGTAATCTATGTTTTGCTAAGGTGTATCTTTTAACCATCTTTTATAGGTAAGCTGAAGGTGAAATTTTACTAAAAGCAGAAGTATGAAAATATTTCTGCCTCCCTCTCTGAGGCTATTTTTTTTCTTGAAATCTTTCTTGTCTTTAAAATACTTCTTTATTTGTTGCAAGTTGTTTCTTTTTTCTGTAGACAGTATAGATTTAAATAATTTGCCATGTTCCTTAGCAGGTTGCTCCAGTGTATGTTATTGACCAGCATTTTCCAGTGCTTATGAAAAACAAAAGGATCATAACATGTAAAAACGGATAGATGTGTTGATTTTATTCTGGCATTCAGCTTGCTTTGCTACTAATGCGAAAGCTTTTCTCCATTTGTCAATAGGGAAATCATGCTTGCGAATTCGGCAGTGGCAAAACTTAAGAACAAGTAAAATCCATCCAAGAGGGGCAATAACAGTAGAAGCTCTCTTTATTAGCTTCTAATTTACAGTGAAAATACATTATTAGTCATCACTTGCAACCTAACATGGTGTTGCTCACTTGAAAAAGTCATTTTGTTTTGATTGCAAAGGAATCCACTGCTTTCTGAATGACCTTGCTTATGAAGCAGAAATTTACTTTTTACCTTGTGATTGAAGAAACTTGAATTAATACAACAAACAGGATCTTTCTGGAAAAAAAAAAAAAAGGTAACAGACAGTTGATTTGAGAAGAGCAACAACAGGCATATGTCATGTGTCATAATAGGAGAGAACTGGCGACAGTATTATTCATTATGTGGTTTCAGAGTGCCCTAAATTGGAGTATAAGATTATTGGAAGTGGATGATTTCCCCAGATTACTGCTTAATAGTGACTAAAGGGCCCACATTACTCATATTTGCCATGAAAATAGTGCCAAAAACCAGCAGTAGTTGACTGGAATGAAGTGTGGAGCCCGCAGGGTTTTAGCTTGAGATGCAGCTTAATTGTGTGTCTCTTGTTTAATACAAATGTCCCCGAGTCTCTGAGGCTGCTGTGCTTTCAGCACTTGCAAATCGATCCAGCAGTTCCCAAAGTATTTACTGCGTTTTTTTCTTCACTGCTTTCTAAACAAATTATTATAATGACTTTGCAGACTAAAGTGGGTTTTCCTGTTTCTGACTGTTTATCATTACCAAATGCTATATTCTTTCAACTTTCTGTCACCTTTTGTTTATTTCCTTTATCTGCTAAATCTTCTATGATGACATGGTTGGAAAAGACAGTCTGAATTGTCAGGAATGGAACCTTTCTTTCGCACTTCTAGAAAAATGGACATGTTAGAATTACCCAACTGACATATCAGTCACTCTTGTAAATGAATTAAAAGTGTTGTGAATTTCTTTTAAATAAAAGCATATTATTTTCAAGCAGATTTACTAAAGTACTTTGATTTCTGTGAAAGTTCTGGACTACAATTGTACTAAATCTGACTCTGCTAGTTAGTCACTGTTACAAAAATCACTTAGGTGCCTTGTGCCTCAGTATTCTCGTCTGAAAAACTTGGATGTTATTTAGTAACTTGAGTCATCATACATATTAAATATTTGGGGGGAAAAAAATTGGAAGTTTAGTCTAATTCGAAGCACATCTTAAGAAAACAAGCAGTTTGGACTTGGTCTTCCACATATTAGAGCAACTGAAACTTGGACCAGATATTAATTGCTATTCAAATGTTATACATTTTTTGTTGAGTAATTAGATACCATTAATCTGTACGGTTAAACAGTTGGTTGACTTATCCTTGCAATATTCTTCTCTTCTGTGGTGCTTTACCCTTTATGGTTTCTGTAAGCCTCATGCTGTTAATGATCTATTAAATATTGTGTCCCAAAATGCAAAGTATGCAAGGGAATACTAATGGAAATTACAGTATTTATTTCTCTCTGAGGAAGAGTATCGATGTAGTATAATAGTATGTCTCAGGGCTAGTGATCTGGGAATTCGCATTCGCAGTAACAGAAATCTGTTAATACTTTGTCCTAAAGATAATAGGAGCCAGTACTTCACTAAGAACAGTATCTTTCATGTCTGGTCTGTTGAATGAAACCAAAGCCTAAGGCAGCTAGATAACACATATTAATAGGGAGAAAACTTTTATAATGATCAGGGAGTAAATATTAATCACTTCTATGTCAGTTCAGAAACAGAGCATGGTGACTGTTGGATATAAAACCAAATGGAGAAGTATCTGCTGCTGTGTAGATGTAATCTTCGAAAATACAAATGACTACACAGCATCAAGTGGGCAAGCCAGCAGTGCAGTGTGGCCATGGAGCTCTGCAAAATGAAGTTCATCTCCTATTACTTCTTTGCACACTGCCTGCACCTCTGAGAATAATTTTAAAACCTCAGTTGCATATGTGTCTGAAAAGAATCTGTACTTTCCCTCTATTTTCCACAAAAAATATAGTTAATCTGTGTTTCAAGTGCACAGTAGGAGGTTACTGACTGGTCTTTGCATAAACTTTGCATGCATAATCTCAGTCATGCATAATCTCAATGCTTGTTTATTCTATTGGCTGAAAAATAGACCTTTTCAAATAAGTAGAAACTGGCATTCTTTCCCTAACTAATACCACATCCCTCTCCTTGTTGTCTACCTTCATCAGTATATCACTTTAATAAAGTAATGAGCTTAGTTTGTCATAAAAGGATACACATCTCAGAAGAGCTTTTTTTTCATTTCACAGAGCTGCAGCACTGTGTAGTTGTAAACTAAATGCTTCATCATTTAATTATGTTACCATTAACAGCTGCTTACGATAATAAAAACTTTCTGTGAGTTTTACTTCTCCTGTAAAGTACCATATACACAGATATGCATTCACTCTCAGTCAGACTGCCACTGTGAAATTATATATATTTTTCCTCCACAACAGATAAGTGGATACCTTCATTGTCTACTCTGCCAGAGGCTGTCCTGAGGAGCCCCGTACCCTTGAGGCCCCAGAGGAAGTCAGGACAATGGAGGAGTTTGCCTCGGTTGATGAGGACTGCGTTAGGGAGCAATTAGGCAATCTGGACATCCATAAATCCATGGGTCCGGATGGGATGCACCCGTGTGTGCTGAGGGAGCTGGCTGAGGTCATTTCTGGACCACTCTCTATCATCTTTGCCAAGTCTTGGGAAATGGGAGAGGTGCCTGAGGACTGGAGGAAAGCAAATGTCACTCCAGTCTTCAGAAAGGGCAGGAAGGAGGACCTGGGTAACTATACACTGGTCAGCCTCACTTCCATCCCTGGGAAACTGATGGAACGGAATGACTTATCCTTGGTGCCATCTCAAGGCATATCAAGGATAAGAGGGTCATTAGAGGCAGTCAACATGGCTTTACTCAGGGGAAGCCGTGCTTGACCAACCTCATTGATTTTTATGAGGACATAACAAGATGGATGGATAATGGCAGAGCAGTGGACGTGGTCTACCTTGACTTGAGTAAGGCATTTGACACAGTCTCCCACAGCATCCTTACAGCTAAACTGAGGAAGTGCGGTCTGGACGATTGAGTAGTGAGGTGGACTGTAAACTGGCTGAAGGGAAGAAGCCAGAGAGTCGTGGTCAATGGGGCAGAATCCAGTTTAAGGCCTGTTTCTAGTGCAGTGCCTCAGGGGTCAGTACTGGGGCCTGTTTTATTCAATATATTCATCAACGATTTGGATGAGGGAATAGAGTTTACTTTCAGCAAGTCTGCTGATGACACCAAGCTGGGAGGAGTGGCTGACACTGGAAGCTGTGCTGCCATCCAGAGACCTGGACAGGCTGGAGAGTTGGGCGGGGAAATATTTAATGAAATATAACAAGGGTAAGTGTAGAGTCTTGCATCTGGGTAGGAACAACCCCAGGTTCCAGGATAAGTTGGGGAATGACCTATTAGAGAGCAGCATAGGGGAAAGGGACCTGGGGGTCCTGGGGACAGCAGGATGACCATGAGCCAGCACTGTGCCCTTGTGGCCAGGAAGGCCAAAGGTACTTGAGGTGTATCAGAAGGGGGATGGTTAGTAGGTCAAGAGAGGTTCTCCTTCCCCTCTAACTCTGCCCTGGTGAGACCACCACTGAGGGGTGACCTCGTTAATGTGTACAGATATATAAAGGGTGAGTGTCAGGAGGATGGAGCCAGGCTCTTCTCGGTGACAACCAATGATAGGACAAGGGGTAATGGGTTCAAACTGGAACAAAAAAGGTTCCACTTAAATTTGAGAAGAAACTTCTTCTCAGTGAGGGTGATAGAGCCTGGCCCAGGCTGCCCAGGGAGGTTGTGGAGTTTCCTACTCTGCAGACATTCAAACCCTCCTGGACACCTTCCTGTGTAACCTCATCTGGGTGTTCCTGCTCCGGCGGGGGGGATTGCACTGGATGATCTTTGGAGGTCCCTTCCAATCCTTAACATTCTGTGATTCTGTGAGTTTAAATCATCATTTAGTACTCAAAGGAGGGTTGTATTATTTCTGTCTTAGATTTCTTGAAAGAAATATGAGTGCTTGCATCCTATAAGGTTTGTTTAGTAGATTTGATGGTCCTCAAATTGTGCAACTTTTTGTGCATAAGTATGAGGACATTGCATAGATCCTCTGTGATAGATTCAGTTCTTTATAAGAAAATAATTCCTCCAGAATGGTACTGCCAAGTATTTGTTCATATATTCTTCAGTCTGGAATATTTGATATTATACTTTTCAGCTCAAATATAAATTCTTCCTTTGTTCACAAAAAGAACCTATATAAATTTTGTGGGTAGGGACAATAGTTTTTTCAAGGCCTTGGTTGTATCTAATTTCCGCTCATAGACCATATTGGTTAGGAATAGGAACAAAAAAAAACCCTCACAAATTACAGCCTCTTAACTAAAATCCATATGCCAACACAAAGCCCTAATAGTGATACAGGTATATGAGTAAGGATTGTCCTTTGCCAAGAAAGAGATCATTTTGTTAAAAAAATGGGTTAAGCCACACCAGACAGTTTTTCACAGTTAACCTAAGTTATAACTTAGGGAAGACTATTGTTTGACCAGAAAAATGCAGGTTACTCTTTCTTTGATTTTCACCCAAGAATGTTTGAATTAACCCATTTTGTAGCTTTGTAGGATTGTCCTCTTAAGCTTTTGCAGTTGTATGGTATTGCCATTGCATAAGTGGAGCCAAATTCAAGCTAAAACAATGGGTAGGGATATGGAAGAGTGTGCTTTAAGCACAATTAATACTCAGAATGATGCATAAAAATAAAGCTTTACTAAGGTTAGACAAGGGACTTTATTTGCTTTGCTTTTTATTCCCCCAAAAGCCTATCTTTGAGATTTCATGAGGGGCCTCTGAAAAGATGCTGGAAAGTGCTTTGTCAAAATGGTAATAGAGCATTTGATGCAAGTATACTCCAGAGGCTCTATGTGCGAGCCGACAAAAATGGAAACATTTGCAAGCATCTCTCCAAAACCAAACAAGCTAATTATGTTAGCAAACTACATGGTGAGGTCAGCCTTCCTATCCTTGGTCTGTGAAAACATTACCATCCATGAAATTTGATTTCCTAGTTGTCAGTCCATGGAGTCTCAACTGGTTCTTCCATACATGATTCATGAGGGCAAAGGTCTGTAAAAATTTCCACAGCATCCTCAAAGATTCTTGGTCTCTCATAATCTGTTTCTTTCTCTCATATCACACTGTGCTTCTTTTCTTCGCACCACACAGTTCTCCCATATTATTGTTCATTTCACTCGCATATTACCCTTATTTTATCTCTCCTTGTCTTATCTGAATTTCTTGGTACACAGAGTACAACTTGAGATATTTCTTTCTTACATCTGTCTTTGAATCATAGACTAGCCAAATATGACAAGAATTCATACCAGGGACAGATTTTGTTCATTTCTAATACGAGTGGCCTATGGGAAAAAAAGGATTTATTGAAAGGTAATGACATTTGCTGCTAGTTCAAAACTGAGGGGAGCCAGAGGGTCAGTCAGTTCAGTGAAGGGGGCAAAAAATTTAAAATGGATGGACTAGATTAAGACCATCGTGTACAGATACCGATTTTCCTCTTGGAGCAAGGAAAATTCTAGTAACAGGACTGGGGATAAGAAAAAAGCACAGCCAAAAAAAGTAGAATGTATAATAATATCTTCAAAACTACTAAATGAAGAGAAAATAAAATTGGGGTGACAAATCTTACCAAAAGTATTATGCAGTGTTTTCTAGCAAGCAAGTAAATAATTCATTTGGTTTTATTTATAAGTCCAACAGAATAATACTGAAGCTAATCAACTGGAGAGAAACAACTCCTATTTTATAAGGAACTTTCTTGGTCTCTGAATGTGTACACCAATTTATAAATCTAGTGTCATAAATAGATATTCAGATTTAAATGTAATTCATAGATTCTAGTACCAGAGATGCCAAATTCCCATTGAGTGCAGCCTCCTTAAATTGACAAAGTCTTATGCTAAACAGCGCAAAATGTTGACTTATGGACAAGATGTATTTAGAATGGATAAATCTTGCTGTTGCACATCTCTAGACTGAGCGCACTGACAATGATGGAGTTATTTTTATATCATGACTGCTTGAATTAATTTGCTATATGAAGATCTGAGGATGTACCTACTGAAGTTTCTGGGAATTATTTATTCTGAAGTCTTACCTGTTTCATTCCAAAACAGATAAAGAATTTGTGCTTGGATATAAGCAACTGTGTTTACTCACTTGAATAAATACATTTTGGAGGATGATTATAAACAGGATTCTAGATAGTTAACACACCTATATTTGGAATGAGCAGTCAGTGCCATCTTTTGAATATCTTAGTTTCTGTTACCCACTAACTTAATGTCAAGGAACCTGTTTCTGGGGTTCACAGATGTAAATGGAACTCTATTAGCCACAGCCCGAATTGTGACATTAGCTATTGTAACTGTTGCTTTATTCAAAGATAATTTAATGGCAGAATTTGTTATTCATTTAATTACATTGAAAACTACTTCCCACCCCTCCTCTGTTAATCCTGATCTTTGTTAGTGTTTGTTAATGGTATTTGGTATAACCAAAACATTGGGGACATTTCCTACCAAGTATTGTTTATTTTGTATTTAAAACTACATTTACTTCTTTTCCTTTCAAGTACTGTGAAAACTTAAAGCTTTATTTTTCTGGAGGTTAAAGTGATTAGTTAATATAATATTTAGAGATCTATCAGTCTTCAATTGATTACCTTAAGGAACAGAAAATTACATTTTTTTAAAACACTTTTCAAAAACTATATCTTGATATATCTTGATCTTATCTGATGATAAGATCACTGATACAAGAACAGACTACTCCTAATAAACTGCCAAAAATCTAGATTGTGAATATAAAGTCAGTGTTCCAGCCAGTGAAACAGTGGAGAATAACCTAGTTTTTGTAGTGTTCTATAACTTTCTAAATGAGGCTGAATGTGGTTATGAGCTTATTAAATGAGTACAATGATAACCTGAATAATTTACTACTGTGAGGTAATTGTAAGGGTACCTTTTTGGAAAAATAATTTAGTTTTACCTCTACTCGGAATTGCTTGGATTATTTGGAATACATTTTATGATTCAGTAATTTGAGAAATCATAACTATTTTTACAGCTAAGGAAGTGGTTAATAATGTATATCATATTTATTTTTATCATAGAAACCGAAGTAATACCAAAATCAAAGTAAGAAAATAGTGTTTTAATTGTAAAAATGTTAATTTTATGTAGTGGCAGGCAAATTAAACAGGTAGGTACTCAGATAGGGGAGCTGGCTTGCTTCTTGTTAAGAAGGCTTGTTATTGTTATTATTGTGGGATATTGGAATACATGCCTAGTTTGATGCTGAAATGGCCATGCTGGCCAAACTTAGTAGTCTCTTTTTCTACCTTTTTTTGTTCACATGTTGGTAACTGCAGACACAAGGTGGTTTTGGACTTACCCTATTTGTCATCACCGGGATTCTATCTGGAGCGCAAGAGCTGTGTAGTTTGGCAGCAGCATTGCCAAAGAATTGGAGGAATTGGTAGGGGCCATTGTCCATTCCACCTCTTAAAGCTGGCCGGGAACAAGGGAAGGTGAGCATTGCATTGTGCAAAATCTTACTTATTTTCTATTTGGTATAGGGCTGTGCATGTCAGCTTAGGTCATGGTGTAGAGGAGACACTGTGTTCAGAAGTGGAGTCACGTTGAGTGTAGAGTTTCCAATCGGACCGGCATATAACACTGAGCCACCCATTTAATTTGCTTGGAACAGTTGCTCGGCATTTATCTTTACAAGCTCTGTTGGCACGGTCGTCATTGTCCGCAGCACAGAACAAATTTTAAAAAACTATTTCAAAAAGACAGAGTTTCTCTTTGAATCATGAGGTGTCCCAAGAGAGTAAGCAGAGAAAATAACCATATAGTATCACTGAAACAAAGAGAGAAGGGACGGCAAAATACACTGCAGCTGAAGAAAGAGTTAAGCCATTTTTCTATTTACACGGTTTATTTCACAAGTGTCTGAGTCATTGGGCATAACCAGCACAGTTAAATTACAAAATTACTATTTGGTTCTTTTTTATTGACTACAATTCAAAGCTGCTTCAAGCCTTCCAAATTTAATCCCCCCAGCTCTTTGCCAAGAACATTACCTTTTATTTTCAGCATTAAACTGTATAAGATACCCCTAAGGCTACATGTGAGCTCACCCTCCATGATAGGAGCTAACAGAGTGTATCAATTGTTCATGATTTCCTAGTCTCCTGTAAATTGGGAGAGGCGGGAGAAGCACTGGAATGCGAATTTTGTACTGTCAGCAGTTCTTTTGCAGGCTGTAGCTCAGGCAGTGCGTATCAAGGTAATTAATTGTGGAATGTTTTCAGCTCTTCACCGTTTAGCAACCTGTCAAAACTGAACTAATAAGCCTATTGCATGTATTTTATTATGCTTACTTTACTTTAACTGTTGGGATACTATTTCTCTTTCCCCCTTTTTGGTTCAAATGAAGTTAAGAAACTACCATAAGACAGTTAACAGGGAAGAAAAGGCCTTCTCAGAGAGACAAATAGAACCTTTCAGTGAAGTTTTATATTGCTTTGTCTCCTAGCAAATTCATTTGGGTTAAAGTATCAGAGATTTTCATGAGTGTATTTTGTAAATTTGCTCTCCTTATGCTCCACCTCCTATTCCCAAATGAGGAGTTTTCTTATTAGGTGATTGCATTGCAGGTGTGAAATGATTATTTGTAAGTGTAATTGCTTAATTATAGCGTCTTTTATTTGTGGAAATTAGCTATGAACTTTAGTATAAATTTTAACAGGTGACGTCCCATGTGTATTTTGGAAGCCAAATGTTAAATCTATTTTTAATTGAATTAGATTTTAACATGTCTCAGAATCTGCTTCACCTAATGATGGAAAAATCAGTGTTTAATAACAAAAATATTGAAATTAAAAGATTTTAAAATCTATTAATTTTTCTTTATTTTTAAAAGAACCTGTAATCTTTAATACCTCCCAACCCCCTCAATAGTTCTTCTATTTTGTTTACTAAACATAGAATCTATTGTCCAAAATTGCCTACAAGACAATCATGGACTTTCACTTTTCTAATGTTTTAAAGGATAATTTCCATGTACATTTGTTGTTGTATTAAGTTCAAGATAAAGATCAGGATGAGGTTATACATGTATACATGAAGAAATGCATGTATGAATCTATGCAGTTGCATACATTAGTGTTTTCTATCCCATGAAAATGTGTTTAGTCTCTGGAAATATATACAGTATGTGTGGATGATTTCTATGACATATACAGCAATAGAGTTTATTGAAAACTTCATGGTTGCTCACCAGCTTTTTCAGTGATAGAATCTGATCAATTTGTGTCCTAAGCTGCTCATGCTGCCATGTGTGTAACAAGTCACCGTGTTGTAAAAGCCGTATAACAGATGCCATGCAGACACTGTCAGTAACTTATGGCGGTATATAATGTACATGTAAATATGTACATGTGAGTGCATGAGTTTATATATCATCATTACCATTTAACATGTGAATGAATTCCTGGACAATGCAAGTTTGATGTGTTAGCATTTAAGTTATGAACGTACCTGTAATGTTGCAATTGAGAAAGCGGAACTATCTTCTCTTCTGGAAGAAATATATTGGCCATGTCGGTGATATATATGATGAATTTCAAGGTTGTCAGTGTTGCCATATTCTAGTATACTTATCTAGATTTAACTTTATCCACTTGAGAAATTTGCATTTTGTCAAATTTATATTTTAGGTATTGGTTTTGTTTCTCCTCCTTCCCCCACCCCCACAATTTTTATTAATAACACTGAAGGTTTTGTCTTTCCACAAATGAAATGACCTGTAGAAGCACAGAATGGAAAGGCACTAAGTATTGAATGTACTGTAAACACAAATTAAATCTTTGCTAAAAATATCCTTCAACATATCTAAACATCAATTGCGAAGAACCACACTATCCACACGTGACCTTACTGACCATCAAGATTTGCTTTATGTTTTGGATTTTTTCTTCTAGTTTATCCCTGACAGAAGTCATCTGTCTGCATTCCTTGGACTGAATTCAAATTTGTCTTGAGAGCAAATTAATACTGGCAAATGTGTTGAAGTTGTCTTAAATTTGTCCTGTCTCTTGATCACATGAAACATTTTAGTGCAGGCAATTTGGCAAGAGAAGCTGGACAAATGGGAAAAGCAATTCATTTCAGTAGATGCTCAGGTTCAAATATGGAAGGTAAAAGAAAGAGTGAAAGCCAAAAATAGCTTGATTTATTTTTCCTAGATGAAAAACATACACTGGGAAAGGAGTATTTGCTGGTTTGGAGAAATTAAGAATGTACCTGAAAACAAGGACAATGATGTTACTGGAAACAGGAGTTGCTTAAGAAATAAGGAAACAAAAAGTACGTTAATTTTTGTGTTTCAAAAAATTGCGTTAGGAACATGATTTAGGGATAGCCACTTTCACATAAGTGGAAAGTGGAAGCCTAGGTGTATAGATGAAAAAAATTGCCTTGCTTGTGCTGTTGATTGGCTCATAGGCTGAACCGGTTCATGGCTAGATTTCCATTTAGCTGGTCCAAATCTTGAGATGAAAGATACCACTGACCTCTTCAGGTACAGAATTTAAGTTACAATGCTGTGTTTTGTTGCTGATCAAACGCCTTTGACAATTCCTGTTCCTGTTTAATTCCTGTTCCATTTCTCTTTCAGTGTATGGAAATTATTCATTCTGAGTATTTAGGCATAGATAAATCTGTATTGGTATAAGAATTAAGTACAATAAAGTTTCACTGTTAGATACGTTTTTTAAATGTCTGACCACCTAGTTTGCAATTTTTTTTTTCCATTGGCACATTCTTAAAGCCTAAGTTGTGATATTTTTATGTTGGTAAAATCTTAATGACAATATTTGATAATATTCCTGGAATAATACATTGAAGTCTCCTTCCTCTGTTTAATAACTTCCAAATTGATTGTTTATATGTCTAAAGAGTCGTATCAGTTGCTTCAGGAACAAGACTTTAATGGATGTTTGCCTTATGTATTTAAGATTTTTAGCAGTAAGGTTATTTGCTTCTCATCCTGACTGTACATTTCCACTTAATAGTGATATTTGCTACCTTTCCAAGAGTGAGAATCATCAAGAAAAAGGTTAATGGTACACAAATATCAACTTAAGTATTTACTACCAGCAGCAATAACTGTGTTTACAGTTGGTTTAGTGTTTTCAAAGAGAATAATAATTGAATAGAACTGTGTACTCTACATCTGAGCAATAATCATGGATTTCTTTGTAAACACTGAGATTTGGATTAGAGGTTGATACATGACAGTGCATGTTCGGTACCTGCATTTACTGGAGAACTGATAAATTGCAGTTCTTGGCATTTATGGAATTCTTAAAAAAAAATTTTTATTTATATATATATATATATATATATATAAAATAAAATCCCAAAGCCTTACTGCAGAGAAACACCAAACGTAAAGCAACAGGAGGGAAAAGGAAATGAGATCATGGGATTCAGAAGTTGGTTTTGGGAGATCTGAGATTATTTTCCAGTTCTGATATAGTTCTTGTGTAAGTTAGATAATAATTTTTTCACCCAAAGCAGTTGAAGACTAAAATCTACAATTTCCTTGATTTCGGAGAAATTCACAGTGCCTTCTCCATCTACTTGCCTTCTAGCTCAGTTTAAGGGAACCAACAGTGAGACTATCAGAAGAGTTGGGTGTAATTTTGAATATTAAATTTCAGATTCCCCAAAACACCTCATATGAATAACTTGCAAGTAAGTCAGCCATTAAACTGTGTTAGGGGTTGATGCATTTTAACAATATATGAATCTTCAGATTCTTCTGATGTCTATTTATAAAGTCCTTTAAGGGTGAAACCCCAACCCAAGAGCTGCATCCAGTTGTCTCATAGATAGTACTCATCTTTCATGATTTAACAGGTCATTAGAAGATGCAAAGTTGTTATTTTTAACCAGATTTCCCATCGTTGCTTTGTTTAATCATTAATTTGCCTTTTCTGATTTTTCTTGTAAATGAAAGGGAAGAGACAGTGAAAATTTGAGATTGAAATGCTGAGGAGGTTCTGTGGTTGGTGACTGACATAAATTGTATCATTTTTCAGTATATACTCAGAAGACACACAGTTATCAGGTAGACAGGAAAGACCAACAATCCGGCTAAGTCCCAAACTTAAAAGTCTCTCAGTTTCATTAAAGAACAGTCCTTTTCTGAGATATTTATAATTGGATAAATAGTCTCTAAAGATTGTTATAGAGCTGTTGAAGCTCTGTCATTGCGTGCAAGTGACACCTGTTGCTCTTCTTGTTGCTCATTGGCATTGTGCAAATTGCTGTTCAGGCTGACGAACTCCTGGTGCAGGAGTGACCTGCACACGGCTCCGCTGCCAACAAGCTGCTGCCTCGAGTGTCAGATGTTAATGGAACTGAAGTCCTGAGATGAGCAGTCCTGAGATGATCTTATAGAGCGTGATATATGAAAATACAGACCAATGAAGAGAACTCGGAAGGAAAGGTCTTTAAATGCAAAGACTCTTTTTGATAACTCTCTAAAGCATAACAAAATAGAATATGGAAAATATTTACCTCTCACTATCCTTATCAAATGAAATATAAACTCTGGTAGATCTTTAAAATAAAGGAACATGGAGTGCAATTTGTACACTTCTGTTTTCAAGCAGCATATATTTTTTGCATAATACAGCTGATAGATATGATTAGTGTTCATTATGATAAATGAATAGCAACTGATGGCAGACTTCCTGGTAAAGCCTAATAAATTTTAAGCCATTAGAGTTTCTTTGGCATATTTTGCAGTTTCCTCTTATTCCACAAGAATGATAGCTTGCTAGTTCTTGAAAGCTGGGACATGACCACTTTGTTTTCTTAGTTCAGAGTAGAACATGGTCTTCACAAACGTAAGCAAAAAGCAAGCAGATTTAGAAGAAAACATACCTCAGATAGTGTGAACTGTGAGGAGTTGATTTTTGGGCTCATGCCACTGAGGTTACCTTGTGCTTCTCTGTGATCTTTTGTTTATGACAGTTTAAGAATTAGTAGGGTCAGACCACTTTTTTTACAAAATTATTACGTGATGAGCAGATTTTAATTGCCTGTTGTACCTGCTATGCCAGTTCACTGCAGTCAGCTCCTGTTTACCCAGAACAGTGCTGGGAAGACCAGAGATATTCTAGAGAAAGCAGTCGTGTCAGTACCTCTTGATTTCTGTATCTTAGATTTGCAGTGCATTTCTTTGCACTGGAAAAAAAAACCTGTTTAACAAGGACAGTGGTCTTAACTGCTTGTGATGAGTCCCCTGATCAACAATATTGTACCCAGCTGGATGACTAGCAGTAATGGTTTAGTTCTGAATCAGATTCAATGAAGCAGCTGTGTTTTTACCAATTTAACTAGGAACCTTGATCTGTGCTGGCCTTATGCTTTTATTTCAGCTTTATGGTCGCTTTGGACAGAGATTTCATGACAAAGCATAAATGTAGAGTGGCATGATTAGAGAATACCTGAGCTAGTATATAGCCCATCAATGAAGAATTACTTTGAAGAAGAACAGATTTATACAAAACCAGTACTTTTCATCTTGTGGTCGTTGTGGTGCCAGTCTGGTACAAGGAAACCTTATGATGGATACAGAACTGCCAAACATCAGCCTTAGAATCTGGGGGTGGATTGGGTTTTAGTCTTGTTAAAGTATGTGGAAGAGAAATGGGAAATATAGATAAGATGAAGGAATACTGCAAGGATAAGTACACAGATATAAGATTAAGGCCCAAAGGAAAAAAACAACTGTAACAAGATTTCCTGATTTAAGTGTTGGCAGGGCAGAAAATGGCTTAGAGAACAATCAAGGAAACTCTTACCTTCTGTGTTTCAAGAAACAAAACTGCCTGCCTGCCTTGTAAATGGGGGAACAAAAAAGAAATAATCTAAGACCCTAAGTTTCTTGAAAAGAAATGGTTTTGATTTAATACACAGGTATAATATATAATAAAAAATAGTAATCTTCCTTGGTTTTTTTTGCTGCCGTATATGCTGCAACAATCTAGATTGTGTAACACAAGTATTCCAGAAGGGCATCACACTTTTATTAGAAAATATCAAAATCAGATAATTCACTATTTTTTCTTTACAGATTAGTTCAATACTTAATTGTTCATATTGCTAGATTATTTATTTATTTATTTATTTATTTTAATCTGGCTTACAGATTCTTTCTGTTGTGTGGTTAATTTCATAAGAGCAAGCCCATTAAAGGAAATAACGCTGTCCTCGTTTATCTGATAGTTTAGTTGAAGAAATGAGGTTACGCCAGGCATCATAACCAGCTTAGCAGAAAAATCTTTACTACAATCAGTGATGGGCAAAAAGGAGAAGAATGCAATATGACTTTCAAATACCAGGTTGAGATTGAGCTTGAAGTAAAAAGAAAAACAAAAAAAAGCTGTCAACTTGCAAACACTTTGATAAAGATAGCTTTGTAGGAAAATAAATGTGATACCCCAGGATACCAAGGGTAGTGTTCTAATTTACAGAATCCTTATTTGATTTGAACCAAGTTATGAATTATTCTATGATCTGGTGTGAAATCATTTTGAGAAATGAATTCTCATTTTAAATCACTGGTTCCATCAGTTTCCTGTAATATTGGGAGGTGGCAAAAACTTCAGCAGGATTTCCCAATTGGAAATAAGGTCCCCCACTTTACACACCTTTTGAGCCAAGCACAGTAAGCAGCTTGTAGTTCAGAGTTCAAAATTATATTTAAGCAATGCTTATGCAGAAAATCTTGCAGCTTTAAGCCTGTATTCATATCCCCATAAGAGAAATAAGACTTAAGTGCTTGTGTCAGAGTTTTACCAAACTGCCGAAGTACTTGCCTCAGTGGGTTTCTTTACCTTGCTCAAGCCCTTCATGCCTTCAAGTGCTCATTAGCTGCCTATTGATCTGTTAAGAGACTGCAGTCTTCCTGAGCTTATCCAAACAGTGATGGAATCACACCTGACAGTTCCCTTCTTGGTGTTATTGGATGCTGGCTGCTTATGCTATTGACAAAGCTGTTATTTGAAGAGAAATAAAGTAAATGCTAAGCTTGCATTTGTAGGCTGTGATACGGTTAAAAGTCACCTTTGTCATGAGAACAGCTTCATTTCTCTGATTGTTTTGTGACTATAGAGAGAAGGTGTTAAAGGTTCTTTAACAAACCTTTTTCTGTGCTTTCGTTGGCATCATGCCTTTTCAGTCTTGGCCTGAAGTTCTTAATTTAAGAAAAATATGCTGTTAAACCTATTTATTCCTTTCTTGGATTTTCTAATGCTTAAACAAAGACCAGTTTTGCTACTTTGAGTATTTCAGATGTACAGTTTCTACGAGACAGGTTTATCATACAAGGATCAGAATATGTAATTGTAAATCACCTTGGAATTTACAGACAATAACTGTTGACAGATTACATTTATAAGCCCAGTAATTTATAATAAAATAAGAACATAAAATAAATCTGTTAGGAAATTCATTTTCATCTTCACAGTAAAAGTACTCAAAAATTTTAAATAAGTTATTTGAGATCGAGTTTCTTTACTATCACTGAGAAGAATAACCTACCCAGATAGGTTCCATTTGCAGTAGAGTTTATCTGGGAAGTCTTTGTAATCTTAGAATACTGGTTTGAATTTTTAATCCACCATTTATTTGTACATAAGGGTAGGAACAATCATCACTCAAGCGTTTTTAGATTATAAAGATTGTATTAAAAAATCAAATTAGAAGATTCTTTGAATTTATTCTTTCTCTTACCAGAGTAAGTGGGGAGAAGATTAAGGTAAAAAGGGAGTGTGTTGAGATGTCAATAAACTTAGATCTGCTCTTAGATCAGAGCCCTGAGTTCTTGCATTGAGATTCTCCAGGGCATCAACCAAATGCAGGTGGGAGATCAGACTAACTACGAATATTCATATTCCTTTGAGTAAAACACTCTGTAACATACCCGCACCATAAAACTTCATTAAAACATTTCTGGAAAAATAAGCGGATGAAAAGACAAAAACTTTTAAAATTGTTCCTTAACTAGAATTACATATTAATCTCCTTCAGAATTCTTTTTCTAGCCTGTAGAAATCACTTATTTATTGTAGTTATTCCATATTCTTTTACTGTAGTCTTTCTGTATACAAACATCAGCTTCCAGCTCAGAGGCTCTGAAAACAGGTAAGTAATATTCCTGGTAATTCACATCTAGAAATTATGTTTCAAGCTGTGACCACAGTGCTAACCTCTGTTTTATGAACATGAGAAAACCTCTTATCACATCAAATCAGAACATATCTCATGCTAACAGATGGGGAAATCCTTGCCATACTTCTGTGTCAGGAATTCACTACAGTATTATTATATACTCAAAAAACTATCTTCAGATATGAGGGGGGGAGGATTATTTTTGCTAGATATTTCACAGGATGAAAGGGTTTTTTTTGTGTGTGTTAGGATAGCTGCTTTCATTATGCTTTTACAGTTAAGAAGTGGATTTGTGTACAGACTGAAAAGATACTTTTTTTTTCTCCAGGAGTGTTAGATCTAAAATTAGATTCTTTCAATGCTGATTTTTGTTTATTTTTCTTCACTTAAAAAGGAGCATTTTAGGAATAAAAGATCAAACTCAAATGCTTATCAAAGATATTGAACTTATTGGTATTTTTTGAACATTATCTTTCTCAGATCGTTTGAAGTTAGGTTCTGTATGTTTCTTTTACCATTTTGTGAATCTCCTGTTATATGGAAAATCAATATTCACACATAAGACACTTGAATACTTGTAACAGAATTTATTTAGGATGCAGGTACAGAATTCTTTCAGATTAAGGTGGGTTGAGCTTTGCTGGCTGCTAGACCCCCACCCAGCTGCTCTCTTGCTCCCCGTCCTCAGCACAACAGGGGGGAGAAAATAAGACAAAAAAGCTCATGAGTCCTGATAAAGACAGAGAGATCACTTACCAGTTACTGTTAGGGGCAAACCAGGCTCAGCTTAGGGAAAATTAATTACATTTGTTGCCAATTAAAAATGGAGTTGGACTGTGAGAAACAAAGACAAAAATAAAAATACCAAACCCAAACCCACTTTCTTCCCAGGCTCAACTTCACTCCTTCATTGCCAACTTCCGCCTCTTCCTCCACCTCAGGTGGCACAGGGGGAATGGAAAAATGGGGTTTTGTATCCAATTCATGTATTTAAGCAGTGAGTGTAAAAAAGTAAAGTTTTTAATATTCAGTGTTTAGGATCTTTTGAATCATTTGAGCTCAGAGACTTACGATACTATGAACTCTGAGCTTCAGATTCTCTTTTGATTTTTCTATTTAGTAATTAAAGTGTCCAGCAAAACTAATCTGGGCACAGTTCAAATCCAGACAGTGTTTTCGGATAAGACAGCAACAAGTTAAGTATCAACGATGTAGTTGGAACTAAGGTTTACATTAAGGAAATGCTTCTAATTCCAGTTGTGACTTTCCTGTATCTATATTTGAGATCAGTATGGGAATTATTTTATAGGCAAATCATGTTACATTTTTTTAAAAAGAAAAATATCATCAGGTACAAAAATCTATTTCAGTCGAATCCAAAGCACCGTTCCCTACCTCTTTTTTTTCCAAACAGCAGTAAAGAAACCTAAATGAAGATAGAATAGCTGAAGAATATTTTTTTCCATGTTAAGCTGTGTGTTTATAGTCCCTTTTCACCAGTACTGTGACAGAGAATGTTATTTGGAACCTGAAGTCTAATTTGAGATCAAACTGATAAAGCATCCAACCTGACTTTGAATTTTTATTATTTTTATTATTTCACCCGTTCACTTTAAAATCTTAAGGTTTTTAAAATTTCCCTTTATCTGAGGGTATTTGTAAAATCTCAGAAATGGGAGACTCTTGACAGATTATATGGTGAAGGTCTTGAATCATACACATCATGTACTACATCTTTTATATAACTTAAAACAATGAATATAATGTTGGCTGTGACAGTAATATTTTTACCTTCACATATCAATAACAAGTCTCATAATGTGGATTTTTGAAGATGAAGAAAAGGAAATTGTGTGATTATTGTTATGGGAGTTTTTACACAGCAGAGTTTAATTATTTGGTTCAGTAATGTTCGATAATTATTTCAATGTGGAAAGCCCTCACAATCCAATACCTTCCAAAACTTAATGGTTTCATTACCAGTAACTAATTTACAAGGCAATTTCAAAATCTCAAGACTCCTTGTCTGTCTAAGATTTACAGTCTCTAATAAAAGGGCCTGGTTAGGAGATATGAATTAACAACTCATTAAAATGAGAGTATTCAGTAACTTCATTTTCTGTCCTCCGACTCCTGGCTGGCAGCGCTGGCTACTCATTCACCTGCTGAAGGAGCAGTGGTGGGATTCCAAAGCACTTTTGTTATCCCATGTAAAAGTGGTTTGGAGTACAACCCTGTGGTGGAGTTTGCTTTGGTTTTGTTCTTTCATGCCCTGAAATAGGTTATATTCCAAAACACTCTCCATATGGACAAACCTCACCTTTCTGTTTTACATGCCTCAGGGCCTTCTGCTTGAGTGCAAGCTACTTCAAGATTTTTTGATCCTAGGAAGGTTAATATATTTTTTTGACCCCCGAGACTCTTTCTGGCCTTTGTGCTTCAGCGTATTTCTTCTTTAAGAGACTGAATACTCTTTTTGGAGACCCAGGTTCTATTTCTGGCTTAAGGTGTAACTTTATATGATTAATTATTTTGTCCTTTAGAAGGTTTCTGAAATCAAATTTATGTTTGCTTCAACAGCAATCTTCTTATAGTTTAAAAAAATGAAATAGTGACCCTGCTGTTTTAGCTCTGTTACAGTGTTCAAGTAATACTTTGTGTCCACCTCTACAATTTTGTCTGCAGTTTTAAACAGACATCTGGTTATGCTCTTCTAGCAAAACTGCAGTGATATTGTGACCTTTAACCCCTTTGAAAACCCCAAATCTTCTACCTTATTATGCTTCACTTCAAAGACAAACAAACAAAGACAATGGAAACAAAACCAAATCCCGAATTTCTTATATTAAGATATTAATCAGTTTTCAATAATTCCGTTTTTCTGTTTCATTTGCCTTTGGGAGAGTATCTCCCAGGGCAATATCTTCAACTGTGTAACAGAGTAAGATCTTTTTTGGCTGTCCTGCTCATGTGCACTTATGACACGGTCCCATCCTGTCTGTGGATGGAACCTGGGCCATACACCCTATAGACATCATGTCAATCCCTGGCACACGCTCACCCCAGTTTAACTGTATCTTAACTCACAGTTACAACTGAGCTAAAGAGCAAGTCCATTAACTCCACCCACTATCTGTTATGATTAATTTAAAGATACTCTTACAGCTCCACAAATCTACTGCAAATGCGCACTGCTGGAGGGATAATGGGTTATTTTTCCTTTCTCAAATAGCTCTTTGCTTTTGACATTACCATATGTAAGTGAGAACAATGACAGCCCAGCAGTCAGTGTCGGTGACTTTCAGAAGGGGGAATTTGTGAGCATGGCTGGCAATTTGTTCTTGCTGCCACTCAGTAAATTGTCATATTTACGTGGAGATATCCGAAGTATCTGGAACAATAGTAATAAAAAAATGTCAGCTCTCTGTAAATGCTAATGGACGATGACTTTTAACTTGTTTGTGCACACTAACAAAACATCAAATAACTTCATCCTCTCGAACTGACCCAAAGATGAATTTCAAACCCATAATGGCATTAAAATGCATCAGAAATGAAAACAACATAAGGATTCATCATAAGTCAGAAAACAAAAATGCTTTTAAACTATCAAGAGCACAGTATGCACTATTCTATTTTTTTTTTCCACTTTAAGTTTCTGAAATATTTATTAAGGAATAATCTGTAGAATAATGAATATTGCTTTCTTATAGAAGTACAGAATGCATGCTATATTTCTGCTATAGCGTCTTATTAAATATGGATGCGGTGAGTTTCTAGTCACTTTGGGGCCAGCTACCAACTGCTTTGTCTTTCAGCAAACAATGCTAGTTCAGTTAAGGTGAAAAAAACACCAAGGCCACCAGTTTAGTGATGGCTTCTCAAAATAAAAAAACCCTTTTCTATGTTTTGATTGGTGATATTAGAAAGCTACATATCTGGTTAGGTTAGTTAAGCATTTTAATATTTCATATATTTCCATAATTGTAGTTCAACTTACTGACTAAATAAAAGATAGATTTAATGTTTTAAAATATTAAATGTTTAAGCAGGAAGATCTTGTGGTTTTCTCAATATTTAGGCATATAATTCCTTAATGTGTAAAATTACACTTCCAAGAATGGTAAAAGAAAGCAGTTAGGATGTGTTCGGATAGTATAAAAATATTAATTTTAGTCAGCGTTACTAAATTTGATTACAAAATTGTAAGAGCAACTACTTCAAAGTAAGAGAAAAGGGGAATCTTTATTGTGTATCTTTCTGTCTGTCTCATCCTCTGAATGATGCACATTCTTCTCCAAGAACATAACCTGTAAAGTAACCCAAATGAAATAAAAATGTTTTAAAGCAAGTGATTTTACTCAGCTGCTATTGATCATCAACAAGCCAGAGATATTGATTTTTTTAATTTCCTCTAAGGTTTCTAGGTTGCCATTTGGCAATAATAAGGCCATTTAAGGTCATAATTAGAATACACAGTGAAGCCAGTGAGGCCCAGGCTGCTTGGGGACAGTTGGCTCAGAGGATGCAGTGACAACCGCAGTAGCTCTGACTCTCAGAGGAGTCCTGACCACATCAGGCTGCCGTTACAGAAACAGGTTATTCAGTCTGTAGCTGGGGAAAATCCTATGGATCGGAGCATAAGTTAGTGGATACTTTTATTTTCAAAGAAATATTATATGGATAAAATAAATGATTCTTGGACATGCAGTTGTCCATTTGTACCAGGTATGTGACATGTTTTCTTCTGTTTTTTCACTGGTACAATGCTCTCTTCGCTTCCAAGCCATGTGGCAGTGTGGGCCGGTTGTCAACACACATAAAGTGACCCTTTCGTGAGGGAGGAAATCACGGGCTCTGTGCCTGGGCAGCATTTTCCTGTTTACTCAAGCCACTTTTGCTAGCCAAGCCCCTCACTGTTTGCACACCTGCCTGTGAGAGCATCAGCATTTTCCTGCCTGGAAGAGGTTACCTGTGCGGATGCTGCTTCAACTCATGTTCTCTGTGCACTTTTAGGGTCACTTTCAGCATCTTTACCTGAATTAATTCTCACCCAGATGTGCTTAGCAATCTTGAACATCATGTTTAGGTTTCAGAAGGGTCTGTATATTGAAGTATTGCTGTCATGTGCTGCTAATTATCTAAGCTAATTGCTGTCTAGCAAATTTTATGGAATCTCTTTGCCATTTGGATAATCTTATTTATGTTTCTAAAATTGAGTGGTTAATTACTCCCTTATTTTCATAATCCAGGGCTTGTATCTTTGACTTCTTAAACTTGACATCAAAACAAGTGCTGCTAATGCTAATCTCAATGCTAATGCTTGTCTCAAAATAAATATAAAATTAAGGACTTAAAAAAAAAAATTGAAGTGGTTTAACTTCAATTTTGTGTTTTGCAAAGTACTGAGGGGTGCATAGGACAAGGAGGTTCTTTCGTTAGCAGCAGGGTTAGCCTTCTGAAGAAGAATGATTGAAAGCTGATTCTACCCTTTGTCAGCTGCCCAGGCATGTAGGAGAACACACCATCTTTGGAGGCCATCTCTGCTGCATTTCCTTAGCGTGCTATCCTTAGCATGAATCCTTGCTAGACGGGCAGAAGATGTCGCCAGTGATTTCTGGGAACCCAGATATTTCTGCAGACATGGTAGTAAGGTCAATCTCCCTGAGCTCTCAGTCTATTGGTAGAAAAAAATAAGTAAAAATTACTTCTTGGATACACTGGACCTGTGCCGACTGGCATTTGAAAATCTAAGCTAAAGGTTTGCTTCTGTTTATGATTTAAGATTTTCCCAATAATACATTTTGTTTTCTAAGTGATAAACAGCTAGAGGAAGAAAGTCACCAAGGTATTACCTGGTAATTTTTAATTAACAGCACAGACTTATAGAAAACCTTATTAATGATGTAATAGATATGAGTAGATGCTGCAGTATCCATCAAAAAGGTCATTACTGCAGAGACAGGGATTCTGCAAAATCTTCACTTAGTGTTATTATTCAAGGCACTCTTTAAGTTGTCTTCATAAATATCTAGCTGTAGGAATTCTAGCATCTTAGTGTGATATATAGATAAGGACAGCTTCTGAAAATGGCTTGTAGCCGATATCTAAACTTTGCTATAAATAATTATTTGAACAGCATTTTTCCCCACAGTATTTACAGCACTAACTCAAAATTTCTGCATTTACCACCTATTAAAAAAACACTTCTAGTCTCTCCTTTGGTTTTGATAAGCAGTAGTCATGAAGGTAGTCAGGTGTTAAAATATAGTCCAAATCTTTAGTTTTGCAGTTGTGTAAATGTATCTTGATTAAAAAAAAAATATATATATAAGGGCTAAAATACTGGCAGAGTGGAAAGACCCTTAGCAATTGATACTCATTTATAGGGTGGGAGGTTTGATTTTTAATATTAAAGCAAAGAACTGGAACAGTTCTCTTGAATTATCTACCAGCTGAAGAGGAACATATCAAATAATCTGATCAGTTTCTACAATAAGGTTTTACATGGATGTTCTTGAGACAAGAATTGACAATATTTGATGACATTTCACAGGAAGGAAGGATAACCTTGTCTATTCAGAATTTGAATATACTGACAAATTCTGTTCATCTTCATGTGATCCTTTAGGAATTCTTACTCTTCACCTTTCTTTTTTTCTCCCATCACACCTCCTAAGTTCATTTTCCAAAAGCAAACTTCTCCTTGGTAGTCTGTAAGTTCCTTTGATCTTTAGATTACTTCAGTAGTACTCTCTTGCTAGCATTCTGTCATTTCCTCTAAAATTATTACTTTCTTCCAAACCTGATGTGCTCGTTTTTATGAAATTTTCAGTCTAGTTTGTTTGGGTTTTATTTGGTTTTATTTTTTTAATTTTTTTAAAAAATTATTTTAGGATCTTCACACCAGTAAATTAACAATGTGTGCACCGTGGATATAATAAGCCAGTAGCATTGAGAATGAGATTCATTTCTTTGTGCATTGGAATCAAAGCTGAGGGGACAAAGCTAAGTTTTGAATAATTTCAGTATTTTAAAAGTAAATTTGAAATCTAGTTTACCTTTTGCCATTCTAAGCAAAGCTGTGAAACAAACCCTACTGATTATATCATGCAGTGTGTTTCATACTGTACAATGTGTTAGGTACAGCTCTTTTCTACATGAATAGTGATTACCAGAATATTTAGCATTATCTGCAGCTTTGTATCGGCAGTGAAGTTTGATCAAGGAATCGCTGTAGTCAGTAACAGAACGTAACACAAGACTTCTTGCTGTTGCAGTCCAGTCTGAAGAGCCTAGAGGCAGAAACAGGCTTGAGAAGATTTGACAGTAAATTATTAATAAAGTAAGATAATCTGCTTGAATTGAGCATCAAACTGGATTATCTAATGGTATTTTCTGACCTCAGGAATTGTGAACTAGTACTAAACAAGATTTTACACATGGGTTCTACTTTGTAATGCAGTGAAGTTATGCTGAAAGGGTATGTCCAGGAAATAAACTTGGACTTAATCCTTTTGTTTGATTTGCCTTGGTAACAGAATTTGCCTTGGTAACAGATTTTAAATAATGCACTCTGCCACCTTTTTTAATAATTGACTTTATCTTGGACTACAGACCTGGATATAACAATGGTGAATTAGGGAGCTTTTGAAATATTTAATACATCCTTATTTAAACTGTCATATATAGAGTCTGCTCCTACATCTAAGTTTACCATTCTTAGAGCTGCTAAATGGTTTATAGATGGCAGTATCTCCCACTGTTAGATTTTAGATGGTACGCTGAAGTGTGCTTATGTGTCAAACTGATCCTTTGCTCTGTTGAGAAATCAGGATGAAAGAAAGATTGCTTCAAGTCATTTTGAGGTACTCAGCGATGAAGTGATGATCTTTATTTTTTTGTTTTGTTTTTCATTTTTTTAATAGGCACTGATAGGATGAAAGCTAGATTTTTATTTAGCTTTAAGTTGTCGTAAAGCCTTAAAATAAAACTTAGTGTCATTTTTGTGCCAAAAGGCTGTCTATGGCTTATTCAGCTCCCTCCATGCATCTTGAATTTTATAACACTTCTGTGTTTAGGTCTAAGACAATTTAAAGTCTTTTTTTTCAAATTATAAAAATCTGCCTCTCTAATGTTCCCTAAAAAAGTGTACATGAATCAAGACCACAAAATACTTTATTTTATAATATTGCCAAGCTTACAATTGCTTGATAAAATATCACTGAAAAATTGATTTATTGAGTATTGAATTTTATAGGGAAGAGATTTGCAGCTAGAGAAGAGTTTTTGAAGTGGGTTCTGAAATCAGTGATACATTATTTCATTATTGAGCATGTCATTTGTTGACTAAACGTGTTATCTTTATTGTGGAAAAGACTTCGTGTTCTTTATAACACCACCAGCTGAAGTGCAGCATTGTGCTGGGAGACCTCAGGGACAGGTAGAAATCTGTTACTTGCCAAGGACACTTTTGGAGAAGAAAATTGTAGTGCCTACTTGTCAAAGTGAGTTGTTTCTGTGACCGACTGGTTCTGCTTGCTGGTTGTGGTTTGGTTTTAGACAATGTGATCTGTTCTACATTTGGAATATGCAACAGAGGGAAATTGGCTGCAAAGGGAGGATGGGATATGATAGGGAAGAAGCGATGTGCCCAGCATTGCAGTTTGAGTGGCTGAGGACGCTCACAGCCTGGCTTGGGCTTAATTCATCACTCATATCTATTGCTATCTTAAGAATTAAACTTGATTAATTTTAGCACATATTGGCCATTTGGGTCTCACTGAACTGTTTAGTTTTAGATTGTGTCAAGATGGAAAGTTTGCGGATCAATATAATTAAATTACGTGTGAACTGATGCCTGTGCTATTGATCTTACAAAGAGGCTGAGATGGGAATGGACCTCGATGTGCTGCTTTGCTACCTGGTGTTGATTTGCGTGCAGGGAACAGCATCTGTGCTGTTCCTGCAGATGAGATACCCAGCTCATAGTTTTTACAAACACTAGGCATCAATTATTTTAACATTAGTTTATCAGTTGTATACATACATGCAGAGATACATATTTACAATTCTGCTGTACTGTCAACAAACACATAAAGCTGAGTCCTAGAATGCAACATGCAGTAAGAGGCAAACATCAGTTATAATAGATTTTGACATCTTTTGGCATGGTTACAGGAAATCCAGATCCTAAATGGGAATCAATCCATCTTTTCTGGTGTTTTTGAAAGAATCAAATTCAATTGTGTAATGTGATTTCATCAGGCTTCCTTTTCTGTTTCCAAATAATGGTTATTTTCGAATTTCTGTTCAATTTCTCTTTCTTATGAAACAGTTTTGTCTCCATACAGTTTCCATTTTTCCTGCATATCCCCAGTGTAAAGTGTAGAGAATACCTTACTGCTTCATTTCTTCCTATGAACAAGTGGCATTTTTGTCTGGTAAATGTCTTCCTAATATGAGCAAATTACTTATTTGTCTTAACCTAATTATTACAGCAAGAAATAGACACAAATAGATGAGAGAGTTGTTTTGTGTTATCATCACCCTCACCATACTCAATTTAGTTCAAAAGTAGTACTTAGATATAACTCTCTTTGCCTTAGACTAGCACTTTAAAGTGACTGCAACTTATGATGATACACATGCAAACATCTATAAAGATGCAAGATTGTTTTGTATTATGACTTGAATAGAATGGCAGTGTGGATGTTATGCTCCTAGGGGACAAAAAAAAAAAAAAAAGAGACATCATACCAATTACTAAATATTCAGAAGTCTCTCTGAACAGCAAAGAGCTTGCAGTTATTCTTTCTTGTTTATTGAGATTTTACTCACTTTTTCTTCACTGAGTTGCTATAAATCTGCTGCGATTAAGGTATGATTAATCTTATTCCTGGGTGAACTAAATTTTAACTATGCCAGCATAGAGAAACAGCATATCAACATCTCACTGGTTGTGTCTTAATGTTGAAGATACAGTTGCGTCTTCCCCTGCAGAAGACACAAGACTCAAGGCTGTGTCAAGTTGGACTGATGTTTAAGAGGGTGCCGATATGATGTACTGAGGCTTCTGGGTATTTGACTCCCCCTTTGTTTCCTGATACCTGCTCCCTATTGCTGGAATTTTCTAAATACCAACAAGTCTTGGGAAAGAGAAAGTAGTGCTTATAGCTGCCTATAATACGAAAATGTGGAGTGAGAGAAGGAAGGGAAAAAGGCATTAAAGTGTATAAACTGACTGAATTTTCTGTAAAATGATGTTAAGTATTCAGGAGAAGAACCTTTAGTAAATATTAAAGTGAGTAGAAAGAATTCCCTTCAAAGACTTGATTTCATGTGTTTGTTTTAAATACCTACCGAGACAAATACTGTGTCAGGGATGACAAGAATGGAAAAGACGACAGATTAAATGCCGTTGTGGCCTGTTGACGTTGGCTTTTTGATGGTGATATCCCAAGATCAAACATGAGCTTGGAGTTCCCTGTGATTACTGCAGTTTGTTGTCTTGGGAATGGTGAAAGAGAAAACAAACAAACCACACAAAACCAACAGGCAAAACAGCTCATTGTTTTATATAGGCAAAAAGCATACACTGTAAGCATTGCTGTGAAACTTTGAGTGAATTATAAGAGTACTTCTGCTGATTCTATGTTGGGTTTGAACATAAATTAGAGTTAATTTTGTGAGAAGTTTCATCTAGATTAAGCTTTACCTTGAACTCCCACTTTCATATTCCCTAGGACAACAGAATAATAATTCGCTGTACAAACAATAACAGTAGGGACTAATTCTCTCTGGATACCCCCATCTGGCAGAGGAAATCTGGTTGTTAGCATATCAAAAGGCTTGGTGAATTTTTTCAGCTTATATACAGACTTAAATTGATAGAACTTTGTAAAACTTTCTACTATTTCTATTTTTTACTAAACTTAGAAATCCTAGAATATTTATAGGAGACAGTGTTATTTTTGCTTTTAAAAATTGAGAGGAAAATCTCCAGCCTCCTTCCTTTATGTACAGAACATTTAATTTCTTAAAAACAAAATCCCCAACTCTCCCATTCTCAAGTCACTGCTTTCTCTATGAAGGTAAATGCCCACCTGAGACTGGATGTTGCTTTTTGCTGCAGTTAATAACAGTCTCAAGATCCCTCATGGTAGTTTTTTGATTTGCATAACAAAACAATTTCTGTGGAAATACCCATTGTCTTTAAGCACCAACAAATAACACTGTGATCAGCGTATTAAAATCCCTGTTAATATTCTGAACCTCTAGCTGATTAGAGGTTTACTATCTGTGTTATTGAAGCTTTCAGAAAAGCATGGGGTGGGGAGAATGTGTTTGGTGTTTGCTCCTTGCCCCGCCAACACAGTATTTTGGGCCTATTGGCCAGTGTGACATGTTGCCTCCACAGCAGGGTTGTTAGTAGCTGTCACCACACACACTTTCCCTCAGTCTCATAGGCGAGATCAGGTTTCTGTCCCCAGAAGTAAGGTGAACAAATTTCCTCTTCAGTGACACTTCTGCTGTGCAATCTGGGAGATGAAAGGAAGACAAGTCCTGGGAATAATAGGGTTAAACTGATACATAATGGGGGTTGCCTTTTTTCTTTTCTTTTCTCCTTTTTATCTTGTGCTTTAGTTGACTTAAGTCTCTATTTTCTTGATTCATTGAAGAAGGATAAAACATAAAAAAAAAAATAAAAAAAAAAAACAAAAAAAAAAAAAAAAACAAAAAAAAAAAACTGGTTGCTGTTATATATGGGAAAAAGAGGAAAAGTTTTAAGTAAAAATGAATTACCAAATATTTTATTTTCAATGAAGTACCAGAGGGTGTTTTTTACAAGCACTTGCGTCTCAACAGAAAGTACATATTGCAGAAGTAGAACAATGAAAAGATTTATTGGCTGAAACAATTCCTGCTGTCATGTGGTACATCTGAATTAAATATTTATTTTTACTCACTGGGATAATAAAACTGTATTCAATTATGTTGTAGACACTACCAAAAGATTGTTGAGGCCTCTACTAACATTGCAACTCATAAAATATACAGTGTAAGCAATCCATGAGAAAACATTATGGGAAAATAGTCTCTGGTCCATAGATTTTGCTTGTTTGTTAAAAGAATTATTGAGACACATGACGAAGGGCATCATAAGCCTGTGGTAGCCATAAATGTGAATTTCCAAGATGTTCTGTTGATGGTGATCTCAAAAGCTGTAATGGTTCAGGATTGTGTAATGCAGCATGGTGGTCCCTCCTGGCTGGCCTGAGCCTTACAAGCTCTTAGAAATGCAACAAGAGCTGTCTCTTTCTCTAGCCAGTATAATGGAATAAAGATCTCTATTATCCCCTTTCTGCCTAAGTGTAAGTCATTAGTCCTTTCACAGTGGGACTCTGCGACACCAGTACATTCCTCACGCTCTCTTGCCAGTTAAAGAACGCGATGGGGTCCTGAGTTTGCTAGAGCCCAGTTGGGACACTGTATTGTGATTATTACTTCGATTCACTTGAGTAATTTGCACCAGCCGGTATTTAGACATGTGAGAAATCTCGTTGGCCTCAGCAGGTAACTTGCTTAGCACCTTTGTCAGAGCCTGTCTGTGGTCTGAAACACAAAGCAGCAGCCTCTTTTGTTCAAACATCTTTCCTTGTGGGTTTATAATTCCTCTTAGACTTGTTCATTGCAGGCATCTTTGTCAGAAATTCTTCCCTTTATTTCTTCTGGGACTGTTCTGTTTAACTTTGTCAGTGAAGGAGCTCCAGCTGTGTTGTGACAAGTTTGTAATTAGCTACTGCTAGCAATAACTTTTCTTTCTGATGGCAGAGCATCATTAACCCTTGCTTTTTCTCCCTTGTGCCATATTTTCTCTCTTATCTCTGAGAAGGTGGTGTGTGCATCTTTGCAAGCAGTCGGAACCATTAGTAATCAAAACCCAACAGAGCACAGCGTTTGTCAGAAATCCCATTGCTTTTAAACTGTTGCTGTAAATGAATCCATTCATATGCAAGTATGATTATTTTAAAAGCCTTATCGGAGGAACTGAAATTATTTTCTCATTTCCCGTCAGTAAACTGATCCATTGATCCTTAATAACTTCACAATTATTCAGCTAATTGCTATGTTTCTGGTATTAAGCTAAAAATATGCCATCAGATTGTCAGGCATGTGTTGCATCACTATGACTTGAATGCATGGAACAGTGTTGAAATAACAACAATGAATTTTGGCAAATGAAGAGAAATGTTTTCCTACTTATGTCAGTCAACATCCCAAAGTAAATGGAGAAATACCAGCATTGCCTGTCATCTGGGCTACATGCTGGTATTGATAAAAACATAATTAAAAGATAACAGTATTTAAAAACAAACTGTAAGCCTAGCCAAAGTAAAAATTAAAGCCAAGCAGACTAGTTTTATCAATGGTATGAACAATACAGGTTAGTAGAGTATTACTTTTTATCCTTAGAAGCTCAGGAGGAGTCAATACTCAGTGTGACACATTCCTTCTTATAGGATCCTGATGCTGCTTCATTTTAAATTAGTGTACAGTACAACTGTTGTATGTCTTCTTCTTTAACTTTTCTCTGTTTCTCATAGTTACCCTGTTAAAATAGTCATTTTTTTTCTGTATTTTCTTTTCCTGACTGTACTGTAAAAAGATACAGTTGAGATTTGGGAAGATTATGAATTTACTGACTTGAAAATGCTATACAATGGAAGTCTATCAGAAATGTTTTTGTAAAATGTATTCAGGGAGTGTGGAAAAAACATTTAGTGCCTTTTCTAGGCTTGTTGATGAATTGAGAGGAAGAAGTAATTATGAATCATTTAATTGTTCATGTTTTTTTTTTTCTCAGTATCTGGATCAGTGATTATAATTTTGTGTTAACTGATAATAAATTAAGCTAAATTCCCTAAGTCGTGACTGTTTTGCCTGCAACATGTACTCTTTCCATGATGTCTAAGCAACAAACTGCCACAAAATTTTTAATGTTGGATATTTTTTCCATAGAAATGGCTCACTTTAATCAAATCAGTGTTTGAATGAGAGGAAGGCATTTCAGGAAGATGAAAGAAACCATGTTCAAGAGATATAATATGACTCAAGAAATGCATTTATCATTTATTCTGCTTAGTATTTACCTAGGAATACTTTTATTGTAATGTTTTATTATTTTGCATTAACAATAGAATATTCTTCCCTAGATTTGAGGCTGTTACTAGTAAGAAGCATTTCAGCCACCTTTAAAAAGCCACCATCTCAATGAAGCCAGCTATTCAGTAAGAAACAGAAATGCTACAAAACACCTGAGATAAAAAGGGCTGCTTATCATTCATTTTAAAGCAATCTGTTGTTAGAAAATTAGAAATGTTATAATCACTCAGAAATGCATTGTATGTCAACATGCAACGGGATCCTTGAGTGCTTTACCAGTTGTGATCCTAAACCTCCTTATTGTGCTCAGTTGATTTTACTAATTATTACATGGAAATTCCACAGTCCAGCTTGCGCCCTGTGGAGTGGATATTTCAGACACTTGTAATAGAGGACAGAGGGTCTGTCCTTCTGACTTGGATGTACTACACTAATGGAAATCTGTCCTATTGGTGTTTTAGCCAGAACAGCCATTTTTCAGGTTTCGGGGGATTTTTATCTTTATATGCTGAGGTGAGGGACTTTTTTCCACTGTCTGCAGTGAACATGGGTGTTGAAGCTCAGGGAAAAATACCATCCTTTTTCCCTATGTCTTTCATCAAAGAGTCGGCCACATTGCTACTCTTGTGTGAAAATAAGTGCATATTTGGACCTGCCACATAGAAAAAGGAAGTTGTCTGGCAGAACAAATTAATCGAGTTCTAGAAAAGAGGAAGAAATGGACATTTCTTTTACCTTTTTGCTTTTTCTTTTTTATTCATTACTTTTTTTCCCCCCACAGTAAGCGAATGAATGTTTGAAGCTCTTTAACAGATGTTTTCTTATTTTACTCAGGTGGGATATTTATGATGCATTAGTCTCTTTTATGTCGTTTTATTTTGGCAGCTCCATTCTGAACTAATTAGCACACTAGAGATATCCAAATAGGAAGTACATGGGCAAGCAGTGGTTGAGTGTCTGGTAGCATATTGCAGAGTCCGTTGTGACTGGAATCTGAGACTGTGGCGCTTGCAATCGCTGCATGAGGCGTAATTGCATTTCTGAAACACTGAGCTCTTAATGTTCTGAAATTTTTACGCAACTCTATAAAGGAAACACAAAAGACCTCCTAAGTATGAATAACAATTTTGAATAAGTTATACTATGCTGGCTAACTAATGTATATATTATGTTGTGAGTATGCTTTTTCAAAAATGCAAGCATTTAAGTGTGTTCACATATTTATATATGTGTGTGTGCTTGCTGTGTGACTAAGATTTCTGACATTTCCCTGAAATTTCTCTGAAATTATTAGAATTACATTTTACATGATGCTGGTATAGAATTAATGATGCAACAAACCAGTTTCAAATTTATACTAGTGGATTATTTTGTACTAGAGCATTTTTTATTAACTTGTTCCTATCAAGTATTTATCTATAGCAGGGGTGTCAAATTAATTTTCACTGGGGGGCACATGAGCCTCATGGTTGCCTTCAAAAATGGCCGAATGCAATTTTGGGACTGGATAAATGTAGGAGTAGTTACATTTATCCAGTCCTATATTTACATTCAGCCCTTTGAAGGAAACCGCAAGGCTGATAAAGCCCCTGGTGAAAATTAGTTGGACACCCCCGATCTCTAGCGTTACATCTGCAGTATTTGTCTTCCAAAAAGCATAAATTTTATTGTCACGCTAAAAGCTGGCATGTCCGGTCACTTTTGTCAGCTATCCTGATCTATATTCCACCTGGTTGACTGCTGATGGTAGCTGAAGATGGTACCAGAAGTAAGACTGAAGTAATTACTTGTATTTTCCACCAAAAGAAGGCGTCAGTATGAGAGGGAATGGGTGAGTGAAAGAGAGACTAGAGCAGAACAATTAAGGAAATAGCCAAGAGGCAGGAGACACAGAGTCCACAGCTGTTCTGCCTCATTTGGTGTAATTAGTTTTTAAGACTGAAAAAGCTCAGCAAAGGTGTCCCACTTTCCAGCTCCGGCTGTGTGTCTGCAGCAGCCTCTCCTGCCCGGAGTCTTCTCCAGTGTCTCCCAGCACATTTCCCCTCATGTGGCTCCTTCCCCAGCAGCTGATGCTGTTTCTAGATGTGTCTGAGCCAAAGCACCATGTGCTCCTCTGACCAGCTGAAGCCATTTGGACCCACCTGTGACTGGCTACCTAGAGCCTGCAATGGATGGCCAACACATGTGTTAACTGACTGGGTGCCCATGCATGAACTAATTGGGCATTCGTGCATAAATTACCTGGGAATCCATGTGTATGCTAATTAAACACTTATGCAAGAGCAAATAGGGTGCTTATATGTGAACTAATTGGGGACCCAAACATGAACTGCTTGGACATTTGTGTAAATTAATGAGATGCTCATGCATGAATGTGGTAAACAATGCCATTTATGTTCAGTAGCCATGATAATTATTTCTGAAGTTGTACTGTATCTCATTCCTCTTATTTTTCCTCAGAACTGAGATACCTCCCAAATTAAGCATAGGCAAGAAGAATGAAGGTCTGCTTCTGTGTATGTGCATATGCATGCTGATTTGTATCTAAGGGGACTGGAGAAGAGACCAGGCTTTCTACTTGGCAAAAGAAAGCACACAATTTTGTCCTGCCTGACAGTGGCCTACTGGGCACTGTCTTTGTAATGTTCAGTTAACTACCAAAACCCTATTGAGGGATTGATTATTTATCAGTGACACTCTTTAAACTGTGGAATTGATAGAATTACTATGGACAGTTCTGTTTCCAGAATTAAGGTTTGTATTTGTCTTCAGGGTCTAAAGAGAGCTGCATCATCTGAAGTGAGAATTTGTAAAACAGCAAAAAGTGCCAAATATGAAACAAAAGCTTATTTTTTCTTGTCAATGCATAGTGGATTTCTCAGATGCTTTATTAGAAGAGCAGAAATACACAACCACTCAAAAAAACCTTCCATTTGAACACAGGAATTTGAATCGCATCAGCATTCTGTCTATCTGGCTGGTTATATTTTGACATGTAGCAATTGCTGTTCATAGACGAATGTGCGAAGCAAAAGCAACACAATCTCTCTAGAGGAAAAGTAACTCAGTTGTCTTCTTAGGAAATCATTAATGATTTGGCAAGAGAATTTCTACTTTTTCTAGGCTCTTCTATGCAAAGCTTTATGTGACTGTAATCTTGAATGCCATTGAAACAGGGTGCAGCCATCACTTTGCCATGTTTGAATTAGTTCTATTCAGAGATCTGTTTTTAATTAGATTAGATAATTCTGAAAGAACATGAGCCAAATCATGGTATATCTGAACTGCAGCATATAAGCAAAATTAGGTTCAATACAGTTTTGTTCGTAGCACTTCATTGATTGTGAGAACCACATGAGATGTTAGAACTCGGAGGCTGAATTCAGCAGAAATATCAAGAGACAATCCGGGAAAGATTTTTAAATCCGCCGTGTAATTTCTCCTTTTCCTCACTGAAATGTATATTGACTCACTCTTCTGAATCTCTGCTTGAATAGACCAAGCGACTTTTTTTTTCCTTCCAGTTTTTGGCTATAAATCAGTGTCTTTTCATAGTTAGTAAAAGATGCAAGGAACAAGTTTTTCTTTATTAATCATGGTGAAAACAGAGAGGCTTTCCACCCCAGTGATGAGAGTTGTGTAGCTAAAAGACAGCAGGAGTCTTCACACTCTGCAGCTTCTAACACACTCCAGAGTTGTTTAATATATCAGTGTCAACCTTAAACTATTCTCTCCAGGGATAGTATCATTAAAATGCAACTGGATAGTGTTTGTCTAAAGTGGCAAAATTTAATCTCAGTTTTGCAAGAATTTTTTATATGCTCGTGCAGAGAGTTCTCCCATTCATAAATAATGTGTTTCTTGATGTTCTGTTATTTTCATCTGACAGTTAAACCTTTATGTTTGTTTGGATTTCTGTTAATGGTTTTGTTTTGTTCTGAATGCAGCACAGCTTTTTGGGGAAACAAAGCTTACGAAATCATATTGCTTACTATTTCTGCCACATCTGTGTGGATTTACCTGCAGACTGGGTGAGTGTGAGGACAGGAAATTTCAGATATTTTATCTAACTTTCGCAGTTCAAATTCCTGCAGATTTCAGGGAACAAGTGGCCGTAGTGCTGTTACCCCAGAAGTCCATCAAATGAAGGTAAGCTTGCAGTATGAACTCACTCTTTAATAAGTACCAAATAATACATATGTGGGACACATAATATCAACAGTTTACAGTCCCAGGAAAGTTTCTCTTACTGCTTGTTCTTGCCAGGATACCTCGGTCAACCAAAACTCTGACCTGTAGGTTACCAGATCTCCTTTGTTCCTGAACTGAGTAACTATGTATGTTGCTTTCTCTGACTTCTTAGCCCATAAATCTCCAGGGAGGCTATAGAGGAGGTGGAGCCAGGCTGTCTTCAGTGGTATCCAGGGACAGGACCGGAGGCAATGGGCACAAACTGAAACACAGGGGGTTCCCTCTGAACATCAGCAAACACTTTTTCACCTTGAGGGTGATGGAGCACTGATACAGGTTGCTCAGGGAAGTTGTGGAGTCTCCATCCTTGGAGATACCCAAGAGCCATCTGGACACGGTCCTGGGCAACCGGCTCTAGTTGACCCTACTTGAGCAGTGGGGTTGGACCAGATGACCTCCAGAGGTCCCTTTCAACTTCAGCCAATCTGTGACTTTGACAATGCGTTATCTGAGATATAAAGCAACTCCAAATTGTATAATGTTTTTGTAATATTACAGCTACCTAAAACTATTACAAAATATATAGTTGCTTTCTATAGTTAAAAGGAATGCATTTTAAGTGCTTGCTGTTTTTTGGTAGAAGTGCATTGATGATGATACAGACTTTGTGGCAATAAGTGTTGCAAGCAGAGCAGCTGTTGGTATCTAGTGTATGAAATTGCCAGCTAAAGGAATATAAGTACTAAATCAAAAACGGGACACATTTGCTGTTTTGACACTTAAATTATTCTTTTTATCATGTAAGTCCATTTAACACTGAAGTTATTCATTCACCTTCCTTCTCCATTTCCTGAATGATGGAGATAATGGGATTGATTCTAAAGTTATTTAAGTGTTGTTGTAAGTCAGAGGTGTGTCAAGTGGAGTTAATGATGTTACATTCATGCAAGTGAAGTGAGGATCAGTAAATTTGGTATAGGAAAAATGCGGTAGGCTGGGAGAGCAAAGACTGAAAAGGAGGAAAAATCTTGGTAGTGACAATGTAAAATTAAAAAAACAACCAACCTATCATATGGAAGGAAATATCACATGAGCCAGTTCCTCTGCCTTATCTTGTTCCTAAAAATTCTCAGTATCTCCCACCTGGCTAAATTTTACAGTGCACTACATACCACACCAGACTAATTTAAGATGCAATGGTTTTGAAAACATATTTGGAAATGTATTTATGATATAGAATAAGGGAAATTGTAACAAACTGGGCTTTCAAAGCTATTAATATAATTTCTTTGATTATTATTTTTGCTAGTGTTTATAACACTATTATAATAGTGGTTTTATAACTGGGCATATAAGTAGTGAAAATATTAAAGAAATCAAATTGCTGAAAAAAAAATAGTTTAAAATTATGTCTGCACATCATTTTAATATTTGCCTTAAAAGGTAGCCAAAATCAATTTGGTCGAGGATCAGAGAATACCTACGTCATTTCCAAAAGATCCCTGTTGTTATTTTGTGGTTTAGTGGCTTAGCGGTTCATGTTAGCAGGTTTTCCCGTCTTTTTCTCCCAGGCATGATTGCTTTCCTTCATTATTTCTCCCTTCCGTTGGGTTTTTGCTCTGCTTTTTATACACCTGCTAAGTCATTTTCCACTCTCACAATTAACAATTATCTGACTGCTAAAAAGGATAGTAAGATGCACTCATAGTGTGCAAAATAATATTTGAACTTGTTCTGCCAATTGTCTGCATAAAAGTAACTTATCTGGCTGCTTCATTGCAGAGAAAATATGAAACAATTTATTCCTCTTTAAACATGCTACACCATTTATATGTTTCAGTTACAGTAAATCTTGTTTCATTCATTATTTTCAAGTACATGCGTAAAAAGTAATAGCCATTCGTCAATTACTTGTAGCTACCTATGAAATAAATACTGTGCAAGTCTCTTTTCATTATATTTTTTTTTTTATTCCAACTTAGCACATACAAAAGTGTTTATTCTTTGTGCATTTGGAGAATGCTGGTAATTTTTTTCTTCAGAAAATTACTTTGTAAAATGGAAGATGTTATATTATGCAACTACATATCCATACATATACATTAATAACAGTTCAGTTAGATTATTTCCCAGCTGAGAGTTTCAGACCATTGTGCTGATGTGACTAAGGGAAGGGATGATGGCACTAGTAGGAGGGTTTTGTTCTTGTGACAGACCTGTGTTTTGAAGTTTAATGGAAAGCACTAATGAAAGAATCGACATAAATAAGGGTAGTTTGTTTGTATAGCATACCATTTAAAAGTACTGTAAAAAAGATTACGAGTTTTGGGTGCAGTTTTCTGAAATTGTGATTTTTTTTTTTTTTTTTTTTTTTTTTAATAAAAGTTGTTCAATGATATCTTGGTGAGCTGATCTAATCAGATTTTATAATTCAGCCTGAAATATTTTCATGGGAATTGTCTAAGGAAAACCTCAGAGATGCAGCAAATGACATTCCATTATGGTATCATTTGCTATGTCTTACCGTGACTTTGGGTTTGACACAGAATTAAAGCTATATCTGTGAATATGGTTTTGGAAAGAAGTGATGGGGTGAGGCTAAGCACCATGTCCAGCTCCCACCAAAAATAATGGCATTCCTAATATCCTCCTTTCCTATATTAACCTTTTGTGATTTTTGTGTTGTCTGTTGTGCTGTTACACACTATATCTCAACATCATATATTCTTGAAAATATCTGATGGGATGTAGTCATTAGAAACATTTTTATTATATTGAGTTTGTATTCTAAACAGTTTTGTAAACTTACTTGCAAAACATTCTCAGTTTTTTGTTGGTTTGTTTTTGTTTGTTTGTTTGTTTTTCCAGAAGGTTTGAAAATCCAGTTGCGAGGGAAAAATGACTGCAAGGTGTCAAAATAATTGAATTTTTCCTTAAGAAACAAAGTGCTCTCCACTTCAACCTTTTTTTCATATTTACAGAATCTTGTAGCCTGCTTGCATAACTAGTGCATGAAAAAATGTGATATTAGTGGGTTGTTTTTCTTTTTCGCACTTCATTATTTATGAAGTGCAGAGAAAAACAGTTACAAACGATTGTTTCAGGGGATATCCTGTAGCTATACTATTTTGTTCAAAGGATTTAGTTATATTGGTTTCATTCCACTATGAAAAGTTAAGGCTTCTCTTGTCACAACCTACTTTTAAGAAAACCACACTTCTTCATATGTGTGTATATATATATAGGACGAGTCTATTGTTTGAAAAAAATCCCCTGTTCATTTAATATTAGCTTAAGATACGTTCAAAACATTTGTTATCTTGGCAATATTTTCTTATTTCGCCTTTTTTGTTGCTTGAATGCATGTGAACTGTGTTGCACCAGATAATTCTGTGCTCTAAATGTGCTGTGTTTGATGTACTCTCTATAAGGGATTTACCGAGCAGGTGCTGGTGACATGAGGAGGTGTCTGTGCTTGGTAGCATAAGTGTCTTCTCGGAGTTGTTTCATTCCATTTAGAAAGCCTGTTTTATGTGAACAAGTGTTACACATGAAAAGATTTGCCACTTCTGTACCTAAAAGTGTGTATTTGCAAGTGTGCACAATATATTCGAATACAACAGATTTCCTGTTCTATATTTTTCAGTCCATTATTAAGAAAATAATAACTCCTATCCCTGAGGAAGTGTTTGGTTTGAGAGCCCCTGCTCCACTGTCTTCCTGAGTGCTGGAAAAGTACCATTCTGCCTCTGGGATTTCTAAGTAGAAGACACTAAACTGAGGCCCAAAATTACTGCTGTTCCATATAAAGCACGAAGTTCAACTTACTCAAATGGTTACAGTTTTATACCATATAACTATTTTTAGTTTTCAACTATTATTCTTTTATAACCGACGTCCTTTATTGCCAGTCATAGTATAAATTGCAAGACAAGTTGGGAGTATAGAGAATAGAAATTCTGATACATGTTTCAACTTAAAAAGAACTCCTGTGTGAATTAAGTGCCAACTCCCACTTCTGGCCTTCTAAGTCAGATTCTAAGTAAGCAAGAATGTATTTTTCTACCCATCTTCTGAAGCCAGGAAAAAAAAATATACAAATATATATATATATATATATATTTATAAATATATATATATATATATATATTTGCCTTCACAGAATTATTTAGGAACGTTAAGTGACTTTTTAGAGATATGGAGCCGGAGACCAAATTCGCTTCTCAGGACAGATTTTCTCTGGCTATAAAAGCTTTTGCTTCCAGCTGCAGTATGTTCTAGAGTAAAATGGGCCAGCTAAGAAACTGCAGGAACAAAATATGAACTGAGTTTATCAGGGGGGTATCAGCTTGATTATATTGAGACTTACCCTTAGCAGCTGACAGCTCTGGCCGTTGCATTATATGTGAATGTGGAGCCTGAGAAAACTCAAAGTGGCGTGCAGCCAGGCTGAGCTCTAACACCTGCTCAGGTCACACTGTTATCCCAGTTATTCAGCCAAAATGCCTCCACAGATTCAAAAGGGTGTTAAATACTTCTTTCAGGAGACAACCCAAATTCGTAGGGAGCTAGGTATTTATCCAAAGGATAAAGTTAGCCTGATATTTAACTGAAATGTAACATACTACAAAATATGTATTTCTTGTGCATGAAGAGACTAGAAAATATATAGTTCTTGTGAAACATTTAATTTGGTAGTGATAACCATCACAAAGAAGTGTATGTAAAATACAAAAAATCTTGTCCTGACCTAAACAGACAGGTATATAAAACTAGCATGAAGTCAGAAAGAGTAACTCTTTTATCAAAATTGTTACTGTGTTGCAAGAATATTTTATTATTTTTCTGAAGCCTTGTAGCAATACTAGAATTTGAACAGTCAAGCTTTTTTCAACAACATTTCAATACAGTTTACACCGTATTAGCAGCAGACCTTTGTAACATGTTTTACTGCCTCAGGGCAGGGTGAAATTTCCCTCTTCTGTACCAAAAGGGATCCTTGCCTTTTTTATTTGGTCTATGAATAGAATAGAAGAGATAGGGTGATCTCCAGAAGGTTAATGCAGTTTGTCTTCCACGCTTCTGAAACCAGACTTCTGACCTGCCAATAACTATGTTGAGATATTTTGCTTGTTTCTGTTGGAACAGCTAAATAAGATTCTCACTTGGCTTCATTCACCAACATCTTAACAGTGTTTAGTGTTTGGAGATACAATCTATACATCCAACTGAAAATTATTCTGCTTACTGGACAATTAATTCAACTGTTCTGATATTGCATGTACGTCCTCAATGTGGCAATAAATGATGACAGGCTGATTAGTTTTCCCATTCTATTTTGCTCTTTTTTGGCTGTCAGTAATATAATTATACACTTACATAATGAGACCCTGAGTCAGCTGCATCTTTTAAATGGGTTTAAATAGACCTCATAGAGCAATCCCCAAAGAAAAGTAAAACACTTTTATGTATTTTAAATGACAGGCTCTATTAGAACTAAAACCACAGCTTTTAGCTTTTGTTTGGGAAGTGTTTTCCTTACTTTGCTTAAAGAAGGTGGCATCATTTAAAACTCTTAATGAGTTTCCAGCCTTTTCTGTGGCTGATCTGTATATCTTGCCATTGCTGGGTTTCCTTGCTGTTGTGAAGAAAACAGATCCTAAGTTAAATAGGAAAAATAATTTACTGTTTGTATGTCATTCAGAGTTATGCTTGTAGGATAGTTTTCAAAATCTCCTGACTATGTAGAACTCATTGGTATAGTGTGAGAGTAGACTGTAAATGTCCAAGGTTTGATCTTGTCTTCTGGAAATGTTAACAGTGCAATAACAAGGTTGATCTGATAAATGGTTTGTTGTTGCGACATTACTGTAGGTTGGCAGAGGAATCCTTTCTGCTACAAATGGTTACTATATAACACTAGAACTGATCTGTGATCATAAAAACGATGCTGTTACATCACTGATAGAACAAACAGATGTTATACTCACCTGGTTAATTTGCAATTCTTGTTTCCAGGATGTCCTGCTACTCCGTTGCACGTACAGGTAAACTTCTGCGAGGTTTCTAACCACCCACTTTATGGGCTTATCACCACTCTTACAGTTAAAGCCGTAGGAGTGTTCCCAGAATTGCATTTTAAAACATGGTCCTCTTACACGGTAAAAAAAATAGGACCATTACTGTCAGATGTCTGCTTTAGATCTGCTTGCAAACGGAACTGAATGGCAATACAAAGCTTCGCATTTCTGATCATTAGTGACTTTGCAATTTGCAATGACTCCATAATATCATCTTCTCTTGGAAAAAAACCCATCAACCAACCAAACACTCTCCCAAAACAATGAAACAAACCCCCCCAAACAACAAATGATACTGCTTTTCTCTCACTGTTCATTTAGTCTTAAGAGTTCTGGGAGAGTATTGGGTGACCATGGGCGGGTGCTGGCAGCGGGAGCTCAGCGGTGGCCGCTGGGAGAGGAGGCTGGGGCTGCAGCGTTGGCCCCACAGTGGGACACAGTGAACCCAAAGGTCAGAGAGGGAAGAGGGGAAGATGTTCTACAGGTAGGGGAACAGAGGGTCCCCTGCAGCCCATGGAGGACTCACACAAGAACAGGTGGCTGTTTCTGGAAAGAACTATGGGCTGTGTAGAGTGGACGGATCACAGCTCCCCATTCCCCATCCTCTTGTGCTGCTCAGCATGGGCAGAGTCATCGGAACAGAAGGAATGAAGCTGAGCCTGGAAAAAGGTGGGGAGGGGAGGGTCAGGTGCTGATTTAATTTTGGTTTTGTTTATCACTATCCAAATCTGTTTTAATTGGCAATATGTTCAATTTTTTTTTCCCCAAGTCAAATCTGTTTTGCCCATGACTGTAGCTGGTAAGCAATCTCCGTCTTTATCTCAACCCATGAGCTTTTCCATCTTATTTTCTTCCCCTTTCTTGTTAGGAACAGTGAGGTACTGGGTGGGTGTTTGGCTGCTGGCCGAGGCTACCCTATCATGATACATTATCAAAGCATTTGAGTTCAGGAATAGAAGATAACAGGAGACAAGATTCAGATTCCATTATCGCTATGTGTATAACATATGTATCTATATATATCTGTGTCATTTTTGTTCTACAGAAAAGGAGCTTTGCTAATCATTATTGCAGGGTACTTTCCATTTATTTCCTGCTCTCTTAAGAACACTCCTTATAGTGATACATGTATTGCTAAAGGAATTGATGAATCCTTCAATGTGGGAATATATGAATACGCATGTGGGGTTTTTTAGTCTGTTCTAATATCAGTAAATGAGACATTTATCTTTAGTTTATCTATAATCTCTATGCAGGGCCTTTGTTTTGTCCCAGAAGTGCTGTTTTACTCAGCCGACAGATGTAGGTAGTGCCAATGCAGACAACAGAAATACCCTTTGCCCTGGAGGCCCAACAGAGACAACAGGCTGTTTTCAGGTAGTTCAGATTCAAAGTGGAGGATGTATGATCAATGTTTCAACTGTGTTTTTATCATTAAAACCATTTACATTTAAGAAGACAACATCTCCCTCTGCTATTAATAAATTATCACAAGGAGACAGCGTACTGGAGTATTGATTATGTATCTGCTAGCATTTGTGTAGTAAATATCCCTCTGGATTTAGCTGAAAAATCTCGATATGAACTTCTCACAGAAAGTTTGGCAGTTCTTCTCTACTTTCTCTTTTCACCCCATTTTATGTTTTATGGTGCTCATACACAAAGAATCCATGCAACTGAGTAGCATGTGTCATTCTTCTCAGCTAATCTGGCTGAACAGATCGCTACCTATATTTCTATTTGCAGTAAAGACTCTATTGGTCTGAAGCTTTCTTCAACAACTTGAAAAATAAAACAAAAATGGTAGGATAACAGTTGCCTGCTCCCAGGAGTCATGATATACAAAATGTAAACAGTCAAAAATCTTAATGGAAAGGTGCAAGATAGGTCGTAACATTTAAATATCAAGATGTATAATAATTTACTGGCTATTAATGAGTTCTACTTCCTAAATGCAGTATTTAATCAAAAGTCTTGCTGAAATGAGGCAGTAAAAATCAGATTTGTCATGATTAAAGTTTACATAATTTAACTTTTACATGGCATTTATGATCTAAATGTATAGACATATAACTATTCCCTGCCTTCTGATTTTAGCAACTCCTATTAGAATATTTTAATTATAGTTCTTACTAATTCATTATTATCTGACCCAATTAATGGATATCTCTAAATGTATTTACCTGATGGGAATTTTTTTTTTTTAAATCATGCAGGTAGGAGCTACTTTAGTTACCATTTTTTAATATCTTCTTCACCAAGTGACTGTTAAGTGAGCTAGTACCCAATCTAGACCAGGCAGGCAATCTAGGACACACTCCAGAACCCCCATAACACTCCAGAACCTTCACACTACCTAGAACCCAATCTAGAAGATACTCCAGAACCTTCAAGTGAGCTAGAACCTTGTCTAGACATATGTCCATTCCCACCAAACCAAACGGCTCCAGAATTCATACCTGCTCTAAAAATGCCTGCACCAACATCACTCTAGCTCTACATACACGTATTGACAAAATTAGCATGCAAGTAGCTACATTTGGCATAAAAGTTGCCTTTTGCTGCTTCAGTAGACAAATAGTATTTTTCTTCCCCAAAGTAACATCTTTGACATAAGAGTATCAGAGCATAAGTTCTAGTTGATAATTTTCAAATATTTCTCTCATGTACAGTTGCTTTTTTGCATTCCTAAAAGATGTCATCCTAAGTAGAAGTAGATTTAGCAATCAAAATAGACTTTGAACAAACTTTCACACACACTTGCTTAAAAATGAAAAATAGTTCAAAGTAATTATTTGTATTTTTGTTGTTTGTTTCTTAGTGTCAACTAAATTACCTTCTAATATTTTGAAATTTTTGCTGTGTATAACTTAATTAAGAGCACATTTTGTCATTATGAATTTGTAAGGTTGCTGGAGCGTAAAAGGACGGGACTAAAATTGCATGGCAGCTCCAAGCAAAGGACTAAATCAAGCTAAAATAAATGGTGAAATTAAGCAATGTTGAAACTGAACCATTTTCAAATTGCTAGAAAGCACTGGAAGAGGACATGGAATAATATGTATTTTCTATACAGATTCAGCAACACCAGCTACTCTAGTTTGTGAATTAACTTTATATTCAACATTTTGTCATGTACATTAGGTGTTATAATGCATGAAATGAATACATAGTCACATACCAGTAGCTGCAGTTCCAAGTAATGATCGACAATACTGCCTCTAGCTAACATTCTTTCCTATGAAATATTTTCTGCATGACCACATCACACGGCAGCAGGCAGCAATGGAATTTATGAACTAACTGGAGCTATCAGTGCTGGTGAGGAAGCAATAGAGAAAGATGTATGTAAAAAAGTAAGGGGGGCTGCGGGGGGAGAAGGCTAAAGAAAAATAGCCAACCAGAAAACAGTCGTCAATGTGTCACATACACATTTTAAAGTAGCAGCTTAATGGCAGTGCAAATTCATGGATGTGTCCTATTTTTAAGTTTTTCAGCTTTTCCTAAATATAGCTTCAGTTGAGTATGTTTCTTTTAGCTATAAATAAATCAAAAAAAGCTGTCACAGAATGAAAATTTCAGCTTTATGTCAGGTTAGAACCATGACTTGTTTGTGTGACTGTGGGAGTTAGGAATGTTCAGATTCTTATCAGGTCAAGATTTTGCTGAAGTCAAGCCAATCAGTATGATTCTTTTTATACAAGGAGACCTCAACTTTTCTCCCAAGTTGCAGGGGCTTGAAATGAGTATTCTTTTTCCTCTATGAGTATATATCTGTGAGATAAATCAGTGTGCAGGTACTAAGCAACTCGTATCTGTCTGTTTTTATACGAAGACCCTGGTCACAATACTGCAGACAGACTCGCTTGAGAAGGATCTAGAGGTCTTGGGAGGTGGCATGCTGAACACGAGCCAGCAGCATGCTCTGACAGCAAAGGGGCCTGTGCTGTCCTGAGCAGGATTATCAGGAGCACAGCCAGCGTTACAGAATGGGTGAGGTTGGAAGGGACATCTGGAGGTCATCTGCCACATCTCCCCTGCTCAAGTGGGGGTATCCTAGAGTAGGCTGCTCAGGACTATGTCCAGGTAGCTTTTTTAATATCTCCAAGGATGGAGATTTCACAGCCTGTTTGGGTAATCTGTTCTGGTAGTCAGTCACCCTCACAGTAAAGAAATGAAGGTCGTTCTGGATGGCAGCAAAACCCTCTGGCATATCTGCCACTCCTCCCAGATTTATGTCATCAGGACACTTGCTGAGGGTGCACTCTACCCCTCATCTAGGCTGCATCAGCAGGGATTTGCCATCAATGCACTCCAGGAGCCTCCTGGATTGCTTATGCCCTGCTATGTTGTCCATAATTTTGCTTTGTAGGCACTTCCTTGCTTTTACATGGGCATGCTCAAGGAGACTCCGTTTAAGCCCTGTTTTGTTGATTTTTGTGTTCTGTTTTGTACACATCACCCCAGGCCCTTTGCTCAGCAGCCCTGACAATAACTCTATTCCTCCTCTCTTCCTAGTTTGAAGTCTTTCTTACCAGGTCAGCCATTCTACTGGCAAAGATACCTTGTCCTGGCTTAGTGAGATAGATTCCATCTCTCCCAAGTAGATGTTGATCCTCAGATTAGGTCTGAAAAATCCCATAGACCAAAGCACTGCTGCTGTTGCTAAGGCAGCTCTGCAAACAATTGTTAACACACAGTATCAGTGCCCTCTCCCTTACACTCTTTACTCTAGCAGGATTGAAGAGAATGCTACCTGGCTTTCCACACCCCTGGTCCCCTCTTTCAGAGCTCTGTAATGTCTTTTGGTAGCTTCCGAATTGCCCATGACAGTATCATTGGTGCCCAGACAGAAAAACAGGTGGAGGTAATAGAGAGTGAGACAAGCGTTGGCACCTGGTAGCCCAAGTGCTTTGCTTTAAAGTAGATTGGGGAGGCAGTTACTTCCTTCTCCTCAGCCCTCACTGTGCCTCATCTAGAATACTCTCTCTAGTTTTGAGCTCCTCAAAACTATAGAGAAGGTAATACCTGGTGGAAAGGGCTCCTCGATGTGTTCATGACTGCAGGACCTACCCTTGAAAGAGACACTAAGGGAACAAGACTTGTTCAGCTTGGAGTGCAGAATGCATTGGGGAACCTAAGAGTAGCCCCAAAGTACCTATGAGGGGATCAAGAAGACAGAGCATGGTTCTCCACAGAGGTGCGTGGCAAGAGGACAAGAGACACAAGTTAAAACAAGGTAGGTTCAAACTGGCAACTGGGTGATCTTTGTGACTGGGGGTTTTTAAAAAGGATCTGGACCAAACCCTGAGCAGCTATGATATGATCTCATAGCTGACCATGCTTTAATCAGGAGTTTGGGCATGAAACCTCTTGAGGCTCCTTCCAACTAGAGTTATTGTGTGGTGATATGATTCTCAAGACCAAAAATGCAAACAATAGCTGAGAATTCCTATTCATTGTGTAGGGTAAACTGAAATTCTTTACATCACTTATTGGACATAATTACACTTAATAAAAGTACTGAAGTGTTAATCAGAGTTAAACCTTCACTCTAAATCTCAGATGAGTTTCTTACCTATCTACATGTGGCTTGAATGCTTTCTGCCTCAAAGACTTGAATTTTTTAATAGAAAGCTAAAGGGTTCAAACATGGGGCTGAGTGGATACTCAGAAGAGTTGAGGTGATTAGGGTGGTTGGAGTTGGCAGGTTCACATGCAATTTCACTTTCTGAGTGCTAGTTTACTTTCTCTTTTGTTTATTTGAACTCTGATTGAAAGAATGTAATTGAATAGTCAAAGATACATGCATAAAAAAGAAAGTTAGGTCAGAATGTACATGGCATGCACTGTAACTATAATAAAGGAAAACATTTACAAATAATAGCCCTTTTGTAAATGCCATAGTTTCCCATGCTTATCCTTTCCCCATTGTTTTGTAGAAATTAGTAAAAACAGCAGAGTTCAATGAAAATATGGATTTGAATAACTAAATGTTAGTTTCTAAAAGTAGTCAGAATAGCTGTAGAGGATTCAAAATAATTTTTGATTTATGTTTTGGCCCATTATATTAAGATTTGTGCCTTAGCTGTGGTTAAATCAAGCAAGTATTACAAAAGGAATTTCAAGTGGGTCATGTTGTTGCTAGGTTATATGAATCTGAGCTAACTTTGGCTTGTCTCCTTTATTAATATGCTTGATCCAAACAGAGATAATAATAATAAAAAAAAATTCTGAAGTTCCCTAATATAATTTTTAATATCGCATCTATACTTGTTATATAAATACAATGCCTGTCTCATTTTAATTCAAATTGCAATCTATCAAAATTGTCTTTTGACAGGATTTTGACTGCTTCTTATAGTAATAACTAATAGTTATATTTTACTCTTTCCCAGGGGGCGGGGGGAATTATGTGTGTGCGCGGAGGGGGACAAGGATAGAAATACTAATGATAATCTGCATTTTTACCCTTAAAATGACTCAGGAATTTAAAATATGTTAATTTTCATACAAGATGGCAATCTGGAAAGGCCATTCTGTTTTGCTTTTTTTCTGTTTGTGTTTCATTAAAGGAAAGTATAGGGGTACTTTAAAAAGTAAAGCTGAATCTTTAATTACTATTTGTAATAAATCTTTTAAGAATAGATGAAATTATTGATATACATTGCACTCAAAGGGCTTTTAATATTTCTGCGCACAAGTGATAATGGTTTGGAAAAGAAAGGTTGAAAAGACTGATGGCAAAACTAACAATAAATCAATCAAATGGTTCTGGTAATATGTCTCATACCCACATTGTGTGATGCTTAGTTTATGACATCTTAAGATCTCAAAAGCTGATTTATCCTTCCAGTAATCAGTGTTCTGATCCATTCATTTTTATAATGTGGAGAGATGTCACTGTTTTTTGTTGTTTGTTTGTTTGTTTTTTTTTTTTCCCATGAATGATTTGTGTTTTAAGATAGCATGTCTGTCAATCCAGAAAAAACAAGGATTTTTTTAAAACCTTATCCCTTTACTTGTAGGATTATCACTGTACACTGGTGTTATATTATTATTAATTTAAATTCTTAATTAAACTTTTTAGTTTTGAACTTTTTGTCTAATATGTCACTTAAACACATTTTTATTCATCTATGATAATTACTTTACTATTCTGTATGTTGGTATTTTAACAGAACATGCCAGAGTCAGATACACACCACCCCAAACACACCCCAGCTCTGAGGCAGAATACATTTTGTACAAAAAGTTATTTCTTGGATATTGATAGTTGTTATCAGCATATCAGAAATGATCAGAAAAGATTGCACCGGAGTGTTAATACAGACTGCCCTGAAGCCAAAATGAGTTTTATCATTGAACTTGGTAATATTATGTTTCATCTATCATTTCTCAAAGTTGTTGCTAAATAGCTGAATTCTGGTACGTAAAAAAATCAAGCAAACATAAAAGAAAGTCCAAGCCAAAACACTTTTGTGTATTTCTAGACTCTACCTACACAATTCAGAGAAAAACAGTAAACATGTATGCGTTATGGCTTGCTTTTTTTTTTAAATCCATACAAAAAATTTCATTTTGGATTTATTAGCCATTTGTGGTCTAGTAAACTCTGACACCGAGAGCATCTCCCAAGGCTGCCTAGTTTCTTGACATTGAAACATAATGTCTGGCGGCTTGGGTATCATATGTGACATGAATAATCCTTTTCACGTGTGGGCATCGGTTGGGCTCTGGAAGCATCGCTGTGTGTGCAGGAGGTGAAGCTGGAGGGAGAAGGTCAGTGCCTGGCATAGGGCAGGGGCTGCGGGCTGTGCAGCTGTGGTGCACACTGAGCATCGTCTGCTTTCCATGAGCTGCATTCAGTGCTCCATGTCAGCAGCTAAAACCAGTTCATTCTGCAGGAAAGTTTGGAACCGAAGTCATGATAGTTGTGTGCTTGAAACATCAGTGGTGATAACTGGCATTGGATTAAGACTATTCTAGGAATGTAGAGGCAAGCAGATGTGTAATTTTTTTTTGTATTCATTCAAAGCTCAGGAATAAAAACAACTTACATCTTTCTAATGATGTTAATTAGAACTGATAGTTGTCTAATATTAACTTTTCATTTTCTCCATTCTTGTATTTTTTTCCTGCACTCTGATATGTTTTTGCTGCCATTTCCCTCTAGTGTCCATACCCCCAGGTTGATAAACACAATTCACAAGAAGTCAGGTAGCTGTAAAATAGCAGTTGGGCTCTTGCTCATATGATACAGTTGTGGATGTTTGCGCTGTGCCTCTGCATTCCTGTCCCTGTCTTCCCCAAGCCCTGTGGTGACGGAGGGCTGAGGGGGAATGGAGCTGAGGCCAGATGGGGAGGGATGTGGTAACTGGTGTGTGACGTCCGGGTTAGGACCAGGGGATGTGCAAACACCTTGTCCTGTTAAACCCAGTTCTGGTGCTGTGGTGGTACCTGAGGGTTTTTTGATATAATATTTCCTTAATTCTGGGTATGTTTTTCAGAGTATTGAGTAAACTCTATATGTATGTTGATGTCTCTTTTTCCCTCTTTTATTGTTCTTGGGTACTTTAATAAATAGGGACAGACTTAAGCTGTAATGTGCTGCTCTGAGGCCTAGGCTGTGCATGGGTATAAAGGAGGATTTTCTCTATCAAACAATTTCTCATTAATGGAAGGTTTATAAGCTAGACATTCGTTCATATTCTATATTGTAATTATTGTGTTGATTTCAATTTGGCCACTTGCTTGATATTCACCTGAAACTAGCAGAGGAAAAAAATTAGTAATTGGGTTCGTGCTAGTGAAATGCAATTGCGATTTCTTACTGTTGGTGCTCAAATTTCCTTGAGTGTTTACTTTTTGGTTTTTTGGTTTTGGGTTGGTTTGGTTTGTTTGTTTTGGTTTTTTGTTTGTTATTTTTAAATAATTTGGTTTTAACATAGTCAAAAGGGGTCAGTAATGATGTGGGTAGGGGGGTATTCTTTTGGTGGGACTAAAAAGAAAAAAAAAGTGAGAAAAGGGAAAGTTAACTTAATATGGGAAGCTACAAAAGTAGTACCACAGCATTTTTTCCAGTAAGCTTGGCACTCTGTGCTGAGTTTTGCACTATACAGCCATTAGCAGGCTGGTCAATGCATTGCTTTATGAGGCAATTATTTCAGCATACTCTATTCAAAATACACATTAGAACTTAACCTTCTGAATCCTGAAGTAGCATTTTTATCACCCAACATTAGAAAAGAGTTGGAGTCAGCAATTTCCCCTTTCTTTTTATGATTTGGTATCATTAATAAAGCATTGGGCTGCTGGCTTCTTACAGTTCTCCAGGATAATTTGTGACACAAAAGGTGCTACTGTGATACAGTTGTCTGTTGACTTATTCAATAGCAGCAGAAACATAGAAATTGTGTAAAAATGAAAATGAGGGAGGGAAAAGAGATCTTTAAACAAAGGTAGGACCGACAAGCAGCTTATTAGGCCTGCTGCGATTGGATATGCACAAGTAGAAATGGGAAGTTAATATGGAATTTCTAATTAGGGTCACATGCTAATGAACTCCCTCTTCATGTTAGTTTTATGCTGCTTCAGAAATTTTTTATCATATGCTTAAAAATTTATGGCTAGAAACATTAATGAAAATGAGGCGTGAATTGGAAATTGTGCTATTATGGAGATGAGTATGGCCATGGCCAGTCTGATTTCTAAGGAGGGATCCTTTTATTGCCATTTTTTTGAGGGATGAGAAATGATACAAGTGAAATTAATGACTAGGAATATTCTTTACCCTGGCTTGGCTGGCATTATTATATTTAAAGTTATAAAACCTAGATTTAATAAGATTTTGAATTAATTATAAGGGGAATTTTAGACATAATTGTCAGTCTTCTGTAAGAGTAAAACCTGCAAATTGGCAGAATTGCGAAACTAATATAGTAAACTGTCTGTGTTTCTATACAGTTTTGTATGTAAATATACACACACTTATACATAGGTATAGTGAACATTTTCCTACTGACTTTGTTGAGATAAGGCTCTCTCCTTTTCTTGCGGTTTGACATTACAATTGCTCTTAAATTCTGTGGATGAATGTTTGGGTGTAAATTTCCCAGAACTGTTTTTTTTGTCTCAGGTATCTTGTAAAGATCAATTGGGCTTGCTATTTAAAATGTCAAACCCCCAAACACTACCTGTGCTATTGTTTCTTTTGGTCCCACTAAAATTATCATGCTATCTTGTATAAAATATATTGAAAACATCTGGTAGTCTGTCTCGTTGGAATTGCCTTTGGAAATAGTCTAGTAACTTTTGACAGGTTGGCTTTACAAGGATATTGATTTCATTGTGGCTTTATCATGGAAAGCTGATGAATGGTCAAAAGCTGAAAGTGATATAAAACCTAGTTTATAGTTTTTATATGAAATGCATGTAATAAAATATAGTAGGTTTATAAAACATAATAAGGTGTGCTCTTGTGAAAACATTAGAGTTAAAAAATAATTTTGCAGTATTTTCTTGTTGTGAATTACTTAGCCTAGGGACACTAAAAACATTTCCAGGCTTTCTAGAGTTGGACAGAGGAAGAAGCATACTTAGTAAAAACTATGCCATATTGCTAGTAACTGTATTATATTTGTGAGAAGATAAGCTTACATAGAGCACTGCTTTGTAACTTTATAAATTCGTCCTTTTGAAATAGGCTATTAATACTGTACAGAAACCAATATGGGAAGAAATAGTTTCCTTATTCCAATAACAAGGAAAAGTGGACAGCAGAAACACAAATAACTGAAGGGGCATGTAACATGGGAAACAGAGAACTGCAATTTGGATGGAGAAATATCTTTTCTGTAGAACTGAAAAACTGAATAGGAAGAATTAGAAACAACATTGGCCATCTATATTGCACTGACCGCAGTAGAAGAAAAGAAAATGTAGGAAACTAAATTGATTTCTTTCTGGAGGAAGTAATTACTTCACTGGTCAATTAAATCTAAACACAATGAGAAGGTGTTGAAGCAGGAACACTGGTGTCAGTGCTGCAGAACATTGCTGTGTGAATAAAATCCCGTGAGGGCTTGAGGTACATGATAATCTCCAGTCCAGTTGGGTCCTGCTCTGTGAGGGGTGGGAGAGGATGTACAGGGTTCTTCTTTGATCTCAGTATGAAATGGCTTAGTAAAACAGCTGTTTTAATAAGGTAGAATAAAAAGAGGAATAGAGATAGTGAGTAAATCTTACATCCCTTCACATGGTGGGAAAGTCATATTTGTGTAGTATTGGACGGACCCAAGGTGGGGGTCCCACAACATATTGTACAGGTCCTGTCTATGGAGAGTGTTTCCTCCTCTTTTGGTCATTGAAGCTATTGTATCATTTTCTTACAAGAAGCAGCTGTATTCACAAAGGGTGTTTGCATGAGCACTTGTTGCAGCCCTGCTGGGTGCAGGCCGGACTGAGGAGCAGCTCCTAAGGCAGGAGGGGCTGGGCTGTCCTGCAACATGGGACACACAGCCCAGCACACGCCTCTGCCTGCTCGTGGAGCTGGGACAGGGCTCACAGGGTGCAGTGGTTACCCCATCAGGGTCATGGAGTTGGGGTAAGGCTGCATAAAGGCAAATGTTGGCCTCAAACAACTCTCCTTGAGTGTTGAATTGCTGCAAGAGAGATGCAATGAAATGACCAATTACCAAGCAGTGTCTGAAGATTCGGCCAATGCTGCTCAATTGCCAGTCCTCCAAATATGTAATCAGTTCAAACTATTACTATTATGGTGTAGCCTGGATTAGTGAAACCTGAATTAAAACTAGCAACTGTGGATTCTAGTGTTTTTTGGGTTTTTTTAAGTTTTGTACAATTCTCTAAATGTGATTATTATTTTTGTGCAAAAAAAGCACTGTCAGTTTTGGTCAAGATAGCTTGTAGAAAGGTAAGGCTATCATATAGATTAGTATCCAGGTTTGGGTGCCATGTTTGAGGAATTTGGGCCCACTGAAGACAATGCAGAGAAGCACAATGAGGATAAGCAGAGTGTATCCTGCAAAGTATGGTGGGGAGGAAAAAGTGAACCAGTCATTGTTGTCTGGCTTTCTCCATGCCACTCGATAGTTTTACCATACTTCCCTTCTCTCATCAATCAGGCAGAACATTTGTTTTCTGCTCAACATTCTCTTTCATAGGAACTGTTCCATACCTTACTGCTTCTGATTTGCGTTTTCATTGAGGTACAGCAAGTGGGTGACTTGCTGAAGGTTGCAAAGGGAACTCAAGTCTCTAGAGTTTAACCAGTGGAGTTATTGCTAAACCATTCTTCTATAAGAATATAATAGAAGATATAAGCCATAAATTGATTAAAATAAGAAAAAATATGAAGGAAAAAATGGAAGTTGCCTCACTTCAAGTAAAAGGTCAGTTTTCAGTCTGGGAAAGATGTCAAGTAGAATTTTTAAACAGATGTAATTGTAAATGGAAAAAGGAGCAGAGCATGAATTTTCTTGCAATTTTTGACTCATAGGGTTCCCTTTGAGCAGTCACATGGAAACAGCCATGATGTATTAAATCAGGAAAGGCAATTGAAACTAACAGAGTAGTCTAAGATTTGTTTGAGCTGTTTCAAGAATACAGGAAAATGGATTCTCTTGTTTGTATGTAATTGTGTTTCTAGGCTACAGTGTAACAGAATGTAGTAGAGACGGCAGTGCTCTGCAGTAAAGGAATTTATCACAATCTCCATTCTTTTTGCATTGCAAGTAAGCTATGGTTTTCAGGATTGTGACTTTCACTTGCGAGAGCCTTGCCCTGCACTTTTCCCTTCTTGAAAAGTCTAATGGTGCTTTAATAGTAACCAGTGCAGGCAGCCCAGGTGAGCTGCTGCTTTGTGAGGATAACAGCAAACCAAGGTGTGGATTTGGTGATGGTCCAAAACCTCTACTCTTGCTGTTACTCATAGCTATGATGAATGGCCCGGCTCCTTCTTGCTTTATTGCATTTTCCAGAGGTACAGAGCTATTGCAGTTCTGATTCTGCAGCATGAGTCAACAGGGCTGGACGCAAGTCGAAAACATGCCTTGAGACATCCTGATATTTTGTTTTAGTGTGAGTTAATTTTTTCTCAATAACTGTCTTAGTGTGTGACAGGTCTGTAAGAGTGAGAAATTGCCTTTTTTAGAGCACAAGCTAACCGAGCCATACGAGGGAAGAGTCAGTAGCTCTAAGTGTCAGTATCGCCTGACGCTGTGGGATCCACAATCCCTGTGTGTGTCTTTACCCTGAGTCATCTACCTGTAAAGTAAAAAACGTGTTTTGTGAGTTAACCTGGTTTGAGTGGTTATGATTTCTATTCGCTGAGAACTAATGGGTTAAAGTGTGTTGGATTTTTTTTAATGAGTTTGTATGTTATTACTTCTGAACTTTAAGAACTGGTATCTGAAAAGTTTTGCAGTAACTAACAGTTTGAGCTGAAAATATTCGAAATAGAAACCATTTCTAACCTAGGGCTAGTCATTTATTGCTGTACTCTCTTTTAGCAGGTAACACGCATACATGCTTTCATAGAACTATACATATAGAGTAGTCACATAAAAAAATACATAGAATGAATATTGAAATGCAACAGCTTGTTAGCTTAACAAATGTTATACTCACAGATTTTTTTTAAGTATATGCTGGGTTACCTCACTACAAGCTTAAAGGCACCACATACTGTGCTACTCATTCTTTTCTAATTCAAAGTCAAGCTACTGTACTGCACCAATAGATTTTTTTTTTTTTAAGCTCATATTAAATAATGAATTTTCACAGTACATGCCATAAAATGAATTGGCAGATTTTGTGATTGGACTGTAAATCTGAAATGAGACTCTTTTCGTCACAGTTTCACTTCTTCCCACCAACTGTTCGAATGCCTCAGGTGCCAGAATGCATTAGAAAACCCTGTGAGAAAGGATGGCAGTTCTGCTGATGGCAGGGAAAATGCAACACTGTTTTTTCTGCTTTTAACTGAACACGGTGAGCACAGTATGAAGCTTTACATTTTACAGTCTTGGCCTGGGTCATAAGAAGATTCTATTACAATGCATCAGTTACCTTTATGTTTATAATCAAAGCTAATGCTATAAAGGTATATCCTGCAGGTATTTAACCCTGTTTTCAAGCATTTCTTTTTGTTACACCTTAAAATATGAAACAACTGAGTAGTACACAGTGACAGAAAATAATTTAAAGTGGTAGTATACCTTTAAAATTACATTTTCATGACTCCCTGATACTAGCATAATTTTACAATAAGGCAGTCATGTTTTTAAAAAAATCCTCCCTTTCTTAGTCATAAAATGAGTTTATGTTCCCAAAGTCGTTGTGGGAAACGGCTGTTGTTAAAGTCTAAGTGCGCAGCAGGAAGCAGTTGACAGTGGCTCTTTTAATCATGCAGTCCTAGTATAATGCTATTAATATGCTGTAGTTAATAGCAGAAACTACCACCAACTTTGTTGGGTTTCCAGTTTGCCCCCAAAGTTTAAGTTTCCTTGACAAACGTTTTGTTGTTCTGAAAGAACTCAGAGCAGAACCAGCCTGTATCAAACCGAGCACCAGCTCCAGGGAGAGGTTCCCCATGCACTTGTTAATTTTCAAAGGTAATCAAGAGCAGTTTTACTGAGAATCTGTGGTTTAGCTGTAAACTGTGTAATCCTTGTGGCCCAGCCCTCGTGAGACTAACAAAATGCCTAAGCCCAGGAAAGCCACAGATCTTGCTTTTACGAGGAAGGTGTAGGTTTAGCAACATGCATAAGTCAAACCAACTCTTTCTCATTTTGTTGAACAGGATTGTGATTACTGCTCAGACAGACTGATTTTTTTTTTTTTCTTGTGATTGTGGTTGCTCTCAGGTGAATCCAGCTGACAGGCTCTTTCCGTAGCTCAGGGTTAAATGGCTTTCTGTATCTGAGTGTTGGAATAGATATGTCAGCCAAGAAAAATCACAGTAGTACAATACACCTGAGTTCCTCTGTAGCTGCGTCACTGTGGCGTTTGGTTGGAGAACCCTTCCCCTTATTAACAAATCTGGCACATGCTGTGTGTGCTCATACAGTTCCATAGTTTCACTTCTCTTAAGCAAGGGTGACAAGTAATGTTTGCATGTAAAGAGATGAATTTGATGTATTATTGGCTTCGTAAGTTAGAAGTTACTTAGTAGCTCAGGTAGGAGGCAGGGTTGTAAAAGGGTTTTGTGTTGGTTGTTTGCTTTTTTGTTTTTTTTTGGTTTTTTGTTTTTTTTTTTTTTTTGTTTTTTGTTTTTTTTTGTTTTTTTTGGTTTTTTGTTTTTTTGGTTTTTTGTTTTTTTGGTTTTTTGTTTTTTTGGTTTTTTGTTTTTTTGGTTTTTTGTTTTTTTGGTTTTTTGTTTTTTTGGTTTTTTGTTTTTTTGGTTTTTTGGTTTTTTGGTTTTTTGGTTTTTTGGTTTTTTGGTTTTTTGGTTTTTTGGTTTTTTGTTTTTTTGGTTTTTTGTTTTTTTGTTTTTTGTTTTTTTTGTTTTTTGTTTTTTTGGTTTTTTGTTTTTTTGGTTTTTTGTTTTTTTGGTTTTTTGTTTTTTTGGTTTTTTGTTTTTTTGGTTTTTTGTTTTTTTGGTTTTTTGTTTTTTTGGTTTTTTGTTTTTTTGGTTTTTTGTTTTTTTGGTTTTTTGTTTTTTTGGTTTTTTGTTTTTTTGGTTTTTTGTTTTTTTGGTTTTTTGTTTTTTTGGTTTTTTGTTTTTTTGGTTTTTTGTTTTTTTGGTTTTTTGTTTTTTTGGTTTTTTGTTTTTTTGGTTTTTTGTTTTTTTGGTTTTTTGTTTTTTTGGTTTTTTGTTTTTTTGGTTTTTTGTTTTTTTGGTTTTTTGTTTTGTTTTTTTTGTTTTGTTTTTTTTGTTTTTTTTTTTTGGTTTTTTGGTTTTTTGGTTTTTTGTGTTTTTTTTTTGGCTTTTTTTTTTTTTGTTTTTTTTTGTTTTTGTTTTAGTAGGTTTTTTTTGTGTGTGTGGTGTGATTGTGGTGGTGGTGGTTTTTTTCCCAAGTGAAGATATTTCTCTTAGGAGAGTAAAAGTAGGATGTCTTTTGTGTTGTATGTATGTTTTTCACATACTTGAATTATTTATATTTATATTTATTTGATTATTTTTAAAAACTAAAAATTATATAAATTGTTAAAATATATCATGCCAGTGCCAATGACCTTGGGAGGTGAGGCAGTTGCTGTACCATATCCCCAGGTCCAACCAGTAGCAAGGCTGAAGATTTATTCCAACAGGCACACACACACACACAGAGTCAGCCACACAAATCACAGACAGATACTCAGAGCACCCAAATGAGTACAGCACCCAGGGCCTCATCCTGCTCCCCAATCTGATGGACAGTATGGATGCTCACTAGTGAGAAAATAATTGTATATGTCCAAGGTGGAACCTTCCAGCAGCTGAGCTCAGGCACATAAGCACATCAAGGCTCTAAGTGTGATCTGAATGTTAGTGATCTCTGGCTGTTACATCATCCTAAGCGAGATGATTTTACTCTGTTTTGTGAGAAACATTATAACTTATCTAGTAATGCTGTCATCCTGTTTGCCTAATTACCAGACAAAACACTGATTAGGTTTGAACTCAAATTGATTTTACATTGTCTGAAGTATATAGATCAAATGTTAAACCAGAGTTCTTTTGAACAAAGAACTAATAATGATTAAGAGCCACCTTGTTTTCTGTTTTACCTTTCAATTAATTGTAGGACTGCATGGTGTGATTGATTAAAATCAATAATTTAGGAACTGATAAAACAATGCATTACGGAAAGGATAAGAGTCAGAATGACAACAAAATGATACAAATAATGTTTAAAGCATTCTACTTTTCTCCCCATTGTCCCAAAAATCTCACATTTGTTGCAAGCAAATTAATTGGTATCAGGTTTTCAGCAGTGGAACCTAAATAATTTCAAGAGTTTAAGAACAGGAAATAAGAAAGGAAAAGAGAAAAGGCTCAAATGCCAGGGAAGAGTGGGGTAGAGACAAATGTGTGAAATGCTGATTAATGCTTTTCTTCTATATGTAAAGGGTTTACTGGATCTTTGGCTATATAATATCCTTTCACCATTATTTCAGTGATATGTGTCATATCAGTTTTTCAAGGAATAAAGAATGCTTTACTTCACAATATGCAAATACTGAGAAGTACCTTAATGAATATTAGTTATGTTAAATTTTGGTTGTTTAACTTTTGAGTGCATGTTCCTTATATCATTTGGTAGTTTGGTGTTATTGCTCATTGGTTATTCATATGACTAAAGCCAAGGATATCTAGCCATGTGTTGAAGACCTCCTATAATACATGCTGAAAAATCCTAAATTAAAATATGGTCGTTGCTCAAAGAATTTCATTTTGAAGACACTTGAAAGAAGGAAATACAAGGAAACAGTAAAACATCATACAACCTAATACCAGTTCTGGGTACCAGACTGTCAAGTTTTGGTAGTCACGGAAGCAAAGAGAGATTGAAGGGGGTGGAAGTGAAACGGCTCAGCAAATCTGAGGGGCAGCATGAAAGAAAAGCAAAAGAGCATAAATCAGACAATCTTAGAAATAAGCAATGGCTGTTTGAAGATGGAAAACTAAAACTTCTGTTCATGAGACATGTGGAAAGAGGTAGGACTGTCTGAGGGGATGTAAAAAGATGTCTGAAATGGTCTAAACAACGATTTCACAAAATAACGTTTGCAGCAGTAGTTTTTGAGTAGAGAAAAATGGCCAAGGTGGAAGAAAATGTTATAATACTTGTAAAATGGTGTGATGAATTGTCAGGTGAGAGTTTAAGTTCTCTGGATGGATATGACATGCTAGGTCTTCGAAATGTTACACAGAAATACCTGGAAGTTTTGCCAGGAGTTCAATATGATAAATCTATGTAAGGTTGAAAAAGGAGGGCCTGGAAGTGGATGGGCAACTGGAAAAAAATAACGTTTTGAACTTGAAGTAATTGTTTGATATTCTGACAAAGACAAGACTTAGTTCAAATTTGTAAATGAGGGAGATGACCCTGTGAGCCATACAAAAACATCTGTAGGTGATAAATGGCCAAAGGTAACATGTGTAGGAAAAAGAACAGCAAAGCAAGGACAAGCACTGTTGAGGGTTAAGATTGCGGGGTGACAATAAAACCCTGGCAGATGTATTGTTAACCCCCTCTCCCCCCCACTTCCCTTTTTTGCCCCTCCCTCTCCCCCCTTTCCACTAAGGAGAGGCGATTGGGAGGAAAGAAGGACAGAGAGAAGAGAGTTGGAAAAATTAACAATGTTTTACTAATGCTACTAATAAGAATAGAGAAAATAATACAAAATATACAAAACCAATCTTGAAAGTCTCAGCAACTGCAGAGCTGGCACCTGAAGTCCTGGACTGGACTCTGCAGCCAATCGGAGCTGGATTCAGTCTCTCACTAGGCCTCAGTTTGCAGGGACGACTAGCAAGGTCCTCTCCTAATGTCGGCCATAAGCAGAAGGGAAAAAGGGACGAGATCCTCGTGATCTCCCACTTTTATATGAAGTATTCACGTGAGTGGAATGTTATACACAGTTGGTCAGTTTCTTGGTCACTTGCTTCTCGTCGCCCCTCTCGTGAGATGTCCATCCGTGCTTATCAGTAAGTTAGCATTCCATTGCTAGGTTTACCAAAACATGTGTCTGGTTCTCCAGGAAAATGCAGTTAATATGAAGGCTTTAGCTGACAGGCAAATTCACTGAAAGAGAAACTTGTTTTTAACAAAACCAGAACAGGCACCTTTTAGACCCCCTGAAAAAAAGCTGATGGTAGACAAGAAAATGACATAGATAATGAGAAAGGATAATTATATGAGGAATTATGACCAGCTGTCTGGCTGATGTTATAGAAAATGGTTTACGGATCAGATGAGTATGAACAAGAAGTACTAGCCTTTAGCCTTGGTTTAGAAAACATTTATTAGAAAGCTTTGCCAGTCACGTTTCTTAGAGAGGGATGAATCACGTGGGAGAACAGAATGGGAACTGTCAAAGGGAAACCCTATTATATGATTGTAAACACTGCATTCAGCAAGCTGAAGAGGTTATGGTACACAGAAACAGAGCAAGCGAATTCTTCATCTTTGTCTTAAGATGCGAGAAACCAGACGGGAGCAGAGTGAGGGATTACAGAGAAGTATAAAGAAACTAATGTCAAAAAGTGGAAAGAAGGAATAATCTTACAAGAGACAACAGAAGTCTTAAGTCCTTTAAGGAGGGAAAGGGCCTTATTAAATAACAGAAGAAGGGGAATGGGGATCATTTTAAGCAGGACTAAATGCCTGGGCACCACACAATGATTCAAAAACCCTGATAAGTATCTCTGTGAACTGCACTGCGGTACAAACACAACCCAGACAGCCTAGAACTGGCCTGTGTCTGCTTTGGTGCTGCATTAGCACGGATGAGGATTGCTGCTTTCTCCTTGTGGAAGACGGCCTTAGCTAAATATGTGAAATAAATATGCAGCTTCAAAATACGAAATAACGAATTATGGTAAAATTAAGACTGAATTCAGGCTTTTCCACCTAGAAAGTTGGCATATTTTCTAGGTTGTACGATTAAAGGGGAAATGCTAGTAGCTATGATTGTGTGAGACAGCATTGTAGGTAAGGCTGAGAATGGCTGACTGTTTAACAGCGAAGATTTTTAACTAGTGTCTAGAAACAAAAAAGGTCTGAACAGTTCTTACAAAAAGATAGTAAATAGGCAGTATATTCTCCACTTTTAGAACAGAGTGAAACATTAGAATAAAAATATATATGACAGCAAAAAACCCTCATGCCTTTAGTAGTCACAGATGTATTTTTCGTAACTTCATACTTTCTTGTTTCAAAGAGAAAACTATTAATTTTCCTAATGAGGCCTTCTAGAGCAGTGTTATATTATGTAATGCTAATCTTATTCTCCTAGTTTTCTTTCATTTGCTTTTAATAATACTTATAAAATAATTTAGTCTGCAGGTGTAACCACATCTGAGCCTTCAGGCTATTACAATCACACAGTTAGTAAATTATTATAAAGAGGAAAGTTATTGTTATATCTGATTGTAGCTGGAAGATAATGGAATTGAAACAAAATAAAAGTTCACGGGAAACTCGTATTTCTCAGTACTTCTGCTATTTTGATCCCATTTTCCTTCAGTGTTTTACAATACCTTTTTCATTATTCACTTACTCTCTATTAAATTTACTGACCACCTGTCTTAGTTTCAGGCAACATTTCTTTCTTTCCCTCTGTGCTAACCTGCTGAAATACAGTTATGCATAATAATGACTGGAAGTTAATGATCGCTGAAAGTCCTTGATATGTTATGACTATATTTTCCTTTTTTTCATATAGTTCTAGGGCAACATTTAGGAATGCGTCCTCATTTATAATGAACATCTTTCACAGTAGCAGTAACATAGTTGCCTTTGTTTGTATGTTGTATATCTTTTTAGTGTAAAACACCTTTGTAAGTGTCTTACAGACGCTATATTACATACCACAAGCTATGAAGAGTACAGAACAGTGGAAGGAAGAATGTTCTCTTGTGGTATGGGGTCTGGATTCAGACAAAAGTGAGTTAATTCCAAAATAATGACAGATTCCCCAGAAGATACAAATGTAAGTCCTGTTGCCTCCATCTTTCCATCTCCTCATACCTCTTTGCCATCTCTTGCTAGAAACAAGTAATAATTTAGTCCTTTATCTGCCATCCCTGCATCTGCTAATAGTTTTTATCCCAAACAAAAGGTGAAGAAGGGTGAGAAAATGAAGATGACAGGCATAAAGTAAATGAGAGCAAAAAAAGTCGAGCGTTAGCATGTTAGGCTAAATATTTCCATTTGCAGAAACATATTTCTACCTTTCCTACTTGCAATATCACCCCTTCTTGTGCTGATTTTTAGTAGAAAGTGTAGTAAGGAATAGAATTACTGAAAACATTGTTAAATATGACATACAGATGCAGAATCAGATTTTTTTTGTTTGCTTGTTTCAAAGGAAGGTTATGACTCTCAAAGCTATTAGTGCTGCTTGAAATGGCAAATAAGGAAGGTCCATGTTGATACAGTCTGTGTTTCCAACAGACATTTGGTAAAGTCCCTCATGAAGGGCTCTGAAAAACCACTGTAGCCTTGTGATGAAGTAGAAGGTCCTTGCATAGGAATAAATAATAGCTAAAGATGAAAAGAAGAAAACAGTGAGTGGTCATTGTTCACAGTGGTGGAAGGTTGTCTGCTGGGACCCATGCAGTTCAACGGATTCATTGAAAGAGGGAGGTCATGAAATGATGAACATGATCTGTTAGAAACAGAATCCAAAAAATCTGAAAAAATATGGGAAATATGAAAGAGGTGTATGAAATCATGGGTGATAAGGCAAAGACGGGCAGAGATTGATTTGGGTGGGTTTGTGGTGTTTGGTGGTGGTGGGTTTTCTTCTTTGGTCCTTCCACTGCTGATGAGGAGCATCAAGTGATGCCAGCATGTGTCAGCACAAAAGGCAGCGACACTTCCTACAATGTATATACAGATACTGTTGCAACAGGATGTTGCAGATGCTCAATGTTTACTTGGGTCCAATGGAAGTGTTGAGAATTTCAGGGAAAATAAATCTGTCAGGAAATACTAAACACAAAAAAGTACCAAGAAGTTTCAAAACCACAAATTATTGGAGACTGGGAGAGCATTCAGGGAAATACTTATTCCTCCTTTGCCCTCCTATGAATTAGGAAATCTGAAACTAGGAGCAGTTCAAAGAGAAGAAATGTGAAAGCAGAAGTTTCCTTTAAATGGAAGAAGTAACTCGGTTGCTACTCCAGTAATTGTGAAATGACTATCTGGAGGGAAAAAAAAAGGCAGATGGAATGAAGCTGTTGTCCTAAAAGTAATACTAAAAAACTCAGATTAATTATTTTTGATCTGAAGCTATCTGCCTTAGTCATTTACCTACCCAGACTGCAGTGCCAGCTATATGAATTTTTAGTAACCTAATTATCATCATTAAGCAGGTGTATCCAAGTGTGTTTTTTCTTGTCGGATTTGTTTCTGTTTGCAAATCTCATGGCATCCAGAAGTAAAATGGAAAAGGTAGACAACAATTAGGTATACCTAGGAAAACACCAGAAAAAAAGGACATTTGCAATAATTGTCTGTTTGCAGTGCGAAGTCAGCAGTTTTTTGCAAACTTTTTAAATAAGATCATGAAAGATGAAAGCGAAAAGCTTACTGCAGCTTTTAAGAAAGATGTAAGCAATTTTAAACCGTATTTTTTCCCAAAGGAGAGTTTGGAAATATTTTCATGAATTAAAATATAATAAAAGTATTTGCTGGATGATAACATATTTTTCCTATTAATTTCTTAATTTCTATAATGCTTAATTGTACATCTTGGGGGCATGAGGTTAAGGCCATATTTTTCCTTGTTGAAAATATGCACTGTATTTCTTTTATTTAGTGGGTTTTTTTTAGGTAAGAGACTTTTGTCTCTTTCCTCCACATTTTTGGGAAATCAGCAGGCTGTTTGTCCATGAATGTAGAGCGTACAAGCTGCATTGCTGTCAGTAAAGTCTGATACAAGCACTCTGAATAAGGCAATACAATCTGCTTTCAGTTAAGTCTCCTTTCAATTAGTTCTGAAGGAAATGTATGTCCCCAAGTCAAAAATTTTTCAAGTTCACCCAGGGAACAACAAATTGTTCCCCTAAACAGAAGGTCACGTCTTTCCCCCCAAAACCATCTCGTTAAGTTGGAGAAGGACAAAAAAGTCCATTCACGTGTTTTCTATTGTATTACTCTAAATGTTCTCATTCATCTGAATATAATCCATGCTCCTACCTGATCTCGACAGAGAGCATTTATGAGAGTAATATTGAGGAAACTGTTTGGTTTTAAGACATGAATGAGGAATAGATCATGCCTTTCAAACAGTTCACAAACGCAAGTTTCAGTTGGCATGCTCAGTAGCTGCCCCTTTGCTGCAGGTTGTACTCGAAGAAAGCTCAAGTAGCAGGTGAGTCACAAGGACATTTGACGGTTTTATGAAATTGTGGAGCTCAAAGATAAATACCGTGTGGTTAAGCAGCTCCTGAAAAGGAAATGGTACAGAATCCAAAATGAATTTCTGGGAAATAGCTTTAAGTTAGTGAAATAGTCACCAGTATAAATGGCAATGATTCAGATTTTTTTTTCTCCAATTAGAAAGATGAGACTGTTCAAGTTAGCCTTGTAAACTTGAAAGGTGGGTTTTTTTTGGTGCTGAAACTGTAATTGATGTTACCAATTTAAACTAGAAAGCAGCTTTAGTCAAAGAGAACACATTTTAAAGGAGTGCAAATCCATTATAAAACACTTGAAGCAACAGTTCTCATTGTGCTTTCACAGCAGACAAGCTCAACTAGACAGTACAACATAGTCAAAGTTAGAATTTGTTAATCAGAAAATTAGAAATTATATTAATTTTTAAGTGGAGAAAAGGGCTTTCTAATTGGTTTATTACATGAAAAGTTAAATACAGTAATAATACACAAAACATCTGTATGACAGATTATGGTTTTGCAGTTGCCACGAAGTAACCCAATTAAGTCTTGTGTGTTTTGGTTTTTCTCACTTCATAAGTTAGCCTACCATGTTAGTAATCTGTGCGTGTGGACCAGCCTTAGTTATCGTGACTTTTACAAATATAATTTTGATTGCAAATGACCTTGTCTGGTGTACATACTGATAGCTTCACAATGCATTGCATGCTTAGGGTTTATGAAGCATTTAATGTTTCTTTTTGTTAACATTTCTAAGTCCACATTTACATGTTAGGGACTTGGTGTATTTATTTGCTTGTAAATAAAAAATGTAATAGTATATCCTTGAAAATGAAACACAGTCTCCTTTCAAAATTTTTTTTATATCCTCTTTCTACAAAAAGTGGATAGCTTCATCCTGTCTTACCTCTCTGAAGACAAAACCAAATCCTAGCAATTCACTAGCAGGAGGACGTGCAAGCTACAAGGCAAGATATAAATATAAGTGAAAGATGTTCACGTCCATAGCTGTAAATGAGAACTGTTGTTAATGCCTTCCAATCCTAATTTCACTCTCCATAGCGAGGCACAAGGGGTATCTGAGCATATGGAAAGCTTGAGCTTAATTGTTCTGATTCTGTGCAACCATTCCAGCTCTTCGGTGATTTGCGCTATTTAGCGTTTGTGTGCATTAGGTAATATATTTAGTGTTCCCGTTTCAATCCAATTTATGTATGTTTGGCTGTGGACCAGAGCTGTGGGCACACAGTATGGAATTGTCATAAATCTGCCTGTGCTGACTCTAAGTGCTGTATTGCTGCGGTGGCTGCATGCTTGCGTGAACATGGCAGGGCGCTTGCGGAGCGATACCGCCTATTCCCAGCAAACCTCCCAGGGACCAAATTAATGTATCTCATATTGTATTGATTGTAGCCAATAAGTGCCTAAATGATTTGATGCGAGGCAGAGGGATTATGAAGCAGAGAGGGAAGAGGCAGCTTGAAAGAAATATGCGGTTTAATTACAGGATGAATTCCACCAATCTACCTCCCCCTAGGAATTTAACAAATAGGCCTAAGTGCACTTAGCTGTTCTTGACATCTGTTGAAATGATATCTGCCCATGATGAGGGAATCGGTCTAAGGGTATTGTCGGGATCAGTGAGCCACAGGAAACTGCTTTGCCGGCTGCAAAATTAGACAAAAGAAAAGCCTACATTAGCAGCTTTAGGTTAAGCTGTAATAATTGTGATTTCTGTAACAGAATTCCACTTTCTGATTTAATGACATGGGCTCTGTCTTTAAAGACGTTAAGTAAATATTAAAAACAGTGTTGAAACACAAGCAATGAAATATAAATTTATGCTGGAATCAAAAGCTATTAATGGTGCTTCCGTTGGTGGAAGCTTGATGTATGCCTTTCGAGAGAAACATACAGGTTCATACGTTTTTTATGATATGTTATGAAACTCAGAATCTCTCAGGTAAACAACGGAGATGGCATAAAACCCAGGGAACACAAATGCTGGATCCTCAGCCTAAATTCTATAGGAAGACAAGCATGGTGAAAACTGATGTGTATTTACGCACTTTGATTACATCCATAATTCAGAAGGAAGTATGGATTACCTAATGCTTTCACTGCATTTTATAGCATTTATACTATACTTCTAAAAGAAGAAAACAAAACAAAACCAACTGGCAATACCTTTAAAGCCCTAAGAGGCATGATTTTCTCTGCATTATTTGAAAGCTGTGATTGCCATGCTTGGAGCATTTATGTGTTTTACCTCATAAATTACTCGTGAGTCATTTCCTTTGAAAAAGTAATAAACATTTATTTTGAGAGGTAGAAACAGAAGGTGAGACTGTGTATCCCATTATCTAAGTTGCATGCGTGTCACTGACTGCATGTGTGTGTGCATTCTGACTACCCATTTTTGCCTATGCAAGGACTAAAAAACCCACAAGATGAGGTCTAGGGAGGTGTTGTTTCTTTTATAGATAATGCAAATTCTTCTGCCCGCAATATTCTTTTTCTATGATTTCTGCTGACAATTTGAAAGCAAATATATATGGTTAATTTTTTCTACTGTAAAAGATAAATTAGGATTTATGGCTGTAGGGAATGTTTATTACTAGTTTTGTTTACAAATACAGTAATTAAGGGCAGAATTTCAGTTTGTGTAACTGTGCAGTGTTTTCTTGGAAATGATTGAATTCACATCCATCTGAATTCCTGCCACGCTCCACTGTTTTACAGATTTCACGAGACTGCAATGATGTTTAATGGGTGAGCACATGACAAACACTGTAAATCACAGCAAAGCTAAAAATTTAGTATTTTGTGGTTTGTTTGTTTTTTTTCTTGCTACATTCCTGAAAATATACATATCCATACATTTACATAAGTGATACACACTAATACAGAGAGCAAGAGAGAGGATACCCACTATTTTAAAGAGCACCTTAAAATCAGTGATTTGCAGGTCTGGATGGTGAAGAGGACTTGGCCTCTCATTGTTCTCACTGAGATTTTTAATAAAGTTTAGCTGCTCCATGCAGGTTATACATCGAGAGAGCAATGCGGTACCAATTGGCCTATGGAGCTCATAGCTTCTTTCCAATGGAATTAGTTAAGAAAACCAGAAGATTCTATTTGAAAGGTTAACAAGACTGCAATAGGCTATACCAATGTCAAAAGCAAAACATTTTAGTATCAGTTTTGCCCAGCATCGACTAAGTCATTTGGTGACGACAGAAAAAAGAAAGCAGCCGATTCCCTCTTGAAGATCTGAGAAACAAAGGATAGGAAATCTGGAGAACGCACCTCAATTTTCAAAGGCAGCTTTTTTTTTCTAGCAGACACGTTTTCCTTTAACAGCAGATGTTGAGTTAACCTTAAAAAAATCATTTTTAACCTTTTAATTGCAAAATTTGGGATTGCTCTCTGGTTTCCTGTGAAATATAATGTAAATTAAAGCTAAGATATCTGAAATAAGAAAAATTCTTCTTTACAAACACCACATCTTTACTACTTGATTTTCAGGAATGTCTTTATTTGGTACCTCATTGCTCAGTTTCCTGAAACTTAAGTAACACAACTTTCTATGTGTAATCGAAATCTTCTGGCAATAGGATTAAACAGAATGTTAATTTGTTTCCTTTTGCAGCTATAAATAATTTAGTCTTTTTAACAGCAAATGAACTACCATTTTTTTGCTCCATAAGCACAAAATGTATTAAATTTTAATCTTTGAATATAAGGGTGTTTTTTTTTTTCACTTCTACCTGAATACGAGTTATCTACCATATTGTGTTGTATCCTAAAGCAACTTTGAAACAGCTATGATGTAATATATGCTCATCCAGGCTAAAATTTTGAGTTTATTCAAATCTTACACCCATGATTAGGCATCTAAATATAATGGCCTGATTTTTGAAAGATGTGAGCACATTTAGGTACAGCAACTTGCTAAAATTTGCTGCGCTCCGCATTTCTAAAAACCAGGCTATATATGTAGGTAGCCTAAATATAGATTCACAAACTAATTTAAGACTTAAATAGAATTTAAATTACTGTGCACGTTTCTCAGTTCATGTTGTTCTTAAAGGAGAAAATGAGTGATTCCTGGCAGTGCTGACAGAGCCCCCACACTTCAGGGGAAAAGGATTGCTCCTTGGTTTTCACTGTATTTTTGAAGGCTATATAACAGTTCAGTGTTGTGTTATATTATCCCAGTTTAAGGCACAAGATCTGTCTTTTATATTCCAGATTTACTAGAAACATAATGGGAAGTTGTTTAGGCAGAGCACTTTCAGTGGAACTGAATTATGCATGGATAATCTAAAATGCCTGCTCCCTTCAAAGCCAGGATGTTTAAGGGAACACATTACTTGCTTTGAATAAAACACATTTTATATTTAACAGAGCATTTATGGCTGTCCAACAGCATGTTTCTTTTTCTTCTTTTCAGGGCTTACCAGAAAACTGTTTCAGGGGTGGTTTGGCTTTTCTAACTGGAAGAAATTTTAACGGTATCAGTGGTTTTTATCTGTAGATTTAGATTCATCAAGAAGAAAATGATACTTTTGAAACGTGGTATCACTGCCACAAAATCACAGTGTAATTGTCATTGTTAATACCTTGTAATTGTCACCAGTACTGGCATTTTCAACTCAGTGAGACAGAGTGATGAAAAAAAGCAATTATTCTTCATTTAATGAGGGCATCCTCTGTGCGTGTGCAAACCAGTCCAGAAACTCCAAACTCTGTCTGCGTGTATTCATTATAATTCTTTATACTTTGTCCAAGTTTCAGTTTCTTATATTTAAATCTGGAGTCTTTTTTTAATTGAGGCTTCCCATAATGTACATCAGGTAAGGATGTAGATGAATGAAAATGGAACTATAACAGCGCACTGACATTAATATTGCTCCTTTCTAGGCTTGGTTCTTTGGTGTTGGAGCTTTTTGCAAAAACACATAGAAAGTATTTTTGGTAGATGTTAGAAGAAAATACAGGCATGGATCTGGGTATATTCTGTAGTAGCCAGAGAAAAGACATTTATTGAAAAAAAAATTCAGGAATTATACAGCATTGTACTTTTGTGTATAGGCTATGTTTTATTAGAAAATTACAGTGGCTCAATATTATTTTCTATAGAAAAAAAATTCAAATATAGGTCATTATGCTCGTTACAGAGAGTAACAAGAGAGGTATCAAGCAAATATTGTGGCTCACTGTCTCTCCCAATGCCCCATCATTTCATTCTTTCATTGTGGAGAGAGATTTTCCCGCAAATTTACCTTTGCTTTGGAAGAAGAGTATGTTTCCAAAAATTATTAGAAGTATCAGAGTGTTAGCAAAAAATTAACAATTAACATTAGCAATTAACATGTCCACATTTAATTAACATGCTGCCATGTCTAAAGAAGTAAAGAAGACAGCTGTGGCCTTATGAAATCTCTTCATTTCCTTGGAAGCGAAGTGTTTTAAAGTGCAAAATTCAGCTATCAGACTAGTATTTACTGAGCTGACCTAGAATGCGCTTTTAAAAAAAAATATCTTTCCAGTGATGGATTTAGTGACTTTGTTCCTCCCTCTTTTTTTCATGTGACATGAGTAATTCATAAACACTTTGTGGTTTAGGCAGCAAGGTGGGAGCAGAAGTATCTAAAAAAAAAAAAAAAAAACACCAACCCAAGAAAATAAGAAAATCTGTAGCCAGAATGACAAATCCTTAGGCACAGCTATAAAACATACAGATCAGTAGCACAGAGCCATAAGAATATATTGACTGTGGCCCAAACTCATCAGAAGATTGATCAATCCAGCTGACTTGCATTAATTGTGAAATAGAAAGAACGATGCGATCAATGATAGGCATGAAAGTGCAGCGGTAATGATGCCACATCTAGCTAATCCAATAATGGAGAACCTGATGTATAGCATATTGGAATTCCACTGTTCGGGCCCCTGTCACTATAAAGTATATCCTGCAATTATGGGGAAAAATTGAGCAGGCAGCAGTTAAGCCAGCCTAATCGGCCAGTGCCACAGCAGTTTTCCTGATTAAACACTAAGTTAAGAGGCAGTCAAACACTGCAACTTGTCTGCATAATAAAAGATAATCCTGAAATTAATGTGAAACTTTGCATTTTAATCAAAGCAAACTATGAATATTAAGATGCATGCAAGATATCTAGTAACTGTGAACATTTTAACTATTTATAAACTGGTCTCTCTCTGCTGGCAACAAGGAGAAAGGTCCATATGCTGAATTGAGAGCCACCAGTTTCCTGTGCTGAAAATCAATTAGACTTGATGTAGGCTGAAAGACCTGATGGGAAAAATAATGTACTTAACGGACCCCTAGAGAATTCAAATTCAGTTAACTTCTGTAAATGTTTGCCTGCGGTCACTAATTTTAGTCTGCTCAGTCTTATGTGTTGATTGGGGGAAGATGATTTTTAGAAAATCGCTAGCTACAGCACAGCCAGACCTGCAGTTAAGAATCAGTGGTCATCTACTTGCTATAAAAACAAACAAAATCCTCTCCAAAATATAGCATTGACACATTAACAAGCATTGATTTTCCTACTACTTCGATAATGATGCTTAATTTTGATTAAGTTTACCTATATGAGCCTACCTGTTGTCATTTTGCTCTGCCTTTGGTATTGGCTTGAGCCTTTGTTTCCAGCACAGCTCTGTGTGGAGGACCAGCAGGAGCACCTGGGAGGTTCCTGCTTGAGGAACATGTGCTCCCTGGTCCTGCCTGCCCTGGGACAGAGGATGGAAGGGATGGCTGCCTACCCACTGAGGAAGTAGCTCATCCCATCTGTAGGTGATTGTGCTTTGCCTTCTGGAAATCACCAACTTCTTTAATTACAGTACTGGATGGGTATTTTTATGTTTCAACTATAGAAATTTACCACTTTTCAGATACAAACATTAGTGTGTAAATTAGACAGGTTTTGACACTACATAGTTCTTGAGACTCTTCAGTAGAACCTGGCACCATTTCCTTCATGCAAATGTAGAGTTTTTTTCATTAACAAATTAGCTGCTACTCCTGCTGTGTGGTTTTGTTTTTTTCTTTAAAGTTGCTGAGGCAGAGAAGCTTGGGGACAATTACTTAAGCAAACAGCAAACAAAGATTCCCACTCCAGTGTGTTAAAGTATACTGGTTACAGCTCCCATGAGAGATGAGCAGCTCTACACATGTTGCTTGAACATCTGTGGTTGTGGAGCAGCAGCGGCAGGGTGGTGGCTGTGGGCAGTGCTTGTCCAGCCCTCTCCCTTCCATGCCCTAGTGCAGAAAAGCCAACTCTTTAAGACTTCAGCTCACATTTTCTATTTCCTTTTCAATGCAGTGTAATTTTCTCAGTATTGTCGGGAAACTCTATCAGCCAGTATTTGCACAGAGCTTTCCTGCTCCCCCTCTAAAGTTGATTACACCAGTGGGGAATAAAATGACAAAAGAAATAAGATTCCTCACGTGGTTACAATGGGAATGCAGGGATGAAATTGAGGAGATAATTTATCCTAAAGCTTGTAAATATTTCAAAGTGTTTGTTTTCAATATAAAAAATAATTAAAAACTAGATTAATAATTTATTAATAAGTCATGAAATTTGTTCCAGGCTGCTTAACTGAGCTGACAGCAAAGACTGTATGTTTTGTTTCTCTGTAGTGAGAAAATAGGATTAATGTTCTTCAGATTATTTTCCTTTAAAAATACTGCAGTATAAACAAAAAAATAAGAAAAGGTGACCAAGCTGTGAATGCAATACTACCATACTAGAATGTAATAGTGCCTGTTTCTGTGAGAAATGCATGGTATGGTGTATATTTTCTACACATTTTTCATTGCACGAAGTGTTAACAGTTAACTTTACACCTCCCATCATGAAAGTGACAATAAAAGGAGACTTCAAACTCTGTAATGGTAAATAATTGCTGAGGAACAAACCCTTGCTTTCCTTGAGTCTTTTTTTGTTTCTTTTTGCCACTAGGGAATTATTTTAATACATGAAAACTGTATTCAAGTTACGTTCCAGCAGTAAATGAGATCTATTAGGCCTTATTTCTTTCCAGGACAATTAATTTCAAGCCAGCCTATGTTAAAGAAAGTACTGAGCAGTGTGTTTTATAATTGCTGGAAAGCTGTACATGCAATATTAGAACAGAAATATTGGGTTTCCTTTCAAGTTTTGAGTAATCCCAGTAGACTTGCAAGCTGCTGTGAAAAATTCTGTACAGTGTAAGTGAAAGAGCTCAGATATTGTACCCCTTCTCTCTTAGATTACTGCGGTTATTTGGGGCAAAAAGTCAAAACACCTCAACGTTAAGGAAAATGCAGACACTTTCTGTTAAGACTGAAGTAGAAGTGGGTAACCTAAAGACATCAACCTAAACCAACGACATGACTACAGCAATGCTTTTGTTTAATGCATTTTCTCTCTCAAAGAGGTTGCTAGATGCCATCAGTCACCTGTGAAGTTAACAACACATCATCTTCATAACAGAACTTGTGCAAATGCTTAACTTTGTTGTTAGTAGTATAATATAATTAAATAGGTGTGTATCTTTATAGACTGTTCCTTAATAATGGAATGGTCTTATGTGTGGTACCTCAATTTGAAGTATCTTAAGGCCTGTGTTATATGCCATTTTTGTTTTGTGTTTTATTGTTATGTGGTGAGTTGTGTGGGGTTTTGGTTTTGGGGGGGAATTTGTTGTGTGGGGTTTTGTTTAATTTTTTGCATATAGCTAAAACTTAGTTGATAGCAAATAGGACTGGGGAGGTGAAGCAGCATGTTTGGAAACTGCTGCTGCCGTGGGAATCTGGTTCTGTGGAACTGCACTGACAAGGTATTGCTGCTTCTGCTTTCCACACACAGTGTCATTACCTTTGCTAATTTCTGTGTTGTGCCCTTGAAATAAAGCTTGCAACAGAGACGGTGACCCTAAAAGCTCTTACAGACTTGCAGGTACTTGCAAAGAAGGTGTTAATGCTTTTCTCTGGGAAAAGAGAGAGGAATTTCACCCTGCACCAAAGTATTGTTTCACCTGTAATTAGCAGAGGCAAGATGATCCAAATACAGCAATTGGTGAGCTCACTGAGATCATCCAACAATCAGACTGTACTAGGATTGATTACCATGATCAAGGTATTAAGAGAAAGCAGAATATTTCCTTTTCCCCTCCGATGATTTTCCACATTTGTCTCTTCAATACAGACCCTTGAAAGCAAAAAATGAAAGGTTTGTGTTTTTGTTTTTGTTTTTTTTTTTTTAACATTTCCAGAGCCATAAAGGTCATCAAAATGCTGTTCAGTTATGCTGACAACTGGCTTGTTTCTTTTACAGCCTAGGCAAAGTGGCATGTGCATCTGGGTACCATTGGGATCGATTGTTGACTGGCGGTCCAACTTTTTAGCTATTTAACAGCAGAATTGCTCTCATGTTGAAACTTAGGCTCTGTTTCTTAACCTCAGTACATTTTGCTATTATTTATCGTGTTTCTGTAATATTTATTCCTACTGTGTTAGGTCTTTAGAACTGAATATAGGTCATTAAGGTATCTTTTTTCACTGGTATTGTATATCATAATACTGTATTAGAACATGTATCTGACTACATTTTATTGGTGGTCACAGGGAACAAACTTTCAGCTTTTTGACATTTATTCAGTAAACGCTGGGAAATAATGTCAAAATAAATAATCAACAACAATATCTTAATATTTTAAATGTTCTGTATTCTTATTTTCCATCTACTTGCAGTCATGTGTGTGGCATTTCTCAAATGACCCACGTGTGGGCTTCTGAAGCATGTACGTGAGCTGGCATGTTAGCCCATACATTTAGTTCATTAGTGTGCATCAGCAGTGATGATTGCTCTAAAAGTACCAAGAATGGACTAGGCTGCTTTTAATGTGTGAGTTGAGAGCACTTACTATGGGAGAAAAGACAAAACTTCAAGCACCTCGTACTAGGGTTAAAATCATTCCAGCCCCACTAGAATACGATATTTTCTATTCCACATAAAATCAGTTTAGTTCTTGTTGAAAGTGAAGGGATACTAACAGTTCATTCAGGAAAACAGTTACTGCTTGCAGGAAGATTTAATCTTTGTTATCCTGATCAAAGTTGAGGGGTTTTAGCTTAGTAATAAGACCTGACTACCAAAGATAAGGCAGAAGGGGAATTTCTAGCACATGTGGCAAAGCACTGTTCAGGTGTTCCTCCTTACCTCTAAACAACAGAGAAAAAATAGTTTTTGAAACTTGGTTATTGGGAACTACAAGGAGTAAAATGTGGTAAAAATGCACTGCAGTATTCTTTTTTTATTTTTAGAAAATAATTCCAGACATCAGAGAGACTTTATATAGCCTAGTAATGGAGAAACTTTATATAGCCTAGTAATGGAGAGTAGTTCTTCTCCTAGTCTCTGGGCCTCAGGCATTCTGCATTTCTGAAGCTGGAGCATGACATGTATAACAAGAATGTATGAGATCTTCAGGATTTTTTTTTAATACCCAGAAAACTGGTGAACTTATTTTCTTCTCAGGAAGAAGAGACTATAGATACATTTCTTATGTAATTGGTTCAGAACTGTCAAATAAAAGTGACTCTCATCCACCTTCCCCTACTCTCCCTGGCCCCTGTGAAATGCCCAATTTGTTTGTCTTCTCATGAAGATGGATATTTAGATAATGATAGCAAACTTATTTAAAATGCAGAAGAACTCATTCCTTTATTTCATGTTCCATTTTCCATTGTAATGCTTATGGACTTAGATTTCCTCTCCCTTTTGCTTATGCTTTTGACTTGCTTTGAGAATGCTTTTTTTTTCCCTTTAAATTTTCCTAAAGACATATGGTGGCAACGCTCTTCTTTGTAAATAAACCAGAAAACAGCTGGTAAGGTGCAAAGCGAGACTAGACCAGCAGTACGTGTCTGTTCCCAGTGTTGCAAAATATCCCTTGTTTTTTTCAGAAGAGTTGGTACATAAACTAAGCGTACAGCCTATCTCCCTGCTAACTGTAGCAGGAAGAAAATAATCACAAATAAACTAAATTTATGGCCATAGTATAGATTCAGTACCTTTCCATCCCGGCTTGCATATTTAAATGCAGACTTGAATTAAGGAAAAAATTATTGCAGTCTAATAACTATAAAATACTAGGAGGAAATAAAATCAATGTTGGCCCGAATCTCAGAATGCGAGCCACACACACCCCTATAAAATATGGTAGAATACTGCTTACTTAGTAGATTCAGCTCTAGGAATCAAATAGAGATGAGAATGACTATCAAAAATATGCAGAAAATTTGAAACTGTTTAATAGATGCCTGCTAATTGTTGTTTTCGTAAGATCATGGTATTTTTTATTCCCTTCGGGTAAAAAGAATTCTCACTATTGCTACATACCCAACTTGGACAGATGAAAGGTGGTTGTTTGGTTGTTTTTCTCCTTCTTTGCAGCGTTCTTAGTCACAAGTCACAAGACTGCTAAATGTATGGATATTACAGGGTTGCAACAATCGAGTGGAAGGCTTTGGAAAAAACCGCAACATCTCTGAGATGGGGTTTTTTTAATGTCTGGCTTTATTTACTAAACTATGTGTATAGTCTTTTTAACAATTATTGACATTACTAGAATGCAAAGCATATACTGAGCAAGAAGTATTGCGGGTCCACAGCTTTATGACAGGTTATGGATGGAAAGGTAAGGATGTTTCCCCTTTTTTACATAAGAGCTTTATCTTCATCAAGAACCAGACAGAGGGACAGTCAGAGTTGAGACTGAGGAAAAGAAAAAAAAAAAAAAATCAATTTTACTTGAAAATTCTGATGTTTTTAAACCACATTTGGCCTTTATTTAGAAAGTGTTTGTTTTGTTTTGTTTTATAATAAGCCTTTTAAAAATGGTCAGAGCTTTACCGAGCGGCTGCTCTAGAGCCCCAGAATGCCTTGATGTCTCCAGCTCCAGCACAGCCCATTGACAATGGTGCTGAGCAGCTGCAGGGCCGGGGTTGCACGGGGGGCTCATCTCCTTGATTCCCTCCTGCAGGGACATCTTGGGAGCTGGGGCAGAAGGCACTGAATCCCACAAAGCTGTCCGTGTGTTAATAACTTGAACGCACTCTGAAGAACTCTCCATTGATGTTGGTCTGGCAAACCTAACGAAAAAGTGTCTTCATCGCCACGTTTGTAATCACCTTTAGGTATTTGACAATGTGTTTTTAGTTGCCTGTTTGGCCACTTAAATAAGATTTTTGCTGTCTCTGAATGCTGGTGGATTTTGACAAAAGCTGCTGTTGTATAATAGTTGACTTCTTCACGGTTTCGTCTGTATTGTTTGGTGTTAGGAGGCAGCACGCTGCTTCCCTTCGGTGTTCTCCACTTCCAAGTTGTTTCTAGGCTTTAAGGACTATCCCACAGACTTTGTAAACTTTAGAGATTCAGAGACCTTCATGCTGTGCAGCAGATGCAAGGCAAAGGCTGCATTTTAACTAGAGGTGCTTAGTTCCTGCAAGATTTACTTCTTTATGTAATGATGGGTGTCAGATACCAGAAACGCCATAGTTTAAAATTGTCCGTGATTGACATTATAGTGTAATTGAGCCCAGGTAAGAATTCTTAAGTATCTTTTCGCAATGGAAATTAATTATTATTTTTAATGCCGTGTGCCTGTTTGAGGCACATAAGGAATTTTTATCTAAGTAATGAGACACCCCTGTCTCAAAATATGCATAACAGAGATGTAAAAGGCCCAAATTCAAGTCTCTAGACACAATTAGAAATCAAAATAATTGCTATGATATACTGAAAAACTAGACAAGTAACCTAATGCAGAGGAGCACTCCCTATACTTTTAATTGCTGCTTATCCTGTCTCAATAAGTGAGGTAATTGATGTTTTACTCCCAAAATTGATCTCAGTGTTTCAGGTAGTTAGCAGACTTGGATGGCTTTTACATCACAACACTAAAAATCGATTCATCTCATAAACCAGTCTCAGGCTTAAAAATTTGCTAAATCTGAAGAGTAGCTAGCTTAAAAATAATGAGCTTGTTTGGATCGCGATTCCACTGGCCTAGATGGCGATTAATCTGATGTAACCACACAGAACATCAGGACACTGTTGCTGCTCTTTTAAATTCTCCTCTTGATTTCCCCACAAGGCCACGTACATCCAAACTTGGAGGAACTCCCAATTATTTCTGTGTGATACTCGTGTCCTCCTGTCTAAGTGAAAATAATTGTTGAGTATCACAGTAGACTGGTTAAAAGAGAGAGGGGTTTTCAGTTTGCACAACCTGGCCCAACAACTCCTTGGTTATATGTGTCCTCTTGCACTTGTGGAACTTACCTAAGGGCTTTGGTTTTACTTTGTTTTCTGACGGTAACACAAATAACACTTCTGAAGTAAAAGGGAGGGGAAAAAAGCTCTTCAGGCCAAAATTACTTTAAGTAATTTTGCCTATTTATCTCATTGTAAAGTGTAGTAAAGTAAGTTATACAAATTCCGCTGAGGCGCAAAAGCAGCAAAGATTTCTTTTTACAAATATTGGAAACAAAGTGAGTTAAATAACAAGTTGCTTGAGCCTACGACTGTTCTGTATGGAATACTCAGGCTGTACCACCACACTGTGAGCATTACCTACATGCAAACAAGACTGAAATGTACTTTTTGAATTGTGCGTTATATTAATCATATATATTATGTGATTTTGAATTTAGTTATTAACATAGTCTTTTGATTTATCCTGTGCTACAATGAAAGCATATAGATACAGATATAGGTAGGAGAGATGCTTCCCCTTCTCTCTCCCTGTCTCCATTGTATGTAGAGCTATAGATAGATATGTATAACAAAACTTGTAGATGGAACTCTTCATCCTTGATGACTTTCAATCCGTGTTAGGATAGGGCAGAAAAGTGAAGATATGTTTAGTTATATGAAGAAGAAAGGAGGTTATATTTATTGTATAAAGAGAAGATAATTAGATCTTTCACTTATATCTAGCAAAAGATTTCAGTCTTCTAAACTGACAGGGTTTCAGGTCACAGTTTATTTCACCTCAGGGTAGCTCATCACAGTTTTTTAGAGATGCTGGGAGCAGCACTTCCATGCATAAGGATCATATGCAATGCACTGTTAAAATTATTTCCAAACGTATAGATACAATAGAATTTTGAAGCTACAATTTCAAGCTTGTTACTATGGAGGTCATTGAAGAACATGGCATTTAGTTTGCAAAATGAGCAAGTTTAAATGTTTCCTTCTACTTTTCTGTTTTTAGCACAGTAAGGCAGTTACTCTGGTCTCATTGAAAGGTGGGAGAAAATGTTTAACTTTGCCAGCTGCACCTGGTTTTTGCCAATGATTGTTCATTTTCTTAACAGAGATTTCTGCTTAACAGAAAAGCAAAGAACATTTTAAATGAGACTTACTTGTTCAAGGTAACCTTACCACTTCTGAGTGAGAGGCATGTACTGCCCTAATGGGTGCTCTTATATGACAATCTCTAAACATCTTTTATTATTAAGTGTCAAGGTTTCTTTAGGGAAGCTTTAAGAATTCTTCAGAAAAATGTTTCATTGCAGAAAGCTGTAGCACTGCCACTAAAAATATATTGCTAATTAAAGTTTATTGACATTCTTTGTAATGTGTTCTCAGAACAAGTAAAAATCACTGAGTAGTTATTGAATGTGAGGCACTGCATCTTCTGTAGTTAGTTAAGCTGTTTAGGAGAGGAGATTAAGGTACTCTGCCCTTCTTTTCCCTATGTAGTCATTGGATTTGAATATTGTGCAGAATAAAACCCTTTCAGGATAGCAGCACTGCAAAGACTTGAAGAAACTTTGATTTTGTCCCTCACTTTTTCACTTGCTAACCATGGACAAATTGGGAGCTAACATAAATACTTTCAAGGCCTAAAAGGCACATCTCCCCAGGAAGGAAAAGAATTTTGACTATTCTGAAAACAGTTCCTCCAAGGGATTGTTAATATGTTGATCAAGGGTATTTGGTGTTACTTTAGCTATCTGTGAATATAAATACAGAATTTGCAGCTCATACCTCTACGGAGTTCCTACTGTGGCTCGCCTGTCATCACTACCAGCCTTGCACACATTGACCCATACTCAGCTATGGTGCAACGCTCTGGTTTTAGAACAGTAGGACCAGTGTTTCTAGTTTATCGAGCTGCATGGGCCGTACTGGTGGAGGGGAAGCTCCTGTAGCACTGCTCTCCGCTGCCAGAGGGGGCTCCTGGCATGGGATGATGGGTGCAGACTTTACCGAGTAATCACAAATCACAGAGCAGGTCTCAGAGGTGGAAATTTAGGACCCCTAGAAAAATTTATAATTTGAAGCAGTCTGCAGACAGATGTATTATCCTACTGAGGACAAACCTGACAAAACATGCTTTGAATTTCTCTCCTGTTAGCAGCATCATCTGAGGCTAAATATAGCCCATGTTATTACAGGGTAATTAGACCTCACTTTGTTCTTCGTGTATTTTTTTTCTCAATACTGCTGTGTTTGGCACTGCAATTATCTTGGTGTCTTACAAATGAATATTAAAAGATAATCAACTGTTAATTGATAACTCATTGTAATAATGGAAACAGTAGACAGTAAAAAGCATTACTGATTTTGCTGATGTCACTTAGAAGCATAAAGTAGCTTGGGTTGGGAGGGACCTTTAAAGGTCTTTTAGTCCAAATTGAAATCTGTGATTTCTTACTGACATCATGACAAATTGAAAACTGTTGCAAGTGATTCTGTTATGATCTTTAGGTGCAAGCAGGAGAAGCATTTGTAGTGTCTTGGCACACATCTGGAGTACTCTGAACCACAGCGAATATATGATCGTTTTTGTTAGTGCAGGGGACTGGAGTTATTCTTCAGATGGTTGCCAGATACCTTTTATCTGTCTCTACATCACTAAATCTGAAATTACTCATTTCAGTGGAATTCCTCTCCAATTTTGTTGCTGTAAGAAAAAGCAAAGTACTGCCTTTGGTATGTAAGATTTACAGTACAAATCAGAAGCAAAAAATATTTTTTACATGTTGTACTAATATAAAAAACTTTCAAAAGTAATTGTTTTGCATCTCTAAGAGCCCAATGTTCTGCCTGCTTGTACAACCTACAGTTTCACTGAGTAACATTATCTGAGTTGGAAATATTACACAAAAACTTCCTCATGGCATGTTTGGTCTTACAGCTCATGAGATACCTCCCTCACTTTGTGGCTCGAGCTTCTTGCCCTTGCAGAAGTATCGGGTAAGTGGCTGCTAGAGGCTGTGAATCCTCCTGCAGGGCGCAGTCCAAGCCCAGGCTGGTGGAACACGGCTTTGCTGGCTGGGGCTGAGGGATTTGTTCAAAACCAAAGAAAACGCTATTCTGGTTTCGGGTATGTTCACAGCGTATAACACATAGGCTGCAAAGTTCTCTCTCTAAAATTCATGAAGACGTAACTCCTCCATGTTTTTACCATGCTTTAGGAAAAGAATATCACCTGAGGGGTCCACAATTTGATAAATTAGTGCGGTAGAGGCAATCTCTGCTTTTTTCAAAAGATCTGTCATTAAAAAACCTCATAAGTGCAAAAAGGGTAAAACTCTGATGTTCTGATTTGGGATTAATGTGTGTGTGCAAGCATGAAACTTAACAATGCATTTCCTATGTGAAAAAGAAAGGGATAATTTAAGACATTAATGACCTCTAGATGCCTACTTCCTACTGAAAATAACACGTGGATTGTAGTGATTAATTTGCATCTTGCATCTATGTCCTTGCAGTTCTCTCACAAGACCTAAAGATAAGTACCACATATATGTTTCATAAATAATGAAGTTATCCACCAAAATCATGAGCTTTAGATAGAGTGATACATGAAAAAGACTGTAATTTTTAATTACTTTACTTCATGGTGTTCACTTTTTTTTACAATTGAATTTTACTGACAACAATATCTATATAAAGTACATGTAATTGTCTAGTAGCTTGACCAAACAACAAACTAAACTATAGTAGGATACTGTTGATTAACACTCAGTTAAAAACAATTTTAGAATTTAAATTGTTGTTAATGCTAATTCTAAGTATTTCCTATTTTAATCTGCAAATGAATAAAATAAAGGTTCCAGATAAATTTACTGATGATTGATTGATTAGGTTAATATGGCAGAATGACATTTTAGTATGTTTTGCATAATTTCATATAAATTTAAGTATTTTATATGTATATAAATATACACATCCTTTTAACTTTATAACACTCTAAAGAGTAATTTTTTTAATTAGAAAAAGAGTGACTCTGAGGAGGGGGATAAATCAAAGTTTGGATATCAGTCAGTTCATTGGCTTCTTGCTGACCTGGCAATATCTTGTTTCTCAGACCAGTTCCTTCTGTAATGGCCTCTTCAGCCAATAATGTGGATCTGCCAGATAACAGCTGGTTTGGGTGGGTTTTTTTTGTAATTTGTCAAGCATCGGTGACTGAATGAACTTGACTTATTTTTATCAGCCCACAAGCACAGCGAGTAGCCTTCCTGATGTTTACTGATAGCACTCAGGCAGTGTCTGTGGTAGCAATTTGTAACATAACTGGCTTTGGTAATTATCTGAAAATCCATCCTGTCTGCAGTGATATCCTTATTGTCAGTCTTGTGTTCTCTCCTCTTCCTTGAAGTGTCTTTCCGAGTTCTCTGCAGGTTGTGTAACTGGCACCTTAACAGACTAGTATTAATTTTCTGTTTGAAATATAAGAAACTATTGTATGCAAAATGGAATTTTTACTTAAACCTTGTCTTAATTTTTATTATATGTTTTTGGCCTCTATTTTTTAGTCATTGTGTCTGTCGATTAACTTCAAAAAAGCTACTCTGCAGCATATCAGAATTTTTGTTGTCTTTATCTTCATGTAATGCAGAACCTTATAATTAATTTCAAAAGCTGGTAGTGGTACCTGATACTTAGGTATTAATTAATATATGCAATTCCTTCCTTCTATATTTACATTAGCTTCAGAGTTCTATCACTTAATTGGTATTTGTTACGTTATCTGCATTATTTTTTTTTTTTTCCTGGATAGAGACTTTAAGGAAATAGACTTAAGATCCATTTTCCAGAAGTTAAAAGATTTTACAAGAGTAAATTCTTGTAATAACAATATGCTTATGGAACAAACTGATTTATGCTCCAGCAAACAGTGTAATACATGTAACACACCAGGCCTGATCTGGTGGTGTTTGCGTTCTAAGGTAACATTTAATTCGGTACTGGTTGTGCTTTAACATTACAGTATTTTTAATTACATTTTTCTTAATGTCCATTTATTCTTTTTAGTACAGTGCCTTTGCCTTCTGATTATTCTTCATAATACTGTTATGCAGGGAAATTAAATAAAATGTAGTATAACTAGTATTTTATGTATAATAGGAGTTTATATTTGAATAGTAAGCATAGATACAGTTTCTCATGGGATTGTTCCATGCAGAGTTTAATACATGCAGAATATGCATGCAGAGTTAATTTTGGGGCTTTACCACATAAGTGTTTTTCTAGAATGATACTGGCAGAAGTAATTTCTTAGAGACCTTTTTCCTGGTTTATATTAGCAGATACTGCAACGTGGTTTCCAATCTAAATGCACCAGTGCCTTAATGTTAAGGGGTCAGTCAGGCAGTGTAGATGCAAAATAAACATCAACCATTTTTTTGTCTTCATGGTACTTTTCGCAAGGGCACACCAGAGACCCACAGTTCCTAAACTTTTTATGAAAAAAACAGGGAACTACTTTTGTAATGGGATCTGGGGCGGGCACATGGGCTGAGCCACGGTGGGGGCTGGTGCTGAACCACCCTGCAGGTCTTTTGCTTCAGAGGGTGTCAGGAAATGAGGAGCTTCCAGGCTCCGCTGCAGCACCACAGGTTTCCTTGAGCACACTCAGGGAGCCAAAGGCAAAAGCAGCGATGAGGGTATCTCTGTGATCTCCAGCGTCCTTTGGGCATATAACTTAAGCTATTAGAAAAAAAACACACCGAAACAAGACCCACACAACTGTATTTGCCAGGTGACAATGTTGCTTAAAGCAGTATAGGTTATCTTGCTGAAAAATATATCCTGAAGCCAAGAAAAGGGGGAAGTTGGACTTTGGAGGTTCTCAATTGATTAAAGCAGCCATTTCATATGAGGAAATAATTGCCTACAAACTGTTTTCATATATGTGTGTGTGTGTATATATATATGGTTGGTTTTTTTTACAGTGTTTCTATTTTATTTTTGGAGATTTGCTACTTTTTTGCTTTAATAAATTATCCTATTTGGATATTTTGCTAATTCGAGGCTAAGAAGGAAAGGGGGAAATGCCTATGAAGCCATAATTTTTTCTGGAAGATGAGATGGTCTCCATTTGCATTGCAGCTTTACAAGGGTTGTAGCACTAGGCTCTTTTTCTTTTTTGATGGAAATGCTTAATTTGAGCTCAATGGGCCATAATAATTGCCTGTTTCTTCCAGTAGAAATAAACCCACTTGTGACACGTGAAACCTTAACTCTGCTTAGTATTATGCACAGAATTGTAGACAGTTCTTCACCCAAATATATTTATGACAGCAGCACCAGTCGATATACAATACCAAGCCAAGGGCATTTGAGAATAAATCAGTCCCTCTAGCTACTGCTATAGCGCAATAATTGATGGTTGTAATAAAACCCCATGAAATTAAAATTCTGTGCATGCATATGCACATACCTAGCAAAGAGAAACCCAGAGCTCTCTGTTCTGGAAAAAAATTGCATATGCAGAGACATATACACCCTGTGCCCCTTTGTGTGAGTAACACAATGTACACAAGAAGTCTATAGGTTTTCAGCACTGTATCATTAGACTTCTCAACATTTGAGGGCTTTCAGGAGTCATATGTAGAAACAAAAATGTAAGCAGTTCATACATGAGGAGGATGGTTCCAGTTACTCCTGAGGAAGGAATATTCTTGATTTTATGTTTGAAAGCCTCTTGATGATGCTGTAAGTCACTACCAAAGATGCTGAAAATGCCACTCCCACTTCAAATCATCCTATATGTTTATCTAGTTACTGATATTTTTAGTGATTCTTTTGTGTTTGAGCATCTCAAGCTCCACTTTGTGGCACTGTGAGCTCTTGGGATGCACATTGTTTCTTCATTTGGCTTTTGGTTTTAACATGAAGTATTGAGAAGCAGAAGCCATTTAAATTTAGTACACAACATTATTTCTACGTACATGTAAAAGCCCATGCTCTCTCCACATATTAAATAACCTTGAAGCATCATTTCTTCTGCATTCTGTTGGGCAATGAGATAATGAAAACTAATATGTAATCAAATGATACAACAGAAGTGACTGCTTCCACATGAAATACACCAAACAGCAGAGTCTGTTGTATCTCCTTGTGTAGCACAGCATTTTGTGCAACGTGGCAAGCAAAAAAACCCAGGCATTTAGTTTCTGAGAGAAGACTTGCAGTCAGATAAGAGAAAACACCAATAGATGGATTTTGCAAGTTGTGTGAAATGGTATGAACTGTCTCACCATATCTAGTAAAATAAAACTAGCATGACTGTGACGGAGTAATCTGTGGGTATATTTCAGCTATTCAGTCTATGTATGAATGAGAAGTATGAGACCTCAATCACATAAATACGCAATGACTAATTGTCAAGTTCCATTCTGGTAAAAGCTCTGTGGCTGTGATCAGGGCCAAGTCTTTGGCATCTGACTCTCGTGCTCTGTACTTCATATGTAGGCACTGACTGTAAAGGATCCTTTCCTAATGAAAGTGGTACCATTTAGGTAATTGTATTTGAGGCAGAAGGAGACAGATAAAAATCTTGGAGGGCCTTTTCTAGAACTGTTGTTAGAGTAGAAACACGGTAAATCCTGGACAAGTAATTCTGGTGTGACTGCTCGCTGGGATCAGGATGGCTTTGTATGCACTGCCTGCATAGATGGGTCATATTTTCTATTGGTGTTTCAGTTTCTTCAGAGCTGGGGCTTGCATGTCCTTATGAAGAGTGGATGACTGATAAATAAATTTAAAACATCTTAAATCTCCCACCTGCTACTGTTAGTTAATGAAAACAAAACTGTCTTCCCTGTTCTTTTTCAAGTTCATGAACTCATGAGAGAGAGGGAATGACACCAGGAGGTTGCACAGTATTTCCAAGGGGTCTCTTTTTTTGTTTAAAATTATGGATCCTGACAGCATGAGTGCCATGTAAGACTGTCTTATAAAAAGACCTCTGGTCTTGAACTATTGTTCACATTCTTTGAACATTTTTCCTTGATAGAATCCTTTAAAGAGAATCAATATTTTAGTCATTCTTCCACTAAACTCTAGTGTGTGAGAGCTTGACATAATGACACTCAGCATATTGACCAGGTTCTTCATGCAGTCTTGAACTAAAAGAAGTAAATAGTTCATTGCATATGGTTCAGTCCAAAGATATAACAAAGTAAATTTAGGATTGAGAAGCACTGTGTTTAAAATTGCAGGATGTGCACAAGGCTTGCTTCTAGGGTCTCTTGATCATTAATATTAAATATGTTGTGGCTTTCAGTTTTTCTCATTTATCTGTACAGGTTTACATATTGTAAATGCATTATTTATGTTTTCCCTTAAGTGCTTAGTACTGCCAGGATGTTCTCTTAAACAGGCATGGATGGCAAAAAGGATAAAAAGAGAGCAAATTTGGCACTGGTTAGCTGCACAGAAAGCCACTTCTGCTCAAGTGAGCCTTTCCCAAATGTGTTTTAATAAACTTAAATTGATAAATAGACAGAGGGACAGATAGACAGACAGCATCACTATTTAAACTATGAAAAATATTTTTTCATTAAGACAAATTTGGTTTGTTTCATTTTTTTCTTTCTAATCTCTTGCTAATAACACATTATCACTAAGCCATCCTGCATTCGTTCTGGACGCTGGTAGGATGAAGGGTGATGGGGGAGCTGTGTACATGGAAATTCTCTCTGAGGGAAGCCATCACTTGAATGGATTTTGTTATTATGGCTAAAACATACAGTTTGGAATGAACCATTTGCAGAACTTTGAACAAAGGAAATTGGTGTGTCCTGCATATTGCTCATCGTCCTCCTACATTTCTTTTAGTGAAGAGAATGCAATGAATGTGGTGGTAGATTGAGTCAAAATACATTTTAAGATACAACTCTTACATTCATATGAAAGCTGTTTAAGATAAATGTGTGTTTTTGTTCTATTTGCTTGCTGCCAGATGTGCTGTAGCAGCTGGATGTTAGTACACAGTTACCCTTTCCTGACTTGCACATCTTTGTACTTCTGTACTCTTTTCCTCTGTATTAAATTCTTCCACTGTCCATAAATACTTATTTTCAGTCTTAAATAACATTTCCTATTCTGGTCTCTGGGATGTTAGATATGTGGCAATTTTATGTTTATAATGACAGTATCAGACAGCCTTATAGATGGCTAATTAAAACAGTTATCTGCTTAAATAGTCAATAACCATAACCCTTGGTCCACTCTACAAATATTTGATACACTTTTTGTGTTTGTTTTTTATGAGTTTTGCCTTTCTTCCATTCTGAAATTCCCCACCACCACCACCTTTGGTTTCCAAATATGCAGCAGCACTGGAAGCCTGTATGGGTTTGTATTAGCGGATGTGACAGCAGCTGTTCTGAATCAAACTGGGGGCTCTGAGTCCTTGGTACAATTTTTATGCGTGCCTGTGGAAAAAGAGAACAAAACAACCTCCTCCAGAATTTTCTTCAGGCCTCCAGGAACTTTGTGCAGCAAAGGTGGTGTTTGTGCATTTCATAATCGTCTATATTTTTTTATTTTTTCTTTAGTTTTTTGTTGGGGTTTTTGTTGTTGGTTTTTTTTTTTTTTTAATCCACAACACCTACTCCTTTATTTACACATTGTATGAAGAACCACCTTTTTGCTTAGTTTGATTTGAACTGGCCACTTCTTAGTTTCATTTGTTACCATCTTGTTGTTTTCGAGTAGAGAAGAAGCAATCATTCTAGCTTTTTCCATCTCCATGTTATTTATGGTTTCATAGACATCTACTCCCAGCCATCTCTTTTCTAGGCTGAAGTATTCTGGTCTTCCTGCTTGTTCCTGTCTACATGGATTTCCTCATCTGTAACCACCTTTGTCACCTCTGTGTCTGAAGGCAGGATGCCTCTAAGTCTGTGCAGCTCATGTGAGGTCAGAGCCAAAAGTTTCATCCCATGGGGAAGAGGAGAACACATTCTTTTGAAGGTTGATGTTAAAGGTACAATCCAAATATATTTTTGACTACATCTAAATGGAAATAAAACAGTAAATATGAATTTCAGAAAGTCTTTCCAAAAGACTCTTCACAATCATCTCAAAAGAGCCTAAACTAATACAATAGAACAGTTTGCAGCTGCAGTCGAATGAACAAAGAATCTTCATAGTCCGGATAAGCATGTGGTCAGCATGGCCAGGGCCAACGGGATAGGGCAGAGGAAATGGGAAGAACCCTAAATCTCTCCTTGTTTATGTATTCTATCAGAGAGACTAAACTTATGAGCCATGTATGGTTGCACAGTACAAAGGTAAGAAAATCAGAGCATCAGGGGTTGTTTAGTCTAGAGAAGAGGAGGCTTAGAGGTGACCTCATCACTCTCTAGAACTACCTGAAGGGAAGTTATAGCCAGGTGGGGATTAGTCTCTTCTCCCAGGCAGTCAGCAATAGGACAAGGGGGCATGGGCTTAAACTCTGCCAGGGGAAATTTAGGCTGGATATTAGAAAGAAATTCTTTACAGAGAGAGTGGTCAGGCATTGGAATGGCTGCCCAGGGAGGTAGTGGACTCGCCATCCCTGGAGGTTTTTAAATTGAGATTGGACATGGCACTTAGTGCCATGATCTAGTAAACGGACTAGAGTTGGACCAAGGGTTGGACTCGATGATCTCTGAGGTCTTTTCCAACCCAGTCAATTCTGTGATTCTGTAAACACATTACAGATGGGACCAGTGGATTATCTAATTCTGTATCCCATGGCTGTAAAGCAAATGAAAATCTGTTTGTTGTTTTTTAGGTAACAAGGCAATTTACAGCAGCATTTCAATAACCCATATCTTCTGTTAATTTCTGTGCTGAACATATTTTCTACATTTTTGGCTTCTTCTGAAACTTTTAAAATTATTACTACTATTAAAGTATTAGGAGTACTTAATAGAACTGTAATCTTTGTAGGTATTATGTTCTGTGGGCAAGTTTTGAAAAATATCCCTGTCGCAAAAGTTACGCTCTCTAGGCATCTAACTGGAGAAAATAGGCAAAATTGACAGGAGATTTAAAAGAAAGTTTGAGAAAATCATGTTGAATTAAATAAAAAGCAATCATAATATTCCAGCATTCTGTAATGCATTGCATGTTCTATTATGTTCTACTTTTCCTCCTATGTTTTCTTTATTTAATCACCATGTTGTTTGAGTTTTCTTCCTTTTTTAATGCCTGAAGAGTACCCTGTGAAATACTGGAGTTAATGGGAGAGGCTGAACATTTCATCTAGAAAAACAGCTGGTATATCTAAGACACAAATTATAGAGTGTCGGACTGGCAGCCTTATCCAAAGAAGCTGACCGGTGAAATATTGTAAAGCCAAATAATTCTGGATGTTCTTCAGTTTGCTAAGTGGAGCTCACATGCTGTTAGCTTGGCAAATGACTTCATTTCTTTGAGCACCCATTTATGTATGAAAACCACATAGCGATGTCTGTCTTGTCTTGCCTGTCTGTCTTGTCTTGCTCAGGACAAAACAGAATAACGTAGTTGTAGTGTTGTTGTATTAATAGCGTGTATATTCACATTTCAACTATTTTTCTTTTTCCTGAAAACTTGAATTAAGATGTCTGGTGTAGAGACTTAGAGAAAAACCTAAATAGTAGTAGTGAAAAAGATAAAAGGTAAAAAACAAAAACAAAACAAAGAAAAAAAAAAACACAGCAAAAATCAAACGAACAAACAAAACACACCACCTTGCTTCAAACTTGGACTAGATGATCACTGTAGGACCTTTCCAACCGAAATATTATCTTTTATATTTCGTAATCGATGTGAATAGATGCACCTAGAGAGAGACCTATGCTGAATTCCTTTACCTTTTGTTTCCTACTAGAGGACTTTGAGAAATATATCAGAAGAGTATTTGTTGTTGTTACATTTGTATTTTTGTACAGTGACTTCATTGTAAAACTTTGTATTTTATATATATATATGAATATATATATATATATATAAATATATGAGGTTTAGCTTGTAACTTCTTTATTAGTACTCATTTTTCTGTGTTGAAAAATGGGCTGGTAGTTTTATTCTTTAGTAAGTAACTTTGCCCAAGAAGTTCCCCTTTTCATCATCATTACAGAGTAAAAATATACAAACAGGTATCGGTTGATGTTTTAACTTTTTGTAAGTGGAAGGTAGTGGAAAGTGTACTCTGAATCTCTGAAAATATCCTTAGAAAATATTGCATCCGTTTTCTTTTTCATCCTTTATGAATTGCCAGATACATTAATTACAGAAATGGCAGTGATTACGCTTTCAGCGCTAATTATACTCGCTAATGATACTCAATTATGATTCTAAAAGTATTCTAAAAATATTTAAAAACAAAACGCAACCAAAGAGCCTCTCACCACAGGCTGGACAAGTCAACACCTGAGCGCCTTCCCAGGCACCTGAGCAAAGTGTTCACAGGTCTGTTCCATAGGTCCTGGTGGCAGGACAAGGGTTAGAAACAGGGAGCTGGGGAGAAAACAGGGAACTGGATGTTTCGGTGCTGTGGTTCCGTTCCTTGAGCTCTTCCAAGGGCAGAGCGGTGACTTCACAAACGGTGCTGCCATTGGTGACACGTCTGCTGTTACCTGTCACCAGGGTCTTGCTCAGCAACCAGCTCTTATGTGCCAGGAGGGTTTCTCAGAAGCCTGGCAGAACATAAAGGCAGCAGTATGGAAAAAATATGCATGGCAATCAAGTCTTCTTCAGAGGTATTTTTGTACCACATCAGAACTAGAATGTCATAGAAATGTCATAGGAATGTGTTTTACCACTTTTCAAAGCTTTATTTCTAGGGTGTGCTATGAATATCTCATGGTACCTTCGTAGTGGGACGTTCAGAAATATAACACAGACTTGTGGTGGAACAGAAAAAGGTGAAAGCCTTGTCATGAACTGCCAATGAGATCTTTAAAATCTCAAAAATGCTTCACTACTTTTGACTTGTGTTGGCTTCTGTATTCATTTCCTTTGGACCTTTGTAAATTTAAAATAATAAGTAAGAAAATAACTTTTTTTGCCATAACTATTTAGATCCACAATACTGTGTTTCAACTCATGGCTGTGCTTCCAGTAGTTATTCCTAGAAGATATGTAGACCTAGCAGCTCTGTTGTTGCAAGAATGCTGTGCTTTCAAAGTCGTTGTTTTCTGGGTTTTTTGTTTTCTTTTTTTTTCTATTTTCCTCTTGTAGAGTTCAAAGCAACAGATGAGTTGTGAAAGAGACCAACTAAGGGTAAGTGCAACCACATGCAAAATGTTCTGTTTCTTTAAAACATAAGCAGAATCTAGTTTGTGCTACTGACAGATGGTTTATTTAAAAGGAACATACTTAGCTTATTTGTTGCTTGTTAGTAAATATTGTGCATATCTCAATATAAAACAGTTACAGTAGATACAGGGTGTTTTTTTCATAATTTAGTGAGATTTGGCAGTAAATACCTCTTTCTGTGAGCTCTCTTGGCACTCACCGTGCTCTTCCTGTGCACCATGAGAGGATTCAGTAGTGGTAAAGGTCACCAAGTTTCTCAGACTTTCCACACTACCAGATTGTTCTGAACAAGACGACCCTCCTTTGGAATTTTATGTATGGTATGTGTGCTTTCAGAAAGAAATCAGTGCTAAAAATGTGAGGGAATTGGCAAAAAAGGTCCAAGTATTTTAGTTTTTCTATTGGTTGTGTACAGTCTGTAAATAAGATGGAGTTCCTCAACCCAGGTTGCTCTATTTTGTTTTCCCCTTTTCCTATGTTAAAGTGATGGTATTTCAAACAGGTTTTAGTCCATGCTCCCTTTAAATGCTACATATCTCCGCAGATGCTTTTTCATCACAAGTATTTCCTTTTTCCCCTGATTGATTCCACTATTTGTTAGGAAAGGCATAAGAGTTTTCATTAATTTAAAACAAAAAGTTTTTGGTTCATCCAAGTGTTGCTTAATAGACCTACATGTATTGATACCACATGACAGGTAGTTTCTTCAAATTTCACCTGAAAGTGGGGAGGGAGAGGCAGGCCTGAAAGAAGTGGAAGTTTTTATGTATATGAAAACATTACTGAAAATAGGAAAAAGCAGCTTTTTGTGTGTGCTTTTTTTTTTTTTTCATTTTATTAAGCATCAGCAGTGCCTGCATACTTGGAAGTATGAAGCGTATTCTCCAGTTTTAAAAGAAGTTGTGCAGTGTTCTTAAACATTCAGCCGTTCTTTAGATTAAATTCATCGGCATTTCTAGATGCTTCATCTGGTCTTCACCATATTTGCAATGGGATTTTTTTTGTAAACAAGTTATGCAAGAATGATGCATCACATACTGTCCTTGATTCTTTTCTTGCTGATATGTGACTGCATTGCTATTGTACTGAAGCTGGAGTGACAAAGCTTTGTTTTATCAGTAGTAATGTCTCAACAGAGCAGCTGTCAAAGTTAAAATATTGCAATAGTACCTGAAGGACAATCTTTTCCAGAGGCAGCAGTGCCATGAGAACAAAAAAAGTTTTCATTTTATTGTTTTTATTAAGTTTTCTCTTTCGAATGAAGGAAAATATTGTTTTGAAATATAATGGGAGGAGGCTCCTAGCTCTTTCTTCAGGTAAATATGTGACTTTTCTTAGTAGGGGATAAAACGTGACACGGTAGAACTTTCATTTACCTTTCTATCCAGTATTACACATTTACATTAAACAATTAGCTCAGTGCTTATGATGCTTTTATGTCATATCAAAATGTGACTTTTCACAACAGCTTAGGAAAAAAACATGTCTCTAACCTACTAAGATTTAGGTACATCTTGCACTACTGCCATGATGTCCCTGTTACACGAATACAGTGATGAGTGCGGACGCTGTTCCTGAGGCTGGGATGCCATGAGATAATTCATGAGCCCACCATTTCAGAGCTTGTGGCCGGAGCACAAAACCTGTAGCCATCGAGAAGTCTCACCCAGCCGGGCACAGTGAGAGCAACAAGTGCAGAGCCCAGCACGGCAGAGCTGGTCCTTCCCCTGCCCGCTCTGCAAACGCCCAAAGCTCTGCCAGTGCCCAGGCTCTGCTCCAGTTTACAGCGGCTCATCTGCTGTGAGAGGAGATCACAGTGCAATTCATTATACTGTGTGCAGAGGTTCTGCTCACAGTTCAGCGCTGGCAGCTCTGACCCTCCTTAGCTGTGGTGTGAACAGCCCCTGCTGCCGGGTTCTGTGACACTCGGGCTGTAACGTGACCATTCTGTGACTTTTTGGTTGGTGCTCTTAAAGAAAGGTTTAATGGGCCCAGTTAGATTTTTCAAGCCTGTGAGATTTTTCCTTCTGGTGTTTGTGACCTACAATGAACACCTGGATATAAGGCAGTCTCTTTCACAATGAAATACTGTTTCATCGCAACAGAAAGAATTGAAGTGTACGAAGAGAGCAGGATTGAAGCGACAAAATGCTAACATTTGTGTTTGTTAAACTGAGTTAAAGCAAGATTATCCTTGGGTCATCTAAATAGTAAAGGACCTATCTTTCACCTTCCTTGCTAAGTCTAAATGACATGTCTGCCACTCTCCATTTTTGATTCCCTAGATATTCCTTTGTCTACAAGTCCTCAAGAAGCTCCAAAGGAAATACACTTTGAGAACAGCTTGTTTAAAGCATAATAGTGCAAATAAATAATTAGACATCGTGTGGCTATAGAAAGAAATATCCAAGTCTTAATATAATAATTTATTCAGACTTTTCTCACCTCTTATCTCTTTGCTTTTAAATTCTAAATGCAAAGCAGAGACTCACTGTTCTGGAATAAAGCGTTTATATTGAAGCCTCTGGCCACTATACATTATATTTACAATGAACGATAATTCTAATAATTAAGGAAGTCTGTATATTTTAACTTTTCTGCTCAAGCTTTGAAAATGATCGTGACCACAAGTTTGTAACTTATGAGTCTTGCCAACATTGTACAATTCCCAGCTAGACATAAATGTTTATACTTTATTTAAAAGAGAATTCATACAGAAAGCTACAGGAATTTTATCTCTAGCATAGCTGGTTGGTTGTTGGTCGTGTTTTGTGTGTGTGGTTTTTTGTCTTGTGTGTGGGGTTTTGTTGTTTGTTTGTTTTATATATATATATATATATATGTATAACACAAGCTGACTTTGGTATATTTCCCTGAGATTTAAAATAATAATAATAATAAAAAAAATTATAAAGCATTAATGCCATGTTTTAAAGGTTTCCTTTATCTTGGAAATTATTTCCATTACCATGTCTGCCTTCCATATTTTTTTTAATATTTCTGTAATTTCCTTTTGGCTTTCTAATCTGGCTTCATTTAAATCAGGTTGTACTGAAAAGCTAATGTGTCTTTAAAGGGAAATGGGCTCATCAGCATCTCACTCTCCAGCTCCATCCACATGCTGCTTTTTCTCAGTATTTCCTTTAAAGGAAGGACTTTAGTCTCCTCGCTCTATTTTGTGTTCTCCACTCCTGATCTATAAATCTCTTCTGGGATGATACACTCCATCCTCTTCCCTGACTCCTTCCTACTGCCACTTGCTGTTTTATGAGTCGCTGTGTGGAGCTTAATGTAATTGTCATTCTGATGTATTATAAATGACCTGTAAAAACACAGAACTCACAGCTTGCTCAAAATCATTTTAAACCACTTTTCTTCTCATTTTGGGGTCTAAAAAACAGACTTTGAAACATGAATGATACAGGTTATTTAAGGCCATGAAGAGAATCAGGATACCAGCCTAGGAAGAAATAAGCTTTAGTCGTAACGCTGTAGAAAAGTGCAGTGACAGCCTCAGAAGTCTGTCTGCTGCTTCCACTGAACCTTCCTTACTGGTTTGACTTTAACCCAGGATTTTATTTATCATAGCCTAAAGATATTATTAAAACTTAGAGGCGACCTTAAACCTGAGTTCTACCCAACCTTCTTTCAATTAAGAAATTACTATTTTTCATTATCAACTTAACTGATAATGTAATTGTACTTGTTCAAAGTGAACAACTGTAACTGTTTAAAGTGAACTTCTGTATCTGTGTTAACATGCATGAGTTTTGCTGTATAAGCCAGTGGTTTTGGTCCTTATGCAGCAATCCTTGATGAGCTCTTTAAGGTGGGCAGAGAGTAATTTTAAACTCTGTTAGGAAGGTTTATAAATATTCCTCTGAATACCAATGAGGTCTAATGGTAAATGGTGTGATTAACTTCCTTGAGCTGAAATTTTAAGTGACCTAGTTGTTGCTCTAATTAACAGCTTCTTTCACATGCACTTACTATCAAGTTGCATTATATGCTGCCAGAGTTCCTTCTTTGGTCTGCAATATGGGAAGGGCAGGGTCCTACTGCCATCTTGTATTTAATATCACCTTATATGTTTTATAGTACTCTGATTTTCAAGGAGACAAAAGAAAGTTTTGCATTCAATATTGTTGTATTAGTCTTGTCTTTTAGACAATAAATGAAATAAGCTGTGACATGCAGCCAGGAATGTATTAAAGTTAGGCCAGGTAGAGGACAAACAAAAGCAAATGCTTTTATGTCCGGCATAATTATTAAGCAACTATAATCCTGCAATATTTATCTTTCTTGTGTCTTTGTTCAGTGCATTAATTCATCAGGTGCTTAGGGGGGTGTATTTTTTTTTTCTGGTTTTTGAAACTTTTTAACCAACATTTTTGAAGATCATTGTGGTATTAGCTTTATCCAGTGAGCTAAGAGTAATTTGCTGATTATTTTTGTGTACAATGCTCCTCTGATGCACTGAAGGAGGGAAATCATGGTTCAGTGGTAGGTGCTAATTTTTAATCAGTTTGAGCTGAGGGCAGAGGGGGGAATAAAGCTGCAGAGAGGAAAAGAATCAGAGTGGAAGTGATTTGTGAAGTACATTTTATTTTTTTAACCATGTTCTGAAATAATTTGCTATGGTGTAATAGCACAGCAGAACTTCTGTGATTTCAATCTCTACCTCTTCTCAGACGGGAGAAAAGGAGAACTATATCATCTTGTTGCATGTGTCTGTGATGCCTTGTCTTGTCACCGGAAAGCAACACAGTAATTTATAGCATTTCTGCAAAACTGGGCAGCTAGTTCTCGCCATTAATAAAAAATTCAGTTTTTCTTTTCCTTCTCAAAGTCTCCTGGTATGCATTGGCAAGCAATGTGGAAGAGCAATCTGGAGCTACCCAGTATCATACATGCCTCTCCTAAAGGAAAAAGGGTTAAAGGAGAAAAAGCTAAGATAAATTAGCAGAGATGGATTGAGCTGATCTATATTTACTACTTATCCTTTTCTTAGGAATTCACATAGGTTATGCTGCATTCGACATGCTAACAAGTGGCTTTAACTTACCCTTCTTTAATTTCTATAGTTATTCTTGTAGTGAGCTATATGTGTCATCATCCTGTAGGTGTATGGTAAAGATAGAGGTGGGTGAGTTTAGTAAGAGGGCATCGTGTTTTGACATGGAATTAAATTAGAGCAATCTCACTCAGCATCTTACAAGCTACATTCCTGGTGGTTCCATAAAGAGTAACTCACAGCATAGTTCGGGAAAAAAATACTGAAACTAAGATCTGAAGAAGAATCAAAGGATTGTAAATAGTCCACCAGTTTTGGGGGGAGGAAGGGGGGTTAATTGTAGGGATGTGATTTCATTTAAATTTTCACCTAGCTTGAAATTAATGTGTGCAAAAAAAGGCAACTGAAGAAATATGGTGAAATTCTGTTTCGGTCTCGCTGGCAGTTCTGGTATATTCTAGGAGCCTTCCTAAGCATAGGAATTTTCTTAGATAACCCTGGACTCCAATTTGTTGTTTCATAACCATGGTATTAAAAAAGTAGCAATGGCTAGGTAATGAAAATTGTTACGGTTCATGTTTAAAGTGACAGAGCCTCTCACCATGAGGATGCTCTTATCCTCTTGAAGTGCTAACTGCTAATAATGTGCTCCTTTGATCAAGAGAAGCATGTTTGCAGCACTTGCGTTTGTTGAACAGTAATTGTGCTGCTCACTTCAGGATTCTCTAAATTCTTTCAGGAATAGTAAAGAAAGCTTTAGGTGTTTTCCTTGTCTCTCCTGCTGATGGAATGCCACTCAGAAAACCTTGCGTTCCTTTCCTGATGTTGTTTTGGCATCTGTCTCTGAGAACAGTAGGCAGATGATTTTCTGTTTTTCAACTGCCACTTTCTCTTGAATTCAACTTTGATTTTTGCACAGTCAAGTATTTTCTCAGTATGGTGTTTCATAATTGCTGAAGAATGAAGAGTTGCAGTAATATTTGGTGAGGATGAAGCACTGTTTTCAGTAATTACCTATCCATTTAGCGTGGCAGACAGATTCTGTCTAGAGCTGCAGCACGCTATGTGGAATTAGGCAGCTACTCAACATATTTTCCAATTCATGTTTGTATACAGACAGTAATGGATAGCGATTTGGTCTGTGAGGCAGTTCACCGAATGTAATCAAGGTTCAGGAAGTGGCAACTTCTGAAGGGATAGAAGGAAATAGATTTCAATAGTATAAAGGCTACTGAACCAGTACCCAACATTAACTCAATATTCTGCTGCTCTCATCCTCCTGCTACAAAAAACATGAGCAACACACAGTACTGGGTCCGCACTGTATCTGGGAGCAGCTTTTGCTCTCAGAACAGCAGCTTTTGGTACAGACTTTCTGCAATGACTTCATACGGCTTCTTTTGCAGAACACTCGCTGCGATCAGCGATGCTGTCCTAGAAAATAAAGACTTTCTTGCTTATTTTGTATTTGTTGAGAGGGCGCTTTCCTCACCTAGCTTTTATAATTTCTCTTTGATCATCTCGAAACCAGACCTTTAAGTGCACCGCTTTAAAAATGTTTGTACTGTTGTGACTTTCTTATTTCAACCTCCACTGTTGCTGAGTCAATTTGACTGGCGAAGATCACAGTTGTCTTTAATGTCACATCTTGCTCAAGCAAGAAACACTGCCTAGTTTGTAGTGCATTTTGGGGGGGTTGGTTGGTTGTTTTTTTGCCTGTTTGTTTGGTTTTTGTTGGTGTGTATGTGTGTTTTATTTATTTTGGTTTGTTTCATTTGTTTTATCCTGTACCTGGCTTTGGGAAATCACCAATATCAAGACAGACTGGGGGATGAGTTGATTGCAACGTGGAAGAAATAGTAAGCAGGTATTATCTATACTGATGATATTTATGATGATATCTAGAGGATCCATTTTATAAACCAGCAAGTTGAGAAGGGGAAAAATGCTTTGCTGATTTGTAACATCTTTGTTGTTTCTCACCCCTGGGAGAAGCTGACCTTGACTCGGGAATGTTCTTCCCCCGCATCTGTTTGCTGTTGTGTATTTTGAAGCTTTGATCACCTCTGTTATCTTTAAAGACAGTATGGTGTAAACGGGGAGGAAGGTATAAAAAGTACATCATATCACAGACATTTTTTTATGCTCCACTAATATTGGAAATATAACCCCTTATGTAAAGGGGTGGCTACATATGTATTCTAGGTAAGTAATTAAATACCATGTAGGTTGTTATCCCATAAGTAATGGGCAAAAATACAGATAAAGTCTGTACTCGGAGGTTCACTGGGGCGGTTTATAGCATTTCTTTCATACCGTAGTTGTGTCTTCCTTTGGATTCTTAAGATCTTGATGAGTACAATACTGAAAGTTAAAAAGTGGCCTTTATCTCAAGGTCACTTTCTTACTTGATAGCGGCTTCTATCCAAAGAGCACATAATTAATAGTTTTATTACCTTGATTTAGTCATTCCCTTTGGTTGGTTTTCCCTACATGCTATAGATTACTTTATATGCTATCAGCTCATTCTTCCTTTTTTCCCCCATTCTCTAAACTACTGCTTTCTACAACTGTTTTCATCAGTGTTAAAAATCATTTATATAGCATCATAAATTAGAGGCACTTCACGAGCACAAAGGTACGGCCTTTGCCCCAAATAGTTTCTGGTTCAGGTAGATCCTTGATTTCCGGTGTACCCTTTTTACTTAACACAATGGCCTGGGAGTTTTCAGGTAGATTGCATTAATGTCCTGTTTTATTCCCACAATTTTTCATCATCAAATGATGGTGATCACAACTGTATGCCTCAGTTTATGTGATGTAGATAACTAACCAGTTGTTTGCTACTTAGCATGAAGTTATTGTAAACACTTCTGCTTACTAATAATTCCAGGCGCACATTTTTCTGCATATACATTTGCATCAAAAAGCTTCCAGACTTTTGATCATTTAGCTTTCCCTGAGCCCCTCCCTTTTCTTTTTGTTTTGATATTGTAACTGGCATTTGCATTTTTTGTAATAAAACTCCCAGGAATTTTCATGTGATATGGCCACAGTGCCCAAGTAAAAACTCGACAGCATCGTCTGCAATGATGTCTTTGAAAAGGTAGTTGTTTTTTTTCCAATTTGACTCATTTGTTAGGCTCCAAACCCAAGGATACCATTTAACCTGAAAATCATGAAATATGCTTTCTGATATTTGCCTTAAAAGTAGGAATCCAAAATACAGCAAAGGAATGTTACTGTAATGTTTACTATCCTTCACCTTTAAATGGAGATTAAAAAACAAATAAGCAACAACAGACAAACAGGAAGTCTCCAGGAAGAGTAGCTAGGAATAATAGAAAATTACTGTATTGACCAGAAGTGATTTATGTAGATGAAACCAGAGGTGACACGAAAAAGGCCATAGTGTTCATGAATCACTGAACAGCAGTCAGTGAAAGGCTGTTAAAAATCATTATGAATACATTCTAGTAAAATGCTCCCATGATAAATTCTTCCTTGCATTACATTTTCACTACCTCCCAGCTACTGCTTTGTGCTCCTGATGGCACCGAACAGTCTCCTTCAGTAGCTATGCGCTTGAAGGACTGGAGAGAGGAAAAACTGGAACCATGTGGAAATTTTTCGGACAAGGGTGCAGTAAAAACAAGTCTCTTTCCACTACCTCTGTCAGGTATAATTGTGGAGAATGAGAAACTTGCTATGAAAAGGAGCTCCTCCACCAAAGCCAGAGGCCGGTGATAACAGAGGCATCTGAAAATCTTAATGAAATCAGTCTACAGAGTTCTTTTTAGTCCCTTGCAAACAAAACCTCAGTAACATACCATAATAACACAGTGATGTAGACTGAGATGCATTTAAAATAAAATAATCAATGGCTGAAATTGTAAAAGTAAAAAAGTTTCTGGAAATCCTATTAACACTTCTGTAATTACTTCTTTCAAAAGTTATGTCAATGACATGAGTGCTGTAGTTAGTCAAGTTCCCATTGTAAAAATTACAGCTAAGTGGCCAGAAACAACTCTCTTTTGAGCACTCCTATTCAGAAGAGCAAAAATAGATGGTATATATATTCAGGCATGTTAAAGATCTTGCCTGGATATAGTGACATCGCCAGCTGTGAGGAGAAAGCTGCTTTGTTATTAATCATCCTCCCAGAAGACTGTGTAGGAAACATCAGCTGGAATCATCATAAATACAACTGGTCTGAAAACAGAACTTAACATCTTTTCCATACACTATTCAGATAGTTCCCAGGGTGTTGTCATTCGTAATCTGAAGTATCCTAGAACTATAGAAAATCCCAGGTTGGAAGTTACCTCGAAAGATCATCTGCTCCAACCTTTAGAAAAGGCTGAAAGAAAAAAAAAAAATCCCATTTTTCAAATTGTTTAATGAAACAGTATTTCCACATTTGATTCAGAATCATCCAAGCTTTATTTTGAAAGCATTGAAAAATGCTGAAGTTATTAAAAATAGAAAAAAATATGCAACTGTAATCAAACTGCAGTTAGTATGACAATGTGGATAAAATTCAGTTAAAACAAACAGTTTTGACATTGTTACGGTAAATAGCAAAAGCAGATTTATGTTCCTGCACATTTTTCCAAACTACATTCCATGCAGCCACTTGTCAGGCTCCTGCATTATTTGTTTTGCTCTCTTGCTGAAGCACAGTGTGGATGCAGGGTATGGAGGCACAGTGTGGATGCACAGTATGGACTCATGGCTCTGCGCTTCCAGCATGCTGTTTGGAGCACTCCCAGTCCCACGGCTCAGCCTTCTGCCGGCTGCGGGTGGTGCTGGAGGCTCACGGAGCGCATGTTCCTTCCTCTGCCCGGTGCTGTAAGGCATGTAAATAGTGTTGGAACTTGTTAGATACAAATATTCTTAGAAGATCTATCTTAGGATAAGAAAATCTTATCCTATGTTTAATTAGGTGTCCACGCTCTCTGACTTGCATTCCGTAATTGTGGAAGACCTTAATTCAGAACATTTAGCTGATGTGGAGACTCACAGCACAGGAGTATCTGAGTTAATGCTGAGGGAAACAATGCATCGAATGACCATATGGGCTTTTGTGCAATTGATACTGCAGACTGGAAGTCTCTCTGCCTGTAAAGAATTGTATTAATGAGCTCTACTCATTCAGAATTTCTTCATTTGAAATGCAGGTCATAACAGAAAACACACCTTGCTGGTTACTGCTTTGCTCTGTATGTAACACACTTTGGATATGTTAACTAAATAAAAGCAGGGTACCCATTTCTGAATGTTCTTTGCATTTTTCTATATTGGCACATTAAATTTCATATGTCAACAAAATAAGAGTATCTTTTGAAATGCCTTAATATTGTTTATTTACAACAATTAATTTGCAAAGATACAGTGGTTAAGCAAGCTCTTGCTCAGTGAAAAGCGGCAACAGACTGTGATGCCTTTGATCAGCATTTTGCAATTTACTGTGTGTGAAGCCCAGCTGAGGCTAATGTAGCTCCAGAGAGAAGTGACAGTGACACTCTCACCTAAGGCTGTGGTCACAGAGACGCTGCTTCTTTTTCTTACATTTTCTCGGAAGACAAAAGCAGCAGATGTTTGCTCAGCAACTTGCTGATGCTCTTTTAGTCCAACTTGAAGTATCAACACCTTTTGTCATGGGGAGTGTGTCAGAACTGTGGAGTAATCTCAGGATGCATCAAAATGTTGCCACCATGTTAGTGATTTGTCTAGGATGAAAGTGTGAAGTGAAGATCATTCGCTCCTTGTGACGCTACTGGAGAAATTCCCTCCTGAGGAAAAAAGTTAAGCTCAGTTTTCACACATATTCAAAAGTGAGTATTTCCAGTTTATACTATCAGAAGAATCTACATTTTTATTTGAGAGATTATATCTCCAGAATTTCGTTATCTTCACAATAGGGTGTAATTTGCTTTATTTTGTTTTATTTCAGTGTTGGTACATGTGCATTTGCTGTTGGAAACAGTTAACTTTGCATTTTGTTGCTGGGAAAGAAGTATCCAACTGATGTGAACCATGAACCCCTTAGGAAAATTGAAAATACATAGATTCACAGCATCTCAGAACTCAAATTAAATATTTAGTGTACAGGCTGGATCCCTCCTAATGGAGAGTGTCTGAGGTAAGCATGGCATCTCTAATGTACAGTCAATTTAATAACTGAAAGCATGGGCAGCTAATGTAAGGAGACAATATGGTGAATATTTTGATGCAGACAAGATAATTGTATGGTAAGTGAACTTTGTGATTGTGAGTGTGTACGGTCAGGAGATCCAACTTCATGTTGCTGAAGGGATTTCTGATAGTACCAGGAGGCAGTGGGGTACACTGAAGTACACACAGGTTTGCTTACTGGCCAGTTTATTGCCCTTTTGGGGGCTGTATAAGTACAGAATCAGAGCACTGACTTGTTTTGTAATGCTTGATACATGCAGGCAAAAGGATGCCAAATTTGACCTTTTGCAATAAGCTGCGTACTCCCAACATTTTTAAGACCAGGGAAAAAAACAAATGTTCTTACTATGGGGATGCTGGAAGGGGCATGGTGACCTAGTTATCACCTGCTGGCACTGCGGAGGAAGCTCTGCAGAAGTCCATTCTCTCGGTGTGTTCCTTGCAGCAATGTTGTGTGTGTTTACCTGCAGTGTGGATTTACAGCTACTTAGCTATGCTGCAGCACTACTGTAAATACAAGTACTTCTTTACAGGAGGCTCTGTGTTGCACTTTCTTTAAGAACTACCTGTTCTTCAAAAACAACCATGTCCTGTTTAAAGAAATTCTAAGTCTAGAGATGAGTCTCTGTACTTTTAAGCATTCAATGTGAACAAGAACAGGCTGTGGATAACTGCATGCAGACCCACATGAAGATGACAGAAGACATTCCCTCTACTGGACTCCCAACACGTGTTCTTCATCGTGTCCCTTTACATTCCCTGGATTCCTTCCCATAGTTTGTTTTGGACTGATTAGCAGAAGTTTCCTGATATATTTGATTTCAGAATACTTTGATATCACTTCTGACAATCAGAATCACTTGCACATTGCATATATTAAGCAAACACTGATGAAGCCTTAGCTATTGTCTCAGTGCTGATTTGTCATTAATAACACAAATGGTTCCAGTAAATGTCAAGTGTTTCTGGAAAAACATGGTCCTAGACCTATTAAAGGGGAATGTTCAGTGAGTCTCAAGGCAGAAGCCAAAAAGAAGGGCGGGCTATGGAGTATATATGCAGACATAAAGATGATGGAGAGAGTCCTACAAGACACAAAATGAAAGGCAGGCAAAGATGCCCAAAGTGTTTTTTGTGGTCTGGAGGGCAGCCAAAGAGGCATTGATTTATTAAACAGCAGCTTCCCATCTTCCTTTTCTCGATGTGATGGTGCCATTAGAGCTCTTCGAGCAGTCTCTGATTTCCTTGAGAATGAGGAACGGGAATTTCAAACAAAACACCAAAAGAAGATTCCGAAGCGAGTTATTTCCCAGATCTGTGACACTCTCAGACCAGGACTTAGACTGGAGAAATCAGTATGTGAAGCATCTGCTGGGGGTTGCACATACGACTTCACTGCTTATTAAACACAGTACCTAATTGTGTAAAAAGTACCCTACCAATTGAGCATGCAGGTTTTTGCACTTTTCAGTTGTGATGTGGTATACAAGAACTAGCTTTATTGAGACAGGTAATCTAGGAATTGTGAATCACCAGTTAAAAATGACATAACTGTTTTGTTAACTGAGTTAACTCAGTGCTGTTCTTGTGGACTGGTAATATACTGGGAGTGATTTAACACCTGCAGCATCCTCTTTTTTTCTGTCTCTATAGCTATCTGAATTTTCCTACAGCATGTCTTTTCCACATTTGCTGTGTGAGTGTCCATCTATTTTAGTTTCATACTTCTCCATTTCCCACCACCCCTACAATGCCTCCCTAAAATAATGCCCCCTCTGTGTACTCGTCACTTGACATGCCTGGAGATGGGTAATACCTGCCTTCACCAGGATTTCGTTGTAGAGGCCTTTCTGATATTGAGAGGAGAACCTGGTCAGCCTAATGGCAGGTCTGATTCTGGCACTTCTCCCCAGAAGACAAGGTTTGGGGTGGCAGAGGAGCAGTCTCATGGCTGCTCTACCAGTGCTGCTCTTGGCGTGCACTGCCTGGGGATCCACACATCTCTTACCGCATCAAAACAAAGTAACTCTCAGTTACAGGGTGGTTCTTACCTTGTTAAAAAACAAATGCAGCAAGGAGACAGAGCATGAATTTGTTTTGTCAGATATGTAGTCAGAAATAACAACTGCTAAGTTTGCTGTGATAAGCTCTATGTGATGGCTTTGCTGAAAGGTAGGCCGGTTTATGATGTACTGTACTATTATAAGTGATGAAACTGATCCATTTGTTATCATCCAGTGCATAAAAACTTCAGGATTTAAGGAGCCTGTACTAAATAACAAAGGAATTTATAAACTCATAAACTTAAAATTACAGGGAAGCAGTCCTTAAGTCATTGGTAACAGCAACCTTTTATCAGATTAGTGATGATGATCAAATGTTAACTTCTCTTCTAAAACAAAATCTTACCTTAGGAAAGTTGTAATTACTTGAAAAATTAAGAAGTCATGGACATAATCTTTCTCTTAAGATATTGTACACTTTCCTGGAGATAATTTTTCTGATAACATTAGTTTCTTTTTCTGCTCTAGAGCAACATGAGTTATTTAGTTAATTAATTCAATTTTATTCAACCAATATAAGGTATCAAGGAATAGACTGAGAGCCACTTGTTAGCAGTACTCAGCATTTGCTCTCCAACTTGCTTTGTTCAAGTGTGAATGATTACATGCTGAAACAGATTTGTTTCTTTTTGTTATCTGCATAAGCATAATCACTAAAATCAAGATTTGTAAAAAACTCCTGGGCATTAGCTAGAAAAATAAAATTGGAGAAACACACTAACGTTTCAGGAAATTTAGTTAAAACAATGTTTTCTGATAGCCAGTAAATTCTGATCCCACTGTTACTGTGTTAATTCTCTGGGAAATCATTCTGTAAACATTTGTTTTCCTTTCACAGACCTTACTCTAAATAAAGTCAAGCCCATCATCATCATCCCACAGTGACATCTTCTCTGATCAGGACTGAAGCTGAAGCCAGTTATGACAGTTTGAAAATGAGAGTATGTGAGTCTTCCTACAGCTGCTGGGGTTTTCCTTATCAGAATTATGGACAAGGGACTGAGCTGTTATCAAACAACCATCACTAATAATTTAGCTTAATTATAGCCTGTTACTTACCCCAAAGAGTCTTGTCAGGATAGAACATTTGAATGTTGGGAGAAACAAGCAAGTCACTCTGTTACAGAAATGGCACAAATGAAGTGTACACAGCAGGTGAAGGGTCAGAGCCCTCCCATTGTTTCCTATCACCTTGCTATGCTAAGAAAAGGGAAAGCAAGTTTCATATCCCTGGTTCTACAAGAAACTATGATCTGTGTAAATCCCATGCATGTGTCAGAGTCTGGGATCAGAGGAAGCTCCCATCTGTCTCCATCCTGCTTTTCACTCCTTGGAGACTATACACTGAACACAACTCATCAGCCAGCCAGAAACCCTGATTTAGTATTTTAAACTGTGGTGGTGTCTAGTGTCCAGATGTTGGCTGGATGCTCCTCAGGCTTTCCTAGGACAGTATTCTGACTTTGCTATATAGCAAATGAACACAGAAACTAATTTCTTGCATCAAAAGCAACAGAAGTGCTAAAGTATGAGAAATTAATTGAAAGTGAAACCAAAAGCCAAAAAAAAGGCAACAACCCCCTTAAAACTGCAATGAATTAAGAGCAGATTAAGGGCTTGTTTGTTACCATACCTCCTAAATATTTGCAGTTTTTCATTTCATAAATAGCTGTGATAGATGAAGCTGTAAGGTGTGGAAATTAAGCACAAACACAAATATTTCTAGCTCTCAAAATGTTTCAAATTATTTTGGTAGTCCCTGTAAATTACGTGAGATTTTAGTGCCGTTGCAGATCATGTATCATGTGCCTGGTTGGTACCTTTTCCTGGTGGAGAAGCCAAAGGGTGTGGGGGCGGGGGCTGTGCAATTATTCACCAGTAATGTCAGTCTGATCCTTACAGTCACATTCCCTCCTTTCTTAAGCGTTTTTCAAAAACATTATTAAATGCTCTCTGCTTTACTTGAAAACATGGACTCAGTAAAGTCAATAAAAGTTTTGTCTTTGTGATCTCTGAGTCAAATATATGACTTCAATATCCTTCTATATGTTTATATAGTACCTTGCAGAAGAGAGATTGTACCATTTAGCACTGAGATTACCTTAATATTCTTTCAGTTCCTAGGAGTCTTACATACCCTGCAAGATGAGAAACTTGTCTGCATTTTCTTACCATCCAGTGCAGTAAGCAGCAATATCGATGCTATTTCCAGTCTCTGTGCCATTAATAAATATGCCAAGATATGTCCATGAACTATACCCCTTTAATAAGGTAATGGAACTCCTAAAATCTAGAGGTAGAATTTTTTCAAATGAGTTGTTCAGGTGCCAATAAGAATGTGCTGATCCTATACGTAACTAATCTTGATTAATTATGGTTACACGATTATTTCATCTTTGCTGCTATCAACTATTTTTATCTACCCTTAATATTTCACCAATCCCTTGTGATTCCATGGGTGAAGTATTTGATATTCTGATTGATTATAAGAGTTAAGGCTGTGTGGTACATGCTGGTACAGAAGTGCCATGCTCTGAAGCTAAAACACTTGAAAATGCCCCTGTAGAAGAGCCTCATATAAATATCTTTGATAGAGTCAGAGGAAATGGGCCACCATTTCACAGCAAATAGTATATACTCATATTTGGAACAGAGTTTCTGATTGCCTATTCTTGAAAAGAACAGCAAGATTCTCAATTATTTCAATAGCCTTCGATGGGAACCCAGTGTCAGCTCTCCTGGACCAGCCTTTGTTACAGTGAACATGGTCGGTACCTTCTATTTGCCTTTTTGTTTTTTTGGTAAATGCCGAAGATGTAAGAACTAAACTTAGCAAACAGGGTTTGGCTTAAAGTTTAGTTATAGGTGCAAAAACCAGAGGAATACTCCTGTTTTCAATCTTCTTTTTATCCACATTTTTCTACCTGTGCAGAAACTAGAGATGATCTAACGAACAAAGCATTTAATAATAACTGTACTAAAAATAAAACCCTTCAAATTAATGGTTTGGTACAGCAGCATTAGAAATTGTTCCACTTGTTTGAAGGAGTAAGATATGAAGAATTGATTGAGTAACCAATTTAATAATGAAGAGAATTTAGAATACAGAAAGATTAGTTGAGAGCCTTGGGACACAATTCACTGAAGTTTTATATGCTGCCTATTCTCAAAAACAGGGAAATTCTGATATAAAAGTGATTTATAGGCAATAACCATGCACAGCCTTTTATCATATTAATAAAATCTTTAACCAGTCTTTGAAAATTCTAAAGCCTCATGTGTTCAGTTCAGGTGCACAGAGAACTGCGGGCTGGTAGATGTGCAGATACATTTTCAGAAAATATATTTCCAGCTTAACTAGCATAATCTAGTTCATTCTGATGTGATACTTCAAGTTTATTATAGTGTATTCAAATACAGAAGAACACAGTGCGCTATACAGTAGACAAAATGAGGTGAAAGCGTACAGCTTAAAGGTGATGAGGTAGGGCCGGTTAGATTGCTGAATGTTGGTGGTTAAGTTGGCAGATGATTTAAACAACCCAAAACTGTAAACAAAAGGCTGTTCTTTTCCCTTTGAAGACTGTCTTTGTGAACTACGTGGCTTTACCTCATGAAATGGCAATAAATTTATTTAAAATTATATTGTTCTTGCACATTATCGTAAAAGTTACCACTTTAGGAATGGGTACATAAATCCTCTTATTCCACTTTACCTGGACATAGTATTTAGTGGATCAAACTTTAATAGCTCTTTGTATATCTATCTATATATATATATAGATATATATAATTTATATCTGTTTATCTGTAGAAACTTCTCTGTATAAATCTCAGAATTGTCACATGAATTCACTGTTTCATTTTCTACATTAAATCAGCTTTGAAATGTTGGTTGTATAGCAGGTAGCTTTATTTTGAATTGACCCCAGTGACAGGAGTCATGAAGACCATCCTGATTACCATTTATTTAATGGTATAGATTTTAGTTTGCTCCCCCCGAATCCTGCTTTGCTATTATGTCTCCTTGTTATAGGCTGTTTCAGCAGGTGCCCATCCATTTGCCACCTGCCCTGGTGCAGTGAATGATTATGCAATTTAGTTAATGCGTTTTAATTATTTAGGTGACATTTTACCTTGTATGGTTAGGCTGAATATGTAAATTGAATGGAGTCTTCAGTTTAAAAGAATTACCATTTTTTCGTCTGAAGAAGTGCACAGTCCATGACCAAAGATAATAAATAAGTAATCAAGCATAAAAATAAGACAATAGTTCTGTTTAATCTCATTCTCGTGGTCATTTTTATGCCTCCTATTTTTATTTATTGACTGATTTATACTCTTTATGCATATACTATAGTAGTTGATGCACTTAGCAGACAGACTGTAGCTTTCTACATCAATACCCAAAGCATATTATGGTAACAGTGTGATAAGCTGCCAGTTCACAAAGTCAGGGGTGATTTTCAAGACCAATAATAAAGCCTAAAAAGTGACCAAGGCTTGTTTCCTTTACATTGAAAAAGTGTTTCTCACTTGAGGGTGCTGTTGATCAATTTACTAAATATATTGTGCATTACAATGAGACAGGCTAAACAAGTTAAAAATACTTTCTTTTAGAATATGATAAAAATCTAAGCTGCAGTCAAAAACCCTGAGTCCTTTGCATACTCATTCATTTGCATAAAGTGCCTTCAACTTAACAACAAAAAAATCCAGTTCTCTTTATTAGCCTTTGTTAGAAAGAATTGTGATTTGTATATTTAATTTTGATTTTAAAATACGTCATGTGGCAAGAAAAATAAACCTAGCAAAAATAAACGAAATGAGCACAACCACTTCTGCTGTCATCTGATTTGCTGTTTGTGTTTCCCCATTCCTCATCCTGGCAGTGATCTCCCAGCAGTACAACAGCAGCAGCAATAACACCATGAAGTCGGTAGATGGCTGTAGAAAAATATGTTGAACGCTCTTGTGTTAGCGTAATAAGATTGGGAAAGGCCTTGACCTGACTGGATGCGGCTTTTATCTGAAGTACATTTAAAGAGATAAAGGAGAAGCAGGGTGCAGTACATGTTCCTTTCTTTTCTGTAGGAGCTTTGCTTTGAGTTTAAAAATTTCTCAAATGCAGGATTTGTGAACTGGGTGCTTTAGCAAGGGGAGGTAATGGCTTGAGTGCCACTGGAGTCACCTGCTATTCTCTGATGATTTCTTTTTTTTTTTTTTTTTTTCCTTCCCCAAGACGTCTTAGAAATCCTCCTATAAATTCCTACAGAGGGGGCGTCTGTAGATCCCATAATAACAATCAGGAAGTGGTATATTCCCATTTATTTATTTATTATCACTATCTTTTCTTTTTTTGCTTTCTCTCCAGTGTAGTTGGCTGCCTTTAGTGCACGGACCTCCTCATTAAATAGATACACCAAGAATTGTTACCTAAGCAAGCCTGACAGTAAAGAAAGGAGAGACTGAGTTAGGGAGAAAAAGGGAAGAGAAAAGACAGCCTGAAGCAAGTCACTTCACACGCAGAAAGAGCCACTGAACGAATGCTGTTCTCATAAACAAACAAACAAAAATACCTTGTATAAGAAAAGAAGAGAACTGTGAGGACTTGACAGGAAAAGGCAAGATTTTCTACCCACTGTTATCAGTTTTCCTTCCAGACACACTTGAAGTAAGGAGACTTCTGTTTGCTGACAGAGCCCCTGATTTCTTTCAAGATGATGATGTATTTGTGGGTAGGTAGTGTCTCTCTATGTCAATCTTTTATTAATAAATTGACTTTGGGACTGTCGATTTTAGCCTATCGTTACAGCATGTTTTCTGATATGTAAAGGTGTGTATGCTTGCAGGATAGCTTAGTGTAGCCAGTGCTCAGTACATGTGCTTGCATTTCCAATGGGAGTTTAAACAAACTGGTCCATTAACATTAAGCTGCAATTTATTTTCGGGGTTTGCAGGACGTGGCACAGTGCACTGCTTTCTTTTCATTGCCTTAGAAAATGCTACACTTGTATCTGTGAGATTCACCGTGTGGTTCAGTCATAAAACGAAAGCTGCATCACTTGTGGCTGTTCAGAATTTGCTTTCTCTGTAAGAAATGAAACAATCTTAATGTGATTAAAACTTCTGATTTGTGTTACTTGACCTAGTTGTGTTTATATTAGTTGCCACAGTCTGTCTTGGCTCTTGAAGTTTCTGGCGACTGACAACCACAGGTAAAGAAATAGATTAAATGTACTTATTCTTGTGAATTTTATATTCAGCATTGTTCAGATTCCTTGCAGCAAAATCTGCTCACCTTAACAATAATGTTGTGCCGTGACATGTATATTGTGAATTACTGAATCTATTAACCTGTTAATTCATCCAGGTTTAGATACAAAACATATATATATATATATATATATATATATTTTAATGGTAAATAAATCAGTGAATGAATATGTATACTGAAAAAGCGTTTTTGTGTTCCTCTTCAAAGCCTGTACATCTTCTGGGGAAATATTTTAAACTAATCTTGTTTGACAATCTATTTCTTTATTTAATTTAAACGTATGTAAAAACAGCCAGGCTTGCAGCTAATCTGGGCCACCTCTGAAAAACAGGCTGCATCCGAGCAACACTTAAGTCTTAGAGATATTATCAGTAAATCACTGCTGCTCTTTTAAACTGCTTGTAGTTCATGCTGTAAATCTCCCTTTATGGTTGCTTCTAATTTCTGTTGACCCTCCAATGTATTGTAGTAACTTTTGTCATCTGTGCAAAAGACACTGTATGCAGACTTTTAAGTTTCTCATTTCAGTTCTTTGACCTGTGCTATCATTTCAGGACCTCACCAATCACTGAGCCTTATGATTTTGTCTTTTTCTTTTTTTTCTCCCTTTTTTTTTTTTTCCCCTGTGTTCTGTAGTACAAGGCACTTTAATTTTCACAAGCAAGTATCTGTGCATGTAACAGCAACCCCAATTGCTGCTTATTTTTAACCCTTACCATGATTCTTTATTGAAACTGTATTTTTGCTAACATGAGGATTAATTTTATTTTATTATCATATTTATAGATCAGATCACTTAACTGCAGACGTCTGTTTTTCATTCAACACTGCTGTATTCTACAATTGCAGTTAACATCATCCAAAAGAGATACACAGTAAATATTTTAGGATAAACCTTTTGACATGCACAATAATGTGAAAGAACATGTGTTATTCTATTTCTTTGTGGCACTCCCTCAAAAGGTATAAGCCAGGGAGCCTTTCCCCCTGCCCCCCAAGCCTATGAATCTTTGTTAACTAGAAAACTTAATGAAATACAGGTTGCAGATTTCTAGTATCTTCAGTATGTTGTATTTTATATTATTTATGAGCTTTTCTAATGATTCCTGTTATATATATATATATACATGCTTTTAGTAAGTAATACAGTAATAAGCAGTTCCTGATGGTAGCAATTCCTGGTTTCCAAAGCTTCCAGTCATTGACATTTGGCATTTAAAAGTCTATTCCTTCCATTTCTGTTTTGTCCTTTTTAAATACATTTTATGATGTCTCGGGTTGTTTAATTTATTTTAATTAGCAGAATTCCTTACAGGAGAATGCCTCTCTTTTTTGGCATTACGACTCCTATGTATTAAGCATTCTTCCTATTTTTCATTTAACTTTCTTAGTTTAAATAATTTGAGTAAAATCTCAAAATACTATTAGTAGGAAGAAGCAGATAATGAACTTTTTTTATTATTTTGGGAGAACATTATTACTTTCTTTTGTTCTGGAAATAAAGATTAATTGTATTAATAGAAAACTTATTTCTGAAATGTTATTATTTTTAATCTCTGTAAATTAACTGCATGTGTGTATGTATCCACATGTAAAAGATAGAGTATGTAAACAAGAGGCTTTTAACATATGTAGGTGCGATGTATAAACTCACAGCAGCATTTGAAATGCTTTCTTCTGACACCACATCAATATTTTATGTAATTATATAAAAGCTCCTTAGCACTATTATTAAAATTTAAAGTAGCCAACTTGTGTAAAAATGCAGTCTTCCCTGTTTTAAAGGTGTAAAATAAATATATTTCCTTTCATTGATTTACATGAATTTTTTTCATACTATTCCCTCCTTCTTGTGGCAGTGCTTGCCTGTTGTTTCATTCCATGTATAATGTAGAAATACTTTGCAATCTTAACAAAGAAAAAGAAAATTGTGGTTTCTTTGCCTTTTATAATGTCTTCCTAATTAGTGTCCCGTGTTTTTTTTTTTTAATTCTACTGCTTCTGATGTCAAGATCCTTTTATGGGAAGCAAACTGTGAACGTGTTCAGCTAACTAAATCAAAACATTCTGCAGGAATCCAGTGTGCAGCCAGTAATTCAGTCTGTTGAATGGAACACTCTTGATTAGTCGGTGTTTTAAAATACTTATTTCAAGATTTCAGAAAATAAAATTATAGCACTTTTAACCCTGTCAAAGGAAATCTAAATTTGTTTACAACCCAAGCAATTTAATGATGCTTATGCTCCCTTCCTCCCCTAGAAAAAGAGTTCTTTCAGTCTGGTACTTTTATGTACAGACCCCTGTGCTATAGGAATCAGGGTTCATCAATATGTAATTTCATATTGACAAATAAACTCTGAGGAGTTTCAAGTATTCCTGATTTAGGGACTACAGCTAAATCCTGAAGTCAAAAGGACCTATATCCTCTCAAACTCTAAAGGGTATAGACCCTTTTATATTCTGATCCTGATGTGGTATTATACGCTTTTCTCTCTAACACAAGATTGTCACAGTGATGATACAAGGTGTTCTTGATCACTGGAGATTATCATTCACATTTTATAGTGCAACTCATCTCCCAAAAGATGTAATGATTTTCCCAGAATGTAACAAGTAAGTGATTTTATGTTGGTATTGTTGTTGGTTTTTTTGGTTTGTTTTATTTTGTTTTTTGTTTTTGTTTTGTTAGAGGGCTGTAAAGTTCCTGAGCTTGGAAATATTATAGAAGGATCAGTAGGTGAAAGGAATTCTGATAGCTGAAAGCTGAGACTGCTTTCATGGAATCCACACTTTTCCAAACCTGCTTGTTCCATATAGTATTTCTCCTATTCTTTTTCATATTTTGGAAAATAAGCAGAGTTTTCTACTTGACAGCACAAGTAACTACTTGTTTCCCAAGCAAACAGTTCCATGATCACTTATTTTCCATTTGGTAGTTCAGACTGGACTATTTTTGAGTTCTCATAGACCTCATGTTCAACTTATGTATTCTGACTCAGAAGATGAAAGTTTAAAGTTACAGCATCTCATTAAGAAGTTAATCATATGCAATTAAATAGTCTAAGAAAAACTGAAGTAAAATCATTGGTAAATGTACAAATAATTGGTTTTCCATCTTTTGTTATACACTATGAAAATGCTGAACTAATATTAGCTTAATATACCATAATAAAAATTTATTATTTTTATAAGCATCTAGTTACTGTCTGCCTAGTCAGAGATGTGCTTCATTCCTGTCAGTCTGCTGTTCTTTTTAATAATAGGGAATAAGTTTTTGGAAATGTTGTATATATTTAACAGAGATTTTTCAGAAGCAGCATTAGAATAATACTTGATCGAATAAAGCAGAAAGCATGTCAGCAAATGAAATTTGGTTTTGCCTAAAACTAGAGTAGGCAGATACAAAGAAACAAATTGAAAATATTTATACACAATAGCAACAAGATAATTTCTTCTGGCAATAGAACATTGTTTTGACAACTCTGAAGGATAAAGCTTTGTGGACCAATAGAGAGAACTGTGTCTTGTACTTGCCCACGGAAGCAAAACATACCTCAGATGAACATCTGGGGAGAAGACTGGAGGATCAGGGAGTAATAGAATGGCTGTATTAGAAATTTAATCTGGATAAATATGTAGGATTTTAAACTACTTTATGGTAGCATTTCTGGTGCTTTTGTCAGTAAGCTTCTCCTGTTTAGAAACAATACACATACAGGACTCGGTGTCAGTTCACATATTCAAAGGCAGATGGTATTTTATTCAGCTGAACAAAAGTCTTACTGGTTGTTATGCGCTACCAAATCTATGCAGGCATAGAGCATGCCCTTCTCAATTAGGGAAGTGTGTCATTTCAAACCTAGCCTGTGTTCTTTGTGTACCAAGTGCTAAACAAGTTTGTAAGTGAAGCAATACAAAGGCTTTTTATCTGAAGGAAATGAGAACCCTAAATGGATGTGAAGATTATTAAACAACAAAATGAAAAAACAAAATCTCTGGATTTTTAGAAGTGGAGTAGGGAGCTAGAGTATCCTTTGGGCAATACAATTCTTCTCATCTTTTTTGAATAACTTACCATGTATTTTGCAGTATTGACATTGTGTGCATTAAGCAAGGTACTTCTCTCTTAAATGAGGGCTTCCCAATACTATCACAGACCAAGACAAAAATGCACTTCTCACTGTTGAAAGAGCTACAGACAGTTGAGATACAATATGAAGAAAATGGAAAGACTAAATGAGTGTTTTGAAAACATTGCCAGTGGAACACTTCAGCAGTATAGATTTTGTTGCACAGAATTATTGTAATCAAAATATTTAGATAATTTTAGTTAAGAAAAATCAAACATATTAAGCTGAAAAGCTTCAAGTGCCTTCAGAGTCAAAATGATCCTCATGCTGCTTTCTGCTGAGACCTTGAATGAAACATGTAGCTTCGTACTCGGTATCTGACTGGCTGACCGCTGATGTTGAATAAATATGTACCTTTTGTTATTAACACAGAAAAATACAAAATGATTTAATAATAGAGTATGCTGATAAGAATATTAAGGCTTTTCAAGGGTATCTGACTCAATAAAACTGAATAATGAAGTGTTACAATTTATAAATGGCTGAAACGAAAGGACTGATTGAGATGTTGAATGAAAACAGGATTACAATTAGTTAAGGTAGAATCTAAGACAATTCTCAGTAGGTTATCTTTTTGTATCTATGCATATATAGATAAATATTGGTTTAGAAATCATATACATAATAATTCACTTTGTAATGACAGAAGCTAAAAATCACAATAACATACAAAACATAAAAAGGTTCTGCAAAATCACCTTTCTTAATATGAAGATGATAAATGAAATAGAAGAGTAAGGTAATTTCAAATTAGAGTATTTGACAGCAACATTTGTTAATCCAAAACATTCAGTCTTGAAGGGGTTTTTTTGACCTGCTGCAGTATTTTGTAGAACAACATTCTATTATTTATACAGGGTAATAATATGAACAAGAGAACAAAATCAGTATTATGGTCCGTTATATCCAGTGTTGCATAATGGTATCTTAAGAAAGCACAGCAGTTGCCGTTTATAACAATAACATACATCCTTTTAGACACAAACACGCATACACCTACGTGCCAATGTGTGATGAAATTGAGTTCAAGTAGGACATAAGAATTTATGTATTATTATTTCAGCAGAATTTATGCATTTAGTGTAAAGCTGTATGTTAGGCTTTGCTCTTTTCTGCAGTTGTATATATACTTTATACTTTAATTACCAAACCTATTCCCCTCCCCTTACTTTGGCAAGAAGTTACATTTGTCCAATTAACCTTATCTTTCTCATGTCCATCTTAATAGCACTGGCTTTCATCACAACTTGGAGTGAACTGTGTGAATGTCTTTTTATCAGTCCATGGATGTTTATGTGAGGAAGGAGTTGAACAAAGGCTGCATGAAATGTGGCTGAGTGAGCAGGCCAGAGTTCTCCTATTGTCCTACTGTGATTGCCTTTCAGAGGAAATCCTTTCTAAATACCATTCGTGTGACAGTCTGGGGGGTTTATATACTACAACGTCTACAACTGTAGACTCTCAGCTACTGTTTGAATGGTCTCGGTGAGTCAGAATGATGAGCAAGTCATGAAGACTTTTCCTGGGCAGTTGAAAAACCTTGTTCATGTCTTGAGATTAATTTATTGACTGGTTTACTTTGGATATTTATTCTAGCGAAGTATGCTTGTTTGAGAAGCTGAACAAGACCGTGACAGACCCCAAGCCACGATTTTGTTTATACTTTCTCACTTACATGTGCAAATGCCCTTAGAGTTGATTTACCTTGTATAACTACTTTGTCTCACAGTTTAATCAACAGGGGATGTTCAGTAACGGAAGTCTAGGTATCTGTTCACATCTTCGTTAGCTCTTGACCTTCTTTTTCTGTCTTTCCATATTGGCTTCTTTTGTCCCTTCTGCTCCTGGATTTGTATTCCTTCCTTGCTGAACAAATGAATCCACGTGTGGATCCTTCTAATAGTGCAGTATGGAAATACATATATTCTTACTGCAATCAAAAAACTAAGTCCCCAATGCATCTCTAAAGGTGACTGCTTTCTGCATATGGATATAATACACTGTATGTTCTTTCCCCTCCAGAATCAGAATTATGTTGTGGGTTGGCCCCAGCTTGCAGCCAAACTCCCACTCATCTGCTTGCTCACTCCCCACCTCAGTGGAAAATAGGAAGGAGTGAGAAAGCTCATGGGTCAGCATAAAAACTGGGAGATGGCTTACTGATTACTGTCACAGGCAAACCAGACTTGCCTTGGACGAAATTAAGTTATTTAGTGCCAATTATAATTTCTGCCCATTAAATTTGCCAGTTTAATTTCTGATTAAGATAGTGGGAAACAAAAACAACAACCCCTCTTGTTATCACCACAAGTCACTTCCTTCAGTAAGGCAATGGGTGGCATGGAGGGATTACAGTCAGGACGTAGTAGTTTCTCTCTGCGGCTCATTCCAGTTCTTCTCCTGTGCTCCAGCATGGACTCCTCCATGGGCTGCAGTCCCCTTGGAGATGTGCTGCCGTGGAACACCACCTCCTCCTCCAACTTTGGCATTTCCGCTGCTCTGTTTCCTCATCCTCTCTCCTTCCAACATCTCTGTCCTTTTTTTACCTGTGTTTTCACAGCTGTGTCACTAAACTGGCTGATGGGCTTGGCTGTGGCCTCTGGTGGGTCCATCCCCAAGCTGCCTGGAAACAGCTGTGTCCCTGCAGCCTGTGTCCTACTCCCACAGAGGCCACCCTGGCAGTCCCCGAACTACCAGAACCTTGCCACCAACAGCCAATACAGAATTTAAGTCAGCTAAACACGTTAGGCTGAGTCTGATTATTGACATTGCAAATTTTCTTCAGAGATTGTTCTGCATTTCTCTTTCTTGACTATCTTAGCCTTTTATTTGGTAAGTAGTGTTTTGTAAATTTAATTTTTGTGGTGTGTATATATAATACTGTAAAGGTCTCCTTTTATACAGGAAAAGCTGATATATATTTGAATTTTACTTTTCAGTTAACTTCTCAAATATAATTACAGGAATTGAAGGAAGCATAAAATGTGACAATATATTTATGAATCACGAGATTTAACAGAGACTGAAGTAGATCTTATTACTGATGTGCTTACTGCTTCATTAAATTCCTCTTAAGGTTTGCAGCATGGATATGGATCATTTGCAATAATAATTATGCAGTGATCGATTGATTGTGTCTGACATTGTACTTGTCACCTTGAAATGCAAAAACCATTCATTTTCGACTGTGTGAACATTTTTCTCCAATGTTAGGCACCAGCATACAATGGTTTATTTTATATAGGAGTGCATTTTTTCAAGTTTGGGAAGTTTAATGTTAACCTTTACTTAAAAATGAATATCACTTGTCATTATACAAAAGTGAAATTGCCCAACTAGCAATGTTTTGAAATTAGAAAACATGGTCTAATTTCAAAAAGATTCTTCAAATTAGAATGTCTGTATTTCAACTGATTCATGCATGTGTTGCAAACAGTATTCAGACCCTTGGGGATACATATACCAGCTTGCCTTCCTAACAGTTCATAGTGTGTGACTTCCACACCACTCCATAGCCTGCATGTAATAGCAAACCTCATTTTGTTCTACCTACGTTCACTGTTGTTAATACAAATTAAGATGCTCAAGACTTGTCTTCTGAAAATGCAAAAAAGGAAATATAGGTGGAAACTGCATACTAATATTCATCAACAACAGTAAGGGCAGAGCCTATTGTGTTATTCATGAAAACCTGCAGTATGTTATGCTATCGACAAAGTGGTTAGATGTCTATATTAACACCATTTGAATATCCATATTAGAGCTAAGAATCCGCAGAAAAGAATTTCATACAGCAGTGATATAACCATATATTATCAAAACCAGGTGTTACATCAGAAAAGGCATCAATAAGCTCTAGTCTAGCAACATGTTTGATGACTCTATTAGCAACAATAGAATAATAATAATAATAATAATAGGACGCAAACTTTGATTTGTATATCAGATAATTCTTCCTGATAGCTTGGAAGAGTAGAAGAGTTTACTCTCAAACAAGAGAAGAAAACTGATCTAGCAGGAAGATGAAATGATAAGCACTATAATAAAAAATATGATGGAGACAAATGGGGAATATGGAATTAAGACCTGTAAAGACTAGGAAGATAATAATACATACAGATATAGCTGAGGTAGCATAAAACATTTAATTCTACCACTTCCATGCACATAAGGAATCCTGTGGTATGATGGGGTGAAATACATTATGGGCACTTAAAAACATTCCATGTGCACTTCTGTACTTATTATTCACTATTAATTAGTGTGTTTAGCATTTGTTACTTTCTTATTTTAGAAGATTATCATATGCTAATGATGCAAAACTACACAGCGCAACCTAAGAGAACAATCCTGTTTTAAGTTAAAATATGGATGTTCACAGCCTGTGAACAAATTCTTAATTTAAATTGGTTTATGAAAAGGAATTATCAACAGACAAGTCAAATTTATCTCTTAGCTATAAAACACATGCAAGTGAGCCACATGTCTAACTGGAATCTTTCCTGCTGAAGAGCAAGTGTCTTCATGTCTTACTCAGCTGGACACTGATAAATTAATATTTACCTATGTTTTGCAGCAGTCCTGTACACGCTGAATATTTTTTTTTTCACGACACTACTAAAGTAATATGACTATTTCAGTTGTTTTTTAAGTGGCTCCAATTTACATTTGAGGTATGTCTTGTTAGGGAACAAATTTAATAATGTTGTCACAGTCAAACAAACTAAATTTGACGAAGAATTTTTTTTTTTTCCTGTTTTTCTAAGATGCAAATCAATTAGCTGGCTAAATATTTTACAAGTTCCCCTGCAGAAAACTCAGCATAAACAGCTTCACACATCCTAGTCTGAATTTTAACTAGTTCTTTCAATCATGTTATACTGACTTAGTTCACTTCAAAACTACCATTTCCCCTATCGAGACAAGTCTGTAGAGTGATTATGTACCACATTATTTACTCTGTTATTGCTAGTTACTGAGTGGCTTGAATGGTATCTGAATATTCATCATCAAAAGTAGTAGTGATGAGAAAAGGTGAGAGGAAAGAGTTAATGAATTATTCGTGAAGAGATGACATGATTATGTCTTGATATTCATGGGATAGAATTTTTTTGTATAGAATTTGCTGTATGGGAATCTTGCTGTCATATAGATTTTACACTCATTAATAGCTCAGTTAATTTGGACCTGTTTCATGAGAACAGCATTATGCTATTACTTGTCAGATGAGTTCCTCTTCAATAGAACAGTCTCTAAAAAGTAAAGATTATTGGAATTTAATTGGGGCAACTATAGGAATTACAGCTGTTTTGCTCAGTAGTTTGTTATTGGAAAAATTACTGGACTGTATGAATAGCCAAAAAGTGGTTGTAGAGGCTTGAGTGAAAAGAATTATTTCTTACGGTCAGGTGATCACAGTAAAAATACAACTTAGTATGTTGTTTTCTCCACTCATCATTTACTGTGAATTGCTGATTTTTGAAAAAAACAGAACATCTGGGGAAAAAGATACTTGCATTACATAGGAGGAGCTGTCTCATGGATGCACTGTTCAGAAATCACACTGGAGGAAGCTTATCCTTGATTTCTTTAAATCTCCCTCACCTCTGCCCAGGAAGCATTTCAACTAAAAACTTAAATCCCTGTACCGAGTCTAGCTGTGATGGAGTTAATTTTCTTCATGGAAGCCATATGGTGCTGTGTTTTAGATGTGAGGCTAGAACAATGTGGATAACACACCCCTGTGTTGTGGCTACTGCTGAACCGTGCTGGCACAGCATCGAGGCTTTCTCTTTCTCCCACTCTGCTCACCCCCAGCAAGTAGGATGGAGATGGGCAAGAGGCTGGGAATGGACACAGCTGACCCAAACTGACCAAGGACATATTTATGCTCAGCAATAAAAGTGGAGGGGAGGTATTTGTTGGGGTAAGTAGCTGTTGCTTGGAGACTGGTTGGTCTTCTTGTGAGGGATGGCAAATGATTACTTTTGCACCACTGCTGTGGCACACTGCAAGTTACCAGCTTCCAACTAGACTTCATATCATTGTTCTCCACCCTCTGGGACCAGTCATTCAGCTGTTTTTTTTTTCAGTCTACTTCGCTGTCTGCTCACTTGGCTCATACTGCACTAGCTTGCCTATAAGGATCTGATGGGAGACAGCATTGAAAACCTTCCTCAAGTCAAGGCAGGCAATATTTACTGCTCCTCCCTTATCTACCAAGCTAGTCCTTTGATTATAGAAGGTTATCAGCTTGGTTAAGCACAACTGGGAATCCTCTCGGTGAATCCATGCTGACTACTCCCATTCACCTTCTTGTCCTTCACGTGCCTGGAAATGCTTTGCAGGATTAGTTGCCCCGTCACCTTCACAGGGAATGCGGTGAGGCTGAACAGCTTCTAGTTCCCTGGATCCTTATTGCCCTTTTTGAAGATAGGACTCACATTTGCTTTCCTCCAGTGTTCAGGGAGCCCATAGACTTGTGCCCAGTTTGGTTAAGCATTCTCTAACCTGATCCTCTTCCACCAAGGGTGTATCTTCCTTGCTCCAGGCTTTCCCTGAAGCTTCTGGGGCCTTGAATTCCCGAAGAATTGGTCTTACTGGTGAAAAAGGCATTCAGTACCTCAGGCTTCTCCATGTCCTGTGTCACCAGTGCTCCTGCTCCATTTAGCTGTGGGACCACATTTTCCCCAGTCTTCCTTTTTATACTAAGTACTTACAGAAGCCCCTGTTACCTTTGACATCCCTTGCCAGATTCAACTCCAGATGAGCTTTGGCTTTCCTAACCATATCTCACATACCTGGACTGCATCTCTGTATTATTCACAGGTTGTCTCTGCTCTCCTCCTTCTCTTTATTTCCTTGTTATCTTTCAGTTTTGCCAGGAGGTCCTTGTTCATCCATGCACACCTCTTGGCATTTTTGCATTACTTCCTGAACCCTGGGATGGACCGCTCTTGACCTTGGAAGAGGTGATTCTTGAACCAGCTTTCTTGGGTCCCTCCTCCCTCCAGGACCTAATCCCATGGGACTTTTCCAAGCAGTCCTTTCTTCTCTGGAAGAGGCCAAACTCTGCTCTCCTGAAGTCCAGAATGTTTTTTACCCTGCTCTCTCTGCTCAGGACCCTCATGTCTATCATCTCTCCTGGCCTCACAGGGAAGCCCCAGGTGCTCCCTGCACCCTGGGTCTTGGAGAGCTACATCCACCATCCAAAACTCTCTGGGCGAAGCCTCTGCCCTGGTGGGGACAGCAGCTCTGACACCTGCTGGGGAGTGTGGCCTGTGGTGTGTCATATCTGAGAATCTTCAGGCTGAACTCAGAGGAGAACCCCAACTTTGTGTCCCTCTGTGCCAATTGCTGCCATCTGCTGGCTGCCTGCATAAATTGTGCTCTCTTGTGCAAAAAACACACATATTTTTAATATAATCTGCCTCTGGGCTTCAATTCATGCTGTGACATGTCTGAATAAATACTGTATGCCATAAATGATTCAAGAGATGATATTTTAGAATATTTTCCCATTCTATTGTTGATATTTTATTCTTGGTTTCTCACACTGGAGAATGGTCAACTCTCACAAGAAGAAGTTGCATTCTGAATTCTTGTGTAAAAAGAAGTACATGAGGTATAGGATCAGTGATCATCTGCTCACATTCTACCTGAATTTCCATTTGTACTGTACAAAGAGGAGCACCAAATTAAGGTTTTTAATACGTGACTTTTTTATATTCTGATTCCATTTATTGTCTAGTATTTCAAGATATTAAATATGAAAACTTGTTGATAATTATAACTTGTTCGTGGTTTTTGATTTGTAATGGGTCACTCTGGTTTTCTAGACACACTTGGCCATACTTTGAAATGCTCTTAGAAAGAGATGCAAGCAGAAAATCTAAAAATAAAATCAAGTTAAATTAGATTTAAGAGCAGGTAATTTTTTTGTGTTACAAGTTAATTAATTCTCTGAGCTTGGAGAACTGAGTTTGTAAAGCAAATGTTGTCAGTCTAGTCAGTACTACTGCAGTTTTTTCAAAATAGATCCAGGAACTAGCAACAAGAACACTCCCAGCCAGCATGAGTGGGCTAGCAGGAATGCCAATCCAGACACTCATAACAGCATGAACTTGTCCCTTCAAAACAGCAAACTTCTAGAAGGGTGTTCTTTTTATCTTAGGTTGCAAATCTTCAGCTATTTGCAATGGATGGTGCTAATAATGTATTATAAAAGCTGATACTAACCCACTTAATAATTCCTGGGGTTTAAGTAACATACTACTACTTCTAGAATTATTATTAGAGGTTTTCAGTGCTGGTGGAAGCACAGACATCACTCAGCTAACAAAATTTTAAGCAATTCTGAGTTTTTAACACTCTGTGAACAGTGTTTGAAAACTATTATTGAACATAGTGACTGTGTTGCTTTTCATAGCTGTCCATCCTCATCCTCCAAACTCATTGTTAAATCATCAAAAGCCTGTTAATGTTCTTCGGTGTTGCAACATTGGAGGGATGATGGTGAAGGTATGTGCAGTCATAAGGAAATCTGAATACGAGAAAGATCATTACAGGCTATTATAGTGCCTTCTAGAGAACTTGGGAACAATGGCAAATACTGTCCATTTGCTGTAAAAAACTCTCTTGGCAAAAAGCACTCTAAGTTATGGTAGTCATTTGAGTCTTGGAATCCATGATTCTATCTCACAAGCAGGTTTCTCTCATGTCCTCCCTGGTAAGGAGAAAACCTAGAATCTACTGAGTCTACAGACTTGTAGAACTGCATACTATCCTGTTGAAAGAATATCCAAAATCCCACCACCCGAGTATTGCTTCAAAAAGTGAGAATTGAAGAACATAATCTTGTGCAATCTTGCAGGTGAGTCATGGGGAGGATAAGAAAAAAAGTCTTCCTTGACAATTGGGAAAAGAATGAACTGATGCAAGGATCAGTCCATCAAGTTTAAGATCAAAACAACACAGGGTCCCTTTGTTTTACTCTAATAAAATATACACAAAATATTCACATTATCAGCTAACAAACCAATTCTTCTACCTTTCTTGTAGTCACTGTTAGATTTTGATATTCTGCGAGGTGATTACTCACATCCTTTTTAGTTTATAGTTCAACATGACAATTAGATTAGAACACAGTTTAGAGTAATTATTTTTGTATTCAGTAATACATGTATATTCACTACTGTAATTCTTAAGTTACGTGTAGTACTCCATAAAAATAAATATTTCATTACCAAGTGTGAGTCTTGCGAGCTAATTAACATTTCCAAAATGAAAGAAGTAGTGCTATTACCTCTACCCATAGAACTGTGAAGAGTGTTGTTCTACTCGTATGGAGTTTTCTCAGTGGAACTGAGTAGAGAAGTAACAGTTAAATGTTTTGATGAAAAGAGCCCAATTTCTGATGAGACTGCAGAAGATGAAGAAATTTCCATAAAGTCAGTTCAGGGACCTACATGGTCCAAGTAGTCAGTGATATGTATGTGGGAGTCTCTGAATGCCAAAACCATTTTTCAGTCCAATTACCAAAATAATATATTATTCCTTTTAAGTGACGAGAAGAACACTGGAGTCTATGAGATTACAAGATGTGTAGTGTCAGCTTATATATAACTGTCAACTTATCTTAAATGGTTTCTCTTTCAAGGAAAGGGTTTACAACTAAAGCACCAGTGATTTAACTCCAAAAGCATAATAATTCCAGGTTTAAATGTTTAATGTTTGTTTTTCAGCATTCACTCTGTTTGCTTATTTGTTTGCTTACAGCCAGCTAGTCTTGCAGTAGGTTTCAAAGAAGAATTGTGGGGAAAAAGCAGACACAAAAATTCAGGACTTGAACTAGGCTTTCCAGGAGAAAGTTGACTTTCCAACTCCAAACCAAGTGCAAGACAGCAATATTTTTGACCTGCTGTCTCCTGTGAGACAGGTGTAAAAGCCATTTGACAATATAAAGCATCTAGCTAAACCGTTTGATGATTGATTTGGACAGTATACTATCCACCATGCTTGTTAGGTCAAAAATATCTGCACCCATGAAATATCCAAAGTGAAAGATTGCAGACTGTCAGGCCCCTCCTAGAGAACTGAACAAAGTCATATGAATTTCTCTTTTTTTTTTTTATATATATTTAAAAAAAAAAAGTTTAAAAAGGCTCATGGGAGGGGAGTGAGGGGGGTCTTGCTTTTCATTTAGAGATTCTTCCTCTACATTTGGAATGTTACACAAATCCATCAATGACATTACCCTGCAAACTTCCCAAGCAGGGATATACTGTACATTGAAGACGGAGGTTTCTGGAGAGAAAGTTAAAGGAATCCTTCCTGGAGTTTTCATATGAGGATAGATAGTTCTGTCTAGAGAACCACTGTGAGCCATTTTAAATGGCAACTGTTATGATTTAATAGTTGAACAATTAGACCACAGAAGCAAAAAAACTGCAGAACTGTCAGGATGCAAAGTCATTTAGATAAGGTCTCATGATCCACCTCCAAAAGGTAGGAATCTGCCATTCCCTAAAATAAAATATCAATGCAGAATTTGTCTTTACTCAAAACCTTGTAGGTTCAGCTTTTACCCCAAAGGAGGATCATTTGGATTATTTCAAGTAAGCAAAATATTGGACGTTTCTTTTCAGTTTGTTACAGGAAAGATTTGTTATTGAAGGAAGAAATGCAAAAAAAATTATTTGCATTACGGTAAGCAATGAGTTATTTAAGAATACTTCATTAAGCATTAGCGACAAGTATTTCAAATTGTTGATTTAATTTTCAGGATGAAACAATTCTTCCAGGTGGACATGGAGTACATGAAAACAGGCATGTTTAAGTAAGAACTAGATTTCAAACAGTATCTGCAAATTCAGAAATCCATTGTTTTTTAATATTTTAGACTGAAGGGAAATGAATGATCATGGGAAAAAAAGTAGTACAAAATGAAACTTCATCGGAAAAATTGAGCTTTCTATTTGACTGTAACACAAAGTATCTGAAATGCTTATCACCAATCATTTCAAAGAGTTACAATATTTGCAGAATAAATCTCCATTATGCAAAGTAATTTATTAATTTATATGTATTTATAGGTGATAACAGGCTATTCAGGCATATTTCTGTGACCTACAGTGCATAATAAGAAAATGAAATATATATTGTACAGTGCCTTTGGACTTCTCAGTAATAGTCACATTTTGAAATGTTGTGGCTAATCTAAAACTATACAGCTGAATAGAAAAACAAAACCAGTTCCAAATATGAATAAATGATCTGCTACTTAATATGTCAGCGTATTTGTAAGGTTGATAACATTAGGCTCAGCTGCATTCAATTCTAAACCCTGCAATATTTGAAGTTTGATACTGTGCTTCACTAAATTTAATACATGGACCTCAGTAATAGAGGAAATCACTTTAGCACTTGGCAGTTTGTTATGCTGTATAAAATTGACTGCCCTGCAAACACAATAGCGATAATAAAAATTGTGGTCAGTAGGGGGGTGTAATGCATTTTCCAGCTTCAACAAAGGTCCAGATGAGATTTATTGAGATTTTGCCGTTTGGGTGAAGATCAATAGAGCTTCGTTAATAATTTGTTGTAAGGGCACCCTTCAGGGATATGACATTTTACTTTAAAACTTTGGTAATTTTGAAAGCTTGCCTAGTGATAAGAATGTCAAGTCCTTATGTTTCGCAAGCATGGATTTTTGCATTCAACTTGTGGGAGCGTTTACTTTCACAGCAATTACATTTGAAATCATTCAATATATGTTGCAGTTCAGTACTGATAACAAGATTTCACATGTTCTGTAAGAGTTCTAATGCAACTCTTAAGAAAGAATGCCAAACACATTCTTAAGTCCTCCATCTTCTCTATAGTTTTATTCTCTAACTGAAGAATTTTCATTTAAATGTCAGTCTTTAACTTCTTAACAGTTATAATTCTCATGACTGATCTAGAACGACATTCTTATTTCCACGACCATAGAATTAGAAGATTTCATAAGAAACTTATTTCTTTATCTTCCTATTGCCAGTAACAATTTGTATGATAACTATTATCTTGACTTAGATATCTGTATTCCTTTTGTATTTTCATAAAATAAATTTCACTTTATGTGCTAAGAAAGCCTTTTCTGCCACCAAACTTTGATGGACATTACTGACTGTTTGTAAGGAAACAGAAATTTGTCAGCACTTTGCAGTTTGAACACAGGGACTAGGTAGAGCAGAACAATTTATTTTCAGTGAGCATGCACAAAGTAAGATTTATCACTTTTGCAGCTCAGATGACATCCCTTACAGAGTTGCTGAGCTACAGCAAATTAAAGGGATCCGTGAATACTAAGAGGTGTGTTTTTGTAATGAGGGAGAAGAGACAGAAGCAATAAGAAGATAATTAAGGTAACAACTTGTGAAAAATTAAAGTGTTTCTGTCTTTCATTTTTGAATCTCTGAGCATAAACTTTGTAGCTGTTAATTTAATTGCTGATGTTCTCTGTATCCCTGAAGAATATTAAGGATTAATCATCTGGTTCATTCCAACAAGAGATAAGACCTAAGTGAATTGAAATTTTACCAATTTAACCCCGTCTTCCTCCTAATATGACATGATTAACATTCTTCAATTAACAACACATAATTATTCTAAAGGCCTCATTGCACTTACTCCATTTTTCAGTTTTAGGTTGCCCTTTGCAGGTATTTCAAAACTGAATAAAAGGAAGCCTATATTTTTTGTTCTTTATTACTAGTCACCTACATTCATTCAAATTACAAAAATTTACATCTTTAACTCTTTTACTTGTTTTGACTTATTTTTTTCCTAATAAACTATATATGCACATCCTGAAAATTAGTTCTGATTAGATAAACATTTTCTTTAGCCCCTCTTTGAGGATAGGCAAGTATTTCTTTCCCAACCTGTGCTAATCTGAATAAATTTTCGGAACTATTTGTGGTTGAATAGTGATTTACAGACCTAGCCATTTCATTGAGCCGTAGAATGCATAGCTGTTCATCTCAGTATTAACATATAATGTATTGTTGCATTTTAGAGTAAAAGATAATGAAAGTACTTACATTTGTAGGAGACTTTGGTTTAGAGCTATGCTCAATTAAAAAAATGCAGCACCTATTTATATGTATACTGGTATTTACTGAAGTGCCTTCTTAGTATCTTTTACTGGCCAAATAGTATCTAGTTGCCTTTCTGTCTGATTGATAATCAAGTAGATGTTAATGGGAAAGCATCATTAATTCATGGGAAACTGAGAGAAGACAAAATAAACCTAGATTAGATATGAATAAAAATACACACCTGTTTTTCTTGTGAAACCTAGGAGGTAACTGAAGTTCACTGGTTTGTAGCTGTAAAAGGAAAACAGTATCATTTCCATGTCTAGTGTTTAAAACATTCCATATTTCTTACTCATTTTATTTTAGGTCAGTGAGACCTTTAAAGATCAATTATTTTCTGTTAGAATTTTTATTATCAGCTTTTCATGATACAGATTTAAATATCCATATATACGACACTAAAAGTTTTGCTGTGTAGCACAAATACGTGATATGAGATGGCCTTAAAATTGCATGGGATTATTTTCCAAGAGCAGATCCTTAGTTGGACAGCATCCTACTGAGAGGCCTCAGTCATGTCACCGCTGCAGAAATGTACTGGGGCATCTCTACATCCAGATGTCTGTATGGGTTTCATCAGGACTTTTCAGCCAGTAGTTCTCTAAGGATCACTATGTACCAGATATAAGAACCTCCATGTGTTCGAGACTTGAGTAATTATATTATAGTGCAGAATATTGGCTATATTATAGACACTTTGGTGAGATGCATGTTAGTTGCTACCTCAATTTTCAAAGCTAGAAAACTCAATGAATATTACCTTTTCATTGCATGCTAGTTAGCTCATTAATCAGTATTAAAACTTTTGAACACTAGAAGATGCGGCGTGGCTACAGAAAGCACTGTTTTCACGTCTGATTTTTGTAACAGCAGCAATCATTTCTGCTTTGTAGGAAACAATCTTAAATCAATGTTACTTTAGCTTTTAGATACAAGAAGGCACTACTGAATTTTCAACTTCAGTAATTAAGTGCATTTTGTGGCATGTCTTCTAATTTCGCTAGGCACATATTTTTCTGCATAGTAATTTTGTCTCACTGGTGAAAGAGGAATTTGGCCATTTGTCCAGATTTTTCCACCATGCTGTGAAGATGGCTACTCTATGTTCACAGGTTTATTTCATAGCCATTGTAAAGTCAGCTTGTTATGAGAGTTATTGTGCAACAGATGCACAATACCACTAACATTCCTCATGCCTACATGTTTGTCATGGTTCTGTCTCATGAAAATCTGGGAGGTCTGATCTTTAATTTGTCTTTATTTTTGTTTCTAGATAACATTAGAAGACTTCAGAAGAAGGTTCAGCTATAGTTGATAGTTACTTTGTATTTGTGTCAGACATGCTAGCTTAAATAATCTGCATAGTGCTGAAAGCTTTCTGAAGAATGTCCAGTAAATTACATTTTGGCAAATGGTAAAGTATGTTTTTCCAACTGAACTATGATGCCATTGTCAGTAAATTTCAAATAGGATGGAATTGTGTCTACCTTTTCAGAAACTGATATTTTCTTCAGGATTACTGAATATTTACAATTAAATGGCTTTGAAAGGCAGTGCCATTGCTTTCACTATAGTAGTTTGAACCAACAGATGTTTCCTAGCTAATGCAGAATATTTTTTCATCACCTGGAGTCTTTTACACGTCCTGATTATATGGATGTTGTTTTAGCCTTGACCACTTTAAAAACATAGAATAGTGAGAAATACACTAGTTTATTAGCATAATATTAATGAGGCCATTTGAGTTGTCTTTCTAATGACACTTCTACCTAGCAGCTGTGGGCTGTCTCACAGTGGGCATCGCATTTTGTGAAAGGTAAAAAGACTCACTGAAGTCGAAACAGCAACATTTGAGAACAAGCTGAATGTTTACATACTTGCTGTGGCTGTCCAGTGTTAAAAGAACCCTAAGTAAGATGGCTTGAATTATGATTACATTAATACTCATATTCCAAAACACTTAACAGTACACTTTTGAGGATATAGAAGATTTTTATTTTCCTTACAAGAAATGGAAAAGGATTTCTTGCACATTTCTGAGGAAAACCAAGTAAAGATTGCTGCTGAAATTAGGAGGTAGTACCAGATGATCCATAAATCATGGGCTTGGTCCAGTTTGATAGTTCCTTTGCAAGCTAGATATGTAAATTTATAGGACATTTATAAACATGAAATTGCCTGGATTTAATTTTAAGAAACTAAAGAAAAGGAAAGAAACAAAGAAAAAGGAAAGAATTGGTAAAAAATAGTCCATGTCCCCCCATAATGAGTACATTTTAAGACTGGACACCTCTAGTTGTCAGTATGTCACAAAGTACCAACCTGGGGTGGCAACTGTTCCTACTACACACCAAACAAAATTGTATTAGGGAAGAAATTAATCAGGGCCTCTTTCATGCAACATAGTTGCAGAGGCTTATTGAAAACTACTTATATCTACTACGATATACAGGGCTGCAGGAGAAACTAGAGAATACAATCAAGTATGATATATGTATATAAGTATATGATCAGGGAGATAGTTCTGTGTGTGTACACCTATGTATATGTTTATACATAATATATACACCTACACACTTAAAAGACATAGAGGTTTTTAGTCTTTTGGAAACAAACTAAAAATCAGCCTTCCTACTTTCACAAAAAGGAGACTACTAGCAATAGGAAACAGACAAGTGGTATCTTTTAATGGGTCAGAAAATTTGTTTCCATTCACAACAATTAAACATACTTGTTATTTGTATTATTTCTTGAAGTTCATGTTCATTTCATGATCGTCACAGGTAGGAAAGGAAGGACGTCCACAGAGAGTGATGGTTCTCTCCACTATTGCATTTTTAAAAATGTGTCAGGGCTGAATTGCTTGAAATTTTGTGCAAGAGGAAAAAATACCATCAATGAAATAATCAGCAAGTGAAATGACTTCAACCCCAGGCACTACCTGTCTTTGTAAATGTCTGCCCTGGGTCCATCCTTGCAGAAGGCTGGCAGGAGCCTTATAATATTAATGTTAAACATTAAGAAGTCCTTAGACACTGTTGTTCATGCCCCTGTGCATGCAGTTATGCTTTCTAAGGTCAGCTGGCTGAGGAGCACAGCCTGAGCACTGTTAGCATTTTGGGAAACACCTTAAATCAGGATGGCAATTAACACCTGTACACCAATTATTTCCTTCTCCTTTTGTGATGGATGCATTTTCTTTAACACAACAAAAAGCCAACTTTTTTTACTTCTTTCACCTACATTCTACATTAATCACTTTTTGGGGCTCATCACCTGTTTACTCCCTTCCTTAGAAGTACTGATGAGCATCACTTCCTAATATGTTCACTGGAGACATGCCAGTAAAACTCTTCTGGAGGCTTCAAAACCTTTTTCAGAATGTTTACTACGTATCACCTAATTCTGTCTACAGTTTAACCAAATCTGCTCTGTGGAATTAGCAAAGGATTTTTTTTTTCCACAGTAAAACCCAAAACTTTTATTATTATTTTTTTTTCCCAGCAGTGAAACACTAGTATGTGACCTAGTCAGGGTAATGGTACTGTATTTAAAAATTGGCCAATATTATAGAAGTAGCTAGGATGAAAAGGAGCTCATTATTTAAGAAGAGTTAGTGGGAAGAATGAGATATGAGTAAGGAACTTCTCTCATTGTTCTGCAACAGAAAGCACTGGAGTACTGACGACGTACACAAGGAAAAATACTTCAGAGAGTAACTTCTGGGTTTTTTTGTTTGTTACATAGTAGGTATACTTTGAGATTTATCAATGAAAAGCGATAGGAAGACCACTAAATCACAGACTTAATTGCAGTATCTGCCTCTGTCAGCATTTGGGGAGCCAGCTGGTCTGTGGTGTGAGCAATGCTGAACATATTCATTAGCACAACAGCTGAGTGGATGCAAGTCAGAGGGCTGCTCCTGGCCTGCAGTTTCCACCAAGACCTACAGCACTAGCTCCGTAGCATTCTTAGATATTTTATTCTTGTACAGAAATCTAGGACCTAGTCTTTCCTATTTACTGTAATACTATCATGAATGCAACTGCTTTGCTCTGGGAGGACAGCTGAAAATTTTCATCATAGAAGAAACCTCTGAGATTTGGTTTAATTTATTCTGAGAAACTCTACAGAGAAATCTAGTAGTTAGTAGAAAAAAAAAAAAAAGTTATTGTATGCTCTGTAATATACTGTGTGCTGAGGGAAAAGAGTGAAAAAACTGGACCGTTTGACTGTTTGGATACTTTAAAAAAGAGAGGAAATAGAAAACAAGATAGACACTGCATCTGTAATTCCGTGAGATAAAAGGCTCTGATGTTCTTCTGTACTTTTCCCAGCATACTTCCTCAGCTTTAGTCACTTTATTTCTGCTGAAACAACTCTGCAGAGCCAAAAATCATATTCAGGCTCCTGGATTTTGGTAACCTTATTTGTGATAACATTTGTCCTGTGGGGTAAAATTAAGCATAAGACTGCAATATCCCGGTGAATTACAGTTTGTCAAAATGTTAAAAATTCAGGGCTTCCTTGGCTACTGCCCTCACTAGATATAATGTATACAGAACATCCATGTGACCTCATATATAACAGGATGTACTACTGTCTGTGAAGAGTATATCCTTAGCACTGACAGCCTTCAGGTGTAAATCTTTCACAATTCATTGCCTACAGAGCTATCCATAGTGGAAATCTAGGATGAATGTAATGCACTTCTGTGATGCATTTTGATATTAGTACAATTTATTGCAAAAGTTTGGAATATATACCAACCGAGAAAAAGGAACTACTTTGTTCCCCTCAAGTGTGTGGCTTGCGCTCATGTCTGATCTGTGTGGGGAAGACTTTTTATGAAACTTGTGTTGTCATCTACTCACAGATAAAGAAACTTCCTTCAATGGCTAATTCCAGATTAATGCAGAGGATATATCGGTGTCTTTTATTGTTTTTCTTTCTCTATGCTTACCTTTTGTTGTTGTCTTCTGTAATTATCTGCCTGTACAATATTCTTGCTTTGGAGCATCAATTTTCTCCAGGCAAGTCCTGAAACTCAACTCACTGAACTTGATTACAATTAAGTAGGCACTGAAGTATGCAGTGACTGTGATTTCTACTATGCAGACAGACTTCTACACTTCTGAAACAATATCTTCAGTAGGACTGTAAAGCTAGTATAATTCAAAACATGATTAATGCAACATTAAGCCACTGACATTTAATAAATCCCAGGTTTACTCTGTTATTTTAATGTCTGTGAACTGTGACCTTTCCATTTGCTCCTAAATTTAGAGGGTTTGATTCAGTAATAAATGAAATGATGGTTTATACAATTTTTTCGTTCTCTTGTCCCGGTAAGACATACTAAATATGATACCTTGCTGCTAGTATATTTACATCTTCATATCAAAAAGTAACTGAATATAGCTATAGAAACAGACTGACTCATTGCACAGGTGAAGCAGTAAAACTCACTTATATACCATGGGCTGTCAAAAGTGCCTGGTAAACAGATTAAAAAATATATTTCTTCTCTAGCATCTTTCTCTCAGGATGATTCCACATGCAACTTAAACAAAAAAAACAGTGAATAATAAAATAGCCCAATGTTAGAGTGGTAATTATGATGTAGAGGTCTTTTGAAGTTTAAATGATACAGGTTTGTTCTTTCTTAAGACTACAGATTTATCACTAGGTAATTTACCTGTTGTTATTATTATTTATCGCACTATTACATATCCATTAGGAAGGAGGGTCAGTATTTTTAAGGAGTTGCTTGTAGTAGCATCAGCCTTTCAGTTCTAGAATTTTTAGTGCCACAGCATGGATACGTATTGAACATGATGTATGGATAACAGAGTAGATGTCTGTAACCTCTGGTTTGGTCTTAAGCAATGAACTGAATGATGTGCAGGTTACTGAATTTTAATTAGCAAGTAAAATGGTGTTTTCATCAACTTGTGGAAAATACTGGTTAAGAGATGACACATGAACCCTGTATTGCGTTGCTTTTTTTTTTTCTTTTGAAATCATTCAGAAATCCAGTCTTACACCGACAAAAGGACAGATAAGTGAAACTTACATTTTCAGCAGCAGGTGTATTATTTCCTGGATGTTTAGTAATGCAACAAGCTAATACACTGGGCCAAAGAGATTATTGCTTCTGCTGCCTGCCATCCCAGAGCATGAGGTTACTACTAAAGGTGACAAAAAAGCACACAGGCTGACTCGTTAACTACCAATGTTCACAATCTGGCATATTAATTCAAACAGAAATTATGGCTGTTGAATTTAATATGCTACGCTATTAGTGTGGTCCAACAGTGACCAGGGCAAGTTCAGTTCTGCCCCAGCCCACAGCAGGGGTGGTACACTTCAGTAATGACTTGGGCAAAAAACTGAAGGGAAAAGTGTTGGTAGGGACTGGTATGAAATCTATCAAAGCCTGCCTACAGACCTCTTAGAGTGTAGGAGTCACTCCAGGTCATCCAAGTTACTTGGATTCCCTGTGTGTTAGACTACTGAGCAAGCAAGCTTTGAGGTAAGAATAATTTGTATGTTAGATGCTTAGTGCTAGCTCGATTTATGTTAGATAAAAGATCACTAAGTCTCGCCTCTAGTAATTAATATGCATTTTTAGACCAGTGGTGTATATAGTTCAAAAACATATCAACAGCTAATAGTTGTTTCTACTGACCAGCAGTGGACATAAATACCTAAAAATGGGAATGGAAAAAAGGGTATGAAAATAAAAAGCATCCTATGAATGCTAGAAGATGTAACATAGTATTATGTTCATATGCTTGCCTTACAGAATTATTCTTTTCCCACTTAACATGGTTGGTTGGTTGGTTATTTAACCAATTCTGGTATAAGAATTCTGTCTTTACTTTTGGCCAGGGTCTTTTATTCTTTTATAAAAGTTTCGGTCAAAGTCATCAAGTCTAAGAAGGAGCAATTTTGTATTGATTCCGGTTTCTAGATTTTCACTACAGTAGGCAACCAGCATTGTAAAAAAATGACCTCATAATGATGTCAAAAAAAAAAAATCCAGCAAAATGTTTATCATATGTAAGTCAGTAACCAACCTAATGTATGAATACACATAACGGTGTCCCAAGGTTATCTAACAAGAAGGGAAATGAAATGCACACCAAAGTCATTAAATGCTCACTGATGAGCTATTGTGACAAAGTAGCAAAAGACTTTTGAAGCAGGAATGCTATAGAAACATGTAATTTTAATTCTTATCTATTACCGTATTTATAGATACATATCTAAAGTGCACAATATAACCCTGTGGAGAAAAGTTGTCTCACTGGCAGTATAACTGAAGTGATATAATTGAAGTAATTCTTTTGACTTATTGATTTATGCTCTCTTTGGATTGAGTAATTTAGTAGCACGGGGTTGTTGAACTAAGTGATCACATCACTGCAGTGATGAAATAGCTGTAAGATTATTCACTTGTCCATGTCTACATTTTTTAAATGTCTAAAGCAGGGATGTCAAACTCATTTTCACCAGGGGCCACATAAGCCTCATGGTTGCCTTCAAAGGGCCAAATACATTTTTATGACTATTTATACAGTCCTAAAATTACATTTATATAGTCTTGTTTTAAAAGGTCTATATAAACTAAATCAAATAGATTTAAGTCTTCCATTTTTGAATGCTAGATTTGGTTTTAATTAACAAAAGCAAATATTTGTAATAATCTACTAGATGTGAAACTGGCAATAGGAATGTAAAAGGCTTTCAGAATAGAATCAGAAATGGTGTGTGGCTTCTTTCCACTCCATGACAACTCAATAGCACTAGTTTCAATAACACTAGTGGAAATTCAATAACTGCAATTACATATTCACTAAAAAGGGATAAAACATTCAGGTACTCCTACACAGCCCTTAGCTTTTTTCGATACTTCTCTCCTCTCTGACCCTCCTTATCCTTCAAACTGTTACAAATGAACACATCTTCTAATTAGAAATACCATGGCAATTACAACAATCTATTCCTCCACACTTTGCTTGAGCTGTGTTTAATAACAGTATATATAAAGGGTGTCTCAAGTTCTGCTCCTGTAGCTTAAAAATTCTTTTGGAGCACTTAATCTCTGTGGTCAACCCAGAGCTAAGAATCTGCTCTTGAGGAGAGAAGCCTTTATGTAGTCTTTAAAGATTATGAGCAGTGCTCATTTTTTTCAAGGTATAGCCACTGGGTTCCAAGACAGTAATCTAGAGACCGTTTTGTTATCTTTCTGGCTTACACTGTTGCTTTAAGATGTCTCCTCTTTAATAGGTCAAGCAGAATAGCCTACAGGTCTTCTTTTGGGAGCTAGGAGACAAGGTTTGTAATTTACAATAAGAAAGTTCATATAATGAAAAAAGGTACACAGCATACTTTAATTCATCGTCACAGAATATTCTGGATATCAAAAACTTATATCTTTCAAAATCAATTTGATGAACATGGAAAATAAATTCATTATGGATTATTTAAGCATAAGTGCTTGACACAGTTCAGTGGAGGTAAAAGAACATAGCAGGGAAGTACCATTATATAGTTGCCTTATTTCTCTTTCTCCAAACTTTCCAACCTTCAGACAACTCTGGAGACAGACTCTTGGGACGGACAGACCTTTGATACAAGCTAGTACAACTATTCGTATGTTATGTCTTTATGGAAGGTGCCGTCTATCGGTTTTTACTAGCAGACTGGCCAGATGAAGAACATTCAGGAGCTCTGAGAAATGCTACCTATTTCTGGTACTATCAGCTTGCTCTATAGAGAGCTTTCAGATCAAAAAGGGAGATACTGTGGTATCTTTTTGGATTTCATACTTAAACCTTTATTGTCAAATCTTTTTAACGTCAAGTTAATAAGCCTAAAATTAAGAATGAATTACTAGCCAATCAACTGCATTACAGAACTACATCATCTCTCTTATTCCAAGCATATTGATGCTTACTAGCAAAAACATCATTATCTTCAGAATTACTAAAGAACTTCATCATGCTTCTGATTTGGTCTGGAAAGATTTATGGAAAGTAGTGATGCAGCTATATGCTTAACATAAAAAATACAGCCATCAAACATAAACAGATTCCACATCTTGCCATATCAACCCATTTAATTTGTTTCAAATAATCTGCCTTCCAGAACCTTACAGGCAAAGAGTGAGAGAATCTGATTTGGTCACAAAACAGGAGTCATTAACCTTGAACACTGAGGCACTGAACTTGTCATGGAGAGCAATGCTACTTGATAGCCCATAATCTCACAGATTCTGTCTAGGCAATATCTGTAGGTGATTTCCCCAAACACCAATGAAGCCATGAAGCAAAGTATTGCATAAAAAGAGATAAGGCAGAAAGATAAAGGAATCAAATCTTGTATTGCTGATATGTACAACCTTTACATCTAAGACCAGTTCATTTCTACAACACACCGGGGTATATTGACTCACTTGTGATAAATGAAGAATGGAGTCAAGAACCAGGTTCATGGATCTGAAATGCATTCCATATTTATTCCAGCTATGCTGGTGAGTGCTAATAAGTATATAAAATACCTACTACTGTGGAAAGATAATTTGAACAGCAAGCATTTATGTTTAACAAGAAAAACATGTAGAGTGAAAAACACATATATATTAGGTGATATACACATATAAACATATGTGGAGTCAGTTTTTCAGAATGATTTATCAGAATACTGAATGTGATTTCTAATTCAAAGCTGTACGAGAAGAAAAACAGCCTGCTGGCATTCTGGTGAAAGTCACTAATCCCCCAAAATAAAATGCATATTAACATATTTTATCACACAAGCATCTTTTCTCCAAAGTCAACATGTCCTGACCTTTAGAAACAGCAGAAAAATCTATTGTCATTTATTTCATAGTTCAAAAATACATACTGTGTTTATGCTAGAACCACAGAGTATATTATTCTGGCAAACTATGTGTGCATTAGGTCATACAACAATACAGCTTGTTTATCCCTGGCTGCAAGAGTGTTCTAAATACAGAGAAATTAAAAGCAAGCCTTTGCATTAAGTATTTTTATAACTGATTATACACTAAATATTCAGAGGCTTCAGTGTTGTTAAGAGCATATAACTGAAATAACATGGCCAGTATTATTCTCATCAGTGTAGGCTAATGCAAAGAAACTCATCTGATCATCTTTTCAGCAGTAGTCTTATATGTTGAAAACCTGTTCCTCATGCGTATGTACAATGTGACAGTCTCCTCTGAAGTGGGCTGGGCTCCCGAAATGGGCAGCTGAACCACATGCTCAGTTATTAAATACATTCATAGGACAAACTCTATCACTGAAAACATGCATAATACAAGATAGCATTTCAATTTGAAATGAATTCAGGGTAAACAGAAGGTTCTATCCCATGTACAATGTTGTTATAATATGGTGTTTCTATGGAGTTAACAGAAGTTTTATGCAAACTGCTAGACGGCATTTTCTTTCAAAGTACTTGTACACTGCATTTTTGTTAGGGATGGTAAATCGTGCTGACTGTGAATGAACTGAAATGGCATGGATCTGCAGCACTTGTGCCAAAAGGAGATTAGATGGAAACTTGTGGGAGTTGGATCAAAGGAATTCCACATCTTACCATTAATGTCATGCACCTGATCTAGAATAAGAACAAAAATTGACTATGTGTGTTTTTCCATGAAGGATGTGTATCTTTAAAACAGCTTTCTACTTGGAAGAAATAGTTGTGTGAAGGAATCCATGCTCACACTTAACCATATATTGTGTTAAACCTTCTTAAATACTTTTTTGTTATTTTAATGCATGTATTTTAAGCAGAGATATTTATGTTCTCTGAAAGATGGACTCACCTAAAAGCTCCCTCAACAATCTTGTCTTAGTGAAATACCAATGGAAGAGATTAAATTTAATCTATTTTTAGTAAAATTTGGTAGCGTTTAACATGTTGGATCCCACATCCCCCCCTTACGCTTAGACCACTTTCTACCCCATTAATCAAGTCAACATCATTCACCTTTTTTTTTTTAATTTTCAAAGCTTGCATAAGTAGGGGACACCACAAAGTGTAATCCTTCAGTCTCTATAGATGAAAGTAACATGTTTTAACTGGTATCTCAAGATTACAAAATACCTCAGTCCTAACTGCTTCATCTTGGAAAGCAACTGTGATGGAACTTGATCAGGAATTCCTTTGTCTTTTCACAAGACGAGCAAACCTGGAGTCACAAAGACTTTCACTCTCTTAGAGATTTGGTTAAAAACAGAACGGCATAGTGCTTTAAACACGGAGAACTCACAGTTCTTTGTCAAAACGGATAAAATAGAGAAACCATTAACACATACCTGTGGGGTCCGTGGCTCCAGCTGAGGCGCTGCCGCTCTGGCCGCTCGAGCCGCCCGCACGCGCGGCCCCGCCCGCTCCAGAACCTTCGGGCGCAATCGCCTCAGGCGTGGCCGCCCGGACACTGAGGCAGGTGAGCGTTCGCGGCTCCTCCGCCCCCACACACAAGGAAATATACAAACGGATACAAACGCGGGAGTGTTTACAAATACAACTCTGAAATAGACCTTGGTAGTATCCACGCGGTAAACTGTGAATGGAGAAATCAGCCCTGAATTGAGCAGGCTGGCACGGTGAGGGCGCTGTGTTTGAACTCCCCTGCAGTAGCATCGATGATGTTAAACCTGAGCAGAGGGACACTCTGAAATGCAACTGTAATCGGGAAGTAAATGACAAAAAGTAGCAAAAACAAAATGGCTCAAACTTGTGGGCTTTCACTTAAAAATCCTCAGTGCTCCCTCAGGTGTCAAAAACGTCACCCTACTTTTAAATCTATACATGTTTACAAAATGAGAATAGCTTTTTGTCAGCAATGAAATGACTGCTTATTTTGACTTAAAGAACAATAAGATGAACTTAAATTTCGGTATTAGTGTATTAAATAGCTTGATAGACATATTTATTTCATGTTATGTGTTACCGAGGCTGGATTTTTACTGTCTGTATACTGAATAATGATGCTTTTTTTATTGTTTGCATCTAATGATACATGTTAATTTTAGTCTCTTTAAATCTAGTTATTGAATTTAGGTGCATAAATTCTATGTTCTTAAAAAAATAAAGTAAAAATACAGCTGTCTTAGTGTTTGGCAGGCACAGAGATGTAACAGAAGGGTTTTCTATTGCTAATGAACAGCAGAGAGTTGTTAGCTCTGTAATACTATTTGAGCAAGGACAGATTAACCAGCTATCAAACAATGCAGATCTTTATTGAGTGCACTTCGGAACTAATTTGTGAAAATGGCAGTGTTTCAGGGCACCTCTTTTTGTCATGTGAGGAGGCTTGACCAGATATCAGTTGTCTATCAATTTAACAGCCAGAAAGTAGGTTTCTAGCTTCCTTCCTATTAGAAATACCTTTAGAAGATGTTGTGTTTAAGAACATTTCAAAGATTGCATAGGGTTAGGGGTTTTTTTTAAATTGTTTTGAACAGTAAAGAATTTCTGATGTTTCTTTTATAACAGCGTTTTATGGTCTAGCAGAAAAAGAATTTGATATGAAATACTTTGCATTTGACAAAATTGGTGAAAGTAAAACATTTCTATTACATGTAACATTTGTGAGGAGCCTCAGTTGCCAGGGGTTTTTGCAGACCGTCACTGTCTATTGCATTTCCTAAAAAGTTATCAGCTAATTAATTCAAATGGTACTACCCTAATTTATCCTCATTAGAAATAATAAGACACTTGGAATCTAGCCCTGTGGTTGTGCCATCCCATTCTTTGAGGTGAAACTGGGAGCACCTGCTGGTAACTGAAACTGATGTCGTTATTTGAGGTGAAACTGATAGCAGCTGTTTGACACTACCAGCAAGATTTAGTTGCTTAAGACATAGCTTGATGTCAGCTGTTTACACTGAAATTTTACATGTTAAGCATCTGCCTTAGAGGCCTGTTTATCTTTTTCTCACTTCAAATTTGCAACTATGAAAATGAAACAATGCAGGAAAAACAGTGTTTTGCTTCTAGTAAAATTTGTCATTTTAGGAAATACTCTTATTTTGTATACTTTGGAATAGTAACCTGAAAGTCAGAGAGTTTGGTGTTTGTCATTGTGCATCAAAGGATGTGATTTTGTCAAATAGTAGGTCTATTGAGTATTTGGGCTTTGTGCACTTTTGCCAAAGTTTTGGTACAGATCTTCATCCTGAATTACTAAAAACTGTTGCTGAAATGAGTAACTTGCAGCCCAGGAATGCAGAGAACATTCCTTGCACCTGTAGCTCTGAGTTAATAGAGACTGGCTACAGCTGGGTTTAAGAGCTGGATCTTAGAGCTCCCTTGGTTTCTTTAAGCATTTTCTTCCTCGTTTTATTCCAGCAGATCTGTGGAAGGAGGTAGTTAATATGAATAGAGATGGGGCTGTCTATCAGGTATGTGTACTAAGTATGTGACCAGTACAATGGTTTGGGAAGAGTTGATTACGAAAACAATGAGTCCAAGAAGAAGTAAGAGAATTTTGTCAAAAGAAAGTTGGAAAGCAAAGACTGGGATAAGTTGTCCCTGAGAAAGGCAAAATGGGGCTCTGCAGAGGATAATTTAAGATTTTTATTTTATTTTTCTCCAAGTACAGCAGTATGCTTTAGGCATTAATAGATGCAGGAATTTACAGATATATATTTTAAAAAAATATATCTTCATTGTAAGATTTAAGTCTTAGTTTTGCAAGTAATTACTTTGCAGATGGCAATACATACAAATTGCTTTTTTGTGCTATCCCCATGTCTGATATCTTGGCTTAAAAAACCCAATTCCTATGTTAAAACTGAGTAGATACATATTTGTTTATGTATTTCAGAAATATTACTCTCTATATATGTATGCCAGTGAAGAAAAAACAATGCATCAGAATTACTCTAGGAACTGAGGTTTTTTGTGCTTTACATTCTGTTCTGATATTTTCTATAACTGTTTTTTCCTTTCCAAAGCAGGTGGAAAAAGTTGTTACATCTCAGTCACCTATTTGAATATTTCATAATGGGAAAGGTGGAACTCAGCCTAGCTCTTTTGGCTAGAAACATACTGTTGTAAAATGCTGGAAAATCTCCCTTAGATGTTGTACCTGTGGCAGCCAATTTGATGGGTTAATTCTGCCCTGTAGATGTTGGATGCTGCTACGTACGCAAATCAATTTGTTATAGTACTGCATTAGTAATTAGAAAATACTTGATCGTGCACAGTCTTTCTAGTACTGTGTTTCAAAGGCCCAGAAGCTGAGGGAGCTAGACACTTTGTTAGTTTTTTTTACACCCTTTTTATCAAATAGATACTCCTATTATTCGTAGTAAAAAGTCAGTTTAAAGAATAAAATGCAGAAACTGTTGTGGTGTAGGTTGTGTTTGGCTTTTTTCGTAGAGTTCGGTATACAAATTTCTTCTGATCCATCAGAATAAGAAAAGCCACAAGGTGCATTTTCTGCAGAGTACTTGCCTGAGCAAACTTGGAAATGGTGCAATTTGAGGAATAAGCCGTGTTGAAATTCATTGCTGCCAATATGAGTAGGCAGATCGTTGTCTTGGTTTTCCAGTGCTAAAGCTGTGCTGCTGTCTTGTGATGTACATATTGCCTGGGAAGAAAGGAGATGACTTTTCATTTAAGTAGGTTAATAGGTCCCATGGTTTTCAAAGCTGAATTTGTTTGGGTTTGGGTGGTGAACTTGTAAAGGCTTAACTTGTTTCAACAGCCTAACAGGCTAGATAGGTTTTCCCAATGGCACTGACATTTACTATAACTTGTATGTGTGTATCTATCTTACAACTTCAGTGTTCTGTTCACCAGAGAGTTCAGCTCTCCTAAATGAGCCCTCTAGGTTTGACTGGAAGGCTTGGGATATTGTAGATATACACTTCCCTGGTTGAAGGTAAAAATCTGACGAGAGACAGAGGCTTGTGTATGGAGAAAATTTATATCTGAGAGCTCTTCTGCTTTATCTGGGAAAATGTGTTTTTATTCAAAGCCTACATGAAAACCGGAACTGATAGTTTCATATGCGCAGGCTATTGACTGTGTGATCTGATTCTTTCACGATGAATGGAATACTAGGTTATATTGTAAATTTTACAAACCGTGTTCAAATTCCCATGTGTACGTAGTTACACAAAATTGTATATGTGCTAGGCTTTTAAAAACGGTAAGGAAAAATGCTCTGCCCTTTGTTTATTGCATGCCCTACATAGGTAGACAGTGTATATGTAATGTGAGACAAATTTAGACACATATGTGTACATACAGATTTATAGAGTACAGCTGTGTAATTGCTACTGTGGATCTTAATCTGATACATCGGTATCTGGTATCTTTGCATTTTAGTGGTTATGAGCCATTTATGTATAAAAGGTTCAGTAGAATTATTAGTTTTGTACCTTGTTGAAACAGTAATAATAACATCCTCTATGTGTACTTTCAGAAATAGCATCTTGGGAATGATTTGTAAAAGTATTTGGGAGAAAGTCAGTTTGTGTCTACAAACTGCAAATTACTTCTGGCTAGAGTTTCGATATAATGATATTTATTAATGGTCAGAGAAAATGCGAAGTCAATATTAAAATGCAGAAAAGCTTCATTATGAAAACTTGGAATTTCTTATGTCATTTCAGTAGTGATGTAGAGATTTTTTTTTTGGTTCTTTTAACCTCTGATTTTAGAACTTCAACCATGTCAACATTAAATTCCTTTAAAATGAAATAAAGACTTCAGTTTTCTCTTTAGTAATGTTTTAGGGTAGTGTTTGGGTTGGGCAATTGGTTTAAAAGATGATAAAAACTAGAACAGTGTCCAAAAGTGCTTCTGATACTTTATGGATTTAAGATAATGCCCTTAATAACATGTTTTAAGTTTTGATCAGCCATGAGTTGGTCAGGCAGTTCTATTGATGATCGTCATAGGCCCCTGCCAACAGAACTATTCCATTCCATACTTTCTGTTTTACTTGTTTTTACTGTTACCACAGAGGAATAAGCATGCTGCCTGACTTGGATTAATAGATGAATCAGCAGCAACTTGAACATTTGACTTCTCGCAGAAAAATGTGTTTGTGTCGTTGTAACAGTTACGCTCCTGCTTGTTGCAGTTTATCCCCTTAACAAACTGTGGATGTTCCTCTGAGCAGAGCTACTTTTAGGTTCTAAAATTAGACACCTCTCCCTTGCTGGTCAAGCAGGGAAAAACAGAATAAATTAAGAAAATAATGAGTCCTTCACCTTCCTGAAAACAAAGCAACTTATTTTTTTCTGTTTTTCTTTTTTTTTTTTTCTTCTGTAAAGAAGACTGTTATGGTTTCAAAATAAAACAAGTCAGGTCTTCGACTGGTGTGTTTGGGAGCAAGTAGTTGAGAGCTCAGAGATGGAGAGCAATGAAAGGAAGTTGTGCAATAGCCACAGCTTCAAAGCACTGCCCTGTGAATGTGTATGATTTACAGGAGCCCGCTTCCGTGGGTCCGATTGTGAAGCATCTCTGGCAACCAGTGCTGTCAGGTGTTTTCAACTCTCCTTCTGTTCCATCCATATCAGCATCATTTGCAGAAAGCTATGAAGCAGGTTTAGATACAAGTCTCCAGATTTCTTGTCAGCCTGTCTGGAAAGCAGCAAAGGTTGAGGGAGCATTTAAAATGATCCACCTCTGGATGACAGGCGAATAGAGAAGAAATTGAATGAGTAGAGAAAGGTATAGACTGAAGGAGAGCAGTAATATGGCACTTGGAAAGAAGACGGGAAAGGACAGACAAGATGGCAAAGAAAGCAAGGAGGGAATAAAAGCAGAACAAAAAAGGGTGCGTCAGATTTAAGAGTAGAAAATATTGCAGGAGGACAGAAAATGTTACAGGGAGAATGTTCAGTAATTATGTTGCAAAAAGAAGTAGGAAGTGTTAGAGTTTTCCTTGTGTCTCAATGCTGAAAGGATGAAAATGATAGAGCAATACAGGAAAAAGCTGTATCTGCTGCAGCTGGCTTCTGTCCCCAACTATTGCTTTTGCATGAGCCCTGGGAAGTGAAGAGAATGTAGAAAGCAAAAGAGCATTACTTCTCTAATGAAAGACAAAATGTTGGGGTTTTTTTTGAATTCTTTACTTCTACCTCACCTTCATATGTCAAACTTCCTATTTCTATTGTTCTCCCAGGAGCTTCGGTGGAGTTTTGCTTCTGTAAATGTTCTCTTTATGAACCCTAGAAGTCAAATGGTGGGGATTGGAAAGTGAAATGATAGGAATAGTATCTTTCTTAATATGTGTATATTTACTCTTACTATTTTTTATTTCTGAAAATAAACAGCACTATTTTTTTACTTACTGACATTAGTGATCCTCATGAATATGGGATATATGTTTGTCATATAGTTGGAGTTCATGCGTTACTTTGTAAATACTGTGCTTTGTAAAAGTCTAGGTTTGGAATCAGATCAGGCAGTGCGTTTTCAGTTGTACTACAGGTCTCACACAGGTCACATTCTTTAGTTCTCTTATCATTTTGAGTAAGTTGGTTTCTTTGTAGTGTACTTTGTAGTTTTTGTGAAGTATTTTGACGTTCTAAGATAATAATACTAGGGAGTTTGGATCTTTCTTTCTCCTTTAGCAGGAATCCATACATTCACCTCTGTAATTCCTTGGAAAGGTAACCTGAAAACACCTCCAAATTTAACCTGCATGTTAAAAGAAATGCCTACACTGTGACAGGGTTAGTATTTTCCAGTAAATTACTTTACATTACTAGGAGCAAGCAAAGATGCTGTTAAACTGGCTGCAACACAAATACAAAAGCATCAAAGGTAATGACAGCTGTTTATCTTTTTGTGATGTTAATACATAACATGTGACTGGGGCCAGATAAACAAGAGAAATCATCAGTGCTGTGCATCAGATTCTTCACATAAGATTTCAAAAAAATCCAAGAGCACGGAAGATGTAAAGGTGAACTCTGCAGATAGTGTCAACTATATGTATTACTGAAATCTCATCACAAGCCTTTCCTAAACAGTAATCTGGCATCTCCTGATTTGAAATATAACCCAGTACAGGAAATATTTGGGCACTCTAAGATACTTAGCTTTGTATTCTTCATTTATGTCGGAATTCATTACTTTAAAAACAAAATAAATTATTTTGTGTCTTTCTACTGGCAGCCTTATGGTTTTGAGATTTACTTGCTAACCTAGTTTTTCAATATAGATGCTCAAAGAACTTAAAATCAAACCTGTCTATTTTCAGCATTTTAAAAAAATATATTTAAAATGTGCACTTGTTCAAATCATCATTAAAAGTTTCCTATGGCATAATTTGTATGTGCTTGTTTAAAAATGCAAATATGTATTTTATATATGGCAATATTTGCTTATGAAATGGCATGTTGGCATGTACTTGGATGTAAAAGTCTGCCTCAGCACAGATTTTGTTCTCTTGAAAGGCATTGACAAAAAAAAAGGAGTAGTTTTCATTTCTTAAGCAAACTGAAAATATTAGCATCGAAGATCCAATATTAGGCATTTTGGTGTAGAGCGGATAAAGGACTTTTTATTTTCTTTCATAGTTTGAAAATTAAAATCCCTTGGAATATTTTAAAACATTAACTGTGGTTAAGGGATTAAATGAACCAAAATGGTTTGCTGTATGTTGAATCAATCAGAATTAAAGTTCATTTGTAAGTGACAGGTTTTCTATGCGCAGCAACTTTCTTTTAATAACCCTGGTGTAAATGACTCTTCTTTTTAATATGTCATGTTACCTGTGTTTAATGAAGTGACTTAGGCATTCTGGGTGGGTTATTTGTGGATTTCAATTCTAAATAAGATGAAAATTGCTTTTCAGGAGTAGATTGTAGTAGGGCTAGCTTTCCCAAGATGAGCTAGGTGGCAGAATTGACTAAGAAAGTGGTGTTTAGTTATTCCATAAGCTCTGAATGCAGGCTTGTTCACTGAGTCATGTAAAGTGCGATCCATTTTAACTTTATACCCTACGAAAAGGAATTATCTATTTATATCAAATGTATTTTATAATATTTTATGCAGAATACCTTAAAGCAGGTGTATGCTAATTTCCAAAAAGCTGCAGGCTCTCAGTGAGCTGGGAAAATGCATCTTGTTTTGCAAGTCCAATGTGGTTATTTAATAGTTCTGGTGATACAATTATTTTTCGTGTGTATTACACAGTGCAAGACCTACAGAAGGATTCTGCTGATAGCATATTTCCCTGAGGTTCTCTCCTCTGCCTGCACAAGTTTGCTTGCTTTATACACTCAATTTTTGCTGAGGACAAAGGTGAAGAGTGGATAGGAAAACAAGGATGACAGATGTTTGTTATTGCTGTTTAATGTGCTACTACACAGTTTGTGGATGCTAAGATGGAGGGCATGGTGTGAAAACAGTAAGAACAGGTTTTTAACATAAGTATTGTTGAGTCGCTGGTTTTAAATACAGGTCTGTAGCTATTAAATACAAAGCAGTGGTTTACTTGTAGTTTTGAACGTCAGTAAAAGAAGATACGTTTCCCATACAGCTCCCCTATTGGCAGCTGTTATGCTTTAATCAAGGAAAAACTTCACATCATAACTCCCTTCAGGTCCATCTTTTTCAAATAGGCTGAAGACAACTCTGGTTTTATTATATTGGTGGAAGATTAGTCAAAAAAACATGTTCTGCCTTTTTTTTTTTTTTTTTTAACCTGACTCCTGTCTTTTCACCTTAATCTCTGGTGTAGTTGCACAGCTCTGAAGGCCCAGAGAGACAAGGTTGCACAGCTGGGAATCAGGAGCTCCTGGAGTTTTTACCTCTCCTGCTTGGTTGTTTCATTTTATCACATCTGTTGAATCACTCAGGTTCTAACTCATTTTTCTTTACATAAAGTTGATGATAGTAGATGGTGATTATGATAGGTGGTGATAATAGTCCTTGTTACTGTACTGGCTCATTAATCTTTTTGTAAGACCCTTTTCTGTGGAAGACTGTTCTAGCACATTAGGGTATGTATGAGAGTCCATACATCAAACGTGGGGCAATTCCTTCTAGAATACCGGTTTCAGTCTATGGTAGCAGGTAGGATAATACAATACAATAATTAAAAAAATATAATATTGATAGATGATGGTAGACCAGAATGTGTGTTGTTCTTCACCCAGAAGGCCTGGAAGGATGTACTAGGTAGAGTGACTGAGCACGGATTGCTAAGCAGAATAACCTTTGAATGAAATCTGTATGAGAACAGCCTTTTTTTCCAACCTCTCTTCTTAAAGGACGTATTTTAAAATAGCTTAACTCCGCATAAGCATGAATATTTTCATTAGGCTATTGTTACAGAATCAATACTGTACCTAGAACAAAGATTACAAAATGTTTCTATTCTGAATTCCAGAATTTAAGATACCTGCTATAGTGTCTTTGCCTTCATTTGCAAATATATGTTGAGTTACTGAAGTAATACAGGGTGGTTAGTGCAACTGATTTTTCAATAATAGGGAAACAATATTGAATTTATTAGTTGGAGAGTTATACCTAGAAAGAATTTGTTTTTACAAATGACCTGATAGAAGACAATTGTTGTCCAACTCTCTTTGAGTGTTATCTCCATTACTCAATATGTACTTTCAGGATTAAATTTGCAGTTGTATTGTAGTTAAAAGTACTGGTGTATTGCTGTTCTTTGTGTTCTGAGCAGTGTGCTTGTTGCACACAGAGCCTCATTCCCTGTGATCATGACCCAGTTACGCTGAGTTTACTAACTTGGTTAATAAGACTATAAATAATAATTCATAGTCTTCTTTTGTAGTTAGCAGTGGTAGTCTATTATAATTTTCCTTGCCAACACATATGGTGGGTGATAAACTAACTAATAAAAGTGCCACATGGAGCATAGGTCCGTTTTCATTTTTTTACAACTGTTTCTTTTGTCTGATACATAATTAATGTGCAAGGTTCAAAATTGTTTTGTCTTTGATTTCAACTTCTGCTGATTTATTCTGAACTGTAAATGTTGTGAGAAAACAATGATTCCCTGACTTAATCAGCTGCATTTGTTCAATGACCATTGTATAAAAACAGAAAATGAGGTTGTCAAAACACTTAAGGAATTTTTGTATTCACTCTGAGTCTTATTACTCGTTCCTTTAACTGAGATTAAAAGTAACTGTATATTCCAAGATGGGTCTTTCCAGCCAAGCAAATACATTAACATCTTTTTCTTTCTGCTGTTCAGAAGTTCATGCTCTTTAGTTGTATTTTTAGTCCTGTCTTCACAAAGGATGAGATGCATCTTGCAGTCCTTCTGCTGGTAGGCTGGCTTTTCCAGTGTCTTCCTGCTTTAGTAGAAGCAACTGCAGCTCTTCTGTTAGTTTGAGAACTCCAGGTTGACCTTGGACAAAGATGAGAACAGGGACATCCATTTTGTACATCCAATTTTTTCTCTCTCCTGTCATGAAATCTTTGTGGTGGTATTGGCTCACATTAAAGTGATATAACTTTTCCCCTATCCCTCATCTTGTAAACCAGGTCCTGTCACTGGGTACCACTGAAAAGAGCCTGGCTCAGTCATCTTTTCACCATCCCTTCAGGTATTTGGATACATTGACAAGATCCCCCCTGAGCTTTCTCTTCTCCAGGCTGAACAGTTCCAGCTCTCTCAGCCTTTCTTCATATAAGAGATGCTCCTGTCCCTTAATCCTATTAGTGGCCCTTTGTTAGACTCTCTCTAGTATGTCTGTGTCTCTCTTGTACTGGGTATATTAATATTACTAAATATTAATAATGTATTTTCTGCCTTTGATTTCTTTAGAGTATGCTAGGTATTTTGGAATAGAAGATTCTTCAGTGAATACTTTATCTTCAAAACTCTTTACCTGTAGAATTGTGGGTCAAGCTGTGGGTTTGTTTTTGTTTTTTTTTTTTTCACTTATGGTACCATGTTTGACACAGAGACAGGATACTCACAGTTAATTTATGTTCAAATCACACATATGTAGTACTGCTCTGTTCGTTTTATGGAAAGATGCCAAAGAAAAAGACTTAAGTTGTTGATGGAAAAAGGGATTGGACCTGAGTGATCTGAACTGTGCTGTTAGCCATGCAAACTTGTTACAAGTAATCCTTGAATGGTAAAGTTTGCAAAGTACTATCAAGGAAAAAAGAAAATAGTATTAGGATTGTGAATCTGAAGGTTTAGACATTTCTTTACTTCATCAGCAGTATCCATTTCCCTTCCCGGGAAAAAATAAAAATAAAAAAGACCATGATGTGCTTTCTGGTTTTTCAGAGATCTTGAAAGATTTTTTAAAATTATTTTTTAAGTGTTACTGCCTTAATAAAGAAATGCAACTTCATGGAATTACGACAAATTTAAAAATCTGGTTTGTTTCCTTTGGCAATGCAATACTGGGTTGATAAATTACTTGATTCTTTATGTTGTTCAAATGCTTGTGGACACAACATTAACATAAGGAAAACTAAACTGAAAGCAATTTTATGCAGCTTTTTTTACTACACCCTTGAGCATTTTCTAAGTTTGCATTTAATCACAGAATCTTGGTCATGATATTTCTGACAGGTAATTTCCTTAATGCAGTTGACAGAGATGGATTACATGGAAGCCTACTGGATTCAAAGCTTTCGTGTGCAAGTGATAAGACTAGATTAGGGTTATCTTGCTCTGAGTGCCTGGAAAGATACAGCCACCTAATAATTCCCCTGGTAGTATGGATGGTTTTGTGGCAGCAGAAATTCATGACTAGATACTGGCCTGCAGAAGTGTTGCCAGATTTTATTGCACTTTGAGAACATCTGGTGTGATGTGTGTTTTTCTGTTATGTGATATCAAAATTATATGTCAGAGACATATAATTGTATTAAATGTTTGGCAGATTGGAAAAGTGATAATGGAAGAGGCTGGCACGTATCTTAGGAATATTCATGTGATTTTAAAATAAAAATGTTTTTTTCATAATCATGAATATTATTCTCATTTTGCAGAGAAATAACATAAGAAATAGCATTTAGCTTTTTAGCTGTTGTAATGGTTCACATAAGAAAATTTTTGTTGTCTTATTAAAAGATCCTAAGCCTTGAATGTTCACAACCAGGATGCTTTTTGAAACAGGATTTCATTATAAATAGCAAAGTCTGAATAAATTTTAGATCTCAGTAAATTCTCTTTCGGTCAAGACTTTTTGAACACTTGAGTAAACGTGTATAGAAAAGCTTGGGTGGAATAACTAAGAGCCATCAATGCACAGCCTATTTTTATTTACTCATAGCAAGCATTCACTTCAGCTGAAACAGGATTTTTTCAATGATCTCCAAGATCATGACAATTTTATAACTTCTTCAGACTTCAGCTAGACAAAGAAAATAAATTTGATGGGCTAGTAGCTAACACTATTGCAGTCAAAGCATCTGTTAGTGGTCTCTCATTTAGAAACAGACTTATTGGAAAGATGAAAGTTGGAGAGAAGAGCAGATAGTGTTCATAAAACATAGATGCCTGACACTCCTGTAATCAGTGAAGAAGAGAGATCCGCCTTCAGGAGGCAATTCAGAGGGAGAGTCTAATTTAGATGGTCTGAGTCACGTCCTGTGGGATCCTCTTTGTGTCTCTCAACTGATTGTTGGGAGCACTAAAATGAGCAGCTTCTCCAAGCTGAAGATAGCTTTAGTGAATATTTTCTAGAATAGTGAGTTGCATAGATTCAAAATACAGGATGGTTTTCTAGGTTTTGTAGCTTTCTAGGCAATAGAGTTTTGCTACACTGCTACACTATCAGATGTTCAGAGGCTTTTTGGTGGGGACTTGGAAGGAGGTGATACACGTACTGTATTTCTTAGCTGCTTTCTAACTAGTAGTGTAAAAACTGTCGTCATATGTTATTTCTGGAGAACACAGCAAGACCATCCCTAGATTGCAGTTAAAAAGAAAAAATGAAGAAAAAACAAACCAACCCCAGACCACCAGAGAGTATTTGGGTTTGGTATAGTGGGAAAACTTTGTGTCCTTTGTGTCCTGAAGGATTCCTTACCTTACATCTTGGCCCAATGAAATATATTACCTATATTTTCCTTGTTATATTTCCAGAGGAAAAAAAGGCATTTTATAGAGAGACTGTGTCATAAAAAAGGATCACATAGCTGTTTAATATATGTTGTGATGAGTAATTTTGGTCATGGTACATCAGAATGCTTCTTTCCCCCACCTTCATTTTAATAAGAATTTTAATCCATTGATGACAAAACCTCTGAAGTATTTCTTTGCTGCATTGTAATACACTGTGATGAATTATGTCTCAGGAGTTGTAAAATTTTCTCATAGCTTGTAATACCTCATTTAATGAATTGATCACACTGAAATGTAAAGATGAAGCAGCATTTATTTTGTATGTTATATTGCATATAATTTTTAAACTTGACATTTATAGCCATGGAAGCTGTTATTTTACATATCATTTTCAAACCATATCAGCCTTAAACACATTTAAATTTAATAAGCAAGTAGATTAGATTTGCTTTTAAGCTAGGCATATCACTGTAGTCTGTGTTTCCTTCCGTAGGGCACATGCTTGGTATTAAATGCAATGTTGAGTTGTCTTTTAAAAACTAAAAGTAATAAAGGAGAATGTATTTACAAAAGTAATAGAATATAGAGCTGCTTGCAGGGACAGTGACCCAGTCATTATTTTTGGGGGATGTAGACATGTAGTAGTTTTTGTGTTTGTGGTGTTTGTTTGTTTGTGGTTTTTGTTTTGTTTGGGTTTTGTTGTTGTTGTTGTTTGGGTTTTTTCTTAATTGCCCTGTTTTGAGGAAATATTAATGTAGGAACTATGTGTCTTTCAGTTATGGAATACCAAACAGTAGCATATGGCCAGATCATCGTTTCCTGCAGAAAAAAAATCCATGGGAGGGGAGCTTATTTGGAAACTCTGCATGATTTACTAGTCAGATTTTCTGATGCCTCATCTTTCTCATCAGAAAGAATTTGTAGCTGCCAAGGAGGTGGATTCTTACAGCTTTCTATTAAATGCCTTATCATCCATTAAAAAAAATACATTGCTGATAGTGTGAAAAAGAGGAGCTCTTCTTCTGTCCTGGCTTCTTTCACCACTGAAGAAATTTTACAGAATATCACATAGAGAACATCTGCTGTCATTGTGATCCATTTGTGACTCCCACCTCAGAATCGTGGTGGATGTAGAAGCAGCTGAGAGAAACTTAAAGAAAATCTGAACTTCCTAAGATGCCAGAGGACTTCTCTCTGGAGATCATGTTGCTTTTCTGAGTGTGTGTGCTGGAAGACCATTCCAGAGTTGTGCTTGTTACTGTGGCACAAAATTAGACATGATGCAATTAAGAGGTTTTTCACCTTAACTCAAAGAGAAGAATGATTTTTTTTTCTTCATATATTTTCATTCTATTTTAAAGATCAGTTTGGATATGTGCTAGTGATTTTTCCAGACTTTATGACAGTATTTATCACTTTTTATCAAAATGAGACTGATGCCTGTTTTTCAAAGTCCTTTCACTAAAGTGGAGAACTTAGGCAGATGACCTTTGAAGTCTCTGAAGAATATAATTTTACAGTTATGTTTTGAGGGTTTTGGTTTGGGTTTTTTCATGCGGGTTTCCTGCGTTCTTCCCTTAAATACATTGTTTCACATTATGTTCATGTTCATGGAGTAGTTCTTTGAGTTGCATGTATTTTTTGGTTTTCTGGTCTATCTGTATTCATAGCAGATAGCAAATTAGTAGACCTGATAGATCTTTGCAAATTCAAACCTCTTCCTATATATTCCTCTAGGGATTTGTTTTGTCTGTGAGCCATGCAAGCCAAAATGTAATCAACTGGAGTGCACCAGATAATGGAACATGATCTGGTTCAAGTATAAGTTGCCATATAGTAGATTCATATAAAAACAACCCAAAAATCTATTTTCTTCTTTGTACCATTGATTAATGAAGGGGGAGTCAGATAGTTTGCACCAATATTGGTAAAAAAAAAAAAAAAAGTTATATATAAAGAGAGTGAGTAAAAAGAGAGTGAGCAAAGATTTGTGCATGTTGCTTAGTTTTTAACATGCGATGTGTCTTGCCCCTGGCCCAAGCCAAGCAGTAGTGCCTCTCAGGCCCCGGTGTGCTTCTAGGGATGGCAGATGACAGCAGCTCTTCCAAACAGGCAAGCAGAATGTAGCCACTGGTTCTGGTGAGGTAGTGATTTGTTCACAGGGACATGGACTGTAAGTGTCATAAAGCAGATGCCTAGTCTGATTTGTTGCATAGCCATGAAGACCACCTCTTTCATAGTGGGTTGATTGTACAAAATAGGCAGAATTCTTATAACCTAACAGAGCTTAGGAGAAGTGCTAAGTGTCTTGTCTTGGATGTTCCTCTTATTTACTACATTTAAATGTATTTTGTGTCTCATCCATAAAGTTGTTAAAAGGGTTAAAGGAACTATCACTGCATTGATAGTGTGTGGGGTAAAGGAGGGGCAAATGAGCTGCTTAAATTAAAAAAATCTCCCTCAGTTAACTATTAGTTACGATTTATTTAATACCCTTGCATATAAACATGTGGCTATCCACATTATAAAAACTAAGCTATAATGAAAGCAGCTTTCACAGCCACATTAGAAGATGGACAAGGTGACTGCAGAAGACTGGTCAGTTGATAAGCTTTCAAGGAAGTACGAGATTTAGTAATCAGCAGGATAACATAGAAAAGTCATCAGAAGAATTAGTTCTCAGCCTTGGGGTTTATAATAGTGTTATTTTAAAATTAAGTACGTAGTTAGTGTTCATACTAACACATATAAATCACTTTGAATTTATTTCCGTGCATTTCACTAGATTATTGTGATATTTGAACTTTTGTTGATAATCTTTTTTAGTATAGTAGATTGGCAGTGTACGGCATCAGCAAAATTTGTCACAGGGTGCAACTGGAGAACTGAATAATTTGTATCATGCTATGCTCACAAGGATAATTAAATGGAACGACATTTAAGTTGATGGAACTACAGGGGTCATCATTGGCTAAAGAACTGTCCTCAGTTTTTTATGGTAAAATGATCATCAACATTTTGTTGATTTCTCCCCCTTGTGTGTGTGTTTTAGTATCTTTATTTTTCTTAATACTTGCAGCAGGAATAATTTAATTAGAGGGAATAGAAAATAATTTGAAAAAAATAATTTAAATAAGAAATTATGTATTTGTGGAATATAATATGTTGTATGTTTCATTTAAATACAAATTCTTCATTCCAAGAAAATGTGCTGTATGGTGAAATTACACTTATAATGTCAAAAAGTGGTACTAAAATAAGAGAATTCAATCCTGAAGATTTGTAGCAATACAGCTTTAAGTTTACATCAGCACTGAAGGGGCTATTTAAAAAGATAAGAGCTTAATCCAGACATCAGTGGTGATGATTTCCTTCAGTATGATAATAAATATACCAAAGTACCCTTTCATGTTTAATAATTCAGGATTCATCGAGCATTTAAAGGTTTTCCTATTCTGTCATTTAAGGAATCTGATAGCAATGTGTTAAAACTAATATGAGACATGTCTCAACAATAGATCAAAAATTTGTACAATATGTAAGGGATGCTATTTCAAAATGGAAGTCAGTGCTTTCTACAGGCCTTGCATAAAGGTTTAAAGGTTTTTGCCTTACTTGCTTACTTTCTTGAAAACGGTAACCAGTAGGATGATTTCCTATACGTTTTTTGGAGGACATCTCCACAAATCAGTTATTTTATAAGAAACTCCTCAACCCTCCTCTTGAAATTATGTATAAGACATCTACAAAGGAAACTTTCTTCAAAAGTAGTATATTGCTATGCTTTATCAAGAAAAAAACCCTCAGAATAACTGTTTCTGAGCAATAAAGTACTTCCCAACTGAGATTTACGATGTGTACCACCATGACTTTCCACGAGGTATGCATTTGTGTTTGTCATACAGTTAACAGATTTTAAACTAATTGTAAAATTTATATGTTGTTATTCAGTTTCCCCTTAAACGTGGAGGACAGAGTATAATTCTTATAATTTGAACTTTTTTCTATTGTTTTTGCCCTGAAGGATACAGTTTTTAAGCTAAACGTTATTTTTCACAGTGAAAACATTCTCAAGCAAGTTACTCTGTTACAGATTATTGTATAATATTAGACTTCAGTATATTCACTTATGTTTATAGAGAACAATAGGGGTATGAACTATGAGAGGAGAGATGCCTTCTGCAGTCTGAGAGCAGAATCTGAATTGAGATGTCGCACTTTGAAGAAGAAATGAATACATGGCTGAAACAGAATGAATTAAATATGCATATTCAGTAATGATGATGTTAATTAAAACTATTTAGAGATTACCCAGTGGACTTCCTTTAAGAACTTCAAAAATCCAGACCCAGTTGCTGAGTAGTAAATAGCATAATGTGCGCCTACAGAGCCAAATAGCATTGGCTGAAGCGGCAGGTCAGTGCACAGTAATTTCGTGGCTTTCTTAAGCATTAGCTTCACTTTGAGGGCCTTGGTTAGAAATATTCTCAGACTTCTAGGATTTATGTTTGTGAAAAATAATTTTTGCAATAGAAGAGCAGAGAGCCGATCATTGGATCCAAGTTATTCGTTGTACTACCTTAAGTTGCTACTGGTTGTCATGGTAACATTTTAAAATGGTGGTGGTTGTGGCTTGACATAAGAACATTTTCTGTTAAGTGAAGTTTTTCTGAGGCTGTAATGGAGTGTTTTAAGTGAGTGGACCTTTTGGACTCGATAAAATATTTAGTAGGCTGTAGTAAATATTAATTTGTCCTCCCTTCAAGATAATATACCATGCTGTGTCTTTACAGTTCTGTGCTAATAGAATGCTGTTCTTGGAAAAGAGTTAATCCATTCTTAGGAGTCAGACTTGCTAAAAATAAATTTGCTAATAATGCTTTAAATAGTAATTGTTAGAGTTGTTTCACTTTATCCCTTCAAAATACCATGTGGCAGATAGGTTGAATTTGATTCGGCTTTTTTTTATGTGGTTAGTGAAATAATTATTTTAATACTCATTTGTATTGAAAGCAGAACTTAAACATCTTTACACTGAGATTTTCTTGTTTTGAGTGACTGAAAATACATACATTTACAATAGCTTATATTTTTGGGAGGCAGTGGTAGAAATGGCTTAACTAAAAAGCTGGGAATGGAACATCTCTCTGTCAATCATGTGTTAACATACTTTGTTACTGGCCATATTGTATTTGAGATGAAGCAATGTGAATGCTGTCTTATCCCTCACTTAGATAAGCTTTCAAAGGTGATCTCCAAATCGTGTCTGCCACAGAGCAAGGATTTGCTGAGAGTGACAAACACATGCCCACTACATCTCCTGTATGCTTTTCAATAACTGAATTCCAAGGCTCCTGACAGAAAGGAAATGTCTTAGAAAACTCTCAATAGTACAATTCAATACAGCAGGACACATTGAGTGAAAAGCAGAACTGTTTTTGCAAGTCAGGATTTATAAACTTTAATAATACACTTATCAGGAAGAAATGGAAATGCAGTTTAGAGCATTTGGAAAAATCATCTTGACGGGTAATACTAATTCATTTCTTCTTGCTGTTGCACTGCTTCATTGATAGTTCACACAGTTTGATGGCCTTTTGGAGCCAATTTAGACCTTTGTGGCTCATCATAATCTCATCCTTCATCCTTATGATTTCAGAGGCTTTATGGAAAATACCATGCAGATGTGTATGTGCTTTAGCACAGCTGATAACAGTGTGTTTGATGACCCCATCAATCTTAATGACATTTTCTTCTAATCAGCAAGAGGCTTACAGTTTCTTTTTAGTTTCTTCATTACCTTTTTGTCATATCTATCGAGATATGCATCTATCTAGTTATTAAAACAAACAAAGAAAATCCCCAAACCCAGAACACGATGCTTTATCCTTGCCATGCTAAACTCAGTCTTCTGCATACCCACCGTGTGCAGTTTTTCTTCGTCGTGGTCACTCAACTGTTCTTCTCATAGTTAACTCTTTGCTGATTTAATTGCTTTGTCTCTACTATTTCCCTACACGAGGTTAATCCATGAGGGGTGTTTATCTGCTTTTTAGATATTTTGCTTTTTTAATACTTTAAAAACCCACAAGGAATACAGCTGTTGATTTAGCCCAAACCACAGTACATAACAGTTCAAGCTGTAAGTAAGAATCAGTTTTTACTGTAACAATTGAGGATCTTTGGGGAAGAAAAAGACAAAGTATTAGGAACATTAATCTACGCGTACAATGTATAAAACCTATTCCTTAGAGCGAAAAAATCCTGAAATTCTATTCTCATCTGATGTGGTTATTTGTCATCTTGCCTGATTTTTATCTGAGTACAAAGTCATTTGCTCTGTCCTCTGTGAAAGATGATCCTCAAGCTGGTCAGCCAACTTCGTGGTGGCATGAAAGCCTCAATATATTCAGCTGTGTGTAAATACTTTCTTGTTGCATCATGGTGTAGTTTTTGTTTTCTTACCTTCCTTGCAGCTCAGGATGTTGTCGGTGCCGATATGCTGTGGTGCAGTGTACCAGCTTGCCTAGAAATTCTCTTGGAATCCTTTGCGGGTTCAATATTTCTTCACACAACTGGTCTCTAATTACTCAGGATATAGTTTTGATGCATCTACTGTTAAATAAAAGATTACTTCAGTTCTTTGGAGGTGTAGATGCCATCTGTCAAGTCACAGGCTTTTGTTTCACCTGAACCAGTGAGGGTAAAGCTTGCCCTTCTTTTTTAAACTTAAGATATACATTCCAGACTTTTTTTTTTTTTTTTAATCCATGCCATCATATATACTTGGCCAAACATACTGACTATAGACAGCTGAGAAGGGCTAATGCAGTCAGCTTATTACTGTCTCTCCACTGAGAAAAAAATTGAGCAGCCATTCTGGGGTAAAAATGAGCTTTAATGGGATGGGCACACCCCCCATCCTCATCCTCCATGTCTGATTTTGAAGTATATGGTGAAAGATGTGTGTAACTATTTTTTGTGGTTTCTTCTCTCCATTCTGACAGGAGGGCTTACTAGATCAAATACAGCACTATGCTAGTCTGCTCCCCATTTGGGATCTGTTCCGGACTTTGGCACAGTGAGCTCAGATCTGCCTTTGAAAGTCAGTGTAGAGATATTTCAGTAGCAAGATTCTGCCTTCCAAGGTCCAATAAGCAAGTGTGTTTTTCCTTCTTCAGAAATACAGCTTAGATGAGTCTATTGTACATGGACATAAAGCATCTTGTCAAAAAACCAAAAACCAACCAACTAAAAACCACCAACAAAATGCAGTACTCCAAGAGCTTTCTGTCAAAATGGATTAATGTTTTGGGAACAAGTTTACAAAACACTGTTTTAGGACTACTAATAAGTATTTTCATTATTGAGATGAATGATGGAATACAAAATGTATTTTAAAAATTCCCTGTGAATGTCAATCTGAAAGGACCTGCAAACATACTTTTAGAATGACCTTGATGTGTTGGAGACTGAACAGGATGTAGCTTACAGAAGGCACATTAAAAAAATCCTTGTTTTGTCTATTACCAATACATTTTTGAATAAATAAAAATAACTTAAAACAATCTCTTTTCAAATACTGTATCGATTATTTGCTTTATTGCATATGTTTCTTTCAATTTGGAAACTGAAAGGTAAAAAGCTTATTTAGAGGTCTGTTTATTATATTATACAGAGTGTTAATTTATTAATAACGAAGCAAGAAGGCATAGGAGTACTTGGAAGCAGAAGTGGAATCCCAGCTTGGAAGCAGTGTGAACTGTGTAGTCTCCAGGGTGCACTTGCAGTCAGTCTTGATTCATTTAGCACATCCTGTTGGCTCATTCCCAAAATCCGGGGCGCTTTGTTCTCTTTCCCTCCAAGTTGGAAATAAAATTTGATGATCATAGTTGAGGAGGGGATATGGCACAGTACAAATAGGCACAACTTAATGTGCATGTGTCCAAATACGGGATATTGTTCTAGGCTTGTAGAGCTGTGGGGCTTAACAGACAGTGCCAGGTGCATTCCAGTTATGTGCCATTGAAGACGTCACTTGGAAGGAAGACAGGAGTGGATGTAAGGAGAGAGGTGTCTATCCAAATTAAAATGTGTAATCTCAGCACAATAATTCAAGTGCAATAGAAATAATATTCCTTTCATAGTTCTGATGTCTGGGTAGCATTTTTCTTTCACATACATTGAACAGAATTTATATCACTGTTTAAACCTTTTTTTAATCTTTGTCGGAAGGAAAATTGCTTAGGCATGTTGTCCATGAATGACATTAATCTGAACGACCTGCATGTGTAAAACTGAGGCTTTGCTTTCACTCAGTCTTGGTGACCGGCTACATCCACAGCTATGTGCTACCTTTGATTGCAGCCCACTGCCTGCTGACACAATGAATATGAACTGGCTTTGAATCCTTGCAGTCTGTAGAGTATCACAGCTAATACTGACCTGGACTCCATTGTAGGACTGAGAAGTGTAATGTCTGTGTACTTACTACCACAGTCCAGTGTAGGACTGTGGAATTGGGTTAGTATGTGGAACATTTTTTGTCACTGACCAAGATACAAACATAATATCATGGACTGAACTTCATAGATAAAAAGAGCAGAGAAGGGAAAATATTGAAGAAGTGACTGAGTCACCGCAAACTGAATCACTTGATGAATTCTCTGGAGGCAAGTAATTGGTTTTAAAAATTGTTATTTAAAATCATATCTGTAGCCAAAAAAATATAGCCCATCAGTGGGGACTTTTACCATTTCAATATAGCCTTGAAATATTAATTCCATGCAGTGAGGTCCAGAAAGGGTAATGCAGTTCTTGGATCTGTAAGCGACTGACTTCTTAGATAGTGTTGTTTTAATCACAGTGCTTGAATTCTCTTGGGTAGCGTGTCCACTTGTCATACATGAAGGTTCAAGAAGAATGTTTATAAATTGCAAAGTTAGAAAAACTCCATGAAAATGACTAGAGGTTGGGAAATGTACCTGACAGTGAAAGAAGTTGAGACACCATATGTTTTAAAGAAAATAAAGTTATTAGATTGACTTGACTGGAGTCAGTATGTAGTGATTTGTTTCCAAGTGATACATACTTAGCAAGGAACATAACTGTGAAAACAGAGGTTTCTTCAGTTGAACCGAGAGTGTAACAACAACCAATATCCCCATAGCTCAAAAGTAAACAAATTAAGGACTGTTTTGGCACTGAGGGAAACTAAGCATTGATGCAACTTTCTGGAGAGTTTCTTCTGCCTTTCTGAGAATGGGGTTTTGTTTTTCCCAAAGCATATGCTCTATTTTGAACAAGTGTTGATTCAGAAATGTCTTATATTTTGGTCTTCCAAAGTCTGAAGTACACGGTTATGGATGTTTAGCACAACTATATGCCATTTTGTCTTTTTTTTTTTTTTTTTTTTTTTTTTTGGTAAGGCTGGTTGTATATGAAAATAGGTAAGATGTATTGAGCTTGGGGTGTTTTTGTTTTGTTTAAGTTAGAATGGAACATAAGCAAACAAAGTCTAACCCTGTAGAACTGAGAAGTGTAGAAATGCAATAACTGTATGAGAATACTGATGTGCCAGCTGCTGATCATAAAACATTCTTCATTCAAGTATAAAATCTGACAAGGAAGTGTAGCTGCTGACAAAGAACATTTTATCTGTGTGACAGAGAAAAAAAATTATCTATATAGAAGAGAAAAAAATATCCATCAGCTACCTTTAGTATATAAGCTTTCAGTTTTGATGAATTCTGGCTAAAATGACCATAAATCTCTTTTTTTAAAGAGTTTTCCTTCTCTCTTTCACACATGCTTTCCATTAGGTATGCAGTTCTAAGACTTCCATGTAGTATTTTTACAGTTTCTAATTAGTATCAACATAGTCAAATTTCCAAGAAATTATACAACCCCATTTCCTAAATCAAAGTCAGTATTTTATACAGAAATAACAAACAAGAACTGAACAGGAAATTCAAGGGGAATAGCTAACACTGTACAATACACTCTTGATATATCAGCCGCTTTGTGTGTTCCAAAGTCTTTGGAACTTACAAAGGAAGGGGACTTAACACCTGGATAGGAAGGGAAGATGTGCCTGGAGACAAGGTTGTTAGGAACAGAGGAGAACGTTCACCCGCCCAGCGGTGAAGCATCTGTCAAATAATGGGAGGGATATAAGCAGATCTGTAGCACTAAGCAGGAGTCTTAAGAGCAGTACCTTGAGTCCAAGTGAGAAGACAAAGAGAATACTGAGAGGACTGACTTGAAGTATCAAATCCAGGAATGGGTTTGAGTTTGAGTGTTTATAGGTACGGGAGAAGTCAGTTAAAATTAGATGGAAGAGCAAAAAAGGAGGGCAAAAGATTAAGACAGAGTGAAGACAATGACAGGAGGGAGTTAGTGATGCTAGGAGAGTGCTGTTGTAATAAGAAAAGATGGAGAGGTCAAATATGTAACGAAGGAGAAAACGGAGAATAGCAAAGCATAAATACAAGAAGACTTAGTCTGTTAGTTCTTCTAGGATACACTGTTTAATTCATACAAACAAACTTTGTTTCGTGTTTCATTATATTTCTGAGGAGACTTGAGTGTGGAAGGAGATACATAAAGAAATATATTTATTAAATGTATGAATATGTTGTTGTCTGAGAGTGTCCTATTTGTCCAGCTCTTGGGCCATGATGCACAGGAAGATGCAGTCTGTGCACTAGCAAACCTAAGAGAAATAACATACTAATATAATAGATATTGGGAAAGTACAGGAGGAAAGTAAAAACAAAACTGGCAATAGAGAGTTGTTCTAAGGCTCAACAGGATGTCTGGATCCAGACTTAAATCGGCGAGGCGATTTGGCAGCTGCAGTTCTTCCACACCTGTCTTGCTGGATGGTACATCTTCTGACAAGAAGTTACCTTTTTTCTTTGGTGGTAAAAATGTTTGACAGGGAAGAGACATATTTCTTCCAGCTTTGTGAACTCACCATAAGGTGTATGCTCCCCTAAAGTGGAGGTCCCTCTCATCCCATCCTTGTTATTGCCCTGGCTAGAATAATTTGAAGGATGAATGCTTTCAATGTACAGATAAATTTCTTTTTCATTTGGTGTTTTAGGTTTTAAGCCTACTGTAAGAAATGGTTTTCAATACATTTTTATCTTTTTATTACTTGGTCTCACTGCAAAGAACTGGTTTTAGGATATCCTACATAATTTAAAGGGAGAGTAGTATAGAAGGAAAGGGTTAGATCATAGATTTGAATGTAAATTCAGTTCTTTGGAGGGGTTTGTTTTGTTGGTTGCTTTTTGGTTGGTTGGGTTTTTGTGTTTTGTGGTTTGGTTTTGTTGGTTTGTTTGGTTTGTGGTTTTGGGGGGCTTTTTGGTGTTTTTGTTGTTTTTTAATCCTTCTAATACAGGTATTAGCAATGCGAATGTTTTTGTCAATCAGAAGAGGTCTGGGGTAAGAAACAGGCACCTGTGTCTGTGACTTCTGTCTGTAGCATTTACAGCCTCAGTGGCAATTTGCAAGATTCTCTAGTTGTGATTTCCAAGTCTGTAAGATGTAATTCCAAGAATGTAAGGCAGGAACTTACAAATGTATTTCATTTCAAGTCGATAATGCTTTACTTCTCTTAAAACAGAGAATTGTGCTTAGCATTTCAGAATTTCCAGAAAGAAGTGTTACTTAAGTCTGTCTGCAGGCAGCCTCCCCAGTGTAATTGAACTCTGTGTGCTGTATCTGAGGTCATTGAGATCTGACTGAGGTATTTTATTGATGGGGGGTAGCGAAGAGGGAGAAAAGCTAGGTGTCAATCTTTTAGCAACCTTTGTAGTTAGGAAACAGAAACAGGCTGAAGGCATGCAGAATAATTTCATGTGGAGAGTGTCTGGTTTTGTTGTGGTAGTGATGGTTTTCTCTTTAGACAAAAAAAACTAGTGCTTAGTCAGCTATCAAACAGTGAATGATGATTTCTGTACACTTGTTGGGATGAGATCAGTAAAGTATCTGAAAATGATCTTAGGAGCAAAACCATTTCAGCTGGACTAGAGGTCCTTCTCTCATTCTTCATGTCCTGTGAAGTTACAGTGCTTCCAGATCCATTATCTGTATGTTATATGGAGATTTACTTACATTCATCTGCAAAGTTGGTCTTATTTATTTCAGTAAGTGCTCGCTTTACATAGTATCTGAAAGGGATAAGGAGGAAAAAAGCTGCTTTTTCAACTAAATATTATATTCTGACCATTGCGAGCCTTCATTATCCACTTTTTATAAACTGCAGTTTGCTGGCTTTTTGTCAGCCTCACTGCAAAGCTTTGTTAATACACCACCATGAAAATGAAAGTTTCATACACGTTGACATAATTAATGAAGAGGCAGGCAGCATGCTCTACCAATTAACACCACAGGGAAAAGTAAAATTGGCTTCCTTTTTGCGTGTTGTGCCAAAGTTAAGAACTGTAACACACAGCAAATAGAGATCCTTTTAATGAGCTGCAAGATCGAGCTGAATAACTCTGAAAGGATGTTGTATAAACATTGCCAACTATTTAGAGTGTTAAGAATAATTGATGAGCTTAGTTGAAAGGGTGTTCTTTTTGTTTTGGTTCGGTTGTTCGGGTTTTTCTTTCGGGGGTGAGGGGAAGTATGTCAATGGAAATAGTGCTTGTTAATAAATAAATTCTGTTTTCAATGCAGCTATTAGTCATGTTAAAGAATATACCAAGCATTTTAGAAAAATATGAAAACAAAAAAGAAACAGTTTACTACTTGTTACTTGACCAGCAAGTTTGTCAGAATTCATTTTTTCAACTGAATATTTCTGTACTTAGTATTTACTCATAATGAAGAATTGCCTGATTGTTCTCTGATGCTGGGTATCAATAGCCCAACCATCTGGCAACATAAGACATCACTCAATCTTGATTTTTTCCAGCTGTCCCAGAAGTCCTAATATTAATAATAACAGGAAAGCAAACAGGTAAGGTTTCTCTGTGGATTATGTGAAACATTGTTTGTCTTGAGACATGTAGAAAAATCAGAGCAGTTCAGGTCAAAACACTTTTCAAAACATATTTTCATTAAACAGAATTGTCCTAAAAAACAAACATACAAAAATCCAAACCTGGAATGACTGTTTATTGGGGGAGAAAATAATGGCATTGGAAGTTAGAAGGCCTGATTCAGAACCTGCATCATTTAGTTAAGAGTGGATCAGAGTGCATATATAATAACAGAAATGTGATTTTGACTGTTCAGTGACACCAGCTTAGTCTGTCTTTTTTTAAGCAAATATATAATCTCATTCACTTTCTGTCCATTCTAAATAATTTGAATTTTGGCAATAATCAGTTTGCATAATTTTATTTTAGCCCAAGTCTTGTATCTAGTCAGATACAGCTTACCACTTCATGTTGGATACAAGCAAACCACCAAGATTGGTGATGTGTGTCTGCACCTTCACATCTTAAATTAATCTTAAAGTATGTCAAAAGTGTAATTAGGTAAGAAAACATGGTAGAGCTAAAAGTAATGATTAGAAGCTACTAAAGTTTATACTAGAGTTTTAAACAATTGATCTTCTAAATGGTCATGGCTGCTGTTAGTCTCCACAACAGAGAGTTACACGTCCCTTCACTTGATACAATGAAGATGACACCAGAAGCATGCAACTAACACAACTAAGCATATGAATATGCAAACACACTGGAGACAATTTATTTTGATTGTAAGGAAGTCCTGCTATATGTTAAGAAACATGTATTGTAACCTTCCGAAAGGAAGGTTAAAAGACTAACAAATGTTAGAGTATTGTAAGACTCAATAATAATGTTGAACTTGCAAGATTAATTTTTTTTAGAAATTGAGAATGGTAATGAAAAAAGTATTATTTCCTCCACATGAAGATTTCTCACTAAATCTTGAGTCTTCAGCTGTTGGAAAACTGAATTTCTACTGCCTGATCTCTTGTCTAGTGAGGAAGATGCATTTCTGAATATTTTTTTCTTTCAGCAATTTTTATTTGTTTCATTTCCTCATTAAGTAGTCAGTCTTATTTCAAACTTATAATCAACTTTTTTTTTCTCCATTTTCCAACCTTTTACGTCTTCAGCTTTGCATCTCTGTTGTTGTTTTCTTTAGCTGCTCACATACCTACCTCTAGTCATTCTTGTGTGTTCTCCTTACATACCTTTATCTTGTGTAATCTTTTTCTAACTTAGATTTTATCTTAGCCTCCCATTAAATAGTAAAATGTCTTCTCCTGCTCTGCCCTCTAAATTTTAGTTATTCTTCTCCTATTTAACAATTGTCCTGCTTATGTCCTTCAAATATATAATGGACTCTGTTCTGTCCTCAGTTCTGGGCCAAGTCTCAGTGGTGCTGGTGTTCAAGGCTTGCTGGCTGTTCCCAGCCCATCCAATGGCTGTCAGCCCTTCTGCTCAGCCAGCTGGCTGGGGCTCCGGCTCCACTCTGCCACTCTGGCCGTTGTTCCCAGTGTTTCTTCTTTCCCAAGTGTCTGAATATTCTGATTCCTTTCTTTTGACATCATGTACTTTCTTACGCCTTTCTGCCACTCTTTCAGTGGCTCTACTGCTTTCTTGTGCAGCCCAATAGAGTAATTTCTAGGAGGTCTATAAACCACAGTGGCAATCACTGAATGCCAGCAGGGGAGAGGAATATGGATGCGGTAGGAGAGAGGCAAAAAAGGACAAAAGCCTTCATAAAGATTTATAACAGGAATATACTTTATTGGCTTATTTTTGTGAGGATTCTGTGTATAGTTATATCTTTGACTTCTGCTTCAGAACATCTGCTTTCTTCAATGCTTCATTTTTCCATATTTGTAAAGAGACAGAATATTACTTAAATAAGTTAATTAATTTGTCTTCAAGTTGTATTAAGTTCCTCTGTTGAAACTGGCCAAGGATAAAATATAATTAATAACTCGTTAGCAGTTGTCTCTAAAGCTTAAAGTACAATGATAATCTAAAAGACTGATGATCGTAATTTCTGTGATGGAAAACTGGAATGATGCAGGGATCTTTAATCCTGAAATCCTTTATGCATTTACATCTTGTATAGCAAGTATATTTCTGGCCCCCCATATGTCCAATAGGTAGAAACAGAGAAGGTACTGAGAGAAAAGGAGACAAGAATAGCAAGAGGATAAACCAGCTTCTATTGGATGAAAGCTGGAATGGATTTGGATTCTTGAGCTTGGAATAAAGACAGCTGATTGAAAAGAAGAGGGAATGTTTGTGCACTGTAAAAATTAGTACTCTGTGATATTGTCAGTCAGCAAGTTCAATATTAGCAAAATAAAAGGCTATCTCTTTTTTTTTTTTTTTCTTCTCCCCACATGGACCATAGATGCAAAACTTAGAATTTATTTGGGCTCCAACAGGATGGACCAAGTACTGGCTGGTATATGCACTGATCTGTATACAGGTTCTAGCTCAGGAGACTCAGAAGCCACTGACTGCAGGACTGTATTTTGAGGACTAGTGCTGTGCTCCACATAGCATTTCTTACATTCGTTCCATTTCCTACTGCAATTATGGACTGGATGAACCTTTTCTCTCAAGCAGTATGTCAATTCTTATGTATTGAAAATACATATGAGCTAGATGTTGTTGTTACAAAACTGTCATAATCAATAATGGCTAATTAAACAATTGTAAAGTTCAAAATCCAATGAAAGAACATCTTTGTGTGTTTTACATTTGTATGCCATGAATTAAGTTTCTACAAATAAATATGAGATACTTGGAGTGGACAGGTTAGAGCTTATTAATTACCTAGCTTTGTACATATAAGCAATATACATGCCAGCTCCAATCACTAATAAATCCATCAGCTTTGAGGGTTTTCCTGTTCATTCCTACTGAACTGTTAGTGTATGTGACAGGCCATGGTTCTGTCAGAACGAATTGTCCCTCTTGAAAAGCTGGCAGCACAGGGAAGTGACAACTTAATGGAAGCTAAAACACTCTAATGGCAGCGCCTGGTGAAAGCCGGGGAAAGTCATCCATAGCATTTGCCCTGGCTTTTGAAAATGTCTCTTTGCATTTCTGGTTGCGTGCAAGATATTGGAGCTTTACTGGAGTCACATTTACAGGTATTATTAAATGAAATATGATTCAGTAAAACACTTGTTTGTTGATAGACTTTATTCCACTCAGGTCAGCCCATATAATGTTGCATGTGCTCAGAAGTACTACAGTATTACTCATTTTAAGATCCTTAATTTTAGGTGTCACATAAACCCATTTCAAATACATAAAATGAACAGAAATGTAAACATTTTATCCTACTGTTCACATGAGTGCATATTTTTATTTAGATATGGAGTGTGTGTTTAATCAAATGAATAAAAACTTAATGCACTTTATTTATGTACACTTGTTTACAGGCAAACAAGATATAGATTATTTCTAGTGCCTTTTATTAGTGCTGTGAATTAAAAGTTGTGTTGAGCTGGTGGATAAAATTATCATACCCCGATTGATTTATGTTGTTTTAATCTATTTTTAGATTACGTTGGTATGTGCTAACATATTTATTTATGTATAAATAAAAAGCCAGTCATTCGCATATGTTGCTTTTGTGAAGTCTTAAAAATACCAATTTAGTACATTTAAATATTTTACTTTTAATTAAATTTTAATATTTTAATGACTTTTAATGTATTAAACAGCAGATATTCTGTTTAGATTATTGCCTTATTACAATGGTTGCCTGCAAATAGTTGCCTTGTTTATGGTTTTCTTGGTGTGATGGTGGCTTTTGGGCAAAAACACAACAGTGGCTTTCAGTATAATGGTATTTCTTCATCATTCAGTAAAATAGCATGTTTGTTTTTACAGGTTGTAATTAGCAAGGTATATTTTTTATTTTTTTTTTTTTAAGGGAAGCGATGCTTGTTAGTATCATTACTAAGAGTTAGTAAATTTAACTGGTCCCATACCATCTATCCAAGTTCATAGAGAGAAAACAGGAGCGAGAGGGCCAAAGAGGACTTCAGAATTAAAAGAGAAAGCCAAGTGACTGGCGTAAATTTAAAACAACCGAACCACCAAAACCAAAATAAACAAAATCTTTTCTGTTTGGTTATTCTTACGATGATTTGCTTTACAATTCTCACTTTCACATTGTTCAGCATGTAGCAATTATTTTTGTGAAGAAAAGTTGAGTAATATAAACAGATGCTACAGGGTGTTTCAAAAAAATGGACCCAGTTTCAGAGCTTTTCCCCTTCATTGGGTCCATCTTTTTGAAACACCCTGTATTTTTTTAATGTTGTTCTTAACACCAGTCTGTTTCATTTCCTCTTTTCAGTCATCTTAGGAGACATATGCTGACCTTACAAAGCTCTGCATTTCATATTGAATGATAGGATATCTGCATTTGCTGCACATCTTTACCTACTTAAAGATATTAATGCACTAAAAATTAAGTTCTAAAATTTTTTAAAATTACTTACATATTATTTTTGAAGTAATACCTTCAACAGCTCTATAGATACGGAGGATAGCTGAGTTATCATTGCTTCATTTGTAAGTGCCAGAATCCAAAGGTGAAGTTGCTGATAAAGGCATTTCTTGTAGCTTTATTGTGGATACTTAGATTATTTGCTTGTATCTTAGATGATTTTATGCTTCACAATACAATTGGAGCTATGCGCTAACGAGTCCAGTGTTACAATTTGCGGTTCTGAAGCAGGGAAACATGTAGGTATTGTCCTGGGATCTTACGCATCTTATTTCATTCAGAAACATTTACAAATGGTGATGAGTTTAGAGGATGTGCTTGCTTGATTCAGTTGCCAGTGGGATTGTAGGATGTAGGATCCATTGATGTACCTAACCAAGTCTAAAGGCAAGAAGAGACAAATGTGGCATTGAAAGAATTTCAGAACTGGAAAAGATCAATAGAACAAGGAAAAGAGAGAGGGACAGCAGAACATAAAGGAGAAAAAAAAATAGGAGATTATGGAAGTCTACAATATAGGTCGATACTGAGAATGGGAATCAGGAAAGATGCCTTATAAGGATGAGCTGCCACGAGTAGATTCCACTGTCATAGAGTGCCTTGAACCGTGCGCCTATAAATAAAATACATTTTCTCCTTACCTCAGAAGTTGTAATTCCCTTTAAAAAAGCTAGGTACTTAAAACTTTCCTCCTTTATAAAGAAGAATTACTGTATTTTTATGAGGAGACGTACCCCACCTGCTTTGTGTCCTCTAAATTGATGATGCTTTATCTCAGATTAACAGAAAAAAAAAAAAAAATCTGCATTTTTAAATAACCTTCCTGATGTTCTTTCTACTTTGAGTGGCCATGCAAGATTTCTCAAAGTGTTGCATTTTTCTTTCATTTGGCATTTCCTTATGTCCTCTTCTTGCATGCTCTCTACGATTTTTTTGCCTGCGTTCCCCTCCGATACCACACTGTAACAAAAGAGTTCTAGCAGAATCCCTTTGCTTACCTTTATTTTTGATAGTGACAGATACCTGTGTTTGGGTTTAGACCACTCTTGCTTTGGGTATTTTTCCATTAAGGGGTTTTAGTATTTTTAAGGATTTTCTTAATGTGAAGCTGTGGCTTGTAGTAGCTATCGAACAGGTAGTTTATAATAACTAATAATAATGTATTTTTGCTATGAAACGGTTTTTGAAATGGCTCATTCTCACTTGTATATTCTCATGGAGTAAGTCCCACTAAGTATACTTCAAGTAGTGAAGCTGGACTTCTCTGTATATTTAGTGACTGTGGGGTTTATACAATACATTACTTTTCAGTTTCTTCACTCAGTCTTTGCTTCACGTAACTTGGAATTTTCAAGCCTGTTGTAGTTTGTAGTGCAGGCTCTATTGCCAGTTCAGGCATATTTAGTCTCTAATGGTGACCACAGAATCTACATAATGCACAGCTTTTGGCAGTTTTGTATTTTTCGTTTTTAAACATCAAGGAACATCGTCAAAGTTGATGGTCCAAAGTTAAAACATTCTTTTAGAAAAAAAAAAAAAGAAGCGTTTTATGCTGTCATTAAAGAAATAATTCGATTTAACTGAATAATTATCAACTCAGACAGGATGGACTGCCAGTTCTTCAGGTGCTGGTGTGGCATCTTCCTACGCTGCTGGAGGGAATTTACTTTTGGGTTTCAGTTGTAAGAGTGCACATGCACTAGTGGACTTTTCTCTCATCTGACATGCTTGCTTCTTAGGAGAAAGCAAGTTATTTGAAGAGAGACTTGTCTATTGAAGCACATTGTTTTACACAGAACATGATTCCCATGCATCAGGCACCAAAATTGAGCTGGTGGCAGAGAAGGACTGTATTACAAACTCACATACTAGCAGTTGCAGTGAGTTTGTTGTGCTTATACTGGTGTCAGGTCACCTCATTTAAGAAAGAGTCAGTCTAATATTACCATCTAGTTTTATACACACTGATTTTTTTTTTCAAGAGGTGTTGGAGACTGGAGTAATTCATAAGAGAGGAGACACTTTGACAGCTTCTTTTGCTTTGAAATTATCAGGTCCTCAATGCTGAGTGAGGTGTTTTCATCACTGATAAATTATTGAGCACAAATTTTTCTTCAGGTGAGAATTTCATCTTCCAGTATGATGGATGTCTCCCATCTTACACTGGGTGCACCCAGCTCCTTTAAGAGCAGAAGTTCAAAAGCTGTGTTTTGCCACTTCAGTTTCCTCCTCCTTTTAAGTACTTCTTTTGACTGAATCGGTAGTATTAGAGAAAGTACAGATGGAGTATAACTTTCTTTTTCCCTAAACTTAACCAGACTTAATTGTGGTTTCACAGAATTATATTTATATAGGTTTTTTTTTCTTTTTAAGCTAATAGACAATTCACTGTAATGATGCATCCCTATGTGTGTGTATATATACACACAAATATGCAAATTCTCTCCATATCCGTGTCCAAATTAGTTGTTAATTTGACATGTTTTTTAAGAGACAAAATTTATATTCTGTGAAGAAGTACCAAGTTCACATGTTAACGGAAATTGGAATATTTGTCTGCATGCTGTGATTCGACTGAGAATATGATTTTTCTGTTCACACCTACAGCTGTTGCCTTCATACCGATGTTGTCCTGCCTTTAAGAAGCAGCTTGCTTTCAGTCTATGCATTGTAAATACTGTGCCTCATGTGTGGACTATATTGGCATGTTTAGAATCTAGAATCTCTTTTAATTTGAGCAAAGTGTAGAATATATCATACATGTTTGCTAAGTTGTAAGAATTTCAGATAACTTTCTTCAAAAAAAATCTGGACTCTAGAGATACATCAAATTTTGTTGCAACTGGGAAAAAAGTGAAGTATGCACAGTAATTATTTAGTTCATCTCTGGGCTACTTTTTAGGTGTTGTGAAGGCAAAAATCAAGTGGAAATATAGTTGCATTCAGAGGTCAGTGTAAGGAAGTCCAGGTAAATCAAAAGTATTCTACACTCTCTTCTCCCCTAGTCCATTCCTCCCTCCCCAGTTTTTGTTTGCCCTACTGCTGCTCTTTTAATACCTTTTTCACTTATTTCCAGTGTTGTTAATCCAAGGTAACCAAATGTAGTTTAGTATGTGCAAATAGCAGGCATAAATGCTTAAGCTGGACAAACCTGATGGGAGTTTACAGTGTTGTACAGCTTCTTCCTTACCTCCAAAATGCGGAAACGCACATAAAATATTGGAAATCTCTTGGTGAGGTTTGTATAGGGTCTGTAACAATTGCAAAGGTGATGTGATATCAACCTAACGGGTGCACATAATGAGGACGCTGTTTGGACAGGAATGTGCCAGTGTCAATAATACACCTCATTCTGTTTACATGAAACAAATTTGGAATTTACACAGAAAACTAATGGAGTCTCTGGTGTCTCGCAGATTTCCTTGGCTTTATCTCCTATGTATAATTAATGTAACCAAGTGAGTGAATGAGCACTTTTCTGTAGGAGTCAATAGGCAAGTATGTTTGGAAAATGAATGAACTGCTAAGATTAATTGCAAGGCTGCCCATCTGAATATGCTGTTGAGATACTCAGAAGGAAATGCCAACCCTTTTATACCCAAAGGATTTTTTTATTAAAATATTTTCATGGTTAAATAACATAACATATCAGATTGGACTAAGATAATACTTTATTGTGACTGTACTAGTCTTAACAACTGAAAGCTATAAATAGTCGTAAGATAAAAATTCACAGGAATATTGATCTTAATTTACTCAGCTTGTTAGTATTCTGCATAATGATGGCAAATTCCAATAATAATTAGAAAAATGCATTTTCTAAAATGTACAGTGGTTGACTAGTCAGCAGAAAGATTTAAAGGGAAATTCTGTAGTAGCTACTTTTCAGAAAAACAAACAAAAAACCCCAAAACTCTCTGATAGGAACATGATACAGTTAAGGACTTTTGGTTATGCTTTGCATTTTTCTAGTTCTTTTAGAGATGATATTTAAGTCTATTTAAGTCTTTTAAGTCTAGATTTTTATTTATGCTTATTTTAGAAAAGTGCTGCTTATTGCTGGTATTTAAAAATTGATTTCCTGAAGGGAAAATAATGTGTTGTTTTTTGGTTTTGTTTTTCCCCCCATTCTAGCTAAGTTTTAATAATATTTTGAATCTATTGGTTAATTCTGTCTGCAGATCTCTGTTTTGTGTTTTGACTGCCACAAAGGTAACGTCTGACCATACTGATCTAGAATGTGAAGTCAGTCTTGTGAACAGTAGACAAGAACAAGAAAGTGCAAGAAGGAAAATCCCGAGTACTCAAAAGAAAGAACTTGTCGGTATTTAGTGTGCTCAAGTTGAGACAGAGGTTTTTTTTCTTGACAATTTTAGCATGAAATCAATGAGGAATACATAATTTTTTAGATGTGTCTGAGATTGTACAGCAAATGGTCACCAATACGATTCTCAGCTGCCACACAATCTGGCATAGCTTCTTTCTGCTCCACAGCTCCCAGTTGTGTTCAGCCCGTTGCGGATGTGATGCCACTTTTTGGCTCCTTGCCCATCTGTTTTAGTAATTACTGTCACATAAACTGATATTTCTAAACTAGAATCCATGTTGTTGTGAGATAAGCCCATTGGAGTTACCTTTTGTAATGTGCTAAAGTTGTCTGTTAACTTGCTACTTTGAAAGATAAATGTTCCATCCATGTTTTCTGCAATACGTAGTGAAGGATGCTGTGATTTTTTTGAACACAGGATGAGGGATTCCAATGAAATATAATCACAATTGAAAATGCGTACTTTTTGTCATCGTAATGGTACTTTCACAGCTTTAGGTTTGGGGGGGATGTGTGTGTTTTTGTGTGTGTGGCACTTTTTTTTTTAATCACAAAAGGAAACACTGTCCTTGAATAAAGTATTTGTATTAATAAGTTTTGGCAGACATAATGTTTTAAGTGTAAACTATACAAAGAAGTGGTTTACGCTATCCAAATTATCCATTAGCGCAACAGGACTATCCTAAATGACATCATTACATATATCAGCTAAAGTACAAAGATTTCAGGAATATGAAAACCAACTTTATTCTTACAGAAATTGAATAGAATCAAAGGTCAGTTAAAAGAAATGTGACATTCAGGATCAGACAACATCCTATCATCAACTTAACCCATTAACAAGCCCAGAGGCAGTGAAAAAGAAGCCAACACAAATGTCAGTGGAGTGTGTCAAAGAGCCAGATGCCATCACTGGCAAATAACTTCCCTAGCTTGGCATCTGTGCCTTCTGCCTGTCACCCAAAGAGAAGGAAAAGCTGGGCAAGTCTGGTTATTTTGGGGTGTGTATAGAGTATGTTTCCCTCTCTTCATAGCAGAGTTCTTGGCTGACTTGCATCAGGCATGTTAGTAACAAGCTTAGAAAGAGCACAGGCATTTCTGTACAGGTAGATATATAAAAATGTGTGTCTGTTAGTATTTGGGCAGGATGTAGCACAAAAAGGGGGAAGCCAGTGAAGAAATCAGAATATAGAGCGGAGTAAAACCAGAGCAACACATAATAGGATTATGAAAATAAATATTTTCCTTTCATACTCCTTATGGTGTTTGTTTGATTTAGTATTTTCAATAGTGAAACTTCAATAATTTAACTTTTCCTAAGTCAGATCTTCTCTGTAATTCAAACAAATTCTTGGTGGTTCTCTTTGCAATGACATTCCTCGTAACAGGTTCAAAGTAGTAACATTTAGCAAATTTAATTTTTACAATTGTAACCAAATTATTGTGTGTGGTTAGTCATATCATTGTGTTATACCTGGATAATATATCTATATATCCATCCAAATATTGTTTGATCACTTCTTTTTAAATTGTAGGAATAATGCCTGTCCGTGTTATCATTAATCTGACTTTTCTTAGTGGGTTTCACCCACTATGAGAAAAAGTGTCTGCAATAATTTGAGTAGCCTCCAGTGATGGTGGGGCCCCTGGAAACTGTGTACTGTAACTGGTAGTCTTTTCTGTTTAGCTAGTAGCTAGCTGCAGGTGTTTAAAAGGTGTAGTGTCGTATTTAAGTGGCTGTGTGTCTATGGATTGGATGGAGGGATAAACACTGTGACATTGGATAATTTTCCCTTCTTCTGTTTTCAAGTCTTTATGTTCTATGGAAATATTTGTGGAAAACAGATCTTGTGAACAGCCAAAATCCCCTTTTTAAAAGTGAAAATGCAACAGTAGTAAATATGAAATAAATGTGCTAATTAATTCAGTGAAAACTTTTTAAAGATATATTGATCAGAAAGAGAGAGACCTTTTGAGGTGAACTATAGAGTTAAGATAATACTTTCCAGAGCTAAAAAAAGCTCACAGAAGCTTGTTTTTATGATTCATCTGTCAAACACAGTTGCAAAGATAAAATTTAAGGCAGACAATAAAGGTTTTTGATGAACACTCGTTCAATATGCTACCCCACTGACAGAGCTAGCCTTCTTTTTTGTATGGTAGTTCTGGATTCTGAAATGAAACACAGTAGGTAGGAGGAAGTTGAAAAGGCTTCAGAAGCTGTCATCTGTCTCAGAATGAAAGGACTTTTTCCCCACTTTAAGTTTCAGTGTCCTATGTCTTTCATGCATTCAGTACATACTAAAGCCATTGTAAAGATATCAGTGTCATAGCATGAGGAATTAGACCAACGTTGTGGTTGGGGCTGGTCTGGGCAAAAGAGGATTATTGCTTTCTGAGTTCTTATTTAAAACTGTCAGGTCCTTTTTTTTTGGGTTTTTTTTAGGTTCAGTAATCATTGCTGAGGACAAAAACTATCAAGATATAATCGTCAATATAATTTACATTTTAGCAGCAGTGGAGTTTTAAAATTTTTAATGAATTATAAAGATTTTGTCAGGATTATAGAATTGACTTTGTGCAATTTAAGGTTTTGCTACTATAAGAGATCCATATGCATATAGTTCTTTCAGAGTTAAATCCTAGAATAAAGTCTTTGTCATTTGGATATGAAATTCCAAGTGCATCATCACTGAAATATTTTAGCTTGCCAGTATTATATCTGAGTTTTTTCTTTCTTAATTGCTTTTTTTCCTCCTTATTATAGATGGTCTATTTTTTTTTTTTCACTTCACCCTTTTACACTATCATGCTTCACAGACTTCACTACCAAAATCTTGCCACATAAACTCAATGCATGTCTTCCTTTGAATTTTTCTTGATGCATTCATATATATTTTAATTACGCTATAACAATATAGGTGCAGGTTCTGTCAGGAGGAGTAGCTGTTCTTAAACATTTAAAAGCAGTGTACCACAACAGGCTTGAATATTTTGATATGTCTTTGATAATTTATAAAAGGTAAGTGGCTGGTTATTCCGGCACTCAGTAAAAGATTCAGAGTTTTAATGTTATGGAATCACAGAATGATGGATGTTGGAAGGGACCTCTGGAGACTGTTGAATCCACCCCCTCTGCACAATCAGGGTCAGCTACACTGGGTAGCAGATACATAGGGGCATTGGGTATCTCCAGAAACAGAGACTCCACAACCTATGTGGAATGTTTGACAGATTGTCCTCCTAATAAAAAAGGTTTTCTTGTCTTTAAATGGGATATCCTGTGTGTGCCCATTGACTCTTCTAATTTGCCTGGACAGCACTGAGCCGTTTCTGGTTCCATCCTCTTTACTCTCTCCAATCAGGTATTTATGCACATTGGTAAGATCCCCCCAGGCCTTCTCTTTGCATGGCTAAGCAGTCTCTGTTGTCTCAGCCTCTCCTTGCACATCAGATGCTCCATTCCCTTAATCATCTTTCTGGCCCGTTGCTGGCCTTGTTCCTGCGTGGGGGGGTTGGGTTAGATGACCTTTGAAGGTACCTTCCAACCCAAACTATTCTATGATTTAATGATTCTCTCGTGCTGGAGAGCACAGAACTGGACACAATACTCCAGGTGTGGTCTCAGCAGTGCTGAATTAAAGAGGAAGGATGAGCTCCCCTGTCATCGCCCCACCAGGCCCTTTCTAACACAACCCAGGGTGCTGGAGACCTAGTTTGCTGCAAGGGCACATTGCTGGCTTGTGCTCAACTTGTCCTCCTCGTCTTCCATCTCCTTTTCTATTAATATAAAGCTACTTTCCAGCCAGTTGTTCCCTAGCCTGCACTTGTGCATGGGGCTGTTCCTCCCCACATGCAGGACTTGGCATTACTCAGTGTACTGTTTTCATCATCTTCATCACCAGACTTCATCACTTTGCTTGCATTTTTATGAGGTTTTATATTACTTTGAGTAATGTATAAAGTCTCATTTCACGTTTTTCTTCTTGCAACCGCTTGAGCTGTGTTCTGTGAGTGATAAATCTTCCTGGTATTTTGCAGTTTGCAGCTCACAGAACAAATTATGCAAACATCTTATTACTGTTTCATTAAGACCTTTTGTTTATGCTACATCACAAAACTGTTTTGAATTTTGAATTACCATAGATGTTGGTGGTTTATGGTACTCAGGCTGAACTCCACCTTTGTTGTTTAAATATTTTTTCTTTCCTTTTGCTTTTCATTTCTCTCTTATCTGAGAGATTTAATATCTTAAGATTTATTTTTTTTGTTACTGGCTCTTTGGAAAGCAACACAACTCATATGGCTCAATCGATGTCACTGGTGTAATCACATTACAGTTATAGCTATTGAAGGTGAGCTTTTAGCAAATTATTGAGAACTCAGTGCCTTGAATTTGAGTGACAGTCTGTTGCCTTGCTTCTCTTAGAAAATGCCAATATAAAAACTTTAGGTAGCTACATTTTAATAATACATGTTAATGAGTTGGAGGAAGGATGAACCAAGCAGGGGCAAAGCTTCTGAGTCATTAAAAAAGTTTAAAAGTACTTTAAAGTAGGGAAAAAGTTAGTGATCTTTTTTTGGAATTTGCAGTGCTCTATTTCTGTGGCCGTAGGTTGGAAACAGATTGGATGTCAGACTGATTGTCAGCATTTGTGTTAGTGGTTTTGTATGTGGGTGGTTTCTCAAGTAAAGAATTTTGCATTTATTGTAGAAGCTAGTAAGGTAACTTTCCTATAGCTAGTTAGGTATTAAAATACATAAGATATAAATAATGTATAACGAGTTTGAAAGCTTACCTCATGTTTCAAATAAAAGGAACTCCTGAAACACAATTCACTATGAGAATATGAACACTTGACCAACAAACTGAAAATGTAGTTTCTTCTGTGTTGAAAGGGTTTGACATGATAAGCTTTCTTTCTAATGCTTCTGTCACATAAAGACTAATTTTGGGGGGCTTAAATAAACGTATACTGAACCAGTATATGTGCATTTTTACACCCGTATCTACAGCAGTTGGTGGTGTATTGCAATAGTTGATTATATACTTTATCTTAACGATGTAGCCTATCGTCACAATTTAGAATATTACTCGAAAATCTGAGTTCTGGCTCACTAGAACATTTTAAGCACATAATTCCTCTAGAATGACTCGCTTAAACACAAATTTTAGGCAAGTTATAAATTATGTATTTTGCACTGTCTTCATCTCCTTGTGTCCCTCCAGAGTCACGGTAAATTAGGTAGCTTAAAAAATGTGACTTCAATATGCAACTAGTTTGAGTTGGTATCTCATATTTTTGTTTTCATTCCAATAATCATTACCAAGAGTTAGAAAGCCTAGCTTTTAGTGACATGGCGCATGAATCAATATTTCACAGCCTACTTTTGGAATAGAAACTACCATTTTGTTTTTCAAAATCCACCTTCATAATGAAGCAGCATAACTTGCTTCACACAAGCAAGCTACCATTTGGAGCAGAGTATGTTAGAGTTACAGCAGGTTTTTGTCTTTTCTAACCTCTTATGTATTAATATATATTAATATATGTATTAATAAAATCTTAGTCCGTGTAACTTGCTACTGCATTGTTTGAATGTCATTTCATATCCTCTGCAAGTTTTTGTGTTTGTTTTGTTTTAATGTTTTAACACTTCTCCAGTAAGAATCTATTAATGAAAGGTGACCATTTGGGATTTGGTATACAAAATCAACACAGCTTGGATAATCTATTATTTTTTCTTCAGTCTTGTTGTATGTCAAGGGAAAAAAATTGCTTGTAGCATGTTATGAAATACCGTGCCACACGCACATAGAAATGTATCATAGTTGGCATATCTGTAATTTACTTGTAAGTATGAAATTCCTGTTAGGAATCTATATATCATATTAGCAAAACAGTATCCATTCTGTACTATATTATTTTGGCAACATGATAGCTAGATTTGAAATGGAATCCAAAGTTTATAGTTGGCATCACATTGAGAATTACTTAATTACATTTTCTTTCCTGTCACTGACCTCATCTCTCTCCAGCTCTAACTACAACTGTCTACATTGCAGCAGGTGTGGGAACCCTCTAATATGTTTGTGCAATTTCAATTTTTATACCTACAGTGAAGATAGTAGTTTTCTTACTGTATATCAGGGGTTTTTTTGTGGGGTTGGCACCAAAATAGTCAAGTAACTTATTATTTGGGATGAGCAAATTCATTATATTAAATGTATTTGTCATTTTTATTTTTCAGATTGTATCTCACAATTGTTGAAATTATATTAGCAAATACTAAGTATAGAATAACAGCAATAGATAAAAACAACAATGAATTACAATTACAATGTTCATCCCCACAAAAGCGCGTTATTCCGTGCATTGCACTTCCTCACTGCCAGTAGCAAACTGTGTTTGTAAAGATACTTTGAGTAATGTTGATAGCCATGTTCTATTTAACAATAAAGCAGCATAAACATTATGTGTAACATTCAGGACTGTTGAGCATTTGAATATTTTATTTTTTTTCTGAAAACCAGGAATTCCTAATTTTCAACTGAACTACTGCTTTTATCTATGCATCTGATTTGGACTTCTTATCAGAGTATAAGTTAAAATTACATGGGACATAACTCAAGTAAAGCTGGATTTAGTTTGACAAAAGCTATGCATAAACCAAAATTAACTTCTGTTAGTCATAGCACACAAAAGATATTCTGTATCTAAGTAAGCATTGGCACAGACTGCTCAGGATCTTTGTGAGTGCTGAAGTGAAAAGAATCTTCTAGTGATTGATTTTGTTGTTGTTGTTCTGTTTCATTTAAAAACAAAAGAACATAATTTTTTTCTGATTAAAAGTTGTGTGTGATATAAGAAATATTATCAGAATGGTGCTTTTGAATGTAGTCAAGGTTTTGTGTGGTGTTTTTTTAAGAAGCAAATGTCCTTTGTTAAGATATAAACTCACCAGAAAAAGAGTGTAGAGTTAAATTCAAGCACAGGGACTATGAATGGCATTGTGAAATGTACATTCTGGCCATATAATGTACTTTAAGGAAGAATGTCTCCTCTCATAAAACTAAAAAAAAAGTTTTTCAGATACTGCTGTATACTGAGAGCTGAAGAAAAACTTGAGAGAGGATCTCAGTTGTTATAAAGGAATGTCTTTCTACTCATATTTCTAATATCTAATAGCTTAATTGATAATTTCATGAGTCCTTTGTTGGTAATTTCAGCAATGTTTAGAAGATCCTAGGTTATAGAATTTTATTAATAAAATAAAATATTTAAAATTCTATTTAGTAAAATGCACAATCTCCCAAGTTATGCGAGATCAAGTGTTAGTGCAATTATGTTTACTTTGTATTTTTTAATAGATGTGATATATTTCTAAGAGAATACATTTGTTCTACATGTGAGAAATAAAATTTATTATGTCCTCCTACATGACAACATCTTGTTACTTCTTGCCTAATTTAAGCTTTCATTTGGATGAATACATTTCTGGTTGGCAGTGTATTGCCCTCCTCCTCTGCCAGCCAGGGCCTCCCCTCAACTCCCTCCTGCCTGTCAATTTTTTATCCACTGTAATGTGACGCTTAACAGAGTTTTTAATCAAAATTTTAATATTATGGTGGGGGATTAGAACCTGTTTGCCTGTAATTTGGTACTTTAATTTTGTTCCCTGTTGCTCCTTTTTGATTTTTTTTTTTCCTAGTTATATTCTTGGTTTGGAATGGCAGCTTTGCTCTGAACTTCAGCCATCCTTCTGTTGTGGCTTAGAGCATCAGCAACATCAAGTTACAGAGAAGCACAGACCTGGGACCTTTTATAATTATTACCAGTTTTATAGTTACTACTAGTCAAGGCTAACCCTTGAGATGTATTAAGAGCTTTTAGAAGTAGATAAAACTTTTGGAAGAGAGGATACCTGAGAAAGGAAAGCAAGCCACTCTTCTAGTCCAGATACACTCCCAGCCAACAGAGGCTCCTAGTCTGAACTTCTCTTATAATTGTTGCTAGCAGACTAAGAAAATAGAAGAGAATCACAGAGTACATTGACAATACTGCGTGATGTTTACTTTATGTAATATATATGTAGGTAACTTCCAGGATCTTTTTTAACGTATATAATTATATTGTGTATATGTGTGTGTATGTATATATATACAAACATAAAAGTGATTGACAACTGGCGTTTGTTGGGTTTCTAAATACTGTTAAGAGTGTCAGGGCTGTTTAAGTTCTGGGAATAATAATACAGAGGAAAAAATATTACTTCAGATCACCTTTTGCTTCAGTCTCATGTTTTAGAAATCACTAAGCGTCTTGGTGCCATGCAGGAACGGGATACATCATACTTTCCCCAGTCTGTCTGTCATGGTACCAAACATATGTTGGGGAAAAAAATACTGGGGGGCAGGGGGGAGGGAAGCTGCAAAAAGAGTATAACAGTTGATATTGTAGAAACTGGGTATTGAGTTTTTCTTGTATGATCCTTTTGGTTGATTTCCATGTGGAGAGAAATCTTGCATCATAAAGTTCAAGGCCTCTTACTTGGCAGCAAGGACTGTCAACAAGAAAGGCATTCATTATTAATAATGAAAAAGTCAGATCATTTTTCATCTTACGCAGGGAAGAAAAGGACAAAGAGACATCAACACATTAAGCTGTGTAGCTAACCCATTCTGTCCTCCCTAACCCGTGGTAATGAATGTGATATATGCAGGCAGAGGCAACGTGCACTGCCAAAACGTGTAGATTTGTCATGCAACACAGCTTTCTTTTTTTGGTTAATCTAGTGAGAGGCAATATTTGTTCAAACAGGAAAACTGATATATTTTCCAGTGGTGAATTCTGTGTCAGGGCACTAATTTTCAATGAATTTTATCTCTGTTCCTGGGTGTTTTCTTCATAATTATATAGATATATAGATAATGTGTCACTTTTGCATTTGAGTTTAGTTAGATGATCTGAGCTTGGAGTTCCTGTACAAGTTAGTTATTTCAGTCCAGGTTAAGTATCTAGGTTTGTAGTTAATGAATACAATTTGAATACCTAGCTTTTTTTTTTTTTTTTTTTTAATAGAGGAAAATATTCTGATTGATTAATATATATACTAAAACAGGAGGCTGCCTTTTTTTTTTTTTAACTTAGCAGCTTTTGTTAAATTACATGTAAATTATCTAACAAGGTTCTCAAGTATATAGCAGGTATTTAGGAGGAAACATTATTATGCTTCCATTTCTAGGAGCTAGAATCAAAAGCAAATTGTAAATTGCAGACCCCAAAATCTACATTCCAGATCTCTTGGAATTAGACAAGTACAAATACTTACAGTTCTGGAAGGCAACTAAATGTTGTGTAGGTAACACGTTCAAGAAAATATAATTTATACTTATGGTAATTTTACCACTGCTGCTTCTATACAGAATTTCTTAAGGGACACAACCATCAATGCAAAACTCAAGAAACATTCATTTCATGCTCTGGTCTTTGTTTTTCACAATGCTCTAAAGTACTTTTGTTACACACATGCTATTTGACTGTACAGGTAAAGAAAACATACACAGTGACATTAAGTGTGAGTGTGGATCTTTACATGCAAAGTTCATGTGGCTGTAACAGTGAATGAGGAGCTGTTTGGAGTGTAGGTGAAGGACACATCCCCAGTGCGGTCACAGAAGGGATAACAAGAATGATCAAGGGATGTTGTTGGAGCAGGGATGGATGCTAGGCTAGAGGACAAAAGAGAATGAATGAAAGCAAGAAACCAAAGGTTTCCTATTTTGTGATTCAGTCATTCCAGTGGGACGTACTATGTCATTTTGACTCTACACATTCTACATTGACTGAAAGTGGGTCAAGGTGTGTGTGGGTTTAGCCAGATAAACCTAGTTCTGATGTTTCGTGTGTGTTCAGTATTTAGTTCACAATCTTGGTAATATACGTAATGTAATTTTCTCAGTATACTTCATATTGTAATGTGTCAGTAGAGGGTGGGTACATATGAAGAAAATAGTAAAAAATTAGTTTCTCCAGTAATTAAGACTAACTCTGTGTGTACAACTCCATTTTGTTGATCAAAGTTTTGGGTTTAACTTGAATTGAATAAATGAGGTCTAGAGCAATCTCAGAATTGAGCAAATAACATCTTTGTGTGTGATATTTTTTCAATGAAGGTAAATGCTAGGGAGAACGTATTCACTCACATCAGCTTTCCATCCATTTACAGTTTGTTTATGATTTCAGGGGATGGGTATAGGTTTTCTTTATATAAATACCATATACCATTATAGAGGTTTGTTGTTTTATCTGTCTGTTAGTAATACAGCACATAAATCTCCAACTAGCAATGATTTTAAGCATTCGTTAAAAGCATTTTTGTAGAGAACCTGATACTCATAAACAGGATTAAAATGACTGAGTTGTGCATCAAGGCTGTCTTGCTCCTAGAGTAAGTCTATTTTATGGCATTTGAATTATTTTGGCAAGATTTAAGTAAATAAGATAGTTAAAGTTTGGGTTTTTTTCAAATTTATTTCTCTCCAGATTATTTAAGTCTTTAAAATCATGTTGACTTTTCAGCAATAGGTTCTGAAATATTTAAGTAAGAATGAAGAGTAAATGAAAGCACACCTTGACTTTGTGTCGAGACAAATTTTTTGAGGATTGGTAGTATGAATCAGGCTTATCCAGTCCTGGCATTGCCTGCTATTTTGTAAAGATTTTATTGGAGGAAAAATATAAGTTTTCCATTTAGTTCAATTTGGAGAGGATCACCAAATCCTTGAGAAAAATGTTCCTTCTGACTTATCTGCAGCACTGCAGGTGTTTGTGTTCAGAGTGCCCAGGGCTGCAGTCACTGAGTGCTCAGGCTCCTGTGAGTTTCAGTGAGTTTGGCTCATAATAAATGGAGAGTTGAAAAATACTATAGTGGGTTTTTTTTTGTTGTTTGTTTGGTTTTTCTATGTGTTATTTGTAGTCTAACTGCTTATTTGATTTTGTTTTTCTGCTGTTTTGTGATCTGAGAGATCTTGAAGTTGCCATGTCTGGAGATTAGTAGTGAGTCCTTGCATCTAATTTTGTGCTTAACTATTCTGTGTTCTAGTGGGGACAGTTCAAATATTTTATTTACTTATTTATTTATTTATTTATTTTATTTTTTACCTTTTATTGATATGTGAGATTCTTACTCCCCAGCAATGTAGCTTATCAGAATTAGGGAATGCAGTTTTGGTACCAATAATATCAACTTCTGGTAAAAATTCAGGATTCAGTACTAAAATGGCATCTATTATACACAATGTAGGTGATACAATAAGATCTGTGCTACATCTTAATGAGGGTTGAGACTGTTTCTGGAGCAGGGAGGTTATTATGTACACAGTGAGATACGGTCTGTCTCTCCAGAGTTCACTTTCAGGTTACTGGATGGCACCAAACACCTGGAATTAGATGTGAAACCCTTTGTGTGTAGGTCACCTGGCTTATCTGACTGAGACCTGATGTTGACACCTGGTGACCACTTAGTGGCCTGGATGAAACTCACGGCTGGTCTCAATTAGTCTCCTGCAGCAGAGGTGACTGCATCACAATGGGCCCTTGTGATGACAGGTGTAGGAGGGAGACCAGAGGCTTGAGTGGGCATTCCAAGCCATCTGAGGAGTCGTTCTGAGAGGCAGGTCCTACAGGTCAGAGCTGATGCAAATGCATGGAAGGATTATGCACTATGCTGTGTTTAGTTTTAAGGAAGAGCAGGTATGTTAGTATTTGATGTGAATAATTTGCTAATTTTAATTTAGTTAATTTTATATTTTAACTTTACCTTTGTAATAATGCATAAAATGTATGCAGGATGGTGCTTTTTGTTTGGTGTATGCGCTTTATGGATGTAAGTAACATAACAAAGAAAAAATGAGTTACTTTTAAAGTTCTGGCTTTGTATTGCTTTGAACGACCACTTCAAAAACATGTTCATACCTATGCTGTCAGTCCCCCATGCCTTCATTTAAATACAGTATTTGCTAATTAGTAAGGTTATCTGTATTCTTTCCTGCCTTCTTCGTGCAGAGGTTGAGCACATGTTTTGTAGCAGAGCACTAGTCTGCTGTTTCCCAGCTATTTATGGAAATGTGTCTATGCTCTGTCAGCACTACTGAGAGGTTACCCATGCTAGGTTTAACTTACCTGTCTGGCTTAATAATAGTAATGTTTCTTTTGTGCTCTTGGGATGTAGATGTAGAAGCCTTTCATAGCAGAGAAGTTTCGTGTCATGGGTGAATCTAGGAAATTCTAAGTTGGAGATGCAAGTTAAGACAAAATGCCTCCTCTGTGTATGTGAGCAATTATATACTATACTGGGAAGTACTACAAACCCAACTACAGTAATTTGTATGCTTTCATATTGGTTTTGAGAATGCATTTAGCACCTTATGCACCGTATGTCAAGGCACTTTATGTCTTATCTGACCTCACTGATATATTCTCTAACTCTTTTAGGGCTTTTGAGTAGCTGAATTTTATGGATCAGGTTACAAAAAAGTGTGCATTCAAATAAAAGCAGGGCTTTGTATCAATTCTGTACGCAAAGCTGCTTTTATGCCAAAGCATGTAATTCTGCAAGGGTGATACAGAGCCAAAATTCTGAAGTTAAAAAAACACACAAAGAAACAAAACCCTTCTCCTCATAGATTCTGGCACAGGAGTGAGGTTGGGTCAAGGCATCTAATGTCATTCTGCTGGAATGGTCTTTTGGCTGCTTTAGCAAGTCTTGGTAGTGCTTCAGTATAAACCGATGCTCAAAGCTATGAAAACCTAAATTTTAATTTGCCTGAGCTGCATCTTTATCTCCTTGGATGAAGATGGATATTTAACTAGAACCCTTTGGGCTTGGCCATAAGGATTTTAAGATGTTTTAGTGGAAAATCAGATTGAAAGCCACAGGAAAGAACTAGAGATGAAGCGCTAGATTTTGAAGAGTCATTGAGCTAAATTTAAAACTTACTTAGTCGATCTTGTGGAGTAATGTCAAAAGGATGAGGAAAATTTTGGAGTTTACTGGTAGGTGATAAGTCAAGTCCTCAAGGGAGCTGTGCAGGTAGTGTTCGTTGCACTAGGAAAGTGGAGACTTAAGAGATTCAGCTGCAGTTAATGGATGATTTGTTGCTTTGATATGTAAGCACGTTAATATTTTGCTGTTATACATTAAAATGAGCTGATGCATTGTGGATGAAGTCTGGTAGATTTAGATTCAGGCTAAAAAAGTGGTTCACTGAAGAAGAAAACTGTGCTGATGTCCAGCTAATCTAATTCCTGCAGAGAAAAGATACAACCTTAACATAATAGCATAATTAATTTATCATTTATTGTCCTTCTGAGATTTGACAGTCTATTTTTTTTTTTTTTGTTAAGAGATTAATAATCTTTCACAAACCCCTAAAACTTCAGCAAGATGTGTTTATGCTGCCCTACTACGTATACTTAGAAGTGTATTTGGTGGTGGTTTGGTTTTATAACTTCTATTAACATCACAATTTCTGAATTTTCATGCTCTTGCTGCTTATATTGCTCTCCAGGTTATATTCTTTCCTTGTGATTTCATAACAGCAGAAGAGCATGGGATGTGGTGGTGCAAATTAAGGAACAAAAAATTGGGCTAAACTTTTATTGATTAATGAATTTGTGTGAAAATTTTGGTTTAAAATAAGTGTATTTGATATGAATGAAATTGAGATTGTAGTACTTCAAGTGGCTTGTGTCTGTATAAAATAACAGAATTTTGCATACAACCAAATCTGGGTGAAATATCTATAATATGTCCTTACTGTTTAAATGGTCTCTCTTTCTCCTATCTGATACTTTAACAAACAGCCTGCAGTGGCAGCAGGGATGGGACAGGAAAACTTCATCACTTTACATAAAATTGTGGACTTTTTTTTCTTTTTTTTTTTTTTTTTTTTTTTCCTGAAACGTTCGTAGCCTCCTCATCCTACATACTGAATCTTTAAACTACTTTACAAATTGTACCCAATTTTCTGGGATTAATACTCAATTGTGTGTATTACTTTTTTAATTCTGAGTTTTAAAATGTAATTCTGAGTTAATTTTCTAAGGGTCATGGTGTTATGTCTTTTTTTATCTGGAATGATTATTATATGGCAATGTTACATGTGGCATGCTGATATCTTCTTGCTAACATTATGATATCAAGAATAACCTAAATGGTAATTATTGTAGCTGCATGCTTCTGGCAAACTAGTTATTTCGTGAATCCGGCTTGTACCAGTGTATCACAGATGTAAACAATCTTTGTGTATTTCTTTTTGAAAAGGTTTACTTGGTAGTGTGTCAGTTCTGCACAGTAGATGAGAGCACCCGGTGCTTCGGAAAATGAAACATAGAAGTGTCCATAGTACCTTCCTGCCAGGTGAGGTGGGACTGGGATTGACAGAAGATTTTGCTGCACTGATTTCTATTTCACCTTCTTAGTTCTGTCTTGTGCCTATTTCCCTGCTTCGTGAGTCTGTGCTCCAAAGGTCACAGCTTTCCTAAATCATGGCTGCTGCACTCACTGCTTGCAGCTCCTCATAGTGCAGTCATCCTTTGTTCTGGCAATGATGCTTGTGCCGTTGGGTGACAAGTGCTTTCTGAAACTCTTGCTGCTTAAGTTACCAGCCATGCTGTCTTTCCAGTTGTCTGGCATCTGCATCATTTGTGCCAATGCTGGCACATAAAAGGGATGGGAACACATAGATGAAAGAGAACAAGGGTGATGGCAATCCCAAAGTAATTTAAGGTGCTTTGGAACCTCATCCTATGTTTTCAGTGCATCAGTGTGGTTAGGCATATGGTTTTGAGACACAAGTGTCCTGATAAAATACTTTAGTCTACCCTTTATTTACTACGCGAATTGCGTAGCAGATTCGGTGCCACCATCAGGAGCTGGTCCGAGCTCGGGGTGACATAACACGCGTCTCCACTAGATGGCGCTGCCGGTCCGGCTGTGCGCGTGCCGCGGGGGAGCCGAACCCCGGCCGGGGACAGGGGGACTCGAACCGCGGTCCCGAAAGCGAGGAGTCCCGAGGCAATCCGCGATTGTTTTGAAGAGATACACTGGTGTAAACTCTACAAAATGGAATCAGGATCAGGTTGTTAGGCTGGTCATTTGTCCATCCTTTCCTCCCCCCCCCCCCCCCCCCATATCCCTTTACTTTCTACAGAATATCTAGATACGGCAGACCAGGAAAATCAGACCTGTCAAGGAACATGCATCTTCTGTTTGGAGGTGTCTCTAACTCTTTAAGGGCTGCACATTTTTCAAATTATTATTTATTTATTTTATTACTTTCCCCATCACCCACCCTGAACACATTGGTGGCAATAAGGGCTCTTCACTTCTTATGTTGTGAAAAATCTAGATACTTAATGTTGAATATTTATGAAATATGTATAAAGTGGTGCTGAAGAGGTTAACTGTACTGCAGAGTCTTTGTAGATGTTGGGTATGAAATACGGGAGAAGTCAATGGACATAACACAGTGCTTCATACAAACAGTAAATTAGTGATTCTTATTTGCCTGAGGTAAGCGCGAGCCTCTGCAATGTCTTGATCTTTGTGCGAAGACCTAGTAAAGAAGAGCAATCTTAACAGAAACCTTAAATTAGAAAGAGGGATTTTCCTGACTAGAACATATCACTGGGAGGATATGTCACCTATTAATTGAAAAGAATAGAGGGAAAACCTTTTATTTAGTCTTTTTGACAAAACAAATTATTTTAAAACATCAGTGATATTGTCTTGTTTATTTTTAAAAAGCATAACACACATATATGAGAAAATTAAAAAATGGAAAAAGTCAAAGATATTAATGATTGCTAGTCATATGTCAAAATATGTTAATGAAGCATTCTATTTTTATGCTCATAATATTCTGCTTTTCCTGAAGTCCTGAGAGATATTTTTTATGTAGTGCTAGAAAAGGAGTATTTAGAGAAGGGTCTGCGCTGCTATTAGCTGCTATACCACTCGCCTGAATTTGTTTTTATGCTGCATCAACCATTTTATAAAGTTGAGAAGAAAATACATTCTTCACATGGATAATTAAATATGCAGTTGTGATTCTGTTTTTTTTAAATGCTTGATGTCTTAAGGCATGCAATCTTTAGAATACTGTATCCCTTCTATATGTGTAAACTTGTTAGTGTAGGGTACTAGTGAGAAAAGTTTGAAGTGTCAAATGGTGTGTGGTCTTGCAGGTGATCTCTTTCAGATCTTTTTTTTTACTTGATGGAGGAGGTTTGACTGATGAGGCAGTCTGCTATGATAATTCTAAAGGTTAACTTTTAGGCTGAATGTTTGTAAATGTGAATTTTTAACTTTGGTTTTGAGAAGTAGTAGTTGACTACCAGATCACAACAAACTGAGCTGGTGATTGTAAATGGAACATGTTGTACTAAATAATCAAATGCATTGTAAATGAAAGAGTGGTTTTGCCTTTGTACGTCAGCTGTGTGAGAAATACTGTTGGTTCTTTTTGCTTTGCTACAGAGATTCTTTGATTTCATGTTTTTATTTGCATATTCAAGATTGGTCAACACTTTGTTCATATTTTTTAAATGGTGATCTCACTGGATGTGGGGAGAGGGTGCGTATCTGCGAGTTCTCCCCCTGTGCTCTGTACCATGACGCTGACAATCCAAACATGCTGGAAGAGGGAACGTTGCCTCTCCTGGTGGTGTGGTGGGCGTTGCACATCAGATGAATCTGTTAGCACTGTGGAAGAACACTTTCTTTCTACATTTCTAATTGAACTCCCACAGAGGCTGATTTGGGTTGTGTAAATTGGTAACCTCCTTCTGTTTTGAAAAAGGTTTGTAGTTGTTGTTAATTGATATCTAATTGGTAATATCAGCAACAGAGTGTGGGATGAGTTCAGTTACTGACCCAACAGAGCAGCACTGAGGCAACTGTAAGATGTTATATGCTGTAGGCAAAGTGGGCATTGCAATTGCACACATACATTTTTGTAGAATAAGGGAAAAATCAAGTTGTTATTAATTTGCAGATGAGATATTGACGGGTCATATACTGTTCTGTGAAACAGCATAGTAGTTACAGTGATGCTGTCACTCTGTGTAAGGACAGAAGGTCAGGTTGTGTACAGTCATTCATGCACCTTGGGCGCATTTGCAGTGGTACTTACTGTATATATAGCCATAACTTGGAATGTGGTTATGATTGATGGATCGAGTTTGGTACAAGAGTGTGTATAAACAAGGAAATGGCTTTAAAGACGAGACATTGATTGTATTTTTATAAAAATAAAACACATTTTGTTACCTATTTTTCTTTTTAGACATAATGACAAGTTATCCTTGGAAGGGATGAAAATTGGCAATGACTTTCCCCTACATCTCTTGAGGTAGCGTTTTTCACGCTAGAGAATTCTGTTTCTCACTTAGGTCTCTTACACTAATGAATTATTTACGTGTATCTATTGTTTGTCTGTATAGAGATTATTTGGATAGTTAAAACATCATGTTTTTGTTTTAATAATATTAATACACAAATGTAAGGAATTCATAATATTTGTGGGTCCTATATTTCCTACTTTGGCATGTGTGAAAATTAAGGATAAAAGACCAATGAGAAATATACTTTTAGAATTAATATTAGCTACAGTTACACTATTAAATTCTCTTGAAGTAATTGTTTAACACACTGCCTTTAAGAGTTTAATCTGTTTTATGGACGTCCTTTTAGCTGTAAAATAGTACAACAGACGGAAGAAAGTTTCCTTGACCATCACCATGTTCCAGAACTTCACTTTGGGAAATTGGATAGACTTATGCAGTTCCAAGCTGTTTGGCTAGGAAGTGTGCTGCCTTTGATTTTGACATAATGTGGAACGAGTTGATTATTTGCCTCCTTACATAACTTATTTGTTTTTCATTAAACATTCTGATAAGGTCTTATTAAAGTACCATGTATTATTTATGGTATTTCATATGAAAATGAGCTGAAGGGAAAATTCTATCAGCTTAGGGCGTTTGCAGAATAACAGCCCTTCTGTGCTAGGGGAAAAAAAAAGAATGAAGAAAAGCATGACATAGTCCTGTCAGAACAGGAGACTGCTTAAGGCACAGAGAAAGAATGAAAAAAGGAGAAAGGGCATAGAGAGGGTTCATTTCTCCTTTTCACTCTCTCTTGCTTCTCTTCGTCTGTGGCGCGTGGGGGTTTTTGTTGGTTGTTTGGTTTTTGTTTGTTGTGGTTTGTTGTTGTTGGGTTTTGGTTGGGTTTTCTTTTTGCTTTGGTATTGTTTTGTTTTGGGTTTTTTTGGTGATAAAGTATTCTGTGCTGTTCCAGTAGATCAGTCTGCGATAAACTGCAGAAGCATGGATGTTTCCTAAGCTAAAGACAATCCCTGTATTGTAAGTTTGTGCATGATTGTTTTGGTGTTTCTTGCTGAGTTCTGAATACATTGGTTCTGTTGCATTGGCTGCTTTTGAGAAAGAAAATTATGTAATAACTGATTCTGCTGGAGAATTTTCGGTTTTGCATGAAGACGACGTTAGTGGATCTAAATCAGTCTCTGAAGCCTGTGTGGGTGCAGGTATGTGTGCGCACATGTAGAATGAAAAAGAATATGTTTTTTAAATACAGCGCCTGAGTTGCAGTGACATGTTTTCTATCTGTTTCCAGTAAAGCGGGGTCTATTATTTGTTTTTAAGGGTGGATCTTAAGATCAAACCAGTCCTGCTGTTGATGAAATAAGACTTTTGTATGTGTGTTATTTATTTATTGTTGCTAATGTTATACTCTTGATCTAAGATGTGTTTTTGTGGGAGTTAGATGTCCTATAAAATAAGCAATTTAAAAATCTTCTGTAGAGTGTTTTTAAAAGGAACCCCTTCAAAACCTCAGGTGGTGCTTTGAGGTTTGACCTTCTTTCCTGAAGAATTAATAATTAATTCATCTGTCAAATTCTAATTAAAAATAGTAGTATCTTCTGTGTTACTTAAGTTGTATCTAAAAAAAAAAAAAAAAAAAAAAAGACCTGTAATGTAGGACCTCAAGGACAAGCTGTGGTATAAATTATTTGATTTGCAGGTCACATCCTACTTTATTACATAAAGACTAACTAGATCTACTAATGAATAATTATTACTCCATAAAATAAAGGGGGGGAAGAAAAAGCCTGCAGGAGTGGAATACTAATTTGAGGTATCACTCTCAAAGTAAAAAGTAAACATTAAATTCTGAAAATTGCAAACGTAATTTTTCCATGTAACCTGATAGGGCAGTCCTTACAACAGATTGACTAGCTGTCAAATGAATTTGTAATTTTAGATGAGATGGGGTTTAGACTAATTTTGAGATGCAGTCTTTATTCCAGACTGCTCCCCTTCCCCCAGTAAAGTAGACTATGTGCCACAGAATTTTGTTTCATTCCTCGTGTTTCTGCTACAGCAGTTACGCAGATAATTCACGGTTTTGCTGTAATGCAATAGACGTCTCTGGGAAACTAGATGGTGAATGAAACATAAATATGAAATTAATTTATATTTTAAAAGAAAAAAAAGCTCATTTACTGATAGCACTGTATATTTGCTGGCATCCACTGACTAGCCAAGATTCTTTCCCTTCCCCACTTTGTGCTTCATACTTTTGTTCTTAGAAGGGGAAAGCCCTTTTTATGTCAGGTGTGAGTCCTGGCAGGAAAAAAAAAAAGTGTGTGTGTGAGTGTGTATGTGTGTGTGCAGAATCATAACAGGCATTCAGTCCCAGCTGGCCAATGACACTAATTGCCCAGATCTCATGGATGCCTGTGATGCAGCGCGCTCACTTTCTCTCCTTCCCTATCCTCTCCAGGGATTTTTAAAATGCAGTATTTGAATTTTGGTGAGTGGTAAAGACCCTGCCCTAGGACCCATTTGACAAATGAGAAGCTGTGCAGCATCAGCACCAGCCGACTGAGCCTCACTGAGTCAATCTCTCTCTCTACTAGTCAGCAGCTACTGTTGTGAGACAAGCTTCAGCTCCCTGTGTCATTGAGGAAGTTCCATTTGCTCATCAATAGGCTGCAGGCTGTGTCTTCTTTTTTTTCCTCTCTGTTCAAAATCCGTAGTTTAAATCTACCAAGTTGCCTTAGCTGACAAATGAATGTAGGGATATAGCGCTGGGGGGGAAAAAAAAAAGGCATTCAAGAAATACTGTTTCTTACTTAAATAATCAAAAGGAAAAAAAAAACGTAGTGACAAGATAGGGCAAACGTGCTTGCATGCAAGCCCCCTCACTTGTTCTACGTAGACTTCAGAGCAACACCATGCAGCATCCCCTTACGGGTGCAACCTGCGTGGCACTGCCGAACGTGGGCATGTGTCCCCAGCTCTCCTGTGCCTTGACTTTTATGTACTTACAGCAGGTAAGTTTGCTTAACTTTTTCTTTTCCTGTATTGCCTGCTTTGTCAGCATCGTTGGGGGATTTGTAATCTTGGAGGTATTTTGTGTATGAATAGACTGTATAAATGTCTCCCACTGTGTGGAGTGAATGTTGTGCCTGCACTGAAGAATGGCGAGAGTGAGTAGAAAATATGTTTTAACAGAGCATCAAGCCTTTGCATTTTTTTGTTGTTGTTGTACTGTCTTTATTGATGCTGTTGATAGATATTTAACACAGTACTTTGACTGCTTTTCTCGTGGATACTGTAGCAGAGTTTCGGCTGTAAAGGACTGCTCTTTATTCACTTGCAGGCATAAATTATACTTCTAATGTAAATGTGCCCAATGGCAATTTTGTTTAAGCCTTCTTTGAAGCCAGGAATTTTAAGTCTCAGTTGAAACATGCTGCTGATTAAAATCAAGCTGGTTTTTAGTTCAAAAAAAAAAAAAAAAAAAAAAAAAAAGACTGTTTCTAAAGCTGTGTATGTGCAGAATTAATACTTCTATCACTGAAATACATTGGAATGGGTTTTGAAAATGTTCTGCTATCAGTAAGTTGATATAAATTTCCAGTCTGTTTTTAAGATTTTTTAAAAATTCATTTAATATAATTTTTGCTTCTAGGGGTTTTTTAAGTATTTCCATCCCTGTTCCTCCCCAAATTATTTACTACTTGATACCCTCTCTCTGTTATAACATGGAATAAATAACTGGATAATAACACAGTCTTTTTAAACTAGTATTTTGGAATCATTGGTTTCTGCTTCTCTATTTTATAGCTGAGTCCACCATTATAGTCATCTAGTAAATATGTAGAGCCAAGACAGATATATGTTATCATGCAAAAATTATTAATCCTGTTTATTCTGTTACTTTCTGCTGAAACTTTAGGGAAAAAAAAATTCTTGTGCATAATGTAACAAATAGGGGCATTTCTTCCAACTTCTACTACAGTAGCTTATATGCATATTTACTTCCATGAAACAGTGTCTAACTTTATTTCTGTATTTAAAAATGCCTGGAAGATTTTTTTACAGTATTTCTTTTTGTTCCTAAAGATTAAATAAAATAGATTTAAAGCTTACTTTTATTTCAGAATATTTTTTTTTCTGTTAGTGTAGAAAGAACAGGACTCAAGTACTTGCAGGATATAAACCCTTTTCTAGCTTTTTTTCTTCAATAGTGTAGTATAAACCATTTCTGACCTACAGCATGGGAGTTATAATCTTGTATACGCCATAGATTATAGATGTATGTGGGAGGGATTCATATATCTGCAATTAAAATTTGCATCAGATAAATATGTATTTAATATTTAAATAAATGGCATGTCATAACTAAAATGTATGTTCTTAGTAGTTTTGTATTCTGGATACATTTTGGAAATGACATTTATAGATCAGCTTTAATGATCCAGTGCGACTTGTGCACTTACTGGGTGTATATGAAATATACTCCCCTATTCTGTTGGATTTGTTCGAGTTTGCTGAACAACAATCTGTATGTTAAAGATGCAGCTTTTGACAGGAAAAAAGTGAATTAAGGTGAGAGGTCAACATGGCCACACAAGGAGCTGGTAAAGGAGAACATAAAGGTGAGGTTAGGTGCTATAATAGCCTTCCTGTGTGAGCTATTGCAGTATCATTATGCAAACACATCTATAGTATGGCACTGCTTTAAGGTTTAAGAAACTGTGCTACCATAATGATTACTTTAAAATAGTGAATTCCATCTATTCCATTTGAGAGAAAGATGAGAAGTGATTGCTAATGCACTTTACAAAGTGCTATATCTAGCGGATAATTTTTAACTCTTTAAATGGATTAACTGCCACATTGAAAGTTTTTTTTTAAAGTGTTGACTTTCTCGTCTGGTTAATCCTATTGGCGGTTTAGAATCATTCTGCCTCTACTAATCACAATTACATATAAGTTAAAAAGTCATCTGAATTCCTGATGATAATTGTGACAGGTTCAAAATTCTGTGCTTGTTGCTTGTTTTACTTGCTGGTTGGCATTTCAGTTATTCTGGATTCCTAGAGAGTCAGACGATTATCATCTTAATTCAGATATGACTTATTATTTTGTGTGTTTGGTTAAGTATTTGTTTAGAAATCAAGTTTCTTTATCTCAGAATTATTCAGACAGAGAGTACTGTGGTGGCATTACCTACAAAGATAATGTAACATGGTTTGGTTTTTAAATAGGAAAGGATAAACAGTCTCTTGTATTTTCAAAATTCATTAATAAATTTCTAGCATGGCGGTCTACTTGATTTTTTTTTTTTTCCATTTTTCTTATATCTGATAATTTCTAGCAAACCTACAAAAATACCTATGTTTTATATGTTCATTGCTAATACCACAATTTCAGTGATACTGTAAATATTTTTCTCACCCTATAAAGTTGTCTGTCTTTCTTAAATACTGGTAACCTCAAAGCTGTATCTGGCAACTTAATAATTAGTGATTCCCCCGCCTGTGGACCCTGTGACCAGCAGCACACAGGCATGTGAACCTATTTAATAGAGCCTGTTTGGTTTTTTCCTTTAAAGTTGCACTTCAGACATGTCTGCTCTCTTGCACCTCAAATAAAATGAATTCAGACATCTGAATTACAACTGAACTCTCAGTTGTTAAACTTTACTGTCTTTTTAGAATCTGTGAAAAAAATTACTCTCTTTGTGTGTATATGCTAAATACACTAGTGTTCTGGCACATGTAAGTTTTATAATCGGAAATATGGCTTTCCTGAAAGCCATAACAGGCAGTACGTTCTTCTCAAGATGAGCAAACCAATAAATATTTATGTAGCCGTGAGGATGGTGGTTTTCTGTGGAGCTGTATTAATCATTTGGGAAAATCTGTGTTTTGGGAGACATTTGAAATTGGCCATTTTATAATTGCTAAGCTAACACTGCCTGGTTAGTTTGTTTAGTAGAAATGGATACATTGTTTTCCACAGTGTACCCACAGAAGTGCTCTGCTACTTTGACCAGTGCTAGAAACTTCAGGTTTTGCCCTGAATCTTCCAGATTATGCTCCTATATAATGTTTTAAGAGCTAAGTGAGGAACTGATTTTTTTTTTTTTAAATGCTTTGTGCATATAGGATCTTTCACCTAAAAACATTTAAAGCTTAACTGTTGAAAATACAGCTGAAAATAAATAGAGAGGCCTAGTTCACATTTTAGATGAGCTGTCAATAAGATATTCGCTTGAAAACACCAACAAAAACTGAAGGATGCTTCTGAGTTAGTTAAGCTATTTGAAATGGTCTGAAATTATTTGAATGTTCCTTTACTGAGATACTTGTAACTTAGAAATCCAGAAAGAGTTTTTAAACAACATTGAAACCAGAATTACTGTATCAATAGCAGAAAGAAGATATATGGTTTTGATTTGGAAGTTTTTACAGTGTCATTATAAAGATAGGGACAATTGGGAAAAGGGTAGATGCATTTGGCTTAGGATTTTACCTACTGTCATTATTTAAAGGTAGAGGGAAAGGAAACTCAGATTTGTAGTATACCTTCCCTATCACTTGGTAATATTTTATGGTTTTAGAAATGACTAAATAGTTTTACTTTGTCTTCTCCTCCTTAATACAGCACATCAATGCAAGAAATAATTTCTGTCCCCAAGCTTATATCAGAGGCGTGGGTGAAGTAGTTCTTGAGGCAAAATTTTGACTGCCTGTGAACTGGAATTGAGCATATGTTAATGGAGGCTTATTTATGTTAGTGTTTTCCTATGTTATATGTTTGCCTGGACATAGGGTTATTTAATTCATATTTTCTGAGTAAAGTAACAAAGTTAAGTGTTATTTTGAAACATCCATGTCACAGTGTACAGTCCCACTGTCATTATTTTAAAATGCGCAATTTTTTTCTCCTGTTTAATGATGATAGATGTGCTTTGTTTTAAATAGTGAAATGGTTTGTACAAAGGGTAATTCCTCTTAAATGGAACAATTGCTCATAGTGGACATTCACAGATCGAAAACAATTGAACTGAAACTTCAATATCAACCCTTTCTGTCTTCAAGAAAGTAATCACAGTACAGCTCTTGTATCAGTGATGAAAAGAATCCACCATGAAAACAAAACAAAAACCAACAAACCCTCCATCTCTAGCCTAGCTATTCCATTAGTGCCTACATGGTAAATTAGTGTAATTTTATTTGGGCCCTAAGCATTATGACTATGGAGAAAAGCTGAATTCCCCACTCAGCTACTTATGTCATGTTTCTGGATCTGATGATTTATAGGATTCTGAAAGACTTTTTATCATGTTCTTTCTTCGTGGCTTAATTCAATGTTGATTTATTTGGTAGCATTTTCAATTGATGTAGTCAATAGTGTCAATAATGGAAGGAGGATTAGAACAGATTATCTTTGTGCCAAAATTTTGAAAATAATTAAAAAGGATGAACAATTCCTGGATACAGTTTACTTTTTCATATAGAGCACAAGCACATCAATTGCTGAATGCCACCATTGCAGTTCCAGTTCTAAGTATGTCTTTTGCATTTTATACTTTAGTGCGTCTTCAGAAGACCAGGTATGTTGGATTCAGTGACTGATGTTCTATGATGACACTGTTTAAACCTATATTGAGAACACTGCCTTTCTTTACCACTTACAGTACTCACCCAATCTGTGGCTCTCCTGTAAAATCAGTTACTCTTGACTTTAGCTCGTGAAAATTTTAAGCATCTGTTATCTTACCAATTGTGTCTTTGCACAATTTTGTTTCTCAGTCTGCTATTTCATGGCAATTTTCATGTGAAAACATACAACCTCTGCTTATGACTGCATGAGTGAAAAGAAGTCCATGTTACTAATGCTCACTCACCATCTGTTTTTCTTACAGCTGGGCCTTGAATAATTGTCCAGTAGCTGATGGACTGAGAGAGGCAATCTTTTCAGGGCATTCTCACTCATTTAACCACCTTCGCTGCCCCAAGAGAAACATAGTGCTTGTTTATTCAGACATGTAGGGTAAAAAGCTGTATTTTGCCAGATAAATTATAGTACTCTATTAGAACAAAAAAAGGAATTACCATGGTACAAACATTGTCATGTGGGTGCATTTGCACCAATGGGAGCATTATGGCACTCTTAGGGAATTTTAGTATATGAATGAAACAGACCTCAAAAGGTGGGAGCATAATATTTACATCCAGATGTACTGTTAATACAGAAGTAAGGAGTGATGTCTTGATGTTCTGTTTCTCTTAACTAAGGCAAATAAGATTGTTCTTATTCACCAATAATATTCGAAAGTGGTATTTGAAACTCCACCTCTGTTTCAAGATAAATTCATGTGTTTACATATCTTTTGTCTCTCAAGAGCTGTTTTGTTGTTTTCTAGAGACTAATGAGAAGTGGCTTAGAGATCAAGTGCAGTCTCATTCTGAATAAGAGCTAGTTTGGGGCATTTAGCTCCTGCCTTGTCAAACAAGGTCAGTCTCTTCTCACAATAGCGAGAGGAGGTGCTTTCATTAAGTACTCCCCCTTTAAAATACTAGAAGAGAGAGGGGAAGAAAAAAAAAAGAAAAAGAAAAAACCCACCCAACCCCAAACAGAGAAACCCCTCAACCAACCAGAATCAATGAAGAAGGCTGCTTGCTGCTTTGGAATATAAGAGCAAGAGCAGTTGCAAAGAAGCTTCCATGTGGCAGGAGCAGGTGAATATTTTTGACTTAGAATCATTGTTTTTATAACTGCGCTCTCTGAACAATTTAAAACACTTCGGCTGAAAAGTGATGGCTGGATTTTCTGTTGTGAGCTGTTTGTAAGTTGTCACTTTTCATTGATGTTTGCTAAATATGTAGATGTATGATTATTTTCTGAAGAAATATGTGGTGTGTTCTATGCCAAGGGAAGTGTGCAGTGGTTATGAAAGCAGGGTTTTTTCTCAGGACAACTAGTAGTATTTCATACAGTTTGTTCAGATTTTTTGACCAGTAGCCATGCAATACTAGACTATGAAGTTGTTTGTTGTTCAGTGTTTGTATTTCTCAACTGGTGAATAAATACTATCATCAATGTTAATATTAATTCTGTTTAAAATATTTTTGAACTATTTAGTGGTTAGTATAAATGAAAGTGATGGAAATTGTGACACTTGAATTTATCACCTTGCTTTACTGAGTTAGAATAATGTTAGTGGAAAGGAGAAGTCAACACCCTCTAAGAATCCTTCAAGCTTTCCTGCCTTTTAAAGGTGTATGTGCGATTGATTTATCAGTTTTAAAGTGTGATGTGTAGTACAAGAGCTCTCCTGAGGAACTCCTGTCATTTCTTTGCTAGCATTGCTCATTTACCTCTGAGTTGCCTAGTGCAGCGCCATTGACTTCTTTTACATTTTGCTTCCCCTCCTACTCTGTCAGTGCAGCAGCCCAGTGAATTTAATTAGAGAAAATGGCATATCTAATGTCTATAGTATCCTGACTAGCTGTAGTTGGGCTTTTGGTCTTTTGCACTGTAGCAGGCTCCAGCTGTGGAGAGATCTCGCTGTGTTTTGATCCTGCTCTTTCTCGTTGTGTTGAACACATGCAGAATCAAAATTAGATACTGTAGTAAGAACTGAAGCGTTCAGTGAATTATTTTTTGTTCACAGTGAGTCACTCGTTTTTATTTTTTCCCCAGATATGGAAAAGAATTGTGTGGTACTTTAAAATTGAAATACTGAAGATGTTCACATGCTCATGAATAAGAATGCAAGTTTTTCATTTTAGACCATTTTTTTAAATTCGCCTTTTGACCCTTTACATCAAAGCACACCAAAAATTGTTGGCCTTCTTATCTGTAACATCTCAAATAGGCCTTTTTTTTTTTTTTTGTACTTGTGCATAAATTTATAGTAACATCTCATATATACTTGTGAGATGTGCACATATTTATGCAATGCCTCAGTTTCTTACCAATTTGCTCTAACATTTATTATGTTGTTGTTGTTCAGAAGCCTACTTCTTTGGTTTTGCTTCTCATAACCTTTTTCTTTATAGCTATCTTCATTATCTCTACTGCGTCCAGTATGTCTGCTATAAATTTTTAACTACAGGTATTGATTTTGGGCATGAAACTTTCTTCACAAACAAGGAGTGATAAGAAGTTTGAAAATATAAGCTTATGTTTTCATAATGGCAGTCTTTCTTAAGACACTGCGAGTTTAAAGTATTTGTTTGAAATAACTTTCACTAAGTATTACAGTGGGAGACAAAAAACCTGTTAAAAGTTGTCCCAGAGAATAAGATCCTGTCAAAACAGAGCTAGTGTGAATATTTGGGGGTGAAAAGAAGTTGGGCAGCCCATATATTCAATGAGTGTCCCCTCCTTCCTCAAGTTCTTTTTTTTCCTTGTCATGTATTGGTCCTATCTCTGGGATGTTACATGGCTGCATAGCTCAATTAATGCTCTATGGCAGGAGGAGGAAAAAAATGTCTCTCTCTTGTCAGAAGCGAAGTTATTTACTTTCAAAAGCTGACAGAATAGCACTGCAGGGGCTTCATTTATTTCTGTTCAGAATGTCATTATTGTGTAATGCGGAGGGACTTCTGCATGCATTGCAGGCTGATTCTTGTAATCTTTAGCCTGCTGGATGGCTGCAGAAGTGTAAAATGGCTCACTGGAATGTTTTCCCTATTCTGACTTTAGCTCATTCGCTTTTGCAAAACTGCATTCCAAGTGTCTTAAATATTTACAGTTTAGATGGTGATAAATTTGTTTGTCGGTGGAGCTGATGCTCGATACATTCAGAATAATGCTCTGGCCTAGCTGGAAAACTGATTGTATCCTTAGTTACCTTTATATCGTGTCATTTTTCCTGATGGGTAGCATATGGTTTGAGACTGCTTTTTCAGCATTGCTCTCTCTCTCTTATACTCTCTGTTTTTTCCAAGTCTAGCCCCAAAAAGAGTATTTAAGTACAGAATGTTTTATAGAGACAACTTGTTACTTAGTTTCGAAGTCTGAAAAAACAAACTTTTTAGTAGTTGTATTGCACATACCTCAGAAGCAAGAGAAGTAGTTTTGATGTTCCGTCTCCAAGTTCAGTGTGTGTCGCTGCAAAAACACTGGAGAGTTCAGAAACTGCAATTCAAGAGGTTTGGTTTATTTTTCCTTTTCCATTGCTACCATGTTTTCCAGCTCTACCTAAAACACTACGCTTAGCACGTGCATGTGGAATTGCCTGTTGCTCTGGGGCAAGATTTTTGGTATACCTAAAGTAAAAAAACCACCGATGCAGCCAACTTCAGGATAACTTCAGGAGTTCTTTGTACCCAGACATTGCCCTTTCTACCTGCTTTTCCTGCTCTTCAAAAAAAAAAACAACCAAAGCTCCAATGGAAAATGACTTCATTTGGAGAGGAGTTGCCTTTTCAATGATAGTTGATTTGTTCATTTGTTTTTGCTAAGACCAACCCCACTTTCAGTACATTTTTTCAGTTTATTTTCTGGTTCAAAGTGGTAAACTAAACATGAAAGAAAAAACCAAAACAACAAAAACAACAACGTTTATTCATTAGTAGATTTCATTTGAAAAAAACCTGTCTTGAAACGAAGGGAAAAGGATTCTACATCTAAATGGGCTGGCTTGCTTCTTTCCTTCTTTTTCCTTCCTTTACTTGCAGACACAAAATCCAATAAATTTCTCTTGTAGTTGCTGGGCTTGGGGGAGAAAAAAAGAAAGGAAAAGCACAAAGCTACTGGGAAGCGTCAAACATGGAGAATGATGAAGTACATTTCATAGCAGCCAATTCCAACCCCAAAATCCCTGTTGTGCAGGAAGGCTTTCCAGCTCACACAGGAAATTCAGCCATTGCACAGCACAGTATTAATGATTTATACACACCGCATCACTGCTTTTGTTCACTGGCAGAGCCAGGTTGTGTTAATAAAGGAATTTCAGGGAAAAGGGTCCCGGCATGCTGAGTTGTTTTGCTCAATGCGGTGGATGCTGCCTTCATAAATCAAAGGAATTTAGTGCTTTATAACCTTTCAGAGCTGTTGAGAGTGTGTTGTGTGTTGTGTTTTTTGTGGATTTTTTTTTTCTTAATCTGGTTCACCTAGGAATATTTTCATTTCTTTTCTATAAAGAATGAATGAACTACTGGATGAGATCTATCTCAGCTGTTTTAGGGTTGATTGGTTTGCTTCACAGTGGCATTATACTTCCATTTGTTTTCCATTTGGTATTTATACTTTATGGTGTTGTCTATGGAAAGAGGTTAGCATGGTTTTATTAACATAAAGAGATGCAGATCACATTATATTCTGTCTTGTTACTTAGGAATAATTAAATAAAATGTACAGGCAGAATGTTTGCAGTAAACAAATTTTGTCTTCTTCATATAAAGTTTTGGAAAATAATAATGCTATTAAAGCATTTATAATTTTAAAATCAAGATAATTTTTAGTAGCAAAAATAGGTATATTATTTTGCGATAAATGTGAGTGTTAATTTTCAAAGTTGTTTTTTTTTTAAATCTGGAAATGTCGTTTCCTAATAGCAGCTGCAGGATTGCACACTTAATTTTGTGTTTATTAACATAACGATTCTTTTCAAATAGTGGATTGATATTGATATTATGAAAGAAAATATGTATCTACATTTGATTACACAAATGAAGATAAAGAAGGATGTTCTTAAAAAAAATATCTCAAATTCTGATGTAAATTAGAATATTAAGCAATGTTACAGGGCACTCTCCTAGAAAATAAACACTTGGTTTGATACTCATGGAATCTAATTTTTGCTTTCCATTAATGTTTTACAAAAGAGGGGCTAGAAAATAATTACAGAGAACGTGTTTTTGCAATTAAAGGGAACGTGGCTTTCCAGGGGAATCTCAAGCCATTGTATGACGCAGCAGGCGCAGTGGGTTTAGTCCATTTGGATCGGAGTCTCTGATTCATGTAGGTTTTGTCTAGAGAAGATGTGGCTGCCCTGGCCTGGCTTTGTCACCGAAGAAATACAGTTCCCTCCTGGCTTTGGGGAAGTCAACAATGTGGGAATCAGTACTGCAGAAGTTAAAGCTATGGAAAACTAAGAGGAATTTTTTGTTTGTAGTTTGTCCTGTAGTCCGAAGGCAGATAAATACCTTCTTTTCCATTTTCATCACTGGTTTAAATATCACAGATTAATATAAGGCAGGTGCCCCGTAAATGAGGTTTATGTTTATAGAGAACCATTTTTGTGTTTGTTTGTCCTCTGTTATTTGGGTGCGTGTGTGTTTCATTGTATTTAATTATGTCTGTGAGGCACAAGACAACAGTCAACATCTGCTCTATTGTTTCCTTGGTTTACAGATAGCTTTGATGGGTTATTAAACAATCTCTTTTTCAAACAGAAACAGGGAAACAAGCTGCACCCATATTATGTAATTTTGTAAAGGTACATTATGTAATTAGTTGTCTAGTGTTTGCACAATAATATTTTATTTTGGTTGAATAAATGCTACTCCATTTAAAATATGTTATGATCTTGGGCAGTTTTACTTAATAGTGAATTTATAGTTTTTAAAATATGGGATGTTGATTTCACCACACTAAACTTATTTGTCCATACATTTCATATATAAATAATGCTCTTGAGTTGTGAATGCTAATACAAAAATTAGAAATGTGTGTTAAGTTTCATTTATTACTGAAACAGCTACTAATGAACTCTTATTGAATACATAAAAAGTATTAATTAACTTTACACATTTTTGAGTAAAAGTTCATGCTGTTGTCAGAGCATTGTTTAGGGAAGGCAATGCTCAAACTGGTTTTGCTCTTACAGATTTTACTCAGGGTAGAACAATCCTCAATACTCCCCTGCCTAGGGAAGTTGTGTTGTACGAGCAGGGAGTCAACACTGTAAACTTGACTCTTCTACCAATGGATGTCCTGTTGGAAGAGCGCTTGTTTCATTACCTGTGTTGGAGTTTTTTTCGTTTTAATGTACTTGTCAACTGTTTCAAGTTTCTTTATGTAACACTGATGTTCACTGTACTCTCCCTGGATGGATGAAGGTAAATCACTGAAACATTCCATCTATAGATCATGTGATTATTTTTGCCTTGAAAATAAAATGAAGAAGAAATATTTCTAGATGCTAATGATGAACAAATCCTAAAATTAGGCCTTCTGTAGCTTTTATCATTACAGAAAGTCACCTATTAAAAATGTTTAAGGAAGAATATGCATTTGTGGTGTTTCAGTGGCTCTTGAGGTGCCACTGTATACCATTATGGGACTATAGCTATCTATAGCTGTTTCTTACACGTGTGCATTTGAAGCCTTTGAAATGCTGTTAGTGTAATGTGGTTGTTTAGTATACACAGGTTTTCCATTGAAATAAAGTTGTTCAATATCATTTTAACGTGAACTAAACTACCCCTTGTATATATGTAAAGAATTGAAATCAAAGGGAAAAAAGGTGTATAATAAACACAGTTACTCAGAAAAGTATACATTATTAACAGTCACATAGGACTATGTTCCAGGTGCTTGTTTAAATGTCATTTTACAAAATGGCATTCCGTTTGTAGCATAGCTTGGAAATTCCTCACTTTTTTAGTGTAAGGGCTTGTTGGAAATACTTTATATGCTCCCTCTTGCCTATCCACATGCATCAACAGCAAAATACGTAAATACGAAACAGAAACCTCGAGTCTGTTCCTTCAAGTGGCAGTGAAACGTTCCTCAATAAATTTGGAGGATTACACATGCAGTTTTGATTCTCCACAAACATGTGACAAACGGAATCTCAAATAGGAACTTCTAAATACATATTTCTAAAAAGAAGGAATGCCATGGGAATGCTGCTTGTAGAGAACTTTGGGTTTCTGGAAACACCTTGAAAACAGTGTGGGGTATGTGTGGGAGGAACTGGGTTGGTTTGGTGTGGTGGTGGTGTTTGTGGTGTGGTTTTTGTGTATGTGTGTTTGTAGTTTTGTAGAATGTTTATTGCCAAATGGTTTGATAGGGTGTCTCTCTTGGGAACTGCTTATTATGAACAAATAAATGTGTTTGTATACCACCAAACCAACCATACAGGTGTTCTCAAATGCGTGTGTGGGAATGGAGCATTCATGGGCTTTTTTCTAGTATGCAATGCAGAGGTGGATTTTAATGGGAAAGCAAACCAGCAACAGAATATCTGCTGGGGTAGATCAACACAGTTTATTGACTTCTGCTATGGGTGTTGTCCTTGGCTTTGCTGTAAAATTAATGCATTGTGCAGTTTATATGCCTTTTCTCTTATGATGTTCTTGTATATTTTGCCTCAGAATAGTTGTAAGTTAGTTTTAAGTTTAGCTTATCTGCACTAAAATTATGCAAGTGGTTGTGTTGCCCACTTTCAGCAGAGGATGAATCTTGAAACTGCTTTATGGAAACTCTTAAGGGAAAGTTATTTTTACAGGTTTATGAAGTTAGATCATGCGGCATCTCATCTGTGACAGTGGTGGACATTGGTTATTTGCAAAGCTTCGTGAGGAATTAGGGCTATGCAGCACAAAACTGTTCTGTGTTTTGTTTGCATGATTTTTAAAGAGCTAATCAGGGCTGAACAGTAGAGGATGAGAATTCAGGAATTTTAACCTTTTACTAGTACCACAAACGGCCAAATAGATCAGTAGCCAACCGCGGTTGTTAACTTCCGTTGCTTATGAGGCAGTGCTAGATTACACAAGCATGTAAGGAAGCAGGCTGAGAAGGAACTCCAGCATTAAGAAAAAAATTCAGGGAATTAAAAATACCTTTGAAAATAGTTTCTGTAAGAGTTCACTAGTCCCAGTTGTCTGATTAACTATCCTGAAATCTGACAGTTCTTTAGGAGCAGCTATGTAGCACTTTTCTGTCATTTCCAATTATAGCATTTATAATCCAGATGTGCAAAAGTTTTGTCTGTGGGAACAAGAAGATATGAACTTTGAGTGAGGTTCATGTTTGAGCAACACAGGTCAAAACTTGAAGGAGAATATTACATTTCTTATTTTCATTTTTTCCTGTTATTCACTGACACACATTTTGGTGTTTTGCTTTTTTGCTAAACAGGATCATGGGTTCCATTTCTTCTTGTTAGGAACAAATCACTATTGAAAAACCATGAGAAAAGGCTAGATGCTCTCAGTCAAAGAGTTTGGGTTAAATATTTGGTGTCTGATCCTCCAATGTTGCACTGCAGGAGAATTGAGTATATCTCAGGTCTTATGAGGAGAGTACTTACTCTCTGTCTTATTTCTTGCAGCAATAAAATCTTACTCATATCCAGCTAATGACCTTAATATCAGCTTAAGTCAGCTAAAGTACTGATTTCAATAAAAATAGAAATAATCCTCTTCTGTTGTCCTTCTCTGCACAAATTTACACCAGGCCTTTGCTGGCGTGCTCCAAGGGCACTGACAAAGGTTGATTAGAATCTAAATGAAGGTGAGATTAAAAAGACCATCCTTTATTTATTCCCTTCTAATATAAAATGGAATTAACCCAAAATAAAAAAGTTGTTAAGTGGATGACAGGAAAGGCTCTTACCATCTGGCATTGATACAACAGCGTTAGGGTTTTCTGTACTTTGGTGCTTATTCTGTCCTCAGCTTTATTCTGATCAGTAGCATGATCCCCATAGGTTTACATTGTCCTGAGGACATTGTTGTGAGAGTTACCATTAGAAATCAAGTATTCATATGAATTCAGTATCCACTGGCCTTGCTGAACGAAATCACCTGTTTGGTAGAGTAGTTGTTTAGAACTGGAATCTGCAATGGATAAGTAGAATATTGTCTAAGACGTCTTGGGGGAGGGGAGGAAAGAAAGCACATGATGTGATTCTTTAAGGTGAGATCTATTTACTGTATTACCAGGAAGCTTTGTTGAAGTTTGATCCAGGGAACTCGTTCAAAGGAATTCGTTCAAAGCCGTTTTCCTGTGTACTAGCTGTTTACATGAAGGTGCCTGTAGAGAGTACCAGAGCAATTCCACTCCCATAGACTTGGCCTCAGTCACAGACATTTAGACTATAGGCAGATCTGACCCATCTCAGGAAAAGGCCGGTTCTCCTGTGCTGTGTGATCTGTTGGCTGGATAAACTCTGCACAGCAGCTGCCTGTAACACTGAGTTTGGGAGTGATGGCTGAATTGCTGACTATGGGATTAAGTATGTCTTCCAACAGTTGCGTTACGAGGTACCTACAAAACTGAATTGATTTCAGATATAAAGTAGCAATGAAGTTAAAAAAGCTTCCTTAACTTAGTGGTATTCAGATTTGGAGGCAAAATTCCAATCAACTGGGCCTTCTGATGCTTTCAGCAAATCCTGCCTGCCTCAGATTCTTGACTAAACTTCAGTATGCAGAAACTATTGCCGATGTCTTAAATAGAGCTGAATTATAGCTTGCGTTACATCTAATGCCTTCAGGTCTTGATATTTTTATCTCTGGAGAGTATGAAACTTGTCAGTTGTGAACAGAAAATTCCCTCTGATCCCTTTAAAGACCTGTAGGGTCATTATTATTTTGGGAGTTGGGTAGGTTATTCCTCCAAGGCACCCTGCTCACTTAGGATATCTACCCTATGCTGGTTTCTGCAATCAAACCACTGCGCTCGGCATAGTAGGGTGCTTGAATGATGTATTTATACAGGCAGGAGGCATGATTTAATACCATCTCATGATTCACCATGCAGTCCTATTAATATGAACTTTACTCAGGGGAATGAGTAGCTGTTACTTGTCAGCAGATCCCAAGTGTATTAAGGGACTGAAGTTGTATTGAAAGATTCTCACAGTGATACTCTGCTGTTCCCAAGGGAAGCAAATGAAAACTGTGCTTTGATGAATAATGAATGTGCTAATTGAGGTCAAGAAGAAGTCATAGCTTCCTGTGATACAGTAGTCAGAGTAGCCTGACTACAGCAATAGAGAGAAGTCTGTTTGACCAGATCTGGCAATAAAAAGATGTGCCTGTCATCTCCACACACCCAATGCCTGATTGAGGACAGTGACAGGCCGGTGGCTTGTCTGTTCTAGAATACACTGTTATATTCCTGAGATCCTGTTTTATGCACACTGATATCAACAAGATGACCATGAGCTGATACTGAAACTGCTTATGTGCTCAAGTATTGGCAAAAATCCTGTGTGGACTGGATGATGATCTATCATGGCATTGCTTGAGTATATCAGTAGGATTCATTAAGAGTGGATATTGATTAGAAGTCAGTCTGTTCCTGATTTGCAAAGAAAAAGATATCTTGTTGTTGCTGGTCTGTATTTGCAAATAAGAGCACCCCAACGGGAAGATTACACACTGTTCCTACCTGTTGGCAAAATACATGCAAATATACATATTTCTTGGGCATCTTATATCCCAGCACATGAAACAGAAAAATAAATGAATGAGATTAAGGAAGATGTGAGAAAGTATGATAGCAATACATATTTTGTGAAATACATATATATAGCCTGGCATTTTTAAAAATAAAGATATATGTAATACCACTTATCATTTATACCACTGGAAGACATATGTCATTTTCAATAGTGTGGCCATGTAACTGCATAATATCAAATAAACGTGAGATCTTTAAAGTGTCTGTTCTACATTTCATGCAAAATTTTCAAAACTGCTTAACTTCACCTTAGATTGGAGGCTTATCTCAATGTTTTAAGAAATGACAGATGAAGTCAAGAGCAGAGTAGTGAAAGGTATCTGAAGAAGTCTGGAGATAGGAAAGAGTTTGTTCTTACAGAAGCCAACAGTGAAATCACAACTGATTTGGTACACTATCCAGCCAATAGGAATTATGTAATAAAAGCCAGTATGAAACTCTGTAAGAAAAGGAAAGCAATGCAGTGCTCATTAATACATCAGAAACATAGTTAAGACCTTTGCAACACATCTTTGGTGTTTTGAATAGGTAGTTACGTACACCTCTCAAAATCAACTCTTGGTAGTTAAAGCAACGGTATTTTCCTCCAGTTTGGCAGCTAGGTCTTTTCAGATATCCAGGACAACAGGAGACAGAGAAACTCCTTTCACAAGCAGAGTTGTACAGGGCCACAGAACTGTTAATGAAAGGAGCTGCCATACAGGTGGCTTCTGTCACTGTGTGTGCTGCACCACTTTTTGTAGCTTCAGCTGATTTTCTATGTGACTTCTTGCATAGTCTAACGTTATCCTTCTTCACCGTTAGGTGCCCAGCACGTTAAATTACTGAAGTTCCCAGATTCATTCTCATTTAATTTTGACATGAATGCTGGTACAAAAACACAAATTTGGTTGGGATTCAGAATCTTTCTAGTTTATATGAAAACTAAAAATCAAAAGGTACCGGTAGCTGCTTTTTTTTTAATTTTTTTTTCTTCAGAGAGTAGTGGTTCACAGATTGTTCTCTGGTTTTGTGCCAGAATATGTATGGATGATGACAGATCCTTATGTTTCTGAGATAGCCAAGGGGAAGTCCAGCCACAGAGGCATCCCTTAACTCCATTTCATAACCTGCTTCCTCTCTCTAGCCTACTTTTATTGACTATGTAAGTGAATGTGTTTTGTGACTCACTGAAGGGTAAATCACTTGATCTGCTATCAGGAGACAAATATATATCTCTAGCAATCTAGTCTAAGCAGGAACTGGAGATTTCTAAGTATGTAGAAGAGGGTAAGCCATTTATGTAAAAATCCCTGCCTTCAAATGTTCCTGAAAAAGGGAAGCTCGGTAGCTGAAGTGAGTCCTTGAAGGTGATGACAAGTGGTTGCTGAGGCAGTAAAAGGATGTGTTGTGGAGCAATGCAAGGAGGAAGGGAGAACTGATCTTTGTGGGAGCATTCCAAAAGAAATGCAAAGTAAACATGCCATTCTTTAGCCAGTGAGGTACTAGAGCAGCAGGCAAAACACTGCACACTACTGACAACAAAAATAGAAAGTTTGGAGTTAGTGAAACCAAAGAAACAGGATTGGCCAAGGTTCAGCTTGAACTGCAGCTAGGTTTTAAATTGCTCCTACAAGATAAAGTAATTTTCAAGTAGAAACTTCAAGTTTGGAAGAGAAATGTATTAATAGCAAATGTGATGTATCCCACAAGTGTTTCACATACTTGAAAAAGTTGCACTCTCCCAGTTTTACATAGTTTTTATAGCCTTGCCTTATACACTAGGATAAACTGAGACGTATTATAAACTTGACAAACTGACAGTATCTGCCATACTTATATCAGAATGACATCAATAGATACCTTTGATTTGTATATGTGATATTTTCTACTGTAAAAGTCACTAAAATATCCAGGTTGTATTTTGGTTCTACTGTTAAGTATAATAGGACTTGGCTGGGGAGCTGATACATGGCATGAACAGCTACGTATACTCAAAGCTTTGCTTAGAAGAGTGGAACAGAGTCAGCAGCTGAGGACAGGGGTCAAGCCTGGCTAGTGCTTCTGGTGCCCTTGAACAGTGTTTGATCCCAGATGGTTTTTGCAGAAAGGTGGAAATAGTCTTTGGAAGACTAGTTAGAAAAGTTAGAAAAGTGGCATCAGTCATGGTTGGGAGGGTGGGGGAAGACATGCAGGACAGCTCTTTCTGTCAACCAATATTCCATTTAATGTCTGGGTCTACTTATCTCAGACAACCCTATTCAGTGTCTGCTCATCTTCTCTTTTAGAGCATGCATGGTGCTGATGGGGTAACACATCTGTAGAGACAATAAAGTTTCTGTGGGTGGGAGAAACTACCAGGAGACTTGGAAACTACTTTAGCCTCTCAGTGATGGGTTTTCCTTTACCAGAAAACCACATTTTAAAGAGGAAATGGAGAACACTTAAAGAAGAATAAAGGTGGCCAGAAAATGTAAGACTTGAAGAAGAGCTTAAAGGAATCAAATATGCCATAGCATAAGCTATGAAGAGGGCACCAAAGTGGCACATGAATTATTTATGATCTGTGAGATGGGAAAGTTAGGCCAATGTGGGAAGGAAGTAGAAATTATTTGAAGTTTGTTGGTGTTATATAGCATTTGGAAGAACCATTGCTTGTGGTATTTGAACAAGATATAGGCATTAAGAATAGTTAATGATTTGGAAGAAAGATGGTCTAAATAGATTACTTCTGTCGGGATCTGATTAGAGCGTACATCATTGATTGGTTGATGACTGCATTGCAGGGATCTGCCTTTTCCAGGCAGTGTGTCTCCAGGGAAGTTGCTAAAGTATTTTTTACCTTGAACCATAGCAAAACTAGGTGTCTGCTTTTGCCTGGGGGAATATTTTGGTCATTGTTGAATGCACCATTTAGGTATTCTGTGCAGGTGGGATCAAAACCTTGGCCCTTTTTCCATCATTTTCATTTTTCTTGTTGTGCCTTAATGTGTAGCCTGGTTTTCAGACATACTTCTGGCCTTATTTCTTTCCGTGTGCATCCATACTGCACAGCAGTCTTCATTTCCTTCCCATTTCAAATGACTTCTTAGCAAGTCCTCAGTGAAATCACTCTTGGAGCACTCCTGTCAGTAGCTTCAGTTCTATGCTAAACCATAAGAGCATTAGACTGCTGGGCCCAAAATACTTATGTATTTGGTGACCTGCTGCTGCTGCCTTAGCTTGCTTAACCTATGCTGTTCACCTTTAAAACCAGCTGCTTTCTGGGAGACAAGTTCGTAAAAGGACTGTTCTGTCAGATTTTGGAAGTTTGTTCAGTCAGTTTATGTCTGGAATAATTATAGCCTTTTACCCTGATCAATTCTGTGATTCTGCGAATTCAAATAATGTCTTGTATTATTAGTGCAAAAATAGTCTTTAACAAGTTTTAAAAAAGTATGTATTCTATTAACTTCTTAGCAATGTGACTGATTTCTTATAGTGCTGCTAATTTTTAAAACTGCAGATTCATTTTCATAAATGATATCTGCCTTTTAGCAAAATTCTGCAGAAATGAAACAAATAAGATTCTTTGATTCTATTTGTGTATATATATATATATTTTAATATAAAGCCAGTGTTCATTTATTTTATTGTGTTTTTCACCTGTCTTTCATATTTTAAATCAGTTTTCAATTTCAGAAGATCCTTGAAAAATAAAAAAAAACATGCTTTGGGAGCTGATAGCTGAAAGAAACATACCTTCCATTAGCATACTGAAAATGGCTTAGCATGATAGGTTTTTTTCCTAACAGCATTACAATTTTCTAGAATGTAATGGAAGTGAAAGCAGTATAGTTGTTTAAAATAGATGATCTCCCCTTTTCCACCCACACACACTTAGTTTTTTGCAGGGACTAAGAGTCCTGGAGTAGACATGAAGTAAGTGCTGTCACCATCGGTGGCTTTGGACAGATGGTTGATACGCGTCGTACTTACCATTCTGGCTTTGTCCTAACAAAAACATTTAGGCCCATGCTTAACCTTAATCACGCTAGAGGTCCTGCTAAAGTGAAACAGAATTATTATATTAGCATATTTAATACTCTTTCGGCTCATTCTAAGAGTCCTCGGCACTCTTTATGGTCAAATTTCATGTATTTGATATATCCCTGTAGAACAGGAGTGACTGTTAATGCTAACTAATGGTGAATTGTAAAACTTCAAAATTTCCTTTTTGTGTGGCTGGGAGGGAGAACAAATGTGTTGCTATGAACTGGTGAAGCCGATGAAGTCGCGTTGGCGTAAGTTCAGAATTTGGCATGGGGCGGAGATGCGAGTAAAGCTGTGTTGTACTTCTGTGGTTTTGATTCACAGAGGTTTGTGCGAACTTAGGTAGCTGGTGCACACATGGGACATCATCAAAGAGCCCAACCAGAAAGTCAGAGCTTGGATTTGGAGTGCCAAACAGCTATACATTTAGAAGCATGTTGTTATAGTGAGGCAAGCAAAGCATCCTTTCATTAAAACAGGTAACTACAGTTTATTTTCAAAGTTTATTTTTATATATTACAGTCTGGAATGTAGTGAATATGAATGCTTTTTAGACATTTGTTATTTTCATTATTCTGGAATGTTTATACTGCTCGCAAAGGACTGTAAGCATCCTCCTATGAGTTGCTGAGTTCGGACTGCCGCTGTGTCCTGGTTTTGTTAAAAACAAGACTAGTTCTCCTTTAGTGATTTTAAACCTTTAAACCTTGACACACTGCTATTGCCATCATATAATTTTATTTTATAAGCTATCTTTTTTGTTACTGTGAATTTGGAAGGCTTTTCTAGACCCTCACTTTAGTCCCAGCAAAATACTTTTTAAAATGATGAAATATTTTCATCCTATATTTATTCATAACCATTTTTTTCTGTATTTTTTAGTGTGCCAAGATTGTCCTTAGCTTAAACAGTCTCTTCCTCCTACTGTTTTCTTCCCTGTTCACAGATTGTTTTGCTAGGATAAACAAATCAAAATTTCTTAGCTTCCTGTTACAACTTAGAGGATTTTCTCTACAGCTGTTGTAGTTTAATTTGACTTTTTTTTTTCATGTGGATGAAGAGAACTGTATGCTATTGGAAGTATCTCTAGGAAATCAAGTAATTATTGAGGGAAAAAAAAATAAATACTGATAATTTGCCTTTCCATAATTGCATCACACTAGCAGCTCAAATTCCTTAAACGGACGCAGTGAGGTCCTGCTTTTCTTCCTCCTGAATGTAGAACTGAAGTTTCTGTTATTAGCAGAAGCATGATGTTAACTTCTGTGCTATTGAATTTCATCCGTAAGGTTGAACGATTCTTTCTATGTAATATTCTTATCCTTCTCAGTCTTGACAGTACCTTCTAACTTTGTCGTCAGGAAATTTCCTCAGCATGATGCCTTGTGCCAAAATAATTAATGAAAATGTTAAGTAAAACGTGTCCCAAAACAGATCGCAGAAAACCTTCCCTTGGGCCTGTGCTTCCCTGTACAAATCATCTTGCTCTTTAGGTTTTCTGACATCTTATCAAATACATACATGCTGAAACAAGAAAACAACTCGGTATTTTACAGAGCAATTTAACAATCCTTATTTATGTCAGTTGTCCCACTGGAGTCATTTGAGTAAAGCTTGCAGAATCCATTTTGTAATCTCCATTCTAGGTGAAAGAAATCTCTCTTCAAATGCAACTCAGTCTGTTAGACCAAATGAAATAAAATACTTTTAAGTGAGTTGCAGTGGCAACTCTCTTTCTCATATATACCTTTTGTTTATATATTTCTGTATGAAAGAACTGATTTTTGTATAGGAATTTATGAAAGTCTTTTGGCAAAATCCATGATGTGTCAGCCTACCGTGTGCTTAATAATTAAACTACAGGGTTCTGCTCTTTAATAAGGGCAAGAAATATGACTAAGAGCTAAGCATAGTCAGATAAGTAGTGTGAACAACGTTATCCTCAACAGAAAGCTGAAGTGATTCTGTAACAGGAGATAGAAGTAGGTAAACATCACTTCATCATGTGACAATTGCTGTCCTCATTGGCAGCCTCTCAAATGAGCATCACAGAGGGTCACAATTCACCAGCTAAAGTTAGAAATGGTATAAGGCTGATAGTAATGAGGGCCAATGTGCAGCTGCTACGGTAGATTTCTAAATCACGCAACACGGCTGCCTTGATACATGGGAATCAATTACTGAAAACCTTTCACGATGGTCAAAATGTGACATTAAATAATTGAGTATCACATCAAATCTTGTCTGCAATTAGTTATCTGGAAAAGTAATTATGCAACAAAATCAAGTAGCTGAAATTAGTGATGTGAAGCACCCTGGTTATTCAAAGACTGCAGGAGAAGTTTTTGTTTTCATTTTTTTAACTCATAACATAAAGTTTGAAGCAGCTAACTATTTCTTTATTGATTTAAATAAAAAGTCTTGTTCAATTGTAATTCCTGTCATTAGTCATATCTGAAATAGAATATATATTGCACATGAAACAAGTGTTAGTGACTAAGTTGGTTTTGTCTAAAGTAAAAATGATTAGCTGTGGAGGAGAATGTCTTGCAAGTAGCACACTGAAAAACAAATCTGTTTTATTTAGGGGAAAACCAGCCTAAATTTCACTCTTTTGTCTCTTACACTGAGAGTGTGAGTTTAATTGGAGAACAACTATGAAACACTCTAAAGGTCAAACTGATTCCTTTTAAAAAAGCTGTGATAAATGTAACAACACAGATGTTATTAAAGGTTAGAAAAGCCATTAAAATATAATTTCCATTAATAGAAGTTGTTAGCTTGTATTAGTTCAAATATTCAAAATAAGCAAGAAGCATGTAATGAATCAAAACAGAAGATGTATCCAATATAGCAGACTGAAATTTTAACTCTCACATAAATATTGTTTAACAGCTTATAAGTAAAGGGAAACATTTATTTATGCAATCATGATAAACCTGGTTATTTTTCAATGGCTTCTAATAGTAACTGTTGTCATTTATATGCCAGAACTGATAGAAAAATATTTCTAATCAGTAGTTCTGTACAGAATTTGATCTGTATGTGTATAGTCCTTAAAAATCTGAACTGATAAAGAGTAGTTGGTCAGTCATGTTACTTAAGCTGGTCCCAAAATAGCACCTTCCTTTTTCGGTAGAGTTAGGTTTGCAGCTGTTGTCTGTATCTGTTGTCTCTGAAGAAAACTTTAACATTAAGAGTTGCTGACGTCAATTTTTTTCTTTTTTTTACAGCTGATGTGGGCTTTGCCCCTGACAGAAGTTATTTGGTTCTAGCTCTGAGTTTGGAAGAAGTTGGTATATAGATTTTCCCCTAACTTTCAATTGATGTGTTTAGCTTTAGTGGGAGTAATACTATCACTTAAACCATGTTGTCGTCTCAAGGAGTTTTGCTACATCCATGTGGAGTGCCAATGATTCTGCCGGCAGCACCATACTTCGCTGGACTTGTTCAGGTAATGCAAGGCCGCTTCCAACAAGCAACTTAATTCTAGTGCACTTAGAGTAATAATTGGAATTTTTATGGTTGAGAAAGCAAACACTTTTAATACAGGCAAAAGCTCTCATGTAGTCAGTGAGAAGACAGTAGGAAATCAAAAAGATGGATCACCCTAATCTGTGTATTGACATCTCTCATGGCTGAATAAATGGTGTAGTTGAGCTATATTTGCTTGTATTGATTTGTCTGCTGTTTAACATTCATGCCTTTGCTTCACGAGGTTGACCACAGGGCAGAGGATTTGCTATCCATTCCAGGTTTCTGAGGGAGTCAGCATTCCCATAGCAGGTCATAAGACAAAGTAACTTACCACGATCTGTTTAGGTTAAGTGTTTCAGCACAGCAAATATGAATAGTGTTAAATATGCATTAATTCATATGTTTTGCATCACACTGAATGAAAAAGGGATTGTGTTTTTGTGTGTATAGAAATACATCACTTTCACTGAATCCTTATGCACATCATATTAATTCATTTGAACCCTGAAAGTGTAAGATCTTGCTTCAGGGCAAGAGTTCTGTACTTTAGAAGTTAACTAGCAATTACTAGATTAGTTGTTGTTGTGTTGTCTGGTTTTGATTTGATTTTTATCAAAAACTGATATGACTGAATTTTCTGCTGATAGGATTTTGACAAAATCATATAGACACTAATTGAGCAAAAAGTATTCTCTTATTTACAGTATTAGAAGATATTAAGAAAGAATTCAAGTAACAGTTCCAAACACTGAGAAAAAGAAAAAGCAGAGTACCCTCTAAATGGCCGTAGTTAGGTATTATGCATTAGCAGGGTCAAGAGGCACAGATGTGTATTATGGTGTTTCTGTGTCATGCTAGTGATCAATCAAATTATCTGTGGAGGAGAGGCAAATTTTCATTATGCTCCTTCACTACAAGTTAACTGGCATAGAGGGGCAGTCACAGCATGAAACATGTTTTTCTTCATATAGGTCTGTTCAGCAAGCAAAGCCTGTGTGTTGTGTTCTTCACTTTAGGCTTAATATCAGACACGTGTCTAAAATAGAAACATAGCATTGCACCGTGGCCACTATCAGGTATTGAAAAACTGTCTTGTGGGACACGCGAGCTGATGCTATTTTTTTAATGCAGTGAGACATGGCAGCACACTGGAACACATCAAGCAGGCCTTCATATCCATTAGAATTTGGGGGTGAAGGTCGGACGCTAGAGCTCAGTCAGACCCTGTGCCATCCTGTCCAATAAATAATTACAAGCAAATCGTGCCTTTCACTCTATGCTGATTGATGTTGAAATTGCTTTTGAAAGTTCTCATAAGTTCCTGTTATAGATTAAGTGCCGGTGTAGGAAAAATAACTGCACCCAACTGAAATGGGTGAATGTAATCAGGTTTAATGGACTCGAGAGCTTGTTGGGAATTAAATAACTATTGATTTGTTGGAAAGTTGCTGTCATTACAAAATGCCACTCTGGACGCATTATCCAAGCAGATAGATTAGAAGAAAGGGCCCTTTGAAAATTCGGGATGCCTTATTTCAATCTTTATTCTTTCTTTCCTTAGAAAGCTATATTCAGGCCTATGCTACTCTGTTAGCATAAGTCTGAAATAGTCAAGGAATAGAAATTGTTCTACAAAACATAGGCATCTTTACAGTTACAGTTGAAAAGTGTTTTTCAAGTGGATACTACTCTAGTCTTCCCTCTTCTCTTCCTCTCCCTAATGTCATAGCCCGAAACTGCATTCTGGAAACAAAACAAATGTTTGAGTTATTCTCTTAGTGGGTAAACTAGAAAATTAAGTGGTTTAACCACTTTCTTACCTCAAGCTTTTATCTGCATTTGCAGCATCTGCAGTCAACTTATCATAAGAGAATGCTCATTGTTTGTCTCTTAGATTAAACATAAGTACCCAAAATAAATAATCCCAAGGACACTTGATAGGCATATTTATATCATTCTCTTCTAATCAGTAATTACATAACGTTCAGAACTTTTCTGGAAATTTTCTTCAAAATATGCCTTGATAAACTGATTACACAAATAGATTTTTACTGGGTTGCAGGTTGAGAGCTACAACCCTGAATTATTTTGGAATACAAGGCTGTTTAAACATTTTAGAGGCTTATAAGATTACAATTTATTTACTTGCATGGATCTCTACAGAAAGTAGATGTAATTCTGATTAGGGATTCCCCATGATTTCCAATTGGATTGACATCTGGATTGCATATGAAAACAGTGTAGAGTATTATGTAGAGGTTTGGGGGACTATTTTGGGTATTTTTAATGTTTTTGTTGCATGGATGAACAAGAAAGCTCTGATCTCTGAGGAGGACTGTTCAGGGGTTCTGCACCTTCAAGCACTGTATATTATTTTACTTCAAGCTGCGTATGTGCAGCCTTTTCCAGCCTCTCCTCCTAAATTCATCAGCAAACTATCCTACATCCTCTCCTTGCTTTTGTCATACCCGTTCTTACAAAGTACTGGAATGTGTGAAACTCAGGACAAACACGAAAGGGCAGATACTATGAATACACCTCTGGAAACAAATTAGATAAACAGCCATGTGTATTTTTCCAGTTGCATGTAATTTCCTACTTGGACTGTTCATATTCCTCTTACTGAGATCATATGTTTGGGTGAGGTAGTGAAAAACAGAATGCATATGTTTTTGGAGAGAGAGAAGGTAGTTGTTCAGAGTTACAGATATGTGAAAATGTATCAAATTATGTTAAACGTACTTGCAAACAGTTTAATTTTCCAATAAATAAATAAATATACCTTCAAAAAACTTATTAGAATTCCGGTATTATTATGGCCCATTTTTTAATATTTTTTCCTCTCCCTTCTTACTCCTGGGTGAAACACTAGGAGGAATAAAAAAATCACATGAAAGTACAAATCATGCATAAATAGCACCATGCCTCACGTGGGTGGAGAGGTGTTTTCTGGACGTGACGCAGAAGATGTGCGGGTGGCTCCCCGGGCTGTCACAGCCGCGCTGCCGCGAGGACCAGAGCAGGCACTGCGCTCCAGCAACTGCGGATGCTCTGGACAGCAAGCACAGCTGTGTGTCCAAACTATCAGGCTGCTGCTTCTGGCATCTGAGAGTGAAAAAACGCTGTGGAGGATTAGGTGGCAATGCAGTAAAAGGCTTCTTATCCCGCCCTTGGTTCACACCCCAGTTTTGTGAGCTGGTTCCTGGGGGAACCCTTTTGTCCAGATAAGCTGTGCAGTCAGCGGGGCGTCACATCAAATACATGAACCTGCGTGGCCAGGGCTGGGACCATCAACCGCTGTCTGCTAATGCAGCTCTGAGCTTCTGTACCGCCTGGCAGATTCTCACAATAAACATCTGAAACTAAGTTCTGTTTACCATGAGTGTTACAAAGCGCAGTATCAAAAAAATTTCTGCAGTCCATAGCAGAGTGGCATGTTTTGAAGAATAATAAGTGGAATGTCTCCGTATTAGCTTCATCTTTCATGGCTTTGTGTATTTTAGGGAGATAAAAATCTTCACAATTGCTCTGAATACACGGAATGTTAGGACTACGGTAAAATATTTTTAAAACATGAGTGCAATATATGACATTTTAATGATGGATGCTGAATTATTTATCACATGGCTGGTTTATGTGGCTCAATTTCTGTTTTTCAGAGAAGTTTGTATGCATGATTATAAAATTATTGAAGTTGACATTAGACTTTTTACTAAACAACTGGAAAATTTGAAAGAGACAGTTCCATTTAATATAAAATATGCTACTTAAATTTAAAGATTAAAAAGGTGGGCTTTTTCTGAATATATCAATACTTTTTAAAAAATATGCTTTTATTTTAGCATAGTCACCAGAAAATCTTTAGGAGTTTTAAGGATTTAAGCTTATGTTTGTTGTTGAAAGACTTGAGCCAGCTAAGCTAAAACCTGTTCTGCTTGTATTTGCTTATTTATTTGTGTAGTGATAAAGGGGGATAGAAGAACAGTAGGAAATAGATGGTTGGTGGTTAACTATTTTAATAACCTGTGAATTACCATACTTTTAAATACATAATCCTTAAGCTTAAATTACTCCTAAGGCATTTTGATTATATCTGTGCATCAGATTTTTTCCATAACTGGTTTAACTAATGTTTGACTGACAACTGAAAAAGTGGTAATCTGGAGACAGTTCCATTTTATTTTAGGGCTAAGTGACAGAATTGCCTAGAATATGCTGTGAAAAGTAGTGGTGCAGACTTCTTCACAGTTCCATCTTTACCCATCTGTAAAATCCTTGGTTTAGTGCGGTATTGGGAAGTGAATATGTGCAGAATATTTGTAGATGCTGGTGTGTTGGGCAACCTGCAAAATCACATTTACTTTCCAGCAGTCCAGTTTTGGAAAATGTTGTGGTTATGTTGTGTTACATTAAAAAGGCTTGTGTAATTTAGCAGTTTTGATTTGAATAATGCATTTGAAATAGATACGATGAAAGGTTTTAATTTTTCCCATGTTGCCTGAAGTGGTGGATTATTGTCTCAGTCAGTTTCAGGTGACAGTCTGGTGGAATGCAGTGCATAATTTCTGTTTACATTGGCTCAATTGCCTATTCAAAATGCAGTAAGTGGATGATTTACCTTAGGTGCAGATTTATTCTGGCTTGATTGTGTTGTTCTGTCTTTGAAAGTGCTGAGGGTCTCCTATTACTGGTGCTGTACTCAGCGCTTTGTGAGTGGAGAACTAACATATTTTACTGCTGCAATCACTTCTGATCTGAGTGTGTATTTCGCTCTGGTTTTGAGAGAATGTATTTAAAATTTCTTCTGAGAGTTGCAAAATTTTTCTCCCTTCTGTATGAAAAGCGCTTTTAAGAGGAGATGTAGGGTGGTGCTGTGATGGGTGTGGTCTGTATTATTTTATTTAGAAATATTTTCAGTTATCAGTGTTTAAACTGCTGTAAATACAACTTCAGATTTTTATTTTTACCTTTTTTTTTTTTTGCCTTTTGATACATGGATCAAGCTGTGAATTCTCTGTGAAACCTGTCATTTGCTCAGGATGCTACAGACAGCTTGAAAGTATTTTGTTATCGCTATCGCAAGAGTTTATTCTCTTTTAACCTGCCTTTGTTTCTTGCTAACTGCAAATAGAAAATACTGGGTGAGCGAACCTGTTGGGGGGAGATGGGCTGGCAATGACACAGAAAGTCTTTCGCATTGACCAAGAGGCGATTTTAGTGAGAATTTTAGTTTCAGTTTTAATAAGAAACAAATGGTTATTCTCTCCCCCAATCATGGCTTCTTTCTTAGCTCAGCAAGAAAGCAAAAGATTTCACCCGACACTCAACAGACACAGAACTTTTTCCCGTCCCACTTCTGCATGTAATATCAGTATTAGTGAATTTTAGACGTTATCATATATATTTATGGTCACTAGCTTGAGTGTTGGATAATACACTTCAATTGAGTGTTTTAGTTTGGCAAGAAACGTGGTTAATCTGGGCCTGAATGGCTGCAGCTTCTGCAGTGTTTTTTTATGTGGCATAAATAAAATAACAGTTGAGTTTGTATGAACAGAATAGTCTCTATAGATAGATTCTGTCCTAATGAAAGTTATTCTATTTATTTGTTCATCCCTTAAATAAGATAAGAATCTTTAAGATTTGGATTATCTGCAAAAGCAGATCATTTAATTTGATTTCCCTAACTAGAAGCCAGTGGGCTGATATGACTGTTTCTAAGGATCTAGAATTTCAGTTTCTTCAGTTTTTTCCTCCCCTCCTTTCCCTGACTCATGCATAATCATCAGTAATAAAAATTCTGATGGCAAGATTATGCCAAGAGATGCAACTCTGAAGTTCTGTTACTTTCAGCAGAATGATACACAACTGATATAAAAATATACTTCTGTATCTAAATATAGAACAATTATTTTATAGATTGAATGCTTGAATATTTTACCTGCTCACCCTCTGATAAGTTATCTTGTGTTGCGTGAGCTAACTGTAGAAATCCAGTTGCCTATATATTCAAGAGTCAGAGTGGTTCAGTCTGCCTTTTGTTTGAAGCCTTTGAATTACATAAAACAAATTGTGCATTTCAAGGAAATGTTATTCATACTTTATTGGAAAGTATCCTTAAATAAAAGCAACTTATTTCTTACTAGGGTAGAGCTAAAAATACTCATAAAACAGTGAATAGATCTAAATTATGCCCGTTTTTGTTGTTGTTGTTGTTTTGTTTTTTGTTTTTAATTCTGCAAGATAAAAAAAAATCTGGTGAAATTATTATTACCCCAGTGCCTTTTCATCTTGTAGAGCTAGAAGTGCACTTTTGTTATGTCTCTGTCCTTTAGCAAACTATCTCAAAAGCATGTAATGCCCTCCTGTATGCTAATTAGTAAAATTTAAAAGTAATGGAGGAGAAAATGGTAGGTTGTTTATACATTGTCTTGCTATGATACATGTCTGTGACACCTTAGTTTCTCTGTAGTATTTGAATATCTAGCAATTACAGTGAAATGCATCTCCAGCCATCTTACTTGAACTGGAAAACATCTAAGCCAAGTAAGCGAGTGGCTGCCAAAATGCAGATAAATAGATTTCTCTGAAAGTTACCAGCAACTGGGCAGGTATGCATAAGGTGTCTTCATTTTTACTGCTAGTACTATATAAAAGCATGTTTCAAACACTCTGAGAACAAATCATGTTGACACTTGGCAGCAAGAAAGACAAAAAGGGGATTTCAAACATTTTACTTGTGTTACATCAAAAAGTGAACATAGGTGAGAATTCCAAAGAGTGATAAGCACAGGTTAAGAAACCCCAACCAACCAAACCACTGTCAGGCTTTTTAAAAGCTATAACTATGTAGTTGGTCAAAAGCAAAGATGATGACATTTAGTTGAGAAATAAAAGGTGACTAGAGGTGAAGGAAAACAGGTCTTCCTGCATCTGTGAATGATCTTGTAGATAATAATACAGAATGAGTAATTCCTCTTCTCTCTGCTAGCCTCACTGTGGTGTTGACTTCTAGTGAATTAGTAAACCTGAGAAGTCATTCCTTACTCCCCAGTGATATGTTTTTTTGAAGTGTGGCTCAGGTGATCAGGCTCAGTTGGGTGCTGAACTGAGTGCTTAAGAGGGGACCTGCTTCAGTGACCTGAAGGAAAGTTTGAAGGTATATATCCCTCTAGGCAAAATGGTTTCCTATTTAAGTGTTGGATATGTATTCTATGTGTACAGGGTCTTGTTTTATTTTTAGAAGAGTGGGTTTAGTGCTTGACCAGCTTTTTAGTATTTTTTTCCTTTTGTTTCTCTGATGGAAGAGGGCAGAATCATAGCATCAGTTTGGATGGAAAAGGTCGTAGAGCCCAACCTTTAACCCAGTGCTGCCAAATCCACCTCTACACCATGTCCCTGAGAAGCTCATCTACATCTTTTAAACCCTTCCAGGGATGGTGACTCCATCACTTCCCTGGGCAGCCTGTTCCAGTGCCTGACAGCCCTTTCTGGGAACGAATTGTTCCTAATATCCAGTTTAGACCTGATACAACTTGAGGCCGTTTACTCTCGTTCCATCACTTGTTACCTGGAAAAGAGACCAACCTCCCCTTGCTACAACCTCCTTTCAGGTAGTTGTAGACAGTGATAAGGTCTCCCCTCAGCCTCCTTTTATTCAGGCTGAACAGCCCTACTTCTTCAGTCATTCCTCCGAACACTTGTGCTCCAGACCCTTCACCAGGATGCTGATTGTTTACATACAAACCAGAAAATACAAACTCTAAAGAAAGCCATGAGAAAAGTTTAACAGTCTCAGTAAAGTTTTATTCTGCAGAGCCTGAACCATACTTGAAAAGGTCTGCTACTCAGTATCTTAAATAATTTATAGTTTGTTATGCATTTGCAATAACTAATTAATACTAAGTGTTTAAGTTTGTGGTAACTGGAAACTGTCATATATTGGAAAGCTGTCTGTTCAGCTACAAGCTACAGAGCACGGCTTCACTATTTGATCTCCATTCCAATGAATGTTACTTGTGGAAGTGCAGTGTTCTTTTCTACCATGTCCTGAGAATGAGTAGTGTAGTGTGCTCTGTTGTGAGGAGTCATGCAAGAGTCTGTTCTGAGATGAATGTGTAAAAGTGTAAAAGACAGAATGAGCTTTCATTTCACTAAGGGTAATTGTGTAATTGGAGCAGCCCCCTTGTGGAACACAGGAATAAATTACACTTATTACAATTATTACAATTATTGCTTTTTTAAAAAAATCTTGTGTCTAGACACAAAGCTATGCTCCTTTTTTTTTTTCTCTCTCCTTGTGGCCTTATAATGTCTAAAACCAGAATACAGAAAACTTGAAATCTTGAAAATATATTAACTTGTCTGTGACCAATGTGTAAAGTTTAAAGTTTAGCTCCATGTTCTCTTTGTCTTCTCTTTCCATTTAAGACGTGTATCCATCTCACTCTGTACTACTTAGATACCATGAGGAGAACCTAGCAGTTATCACTAGTTGGATCTAGCAACAGAAGAGGATTTGAGACTAACTGGAACATAGTAGCTGGGGTTAAGCCCAGTTTGACTAGGTAGCCTTTGGCAAATTGTTCTTCCTACTCAATTTTCCCCTATCAAATCAGTTCTTAGATTTGCCATTCATTTTTTAAAAAGTCTAAAGTTGCAGAAATGGCTCTTTGTAGTTCCATGTTTGTTTATTCATTTGGAATATTAAGTATAAAATAAAGTATTCTGTATAAGGATTTACTTCTAAGCACTTTTAAAGGTTACCTAAAATTGTTGGTGATTCAAAACTAACAATTTTTTTAAGAAAATAAATAGATGGATCAGTTTCATTATAGCATTGGCCAACGTGTTCTGGGAAGGTGTCTTTGTTGGCTCCTATGGTGACTTATTTTGTAGGCGTAAGTTGTTAAAAGACACTTGAGCAGTTTGAATACTGCTGTCACAGGAAATGAAATAACCATTGCAGGATTCTCAGAGTACCATTTTTAACTGACATACTGTGCTGGATTGACTGAAGTGAGTTCATGGTCTTTTTACTGCAGAAGTGAATGCTTTGATTTTTATGCCTTCCTCCATGAAGGAACAGTTACAATCAGGCACAGGGAAATGTAACAGATGTTCATACACATTTCCCATCTGAAAATGCTTTTCACTGGCCAAGACGATTCTTAGGCACAATTAAGCCCAGTACATACATCCTGTACTGTAAGCCAAGTCTGCTGAGTATTTTCCCAACAGGGAAGCACAGATTTGGAAAGAAGGCAGTTCATATGAACTTTCATCTGCTGTAGATGTTTGAGAGTCACTGTGTGAAAAACATAAGGAAACCTGACTGACAGCTCCGAGTCTGTGCCCCAGTGCACTGCACTGTAAACTATATCTTTAAGAGAAACTTTCAATCCATGAGAAAATTTCATATGCGTTTCAGGGATGAAACACTTGAAATCTGATTTCTGAGTGGCATTTGATATTATGTTGCCAACTGACTTTAAAAGCTTGTGATATTATGTTGTGTAATGTTTCACATTCAGTCTTATTGTCACTGTAATCAGCTTTATGATGGCAACCCTTCATGATGACTACAGGGATATATTTTCCTCTTTTATGCATATTATGTCTGAAATATGAGTTAATTTTGATTTCAGAAGTTTACCAGTAGTGAAGGGAGGAAGGCACTGTAGACCTGCAGACTTTTAAAATCCTGTGTGACATGTTTATGCAGACATGGGATTTGTCATTTCCAATGATAGGATAGCATCTACTGTTGAAAAAGATGCTGTGAACCAATTACTCTTGTATTTTGTGATATGTGTTGTAACTGAACATGTTATAGTTGGCTATTCTGGAAAAGCATGCCATCCTGATATCTCAAAAAATGCAGTGATTGACTATTTTTGTATCAGAATATCATACAGACACTAGGAAAGTTATGTTGACCTAGAAACGTCAGTGGGTGTTTCATATCAGTCTTTTCGGTTGGCGGGGGGAGGGCAGAAAAGACAAAAATGTGAGACAGACATTGCTTTTCTGTTGTGTAATGCCTGTCTTTTAATGACATAGAAAACTCTGTGCCAGGTCTGTAAAAGGAATCTGTAAGTTGCTGGGCAGTCAGTCTTTTCACTGAAATATGCAAGAGAACGCTAAAACATGTCTGCTCTTCTAGACTTATTTTTCTGTAGTAAGGCACAAATCTGCAAATACTGATTCCCTATTTTTCTCTGCCTTTAATTGTCCATATAATGGCTTTGCTAAATTCCTCTTCAGATGGATGTAAGTAGGGTTTAGTATCTTGCGTTATCTTTGCTCATCGCAAAAGTGGGGAGAAAGTTGGCCTGTAGTCTTGTGCACATGACAATAAACAGTTACTTGTATTTCATAAAGGCAAGAAAGTGAGACTTTTGGTTTTCTGAAAAAAGTGCTTTGTTCCTGTGAGAAGACTGTCTGAAGCATCTCTTTGTTAGTCCTCTGGAACGGGTGGACATCTGAGGAGTACCTGGAACATTGCTGGGCAGTGTATGGCCTTACATGTGCCTAGAACTGATTCTGTGCTTGTTAACTCTTGTTGTGGCTTTGTGTTGCTTTCTGGTACTTGTCCACAAGAACCATTGTCTTGCTTAAGTGTCTGTGGTCATCTTGAGGTCAGTATATTCCTGGTGGAAGGTTTCTGCCAGCAAGTTTATCTTTTGTATTATTATTGGTTGATCTCACAGAGCTGCACAAAATTTTTTAATAAAAGCCTTCCTCTAGCAGAACAATACCAAAATGCTGAGAAAGGTATTTTTAATTTCTTCATTCCAATAAGAGATGAGACATCAAGAAGGGAAGAGGTAGTGCAGTGATTCTGTGGTGAATCTTATTTAGCATGGGAGAGATTTCTTCAAAATATTAATAAATGTGTAGTATTGTGTTTCTGCATAGGTGGGATGATATTTTCTGGTTTACATTTTCCGTTTATGGTAGCTGAATTCATTGTAGAGATTTTCTTCCCCTGAGTTCTAGAAGTTAAGACCAAGTACCTGAAAATACCTGAGTCAGAGGCAGACTAAAAAATTATTGAAGCCTGTATTTCAGAGTTTTTTGGAGGGTTGGCTTATTTGTTAAATATAACAGTTGTGATTCAAGAATAACATGAAGTAGATAGAGTTAATTACTCTCCACAGCTTTTTGGAAAAAAACAGCATCCATACTTCGTGACTTTGTTCAGTAGTTACCTTTTGTTCAGCAACAGGACAGGAGACTTTACATATACATTACCTGCTGCAGAAACAAAAAAATCAAATTGAACGTGTAATGATTCTTTTTCTCTCTCTGTCTCAGGACAGAACATTTTTGTTAAAAATTGATTCCATGCTCTTTGACGAAGGCCATTTCTCTAATGTAACAAAACCTAATTTATTTTTGTTGTTGGTTTTGTCTTGTTTCTTTGTTTGTTTGGGTTTTTTGGTGTTTTATTTTTTTCTCCAGCAATCAGAAGGTGAATATATGCATTTATATAAGAAAGATTTCTTGCTGTGAAAGGGGGGTTTCTGATTCACGGATTCAAAGATGTTCAAGCCAGGAAGGATCATTATGATAATTCAGTCTGTCCTCTTGAATATACATGCTACAGAATTTCTCTCAGAGGCTGGCTTAAAGCAGACCTTTTGGAAGATATTTAATCTTGTTTTAAACATCCAAGTAATTTGAATTCCATCGGTTTCACTGATACCCTACTGAACTGTTTGAATGTTTAATTACCCTTGCAGTTAGGACATTATGAGGCTCTTTTTCTCTTTATTTCCACTTCTAGCCACTGGTTCCTGCTGGGTTTTTTGTTTGCAATATTGAAAATGCAAAATACTCACAAACAAATGAGGAAGCTCTTGAGGTGTACCACCTCCTAGAAGAGATGTATATCACAGCCATGGAGAAAAATAGGGAAGGAAGGCACCTTGTGGGGTCGCGTAATCTACTTCTCTGCCTGAAGGCAAGATCAACTTTGCCTGTGTCATTCCTGACAGATGTTTGTGGAGCCTGTTTGTAAGATCTTGAACAATGGGACTCTCTAACCTCTCCAGGCATTTCACACTTGTACTAGAGGTGTTTTTTTTTTTTTTCCCCCCAATATCTGAGTTAAAATCTTTCATTTTGTAATTTAACCTCCCACTGCTGTTGTATGCAGAGTGGGCATACAAAATGCATTATTTCTATCCTTTTCATAGTGGGCAATTACTTAAAGACAGCAATGTCAGCCTCAGTCTTCTCATGTCGTACAATCCTCATTCCTTCAGTCTTTCCTTCTAGAGTTTTCCTTGGTGTCCTACTGTTGCAAAACATTAAGGATAAGATTTTTAGTTCCACAGAATTATTTAGGTATCTAATGTCTCTTTTTGAGAAGAACATAATATAACGGATGAAGCATAACTTTCCTCTGGAGTAGGAGATAATAAAATTTTGCTAGTAGATACAGATGTACAGTGGGGAGGAGAGGTGAGAGTTAACACTAACTCATGAGACACAGAGCACTGTGAAGGATGAGTTTATTTTGCTGTTATTAAAAATTTCATTTCAGGATAATCCCTCTGAGATTTAACACGTTATTTTAAGAAAAGCTTCCTAGAGCAGCAGTAAACAAGGCACAGTACTGTAAGTTCAAACGATTCATAGATGTCTGGATTTTTTTAAATATCCCATTTATTGAGTCTATTTCTGATCCAGTGCTGAAAGAAACATGCTGAAAGAAACAGCAATCACGTTGCCTATGTGTTTGCAAAGAGTGACATTTGTAAAGTGATCTATTTAAATAATCAGCACTCCAAAGCCTCGTGCAGTTTTTGACTGTCAAATTTTGTGAAGTAGGAGGAAAAACATTTAAAGCACAGGCTAGCTCTTTGCTGACTTTTGTGTATCTCTTCTTCATCAGCAGTTTGTTTGAGGCGTAATTTAGAGGTGCCATATGTGTGGCAGCATCAGTTTCTGTGCATGGCTTTGTCAAAACATGTAGTCTTTGCTTCTGAATGTCCGAGGAGCAGGAGTGCCACGTCCTTCCAGCTGGATATGTTTATTTACGTTACTGTCACAGTCCCAATCCCTGTCCCTGTAGAACTGTGTGAAGGGACCTATTTTTCCTTTATGGTGTTCACTTTAACGTAGGATCTATGTAACTACTGCAGTGCACAGGGGTGGACTAGTGTGACATGAGGTCACTTTCTATTACACCCACTGTTTGAGTGCACACAGTCATGGACATCACAACAGAAAAGCCATAGGCTATTTAGGCACAAGAAGAGCATGGGCTTCTATTAAGCAAAAGTGAAGCCTCAAGACAGTGGATGATGGTAAAGATATGTGTTATTGGTAGGGATGACTGATTACATTAATGGCAAAACAGGAAACAATGTACGTATGCTGCTCTTTTGTTACCTGCACCTAATTTTCCTTTGATAATTATCACTGTATTTTAGAGAATTATGATCTTAAATGCATTATTTCTCCCTTTTTTTTTTAATGACAGGTGACAAAATATGATGTATGAATACACATACTCTTCAGATCTTTTAAAACCACAGTGCAGTAAAGTCACATGTTACAAACTGTAATTAATCTGTATTTCCTTTGACAGCCTCCAGTAAAACAAGGTATTTTGGCATGTGTTTAGGAACACTGGTGCTCAAGAAGGCACTGAAATTTCAGTAAGGCACATCCTGAAGTGCTTTCTTGAGTTAGGATCCTAGTACTCAGTAAAAATAATCACATTTTCTCAAGCTTTTCCCTAGTTTTAGTATTGATGATAGGATCTGAAATGCTGAGGCATGGATCAAGAATTGTCTGTGATCAGAAAAAGGCAGATAAATGGTAATGGAAAAGCAGAGATATTAAGAAACACAGAGAAGTAAAGCAAAATAAATGAGCCTTAGCAAAGTGGGATTTATTTGCATCATTTTATATAAAGTGACTAAAAAATAACCCTATATATACACCACATATTGGCTTTAAGGAATCTTCTTGCCCTGACTTGCATTTTTTTCCTAATTATTCACAGGAGTGTTACTGTGGTGAGGTGTGCACAGCAGAAATAAACCCAGGCAGAAAACCAGGGCTTAGTGAGTGAGGGAAGTGTGGTGGAACCACACAGCCCACCTAGAGGGCCTCCAGATGAGCATTACCAGATCTTGTAGAATTTACTGTGTAATCTTGAAGTAGAATGTGAGCTTTCTCCCCTCTTACTGACCAGCACTGGGGAGAGCTTGGAAAGGGTCAAAATGTGGGAAGAAATGTATAAAGATAAAAGAGTACCTTTGTGACTTACTCTCAGACACAAAATACAGATAATAGAGCACCTTTTAAAGAAATATTTAGAAAGTCTGTGTATAATTTTTGCTTTACATCAAGGAAGAACACAAGAGCATATAATAAAGTTATGATTTCTTTTACTTAAACTTCAGAAAGGTAAGCAAGATGTTGGTAATTTAAGCTATCATATTATGTGTATAATTTTTCTTCAGTTTCTTTTATTTTCCTGTAATGTGGCTGAAATCATGAGTGTGAGGCTGGAAACTCTTTTCGGTTTGTGTGATAATATGCTTTATACTTTGTCTCATGTATATATCTAGAGATGCATGCCTGTTTAATTATATGAGAAAGATTTCTGTCTGGATCAGGTGAGGAGAGATCTGCTTCTCCTGTAGCCTTGCAAGGAGCATGTATTTTCACTTCGTGAAACTTGTCACAGGTGATTATTTTTCCCCTTCAGGGACAGATTTTGAGGTAGTTGCATACCTTGTAAAACTGGAATACATCAGCAGTGGTGGTCTTTGGGAGACTTGTACAAAGGACTTGTGTATAGTTTTAACTTCTGTGGACTTGTTGGAATGCAGCACTGGTTTTTAAGGTTGTATCTAGATTATGCGTTACTTTGTATGAACATTTCTGTGAAATGTAAATATCACCAGAAAAACAGATTAAATGCTTGTAAAGAAAATAAATATTTGATGAAGAGTCCTGAAATTTCTCAAGCAGGTAGAGTTTACGATGTTTTTAAAATTAGCAAATATTTGCTACATGCTTAAAAATTACCAGTTCTCTTTATTTCGATTGGTGTAGGCACGTTCTTTTTTTTTTTTTGCTGTGTTTATTATCACCATCATGCTTAAATCATTCTTTGTACTCAGTGAGGCTTTCTGAGGAGTGTCAGTCAATACTTGCAAAGCTGTCAGGCACTTTTCCCTAAGTTGAATTTACACAGACACCTCAAAAAGAAATTAGTGAAGTCTTGTTTCACTGCACATATGTAGTGACCTAAAGTACTTTCTGTGCAATTGCATTTTTTTCTGGATTATAAAATGGATAAAAACTTCACCAGCCTTTGCAGAATGAGGGGAATTGCAGTTTTTGTGACAAACATTCACTTTTGGTTGGTGATATGTGAATTTACTCGCTTATTTATTATACCAGTGATAGATTATTCTCACTTCTACTTAAATTTGACAAGCCGCGTAGTGCTAAACCCTGCTAAAATGGTGCGAAGACCCAATTACAGAAACTACAAAGGCATGCAAGAGTAAGCAAAGAAAAAAAAAAAACATATAAAAGGATTAAAGATCAAAAATAGAATGATTCTAGTGAAACTGCATTAGGACACATCAGGCAGGAAAACATGAAAGAATTAGACTATGAAGAGCAAAGCTTTATAAAGCTTCTGAAAACTGACAAACATTTAAAAAATAATTTCTCTTAACTCTATTAGAATGAAAATAATTTATTGGAAAAGTACATATTTTTAACTGCTGTAATGAACTAGACACTTGAGTTGTATTCTTCGTACATTTTGTTTATGGAATTTGAGTTTAGTCTGCAGAACAGTGGCAGCTGGCTTTAAGCAAAGATTTTAAAAGTAAATAGTATCTTTAATTTTAAGTCAAATGCTATCTAAGATTTATGAAGAATTGTAGGGTGGATTTACCTTAATGCATGCTTACTCGTGTTAAACATGCCAACCCTTTTATACCTTCTGAGTCTTTAAACGCTACCCTTCCAGCTAATCCTTACGTCCTTATACAGCAGACATGGAGTTGCACTGTATCTAGAGCGCTGGCAACTCGTGGTGTAATGGGGGATGACCCTTTTCCTCATACAAATGACTATGGTCTAGAATTCATTTTCTTTGCAGAAGGAATTGGGAGAATGGGATAAGTGAAAAATAATGCCTTCAGGAGTAGGACTTAATTTATTGTGATTTCCCAACGTTCCTTGGAAGAACTGGGCAAAGTACAGACTTCTACAGTAGTGCTAAAAGGATTTCTCTATTTCTCACATACAGGACTTCTGCTCAAATTGAGAGAACCACTTCAGATACTAACACAGGTCCCAATCACATAGGCTCCTGAATATCTTTAAACATCTAAGTGACAATTGTAATAGGGCTTTCTTTAGATAAAAGTCTCTAAAATACTCCAGAACTTTTGAATAAATCAATACTTGATGTGTATTTTTAGTCATCATAGAACCACATTCCTGTAGCAGTTGGCCTGAACTTAATCGCGCACTTCTCTTTCCATGTCCTTGACCTACTGAGGATTTCAGGAAAGGAAGCGATGAGAAGTCCTGTGATTTTTCTCAGTTTTTAGTAGAAGCATTGACGTTGGTTGAGGTGCGTGTAGACAGTCCCTGGCTCTTCTCTGGGGTTGTTCTCCGTGTAGCTCTCGCAGTACAGTTGAAGCCTGGGAGGGATACAAAGCAAGACAGATGGTTTCCCACAGACTTCCCCTCTAGCTCTTTCATCTTTCATCTAACTATTAATTCATCTGTTTGGATGGATACATTCACGCATGAAACCAAGATGAATAATAATGAGATTTTTAATAACTCCCTACATTTGCATTCCTTGTAACTCTTTACATGGTTCTAGCTGATTAAAATGAATCATTTACATAATTAACATATGGTTATAGTGTTGGCTTTAATATGCTGATTATCTCAGTACTTTTGTCTAGAGTCAATTGGATTCAAACTGTAACAATTGTTTGAAGTGAGAATAGTTTATTCCTGTGAGGATTGGTGAATATTTGCCATGGGCCTGATTAGAAATAGCACAACTGTCCAAGAAAATTCTTTAATGTAAAGCATGTATTTAAAAAAAAAAAAAAAAAAAAAAAGTCTATTACATCTGCTGTGTTTAGGTCAGACTTTACAAATAGCTTTCTAGGGGTAGGGAGACTTCTGCCATTAGTCCCTTAGATACAAATAAAGTACCAGGCACAGCATTAAGAATGAATCCAGATAGCCAATACAGGTCCAATTGTTTCTTCATTTGTAAAGACTTCTTTATTTCTTTTCTTTAAATGAGGTTGAGAAATAATAATAATTTTTTAAAGTTAGGTTAAGGTAGATTTATGAAAATGTTATTTTTATTACACAAAAAGTATCTCGGTATTTCTACGTTCACTGGATTACCCTACTCAGGATTAAAAGAGGAATAGTCTTCATTTTGCTTTTTTCCTTCTAGAATGAATGCGTAGCAAGTAACAGTGAAGCAGTCACATTTTGAGAATTGGTAGAATATTTTTCCATTCTTGCTATGACCCTTGCTGGTGTGCTCAGCTTCCTAATGCAGAGGCTGCTTGAAAACAGAAAAGAATTGTCAGTTTTTTGTGGCTAGGTAACTAACGCTTGTGTCAGTGAATGTTTTTTGAATGTTCATGAATATTTGAAGCAAATTTGTGTTAATTGCACTACTGTTGTCCACAATTAGTCTGTGGTAGACATGATTAATTGTAAAGAGCCCTGACATTTATGCATAAAAAGCTTGAGGTCAAACAGAAATGGAGAAAAATGGTTGCTGCAGCACTGGCAGATGGAATGCTAATGCATTTTGACTTGTACTGAGAATAATGATATTTCTACATCAATAGCAAATAATTGTTTTAGAACTGTGCAATATTCTTTTCCTCTCCTTTTCTTTTCTTTTCTTTCTCTGTTTAACTTTCTCCCCTCCCACCCCAGGATGCCACAGTCACTGTTTATTTTTACATTGTTGTTTTAATTGGCTTGAATATTTCTTTCTCAAATGCTTTACTGGAAACCTACATCAAATTGCTAGCTGGGAAAGGCCTGTATCGATTTGCTTCTCTGAAGAAAAGTCTAATGGAAAAAATATTCCGATGATAATTATGCATGCATTTTGAAGGAAGTCTCTTGAATCTGTGTTGGAATATATCTGATCAGTAAGTGAACCTCCTGTGTTCCTAGGACACAGACTTTAATAACCTTTCAGCATGCTTGTCATGTTGAGTAGGAAATAATTCAGCAGCTAGAACCTCAGTGTTTTAATTTCTATCTTAATAACAGACCATGTTCATAGTGCTATTACCATCTCAGAAGTGTGATCCACAACTACTTGGTTCCTTTTCCACCACAACAAACACCATGTGACACTTGGACCAGTACACTGCGGCGCTCCCAGTGGGCACAATTCTTGAGCTACAGTGTTCTGCACATGGTGCTGCTCCCAAGCCCTGGAACTTTAAGAAATCCACAGACCCTGATGTATCTCCCTTTTTAGAAAGCAGTATGGTTGATTTAGAAAGCAATATGGTTGGTTCAGTGAATGCAGCACCACATAAACCTCAGGCTGGCTGTGTACACAGCACGCACAGTAAATACGTTTGTACCTGGAGCAGAGGGACTCTTCTTCCAACTCTCAGTGTTTGGGAGTTGGCTGATAAGTTTCCCTTGTTAAAATTGATGGTAATCTATCTAATTCTTTATCAGGTATTGATGGACTTATTAGTCCAGTGAAATTCTGGTTTAGATCCTGAGTTACTGTAGTCCTTAGCATAAAGGCTGAACAGATAAGATTTTCCCTAGAATTATCAATATTAAAAAAGGGGAGGGGAGATTCTTAAGCAAGCAGAATTCACTGCCTTCATTTATTGCGTTTAATAAGTTTTAGGCTGTCATGCTTTCACTGATGTAGCATCTATGGAAGATAGGGTAAACCCTTCCAATACGCTTCATAAGGTTTTATTTGTTTATGTAAAAGTTTGCTGCAAGATACAGAATTTTATACTACTTAATAGTTCCCATTTGAATTGAAAGGAAATAACGTTTTCTCTCCTCAGAAAAAAATATTTTAAGTGAAGCCATTGTAGCCCATTTTAAAAGTTTATTTTTCTATTTTTAGCTTTCTACAACAAAACAGGGTTTTGTATATTTACAATTTTTGCTACTTGGCCATTTGCAATTGCTTTTTAGCACATGTTCAAAAGTTAGAGGAAGTAAAAGGGTAGCCTGAAAATGTATGACGATACTGAATGAGTATTTTTAGGTTGCTGCTTTAGAATTAGCTAGCAATGCTGCTAAAAATGCTAGTCTTACAAAACACATTTTCAAACTGGGGCCCAGACGACAGTGTTAAGTGTTCCATGGAATCACACAGACTTTCTAATGCTTTTGTTTAAAAATTGGTTGATGATTGTTCATGATGAACTCTAAGAAATGTTGAGGATTCATAATAGTATTTGCTGTCTGGGACACAGCGTTCTGTGGAAATCCCACAATGGGTAATATTTCCTATGTGGTAGCTCAGCCCGCTGAAATTTTGCTGGACCAACTTGCACCAGGCCAAAACCAGGTAGCGAATGTTCACACACAATAGGACCTTATATAATATTTACATAATTGTGTTCATAATTTTTTAACAAATCAAAAATCTATTTTTCATCATAAAAAGACAACCTCTTACCAGTTTTAGAATCCATAAAAAATAACCTAAATGAGAGTAATCAGTGTATGTGAAACCCAAAGGATATGGTTATCTAAGAAAGATTACATTAAGTGAAGTACTGTGCTCATTCATAGAGTACTTCTTGAATTGCTCAGTGACATTTGGTTAGGTAGCCTTATTTTCAGGTATGGCATTCTTTCAAGGCAGAATATATGGTACTAATCTCCAGCTCTCCTGTAATAAATGCTGGACTGTGGACAGGAGATGGCCCAAAGAGAGTGCCTGGGCAAGCCTTAATCTTTAATAAGGTGCAGAACTAGTCTATAACTGTCAAGGAATGACAGAGGAGCACTGCTTTCAGCTTGCCTGCTCAGAATAGAAAATGGGGTCCTCTGACAGGCAAGAAAGGCTACTTTATTCTTTATTGGGTTTGGGGCTATTAGTGTGCTTGTGTTATTTAGTTATTTGACATTTGTGAGTTGTTGGGGCAAAAGGAAGTCCAGTTATTAATATGAAAACAAAATTTAAAATGGATTTTCATGTTGAACTTGTATTGAAAAGTCTTACATTTGGAAACAAAGCCATACCTGATGCTAAATGCTTGCTGTTTGTAATTTACAAATATGAGGCATTTTTGTATTAAAACAAAAAGCAGCTATTGGAGATTAAAAAAAGCAGACGTTCAATATTTTTCTTCAACTGGATGAAAAAACAACATGAAAACTGGGTGTTTTAGTTCTTTGAACTGCTACTTACCTTCTAGAATTCTTGATAGTAGCATTTTCTGTGCAGTTTGAAGTGTTTTCTCAGGCTTTGGCTAGAAATGTGACATTTTTTTGGAACTGTATTGCCAGCTGTGGTTGTGTGTCGCCAGTCATCGGTCTGGGAGGATGCAGAGAGATCATGAGCGATGCTTTTGTCAGACTTGTGACAGATTCACATTCTGCTGCCTAAGTTATGTGATTTGGGTACCTTCTGTGGTTCAGAGCTTCTTGGTCCATGAAGCAATGCGTGCTGCCGTCTTTTTGCAAGTTCTGTAACAAAACAGATATTTTCAAAATTCGAGGTCTTGGGAAAATATCTTTTCCACTGTTTTGCAATGCAATCATCAAGGTGCTTACATACAAATATGTGGCATTTAATTTGCAGAAGTATTGGAGACCTTGTAAGATGTGTATTTTTTTTGAAAGATTTAGGCTTGGTTTTAGATGTAGTGAAATTTGGATTATTTAGAATTTTTTCTCTGAAGGCTCAGAAATTTTAAATTTGCAAAGATCAATATGGGCTTTCCTATGCATAGACTGAGATAAAATATTTGTCTAGAGACACTAAAATATATATTCTTCAAATATATAGCAGATATGTAGATATGCTAGCAGATAACAGATACTGCCAAATTGCAGTTTCAGACTCTTCCAAAATCCTACAAAACAAAAACATTTCTTTATTGGTTCATTTGTTTTGAGTTCTTAGGTACGTATGTAAGATAATTGCGTATGTGTTAAAACTTCTTTAACTGTTATCAATTTGTTTTTCTAAAGATATAATTTAGATAAAATCATAATTGCCAGTAGTGGTGATTTGTGGTGTTTGGCTGGTGTGACCTTTCATTCCAGGTTTGAATAGCTCTTTTAAACCTCTAAAAAGACCTGCTGCAATGTGAAGTTTACCCGCTGTAAGGGTGAACCAATGGAGAGTCACTGGTTTCCTCTGGACTGATTACTTATATGTTGATTTTTCAGCCAAACATACTTTTTGTCTGATTTTTCTTAAATTCTCTCTTGATATAGTTTCAGATGTGCATATGCATAGTCATAAGCATCCTGAGCACAATACTGACCAAAATAAAGCTTACTCCTTTATAATATTTCTTTTAAAGTAGTCACTTTAAAATTTTAAAATCCCAGAACGTATAGGGATTATTTTTGAAGTAGTATCTAGTAGGAAACGAGTTGCTAGTTTCCAGTCTTTGCATTGACGCTCAGATTTGCAGATTGTCAGCCTGCATAACTTTCCAGGAAAATCCTTACCAAAAAGGACAGCATCTTGCACATGACGGATATCCAGAGCATGTCATCTGTGGTCTGGCTCTGGTTTTGCAAAATGGTAAGAATGTAGGACACATTTTAGTGCTTTTAAATTCACAATTGTTCTTGTTATTTAGGAATGACAAGCAAGACTATGTGACATGAAACAGTTTGCAATAATTCTACCAATAAGTGGGTAATAGGAACTGTTAAGAAGAGGTGTTTCTTTATCCTAGGCAAAAGTCCATTAGTACCATCAACTTAAAAGTAACATTGATGTTCAGTTGTGCTTTCCTGGGAAACACTGATCTACAGGAGAAAGGAGGAACACACAACTTATTCACTTCTGAATCATTTTAGGCTTTAGTTTTTTCTCTTTTGCAGTCTTAAATTGCAAATGATAGCTTCAAGTTTTGAAAGAAAAGATAGATACTGAACAAATCTTTCCAAGCAAGAAGGGTTCTAGAAAACTTCCAGATGGCTTTGCAAACTTGGTTTTGTGTATTCGCTACATCCATGTTGCTGGTTTTTGTCTTGAAACTTGAAATATTTGTTTTCTGTGAGAAAAGTATTTTACAAATATAAGTTTATTCTCTAAAGAGTGATTTTGGACATATTGCCGTGTATGTAGTTGTCAGTGGACTTTTCATCTCATCTCATCGTCATATTATTCAGTTATGATCGTAGCAAGTTAAGTATGGCATTGTGCCATTCCAAACAGATGGGCATGGGCAGACAGCCAAGAATACATGTTAAGGGCAGAAGACTTTTTATCAGCCTTGTTTGAAAGTGTCAGTATCTCAGCCCACATGTAGTGTGACTGTACATTCCTGATCCATTTTTTCCTCTCTTGTGCAACACTATAAGGGCAGTGTTTTGTCTTAGAAGAGTTTAGGATGGCCTTCAGATAAAACTCCACATAGATCATAGAATCATAGAATGGTTTGGGTTGGAAGGGACCTTAAAGATCATTTTGTTCCAATACCCCTGCCAGGGACAGGGACACCTTCCACCAGATCAGGTTGCTTTAAGACCCATCCTGCCCGGCCTTGAACACTTCAGGTCTGGGACATCCACAGCTTCTCTGGGCAGCCTGTTCCAGGGCCTCACCACCCTTGTGGTGAAGACTTTCTTCCTGCTATCTAATCTAAATCTCCCCTCTTTCAGTTTAAAGCCATTACTCCTTGCCCTAGCACTACATGCTCTTGTAAGAAGTCTCTCTCCATCTTTCTTGTATGCCCTGTTTAGATACTGTAAGGCTGGTATACGGTTTCCCTAGAACCTTCTCTAGGCTGAACTCTCTCAGCCAGTCGTCACAGGAGAGGTGCTTCAGCCCTCTAATTGTCTTTGTGGCCTCCTGTGGACTTGCTCTAACAGGTCCATGCCCCTCTTACGTTGGAGGCCCCAGAGCTGGGTGCAGCACTGCAGGTGTGGTCTCATGGGAGTCGAGTAGAAGAGGAGAATCACCTCCCTCGACATACTGTTCATGCTGCTTTTGGTGCAGCCAGGATACGGTTGGCTTTCTGGGCTGCAAGCACACAGAGCTTCTCATCAACCAACAGCACAAGTCCTCTTCAGGCTTGCTCTCAATCTGTTATTTGCCCAGCTTGTATTTGTGCTTGAGATTGCCCTGACCCATGTGCAGGACCTTGCACTTGGCCTTATTGAACTACATGAGGTTCTCACAGGCCCACCTCTCAAGCCTGTTATGGTCCCTCTGGATGGCATCCCTTCCCCCCAGCCTGTTGACTGCACCATGCCGCTTGGTGTCATCAAGATGCATACAGTCCTGCTGTCCGTCACCCACGAAGATGTTAAACAGTGCTGGTCTCAATACCAGTCCCTGAGAAATGCCACTCATCACTGGTCTCCACTTGGACAGTGAGCCATTGACCACAACTCTTTGAGTGCGACCACCCAATCAATTCCTTATCCGTTGTGTGGTCCATCTGTTGAATCCATGTCTCTCCAGTTTAGAGACAAGGATGTTGCATGGGGTAATGTCAAATGCTTTGCACAAGTCCTTTAGCTTTTCTCATCAGTCACTGGTAATCCTGAAGATGTCTCCGTAGCTCAACAAAATAGTGGGGGAGTTGCCTTTTTAAAAAAAAAAAAAATGGCCTGAGCATAGTCAATTTGCAGAAGGTTATTTGAATCAGAATAAATAAAAGTAATTTTTAAAGTAAGTTGTCCTCAAGGTTGTTAAAAATTAAACCAGCATATTAAACTGTTTGTTTTGTTGGTTATTTTAACATGGAATTTATAATGATGTTATTTCTTTTTATTTCATAAAGGACAGAAATTCTGTATATTGAACACTGATTTCTTATCCTGAATGGGCATTAATGTTTCTTAACCCAGCCTTAGTTAAACTTTATTTTTCTTACTCTTGTTTAATGGTAACATAAACTTGTTTTAAGGGGGAAACATTTTAATACTGTGTAACATGATATAATTTAGTAGCATTTCAGGGATGTGTGTTTGTGGTCTGAACAAATTACTAGTCAGCTAAGTTTAGTTGAGCAGCCAGGCATAGTTTGCATTTTGAATATGTCACTATTAGTCACAGACACTAAAAGTTTAGTAACAACTACTTTAATCATGTAGTCATTCTGAGGATTATTGCTTTATTTGAAAATCAGTCATTTGTATCATGTTGCATTTGTAAGTGAAAGTAGTTTAAAGTAATACCTGAAGGTGGGACTACATTGTGAAATTTGCCTATGGCTAGAACTGTGCAAGTACCCTAACAATTACAGATCTAGTTTTTAGTGTCTATGTGCTGACTATAAAGTCTTAGGAAAAAAAAAATCCCCAAATAACAAAATATTGTTTTAAATATTACTGTATTAACTGTGAGTTTTCTTTCTGTAGTGTGCAGTTTTTTTCCCTTTGGTCTCATGCTCGTATATGGGAGTCTGATTCATTCTCAGTCACAGTGACTTGAAAACTGTGGGTAAACAAGAGAGTAGAGGAGTAGTCACGCGATTGAGGACTCTAAGGTAGAAAGCATGAAGTGTGCCTGAAGAAAAGCTTTTACAGTACTTGTATTGCTTTCTCTTATATATACAAGTTGCATTACCTGGAGAATTGCACATTTTCTTGAGTCCATTCCTCTGTCACTTGGTATCTCTCCTCTGGTTTGGTGACTTTTAGTATAGTCGAAGTTAGGAGGAGAAAAGAAAATAATATTTAAGTATTCTGGTTATTTATTTAAGAGTTTGGGTGATACTATGCAATCTTACATTACACTGAAACTCATTGTACAATTTAGTTCACAGAAAATGGGTTTCTTTGAGCAATTCTGGTTTACTAGTTATTAAAAGAGCTGGATCAGTTCCTTTCATAATCTTAAAAGAAAGGATATAAATACAGAATGAATTCTATATAACAGATGTGATTTAAGTGTAGTTCACCTTTATTCCATAAAATACATAGGCTAGAAGTCCAGAAGGGGCTACTGTAATCATCAAGTTCGACCTTCAACCTGTAATACCGCTGCAGAGTCCATCTGTTTTGTTCTGGCAGCCGCGCTGTATTATGTATTAACCTTTTATATCACTTGAGTACTGGAAATGAAGTAATGAACAAATGCCTAATACGTGTTTCTTGGTGTCTGCATTGTGTGCAGATTTATGGACAAAGAATGCATACTTCATTGAAGTTTGGTTGGATCATGTTATTATTATATTTGTTACAATCAAATATAAATAAATAGCGTAGCTTGAAAAATACAAGAACATATTTTCATTATATGTGATTTCTGTTACAGCTTGACTAAACTGAAGAAATAAATGTTTTATTAGCATTGTATCAGTATTCACTGTCATATATGTTTATATAATAACAGATCTGTGGTCCAATGTGTACCAATTTGGGTTCTTCAAGCCAGAAAATACATCATCATCAATAATGGAGGTGTAATAACAGTGTAACACTGACACTGCTGTTACACCGTGTTGAACAGGAACATCATGCAGTTATCTTAGGTATTACTTTCCTTGTGATTTACTGCCAGGATCTGTGATTGGAAACGCACCCTCCCTTCCCCTGCCAAACTGAAAAACAAAAACGAAACCGAAACAAATTTTAGTTTACATGGGTACAGTTAAGAACTGGTCTGTCTTTGCCTGAGCAGGTTCCCCCCAGTTGAGTTTTGCCATCGTTATGTTGCCTTCTTGTTATAAGATGATATTACATGGGATAATACTTGATTTGTTACTAAGTTAGTAGCTATTTGTAGTACAGACACTTGTCAGGTTTCCATAATTCACTGATACACTCAACTAATTCCTTCAAGGTGATCCCATCATCTTTGTGCCTTTGAGTCTTAAATTTGTGGTTTGATTTCCTGAGGGTTAAAAGTTGTTCTTCCCACACAGATAAAATGTTTCTGTTGACAAGCTACCTAAGACAGATTACATTGGTGATCTGTTTTAAGAAGCAGAAGGTATTATTTCTTGGAGAGAGAAACATTCTTGTTTTCCAACAGGTGGGTGCAAGTGCTGGGAGTGCAGGCAGAGCTTACTAATCTTGTAAAAGTATTTCCCAAAAAGTTTTAATTTTTCTTTACATTAAAAAAAAAAAAAAAGTTGGAAAATATTTTTTTATTGTCAAATGAAAGTTTTACACAGTTAAGCCTCTGGATTTTTTGCAAAGATTTGTTCTAGTCTGTCTTTGTAACTATCTTGTTCCATTCTCCTCTTAACTCTTGCTATGGGAGGAGTTTGAGCCTTCCCTTCACTTCTGGCATAACACAGAAGTTCAGCTGGATCTGGCATCAGAAAATGTACAAACCCAGTGGGGTCTTGGGGACAGAGATGTGAGCATCTCACGTGGCTGTTGGAGCCGTAAATGAATGGTGAAATTCTGCCCCTCAGGTAGTGGTCATTACTCAGAGAGGGGAATGGAGCAGTATTAGTGACTGTAGTGCTATATTTGCTTTGTAATGACTCCTACCCAGGCTTCTTTTTCACTTTTTTAGTAGACAGAACATGAGCCTCTCCACAGGTACCATTTTCTGGCCACCTCTGTGTCATTATGTTCTGAGGGCTGGATACTCTATGCTACATCTGTGAAGCTCCCTGTGAAGCTCCATGAGGAAGAGGAGACTTGGGAGGGGAGTATTATGTCACATTCTCTCTAATAGGTAACTGTAAAGAGAATTCCATCATCCTTATCAATGCTTATAAATATCTCAGTGGTGGGTGTCAAGAGGATGGGACCAGACTCTTTTTCAGTGGTGCCCAACAATAGGATTAGGGACAACAGACGTAGACTGAAGCACAGGACGTTACATCTGAATATAAGGAGAAAGATCTTTACTTTGAGGTGCCAGAGCCCTGGACCAGGCTGCCCAGAGAGGTTGTGGAGTCTCCTTCCCTGGAGACATTCAAACCCACCTGGACACCTTCCTGTGTGATCTGCTCTGGTGACCCTGCATTAGCAAGTGGGTTGGACTGGATGATCTCCAGAGGTCTCTTCCAACCCCAGCCAGTCTGTGGTTCTGTGATCCTCTATACTTTCTAGTGATTTCGGCATTTTTACTATGAATATCCAAAGCCTGCTGTATTTTACTCTGGAGGGGGAGGAATGAAGTGAGGTGAATGAGTGCCTGCAAGAATATATACAAACAAATATAGTTTACTCTTCAGTTTCATGTAAGCCATAAACAGTCAATTATAATACTTAGAAATGATGCGATGCAAAAAGCTTTTTCTGTGCTCACTACTTGTTTAAGAATCTTGTAGCTTCATAGTGAGTTTTCAGAATAACTTGCTACTTAGTTAATATCTTTGACCTAATGACCTAATGTGGCAACTTTATGAATTATGTATCAGTCTCTTGAGTACCAAACTGTATGCTTTGGTTTTATTAAATCATCTCTGATTTGATTATCTCCATTATATAATGCAGCAAGTTAATTTCTTTTGAATTTATTGTTCGGACTTTACAATTAAAAAATGCAAGCTAAATTGTATGGTTCCCCTCTGGTCTTCATTATGATATCAATGAGTAATGTAGTGATTTTTAGAATTCCAAACACTATTATGATGTAGCTTCTTATAATCTAACAGCAGAAGATCAATGTAATACTTCACATTATCAGTTTCTGGGCCCTGTATTATCTGTTCAGAAGGGTATTTCCAGACTCAACAACATCAGCAGCAGTAGCACCTGAGGGGTTTTTATAAATTTCAACTTGCCCATTAGTATACAGTGATGGGTTTCTAACATGCATAAATCACAACACTGCCCACTTTCCTAATAGGATGTTGACAACTGAATGTAATAACATAATAATATTTTAAAAACCCTAAAGTTTGCCACTTCTGCCATTCTGAAGCAAGTATGTATTTTAGTTTTCAAAATCATCTGGGAGTGCTTGAGGTAGGGAGATAGAAGTAGGAAACATTGGCAAAGACATGGAGAGTGAAGACTTTGGTTTTTATGTTTCTTGTGCCTCTCAGAGCTCAGTTGTCTATGTTATTGTTCATTCCAAACTACCAACATAAATACTCCAACTGAACCCAAGTACAAACTGTATTTTTATATTTTCATAATTGTAAGGAAATTCTGGCTAATGTGCTATGTGTAAGAAGTCTGTATGTCTGGAAGGTATTAAAAAAGGGAGAGCTCATCCTTTTTTGTGATTAATTTGCTCTATTTAAATTTAGGAGCTTTTTTAAGCTTGCATATGGAATCATCCAAACTCTACAATCCAGAATGCTAAATAGCTCCCACATATGCAACAATACTGGTCCAAAAAAAAAAAGGCAAAATTAAATGATAGATGGCATGTGTTATAATACTAATGCCTGAGGCTTTTCAGTATGTTACAGAACAGGGTTTCCCCTTATTTAAAGTAAAATTCAGTTGGGTCCATTCATAACTTCTTTATTGTATTAAATGAAAAGTATATCCAATTGCTTTACAACACTTTAATTTCCCTCTCTTCCTCCTGCTCACATCTTTGTGCTGCCACAACTATTTTTTTTTTTTTTTCCAGTTGATACAGGGTGTTAATTTCCTGTGTCTTTAGATTCTAGTTTGAGTACATTCATATCGCTTGATTGGAATAATATCCCCATTCTTAACAGAGAAAAATTCAAATTTGCCATATTCTTGAAAAAGATGGATAAAACATTTTCTTCCTATTCTTTGTTAAGTATGTTTCATACAGCTGTCTTCAAAAATCTACAATTACCATTAAATAGTTTCCTGGCTGTGAAATGATACATACTCTATGAAAGGATACTTAAGTGTTATTTTTCTTATTTTTATGGGAGCAAAATTAGATCCTGACCTTACAATGGATATGTTTATGATTCAACAGTAAATATTATTGAGGAAGACATTCATCATTTTAATTTTGAGTCAGTCTGGTGAAAGCCTTGGTTTAGGACAACACTACAGGAATTTCTGTGTAATGAAGTAGTTGCTGAATAGAGAGACAAAATTTGTTACAGACTCTTAAATTAGGCAGGGATAAACGATTAATGGATTTCTGCGATTTGAGTAGTTGTAATTTCATTTGAAACCATGGAGTTGCACCAGTGTAAATTAAGTCTATGTATTCAAGATTACATTCCTCAATACTTGAGGTTTTCCTGTTTTCTTCTTACTTATCATAGATGTAATCTTGGATGAAGAAGATGAGTTTTATGCTCCATATGTTACTTTCTATTATGCAGGCTAAAATATTACAGCTCCTTCTTCAAAGAAAACAATATATTTGAATGAGAACTAATTATCTCCTTTTTTTTATTTCAAGTGACAAAAGCTAATATATCACACTTACCCACTATAACAACTCCATTTCAGTAAACAAATTAAACTGATCCTATGTCTACTCATTATTCTTAGTTCTGATAAATATTTTAACAGCATAGATTTATTTCATTACATAGATTATATCATACTTAAAGAAAACAGTTTGCATAATGGTGTATTTGCATTCTCAACAGTTTATTTGGGGGTTTTGAATTCAGACTTCAAGTTTCAGTTGAAATAATATTGTTTGCCTTATTTAGGGTGGTAATTCTTCTTAATTATTACTAATTATCTAGAATGATGTATAGCTTTAATTAAATATAAGTGCTTGGCTTTCTTGTTAACATGTGCTAAATAGTGACAGTTCTCCTGTATACAGATAACATGTTAGGAAGTTGTGATATTTCCTACAGTTTACAACCTGTAATTTCATAACACAATGACTGAATCATTTACCAATCATGGGGAAAAAAAGAAAGTGGCTTTTTGATTGTTAGTGGTTGTAAAATTAAAAGATCATGTTCTTACTGGACATTTCTTATGCTACATAATTAAAATGAAAATGTGTACACAACTTTTTCTACTTAAATTATAAAACCAGAATACGTTGAACACTAAGAATTGAACAGCAGTGTTGCTGAGGAGCTGTAAAGGAATAATGCATAAGTACCACTTCAGACTAAATTGCTTTCTACTTACAGACATGTAATGCAATTAAATCAAGAAGCTGTAAGCCTCCCAAATCTCCTACCTTTAGTTTAGGTTTTTCTACTTAAGGTATATACTGCAGAGCCTTCCAAAATGCCAAACAAAGACAATACTGGTAATAGTTAATCAGAATGAATTTACAGGATGTGATTTGTAGGAGCTATACAGAGGATTCCTAATTGTACTGGTTTTGATAAACCATTTATGTTACAGAAGTAATGGTGCTCTAACTTTAATACCAGTCTTCATATCATTATCTGGACTTCAATTTTTGTCACGGTTGCCGGCATCTCAGAGTGCTGACACTGGGTCAATCATGAGTGTTTTAGGAAATTCACACAGAAAGGGAATTAATTGCGGTTGGTTCTAGCTAAAGATCCTGCTCGATTTCTTAAAGAATGAAAGACAGACAGATGAGTGACAGACAATTTGTAAATTGTTTTATCTTATGTGCTGTGGGTTACGGTCCCTCAGCTCAACACGTCACTAAAGCTCTCTCACGAGTATGCTCGCCAACTCCAATCTGCCAACTTGAATTAATAGAACTGTAATTCGTCTTCTGGGTATCAAGCAAGCATCAATACGCACTTTTCAATGACACTTTACCCTGCATTGCACCTTAGATACTTTATCAGTGCAACAATGAGAATTGCTTTCATAGTTTGCTGATCAATAGTCAAAATCTTTTGTTCATTTTGTTCATATGTATGCTGCTGTTTTGGACAGTTTTTAAGTATTTGTCCCTAACTCATTGCAAAAGACCATGATAATTTTATTTCTGTATTCTGTGCTGTTCATTTTCAGGCATATACCAGAAAAAAAAAAAAGTAAACCAGTGTGCAGATATTTTAAAATTTGTTTTTCCTTTTATTAATCTGATTTGCAAAGGTGTTGTCTACAGACCATTTTCAGATATGCTTAAAAGAATTTAGCATAATGATATAATCTGGTCATATTTCTGTTTAAAATGTTAAGTACATTGCAAATATATTTTTGAATGCCTGAAATTATTAGGAAGAAAAAGGGAAATGGAGCACATGCCACAATTTCATTTATACTTCTCTGATACACACATCTCCTTAACATTTTGGAGAATGTCAAGCAAAACTTGATTGAAAATACTGTAGAACCATTCACTCTTAGAGAATTAGGGTAAAATGACTAATTTTTCTTGTGAAGAACATCTAGATTTCAGAAGTATTTAAAAAAATAGTTAATAGAAGATTATAAATAGTCCAAAAAATATTCAAATAATTGTGCATAATATTTTTATTTAGTTTCTCAAAATAATAATGCATTGCAGTGACAAATGTGTTTAATAAGGGAAAAGTTATAGCTTACAGAGCTTTTCACCTTCATCGCGCTTCTTCAGATTTGAGCTCCTTCAGTAGTGACTGCAGATGGGCAGCACTGATGTGAGCTCTGTGTGGAAAGTTTGCTCTTCACCAAAACATCCTGGTTACTGGCATCTAACAGGGGCCAGTGCATGCAGGGTCTTCTAGGATGGCAGGACACTCAAAAGATTGAATGGGTCTGGAAACCGAACTCTGGACCTTGGTTTGGGTGGTCTGGTCAGGCTTAAGATCTTACTGATGTGTATGAAGAAGCTGGGGTTCCAACTCAAGTTGTAGGTGTTTGGAAAACGTCTGTGAAAACCTCTTGAAATTGTCCTGTGGGTTTTAGTGCCGACCAGGGGTTCTGGATGTTGCTGTAGGGTATATTTCATGTTCATGTGAACTGCTGAGCAATGCCGTGAGGAGGTGTGGCTACCGTAGAGATCCCAGTAGAAAGGAGAGTACCCAGGACTGGCTAAAAATGAGACCGTAGAAGTTGGAATGAAAAATGCATAACTAGACTTAGGGCTGGTAAGTGCTTAGAAGATCAGTGAAAAATGTCATTTTTGGGAAGGTCTGGAATCTCAGCTCTGGTGGATTTAGAGTACTCTGTTTTGCTAGCAGGTAAAATTTAAAACAAAACAACAACAAAAAAAAAAACACAAACAAAAAGAAAACTATGACTGGCATAAGGTATATGATAAATAAGGGGTTGGGAGATTATCAGCCCTGTCATGATGAAGTGACCTGTTTTATCAACACAAGATGTAAGCAGAGAGAAAAGGACTTTCTACCATGAAATATTTAGTCTCCTGAGCCTCTTTATTTACTGTTTGTGTATTTTTTTCAGTGTCTTTTGCATTATGGAACCACACTGCTCAGCATTAGTTATTAGTATCAGTAAAATAAATTCCAGACTTCAGTTGCTGGATGATATAATAGCTAATAAAATTAGTTGTACTCTTCAAAGTATGCTGTTCCTGCATAAAATATGAAGTGTGTATGTAGCTTCAGTATGCTTGCCTAGCTTTTGGCAGTCAGCTGTGGTTTTTACTAGATGGATGTATGTAATTACTTATATTTTGATAGAGCTGCATATTTGATAAGCCATGTATTAGATTATGTTGTACCCTTAGATGGCAAATTTATCTGATAATCTTTTAAATTTCAAATTCCAGTGTTCAAATTTCTTGAAGTACCTTGTACTTACATATGTATTATGTCTATTTATCCAGAATTTATCTGTATAATTTTTACATTAAGAGATACCTGTGTGTTTATGTAGTGTAAAGTATACATAATTTATGGTTATAGATTTTTTTTTTTTTTTAACACTAAGCTTATTCAATGATGCTCTCTTATTTCTATTTGTGCAAATTATTGAGCAGCAACCTGTAAAACATGCCTGTAAACAGAAGAAAATATTTTTACTTATGTTTTTCTTTCAGGCATACCTTAGTTATCTAACAATGAGTCTTTTCTTAGCCTCTTTGCCAGTTTACTTTAACTTGCATACTTAAAGTATTTACATTAATTGGCATGTAGGGAACACCAGTTAAAGAGACTCATACATATCCTTTCTGAATAATGCAGTAAGCCAAATGCGTTTGAAATCTAACGTGGTTTCATATTGGTAAACGAGACGTATTTGTAGATCATGTTGCTCATATATTAGCTACATTTAATGATAAATTTATGATAAATACCTCATTGGTCAAAAGACTTATGAGTAACGTAAGTATTTTATGGAACTGCCAGAAACTTAAAACTGTTAAGATGATGAAAATCACTTTGAATTTTTGGAAAGAGTTGGTAGACCATAAACTTCATGTCAACTTGGCCTTCAGTTTTAGTAGTATAGTGTTTTGACAAGGGACAACGTTTTACAGACTGAAGACCAGATCTTTCACTTTTGTAAGTCATTACAGCTCAACTGAAGTTATTGCTCTTGAGGGCCTGACCTCAAGTGCTAAATATACCAATTCTGTCTTTTGCTAGGCAAAGAAGATGATGACAGTATATTCCCATGCACTCACAGCAGCAGTTTCAGATATTTGATGAGCTCACATTCACAAGACATCACCAAATCCTGTAGTATACAGCCAGGTGGACCAGACATAACATAGTCCATAGTGAGTAAATAGTCCTACATTATATTAAGTTATATATCCATTACTTTCTAGAAGTGTGATGAGTGGCTGGTGGGGTGGGGGTGTAGTGTTAGGAAATCTTCCTGATGGATCCAGTAAAATGCTTTCTCTTTTTTTTCATGTTCTTCTCTTATCCTACCATATGTTCTGACAATTTTATCCTAAAGTGGCCACCTAACAGACGCTATTACTAAAACAAGCATAGTAGCCTGTTGTAAAATGGCAAGAAGTCTAAAGAAATCCCAGCCAGTGTATTCATTACAAAATAATTTGTCTATAATTACTGCTGGTCATTATAATAAATAGAGAGGTATTTAGAAAGAAAATTAGCCAAAACTGAACAAATAGCTCTCCAGGCATGAGGTATGGGTGTGAACAAATGCTTAAAATAATATTCTCAAACTGTTTAAGTGGTCTTTACATAATATAATCACAGAACCTGTTATTAAAATGACAGATATTTATTGTGGTTTTTTTTCTTGTTACTAGCATAATACTTAAAATTGAAATATAATGCATAAAATATTGAAAACAAAGGCTGATCACACTGATAAGGCTGATCTGTAACAACTTTGTATGTTTAAAAATTGGAGAACTGATCATATTAGAAAAGAGGTAGGCATGGTTAGTCAAGCAAAGAAAAGGGATAAGAAGAGGAAATCATTACTCTCTATGAATAATTTGGAGTAAATGACAGGGATACAGACAGCATTTTAAGCTAAAAGGCACAAAGATAAATAAGTGTATGCTATCCATAATTATTTAGAGAGACGAAAAATAACCTTTAAATAGTCCCATCAGGGAGGTTCTGAAATGAGATTCCAGTTTAAACATGGTCCGGGTACGATCAGACAGTACCAAATTTTAAGACAGTTTCTTTAGTTTCTTAACAGAAATTACATCATGTGACTTCCTAGCAGATGAATGGACTCACTGACTCAGGAATTATCTTCCAGTTCTGCTTTCTTTCCAAGAAAAGTCAAAGTCATAGATGCTCTGGCCTTTTCAACTGCCCAAATCCCTGCAGTTGATAGGATTAACTTGCTAAATTTGTCCACAACTAATAGGAAATCTGTGTTTTCTCATCAACATTCAGTAACTGATGTGTTACTGCTGTATTTGGTGATAATGCTACTTTTCCCAAACCTCCTCTTTTATACATGGAAACCATGAAAGATTCTTGCTTTGAAATTTACAGTGTTTGGACAATCAGTTTCTCCCACGGAGAGTCTCTTCGACCTTCATAGAGTCTTCACAGGCATGCCAGTCTGTTCTGTGATGCTGACTGTAAATTCTGGGTTTCTATATAAATTTAAAGAGTGCATCATGTTATGTGATAAAGGAGTTATGGTTTGTACAAGTATGAAAGAAAATGAAGTGTAGACTGTGACAAGTTACCTTATTTCAGGGCAAGGTTAATTGGAAATGCAGCTCACACAAGGTGTGATGAAGTGGAAAAAAACAACAGAAGTGACCACAGTCAATGCATGCAGTCCACATGCTTACCATTTTTCCATTTTCTTAAGCATTTATGGACAATTGAACTGACACAGTGTGCAGCAAATGGATAGTTTCCACATCTTTCTGTGCATGCTGCCAATTTCATATATTTAAAAAATTGCTAACAGTAAGTTCAGAGAAAGAAAAAATTATGTTTTGAAATGACAATGTAAAATACAGTAACTATACTGTGTTTGAGACTTAGTTCTGATGCTTGCAGTATCAACTACTTAATTAAATTTTTCACTTGTAAAATCTTACTTGTAATTTACTTTTCAAGCACACATATTTTGTTCAAAATTTTATTTCAGAGTTAGTCTCAGTGAAGGGATGCCCTAGTGCTTCATTGTCAGTGGAGTTAAATCTTGTACAGCTCTGTGTTTACACTTTTAATGTATGTGCTGTTAAATTAATACTGTTTTCAAAGATTAACGACAACATAGTATAGTACCATCACTAAAAATTAAACAACCCCAGGCCGAATAGAACTCTTCTGGTTCTGTGTACATCAACTTTGTTATTACTGTCATGAGGAATACATCAGGATAAAATCCAGCTTCACTCTGCGTGAGCTTCAAGATTCTGTGGGACCACATCTGATAATATTTCTTCACAGAAACCTTTTCATGGTTTTAAATAACGTTCTACTGAGTAAGAACTCCAGGACTTAGCCTTGTATAAATATATATTCATATCCCTGTATTGTTTTCAAGGTGCCTGAAGTTATTTTATATGCCAGATCCTTTCCCAATTTCATTTTACACATACCTGTCTACATAGTTGCTGTTGTTGTTCCAGCTGCTTTACCTTACACCTTCTTATATATCCTCTTTATATTTTATTGAGAATGATCGCTAAGCCAAAAAGAAAACTGTCCTTTCCTTTTCAGGGTAGGTAGAAGTATTTTTATTCCTCGTCCTTTATCAAACTGAAATCTTTCATGGCACTCTTAAATAATAATGCCTTTTTTGAACATTTATTCACGTTAAGCAATCAGCTAAACAAGCATTTTAAACTGTCACCCAAGTTAAAATGTACTGCAAATGTACACCTTGATGATTCATATGAACAGAAATGATTCTATCCATATTTTCATTCTTACATCTAGATATATGCTTTTTATAGAAGTGATAGGAGTGAGGTGAGGAGCCATTTGCATGTGGCATGTATTGATATATATGTAGACATACAAACAAAAGGTTGAAATACAGGTTGGAGAATATGCAGGAATTACTATTTACTGTTTTTCTGGCCTTTCCAAATTAAGAAAATTGCTGGTGGTTTGGGTGATTCTGTGGTATTAGCTCATTTCAGCTACTTTAAAGAATTAATTTTAAAAGCAAGATTAATTTTAAAACCCTGGGAAATGTCTATGGATGCTATCACACACTGCAGAACTGTGAAAGGATGAGTAGTAAGGAAAGATTATAAAAAAGTGGAGCGGAACTAGTAACAAGCAGTCTGGTTTGTGCTGGTGGTTATTTTAGCAGAAGGTTACATGCTGGTACAATACAACATCTTGGACAAGAAATAAAGTCTGGAATGTTTTGCTCGTTTAATATCATCCTGCAGCTGATTAGTCCAACTACATTATTTGTGGAGGAAACATTCTGCCCGTCGCATTATTTTGTGTCACCTTGTGATCTGTTGTGTGTAGGTGTTCCTTTTGCAGAATATATTTCAATTGCAGAGGCAGTTACAGTCTAGTGACAAATGAAATAATCCCCATTTCTGGATTTTACCAGCATTTAACTGGGTTCCCAAATAAATATGTGTGAAGTGATTGTTACTTAATCTCTGATCACAACCTTTTGATTCATCTTGACTTTCCCTGGGGCATTCATGCAGAATTTGTCATATGGTGCAACAGCAAGTGAGCATTTAAGGTTTTCATTGTTAAGCTCAGTTAAAGTTTGGGTTTTAGTAAATGGCTTTTAGGGTAAATCAGCATGTAATATTATCCTCTGTAATATTACAGTTCTTTTTGAGAAGTACATCCCTCAGTAAAAAAGGCTACTGGACCTATTCAGTCTTTTCATATCCAACATGAGACACATGGAAGTAGAATAAAGTAACTTCTCACAGCAGAGGACCAAACTGACATTTTGGCCATATAAAGTTTGATCAGTTTCCTGAACTAACAGAGGAGTATTAAAAATGCTGAGGTGGTCTAGCATCACTTGAGAGCTGGGAAAGAACACAAACTGCAGGTGAAGTGGTCAGTGAAATGCATGTTGCAGAAAGATTGAGTTTGATATAATACAACAGATGACAAACATTGGATGCCTTTCTAGTATTAGTATAAGTGTAATGTATATTACAACTTATTTTTTAAACTGCTTTACAATATCTAGTCATGATTGAAAAGTAAAGAAGTGAAATAGGATTAAAAAGAATCTCAGAAAACAAATGAACAATTAATTTTAAATCCATTGGGACTCCATAAGACCTAACAGAGTGAAAGTTCTGGATGCAGGATTATAGAGCAGATTGCAAAATGATAGAGCCTCTTTCTCACACCTGGTTAATTTAGCATTGTTGCACGAGAAGAAATCACATGTGTGTTTTCTGAGCACTTCAAAAAAAAGGCCAAACTGTGGTGCCATCCATTTAACTTCTGACAAGCCTCTTGCCACTGGACCCTCTAGTTTTTTGAAATTTCTGAGAAGATAGAGACCAAAGCCACATGTAATCATGGGAAATTTGTTTTATTGTGTGGTGCTTCAAACCATTCCCACATCTTCCCTAGTTCATTCACTTGTACTTATGGAAATTTCGCAGTGTTAACACAGGTTCAGCATGTATGTGTAATATGGTCACTGTCTCTTAGAATATCAAACTGAATGAAATCAGTGGTGTATATCACTGACTACATGGCAGATACGCACGTACCAATTGAAATTAACATCAGATTATACTAAAACATCTTTCCAGTTAATTCTGAAGGATTATTTAACTTCAGTTTATTTTCTGATATTAATATTTTAGTCTAATGCACCTTTAACCTCCAACCACGGCATTTTTTACCAGTACCACCTGAAATCTGTAATTTCATTTTTTTTTCTGATAAAACTGATACTGAATATAGGTAGTATTAGCTATAAATTCCTATGCTCTCCTAAATCGTGGTGCCCAATTAAAGAACCAAATAGCAGAGAACTCAAGAATGGCACTACAGTTCTAAATATAATACTTCTGTAATTCTTTTAAACTTGGTGCAAAGTAAATCACTACTTACAAAACAGACTAGTGCTGAGAAAATGTACAGAGAAAATACAGTGTGGGCAAATGTTATGCTGCTTTCCCTGAAGTATTCAGGTGACCTTATTCTGTAACAACATGAAAAAATGATGTTGGGATAAGAAGGTCATTCAGACATCAAGCAAAAATGAGTCTTTGTCCTTTGCCATCGAGATTTCCAAATATGTATCAACTACTCTAGAGGAATTCCACAACTGATTGCACGTGTATGATATGTACATAAAATCCTAGTAGGTTTTCATTCCTGGAGATATAAATAATTAGGTAGTAAGGTGATAATCAAAGACATTTTTGCAAAGCACAAGACTTAAAGTATAATTTTGTCAACAAAATCTACTCCATTATTAATAGGGATTTTCACATATACATATACTTGTTGGAATATTACACAGTTGCAGATACAAAATGAAGGTATTTATTGATCAGAACTCATTTTTCCCTTGAGTCAGTGCCCTGTCTGTGAAGTGGAAGTGCTGAGTGCTGCACACAGCTGCTGGCAGATTTTTTGACAGCGAAGCCCTGACTCTTCCCTAATCCGTATAGCTGCATTGTACAAATTACAAAGCTTATGTGACAGACCTGTTCTGTATTCCAAGGACTGCAACATACCTGTCATCAGATAGAAGCAAGAATGCACAAGTCATCACTTTACTTTGGAAGCAGAACAGATGATTGAAATTATTTCTTCCCGCTAACTAATTCCCCTTTTAGTAGAGATAAGCTGCTTTGTTCAGCTGTAAATGAAACATTAGGGTATTACCTGTCAAGCCAGAAGTATTGGTGAAACTAAGATTTTATCAGCAGTAGTAACATTTTGGGCAATAAATTGTTTTGTTGAACAGAATACTAATCTCCAGGGGTACAAAGAAACAAAGCTCATTAAGGTAAATGCTTAAAGCACGCACAAAGAAACAGCAGAGACAAAGGCTTATTACTTTTGTTTGGGGGATAGCTAAAACATTTGCACTTCTTCATGTCTGTGTATCATTGAAGAATTATGTGGTAGTGTTATTAAAAAGATGCATTTGCAGACTTGTAGAATGCTTCCTGAATATATCCAAGGGACAAATACAGTTCTGAAATATCAATAGAGAGCTGTAGTAAGTGATGGCTTTTTGGAAATTGTTTTGTTTCCCTTTGGGTAAAATCACGTATCTTCACATTGTCCTGTACTTAGCATTCATCACATTAATAGACTAGCGTCATTAAATGAATGTTTGGAATAGACTTGTAAGGTCTTGTAGTATAAAGCAGTAAGATGATGGGAGGAGAGGAACTGTGTTACTTTTAGGGTCTGCAGCTAAAAAAACCCATATTTGGAATCTGATGAACGAATTACAGCTCTGTAAACCAAGGATGGACATAAATTTGCTATCAGAAACAATCAAAAAAGATGCAATACTGAATTTAATGAAGTTGTCATTTCTTCATTTGGGATAATTGTGCTTATCTGAGGGAAAAAGTAGTAAGGTTTGGTAAGGGGGGGATTCAGTGATGCTTTATTTTACCATCTTAGGTTATGTTATTAGCTATAAAGAATACCAATATTTTATACGAGTGCTTGTATGCACCCCCTCCCCCCAACTATAAAAGAATATAAACTTGATTTTAAAATTCAGATTTAATCTGAAGAATTTGGATTTTAATAATATAAATCTGCTGTAGGCAGGATGTGCTCCTTGTTCAGTCCTGGTTTCACTGTGGTGACCTGTAACAGCAGGAACCTTTAGGCAGCAGTTTCGCTCCTAACACTCCGTCAAACCAAATGTGGCCTCCCTTTATTTTGGCACGTGCTGCAGGGCTGCTTTCTAATCTGAAAATATTGCCAAGTCAGAATTATTGTACAATTGCTGAACTTGCACCGGAGCATGAGAAGTCCAAAGGTAAACTATCACAAGATCAAAGTATCAGGACTTTTGGCTTTTAGTATGAGCTTTACTGTGCTTTCCTTGGCTTTGGGGATATCTGTTTGCTTAGATGCCTCAGGAGCTGGTTGCCAGATTTTAGACACAGAGGCTTCGTTTTAAGAGGTGGTGCATGCTTCAGAAAAAACAATCTGCAGCAATTTCAGTGTTCTTTGAAAATGTTTGTTTCAACCCATCCTTTTCTTTATTTGTAAAACAGCATTAATAGAGGGAATGTTCTGTGTAAGAGTAGTGTATTACTGCTGTTTTTATTAAAATAAGATAGGAATCTTTTGTATTGTGGACTCATCCCCAGCGTTCTCTCAGTTGTCACAGTTACATGAGCTAAATTTTGTCTCATCAAGAGAAAAAAAATTCCCCATTTTTTCAATTATCATGATCAGTAAATGAACAAGAGCTTGACTATAATCTTTTAAAATGCATGGATTGGCTTTTAAGTGCTGTAAGACTGTAACACCACACTGTGAATTTGTCAAAGCTGAGCTGTGGTACACAAGTCCACAGTGTTAATGGAGCAGTAACCTGAAGATTCATTCACATTAGGGGTCAAAGCCAGTCATTTATGTTGTTTGAGCAAGCTGATGTTTCTTTATTTTAGAAATCGCTTTCCTAAGCAGCTTGTTGTCGGAGTTATATACCAGTATTGAAAAGGCCTATTGTGAAGATGAGTTAATATAGCTATTGTTAAGAAGCCAGTAAATCACAAGTAAATGTCATGAATTTAGGTAATTCAAGTATTTAGGATTTCAGTTATTGTTATATTTTGATGGTTTATATTAACAACAAGATAATAAATAGGTACAACTGTATAATTCTTTACTGGTAGGGGAAACTCTCATGCAGCGTGGATGTGGGCTGGATTACAAAGCAGATGTGCAGACATCTAGGAAATATTTGAGAATTTCTTCACTGCCTATCAGTGAGACTGAAACTGGTTTTCTGTAAGCACAGGCTATGGAAACCAGAGATTTCAATGGCTCCTGTTTCTGCAGTTATTATACTAAGCTGAATTAATTCTTGACATCACATGCTGAAAGCCGGTGTAGTGCACCTACACTGGGCTACCAGCCTTGTCCTTTACTGTCATGTGAACTGGAGAAGAGAAATTGCAAGTCTCTATGAAATGCATAGATTAAGCTGATTCTCTCCTGGATTACTTCATATTAAATAGCATTTCTAGAGTCACAGAATACTTTTTGAATGCATTTAAAAGACAGCAGTAGAAATTTACTGTATCCTAGATTCATCCTCTGTGTTACTGACATTGTAGTCCTTGTATCCTGGACCATAAACATGTTCTGAAATGTAAGGTGAAAGGGTCTACTCTGATTTGTAGCTGTTATTCAGAAGTAATTGTAATCACGCTTTTGTCTTGTTTCAAAGCATAAATTTAGTATAAATACATGCTTCTTTTGGAATAATGATTGACGGTTACTGGAATATTCAGAGACCCAGATTGTTTCATGTATTTAAAGTGACTTGTTTTTATTTGACATCTGGTTAAGGTTTGGGTATGTTACTGTCATGAATCACCAGGAAATAAAACAAAACAAAAAAAAATCACTTGGAATATTTTCTTTGTTCTTTTCTACCTTTGGAGCTCACAGAGCAACTTGAAAGTGGATAAAGCTCTGAAAAAAAACCAAAGTTTGTTTTTGTTTTTAAAGCGGAGGAGGAGAGTTTTCTGTGAATATCAAGTTCCAGAATCTGTGAATTCTGACAGCAAATATGTGGGGCATGGTTTGATGATCGGAAGTCTGGCTTGTAGGATTTTTCGTACTGCATCAGAAATGCCTTGCTAACAGGGTACAAGGTGCTGATCTCATAGAAACTTTGACAGGCTTGCTTTGTACTGACAGGTCTAACCCAAATCAGGCATTCTCTTACTGTGTCACTCTTTCTGCAAGGTCAGGTATTTCTGTCTTCTCCCAGCTTTCCTAAAGCCAGCATGAAAACCCCTCTGAACCATGTGTTCCAGTTTACTGGGTAGAAATACGAGTATACCTACTTTCCTAAGATTTGTACTGCCGGTAATCCAGCAGTGTACAGATCTGGTAGCAGTGATAGGAGAACCATAACAGCCTAAAAGACAATCAGGAAACCTCTGAGGACACGTTTTTGCCAGCATTTTAACCCGGCCCGAGCTGGCGGCTCTGCTGGAACAGCTGGCTGGGCTGTGCCCTGGTCCCCAGGGGAATGAGCTCGGGGACCGATGGCCTGGAATGCAGCTGCACCGCCCGGACATACTCCAGCAGGCTATGGCAAAACATGCCGGTAACGCTACTAGTTAATGTTACTAGAAAATGCCAGTAATGTAGGTACTTTCATGAAGCAATACACGGAGAACATGAAAAAATGCTCAATAGTATCCCCATGCTCTAATGCATGGGGTTAAAGAAAAATACATATTTTGGACCTTTGTAAAAATAAGACTCAGAAACTTAACAAGCCAAATATATATTCATCAATATCTTCACTGGCAAGCAATCGATATCTTCAATTTTTGATTTCTGGAACTGTGCTGATTTTTTCCATTGATCAGAATTAGTCAATTAAAACTAATGTGAGTAAAGTGCGGAATTTGGCACTTGAGTGTGCTGGAAAGGGTTCCAGTATGAGGCTAGAATTTTCTGTTCAGTACATCAGTGCACTTGTCTTTTGAGCAGTAAGAAAGAGAGAGATAACGGTTAGTAAAATTATACTCCTTAAAGTGGTAGAAACTTACAGTCCATGTATGAAATAGTCAATAAATATTGTGTTTCATAAAATTGGTTACTGCAGTATTTACTGTTGTATTGTCTAGTGTTTTATCGGCACTCATCTCCCTATTTTCATTTGTTCAATGTTTGTTTTTAAAGTCAACTGTTTATATCTCAAGGCAGCAATGATAACTGAAAAACAAAGTAGTGAAACTTAGCTGAGAAATCATGCTGTCATTGCAGCCAGGGCCAAATATTGCAGGTTGTTCTTGGATCTTGCAGATTTGGTACTCTACAGTTCAATCCACGGGCATACTTTTAGTGCCAAATTTAAAAGGTATTTTTGAAGTCTACTGTCATCCTCTGTGTTACTTGTCCGCTTGCATCCTTTGCATAATTTTCATTTTAGTGAAAACCTCATCATCTTTCCTATGTCTGTTTTTTTCCATTTGTTGTTTAGAGACCTAACTTTGCTAGCCAGGAAAGAGAATAATGGAGGAGTAGTACTGAAAAAAACTGTGATGTTGTTCTGTTCATATGGCTTCTGGATAAATCCTTGAAATGCTTTATTGAAGATGCTGGAAATTTTACAGTCTTTGCTGACAGGAAAACTAGGAGAATCTATCAGCAGTGCACAGTGGATGGGCCGCATTCCTCAAATAATCCAGTCAATTAAAAATTGATTTTTGTTCTAGGCAGCATGGTGGTAATGTAGTGGGAAGACAGTGTATGCATTACCAACAGAGTTCACATCAGTTAAGTGATATTTAGGTGATCTTCTGTCATGGGAGAAAGCAGTACAGTTGATGATCTTTGCTACTGAAGAAGCTAAATTGAAGTGTCAGATACCAGAATTGCATTTTATTTCTAATATGTTGGCCTGCCAGCCTGGGAGAAGCTATGAGAAGTCTGTGAATACAAAGGGACAAAAGTGCTAAATCTAGCAGAAACTGAATGGTTTGGGGAAGATTAAACTATAACACGGCTTTTAGAGCCTTCAAGTAAATGCATTTAAAGAAATTGAATCTTGAACTCCAGTTGCTGGACCTTTTGACTACTGCCTTTCTCCCTTTTCCTGGCAGCACATCTAAAGTAAACAAAAGGCATGCATGATCTGTATTGCACCTATCTTGTTTATTAAAAGAGGTTATAATGCCACTGAAAAGTTAGGAAAAAACCCTTTTCTTAATGTAGTTGGACTCACAACAATAAAAACCTAAACTGTTCATTGAAAAAATTATTTACCTCAGATTTGCAAGATTTGGAGTTACAGAATGTAAAGAGAGATCTATTTCTAATATCAGAAACACGTGGAAACTTGAAGTCATGCAGATTGGACTGTATCCTCACTACATATTGTGAGCTCGTGCAGTGTTTATTTTGTAGTGACAGACAGGACCAGCTCACAAGTCTGAAATCACTCTGGTCTTGTCTTGATTCATGGAGGCATTTAATGTTAATGATAGCTTTGCAAACTTTCCAACATAATAGATAACATGCAAAAAGTTTTATCGGAGGTTCCTAATGACAGGATGCTGAAGTCACATCTACTTCTGGTTATGAGACATCACAGTCAAACATCATGATGCTAATGGTGTAGCTTAGAATTTTTTAACAAGATGCAGATGTTTCCCTTCCTTAGCTGTCAAAAGCAGCTGTAGGGTGTCCTGGTGTGTTTGTGCTTCACCTGAAAGGTGGGTGAAGTGATGCATATACACTTCTTCAGACCTCTCAGTGGTTTGGTGAGGTTCGGTTTCTTACTATCTGTAAAGTGCTTTATAGTCTTCAGGTGAAAAGCACTGGAGAAAATATAAATGGTACTGTTTAAAGTTGAGATCATAATTTTAAATGGTTAGTGTTACACCTATGCTTGCCAGAAAACTCTGTGTCATAGTAATATTTTAGTAACCTGTTGACATACATCTCGCATCTTACATTAGCTGTCTGCATACAGTATTATCTGTTTGTAGAATGAATATATTGAAGATAGGCTGGAATGATGAGCAGCGGTCTGCAAGATATTTCAGAACATGTGGCTGTGAAGTCGCCTCATGCTGTATTTCTGAACACTGCTTGACAAAAGTGTTTGACAACTTGAAGCCGAATTATTAAGAGGACTGTGCATTTATAAACATAAGAATCCAAAATTGTTTTAAATAGAAAAGGTTGGTACAAAAAAGTGAATATTGGTTGTCAATGCAATTACTTCTTAATGTCATGTTTTGTTTTAACATAAATTTTAATAAGTTGAAAGATGGTCTCACCTGTGTCAGTAGTTTTCTTCATTAATTTATTCCTAAACTGTATAAAGATAAAATAAATCACAAATGCCTTTTAAAGGTTATTATTGTGGTAAAATGCTGCTGGGTTTTTGTGGATTGATAGTAGAAAAAAAGATTATGTTTCTGGGCCTCAGAACTCTTCAGCATGATTTGAATGCAAGCGGATAACTGTGATAAGTATGTTAGGCTCCCTTCTACTAATTACAGTATTTAAAACGAGACTAATTTGGCAGCCATTGGCTCATATTATGCTAAAAACTTTCTGTGGTGTTACTTTGAGGAGAAAGGTCCTTCCTCCTCCCCATGTGAATACTTTTTGATAGGACATTATAATTTCAGAAGCTCTACACCACAAGCAGATAATATCTAATTACCTACTAGTTCTCTGTTTAGTTTGAGTGATCGCTTTCTGCTAATGAATGAATTGAAAAGGTTTTGCCAGTCATTAACAGAGGCAGGTACAAAATGTGGTCAGATACTTTCTCTAAAATGTCTTCAAAAACATTTGTGTTATATCTTTGTGTGTGTGTGTGTAGAGATGTCAGTTTACTTGATCTATTGCTATGAGTGACAATTTATTGTAAAGGTGAAATATTTTCTCTAGGTTGTATTAAATGGATGACATTTTTTGGTTTTGTTTACCATTCTTTTTTCACTAGAATAGTGCAAAACAAGCTGACTACTAATCTCAAGACTAAAGCCACATATTGTAGTTGTCATAATATGGTATTTAATATTACCAAAATAGCTATTGTTTTGTAGAAAGCAATACATTGTCTGTTTTCCTGAAAACAATACATTGTCTGTTTTCTTGTTAACTTGAAGTTCGTGCTTTGTGAATAGTTCAAGTAACTTCATCAGAAGTATTTAGACAAAAAGTACTAGAGTTGTAGTAACTTTTCTTTTACATTATTATTGTAGTTTTATCCAAATTCCACCAGGTGTTGCCAAAGAACATACAGCCAAAGCAAAGTTTACAGCTTAAGTGGAAGTTGCCTAAAACATGTGTGTGCACTTTCCTGAATATAGCCATTAGAACCTTTTTCAGCAGCAGGAGCATCTTCCTTAACCGTTTCAGAGCATCCCTTGTTTCCTTGTAGCTCAGCACTAGGAGTCAAACAATGTGACAGAGTGTGATGTCATTTATGGGTATCACTTTCTTAGAAATGCAGTTCTTATCGCACAAAGATACTCGTTATCAGGCTGTAAGTGAATAATACACCATTTTTAAAAGTAGTTTTGCTCTTTTGCTCTCTTAATTTTGGGTGATAGGGTATTTTTTTTTAATGAGACGTTCAAATTACTAAATCTTAGTAATTTAATTTCATTTAGTAATTAGTGTATTTGGTAGTTTTGTTTGTTTTTCATTCCAATAAGCAAAATTGCTATAGACACTTTATTCCTACTAACTTGGGTTAAAGATGTTTCTTATTTGCTTTTTGTCTTGCTGAGTCAGGAGTTTAGTATATCACAAATCAGTTCTGTTCCAGTTTTTGTCTCATTCTGGGAAGAAAATGTGCTTCCAAAAGCCAAGGTTTGCTTGAGGTAATAAGAACCCCAAACTTGTGACTGATCGCAACAGGGCAGTGCAAAATGCTCAGGCAAACAGCACTCGGAGCAGCAGGAATCAATTCAGAGACTTGGCGCAGAGCAGTTTCTATCCTGCCTCCCTGGTGAGTTCAGCCATTGTGCTTATGACATAAAAAGCAATGTGCATTTTAATTGCTATACTGGTTTTTGAACTGTTGATCAAGTGTTAGTATGGTTTAAGTCAAAAAGGCTGGATCATGGACAATGCGGTATCGGTTGCCAGAAAAGGTGTAATCAGCATCTGCTGGTGTCGGTGATGCAAAAACCCAGTATTATCTACCGCATTGGGCAAGGAACTTTAAGGGATTAGCCTCATAGCAGGTAATCACTAATCACTAGAATGGTAGCATTACGTTCTAGAAGTGCTGTGTTCTTTTCTTTTGTGCATTATTTAATTGAAGCTTTGAGTTTTTTGTCGTGCACAAGTGGTTTATATTTGAATGTTTATTTAATGTTCAATAGCAAAAATGAAACAAGAAGATTCTTTGGTGTAGTCTGCCATAACCAGTGTGGATTACAAAGATAAATGCAGTTAAGGGAAAACAAGGAAAAAAAAATGAAATCTAGCTGTTACTTTAAGCAGAAATATATTCAGAAATGTGACTGTAGCTAAGTCTGCACAAAGAAACTCCTTGCTTGTAAGAAATCCATGGCAGTGACTTCACCTGGTGGTATTTCATTAATTATTTAATGAGCATTATGTTTGCATTCCCTTAGGATGTGATCTTCCTGGTTGTGTCTCCCTGCTTCCACCCAAAAGTGTCAACTAATTTTTTGACTATATAATATATAAATTATTTTAGATCTCACAAAAATGTTACTATGTGAGTACTTTGTTTCTTTTCATTACTCTATCTGTACAATAGATAGCTCAATATTACTATAGCTTTCCTGGGTTCCCATTTTATCACCATCTTGATGTACTTGACAGGGAGGGGGGAAAGGAAAAAGGGGGAAACATAAATTATCCTACCGATGTAGGATTGGATCAACATTTAAGCCAGTAGGTGTAATACAGATGCTGTGATCCGGTGCTCAGAGCCAAAATACTCACAGTCCTTGTGCTATTCTAATCAAAGGTACTGAAGATTGAGCAGTTCTCTGATGTGGTCTTATCAGTTTGAGTATAATGTAAATCCTGTTACAGCAGCTTTGTCCGATCTGCCTGTAGCTTTGTTCTGAACCTTTCAGTAACAGTTCACTGAAGCAGAAAGAGCCACGTGAATTGATATTATAAACCTGCATGGTTGCTTTATTCATTGTTGAAGCAACAGAATATAACAGAAGTATTTATTTTAGTGAATTGAGGATACTTCCACCACTCCCCCCATCAGCGTGAGCAGGGGAAAGATGTTCTAAATACAAAAGAGGAACAGCTAATGCTATAATCATATCCATACCCATTTGAAGCACAATCGCTTTGAAAGATAATGCAGAATACTGTATGTTTAATTTATTTGACATGTTCAGAGAGACTGGTAAAATGCCAGAGTGTTGTTACTTCCTGCTGATGTAGGAAAAAATATCATGTGACACTATTATAATCAGGAAATAATAGTCATGTGAAATAAAAGCTTCTCATAATGCACTTAGTTGTCCCAGACAGCTGTATTTTTCCAAGCACCACCTACCTGCTCTCTTTGGGACTGAGATGAGCCTTAGAAATTCAAGATTGCATTGTATTCACTTTCGTGCTGGTGGGCATTCCTTACTGAAGTTCAAGAGCGTGAAATTTCTCTTTAGTCTCACTGCTTTGATATGGTATTTGCCTAATAATCAAACAAATTAAAGTGTGGAAAAAAAATAGATAAAACTGCAATATCTTAAAATTAAGAGACTGAAGTATTAAATTGAGTTCTTCGTAATAACGCTGCGATGCCATGTTGACCCTTATTCTTGAAAATCAGATTTTATGTTGTGCATCAATAAGAAGTATTACAACTTTGGGAACTTGAAAGAAGATATGTGCTATTTAAACTTCTAAAGTGTCATGTAATATAAAAATTCTGGCTTTATAATTTGAAGATCTTGTGGAGAGATTTGATTGACGTTTGTGAATTATGCAGATATGGAAGCCCAACTTTAATTCTAGATGTTTGTATATTCTGTCAACGAGTTCTGCTACTTAAGACACGTTTTTTTCTTGTGTGGGGATAGGAAGATTTACAAATTTAGTTCCTTTACCCCTAAAAAGTGTTTCAAATTGATATCTAGGATGAGAATTATTTAAGATAGAAATATTTTTGTACACTGCTCTTAAAATTTCATATTCAGTTCTTAAGAAAGCTCTGATGGGAAAGTTAGGGCAATGAATAGCTGATTTATCTTTTCATGTCAAATATTTAAAATACCAAAGAGAAAAAGGTATACTAAACTCTTAATTATGGAAAAAAAATTAAGCTTGTCACCTCTTCATTGAAATTCTTAGGTCTAAGAGTTACTTTTGTGGAGAAGTGATGTATTTAACTTTCACATTTGGTGTTTTTTCTTTCAGTTACTTTCACATTGTATTCCATGAGAAGACAGACTTAAGCAAGCACAGATAACCAGAGCTCAATGCCTATCTTCAAAATACATTTAAAAAAAATGTTATCCTATGTACAGTCCTGCTTCCGGACCCCACTGAGGGAATCCTGGCTCTGCTCTGGAGCATCTGGTGATGGGCTGAGCTTCTGACCCCAGCGGGAGGGCAGGAGGTGCTGCCCACCAGTCCGGCCTCAGAACCTGCAGAGTCCAGGGAGACCGAAAGTTCCAAAAGAGCTAAATTGTAATCAAAGAGAGATGGATGGTTTTGTTTCAGTCGTAACAATCGTATCTCCAGCCTGCTTCTTTATGGGTGGTGTAAGGTGTTTCCACATAGCAGCAGAAATCAGAAAAAGTTCAGGTGGATACAAAACAATGTCTGAGAAGTCTTAGTATGTGATGTAAAAGGTGTAGGTGCCTTACAGGATGAAAAGTGAAACGGTCTTTTGTGTTCTTCTAATGTTTTTTTTTTTGGCCAGGTAGAATAGTAAGAAAGGAAAAACATTTTTGGTTACTTTCACGTATTTAAATAATTTTAGTATGACAGGAATGTTGCTGATTTTCCATATGTAGCCATTCCACTCTTTACATCTCAAATAGCTGTATGAGCTTTCATAGGATGAGTGTTGTAATTAATCCTTGACAAAGGTCCTAGAGGTTTCAGAGAGAGTCTCAGAAACAACAGACAGTGCAGACATAAACTGGGTAACAAACACAGTGAACTGTGAATCTCACATGGTTATTAATTGCTTCATTCTCACTTTAAATTGTGGCTGAGTAAGTCTGACAGTTGTAAATGCAGTAAAATGTAAAGAGGAATAAATTGACACCATTTTGCAGTATACTGACTTTTTGATATGTACTCACACCACTCATCAATCCAGGTGTTGTGTGTATGGACCATGAGAGACTCGCATCCCTAGATTATTAAAACATACCTGTTTTATAAGCAAGATGAATGTTTAACTAAGATAGTAATAAGGTCTTTCAGCTGTGATCACTGTAAACATTTGCATTGATTAGAAGAAAAATCAAGGCCTGTTTGCAAGACCAGAAAGTTGAATTGCCTCAACTTGTTTTTTTTTGTTCATTTGTTTTGTTTCATTTACATGGTTTTTATTATGTTTTTTTCATCAAAAATAAATTGTCAGCATATTTGAAAGGATTATGGAAAAATAAGCTGTGTATACATAGTGTTATGCTTTTGTATTTGTGGATCTATGTCTTCTGAAGTTTGTGGAGTTTCTTGCAGATCTGTTTTAGTATTAAATCTTCACTCTGAAACAATTCCTCCTATTTGGTGCTCTATAGAGCTGTAATATTTGTCCAAGGATGAGCTGCATTCAGCGTTTTGTTAACTGAAATGGGAAGTGACAGACTGACTAAAAGAAAATCTCCGTGCCAAAGAAACAGATATTACTTCTTTCTCACAGATTACTGCGTGCCTGGGCACTGAAGACACTGACATTGCAGACACACTAAGGTTTCATATTGATCCATGTTAGACTAATTTGATCACAAGAGAGAGTTCTGTATCATTTTATTTTCTCCTATAGTATTTGATTGAGATGGTCAAACATTGAGAATATGGTGCAGGAAAAGGAAGGATTGGAAAAGAGAGACTTAAAAAAATAATACAGATTTGTAAGAAATATTTTGTTTGCATTGATTTTCACTATAACAGTATATCTTATTATGGCAGCTGTCTTCAAAATAATAGCATAATAGATAATATTCTGCCACATAATTTTGTATTTTTATTACTTCTTTTTACTGACATTTGTAGAATAATTTAATAACTGAAGCTGGTCAGTACACGCACCTGATGTTCTCTATTGCATTTTGAATGGTTTTTTTTGCAAAATACGAGAAAGCTGTAGTTATCATGCAGGAATATGAAGTTGACAAACGTCTTAACTACTGCAGAGGACATTCTGCAATGTAAGTGTGATAAAGTATAAATCAATAGTGTAGTCTTGCACAAGCAGGTCTCGAGCTCCAGGAGTGCTCCATCCAATAGCAGGCACACCATTCTCTGCTTCTTAGCTCGGGTGGATCGGACTGTGACCTGACACATCAAAGTCAGTGGTGATCGTGCTGATTTGAGGAGTCCCTGCTCCTTGATGGTTTGCTTCCATGCTACAAGAAAGGGAAGAGGTAGGGGATTATAAAGTACTGGGAAATGACCACGATTTCTGATGTTCCTTTGTCATGTTTGTTTTGGAAGAACTGGGAGCCTCGAAAAAACAGCACGCGATGGTAATTCAGGGCCTCCTGTGCATAGGGAGAGGGGGTGTTGGGGTGCTTGTGTCCAACTGCATCTGCTCTTCTCCAGGCCCTCCACCATCTTCCTATTTGTGACAAGGAACAATATCAACGAATTGCCATTTATCTCTCCCAGCTCTCAGTCTTTCTAAAAGCTTGAGTGAGGAGAAGTGCCCTGCTCTCCCTTTCTTAGTCATAACAGGGGGCACAGAGAGAGGCAGCACCTCAGGGACATACGGCTTGGCTACACTGCAAGAAGTCCAGTGGGATTTTTCTTGCCAATCTTTGCCTGTGTAAAGGAAACAGATGACCAGAAAATTGTGTTGTCTAAAATTTTAATATTAAGAAATGAGAAACCATCAATTTGTCCAGTTGAATAAAATTTAGACCAAAAGCATCCATTTTGTATAAACCAAAAAAAGACTGCTTATATAGTAACATGGTATAAGCCTTAGTGAGATGGAAAGGGTAGTTATCACATAGTGTCATCACATAATTTCCAGAGCAGCTGTTACTTTTATTTTTGCTTGCAGGTATAGCTCAAGACAGGGAAGATGTTGTATATTGGTATATTGCTTTTGTTTGGTTGGTTTTTGTTTTTGTTGTTGTTGCTTTTTGTTTGTTTGTTGTTTTGTTAAGGACGCATTTGCTAGTCTCACTGTCATATTAAAGACATAACAGGATCCTACTGCACTATTAGTTGTTTTTCATTACCCTTGTCTTTGCTTAAAAAGGTCATTGCCTCGCACGTGAATCAAATGTGGAAAATAGTATTTCCTCTAGAAGTGGAGTTGTAGTCTGAACTAGAAGGCAGTGCTGTTTGAGAAAGTTAATACAGCATATTCCTGAGCTCCCTTGTAACTTTTGCATAAAGTTAATTCAGCACCTTTGTGTGAGCAGATCATATTCTTCCCTGTCAGAGTTGCAGTTGCTTTTGTTTTGTTTCACATTTGAATAATACATTTGATTACCATGGCAAATGTTGCAGTGTATGCACGCCTGACTGTAGTGCCTAATTAACTGATGATAACAAGGCAGGATTGCCCTCTTCTCTTTCATAAGCAATCGTATACATGACAGTTCTTTTATCTTTCTTCAAAATTGACTTGCTCTCCTGACCCTTAAGCAGCTCCTGTTTTGTGTGTTTACCTCTGATGTCTTTGCAAGACTGTTAATTTTCTGTGGCATATCCTATCTGGTTGTAATTAACACATCGAACAGCGAAGAAATAGTTCTGCTTGCAGATGCCTAATGGAGGAATGCTTTCTTCCAGTAATTATACAGCTTCATTTTACTGATTTGCATTGACCTGCAAGGATTTTTTGGTTTTGTCTGAGAACATCTACAGTGCTATAGTCCTATTCCGGTAAGAAAAACAAACTAAAAAAAATTATGTCAATTTGCTATAGTTTACCTATAGATATAGAGTAAACTTAGAAGCAGTCGGTGGTAAGTTTGGTAAAGGTTTGCATTTAGCAAAGTTGGATTGGAGGTAAACAGTGCTGTCTTCTTGCTTGTATTTAATCCTGAAGTCAAAGACCTGTTCTTATAATTAGAAACTTCAAGAAGCACTTGACCTATTTTAAGGAAGCATTAAAGTCACATGTCTATAAAGCAAATATTTTCCAGTATTGTGTCTTAAAAAAAACCTTGAACTTACATTTCAAATAAATGAGACTAGGATTTCTGTTTATGGTTTTATAGCTAGGCTGAGATTAAAGCCATAATGAATACAAGTTCAAAGAGAGGAAGGTATAAGAGAAAAGGTTGGTAGTTACAGCAATAAAAACAGGGGCAAAAAGAACAGCTTTTCTGAAGGACTCAGGCTGGAATAATAATGATAGAATTGTCTAAATCGATATATCTCTTGTCAGCCTCACGTCTGATGTTTGAATCAGTCAGGCCTTTTCTGCAAGAGCTTTCCTCAGGAATATTGAATTATTTATTATTTGTATCTTTTTTCCTTCCCTTTCTGATGATTTTTTTTTTCTTTTTCCCTGACTTAGGAAAATTTGTTTTTTATGCTGCCAGGTTCAATGTTGTCTGTTGTTTGATAAATAGCAGTAATTGGGTGTATAGCAGAAGTCGTGTAAAAATGTATGACTTCAATTACATCTAGAACAATTTTTTCTTTATATTGATTTTTTTCCTGTATAAGATCTGCTCTTCATAGCCTCCAGTGCTGAGTTCTTAAAGAATTACTCTATGTCCATATGTTGGCATGCACTTTTGAACCCATGCATCTTTTTTTTAAAAAATGGAATGCTGTCTCAAATCAGTTCTGCCTAAGCAGTAAGTGAAAAATTAGAGTCATTCAAATAGTGAAATATTCATATTGTATTCTAGTCAGATGAGGGATTGCATTACTTTAAAATTACAATGCCTACTTACAGTCCTTGTTTCTCTTGTCTGAGATAATGAAATGAGGGTACTGACCAATTAATGAAAACATCTTTCATTAACAATTATAATCCAGATAAAATTAAAATATGTGTTTTGAAAGTCACTTCCATGCAGGAAAGCTTCGGTTAAATATACAGCTGTACAACACAGTGTTTAGCCTTGTAAATATTATCCAAGGTGCTAATATAATAGAAATGTACTGTATGTAATTTCAAATGTTATGTCAGGATTCTCATTGTGTTCCAGCTGTGTTGTTTTTCAATTGTTTCTTTTATCTTTATGTCAGTGCATGAGGTGATAAATAATTTGATCCAAATGTTTGATGCTGATTTATGATATAATGAGTTAGTGTATTTGTCCTGAAATGTCTTTATAGCTCAGAACAAAAGATGCTCTGTATTTCGCATTTGGACTGGGATTATGGTTTGCCCTGGTGTGAGGTGACAAGTTTAGGTCTGAGTCCAGGCTTTAACAGAGGTCAAAGCTGTCAGCGTGGCATTTTTGCATAGGATGCTGTTGTAGTCTGTTAACGCATGTTGGTTTTCATTGTGTGCATTTTTGAGGGAAATGCAGTGGAATATTGCCTTGTCCTTATTAAATATAATTTTTGTTCATTACATAAGTCTTTGCTTGCTGTGCTTCATGCTTCAAACTCTTCTAAAGTGAGATTCAAAGTAATTGTTATATAAACAGGCATATTTATGCCATCCACCAGTGGATCAAAGGGAATATTCCTCACAATAGTGGTTAATTTATGTCATTTGAAAATGTAATTACCTCATTATTATTGCCTGCTTTATACAGTCCTATTCTGTGTTCTAAAAAGCAGTCATGCTCTTGGTTGCTAGTGGACAGGAGTGCTAAACAGAGTGTCCGTAACCGAAATCCTGCAGTACTTTCTCTGGTACGTGCCCCATTGTCATTACACGGAAGGGATAAGTGAGAACAGGAATTGTAAATTTTGCTTCAGTAGTTATAATAATTCGGTGAATTGGCAGAGATAATTTGAGCTAATTCTCAGGATATGTTTCCAGGCTGTTAATAATGTATATCTTTCAGAATGTGTATATTGGCAAAGAAATGCCTCCTTTTCCTGAAGTGTTTTGTTTAGGAAACCCTAACTTTAAAATAATCCTTTAGAAACAGCTGTATAATGTAGTTTATTTGAAGGCTGTCAATAAATGCTTGAATTGTTCTGTAGATCCAGATGAAGCTGGGGTTAAATAGATAAAAAGAAGTTGGGTGTCTTTTTTCTTTCTCTCCCCGAAGTCTTGTGTAAGCCTCGCTAGTCGCCTGGGTTTTTTTCCTGTAGCAGTTTGACAAAATTGCCTTTCTTACCAGCAGCCTGTTAGATGCTGTGCACAGAAACAAAACCCTATTGTTTTAGATTTTCTTTCATATCATGTAGGTGTCTATGCCATACCACCCACACAGTAAAGCAAGTGAGCTGTGAAATATATTCATTGTTAGAGTACAGGGGAAATGGAGGCAAGCAATCGGCAGTAATAATGTACGACAGCAAGGGGAGGCTGCCAACATTACCTGCATTATTTCGGTTGCCTTTTTCATTATAGGTTCGGGAAATAGGCAGCAATTCGATTATGGCATGATTTGGGATGGAATTGCTTGCCGTTCACTGACCCTGTCACAAGGGGATCAAATGAGAAGTCAGCTCAAATAAAGTTTATAGTGCATTAACTGGACCAAGCGTTGCCTAGCCTGGGAGCGTGATTTTTCATCTTCCAGGGTTTTGTAACTGCTTCTCAGATATATTTGTACCTTAAGGCGAGAGGGGAAGAAAGGAAAAAAAAAAGAAAAGAAAAAAAGGAGGATTGGCTGAGATGTGTAGGAATGAGCTCGTTGGCCAATAGTGTACATTCCCCTCCCCTCCCATGTGCAAATCTCAGCTCCTCTCTAGCTTGTGAGAAGCAGCATGATTAATAACACTGAGGGAACCTGCCTGTTGGATTATTAATTTTCCATCCTTTTTCCCTTCTCTTACGCATACCCCTGGTGCTTTGCCTTTTTTTTTTTTTTATAAAAAAAAAAAAAGCTTTTATTTTTCCTTTTTCCCCACTCTTTTTATCCTTTTTTCTTCCTTTTCTTTTTCCCATGGAGCTAACCACTAGCCACTAACATTCTCGTGGCAATCCAACCCTGCAAGGGCTTACTTCACAGTGGGGTGAGTTTGTATATTAAAATAAGGGATTCTGCAAGGACACAGCAACAACAATAACTGGAAAAAGAAAAAACAAGAGAAAGCAAAACCATCCCTGTGATGCTTGATTACAGTACAGTTGCCTTTAGCTACAACTGCTAAAACTAGAGTTAATGCTGACCTAGAAGGCAAGAAATGTGTTGCAGTGTCTGCCTGTTAGTTCTAGAGAGTACTGCACTGCATGGACAGATAAACATTGTTTCTCATTATTCAAACTAATTAAAATTGGCCCTTTAGAAACCTTGATTGCATAGAGAGGCTGCAAATTGATAGAAAATGGGAGTTAATGGTAGGTAATTGGACAAGCTGTGGGGTTTTTGTTGGTGATGCTCGTGTTTTTTCTTTTTTTTTTTTTTTCCCAAGCCTTTTACAAGACTCATTGTAATGACAGTAATTTTTGTTTTACAGTCACAGATATATGATTGTTAAATTTTGTGATTTTCAGGGAATAATCATGGTAAAATATCATTTACAGATGAGTGACATTTTTCATGGGGGAGTCTCCTGCCAGCTGAGAACAATTTAGCGCAAATTTGATCCAGTGGGTGCTGATAATGTTTACACGTGCATGTGATACCGTGGGCTTCTCTCTTTTGATTCGCTGACCAGGTCATGTGTCCAGTCTATATAAAGGAACTATGTGATGTAGGAATTCCATTTTAATTTTGGATGTCAAGATTTGATTAGTTTCATTAAGTTATTACCTTAGAATACCGTGCAATGTATTTTATTATTTCAAATTAATATAACAGGACAAAGAAATTTATTTTTATTCATTGACAGTGTAATACAGTGAAATATCAATAATTTCCTGTCTTGAAGCACATTACAGAATATATAAACTTCTTAATTAAGAAAAGTATTGTTAAACTAATACCAAGAAAATGTTGTAAGTACATATATGTGTGTATGCACATACAATTGTAATTTTGTTTGTGAAAAGAGCAGACGAGATAATGCATCAAGAAAGTACTGTTGTGCTTTTACTGAAGGCAGGATGGGGTGCAATTAACCTGTGCAATACTGGTCAAGTAATAAGGAAACAAAGAGTATAGTATAGCCTTTTTCAATTTATACAACATACACAATGTATCTGGTTTTAATTTTTTGCTCTGAATTTGTCTTCATATTTTGTCTTGTGATTTAAAAGCATTGATACAAGAAAGACAAAATATTTCCTACCTAATGTCAATATAGGCGGTATATGAACAGGCATGCTGCACTTTGTATCTTAGAATCATAGAATATCTCGACTTGGAGGGGGGAGCCATAAGGATCATCGAGCCCAAATCTCACATATATGTCATGTATCTGTCTTGGAGCCTTTAGCTGAAAGGAAGTATAATATAAACTTAAGGTAGTCTTTTTCTTCTCAGTCTTTACAAACGTATACTGTAAACCAGCTAGTATAATACAGTGTCAGTATATCCTGCTATTGTTTTAACAATATTCCAGTTAAAGAGGTCTTTCTACGTGGCACACACGTTGTCACGCTTCATTGTCAGTTACTCTTTATTAAGAATTCTTACCTTACTGTGGAAAGACTTGTTTCATTCCTGGACTGTGGTTTATAATGTCAATATAAAGACACTGTTTCCAGTTCAAGTTGGAGACACACAGAAAACTGGGGGGGGGGGATGGGAGGGGGGGGCGGGAAGAGGGCAATGCCTATATATAATTATTTATTTTTATTACATGTGAGATTATCAGTACATTAGTAGAAGGAAGTGTCATAGATTGATGACTGAACCCTAATTGTTTTTAATTCCTTTTCCCTACATTAACATTAGTGATACCAAGTTCTGATACTCGTGAACACTATGACGTGCAACAAAACCACTGAAACTATTGAAGCTTGTTATTTTTGGAAGAGTATTAATGAGAATGAATCTTATTTTTTAAGGATTTGTTTTACTTTTGATTTTATAACTACTCTTCCATAATGCTGAAATATACTTAAACATAAAAACAATAAATGTATTTGTGAGTCCAGTCTCATTTTGACATATGCATGTGCTATATGTTTTCATCTACTCTCTGTGAACAATAGCCTGATGTGCCTATATCAAGTAATGCCTTATTTTGCTAATTAGGGTAATAGTAGTATTGAAAAATGTCTCATGCCGAACCATAGTATTTTTCTCAGTAAAGCTAAATATTCATTAATTTTGTTCCTTTTGATACTAAGAAATTAGGTCATGCAAAACAATAGCAGGAAATGCAATTTTTGATTGAGCAGTTGAGTCAACCGTCTTGCAACTCCGACTACAAAGGCAGAATAAAACTTTGTGATCTCTAAAATGGTATCACTTATTAGGCATGTTGATTTTTAGACCCCAACAATTATAGATCTCTCAGGTATTATAAAGCTAGTGCTTGTAGTCTTTATTGAATTTGATAATGTAATGCAGGGTTATGATACATAAAATATTGAATTTAATATAAATAAGATTGTCCACAACTTAAATAGTAGGTGTTTGCATTTTTCATTTTGTTATTTTACTGAAAGTACAAGTAACTGGGAATAAAATAATTGACAGGGAGTAGTTCTGTAACAAGTGCTTGAAAATACATAATGGGTAGAATCTGTTCCACTGTTCATATGTGGGACAGTATTGCAATAGTACAGGTATTTTCTTCACAGTGTACCTGACAGGTTTATTTGCAATACTGCCTGCAAACCATGCAAGTCTTAGCTTAGCTCAGTTTGCATTCAGAATGTTGACACACATATGATAATCTCAGTGATGTGAAGAATGTACAGGATTGGTGAGCACGAATTATTTATTTTTTCAGCCTTCATGTATTTTATTATCTACAAACTTAACTAATCTATCTGTCATCATCATATATTTTGTGCTGAAAAGAGATTCCTTGTCTCTGTAGGTCGGTACTTGTGATGTGTCCACACTTTTAACGACTACGGTTAGTAATTCCTAAAGCTCTTAGAGAAGTGATTAGGGAGTCATGATTGCTCACAAATTGAGTCTTTTTTCTGCTTGACACTGATCCTGTGATAGTCTCCCCACTTAATCCTCACTACCAATTTGCCTATAGTTGCAGCTAACAGGAGGTGATTAGAGGGGAGTTGCCCACTGCCTTTTTACTTCTGTTGTAGTGGCATGTTAGACAGAGGCGAGTGAATCAAAGCTGTTTTCGTATTAACTCAACACCTCCTAATGCATTAGAGCCACTTTTATCTAATAACAGTGTTCAGCTTCTAGCGTTATTCTAATGTTATTTGCTATTCCTTTTAAAATATCACAATGAGCATTTTTAAAATTAGAGAACAAAAAGCGTAAAGCAGAATGCCCTAAGATGAAAGCAAAATAATGAAACTAGCAGGTCTCATCTTTTACCAGCACATGCATGTAACCCCGATTAAAATTACAGAGAATTTTCTGCGTGCATCAATTGGCAAGTAGACTCCACTTTCTCTAAACGTTCCTTTAATTGCAATGCTGGTGACAGGTAACTGATGCAATACTTTTGAAGTGATAATGGCATACATTTACAAGTGAGAACAGCAGCAATGAAAGGGTGATAAGGCAGAGTTACCTTTCCCAAGGATTAGTTACAATGAAGAATAATAAGAAGGGCCTGAGTGAAATTTTCTACATGTTTACTACTTTTTGACGCACGTGTAGAACATTTAAAGGATTGGTGGGCATTTATTATTTTATTGACACGATACAGAATCTTCACCCCGAAGCCTACATTCTCTGGCTTTTATAAGTTTTATTCTTCAAAAATTGTTTTGTACCTCTTCATTGTCGGAGTTTTCTTAATTATTTTAATCTGTTTTAAAGAAACTGCAGTAATGGATTTAAGAGACCTCAGTAGTGACATGCAATCTAAGAAGTTTCCAACAGCAAGCTGATTTGGGTTTGTTTTTTGAGGTCAGTGAATAAACGTCCTTTTTATAAGATTCACAGCATACATCAAATACAGTGCATAGATATTATATTTTAAACACATCGCCTGGGCTTTACAGAGTCTACCACTGGGCTACATGTTAAGTCTGTGTTCACATATTACAGGGATTGTAACTAAGGTTACCATCCAAGTTAAAATAGCTAGTTCAAGTGCAAAAAAGACAAAGACGGCAGTTAACATCTCCCTAACTAGTAGACTAGTTGAGATGCAAGGTACTAAATCAGTGGCATCTCTGTTTCACGGTTTATCTAACAATCTATATCATTTAAACTTCTTTATCTCCTTTCCGTTCTTGAAGTTCATTTTGCTGATGATAAAGGTGTATTTCAGGGGCACATTAGTGAATGTATTTTGATTTATGTCCTTTAGAGTAGGTAATATGAGCAAATTATATTTTAACATGCATTAAGGACTTGAAGTAGACTGCTAAAACGTAGGAAAACACATATTAGTTAGGTGTTGGCTTGGACTCAGCCAGCTTATACCATTGAGAGACACAGAAACCTTAGAAATGTCGCCATTGTCACAACTCCCTATTTAATTTGAACCTATAGGACAAGAACAAACAAAACTGGATAAAGTTTTCTGCTTTTAGATTGTTAAGAGATTAGTTTATACACAACACACACATTTATAGATAGCTAAATAAATGCATCTGTCTATCCTGAAATCACAAAATGTGTCACAGTTTCTGAATTTGTCACAGGTCTATCATGGATTTTGTCAATACACCTTCAAGCACACATCTTCTCTAAGAACAATGAACATTATTTTGCTCTGTGTCAGAATGCTATTTTCAAGCTCAGGTTTTTGTTATTTAAGAGAAATACAAAGTATGGAAAATTCCCAGTGCCAGTGTTTACGCCTCTTTTCATTTGACTGACAAAAGCAGATAGGGCAGTAACAATAGTCTAAATCAGGTCACTCCAAAATCACTCTTACTTATTCTTCATTTCACAGGCTGCTGTTGTCCAGTCTGGACATGTCAACTCTACAGAAAAAAACATCCCTGTTGCAAGGTGCACCAGTCCAAAATTTCTTCTCTTATATTAAATCCTTGGACATACACATTTGGAGCATTAGGGAAACCAAGATGTAACTGAGTTATGTTATGGAACTCATTTTGCAGGGGACTTTTTGATCAGGAATTCTGTTATCCTTTACTGCTTGCATTTTGTCTTCAATTATACATTATGGTTCTCATTTTTAATATGGCTGCAAAAATCTATCCCAGAAATTTGCATAAGGAAGCCTAGCAATAACACCTATAATTTATCTTCTTTTTGGAAATGGAAGATGCATGAATTAACCATTTTCTGTTGTATATTCACTTGTGGGGTTTTTTGGTTTGTTTGCTTGTGGGGTTTTATTTGTTTATTTTTAATATGGCAAATAATAAACATAAAAAATGAGAAATTCTATTACATAGAAGCTGCTGAGCTTCTGGTAGTAAAAATCCATAAGCAAAAAAAAAAAAAAAAAACAGCTTCTCAGAACTGTTTCTGAATTGTTTTTCATGCTTTTTGAAGGTACTAGATGCAGAACCATAGAAAATATATGTAGTCCTTTAAAAAGATACATTGCTGTAACCTACTGCCTGACAGGGCATCTGTCTTCCAGAGGTGGAGGGCTGCTTAATCTCCAGGCCTTTGAAGGCTGTTTTGTTTGTTTTATTTGTAAGCTGAAATACTGCCAATTATTAATTAAGTTATTTATTTATTTTTAAAGGATACTGAATTATAGGTTTTGGTTCCTGTATTTCTGTGCCATTTTCACAAAGAAAGGAGGCTCTGATTTTTCTGAAGTGCTGCTGAAATAGCTTGAAGTTTAAATTTTTCAGGCAAAAACTATTTTTAGTCATATAAACTATTAATTGTGACATGACGAAGATTTATTTTGTATTTTTTGAATGTAATAATGATAATGGATTTATCTAAAAAGTAGATTTCTATATCATATTAACATCCTTACTTTGTAACTTTGTTAGTTAAACTTCTTTTTTCTCCATATTTTATTTTTTGGGAGGGTCATGGAGGGTTGCAGCAGAAAAGTGGAACAGTTTTTGTTGTTTGCAGCCCAGAATCGTACAAAGTCTGTGCAGCTAAATGGAAGTGCACAAAATCACTGTCCTGAAGGAAGAGGGCTATGAGTCATGTTAGTTAAAGTGAAAAAAATAGTGGGAGATGGATGAAATCTGAATGCATTCAGATTTCATGGTATTTGCAGCTTGCTGTGGTTTACCCATGGATATATTATGAAATTGAACACTGGTGGATTTTATTTTCTCATCCTCAAAGTCTCTCATGCCATACCTAGTCTAATGTAATACAGCATTTCTCCTGGGGCATACTGTGGTATCCCACGTTTAGCTTGTGGTTAGAAGTGATTTCCAGTTCTCAGTGAATGCTCAGGACACATTGTGAGTCTGTCAGGATAAAAACGGTGTGCACAGAGTCTCCTCTCCCACTGACTCTGGAAGGAAAATCCAGGTGCATCAAGTAGAAAGGGACAAGGACTGCAGCGTTTTTTAGAATGTACCTACTCTACAATGTGTCCAGAAGCACAGTGAACCAAACCGGAGCAATCCTCTATTTGTGGTTACAGACACTCCAAGTTCCCAAGATGTATGGTATTGGCATGCAGTTCCTTTTACATGTCTTGCAATGAATCATCCGTTAGCACATCAGTGTTCTGGTTCCTTCAAAGCCCAGTTCCTTACTTCACAGTAACTCTTTAAATACCATTGGGATGTCCTGTTTGCCTAGTCTGTGATTTTAGGACAAAAATGTGAAAATTGCTTTGGTAATTTCCACAGAAGAAAATTCAGTTTGGACTCTAAGAGTAAAATTGAATTGTGTTGTCTTCGCAGAGTTCTTTTTGTAAAAACATCTAAATGCTTTTGTGACTTTTAGTATATGTAAGACCCACAGTTCACTGACAGGAAACTTTTCCTGTCTGACAGTCCATTTTTCCCACTTCCTTACAGGTGGACATGTAACATGTTTGCTCTTCAGTACTGGAGACAGGGGGGAAAATATGTATTTACTGCTCTTTACTTGCTGCTTTCATGGGCTGAATAGAAGTCTCTTGAATAGCCAGGATAACAGCCACATGGTAAATGTGTTGATCTAAACCAAAATAAATTTGGTTTGCAAACAGAGCCAACACAGTCTTTGGAGAGCTGGTGTAACATGTGCCTGGTGAATGATACAAGAAGTAAACATGTAGTTGTGTTTTTAATTTTCTGTTCCTGAGTGTTTTTACACTAGACCTGCATAGCAAACAATGTAATACGTTTTATATGTGCCACAAATGGACAATGCAGTGAAGATGGGCAGTTCAGAAAAAAAATACATGTATTGGATGTATGTAATGCATTAGGAAGAGACTTTTTGCTCCTGAGAGCCATCATGATCTGAGGGTAAAAAAAGTAAATCTATCTAAAGTATTCCTGATGCTCTACCTGGCTGACACTGAGTCTAGAAGAGAGGCAATCTCAGGGGATTGTGGGCAGCACCCACAGGAGATTGTCTGCTTCAGTAGTGAGTGTGTCTGAAGCTCAGTATAACTTAATGTATTACTGTGACAGTATATACACCATAGCTTGTATAGAAAATATTTGCACCACCAGCTGTTTCATTGTTCTAGAAAATATCAGACAAGTATCTGTTTCAGAAACATAAAAAGGCAGTCTTCTGCTCCTGGGTGCTTTGCTATGTTGTTTTCATCAGGCTTATTTCTAACATTGCAAAACTTAAGATAAAACCAGCATGTGTTGCTAAACGCACAGAACGCACGTTCCTCTCAGGATGCCCGCAAGTTAAACAGCGTAGGGGGCTAGAAAGTTTTGGGTTTTTTTTAAGGAAGAGAATACAGGTTTGCTTTTTTTTCCAGATTCTTCACCAGTTTTTACACTCAAAATCCAGTTATGGACAAAAACAATAAACAACTTGCACAATAAGGCAAGAATTTATTATTAATGTATTTGGAATCTTAGGCCTAGTCAAAGAATTATTAATAGTACAGGTTTAACTTTTACAAAAAGAGAAAGAAAAATAAAATAAACTATTACAGAACAAGTCTCCATAATAATGAAATTAAAATTGTTGTACAAGGAATTTGTGCCCTCCTTTTTAGCAAACAGGCACATAAAAGCTCTTTTTGGTGACACCTAATAGGATTGTTAACGAGTCTCTCCTTTTCAAGGAAGTGAAAGGAGCTTAGGAGATGTTATCATCACAGAAGTACATTATGATGTGTGATGGTGCTACCTGTTATTTCATGGAGATATTAGAAATCATGTTGTAAATACCTTATGGAAGCATATTCTGCCTAATATCCTCTTATTTGCAAAATACATTATGTTCCATAGCAGCTTAGTTTGTCCAGTCACAGTATTGAAAGTGACATGTGGATATTTTTGAAAGCATACATATCTAATGTAGAAAATTAAGAGTTGCCTTTTCCTTCTGTTTTGACTCCTAAAGCATCTTTTCTGCATGTAAAAAAACTCATGCCAGCTTTTAATGTGTTAATCTCCTATTTATTTTTCTCACGATATCAAGATATTAATGTTGATTCTTTCTGCGCACAGATTGGAAGGTAGTAATATTTAGAGTTGTCTGTTACATAGAGTCATAGCAGAAAAAATATATATATTGTCATGTGCCTTGTATGTTATCATAACTACTTTTTCTGGGATCATCTTTGACAGTAAATGACAAGGTCTTTTCTGTTAAAGGGAAGCACTATTTAGTAATGTGTTGAAGTTGGAATGGACATTTGCTACATGTTCTGTGACACCTGTGCCTTGATTTCTATTGTCCACAGCATTCAGGTAACAGTTAGATTTCCGTTAAACAGCAAGAAAGGTCTGTGAGTTGATGCAAAGCAAAACTGTATTATCTTGGCTGTCTGTTCATTATGGGAAATGATATTATGGTAAGTAAGTACTAAAAGTAACAAATAGCCATGCTGTCTCATGTGTCAAAGGATATGTTTAATTTGCTTTGTGTGTGAGTGTTTGAATTTTCCGAGTTGGGCTTGGAAAGCACCTTACCATAAACTATCCAGAAGTTTAATTATCTTACTCTGTTAAGTTAAATTACTGAACAGCTTCTTCAAAGATGCTGTTCTGTGTTTGAATAAATACAATATGCAAAAATGTGAAAATTGCTCCTAGTATGATACCCAAGTGGGATATGGTGGCTTTGTGGTGTCATATTTTGAGAAATTATTTAAAGATACACAAAAGGACACTGTCACTCTGTTATTAATGTTGAAAATTGTTGATGCTCTGTGCAGTGTGTTTTTCTAATTAGAGGAAAGCTGTAGAGTACCATTTCCATAATCAACATGGGAACAGAAACTCAGAAAAATTTCATGTATTTGCAGTGAAACTGCTCCTCAGCAACATAAAAATGGCTTTTATTTCATAAAGGCTGTAATTAGAATAAGTCAAATCAGTTGGAAACGATTAAAGCCAGAACAGGCTAAGCTGCCTTCTAAATATTTGTCTGGAGATTAGCCCTACTCTTACAGCCCCTGAGAAGCATCTTTGATTTACTTATAATGCTTGACGTGGCAAAGATAATCCTGCAGAAGGCAAATGAACACAAATTTAGATGTGCTGTTAGGCCCTTTTTGTTGATTTGACAGGAGGCAGGATATTGGAAGTGATGTTGGAGAAATGAGTATAGGGTCACATTAGACAAATTGCTTAACCCCCCCCCCCCCGCCCCGTCCCGCATGATCATCAATTTAAATTCTTTTTAAAACGTACTCATTCTTTGAAGCTTTTAGGATGCACTTTAGAAGTCCATGTGGAATAATTTTCTGCATGTCTATGCGACGGTTGATGTGAGTCTCATTGTATTTAAAATTATAGCCCCGAGATGGAACTTTCTGCTTGTTTCTTGTCTGACATCAGCTATTAAAATACAAGTAAAGCTTGGCAGGTATAAATTTGAAGAAGAAAAGAGATTATGTAAGAAGATCAGAATAGTTAATATTAATCAGCTAGTTCTGGTAGAATGGTGATTTACTCTGTAGAAGACTTTGGTCAGAAGAACAAACAAACCACCCAGACATTGGATAGCCAGTTACTTACTGAGACCACTTCACTGCACTTTTGATAGCTGGAAAGGGAGAGAGATGTATAACTAATGTGGTTGGTATATTGTAAACGTGGACTGGGTATTGTGTTAGCTTGTAGATTAAATGGCATCAGCAGAAAATAAGTAAGCCAGTCTGTATTTTAGGATGATGAACCTGTACATTGTTGTTAACCCTTGACCGCACCGTGGTATGATGGTACAGAGTGGTGAAAAGTTCTTAAGCTGGATCATTTGAAATGAGTTTGAAACATTAGTCGACTCCTCGGTGTAGATCAAATTTGTACTTTGTGTAGTGTTCCTCTCATTTATAATCTCCACAGCATCCCAAACTTTTTGTTTAGCTGGTGAAAATATAATCAGTCTAATGTATTCTCTTACTGAATTTTAAACAAGACCATTAAAACTCCTTTAACGTGCTAAAGTAAGCTTCAGAGAGGGTTTCCATTTCATCTTTATTGAACTGAGGCTATAGCGCTCTTTCTCTTCGCACCACAGTGAGAGGCTGTCAATAATTCAATAGCCATGGCCTTGATGGGCCAAGGCCTAACGTAGACTTTAAACAGAGCCAAGCAGCTTGTCAAAGTGTGATGTGCTGTCAATGCCTGACTGATCTATACTGCATGAATTCTCCCTCATTTCTTTATGTATCCCTGGGAATAAAAAGAAGGCAATTTTAGAAGTAGACCTAGTGTGAAGCACCTGTTTGTTTGGAATTTTTAATAACAGAAACTTAGTTGTGTTTGTAATGAAGCTCAATGAAGTCATTGAATTTTTGCTTAGAGGGCCCCCACTAAATTCCTGTCTAATAGCATCAGTGCTTTTCCAGTGTCTTGAGGAAAAGAAGTCACGATTTTTGTAATTAGAGCATGTTAACTTGGAGCAAAATTTAATAACTAATGACAGGTAACTTTGCTTAGTCCAAATTACTTATTTACATGTTTCAGTTTTATTGATATTATACTTTTATCACTCAATATTATGGTAATGAAACTTTTTCATATCTGTTTGTTTTCAGTTTTTTCCTCACACAGTAACTGATGTATATGCTGTATGCATATTCTTTCTAAATGTTCTATGTTGAATTTACTGTTTTTTATAGTTTACTTGGAAGGCAAAAAACTACTTGTTTTTATATGAAAATAGTTTAGAAAAAATGAGCTAATGTAGTAACTAGTTGTATTCTACTTCCCATACACTTTATATGTGAATGCAAAAGCAGAATTATATGTAAGGTGCCTTTGAAAAGGCATAAGAAAGCTTAAATAAGACTTGACAATATTTGTCTAAAACCTGAAAAGCTAGCATTATTAAATGCATACTTGGTTATATTGTAAAGCATTTTCATTTCAGTGCTTGTGTTGCTAAGCTTCTCTTTTGATAAGATATACTGGGATTTAAAAGAAACACGTAACATTGCTATTCTCACTTTAAATACATTTGTTTTGTCTTTGTTTTCTTTACAAATACATGTCTTTTGAAGTTTCTGTATCTGCAGAAAGTTTTATGAGGCATGTAGATTCTCAGTCTTCAGGAAACTTTTTAAATAGAGACACAAGGGACTAGTAGAGAAGTAAGTGAGGCCCTTTTAATGTTGTAGAAATGCTGAAACCTTGTGCTAGTAGGTTTGATAACGTCAGGGATTTTTGTAAAGCTTGTTGTATGTTGTAATTTTAAATACTTTTCTCCATAAGTTCTCATTTTTTCAGAAAACCTGAATTTCAATACTTGGTCTGTGTTGATGATATTATTGCCTTTATCCATTGCACACTGAAGCAGAGGAAACAGAGTAAAAAAAAAAATGGTTGATAATGTTTCTCAACTAAACCTTTATTTTAGTGGTGCGGGTGCCTCATACTCGAGAATGCAAACTAAGTGAAGTCCCCACTGAAACTGTTGCATGGAAAGATATTCAGATTTTCACTAAGAATAGAATGATTGAAAAAGATACTTCCTATTTGCTAAGTTGTTCCTTAAACTACCTGTTAAATGGCCGTACTCCAGTTTAGTGCACAGTAAGACTGATTTGCTTAACCTCCAGCTGAGAATTGTGCAGAACTGTTGGTCTGTGCTGGAGTTCGTGTTGATGCTGGAGTAATACTGTATATTGAGCAATTAGCCAATGATGTTTGGACAAGACAAGCTTCACACCCATCAGTGTCTCCTGAGGTGCTGTATTCTGATTGCATGTCACAATGTGGTAGAGTAGTTATATTGGCACAACACTTTTCATCATGATAATCTTTTTTCTTTGAAAAATTGTGTTACAGACTTCATAGTCTTTGACGATGTCACAGATAATGACTAAAATTCATGTTTTGGCCAGTGATCTTCCAAATAGCTAATTTCTCCAGATTAATTAAGTACTTTTGACTCCTTGGGTGTGTATTTGTACAGAAGTAAAGAAAGCAAAATAATAAATTTTTAAATTTTTACTTTGAGAAATGCTGTAGGCCTTGATACTCTGTTGCCTTGAGTGATGGGCCGAAAACTGTGAATGAGATTTTTACACACCATCAGAAGATTAGCAGAGAATGAACTTGACGAGAATAAGAATGTATCCTGTATTTAGAGCTGTGTATGGAGTGCAAACCAGGTGAAAATACATGATCGAATATTGCAATAACATGCTTGCAAAAATATAACTTTAAAGGCACTCCTCTGAGACTGGAGATGAGGGGCTTCTTCACTCTGACAGTTGTATACATTCTCAACTGCTTAGCGGGGGAAGTAGAATTTGGTTGGTTTTCAACAGATGATTTGTAGAAGGGTTAGAACATGCTTCTTGTCCAGGCTGTTCTTTGCTACTCCACATTCAGTAAGACGTTCCTCAGATGTATATTACATCATCTGGGCATATCTCTAGGTCTGAAGAGCTGTGCCATGCATGTGATATTGACACTGGTTAGGCTTTAGCTCTTCTAGGACCAGTTTTAGCAATTAACTTTTGAGAATGTACACCTGTGAGGCTTTCCTCCTCTCCTGTATACAATTTGCAGACAGATGCTGGTGCAGCACTCAATAGCTTTTGTCATCACAGGTGTAGGGGTGGAAATCCACTCTTGTTGGACCTTTATAGTTCCTCTTTGTTACATGCCAGAAGTAAGGAAGCTTTTGCAATCAACCCAGGATATTTTGATCACTAACCTTCAAAACTGTGGATAACCATGATTTTCACATTCTGTTGTCTGAATGTAGGCTTTTGAAACTGGGCTGCTTATTAATGTACCTAACTTTAGGCATCTAATTTTGGATTTCAGCATGTGATAGTTGTTACGCATAGGTACCTTTTGCTAATGTAATCAGAAAAGAATCCACTAGGTTTTCTGATACTGGCTTTCAGTATGGAACCATCTGAGTCTTACAGAACTATGTTAGCTTTGGTGTACAGAAGAAACAGCATTTGTGGAACTCTGGGTGTAGCCTGAGTTTGGAAACAAGCTTGCTTATTGTACAAAATCACTAGAAGCTCTGTATCTGGGAAACACAAGATGCTCAAGGGCTAGGTGAAAGTGAATAAAAATGAGGAGACTCGCAAACTGCTTTTGCTCCAGGGCTGGTTTTAATGAGCTTGTCCCTAATGAGTTGTCCCTGCAACTAGCTTCAGGCCTAAACAGATGAGGCAGGGGTTCTGCTAAATTTTTGATGGGATTTGCACTGGTTTTATGAGAAAGCAAGCAGTAGAGACTGCAAAGTTGTGTCATGAATCTTTTACGAGACTGGATTGTTGTCCATCTTGTCAATAGGGATTGTAAAACCGGATTACTAATAGGAGGCACGCCACATGCTTGTTGTACTGACAAAGTTGAATAAATAAGGTAGCATGTATGTGGAGGTAAGATTTGGTTTGTCAGGAGTAGGGGCTCAATGACCACTATATGATGCTTTCTAAAAATTACTGTCAATGTATGTTATGGAATGGATTACTGAACGGTGGTTTTTGCAACCAGGTATAGTAATTTACAGAAGCAGATTTGTGTTTTGATATAGGCAGTGAGGCTTACCAAGGACCATTTTGTATTTGTTGCTAAGACTTGTATTGGTCGTTTAATTTTATTTTTAATTATATGGATTTCTCTTTGGTTTTTTTATTACCAGTTTTGACCTCCAGGAGTAAAATAGAGTTTTTATTGAGTTTCTCTCAACTTGAGAGATTCCTTTTGATGTTCCCAGTGCATCTATTGTTAATATGAAGAACTGTCAAGAAAAATATTTCTTAGTTTTGACTTATCCAACAGGATTTTCCTAGCAGGTTAGGTGGTTACAAAAATGTATGTTAGCAGCCTTTTTTGCATATAGAAGTGTTCTTTTCCTCTTCCATACTCCAGATGCATTGCACCCACGTTGATCATGTAACAGATATAAATAGGCCTTGCTTTCCTGAGCTGCTTCTATAGAATTTCACATCAGCTTTTGACAGTCATGCTACAGTGTGAAAGTTCGTCTTAGATTAAAATCTCTTAGTTTGCAAGTTTTGTTTCCACTGTGTAAGTGTGATTTGGAAAGTGCAGGAAAAACATAATTTCTTTGAAAATTGATTTTTTTTTTTTTTTTTTTTTTTTTTAGCTGAATTAACTCCTCAAGTGCAGTTTGAATCTTCATCTTATGTACCATTTTCTTTAAAATACAAGTACAGGTCTGTGGTGGAGGGAAGATAAAGACAAAAACTTGTGTTTTACAAAGTTAAATTAAAAAGCACTTATGAGGAATAAAAATGGAAATAATTAACTAGGATATTATTATTTTAAAAATTATGTTACTCCATAAAGTTTCACAACTGATTAACATTTTTAAAAAATAAGTATAAATAGCAGAAACACGTTCATCAATGAGTTCAAAGATGATCATGTTCATATATATTAATCCGTCTCCATGGTATTTAATTAATTGAAATGCAAAGTCATGATAAATGAGACAGTGACTTAGAATGTCATGTTTCTGCTCTGTCACATCTTTGTTTCTTAACACATAACATTCTTCCTGTTCTGTTTTAATTCCATCACTTTTTTTCCCTTTTCTGCCATCCCTATATTCTTTTTTGCGGCTTTTCTCTCCTAAGCTCTTCCTTTTATTTTCTAATACTTGGTTTTGTAAGGTGAACAGAATGAAGTAAAAGTATGTATGCATGAGTAAAAGCTGTACAGAGAACGGCTAGAATGGCTTGACGGAAGTGGTGGGGAGGACAGCAGAACTTGACAACACAAAACTGTGTAGTACTACAGCAGAGCAAATGAATGAAAATATTTGCAAAGGCTATGCATAACCAAACCAAGCTTTAATTAAGAGATTTATAAGGTGAACTACTTAAAAGACATTTGATATGGTATCAAATAAATATGACAGGCCCATGAATCAAATCAGATGAGCATCTGAAACAAAATTTCAAATTCTTTCTTTCCAGTGTTAGCGAAGTATTGTGTTTTCTTTCTGGAATACCAGAGTACTCCACCAATGATTTTTCTTATCAAGGGTCTAGTGAACATTGTTTCATAAGTTATATTTGAAGAGTAGCAATATTTCATTGTGATCTGCTCTCTAGGTTTTTAATAAATGGTGCATGCCTTCTGCTATTACCATTGCATTTTAGAGCCTAAGTCAAGTAAGCGACTTCCAAAAAGAATATTTCCATCTTTTGTAATAGGTCACATCGTATTGCTCAACAATTCTTCCTCAGATATCCTGAATACTTTGCAAGTTGTCAATCTGTTTTATCATAGTTCTTTCCTTCTTGCCTCCCGCTGCATCTGCATTTGTTTTTCTTACAGTTAGAAATAAAATGATTTCTGCTGAATTTCTCACATATATGTGGTACTATAAACAAGAACTGAATTTAGGAGATTTGGGGAAACACTGTTTTATTCATTCAGATAGGTAATATAACTACTTTGACTGCAGGGAAAGTCTGCCTCTCATTTGAAACTTTAAGATTTTTAGCTCTGTCTCCAAATCAACGTTTGGAAACCCTTGTGGGAATAAAGTTCTTTTAACTTTTCTCTGGTTCCAAAGCAAAATGGTGAGAAGAGGTGTCATCACAGATGTATTGAACACTCTCTTCAGAGACAAAAGCAAATTCTTTGAGATTAAAGAAAAATCCAAAGTTAGGTTTTGTGCTGGTCAGGTTATTTCTGAAGAAGACTAAAATAGTAAGCTTTTGTGGCTTATTTTGATCAGTGTAATTTTGTCAGTGTTTTCAAGTACTGCTTTTAGTCAGTCCGAACAGCAAAGATCACAAGCAGAGGGACGGTGTTTGGAGGGAAGGTGTTCGGTACAGTCCTAGGTGAACATAGTGTCAGCTGTTCTGAAGGACATAGATTCTAACCATGCTTCAGGGGGTGTGTGGGGGGGCAGATATTCATTTGCGTTAGACCTACTTTTGGAGGGGTTGATTAAAGAAGGGAAGCAACTCTGATTGTCTGTTCATTCTGCTTGCATTGTTGATTAATTTCATACGTGTAGATTCATATTCAGAATACAACATGTTCCCATTGTTTTCAGTAGCGCGTGCATTTCCGTATGTTTCTATGAACTTTCTGGTGTAGATGGATCCTAAGTATTTGTGTTTTTCCTCAGAGATCTGTGGGTTTCACTGTTGGGCAGATGTTTATCAGTTTTTCAGTCCAGAATCTGCAGTTTCATCAGAAAGAATATATGGGAAGCTTCTGTTGAAGCTTTTGTCACTACTGAGATGGGGTGTACCCTATTATTTTCAGTAGCAAAAAGAAATCCTCTTATTTTTCTTAACAGTTTCCATGAAGGCAAATTTAGATAGCAAAATAGCCACATTTTCAGAAGAGTGATGGTTGTCAAGGCTCCTGGTCCTTCTAAGAGAAGTTTGCTTTTTTCCCAGCCTAAACAGAAACCAGAAATCAAGTTGTTTTTTGAAACCTGGCCTGTTTTTTGAGACTGAATGAATGAGAATGGGTTTGCTCATTCCCAGATAAAATAGGAATGATGTTTACAAACTGAAGATTTTTTTTTTCCTAATTGCTTGAGTTTTCTGTGGTTTGTTTTTCTATTTGTGCCTTGTGAGAAATGAATAGTCTTAGGCTTTTCCCATTCTGTCCTGAGATGTGGTTGTCATCAAGACAGCAGGAGAAATTAGTGCTTTGCATGTAGTTCTAGTCATTTTAGTCCATTCTTAAATTAATTTTAACAATAAAAATACAGGTTTCTGCAAGCTACGCTATTGTATTTGATTTAGAGTTGCAATATAAGGCAGTGATTTTGCACTCTAAATACTAAGTAGATTTAGTTTGGCTTTTTGATGAATGTTCTTTTCAATCAGTGGAAGAAACTAACTTTTCATATTAGGTTGAGAACTGGAAAAATGACAGTAAAATCCTTACTTTTCTCCCTTGCTGTAGTGAATCTGCACCTATTGGCCTTTACAGGTACAGAAGAAGACTTTCTCTGTGCTCCTGATCAGGACAGAGTTGGGGAAAAGGTAGAGCAGGTGCTTTCTTAGAAACACATGAAGTTGTTTTGCATTACTTATATGAATGCTGAATGTACATAGTTTTACAATAATTTTAATATATTTATTATCCTTCTTTCATGTATTTTGTCCTTCCTTCTTAGTATCTTTTAAATACTTAATGTCTAGAGGATTTTCCTAAAAAATAATTATTAGAATCATGCATATGCACACACACACATATGTGTGTGTGCCAGATTGTGTTCTAGCTTGTATTACATTTAAAGCAGTGTAGCTTTAATGATGTCATAAAAAATTTCTTTCACATGTAAAGATTTTCATGCTGTAGTTTTCCTTTTTTTGCGTTATAAACGGCTCACGGTGTACTCTTGGACTGACCACATTGAAACGTTGTTTGTCTCTCAAACAGGTTGGCCCAGAGTGAGTTTTTCTCCTCTCCAAGCCAGCTCAGTTCAGTGTTCTCGCAGGACCTCTTCAGCTAATCCCATGACACTGTACTTAGTTGCTGGCATTTCCACTCGGAGAAATGCACAGAAGAATTGAAGATTTATATGTATTTTTAAAGGTCTGAGTGTATGGATAGTGGTCATCAGCCTCTTCCAGAAATACCAAAGATCTGTTTGAGTCTCTCGGTAGTCTCGAGTAAAGTGAGAACGTATGTAAATTTGCGTAATGGATCTGAGTTTCAATCGGTGACTGCTTTTTCCAGCATTATTCCTTGGAAAGTATCAGTTTTATGAGACATCCTGAAGTATTTGAATCACCCAGTGTTTGAGTAACAGTAAAAATGGGTGTTGTGATGCTGATGATGAAATTAAGTTTATTCACTTCATTAGCTAATTTTCCTTTCTACTTTAGAACAGTCTCACTGAACAGGGCACTGTAAACACGCTGTATATTCCATCACAGCCACACACAGGCTGTACCAAACACTTCTCTGTTTCAGCTGAGACCACTGGCCAGACCTCCTCCTCACCTCCCAATTCCCTAATCTAATCTAACTCTGTGGGGTTTATGTGGGTTCATTTAAGCAGCAGAAGCTGTGCTGTAATTGTTACATGTGCCAGCAGTGATTTGTACCATCTGGGTATGAAAAAAAGAGGCTAGTACTACCATGGAGAAAGATCTTTATTCTATTACTAAGCCAATATAATTCAAGAGCGGCTGCAGAGCAATTGGAAACTGAGAAATGGGCAGCTATGTAGTTATAGTGAAATGTCAAAGTGTAATGAAACAAGGGAAATGTACTACTTCATGATATGAGCCAAGTTACAAGCAGGTGGCAGCAGTAAATATGTATATAAATAACAATATGGATGAAATGTCAAGGTTTCCAGCTGGCTTTGTAAAGGCATTTCAGGAATATTATACTTAGCATAACAATGTAGTTTGACAATCTAATGCAAATATGTATCACTTCAAAATGCATATATTTACATTAAGAGCTTTGGTACCCTCAGGTTTTATCACACTGAAAATGTAGCTTCTGGCCCTACCTTTAGCTAAAGCAGCCTAAAAGTTTGTGGAACCTCAAACCATACTGTATGTTTTATGGGAGACTTGCTTCCACCTGACACCTGGTTATTTCACATAATGAAACCCACAGTGTTTCTACCTGTACACTTTTTATAATTAATATAGACTAAGACAACTTTCGTGTAATGTCACAAAACTGGATGTGGCGACCTGTTGCCATGCCAAGCCCATAAATTTAGATGTGATGAAAAATGCAGTCAGGGTCCTTGCTGGCTGTGGCAGAGGATCATCCAGAGAGACCTTTCCAACTGGAGAGCAAAACATTTTCAGTGCACTCTAGGACATTTCAGTCTCAAACCTAAAGTTCTAGCTTCCACTACCAAGTCAATAATATTATTAGCTTTGAAGAAAGATGTTCTCTATGATCAACATTATAAAAGTGTCGCTATAGAGAGCATCAAAGAAAAAGAAGAAAAGGCATTTTAAAACAGATTTTTAAAATTGTATTTAGTATGTGGCAGTTTGTACCACCTTCTCTGACAGAGTTCTGACGGAGTCAAACGCAGAAGAAAGAACTCTGACATAGGTTTCAAAAACTTTTGATTTGAATATTCATGGTTAAGTTGCAACTTGTCAGGAAGTCACAAATTTATTAGAAAAGTAGATAAAATTGAAAATGACCTCTTAACAAACCCTCTAAAGCCAAATGCATTAACAGTTATGAAACAAAGCTTGCATTTCATTTGCTGAATAGATCTTATAGAGACCAAGCATTAGCATTACCTTGGGCTCCATTGTTTTCACCTTGGTTTTGTGTCCTGAAGATAAATAAATATTAAATTTACATTCCGGTATTTTGACAGCGTGAGATGAACACGAGTTAAACTGTTTTCAACATAGTGGTCTTGTAAGGATAAATGAGTAGACTTGTTTCAAGAACTAGGATATTATGCTCCAACTCTAATACTTTCGTCAGTCTAGATAGTTTTGAAAGTCAAACAGTGTAATTTAAAAGTCCTTAGAACTAGAGATTATCGATCCTCAAACAGTAATTAATACTGATGGGATACAGGCTGTCATTGTCAAAATCAACTTAGAAGAGGTTACTGAGTTTTTATAAGTATAGAAAATCGCCTTATAATGTATAGTCACTTAAGCACATCTGTTACGTTGATGTATCACTAGTTTTATGGACCTGGATTAATTCCAGAGTAAACAGTGAGCACTCTGCTGAAAGGCTGTAAACATAGATACAAGTCATTCATCTAGAAATCCCCAAGCATAATTTGCCAACAGGCTAAGTGCCTTAAGTGTTTTATCCTTTTTGATGTAGCAAGATGCTAATATTCTCCATGCTGTAATACTAAGGATGATTGGGGGGAGAAGCAGTAAAGTTTTTTTACGTTCATCACTTATGGTTAAATTTGCTTCCTTTTAATACTGAAGCACTATCAGTCCTACAGTTGTGCTACAAATGTATGAAGTGTTATACATCAGAATTTGCTACTATGAAATATACAGTTTTCCAAAAGGGAAGTCATCCAATGTACAGGTACCCAACAAGCTATATATATATATCTATCTTCTAAAATTAACTACTGTACTTATAGTTCCATTTCAAAATCAGATGCAAGTCCACAGCTTATAAGATTCACAGAATCTAAAGCCATTTTTTACATTTGAACTGTGTTTATCTGATTTTAGAGTCTTTCTAGCCATCTCAAAATCTTAGAACAACTTGGTTTTGAATTGAACCTTTCACCTTCTGTTTCACCTCGTGGCCTTTGCTTTGACACAGGCAAAATGACCAGGGTTGTGACGATTTTACATATTGCTTTCAGTTAGCAATACCTTTTTCTTCTACTCCCGGTCTGCAAAACCTGAAAAAATCAACTGGGAATTAATTGAATTGCAATAAATAGGCAGATTTTAGTCCAATGGATCCATGTTATTCAGTTGGGATTGTCATTATCTTCTATAACCTACAAAAGATGTTTTGTAGGTGATTCTGTTATAATCTCTGCTTTGTAGGTTTCTGTATATCATACCTCTATATCATTTATATGGATAGTTAATATACTGGGGCAAATGCAGAAAAAGACGATTGGGCAGTTCTGCTGTTGCCTTGGCAGACATGATATTTAGGGTATAAATAATAGATAAATAACACGGTTATATTTAGCTGATATATACAGTAGTTGCTTCTTACTAGTGCAAATTTCATAGTATATTAGAACCTACTTCTGACATCTTTCAAAGTTACCAACTGAGTACAGCTGCTAATATAAAATAAATGGAGTGGGGATTTGTGTCATGAATTTTTATCTGTTTATATGATATTTTTATAACTAAGTGTTAAATAAGACACTAACACTTGGCATTCAGTTTAAATGAGTGCAACATACAGATCAAAAGAGAAAATGCTTTCCTTAAAGGACAGTTCATTGCTTTTTCCTAGGAAGTGATCAAAGCTTGCTTCATTGAAGCAGTGGTTAAGCACTGCTGCAGCATGCCGATGCTTAGGCTTCTTTTCTTTTCCATGTCATTTTGCTGTACCCCCTACAAGGACAGTGAAGGTAGACAGCTGAAGGACCTCCTGGAAGAAAGGACAGCATGTGTGGCAGAATTCCCCATGAGGTTCCGTCACATTTGGTTTAAACGTTTCATATTCATATTAAGTCTCTTTTATGCTGGTTTTATGCTGATTATACCTAGAGGCCATTAAATGTTATCGGATACTTTATATTTGCAATTTTGAATTCAACGCATGGTGTGAAATTCTTTTAAAGGGATATGTTTGACATGGAGCATGAACATATTAAAATGAATGTACTTTTGTAAACTCATAGAACTTGAGGATGTCTTTTTTTGCTCTTTTAACTCTCAACTACTGGATGTAGCTTATGGCTCTGCGGTAGAGAAGATCAGGTAGATTTTTAAATATCCGTTCCTGTGACTTTTGGTGGTTTAAATTGTAAGAACACAGAAGTTCATACACATTATCAAGTTTATTCAAGCAGTCCAAATTATGTTTTTAAGGAATATACTTGGAGATCTACATTTGATGTTCGATTTTATTATATTCCCAATAACTAATTAAGTTGACATACTGGAGACAGAAGGTTAAAATAGAAAGGAGTACTGAGTAGAGTCTGATGTGAATGAACTGGTGTGTAGTAGTGAGCTGTCACTGGAGAAAGATCTTAACCTCTTCACGTATTAGACAAAATTTCTTCTGTGCAGAGAGAGAGAACAGCATGTTTGGAGTGTATGCGGAAATAGAAAGAAAAATTAAATTAGCAGAATTTTAATCTTCAAAGCACTTCAGAAGCTGTAATCCTGACCACAGAGATGGTATAGGTGTAGGCAACAAATCTAATCTGCCTATATGAGCAGGACCAGCCCTTCTGTACAGTGAAGGAAAGAATATTCAGATACTCAAATAATACGTGTGTAGCATACACCATTAGACAAAGTGATCATTTGGATGAGAATTGCTAGCATACTAAAGAATCCTGTTAACGATTTCAGAACTGCTAAAGAATGTCGTAAGGAGATAAAAGCCTTGGGAAGCTGAAAATAGCATTCCACAAGCTAACCTGTTTCAAAATATTTTTAATAACTTCTGAAATCCTATTCCTTATTGTAATACTGAGAACACTTACAGGACTGGACTTTCTGGGGTGCACATTTTACTTCTGTGGTTTGGTCAAATGTCTATAAATGAATATTACTGGGTCCTACTTTAATATATGTCCCTGAAGAACTTCGTGGTCTTGGACAAATTGTGTTAACACTCTGTGCTTAGTTTCCCCATCTTAAAAATGGGTATGTTAATAATAGAATTTATTTTTAAAAAATTAAGGATTCTTAGCAAAATTAGCACATACTCAAGGTCTAAGTGATCAGCTCTGGCAACCCACATAGAGATGATTTAAGGCATTTCTGCTCTTGACTGTGCCCTGCCTCTCTGCCAAAAATTACTGCCCCTGCCCCAGCAAAGTTCATCAGCTAGGCAGTATATACACTGCTTGACAGTGTGGTTTATACCCTTGGAGTATTCACTTAAGCTGCTGTCATTTTCACAGCAGTTCAGTAGTGGGCACACCACCGATTTTCCCAAAGCTGCTTTGGCAGTAGTTACTCCCCAAGCAGAGGAGTGGAGCAGGGTCCGGGCTCCCTGGGACGCCAACAACTCTGACAGAAGTTACATCATTGTGATAGCTGACTGCTGAAGAATTTGTTTTAGTTAATTTTTATTTTTATTTGTTTGGGTTTTGCTGTAAAATGGTGTAAAGGTAGCACACCTCAATAGTCAATGAAGAGATTTTCTCATGCTGTTCCCATAAATGATGACATACACTTGATGGGCACTCAGCAACTAGGAAAAAGAAACAGACAAACCAGAAATCTACAGAGTGGGAATCTAAAAGAGAGATGCTTTGCTTTGTTCTTCTTATAAATGGGCTCTTGAAAACTTTCGCAGAAACCTATAGGGATAGAAAGACATCTTTTATGTTACTCAACCCAGCAGGAACCACTTTAAATCATACATAATTATTTCAATAACATACTAAAGTAGTGAAACAAGTGTTCTTTTGTAAAAATTAGTAGGACATAGGGCATTTGGTGCAGGTATTTGCATTAGTTTTATAAGCAGGTTCACTTTTCACTGTTGTGTGAAGGTTTTTAAGTTGTGGGGAAGGAAAGGATTTTAAGCTTTTAAACTGAGGGCTTAGAAATCTGAGTTCTCCCACTTTCAAAGTTTAAAATTACAAGTGATATATGATTTGAAAAATAAGACAGATATCATTAAACAAAATTTTTGAAGTAATGCTGTTTTTACTTAGTCTTGTGAATACCCTTCAGCTCTATTTGCGCCCTGTATGCAAAATTGATTTGCAGGAATTGAAAGCACAAAATAATTATTTCATTTTAACTTACAAACTTAACAAGCACAAAAACGCAGTAGTGCTGTTACCACCTTTGAACCTGTATCTTTGCATGATATATTCTGTTGGACTATTAAACTTTTTGAGAGTTTTTCATTTTTTCCTGCTTGTCGTGCACACACCATTACTTTACATTCAAGAATTGTTACCTTCAGGCATGTTCTCAACTGATGTCTTCCCCAGGTGTTAAGAGTTCACAGTGCTCACGGGTACAGCGCTTCCCATTGCATGTAAAGACAGATAACACTGCGTCATGCTAATTTTGTTTGAGTTTGTGTTTGGAGGTGAAGTATTTAGGGACTTAAATCTGATTAAGTCTGAAGTAGTTCATGCAATTGAAAACTTCGGTTTCTGGGCCCTTTATTTTTACCTCCATTGCCTTATATTTGCTTCACAAAGTCCCTCCCCAAAGGGAAGATAGTCATCTCCTGACCAAAACCAAGTTCAGATAATTCAGTATTTTCACCATACCATGTGTCAACAATAATTTGAGTTGCATTCAGACCAGTGGCCCTATTATGTTGCTCTTCCGTTTTGGTTAACCACAATTTGTGGCAGTAAGGGTCTTAATAGTAAAATATACATTTTACTTACAATCTAATCTCTTGAGAATGTTACCCTTTATAAAATTTTGCAATATTTGCAATGAAAACTTGGAATGTTGCTTTATCTACCATGTTGTACATATCTCTTCTTTTTGCAACCCCAGGTTGTTATAACAGCATAAACTTTTGAACTAGTTTACAAGAATTCAGCCTAACTTGGTTAAAATGGCTTTTTTGTTAGGTTTTACTTTTTTTTTCTGAGCAGACCTAGTTTAGTCTCAGCCTCATAAATACATCACAAAACTGTGCTGAAGTGGAAAGAAGGTAACAAGCTGTGTCTGAAAGCTCTAGGATTAAGCACATCCAGCAAAACTACTTGACAGATCCTTTGAATATACAGTTGAACAATAAAAAGAATGAAAATAACCTGTCTTCTGTACCTGGCTTTTTACTGTCATAGGTACATGAAAGAATACACAGTTTGTAAATGGATTGAAATACAATCCTATGTGACCTACCTTAATTCTAAACTGAGCTTGAAATGCATTTTGATTAAAATGGTGGCCAGTATGCCAGAAGACTTGCTTAGAAGTCTTCTGAAAAGGAGATTATTTTTTATTTTTCACTAACTTCATAGAAAAATGAAATGCCAGGTCTCACATCATCTATACCAATTTACGATCACTGTAGCATCTATTAGTCTGTTGTAGCCATTTACATTCTATATTAATCCAGAAAGGGACCTAATGTTTAAATACTACATTTTGACTTACAGGGTGCTGATATGCTACAGGATCTTTCTGGAAAAATTGTGCTTGTAGGTGGAACAGCAAGAATCGTTAGTATATTAGTGCCAAGGTTCTATTCTGGAACAGTCATTTAGCCAGTCAGAAGTCTGTAGGCCAATCCCTTTCCCAGCCCTTCTCAGTAACATGGCTTAGTTAACTGAGAAGTATCTTTCCTTCTTCAGGCTGGAGGTAGCGTTAGCAGTGTGTTGTCACTGCTAATATGTTTGCAGTTGTTTTACATCTTATCTCTCTAGGATTACAGGTTTCTAATAGATCTTCCTGCAGCACTGATTCATAGTGTAAGGGTAATGTATTCTCCAGAAATTGTGCACTCCCTCTTCACATTCTCATTCCAGCTGCATGCCCCAATAGCTGATGGCACTTCAGAGAAAGAAGTGGTGTATCAGAAAACAGCTGCTTAATACCTGACCCAGTGACCCTTTTGCAGGATTTGAGTCTGCAAGGACCAAGACAGCCCGTGACTGACTCTTGGCTTCACTGCTGTCATTGTCACGATCCAGATTTTACTCTATTTTTTATACTTCACAGAACAAACCCACAGATTCTCCAGACTGAGAATCACCAACAAATTCTTTTTTTCCCCCCATACATGTGAGAAAAAGAACTTCTAGACAAAAGGCTTTTTATTTGGGTGTTGTTACTTACTCCTTACTGAAGTTAGGATGAGGTAGTTCTAATGCTCCTAGAAGTTTCTGGAGGATATTGTGAAGCGAGAGCTAAAAGTGCAAGGATTTTAGTTTTTTTAAAAATAAAATTTTTTTCAAAGCTGTTGCTTGTAACTATAGCCCATGGCTTACCCTTTTTATTGCTTTATTACCAGTGTACATCATTGTCTCTGAAGATTCTTTAAAAAAAAAGTAAAATTTGGCAAAACTGTGTTTTGATTAAAAAGAAATCTGAAGCTGTTGAAAAATATTTTAGAACATATTTAAAAACTATTTAAAGGCTATTACTGGAAGCAAAATAAGTGGTCTCTTCCAATAAATATTATGACCTAAAGGTATTTGGATTAAAGTTTTTGTAAGTACTGTGGGAGATTGCACCTTTCTCAAAAAAAAAAACCCAACCTTCTGGGTTGAGAGATACTATAAGTCTAAACACGAAATTGCTTCATGGAAAAGCAGAAGAATTTTTAATCATGATGTTTTGGGCATAGGGAATATGTAGGTCTTAGGCTTCATTCAGGCTGCTCTGGTGCAACTTTGTACTGTAACGGACAAACCAGGGGCACTTGCAGATGTTTTCTAAATTTAAGTTGAAGCTGACCCCACTGTTGTGATGGAGCAATGGTGGATCTCCAAACCAAAGGAGGAGGAACGAGCATTTCTAACTAGCAGTTTTGCCTCCCTGGTGGCTCTGTCAGCCAGGCTTGGCTTGACTGCAAAGCCTGACCTGTGCCTCGCAGGTGCAAGATTTCAGTGCGGCACAGATCAGACCACAACCACCTTTTCTGGAACTGAAACCAATAAATTACATGTTCCAGTGCTGCTTTGAATGAACCTTCTCCTGCTGTGTGCTATTTATAATTTGTTTGGGCATGCACTTGCAAATATTTTTTCTGTGATCTAATAATAGCTATTACTGGTAGCTTAAAAGATTTCAGCTGTTGAATCTGTTTGCTATTAAGAAATAGTGTACTATTGGTGTTGACTTACTGTAGTAACTCCACAACCTCCAAAATCTGCTATGGTGGCTGTATTTCTCAGTCAAGCTGAAGTGATTTAGCTGGGGCAAACCTGCTATGATACATCAAAAATACATATCTGAAAATAAGAAACAGTTCAAAGTAAATACTAGTAGTATAGAATATTTTTTTTTTTTTTTTTAATTCATAGGTAAATTTAGATGTCTTGTTTATTATAATTTACAGATTAGGTTCCCAGAAGCCTTACAGATTAGGTTCCTAGGTCAGTGTAGCTTTCTTTGCTAACTTCAAATAGAGAGAGACCTTGAATTCCCTGCATGAATCTGTAGGTGGTCACTTAAAGTATTCAAAGAAATAGACTGTGCAGTGCAGGATATAATTTCTAAAGAGTATTTATTGGGACATTCTTAAAAGAAGTGGTTTAAACTGGAAATAATTCTGGAAAATAGCAATGCAGTACAAATTTATGTTGTTGGAACTTGAGGTCAAATTTGTCTTGTCACCTGAAGATAAGGGAACACTGAAAAATGAGCTATCTTAGTCATTCCCCTTAAAGTTTAATCAAATTAATCATACAGTAAAACCAGTGATTTCTCTTGTGCTCTACCTTCCCCCTCTCTTTCCTGGCATGGTCCACTGTGTATGGTGCCTGTAAGCTGTGTTGCCTTTCATAATTGCGTAGCCCTTTCCTTTCAGGATGGTCCTGTGGCAAGCACTGTAACTGTTTATCTAGAAAAATGGCATTAAAAGTGGAATTATGTCTTTTTTTGTTTGCTCATTTTCAGCTCTGTCTTTTATAGTGAATAAGCAGAGAGAAACAAGGAGAGGAGCCAGCTCCAGGTGACTGGCCAGCTGCCTGTGGATCAGCACCAGAAAGTGCTCCACAGATTGCAATTTGAAACCCATTAATATAATGGATAAAGTCTATGAAGCATTTTAAACCCTCCCTTGCTCATAGTGCTGCATTTTATAAGCTAGGTGACATCAAAAGAATTGGTTCTGGCTCAGACCAACTAATAAAAATGGATAAGGCTTATTTTTATGCTGAATATCAGTAAAAGCATGTGCAGAAGATTACATTTACCATTCTGGCTTTTACCCAGAGCACAACAAAGTCTATCTTATCCCCATCCATCAGAACAGAATTTGATAGGTTTGGAGACCCCAGATTTTTGTCTCCTTTATTGAAGCATGAAGAAGCAGCTTGGACTTGCATGTAGATCATATGAACGTGACATTACTGTTACGTTTCCTGAACAAGTATGAAAAAGGTTGTATAAGTATGCATATCATTTAAATAGCTTGTTTTAAATGATCTATACTGAAAACTGATTTAAAGCATTAAGTGCTGTTGTTACATCTCACTATGCAAGGAATAATGAAAAAAAAGAAAGGGAAAGGCTGGCTAATTCCTGAAGTCAGAAAACGGCGTCTTTCAGAAGCCCTTAAAAATCACACGTCGTTGTTTTTGTGCCTATACAGCTTTAATTATTGTTAATTTTTTCTAGTCAAGCACATGTTTATTTAAAACTGATTTTTTTGGTTCAGTAGTCCAGCCTGTACCAGCATTAGCCTCCAGATCTCAGCAGCATCCTGTTTATTCTGATCTAGCTTGCCTGACTGACTCCCCAAAGATAAAATTCACTAAGTGAACTTGACAGATTCCAGGCTGTCTCCATATGGCAGGGACTGGGCTGCAGCTTCTGAATCTGCCTGGGATTTACAAGTTGCTCTCACCTTATTAAGATGGCAGCAGTTACATGCAAGTCAAGTTCGCAGGGGCTTGGTTTAATTCATTTGGCCTCTGCTTGAGACCAATCCATATCATTTTTGTTTATGTGAATTAGGCAGAGCTGGACCAGAAGGATGACCTTTATTTTCCAAACAGTATTTATACCAGTAAGAGATCAGAACTGCAAATAAATCTCTGCTGCAGTTGTTGACAATTTTTCAAGAGAAGTGTGTATGGTTTAGTCTTAGCAGGTGCTAAACGGGCCGGACCACAAGAGATTTCTGAGAAAAGTGATGAAAATGTGTGAATTTATTTGTTACAGCGTCTTTTTTCCGTTTTGCCTTTGTGTGCTAATTGCTCATCTGTTTGGTTTTTTAGCTATTACAAATTTAGCTATTACAAATGAGTATTCCTATATTAAAAATATCAAACCTATATTCTGACAACATCAAAATACTGAGCTTTCCAAACTGAATTGCTGGGAGCATTTTTGAGAATTCAGACCAGCTGAGGATCCTTCCCTGCATGTTTAAATCTGTGCTGCATTTGGCAGCTAACCAAAATCAATCACAAAAGAGAGTTTCTCATAAAGTGACTGAATACTAGAAAACACTACTGGAAATACATATGCTTTTTTTTTTTTTGAGTGTGTTCACAGGATTAAAGTAATTTACTCTGATAGGTTTAAACAGATCATCCTCAAAATTACAACATTAGTAAAAAGAATTTAGAAAAAGTACATGAAATATCTTAAGTGGTTCTATAAAATATAGACACTGCAGAAAATAGTTTAAGAAATAAGATTAAATTAGAGTTGGTCTATTTGGATTGATGCAATTGTAGAAATAGTTATGTTTTCCTAAGCATTTCCTATATTTTCTAAGAAAATGGAAATAGAAGTAGAGATTTCCTTAGCTATTCCTGTTCCTGCCTGACATTTTTTGTCAGTAGCATGTGCATACTTGGGAGACTGAGAATTAAAAACCCTTCTAAATTGGATTTGTTATATCTTTTGTCTGCTTTTCATAGTCTAAGAGTTGAAGGTTATGATCTGATGTGATACTTTCAAATTAAAAAAAAAATAATTTAAACTTCCACGAGTTAAACTTTATATTTAAACTAAAAGTAACTGAGTTCACTAAAACGAGCGATGACATGTCATACTCTCTCCCTATTGATTTTGTCTTTTCTTTGAGGATCAGTGCTCTCCCCGCCCCCACCAGATACTGGTTTTAGATTTGAGAGTTTAATTTTTATAGAGGCACTGAAGCAAGCACCAGGGTTTTCTGGTTATCTGTGGTTATCTGTAGTTCTTGCCCTTGAATCCTTTTCATAGCAGGCAATGAGGATCTCCTGTGGGGACCCTTTAATCAGTGCCACAGTCTTACCTTTTCTGGAAAGTGAAGCTCTTGAGGAGCCCCCATTCAGCATCTTGGCACTTTCTGTTTTATCTGAAGCTGTGTGAATCAGTTTGAGAAAACTGTGATTTTCCTCTCAGATATGTTACATGTTTAGCTCTTGGGAATCATCTGTGTCTTCCTGAATGTCATTTTTAATGTTTCTTTATCTTCAGTTAATTCGCGTTTAGCTGCAGATTAGTTTGCGGCATTAACTAATTCCTTATTTGCTTTCTGAGGAAAACGCGCTGTTACTTTCTGTATCGTATAATGTAGACCTGTGCCAAAAGTTGCCAATAGTAATTAAGCTGGGAACAACAGGCCTGTGTCATTCTTGTGTTTCTCACAGTGCGTGTACAGGTCTAGTGAGCACATCTGTAAGAAATGCCACCTGGTTCCTTGGTATGGTGGATGCTCTTACAGCAGGTATTTTAAAGGCAAAACTTGAAGTCTCTGAATAAAAAGGGGCCAAATTCCCACTCAAGGATTTATAATAAGCAAATAGGCTAAACTTTTATCTTCTATCTGCTACTATTATCTCTTTCATGAAATCCTACTTTCCTGCTGCATGTATTACATGAAGTTTTACAGTCTGGCTGAAGCACCAGATACAGGGAATATTAGCATGTAGGGAATATCTTTGAGGAAGGAGCCTTTAATGTTGCATTTGCATAAAAAGGCAGGTAGGTTTGATTTTTAATGATACAATGCAGTCACATTGTTAAATCTCTTACAGTTGTAGCAGATAAATGCAGTGCTTCTTACAGACTCATGTTTTAGTTTACCCAAACCTATTTTAGAATTAAAAGCCATAGAGGTACCTTTTGCTTTTGTTTTTACATGTCTTTTGTGTGTCATTAATTTTTTTTTCACATGATTCATTTGATGCTGCATTTGCACTTGTGAAATGAGCATATTTTTATTATTAATTTTCTCTTGTATGGACTAGGCAGGAGTATTTCTTACTGCCACTGACTTAATGGTCAATTGAAATCCACTGTTTGACTGAACAATTAAAAGGCTTCTCTGTGAAATGTGGATGTTAATGACCATGGAATGAAATAAAATTAAATGATCAGGACCAGCAGCTCAGACTCACTCTGTAAACAACAGGACTGGCTGGAGTGCAGCGTCTGTATTTACAGCAGAGCTGGCAGAAAGAAAGGTGTGAGTGTTCTTCAGCTGCAAAATCTTACTTTAAGTTGCTGATAAAGAAGTTTGAAGTAATCTTATTTTTTAATTTTTTTTTTTTTTTTTCACAGGAGCTTCTGAGGGAGGGTTCTGGCACTTAAAGGGTTGCATGGTTATACTGGTCTTGAACTGATGGTAGCATTGCACAGCAGAGAGCAAAAAGGCCTAGAAGGTCTTCAGCAGCTCCTGGTTAATCTGGAAAATGAGATCAGACCACACCTTTGAGGTTGTATTTTTTTCCTTGTAGAAAGGTGGTTTGGGTATTTTGTTTTGTTGTTATTTCATTTATTTTTACCTGGCTGGCAATTTTTTTTGACAGGGAGTAATAAGAAGAAATAGAATAGGATGGTCACTTCTTTATACACTTGGAGATCTTTTTTTCTCCGGTTTCAGCACTGATCTTCCCAACAGTACTGCAGGACACAGCATGACTGAATTATGACACATGTATAATTGAGATGACCATTTGTTTATCACAGCAGTTTGCAAGATCTGGCATATTTAATACCCCTTTTTTTCCCATTATGTGTTTTTAGAACACGGTAACTTTAAATAACCATCAGTTTACCTCTGTTTATTTACAATTAAATGGAAGTGGTGTATCTTTTATGTAATAAAGACATACCAAATATACAAGAAATTTATCAGATTGGAAGGAACAGGTTGGTAACACAGAACACACAGGTTTAGGTTATGGTTTGCTTTATTGCCATTGTCTGTGAGTGCGTTTACCCGTAAATGTTACTTTGGCATTTGATAATTAGGAGAAAGAAACAGGTTTTGCACCTGGGTCTGAAATACAATCTTTAGAAAAATTTTGCAATATTGTATGCAATTGTTTGAAAGATGGATTTCATGCTCAAAGGAAAGGAGCTTCGCGAATTATGTTAACGTTATATTCATTAAGAGAACCATGTAATTATTTAGCCTGAGCTTATCTGGTCAGTGTTTGCTCCAAACTAAGAGCAGGTTGGATGAGTGGGATTGCTTAGAAGGTGTCTGTACTGTGAAGAATCTCGTATCTGTGCTGTGGAGGATCTCATATATGCAAGGTGAGATTCTTTTTCTTATACAATGCTTCTTTTGAACAGCCCTAAGCTGGAATCCCTAAAGGGTCATTGTCTGAGTTTGAACTGTCTTCCAGTCAGCACGTTAGTTGTACAAATAGAATTAAACCTTTTTCAGGGGAAATCCATTTATTTGTTCCATGTGTAAAAGGGAGATAAATAAATCCACTTATTCATACTGCCATTTAGAGTTGTGCAAGCTGATGTTGTCTGAGTTAGGCTAACGCAGGAGAAATACAAGAAGTACACCAGCCCCTATTGTCGATTAAAAAAAATTGCTAGGGAGTAAATGGCAGTAGCTTTTTTAGATTGTGTGATATGGTTTGCTAAATTTAGGCTAGAAAGACCTGAGGATACTGATCAGGGAGCCTTCAGAGTGTTTGCTTCCTAGAGAAGCCTAAGCCGATGTAGTTCGTGCACACTGTACTGGCATGTGATAGAACATATAGATGATGTGGAGCAGAAGCGTCCACATGAGAGCTGTGGCACTGCTGGATACCGGGGTACTCAGAGGTGCAGCAGAAAGTGGTCAACAAATTGGCTCTTGACATGATCAGAGAGTCCTGCCTGTATGCGTTGCTGTCCTGCAGAAGAGAGTAGTTCCTCGTAAAATACATGAAAGTAGATTTGACCAGCCTATGAGCTTATGAAAGCTGGAAGAGTCTCGCTACTGTCATGTAGTTGGTGGATGATCACATCCTGCAAAAATAAGCCTGGGAGTCTCCACCATTTTTTTCAGAAGTGGTAACAATGTCTAATTTTCTAGCCAAGTGCATGAGTCACTTGGGTCAGCTCAGTTTTAAGGGAAGAGGGCAGTTCTGTAGAGTGCTCCAAAGTGTCTGTTACTTGAGAAATGAAGCTCTCATGTTGGCTTCTGCAGAGTAATTTTTTGCAGATCAGTAATTTCAAATTTGGTTCAAAACTGGAAATTACTCTCTCCTAGTCCAGTAAGGAACTGGATTTACACATTTTCTGTGAACAATTAATTAAAGTGCTGTGCACAAGAAACTGGCCCAGGTTGCGTTCTGGTTTACATTTTTACTTCAGTTTTCTCTTCCATAGAGATATTAACAAAGCAGTTCACTATATTTGGAATGCTAATGGCAGTCAAGTTGTATCAAAAGAAGGATCTATTATTAAATTGACAGAATGTCAGTGGCAGAAATCAGCTGTAACTTGTTCTGTATGTCATTAGCTGGAAAAATGGCATGCAAATTTTTAACATAGATCAAGATTCCATTTCTCATAGATACTGTGCTAGACCTAGAACAGAATAAGAAATCATTCTTGGGCGTAGTTTGGTACACAACAGAAATTGCAGCGTTTGAAGCAATTTTTACCTCGTGAGTAGTTTATGCATTCATTTCTCCCTTAGAAATAATGTTTACTTAAGTTAGTGAAACCTGGGTGAGGTCTTTTTACATTTAAACGAGATTTCCCACATACCTCTTTTTGACTGTCATATCCCTCAGTGTGCTTATCCAAATCCTACCCACATGCCACTATGCAAATGAAACACTCCCACATAGTGAATGTTCTGCACAGAAATCATGAAACGCCTAAGCAGCCTTTTTTTCCTTTTAACAAACTGAGTCCTAAAAAATATTCTAAAGAAAGTACAATTCTGCCCACCAGCTGAGAATAATGCAGGGGCACCTTTACAGTGGTTTGTTATATAAGCTTATAGGAAGAAATGAAGCAAAAACCACAAACTTTTGCTGCAAGTTGCAGGCTGCTTCAGATAGAAAATAAACTCATCAAATTCACTCAAGCTACTCTCATGTTTAAGTCAATAATAAACTGACACAGACTTAGCTGGCAAACCTCTACCTCCTTGACTGAAGAAAACTGCAGTAATAAGACAGGGGTAAGAATCATTTGCTCCTAATACGTTTCCAAAGCATCAGCTACAGTTACATTTTTGGAAATGATGCTTTTCATAGCAGTAGTAAAACTGATGTGTTGATTGTTCTTTAATTTGCAGTTTAATACAGTTTCAGTTTGCTTTGCCGGATGAGAGAAGCGAGCTCTGCTGTGCTGGCCTGTGCCAGAAATGCCCAGCTTAGTTCTTTCACACCTTCATGACCACCGGCACGGTGGGTTCTCTTTTGCAGTCTTCTCACAAAAGCTTTTGTCAATGGATCCCATGTATTTGAGAGTTGTTTTTTGTGTACAGTTTCAAGACCAGGAGCTCCTGTTTGTATGTTCATGACAAGAGAACTGTTTACAGGGGAGCTGATAATCTTTGAGGGTTTAAGGTGGTGGATGAACGTAAAAATGTGCACGCATCACAAATTGTTTTCTGTAAAAATCGTACATTTAAAAAACAAAAACTAAATGCTGTGAACAAAATCTAATATTGTAGCTCAAAAAATATATTTAAAATCGTCTTTGTTCTGTTACAATTTAAACTAAAGCAGTCATATTAGGAGTTGGATTCTTTTCCTTTTGTGTTTTGTTTTTATATTTTGTTCTTGTTAGTCAAAATGAATTAAAAATGACTGAGAGTTTACTGTTTGATTCTTCATAGTTCAGTGATTGGTCTCCATATGTTGAAATAAGTAACTATTTAATGCCATCTGTTTCCTTTGGAATTAAATGTATTTTCATCAGTGTCAAACATTTAGCTGATACTTGGGGGGAAAAAAAAAAAGTAAGCTAAATTTAAATTTATCTTTTACCAGTTTGTATACCATCAGTAGTATTTTGTTTCAAAAATTATTTAAATAACAATATATATTATATTTAAAAAACTGTAGGTCTTTTTTATTGTTAATACTTGAGGTATTATTTGCATTGGAAAATCACATCAGACGTTAAAAATAAACCTCATACACAAAATTGAACAAGAAACCTCACCCTAATTAGCTGAGTGGGATGTCAGTGATGTATAGGCCTTATCCAGGTCTTGTGTATAAAGGTAACTTCATCTAATGAATGTGCTGACTAGAAAACAAATTTATTTTAACATGGCCAAAAATTAGGAAAATGGTTCCCTTATCACTTGAATCAGAAGTTCTGTCTGCTCCTCACTTTTGCTCATGACACTGCAATTTCGCTGCTAAGTTTTGAATGTTACTGATACCATCAGCTTGTTCCTGGGAAAGCCATAAAATCCTGAGTCAGGTCACTTGGCAGTCCGAGTGGAAGTGAAAACTGCTTTTCAGCTATATTGCATTGCTTTAAATTGCAAATGTCTTTGTATTTGCTTCAGGTTTGGGGTTTGTTTTGTTTTGGATTTGTTCTGTTTTGTTTTTTCATTTTTCTTTGTTTTTAATCCTGCTGTTACACTCTCTGTGTTACAATCTAAGATTTATATTTCTTTGACTGTTTAATGTTTTCTTTCATCGCCTTCATAAATAGTAATGACTAGCTTATGTATATCCGGGGAGGTAAAGCAGAAAGCCCTTGAGTGTGCCAAGTCTGAAAATTTTAAATTAGTGTATCAAATGTTAGAAGACGAGGAATTAAGGCTCTTATCAGCTAACCATAAGCCAAGAATCTTTTAAATTCTAGCAATGGTTTGCTAGATACAGCTAAATCTAGCTTTACTTGCAAAAGACAATGGTAGGTGTGTGGTTCGAAGTAAAAGGCTTCAGCTTAGTGAAAGCTATTTAACATGTTATTCTTAATCCGCGGACAGGCAAATCTTTATTCCAAGGTGTAGATCATTTCTGTTAGGGGAATCCTGCAATTCTTAATGAACATTTTTCTTTTTCTCATTTCTAATTAGTTTCAGCAGTTAGATTCCAGAACTAGCCTTCAACACTGAGGTTTCTGATGGTAATAAAGCACTTGAGGTGGTATTTAATTAGAGTGGTGATAGGAAAGACCTGAGCAGAGCTGAAATGCTAATCCTTTTGCATTGCTTAGTGTCCCCTTGTGATTGATGAGTTGATTTCTCTTTACAACTTCATTTGCATCATGTGGTAGTACCCACAGGCAGAGGTGCTGTGTATTTCTGGATGAGGGCTCACCGTTAGAACACCTCATGTGCTATATGGGGTAGAGGTGGGGTGAACAGCTCTCTTAGCTCTTAAGCAACCTATTAAATAACTGACTTATGGTAAGTAATGCTAGTGCTTATAATATCTGTATCTACTTTTACCTTGAAAATATGCATTCCACCACCCACTGTCTGTCTTACCCTTCCCTTTTTCTATTTATCGCAGTTATTCTGTTAAAATGATCATTCCAGGTAGTGACTGCTATGAGGAAAAGCTATAAGAGGCAAAATAAATTGGTCAGGACTTACTTAAAAAACATATATTTTCCTTGTTACTAGAATTCCTTGTTAATGAAATTATGACTCTGAACTGAAATGGCAGAACTGTTTCTTGTTTGGAACCAAGATAGTGGAACTATCCAAACTTCGTATGCTGGCAGTCTTCATTGCCATCACAAGGCTTGAAAGTTATATTTTTCTTCAGTTTCTTTCTGCAAGGAAGGTTTGTTTGCACCAGGAAGGTCTGTTTAAATCGAAGAAGACTGGCTGGATTAGGATAGCTGGCCTGAAAGGCACTTCAAAGACAGAAGAACATCTTAATCTTACAAAGGAAGCATAATTGTATTTTTTATTATATACATAGCATGAAGAGTGTAGTTAAACATTCTTAATTGCCATAGCCAGTTTTTGTTTGGTTGTTTTTTTTGTGGGGTGTGTTGTTTTTGGTGGTAGTTTTTTTTGTGTGTGTTTGGTTTTGTTTTTTTGTGTTTTGTTTTGTTTTTCAGCTATACGTATTGTCTGAAACACAATTTAAAAATAATTTCTTACCATTTAAATTGGATAACCCAATGTAGTGTAGACATGCAAATCTCTCAAACTGTTATACCCTCTCAGCTTCCCCACCTATTGCCTCTCTGTAGCTTCAGGAATAGAATTGATCAGGCCACTACTTTCTACTTAGCATTCTCTCCTGTCTCTTTAGGGAACAGAAACTGGCTTGAATATACTGAAGCATTTTCAGGGTCCAAAAAGCCAAATGAGCTGATAGGGCAGATACATGTAAGGAGCTCCCAAATTTCTTCCGAGCTTGCAGATAGTGACATGTTGAGCTTTGTCATTTCCTTGCTGATCATCTGACTGCAAAGTGCAGTATATTCATAAAAACAGTACACATCCCAAAATTCAATCTGACATAGTGTCTGAGTAACTACGTCAGACTTACTGCACCATAACTATGCTTCTACTTCCATGTTCTTGCTCAAATCAGTAGCCTAGACTTAAAAAGCTCTAACAATGTCTGCAAAGCAAAAGCTCTGATATGTGATGTGAAAAATAAGTTCAGCAGAGTATCTTCATGGAACATAGTTATCTCTGAAAACTGAAACGCAGCCTTGTGCCAAGAGTCTGTGCAAATTGCCCTTTTACTTCCAAATACTTTCAACGCTGTGTCATTTACAGCAACATGCAGAAAGTTTGGATTATATTTGATTATAAAGGGTTTGGATTCTACTGAACTTGTAATCCTAGTGAACTGTTACTCAGATGAAAGGACTTAATACACTTACCACTTCATCAAGATGAACAAATGTGAAGTGCCGTAGTTGTGTCAAGTTCCAAAATACCTTTTCATCTTCCACATTCTGTATCAATTGGCCACAATGGTATCGAGAGTAAAAGGGAGCAGGTGAAATAAATTCTCTAAACAGTCCTAGTCCTGTAGCTGCAGATTTCTGCTCAGAATAGCTCACAATTATTTTGCATGAAACTTAAAGTGTATATTGAAGGTCATTCATTGCTTTTCATGTTCATACTTACATGTAGTGTTACCATGTCAATCAGATGGCTTCTTGCATCTGCTGTGCTCTCAATTGTTGCAATAAATATTAAATATTGTAGGTAGGTGTAGACAGATGATGCAAAGGAAGTAATGAAGGAGAATACAAAGAAGACTGAGGGAGGCAGAGGGAGGTTTAAAAGACAGGGAAAATTAAATCAGGATCTGAATGAGAAGAGAGGAGAGTTCACTCAAAAGCGTGGCAAAATAAACTCAGTGCATTTGTAGAGGCAGGCTTCTACCTTTTAGGTTCCTATTTTGGAGCCTTAAGTTCTGTTGACACAGTCCTCGTGTCTTCTGAGGTGGATTGAGTTTGCCAAAGCGCATGCTTGACATATGTGTCATTTAACAGTTTTGGTTAGTTTCCCAGAATAAAGTTCATGTTTTGACATTTTTCTCATTGTTTCTAGCCTCTGGTAGGTGAAAAATGGTTTACTTATGATGGATTATATAGTGATCATTTTTCATTGTTGTTCAGATAAGCCATTAAACATATGCAGAAAAAGCACATTTCAGTAAAAGCCTGTCAACTTTCTGTGTTGCGTTGCTCAAACACCTTTTCTGAAGCAGTCCTTCACATACCTCATTCTACTAAGTTTGACAAAAATCGGTAGGCATTAGCGAGCTCATTAATTATTGTTCCTTTTAAAATGTTCTTTTAACTAGAGGAAAGCAGACACTCTCATTATACTTATTGCTGCTTCCAGGAAAATATTTTTCCTTTTACACAGGCAGATTTCAGAAGAATGTACGTTATTGGCAGCACACATTACACTGCAACTTTGAGTTCAGATATACTAGGTGTGCATTAAAAAGACAAGAGAATAGATTAGTTTGAGGGTATAATACATATAAAAGTTGTTATATACAGGTGTCAGAATATTAAATAAGAGGAAAAGGCTTCGTAGAGTCTCATGTAAGCCCTCGTGGCATGGATATCTAAGTAGGTATTCAGGTTTTTTCCTTTAAGTATGCTGATATCATTAAATTTAACTTGACACAAGTGATGTACTATACCATGTGATTGTAATATTTAAAAGAAAAACCACTTTTCTGATTGAATACCTACCAGCTATCAATTTCTGTGTAGCAATATCTGATCTGAATTTCTTTTGCAGCTGGAATGCCAACACATTTGCTGTATTCTCCATCTTGCCAGGTGCACACTCAGCAAATACTGAACTGTTTCAATATTATTTGATATCTTATTTAATCTAGTATTCTAGTATAAAAGACAGACAGTTCACTTTATGTGGATTAAAAGCAGTTTTCAGGATGTAACTCTTCTGTCCCGAAACGGTCTATGTGGATGCTTATTTTTACTAATTGCGGCGTTTGGATGCTGTGGCTGGTATACATGCTGTGCACTGTGTAAACACAAATGCTGTTGGATATGGTTGCTATAAATTAGCCGTATGCTTCTGGTAAATATGCCAAAGTTTTTCTCAATGCTGTTTCAGTTTTGGCAATACCTTTCTTTCCACCAGCTCTCCATTCCTTACACACAGAGGCACAAAATAGAAGTGTAGACTGAGAAAGATCATTTGTACCCAGTCCCATGGTCTGTGTTGTTTTCAAATAATTTGTTGTTAGAAGCAGTGGTTTTTAAGCTTACCAGGTTTGAGCAGGATTTATATGGCAGAGGCCAGTTTTATGGCAAGATTTACTAGCATACGTGTATGTTCAGTTCTGAAGAAGAGCTCCGGGGGAAAAAAAAATAATCTCTAGAGAAGTGCAGGGAGAAGCAGTGTAATTTTGCAGGTTCGAGACCAGTTTTAGTCCCTGTCCTACACATGGGGAAAATGAGATACAAAGACAAATTTGCCATTCCTTCCATAGTAACAGAAGCTTTTTAGAGATTTAACAAAGTAGAACTTAACAATCAGTTTGTCAGTGAAAGTCCTTCCAGTGCTGTAGGGATCATTAAGGTTTTGTTCATTTTCTTCATAACTACAGATTTGTTGTAGCACTCAATATAATACATTTTTGTTTATTTTCAGCCAGTTGTGCCATTCATCAGGGTTTAGAAATGTATTTTGCATTGTGTAGGCAAATCTTATCTCCTTTTTTTATCTCATCGGTGAGAAGAGCTTTACCTTTCCTCAGTGTTGTGGCTTGGTTTGCTAATGACAAACACTGGAGTAAAAAGTTACTTGTTAATGCTGTGACGGCATCTTAACATAAACATTAACTGAAGTACACAAACAATGTCTGTTAAAAGCAGAGCAAAGTATAGCTGAGGCAGGAAGCCAATCTATCTGTTCCTCGTGCCCAATGATATTTTGATAGTCATTTTAATCTTAGAAGTAAATAACATCAGAGATCATGTTCCATCATTTCATTTCAGTGCCAAAAAATGAATGCCACTTAAACTGGTACTAAACAACATGGCATTGTTGTGTTAGCTGGTCATTGCAGCTCAGGTCATCTATGTTCCATCCTAAATAACGAAAATGACAGAAATTTAAAAATTAAACAGAGATGAGATATGGGCATTGTCTAAAAGCAATGGTAAAATAGCTTATTTCTAGATTATTTATGATTTTTTTCTGAAAATTTAAATAATAGAAACAGGAGAATGGTGGATTTCTTGCCCATAAATCTATATTCGGCTCTGTTGAAATAACTTCATTTTAGTCAAAAGTTTATGGGTATGAAGATCACAATTACTGTATCTTGTAACTGCTAAGTATGATTTATGGATATTTTGAATCATAAATATTCTGCCAGATTTGTTCAAAATATTGAGGTTGGGCCTATAAAAGCAAAAATTCTACTTGCTGAAAAGTTACAGGTAAAATGAAGAATATATGCCATTCCCACACACATTTGGACATTATTGCATAGGATCTTCATGAACAATACACAAACTAGGTGTGTATTTGTGGTGGTTTTTTGTTGTTGTTTTGGTTTTTTTAAAGGGGGAAAAAAGGATAGAATAGGATTTCATTTGCAATTTTAAATATTTATAGTCTGTGAACAATCTGTTTTTAAGGGCAAATAACAAGGTACTATTAAATATAGATGACATTTCTGAGTTGTAATACAGTTATTACATACGGACTAAAACTGAAAAGGGTTCAGTGAATAAGCAATGAACTTAATTTCCTCGACGTGTTATTCCATGATGCTCATGGTGGAGAACTTTGCACTTTTCCCTGTTGAGCTATGAAAGGATTGTGACTCTACAGTTCTCAGATTTATCAAGGTGTCCCTGGATTGAGGCTTCATAGTTTAGTGTTATCTGCAAATTTGCTGACGATGTGCTCTTTGTCATTCTCCACGTTGTTGATAAATGTGAGACCCAGTGTTGCCCCTAAAGTATTCCACTTACTGCTGGTCAGGAGCCAGGCATTAAGCCTTGAAGCCTGACAAGCCAGCCAATTTTCAACCCATCTGACAGTCCAGCTGTTCCTTCCTCAGCTCTCAACCAGTAATGCTATGGAAGACAGCATTAAAAGTGTTACTGAAATCAAGGCAGATTTATCTGTTGCTTGAACTTTGTATGTGTTCCCAGTTGTTTTTTGAAGGCAAGCACTATTTTCCCCTGAAAAATCCATGCTGACCCTTTCAAATTGTATAAGTCTCCTTTGTATGCTTGGAAATTCCAAAAAGATGTGCTCCATGATCTTTGAAGGTCCTGAGATGAAGCTGAGTGGTCGGTAGTTCCTTAAATCATCCTCCTTGCCTTATTAAAACACAGGAGTGATGTTAGCTTTTTGAGTTATTGGGGACTTCCCCATCAGTATAATTTTTCATAGTTGGGCATGGACTCATGATCACAGCGACCTACTCCTTCCACACCTTCTGTTGAATGCCTTAAGGCTTCAAATGTATGTAAATATATCCACCTTCACTAAGTTGTCCCTAACCTGTTGCATCTCTGTTGTTCATTGTCCCCTTGCTTCCTTACCAATGCTGTCCACGATTTGGGTGCAGTGATTTAGGATCAGACTTTAGCTGAAGTAGAAAAGACATGAAGTACTTAACTATATTATGATGTCTTTTTTTATCACAAGGCTGTTTCCTCCCTGCATCAACATTTTCCTTGAACTTCCTTTTGCAACAAGTAGACTTGGTATGCAGAATCCTTTCCTGTTACCCTTAATGTTTTCATTAGTCTTAGATTTAGCTAGGCTGGACAAAATACATTCCATATTTTGTTGTCAAGCACCTGAGCAAGACTTTTATGCTCCTCTTTTGTTGCCAAGCCTTGATTTCCACTGTTTGCATGCTCCCTTTTTGTGTCTTTCTTCATTGAGAAGCTTTCTGCTTAACCATGTGGGTCTTCTGCTAAGTATCTTCCTTCTTAATAGATGGTTCCTACGTGCTGAAGTTCTCTTTAATTAGTGGCTTAATCAATCAGGCAGCTGCCTTGGACAGTTTCCTCTCATGAGTGAACCTCAGGGATTCCTGACAATTCCCTGGATAAACTGAAGTCTCTTTTTCTGAAGCCCAGTTTTCTAACTGCTGCTTATCTTCCTGGTCTTTCTCAAAATTCCCAAACTCAGTCATGTCATTGTCTTTATGGAGCTTACCACATAAATCAAATTCTTAAATTTTCTTGGTTTAAACAAAGTAAAAGGAAACAAAACAACTCCCTCTAGTTAATTTGGGACAGTTTTACAGCAATCATTATCACTTCACTTGGCCAGTTCAAGTGAACTGGCTCATAAAGCAGCCCTGTGCACTTCAGTGTTTGCAAACAAATAGCTAAGGAGGTATGATCTTCAGTCCACTTGGCTGCTTAAGACAACTTACAGCATTACATTCTCATTTCCCTTACTAGCTGACTATGTTCTTTCATTTCGGTACGGTCAAGTAATGATCCTCCCATTTGAGATACTGAAACTTGGACCTGTTTCACATGTAGTGGATGAACTGTGGTTATTGTGGTACTGCTTTAGAAAATGATTCAGCATGAGGGATTATGAAGAGAAATGTTCCCTTTATTTTCTGAGACTAAATCACAGATCATCAGTGAAAGATTTTGTCCCTGGTTAAGAGGTCGTTCGAAGAGACGGCATGACAGTGGTACTCAGATAACTGCTGCTGCCCCTCAGTCTCCTTGTGTAGCATTGCTCGCTTTGTCCTGTAGCCTTGTTTTATTAATACCACAAATCTGAATACCTAGGGCAGGCTGTATTTTTGATGCAGTAACTTCAGCAGTGCTGTTGTGAGGCAGACAAAAGCCTGTCAGGCTGAACAGTTGAAACACTGTGCCTGTCCATGGGTGTATTTTCTTGGTTGTCTGCTTATACTTGTGGCACATATCACTCATTCGGCCTAGTATTTTTTTTAATATGAAATCACTTGTTTGTACATGAAATATAACCAATTATGTACATATGAAACTGTGATATGGTTTCTCCAGAACAGGTGGCCTTCAAACATGTTGTCTCTGCATGTGACTGTAGATTCACCACTTTGTATGACTAACAAAGCTGGTAAATATTTTTTATGCTATATCCATTAGGAAACTGAAAAAGCAGTTAATTTAATATACTCTGGATGAGGCAGCATCTGTAAATTGGGAATAACTTTGTGTAACTACTAACCTCAGCTAGATTAAATTGCCTGATGTAGACACTTTAAAAAAACACAGCAGTACCCAGTCCCAATATCCTCAGACATTCAGTTAGGTTTTTTTGGAGTAGATTGCAATTGAGATGTTGAATTTTACTTACAAGAATTATTTTAGCTGTGTTACAAGAATTTCTCAGATTCTTAGAAATTATCTGACTGTCAGAAACTGTATACATGCAACTGGATTTGATTGCTGTTTGGTTCCCCTCTGCAGACTCTAATCTTTTACATTGTTCAACCCTTGACCAATAAGGTGGCATTTAGAAAAGGGTTTTTTGACTCGTATTCTGGAAACACGCTTATAAATTATACAATAGGAATGGTCTCAGCAGAGTCCTGAAGGCTCAGAAAGTATGATGCAGGATTGTGTCAAGACCAGACATAGTCTTGCTACATAAGAATGGTTTGTCACCTGGGTTAGTATGTCTGGCATCTCAGAAGTGTTGATACACCCTAGTAAAATAGTCTTGCCAACACATCTCTGCTACTTCTGCTGCTTGAGCTATGAATAGTATTTTTGTCTGTAATTATAAAAGAAAGCCCAATGGTTCTTGCTTTGCAGACATGCAAGCTCCATGGTTGCAGTGCCTGTTTCTTTCCTCTCACGCACAACATCAGTTGTGGTAGCTCTGTGATCCGTCTTAGTTGGATTAGAAGAACAGATTGATGTTTTTACTGTTTCCTGTAAAGGTCTGTAATTTACCACTTGGTCTATGTTGCTTTCATTCTTGCAAATTGAAGACTTAAGGTTATTAAGAAATGTTTTCTCATGACAAATTATGTTATGTCAGTATAGCATAATACATGCCTGCTGCTTTGTCCCCTGTCTCCAACTCCCATTGATTGTTTCTTCAGTGCATTAACCTCTCACTTCTCTTGTCACAAGTGCTTGTGAACCAACTTGGGAACTGATCCAGCTTTAAAAATCACATATCTTCAATCAGTATTGCAGTAAAAAAAAAATATTGGCTTTTTCAACCACTTTCTTAGATACTGAAAAAAAGAAAATGGACATATCAGCTTTACTACAATTCAGCTTTGGGAAGTGGCAGTGATTGTCAATAAATTAATATATGAAATAGAATAACATTTCATTTCAGTAGAAAAATTGCAGGTAAAATTAGAAAGCTTACATGCCTGCAGTAGTGTAACAAATCACAGCATCTTAAAAGTAGTAAAAAGTTTCAACAGTGACAATTGGAAAGAATGAAGGTGTTTGAGAGAATGCTTTCTTCATATGTATCGATACATCCATAATACTGTGTGGCCTTGAGTATAGACAGGAATTCAGACTAGTAGTTAGGTTTTGGTAAGTTGTTTGCCTTCTGTTAAATGTAAGTGAATTTATATAGCCTTCCTGCTTTGCAGGGTGTTGTGATGTTTCATTAGTCTGCTCCATACTTCAGGCCCTGACACAAAATGAACATTTCATTTTTTAATATATACATAGCAGGAGCATGGACTTTGACTGGAATATGTTACACATGAAGAGGATGAAAAGTAAATGTTTATCTCTAATGGGAGTAAAGAGGTGGTACTTTCTCACTAAGATAGTAAAAAAATTCTCTTTTGCTGACTTACATTTTTTCCCTGTGCTCACTGAAAAAGATTTATTTTGCATTATCTTTCTTATTTTTGAGGACGCGCTTCTTTTGGAACAAAATTGTTTTTTAAACAAAATCTGAATTTGGCTCTGAATTGAGCCTTCCAAAAAAGAGAGGTGGCTGGAGAATTCATTTTGTATGATTTCAGAAGCAAATGATCTGAGTCAAGTGGCCTGGTCATATAATTAAGCTACAACAGAGAAAGCTCGCAGAGTCAGTCAGTTGTGATTATCGGTCCGGTGTGGCTGCATGTCTGATTCTTTCTGAAAAATCTGAAGTGTGTAATTTTATTATCATGAATTGGGAGTGCCAGCAACAAATCTGGAAGAGTTGCACTGCTACTTTAAAGAAATCCAATATATTTCAATTGGAATGTAGGTGTAATGATGAACTGATGCCTGTTTATCTGCAGTCCTGCCCATCCCTTAGAATCTGAACATTTGTAAGAATTAATTCCCATGTTACATACTTGCCCTGTTTCTGAATTCTTGTCTCTGTAGGCAGTCTGTGACAGAGAGGCAATAAATGTGTATTCTTTGGGGCTATCTAGATCTTCTTCCCCCTGCTTTTTCCTCCTTTTATTTTTGATCTTGTTGCTGTGTTTTGTTTTTTTTTTTTTCTTTATTATGTGATTTAATTAGAACTTCAATAATTTTAAAACTACCTCCAGAGCATCTAGGAAAGTTCCTTTAATAGTGAAGCATTAAGTTGCTGAAAGCGCCTCACAGAACTAAACCTTGGAAGCATTTCTGAAATATTTCCCCTGCTAAGCAAGAGGGATGTCATGAAATGAAACAAAAAAGGAAACAATATTTCATTTGTATGGAAGGATAAAGTACATTTAATTTAAACCAGGCTGCTTTAGTATTGATGGTTTACTTGTGGAGTTCAGCAATTTTAAAATAGAAATCTTATTGATATTAACTCCACCATATGTAGGATGAATTAATCACATAGAAATGTACACATTTGACTGTGCATTGTCGCTATCAAAAAGCCAAAGCACTGGAAGTTTAGAGGTTTTGTAACTTTGAATACAGCCGTCTTAATTTTAAAACAAAAATGTTCAGCTTCCAGCAACTTCCATAGTAGCATTTCTAATGTTTTTTAAACAGCTATTAATGTAGTCAAGCTGTGTTTTTTCTTCTTCTGTGTGTAATCATCTGCTCAGTGGTGCACTCCATAACTAGTAGCAGGAGACAGAGGAGTGGCCTGCTGTGATTGATGGGGCGAGATCCCAGCAAACTGAAAGAGTCCCATCTGGATTAGGTTTTGGGAGCAATCAGATGTTGAGAGGGAGGTCAGGAAGCCTCGCCTTGGCTCCCCCTCCTTCAACACCCCCGTCAGCCACACTCCCGCACACGTTCCATTGCTCACACGCCCTCAGCCATAATTGATGCTTGCTTTGGGCAGATGCTGTATGGCCTGGGACTAGAGCAGCTGCTAACTTTATGGCGAATAAAGGGAGCAGGATGGTACAGCAGGTATTTTCACTTTTATTTTCACTTGAAACTCTTGATTTTAGTCAAGCCAGTGCATTTCTTATAACCAGCTGCACCACTGCATGCAAGACTTCTAATATGTGTTTTGTTGCTTAGTCTGAAGGAGAGCAAACTACTGTGGTGATTATGTGTCTCTGCTGTGCTTGATATATCTAACTGAGCTGTTCTTATAACCAGCAGGTTTACAGAGTAATGTTGCATTTTTCTTCTTTGTTTCCGTGCCCTAAGGGTATGATGCAGTTTGGCTCATTTAACTACAGTATGAGGGGCTTTCTCTAAATGTGAAAAATCTCTTGCCAAAGAAACAAAACGCACCAAACAGAAAATAGAGTAAAAGAAACAATAAACCACTAGCTAGACTTCAAAATGCAGGCGAGCAGAAAGGTTTTCATTGAATACATTTTTACGCTGCAAATGTGTTCTTTAAAAAGAACACTGCAGAAGTAAGGTTTTCTGTGCTCTCTCTTTTGTGTACAAACATAACAAGCTTGCTTTATTATGTTTTGACACGTTTCATGCATTTCTTAATTATGAAATCCTTTCAGACCAGAAGATGCTGAAAAGGCATATTCAGATCTGAGATACTAGAAGCGTTTAAAATTCTAAGCTTTTCTTCAAATGGAGTGATATGTATGGAAAAGGAGCGACTTCAGTTACCTACATCATCGGAATGCTTTTTTGTTGTTGTTCTTTAGAGTTCAACATTTAACCAGAAAGCAATAAATTTGATTTTATACGCTGCCACGTAAAGCATATTTTTCAGTTGAAATGTGGTTTTCATTAAAACTCAGGCCAGAACATTTAGCAGATCCTGACTGTCTGCCATCCTTTGTTCTTCTTTCTGTTGCCAACAACTACTTTATTAAAAACCATGCACAAAGTGAGCATTAAGGGGTCATTTAATCTTAAAGATACTTGGAACTGAGTCTGAAGGGACAACTGTTTAGCCTCTCATGCCTACGTTGTATTAAGCAACGTCTGTGTATTATCATCTGCAGTTTTGAGATTACTTTAATACCCAAGTTCATAGGCTAATTTAGCATCAATGTTTCCTGTTGCTTTCAGGGCCGTTTCATATTTTCAACTTAATGCATTAAATCTATTATTTTCTTTATTCATTTTAGTTCACTGTATTTTAAAGATCACAATAAAGGGACATTTTAGGTAATTATCTATTCAAATGTGTCTTACTGTTGTGTAGTCTGGGTTTTCCATGAACCACATGTGTATACAAATGCGTGTTGACGCTGCATTATTCCTGATATAAATTAATATTCTAAACAATAAGCTATTGGCTTGATACTCATATAAGTAGGGAAGAACATGTTTATACATACATGCTTTTATACTACATTATAATACCGTGTTGGTTGAATTAATTGTAAATCATAAATTCGCTCTAATTTTGAAGGCTAGGAAAGGCTACAGTAGACACTGATTTTAAGAGATTAACAACCCAGATTTATTGCCCCTATCATTTTAAACTTATGGCCTACACTAGTTTGTGTAAGTGCAATTTCTTTTGTGTCTTGCCCCCGCCCCCGTCACCCCCACCCCCCTCAATTTAATGAACACGGAATGCCTGGACTCATAATCCTACATGCTATTTTTCTGCTCTAAGCATGGCGGGGTTTGTTTGTTTAATGGCAAGGCTGTAAACCCCTGAATTTATATATATCTAATCCCTGAAGTTATATATATATATATATATATATATATAAACAAACTTAAACAACCACAAAACCTTGACCCTTCATTGTTTACTTGTTAATGGGGTCTTGGTTATAAGTAAGTGATCCAGACCTCAGTTTAACAAGTCTAATGAAAGAGGTAGAAGAGTCTCAGCAACGTGAAGGTGCTGGAATTGTCAGTGCAGTTTGCCATTTTATGGCAAATCTAAAAAGTGAATAATTTGGAATGGCTGGTAAAGATAATATAAATGTTCAACCCTCTTAATTAAATATTAGCTGCAATTAGCACTAAGTGTGAATGCTTTGAATATTAATTAGCATCTTATGGAACTGCTGTCAATGTTAATGAGAAACAGCGGGGTCTTGGCAGCATCTGGTTTAGGACTCAAGGTAGTATAGAAACCTTTAGATCAAATGCACCTGGATGTTAGCCCTTGGTCCCTGTGTTGCCATTATTGTCCTTTTTTAGCAGCTTCTGACTCTAATGTCACGTTTAGCATCTGACACAAAGGAATAGCTTAAGGACCAGCAGGAACCAGCTACTGTGTTTCAGAGCCAGCACAGTGAAAGAGCTTGTATAGGCACAAGTTTGATTTGCAGTTGTTCATTCTTACCACTTGCTGAAGTCCTTTGTGAAACAGTTGATTAAAAAATTTAAGGTCCCCTGCCTCCCCCCCAAGATTTAAAAATACTTCTTTAACATTTAACAAATTTCTCTGGTGTAATCCAATCATTGCTTGTTTTTACTTCATCTTGATTTTTTTTTTAATATAGTGAAAATATTAGCTAAAAGAAGAAAGGGACCTTGCCATTTTAATATAACAGGTATAAGTATACATTTACAAGAGTTTTTAACCTCCACTGAAATTTAAACAGGGCAAGTTTCAGTGAAGCACTAACCTTGGAATAATTGTACATACATGCAAATGAAACTTCTTGACTTAACACTGTGAAGTAGGTAAATGTCACTGTTTTCATTTTAGAGATGGTTGAATGAAGCAGTGTAAACTACTTCCTCAAGGCCATACACTAAAATCGTAGCATAGATGTGATTATCATTAGGGAGGGTGTGGTTTTTAAAAACACACTGAATACCTTTTTCAAAGGAAAGTTTGATTTTTCTCTCCTAAGCGTGCCACATACCAATGCTTATTCCTATACCGTAATTTTACTAATTCTTAAAAGCTCTTGAGTTTAGAACCAGTTCAGGTCAGAGAACTGATATCTGAATTAGCTGAAATGATCTTAAGTACGAAGTGCAAAAGCATGTCTTTTATTCATCCAGCCTATTTTGTACTGATGAGTACAAATAAGCAAAATCCCTACCGTATTCCTCTGCAGGTACTTACACACGCTTTCGTGGGAGAATGACAGTGTGTTCTAAAAACTAACCCAAATTTTACTCAAATATTCATTTTTACATTACTTGATATTTAGAGGGATAATTTTATCTTGCAAATAAGCTCATCAGAGTTTGGGATGGTCCCTGTATTAATGACCTCTAGTATTGTGTCACATGCAGTGTCATATTTTGGACATCTTTTATACAAGTTCTGAAAGATTGTTCTGTACATTTCCCCCATTAGAATTATTACTGTTTGATATGAGCAGAGCATTCAGTCAGAAGTCTCTTATAAATTAACATGCTTGACTATCCTTTGTTATAGCAAATGTAAAGATGCATCTAGCTATAGAGAGATGAGAGCATTTGTTTTCAGTCCTGTAGCCTTATTGCAAAATGAAAATGAAGTACTATTGTCTTTGAATCTGAAGCCTTTAAAGTTCTTAAATCTATTTCTTCTGACAGCCTACAACGTATAATTTTTATTTTAGGTTAACTTAAGATTTTTAACTGATGCATTTTGAGATTCAGATGTTTAATATTTCAATTTGATCTCATTATTTTATTTCCAATTGTGGCATGCAGTTGCTCAATACAGTGTACCTGAAAGTATTTGCAAATATATCATAGAGCATTATTTCATGTAAATATTTTCAGTATGCACTTAGGTTAACAGTGTGTTCCCAAATCCTGCTTGATGTGTAGGTTGCATATATTGTATTCTGCAAATAGTAGGTCATGATGGATCACAGACCACGGGCTGGCCTTAGCAGAGCTCTGTGGTGGTGGTTGTGCTCGGTAGCCTTTAGAATAAACTGGGCTCTGCCCCTCTTCATTGTCTGAGTTGAGGCACTAGTTCGGGTACATTTCACTGACCTTTCCCTGTTAAAGAATAGTATGCAATTATACAGAGAACAGCAGATTTATTTGTCGAATTTTAATAAGATTTAGTAGGGTCAGCAAAATGGATTTAATTCGGATAAGAAATTTTCTCCTCAAGAAACAACAATTGTGCCCTTTTCATGCCAGCAATCTCAGCAGAATACTATCATCACTTTTTGTGTTACGCCTGCAGGATCATCGCTTATTTTATCTCATGCCACATTTTTTCTTCCTTTTCTCCCTTTGATTCTTACAGGGTAATCAGGAAGCTACAGCACCTCCTGACACGATGGCACAGCCTTATGCCTCAGCCCAGTTTGCTCCACCTCAGAATGGTATCCCTGCAGAATACCCAGCCCCACATCCCCATCCAGCTCCAGACTACACAGGCCAAACCACTGTTCCAGAGCACACGTTAAACATGTACCCTCCTGCTCAGACACACTCCGAACAGAGCGCAGCCGACACAAATGCACAAACTGTCTCCGGCACAGCCACAGTAAGTCAAGGTTTCAGCTATTTCTAAAGCTGTACGTTTCAAGTTCTGTGTGTATTTACTGATATCATTTATTGTTACGTTATACTTAGTATTGCACCTCATTTGTATTATGATTACTCACTGTTTCAAGGCTGAAAGTCTGTCAAAGTTTATCTTTGAACTTGGAGAATATAATTTTGCTGCTTTTGGAATGGCTTAGGAAGTGTGGGGGCTTTGTAAAATCTGTAGTTTCCTTTTTCTACAAGCAAAATGATTAATAGCAAGCCCACAAATCAAATAACTAAGTTTGGAAAAACTTTGTAGAAGGACGATTGTAAGCATTCATTTGGGAAGAAAAAAAAAGAAAAGACTAATATTATTGTTTTTAATGACCTCTATTTTTGACACTTACGAGTAGTTTTTCATACAAGTGTTCACTGGATGATACTGTGTTGAATTACTTGTGGGACTGTGTGAATGAGTATTGTGAAGAGCATATCTGTAATACTGTATTTTCTACAGAGCTTGTTTGTGCAGCCATTACCAAAGTTGTTTGTGGATTTGTGCTCAGCCGAGCAGAAATGGTAAACTTTCCTTCTATTTGATTTATATGTGAAGTCTTGAAGTGTCATGAATTATGCAAGAGACTCCTTGGACGGCCCTACCTTGTAATTTAAGTAATAAATTTCACACATTGATAGTTTAGTACTTCTGTCTTAATTCTGGACTGCGACCTAATCTATCCAGTGCTAACGGGCAGAGTTTTGAGCCATCAGCCACCTGTGGTACACATGTAGGGTCTAGCACAGAGCAGCGCACCGCAGTTCGAGCAGGTGCTCCAAACATCTCTACAAGTTGTCCTCATCCTTGCCATGACCATGCTCCATGCCTCATCTTACCTCCCCTTCCTTCCCTGCAATATGTCCAACCTGAAAAGTTTCATGCATTAGGGCAAGAGGAAAGGGAAAGCATGTTTCCTTAAATGTGGCTTTCTGAAGGGTTACAATTATTGCCATGTCACTAATTTCTTTGTATGGATATGAATAAGAAAGAAAAGAATAACAAAGGCAAAAAATAATATTCCTTGTTACTGTCACAGGGGTGTCCTTGTGAATTAATTACACAGTTCTGTGGTTTGTGCAGTAAAATATTTCAGACCTTTTATTTTTGACTTGGTAACTTTTTATTGCTCTGATTGGCCCTTTGCTCTAATAGTGTGAGAAAGTGTAAGTTGAAGATCATCCTATTTACTTACACCTCATGATATTCTTTGCCACTCTATAGTGTCTTCTCTGATTCATCTCTTTGCTCAGTTAACTTCCTAGTTCTTTCCAGCTTTTAAAATTTTCTTCCATAATAATTTTTTTATTGTTATCAAAATCTTGTCATGTGCCACTGCCATTGGTTTAAAGCAGGAACCCTAAGCTGAAGAGATTGAATATGGACTAAAAATATAGTCTCTCCTACTGTCCCTGTCTCATTCTTTCTATATTCTGCTCTTTGGCTCGCTCTTTTGACCACTGTTGCTCAGTAAACAGTCCACTGTGATGCCCAGCTCAACCTTTTTGTATTTCAAGGCTGTTGGTCTGTTTGCTGTTCAGTTCTGAAGTAGAAGACTGTTGGTGCTAAAATCAGTGGTAAAACACCTGTCAATGTGAGTGGGACAGGAGCTCATCCCTCATCATTTATTGCTTTAAATTTATTGTGTTTCCTCACAGTTTGAAGAAGTGTTAGTCTGTCTCACCAGAAAAGTCTGGCAGGAGTTTTTCCAACATCTTCCATAGCAAAGGCTGATGAAAATAAATACTTTGGATTGTCTGCAATGCCCTTATCTTCTTCAACGGCTCTGTTCAATCCTAAGCATTGCAAATCCAGTGATTCCTTGAAAGTTTCCTACTTCTTATATACTAATATTATTGTTGTTTGTTTTTGTATCCTTTGCTATCTGCTTTTCTTATTTCCTTTTTACCTTCTTAATATTAAGCTTGAATTCTACCTGTCATACACTTTCTCCCTTCTGGTTGCATTTGGAGTGAATTTCCATTCTCCAGAGGATAGCACTTCAATTCCACTACCATTTTTTATTTGGGAACATAGTATAGTTATTTGCCGTTTTTATTATGGATCCTTTTCTTGCCTTCCTGTTTCCTTTCTTACAGAGGAACGCACATAACTTTTGAAGTAGCTCCCATGCTGTTTATAAAGAATCAGATTTCCTTACTTTTGACTTTAGGGCATTTTGAAAAAGTTCTGGTTTGTTTTTTAAAATGATATTTTTTTTCTAAATTGCAATGTTATATTGAAAGTTGTGAATACTGTCCCTCCCCAGAGAACAATGCTTTGAAAGTACGAGTTTACACGAAGTATGTATCTGTAGATCTACATTTTCAAAGTAGACTTGACATTTAACATATTACTCACCCGTTAGTTTTACAAATTTACAGTCCAATATTGTTTGCACAATTTAATTATGGATAGCTAGATCTCTTATGCCATGTCTCATTGCATTTAACACACTGTAAAGACAATAGATATATGCAGATGGATCCCAGGCAGATTTGACATGGGCTTTGTGATATTATGAGGGTCCAGCTGTGTACATCTCTCTGTAGATTTAATAATAGATGTTTTTATTATGAAATAGAGCTTAAATATCACTGTGTCAACATTGTAACTCCATGAGGTCTTTATTGTGGAACAAAAAAAAATTATGTTTCTTTCCAGTTCCTGCTAGGTTTCTGAATAGTTGGTTTCCAGTCTTCAAGAATTTAAGTGTAATTGATGTGGGGACATTATGGCATTTATTTGCTAGGTTCCAAATTTTTACATAGTTTCCTTTCAGTAAGCTGTATTATATGTATTTAACAGAAGAATAATTAATTGAACAATCATTCACAGAAAGAATACTGTTGTGATTAATGTAGATTAGACAAGCTGTTGGAGGCAAGACCAGATTTTGAATTTTTTAATTCACATGCATATTTATGTACATGTGAAGCTGGATATACCACAAGGAGTGGATTTTAAAATTTTGAAATATGGAGCTAATGAACTGCAGGACGATTACCCAATTTGAAGAACTATTACCAGAAGTCACTTAAGCTCAGCCATGAAGGACTTAATCCGTGCTGTGGCTAGATATGTACCCTGGCTTTTTCTGTGTGTCCCAGTTTTTTGTCTGAAAGAGCCATGCACTGAAGCGAGAGCTCACATTGGGTGCAGCGAAACCTAAACCAAATAAAGATATAAATAATAGAGGTAGAAATAAAAGGGTTCTGTGCAACTTCTCTTGAATCCTTCACTGCAACACGGAGTGTGAGCCTGGCCCAGCTGGAACCTCTGTCACTATCCGCATTTGCTGCAAATTGAATGAGATTTCAATCATCAGCTTTATTACAGATTTTCAGTGTTGTGCACAGTAGCGTGCTATTAATATAGAAAGTCTGTAGACTTGATTTCCTTATGAATAGAATCTGTAGGTTCTAGTAAAGGCTTCCTGTCTTGTCTTTGGACATTCAGAGCCTTTAAAAATGGGTGTAAAGTACTTACCAAGCCAAAAAGACAGTGCTTTAAACCAACTTTGAGTTGGTGTGGGATGCTAAAGAATACAGCCTTGCAAGAGTATATAGTGTTTTCTATGTGCTATGAAAGCAGCCATTTTGTCTATATGCTATGAATGCAGACAAATCTGACCAGAAGAGAATGTTTTGATTGAAATGAAAATATTTTGATGAGAACTTAATATGAAGGGTTCCTTTTTTTTCTCTTGGTTTTTAGTTTCTATAACACAACGTTACATTAACCCTTGAGCTTTTCCAGGGAGCACACATAATATCTGAATATATAATAACTCTGGGTATCTTTTGTAATTTGTAGCACTGACATTTGCTGTGTCAAAACCCATGCAATTTTCCTTACACTTCTCTCTTAATTTAGTTCCAGAGTTCTTCTTGGTTAAGAAAAAAATAAACCAAAACAAAACGTTTTCTTGATTGCTTCTGCTCGAATTGACTAACAACTACTTTGAAAATTACAATTAAGTAGTATGGAATGTTCTGAAATTGTTAAGGTTTTTTCTGCATGCTATGCTAAACTAATTCAAATATAATTTAATGAACAGTCATTTAGCAGTGAAGATGTGGGATTAGAAACATTCTCGGACTTCTGAAAAATGTAATTCCTAGTGAAATTTTTAATTTATTGCTTTGATAAAATACTGTAAACCAGCATTCTGTTAGGGTAACTGTTGGACGTAAGAGGCGCTTGGATTGCACGTATAGGAGTTGCTGAATTTGCGGTTTGATACTATGAAACAGGACAAAATGTCCAGGGTGAAAGGGAAGTAAATTTTTAAAGACAGAATGATTTAGCTGAAATGATATAAAATCATCTGTAGGTACTAAAACACTGTCAAAACTTACTTTGAGTCTTCTCTGAATAATACGGTTTTCATCTTTTTGGATCAATATGTTTCTTTAACCTTAATCAAGGAAGTAGTCCATCTAAGTATATGCACAATCAATACTCATCCAGCACTGGGTTATTTAAGTGCTGGTAGACTTTTGCAGTTGCATGGCATCAAATGTGCTTTTAGTCATTAACAAAAATACTAAATTGCTTCTTTCAAGAAGGATGGATCAATGATAAGTGCGTTACAAAGTTATGGTAAAAGTAATGTCTGACGATCATGCAGAGTGGTTTTGAGAGTTATGTTAAATATTTACATATTTTAAAGTATTTTAAGAAAGAAATTTGATCATTTAATGAAATATGGAATCACCTTTTACCTGCGTAGATAGATAGATATGGAAACGTATGTACAATAGTACCTATATAATTCAAAGAGTAAAACTTGTCCAATTTTTGCCTGTGGTTTTTATGCACAACTTTTCTTGATGTCAGTGAGAAGTGAGTATGTAAATACAAGTGACATTAACTGGGCATGTGTAAGAAAGCAGGTAACAGTAAAATAAATGTTGTTTCTAGTGTTTGCTATTTTAAGTGTTTCATACTAATAATGGAAGCAAATATCATGGCATGGTAAAATTGGGCTTGTAATAATGCTCTGTGTTTTTTTTATGTGTGTGTACATAAAAAAATATTCTACACTAAACTTAATTCTACTTTTGCATTATGGAAACTTGAGGTCATTGTGCAGTTTTCTGCCTTGGACTGTGACTTCGCCAGGTTTCACAGGCTGAAAAGCCTTGATAAGTTGTGTGCTTGGATAGGAATCCTTGAGGGAAAATGCAGTTGACTTAGAGGAGTGTTGGTGATTCAGCGCACGGTGGATTTCTGTCTGAGGTGGCTCTGAATCAATACCCAGCATGGCACCGGGGGATGCTGTGCTGCTCAAGTCCTGTGGAAGACGTGTAGTGCAGAGGTGTGGGGTGTCTGTGATCAGTGAAGATCATGACGTATGTTTTGCATAACTCTCTGTTGTGGCTAAATTTTAGCTTAGTTACTAGCAAAATTCCTCATGTAGCATCCACTGAACTTGATACTTTTCTGTATGAATATAGTAGATATACTAGGTACTAGATACCTGTTGTTACAAGTTGCCTTGCTTTACCTCAAAATTGTGTAGATTCTTTGAGATCTAACAGTTTCCAAGTTTGATGATTTAATTTCTTGGTGTTAATTATGTCCAGGTTTGTGTGTTCTGTAGTCATGTTACAGAGGCCATCTCTTCATCTTGAGATTTGGGAAGGCTTAGTGGTACTCTGGAGTGAAAAAGTATGTACCATGTTGAACCTGGTTGTTCTGGGGAAGCGAAAGATATACAACCTTTGAATTTTTTTTTCCCTTGGTACTAATTGTTACACTCTTTAATTTGGGTAAGAAAGCTGATAGTAACAAGCATTTACAGGAAAGTGTTTTAGTGCATTGTCTAAGCCTGCAGGTGGGTAGATTGTTGCTATAGTTCTCTGCAGTGTATTTCCATTTTTTTATTAGCTCTTTGTCCTGTTCTTTATGTAAATTATTGGTGTGATTTTTTTTTTTTCCTCCTTTCTTTATTTTCTCCTTAATGCTTTGTTCTTCTCCTTTTCTCCTACTGTTTTATTCTTGGTCTGTCTGTCTCCTAGAGGTGTGGGAGACATCAGCTGTTTCAAGAAATTCTACTCCATATTAAATAGCAGGCTGTATCCTGCTTGGTTTAGACGTGTCCATCAGTTGTTCTTGTTCTTGCAACAGTGGCTTATTGAAGCAGAGATGCCTAAAACAGAGTTCTCTGTAATTTGCTGGTTCATTGTGTAACTGTGGTTGTGCTTGTTAGCCTTGAGGTAAACTTCCTTGAAATCCAACATACCAAGCATACGCACATTGAGTGGGACACTCCTCAGTGCTGCTGAGCTCAGCTGTGTTATCCTTGTCTTTCAATATTCTGCTTTTGCCTAGTAGGTTTTCACACTGCACCTGGAACAGGGATCCTGGATCTGCCTCTTGTGGCTTGGGGAGGAAAAATAAGTGACTAGCTTGCTCCTGTGTGTGTAGTTCTGTCTGAAAAGCACACAGAGCAGAATGACAGTGCAGATCACCATGTCAATCATTTCTCTGAACAGTGGCACTTGGAGGACTCTGCTCCCCCCGCAGAGGAGCTGGGAACTTTTCACCATGGAGCGGCTGTCTTGCAAATTTCCCCATGGATAGTTTTTATTCCCAATTGTTATCAATGACCCAGTTTTTATTCTATTTCAGTTCCATATTTTTGTCTATAGATGTTTGCCACCAGTATGGTAGGTAGTTGATAATACTTTGACAATTGTTACAGCAGTGTTTATTCATCTATATCATACCCTGCTGGTACAGGCTATTGTATCAGCATGGTATGCTATTTCAGTTATAGTACCTATTATATTTAGACCCAACTGTTACTTGAAGAAAATATTTCAAGGAGCTTATTTCAAGACCCTGAGTGCTTCTCCAGAAGCAAGGAACCTGGTCCAGCTCCTACTCTGTAGTGAAGAGATCAAACCTGACATCCCAAATAGATAACATAATGCCATGCTGCTTTGGTGAGGCACGGTAATGACTTGTGATCGCTGGCATTATTACTTCTAAGAGGCTTTCTTGCTGAGAACCCTGCATGTAAACTTTGTAACTATGCCCTATGTGTGTTTCTTTGCTTATGCGAAGGAATAGCAGGAACATCTTGCTCACCTTAGCAGCTGCATGTGTCAGTGCATGCACTAAAACAGATTCTCCTCAAGGATACACAAGGTCTTGAACTGACCATTTTCTATTATATCATTTATAAAGTGCCTGTTTGTATGCTTAGTTGTTTTGCTTGGTAAGAAGATAACTGCTTTTTTTTTCCTGTTTTGCTGAGTGAACTTGGGCTTTGCTCCCAGAAAGTACTTGTCGTTGTGTGAGTGGGTGTCTGGTGTGAGGAGAGCAGCTGTCACGCTGCCAGCTAATTGTGCCACTGCACGAATATTAGCATGTCTTGTGTTCTTCTGCAATCTCAGTACCTGATCCTTCTGATTTAGCTATTGCCTCAGCTTCTTTTTGCTATTGATTCTCATAGCAAGAAAAGATTGCAAATGTGATACGAAACAGAAGAGATTTTTTTTTTTTTTTGAGATACTGTGATTTTAACTTCCTGTCATTATTTTTGAGTGCATGAAATTGATGAAGTAGTAAAGCTGAAGCTCCTGCCCAAAACAAAGCAATAAACACCCAGCGATAAGGAGAGAACTTTGCTCTGTCATCTCCAGTCATGTTTGCTGAAATAAATTAGCTGAATGTCATTGAATACCCATCTGAAATTTCATTGTGCGGCGCAGTGACAGTTCCTAGATCACTTGAGCAGGTAGTTCCAGCCAACTCTTAAGGCAGATTTAATGCACAAAACATTGCAGGGGTGTTTTCAGTCACGTTGTCAAACAGAGATTTAGTCATACTACTCCAACTTGAAAAGCTTCTGGAAAGCATTACCAATTTCTGATCTGCTAAGTTTAATTGACCAGTTAAACAATTTAAGATTTTCTTCCTGCTTGGGCCTGAAAGAATTATCAATATTGTTTTTTTGAATTTTCTTGTGCTTTATACTGTCTCCTGGGCTCTTTACTTTTCCATACCAATTCTGAATGCTTTGGCTGTGCTTTGGGTTCTGATGTATTAAGAAAAACATTTGTTGCACATTTTGCTGAATAAACTGAGCATCAATGTCAAAGGGTATCTTGTTTTGATAAAATAGCTAATTACAACTTTGTATTTAACCTTCTGCATCTTTGACTCACATTACAAGGTGGTAATTAAAATTGATCGGGAGGGATTTTTTTGGTGAAAATTAGCTCTCATTTTCTCTAAATACAAGAATGGCTGTGGTCGGTTATGTAAGACTAATGATATTTTCCATTCTTTTGTAATTGGCATGCAAATGATAGTTAATGGTTTGCAACTTTATCAGAAGTTATCGATTCCTCCCTGCACCAACTCTTGTAATTGCAATAGAATCTCCTGGAGTACTTTGTGCAATGGTGTGAGGAGAATATGTTTGTAACTTCTCAGTTAACTACCGAGGTCCTTAGGTCCTTGCTTGCAAGAAACTGGCTCTCCATTGGGAAGTTCAGAATGGTCAGGTAGCACAGGTAGATGGAAAACTAATGAGGTTCATAGTTAAAAGCTGTGGAGATCATTGGGATAAGCTTCCTCTCTTCTGCTTTAAATCATAAGGCTGAATTTATATTAATGTGACAGTCTTTGCCCAGGTTTACACAAGAGCTAAGCTTACTCTCCTGCATGACTACACGTGGCTCCCAGTTAAGGATGGCTTAGTGGCTTATTACTCCCCAGTCCAACCCTGAAAATATTTTTATTCAAATCCTGTTTATACTCTCAAGTTTCCATTCCTCTCCCACATTCTCATCTCTTCAGCTTTGCCACACAGCCCCCTACCTACCCACAGGATTACTTTAATTAGATGTTAGTCATGTGTGGGCTGGCTTACCACTTCTCTGCGCTTAATCTTTTCTCTTTCTCGGGTCAGTATGAAAGAGGGACTTGATTAAAGCATTTAACTTTGCTATTCATCAATATTAGAAAGACAGTAGCGAGGCATGTTGATCTCTCTTGGCTTAACCTGCTGCAAGCAGTTGAATTCATCTGCAAGTTTGAAGCTGCTTTTGCGGTCTACCAGTGACATGACAGGGTGAAGTATACATCACAGGCAGAAGGAGACAGAGGACAATTTTCTTATTAACTAGATATTCAGGAAACCATTTGAAGTTCTTCCTCTCAGACTTTGCCAGAAAAGGAGTTAGGCTAAACTGATAGTCTTAACGGGCACATTGTGCTGTATTTGGTCTTTCTGTGATACAAAAAGATTTGGGTGGTCATTTTAAATTGCACAGTTCTAGATATCAAATGGCCAATAATTTATTGATTAACTGTATAAATAGATAGAAATTCCAGATGGAGATAAGAGAGTAACTGGGTTTTGTTCTGTCCACTATTAATTCTACATATATGTGGCAATTTCTTTATGAAAATCTGACTTAGAGGAAATAGTAATCTACTTGTCAAGGTGCTGCAATTTGAGAAAGACCAGAATAGTATTTTTTTTCTGTCCTAGATCCACTGGAAGGTAAGAATGCAGCTAGGGAGTCCATTCAGGCCATTAGGCTGTAGGAGATTGACTTTGGTTATGAAAGCGTGCAAACGTTTGTATGGTAAACTGCAGGTAACTTATGTTTAAAACTCTTAATAGGAAAATAACATAACTGCCTTAGTGAATCTGAACTTCTTAGCATATAATTTTCTGATTTTAATATGAACATCACTGTTTAAAGAAAACTATTTCTTATTATTCTTATTACTATGCTTTTCTGATTTCTGTTAAAAACAAAATGCTTTAAAATATATGTATACATCAATAAATTAGAGTAAGGCCAAGTTGGATGGGGCTTTGAGCAATCTGGACTAATGTAAGGTGTCCCTGCCCATGGCAGGGGGGTTGGAACTACATGATCTTTAGGGTCCTTTCAGGACTTCACAGATTGTTTGCCATTGAGGACGTAGCAATTTTTATATGTTGACTTATTCCTGTAATAAGACTGGCACTGCCTCCCAGTTTCCTTATACCTTGACAAGTAAGAATGGAGGGTTTCTCTTGCTGGGCTATTTTGCTTTGGATTGTAATTAAAATACTTTTAGTAAAAAAAACAACAAAACAACAACAACAGCAACAACACCCTAAACAAACAAAAACAAACAAACAACAACAAAACAAAAACAAACAAACAAACAAAAACAAAAAAAAAAAAACAAAAACAACAACAAAAAAACAAACCAAACAAAAACCAGCAGAACGCCTTCTGATTCAATCAAAAGAGAAAAGCATGATCACAAACAGCAAGTCTTTTCCACACCTGTGGTGGGTTTTTTTGTTGCTATTATAAAAAATGCGTCAAAAGATGTCAACTATTTAATTTAATAAGGATTCACATAAGCTCCAGCTGTTTCAGAATAGTATCTAAATATTTGATTTGAAAACAATATGTGTACCAACATGGCAACATACTGCAGGCATGATCCCCCAGCTCTCCAGGAAGATCTAAGTCTGTGTGTGCTAATTAGTTAATAAAAGATCTTGTGGGCTATAAGCACATAATATGTGAGATAAGAGATATCTACAAAACTAAATGGGAACTATGTAAATGTACTATGGTCAAGTTATAATAATGCTGGGACACCTAATTTTGTTTTTCACAATGACATGTGATATACTTTGTAACATGTTCATATTACAAAAAGTGTTATCTTATTGCTGCCCTTATTTAAAGAGATTTATTGCCAAATACATAGTTATAAAATGTCAATTCACTTAAAATATTTGAAGGAATTAGTGCGAAATGATACTCAAAAAGAAATAACGTGGTTTTTCACTTACATCAAGGAATAAATAATAGTTTAGGCCAGATAAATTTGCTTTTAACTTGTGCATTTACTTGGAAATGTAGAAATTCTGTTGCCTATTGCCTCAGAATCCTTATTATTTTAGTTTTAGGGGTACGGAAATACTTTGGTTGTGCTGAGAAATATGATTTTTCATGGGTACAGATTGTACCCCTTAATTTCCCTTACATAGTTTCCAAGTACAGAGTTACCCAATTTAATGAAAGAGATGATGGGTTTCACCTCTGAGTGTATTTCCTGCTTCTCATAAGTAAGATCTTCCTCATTTTCTTTAAAAAAAAAAAAAAAAAAATGGCAGGGACAGGTGGCAAACTGTCCTAACCTGGAGCAGGAGAAATAGCAGAGATTTGTTGTTTCTACATGAATGTCACTTTTTTCTTGTTTAAATACAGATTGTGCTCTAGTTTTGGCAGTGTGTCTGAGAAAGAAAGTAGTAGATGGCATTTAAAGGATCTAAAAGATAAACAAAAAATCAGATTTAAAAGCTAGATTTTAGGTGAATTGAAAAGCTTTTATAATAATCCCTTAATGCTATGAGCTTAAAAACCATTATAATTAGTGATTTTTTTTTAGGAAGCTTGCTCAAAGTTTGGTTGTTTTGTTGTGTTGTTTGTTTTTTGTTTTGTTTTTTTTTTTTAATTTCTTTCTGATTTACAAAATCAAAAAGTTAGTTGTGGGTGTAAGCCTGTTTCTAAGGTAGACATTGGCTTGTTTCTAATGCATGAACATTATTTGATAGTCATGAGCTGTAAATTTGCACTGTGGTAGACAGTACTTTAGTGACAAAATATGGTTTTAAGCTCAGAGGGAAGTCAGGTAAGCACTTGTGACTGAAAGGGTTGTGTACTGGCCTTCATAATAATTGAATAGAACAACTTACAAAATTATTCGATTCAGAAATAGATACCTGCATAGTGGAGTCCCGAATTTATGCAGAGCTGTTGGATATTTGTATTTGAATACACTTGCAGGATAAGATTTTGCCTTTAATACAAGCTGACAGGTGCCATTTTATTTGAGCTGTGTGCATGAATTGAGACATGAAGCTTGTGCTGAGATGTTAGTACCTGCTGGTATGCACAAAGATATCCAATACTGGCTACTATTAGGACTATTCAAAATTAGGTTTTGAAGGCAATCTTTAGCATATACTTGTAGTTATAAAGCTTTGGAACACAACAATCTCCACTCAGTGTAAAATTGCTGAAGCTAACATCCAGAATGGCAGTGTGCGTACTTGTGAAATGGCTCACAAATGCAATAAAAGCACTTTCACACCAGTGTAAAATGTTGCTGTTGGCTTCTTCCTGTCTCCAGCAAGCATTTCCCATTTTAGAATTTTCTTCCTCTCATTTTGAGCTAGGCTCCCTCTTTTCTTCCCTCCCCACTGAGTTGAAAGTGTTGCAGATCTCTTCCTTTTATCTCTCTGTTCTTTCTCAAATGAAACTTACAGCCATTTCTCATGTTACTTCTCTTTTTGCACGTACAGCAAAGTCAACTTTCCAAATAATCTAATGGGTTTTATAGACAAAACATGTTCAAAGGCTTTTTATTTGGTTCGCTTTTGTTTTCTTTTGTTTTGTTTTTTGTTGTTTTTTTGTTTTGTTTTGTTTTTAATAATTGTTACACCAAGAAATAGCTCTGTTTTCAACATAGGTGTGTTTTTTGTTTTGTGGGTTTGTTTGTTTTGTTTCCTTGTGGTTTTTTGTCTGGGGGTGGAGTGGGTTGGGGTTTTTTTTGGACAGTAAATTTACTATATCTCAGGCTCCCACATGTGCACCTTAACTCAGTGCATTTATTTTTTTCTGTGTGGAACGTATATCCAAATGCAATTTGAGGACTTAGGATATTTGTCTGGGGTTTTTCAAAGTTAAGATTTCCAAATGTGATAACATTTCTAGAAATGTGGCATATACTCATTGTGTGCTGCAAGATATAGATGATGTTAATAATCCAAACTATGCATGTGTAGCAAGTCTTGTCTATGGTAAAAGTAAGTCATTTTGTATGTCGCATTTCTGACTGAGGAATGTGGCAGCCCTACCCATCACGTGTGCCCTCACCACTCACTATGTAGAACAGCATTCTACTATCATTAGCTTTTTAATATCTCTATGTATATCTTTTCAGGTAGCAAACTGCATCTAGTCTCAGAATCTCCAGTTTCCTTAACCTAAGCACTCACAGTGTGTTGGCCTAAATTTGAGTAGCTTTCTAATTAATTGAATTATTGATTTGACATTGATTTGACAAATTTAAGAGCCTGGTATTTTTTATTGTGTCCTATGCTTTTAAGACTTTTGCCTTCAGTCGAAGGGAAGGAGGGCTCTTATTCCTGAATATTTGACTTCTGTGTGTTTGTCTAGCTATTTTCTTCCATGTGAAGAATGGTACCTTTTAAAAAGGGGTCTTTTTGGTTCAGCATAGAGTTACTCATTTTTATTTAAGACATTCACAGGAAGGTTACTGCATGCATAGCATGATCATCCCACAGGCATCAGAGTAATAGTTTGAGTTTAGACTAGACCTGAATCTGTTTTACAGTTTGCGTTTTCATGTGCGTTACAAGCGCGTTCATTCTCTTCTGGAAAGCTCTGTGCCCTCAGGTGTCTGTTCTTGCTGCTGGGACTGAAAAGAGGGCAGCAAGCCTGGCTACACATGCATAGTTTGGATTATTAACATCATCTGTATCTTACAGCACACCATGAGTATATGCCACATTTCTAGAAATGTTATCACATTTGGAAATCTTAACTTTGAAAAACCCCAGACAAATATCCTGGCCTGTTTGTTGCCCCCACAAAAAGCTGTGCGACTACTACAAGGAATTGTTCTTGATCATAATTTTCAGATGAAAAAATGGGAATTAACTAGGAGATCCCTGAGATTTAGTTGAAAGTACTAATCCTTTGGGGATGCTTTGTAACACCTTGTCCTATTTATCAAATGCAGCAATCAAATGCAGTATTTGCTCAGCAGTTTTAAGTAAGAGTAGACACTTCATGCCAAATGTTATTTACATTATTTACAGGTGGGCTCTTTGGTAAATTGAATAGTGCCCAGGCAATAAATTTGTTGCTCTCACATTTGCTAACATAGCTTTGTGCTTTGACCTTCTTCTGAGGTTTGTGAAAATATTATCCTAGTGCATATTTAGGCCAACTATATCGCTAAGAGAAAAAGCCTTGAGTGCTATGAGGTCTTGAAGTTTTTTTTTCTTTGTTTGCTTCAGTCTTATCTCTGTAGTCATGAATTCACTGCCCACTGTCCCATGTAGTAGAGGCTGAGTGGGAAATACACAAAATATCTGTGGCTGCTGCCAGTGCTGCAGGAATATCGCATGGGTGTTCAGTGTTGCACCGCACAAGCTTGTTGGTGCTGATGAATCACCTTGTCACAGGGATGTAAGCAATGTTATGAAATCTTACTGTGTTTTTTTTCCTCATAGAGATGTCACAGTGACTGAAGGAGGATGTATGACATGCTGTGTTACTGCCTTAGGACCAGGATGCGTTGTCTGCTTTGGTGCAGCTGAGGGACTAAGGGGTTTATATTACTAGCAGCTTGTCAGGGAAGAAGGCAATCTATTGGTGCATTATAGGGCTTCTGTAATCTGATTTTGAATGCAAGGTGATCCTTCTTTATTTTCTCTAAAATTTCTGACATTTTACCAGGTGATGATTCCTTTTATGAGGGAAGTTGAATTTTATTTCCTACCACACTTAGAGGGTAGCATGAAATAATTTGAGATATCGTACAAGCTTGTGACATCAAATGATAAAGTATTTCCTTATATTCAATAGCTCTTTAGGTTTGTGAGTGGACTGTAAGACTGAGATACTTCTGAATGTGGTGCTACTGGCTTAATCTGTTGTGATTATTATTTCTTTCTTGTTGCATTTTGAGGATGATTTCCTCTAAACATCTCATGAAAAGATTTATTTCATCCTTGTGACCATTTTGTGAGATTTGGCTGAATTACACTTATTGTTTTTTCGACTTTTGCAGAGAAGGAACTAGGGTACAAGTAGTTTAAATAATCTGCCAGAGGCAGATCTGTGACAAAACAGATTGCAGAAGCTGGCTGTCTTGAGCCCGGGTGTCTAGACTGAGAGATCTTTTTCCCATAACAACAGAATGCTATTGCCGAATTTCATTTCGAACTGGTGTGTGCTTTTGGAACATTGAGCACTGAATAAATCACAGCCTAAGCTTGATTTGTGTGATGTTTCAAATGTATGAATAAGAAAAGAAGTAAGATACTCTGTTACTTATGAAATATGTATCTTCTTTTTTTAAAAACAGGCAAAACTCTGTAGTGTGGTTTAGCTTTCAGACATAGCATGCAGATCATGTGAAGTTTACATCTCTTTGTCCACCTGCACCCTCCTTGGGACACATTATGAGGGTAGGGTCATGGTGTGTGGTAGCATCTAGCAAGATGTATCTGCTCATTTGCTTTGGCATAGTTTCCAGCTCTCTTTCACAGAGGAATGGGACTGAGGAGGATCACGGCAAGGATCATTGCAAAGGTCAGGTGATAGGGATCTAAAACTCCCTGTAGCATGCCAAATGTGAGGGTGTTCTGCTATGTTATTTAGCTTTACAAATACATGCACCCGTGGCTGTCAAGGAAAAGGGAGACTGAAAATTTGCCTTTGACTTACTGGGTTGTTGAGTTTAAAACCTACAGTGCAAAGTCTTGACAAAGCTGCAAGAAGGGTGGCAGGAGATCCCAATATGGACAAGGAACATGACTGGGAGGTGGGTCGACTGGCAGCATCTTGTAGGAGGAGGGCACTATAGAGAGCAAAGCATCTCAGCAACTCCTTAATTGATCCCATCTTTAACTAAGTTATTTGTCTTTGGGGTGTTTTTCTGCAATAAATGCAGCAAGCAAGGCCAATAGTAATCTATATCCCAGTATGATTACCTGCAAGCAGAAATCCCTCAGAGGCCGAGACTGAATTTTTCTTTCAAATGTTGCCCCTGCATAAGTGCACAGAAGATGGTAACAGAGCCGGAGATACCCTTGTTCCCTCCCTGTGCCATTTATCCCCATGGTCTTCCTTTCTCTTCCTTATTCTTTTTTTTCTTTTTGCCAGCACTCGCAATAGTGGATAGGAGGATAATGCCTTACCCTGCTGCGCTGCCCTGACAGACAGCGAAGAAAGGGCAGGTTTAGCCAGACATTGAGTGTTTCTCTGGGACATCTGTTCAGCTTTTGCACTGGTGTTTGTTAGCCATAAATTTGATGAGAATGTTTGTGAGCTTGAAGTTTTGCCTGGCTCATGGTGGGTTTCAATACCTCAAATGTCATACTGATTTGCCTGGAAAAATATTTGCGAGCAACAGTGTGCAATATTTATACAAAACATTAATCAGCTGCATGTTTTTTTCTCAAATGGGGCTATGCATATGGCATGGGGACATTGAACAAAGCATACATACTGCCTGAATTACTATATATTTTGTTTGGTTTTGTTGTTGTTGTCAAATACAGAGCATGATATGTAGTTGGAGAATCTATGACTTCAGTAATTGCAATGATTCTTGTACCAGGAGCACTTCTGTGTATTGTTTTGCTACAATACACTGTTGAATATTGCAGAAAGCATAACAAATATATTTGCTGTTTCTAAAAAAAAGAATATTTTAGAATAAAATTTGCATGGGAAGGTTTTCTTCACATTGGCATGAGACCATATGTGAGGAATTTGGCAATTTTGTGTGTAGTCATTTGCATGGATAGTGGAAAAATAGTTTTACTTTACATTAATGTTTTGGTTAAAACTATGGACTGTATATCAAAGTGATTTTAAATTCAGGCAAAAATAAATTATAAGTGTTCCTAAACAATGAAAGCTAAAATACAGTGCTGTGTATGAGCTTTCAGTTTGATAAATACTTCCTTATGAGGTCATAAATACTTGAGGTACAAAAGGTTAATGTAGTGTGAAAGGCTGTAAAACACAGCGAGCAACCTGCTAGATCATAATGATGCATTAGTACCTTTCAGTATGAATGCTACTGGTTATAAAATCTTTAGATTGAATTTATTCTGTAGTAAAAGAATGTAAAGGCAGAGTATCTTCACTGTGTAGTTGTACTTATCTTTTTATATTTATTTATCTTTCTGAAAAAAAGGCTCTCATCTGCTCAAAAATGCCCACTGACTGAAACTGATACAAAATTCTTTTTGACTAATGCAATTTCTGAAGAGTATATGTCAGGTGTTGTCTACACAGTGTGCTCAAAGTAAGTAATAAAATAAAGTAACACTCTGTGATTTTTTTGCCTTCTGTGTATTAATAAGTTTCCATGAGATAAAGTAAGCAATAATGCATAAAGGAAGCAAAAGCAATATAAATTCCATAAAGCAGTAATGCAATTTATGTTTGAGGAGAAAGAAATACAGTGCTAAATTCACAAAGTGAGCGTTTACTGAATGATAAAATTGACTTTATCATAATAAACTGTAGTATTTCCCAGTCTTAGAAGTCTTCTACAGTTTATAGTTGTCTCCAACATGCTGATGCAGCTAATATTTCTCATTTAATATCTACCTCTGTGAAGTGTTAATTTTCATGCTTTGGTGATCATTGCTTTTTACTCAAGAAAATTACTTCCTCTTGCTCCTATATCAGAGTTTATGACAGATTAGGACAATTTTACTGTAATTAATCTTTTGAGTCAGTTCCACTCTTTTCAATGAAGTGCCGTATCTTGGCCAGGCTAAATTGAAGCAGTTAATAAAATCTGGAATCAAATATGAAAAACTTTTATTCGCAGACTGTTGATACTTGCTTTCAGCCTTCTCTGGTTACGAAAGAACTGTTTTACTTTCAGTGTATTCTCTCAATAAAGTACACCTGTATCTGGAGGATATCAAATAGTTTGGGGGAATTAAACAAGAAAAATGTCTGCAGGAAAGTATTTGATATAGATACAGCCATCTCTTATTGTTATTTCTAGATGTTGAAAATCAACATTTTTTGTTCTTATAAAATTAAAATTTAATAATGTTTGGATTGTGCAAAAGCAACTTTAGTAGATCTCTGTAGATTATTATGTTTGGTTTAAGACCGTATTTAAACTTGCAAAAACCACTGCAAGCAGTTTCTGCTCTGACAGCATTAACACAGAATACCTGTGAGAGAACAGAAAGTGAAATACGTATCTTGTAAAAGCCTCCATAGTGCTTCTGAAAGTAATGTATTTCTTAAGAAATGTTGAGATAGTTCATGTTATTTTGGGACATTTGGTCAAGCTAGAAATCCAAATAACAAAACCCCAGTAGACCAGTATATCAAGTTATGGATATATGACTCATATTGTCAAATGCCACTTCATGTTACAAAATACAGGATTTTGATGATAACAAAAAAAGTATTATATATTACCAACTCATACTTGTATATTAGGTTATGAGACTCTCTGTATCATGCTTCTGGGCAGAAACTTAGTTTGTTCATTTTGTTTCTTAGGTTGTTTATTTTTTGTTGGTTGGTGGGGGCGGGGGTGTGGGGCGTGTTTTGTTTTGGCTTTTTGTGGGTTTTTTGCGGTAATATTCTCAGAGTCTGTGTTAGATTACAGCAGCCACAGCTGTTTGGTCATTCTGATTGGCTGGCTGTATATTTCAATAGTGCCTCTTCCTTTTTTTTTGGAATTAACTGTCCTCCTCCTGCTACAGTAATCATGGATATTCTTAATAAAATGGTATGGGAGAACTTAATTAACCTTTTCTCCCTTTTTATTTAAGGGAAATTTGAAAAAAATCAATGACATGTTTCTAATTTAATGCATGCACCCCACAAAGTCTATTAGAAGCTTTTCACATGAGTAACTCAGGTGAGACAGAACTGGTCATCTTCAGCTCACAATTCATTTTCATTCAGCTGAAATGTTCACCTGACATTCTAATCAGGGAAGAGTAAAAGTCCTGAGTATATGCTTTAATAAATATATATTCTTCATGAATTTATATAATCTCGTAACTGCAGTCATTAAAATATATTGGGTGGTTTTGCAAATAACTGAAGGGATTTTGAATCATACCTACTGCTTGCGAGGCTCATTTTTTGACCTGCTTTTCTTTCTATCATCTTGTAAATAATAATTAAAAATGCTTGTGATACTTTTTCTCTAGCTGTTGAATGGTCAAGAAATGTGCAGTGTTCTGGAACAGGTGAATTCATTACTGAGATGGAAATGCGCAAGACAGTAAAGGTTATAATTTGCAGTTTTAGTTGTAAGTCCATTTCTAGAAGGCCAACAGAGTAATTTTGACAATATTTCCTTTAGAAGTAGAGGAAAGGGAAGGTGTTACAAAAGTAGATGATACTAAATGTAAATGCAATTCATACCATATTTCTGTAGGGTATTCTTTTATCTTTCTCTGGATTAAGTCAGTTTAAGTATTCTCAGTTTATTATATTTCTAAATGAGTTTTACTCCCATATTAGTGTCTAAGTTCTACTTGCAAAAAGATTTTTAGCTTATCCTGAATAAAAGTCTGTCTTTACAGATTAAAAACCCCTTGTGATTTCCTCACATTCCTGAAGTACAGTATATACAGTGGAGGCTTGGTTGTCAAACTGAATAACCAAACCTTTTTCTTCCTTAAAAAGTGGTAAATGTGTATCACGGTTTAACCCCAGCCAGCAGCTAAACACCACCCAGCTGCTCACTCGCTGCCCCGTGGCGAGGTGGGGGACAGAATGGGAAGAATAGAAGTGAGAAACCTTGTGGGTTGAGATAAAGACAGTTTAATAGGAAAAGAAAAAGCTGCGCACATAAGCAAAGAAAAACAAGGAATTAATTCCCCATTTCTCATGGGCAGACAGGTGTTCAGAATCTCCAGGAAAGCCTGGCTCTATCCTAATGCTGACTTGGGAAGACAAATGCCATCACTGGGAATGTCTACCCCTTCCCCCTCCGTCCCCCAGCTTTATGAGCTGAGCATGACATCATAAGGTGTGTAATATCCTGGTCAGCTGGGACCAGCAGTCCCAGCTGTGTCCCCTCCTAAGGCACTGCTGTGATGCGGGGAGCAGCACCAAAGCTCTTGCCTCTGTTCAAGGAAGGCTCAGCAGTAATTGAAACATCCCCGAATTATAACGCTTTCCAGCACAAATCCAAAATGTAGCTGCATACTATCTGCTATTAAGAAAATTAACTACCCCGGTAAAACCATCACAATCTCGTAAGTAGAATGAAAACTTCATACCTAGAAAGGAGTTTAAAAGAACCATGAAATGGTTTCTTTTGAGTGGATTTTAGATTGCCGTGTTTTCTATAACAACACTGGAGGTAAATGTACTTGGATCTCCCTAAATCACTGAAGAAACTAAAAATCTGTTTGGCTGAGATTTTATACAAGTTACGGAGATAAGCTTAGGTTTAGGAGTAGGTTTCAAAAAAATACCTGAAAATTTTTATTTCTTTTTCCCCCCCCTTTTTTTTTTTTTACTCCATTTTCTAGTTTCAGTCCACTAATATACATAGGTGGTTGACTTGTAAGGATTGGTGGGTCTTTCTTTTGCAGTTCACGCGAGATGCCGTAACAGATGTAGGTGAAGCGTGTTGTAGAAGCTATATGTTCCAGGACAGTTCAGTACTTTTATGAAATGTAATGTGTTTGATGTATATGATGGAGGAAGGAATGAAAAGCCATGTCTTTACAAATGCATAAATATATATAGCATAAAAGCAGATATGAATTAACTGAATAATAACCCCACCTGTACTCAAAAACATATATACAGAATATTTTAAGAGGTAATCTTAGCATATTTCAGAAAGATCACCTTCCCACTTGGGGTAATGGAGAGAACTATATTGAGGGAGAGCTTTGCTGAATGCCTTAGAGGGTTTCTTGCATCTTTTGAAGTACTTGATGTCATGTAATGGATCAGGATAAAGTATTTGAAACAATACTTTTTCTGAAGAAGTAGTGTGTGCAGAGAATGCAAGACTGGCCCAGATAACTGCAGTGAGTAATGCAGAGCTGTTGCTGATATGCTGATATTTTTAGGATGTTTCATTGTATGGGGTTGTTTCATGTAAGTAATAACCGCTTTTTTTTTTTATCTTACTTGTTTAGACTGAAGTTCTGCTTGAAATGTAACTCCAAATCTTATCATTATTGTATTACATTATTAATGCAACGATGATAACAGTAGCAAGTATTTTGTTCAGTTAGTAAATCATTTTTTTCAGAGATCATGTGGTTTAGAGACATGTTGTATTCATTTTCTTCATATGCAACCACAACAGATTTGTGAAGCAAGTAAATTTGAGAAGCATTCTCAGTACTGTAAGGCTGGACAGATGCAAATGAATAATAACCAAAAGAAAGTGGATTTACATCATTGAATTGGAAGGCATAAATTTGGTCTGCAGAAAATGTGTTATTATTGACAGTATTCATGATAGAAGAACCAACTAAATGCTGTACTGTTAAATTAAAAACTAAAGCATGCTGATTAAAGTGAGTCAGAAAAGGAGAACCAGACTGTTACATAAGAATAAAATGCATTTATCCACATAATTTGCAGATCACAAGAGCACTAATTTCTCTCAAGTAGGAAATTTTCACCCATCTGACTGTTTTTTTCCTATTCCCTTTTTAGATTGTTTTCCTTTGCATGTTGTTTTCTTATGGTATTCTGGCATCAGCCCTTGTGAATTGATCCCTGTCAGGGTCCTGGGGGCTGTGCTAGGACTTTCTGGCCCTGCTCAGCCTCCCCTGGACTTTCCAGCATCCCCCACCCATGGCCCAGGAGCTCCATTGGAGTCCAGCCCAGCCATAGCACCTGCAGACCTGGGCTCTGATCTGATGCCTGGTGTCTTGTGCTGTCCTCGGACTGCCCCACACCTGATTATCATCACTGGACCTCATCTTGAGTAGGTTGCTCAGGACTGTGACTAGTCAGGTCTTGAATACCTCCAAGGATGGAGCTCCAAAAGCTCTCTGTCTGTTCTAGGGTTAGATCACTCTCATGGGAAATTGTTTTCCCAGCATCTAAACTCAATGTCCTGTACATCAGCTTTTGCTTATTGCTTTTTGTCCTGTCACTGAGCACCACTGACAGCAGTCTAGCTCCTTCATCTTCACTCCCTCCCATCAGGTATTTATGCACACTGATAAGACCTCTCCCCAAGTCTTCTCTTTTCCAGGCTGAACAGTCCCAGCTCTCTCATAATCTCCTTGCTTGTCAGATACTCAGTCCCTCACACATTGCTGACTCGTATTCTGTTTGCCTTCCAGTACTCCTATGTCTTTTTTGGCAGAGCTGATTCTCAGCCAGTTACTCCCCTGTGCATGTGGTTGTTCCTCCTCAGGTGCAGGACTTTGCATTTCACTTTGCTGAACTTCATGAGGTTCCTCTGGGCCCATTTCTACAGCTTGTCGAGGTCCCCTTGTGTGGCAGCACAGCCCTCTGGTGCATCCATCACTCCACTCAGTTTTGTTTCATCTGCAGACAACATTACTAGTCTGTGTTCCATTTTGAGAATACAAGAGAAGATGAAACTCTGTGATAATGGCTGAGGGAGAACGTCTGTAACATCCTTCACTGATAACTGAAGTGAACTATAGGTAGCAAAACTGTTTGAAACTGTTATGGCTAATGGCTTCTCTGTACAGATGTTAGGTGCAAATAGGTGTATCTTGACTGAGGAATTTCCACTTGCTGTGCCTGAACATGAACAAGGGCAGAGGTTTTTTTGGCAAGCTTGTCGTGAGAGATAGAGAAAGATAGGAAATAGCTTTAGTATCAGTGCCAACTCTCCTGATTCAGGTGTTGCTATTTGAGAAAATTTTCTTTTCCCTCTTTCATGAGAACTTCTCGTTCCTATGAAAGGAAAACCTGATTTCAAGGAGATCCAAGTTCCCTTTCCACTTCTCCAGTAAATGTTTCCTTAAACTTGAGTATCAGTGATCAAAGTTGTTGCCCCCTTCTGCAGCAAAAGCTGCATTGGTGGAGCTCTGTAACAAGCAGCATTCATATGATCAAGTGGAATTCACCATAAGATTAGCAGTGCCAGCTAGATTTGAATTGGTGGTTAAACTCTTTACAAATTCATTTAACCATCCAGTACTCTTTAGATGTTTTTCTGTTTGTTTTCTTTTTTGTTGTCATTGGGTTTGTGGTTTTTTTGGGGGGTGGCTGTGTGTTGTTTTTTTAAGAGAAGGGAAGGAAGAAAGGATATTTTCTAATACTTTAAATCATCTTCCACATTAATGAAGAAAATGTGTTGGATGAGCTTGAGGAGAAGCATGAGAAAGTCTGATTCTGGTTTATGTAAAGGACAATGTTCCATGACGTGGACTTCTGACTTTGGTTGGGCTACTGGAGAACTTCAGGCATGTCCCATTGACCGTGCTAATGCATCTGGTGTTCCGTGGAAAAGGCAGCATGAGAGAACAGCAAGCACAGACCTGCTTTTCCATTCAGAACATATCTCTTCTGAAATGCTGCTTGCATTTGGTTGCAACATGCTAAGATATGAGAGTACCCAACATAACCAATACGAAAAATAAATCCGACTGTTTTTTTCATGGAATGGCAGTGAACTACGTTTAAAAAATTATTATCCTGCATAGAAGCTGAACTGCTCTTTGTTAAGTTGGTGTATACCTTGGTATAAAAAATGCCATGTGATTTAGAAAATATCTTTTTGACATGGAGGTCCCTCAAATTCTTCTGTGTTTCAGAGGATTCAGGAATTGACTCCCTGGGCTAAGACATGCAAGTGAGCACATTTTAAGTCACAGCAGGAATTCAGGAATGGTGAGGGGTCAAACAATGAAGAACCTTTTATCATGCTGTCACATTTTCTTTCTTTTCATGAGCTTCCACTGTAGCAATCAACCATTCTCTCTCAGCATGAAACTCTGCTCTCACAAGTTCACTCAGCAGTTGGTTGTGTCAACACAGCTCTTACAAAAAGGAACTTTACATGCATGACATACGTCTGGTTCAGGGGGGGAGTTCCAGAAACTAGAGTACATTGATTCCAGCTGAGGGTAAACATCGCTTTCTAAACAACTCTTCATAGCTAAACCTGCAAATGCTCCATCTAAAGACACTTCTTCCCTCTCTTTTAGAGAAAGTATTGCCCTTTGAAGCTCTGTAGCATAGTATTTCATTAATGATTTTTCATTTGGACAAATATTGTTAAATGTCACAGTATTGTACAAGGTAGTAATGGAATTTAGGATTTTTTCTTCCAGATAGAGCCTGTTACCAGAACAAAAATTTAATAAGTTTTATTGCAGATTTGCAGCCTCATATAATGTTGACTTCTGAGGGATAATACTTGCAAGAATTTTTTAGCTAATTTGAACATTTAAGAAAATAATCTAATTGTATTTTATAAAAGTGCTGCTTGCGAATGAATGAATGAATGGCCACAGGTAAATATACAGTCACCTTCCTGTGTATTGAGTTATGCTGTTTTGTGAATAATCTCTTCATGTATTAAGGTAAAATGAGTTGGATAGGAGAACCTATTTGGGGAAAATGAGTGGATTTCCACTAACCAAGGTATTGCCACAAGCTTTGCATCAGTCAGAAAGTCTTGGTGTCAAGTGCGTTGTGTCCTGGTTTGTTGCTGCTCTGTGATTGCTCTTCAAAGTGTAACTTAGAAGAAGGTGTTTTTGAACTATCATAACAATTAGGCATATTTACCTGTAAGCTTTACAGAAAATTTGGTTATTTCTTCAACTGTTTTACCAATCTTAAACTTGATTACTTAGTCGTACACATTTTTAGGTGGCAGACCTGTATTTTTGGGTATTTAGAACATATAATATCAATTCACTTCCAGAGGAAGCATTTCAACTCCTGTTTCATGTAACTTATCTGTACAACTCTGTAAACCCTGAGGTTCTTCTCTGTGGTTGGGGTAAGTGGCAGTTTCCAAACTGGTTTAAGGTGACCTGAGGCTGTGCTGCCATGGAAAGGAGAAGGCCTCTCCCCCAGCTTTCTCTTACCCAGCATCATCTGCATATTGATGTCCCCTCCTTCAGTTGTGAATTGGATCAGCTCACAAACTCATTTTAGGAAGTTTCCAGTTGGATCAATGGGTCTGAACCCCAACACTCATCTGCACAAGTGCTGGAGTAAACACAAGATGGGGTGGAAGGAGTCTGAGTCCCAACGTGGCATGCAAGGCAGAACTTTGAGTCGGCTGTGTCATTGGAGCTTCAGGTGATTGTGAAACCTGAAACCCTGATTGTGAAACCCTTAGCGTTATGTTTCCTTTTAGGCACGCAAGAGGAAACAAGCTCCATCCTGGAGAGAAATAACTGAGATGAATTTAGGTCGTAAGTGTGCTGAGTAATTTGTGGAAAAAACTGACATGACCAAGTAATTTTTTAGTGCTGAGGATACTGATAGCTTTTTGTTCTTGTAGTACTTTGATGGATTTATCAAATGAGCTTGTGTAATGTGAAGCTAGAGATTCCATTCAAATGATAAAAAACCTTTTATCAATTCAAATCAAGATTTCTGTATTTATTTTCATGGAATTTCTTTGATACATTTTCATTTGTTGCCTGTCTGGATTAAAATACAGATTCTTTTATATATTGAAACAAAGTTATTTTTAAACACTTCATTCCTGCTATTGAAGTCCTTTGAAAGAGCAGCAGGAATTACATCAGAAATAATAGTCTTCTGACTAATAGATGAAGAAGAATAACAACATTAATTGAATAATTCTCTGTGTCTGTGTATCACTGCTGAAGATACTTCATTTGGATTAAATTAATGCTTTTGTCCTTTGACCAGTAAAATGTTTGCTAGTGTGTCTGCTTAAATTTTTAAGGATGAACCCAAGGAATGATTTTTAATTTATACATTCTACACTTTGTAGGTGTAGAATGAACTTACAAAAATGTGCATAGGGTGTGTACGCATTTCCTCCTTGGCTAATGGAGCCAGGATGCAGCTGAGTAGAGAATGGTTTTGTTAATTGTTGTTGTGATATTCATGGATGGGATCAGTAGGCAGTCAGAAATAGTTATTGAATCAATACAAACAATAAATAATGCATTAAGGGAACCTACTATAATTCCTTCTCCCATTTCAAGTTATTGATACGCTGCTGTCAATTGGATGTCCTTAACTGAACTTGGCAACTGCTTAGTTATTCTAAACGCTAATTAAAACCTATCATGGATATTATTTTAGAAATTTTATCAGCTCTTTATACCAGCAATTTTGCCTAAGTTTTGAGACAACCTGTTCAGAATCCAAAACATTTATGATTTCTGGTGATTCCACTCCAAACATAATTGATATGCTATTCCCTGATATCCTGCTATTTTAGAAGAAAAATGATGAGCCAGCAATGGCAATGTAAAGCATTATGTAAAGGCTATATTCCATATTGTCAAGGAAGATAGATTGGGGAAATAATTAATGTAGCCAAGTAATTAATAACTCTTTGGTTGCCCTGCAGTACCAGAAGCTTAAGAAACCCATCTTATTGCTCCTATCTGTTCTCAAAATTTATGATCTCTTATTTAGGCTGCTAGCTTTCTATGCATAAGCTATGACAATAATAGCCATAGTTTCCTGTAGCCTGTGGTGTTGGCATCCAGAATGCATCCATCTAGAAATGGAAAGAATAATCAGTGCTACTTTAAAGCCCTCAACCTGGAACAACACTCAGTATGCTGAAGCCCCAAAGTGTGTTCAATAGCAGGAACCATAGAAACTGCTGAAGCAAAGCAAAAAATTATTCATGTTCTATTTCATTTACCTGTAAACTGGATTAAGGGATTCTACCAGAGTACACTTGTGCATTGCAGTGTATCTAGAACAAGTGTCCCACTCAGCGTCAGCCACTTTACATCGTCTTCCTGATAGTAAGCTCTGTTAATTTGCCTGATCAAGGACCTCTGACATAAAATATTCCAAAGAAGAGGTGGTTGTGTTGTCTTATGTGAAGAAGAGCATGGATGGTCTGCCCCTTGAGCAGCATCGGCCTCCTGACACCCACCTCTGCCGGGTGGCAGCAGTGGCTGCTGCCCACAGCGTTCGTGTGAGGTGCGATTCCCTCAAACCACCGTGCTGCTGGTGCAGTCAACGGCTGGTGCGACTCTTGCCCGCATTCATAAGGCAATTGCATATTCGGCTGTTGCTGCTGGATGACCCGGACACCAAGTGTCCCTGGCAGCCCACTGGAGCCAGGGCATCGCTTGTGAGCCAGTGTTTGGCATTGGTGATGGGGTGAGTTGTCATATGGGTGCATCGTTGATATCTTACTGCCTCAATAAAGCTTTATTGTCAGACTCCATCACCACTGTGACCATGTGCACTCATACTGGATGTTGTACGAGACATGTGGAACTGGAATTGTGCACAGGCTGTTGTGCTCCCGTGTCTGAGAGAAAAGAAATGCAAACTTCCTTGTCTAGTACAAAGCTTATTTAAGTAAAGCAAATTCTTTCATTGGGTTCTTAGAATTTTCGACGAGCTCATACAGAAGATCAGGCACTTTTTCTTGCCTTTGTTTCTAAATGCCATTCTACATGAAGCAATTGTTTTCTCGTGAAGCACAGTGTAATGAATAAATCTGTTCTGCCTGTACAAGGCAATCTGCCTTGCTGTTCTGTCCAGCTTCGTCACTCGTGTCACCAAACCACCATACAGCTTGCAAGCTAAGTGTATGCGGCTCACATTTTGTCTTGAATTCGAAAGATGTATTTTATTAGTGAGAAGCATAGGCACAACTGAAGATCTAATGTACTTTTGCCAGCAAAGGACTGTTCCTGCGCACTGATAGATGGGACAGTAGCCAGTATGGTAGCTCAGCGCTTCAGACGCAGGACAACACGGACTCGCAGAACGGGGCTTGGCTGCTCTGTGTGTTTCTTTTCAGAACTGCCACAGGGAATGGTGACAAAATAATTGCTTTGCTTTGTTTGCAGTTGGTGCTTTGGATAGTAAAATGTTTTTGTAAAGGAAATGAAAACAAGAACATTACGCCTTTTGTAAACTGTGAGATTGAGGGAAATTAATGGGAATGGTGAAATTATTTTGTCAAGTGGATGTAATACCAGGGTGAAGTTCTGACCCAGCTGAACTAAAAGGGAATTTTACCACTGAAGAGTGTCAGGGTTTCCCTTTCAGGGTTGAAGTCTCAGAATCCCTGAAATCAAGGATTCCTAGAGTACAAAATATTCACAATTACACTGGAAATTTAGCAACACTATTGAATGCAGCCATGAATATAGTATTACTTTTATTTGTGCCTAACGGCAAGTCCCATATCTATGTGCACTTTGCACTAGCTGAGCACAAAGAACAGTACACGTTGTCTCCAGAAATGGATTTCTATGGGGATAAATTGATGTGGTATTAGATGCATGATTTGCAGCATGAACTACTTAAAATACATTTCTTTAGAACTAATGTGAAAAAATAATCTCACTTTGTAATATCCTGAACCATGAGACTTTACTATTGATCTTTGTTCTTGAGAAAAGCATAACAGAGGTGCAGTTGACAGGAAGAGTCACTGGTACTTCTGGCAGTATTTGTCACAGTTGGAAAAAGGCACAGTGATAGATTTTTTTTCTTGTGTACACCTTTGTGTAAACATTTAAGTACAAACAGATGTGTCTGCATAGATAACACCTTTTTCTCTGTTATGCTTCTGGGAAGCACATTGCAGGGCTGGGACTTTTTGGAATATAAATTTATCAAAACCAGTATGATTAATTAATCAGTCAATCTACTTAAGAAAAAAGGAAAGATACAAGCCCATCACATTTGTCATTACACTGCTTGTAGTATATTTTGGAAACAGTATTTTCAGAAAGTAAGAAACTCAGTTTTAAATTATGCTCTTTGCTCACTTTTTAATGGAAAGGTAACTTTTCAGAATCTAGATAATTTTAAAATGGAAAATGTGCAGTGTTATCTAAGGAAAGTATGAAGTTGATTTACTATGCATGATTTTTTCAGGCCTTTGTACACATTCAGTATGGTTACATTTTTGTTCAGGACGCATATATATTTTTTCTGCTGAACTTTTCTCGATTGCTTTTTTATCAGGTTTACAAATCAAATCAAACAGGTATATTGCAGAGCTCTGTGATATTATTTTCTGCGCTTATAGCACAATGTATTGAATTATGCTTGCTCATGTACTGCTGCTGCTATTCTCTCCAGATTGAGAGAGAATGACTGTGGGGGCTGTAAATTCACTTGGCTTCCAGCACCACTGGTTAAATCAAGAGCCCTATTCAGGCTAGAGAAGAGACAGAGCAAGTGTTCATTACACAAATCAATTTGGTCAAAAGTACAGCACAGTGGGTACTCAACCATTGCTCACATAATATTGTCAACTTAATCAAATAATGCCTAGAAGACATTCACAAGCTCTTTCTCTCTGAGAAATAACTTGATTGGTGCAGCAGGAAAAAACAGGTGCTGTTTTGAGCATTTTTTTTTAATTTAATGAGCATTGTGTTTGATTTTTTTTTTTTTTAATTTAAAAATCTAAGAAGATTTATCCTTCTGTGGGTGTGTATACACAAGAAACACAATGTAGTACTAAGCTTGCCATTATGTTTTAAAAAATATTTATTTTCTTGTCTTTCTTCCTGTAAATATTTTATGGGTTATTCCTACTAGAATTAGGCTGTTCTTCCTCTAGACTTGGTGTGGGTTTAAGAAATTTGCAACCAGTTTGTATTTGTTTACAGATATTGCAGAATGATCACAATGTGGTAAAGCTTTTTCAGGTTATTCTAATACAGCATAATTTCAGATTGTCCAGGAAGAGACAGTAGCTTTAGTTCAAATTTAGGCATTCCTGCTGTTTATGTTCCATTTACTCTTTAAAAGCTGAGATTGAGGACAGCGTTCATTTTATAGTGGTGTGCAAACAGTTATTCTGTGACAGCATTTCATTACATTTAAAACAAGGTTTCAGGGTGAAAGATTTTGTCTACACCACCATAGTTTTGTGGAAAATGAAAGATATTAGTCAATGAAAAAGAATGGAGAAAAAGTATGACACAATTCCAGTGTAAGAAACATTATAGGACCAACTATCTTCAGCAATAGATAGAAAGGGATACAGAAAATGTGTATTTGCTGGGAAGAAGAATGAATTGGTTTTTTCTGCCCAAATGATGTACTCAAGGCCCTTTCTGAATTCAGGTTCACTGAACATTCTGTTTTATTGCATGCGGTGTCTTTGCCACAAGTGTGCTTGTATTAGAGCTGAACAACGGTTTTAAAGCGTACCTTTTCCCCCCATCCCCCAAAAGTATGTGTTTCTGGGTGAAAAATATTGCAAATTTGGATTAGTAAGGCCTTCAAAAAAGGTAGGGGAGAGAATATTTTTTCCAAATGGGAAATTTTAACATTTTATCCAAACGAACATCTTGTTTAGCCCTTTTCTTCACTTTTATAAATTTTTAAAATTACTAGAAAAAGCTGGGAAGTGAAACAAAAAAAATATTTGCTGTTGTGTTTTAGAAAATAGTTATTTTCACTTACATTTCAGCTTTCTGGTAATTTATGGTAGTTTCTTCTGATAGCAGAAGTGTATAGTGCAGGTTGATCCTGAGGCAGCATGCTAGATCAGGTGTTCTTTGGGTGTGAGATGGAATCATCTTAAACTCTTTGTGGTTCACTTGCCCCAAAGGAGCAGCAGCTCATAAAAGACTAAATGCATCCCTGTTGCTAATTGTCAGAAGGAACCTTTTGAAGCACTAAACTTCTAAAAACTTGCAGAGTAACTGGCACTCCTCATTTTGCATCGCATTTAACCTTTTCTCAATGAAAACACAAGAACTGGTCATAGTGGCAGTTGTGGAAAAATTAGGCTGGTCACACTAAATATATTGGGGTTTTAACTGATTTAAGAACTTGACTTCAGTGTCAAGTCTCTTAAGAACTTGAGTGAAGTCCTTTAAAGAACAGAATATCTCTGTTACTAGAAGTGAATTAAGGAGAGAAAAAAAATAGTATTTTGGTGAAGATAAATTTCTTTACAATACGTTAGATTTTTTTTTTTTTTAGCTGTGCTGATGATGGATTTGGTTAAAAAAGATACCATGTATTTATAATGAAAGCATCTTAGATGAAATATAAAACCATTGTCTGAAACACCCTCTTTGATTTGGGTTTGCTTACCTGTAAGAATGCTTTCAATTTTAACTTACTAAAACACCTAAGCCTTCAGTAGCTCACTGGAGTAAAGGGAGTTCATTTCAGTTTATTTCTGTGTATGTGAGAATTTGGTCTTCTATTTCTGTACTCTGTATTTATAACTTTCATTATAAATTTTAAGACTACCATATATTAAGATTTGTTAATATTTTATGATTGCAAAGTATGTCGTGGAATGGGAACCACAAAGCAGTCTGTGTGATTTGGCCAGGAGTGGCAAGGGCTGTGCCAGCCCTTGGCAGTGGTTTACTGAAAGAGAGAGGAGAGCAAAACCAAATTCCTGTAAAATAGGTATACATATTGAAGACAACTGAGACTCAAAGAAAAGTTTTCTATCAGATGTAACTTGTATTAGCTTCAGTAGCAGTGTTTTCTGAATGCAAACTAGTGAAGGCTTTTCCATGTCATTTTTTCCTGAGTATATTTCAAACTGGCAGAGAATTACTTCAGATACTGTAATAAAACATCATATCAAAGGGCATCTGATTTTAGTGCTAGTTTTCTTAAAATCTTTTAAAATTATCATTTACACCTCTGCACACTTCTGGTAACTGATTTGAGAATTTTGGTGATAAATATTAATGTGATTCTATAGTTAGGCAATATTATGAGCATATCTATTTCATTTAAATTGCCTAGCTCAAGAAGTTGTTTTTGCAGTGTTTGTTTCTCGGAGGGGTTAGATATATATCCTCATTTTTCGGTGTTAGGTTCTGTACAATATTTATGAGATGGTAAAACATAATTTTTGTTAAAATGGAGATATGTATGTATTAAGTAGGATTGGGCAACAATCAAGATACAAGTGAACTATAAAGAGAACTATGAGAGTATAATAATAGCATGACACAGGGTCTTAAGATAGAAAGGAATATTTATTCTCTGAAATAACAAATTAAAATTGACATATGAAGATGTATCTCTGGGTAGAGATGTAGGCATGCCTCATATGATTTTCTCTGAATGTTGTCCATACCTAAATTAGATTTCACCAAGATTAAACTTGTTTAGCTCATATATATCGATTGCATTAAAAATTATCATGGAAAAGTGAGCATCTCAATTCTGTATGAAGTGCCTGCAAATGCAATCAACAGTTGTTAAAGCATTCAAGTTTCAGCAACTTATTTTAACATTTATGACATAAAGTGGTGCTGGAACTTCCAATTGTTTGCAATTGTGTATTAATAAATATCCATAGCAAGTGGTTTTTACAGAAATAAGATTTTGTGGCAGCGTCTGTAATTTTATAGTCAATAGGATGCCTAGGTTTTCATCCTGTGGTTCCCTCCAGGCAATACTCATCAATAATTTGCTAAAATACATAGCTGTTTATTAGGGTTTTTTAAACTAGAATTACGTTCTCAGTGGAACCAGAAAAGAAGTCATGTAGCAAATCAGTGGAAATGACCTTTTGGTGGGGATGACAAATGACATGTTAAACCTCAGAGCTACAAACTAACCTGATACAGTGCTGACTGACATGCACAGGGAAAAAGCCAATCTGTAGTAATTTTCAAGGGTTCTGAGAACCTGCAGTTGCCATTGGTTCCTTGTAGCACTGATGGTCTGTATAGCTGGTTTGGCTACCGGTGCATTCGTAGCTTCACTTTTTAGCTTATCTGTTTAGAAAATCAACTTCTTTTAAAGTTATTTGGACTGTCATGCACTGTATGGTGGGGTGGTGTTTGTTTGTTTGTTTGTTTTTTAAATAGCTTTAACAGCTCTGAAGCATGATCCAGAGTTCTAGAAATGTTTAGGAACTTTGCAGTCTTGTAGAATCTTCATACCTTAGGCTTTACAAATGGCAGCAATCTGTTTTGGTGTATTTACTGATTACAATAAACACTGTACCAACTGTCTCCAAACCTGTTGTGTATATTGTGACCCAACACATTGTACTCACATGATGCTGTTGTGACCAGTTATGTCACAATAGAAGGGCATAAGGTACCATTAAAAAAAAAAAAAAAAAACACAAACAAACAAACAAAAAAAACCCTAAAAAATTGTGTTGAAAATTCATACCTGCAAAAACTATATGATGTTGAAAATGAAGTTATGAATCTTGATTAAGAAGAGCAGGCAAGAAATTAATTGCTTTATTGCAATTTAAGGAGGTGCCTTATCCAAGGTCACAATTGTAAAAGGAGAAAAACCCTGAAAGGCCTCTGGATAACTGTTAGAAGATAAAAGGACCTCTTTGTTCTGAAAAATATCATAGATATCCAGCTGGTAAGATTTAGTGGATGAAATCTTTACAGGGCAACTGGGGGCACAGTACTAAACTCATGAATAATAGGGATTTCAAGTGATTTGATGCTTCCTGGAGCCAGCCTGTCAGTTGAGATTGCTGTTGGAATGGGCTGGTGACAAGTTCTGGGACTGAATATGCAAAAGGCAACCAGGAGATAGGTTCTTCTAGAGGGAATCCAAGCCAGGTTGTACAAACTGATAGTTAATGCCAGGCTGGAGAGAATCTTCAAGAGTGAGTGTGAAATGCAATCTTGAGAAAAATGGTAAGAGAACATTTCTTCTTTGCATGATTCCTCACTGTAAAAGTGAACGTCAGCTGGGTGATTATTACAATAATTTCCCAACTGTCAGAAAAATTTGCCAGTCTCAAAGAGGGAAGAAACCAATTAAAGAGTATTCGTGTAAGTTAGGTATGGTGGATATTTTTTTGGTTAATTGTTTCTAGGTTCCAAGTTATTTGAAGATTAGACTGATATTTTTGAGCCATTAGCATCTGTCTCTGTTACCTGGTAGATAATGAGTAGAGGTACTGGAGAAATGGAGTAGACATAATGCTCTTTTTTAAAGAGGAGGGAGAGAAAAGTGTTGGTTATATGGGCTGAAGGGATGTGCTCTCATCAGAGTTTCAGTCTTGGGAAAATTCTGGAACAAGTAAATAGGCACTGCATTTTTAACAGCTGAAAGTACAAGAAGAATAGTTATCAGCACAGATTTGTCAAAAAGATGCAGTCTTTCACTTCTAGAGTGGCCTTGTGGACAAAAAACCCCAAGTATTATATTTTGCTTTTCATAAGTCTTTTACAATTTCACACAAGAGATGCTTTTAAACAAGCTGGGAAGTATGGTCAACATGCAACTACAATAGTCTGGGTGGAAAAATAGAAACTGTATTTAAGTAGCTCACTATTAAAATGAGAAGTAGCTCACTATCAAAATGAGAACATTTATTAGAAGGAGTTCTGCAGGGTTTTGTGGTGACTCACTGTTTTTCAGTATTTTCGTTAATGATCTGAATGATGGAATGGAGTGTATACTTATTAAATTTGCAACAATACCAAGATGGGAAGGATTGCAAGTACATTGCAGGACAGGTTTAGAATTCAAAATAATCTTGATATGTCGTAAATATCATTTGGAAAAATAAGATGCTATTCAGAAATGTAAATTCCATGGTGTTTACACAGCAATAACAAACTGCACAAATGTGACATGGAAAATCACTGGTTAGAGAGCAGTTCCGTAAATAAGATTATAATGGATGACCAGTTGTGTAACCAATACGCACACAAGACAAAGCAAGGACCATCAGATAGCAGATAGTTCCAATGGTAAATGTGTTCAAGTTGGTTTATGAATTGTGATCTCTTCACAAAGTAAAATTCATGACTTTTTTGATAGGTGAAGGTAACTCCGATACAGCTTTTTACTAAAAAAATTAGGTCATGAAAAAACACACAGAGTAGACTCCCTTTTATGTAATTTCTGTTTAATCATAAGAGACCCAACACATCGCAGATGAGGACTTGTACTGATTGTGTACCAGACTTTAGGGATGTACTGAAGCTAATGTCATACTAACTTCAACTGATTTTTAAAGAAATATGAAACACTGGTCTTTAGATCCTCTACCAATGAAAATATTCTTTTGATCTGTATTATTTATGTGTAAGGTAAATTGCATTCTAGCTCTTTGAGTCCACAGGGCTTTGAAACTTTCCTTTCTGGGATTTTGCAAAATCCAGTCTGTCCTCTGTCCTGTGTTTATTTTACCTCATTGGTGTGACTTTGAAATTTTTTTATAAGCTTCACATTTCAATTTAAATTTGTGGTTACCCTTCTTCAGATCTTCTAGACACATCCATAGATTTCTGGATGATATTATAATATGCTTTGTAAAGACACTTATACTGTCAAGCCTGTTAATACATTTTGAATTGTTTAGCTCTGTTAGTTCTGTTACAGCCTTATTTAAGGACATTTACAGGCATGAATCTTTGATGACAGTGACTTTCTGAACTTTCTGGTTTTCAGTCCTCACTGTCCAAAATCTGAGACATTCTTTTCTGAAACTGTGAGTTTCAGGCTTCTGTGGACAAAAGTGATAAAATAAAAAAGAAATACCCAGAAAATAACCGTACCTGGATTTACCCACTTATAATTTGTACCTCTTTCCTTTAAGCATCATCTTTAGAAACCTCACTGACTTTTTATTAGCAATACATCCGTTCAGCTTCTTGGTACGGTAGTTGCTCCTAATGTTTTGGTATGCAAATAGCGCATGGTTCAGCCCTCCTACTCCTTGTTTCTCATAATTTATATTAATACAACGAACAGAAATTACTTTTTCCAATTTGCATTTATACAGTATGTTGGTTATATAATGTCTTCCTGGGGCACCCTTTGTTCCTGAAGATGAACAACACCTTCAGAATTCTTTAATTATCTTCAGATTAATCTAATTGACCTGAAATTCTTCCAGAGCATTGTATTTCAGGAGTTCCCAGTCCCTCACTCCCCACCTGCTCTCATACACCAAATTTTCTTCATATTTCTCCCCTTTTAAGGACTGAAGGTAGGAAGCAATTTCTGTAGTGTTTATGGATGGAATAGTAGCCTAAAATCTAAATTTTGAATTTTTGAATTGGTTTTAGATAGCAAGAGATTAGCACGGAACATGCTTTTGTCTCTTAACAGCTATGTACCATTTTTTGTATTTAAATAATTAGAAATTAGTGAAGATGAACTGTTTATTTTGTGGGAACCTGCGAGTGAGTTCAGGGAGTAGTAGTTGAAGAGATGTGGTGGCACTGACTCAATTTTAAGTTTACACTTGAGCTGTTCCCAGTTCCTTGTTTGGATCACTTAAAAACCCTTCTTTAGTGCACACAAAATTTTCTATCTGTGAACAAGTGTCATCATATCCCATGAAATGTAGGTGTTGCTGATGAACCAATGCTTCTGCAGAAATGATAAGGACCTGTATTTCTGAAGTGTTCTTAGCACTGAAGTACAGGCAATACAGGAAGTTGTAGATGGTTGGACTTTGAATTTGAGAACTCTTGCATTTAATGGGGGACATGATACTTGCTAGAATTTAATTTATATTTGTATATTGTTGATGAAAATTATGTATTCTGTTTGAGCTCTTTTGCTTCCTTCTTAACAGGCTTATTGGTACTAAAACTGCGTGGTAAGGTTTATTTAACCATTTTTTACTTTTATTAAAACTGTTGTCTCTTAAAAAACATTGATATTAGCAGGAAATGGGATATTTATTTTTCTTTTTTTTCTTTTTTAAATGAAAAAATCAGAAAGACAAGCTGAATTCTAACATTAGAACATGAGAGAAAGGTGAATACTTGGAATATCAATAAGCTCAGAAGGAAGACGAAGGACAGAAAATAGAGTAACAGTTGTAAGATGTTCCTTGTAGCTTCATTAAGCTATTTCCTTGCCTCTTTCCAAACCCCCTCTACCAGTGCAAAAGAAAATAACTATGCTGTTTTTACATACCTATGCAAAATCTTTTTCTAGTAAATATGTGCTGAACATGCAGTGATTAGTTAGGCACTGAATATCATTAAAGAACACAACCAAGAAATTTCTATAATGTACTGAAATACAGCATTGGTTAGTTTAACTTATTGGATGAAGGGTATTATGTTTTTTCCTAATCTGTCTAAGCGTTTATAGTTTCATTTGTTTGTTAAAATGCAATACACAGCAATGTCTTTCAATTACAAAATAGCATTGTAAAACTAGGGAACAGCACCCCTGTAAGAAGAACCATGATATGGTCTTATGTTTGTGAGAAAGATGATCTGTAAACTTGGATTCTGGGTCTCACTTTTATGTCAGGCAACCTTCACCACTGATTATACTTATGTTCCCTTTCACAGCTCAAGGCCTTTTCTGTAATGGTGGCCATTTATCTAGACAAAATGACCCTCTAGTGCCCATTAGCACTGCTTATGAAATGGCAACTAGGATGTGATGTGTTACCTATCTGCTATGTAGAAATCCCAGTGGCCTCTGAATGAAAGTACTAATCGTATTTGAAAGCGCAGAGCTTCTGCAAGTCGCCTGTTCTTTGGACACGGAGATTCTGTTTCTTCCGTTGGCAAACACTGATGAGGTTAAAGGGGTTTGAGCTGTCTTATAGGGAGACATATTTATTCATTCTATAAATAACTAAGAAAATTAACAAATAATTATCTTCTTCCTATTCTCCAATTTATCAAAAAAAAATATTAAAAATATCACTAAAAATGTGTACTGTTGAGACAGATACAGAAATGGATTTGATTTTCATATATTTCACCTTCTGGTATTCTTCAGTACCTTTATCTGAGTAGATTTAACTCCTGTTTTGGCTCTTTTTTTTTTTTTTTTCTTTTAAGAATTTTAAGCCCCTACCTTTCTATTAAAGATGGCTGAAATATTTAAAACATGCTTTACTTTGTTTTGCTTCACCCTTTTAGCAGACAGATGATGCAGCACAGACCGATGGCCAGCAACAGACACAATCTTCTGAAAACACAGAAAACAAATCACAGCCAAAACGGCTTCACGTCTCAAATATACCTTTCAGATTCCGGGATCCAGATCTTAGACAAATGTTTGGTGTAAGTACTCTTAATTTATTTATGCTTTATTTATATTTGCATTGCAATAGGTATTTTATATTATAGGCAACTGTGAGAGCAGTATCTCTGATTTAGGCTGTTTAACATTTTCAATAAATACTCTCTTTTCATTTATTCATAACCAAACAACTCATTTACCAGTCACATCTGGGAAAAGAAATTCTACTGGTTCTACTGTATGTGATACAGATGGCTGTATTCTTTGTATTGTGTTGGTTTGTATTACATTAAAAAAAAAGTTACATTGGCTGAAAATATTGAATGTGTTTATATTCCTACTGTACACACGTGGATTCATAGGGCTGCACTTTTTGATTTTGGAGAGAATGATGTAAGAGAGTCAGTGCTTGACCTCATGAGCAAGGGACCCAAATCTGTAGAAGTAAGACGGGCTGAATTTAAGTAGGAAGTCCAGGAGCAGAAATCTTCACCTGTCCCCACAGCTACTGTAGACCTGTAAGCTTCTGAAGTTTTTGCTGGTAATTTTCTGTAAGTGTCTCAATTGCTGCTTTTGCCCAGGCCATTAGCCACCTTCATGTGTGTTGGCTGTTTCGCATGTCTTATACATGTAATCAGTTCTAGGCTTATCACCACGAGAGGTTAGACCCGATTTCTTCTCCCTGCTTCAAGAACTCTTATTTTTATTTGAAATGTCACTAAATAAAATCTAGAAATATCACATGATCAGCTACTAGAACCCGGCTTCTCCTTTTCCAAGTTAATACTCTTTAGTATTTATTTTCCTCTTGCTTTTTTATTTCTGACTCACTGAAACTTAATTCTCTTCTGCAGTACAGTTTGTTGTGCAGAAACTCCACTTCTCTCCCTCTTCGATGTTCAGTTCCAGTTTTTAAGTTCTTCTAATGTCTTTGTATGTGGGACAAGACATTGTGGTTTTCAGTACTTGTTTGTATGAAGTGAAGAAAACAGCCACTGGAAAAAGAATTCTGATATAATATAGGGAAATGAGACTGACTGTTTTGCTGTATCTGATTCACTACAAGTAACCTCCCCTAAATGCAGCTTACAGCACAACAGCAAAACAGCAGAAGGCATAATAATTAACCCTCGGGAGAATAGTATGCAAATGTATTTAAATTAAACAAACCACTTAAAATAGACTGATTTTATTTGGAAGTATATTAAGTGAAAGGATTTTATTTTTGTGAGGGATTGTAGTAATTTATAAGTGAATAAACCTACATTTCTTTTCAACATTTCTAAGTCTTAGGTCTCAAAAGACTAACACTGAAGAATGAGAGTTTTCCAGCTTTAGAATGACTTGGTTACAGTAAACTTTTAGCTACTGAATTGATAGAAAAATGAAGTTTCTGCAAGTATGAAATACCTGTAATGAAATATGCTAACGCTGTATCGTGACCATGTTATACACACAGCAGGGGATCTTTTTACATGGACATAACTACAGCAGAGGATTGTTTAAACATGAAGTCAATGTATGCTGATAGGCCTAAGGTGCAGTTAAAACATTAATTAGATTGTGAATGCAAAAATGTAAGATAAGCCAAGGGACAACAAATGATGGTTGGTTTTCATCACCGAGTTGAAATACTTTAATAAGCTAGAGAAGGAATACTGTCCTTTCTGGCCTGTAATTGTTTATTATATCTTAAAATACTAAAGTATAGGCTCATTTCTGCAGTTCCTTAGACTATTGTTAGATTACTCTTCATTTGCCTGCCTCTAATTTCTGCCTTTTTGTTTTGTAGATTGTGTCACTTATCAGTGTTAGCACTGATCCATAGAGCATGTTAATGACATATGAAATAACAGAACTGGCCCACAGACATGTTACAGTGTGACACTGCAAAATGTGTCGTATCAGAAGGTCTTCTAACAAAATACTGTCTGAGTCAAATGTTTATTCTCTTACTGAGACAAGTTCAGTAGAGCCTTTTTCTTTGGGATAGCAACTGTGGTCCAGTTTTGTGTGTGAACAATGCCTAGATGATTTTGAGTGCTATTGTAAGGTCAACAGTGATAATGGTTACTAGTAATATTGTAATAAAAGTGCAATTCTGTGCAGGGAAAAATCACTAACAAATAAGTACCCATTATAGTTTTCCAAATTTTCTACAACTACCTGAAAGGAGGTTGTAGCGAGGTGCGTATCAGTCTCTTTTCCCAAGTAACAAGTGATGGGATGAGAGGAAAACAGCCTCAAGTTGTACCAGGGGATGTGTAGATTGAATATTAGGAAAAAATTATTCACCAAAGTGTTGCCAGGCATTGGAACAGGCTGCCCATGGAAGTGGTGGAGTCACCATCCCTGGAGGGGTTTAAAAAATGAGTAGATATGGCACTTAGGGACATGGTTTAGTGGTGGAGTTGGCAGTGTTAGGTTCTCTGTTGGACTCAAAGGTCTTTTTCAACTGAAGTGATTCTATGATTCTATGAAATTGTATTCTGGTAAGACAAGAATTGCCTAGGGACTAATGGTTATCCCTTTCCAGCAAGGACAGAGAGAAATCCTCACTCCTTGAAATCAGTGACAAAACTCCCAGTTGGTTTAATCTTGTTACTGTAAACCAGAAGTAACCAAACGCCTTTATCTGTCTTGAAAAGCAGCTGCAAAAAGTCTTCTGAAACTGGGGTTCTTTGGAGCTAAGGATGACCAGAGGGTGACAATGTCCACACAGCTGTTAATCTTGTCTTGTTAGTGATTATTATGCTCCAGGCAAATTAATGGGTAGCATTCTACATATGAAAAAGGGTGATGGCAGCTGGACTGGATGGAAGTAACTTTCTATGTGAAAAGGCTGATTACAGTTTAATGATGATTTTCTCTTTGTCAGGTGGTTTCACTGAACTTAAAGTCCATAAATGCAAATGTGGAATGATGGTGACAAGTGTAATGATACATATGATTTAGTTGCAACATTGATCTGGCTTCTCTTCAGTGTCACTTTTTTTGGTGCTTGACTATCTTTGATTTTATATTCTCTAACTTTTTATGTCATGCACCATTTTCTAGAAACGTGCTGTATATGATACAAACATTGAAGTTATCTTATTTTCATGCAACTTTTCTATTTCTTTGCAGCAATTTGGTAAAATCTTAGATGTTGAAATTATTTTTAATGAGCGGGGCTCAAAGGTAAGCAGTTTAATTCATCCATGGAATTTTTTAATTTGTTTAAAATATTTATATGAGTAAAAGGAAACAACTGCACTGCTGTAAAAAAGTTATGTTTGAAATTCTGTGTTAGTGAGAACATCTTCTGAGCTGTCATTCAGTTTCCTAAGCAGGATGAAAATTGCTGGACTCATTTTATATCTTTTAAGGGGGATATTTTTAGCTACTCCAAACTGTCAACTGTTTTATGGGAACGTTGATTTTTGTTGTCTTTATTCTTCAGTGATAAGTATCTTGTTTATTTTATGAGTCCATACTTAGAGATATTTGTAGGCAGGTTTGTATTAGTACAGGTATTTTTTCCCCTATTGAAGTGAAAGATGATAATGATACCTAATAACCATCCTCTTTAGTAATTAGCTGAGAAAATATGTGATTGTTCCAGATTATCTAAGTGCAGATGTTTTCCTCTTTAGTTAAAGCTTCAGTACACCAACCCTTTGAAAACAATCTATTTTAACATTTATTTGATTAAAAGAGTTCTTATTGTATTGCAAACATTTACTATTTTTTTTTCTCAAAATTACTTTGCCTTAAATGCTTACTTCAATTTATTCAGTTTTTAAGAAATAAAGCAAGATAGAATGGCTATGACTGCATTAACGTTGCTACCAGTTGTAGCCCAGGGTGCTTCTCCTATGAAATCAGCTGCATTATAAGGGTTTATATGTACTGTCATATGCACTGTCTTTTTCCTTTTCCTCCCATATCAGATGCACTAGAATGTTTATCTACCGATGTTTCAGTCTACCTGTAACTCCTATATTCTTATTCCTGTAATAGACTTGCTGTAGTCTGTATTTTTTTTTATAATCAGATAAAGCTCTCTCAAATTTGATATATTTTAATTGTTAATTTTTCCCTTAATGTGTTTGCATTTATATTTTAAACTTTTTAAAAATAGAATAGCGGAAATGTCCTGTTTTATATTCCAGAATTATTCTGACATTCATTAATTAGTACTCTTGCCTGCTAGTCCAAACCCAATTGGAACATTTACCACATTTTCTGTAAACAACCAAAATGTCTAGAATTTGGTGGCTTAGAATCTCTTACTCTGGCTGAAATTTATTATCGTTAAATTATGGCTGTTCAATAGTGTTTGCAAAAGATGTTGATTGTCTGGAACCTGCTGATTAGTATTATAAATCTCAAAAGACCCCCTGCGCTTGCCGCCTTTGACTGGTTTTGCTGAAGATGGAGAGGAAATGAGTACACCATGACGGTGGTGCTGGTTTACACGTTTCTTTAACCATTAAACCTTACACGCGTAGGACTTCTAACCACCGCACCTGCATTGGACTGCATATGTCTAAGGCTTTTGTAAAATATTTCAGGGATAGGGCGAGGAGGTATTTCTGAATTGTGTTTTGTTAATAGTGATCTTGCAGTGGTGAAAACATCTCAGTGCCTTGTATTGAAAACAAGCTCCTAGAAAAGATTTCACAAGGAAGAGATTTTCCTAGGTAGGCTTGTGATGTCTCACCTGCAGTTACAGGCTTTGTGCTAGAGGTTCTAGGACCCATTCCTGTTAAATTCTTCTACACTGTTGGTGCTGTGCTGGTGCATCCAAGCTGGCTCTGAGTGAGCTGCTATTCTGTGATGCATCTCATTGCTTATCTGCTGCTCTCAGCTTGTTTAGAGTTACTTCAGCTACAGCTACATGGTATTTTAATTTGCAGAAATACCCTTAGATTCTCTCAATTAAATAAAAAGTTAACAAACAGGATGAGGAAGAAGAGGATTTTTTTTTTTTTTTTTTTTTTTTTTTTTTTTTTTTTTTTCAGTCTGTTAATTTCATGTCCATTCTGCAGGATTTAAGATGCACCAGAGTAAAGTCCCATTTCTGGCAGTGCTTATCTATGTTTTCATAAAATCCCACTGAAGTTGAAAGGACTACTAAGTGGTCTCAAACTGAGTGCAAGTAGAAAAGTTCACATGATCAAAATTCAAATTTGTTTCTAGCTGCAGTTTGTCATAAAAGAACTGTTAGGAATTTTTGCTTGCTTCTGCTTTTGTGTATTTGTTTTTATTCCAACAATTAACATTTTAAAGTATCATTGCAAAAACAACAGAAGTAAGCTCATTTTCCTACTATAATAGTTAAGAGAAGTGGAATTGCAGACTCAAAAAATGTCATACTGCAGTACCACCAGAAATGATAAAATAATTTTTCAGCAGGGAGTCTGTAAAAGAAACCCCAGAATAACACAGATTTCATAGTACAAAACTCTGTTTCTTTGGGGGCATAAGAATAATTAAGCTAGTTTTGCTAGAACTGTATGGCAACACTGAAGACTTCTAGAACTCTTCTTTTTACAAGAATTACAAGAATATCAGTGTAGTTTTGGTGTAGATCTTTTTTATAACCTGTGTTAAATAAATGAGGCTTACCTTTGCAAATTCTTGAAGCTGTTGATTAAAGTAACATTAATAAGTGCTGGAAATGTACCTTTCTCTGCTTGTACCACTCATCTTGGAAGGACTTTTTGAAATATGGCTTCCCTAACTGGGCATATTTCAGTGTGCTCGATAGAGCTGCCAGTGGCTTTTGTCTCAGGCTGCAAAGATACAGGAACATCACCAAGTACCATTTTTTTTATAGTCGTAAATTAAGGCTCCATATAGCTATATACTACATCTATACACTTTCATAAATCTGTTTTTCTGTATATGTAGTAATATTATAAATATCTAGTATATATTATACTAACATAATTTTTTTCAAGTAATTAGGGCTCCAAAGCATCTCCCAAATTAAAACAGAACCTTCTCACATACTACCTTGGGTATTATTAAATCATTTGACAAACTGCGGAAATGCAGAAATTTACGTTACCAGTTAATAAAATAAATAGTAAGCTAAAGTAGCTATTGAATCAGCTGCATATAAAATCAATGCCGATGTGTTTGTGTAGATATTTGAATGTGTGATGAATGAATCTATGTTCTGTGATTAAGTTTCTGTGTCAGCTGGGTAAAATTAAAGATTTGCATAAATAATAACAGCTTAATTTAAATACTGTTAATTATGAGAATAAGAAGAATAAGAATAAGAACATAAGAAATTAAAAAATTACAATGAGTATTCTTTTCAGGATCTTTGAAGTTCCTGTCTTATCTTGGCCTGTGGCTCCACTTTATATCTTCTTCTAATTTTTTAATATAATTAGGTTTTTATCTTTCCCTTCAGTTGTTTGAAAAAAATTAACTGGTAGTGCTGTGAGCTAAGGAGACTGATTCAAAACTTTGACTAACCAGCTGCCACCAAATGTTTGCAGTTCTGCGAAGGGACAGTTGTTTAGCGAGGAGGAGAAGGGAGAATAAATAGAGTTGAGGAATTGATGCTGTTGCTTGGAGTCGGACTCATTGGATCAGTGGTTCCAGCAGTGGTTTCAGCTGCAGAATTTTCTTAATGGCATCTTAAATGATGAGCTTTATTTTCCATGCAGCTTTTACAAGATGGGAGGAAGCAGTTGAAATAAAAGTTTCAAGTTGAGGGTGGGTTTAGGTATAAGAAAAGCCTATCTAGGCCTTTAAAACATAGGGATAAGTACTGAGGAGGGGGATTTGCCCTCTCTAAACACTCCTGGTGCATTGGGGAGAAAGAGTTGCATCCTCGGGGTCTTGTTACAAGCAAGGGGAAGGTAGAGCAGAAAAAATGTGTAGAATTAGGTGTTCTGAGAATGGCTGCAGCTGGACATGGAACTGCTGAGAGCAATTCTGAGCTCAGGCTTCAGTGCGACTAAAAGAGAATAAGAGAAAAGGAACACAGACAGTGTGTTTAAACTGCTTTGAAGAGAATGAAACATAAACTACTACTGTATAAAGATGCCACTTTCTATATTATAAACACATGAATAAGTGCACAAATAAATATATTATTTGAGTAGGTAAAATAATCCAAATAATTAATATAATGATGCTGATAGTTTCTTAACTCTTTTTGTCAATTTTGTAGTTCATATCCATCATTTTTGTCAATGCTTGGTGTCAGTTTTGCCTTAAGTTTTATATTTGGTCTCCTCTTTATATAAAACATATAAGTAAATGTATAGATACCTTCCCTTGCTTTTTTTTTTTTTTTATTATGAAACACCAAGGCTCTAGAAGCATATTTGTTCCATTAACTTTGGGAAAGTATGGAAGGCATTGTAGTACTAATATTAAGAATTACTTCAAAGGGTTGGTGTATGTTTCTACAATATTTTCAATGTCTCGAGTTTTTTAAAAAATATCGTTGTAAACAGTGTTTATTTTAGCACAATAAAATAATTTTAGTAGGATTGGAAATGTTTGTTTAGCCTAATATTATAAAGCAAAGCATTTGTCATAGGTAGAATTTAATATGTGTCTCCTGTCCCACTAACACGGGATGCTGGAGTTTTACCAGTTGCATGTTCTGTATGTGCAAAGTAATATACATAAACAGCAAATGAACCAGTTAAACTTATTCCAAAACGTTTGCATTTTTATTCCTTTGAGTTTCTTTTTCTATTCACATCATGTGATTTTTTTTTGATCTGTTAATACAAGAAAGTTTATACTTTGTTCTAAAAGTACTTTTGTTTTGTTGGTGGTTTTCTTTTCTTTTTTGCTTTTATAAAAAAATAAGTAAAGGCTATATAGTTTGACAAAAGTTTAAGTTACCCTAGTGTTGCATGGGAACAATGTTTCTTAAAATCACAACAGCATGATTAAGTAGGCAATGTTTTAGAGTATATTGACATTCAGTGTTGAATTTTGTGCACATGTTTTTTTATTTCGTTGAGATATCTGCATGTCATTAAAATGTGGTTCATTTTCTTTTCTCATTAGGTCATTTTTTTCTATGTGAAGACACTGTGATTTATTTTAATTTCATTTTCTTATTGTTAGATTTATTTTCCTCTGTAGTGACATGTAGAAAGGTATTTTTGGTATCATTCTTTGAATTTATCAGGGGGTATTATCTAACTGATGACAGAAAAAAATTGTTCACATTTGTCGCTTATTTATTGCACATCTCAATACAATTATAATTTTTCTAATTTGCATGTTACAGAAATGAAGCCAGGACAAGAAAATATTAAATTAAAGAGAGAGAACATAAACAAACAAGTGGTCATTGACTGAAATAATAATGTGCATGTTGTTTTCCCCCCTTCTCCCTCCTGCATGCAGGGATTTGGTTTCGTAACTTTCGAAAATAGTGCTGATGCGGACAGGGCGAGGGAGAAATTACACGGCACCGTGGTAGAGGGCCGTAAAATCGAGGTGCATGTTCAAAATATTTTCCTTTTCATCTTTTTTATAAATGTCTGCTTCACTCTCATTTGTTGTTTCAGATGCATCATTGGTGTCTTCTGTGTGCTCCCCTTTCCCCTTCCCATTGTTTATATATATATTTATATATAAAGAGAGAGAATCTGGCCTTACTTGGGTTTTTTATTATTATTTCTTTTGTAATTATTATTATTGTTATCATTATTGCTGAAAGGTGGATGACAGAACTGAAAAAAAATGGAAGCTTTAGTATTTTGAAGTTATTATTTTGGATGTTTTGTAAATCAATGGGTGCAATAGATTCCAAAAACCAGCCAACAAAGAAAAGAAAAATAAAAATGAGAACAACAAAAAAAAAGTGTGACAGACGAAACAAAAACAAACAAAAGGTTGGGTTTTTTTTTTTTTTGTTTGGTTTGGTTTTGGTTGTTGTTGTTTTGTTTTGTTTCCTTTTATTTTTATTTTATTTATTTTTTTTTTGCTGCAGGGTTGATGCGGGATCCACAGTGGTTTTCAAAAAATTCAGATTGGGACAGAAGCATCCAAAAGATGTACAAGAAAACCGAACAAAGCCAGACTAGAGACCAACCAGTTTGAACGTTTAATTGTTAATGAAACCATCAGGCTACTTTGTCTGGATGGCCTGAGCCATTCGTAGCTATTAAAAAAATAACAAATGTGTTTTAGTACCACTGGATCCCCTTCAATACTGCCTCAGTCGTATTTGTTAGAATAAAAAAATACCAATTGAAAATGCTGTCGTCTTTTGAGTAAGATGTTGCATATTTTGCCTTTTCATTTTCCCCCTTCGACGGTAGCGCTTAGGGCCCTCACCAAACTCTCAGTAACCATGGTAACTGTATACATACCCATGCTGGCGATGGTGCTGAATGGTAAGTGGAGAAGTCCATCTGCCGTTTCACGTATTTAGCGCTGATATACCACGTGAATTTTTTTGACTTGTTGTATTAAGTTTTCTTGATGCTACATTTTTTTCTATATTGGTACGCCTGTAATTGAGTGTACGTTTTAAGCAAGCCTGGGAGGCACTGATTGGATTGAGGATATGACTTCGTGCACATCTTACTCAGATTGTTAACTCCATATTGTGTTAAATAATGCACCCTCTTTTTATCCTTTTGTTAGCTGTGATTTTAAAGCTTGAATGATTTTGTTAATTCTTGCAATGAAAAAGGCTCTTGTTCCAAGTGTTGAATGCTAGATGTTGCTTTTCCAATGGTACTTCTCTTCTAAAGGGTTATGTTGCACACTGCTAAAATTCGTTTGTCCCTTTTTTTGACATTTTCTTTGTTTCCTTGTACCTTGTCTCTTTCCCTTCTACTCCACTGCATGTTCCTTCATATAATCTTTTTCTTTTTTTTTTTTTTTTCTGTTTTGAGTATTTATTGTATCAGTGTTATCATGGAATACAAGCATGCTCTTAAGTCTTAAATTATGCAGTACCTTTTAATTTGCTTTTAATGTCTTTTTATTAAAGTTTAAATGATATGATGTTGCTTTATTGAAATGATTTGTAAGTTAAAATGGTTATGAAAGTAAATGTAATTATAAATAGTATGATTTTGTTATGCACCTGTTGCCTTCTGTAAATTAAATTGCATTTTATTTTTACATGACTAATAGCTGTAATAATGCATGCTTTTAATAGTGACATGGACCCTCCCTGTAACCCTTTCTAATCCAGTGTTCTATGTGCTTAGGTAAATAATGCAACAGCACGTGTAATGACAAATAAAAAGACCGTCAACCCTTACACGAATGGTAAGTGCATGAGATCTCGGTGCTTAGTTTTGATGTCAATGCATGTGAAACCTCATCTGCTGACGAAGTGCCATAGTCCGCATCCCCTGCATCTTCTTGGGCTCAGGCTTTGTCCAGCAGCCTAAAAATATGACTGGGCATAAATTCCATCTATGTAGAATTCAGCTAATTCACAGCCATGTGGGCATAGCATGCATCGTTTTGCATGGTCGGAATCTGAGTGTTTGACCGCAATGGCTTTTGTATAGGAAAATACACCTGATGGGGAAGCGTTATTCTCTTCTAGCTTTGTGCAGCGTTAATGCTGCGATGAATGAACTAATCGGAGGATTCAGTTTTGCTTGGATGACGGAGTTAGGGAGACCAGTAAAAAGAATGTCCCTGTCACGCGTGAGATATTTTTTAGTACAAAGACATGCATCTAGTTAAAGATAATTTTCTGTGTCTTCCTTCCACAATTTGTTAGAAATAAAGGGCAAACTGTAATCAGGTGCTGCTTCCAGCATTTTTTCTGTGAAAAAATTGAAATTTCAAGTTACCTAAAATAATTCATTCTAATACTGACCTAAGCTGGTATAATGTTGTACATTAATGATAGAGAAATAGTCCATAGATATTAGAGGGGTTTGGAAGCAATAGATTTTTAAAAAATGTTTCCCTTGGCAGTGTCTGATCATGTACTTGAGTTATTTGTATTTGTGAGTTCAGAAAATTCTGACAAGTTCCTAACTCAACAATCAAACAGTAATACATCAATCAAAGTTAATTGCAATTATGTTTTCCAGTTTTACTATATTGTGTAGTTACATTGATTTGCTTTTCAATTTGATTTAGTGTAGTTTTTCTGATCCAGTAGAAAGCAGATGAAATTTGCACGTACATCAGTAAGTGTTTCCACAGGTGGTTTAGACTCTTTTTCATTTTGAAATATAGTGGATCTGATTTCCTATATCTGAGCTCTCATTAGTGAGATTTTACTAAAATCCAGGGTGAACAGTGGCTTTATTTTTTTTAAAAGAGAGTCATAATTTTTCCTGCCACAGTAATAAAAAAAATATACTGATGTTATTCATTTGACATGTGATAATTGAGCTAGTTATAATGATCTGGAGAAGAAGAGTCTGAAATTTCTCATGCTTTCTCAGAACCTCTTTCCTTCCTAATTTTGTATTTAAATGTGGAACTGGCAAATGATGCAGATGGGAAAAATCATCTTCATTTTTACTGGCTTTAAAACATCTCAGTGAATCTAGTGAACGAGACACAAAGCTTGACTGCATCACATAACAAGATTTTGTTGCAAAAAGGAGATAAATTACCTATATACATAAGATACCATGAACTTTGCTATATTGTGATGAAAAAAAGATGAAAGTAGTTTTGTTATAAATGATTATGTATATTTTGTATTCATATTATCCTAAGGCTACAAAACTGTTAATTAGCAAATAACATGTTACATATCAGCACATTTGGTGCTGAAGGAGGGAAATGCTGGAAATAGAGACGAGAGGTTTTTAGGAATCTAGTTTTAGCCAAGGTTCTCCTCTGTGTCCTGCACTGCAGGACTACCTATGTCATACGTTATCATTTTCATCAGAATGCTGAAAGTCTGCTATTAAGTGTTTCCCACTTGAAGTGTTTTGTGCCTGTCATTTTCCATCCCTTTCCAAGTGGACTAGGTCTCACCGAAACTATAAAACGTCCTGTTTAGTGCATAAAAATTAGCGTTTCTGTTTGTGATCCAAACATCCAAGGTGGTGTATGCAGGATTTTCTTCATGTGCATTTGATGGGTATCTACCAAGGCAAACTCTGTTTGTAGTTCATACATATATATTTTCTTTTTAACTTTTTTTTAGATGTCTGAGATCCCCTGAAGTAAACACACAAGGAGAAACACAATGTTATTGCATAAACGTTACAAGTGACAAGGAATGAAGTGTAGATGTGCAAGGTGCTTTGTTTAGTTTAATCAGTGCTTCTATTATCAGTCATCCTGACATTGTATGATTCTAGTTCTTTATCATTTTGTCAGGAATTAACCGGTACTATAGTTGATTATTAAAGACTATTGTTGTCTTAAGTAAAGGTCTCATCTTTTAAATAAAATATAAGGCTAGTTTTCCTGTGTTCTTCTATGAGCGTATTAGCATTTGCAAGATGCTTCTGATGCAGGTAGCCAGAAACTTTGTTTGCACAGGCCTGTCTTTTCAGAATAACTTCTTTTTTAATGTGTGGCTTTATTTTTCAAAGAGTATGTGGTGACTAATATGTTATTAGCAGGTGTCCAAAATGTAGTTGGGGCACATGTATTGTATGAAGACAAAAGGGACTAGTATTTATTGTAATTTAAAAATAAGACACACTCTGTTTTGTGTTTCATTCCTGAATACTCCTGGTTATTTTGATAACAGGGCTGCTTGTAAATATGATTGCAAAAGCCAGTAGATTGTAAAGCACAAAAACCTAGGGTTTTTAAAGATCTGTGCCACTTCATTCAGATAAGTGGTTTGCTTTTGTGTCCTAGATGGTTTTTGAGTATACTTATTTCCCAGAATGAGCAGTTAATATAATGAATATTCAGTTGCTAGAAGAGCTTTTCTGTGTTTGTTATCAGATAGGATGACTTTGATGGCTCAACTCATGTGCTGTGGAGATAGAACTGCCTTTTCTTTGCAGATAAATGCAGTGGTAGCATTTAGACTTGTTGGCAAAAATATTTCAGAGACATTTTAAGTGTCCCAACCTATCCTGTTCACAGCTGTACCTTCTTTGGATACCCACATTGCAATCAAGATGTTTTAGGGAATAGAGAATTATGTGCACGTAGATACAGAGAACTGCAGCATAACACAGATCAGTAGAGGGATATGTTTAAGTGTTTATACTTGTGGTGCTTTGAATTTGAGCCTTCTGCTGATCTAAACTTAGATTAAAAATCACAGCTGGTGACTATTGCCACAGTTAAATTTCCTCCCACTCCCCTTTCCTCCCATCTCTGTGTGCAAACCGGGGGGACGCAAATGGTGTCACAGGGCTGCTTTCCCTCCACAGTGTTCCCCAGCCATGGACCTATGGAGTGCAAATAACCCTCTCTGCCTTGTTGAACCCCACTTTCTGACAACGCTTGCTACACTGTGCATTGTGACTGTTTCCTTCCCTTTAGCATGCTTAACGTGCATTTCTTTAAGTGACTGTATGAGCTGGGGTTTTGGGCCAGACAGAGGGGTTGTTTGTTTCCTTTTTTGGTTTTTAAGTTTTGAGCTTTTGTAGTTTCAACTTGAGGAGAAGTATTGTGACAGTAAGAAAAATGCTCAAAATGACACCCACTGCAGTGAATTTGCCTCCTCCAGCTGCTGCAGTAGGGTTACTTGGCAGCTGCTCACTCGGATACATCAACTCCTACCACACTTGATTAACCCACACAGCCATGGGCCAGCACAGTGCTAGCTGACAAGATAAAGTTAAGTTTAATTACTGTTATTTTCACAACGAATGAAGTATTTCCTCTATAAGCTTCAAAAAAGTTAGGTGAGACAGCCGTCACTGTGAGAGAGGTAAGGAACTGAAAGATGAGAGTGGCTTTCAGCTGTGAAGAGCAATCTCTGTCTTCCAAGATTTTTTCTTGCCCTCAGACAAATTGTGGCACTGTTAGTGTAACTTAGAAGCGGAGAAGTGTCTGTCAGCTTCTTTGACAGCAAAAGCTGACAGATCTGAAATTCAGTCCAGTCTTTCATTTTGGATGGTGTTCATCAGTGGTCTTTTGGGGAAGTACAGCATTTGAAATACTAAATATTCCCCAAGCTATAAAAAGATATTTTTTTTCCATGGAAGTTTCAAAATTTGGGTGATTTTTTATCACACAAAATTTAACTAAGAGTATTTGTTATACCGCAACATTCGTAAATATGATTCTGTAGTATATAAAATTGAAGGGACAGGTAAAAATCTTGTGATATTTTCAGGAGGAGAGTCATTTTAGCCCTTCTTGGTTGGCCATTTTTCAGCTTCCATAATTGTCTTTTAGGTACGTATAGCAACTGCAATTACTTCTGCAGAGCAGATTGGAGGTAATTCTGCTCTTTACTCTGTTTGAACTTATGAATGAGTTGCATTTCAGAAACACCCCTCACCTCTGTTACTCAACAGTTAATTACTGGTAAATAGTTACTGTGCATCCGATAGAGATAGAAGAATTTTTCAAAGGGTAGGAATAGTTTTATTTTGTGTTATTACTGAAATTTTTGTATTGCACTTTTTCAGTCTTAGAATGTGTTATGGTTTCATGGTGTTCTGCTGTTCTTTTGCATTACATAACATGGCCAAGGCAGAAAAGCATGGCCAAGGCAGAAACAAGGCTCAATACAGTTTGTGTTTAAATTCTAATCTTGGTGGTTCTGATTTTGAAAAGCCTTGTCCCCTGATTGTATTTTGTTTTCAGCAGCATAGTTATAGGATCTATTTAAAGTACCATAGTTCTTGAATTTAAAAGATACTGTTCCTCGGGTTTTTTTCTTTCTTCCCAAATGGTGGTTCCCACTCATGTGATTCAAATGTGCTTTTGGAAAACCCCTAATTATTCACTCCCGGTAGTTCAACTAATTGCTCAAACACTTTTAAAAAAAAAAAAAAAAAAAAAAAAGGTGTGAGTGGGCAGATGTTCTGAGGAGTTTGGAGTGAGCTGGGAGAAGATCCACCTGTGGCTGAGCAAAACAGAATGGAAATCAGACCTTTACCACAGCTGAGAACGCTCATGAGTTTGCCAGTTTTTTCCTTCAGCGCTGCTGTCCCCAGTGTCACCCGTGCTCTGATCGCAGGCCCTGCTGCTGCAGCGAGCTCTGCGCTCCCACCTGCATGTGCATCCCACACCGGGTGTAAGGATGGGACAACAATTACTCGGAGTTTGGCCAGAGCACGCGATACAGAATGTCGGTTCTGTGCTTTGGTTTGTGCCAGCTGTGGGAGGACAGTGATCATTTAAGACAAAGGCAGGGGCTGTGTTTGTACTGCTTAAGAGCTGTGCAGAATGTGGCTGCAGCGTTTTCTTACATGCCAGCTACTGTAGAGCAATATGCTAACAGCACTTATCAGCGGCACGTGTGGGCAGCACAGTCACTTCTGGTGCGTGTAATTGTCCTGTTTCCATGCAGACAGGCTGATGTACAAATGCAAATGGCAGAAAAGTCTCTGGCGTTTGACTGGGATCCCACAGTGCTCAAATCTCTTTCAGGTCACAGTAGACATTTTCATGCAGTGTCTACACTTTCATTTTTCCCAGAGCAGAGTCAAAATGCCCAGATTGATTGCCTTGTAACCTACACTAGCACGTGCTTATCAGAAACATTTATGTCCAGCAAAGGAATTGTTTTGGCCTCTCTGGCTTGTAACCAGAGAGCTAAACGAATGAAAAAGAGCTGATCTATTGTTGTACCACACGCTACCAGGATACTTGAACTAGTTCCGACTTTATTCCATAACTTAAAGGAGTAAGTCCCTGGCAACTGTGCTTTTGCAGTCAAGGTAATTCACCTGATAATTTACTCTGGTACTACATGTCCAAAGAATGCCTTGTTTCATTACTTATTTCCATACTTCAGCATCTCATATTAAAGATCAGTAATCTAAGATGGCTATACAACTTTTGTTAAAATGACTTTTTTTTAAGCTATTTTTTCTATATACCTCTATATATTAAAAAAAAATATTAAAAAATCATTATTATTATTCTCACTAATTGCAATATTAACTCAGTTATGTTTTTATGTTTGCTGCAGGCTGGAAATTAAATCCAGTTGTTGGTGCAGTTTATAGTCCAGAATTCTATGCAGGTAAGGATTATGCTATAGTGGTCCATGCAATATTTTTTTTTTAATAGTCCGTAAAACATGCAAAAGTGCAGCATATATGTTTGGTGTGAGTTTTGGTTTCTTTGTTTGATTCACATGATCTGCATGTCATTTACAGATTTGCGATGCAGGATTTTAACAGCTACCTGGGTGTAGTAGAGTTTATATAGAAGATATATTAATACCTTTTTATTGGAAAGTAGATGATATAACATGAAATGTACTATAATATCCTAGTCGTATATAAGATTTCATTTCTATTTTATTTTATTTCTGTTTTATTTTATATTTTGGTACAGTCACTTTCCTCCAGAAGTTATTTAAGCCTGGAGCACAACAACAACAAAAATATTTATCTATGCAGATGTGTTTCACACATATACATAGACACAAATAAGTAAAGAATACGCGTGTCTGTAATTTTTTTCTTGAACATTTTTCTTTAAATTTTACGTTAGGTTTTTCAGTTTCTTAAAATTTCTATATTTGTAATCTATATTCTCTCTTTACTCTTTACTGAGGTTGATTTCTGATCCTGGTTACAATTAGGGCTTAATATAGTCTTTTTCTACTTGAACTCCGTGTAGAAAGTTTCTAAATGTGATTTAGCAACAGTATTAAAAACAAACATAGTTGTACTCCAAACCCCAGTTGATTTCACAGGAATTTTAATTCCATCCATAACCATAATCACTAGTAAGTCTGAAAAAAATATGTATTAGAGGCTAATAATTTACATTTAAGACAGAAATAATCACTGTAATCCCAAATGTTTCTAATAGGTAATAAAGTCGCCTTCCTTTCTTAAGTTCACCATCGTATGAATCTTCCATGACTTTCATGGGAAACGGGGAGTTCTTTAGTTTTCCATTTCAATCTGTTTTTCAGTTGTCTGTGGGTGTGTATTCTGGATACAGATACCTAATCATGAGTAAAAAAAAAAAATCCACTGTCACACACTTCGGTAATTGAAAATAAAGATGTAGTTGTAAAATGCTTTCTTTACAGCAAGTACAGGACAGATTTTAGGAAGCATTTTTTGCAGGTGGTGGTTAGGCAGGGGAAAAGGTTGCCTGGAGAAGCTGGGGGATCTCCATTCATAGAGATATTCAGGCTTCCACCAGACAAAGCTGGAAAACTTTTGTTAGTTCAAGGGATTTCAGGAGAGAGAAAAAAATTGTTAAATAGGACTACTTTATCAAACAGATAAAACAAGACAAAACTGCTCCAGTTAGGGTACTTTGTTGTAAGAGTGGCACAGGATAATAAAGCTACTAACTTGGCATTCATGGAATTGCAGTATTTAGTGTAGGCAGGATTTATTTCCTTCCTTGATGTATGCCTACGTTGAAAACAGGAATTTAACATTGATCTTGTTTGAGTAGTTAGTGAACCAACCCTGAACCTGCATAAATTAGAAAGTCAGAGTTATTAGTCATTTTATATAAATGACTTTGTGTTAATGACAAATAAAATAATATTCCCATAGTACAGTAATCAATTTTCTAATACGTACGCAGAATTAACAGTCTGACTTATAATTGTCTCATGAAGTAGGGCATGAAGAGTTCACATAGTTTGTAAATTAAAATCAATATTTTCAATCTCTCCTGAAGGTAATTTTCCTAATTTACTGGACTTTTCCCTAACATTTATTTTGTCTTTTAATTATAAAATGGCAGGTTATTGATTTTTTTTGTATAACCTCCTAAAGTCCCAAGTGCATTTTTATTGCCAACACAAGGGAGGTGTTTGCCCTTCTTAATGAGAATCTTTAATTACCATTAGAAGAGTATTAATTTAATTTTATGAATTATGACATGCACTCCACCATACCTATGCAGAAAGCTTTATCAAGATCCTTTGTGTATTTCAGATATTTTTCTGTTTATACATGTAAGCAACCTTTGTGTTTGTTTTTTATTTAATTACCTATCAAATGCATATTTTCTGTATTGACTATAAGATAATTTTTTCTGAGACATTTAAACTTTCTTTTAAGCAATTGAGAGGTCTGTGCAGATCTTTTAAAGCTGTTAGAAAACGAAACAGTGAAAGAGCAATGCAGTTCTTGCATACCATAATCTAACACTGTGACATCTTTTTGTTTGCGTACACCCCCACCACTTTACTTGGAGAAGAAGCAGTTTCACTTTGGAAGATGATACAATTAGAAATGCAATTTTTAAGACGGTCGCAGTTCTGCCCATTTGGTTTAATTACTGTCTCCAGCACTGTTGTGCTAAAATTGTACCAACTCTTTCATAGTTAGTGCAAGAAGTTCCTTTAGCTTCTAATAAATGATGAAAAATTTGGCCACTTCTGAAATAAAGATGATACATTTGCAGAGAAACTGTTGATTTAAAGTACCTTTAATCTTCATAAATAAGTAAAAAAACAGAAGGTTATACAAAGCTGTCAGGGTGGCACTGATGAATGGCAAATTCACCCGTTTCTCAATTGCCGGTGAAGACACATGCCGCAAGGCTTAACCGTATTGTACATCATATCTGCCAACTCATTTCTGTGATTAAATATTCCATCAGTGCAGGCTATAGGGCGGTAAAGCTTAACAAGATTCATAAGATGCACCACTTGAATACACATAACTCACTTCCTTGGATAGAGAGCACCCCGCATGCAAAAGAAAATTAGAGTTGAGTTAAATTACTCCATAAGACAAGATCAATAGAGAAAGGAAAAGATCCCCTAATGCAATGCAAATCTAAGATATAGTTATGTCCTGACAACTTGAAGCAGGCAATTAAAGTCAAATAGGGAGGAACGCAATGTAAATCAGCCCTAAAACCTTGAAGATAATGGTAAACACTAGGACCAGTGACATGATTGTGATAGCTCTGCTCTTTTTCCTTAGTGTACACTTCTGTAAAAGAAAATCTTTATTGAGGAAATGCGTGACAGCTAAAAATGGAGACTATAAGATACATAGCAGACGCACAACAGACACTACATAAGTAAAGTATTAGGTTGGGACTGAAAAATACTATATATTTGCCAAACACTATAGATTTTTCTTCCTAAGTAGCCATTCTAAGATGTTTTTCTGGCTTTGAAATGCGTGTGCTGTAATAAATTAGAATGCTCCAAAAATATGGCTGTTTAGGTCATGTGGTAGCATGATCGTGGGTTTCCAGTGACACGTTTGTGAGGTACAATTTGAAGACTGCTTTCATCATGCTGAGGTCTTGCAAGTGTCCCAAACCGCTGCTGGCGGTGGCCGTGCTGGTGAGCTGGCTGGCTGGAACACCTCCTGCCCTTCCCACAGCTCCGCTGGGACGTCCCAAAATGACGTCTCATAGAAAACAAAAGGACGGTGATGTTTTTTTCATTTATCATTTTCAGTATTTCACAGAATCCCACTCTTCTATATACCATAAGTGGTAGGTATTTTTTTAAATTGACTTATGTCCACATCATCTCCTTCTAGTAAACAGAAGGAGATGTTTTTCCTCCTTATGAGAAAGAAATGCTTAATCAAGTTAAGATTTCCACTTCAGCTTATCTTTTCCAGGAAACTATGAAGTTCTTACACAGGTCCTGAGGAAATATTGTAAGCACTGTGTGATCCATCTCACAAAGCCTTCATGTAAACTGGGACAAACTTTTCAGTTATTTGTTTATCCATGCACTTTTAAATCCATCTCATAGGGACCCAGAATTATGCTATGTTAAGCTAGAGCCTGTTATGTTCCCCCATACACATCTACGGCTGGCAAAACACAGATTTGCAGTTTGGTTTCTTCACTAGGAGTGTTATCTTCTGGTACTTTCTTACCATAAGCTGTTACATTCTCTGTTTCTGTAGTCCGTTATAGTATAATTTTTACCTGCTTATTTGTTTTTATGTATTTTCTATTTCATCTGTAACACCTAGCCTTCCTTTCCGTCTCTGAGAGTCTGAAACCAAAGTTCTATGTTGTTACTCTCAGTTATTGCAGATTTTTCTCTTTTTTCTCTTTTGCTTTTTGGAATGATAAATTTTTGAGCAATCTCTTACACTCTCCTTAGTGGAGTGTAGGATATTATTGCACCTGTGTTACTACAACAGATCTGTCCTTTAAAGCAGATACCTTGAGACACAGTAAGGGGATTTTAAAAGACTCTGGGTTTTTTGCATTTTAGGATGCATATGTGTTAAAGAGGCGTCTTTTTGACAATTTCAGTATGCAAGGTGGGGGGAAAAGATGTTACAGAAAACAACTGGAAATCTAGTGAACCTTCTTTCAGAAAACAGTTGAATTCACAGTGTCCTGCATGAGAAAATATTCTTGTCTGGTCATAACCAACAAACAATATTTCAATAATGTCAAAAATTAGATTGGCACTGGAAAAGTCTTAAGACTAGTGAAGAAGAGTCATTAGAACAAGGCACGGAGCACAGCTCAATGACAAGTAATAGAGATCCGTTCTCCTTTTATCTAAGCGACTAACGATGTAATCTTGATTGTGAACAGTCATTAAGTGCTAGAAGTTTTTCAGAAGCTAATTTCAAGAGTCATCCTATGTAGCTGAGTAGTTGTACTCACTTCATAAATTACCTTAACCCTGTGAGGACTATTTGTAAGCACCCAGTTTCCTGGGCAGTTAGATGTTACACTCCAACCAGGCTTGGAAAATTTTCCCCATCATTTAAAATGAAAAAAAAAAAAAGGGAAAGAGCTTGTGCTTTAGAATGTTTTATGTGCCTTCAGAAGAGAATATTTAGATGCCTGGGGCTTTTTAGCATGCTGTAAAATTGGAAGCTAGCAGTATCCTCCAAGAAGCAGATTTTGTAACAATCTTCCTTTCACAAGTTTGTTTTTAACTTTGAAATATGGTGTTATATATAATTAAGAAATGAAAAAATACTATGGTACAGTATATATAAACATGCACTTCAGAGGAACCCAGGGGAAGAGAGGATTCCTGTATGTTTGCTGACACTAATTCTCTTTGTCCGTGTCTTAAAGCATCTATTTCTGGAGCATAAGAGCACCTGGGATTCATTTAATCTTTCTAGTGTTTCTCTTTGAATTTAAATGACTCTTGCATAAGCTCAGCAAATACCCTAGAAACACTTCTCAGGGAAGGTGGTTGAAGTTTTTGAAGCTGAATTATATGCTTGCACAGCAATTCTAATCCTAGGGTAAAAGTTCACTGTACTATATCCGTAAAGCACAATTTTGGGGAAAATTGTCTGTCATTATATAGATTATTCCTTTTTATAATTTGATTGCATATGCTTAGATTTGAACTAAGCAGATTTTTGCAAAGAAACATATTCTCACCCTTGTTAGCTAAACAGTTTAAGTAATTCTCAAAATACAGAAAAATTAAATAATTATTGTTTATTATCCCATCTGTCAGTTATATAGATGCTCCTTTTCAAAGCATAAAACAAAGCTGCAACTGTTGTTTCAAAAATCATAATGTTAAAGTACCGTCATACAAATGATGACATCCTAATTAGATTAACACCAGTGATGACAGTTAATGCATTTCTAAAACTTCTGTGGAGCTGTTACAAGCCATTACAGTGGAAATACTGGTTTATGAAAAATTAATAAAGCCAATAGAAAAATGGAATTCAACATCTGTACCAGCTATTTACTCAAAAAAATCTTCCAGAATTAATTATGCCTTATGCCACATTATGATGAGTTTTTCATTAAAATGTATACCGTCATGGAAACTGAACAAGGATTATTCAAAGAGTAATGCCAATGCCTGTTATTTTTTGAAAGATTAATTTAGTTAATTGGTTATACATTTAAATCTGGAGCAAGGTTAATCAACCTGTATTTATCATTGTATCGAAGTCTGCACTTTTTAAAGAGAAAATCACAGATACTGTTACTATTACCCTCTTAAAGCTGTTTCTTCTATTTGGATGGGGTTTTTTTAATAACACAGTATACACTTAGGCTTTGATACTGTTCCTGTGTGATCTCTAAAAGAAATTCCATACTCTTGATTATTTTATGTTTAATCTTGAGCTGTAGATAGAGCTTTATACCAGAAGATAGAGAACGGTTAAGAAGGGAGTTCCTGCTTCTTCAGTGTAAAAGTTCAGGAATTTTGACCACAATCTGGCATAGAGGAATTGTTTGATACTGGATTATGATGAATTTGTGCACAGATAGAATGTGGAAAAACAGAAACTGTGTATTTGCTGGAAGTTGGAGTTCCTTTACAACAGGGGAAGGGGCGTGTTTGGGGGGGGCAGGGAGGGAGGAGGCGGGTCTTGGATCTTTTTGCTTGTTGATAGAGTATTGCTGAGTCTAGAGTTTTCTGCAAATGAGCCTGAATTAACTACTACTGAGATATCCCACCTGAACTAGTCTTAGGTGACTACACAGCAAAACCAGACCGCCCCTGTCTTACTACTCAGCATTGACTGATGTAGAGATTTTAAGTGTAAGTTAGTGCTGCATCCCCTCTGTGGTACAGTAGCAGCAGTTATGCCGTTCTCCAGTGACAGGTCAGATATCTGATGCTGAAGTTTTTTCTAGAAGTCATATCTGTAGTTACTGTAGATGGAAATCCTCTGAGATGACAAAACATTGCCAACAAGTTGGTAGAGCTTGCATGGATGAGAAGCACAAAGTTGAGGCAGGGAGGAAAGGTGTACAATTGTTACATTAGCTGTTCTGGGGTGTAAAAAATGTGTAGAAATGAAATAATATACAGAAGAACAGAAAAAGTCTATTTAAATAGGTATTGTAAAGAAGGAAATAGAGCCAATGAATGGCAAAAGTTCTCTAGCCTTTGTTCCTCTTGTATGCCCTGCTTGTTTTTTTACGAAGAAGTGAGATGCCTTTACTTGTTCTAATGTCCTAACTCAAAAACCTGCTGTTCCTTTTGAACTGCTGGATAATGAAGTTCCTCAATGGTAGTTCTGCTTGGTACCATTTATGAAAATTTCTTGATTCCTTAAGTAAACTTGCTCCTCTTATGATGTCGGACCCAAAGATCAAGCAATGTGTGTGAGCTAGGCTTGGAATGATAAATTCCTGTGTGTAAGCCTGAATTCTACTTTGACACATGTTCTGTGAGCTGGTGGGTGAATACAGGACCAAGTATAATCATAATTAAACTTGTGGTTGCAACTTAATTGAGTACCTTATTCCAGCACAGAGCACCATGTGTGTTAAAAGTATGTTTTATTTAGGTCATGGGAGGGAAATACACTGACAATTATTAGATATGTGGAGGCTGCTTTGAACAAATGATTGGAAGCTGGGAGAATACCTGTGAGAAGAATATAATTCTTACTGTGTCCTTGTACTTTATCTTATGTGGACACTTTTGATGATTTTGAAAATTTTATGCTTTCAATTCTATCCAATGTGTCAAAATCCCACCCAGCTTCCTTTTTGAAGCAGGACTAACACCAGTGCTAGATCAGGTGAGCAATGCCTTTTTATACATCTATGAAGACAGAGATTTATAATCTTCTTTGGATAACCTTTTCCAGTGCTGCACTGCCATCTTAGTGAAAAGCCTTTTCCTAATGTCCAACCTAAACCCTCCCCAGCTACAGGTAGGTGGTGGCCATTGACCTTTTGTGTTATCAGCTGCTACCATTCCAATGAGATTTTGGCTCCACCATCTTTGTAACTTCCCTTCAAGTAGAGAAAGCTATTAGATTGCCTTTTAACTTCTTTGAGAGAGTGATCAAGTTCCCTCAACCTCTCTTCACAGGACACAAGCTCTGGACCCCTGTCCATCTTGATTTCACTCTAACACATCCCCTCCAGTTCCTCCACCTTTCAGCTGAACTGGAGTGGCAGTAGGTTTAAAAACTGGATGCAGTATTTCAGGTGCAGTCTTGCTGGCACCAAGCGTGTGTGTGTTGAGGGAATAACAACAGCTCTTGATCTGCTGGCCATGTTTCTCCTAAGTTCAACTACTCTGCAGTTTGCCTTGTTTGTTTAAATGTGACTTTAATAAAACAAATGAAAGTGTTGTGATCAGGCAAGAGCTGTGCTGTCATTTCTTTGTTATTACATTGCTTCTAACTTCTTGTATGCTGTTCAAATGTTTTTTTATTTTGGATTTAATTGATCAGCACTTAAAGGGATAAAAATAAATTTAGGTACTGTGTTTTATTTGTGAAGAGGATCTTCCGAGGAAGAATAATGCTTGGACTTCTTTAAATGTCATTCTTGTGGTTAGTGAAATTGTATTCTATGGTTCCCTAATTAGTAACAGACCAAAAACAAATTAAATAAATATGGTGGCAGCCTAAAACTGTCTAATTATAAACATTATACTGAGATATCTTTTTCCACAACCTTCTTCCTGTCCTCCTCTTTTTAATACATTAGTTTGCAGCATGAACGCGGTTTTTAAGTTTATCTGACAATTATCCCCACTTGCCACATGTTGGCCTGGGGTTTGCAGGGCAGGTTTAGTGCAGATGAAATAGATTCTGTTTGCAATGAACTGCACTGGGAGCTGTACTGGAGGCTCCACGTGTGCACTGACTGTCACATGTCACCCAGACTGGCTTTTGGGCAGCTTTGAACTGCGTGTGCTGGGGTCGTCTGCTTCAAGAGACAAGACTAACCCTGGTCCAGGCTCAACTTCTCCAGGCTCTGTGTGATGTAGGTTTAGAGGCCGGATATAAAAGCAGCTGTTTTAAAGCTACTGTTACTGTCTCACCAATTACATGACAACAGAGGTCAGCCTGGGTGTGCACTGTCTGGACTACAGTATGTGTGGGGGTTGTCTGATGGAGTAAAACTGAGGCTGTAATTCAAATACCAGCTGTGGATATATGTAAAAAGCAATGACTTAAGAATCTCCCTGAGAGACATTTAAGAAAAGCTACAAGGGCATCACTAAAACACTTGGGGCTGTTTTTTTGTTGTTGTTTTGTTTGTGGTTTTTTGTTTGTTTGTGTGTGTGTGTGTGTGCGTTTGCGATTTTTTTTGTTTGCTTTTTTGGGGGGAAGGGGACTTTTTTGTTTGGGTTTTGTTTTGTTTGTGTGGAGGTTTTTTCTGTGTTTTTGTTGTTTTTTGGTTTGTTTTTTTTCATTACTGGATAGGATGTTTGAAACGCTAGATAAGTTAATAGCAGTTATGCAGAAGAATAAATTGCTTTCATTAGAAGAATAACAAAGTTAGGAAGATCCATGCGTTAGGATGGACAGTCAGGCAGACAAACTGTTCTGCAATGTAAAATAATAAAGTAATACATGTGATGTAAAGTTAATACAGTTAAGTGGAATGGAAAACAAGTCTGTGTGTTAAACCTTGATTACATCTGCAAATTAATGCTAAAGTAGCTAAAGATTATATTGAACTGTATTCCAAACATATAGATAATGTTTTCTGTTTCGTCTTATGCACTTTTTTCCCATTTGGGGCATTGGATGACAGAATGCCCAATACGTTTGCATTGTAATTGTTCTTTATGATACTTACTGAGAGTAGATTTCAAAATACTGAGTTTTTGTTCGTTTACTCATTTGTGGAGGCAGCTGAGATGAAGCTGTGCTTTACAATAGTACACAATCTATGTCAGATTGGCTCTGTCAGATTTTCTTTGTGAAAATTGTTTTGTGGGAAATCTCCAGGGACAGAACTGCTTCTAGTAAAAGTGGGTACTTTGGAAAGTCTGGAAACAATGTGTTTCCATTTTTGTAATGTTTTTTTCAGGCTCCTGAAATTCTGGAATCTGAATGGGCTAGGGAAGAAATAGAATACCTAAAGCCAGGACTATGCATGATGATTGAATTTTTGCTCTTTTTATGTTCTCGGTTTGTCATTCAGAGTAGAATTTTATTTGTAAGTTAAACCAAACTTCTACTGGGGTAAGTAAATAGAACTGAGGGAATAGGAATTTGCATCTCTGCATCTAATTGCATTAGATTTGCATCTCTGTTTTATTGATTTACCGAAATAGGTAATTTACACAGAAAATAGTGTCTTTATATAATATAAGGAGATAAAGTATAAACACATCTACTTGTAATCCCTCCAGGGCCATTGTGAAATTGTAGTGTTTGTGCAGAAAGGCTCCAGTTTAATTTTTCTGTGAGTCTATTCATATTGCAGTCTTCATTCATCAGACAGATGTGTGAATGTGACCTATTTTAGTTATCACCAGAATATAAGTGTATTTTTTTATATTTTCAAGTATCCTATTTCAAGGATAGTGTAATACAAGCTCAGTGTTTATACTTCAGAATTTATCTCATGTTTGAGTAACCATCATTTACCTACCTTTTAGTCTGCTAGGAGGACCTAGAAAGATTAGGAATAAAGATTTGACTTTCAAAGGTCCTGAACAACTTCAGTGGGGCAAATCTCTCAGTGTAAGATAATGGCAGTGAATATCACTGAATATCTATTTATGTGCACCTGAATTTGTATATATCTGTCATATAGTAAACATGTTGTGTAGGAAAGTTGAAGTTATGGGCAATATTGACAGTAGCATTTTCAATTTTTGACATGATTACATAATGCATTTCCAGTGTTAGATTTTTTTGGTGACAGTTTGTGAATAAGGATGTACATTTGGATGCCAATGATAAAAATTCACTAACAAACACAGATAAGTTCTCTAGGCTTGTTATGTGTTTTGGTATAAGCAGCAGTTCAGTTTGTGTGACATAGTAGTTTCATTTTGGTTACAAGACAAGGCATGTCTGTGGCTGATTGATAATTTTTAAAATTATATTTGGAAAGAATGGTTTATTGCAATTGGTTTGCATGGTGGATACATTACATAAACTGTACCTACAAAATGCAGCCCATCTATGGCAAGGTTAGCACGCTAATGAAAGTAGAAAAGTCAGTCACACTATGTGGTTTCAAGCTGGCATTACTTTGCCACATGCTAACGGTACCATGACACAACCTCAGTTTGCCACTGAAAGCATGCTGCATTGTCGAGCTATTCCTCCTAAAGCAATCTTTGAGAATTTAGGGGATCAGTAGTGGATATAACTTTGAGCTTTTCATTGGTGGAGTGGGTGAAACGTTAAAGCAAGTCAGCACATTGTGAGGCAGGAAAAGGATGTTGACGTGGGAGCAGAGCTTCAAAGAATTTGCCGCTTCCCAGCTCCTGTGCTGTCTGCAAGGTCTTTCTCAGTCTTGATCGGTTGTGTGTGGGACGTCAGGTCCTGGAGAAGGAGGAGGTGGGGAGAAGGGGAATGAGGAGAATCTCACACAGAATTCTTACCGGAGCGGCAAACCTGAAAAAAGTGAAGGGGGAGGGGGCAGGGGAAGGGGAAGGGGAGGTTCGTTTCCCAAAAAATGTCTTGGAGACACATACCTCCACCACCATGGTCTTTCCCCCACACCCCACTCACCCCCCTTTCTTGTTTTTAATAACCTATGTGTAGTTAAATGTGAGTCAGGGATTTACTACATAAGTGTATATACAGAGCACAGATTCTCATCACCAGCAGCAAGTATACACAAGTCACTCATTAACTGAATGTATTTGAGGTTTGCTGTCAGAAGCTTATGTAGATACTTACTTGGATTTACAAAGTCACCTTTGGACATCACCTACTTGAGATTCTCCTCCCTACCATGTAATTCTCTTGTTTAAGTGAAACAGTCTATATAACTTTGTGGGAATTAAAAGTAGTTTTTGTTTGTATTTTTAAGATCTTGGAAGAAAGGATGTGTGTATTTTTGGGTAAACCTACTTTATTCCTTGTTAATAATGGAGGAAGCAATTCAATATATCAACACAGTCATCCGTGAATCGTGTTAAAGTCTAAATGAATATGATTTCATTTATAGAAAGATCCCAAATAACTGAAGGCGCTCACAAAGCCTTTTTTTTTTTAATTAACAATATATTTAAAAGCATACTGAGGCCATGTTTCCTTATTGGTAATTAAGGGCTAAAAGAGCGCTTAACTATTATGTATTCAAGATAGAGACTTTAAATTCCCTAGTCAGATGGGACAAGAGAAGCTAATGTACGCTATTATTGTACCACAGTGGCCTTTTAGTTAGGTGCTTCTGATCCATTTCTGTGATACATTTTGAAATAATCCATCATAGAACAATATTTCAGACCAGAACAAAGATAATACTATTTCTGTGTGGAAAGACCAATATTAAATTACACATTTAGAACAGCAAATAAAGAGTGGACATGGATCGATTATGAGGATCTCTGATACACTAGCAAATCTCCTGATGTGTTCATGAGAGATGCAGCTTTGTAGTTTTCTGCATGCATTGTGTATGGAAGAGGAATTAAGTGTATAGTTATAATAGTTTTTGCAAAAGGTAGAAAGAAAAACAGTGATCAGAATGGGTGAGAACTAACTGAGGGAGAAGATTGGGCTATGTAACATCCAGCTGTATTGGGAGGAAGATAAAAAGAAATAACTGAATTTATAAATAATACAGCTTTTAGATTAAAGTAATAAAATAACATTTTATCTTATAATGATATAGGTGAACTGGAACACAAATATTTTTAGCTTTTATTCATTTTCTCCTGTGAGTTTATATAGGGTGCTTTTTTTTTTTGATGAATAGTGATATAGAAGGTATGAACTGGTACTTAGTTACAAAAAGCAGTAAGAAGCTCCTGTTGGTAATGGCATAAACATGTATGAAGAAGAGCTATTTTACCTGGAAAGCCAAGTGCATAATGGATTAGAGTGATGTAATCTTCACTAAATCTCCTTGTATGTAGTAAGTTACTTTCTATATTATAAACAGTCATCTACCCATGCACTAATACCCGCTCTAGACCAGCCTTGGGGATTGACTTGATTAATTTCTGCCACTGAAAATGCTTATGTGGTTACTCTCTTGTTATGATGGAGTATACTATAGGGAACCAGTGTCATCTCTGAGTTGTCTGAATAGCTTTATATGAAGCTGTGATTCTTCAGGATTCCCAGAGTGAAAGCAGGAAATCAGTTTTTTCCCCCATGTCTCAGTTACATTCCAGGGCAAAACCCCAGCGCATTACTGAGCACTACAGTGCAACTTCCGTCCTCTTCCTTTTTGTAAATCTCCCCAAATTCTTGAACAATAAATAACAACATTGTAAATTTTTGTTCATGAGCAAAGGTACTAAAGCCACCTATACTGGGGGATGATGTATTCTAAGCTCAGGTTCTCAGTAATGGTACTTAGACTATACAATCCCAGTAATTAAGGTTTCTAGAATGTTGTTTCAATTTATACTTCCATAAATGATGTCATAAGAGATTCCAACTAGCTGTGCAGATCCTTTTAAAGTTATTCCAGATCTCTACTTCTAAGCTGCCTGTAGTGCTGGCTAAACAGTGGTTGCAGTTAAAAGCTGTTTTTAACACAAGTGATTTAAAATCCTTTATAATTTACTGGGAAGTCCTGTTGTTGATCCTGGTTACTTCTTCTTAGCTACCTGAGTATTTGAGAAATACAGTGAACTTTGTCATATGTTTTGTATGAGCCAGTGAGTAGTCTGTGCATCATCACTAGTGTATTGGTATTTCCCCTTATGCTTTGTGGCTTAGTATATATAAATCATGTAAATAACTATACACAAAAACTTATGAAAAAAATTAGGAAAATACTTTCAGTCAAATATCTTGGAACTATTGGGAACTGAATTTTTAGTATTCTAAAAATGTAAATGACTTTACATAATATTTCTCACAGCCCTGAATATTTTTAGAGTAATTATTTCCTCAAAATAACTATAGTCCTTCAACAAAGCACCTAATCAAACATTGGAGGAAGAGGAGTGTGAGTGGGAGTATTTTTTGATCATGAAAAGTACATTTTTGTCTGTGCTGCCAGCCTGTACGCAAGGGATGAGGAGAGAATCAGTCTGGCCAAACCACCCCCTTACAACCAGCAGCATGGCTGCCTCAGTTTCCCTTCTGCTGCTGCTCTGTCTAAAGCTCTTCTCTGTGCCTGCAGGGAACACACTTAGCGGACATAGGTGCTAATATTTTTCTGATCCTTCTGACAGAGTGAATTAGGAGAGACTTTGTGCTGATGGTCTTCAAAATCTTGTGTCACTGGTCACATGCCTGTTGTGACCAAACAAGTAGATGCTTATATTAGGGAAAAGTAGAAAAAAAAACAACTTGCAGGTTGTTCTTAATGAGAAAATACCAACCTTAAATATGCTGGTACAGAAGGTGTTGCAGACTTAAAGATGAACTCTTGCATGACTGAAATTTTTTGAAGTTCATCAGCTCTATTATATTATTAAATTACAGTTTGAACAGAAATATTAAGAACTTTATATTAAAATCCACTTTCTTAAAAAAACCCCGCCATCCTTTATTCTGTCATGCTAGGATTTAGTATTCTAGAAGAAGAATAATGTTTTTGTCCATCAGGGAATTTGTGGATGGTTTCGATGTTCTGAAGTTTATCCAGAAGATCTTATTGTAAATAATTCAGTCTTTTCTCAGTTGTATAAATTACAATTTAAATATTTTAATACCAAAATTAGATGCATCAGAAATAATCATTTCTCATAAAAGCAGATTTAAAAGTTCCATATTTTTCTAACAAAATCTAATACTAGTGTTTTAGGTATTACTATTAATTTTACATACTAATTCGAAGGCAGATTGTCAAAATATAATTAGAAAACTCTATGCAACAAATTAAATACAGTCTAGTAGCATGGATGAAAAAAACATCTGTTTTGAAGTACTTTCATTGGAAATTAGAAGACTCAAGTAGGGAAAATTAGATTTGTATGAGATGAAATCAGAAAAAAATGTAAGAATGTTAGCTGCAAAGAATAGGAAAATAGCTGTGGACCACAGAACAAGTATCATCTAGAATTTATATTGAATAATATAAAGAAACTATGATCTTCAGTTTCTAAAAAACTTTATATATTTACTAAATATATTTGAAATCATTACAGCTGAGTGAATGTGTCTGTGTCTTCAGCTCACTCTCATTTCAGGCTTCTGTAGTAGCACAAGTTTTGTAGTATCTATGGTGTTAAATACATCCATATTCCAATGTACACATTCCTAGAGTCATGTGAGTGTGTTGATATGTCCTGCTAACATCCTGCTGTTCCTGGTGGTCTGTATTCCAGAAGGGCAGAAGGTTTTTTTCCTAATATGTCGATATAGTTGTCAGGATTCAGTCTGTATTCAGCTAAGAATGCTAAAATATACTTACTGAGAAAGGTATTGAAATAGTAAGGCATTTGATCCAAGTTAATTTGAAAATAAACAAAAAACAGGAAATAAACCTAAACTTCTGTCATTTGTTTAAAATGAACATCCATTGCAAACGTGTTGTTTTAAATTCATTTGGTTGTTAGCTTTACTTTCTTTCTTCTTTTTTTTTTTTTTTTTTAAGAAATGGTTGAATTTGTTTTATTTGGTTTTATTCTTAATTCTGAATCCAGTTTATATACTGGAAAGTAACTTATGCTTATGTTTTTCTCATTTGAGGAAAAAATACTGAAATCTTCAAGTGTATTAGCAATTGCACCAGTGTTAAATTAAGCAGTAGAACTTGAGAACGTACTTGGCCTAACATGTGAGCTTTGTGGTCTGATTTATCTGCTGTGTTTGCTAGAGCAGCCTCTCATTTTGGCCAAGGCTGGGGAGATGGGGGGTGTGCGTGGTTTGGCCGCTGCCATTAGTGGCAGCGCTAAACTGGGCAGCTACTGGTGCAAGGACAGGGCAGAGAGGGAGAGAAACCAGAGGGACTGGTGTGCACTGCACGTGCCTCACTGTGCACCAGCCTCCCCGGGTGATAAAAAGGGTGTTTGTATTTGGGGGGATGCCTGTGGTTTGCTTTTTCAAATGTAAAATTGCATGTGTTGATTGGGGCTCTTTCTGCTTTGAAGTCAAAGTACAAAAAGTGCTCCCACTTCACTGCACTGCTCTGGTTATGGCTTTATTTCTGTTTTGAGATAAAAATGAAGGTTTAGTTTGAGTGTTCCAAAAGCAGATACCACTCTCTCTCTCTTTCTTGTAGGCAGGGTGCTGCTGTGCCAGGCAAACCAGGAGGGATCTCCCGTGTACAGTGCCCCCAGTTCACTAGTATACACATCCACAAGTAAGCTAGTGCTACGGCTCTTTCGTTGTTTTGTTTTGTGACAAAAGCACATTAATGTGAATTAAGCCCTCTAAAAATGTAAACTTTCCCAATAGCTTTTGTTAAGGTAAATTTGGTATTTATAAACATATGCAAATAATGTCAACGGTGTTTTTAGTTGCATCGCTATCATCAAAGTATGTTTTATTTAATAAAAAAGACACGCTAAATTGCAGTTTTACAGAAATGGTCAAAAGTTCTATGTAACACTGAAATTTTTTGGAATCCAGTCCTGTTGCGCACTCTGCATTTTATGTAGATGATGTTGTGCTTTCTTTTTCCATCATGGTCACAACTGTGATTTGAATAAAAGCGTTATGTCTCCATTTAATTGTGTCAGGAAGCAAAGAGATGTGAAGTCTTTTTTACAAAAGGAAAAAGACTGTGCAACTGGGTATTTTGAATTCTATAAAGCTGCCCCAATAAAAGCAGCAAAGACAAGCTGAAGTGATACATTCTGTCATCAGCCATTTTTCTGTACAAAACTTTGGATTTGAAATGTGTCCTCTCAGATTCTGAGGCAGAAGTGGAACTTGATGCTTCTGCGGGTGTTTTAGGTTGTATTGGTGATACCGCTGATGCCCATTCTGAAATATAGTCAGAGAAGAAGCCTCTAACTGCATGAAACAGCAATAATTGCTGCTTGCTGAATCAGGGTGAACAGCAGCATTTGCTCTGTGTTCTTAGCAGTCCTCTGTAAAGAAAATATTTTACTTTGTCTGATTTAACAACATTATTGGATATGCTCTTTATGAAGATCCTATTCAATCTAGAATCCTTTAAAGCTTATCTAGACTGCTAAAGTAATTATTTTCTTTTGTTAATTAAAACCAGAAATGAGGACTGAAGAGTTCCATAGTGATCATCTCTACAGTCATGTAACTCTCTTCTGTCAAAGGCTATAAACATCGTCCCTAAAGCTGCTGCTTTTACATTATAGATGTAGGATCTCCTTTCAAATCAGGAGTCTACAAATACATAGTGAACTAACAAAATATATGAAGTGTCTTAAATTGGAAATGAAATTATCAGTTAAGTCTGCATTTGCTTCCAGGTACTTCAAGAATATTTTCTACTACATCACATTTCCCAGTGCTTTTTTTTAATCCTTGTAGTAATAAAGAGACAAAATACTTAATGTTTAAATCATGTTCATTTTTGGTACACTGCTCTATTTTGACTGAAATACCAGTCTTTGGGCTGAAGTACCAATCTTTGACTGAAACTATTTTCCTAGAAAATTATCCAAACTTGTCATTCATCTGTTAGGGGGGAGCTGCTTTTGGTTTTTTGGTTTTGTTTTTTTGTTTTTTGTTTTTTGTTTTTTTTTTTTTTTTTTTGCGGGGTGGTTTGGGGAGTGGTGTATTTTTAGTTTTCTAGAAATTACTCCAAAGAAAGGCTTTCTTAAGTTTACCCGGTTGCTCCTATTATCTCACTGAGTTCTATCCTACAAAATTTATTTCTGGTGTTGCTGTTTACATTGTACGGTATTTCCACTATTATTAAATCCCTAGATAGTAATTGTATAGCTAGCTAAGCTCTATACTTCCCTGTTTCCATTATGTCTTATGAGGCAATCCCTTTGAAAAATCTTATTTTGCAGTGGTGCTTCTGGAATAATGATATCCTAACAAACACCTGTTTGTTTTCAATTATGCCAAATACATAAGTAAACAGACTTTGCCTATCTGCCTCCCACTGGGCAACGTGTAATGCGCAGTTTCATAACAGAGGTTGCTAGTAGCCCTTGCAGTAGAAATTACTATATTTCTGTTGAATCTGTGTGTCTGCAAGTCATGATTATTCTTCTATTATGTATAGTGTTTCGTACTGCCAAAATGTAGTTTCCCCCACAGGGTCACAACTCTTAATAGTACAAAATTACTACAATTACTAATGATTGTAATTAAATTTTTTTTTATTTCTCCTTATTACAAAACTTTCAATAGAGATGTAAAATAGTTCAGTTTCTGTAGGAAATTCTACTAAGAAGTGAATAGAAATGAAGCTCGAGTTTTGACTAATTTTCTTTTATTATTTTAAAAATCTATATTACATTTTTTACGCACATTTGTAATATTGAAATGATAACTGATAAGTCAACGTTGGTGTCTAGGAGACTAATAGCTTTGCTATTACAATTCCATGTAGACAACGATATTGCAGACTTCATCTTTGAATAATTTGTTCATCATTTATTGTTACTGCCAGTATTGTAACCATGTAATATTTTACAACATCTTACAATGTAAGAATTAAGAGGTTTTGAATTTGTAATTGTTTTAACAGAAGGGAAAGAGTCAGCTGAGATTTTAAAAGCTGCCTGAGTGGCTTGGAGTTCATTAAATGCTAGTGGCATTTAGGAATTTTCAGATAAGAGGATAGTCCTCATTTTTAGAAATGTTGTCGTTAACTTGACTGTTCATCTTTTGCTCCTGAGTTGTATAATATAAGAAATGAAGGACTGAAATGCAGTTATAAAGCATATTTTTCTTGATTTGGCTAGCTTTATTTCTCACTTAACTGATTGACTTTTAATTATATTGATCACTAGTCGCCTCTGATAAGTCTGAACACTTTGTTTTTTTGGCTAGCCAGAAGAGTACATTTCTTAGAGCTACTCTTTCCCTTCTGATGTTTTATTTCCCCAGGATATATTTTATTTATCACATTGTACATTTCCTGGTACAGTGATTAGTTACACCTCTGAATATGTCAGGAGATGGAAACATGGCTCTGGTTCATTCCATCACTTCTGGCCCTTTGCATAATACAGAAAGAAATGAGCTGTTTCTTCTGCAAGCAGTGGAACAAATCAGTAGCAATAGTCTCCCATGCCTCATCTGTTCTCTTAGGCTGAAGTGGAAGATGGGACCTGGATCAGTTTTTCACTTGCACATCTATTCCGGGAATAGATAATTTGTTACGTAGAACAAATCTTCAGCATGCAGATGTGTTCACATCCCTTGGTGGACAGATTCTTTACCTGATTGAGACAAAGTAAGGAAACTCATGGTCTCATCTTGGCCGCTCTAGATTCCCATAGTATTAGCTTCTCGAGGCGAGGACAGAACTGATACAACTGATTTCAGTCGGATCCTTCAGGATTATCGTAATGCAGAATGTAGGCAAGTATTGGAAAGAGATATACCCAGCAAGTAAAGACTGGAGTACACCAAGTCCCAGCGAGTAAGTAAGCATTCCCTGGGAGCTTCCTGGAGGCCCATGATATTTCACTGGAACTTTGTAAATCAAACGGTTTGGCTGCACATAACTGACAGTGTCTTTTTACCCCCACTTCTTTAGACTAGTTGTTTCCACAGGAAGTTTTAAAAACCTGGAGAAATTTGTATCTACTGTTAAATAAGAAATGATTCAAGAAAAATTTTGGAAATTTTCTAAATTGAAGCCACTCGAGAATAGGATCCATGAGAATATTCAGACCCTGCTGGACAAAAGGAAGATTCAAAAGAAGAAAAAAAATCTGTCACTGAATATCTGTATCACTGTTCTACAGAGTGCAGTAATATAGCTGGGTATGTATGGTTAAAAAAGGCCAAAATATTAATCTGAATTTATGCAAGGACTTTTAAAAGCTGTTTAGTGCCTGTTTTCCCCATTTTCTATAATGTAGAAGTGTCTGAAAATGTCAATGAAATTGAAGTCAGAGAGCCAAAACATGAGGAAACAAAAAGAAGACATGAAGTCATAGAATCCAAGAATTATTCAGGTTGGAAGGACCAGGTTGCACCAGAGCGCCTTTGAGGACGGAAACTGCACAACCTTTCTGGATTGCCTGTTCCAACAGCTGAGTGTCCTGAAACTGGAAACCTCTCTTCTTTCAAGTTATGTTTGTTGTGTCTTGTCTTCCCAGTGTGTGCCTCTGTGAAAAGCCTGACTACCTTTTCTTGATAACCTCCTCTACCCTTTCATGGCAGGGGACGGAAAAGGGGATTGACCTGTCAGGAAAGAACTTCTTTGTGCTCGTCAACGTTCTCGGGCTCAGTAAGCACCAGCTGGTGTAAGGGGAAGGCAGCCTATAGCTGCATATCACGATTTTCAGAAATTTACAGTTTTGCATACCCAGGTCCCATGGAAGGCAACGGGAGAGATTTACAAATTTTAATACAAGTTCAAAGGCAGCTAAATAGTTTTCACTCTCTAAATCAAAACTTTGATCTTTGTAACTTTTAAGCTTTAATTTAGCTCCAAGTAAAAATGAAGATACTTGAGTTATCAGGTATGTAACTACTAGTAGATTTTTCTGAGGTAGTATTAAAGGAGCAGTTCACTGAACTGAATAGCTAATGTGTGTGGTAAAACAGTAAATTCCTGCATGCCTTTCCTCAGAATGATGCACAGATGAGTGCCTCTATTTCCCAAATGTTTTGCATGCCCATAAAAGAGAATTTTGCCTTGACTTCAATGAGTTCTTTTTAAACTGATGTCAATTTTGGCTTACATTTTCTAAATGGTAGAGTTGTTTCATCTTCAATAAGCATGCTTATCAGCTCCAAAATATACATGCTTTTTCCATATATTTTAATTTTTGATTAAAAAGAAATAAATCTTTCATATTGCAAAGAAGTGATAGAATTTAAAAAAAGGAAAAAATACAAAAATGACAAAATCAGATATTAATTTATTCTATTTTATCATAGTCAAGGGCAAATGAAGTTGATGGCCCATTTTTAAATTGATATATTGATTACAATTTTGCAAGAAGTGGTGATGGAATTCAACAAAAATGATTGAGGTGGTCCAAATGCTTATAAATCTGTCCCACATTGTTCTTGTTCTTTAATTGTAATTGTCTGATAAAACTTCCATCAGTTTCTGTAATTAACCTAATGGTCTAAATGAATTTCCAGATCACTGGTTATTCATTTCAATATAGAAAATGACATTACATTGAATTTAATTAATACAAAATAAGTTCACAGTCCATTGTCATTAGTATAGAATTTTACTGTTTTAACTGTTTCAATTATGAATATTTTTTTCCTCTCATTTTGTTTGTCCCATTTATAGTCTTGAGTGTTCATTCTCTATTTATACTAAAATAGTATAAACAGTTGAATTAAAATATTTTAAACCCAATGCTCTTCAAGTTCCCATCCTTAAAATATCGGTGTCCATATTTTTTGTATTTATCATTTCAACTATTTTTACACACAATTCAGTCAGTGCCAAATTCATAATCCCATGATATGCCCTGGAACATCTTATTTGTCTTGATATTCCTTTCACAGAAGTACATATGACAGATAAGCACTCGCCAGAGAATACTTTTGCTTTGCGTCAGACAGATATTAAAACAATAAACTATGTTGCCCTGGGATTTTAGCTTATGAGCAACCAGAAAACAACAAGGCAAAGATGAGATGTTTTTGAAAGGTGGGAAGGCAGCTCTTTCAGAAAATTCCCTGGAAACCTTTGGCCCTGTAATATTTTTGACAGAAAATATTTTTAATGCTTAGGTTCTTTTAAAGCAAATCAGGAAAATACATTTCATTAATTAAGTGCAGGCATTAGCAATGTTCCTTCATTATCCTAATACTCCTACTGATCCAGAGTTATCCATTCTGTGCCAGGAGAGAAGGAAAATCTATAGCGGAAGCTTAAAGTATTAATTAAATGGTATGGGAATTCTGCTTTTGATATATGTTGTCTATTTAAAACTTATCAACACTTATGTATGACAGTCACATCTACTATGTTTAAAAAGATACTTTTTTCCCTGTGGGTATTTTGGTTTGTTTCGTAAGTAGAGGATAGTTCAGGACTTTGTTGATATGCATGGAATAAATAGGGAAAATCATAAATACTAAATATAAATACCATATCCAATAGTAGGGTTTAGTCCTTTGCGGATTCATTGTGGTACAGAAATTAAAATAAGGTAAAGCCTGTCTATTAAATGTACCTGTTAAATATCCACGAGTAGGTTAGTTGGCTTGAGAATATTAGTAAACTACATAAAAAGTGCTGTATGAAACTATTTTCATGTTTCTTGTTTCAGTGAAGACATTCCATGTTTTTATTTTTATGTGGCATTACTAATGGATTGGTGTAAGACCTCTGACATTTCTATTATATTCTGGAGTATTTCCAGTACCAAGAAGATTACATGGGGAAAATACACATTTTCAAAAGGGGATTTACAAACTGAAGCACAGGAGGTTCCATCTGAATATGAGGAGAAACTTCTTTCCTTTGAGGTGCCAGAGCCTGGACCAGGCTGCCCAGAGAGGTTGTGGAGTCTCCTTCTCTGGAGACATTCAAACCCACCTGGACACCTTCCTGTGTGATCTGCTCTGGTGAACCTGCTTTAGCAGGTGGGTTGGACTGGATGATCTCCAGAGGTCCCTTCCAACCCCAGCCGTTCTGTGATTTTGTGACTTAACATGTGATTCTAGGCAGGCTCATTAGTGGAAACATTCAGTTTAAAAATCTTGATTCAGTTTATATTGTCAGGTTTAATCTGTTGCACACACACATAATTACCTGAAAACTATATTGTGATTCTGGTAGTCTTCTGATAGTGTTATCCTGAGACTCGAAGTGTAGGTGGTCCTGGTGGTTGGTAGATCCTTTTCTGGGGTTTGTATGCAAGACATAATTGACCATATTCAATCCAAATAGACATATGCTTTATTGTAATGACATCAATGAACAATTTGTACTGATTTTGTTGTAGTTTTATTGTTGTAGTTTTTCTTTATTTTTTGTGATTTTACTGTTATTGATAAGGGAAAGGCCGTTTAGTAGGCTTGCCATTATGAATTGGTCTATGGTCCAGGAACAGTTTGAAGTATGAGTAGTCTTATGGTATGAATAATCTGCCTGTGTTGCAAAGTAAATGTAAAAAGGTTTTTGCAAACTATATTTTAATTGGTCTGTTTTATCTTTAAATTGAATGGCAGGTCACTTCATCACTGTTAAAATTTGTATTAGTAGATTGTATTTACATGTTTGTGGTTTTGTCTGCATTTTATTGCTTCATAGAAAAAAAAAGCTGGAGCACCCCTACAAAGGTTCTGTGATTAAGCAAATTTAACCATCGAGGACTGAGATACATGAGTGAAACAGTGCAAAAATCTTGCCCAAAGGGAAATTGCCGTACATTTCAGTAGACAGATCACACATATCATTTCCAGGATATAAAAACCTTATTACTGAACATTTAGGAGTCAAACTATGGTTTAATGTGCTTCCTGAGTTAATTAATTGTCTTTATTTATAAACTAAAGAGAATCACCTGATGGTAACCCAGGAATAATGTGAAAAGACCCCTTCCTTGTCTGTACGTTAAAACAGAGTCAGTTTATGTGAAAGTTTAGTTAAAGAAGATAGCAGTAATAAGTAGAAAGGGAAGTTTATTAATTGCTTTCCATATTTTTTCCCGCATATATAGAAATGTAGAAGGTTGAAAAATAGTGTGTCACTTCCAGAAAAAATATTGATGTCATCTTTTGTTCAAATATCTTTAGAAAGTTTTTAAACACTGTTTTGGCCCATTGTATTGGACCAGAGGCCATGTGTTGAACAAAATTACGCGAATGTGAATGGTGGGTAACTCCACTGGCTTCTAAGTCAGACAATTACAAAGATAATACAAAATTAGCAAAATTGGGCAAAATTCTGTTAATAAGTATTACATTATATTCGTGATTTAAGTCTCAGTCTTTTTAAACTGTGAAGTGAACCTCTTTAGGGTTTTTTGGTAGCACTGCCTGAAATTATTGTTAAAACATCTTGTGTCTTTTGTATCATTATATATTGTTCTTCTGTAACTATTTTCAGGATAACTGTCCTTTTACCTTCTGTTTATCAGTATTTTCAATGGTCACTAATAAGTCACCAATGCAATGTATTGTATTTGGCCAGAATCTGTAAATATGGGTCTAATTTCCCTCCTGCAAATCTGTTTTTAAGTGCCTTGCTGGTTATATTAATTCTTCCGTTAATTTATTTACTGATGGCACAGTGTGTCTGAACTAGTACACTGAAAAGTTTTATAATAATAGATGTGTCCTAAATTGTGTGCCACTGACTTTTTTTAACTTGCACACCATTGAACACCTGGGTAGTGGGAGATGACTGGAAATGTATGCGTAATATTTTTAATAGTAAATTGTGCAGTGTATCTTTGTCATTTAGTTCAAATAATAAAAATCATGTTTGACCAAGGACAGCTGGGCATCTCATGTGTCTTAACTTTTCTGTTAATGGAAATACGACACTTGGCCACTGGCCATACTTGTGACTAACCAATGAGTTAGGACTATAGGATTCTTTGGACTTACTCCTCTCAGTATGCAGCTAAATTAGTTAGAATTAGTTAGTATTACATTTAGCATTTTTTCACATCATGATGTATGAAGTTATTGTACGTAGGATTCTTTGTGTCTATAAGATTCGGTTTAAAGAAAAAAAACCCACCGTAGTGTCACTATACTTCTTGTGTTGTTATTAAATCATGGCTCTTAAAACCATGTTGTATACAGCAAAATTCTTCAACCTGAATTTCACAATTTTTAAGTGCCTTTGAGGGATTAATACTTGAATAACTATACGACTCTTTGCAGATGCTATTATTTGTTTTGACTTTTTTTTTCCATTATGGCTTGGATTAGGTTAACTAGGTGTTTTTTTCCTCAGTCACTTCCTACCTAAGTTGTTCCCAACAATGTTCTGCAATTTCTTTTTCACAGTTTAGTAATTCTGTTCAGTTTTAGTAATCCTTGTGCCATCCAGACAGATCTTCTCGTCACCACAGAACTGACTTTCATAAGCATTCAAATTACTAAAGTTTGTCATCTCTTTACAGTAGTGCCATTCTTCATCTAGTTTTCCACAACCATGTCCTTTTCACTTCGTCTCAGAAACAGTGACATAGGGGAATTTTTCTGTTTGCTTGGAACTTGTAGATGTCCAACAACCAAGAACACTAGACAAGTTATTGATCCATTTGATCATCTATATTTGAAGAATCTTATTTAACTCAAGGTCAGATGTGGCTTCTAGTAGTTTCTTTACTAGTAGTTTCTTTTCCTTTATGGCCTAGTTTGTTTGAATTTACCTACTTAGTTTTTTCTTGTTTGTTAGTCATTTCTTTTGTGAAAATTCAACTATTCTTTGTTCATCTACTGCTTATATTCTTTGTAACATCAACTGCACAGTACTTATTTTGATATTAAGTATACCATAAGTAATTTGGCTGTAAATGGTATTTTTTTTATTCAGAGTTGTAGATTGATGTAATTACATAGCTTTAAAAAAAAAAAAAAAAAACAAAACTCATTCATCTTCTCTGTTCTTTTTTATCCTCCATATCCTCCATTTTTTTTCTGTGTTAAGAGAAATCTCTTGGTGTCTTTGGGATTCAAGTGGCTGCACATACAGTCCTGTAAAAGAAGGATGAGATATATGGGAATTTCGGATAATTACAGATTCTCCAAATGACTGAAATCTTAAAATGGCTGAGGTTGGAAGGAATTTGTGGAGGTCACTTTGTACATTTCCCAAGCTGAGGGAGCATAACCTTGAGCAGGCTGTCCAGGACCATGTCCAAACAGCTTTACAATATCTCCAAGGATGGAGACTCTACAGCCTCTCTGGGTACCTGAACCAGTGCTCAGTCACCCTCACAGTGAAAGAGTTTAGACAAAAAGATAAAACAGTGTCCAGGCTGTAGCATCAAGATATAATGGTATCGGTATACATAGAAACCATTGGTGCTTGTTTTGTATTTGTATTTGTATTAGAGGACATGAAGCAGAGGAGGGCAGAGAAAACAAATAATTCCATATATACTTAAAATAATTTAAGGGTATCTAAGTGTGAATTTAATATGTGCAAGTTATTGTTGAAATATTAGTTCAATTAGATCTGGAAACAAATTTAAGGTAAAGGCAACCAAATAGCAAGTGTTGTTGGAACAGTTAAATGCCTTCCTGCAATTTGACGTACTAATAAGCACATTAACTAGGAGGTTGCTTTTTACTGAAATATTCTGGTTTTGAGTATGGTTGTGTTGGTGATTTGGTATGGAAAAAATCCTACAAATCTTTATTTTCCATATGTCTGAGGATGAAATAGTTGAAAATAATGTCTTAAAGCAGCTGTCCTCTTTCTAGAAATATGTACGTAATCTGCCACATTTCACCTTCTTATAAAAAGTTTCACCAATTTTATGTAAAATATTGTGCTAATTTGGATTTGACTGGAAACTTAATGCAGTAGTGTTGTGTAAAGGGATTCAATTACAGTGTGCAGTGTTTTGTAAGTAACTGTCTCACATAAAAAGTTAATTAATCAGAGCTGTGTCGATTTCCTTGTGCCCTGTCAATTTGCAGCAAGGTAATTAATCACTAATCGCCCAGCGTGCAGCAAACTAAGGGACAATCCATGAGTCATTTATTGTTATTTTTTTTCAAAATAAATGGCACACAGAGCCATGAAGAAACACATCTTGCCTTTCATAATATTTTTATCGACAGTTTTGCATGTTGTAATAGACTGCAGCAACAAGCAGCTGTAGTTCAATGGAATATGAATATTAAAGAAACAAATGAGAGCAGATTTATAGGCCATTGCTTTTCTGTTATGTCAGTTTTGAGATTACACTGAGCAAATGAACAGTGAAAAATTACTCTTCCATGTGGAGAATGGTGATTAGACTTGTACATTAATTAGAGATTTTTGTTTTCCTTTTCAATGCATTTCAAATGAGAATGTTTGTCCAAAATACAGATTTATTCTTTCCTAAACAATAGTGTTTAATACTGACATACATTTTTGTACAATAGTAAGGGAATCACTGTTCTACTAATTTTAAGTATGTGTTTCAAAAAATAAATAGACTGTGAATGAAAGAGAAGTGACCGGTTGTGACTGTATTTGACATGTATGGCAAATTTCCTTTGAATTCAGTTAATTCAAAACTAGATCATAGCGATAATCATCTCACAAAAATAAGATGTGAAAAAGTGTATTTTCAGCTTGCAATCTGTAAACATTGTGAACCTTCTGAAGATATTTTATCCTGGAATTTTAAGAGTCCATAAATATATATAAAATTTAAAACTTAAAATCTGCAGTGTAACAGAGCTTAAATTTTACTTGCACTGTACTTCAGACTGTGTATTTAAATACAAAGATCTGTACATATCGTCTTTAGCACTTTTGGTTTTTTAAATTATTTTAAAGAATGCCAGGTAATACTACTTCTTGCTACTACAGCAAAGAGAAAATTTGCTGCACAACATACATCAGGATAGACTCCTGATTCTGTTCTTGAAATCTCAGATAATATCACATAGATTATTCTGCTTAGCCTTTCTCAGCATGCTACCCATTACATCTCTTTGTTTTTAATTTATCGTCCAGCACTTCTGAAGTGCTTCCTCAACAGGGATTCTCTTAAACGATGGGAATAATGTAAATGTGTCTCCCTGCCTTTGTAACAGTTAAACTATGTTGCAGTAAATTAGCTACTAACCGATTCAGACATGATGTGATGGTAAAATTTTTCACCATAAAACATTTGAAAACTCTTGATGGCGGATGACCTGATAGTTTGTGCGAAGAAGGAGTGATTAAGAGTGATGAGAGGTAGATTTGTTCATCCATTTTGATGGCTCACCTTTCTTGAGGCATATGGCACTCTCATACAAATTCAAACCACAGCACAAATGCAAAGAATAATTGCCCATTAAAATGGTTGTATATTTTTATGGCTTTGATGCAAAATCTGCCCCCTGTTGTTTTTTACATCTGCTACTCTTCCATCTATCCCAAAGCTTTAAAACTTTAATACACAGTATATAACCCTTAAGTATTTTTTATCAGGTTATATTCCTCCTTTTGAGAACTCAAGCTTTATTACTGTTCCTTCAGTCTTTGTTTTCCAAGGCATATGTTGAAATATGGTGCCTAGAAAGTGCACCTACCTTTCATGTTCATTTAATAAAAAAATTATAAAACCAATGCTTATATTACATATTTTGGAAGGAATTAGTATTTGCTTAAACTTCATCTGTGAACACAAAGTTTAAGTTCCTCTTCTTTTCCTCATGCTCATATTTGTTTCCTATATAAAATCATTAGTTACCTACGTTTTACTGATATACTAACATTAATCCTGGTAATTCCAAATGTCTTTTTGTTTGCTCAAATGTTGCAGTTTGCTGACCAGATTTCATTTTTGGGATCTAAACTGAAGTTAATTGAAGGAGGTACGCTGACCGTGTTTCCATGTTTACAAAGTGTATCCAGAAGAGAGAACTTTCTGGGCAATATTCATTGTAATAATACATTTTTAAAAAAATGTTATCCTCTTAAATATAAAAATGGAACAAATGAGTTTGAAGAAGAAATTTTACCAACATAAATTGTTTCTTTGGCTTGCTATTTGATTATATAACTTAGAAAAGTACTTTTTTTGTTTTTAACCTCATATTATCATCTCATATCATCAGTGTGCAGCCGGCCTTTTCTCTGTCACAGATTAGAAGAATTCCAGTCATCAAATTACTTTTATATAAATTTAAGGTATTTTTGCTTAGAAGTGGACTCATGTTTCCCTGCTGAGTGTCAAACACATTTTCAACCCCATTATAATAGCATTTTCACTGACTGAGTTTCAGCAGTTTGGCACTGAGGCTCTAAGGAAGGTTGACCTACAAACTAAGTCATTAAAATCTTTACTCCTCCTGGCTAGCATATTCATTACTTTTGGGGCTAGTTAATAGCACTTAATGCTTCCTGATGAGAGAGTCTTTTTCATAAAATTGTTTTTATGAAGTCCATTCTTCAGTTGTGTCCTAATGGTGCCACTTCTGCTGGTTATTTTTGGGTGAGGATATTAAAAAGTTGGTAGCAAAATAAATTCTGTGGTTATTATTCCTAACCATCTGGTTTCTCAGCTGGGCTGGAGTAGCTTTTTTTTCCCCCTACACTCAAATCTAGGGTGACATGATCCTGTTGATTATTTTAACTCTAATCTTAATCTTTAATATTACCACCTGGAAATAGAAGGCATGTTTTCAGATACTCCGATTTTCAGACTGACCCAAATGATTTTTTTCAGGATGGATATAATTCTATTATATCTAAACTCTACTGTTAGACCTCACTTGATCATGAGACCTTGCAATGCCACTCTTAGTTCAATATTTCTCAGGTTTAGTTTCCATCGTGTCTTACTGTCTTTTTGACAGAACTCCAGATCATCACTCTACCTTCTACTAATTGCTTCTACATGCTTTTTGAGAATTTTGCTTTACTCTAGACATTTTATGCTTCATGATTTTATTAAGGAGATGCTGCAAGGCAGACATAGCAAATCAATTACATTACTTCAGGCTTTTCATTCTAACATCTTTTGTGTTGCAGATCCCTTGAAAATGGTAGAAATCACTTGTCTTGCCTTAGCATCTCCCATGAATGCTGAACCTCCTATGGGTTCCGGAGTTGGTAAATGCTTATGGGCAAACTGCCTCTTCCTGCTATCTCTGTATTCTAGATTTTTTTCCCTCTTTCATAAGAGAAAGCATTCTTTCTCATAAAAATGCAATATATATATATATATTTAAAAACAATTCCTTTTTGCTCACTCATTGATGGGGCACTGTGCTTTTCCAGTGACCTTTTGTAGAGAACCATTCACTGTCAAAGATTGAAGGTCAGTGGCCCTTCCTATAATTCTTTCTAAGGTGTGACCACCATGAATAATAAAGAATATTTAGGATAAATGCTCAGTTGTTGCAAAGTATGTATTTTACTATTTCTGTGTGAAAGCTGGATTCTATGGTACAATTCAAAGGAAAAAATGCTCACAAACGCTATTAGAAGCTCATGCTTTCACAGAGGTAAATCCTCAGTGTTTCCCATACAACTGTAAAATTCCAGTTGTTTTTCATTATACCTGTATTTACTAATTTCTTCTGAAAATCAAGAGATAGGTCCATTCTTGTGTATAAGGTGTGTGGCTCTATCAAGGAATTGGTGAGTTCATTTCAAACGGTACGTTTTACAGCAGAAAGATTGACTAGGACACTGAGTGTTTTACTGAAAGCAGACCAAATGTAGCAAAGCCCAAAAGCCATAGTAGTAAAGCAAATATTGAGAAGTCACCTTAATATATTCAGCCAGCAATTTCTACAAGTTCTGAATTTTTAATTTTATTTTTCAAATTCAAATCTTCTTTTAAAACGTAGTGCTAAAACAGATGAAAGATATATGTGGATTGAAATAAATTTGCATTTCAGGCTTGAAAAACTTACTGTTTTATACATCATTACTTCCATTTTCTTGCTACTTATTAGAGCTTTGCTAAGTGATATTTATTTCTTTTATCTGTTTATTTACATACCGAATAAAATTCAACACAGTGAAGCACAACTGACAGAACCTGAGTGCCAACAGAGCTGGATTTGATTGTCTCACTGGTGAATTAATTTTTAAAATGCCTATTCTGACATAGACCAGCAATATATGTACAAAAGTGAACAGACATAATGAAGTATTGGGTAAAAAACTGTCAGAGGAAGTAAAGTGGAAAGCTGCTTTTTTTTTGTTTTTTTCAATTAAAAAGATTATGAAGAGAGAAGTTACAAACATTTTACAGAAAAAACCACTAAGTAGTACTGTATTACTGTTTAGTTTCTGATTAAAATATTTTAAGTCTTAGATGCTTATGCTTAGTTGCAATGACAGTATAAAAATGTCTGAGTTAATTTGCTATATGTCTAAATGGTTTCTGCTGGATCTGAATCCGATCTGGATTTAGGTAGATATTTCCAAACTATGCAGCCCTTGCCTCTGAAAGAATAATGGGTACTGTTATGAACAAGGTACACCCCCAAAATCTGAGAAGACTCTTGCTCTGTCCTTTTTTCCCTTGATACACAATTAAGACCCAGTTAATGATCGTCTTTGGAGCAAAAGTAAAGCTCTGTTTGGTAAAATCACTGGATTATGGAGATCACTGGAGCTACCTGGACTGACGTCTCACCCCCACTCACAGCAGGGCTGACTTTTGAAGGTAGATCCAGTGATGTGATGGAAATTCCTCTGGCATTATACACATGAGCTTGAACTGGGTGACTTGGACCTCAGGAGTCTCCTGGTAACATTGATGGCTAGAACAGTCAGTATGATTTTTAATAGTGTCTTCAAAGAGTGTCAGAGCTGCTGATGATACTGCCATCTAAATTCCCAGTTTGCTACCTCCTGTTTGCATACAAAGGTTTTGTTTAAAAAGATGAGGCCTCTAGTTCAAAGACTAAGAGCTTCATTATTTGGCATCTGCCTCATCCAGTGCCAGGCAAGCTTTAATAGAGGCACAAACGTGCTGCTTCATTTCTCTTGTTTTAGACTGATCTAAATATTTTACACTCATGCCTCTTTTTGTCTCCACAGTGCCAGGATTTCCCTACCCTGCCGCAACCGCAGCCGCTGCCTACAGAGGTGCCCACCTAAGAGGCCGAGGTCGCACGGTGTACAACACGTTTCGCGCGGCAGCTCCCCCCCCTCCCATCCCAGCCTACGGCGGGTAAGGAAATCGGCCCCTTGTACCTGTTAGCATGAATCTCCAAAGGCTGCAAACCACGTGTGAGTGCGGTGCATGCGGATCGCGGCTGAGTGCAGAACGCAGCGCAGCATGCAGGCAATCCCCGCTCTGGCAGTGGTGCACCTTGCACCGACTATTGAAAAATGACTGTAATTTGTACTGCCACGGTTGGTGGCCTTAAGCATTTCAGATGTCACATATTGTTATGTAAATGCGGCTAGAAACTGAATGCTTTGGAACAGAGAAATTGTTTCAGCTAAAGATATATTTTTGATGATTGCCAACATCTGGTTATTAAGGAGGTTGGATCGCCTTAACTTCTTTTTCTTAAATCATCCACTGAGAGTTGTCTCTGGACCTGAAGGCTTAGCAGTGTATTTCTTTTATTATTATGTTGCAGTTTGTTTAGTTTTTCTAGTAAATGTCTTTACCATGATAAAAATCTCAGGTACTTCTCTCAGAGCCATGTGTTTTTCAGTACATTTGCTTAAATAATACCTTAAGATATCGCTGTCAGTGACCCACATTTATTAAAACCAAGCAATTACCTAAGGAACCAAAGAGAGAAATTCATAGTAATAATTTCTAGAAACTCAATAGTTATTTTTCAGGTATGTTTTTGAGAGAGAGGGAGAATAAACAAATTCTTCGGTAGCTCTGTAATTGCTGGCACAGAAAGGTTTTGTGATATTTTGAAGATCTAACACTGTCAAAAGATTTTCAGCTATGAAGGAATTGACAAGTTTGGAAAATCAGAAAACTTATCTGATCCCAGGCCAGAAAAGTAGTTTTTCATAAAAATTTGAAGTAGATTTGCCACTGCCTCTCTGCAGAGCAACCAGATCTTTCTGAGGAAGGGTTTGTGAAGTCTTTGGCTGAAGGGGAAGTCTCTCTCTCTGCCCTTGCTTAAATCCTGTTCAGCAGCTCATATGCCCTCACTGTGAATATTGCATGTAAGAAAGCTTGCAGCACAAGACCCTGTCCTCCTACACCTTCCTACCTCATTACAGTAGAAGATGGGTGCTTTTTGCTGGTTTTCTCAGGTTGTCATGAAACCTTTGTTCTATTATGGCAAAAGGTGTGTGTTTCTCTACACAAGTTTGTTGCTCTAGTCAGTCAGCCATTGAGCTAAATTTTCAGGGATATTAAAGGTGGGCACTTTGACCATTCCTTCCCATTGGGCAGTTGTCACCTCAGAGAAGTAAGATGTTCTAAAAGTTAATATAAAAATACGGCACAGAATCAGATTATTTTGTAAGAGTGTATTCTGTTTTTTTAATAAGCAAAATAATATTAATTTAATAAGCAAGACTGTATACCACTGCTGGAGGAACACACCATGATTTTTGAAGATTGTCTGAGTTAGCTTTGGACAAGGATGGTGTCCCACCCAAGTTATCCCACTGTTGCCCAGACTCTCATTTAGGTTTGGTCCAGGTAATGATATATGGCAATGAGAGCAACGAGTTTAGAATGTCCTGCAAAGGCTGGTTTCAATCTGAATGTCTCAGCTACAAAATGGATACTGCATATAAAGACAGTGGACTCTTTCCACCTCTATTTAGTTCAATGTGTAATATGTAATGTGGGTTATTACCAGTTTCATGATCGTAAAGTTACATCAGAAAATACATACCAGCTATTTGTGATACAGTTTTTGAGTTGGACAATACTTTTTTTGTTAGTATTTGCAACATAAGTAAATACTTGCAAACCATTAAGTAACTTAAATTTGCTTTAATTTAAGGGGCCATATGTGGGTGCTCTGCATGTGTATGTGTGTGCTATAGAAACTTTTATAGTTTAGTTAGTACAGTGACTCAACATGAAAAATTAAATTTCCAAGTGTAATACATATATATTCTCATGTAATTGTACTGCTTACTTTCAGCATCCTTAGGTAAGTTAGATGTATGAACATTCTGAACTCCTGCTGTAAGTTAATCCAGAAGTTTTGCACTGCAGTCAGGTTCAGGAGTGGGTTCCACATCTAGTTGTTCTGATGACCTCCAGCTGTCAGAGATGAACCTTAGTAATGAGAGCTCACCTTGCCAATCAGTATGTTTTCTAACACGATTTGACTCTGCAAAAATTTTCAATTAGTAAGCTTTGTCTTAATTAAGATAGGTCTTAGTTCAGGTATTAGTCATGTTTAATTTTCTCCACCCACCTATGTTTTATAATAAGGCACTGCTTTCCAATGCACAAAGGAAGTGCCAACTTCTGTAATTCATGGATCAGTGCAGAAGTAATACATATCTCTGTTGCGCTGATCCACAGTTGGATTAATAAAGCTTTATTCTGAAATAATTTCTTTGGCCTAATATATTAGATCTTGTCATACAGTAATGCAATTTGGAATTTATTTGCGGTGTTCTGTTCTGTGCTCACCCATTATGTACTCTGACCTATCAAAGAAGCAAAAAGGAATTTTCGTCAGAAAAAATCCTTAATCAATGAAAATAAATTATAAGAATGTGGGTTTCAGTCATAATGGGAGTAGGAAAATTAAGGAGGTAATAAAGAGATCACAGAGGATGAATCAACTTATAGAAGGAAACAAACAACTTGGAATATAATTTGTTGATAAGAAAAATTGAAAAAGCTTTGAATGCTATTTTGCAATTCATTTAGTAACAATTTCTCATTTTGCATTCAAGGAAGTAGCCTAGAATTAGAGACAAGCCAACAGTTTAATACTGAAATATTTTCAATTTCTTAGACTAACCTGACATGGTGCTTACTTGTCCTTGACTCAGCAGCACTCTCAGGATTCACTGCTCTGTAACAGAAACCTTTTTGCTATTCAGCATCCCTTGAATGTGCAGTTGTTCCTGTTCACTGATGTCCTGTTTGATGCCGACTGTGACATTTTCTTAGAAACTGTTAATGAAGTTAAGAAATGGCACCAAGTCCCATGTTGTAAGGAAATCTAGAATATCTTGTGGTCATTAAGGAAAACACGATAGTGTGATTCATATGGAAAGCTCTCTTCTGCTGTGCCTGGGAAACAGCCAATGTGGCATGCTGTGCTAGGTCTGAGGAAAATTATTGATTATAGCCATATTTAAGGCCATTGTTGTCTTATAAATAAACCAGCACACCTGATTTAAAATGTGTCATTTAAAAATGAAATCAGTGTTCATGAGTTACATAGCACTGCATAAATAATTAACGGATCCTTTACTTGCAATTAAGACCTTTCACTAATTCCTTGGGATAGTGTCTTTGTTTGTTAGCATATGGAAAATACTTCATTTTTAGCATCTGTGGCATCATTTCTAATGCCTGGAAATACTACAATGTTCAGCTTACTCATAACTTTATATGTACCATAAAAACCTACTGAAATTGAAATAAGGGAGCATATCCTAATAAAGCAGAAGCTACCAGTAAAGGCATCCTTGTGACAGATTTTGGATGCAGTTGGCAGTACTTGTGTTGTCAAAAGAAAGCAGAAAGAAGCAGTTTTTGTTGTTCAGCAAACTACCGAAAGCAGGTGATCTGATTTTGATTCCCATAATTGCTTTTGAACTCCAGCAACTAGTGCATCAGCATTCTTGAAAATCATTCGCCAAATAGTAAAACGTTTAGATGATGCTCTATCTTTATATTGCTGTCAAAAAAAGCCAGTGTCACTGTATATCTGGTAGCATAGCAGACAGTAGTAATAGATAACAGTTTTAGTAAAAATGATGAGAAGCCCTTCTTTCCAGCATCATTTGCCTCAAGTTCTGCACAAGTTCAGTGAGTGAACTTGTGAAGACAGAGTGAACTCTGTCTTCATGTTTCTCCTCTGCTCCTCACAGTTGTGATGAAGCTACGAGAGAATTAGCTTTCAGTCTGGATCTCCACATCTGGTGTCTTTCCTGGGAAGACAGGGGATAGCAATACGCTTTTTTCTCTTTGAAAAGAAGAATTAAAAAAAACCCCAAAACAACAACAAAAAACAGCCCTGCATAAAATTGTGAAGTTGGGGAGGGTTGAGGACATGATTTTTGACTGTTCCCTACTACATTGCTACATTCTAACTGATTCAAAATTCAAAAGGATTTTATTTTCCAACACATTATTCTGAATTTAAGAAAGATAATTAATATAAGCTACTACATCTGCTATGGTGGTTATGGTTTTTTCTTTGTCCTCACAGAAACTTCCTCTTACTTTGGGCTCCGTGCTTTGTATATACGTGCAATTGTTAGAACAAAAAACGTGTTTTGCAAGTGCATAGTGATTTCTGTCTTCCAGCATTGCTCTCTGGGGCAATGCCATCAATTAATTTTCCAAATCTCATAACTTGTTTGCGGCAGAAAACATTGAAACTGGGAAGACAAGAACCAGGAATTAGAGAACATCCTAAAAAGTTGAAACAGTCTCATAGAAGAGTTTCAGTTCTATATTTACAGCGGGGAAAGTTGTGTTATTAGAGCGCTGAAAGCTGTTTAATTCTTAGTCATTTCTTTGGTTTATTTTAAATAAGGTTGTAGTTGCATCTCTTGTATGAGTTGTTTCTTGAAGGCTTCATGTAAAAAATGATTTCTGAGACCAAAACCTGAAAAATATGTGTAGGACATTGAAGGCAAACCCACCGACAATCATAAAACAAGAGAACAGTTGTTCCTCAGGTACTTTCCCTTGTTTATGATGGAGGGAAAATAGTGAACTATAACCGTGATTCCTATTGGAATGAATGAATGAAATCAGGATTGTAATGCCCATTCGTTACATTGGATCAATCACTCCACTTAACCCACCTTAGGTTATTTATGTTAACTAGTGCAAATTGTGTGTATGACTGAGGGCCATATATACTCAGCTACTATGAAGTTACTGAACTAATGCATGTGCAGTCAAGAACTGTCATCTTATGTCATTGATAGATTACTCAACCCAATCCTTTTGAAAGATGAGGACAGAAAAATGATAATGAAGACAGATGTCTTCCCAGGATATTATAAAGGTGGAATCTAAACTAATAAAGAATTTGTCTTAATATAGTTACAAAAATTATTATAAGACTGAAAGACTAAAATAAAACAGCTAAAACCATGCAAAGCAGATATATAATAGTTGGTGAGACAATAGTTTCATATTTATAGAAAAATAATCTTAGGAAATGATTGCCATATATGATATACTTTAGATGAATATTTTTTTATTAAATTAGGATTTTTGTCTTGAGTTTTCCTTAGCACAATAAAATCATAAAATACAACTGAATAAATCCCCCAAATTTGTTTTTCTTATTTTAATGCCTCCAAGAAGTGCATTGACATATCATCCATACTGGGCATAATAATTCTAATTTCAGTAAGGTGGCTATTCCTAGACTCTGTGTTGGCTTTACAAGGAACTCGAGATTTATCTGTCTGCCAAGACAATTTTTTGAATATAAAGTATAAAAGCAGCTGTGGTAAGATGAGTCCATGCTTCAGACTTATCATCTGTTCTCTGCCTACAGCTTCAGAGAGAGAAAAGGGGATGATAAGCCAAGCAAATTACTCTCTAGAAAATTATATAGTGAAGGAAAAATAAAAGCGCAAGAACAAAACATAGCTCTTGGTGTTTTACACTTTGTCCTTCTGATGAAGATTGATGTTAGAAAATACATTTGACTCCAGTGCTAGTATTCAGTCACAGGAGTCAACAAATTATAAGGACAGTGAATAGAGAAAATATCCTCTGAAAACCTATGAAAATCTGAAGAATTGCTTTTCTTCAAACTTTGAAAGAAGCTGGAAGTTTTATATTTAACATCATGATTGTACTACAAGACCGTATGGACAAAATAAGATAAAATCAGCTGATATCTTTTCATTAGTGCATGTGCTGCTTGGGAATGTTATACTTATTTGCCTGATTCTGTCACTCCATCTTAATACTAACCATGTTTAATGACAGAGTCATGCATTCACCTCTCATTTTAGTGTTGGGTGCTTCCTTCAGTATAATATTCATGAAGCAGTTGCATATTTAGAATTCAGAGTATATCAGCCCCTATTCATCTTGCAATATCTTCGCTGTATATCCACAGATCACCAAGGGGAGGAAGACAAAAGGTCCTCATTTTGACACATATTCTCTCAAAAGTGCTATTTTCTGAATAGCAATGTTTAATAACAATTGAATGTATTATGCTTTAACTTACTGTGGTGGGTTCATGTTGATTGGCTGCCAGACCCTCGCCCGGCTGTGCTCTCATTCCCTCTCCTCAAGAGTATAGGGGCATAAAGTAAGATGGAAAAGCTATTGTGCTGAGATAAGACAGGGAGATTGCTTACCAATTGCCATCATGGGCAAAACTGACTTGACTGGAAAATTAATTTAATTTACTGCCTATTAAAATGCAGTTGGATGCTTAGAAACCCAGAACCTGAAACACCTTCCCTTGCTCCTTCTTCCCGCGCTGTGGGTCATGGTTGTGGGGCCTCCATCTTCAGTAAACTATGTACCATTTCTGTATGATCTCATGAAAATCCCTCCATGTTCTTCATGATCGTCTACTTCTACCTCACAGTCATGTGAAATGTTTCATTTCTTACATGCAAACAGGTGTAAGAAAAGCGTGCAATGTTTTAAAATAACCAGACTGTCAAAACCAAGATGAAGGTACGCTACAAGGAAAATAGCAAGGTTTCTAAATAGTTCCAAGGTAGACAAGGTTTGGCATATTTTGCTCTGCAGACATAATAAATGGAAAAATAAATGCACAAAGGTCTGACCTTACTGAAGCAAATGCCAGACACTGTGATATAAGTGGAGCAGAGTTTTCATGTGTTGTTATTCCATAGCAAACTTCTGTAATCAGTGTGGTTTTATCAATGTGGTTTATGTGCATGTATGCGTATTTATGATTTTCTCAAGTGATTCTGACTTAGACATGTACCAGCTCAGTCCTATGGGTTTTGGTCATTGACCTCGACAGATCAGTTATATTTCTGACATGAAAATTCTTGTTGGAATTGCAAAAGAGCTTAGGCTAGAAACACAGTAATAACTATTATTCCCAGATAATAGTATTGCCAAACTGAAAATATTGTTGCAAAAACCTATTGTGTGCTCTCATAGTTAGTTCTTGAAACAGGTTGATTCTGATATTGGAAATACCCACTTTAAGTTGCAGAGCTGCCAGATGCATGTAAAATGTAATATCTGTAACTGGTAGGCCACTGTTGTGTAGTTCCAGTTTTATTTAGTGTAATCATTTAAACTATCTTTGTCGTACTTTGTTATTTATCCTGAAGGTTTTATAATGTAAAATTGGAACTATTTAAAGTGATGGTTTGCGTTCGCTGGAATGCAGCAGTCTCTGGGTGAACCGTTAACAGTAATATAACAATACTAAATTTTTTCAGATAAATAGTAACGTGTCCAACCAAAACTGCAGGGGAGCTCAGAAGCACAGAAATGTGTGCCAGAGTTGTAAAATGATAAAGTGAGGAAGGTTAATACTTTTTTTTTTTTTTTTAAATAACACCATGATATTCTTAACAGACCTGTTGTCTCTATCAGGAATGTGTATCCAGCAAACAATGCAGTACCTACTCCCATCTTTGTGTACACTGAGGTGTTGGGATTTGACCCAATGGGTAGAATACCACCAGTATAATTATTTCACACGTTCCTCCCACCATGTAAACTTATGCTCTGTTTTGTTTTCCATCTAAGTAATGACAACTATGTTTCAGAGGATTGACATAATTGCAGGACAAGAAAGTAGTAGTTTAAGAGACAGCATTTTGTTAATGTATTAAAACTGATTGTAGGATTGGCCCACTGAAAATTTTTATAGAAAAAATACTGCCAATATGTGGTTGCTTAGAAAAAAAAAGAACCACCCTACCACCACCACGACCAAAACCTTATCAAAAGTATTTTCCAATCCTGCCATGCTTTACCTCTCTTTGAGTAAGCATTTGGCATACTTTATAAGTTGATGTATTCGGTACAGTTTCACTTCTGATAATTACTACCAACCTCCTTAACCAATGTGAAGAGTGCCTTCCTTCCCGCTCCCTCTGTTCTTGTGACAAGACTAACCTCAGCTGTGCAGGGGTTGGTGGCATTTGCATGTGGAAATGCACTAATATGGATGTTTTTCTTTGTGTGTGCATCCTTGCAGTGTTGTATACCAGGATGGATTTTATGGTGCAGACATTTATGTAAGTATTCATTGATGTGCATGCTGTCCTTGTACATTACCAGAGTCATTCTTTTTACAAGTTTGCTGCCTAGCTTGACTCTGTTTTGTCTATTTACCATCCCTTGCCTGTCAGAAAGAATTGAGAAGAATATCTCTCACATTGGAAGACCTTTCTGTTCATTACATCTATCATTGTTCAGTGGAGCTGAATTAACTCTTCAATCAAATGCTGAATGAATGCAAAAAAATGTAAAAAATGTGTGTGCGTGTGTGGAGGGGCATCTCCCTTCAAAATTGGTGTTCAAAGGAAAAATAAAAATGAAGCAGAAACATTCTTCTTCAAATCCCCAAAAGCTGATTTTTAAAAATCAAGACGAGTATTAATAATACTTGAAGTATGCAAATACTTTATGAAGAGATACAGATTTACCCAATCCAGGCAATACTGGGTATACATAAGTGCCATGGTGATAGTAGAACTTAATCCTGTAGTAAGTTTAAGATATGGCTATGTATTGTCTATAATCTGAGTAGAATTCCATCTGCTCTTTTGAAATCCACTTATTTCAATTTAAATGATATAGGTAGAGACTACTCATGATGTAAGAAATAGTTATCTTTGTTAGTAAGTGTTTATAGCCCTGGATCCATCATTGCCTACTTCACCTCATTAGTCACCAATTTCCTTTTAAATAATGTTGTTTTAATTTCTTACCAATAGTGAAGTTTTTACCTTGAATGCATACAAAGAGGCTACTCATGTTTGAGTATGCAAGAGGTTTCAGGTAGTGAGGCTGAATTTTACTCTTCTAAAATAATTAATTCTTATACCCTATGTTCATAGGCTTTTTTTTTTTTTCCAAACGTGTAGACATAAACTATGTTACTGATACTCCAGTAATCTTTCACATTTGTAATTATTTTGATAAAGCAATCTGGTCCCAAGTTACAGGTATCACCTTTATTTCACCAGACAACTTTCTCTAACCTACTTCTACTTCTGTTGTGCTGTCTCTGCTGAGATACAAAGAGATGGATGAGTTGAATTTGGTATGAATATTAAAAATTCAATAGGTTGTGCTAGAAAACATTCCTTGTATACTTTATCAGCAATGCTTTAGAACTATTTCCACAGGAACAGATTTTTTTTAATAAGTTTTATATGAAGAAGAAAAACAAATTGAATTCATGGATGAAGTAGGTTTTGTTTTTCTGATAGGTGGAAAGAGGCTGATACTTTTCTGAAAATTAATTTGTGTAGTTTAAGAATATATTTAAAATAAATTAGAATGAGTTAAAATTATTTCCCTGTGTACTTACATACTTAGTGATGTTATCAGTAACATTGTTTACAACACGTGAGAGTCACCCATTTGCCAAAGGCTTACTCAGGTGTAGTATGCTGCTTTAGTCTCGCCTGAACACATTGCTGCCAAATTTTTGAGCTATATAGCATAGGTGGTACAGTGTGGAATTTCTTCAAGTGAGGTTTCCAATTTTCATATTTCTTAAAAATGTCAGAAGTATGTGACATCCGTTTTGTTCAGTTTACCAACCTGAAAATCGGAGAGGCAGCAAGATATCTCTCTCAGGATTGCTTAGTGTGGTAATATAGGAGGGAACTTAATGTAAGAGTTCATAGTGTTGGAACGCACTGCTGCTAAAAAACAGGAGTATCTCTTTTGGGGACTGGCAATACTATTTTTAGGTGACCTCACACATTCTCACAGGCTTTAACATTTTGTTTCCAAGTGGAAAGTGATTTCAATGAGGAAGATATTGAAGAAATTACTAATTCCTGATATAGCCTCAGTTTTGCTGTCTGAAAGAGTCACGTGCATTAGAAAATGGAATAACTCTGCTAGCACAGTGGTTTTCACTCGATTGCAGCCTTGTATTTCTGACTGCATTTCTTAGTTCTCTTAGTGCAGCAGAATCTTTAACTTTACAGCAGTTGACAGAATTAAAACACTCTTCTGGAAATTTGTTTAATTTTTTTTATAATATACAAAGCTTCTTATTTTACAATTCATTTTTCTTCACATTCATTCCTGCTTGTATATAAAACATTTTGCAGGGGTGGGAGAGAGAGATAGAGAACTGGTATAAATCAAAAGAAACCTTACAATTCACAGTGTGTTAGTTCTTAGTGTATTAGTTTTCAGTGGACCAAGTTATTTATTAAATCCCAATTGATTATGACATAGTTCTACTTAGTTTTTCATTTAAAAAGCAGAGCTGAGGCTTTTTGAAAGAAAAAATGCTTTGTGGAAAAAAAAAAAAAGGAGGGTGAGAGGAAGAAGAAATTTAAACAATATGGGTTTTAAAAGTAGATTGGAGAGAAAGGAATCTTAAAAATACCACAGAAAGCAAGACAAAAGAAACACAGTTCTGAAAAGCCAGACCAAAATTATGCATTAACAAGTATATCACAGTGGGTTTAATTCTGATATAATTACATTGAGTACAAATGGTAATTTAGACCATGCCAATCTTTTCATAACTAGTTATCAATATAGCCTTTGATGGCTAGATTTTTGTGGAAAGGAAAGAGGGAAGATGTGGAAAGATACTGATTGGGTGAAAACCACAGTGTGAAACAAGAACAGCAAATAGTCAGAGTTGCTTAATACTAACCAGAGGAATAGAATAGGAATATAAAAATAAGTGGAAAGTACAGTCTAAAATGAAAAGTCAAGAGCCATGATTCTAGAAGTAATATAATATAGTCTATATTTCATATACTTCTATATGAAATGTAATAATGTTTCTGAAATAGCTAAACTATTGAATTCCTTTTTAAATGTGCCTTTGAGTAGGAAAAATAAAGGCGATGATTAGGAAGTAAGGAAGACCTTTTAAAATTAAGTATTGATTCACTAAGAGAAAAAGTCATTAAAAGAGAATTAAGGTTGCCTGCCAGCAAATACAGAAGTTCCTAGATGAAGATTGACACTTGCGAAAATAAGAAAATACACTCCACAAAATGAAGTAAAAGAGTAAGAGCTGCTGAAATATGCAGTCAGAATAATAGCTCTACACTATTCCTCTCCTTTATCTTGAATCTGTTAGGTTTTTTTATCATTGCCATCAAGAATGTTTTCAGACCATGTCAGTCTTCAATCCACACCTAAAGTGTGGGGACGCTAAGAAATATGAGGAATTTCTAAACACTGCCTTCACCAGCTTTCCCAAGTCCTTTGGTAATATGGTTGAGCACGTAGATTAGTCAGTCTTATCCACAGAAAGATTTTCAAACCTGTTCTCAGGATTCCCGGACCTGTGATACTGCAACTGGTGAGAGTCCACAGCAACATATGAGTACATAGGTTTAAGATTTTATACTTTGTGATCAGGGGTGTGGAATGACATTATCAATAGCTACTGCCATCGCCTTTAGTTCAAATGTAGGGTGGAGCACATATTTATTTCCCGCAGAAAAATTATTCTTAACCTTCACATAGAATATTAAATATTTTAGTAATAGGAAAAACTAACAGAAAAAAATACCCATCTGCAATAAATACTGTCAGTATATCTGAAATCAAGTTATAGAAATAATGTAGGTATTTTAGGAGGAGGTGCACACATGTACATGTGGTTTTGTAATCTATAGATGTGTTTATGTAACTCATTTTTTTGTGGAAATCATTTTTAACAGAGATATGCAGACTTTATGTAAAAATTCGGATGCATTTGGTTTTCTGTTTTTCCATTTTATCATATCTAGAATTTCTGCATTTTCTTTCTAAAATTGATTAAGATTTATCTGTAACAATGGGCTACTGATCTTTGATGGGTCTCCTTGCTCTTTTTCAGTTTGCCTGAGCACAGAGATGTATAAAACATTGAAAGGAAAATTGTAATGAGTGGGTTTGAGGAATTTGTCCAAATTCCTTCCTTACATCTTTCCATCCTTCTTTCGCTACTGATTCAGATCATTACTTTTCTGTTTGTTTATAGAGCAGTATTGCATGAGCCTGTAAGTTACCACAGGTATGAAATACTGGCTGAGGGTAAAAACTCATTTTGTTGAATGTAGACACTTTTAAAATCATACTAATACTCAAATAATTATGTGAGAAAATTGATTCTGTGTGTATAAATACGTTGCATTTTATTTTCTAGATTAAATCACAAAATCACAAATATTTTTCATATCTCATGAAATACAGCAGTAACTGTTGTGTCCTGTTCAGTAATTTGTGCCAGTGAGAAATATCTCTTTATTTGGACTATGAATATATTGACTCTGTACTTAATTTTTTAAGACAACCTACCGTTTATCGTTGTGTTATCATTGCTTTGGAAGTAGCAAATGTAGGAGCACAGATAAGGCAGTAGAGATTTTTCTATCATTTTAGCTGAATTTATTTTTTAAGCTGAATTTTCAAAATAATACGGCATAACAGTCATCTGCTTTCTGTTTGAATGTACAGAGTGGGGGGGGAAAGCATTTTTTTAGACAAAGGAACTGAAAATTGTTATTTATTATTATATAATTATTACATAATCTTATTCTAAATATTTTGCAATATATTCTAAGGCATGAAGATAAATAGTTAATATATTACTCAATAGATGTATATGTAGTGAAAATTACTAGTGTAATATCTCCATCTAAGATATCAGCCAAGTTCAAAATTAGAGAAAAATTGTAAAGTAGAATTTGTCACAGAAGTTTAGAGGGGGTTTGAATCAGATTCCCATCCTGATTCTCAGTACAAAGTATACCTTCAAGTATTTTGTTGCCATAATGATAAATCATCTCAGGTAATTGAAGTAAAAAAATTAGAAAACTTAGTACCACAACAAAACCACAGAACAGAAACCCCATGAAAATAATTTGCTTAAGAAGGTTTTTATGTGTAATTCTGTGATAGCTTATGTTAAAACAGGAACTCATGACACGTGCTGGTAGGGAATTGTGATTTTTCTGATAACCAAATGCATCCTGCATTTTAGTTCTCCAGTGAATTCAGGCAAATTCAAGAATTTCAATCTCTTTTTATTTTTTTGCTTTAGACTCAGTCTTTCCAGGACTCTCATAAATGTCATACTGATTGTTGAATCTAAAGCATCTTAATAAAGTTCAGATTTGAGTTTCATTGTTCAGCAGCAATTCTTTGATGAAAGGAAATCAAAATGTAAGGATAAACAAATGTAACTGTTATATTTAGGGAGGAAGAAAGGGTCTGTCTTCACAGACTGACCAATTTTTAGTGATACTTAAATCACAGAATCACAGAATGTTAGGGATTGGAAGGGACCTCAAAAGATCATCTAGATCAATCCCCCTGCTGGAGCAGGAACACCCAGATGAGGTTACACAGGAAGGTGTCCAGGTGGATTTGAATGTCTCCAGAGTAGGAGACTCCACAACCTCCCTGGGCAGCCTGATCCAGTCTGTTACCCTCACTGAGAAGAAGTTTCTTCTCAAATTTAAGTGGAACCTCTTGTGTTCCACTTTGAATCCATTACCCCTTGTCCTATCATTGGTTGTCACCGAGAAGAAGCCTGGCTCCCTCCTCATGACACTCACCCTTTATATATTTGTAAACATTAATGAGGTCACCCCTCAGTCTCCTCTTTTCCAAGCTCCAGAGCCCCAGCTCCCTCAGCCTTTCCTCACACGGGAGATGCTCCACTCCCTTCAGCATCTCTGTGGCTGCGCTGGACTCTCTCCAGCAGTTCCCTGTCCTTCTGGAACTGAGGGGCCCAGAACTAGACACAATATTCTAGATAGGGTCTCACCAGGGCAAAGTAGAGGGGCAGGAGAACCTCTCTGACCTACTGACCACCCCCCTTCTAATCCACCCCAGGTACCATTGGCCTTCCTGGCCACAAAGGCCCAGTGCTGGCTCATGGTCATCCTGCTGTCCACCAGGACACCCAGGTCCCTTTCCCCTGTGCTGCTCTCTAATAGGTCATTCCTCAACTTATACTGGAACCTGGGGTTGTTCCTACCCAGATGCAAGACTCTACACTTGCCCTTGTTATATTTCATTAAATTTTTCCCTGCCCAACTCTCCAGCCTGTCCAGGTCTCTGGATGGCAGCACAGCTTCCAGTGTCAGCCACTCCTCGCAGCTTGGTGTCATCAGCAGACTTGCTGATAGTAAACTCTATTCCCTCATCCAAATCGTTGATGAATATATTGAATAATACCAGCCCCAGTACTGACCCCTGAGGCACTCCACTAGATACAGACCTCCAACTAGACTCTGCCCCGTTGACCATGACTCTCTGGCTTCTTCCCTTCAGCCAGTTCGCAGTCCACTTCACTACCCGGTCATCCAGACTGCACTCCCTCAGTTTAGCTGTAAGGATGCTGTGGGAGACTGTGTCAAATGCCTTACTCAAGTCAAGGTAGACCACATCCACTGCTCTGCCATCATCCATCCATCTTGTTATGTCCTCATAAAAGTCAATGAGGTTGGTCAAGCACAACTTCCCCTTGGTGAAGCCGTGTTGACTGCCCCTAATGGCCCTCTTATCCCTGATATGCCTTGAGATGGCACCAGGATAAGTCATTCCATCAGTTTCCCAGGGATGGAGGTGAGGCTGACCGGTCTATAGTTACCCAGGTCCTCCCTCTTGCCCTTTTTGAAGACTGGAGTGACATTTGCTTTCCTCCAGTCCTCAGGCACCTCTCCTGTTTCCCAAGACTTGGCAAAGATGATGGAGAGTGGTCCAGCAATGACCTCAGCCAGCTCCCTCAGTACCCACAGGTGCACCCCATCCGGACCCATGGATTTATGGATGTCCAGATTGCCTAATTGCTCCCTAAGAATGAAAGAAAGAAAAATAATCCTCACAGAGCCTACCACCTGCAGATTTAGGAGTAGCCAGAATGTGAACAGCCTGACTCATTTTTTTCTGATTAAAAAACACTGAAACATTGATACTTCTCATGGTGGCCTGTTCTCAACTCTGTACTGTGATGGGAGTCATTGCATCCGTAGTTGGGTCAACATGAAGTGGCTCTCACATTTAAATAAGGGATTTAGAAATGGGCTACAGGACAAGTGAAAAGAGTCATATGTGTGGTGAACAGAATCATGTCATACTGCAGAATGACTGGCAATCTGTTACACATATTCAGAACTTGATAATGAATACAAGTTTAATCTCTTCTTCATATTTTTACCATTTGTAGTCTCTCATATCAGCACTCTGGAAAAAAAAAACAAAAAGTTGCTGTATTTATCATTCAAAAAACAGAAGCGAAGAAGAGAGAAATTTGTATAATCTCTCACCTTTCTCCTTGTAGCAGAAACCAGACCAAGTATGCGGCTTGCATTATCATCTCTCAGCCTCACTGTTTACTGGCTCAGTTCGCACTTGGTGACATTATTTGACATCTGATTGCCTGTGTGCACATACCTGCAAGCAATATGTGCCTGTTATACATTTTTGACAGTAATAGCCTTCTATTGGTTTATAAAAATCAAATGATATGAAATGAGAAAGTGTTTCGTCTCAACGCTCCTGTGCATGCACAGAGAAGCGACATGGTGAAGAGAGATGGAATCTGTGGTGTTAGGAAAAGCACCTGCCTCATCACAGAGGTGGTGTGACACAATTGCTGCTGGCAGGGGGCTGGCCAGGACCGGGGAGGAAAATGTACTGTTCTCTGTGTGAGCAAAAAATCAGAAAGAGTGTTCCTCAAGTAAAATGACAATTCAAAGCCTGGAGTTTCTAATGAGCTGCTAGTATATGTAAAACTTACGTTTATTCTTAAGGTGATGTGGCATTGTCAGCTCAATGATTGATTCACAAAACCAGCCTGCTTCAAATCTTCGAACCAACAAAGGTTTACACATTCTAGGGATGAAAACAGTCCCACCAAGCCAAGTAGTAGAAGGGGAAGTAGCTTGTAAAAGTAGTTGAAATCGCTTTTCTGAGAAGAGTGAATATTTATTTGTAAAATCAAAACAGAAAACCCACAAAAGTTCCTGCACTAAAAATATATTACTGTTACAGTAAAGGTTGATGCATCATGGCCTATTCTTCATGCTTCAGCATAATATCTTATATGAATGTAGCCTTCCAAACAAACAAAACCACAAAAAAACCCCAATCCATTAAGCTAGCACTTTAGCAAAAGAGTGAATTGCATTCAAAGCTGAGTGATCTGATGCTTTCTTATTCAACTCTTTGTTAAGATGGGTGAAAGTAGGAAAGGAAATACAAAAGTCCCCTGTCCCAAAGGATTATGGGGTGGTGAATTCTAATTGGGACGTAAATCATGTTTGTGTTATCTGTGGAGACTGGCCTCTATTTGTTAATTGGCATGCTGAGATCATTTTGAAATGGTTGATATAACACCGTGGTCCATTGAACAGGAAGCTCTTCTGTTTTCACAGTTTGATAATCAATGCATCACTGCACACAATTCCTTTCAAATGTGTGTTTGTTTGTCCTGTTTGCTTAATTGAACAGCTGCAATTACTGTTACATACAACTGAATGTTAATTCATGGAAGAAGAGAATTTTACTTCCTCATTATGATTTCATGTATAAATTGGAAACCTATGTAACGTTAAGTGTTAATTGAGTGCACAAATTCATAGGTTTAATCAACCAGACATGATAAATCATATTTTGTACAAGAAAGAATTGAATATTAGCTGAGTTTTTCTTTTTAGTTCAGCATTGCTTTATTAATAGGCATACACCTCATTCGTAAGAACAATGCTACTTGAAAACTTGTGGAAGAATACAGTATTGTCTTATAGAATAACTTACATTGATGAATACAGTTCATTGCCTTCTCCTGATCTCTGGGACAAATATTAACAAGTTTGTGGTGATAAATTTTGCTTAATGATTCACTGAAATATTTCCGATGTATTTAACCCCTTAACGGAACTTACGGCATGACAGTGCTCTCAGTTGTTGCTAATTTTGCAAAATGTTATTTAAGGTGCTGTAACAATCCAGTTAGAGCGTGAGTTTGTGTTTCAGGGTGGTTATGCTGCCTACCGGTATGCCCAGCCTGCCACTGCCACTGCAGCTGCCTACAGTGACAGGTAAGGCCTCATTTACTGCTGCTAAATATTTCACTAGTGGAAGTTGAAGATGATTCTATAAATTTGCCTTGTTGAAGTCTCATAAATGTCTTGTTGCTCTGCAGATAATTGTGATATCTAAAGCAGGCTGTTTTATTGTAATCCATGAATAGCCATAAATTGAGAGATTTTAGGCTTTAATTGAGAATCAGGCATGAGATGTGCACATTCTCAAGCTGTAGATCATCCAGTTAATGTCAGTGACCCTTGTACAATGTAGACAAATATATGTACAGCTTCATGATGGTCTACTACTAAAGATCATTATTCGTCTTAGGAGTGTTATTTCAGTTGATTTAGAACCTGAACCTATTGTGTGCCCTCAGTTCTCATTGACGTTGTTTTAGTCAGTGAAAATTGAGAATGAATTGTGTCTAAGCTTGAACTATCCAAGGCAAACCAATATTTTTTCCATCTGCATTTGATTTTTTTAAATACTGGGGGGAAAAAAAATCAAACCAACCAACCAAGCATAAAAACCCCAGTTATTCTTCTTTTAATCTGTATTTTTATCCTGCAAATGTAAACCACATTTGGTGGAAATAATACCAGGACTAAAAGATTATTAAAATCTTCGTAAGAGAAACACGCAAAGACTTAACTTCTATAAATGAAAAGCAATGTCACATAAATTAACTTGGCTTCTTGCAAAACAAAAATTGAGACCCCTTTGAAGTCAATGTCTAAATTGTTCTTGACTTCAGTAGGAAATAGGATTTTGTCAAATTGCATAAAATTAAGTCTTTGCAGTTTTTGGACATGATGTTGTAGTGAAAAGAAAAAAAAAAAATTCTATGTTTTCTTCATAAACCATCCCCTTGACAAAATCTATGCTATCTTTAATACTTTTCAAGTACTTGAAGAGTGTACAGTCGTAAAGGAAGGATGTATATTGTGAAAGACAGATACATACATGCATTTTGCTTCAGAATAGTGGTAAGAAGTAAGGTCATACTTCTCGATTCCTGAGATAAGAAAATTTTCCCTTGGAATCATGGAGGTAATTTCTTAAGTCCTGAACATGTATTGAAAAAAATTCTTTAAATGCTAAATCAGACATTGTTTTAAATGTTTCTGTTTCTTAAAGAAATCAACAGATTAAGAAATTTCAGTGAACCATTTCTTAGATTGAAGTGCTGTTCATGGATTCTGTGTTTTTAGAACAAAGTACCATGGTATGAATGTTACAATGCTATGCATGCATATTTGCCTTTCAAATGCTTATTATGGGTAATGAAAATATACTTTTTAAAGTTATGTGAATAAAATAATTTGCATGTGTGGCTGAGGCATGCTGTGTCAGACAGGTAAGCAAGTTACTTTCTATTAATTTTGGGTCAGTAATACCAACTAGGTGTGTGCTGTATGCACTTTGTTTGCGATGTACTATGTCTGCTTAGGGTAACCTACAAAGGTAAAGTTCTACTCAGTAGTTTCATTTCATTTCCACAAAGGTATGTTAGCATGTCACAGCTCTAGTGTTTTTCTATGAGCTTATAATACAAAACAATTCCTGCTTCTAAAAGTATTAGTAAACCGAAAGGACAGAATTATAAATAACCTCCTGTGGTTAGTCATTTTTTGTCAGATATCATTCAGGTGTCCCAGGATCATGTTATAGGTCTTTTATTCCTATGCATAAATGAATTTCTGAAAACTGTATGTTACGTAGAGAAACTGAACAGTATCAAGATTACTTTTAAATGCTTTAGTTATGAATTAGTGTACCTTCTCATAAAACAAATCAAATGCTGTAAGATAAAACATCCGTTGGTCACATCTTCTGCTATGGGTAGAGAGTCAACACTAAGAGTTACGCTCAGGAAAAAATAAAGGATTTGTCTAAGAAGACAGTGCTCTTAAATGCTGTAAAGGAAGCTTGAGATGGCATCAGTAGTAATGCAGTTGTTACAACCATTAATTATTTTTTTGAAAAATGTCTAATTTCCAGATACACTTTGTGTATAATTAGAATTGTAATAACCTGTCTTTCCTTGCATAATTTTAAATATCTTAAATGAATTTTATATCTTTTGGATTTACTTTTTTTTTTTAATTTAGCTTCTCTCTTTAAATGTGGTCAGTCCGCTTCCCCCAAATGAATGATTTATGGGGGAATCCTAAAACTAGCATAGCCCTCTGGTCAGCCCCCTGCTCAAACATTTCTTTATATATGGGAAACTATGTGCAAACATGGATACCTGTGATTACTCACAACCACAGTTGCTGAATTTGATTACATTTTCATTCATTTTTAAATTAATTTAATTTAGCAACTCTTGTGAATTATTAATACTGAAAGTGCTGAAATATAGTTCAGTACAACTGCTTTTATCTTTTTTCCTCAATGTAATAATTATCTACTGTCCTCTGACAAAATTAAAGATTCTGTATCTCCTTATACACTACTCTTGATCGATTGATTGTTGATTTGAGCCCCTATTTAATTTAATTACACATGCAATATATTTACTGTTTATGTGTAAACAATGCCCAGAAAAATGTAGTGAGGACCAGCGAGTATATACTATTGAAGCAGTGACATATTGTGGAAATACTACTTTATATTAATTTAAAAAATAAAAATGGTGGTTGTTTGTTGTTTTTTTTTTTTTTTAAATCACAGCTCATATACATGATGAATGGCAATGTTCCATATTTGACATGCTTCTTAAGTCAGAAGATGGAAAGAGGAAATCTTTAGATTCAAGACATGTTTGGGTAAATTAAAAAAATAAATAAATAAAAAGTTTAGCAGAAAGATTTGGGACTCCAGAATCAATACACTAAGTCAATGCATAATGATCACTGTAAGAGAGCTCTATTGTGAAGAAATGCAATGGTATCCTTGTTTGTCACAGCTGGAAATATTGCTGGAAATAGGCAAAGAACAGAAATACAAGGGAGAGTCATGTGGCAAAGAAATCTCATGAAACAAATCAACGCAAACCTTTAAGTATTTGCTAAGACAAATCATCTACTCCTGAAAACAATTTCACAACCAAGGTAGACCTTTCAGATGCCAATAAAATGATGTACAGCTTTTATTCAGCTTTTATGGAAGATTAAAAAAAATATATTAAAAAAGTATAGTGTTAGATTTCTGAAGAGAAACTAGCCGAGTCATCAAGTTTTGTATTTATGAGGTAGAAGTCAAAGCATGGCAGTGGGGCGTATTGTCATTTTGTCATTGCATGTTCACTTGGTGTTGCTAGTATGTCTGTAATGCTGTATTGGATTTGACAGATCCATCACATAGCTCAGTGAATGGCTTGCTTGAACTAAGCCTATGGGCAGACTTATTCACATTGGTTGGCTATTGGTTTTGTGTTTTATGATTTGATTATTGCATCTTCGATCGGATACGAAAAATGTTCCTTTCTTGCATATTAACTTTGTCAGCAATATTTATGAAAGTATATAGGATAGCGTAATAGAACAAAACCCCAATAATAGTAAAGTAGCCTTGTCTGAACGGCAGTCATTTCACTTGTACTGCTTGCTAACCCTATTATACTTAATAATGATAATTATGTGTGTTTATATATGTATGATTGTGTATTCATATATACACACACATTCCCCATGCACCACCACCCACAAACACGCGTGCACACACACATACACATGTACAGAGGTGTTTTGCTCTGAGAATAATTCCCTTTTTCTAGTACAATGTCAACTTTAAATTTCACTGCGAACAATGGGAAGATTCCCATTGACTTCCAGATTTTCTGGATTAGGTTCCTCAGCACTGGAAGCTGAACTCTTTGTTTTTGTTTTTGTTTTTTGGAAATATTTTTCACATAACACTTTGTAGTAGAAAATATATTTTTTTCCACTATCAGTTTGTGTTACATGTTCTGTGGCCATACATAGGATTTTGTATGAAATGTGAGATGGGAGATCTTGTCATATGGAAGCTGTGTACCTTCCAGATGTGAAATCTTACTCGCTGTAAAATCCTAAGTGCAGTATTCATTTTTGTCAAAATACTAGTGTCCACAGAGATATAATTTAATATATTTTCCATTTCTCTTTGGGCAAGTAATTGAGAGTTAATACCTGATATTTATGGTCAGATTATCCTAAAGTAGAATAGGTACAGATTTATTTTATTTGTAAACATGCTCATTAAAGAATGAAAAGTCAGGATGAATAATAAAAATAAACAGAAAATAAAATGCGAGCTTCTGTAGATGGAGGTGATTTTTTTTATATATATATATAGTAGACTTTCAGATCTATTTTATGAATAAGCAAGGAAAACCACTATAGTTTTATTCAAATTACCTTATCTTATTGAGGATCTTGCTAGTGATATATACTGAAAAATCAAGGTTTTGAGAGCATATAAAAGATAATAGCATCTTCAGTCAGAATTTAATTTTCCATTAAATAATTTTATAGAAGGATAAATTTCTTAAAATGTTGTACTTTATTTGTGTCATCATTGTACTTTTTAAGATTTAGGAAAAAGAGCTTCTATACACAGTTTTAATGTCTAAAGTAACCAGGTTGGAAGAGAAAAAGGAATAGAATATAGTGATAACTTTACTCTTCTACTACCAGCTGGAACCCTCAAACCTTTTGAATTTTGCTATACAAGTTGAATCTTTAGAACTTGAGAAGTTTGTGAGACAAGATGATACATAAGCAACAATCGTGTAGACCATATCCTGAGCTACTCACATTTTAAGAATGAAAAGGATCAGTTAGTATCTTAACTAGATACAAAGGTTGTATTTAGCTTTTTTAACAGCAATGACATAGCATATATTTGACTCTTCTTCAAACACTTAGTTTTGATGTGGTGATGTTTGATTGGTGTTTTTTTTTCTGGGTATCCTGTATGGTAGCTAAAGCTTGTTTATTCCCTAATACTGTAAATAAAAATCAAATAATTCACTTTGCTGTTACAGAGAGGTAACGGATTTGGACATTACTTATTAGGCTTGTATGTCTTTATGTCTGTATCTGATCTGTGGCAAACTAGGGGATCACTGGCACCATGTTAATATTTCATAATCCATATTCATCACTCAGATCACAGTTTTTGGAATGACTGCAGTATAAGACTAGTGTTAAAGGCATAACAGTACCTTTTAGTGAAAGAATTAGAAAATAAAAGTGGATGATTAAAGAGAATGTAGTATAAAAAAAAAAAAAAAGAGCTTAAAATACTATGAATAGGGAGTTTAATGTAAAGCAATTTGAAAGGAATTTCCTTAAATAAAAAATGTATGGCATAGCATACTTTCTAGTGATTGAAACATGGTTCATTCTAAAATACTGTAGATACACCGCTTTTTGGGGAGACACAGGGAGTCATATAAATGTAGGAAAACATGGCAAAGAATTACATTTCACAAAAATATAATCTACAAATTCTAGAAAGCTACTTTATATACTTTGATGTTTTAATACATTCCTCTAATATTTGGTAAAATTAATATGTTTTCTGGTACTTCTAAGGCTTGATTCACCTCTGTGTAATATCAGTATTCACGTAATATCCATGTTTCTATTAAAACTACTCCACTAGTTCAGATGTGAGGTAATACAGTAGTGGAAAAGCTTCGGGTTCCTGGCCCAGAATGATGGTAAACACCGATTATGAAACTTTTGTCGTGTCAGAGCTTGTATTCTTCATACCCTGCTTCTGCTTCTCTTTCCTGTAAATTCCGTTGTCCTTCAGTGTCACATCGAGGGATATTTTAAGACTCCGCATAGACAAGGAAAGTCTTGGCTATTACTGTAGAATCTGGTTTGGCATCTGTGCTGGAAATCATTAAGAAAAAGTTGGGAGAGAAGGCAGAGGAACACTAGAGCCTGGATTTCCATGCCTGGCTTCAGAAAGTGCTCCAAGTTTAAAGGTGCTGAGTACTTTTGCTGCCAGTTTCTTCTTGAATATAGTGGGATCCGTTAAATACTTACCATCAAGAAAAAAAGTTAAAAAATCAGTGCACCTGTTCTGACATTTACATATCAGCTTCAATAGCCTTGCTTTCTTTTTTAATTTTTTTCTCAGATGTAGCCTATATGAGGTTATATAGCATGAATTGTAGCTTGGGAGATTCTTTAAAATAAAAGTTCATAGTAATAACTCTGAATATAAATATATTCCTTGATGCATTTTCATGCATGCTTCTCCTCTAAAAAGAGGAAAAAAAGGATTGGTTAACATTTTAAAAGCAAGAATTACTCCTTTAATAGTTCATATGGGCTTTTTTGCTCTTAGAGGATATTGAGGGAAAGAGTGACTAAATTTTAAAGTGTGTTATATTCAGCAGACTGGATAAATATGGAGTTAGGGAGTTACTAAAACATTGATTCCTAATCCAACAGACCAAAACTGTTACAGTCTATTGGGTCAGTGCCTGTGACATGATAGACCACAGCAGTTCCTTTGGACATGTCAGTGTCTAATTATACACTTTTTAGTTTTCAGATCATTGACTTGATAGACCACAAAGAGGCAGATTAGAACATGTGATAAATCTTGTCACCCTGAGTGCTTCCACTGTGAGTGCTTTAAAAGCAAGAAGGAATTAGGATCATTGTGAAAGGGTTAGAGAGAAGATGAAGGAATGAAATGTTATTAATTATATATGGAACGAACTGGATATAGTCTGTATGGATTAGCCATGTAATTTGTAATGTGTTTGAGGCAAGGTGAGGAAGTATTAGAAGAACAAATTTAAAATAACTATGTAGATGGAATCAATCAAGAAAGAGGCAATTTACGCTCTTGCATGTTTTTGCTATAGTGTTTCCCATCTCAAAGGAGTCTAAAGCATTTGATTAGGTATTTAAATAGAGTTATTTTTTTCCACATGCCTTTGGCCTTGTCAAGTTTCTAATACTTTAGGAACACACTTGTGGGAAAACAGCGGTTTGTAAGAATACTTCACAGCAGGAATAGGAGGAGAAAGTTTACCCTTGTATCCTAAAGAACAACTTTTTATTGAAAACTGCTACAGGATGTTTCATATACACGCAGAAGAAAAGTAAGGTCTTCATTTGATCCAAAAGTGTAGCAGCCTCTAAACTTCCTTTGTGTTTCTTGAATGAGTTCTTAAATAAACCTGACAAGGTTTTCATATCAATGGTATTTTAGTTATAATTATTTTGTCAAGTAATTTGTAAAGTCATTCAAACCTAAAATAATTTAAGGAGAAAGAATTGTTGCTATTCATGATTGCTAAAGAAGTTTATAATTTTACCTCTGTATATTAGGAGACTTTATTGTGGATGAAGTGGTGGTTACTAGTAAGCTATAATAATTGTTATGAAATCAGAAACAAATATAAATTATGTTTTAATGAGGTATTGTTTTAAAGATCACATGAAATACATAAAGAATAAATCCCTCCACAAAATAAATACATATTTTGTCATGTATTTTACTGGATAAAACACTGATTCTTTACGCAAGGTGGACTTTGAAATGCTGTACTTTTAGCCCTAAAGACAGTGAAAATATGGCCAAAATATCATAATAAACAAAATTTTGAAATATCAATGATAAAACTTCAAAACCAGCCTTAATTTAGCAGTCTTGGTTCATACTAATGTAAGTTTACATTGCTCATAGGGAGCACTTCTGAAGTAAAGTTACTGGATTACTTCTTCAAGGATTTAGTTAAAGTATATAGACTGTGTTAATCAGAGTAAAAGGCAAATAATCTTAGAGCAGTGATGCCACTGAGATTGGTCTGAATTCTACTATTGATATATGTGGTGTTCAGAATTTCACCTATTAGTTTTAAGTTCCACTTCAAAATGTTAAGATCCACTTACAAATCATATGTGTTCCTCTTGCAGATAAATATGCATATTTATGCTATGTATATTGTATTATTAATAGTAAATACATTTGTACTATGTGTAATATCTCGTGTAATCCTTCATACACTGAAAAATTTCACTGATACGGCAGGTAGTATGAATTAGAACTAAGCATATTTGTGCAGCTGTGATTTAAAAAACTAAATAAATCAAGAAATAAAATATGTAGATTCAAAACGCAGATGAAAGGCCTACAGATTTTTCCACTGGATGTGATACAGGACATCCGTGTTTTGGCAATCTATTAAAAGTGAACACATTTTTTACGACAGCTATACTGAGTTGCATAACAACTATATTAAATTGCAAAGTACAGCACCTATTTGCTAGAAATTTCCTTTATACAGTCTTAGAGGGATAATGGAGGAGAGAGAGGGGGGAGTTCATATACAAGATGTTGCCATGGAAGAATTCTAGCTATACTCTATGCAGTATGAAAACCTTGTCATTTCCCCATTAGGCTTTACAATATTGGTATTAGGCTATGCTAAAAGGACTCTCCCTCTTAGAGCATTTGAGTGGGTTATTTAGTGCAAAAGGAGGGCTAACAAAGATTCTTGTCCATCTCCTTGGGAAAGCCTGATATAAGAATACAAATTATGAGAAAGCATCTTTTGTTGAACATTTTTCTCTTTAGGGTTTTGGTTTTTGGTTTTTTTTTTTTCATAACTAAATGGAAGAATACAGACATATCAGTGGTATTGGAAATGCACATTTCCACTAGTGTCCAGAAGAGACAGGGATTTTTTTTCTTCTTCTCTTCTTGAAGCTGTACTTTTCACAATTGCAGAAGTGCTTTTTGGTATTAAAATAAATTATTCCTATTCAACAAGCTGTGTGACTGGTTGCAAGATAAAATTTAATGAGAGAGATTTCTTAACTTAGTGGTCTCCTGCTGTCTTTGGCAGCCTGAATTATGTTAGAGGCATCTTGTCCTTGCCTAAATCATGCTGTAATGTCCTGTATCAAGCACAAAGAAGAGATAAATAGAAAGCAATGCAGAGGTGACTAACCTGGCAGTCGAATTAAGGGCTTGGTTAAGCCTCCTGGGAACAGGAATCTAGTGCCATTTGTGATGCTCTGGGGCATGTGGGAGCCCCGTGCAGGCAGAGGTGACACCAGAGCTTCTGCAGTGGCAGCTGAGTCCAGGCAGATGGACAAGCTGCCTTTGCTTGGTCAGTCAGCATGAGCTTTAGTGTTTTCTGCGAGGTAATATTTACAGAAGTAGCTACATTGATTTCTTTTGATGCAGGGTTTTACTCCATATGCTTCCAAGGCTTGCCTCAAAATTTCAGAAAAGAGCACTTGATGAAGTGAGCAGGAATGATGGAGGTGGGAGATGCGTCTTTTGACAAGGAAAGCAGAATTCTTAAGTGAAAGCAGAATAGCTGTGTCTTCCTCTTTGTCTTGGCATTAGTAGTAGTAGTTAGGTTGAACAAGCCATGCTGGAGAAGAGAGGAACCTGACATGGAAGAAATTAGTCTAAAAGTAAAATATACTTTCCTAATGCACATCAGGTCAAACAAGTTGCTGTTAGTGTTATTGAAGCTTGATACGGCACAAATTACTTTCTGCTCATAGTTTTATTCTTACTTCATTTAATATGTCTTGTAGGTATGGCTGTAAAGCTGTTTAGTTGTCTTTGTCTTGTGATTCAAATGCTATGAGATTGATAATGTACTTCGATCTTACAATAACGGGAAGAGAACGCATGACAATAGCAAAATCATCCTTCTTATTATAGATATTATACTAATATTAAAAAGTTTTAATTCTTTGATAGCCTTGATATTAAATTTAGGCCATCAGAAGGAGGGAGTTGGAAAGACTTCATAAAATTATTTTAGAGTGAAGCTCTGAAACTTTGTCCATAGTTGAGTATTACAGAAACTGTTCAAGCAGCCAGCCATCAGCTATGTTATAATTCATAGTGAAAAAGCCCTCAACATTGGAGTCCTAACAAGAGCAATGAAGCCTTAAAGTTATGGGCATGAAGGAAAAAGAAAGTGTCTTTAATAATATCATGGAGAAATGTATAGCTGTACCGTGTATAACACATCTGGGAAAAATCATTGCTACACTATATAGTTAGCACCAGATCCTTGGAGAATCCAAGTTGGAGTAGCTCCAGCGAAGTCAGTGCTTTCAGTTAAGCTGCATCAATTTTACCAGCTGAGATTCTGATCCACGAAATCTAAATACTGACTGCATTTGTATATCCCATGGTGGTTTTACTAGAAAAAAGTCAACTGATTTAATATAGTTTAAATCTTCCCACTGTAGCTTCTGTTCAGTATTGTGTTTGCCTTCATTTAATTTCCTATGTTCTGGTGCTCTGCACTGTTTTCAGCAGGTGCTATATTTTTGGGAAGGGGGCTGCACCTCTGCGTTAAGTGAAATTATTTCTGTCTAGTTTTGTGAAGTTAGTAAGCAAAGTCCAAGAATTCTGGTGTATGAAACATAATCTCTATATGTAAGTGGATTATAATTTCTTTTATGTTTCAGATTTCCTAAAGTTAGTGTGCCTATTTTTAGGGAAGTCCTGATTTCTTAAAGTCACACTTGACCTCTATTGTGGCTTCTATTTTATGGAAGCTGTGTGTTACCAAGAAGAGTGACTAAAAACTTCTGTGAGTGCTGGGTGTAATAACATGTTTTTCAAAATTTTGTTCTTAAAAGTGTCCTGTGTAAAATATAAATAGTTTTGAAAAGTCCAACTGTCACCTAGCCTTTTAGCGAGAAGGTAGGACACAGGCAACACTTAATAACTTGTCTCATGTGCCCTACAATTGTAGGTTCTTATACCCACAATGACTGAAATATGTAAACTTCCCAGACAGAGCTGTGAATACTTTTGTACATCTGAAGAACAGCAGAGCCAGTGACTCTAGGAGGGAAAATGTGGTAGTAGCTTAATGCTCTTTTAGTCATATGTAATAGTGCAGACAAAGAAAGGAGAGCACATCCTTTCCCAGGGTGGGGGGACTGTACAGAATTTCAAAGTAATTAGGTTGGAATTGTGCTTCCCGATGGTTAGATCCCTCAAGTCATAAAAAAAGAGCGTCTGAGATCTGTTCTCTGAATCACTTCCTATCTGCCACTTCCAGGTTCTGAATTTTCCAACTAAAAGTACAGTAGCCAAATCCTGTACGAGTCAGGCAGGATCAGCAGTTAGGTCTGTATTGGACATCTACTCTCTGCTATGAGCTTCTGCTCTTCCTGAGTGCCATTGTACTTCAAGTTGCCACTGACCTTAAAAATAGAGTCTATTTAGATATAGAAAATGTGACAAAAGTTGCATATATTTATGTGAAACTCATTTATCAGAGTTTCAGATTTTAAGAAAACTTTCACTTCATTTTCTCAGTGAGGAGAAACTACTGACTTTCCACATGTGAAGGAGCCTAAAGTTCAATATTGTATCAAAGATGTTATAAAACACAGTTCCTCTTTCTCTTCTGGTATCTATTTGACAGTCCAGTTGCTGAGATCACTGGTATTAGTATTTTTGAGGATGGAAGCATTAAGAGAATTTTGGAAAAGTTTGAAGGAAAGTCACAGATGTTCATTAAACAAAGATGGTGTTAATACTCTGATTTAGTTCTTCCTGATTGAGCATGTAAAATACATATACACTAAAAGCTAATCAACCTCAATGGGATATCAGGTATCTAAAACTTGAAACTAAGTCTCAGAATACATAGATTAAGAGATTATCAAGACTATTTAAGCATACCTACAGGAAAGATTTCTGTAGAAATAAAAGCTAAAAATATGACATAGTAATTACAAATTGTTGACATGGTTCTACTAAGTTTCACATATAAAGCCTTACCTAAGCATAAATTCAGTGTTGATATGCATGCAGCTTTTGTGTTAGGTCAGTATGCTTTAGAACGAATGTATAGAAGCTTTTTCTGTACTACATCAGCAAATTTAGGGTGACTTGTCAGAAGCAAGACTGTAAAAGACAGCTCTTGAAAATGGGTAGATGCAACATTTTGGTAAGGGAAAGTACTGACATATGAAATATCTTAGACCTCTTCATTAATCGTGGTAATATAAACATGCTGAAGAAATTAGGTTATGATATGAAAAAAAAAAATTGCACAGTCCAGAAGGCCTAATTTCTGTGAGTGCATAACATTTACTGAAGTGATTTGTAATTAGTAGTATTTTTCACTAAATAGTGTATATCATGAAAAACCTTAGTCAAGCTTCACTTGAATTCCTGTTCTTCCTTAAATATTTTTGTTCAATACTTTGTTATCCAAGTAATTCAATTCAGTGGCATGATTTGATTTAGAATAGGATACTTTTAGTCAGGTGATAAAGTTGAACCTGAAAATATTTTGAAAGAGCAACCAATCGCTTACTATTACTTTTGCTGTCCTCTCCCTCTGTTTCTATCTGAATTCAGAAAACACAGCGAATGTTAAAATATTTTTTTTCCAACATCAAAAATATCTCTTATTACCACCCTGGTAAAAATCTGTGCTCGATTTCAATTTACTAGAAGAAATAAGAAATTGATATATAGGATTGAGACAAGTAATAGGATGCAGAAATGCTTGCTCTTGGGAAATAGCTGCTCCAGTGGAACACAGCTGTTTTCAGTCCCAGAAGTACATTTTCACGACCCACACTCTGTGAGTTTCTATCAGAGAACTCAGACTGCCAATGAGTGCCACACCAGCTCTCAAAAGGGTTGCACTTAGCCCAGGGTGTGAATATCTGGCAAGTTGAATATATTCAACTGTACATTCAGATCAATATACTTTTCACGTTACTCTTCCAATTTGTTTATCTGTTTATCTCCCTTACAACCAGTAATAACTTCTAAAATTAAACCTAAAACACATTATGAATTTTCACCATACCTTACTTGTGAGTTGTTTAAGCCTTGTATGCTCAGTGCAGTTAGTGCACAAAATTGGTCTTTAAAGAGAAAACCTGTACATTTGCAAAGGACTGAGTTAGGTTTTCCACATCTGTGCTTTAAGACAGATAGAACGTGATGCCTGACAGTGTCAGCTTGACTGAGAAGGGCTCCTTTTGCAAATGATGATGTTGGCCACACTAAGGAACAATACCTGCTTTGGACATCAGGTGTGATATATGTGTACAGTGACACCTCTGATGATTAGTTCTCCCTCTAGGTCTATGTAAACAATAGTATAGAATTTAACAAAACAAAAAACTGCCACTATAAAAACATTAAAGTCACCAAACTACTAAACAGTTTCTTGTAATTGTTACTGGTAGCACCTAATTACTTATAAAAAAAAATGCAATTGACTTATTGAACTGCAGCATCTAGTCTTTTAATTCTCATATATGAATGAGAATGAAATATGAAACTTTCTCCTGGCTTCTAAAATTGATTAATGGAGTTGTAAAATTAGTTTTACAAAAGCAAAATAGAGGACAAATAATGTATTTCTATGTAAATTGAAGCAGCAAACAAGGAATGTTTATGGTAAATGTTTTTTAAATAGGTATCAGTTTGGGTTCAATTTTTTAAAAATTCTTTTTCTACCAGTAATTAGTAAAGAGTTGGTAATAAAAAGTAAGATTTCACAACAGTTTCAAGGATATCTGTGGTTCCAAAAGAGAAACAGCAGTTAGTGTTCTGGGGTCTTTCTGTAAGTAACTAAATCAGCAGGTTATTCTTAGAGATAATTCTATACTTTGGCATCTGAAGATAGTCTCTGTGGCTTAGTGTTCCATAACAAGCAATGTTCTGTAGGGAGATAAAGGAGTGTCTCAGCTAGCCACTTTAGAGGCAATTTTGAAGGAAAAGTGATCTTTTCATTTAGATGAGAGGACAGTTTAATAACTTCATAGAAATGAGTCAAAAGGATTTTCTGTAAAACAGTAGCTGATAAGTCCGCATTGCTACTGGGTGAGTTCCTTTTAGGCAAACATCTGCCTGTTTCTTTCTATATAAGTATCACAAGGGGTGATAATAAAAGAGATTATAGCAGTAAATACAGTGACAAATTGTACTAGCTATGAAATACAGAGTATCTCTGTATTTATAATGATAAATTTATCCCTCTTCATTTTTTTTTAATTCATCTCTTTAGCATTACATGCTAGCTACATCCCATTAGCTTGTGAAATTGTTGCAGATGACAAAAATAAAGAGCAAAACTACCAATCTGTACATCCAGTTGAAACTGAAAGAATATACAGTTTGATCGCTAAGTTCATTTGTACTAAAAGGCAGGTGTTGGTTTCTCTGAGACAGGGCAGAGGCAATGATCAGATACCCTTTTGATTTTAATCCATCCTGTTCCTGTAGTATGGATTACAGACTCCTTGTTTTGATTTGTTTTTTTCCCAAAATGTGAACTTCTAAATAACAAGGTTCACAGATTTCTAAATGAGAGTTTTAAATCTCTCGAATACATTGCAGGTGAAGTAATAGAACTTAGATGTTTTTCTCTTAGGACTTAAAATCCTCAAGGTTCTGTAACCCCTAGGAGATGTTTGCTCCTGAACGGAATAGTTTTCACTAAGATCTTCAGGGTACTTAATGCTTGATGGAACTTTCATCATCTTGCAGAACTAAGTTTTCCAGGTAGTCCTCAGAACAATCTAGAACTAGTTCCTTCTAGCTCCTATTTGCTAGACTCTTGCATTAAAGCTGCGCAAAACAGAAACACTCCGTTTTTCCACCGTGGCCAGCAGTGCAGGCTGGTGGAGCTACATGCGGTTTGGAGTAAAACAGCACCCACATTTTTAAACTTCACCCAGGTTCTCTATTAATCCTGCACAACAGAAAAATAATTTACAGAAAGCTGTGTATATGCTTATATGGGAATCATTTGATGTTAAACCTTAAGTGTGGTTTCCACAAACACGAATCCTGTTTGCTTTGAATTTAGAAAGCAGAAATCAGGATTTATACTGTAGCAAAGTTTTCTGCATTTTGGAATGTTAGTGTTTTTAGCATTTCTCTTTTTATGTTACCTGTTTTAAAAAAGAATTTTGCAAGAGAAGGTTTATATTAAATTACTCATATCTGTAGTTTATTCTTTAAGATTCTGCAGAAGACTTTTGTATGTATTTGGATGACAGTATATGAGAATATACTATGTCATTTTTTTAATAGTAGAAAATTCATTTTCTGATTGCAATCATATTAGACATATAAAAAGCAAAATATTTTACTTTCAATATCCTTTCAGATGCACAAAGTAAATTGCAGTTATTTTTTTTAAGAACGCTTTTTACATATTTTGCAGTAGTGCCCTTTAATATCTATATCAATATAAATATTGTTTTATTTTTATTAGACTTCATAAATATATTGGCATATCTGTAACACTAAACATGAAGCTTCCGATGCAAGAGTTTGTACATAGTCCATATCCAAATGTCACCATTATTTCATTTAAAAGATCCCAGCATGTGTACCTCATGATCCTTATAAACTCTGTAGTGCTGAAATACGTCAACACTTTTTCTTGCTACATTCATTAAAATTAAGCACCCTTACCCTACCCCATCTGTAAACATCAAGTCAATTGGCAGCTAGCACATTTCCCAGTCAGCAAGCAGTATTGTGAATTTTATCTTCTCTTGCAGAAATCAATTCGTCTTCGTTGCAGCAGATGAAATTTCTTGTAACACCTCTGCAGGTAACAATCATTGATACTTCTTGATGCATCCATCCAGGTCTCAATATCCTTTTTCACATGCTGCATTTAATCGTAAGAGAAAGCATAGGAAAGTCCATAGTATAAATCTTTGAAACAGTTTGATTAATTTATAGCTTGAGCCTATAGGTTCTGTCATATAAAAGACAGGTTATTTTGCTGACTTTGGTGTTTTATTTCCGGTTTAAATATCATATGGCCTAGAAAGTAAGGATATGTTAAACCTACTTACTGTGTAGTATAATAAAGATTGTGACTTTCAAAAAGCCAAAACAGCCAGAACTAATGAAAAGAATAAAGGCTTAGATGTGTGTAGGACATTGTAAGTGCTATAGATTTTATAGTTTTCAACTCTTTGGGGGCAAATATTGCCCACAAGGGTACTGCAGACCCTAAAGCACTCACAAAGTCTATCCTATGGATAAGATAGTGGGAGAGAGGGTCTGTGTCTTCAGAGGATCGCTCGCTAGTAAGTAAAAAGTCTTAGCTGCTCTGCTACTATACTATCATATTGTAAGATGTGGGTACAGAAGAATGAACAATGCTTGTGAAAGTTAATGGTAATTTATAATTATATTGAACATGTCAAGGGATTTTCTCTCATTTAAGCAAGAGTTTGAACAGTCTTAGTCTTAATTCAGGTAAGGATGGTATTATGTCGCTGCATAAGAAAGCAAAAGCCCAAAGAAATAGTAACAGTGCTGGGACATATTCTGCCCGTAACGGTATGCAAAAATCTGCTGACTTCGTAGATGCTGTTTGTCGTGAAGGAAGAAAGGATATATCATGTGACACAAAATGTTGGTATTAAGAAGTGTTTATTTATAGTTTTACATTAGCAGAAATAAATGAAAGGTGAAGAGCTTTCTGTTTATGCCATAGTGACCTACATAGAAACAAATAAAGAACATTTCTTTATGAAAAAGAAGATCATAGCTAAAGCCAAAATATGCTAAAATTGTAATAACCTGTATGCTAACTATAGCATTTTTCATGGTAATCTGAAAAGTTCTTCTGTAACAAAACCTGATTTAACAGGTTTTTTTATTCATTAAGAGAATACATTTGGAGAAGTCAACATTTGACACTTTCCTGATCTCAGTAGACTTGGATTTATCTTTCATTGTTTCACTTGTGCTTCCTGCTCAGCTTCAGATTAGAGTGAGCTGTAGCAGGGAGGCTACTAATTTATAAGTCTAGGCCTTGCCAAGTAAGAATAAAAATCATTATTTGAGCAATTTTTAAACTTGAGATAGACATGCAGTCTTTAATATTTTTCTTGTCATGGAAATTACTTCCTGTTTTGCAGAATGAAGCCTTCTAAGCAATAATAATTTTTCTTATAAAATCTTGTTTTTTCCTCTCAGTTCAGTTACGTGTCCAAGACTATATTATACGTATTCTGTATATCACTACTTTGGAATTCTGGTCAAAAATAGAGTGCTCTTGTTTATCAGTAAATTCAGTGAACTTTACACAGATGGAAATGGATCTCTGTGTATATTTATTAAAACTTTTCAGTTTACCAATTGATTACCTCTGTTGGGTTGATTCAACAATAAGGTATTTTTGTTAGGTATGCTTTTGACCACATCATAAACATATCCATCATAAGTGACTGTAGGTGCTTTTTTTGTAATACGATCTGAAGGAGAACTCTAATGCAAGCCTGTATCTTGTTTCTTGAATACGTAAGTTTTAGTCATACACGTTAAATGACTTTTGGCTTTATAAAAAAATAATTCTCCGGCCCATATGACTGTGGTACGTGCTGCCAAAGTTGCATTTAGTCTTTCAAGTCTGTAAGTTGACTTTCAACTTATTTATTATCTAATGTTTTGTGTTTTAATACATGGAGCATATATAGAGATACATAAACTTTTAGAACCGAAGCTAACCTTCCTGTGGTTTTTCAGGTGCATGCAAAACACCTACAATTTTATAGTGCTTTTTTTAAGTGCTCCTAGACTAAATTACTGCAATTCAACTGTTTGTAAAATTGATATAAAGTGAAGATACTGAATACATGCTCAATGTTTGAAATGTGAGTATATGTCTGTTTGTATTGTCTCCATGTAAAGAATGCGTGTGTTTGTAGATTTCAAATAGTAATTTAAAAAGTAAACTTTTTATTAGAGCTTTATAATCAAATGGAAATGGGAGCTTGTGGGTGATTCTGCTGGTAATATTCACTCTTCCCTTCCAAATGCTTTATCTTTCCTGCCAGAGGATACTTAGCCATCAGCCACGGGACATTTTTTGTGATTTAGGAATAACTGAATGTGTTAATGAATGGATAGTGTGTCCATACGCGTTTCTGTTATGTATGTGTATCTGTTCTTGTGTGCACGTTATATAAAGAAAACCTATTCAAGTATCTGACAGAGGAAACCTTCCTTGGGAAATTTAGAAATATTTCACACTTGATTGCATCCAGTGCATTCTGAGGCTAAAAATAATTACTCTTCAGAAGAGAAGTTCTGTGCTTCTGGGATAGATCTTCTCTGGCAGGCGTGATTAAAGAGTCTGCAAACAGACCTGAACTAGAACAGAGGGAGGGAAACTCTCTGAAACCTTCTGTCAGTTTGATGACGGGATTTTAACAAGGATCTCTGAAGACCTTGCTCTAGCAACTGTCTGACAATGGGTGCATAGGGGAGGATTAATCTTGAGGTTCCTGGCTGATGGGGGCAATGGGCACATTGCCCTATCAGGCTTCTAATAAATCAGAATGAGGACCAAAATAAACCCATGGTTTATTTTCATGTTGGTTACCGAACACTGTTCATTTCGAACCTTTAGCATTTTTATGAATTTTTCAAACCAGTGCCCAATATTTTTTTTTCTTGTAGGTTTTGTAAGATCAAAATTCATGGTTTGTAAAGAAAAAAATATTTTGTAGAATTTTTCCAAGTGCATTCTAGGATGTATCTGCCTATTGCATTTTATGATTTTTGTGTAAAAATGGGGCAGGATCATTATTCTGTATTTATATCACTCTTTCTTCCTTCAGTTTTTAACTGTTATCTGACTTCCATCTACAAATAATAAAATCCAGTGCGGCTGCATGCCTGGTATTATTTTTCTCCCAAGTGTATATGCAGTTTATGATTTTGAAATAACAGAGGGAAATGCAAGGGTATATATAAACCTGAATTTGGAATGAAGTATGGTGGAAGTGGTTATAACATCTGTCCAATTGTGACTGTATTTATTTACATATTTGAGCAGAATCATCCCCAGGAGGCAGGATTGTGTGTGTGTTTGTGTGCAAAAGAAATGCATTATAAAGCTTTAGAAGTTGACAGTCCTAGATTAAGTTATTGACCTCCATTTGGAGAAAGATACAGTCTCCAAAACAGATTAAACATTCTGAAAGGTTTAATTTTATAACTCCAGGAAAAATGTCTCACAAAAGCAGGCAGCTTAAAGCATCAAACATTGGAGTTTGTGCTATTGGAATTGTTCAAACAGAATATTGGCAAATTTTAGCCAATGCAATTGCTCAAGTCATTGCAATTTTCCTGTACACTGTTATTAACCTGTCAACACCAACACTATTACAAAGTTAATTCATGAAACAATAGCAAATATGGAGATACTTATTTAAAAGCAAATTAATATTGGACAAAGTGCTTGGAATGGTTAAGCTGCCTGTTGTGGCGTACCTCTGTGATGGCACATAAATAACTGTAGATGGTCCAAATTTTGCCATTCATGCTTGCATACATCTCATTGACTTCTTCACATCTGGTGGGAGATATTGATCAGATTGTTCTCTTTCAAGGTATCATTTCAAAGGAATTTCCAAGAAGCACTTATAATCCAAACTGCTTTGGAAAAATGCGGTTTCAGCCTTTTTGAATCACTGTGTAAAGACATATGTTCAGATGTGAGACGTTCTTGCCCTCTAGTATTTCTGCTTATGGGTTTGACTTCATTTTCTGAATCGATTTGAGTGGGAAAATAACCATTTTCTATGAGATGCTTTTATTATTATGTTATGCTCTTCCACTAATCAGATAAAATAAAAAATTAAGATGAAGGAGCATCTGTAAGGTGTTTGTGCTAGTATTTATTTAAGGCTGTACTGCTTTTCACTGTGAAAAATAGCAGATACTGAAGTTTTTGCTCTGGAAAGACTAGGAAATGTTGTACTAATGCACATTATTAAACTACTTCTATAAATTCAAGTGTCTTTTATGTTGGCAGTTTAAACTTGCATTTACTGCTGCTGTAAATAATTGCTTATGGAATTCCATTTGTTACAGCCTTTACTGCTCTTGGTAGTTGTGTGGTAAAGATGTTCAGCTGTTGGATCACTTGATAAAAATCAGTAAACAGTTAATGATTACCCTCTGTTCTACTTTCATGAAGTTTGATCAATTCCTTTTTCTCACCCAGTGCAAACACTGGCAGCCCCTTTTTGGCATCTTTGTCATTATCTCTTTGACAGCTTGCCTTCCCAGTGCTTACAGTTCTAGGTCAGTTCGCATGGCTAGTCAAATGTGACAACATGACAAGATTAAGTAAAGCTGAGGTTCTGTGATTTGTAAAGCGGGGATTTGCAATGTGAAGCTCCTTTGATAACAGAAATAGTGAATAATCTGTGTTTGCCCTCAACAAGTGCGTATGTGTGCATCTTCTGTGCTGTTTTTTTAATGAAGCATCCAGAATTTGTTTTTTTTTTCTCTGATATACTGAAAATCGTACACACAAAAGGTGGTTTGTGTGTGTGCATGTATGTATTGTTATATACAAGTACATTAGATAAACAAGGATTCAATTTCAGTATCCTGAGATTATCATAATACATTTAAAATATTTTAAAATAATACGTCTGCATACTACAGAACCTTACACAAAAGCACAAAAGACTATTTTAAAATTTAATAAATGAAGTACCCAGTGTATTTATTATTGAAATAGATAAGAATTTATTCAAGGTTTACTGTCCCAAAATATAACTGCAGTAGTAACAGGAAAATGCTATACAGATAAAATAAATACTTGGTTTTCACTGTAATACAGCTGGTTCTAGGTGTCACCTGATGGCAAGCCCTAGTTTCCCCAGTGGCTTTTTTATTGAGATTTACATAAATTCCTACTTTCTTGGATAGAGATTATACAGAAGGGTGGTGTTAGTAGTATAGAATTACGCTGGATGCTTAACTGGGCATCAAGTGTGTCAATCCAGACAGCAAGATGGAAACTTGAGACAAAGCTTTTAAGCTGGGATCTGTTCTTGGATTTTTCCATGGCAGTTATTCAGCATCAGGTCAGAAGGGACATCACCTGTGCTGCTGCTTGTTGTACTTGCACATTCTGCAAATTAACCAACAACAATCATATTTATTTAAAAGTTTAACAAGTTGGCAGCTCAGCTTTGGATGGCTGTAGCTACAGGTTGACATATGGGAACAAAAATTAAAATCAAGTCTGAGCATCAATGACCAAAATTTCTGCAAAACATATCCATCAATTAGCAAGAAATATTTACTGGCCAAATTCAAATGTGACATAAATAAGTAAACAGTCAAGAAGTTGAAAATATTCTCTGCATTTACAAAATTCTGAATAGGCTTCTCAAGTTCCTTCTTTCTCCAACCTGCAGGAAAAAGTGAAGATTGCTTTTAGTACTTCATCAGTAATGTGTTTACAAAGATCCCTACATGGAAATCTTTTATTATTGCCCTATCCCTGTTGCAGACTGTGGTCAAGTTTCTTCATCTCTGTGAAAACCTAGGAATATTAATTCTATACTAAAAGGAAATCCCTCATGGTGTTCAAGGTATACAGCAGTTCCGCACTGCAGTATACCTTGAAGTTTTAGCATTTAATTGTGCTGTCGGTCTCTACTACATCTTCCCAATTCTTTCTCTGCTCCATATAGCAAATCTGTAAAGCGCTGTCACTCATGGAAAATTATATGCAACAATATATTTTATGGGTTCTCCCTTGTAGAATGATCTTAGTGTTTGATATTGTTCATTTAAAACTTTGCATAGAGGATTTTAGCATTCTTAACTTTTACAATCAAGGAAAATGACTAGAAAATTTGTCAGCGGATTTCAAAAATTTTCCTTGGTCTTAAGTAAAAACTTAGGATAGATGACTTTCATCATTGCCTTCTGAGATACACAGAGAAACTCATTGCTCATTCATGTGACTGAAGTGCCTGAAGTTGCGTGGTGATAACATCCAAAATTAAATAAACTGATTGGTTGCACATGCTTTGAGCACGGTAAACAGATACCATCCTACTGTAGTGAAAAGTTTGAAGTTAAAGGACTACCATTGCTGCACAGAGTTGGCCCATTGAGGTTAAAAAAATGCTCAGCAATGTGGTGTGTAACAGGTGTACGTACGAAGCTCTGCTGCTCATGTCAGTTATCTTGATGTCACTGTAGTTATGTGACCAAGAGAAAGAGTAAGATGGTAGTTACTGAAATTATTTATCTGGATAAGCCCAGGTAACCCTTGTTTTTCTTGTATTCCAATTTTTACTAAAATCTTCACATCTTTGTCTAAAACTTCATTGCAATTCTGCATTAAGATGTGTCAGGGAGAGATGTGGCTTCTTCTTTCTATGGCACCTGCCACCAGCAAGCAGCACATCCTGCACCAGCGCGCCCCGCCTGGGCAACAAGCAGGGCAGGAACCAAAGCACAGGGCACGACCCCCCACGTTCTCCTGCTTGGCCACGTCTTGCTTGTTCAATTGCCTCTTTGTGAAATTTAGTAATAATTGTCAGTACGACAATTTCAGTAAATTGAGATTACTCTCGTTGAAGATTCAATGAAGAAGCAGCAGTTTTATCACACTGTTATTCAGTTTTAATCAAAGCTAGTAAAGTATGGATAATTTTGTGGAAAAGTTAGAAATACGAGCGATACATATACTTTGTAATATGGCAAGTAATGGGGGATTATATCAGTGTTAGATTTAGCTTAGGTAATACCAGGTTTTGATCTTCACTTTTGTATTTCTTTAAACAGATTCATCATTTTCTATAATCCTTCTGGCAATATGTTGACTTTAAAAATGGGGGTAAATGATAGTGATCAGAAAGATATGTGCATCAAATTCATAAACAGTTCTCAAATCACTTGAGGGAAATATGTTAACTTGGTTCATACTTCATAATGTGAATTTTTCCTTATTAATATTACTATTAAACCCTATAGTATGTATATTATTAAGGACCTTCCATTGTCTGTCCTAGATGGGTATGGATATACAGACATAGTACTAAAGAATATAAAAACCTCAAATGGTAACTACAAAGAGAGGCACATACTTTCCCTATTTTTAGAGACTTCAGCAATACCTACTACTGATGATTTAAGGAGAGAGATTCAAAGGCCCTACTAAAATAAATCTCACAACCAATTACCATTTTTAATTCTCCTTTTATTATTTGTGCAATGGATAACAAATTGTCCCTTTATGTAGTATTTTAGCAATTTTAAACTCTGTACTGAAAATGATTGAAAAAATTGAGATATAGAATGAGTAAAGAAGAATTTAAAATACACTGAGCTTTGGTGGATAATTTATAGCTACTTTTACAGATGTTAGCCTGGCTACACTGATTTTTTCCTCCATGATTACCCAGCAAGGTGTTAGTTCAGCTACTTCACAACCAGTGCCAGTACAGTAACATTTTTTTCCCTGTTATGTCCTGAATGATTGTTCCAGATATACTGGAAAATTGTGGAACTTGTTCTAATTAACGGTGCACCAAAACTGTTCATCAGACATTTTCTTAGACAAGAATTTGTGAGTGCACATATTGGTTTTGATACATTGATTTAACGTTCTGTGAAACACAGACAATCGCATTGACTATTAATTTATTGAAAATACTTTACCATTTGCATATCCTAAATTTTAGTAAATTGTTTACCTAGAATGATTATTTCCAGTGCAAATTATCCAAAGCATTTAAATGCCACTGGTTTTAATGAGAAATAAGCATGCTGGCATAATAGTGAATAAATGAACCAATGACTATATAACTGAACTAGCTTACTGATTTTCAGTGTCACAATATAGTTTAAATCCTTATTACTATTTTCAGGATGGAAATCAAAATCTATTCTGCTAACCTTCTGAGCTTCTAAATTTGGTGTCATGCAAGGGCGTGTTTTAAAATTAGCATTTAAAAAGAAACCCACGTGCTTTAAGTTTAAGCTGACACTGTTCCTTTCCTCTGTGGAAATGAAATTTATTAATCATAATAAAACCATCATATTCTGAAGGTAGAGGTCACCCTGAGGAGGGGAAAAAAAAAAAAAGGTCTTTTCATCACAGAGGAATTTTAATGCTGGGTTTGTTATTTTTCCCCCAGATAATGTCTGAGAATGTATACTCTTCCCTTTGGAAATACATTCTTCCATGTTTGTGCTTTCATATGTCAAGTGTATTTAAGAGGGTGCAAGAATGGGAATTTTGCAATTGATTTGATACACTTTATTTTCTTTTACAGAGGATTTTGGAATAATGATTTTTAAATTTTATTTTATATTTACATTTGTTTAAGTGGAATTTCAATGTCCCATAAAAGGAAGATGTCTTTCTTATTTTAACAAGAATATAAGCATTACTAATTCTGAAATATTGTAATGTTAATATCACAGTACAAGCTTCAGCATTATCATAATATAAATGTGGAACATTCTTTGTAAGGAGCCAAGATTCAGTTTTTACTGAATTAGGATTAGGATTACTTCACAACTTTTCCATTTTAAGTAAGAAACCTGGTTTACACAGTAGAATGAAAAAGTAATGTAAAGCATTGACAGTAAGTTATTACTATTTTGGCAAAAGAGTAATAAGAACATACTCACAAGTAAATACTGGGTTGAAACAGTAATTTTTTTTCTTTCTTTTGAAATTGCTTAATCTGTTTGTTTATCCATATTTTCCTCTTAGTGTCCAGATTTCTGTAAAATATCGCTGTAATACTGTTAGCAACATGTTTTATTACATCAGTGTTTTAAACTTGCTAGTTACTTCAGTAGCTGGGGTAATATATACTAATAATTTCATAAAGCCTGAGCACTCTGTATTTGGGGTTGTTCCTTCCTTACAAGTGGCCCTTGCTTTGAGACCACTTAATCCCCTGCCACAGGTGACCCATTAGACTTCGTGGTTTTGTGGGGCACTGTGATATAGTGAAGGATCCTGCAGGAACAGGATGGAGCCAGAATGCAGCCCCACAGCAGGGAATGGATCAGAGCACTGGGGGAAAAAAGGCTCACAGAGTAAGTCCCGGTGTGGTTAATGTTTTACACTAGATCATAATGAATTTAAGTCTTAAAGAACTGAATTTACAATCTTTGTTCAGTATTGCAGTAATACTTGTTAAAAAAACCCAACCAAACAAACCACCACACCAAAAAACACAGACAAACAAAACAACAAAACCACAAACAAAAAAAAAAAAAGAAAAAAAAGAGGAAAACAAAACAAAGTGAAACACAATAAAAAAAACTGATTTCCATGGCTTTAAAAACAATAGTCATGACATTAAAGCCTGTATAATAATAGTACATGCAATTCCTCTTCTATGTTACTAGAGATATGAAGGAAATTCATAGTACTGCAAAAAAGTGTAGCTTTAAATTAATCATTTTTACTTTCTAGATGTTTACTTGCTGTTTGGATGAGATTTGACTTGAGAGAATTGAAATGATTTATAAAATGGATTTTCGGACATTAAAAATGGGCATACAGAGGAAAATATGGTGTCTTCTTGACTTCAGTGTAGATGAACAAGACATATGAGGTTCTGTTATGGCTTCTATCAAAGTCAAGCATTTTAAAACACTATTATAATGTTTGCATCCTAATGAGGAGGGTTACCAAGGCTGAGGTTTATGGAAGTTCTTCCAACAAAAGAGGATCCAGAGTATGGGGTCAATGTCAAATGTGTGCAAAGAACTCTTTATGCCCTCTTTCCAACTCAAAGGACCACCAAGTGTCATTTTTTTTTAGTGGGAACTGCCTGCTTTCTTTGTTGTTAACTGCCTTGGATAATTTCCAAAGATAGGTGTTCATGGATACCAAGTATTTAAATTGAATTGATACATATATTTCACCCTTCACTCATCAATATATTGGATGTGAAAGAGGAACTAATACGTTTTATACAAGTCTTTTACACATATTATCCTGAATTTAAGACCATGAGATAGAAGGTGATTGCCCAACATACTGCTTCCCCTGGATATTCGTTTATATCTTCGATAGATATGAGGTTGGCCCATATCTAAAGTAAACATAGCTGTGAGGTAAAATATAGAGCCCACATTCATGAACTTGTGGTACTTTTGTAGCTGTAATAGATTAACTCCTTTTCAATGAATTATCCCTTAATAGAAAGGTGAATTTGCTGAGTAAACAGAACAGTAAAACTGAAGGCATTCAGCAAATATGGCTGTACTTTGTAGTGAAACATCCAGATTTTGCCATGGAATACTTTATAAGAATGTAGGTAGACTTCACTTTTGCTCAAAATGCCAGGCTCTGCTGCTAGAAAGAACTGGCTTATTCACAATACAGAATATCAAACAATGTACACTTTGAAGTTTAAACTTACTGAACTTTTTTTTCTACTTTTTTCATCAAGATGTGTGGTTATATATGTCCTTGGAAAAGGAAAAGCACGTAAATTCTCCAAATCTGTGACCCTAGCCTTGGTCTGAGAGTAAAAGACATTTATATAAAGTCTCTGCATTTTCAGTGCTGAACCTTTTTGCTTTTAGGTAGCACAGTTATCCCAGGAGGTGGTTTACTGGTCCCTAATGCTCTTGTAAATGTTGGCGCAGTGAAATGGAGAATTAAAGACTATCTCATCTATGGTAATTTCTGCTCCTTCCTTGAAGATGTCCCTGGTTAGGTAGGAATGTCTAGTTCAGATAATTCGGACGTCTTCTCTACCTCGTATCCAGGACCCACAGTAGTGGTTGGTGCAGTATTACATATGCCATGGAAACATTCCTTTCTCAGTTTTCCTTCAGCTGATTATCTAGGAATCAGATAGTCACATTCCACTTGTGGAGGAGGAAATACATGATAATAAAATAGGACAAATGTCCTCTTTTCAAAAAAAGGAAGTTTGTATTTGTGTCTGAAAACTAAGGTAGTTACACAGAATGAGATCAGTCTGGGGTTACTGGTTACGTAAGGCTAAAAAATAATGTTGTTTTTTGAGAGATATTAAGATATTATTAAAACTTAAATTGTTTACTACATTAGCCCTCATATGCAAGACACCACTAGAATGTCAAGATCGCTTTTGTTGTTACATATGACGCCTGAGATCAAATGGATGTTCTTTCATTACGGAAAACTGTTAAGACACATTCGGTGCAACCTGTATCTAGTTGACATGTGCATCTCTCCAGCGATAACTGCATTCAGACTCAGACTGTGAAGCAAAGCTTTGAATATGTGTTTGGTAGATGTGGAGGGAAACATAGTGACAGAGGATGAGGGAAAAGCTGAGGTACTAAATGCCTTCTTTGCCTCAGTCTTTAACAGACCAGTTGTGCTCCAGGTACCCAGCCCCCTGAGCTGCAGACAGGGATGAGGAGCAAAATGAAGCCCAAATAATCCAAGAGGAAATGGTTAGTGATCTGCTACACCACTTAGACACCCACAAATCTATGGGGCCAGATGGGATCCATCCAAGGGTACTGAGGGAGCTGGCAGAGGTGATCACCAAGCCACTTTCAATTATTTATCACCAGTCCTGGCTAACTGGGGAGGTCCCAGTTGACTGGAAGTTGGCAAATGTGATGCCCATCTACAAGAAGGGCCAGGAGGAGGACCTGGGGAATTACACACCTGTCAGTCTGACCTTGATGCTGCAGGAGGTCATGGAACATATAATCCTGAGTGCCATTGCGCAGCACATATAAGACAACCAAATGATCAGGCCCAGTCAGCATGGGTTTATGAAAAGCAGGTCTTGCTTGACCAACCTGATCTTCTATGACAAGCTGACCCCATAGGGAAAGGCTGTGGATGTTGTGTACTTAGACTTCAGTAAAGCCTTTGAGACTGTCTCCCACAGCATTCTCCTGGAGAAGCTGGCAGCTCATGGCTTGGAAGGGTGTACTCTTTGCTGGGTAAAGAACTGGCTGGAGGGCTGGGCCCAAAGAGTTGTGGTGAATGGAGTCAAATCCAGTTGGCAGCTGGTCACGAGTGGTGTTCCCCAGGGCTCAGTACTGGGGCCAGTTCTGTTTAATGTCTTTACCAATGACCTGGATGGGGGGATAGAGTGCACTCTCAGTAAGTTTGCAGATGACACCGAGTTGGGTGGGAGTGTTGATCTGCTGGAGGATAGGAAGGCTCTACAGAGGAATCTGGACCAGCTGGATCTATGGGCTGAGGTCAGTTGTATT